>NC_045766.1:68435129-74002629 GCF_008692025.1 Phocoena sinus | reverse complement strand
AGCAGGAGCAACAGCAGCAGCTGGAGGCGGATTATCCATTTGACACCTGCTAGGTTAATCCCCAGCAAGGCCAGAAGCACCGCAACTGAAATTCCTCGCACGGCCCAGAGATTCCTGAGACTCAGCAGATCTGAGATGGATTCAGCGAAGCCAGTGATATACATGGCACCTGCAACACACTGACAGGCAATTCGAGGTAGGAAGGGTCAGCAAGAGAAAAAAGCAGCAGGGCTGCCCGGCACCGAGGACCCTGCTCACCTTCGGAATTCAACACCCAGGAACCATCATGGGGGTTAAATGAGCCCTTCCTGCTCAGGAGTCCTGCCTGGGGCCCCCTTTCTTCTCGTCTACATCTCTCCCACCATCCAGAGGGGAGAATGATTGTCGGTGGTAACTAAGATGAAAAGGTTATGGAAGGAAGAAGATGGGATTCTGGGCCAAAGAGACCTATAGAGGCCCCTGTGAAGAATTAAATAGAGAACAGGAGCACAAGGGGGAGTCCCATCTCAAAGCCTTAGAAGGGCACTGAAGGAAACCCCAGTTTTTTCTCTATTTCTTTGCATGTCACTATTATTATTTTTTTGTGTGTGTGGTACGCGGGCCTCTCACTGTTGTGGCCTCTCCCGCTGCGGAGCACAGGCTCCGGACACGCAGGCTCAGCGGCCATGGCTCATGGGCCCAGCCACTCCGCTGCATGCGGGATCTTCCTGGACCGGGGCACGAACCCGTGTCCCCTGCATCGGCAGGCGGACTCTCAACCACTGCGCCACCAGGGAAGCCCTATTTTTTAAATTACCTAAAACTCAGAAATAAGAAAAAAAAAAAGTGGGCAGCACGTCCTTCCAATGTCATATGGAACAAAGGCTACCCAAGGACTATCTAAGTGAATGTACTTAGTTCTACTCACTGTTTACTACTGCTTAAATGTATCAAATGTCCCAGACTTAGTGAAGTTACATGTTAACTTATGGATTTTTTTTCTTCCTGCAGAGATGTACAGAACTCCTGCCTGGTGGAACAGACAACACAAAAGATTAGGGTTTGTGGTCCTGTAAGACATTAACCGGTTTTGTATCTAACCTAGCAATCTTATCCTTATATTTATTTATGAAATTGCTGAACTAGGAATTTATGGATTTGATCTGTCTCCATCGAGGGTCCATACCTCACTTCTCAACCTTAACATCTTCCCGGCTCCTCCACTAGTTAATGAGCTGAATAAACCCTTTGTCACATGTTTATTTTATCTTTGCCTGAGAGTCAGGATGCTACCTCTTAAAAAACCTGAAAACATAATTTCAAATAAATATTTGAAAATAACACCAGCCTCATTTTCCATAGTTCCTCAGCCCCCTTCTCTTATCGGGTTGGTCCCTTTACCCTCCCCCAGGGCCAGCAGGGCACTCTCATCACTGTCGCTCTGCACTTGTTGCTCTCTCAGGAAACAAACTCTAGTCAAACCACAGTCAAGTTCCTCCTTTTCCATGAAGCCTTTCCTCATCCCCTGTTTCTGAATAAATACTATGCTTACTGCTGGTACCTTGCAATTAATTATCTGGCTCTGTATTCTATTATTATTTCACGCACATAAGTTTGTCGCCCCCCACACACACCAAGAACGCAAACATCTTTAAAAAAATTTTATGCTGATTGCGCCTCCTAAAATCCCCTGCATTTGCTAACTACGTTGCAAACAATCTATAAATACTTTATGATATGTTGACTGTATGAAAAATGCTCCGGGAAGCAGACACCATTAAGTTTTAGTCCATTAATATAAAGACAAGAAGGCTTATACAATTTCTGTGTTTGAGGGGAGCTCACCAAGGAGGCTTCATTCTTCACTGAGATCGGCTCACTTTGCAGCTAGACATAACATCATTGTCGGTATTCCCCAAATTTAGAGTAGGCATTTCTGTCTGTATTTGGGTGAGGGGGGGAGGCCCAATAAATGTAGGGGAGGGCTTCCGTGGTGGCGCAGTGGTTGAGAGTCTGCCTGCCGAGGCAGGGGACACGGGCTCGTGCCCTGGTCCGGGAAGATCCCACCTTCCGCGGAGCGGCTGGGCCCGTGAGCCATGGCCGCTGAGCCTGCGCGTCCGGAGCCTGTGCTCCGCAGCGGGAGAGGCCACAACAGTGAGAGGCCCGCGTACCGCAAAAAAATAAAAAATTAAAAAATGTAGTACTGATTATCGTTTGTACAGGCATCACTTTCCCAGGTGTCTGAGGTCTCTCACATGCAGAGGGTGATGCCAGAACTTGAATATGACTGTTTGCACCCGGAGCTTCCAAACCGATTACTGAAGTAACCCCAGTAGCGCCCCTCTCTCAGGTTTGTACCTAAAATCACTTTTTAGCCCAAAGATGCCAGTAACAAAAAAAGTAAAAGCTCTGGAGGATATGTGACAAGAGCACGGTGGTCAGAAGCATAGCCTATGAAACCAAACTACCTCAGGCCAAATGCTGTGGCTCCCAGCCTTAGCTGTGTGACTTGGGAAAGTGTTTCAACCTCTCTGTGGCTCATGTCTGCCTCTGTGAAACACAGATAATAATAGTACTTACTTCAAAAGGTTATTGTGAGGAATAGAGAGCCCAGAAATAAACCCACACACCTACATTCAATTAACCTTCAACAAAGGAGGCAAAAATATACAAGGGGAAAAAGGACACTCTCTTCAGCAAGTGATGGTGGGAAAGATGGACAGCCGCATGTAAATCAATGAAGTTAGAACCCCTCTCACCTTACACAAAAATAAACTCAAAATGGCTTAAAGACTTAAACATAAGACATGATACCATAAGACTCCTAGAAGAGATCATAGATGAAACATTCTCTGACATAAATCATACAAATGTTTTCTTAGGTCAGTATCCCAAGGCAACAGAAATAAAAACAAAAATAAACAAACAGGACCTAATCAAACTTACACGCTTTTGCACAGCGAAGGAAACTATAAGCAAAATGAAAAGACAACCTACAGAATGGGAAAAAATATTTGCAAACAATGCGACCAACAAGGGCTTAATTTCCAAAATATACAAACAGCTCATACAACTCAACAACAAAAAAAACAAACAATGCAATCGAAAAGTGGGCAGAAGACCTAAACAGACATTTCTCCAAAGAAGAAATACAAATAGCCAATAAGCACGTGAAAAGATGCTCAAATCACTAATTATTAGAGAAATGCAAACCAAAACTACAATGAAGTACCACCTCACAATGGTCAGAATGGTCTTCATTAAAAACTCTACAAATAACGTATGCTAGAGAGGATGTGGAGAAAAGGGAAACCTCCTACACTTGGTGGGAATATAAGTTGATGTAGCCACTATGGAAAACAGTATGGAGGTTCCTCAGAAAACTAAAAACAGAATTACCATATGATCCAGCAATCCCACTCCTGGGCATATACCCAGATAAAACTCTAATGCAAAAAGATATATGCACCCCTATGTTCACAGCAGCACTATTCACAATAGCCAAGACATGGAAACAACCTAAATGTCCATCAACACATGAATGGATAAAGAAGATGTGGTACGTATATACAATGGAATACTACTCAGCCATAAAAAAGAATGAAATAATGCCATTTGCAGCAACATGGATGGACTTAGAGGTTACCATACTAAGTGAAGTAAGTCAGAAAGAGAAAGACAAATAATATCACTTAATATGTGCAATCTCAAATATGACACAAATGAATCTATCTACGAAATAGAAACAGACTCATAGACATAGAGAACAGACTTGTGGTTGCCAAGGGGAAGGTGACTGAGGTAGGGATGGAGTGGGAGGCTGGGATTAGCAGATGTAAGCTATAATACACAGAATGGATAAAGGTCCTACTGTATAGCACAAAGAACTAAACTCAATATCCTATGATAAACCATAATGGAAAAGAATATTAAAAAAAAAAGAATGGATGTGTATATGTGTGTATACACACACACACACACAACTGAATCACTTTGCTGTACAGCAGAAATTAACACACTATTGTAAATCAACTATACAATTTTAAAAAAAGAGAATTTAAATAGCAACAAAAAGAAGAAACCATCTTTTAAAAAAAAAAGGTTATTAAATGAGATAATTTAGGATTAAATGAGATAATTGGTGTAAAGTCCTAGAACAATACCTGGCTCATAGTTAGAGTTGGAGAAATAATAGCTATTGGCATTATCATTATTACTTTATCATTAGCTACTGATGTAAAGGAGACAGTAGTTAGCCATGAATTTCATTAAAATACTTTGTTAATGCTAAATAAATGATGGTAATGTCACTGGAAATTTGCAACGTAAGTTGTAAGTCAGGATTCTTGAAACTGAAGAGACTTACTTTTAAGGGAAAGCTATAACAGCCCAAAATTAAACCACCTTTTCAAAATCTAAGGATTTGGGGTAAGAGGTAAGGGTAATTATGGAATGTAGGTAAGTAAAAGTATCATAGAGATTTTATATTTGGTATGTGGAGGAGCTAACAAGTAATGTTTTTGTTTGGGAAGTATAGAAAAAGTATAATTATAGCTTCTAAAAGTAGATAATAACTACCCACAGAATGAAAAGCATAGTATCAATAGAACTTCCAAATCAACAAGGGGGAAAATACAACAGAAATAAATTTGAGCCACGTTGGCAAAATATGGAGAAATTTTTAAAATTTCAAATTATCTAGAAAGTAATAAAAAGGATTGATTCTAAAACTTGGGAAGCACATTAATCCTGCATTCAGAAGGGGAAAAAAGTATAATTCTAAATGTTCATATTAGTTTTAAAATGCAGAAAAATACATGAACAAAGTATTAACTTAAGAAGTGACTTTAAAAATCATTATAAATAAAAAGACAGTAGGAAGAAGTATTTAATGAAGGATATATGAAATTAATGAAAGAAAAATATGAAAGGATATAAAGAACAAAAGCTGATTTTTTTTTGAGATCAATAAAATACATAAACACCTGGCAACCTGATTAAGAGGAAAAGAGAAAGAGCAAAATTACAGACTTTTAGAGATGAGAAAAGGAATAAAACTACTCTTACATAAGAGAGGAAAAAAATGAATAGAGAAAGAATGTGTCACGAATTAACGTACATCCATATTATACAATACTAAGCAACTACTTTAAAAGCATGGATTCAAAGCATTGACCTAGAAGAATGTCTATGACTTACTGTTCAGTGATAAATAAAAGTCATGGAATAGAGTATGAAATTTGTCCCCATTTTTTTAAAAACAAGCAAGCACTTCAAAAATCCATAAACTCATGTAGATGAGCACAGGGAAAGATGCTGAAGAGGATGCCAGGCGTTCACACTGGTTACTGCAGGAGGGGAGGGAAACTACGTTTTCTTTAAATTATCTCTGATATGCTAACTGGCTACAATGAACATCATTTTGTAATTGTAAAGCAATTTTATAAAGGGAAATAAAAACAAACATATTGAGAGTTTTATTCTGTTTATGCAAAAACTGTGTCTGGGCACACAGAGCACGGTGCATCTAGGATGCAAGGCTCCCCAACAGCCGGCTCTCAGCCAGTGAGCTCGGGCCTGGCCTGGGCTCTGGCCTGCCCTCGGGAGAGGTGTGGACAACAGCGGCTGCCAGCCCTTCCCCAGAGCAATCCAACCACCCCAGACGTGGTCTCCCTTCCAACCATGAAGCTCCTCTTCATTGGAAAACATCCCTTTCGATTTGTTTAATGTATGAACCTCCCCAGAATTTATTATATTAAAAAAATGCTTTTATCTGCTCTTAAAGTTTATAATCACAGGCATTCGTTTTTCTCTTTCGTCCTCTACAGAGAACTTCTAACCCTCTGCCACAGGAAGCAGGGGGTGTCACCCGCTATATTTTCAGGGTGTAACGCCTCCCTTCCAGGGCCTCTGTTTTTAAAAAATTGCATTTTCACAATCAGAGGCAATTTTCTTTCCATCTTTGGGTACCTACCTAGAGAGCCAGAGTTGTCCCTCCACACCCCTTCCCTTCTCACACGAAATCCCTAGTTTAAAGTTTGAATTGGTTGGCTGTATGTCCTACATATGTGTTCCCTCCCACAATGCAAACCCCAGGTCCCTGAAAGTTTTCCAGTCCTCCACTGTTTTTACAGAGTCTAGCGAAGAGCAGGTAAGCCATGAATAGATGCTTTTAGACAGGACAGTGCAAGCTGAAGCTGGATATTCTGGTGTCCAGGGTAAGCAGCCCCAAAGAAGTGCTCAGGTGAGTGGGGCAGGGAGTGAGGAGAGACCCCAGCTCATCGCCTCCTCCACTGGCCCAGGGGTCTGACCCCACACTACAGGCCCCGCACCAACGTCTCAGAGAGATGAATGGAGAAGGGTTTGGGAGGATGCAAGGAAATGGAAAGATTTTGTAAGCTTTAAAAATCATTATTTTAGGGCTTCCCTGGTGGCGCAGTGGTTGAGAGTCCGCCTGCCGATGCAGGGGACACGGGTTCGTGTCCCGGTCTGGGAGGATCCCACGTGCCGCGGAGCGGCTGGGCCCGTGAGCCATGGCCACTGGGCCTGTGCGTCCGGAGCCTGTGCTCCGCAACGGGAGAGGTCACAGTGGTGGAAGTCCCGCGTACCGTGGAAAGGAAAAAAAAAAAAAATCATTATTTTAAGCGTCTGTATCTCCTAAACGTTGATGCTCTGGGGCAAGGGCCGGCAAACCTTGGCCCTCTGACCAAATCCTGCTGCCGCCTGCTTTGGGCATAAGTTTGACTGGCACACAGCCATGCCCGCCTCAAACTGTCTATGGCTGCTTTCACACTTACACAGCAGAGTTGAGTCACTGTGACAGAGACCTATGACACCCTCACAAAAAACTAAAACATTTACTATCTAGCCGTCTATAGAAGAAGTTTGCTGACCCTGCTCCGGGGCACAACAGGCCATCTCCTCTGGCAATTACTAAAGACACATGAGTGCATGCATGCCCTGGGATGAGGGAATTAGGAGTAATAAGAAACAGGAATAAGGACCCTCAGAAAACCCAACCACATCCTGGAAGAAAAAGATCTCAAATCAATGACATAACCTTCCACCTTAAGGAACTGGAAAAAGAAGAGTGAACTAAACCCACAGCAAGCAAAAGGAAGGAAATAATAGAGACTGGAGCAGAAATAAATGAAATAGAGGTCAGAAAAAGAACAGAGAAAAGCAACAAAACCAAAAATTGCTTCTTTGCAGACAAACCTTTAACTAGACTGAGGAAGAAAAAAAGAGAGAAGACTCAAATGATTAAAATCAGGAATGAAAGGGAGGTCATTGCTACCAATCTTACAAAAACAAAAAAAAGATTATAAGGGAATCTATGAATGATTATATGCCAAAACCTTAGATAACCCAGATAAAATGGACAAATTGCTACAAAGACACAACCTACCAAGACTCAAGAAGAAACAGAAAATCGGAATACGCCTATATAAGTAAAGAGACTGAATTAGTAATCAAAAGACTTCCTGCAAAGAAAAGCTCAGGACCATATGGTTTCACCACCAATCTCTACCAAACGTTTAAAGAATTAACACCAATCCTTCACACACTCTTCCCAAAAATAGAAGAGGAGGGAACACCTCCCAACTCATTCTGTGAGGCCAGCATGAACATGACACCAAAACTAGACAAAGATATCACGAGAAAGCTACAGACCAACATCCCTCAAAATATATAGGCAAAAGTCCTCAACAAAATACTAGCCAACTGAATCTAGCAACATATAAAAAGGATTAGCAGCCACACCCTGATTAGAAAGCCCACCCAGCTCAGCTGCAGAAGAAGCAGAGGCATGGAGAGGATCCTGACCAGAGGGGCACCAATGTTTCTGGCTTTTCTTAGTAAGAAGTTTTTTGATTACTAATTCAATCTCTTTACTTATGTAGGCACATTCTGATTTTCTGTTTCTTCTTGAGTTTTGGTAGCTTGTGTCTTTCTTTGTGAGCACCTTTCCTCCAAGTCACCTCACATACAGGAGGCTTCCTCTCTCTGGGAGGCGGGGAGGCCCAAACCTCAGCGCTGGTCCCCTGTCTGTGGTATCTGCTTCAAGAGTGGAGCTTTTCGTCTACCCAGAGAGCAGGGAAAGTGAGGACTGCTGTTTGTCCATCTTGCAGCCTGCTTGGCTATAAAATAGCAGAGAAGTGAAAAAAAAAAAAATCGATAATACAAATCCCCAGGGTAATAAAGTAAACTGACAGTTTATTACTCACCTCCAAACTCCCATGCTTAAAGATCCTTCTCCATAAAGGCAAATGGTTTTTAAGAGTGCACTGACCATGTGTCTGCCTTCCACACATCTCTCACACACACACACACACACACACACACAGCTTTGTGCTGTTGGAGAATCAGATGTATTTTTGCTACAATACCCTGCCCCTGCTGCTTTAAAAATAAAAGAAACAGACCGACACTTTCTTTGAGGAGACTCTTGTACTCTTACTCAGACAGATTCTTTTAACTGTTTTTTCAGCCACCCACCACCCTTTGCACCATCATTAAAGCCTTTTTCAGTCCAAGAAGTGCTTACAAAGAGCTGCTTCTTAATGTCCGCATTTGCTTCCTCAGCATTAGGTCACCGTCCCTGTGTTTTAGCTAAACACGCTTCAGTACTTCTCCCTACTCAGTGGTTTTCCGAGGGCCTCCGTCCACATTAGTATTCTCCTTCTCAGACAAAGCATCCACACAGGGGCTTTCAGCCTCCCTGTTCAGGCCATCAAGCTATCAATGCGTCTAGAGCTCCGGTTCATTTGAGAGCAGCCTGCTTCTAAGGAAGTCCTTGGCACAGGCAAAATGTCCCCTTTTCAGCGTAAAAGTGCCCCCGGGACCGGGCCACCCAGCTGCCACCCCACCTCCGGCCACTGCTGTGCACTCCCCTCCCTAGAACAGGCTGTAAGGATGGTCCCAGCCCAGACCCAGCTCCCTGGTGGAAGCAGGACTCCAGAGGCAAAGGGGGTGGAAAGGACGGAGCCCTGGACTAAGGGTCAGGGCCCTGGACTATGAGCTTGGTTCCACTATGAGCTCCCTGCAACTG
Organism: Phocoena sinus; assembly: GCF_008692025.1. Taxonomy (NCBI): domain Eukaryota; kingdom Metazoa; phylum Chordata; class Mammalia; order Artiodactyla; family Phocoenidae; genus Phocoena; species Phocoena sinus. The sequence continues at coordinate 73,993,598 of NC_045766.1, read as the reverse complement.
CCCACTTGCCTGTCACCAGGTCAGAGGGGAACGTGGATGAGAAGAAGGTGGCAGAAAGCAAGGCAAGGTAAGCGATTCCATTGGCCAGTGGCCTCACCTGTCCAAACACGTACAGCAGCCTGATGGCGCCTCCGGTCTGCCCACCGAGGACCGCCGCGATCATGGAGTAGACGCCGCCGGTGCCCACGTCACAGTGCTCCCCAACCCCGATGCCGGACAGCACTGTGACCAGGGCCACCAGGGCGACGAAGGACACCAGAAACACACCCACGAGCACTCCCGTGTTTCCCTGCAGCGGAAGAGCAAGGAGCCAGGTCAGGGTTAGGGCACGGAGGGAGCACTGCCCACCGCTCCCACGCCCCCGGGGGTGGGCCCACTGGACAAGGACAAAGGGCCACAGGAGTAAGGCCTGGAAGGGATTCCAGATGAATGTAGTGTCCCTGCAGCAAACTCTTAAGAGACTCCCCAGCGCCGACAATGTCAAGTCGAAGCCATGCCATACCCTCTTGAAGCCCCTCCTGGTCTCTCCCCTCTCCACCTCCCCAGGCCCCTTCATCCCTCTGCCGACAGCCCTCCCCCAGACGCACGCGGCGCCCCAGCGTGAAGTCACGTGCCCCCTTGCCCCCCCCACACACACACCCATGCGGATCCCCTGCCTGGAACGCCTTTCTGCCCGTTCCTCTTCCTTGGCAGGTTCACTCCAACGCATCCCTCAAGACAGGGGTTAGACTTTCCTCCTGCAGGAAGCCGTCCCTGGGAGCGTTCCTCTGGCTCCAGAAGTACCCAGGACTTAGTGCTTACCACAGCACTTATCACACTGAGTCTTGTTCCAAAGCCCGTCTTTACCTCTGGGCTGCCAAGAGAGCAGGATTAGGTTTGGGGTTTTTTTCCTTGCTTTCCCCATTTCTCTTTCATTTGTGTGCACAGCACTCCTGCCGCCCATACTGCATCTATTCTCTTCTCGCACTTCTGACATTTAAAAATGCTTATCACCTGCAAGTTATTTGAACGTTTAGAAGTTCACTGCATTGAAAAATTGGTTTATTTATATGAAAGACCTTTTATAAATGAGTAGCGAAGCATGGGGAGGGGGGAGAAAAAGGGGTAAATATTTTATTTCTATTTTGACATCTACTGATATTTAGATGGAGGTTGGAGAATGAAGTGGGATTATTGTATTTGTTAATCTGTTGGGTTTTCAGCTGAGAGTAATGTCATACCAAGCAAAATTATGATTCTGTTGATAGAGAAGGGGAAAAACTGGATCTAAAGTTCGCCACGGTAGACTATATGGTACCTAAAGAATTAGGTTATATTCAGTTATGCTTTATTCAGTTACTTATTTTGCTGTTTTTATATTTTTAATGAACGTATATAATTACTATTTTCTTCCTTTGTTCGTGCTTTTAAATTGTCTACATGGGATAATTTTTAAAAGTCTGTACCAGTCTTCAAGTTTTCATACCAAAATTGCCACTTTAACGTTTTCCAAATTATAAATATGCTGCCAAATTATTCTTTAGGATTAATATTTTCTATTTAAAAATGACTTGGGCATGACCTCTACTTATTTTAATTTTATGCTATCCTCTAGAAGCTCTACCTTATTTTTGGCATTTCACATTTACCTTTCTTTCCATGTTCAAGTATGATTTTTCAGGTAAAACTAATGTCAGAATTGAAAAGGAGAGATCATTTTAGGACAAAAGGATGTATTTGTGTGGTAGCAGCCTCAAAGATGGTCCCAGTGGTCCCCACCTCCTGGCATTCGTGCCCTTGTGTAATCTGCTCCCCTTGAGCGGGGGCTGGATGGAGTGACTCACTTTTAATGAGCAGAGCCCCGCAGACGTGATGGGATGTCACTTTTGAGATGAGCGTATGAGAAGACCGTGGCTTTCATCTTGGGCACCTGCTCCCTCCCTCTCTCTTAGGTTGCTGGCCCTGGGGGAAGCCAGCTGCAGTTACTGAGGCAACCCTATGAAGAGGCCCACGTGACAAAGCCTGACAACAACCTCACAAGTGACCCTGGAAACAGACCCTCTGCCAGCGGGGCCTCCCGGTGAGGGTGCAGCCCTGACTGACAGCTTGGCTGCAACCCCATGAGAAACCCTGAGCCAGAGGCACCCAGCTAAGTTGCTCCTGGATCCCTGAACCACAGTAATGACAAGATAACACATATTTGTTGCTTTAAGCCGCGAAGTGTTGGGATAATTTGTTGTACAGCAATAAATAATTAACACAAGTTGTACTTCACTTTGGGGATGGGACTGACACTTCTGGATAGCCATTTCTCAAAAAAGCCACCCAGCGAGAGGGTTAAGAGGAGGCCCTAAGATTTAAGAATAGAAATAGAGAGCGCTCACCCCTCTCTCCTTCTACCGTTCCACAAGCAGCCCCTGCATGAGGCAGAGCCCAGGGGCCTAGGCTGTCAGTGCCAGGCCTTCCTCTGCCACAGCAGTCAGGTTGCTGGGCCTCCCCTGGACACAGGCTGGAGAGGTGCTGGGCAGTGAGGTGGCGTCCGGGAAGGGGAAAAATCGGAGGTTGATCCCAGAAGCCTGAGAATGGCTGCCAGGACAAGGCATCTGAGCTGGAGGATTTGTGTTTTTGGAAGTGGGGGCCCCTGTAAGTTTGGGAGGAGTATGAGAGACACCCACACCAGAGAGGTTGCTAACCTTGCTCTAAGCTTTCCACACATTAATAAAGAAAACTTTCAGACCCATCCTGGCTATGGCTAAGGCTGAACCCTGAGCTAAGGGCCTGGATACGGAGTAGAGCAAGAGCTGAGGAAGGCGTGGCCTCAACCAGGCCTCCTAAGAGGACTAAGAACCCCATACACCCCACAACAGTGAAGCTTCATCCCCTGGAATTTGCAGATGTGATGGTTAACTTTATGTGCCAACTTGGCTAGATTATGGTGACCAGTTGTTTAGTCAAACACTAGTCTAGAAGTTGCTGTAAATGTATTTTTAGGATGGGATTAACATGTACAATCAGTTGACTTCTTTTTTTTCTTTTATCTTTTGGCCACGCCACGTGGCATGGGGGATCTTAGTTCCCTGACCAGGGATGGAACCCGCGACCCCTGCATTGGAAGCGTGGAGTCTTAACCGCTGGACTGCCAGGGAAGTCCCACAATCAGCTGACTTTAAGTAAAGGAAATTACCCTCCATAATGTGGGTGGTTCTCATGCAATCAGTTGAAGGCCTGAAAAGCAAAGACTGAGGCTTCCCGAAGAAGAAGGAATTTGGTCTCCAGATTGCAACACAGTAGTTCTGCCTGATTTTCTAGGTTTTGGACTCAAAAAACTGCCACATCTATTCCTACCTGCATCTCACCTATCCTACAGATTTGGGACTTGCCAGCCCCCAAAATCATAGAGCCAATTTCTTACCATAAACACATACCCCTCTCTCTCTCTGCCTCCATGAGATGATAGAAAATATATACAGCCGTCCCTAGGTATTCACAGGGGATTAATTCCGGGACTGGTCTTGGATACCAAAATCTGCGGATGCTCAAGTCCCATCGTCAGCTCTTCCTATCTGCAGTTTCCCTTCCACGGATTCAACCAACCGTGGACCGTGCAGTACTGTGTTATTTATTGAAAAAAACCTGAGCATAAGTGGACCGTGCAGTTCAAATCCATGTTGTTCAAGGGTCAACTTGGTCTCTGCACCTGGCTCCTGGCACAGAGCTCCTGAAACCTTGTCATTTCTTAAGTGACAAGAGCACTAGAAGCATCTCTTGTGCTAACATTTGTCTTTGACCCCATCCCTGACACGGGGCTCCTAAAACCCTTGTAAATTCCTAAGCGATTAAAAACACAAGGAGCATCTTTTGTTCTAACGAGGTCGCTGTCAGTGGGCTGCTGGATGGGGGCTGGTCACCAGAAAGACCAAGCCGCGATTAGAAGCTTGGAGTTTTCACCAGCACCACCCCCAACACACATATACACGCTTCTCTAGAGAGGGGAGAGGGGCTAGAAATGGAGTTAATAATTGATCAAGTGTGATGAAGCTGCTATAAAAATCCCCAAAGAATGGGGTTGGAAAGCTTCCAGGTGGGTGAACATAGCCACATACCAGGAGAGTGATGCCCCCCAACTCCACGGGGACAGAAGTTCCTGCTCTCGGGACCTTTGCAGACCTTGCCCTAGGTATCTCTTCATCTGTCTTGATCATAATCCTTTAATAAGCTAATAAACATAAATAAGTGTTTCCCTGCTGCTCTAGCAAATTAATGGAATCTGGGGGGGCGTGGGTCGTGGGAACGGGGGGGTTGTGGGAACCCCGGATGCACAGCCTCGGTCAGAAGCATAGGTGACTTGTGATTGGCAGCTGAAGTGGGTGGGGGCAGCTTTATGGGATGGAGCCCTTAACCTGTGGGATCTGATGCTCTCTCCAGGTAGTGTCAGAATTGAGTTACATTGTAGGACACTCAGCTGGTGCCACAGAATTGCTTGCTGTGGGGAGAAATCTGGTGACCAGCAGTGTCAAGTGAAGTGTTCCGTGTGAAAGTAAGGAGAAAGGCATGGAGGAGAACCGTAGGTTTTTACAATTTCTTCTCCCTCCCCTCCCCCTCCCCCTCCCCGTCTCCAGGCAGGGCATCAGGTGAGTTAAAGAACACCGGGAAAGCTGGAGAGGGTCACAAACTGGAGGCAAACTTGCCATCAGCCTGCTCTCTCTGACCCACCTCTAGTCCCACCCACAGTGTGCCCTGACTTCCGTGCTCATATTCCTGTAGGTAAATCCATGGTGAGGCTTCCACAGGAACCTCTGTCTGCGGCCCAGGTTCTCAGGATTCTCATTTAAAAAGCAATACTAGCTACTCCAGGTACTTGATCTTGTTCTGTGCTTCCAGAGCATCAGTGCTTCAGGAATCTGTTGACTACACTGTGGAATACCCAAGGGTGACAGAGCTTTCCATGCCCCAGGCCCACAGGAGGCTCCACGGCCACCAGCTCATCACTCACCACCAGCCAGCCAGTCCTCAAGAAAAGGACAACCCCAAAAGTGTTGATCATGCAGGACGTGAACACACCATCCCAGGTCCCGAACAGCACTGGTTCCCATATGAACAGCTGGATCTTCCACCAGGGCTGGGGCTGGGCCAGAGCCTCCTGAAAACAGGGCACACAGGAGTCAGCTCAGCAGCAGTGGGGAGGGCTGGAGCGGGGAGGGAACGGAGGTGGGTGCTGGGAGAACTCAGCTTTAAAGCTCTCCTGTTGGGCCATGCCCTGCAGGGCTGTGTGCATAGCAATTCCTGCGCCATTCGCAGCCCAGACAAGCTGTTCGGCAAACTCGGTTCCCTTTCCTTCCGGCCACTCAGGAGACTGCATTTCCCAGTCTCTTTACAGGCGGTGTGGCCACGTGACTGAGTTCCAGCCACTGGGATGCGGGTGAGCGCGGGATGCTGGGCTCCAGCTCTGACATCGGTCAGGAGCTCCGGGTGACGCCATCCTCCCTTTCAGTCTCTCCCTTCCTGGTGGGAAGAGGAGCTTCCAGCAGTTACTAATCTTTGGAGAACCTTCCTTTACTTACCTTTTTCTCCTCTGGCCCTTCTAACACTTCTGTAATGAATTCTATGTATTAAATTCCCTCTGTTGAAAAAATCTAGGGCAGTTTCTGTGTTCCTGACTGAACACTGGCTGGTACGGTGATCCCTAAGTGCCCTTCCATCCCATACCCCAGGATCCCAAGGCATCATTTGGCAGTCGTCTAGAATCACAGGCTAACAAGTGGTGAAACAGATGCTTTCCTCATTTTTCCAATTCAAAAATAACAAAGGCACTTACAGTACACTCATACAGAAACTCTTCACTAAAAAGACTAAACCTTATGGAAAATACTGAAAACGATCTTAAACAAAATCAGTAGCCACTCATACGATGAACTGCACCTGCACAGGTCGAGTAATTAACCTAAATTCAGACATCACTGGACTCTTCCAATGGCCTCAAACTACTGCAGCAGTGATGAAATGATTCTCACCTGGGGGTGGTGAAGGGAGGCACCCAACTAAGACCCACTGTGTGCACTAAGTCTAACTGGTGCGCGTATGTGATCTATAACCTCAGGGAGATGGCAGAGAAGTCAAGGGACAGGGGACATCTAAGGTCCAGAGTCAGGGGCAGAGGCCCTGAACAGCTGAGAACAATGGGTACGCTCATGATCTAGGACCAAGGCCAGAGGCCAACTACGCTCAGTCAAAACGAAAGGAGAGGATCCCAGCTTCCCCCCTTGTATCGTACACCTACAGATGAAAAAAGGGCCTCAAGAAATCATCAGGGCCATCAGTGAAGCCACGCAGGACAGATGGGCCGGGGGGGCTCCTGACACCAGCTGAAACACCTTTCATCTCTGTATATCTCTGTGCATGTCTTTTGCAAACCACTAATGAGGAATCTCCTGAAAGTCAATAAACATGAGAACAGTGATCTTGGCTAAGAGCAAAGACCCTGCCAACCTATGCTTATCTTTGAACAAATGGTACCAAGGGACTTTGTGGTAAGTAAGATTGTTTTCTAGGATCCTAATCTCAAAACTCAGGACCTGGCCCAACTTCCCGCCTCTGCTTGTGTTCGCTTCCTACCATGGCTTGTTACAGGCCTACTATTTATTAGAAACAGTCATAACAATAGCAACTATCCGCAACAAAGAGTAATAATTTAGGGAGTGCTTTCAGCTTCCACATCAATTCCCCACTTTGGTGCTCAGGTCACCCCGGGAGCAAGGCAGAGAGAGGGCCCCTGTCTACAGCCAGCCGAGGAAAGCGAGCCCTGGAGAAGAGACACAACCAGCCTAGGTCCACAGTTGGGGTTTGAATTCCCCAACCCAGACTGTAAAACCTGCACCACAGGTCACAGGCCCTTTTCTCTCCTAAATGTCAATGTTTCAGGTGCAATTTCTAACATCCTGGATTTCGCTTAATTGTGAGTACCTCTGCTTTACCCTTAAAATTCCTGTTGTGATTTTAGAAACTGTATTCCTCTGTCATCACAGCCTTCATATTTCCCCTGTAAAACCTGCTTTGTTTATTTGTTTATTTACCTAATGGGGGTATGAAAAGCTTTTCACTCCCTGGATCTCACTGGACTAAATCAGCCTTAAAGGTGCTTCACAGATGAATGAAGTCGAAACTTTAGGAGACTCTTTACCCTGAGAATAAAGGTGTAAGTGAAGGTATACATGGTTTGAAATGGGTTTGGTGCCCAAGTCATGACAGTTTATTTCAGGACATTTAGAGGAGTGCGCATATCTTTTCTTGCCAAGTGACACAAGAACACAAGTAAGTCTCCCCAAACCCTGCTCATCTGATACTGGCAAGAAACACCTAAGTTTGACCCAAGGTTGGGGCCCTGATGTTTTGAGAGAGAGAGAGAGAGACATAAGCCAATGAGAGAAAAGGAAGAAGGAACAAAAGCACCAAAAAGGGGAGCTAGGATGAGATGGAGAACCCTAGAATAAAATGACAAATAGATACTCGGGAGACCCCAAGGGACAATTCCCAGCCCCCCCGCAGACATGCTGCCGCCAACATCAATACAGGACGCCAGCCCAGGGCCCATGCTAGTCACCTCTCCCTGGCCCACCACACCCTCCAGCCTCCCCACTTTCAGGACGCCCTCAGCCTTCTGCACTGCCCCAGGGTTGGCCTTGTGGAGAGTACCGGCCTGACAGGCAGCTCAAACCAGCTCCCTTGCATAGTAACTACCATCGGACCGGCTCAATTCTGACACCAGTGCCAGTGGGGGGCAGTTTCTCCTACACCAAGCAATTCTCTGACACCAGTGGGTGTCCCATAGTTCAAGACAACTCCGACACTGCCCGCCCAGAGACAGTGCCATCCCACAGTCAAGGGCTCAGTCCTACCAGACTGCCCCTCAGATGCCAATCCCAAGTCCACGTTGTCACTATGCTTCTGACCCACGGGCTACTGATCAGAGGTTCCCACCACCCCCGTCTTGGGTTCAGTTAATTTGCTAGAGCGGCTCACAGAACTCAGACAAACATTTTACTTACTAGATTACCAGCTTGTTATGAAAGGATATGACTCAGAAGCCACTAGATGAGGGGGTTTAGGGAAAGGTTTGAGGTCCATGCCCTCTCCCAGCGCAGCACTCTCCCACCATCTCCACGTGGTCACCAACCCAGAAGCTCTCCAAACCCTCTTTTTTGGGTTTTTCTGGAGGCTTCATCACATAGGCATGACTGATTAAATCACTGGTCATTGGTGACTGATTTAACCTCCAGCTCCTTTCCCCTACCCTGAAAGTTCCAACCCTCCAATCACATGGCTGGTTCCTCTGTAACCAGCCTCCATCCTAGGTGATTCTAAAAGTCACCTCACTAATATAAACCCAGTGGTGGCTGAAGGCATTTGTTATGAATATCAAGACACCTTATCACTCTTATCACTTAGGAAATTCCAAGGGTTTTATGAGCTCTGTGCCAAATATCTATTTATTATAAATCACAGTATCACAACTGGCTACTCCCCAACCCTACTCTCTGTCTGTCCGGCCAGCTCTCTCCGATCCCCTTCAGCTCTTGCGCAGATAGGCTGCGGGCAGAGCCATGTCTGCAGCATAAGCAGACATCCAATAGGAGGACAGAATATCAGCTTCTCCCCGCCACTCAAGGGACCGCATGCCAAACCCCCTCCTTTATGGGAGGGTAAGGAAGCTCATCTCGTCTCATATATGCCCTCCCACAAAGGCCGTGGCTCACAGACTCTCCCTTTGTGCCTCTCCCTAGTCATTTCTGTTGCCCAGGGAGAGGGAGGTGGAATAGCTGGGGTGACAGGGGGTGATAGTTGGGCCAGTTCTGGGCTATCTTGTGCTTGGTACCAACTGTTGATAACTCTCTTAGAACCTCATTGTCTTCAGATTTGGGCCCCAGTCATCAACTCCAAAATAACAAGAGTCTCATTCAACACTCTACGACACAGACATGACAGGTTGCGGGGAAAGGCAGGTGGCAGTAGGATGTGTGCTGTGCCCAGTATGGAGGCTACTGGGAAGCAGGGGTGGAAACTAAGAAAGAAGAGACAGAAAAGTGAGGGGCAAAGCAATCCCTCAGAAAGGGGGCCACAAACATCCTCAAGGGGCAGGTTCCTCTCTTTCCTGAGGACCCTCAGGTTGGCAGGGACAACTTGGCAGGTTCCAGGGCACAGAGACTTGGAGTCTGGCCACAGGTGATTGCACCTGTGCGCTGCTCGTTGCTAGGGCTTTCCTTTCCAACCTCCCAGAACAAGGAGCCAGGCCCTCTAAGCCCAGGACTGCACCCCACACTGGAGACACCACGGCCACCTGGTGGGTGTTTTAGTTCAGAGGTAGAAGTCTTTCTCCCATGAGAATCTTCACACTCGAGCAGGGCATCTAGAAAGACAGGGAAATCACACCTGAAATGTGTCCAGAGTGGGAAGCACGTGACTTCCTGCATCCAGCAAGTGGAGCCGAGTAAGACAGAGAAAAGCTCTGCTACAGGCAATGATGCGAGCTCTCACCCAGGAGCCTCTTGTCTCAAACAGCCACCGCCCTCCCACAGGCCACCCTCCAGGCCTTACTGAACACATCTGAAATGTGAGAAAACACCTATTCTCTCTCCTGGCAGCTGGAGGAAAGGAGACTGGTAAGAAACTCTGCTTCTGCCCACTTGGGTCAGGAGCGGATCAGAGCAAGACATAGCCTGCCCCTTCCTCCCAAAGACTGGTTCTACCCTGGAGCACGCACACATGCTCCCGCAGCTTGCTTTCTGAAAGCTAATTATTTCATTATTACTCGCACATCAGAGGATATCCCAAGCTGCTGCTGAACTGTGGCGCGCTGAGCAGCGTGGGTGCCGCGTCCCTTTCCTCTGGCTCTGAACAGGCGCCACAAGCTGCAGCTGGGCGGGGGGCAGCAGGGCTCCACGGGCCAGCAGCCGCCTGCGGTGCCCGCATCCGGTGCAAGTAGCTACACACCTGCCTCGAGGTGGGCTGCGCAGCTCAGATGAGGTGATCATCGTGAAAGTTTTTCTATTTATAGCGTGAAGCACATCAGGCAGTTTTAAATGGGGGTGAGGATTTCTTCAGGAAAGTTGGGAGGAAAGGGAAGAAGAGAGGTCTTACTGACTGTGCATCTTCTATCTGCCCTGGTACCTCATCCTCATGTTTCAGGTGAATCCTTGCTCTACAGTTCAGCCTGAAATCTGCCTCTCTCCAACCCCTGCCCAGTCCCAGCGCTGGGGCAGCTGGCCCTTCTGTATTGTACTAGGAGTTCGAGAATGGGTGTCCGATGAGCGCTCTGCTACCCTGACTGAAGCTGGTAATGGGAACTGCTCCACAGGACCCACATGGAGTGGTCGAAGCCTGATTTCCCTGGATTCGAATCTGGGCAGCACGCTTGGTCAGCACTGATTTAGGCACTCCTAGAAACGTGAGATCTTCGTGGCTGTGCGGATCTCTTCTGCACAGAACAGGTGCAAAAGCCAGTGTCTCCGTAACAGTAGTTCCCGGTGCTTGACCTGTGGCTCTTCCATCGTGTGCATCCCGGTCCAAGGCCAGGAATCTCCCAAGGCACAACCTGGTCAAGCAACCACACAGGCCCAGGAGTGGCAAGACCCGCGGATGCTGTGACAGCGTTGATGTTGGTGGGGCCCCTGCCCGAGCTCTGCCTCTCAGAGCTATACAGCAGCTCATTCCCCACAGAGCGGCCACCTCTGTGGTCAGAATGAAGAACCCAAAGACACAATGCTCTGGGCACCTGACAGCACCCCGCAGATCTAAATTCCCACAGCAGCGATGCCATGGCCACCTAAACAAGAGCTTCCCCTTCCCTTCCCAGCCTCCTTGGCAAAAGGACAGAGCCCTCCTGCGAGACTCAGGCTGCCACTAGACAGTCTACCTCAGTTTAACATCAGGAAGAGAAACACAGACCCCAATGCCCTCCCCCAGTAACAGGCAAACCAGCTAAAAATCAACTGTAATCGATTTATTTTTCTAGGTGCTTCAGTGGATCAGACAATACTATACCCATTTGAGGATGCTTATGTACTAAGTACTTTTGACGTTTGGAATCACATCAATGTTTTATATACTCAAAATTAAACAAAATCAAATCAAATCGACAGGATGAGAGAGAAAAATTAAAACAGAATGCAAAGAGAAACAAATTAACCTAACTATAATTCTAATGAATAATATAACCACACCGAAGGTGGAAAAAACTGAGCAGAGTTAACTTTTTTTTTTTTTTTTTTTGCGGTACACGGGCCTCTCACCGTTGTGGCCTCTCCCGTTGCGGAGCACAGGCTCCGGACACGCAGGCTCAGCGGCCATGGCTCACAGGCCCAGCCGGTCTGTGGCATGTGGGATCTTCCCGGACCGGGGCATGAACCCGTGATCCCTGCATCGGCAGGCGGACTCTCAACCACTGCGCCACCAGGGAAGCCCCAGAGTTAACTTTTGAACATAGTGCTTTGACTATGTGCTCTCAGTCTAAAGACAAATAACTAACTACAAACTAATAGAAATTCTAGATAGAAAGTTTGTTTTTTACAGGGGTAGGAGTTACCACTCCTGAATCTACTTTCCATGAATTGCAGGACTAAGCAAATAAGTAAATATACCGACTGGGAGTCAAGTTTCTCACTGTTGGAGAAGGCAGTTAAAATTAAGAAAAGAGGAAAGAAGAATGAACCCTAGTGTGATAAATTAGAATTAGAGGTATCAGTTTGAATTTATAGTTTTTAATATATATAGACATATCTATACATATCTATATATCTATATCTATAAATATATATCTGTCTACTTAAAGGGTCTGTAAGTCAAGACACCCCAGTAGCAATGAACATACCTAGCACCCAGATCTTGGTCTCTAAATACCATTTCTCACTTTAAGGAGCCAGAGCTCTTTGGAGAAATAGCTGATTCAGGGCTGGGGCAGAAAAAGTACAAAATAAGCCTACAATATTTTGTGCCAGAAAGTAAGGAAGGGCTCCTAAAAATGATGAGGATGTGTCATAAGGACATAGAAGCCAGACTGAAGGGGCACCCACTAGCCAAATCTGGAACAATTTGAACATCAAAATCAGTAATAATCGCAATAGAATACACATGGAAAAAATAAGAATCTGAGTCCATACAGATATAAGCAAATGAATAAATTAAAGAGGAAGGAGGGAAAATTCTTCTTTATAGAAGACCAAGTAATATATGTAGAAGAAATGATGATGTTAGAAAATCACCATTCTGCAACCATCACAGTAATAACTGAGTCTGCCAAGAATCATCAATGTTTGCTAAAGCTAATGGGTGGAAAACTGATGAGGGACTGGATATTTCCATAGTCTCAAAGTATCCCCAACAAATTATTTATTAGTTACAAAGGGAAAATTAGTAACTTTAGAGTGGATTAACCTAGTGGGCACCACCTTAAATAAGTAACCAAAGTTAACATTACCAATAATGGGACAAGTGGAAACCCTGTACCTCCCTCCTGATATGATGCCTGGAAAAGAACACAATGTCATTCTACGGGTTCCTGCCAAAAATGCAAAACCTGAATCTAATCATGAGAGTTCATGTCCCAAACTCAGAAATATTCTACAAAAAAAACTAGCCTGTGTTTTGCAAAAAAAAGTCAAGATCACGAAAGACAAAGAAAGGCTAAGGAACCATTCCAGATTAAATGAGACTAGAGAGGTGTGATGACGACTAAATGCACTGCGTGATGCTGGATTGGCTCCCAGTCCGGGAGAAAAAGCTACAGGATATAAGTGAGATAACCGGCGAAAGTGGACTGTGAAACTGTGGATTAGATAATAGGATTTATCAATGTTAAATGTCTTGATTTTTTTTTTTTTTTTTTTTTTAGTATTCCATAGTCCAGCCATCCAGGCATGGACTATGGTTATTTTATTTTATTTTATTTTATTTGACCACACCAAGCGGCTTATGGGATCTTAGTTCCCTGACAAGGGGTTGAACCCAGGCCCTTGACCATGAAAGTGTGGAGTCCTACCCACTGGACCAGGGAGTTCCCTAAGGGTCTTGATCTTGATAAATATAATGTGGTTAGGTAAAAGAAAAGTCCTTCTCAGGAAACAGACCATGAAGTATTTATGGATAAGGGGACATGATGTCTACAAATTAGTTCCAAATGGTTCAGGAGAAATATATATGTAATCGAATATAATAGGTATTAAAATATATATTATATATATGGAATAGAAATATATGTATATATAGACAGAGAGCACACAAATAATAAAGCAAAAGGACAAAATGTTAATAACTGGTAAATCTGAGTCAAGAGTATATGGCGGTCTGTACTGCTGCGACTTTCTACAAGTGTGAAATGTTATCAAAATTTCAAAAGTTTAAAAATAAATAAATAGTAAAGGCAATTTTTATTTTTTAAAAGAAGCCCAGACATATTTAAAGAACAGCTTGTTCACTCTTGTACCTCTAGTGCCTAACATGGAACAGGTACTTACTAAATGTGTTAGTTAAATGAATGAATGAATGAATACAAAGTGCTTTAGAGAGTGACATTAGACACCTCTTTTAAGATAGCAGAATATGCACTTTCCTACCTTCCAAATTACCACGACAATGACAGAAAAGATGTGTTGTTTTTTTTTAAAGTATGAAACTATAGTTATAACTAGAAAGGGAAAAAACCAAGTGCTACTAGCAGATCAGACATTTGGAGAGATTCCTGCAGATGGGCTTGGAGGCACAAAACAAAAGCAAGTGATAGAGCAGCCCAGGGCAGCCAAGAGAAGAGCTGCCTTCCAAGGCACCTGAGAAGTTCCAAGTTCAGAGCCAGCAAATGCTAGGAGAAGACATAGGCCACAGCAATCATTGGGCATAACATTATCTTGGAGGCTTTGTCATGTAGATGGAAGTAACATATATAGCATAAAAGACTGGAGGGCAGGGTTGGTAAACGCGCCTATGTGATTGTCAAGTTCCTGCCTTTTACATTGAAGTGGTACAATATTAACTCTAAACAAACTGAAAATTCTTAAATGTATATTTTTCTTTTTTTTTTTCTCTTTTCTTTTTCCCTTTTTTGCGGTATGTGGGCCTCTCACTGTTGTGGCCTCTCCCATTGCAGAGCACAGGCTCCGGATGTGCAGGCTCAGCGGCCATGGCTCACGGGCCCAGCCGCTCTGCGGCATGTGGGATCTTCCCGGACCGGGGCACGAACCCGTGTCCCCTGCATCGGCAGGCGGACTCTCAACCACAGCACCACCAGGGAAGCCCTAAATGTATATTTAATCTCTAGAGCAGCCATTCTCAAACTTTCTGATCTCCAGACCCCTTTACATTCTTAAAAATTACTGAGGATCCCAAAGAGCTTTTGTTTATGCGTGCTACAACTATCAGTATTCACCATATTAGAAACTTAAAGGGAGATATTTTCAAATACTTATTAATCATTTAAACATAATAATAATAAACCCATTATCTGTTAAAATAAGTAACATGTTTGCATGAAAAATAACTACTTTCCCAAACAAAAATATTCAGTGAAAAGAGATGCCTTGTTATACATTCTGCAAATCATTTTAATGTCTGGCTTGATAGAATACAGCTGGATTCCCATATCAACTTCTGCATCCAATCTGTTGTAAAATGTTGTTTTTTAAATACATGAAAACAATTTGGCCTTCCGTACTTCTATAGTTAGAAAAGGAAAGAGTAATTTACTACCACTATTCCATATATGAAAAAAATTCCTGTCACCCAAAAGATAAGAGAATTATACTCAGAAAAAGGTGACATGGGATATAAGAAACAGCAGTAGCTGCATATGAACCAGAAGAATTAAAGGGAACTTGAAAAAAATTAAGACTCTATAGCTCAGAAGCAGCAAAGCCTTAACAACTTATGCTTGTGTTTTCTTCTCCATGAGTCTAATAACATCACTTGGTTATTCAGTTAAACACACACATATACATCTTACTATTGTAAATTTATAGTACTATTTATAGGTGTAAAATTTTTATAACCAACTATAACAAACATGGAAATACTCATTACAATTACAGAAAAATATATAAATTTTATAAACCTTGACAATGTAAAAATAATAATCCAACTAACAAAAAATTCAAAATGAAATGAGAGAAAGGAAGAGAAGGATGAGGAAATGAGAGAAATGAGAGAAGGAAGAGTAAATGTGCCAATGTCCTCTTTTTTCATATCAGGAAGCAATAAGTAAACTGATAATAAATTGATAACTTAGTCTAGAAATTGAGGTATAAATAAGTTATTTAAAGTTATAATGATAACCACTAGGGAAAATGAAACCCGGAAACCAGAAACCATTAGTGACTGTCTCTGGGGAATGGTGGTGAAGGAACAAAGGAAGAAGGCTTTTAATTTTATATACTTCTCTCGTTTAAAAAAAATTTTTTACTGCATGCATGTAGTACGTGTATAATAAAAATAGTAATATCTTTTATTTGAAGAAAAATTTACCACTTTATTAGAAGTATTTGAAAAATAAAATGCTGACTTCAAGTTAGTAATTTATTTACAACTCAACTTCATTTTATGCAGCGGATGGATGTGATTTGAATCACATTTTAAATGTACTGGAAATATAGTCTACTTAAAAGTAGTGAAGTCTCTGGTAAAATTAATGTCTGTCCCTAACATTTGTGTATCTTTTTTAAAAATTAGAATTTGCCTTCGCTTTGCGTTGTTGCTGTTTTTTGGTTTTGGGGTTTGTTCATATGTTGGGTTTGTTTGGGTTTTTTTTTACTGATAATTGCCTAAAATAAAAAGGGAAAGCTACTCAAAATGAGTCACAGCTTTCTGTTTTATGTTCTATAAATATTGGGATTCACTTTACAGCAAACTTATCACCTGGACCAGACATAACTATTTTTTTTTTTTTTTTTTTTTTTTTTTTGCAGTACATGGGCCTCTCACTGTTGTGGCCTCCTCCGCTGCGGAACACAGGCTCCGGATGCGCGGGCCCAGCGGACATGGCACACGGGCTCAGCCACTCCACAGCATGTGGGATCTTCCCGGACCGGGGCACGAACCCGTGTCCCCTGCATCGGCAGACGGACTCCCAACCACTGCACCACCAGGGAAGCCCCAGACATAACTATTTTTGGCTAAATGAGGGTCACTAGGCTACCATGGCCTCAAATTCATCAGTGAGCACCTAAATCCTGTAACTGCTGACAGAGACTGTGGATGTGATTTACAAGCTATCTGCAGATTGGGAAAAGAACATCACAGAATTTTTTACACAGATCAGTGGTTTTTACTTCACTATCTTTTTCTCTTTCATTATACCTATTCATGTAAAGAAGAAAACACTCACACATCAAAACAAAAACAAAAGGAATGTACCCTTCTTTTGAGAAGTGGTAATGACAACAATATCCTACTAGATAGGCATTCAAGCCAGAATAGGTACTACCTCTGGAGACTGCTCATGCCAAGCTATTCTGAAGCACACCACTATCACTACAACCACTAGTCTTTTGATGAAGTTATTAAACTCAGAAGGAAAGAAAACAAATTTTAAGAATCAGATTACATTACTACTTGATAATGATTAATGAGCAAAAAGAGATACTGAATTACACTCAATAAAGTAGGTATATTTCTTTAAATCTTACTACACTTATTTGACATTGTTCTATGAATACACATCTATGTAGTATTTAAACTGTTATCCTGAAGAGATATATTTTGGTCAGAGAAAGAATAAAATGAATGGAAAAATAAGCTAAAATTCAGTTATCCACTCCTATATGAAGCCAGGTTGTTCAACCAGGCCAGACCAGAGTCTAAGCACCACCTAGTGGCCTCTGACTCAAATTACAAGAAAAGTACTGCAGAGACATTAACACAGCATCTAAGATTCTCCTTGCAACCCCAAACTATTAAAAAATGGCAAAGACTGCATTTTTTCTATATCTGACCATGGATGAAATGTACCCTAAGGCAGTAAGAAATTTTTATGTCATCTAGTCCATTCATTCATAGCTAGGCAGAATGTATTAATCATGCTTTTTCCTTTCTATATCTTATGACATTATGACTCTTAAAAATCTTGCAGGACTTCCCTGGTGTTGCAGTGGTTAAGAATCCGCCAGCCAATGCAGGGGACACAGTTTCAAGTCCTGGTCTGGGAAGATCCCACATGCCGTGGAGCAACTAAGCCCGCGCACCACAACTACTGAGCCTGCACTCTAGAGCCCACGAGCCACAACTACTGAGCCCGTGTGCCACAACTACCGAAGCCCGAGCCCCTAGAGCCCATGCTCCACAGCAAGAGAAGCCACCACTATGAGAAGCCTGTGCACCTCAACGAAGTGTAGTCCCTGCTTGCCACAACTAGAGAAAGCCTGCGCACAGCAACGAAGACCCAAACAGCCAAAAATAAATAAACAAAATAAAGTTTTAAAAATTAAAAAAAAGAATCCACCTGCCAATGCAAGGTACATGGGTTTGAGCCCCCGTCTGGGAAGATACCACATGCCGTGGAGAAACTAAGCCCGTGCACCACAACTACTGAGCCAGCGTACCACAAATGCTGAAGCCTGCGCGCCTAGAGCCCATGCTCCGCAACAAGAGAAGCCACTGCAATGAGAAGCCCACGCACCACAATGAAGAGTAGCCCCCGCTCTCTGCAACTAGATAAAGCCTGCATGCAGCAACAAAGACCCAACGCAGCCAAAAATATTAATCAATCAATCAATCTTACGGATCAGGGAAGAGATGAACCTTCCCAGGGCTAACCAGTTCTTATAGATAGGAAACAGCTGGCGAGGAGCATGTCTCTCGTATGCAAACTTACCAATTCTGAGTATATTCCCCAAGCCACCCCCTTTATCTAATTCTCACACAACGAGCCAGTATTTCTCCTGCCCTAAATCATCCCCAGGCCAGGTGCTAGGAAACTAGAGACCATCTCTATAGCCAAAGCCCACCAGAACTATTCAAACCAGCCAGTCCTAAGCTGTTCACTCTGCCCTGCCCTGCCCACCAAAAGTACAACAAAGGCTCTGGCCCAGGCTTTCGCTTCATTCCTGCTTTTGTCTCCTGACCAGAACCTGACACTTCCCCTGTGGCCCTGCATGGCATTCCTCCTTCTCTTGGGAAATGTAAGCAATAATTCTTCTTTCAATGGCACTGATCTCTCTGTGTCCTCACTCAATCACCTCTACAAATGAAGCTCCTGTGGGTACAAGTGAGACAATCCCACCTAATTCATTGCAGTGAAGAATCACTTTCATTCTAGTTTCTAGGGAACCTTCATCCAGAAAATGTCTCCATTCCACTTTTTACAAATATGAAGCATTTTCAGAGCACTGCCATTTTCAGGGTTGACCTCCTAGGCTAAGTGATACACAGGACTGCAAAGTGGAAAGGGGTGAAGATAACAGAGAAAGAGCAGGAAAGGGCGACAGAGCCCACATGAAAGCTGCAGACTCATCTCAACCCCGAGAGTGGTTTCTGCGCTTTCTTCTCTCCCAGGTTCCAGCACCATAGCCTCTTTTCTTCTGTCACCTCACATAGGTGGTTCTGTCCGGGTACCACTGGTCTTTCACAGTGAAGCTAATAGCTTAAGTCTCCAACACCCTTCACTTGCATTAAGTCCCTCCCAAAGATTACACCTAATTTTGTATTTGTAATTTGTATCCTTTTTACTAAAGAGAATCACTAAAAACTTTACAAGCTTCATGCCCTATAGAAGCTGGGAGGGTGATAGGGGTCACGGCTCCAGGAATCCCAGATGTGAGCCCTTCTCTTCCACCCAACCACCCTGGACCCCAGTTTCCCTATCTGTACAAGAGGTGCTAATGACAGTCTTGTCCTAGGTTCCCTTTTCTTTTCTCCTCAGATACATTCATTTCTCTATATTCTAACAAGGCAATAAGCTGTTACCTAGCATATGGCTGCCAAGGCTTGCTTTGCATATTGGCTTTTTAAAGATGCTAAAACGGGCCTGAAAAACGCATAGCAAAAATATAAGTCAGTTCGTCACTGTACACTGGCTAATAAGGGCACAGAAAACAAGAGCAAAGCTTGTGCGATGAAGCCTGACACCAATGCTCAAAATTATAACCTAAAGACTGACTGCATTAAGATCAACCAGAGCCGTATTATGGGGTCAGGGGGTCATGGGCTTGGTTCCCACCAGGGTCTGCCACTCTTTGTATGTATCTTTGGGCAAGTCATTAAACATCTCTAGGCTTCTCTTCTGACAAGCTAAGCAAGGGGCCTGGACCAGAGGATCTCTAAGATCTCAGAGGATCTCTTTTTTCTTTTGAGTTTGAGAGTTATTCGCTGCAATAATTTGTACCCCCTCTGTCTCTTAACATGTTCGCTTCCTTCTGCCTCTCTTGCTGTGCCACTCAGCCTCACAACTCGACCAGACTCTCTTTCTTTCCCTTGCCACGCTGAGCTAACCTAGGTTAAGCCACTGAACTGAGGAGGGGAAGACAGGGAAAGAGCAAAGGAGAGCACAGAGAAGGGAAAGGTAAGGCAGCGAGTCTGGCGGAGCGGAGTCCTGCTGCAGGGTCAGAGGCGGCTGGCACCCTGGCTCAAACGTGGACCAGATGCCACAGCTGGGTCTGCATCAAGCTTGTTTCTAGGGTGACTAGCTCAGGCCAGCCAGAAGCTATCCCACAGACTTCCTAGAAGAGGGTCCTCACAGACCCACTCCTGCTGGAGCTCAAGTCTCCAACCAGATAAAGAAGAAAGAACATGAGTTGCACTAGCTAATCTGAGGCTTTGGGTGACCCATTCTCGGGCCACAGCATGACACTGCTTCCCTTTAACTTTTTCTGGAGACTGTCCAACCCTAAGAGAAGGGAAATAGCACATCAGATTAGTGGGAGGCATCCCTTATTCCATCGTAATTAAGAGGTCTCAGTTTTAATATCTGCAGCACTAGCTGGAGATCCAGGCAAGAACAGGCACTCAATAAATACCTGGTACACTGAGCTGACTTTTCCCCATTTCCCACACTAAGAGCGCTGGATCCTGCTGGACTTCAGACCTCGCACAGATGTCTACTTTCCATCTCTCCCTGTCTCCAGCTACCTGCTTTCTCCTGCCAGCTGCATCTTCCTGACACACCGTGTCTGTCACAGTCCTCTCTGTCCAGCGACTGAGGGAGACGCACATGGAATCGAAGGTCATCAGCCTTCCATTCACCTCCCTCTGGCACCAGCTGCTCCTTGGCTTTCCAGCCCCGTGTTTCACAAACAGCCTACCCGACTGGGTTTCAGTGTGAAACCTGCTTCATCCAATCACTGAACATGCACTGCGTTTAGTGCTCACAATGGGGCAGGCACTGGGCCAGATCCTTCTGCGTATGGCATAAGAACCCTGAAAATCAGGTCCGCTCACCCCGTCTCGCAGTTGTAGAAGCAGACTGCAAGCCCAAGAGTAACTTGCCCAAGGGCCCAGCACATCTAGTGGCACAGTCAGAATTCGGAACCCAGGTTTCCAGGTTCAAGTCCACCACCCAACCACACTGCACATCAATGAAGTGCCTGGGGACAGAGGCTCCCGGAACAAGACTCGTACGTCCACAGTTCAACAGGCCCGCAAATACACACACACACACATACACATTCCCAAACCACCCCAGACCCAGCTAGGCCTAGAAAGCACCCCATCTTCCTCAATGGACTGCCCACCCCACATTGTCCATAGTGTCTAGCACAATGTACCACACTCTGGTTCTGGCCGAGGGAATCACTCCGGACTTGGGACTCCTGCCTTAGGTGTTTTACCTGACCTTGCTGTGCTGAGTCACGCGTTCACGTGCCAACTGAACCCCCTGATCATCCATATCACTACCTCGTGGACCAAACACAGACTCCCCGCATCAGTTTTATCATTAGCCAACATTTACAGACTGCTTCCTACGAACTGAGTGCTATACTAAACATTGACATGAATTCTCTCTGTTAATCTTCATAATTCTCTAAGGTACTTTCTACTACTGTAGTCGTTTCATAGGTGAGAATACGAAGGCTTAGCCAGGTGAAGTAACTTGCCCAGAGTCACAAAGGGTTAGAGCCAGTACTTGAACCCAGGCAGCACCATCAACTCTCAGATCTACAGCCTCTTCTCACTTGGTCTCCTTGACCAACACACACACACACACACACACACACACACACACACACACAGCTACCCCATCTGGTCCTGAGATGAGTAAAGCCAAACCAAGAATCCATTCATTGGGCTTCCCTGGTGGCGCAGTGGTTGAGAGTCCGCCTGCCGATGCAAGGGACACGGGTTCGTGCCCCGGTCCGGGAAGATCCCACATGCCGCGGAGCGGCTGGGCCCGTGAGCCATGGCCGCTGAGCCTGCGCGTCCGGAGCCTGTGCCCCGCAACGGGAGAGGCCGCAACAGTGAGAGGCCCGCGTACCGCAAAAAAAAACAAAAAAAGAATCCATTCATTCACCCCTCCACCTAACTCACAAGCATCCCCACTCTTGCCAAATCTCCTGAGAGCTACTTTCCAGTCACAGTGATCAAGAGCAGAGCAGACCTGAACTGAAGGGTTTAGGGTAACACCCGCCCCTCCACTCCCAGCCTGTCTTCCCACTGGGCACCGTGGACTTCAGGCCTCAAAGCTCTTAGCAGAATTCCTGCCTTCCAGACCTGGAGTAAAGGGAGAAAAAGCTCATGGAAAACTTCTAGAGGGCCAGACACTTCAAACGTATCAGCCATCCAGCCTGCTCTCTGTTCCCATACAGGCTTTGCTCGGGCCACTGGGGCAGGAGGCATAAAGCAGAAAGGATTAAAACCCGGACCTTGGCAACAACTATGCCTGGGTTCAAAGTACCCCCATTTTTCATCTGTCAACCAAAATCATCATATCTACTTCAGAATGCTGCTGTGAAGACAATGCATAGTAAATGTTCAGCCCATAATAAGTTGGTAGTTATTATCATTTTCTTACCCTCTCAGCCTCAGGGATGTGCTTCCCAACTTTACCACTGATACTTCAAGATGTAATACAAACAGCAGCTCCCCCAATCCCTAACCAGGTGAATTCCGTTAAGTAGAGCCAGCACTGATTGAGCATCTTCCATATGCTGAGCACTAATGGCAGGGACTGAGGACACAAAAATGAATAAGACATGCCCCTGAACTTCAGGAGTTCACAGCCTCAAGGAAGACAGGAAAGAAACAGCTGACTTCAATGCCACACGGCAAGTGCAGTGACAGGGCATGCTGCCAGAGGGAGCAGGGGAAGCCAGGCAGATCACAGGGGACTGTGGGGGCCAGGGCAAGGAGTCAGAACTGAATTCTAAAGGCAGTGAGAAGCCACTGAAAAGCTTTAAGCAGAGGAGGCAAATGCACAGACTTATGCTTTAAAAGGGATCACTTTAGAAGAGATGTGAGGAAAGAAGTTAGGAAGGTATGAACAATTCAATTAAGAAGTAATACCTTGGACAAGACAGTGCAAGGGAGACAAAGGGATAGATTTCAAAGATGTCTAGATAATGAACAGCAAAGGCCATGACATTTAACACTGTCTAATCCCTCAATGTTCAGAGATTGAGGGAGAGGGAGATGGAGAGGAAGGTGACGCATAGGCCTTTACATCCATCATTTTAAAAATCAACTCTCGGGACTTCCCTGGCTGTCCAGTGGTTAAGACTCCGCGCTTCCACTGCAGGGGGCATGGGTTCGATTCCTGGTCAGGGAACTAAGATCCTACGTGCCACACGGTGTGGCCAAAATAAATAAATAAAAGTTTTTAAAATAAAAATCAACTGTCTCTTAAGGCACTCATAGCAATTTAGCCTGCACTAACATTTACTGACCACTTGACTGCCAGACACTGCCTTAGGTACCTGGAGGGTTCCAGTGGCAAATCAGCTGAGAGAGAAGTATCAGCAAAGACCAGCATAGGGAAAAGACACAAGCACAGAGCCCGGGGAATGGTGACCTTCGTCTAGAAGGTGGGGTAAAAGGAGTAAGATGCAGGGGACCAGGCTTGAAACTCAGGCTGGGTCAGACTGTGCAGGGCCTAGCCTAAGGAGTTTGAACTCTGAGTGGTGGACACGGGGAGCCATTGAAGGTTTTAAACAGAAAGAGGATCACAGCTGAGCCTTAACAGATTCCTCTCACAGAGATGAAACAAGCGCTCTCTTTTTGGAATCCCTGGAGACAAGGGCCTCACGTTTTCCATCTGGTAACCCTTTTCATGCCTAACACAGTACCCATTATTTAGGAAGTAGTCCACAAATACACGTTAGGGCCATAAACACTCACGTACAGTCTTGCAAACCCAAAGAAAACGCATTGCCAGTATGATGCGAGACTGGTCAAGCTAAATAAATTTTTTAAATAAAGTAAATAAATCAAGGTTCTCTAAGGGTCCTTGACCACATTCAAAACTTGGCCACCGGCCTTTTCATTCAGGAGCAAACAGCTCTGGGCAAGAGTTCTGAAATATCTCTGAGGAGTTATTCCGGACCTCTAGTCACTCGTTTCTAAGCAGATTGAATACTTCAGGGGCTGGATATATAAGGAGCTCAATACAGGATGGAGGATACAGCTCTGAGCCTGCCAGGGCGAAGGGGAGCAGTACCTTTTGCTAAGCACTTGCCACTTGCCAGCCACCATGCTGCATTTTTCGTGTGTACCCGTGTACATGAAGAGGGGGTAACTAGCCAGTTTGGATTCCCCCACCAACCCTGAACCCCATCTGCCTCACTAGCCTCTGCCCTTTGGCTCAGGCCTCCTGGGTGTTGGACCTTGCTCTCTTGCTACTGTGTGAGGCTATGAGTTGATTCTCTCTCCTTCTGGGGGGGCTCATTCCCCCCTGTTATAATGCCAGAAAACCCTCCTACCCCTCTCTATAAAGATGAGAGAAATCCAAGGGACAGTAAAAACCTCATGGTTGAGTGATCGTTACAGAGCAAAGACCCTGGGTGCAAGTAGCCTCCTGATAAATGCCTAAGTATGGTTGGTTGGTTTGTTTTTAAGGGGCAGCCACTTCAATTCCATACCTGCATTGAATGTTTACTAAAGCTAATGATCAGCAGGGAGAGGATAAAGAAAGAAAAAACAAAACCTGCAGATATCACAGAACCCAGAAATCTATTTGGCTTCAGCATATATGAGTTTTTCAGAAATAGAATTACCTTCTTACATTGGTTTGATTCAGTATTAACAGGAGTTCATATTATCTGAGTCCTCACTCTGTTCATGGAAAACCTCCATGGGTGGGACGGGGTGGGAAGAGGAGTGTCCAGGATTCAAAATCCACTACAAATACCAAAGAAGATTTTTTGCGCACAGATGGTTAGGAATTGGCTGTAACGTTTTCTCGATTAAGCTGGCATACCAAAATAAACTTCTGAGATCATTACTTTTAAAATAGTGCACTGTGATGTTTCCATTCAGCTTCCTGCCTGGTGACCTTTGCTCATGACCCCCACACCGCCCAGGCCTACCTGCTGGGCTGCGTCATGGAAGAGTTCCTGCACTTGAGACATCTGGGCCATTCTCCGGAAATGGGGGTCCTGGTAGTCTGGGTGAGGAGACCCCTCTGGAAGGTAAACAGGATTCTGGGTCAGGCTGGAGGCTCCTCCTTCCCTGGATCCTTATGGCCCATCCTTCCTCTATACCAGATAAGGCCCTGGCTGAGGGAGGGACCTTGTTCTGCCTCATCTGGAAACACCTCCTTCCCTCTTTGGTACCCAGATAGATCCCACTCATTCTCCAGAGCCTCCCTGTGCTCAAATGTTGCTGTTCTTTGAAAGCCACAGCTGCCTGCAGCTCTCTGTTTCTCCCTGAGCTCCTTCAATACGGGGGTCAGAACCAACTGCCCAGCTGCCCAGCCCTTGAGGACAGTTTTACACTCCTCTCCATCCTTGTGAACCCCTTTGTCCAGGGCAAGGGCACCATCGGCTCACTAGGACCAGCTGCAGGTGGTGAAAGACTTACCGAGACCCGCTCCGGAGCCGCAGCACCGACCCTTCGCGTCTGAGTCAGCGCTGGGACCCGCGTCCCTCAGGCACCCCTACTTACGGGAACCCCATACAGCGCAGCGCACGCCCCCTCCAGCCTCGGCCCCGCCCTTACCGAGTTCTCAGGAACCCCTGGGGTCGGCGGGAGGCTCGTGTGCCAGTGGCCGTGTGTAGACGCGCCAGGGGACAGCGAGGGGGTCTACCTGAGCAGGCGGGCAAAGGTGACCCAAGCCGGCCCCCTGACTACAGGACAGAGCTCCCCGGGGAGAGGAGCCGCCCCGAGACCACCCTACACACTTCCCACCCACCAGCCGCGCGGCGTCCGCCCTCGCCGGTTCCCGGGACGCCCGCTCCTAGCGCTGGGCCCGCCCAGTCCCCGCCCCGCCGCCACGTGGCTAACCAGGTGTGCGCGGCGCGGGTCCCAGCTGTCTCGCTGACGAGGCATGCCGCCCGGGCTCGAGCACCTGGGCCACGACTCTCGGGTCCAGGTGGAGAAGGACGGGGCTGCAGACACTTCCCCTCCCCAAGGGTGGTGCCTGCGCACCCGCCGCCGCCCAGGAGGGCTCCCAGAAGAAGGGAACAGCAATCTTAACACGGGTGGGGAGGGACTGGGCGGGGGTGGGGGGTGAGGGTGCGGGGGTGGACTAGGGGGAGGGTCCGCATGCTCTCAAACGTAACAGCCACTGCCTCCACCGCCTAGACAGCTCGCTCACCGCACCCCCGCTGAGGTGCCCAGCCCTGGGATTAGGGGGACAGGACGCGAGCCTACTCACTGCAGTTGCTTCTAAGGACCTGCGCGTTACACAGCACGCAGGAGTGAGAAAGGCTGGGGAGCGGGGGAGCCCGCGGCTCCCACTGGTCCGCAGACCCCTGGACAGGTGCAGAAGCGTCTGAACAAGAGACCGTGACTGCGCTCCGGGGTAGCCAAAGTGCAGCGGCCACGCGACCAGGTGACCCTCAGACTCGCAGGAAGTGGAATTCTTTTGCCAAGAAAGTGGCCTCGGGCATGCTGAGGTGTGGGGAGGAATTACCCTCGTCACCTTCAGCAATTCCCAGAACCGGCTTGGAGGGGCGGGAGTGAAGTAAGGTTTCCAGGGTCCCCGGCTTGCAGGGATAAAAAGAAATTAACATACAGAGAGATTAAATTATCGCTATTTCCAATCTGGCATATTTCCTAAGCCTGAAATAACTTGCTAGGCCTCCATCTGGGCTTCTGAGAAACAGAAGGGCAGCTGGGAGTACTTCCCACGCCCACATGAGCCTTTGTGTGAAAATCCCTAAAAATAGAGGTTGTTCTTTTAAAAACAAAAGGGAAGGCAAAGCCATGGGAACAGTGACAGAGCCCCAACCTCTCCTGCTCCAGCAAAGGGTTTTTTGTTTTTTGTGGGGTTTTTGGTGTGGAAATATATATAACATAAAATGTGCCATTTAAACCATTTTTAAGTGTACAATTCAGTAGCGTTATTTATATTCACCATTTGGTGCAGCCATAACTGCTCTTTCCAAAACTTTTTCATCACCCCAAACTGAGGCTCTGTACCCCTAAGCAATAAGTCCCCGCACACCCCTCTACTCCCATACAGTGGTAACCTCTAATCTATTTTCTGTCTCTATAAATTTGCTTCTTCAAGCCTATTTCACATAAGTGAAATAGGACAGTATTTGTCCTTCTTAAGTCTGGCTTATTTCACTTAGCATCATGTCCTCAAAGTTCATCCATGTTGTGGCATGTGCATGGCACTTCATTCCCAGCAAAGAAGTTTTTAATAACCCATCTCTGTAAGAGGAAAGAACCCCAGGATAAATTACAGATTAGCCACCTGTGAACAAAGCATGGCTAGGTGGGCATATTACTGGAATCCACTACGTGTCCATGTATTACATCTGTACAGAGAGTAGTAGTGCCATCTTTATTATTCACTTTGGGGTCACACATGACACTTTGTTTTTTTGCCTCAAGCTGGTTTCCAGTTTGCCATCACCTTCTGATGAGCCTCTTTCAAAGTGTCAATGTGAACTCTGAAGAATCCACATCCCATTCCATATCAGCCCGAGCTAAAAACATTAAAAAAGGAAATCAACCCCTCTGTTCATACCCACCTACTTCCTGTCACTCATCATTTTCTAAACAAATGAAAAGTTCCCTTTGAAACTTACAAGCATCTTCTACACCTAAGAACAAATGTTTGTTTCTTTGCTTCATGTTAAGCTAGAGAAGCCTGGCCATTTGCAAAGAAAAAAGTGTACCCTGCTTAATGTAGATGTATAAAAATGATACTAACTGTAAACAAACAAAAAACCACTCTTATTGTATCAAAAAATAGCATACTGCATAACCTTTGAACAGAACAATTCCATTTTTAAGATACTACCCTACATGACCTAGTACAAAGATGTTCACTGCATCATTACTTTGTAATAGTTTTTTAAAATTGTAACATCCTAACTGTCTACTAATAGAAGAATGATTACATAAGTTATGGTACAGCCGTACTATGACAACCAGCACTAGAAAGAATTAGGTGTTTTTATATGTACTAACATGAAACTTTGTTCATCACATAATAATGAGTAAAAACAGCATGTTGTAGAATAATGTTCTTTTTTAAAAAGTGCATATATGTATATAGTTTGTATGGAAAAATACACATCAATTTGTTAATAGTGGGGAGGGGGATTGAGATAGTGAGTAAAATGGGAGAGGAAATCTAGTTTAATGTACAAATTCTGGATTTTTATTGAATTTTTCTTCTTACAATGAGCACATGTTATTTTAGGAATCCAAAAAAAAATGAGTAAGAAAATTAAGACAAGCAATGTAGGGCAGATTGCATTTTCCAAAGATAACTGCACTAACATATTCCATCCCATATGCTCTTCTTGCAATACGACATTGACATTCCTTCAAAAAGAGATGGGAGTCTATGTTCCCTCCCCTTGAGCCAGAACGCATCTTTGTGAGTGCCTCAACCAATAGGAGAAATGGAAGAAATGACACTGTTTGACTTCCTAGGTTAGGTCATAAAGGCAGTGGGGAGTCCATCTGGCTTCCTTGCTCTCGGAGCACTTACCCTTGGAATTCAGCCACCATGTTGTGAGGAAGCCCAGGCCACATGGGGAAGCCACATGTTCCACCAGTAGCCAGCATCAGCTGCCAGACATGTGAGTGAAACAAGCCTTCAGATAATGATTCAAGTCCCCAACCTTAGATTCTTCCAGCTGAGGTCCCAGACACTGCAGAGCAAAGACAAGCTGCCCTTGCTGGTATCTGTCTGAATTCCTGACCACAGAAACCATGAGATATAATAAATTATTGTCGTTTTAAGCCACTAAGTTTTGGGGTAATCTGTTATTCAGCAACAGATAGCAAATACACAGTGCATCTAACCAAGGTAAAAAATATTTTGCTTCCTTTCATAGTATTTTTAGTCATTTCAAATCGTTCAAAGTTACTGTTATTGCAGTACCATTATATTAAAAAAACATAATGTTGTTCTTAAACTCACATCTTTTTTTCTATTCAGGAACCACTCCAGCTAGAGTTGAAGCCCACAATAGTGAGGTTGTTGCTCTGTGTGTCTTACCCTGCTCAGCCGCAGACAGAAGATCCTTCATTGCATTCCTTTCCAGTGGTTGGTGCTGGGAACTGCCTTCTGTGCGAAAACTGGAGAAGAGACCATGTCTTGAAAAAAGATCTCATTTGTCAGAAAGTCTGAACCCTGGGGAGGGATCAGAGTGTGGACAAAGTCCAAGAAATAGAAATGTGAAAACAGTTTGAAAACATTAGATCAGAATGTAAATATGTATAATTACAAAAACATATTTCACGGCCTATGCCTTAGAACCAGAGTCAGAAGGGCCACAAAGAGTGGGTCAGCTAGTCTGGTGGTCTTCTCCTAGGCTGTACTTTACCATCACCTGGTGTAGTTTAAGAAAATACCCGAGTCTGGGGTGGGGCCTGGGCATCAGTATTTTCTTTACACTCCTCAGATGATTCTAAGGTACAGCCAAGGTTGAAGACTGTGGAATTTCTAGCTCAATCTTTTTCTTTGTTTCTTTTTTTCCCCCTTCTTTAAGGTACCTGAGAGAGAGCATACATCCTGTCCACACTGGTGTCTTACTCCAGTTATAATCTTCAAGGACAAGGAGAAAGCATGAAATATATCACCCAGAGAACACAGGTAATATAAAATACATGTATCTTTTTCTTTTTAGTTGGTCATTATGATGCACCTCCCTGGGGCATGCCTGACTTCTAAAAAATCACAGATATTCTGCACACACTCAGAAAAGTTTGCTGGCTCTGAGGAATCAGGATTTGAACCTAAACCAGGTTTAGTTCCAATACCAGCCTCTCTCCTGTACACAATACAACTTCTCTAAACCAGGTGAAGAGATGAGGCAGAAAAATATTTTCCTTCTTCCTGGACTTTAAAATGCTTTCCCAAGAACCCCAGAGGCAAAAAGGAAGTCAGTCAGAAGGGCTGGCAGGTGTTACTGGGAGGTGGAAGGGGGTGAATCAGGAGATGCAAACCTGATGGAGGTACCAGCCCCTCACACAGCCTGAGAGCTCTCCATTCCCAGAGAGGTGTGGACAGGACCCCTGGAAGACAAGCCTTGCTCTGGCTTCCCTGGTTGGGCTGAGTGGGGAGGGAGGGGCCGACAATGTCCTGCTGCCGGTGTCCCCAGCTCCTGTTGAGCAGGTTTCTCCTCCAGGATCTAAGCTATTTGTTGACTCTGGGGGTTTGCCCTCAGACAAGAGAAAGGCATTCTCCCTCTATCAGCCACCTGGCATCTGGCATGAGCCAGGACCTGGTGGGACCATGAGAAAATATGGGTTGCAGAGAGAAGCCTAGTGAACAGGGTACAGTTTATTTTATGGATGACAGTGGCAGCCTTACTGAACTGTGACAACAGTGCAATTAGCATTCAGCCTTTGTTTGAATATCACATACGTAAGACCCAATCACAGACCTTCAAGAGTCTAGATGAGAAAACTTAGGTCTGAATTTGAGTCCTGGATCTTCTCTTCCACTATGTGACCTTGTCCAAGGTGTTTAATATGTCTCAGCCTCAGTGTCCTCATTTGTAACACAGAGTTAATGATAAGACCTTTCAAGCCTACCTGGCAGAGTTGTTATGAACACCCTAGAATTTGCTGGGGATTGAAATCCAACTCAGCTATCTGTCGTGTCCAAAATCCACTTTCTTTCCTCCCATTGTGAAATTCACATGACCAGTTTTCTGGTCCCACAGCTGCTATCCACAGAGCCTCAAACTCCCTGGCAGTGCTTCTTCTACACCACCTGCAAGCTCTTTTGGCATCCTCAGGTGTAACTCAGAGGGCCTGGATGCCCTCTTTTAACTATATTCTCCAGACATCTGTTGATCACCAAACTGTGCCCAGTGCTGATATACAATGGGGAGCAAGATGGCTCTGGACAGGCAGAAAACCAAGTCAAATTCCCACACTAATAAGCAGATCATTACAAATAGCCAACCATGCTAGGAAAGAACTGTACAGGGTGGTCCAAGACTCAGGGTGGCACAAGGGGGCGGGTGGTTATGACCTGATCAGGGAGACCAGGATAAGCCTTTCTGAGAAAGTGGTGCTGCAGCTGAAATTGGGGTGGGGAGGTTAATAGAGAAAACTGTGTCAGTGGCAGAAAGGGTCATAACCAAGTATGAGAGGCTGAACGCAGTTCAGTAGTGAAAGCAGAGGATGAGAGGCTCACTGCAGGTGAGGCGTGGGCTAATGGATGCAGAAAACCATGAGGGCCAAGGTAAGAGCTTAGTATTTACCCAAGTAGCAACTGAGACACTTCTGAAGGTTTTGTGCATGGCGTTAATCTGGAGAAAGTACTGGAGGCCACCTAGACTCGCTGTGCAGAAACTTGAAGGAGCCTGGGCTGTGGTAGTGATAAAGGGAGGGGGCGGTTCAAAAGGATTTGAGGAATATTAACAAGCCCTGCCTCCATGACTTGCCAATCTGATTGATTAGATCATAGAACCTTTATTGGGCCACACCCAGCAGTGAGTGAGGTCATTTTCCATTAACAGGTCACACACGTGGACCTGGTTCTTTGTCCCTATGCAGTTGGGGTGAGGAAAGGGCTGGGACCCACTTGCTCATTGATGAAATCCTGGCTGTCCTGTTTTTCACTCTTCTCATGTATTGAGATGTTCTCATTTCTCTGCAGCCAGAGCGTTGTAAGGTGACAAGGGGAAGGAAATGGCTCTGGGGCCTGTAGTCCTGGCCACATACTCTGGCACATTTCTACATGAGGGTATGGGAAACAGGTCTAGCACATGAGAAGATACCTTGTTTCCTACTAGCCATTGATCCTTGCAAGCATCTCCTTTGGGGATTTTGTTAGACGTTTGTGGTTGAGTGCAGAAATCCATCATTTCCAGGCTCCCTAATCATAGCATCATCTTAATGGCATCAAATCTCCACCACCATTTCTAATATCGTCACTGCTAATGCCTCTTTTACCCCATAACATTGTTCATTCATTCACTCATATCTGCTTATGTGTGAGGCATGGTTCTATACTGGGAACAAAATGCCCTCAAGGAGCCTACAAACTAATCCAGGAGTCCCAGAGTCTTTTCCTGATAAACAGTTTTGAATTCTCCCGAAATATTAATACTAAAAAACATTTATGATAAATAAATCTAACTTGTATGAAAGGCCAGGCACCACATACCATCAGTCAGTTGTTTCCGTTGATGTATACCTGTTACGGCACATGCCATACAGCCATTCAGGAGGAAGAAAACAAAGGAGATAGCAGAGAACAAACAGAAATGGTGAAAGAAAAATAAATGTACGATGAAAAGGTGAGGGAGCAGGCCCATCGCATTCACACAGACACGCGACCCTCCCTCCCGCCGGGTGAGGCTGGCTGCAGTGCTCCAGTCTTATTGTCCATGACTCTGCTTTGGCCTCGTGGGCAGCCAGGTCCCTGCTCACGATTAACCAATAGCTTGGGATTCAAAAGTTCAATATATTCTTGCTTTTGGAAGATGTTTTTTTCTTCCTCTGCAAGTCTACTGATTTTCTCATTCACAGCAACGTATGCCGTTCTCCATCCCTCCCAGGGTCTCAGATAATGGAATCATAAATTTACAAAATTTGTCATTTCCACCTAACTAGTTATTCTTTGCTGGTCAAGTAAATCCAGACAGACAGATCCTATCATATCTTCTTTAATCTTTTGAAAGATATTGTCAGCAAGTCAGGAATTTACTCATGTGCTGCTTTACATGAAATGAAGCTTCCAAAATTTGTCCAATTCTGCTCTATTTTGCCTTTGAGCTACTTCTAAAATCTAAACTAGGGAATATTTGTTTGTGCTTTTGTAAGTTTACAAATTATCTCAAATGATGTGATAGTCACAGCAACTCTCATAGGGATTTTTATTATGCCAATCTTACAGATGAAAAAAAACACTGAGACTCAGGAAAGATAAGTGACTTGTACAATGTTACACAGGTCAAGGTAGAGCCAGAACTTGAAGGTCTAAGTTCCTTGCTTATTTCACTGCTCCTTATCTGCCCATGCAGAATATTACCAAACTCTACGCCTGCTGTCTCACATCCTCAGCAAAATCACACACAGCTTATTTAAAGCTGTCCCACCCAGCACTGGTTACGCTGCCTTCGAGTGCCATCATCCGCTCCCAAATCCGGAGGGCCACCTCCACAAACTGTGCTGGACAACTGCTCTCAGCCAAGGCCTCCTGTGGAGCCCCGAGTTGTTCTGAACTCATTTACTCGGTTGTGCCCTCTTCCTAACATTTGATTTTGTGCTCTAGTAATCAGTCTTAACCCTCATATTGCCACTGACAAAAGTTACACGATAGTGCTCAAGGTCCCACAAAGAAACAAAGGAAAACTACCATATTGGAGGTTTAAAGATAAATTTTACAGTGGCCTAAACACCTTGAAGGAAATGGCTAAGGAAAAGAGAATACCGGATAATTAGAAGCTAGTGGAAGTTATTTGGCACGGAGAGTATCGTAATCATATCTGGGAGTACTGACTAGTAGTGTATGATTTCAACCTATTTAAAATAATATTAATACAGTTTCATGAAGACTGTGCTAGAAATGACTAAAAGCATTGGTTCTACTTCTAGGAAAGAATCCTCCAGCATCCATTTCCAAACCCCAACGAGGGGTAAGTGATTCTCTCATGCATCTTTACCCTCAGGTTTGTGAATCCCTACAGAGTATTAATCTTCCATTTCTGTAATAGGTCAGTTCCTTCTGAACAAAGCCTACTATCTCATTTCCACAGACCAGGTTTGAATCCTATTCGTAAGTTTGATATTTTAATTAGGGGATAATTTTTAATGATATTCTCTATTTCCACTGTATTTGTATACATTTTCTATCTTCTGGAACCAATTTATTAAAATTGTCTAGAAAACTATTCTAGTTAAAATAAGGAACACTACTACTTACCCATTTGTTGAGGAATGACATATAAATTACTCAGCACGACGCCCAACACATCTTAATGCTGAATATTTGCTTTAATAACCTAAAGTACAGTCCTGCATCCTGCAACTGATACCTTTCAGATGCTCAAATAAAGACACTAGTAGCCTCAACCACCTATTATTTGCATCTAGCACAAAGCCTGTTACTAAGTAGGCGATCCATGCTGAATACCATGCCCCCACAAGTAAGGATTCAGATCAATAGAAAACACAATTACTATCACAGATAATACATTCTTTGGGCCCCTTCACCACCTTGACACAGGCATCATCGTTTCAGAATCTTATTAACAATGGGATAAGCTAGGAAAAATTAAGAAAGTTACAACTTTAAGAGTTCATCTGTATAAATTGATAAAATACGCAAAGGCTCAAATGTTCTCTACTTCACAATTCAAGTCCATTTCTAAACTTGAGTTTTCCCAGTACTTTGAAAAATCACTTTGAAAATGTCACTCGCATTTACAGTATCACATCCCAGCTCTTACCCGTATGCATATACAACTGCATGAGTGTGTTCGTAAAATGTTTTTACTATAAATGTCCTTTTAAGGACATCTGAAAATGATAAAAGAACTAAAATCATGAGACTCAAAATTTACCTTTAGTTCACTTAAAACTCTTCTGCTCCATTGATTCTTTATCCATCAAATGAATATAATTTACTCCAATACCATCATCAGTTTCATCAAAGTGGAGGGAAAAATTGGCAGCACTCCGAAAAAAAATTTTAAATTCCGTCCAAACATATAATCATTAAAATCTTCATACTCCCTTTGTGCATGATAAATTGTCAAGTAAGACTCAATAACGTAACATTAATTCAAATGACTTCAATTTTTTCTGTAATCTTCAGAAGGTGGGAGAACTATCATGTAGAGTATCTCACCACCCCGCTCCCTACCATTCTTAATCATTCAGGAAAAAGTGTGATCTAGGAAATGGGTTAGTAGACTATAGGTGGTATTATTATGTATAATTGGTTAAAGCACCATGCTAATAAAGTCAGGGTCCTACGACTAATCTCTGCAAAAGCCAGTAAGTTTCTATTTGTCCCAAGGACCCAAACTGCACTCCTAGCTGCAGACAGCTTTCTTACAATGTGTCCCACTGGTCACAAGATAGGGAGGGGGGACTGGCAAGGAGGTAAATGGATGAAAACAAATCTTCATTAACGGGAAAAAAAAAAAAAATTTCCATGTATGATGATAATTGAATCGTATCTACAAAGAAAAAAAATCATATATGTTCTTATGCCCTTATTCTTGGCTCTATGTTAAGTTTATCTCAAGTCTAAAATACTGGGTGACTAACACCTTAGAACTGCCTAATAAATAATGTTCTACACAAAGCTACAGTAAAGGCCCTGCTGTTACCCAATCTGTGTAACAAACTGTTCATTCCATATAGACATCCTTTTTCTCTTTTTAATATTGATCTTTCCAAAGTTTTAAAATATTTTCCATTAGTTATTTGGTTCAGAATATTGTGAAAAATTCAGCTAGGAAATTATTCATAAAACTGTATTCTGATTTTATTTTTCAAACAGCCAGTGTCCACATTTAAAATGCAGAATTTGCAAATATAAATTATCTAATAATTCAATTAAAAATAAAACAAAAACAACTTCCTTTAGTATCATAATACATAAAATGGTATTATAAACTCCAAATGGCAAGGTTAACTACATGACAATGCCAGAAGCTGTGAAACTCATTAAACCTCTAAACGAATAGGTCAGTTTAAAGAACACTTCTGTGTTCCATGATTATGCATGAAACAAACTTTCATTGTATTAAAAAGGCTCAGCAAATCCATTCAGCATAACATGGGGTCAAGCAAAATTTTATTTTTACAATGACAATAAAAAACGCATTTAAACAACAACAAAAAATCCTCCCAATTGTTTAAAAGCAATTCTGTTTGGAGGGTAAAATGTATTTTAAAATATACTGACTTACTGAGTTTCAATTGCCAGGCTGCTGACTACCAATGTGAAAGTCTGTATTTAAAAATATCACAAATATCTTTTCATTTGACAGTGAAAATTTCAATGTGATAAGTTTCATTGCAAAGCAATTTTCACCTGAGTACTTTGAAATTTAGTGCTCATATATTTGAAGGGGAGGTGGGGAAGGAAAAGACCCACTTGTGTCAGATACTGAGTTTGTAGTTCTTTCACACTGATTTCCCAGAGGGCTGAAGAAACATCGGCTATGACCTTTCAGGACATACATGATGCTCCCTTTTCCTATAAATTTGTTCTGGCATTTCATAAATTCCCAGTATCCATATTTCCACTTAGTTACCCACTCAAGCATAGCAACCCAATTCATTCAATTCTATACAACAGTGTCTATATTATGTACATGTTTAATTATCAATAGGAAATAGAAAATAAAATTTACAGTGATTGAGAAAGGGTCAGAAAATGGGATAGGAAAAGTAATACTGTATATTCAGAATATCCTATTATCCTACCAGTTTCAATGACAAGGTTTTTCCTTTATTAGTTGAAATACAAAGAAGGCATAGGGGATCCCAGGAAAATAACACTATGTATCAGAAAATTCAACGTGCTCCACCATCAGGATTTCCATTACACATTTAATTTCTTCTGTACAATTTTTAGAAACTTGTTTTTCTTTTCAAAATCATCAGATTTCCAGGTTAAATTCAGCACTACACAGTATGCCCTTGAAGTAAGATGAGGTTACCTGCTTTATTTGGATAACAAGTTCCCTTCCAGACAGCATTAAAATAAAGACAAGTAAGACTACACAGATAAAATCCAGTATAATTCAAATCCAACAATGAAAAATTTCCCCCATATTGTTGCAAAATTCTTTCTACTGAAATGCTCTGCTACAATAATAAAAAGCATACATTACATATAAAAGATACCAGTGTACTAAAAAGTGACAGAAGTGGACTAGCAAATCCTTCAAAGCACATTATATAAATGACTAGCATTTAAAAACATTTTTCCTATAAAATGTAGGTCATATACATTTATAAATTGGCGGTTTCATTTCTAAAGCAGTGATGTGTGTGTTCAAATAGTTAGCTGTTCTGTACAGTATAATATCTACTCAAATCAAACTACAATAGGTTTGTCTTTCTTTGTATTGAAGTTGAATAAATTCATCTGATCAGCTGAGAAATCAAGGTTGAAAAATAAGTATCTAAAAATCAAAGTAGAAAGTTTAGAATTATTGAAATGTAGCTATGAAATATGAAGAGAACTATTTCACAATGGAGCTGAAGTCACCTCAAAACTTATGGGCTTGAATCTAAAACAGAAACAAATATTAAAATCCAAAGCAAACCACAAAGTTAGGTAGCAGTACAGAAGC
The DNA here is from genome assembly GCF_008692025.1 of Phocoena sinus. Taxonomy (NCBI): domain Eukaryota; kingdom Metazoa; phylum Chordata; class Mammalia; order Artiodactyla; family Phocoenidae; genus Phocoena; species Phocoena sinus. The sequence goes on along the minus strand of NC_045766.1, from coordinate 73,956,756 downwards.
AGGCAAAAAAACACACCCCCTTCCTTCAGTGTGATGGGCACTAAGTTTTGCAGTCTTCCTCCATCTTGCAGAAGGGTGGTAAGGCCATTCAATGCTTAGTGAAAGTGAGTACAGATGAAGGCAGATTTAGCCTGTCTCCCCTGCAACTTCAATTATGCTGTGTAAACAGTGTTACGTTCCAATAGGAGGAACAATGGAATTTGCTTATAAAAACTGATTAAAGATAATCATTATTAAATGAAATAAAGATAATTAATAACTCTGAAATGTTTTTAGAACTTTCCTGATGCTACTTGTAAAGTTAGCACTGCTATGTATTATTGCTTACATACAGTACAACATCATATGCCTTCTAACATAAAGCAGTACTGTGATTTGTTTGTACATATTTACAGATTCTTAAAAACAAGCTGTAAAAACATTACATACTTTCAGACAATACAAATTAGCACATTGGTACTCACTTCAAAACAAATGGAATGCATAACATTAATAAACATCATAAAGGAAGACTCACATAAAAGTCCTTGATTGTCAAGACACGTTTATATATAAACTCTAACTGTGCAGAATTAAAGATTCAATCGTAGGTACATCCTTATTTGATGAACCATATTTACAGCATGGTATTGCATAAAAAAATAAAATAATGTTTACAGGGTTTTACTTTTTTATCCATTGGATTAAAGAAAGCAACAAACACAACAAGAAATGTTTGTCTGCTTTAGTTTCCTACCAAAGTTTAAGTGAAAAAGGAAACATACGTTTTTTTATTTGCAGAATATAGCAAAAACAACTGGAAAATTATTTCCCTGAAATAAAGCAATTTGAAACGGAAAATGTTTAAATTAAATTGCAGAGTCAAAAAGTTTCTCATTGATTATAATAGTGCTTCTTCAAGTAAATATACTGTGAAAAAACGAGTTCTAGTTTAAAATGTTCTAAGTCTAAGAAATGTAGTTTTACAGTAATGCCTACTTTTAAGTTTCCCGGCTTTTTTTTTTTTTTTTTTTTAACAGCCCTTTAAAAACCCAAATTAATAAAATGAAGGAAGTGGCAAAAGATCTAACCTAGCTGGCACTTTGCAAGTTTCTCTGGCCTGTGGAAATGAAAGCCTACCCTGAGCACAAGGCCTCTTTTGCCTCTCAAAACGAGAAAAATTACCCAACCATGGACAGTCCTCACTCAGCCAGAGCTAAAAGGATGGATTTCTATGGTATCAACTAGAAAATCTTCAAGTAGATCCAACAAGTTTAAGAGCCACTTCAAATATTCTGAACCAAATGAAATATGTGTGCAATAAATTAAAAAAAAAACACGCTTTTAGAAGATGTTCAAGAGATATTACTTCAACTAATGTGATCTGTTTCCAATCTTCAAACATGAGAACAGGTCCTAAGAAAGCACAGCTCACTCACACTTTGCCAAGTTTAAGGGTGTAAGAGTATGTTTTCCTAGAACAATTTGCTCACCAAGAGAAATGAAAAAAAAATTGCAAAAGGATATCCTCAATATTCTGATTTAAAGCAGCACAAAAGGCTACTTGCTTTCTCTATTAATGCCCAGATAGAAATTAAGTAACTTTCTGAACCAAAGTGGGGAAACCCAAACTGCTGAGATGTTTATCATATGATAATACAAGGTAACTCTGGTAGGCATGTAGAATTTCACAGTAAGAGAGCAATGACTATACTTAAAAAGTGGTAAGTCAGTAAATTATGCCAAAGTATCATTTATCTCAAAATATGCTTATAATGTGGTAGAAAAGTCTGCCATTATGTAGATGTAAAGAAATGTGGTGAACACAGTAATGCAACACCTGAACTGCTTGCATGACTGCCACTTTCAAAGGCCTTCCCTCCTTGACTTACTGCTCAGCAGTAGAGCCACATTCTGAAAACTGTGCTGGTGATGTTAACACAAACAAAAAACCTTATTCTGTACCAAGTTCTCAACAGAACAGAAATTCTAACCAGGCTCAAAACAAAAACAAAAAAACAAAAAAAATGCCTACCATCATCCAATAGTAGTATGAGAAAAACAAAAATGCCTATACCTAGGGAGAGCACAGTTCCATTGTTAACATCTCGCCTGGATGAAGCCTTCTTGAGGTTGTAATGTGCAACGCAAGACACACCATTCTTAAGAGTCAATAATGGCAGAACTTCAATATCTACTTCAAAGAAGTCTAAAATTCTTGAAAAATTTGGCAGCAAAGAAAGCTGTCAAATGGGAAAATATTTCAAGCAAAGTTTAACAACCAAAGTGTAGAGGAAACCCATATTAAACATAATTTATATTCCTTATCATAAAAACACCATATATTCAAAATAAATGCAAAAGATGTTAAGGGTAGATATTTCTTTGTTCCCTTTCTTTATGAGAACAGTCTTGGGATAACATTAAATAAAAGAAAAAAATAATTTAAATGTATAACATTCTATACTGAAACAAAGACTGCAGATCTAGAAGGCCAATACAAAAGTTAAAATGGAAATTAACATTAAGTTGCATCTTCCAAGGGTTTTAATTTTAGATTATCACTGGTGCTGTATCAGTACGTGTGCATTGTGACAAAGATGGTGGAAATTTAAAATAAAAAACCAAAAAGTTGGAAGAAATTAAACAGGATAATAAAATCAATATAACTAATGTTACTTTCCAAAAATTAAAACTGTCCAATGTGTAACTCAAACCATCATTCTTTAGAAAAGTATATATATAATATGTATATATATAAAAGCACTATTTATTGTACCATGCTGTATTATTTTAAGACAAAGAATTAAAAAAAAAAAACATTCGTGGTATAAGGATAAAGTCTGTAGTTTATTTAGATTTTGAAATGCAACAAAAAGTTTCCGATCACTCATCTAGCTGAAAAAGAAACTGTAGTTACTAGAATTAGTAAACACTCTTGGTTTGTAAAATTGTAATGAGCAGTGTTCATTAAAAAGTAACTCAAGATAAAATAAGCAATTAAAATGCCCATTTCTTTAGTTTCTCTGGATACTGTTTAATTATCCAATCTATCAAGATTCTAGAAAGAGAAGGATTAAACCAGGTTTTACAGTTCCAAAGATATCCAATTTCCTTTTATTGCCAAAAATTAAAATTTTCAATTATGAGATGATTATGACACAACCATATCAAACCTAAAAATCTAAATTTTTTTTTTTACTTTGAGAAATCAAAAATACCAAATAGATTCTAAGTGCTCTATGTTAACTGAAGTGTATATGTAAAGTAAAATACAATTAAGCTTTAAAATGTGGAATATACATTTTGTATAAGCATTATGTTCTTGGGAATGTAATCTACAGAATATCTTTTTACTAAAACTTCAAAACCTTGATACTTGCACATGAAAAATCATAAAAAATATCTAGGTACAACTGTACAAAGAAACTGACACCAATATGCATACTTCCATACAGAAGTGAATGCTTCAACAGTTATGTATTTTGGTAAAAGTTTTGAAAGTATGCATATTTTTAAAGTAATTAGGCTTTTAAATAGTGGAGTCTTAGACTATCAGATTTTTATTACTTTTTCTCAAAAAAAAAACATGTCAATATAATGCAAAATGAAAATCAAGGGTATATGGCATATCATTCTTTTTAAAAGGTGGTTTCCTTTTTTCCCCCTATAGGACACACTAATTTATTTAAGCCATAATCTCTTGACATTTAAACTTTTAAGTTCACTCTGTCTATACTCAGATTCCCTGCTGAAGTGCCATGACTATGCTGAAAAACTTAGAAACAGTATGAGTAAATTTCACACAATTACTAATCTCCTAAAAATGTACAATATTATCAGTTAGGAAACAATTGTGCGAAAGTCTTTTTTTTTTTCCTTTTAAACTTGGTGTAGGTGGAATAGCAAGTTTCTGATCTAAAACAAGTAATGCATTGCTTCTATAAAGGTGACAACATGTAAGGCAGTTCAAAGAATGCTGACTAACCAAACAAAATGCAGTTATTGGATTATCTTGCTATTCATATCAGCTTAACTTGTTTTAACGCATTGCTCTTAAATCTGTACAGCACTCCATTTTACACAGAGTAACCCCACTCTTGATTAATCTGTTCTAAAGTGCCAGTATTATTTACACATTTTTTTTAGCCAAAAGTCTGGCCAGTTGTGGCATCAGGTGAGGATGTCATCCCAGCTCTATTATCATTTACATTCACCAAGGGAAATTCTGGAAATTCAGCACTTGTCCCTGGTCCCCGAAGGTTCACCTGTCCATTGGCAGTGCTAAACTGAGTAGCTATTCCAGCTCTGGATCCATGATATGGAGCACGGAAGGGTTGTTCAAAAGAGCTCATTTGGTAAGCTTGGTGGACAGGCTGAGCCTCAGCTTTCTTCTGAGAAGTCACTTGATCCAAAAAGTCCTGTGTTGATGTGGCAGAAGCATGGTTTGTCTCATCACCTGAAAAGGGAAATGAGTGCTGTGAATCACCAACTATTAGTCCAAAGTGGGACTTATCTGGAGTTGTTCTTAGTGGAGAATTCATTCCTGATCGAAAGCTATTGATGGGCATGGCTGCATAGACTTGCTTGTCTATGGAAGAGAATGCTGGCTGATTTGGAAGGGTCTGGTTATCGGTCACAAAGTTAAGGCTCGGGCTATTCAAATAGGCATCATTTTGGCTAGTTCTGTCCAAAGCCTGCTGCAGAAACTTTGAGTATTCCTGCAACATGTTGGCTTTATCTGATGAGGATGCTTGGGAGCTTGATCCAACATTCTCCGACTGAGTAACCTCAGGTACTTCGGAAGAATTTATTGATATGCTAGAAGTCACCTCAGTGTCCGCAACACTGAATGATATCTCATGTTGTCCATTAGCTTTATGAGAATAATGATCCAACAGAGTCTGCAGTACCTCATCTGGAATAACATTTTTGTCATGATTACTTTTTATCTCCACATTCAGTGCCTGTGAATCTAATATGGATGCTGTGGTACTCTCATCAATGACACTTGCCACAGCTGCCTGTGTTACAGAAGGCTGAGAAGCTATGGTACCCACATTCAGCGCATACTCCCTACTATTGTTACTTGCTGCCTGAAGATATCGCTTCTTCTTCAAAAACTGCATGGCATCGTCGTAATTAGTGCTACTGTGCACAGGTTTACTAGGCCCCTCTTGCAAATTGTCAACCTGGTCAATGTCAGCATTGCCTTCTGAGTCCAGTAAAGCTTGTTTGTCCACAAGTTCAAAAGCATACTTTGAAACTTTGCTCTCTTCATATGTGGATAAAGGCGAAATTGTTTGATTTTGCTCCAATGGCTGTTTCAGACTTCTCTTACTATTAATTTTTTTGAGAACCAACTTAGGTGGATGTATTTCTCCTGATGCATCTTCTAAATGCGATCCCCCAACTGAAGAATGTGGCATTTCAACAGCATACTCTGCCACCATATACTCATCTTTTACTTTAGTACTTGAAGAGTAAAGAGGCAAGTAATCATTTTTGTCTTTCTTCAGGTCAGATTTGTCCAAAGAACTCTCTTTGTCCATCCCAGATGATTTTTTCTCAGTTTTCTGCCTCTTCTTTTTTGGCAGTGAGTTATCTTTTGGTGATGTAGAAAAGCCAGAATCTTCCTCAGATGTCAGAAGGCCACCTTTGATGGCACATCTGTTTAGTTTTTTGTCATGATTTTCATGGCACATACGTTTATGTTTCAGTACACGATCTGTTCTGGAAAAATACTGTCGAATTCAAAGTTCGGAAGTGAGTTTTTTTGTTTTAGTTTGTATTTTGGTCAACCAAGAAAAGAAAAGAAAAAACGGAATTAATATAAAGATAGATATAAGTATAATAATATGAGCAACTCCAAACTAATTTGCTGAGCCAACTGTTTATTACAAATTGAATCAACAGCAGTTAGGAAGTTCTTCTAATAGTTTTAGTAGTAACATTTTCTAACTTAACTTATTAGAATTGTTTTATAATTTAATTTCAGATAGAAGAGTTTCAATGTCACTCATACCACAATAAAATGATTTTTAAAAAATATTCAAACCACATCTTACCTGTAAACAGTATTCACACTGGTAGGGTTTTTCTCCACTATGAGTTCTCTTATGCCTTTCCATATGATATTTTTGAATGAATCTCATACCACATTCATCACAGCGAAATGGTTTTTCACCTAGCACATGATACAGAAAGTTTAAAACAAAACAAATACTGTAAAATAATGAATTACTTCACCACAAGAACCTCTAAATAAATGGCTTTTGAACGTTGCCATACTTTGTTCTTTTTAAATGACCAAAGTCTCCCTTATACTAAACATATCTTCCAGTTTAATTTGTCAAGAATATCTTGCTTTGTAAAAATGGAAGAGACTGGTACACGCCATTGGAAAGAAAAGGTTGAAAGCAGGCATACTCAATTTCCCTTTTACTGTATGTGTACATAATATACTCCTTCCATAGGGACTGGTATTATTACCAGGACCTTAACAGTAATATGAACAGGGTTTCAGTAGAGTGGCTGATGTTTCTAATCCTTTTTTCAATCATACAAAAAGTATTTCAGAAAAATTTTTGAAAAAACAAAATGTTACCCATACATAGTCCAACACAATTCTTGGGTATACCTTTTTAATTCTTCGTGTCTTTTCAAAGATATTTGTGGTTAAATGAAATTTGAATCCTAGGAAAATATTTTTTAAATCTAATTTATTAAAACATAAGAAGAGGGCTTCCCTGGTGGCACAGTGGTTGAGAGTCCGCCTGCCGACGCAGGGGACACGGGTTCGTGCCCCGGTCTGGGAAGATCCCACATGCCGCGGAGCGGCTGGGCCCGTGAGCCATGGCCGCTGAGCCTGCGCGTCTGGAGCCTGTGCTCCGCAACGGGAGAGGCCACAGCAGTGAGAGGCCCGAGTACCGAAAAAACAAACAAACAAAAAACATAAGAAGAGCTTAAATTAGAGACTAAGTTTTAAAAGTAATGTTTGTTTATCCTGATTCTCTTTTCCTCGACTCAAACCAGCATTTCTCATGTCCTTTCGGGAGCGAATTAAATTGAGGGCTGTTAACTGGGCACATGACCCCCACACCACCCCCAGTTTTTTTTTTTTAAATCACATAAGGACTTCTCAGCTTTAATGAACCACAACTAAGAAGATCTAAAATAGCTTTTAATGATAAAGCCACAGCCTAAGTAAATAGAAGGGTGTGACAAGAAGTTATCTTAAATAATGCTTGTTTGGGAAACCACTGTTTCTATCTTCCATACAGTCAGCAAAACTTTACTAATACTTCTCCTCTACCCATAAAAATATAAGACATGTTACTTGTCCTCAAAGAGTTTATGACATAATTGGGAAAACAAGAAAGAAACAACTAACAGAACTATATCCAGCTCTGGTTTACCTTTATAACTTTATAACCCACTAGTTATCTTCTTAACATTTTTCTCCAGCCAAATCGAAGAACCTACCATCTCATGCTTTCCTACTTCTGCCTTGATTCACGCAGCTCCCTCAGTCCACCTCTGTGTGTTCAGGTACTACACTCCCCTCAAGGCCCAGCCCATCTCCTCTGGGATACTTTGCCCTACTCCCCTAGAGGAAAGGCATCTTTATCTTCTTTAACTTTCCAGAGAACTTCAGCTCTACCTCTCCAATGGCACTCATTACTTTCATTCCAATAATTATTTTGTACGAATCTATTCTTTTAACTAAATTACATTCCTTTAGGTCAGAATCTGGGCCTAAATTATCTCTATGTAGCTCAAAACACTTCGGGCAACTTCTAAGGGCCACATGAATGGCATAAAGGATTATTACAGTGGATTATAATTGGAAAAAATGTTATTATGAGCTGGTATGATCTGGGAAAGCTTCTTGTGTTAGAATCTAAGCTGAGTAGCCCTTTAAGGGATTGTGTGTATGAGATTAAAGCCAAGGAAAGAAAACTTAGTGAGGAATAACAGAGCAACTAAGGGTTGAGATACTATAAAATATACTGGAGAACTGGTACCTAAAAAGACAATTTAATTTGGCAACAAATAAATTATTTGAAACTTTCAAGAACTGCAACTTCTGTAATTGCTATGGAGTTATCAAATTTTAGGGCCGAAGGGACTTTGAAATGGCTTCAAACTGTGCTCCTGGGGGCTCCACAGAGGCCTGCAAAGGATCATCCTGGTGTGGCAAATGGCTCTAAGGTTGCCACCCAAAATTCACGACAGAACAGCTCCACTTCTGTACACAGGGAGTCTGAGTAAGGACTCCAGAGTCCAAAGGCTAGAATGGAGACCTAATACAACTAATCTCGACCAATTTACTTATTTTTACAAAAAAGAAAGTCCAGAAAAATTAAGATACTTGTCCAAGGGGTTAGTAAGTGGATAACTAATGAAGCAACAAAAGCTGGAAGAGAAGACCACTTATTTAGGAAGTTTGAAAGTGAAAGAAATGAGAAAAAGGAGGTGAGAAGTAATAGGAGGCAATCCATTTGAGATTAAGGATTGGTACGGGTGGGAAACAACTAAAATGGAATATTATGGTAAATAATCGAAATAACAAGATCCCAGAAGAACTAGGATGAAAAGGGAAGGAGAGTACAAGTATTATTTTTAAAAGAAGTTTAAGAATAGGTGCATATTTTGAAATAAAGACTGTATATGATAGAGCTCATTAAGATCAGAAGTTAAAGTCATTCTTCAAAAGTGAGAGAGGATAAAAGAGAAAATTAGTGAACTTATTAGAATTCAATTAATTCTACATGATATTCATGAACTGGAAGACTTTAATGTTAAAAATGATAATACACCCCACATTGGTCAAAGCAGAAGCTGACAACCTGATCCTAAAATTCATATGGAAATGCAAGGGATCCATAACAGCTAAAGCAATCTTGAAAAAGAAGTACTAAGTAGGCAGACTCAGACTTCCCAACTTCAAAACTTACAATCAAGCTACAGTAGTAAGATAGTGTGGTAATGGCATAAGGATAGACACACATATCGAGGAATAGAATTGAGAGTCTAGAAATAAACCTTTACATTTATAGTCGACTGACTTCAGTGGGGAAAAAACAGTCTTTTCAACAATGACACTGGGACAATTTGATACCCATATGCAAAAGAATGGGGTTGGACCCCAACCCCACACTGTATACAAAAATTAACTCAAAATGGATCATAGGCCTAAATGTGGGAACTAAAACTGTAAAACTCTTGGAAGAAAATATAGGAATAAATCTTGACTTTGGGTTAGGCAATGATTTCTTAGATACAACACCAAAGGCACAAGCAAACAAACAAAAAGTAAATAAAATATACCTCAACAAAATTAAAAACTTTTGTGCTTCAAAGGACACTATCAAGAAAGTAAAAAGAGAAAATGCTTTAGTAGCTGCTGTGGGAAATAGTTTGGCAATTCCTCAAAATGTTAAACTTAGAATTACCATACAAGCCAACTGTTCTACTCCTAGGTATATACCCTAAAGAACTGCAAACAGGGATTCACTCAGAGATTTGTATACCAATGCTCACAACAGCATAATTCACAACCACCAAAATATGGAAGCAACCCAAGTGTTGAATGGATAAACAAAATGTGATATATACAGACAATGGAATATTTTTCAGCCATAAAAAGGAATGAAATTCTGATATATGATACAACATGGATGAACCTTGAATAAATTATGCTAAGTGAAAGAAAACAGGCACAAAAAGGACAAATACTTCGTGATTCCATTTATATGAAATACCTAGAGTAGGCAAATTCACAGGGATAGAAAGCAGAATAAAGGTTACCAGGGACTGGCAGAGGAAGGAAAAGGGAGTTACTGCTTAATGGTTACAGGTTTTTGTTTGTGTATAATTTTGTTACACAATGTTATAAAGGTACTTCACTACACTACATTGTATGCTTGAAAATGATTAAATGATAAACTTCAAGTTATGGGTTTTTTTAAAAAAGGTGAAAAGACAATCCATGGAATGGGAAAAAATATTTGCAAATCATATGTCTGATAAGGGATGTATATCCAGTATGCTAAAAAAAACTCTTACAACTCAACAATAAAAAGACAAACTAATTTAATAACAAGTAATGGATCTGAATGAACATTTCTCCAAAGAATATATACAAATAGCCAATAAGTACATGAAAAGATGCTCAACATCACTACTCATTAGGGAAATGGAAATGAGTATCACGAGAAACCACTTCACACCCAATAGGACAGTTAAAACAGAAAGGACAGTAAGAAGGGGTTAGCATGGATGTAGAGAAACTGGAACCCTCACACTTGGGTGGTAGGATTGTAAAGTGGTACAGCTGCTTTGGAAAACAATTTTGCAGATCCTTAAAATGTTAAACATAAGAGTTACCATATGACTCAGCAATTCCACTCCAAAGCATATACCCAACAGTACTGAAAACGTTATTTCCACACAAAAACAAATATTCCTAACAGCATTATTCGTAATAGCCAAAAAATAAAAACAACTCAAATGTCCCTGAACTAATGAATGAATAAACAAAATATGGTATTTGCACACATGGAATATTATTTAGCTATAAAAAGTAATAGAAGTACATGCTACAACATGAATGAACCTTTAAAACATTATGCTAAGTGAAAGGAACTAGACAAAAAAGACCACCTACTGTATGATTCCATTCATAAGAAATGTCCAGAACAGGGAAATCCATAGAGACAGAAAGGAGAGTAAAGATTGCCTAGTGCTGGGAGGAAGGGGTGCAGGATTTCAGAATGGTGAAAGTTATTCTAAAAATTAGACTGTGGTGATAGCTGTGCAATTCTGTGAATATACCATAAACTACTGAATTGTACACTTTAAAGGGGTGGGTTTTTTGATATTGTCAATTACATCTCAATAAAATTGCAACTTTAATACTGCATGATAACACAACTGACACCACGCAAAGTGAATGAGAAATGATTTCTTCCCACAAGGAGCTAGCAATTAAGTTCAAAATAAATTAAATGGAGAAAAATCGTGCTTAAATTATTTGCTACATATTAGTAGAAGATCAAGAATTAAAAGCTTATTTGACCAGAAGCAACATTAAGAAATTTACTTTAAAAAAAAAAAAAGAAATTTACTTTAACAAACATTAATGCCTTAAAAGCAATTTGTAAAAATGTTCCTTTGTTGCTTAAAACAAAACACTTTCCCGGTCCCCTAAATAGAACAATTATGACAGCTAAGTCAGCCAGAAATGAATGTAAACACAAATTCATGTTCTGTAGTCATTTATTTTTTGATTACCCACTTTTGTTATCTTTATTTCTAATCCTTTGTTTTTTGTTCTGCTTTAGTATTTATTTTCCTTTTTTACTCTACCATCTTTCTTTGTATCTTTTTCTCCCTCTCCCATTTTTTTCCCTCTTCTTCTCTCTCTCCCTTTTTAACTAGCCATTCCAGAATAAAACTTTTTAAGTTTTGCCATTTAAGGATCCTTGTTTGTTTATGGATTAGCTCACATACTTAAATGATTCCCCCCCCAAAATCAAAACAATATAGAGAAATATACAGGAAAAAGTCTTTCTCTTATCTTTGCCCCTCCATAGGTAACTACATTTATTTGTTTGGGTCTGTTTCTTTCCAGAGTTTCTTGACACAGGCATAAGCAAAAATAAGTACATATTCTTTTTGTAATTTTTCCCTCTTTCTTACATGAAGATAGCGTATTTTACTGTGTTCTGCATCTTTTTTTTGATTCAGTAATTTGGAGATCTTATTAGTAGAAAAAGAGCTAGCTCATTTGTTCTGACAGCTGATATCGTTCACTGATGGATAGACATACAATTTATTTAACCAATCCCCTATTATTTCCAAACATTTCCTGTTATAAATAGTGCTGTAATATAGACCCTGTCAATGCAAAATGTGCAGGTACATCTGTAGGATAAATTCTCAAAAACAGAATTCCTGGTCAAATAATAAATATGTTTGTGATTTTGAAATACACTGCCAAAATTGCTCTCCACAGGAGATATTAATATGTACCCCACCAGCCATGTATGAGTGACTATTTCCCTATAACCTTGCCATATACTACTATGTTGTTAAACTTCCTGATGACTACAAATCTAATATGTGAAAAAACAATATTTCAGTATGACGTTGACCATCTTACATGTCATTTTCTAAGAAGTGTCTGCACCTATCTTTCACCTATTTTTATTTTTTAACTAGGTTGCTGATCTTTTTCTTGATGATTTATAAGAGCTTTATTAAAGAGACTGGTCATCTGTCTGTATTAGTTCCAGTTTTGTTTTGTTTTTTTTTAAATAGTGGGGGTGGAGTTGTTTGGCTAAGAGGGGTTTTAATTTTTACATAGATGAATTTATCAATCATTTATTTTATGGATATTAAATTTTGAGTGTTATTTAGAAAGAACATTCCTGTTCCAATCTGTCCATATTTTTAATGACACGTATGTAGTTTCATCTTTTACATTAAATCGCATACATTTGGAGTTCATCCTGAGGTAGAATGTGATGGATAAAACTGTCTTTCCAGATGGCTATCCAGTTTTTCCAACATCATTTACTGCAAGGTTCATCTTTTCTTGATCACATTTTTTATCACAATCATACACTAATAAGTTCCATGGGTCTATTTCTAGACCTTCTATTCTGTTCTATGGGACTATTCATAAGCCAGAACAAACAAGGTTTAGTTATTAAGACTTTATAATATACTTCAACATTTGGTAGGACTAATCCCCCTCACTGTTCTTTTGTTTTTCTCTGGTTTGTCTTGTTTGTCCACTTTCCAAATCATTTCTGAATTAGCTTAGTATCTGTGGTGGGGGGAAGGGAGAGTTGCCTGAAATGTTTATGTTAACTTATGGAAAACTGATACACTTTATGTGCTTTATGATGTTAACTCTTCTCACTGAAAAAAGTGGGGGTGGGGTTGTTTTGTGTCCTCAGTAGTGTTTTAATAATTTCCTAATATGGAATTTTCCACATTTCTTGTTGCTGATATTATAAAAAGGGTGTTTACTTCCATTAAATCTTCTACTCTGTGTGTGTACACGTACAAAGCATATGGTTTTCTGCAATTTTAATGAATTTGCTGGTTTTTAGTCATTTTCAGTTGACTCTCATGGGTTTTCCAAGTTTACAACAATACAGTTATTTTTAACCTATAATATTTTTCCTACTTTTGCTGGCTACTATTCTCAAATATTGTTAAAAGTAACGGTGATAATGTGCTCTGTATCTTGTTCCCAACTCTGGTACTCTGGTATGTCTCTTGAATGGAAATGAAAATAAAATAGCTGATATATAGTTCCTTAAGAAACATAAAAACACTTAAGTGAAATATCTTTAGGAGAAAATCCCGTTATTGTTTTTCCCCTTAAGGACTAGAGACCGTCTGCTGGAAAAGGAAGACAATCTATACGGCACTTGAGTGATTTTAAGATGAACAGGAAAGACTTACATGAAAAATACCAAGGATTTTGTAAATACTGTTTACAATTTTGGAAAGCAATAACATGGTGAAGAAGAAACAATTTCAAGGTGTTCCACTAATGATAATTTTCCAATACCCAAGGAGCCTGGAGTTTCAATTCTAACGGTTATCAATGAGACCACACTTTTCCCCCACTGCAGTGTTTCTCCCTGGTAACTCTGACACTGCACACACTGAGTTGTTTACGGGTAAGAATTCTTACTTAAAATGTGGGTAATTATTAGGGCAAGTTATATAGAAGAAACTCATATGGACATAAGCTTTATGCATAAACTAGCTCAATATGACTTGATATATTAATCTCATTTTTGGTAGTTTCAACTAATCCTCTTCTTCCTTTTCAACCATTCTAATCTGGCTTCTGCACTTACTTCATCAAAACGGTTCTTGTAAATCACCTTCAGGTTATCAAATACAACCAAATGTTTTCAGTTATCTTAGACCTCTCAACAGCATTCAACTTAGGTGATCCCTTTCTTTGTCCTTGAATTCACTTTTCCCTTGACTTCTATGACATTCATACTCTTTCAACCTCTCTGACTGCTCCTTCTCGATGCTCCTTCCAGCTCACTCTCCTCCCTCCAACCATGAAATATTTTAGTTCTTCATGGCTTCCTCCTAAGCGCCCCGATCTTCTCCTTTTATATTCTTTTCTTTGGCAGAAAGGGAAACATCTATTTCCATAGCTTTAATTACTCTCTAATTTGAGCCCCAGACCACACATCCAAACTGCCTACTGAACATAACTACTTCTATGACACTTAGGGATCTCTAATGCTTCATCATATCCCACACTAAACTTGTGATCGTCAACCCACAGCTTAGTCCTTATCCAGATTCCCCCTTTGTATGAATGGCATCTAGTTTTGCAAGCCAGAGGCCTGCACAGCTTTTCTATATACCCGTCTCCATATTCAACTAGTTAACATGTTACTGACCTACTGATTCTACCCACTAAATACCTGTCAAATCTGCCCACTTCTTTCCACTTTCCACTGTCATCACCCAAGTTCAAGATACTATCACTCCCTGACCTAGACTATTTAATATCCTCCTAACAGTAGTCTCTATGGGATTCACTCTCATCTCTAATTCTACATCACAGCGAGATTTTGTTAACATTAAGTATATCTGATCACGTTGAAAGCCTACTGTTCCTAGGATTAACACACACACACACACTCTCTCTCTCTCTCTCTCTCTCTCTCTCTCTGTCCACTACCATCTGGCCCCTACCTTTTCCTCTCATATCTGATCTTTCTTCACAACCCTCCCCTTCACTTTCTGAGCCCTAGTCAAAGTGGTCTTTCAATTCCTAGTACTGTCCTGCTTTTTCTCCTCCCCAGGATCATTTTCTCCTATAACTCCTCCCCAAAACCAATTCTTTGTCATGATAGTGGATCTAAAGCGCTTTACACTCAAGAAATCGTATCTACTGTTCTTAGTAATCAGAATGAAAGTGGCAATTATTTTAATAATGAAGTCTTAATAAAATCTATGTCAAAATATTTGTATTATTTAGATATTATGACATCTAATAATATATAATAAAATACTATAATATTTAGGTATTAATGGTATCTATGACAATGTTCACATGGCCTAGTAAAACATACTTGATAATACAAGGGATTTTCTATCTTTAATAAGTCATAAAAAAGGGAGATCAGACAAAATTTACAAGTATAATAAATACTACACTAACCAAAAAAGATCATTCATTATTATGAGAAGCACTATAAGTACTTAAGAGTACAGGTTTTAGAGTCAGACTAGCCAGGTTATTATGCTGGTCTCAGCATTTCTTAACTGTGAGACACTAAGGATGTTATTTAAACTCTTAAGACTTGATATTCTCATCCATAAAGTGAAAATATTAATAAAACATATATCAGAACCAAATGTTAAATGAGGTAACGTGTGTGAGTAACCTGTCTTTGCTTAAGAAAAAGCCTAGCACATTTTAATAGCTCAATAAATATTAGCTATTAAAAATACAAATTAAAGAGGTTGATGGTAAATGATTATCATTATATTAACATATTGATTACAGTTAAAACCCAGTGACTGGGCTATACATCCCAAATGAAAATATCCTTAGGCTAGACAATTAATTCAGAAAAACGGGAAACAAGGAGGATTACTGAAATAATTACACGGAAACATAATCACACACCCAGTAATTTGCTTAAAACTTTAGAGCATATAAGAAATAAGGTCACTTACTGCATGATTAAATTTATCTAACATCCTCAAAATGGCGTAATTATAAAGATGGAAAACACATTAGTGTTTGTCAGGGGTTAATCATGGAGGAGAGGGAGTAGGGGAAGTAAGGTGTGACCATAAATAGGTAGTACAAGGAAACTTTCTGCAATACAATGAAGGTACAGTAAAATTTTAAAAATAAACAAACTAAAAAGAATATCTTTGGCATATAGGAGGTTAGAAAGTTCATTTATCAGTCTAAGAAGAACCCATATACTATAGAGGAAACTATATTTTATAGGAAATCATCTGAGACTAAACCACAACCTATGAAGTACAAATTAGGTTATTAAATAAAAACTGTGAAGTTGCCACAGTATCATGAAGACATCTCAGTTAAATCAAACTGGCAAAAACCCAAAAGGCCTTAAGTTAATTAATGAAAGTAGTAATTTTTCTGGGTAGCAAATTTTTTAAACCCCACTTTTCTATAAGTATAGAGAGGTTTTTTTTCCTTAGCATGGAGGTCAGGGAGAAACTTCAATGCCTGCATTTTATACTTTAGAAACTCTGACAAAGTAACACACTGGGGTCACCACCTCCCCCCACAAAAGAAAATGAAGAAAGAGTTCTTTTTTTTCTGGGCTTCTTTTCTTTTCTTCTTTTTCTTTTCTTTGAGCTATGAAATTATACATTTACAGGGTAATCTTTTTAAGTGGTTTGGTTCCCTTAGGATGAAACAGCAAATGACAAGTGGGGAACTATTTCTTGGACCACAGATTAGGTTTTGGACCCCTGCTTTGAGACAGACAACACTGAAAATGATCAATTACCTCTAGTAAGAGCAGCATCCCAGACTCTGTTCAAATTTTTAAAGATGTGAAAGTTGGCCTAGGAATCATTTGAAGAAAACAAAACAAAACAAACAAAAACCAAAAAAACAAACAACACTGCCCTAATTCTGAAAATAAGTGAACTTCATTAAATTATGGCAATTTCCACATTTCATTTTTCTGTCAGCCTATACACAACTGGTGCTAACATCTAAGCATATTAACCCTAAGTAACTGATGTCCCAATGACAGCACCTAGGCATACAAGACAAAGTAATAAATTAATGGTAAACACCATCTAAATGTGGAATAACTATTTTCTATCTATTTAAAAAACTAATTCAGAATATCACACAAGTCTATCTTCCACAGATGTGGTTTTAAAATGTTTTTAAAATTAGTAAAATGGCTGGATAGATGGGTGTCAGTATATCCCCACCAAAAAGAAATTTAAGTTAGAATCTCAAAATGTAAATAGATTTAAAATAGCAGTGAGCTAAGTTAACATTATCCTGACTTGTAGACATTTTAAATTAGTCCATCTGTTTTTGAACTTTATATATAAACCCCCAATTTCCAGCTACCTCTTGAAAAAAAGTGCTCTAGAACAAAAGTTCAGCAGTTAAGACTACATTAAGCACAAAAGGGGGTTAACCAAATCAATAGACTCTATATTAAATCCCTTATATTGCATCCCGTAAAAGAAAAGAACTCGTCATCAGCTTGTCTTCATAAGAGACTGGACAAATGCCTATCAGCTTTCATCCTTTTTTTTTTTTTTCTTAAATTAACTAGGATATCAAAGGGTGAAGGACCGTTCTCTCAAAAACATACTCTGTTCAACAATAAAACCCTTCGCCTAACCAGAGCTAACTAATCAGGGCCCTTTACTTTTTGCCCACCCTTAAGACTGTCTCTACCGTTCTGTCACAATACAGTGATTTGCCTTTTTACATTAACTGCACCCTACACTTTTATTTCATGTACAATTCATTTCAGAAATACAGTGCAGATGCTCTAATTTTAACAAGGAGCATAGCAGACTCAGGTAGTCTGACTCAATAATCAGTGATGATTTCAGCAGCTATCTTTTTTGAATTCAGTTGTCAGTTAAACAGCTAAAGAGAATGAACAAGCCCTATAGGTTCCACGGACATTTATGAAGTGATCTGCTCCAAGCACTCTATTTTTTAAAGTGAGACCTTAAAAATGCAGGTGAAATAGCATTTCAACCTAGAATATATATCTTATTTATGTCATTATCTTAAAATTTTATAGAGCACCTACTATGTACCAAGCACTTGCTGGGTACCCTTACATTTAAATCAACTCTATTCTTGTCAAGTAAATTATCCCCATTTGGCAAGGCTAGGAAACTTCTGCCCAAAGTCATCGTGATAATAAACCAGGCCCAGTATTGAACCCTGGTGGCCTTGTTTTTAGTACCAAAATTATGTACCTCATGGTTTATCTCAGACCAATCCCAAACTGTGGACCAATAATACATCAAGTCTCACCCAGGCTTTCATCAATTCATTTCACAAGTACTAAGTGTTTGCCAGTGTTGGGAAATGACAGGAAATGTCCAGGAAAATGATAGTAGTGGAATGGCTGGAACCTAAGTTTGCTTCCTTTTTTTTACACTATTTGATGAATTTTCACAAGTGAATACACCTTTGAAAGCATCACCATGATAATAAGAATGAATTTACCTAAAACCAGTTTCCTGTTACTCTATAATCCCTTCCTCCTGCCCCTCTATCACTCCCTTCCGCATTCTCCAGGCAAACAATTATCCGATGTCTGTCCCTATAGTTTATCTTTATTATTATTTATGTATATCTTCAAACATACACAAAAGTAGAGAAGGTAGAGTCCTCAGGTACCCATCACTCAGTTTTAATAATTATCATCACTTGGCAAATTTTATTTCAACTAATTCTTTCTTTCTTCCTTTCTTATTATCAAGTAAACTTTTTACTGGAATATAACAGCCATACAGAAAAGCAAACAAATGCTCGCAACACCAGAGATCAGTTCTGCCTTAACTGCTTATTATGGAAATTTTAAAGCACATAAAAAAGTACACAGAAAGTACTCTCACCATATTTTGAAAGCAAATTTCTTGAAATGTAATATACCTACACAAAACTACACCAAACATAAATATAGTCTGATGAATTTTCTCAAAGTGAACAGACCTGTGTAATGAGCCTCCCAACCAAGAAATAGAACACTACTCTTACGAGTTACGAGCACCGCAGAAGCACTCCTACCCCTTTTCCATTCGTAATGGCTACATTGATTTCTAACAAATAATTCATTTTGCCTTGTTTATGAACTTCACATAGAGTCATACAGTATGTATTCTTCTGTGTCTGGCTTCTTTCATTCAATGTTATGCTCTTATAATGCTGTGTCTAGTATTCCATCACATGAATGTACTACAATTTATTCATTCAACTCTCGATGGAAAGTTTGGTCTATTCATAACAATGCTGCTTTAACATTCTGGTACATGTCTTTTGGTGAATACATGTATACTACATAAGCATTAAACTAGGAGTGAAAATGACAGATCACAGAGTCTGTGGATGTGCAGCCTTGGTAGATAGTTTACTAACGTGGATGTGCCAACTTACGTACCCACCGGCGTAATATACGAGCTCCAACTGCTCCACATCCTAGCAAGTACAGTCATCCCTTAGTATCCAGTAACCAAGGAGACCCTTGGATCCAGGAATGCCTGGATTTTGGATACCAAAATCCACAGATGCCAGAATTCAATCAACTGAAGATCATGGAGCATTTCTGATCTGTGACTGGCTGAATCCATGGGTGCAGAACTGCAGATACAGAGGGCCTAGTGTACTTTGTACCACCTGTATTTTTCATTTTAGCCATTCTGAAGTGTGTACAAGTGGTATCAGATTGCAATCTTAAGTAATTTTCCTGGTGGCTAATGAAACTGAGAACCCTTTCATATGTTTCCTGATCACCTTGGTATCCTTTTTTGGCGTGTGTTAAGTGTCTGTTCAACATTCTGTATGCTTTTCTACTAGCCTGTGTTTTTCTTAATAGATTAGGAGGAATCCTGAACATACGTACCAGGCTTAATTTTCACTTTCTTAATGGTGTCTTTAAGGGAAAAAGGGTCTTAATGTAACCCAATGTATTAATTTTTTCTATTATGACTGTTTCTATATCCCAGTTAAGAAAGGTTATCTCCCTGTGATATTTTCTATTGATGTCTTCCATTTCACTAACCTTCTCTTTTACTGCCTCTATTATTCCATTAAACCCATGTGCTATGTTCTCTATATCAATTACTGTATTTTTCAGTTTTAGAATTTTCATTTGCCTCTTGTTTACAGCTTACAATTCTTTGGTAAAATTCTCCATCTTTTCTTCTATTTCCTGAGTCTTTTCTATTATTATTATTTTATAAATTTATTTATTTGATTTATTTATTATTTTTGGCTGCGTTGGGTCTTCGTTGCTACGCACAGGCTTTCTCTAGTTGCAGCGAGCGGGGGCTACTCTGTTGAGGTCAGAGCTTCTCACTGCAGTGGTTTCTCTTGTTGCAGAGCATGCGCTCTAGGCGCATGGGCTTCAGTAGTTGTGGCGCACGGGCTTAGTTGCTCCGAGGCATGTGGGATCTTCCCAGACCAGGGCTTGAATCCGTGTTCCCTGAATTGGCAGGCGGATTCTTAACCACTGCGCCACCAGCGAAGTCCCTATTATTTTTTTAAACATATTAGTCACAGTTTAAATTGTAAAGCCCTTATCTGGTAACTCTAATATCTAGATAACCTGAGAGATTGTTTTTATTATCTTTTTATTCTCTTGCCTTTCTGTGATTCCATCCTATCACTTGGTATGCACTGTAAATTCTTGACTGAATGCAAAACACTGTATATAAAAAATTTTACAGGCTCTGGATAATGCTATCTTCTTTTAAAGAGGGTTCACCCTCTTTCTGAGCAAACAGTGTGTGAGCGTTGATAACCTAAATCCCCAAATGGATTAAGCCACCTTGAGTCTGGGTTATTTTACAGCAAACCTAGGACACCGGCTTTTCAAAATTAGAAATGATTGTTCTCTTCCCCATTTCCTGTCTACTCTCAAAAATGGTCAGTGACAAGCAAACTGCCTTAGTGCTTTAAAATTTAATACTTAGTACCAAACAACTATACACTTTTACACTAGTAGTTCTACATTTTTACATACCTATTCTCTCCGATATTATCAGGTCTCTATGAATTTCATTATGTACTTTTAGATTATTCAATATGAATAAGGGTCTTTGCTTACTGAGAATGCACCATTAATTTAACATATAATGTGGTAACAGCACTTTAATTGTTGCAAGCGAAGCACAAATCTGATAAATTACATTCTATATAATTAAAATAAGTCAGATACTAAAAAAAAAAAAAAAAAATAAGTCAGATACTAAAAATATTTCCCAAAGATAATTTATTTTCCATATGATGCAAGTTAAATTCTTTTAGTGCTTCCGTTTGGTACTGACACTGATTTATGTGAAATAAGCAGTTTAACCAGTTTTTAGATAATAGATGTTATGTGACAATACTTTATTACCTACTAAATATAAAAAATATTCATACTGTTCTTTGAAATATATAAGGAAGAAAAATAAAGCGTAATATTGTTGGCACATTTTTGTTTTTCAATTTCTGCATACTTCAGAAAATACATTAATGTAAGTATTTCATTACCATTTTACTCTTTATTTTGTAATACAGTTAGAAATATGAAGTTAATATTGTATATCAAAATAAAATTAAATGCAATGTTATCTTGGAAGATACCAAGAGGTCTATTAAGAAAACAATGGGGGCTTCCCTGGTGGCGCAGTGGTTGAGAGTCTGCCTGCCGATGCAGGGAACACGGGTTCGTGCCCCGGTCCGGGAAGATCCCACATGCCACGGAGCGGCTGGGCCCGTGAACCATGGCCGCTGAGCCTGCACGTCCGGAGCCTGTGCTCCGCAACGGGAGAGGCCACAACAGTGAGAGGCCCGCGTACCGCAAAAAAAAAAAAGAAAGAAAGTCGCAAGTCAACAAAACATATTTCCCTTCAGACGAAAAAAATAATGAAAATTTAAACTATCCATATGCCTATCTATATAAAATATTGGAAAATCCTCAGCTACTTTGCAAAATAAAATCACTATTAACCCATCTTCCTCCAAAAGATCAAAACCTTCCAACTCACAGATGAACAGATATGATACTAGGATAAAGTTCTCTTTAATTATTTTGATTTTCTCAGTGAAACAGGAAGCAAGTAATCAGCTGAAAGTGAGAGGGAAGGAGGAAATGGAGATTCATTGAAAGGAGAAAGTAAGAAATACCTGTTTGGGAGAAAAGTTGGCAAGCATAAAGCTGTAAAAGATCAGACAGTAAATATTTTAGACTTTGAGGATCATACAACCTCTCTCACAATTACTGGACTCGCCTATTATAGAGAGAAAACAGCCACAGCCATTACATAAAGGAATGGGTATGGCTATGTTCCAATAAAATTTTAATTACAGTAACAGGCAGCAGGTGGAACTAGTCCACTGGCTGAAATATGGACCCCATCTAGATGAATGGTAGAATGAACAGACTAAGGAAATAAATTCCAGTACGCATTAAGGGCCCACTCAAAATTAAAAGTGCTCCTAATTCAAGCACAGCTTTCTGTTTTATTCCAGAGATGGAAAGAGTTAAATTTCCCACATGAGACTTCACCAAATTAAAAAGCTTTTGTACAGCAAAGGAAACTATTAACAAAATGAAAAGGCGGCCTACTGAATGGGAGAAGATATTTGCAGAAGATTTATCTGATAAGAGGTTAATATCCAAAATATACAAAGAACTCACACAACTCAACACCCCCCCAAAACAAGCAAACAAAAAGACCACAGAAAAAACAGATTAAAAAATGGGCAGAAGTCCTGATAGACATTTTTTCTGAAGAAGACACAGATGGCCAATAGGCACATGAAAAGATACTCAACATCACTAATCATCAGGGAGATGCAAATCAAAACCATAATAATGAGATATCACCCCACACCTGTCAGAATGGCTATTATCAAAAGGACAAGAAACAGTAAGTGTTGGTGAGGATGTGACGAAAAGTGAACTTTTGTGCACTGCTGGTAGGAATGTAAATTGGTGCAGCCACTATGGAAAACAGTATGAAGGTTCCTCAAAAAATTAAAAACAGAACTACCATATGACCCAGCAATTCCACTCTGGCTATCTTTCCAAAGGAAACAAAAACACTAATATTTTGAAAAGATATATGCATCCCTATATTCACTGCAGCATTAATCACAATAGCCAAGATAGACAAGCAACCTAAGTGCCCAACCATAGATTACTAAATAAAGAAGATGTGGTATATAGATACACTGGAATATTACTTAGCCATTAAAGAAAAGAAATCCTGCCAGAGTGAAATACGTCAGAGAAAGATAAATACCTTATGATTTCACTTATACGTGGAATCTACAAAACCAAACAAATAAACAAACATAACCAACAGAAACAGTCACAGACACAGAGAGTAAATCCTAAAAGTTCTTATCACAAGGAAAAAATAATTTTTTTCTTTTCCTTTTATTTTGTGTCTATATGAGATGACAGATGTTCACTAAACATTCCCGTAATCATTTCATGATGTATGTAAGTCAAATCATTATGCTGTACACCTTAAACTTACACAGTACTGCATGTCAATTAATAAAACTGGAAGAACAAATAAAAGATCAACCTATTGAACTCTACAAAAATAATAATTTAAAAACTAATAAATTTCCCAAAGTTGTAACTTAGCCAAGTGAATACTATATACAAGAGGTCTGAGTGTAAGCAAGGGAGTGATTACAATAAATGACAACAGAATTTACACTGGGTAAGAAAAGTAATGAAGATATGAGGAAAACAGGAATAGTGAAAAGGAGGTAGAATCACTGGACTGAAGGCACTAGTGGAGACAAAAGATTGTTGAAACCTAAGTACTAGAAGACATGAGCAGGAAGTATGCTTGGAAAATGAGAAACTGAAATCATGAGGAGACTGAAGTTTAGTAAGCACTAGTCCAAGAGTGAGGAAGAATGAACGACAAGATCACCAACAAAGCAGAAGTCTGAGTAGGACGTTCAAGGAATAAACTTTTACAGAGATCAGCAAACTTGTTCTAAAAGGGCAGAGACATACAATCAAGGATATTGTATACATACTCGTACAATGAGAGAAAACAACTTCCATACATTGGGTTGGCCAAAAACTTCGTTCAGACTTTTCCGCAAAATGTCAAGGAAAAGCTCAAACCAACTTTTTGGCCAACCCAATATTTTACTGGTGAAATTCAAAATATAATGATAATAATACTGATTGATGACAATGATGGTGACAATAGAATACAATTTTTCACCATATAGATGTACTAATGAGAAGACTGGAATTATTTTTTAAAGAAAGTGGTAGCATTTTGCTGAATTGGGATTCAAAGTTAGTATTTCCCTGTCATCAAAGTCAATTGCAAACGCTTATCTGCTAATGCTAATCTGCTACGAGATTTTACAAGTATTCTACCTTTGAAATCGTTTTGTCACAAAGATAGGTACTGATATCCATGAAAATATAATCTTAAGAACTATTCATCAGTTGGAAGGGATTTATAGAATTCTATTAGATTCTTTTCTTGATATGTGTCTTTTAACACGCCATCACATTACAGATGAATTACTTCCGAATGAAGATTAGGTGAAGTTCACAATTTAATGAATTTTGAAATATGGAAATTTCCTTTGCACGTGCATCAAGGTCCAAAAACTGATCAAAGTGTGGTCTGAACTTGGAAAATGATCTGCCCCATATTTGTGTGGGAATAGAGATTGTGCTTCTTGAAACTTGTAACAACAATGGAAAGTGTATAAAGCAGCATTTTGTGATTCAACATTAACAGCTGTCAAAACGACTTTGCCACAGTAGAAGTGTCACTGTAAGTACCGTTTTCCCCTTGTTATATTAGGATGAATTTATTAAGAAACATTTTCAAGTCTTCAGCAAAAGCTAATTTTTCCAAAGCCATTCTTCAGTATTCAAATAACAGTGGTTGAGAGTGGTTTCATTCAAAAAAATTTTAACCTTGGCTCTACACTCGAAAACTCCCAATAAAACTTTACCAATTTTAAGATATTAAACTGCTGTATAGTAGAATAAGTCAGGATGTTCAGTTTCTATATAAGAAAGAAATTCACGGTTAAGTCTGCCAGAGCAAATGAAGTTTGCTGTTGACCCTACTAGTTCAATGACACATAATACATTCAAATGTCTTCCACAAAATTCTGCTCATGTAATACAATGAATAGCCATAAGCTTTAAATGCTTTACATTTTCTCAAGCTTTGTAAATTAGGCCAACTAAACTTTTTTCTGCTCCACACATATTTCTCCCACCATCAGCTGCAACACATCTTAGTGGAGTCCACGTCACATTTATATTGAAATGTTTTCTCATGTATTCATTTAAAAAAAAAAGCTTTATTGAGATCTAATTCACATACCATACAATTCAACCATTTAAAGTGTATATAATTCCATTTTGAAAATACTGCCTATAGTTGTTCCACAGAGGCTAATTCTTCAGTCACTTCAAATTTGGCATTGTCTCCTTGAATAAATAACAACTAAGTAGTATTGGTAACATCTGTCAACTTATCAAGAGCCAAGAAACCACTTGAAATCATCTGTCTTGTTTTTTAATTGACTACTGATGTTGCTTCATGTAGGATTTCCTTTGAAACCCAGGGTTCCACAAGAAGAGCTTAAAATCACTACCCTGTATTAGTTTTGCTCCTTTAGTTCCTTCTGTTTAAATTGTTATTAAATTTCATCTATATTTATTCTTCCTTTGAAATGTCTTTCATAGCCATTTCATTCGATTTCTAGTCTCAATGTCTTGTTTGTAAGTTCAGACCCTCATCATCTCATTATAAAAGCAATTCTTTCAATGAAGGAGAAAAAGAAAGATTGGGATTTGTTTCAGAAGTTAATTTCCTGCAGTGGAAAAAAATTTAATAGCTAATTAATTAATCTAAAACCCAAACACTGCTAAGCAAATAAATCAGGACTGTTACAGAGCAGTAGCTTCAACTCAATTCAGTACAGTTAATGCAAACTTTAAGTTTATACACAATATTCAGGGACATATTTACTATTCAAAAACTTTCATCCAAGACATAAAAACAATGCAAATGCAATAGCTTAGAAATAGAAAATACCACATACAAGGGAAAAAATGACCCAAAATGCTATTATTCTGCTAAAACAGTCTGTTATAGTTGTCTATCTCTTGGCTGCAACCTTTTTCTTAATATCATAAAAAGCCTAGGTAGTATTAGTCACTGAGCAAATTCTCCTACTAAATAATAATCTAGAAGTCTCAGTGATTAAGCAGAGCATCAAGCAATGCTTTTGGTAAGGTAGTCTCTACCACTCACTGTAACAATCGTTCTCTTCACCCTTGCTTATTAGTGTCTCATCCCCTTAATTACAGCCCCTCAAATGTCTCCTGGTCAGCCCCTAATATTTATGTCCACGGCTTCCGCATAAGGGAAAACCCTTGCATTTGTCACTGAATCCTAACCTTTTAAAATGATCTTTCGGTTCCAGGTTCCCATGAGTCCACTGTTCATTTCCCCCAATTCTCATATAAAAAAACAAAGTATCTTAATAACAGGTTTATTTTTCTATAGGAATGAAGTTAGACCTTCTCAAGACTCCAGAGTTTCAGCTGATCAGACTCCATGTCCCTCCCCTCTATACAAGTATAAAGAACTAAAAGCTAGATGAAGTAGGCAAGAACATATCCGATTGATTTTTAAGGACGAAGAGTGTTTATTATGTAAGCACAACACAGAACACTATGTTATTCAAACAACAGCAATAAATATGTTGCTCGTTTTGTGTTGGTAATCATTTTATTTTTTCACAACTGCATTTGTCAATCTGGTCAATTCCCGAAGGAAATTAAGAGTTGACTGAATATATTTTCTGGAATAACTAAAAATGAACGCTGAAAGCAGTAATTCTTTAAACACCCTTAGAAAGTCAAAGTCAAAACAGATAATGAAATGTAGGTAAAGAACAACAAATTAAGCCCTGTAAAGAATTTACAGAGGGGTGAAAATATATGGGCGGAGGGGGGTTGAACAATAAACTTAATTTGTCTATCAGCTTTTTAACATAGCTAGGAAGAGGAGACAAGTCAGACTTCTACAGGAAATAAAGAGCAAGAAGTATTTGCATCAATGACTAATAATGCAAACAGCATAAAAGCAGCCCTGGGAGATAAAGCTGGATAGATAAGTACCTAGTACTGCCTTAGGATATCAATCCTATGACCTCCATTTGCTTCGCAACAGTATCATGAAGTTAGACTCTCTCCAAAAGATCTACAGAAGAGCAAAACAAACTACAAAATATGCAGAAGCTGTTATTATTATTGTGGCTGCTTTCAAAGAATGTCAAGATGCTTTCAACAAATTCAAATTGGGGTTGAAAATGATGATGACACTTCAGGCATTTTTTTTTAAAACAAACTCTTCAGAGATAACAACATCTAAAGATCTTAAAAGTATCCAGAAAAATTAAAATGAATGACCTTGAAAAGTAGATTTAGGTTGCCCTAAATATTTTAAATCCAATTTCTTCACCATGCCTGAGTCCAACTCAGACGGTACATTTTGTCAGCCACTCTTCCACCAAAGGCCCAAATAAAATATATGAATTCTGAGCCTAAAGTATCATTCAAAGTCAGTCAGTGAAATGAAAAACTTTATCAACAAATTTTAAAACTGTGTTGTCAGCCACTCCAGACATCTGAAACTTAATGAATTCAAGATCTGAAAGGCAAGAATGTTGGTCATTCACTCAACTAGGCTCTGGAATAGTAAGTAGTAGTTGTTGTCGAAAAGCCAGCTTCAATATTGGAGAATCCTGAAGGTGTATGACTTCAAGGAATGACTTCAAGGAAGTAATTGAGTATTTTTCCAAAAGAATATGGTGCCAAAGGATTTGTAAAACAACACATCGGATCTAGACTCAACTATCTTAAAGTTTCATCTTCTGCAGAATGTAAAATAATTTGGGGGGTGGGGAGGAAGCAGGGAAAAAGCCACATTAAGGGAAGGCAAACTAACAAGGCAAAGAGTAGAGAAACTTACGTCATTCTAGACTAACCATATTTTCTAAAGTAATTGAAAACGGTTAAAAAAAGAAAAACCAAAACATCAAAAATGAGAAACTGCTGTCAGAAGTAACATTTAAAAAATGAGAAAGTTCTATGTGTGAAATTAAATTTTGGGAGTCCCTTTTCAGTTCTTTTTCTGAAAATTAGTTCATCCTATACTGCTCAAAGAAGAGGCTCTGAAGTCCAGAAAACTTAATTTTCTTTGTTTCACTGTAATATTCAGTGGTTTCCAAGTTTTGCCTATTTCTGATAAACTTGGTGAAAATGAAGTAATAATATATTCCATGAAGCTTAACAATGTTGTTTTATTTGTTTAAAAGATTTTTTAATACCTGAAAGTAAACTTGATTAATAAATGTGCAATTATGTGTATAAACTATAATTTTTCTTACTACTTATACATAGTTAACAAAAAAGTAACACATTTGCCAAATTTCTAGTTTTCTTCACAAAACAATAATATTCCTCCAACATGGCAGTTAAAATGCAGTTTTTAAATAATGCTTACAAGATAAATTTGACACCTCCTCATTCGGCATCAAGGTTTGACAATATCATTCTAAAATCAAGCTTTCTACTCTTATCTCCTCATTCCCACTCTACCCACCCCTTTCTGCTCTACTCAGAATGGTCATCTACATGTTGTTCATCTTGCCTTTGTTCATTCCACATCAGGTGGAATTTCCTCTTACTCCTCCATCCATAGACTTCATCTCATTCCGACATACCCAACTGCCTGCAAGCCATAAGTCTAGGTTCAGGAGTGGCTCTGCTCTTACCTGAACAAAATAAAAACCTCCATGTTTAAAACCAAATTTTTTGTCAACTAAAAATGTTCCTGGTGCCCGATCTACTCTTTCAATAGCATAGTGGTTAAGGGCATGAACTTTGAAGACCTAAATTATGTCATAAACTAGGTGTGTATATTGAGGCAGATTACTTAATCATTTTGACCCTCAGTTTCCTTATCTGTTTAAAAAAAGGAGTAATAGTACCGTCTTCACAGAACTGCTGATGATAAAGTGAGATAATTTAAGTACTGTGTTTAATACAGTGCTTGGCAGAGAACAGGTACTCAATAAATCTATCTGACAGTATTATTAGGTTTATAATAATGATGACTTCTAGGAATTTCTAGCTTTTTAACTATCCTGAAGTACCTTCCTCTTCCTGGTGCTTTTAAACGAGCAAATCTGACACACTGCTTCTCCTGGTATCCAGCACTGCAATGATCTTAATGGCTTCATGTCTGCCTGATTTTTAACTTGCTGCTCTGTGTGTTTCTGAACTATATGTGTATCTGTCTACCTATCCTTCCCCAAAGATTCCCAACTTCAGTACACCCCAGATTTTTTTCCTGGTCCTGGCTTCCATCATGCTTCTGCTCGATAGTTCCTGTGATGACACTTGACTCCCATGTAACATATGAACTAAATCTAACTCACAGGGCCACCAATCTGACTCCTCACTGGTCTATTTTATCTGAACCCCTAAAGCACAGGTTGTCTGTACTACTTGTATAGTTTGTCAAACTGTGAGTCGCGTGATTCACATGTTGATCCATTCAATAATTATACCTAAACAAGAATGAGACCACTTCAAGAGATTCCCAATTTGTTAAACTAGAAACTTGTCAAAACAAATGGTAAACATTCTTCTTTTAACTATAGACACTATAAACTAACAACACGGTATATGGATTTGAGGGGGAGGGATACTCACACACACAAAACACCTACAATTAATTGAAAACTATGCAATTTTCATTTTAAAGACTCTGATTCTTTATATTTCAGTTCTAAAGTATAACGTTTAAATGGAGTTTTCTGGATGACTTCTCTTATCCCCCAAAACAAAATATTTTTTTAAAGTTACAGTATAGTTTTATATGTAGGTATGTATGTATATATATGTATGATTTCTTTTATATCTTCTCTGGGATGTTTTGTTAAATAGTCAAACTTTTTACACGTGTTTTATGTTATATCTTTTAATGTGAATTACTAACAGTTTTGCAAAGAAAAAAAAAATCTGGCTTCTGAAAGTTTTGTTAAACTGGAGAATGTCAGTCACAGCAATCTGAACTTCCCTGCTTAATCTTTCTTGGCAAGCTCTGCCCACGCCAGTGCTGTCTGGCTTCAGCAATCAGAACGCAAGGAGCTCATACTGCAGTAGCCCAACAGTTCCTTCATCTCCACAAAGAGAGTTTAACTAGGTCTGTAACATTTTCTTTTAATAAGACTTCTCCATTATGGCTAATAAACTCTAAGTTAGGGCTTCAAAGTAATGAGAGGTAAACTAATTTTTGACAATAACTGAACCATACTGAAGGAAATACAAAGTGCTGAACAAACCTAGTCAGGGGTGAATCAACATTCTCTCGGACTCCACCTCACTAGCCCAACTGGTTTAAAAAGAAAATAATAATGGTGTTATTCAGCTATTTAACATGGTTGTGAATAAAAGTCATAGTCAAGAGGAAAAGAAGATCAATGCATGTTTTCAGGCGTGAAGAATGCTAACTTAGAAGACAGATTTTTAGAAGACAGATTTTTAAATTGTTTCTTGCTACATCTGTATCTATAGAATTGTGTATATTCAAGAACTAAAGCCTTAAAAAAGAACATTGTGGGAAAAGAAACCTAATGAATATGTATAATTCTGAATGACTTGGTTTTTTTCAAAATCCCTTTTATTTGGGAGAAAAATCATTTTATAAAAACTTACCTATATATGGAAATAATTTTGTAACATTTTACTAGTGAAATAAAAAATAGATTATGAAAAGTGCTATAACTATAAAAAAACAGCCATAATTTGCTATAACAGTCACAATATTAGAATAAGTATTCTGTGGCTTACTATTTAAAAGAATTCAGAAAATTAATATAAAATTAAAATACTGAAAACTGTACTTAAGTTCTTTACTCCTCAAACCAAAACACCCTACCCGTGGCAATAAGATGGCATTTCCTTAAAGTGGTAACAAAATGACTAGAAAAGAACATGCAACTGGAGATATGTCATTCTAACATTTATTTTACATATGTATTAAAAAATGCTAAGAAAAGACACCTTAGATAAAGGTATCTGATCACATAGTAAATCTGCCAGTGACAAATGTTCAACCTTGGCTGTATACCTTACCAGTAATTCTGACCCAAACCAAAATGATCAATTAGGATTATCTTCAACCCTGGCTTCAAGTCCTCACCTTCTCTCCCATATCCCCAAAACATACTCTAAGTAAAGGATGTAATACATTCACAAAAGATATAAATCTCCCATAATTGCCAAAAATAGCAGTCCCAAGGATATCTGCATTTTGACAGTTTCAGTGCCTTAGGCTAAAGGAACAAAGCTTTAACCAGAAGTTCAGGGATCAGCCTTGGTACTCTCCCCTAAAATGGTATTTCATAGGCTGGCCCAAACAATTAAGTAATAACCTGTCCAGGCTGAGTTAAAAATTTTTTGATTTGAAAACAAAATCAAGCTAGGTTCCTGGTTTTTAAAAGCCACAGAAGATTTCTTTACTGGTAACAAGAGCAGCCAAGCAAGTAATGATTTTTAACCACGTTGCAAATGGAAAAGACAATAGGTTTGGGGGCTGGGAGACTGGAGGTGACAGTATAATGAGACCCAAAAGGATGAGGGAGGCTATAAGGAAAACAAAGCCTGTAAGAACTGGTAGTTCTTCTCACCAAACAACCTTTGAGGTTCAGTTGATAGGTGACTTACTACTTATTTGACAATTTAAAAATGGATAGGGATCAAAAACCATTCACAGAAAGACAAGATGAAAAGGTAGAGGGCTAAGTACCAGAGGAAGGAACAACATAAAGCCCCAGAAAAACAACTAAATGAAATGGAGATAGGCAATCGTCCAGAAAAATAATTCAGAATAATGATAGTGAAGATGATCCAGGACCTTGGAAAAAGAATGGAGGCAAAGATCGAGAAGGTGCAAGAAATGTTTAACAAAGACCTAGAAGAATTAAAGAACAAACAGAGATGAACAATACAATAACTGAAATGAAAAGTAAACTAGAAGGAATCAATAGCAGAATAACTGAGGCAGAAGAACGGATAAGTGACCTGCAAGACAGAATGGTGGAACTCACTGCTGTGGAACAGAAAAGAGAAAAAAGAATGAAAAGAAATGAAGACAGCCTAAGAGACCTCTGGGACAACATTAAACCCAACAACATTCGCATTATAGGGTTCCCAGAAGGAGAAGAGAGAGAGAAAGGACCCGAGAAAATATCTGAAGAGATTATAGTTGAAAACGTCCCTAACATGGGAAAGGAAAGAGCCAACCAACTCCAGGAAGCACAGAGGGTCCCATACAGGATAAACCCAAGGAGAAACACGCCGAGACACATAGTAATCAAACTGGCAATAATTAAAGACAAAGAAAAACTACTGAAAGCAGCAAGGGAAAAATAACAAATAACATACAAGGGAAGTCCCATAAGGTTAACAGCTGATTTCTCAGCAGAAACTCTACAAGCCAGAAGGGAGTGGCATGATATACTTAAAGTGATGAAAGGGAAGAACCTTCAACCAAGATTACTGTACCCAGCAAGGATCTCATTCAGATTCCAAGGAGAAATCAAAAGCTTTACAGACAAGCAAAAGCTGAGAGAATTCAGCACCACCAAACCAGCTCTACAACAAATGCTAAAGGAACTTCTCTAAGTGGGAAACACAAGAGAAGAAAATGACCTACAAAAACAAATCCAAAACGATTAAGAAAATGGTCATAGGAACAAACATACTATTACCTTAAACGTGAATGGATTAAATGCTCTAACCAAAAGACACAGGCTTGCTGAATAGATACAATATGCTGTCTACAATGGACCCACTTCAGACCTAGGGACACATACAGACTGAAAGTGAGGGGATGGAAAAAGATATTCCATGCAAATGGAAATCCAAAGAAAGCTGAAGTAGAAATACTCATACGAGATAAAAGAGACTTTAAAATAAAGAATGTTACAAGAGAAAAGGAAGGACACTACGTAATGATCAAGGGATCAATTCAAGAAGAAGATATAACAATTATAAATATATATGCACCCAACATAGAAGCACCTCAATACATAAGGCAACTACTAACAGCTCTAAAAGAGGAAATCGACAGTGACACAATAATAGTGGGGGACTTCAACATCTCACTTACACCAATGGACAGATCCTCCAAACAGAAAATTAATAAGGAAACACAAGCTTTAAATGACACAATAGACCACATAGATTTAATTGATATTTATAGGACATTCCATCCCAAAACAGCAGATTACACTTTCTTCTCAAGTGTGCACGGAACATTCTCCAGGATAGATCACATCTTGGGGCACAAATCAAGCCTCAGTACATTTAAGAAAACTGAAATCATATCAAGCATCTTTTCTGACCACAATGCTATGAAATTAGAAATTAATTACAGGGAAAACAACGTAAAATACACAAACACATGAAGGCTAAACAATACTAAATAACCAAGTGATCACTGAAGAAATCAAAGAGGAAATCAAAAAATACCAAGAGACAGGGGCTTCCCTGGTGGCGCAGTGGTTTAGAGTCCGCCTGCTAATGCAGGGGACACGGGTTTGTGCCCTGGTCTGGGAAGATCCCACATGCCACGGAGCGGCTAGGCCCGTGAGCCATGGCCACTGAGCCTGCGAGTCCGGAGCCTGTGCTCCGCAACGGGAGAGGCCACAACAGTGAGAGGCCCGCATACCGCAAAAAAAAAAAAACCTAGAGACAAATGACAACGAAAACACAACGATCCAAAACCTACGGGATGGGGCAAAGGAAGTTCTAAGAGGGAAGTTTATAGCAAAACCAGCCTATCTCAAGAAACAAGAAAACCTCAAATAAACAATCTAACCTTACACCTAAAGGAACTAGAGCAAGAAGAACAAACAAAACCCAAAGTTAGAAGAAGGAAAGAAATCATAAAGATCAGAGCAGAAATAAATGAAACAGAAACAAAGAAAACAATAGCAAAGATCAATAAAACTAAAAGCTGGTTCTTTGAGAAGATAAACAAAATTGATAAACCATGAGCCAGACTCATCAAGAAAAAGAGGGAGAGGACTCATATCAATAAAATTAGAAATGAAAAAGGAGCAGTTACAACAGACACCACAGAAATACAAAGCATCTTAAGAGACTACTACAAGCAACTCTATGCCAATAAAATGGACAACCTGGAAGAAATGGACAAATTCTGAGAAAGGTATAATCTTCCAAGACTGAACCAGGAAGAAATAGAGAATATGAACAGACCAATCACAAGTAATGATACTGAAACTGTGATTAAAAAGCTTCCAACAAACAAAAGTCCAGAACCAGATGGCTTCACAGGTGAATTCTATCAAACATTTAGAGAAGAGCTAACACCCACCCTTCTCAAACTCTTCCAAAAAATTGCAGAGGAAGGAACACTCCCAAACTCATTCTATGAGGCCACCATCACCCTGATACAAACAAAGATACTACAAAGAAAGAAAATTACAGACCAATATCACTGATGAATATAGATGCAAAAATCCTCAACAAAATACTAGCAAACAGAATCCAACAACACATTAAAAGGATCATACACCATGATCAAGTGGGATTTATCCCAGGCATGCAAAGATTCTTCAATATATGCAAATCAATCAATGTGATACACCATATTAACAAACTGAAGAATAAAAACCATATGATCATCTCAACAGATGCAGAAAAAGCTTTTTACAAAATTCAACACCCATTTTGATAAAAATTCTCCAGAAAGTGGGCATGGAGGGAACCTACCTCAACATAATAAAGGCCATAGATGACAAACCCACAGCAAACATCATTCTCAATGGTGAAAAACTGAAAGCATTTCCTCTAAGATCAGGAAAAAGACAAGGATGGCCACTCTCACCACTCTTATTCAACAAAGTTTTGGAAGTCCTAGCCATGCCAATCAGAGAAGAAAAAGAAATAAAAGGAATACAAATTGGAAAAGAAGAAGAAAAACTGTCACTGTTTGCAGATGAAATGATAGTATACATAGAGAATCCTAAAGATGCCACCAGAAGACTACTAGAGCTAATCAATGAATTTGGTAAAGTTGCAGGGTACAAAATTAATGCACAGAAATCTCCTGCATTCCTATACACTAATGATGAAAAATCTGAAAGAGAAATTAAGGAAACACTCCCATTTACCACTGCAACAAGAAGAAGAAAATACCTAGGAATATACCTACCTAGGGAGACAAAAGACCTGTTTGCAGAAAACTATAAGACACTGATGAAAGAACAATCAACAAAACAAAGAACAATTAAAGGTGATATCAACAGATGGAGAGATATACCATGTTCTTGGATTGGAAGAATCAATATTGTGAAAATGACTATACTACCCAAAGCAATCTACAGGTTCAATGCAATCTCTATCAAATTACCAATGGCATTTTTTACAGAACTAGAATAAAAAGGCTTAAAATTTGTATGGAGACACGAAAGACCCCGAATAGGCAAAGCAATCTTGAGAGAAAAAAACGGAGCTAGAGGAATGAGACTCCCTGACTTCAGACTATACTACAAAGCTTCAGTAATCAAGACAGTATGGCTTCCACCCCTTTTAGATGTTACTAAACCCACAAGGAAGGCTAAGCCGTAACTGGCTTACTGGTAGAGCAAGAAAAACTCAAAAAGGCAAATGATATCGTTCTGCTTCTAGTCCCATTCTTCATGGTTAGTGATTTCACATTGTGTGGTCTGGAGTCGCAGAGACTTGAGCTGGAATCTTGGCTCCACCATATACTAGATTATATAAATTTCGGTAAGTTTCTTAACTTCTGTGTGCATCCTACTTCTTCTTCAACTAAAAAATGGGGATAGTAATAGCGCCTCCCTTTCAAGGTTAATGAGGACTGAATAAGACATTTAACAAAACATTTAGCACAATATCCAGTCTTAGTAAATTCTCAATAAACATTAACTACCCAATATAACCTGTTGAAATCCAAGATACCCCATGGCTTAGCATAATTATTTTTCCAGACTAATATTACAAAATTGTGACCAGCACTGTAAAAAAGAATTTACTACTAGAACTGAAAAGAAAACAGCAGAGCGCAATAAGTCAAGTATTGTTCTGAAAATCTTTTTTCAGACTCAGACACACATTCTTTCTCTCTCTCCCCACCCCCCTCAACTGAGCCTCCCACAGTTTTTCTCTGTTGCCTTCACTATGTAGTCTTCAAAAGACTGCACATCTGGCTCTTCTTCAGGGCACAAGAGCATTTTGTATAAAACTCTACAACACTTACTACACTCGGCTTGTTTATATGTGTATCTCTCCCATTAGAATGTAAATTCCAACATCACTAATTATTAGAGAAATGCAAATCAAAACTACAATGAGGTACCACCTCACACCAGTTGGAATGGTCGTCGTCAAAAATCTACAAACAATAAATGCTGGCGAGGGTGTGGAGAAAAGGGAACCCTCCTATACTGTTGGTGGGAATGTAAATTGGTGTAGCCACTACGGAGAACAGTATGGAGGTTCCTTAAAAAGCTGAAAACATCAGGGTGATGGTGGCCTCGTAGGATGAGTTTGGGAGTGTTGCTCCCTCACATACACCATGTTCTTGGATTGGAAGAATCAACATTGTAAAAATGACTCTACTACCCAAAGCAATCTACAGATTCAATGCAATCCCTATCAAACTACCACTGGCATTTTTCACAGAACTAGAACAAAAAATCTTAAAATTTGTATGGAGACACAAAAGACCCCGAATAGCCAAAGCAGTCTTGAGGGAAAAAAACGGAGCTGGAGGAATCAGACTCCCTGACTTCAGACTATACTACAAAGCTACAGTAATCAACACAGTATGGTACTGCCATAAAAACAGAAATATAGATCAATGGAACAAGATAGAAAGCCCAGAGATAAACCCACACACATATGGTCACCTTATCTTTGATAAAGAAGGCAAGAATATACAGTGGAGAAAAGACAGCCTCTTCAATAAGTGGTGCTTGGAAAACTGGACAGGTACATGTAAAAGTATGAAATTAGAACACTCCCTAACACCATACACAAAAATAAACTTAAGGGCTTCCCTGGTGGCACAGTGGTTGAGAGTCTGCCTGCCGATGCAAGAGACACGGGTTCGTGCCCTGGTCTGGGAAGATCCCACATGCCGCGGAGCAGCTGGGCCCGTGAGTCGTGGCCGTTGAGCCTGTGCGTCTGGAGCGTGTGCTCCGCAACGGGAGAGGCCACAGCAGTGAGAGGCCCACGTACCGCAAAAAAACAAAACAAACAAACAAAAAAACTCAAAATGGATTAAAGACCTAAATGTAAGGCCAGACACTATCAAACTCTTGGAGGAAAACATAGGCAGAACACCCTATGACATAAATCACAGCAAGATCCTTTTTGACCCATCTCCTAGAGAAATGGAAATAAAAAAAATAAACAAATGGGACCTAATGAAACTTAAAAGCTTTGGCATAGCAAAGGAAACCATAAACAAGACCAAAAGACAACCCTCAGAATGGAGAAAATATTTGCAAATGAAGCAACTGACAAAGGATTAATCTCCAAAATTTATAAGCAGCTCATGCAGCTCAATATCAAAAAAACAAACAACGCAATCCAAAAATGGGCAGAAGACCTAAATAGACATTTATCCAAAGAATATATACAGACTGCCAACAAACACAAGAAAGAATGCTCAACATCATTAATCACTAGAGAAATGCAAATCAAAACTACAATGAGATTTCATCTCACACAGGTCAGAATGGCCATCATCAAAAAATCTACAAACAATGGATGCTGGAGAGGGTGTGGAGAAAAGGGAACCCTCTTGCACTGTTGGTGGGAATGTGAATTGATACAGCCACTATAGAGAACAGTATGGAGGTTCCTTATAAAACTAAAAATAGAACTACCATACAACCCAGCAATCCTACTACTGGGCATATACCCTGAAAAAACCATAATTCAAAAAGAGTCATGTACCAAAATGTTCATTGCAGCTCTATTTACAATAGCCAGGACATGGAAGCAACCTAAGTGCCCATCAACAGATGAATGGATAAAGAAGATGTGGCACATATATACAATGGAATATTACTCAGCCGTAAAAAGAAACGAAATGGAGTTATTTGTAGTGAGGTGGGTGGACCTAGAGTCTGTCATACAGAGTGAAGTAAGTCAAAGAGAAAAACAAATACCATGTGGTAACACATATATATGGAATTTAAGGGGAAAAAAAAAAAAGGACATGAAGAACCTAGGGGCAAGATGGGAATAAAGACACAGACCTACTAGAGAATGGACTTGAGGATATGGGGAGGGGGAAGGGTAAGCTGTGACAAAGTTAGAGAGTGGCATGGACATATATATACACTACCAAACGTAAAATAGATACCTAGTGGGAAGCAGCCACATAGCACAGGGAGATCAGCTCGGTGCTTTGTGACCACCTAGAGGGGTGGGATAGGGAGGGTGGGAGGAAGATGCAAGAGGGAAGGGATATGGGGATATATGTATATGTATAGCTGGTTCACTTTGTTATAAAGCAGAAACTAACACACCATTGTAAAGCAATTATACTCCAATAAAAATGTTAAAAAAAAAAAAAAAGAAAAAGAAAATAGAACTACCATAAGACCCAGCAATTCCACTACTAGGTGTATACCCAGAGAAAAATCATAGTTCGAAAAGATACATGCACCCCAATGTTCACTGCAGCACTATTTACAATAGCCAGGACATGGAAGCAACCTAAATGTCCATCAACAGAAGAATGGATAAAGATGTGGTACATACATACAATGGAATATTACTCAGCCATAAAAAAGAACAAAATAATGCCATTTGCAGCAACATGGATGGACCTAGAGACTGTCATACTAAGTGAAGTAAGTCAGACACAGAAAGACAAATATCATGATATTGCTTATATGTGCAATCTAAAAATGGGGTACAAATGAACTTATTTACAAAACAGAAGTAGAGTCACAGATGTAGAAAACAAACGGTTACCAGGGGATTTGGTGGGGGCGCGGTGGATAAGTTGGGAGACTGGGATTGACATAAACACACTACTATATATAAAATAGATAACTAATAAAGACCTACTGTATAGCACAGGGAAGTCTACTCAGTACTCTGTAATGGCCTATATGGAAAAGAATCTAAAAAAAGAGTGGATATATGTATATGTATAACTGATTCACTTTGTTGTACACCTGAAACTAACACAACGTTGTACATCAACTATACTCCAATAAAAATTTTTTTTAAAAAGGTAAACTCCAAGGAAACTGCCTTTTATTACCTATTTCTGGTACATGAAAAATACTGCCAGCTCAGTAAAATTTGTTGAATGAGTGATTAAATCATCAAAACCTAATAGGTATTAAAAACATACAAAACCTTTAACTGTTTTCATTTATCATTATCTGATTGGGTTTTATTATTGTATAAACTTTAAATTTACCTATAAGTCACAAAAAAATCAATAAAGTTGGGACCTCCCTGGTGGTCCAGTGGTAAAGAATCCACCTTCCAATGCAGGGGACGCGGGTTTGATCCCTGATCAGGGAACTGAGATCCCACGTGCCACGGAGCAACTAAGCGCTCATGCCACAACTAGGAAGAAGCCCGTGTGCCAAAACAAAGAGCTCACATGCCTCAACGAAGATCGCACATGCCACAGCTAAGACCCAACGCAGCCAAAAAAAAAAACAGAATATTAGAAAAAAAATAACAGGACTTAAAAAAAAAAAAAAATCAATACCGTTGTTCTTCCTCCCAAGTGCCTTGTATACTCCCGTCTAGAAATGGTGAAAAATGTTTACTTAAGAAACTGAAATGGGTGGTGTGCATAATGATCTTTGAAAAGTAGAACATCAAAGCATACAGATGTGCTG
Organism: Phocoena sinus; assembly: GCF_008692025.1. NCBI lineage: Eukaryota > Metazoa > Chordata > Mammalia > Artiodactyla > Phocoenidae > Phocoena > Phocoena sinus. The sequence continues at coordinate 73,916,996 of NC_045766.1, read as the reverse complement.
CACAGCTGAAGTTTTATTTAGGAGACTAGCCATGTTCATGTTTGTTAGGGGCCAATAAAGTTAAGGAAAGTTTATTAGGCAGAAAAGCTTGCTTCCTCTATATGACAAACTGCCCAAAGATCCCCTTTCACAGGTACTGCAGGTACCATGAGAACACATCTAAATAACAACACTGGGCAGGTACTTGCTTGACTACTTAATATAGAGATATATGAAGAATCTTAATATTTTCAATATTCATATATTATCACCATCATTTTCAATTCTATTTAAATGTAAGAACCAAAGTTATACAAATTTACCAACTCTTTTATTCCATCACAAAAAGGCAAAATACTGGAAATAAATTCTAAAGAAACACTTTTCATCATGCTTAGAGATGTCAAAAGTTGACAGTTTACTAAATCAAGGTTACATATAAAACTTGGTTTTACGTTCGTCAAAAAAAAAAAAAAAAAAGAATAAATGCAACTAAATGTTTGCTCTAAAATGAGGCTCAACTTTTAAAGGTATGGGTTCCTTTAGAGTGATCTTCCAAAATATTTGTTTCTAAATCTTTAACAACTTGACTGAAAAACTGGAAGTTTACAATTTATAAGATTATAACTCTCTTGATATAGTAAGCTATATACATGAAACTGTAAGGGGGAAAAAAGTGGTATTGCTATTTTAGGACTCAGGCACTTTGCTTCATCCCCCTGGCTAATTACTGCAAATGATATTGTTACCTACTCTAAACTTGTTAAACATCTAAGGAAACAGCTATTTCACAAAAACTTCTTTCCATTTGTCACTTTAAACATATTTTAAGCTATTATGAAACTCTATTTCAAAGTAATTTATTAGGCTCAGATATTAAGCCAAGTCCTACAGTTAACACTGATTTACTGAAGGAAGAAAAAAAGATAAGCTGTGATAAATACTCTTAAGAAACAAAACTGACAAAAGTTGCAACAAGTTGTTGCTCCTTATTAAAAATTCTTCTCTATATTTGACATGGTAATTTTAATGACCCTAGTAAGGGAGGCAACACTCACCAGTATGAATCTTCTCATGTCTCTGTAGCAGGTACTTCTGTATGAAACGCATGTCACATTGACTACATTGAAATGGTTTTTCACCTTAAAATAATTTCACATCCACAAATTAGTTACTGGATAAAACACAGTTTATAGTTACTATTTTTGAAGAAAGAGAAATCTTAGAAGCCCAAGTTCTGGAAATTCCAAATTATCCACACAAAGTTTTTATACTATTCATTAACAGAATTTTATATCCTCTCAATTTCCTCCCCAAGATTTAAAAATTCACATTCTCACAACCTCACAAAAATGAGATTAAATCTTTCAAGGGAAAAAGAAGTAAATAAATAAAGCAATTTAAAATAGAATTTAAAAATCACAAGGCTAGAAAGGACTCTACAGGTTACCAAGTGTGTCTTAAACATCTCTTCTTTTTATCTGGAGGAAGATCCACCCACCTTGTTCTCCCTGGCTAACCACCACTTTATGCCCTTTCACTTATTTTCTCCAGAACCTTCAGAACTTTCTAAACATCCCCTTAAAAAAAAACTAATCCTGTCTCTTCAAACGTTCCCTCTCTGTTGGAGCCTTTCCTTTCAGTAGTCTACCCTATGTCTCAAATTCTTCACCACCCACTTGTCCTTTAACCCTTATACTCTGCTTTCTGAAAAGCTTACTCATGATCTCCCTGCTATTTATTCTAACGGTTTGTTCTCAGCTCTCAGGTCTCTCTCTATCCTCTCAGAAGGTTGTGCTATGATTGATCCTACCCTCCTTGGAATTCTCTTTGGGCTTCTGGAACACTGTATTTTATCAGTTCATCAAATCTACCTTATTACTCTGTCTCCCTACCCACCCCTTAACTCAACGTACATGTCTAGTAATCTTTCCCCAAAGATCTGTGATCAGGTCTTTAGTTCTGATCTCCACAACTTCATGTTATTTTTTTATATTTGATTCCCAAATTCATATTTCAAACTCCATCTGGACATCTTACATAGAAAAATAAATGCTGACAGGCTTTTAATAGTTCATTCTTTAACTGTTTCTCTAGCTAAAAAGAACACATTAAGCCAGATAAATATTCAGTTAAGACTAATTTTGCACATCTATGCTAATTGTTTTCTCATTTAAAGTTTTTCCTGCTTTCCTTCTTACATCCTGGCCTATGAAGTCTCTGATTTGAAATGCCAGGTTACCTAAAGCCTTAGAAATGAATGACATTTACAAGAAGATGAAAATAGCAAAGATAATAATTTTAATGGCCATAAGCCCACTTTAATTCAAGAAATACCTGTATGAATGAAGACATGTCTCTGTAAGTGATAGTTCGTTCTAAAGGCAGCATTGCAGTGCTCACAAACGTGAGATTTAGGGGTTTTCAAACCAAGTGATCCATCCTCATTTATTGTAAGGATCTGGTTTTAAAAAAAAAAAGGCGAAACAAAAGAAAGAAATTTTTAAAACGTAATACTAATTTATAAAACAGATAATGCCTTTTAATGCAAACAATGGTCACCAGAAATTATGAAATATTTTTTCCTAAAAATCTTGAGAGGGCTATTAGAATAATGTTACCATTAATTTTAAGAAAGTACAATGTGACTCAGTATGGGTAAAAATCACTAATAAAACCTTGGAAGCTGGTTAGGTAAGATCTCAGCACTCTGCCCCCTCCTCTCCAAACCTGATGTCTAGTAGAGTCCCTAAGTGTTCTCTGCTAGGGTGAGTATAGCTTTATTTTCAATTTAAAAATATCACATATGCAGGACAAAAGTCTTATGTTTTAGACATGGCGTAAATATCAATCAAAAAGCACTGGTTAAATAAATCATGGAAAATGAATACAATTTAATATCATGTGGCTGTAAAACAAAACGAGAAAGCTCTCTATATACTTACATAGAAAGAGCTCGAGGATTTATTCTTAAGAAAAAAAGCAAGGTCCAGAATCTAGTATATAATTTTGCTAATTTTGTATACAAGATAGTACATATAGCAATATATATTTGTTTGCATATGCATAAAAACTATTTCAGAAGGATATACATAAAATGTATATAACCTTGGTTGTCATGGCTGGGGAACTTGGCATATAGGAGATATGGCAGGAGGGAGGTTTTACACTGTACACACTTAAAACATTTTTCTGAACCATACAAACACTTACTTATTACGTTCTCCTTTTTCTTTCTTCTTAAAGAAGAAAAAAAGAAAACTAACTTTTTAAGTCATCCTAGAACTGAATTTTGAGTCTGGCTCAGTTTAGGACCTCTAAGGTTATTCTAGGACTACTGAACTATTGTTAAGCATATTCCTTAATAAATGAGAGTGGGTATGGGGAAGGAAGACAGGTGACAAAAGACATCAACCTTGTCTGCCTGTGCTTCCTGTGGTCGAGAATATCTTGGGCCAGGTCTGGACAGTTCCAGAGAGAAGCTCACCTTTGGGCTTCATGTATTCCAGTTTATCAACCATTTGCCCAACATGCAACATTTAAACTGCCTCTTCTCACCAGACACATGGCAGAGTGAAAATAACAAATAATCCCTTTTTTCATTATTGAGGAGAGAAGAAAGATGACAAAATATGATGTGAAGATAATAAGCAGAGAAAACTAGGAGGTAAGATCAGGAGGAATATGGCAAGTGAGAGGGAAACAGTACTGGAGGTGGGGGCATACAGAGTGGGAGCCAAGAAACTGTGTACCACACAGGGTAGAGAAATCTAGCAAACATCTTACAAAATACAAAGTCCTGTGGAAACTGATTAGGACCTGTAAATACACAGCTATGACCCCCTTCCCAAAACCTAGAAAGAGGGAGTAAGTAAGGAAAAAGGGCTTTAATTTTTAAAAAAAAATTTTTTACTTTAAATTCAGGAAGACAATTCAGCCTATACTGTGTAAATCAACGGTATTTATTATGCAAATTATACAGAGCATGTGGGTTCTGGGCAAACTGCCAATGTGGTCAACAATGCTTCAAAGTCTATGTACCAAAGTCACAGAGGGAAACATTTGGCAGGAGAATTCAAGTGGGTGTCACAGCTTCCTGAAGAGTCAGTGAGAACAGAAAGTTTCATCTCTGGTCAGTCAGTCTAAAATTTTTTCAACCCCTCCAAGTCACAAAATAATATTCAAGCTAACAATGTGTAAAACAAATGAACAAAAAAACCACAAAATCTTTTAAAACATGATTCAAAATATTTCTAACATAAAATAAGTAACAAAAAGATGTTAAACATTTTATACAAAACAGAATAAAAACAAGATAGCACCAGGTATTTTTTCACATATGTTGATAACAAATAAGAAGATCCAAGTGCCAAAAACATGGCAACTCAATAGCTTTCTGTGGCATAGCAACTGCAAGGAAAGGCTCTGTAAGGAACAAATCCGGCCCAAGTTACTTAATGTGAAACGGATGTAATCCTTGACTATACAAAGCCCTTTTATGAAGAGTTAAGGAGTTCTAGGTCATTGTTTTCTGGCACTGGGGGTAATGCTGCCTTTCACTGTGGACTCAAGCCTTAATTCAAGGTGGATTTTATGGATGAAACAGCAAACACTGACTTGTGAATAAGCAGACTGAAAAACCTAGCATATTTATAAGTTCAATGACACAAAAATCAAATTGTTGGACATTTTGTATTTCATTTTATATTAATTTTTTTCTTTTCTTAGGCCGGGGTAACACACATCTTTGTATCAATATAAAAGAAAATTATCTTGCCTCAGAAGAACACCAGTGGCTCTTCCAATTTATAATCTGTTTTAAATATAACCGACAGATCTTGTCTGTTTTACTCACCACTATAACCCCAGTATCCAAACGGTATCATAGTGAAACTCTATAAATGTCTGTTGATATGGCTGCCTACTACTACCCATACCAAACATCCTCACAGCTTACCACTCTACGTAAAACTTTCTGCAAATTCACTAGTAGTACCATAGTGAAATGGCTATGTAAAGAACAAAGTTCCTTGGTGGAACAGAAATTGCTCATTAATACAGGTAAAATTATCTTCCTTGGTATAGACTTGGTTTCTTTTCCTGTTCACATCCTTTCCAGATCTTTTAGTAAAATGTGATCTACCAGGTAAGTGGATTTGCCTGAGATTGGCAGGCTTACTTGCTACTAGTACCATAAAATGTTTTTGCTTTTCTTTTTCCCTTAAACATATGAGCACCATTACAACGGAAGAACTTGAAATTTCCAAGTTTAAACCCTAAGGTGCCTGCTATAATATCTCCACATGATTTGTCTTGACTCCTGTCACTGCTGCTTTTGGAGAAATATGATACGTTATAAAGATCAAGCAGCGGGCTTCATCAAGAGTAAAGAAATTAGTAATAGTCTAAACAATACTCAGCATACTTGATTTTTTTCCTTAACTGTTTCATAAGTTTAAAACAGAATTTTTCAGTAGAATATTCCAATACCAAATGGAACTCCTCAATTAATCTGCTTTCTTAACCTCACGGTCCATTAGCAGATATATTTTTTGTTCTGAGCCAAATCTGTTCCCAGCTAGCTATACATAGCAATGCCTATGTTAAATAATATACCAATTTTCATCCAACGAAGCACTAACCTCTGCCTATTCAATTTAGAGATTTTTGACTCCTCAAGGGTCACTGCCACCAAATAACTGAAACTTGACACCCCTCAGTGAGAAAGTTTTATTCTCTTAAAAGGCAGATGTGATTTTCCCCATTCTATGTATACTATGTACTACTGAAATTGTTAAAGCATATTTTAAACTAATGATTATAAGTTTTATCATACATTCTTAAATCAATTTCTAAACCACCAAAACCCCAAAAACAATTTGGAGGAGACAGTTTAAAATTCTCACCTATTATGAGCTGTTTTACTGCAACTGAGGGTGTGGAGTGAGATCTAAAGTTCACTTTACTCTCCAAATCCAACTAGAAATGGAAGAGTGCAAGCCCAAAGACATACAACAAAATAACACAGTAGCCCAAAGCAATAACCACCTAAACATCTTGACCATCCTACTTATCGTTAATATCCCACCTCACGTTGTCACTTTCTTTCATTCTCCATGATTTTTACTGTCTCTCAGCATTTGATTTTACTTATTAACAAATTTCATTTCTAAATGGCAAGCTTTTGCCAGTGCTAGAACATGAAATTCACTATATCATAAGCATGGTACATATAACATGATATCAATAACTGATGTTCAGGAGAATGACCCTGAGCCTTAGTAAAGGTTATTTCTCTCATATTTCCTAAATATCAGGCAAAGAAGTATGTGAATTTTTTAAAAGAAAGATTTACAGACAAATATTTTTTAAAATTAGGGTTTGATTCTGTGGAAAAATTATTTACCCAGAATACAAAATTCCCTGGAGAAATTAGATAAATAAAATACTAATACTTTTTTTTTAAACTAATTTTCTTCTTCGTTTTTCTCTTAAGTACTATTCCGTATTTCCATCCCCAGTCTTACAATCAGTTATTTACCGTAAGGCTACTCCTTCCACAATCAAGCTAACATGTAGGAGAAAGCTTGACAAATAGCTAGTATATCTATTTCTCTCCTTCTTTCAATTAAATTTTCCTCATTTTAAATCACTCAATTTAGAATCTTTTTGATTCTAAAATCACTAATCTTTTCTGGGAACCAGTGGTGTATAATAAATTGCTGGGAATGGATTCTCTATATAATTCATAATCTATTTGATTTGTGGGATAGGCTCTTCCTTCCTGAGTTCAGCATAACTCTGAAAAATCAATTTCTACTCAGACCACCTATAGTGTTATAACAAAAAACCCAGTTCCTTTCTTCAGTACCTGATAAGAGATCCTGGCACATAACAGGCACTCAAATTATTTGCTAAGAGAATGAAAAAGGAGATACATTTCAGAATAAGGTAATCAAAAAGCACTCTGCTCTACCTCATTCTATTACTAAAGAGTTTGAAAAGACCTATAAAGCATATATAATACTGGATTAAGATAATATTGTTATATTTTACTGAAAAGGATTCTTAGAGTTCATCAATGTTAACTCAACAATCCTCATAAAACCCTTCTGTGGTGGAAAACGTCATCACCTACTTCACATAAGTCAATAGCAAAGTCGGGTGGTAATACCTCATTTATCCAGAAACTTTTACTATTAAGATTTGAGATTCTCAAGCCCCAACGCAGCCAAAAAAAAAAAAAAAAAAAGTGGTGCTGGGAAAACTGGACAGCTACATGTAAAAGAAGGAAATTAGAACACTCCCTAACACCATACACAAAAATAAACTCAAAATGGATTAGAGACCTAAATGTAAGGCCAGACACTATAAAACGCTTAGAGGAAAACATAGGAAGAACACTCTTTGACATAAATCACAGCAAGATCTTTTTTGATCCACCTCCTAGAGAAATGGAAATAAAAATAAACAAATGAAACTTAAAAGCTTTTGCACAGCAAAGGAAACTACAAACAAGACGAAAAGACACTCCTCAGAATGGGAGAAAATATTTGCAAATGAATCAACAGACAAAGGATTAATTTCCAAAATATATAAACAGCTCATGCAGCTCAATATTAAAAAAACAAACAACCCAATCCAAAAATGGGCAGAAGACCTAAATAGGCATTTCTCCAAAGAAGACATACAGATGGCCAAGCAGCACATGAAAAGCTGCTCAACATCACTAATAATTAGAAAAATGCAAATCAAAACTACAATGAGGTATCACATCACACCAGTTAGAATGGGCATCATCAGAAAATCTACAAACAACAAATGCTGGAGAGGGTGTGGAGAAAAGGGAACCCTCTTGCACTGTTGGTGGGAATGTAAATTGATACAGTCACTATGGAGGACAGTATGGAGGTTCCTTAAAAAACTAAAAATAGAACTACCATATGACCCAGCAATCCCAGTACTGGGCATATACCCTGAGAAAACCATAATTCAAAAAGACACATGCACCCCAATGTTCACTGCAGCACTATTTACAATAGCCAGGTCATGGAAGCAACCTAAATGCCCATCGACACAGAAATGGATAAAGAAGATGTGGTACATATATACAATGGAATATTACTCAGCCATAAAAAGGAACGAAACTGGGTCATTTGTAGAGACGTGGATGGATCGAGACTGTCATACAGAGTGAAGTAAGTCAGAAAGAGAAAAATATTGTATATTAATGCATATATGTGGAACCTAGAAAAACGGTACAGATGAACCGGTTTGCCGGGCAGAAATAGAGACACAGAAGTACAGAACAAACGTATGAACACCATTGGGGAAAGCAGCGGGGGTGGGGGAGACGAATTGGGCGATTGGGATTGACATGTATACACTGATGTGTATAAAACATGACTAATAAGGACCTGCTGTATAAAAAAATAAATAAAATAAAATTCAAAAAAAAAAAAACAGTACTCAGAGTTGTGAGTATTAAATGAGTTAATGATATCAAGTGTTTAGAATAGTGCCTGGCACATACTAGTGTGTGTAAGAGCACTATAAAAATAGTTGTTATTATAAAGTTTGGAAAACAAGAAAAGCTGAGAGCAACCTTTTTAGTATGCAAAGAGTGTTAAAAGAGAATGAACCAGAATAGTAGGAAAGCAATTTCATTTCTTACAATAGTGTTAAATATGGTGGAAGGGTAGACTATTTTATGTGAGGTTTTGCAAAGAACAATAAAAAGAGGGTGAAAATTGACCTCGCCAAGTACTGCAGGGACATGACATTAAAGTCAGGACAATAAATTCAACAAAAGAAGACTAGGTGATCTTTAAAAAGAAAAAAAAAAAAAAGTAAACCATAATCACCCTGGACTCTTTTAGTATAAATGGAAATCCCCTAAATTAGAATCTCCGAGGATGGGGCCTGCGTATTTATAACTGGAATAGACCTATGGGTGATCTAATGCAGAGCCACAAGAACCACTAACATGAATGCACTGAGACTGAATTAAGTCTACTAAAACTTTTCATACATTTCTAATAACTTTAGTTCTCTGTAGTCCTAATCCACAACAAAACAAAAAAAGAGTCAAAGGGGCAATGGAAGGTGATGTTAAGTGGCCACATAGGTACGGCAATGTAAAAATGAATAGTGTATCATTAAGGAATGAGACAGTGAAGCAATTATAAGCAGTCAAAAACTCTTAAAGTCTAGCAGTCAGGAGTTTTCAGGATGAGGGGAAAAAAGCCCTAACATCTCAGTCTTCCCAGAGGGCTTCACTATGATACGTATGATTTTTTCTTTAATGTTTACAACATCAACCCCAAAGCATTAAAAGCTGAATTATGTTCAAATGTACTATGTTTTAAAAGAAAACAACATATTAAAGATTTCCAACTAAGTGGTTAAAATAAAATTAAACATTTAAAAGTGACAAGTTTTTATTATATAGAAAATTTGCTTTCATAAAACAACTTACTCCATGACAGTATCAAATAACTTGATCAAGATAACATTCCCTACCTTGATTACCCTCTTCTTCAGACATGCTGCCAAACGTATTTTGGCAATTTTCAAGTGTCAAATCTACCTTAAGATGACTAAGCTTTGCCATATGATAAAGGCTCAGGAAGCAACTACTGCTTAAAATTCATGGCAGCTAAAAATGACATAACATTACAGTATTTCTCACCACAAAGCTTAGTTGGAAGGGACCAGGTCTACATGGATGTGTAAGCTCTAATATTTTTACTAAAAGTCCATAAGATAACTTCAGTGATACTTCCTGTACAGATCCCCAATCTAACAGGACACAATGGTAACATATACTCAAAATATTAGTAATGGCAAAATCCAAGATTTGGGAAAAGTGTTTCCAGAGAGTAGAGTCCTCTAAGCATAATACATTACAATTAATTGAGAAACTTAAAGCTGTTTTTAAGGAATTTAAAACAAGCAACACATTGATTTATAAACATGAGATAAGGTTTTCTTTCTCTTCATACAGAAAGGGGAGAGTTACTTTAATGAAAAATCAGAAGTGTGAATATTTAAACACATGTTCAAAGTTCTGAGACTCCAGACACAAAACCACTCATCTGGACACTGCAAGACCAGTGTTAAAAACAGACCACAACCATTCTCTGTCCTATTACATGTAACAGGTCAGGATAATCTAAAAATAATTGTTTTTGTTATTCTCACATCCATGTCTGCCATATATTATTTCCAGTCATTTCAGCCTCCTAAGAACTGCTCTAAAAAGACTGCCCAAAACATTTTCTTATATACAATACACTCAGAATAGGCCAAATCTTTCATCTAGCAACTACATAGATATATATACAAATATTTAAATAATGTCCTTAGAAATATTTTGATAATACATTATAAATGACTTTATCTGAAATTAGACAAGGAAAAATGGCTTAAACTGTAAAAATCTGATCTGTACTACCTAGATCATATAAAGATTCCAGATAACACCCTACTAGAAGATAATAATCTGAGTTTTAGTCAGAATTTCAGAATTATACTCAAGAATAGTATCAGAAAAACATGGCAATGAAACATCAAGGAAAATGTACAACTTACATATATTATTTTTAAAGACTTGAAATAGATTCCCCATAGATCAGCAATGAACCCAAAGTAACATAATCATTATCTCAATTTTAGAAATTAACTTTTTCCTCAAAGAACTTGATGTATTCATTAATGTAAAATTTTAAAAGTCTCATATATCACTGAGAAAAACATTAACCTCAAGAAAAGAAAGGGAAGAACGGAAGGGGGGCATAAAGGGATAGCACAAAACATGAAATATAAAATGTCAATAATTATGAAAAAAAACACAAGTTTTAGTATGACCAATATCCAAAGAAATTAAAATTTAAACGATAATGAGACACCCATCTTAAGCTACAAAAAAAACAAAGTCTCATACTCAAGGCTGGTGAGAGTATGGACAAACACACCTTAGGTCCACTGCAGGTAGCAATGTAACTGATACAACATTTCTGGAAGGAGTAACATTATCAAGAAACTTTACTTATTTTGCTTGCTTCCTTGCTTATGTACTCATTTATTTTTAAAGAAACCCTTTTAAAAGTTCACGCACTTTGATTTAGTAGTACACGAAGATCCATACACAAATATTTCAAGAGCAGCATGATTTAAAATGAAGGCAAAGAGAAAACAACTTTCCAACAACAGAGCAATCACTGAATATAATGTGATATATCAAAAAATAATACATTCATTATGCAGGTAATAAAATCTTTATAAAAAAATCTTTAATAACTTTAAAAATAGCTTACATACTCTTTAAGTTACAAATCAGGAAATTCAGACAATCTACACAAATTTGAAAATAGAAAGGGAATATTGCAGAAAATTAAGGTATTCATCTCTAGGAAATGTAACTATGGGTTATTTTAGTCTCTATATTTTTCACACAGTAGCCACGCTTATATATCCTAAAAGCAGTGGTATGTTGGTAAATGTTTAACAACAGTTTAAGGAGTCAGTGGGCTGCATTGCTGATTTCCATGGTGTAAATATTCTCACCATGCCTAATTTCAAGCTACCAATGGTTTTAGCACCAGCTTGCAAAATTCCTGAAAACTCAGCAATCAGCTCTGGCAAGCCAGTACAAACTGGGTTCAGCACACCATTTGAGTCCAAAAGTATACAAATGATGATGATGATTATGATTTAAATCACAAATACAAAAACAAGTAGCCCTCAAAATAAAAAGGTCATGTTATAAAATCTTTTTTAAAAAGCCTTCTTCACTATACAAGGGAAGAAAACAAAAGATGAAAAATAACTATAAAGATATAAATTATACTATACAGAGTTCAAAGACTTCCCTGGAATACCAAAATGCTACATATAGTCAACTACTACTGTACTGAAAAGGAAAAAAGGCAGGCAATTCCTAATAGTATTTACGGGTTAGTTGTTTATTTATTAATCCATTCATTCACCCACAGTATTTATTGAGAGTGCCTTAGGCCTACTATTCCAGGCTCTTAGGATATAGCTGTGAATAAAATTAGTCCCTGCCCTCGTGGAGCTTACAGTCTATTCTAGCACAGTTATCACACAACCTTTTCCTAATGAGTAATCAATACTGAATTTTCCTGAAACCATATATTAACATAAGTAAAACTAATATGAATGAGAAGCAAGGGCACTGCATACCATCTGTTAGTTTTTAAAGAAAAGAGAGACACGGGGTAAGAAAAGTTTGTTTTCAAAAAACACGGTGAAAGGGAAGTGGAAAAATTTAAAGCAGTGGCCCACCACCTCTATTCAGGCAAGCATCCCTTCCTTTCTCTTGGTGAAGCTGATGCAACATTCCAACTTTACTAAGCCATATGAGACTTTTATGTTGCCTATGGTCCAGCCAGATTCCTGCCAATAAGATTAAGCAATTGTATGGGAGTAATATGTTAGGAACCACCACCTTAAAATATTCTCTTACTTTTGCAGGAGAACGTTGTTTCCGTTTCTTCTTTTTCTGTAAGTCTACTGGCTCTCTGATTTGTTTTTTGTCTCTCATCAGTTGCTCAGATACATCAGTAAAAGTAATTTCCTGCTTTACACTTATCTGTTAAAAAAAAAAAGCCAATTTTAGAAATAAACAAAAAGTCTATTGTGACAAAAAGCCATTGCATGCTTAATCCTTTGCTAAACCTACCTACAGGTGCTCCCAAAATGATTATTTGTGTGTGCAAGTAAAGAGTGTGTTGAAGAATTCATTAATATGTAATTGATATGTAAGAATCAACAGTATATAAATTGAGGGAATAAACTAGGATTTTACAAAAATTTATCTGGAAATAAAAAGATTAAAATGTCCTGGGAAAAAATAATTAAGACCTAGCAGAATAAAGGAGAAGTGAGCACACAATTTCACTCCCACATTTAAGGAAACTGATGTTAAAGTTAAAGGCACAAAAAAAGGTTAAATTCCAAAATCAATAAAATACTGGGGGATAAAAGGGGTATTCAGACTTCATGATGGGTTTCTCTCAATTTACAAAACATCACAAAAACAACACAAAATTCTAAAAGGTAATCTCATCAAAAAAGGAATGATAAACTAACAATGAAATCTAATTATCTTTAAGTTCAATGTTTTTGGCAATATCTTAGCCAGTATTTTCCTGGCCTCTACAACCATCATCAAATGTGTGTTTATAGAACTGCATATGGTTTTAGGCCCCTGCTATGTACAAGACACAATTCTAGCTACATGATAACAAGGAATGTTAAGATGTCAACAATGTTATCTCATCTTTAGATCTCAGTTCTCACAAATGTGAAGAGCTGCATGTCCTAAAAATAATATGGGGACTTCCCTGGTGGCACAGTGGTTAAGAATCCATCTCCCACTGCAGGGGACGTGGGTTCAATCCCTGGTCAGGGAACTAGATCCCACATGCATGCCGCAACTAAGAGTTCGCGTGCCACAACTAAGGAGCACACATGTCGCAACTAAGGAGCCCGCGAGCAGCAACTAAGACCTGGCGCAACCAAAAATAAAAAGAAAATTTAATTTAAAAAATATATGGAGGTGCTATGATCATTAACAGTAGCATCAATTCTCATCAGAATTGATGGCGCACAGTCATCCTGCTGTGCTACATTTTCAACCTATCCCTGCAATGAAAACACAAGTATCTTGGAAAACTAAGAAACTTTCAACTCAACAAGCTCTGAAATACGTTAAAAATCCTTGACTCTTCGACCATGTGAGGACACAATGAGAAGTCTGCAACTTGGAAGGGGACCCTCACCCGACCATACTTGCACCCTGATCACGGACTTCCAGCCTCCAGAACAGTGAGAAATAAATTTCTGTTGTTTATAAGCTTCTAAAAAAATCTTGATAATAGTCCAGGAAATACAATGTGCTAATGGCTACATTTTCAAAACATACACTTAAAAAGGGGGTGCAAAAGGTTATAAACATCTTACAGACTCATAGTGTAAAGCTGGAAGACAGAGCTGTGCAGAGGGGTTCACGAGGGAGATGCAACATAAGCAAGGAATTTCAAACTAACCAAATAAAGAACTGGAAGTTTTCAAAAATTCCTGAAATGTGGGGGGCGTGAGAATTGCAAATCAAGGAGAACCTAGGCATAAAAACATGACTATAAATGATTATTTAGCTAATAATTCTTTCTATCAGGTTAGAGAATCGTACTAATGACCATTCTTATGGCTTCTTTTGGTGTAATTATTTGAAACATAAAATAGAATGGTAAGGTCACCTCCAACAAGGCTTTGGAACACAGACACGTTACCATCTTTGAAGTGATGTTTACTGAAATACAACTATTGAAACTGGGTATGAGACAAGGAGAAATGACAACAGACTAAGCAGCTGCTGAACTGCTCTGTCTTATGTTGCAGCAAAAAGTAGTTCCAACATTTCTGTCAACTTATAAATTACAAAGAAACCATGAAAACATAGCATGCAGCAGTAAGAAAGAGCCGGGGACTTCCTTGGTGGCACAGTGGTTGAGAACCCGCCTGCCAATGCAGGGGACACAGGATCGAGCCCTGGTCCGGGAAGATCCCACATGCCACGGAGCAACTAAGCCTGTGCGCCACAACTACTAAGCCTGGGCTCAGAGCCAGCGAGCCACAGCTACTGAGCCCACGTGCCACAACTACTGAAGCCCGTGCCCCTAGAGCCTGTGCTCCGCAACAAGAGAAGCCACCACGATGAGAAGCCCGTGTGCTGCAACAAAGAGTAGCCCTTGCTCGCCACAACTAGAGAGAGCCTGCGCACAGCAAGGAAGACCCAATGCAGCCATAAATTAACTAATTAATTAATTTAAAAAAAATGAGACCAACTTTTTTTCAGCAAAAGTGTCGAGTAGAGTGTAAGACAGATTCACAAATAGGTTCTTCAATAAGAAGCTATTCACAAACAAGGGAAGAACCTTTATGTGCACACAGTGAAAAACATTAATTCATATATCTGAACCTTTTATCTATTTTCATATATATGGAAAGTGATCATATTGGTACTAGCATTGACAAATATAAGGTACACTTTTAACATTATGAAAGCACAGACCAAAACCTAGAAGTATCAATGAATCAAAGCATTGTGAATACCAAGAGGCACATAGCAAGTTACATGTTTAGAACAGTCCAACAGGCTTATCACTCATAAATGGAACAAAGTAATCTCTACATATAACACAACCACACACTAAAGTATACGGTCCAGCCTAAGGTGCTTAGAAAGGATGTTGGTAAATCCATAAACATAAAGAGATGGGTATGAAAATGACAAGGCAACTAGAAAGAATGAGGTGCAAAAAGTCTGGGAAAATGAATATTCTTTGGCCCAAGAAAGACTACAATAATCTATAAAAACATGTAAACTTCTTAAGCATGACAAAAGAGTCAACAATTCATCTATAAGTTCCCTACTATTTCCTTGAGAACTATCTTTAAAAGAAAATCAAGTACTCAGTGTTACTTTTCACCTAAAATAAAACAAAGTATAGTTAATCAAAGCAGGCATTTGCAGATGTGTGATAGTTGAAAAGACAGGTTTGCTGGATTTTTGAAACATTCATTGGAACATCAAGAAAATCAATAGGCTAGGAAGTATGTCAGATTAAAAAACAAAGGCAAGAAAAACCTCTGGTTTCTTCCCCATAGCTTAATCTTTACCATTTCACCTAGTCCCATGTACAACCTCCTGCCTACATTTGAGAGCCTGAATTTCAATGCTTTTCTCACTACCAAACCAGAAATACCATCAATATTGTCAATCACCCTACTCATACTTCTCTCATAAGATTTCACTAAACCCAGACGCTTCTCCACCTGAAGCTGTTAAGACCCCTGCTCATCCACTGATCAAAGCTCCCTCTGGATCTCCACTTTGAGACTGGGTAAGCCATCAGGCATGACTCCCATGTCATATTTACCTTGTATATTCATCTAACTTCTTCCCCAACATCCTATCAAGAGGCAGAGCCCATGCTTCCTCACCCCTTTCCACTGCCCAAGCTGGTTCATTCTTGCTAGTTCTAATATATATCTCCTAATTATACTGAGGTATTCCTCATTTTTGATCACTCTCTCTTTATTCTCCCAACTTTAAACATAAAGAGGCCTCTCTATATTGAAAAAATCTTTCCCTTGATTCTAATCACTAGTAAATCACGCCCAGAATCCAGAATGACTCCTTCTTTTTCAGGACTTATTTCATGTCTTTTATATTTCACTATTTCATGTACCTGTATCTTATCTTGGTATCTGAAAATAAGATAGTCTTCTTTTGTATTTCTCATAACAGCTTTCACTCACTTATTCATTCAACAGCTATTAAGTACCTGCTACATGCTAAATTCAGTCAGTCTAAAGTAATACAATGGAAGCTTTAAATTTACTGAGATTCTAGTATGTACAGAGCAAAATACCAGATACTGAGAACACATTCTATGACAAGGTCTCCTTTCCAAAGGTCTTAAAATGGAGATGGGAAGTTTTGATGCCTTAAAAAAAAAAAAAAACAAGTAACACTAATAAACGAATAAAATGGCACATATTTGGCTCAATCTAAATGAATGATACAGGGAATAAGGGCAGGAACCAAATGGAGAAATTCATGAGATCTGAAATAACTGCAACTATATCTATCCCCCTTTAATTTTTTTCTTCCAAACATGCTACTCTTCCCAACAACTTTCTTCCACACTCAATAATGTTATTAAGCGATGTAACAAATTTAAACATACCTAAAATAATGTTGCTAGACATAGTATGTGAAGAACATTTCATGTCGTTTGCAAATTTTGGTCTACCCCTAACTCCCAAACAAGGTGACCCCTTATAATCATTTTGGACTCTTCTTTCACTTCATTCTCAATATCCTACGTCCATATGCATTTCATTCAAAGTAGCCTTATCAACCTTGATACTTTAGGGCATTATCATCTACCAATGTATTCTTTCACAAATAAATTAATATAAAACTGTTTTCTTGCCATTTCCCCAATGAGGAAATCTACAATAGCTCCTTGTTGCCCATAATATCAATTATACTCTCCCCAGCTCAGCTTTCAAGATCCTACACAATCTACTTTACAGAAAAGACCTAGGTCACTTGGCAGAAGTATCTGTTCTTACCATCTCCCCATTTCTGGAGCCATATGTTCCTTTCAATTTTCAATTTCTCTTTTAGGTATTCTCATTCATCTTCCCACCCCTGTTTAAGAAAAAAGAAAGCATCTTGTGCTTTCCTCTATATTCTGTGCTACTGACTCCATTACCACCCATCTCTAAGGCTCTGCAGCTTCACTGTCTCTCTAAAATAATCTCCCTACTTCACCAACTACTTCTCTGCCTAAAAGCACGCTTAAATTTACCCTATAAATTCTTGTGGACCAAAATATTTCCAGCAACTTCCTTCCTCTTATGGCCAAACTTTTCAAAAGAATAATCTGTAGTAATAAGCATATAGGCAAAATAACTGCCACCAAACTTAGAGAAATGGTTATTCTGAGAGTAAAAACAGTATGTAGTCATATAAGAAGAATGTGTAACTATCGCTAGAAGGAAATGGTTCCAAAATACTGCCTAGGAAACAAATTGAATCAAAGTGACCACAAGTACTACAAGTGTTTAAATGTAAAAAGAAAGATATAAAACAATTAACTGTACTGCAAATATACTGCCTAAATAATGTAGCAATATTTAGAAGTATTCATGGAGTCCAGAAAAAGAGAAATTTAACACCAAGAATATATCTCTGTGTGTATGCGTGTTTATTTCCAGGATGGTTTTGGAAAGAACAGTTACATATAACCAGTCAACAGGAAGATTTCTAATTCCAAGCTCATGAAGCTACAGAACAGGGCCACGAAGAAAAGCAGCACATTGATGGACAGGCCTTTATGTGAATCATGACCCATAACCCTCCCTTTCTGCCTGACCCGACTGCATTCAAACTTCTGAAAGGAGCTACATTTGTCAGGGTCTGAGAAAGTCCATAACTATCTTTTGCTTTTGAAAAGGTTCAGGGACCCACAGTTCACAACAAACATTCTAGTGTACTTCTCTATAATATTTCTCATTATAAATTTGCATTTTGGTTGCTATATCAGCATCTTACAATTTAGATAACTATAAGATGAAGTGGAAGAAGTGATCAAATCAAGTTATCTTACCTGAAACAGTGCTGACCACCCCCAACCTACCCAGAAATTCTATTCTTTTAACTTCTATAGCATCATGGTTTAAGTTCTTTGCTGTTCCTCACACAAGTTCTTCTGCATCCATCCTTCTACTATATATGTACCTTTATTTTGTAAGAGTTTTAGTACACCTCTATCAGTGGCTCTCAAAGTTTCGTCCAGGGACTTCTGAAGATCCCTGACACACTTTCCAGTGGGGTGCTCCATGAGGTCAAAAATACTTCCATTATAATACCTATTTTTTTCCACTCTCCTCTTATGAGTATATAGCGGCAAAATTGTAAAACACATTCTCACGAAATTTTTTATTTATAAAAGGGTTATATTTCATTAAAAATATGTTAACATGTAATGAGATTTGTTACTGATAAATAAATAAAATTTTAAATTTCTCAGTTTTAATTTCTAAAATGGTAAATATCAATATATATAACCAACAGAAGAGCTGTTAAGAGTCCTCAATATTTTTAAGAATAAAGGGGTCCCCAAGACCAGAAATTTTGAGAACCACTGAGCTAGATACATCTTAACTATATTTTGCATTCCCTCCCTTTTCTCCATTCAATTTCTTTCAATACAGGTGCCTGGGCCCAACCAACATAAAGAAATTAGTTATAGACGTGTGTGCATGTGTGAGTTAGTAGACACACATGTACTGCCTAGCTCTGTCGGCTGAGATCACTAAGAAGCAATGAAATCCAACACAACTAGCATCCAAAACTTAGTTTCTAAATACATTATCCAAACAAAAGGAAATGGAGCTCCTTGGAGAAGCAACTGATTTCAAAGCTGGGCAAAGAAAACTATACGATGACCTTGGAACATCTTGTGGTGCCAGAAACTAGAGTACATGTCAAAAGGACACAAGGGTCTGTCTGAAAGAGCTCCCAATAGGCAAAGCTGAAACAACTTGAGCAAAAAAAAAAAAATGATATTACCAGATTATAACTCAAAGAATAAGGCAATATCCATTCTGATATAAATGGAAATAATTTTTTTAAATGGAGAGAAGGGACAGCTACAATTAACATAAATATAGAAGGAATGAGGAAAATACAAATTCACATTTAGGCAAACACTACATTAATAACTACAACTGGCAGGATCCACCAATGGATGCTTAAATAGGTAGGAAAAAATTTCAGTAGAAATAGGATATTTAAGCAGATTCAAACTATTTCCTACAAGATATTTGCCAATTACAAAGAAGAAAAAAGTGACTTTAAGGGAAAAACTGGCAGATATGACGTTAACAAAGTACTGAGAGTGCAATATCACCTGTAATAAGACATACACCCACATTTTATAGTCCTTGATATGATACACTGAGAAGAGCACAACATTTCTGTGGATTTTGTCGAAAAATGAAAGCTTCAATCTAATCATAAGAAACATCAGGCAGGGACTTCCCTGGTGGTCCAGTGCCTAAGACTCCACACTCCCAATGCAGGGGGCCTGGGCTCAATCCCAGGTCAGGGAACTAGATCTGCATGCCACAACTAAGAGTTCACATGCCACAACTGAAGATCCCACATGCTGCCACTAAGACCCAGCACAGTCAAATAAATAAATATTTTAAAAAGAGAAAAAAAAAGAAAGAAAACATCAGGCAGCCGCAAATTAAGAGACATTCTACAAATAACTAACCAATACTCATCAACTATCAAGGTCATAAAAGATAAGCAAAGACTGAACAACTGTCATGGAATGGTGGAGACTCAAGAAGATACAACTAAATACAACATGGAATCCTGAACTGAATCCTGGAACAGAAAAGGGGTATTAGTGGAAAAACAGATGAAATTCAACTAAGGTCTGTAGTTTATTTAATAGTATTTTACCAATATTAAGTTCCTGGTTTTGATAACTGTACTATGGTTGCATAAGCTTTGATATTAGAGGAAGCTGGGTGATGAGACTATGTGAACTCAGTACTACTTCTGCAACTTTCTCATAAATCTAAAATTATTTCATAATAAGTTTTAAAAAATTATTCTATAATTTTTCTAAACTAAAAATAGAGTTGCCACATGATCCGGCAATCCCACTGCTGGGTATATATCCAGAGAAAACTATAATTCAAAAAGATATATGCACCCCAATGTTCATAACAGCACTAAGTACAATGGCCAAGACATGGAAGCAACCTAAATGTCCATCAACAGATGAATGGATGAAGAAGATGTGGTACATATACACAATGGAATACTACTCAGCCATAAAAAAAGAACAGAATAATGCCATTTACAGCAACATGGATGGACCTAGAGAATATCATACTAAGTGAAGTAAGTCAGAAAGAGAAAGACAAATATCATATGATATCACTTATATGTGGAACCTAAAATATGACACAAATGAACTTATTTACAAAACAGAATCAGAGACATAGGAAACAAACTTACAGTTACCAAAGGGGAAAGGGAGCGGAGGAGGGATAAATCAGGACTTTTGGATTGGCAGATACAAACTACTATATATAAAATAAACAACAAGATCCTACTGTATAGCACAGAGAAAAGAATATAGAAAAGAATGTGAAAAAGAATATGTACATATATATAAACACACACACATATATACATATATATGTATAACCGAATCACTTTGCTTTAAACCAGAAACCAACACAACATTGTAAATCAACTACTCTTCAATTAAAACAAAAAACCCAGGGGCTCCCCTGGTGGCGCAGTGGTTAAGAATCCACCTGCCAATGCAGGGGATGTGGATTTGAGCCCTAGTCTGGGAAGACCCCACATGCCGCGGAACAACTAAGCCCGTGTGCCACAACTACTGAGCCTGCGCTCTAGAGCCCGCAAGCCGCAACTACTGAGCCCACGTGCCACAACTACTGAAGCCCGCGCACCTAGAGCCGGTGCCCCGCAACAAGAGAAGCCACTGCCTTGAGAAGCCCACGCACCGCAATGAAGAGTAGCCCCTGCTCACCACAACTAGAGAAAGCCTGTGAGCCGCAATGAAAACCCAATGCAGCCAAAAATAACATAAATAAATTTTTTAAAAACCCAGCATTTATATGGTGTTCTACAAATTTGTGATGCCTCCTCAGCATAGTAACTATAATTTATCTGACATTTACTATGTGCCAGGCACTGTTCTAGGTACTAAGGATACAATGGTTGGGCATGCAGGGAGGGAGGGGGGGTGCTCTTGGTCTCTATCCTGTATAATCTATTGCATTTAATCCTACAGTAAGACTATGAGGTTAGCATTTTCATCCCATTTTACAAATAAGAAAACTAAGGCTGAGAAAGGTTATTTGCCTAAGGGAAACAAAAATTTCCACCCAAGTCTTCCAAATCCAGCAACAGAGATCCTACTTACTGTTATCTGTGAATTATTTTTTATCCTCATGTTACCAATAAAGAAACTAAAACTTCACAGAGGTAAGTGTCTTACCCAAGCTATTGGATTTCAACCCTAGGACTTAAACCACGATTTTGTATCTCTTAATCTGGTGTTATTTCCATTACTATTGGGTTGGCCGAAAAGTTCCTTCAGTTTTTGGTTTTTTTTAATTTATTTATTTATGGCTGTGTTGGGTCTTCGTTTCTGTGCGAGGGCTTTCTCTAGTTGTGGCAAGCGGGGGCCACTCTTCATCACGGTGTGCGGGCCTCTCACTATTGTGGCCTCTCTTGTTGCGGAGCACAGTGTCCAGACACGCAGGCTCAGTAATTGTGGCTCACGGGCCTAGTTGCTCTGCGGCATGTGGGATCTTCCCAGACCAGGGCTCGAACCCATGTCCCCTGCATTGGCAGGCAGATTCTCAACCACCGCACCACCAGGGAAGCCCTCCTTCAGTTTTTAAGTGAAAATAAAAGACACATTTTTCATTTTCACCAAGGACTTTATTGAACAACGTATTCACTGTTTTGCTCCACTACCTTCTGCCATTTTTCAGGCAACTTCATAATTCCATGTTCCCAAAACTTTTTATCTTTTTGAGCAAAGAACTGTTCCAGGTGCCTTTTACGGTCTTCCAAGAAATTTTTTCCATTAAGAGAATTTTGTAAAGACCGAAATAAATGAAAATCTGAAGGTGCAATGTCTGGTGAATATGGAGGATGTATCAGAACTTCCCAGCCAAGCTGTAACAGTTTTTGCCTGGTCGTCAAAGAAACACGCAGTCTTGCATTAACCTGATGGAAGATAATGCGTTTTCTGTTGACTAATTCTGGATGCTTTTCGATGAGTGCTGCTTTCAGTTGGTCTAATTGGGAGCAGTACTCGTTGGAATGAATTGCTTGGTTTTCCGGAAGGAGCTCATAATAGAGGACTCCCTTCCAATCCCACCATATACACAACCTCACCTTCTTTGGATGAAGACCAGCCTTTGGTGTGGTTGGTGGAGGTTCACTTCGCTTGTCCCACAATCTCTTCCGTTCCACATTATTGTACAGTACCCACTTTTCATCGTGCATCACAATTTGCTTTAAAAACAGAACGTTTTCATTACGTTTAAGTAGAGAATCGTGGGACTTCCCTGGTGGCCCAATGGTTAAGAATCCGCCTGCCGTATGTATAGCTGATTCACTTTGTTATAAAGCAGAAACTAACACACCATTGTAAAGCAATTATACTCCAATAAAGATGTTAAAAAAAAAAAAAAGAATCTGGCTGCCAATGCAGGGGACATGAGTTCAATCCCTGGTCCAGGAAGATTCCACACACCTCGGAGCAACTAGGCCCATGCACAACTACTGAGCCTGTGCTCTAGAACCCGAGAGCCACAACTACTGAGCCCGCGTGCCACTACTACTGAAGCCTGCATGCCTAGAGCCCGTGTTCCACGAGAAGCCACCACAATGAGAAGCCGGCGCACCACAACCAAGAGTAGCCCCCGCTCGCCACAACTTAGAGAAAGCCCGCCCCCAGCAACGAAGACCCAACGCAGCCAAAAATAAATTAGTTAATTTTTTTAAAATGCTTCCCAGGGCTTCCCTGGTGGTGCAGTGGTTGAGAGTCCGCCTGCCGATACAGGGGACACGGGTTCGTGCCCCGGTCCAGGAAGATCCCACATGCCGCAGAGTGGCTGGGCCCGGGAGCCATGGCCGCTAAGCCTGCGCGTCCGGAGCCTGTGCTCCGCAACGTGAGAGGCCACAACAGTGAGAGGCCCACATACCACACACACACACAAAAACCCAAAAAGCTTCCCCAAAAAAGTAGAGAATCGCATGCGGAAATACAGTCAAAAAGGTTTTTTTCACTTAACTTATGTGGAACCCAAATATCAAAGTGATTAACATAGCCAAGCTGGTGCAAATGATTTTCAAAGCTTAATTTGTATATATTGAGTATGTCGGCTATCTCCCTCATGGTATAACATTGATTGTTTTCAATTAATGTCTTGATGTGATCACTATCAACTTCAACTGGTCTACCCGACCGAGAAGCATCGTCCAGGGAGAAATCTCCAGGAAACTTCGCAAACCACACGTTCAACCAGTCACAGCACCTTCTCCATTTGCATTTCAGTTGGGTTTTTACCTTTCTTGAAATAATAAAGCATAATACACCAAAAATGTTGCTTTTTTCTTCCATCTCCAATATTAAAATGGCTACACAAAAATTCACCAATTTTGATATTTTTTTTAAAATGCATACTGATATGACGGCTGTCACAATACAATCAAACAAAACTGTTTCGAATGAAGTTAAAGACAACTTAGTGCTACTAGACCATCTTACGGAAAAAAATGAATGAACCTTTTGGCCAACACAATATAACTGCTTCTTAAAAATCTAAATTAATCAAACTTATTCAAAAAGATTTTTACACAAACATATTTCATTTTCCCTTATATAAACTACAGTTACGTTGCTGCCAAAATGTGGAAAGAACTTCTAGTGGTTCAAGAGAAAGGAAATAATTTAAAAAAAAATAAAGTCGACAAAATGTCAACAATATTTATTGAAGCGTTAAGACTTGAGTTTCAATCCCTTCTCTTCCAATTATTATTTGGTAAACTTGGCTTCCATAAGTAGCATGGAAAAATAAAAAAAGCATAGGTTGGGAGTTAAAAGAAATACAATCTAATCCCAAAGAGTGATACTAGCAGTGTGAGGCTAAACAACTAAAATTTAATCATTTGGAACTTTCTTCACCTATAAATGGAGGGAATATTCCTCACAGAACTTCTGTAGAGTTAAAAGAGATTATATAGGTAAAGCATCAACTATAGTACATAGCAATATATAGTTGATTTTTTGATGTTACTGATTATCATAATCATTTCCTCATCTGTTTATTAGTGGTATAATAATATCCAGCTTACACACATCAGAAAATCAAATGAGATTACATAAAAAGCACCCTGAAAACCTTCAAGTTCTGAATAAATATCTATGGTTATTAATTATTATTACACAACTGCAGATGTGTAATTGCTTAGATACATAGAAGATTACCAATTTCTACAGACATCTCCACTTAGACATCCTATTATCTAAAACTCAATACTGCTAAAAATAAAACCTTTTTTCACACCAGAACCTCCTTCCAAACTCCCTGCCTTTCTTTCTTCCCCGTGCCTTTCAATATGCTGTATTATATCCCAGTCTCCCATCTAAAGACATCTTTTAATTTTCTTCTCCACTCCCAACCCAAGACCAAGTCCAGTTGTTTTCCTTTTTTCTCAATATCACGTACAAATCTGGAAATTATATTTCACATTTCCTACTCCAGATCATTTAAAAAGACATTAAATTGGGAATCTCATACACTACTAGAGGGAGAATAAATTGATCAACATTTGTGGACTATAAATTGGCCAGTATATAATCAAGAGTCTTAAGAAACCTATACTGAAGAAATAATCTCACATGACAACAATGCCTACATGTAACATCACAATATTCTTTACGATCATAAATAAAGTGCAAACAGTCTAATACCCAGTAAAGAAAGAGTGAGATAAATTACAATACAGCTATATGACATACAGTAATTAGAAATCTTACTTTTGATTAATATTAATGACATAGTGAGATGTTCATTGTTTGAGGTTAAATGATATAGATAAATATGTTGATAAATATATATATTTTTTTTTTTTTTTTTTTTTATGCGTTACGCGGGCCTCTCACTGCTGTGGCCCCTCCCGTTGCGGAGGACAGGCTCCGGACGCGCAGGCCCAGCGGCCATGGCTCACGGGCCCAGCCGCTCCGCGGCATGTGGGATCCTCCCAGACCGGGGCACGAACCCGTGTCCCCTGCATCGGCAGGCAGACTCTCAACCACTGCGCCACCAGGGAAGCCCGATAAATATATTTTTACAATTTTACACAAACACAAATACATATGCAGCACATTTTATATAAACACAACATATGCAGAAAACAAACAAAAAAAGGAAATACTAACAACAAAATGTTAGTGATTATCCTAGAGTAGTAAGATTACAGCAATTTTTATTATCTTCTTTATAGTTTTTAAATTTTTACATTTTCTCAACAAACATGTGTTACTTTATAATCCTAAAAAGACATTAAGTCCAGTCTTAGTACAAATCCTTAGTATTAATCAAAGAAAAATCTATTCATTGTTATCTTAATGTATTAAGTTATTCTAAGAAATGAAACATTAAGCCAGCAACGTGAAACTGAAAACATTTCTATGGGTGAGTTGGAAAAAAGAAAAAGCCATCAAGTAAATCTTGATCCCTATACTCACATCATCAGCAAAAATCAATTCCAAACGGATTGTTAATCTAAATAGAAAAGGAAAATCAAAGTTTCTAGAAGTTAACAAAGGAAAATATCTTCATCACCTTGGGGCAGGCAAAGAATTCTTAAATAGGATACACAAAACACCAAAAGGAAAAGACATATATTGAACTTCATTAACACTGACTTTTGTTCATCAAAAGAGTATAAAAAGGCAAATCAGAGTGGAAGAGTGGAAAAGTTAATTGATATATATATCCAACAAATATATAAAGAACTATTACAAATCTGTAAGAGAAAGAAACAACCTAATAGAAAAATGGGCAAAAGATGAACAAGTACCTTACAAAAAAATAATATCCAAATTGTCAGTAAACATGAAAGGCACTCAATTTCATTAGTTATCAGTGAAATGCAACCTAACAGATACCAAGGATACAGAGCAATTAGTATAAATTGGCAAAACCATTGAGAAAAACTTCTGACAGAAATTCCTATAGCTGAACATATCCATACCCAGCAAACTCAATCCTAAGCAGCATAAAACCAACAGAAATGAGTGTGCACATGCACCGAAAGACACAGCCATGAATATACACAGCAGGGAATTCCCTGGCAGTCCAGTGGTTAGGACTCAGAGCTTTCACCGCCAGCGCCGGGGTTCAATCCCTGGTCGGGGAATTAAGATCCTGCAAGCCACTTGGCACAGCCAAAACAAAAGAGCACTTTTCAGAATAGCCAACATCTTGAAACAAGATGGCTATTATATTAGATATACTAGAATGAATAAATTTTGATACATTCACAAAACTGACAATTATACAGAAATGAGAATAAACAACTACCTATGCAATAACATGGACATACCTCATAAAAAATGTAAAACAAAGAAATCAGACATCAGAGTAGATAGTACATGATTCTATTTATACTGAACTCAAAGTCAGGTACAGCTAACTGACCATGATAAAAGTGTTTGGGTAGGGGTTATCTTATCTTTAGGAATTAGAGGAGGGTTGTGACTAAAAGGGATACAAGAAGGGGAGGGCCTCTGGGATACTGATAATGTTCTATGTCTTAACGTGAGTATCGGTTACACATGTATGTTCATTTTTGAGGAAATTTGTGACTTACAATTTGTGCACTTTTCAGTATGAATGCTGTATTTCAATAAAAAGACATATACCTAGAGAAAGAGCTTTACAAATATGTAGACATATAGATAGATACAAGAAACATGCTTGTGTATATAGATATCTATATATATAAGCATGATCCTTTCATCATTATTTCATTCAAACAAATCTAGTAATAACAAATATCCATCAATAGGGGAGCGGTTAAATAAAATAAGGCACGTCATTTAATCATTCATTAAAATAAATAAGCAAGCTTTATATGCAATAACATGGAAATTTCTACAAAATGTTATTAAATGAATAATGCAAATTTCAAAAGTATATAAAAATAACATCTAATTTGTATAAAACAAAATGTATATTTTCATAAGATATACATTTACAAAACACATTATATAGAAATAAATACAGACACATATTCTGTACGTTTGTTATAAATTTAAAATTTCCAGGATATCAGTATTGGTGGTTATCTCTTTGGAATCAGAGTAGGAAACAAGGAACTTTTACTTTTTTCTTTGTTCTCTTCTATACTATTTTAATTTTTATAAGGACTATGTAGTCCTTTTATAATAAACTTCATCATACAATTATGAAAAAACCCCAAGTAGACATCTCTGAGACTGATCTAGCTAGAATGACCCTATCACAGCCTTGTCTATAATGATTTACAATCTGGGCACTACTTGATGTAAGAAAGAGTGTAATTCTCATTCAGTACCACTATCTCACAATTCCAAACCAAGCAATTAGACATCAAAGATCAGACAGAACTATATGAAAAGTGTTAGGAGACTGGCTATGTTATTAAAGAATCTAAAAAGAAATCTTCTATTAACAATTTATGTCCACCTAAGGGGAAAAGAGAAAGATAAATTGAGTCCAACAACTTTACGAGCACTGGAGGATACTGAAAAATAGACCATTTTGGGTTAGCTCTCTAAAACAACCTACTAGTGGAGATACCTTGATTCATCGACTTGCCAGGTGAGTTGAAATCAGTAACAATAAGCAATAATATGACTCTCACCAGGAAAAACTATAAAGCAAGATTACTCACTCCATGTTTTCTGCTAAAATATTGATTCCTATCAAATAGGACACTTTCTAAGCGCCATATAAGCAAGTAAAATCTTGTTTAAAATAAAAACCCTAGAGAACTGATATAAATTACCATATATTTTCTTTAAAATGAGCTCAATTAATAAATGTGTTTCTGAAAATGACAGCCGAAGAGTATGCTGAAGTAAAAAGCATTTGAATGCGGGCGGGGGGAGTACCTCTTTAAGTATACAGACCCAATAAAAGCCAATGCAATCGCCTCAAAAGACAAGGACCCAAGCTGCAAGGAACATAAAATTACTTCTGAATCCCCCAAATGAACTTTAAAAGAAATACAATGCTAATAAGAACTGGCTACAACTAATAAATAACTTTGTTGAAAAAGTATACAGGTCATAGGGATAACAAGTTGGGAGTTAGCCAGAAAGAGAGGAAGAAACATATCATACCAATGACTATTTAAGCAAATAAATAGAGCCACACAGACTTGTCACCTTCTAGGATGATTGTGAAAGATCATTTGTTACCAATAAATGTAATACAATTCTGCAACTAAAACAGAGTATAAAATATGTGGCAAAAATAGTTAAGTATCTTAAAATCAGTGACATGGATAAAATGATTATTATTTTTGTTGTTGTTAAATAGGAGAGGAAAAGTCACTCATTACAGGACATATACTAAAATTCCTAGCAACAGCGTATTGGAGTTTTATTGACTGGAGCAACATGTATTTGGGGAAATATTTATACAATTCTCCTTAAACTAGTGACAGGATTTAAGGCAATTTTAAAGCTAAAAACAAAAGAGAGGTCTTAAAGCAAGGGCTAAATAAGTTGAGTTTCCTAGACCATTAAACAAAATAATCATAAATACTAAATGCATAAAAGGATGTCTACAATTTTATTCATGCTGTTTTACAGCACAGAAATTCATGACTAAAATTAAAAACCTACACAAGCGCTGAAGTATATTTTTTCAGGAATACCTTACACTTTATTATATCATCAAATGACTAGAACATGATTTTTTATAGCTCCTAATTTATAAAATTCTTTCCTTCAAGTACAATCCAATAGCCTTCTAGAAAACAAATGTGGCATATATCGTTACGAATGACAGTTTGCTCTATTTTGTCAATACAAACATGTCCTTTACTCTTCAACATACTTGATATCAAACTGGAAAAATATAGACCATAAAGTTCCCAATCCCTCTTCTATGGGTGTAAGAATTAAAAGGATAAGCTAAATACTTTTTTTCAAATTTCTGAAATAAATTTAGTTTTTGAGTTGAGAAGCTTTCTAACACAGTGCTATCCAATAAAGCTTCCAGCAATGATGGAAATATTCTTTATCTATGCTAATACAGAAGCCATCAACCACATGTGGCTACTGAGCACTTGAAATGTGGCTAATGCAACTGAGGAACTGAAATATTAGTTTTAGCTCATTTTAATTCAAATTTCTAACATCTTTGAAAACAAAGTTCTAATGAGCAAACTACGGACATTCACAAGTTGGCCTGCAGGACTTCCTGGTGGCGCCGTGGTTAAGAAGCCACCTGCCAGTGCAGGGAACACAGGTTTGAGCCCTGGTCCAGGAAGATCCCACATGCCACAGAGCAACTAAGCCCATGCGCCACAACTACTGAGCCTGCGCTGTAGAGCCCACGAGCCACAACAACTGAGCCCGACTGCCGCAACTACTGAAGCCCCTCTGCCTAGAGCCCGTGCTCCGCAACAAGAGAAGCCACCGCAATGAGAAGTCCGCGCACCGCAACAAAGAGTAGCCCCCACTTGCCAAAACTAGAGAAAGCCCGCGCACAGCAACGAAGACCTAACGCAGCCAAAAATAAATAAATAAAATATATTTTTTAAAAAGGTTGGCCTGCAGACTGCAGACTGCTGTTGAAAATGTAGAGCCACAGAGTTGAAGCTGGGTGACTGATTTAGAGTAGTACAGTCAAGATAAATCCTGAAAACCAGCAGTTACCTCAAATGAAAAACTTTTACTTCAACTGTCACGAAACAATAGGGTGTTTACATAGGCTACAGAACCTAAACCGTTATTAACAGTTTAAGAAAACACAAAACTCAACTTTTTGTTTTGAATTAACAAAAAAAAGTTAATATGAAATAAAGTTCTTTGTGACTTCCAAGAGAATGAGCAAATAAAAGGAAAAAGCACTTATATGTTCAATATCTATTTTTAAAAGACTTTTAGCACACAATCTAGAAAGGATGAAAGGCCATGTAGCTTAAGCTTTCACATTCTGGGGGACCTGGATCATACTGTTCTACATCAATGCCCTCTATTTAACTCAAAAATGTATATTCATGATCCCAAGACCTGCCCTTCACCACTTTGCCTTATCAGCAGGAATGCATAAGTAGTAAGTAAGGGACAAAATGTCTCATCTGTTATGTACTACTATAAAGCAATATTACACAAATCCTAAATTCTGCCATTTGGTATAGAGTATGAGACAACTTTTCATTGATTCATTCTCACAAGGGACTCAAATTTATCATCATCTATTAGGAGTAACAGGACTCAATTATGGACTATCCAAAATTTGGAATATCAAGCAGGTATTTAAGAAGTTTTAGAAGAGTAAGGAGTTGAGAAAAGTGCTGGTAAATGGAAAGAATACATAAAAAGCAACATGACCCTATGCATGGTAGGCATATCAAAGAAGCACTGAAGAACATACACCAAAATGTTAGGAGTGATTATATCCAGTGGCAGGGGTATGATAGGGTATTTATCCTGGAGATATGTACACCTACGTTCACACAAAAACCTACACATGAATGTTCACAGCAGCTTTATTTGTAATAGCCAAAACATGGAAACAATTAAAATGCCTCTCGATAAGTGAATGTTTAAACTGTGGTACAACCATACCATGGAATACTACTATATAATTAAAAAGAACAAAGAATTGATATATACAACTCAGATGGCTCTCAAGGGCATTAAGTGAAAAAAAATGTCTCAAAAGGTCACATACTATATGATTCCATGATATAATATTCTCAATATGACAAAGTTTTAGAGATGGAAAACAGATTAGGGTAGGATAGCCAGGGGTTAGGAATGGTGGGGGTAACAAGAAGAGGTGTGACTACAGAGGGGTAGCACCAGGAAGATCTTTGGTATGATGTTCTGTATCCTGAGAGTCATGGTAGTTACACACACCTACATGTATACAAAGAAAGGTCTAAAACAGTCATCTAAACTTCTACTTTAAGAAGCTACGAAAAGAAGAGCAAATTAAAAATAAAGTAAGCAGAAGGAAAGAAATAAATGAGAGTAAAGATGAAAGAAAGTTCAAATGAACGATAGAGAGCTCAATAAAACCAAACCTTAATCTTTGAAGAGACCAGTAAAACTGATAAACCTCTACCCAGATTAATCAAGAAAAAGACAATTAGCACTATCAGGAATGTGAAAAAAGAAATTATTACAAATCCTTTAGACAATGGAAGAATTAAGAAAATATTATAAATATTTTTGTTCAATTAAAAAACAGAAGAATGAACAAATCCCTTGAAAAATATAATTTATCAAAACTAAATCAAGAATAAAATTTAAGGGCTTCCCTGGTGGCGCAGTGGTTGAGAGTCCGCCTGCTGATGCAGGGGACAAGGGTTCGTGCCCCGGTCTGGGAAGATCCCACATGCCGTGGAGCGGCTGGGCCCATGAGCCATGGCCGCTGAGCCTGCGCGTCCAGAGCCTGTGCTCCGCAACGGGAGAGGCCACGACAGTGAGAGGCCCGCGTACCGCAAAAAAAAAAAAAAAGAATAAAATTTAAAATCTGAGTAGCCTTACATGTTTTAAAAATTATATTTGGAAGTAAAAACTTTCCCACAAAGAAAACTCAGCCAAAGATTAGCTTTATTGGTGAAGTCTACTAAATATGTATGATAGAAATAATACCAATCTTACAGAAACTCTTTCAGAAAACAGAGAAGGAACTATTTCCTACCCCATTTTTAATGTGGCCAGCATACTTAAAACAAAGACTGCAAGAAAACTAGTATCCCTCATAAACATACACAAAAAAATTCTTTTAAAAAAATTAGTAAACTGAATCCAGCAACTTATAAAAAAGATGACACATCATGACCAAGTGTGGTTTATCCCAGGAATGCAGGGTTGATTTAACATTTGAAAATCAATCAATAAATTCACTATATTAAGAAAAGGGAGGAGGGACTTCCCTGGTGGCACAGTGGTTGGGAATCCACCTGCCAGTGCAGGGGACAAGGGTTCAAGCCCTGGTACAGGAAAATCCCACATGCCGCAGAGGAACTAAGCCCGTGCGCCACAACTACTGAGCCTGCGCTCTAGAGCCCATGCTCTGCAACAAGAGAAGCCACCACAAGGAGAAGCCCGCACACTGCAATGAAGAGTAGCCCCCGCTTGGCGTAACTAGAGAAAGCCCGTGTGCAGCAATGAAGACTCAACGCAGCCAAAAATAAATAAATTTATTTTTAAAAGGGGGGGGGGAAATCATATAATCATCTAACAGATGCAGAAAAAATATTGATGAAGTTATACATCCATTCATAGTTTTAAAAAATTTCAACAAACTAGAAAGAAAACTTCTTCCACCTAATAAATAAAGATCACCTAAGAAAAATCTATAGCTAAAATAATTCTTAACGGTGAAAAGCTGAATGCAGTCCCCTAAAGATCAGGAAAAAAGCAAAGATGTCTACTTTTACCGCTTCTATTCAACACTGTACTGGAGGCCTAGTCAATACAATAAGGAAGAAAAAAGAAGTTAGATTGGAAAGGAAGATGTAAAATTTATGGATAATAGGGACTATGAATAAACCTAAGGAATCTTACTAGAACTAACAGGTACATATAACACGATCACAGAATACATGGTCAATATAAAAAGAATCAACTGCATTTCTATATACTAGTTATGAACAATTACATATTGAAAATTTTTTGAACACACAGCAACAAAGACCCAACGCAGCCATAAACAAACAAATAAATAAATTTATATTAAAAAAAATACAGCTATCAAAAGCAATACCGATGCAGGAGGGAAATCCAAAAGGGAGGGGATATATGTATATGTATGACTGATTCATTTTGCTGTGCAGTAGAAGCTAACACAAGATTGTAAACCAACTATACTCCAACAAAAATTAATTTAAAATAAAAGAGTAATACTAATGCAAAGACACACTAGATGAAACAAAATGAAAACAGAAGAGAAATAGTTTAACTTCTATAAAAATGTACCCAAAAGAAATGAAAACAGACTTGCACAACAATGTTCATAGCAGCTTTATCCATAAAGGTTGAAAACTAGAGATAATAAATAACCATAAAGAAGGAAATAAATAAACAAAATTTTAGGATAATAAAACAACAGAATGTTAATCAACAATGAAAAGGGATGAACTACTTATACACCCAACCAACATGAAAAACTGCAAAAACACTATGCTGAGCAAAAGAAGCTGGAGAAGAAATTGTAAAATACCTACTTCATTAGTGTGACAACTAAATAACCAAGTCATCATTCTCATTCTAATGCAACTGAAAATTAATTTAAAATACATCACAATGGACTACTGCTTTGAGGTGTTCAGTACCAACACCTGAGAAATGAAACCCTCAATCAATCTCTAACTTGTGGTATTATACTATAACACAATAGGAATGCACACTTTGTAAAGATGAATGTTACTTTTTAATATACTTATCCACAGGAAAAGCAATTATTATTTCACATTGTTTCAGTTACTTTTCAATTAATAAGTAAAAACTATGTGAAAAATACTGATGTTACAGCTATTTAGTTCTTTTTTTAAATTTTATTTACTTATTTTCTTCGTTGCTGCGCAGAGGCTTTCTCTAGTTGTGGCGACTGGGGGCTACTCTTTGTTGCGGTGCAAGGGCTTTTCATTGCGGTGGCTTCTCTTGTTGCAGAGCATGGGCTCTAGGAGTATGAGCTTCAGCAGTTGTGGCACAAGGGCTCAGCAGTTGTGGCTCACAGGCTCTAGAGCTCAGGCTCAGTAGCTGTGGCACACGGGCTTAGTTGCTCTGCGGCATGTGGGACCAGGGCTCAAACTCGTGTCCCCTGCACTGGCAGGCGGATTCTTAACCACTGTGCCACCAGGGAACTCCCTATTCAGTTCTGTATTAGAATTTTTTCAAATAAAACTGATATTCCATAGTGGAAAAAAAAGAAGAAGCTGGACACAAGAGTTACATATGATTCCATTCACATAAAGTTCTCAAAGGACAACACTAATCTATGATGGGGGGAAAAAACCCACAACAACTGTTGTGGAGTGAACTGACCAGGAAGAAACACAAACTTTCTAGGATGATGAAAATATTCTGTACCTTGATGCCTTGTGGGCTATACAAGTTTATGCAGTTGTCAAAACTCTAAACTATAAACTTAGGATCTCACAGCATTTCAATTTAAACTTTTTCTCAATTAAAAAAAATTTCTTTCACTCAAAAAATATCTGACTGGGCCTCCCCGGTGGCGCAGTGGTTGAGAGTCCGCCTGCCAATGCAGGGGACGCGGGTTCGTGCCCCGATCCGAGAAGATCCCACATGCCGCGGAGCGGCTGGGCCCATGAGCCATGGCTGCTGAGCCTGTGCGTCCAGAGCCTGTGTTCCGCAACGGGAGAGGCCACGACAGTGAGAGGCCCGCGTACCGCAAAAAAAAAAAAAAAAAAAAAAAAAAAAACATCTGACTGCCTACCACAGCCCAGTTATTGAGAACACAAAGTTAAAATAGAGGTTCCAGAAAAGAGACCTCACGGTCCTGCAAGCCAAGAAATGAAAAATAAGTTAGTTACTATAATGAAAATTACACAAAAGAAAGTTTTGAGAAGTGAAAAACAGTAGACTGCCAAACAAAGAATATTACAGGTATATACAACATGTACAGAAGTAACAGAAAAAATCATATTGGACCTGGCAACTAGTGTAATTTCAATGTACTTAAGTATGAAGCGGGGAGAGGGGCTTGAAGCACTGTACACAGGGGCTGGATAAGATAAGAAGAAACATGATCACAGGCCCTTTCAGCCCAAGCAAAATACATTTCAGCTGTTTAGCAATAAGAAACCTCTGAAAAAGTTTTGGTAGGGGAGTGATAAGTATAAATATCGTTTTGGAAAGATCACTACAGGAACCATCTGAAATACAGACTGGATAAGGGTCAAGCTACAATCAGTCCAATAAGAAAGCTATTGCGGAACTTCCCTGGTGGTGCAGTGGTTAAGAATCTGCCTGCGAATGCTAGGGGACACGGGTTTGAGCCCTGGTCTGGAAAGATCCCACATGCCACGGAGCAACTAAGCCCATGCGCCACCACTACTGAGCCTGCACTCTAGAGCCCGCGAGCCACAACTACTGAGCCCGAGTGCCTAGAGCTTGCGTTCTGCAACAAGAGAAGCCACCACAATGAGAAGCTTGCACACCACAATGAAGAGTAGCCCCTGCTCACCGCAACTAGAGAAAGCCCATGTGCAGCAATGAAGACCCAATACAGCCAAAAATAAATAATAAATTTATTTTTTAAAAAAAGCTATTGCAATCAATAGACTACTTTATCCAACAACAGCAAAACACTAATTCTTCTCAATCTCACATGGAGCATTCACCAAGACAGATGACATTCAGGGCCATAAAACACAACTTCCCAAATGCAAAAGAACAGAAAATCATATAGTAAACACTCTCAGACCACAACAGAACTAAACTAGAAATCAGTAACAGAAAAATAGTTGGAAAATCCCCAAATGCTTGGATATTAAACAACATACTTCCAAATAACACATGAATCAAAGAAGTCTCAGAAGAAATTAAAAGATAAAATGAACCAAATGAAAATAAAAATACAACTTATCAAAATGTGAGGGACACTGAAAGCAGTACTTAGAGAGAAATTTATATCATTGAATGCTATATTAGAATGCCATTTCTATATATCAGAAAAGACCTAAATCAATCACCTAAACTTCCACCACTGAAAACTGGAGGGGCAGATGGCAAATTAAATCCACAGAAGAAATCATAAAACTCAGAGCAGAAATCAATGAAACTGAAAACTGGATATCAAGAGAAAAAATCAAAAGCTAGTTCTCTACAAAATTAGTAAGTCTTTACTGGGGGGAGGTAAAAATGGGGAATTGGTGTTCAGTGGGTATAGAGATTCAGCTTTACAAGATGCAACAGTTGTACAGTAGTTCTAGAGATCTACTGTACAACAATGTGAGTATAGTTAACTGTATGCTGATACTGTATGTAATACCATATGCTTAAAAACTGTTAAGATCCTTTTTTAAAAAAAAAGGCAACAAGCCTCTAGCTAGGCTAAGAAAAAAAGAAGATATAAATTACTGATATCAGAAATGAAAGTGGGGACATCACTACAGACACCATAGACATTAAAAGGATAATAAAGGAATACTATGAACAACTCTATGCCCACAAATTTGATAACCTAGATGAACTGAACCAATTCCTCAGAAGACACAATCTGTCAAAACTCACACAAGAAGAAACAGACAATCTGAATAGGTCTATAGCTATTAAAGAAATTGAATCAGTAATTAATAACCTTCCAAAAAAGAAAGTACCAGGCCCTATGGATTCACTGGTGAATTCCACCAAACATTCAAGGAAGAAATTATACCAATTCTCTACACTCTCCCAGAAGACCAAAGCAGAGGGAATACTCCTAACTCATTCTATGAGGCCAGGATTACTCTAATATCCAAACCAGACAAAGATATCGTGCAAAAAGAAAAATCAGACCAATCTCTCATGAACACAGATGCAAAAATCCTCAACAGCTATTAGTAATCTGAATCAAACAATGTGTAAAAAGAATTATAAGCCACAACAAAGTGGAATTTCTTCCAGGTATGCAAGGCTGATTCAACATTTAAAAATTAATTAATGTAATCCATCACCATCAACAGGCTGAAAAAGGAAAAGGCTATCGCAATGGACTAGGTAAAAGTTCGTGAGCACATGTATTAGAACACAACTGTAAGTAGTTATCCATTCATTCACACCATGTGCCAACACCTGGGACATAATAGAAAATAAGACAAAATTCATGCTGTCATACATAGATAGAGCCTACAATCTATCACAGACACAGACAGTGAACAAGTCCCTATTGCAGCAACTACACCTAGACCAGAGAGAAGTGACAAGCTGATGATGATGAAGTTTTTTTGTTCTTTTTTTTTCCATACACGGACCTCTCACTGTTGTGGCCTCTCCCATCGCGGAGCACAGGCTTTGGACTCGCAGGCTCAGCAGCCACGGCTCATGGGCCCAGCCGCTCTGCAGCATGTGGGATCTTCCCAGACCGGGGCACGATCCCATGTCCCCTGCATCGGCAGGCGGACTCTCAACCACTGCGCCACCAGGGAAGTCTGATGATGAAGTTTTAACTAGGTTAAAAAACAGGGAGGGGCTATGACTGAGGGGAATATTACAAGTAGGATATACAAAGGTCCTAAAGCAAAAGAAAAAGCACAGTATATCAGAAGTACTGAAAGGATCCAGGTTTAATATCACATAAACAATAGAAGAGGATTACATTACAGTTGTAGCTTTGCTGGTCATCAGGTAAAAATAAAGATACAAGAAGGCAAAGAAAAACACTCAGCCTCCTTACCTTCGTAAGCCTCCCACACTCCCCGCCAGCATCAGCACCATGCTCAGGAAGGCCCTGCTCCTCTCTGCCTGGTTTGCCCTGGCTGTGACTTACCCCACACTACTCCCAGAATTCATCGCTGACCTACAGTCAGTCAACCACTGTCCTACTACACTTGACCAGTGACCAAGATACAGAAACAACCATTGACTTGTATTTGGAGAACACACAGACTTTCGCATTACCTACTAATGTAGAATTAAACACCTTCAGCTCTGAGGAAGAAGTCACTAAGGCCAGAGTTGATAACGAGTCACTTCACACAGAAAACTTATGGAGTAAAGATTATGAAGATGTCACTGCTGGTTATTCCAAAGAGCCCGTGACTGAAGCACCAGATGAGCCCAGCATCTTCAATGGGAAGCAACGAGTCCAGCTCACTGTTTTTGTTTTTTTGTTAGAAAATGAAGCAGTTCTCATTAGCTGTGACCATCGCTCTGCTAACTACAACTTCCTAAAAGGATTCTGAGCCTCTGAACAAGCCTACCATTCCATTATAGGTGCTTGAATAATTGCAAAGACTGAGACATAGGATGTACCCACTTGAGGAAAGAGTGGCAGAAATTGTACACAGACAGAAAAGAGACATCTCGTCATCTCTTCATCATGTCCCGTTTAATGTGGGCCCAATAAATGTTCGTTTGAATTGAAAAAAAAAAAGTTATGGGTGCCTACAAGGGAGTACCTTAGGTGATGACCTATGACATCCAGGGTAAACAGACTGAAGA
Organism: Phocoena sinus; assembly: GCF_008692025.1. Taxonomy (NCBI): domain Eukaryota; kingdom Metazoa; phylum Chordata; class Mammalia; order Artiodactyla; family Phocoenidae; genus Phocoena; species Phocoena sinus. The sequence continues at coordinate 73,878,429 of NC_045766.1, read as the reverse complement.
GCTGATATCCTTTTTACAGATAATAAAAAAAATAAAGATGGCAGGAACTGCCAAAAGTTACAGAATTTGAAGGAAAAACTCTCAAGTGTACAATCTTTTTCTAGCTGTGCTCCAGATTCAATCCTTCTACTCTTTAAGGAGAAATCCAGAAGTTGAAACAAAGTTATCTTTTAAAATTAAGCACTTAAAATTTAATACACACACACAAAAATTCAATACACGGTAACCCTGATAAATAGATAAATAAATGTTATCCAGAAAAGATAAGTTTCTGAAATGTATGTAATATCAAAACTTAATTTTGCCTTTTCAACTATGATTTTTACCAATATTTAGTATATCTATTTAATAATGGCCATTTGAACTATTTATATTCAGCCTTTAAACACTTTCTGAAATTTCTTCAATGATTTGTATCACTTAATACAAAATTAATTATGTTTCTAACTGTAAGTTTAGTATCTTATAAAGGAATTACTTACAGGGACATTAAGTGCATACTGTAGTCCTTGAGGAAGTCTTTCATGTGTCTCCATCTGCTCTTCATCATTTTTCACTGTCTCCTCATGGACCATGAGTTCATCATGTGATATCATATCCTGTTGTCTCATTTCACTTTCTTGTAACACTTCATCTGCAGCAAGGATCTCCTGGTGAGGCATACTCCGATCTTGAAGAACTGACTCCTGCAGCTCTCCAGACACAGTAGACTGGCCAGACACTCCACCCATTACAACCATTGCCCTGGAAGACTGCATTTCGTCTATGCCGCCACATTTAAGAAATAATCCTTCCAGTTTGTCGTCAATGTTCATGCTTAAGTATAAATGCCTAGAAAGACCAAGTTTGGCAACAAAGCATAATAAATTAGTTTTATATGTCTACCTGAATTTTTAAAATTTCAAATTATGAAAGGTACACACTTTAATAAAAGTTTTATTCATATAATTCAATATTGCCTCCAATTTAAAAATTACCACGATAAATTTCCAAAGGCTGGTAGAGTAAAACACAAATTTTTGTTTTTGACATTAAGACACAAAATCCTAATCTATTTCATTATGAAAAATGAGCATGACATAAAGCAAATTGGGGGAAAGTATTTGTAACACCAGAAAGATCCACATCCTTTAATATACTAAAATATCTTAAAAATAGAAATAACATTAAGAAATAAACTGAGAGAACAGTATCAGGCAAATCATAAAGAAAAATTAGAAATAGTCACTAAATATATAAAATAATATTCACTTACAGTAGTAATTAAAGAAATGAACATTAAAACCATATTTTATCCACCAAACTGATAATAATTCTTAAAAAATACACCTCGGGCTTCCCTGGTGGCACACTGGTTGAGAGTCCACCTGCCGATGCAGGGGACACGGGTTCATGCCCCGGACTGGGAGGATCCCACATGCCGCGGAGCGGCTGGGCCCATCAGCCATGGCCGCTGAGCCTGCGCGTCCTGAGCCTGTGCTCCGCAGCAGGAGAGGCCACAGCAGTGAGAGCCCCGCGTACCACACACACACAAAAAAATACACCTGACGTTGAGGTGGCAGGGGGAAAAAAAAAAGACACTCATCTACTGACAGTGGGAGTGTATTAGTTCAACTGTTTTCAAAGGTTATTTGGTACCATGTATCAAAAGCCATAAAAATGCACATATTCTTTGAACTGGTGACTTTACTTTTAGGAAACTTATCCTGATGAAATCAGAAGTACATATAAAGATATGCATGGAAAATCACTATAGCAGTACTTCAATAGTGAAAAACTGGAATTACACTGCATATTCAACAAAATGAAACTGGTTAAATTATATTCATACATATGTTTTAAAACTAGACTGCAGTAAATTTACTAAAAATCATTGAATCGTACACTTAGGATGCGTGAATTTTATTGTATATAAATTATACCTCAATGTTTTTCTTAAAAACAGAATCAGAAAAATGGCTATCCTTGGGTGAAGAGGCTGTTGATAGGAGGTAGGAAAAGGCACCTGGTCTGGAAACTGACAATGTTTTTCCTGAGTTGAATGCTGATTGCACAGGTGTGCTCACTTTGTAAAATTTTAAGATGTATATCTCTGTGATATGCATACATTTCTGCCAGAATAAATAAATTCAAATTTACTGAATTTATGCTTCAGTAAAAAGTTAAAGTCTGTTGGAATTCAAAAAATATCCATACAGTCAAAAAATATTCTTGAAAAATATTTGAAAATTTGGGGAAAAAGCCTGATATTAAGGGAAATGTGTGTATAAATATGTGTTTGTACACAGATTTATTGAAAATGCTAACAATATTAATATTACCACTGGGTGGTGAAATTACCAGGCTTTTTTCATATTTACATTTATCTCTAATTTGAAAACTTTCTATAATAAAATTTTATTCTTTCAAATGCTTTTAAATTTGTTAAAATGGAAAAAGTAGTATTTTCATTACTAATATATTCTTAAACAGTTGCACATGATTAAATAAATTTAAGAGGTCACGATAAGAACTAGACACTATTAAATAATTACATTATCTTATTTTTTCCATTATTATAGAAAAAACAGGCAATATTAAATCTTCTAACTTTCACTGCTGTAAATTCGCACTCCATTGTGTTACTTGAGGAACTAGCATAACAATAATCATGAAATCCAAAGAAACTTCATCTCAAAGAATGTCAGAACACTGGTACTGTTTGCTTTTTATCAGATTGTGCAAAATAAACACACACACTCCCCCAACATGATGGGCCCACAATTAGTAAATGCATTAACTATGTTTCAGTTTAGTCACCTCTTTCCCAAATCAATCAGGTAGTAATGGTTACTACTTTGATCATAGCTTTCAGAGGTAAGATAAATGATCAGTTAAATTCAAATACACTACTGAAATTTAAATACTCTTTCATTTACTAAGGTTATCATCTAGGGAGAAAACTTTACTTAAATGTACAGCTCAAAAAACAGCTCATATAAACAGCAAAGTAAATAAAAATATCATTCATACTTGCTAACTTTGTCTTCCCTGGTACCAGGTAATATGGTTAAGTCCAGAATACATATGGGACAAAGGAACAAGAATCTAATTTCTCTTTCCAAAATCTTTAAGTAGTCTAAAGGACAAACATTTAAAACATATCACCAAATAACTGTCCTCTTCAAATATTCTATTTATCACATTTCTAGAGAATAAACTATCCCACAACTAAGTGAAATTTAAGTCTCTTAGGGTTAAAATTTGCTTATTTCTTTGGAAATCCTTACCAAATCAATTATATTCTTCTGTTTATTGTTCTCCTAAAGGATTTGGAAAGCCCCCAACTTAAAAGGGACGTATATATACACAAAGCCACTCCTTATTGCTGTGACATCTGCTATTGCCACATACATCATTATTAAAAAAAAAAAAAACCCACACCCTTGGAAGCTTTTAAAGAATACGGGAGAATTAAAAGAAGTAGTTATTAAAAGAAGACATTAATAAAAGACATTAGACAAACTGACCTAGGACAGAACTTTTTTTAAAAAATTAGCTGAAGTTGAAACTGGCTTACTAACCCAATGCAAGGTCTATATTTCCCTTAAGTAGTGGTCCTCATCTCCAATGTTTTTTGTCATGCACCTCATCAATTTTTTAAAATTTATCATATCCTAATACATGTATACTATTTAAAACTATACCTATAATACTGTGTTAATATGTAATATGCCTATTAAAATAAACATAAAAACATAATTTTTTTAAACTAACCTTATCCCTAACATCAGGCTGAAACAGTAAGTACTGAGGAAGTCAAAGTACTTTGGAGAGAGAGAATATCTGGGGGGAAAAAGGCAAGTTTGCAAAAAAGTGCCAGAATGAGGGATTTGGAACAGGAAGATACCACACCTCAATATACAGGTAGTAAATAAAACAGGAAGTGGAAATACTGTTAATGAAGGCAAACTTGACCTCCTCAAAAATTTTCTCGAAAACAGGCCATATATACAGAAAAAGGAATCGCTCTTTGTTACATATGGTTTCTTATTCCTATGACCCCAAATTAAGCCATATATTTCAAATTACTGGCTAGCCTAAAAACTGTTCTTGAGACAATTTCCCTTAAATACCAGAAAATACAAAGATTTCAACACAGATTTCAGTATCAATGAACTCTGCTTTGACAAGGTTTTAAAGTTAGTTTTGGAAAATCTGCCAGAATGAAAACTGTATGTACCACTGAGCCAGCAACCTCACTGCCAGGAGTATATACAATCCTATGTATGTGCTTAGTCATAAAAATTAACCAAAGATGTATGTACAAGGATGTCTGGTGTGACCTTTTAATGGAAAAAGACTGGAAACAACCTAAGCATCCAATAATAGAAGACTTGTTAAATTAATTATGATTCAACCATACACTGGAATACACACAGCCATTAAAGTGAATGAGGTAGTTATATGTGCTGGGTAAAAAGTTTTCCAAGATATATTAAGTGGGAAAAAAAAAATCAAGAAGAAGATACATAGACAAATAAGTGAGCCCCACTTGTATCACACACCTCAACCAGAGTCTGGGCAGAGTAAGCTGGACAGGAAATAAACAAGGCTCTCAAACAAAAAAAGTTAATTTCACTAAGCCCATGGTAAATGGGAAAAGGACAAAGCTACCCTAAGAAAAATGATAAAGAAAAGTATGTTTTTTGTTGTCCTTGAAGCTCTCTTATATGCACTTACTATCTTTAACTTTCCCCCTTGTAAATCCTACATGATCTATGTCAAAGCTCTTATGTGCTTCTCTGCACATTCAAAAACCCAAATACAGCAAAAGGTCCCATGCTCAAAAGTTAACACAGGCTACTTTCCTTCTCTAATTTCAATATTTTCAGGAAGGATCAGCTGAGTATAAAGAAAGGAAACTGATGTTATCAATCTGCACTAACATGTGAATATTTAAATGTCTCTTCCTGCTAAAACTTCAAAAAGCCAACTGTTTTTTGACCCAAATGTCTATACAATTAATGGAAATTCAGGTGTCAGGAATATTACACAGGAGAGAGAAACAAAGAAAGAATGCTTAAGTCATGTCACTTACATGAAAGGCTGCTCTGGAAGAAAAAACAAAATAAACAACTAATCTGCATTCCCAGGAGCCTCTGTCAAATGGGGAAAAAGAAGGACTAGGTGGAGTAATAAGCAATAAGCCACCCTGAGCTCCTTGTAAATGACCCATTATTCTGCAATTGAAGGAACCTTGGGCAGCTGACAAAGAATATAAAACCGCAGAGCTGTTATGATCCAAGACAGGGTGGACAATGATGTTCTAGAACTAATTCAGCTAAAGGTAAGACGGCACTCCTTCTGGAGTTACCCAGAACAGAGATTGCTAAAAACTAGAACTTAGTAAGAGAGGGAGGGAAGGGAGGGGCCCACTTCAGGCCAATTTCTCTGAAAGCCCCCTTTAGCAGATTACTTCAAATGCTGCATTCTTTTCCCCCTTTCAAGTTTTGTTCTTCCCTCATCTCCATCCCTCTGCCAGAGAAGCTAGAAGGTATAGTAAAAGGAATATTGAGGGGACCACATTCAGCTTTCTGCTCCATTCAATTCTCCCTCTCCCACACACACCCCCACCATCCTTTCGTACTGAAAAATGTTTGGTTCAGCTGTGTGAAAGTAATCCAAATTGCAGCCGATTAAGAAATCCCTAGTCATTTAAGCCTAATGGCAATGCGGTACTTAAAGAGAATATAAATTATCAGCCATCACTTTCTCCTGCCTTCCAGAAAAGACAGTTGACTCTTCTTGTTGGACCTTCTAATTTAATGCTTCTAATCAACTGTGTGCAAGCAATTAGAAACTATGCTTTATAGATCTGTATAAGTTGAAATAGAGTAAATAAGCTTTGAGTCAGGGCTTTTTCATATTTTCAGAGGACAAAGTTAACAGAAGCATAATATATGAACAAGTTGGGCATTACTACTCATTTTTAAAATTTTTTTATTTTTTTCGGTACGCGGGCCTCTCACTGTTGTGGCCTCTCCCGTTGTGGAGCACAGGCTCCGGATGCGCAGGCTCAGCGGCCATGGCTCAGCGGGTCCAGCCACTCTGCGGCAGGTGGGATCCTCCCGGACTGGGGCACGAACCCGTGTCCCCTGCGTCGGCAGGCGGACTCTCAACCACTGCGCCACCATGGAAGCCCTACTACTCATTTTTAATCAACTATACAATGCTAACTGTGTTTTTTTTATGGGAATTCTATAAATTATGGGAATTCAACTTAAAAATGCTTACTGAGTTTTTTATGGGAATTCTATGCAATTAATAAGGAAAATTTCTTTCCAAATTTATTAATAGGTTTGAGTCTATATTATAAAATTCAGAGATTATCATAACCTGGAGAAGAAAGACAGCTAACATGTGTTGAGGATCTACCAGATGTAAGACACTACGCTGGGCACACTGATATGTTACTTCACTTAATATTTACAGTGACACTCAAGACAGTAATAGTATATCCCCATTTAACAGACGAAGAAACTGGAATTTACTCAAAGTCACAAAGCTAGCATGTAAACTGGGATTTGAAAACAGACTTACCTCGTTTAATGCACTTTTTACCATACCGTACTAGCCATCTTGAAAAGGCCCTGGACACTAAGAACTCGTTGAACTCATTCTCTTCTCACCCACCCACTCTGAAGCCACCCTGTCACCACTGCTTGGCTTGGTAAAGCAATCCTTAGTTGGCTACCATCGCATGGCTACCATGGGAGAATTCTGTGTGACACAGAATCCCTTTTCTTCTTCAGCATGCATAGACACCTTCCACAATTCCTAAATTCCACTTCTACCTATTATTCACAGCTCAGTAAGTTTCTCCTCGTTCTTTTTTCATGGGTTCACATATACCCCCTTAATCCTTCCATTCTTTCTTCAAACCTTTACCAAGTTACTTTAGGAAAATCTCTCTTTCTTTTTCCTTTACTTTCCCATTTTCACTTGGAAATCAAAAAAATAATCCTAAATATGGCTGATAAATGTAGGAGCTATGCTAAAGATATACCTGTATCAAAGAAAAGAGGGCTGTAAGTTTTAAAGTGAAAACAGATTTGAAGGCTTGTGCCATAATCCTCTAATATTCTTGAAAGCACCTACTTTCCCCTTCAGAATGTACATGAATATTGATCTGCCACTTTATCACCTTTAAATGAATCTGCATTCAAGTGTGAAAAAAATATATCTCACTTAAAGATACTGCTTTTTTGTTTTATTTACTGAGTTTGGCTGTAATATTATTTTCCATCAACATTTACTGAATAATGTAAAACTTCAACTAAATGAGTCAAAACAGATTTTAGTTGGCAAGCTTAGGAACCTAAACATCATTCTTTTCTATAAAAAGAGTAATTTCCAACTCAAAGTCTTCTCCCAAATCAATACCCTGCCTTGTATCAGAACCCATTCAATCTATAAAGAAACTTCACTCACAGGCTAAGGAGAAGTACTCAAAGGAACCTGAAACAGATTTAAAAAAAAAAAAAAAGCTAGATTTCACAAATTACTTCTGATTCAAAGTATTTTAACAAACTCCTTGCTGTCTGGAGGATGCCAGTTACATTAATTTGGATATTAATATTTCTAACCTATGTAGTCAGTGAGAAATTACACCTTACAAATATCAGCATTAGAAATACAAGTATCAATCAGTCTCAAGGTCAAATTGGTATTACAAAGAAACCCATGATCAAAATGGATTTAACAATCTGCCATTTGTCGTTCCTCAGAAGTTTTCTATTCCCTCTCATCCTTCAAAAGTATAGTTTTGATCTAAGCAAAAACTGCTTCATCTCTAATTTAGAAACAAAATCTAGCTCTTATCTAGGGATACTCTACACTCAGAAACCCCTTCAGATACACCTTTGTATAACTACCATTTTGCATCTATAAAGCATATTTTGTAAACTATGCCCTTTGATTTTTAATTGTTACTATTCAAAACATCCTAATAGGAGCATCATTTACAATAATGGCAACTAGACAAAAAGGCCTTTTTTATTAGTGCTAGCAACAATAAAAGATGTTTAATAAGAGAATTTACAGACTAAGATAAATCACTTTACACAATATGACAACTAAATAAAAACCTGTGATCGTTTTTTAACCACAGAAAAATAATTTATAAATATTTAAGCCAAAGTTAACAGGCATCTCTATATGCCCAATGCCCCGCTCAAATAAAGCAGAATCTAAGCATATTCTCCATTCCAAATACTCATCACCAGTCTTCTAAAACAATGCAACAACAAGAAATTAGTGGTATTTAGAAATGGTAAGATCAAATTTATGGCAACTGTTTGTTGAGAAACAGCTATATTTTATCTTTAAAAGGAGAGGGAAAGGGAAAAGGTAAAAAAGATCCAAGCAAAACAGAACCCTACATTCTGCTAGATCTAGTTGTTTCATCCATCTCATTTTATGCCAATACCAACAATTCAAACATTCGTATTAAAAATACTTACTCTATTAGGAAACTATAAATTTTCTACAGTTTTGTAAATTAAAAGAAACATTAAAAATACTTCTTAAACTTCCCTACACACTAAGCTATTTTTAATATGTACTATGTAATAACCAAGACTCATTTCAAAACAGAAAAGTGTTAACTATTTAAATCAAAATTTTAATTTTTAAACACTGGATAAATGCTCTCACTTCAAAATACAAACCCTATTTGTGAAGTACAATAAAACTAAAAATGCGTTCATCGCCTTCAATGCCAAAAACACCGAAAATGTCTTATAACCATTTTCTAATAAAGTTAAATCAATAGGCCTAATATAAATACTCGATACAAGTATACAAAATTTACCAAAACTAACTGTTATCTCAAGTCTCAAAAAAAAAGGTACCTAGGTTAATATATGTTGATATTGACATAAAATATGATGGAAAACTGACAACTAATTTCCAACCCTTTAATAAATTCTCTAATAGAAACATACAATATTTGATACTTGTTTCAAAATACAGTATTTACAACAGACCAAGAACCATATAATGTAATTACAATGAAATATTTTTCATCTACAAAAATATAAAGTATATAATGTCTTTGGGAATAAGTTGTTCTGATGAGATCTAAACATTTAGAATAATAGATTTTTTTAGAGTTAGAAGGAACCAGTTACACATCATTTAGCTTTATGTGTAGCTAAAAAGATCCTCTCACCCAAGCCCCTCATCCTTGCCTTAAGACTCTAAAATGTTAAACAAACCATTTCAACCTAATGGCAGTGAAACAAAATGAGGAATTATCTCAAAAGTCACTTTTAACTTTTAAGACCTTATTCCACCTTATGACATCAAGACAGCAGTATTTAATCAAAGAACCATGATGACTATTCACAAAACTAAAATTGTCTCAGAACTCAATTTCCAAAGCACTGTCACAGGCCAAGAGTTAATATGTCTTAATATTTAAAACTTATATTTTAATGTTAGTCCAACTAGATAAATGGAAAGTAAATCTGACAAACCCTAATGTGACAGACAACTAGCTATCCCCCCAGATTCTGTTCTCTCCTTCTTGCCCAATAATAAAATATTAAGTAAGACACACAATGACCTAGGTAAGACTCATTTTCCAGCCTCCCATGCAGTTGGCTGTGGTCATGTAACAGTTAAAGCCAATGGGACATAAGTAGAAATGATATACACAACTCTCCTAAAAGGAAAAGAAATGTTCTTCCTTTTCCCTCTTTCTGTTGGCAGACATGATGGTAACCCTCTTGGACCACAAGATAGAATAACTAATACTTAATATAAATGATTATTAAAATTATCTATATGACTGCTTCCTTATATTAGCATAGGAAAACATACAATATGTACAAAGGTACAGTAACATATGCTTTTTCACATTTAAAAAATTATATGCCAAACACCATTAAATTTGATTAATAGGTCTAATTTTCCCACATATGAAAATAGTTTCCCTGGAAATCCTGGAAAATTTAATGTGGGTATGTATGCGTTTATGACAGGTGAGTGAAAAATGCAATAAACCCTGCTGAAGAAAAGGGTTAAAGAAGGAAAAACCTTCCCACTTAAATTTCACCTAAGATTACATAATAAGCTACACATATTTTCTTGGGCTAAACTTAAAACCCAAAGCTGTATCATTACTCATCAATTTTCTCTTAACACTGTTTTCTCAAGAAAAAATATTAAATCCCAAGTTTCTTCCAGATATAAATACTACAACATAAAGAAACTATTATACAAACTTAACATGAAATTCTAGCAGCCAAAAAAAAGGTTTCATATTTGAAAATTTTACTTATTCATGATTATGAAAAATAAGTATTGAAGTTACCTGAGACTAACGTAAAAATGAAGACTTCAAGGAAGGGAATGCTGTAGAGTTGAAAAAGAAATCATGGTTGAGTTTCTACCTTTCACAGGCTTCAGAGACCCTCAATACCACTTCAATCATTTATGCCATCCAATTCCTACAAAAAAAATAAAAATAAAACACAACAAACAAAACACATTACTTACTGAGACAAAAATACTATACAAATATAACATGGACAAACTGGTATGCATGATGAAGTGAGCACTCTTTGTAAATAGTGAGCTATGCCTGAATAACCAGTGCAATGACTTCTTTTTAAATCTGAAACTGGGAAAATACGATAGTGATAAGTAGTAACTGTGAAATAACCCTGGCCTTGTAAAGAATAATTTGCCTAGATCTGGAGTGTACAACTTCAGAGACATGGGATATTGAAGGAAATTCAGGAGGTTATAGACCTACACGTTTACAAGAGAGAAATCAGTGATTAAAAACTCACTTAATAACACTATTTTTATCTGCTTTGCAAAGGCTATGAAGTGAAGAGAGAAGCAAACACAATTCTAGGCCTTAAAAATAACAAACAGAACTAGTCCTGTACAGAATGTACATGTATTCACAGTAGAAAGGACTACAGTTGTAAAATCATACTAAATACCTACAGAAATATGATCACCAAGGTCATCTTTGACTAGAAAAGCTGACAAAAATGGGAATAATCATAGGGAGACTATGTTCCATACCCCAAAAAATTAAAATGAAAAACATAAGCTATACACAAGAAGAAAATTTCCTGTCAGTGAGTATTTCTGAACCCAGTAACAGACTAAAGAGTTTATGGAGTTTCCTACCATAGAGGTTTTTAAAAATACTACATTCCTACCTATTAAGAATAATTTGTATTTACTCCTCCACAGAAAGCTTGGAGACCAGATGATATGACACACCTTACGATTTTGTATCAGTTTTTACAGTGGTGCAAAGGCAATAAGAATAGTCTTTCTCACCTAAAACATACCAGTAATAAGTCCATCTTTGTACTTCAGAAAGTATAATACATTCACTTTTTAAAACATTTCAACACTGTATCCATATTTTTTTAAACTTTAAATTCTGATGGAACTATTTACCCCTCAGTATCCTTTCATTTCAGAATTTTCCTACATATTCACACATGTCTACTTTTGCAGATGAACTCTTGCTCAAAAAAGAATTTTTTTTCACTAGGATTGTATCATATATAAATAAATAGCAAAATGACAACAGTAACAATAACCCGGGCAGGCAGGGAGGGAGTCACAATCTGAAATTATTCCAATATGTTATCTAAAATGCCCAGTTTTCAACAACAAATTATAAGGTGTACCAAAAAAAAGAAAGAAAGAAAAGAAAAGAAAAATGTGACCCACATTAATGAAAAATAGCAATCACAACAAACAGTTTCTGAGCATCCCCAGATGTTGGTTTAAGCAAAGGTTTCAAAACATCTATTACAGACATGTTAAAAAAGAACCCATCTTTAACTTTTTTTAATTATGAAAACAATCAACAGATAAGAAATTCTCAATAAGGGTACAGAATTTATGTAAAAGAACCACATGGAAATTCTGAAGTTGAAAAGTATAATAACTAAAACAAAAAATCTACTACAGGATTCAAGATGGCAGAAGAAAATACATGACCTTGAAGATATATCAGTAGAAACTATCCAATCTGAAGAACAGTGAGGAAAAAAAATTGAAGAAAACTGAACAGAGCCTCAGAGAACAACTTATCAACATTTCTGGAGTTCCAGAGGAGAGAAAGGGCAGGGAAAATAATTTTTTTTAATAAAACACCACCAGAAAATTTTCCAAATTTGATTTTTTAGAAGAAATCAAATCTATGAGTCTTAGAAGTTCAATGAATCTCATGGAGAATAATTACAAAGAGACACACCTAGACACATCATAGCCAAACTGTTAAACACAAGGAGAAAATCATGCAAGCATAAAGAGAAAAATTACTCAGCATGTGCAGGGAACCACAATACGATTAACAGCTGACTTTCAATCAGAAACAACAGAGGCCAGAAGACAGTGGGATCACATTCTCAAAGTGCTGAAAGAAAAAACCTGTCAATCAAGAAGGCAACAAAACTACCCTTCAAAAATGAAGGCATAATAAACATAGTCTCAGATGAACAAAGACTGAGAGAATTTTTTGCAGAACTGTCATACAAGAAATACTAAGGGAAGTCCATCAAGTTGAAAGGAAATGACACCAGACTTAAATACACAGGAAGAAAAGAACACCAGAAATGGTAAATATGTGGGTTAAACTAAAAAACTCTATAAAATACATTTTTTTCATTTCTTCTCTTAACATCTTTAAAAAATATAAGAATCTATAAAGCAATGGTTATAACACTGTATTGCTGGGTTTGTAGCATATATGAATGTTTTATATATATATATATATATATATATATATATATTTATTTATTTATTTATTTATATATAAGTTGTGGCACAATAGAGGAAGGAGAAAATGGAGCTATACTGGAGCAAAGTTCCTGATACTGACTTAGTGTTAATATTAAGCAAACTGTTAAAATGTATAATGTAAACACCATAGCAATCACAAAGAAAATATCTTAAATTATATTTAGAAAAGACATCAATAGAGTAATTAATATGGCACACTAAAAAACATTTAACACAAAAGAAGGCAGCCAAAGGAAGCACAGAGAAACAAAAACCATAAGAGACATATATAAAACAAATGGCAAAATGGCAAATGTAAATCCAACCATGTCCATAATTAAATATGAATGTCTAAACAGCCCAATAGAAAGGCAGAGACTGCCAGATTGGACAAAAACAAGATTCAACTATGTGCTGTCAACAAGATACACACTTTACGGCTTCCCTGGTGGCGCAGTGGTTGAGAGTCCGCCTGCCAATGCAGGGAACATGGGTTCGTGCCCCAGTCTGGGAAGACCCCACATGCCGCGGAGCGGCTGGGCCCATGAGCCATGGCCGCTAAGCCTGTGCATCCAGAGCCTGTGCTCCACAACGGGAGAGGCCACAACAGTAAGAGGCCCGCGTACCGCAAAAAAAACAAAAACAAAAAGGGGACACACTTTAAATTCAAGACAAAGTAAAAAGATGCAGAACAAGGATATATATACTATGGAAAGAGTAACCATAAAACAGATGGCACGGTTATATTAGTATTAGACAAAACAGACTTTAAGACAAATATTACTGAAGATGAAGAAAGATATTTCAAAATGACAGTCAATAAATTAGGAAAATATTATAATAATTATAAATCCTAAAATAATGAAGAGCCCTAAAAAAATAAAACAATAACTAACATTATTAAAAAGAAAAATAGAAAATTCAACAATTAGCATTGGAGATTTCAATACCCCACTCTAAATAATTGACAGAATAACTATACAGCAAATTAACAAACATACAGAAAATCTGAACCACACTCTCAACCAACTATACCTAGTTGGCATATAGAAAACTCCAGCAAACAACAGAATACATATTGTTGTCAGGTACACACTCTCCAGCACAGACCAAATGCTAGGCCATTAAATAAGTCTCATAAATGTAAAAGGACTGAAGTCATACAAAGTATGTTCTCCAACCATAACACAATTAAAGTAGATATCAACTAAGTTAGAAACTGGAAAATTCTCAAGTGTTTGGAAATTAAACTTCACAATTTTGAATAACATATGGGTCAAAAAAGAAATTAAAAGAAAGGAGATGTTAGAGAATATTTTTAACTGAATGAAAACAAAAACAAACACATCAAAATCAATGGGATGTAGCTCGAGCAGTACTTAAGAAAGAGGAGTCTCAAATAAATGACATGAGCCTCCACTTTAATAAATCAGAAAAGGAGTAAACTAGGGGACTTCCCTGGTGGTCCAGTGGTAAAGAATCCACCTTCCAATACAGGGGACGTGGGTTCAATCCCTGGTCAGGGGAACTAGGTTCCCACATGCTGCAGGGCAGCTAAGCCCGTGTGCAACAACTACTGAGCTCACACACCTCAACTGGAAAGCCCGCATGCAGCAAACTACAAAGCCCACACACTCTGGAGCCCACACGCCACAACTACAGAGCTCACATGTCCTGGAGACTGCGTGCCACAACTAGAGAAGAGAAAAAACCTGCACACCACAACTAGAGAGAAGCCCGCGCACCACAAGGAAAGATCCCGCACGCCTCAACGAAGATCCCACATGCTGCAACTAAGACTCAACACAGCCATAAATAATCAATTAATTAATTAAAATATTTTTAAAAAGGAAAAGAGCAAACTAAACCCTAAAGCAAGCTGAAAAATATATTGAAAATTTAGAGCAAAAATAAATAAAATACAAAACAGGAAGATAGAGAATAACTTGTTTTTTTAAAAAAGATCCAAAAAATTTACAAACTTTTAGGAAGACTAACCAACAACAAAGAGAAAAAACACAAATTACCAAAATTAGGAATGAAAGAAGGCATATTACCACTGACCTCACAAAAATTAAAAGAATTATACGGGAAGGAATATTATAAACAGATATATGCCAATAAATTAAACAACTTTTATGAAATTCCTAAAAAGACATATATTACTGACACATAAACTAATTAAAGAGGAAACAGAAAAATGTGAACATAACAAACTGAGTTAGTATTTAAAATCTTCCCACAAAGAAATGGCCTCACTGATGAATTCCATCAAATATTTAAGGGGGCAATACCAATCCTTCACAAACTCCTTCACAAAACAGAGGAAGAGGGTACATTTTGCAACTCAATCTATAAAGCTAGAGTTTCTTTGATATAAAGACATGACATGAAAACTATACTCCAATGTCTCTCATAAACATAGATACAATATCCTTACAAAATATTAGTAAACTGAATCTAGCAACAGATTAAAAAAAGGCATATATATACACCAAGACCAAGTAATATTTACCCCATGAAGGCAATGGTGGTTTAACATCTGAAAATCAATTAATGTAATACACCATATTAAGAGACTAAAGGACACAAACCACATGGTTATCTCAATAAACATGGTTATCTCAATAAACACTAAAGGACACAAACCACATGGTTATCTCAATAAACAAAGAAGAATTTGAAAAAATTCAACACTTACTCATGATAAAAAAATCTCAACAAACTAAGACTAGAAGAGAACTTCCTCAAACTGATAAAAGGTATCTACAAAAAAAAAAACAAACTAAAAACTAACATCATGCTTACTGGTTAAACACTGAATGCTTTCCTCCTAAAAATCAGGATGTCCATTTTCACCACTTCTATTCAAGATTGTACTAAAGATTCTAGCTAGTAAAATAGAGCAGGCAAAATCAATCAATCAACCAACCAACCAAGAAATCAATCGATCAAGTAATGGCATCCAGATTAGAAAAGACGAAATAACACTGTCTTCACTCCCTAGCAATGTGATCTTGTATGTAGAAATTTCCCAATGAGTCCACAAAAAAGCTACGAGAACAAATAAACAAGTTCAGCAAGGCCACCGCCACTGAGAACTGATAAACAAGTTCAGCAAAGGCACAAGATATTAGATCAATAAAGAAAAATCAATTATATTTCTATAGTGAAATGACAGCTTTATATCACATCTTCCGTGTTACAAATTTGAGCTGAGGGCTTCCCTAGTGGCACAGTGGTTAAGAATCCACCTGCAAATACAGGCGACACGGGTTCGAGCCCTGGTCCGGAAGATCCCACGTGCCATAGAGCAACTAAGCCTGTGTGACACAACTATTGAGCTTGCGCTCTAGAGCCCGCGAGCCACAATTACTGAAGCCCGTGCACCTAGAGTCCATGCTCCACAACAAGAGAAGCCACCGCAATGAGAAGCCCACGCACCACAAAGAAGAGTAGCCCCCACTCAACGCAACTAGAGAATGCCCGTGTGCAGCAACAAAGACCCAATGCGGCCAAAAATAAATAAATAAAATAGATACATCATTAAATAAATTTTAAATGTTTAAAAAAAATCTGAATTGATTCAAATTTTCTGTCCTATCCCTCAGTAGAGTTTTAAAGTTTTTTTCAAGTAGATTTCTCCCAGGTATTTTATCTTTTTAGTTGTTACTGTGAATGTATACATCTTCTTCCTTTATTAGCCCTAATTCTACTATTTGTATTTAAAAAATCTATGTATAACTGATTTTATAAGCAGTTCCTTTACTGAATTCTCAGTACAAAAAACAAGCAGGCAGATGAACTGAACTGATTTCAGGAACAGATCCCCCCCATGCAAAAAAAAAAAAACCATGGAAATTCAGTATACGATAAATGTGGCATTTCAAATATGTAGAAAAGAAATGCATCATTCAATAACGGGAATGAGGACAAAGGGTAAGCCATCTGGAAAAAAGTAAAGCTGACCTCTACATTTATTGCTTATACCGAATATATTCAATATAAATCAAGATTTTAAACAATTTAAACCATAAAAAGTAATAGAAAACCCATATAACTTTTCAAGTTCACTGAATATAAAACTACCAAGCTAAAACTACCAATCATAAGAAACACAACTAATTCTGTCACTTAGAAAAAAACAATGCCAAACCATGACAAGCCAACAATTCATGTCATTCAGAGATGTTATAATGTGGAGGGGAAAACGAGTCCTACAATCAGTGGGGGAGACCTTTTATTTTAAACCTTACACAGGAAACCCCACCCCCACCCCAGCCCTGAAGAAAAAGATCTCTAAATTCAATCATACAAAATTCAAACGTCAACAAGGCAAAAATAAAATCAAAAGATAAACAAAAACTGAGTAAAAACCATCTGCCTAACGCATGACCAAACAGATCACTGAAAATATATATATGGCCAATAATAATGGGGAAAAAAATGCTCAAGCTCACAATGAAATTTTGAAAAGCAATACTAAACAACAAAAAACTGACAAATACTACAAGCTGACAGTAGCTAATATTATCAAAGAGATAAAGAGATTCCCATTTTCCCAGACTACTGATGTTGGGGCAATCTTTTTAGTTGGGCAATTCAACCACCAAATTACTAAATGTACACACTTTTTGACCCAACAATTTTTCCTTTAGGAATTTATACTACAAATGTATTTTTAAATATGTGCAAAGATGTATCCAAGAATATTTACTATATTCCCATTTATTACTGCAAAAAAACAACCTAAATATCCATAAATAGGAGGCTAGTTAAAATAATTATGGTACATCCAAATATAGGAATACTACACAGAATGAAATAAGAGGAATGATATGCAAAGATACAGAAGCTAACAACAAAAAAGACATGCTGATAATAAACAACATGTATGGTGTGATCTCATTTTTATAAAAGTTATGTAAATATAGGTATACATATAAATTTCTGCATATATATGGAAAATGTCTATAATGATACACACACACACACACACACAAATGTTATCAGTAAATGGGAATAAGAAAAGACTTTTAAAATTTTTTTACATTATAACATTCTCTACTGCATAAGTGTATATTCCTCTTATAATAAACCTGGGTAAGAAGTGAGAAGTGTTAAACGAAATCTTAAAATATGGCCACTAAAACTGCTAATATTTTCACACCTTCGCTTTAAAAGAATTCTCAAAACAAAATTTATGAGAATCTTTGAATTTTTATGATCATCAATAATGACATGAGACTATGTGCCATTGACAAACATGTAAATACCCTGAAAACTGTGAAATACTTAATTTTTTTCACTTTGTTTGAAAGATAAAAGCAAGGTCTAATATATGTACCAACATAGCCCAACAAGACAGGAGAGGATCATGGTTCTTCCTAAAATAAGGGAACCTGAGCCAAAAAAAAGAGAAATGCAAGTAATCTTGTTAAGTGAGAAAAGATAATGGCCTTCATACAGAACTAATAACATTAATTCTTTCCAATGTATAAATGTTCATATCTGTATATAGTGATATCATGCTATGTATATGTAATATTCACGCTATATATACGCAAGTATAAAAGAAAAAGGGAATGTCCAGTAAATGCAGAGTACTACCCAACAGCTATGATATGTGTGTTCGTGTTCAAGTATATGGGCATATATCACAGGAAAAAATTAGAGGTTGAGTAAAACAGGGTTGGATTACCTCTACAAAATAGGTCAGGCAAATGCCCATCCCGCCAGATCACTTGGCCGAATTTCCAAGCTGTTGATTCCTCCCTCTATCCTATAAAAGTAAAAAAATACAGGTTATGTCCCCCCAAAAATCAGGATTAGACATATTCTTAAAGTCAGGTAAAATAGGTATATCAAAATGTGCTAAATCGGACAAAATTCTTTCCATGGTAGATACTATTGGATTAAATAAAATTACTTCACTTAGAACACTTAGTTCAACTGTAATGACCCATCAGTGCTGAATGATATCATGAAGAAAAGAAATGACCCAGACACTAACTGGACTTTTCAAATTTAACTTCTAGCTGAGGATTAGGATTTCTTTAAAATCAGGGTAATAAACTAGAATTATCATAAACAACTTAAAACAGGAAGGAAGGCACAAAATGTATTTCACTAAAATCATATGTTGATGTCCTCAATTACTCAAATAGTACTAGTTCCTGTTAAAATCCCAAAGTAACATTTCCCTGAGCTCAAAGTCTAATTATATTAAGAATATAGCTTTTGAAAATACAAAAATGTTTAAAATTTTCAAGGCAAAGATATTTAATAATATTAAAATGGTCCATAAATATTTTTTTAATGTCTATAATCAATCTTTTAACAGAGACTAATACAGAAAATTAACACTCCATGTTGGTATTGCATTGATATCAGACATATATAATTTTCTTCCTGCAACTGGGATATGTTTTCCTGGTATATGAAATGGAGGTAATGAGGACTGAAAGCTGAAATTTTATTAGAAACAAAGAATAGGCCAAATATAACTTTTATTCAGAAATAAAAAAGCATTTTATATAATAGCCTAAACACATTTTTAGGGCTCAATAAATACCCTGCAAATAAATAAGGTATAAATATAACAGCAGGAAAATTAAAGAGACTCTAAATCTTCAGAAAATAACCAAGTATATTAATTCTAACCTGTGTTTACACAATTTTATCAAGGGATTACAAACATTACAGCATTTCTGATAATTCAGCATTTTCTAGTCCTTAGCCAGTCAGTAGCTTTGTTGCTAAACTAGTTATGAACAAAAAATCTATTTAAAATAATTTATTTCTACTAAGCTCTTAATTGCCTGCCTCAAAGTTTTGTTTCCAAGCATTCAAAAGAGCATATATGCCATTCCTCTCAATTACTTAAAACTACTTTTAAATATATTTTTTCTACAGTGTTAGTACCAAAAAGATAATAAAAGCCATAAAACTATATTATTGTGGTAGACACAAAAACAGTTGAAGTAAAATAAAACTGTATCTGCACTACACTGCTATCACCATTCTACATTATTTACTGTATTCAACTTTCAGAATTTCTAACACAGTTCACAGGAATAGAGTAAAGTTGAACAGAAATGGTAAAGTCTATATATGGGAAATAAAAATGTCTTTAGACTTAGCAACTTTGGTATTACATTATGAGTCTTTTAAAGTTGACTGGATTTATCTAGTCCACAATCAAAACATTATTACTTACGTCATCACATAATAATGGTAACATATACAGCTGGACAAACGTTTTTGAAACGTTAATATTCTGCTGAAAACATTTTCACAAAAAGCCTACTCACCTTGCATCACTTTTTATTGAAAGCTCTAAATTAAGGCTGTCACACATCAAAGACTATAACTAGGTATGTTAAAAGAGAAGGAAACAAAAATAGTGAAGAAGGAAAAAGCAGCATGCCTCACTCCCACATATACACATCCCCCAAATGTGCAAAATAATATAACCTGAAAGTCCAAATCTATAAACAGAAATTTTGGAATGTCTTTCCCATCACAACCTTTCCTCTACCATGGAAACCCACAATTCCCCCTAACTCACCTGCCACATAGTCTCTGTCTCTGGAAACCTAATTCATTTAGCATCATCTACCAATTTCACTTATCCTTCCAAGTCTCTGTCCCTCCTTCTCCTCTACCACCCCTCTCCACCAAAAATGGGGAAAAGAAAAGAATCTACCAGGCTGGAAACTAAGACCCTGTAAGTACAAAAAGAAAGGTATAAAGTTACTTGGGCAACCACCCAATGATCAGCTAAGATCTTCCTCTTTCCCTGCCCCACTTCCCCTACTTTAGGAGTAACTGAATATTCCTGCTTAGCAATTCCTCTAATTTAAGATTTTGCTGGCTAATTATTCCCTGATTATAATCACTTGTGCAGGGGCTTCCCTGGTGGCACAGTGGTTAAGAATCCGCCTGCCAATGCAGGGGACACAGGTTCGAGCCCTGGTCCGGGAAGATCCCACATGCCGCGGAGAAACTAAGCTCGTGTGCCACAACCACTGAGCCTGCGCTCTAGAGCCTGCAAGCCACAACTACTGAAGCCCATGCACCTAGAGCCCGTGCTCTGCAACAAGACAAGCAACCACAATGAGAAGCCCACACACCGCAACAAAGAGTAGCCCCTGCTCACCGCAACTAGAGAAAGCCCACGCACAACAACGAAGACCCAACGCAGCCAAAAATAAGTAAATAAAATAAATTTATTTAAAAATAATAATAATAACCACTTGTGCAGGTATAATAATCAAATTAAGACAAAATACATATTAAGGAAAAAAATAAATGAAATATTTTTCAGGGACCGTTAGCTACTACCTGTCCATTATTTAGTTCTGATAGACTGGCAGGATTTCAATGTATTTACCAGCAGGTGGTCTGATCAATTATTCAGGCCAACATTTTTGTCATTAACTGAATCAACATTTTTGATCAACTGATATGTATATGCAACACTACCTAAGATTCCTAAGACATGCATAAAATATCATGGTCTCTGCCCAAAGGAGTTCATAATCTAGCAAGAATGGAAAACACAAGAAATAATGTTAGTTTTGATAATATAATGTGTTAAGCGCTATAACTGAAGTTTAAGCAATTTATCATAGGAAAATCAAAGCAGGGATCAATTAATTCTCCCTCTGTTACCTTTCCAAAAGAAAAGGAAGAAGTGACCTTTATGTTGGCTCCACATTTAAGAATAAAATGAATACCACATGCTTTGGACTTTGCTCAGTAGTGTTCCTAGGTCTTTGCAGATATTAACTAACTTAATACAAAAAACAAACTTATGAGGTTGGTGCTAATATTATTCACATTTCACAGAAGAAAAAACTGAAGGGTTAAGTAACTCACCAAAGGTTATAAAATTAGTAAGTGGCAGAACCAAAGTCTTTATAATGGTTTAGCAGGCTCTCCACAATCTACTGTGCTATCACCTCCTCCTCCTCATCACTACCATGGCTTTAAGAATCTGAGAGGAAAAATGCTTCAAGTCCTTTAGCGTCTTTTAACTAGATCATATTTGAAAGTAATTACATAAGTTCTACTTTTACATTAGTTTTACTTTTGTGATTTAATAATGCTTTCTGAACAATGTTTTTTTTTTTTTAAAAAAAGACAAAGGTAAAGGAAAAAAGTTTGTTCCAGGCAAGAGATTTCTATGAATATGTTTAGAATTTCTACACAGTAACAAAGTAGACATATGTGTTCTTTTAATTTACACTACCTGCTGTGACAATTAAAGTTGTTAGAACTCACAGTGTACTTTTCATGACCAGATCTATCCTAAGGAGGAATGAAAGCTCCAAAAATTCAAACCACCCACCCCAGAAACTCCCCTAACCAGGTCTTTCTAGAACAATTTTCCATTTCTACCTTCACCAAAAATTAAGCCAAAATCTTAAAAAATTTCACAACCAATATAGTTAACCCACTCGGTTAAGAAAGAAAATCCTACAAAGGGGTAATCAAATAAATTCTTTAAAATGCTGGCCGTGGGCTTCCCTGGTGGCACAGTGGTTGGGAGTCTGCCTGCTGGTGCGGGGGACGTGGGTTCGATCCCTGGTCCGGGGGTATCCCACATGCCGCTGATCGACTGAGCCTGTGCACCACAGCTGCTGAGCCTGCGCTCTGGAGCCGCAAGCCGCGGCTGCTAGGCCCACATGCCACAACTAATGAAGCCCGCACACCTACAGCCCGTGCTCTGTGGCAAGGGAGGACATCGCGATCGGGGGCCTGTGGGCCGCAGTGAAGAGTGGCCCCTGCTCGCCGTAACTAGAGAAAGCCCACGTGCAGCAGCAAAGACCCAACGCAGCCAAAGATAAACAGATAAAATAAATTTTAAAAGTTTTTTAAAAACCCTTCACCATTAAAAAAAAAAAAAAATTGGCCAAAGTGAGTAAAATAAAGGCACCAACTGAAAATGTTTACCTGCCCTTGGCCTTTTCAAATCACCTAACCAGTAAACATGTGTCAAATAAGAAACCAACTCCCCACCCACGTTAGAAAACACAACAGTATAAGCATTTTTAGAAAATCCTTAGACTATAAACCACTAAAGAGACAAACCTAACCTTTAAATCCAAGCCACCTGTTGAGGAAAGATACCTTCCAAAAGCTAACCTTATCACAGAGGGGATGATAAACTATCAAGCAACTATGTAATCCTTCCCCAAATTCACCAATAGAAATTAGTTTTTAAGAATAGTAAATCACTAAACTCAAGGAAAAGCTGCTTTATTTTTACATGAATTTTTACTTGAATACATACCAATTTTGTAAATAATCATAAAATATTTTGCACTATGATGATCAAGATCACTCAGGTCAATTTTCAAATGATCTCCTCAAAAACATTACAAGCATGCTCTGATAAAAGTACTTCACAGTTTACAAAGTGCTTTCAAGTGTCACATTTCACGGGACACGCCCTACACACACAATTACCTAGGCAGGTATTAGTGTTTGCCACCATTCTATAGATGATGAAACTGAGGTTCCAGAGGTTAAGTACCCATGGTTACACAACACCTGTCATGGCAAAGACTTCAACCAGATCCTCTGCCTCCAAATAAATGTCTACTTTAACATAGCACAACCGGAAAGGTCATTCCCAAGTTAAAATATTGATACATTTAATGTTACTCTTAACAATATTCTAAGAATCAAAAATAAATAAATACACATCTTTGAAGTAAGGATAAGATCAATGAACATAAACTTTGAAATTAAAATGCTATCTACAGTAAGTTACCATGTAAATAAACAAAAAATTAAATTCATCTGATTTTCATAACACAAAAATTATCCTACTGTAATAATAAGGAAACCCTAGAAAAGATTATAGGAATACCCATTTGAAAAGTAAAGTTTAACTATTTAAATTTTATTTTTAAGTGTCAATTCTTCATGAATAAAAACGTTAATATATTATTAAAAACCAAAAACAATAAGAGGGAACTGGAATTATTACTTCTAATATGAAATATAATTACTCTCATTTAAAAACATGTAAATGGTCCATTAAAAAGCTCATTTTCTGACAATTTTATCTTATTCAATACTAGAATCAGTCATTCTTATCTCCTCTAAAACACATGCCCAGAATCACATAAGGCACTAGACACAATGTAGAGGTGTGTCCACACATAAAAGAAATGATTTTTAATCTGATTAGAAATCTAAGATTTGCCATCAGAGTCAATCTGAGAGTACCTCAAGAAGTGGCTGCAAAGAAGTCCAGTGATTTCTCTGTAACTGCAGTAACTATATTAGTTTGAACAATTCATGTAATATGTGAGATTTTTTAAAAATAGTAGTAGGTGGGACTTCCCTGGCAGTCCAGTGGTTAAGACTCTGTGCTTCCACTGCAGGGGGGCACAGTTCGATCCCTGGTCAGGGAACTAAGATCCTGCATGCTGCATGGGGCAGCCAAATAAACAGTAGTAGTTGATTTAACAAGTTAACTCATCATTTAGAAGCACTAGCTTCTACTAATGTAGAATAGACATTTTCTTATTTGGGCCCAATTTACTCTCAATTAGAAAACTAGGGAATGTAAAAAGCAGGACATTTTATCTTTCCTTTTCAACCTATGAATTAGAAACATATTAAACTGGCTGCATAATACAAGATTTTCCATATTTGTTTTGAAAAATATTTACTAATATTAAAATACTATTACATATTACTGGAATTATTAAATACCTTAAATACAAATTATCCATAAAATAAACACATCTTTGAAGAAAATACCAGAATTCACAATTTCATTTTAATTAACTATACTACAAAATTCTGTTTACGTGACAGATGCCTAGTAAATTGCATGCATCTATTCCCTGGCACCCTCTTGAACTGGTTATGACTGACTTTCCAAAACCTTCCTAGGGGTCCAATACTGTGGGTTATAATTGAAGCAAACATTGTGCTTAAAAGTTCACAAAGCACATGGCCATAAACCATTATTTTCAAAGCTGAAACAACCCGCTGGGTAGAGATGACGCAGGTTCACAAAAAGTAAGGAATCTGAACTTCCAGCCTAGGTGAGATGGCATAGCTCTCTTTTTCCCTGCCCCTCTTCACTAAACACCATGTTAAACTAGGGGAATAACACCAGAGACAATTGAAAGAAAACTATGAAAACTGATAAGCAGGCAGCTAACCAGTTTGGGACTCCAAGACTAGAAACAGAAAAGCAGCAGAGTGTTTTATGTCCCCAGACCCAACAGAAGAAGGCAACCCAGACTGGCATTTCCTAAGGTAGGCCAGACAGTCACACTCCTCCCCCAAACTAAACAGGCGTCCCTCTACAATATCAAGCAAGGGAGATCAACTGGAAGCCCAGTCAACAACAAAGACCAGAAAGGGGAAGCAACTCTTCCATCGCCACATGACCTGAAACTCCTGTTTCCCACCTAGAAATACTGAGGCAAGTGGGCAGAACTCAGGGACCCAGCCAGTGCAAGCATCTCAGTTTGTGCCAAGACTCTCCCTCTCACCCAGAGACATGGGGACAGGGAAGAATTGGGGGTTTGAGGTGGGTACCAGGAGGAGGATCCTACCACAATCCTCTCCCATTTAGAGACACCCAAAAGCCTGATAGGAGGCCATGTCTTCTATTCTCTCAGGCAGCATCAGTAAGGACCAGTGGGAGCCCCAGGAGGATCAGATAAACCAAGCCAACCACAAAGGCTCTGAAAATTAAACTGCCATTAGAACCAAAGTCATAAAAGTGGGCCAAGACCTATACACTAAACCTAAACAGGGTGACCGCATGCTAAAATAAAAAATGTAAATAGGGACCAGAGCCTCCTAACGTAATATATAACACAGAAAATGACACAAGAAAATCCTAACATTGAGTGATAATCAACCAAGGCCAATACAGAGATGAGTCAGATGTTGGAATTATTTGAAAAGGATTTTTTTTTTTGCGGCATGCAGGCCTCTCACTGTTGTGGCCTCTCCCGCTGTGGAGCACAGGCTCCGGATGCGTAAGCTCAGCGGCCATGGCTCACGGGCCCAGCTGCTCCGCGGCATGTGCGATCTTCCCAGACCGGGGCACAAACCCGTGTCCCCTTTATTGGCAGGCGGATTCTCAACCACTGCGCCACGAGGGAAGCCCTGAAAAGGATTTTAAAGCACCATAATAAACTGTCTCAACAAGTAATTATAAGTTCTCCTGAAACACGTGAAAAAAATGGAAAATCTCAGCAAAGAAACAGAAGTTATAAAAAAGAAGCAAAAGAAAATTACAGAACTAAAAAATACTATAACATGAAACTTTAAAACTTGCTGGATAGGCTCAATACAACCATGGAGATAACAGGGAAGAGAATCACTGAATTTGAGACAGAAAAATAGAATTAATCTAATGTGAAAAACAGAGAGAAAAAAGACTGAAAAAAAATCTAACAGAGTCTTAGGAACCTGTGGGCCAATAACAGAAGATCCAACATTCTTATCACTGGAGTCCCAGAAACAGAGGAGAAATAAAGAGGGGCTGAAACAGTATTTGAAGAAAAGATGGCAAAAACCTTCTCATATGTGACAAATACAAACTTACAGATCCAAAAAACTAAACAAACCCAAAACAGGATAAACCCAAAGAAATTTACACCAGGACACATCATAATTAAATGTTCAAAAATTAAAAACAAAGAAAAAACTTTGAAGGCAGCCAGACAAAAATTACCTATAATGGAACAACAACTGAAATGACACCAGATTTCTCATCTCAACCAAAGAGGCCAAAAAAAGTGGCAGAATATTTTCTGAATGCTAGAAAAAAAAAAAAAAAGAACTGCCAACCAAGAATTCTATACCCAGTGAAACTATTCTTCAGGAATGTCTTGGTCTATTCAGGCTGCCATAACAAAACACCACAAAATGGATGGCTTACAAACAATAGAAATTTACTTCTCACAGTTCTGGGGGCTGGAAGTCCAAGATTAGGGTGCCAACATGGTCAGGCGAAGGCCCTCTTCCAGACTGCAGACTTTTGTCTGTATTCTTACATGGCAGAAAAGGGGCAAAAGAGCTCCCTCTTTTGTAACAACACTAATCCCATTCATGAGGGCTCTCCCCCATGACCTAACAACCTCCTAAAGGACGCAACTCCCAATACCGCCATATTGGGCATTAGGATTTCAACATTTACATTTTAGGAGAATTCATTCAGACCACAGCAAGGAACAAAGGAGAAATTTTTTAAAGCGTTCTCAAAAGAAGAAAAACTAAAAGACTATGTCACTAGCAACCCTACCCATAAAGACTGGCTGAAGAAAATTTTCCAAACAAGAAAAAGAATAGAGGGGCTTCCCTAGTGGTGCAGTGGTTGAGAGTCTGCATGCCAATACAGGGGACACAGGTTCAAGCCCTGATCCGGGAAAATCCCACATGCCATGGAGCAACTAAGCCCGTGCACTGCAACTACTGAGCCCATGCGCCTAGAGCCCATACTCCACAGCAAGAGGAGCTGCCACAATGAGAAGCCCACACACTGCAAAAAAGAGTAGCCCTGCTCGCCGCAACTAGGGAAAGCCCGCGCGCAGCAATGAAGCTCAACACAGCCAAAAATAAATAAATAAGTAATTTTAAACATAAACAAATGTGTAAAAAAAGAAAAAGAATAGAAATACAAGTATACACAACAAGATATCTTTTCCATCATTAGTTTTCTAGATCATACTCACTGACAGAAACAAAAATTATACTACTACTGATACTTAAAACAATTATATTTAAAAGTCAAGAAGGTAAAAAGGTAAAAGAGAAGTAAAGTTTCCACACTTCAGTTGAATAGTAAAATATTGATACCAGGAGACTGTTATAAGTCATATATACGTTAGGTAATAACTACAACAACCACTACGAAAACTATACCAAGACAGACTCAAAAACATTATAAATAAACCTTTTACAAATTATGAAAGATAGAATCCTAAAATATGTTCTAGTAATCTGCAGGAAGGCAAGAAAAGAGAAACAAAAAAATGAAAACCAGAGAAAATAAAACAAAAAACAAATAATAAAATGGCGATTTAAGTGCTAATATTTATCGATAATTACCTTAAATGCAGATGGTCTAAACAGACGAATCAAGAAAGACTGGCAGAGTAGATTTTTGAAATGCCCCACTATATGCTGCTAACAAGAAATTCAGTAACGTACATCAAAAGTAAAAGAATGGAAAAGCTATGACAACTCTTTTTTTTTCAGCAGAGAAACTGTATTAACACAACCAACCAACAAGGTCAGCTTGATATATATAGAATACACCACCCAACGAAAGCAGAATACATATTTCTTTTCAAGCACCCATGGAATATTCATGAAGACAGATTATATCCTGGGCCATAAAACAAGCCTCAACAAATCTAAAACAACTGAAATAATACAAGAGATACATTATCTGACAATAAAGGACTGAAACTAGAAATCAGTAACAAAGACAACAGGAAAATTTGTGAACACAAAACAGTAAAGAACACTTTTTAAAAGTCCATGGGTCAAAGAGGAAATCTCAAAGAAAAAATTTAAATATATACATAAAAATGAATGAAAATAAAAACACAGCATGTCAAAATATGTGGGATGCAGCTAAACCAGTAGTTAGAAGGAAATTCATAGCACTAAATGCTTACATTAGAAAAGAGGAGGGGCTTCCCTGGTGGTCGAGTGGTAAAGAATCTGCCTTCCAGTGCAGGGGACGTGGGTTCGATCACTGGTTGGGGAACTAAAGATCCCATACCACAGGGCAACTAAAACCTGCTCACCACAACTACTGAGCCAAACTACAGAGGCCACGCGCCCTGGAGCCCGCACGCCACAACTACAGGGTCCACGTGCCCTGGAGTCCACACACCACAACTAGAGAGAGAAAACCCACACGCCACAACTTGAGAGAACCTGCGCCGCAACGAAAGATCCCACGCACCTCAACAAAGACCTCGTTTGCCACAACTAAAACCCGATGCAGCCAAAAAAAAAAAAAAGAAAATAAACAAAAATCTTAAAAAAAAGAAAAGAGGAAAGATCTCAAATCAATAACCTAATTACTTACCACAAGAAACTTTAAAAAAAAAGCAAACTATAAACCCAAAGCAAGCAGTAAAACAGAAACAATGAAGAGCAGAAATCAATGAAATTAAAAATAGGAAAACAGAGAAAATCAATGAAGCAAAAATTTTAAAAGCCTCTAACATGACAAATAAAAATAAAAAGAGAGAAGACACAAATCACCAATATCAAGATTTTAATAGGGATATCACTAAGATTGCACAGCACTTAAAAAGATAATAAGGGAATACTACAAAAAAATTTATACTTTTAAATTGGACATTTAGAAGAAATGGACCAATTTATCAAAATCACATTACTAAAACTAAACCAAAATGAAACCAATAATCTGAATAGTTCTATAACCATGAACTGGTTATAGAATAAATGAACTGGTCTATGAAATGAATTCTTAGTTGACAAAGGGGCAAAAATAATTCAATGGAGGAAAGATAGCCTGTTCAACAAACAGTGTTGGAACAACTGGACATCCATATGCCAAAAAAAGAGTCTAGACCTAAACCTCACAACCACATACAAAATTATCTCAAAATGGATGATGAATGTAAACATATAACTATAGAGTTTTTAGAATAAAAAAGAAGAGATCCTTCAAGACCTAAAGAAAAGGGTTCTTGGGCTTGGCACCAAACACATGTTCCATAAAAGAAAATAAACCAAACTTTATCAAAATAAAAAACATGTGCCCTATGAAAAGATGCTCATTATCACTAATGATTAGAGAAAAGCAAATCAAAACTACAATGAGGTACCACCTCACGCTAGTCAGAATGGCCATCATTTAAAACTCTAGAAATAATAAATGCTGGAGAGGGTGTGGAGAAATGGGAACCCTCTTACACTGTTAGTGGGAATGTAAATTGGTGCAGCCATTATAGAAAACAGTATGAAGTTTGCTCAAAAAATTAAAAATAGTTGCCATATGATCCAGCAATCCCACCCCAGGGCATATAACCAGACAGAACTATAATTTGGGGCTTCCCTGGTGGTGCAGTGGTTAAGAATCCACCTGCCAATGCAGGGGACATGGGTTCGAGCCCTGGTCCGGGAAGATCCCACATGCTGCAGAGCAACTAAGCCTGTGTGCCACAACTACTGAGCCTGCACTCCAGAGCCCACGAGCCACAACTCCTGAAGCCTGGACGCCTAGAGCCCATGCTCTGCAACAAAAGAAGCCACTGCAATGAGAAGCCCGCACACCACAACGAAGAGTAGCCCCTGCTCACTGCAACTAGAGAAAGCCCACACACAGCAACAAAGACCCAATGCAGTCAAAAATAAATAATTAAAATAAATAAATTTAAAAACTATAATGTGAAAAGATTACATGCACCCCATGTTCATAGCAGCACTATTTACAAGAGCCAAGACATGGAAGCAACCTAAATGTCCATCGATAGATGAATGGATAAAGAAGATGTGATATATACACACAATGGAATACTACTCAGCCATAAAAAGAATGAAATAATGCCATTTACAGCAACATGGATGGACCCAGAGATTATCATACTAAGTGAAGTAAGTCAAAAAGAGAAAGACAAATATCATATGATATCACTTATATGTGGAATCTAAAATATTGAATACAACACAAATGAACATATCTACTAAACAGAAACAGCCCCACAGACATAAAAAACAGACTTGTGGTTGCCAAGGGGGAGTGAAAATGGGGAAGGGATGGACTGGGAGCTTGGGATTAGCAGATGCAAACTAGTATATATAGGATGGATAAACAACAAGGTCCTACTGTCTAGCACAGGGAACTATATTCAATAACCTGTGATAAACCATAATGGAAAAGAATATGAAAAAGTATATATATATATATATATATATATATATATATGTGTGTGTGTGTATAATTGGGTCACTCTGCTATACAGCAGAAATTAACACAACACTTAAATCAACTATACTTCAATAAAATATTTTTTTAAAATGTGCCCTGTGAAAGACCTTTTTAAGAAGATGTAGCTTATCATAGCTATAGGCTGAGAGAAAATGTCTGCAAACCATATATCTGACAAAGGTCTTGTATTTAAAATATATGAAGAACTCTCAAATCTCAAAAGTTAAAAAAAAAATTCTGATTAAAAAATGAGCAAAAGACACGTACAGACAACAAATAAGTACACACAAAGACGTTTAACATCATTAGAGAATGCAAATTAAAACTACAGTAAGATATCACTATACACCTATCAAAACGGCTAAAATAAATAGCAATAATAACAAATGCTGGCAAGGATGCAGAAAATCTCTTACATTGCTGATGGGAATGTAATATGATACACCACACTGAAAAACAGTTTAGAAATTTCTTATAAAACTAAACATGGGGGCTTCCCTGGTGGCGCAGTGGTTGGGCGTCCACCTGCCAATGCAGGGGACACGGGTTCAAGCCCTGGTCTGGGAAGATCCCACATGTTGCAGAGCAACTAAGCCCGTGAGCCACAACTACTGAGCCTGCGCTCCAGAGCCCATGAGCCACAACTCCTGAAGCCCACGCACCTGAAGCCCGTGCTCCGCAACAAGAGAAGCCACCACAATGAAAGGCCCACACACCACAACGAAGAGCAGCCCCCACTCGCCGCAACTAGAGAAAGCCTGCACGCAGCAACAAGAACCCAACGCAGCCAAAAATAAATAAATAAAATTTAAAAAAAAAAACATGGCCTCCCATTCAACCCAGGAAGCTCACTCTTGGGCATTTATCTCACAGAACTTATACATAAAATCCTGTACATGAATGTTCATAACCACTTTATTATTAATAGCAAAATACTGAATATACCAAAAGTCCTTCAACAGCTGAATGGTTAAACAAAGTATGTATTAATATACCATTATAAACCATTCTTGAAATGGAAAATATGTCACCAGGGGACAGGGAGGGATTTTGGGGTAGGGTGCAAATATAAAGGGTAGCAATTTCTTTGTGGTGATGGAATAGTTCTGTATCTTCGCTGTTGTGGTAGTTACATGAATTTATACATAGGAGAAAATCACACAGAACTATGAACACACAAATGAATTAGGATTAAAAATGGTGAGAACTGATTAAGTTTGGCAATTCAGATAACAGTAGTGTACTAATGTCAATTTCCTAATTTTGATGTCTTATTAGAGCTTTAGAAAATGTCACTATTGGGGGGAAGCTGGGTAAAGTATACACAGGACTCTACTATTTTTGCAACTTCCTTTGAGTCTATAATTATTTCAAAATAAAGTTGTTGCTGTTTTTTTAATTATGTGAGATGGGAAATAGAGGGCAGAGATACAGATGAAACAAGACGGCCCGTTAACTGCTAACTGTTGAGGCTAGGTCACTGGTATATAGAGGTTCATAATACTATTGTATTTTTCACCTTTTTAAATTTTTCATATTAAAAGGTTAACAGAAATATAACATGCTGCATATCTAAATATTAACAGCAGCTTCTTCCAGTTAGTGATTTTACTCTTTTTGCTAATATGCATTTAAAATTTTTTCTATAAAATAAATTTCTTATATAAAACAATTTTTGAAGAAATCTTTGCTCATATAGTCTTTTGTCCTACTTGTTTTTCTCATTTTTAAAAAGTAGCACCACAGAAAAAATTTTTTAAACTTAAAAAGAACTCCACTGATAGTTCTTTCTGACAATAAGCACGTAATTTGAAATACCCAATTTAAATCTAAATACCCAATTTATATTTCACCCAATTACATGTCACCTGAAAGTTCCAATATCTTTTTCTAAAATTAACCAAAAGGATCCTGATGGAATAGATTTACAATCAGCACAGTAACGGACCATTACAGTGATCCTCACAAAACAGAACAGATGTCTTAAGTTCAAGACACCCTAAGACATTTTAACAATTCCAGTTGGGTTTGCATTTGCATGTTGCCTACAGTATCATAATCAACTTCCAATTGTTTTGTTTTTAAATTGTATGTGGTCTTTTTTAATTTTTCAAACTTTTTTTTATAAAAGCAGATGCTGAAAAGGTTATAATGGTTACAAAACCATGCTAAAGAATTCAACGTGCGAATCTGAAAAAAGTAACAATAATTTAGTGGATACTGAGATTCCCATGATGCAATTTTTAAAATTTTAGCTTATTTAAATTTATCAAGCAAAAATGATAAAATACCATTTCCCTCAGTAATAATTAAAATTAGTTTTAATTAAATAAGTAAATTACAATTAAATTATAATAGAAATAACGAAACCTAAACTCCACGTTATCTGTAGGACCTCGGGGTAAGTCACAATCTCTCTAAAACTCTGGTTTCCTTATCTACATACTGAAAGAGTTATACTTGTGTTTTGTTGTTGTTGTTGTTTTTGGTTTTGGCCTCGCCACACCGCTTGCAGGATACTAGTTCCCCAACCAGGGATCGAACGCTCCCCCGGCAGTGAAAGCACGGAGTCCTAACCACTGGACCGCCAGGAAAGAGTTATACTTGTTAATCTTCCAGCTCCAAAATCCTATGTACTGATGCTTTAAAATATACTTCCTAACCTTTTACCCATGATCATTCTAATGACAACTCTGAGAAAAGATTTATAACCGATGTGATATACAGATGCCAATTACATTACAAATCATTTTCATAGGCAGAATATTATTCTCAACAATTAAATCGGGGCTTCTCAACATCAACACTACTAACTCTTTGCACTGGATGATTCTTTGTTGTGGGGGTTACCATGCGCACTGGAGGATGTTTAGCATCTACACACTAGATACCAATAGAATCCCCCCAGCGTGACAACCAAATACGTCTCCAGACGTTGCCAAAACCACCTCTCCTGGAGAATCACTGTATTAGATTAAAATTTTCCAGAGTTCTTTGGAGATGGGAAGGAGGAAGAAGAGAAAATGTTTTTGTGACATAGGAGGAAAGGCATAAGAAAGGCTAGGAATGAACAAATTGTAGCTAATGTCGTGATAATAATGAAAATAGCAGTATATAAAGCAGAGGAGAAAATTCACAGGTATTCCATCTGTACCTTTGTAAACATCTTCAATAAAGAGGGCCAAAGGAAGGTTTTTTAATCAGAAATTAATGAAATTAACATAATTCCTCCTCTCCCTAGCTTTTGTGAGGAGGCTAAACATTCTCAAGTTACCAACTAACTTGTATTTCAGTGTATTCTTCAAACACTGAAAATACCCACACGAAAAACACATCTCCCCACAGTTAAATACAATAAGCATCTGTTTTAATCAAATGTAAATGTGCTACAAAATGCCATGAAAAGTAACACTGAGGAATATCCTCAAGTCCTTTATGTATTTAAATAAAGGCCAAAGACATTCAGTGTGGAGAAACTACATACATCTAAATGCTACAACAGAGATTAAACGTTCACACATTCACTTTCTGACTCTTC
This sequence comes from Phocoena sinus, assembly GCF_008692025.1. Taxonomy (NCBI): domain Eukaryota; kingdom Metazoa; phylum Chordata; class Mammalia; order Artiodactyla; family Phocoenidae; genus Phocoena; species Phocoena sinus. The sequence goes on along the minus strand of NC_045766.1, from coordinate 73,844,116 downwards.
TAATACTCACTATAAAATCAACTCAGCCATATTTTCCACCAAACAGACAAATACCCAGTTTCCTTAGTCTATTCTTGGATAGGTCACCAGACTGGGAATAAGAGACCCAGAGTCTATTCCCAGCTGCAAACAGACTGGTAATCTCAAGCAAATTATTCACTCAGGTTAAGGTTCTACACCCATTTCACGCTGACAATACTGAAAATCTGCCCAGAAACAAGCACCGAGAAACCCAGGACTTCCTTCTGCACCCAAAGGACAACTGCAAACGTATTTTTAGATTTCTTAAATCTAAAAATCTGAATAGGATTTTATTTATAGCAACATTTAACATACTTGAAATTTCAAAACTGTGTGGTGCCTTTACCAACTGCCCTTCATAAAATTAATAAGAAACGCTGTTTTTAATCACGCCATGCCCAATTGTGTAAAACTCTATATGCAAACTACACAAATCATAATTACGTATAACAAAAAAAGCTGTTTTTAATTCAAGCTCTTGGGAAGGGCTTTAACTTTTGCATTTCCTAACTATCTAGTTTTTAGTCTACTACACAAGTAGCTCTTTCCTGGCACTCTAATAAGTGCTTCACAAAGTCTGGAGAGCCAAAGTTTGCCCTTACAGACTAATTCTGGAAAGGCCTTAGGACTGTTCTTACCACTAAACATGCAGGTTTTAGTAGCGTCAATATACGGATACAAGCGTACATTTTCTGCTCTTGATACCAAGTAAAAAAAACTGTCTAGTAGACCCAAGTTACCCGCCTGACCTTTTCGCACACCATAAAACTGTAAACACAATACAGTCCAATATAAGATTTGAAAAAAACAGGGTTAGGACGGAAAGGAGGGTGTCAATTAACGTCCGTCGGCTCCTGCTGTCAGGCAGACACTTGTTAGCCGCCGAGAAGCCACTCACAAAGTTTGCCATCTCGCTGGGGGAAGCGGCCCCGACCGCGCCGCGGGCCCCGACCCGGAAGACGGGTGTCTGGAAGGCCCCACCGCCCGCCGTGGCCCAGGCGCGCCAGCCACCCCGGCAGGAAAAACCCCAGCTTCTCGGCGCTCCTCCGCCGCCTCCCTGCACACAGGCGCACTCACGCACGCACGCGCGCGCACACACACACGTACACACAACAAAAGGAAGCCGTGCGAGCCGCGTGCGGAGGTTTGCTCGGGCGCTCATGGAAGCCCCTCCTCCCGGCCCCCATCGCGCCGCGCGGGGCCTGCTCACTTGCTGGAGCGCCCCCCGAGGGCCCGTGGGTGCACGGATTCCCGAGGCCCGCGGCCCACCGGACCGACCCCGCCCGGCTCGGCTCTGCTCGGCCGCGCTCGCAGGCAGCTGCGACTGCTCTGGGCCCACCACCCGCTCAGCTCCGCCCGCCGCCGAGCCGAGCGCCGGCAAAATCCCGCCCGGGAGGGCCTGGTCTCCCAACCGGAGGGCTCCCTACTTGCCGGGTTTCTCAGGAAATAAAACTATTATACTTAATTATCCTTGGTAAAATTCCTCCCTACGTACCGTGGGACATGTAAGGCCCTTTCCTTACCGAACCACTATCAAAAGTAGTATCCAACAGAACACTCCTTACAATAAGAAATCTCTTTCAGTAACCTCTTCTTTAATCCTTCCTCTTCCTCTTACTTTTCTACACCTTAGTTTACTCATTTTAGTTTTCTCTTGCCTTCCTGTTTTCAACCTATGAGCCACATTTTCCCAAAAGAATAATCTTCCCTAAACCGTCTTTCCAATTTTACCCCTTTGAAATTTACTTTTCTAATAGTAACAAGCTTTCTCGTAAATCCCTTCCATTACACCTCCCACTTTATACAAAACCTCTCCACAAGTAACTTCTATCATTTTATCAGCATCTACCAAATCAATTCATAAATAACTTTCTCAAATACTGCATTTTTTGTTTGTTCCTACATTCCCTCAAAGCTAACACTCTCCAACTTAACACACAAATTTGCTCCAAATTGCCCTCAAATTTTGTGAACCTATTCCAGAGGCCACCAAAGTCACTGAAAAATCTATTTCCTAAACATACCCCAATAACTTAATGATCTTTCCAAATATTCTCTACCAATTCATTTGAATCACTCGTAACACAACTACCACACATTTCCCCAAAGACTCTAATTACAGAACCTAATCAGATTAACACATTATCTCTACCATTATATGTATCTACACATGCAGGTGTATATGTATGTGTTGACAAGTATATAGGGGACCCTGCAAAACATCAAGTGTGTATTTCATTCTAATCCCTTATATATTGGCTCCTCTCAAATTTACAAGGTAAACTCCTTCACACCAACCAAGATTTTCAGGCATCCATCCCCCGTCTCATTAAGTCATTTATCTATGTTAAATTAATGTACCATTTTAAAACATAATGTCTCCACTTCTACAATAATCATTCCTCACACCTTCCTTAAGATATCCATCATTAGTCTAACCCACACAATCCACTCAAATATTCAGAATATCTCCCACTCACCAAGGCCTAGCTATGTCTAAGGCAGGTCCCAGAAACAATTCTAGACTATTGGCAGATTACAGCAAAGTTGTGAACTGAATAAAGCGACATCCCTGGGCTGTCTCAGGCCTTCAAAGCTCTGGTTGGTCTCCATAGGTCCTTCATTATTAAATTTGGTGATTGACTAAATGTAGAAATAAAGGAAGAGGAAGAAAAAAAAAAAAGATGAATGACCCAGGGCTAGATTTTGGAACTAATTCTGAAGCAAAGCTGCAATAGGATGGAAAACCAATACTATATATTTTGTGCTTTGTCGTATTTTTCTCACTGCCACTAAATAAGCTCTCTCTCAGAAACGTGAAAGAACATCAAAAACCCTGATCTGAATAGGGAGGGTCATAAAGTATTATTTGCTCAGAGGTCGAAAGAGTTCATTTATCATGTGAAGAATATAATGCAAATACTAAGGATTTGAAGCATACAGTATTTTTCCCTTAATGGTTTAAAATGCCAGTTGCTGGGACCACAGCGAGGCACTAATAGAGAATCTCTAAAAGCAGTTAGGTAAGTACCTGAGAGTCAAGTCTTTGATAGTACAAGGGAAAGGTCGCCAGAAGACAAAGTCTGACAAAAATCAATGCTACTATGTAACTGGACAAGCTAAAGTTTGATAGCAGAGACACAAGCCAATGGATAAGAGGCCTGGTTTAGGTCTTAAACACCATCAATGGAAGATGATGAAGGTTTCAAGCCCTGAGGTGATAATGCTGAAGATTTAAAACAAAACAGGGACTTTCCTGGTGACACAGTGGTTAAGAATCCGCCTGCCAACGCAGGGGACACAGGTTCGAGCCCTGGTCTGGTAAGATCCCACATGCCATGGAGCAACTAAGCCTGTGCGCCACAACTACTGAGCCTGCACTCTAGAGCCTGTGCTCTGCAACAAGAGAAGCCACTGCAGTGAGAAGCCTGCGTACCACAACGAAGAGTAGCCCCTGCTCGCTGCAACTAGAGAAAGCCCGAACGCAGCGACAAAGACCCAACACAGCCAAAAATAAATAAATTAATTAAAAAGAATAAAACAAAACAAAAAAAGAAGCAATGTTTAAGTTTTAGCCATATTTTGGTTTTGGAATTGGCATGACAGCTCCTTTAGAAATGTTCAATAAATGATAAATAACTAGAAATAAGAAAGAATATTTAGAACCGTATAGCTATACAGATAATAAATGAAATGAAAAAACAGAGCAGGCCACCCTCCTAAGAACACTAAGAAATGTATGAGATAAAAGTCATAGCCAAAAAAAAAAAAAAAAAAAGAAAAAAAACTATAGAAGCCATTTTAGATCCCTTAGGACACCTCCTTTTACCATCCACCCCATTCTTTCCACTTTTTACCTGAACCTCTTTACATATACAAATTATCACCACACAATTTTTGCAAACAAAGTTTGATGTGGTTTTGAGGCACTGAAGTAGAGATCAAAGATCTCAATGTTTCTATCATTCATGTTATTTTTTTAAAAAGTTATGCATGACATACTATCACCTTTATAATAACATCAAGGATAGCAAGGATTGTCCTTACATGCACAGAGATGGAATAGGGTCCTGGCATTGTTTCCTAGGTAGCATTATGTTTTCTCCATATTTTCTCTGTTACAAGCTACTCACTGTCCTCTTCAGCTTACTCTTATTCCTATTCAGGGCAACTCCAACCTCCTCATTCATTTCTATCCATTTACTAGCTCCTATCAGCTTATCCATGTTCTATGTCAACAAACTACCCCGTGTCTTTTGCCTTTCATATTAGTACACCTCCACCTCACCATTTTTTTTCTTTCATTGTCTCATTTCTAATCCACGAATATCTCTCAGTTGAATTTATCTCGGTATACTACACATGAATGGAAATGATTTTGCAAGTATAATTTATTTATAAAAAATTTAAAGAACTGGTGAATGTAACAAATCCATCTTTTTATCTCCATCACCATGCCACAACAACAATTCAGATCACTATCATCTCTTGTCTGGATACCTCCTCATTTTATCTCAAGCTTGGCTTTTCCTGAACAATCTGCTTCTCAGGACTTAGCTATCCATTCTCCTACTCCTTCAGCTTGATAAAAGCACCAACTGCTTCTTCTTGTTCCACAAGGCCACTCCCGCTGCTCTTCTATCACTAAAAAATCTCTTTGCAGTTCACATTACTCAAACCATTCCATCTGCAACACCTACCAGGTTCCAGAATCCTTCCCACCTTCTTTCCCCAAAGACTTCAATTCTACTTTGTCCCATATTCAGCCATTATCCTCAGTGACTGAGGTGCTGAAGAACTGCACGCTGACCTTCCTAAACTCCGAAAACCTTCATCTGCACTTCAGCCACCCACACATATATACTGAAAACAGATCATCAATTGGAAGTGCTGTACCACTAGGATTGTAACTTCAGAGATCTTTTTTTTTTTAACCACAACTACTTTATTTTCTAGGTCTACACCTGCTCTTCACCTCCTTCTGGCTTCACTTATCTCCCTACACAGTTTAAATCTGTCCATCAGCCATTTTAATACTGCCCTCTCCAGAATATCATGACGTTCCATTTACATTCACCGTGCATCTCCCCAAAGAGAGACAACCTTCACCACCTGTTTCTTCCCCACCCACACACTAGGTGTTAAGCGCCACCAGAAACCTATGAAATCTTCTACAACTGACTTATTCTAAATACAACTCTCCATCTCATTGACTAATCCAAATCAGTTTCATATTTAAGTTCTTAATCTCATCAAACACTCGATCTCTTCCATAAAATTCCCTCAGATCACAACTTCTCCACCTGTAATCAAATCTTCTTTATAGCTTCTAACATGCTGTATCTTTTCATCTGTTACTTCTTGCCTTCAGTTTCGGAAAAAGAGTTGTTCCTCCTTCCTAAAATAAATTTAATACAGTTCCTATAGCCGATACTTCCATATTCTCCCAACCCACTTAGCCCTTTAACCCTATGCACTCTGGTCTCCAAATTGCTCTCTTGAAGACCAAAAAACAATTCCATGACCAAATCCTATGACCCCAACACCCAAGTTCTTATCCTCTCTTTGGCAATGACACTTGAACTACCTCCTTTGATTTACATCACTGTAACACATGATTCTACTCTGGTCTCTGTAGTTGCTGCTTCTCTCTCCAGTGATTTCTAGTCCTCTTCTTAGCGCAAAGAGTGGGTATTTTTCCCAAGTTCTGTCCTGGAGCTATCTCCAATTCTCTCCCCCTCAGGGTTTCATCCCTTACCCTGTTTCTACATTTTTTATCCTCATATGGATATCTTCCCCCCCAGCTCCCCAAAATAATTTTTAAACCATCGCCTTCTGCTACAATCTAATTTATTCCTGAGAAATTAGAATATATAATTATTGCTTTTACACTAAATTCTTCAATTATTGCTTCAATTAACACCTCAATCATTAATCCAGATAATTTTACAGCCATCAGCGCCCTACCAAACCCAGAATTAGTAGCTTCAATTACCGACTCTATGTACACATTCCCAAATCTCCACTGGAACTCCTTCCCCAGCCGAAGCCAATATTTTTAACCCTAGCTAGATAACTCTCCTTAGATACTTCCACTGGTGCCTCACATACTGGTCAATGTGTCTTAAAACCAAAGTAGCCATTCTTCCCCACCAAAATGGTTCTGCTAATGGATCCAATAATTTCTTTTAACGGCACCACCATTCTCACAGTCATCCAAACTAAATGTCCTGGAGTTTCCCTTAACTTTTCTTTTTCTCTTTTTCTTCACTGTTTCCCAAAAGCCCATTTGCCATCAAATCCTTCAATTCTTTCTTTGAACTTTCTTACATCAATCCCTTTCCTTTTATTCCCACTACCACTATCCCAACTTAGATTCTCAACACTTCACACTTCTGTCATAGTCTTCTAGTTACTAGGTTCTCCTCATTGCAAAAAACAGAGAAAAAAACAAAACAGGTCACCAGATTAGTATTCTTAAATGCACTCAGAAATCATCAGTGGCTCTCCACTACATACTGAGTCAAGTTAAAACTCTTTATATTTCCAAAAAGTAGAAACTACTCAATTTTCCAACAATCATGGAATGGATAAATACATTGTGGTATATTCACATAACGAACCCCACAGAGCAATGAAAAAGAATGAACTACTGCTGCACATATCATGGATGAATTTCACAGACATATGGTGAGCACAGGAAACCAGACACAGAAGTATGATTCCACTAATATGAAATTCAAAAACGGACAAAACTACTCTGTGTGATAGAGGTCAGAATAGTAGTTACTTTTGTTTGAAGGAGAGATCACCTTGGAGGGGACACATGAGGAAACCTTCTGGGATGTTGGGAATGTTCTTTGTATTGAACTGGGTGGTGATTACATCAATGTAAAGCTAAAAGAAAAAATTAACCTGTACTCTTAAGATTTGAGCATTCTTTTTTTTTTTGAATTTTTATTATTTTTTTATACAGCAGGTTCTTATTAGTTATCTATTTTATACATATTAAGTGTATATATGTCGATCCCAATCTCCCAATTCATACCACCACCACCACCACCCCACCCCCTCCGCTTTCCCCCCTTGGAGAGCATTCTATATAAGTTATTTCTCAACAAATTTTTAAAAACCAGTTTGGTCTGGATTTTTAGATGTCTACTTTACAGCTTTATTTTCTCCTCCATTCATTCAACATGAACCCTAAATTACAGCTAATGTAGACCACCAATCCCTCAGCATATCCAGAATTTTTCTCATTGTCACTCATATCACTCCTTCTTCTCGGAATGCCAACCCTCATCATGCCTACTATAATCCTATTTATCCTTTAAGCTCTAAGCTACGTACCAATTCATCCACAAAGTTGAACCTGCCATAGTACTTCTGTCATAGACATATGTGTACACATTTTTGTCCCTGGATAAGCTCCTGAAGAATATGAACATGTTTATGTCATATATACATGTGTATCCTTCACACTGCCTACCACAGAACCTCGCACACAGTAAGTATACAAAAATATTTCCTGAATTAATAAATCCTGGCAGACCATCAAAAGCACCCTCCAATCTAAACCCTCCTTCTCAAACCTATCTATTGCTGTCTTCACTCACAATGCATTCCTCACCTTACATATTTAATCATTCAGCAAACAACTGCGGACCTACTACATGCAAGAAACTGTAACTATCTATTCTAATCTACCCTACCAAACTACCCAAAGATGTAACCCAATTTCAGTTGCTGCCTTTTGACTCTTTCCCCAACTCTAATTTTCTAGTCATCTTCCCCTCCTCTCTCCATCCAGTCACATCCCACCCCCTCATTTCTAATCCTCCTGCTATCAAACTAATTCAAGCCCTTCTTAGTTTCTCCTGTAGCCTCCTAACTGGGCTTCTCACCTGCAAATACTCTACCACCACACTGCCCGCAATCTATCCTGTATGGTATAGCTATTGTCAGATTAAGGTATCTAATATACAGTCCTTGACTCAATTCTCTACTCAAAAGAGTTCAGTAGCTCTACGCGTGCTTTAAATCCTAGACTAACATATTTTAATCCTCACAGCAACCCTTGCCAGAAGGTATAATGATTATCAATTTCCTGATGAGAAAACTGAGGCTCAGGAAGGAAGTAATTCTCTCCATAATCATAGTGGAGGTAAATAGAAGGGACAAAACTAAAACCCAGCTTGTTTGCTTACCAAGCACAACACTATGTCACATCAAATACAAACTACTCAGCTTAGCTTTCAAGGCCATCCATTTTCAACCCAACCCCAACTGAGCTTTCCTATCTTTTATCAAAGTATGCCCTATTCATGAACTCTGTGTTCCAAACTACAGGTTATGATCAATTATTTAGTTCATCGTGAAATCAGTTTAATGAGTGACAGCCATCTTTTCTTTTTTTCTTTTTAGCCAAACAGAATAATAGAAAACATAGAGTGCATCCAACATGGTAAGGACAGTTATTGTTATTGAAACCTTTTGTTTTATACATATACACAAACATTCATACATGCCTACGTTTGGTCAAGATATGACATGTTTTCCTTACTGTGGATCATAGTAAAAAAAATTAAAACCAAAAAAAAAAAAAATTAAAACCAACTCACTATTCCTCACATCTCCTTGGCTTCTCGCCTCCATGCTTTTGCTTTTGCTAATCCCTTGGGTTGGAATGCTTTCTAATAATTTCTGCCAGTCAGAATCCTGTCCATCCCTTCAAAGACTAGCTAAAATGCCACTTCCATGCTACTAAATGCAGTCCCAGGTTTTCCCCTAATCAAATGTTTTTTCCCACCTTTTAACTTAAGTAACATTATTTTTCTCATAATACATTTGTGATCATAGTGTAGTTATTTGTGCTCAAGTCCAGCCCCTCTATTAGAATATAAATCCCAAAGGATGTATCTCTGACTGCATCTAACAGTGCTTGTGCATAGAACAAATGTGCATTACCTGTTGACTAAAAAAACTCATCCTATTATTTTCTGAAACCTCAGTTATAAATTAACATCATAAATAATTTCCACTACATTCCAAACTTCTGAAACTCTCATCCTTCAAACAGTCTTACCATCTTCCTCCCCAAATTAGCCATTTCCAATAATCCTCTACCTTCAATCTTCCCTTGCTTTCCTCTAATCATAACCTGTCATATATCAATAACCTTTTTCTTCTTTCAGAATCATACTTCCCACCAAATAACACCTTTCCTTCTCCAATGCTTATCTTGCACTTTATTCTTAGTTCTCTAACATCCATAATGATAGGTTTTATACTCTTTAAACAGATATTTCTTTCATTTTCTCTTCAACTAGACTTCAGTTATTTCAATTCATTTATGGTATACATATTTTTGTCAGCCCCATTAAACCCTTTGTAGAAAAAGGTAGGTTATGAATAAATAAACTGAAACAAACAAAACATATAGATAATTTAGATAAATTACCTCAGATACTTTCTCATTCATTCATTTATTTATTCAACAAGCATGTGTCTACTGGACACATGTCCTCAATTCTCTTGTCTATTCTATCCTGTAATTCAGAAAGCAACTTTTGAGAAAAGCATGCAGGAAACAGAGCCGAGTTGACTCATACTCTTCACTCACAGAGACCAAGTCATTTGTGGGGTACAGGCTCAAAAAAGGAAAAACTACAAGTTATACTAGACATAGATGGAAATAGAGCTGCCCCCCGCCACCAGTTGTTTCAGGGGGCTCAAAATCTACCCAGCAAAGGTGAATTTGAAAAGGAACCAACCAGTAGGAGTAGCTAAAATGAAATAGGCAGAAAGCCTTCAGACAAAAATAGATCCAGACTCTAGGTTCATTCTAGGGCTGCAAGAGAAATTTGGAGCAATTTAGTTCCTCTCCTGAGATCCCTAAGAAATCCTTTCAAATATCCAGCTAAAGTACGGTACACTTAAATCCTTTCCCCAAACCTTAGCCAATACTCATTTCTCCGTTCTCTGAACTCCTATAGCACTTACTGTCTGTAAAACTCATGTGGGAACTTAATCATAAACTACCTTGTTCACCGTAATGAACTGTTAACAGAGCCAGAATTTATTTACATATTAAAATCAGTGTGGTCCTCTTTAAAATAGTTACCTTGAGAGGCTACCACTTATTTATTCACTCCATCTACCCAACCATCTGATGCATTTGACCAAAATTCATCTAGTACCTAACTAACTACATGTTAAGCTATTGCCACTGTTCAAAATATTTCCAAATTCCTCTTTGGGAGTACTTTCCAAAGTTAGTTAATAAGTCAATCAAGAAAATAATCCCGGGCTTCCCTGGTGGCACAGTGGTTGAGAATCCGCCTGCCAATGCGGAGGACATGGGTTCAAGCCCTGGTCTGGGAAGATCCCACATGCCGCGGAGCAACTAAGCCCACGCACCACAACTACTGAGCCTGCGCTCTAGAGCCCGTGTGCCACAACTACTGAGCCTGTGCTCTAGAGCCCGTGTGCCACAACTACTGAGCCTGCACTCTAGAGCCCATGAGCCGCAACTACTGAAGCCCGCGCACCTAGAGCCCGTACTCTGCAATAAGAGAAGCCACTGCAGTGAGAAGCCTGTGCACCGCGACGAAGAGTAGCCCCTGCTCGCCACAACTAGAGAAAGCCTGCACGCAGCAACGAAGACGCAATGCAGCCAAAAATAAATAATTAATTAATTAAAAAAAAAAAATCATCCCCATTTCTGTGACTAACTAAATTTAAACCAAAACTATTCTTTATTCACATTACTTGATACTGACAGATCTTCAACATTTCTAAAAATCACATCTTTCAAACTAAAAAGATTTGTCACCAATGAGACCATTCAGAATAACATTATGCCTTGCATTACTTGTAACTGTGCCATCCTAGAGGGATTATGAACTCCTAGAGAATAGGGACCATGTTTTACTCACCTTTATAGACTCCCTCCCCTCAAGAGCACACAATAGGTACTCAATATATAAGTAAACTGTATATAATGTGCTAGACGATAAATCAGAAAAGGTGTTCGAAAAATGTTTTGAACACTAGTACTGAAAGTGACTACCAAAATACAAAAATTCTCATTTGGAGGTACTGTACACTTTTGATACTTGTTTTAAAAAATCAATTTTCTGAAAGAACTGAGGATTGTGGGAGAGATGGGAGGAATGTGGGAGAGAAACAATTGTGGGAGGGAAAGAACTGTGGAATATAATAGGGAATTTGGAGAAAGAATGGGTAATTTTGTAAAAGAAGGGGTAATTTTGTGAAAGAAGGGGTAATTGTGATAGAGTGGCAAGAAAGGGAATTTTGGGATACATGCGGAGTTGTAAGAGATGCAGATTCTGGGAGGAAAAAGAATAGTGGAAGGGACAGGGAATTTAGGAAAGAATGGAGAATTGTGGGGAAAACGCAGACTGTGGGAGAGCCAGGGAACTGTGGGGAAAAAAGAAAAAAATCAATTTTCTGAAATCTTACACTGTTATAGAATTACTTCACAAATGTCTTTCTCTCCCTAAAAGAATAAAAATACCATAAGTTCCTTGAGGGAAGAAACTTCATCTAACACTTTTTTATTATTCTAAAAACAAATTAAATCAGACAGATTCTTAAAACAGCTAAAGATCTCTAAACAGTCATTTAGGCCTAAGGTAAGAAAATCCAAATTAAACCAGCCCCCAGCTCCAGACCAGATTTACTCAGATTAAACTAGCCTCAGATTAGAAGAGAACCTTTGGTCCCACCCATTAGGTGTTTCTGCAGGATAGTTCCAGTTCCATTCTAATCCATTCTGCCTTCCCTTATATCTAAAGGCCTTCCCCAGTCAGATATCCCTTTGTCCTTCACTATCTCAAATACATACATACACACACACACACACACACACACACACACACACACACACAATTTTGTCTGCAATACCTCCATAGTGCTCAGCAATTTCACACAGTCCCACCACCATCAGTAATGGTGAACACTACTTTCTATCAAGCATTCAACAAGTACTTACTAAGCACTTAAGAATCAAGCTGGGACTTCCCCGGTGGCGCAGTGGTTAAGAATCCGCCTGCCAATGCAGGGGACACGGGTTTGATCTCTGGTCCAGGAAGATCCCACATGCCACGGAGCAACTAAGCCCGTGCGCCACAACTACTGAGCCCATGTACCACAACTACTGAAGCCCATGAGCCTAGAGCCCACGCTCCGCAACAAGAGGAGCCATCACAATGAGAGAGGCTGAGCACCACAAGGAAGAGGAGCCCCCGCTCGCCACAACTACAGAAAGCCCACACACAGCAACAAAGACCCAACACAGCCAAAAATTAATTAATTAATTGATTGAAAAAAAAAAGCTGTTGTGAGTTTTCCCAGAGATTAAGGAAAGTCTCCGCTCTAGAGCAGGTTACAATCTAGCTACCATTTGTAAAACAAAGAGAAATAATTCTCATAAACTAATACAAGATTTAGCACTATATAATCAACATGCGAATGCTGCTCTTATTCAAAGTAAGGAAGATTCTCAAGAGGTGGGGTTACTTAAACAAGACTCTTGAAAAGAGGAGCAACATCTTTCTATACTCCCAATATCTGTCACCCTGACTCAGGGACGTTGCACCTCATACCAAATTTCAAAAACCAATATTTTATGAATCTATCATAATACATGAGCAGCATGCTCTTTTCCACCATATTCCCAACTTATTAGTGACTTAAATATGCTAATTTCCTTAAAGACTGCCACAAATCTGTCTCACCACTGTAAAAATCTCCTTCACAGTCAACCATATCAAAATGTCCTCAGAATTCTTTACCTTTTCTTCAGCCTCCCACAAAATTATCACCATCTCCATCATATCCTGTCCCTCATCCTTCTCTCCGTCTTATCAAATTTCCCCATCCCTCCCTCTCTCCTCCACAAAGAAGAAACACATATTCATACCAATCCATTCCTTCCTTAACATAAGAATTGTCACAGAAGCCTGGAAAGAACAATCAAGGATCATTTTAATCCATTCCCAGATTCCCCACACTAAAACTCTCCTGAAGACTGTCAAAGAATTCTGCACAGTTGACCTGGTAACTACTTCCAAGATGAACAACTATCACTGCCAAGCAACTTCTCTTCACCTCTAACCAGCGACACTTAACGCTGCAAAGATGCTATTTCCTACAACCTAGTCTTTCCTAAAGGTCCATCCATCAAACTTCCCTTAATCATATCACCCAGTTTTTCCAGTCTAATTTTAAATATTTTTCTTTAAGAATATTAAAGATATAAAGACATCAAATTAAAAAGCTAAAATAGTAACTATCAAAGTTTGAAAAGGAGAAAAGGTATAATGACAGTGACACAAATCCTTTCCACTCATAGTAAGAAGTCTCTTGACTCCTTTTTTAACATCATTTTGATCAATCAAGAAATAAGAGTACATGCATATTACTTGGAGACCTAGAGAAAAGCATGATAAGAATTATAAAAATTAATGATTAAAAGTAGTCTCTGGAAAGTGGGACTGCAATGGACAGGTGAGACAGGGGTTATTGCTTTTCATTATAAGCTCCCTCAGGACAATTTTTTAAATTACATACATGTATCATTTCATATAATTTAAAGGAGAGAAAAATAATGATATATTTTATTTAAATCCATTAAACTTACAAAAATTAAAAGAACTGATAATATACAGTGCCAAAGAGGGGGAGGAAAACAGACCTCTTCATACTATGATGACAATAAAAATGGGTACATGCTACTATGTAATATATTGAAGCCCTTAAAAAGAACGAATAACTCCAAATGTACTGACATGGAAAGTTTTCCAAACCTTTTAAAAATAATCCTGGATTATTTCTATAAGAAAAATTTTAATAAAAGCCCCTATGTACTCAAATGCTAAATTATTCTCCTTTAGAGTTATTTGCTGAAAGAATGAATGACTGAATTTTCCCATCCCTCCCCCAAATTTCTGTCTTCGCCTTTAATCCCTCCACCCTCTATATCCATAAAAGGGTTTTTCATACTACCCTCTCTTCAGTTTAATTAATTAACATAACAATGTGATGTGTATATAGTCTTTCTTAATAATATAAAAGGTGCCTAATTTTCAGATACATTTTAAGGGTATGGTTCTAGCCCAGAGTTCCCTCTTCAAAATCCAGTCTGGTGTGAGCTCAGCAAACCCAAAAGCCTGGGTACATTTCCTGATAGGGAAATGCTAGTACTCCCTCCAACCTGGCTCTAGAATCATCCAGTCTCTTCAGGTTCTCCTAGACCTCAAAACAACCAGTCCTGACCTCCTTGCAACTTAAGACCAAAACAGATATCCTAATCCTCCATTCTGCAGGCCCACACTTTGTAGGCTGATGTATTTTCTTCAATACCACCATGCCTCAGTGAGAGTATCCATTCAGGGACAGCGAATGGCAAAAGATCTCCCACCAGCCCCAGGGTTATGGAACTAATCCAGTCAGTTAGACTAATCTGAGCTACAAATCGAGTCTCCAAGGAAGGGCCACCAAGCATGGATTCTCCCCACCATTAATTATAACCCTGTGTACTGCAACCCAAGCTGCATAATATGGCAACAGTTCTCTTGGACCAGATAAGCTGGGCAGTGAAGAAAACCACCAAGTCAAGTAATTTCCATTCCAGCATCTGCCAGCATAGAGTTCACCCAGCCTCTGGTAAGTGATAATATTTCAAAATTGCTAAAATCTAAACTCCATGGCCTAGAGAATCCCTGTAGGCCAGGCATTTTCTTAAGGTCTGCTTTAGAGATTCTCATATTCACTCGTGCAGGTCTAAAATGTCTCAGACCAAACGACAGCCTAAGGTCTAATTATCAGTGACCCCAACCACTGCCGGTACCCGCACTTACCGAATGTCATCTACAGAAGAGCCCAAACAGGTTCGGAACTAGGCCATCCTGGCCCATCTGGAATAACTCTTTAGTCCTTGGGCCAACACTTATTAATTCTGCTACATCTGTCTATTCTATCATGCATTCTCTTCATATTCTCCAGTATTTAGCACTCCCTCTTGCTTCAAACCTACCCTTTCTATTCAGGGAAACTCCTTATATCCCTTCTCTTCTTTCCTTAGAAACGCTTCAGTTCTTTCCACAACGAAATACCTAATGTATCTGCACAATGAACACCCCCCCAGAATCCTCAAGACTCCTCCACAGCCACCCCCTGCATTCCTCCACCTACCCGGCATCTTTCCCTCCGGGCTCTCTCCTAGTGCACGCTCCCACTACGTTTCCTGCAAGGATTCTCTTTTCTCCAACCCCTGCCCTTCCCTTCTCCCAAAGAACACATTCAGGCAGCAACAGTGACTGAGGCCTGCGGTGCATAAAGCACTGCACCAGGCATGGTGATCAGAGACCTGGTGTCTTCCTAAGCTTTTCACACCCACACCCAGCACCCTCTGGCCACCCTGTGCAACCATCCCACCTCCTTCCCTACCTCTGACACCCGCCTCAGGCCTCGGAAGCCGCCTTCTCGCTTCAGCCACCCCCGTCATTATCCTTTCTCAACCCCCCAACCCACCATCCGCGCCCTGCTTCCTCCCGTCCCCCAACCAGCTCCTGCGTTTCCCTCGGCCTCGGCCGGTCCCCTGGCCACCCTCGGCCTCGCCACGGCCCGCTCCCCCCGGGTCAGGCCGTTACCGCCGCGCGCTCCCCCCGCGCGCCGCCCCCTCCCCCTCCCTCCCCCGGGCCCGGGCCTGCCAGGCCGAGCGCTTTACCGCGGGCGGGTGCCGAGTCGCGCGGTCACCGACTGCAGGCGGCGGCAGCTTCAACCTTGCTAGGGGCCCTAAGAGGAGGGGAAGGGGGGAGGGGGGAGAACTTTTGCTGTGGCAGCTTCGGCAACAGCTCCCACCCCTGCGCCTTTCTCCTCTTCCTCCCCCTCCTCCTCCTCCTCTTCCTCCTTCTCTTCCTCCTCCCAGAGCAGTAGAGACGCAGACATGCCGCGGCTAGAGCGCCGCCGCGGTCGCCGCCACTGCCGGCGCGGTGTATTGTGGGAAGCCCCGCACAAGGGGAAGCGCTCGGCGGCTCCGGCTCTCCATGGGCCGGCGACCAGGCTGGGAAGACCCAGCGTGGCTTCGATTCCGGCGCCTGCGTGTCAACAGCCCAGTGTGGCCGGGGAAGCTGGCCCTGAGCCGCGGGGTCCCTTCGGGCTGGGCCTGGGAGGAAAGCAATTTGAAAAAGACCAGAACTGAGGAAATGTCTATGAGACGGGGGTCCGCCTTCAGCTTTAATCAGTGCTTATCGCTCTGAGAAGTGGAGGACTCGGTGGCCGGGTGCATTTCAGGCTCGGGGCAAAGGAAGGGGCGGGAACCTAAGTGAAAGGTTATCTTTCAGAATCTTTTGGCTTTTTCGTTTCTCCTCTCTTCCCCAGTCCTCTCCCCTGCGACCTCCAGTCGTTGACCACCACCCCCACAAATGCTACCTTTTCCGGAAGCGGCAACACAGCGCTCTTGAAACTAGCAAACCCGGTTAAATGTCTGCAACCATATGCAGGGTGTGAGCATAGAGAAAGATCAAGAAATCCGGCCCTGGACCCTGTTGCGCAAGATCTTGCATGGTATTTCCCCCTCACTTCACCAGGGGCCCAAACCTTCTCGGTCTGTATGGCAAAAGACATGGTTATGGTCTATGTGGAACTGGAATTGAACAATTAATGTCTCAACACTTGGAGGCCCTTTAAGTGACCTTAGCCAAACCGTGACCTCCTTAATGGTGCCTTCATTCAACTAACATTTATTGGGCGCCCTGAGGTGCTTATGCATACTGCGATGGCTTACAATTTCTCATCTTTGTGTCCGCACCCTAGCACAAGGTCAGCCATGTAACATAGATGCTCAGTGAATGTTGAGTGATTATGAGCATCAGAAACGTACCATGGGATGAACACCTTCATTAAGATTTCTTCATAATAGTCTGAAGATTTATTTAGCATCTCTCTGCAATACTTAAACATAACCTCTGAGAGGCGAGGGAAAGGAAAGGCATTAAAATATCTATATAACCATTTCTGGAGTTCTTCTTCCCTTATCCACACCCACCTTTCCACCCCTTGCCAACTGAATCTTCATTTGAATTGTGCTTTTTGGCAAAATTCCAAATTCCTGCATTATGCACTTGTGATGGCACTGAATTAGGTTAGTGTCTGCAAGGTTAATGTTCCCCCAGGCATTAACCTTAGTAAATTGTGATGCCTGTTTAGAAATAGAAGAAGCCCAGAGGTTCAGCTTAATTTAGCCACGGGTAACCAAGAAGAGCAAGGGTAAACTACAGCTCCACAATCACCTCTCCATTAAAACATATAAATTTTAATAAGATGACAGTGCAGGGGCTTCCCTGGTGGCGCAGTGGTTGAGAGTCCGCCTGCCGATGCAGAGGACACGGGTTTGTGCCCTGGTCCAGGAAGATCCCACATGCCGCGGAGCGGCTGGGCCCGTGAGCCATGGCCGCTGAGCCTGCGCGTCCGGAGCCTGTGCTCCGCAACGGGAGAGGCCACAACAAGTGAGAGGCCCGTGTACCGCAAAAAAAAAAAAAAAATGACAGTGCATATTCTGAATGCTAATTGCAACAAAACATTGATACAAGCTAGAGCAAGGGACAGTTATCTGGAGGACAGCCTTCTGGCAACTTCTAGCATCTGCAATGGCATCAAATTCAGATGTTAAAAAAAAAAAAACAAACACCTCTGACAGCAAAGAGGCAGACTCTGAATATTAGGTAATAGGAAAACTAATAACTGAAAAGGGTTGAAGTCCTGGAGATTACACCCAGTGGGCTGAGGTTGATTGGTTTATCATCAGGAATAGATCTAGTTCTCTGCTCAGCACCATAACTAAGAAACAACAGAGGAACAACTGTCTTAACATGGTCAGAATAAAGAGCACTAAAGAGATAGTGACAGCAGAAGTGATGACTGGGAGCAAGTTTAAGCCTTTGGTAGGTTAAACTTCTGGAACTATTTCTCAGGCCCAGTTTGCCTCCTTCATGCTCCTCTTGCTCACCTCCCCAACACCAGTCCTAGGCATTCAGCCTACTTTCCTTTCCTTTATTTTTTAAAATTTTTATTTTCAAATAAAGATTCACAAGAAATTGCAAAAATAGTACAGAATCCCATTTACCCTTCATCCAGTTTCCCACCATGGTAATATCTTATAAAGTTTTAATAAGATATCAAAACGAGGAAATTGACAATGATACATTATCGTTAACTAGACTACAGAACTTAGTTTTTACCATTTTTTAAAAAACACTTGTATGTGTGTGCACGTGAAATTTTATTCCAGGTATCATTTGTGTAACCACTACAACCAGGATATGAAACTGTTCCATCATCACAAAAAAACTCCCTCATGCCACCTACCTTTTTGTATTCACAAATCTACCTCCGCTTCTAACCCCCCTACTCTATCCTTGCCCCATAGTAAGCACTAATCTGTTTTTCATTTCTGTAGTTACGTCATTTCAAGAATGTTATATAAATGGAATCATAGAGCTTGTAAACTTACGATGTTTTTACCTAAACATAATGCCCTTGAGTCCCATCCCTGTTGTGACAGGTATCAAACATTCATTCCTTTTGATTGCTGAGCAGTATTCCATTGTATGGCTGTACCAAGATTTGTTCATCCATTCCCCAGGTGAGGTACATATGGGTTGTTTCCAATCTTCTTACTATTACAAATAAAACTGCTATGAAAATTTGTGTACAGGTTTTTGTGTGAACTTAAATTTTCATTTCTCTGGAATAGATACCTAAGATTATGATTGACAGGTCATATGGTAAGTGCATATTTAATTTCTGAAGAAACTGCCAAACTTTTCCAGAGTGGCTATATCACTTTACATTCCCACCAACAATGTATGAGAGGTCCAGTTTCTCCCCATCCTCACCAGCACTTGGTATTATCACTCTTTTTTATGTTAGCTATTTTAATAATGTAGTGGTATCTCATTGTGGTTCTCTCCCTTTTAAAAAGAGGTTCTCTCTCCCCATAGCTGGTTCCTGCATAGGATGCATGCTATCTCTCTAACTCCTACTTTCCATGTGTGTTTTTAAACAAGCTCACAGGCCCCTTTTGTTGAAGGATTTCATTACATATCACTGCAGAGAAACACAACTCTTGCTTTACAAGCTATAACTTTACAACTCAAGTTATAAAGTTTCTTGAAATATTAAGTACATATAGCTTATGTCTTTTTTTGACACCCTTTTTGAGACGGCTCCAGGAAACATCTATTAAGCAGGTGTAGAAATTTCTTTTGGGAAGTGGTACACATAAGCTGCTCAGGATGCAGTGCACAGGTGGCAAACTTAAATGCCTAACAAGCCAAGCAAAAGAGCCAGGCGGCTCAAGCCAGTCTAAAGGGCGTAGACATTACTCATTTCCCAGTGAGAATGTGAAGAACAGGAAATCAAGAGAAATCAGGAATCTGAACTTTGGGGTGAGCTCTCCCTAATATTAATGTTGACAAGTAACACTTAAATTTCTGTAAAACAGGAAAGCATGTTAGACAAAACATGTCTGTGGGTCAGATTCAGCCTACAGCCACCAGTCTATCTTATCTGATTAGGCCTAACCTGTGGAAGGCTGGCACCACTTCTCCAACTGGTGGGATTTCCAGGGCTTCTTTCCTCTCCTCTGGCTCTGGAATGAGTTCTCTTCAGTCTTGGCCCTCTGGCTTCTTTAGGAGAGGAATGTACTTCCATCTCTCTTCCCCAAAGACTTCACCAGGTCTTCAGAACCTCCTGTATTAACCGTTTTCCAAGCTTCCTGGACTTTTCAGGCTCAGGAGGATGGGGAAGTACTATATTCTCTTCCCATGTGGTTGCCTGCAGCATGAGCCATTTGTCAAGGCTGCCTCTACCTTAAGGAGAAACTTGGCTTTTTTGCAAAGCTCTAAATTCATAGACTTGTCAGAGATAGGTCCACAGGAGCCTGATCCACTTTATCTTGTCATTCCCACTCCACCCAGAGAAACATGGCTTTTCCTGTTCCTGTGGGCCATCTTTTCGTAGGATACCTCTCCCTCAGTTTCTGCTTCAGATCTGAAGGGCACTTCCAGATCACTGATATATTCTAAAACTAATGACCAAAATGTGGACACAACTCAAGCATCCATCAACAGATGAACAGATAAAGAATATGTGGTATATACATACAATGGAATCTTTCTTTTTTTTCAATCTTTATTGGATTATAATTGCTTTACAATGTTGTGTTAGTTTCTGCTGTACAACAAAGTGAATCAGCTATATGTATACATATATCCCCATATCTCCTCCCTCTGGAGCCTCCTTCCCAACCTCCCTATCCCACCCCTCTAGGTCGTCTCAAAGCACCGAGCTGATCTCCCCGTGCTATGCAGCAGCTTCCCACTACCCATCCATTTTACATTTGATAGTGTATATATGTCCATGCTATTCTCTCACTTCATCCCAGCTTCC
The DNA here is from genome assembly GCF_008692025.1 of Phocoena sinus. NCBI lineage: Eukaryota > Metazoa > Chordata > Mammalia > Artiodactyla > Phocoenidae > Phocoena > Phocoena sinus. The sequence continues at coordinate 73,823,617 of NC_045766.1, read as the reverse complement.
CCTTCCCCCCCACCCCCGTGTCCTCAAGTCCATTCTCTACATCTACATCTTTATTCCTGCCCTGCCACTAGGTTCACCAGTACCATTTTTTTAGTTTCCATATATGTGCACTAGCATATGGTATTTGCTTTTCTCTTTTGACTTACTTCACTCTGTGTGACAGACTCTAGGTCCATTCACCTCATTACGAATAACTCAATTTTGTTCCTTTTTATGGCTGAGTAATATTCCATTGCATATATGTGCCACATCTTCTTTACCATACAATGGAATCTTATTGAGCCTTTATTTTTTTTTATAAATTTATTTTATTATTATTACTATTATTTTTGGCTGCATTGGGTCTTCGTTGCTGCACGTGGTCTTTTCTCTAGTTGCAGAGAGCAGGGCTACTATTTGTTGCGGTGCGCAGGCTTCTCGTTGCAGTGACCTCTCTTGTTGTGGAACACAGGCTCTAGGCACATGGGCTTCAGTAGTTGTGGCACATGGGCTCAGTAGTTGTGGCTCGCAGGCTCTAGAGCGCAGGCTCAGTAGTTGTGGTGCACAGGCTTAGTTGCTCCACGGCATGTGGGATCTTCCCAGGGCTCGACCCGTGTCCCCTGCATTGGCAGGCAGATTCTTAACCACTGTGCCACCAGAGAAGTCCTTATTCAGCCTTTAAAAGGAAGGAAATCTTGCCATTTGTAACAACATGGATGAACCTGGAGGACATCGTGCTAAGTGAAGTAAGCCCAAGAGAGAAAGACAAACACTGCATGATTCTACTTGTATGAGGTATCCAATATAGTCAAACCCATAGAAGCAGAGAATATAATAGTGGTTACTAGAGGCTAGAGGGGCGGGGGGCAGGGGAAATGGGGTATTGCTATTTAATGGGTATAAGGTTTCAGTTATGCAAGATAGATAAGTTCTAGATATCTGCTGTACAACACAGTGCCTGTAGTTGACAAAACGGTATTATGCACTTCAAAATTTGTTTTCCTGACAAATCTCATGTTAAATGTTCTTACGAGAGAGAGAGAGAGAGAGAGAGAGAGAGAGAGAAACGTACACAAAAGGAAAGTCTGGATGTCTCTTGCCTTAACAGTGGTGACAGTATCACTGGGGTTTGCATATGTCCAAACTCATCAAATTGTACACATAATATGTGCAGTTCTTGGTATTAATTATACTTAAATTAAGCTATGTAATAAAGCTAAAGCTAATGAATGACCTATTCACTCCTACTTTGGATATTAAGTTTACACAAAAATTCTTGAGTTTAGGGAGACAAGCAGCCCTCCACCTCTCAGGAGCCTGAGGAAGGTACTGGGTTGCACTAAAGTTCATTAGCTGTGAGATAACTATTGTTTGGAGGGATCCCAGGGAAATCATGAGTGAAAGTCAAGAGGTGCAAGAACATGGTGATGGATGAAAATAACGTCTTGGGCCAGAATGATATCAGTGGGAAAGGAAAAAATAAAATGAAGCAACATTATGAGGATAAAAACTTATCAGGACCTAAAGGTTAGCCTTGTGGTTAAACTAAGTCCTCCTGGGTTTGAATCCTATCTCTACCACTTACTAGCTTTGCAACCTTAGTTACTTAACTTCTCTGTGCTGTCAAGTACCCCATCTAGGAAATGAAACTAATAATAGTAACTTCCTCTTAGAGTTGTTAAGAATATTAAATGTTAATACATGTAAATTATTTAGAATAATATCTGGCACATAGTTAAATGTTCTATGTGTTATAGATATTATTGTTGTTGTTATTATTACTATTAAAAAGCATTTAAAGATGGTGCTGAACCAAATTTCCTAAAAATAAAATTCAATAGGGGCAAAAAATCAGTTCCTACAAGTAGATTGAGGGAAGGGACAAGAGAGAAATTATTCAAGGACAGAAAAATGATTTAAGTGGAAAAATATCTTGGAGAATGTTTAGCGTGGGGAACAAAGAGGGTATATGATAGAGCCAGAAAAAGAAAAAAAAGCAACTAAGCTGCAGAAAAAGATATGTAACATTATTCAGAGAATTTATTTCTAAGAATAATCTTTACCTGAATAATTTTATTTATAAGGCTGATAAAATTGATCTATTGTAAAGATGCTTGCTATTTTCTACTCAGCAAATACCAGCAAATCAAGTTTCTACCTCTTCTTTCCCAAAGTTTAAGCAGAATGAAGACAAGTTAACTACTGTTATATGTATTAAAACTGTGAGTTTCCTTAAAATAGAAAGAATGGCAAATGGAAACTTTTATCATTCTCCACCTTTCAAAGATTTCATACATTAGCTTATTGCCAGATAGTGTGATATAATGTGGAGATGATTTTTTTTTCTCGTTTTTACTATTTTTTATAATTCAAATTTTAAAAGCATGTCAGAATTCCAGCTTTACCGGAGAATCTCAAAACTACCCTGATGCTAAACAGTTGTGGAGATCAACACAATGAAGGAGTTTCCCCCAAAATGACCGTCTTCCTACATGTCAATGTGCAGGGTAAACATTTATTAAAAGCCCACTTGCAAGGCTCAGCAAAAGAGATAAAAGAGATCCTGGGTTGCATTAAAGTTCATCAGCTGTGAGATAACTATGGTTTGGAGGGATTCAGGGGAAGACACGGGTGAAAGGTCAAGATGCACAAGAACACGAGAACGGAGCGCTGGGGTTGAGGCTGTGTTCCCTTTTCATTCTCAAAGTGATTTTTCATAAAGGCAATTTTACATTTTCCTGAAGATTATGCAGCTACATAAGAACACAACTGCTGGTATTCAAAGAAGGCTAGGATGTGGTCTAAGCTCACGTGAAGCTCTTAGACTAATAGAGGAGAGCGATAAAAAGTGAGATAATTTCAGCATAATATGCTGTGATAACATAGAGGTAGCCAGAAAGTGCTTTGGGTTCCCTCACTGATGGAACACACATATCATTCCGATACCGAAACCATACTTTCCACCTTGTTCGTACATCTAAAAACTTACATGGGAAATTCTATACAAATGTCAAACACGATGCAGGTCTTTCACATTTAGAGAGGCATTTATCTCCTGGTAATTAAGAAATGTGTAAGCTTTGAAGCAAATTCTTTCCAACACACACACACACACACACACACACACACACACACACACACATCTTGAAATGATGGCAGAATAATCCTCCGTACTCCATGAACAAAGTGTGAACAAGTAAGGCTGCACAGAAAAATACAAGTTGAAAATTAGGTGAAAGTGATCTATGGCAGGGGTAGCAGACAGAAATGATAGCATCAGTGATAAAGTGGATAATTTTCTTGTGGGAACAGGCTGTTTTACCTTTTCATTTGCTAACTGATATTTCATAAAGACAACCATTTTACGCTTTCCCAAAGAAGATTATATAGCTACATAAGCTATCTTCTTCCCTTATGAAAAAAGGGGGAAGGGGACAGCTCAGAAATCAGTTGACTTGGGGTATAGTTTTGTTTGTAAGAAAAGAAGTTTCAAGGTCACCATTAAAGTGATAGCCCAATTAGCCTCAAGGCCCATATCATCTGAGTCTGCATGTGTGCTCCCCTGACCTCTAGCACAGAGTGATATGACATTCAAATAACTGGTGTCCATGGGAAGAGCCTCAAGTCAACACAGAACCATTAATATCAGGGGCATTTTTTTTTTTTTTTTTTTTTTTTTTTTTTTGCGGTACGCGGGCATCTCACTGCTGTGGCCTCTCCCGTTGCGGAGCACAGGCTCCGGACGCGCAGGCTCAGCGGCCACGGCTCACGGGCCCAGCCGCTCCGCGGCATGTGGGATCTTCCCGGACCGGGGCACGAACCCGTATCCCCTGCATCGGCAGGCGGACTCTCAACCACTGCGCCACCAGGGAAGCCCAACAACATTTTTTGAATGCCTAGCATGTATCGGGCAATGTGCTGAGTGTTAGTGATATTCATTTCCTTGAGAAATCCATATATTTGTTTTTCTATTCATCGACCAAATCACTCTTGAATATTTGGTATTATAGTAAACACTAAAAATACTATGGTAAATAAAATACTCTTCCCCCAACCCTCGAAAAGGAGCTCACCGCCTTCAGTTGGAGTAAAACACATGAAGAAGCCGCTTCACTTGAGAATGATACCGTCTAGACAGGATAAGCACAGCCTCCTGGGAGGACATAGCTCAGCCCCACCGCCAGGGAAGCTTTCTCTTCCCAACATGAGACTGAAGCCAAGACCTGAAAGGAGGTAGGCTGGGGTTCTGGTGGAGTCCTGGGCAGAGGAAGGAGATGGCGGGTAAAGAGTCCTAGAGCCAGAGAGAGCTTGGTGCGTTCTGGGGACCAGCCAGTCATTCAGAATGAATGAGCGCAGGAAGTGGTTAAAAAAAAAACAACAAAACGAGACTGCAGCAGAAAGCAACAGCCAGCTCCAGAGTGCCTCGTGGGCTAAGCTGAGGCATCTGACCTTTATCCCGAGAGCAGGATTCCCCAGTGTGGCTGGGTGGTGAGCAAGAAGATTTTAGATGGTGTGCTATCCAGTGTTTCTTCTTTTGGTAGCTAATGAATTTTATATGCATTAGAAAATATATAATGCATGTATCCAACATATTCTATTACATTATTGCTCAAGGTAAGGCTGAGGGACAAAAGTGATTCAATTCACACAAATTTTTATATATGTCATATTATCACTGGTACATGAACAACCATAAAAGACTGACGTTTGGGAGAAATGCCTGAGACCGACAGATTGCCTTTGAATGATTTTATGCAGGGAAGTAACAGGACATGACTTCTGAGTTAGACACAACACTCTGGTTGTGGAGAATGCATCAGGGCAGTGTTTGTCAAACTTCTGATTAAATTCCATTAGAGGATTATGAAATCAAATTTAAAGTTGTAACTGGCAGGGTTTTTTTAATGAAACGTAATAGGATAGAATGAATAATATCAGACAGCTTCACACTATCAATACTTTTAAATATATTATGCTCATGTATACATGTGTGTGTCTTCACTGAATTACAGTGTAAAATGGTTTTCTTCCTGTGAGTCGAGTTCAAAGGAAGTTTAAAAGCCACTGGAAATAGACCAGTTAAGAGGCTGTTGCAGTAGTTTGTTCATTCGTTCAACTGGTATTTATTGAGCACATCTTATTTGAAAAGTGCTGTTCTAGGCACTGAAAATATAGTTGGTGAACAAAACAGAAAATGTCCCTGATCTCACAAGATTTACACATTGGTGAGGAGAGGATACAATGAACACGTAACCAAATATATACATAAGACAATTTGAGGGATGGCTAGTTTTTAAAAGCTATAAATCCAAGGGAGAAATGTAAGCTCCACACAGGCTGTTTTTTCACTGCTCTGTCCCGAGCACCGAGAATAGGAATGGTGCCTGGAACATAGTAGCTTCTCAACAAGTATTAGTTGATTGAGTGAATAAGGGAAGTTGTTGGTTTGACTCAGGTAGTGACAACAGAAATTAAGAGAGGTTGGATGGATTCAAGATATATTTAAGAGATAAAATAAAAGGGGCTTAGTGAGAAAAATAAAAAGATTTGGGGGCCAAGAGATAAAAAGAAGAAGAATGATTTCCCTACAGCCTATTCTAAATACACTAATCAGAGTGATTGTATGATTTCTCCACTCCAAACCCTCCCGTTGTTCCCTGCTATACTCGGAGTAAAACTCAAAATCCTTACAATGGCCGGTAAGGATGCACATGATCTAGGCCTGGGTACCTCTCTGACCTCATATCTAATAATCTTCCCCTGGTTCTCTCTGTTCAAGCCACACTGGCCACCTTGCTGTTCCTCAAACCGTCCAATTAAGTTCCTGGTCAAGCAAGGCCTTTGAACTAGCTGTCCCTCTTCCTGAAATGTTCTTCCCCCAAATATTTATGCATATAGCACAGTCCTCGCTTCCTTCATGAGGTCTATTCTGACCATCCCATCTGATACTACAATTCACTCTCCATGACATCCAGTGCCCTGCCTGCTCAGTTTTTCCTTGATAGCATTTATTGTTGTGTATATAATATATAAAAAAATATATAACATACATAAAACTTATTGTTTTCATTGTCCCTCTCCTCACAAGATTGTAAACTCTCCTTGAGCCTAGAGCGCTGCTTAGCACATTGTAGGGGCTCCAAAAAATATCTGACTAAAGAAAATGAAAGATGACTCTCAGGTTTCTGGTTTGAGCAACTGGGTGGATGCTCACTGAGGCTTAAATCTTAGGAGGATGAGAGATTTGGTGAGAAATAACAAGTTCCGTTTCAGACATACTAAGTCTGTGAGACCAACATCCAGGTGCGAATGACCTTTAAGCAGTTGCACACATGGGCCTGGCACTCAAGAGAGCCAGAGGTATAAATTTGAGAGTCCCTGGATTATAGACAGCATTTGAATGGGTGACACTGGAGAGAAAAATGTAGAGAAGGAAGAACCTTGAGAAACAGCAGGAGGTAAGAGCTGAAAAGTCAGAAGAGCCAATGAAGGAGAGAGAGGATGAGGAGATAGGGAGTTAGGAGGAAAACTGGGGGTTGTGGAAGTCCATGGAAAAAAAAAAATTTTTTTTAATATTTATTTATTTATTTGTTTGGTTGGTTGCACTGGGTCTTAGTTGTGGCATACAGGCTCTTAGTTGTGGCATGCATGTGAGATCTAGCTCCCTGACCAGGGATCAAATCCAGGCCCCCTGCACGGGGAGCGCAGAGTCCTAACCACTGCACCACCAGGGAAGTCCCAACCCAGGAAACTGGTTTTAAGAAGGAAGATATACTAGTTATCTATTGCTGTGTAACACTTACCCCAAAACATAGTGGCTTAAAACAAAGCACATTTATTATCTCACTCTTCCTGGGGGTCAGCTGTACGCTGCTTAGCTAGGGCCTCTGTTTCAGGGTATCTTACAAGGCTGTAATCAAGCTGTTAGCCAAGGCTGTGGTCTCATCTGTAGGGTTGACTGGGAAGAAATCCTCTTCCAAACTGTTAGAAAACTGTCCAGTTGTTAGCAGGATTCAGTTTTCCAAGAGCTGTTAGGATGAGGGCCTTGGATCCTTCTCATGGGGGTCTCTCCCTAGGGCACCTCGCAACTTGGGAGCTTGCATCAACAGAACAAACATGCAAGAAGGCTCCGAGGAAAAGTGCAAGCAAGTCTCTTATAACTTAATCTCAGAAGTGCCATGTCATCCCATCTCACTTGTGTCTTATTCTGTTCTTTAGAAGAAAGGTACTAGGCTCAGCCCACACACAAGGGGAGAGGATCGCAAAAGGGAGTGAAACCAGGAGGTGGAGATCCCTGGGATCCATTTTCGAAACTGCCTCCTACAGAAGATGTGTCAGCAGTACTAAATGTTGTAGCGTGATCAAGGGTCCAGGAGAGTTGGCAATCTCCTGGGAAGCCATTTGTTATTTTAGAGAGAGCTGGCTTAGGAGTCTGTGGACTCTGATGGACTGGAAGAAGTTGAGACAGCTATCCTAGACAATTCTTTCAAATGCTTAGATATGAAGGAAAGGATAGAGATAGGATGGCAGGAGGAAAGAATGGCGTCAAAGCCAGATTGTGGGTTTTTTAAAAATTGGAAGAGATTTGAATGTGTTGAAATGTTATTGGGTAGGCATCGATAGAAAGGAAGAGACTGTGGGCCGAGAGAGAGAGAGAGACGAATCACTCAGATGGTTTTATAAGGGATGGAGAAGACCGGCAGTGATTCCAGGAGAAAGATGATGAGGGCCTCAACAGTAACTATCATTCATAAGGTCTTACTTGTCCAGGATTATTGTAAGTGTTTATTATTACTGTAAGACTTTTATACCATGCTATACAACAGGAAACAGGCCTAGAAAAACTAAGTAACTTGCCCAAGTTCACATAGTAAATAAGAGGAGCAAAATTTAAAATCAACCCCTAGGCCCGTGGGTCTCAAAGTGTAGCCCAGCAGCATCAGCGTCACTGAGGAACTCGTTAGAAACGCAAATTATCATGTCCCACCCCAGACCAAGTGAATCAGAAATTCTGGGGGTGGGGTCCAGTGATCTGTGTTTTAACATGCCACGCCCTCCAGATAACTCTGAAGTTTGAGAAGCACTGCTTCAGATGATACCACCCCTCAGGGCCCAAACTGGGGTAGGTGTGATAAAGATGAGAGAAGAGGACAGATTAGAGAATTATTTAGAAAGTTAAGGGAGAGTAACTGGGTGAAGAAATCCAGGATGACTTTCTAGCTTGAGTGACAGAGAAATCACCAAAAGAGGGAGGAAGTTTTGTAGAGAAAGGTGACGGTTTTGGACAAGCTGATTCTGAAGTTCTAGTAGGCAAACAGGTGGAGCTATCTAGTAGGCAAATGAACATATACCTCAGATGGTGGAAGGGAAGGTCATGGCAGAGAAGCCTGCCCCTAACATTTGCAGGGCCTGGGGCAAGAGTGCACATACCTGGACCTAAATATTTAAAAGTTATAAATCAAACTGACTTATTTTTAAATAAAATACACCGTCTCCCTTTACCATGACAAATATATCTTTATAATGACAAAATTTTTAAAAATGTTTATAAAGAGATGGTTTTTATATGCCTGCAGGTTGGCAAAATGGCTGATGATTTGGGAGATCTGTTGATGGGTCAGCAGTTGGGATGAGTCATAAAATATATATGTAATTCATAAATTATTGTTCCTTTCCTTTATGAAATTTATTTTTCATGCCTTCATTTTAGCAAAATTTTCAATAATGTTATAATGAAGATTTTCACATAACTTGTATGCAATTGACAGTAGTGATTCAAAGGGTTAAACAGTAAATGTAATTGTATTCAAAGTACCCAAAATTTTTAATAAATTTTCATTAAAATGTAAATCAAATGTAAAAAATTTTTAATTGCTTTTCATGTACATTTCTAAAAATTCTTTTTCTTCTATTCAAAACTATTAAAATTGAAAAGCAAAATACAAATTACTATGAATGAATATCAACAATTTAAATCAAAACTACTTAAAGTTGAAAGTTTTAATTTTTTGACAATTTAAATCTTATTAAATATTTTTATAAGGATGAAACTATTAGCAACTCTAGCAATATTCATGTTTTCATTATCTCTTGCTACATAACCAGTCATCTCAAAACTTAGCAGCTTAAAGTAACGAGCTCTTATCTCTCACCATTCTGTGGACTGGCTGGCTGGTTCTTCTCCTAGTCTCTCCTGAGCTCTTCATGGGACTGCAGTCATGTGGAGGTTCAGCTGGAACTGGAGGGGGACCTCATGCACATGCCTGGGGCTGTGAGGGGGTGGCTTGGAGACTGGGACTTCTCTCTCCACATGGTTTCTCATCATTCAGTGGTCTGAAGGAAGGTGGCTTCCTTACATGGTGGCTGGATCCCAATTGGAAAGCAGAACCTGCTGGGCCTAAGGCCTAAGCCCTGAACGGACATAGTCACTTCTGCCACTTTCTATTGGTCAAAGCAAGCCATAAGGTCATTCCAGATTCAAGTGGAGAGAAATGGACTCCACTTCTTGATGGGAGAAATGCCACGAGTGGACAGGAATGGGAAGCATCACTGGCAGCTATCTTTGCAAACAATTTACCACAGTCCATCTGGTTGCCAATGTAAAGAGTTGGTTATTGGGCTTCCCTGGTGGCGCAGTGGTTGAGAGTCCGCTTGCCGATGCAGGGGACACGGGTTCGTGCTCCGGTCCGGGAAGATCCCACATGCCGCGGAGCAGCTGGGCCCGTGAGCCACGGCCACTGAGCCTGCGCGTCCGGAGCCTGTGCTCCACAACGGGAGAGGCCACAGCAGTGAGAGGCCCGCGTACCACAAAAAAAAAAAAAAAGAAAAAAAAGAATTGCTTATCTTCATAGCTTCACAGATGTTATGCCTAGACCTACATACATACAAATTTAAAATAATAGGCTATATTAAATAATAGGATATATAATTTTAAACAATATTATTGTTTAATATTATAAAATGCTGCTCTGCCATTCTGTGCAACAAGTGTGAGTAATAGGAGAATCAGGATTTAGAACATGAAGAGAAGCAAGAAAATGGAGGCTCAGCATCCATTTTCTACTCCTACTGGGAGACACTTTGTCATGCAATAATCTTTTATACTTCACGCAGTCTGAGAGGAAGGATTTGACCAGTTAGTTGTCTAAATACTTACCCTGCTCAAATCCTCTTCAAACTCAGAAGCAGTACCCATCTCTATGTCAGCAGCACTTATTTAGAGGTAGCTGCCTTTTGTTTTAGGAACATAGGGCAAGAGATGTGGAGAAGTATTTCCTTGAGACCTGGACAGTATTAGTAGAGTAGATGTTTAAAGATATGGGTCACACTGTACCTGTGCTGACTGCTGGATTCTGGATGACAAAGGTACTCAGGTAGTCCTCAATTAACTTACATTGTATGTATTTGCATATGTAAGGATCTCCAAAGTACACAGTCCAGGGCAGGACCCTCTTGTCTAATGAAAGTACTGAGTAGGTACCACTGGATAGCAGGTAACATGACAGAAGAGGAGAGAGAATCCAGGGAGAATGGAGAGACCAGAAAGGATAGAACTCTGGGGAATAAACACATTGCTTACAAAATGGATGGACTGAAGTATCCATCAGTAGGAGAAATGATTAAATAAATTACGATGCATTCATTCTATGAAATACTAAGGAACTCCTTTCTCTCATTCTGTGTTTGTCTCTGTCTCTCTCTACATGAATATGCATGGACTGATCTCTAAAGTAAAACAGAATAAAACAGCCAGCAAAGTGTAGGACAATAGGTATAACATGATTTAGATTTATATCTCACACACACACACACACACACACACACACACACACACACACGTGACTGCATGAAAAAGGACTAAAAGTAAATATACCAAACTGCTAAGTGTTTGGAGGTACAAAGGGGGATTTTCACATTTTTTTTTTTTTTTTTGCGGTATGCGGGCCTCTCACTGTTGTGGTCTCTCCCGTTGCGGAGCACAGGCTCCGGACGAGCAGGCTCAGCGGCCATGGCTCACGGGCCCAGCCGCTCCGCGGCATGTGGGATCTTCCCGGACCGGGGCACGAACCTGCGTGCCCTGCATCGGCAGGCGGACTCTCAACCACTGCACCACCAGGGAAGCCCGGATTTTCACATTTTATTCAGCCACCTAGAATAACTTGTTGTCTCTGAACATGAGTTTTCTGTTATGTAAAAAAGAGGTAATAATAGTAATCACTTCACAGAGTCCTTTTTAACAAGTTGAGATACAGTTCACTCACCACAAAATTCACCCTTTTGTACAATTCAGTGATTTTTAGTATGTTCACAAGGTTGTGCAGCCATCACCACTATCTAATCCAGAACATTGCATCATCCCATAATGAAGCCCCATAACCATAAGCAGTCACTCCCCACTCCCTCTTCCTCCCATTCTTTGGTAACCACTGATCTACTTTCTGCCTCTATGTATTCGGTTATTCTGGACATTTCTTATAAATGGAATCATACAATATTTTCAAGGTTCATCCATGTTACACCATGTATTAATAACTATACTTTATTCCTTTTTTTTTTTTTTTTTTTGCGGTATGCGGGCCTCTCACTGTTGTGGCCTCTCCCATTGCGGAGCACAGGCTCCGGACGCACAGGCTCAGCAGCCATGGCTCATGGGCCCAGCCGCTCCGCGGCATGTGGGATCCTCCCGGACCGGGGCAAGAACCCGCGTCCCCTGCATCGGCAGGCGGACTCTCAACCACTGCGCCACCAGGGAAGCCCACTTTATTCCTTTTTATGGCTGAAAAATAGTCCACTGGATGAGGGTATCACAATTTGGTTATCCATTCGTCAGTTGACAGACATTTGGATTGTCTCCATTTTTTTGCTATTATGAATACTGTTGCTATAAACACTCCTGTACAAGTTTTTGTTGTGAGCATATGTTTTATTTCTCTCAGGTACCTATCTAGGAGTGGAATTGCTGAGTCATATGGTAACTCTATGTTTAACTTTTTGAGGAACTGCCAAATTTTCTACAGCAGCTGCACTATTTTACATTCCCGTCAACAATGTATGAGGGTTCCAATTACTCCACATCTTTGCCAACACTTGGTATTGTCTGTCTTCTTTATCACAGTCATCCCATTGGGTGTAAAGTGGTATCTCATTGTAGTTTTAATTTGCATGTCCCTGATGGCTAATGATGTTGAGCATCTTTTCACATGCTTATTGGCCATTTGTATATCTTCTTTGGAGAAATGTGTATTTACATTGCCCATTTTAAAATCAGTTTATTTATCTTTTTATTGTTGGTTTGTAAGAGTTCTTTATATGTTCTTTCTATTAATCCCTTATCCAATATGTGGTTTGCAAATATCTTCTCCCATTCTGTGACAGTCTTTTCACTTTCTTGATAGTGTTCTTTGAAACACAAAAGCTTTTAATTTTGATGAAGTCCAATTTATTATTTTTTTTATTGCATGTGCTTTTGGTGTCATATTTTTAAAAACATTGCCTAATCCAAGGTCACAAGGATTGGCAACTATGTTTTCTACCAGTTTTAGCTCTTACATTTAAGTTGTTGATCCATTTTGAGTTAATTTTTATATATGGTGATAGATCACAGAGTTCTTATGATGATTCAATGAAATGAATATTGCATACTACGAAGCACATAGTAAACTCTCGGTGACTGGTAGCTAGTATTATTACGGTATTATTTGTTTAACAAAACCACCAAACACACAACAATCATTGAACAAGCTTTGCAGAGAAAGATCAATCTTATTACTTCATGGTCACATCTGCTTTTCGAGAAAAACACATAATCACCTAATTTGGTTGTCTACCTTGTTCTCCATTTTTGGTAACTGCTAGTTGTTTCCAGAAGATGAAGACTTGCCATGGGTAGAGATTTCAAAGCAGAAGCAGTTCCAAAGGACAGCCCCACCACCACCCTGGATAATGAAGCACCTCTGGCACAAGCATAAAGCTCCCCACAGTGACTATAGGAGGAAAAACATGCATTTTGACATAAGTATTTATCATGAAACTTTATGGTTTCATCCTGTGTTTCTATGTCCACGTGCATATATATTTTTGTGCCTGACTTTACGTAGAATTAATTAACTTCTGAGTATTCACCCACTACCCAAATGTTCCAATTAAGTCAGGGCCCCAGCTACCCAAATACGCCAAATATCTTCTCTGGATCTTCAGTATTCACAGTGACTCCATATTGGTCTTTCTTTGAGACAGTCTCCCTGAAATCTCAGTGTTTTCAATGTGGGTGGAGGGGTTGCTTCCAGGTTACAATTGGCAACATCTGGAGATATTTTTGGTTGTCTCAACTGAGTGGACACTACTGGCATCTAGTGGGTAGAGGCCAGGGACACTGCTAAACATTCTACAATGCATAGGACAATCCCCCAAAACAAAAACTTATCCAGCCCCAAATGTCAGCTGTGCTGAGGTTGAGAAACTCTGGCTAGATATATGAGTTGATTATGCTTACATCTTGAACTAGAACAGCAAGGTGTGAAAGCTCTGGAATTAGACACAGCTAGATTCAAATCTGAGCTCTTCCACTTACCCCATTCTGTGACCTTGTGCAAGTTTCTTAACCTCTCTGAGCCTTAGTTTCCTCAGCTAATAATCACTCTAATATACATACGTATGTATAATCATCTTATATGTATATACCTAAAATCATCTAATATATAATATGTGGCATAGTGACTGACACATAGTAAATATTCTAATATTAGATCACATAAACATAGTTGATAATGATATCCTAATAAAAATAATACCTTAGAGGGTTTTTTTTAAAGTCAGTTTTATTGAGTTAATTTACATAGGGTAAAACCATCCTTTACTTAGTATACAGTTCAATGAGTTTTGACAAATGTACACAATTGTGGAACCACCACACAATCATGATATTGAACAGTTTTATCATCCCCAAATTCCCTCATAGCCCTTTGTACAAATTCCCCACCACACTGATCTACTTTCTGTACCTATTGGGGGGTTTGGCTCTTTTAAAACATCATATAAATGGAATTGTAGAGCATGTAGCCTTTGAGTCTGGTTTCTTTTGCTTACATAATGATTTTGCAATTTATCTATGTTTTTGCACGCATCAGTAGCCTTGGTCCTTTATATTGCTGAGTAGTATTTCATTGTTTGGATGTGTCACAGTTTGTTTATCCATTTACCAATTGATGAACTTTTTATTGTTGCCAATTTTTTGGTTATTATGAACACAGCTGGTGTGAACATTAGCATACAGGTATTTCTATGGACATCGTTTTTATTTCCCTTGTAACTGACAAGTTTAACACCAGGAGTGAGGCTTCTGGGTGCTGTGGTAAGTGTATGTTTAACTTTGTAAGAAGCAGCCAAACTGTTTTCCAAAGTGACTGTGTCATTCTGCATTGCTAGCACGTGATGTTGTCAGTTTTTGTTTTGTTTTATAATTTAATTTTAGTCTCGAAAGTAGGTAGTGGTATCTTATTGTGTTTTTAATTTGCATTTTCCCTAATAACTAGCAATGTTGAGTTCCTTTGTTTTGACTTCATGTTTTAACATACAGATGATTTTGGATGCTTTAAATCTCACATAAACTATATTAGCTGGGTAGAAATAAACAACATGTTTATACTGACGAGAATTAAATGCATGCCTTCTCTCCACCCCACCATCACCAAAGTGACTGCTTCCCCATTTCCCATAAGAAAAGAAACGTCTGGTTTTGTACACTCTAGCAACCCAGAACTGCAGCCAATCTGCGTCATCCTCACTGCGTAATTAGAGGCTGGAGGTGCCCACGTGTCTCATTTTTAGGATGCTGTGGGCTACATTTGGCCCAGATTAGGTTATACTTTAGGCATTTCACTGCATCTCTCTTTTTCCCCTCAATGTTCTGGTTCTCAGAAGGCTCTTAAAAGAACAAACAGCTCAACTAACACACCACTGTAAAGCAATTATACTCCAATAAAGATGTTAAAAAAAAAAGAACAAACAGCTCTGGGTTGGATTGAAGAGTCTCCCTCTCTGAGGACAGTGGGGTGATAGAGACTTCCCTCAGGCACGCTCTCGAAAGCAGGAAAGAAAACCAAGCCCCACCAGCTCTTGAGGGCACAGTGTCTTAGTCTCAAACCCAGCCACAGCATGCCGCTTCATATACTAAAATCGTCTGTCCACAAGAATTCTGTTTGTTTCACCAAGTGGACATTGTCCTGCCCTCCCTTCTTCTCACATGGAACCCATCACCATCACCACTTTTCCTCGTTCTCCTAGTTATGGTTGCCAGAGAAAATAGAGGATCCCCAGTTAAATTTGAATTTCAGATAAACAACACATAAATTTTTAGTATAAGTATACCCCACATAATATTTGGAATCTTCTTCCACTGCCAATGTTGGAGGCACTAGCTTATTTTTATTAAGGGAGTCAAGGTCTTACTTGGGGAGAGAACCAAGAACATACTTGATTTCTTTTTAGCTCTATGCTTGTTCTTCTCCCCCTCCAAGAGGCAGGCTATACAGACAACTACTTATTTTCTCCACCACTGCATCAGTTAGGGGACTTCAGAAGCATAAAAGACCAGAGCCAGATGGCAATGACGTACCTTTCAGTAGCAATTCCTGTTTAAAAAAAAAGGAAAGCTCCTTCTGGGCTGGCTCTGTGTACAGTCAGATGAAAAACTGACCACCCCACTTGTTCAACACAGCATGGCTGGGGAAGGAAGCAGGCCAATCCTTATTAAAGGGTCACTTAAACTCATTTCTGGGATCAGCCTGATATAAATACATTCGTTTAACATTAAACTTTTTGAGTCAGTGCACTGCTAGCAAACCCACTAAGAGTGAGCTTCTCCTGCAGAGAAGGGCACAAGCAACGTCAAACCCTTTAGCCTCTCGTATAAGGTTAACAGGAAAATATAAATATTTATAAATAAATATAAATATAAATAAGTAAATGGAATAAATGCTATTCTTAAAATAAGAGGAAAAAATGTATTGACTACCTCCTATGTCCAAGTTCCCTATGTGCATTACCTGAATGCATCCCATTTTTTTTACTTAACATACTTGTGGGCTGGGTGTTATGAAATTCTGAAGAGTTAATTTCCCCAATGCTAGTGGAGTAGCTTGGATTTTTATTAGGGTCAGTGTGATTCTAGAATTAGGTCTCCCTACTAATCCACATGAGTCTGACAACCATAATTACCCGAGAGAAGGAAAGAGAAACTTCCCAGTGAAAATGCTCGGTAGTGTATGGGAATTCTCACAATGAATCAGCCCCACAGTACAAGGCCTATGATTCCAACAGCCAAGCAGAACCCACGCAGGCAGCTTTGACAGTGACATGAAGGATGGGCTCCAGGTGCCACAGCCGTGGATAATTTAAGCCCCTTCATTGGAGCTCCAGTGAAGGGCCAGGACTGGAGACTGGTGTCAAAAGCCATTGACACAAAGGGAAATAAAACTATCTTGTAACTTCCAGAGACCAGGGCAGGGAGGAGATCAGGAATCCAGGCAAGCGAAGAAATCCAATCATGTTTCTAGCCACCAAAGCACCATGAGTGACTGTGACTCTGAGGTAACGTCTGGGCCAACCACAGCTTGGTCCTGTGGCCTGGGACCTGTGTCCTCAGGTGTGATGCCAACAACAACAAGAGTTAACATTTACATGGCACTGTCCAGGTGCCAGGCTCTGCTCTAGGAGCTGCACAACTTTTAACCCATTCAATCATCACAATAGCCCTTTGAGATAAGTACTCTTATTATCTTCCTTTCATCCTTGAGGAAGTGATGGCAGAGAGAGGTTAAGTAACTTGCCCAAGATTCCTCAATGAGTAAGTGGCAGAACTGGAACTCAAACAGAACAGTCTGGCTCCAGAGCCTGTGCTCTTAACCATCACACCATACCACTGTGTGGTAAGTATCTGCACCTGTCCACAAGGCAGACCAAGGCAGTGCTGGTAAATTCTGAGGAAAGGATTGCAATTAGCAGTTGGGATCAGCTTTCCAAAGGAGGGCACTGAATATAGAGGAGAAAGTCAGTGGAGAAAACCATGGTGAAAGGAGGGATAGAGAAGGGAAAGCCACAGAGGTAGACAAAGAAGGAACAATCAGAGAGATGGGAAGGGAAGCAGGACTGTGCAAAAGCTAGGCGAGCGCAAGGAGGACGAAGTTGCAGGAAGATAGGTCATCCACAGTGCCCAGTGCTGCAGAGAGATCAACAAGGGTGGGGCCTGAGAAACAGACACTGGAATTGACACTTTGAAGCTTGTGTTGTTGAAGGTATGGGTTATTCTTGAAGGATACATACTTGGCTGCTGTAATAAAGGCCAAAATAACAGTGCGAAGCACACTTTCCCCTCATGTAACAGTCCAGCATAAGCAGTTCCAGGCTAATATGGCCCACCATCGTATCTTGGTGCATGAGGTTTCTCATTATCTCAGGTCTAAAAGTACGGTTCCTGTCATCCCTCCACAGTCCAGGCAGCCTAAAGGTCAAAAGCTTCATCGAAAACGTACCCCTTCCTTTCAAGGGGATGGTCCAGAAGTTATGAACCTGGCAACACCTAGCTGCAGGGGAACCTGGAAAATGCAGTCTTCAGCCGGGAAGTTTGGTACTCAGCTAAAACTGATGGGTTCTATTTCTAAAGGAAGAAAAAGATGACAGACATTGGGACACAACTCTCTACCACAGAGGTCACTGGTCACCTTTGCAGTTAGTTTCATCTAGTGGGCTGTAGAGAGTTCACAGGGAGAGGATGCAGTGAATAGAGAGGAAGAAGGACCATGTGAGAAGATTAGTGGTCACTGGAAATAGAGAAAAGAGATGGAGTTTGAGGAGTAGCAGAATAGAAAGATGGTCTGTACAAGTGGGGGATCTAGGGCTTCCCTGGTGCTGCAGTGGTTGAGAGTCTGCCTGCCGATGCAGGGGACGCGGGTTCGTGCCCCGGTCCGGGAAGATCCCACATGCCGCGGAGCGGCTGGGCCCGTGAGCCATGGCCGCTGAGCCTGCGTGTCTGGAGCCTGTGCTCCACAACGGGAAAGGCCAAAACAGTGAGAGGCCTGCGTACCACAAAAAAAAAAAAAAAAAAAAAAAAAAAAGGTGTGGGGGGAACTAGGTATGTTTATGGAGAGCAGAAAAAAATCAAGAGGGAAGAGAGAGACCAGATGCTGAAGAGATCAGCCTTGGACACTTCTTTCTTTGAAACAAGAGGGCAGGAGAAGACAGTGAGTAAAGATGTACATTTCAATGTGGAGAGTAGGGAAGTTGAACAAGCATGGGTTCATGTGGCCCCGATGCCAGCCATGTAGGTGAGATCATCCACCTCCATAACTGTGTGTTTCCAAATATGAAGGCTGCCAGGAGCTTACAAAACGTAAGGGTGATGCCTCATGTGCTTGTCTACTGTCCTGTCGCCTGTCTCTCAGGGGGAGTTACATTAGTAACTATGCACTATCGCTCTCCTACAGAGTTAGAAACCTACACAGAGCTCCTTCTCACCTGGAAAGCCAAATAGACACTGTGGATACAGAGATGGCCCCCAATAAATATCTGTTAAATCAGTGAATAAATGAATGGGTGAATAAGCAAATGAACAAACGCATTTCACGACTCTGAATAGTTGCATATGCCAGAACATTTAAATTCCTCTTCAAGCAGCGTAATTCCTTACAGGCTGACGTTCGTTTCAACAGATTCCATTTCCAAACCTGCTTCCTTCTTCTCTAAAACATGAGAAGGATACATCCCCTGGAATTTCTGAGATGTTGTGGATATTATTAGGCAATATCTATCCAGGTTTTTGTTTGCGCTGTTAGAGGAGCTCGTGAGGATCCACTCCGGCTAAATGTTGACTCCTTCCAGTTTAAAGAAATAGCACCAAAAATAGGCTGCTTTTTCCCCAAGAGGAAAATATCCTTCCATGGAAGTTCTTTGCATGTATTTGTTTCCAATTGCCATAATGTCATATTGTTTCAGATGTCAGGCCAGCCATGTCAGAACTCAAGAATCCAGATATTTCAGACGAGGAAACTGCCCCTCCCCTCTCTCCCTCACCCTCAGTTTTTACAGTTAATTGTTCATCATCTCTACTTTGTATTTCAGGAGATTACTTCTAGGAAGATGGTGAAATTAACAGGAGAAAATCAGATCAGAAGTGGCTGTATCAGCCATCAAGTCCCCACAAAATCAGAAAGTCTTTCATCATGAAGTTATTGTACGTGGTAATGTGTTGAGGACTAAACAAAAATGACAAAGTGCTAGTGGCTGCTGCCTGCGCTGGTGTCAACATGGGTTCAGAAGCCTCCTGCTGTAGGATGGTCCCAACCACATGACCACTTGAGACCCTGCCCTGAGGTTTTTCTGAAACAAGCCCATTCTGTTGGTGAGTCACAGACACCTTCACTGTAGAGGGAGAATCTCCAAGTTCAACTACTACAATTGAAGAAATTATAAGCAAGCACAACGATTTCCCTCACTTCTAATAACAATTCCTCTTTCTGGTTCCAACGTGAGGAAACAGTGTGCTAGCTTTTATCCTCACCTTCAGATTGCCAGCTCCCCAAGCAGCCCTTACCTTCTGAAGGACAAAGCTGCCTCTGGTTTTCTACCCTTGGAAATCTCCCTTAACTTGTCTCTCTCCAAGACAAGACATTCTTTGAAGCATTCTTTAAAGCCCAGACTCTCTGGCACGAGACAGAAACAGGGGTGCAAGGGACGTGAAATAACTGTCCTCTTCCTTCTCCAGGAAAAGTGGCTTTTGGTGAATATATTTAGGCACCACCTTGCCTCCTCCACGCTCTCCTTGAACACTGAGCTTCCCACTGTTCTTGGCAGGGGACAGGGCACTAACACCAATACCCACTGTTGGTCTCAATCCACCCCTGCCTTCCAGATCACTCCACTAGCTCTGGGGGACTACCAGTCCTCCCATATCACTTTTGTTTGACATCAGAGCCTCTGACTTCTCAGCCCACATGCCAGAGCGGCCAACAGGGTTCTTCCTGCCCAGGGCACAGGGAGTACTCTCCTACCTTGCTTTTCCTTCTTTTCCATCTGTGACCTCCCTTTTCCCATACTACAAAGACACCACACAGAGCAGACCACACATTTTCAACATGTTTACTAAAGAAAATTAAAGGAGTGATTGTACTAAAATTACAAAGTAGCATTTGTGTATAATCCTTGGGTACAAATCAGTGCTAAATCCTGTCCATCCTTCTCTGATCACGCAGTTATAGTCACCCAAGATTTGTGCCTCTCCCAGGTCTATCTCAGACTATGCCAGACAGTCCCCATGCTGACCCGGTCTGGGCCCGTCCTCCTCTTGTAATTACAGAGAAGCTGGACTGTGGTGGTCTTGTGTCTGAATCTTGCCACTTGCACCTGATATTTCATACCCTGTGTTTAGTCCTGGGTGTCATCGTTTAAAAAGCACATTGACAAACTTGAGAGAACAACCAAGTGGTGAGGGATCTGAAAGCCATCTTACACCCAGAATGGTCAGAGAAACTGAGGACATGGGCTACAGACGAGAGGTCTTGGGGAGTGGACATGGCTGTCCTAGAGGCTGATGAGATACCTTTGCTGCTTTCAGCCCAACCCAAAGATGTGCCTTTCTTACACTAACTCAGCTACACTAAAGGGGTTCAGACTGTTCTAGAAAACAGTGTTTCTTTATCTAAATTGTTCTAGCAGCCATGTTCCTTCCAGCAGAGATGTTCCACACAAGATTCGTGTGCTGGGTGAGGGCTGGCCTTCCAACTCCATAGTTGTCTATGTCTGTGGAGAACACAGAGAGAGGGTCCAGAGGTTTTTGGTTACTATAATCCTCTTAAACCTTGCTGCCTGTTTGACACTAGACATCAGTCAGCTTTCACCTATTATTGTTAGCTTTTGAAATTCTGACACGCTCTCCAGGAGTTTAAAATATTCCCTTCTACAGGACAGCACAGCTTGCTAGCTTTAAATTTCAAACTTCAAAGCTGCTTTGGAAATTAAAATTTGCTTTTACAATTTTAAAGGTTTCTAGCCACAAGAAAGGTGACTTGAACTTTGGAAACTGGCTTTTGAAATGTACACCTATTGACCAATTTAGTGGTGAGCTTGGAAGTCCCTCTGCCAGCAGCCTGTTTAACTTACCTTTGTCCTCTGGTAGGTCAGCCCACCTCCTGTCTGGAGCAGACTACAGCAGTGGTTCCCAACTGGGCTGGGATTGGGTCAGGCATCGGTCATTTTTTAAAATTCTTTGGGTCATTCTAGTGCGCAGCTAGGGGTGAGAAGTTCTGTTCTTGAAGGTTTGAGAACTGCCATTTTAAACCATGTTCCTCTCAGACATCATTTTAGAGCAAGCCAGTTTGCTTACGTTCTAGAAACTTAGTGTTATCATATTGCAAAACACCATTCCAGAATCAATGGATGAATTCTTTTTATCTGTTGTCCTGACTCTCAGAGGACCTCGTGCCTCAGGTCCACTAGACCCAACTATGATGGTGGAGTGAGAGTGGAGTGGAGGTTGAGGGATGTTTTTATATTTCTAATGACAAAATTCTGGGGCGGTGCAGGGGAGGGTGCTCAAGCTACACTCACCTACAGGTGTTTTGAGAGTTTCTCTTGGGTACCCCTTGCTAACACACAGCCTCCCCAGGCCTGAACAAAAACATCTTTCTCTGAAGCTTCCACAGTCTCAGACAAGACAGCATTGCTTTAAGGAGGCTTTTGACATGCTGATTCACAGCTGTTTATAGTCAAGAATAGCTACCCACTGGGGAAATCACATCTGTGCTGACTATTGGAATAAAACTGCCCACAGAAGTTGATGAGCCAGCAGACTCATCCTTTTGGATGCTGCTAGATCCCTGTCATCCCCGCACAAAAGTAAACTCTATGAAGGCACAGATCCCATGGGTCTTCTACACCCTTGTGACCTCAAAGCCTAAACAACATCTGACATGAAGGGGGTACTCAAGGAATGTATTCAACGGTTGTATAAATGGATAATGAATCAAATGTCAATCAGGGCCCAGAGAGAACGCCAGAGACTATCAATATTATGTAAAAATAAATGAGTAAAGGGACTTCCCTGGTTAAGAATCCTCCTGCCAATGTAGGGGACACGGGTTCGAGCCCTGGTCCAGGAAGATCCCATATGCCGTGGAGCAGCTAAGCCCGTGCACCACAACTACTGAGCCTGTGCTCTAGAGCCCATGAGCCACAACTACTGAGCCCACGTGCCACAGCTGCTGAAGCCTGCGCGCCTAGAGCCCATGCTCCACAGCGAGAGAAGCCACCGCAGTGAGAAGCCCGTGCACCACAACGAAGAGTAGCCCCAGCTCACTGCAACTAGAGAAAGCCCGCGTACAGCAACGAAGACCCAACGAAGCCAAAAATTTTTAAAAAATATTTAATAAATTTAT
Source organism: Phocoena sinus (assembly GCF_008692025.1). Lineage (NCBI taxonomy): Eukaryota > Metazoa > Chordata > Mammalia > Artiodactyla > Phocoenidae > Phocoena > Phocoena sinus. The sequence goes on along the minus strand of NC_045766.1, from coordinate 73,801,214 downwards.
ATAAATAAATAAATAAATGAGTAAAATATTTATTTCCAGATTCTGGTTTCCCTAGAGCTTCACAGAAATGCTCAGATACTAGCAGAGGAAGACCTTCTGGACAACTTTACACATTAACTTAGGGAGGGACAGACAAAGACGGCTCAACCTATATGAAGCCTTAGATCTACTTCTAAATGACCAGCCCAAACGCTTTCATTGCCAAGAGTTCCCCAACCTCCACCCCCTTCAGCCTGAGCATCAAGAAGCACCCCTCCACAGAGCTGCCTCCCCCAACTCCGGGATTCCCTGATATTAGCCGTACTGACTGACCGCACCCCCAGGGAGGGCCCCTCTCAAATCCACTCCTTGTGCCCCAGGTCTCAAGCCCGACCCCTCACACCCTTGCATAACTCCAGTTTTACCAATCATAGAACACCCTGCCCTGCCCAGCTGGGTGATGCATCACCAAGCCCTTTTCCTCCTCCTCAGAAGCAGCTTAGAAAATCTTTTACAATTTTTCTTTTTGTGTGTGTGCCTCAAGAAATTAGAACTAGGCTTGTCCGGCCCTGCCAGTGTTAGCAATCATCTGCTGGAGAAGCATGCAGATCTGAGGGAGGAAAGCCAAGCAGCTGCATTCTCCCAATCCCCAGGGCCCTAGAACACACCCCACAGAGTATAAATCATTTCTTGGAATATGGAATGTGGGATTGAATGAAGAGATTCTGACCTAACCACCTTTCTCCTGGGCTCTCACATCATCCTCCCACCCCCAGAAGCAGCCTGGGCATAAAGGGAAGTGTTCACATCCACTGCTTTTGAGTTTCCCTGTGAGCCTGGCCACCGACCACGTGACTTGGCAGAGCCTAACAGTTTTCCCTGAGCCTCTGACTGGTACAATAAGGAATTTTTACTTTGAGGCTCAGTCAGCTTTCTGATGAAAAGAATTCACTATGTCTCAGTATAAGCACTGCCTGTATCAAAACGCACACATGGAAAAATCAGGTGCTTGCACTCAATAGTTCATGTGTTGGATCTCTTGTATTTATCACATTCTCTGGCTGAGATTCAAAATGAGGGATTAAATGCTGGTGACCTGGGAGCTAGCATCATCAGTGGCTCTAGAAAAGTCCACTCTATGATGTATTATTTAGACTGGGAAGATTGTTCCCTATGGACCACACCTCTAAGGATGTGCATCTTAAATGAAGAAGGAAATATTCGAGCAGCTCAATCTGTAACAATAACCTGTGATTGTTAACTACAGTTTAATGCTTTAAGAAGAGCAGCGTTCCAATTTCTAATCAAGGGGGCATTGTTACTGATAATAATTATCCCCTCTGTGCTTATCCCTCTCTTTGAAAAATGCATCTTATACAGGGTGGAAAGTGATCACTTGTTTAGGAAACTTCACTCTGTCCACATTATCACAAACACTGGGAGGTTCACATAAATGAGATGGAGGGATTAGGACTGAGAGGCAGACATTACATTTAAAGTAGCACCTGGTTAGCAGCCGCCTGATGGAACTCTCCCCACCCCCAAAATACATGCAGACACAGAAAAAGATTAAAAACTCTAAGTCATCCAGGAATTTAAAAAATACTCATCTGACAAGCACTGAATAGTCACTGCTTTCAAGGAATTTCTGGTCTAGTCACTAAACCAAATTCTGTCTTAGTTAACTATTGCTGTGTTACAAATTACCCCCAAAACTAAGGGGCTTAAAACTTTATTTTCTCACAGTTCCTGTGGGTCAGAGTCCAAGCATGGCTTAGCTGGGTCGCTAGCTCTGGGCCACTCTTCAGGCTCAACAAGACTCACTTCCTCCCTCACTCACATGGTTGTTGATGGGATTCAGCTCATCACTGGTGGTCGGACTGAGGATTCCTTGGTTCCTTGAGATATGGGCTTCTCCACAGGGCTTATCACAACCTGGCAGCTTCTGAGGAGTTTTAATAATAAAACAGAATGTAGTAAACCCGGAGACAAGCAGGAATGTTCCAAATTCCCCACCCGTTCCCCACTCACAGCTGATTTGAGGAGTATCTTGAACATTTCATGCCTACCCATCTGCATCTAGACATCCTTCTTCCTTCCTTCACTGATTCATCCATTCAACTAATATTTGGGGGCTCTCTCTATGTGCCAAGAGCAATTTTAGGTAGTGGGAATACAGCATAAGAATAAGACACATTTCCATTTCTTAGGGAGTTTACATTCTAGTAGAGAAGACAAATAAATAAATAAGAAATGTACAGTATATCAGAAGACAGGTGTTATAGAAAAGATAAGGTGGGCTAAATGGGAGAGAGAGTGCTGAGCGCTGTGTATGCATGTGTGATTAGAGGTTATAATGTGACATTTGAGCAGAGAACTGATAGAGAACTCATAGAAGGTAAAAGTCTTCGGGTGGCAGTGTGCTTGGCATATTCAAGGAACAGCAGTAAAGTCGGTGGGACTGAAGCAAAGTCAGTGAGGCAGAGAATAGCAAGACAGAAGGTCAGAGAGCTGGTTGAATCATGGAAAGTAGTGGAGCTCACTGCACAATAATTTTAACGGCTTTGTAAGTCATTTTAAGACTTTGGGTTTTACTCTGATGTGGGATACAGTGGGCAGATTTGGACAAGAGGAGTAACATGATTGGATGTAAGACCACTTGGTTGCTAGGTTTAAAAAGAAATGGTCTGTGGGGCAAGGTTGGAAGCTGGGAGACCAGTTGCAAAACTATGGAAATCATCCAGGCAAAAGTAGTAAAAAGAGACTGGATTCTGGTTCTATTTTAAAGGTAGAATAAATAGGATTTAATGAAAGAATGAATTTTGGATGTGAGCAAAAAAAAGAGGCATTAAGGACAACTTCAAAGTTTTCGGCCTGAGCAACTGGTGCCATTGATAGGGAAGAGGAACACTGTGGGAGGAGTAAGATGCGGAAGGTTCAGAAATCAAGAATTCTGACAGGACCAGAACAAAGAATCCTAAAATTTATACAGACCCACAAAAGACCCTGAACAGCCAAAGCAATCTTCAGAAAAAAGAGCAAAGCTAGAGGTATCATGCTCCCTAACTTCAGATTATACTACAAAGCTACAGTAATCAAACCAGTATATACTGGCACAAAAACAGACACATAGATCAATGGAACATAATAAAGAGCCCAGGGGGTATTTCCTGGCGGTCCAGTGGTTAGGACTCTGTGCTTTCACTGCCAAGGGCCCGGGTTCAATCCCTGGTCAGGGAACTAAGATCCGGCAAGCCATGCAGCCTGGCCAATAAATAAATAAACAAACTCACACACCATTGGTCAATTAATCTACAACAGAGAAGGCAAGAATACACAATGGAGAAAAGACACTCTTTTCAATAAGTGGTGCTGGGAAAACTGGACAGCTACATGTAAAAAGCAAATTATAACATTTTCTCACACCATATACAAAAATAAAGTCAAAATGGATTTTAAAGACCAGAAACCATTAAATTCCTAGGAGAAAACATAGGCAGAACACTCTTTGACATAAATTATAGCAATATTTTTTTTTGGATCTGTCTCCTAAGGCAAAGGAAACAAAAGCAAAGATAAACAAATGGGACCTAATTCAACTTAAAAGCTTCTGCATACCAAAGGAAACCATTGACAATGTGAAAAGACAACTTGCTGAACAGGAGAAAATACTTGCAAATGACATGACTGATAAAGGGTTAATATCTAAAATATATAAACAGCTCATACAACTCAATATCAAAAATCCAAACAACCCGATAAAAAAATGGGCAGAAGACCTGAATAGACATTTTTCCAAAGATGACAAAGGCGGCCAACAGGTACATGAAAAGATGCTCGACATCACTGATCATCAGAGAAATGTAAATCAAAACCACAGTGAGATATCACCTCACTTCAGTCAGAATGGGTATCATCAAAAACACCACAAATAATTAACACTGGTGAGGACATGGAGAAAAGGGAACACTTATACATTGTTGGTAGGAACATAAATTGGTATAGCCACTATGGAAAAGAGTACCGAGGTTCCTCAAAAAACTAAAAATAGAACTACCATATGATCCAGCAATTCCACTCCTGGGTATACATCTGAAAAAAACAAATACACTAATTCGAAAAGATGCATGCACCCCAATGTTCATAGCAGCATTATTCACAATTGCTAAGACATGGAAGCAACCTAAGTGTCCATTAACAGAAAAATGGATAAAGAAGGTGTGGTGTATATATATATATATATATATATATATATATATATATATACACACACACACACACACACACACACACAATGGAATACTACTCAGCCATAAAAAGGAATGAAATAATGTCATTTGCAGCAACATGGATGGACGTAGAGGGTATTATGCTTAGCAAATTAAATCAGACAGAAAAAGACAAATACTGTATGTTATCACTTATATTTGAACTCTAAAAAATAAAACAAACAAATGAATATAATAAAACAGACTCACAGAAAAAGAAAAAAAACTAGTGGATACCAGTGGGGAAAGGGAAGGGGAGAGCAGTGAGACAAGGTTGGAGGATTAAGAGGTACAAACTATGATGCATAAAATAAATAAGCTACAAGGATACATTGTACAGCACAGGGAAATATAGCCATTATTTTATAATAACTTTAGATGGAGTACAATCTATAAAAATATTGAATCACTATGTTGTACACCTGAAACCAATATTGTAAATCAACTATACCTCAATTAAAACAATAATAAAATAAATAATAAAAAGAATTCTGTTTCAAATATGTTGAGATGTCTATTAGACGCCCAGATGGACAAATCAAGTCGGCAACTGGATAAATGAGTCTGGAGTTCAGGGATTGATTCTGGGCTAGAGATGGAAATCTGGAGTCATCAGTTTATAGACATTAATTAAAGCCCTAAGAGTCGATGAATTCACTAGGAAGTTAGGGTAGATAGAAAAGAAAGATCCAAGAACTGAACCCTGGGACACTCTAACGTGGAGAGCGGCATGACGGGAAAAGTGCAAGCGGCTAGTCAGGTAGGAGGAGAATCAAGAAAAAGTGGTGTCCAGGAAAACAAATGAAGAAAGTATTCCAAGTTATTGAATCTTCCTTTAGTTTCTCTCAGCTTTTTCCAAATGCCCATGTGCATAAGAATCACTCTACGAAGCACCTAGACAATACCTTATTTGTTATTTTGTGGGAAATTTAAAAGATTTTCAAGGTAATTCTGACTTGGCTTGATTTTAGCCATAGGTGCTGACACAAGAATGTAACTGTGATGGAATGTGATCTACTGTAGGTCCCAGGGAACTGGGAGGATTCTAACATACTATAAGGACAGAGGTAGTGTTTACTGGGGGTCAAGTATAAGGGTTTACTTCACTGAATTTTTTTTGATAATTGCAATTTTAAAAACTTTTTATTATAGAGAATAGCAGATGTGCAAAATTAGGAAAATAGTCTAATGATATAATAGCCTCTGTGTTCCCATCACCCAGTTCAGCAATTACCAACTCATGGCCAATCTTGTTTCTTTTCTATTCCATTCACTATCCCCATACATTTTGAAACAGACTCCAAACATCATACCATTTCGTCTATAAAAATACTTTTTTCACATTAATACCATTATCACCCGCAAGAAGTTAATGTAATTTCTTATTACAAAGAAATCCAACCAGTGCTCAAGTTTTCAATTGTTTGATAAATATCATGATTTTTTAATAGCTGGCAAATTGTTTGTGGAAGGGAGCAGGCAGAGTTTCCCACCATCTGGATTTTGATGATTGCATTCTCATGCTGGTGGTGCTGAAATGCTTAGCATGCTCCTCTATCCTCTGAATTTCCTATAAAAAGGAGTTGAATCTGGAGGCTTAATCAGGTTTGTCAGATTTTTTGGGGGCATGACTACCTTATAGGTGCTGCTGCTTTCTTCCACCAGGAGTCCCTTAATGTCTGGTTGCTCCTCTTTTTTGTGATGCTGGTGGCTGTTGATGGTCAAAGCCTAGATGCATCATCACATTGGGGGTTGCAAAATGGTTCTCACTCTATCCATCCTTCTTCATTTACTAACTGTAATACTTCTATAAAGAGAAACTTCCCACAATCTGTATTTGGTTTCTCCATGATACAGTCCAAAAATGGAAAGGCACTATAATGCTTAATTTCTTGTCAATTTTAAAAATAATGAGTTGGTGTCTTGCATCCTCCCACAGAGACCAACTAGGGTATTGTGAATGCATGGATTTAATTATTTGAGTGTTTCAATCCACTGCAGTTATCCTCACTGATGCTCAAATTATCCACCACTGGCCAATGGAAGCCCCTTCACATAGGTTCCTGAATCCTTTTGATGTATAATCCTCACTATCTGGTGTGGCAAGATGTTCAGGTTTACCTTGTATATTTCCCATCCAGACGTAGAATCAGCCATTTCCCCTAGAAGCCCTGGTTCCTTTTAGTGGAAAAGGAATTGAAGTTGTTACGTACCATATAGGGTCACAGAATCAAAGAGCCAGGCGGTAGGTGTTGAAGGAGATGTCACTTCAGTGAGCAAAGCTATACTAGAGTCCCCTAGAACTCAGAATTTGACTGGGAACCATTCACACCAACCTCCTCTCAAGCTGTTGATCTAAGAAAAGGATGCTATTATCTCCCAAGCAGACAGTGTTGGGCCAAGCTGATGGCATTGTTTCATTCAATCCAAGTAAGTAAAAGGAGAAGAAAAATGATGTCCATGAAAAAATGCTACTAAATAAGGGAAAGGACAAGGGGAAGGGACAAATCCCTGAAAATGCAGACTGCTACAGGACACAGAAAGAAAATACTGTGAAATTATTTGGCATCCTCAATAAGATGGAAGAAGAGATGTCTTTCATAAAACATAAGCAGATAGTCACAGGATGAAAACAAGCTGAAAAGAAAAAGAACAAAATAAATAGAAAGGTAGATGCAAGAGATAAAGAATTCTAAGGGAAAAATCATAAACACAAGGGCAAGAATATGATCAGACTCTACATCTATACACATTATACTGTTGTTTTCACCTAATAATATATGAGAAACATCTTTCCATATGTCATTAAATATTTTTTACCATAATATTCCTAATAACTGGACTGCATGGGTAATTCAACATATGAAGGGTCATACTCCATTGAACTTACCCTCTTGTGTCAGAAAACTAGGCGTTTTCCAAGTTTTTCTGCCATTCTGCGCAATGTGAAGATATACACATTCTTGTATATCTGCTCAATAAATAGTTATTTACTGAGCATCTAATGATTATTACCGGGCACATGCTGGGGTGCATGGTAGTGAAAGAGATGGACACAGTTCCCATCTTCATGGACCTTGCAGCCCAACAGGGAAACAGGGCAATTAAGTAAGAAATTTCAACACTTTTGTGATAAATGGTGGAGAAATTTTATGGTAATAAGGAAGCACATGGCTGGGAAGCCTAACCTACTTTAGATTTTCCTGAGAAAGTGACATTTAATCTGAGACCTGACAAATGAGAGGAGCTAAGCTAAGAAAAGAATTGCAAATAATATTTTAGGGAGAAAGAACAGCACGTGCAAAGGCCTGAATATGAGAAGAGCAGGACACACTCAAGACGAAAGAAATTCAGTGGCAGGTAACCAAGGGCCTTGTCACTGAAGGATGTTAAGCATGGGTGTTCCGTGGCCAGTTTTTTTGCTCTAGAGGAAGCACCCTGGAGCACAATGGACATTGGATTGAAGTGTAGCATGACTCAAGGTAGGGAGGCCATTTAGGAAGCTGTTCAATAGCCCAGGCAAGAAAGGGTGGTGAGCCAGAAGAGGGTGCTGGCAGTGAAGACTCAAAGAAGCAAATGGACCTGGAAAATATTTAGGAGAGGCTGATTCATTTGATAGGGGTGGTAAGAGAGAGGGGAGTCAAAGCTGGATCCCAGGTTTTTGACTTTAGCAACCAGGTGGTGCCATTTACGAGTATCGGGAGAAAGAGATGAGAAAGATTATGAGTTTGGTTGGGTAATGTTGAGTTTGAGGCTCCTAAAAAATCCCCAGATGGAAATAGCCAAAATGCAATTGGATATACAGACTTGCAGCTCAGGATCACTTCTGAGATCTGGACTGGAATTCTAGATTTGGGATCCATCAGCATATGGGTTGTAATCAAAGGTTTGGGAGTGGTGGAGATCTTACAGTAAGAATATGTAGAGAGAGAAAGAAAAGCACCTAGGGCAGACCCTGAAGAACAGCGCCAACACTGAAGGGATAGGCAAAGGAAAAAGACACTTAGAAGGAAAAGCCAACAAGATAGGAGGAAAACCAGGGGGAAAAAGTGCAGCCTTATAGAAGCTGAGGAAAAAGCTTGTGATGAGAGGAAGGGAGTGGCTAACAGCATCAAATATTTCCAAGAAGTTAAGAAAGACAAGGGCTGAAAAGAGTATGCTGGATTTAGTGACTATCTACATGACACGACAAGAGCAGTGAGTGACAGGGGTGAGTTGGGCATGGTGACCAGATTTCACAGTAAAGAGTCATCTGAAGTTGAGGAAGCAGCCAATCTCTCATTTGACACTTGACCCAATTTGAGAATCACTGTCTTTTACTCAAGCAAGTTTAACTCATCTACATTTATTTTCATAATAGTTTTATATGAGTTTGCTTCTTTCATTTTGTTTTATGCTTTCTAGTTTTTATGTGTTCTTGCTCTTTCTTTTCTATTTTATTTTTTGCTGAGTAGACCATTGTGTTTACCATTATCTCATAAAATGAACTGGAGTGTAAACAGCCTGCTTTTAATTCTACTCAGTAGTGGAACCAGAATCTGAACCCAGGCGGAACCCAGTGGAACCAGAATTTGAACTCTGGGGTCCACAGTCTCAGCCACTGTGCTGTACGGACTCTCTTGTGACCCCAAATATCCTAATACCCATAGAAAATTAACTTGCCCTTGAAAATAGTTACACCATAAGGGCCATAATTTCACTTGTAGAAATACACTTTAGAGAACTAATCAGAGAATTATGCACATAGGTATTCATTGCAGCATTATTTATAACAAAATGAATTTGCATAGGTTTCCCTTTTTTAAAAATAATATCCATCAGCTGTTCCTCTTCAGTGCTTATCTTTTTGTCTGTGTTAATAATTTTTGGTCTTGTATCTGAATTTTGGTTGTAAATTGATCACATCCCTTTAAATGCCGATTGAAAAAAAATATTTACATTAAAATCTGTGCCCTGTCTGCTTCCTGAGCTGGCTGACTGTTTACAACACAGAACAAGACCTGACATATAAGGATGAAAGAGCTCCTAGTCCATGTGAAGGAAGCAGAAGAGGCAGGCATTTTCTGGCATCAAAGCTGACATGTTGGGCTTCCCTGGTGGTGCAGTGGTTGAGAGTCCGCCTGCCGATGCAGGGTACACAGGTTTGTGCCCCGGTCCGGGAAGATCCCACATGCTGGGGAGCAGCTGGGCCCGTGAGCCATGTCCGCTGAGCCTGCGAATCCGGAGCCTGTGCTCCGCAACGGGAGAGGCCACAACAGTGAGAGGCCCGTGTACCGCAAAAAAAAAAAAAAAAAAAAAAAAAGCTGACATGTTTTTTTGTTTTTTTTTTTTTGACATGTTTTAAGACCTGAGAAATTCGGTTCTAAGATGTCTGGCAATGAAGCAGAAAGAACTACAATAAAGTTACATAATTTCCATTGTCCAGTAAGACAAAGAATTAAGAGTAATTCTTTTGTGGAGGCAGATTTTTTTCTGGGATCTAAAATCAAGCAGGTGTGGGAGGGTCTGAAGCCCCTACCCACCATCCTCTGGGCAGTTCAGGGGGAAGGGCTTGGTCAGTCCTTGCTATAATTATGCCAGAGGAAAATGACATTTTTCTGGGATTCCAATCTTTCCTTTTTGACTGCTAATAAAGCTAATAATTTAAAAATATATATATATATAAATAAAATAAAATCAAGCAGGAATTTATGTGAATCTTCATATAATGGGTATTGAGGGACACTGAAGACTGGAACAGAGTTCCCCAAACCCTTGGAATTTCCTGAGTTGTAAGAGGCATGAGAGCATCTTTTGTTGTAGTATTTGGTTGCTTGTCCTCAGTTTCTGAAATTACTTCAGAGCCATAAAGGTGAAATGGGTGTCTTGTTATTCGTAACAAGTCCCTTTCAACCACAACTGACTTTATGTTAATGAGGCGACTTTTGGAAAGCACCTGAAGATGGGGGGCTGGCTACCAGAGGAGCCAACCCTATGATTAGAGGGTTGAAAGTTTCAGTCCTACTCCCTGACGGCTGGAGACTGAGTTCAGTCACCAACGACCAATAATTTAATCAATCATGCTTGTGTAACGAAGCCTCCATAAAAACCCAAAGGACAGGGCTCGGAGAGCTTTGGGGTTGGTGAACACATGGAGATGGGGGGAGATGGAGAGGGCAAGGAAGCTCTGAGTCCTTTCCCATGCCTTGCCCTGGGCATCTCTTCCACCTGGCTGTTCCTTTCATAATAAACCGGTGATCTAGTAAAATGTTTCTCTGAGTTCTGTGAGCCCCTTTAGCAAATTGATTGAACCCAAAGTGGGGGTTATTAGAACCTCCAATCTATAGCCAGTAGGTCAGAAGTACAGATAACAAACTGGATTTGCGACTGGCACAGGAGGGGCAGGGGACGTCTTGCGGGACTGAGCCCTTAACCTGTGGGATCTGGCACTATCTCCAGGTGGACAGTGTCAGAATTGAGTTGAATCGTAGGACACCCAGCTGGTGGGGGAGAATTGCCTGTGGGGGAGAATTGCCTGTGGGGAAACACACGCCCACATCCACCCTCCGCCACACATTGGGACTGGGTGCTCAGACCCCTTACTATCTTTGAACAGTTTATAAAGAAATCCTGTTAAACCCATTGGCCTGGAGGGCTCTCCATGAACTTGCATAAAAGCACACGGCCAGATATCCTCTCCTGACCTGGGGAAGGTATCTATGCAAACAGATGAGAGTGGGGTCTGGTATTTTGGCTTCTGGTCATATTTGTGTCTTCCTCTCATCTGGGGAGCTCTACCACCAGCAAGGCGCTTTCAGATCCCGTGCTTTTTCAGCTTTGCCATGAAAGCACCCTCAAGCGAATATGAGTTGGAGGTGGGTGAGATGTTGTAGCCCAAAAAGGCCAGCTGTAAGCTAAAATGTGTTTGAAGATTTGCAATTTATATTTAAAATCCATGCGAATTACAGTCTGTTTCATAATGTGTTATAGGTAAAAATGTGTCCCCCGCCCTTAAAACTTCTAACAAAATTGGTGCTCCAAGAAGATGGGCTGTTTTTGTCCTATCTGAGTATCCCTTGGCCAGCTGCCTTGGACCTCCCCACTCCCACAGATACACCATTATTTTAATTTGATGTTGGGCCAGTGCTTTCAGAGTCTAGATTAGTAAACTGCTTCTTTCCAGTATTAGATGTCTTGGAACAGAACATCATGTATTCTTCTAAAGTACAGAAAACAGGGTCTATATAAACTCTGGTTGACAGGTTTTGTGTTGTTTTTTTTTTAAAGTGACATTAGCTGGTGAACATAAATGAATTGGACTTACTGCTCAGCCACTGTTTTACACAGGTACAAACATCCAGTGACCACATTAGGCAAGGGCCAACACACTTCTCAAGAAGGATCTTTTAATCTCTAGCATTCATGATCGTGACCTACCTGAAATTCTAGGGGGGAGATGCCTGGGTGGTGGACACTTGGCGGGGCTAATCTCACTAGAAAAATGAGGCTCTAAGGAGAGGTTTGAAATCTCCAAACTGCCACTCTGTGAGAGCAAGCACACTCTAAGAATTTTGCACGTTGAGTCTTTTTTCTTATAAGCTCGTTCCTATTCAGTTGGCCCTTTCTCTGCCTAGGACTCCTGGATCTTACAAGCCTAGGGTTAGCTAAAGCAGCCCTGCGGGGAGGGGTGTTGTGCAAATCCTCTAGATGGATTTAGGAATGGGCTGGGCCATCATATGTGTTTATGGAAGGCCCGAGATCATTCAGAAAAAGATGTATCCTCTGGAAATTGGAGGCCACAACCTCCAAGAGCAAGACTCATAGAGTGCAGGCCAGGGGTAGGCCAGTAGGCATCTGGAAAGCTCCGTTGAACAAGGAAGAAAATATTTCATTGTGAAAAAGTATCTAAAGCAGATGCTGGCCACCTGTTCCATAGAAGAACCTCAGAATGGCCTCAGCAGTACAGCTATTTTAAGAAAAATGTCCTCTCAATGAACTAGCAAAATGAGTAAGCTACAAATTGTATCCCTAAAGAGCTAACAGATAGAACTGTTTGGTACCACTTCTAAAGAGTCATTTAAATACTGACAAAACCAATATTTGAGACTACATGTGTTGGCCAATGGGAAGACCCAGAGGAGGTAAGGTCGGGTATTCATTCCTCCAGAGGCCTCCTTGTTGGTTGGCATGGCTGCATTTCTCTACAGAAAGCTACAGTCCTGCTTGAAGCCTTCCTACAGTTACAGCTCTCACCAAATTCTGGCAACTCCTCCCTCCCCTACCTCTTCAGGCTTGGGGATAGTAACGCTGGCTTGAGATGTTTCACCATCCTTCGCTGGTTTCTGCTAAGGCTGCCCAAGCTTTTGTGGACGGACCCTTCATTAAACTCTCCTCAATTCCCCTTTTGCTTATGTCATCTTTCCCCTGCTGGACGCTGACCCACACACGGTCCTCACTCCAGGGCCAGACTGATGAAGCTGTCACCATTTGGAACCTGTCTGGAAAAAGAACACAGTGGCGTGTACCTTGTTCTTAAGGGCTTCTTCCTAGAAATGACACGTGACACTTCTGTCCATTCTTCATAAGCCAAAGCAAATCACAGGTGTATTAGTTATCAACTGCCATATAACAAATAACCCTAAAACTTAGTAGCTAAAAACAATGAACATTTATGATCTCATGTAGACTCTGAGGGTCAGGAATCTGTGAGCCGATTAGCTGGGTGGTTGTGGCCACAGGTCTCGCACAAGGCTGCAGGCATTTGGAGGCTGGACAGGGGCTGGAGGATCTGCTTGCAAGGCGGCTCACTCACACGTCTGGCAGCTTAGGACTGGTTGTTGGCAGGAGGCCTCGGGTCCTTACCGCATGAAACTCTCTAAAGTACTCCTTGAGTGTTCACATGACATGGCAGCTGGCTTCCCCTGGAATGAGCAAGTCAACAGAGAGTCCAAGAAAAAGCCACAAAACCTTTAAGGACCTAGTCTCAGAAATCAGAGACTTCTAAGTGAGTCATTAACTCCAGCCCATGCTATATGGGCAAAGCTAAGCTCTACCTCCTGAAGGGGGGAGTATCAAAGAACATGTGGATTTTTTAAAACCACTTCACAAGCCTACACCTAACTTCAAAGCAAAAGACGTGGCTGGGAGACGAAGCATAAACATTTGGTGAGTAGTACTAATGACTGGAAGAATCCTAGGAGATTTCATTGGCCATTTAAGAGTTCAACAAGATCTCGATCCGAGGTTTACTGCTGTGTTTATGAGTCTTTACTATATGAATCTTGGGGTTATGGTGTTGAAAATATAATTTGAACCCAATCCAGGAATCCCTTGGAATGGGGAAGGGGAAGCCCAATATCCAGACTTCCTTGAAATGATGTCATTCCCAGGGCTAATCCCCTCTGGGAAGAAGAGCTTCTTCACTTAAAATGAAGCCCTGGGCAGGCGGGAGTGGGGAATCCGCTTTTCTCTATGATCTTCATTGTTCCGACCTTGGGGGCCAAGGTGGTGTCCACCCTGTGGAACTGGGAGGTCTGGGGTCAGAAAGAGGGGCCTCTCTGTGTCCATTGCTCATGTGTATGGCCTAAGCTTTTGGTCAAACCTGTTGGAATGGGCTAGTCTTGTCTCAGAGGTCCAGACCATGAGAGTAGGCGATGTATCCACACTTGGGTCAGAGCATCAAGGGGAAAGAGTGCATGGGAGGCAGGAGTAGCTGAAGAGAGCCACATGGTCCAGCCCCCTCCCCAACAAGAGAGTCTGTCTCATGAGCAGACCTAGAAACTCTGGGTTGTATCCTATTAATGTATCCAGCATTTTGTTCCTACCAGCTACCCCCAATCTGCCTGACTGCAAAACCAGAGCTGTCAACACAGCGGCCCAAGAATCCAGGCAATGTGAAGATCTTGGCCCATGAGTGCCAAGGTCATATCTGTGAGGGAGGTGTAGTCATTTCCAGACCCAAGGCCTGAGGCAGACAGAGATGGAAGATACCTCCAGACCAGGACAAGAGGTCCAGAAGGGTTGGAGATACTTTCTCTATCTGATGGATCTGAGGCCCTGCAGGGAAATGAAAACCACCTTCCCCAGGATCTGGGAGAAATTTCTGGTGAGCCTCTCCCCGCTGCAAAGCAAGGTCACAGGAACAAACATCCTGCACAACACCTAGTGCTCTGCCTGCTCTACACTGTGGCCTTTGGACCACAGGGTTGTGGCACAGTTCCAACCCGGGCCCAGGGTTTGCTGTGGCCACAATCATTGATTGTACCTGTATGAGGAACAAGCACAGTTTGTAGCCAACTGAACTTTCTTTTGTCTCCCACTAGCCTTTAAATTTTATTCAGTGGGTAAAACGTTTCTTCTGCCACAGGATGAAAATTCAGCAGGCCTCATGATTTTGCGTGTGCTCAGTTTTAGGGAAGAGAGAGCCTGGCAGTACTTTAGGTCAGAAAGTCACTCTTGTTCTGTAGTTATATATTAGTCAGCCTTCACTCTTCATTTAAAGGAGTCTTGTTCCTCTCTCCCAGCCAAGGCTTGCAGTTGGTGCTGCCGCCTCTAGGAAAGGCTGCTTCTTCCTCCAACCCGATCCCCTCTCCTCCCCACCCCACAGCGGCTGTTTCCATCATCACCAGGTGAGGGAGAGGGCAGCAGATGAGGTAAGGTCACATGCCACTAGGCTAGACAGCTTGGTACTCTCTGGGTTGGTAGGGAATTCAAGCTGACTTTCAATTGCAGGTGCTCCAAGACTCCCACCCCTAGATCTTTCTCCTACGATTCCCTTCCCCCGTGATTCATCTGTATCCTAAATGGTCACTGGCGACACCTTTAGTTCCAGCTTCCTGCTGCTTGGGCCCCAGAGCCTCTCCCCTCTGCTTGGCCCACTTCTGATCCATGGGAAGCACTCACAATCCCCTTAGTTCTAATGAAGTCCCAGATGATCCTAAGACACCAGCCAGGTCCTGGCTCTGCCTCAAAGACCCAAGTCAGCACATCTCTCTGTCATCCCCCAGAGAAAGGAATCAGACCCTGGGCCCCTATTCACCCCTCAACTCCAGAGGTCTTGTGGCCACTGTCTCCAAAGGTGGCCGCCACCAATGTCTCCCTTCCCTTTATGTGCGTGTCCACTCAGCTATCAAGAAGTAGAATCTATTACCCCGCCCCCTTAAGTGTGGACTAGCCTGTAACTGCTTAACCAGTAGCACAGCTGGAAGTGACTCAGCCAGTTCTGGACCCATCCTTTAAGAAGACTAGCACCTTGCCTTTCCTCCCTGTTGGTACCTGCATCCATGCTGTGAGGAAGCCCAGGCAGCCACATGGAGGAGAACTGAGCCCCTTAGCCAACAATCCCAGCTGAACTCCCAGCCATCAGATAGCACCAACTTGCCAACCAGATGACCGAGCCATTTGGAGCACAGACAAATGTCCCCACTGAGCCTGGTCTAAATTGTAAAAATGTGAACAAATCAGTGATTATTGTTTTAAGGCACTAGTTTTTAGGGTGGTTTGTTTTGCAGCAATAGGTAACTGAAATGCTTTGCAAGTTCTCTAAGTAGCCCCATGGAAGCCTTTCTCACTAAGTTTGAGGTGAAGTAGATGGCAGGATGGGGGATTCAGCATGGCAACAGATCTCTCCAAGAAAATCTCTTTGCAAATTACCCACTCTCCACACACTCTAACCCATTTTCATATCCCTGATCTACCTGAGGAATTGCGAAACCACTTTAAAATTTCCTTTATAAGGTCAAAGTGTATGGGAATTCTGTCTGACGCTCACACGGATGTCTACTACAGTTCATATTAATTCCTCAGTTAAAGCTGGGGCTCAAAAAACCTCACGTTCAGATTCTGTGGCACTGGGTCCAGGACTGGCTGAGGCAGACACTGACGGTGGGAGTCTTCAAGCAGACGGATGCAACAGTGATTTTTAAAAAAATTTTTAGGCAGGAAATCCTGGCAGAGTCCTATTTGAAGGTCCAAATGAGTCAAAAGCTATGCTGTAGTTGAAGAGGGAGGGGGACGTCCAAGCTGGGCCAGGGCACCTCTCCTTGCTCCTATCCCCCTAAAGCAACATAAATGGCCTGGGGTCTGCAGAGCACAATTTGAATACCACTTGTGTAAGGCAACCAGCGTGGGCTTCGGAGCAGGTGAACATCTCTGCATCTCGGTTTCTTCATCTGTGAAATGTGGAAGATGACAATGCCTGCCTCACCGTTTTTAGGAGAATTTGATGAGCCCAAGAGTGTAAGCACATCTGCTCTTACTTGGTAATCCACAATGTCTCTGCTTTCATTTTGACTCAAGTCTCAACTCAACAGTAGAGAGCCCTCCGCGGCACCCCAGGCCTCTGCAGATCGTCACTCTCTGGGACAAGAGAAGCTCCTCTTCTGGAAAGTGGCCAGACTCCTGGTAAGGGAGGGGTTAACCATGGTTTCCCTCCCCCACAGGATAAAATTCAGGCGGGAGAAAGGCTGAGGCGACTGGGAGGATCACAGAATTGCTGGGATGCCCTGAGGCCTTTTCAGCGCCCCACATGGTGACCCAGGAACTCCTCCCTCACAACCACTGTTGGGAACTTGCTGCATGCTAGGCAGATGCTAAGGGCTTTCCCTGCACTGTTTCATTTAATCCCCACAACGACCCCACGATGCAGATACTATGACCCTGCTTTACGGGTTAGAAAACTGAGGTTCATAGATGTTAAACCAGTAATCCCCAAGTTTGGCTGACCATCAGAATAACTGGGGAGCTCTTAAAATGCACATTCCTAGGGCCCCACCTCACAACAACAAAACCAGAACTCAGTTCTTTAGGGTCCAAGGTCTCACACCTATCCAGTGGGAAGACAGGGCTGGGAATAGGGGGAGTCAATGGAGGCGGCTAGAGCCAGGGTGCACCAGAGAGCCAGGCCCTCTTACAATCTACCCGAAGGTGACCCCAGCCTCACCGTAGGCCCAGCCACTGCAAAGCCAGAATTGGAACGCAGGCCACACTCTTAGCCATGAAGCTGCCACCATCCCAGGATCCCCTAGGGGAGAACTTCATAAACATGAAGATGCATCAAAGCCACCAGGAGGGTGCTGACCCAACCAGCTGCGTGGAGTCTGTGATTCAGTAGGTCTGGGGTAGGGCTGAGAATCTGGATTTCTAAGTTTCCAGGTGATGCTGATGTGGCTGGTCCAGGCTCCACACTTGGAGATCCACTGCCTTAAGGTGGAAGGAGGAGCCGGCACCTAGAGCAACAGGTGCTTCTCTAGATTTCTTTTCTAAGGGTCTGGGATGAAGGGCTCTGAGCAGCCTGGATGCCCCACTCTGCAACCCCAAGGTACATGTACCCCAAGCTGGATGAATTCCCCCATCTCTCCTGCACACAAGCACCTTGATGCCAGGCGTCCCAAGCTGCTCCTGGTCTCAATAAGGAACAGTATCCTGGGGAAAGGGTCTACAATTTGCCAGTGCAGAGAAGTCAGGCCCTACCTGGGTCAGGACTGATGGGATTTCTGGTTTCTGACCACTCCGTGTTGACGCCATCCATCCACGCGGGGGCTTCTGGCATGGTGGTGGTATGCTCACGTTTGTTTCTGTGCTTTTTGCAGCTCTGCATTTACCACTGACCAAGAAAAGAAGAACCAATTTAAAGTTCTTAGGCTCTCACCGCTCCCTCATTGAGTAATTGTCCTGAGAGCAGTTGCGGACATTAGCACTAATTACTTAATTTAATTTTATGTGCTCCTTGTTAGGGTCCCAAATTCAATCTACAAATTAATGGCAGCTCACATGCAAATGAGTGGAATTCACAGTCCCCAGACTTCATGGTTTTCGTTTTGGTCTTTACAACAGCCCTACAGCCCATAAGCCAGCACTGGGTATTTCCTTCTCATCCTCAAAAATACTCTTTCTGATTCATCAAGCACCTAATTGCACAGCTCTTGAGGGACCTTTCTACCAAAAATGAATATCAGCATCCAGTGGGCCTTGGCCCCTTCATCACTCCCACCCCCACAGCTCCCCTCAGTGCCCTGACTTAACTGACCTGTTCTCGACCCCTGACCCCTATCTGTTCCTCCCAATTTTTCCACTCGAACCTAGGCCCATTAGGGTTTGGGCTAAGAGCCCTACGTTGGGCGTCAGGACATGTTGGGCCTGCCTACTGACCAGCCGGCTGCAGTTTTCGCACCTAAATACAGGAGCAACAGGATGGTAGTTTCTGCTGAAGGAAATGGGAGGTGCTGCTGAGAAGAGAAATCTAGGGCTGTTATGATCTTAGGACTCGGGGAGGAAGTCCTTCCTCCGGGGGTTTTGGAACTCGGCTTGGAGATGTCGGGAGGGCAGGAAGCAGCTCTGGGGGTGGCCAGTGTGGGTGTGGAGCGCAGGGGGGATTCACAGCATCACTGGGCTGCCATTTCATTTTTGCTGGTGGCTGCAGTGAGGGACAGCCTCCAGCTTCCAGGGGGACTCAAAGAACCCCTGGAGGATTCAGAGCTCTGGGGAGAACTAGCCCAGGCTGGATATAAGCTGTGTGGAGAAACTCAAAGAGCTCCATCTCTGAAACACCATCGCCACGGGAGCCCAGGCCAGCCCCAAGCTGACCATAACCTGCAGAGAGAGCCCTGAGAAACAGCTGTGGCCTGGGAGGCAGGACGCATGGAGAATGGTCCTTTGGCCTCTTTATCTTCTCAGACATGAAGTGACCACAACCGGGAATCGTTCAGGTCTCTAGACTCACTATCGGGAGGACACCTTTTTTTAAGCTTTACTGAGGTAAAATTGAAAAATAATGGGAGACATTCTTAATAAGTTGTATGTTGGGAGCTTGGAATCGCTTATTTGGGCCTTAAAAAATAGTTCCTTATTTTCATCCAAGTTGGTAAAGCAAGACATCTGTTATTTGAGAGAACTATCCTGTCTTAGTCCATTCAGGCTGCTGTACCATCATACCACACACCAGGCAGCTGATAAGCAACAGAAATTTCTCACAGTTCTGGAGGCTGGAAGTCCAAGATCAGGTGTCCGCAGGCTCAGGTTGTGGTAAGAGCCCTCTTCCAGGTGCCAATTCTTTCTGGGCCCTCACATGGTGGAAGGGACAAGAGAGCTCTGTGGGTTCTCTTTTATAAGAGCACTAATTTCGTTCCTGAGGGGTCCACCCTCAGGACCGAAGACCTCACTTCTTAATACCATCAGGCTGGGCATCAGGATTTCAACATATGAATCTGGGGGGAAATGAACACTCAGACCATAGCGTAGCCTGATCCCTACGGGCCCATCAGCAGTGATGTTCCATGGTTCCATGAGCTATCCCCATTCCTTACTTACCTGAACAATAGCCAACAGTACTAAACACTTAGCCCAGTGTGCCAGGCACTGCGCTAAGCACTTGACATGCATTATTGTACCAAATACAACATTTCTGCACGGGAGGGGCTATACTTATGCCCACCTTGCACCAAGGAAACCAAGTCTCATCAAACTCAAGTAACTTACCCCAAATCACAGAACTTGTAAAAGGTGGAGCTTAGAGCTCCACTCCTGGCTGCTTCTCCAGCATCAGTCCCACCCAGAGGTCCCTAACTCCTGTGACAGTCAGGAACTCTGCCTGTGGAGCAGAGAGACCCTCCCCCAAGCATGAGGACAGGGCACTGGGAGCAGTCAGATTGCAGCAATGGACACTGCTGAGGCGGGCTTGGAGTTCAACCCTGGACCATCTAGGCAGAACCCACGTGTGGCAGAATGTTAAAAAAAAAAAAAAATCCTTTTGCTGTTCTATTTCTGTTGAAGGATAGACACAGTTAGAAAATACAAATGTGTGCTTGTTCGAGGGGTTTGAAAGAGATGCTGCTGGGCAAGAGGGGGAAAGCAGCAAGCAAAGCCCTCATGCTTGTTCAGGAACTCTAAAAAGAAAGTATAAAACCCTTTTTCTTTTAAAGGAGGCAGAAAAATCTCAAACCATGACTGGGAGACTGACGAAATGAGAGGGGTTTGTAGACTCCTAGATCAGAAAGAGGCACATCTTCCATCACAAGCTGGATAGGTGGAAGGGTGGGTGGTTGGATGGTGAGTTGAGAATTCTCTCCAAAACCGGACTGTCCCAATCCCCAGGAGGGCTTTTGGGCCATCAAGTTCCCCTCTCTAATATCCTTGCCCCAGATTCTGATAGGCTCTCCCAGCTGAGGATGGCCCCAAAGCCTAGATTACTGCTACGGGTGGAGAATGCAGGGGGCAGAAGCAGCAAGGAGTGCGCGGAAAGCCAGGGAGATAAGTTAGGAGCGGAGATTTCCCCCTGAGGAATCATCCTGATGAAATCTGGGCTAGAGAGGTCCACGTTCAAAGGTCTGTTTACCTTATTATCGTTTTACCCCGAGGAATGTGCCTGTTGGGTTAATGTTTATTTTATTGAATAATCTAGTTTTAAGCATGTCAATAAGAGTCAGTGCTACTTTATAGGAAGAAAATGCAGTTTGTGGCTGATTTCATATCTCCACCAAGAGGTCCTTCCTGGGCCCATTGGCTCTACTGCCACCTGGTGGTGGATTCCTTTAGCGCGGGGCTGGCCATTTGGGTCACAGACCAGAACCCCAGCCCAGGGTTGGAATCCTGGCTCCGCTCACCCAGAGCAGGATGACCAGTTCGACAGAGTTCCACTCTCTGAATTTCAATTTCCACATCTTAAAGTGGAGACCGTAATACCGGCTTTGGGGGAATTTTGTGATGATCCAATGAGTTAACGTATGTGTAGTGCCTAGTGCAGAGTAAATGTTTAATAAACTATTCATTAGTCGTATTGGGAAAGAACTTGATATCACCGTGGGGTTCTGTTCTCCTCATTTCCATTCTGACTTGAGTGAAGCTATGGAAGGCATGGCCCCCGCATTGGCGGCTGAATCAGAGGCTGAGAGATGTTGGCATGTTGGGCCAAACCTAACAGGGGAAATGTAACAGGAATAAAGTTATAAATTATATTTATTGTCCACCAAGTGTCCACAAATGTGGGGGATGCCTAGCTGACAAAAAAAGACCAGGCCAAAAACACTGAAAGATTTTAAGAACACACAGCTCAACCACAACCAACTGGGTGACTCCACACTGAAAACTCTAATTTGATCAACAGTCGTGAAGGAGCAACAGATATCACAAGCCTTTAAAATGTTCACTCACCTGACCTCTTAATTCCACTACTAGGACTCTACCCAGAGAGAGCTGTACACAAAGATTCTCATCACAGTGAAAAATTAAAAACAATAAATGTCCAATAATAGAGGACTAGTTAATTCAATTGTGGCTTACCCATATGCAGTCCTTCAAAATTTAAGGGAAAAATCTCATCATATAAATTGGGGTGCGGAATATAATTAGAACTAGAGGATCATAACATACTGATAAAAAGTTTCAATTAAATGAAGATAAAAACTAGAAGACTTCATGCACCTAATGAGACAGCTTCAAATTGTATAAGGCATAAATTGACAAAACTATCAGGAGAAATTGACAAGTTCAACATTGAAGTAGGAAATTTTAATACACCTCTTTGAGTAGTTGATCAAGCAGACAAAAAAAAAATCAGTAAGGAAGAAGGGTTGAACTCCACAATTTAGAAGCTTAATAAGAACCCTGCATAGAACACTGCACCATACAGCTGAAGAAAACATGTCCTTTTCAAATGCAGACTTGACCACACACGCAGAGAAACCAGCAGTATCAGTACTTGATGCTAAATTCTAAGACTGGTGAGGATAGCGAGCCAGATGCTCTTTGTTTGGAACTCAGAGAAGATCTCCCACAGGAGGTTATGGCTAAGATGAATTTGTGAAGACAGTTCTCCAGATAAATAAGATGGGGCTGGGAGCTGAGCCTGCCTCAGGCAGAAGTCGCCGGTCCGAGGGTCCTGAGGCAAACAAAAGCAAGTGAGCTCAGGGAACTACAGAGAGCATCCCTTGGTGTCTGTAATACCAAGCTCTCTCAGTCAGCCTGCTTCCAGGCAGAGGCTCTCTCATGAATATCCAGGCCCCACCAAAAGCTATGGTTCAGTTTCCGCCTCTAACAAGAGATGGGGGTCTTCAGTTACCTCCAAGCTGGGGCATGTCCCCCAGAGAGAAACATGAGCTGGGCCCGAAAAGGAGCCGTCCAGAGCTCAGGTGTCAGGCAGGCGTGGTGAGCTCACCACGAGCGGGAAGGTCACAGGACTCTGCGGCTCCGCCAACCACCAAAGAAAGTCTCTGTCCATCGCCTACGGGGACCCCTAAAGAGCCTTAGAGGCCTGCAGGCTGGGCCACGCAAAGTGGGAGCCAAGACTTCCAGGCCTGGTCCAACCCAGCTATGTGACCCAGATCACCCGTCATCCTCTGGGGCTCAGGCCACCTGTTAAACACAGGTATCACTGGCCTCCTGCCCACCCCAGCAAGGTGTCACATACACAGGCTCAGGTTTAGGAGGGAACTCGAGAGGTGTTTGCAACAGTAACTGTCCAAAGCCCCTGCGTGGTGGAAAGCCAGTGTTCATCCCAAACATTCATTCAGCCAACTGCTTTCCCGTGTCCTCCCTACAAACCACTCTCCATGTGCCCCTGTGACCTGGTGTGGGACCTCGCCTTATCCCCCTCTCAGTCCCCGTCCCTGGCTACTCAGCAAGTGGTGAGATATGATAGCCAAGAGAGGTTTGGGCAAGCCACTCACGCCTTTTAGCTCAAGAGACAAATATGAAGGGAGAATACAGAAAGGAAGTTGGGAATCCGCTGTGTGACTGTGAGCAAGTCACTTCCCCTCTCTGGTTATGTCTCCTCATTTTTAAAAAGAGGGGAAATCATCTCTAAGCTCATTTCTTGCTGAAGATTCTGGGATCCTATCATTGAAAGAACTAGATCTATTTCAAGGGTCAGTTGAGCAAATTCTTAATCAAAGGATATCGTCCCTTCCATTGACTTACCAGGGCTGCTGAGAGGTGCAAGGAATCAGAAGTGGGGCTCACTGAGCCACAGACCGGGAATTAGACCTCACAAGGGGCTGTTACCGAACCAGGTACCAGATTCGCTCTGCGCCCCACGCAGCAAGCCAAAATGCTGAGACGCTGAGGTTTACAGCAACGACAGCGCTTATTCACTAGGCAGCCAAGCAGAAGGAAAAACACGCCTCACACCTGCCTTCCCACGGACAAGGGGCTCGGGGCATTTATGGGATAGAAATAAAGATACCTGGCGGTCCGAGGTGTGGGGAACAGGAGAAAAAAGGTGACTGGGAAAAGGTGAGGTAATCCACGTTCTGCGCAGGCGGATCCAAGCCACAGGTTGAAAAATGGAGGCGCTTAGCTCCACCTGAGGGCGGAGTTTCCGGCCCTCTGACGTCAAAAGGTCATCGAGTGGACACTCGCGCATGCCCAGTTGAAAGGTCGGTAGTCCGTCCAGTCTCAGGACCAGCTCAGCTCAGAGTAGACGCAGCTGACTCCAAGTTCCCGGAAAGCAAGTCGGGCAAAAACGTTATTGTTTCGGCTACGTGCTGCGCGGAGGACGTGCAAGCCTTTCCTAGACAACCTTGACTAGTGAAGGCAGGTGAAATGGATTTTTGACTAATGGTTACCCACGGTCTCACGGCTGCCACCAGGACTTGGGGCAATAGGTCCACTGTTCTTCAGTCATCCCCACCTGCCTGAATCAACACAGGGGGAACTTCTATCAGGCCTGACCAACATTTTTGATATGCTAATAAGTCCTAAGAGAAGCCAGTCCTTCACATGTGTGTGCATGTGTGTATCTACAGATACCTACAGAGATACATATATGTAGAGAAACTTGTGATCTCTCTCTCTTCAAAAATATACGAATATATAGTGAATTAAGAAAAGGAGAATTAGGAATTCCCTGGCAGCCCAGTGATTAAGACTGCATGCTTCCACCGTAGGGGGCACAGTTTCGATCCCTGGTCGGGGAACTAAGATCCAGCAAGATGCGTGGCATGACCGAAAAAATAAAATAAAAGTAGAATTACGTGATAAAATGTAGGTTTGGTTCTTGAGCATCTTTGGGGGTGTAAGGGAAACAGGGACGATACCCCAGTTCACGGTGGTGCGCTTCAGCTTGCTGATGGGAACTTATGGTGCCTCAACACCAGCAATGAGCAGTCTTCCTGTTTCCTGCTTAATCTGGGCCAGCCTCTGGAGGGTCATACTTATTTCTGCGTCCTAAGTTTTGAGAGGGATACTTCAAACCAGAGGCTCCCATGTAATATCAGCTCAGGTGGGGTGGAGTCTGGAAAGCACTGAGTGATGGTTGAAAGAATTGGGCATTCGGAGCCTGGACAGGAGCAGACGGGGGGGGGGGGGTGGGGGCGGGGGGGGAATGTAGTAAAGGCACACACAAAGGCAAGGGCTATATAGCTTAGCATAGAAATAGAGTTGAGTTTTCACGAAAATGTAAGTAGAAGGAAGAAAGATTAGTTACAATGGCCACGACCATATCCGCACATAGAGTTTCATCCTTGGGTCTCCTTTCATCCAGCCTGCTCCCCTCAGTGACTTTGTTCATTCCATCTATCTCCTAATGTCTCCCAAACCCATCTTCAGCCAAGATTCCTCCAGAGCTTCATACTTGTACATCCAGCTCCCTCCTGGTCACCTCCACCTAGATGTTCTCATGCATACCAAGCTCTACATGTCCTGAAGTGAACTCTTCACCACATCCATGACCATATTGGAAAGGGCTTCAAGTTTTATGGGCGGCATTTTTACCAACCACATCTGGAAGGCAAGGGAAGGTATGGAATGTGTCGTTTATAACTAAATGGTAAATGGTTACCATTTCCATTTGCCTCTATCCTTAGAATGAGGTGTTTTCAACTCGGTTGCTCATCGGAATCACCTGGGACATTTTTAGAAAATGCACATTTTCTTCCAGGCCCCACCCAAAACTCCATGAATCAGAATCCCAAGAATCTTAACTTTTCTTTCTTTCAAATTTTGACTCCCACTAATGAGATCAACGAAAGTCCATTATGTTAATTAACAAGTCATAAATTTCACCACTGAAAATTCATTCACTTCTACTGACATTTATTATAGTCAGTAGGAAAGATCAGGAATTGATTTCAAGGGAATGAATGCCTTGGCTCTTATCCCCACTTTTAACCAGAAAATACACCTCTCCACCATTCTCTTGAAATTTAGCAGTTCTGGGAAGCATTATCCGCTTGATGCCTCCAGAGGGAATCTACCCTTCATTTGGCCTCTCTGAGCATCAGGTGGTTGATTGTACAGTATTAATTTGTTCTCACAATAATTCTGTTCTTTGGAGAAACTCTTAAATCACTCTCTCTCTCCGCCCTGCCCCCCACCAAACTGGCAGCTCAGGAGTAGGGAAAGAAAGGGCAGGGCAGCCAGGACAGGCACCGAAAGGTCCTAACCTCCACACTGGCCCACAGCAATTTTCAGTGGGCTCCCATGCTGCCCCTTGGCCTGGGGATGGCCCTGAGTTTCCGGCCTCAGATATCTGACAAGAATCTGTCATTTTGTAGCCTCGATGTGCTGCTGGCTACCTTTCTGTACTTTTGATAGCTTTTCCCTTTGAACAAGCAAAATATGGCTATGCTCACCTTGTGGGCAGAGGTGGGGGGTGGGGATGAGTAAAATGTAGGCAGTTCTAAATAGTAGGTCATTGCCAAATTATTTTAAAACCAGCATGGGAATCTAATTAGACATGGATGTGCTAGGATACACCTCCATTCCTGCATCAGCCGCTCCCTGGGTTACACACTCTGCTTCCCACTCTCAGTCCCTTTTTATTTTTATTTTTTTCTGATTTCCCCTACATTTCACAACACAAAGTTTATTAGCAAAATCATATATTTAATATATTCTGGGTCCTAGACTCTTATCAAATATATCATTTGCAAATATCTTCTCCTATTCTGTGGATTACATTTTCACTTTCTTAAATAGTCATAAATTTAGCTTTTGATAAAATCTTGCTTTCATACAAATCTATAGATACAGTTAACTTAAATTTGTTACTTGGCATTACATACAGAATGGACAGACAACAAGGTCCTACTGCATAGCAGAGGGAACTATATCCAATATCCTAAGATAAGCCATAATGGAAAAGAATATAAAAAAGAGTGTATATATTGGGCTTCCCTGGTGGCGCAGTGGTTGAGAGTCCGCCTGCCGATTCAGGGGACACGGGTTCGTGCCCCAGTCCGGGAAGATCCCACATGCCGCGGAGTGGCTGGGCCCGTGAGCCATGGCCACTTAGCCTGCACGTCCGGGGCCTGTGCTCCGCAACGGGAAAGGCCACAACAGAGAGAGGCCCGTGTACTGCAAAAAAAAAAAAAAAAAGTGTATATATATATATATATATATATATATATATATATATATATATGTATAACTGAGTCACTTTGCTATACAGAAGAAATTAACACAACATCGTAAATCAACTATACTTCAATAAAAAAAAAGAAACAGACTCACAGATATAGAGAACAACAAACTAGTGGTTACCAGTGGGGAGAGGCAAGATAGGGGTAGGGGATTAAGAGGCACAACTATTAAGTATAAAATAAATAAGCTACAAGGATATATTGTACAGCACAGGGAATATAGCCAGTATTAATGACTTTAAATGGAGTATAATCTTTAAAACTTGTTAATCACTATATTGTACACCTGAAACTTTCATAATATGGTAAATCAACTATACTCATAAAAAAGAAAAAGAAAAACAAAACAAAAATTTGTTAGCTGGTTTGTGAAAAAAAATTCTCTTTAAATTTAGATATAACAGTATTCCTTATAAAAATTTACTTCATTGTATTAACACATATTCAAATTATCAGATAAATATTTCTTATAGAATGTGGCCTGAACAAAAAAGAATAAAGCCTAAGTTGTGATGGGACAGTTTCTTCTGATTTTCTCACGCGATGCAGGTTGTCATGGAGGGTCTATCAGATTCAGCAGGAAGTGGAAGGTCAAGGGGCACCGCTGTCAGGCTGCATTCTTTCTTATTTCACCCAAGAAGTCATAGGTCTGCTCTGAAATGCCGAAAGGTTCATGGAGCCCCGCTGGTGACAGCAGAGCCTGGAGGGCGCCCTCGTTTTCTTGGTTTTGCTTGAGCAAGTCGGCGATGACCTTCCATTGGGCAGCCTCGGTCTCCTCCTCTGCCCACCAGAACGCGGGCAGGAGCGCGGAGTGGAGGAGGGGGAGCGCGCGGCGTGGTAAACCAGGAGGAACACGGCCTTCAGTAGCTCCTTGTCTCTCTTCTCCGATCTTTTTAATGTACTCTCTTTCTCAGCCCAGGAACTCCCGAGTGCATCCATTATGTCGGGCTGCTCCAAGAGCTTGGGGAAGGTGGCCAGCACTGGATTACTAATTAAATCAGCACTGTGCATGCCCATCCTGTCTTTCAGGAGCACATCTCCAAGAATCTGGCAATAAAATACCAACAAATGAACGGAGCACATACTTCCAATTAATGTTCCCGGCAGTAGACTTAGCATGTTCCTTGATCCTCTGTTCAAAGATCTCAGTTTTACTAGAAGTTGAGGCTGCCTTCTCACCGTCATCATCTGATGGAAAACACTACCATGTGCCCTTCTGGATACTGAAGGGTCCACTTCAACACCTTTTTCATAAGGGGTGCCTCCATTCAAGAAGAGTTCATAAGGTTTTGCTGGAATAGGAATTCCACTGGCATGAAAAAGTTTAAGAAACACCCAGCCACAACTTAATTCTCCTCTTTCACCAGTTGAATTGTGAATATAAGAAATTCCAAGTTCAAATAATATTCCAAGATCTGGAGAAGAAGAATTGGACCTGATGAAACAGTCACCATCAAGCAAGCAGGGCAAGATGCCAGTAACCTGGGAGAAAAGGTCCATGTTTTGGGTTTCTTAGGTTGCCACGTGGCCCTGACTGTATGAGTGTTGCTTAGAACCTTATTGCCGTCAAACAGACAGAAGCGCACGTGTCTGCTCAGAACCTGGATGCTCACTCCTGGGAGAGGAATCATCTTACAGCTCCAGAGGGTCAGAATCAAGGAAACCCGTTTTAGCATCCCACATTAGATCTCTGAAGGCCAGTTGTGAAGTAGTGAGCTCTGGTTGTAAGAAGTAACTTGCTCGAAATTGATCCCCTTGCTCTAGAAGCTGGAAGGGGGTGGAAGGCCTGAACCCGGCAGGAATAGCTCCCATCGTGGTCAATACGTCGACGGTGTTAATCTGCTCTGAGATGGCTTTTCGGACTGCACGCCAATGAGAATCGGTTCTTTGTTTAACTTCTGCTCCTTCTGCCATTTCTACCTCTGCATCTTCTTCACTCCCTTCTTCACTAGACTCCTGGCCTTCTTCTTTATTATAGGGCTCCAAGTCTGTTCTGGGACTAAGACCTTTGTTTCCTTTGGCATTCTAGCCATCCACCAACCATCAGGGTTTTTTTCAATTATAAGGCGAATTTCCCCTTTCTTAAATGTAATGTCTCCGACTTGCTGAGCCATAAAATCTCCAACGTATTCTCCACTTGTGGCCTCTTCATCTTCTTCTTCTTCATCTTCTTCAGCAGAATTGTCATCGTCCTCTCCTTCAGTAAGCGCCCCAGTTTCAGCGACATTTTCTCTACTTCTGGACACAGCAAGTTCCTGCAGTTGGTGGGTAAGCTTATCCAAAAGATTGTGTTCCTCCTCTTTCGTCTGATTGTAACTCCCAACAGGGGCAGGTTCATCAGCCTGTGAGAGAATATAAGTTTTGCTTAATTTTTGAAGAGCATTTTTATTTTCATCTATTGCCTGTTTTAATTGGATACATCTTTGGTAAACATCTCGCCTTTTACTGGCTTCTAGAGCTCCTTTCAGTCGACTCTCAGAAAGCAAATCATCAAGCTGCTGCTTCCGCTCCTGACTGCGACGCTGCAGGAACCGGAGGGGATCGTGCTGCCACCTCGCCAGCATCTCCTCTGCCTCGGCCTCAGTCCCTTTTTGACCAGTGCTGCAGCAGGAGGCTCAGCCAGAGCCGCTATATGAAAATCCTCACAGGGCAACCCTTTCATAGATAACCAAGAGCTGACTTTTCCTTGTGAAGCACATGCTCAAACTGGAATTAGAACGTGAAGTTCACTCGTCATTGGAAATACACTATGTACCATTTTATGTAGGATATAAAACTTTATTTTGAAAAATTCCCACCAAGTTTATCTTACAGACGTACTCTTACATGAGCATAAAGATGAGGAAATTCATTGCATCATTTATAATGGTCCCAGACTGGAACCCACTCTCATTTCCACCAATGTGAGGCTAATGAATTATGGTCTATATGGAATACCACATGGCCAAAAAGAGATAGAGGTATATGTATTGACACGGAGCCCTCTTCGAGCTATAGTAAGTGTGCGTGGTATGCTCCCCTTTGTGTGTGTGCAGGGGTGTATGCACATGCGTGTGACAATTTCTGGAAGGAGACACAGGAACCCAACAAGAGTGGTTACCTCTGTGGAGAGGAACAGGGAGACTGAGGGATGGGAAATGAGAGAGAACGACCCAACTTTTCATGTATAGGCCTTTAGCACCATTCTAAAAAAATTTTTAACCATCTCCATATATTAACTTTAAAAAACATTTTAACATTCTCTTGAAATGTCAAATATGAATTTCACAATCTACAAGAAACTTTGATATGTCCTTTAACATTTACATTTATAATACTATGGGATCCTTGATTTTAATACAGTCTTTGATTTGACCTCTTTTACTTCCCTGGGTGGGGATGGGGAAACAGAATTTGGCTTTTTTTTTTGCCTTTATGTGCTTATTGTGTATTCTCTGCCTTTTTCTCTGCTTATTATATATTAGGAGGAAGAAGGAATTATTTTTACATATTTATTACACATATTCTGAATTAGCTACTGCCTCACACTATTTCTCCTTTCTTCATCTTGTCACATAAAGGAGCACAGCATTTACACTCCATGCAGTATTCCTCACTGTGGTTACTGGAAACCATCACTTTAAGACATTATCTATTAATAAGTGGGGAGGGGCAGATGTGGACACTGCCCTTTCATTTCAGTATGCTGTAGCCATATTTTGCTGATAGCCTAATTCCTGATACTTATTTGTTTTCATCTTCTGACTTTTAGTTAAAATTCTTTTGCGAGCCACATTTGGAGGGAAGCTGTGTGCTTTTGTCAATTTCATTACCCATGTCCATATTCATTCCCAGTGTATTGTGCTGTCTAGTACATGTACCAACTTTAAAAAAAAATTGGTGTATAGTTGATTTGCTATGCTATGCCAATCTCTGCTGTACAGCAAAGTGGCTCAGTTATACACATACATTCTTTTTTCTAATATTCTTTCCCATTACGGCTTATCCCAGGAGACTGGATATAGTTCCCTGTGCTATACAGTAGGACCTTGTTTATCCATTCTAAATGTAATAGTTTGCACCTACCAACCCCAAACTCCCAGTCCATCCTTCTCCATCCTCCCCTCCCCCTTGGCAACCACAAGTCTGATCTGTGTGTCTGTAAGCCTGTTTCTGTTTTGTAGGTAGATTCATTTGTGCCATATTTTAGACTCCACATAAAAGTGATATCATATGGTATTTGTCTTTCTCTTTCTGACTTACTTCACTTAGTATGATAATCTCCAGTTGCATCCGTGTTGCTGCAAATGGCATTATTTTGTTCTATTTTATAGCTGAGTAGTATTCCATTGTATATCTGTAGTACATGTACCAACTTTGATAAAGTTCCTATTGGGCCGTGTTGTCTGAGGTAGTGATTACTGTTATTTTTCTTTTGGTTGCAAAGCAGTTTGGTGTATAGTGATATCTTTTCACAAATATTATTCCTATCATCTGCAGGTATTTAATTAACAATTAAAAATTAAATAGTATATACTTATATTCAATTTCCTGTGATAAACCATAATGGAAAAGAATATGAAAAAGAATGTATATTTAACTGAATCACTTTGCTGTACAGTACAAATTAATACAACATTGTAAACTATATTTCAATAAAATAAATTTTTAAAAAAGTAAATAGTACTTAAAGGTTTATGGTATAAAATAAGATGGGATAGTGAGTGAGAGTATGGATGAAATGTGATTGGCCACGTCAGTAATTGTTAGGGCTGGATGAGGGGTACATGGAGATTCATTGTATTTTTCTCTACACTTTTGAATATGTTTGAGAATTTCCATAATAAAATGTTAGAAGATTTATCGTATAAAATAGCTGCCCCTTGCCTCATTTCCACCTATTCCCCATTCCTCAGTCCCTTCAATTCTTTTTGCCATTTCTTTGGACATTTATCTTTCTATTTCTTAACAATGCTTCTGGTACTATGTCTTGATTTATCAAGACATACTAGATGAGTATCTGCTCTCTTAACCTGACCTCCCAAACAACTGCTATAGTTGTTAGCACCATGTTTGGATAAGCTGAGTGTCCTATTTCCATTATTATAATCATGTAAATATTTTAACTTCAGAGCCAGGTAGTATATTGATTATGATTCTCTTCTTACAAAACATTTCTTTTTCTCCTGAATATTATAAAATACTTGTTTTTATTGCTTATTTTTCTTTCTAGCTACGGCTAAAACATCCCACTCCAATAGCCTCCAAATACAACATTCCACACTTGTCAAATCTATACAGAAGCCTACAATTCCAACTTTTCTCAGGTGTTCTGCCTCCTGGAGCTCCCCATCTCTAGCTCACCTTTGGATACTGCCTTCCCAGGACTCCTTCTGACCTTATCCTGGGTGTACCTGTCATCTCCCTTCTATGCTGGATCTTCTTTTTCTGTATCCCATGTTGTCCTGATTTTTCATCAATGCTCCTGCTTTGGTGAACCACATCCTTCAATAGCTTCTTTTTTTTTTTTCACATCTTGATTGGACTATAAATGCTTTACAATGGTGTGTTAGTTTCTGCTTTATAACAAAGTGAATCGGCTATGCATATACATATATCCCATTATCCCCTCGATCTTGCGCCTCCCTCCCACCCTCCCTACCCCACCCCTCTAGGTGGTCACAAAGCACCGAGCTGATCTCCCTGTGCTATGCAGCAGTTTCCCACTACCCATCCATTCTACATTTGGTAGTATATACGTCAATGCTACTCTCTCACTTCATCCCAGCTTCCCCGTCCCCCCCCCACCCTGTGCCCTCAAGTCTGTTCTCTACATCTGCGTCTTTATTCCTGCCCTGCCACTAAGTTCATCAGTACCGCTTTTCAAAATTCCATATATATGTGTTAGCATATGGTATTTTTTTCTCTTTCTGACTTACTTCACTCTGTATGACAGATTCTAGGCCCATCCACCTCACTACAAATAACTCAATTTCGTTCCTTTTTAGGGCAGAGTAATAAATATTCCATTGTATGTATGTGCCACATCTTCTTTATCCATTCATCTGTCGATGGACACTTAGGTTGCTTCCATGTCCTGGCTATTGTAAATAGACCTGCAATGAACATTGTCCTACATGTATCTTTTTGAATTATGGTTTTCTCAGGGTATATGCCCAGTAGTGGGATTGCTGGGTCATATGGTAGTTCTATTTTTAGTTTTTTAAGGAACCTCCATACTGTTCTCCAGAGTGGCTGTATCAATCCACATTCCCAACAACAGTGCAGGACGGCTCTCTTTTCTCCACACCCTCTCCAGCATTTGTTGTTTGTAGATTTTTTGATGATGGCCATTCTGACCGGTGTGAGCTGATACCTCACTATGGTTTTGATTTGCATTTCTCTAATGATTAGTGATGTTGAGCATCTTTTCATGCATTTGTTGACCATCTGTATATCTTCTTTGGAGAAATGTCTATTTAGGTCTTCTGCCCATTTTTGGATTGGGTTGTTTGTTTTTTTGCTATTGAGCTGCATGAGCTGCTTGTATATTTTGGAGATTAATCCTTTGTCAGTTGCTTCATTTGAAAATATTTTCTCCTATTTGTAGGGTTGTCTTTTTGTCTTGTTTATGGTTTTTGTTGCTGTGCAAAAGCTTTTAAGTTTCATTAGGTCCCATTTGTTTATTTTTGTTTTAATTTCCCTTACTCTAGGAGCTGGGTCAAAAAGGATCTTGCTGTGATTTATGTCATAGAGTGTTCTGCCTATGTTTTCCTCTAAGAGTTTTATAGTGTCTGGTCTTACATTTAGGTCTTTAATCCGTTTTGAGTTTATTTTTGTGTATGGTGTTAGGGAGTGTTCTAATTTCATTCTTTTACATGTAGCTGTCCAGTTTTCCCAGCACCACTATTGAAGAGACTGTCTTTTCTCCATTGTATATCCTTGCCTCCTTTGTCATAGATTAGTTGACCATAGGTGTGTGGGTTTATCTCTGGGCTTTCTATCTTGTTCCATTGATCTATGTTTCTGTTTTTGTGCCGGTACCATATTGTCTTGATTACTGTAGCTTTGTAGTATAGTCTGAAGTCAGGGAGCTGGATTCCTCCAGCTCCATGTTTTTCCCTCAAGACTGCTTTGGCTATTTGGGGTCTTTTGTTGTCTCCATACAAATTTTAAGATTTTTTGTTCTAGTTCTGTAAAAAATGCCATTGGTAATTTGATAGGGATTGCATTGAATCTGTAGATTGCTTTGGGTAGTATAGTCATTTTCACAATATTGATTCTTCCAATCCAAGGACATGGTATAGCTCTCCATCTGTTGGTATCATCTTTAATTTCTTTCATCAGTGTCTTATAGTTTTCTGCATACAGGTCTTTTGTCTCCCTAAGTAGGCTTATTCCTAGGTATTTTATTCTTTTTGTTGCAGTGGTAAATGGGAGTGTTTCCTTCATTTCTCTTTCAGATTTTTCATCATTAGTGTATAGGAATGCAAGAGATTTCTGTGCCTTAATTTTGTATCCTGCAACTTTACCAAATTCATTGATTAGCTCTAGTAGTTTTCTGGTGGCATCTTTAGGATTCTCTATGTATAGTATCATGTCAGCAAACAGTGACAGTTTTACTTCTTCTTTTCCAATTTGTATTCCTTTTATTTCGTTTTCTTCTCTGATTGCTGTGGCTAGGACTTCCAAAACTATGTTGAGTAATAGTGATGAGAGTGGACATCCTTGTCTTGTTCCTGATCTTAGAGGAAATGCTTTCAATTTTTCACCATTGAGAATGATGTTTGCTGTGGGTTTATCGTATATGGCCTTTATTATGTTGAGGTAGGTTCCCTCTATGCTCACTTTCTAGAGAGGTTTTATCATAAATGGGTGTTGAATTTTGTGAAAAGCTTTTTCTGCATCTATTGAGATGATCATATGGTTTTTCTCCTTCAATTTGTTAATATGGTGTATCACATTGATTGATTTGCATATATTGAAGAATCCCTGCATCCCTGCGATAAATCCCACTTGATCATGGTGTATGATCCTTTTAATGTGTTGTTGGATTCTGTTTGCTAGTATTTTGTTGAGGATTTTTGCATCTATATTCATCAGTGATATTGGTCTGTAATTTTCTATTTTTGTAGTATCTTTCTCTGGTTTTGGTATCAGGGTGATGATGGCCTCATAGAATGAGTTTGGGAGTGTTCCTTCCTCTGCAGTTTTTGGAAGAGTTTGAGAAGGATGGGTGTTAGCTCTTCCATAAATGTTTGATAGAATTCACCTGTGAAGCCATCTGGTCCTGGACTTTTGTTTGTTGGAAGATTTTTTTTTGCGGTACGCGGGCCTCTCACTGCTGTGGCCTCTCCCACTGCAGAGCACAGGCCCCGGACACGCAGGCTCAGTGGCCATGGCTCGTGGTATGTCTCTGCATACAGACAAAAGACCTGTATGCAGAAAACTATAAGACACTCCGCGGCATGTGGGATCTTCCCGGATTGGGGCACGAGCCTGTGTCCCCTGCATCTGCAGGCAGATTCTCAACCACTGCGCCACCAGGGAAGCCCTGTTGGAAGATTTTTAATCACAGTTTCAATTTCATTACTTGTGATTGGTCTGTTCATATTTTCTATTTCTTCCTGGTTCAGTCTTGGAAGGTTATACCTGTCTAAGAATTTGTCCATTTCTTCCATGTTGCCCATTTTATTGGCATAGAGTTGCTTGTAGTAGTCTCTTAGGATGCTTTGTATTTCTGTGGTGTTTGTTGTAACTTCTCCTTTTTCACTTCTAATTTTATTGATTTGAGTCCTCTCCCTCTTTTCCTTGATGAGTCTGGCTAATGGTTTACCAATTTTGTTTATCTTCTCAAAGAACCAGCTTTTAATTTTATTGATCTTTGCTATTGTTTTTTGTTTCTATTTCATTTATTTCTGATCTGATCTTTATGATTTCTTTCCTTCTGCTAACTTAGGGTTTTGTTTGCTCTTCTTTCTCTAGTTCCTTTAGGTGTAAGGTTAGATTGTTTGAGATTTTTCTTGTTTCTTGAGGTAGGCTTGTATAGCTATAATCTTCCCTCTTAGAACTACTTTTGCTGCATACCATAGGTTTTGGATCGTCGTGTTTTCATTGTCATTTGTCCTTCTAGAGAACTTTTAATTTCAGTTATTGTGTTGTTCATCACAGTTTGTTTGCTCTTTAGTTCTTCTAGATCCTTGTTAAATGTTTCTTGTATTTTCTCCATTCTGTTTCTGAGATTTTGGATCATCTTTACTAACATTACTCTGAATTCTTTTTCAGGTAGGTTGCCTATTTCGTCTTCATTTATTTGGTCTTGTAGGTTTTTACCTTGCTGCTTCGTCTGTAACATATTTTTTTGTCATTGCATTTTTTTTTTTTTTTTTTGGATGGATGGGCCTGTATTCCTGTCTTACTGGTTGTTTGGCCTGAGGCATCCAGCACTGGAGTTTTCAGACAGTTGGAGAGAGCTGGGTCTTGGTGCTGAGATGAGGACCTCTGGGAGGCCTCACTCCAACTAATATTCCCTGGGGTCTGAGGTTCTCTGTTAGTCCAGCAGTTTGGACTCAGAGCTCCCACCACAGAAGCTCAGGACCAACCTCTGGCCTGGGAACCAAGACCCCACAAACCGTGTGGCGTGGAAAAAAAAAAAAAAAGAAGAAATACAATAACAAAGAATAAAAAACAAAATAAAATTAGAAAGCTAAAAAATATATTAGGAAAATTAAAAATATAATTGAAACAACTGCAACAAGGTAAAATAAAACCAGAACAGAAAAAACAAAATGGGGGGGCGGGAACAAGCCAAAAGGAGCAGAAAAATAACAAAGTATAAAGAATAAAATAAAATTAGAAAAATAAAAGATTAGAAAAAATAAAAATATAAATGAGTCAACAACAATGAATCAACAAGGTAAAATAGAACCCCAGTCTAAAAGAGGAAAAAAGAAAAAAAGAAAAAAAAAGAAAAGCCTTGGCTATGGGGGGTGGAGTTTAGGTGGCGGGGAACTTATGCAGGGGCGGTGTTTAGGGTGGGTGGGACCTAGGCGGGTGGGGGGTGACGTTTGAGCATGGGGCGGGGCCTAGGCTCAGGACCTAAGCAGCTGGAAAAGGCCTTGGGGCCAGGGGCTTACGCAGGGCAATGTTTAAGTGTGGGGCGGGGCCTCTACTTAGGACCTGCGCCAAAGCGGACAGGCAGCACGTCCAAAGGAGGGCCTCTGGAGTGTGAAGTTCTGGAGTTTGGACGTAGGGCCCTGCGTGAGGTTGTCTGGGTGTGGTTTAGGCCCAGCACGGTTGGAGGGGGTCTCCGAGCGTAGAGGTAGGGCCCTGGGTACAGGTGTAGGGGTGGAGCTTGGGCTCTGCACAGCAGGAGGGAGGCTCCAAGGGCAGAGGATTAGGCCCGGGAGACCAACAGGCTCCCCAGTGCCTAAGGGGACAGGGAAAGCACTGGCCCCGTTCCCTTCCATTCCTTCACGCCCCTCCCCCACTGTCTCCCCCACGGTCTCCCCCATCCCCGCTGGACCCCTAACCGTGGGTGGGTCCCACTGGGTGTAGGAACTCCTCCTCTCCCCCAGCCACCTGTCGGGGTGCCGGTCCCGTAGGTCCGGCCTTTACTTTTGCTCCCCATCCCTCCCTCCCACTCCCTCAGGACCCATGGACAGAGGATCAGGCCTGGGATCTCAGCAGACTCCCGGGGGCCCAAGTGGGCAGGGGAAACCTGGCCATGCTCCCTTTTGATCCTCTGCCCTCCCAATGGTCCCCCAATTTCCCCCTTTGGACGTGGGATCCCTTCCCCTCCCCCAGCGACCCCTCAGGGGCGCCAGTCCTGTCCTGCCTCCACTTCACCTCCCCCTCACTGCACCCCACCCTGCCTGTCCTGCCCAGTTGCTGGGGGTTCCTCCTAAGGGGACCCTTAGGTGTCTGTGGTCCCCCGCTGGTGCCTGGTAGGTGCCCTAGTTGTGCCGAGAGGCCAATTCCGCGTCCTCCTAGTCTGCCATCTTGACTCCGCCCCTCCAATAGCTTCTTTAGACAGAGTGTATAGGAAGATAATTTTTTGAGACTGCATATCCAAAAATGTCTTTGTTCTGCCTCACACTTGATTGACAGTTTGGCTGTCAAGTTGGAAATAACTTTTCTCCAGAATTCTGAAGGATTACTCTATTCTCTTCTGGCATCCAAGAAATTTTGCTATTGAGAAGCCTGATGCTGTTCTGATGGCATTTTTATATTAAATGTTTTCCTGGCGACTTTTATTCATCTGAAATTTCATGGTGATGTGCAGTGGTGGTCTCCTAAGCATATGGAGAAAGGGTCAGGACCCGGGCATCTAACTGCTCTTGGTATAAACTTTGCACCAGCCCCTCCCCACACCCAACTCCACACTTGTTCCTTCTTACCAGTGTACCTGCTTCCTCTAATTCCTGAGTCTTTCTTGGATTCTGCTGTGCAAATCTGCTTTCTCATTAGTAGCGCCAGCTATAGGCACATAAGTTTGAGCTGCCACCGTTTTGCTTATTCAATTAATACTCCTCCATCTTTTTATCTTCCAAAATTTTGTGAACATTTCTTGTACACAGTGTCTCGTTTCCTTTGTCTTTAATGGTACTCAAAAAAATATTTTTTTCCTTACTGCCATTTTAGAGGAATTTTGAGAAGGTACAAAGATAAACCCAAAGCACAGTCTAAATCACTATAGTATTTAATAGGAAATCTTCTACAATATTTGATGAAAGCCTCATTAATGCTATTTTTGTTATTACCATATTATTGAATTTCCATCTTAATTTCTGCATAATTATCCATATACTCTTTATCATTAAAGCTCAACATAAAATTTGCTTTTGCTATAAACTTGCAAACTTGAAATTGTACTAAGAAATTGGTATTACCTAATTCCCTCCCTTCCTTCCCTTTTTTTGTATAACTGCTGAATTTTTGTGTATTTTCTAAATAACTGTACCAAAATAGATGTTTGGCCAGGCCACTGGCTTAATAGCTAGTAATATTCCACATTATATAAATATATATATTTCGTTAACACCTCACTACTCAAAGTGTAACCAGTAGCACTGACAGTATCTGGGAACTAGTTAGAAATGCAGACTCTGAGGCTCCACTCTATCAAATCAGAATCTGTGTTTTAACTAGATCCCCACGTGATTCACAAACACATTAAAGTTGGAAAACTAATCTAGTATTTCACCATAGCGTGCCCCTCTCTCAGGTTTCCCCTTCTTGCTCCCATTCCCAGAAGTACCCAAGACATTTTCCTTTTAAATGTCTTACAACTTGAGTATGATGAAAGTTACCTTTTCTATCCCTCCCCCATCCTCATGGGTCTGTCCCAGAGGGTCTCCTCCAGGTCTCTGCTCCTCCGAAAGGGACAAGCCTCGAAAAGTACACGCTCTAGAGCCATGTTACTTGGGTCCATTTAAACTCCAGCTCTAGTAGCTACAAGCTGTGGGACCTTGGGCAAGCACATCACTGCACTGTGCCTCAGTTTCAGGTGTAGTACTAATAAGGATTTAATGCATGTTAGCTATCATCCTCTGAAATCAAGGCCTTAACAACTGAATATTTAGGAATTTCTCCGTATCTTCTGCTGATGGTGCTTCTATCACACAGGTGTGTGAAAGGATGTTTTATTCATTTGGACTTTTGCTACTGAATCAACTGGTTCCACCTTCATCTGGGTATGATTTTATAAATATCTGCTGAATCAACAGATTCCCCAAACCTTTTGGACTTGTGGAGTGCCCAGGAAGTGAACATACTTCCTGTTAGAGCTTTAAGAATGAGGGATCCATCTTCTTCAAGGTTCAACAAATATTCTGAGAAAAATGAGCACAGGGAACAATAGGGGAGGGAGATAGGTGAAGGGAGAAAGCCAGAGGAATTTCAGCATTGGTGAGAGGAGAGGGGGAAATGGGGACAGATATTGTCTAGAGGGCAATTGTCTAGTGATGGACTTAACTTTCCCAACTTTAAGTATGATGATGGCTGGAGGTTTTCCACAGATGCCCTTTATCAGACTGTTTCCTTCTATTCCTAGTTTCCTGAGTTTTATCATGAATCAGTGTTGAATCTTGTCAAATGTTTTGTCTACACGTATTGAAATGATCATGAAGTATTTCCTTTATTCTGTTAATATGGTGCTTATAGTTATTGACTTTTAATTTTAAACTAACCTTTCATTCTGCAATAAACTCTACTTGCTCATAAGGTATTATACTCTTTACATATTGCTGGATTCAATTACCTAATAGTTTAATGATTTTTGCATCTATGTTCATGATATATATTGATACGTCACTTTCTTTCCTTGAAATGTCTTTCACCAGTTTTGGTATTAGAGTAATACTTGTTCTCATTTTTTCAAAAAGTTGGGAAAAGTATTCCCTTTTCCCTATTTTCTGTAAAGTTATGTAGAACTAAAGCTTTTCTTCCTTCAATATTTGATAGAATTCACCAATAAAGCCATGCGGACCTGAAGTTCTTTTGCAGGAAAATTTCTGATAATAACTTTCTTTGATATAAGGCTATTTACATTTTCTGTCTCATATCAGTTTTAGAAAGCTATTATTTTTCAAGAAATTTGATGACTTCATCTAATTTATTGGTTAAAATTTGTCCATTATTATCCTTTTAATGACTGTAAGATCTATAATAACATCCCCAATTTCATTCCTGATAGGGATAATCTGTGCTTTTTCTTTTTCCACTGAGTTTTGCTAGAGGTTTAACTTTATTACTCTTCTCAAAGAACGAACTTTTGGCTGTGTTAACTCTATGATTTACCTGTTTTCAGTATCACTGATTTTTGCTCTTACTTTTAATATTTCTTTCTTCTACTTACTTTGAATTTATTTATTTATTTAATTTTGGCTGCGTCTGGTCTTCATTGCTGTGCACAGCCTCTCTCTAGCTGTGGCGAGCAGGGGCTACTCTTCGTTGAGGTGTGTGGGCTTATTGCAGTGGCTTCTCGTTGCAAAGCATGGGTTCTAAGCGTTTGGGCTTCAGTAGCTGTGACGTGTGAGCTCGGTAGTTGTGGCTCGCGGGCTCTAGAGCGCAGGCTCAGTAGTTGTGGCACATGGGCTTAGCTACTCCACGGCATGTGGGATCTTCCCAGACCAGGGATCGAACCTGTGTCCCCTGCATCGGCAGGTGGATTCTTAACCACTGCACCACCAGGGAAGTCCTTACTTTGAATTTAATTTGCTCCTTTCCCCCCTAGTCCCTTCCTTCCTTTCAAATATATAAACATTTAAAGCTATATAATTTAGGAAGCAAGTACAATTTTTCTGATTTGGCCTTTTGTTATTTTAATTTTCGGGGTTACTAAACCTTGAAAGAAACTCCTAAATTTTTTTAGGGAAAAATTTTCAGGAGAATCAGTAAATTCTACCCTGGAGGAGAGTAAGCATATATATCTAAAAAATGATTATAAGGCTATAAAAAGCCTAGCATTCCTCTTACATAACTCTTGGTTTTTCATTCCATTCCAAGCTGGGTGTGTGTTTATTCTAAAGATGCTTGAATTTTAAGAACCCCCAGTTCCTCTGTTGGATACTATGCTGTAATTACCAGTGACTCATTCATCAAGTTTTTGGATGTAAATGAAGGCTAGGTATAACTTCAGTTAATTTTAATGCTTTGACCACACTAACTGCATCACCAGTACACCGTCAAGATGAAATTTTCCTCTATTACTAAGTATTTACATTTATGTAATGAGTCTTCTTTCTTTAGTTATTGCTTATATTATCTTTTTATATTTATCTTTGGAGATCTAACTCACCCTTTAAATAATTCATTTTGAGTTCTGGTTTTTAAATACAGAAAAGGGTTAATGCATATAGATTTTCTTTATACTTATTATGAATAGTACTAAAAATGATTTCCATCATAAAATTTCATTAAGAGTTCTTTTTTAAGGAATTATTGTGCTATCAAATGAAACTTTTTCAAAATCAACCCATCAAGAAATTCCTACTTAAATATACATACAACCAAGTGAATATTTGTATATTTCAGAGAAGATCATCTTTTAAAACATAGGTATCAGTGGCCTTTTCAAATTAAGTTAGCTAGTAGAAAAAAATCTAATACATTTTATATTTAGTCTAAGGTTAGGCTGGAAGAAAAGGCTTTTGATTTTTAAAGGCCAAGCTACTTTATTTCATGAGCCAAGAGATGATACAATTCAATGGAATGAAATGTGTACCTATCAAGATGACTTTTGCTTCTAACAATTTTATCTTTTTTTTGAAAAAAAAAGGGAGAATTTTTAAAATCATACATCATTTCAGCATCTTATTTTTAAAAAACCCAACACTTTGGCATAAGACAAATTTATACAATTAAACACTTCAAAATATAATATGGCATATATTATTTTTCCATAGGGCATCAGATGCTAATAGGTACTTTGTTAAAATAACAAAAATCATATGAAAATCAACACAATACTTCATTTATTTATTGTATAAGTTTGGCAAAGAGCACAAAACTTCAGCAACATTTTAAACATGTAAAAAAGTCAAATGTTGAACAGTACTGGAAATCTTTTTTTATGTAATTAGTAATAATGAGTACACATGTAGGGTTCTGCAAAGCTAGCAAAATACAAAGGGTGCTTGGCTTCTAAACATATACCACAAACACACACACACAAAAGCAATATAATTTATCTTTACAAAAATTACAGCCAAGCAATAAAAAAGAATGTTAATAATGAAGACACTAACACGTATGTTCACTACATATATCTTATACCATGAAATGCTACACTTTGTACCCTGAAATGCCATGTGTAGAGAGCCGAGCAGAGTCAATCAGTTTAGGCTCATCACTGAGGTTAAGAATTATCTGAGCATTTAATGCTTGTATGTAACATACTCAATGAAACCTTGCTATATACCAATTCCTAGATCACATATCTGAGAA
Source organism: Phocoena sinus (assembly GCF_008692025.1). Classification (NCBI taxonomy): domain Eukaryota; kingdom Metazoa; phylum Chordata; class Mammalia; order Artiodactyla; family Phocoenidae; genus Phocoena; species Phocoena sinus. Next base: position 73,758,709 of record NC_045766.1, on the reverse strand, counting down.
GTTGTGTCTTCTTTGTTGGCAGTGTAAAATTTTTGACTAGTATCAAAATTTTGGTAAAACACACATTGAAGGCATTTTCTAGTGTATGCAATGTTTGGGGGCATTAAAGAATGTGGAAGAAATTCTTAGATTACACACTAAGTTTCTGCTGAGGTTTGTCAAACCAAACAGCTCAACTATAAGGCAAGGAAAATTAACCCCCTATAACAGATTAGTGGGTCTTACCAAATAAAGATAAGAATTCAATCTTAGGAAAAAACTCCCTACATAAGCAGATCTGAAACAGTGGGCACTAAAACGAACATCTAAAAATTACCTAACATCTTGATATTCAGTCATTGGTTCAGAAGCCTGACAATTTGTTGGTATATTTTATCTAATTAACATTTTTAGAATCAGCACCAGTCCCCAAAACCTCAAATTATAATATTTAATCTTCACTAAAATACACCCTTTTGTGCTATATTAACACTACAATCAAATTAAAGAAAGCTGAATTTACTCAACTTATTATATTTTTGTGTATACTGGTAGCAACTTAAATTTTTTTATTTACTTGTGCTTCTGTTTTGGGGCACTTTGATTGAAGAGAAACTCATTTCACAGGATTACATCTTGCTAAAGCATTCCTTAGCATTGGTCCAAACTTGAATTCCCTTTAAAAACAAACAAATCAAAAAAAACAAAAACAAAAAAAAAAACTTTTAAAATGTGATTTTGAAAGAATTCTGAAAGCCCAAGTATTTGGCTTACTGGTATGCTAAGTTTTACTTTTTGGGATAATTAACAAGTCCAGCAAATAGGACACTTCTTCTGGCAATACCTAATATAAGTCAATGTCAAATACTTTTGAAAAAAGTAATAGAATCATTTGTTTGAGCCTATCTTCAAAACAGAAAGAACTCCTACAACTTCTTTTTGAAAAACTCATTTACTCTATTCATATCATTTCTATTTATAAACCAAACAAGTTCTCTAATATTTGAAACAAAAGAAAAAACTTATTAGTCTAATAATTAAATATAAATTAATGAATTATTAATTTATTAGTCTAATAATCAATATTTTGATAATTAAGTACTAAGTTATCAACTCCCTTTCAATGGTTATAGCAGGCAATTTAGCAAAAAACTAATATGCTATAATATAACTAACACGCTTAAACAAAAATGCATGTTTGAAACTGGGAAAAAGTGCATGTTCGTAAAAATGTAACAGTAAAATCTAGAAAGTGGTAGAAATAAACGTATGTTTTCAAAAAACAAGATATATATTTGCCAATAACTGCTAATTTATGAAGAAAGAATATTTTCTTTAATATTTAAGCATTAAAGTTTGTCAATATTTATTGAGGCTTCAAACAATAGGAAAAAAAATTAATCTTTTTAGCTTTTTTTCCTCCCTGATGGAATACAAAAAAAAAAAAAAAAAAAAAAAAAAAAACCCACAAAAATCTTTTAAAATGTCCCCGATTGCCTGGATAAAGTAGTATCTAATGGAGTATTCGTTGGTAGAATGGATAAGATAGATCTCATGTGCACTGTCCTAGTAAGACATCCATAAGACAGCAAATGAAAAAACAAAAGCTACACACTAGCACATATAATGCAATCCTGTTTTTGTGGGAAAGGAAAGTGTATATTTTCTAAATGACCGTATAAGTACAAATGAGTCTGAAAAGATAAACATGAAGATGTAACAGTGTTGGGTTTTCAAAAAGGGATTTGGGGAAGGAGGAGGAGAATTTTTACTTAATATGCTTCTGGCTTATTTGAAATTTTTACAATGAGCATATATGTTATTTGTATAATTTTTTTAATCTAAAAAGATAAAATAACTTGAAATATATAGATACCCACATTTACCAAAAAAAGATGATGTTTATCTTGACTTCTCGTACTTAATTTTAAGTTTCTAAAGAAAATAGCACTGTAGATTTTCATATATAAGAATCTACTCCACTTAGGCAAGAAAATAAAACATGAAACACTGTAATACTGTTCCTAAGAAATAAGGTAAACATACACTCTTACTAATCTCACGTATTTCAGGATACACCAGATACCCAACAGTGTGTCTGCACATACCTACAGTAATATCTTGTTTATCCAGAGATTACTTTTTAGCACCCCTCAACCCGCTCACCCTAAGCAAAGTGGCAGGGGGAAAGTCCTTTGAGCCATTACACAAAATCTGCATTCTTGGAAAAGAAGCAAATGGGAGATCACAGGAACCTATTAATGAATCTTTTATAGGAATAAAACAAAACAAAACCACTCTAAAAACCTTTGTTTTCTGATTTTTCAGACCACCAAAGAGTTAAAAAGGCAGATTAGAAAGACGGTAAATGTGAAGCAGCAGCAGGAGCTGATGGGATGACAGCAGCAGAGACAAAAACACCCCAGACTACAATATATTCAAGCATCAGCATTTGCAGATTGATCAGTCATGGTTTTAACTTCCCTCAAGTGACCCCAAGATCTACAACATGAAGTAACTTACAATTTCATTGAGGCATAACTATAAATTTGGCCCAATGACTAATGTGTGAGTCTGTTGTTTCTGTCTCAAAACATCTTTGTTGTCTACTGCTATTTCTCGTCATACAAGTAAAAAGGGCTAAGAAAGTGACAGTTCCAAGCCAGAAAATACAAACTTTGGACAAATTAAAGCATAAGAGTGTTTGTATGAGTATGATTTTTTTCCCTCTAAGAATGTCTTAATAAATATGGGAATCCATCTTACTATGTGATATACTGAGATAAAGCATGTTAAATCGCTCAATAAATTGCGAAGTGCTAGAGAAATGTAAAGCGTGGGAATGACTGGTGGTCACACAGGCAGATCCTGGGTTATGAAGAAGAGGTTAAGGAATATTTTGTATTTTGTTCTTACAACAGCGTTTTAGAAAGATCTCCATCACTGCCAAAACATTTATTTTAACCAGAATAAGCTTCAACGTCCTTGCCTTCTACTGAGATGTCAACTACGTGAAGGGTTTACTCTGACAACAAACCATAATGAAGCCACGGTTTCCCAAAATAACGCTGAAACCATTTTCCAGTCGAAGTATATATCACTGTTAGGAATGGTACTGTACTGCCCTGTCCAAGGGCAGTAACCCTGGGACATATAACCAAAGTACTGTTGTTCATACATATTTTCACATACAAGTTATAAACGGGGCATACAAATTTGGAACTTTAGATGAGTAGAGACTCGGTAATTGATATTTTGATTATGACCCTTCTTTCAAAATTAAGTAGAAAAACTGGGAAACATTCTGGAAGAGGAGAAGAATGGACTTAAAAATGAAAATGATAAATACTTTGGTCCAAATAAGAAACCGATTTTAAAGAAATTTGCAGGCACTTCTGAATATACTTGTACCTTCACTGAAACCAAAACCTACCTTTTTGCACATACTGATCTGCATGACTGCATAGCTTATGAGGGCCTCCTTTAAATCATGGTTCTTTTGTTCTTTGAAGCGTTCAATATCAGCCCAAGCATTTTTGACAAATTCTCTGAAATAAAAGGTATAGTCATTATTATTATTCTTATTTAAATTAAGTAAACTACATATTATAAATTTGAATAACCACTTCTCATTTGAGTTGGGTTTTTGTCTATACAGAGGAAAAAGCTATTGCGTGTATAAGATAGTTCTATTTTTTCTCTTCCTAAAAATTACAGTGGGAGAAAAAGCATACAGTCATACACTCATCTACATTTTAATAATCTCTATTTTGCCACAAGAATTCCAGCTTCAAATTATTCCCATAAAACAGATGTAAATGGCTCCCTGAACCAGCTCATAAGCCTAACAGATGCCACATGAAGTTGCCTTCCTGGGGTCACTGGAAAACATACATTCTTTTCAACAAGATGGATTATGTATCACATTTATCATGTGCTTACTTTAAATGACAACTACAGTTTTTAAAATTCTGAGAGCAATTTGTCTTTTTTTTTTTTTTGGCTGCACCGCCTGGCATGCGGAACTTCCCTGACCAGGGATCGAATCCACACACCCTGCAGTGGAAGTGTGGAATCTTAACCACTGTCTTTTTAACTCTATTCATGAGAGTTTAGTTTGACTTACTTGATGCCGGAAGTTCTAAAAATTAACAAAATCACCTCCAAATCAGTGATACACTCTTGGTCTGCCTTGGTCTACTCAACAACTATCAGATGAAAACAACAATATGAAAAACGAGCCCAACAGTCATGGCAGACCTTTGAGAACAGAATTTCTAAAAATATTTATGGAATAATTACATTCCAAGCCCTATGCAAGGTGTTGGGACATAAAGATGAAAGAGACATAGTCACTGACTTTGAAGGGTTTGTAATTTAGCCAGGGACAGTCACACTGGACAACCAACCACCCAATACAAAACTGCCATGCAATAGTGGCATGAACCAAGTGTTATGACAGCCTGTGAGGATAAGAGAAAGCTTCACAAGAGAAGTAATGCAAAAGCTTGGCACTGGAGAATGATCAGGCTTTTAACTGACAGAAAAGGGCAGAGGGAATGTGCAAAGGATAGAAATCATGAAAAGTACAGGAAAATAATATTATGAAGCTTAGATACGTTCTTCTTCCTCTTTCCCTGACACTAAAACAACTGTTTCTATGCAACATGATTTTTGATTACTCAAATTTCTTAGGAATACTCAATCACTGCATTTTAGAAGAACAGGCTACATCCAGGGACACTGGTGAAGCTGGGAATGGTTATAAACAATCTGTCACAGAGTCTACATGTCTAGCCATGTTAAAACACCACAGCATTTTTACCTGCCTTCCTGATTTTTAGACTTAAGTTGTTGTTCTCCTTCATTTATTTGTTCTTCTAGCACCTTTATTCTGGCTTCTCTCTGCTCTGGAGTTTCTTGACCAAAGAGCTTGGTAGTCATTCCCTTCAAAGAAAATGTTCTCACGGTCTAAAATGAAATAGAAACAGATGAATGGATAAACAACACACATACACTGAAATATTATTCAGCCTTAAAAAGGAAGGATATTCTGACACATGCTACACAACATGGATGAACCCTGAGGACACTGTGGTAAGTGAAATAAGCCAGTCACAAAAAGACAAATACTGTATGATTCCACTTATATGAGGTATCCAAAGTAGTGAAATTCAGAGACAGAAAGTAGAATGGTGACTGCCAGGGGCTTGGGTGGAGAGGGAAACTGACAGTTGATATTTAATGGGTACAGAGTTTCAATCTTGCAAGATGAAACAGTTCTGCAGGTTGGTTACACAACAATGTAAATGTACTTACCACTATTGAACTTTACCATTAAAAATGGTTAAGATAAAGATCTTATGTTCTGGATATTTTACCACAGTTATTATTTTTTTTCTAAAAAGGGGAAAGAGCCATTTCCTCCCTAGCTCAGACAGAAAACACCACACAAGCCTTACAACCAGGGGGCAACTAATAAGATTTCTAACACTGGAAAATATGGAAGAATCAAAAAGGGAAAAATTTTAACCGAGCTTCTTCATCATATGGAAAACTTCTAGGTGACGTATTAGGCAAGTTACTTCTTTATGTTAGTGATATTTTTTCTAATTACTCTGTGATATAAAAAATGATAAAATTCAACAGGCAACAGTGAAAATAAACTAAAGAAACTATTTAAAATCTGTGTAACTCACACTAAAACTTGGTATCTATTAGTAAAACAGGATGCCTAAATCCAAGCCTCAAGCTTCACTGCTTTACCATTTCCTTATTCTCCGGAGTTTACTGAGGGAAACACATTTAGGAGTAGAGAACCAAGCTCCCTGAAAATGGACTGGGAATTTCCCCTGGATTTTAAAAATAAATCAAGACAGTGTCTACCTGTTTCATGGTCAGAGGTCTTTTCCAACATATCTCTATGTGAGTAGCCCACAAGCACTTTCACAAGTACAGTACTTGTTAACTATGAAATGATTCATAAATGGTGGCATTGTAACTGCCTTTTTTTTTTTTGCGGTACGTGGGCCCCTCACCGCTGTGGCCTCTCCCGCTGTGGAGCACAGTCTCCGGACGCGCAGGCCCAGCGGCCATGGCTCACAGGCCCAGCCGCTCTGCGGTATGTGGGATCTTCCCAGACCAGGGGCACGAACCCGTGTCCCCTGCATCGGCAGGCGGACTCTCAACCACTGCGTCACCAGGGAAACCCTGTAACTGCTTCTTTACTTCCAGATTGTGTGCTCTCACCATGACGGCTTTTTTATTCCAATGAAATAGCTGGACAGTAGAAAGCTGATTATAAAAATGATCTAAGTCCAATACAATAAGATAAGGAATTTTCTTCACAAGTATTCACTGTAAGCATTCAACAATAAAGTACACAAAAAGCTCCCTGTTAGGAGAGAGGCGCCGATTCTAAAAGGGCAAAGTTTTTCAAAGTTAACTAAAATTTCTATAATATACCAGGTAAAATTAAACCTGGCAAAGGTTATTATTTCAATCCCAAAGAATAATGTTTTTTTACTTGGACTTAATCAGAAAAGAGATGGTTCTTATTACACACAGCAATGTTGCCAAAATTTCTTACAACACTATATAATACGTGTTTTAATGGCTTACATCCTTTTATATCAAGATCACAAACAAAAGAATTATAAAGTTGCCCACAAATTATTTCCCTGTAAAAGCTACGGGCATCCTGCAGCCCATTCCACTTAAGGTTTGCTGTAATAATACCAGAGACCTAAATGGAACACCACTCACCCCAGTTGCCAGTTCCTCACACTGCTGCTTCTTGGATGCTAAGTCCTGAGCAGCCATCTCCAAATCATACTGCATAAGTTCATGTTTCCTGCACACAGCCCTAGGGATGAAAGAAAGTGCTGCCATTTAATTTTTGTGGCTTCTCCATTAATGTGTTAAAAACATTTTTTGCAGGGGTAAAGGGGAGGCATCCACGTCTTACTACAGTCGGAACTTTTATATACAGAATTTTCAAGTTTAAAATGTAGTAGCCCAACCTCAAAAATTTAATCTAGCAGAACCTAAGCATAAAAACTTTATATATACTTAAAACAAAAAAGGTTGTTTTCCAGATACTTGCAACATTTTTTTCAATAAACACACCATTATCACATACATTTAAAAAAAGCTTTTGTATAACATAGGAACTAATGCTATAATCTCACATAACAACTGAGTATTGTTTAAAAAGACATTATCTCAAAGCTTTCTTCTTTTTATTTAGAAACCTCTATTAGTTTTTATTTTCCTAAAAGTAATCCATGCTCACTGAAAAGAAAAAAAAGGATTCTAATACAGGAATGCACAAAATAAGTTTCAAGAATGCTCTCTTTTCCCCAGTTCCACTATCCAGACATAATTCATGTTAATAGATAGTATATATCGTTCCAGACTTTACCTAGGCATTTACAAATACACATATCCACCCACCCCCAGTAATTCTACATCTTTTCTTTCTCAACTATTTATATACCAAAGACACATATGTTTCTGTATCAATACACATTAATCTTTTCTATAACTTTTAAGAGCTGCAGAGAATTCCACTGTGTTCAGCAACTTTCTTTTGGTCTGTAACTTGAAAACACCTTGGTGTAACTTCTTCTTTTTTTATTTATTTATTTTATTTATTATTTATTTTTGGCTGTGCTGGGTCTTCATTGCTGCATGCAGGCTTTCTCTAGTTACGGTGAGCGGGGACTACTCTTTGTTGCAGTGCATGGGCTTCAGTAGTTGTGGCACGTGGGCTTAGTTGCTCCGTGGCATGTGGGATCTTCCCGGACCAGGGCTCGAACCCGTGTCCCCTGCATCGGCAGGCGGATTCTTAACCACTGCGCCACCAGGGAAGTCCTTAGTGTAACTTCTTACTACTCAAATCTCTAGAAGGAAAAAGGCTAACAATGTGATGTTTTCATACCAGCTACTGAACAACTAAAGGAATATTGCTCCTGTTTTATTAACAGAATTCTTAGGCTGATTTTAAAAGTGATAGGGGACCGTTGGTAGTGCCAAGACTCGTCAGGACATGCATACGGTCTCTCGCTGCCTGGTGTGGGGTTTGCCATGGGCTGGCAGCCGCCCACTTCCAGTTGGCTTTTTACTGAGTTATGAGGTGCCCGGTGTGGGGCACCAGTCCAACTGGGGCGCTGCTCCTCGCCGGGCCAACCTACTTAGCTGTACTTTTCAACTTTGAAAGTTGGCAGGAACGACAGCAGAGCTGTTGCCTCTTTGAAGCGATAACTTCTCTGTGCTAGTCTATCAGATGAACGGCATTTACTGTTAAACTATTCCCACTGTATACTGTGCCAGGCTTTCTTAATGGAAGGTAGTTTTATTACTTGTGTCCAGAATGATGAAGTTTTCGAAAGAAAAGTTACCAATTGAATTGATGATATGCTGCCCAGTTGCCACTGGACTAGGATAAAACTGATTAAAACTTAAACGGTATTAAATCGCTATATTACTTAAAGTAACCTTTATATCAAAATAAAACATTTTGACTTTAATTTCAAAATCCTTTATAATACTAATGAAAATAAGTTACTGACATTCGTTGAAAGAATACTGGTTTGAGAGATTTGCAGCTTATCTAGCTGTGCCTTGCAAAAAATTAAATTTGTCCACCATGATTACTTAAATTTTGTATAGATTCCTTTCAATTCCATGGCTCTCCTGTAATATTAGTGATAATGTAAAAGCGAGCTTTTGTACTTGTCTCCTAGTAAGATTCCTTTATTTTCTAGAACTTTATTAAAACCAGGGAGCTCTGTTGGCAGTTCACCTTTTTGACATGGATTATGTTACCTTGTGCTCTGGCTTTCTATTTGTGTCCTGCTTCCCTACCATATTACAAGTGTTGAAAGGGCAGTGATCTAACAGATTACCTTGTCTTTCCATCTCCTCATGGCTTCCTATAAGGATCACTTGAGCTAGGAAAGTGACTGGAAATAAGGCAGTAAAATTCTTGAAGCAGTTGTTAAAACAGAAAGTAGGGGGCAGGCAGAAACCATTTTCTTCTATATATTATATGTATAACTGGACAAGATGATAGAAAGTACTTTTAAAATCAAAGAAGGGAAAATCAGAGAAAACTGCCATTCCCCACAGCCAGCTTGTTCATGGTATACACTTGTGTGAACAACCAAAGATAAACAGACAGAAAAGCAAATGTAACTTACCACTAACCAAGACCACCTCTGCAAAAAGAAATGAAAATAACTTTTGGCAGGATTCTGTTTCATCTGATATAATTCAGAAGCAGGAAAAAAAGCCTTTTAAAAATACTGAGAGTATTAAAAATAAGCATTTGAAGAAATCATCATTTCTAACTGAAGTGAGCCAAAAGGAGAATTATGCTGGGGTAAAGTTTAGTGATCCACTTTCTCCTAGTGTTCTTCCAAAGCCTCCTAGTCACTGGATGGGAAGCACCATTGAAAATTCCAACCAAAATAGGGAGTTGATGGCAGTACACTTTAAAACTCTCCTAAAAGTTCAAACTTACATCTCAGATTCCAGTATGTATGTAAAACACAGCTTTTCCAAAATCCCTGGACTCTTGAAAAGCAGTGGTACAGAAATGGAAAATTACCTTGTTGCAATATACAAGGGCAAAAGATGAGTTTAAAAAATTACAAACAGGGGCTTCCCTAGTGGCGCACTGGTTGAGAGTCCGCCTGCCGATGCAGGGGACACAGGTTCGTGCCCCGTTCCGGGAAGATCCCATATGCCGCGGAGCAGCTAGGCCCGTGAGCCATGGCCGCTGAGCCTGCGCGTCTGGAGCCTGTGCTCCGCAACAGGAGAGGCCACAACAGTGAGAGGCCCGCGTACTGCAAAAAAAAAAAAAAAAAAAAAAAAAAAAAAAAATTACAAACATCTTGTATTATATTTTATATTTTGTAAATACTGTATACCATGTATTACGTGTATATTGTTCATACTTGAGAGGTACATTATAGTTTTTTTATTAAAGTATGCATTTTGCCCTGCCCAAATGGTAGGTGTTCTGTATATATACAATGGAGAAATTTTAAGCGTGCTAAGGCACATGAAAGGCCAATTTATTTGCAGAAGGTACTGAGATAATTTTTCAAGAAACAGCTGTCGAATCTCAAGGTGAAGATCTCAGTGTGAACAGTTTACTAATGCACTACTGCAGTTTAAATCTGTGGCACAATCATTGTAAACATGGGGTTTGTCTATGTTCCTCTAAATTGATTTCTGCCTTCTAATCTGTAATTACCAGAAAACTCCTATTCCCATTTTTACCAAACTTAATTTCTGGTTTTTGGTTTATATCCATTCAAATTTAAAATTTTAATGCCAACAAAATCGGTTGTAATCAAATTTTAAAATAATAATAATTTGGCCCCCAAAAAAGTGATAGGAAAACAATTCATTTTTCTAAACTGGACTATCTCCCAGAGAATTGTTTGGCTCTGTAGAAGATACTATAAAAGGAGAAGACAAAGTCCTGACTTGACATTAAGAAGTTACAACCTCACTAAGGAGATAAAATATGCAGGTATGGAAAAAATTACAGAATTTAAATGGTAATACACAACCTAGCGACAGATTATGCTACACACTCAATCTGTACTTTGCTTCCAATCTTCAAACTGGAAAAAGTAGAACAACATACAGACAGACCTGAAGTCTGAGACTAACAGGTTTTATCAACATAATGCTTCAAGCAGAGGGCTCATCTCAGCTATGTCTAGCACTCTATAACACACAGGAATACAATGAGACCTCATTCAATATCTGGGGGAATTAACTCATTTAAAAATCTTTATTTTAGAGTAGTATATGAGTGGTGACCAGCCACAGGGCTGCATCTGGAACATGTACTATACTTACCTGAGTGCTTCTGCGTAAAAAAGATACTCCTTTAACTGATCTGCATAATGTTCTTCATCTTCTAAAATATCATCAATAGAAGACGCATACCTATTTAAAAAACATTGCAAATGTATATCTCAGAAATAACTAAATTTCCTTGTCAATTGCATTATTATGAACTTTCATCAAATCTTTAACTGTGGTCACTTTTAAGTCTTTTGTCATTTACAGATAGTTCTAGGTGTATTCTGATGCTTTTGCAAAGATGTTCCTATAAAAGGGTTTCATCTTCAAGGAATTCATGGAAAAGACTGACAAGTACAGGTTTCTGGTCACTGACTATACTGCTGAACTGAATGAATAAGCATTTTCAGAACTCTAATGGAAAACTGATGAATTCATAAAATTGCTAACAAAAGATCAAGATGAAAAAAAATTAATTACATGGGACTGAGTGAACTGATGAGGATGATTATAATTTTTGTGACTTTCTGTTTGAATAAAAAAAATGTGATGTAAAAAAATTTTTTTTAAATAAAAAATATTGCATAGAGTAACCTTTATCAGGACACAAAGTATTGAAGTTCTAAAGAAGGGCTATTCAAAGTGTGGTCCGCAGACCATTTGCTACCCATGAGTGACAAAAGCAAGTACACAAAGTGAGAATAAGCATTTAGAAACATTTAATGACTTTTTAAAATTGAAGTACAGTTGATTTACAATATTATGTTAGTTAGTTTCAGGTGTACAGCAAAGTTATTCAGTTATATATATATATATTTCTTTCAGATTTTCCATTATAGGTTATTATAAGACACTGAATATAGTTCCCTGTGCTATACAGTAAACCCTTGTTGCTTACCTATTTTATGTACAGTAGTTTGTATCTGTTAATCCCACACTCCTAATTTATCCCTCCCCCCTACAGCAATCTTTAATTACCATGACAATTTTATTTAATTTACCTAAGTGTTCTGATCAGCAAGGTCTTCGAAATAGAAAAACAAAGCAAACAAAAAACGGTCCTTCTTAAGGTAGCTTAAGAAGCACTGTAATATCTTTTGTTCAAATATATTACAGAAAGGGCTACAAAATCTGTAGAAAGAGTAAGAGTTTAGTATAATTGGTACATTAGTGTTCCTGGTAGCAACTACATACAGTAATGCCACAAAGCTACAAAAGGAAAAGTCGAGCAAGTAAAGATTACAGAAAATTTTAGAAGCCTTATTTTATTCTAATTCTCAATAGCAACCTCTGCTTTGATCTGGACAAGCCCTTCACTGTCGTGCCACTCTTGTTCCTGGCCTTGAGTCTTTTGTTGCACAGAAATGTGATGGCTTTCCACACTACTTCTCCAAATCCTACCATACGTATCTCAACACCTCTAGAAATCTTCCCAGACTTCTTTAGTCCTAGTCATCACTCTACTTCTGATCTCTTATCAAAAATTGAGGACTTAAATTTTATCAAAGAAATGTCTCTTGTGTTGGTTTTCTCTGATCACATTATAAATTCCCTAAGGACATGGGCTATGTCATTTACTACCTCTGTATGGTATAAGAAGCATCCTTTTTTCAAATCAATTCTGATTCCCTAGCATGGGCATAAAAGAAAAATATATTTTATGTCTCCAAGTCCTCTTCCTGTAGACAAGTAAACAAGTTTACTGAATTCTAAAAACAAACAAAAATCTACCTTAATGCTCACTGAAAAGTGATGTGTTTACAGTATTTATAAAAGTAGACAAAATATGTATTCTGTAAATATAAATTTACATTTGTTAGAGTGTGGAATTTCCCCTGTGTGACTGAAAGACATCTTGAGAATCATTGTTAACAGTAGGAAAAACTGCCTTTAGTTCATAAATCTACAATTCTGGAAAAGTTAATGTTAAGAAAACAAAAAAGAAGATAGGTAGCTGGTGGCTTGAAGATAGGAAACATAGTGTAGGGATAAGCAGCACATCTTTGGGTAGAAAAGGGTAAATGGTAAAGATTTTTTAGATATCATTACTAAAATTAATTTTATTTAACATTTTAAATAAACCAAGTAAAGGGATAATCCCAAATTCTTGCAAATACTAAAAATGTCCAGTCAACAGAATGCAGGGAGACTTAACAAAATGGTTGAAAAGCAGCCGGTCAGCTTATATAACAGCCCCCCCAAAAATAATACTTAGATAAAATAAATATATTTTTGTCTTTTTATTATTCAGTTATAGGAGTTCTTTATATATTATGGTTGGAAATGTTTACTCCCAGTGTGTGGCTTGCCTCTTCATTATCTTAATGGTGAGTTTGTGTTTGTGGTAAAATATAATGTAAAATTCACCTTTTTAACAATTTATTGGTGTACAGTTCAGTGGCAGTAAGTACATTCATATGGTTGTGCAACCATTACCACCATTCATCTCCAGAACTTTTCATCTTCTCCAACTGAAACTGTACTCCCACATTCCTTCCATTTCCAATGGTGTCTTTTGATAAGCAAAATTTTTAATTTTGATGAAGAACAATTTACCATTTTAAAATATTTTTTTCTTTTCATATCCGCTTTAAAAAATCTTGCCTACTCGAAGGTTGCAACAATATTCTATGTTTTCTACTAAAATAAAACCTGCAATTTTAGCTTTTACACTTATGTGTATCATCCAAATTGAATTAGTTTTTACGTAAGGCGTGAGATATAGCTCAAGGTTCATTTTTTTGCATGAAGATATCCAGTTATTCCAGAATCATTTCTTGAAATGAACTATGTAAATGTGGATCTATTTCTGGACTCCATCCTATTCCACTGATCTCTTTATCTCAATACCTTCTGATAACTATAGCTGTATACTAAGTCTTGAAATCAGGTAATATATTCCAGGCTTGTCCTTTTTCAAGACTGTTTTGGCTATTCTATGTTCTTTGAATTTACATACAAATTTTAGAATCAGCTTATCAATTTCTAGTAAAAAGTTACTGGAGTTTTGATTGAGACTGTGATTTAGGAAGAATGGTCATATTAACACTACTGAGTCTTCCAATCAATCTATGAACATGGTCTAGTCTCGCCATTTATTTAGGTCTTTACTTTCTCTCAGCAATGTTTATATATAAAGTTTTCAGTGTAGAGGTCTTACACATATTTCATTAAATTAATCTGTAAGTCTTCTGTTTCGATGCTATTATAAATGGCATTTTAAAGTTTTTATTTTCCAGTTGTTACTAGTATGTAAAAACAACTTTTTTAATATATTCATTGTGTATCGTGCATTCTCATTAAATTCAGCTATTCCATAATATTTTCGGTTGATTCTTTATGATTTTCTACATAAAAGATCCTGTTAACTGCAAATAAAGAGAGTTTTACTTCTTCCTTTCTAGGATGTATGCACCTTATTTGATTTTCTTGTCTTACTGCACTGACCAGGACCTCTACTACCATTTTTACTAGTTGTGGTGGAAGCAGACAAACTTGCCTTGTTCTTGATTTTAGGAGAAAACACCAATATTTCACTATTAAGTACAGTATTACCTGTAAGTTTTAGACTGAGGAAATTCTTTATATTCCTAGTTTGATGAAAATTTTTTTTTTTTTTTTTTTGCTGTGCACGGGCCTCTCACTGTTGTGGCCTCTCCCGTTGTGGAGCACAGGCTCCGGACACACAAGCCCAGCGGCCATGGCTCACGGGCCCAGCCGCTCCGCGGCATGTGGGATCCTCCCGGACCGGGGCACGAACCTGTGTCCCCTGCATCGGCAGGCGGACTCTCAACCACTGCGCCACCAGGGAAGCCATGATGAAAATTTTTACTGTGAATAGATGTTGATATGCTTTTTCTACATGTACTGAAATGAACACATGGGTTTTCTTCTTTACTCTGCTAATATGTGAATTGAACGGAAAGATTTTTGAATGTTAAATTAATCTTGCATTCCTGAGATAAACTTCTTTAAGTCAAACTATATACAGAGAGCACAATATAAATGCCAGCAAACTTGATAAAAATAGAAGAACAGAAGAATCACTAACACTTCACCACTAATGTCACCTCAGGTTCTACCTTAAATTCTCTGGGTACTTACACATCCATATGATGACCAGCACTCTGCAGTCCATCACCCATTTCTTTTTCTATGGCACTCCACTCACTAAGAAGAAAAAGATAAAACCAAAAACATCATGAATTAGATATGGAATATTATTAAATGGACTCTTTTACAAGGTTGTTTTCTAGCTAGCTTTTAAACAATGTATAGTATCTATTTTGGATTTATTTTCTGTGACTCGAACATGCTCCTTTCCCCGAAGTTTAACAACTAAATGCAAGTGAAGGCTTTAACATATTAGTTCAAAAGTTTGTATCTGCTGCTGTTAAGTGCAAAGAAAGTATCATACAAAACAGTTTCTGCTTACAGACAACTTTCTCAGCTAGGGTGCCTATTTAAATCAACTGTGGTGCTTTTAGAAACTATGAATGCTTACCCTGCTCTTGATCTACTTAATTAGAATCTCGGGGACAGAGCTGAGGCATGCATATTTTTAATTACTACATGGATGAGTCTGATAAACACACATGATTACATGTCACTATCTTAACAGGTCACAGAAAAAGTGTACAGAAATAGTAGGTGTACCATAAAACTTTGATAACTTGCACTAAAGTTGCATGACAAAGTCTACTTAAAACCACAGATCATTTTGTTGTCATTTCAGTGAAAATTCTTGAAATAAAAATTCCTTTTTATGGAAGATGCATATGTATATTATAATAAAGAGGGAAATAAATCTATAATCCTAAATACTAAGAGATGACATAATTTGATATATTTCCTTCTAGTTCTTTTTATTTGCTCATTTTAATATGGCTGAGATCATGTAGTATATGCAATTTTGTATTATGCTCTTTCTATTAATAGTATTTCCCCACATTATTAAAATAACTTGTTCTCAGCATTATTTCAGATGGCAACTCATAATTTTTTAACCATGTTCCTGATCATTCAAGATTGTTTCCAATTTTTCTGCTATGTACAATAAACACCTTCAATTGTATATATCATAAAAGGGAAAAAATTAAAACACTATGGTTCTGTTAATCTGTAGTTTTTATACACTGTTCTTAAAATATCAGATTATACGCTTATAATACTAGAAGGGTAAAACCGTACATGGTTTTTAAAACTGTCAAGGAAGGAAAACAAACATAAATAAACATATCTCCTTCCGACAATTTTTACTCATATGTTTACTCTCAAAATAGTAATAGCAACAGTTAACCTTTTTTTAGTGCTTTGCTGTTTATAAAATGAATTTTTAACATCTCTAGCTATATTATCTAAAGCCACACTTCCAATGCCTACAAGACAACTCTGCTTTTATATACTTCTGTCACTTCAAATTCAACATACCTAAAGCCCAGCTCTTCACATGAAAAACAGTCTAGGGGTTTTGGCAGATTACAGGCATAACTAGCTAAATCTGTAATGTAGCAATCACAGTTAACACAGCTATAGGTCACGTCAACAGAATTAATGGACAGTCCAGATCAACTATCTATTGGATGTTCCACAGGTACTTACTTCATCCATCTAATCTTGGAGCACCTTTTAATGTGCTACCAACTCAAGGTTTGGTAACCAAATTTAATTCTTTTGTTTACCAAACAAGACTAAAAACTAGTTCAAGAAAGGTAAGACTTACACTTAATCATCTATTTACTCCTATTAGGTCGTTAAGTGCCTGATAAATACTTGGCATTTATAGGTTGTAGGTAAAATGAAAGAATGAACTGATAAATGAATAAATGTGAGGAGGGAAACATGTACTGGGTTCTATGTATCAGCCACTACTACTAGGCACAAGATCTCTCCCCTCAAGATATACATAGTCTAGCCCTTGACTACTCAAACTGTGGTCTATGAACAGCATCACACCTGGAACTTTTTGGAAATGCATACTTGCAGGACTCATTCCAGATCTACTGACTCAGAATACTCATTTTAACCGTTCTCCAGGTGACTTGTATGCCTATTACAATTTAAGAAGCATTTGCTAAACAAAAGGTTCTAATTGGGGTCCAGGTATATGCCAAGGATTGGAACTAGAAAATGTTAACCAGTTTAGGGAGGGAGAGGAGGGAGAGGAGGGAGAGGAGGGAGAGGAGGGAGAGGAGGGAGAGGAGGGAGAGGAGGGAGAGGAGGGAGAGGAGGGAGAGGAGGGGTCCATTAACAAGGAACTATTAAAGTATAGAAGGAGGGACTTCCCTGGTAGCGCAGTGGTTAATAACCCTCCTGCCAATTCAGGGGACATGGGTTCAATCCCTGATCCGGGAAGATTCCACACACTGCAGAGCAACTAAGCCCGTGCGCCACAACTACTGAGCCTGAGCTCTAGAGTCCGCATGCCACAACTACTGAAGCCCGTGTGCCCTAAAGCCTGCAAGTCACAACTACTGAGACCACACGCCACAACTACTGAAGCCCGCATGCTCTAGGGCCTGCATACCTCCAACTACTGAAGCCTGCATGCCTAGAGCCCATGCTCCGCAACAAGAGAAGCCACAGCAATGAGAAGCCTGCGCACTGCAATGAAGAGTAGCCCCTGCTCACCGGAACTAGAGAAAAGCCTGTGCGCAGCAACAAAGACCCAACGCAGCCAAAAAATAAAATAAAAAGTATAGAAGGATTTAACATCAACTTTATAAGAGGCTTAACTGCTATCATAAAGTACTTAATGGGTGGATAACTGTCACAGATGAACCAGATCAAAGAGGGTAATAAATCTTTTGTAGCATCTGATGAAGACTATGGACCTTTTCCACTAAGGAGGGAAAATCACAAACAAAATTTTCCATGTAATTTCAGAGACTTCATGGATTAAAGACCTAAATGTAAGACAGGAAATCATAGAACTCCTAGAATAAAATATAGGTAGAGCACTCTGACATAAATCGTAGCAATATTTTTTTGGATCTGTCTCCTAAAGCAATGGAAACAAAAGCAAAAATAAACAAATGAGATATAATTCAACTTAAAAGCTTTTGCACAGCAAAGGAAACCATCAGCAAAATAAAAAGACAGCCCATGCAATGGGAGAAAATAGCTGCAAATGATATGACTGATAATGTCCAAAATACATAAATAGCTCATACAACTCAATATCAAAAAACCCGAACTCAATTAAAAAATGGACTGAAGACCTGAATAGACATTTTTCCAAAGACATACAGATGCTCAGTACTACTAATCACCACAGAAATGCAAATCAAAACCACAATGAGGGCTTCCCTGGTGGCGCAGTGGTTGGGAATCTGCCTGCTAATGCAGGGGACATGGGTTCGAACCCTGGTCTGGGAGGATCCCACATGCCGCGGAGCGACTAGGCCCGTGAGCCACAACTACTGAGCCTGTGCATCTGGAGCCTGTGCTCCTCAACAAGAGAGGCCGCGATAGTGAGAGGCCCACGCACCGCGATGAAGAGTGGCCCCCGCTTGCCACACTGGAGAAAGCCCTTGCACAGAAATGAAGACCCAACACAGCAAAAATAAATAAATAAATAAATAAATCTGTTCAAAAAAAAAAAAAAAACCACAATGAGAGACTTCCCTGGTGGTACAGTGGTTAAGAACCTACCTGCCAATGCAGGGGACACAGGTTCGAGCCCTGGTCCCACATGCTGTGGAGCAACTAAGCCCGTGTGCCACAACTACTGAAGCCCGTGTGCCTAGAGCCTGTGCTCCGCAACAAGAGAAGCCACTACAATGAGAAGCCTGAGCACCGCAACAAAGAGTAGCCCCCGCTCACCACAACTAGAGAAAGCCGGCGCGCAGCAACGAAGACCCAACACAGCCAAAAATAAACAAATAAACTTATTTTTTTGAAAAAGATTATTAAAATAAAAAACCCACGAGATACCACCTCACACCTGTCAGAATGGCTATCATCAAAAAGAGCACAAACACCCAATGTTGGCAAGGGCGTGGAGAAAGGGAAACCTTGTACACTTGTTGGTGGGAACGTAAACTGGTGCAGCCACCGTGGAAAACAGTATGGAGAGCCCTCAAAAAACTAAAAACAAAACTACCATATGATCCAGCAATTCTGTTGCCGGAGGGTAGGTTCTTGTTTTGTCACAGAAATAATTCAGAGACGAGACACAGAGGCCAAGTAAGTGAAGTGAAGATTCACTGAGCAACAGTATACTCTCAGGAGGGAGAGCTGGCAAGCTCAGAAGAGCAGCTGCCCCTAGCTCCTTTTGGCAAGCTGGTTATACGGGGTGTGAAAATGGGTGGAATATTCATCAAGGAGGGAGGGACTTTGGGGTAACTTCCTGGCTTTCATCCAAGTTCCACCTTTCTGAGAGGAGGGGCTGTTTTTGTCCTTGGTCTTCTCAGATCTGCCATGGTGTCAGGTGCAAGATGGGTACTGCTCTGGCTGCAATGCTAATTCTATTGTAATGAGGGTATAATGAGCAAAAAGTTACATTCAGACATAAGAGGTTCTCACCTTTCTTTGCCTCTAGGACCCTGTCATTGCAAGATGTATGGTTTCCTGTCATATGACCCATGCCTCTCTTCTCTGCTCATATCTGGCTAACTGCCTGCTCTAACAATTCCACTCCTGGGTTATAAATATGAAGAAAATGAAAACACTGACTCGAAAAGATACATGCACCCCAATGTTCACAGCAGCATTATTTACAATTTCCAAGATATGGAAGAAACCTAACAGATGCCAACAGGCGAATGGATAAAGAAGTGTGGTATATATATGTGCATGTATATACAGATACACATACATACACACACACACACACACACACACACACACACACACACACAATGGAATATTACTCAGCCACAAAAAAAGAAATTTTGCCATCTGCAACAACATGGATGGACTTGGAAAGTATTATGCTTAGTGAAATAAATCAGACAGAGAACTGTATGTTATCACTTATACATGGAATCTAAAAGAAAACAAACTAGTGAATATAATAAAAAGAAACAGACTCACAGATATAGAGAACGAATAAGTGGTTACCAGTGGGAAGAGGGAAGGAGGGAGGGGCAAGATAGGGATACGAAATTAAGAGGTACGAACTATTATGTGTAAAATAAACAAGCTATAAGGATACATTGTACAGCACAGGGAATATAGCCAATATTTCATAATAACTTTAAGTAATTTCAGAGACTTTAGAGAATCTGAAGTCCATCCTTATCTCCTAGCTTAAGGAATCTGAACTATAAAACCACAAAGGTCCCTCCTGCTCTAGTATTTTACAGTTCCATTAAGAAAGAAAGGAAAGAACTCCAAGAATGCCCAAGGGTCAAGACTCTGGAAAGGAATAAAAATATTATTACAACAAAAATAGAGGTACAGAACTAAATTTAGCTGCCCAATCTGGTGTTCATCAGGGATAGAGGCATGGGAGGCAAAGTCTCCAGCCCCAAGCAAGTCTGTAGTAATAAGTTTTATTTGTTTATACTTCCATATATCATTTCATTTAAACAAAGTTCCATGCTAAAAAAGGGTTTGGAAATCACTCTCCCCATTTAACCCCACAATTGAACAGATATTTAAAATTGGGCTCAGAGATCTAACGTGGTTTACTCAAAAGTCAGGCATCCAATGAGAGGCAGAGCTGAGATTAGAATCAACTGCCATCAGAGTGTTCTACCTACTAATCCCAACCTTCACTTCCTTTTTTTGGCTTTCTTAATCAAATGAGCTCTTTAGGGAATTCCCTGGAGGTCTAGTGGTTAGGGTTCCGTGCTTCTACTGCAGGGTACACGGGTTCAGTCCCTGGTCACGGAACTAAGATCCCACAAGCTGCATGTTATGGCCAAAAGAAAAAAAAAAAAAAGCTCTTCACTGCCACTCATCAACCACATGACCAAAAAATAAATTACAGAATCCTTCAACAAAATACATCCTGTGCGTCTTTGAGCTCTGAGGTATATGACAAGGTTTGCATATCCCTGATCATGTTTACACATGACTCTGAAAAAATTTTCTTTTGCAGTTTCCTGGAATCCCTTGAAAGGAATTATACCAACTGAATCTGGGAAAGATGTTTTTCCTTGGTTGCTTCTGTATGGATTCACAATCTATGAATTAAGATGAGTATTTTAAAATGTTCAATTAACAGAATATAACATTTTAGGCTATTAGCTCCTGACAGCTTTCATTTGCTTCAAAAACTTTAGTTACTGGCACTTAAAACTCTCTTTTTTCTAAGCCTTTTGCAGAGTGAATCCTGCCTGTGTATTGTAAAAAATAAACAGAAACCTCAATTAAATAGAGTTGGAAGACTAAAAGGCGGAGCTCTCATGCCCTGTGTCCACAGCAGAGCCCAAGAAGAAGAAAGATTCCTCTTCTTTCCTGGCCAGGTCTCAGCCAATGAAAAGCCACGGAGACTCTTTGTTTACTCTAGCCCTCCCAACTTCCTTTTCCTCTCTATGAAAGCCTTCTCCTTCCCCTGTCCTGTGGGAACTTGCATGAGCTTTGCCATTGTTGCAGCCTGGAACTGCAATTCTCTGCTAATCTTTGCTGGAGAAATATCTGGCAGTCTATTTGTTTCAAGTCAACAGTGTTTGGTCCAATTCTTGACAGGCAGATCTTACAAGTTCCTGAAACTAGTGAACATATAGACAAGTCCTATAAGCACCTACATGGAATGACCCTTTGGCCTGTCCTAAATTGAATCAGGTGCTATATCCAGGAGGAAGCTGCAAAAAGCCTAGGAACTCAAGAAGAGCAAAAAATGAACTCCCATACTTTAAAAAACAAAAACAAAAAAACCCAGCAACATGCAACATGAACATATTACAAAAATCTTCCCTGTTTCTTCTCTGTGCATCTAATTCCTGCTCATTTCTTACTTACAAGTAAGTTTAAGTCTTGTCACCTTTCCTTCCCTCTTTGACAGTCTTTTTCCACTCATAGCTCAATCATTTTCTTAATCCATTCTCTCACTTCAATCTCTCATTTAGCAAAAAGGCATAATTTTACAAAGTGATTGGACATATATAGAAAACATTTAAATTAAGAGACAAAGCTGATGAAATCAGCTTTATATTTCTTCCCCTCTCAAATTCCAAACCAAAGAACAGAAACACATTAAACTTTTTTCCAGTTATGTGACTCTCAAGCTCTGGATTTTTTCATTACTCTTTTTTTTTGGCTGCGCCGCGAGGCTTACAGGATCTTAATCCCCAGGCCCTGGCAGTGAAAATGCGAGTCCTAACCACTGGACCACCAGGGAATTCCCTGGATTTTTTCATTACTCTTATGGTCAGTGTAGTGCCACTGACCGTAAGAGTAATGAAAAAATAAAAAGGAAACAAAAAGAAAAGATAAAAAACACTCATTACCAATTGGTACTGCTCTGCAATCCTTTCCCACATTCCTAAATGATACCCTCATCAGTGCTTCTCAAACTGGGATACTTCATCTTGGATATCTGAAGCCATCTAAGCATGGCACAGTTTTTCTGAAGAACGAATTTTAAGTTTGAGGCAGGGAAAGTTACACATATGCTTAAATAACCATGGATGCTCTACAGAGTAAAATGAAAAATTTGAATAAACTGACAGAACTCAAGTCTTCAAAGAGATTCTGCACTTGCCACAGCTGCTTCCAGCCAATCCCCCAGGGAGCTGGTAAGGGGAGATAAAGGAGGATATGCAGTAGTATCAGTTTAAGAACTCTCTTCTCCATTAGTTTGAGACCGACTGCCCTATATCACTCCCCTCAAGCTTCCTAACCACAGAATCACCCACCTGTTCTCAGCAGAGACACCTGCTTTACTAAGACAGGGGCCAGCTAAAGTGGCCTCCTGCCACATACTGCTCTTCTCCTTTAAGACAGCTCTGTGCCTTCCTCTCTATCTTCTCTCCCATCCACCCTCCTACCCTTGCTCCCCCAGCAAAAAGCCACCACCACCACCACAAAGAGGCCCTATACCCCTTCAAGAATAACCTCAGAGACTTTTCTTAACAGACTTATCAGTAACTTGCTGTCTTTCCTTCCTTAACCCTCTCCTGTCATCCCTAGGACCACTGCATTATATCACTCAAACCAAACTGCTCTCCAAATTAACACCGAAGGTTTACCCACCCATTTCCCCTCCTTTCGACTAAATTCAATTCCTCTACAGTATAACTCCAACTTCTTGAAGTGCTCCCTTCACTTGCTTGACACTGCGCACTCCTCATCAATTTCCCAATGTCTCCCTCACGTTCTTTTTCTTTGCCTGACCCCTGAACACAGATATTCCCCAAGGTTCCGCCCTTGAGTCTCTCACAGACTTACCCTAACCCTCTAACATTATCACCTTAACCCTACATTAAATATCATTCTATTAGGATGTAACTTTTATATACAACTCATATTCTCACCAGCCTCTTACACTGCAGATCCAAATTTCCAATTGCTTAATAAAAATCTTTAAATCAAATGCAATCTATTCAAAACAGAACCCTTTAATTCATTCCTCAAACCTGTTATTTTTCCTACATTCTCTATCACAATCCTCCTAATCATTCAGCTGCCTGCAAATGAAATTTTGGTATCTTTAGCACCTACCACGGTAGCAGGAGCTCAGCAAATGTGTGCTGGATGACTGAAAGAATCAATTGATAAATCTTGTCATTTATGTCTCCTTAATAGTCCCTACTGGCAATTGCTCTGGTTCAGGCTCTTGATCACCTGCTTAAATTACTTCAACCACCTGTGGTCTCCCTGGCTCACTTTTTATGAAATATTTTAGATGTAAAATGACTTTCTGTTAATTTACTGAGTTAGCAGAAAGGCGAATCTGTATAATATTTATCATGAGACATTAATGCAAATAATTTTCTTTACAATTTGATTCAGCCAAGTGACCTTTCATCCACTTGCCTCTCAAATTAACACAAGTCCATTTATTATTTACAATAAATGTACTACTTTTGAGAGTGTCTGATTTACGTTAATTATCATATGAGCATATTCCCAAGCTTAGCTAGAGTTCCAGTTTGAGTAGTATTCTTAAAATCAGGGCTGACTCACGCATAGATCTAAAAGCAGGTAAGTTGCTCTTCATGCAGCTGACTTGAATTTGCCTTTCTTCCCATTATTCCTGTTTAGACATATACTCCTATCGTAGTTATGAAGAGTCTACATGTTTACAATATTAATATGCTTCTCTTCATTAAAAACATCATATAATGCTGATATTGTCCCATCTTCCATTTGATCAACCAAGACATATAGATAACCTGTTACTCAAATTAAGTAAATATGTAGCCATATCTCGCACCTGACATTCAAATAAATTTCATATGAATCAAAAATTTATAAAACCACAAAAATGTAGAAGAAATGAAAAATCTATTTTTTTATAATCCATAGTGGGGAAGACCTTATTAAGATATACACAAAACTCAGAGGCTATTACTTTATAAAGGAGAAAATCTAACCGCTTACATGTTAACTGAATTTAACAAATTGAGTATTTCTGTATATCAAAAACCACCAGAAGGGCTTCGCTGGAGGTGTGGTGGTTAAGAATCCACCTGCCAATGCAGGGGACACGGGTTCGAGCCCTGGTCCACATGCCACGGAACAACTAAGCCCATGTGCCACAACTACTGTGCCTACTCTCTAGAGACCATGAGCCACAACTACTGAGCCCGTGCTCTAGAGCCCATGAGCCACAACTACTGAGCCCACGTGCTGCAACTACTGAAGCCCGCACACCTAAAGCCCGTGCTCCTCAACAAGAGAAGCCACCACAGTGAGAAGCCCACGCACCACAACGAAGAGTAGCCCCGGCTCACCGCAACTAGAGAAAGGCCGCACATAGCAATGAAGATCCAATGCAGCCAAAAAATTAAAAAAAAAAAGCCCCATACAGTTATTTACTGATAACAATATATATTGGAGAGCTGTTTTTAAGTAAGAAAAAAGCAAAGTAAAACAAGGGAACATAGCAATGTATAAAACATGCTCCCTTTCCATGTTTAAAAAAATGGGGGTTGGGGGGGACTTCTCTGGTGGTCCAGTGGTTAAGAATCCGTCTTGCAATGCAGGGGACACCTGCTAGATCCCTGGTCAGGGAACTAAGATCCCACATACCGAGGGGCAATTGAGCCCGTCCGCTGCAACTACTGAGCCCACGCGCCACAACTACAGAGCCCACATGCTCTGGAGCCTGTGCGCCACAACTAGAGAGAAGCCCACGTGCCACAACTAGAGAGAGAAGCCCGCACGCCGCAATGAAAGATCCCGTGTGCCACAACGAAGACTCGATGCAGCTGAAAAATAAATATTTTTTTAGAAAGGGGGGGAGGGAGAAATGAATTTGTTTGTGTGTTAATATATACATTTATGGTGCTACATGTTACTAGAAGGATACACAAGTAACTCAGAAACTGCTATTAGTTGCCTCAGAGGAGGAGACCGGGGTGGTTGGCAGGCAGGAGGGAAGAGACTTTTCACTATATAAGCTTTTGTTCCTGTTGAATTTTGTGCTATATGAATGTCTTACCTATTCAAATATGTTAAATGAATTATTTTGATTAATTCAATCAAAAGGACTTAGAACATTAGCAAAGACATTTTTCTTACAAGAAGATTTGGATAATTAACTTCTAAAATGTCACAACTAAAATAATTAACACACACAAAAATTCACAAAAGAAAAAGCTCAAAAATAACCAAGATATGCAAGTTATCTACACAAGTAAATATTCTAATTTACACTAATATTACCTCAAGACTGAAAAATCCATCTTGCAAAAGCCTTCAGAAATTATAAAGTGACACAAAGAAAGAAAAGAAAAAGAAAATCGCTAACTCTATATGACAGTGATTTCCAAAGGAATCTTCTTGGCCATTCTGCCAAGAAAGTAAAAGACACCGCTCACTGCTTCAGAGCAGTTTATCTTTTATCTGCTCAATATACTGGACTCCCTTATTATTTTTTATTTAAACAAAGGCTTTACAGTGAAAAGTCTGAAGACTACTACTACAGAACATCATTTAAAAAATAATCTTTTGCTTTCCAGAATCATGTATTTTCAAGAATTATAGTTCTTAGGCAAAAAGCTAATTAGAGCTAGTTGTTGTTTATTATAAAAGTTTGCATAATGCTTACCTGAAAACTCGCCCATAATTCCCATGTACTTTATATACACCATACAGTCGGTCTGCTACTCTCTGGAATAAATATTCGAAAGAAATTGCTATGAAGTCAAAGTTACATAAAGATTACTTAAAAAAAAGATTTTATCCTCATTTAAAATACATACATACATATATATATATATATATATATATATATATGCTTAGCACAATAACCTTGAAAAATATGGAAAAGAAGCTTAAATCTCCCAAAGTTTCATCATGGGAGATAATTATATATTTTTAATTAACGTTTTAAAATTTCCTATACCAAGAGTGCTACTATTTTTAACCAGCAGGTTACTATTACTTTTATTTTATAAATTTATTTATTTATTTATTATTTATGGCTGTGTTGGGTCTTCGTTGCTGCACGTGGGCTTTCTCTAGTTGTGGCGAGCAGGGGCTACTCTTTGCTGTGGTGCACAGGTTTCTCATTGCGGTGGCTTCTCTTGTTGCAGAGCATGGGCTCTAGGCACGTGTGCTTCATTAGTTGCAGCACCCGGGTTCTAGGGCACGTAGGCTCAGTAGTTATGGCTCGCGGGCTCTAGAGCGCAGCCTCAGTAGTTGTGGTGCACAGGCTTAGTTGCTCATGCGGGATCTTCCCAGACCAGGGTTTAAACCTGTGTCCCCTGAATTGGCAGGAGGATTCTTAACCCCTGCACCACCAGGGAAGTTCCCAGGCAATATACCTCTGTGCTACTTTATCAAGTTAATGCCTTCTAACCAACTAACATTAGATATTTTAGTAACAGTAGAATTACAATTTAGGTCACTGAGATAAAATATGTACTGCCTAGAGACTTCCCTCGTGGTCCAGTGGTAAAGAATCTGCCTTCCAATGAAGGGGACATGGGTTCTATCCCTGGTTGGGAAACTAAGATCCCATGTGCCGTGGGGCAACTAAGCCCACGCGCCACAACTACTGAGCCCAAGTGCCCCAACTAGAGAGCCCACATGCCGCAAACTACAGAGCCCATGCACCACAACTAGAGAAAGAAAAAAAAAAACCCACGCGCCACAACTAGAGAGAAGCCCACGTGCCACAACAAAGAGCCCAAGTGCTGCAACCAAGACCCGACGCAGCCAAACATTAAAATAAATGAAATAAATATTTTTAAAAACTACAAAAACAAAATAATGTACTGCCTAGCCATTCACACAAATTTTACAAAAGACAAAACAAAACACCATATGCAGTAATCTCCTTTACTTTCCCCCAAAGTATTATGGACATGAACTAGAAGATCAAAAGTCAATCCCACATAAAACCCTAAAAAAGAATTCCTAGTATATAATTTCCAAATGTAAACCCTGAATTTACATTCAACCCCTCTAGTTCCTTACTCAAACATGAGTAATTTGAGGAATTAGGCATTAACCATACAATAATTCTTAAACCTTTCAATACTTCAGCTTAAACTGAATGAACCACATTGTAAAAACCTGGAGCAGGCGTAGGAGGATCATAAAATGTTTTCCGTCTCTCCTTGACCTGCTAGACTAGAGGGCAGCACACTACAGGTCCACAGCTTGTTTTTGTAGTCTTATTGGAACACAGTCATACTCACTCATATTAGCACTGTCTATGGCTGCTTTCATAGCAGGGTTGAATAGCTTCAACAGGGACCATATGACCCAAACAGCTGAAAATATTTACTATCTGGCCTTCAGAAAAAGTTTGCCGACCCCTGTACTATACTCCAATTTCAGGACAAAGTTCATAGTCTTTACTATGCTTGAAACTTTCCAGGGCTGTCCACAGACCTCTAAACTAATTTCTCTGGGATGTTTTTTCCCAATTATTTTTTGAGAGCCCTACAGAGTGTCAAAGGGTTGGTTGGTTGTTTAAAGTGGTTCCATTGTCAAGTAAGTTTGGGAAATACTGAGATTAAAATGTTTAACAGGTTTTTTTTCTGCAGGACTTTTTTGAACTTTAACACTATATACGAATCAGGACTATTGAGAGAGAGTTGGTTTGCAGTAGGGAACATGTTACAGGAATGGCATTCCAAAGAATATAAAACGGAAAATGTCACTCTAGAGTACTAACTTTTGCAGATCCTCGTACTTTTTTTTTTTTTTTTTTGCGGTATGCGGGCCTCTCACTGTTGTGGCCACTCCCATTGCAGAGCACAGGCTCCGGACGCGCAGGCTCAGCGGCCATGGCTCACGGGCCCAGCCACTCCGTGGCATGTAGGGTCTTCCTGGACCGGGGCACGAACCCGTGTCCCCTGCATCGGCAGGCGGACTCTCAACCACTGCGCCACCAGGGAAGCCCCGTACCTTTTTCTTTTGGCCGCGCTGCATGGCATGCAGGATCTTAGTTCCCCAAACAGGGATCGAACCCCGCCCCCTGCAGTGGAAATGCGGAGTCTTAACCACTGGACCGCCAGGGAAATCCCTAGATCCTCATACTTTTAAAGATCAAACGTCCTCCTGACAGCTGAGCATTTTATCATCTACCTACGATATTAAGTATAGAAGAGAGGGAAAGAACTTGTTAAATAACCACATAAGAATAAAAACTAGAACAACTTAAATACAAAATGCATACACAAAATAATTGTTCAAAGAAAGTTTCTGAATCCCCGGTATTTAAGTGGTTTTTTTTTCTTTAAATTTTATCACTCCTGGCAGCTGATACAAAAGGAACTTTTACCATGATAATTAGAGCTCTGGAAAATACTTTGGTCCATAGAACATGACAAAAAGAGGCAAGAGTTCTCAGACTCCAGAAAGGTGAGCAACCACACAAGGAACTACTCTATTGGTGAATGAGGCAACAAAGAGCCACTCAGCAGTTGTTACTGGACCAGCAATGTTTCTGGCATGAACTACTCATGGAAACAAATTGTTCTAGCCAACCAAAACATGAGATGATTAGTATCTAGATCATCAGGCAGTGAGAGAAAAGATGAAGTGAGGAAAAATTACAAACTATAGACCCAAAAATATCATTTCTAGAGAAAAGTAAAGACAAAAATGGCAGGTAAATAAATCATGAATTATTAAAACCTGAAACCAGATTAATTCAGTGGTCATTGGTAAGCAAGAATCATGGTGCCAGGTAAAGGGGGCTACACACAATGATTTAGTCTACACTGCCACTCAATTTCAATTCTGTTGACACGCCTTTCTTTTTGAAAAGTGATCATCTGACAACTGACAGGGGAGGACTGACACCTAGCAAATAATATTACAACAGAAGAAATTTGACAGACTCATCTTATCATCCTCCCCAGTTCTGAATCACTTGCAACTATGGTAAGACTGTCTTCTCTATCCTCACTGAAGCAGTAGGGGATTAAATGTTAAATGTTAAAAAGGACACAAAGTCTTATGACAGTCTATTAGATAATCTTATTTGAAAAATCTGGACACATAGCTTTTCTTTTGAATTATCTCCTAAGGAGGCAATGATTATGAGATTTAGGACTCCTGATACTACTGCCAAAATCTTTCCCAAAGGAACTGTATGTAATACTTTACACAATGCCACTGTCACCAAATATTTCACAAACACTAGATATTACCATCTTTATATATGACTACAAATTAAATGTTAAATAGTGCCTCAATAATTTCAATTTACATTTTTAGAGTATTAGCAAAGTTAAACATTCCTCCCTCCCTTTTAAATTTGATTTCCCCTAGAGAGGCAGCAAATATGGTTGTAGGAAGTAAGGGATTTGGAGTAAGACAAATGTGAATTCAAATTCCAGCCCCTGGGACTTCCCTGGTGGTCCAGTGGTTAAGAATATGCCTTCCAATGCAGGGGACGTGGGTTCAATCCCAGGTCAGGGAACTAAGATCCCACATGCCAAGGGACCACACATAGAAAGAAGCCCATGAGCCACAACAAAGAGCCGGCATGCCACAACAAAAGATTCCACATGCCGCAACGAAGATCCAGTGCTGCAACTAAGACCCAGTGCGGCCAAAATGAATAAATAAATATTAAAAAAAAAAAATCCAGCTCCTTCTTACTTTAGGGTTTGACTTTTGAGAATTTATTAAACTACTCTTAACCTTAGTATTATATCATTCTCTTGGAAATGTGGAAATGAACCTCATCATATGACTGAGGATTAAAGAAGATGACATTTGTAAGGTACCTGGCAATAAGCAAGGTGGCTCAATGAAAATCAATTCTCTTCTCCCTCAATCTACCTGAATTCACGTTCTCTGTCAATATACTATTTGTAGGTGGTTAAGAGCATGGGTTCTGGAGTCAGACAAAGGTTTAAATTCTGGCTTCATCATATCTATTTATAGTATAATATGAGGCAAGTTACTTAATTCATTTGCCTCTGCTTCCTAATCTATAAAATGGGGACAGTTACAGCACCTACCTTCAAAGGGCTACTATCGGAATTAGTTAAGAATAACACAATATGTTTGGCTGATATACAACAGTAAATAAATATTAGATTAGCATTATTTTCCTTTTGTCTTAGTTTACAAAACATAGATTATCTCATCTGAGTCTCACAACTCTACGAATAACACACTCATTCATATAACAAATATTTATGTAGTACCTACTATGTGCCAGGCAGATATTCCCATTTTCCAGCAAAGAAAACAAACTCTGAAAGGTTAGTGGATTTGCCTGAAGGACCTGGTAAATGCCAGAGACAGGTTCTAAATCCAGCTCCTCTCAGTCTATGGCCACCTGCCCTTTCTGGTTGTTCTGTTTTGACGTCTTAAATATTAACTCTTTAACCTTTAGTCATTTATTTTTTGCCTTTTCTACTTTCAAAAGAATTCTCCTTGTCAGAAAAGATAGCCAAATAATTCTATTTCCTCTTCATCTGTTAACAATTCATCATCTGTATCAAACAGTGTCTAAGCCTTCTTCTCCTGACACTCTGAATGCTACAAAAAAGCCCTCACTGTGGTGATTTCTGTGTTGTTCGCAGGCTTCTGTCAGTGTTGGGCTATAACCTTCCATTTTTAACTGTTATGTCACTGTCTATGACTAAACAGCCTTTCTCCTAATTTTAGAACAATCAAGATTTTAGCTATTCTGTATTTTCCATTGGCATTTATCTCATTTATACAGTCAGAATTTCAATATCACTCACAGAACAAGTGCTGCCTTTCCTTTGAAGAGCTCAAGCTGTCTTTTATGTCAATTAAGTTTCTGAAGCCTGTTTTCATAAAGTTTAGGGTAAATATATCAATACCCAGAATTCTCTTACTTGTGTATTGTAAGCTCTCTGATGACAAGGTCATTTTTCTTTAAAGGTCATATTTCTTGTCAAATATACATTACTAACCAGTTCTCCCTGGCTGGTTATAATTAAATTCAAGAAGTAATTTATGTTACTGCTTTTTAAGATTTTTTAAACATAAAACTGTCAGCACATACATCCATTTATTCATCCATTCAGTGAATATGTAGTGGGTGCCTACTCTGAGTCAGGCATTATTCTAGGGATTTGACAGTGAGAAAACAAACTCCTGCTCCTGGGAGCTCACATACACTAGTAGAGGATATAATTAACAAATGAGTATAGAATACAATGTCAGTGTTGCTATAAAGACAACAGTGATGACAGAAAATGACAGGCCGCTGAGCCTGAGAGTCCGGAGCCTGTGCTCCGCAACGGGAGAGGCCACAACAGTGAGAGGCCCGTGTACCACAAAAAAGAAAAAAACAAAAACCTTGAAAGAATAAGATATTATATGTAGATCTAAAATCCCACACTTAACTATATTCCAACAGTGAAATGGTAGGCCCTTCGATAAGATGTCAAAACAACCATATACAGACTACAGAGAAAACTATAGGCTAAAATTCAAGTTATTTACGCCAGAAAACATTTCACATTTTTTAAAAAAATGCAATTTAGGTGACGAACACACCAAATGTGAATATAAAAATCAGTTATTCATCATAAATATCTTCCATTACTTAAAAACATAACGATTAAATGAGAAGCACTTCCTTTTTTTTTTGTGGTACGTGAGCCTCTCACCACTGTGGCATCTCCCGCCGCAGAGCACAGGCTCCGGACGCGCAGGCCCAGCGGCCATGGCTCACGGGTCCAGCCGCTCTGCGGCATGTGGGATCTTCCCAGACTGGGGCACGAACCCGTGTCCCCTGCATCGGTAGGCGGAATCTCAACCACTGTGCCACCAGGGAAGCCCAAGCACTTCCTTTTTAATGTCTGTCAAAAAGTTCTTGGGGACCACTTACAGCTCTGACTCGAAGAAGATGTGAGATGACAGACTGTAGTTCATCACTGTAGTGTTTTAGTTCTGTAAATCTCCTGAAACAGGAAACAAAACATCATTTTTCTCATGAAAAGTCAAAAACTGAAAGACAAAATAGCAGTTCCTGAGAATAATAAAACTGATTCTATTTAACTATTTGCTAGCCTTAAACATTTACACACCGATGCAAACTCAGAAAGTTCTAAAACAAAATAACCATATTTTCTCTAGATATTTTTAAAGCCAAGAAAAGACTTCATAATTTACACTGTGGAACTGAGATAGAGATAATATTTGTTAGTTTGAAAACAAAAAAACAGGAAAAAATTTATGGTGCTAAGAAAATCTTATGGTGCAACCATAAACTCATTGTCTCTAACAATCTTCATGCTGCTCAGTAATCTTTGTTTCTATAATCTGATGTCTGCCGTTCTCCATAAGACCTGAAACTTCTATTACCACCGTTCTTCCAGCAATGTAACACCTGACCTCACCCTCCTCAAAAATTTGTTTCCCTGACATCAGTGTTAATTTCTCATGATTTTCCTTTTATTCTCTGGTCATTCCTAAAGTCTCCTTTGCAGGACTCACTCCCTTCACTCATCTCTTATACCGCCAACTTTAGTGTGCAAAGGACTCCTGAAGTGTTTGCTAAGAGCACTACTGAGGGCCTCTCAGTAAAAGAGGGCATGAGTAACCACCACAACTGTACACAGGAATAAATTCAGGAATCTGAATTTATAACAAACGCATTCACAGGATTCAGATGCTGGCAATCCTCAGATTACACTTTGGAAAATGCCCTTCAAGCACTGGCTTCTTTAGGATTCAGCCCTAGGTCCTCAACCATTTTACAACCAATCTTTCAATCTACACAATCTGTGTGACTTATTCACAAAGCTTCACAATTATGATCTACATGCTGCTGAACTCCAAATATATAACTCCAGCCCAAATCTCTCCTAAAAGCCATATCTATGAAGCCAACTAACTAGCAGACATTTGTACCTGTTTACATATCCAAAGCTCAACTTATCTTCCCCTATCCCATCAAATCTCTCTCCTCTATTCCCTAGCAGTTTAAACAATGAAACCTAGGTGCCACCTGTATTTCCTTCTCCTCTCTTTCATCCCATACATTCTACCACTCACTCAGTCTACCTCCTAAATATTAGCCAAGTATTGCCACAAAAAGTAGAGACTCAAGGTCCTCCTCCTCACTGCTTTTAACAGTCTAGTTTGAATAAAAATAAACATGCATGAAGAGGTATCATTTGAAACCTCTGAAACAATCTTTCTGGTTTTCTACATTTTAAGAAAGAATGGAATTAAAGCATTTAGTGATATAAACTATTTCAGTAATGGTATGAATAATAATTAATCTATTGGGCCAGACAGACCTAGAACAGGGATTCTGTATATTAAAAATCTGTTACAACAATGACTGATATAGATAATTCTCTTATCTAAAACTTAAGGCAAACAAATTCTATTACTAATTATACATTAATTATATACTTGAACAAGAACTTAGGAGCAAAAAACTGCCTTGTTTATGTTATTGGTCATATCACATTTAAAATTCTATATATAATGTAGAATATTAAACAAAATTTAGCAATCTAGAAAAGCTGGTAGGTCAGAAAAGGGAAGACAAACATTCAGTTGACAAAATATTTTTCATTAAATTAAAAAACATTCAACTGACAAAACAATAATATTAAATATTAATTTAAAAACTGTCTCATCTACATGCTCCTCTAATGAATGTACATTCACCAATGTCATAAACTTTGATGCTTAGGTTTTCCAAAGCTTTTTTGGAGGGTGACATAATTTAGTTCTTAACCTAGAGAACATCTCATATACCATGGATGTCATTATAGCCCTTATAAAAACCGCAGTGGAACCTTAAATGCATATTACAAAGCAAAAGCCTTTCTGAGAATGCCCCGTATTGTATGATACAACATTCTGGAAAAGGCAAAACTATGGGAACAGTAAAAAGATCAGTGGTTGCCAGGGCTATGGGGAGGGAAGGATAAATAGGCAGAGCAAAGAGGATTTTTAGGGCAGTGAAAATACTTTTTATGATACTGTAATGACACGTACATGTCATTATACATTAGTCAAAACCCATATAACATGTAACACCAAGAGTAAACCCTAATGTAAACTATGGACTTCGAGAGGGTAACAATGAGTCAATGTAGGTTCATCAATCATAACAAATGTACCACCTTGGTAAGGGATAATGGGGGTGGCTCTGTATCTCTAGGGGTAGCTGTGTAAGTGTAGCGGCAGAGGGTACCTGGGAGCTCTGTACTTTCCACTTAATTTTGCTAGGAACCTAAAACTACTCTAAGAAATAAAGTCTATTAAAAAAATAAAATAAAAACCTCAATGGTTACCATCACAATTTCTTAATTACCAAACTTTAAAGTATTTATTTGTATTTTATATTCAAAATGTATACTAAAAACCAGAGGCACAATGTTAATGTGTTATGGTTTATAAAGTCCAGCACAATAGGCTATCAGACTATGCAAACTTGGCCTTTGTCTGCTAAGAATTTACACTATGTAGAAGTTAACGCTGAAGGCCTGACTAGAGAAATTCTAACAGACCTCATAAACTTAGTCACCAAATATGGAAAAGCCTCATCTACCTAAGCACATTTCTACCTAGAAAGTTATAGCCGAAGCAAGCTTCAGGTAAAGGTCCATATAATGAAGAGCCTGAATTATCCACCAAATTCAGAGAATGAACAAAACCAAATCTTAAATACTTAGATCCCACCCTAAGGAAAGTTATTTCTGAATACACCAGTTTTCTTTAATATAGAAATGCTCTCACAAACACCAAAGTGACACTGATGAAGTCAGGTAACTGTCATATAAATACATCTCCACGAAATTATTATACTAGTATGCAACTATCAAGTTTTTTTGCTATTCAAAGTAGATAGTTTATTATTAAAATAAATAATATATTATCTTGAGTTTTGTACATATCTGACAAGCAAAGTCTAATAAGAAAAACTATTTTATATGAAATTTAAATTATTTTTCTCATTTTTCTGATACCTTAAGCAACACTCAATAAATCCTTCTAGGAAAAAGCAGTGGTTTAATTTTCTAAAACTTCAGTTACTTACAACCTTAATCCCAATTAAATTACCAAATTTCAAAATCAGTTTTAGACTGTAAAAGGATTTCACTAACGTGAATTACTATTTAAAATATTTAGCAAATAAAGTGCATACATTCAGAAATGAAAAATTAAATAGATTGATAGGCACCATTCAAAACAACATTGTAACTGTTATTAAAACAAAACCTTACTTGTCTGGGTTTTTCACTCTGAATGTTGCATTAAGCGCTTTTAACCTGGAGTCTGCCTGGAAAAAATAATTTATTCACTTAATACAATTACATTTCAGGGTTTAAATCCAAACAGTTTTATTTTCCCTTTAGAATTAAGATGCTCAAGTACAGTTTTCTTCGTATCATTTGTGTCAAACACATTAAACATACCCCAAAAAACAGTTTAGTAGTTATTTTTTAAAACACTACAAAAATATTTATAAATTAAACTGAACACATGGCATTCAGTAATACCAAAGTAAAACAACTGTAAACACCAGTACACTAGCAACCATATAGCTCTGCAATATTATAACAAAATAGGTCATGTGAAAAAAGTAGTTTACTTTTTCTCTAAATCAAGAAAAACAATGATCTATACATATAAACTAAATAAAACTACTGCTTTGAAGCCTGTGCATTACTGAGATTCGTTCTCAGGTGGAATGTAAACCAAATGTACATTGGTTTTTCTCATTTTCATAATCAGTATTTTAGAAAATAAAGAAATATGGAAATGCCTGTACTAAATTAAAACTAGCTAGATGAGGACTTCCCTGGTGGTACAGGTTTGATCCCTGGTCAGGGAACTAAGATCCCACATGCTTGAGGTGCGGCCAAAAAAAAACAAGCTAGATGACATCAAATTAATTCCTTTCTAGCTGGCAGGAAATGTTACAACTTTTTAACTACCTTTACTTATTTCTAGATATTTCAACACAACTATTTAACTACCTTTACTTATTTCTACCCTAACTTATTTCAAAGGAGAGACAGAAGGATCAACATGAAATAATAATTTCACTGTATAAATTTATACTTAATATAGCCAAATCCTCTCCTCTTATCATATGTTCTCATTAAAATAAAAAAAATATAAATAAATAAATATATATATATTTTTTTTCTGACCAAGGCACAAAAATGATACAGTTCATAGAAGGTAGCTCAATCAGTAATCAATTTCATGATGTGGTTTGGTTTTGAAAATCCCAATCAGCTTGAATATTTTATATTATTCCAACTTATAAGCCCTAATTACAAATACTCCCAAAATAATAAACAAACAAAAGCAAAACTACTAGGGCTCCCCAGATTACATGGCTGAAGAAATAAAAACAAATGCAACAAATACACCACTCCATAAACCCAGCCTCCTAAACCTTCAGACCAAAAGCAATTCAAAGAGCTATCAAGAATATCTAAAGCTTAATTTATCATTGAATTCAGGGGATTCTCTTATTTCTAAAATGGGTATTTTATCAATTCTTGACCTTTCTTACATCTCAAGGGCAAAGGAGCTAATGCATGTGAAAGTCCTTACAATTAAAGCAACTATGAATTTAAGGCATATAATATTACTCCCTTATGTTCTTTAAGTGAATTCAAATCACTAAACATCAACGTGTTAATGACTTTATAGTCACATGCAAATGAGATTCTTTAAATAAGGATGAAATTACATAAAAACCATCAGTAGAAAAGAAAATTTTCATGTGTATCTTTTTCTGAATCTCATACTTAATGCTACCAATTAATTTATTTTTTACTTTTAATATTACCATCTTACCACTATAGAAGGCATATAAAATGTAAACCATCACCATCCTAACCTTTGCTTACCAAGCATTCTGTCAGGTCAGTCCATCATAACACCCCACTCAACCTGCTCATCATTTCACAAGATTCCATAATAAGAGAAATTGCTTAAAATGTCATCAAATCAGAAACTTCTCCCCAAAGCTAGATCTCTAAACACCTACCTAGGCTGTTCCAAATCTGACGGTTACCATTCATCCATCTTATCAGGTTCCCCACTAAATATCTAAAGAAGCCCTTATATAATTGTTTCATACCACCCTACTTTATCTCCTTTAATACAGCACTATCTGAAATCCGCTGAGTTGTTTTCTTGTTTCCTAGCTGTCCACTAGAATGTAAGAGCCACAAGAAAAGCACAATGTGAATGGGGCTCCTAGAGTTGCACAATGGCTGCCACGGCAGTACTTTAATCTTCTTTGTTCATTCCTGTATCCCCAATGCCTCCCAATGCCTGGCACAAGAAAAATATGCGATAAGTATTGGCTGAATGAAAAAATAACCCCGAAAAAAAAAAAATAACCCCGACTATTCTACAGCCCCAACTTAACTTCCTTTCCCATGTTCTTTAATCCCCACCTCTCCTTCCATTTCCAATTACTATTACATACTTTACTTTCCTTGTCCTAGACCTTGTCTTTCCTTTATTTCATTTTCAGGTTCTTCCCCCAAACCTTGTCTAGTAAACCATTACCAGCTTGCCCTCTCTCTAACATTCTTCCTTTACCCGCTAGGTTGACTCCACTGCAGGTTCCTCACTATTCAGGTCTCAGCTCAAATGTTCTCTCTTCAACCATGTGATGCAGTTTTCCCAGGACAGTCCTGGCTTACACCTGTTGTCCCTAATCTAATTATTAGCAGACCCCCTTTTTATTCTCAAAAGTGTCCCCATTTGAACAATAAATTTTGTCACCTATCTCAAAATAACCCCTAGAAAAAAATCCCTGCTGTCATAATCTCTCACAGTAATGATTGTTTCACTTTATATCACCTATGACTTTCAAAGTATCTTAAATAAATGTTAACTTAAAGTCTCCAACTACTTACAATACAAACTCCATAAGAACATGGGGATAATGAATGTTTCCAGCGTATTCGCTGTTGTATCCACAGCACCTAGAAGGGTACCTGACAGTCTGTAGGCACCCAGCATTTGGAATCTCCAGGATTAGCAGAGATCCTAAAGGCCCAGATCTCTCTGGCAGTCCCTGCTCCAAGCAACAGACAGGGTTCTGGATTCTTCTGAGTCAGCCTAAAATCATTTAAGGTTTGGGCATATGGATGACACTTACTTTCATGTAAGTAACTTACTGAGAGAACTGAGTTAAAATGATATTACTTTAAACTAAAGTATTGGGTGGAGGACTTCCCTGGTGACACAGTGATTAAGAATCCGCCTGCCAATGCAGGAGACATGGGTTCGAGCCCTGGTCCGGGAAGATCCCACATGCCACAGAGCAACTAAGCCTGTGTGCCACAACTACTGAGCCTGTGCTCTAGAGCCTGACGAGCAACAACTACTGAGCCCGCGAGCCACAACTGCTGAAGCCTGCATGCCTAGAGCCCATTCTGTGCAACAAAGAGAAGCCACCACAATGAGAAGCCCTCACACTGCAACAAAGAGTAGCCCCTGCTTGCCGCAATTAGAGAAAGCCTGCGCACAGCAACAAAGACCCAACGCAGCCAAAAATAAAATTAATTAATTTTTTTAAAAAGAGGGAACTGAAAACAGACAAATACCATATGATTTTTTAAAATAAATAAATAATAAAGTATTGGGTGGGCCAAAAGTTTTGTTCGGTCTTTTCCATAAGATGGCTCTAGTAGCACTTAGCTGTCTTTAACGTCATTCGAAACAATTTTGTTAGACTGTATGTGACAGCTGTCATATCAGCAAGCATTTAAAAAAAGACAACAAAATTGATGAATTTTTGTGTAGCAATTTTAATACTGAAGATGGAAGAAAAAAGCATTTTCAGCATATTATGCTTTATTATTTCAAGAAAGGTAAAAACGCAACTGAAACGCACAGAAAGTTTTGTGCAGTGTATGGAGAAGGTGCTGTGACTAATCGAACATGTCAAAAGTGGTTTGTGAAGTTGTGTGCTGGAGATTTCTTGCTGGACAGTGCTCCACGGTCGGGTAGACCAGTTCAAGTAGACAGCGATCAAATTGAAACAATAATTGACAACAATCAACATTATACCGCCATTAAGTCACTTTCTCGAGTTCCTCATCTAAAAAACTGGAATAATATTAAACTAACCTCAAAGGTACTGAGGCAACTGTCAGCAAAAAAACACGACCATGTATTAGAGTACAGTGCTTAAGCACATAGTAAACATTTAATGTTAATGATATTCAGATAAGATACTGCTTTAGGTTCTAACTTTTTTTTTCTTTTTTTTCTTTTTTTTACCAATTTTGATAATCTTCTAAAATTATCTTCCCTAAAAATATTCTTATCTGTCATCTTACAGCAATGGTTCTTAAGTTTTAGGCTCGTGGGAATCAATATGTCTGGAATGAACTCTAGGATTCAGTATTTTGAACAAACAATCCCAGCAAATTGAGACTCATGAAGCCAACTGACCACATTTTAAGAAACATTGAATTAAATTTTTTTTTTCAAAAAACTAGTTCCACGCTAAAAAAAAGAAGAAAGAAACGCTGAATTATGAGTACTCAGCCAGCAATTCAACCTTTTCTTGAAGCCTCAAGGTAACCACTATAAATAACTAATACTGAATCCACCTGTGACACAATGAAGCCCTAGGGGTTACATAGGTGTGTGGGGATTTGGCCCCATGCCAGAGGCCTCCATACTGCAGTGTCTGACTCTCAGATCACTGTTATCCTTTACTAGCAGGCTCAGCTGTCAATTTCACTATTGTAACAGTGTGCCTGTCTCCAGCAGTATTCACTTTTAGACCTCTTAAATTTTCTTCTAATATGCTGTAGCCTAGAAAACAGATAGCCAAGTTTATTTGAATAACTATAATAAAATTAAGTGGGGGGCTTCCCTGGTGGCGCAGCAGTTGAGAGTCTGCCTGCCGATGCAGGGGACACGGGTTCGTGCCCCGGTCTGGGAGGATCCCGCATGCAGTGGAGCAGCTGGGCCCGTGAGCCATGGCCGCTGATCCTGTGCGTCCGGAGCCTGTGCTCCGCAGTGGGAGAGGCCACAGCAGTGAGAGGCCCGTGTACGGAAAAAAAAAAAAAAAAAAATTAAGTGGGTACTATCTGAAAGGACCAAAGTATATCTGTAAGTACTATAGTAAGCTATGTTACATCCATTTGAACATCTCAGAAGTCAGTTCTAAATACCCCCTTTCAACTGTGATTGGGTTAGTTGTAACTGCCAAATACATGACCTCCAGATAAGTGAATTGTGTGTCTTTCTCTCTCTATCTCTCGGACAACCTCACATACGTTTGTATGTATGCATGCACATACGTGTGTGTATGTGTAGTCCTAAAAGGTCCCATTTCACTTCCCTGGTGGCACAGTGGTTAAGACTCAATGCTCCCAATGCAGGGGGCACAGGTTTATTCCCTGGTCAGGGAACTAGATCCCACATGCATGCCACAACTAAGAGTTCACATGACACAACTAAGGGGCCGACGAGCCGCAACTGAGAAGCCCGTGAGACACAACTAAGGAGCCCATGGGCCACAATTAAGGAGCCCATGTGCCGCAACTAAGACCCAGCACAACCAAATAAATAAATAAATATTTTTTTAAAAAACCCTGCTTCTTTAAAAATAAGTCCCAATTCCTTGCATGGGTCTCCAAATTCTCCCCATACATTTTATGTCTGGTCCATTTCATTTAAATTCTGACTTTTCAAATTATTGTGTACAGAGTATTACCTTTCAAAGATTTTATGAAAGTGAAACTAAGATTTCACCGTAAGGCTACCCAAATACAAAACATTGTATCTAAACACTTAAATAGCACCTACACACAAGATTCAAAGCACTCCGTAAAGAGCATAGTCTATATGGATGGAGAAATTTAGGAGTTTTCTCAAGGCCACCCAAGTTATGGCCAAAAACTGAGTTAAGGACAAACAACTGATAACTAGTTGCTAAACTAATGACTAAATCAACAATGAAAATTTTTAAAATCTTCTTCTTATATAAAGAGATATCACTAAAAAATATATATTTTAGTTTGCTCTTTTCTTTATTACTGGCTCCTAAGAAATCTTGGACTAGTTCTCAGAAAATTCTATCAAAATATAAATAATTTTTTAAAGTTTAGAGTTATTTCAAACCATCTCTAAACCAAAATTCCAGCATTCTCTCTGAGCACCATAATGAATTATAGCCAAGAAAATACTAATTTTTTCATGTTATCTGCCAACAATATATTTATAAGTTAAAATTGGTTTATGACAGAATTAGATACTTGATTATATTTTCTGTGCAGACAAAAAATTTTCTCTTGTCTTTTTATGTTAAAATTAAAATACCTATATACCAATGCATAAATCTCTAGGGGGTGTTCTTAAAATTACTGTAAAGACATTTTGTTCTTGTCGCCTAGACCTACTGAATTTTGTTACTGCATTATCATGTGAATTGTTGATCAATTTATATATTATATCAATTTATATTACTTTTTCTTCTTACCTATTCAGTTTACAAAAGAGATGAAAACTTTAAAAAATCTGCAAGCACCAGTGTTAAATTACTTTTGGGAACAAGAGGGAGAGCAGACTGGAGTTAGGGTGACCATCTTATGACCAACATGCTCTTTAATTTTTAGATAACAGTTCCATTCCCAGACACTAATTCTAATGACCGAATATGAAAAGCGGTCAAAATCTAATTAGGCCTGTATTACTAACAGATGCTAATACAAAATGAATCCTATGCCCACTCAAAACTGGCCATGTCCCAGTAGACAGAAGAAGCATGACTGATGGTTCATCTTCTAGTCTGCTAAGACTGGAAAACCCAAGATCAATTCTTCAGAAGTGTCTTTCCTATTTAATAGAGTGACCAATTTTGGGGGCACCACTGATAGTGGCAGTGATAAGGACAGAGGGAAGAAAAAAATATACAATGTATAATATGACTAAACTGTGGGAAAAATCTATAGCCTGTACCTAAATTACTGCTTCAAAATCTTCTTTCCCAATAGAACTAAACTCATAAATATGCCCATTATAGTCTCACTATTAACAAATATTACACCAATCAAAAATACACTGCATTGTTTCTTTAAAAACTTTACCAATGATATTAGATGCAAGGCCAATTTCCAATATTCGCTCATTCAATAAACAGCAAGTACCCATTAAGTGCATGGCACTGTGCTAGGAACTGTAAAGGAATGTAACAAATTATTTCATGCAATTATCCTTACCTTCAGCTGAAATCCGGTTTCATTCACAGTCTCCTTCCAGTTACCTTCCTAAAAATTAAAGTTAATTTTAGATATCATTGCAAAATAGCCCGTAAGGAATATTCCAAATTAAATATCTATCGTTCTGTTCTTCTTTCAGGGGAGATGGAAGAGAAAGGTTAAAAAAGAATTCCTTTCACTGCAAAATTAAACATACAATCCAGATTCCAAAAGATTACCAAAGATGGACTCAAGATTTTATAGACCTGGGCTTCAAAAAACTAAAGGCTAATTCTGATACCATTTAAGTGATACCCAAAAGTACCATCTTTAGTATCTTTAAGTATAAAAATGTTAGCCAAAAGAATGATGTAATTTACTTTGGAAATTCAAAACAGAACAAACCACGAAATGCATATAAATTAACAAAGCTGCTCCAAAAGGATCCTTAAGAATAAGCACTCCACGATTTAAAATTTAAAAGATCCCAAGTCAAATGAATTTTTTTAGAAGACTAAATAAAAGAAAAATACCTGTGTTAAAAACAAATAGAAGATTTTGTCTCTACAAAGGATGGGATGTGAAGCAACTCTCAAGAGGAAGTTTTCTAAACCAATTCGACGTCTTTCCACAAAATCCGGGTCCATGTTGTCAGCAGAGAGTTTATGCCAAACAAATTCTGCCTAGATAAACAAAACAACCATGAAGAATAGTCTCAATGCTAAATACTTCTGAACTATACTGCCATTTCACTTCTTACCCTTTTTTCTGGTAAAGGTGGCACAACAATATGCGGATAGTAAACTAAAAGGTAGTTTCTCAACAACTCAAATTCACTATACCGCCTCCATAGTGAGTCTGTTAGGACACTCTGACCATCAATATGTTCAACTGACCTGAAAAAGACAGAATAAGATTTCTAGTGCTTTTTAAAAATACAAATGCATGCACACGACCTCCTTTAAAACTGATAACTCCATTCCTTTAAAACTGATAGCTCCATTTACTGAATGAACCAGACACTGAGTAGAGAATTTTTCATGTATTATTTAATCCCTACAACAAACCTGGTGAAGCAGGGATTACTGTCCCCATTTCACAGATGAGGAAGCAGCTGCACAGTATATGCTCTTCCTACAATCACAAAGATCTGTGGGTAGAGCACTCAGATCCATCTGATTCCCAAGCTTTCACTCTTAACCACTTTCTTCTGTTATAGAAAACCTATTTGAACTCAAGAGAAATAGTCATATTAGGAACATTCTAAAAGCCTCAATATAAAATAATTTGGTTAATGTATAACAGCTGGCTTTCCAATATAGTAAAGTCTGGCTTAGCCAGTGTTTCATTAAAGAAAAAGTATTTTTCACTGCCACAATGAGAGAACAACTCCTGCCACAATGAGGGAATAATATTCATGCCAAAGACGATGACACCAAAAAAACCCTCGATTCAACATTATAAACGAATCAGATGCATCCAAGTACCTGAAAAAACCCACAAAAGCAAAATGTCAATTAACTCTGAAACAGTGGGGAGAAGGGATGTAAAAATTCAATTCTAGTCTTATCTTTAATATAAAGAGCTGCAGGCAATGCCATGTCTCATCCATATAAAAGTTCAAGTTGGGGGAAAGCTGGGTAAAATCATATAAAGAATATTTGAAATTATTTTGACTATTTACAATTTCTGCTAGCATAATCACTGTTAGAAAACATTAGTCTTCTAAACATTATCAGAACCTTCCCATTTTCTAATTGTTTGCTTGAAAATAACTTATAGGCCCTCCAAGAAACATAACCAAAGTGTGCATCTGTACGTTATGGCATAAAGGCACAGAGGCTAAATCAGTCTTAGAATAAAGTAAAGTCTTGAGAAGAT
This sequence comes from Phocoena sinus, assembly GCF_008692025.1. Classification (NCBI taxonomy): domain Eukaryota; kingdom Metazoa; phylum Chordata; class Mammalia; order Artiodactyla; family Phocoenidae; genus Phocoena; species Phocoena sinus. The sequence continues at coordinate 73,714,289 of NC_045766.1, read as the reverse complement.
ATATATACTGTGTCATGCTCAACACAAGCATTTTAATAATAAATAAATAAAATAATTTATTATTTATTATACTTAAAAAATAATTTTTATATTGTTTGCCACTAAATTTATTCATTGCATTATATATTAGAAAAGGAAACATAATAGAAAGGAAACAGAAAAGGAAGCATAATATGAAATTCAAAATGTACAAATGGTTCCCATGGCAAAGATATAGGATTATTAAATCATAATTCATTTTAAAGAGTTGACCTAACCATTAGCTATGACTAATACTATTCTAATTCCGATTTTCAACTTCAGCTGAAAAAATATCTTAGGTTAATATCAAGTTTCAAATTATTTAAAATCATGACCAACAGAACCCACATCTTGCTAATAAGCAAATAAATATAGCCTATAAGCAGTATACCTAAAGGTTGTTAGAAGATCTTTTACAAGTTGATTTTGTTTTTTGTTTTGTTTTAAAGGCCACAAAAGGCAGGGTCTAACAACTGGAAACACCTAAAAGCATAGGGAAGACTTTCTTTGGACCACAAAACTACCCCATTTATCCAATCATTTAACAAATACTTAATAGCACATAATTGGTTTTACATGCAACATTTAATTTAACCCTCACAATAAAGTAGATAGGATCATCAGCCCTGTTTTACAAATTAGAGGAATTAAGTGAAGACATCATATAGCCTCCCAAGACAATGAGGAATTCTTACCTATTACTATGTACAGTATACTTTATTTTAAAAGGGTTCATACTCTATGAACAGGAAAGCATAAACACCTCTGGAGAAATTAAAATCAATGACTTTAGCCTTATTCATTCTTAGCCTATTAAACTGTAACACTATAGGCAATTGCTAAATGGACTTTCTACTTGTGTCCAAAGAGTAGGTAGATAAGCTATATGTTAAAGTTCAACTTTTAGTCAATATCAAGGCTCAATAATACTCATATTGTCCAAGACTATCTGAATAATACTGAATTACAGCAAGAATCCTACATGATTAAATTAATAAATTCCAGGGTTCTGTGGTTGTTGAAGGAAAGTTAGCCTTAGGGGTACAGTACTTTCAAAATAATCTATCTAAAAGCAGTGTTTCTCAAAGTGGATATGTACATGATGTGGGGTAGGCAGAATTTAAGAGAGGGGAAAACACAAATCATAAAAGAAAAAGACAGATAAATTTAACTATCTTAAAATGTAAAGCCTTTATACTTGATAAAACTATGGTCCATCTGCTTCAAAAACACCTGGAATTTTGCTTAAAATGTGTCAATTCCTGGACCCCACCCAAAACTCTGCAGCTTAACAAAATTTCCAAGTGATTCCTATACATTTTAAAGTTTGAGAATCACTGTTTTAAAATAAATGAAATACAATTGTGAAAGTCAACTCAATAATCCTTTTGTGCACCACACATTTACTGATGATCCACTTAAATATTTATCCAGAGTCTAGCTATATTACTCGTGTATGGTCACTTCTAACTCCAAGTTTCAAATTATAATACTCTATTCATTTCAGTCAAGAGTAAACTATAAATCATTCCAGATTATTCAAATCAAGTCTCTTCCAGCAGTAAAACTAGTCAACAGCTAATTTCATTGTTCAATTGGGTGAAGAAAATAGGCACATACTAAAATGTCCTTTTTCAGCGAGCCACAACTAAGAAGCCCACGAGCCGCAACTAAGAGCCTGCTTCCCGCAACTAAGGAGCCTGCTTCCCGCAACTAAGGAGCCTGCCTGCCGCAACTAAGAGACCCGGGGCAACCAAATAAATAAATAAAATAGAATAAAATAAAAATATCCTTTACAGTTTTAAATTTAAGAATTTACTTAGAAAAAAAAAAGAATTTACTTAGAAAGTTAGAGCCATGAATTTCTAAAGTATGATTTATTTATTATTTATTTAAGCTGCACTGGGCCTTAGTTGCGGCATGCAGGCTCTTTAGTTGCGGCATGCAGAATCTTTAGTTGTGGCATGCAAACTCTTAGTTGCAGCATGACTGTGGGATCTAGGTCTCTGACCAGGGATCAAACCTGGGCCCCCTGCATTGGGAGCTCAGAGTGTTAGCCACTAGACCACCAGGGCAGTCCCCTAAAGTATGATTTTTTAAAGTAGCTAATTTAACTTAAAAAAAAAACCTCTCTCATGGGACCATAATTTTTTTTAATTACCTTAAAAAATCTCTCTGATACATACATGTATATATGCATGCCCCAAAACAATCTATTTTTTAAAAGACCCACCTTAGCTCTTTTCCCCAAATTCCTATCATACACAAATTTTCTCTTCTTTTTGGAAGATTCTTTTTTTCTTTTCTTGTTTTGTTTTCTTTGCTTGTTGTGTGTGTATGTATGTGTGTGTGTAAGAAGGAAGACTATAGTTAAAGAAAGGATTACCAGAATTATTTGTAAACTAAATAACCTTCACCATGATTTTAACTTTCATTTTGGGTAGAACCACAGACCTGGAGAAAACCCTGAAAATGGCACAGGGTTCAGCCCTAAGGCTAGTTTGGTGACGGTGTGGTAAAGCCAATGAAAATGACTAAAAAAACCTTTTAATGTATTCATATTAAAACATGGTTGTAACACTTTATCAACTAGGTCTGGTAGTTCTATTGTTTTATTTTAGAAGTTATCAGAAAGTTCTCTCATATCTACTTGTTTTATTTATTTATTTTATTTATTTTTTTCTGCTGTGCCACACAGCATAAAGGATCTTAGTTCCCTGACCAGGGTTCAAACCCACACCCCCTGCACCAGAAGCAGGGAGTCTTAACCACTGGACTGCCAGGGAAGTCCCTCTACTTGTTTTATTTATTTATTCAAATAGATTGATTTATTTATTTATTTTTGGCTGTGTTGGGTCTTCATTGCTGCACACAGGCTTTCTTTAGTTGAGGTGAGCGGGGGCTACTCTTCATCGCGGTGCGCAGGCTTCTCGTTGTGGTGGCTTCTCTTTGTTGTGGAGCATGGGCTCCAGGCATGTGGGCTTCGGGAGTTGTGGCACACAGGCTCAGTAGTTGTGGCTCGCAGGCTCTAGAGCACAGGCTCAGTAGTTATGGCACATGGGTCCAGCCTCTCTGCGGCGTGTGGGATCTTCCCGAACCAGGGCTCGAACCCATGTCTCCTGCACCGGCAGGTGGATTCTTAACCACTGCACCACCAGGCAAGACCCCCCTCTACTTGCTTTAATTGAAAGTATTTCTGCTCAGTCCACAGAGAGAAAAGACCTTGTCAGTATAGTCTTTACATAAACTGTTTATAATTGGCAAAATAAATTGAGTCTTCCCTTGCTTTGCTCTAGACAAAACAATCTAATTCCTTTAACTTCTTCCTTATGAGGTAAGACTTTTCTGGTGAGTTGTGATTACACCATGAGCTACTTTATCTTCTTCCTTTTTTTTTCGATTACACCATGATTTATTTTATCTTTTCAATTTTACCCCAAGGTCTAAAGCTCCAGTCTCAATCAATTTTTAACTGACTTTAATTTCTCGCCAAAAAAAAAAAAAAAAGATTAAAAATGGGGAATTCCTTGGGAGTCCAGTGGTTAGGACTCCATGCTTCCACTGCAGGGGTCATGGGTTCCATCCCTGGTCAGGGAACTAAGGTCCTCCTGCATGCTGCACAGCTGGCAGGGGCAAAGGGGGGATTTTAATTTCTCTGTAACTCCCAACTCTCCTAAACTGACTTAGACTGTATTCTCTCCTCCTAGACTTCTTTGTTAACCATCTCCACTTACTTAAGTCCGCTTAATACTTCATATATCTCTGAGAACCTGGTATCTTTTCCCCAAATCACAAAAGGGTTGTATCTAACAACAAGAACTCCACTAAAGCATGTGTCAAGTAACATTCCAGATCCCAAAAGTATTCCAATAACCTTCCCTCTCCCTCCAAAACAAGTACATTAGAACTTAGCTACTAAGAGTACCAGAGTAAAAGACACACCTGTTAACCTGTTAAAAAGTAAAACAGCAAAAATCCCTAAAAAGACAATGACCTGTAAACAATTCCATTATACAACAGAATTTGCATCAATAGCTACCAAAACTTTTTCTATCTAAACCTAGGCCTAATTCTCATCACTCACCTTGTTTCAATGAGGTAAGCAGTATATGTTTCTTGCATGTTCATGGCATTCCTCCCAGTTCGCTTTTCTGCTTCTGAAACACTAATTTCTATCTTCTTCAACCAAAAATTATTTTCCATCATCTGAATAAAAATAATGGAAGAACAACAACAAAAAATCTTTAAAATTATATTGAAAACACCCTAGCTATTTTAATAAAATCCATTATTAGTACATATTTCGGGCTACTTTTTTATATCTCTTAAGTTGCTAGGGGTTGCTAAATGATATCAGCAAATGCCATGCCTTTTTATCAGCATACTGTAGCACATTAAACTTTTCCAGAAGCTATTTTAACAAGTGCCATATTAATTATTAAAATGTAGGCAAGATTATAAGAAAAAAAATTAAGATAAAATGTAGACATTTCACACAGTAACCAAGAATAAACGTATACAGAAATACACATGAAAAAAATCTAAAAATACTATATACAAAGACAAATGATGCTCAATACTGATATTTAATCTGTTTTTAATATTTATTTATTTATTTGGCTGCGTCGGGTCTTCATTGAGCCACGTGGGATCTTTTGTTGAGGTGCTCATTGTGGCGTGCGGGCCCTTCCTTGAGGTGCATGGGCTCTTCCTTGCGATGCACAGGCTTCTCTCTAGTTTTGCTCTCTCGTTGTCGCGTGGGCTCCAGAGCACGTGGGCTCTGTAGTTTGCAGCATGCAGGCTAAGTTGAGGTGCGCAAGCTCAGCAGTTGTGGCGCACAGGCTTAGCTGCCCTGCGTCCCCTGTACTGGAAGGCAGACTCTTTACCACTGGACCACGAGGGAAGTTCCTGATATCTAATCTTTTTATTTTACCAAAGTCAAATCTCTATCTCAAATATAAAATACTACATATATGGCAAAATGTGAGATTTTTAGCAGGCAGGTTAAAAAAAAAAAGCAGGAGTCGTCACATATTTAACCATAAATTTGCCTAAACTTTTTTTTTTTAATTTATTTTTGGCTGTATTGGGTCTTCATTGCTGCGTGCAGGCTTTCTCTAGTTGCAGCGAGCAGGCGCTACTCTTTGTTGCAGTGCCCGGACTTCTCACTGAGGTGGCTTCTCTTTGTTGCGGATCATGGGCTCTAGGTGCGCGGGCTTCAGCAGTTGTGGCATACAGGCTCAGTAGTTGTGGCTCACAGACTCTAGAGCACAGGCTCAGTAGTTGGGGTGCACAGGCTTAGTTGCTTCATGGCATGTGGGAGCTTCCTGGACCAGGGCTCAAACCCGTGTCCCCTGCATTGGCAGGTAGATTCTTAACCACTGCACCACCAGGGAAGTCCCTGCCTAAACTTCTTGGCAGTGATTAACAGGCTCCACTGTGAGAAAGCAGGTTTTCCTATTTTTTTTTAAATATTGCTTTTATTTATTTATTCATTTTTTTATTGAAGTATAGTTGATTCACAAACTTGTTTTAGTTTCTGGTGTACAGCAAAGTGATTCAGTTATATATATATTCTTTTTCATACTCTTTTCCACTATGGTTTATTAGAGAATAATGAATATAGTTCCCTGTGCTATATACAGTAGGACCTTGTTTATCTGAGGCAGCAGGTTTTATCAACAGGAGACTTCTTTCTTTTCTGCTAGATCATCCCAAGGTCTGTATCAAAGCACCAAAGAAAATGACAAAGACATCACAGGTGGTTCACAGGCTCTTTCTGTAGGAAGTGTGCCACTGAAGAAGGGTCTTGAATGTATCCAAAGTAACTCCAAATTAAACAAGAAAGACACAGTGAGACCATGCGATAACTGCTATGCTTTGGTTTTTTCTCCCTTGCTCACTTTTAAAGTTCAGTTGGTTTTAATTAAAAACTCTGTACTATATTATAACTGGGGTTAGTCTGTGAAGAAGAGATATAAGTAAAAAGATGGATACACCAAAAGTTTAAAGAAAAAGATGCATGCAGTAAAACCCATGATGATACTCTATACAGAAAATTAAACCTGTGTACTATGAAGAGAAAATAAGCTATGTGACAGTACACAAAATTAAATCAGTGATGAATAAAGATGACACACTTAGGATGTACCGCCAAAAATGTTAAAGAAAAATGGAGGAGGTAAAAATGCTAAAATTAGGACAGAGAAGAGCCAACCCAAAACAGAACAAAAATGAAAACAAAAACCACTCTGCTGTCAAACAAGACACTTTTATAAAATATAAGTTTTATGTTTATGTACTAAAAGAGAAAATAAGACAGGAGAAAATCATTCAATTAAAAGAAAGCTCAAAAAATTACATAAGCACAAACCACTCAACGTCAGGGTTATGAAGCCCTCACTGGTTGAGATTATACATATAAAAAATTTGGGCCCACAGCCAAGCACTGTTTTACCATCACGTACTCCAGTGAAAAATTCTCTGAACTCTGGAAGCACATAACTGATAAAGCAAGTTATTTCCCAGCCAAAAATATAATGCATGTGAGTCATAAATTTACCCCATTATGCCATCCAATTACACAGAAGGAAAAAATAAAAGAATAAAATCAACTATCATAAAAACTAAAGACTGGCATATAAAAATACCAGCACAGTTTGGGAGATGATATAAAATTGCTTATCCTGTCATACTAAAGTACAAACAATGCCAAGAATAACACAACTAATACCATAATTGTTAAAAGGACACATTCAAAATATTGAGAAATGGATAAACTTGGTAACTGGAAGATGGGACCGGGACTGTATTTTAAAGAGAGACATAATATATTATTTTTTTTAATTGAAGTATAGTTGATTTATAATGTGTGCTAGTGAGACATGACATTTTAGATGTATTAAAAGTGGACTTCTCATTAAAGAACATCACTAAAGAGTGATGCTACACTCACATCCTACACTTACATTCAAAGGAATAACATCCCAAATGTAGATGCTTGATATGTGAATCACTACTTTTTACCTAACTTAAGACCAAATAAATATAGAAGATGGACATATTTAAAAGGCTGATGAAATTCTTTATTTTCAATTCAGTGAGTAAAAATGAATATAATCTACTTTAAGTTTTAAAAATGTTGCAAACAGTGAAACAGTACAAGCAAGCATAAAACAGGTAACAGTGATAAAAGGAACAATAAGAAATTATTAATTCAATAACTGAATATTTACTGAGTATCTATCAATACAATGACAGTCCTTAGGAATGGGAAGATAACTGGGAAAAGGTGCCTGAGTTCAGTGGTTCACTGCTTGCCTGAGGAATTCTCACCATCTAGTAGCTAATGTTCATCTGTGGCGTCCTTTAGGATTAAAGACAAAATGAAGACAAATGACAACCTTAATATAACAACTTTCAGGACTGTAGATGAAAAGAGTTGGTGTATCTATAGCACTCATTTAGTTAATCTTATTTAAATCACACAAGAAAGAAAATATATCACATTCATTGTTATACTACAAATTATGGGGAAAAGATAAAATTAAAACAGTCCAAAAAACAAAAAAAAGGCAGATGGAGATGAGCATGGAGCTAACTCAGAAGAATAAGAATGCAAAGAAAGAAAAATAAATAGCAAAAAATAAAATAGAATTCTAGGCTGTAAAACTGACACTGCAAAAAAATCAAAACAGTAAGATGGTAAGCTCTCCCAAAATGGTAATGAAAAAAAGACCCACAAAAAGTGAAAATGATGAAAGATGATTTTAAAAAAAGGAAAACTAAGAACCAATGCTTAAATAATAGAAGTTCTTGAAGAAGAAATCAGAAGAAACAGAACAGAGATAATAATCTGTATAACTAAAAAGGAAACCAAAAAAAATCCTTTCTGGATTGAAAAAATTTTTTCTACAGCTCCAAACTGAAAGGCATGTGGTCCACGTATAATGATTTAGAAAATTAAATATCTTCAGCATACAGAAAAAAATCCTAGACCATTCCAATAGATGCAGAAAAAGCTTTCAACAAAATTCAATACCCACTTATGATAAAAATCCTCCAGAATGTAGGCAGAGAGGGAACCTCCCTCAACAAAATAAAGGCCATATATGACAAACCCACAGCAAACATAGTTCTCAATGGTGAAAAACTTAAAGCATTTCCTCTAAGATCAGGAAAAAGACAAGGTTGCCCACTCTCACCACTCTTATTCAACAAAGTTCTGGAAGTTTTAGCCACAGCAATCAGAGAAGAAAAAGAAATAAAAGGAATCCAAATCGGAAAAGAAGAAGTAAAACTGTCACTGTTTGCAGATGACAGGATACCATACATAGAGAATCCTAAAGATGCTACCAGAAAACTACTAGAGCTAATCAATGAATTTGGTAAAGTAGCAGGATACAAAATTAATGCACAGAAATCTCTTGCATTCCTATACACTAATGATGAAAAATCTGAAAGAGAAATTAAGGAACACTCCCATTTATCACTGCAACAAAAAGAATAAAATACGTAGGAATAAAACTACCTAAGGAGACAAAAGACCTGTATGCAGAAAACTATAAGACACTGATGAAAGAAATTAAAGATGATACAAACAGATGGAGAGATATACCATGCGTCTTGGATTGGAAGAATCAATATTGTGAAAATGACTATACTACCCAAAGCAATCTACAGATTCAATGCAATCCCTATCAAACTACCAATGGCATTTTTCACAGAACTAGAATCAAAAAATTTCACAATCTGTATGGAAACACAAAAGACCCCGAAGAGCCAAAGCAATCTTGAGAAAGAAAAACAGAGCTGGAGGAATCAGGCTCCCAGACTTCAGACTATACTACAAAGCTACAGTAATCAAGACAGTATGGTACTGGCAGAAGAACAGAAATGTAAATCAATGGAACAAGATAGAAAGCCCAGAGATAAACCCACGCACATATGGTCACTTTATTTTTCATAAAGGAGGCAAGAATATACAATGGAGAAAAGACAGCCTCTTCAGTAAGTGGTGCTGGGAAAACTGGACAGCTACATGTAAAAGAATGAAATTAGAACACTCCCTAACACCATACACAAAAATAAACTTCAAATGGATTAAAGACCTAAATATAAGGCCAGACACTATAAAACTCTTAGAGGAAAACATAGGCAGAACACTCTGACATAAATCACAGCAAGATACTTTTTGACCCACCTCCTAGAGAAATGGAAATCAAAACAAAAATAAACAAATGGGACCTAATGAAACTTAAAAGCTTTTGCACAGCAAAGGAAACCATAAACAAGACAAAAAGACAACCCGCAGAATGGGAGAAAATATTTGCAAACAAAGCAACTGACAAAGGATTAATCTCCAAAATTTACAAGCAGCTCATGCAGCTCAATATCCAAAAAAAACCACAACCCAATCCAAAAATGGGCAGAAGACCTAAACAGATATTTCTCCAAAGAAGATATACAGATTGCCAACAAACACATGAAAGGATGCTCAACATCACTAACCACTGGAGAAATGCAAAATCAAAACTACAATGAGGTATCACCTCACACCGGTCAGAATGGCCATCATCAAAAAATCTACAAACAATAAATGCTGGAGAGGGTGTGGAGAAAAGGGAACCCTCTAGCACTGTTGGTGGGAATGTAAATTGATACAGCCACTATGGAGAACAGTATGAAGCTTCTTTAAAAAACTAAAAATATGGGCTTGCCCGGTGGCGCAGTGGTTGAGAGTCCGCCTGCCGATGCAGGGGACACAGGTTCATGCCCCTGTCCGGGAAGAACCCACATGCCGCGGAGTGGCTGGGCCCGTGAGCCATGGCCACTGAGCCTGCGCGTCCGGAGCCTGTGCTCCACAATGGGAGAGACCACCACAGCAGTGAGAGGCCCGCGTACTGCAAAAAAAAAAAAAAACTAAAAATAGAACTACCACACGACCCAGCAATCCTAGTACTGGGCATATACCCTGAGAAAACCATAATTAAATAAGAGTCATGTACCAGAATGTTCACTGCATCTTTATTTACAATAGCCAGGACACGGAAGCAACCTAAGTGTCCATCGACAGATGAATGGATAAAGAAGATGTGGCACACATATACAATGGAATATTACTCAGCCATAAAAAGAAACGAAACTGAGTTATTTGTAGTGAGGTGGATGAACCTAGATTCTGTCATACAGAGTGAAATAAGTCAGAAAGAGAAAAACAAATTCCATATGCTAACATATATATGGAATCAAAAAAAAAAATTTGTTCTGACGAACCTAGGGGCAGGACAGGAATAAAGACGCAGACATAGAGAATCGACTTGAGGACATGGGGAGGGGGAAGGGTAAGCTGGGACGAAGTGAGAGAGTGGCATGGACATATACACACTACCAAATGTAAAATAGCTAGCTAGTGGGAAGCAGCTGCATAGCACAGGGAGATCAGCTTCGTGCTTTGTGACCACCTAGAGGGGAAGGATAGGGAGGGTGGGAGGGAGACGCAAGAGGGAGGGGATATGGGGATATATGTATACGTATAGCTGATTTACTCTGTTATACGGCAGAAACTAACACAACATTGTAAAGCAATTATACTCCAATAAAGATGTTAAAAAAAATCCTAAGAAGATTAAGGCAGAAAAATAAAGAACAAGACCACTATAAAAGAATAAAGACCAGATTTGTCCTAGATTTCACAATAATAAAGTCCAAATGACAAAGAAGCATCAGGCATACAGGACATGCTTGAAATATTATAAAACATACTAACATATTGTTCCTTTAAAAATACTTTACCCCAGCAGGGTTTTTTTTTGTAGAAGCTGATACTCTGTTCCTAAAACTTATAAGGAAATACAAAGGACCTAGAATAGCCAAAACAATTTTGAAAAATAACAAGTTGCAGGACCTACACTATTCAAAATTTATTAAAAAGCTAAACTAATCAAGACAGTGAGGTATTGGCAGGACAGACATAGAGATCAATGGGTCAATGCAGCAGAACTGAGAATCCAGAAATAAACCCTTACATTTGAGATCAACTGATTTTAATAAACACACCAAGGCAAGTCAACAGCGAATGGAGAGTCTTTTCAACATACAGTGCAGGGACAACTGAATAGCCACAGGCAAAAAAAAAAAAAAAAAAGTAGACCCTTTACTCACACAGTACACAGAAATTAACTCAAAATGGCTTACATACTCAGATATAAAAGCTAAAACTGGGCAATTCCCTGGTGGTCCAGTGGTTAGGACTCTGCACTTTCGCTGTCGAGGGCCCAGGTTCAATCCCTGGTCGGGGAACTAAGATCCTGCAAGCTGCTCGGCATGGCCAAAAAAAAAAACCTAAAACTGAAATTTCTAGAAGAAAACAAAGGAGAAAATCATCGTGATCTTGGGATAAACAAAGAGTTCTCAGATACAATACCAAAACAACAACCTATAAAAGAAAAAAAATTGATATACTGGACTTTGTCAAAATTAAAAATTTTTGCTCTTGTAAAGACACCATTAAGAAAAAGAAAAAAGCCACAGCCTAGGGGGGGAAAGAATCTCATTAACTGATTAAAAAAAGAAAAAACTTGTATCCAGAATACCTGAACAACACGTATATACAACTCAGTAAAAAGGAAAACCACCCAATTGTAAAATAAGCAAAAGATCTGAATAAAATTTCACCAGAGAAGACATACAAATGGCAATAAGCACATGAGAAGATGCTCAACACCAGGAGTCATTAGAAAAATGCAAATTAAAACCACTTCACACCCACTAGAATGGCCAAAATCAGAAAGATAGACAATGCCAAGTGCTGGCAAGGATGTGGAGAAATGTGAGCCTCATAATTGCTGGTGGTAGTGCTAAATGGTACAGCCACTTTGGAAAACAGTGGCAGTTTCTTAAAAAGTAAACATAAACTTACCATATAACCCAGCAATTATGCTCCTACAAGTCTAACTCAAGAGAACTGTAAACATATATCCCCACAAAGACTTGCACAGGAATAAATATTCATCATAGCAGTAATATTCATAATAGCTAAAAACTGAAAATAACCCCACTTCCATCAAATGGTGAATACACAAAATGTGATGTATCTGTACAATCGAATATTATTCAGTAACAAAAAGAAGTGACTAATACATGCTATAATATGGATGAACCTCAAAAACATTATAAGAAGGCAGACTCAAAAGACAACAGAGTGTATGATTCCATTTATATGAAATACCCAAAAGACAAATAAATAAAGAAAGCAGACAGTGGTTGCCTAGGGCTAAGGGTGGGAAGGGGGATTAACTACAAAGGGGAATGAAGGAATTTGGGGGAATGACAGAAATGTTCTAAAACTAGGTTGCAGTGATGGTTGTGCAACTCTGCAAATTTACTAAAAATTACTGAATTTATATACTTATAATGGCTGAATTTTACGGTATATAAACTATACCTTAATAAAGTTTAAAAAATAAAATAAAATCCATGAGTCCATAATGAAACAGACAAATAAAGAGAAATTTTGATGAGGAACAAGATATTTTCATAGTTTCAAAGTATGTCCCCACAAAAAGAGATCAGATTTGTGGTACCAGAGGCGAGGTATGGGGGGAAAAAGAACTGGATGAAAGCAGTCAAAAGGTACAAACTTCCAGTTATAAGATAAATAAGTACTACAGATGGAATATACAACATGATAAATATAATTAACACTGCTGTATGTTATTTATGAGGGTTGTTTTCTTTTCTCTTTTTGGTTGCGTTGGGTCTTCCTTGCTGCACGTGGGCTTTCTCTAGTTGCTGCAAGCAGCGGCTTCTCTTGTTGCGGAGCACAGCCTCTAAGCACACTGGCTTCCGTAATTGCAGCATGCAGGCTCAGTAGTTGCGGGATGTGGGCCCCTAGAGTGCATGGGCTTCAGTAGTTGTGGCGGGTGGGCTCAGTAGTTGTGGCTCACGGGCTTAGTTGCTCTGCGGCATGTGGGATCTTCCCAGACCAGGGCTCAAACCCGGGTCCCTTGCATTGGCAGGCAGATCCTTAACCACCGCGCCACCAGAGAAGCCCCTATGAGAGTCGTTAAGAGAGTAAATCCTTTGAGTTCTCATCACAAGAAAAAAAAAATTCTTTTCTATTTATTAAATTTTCTATCTATATGAGCTGATCGATGTTCATTTCATGAATACTGCAAGTCAAATCATTATGCTGTATGCCTTAAACATATATAGTGCTGTATGCCAATTATATCTCAATAAAACTGGAAGAAAGGGCTTCCCTGGTGGCGCAGTGGTTGGGAGTCCGCCTGCCGATGCAGGGGACGCGGGTTCACGCCCCGGTCTGGGAGGATCCCACGTGCCGCGGAGCGGCTGGGCCCGTGAGCCATGGCCGCTGAGCCTGTGCATCCGGAACCTGTGCTCCGTAGCGGGAGAGGCCACAACAGTGAGAGGCCCGCGTACCGCAAAAAAAAAAAAAAAAAAAAACTGGAAGAAAAAAAATTATGTCCACAAAAAATTAATTACAAAGGGAAAAAGAGTAACTTTATATTGGAGAAGACTGGCAGAAAAAGTGACCAAATCTAATCGTGTGCAGACTGGTAAGAAGCAATTAGAAGAACACAGCATCACTTTAGTGGCAATTTCTGCCAAAGCAGCATATCCTGAATTTAATCATGAGAAAACATCAGGCAAACCCAAACTGAAGGGACTTCCCTGGTGGCGCAGTGGTTGAGAATCCGCCTGCCAATGCAAGAGACATGGGTTCGAGCCCTGGTCCGGGAAGATCCCACATGCCGCAGAGCAACTAAGCCCATGTGCCACAACTACTGAGCCTGAGCTCTAGAGCACGCAAGCCACAACTACTGAGCCCATGCGCCACAACTACTGAAGCCCACGTGCCTAGAGCCCATGCTCCGCAACAAGAGAAGCCACTGCACTGCAACGAAGAGCAGCCCTCACTCGCCGCAACTCGAGAAAGCCCACACACAGCAACAAAGACCCAATGCAGCCAAAAATAATAATAATAATTAATTAATTAAAAAAAGAAAAAGAAGAGAGAAATATAAGAGGGCACTACGTGAAGTAATGATTAAGTATTGTTTCCTGAAACAACGCTTATGTATACAAGTATATGTATACTGACTATGACTAAAAATGTATTTTGTACTGTGAGTCGCCTTCAAAAAAATCTGAGAGCTGCCAAGGTAGAAAATGAGGAAAACATTCTTGAGAATGACTTAATTATCTGCTACTAAACTGATAAATTCTGTAACTATGCCTATACATTTTCTTTTCCTTTTTCATGTTATCTTCACCCACAAACGCTTATCTTCACCCACAAATGCCTCAAACCTTCCCCACAGTTCTGGCCTCCTCCACTCAGCTCTGTGCTGCCAATCTGTGAAGGTGCTAATTGTGTATAGGCATTTTCAAGCATCGGTTGCTCAAGCAGTCTTAGCCGTGACCAGCACTGCTAGGCCTAGACCCCTCTCCCTATAAAAATCATTATGCATCCCTTAGGCAGTGGTTCTTCTCTGAGCAAATACTGTTAACTGCCAACTCAATGGAATCTTCCAGCCTAAAAAAGTATTTTTACGTCCATTCCCTTGCTATTTCCTCTCTCTTCTGCCAGGACTAATTACTACTCTCTTGGAGACTGAATTCATCTCTCATTTTTCATGTTCTAAACTACTTTAAATAAAACTGACAATACTTTAAAAAAAATACACTCTTCCTTACAAGGAAAAAGTATGAAAAGAAAGGAGACTTCTAATTAGACAATGGAAAGGAAGAGGATGAAGATTCACAGAAAGAAAAATAAGAGAATACAGAAAAAGAGTTTACAACAGAATTTAAAGAATCTTAATTAGTGACGTTTAAAACCAGAAAAGATTTGCAACCCTTAGACAGTGCTTCTTTCCACTACCCCTAGGTGTAGGGCAACTGGTACAATTTCCTCTCCAACCAAAATGTGCAGTCAAAAATAAGGCTGATGAGGCTTTTTGCCATCTCTGCCCACTATCTGCATAGGTATCTTTGTGGTGAAAAACTGATTGATAAATCAACACATCGCTTACACCTCTTTTTCTTCTTAACATAACAACTTAATCTTAACTAAAGGAAAAAATTTTAAGTACAGTATTTTACAATTTACAAGACTATTTTTAACTTTTTTTTTTGGAATGAAGCTGCATGCCTTAATGAACAAAGCACTGATATCAACGCCAGGCAGACCTGGTCTCAAATCCCAGCCATGCCACTGACTAGCTTGTGACTTTGGCCAAATCACTTCTCTCTGTGCCTCTGCTTCCTCATCTTTATATGTCTTTTGGGGGTTAATTTCTGAAAATTAAATGAAAAGTAGAGCCTTACTGTGCCTAGCACAAACAACAAATGTAACTTACATGTCTGCCCAGACCACATTCCTATCTACCAGTAACAGTAGCAGCCTGGCTGTGGTTACTGCAATACTTCTCAACTGGGGATGGACTGGAGTGGAAGAGGGGATAGGAAGAGGGACGAGCAGACCTTCTAAGGAGGAGACTGGGGAATCTTTTAGGAGGAGGGAACAACGTACACAGTGCATGTGAATGTGTGTTTTTAAACTCCTGGTGATTCTGAAATATTTGTCCAAATGGCTTATATCTCTATAAATTACTAAATTACAGAGTTGTTTGAGGAAACTCTTAAGTTTGGGCAATAATGAATGGTCTCCTGCAACACATGTTTACTGAAGAGTCAGGTAATACTGCGTAACTACAACTTTTACTGTACGATGGCATATTTGGGTTTTCAAATATCTTAAACTGAACACATAGGTTTTTTTTTAATGAGATATTTATAAACACTTTTAAATAAACATAAATGGATTTTATATTATAGTTGTAACTTCATCTTAGTTAATTAAGTATCCAAAGGCTTTCACAAAAAAATTACCAAAATGTTCATCATGAGTCATAATCAAAATTAAACTCATGATGTAGCTAACAAAATATATGACTCTTACCTTTGGAAACAATCTAAAATTGCTTTAACACATATCCACAAGATTGGCAAATAATTTAAAGTCTGAAAATATTAAGTGTTGATAAGGACAGAGAGCATGAGGCACCACCAATGGGAACACAAATTGGTATATTCACTCTAAAAAACAATTTGGCACTACCTACTACCCTATATCCTATGCTACCACCCTATAATCCAGCAATTCCACTGTTAAGTTTATATGAGACATTTGCGCCAAGAATATGCAGGAAGAAGTTCATGGTAGTAGTAACTTAGAAATAGCAAGAATCTTGTAACAACGCCAGTGTCTGTAAACAGAAGAAAAGAGAAATCAACTATAGAATATCTATAAAACGGCATACTAAAGAGCCATGAGTATAAATGAACTAAGCTACATTTTCAATGAATCCCCAAAACATTATAGAGCAAAGAAAGGAAGTCATAGTAAAACTAGTCCACTTAGGTAAATTTCAAAATCAAGTAAAACTAAACAACATATTGTTTAGGGACACTTACCATAAGATTGTCTTTAAAAAGCTAGAGAATTGTTAATACAAAATTCAGAATATAGATTACTTCTGTGGTGGAGGGAGTGGATGTAACCCAGGAGAATATATGGAGGCTTCAAAGGAACTGATAATTATTTTGTGAGACCCTTCTCTGCATTAATGGTATACTTCACGATAAAAGTTCCTTCCTTCCTTCCTCCCTCCCTCCCTCCCTCCCTTCTTTTCTTTTTAAGAGAACAGAAAAACTAAGTCACAGATGGGAACCTTCATTAAAAAAGCAACTCATTTAAGAGCCAAGTTTATGCACTACAGAATACACACACTTTTCTCACATTTCGTATGAGATACTGACTTCTCCACAAATAATTCTAGAATTTGGGAAGAAATTAAATGAAAAACTTAAAATTCACCCATAAAAGTCTTCATGCTATCCTATGTATCTCGACATTTCCCCCAAGTAGGCAAAACGTTCAACTCCAATGTTGAAGTTCCTAGCTAGTTAAGTCTTTCTAGCTTCAGTCAGCAAACAACTTTAACTTTTCTTTATCCATTGACCATAAGGATGGGCAGTTTTGCATTAGCACTAACACCTGTTTCAGAAAAAAAGAAGCAAAATGGACGAGCAATGCACACTCTGATTAGGGTGGTCTGATGAGAAGTACTCCACTGAGTTTCTGAATCGCTTCAGTTCAACCTGGTCTACTCATCCTGCATTATGCATGAAAACACTTCGGAATAAAAGCAATTACAAATATAAACTGATGCATTTTCTCCTTTCCTCAAGCAAATGAAAATCACTAATTACCAAAGGAGCTTCTCAAAGCAGATACATGGGATATCCATGACATGTCTCCACTGGGAGATACAGCACCGACCCCAAATGAAGAAATTACAGTCAAACAAGGAGTTTTCTTTTAAATCTTTTTCACTTGTACTTTTTCATGACTCTAACACTTTGCTCCATCTCCTGATGGTGACACCAAGCCAACCACCCTTACTGCCCCAGACTTGTTCTGCAAGTCCCCCATTCTCTTCCTTCTCAAACACCGCTGCCACTGCCCACGGTGCCTCCGTTAAGCCTTCTCCGCACAACCCCTTACAAGATGCCAGAAACATCTGCGTTCCTCTTCAGGTCCAAACTCCCAGGCTCCCCGACCCTGAAAACCGCACCTACGCCAGCCTGGCGCTTCCCGGGCCCCATCTCCACGCCCGCCGAGCCGCACCCACAGAAAGCCCTCCGCCGCGCCCCCTTCACCCTTCCCGTGGTCCTGCAGCGCCCGGCGCTCGCCCCCTACTCAGAACCCCCACTCTGCACCCGTGGCCCGACTTTTCCACCCCGCTTCCCAGTCACCGCGGGGCCTCTCGGCCGAGCCCACCGGCCCCGGCCAGGCTAGACCAGCCCAGCCTTGCCCGCTAGGCCCCGACCCAGGCCGGGCGACCTCTGCCGCCTCTTCTCCTCACCGTGCCGTCCCCGGGGCCCTCGTCCCGGGCCCCCTCCGCTTCCTCACCGACCGCAGACTCCAGCCCAGCGTCAGGGTGGCCCAGCGGCTCTAGGGTCGCAGGCTGCAAACGCCGCTCGGGGTCGGGAACCGCCTGCTCCATAGCTGCGGTTCGGCACGGCGGACACAGTGCGCTTGCGCCGCCTCGCCTAGCCGAGCCCGCCCCTCCACCCGCGGCCGCTGCCAGGCCCCGCCCCCTGGGCATGCGGCCTCCCCACCTGGCCTGGCCTCGCTCGCGGCTGCCGCTGAGGCAGAGAGGGCTCCTGGGTGAGGGCTGAAATTGGGGATCGGGCTAGGAAAGAAGGGCGGACCTACAAGGGAAGTGGTCAGCTGCTAAGCCAGGAGACCCAGGAATCCGGGAGAACTGGTTGAGAGAGAGAAAGTCAAGAGGAAGGTTAAGATCAGAGTAGGTACTGGAACCATTCAGGTCGGTGATCACATAAAGAAAAATTGAAACTCAAAAGAAATCGGAGGTTGGGACTTCCCTGGTGGCACAGTGGTTAAGAATCCGCCTGCCAGCACAGGGGACACGAGTTTGAGCCCTGGTCCGAGCAACTAAGTCCGTGAGCCACAACTACTGAGCCTGCGTTCTAGAGCCTGTGAGCCACAACTACTTAGACCTTGTGCCACTACTACTGAAGCCCGCCCGCCTAGAGCCGGGGCTGGGCAACAAGAGAAGCCACTGCAATGAGAAGCCCGCACACCGCAAAGAGTGTGATAGTAGCCCCTGATCGTGGCAACTAGAGAAAGCCCGGGCAGCAGAAAAGACCCAACGCAGCCAAAAATAAATAAATAAATAAAAAAGAAATTGAAGGTTGCAATCTGACGTCTCCCTCTTGGCCTCTATCTTGCCTGCCATTATTTTTTCCATTCCTCGCTCCACCTACCCCCGCAACACACCCGGAAAGATCCGAGCCGCATAAATTGTCAGCAGGTTGAGTAACACAATTAGCAAAAGGTAACGCTTTTAAGTGTTTGAGAAAAGTTAAGCACTTGGCTGAAGCCATACTTGAGTTCTATCTTAAGTGTTTCTTGAAGCCCTGGAGATATCTGATAATTTTCTACAAACACCTCAGTTGAATTTTCGAACCTGCTTCCTAGACAAGCATTCACTATGGTACCCTGATGGGAAGCACTCACTGGGTGTACCAGACTGTGGTACCTTGAAGTACCCTGTACACAAAGTCTGGTCATCAATTTTTCAAGGAGAGAAACTGATCTTTCTGCCCAAATAACTTGGCTATTCAAAGTTGTGACACACAATTTTCTCCTCCTCCTGATACTTCCTCTGGCTTGGTAGCGATTTTTCCCATTCATCCCTAAAACCTCAAGTTATCATGTCCAAGTGCTACTATCACTTTGTTCAAAAATCGGTTATGGGGCTTCCCTGGTGGCGCAGTGGTTGAAAGTCCGCCTGCCGATGCAGGGGACACGGGTTTGTGCCCCGGTCTGGGAAGATCCCACATGCCGTGGAGCGGCCGGGCCCGTGAGCCATGGCCGCAGAGCCTGCGCGTCCGGAGCCTGTGCTCCGCAACGGGAGAGGCCACGACAGTGAGAGGCCCGTGTATCGCTAAAAAAAAAAAAAAAAAAAAAATCGGTTATGACCTTTCTCATATTTTTTTTTTACAGTTATTTACTTATATGTCGGTCTGCCCCAACTAGGCTTCAGACTCCTTTAAGGAAAGGACCCTATTTTATTATTTTTTTCTTACCAAACCTAGGACATTTACTCAATAAATGTTTAAAGGCATTCAATCAGTTTTTCAGGGAATATCCGTGCTAGGCAAATTCTCAGGAATTTTTTTTTTTTTTTTAGTTCCCCCACCAGGGATTGAACCCGGGTCCTCGGCAGTGAGAGTACAGCATCCTAACCACTGGACAACCAGGGAATTCCCAGGAACCATTTTTAAATCAGAAGACTATTTTATTAATTTATTATAGGAGAAATAGATATCTTCTTTCCGGGGACAGATATGTATCTGTTATCCTGTGCCCTTTTCCCAGTTTTGAGATACCCAGGAAACTAAGTCCTAGAGCCATTGGGATAAGTGCTCTGTGCTGGTAACTTGAGCATCTCACTCTGCAGTGAGTAGTGTTAGAAAACAATATTCAACTGAGTAAACTTTGAAGATCTTGTTGGCTTTATTCAACAATTCATGGAGCAGGCAGCATCCCATGTTGCAGATAGAAAGGCATTCCAATGAGCTGTACAAAATGAAAAACTTTTATAGGAGGGAATGGGGGCAAGGAAGTTATACTAGCAAAAAATGTATTGGCTGTGGCAAGGACACTTTCCTTTAGGGGACGGCAGGGCTCTAACGAACAGATTACCTCACTAGTGCTGACCAAGTAGTTCCTGGTTGACTGGTTTAAGATTCCATTTCGGGGAGAGCTGAAACTATAATTAAGTTAAATATTAAGTCCCGGTTTGGTGATGTGTGGTTAGCATAAGTGACTCTATTTGGGGCCTGTTGTCTTGTTTTAAACAACTGGAACAAGGAAGGGGACTCGGGACTTTACAAAGCAATCACTTGAGGGGAGGCCACAGTGCTATCTGTGGTTTCTAAAAAAAACCAAACGAACAATAATACTAAAACAGAGTAGGAACATCTGTTTCCCCTTCATTCACACCTCTTTTTTGGTGTGAAAAAAAAAATTCAAGACTGCCTTTGAGAGGCTTCCCTGGTGGCGCAGTGGTTAAGAATCCGCCTGCCAATGCAGGGGACACGGGTTCGAGCCCTGGTCCGGGAAGATCCCACATGCCGCAGAGCAACTAAGCCCATGTGCCACAACTGCTGAGCCTGCACCCTAGAGCCCTCGAGCCACAACTACTGAAGGCTGCGTGCCTAGAGCCCATGCTCTGCAACAAGAGAAGCCACTTCAATGAGAAGCCCATGCACCACAACGAATAGCCCCTGCTCGCCACAACTAGAGAAAGCCCGCATGCAGCAACAAAGAGCCAACACAGCCAAAAATAAATAAATAAATAAGTTAAAAAAAAAAAAATACAGGGCTTCCCTGGTGGCGCAGTGGTTGAGAGTCCACCGGCTGATGCAGGGAACATGGGTTCGTGTCCTGGTCCGGGAAGATCCCACATGCTGCGGAGCGGCTGGGCCCGTGAGCCATGGCCGCTGAGCCTGCGCGTCCGGAGCCTGTGCTCTGCAACAGGAGAGGCCACAACGGTGAGAGGCCTGCGTACCGCAAAAAAAAAAAACAAACAAACCAATATCTAACAAGATATTTTTTAAAAAAGACTGCCTTTGATATCCATTTTAAGTCGTTCACCTAGATATAACTTTGTTCCTGCATCTTCTTAAGAATGGCCTTGAAGAAACCAAATTTGAAAAATCAAAAGGGTGTTGAAGGGTCTAAAATAAGGATAAAAAGGATTCCATGTTCATTTTCCCTTATCTCATATACATATAATACATGTTCATTGTGGGAAAATTAGAAGATAGTTATGCATAAAAATAAAAGCTATCCATGCTCCCACACCCAGAGATAAACACATTTAACATATATCCATTCAAATATCATGCACATATATAATAAAAATGGAACTACACTACAATGCTAATTTATAATTTATTTTATTCACTTAGTACAGTAAGAACACCTTTCCATGCAATTAAATATATTTCTACAGAATCTTCTTAAAGGTTACACTTTTGTAAAAAATTGTAAAAAATTTTGTATTGTAAAAAATTACTATAACTTATTTTATCTTATAATCCTCAATAGTTATAATTTGATTCTAAGCTTGACTTTTACAAACAACACTGCAGTGACCATCCTTTTATATAACATCTTTGAGTACCCAACCAGTTATTTCCTTAGGCTAAACAGGCATTGGAAGATTTACAGAAAATTTCATTTAAGCTCTGATAGTACCTGAGGAATTATCTCTGCTCTATTACAAAATAATATATTTCTTAAAAATTGACATTTGTGGGACTTCCCTCATGGCCCAGTGGTTGGGACTCCTCGCTCCCAATGCAGGGGGACCAGGTTCGATCCCTGGTCAGGGAACTAGATCCTGCATGCTGCAACTAAAAAAAAGAGATCCCAAACGCGGCAGCAAGGATCCCACATGCCGCAGCTAAGACCTGGCATAGCCAAATATTTTTTTTAATTATTAAAAAAATTGATATTTGTATCCACTAGATAATACATCTTACCCTTGGGGCTGCCTATAAGCTAACTTTTTTTTTTTTTTTTCTCTGGCCGGCTGCTCTGCCCAGCTTGCAGGATCTTAGTCCTCCGACCAGGGACTAAACCCGGGGCCCTGGCAGTGAGAGCACCAAGTCCTAATCACTGGACCACCATGGAATTCCCAAGAAATTCTTTTTAATAAAGAGACAAAACTAGTGTTTATGTTAAGAGCCTGGGGTGGGAGAAGAAACGGTATCTTGAGCTTTTTAATGGGTCCATCTTTTGGACACCCTATCTTGAAGTTTTTATGTGCTTGGCACTTTACATACATTTTCATGAAATGCCCCTGCAAGGCAGGCATTATTTTCCCCATTTCACAGAGGAAGAAGCAGGCTTGGGTAATATTTGACAAGGTCACATAGCCAGCAAATAAGGGGAAGACCTGAGATTCAAACCCAGATTTATAGGATACCCAGTATCCAAGCTCTTGGGCCATGCTGATCTGGATGGGGGAGAGGAAGAAGAGAGATTCTTCTGGAAAAGGAGGCAATTGGCAGAAATCGAGGGTTCATTCCTCACCTGAAAACCCAGAGAGAAGAACATTTCCTTGGATTATGAAGGCAAAGTCACTTCACTGGCTAAAGTCTGGGAAAGCCCAAAGCCAACTCCATGGAGATTTCCAACACAGATGCTCTCTGTTCTTCTGATTCAGGCAGGAGAAGGATACCCACTCCAGCATCCCCCTGGGGGAGGGCCTCAGTGGGAAAAGTCTCAGGAGCAGGGGTGACCGGCCAGGGCAGCTCTAAGGCTGAGTCGCCTCCTGGGTGGACACTTTCCCCACCTCATCCAGCCAGAGGAACTTCAGTCTCTTATATCTGAATAGCATGATTTAGGCTTTCATTTCGTCATGAGTTTAACGAATATTTACTGAGCTCCTGTGTTAGCCTAGAAACTCCATGTAACACCCATTCTCTGCTCCCCATCACCCAGGTTCTGTCTCCCCTCCCCAGGATTCTCCTCCTGTGTCTGGCTGGCCCCCCAGGGTCTGGGAAGGTCACGTTCTTGCTCTGAAACTACACCCTTCGCCTTGACCAGCAACCAGCCCCAACCCCACCCCATCTCTCATTTTAGTGTCGGTGTGGGTGACATCTGCTTCATGTATTTTGAAGATGTATATTAGGTACATACACACTCATGACTGTTATGACTTTCTAATGGAATTGGTATTTTATCATTGTGAAGCGTCTCCGTCTGTCTGCTGCTACTCTTTTTCTTAAAGCCCATTTTGTCTGATATCAATATGGCCACACCAGCTATATAGTGCTTATTGTTTTGTTCGCATGGCAGATCTTTTTCCATTTTGTTATCTTCAACCTATCTGTGTCTTTATTTAAAGTTTCTCTTATAGACAGTATAAGTGGAGGGGGGAGAGGAAGGCTGCATTTGTGAGAAAATTTAAATTACCATCAATCAGTTTAAAACATTTATGTCTTGCATGGAATCTTCTACTTGGAACTTCTGGCATCATTTGCCCCATGCTGTGTGGACTGCCACACGGGAACGCTTCGCTGTCATTTATCAGTGGCACAGCCCTCCTAAGGGGGATATTCTTCTTCAGCCAACTGGCCAACCCCTCCTCAGAGAGCAGTGGTTCCCAGGGTAGCAAAGCAAGGGGAGGGGCATGGCTGTGAATGCGGACACTCAAGAGCAGAATTAAGGGAGGGCAGGACACAGGAGACAGGGAGCAGCATCTGGGATCTTCCCTCTGCCTGAGAAACATCCTGTCCAACACACATTCAGAAAGGTGAGCAAGAAACAGGCAAGGGATGTACGCTTTTGTGACCGATGACCTTTGGGTTGCTTTTAAATTGTTTCTCCCTAAACTATTTTGCCCTTTTTATTGAATCTATAGAACAATAAAGGACTTTCCAAAAACGAGAAATAATTGTAAGTAAGTAAATTTATACTGAATGTACTTTGCCCTGTGTTTAGACTGGTTGTTTTCTCGACTTGGGATTTTTCCATGACCTCCTTCCCACATACTCATTAACCCTCTTCATTGAAGGCTGTCTTTTTTCTGTTCTGGCACTTCTCATCTTGTTTACTAGCTCTGTCTGTCTCCTCTTCTGGGCTAATGAACTCAGCAGTAAGAATGGGGTGGGACATGCCTCACGTCTCTGTGTCCCCTGCACTCAGCATATAGGTCTGCTGAACTAGTGAATGAGTGGGAGGGGCGCAGCATACAAGGCAAAACAAGCAAACAAATAATAGCCAACCACACTTTTACTTATGAAAGCCAGCCAGGCCTGCTTACCCTAGCTCTCACTGTACCAAGCAGGCCAAAAGAAAGCCCATCCAGCTTCTGCAGGCAACTCCTCACACAGGAATTCTCCCTGAAACTGCAAGGAAGGGGGAAGGTAAGAATGGTAGAATGGTTATGGGTGGAATGCTGGCCAGTGCTGTCTCCTCTTGCATCCCTTCCCCAATCCCAAGGTGGGCCCTCCTCCCTAGCCCCTTCCCCACGGGCTTGGTCCTGTGAGGACCCCAGCTTGGACCCTGAGAATCATTTCCTTGAGATTGAGAGGCAAGCAGCAGGAGTCACTGTGTCCCTGTCTGCAGCTGGGCCCTAATCAGTCAGATCTCTGCTTCTACCAGGAGTGTCTCTGAGCCGCCCTACCATCCTCACCTCTCCCCTTTGTTAGGAAGGAAAAGCGCTGACACTGCAGAGATCTGAGTCAACTGATTAATCCCAGAAACCACCAACTTCAGCCCTGAGGGGAATGGCAGAGGAGGGTTTTTTTTTTTTTTCTTTTTTTCCTGTGTAAATAACCCAAACTGGAGATCATAGGTAAGATATTATCTCAGAGATCCTCTAATCCAACCCCTTCATTTTTCTGATGAGGACAGAGAAGCCCAGAGAGGCAGTTCAACTTGCCCACAGTCACTGCTAACAACCAGTTAGTAGCAGAAGGTGGTTGGGACACAGCTCTGGTCCCAAACTCTGACTGAGGGGCAGAGAGTGCCTGATTCAGCTTCTTCTGAAGGCCAGGTGAACTCTCTCACGGGAACAGCCATTTCCTTGCCTGGAGGGGTGGAGGAGGGGGGAGTTTTTTTTTTCCACTTGAGGAGGGATGAGGTGCTGGGGACACAGCCACAGGTATCTATCAGCCAGTGAATGAATGAACAAATTGTGGTATATTCCAAACAATGAATTCCTATTCAGCAATACAAAAGAATAAACTATTGATACACGAATCAACATGGATAAATCGCAGAATAATTGTATTGAATGGAATAAGCCAGACGCCCTCCCAAAAGACCATATTGTTTGATTGTTTATATAAAATTCTAGAAAACTCGAACTAATTTATGTGACATAAAGCAGATTAGTGAGGTAGTGGGTTGAATGGTGATCTCCAAAAATCACCACTGGTGATTGGTGACGTCCTGACTTCTGGAACCTGTGAATGTTACTTTACTTAGAAAAAGCGTCTTTGCAAATGTAATTAAGGATATTGAGATGAGATCATTGTCTTGGATTATCCTGGTGGGCCTTAAATCCAGTGTCAAGTGTCCTTATAAGAGGATACCAATACAAGTAGTCCCTGGAAATGGGAAAGAGGTGGAGAGAGGGGAGAGGTGGGAAGGAGAGATTACAAAGGTGTAAAGAGTAAACTTTTGGGAATGATAAATATTTTCATTATCATGATTGTGAGGATGTTTCATGGATGGAGACATATGTCAAAACTTGTCAAATTGTATACTTTAAGTCCATTATACATTAACAAAACTTAAAAAGATGAAAGATCCATGGGTCTAAAACGAGATTCCACTCGCAATATTCTGGCTTTTTGGAAGTAGTCCACATAACATTGATATGTGGTGCATTCTCAGAAAACTGATCATGAGATGAAACACCAACATATGAAGAACAGCTGAATAACCCCAGAATATTAAAATTCGGATAACTGATATATATATTAATATATAAAGTAATCAAATATATTAAGTATTGCAATGTACAGAACATTCTCATCTTATATGAACTTCATTAGAACTGAGACCAATGACATCCTTGTAGTGAGATAGATTTTGATGCCCCTCTTTGACTTCTTCTGTTGGATCTTCTGTTTTTCATGATCTCTTATCTTCTCCAATTCCTGTTGTTGTTGCTTTTTTTCTCCCTCTTCTTATGTTTTGCTGGAGCATGTACTTTAATAGCTTCCAGAAAAGGAAATGCTGGCATAAACGTTTTTTGAAATCTTGCATGTCAGATTTGTCTTTTGGCTGGGGACAAAATGCTAGACAAAATTGCTCTTTTGTCTTTTAGCTTTCAGGGATATTATTGAGAAGGCTGATGCCATTCTCTTTTTAGAATCTTCTCTTTATCTTTAGTGTTATGAAATTTCACCGTGATGTGCTTTGGCTTGGGCTTTTATTTTTTCTCTATTGTGCAGGGTATTCATGGCATTTCAAATGGATTCCCATCATTTACTCTGGGAAATTTTCATAAATATACACATACACATCATACACACGTATACATATATCAAAATAGTATCATCCCTTCCATTGGTTTTCTTTCCCTGGAATCCCCACTAGTTACATGTTAGACTTCCTGGATTGCTTCTCTCATTTCCGTATCATTTCTCTCCTATTGTCCATTGTTCATTCTTTTGTTCTATTTGCTGAGAGCTTTTTCTCACTTAACTTCTAGACCATGTATTGAGTATTTAATTTGAACTATCATATTTTAAATTTCCAAGACCTGTGCTTGTTCTCTGAACAGTCCATTTTAAAAATAGCATTTTGTTAATGTTTCGTGGAAACAATATCATCTCATCTGCCTGAAGGTTTAATTTTTTCTGAAGTTACTTCCCCTGACTTCCTGAATTATCTGCTTCCTCTAATTTCTTTTCTCCTGTTTGTTTTGATCTCTCTTTTATTCATGTTGGAAGCTTTCCTCAAACGTCTGCTGATCCTTAGCTATTAAAACGAGTCATGATATGTTGTCTATATATACAGTGTGGTGGACGATGGATATGTGTAATGTATTGGTGAGAGGGTGGAGGGTTATGTTGGAGTAACTGCTCACTTGGCTTTACTGTAAAGTACTTAACAGGGTTGTCAGCTGAGCTTTTTGCTGGTGGACCCTTCAAATATATTGAAGGACTTTTTTTTTTTCTGGAGTTGTTCTCCTAAAAGGGATCTTTTAATCTCTCGCCTAAGGGTATAAGCCTGACTACCAATATTTTGGGAATGGGATAGGGGAAGGGGCTGAAAGATCTGAATTGGTTCAATCAGAACCAATTTGTTCTGGTTCAATCTCTCCAGAGTCTCTTGTAGGGTGGAACAAGGGTTAGTCACCTGGATGCATTGTTTGGGGCTTCTTATGCAGACTTTGAACCAACCCTGTTGTTTTCAGCTCACTGCTCAACTCTGCCTTCCACATTACTTAGGTATCACTGATGCTTTTCTGGGATTTGGAAAGACCAATAGCCTTGCCTGTGTCAACATCCCATTCTCAGGAATTAAGTTTTAGCTTCTTCCCTCATCCAAGTCTCTGAGGATAGGGAGAGTATTTGCCACATCAGAGTCCAATGCACCACCCAGCCCCAAAGGAATACTCAGCAGATATCTGTTGAATGAACGAAGGTCTAGCTAAGTGACTTGAAGTGAGCACTAAACTTTCTGAGCAATAATTTCTTCATCTGTAAAGTATGAACAGCCATCCCTGACTTTCCAATTTCACAGGGCTGTTGTAGAGTGAAGGGACTCAATACTTTTCTTCTTCTTCTTCTTATTTTTGGCAACAAGTAGGTATTAGAGGTGATGTTGGTTACAACTTGCAGAATTCAGTGAATCAATATGTAGATGCCATACCTTTCCCAAAACACAATCTAAAGGCCAGAATTTTTTCTTTTCACTTCTAGTCTTGGACTTCTTAACATACAATTCCTAATAGCCAGAAGGAAAGTGTACATTTAAAACTTTGGCCCAAAAGAGAGAGATACAATTGCTACAAAGACTTGTTTCCCTGGCCAAATATTAACAAGGTGTAGATTAAAAAACAAAACAAAACCAAAACAAAAACAAAAACAAAAACCAGAAAAGGCCTGTACCTTTTGTTAAGTGAATAAGCTGCAGCAGATGTCAAGAAGACAAGGACAAGGTAAAACAGTTACCCTAAAGTGGTATTATTTCACTCCTGTCAAGGCGGGGAGATTTCAATTACTCATAAATGTACTTTTAATAAGAATTTTAAAAAATCATATTTCAGTAATTCTTAAAATGGTTCAAAAATTCAAAGAAATAAATGGGCATTCAAAAGGTTCAAAGAACAAAACAAAAACCTCTAGTTTAATTTTATATTCTTGCTCTATTTCCAGTTTATTTAAAAGTCATAAAATTATAACATTTTAATTTTAAAAACTTGTTATTAAATTTACTCCCTTATTTCCCTAAGAGATTCCTGAAGGTAAGGATTTAAAATCAATGTCCTTCTCGAATGAACAGGGCAATAACTCCGCTAAATATAAACTTTCTATTTCTCTCCATTCATAAAACAGACAAAGGCATCATTGTTCTCTAGTTTTATTATTTTTTAATCTTCCCAACACATGAACTATAACTCATTTTGAGATTTTTTCAGTGCATTTCACAGCAAAAATGAACAAGGGAATCATTAAAATGGTTGTATATTAACCAATTATCTTCTTATAATTTACAATTTGTTGAAAAAAATTATTATTTTGCTGTTTTCATCCTATTAGCCCCCTTCAATAAAACACAATTTATCAGAGCACAAAGCTTAAGCTTCTTATGATGATGCAACAGATACAGCCACTTACAATGGCTGATGAATAACAGGTGTATGTTACACACACTGATTGGAAGACCACATCAGAAGAAACAGAGTAAGGCACAACTCTTGGAAAATTAAGGTAGCTTGAAGTAACAAGTGTTGAGCACCATAAGTAGGTGCTAAATAAATACTTGAATGAACGACGAAAGCCATAATTAGCACTATTCTTTTAATTGCCAGCAATTCTTCAACCTCAATAAAATACTTATTAAAAAAAAAGACTGTACCTGAATATAACTTCCTGATATCTTTTTTCCTGATACCTTTTTATTTCATACTGTTTCTTCAGCATTTGCGTTTCCTTAAAAAAACAAAACATACCATACATGCACTTAGTCACATATATAACTTCTGAATTACTGACAAATATGAATAGTTGTTTTAAATTTTGAGTGAACAGAGGTAAGATAAAGCATACTTATCCAGAGGGATAGCACGTAATATTGGATATTAACCTACAAGTGAAAAAAAGGTAAGGAAAACAGTAAGTCTTATTTTTTAATATTTGCTTGTTCTTTAATGCCTCAGTTCTTGAGAAGGGCCAAAATCTCATCATACTGACATGACCACATTTTTAAAAACTGTCTCTCAAGTATAATATTTAATAAAACTAGGTATTGAAAAATGCTCTGAAATTTTTCAAGTCGACGTTGTTTTCAAGTATATTAAAATGCTCAGAAGAAAAAATTCTCTATGGTTATAATTCTAATCAATTTATAAATATACTTTTTAAAAGAGAGTTCTAACAGAGGTGGATAATGGATAAGTTCCTCAGACACAGGCACACAGTCTCTTTGAAGGAACAGAATGCCTTGTTATGACTACCTGGTTGACTTTTTTTTTAACACTGATTTCAGGCACAATGGCTGAAGCCACTTCTGGGTCATCTTCTTCCTCCTCTTGATTTGTTGTAAGAGTAGTGAATACTTCAGTTACTGACAGAAAGCAAAGCACAAACTCTGAAAGAGACTTCAATTTTCACTACAAAGAAATCAAAATCACTTGAGTTCTCACTGTTGTGTTTATCTGCTGCCCCCATGCAAAAAGAGGGGATTCAAACTTAGCTTTTGGAGCAGGAACTGGATAAAAGATTAATCATCTAATAATTCAGGTGAAAGGGCTTCAGATGATATTGCTCACATCACATGAACGGCTTGGTGAGAGGTCCATCGTGCTTCTTCAACACTTTGGTCTTGCTGCAGTTCTATGGTACCCTAATTGGTACATTCGTGTGTAGTTAGTTTCAGTCTGTGCAATCAGGAAGCAGGTCACTCAGTGCAATGACTCCATTCTGAGAGAGTTTAGGGTAAATAGAGAAGTTCATTTGGTCGAGTCTTAGATAGTGTGTGTCACTCTGCGGGTTGTACTGTTGGAACTATTTTCCAAAGGGGTTTGTGATAAACCCAGGCATCTCCCTGAAACAAGTAGAAAAATAAATTAAAGAACCATTCCTTTATTATTTTCAGAATCAGTAACCAAAACTAGATGCAATGCCTTCACTGAAATGGAATTCTATTCTCACATTTAAAAACAAGAGTTTGTGAAGAAAAAGCCTCGGTGCTTAAGACACCAAAAAATATGTATGGTTTAGCTAGGATTAGGTGAGAAGTTCTGGTCTGGGAAGACCTAGTTTGTGCTCCACGAATATTTTACTTTGCAGAAGTCATTTGTAGCAATTCTGCCAATTTTGCCAAGATGCTGCAGATTGAGCCCCACTGATGGAGTGACAGACAGCAGGTGGAGCATAGGAAATGGTCACCAAGGTACGAACTGTTCTCTGCATCTCAGCTGGCATCTCTAGGATCTGAGTATTGTTTCCTAGTTCTTTTCTGACTCTACCCTATTAGTTTTCCCTGGTTTCTGTGAATAGAAGGATACCAAAAGGAGATAAAGTTAGTCAAAGAGTGAAAGAAAGACAGGAGAAGACCGAGTGAGGAAAAAAGTGCTGCAGCAAATGCATGAAGCAGCATACTGGGGTGAGAGCTTGGCAGAGCTGAGGTCACAGTAGCTAAGACTGTAGTTCAGTGTTTATGTGACTAGGTGAAGGAAGTCAGATTTGAACCTCTGTCCGTAACCCCTATATCGCCCTCAATTTATTTGCATTAAAAAAATTTTTTTAGGGACTTCCCTGGTGGTCAAGTGGTTAAGACTTCACCTTCCAATGTAGGGGGTGTGGGTTCAATCCCTGGTCAGGGAGCTAAGATCCCACACGCTTCATGGCCAAAAAACCAAAACATAAAACAGAAGCAATATTGTAACAAATTCAATAAAGACTTTAAAAATGGTCCACATCAAAAAAAAATCTTCAAAAAAATATTTAGAAAAATATATTTACCCTACCTTACTCCAAAAATGGCTTACACCCAGCAATTATGTGGGTCATAGTGACGAGGACTCTCTCCTTGACCAAACTTTAAAAGTTAGACTCCTCTGTCTCTCTTCTTGACTAAGCCTCATCCTAGGCCTGCTAAACTCAGTTTCAGCAAAAAAAAATCCTGATGAACTAGTTTATCAAGAATTCTCTCATCTTTGATATCCAATGAAACTCTTCTCCTCACACTTTTGATCTAATCATGTGCCTCCCCCGACCCACCATCCTTGACATCTGACCAAGTTCCTCTTAGTCATCTTCCATCTACTCCCTCATCCTGCCCATTGGCTATAAATTCCCACTTATCAACACATTCAGAGTTGAATTCAACCTTTTTCCTCTACTGCAATATTCTTGAATAAAGTCTTCCTTTTCATTTTTAATGTGTCAGAATAATTTCTCTTTAACAACAGAAACCATTATGTTGTTTAAATTAAATCACCTGGTTGATAATTATCACAAAACACAAAAGATGTCTCCTAACCACATTACAGAATGCTAGGTTTAGAAGTTAAGGCGTGCCACCTGACCATCTCACTTCACAGATGAAGAAACTGAGGCTCCGAGAAGTGAAATGAGTTGTCCAACTTCACCCAGGAAGGGGCAGAGTTCTTTTCAGTGCACCTTCTATATAATTACCTACATTTTACAGATGAGGAAACCGAAGTTAGAAGTGGTAAATAAACTATCCAAGGTATGACTGAGGTTCAAGCTTAGCACATCTGACTCCAATGTGGTCCACTATTCTGCAAAAGCCTTCCTGCTTGCATTTATATACATCTTAAGCAATTTTAAACATCCACTCAAGAGGATATGACCAATAGATCCTGATGGACCAATTATCCTGATGGATAATCGCAAAAGGGAGGAAATGGAAGATCTAATAAATTAAACGTCAATGAGAAATGGTCAGGAAAAGAAGGTAGGTATTATCAAATGATACTAGAAACACTCTAAGTTCATCTATACTTTCTCAGGTCACTCTACCTCCTCTTTTTATATCAAGTGACTCTACTCCTCCATCTAACTAAAGCCAACTCCAAACTGGTCTGTTGGTTTGACAGCAATAATGAAAGTACGAAACAAGTGGAAAAGCTCTTGTCACTCATAACAATATGTATGAAATATCTACTAAGTGCCCAGCGCTGTGTTTAGGACCACAGGGGAGACAAAATTGACTTTTCAATAACGTATGATTCTTCTTAGCAAAGAGCCATACCTGATGGCAATAGCGCCAAAGTTGTTATGAACTTCGTGGTACCAGTGTCAGCTAACTACCATCCTCATCAGCCTTACCTCTACTCTGTGGTGCTTCTTACAGCACAGTCCACGGTCCTGTCACACACAGGATGTGACGCGACGGCCCCATGGGCTTAGGCAATCAGTATATGACACAAATCTAACCCATCTATTGTTGTACCACTGTGTCATGGCATACCATTTAGAAAGCCATCTTACATCTTACCAACTAAAGAGGCCCAAACCTGAGCCAGCATCTCCAATCTACTGTTTCATCAGGCAGTTAGTGAAGACTATCTAGGCAGAAAGAAATTCACTACTTTATTAGACAACTGCCCTATCTTGCTATCACTTTCTACATCTGTCTATCCAACATCACAAAGTATAATAAAGGGATTAAGTGGTAGGTTCTTAATAATATCTGTCAAATAAAGAATACATGACAAGTAGCATGTTTACATGTCATGTTAGTTGCAAGAACCAGGAGGCCTATCTTTTAAAATCGGTTGCATCTTTTACCCATTACAGCTTCTTGCTCTCAGCCCCTAGAGTTCATTTTTAATGATTTATAGAAGCCTTCCCTTAGAAAAATTCTCCTCTTTAGAATCTGCTTCTGGTATGCTATCTTAATGAGCTTGAAATGAAAAAAAATCTAAGGTTACAAGACTATAATTTTGCATAGTAGTTACAAAGGTTTATCTTTTCATATAAAAATGAAGAGATGTAAAGTACTTTTCCTTGAATTCCTATCCATGTAAACATTTGGGGGACTTCCCTGGTGGTGCAGTGGTTAAAAATCCACCTGCCAATGCAGGCGACACGTGTTTAAGCTGTGGTCCGGGAAGATCCCACATGCCGCGGAGCAACTAAACCCGTGCGCCACAACTACTGAGCCTGTGCTCCAGAGCCTGTGAGCCACAACTACTGAGCCCATGTGCCACAACTACTGAAGCCCGTGCGCCTAGAGCCCATGCTCCACAACAAGAGAAGCCATCGCAATGAGAAGCCCATGCACCACAACAAAGAGTAGCCCCCGCTCACTACAACTAGAGAAAGCCCGCAAGCAGCAACGAAGACCCAATGCAGCCAAAATGAAAGAAAGAAAGAAAAAGAAAGAAAGAAAGGAGGGAGGGAGGGAGGGAGGGAAGGAAGGAAGGAAGAAAGAAAACAGTTGGCATTTATATTTCATACCCAAAGATGAGAAAAATTAAAGCAATGAAACTACTACAATAAACTGTGGGCTTTTAAGGGTAATAACTATGCAAAATTCACAAACTGTTTTTCTAGATTCTTCCTGACAGACCAATATTAAAATTCAATGAGTTTCCTTAGACTTGGCTATGGACAAGAAAACTTTTTTTGGCATCAGCTCTGGTCCATTATTCACCTTACTCTGAGTTCTACCAGAAATTAATAAACAAAATAAAACAAAACCTTTAAATTTAGAAAAGACTTTTAGGAATCATTTTGTCTTACCTGCAAAACTAGTGAATTAAACACTTCTACATAAGCCATGGTCTCTTACATGAGTCTAGCGATGGGGAACACATTACTATAAAATGTACACTTGTCATTATTGGATTTTTAAAAAATTTTTATTGTTTTATTTATTTATTTATTTTGTGGTACGCAGGCCTCTCACTGTTGTGGCTCTTCTGTTGCAGAGCACAGGCTCCGGACGCGCAGGCTCAGCGGCCATGGCTCACGGGCCTAGCCGCTCTGTGGCATGTGGGATATTCCCGGACCGGGACACGAACCCGAATATTTTTTATTGTTATACATTCCTTCTTATGTTAAGCTCAAAATGCTTCCTGGTACTCTGGGCCTAGCTCAAGTCTGCTATTGGAGCTGATAAGAAACTTCTACGTGATAAGCCTAACCTATATTTGAAGAAAGTTATAATGAATGGCTCCAATTATCTGTTTTCCAGCCTAAGTACCCCCCACATCACTCTTTTTCCCTTAAACAATGCAAAGATTCTAGTCACTTCTCACTATCCTCTGTGTAGCCATTTAAGTTTTTCATGCATCCTTAAAATGTGGTCTCTGGAAGTGAACAAAGTTTCACTGTGGTACAAAAGGCAACAAATTGTCAATTGCATATTCTGTTATTGAGATTAAAGATTAATGTCGGTATTTTGTGGCCAATCTAAATTCCCAAATCTATTTCATCTGAACTGCTGGTAAACTATTCTACTTTGACAAACTGTGAAAAGATCATGAAAAAGCTCATGGTTAAGCTGGACCATTTTCAGAAATAAAGCTATATAAGTGATAATTCAAGAAAGCCTACTAAGCTAAAGTTCTCACTAAGTAGATAATGAGTTTTAGTCTGAAGACATGTAGGACATGTACCTCTTTAATAAAATATTTGGTTTTCCAAGGTGTGCCTGTTTCAGTACGATGCCTTTCTTCAGTCCTCTGGCGTTCTTCCAGGGTACGTTTATGCTCTGTGGCCTTATCAATATCAGATTCCCTCAGAGAGTCTGTCACATTTCTCCACAATCGCCTGAAATCCGAAAACCACACATTTTACATTCTTCAAAAAAGATAATTAAATAGAACTGATACCCTCAAAATTAACAGTAATTTTAATAAATTACATTTCCTGAATCAGATCTAGAATTTCATGCCTATGAGTTACAAGAATGCTGACACTATGTTGCTGATGTTAATGTCCAAGATGCTGCTGCTTCTGCTTTTTAAATTAAAAGTAATTTATATTTTCCCAAGTTATATAACCAAGATTTTTATTTTTAAGAAACTTAGGAAACAATAAGCAAAAGGAGAAATAAATTTTTTTTAAATAAATTTATTTATTTATTTTTGGCTGTGCTGGGTCTTCGTTTCTGTGCGAGGGCTTTCTCCAGTTGCGGCGAGCGGGGGCCACTCTTAATCGCAGTGAGCGGGGCTCTCACTGTCGCGGCCTCTCCCGTTGCGGAGCACAGGCTCCAGACGCGCAGGCTCAGTAGTTGTGGCTCATGGGCTTAGTGGTTCCGCGGCATGTGGGATCTTACCAGACCAGGGCTCAAACCTGTGTCCCCTGCATTGGCAGGCAGATTACCAACCACTGCGCCACCAGGGAAGCCCGAGAAATAAATTTTTAAAAAGCTGAAATAGAAGAGACCACTTATGCTTCTGGACGTGATTAAATAATGGGCACCAGATTTACCCTCCTGCTTTTAATCAACTATAGAACCAGACAAAATATAATGAAACAATGGTTTTCAGATGTCGAACAAAAGGCAGCAGAGGACAGTGACTCCTGAGAGCAGGCAAACGAATGAGGGGGTCCTATGAGTGCTCCAACTGACGAGTTAGAGAGCTTGCAGGCACAGCACGGGGGCAGGGCGGGGGGAGCTCAACAAACTCCAAGCCAAAGAAATCTGCCAAGACAATTCTCTGGGGAAAGTATAGTCTGTTCAACAAATGGTGCTGGGACAGCTGGATATCCACATGCAAAAAGGTGACTTTAGGCTCTCACCTCACAATAAAACTTAGAAGATAAAAAAACACTGATAATCTCACCTCATCAAATAAAAACTGATTACTGAAATAAACACCATTAAGAAAATGAAAAGATGAGCAAGAGACCA
Source organism: Phocoena sinus (assembly GCF_008692025.1). Lineage (NCBI taxonomy): Eukaryota > Metazoa > Chordata > Mammalia > Artiodactyla > Phocoenidae > Phocoena > Phocoena sinus. Next base: position 73,678,051 of record NC_045766.1, on the reverse strand, counting down.
GGAGACAATATTTACGAAACACATACCCAATAAAGGATCTGTGTCCAGAATTTACAAAGAACTCCTATAACACAATAAGACAACAAACAATTCAATTTAAAAAATGGGTGAAATTTATAAGCAAACATTTTAACAAAGAAGATATACAAATGGCTAATTAGAACATAAAAACATGCTCAACATCATTAGCCATTAGGGAAATGAAAATTAAAATCACAATGAGATACTATTTCACACCAGCTAGAATGGGCATACTAAATAAGACAGGCAATAACAAATGTTGATGAAGATGAAGAGAACTGGAACCTTCATAGGTTTCTGGCAGGAATGTAAAATGGTGCAGCCAGTTTTGAAAATAGTTTGGCACTTTCTTGAAAAGTTAGACATAAAACTACCACACAAACCAGGAATTCCACTCGTAGGTATTTACCCAAGAGAAGTGAAAACATGTCCACACAAAGATCTGCACAAGAATGTTCACTGCAGTATTAATCATCATAGTCCAATACTGCAGATGTCCATCAGTTGGTGAAGGGATATAGACAAAATGTAGTATCACATAATGGAGTACTATTCAGTAATAAAAAGGAATGAAATATTGATACGTGTTGTACGATGAATGAACCTCAAAAACGTGCTAAGTGAAAAAAGCTAGGCATAAGAGATCACATACTGTATGATTCCATTTATCTGAAATGTCCAGACAACGTAAAATTATAGAGATAGAAAGTAGGTTCCCTGGGACTGGGGGCAGGAACAGGGATTAACTATCAATGGGCATGAAGGATCTTATAGGAGGATCAAAGGATTCTAAAACTAATTAACAGTAAAAACTGTACCACTAAGGAAAGCTACTAAAATCACTGAATTGTACACTTAAAACAGGTGAATTTTATGATATGTAAAATATATCTCAATAATATTTTTAAGTGGCAATTTTAATATTAAAGTAGAATTCAAAGCAAGAACTATGACCACGGATGGAGGATCATCTCATAATGGCCAAGGGCTGGGGGCAATGCAGCAAGAGGATGTGCAATCTTTTCAGGGTCAGCATTCTGGAGAAACAGAGTGTGTTTCCTATTTGCCAGGAAGCTTGAGGATGTTTCCAACAACTGTGTTACCATTCCTGAGGAAAGGACATATAATCTTAAATGTGTATGGCCCAAACAACAGAGGTCCAAATAACATGACACAAAAACTTATCGAACTATAAAGAGAAATATTCCATTAAAATTGGTAATTTCAGTAACTGATCTCAATACCTCTTCTCAACTGATAGAGTGCACAGAAAATCAGTAAAGATACAGAGGACTAGAAAAATACGATTAATCCACTTGATCTAATTGACATTTACAGAATAGTCTCACCTAACATCAACAGAATACACATTCCTGTCGAGTGCACACAAAACATTTACCAAGATAGAATGCATTCAGTGCTATAAAACAAATCTCAATAAATTTAAAGGATTAAAACCACACAAAGCACATTCTTTTACCAAAATGAAATTAAATTAGAAATGAATCCTGAGAAGATATCTGGAAAAGCTCCAAATATTTGGAAATTAAACAACACATTACTCAATAAGTTCAAGTCCAAAACAAAAAAAAAGAGAAAGAAAAACCCACAAGGGAAATCAGAAAACACATATCAAAAAGTTCAAAAGGTAGAGAGGCCAGATCAAGATGGCAGAATAGAAGGACATGGAGGTCACCTCCCCCGACAAAGACATCAAAAATACACCTATATGTGGAAAAATTCTCACAAAATACCTGCTGAATGCTGGCAGAGATCTCATACAACCAAAGCTGCAAAATAAGATCACTAAGTAGTTGGGATTGACATGTATACACTGATGTGTATAAAACTGATGACTAATAAGAACCTGCTGTATAAAAGAATAAAATAAAATTCAAACATTAAAAAAAAAGATCACTAAGTAACTGGGCAGGACGAAAGAAAAAAAAAAAAAAAGGAATCAGGACAAGACCTGTGCCCCTGGGAGGGAGCTGTTAAACAGGAAATGTTCCCTCACCCTGGGAAACTTCTTCACTGGCAGGGAGATCAGCCGGGATGGAAAGAGAGTTTCAGAGGCTTGAAGGAGAGTGCAGTAGCCAGCTTGTGGCATGCAGAACAGAGAGAGACCTGCACAGAAGGTCCTGGCCAACTCCATGCACTCCCCAGCCCAAGACGCATGTCTGCTGGTGTGTGCAGGGGCTGGGTGCTGAAACTCAGGCTTCAGAGGACAGACCGGGGGAGCGGATTGGGGATGGCTACACAGAGACAGCGTGAAGGGGCAGGAGTGAGGCCCAAGCCACAACCAGGGGTGTGCAGAGGAGAGCCTGGGTCTGCCACTGAAGCCCCATTGTTAACATATGCGTGCAAAGGAAGGGGTGGGGCCTGTCATAGCAGCCTCATCCTCAGTGTGCTCACAGCAGGATGGATCTGCCTCTATGAGTTCTGGGAGCACATAACCACACAAGGAGGTGGGGCTGAAATCCGAGCCAATGCCCAGGGACTGCATGACTTTAGAAGCAGGGCTGAGATCTGAGCGTCCCAGCAGCTGTGCAATCTGCAGATTTACGTGCTATGGGTGGCTTTGTAAACTCAGTGCCTGTGGGACATCTGAGAAGATTACTGGTGCATCCATGGCCAGGGTGGGTCTGGTGACAGCAGCTGCAGGCTCTGCAGGTACACACCAGGGGTGGGGCCAGGGATCTGGGCTGACTCAGTAGCTCCCATGGTGGGTCTAGGTGTGCGACTATGGCAGTGCTGGTGCCTGACTTTAGCAGTTCTGCACCAATGGATCTGTGCTAGTGGCTTTGTGAGCACAGAGCCTGAGGGACCAACTGGCCTGGATGGCCGACTGCCTGAATTCCCATGGTTGAGGCAGGGCTTGAGGGCAGTGCCAAAAACAGTGTACTCTGTGAGCCTGCACAATGGGTGACAGGCAACACCACAGAGCTCACTTCCTAGGGGACAGCTCCAACGGAGGAATACTCAGTGGCTCCTCTCCCAGAGGACGCGCTCCAGTCCTTCCTACCTCATACCACAGATCAGAAACAGATCTGGGGGTGTCTACTCCAACTACTGGGGAGCAGGCCCTGCCCCCAACAGGGCTGTGACAAAGAGGAGACCCTGCTCAACATCCATTGCAGGCTCTGGTCACCACAACAATCACACACCCTATCAATGGGAAACAGCCAACACACACTGAGGAAAGATGTGGCAGTCATACATACTAAAGACAGCCCTTATTCCAAAAATATTAGACTCACAGAGGCTACACCAGGACACTCCCACAGAAAAACAGCCCTTCAAGACCACAGTTGATTAACTGTTTCTCCTAAACTCACAGTCAGAGAAATACAAGTAAAATGAAGAAGCAGAGGAACCGCTCTCAATTAAAAGATCAAGGGAATTCCCCTAAAGATGACCAACATCTCCAGTATACCCAATTCTGAGTTCAAAAAGGAGAGAATGAAAATACTGAAGGAATTAAGAAAGGCTATAGATAGAAGTGCAGATTACTGTAAAAAGGAACTAGAAACTATTAAAGAGGTACCAATTAAAATTAGAAAACTCAAAAAAAAAATTAGAAAACTCATTTGCCAAGACAAAAGCTGAGCTTAAAGGCAATAAATAGCAAACTGGATAACTCAGAAGAACGAATAAGTGATCTGGAGGGTAGAATAATGGAAATCACCCAATCAGAACAGCAGACAGAAAGACAAATTTTTTAAAAAAATGAAAGCAATATACGAGACCTAAGGGATAATACAAATCATGCCAATCTACGTGTAATAAGGATCCCAGAAGGAGAAGAAAGAGAAAAGGGGATCAAAAATGTACTTGAAGAAATTATGGGACTTCCCTGTTGGCGCAGTGGTTGAGAGTCTGCCTGCCGATGCACAGGACGTGGGTTCGTGCCCCGATCTGGGAAGATCCCACATGCTGTGGAGCGGCTGGGCCCGTGAGCCATGGCCGCTGAGCCTGCGCGTCCAGAGCCTGTGCTCCGCAACGGGAGAGGCCACAACAGTGAGAGGCCTGCGTACAGCAAAAAAAAAAAAAAAAAAAATTATGGCTGAAAACTTCCCTAATCTAAAGAAGGAAACAGTTGTTGAGGTACAGGAAGCACAGAGGGTCCCAAACAAGATGAACCCAATCAGACCTACACCAAGACATATTATAATTAAAATGGGAAAAGTTAAAGAGAGGATTCTAAAGGCAGCAAGAGAAAAACAAACAGTTAATTAACAAGGGAACCTCCATAAGGCTATCAGCTGATTTCTTTACAGAAACACTGCGCGCCAGAAGACAGTAGCAAGATATATTCAAAGTCTTGAAAGGGAAAAAGGTGCAACCTAGGATACTCTACCCAGAAAGATTATCATTTAGAATAGAAGGAGAGATAAAGAATTTCTTAGACAATCAAAAACAAAAAGAATACAGTAATACTAAACCTATCCTAAAAGAACTATTGACAGATCATCTCCAAATAGAAAAGCAGCAAGAATCTACAGTAAAGAGAAAATCACAATTGGAAAGTAAATCACTTAAATAAGCCAGTACACAGATTTAAAAGATTTTTTTTTGGAAAGCGATGATAACTACAATGAACAGCAAAAGGATAAACATGAAGATGTAGAAGAGGACATCAAAATCATAATATATGGGAGAGGAGAGTAAGAAAATGCATATTTTTTATTTTTAAGGACTGTGTTTGGGCCTATATGACTACCAGTCTAAAGCAAGTAGATATAGTAATAGGCTAACATACTTCAAAACCAGGGTAACCACAAATCAAAAACATACAATATATTCACAAAAGCCAAAAAGAACACAAGCATAATACAAAAGAAAACCACCAAACCACAAAAATAAAAAGGAACAAAGAAGAAATACAACATCAACTGGAACACAAGGTTCAAAATGGCATATCTATCAATAATTATCTTGAATGTTAATGGACTAAATGCTCCAATTAAAAGACACAATGCGGATTTTGCTCTTGATCCAGTGGTTAAGACTCCGCACTCCCACTGCAGAGTGTGCGGGTTCAATCCCTGGTTAGGGAACTAATATCCCACAGGCTGCACAGTGCAGGAAAAATTTAAAAAAAAGGACAGAGTGGGAAAAAAAAACAGACAGAGTGGCAGATTGGATAAAAAAACAAGAGCCTATAATATGCTGCCTACAAGAGACCCCCTTTAGGGCAAAGGACACACATAGATTGAAAGTGAGGGGATGGAAAAAATAATTCATGCAAATGGAAATGACAAGAAAGCGGGGAGAGCAATACTCAGACAAAAAAGACTCGGACTTCCCTGGTGGCGCAGTGGTTAAGAATCCGCCTGCCAATGCAGGGAACATGGGTTCAAGCCCTGGTCCAGGAAGATCTCACATGCCGCGGAGCAACTAAGCCCGTGAACCACAACTACTGAGCCTACGCTCTACAGCCTGCGAGCCACAACTACTGAGCCCATGGGCCACAACTACTGAAGCCCATGTGCCTAGAGCCCGTGCTCCACAGCAAGAGAAGCCACCACAATGAGAAGCCTGCACACCACAATGAAGAGTAGCCCCCGCTCACCACAACTAGAGAAAGCCCACACACAGCAACGGAGACCCAATGCAACCAAAAATAAATAAATAGATAAGTAGATTTATTTTTTAAAAAAGAAGACTTTAAAACAAAGGCCATAAAAAAACAAAAAGAAGGACACTACATAATGGTAAAATGATCAATACAAGAAGAGGATATTAAACTTGTTAACATATATGCACGTGATATAGGAGCACCTAAATACAAAAAACAAATATTAACAGAAATAAAGGGAGAAACTGACGGGAATACAATAATAGTGGGAGACTTTAACACCTCACTCACATCAGTGGACAGATCTTCCAGACAGAAAATTAATAACATAACAGAGATACTAAATGATACAATAGAACAGTTAGACTTAATTGATATTTTCATCCAAAAAAACCCAGAATACATATTCTTTTCAAGTGCACATGGAACATTCTCTAGGATTGACCACATACTAGGAAACAAAACAAACCTCAACAAATTTGAGTAAAGAAATTATTTGAAGGACTTCCCTTGTGGCACAGTGGTTAAGAATCTGCCTACGAATGCAGAGGACACGGGTTCAAGCCCTGGTCCGGGAAGATCCCACATGCTGCAGAGCAACTAAGCCTGTGTGCCACAACTACTGAGCCTGCGCTCTAGAACCCATGAGCCACAACTATGGAGCCCATGGGCCAGAACTACTGAAGCCCATGCACCTAGAGCCTGTGCTGTGCAACAAGAGAAGCCTGCACACTGCAACAAAGAGTAGCCCCAGCTCGCCGTAACTAGAGAAAGCCCACGTGCAGCAACGAAGATCCAACGCAGCCAAAAAATAAATAAATTTACAAGCAAATAAATAAATAATTTCAAGCATGTTTTCTCACCACAACATCATGAAACTAGAAATCAACCACAGAAAGAGAAATGAGAAAAAACAAGAGGTTACATGGAGATTAAATAACATGCTACTAAGAAACCAGTAAGTCAGGGCAGAGTCAAAGATGGTGGCAGGGGAGGATGCAGAGTTTGCATCTCCCCACAACTAGGGTGCCTGGCAGATGCTGGTGGGGGACCTCAACACCCAAGGACATGGGAGGAACCCGAGTGACCAGGTAGGATGAGGGGAGGAGTAAGGGAGGAGGAAAGGTAGAGTCTAGACAGCACCGGGCACCTGAGGGGTGGCTGGAATTGTGGAGGGGTTCCCACTCCTGAAAGGACACTCGGGGGCTCGGAGGATCAGTGGGGGGAGCATGCCTAGCATGCTGCCCAATCAGGCCCTGGGAAGCCTGCAGGGCTCCCAGGCCTGGTCCTCTGCCCTCCAAGGCCCCTTCTGGCTGTGGGGGTCCTAGGGGCGTAGGAGAGAGGGAGGAGGGGGGAAGAGGAGAGGCAGATGTGGGGGACCATCTGGGGCCAGGGGATTAGGGGAGGGGCCATGGGCGTTTCCCTGCCCACTTGGCCCTGGGAAGCCTGTTGGGCTTCCGGGTCTGGTCCCCTGCCTTCCAGGGTCCCCTCTGGCTGCGTGGGTCGCAGGGATATAGGAGGGAGGGAGGGGGGAGAAGAAGAAGAGATGCCAATGAGAAGGGGGCCACTGGGATTGGAGGATCGGGGGAAACACGCCTAGCATTTCCCCCACCCACTCGGGCCCAGTGAGCCTGCTGGGATCCTAGACCTGGTCCTCTGCCCTCCAAGGCCAGAGGCATGCCTAAGCCCCACCCCCATCCCCTCAGGGCCTTTTCCTAAGCACAGGCACCACCTACCACCTAAACCCCACCCCTGCCTAAGCCCCCCCCACCCACCCACCCAGCCAAGGCCTTCTTAGGCTTCTTTTTCTTCTTTGTCTCCTCTATTTTTTTTTTACTATTGTGGTTCTTTTCTACGTTCAGTTCATTGTTTCATCTATATTTTTATTTTTTAATTCTTTCTAACATCTGTTAGTTTTCTAATCTAATTTTATTTTTATTTTTATTTTTTTTTAGATGTTGGGGGTAGGAGTTTATTAATTAATTAATTTATTTTTGCTGTGTTGGGTCTTGTTTCTGTGCGAGGGCTTTCTCCAGTTGTGGCAAGCGGGGGCCACTCTTCATCACGGTGCACGGGCCTCTCACTGTCGCGGCCTCTCCCGTTGCGAAGCACAGGCTCCAGACGCGCAGGCTCAGTAGTTGTGGCTCACGGGCCTAGTTGCTCCGCAGCATGTGGGATCTTCCCAGACCAGGGCTTGAACCTGTGTCCCCTGCATTGGCAGGCAGATTCTCAACCACTGCGCCACCAGGGAAGCCCTAATTTTATTTTTTACTCTTTGTTATTGTTCTGCTCCATTTTTTCTTTTCTGTTTTTTTCTTTTCTTTTTCTTTTTTTTTTTTTTGGCACCCCACATGGCTTGCAGGATCTTGGTTCATGAGCCGGGGGTTGGGACAGAGCTCCTGTGGTGGGAGCTCCGAGTCCAAACCACTGGAATAACAAAGAACCTCAGACCCCAGGGAATATGCATCGGAGTGAGGTCCTCATCTCGACACCAAGACACAGCTGTACCCAACAGCATACAAACTCCAGTGCTGGAAGCCTCAGACCAAACAACCAGTAAGACAGGAACACAATCCCACCCATCAAAAGCAACAACAAAAAAAGAAAAGAGACAACAAAAAAATATGTCACAGATGAAGGAGCAAGGTAAAAACCTACAAGACCAAATAAATGAAGAGGAAATAGGCAACCTACCTGAAAAAGAATTCAGAGTAATGATAGTAAAGATGATCCAGAATCTCGGAAATAGAATGGAGGCACAGACTGAGAAAATACAAGAAATGTTTAACAAAGATCTAGAAGAACTAAAGAACAAACAGAAATGAACAACACAATGACTGAAATGAAAAATACACTAGAAGAAGACAATAACAGAATAACTAAGGCAGAAGAATGAATAAGTGAGCTGGAAGACAGAAGGGTGGAAATAACTGCCGAGGAGCAGAAAAAAAGAAAAAAGAATGAAAAGAATTGAAGACAATCTCAGAGATCTCTGGGACAACACTAAACGCACCAACATTCGAAATATAGGGGTCCCAGAAGAAGAAAAGAAAAAGAAAGGGTCTGAGAAAATATTTGGGAAAACTTCCCTAACATGGCAAAGGAAATAGTCACCCAAGTTCAGGAAGCGCAGAGAGTCCCATACAGGATAAACCCTAGGAGAAACACACCAAGTCACATATTAATCAAACTAACAAAAATTAAATTCAAAGAAAAAATATTAAAAGCAGCAAGGGAAAAGCAAAAAATAACATACAAAGGAACCCCATGAGGTTATCAGCTGATTTTTCAGCAGAAACTCTGCAGGCCAGAAGGGAGGGGCAGGATATAATTAAAGTGAGGAAAGAGGGGCTTCCCTGGTGGCACAGTGGTTAAGAATCCGCCTGCCAATACAAGGGACACAGGATCAAGCTCTGGTCCAGGAAGATCCCACATGCCGTGGTGCAACTAAGCCCATGTGCCACAACTACTGAGCTTGCGCTCTAGAGCCTGCAAGCCACAACTACTGAAGCCTGCACACCTAGAGACCATGCTCCACAACAAGAGAAGGCACCACAATGAGAAGCCTGCACACCGCAATGAAGAGTAGCCCCTACTCACTGCAACTAGAGAAAGCCCGCGAGGAGCAACAAAGACCCAACTCAGCCACAGACAAACAAACAAACAAACAAATAAATAAATAAAACTAAAAACTCATGAAAGAGAAAAACATACAAGCAAGATTACTCTACCCAGCAAGGATCTCATTCAGATTCAACAGAGAAATCAAAAGCTTTTCAGACAAGCAAAAGCTAAGAGAATTCAGCACCACCAAAACAGCTTTACAACAAATGTTAAAGGAAATTCTCTAGGCAAGAAACACAAGAGAAGAAAAAGACCCATAAAAGCAAACCCAAAACAATTAAGAAAATGACAATAGGAACATACATGTCAATTATAACCTTGAATGTAAAAAGATTAAGCACTCAAACCAAGACACAGACTGGCTAAATGGATATAAAAACAAGACCCATATACATGCTGTCTACAATAGACACGCTTCAGACCTAGGGACACATACAGACTGAAAGCGAAGGAATAGAAAAAGGTATTTCATGCAAATGGAAATCAAAATAAAGGGGGAATAGCGATACTCATATCAGATAAAATAGACTTGAAAATAAAGACAGCTACAAGAGATAAGGAAGGACACTACATAATGATCAAGGGATCAATCCAAGAAGAAGATTATATAATTATAATAATAAATATTTATATTATAAATAATATTTATGCACCCAACAAAGGAGCACCTCAATACATAAGGCAAATGCTAACAACCATAAAAGGGGAAATCAACAGTAACACAATAAGAGTAGGTGACTTTAACACCCCACTTATACCAATGGACAGATCATCCAAACAGAAAATAAATAAGGAAACACAAGCTTTAAATGACATAATAGACCAGATAGATTTAATGTATATTTATAGGACACTTCACCTAAAAGTGGCAGAATACACTTTCTTCTCAAGTGCACACGGAACATTCTCCAGGCTAGATCACATCATGGGTCATAACTCAAGCCTTGGAAAATAAGAAAATTGAAATCATTCCAAGCATCTTTTCTGACCACAATGCTATAAGACTGGAAATCAATTACAGAAAAAAAACTGTAAAAAACACAAATACATGGAGGCTAAACAGTGTACTACTACATAACCAAGAGATCACTGAAGAAATCAAAGAAGAAATTAAAACATACATAGAAACAAATGACAACGAAAACAGGATGACCCAAAACCTATGAAACACAGCAAAAGCAGTTCTAAGAGGGAAGTTTATAGCAATTCAATCTCATCTCAAGAAGCAAGAAAAATCTCAAATAAACAATCTAACCTTACACCTAAAACAACTGGAGAAAGAAGGACAAAGAAAACCCAAAGTCAGTAGAAGGAATGATATCATAAAGATCAGAGTAGAAATAAATGAAATAGAAATGAAGAAAACAATAGCAAAGATCAATACAACTAAAAGTTGGTTCTTTGAGAAGATAAACAAAATTGATAAACCTTTAGCCAGACTCATGAAGAAAAAAAGAGAGTGGATGCAAATTGATAGAATTAGAAATGAAAAAGGAGAAATCACAACAGACACCACAGAAATACAAAGGATTATAAGAGACTACTACAAACAACTAGATGCCAATAAAATGGACAACCACGAAGAAATGGACAAATTCTTAGAAAGGTACAATTTTCTAAGACTGAACCAGGAAGAATTAGAAATGTAAACAGACCAATCACAAGTAATGAAATTGAATTAAAAATCTTCCAACAAACAAAAGTCCAGGACCAGATGGCTTCACAGGCGAATTCTATCAAACATTTAGAGAAGAGCTAACAGCAATCCTTCTCAAGCTCTTCCAAAAAATTGAAGAAGGAGGAACACTCCCAAATTCGTTCTATGAAGCCACCATCACCCTCATAGCAAAACCAGACAAAGATATTACAAAAAAAGAAAATTACAGACCAATATCACTGATGAACATAGAGGCAAAAATTCTCAACAAAATACTAGCAAACAGAATCCAACAACACATTAAAAGGATCATACACCATGATCAAGTGGGATTTATCCCAGAAATGCAAGGATTCTTCGGTATACGCAAATCAATCAATGTGAAACACCATATTAACACATTAAGGAATAAAAACCATATGATCACCTCAATAGATGCAGAAAAAGCTTTTCACACAAGTTAACACCAATTTACGATAAAAACTCTCCAGAAAATGGGCATAGAGGGAACCTACCTCAACATAATAAGGGCCATATATGAAAAACCCACAGCAAACATCATACTTAATGGTGAAAAACCAAAACCACTTCCACTAAGATCAGGAACAGGACAAGGATGTCCACTCTCACAACTCTTATTCAACATAGTTTTGGAAGTGCTAGCCACGGCAATCAGAGAAGAAAAAGAAATCCAAATTGGAAAAGAAGAAGTAAAACTGTCACTGTTTGCAGATGACATGATACTATGCATAGAAAATCCTAAGGATGCCACCAGAAAACTACTAGAACTAATCAATGAACTTGGTACAGTTGCAGGATGCAAAATTAATGCACAGAAATCTCTGGCATTCCTATACACTAACAATGAAAAATCAGAAAGAGAAATTAAGGAAACAATCCCATTTACCACTGCAAAAAGAATAAAATATTGAGGAATAAACCTACCTATGGAGGCAAAAGACTTGTACTTAGGAAACTATAAAACACTGATGAAAGAAATCAAAGGTGACATAAACAGAAGGAGAAATATACCATGTCCTTGGATTGGAAGAATCAATATTGTGAAAATGACTATACTACCCAAAGCAAACTACAGATTCAGTGCAATCCCTATCAAACTACGAATGGCATTTTTCACAGAACTAGAACAAAAAACTTTACAATTCGTATGGAAACACAAAAGACCCCAAATAGCCAAAGCAATTTTGAGAAAGAAAAACGGAGCTGGAGGAATCAGGCTACCTGACTTCAAACTATATTACAAAGCTACAGTAATCAAGACAATATGATATTGGCACAAAAACAGAAATATAGATCAATGGCACAGGATAGAAAGCCCAGAGATAAACCCATGCACATATGGTCACCTAATTTATGGCAATGAGGCAAGAACATACAATGGAGAAAAGAGCCTCTTCAGTAAGTGATGTTGGGGGACTTCCCTGGTGGCACAGTGGTTAAGAATCCACCTGCCAATGCAGGGGACATGGGTTTGAGCCTTGGTCCGGGAAGATCCCACATGTCACGGAGCAACTAAGCCTGTGAGCCACAACTACTGAGCCTGCGTTCTAGAGCCCAGGAGCCACAAGTACTGGGCCTGTGTGCTGCACCTACTGAAACCCGTGCGCCTAGAGCCCGTGCTCCACAACAAGACAAGCCACCACAATGAGAAGCCCGTGCACTGGAATGAAGAGTAGGCCCTGCTTGCCACAACTAGATAAAGCCCATGCACATAAACAAAGCCCCAACGCAGCCAGAAAAAAAAAAGTGGTGCTGGACAAGCTGGGCAGCTACATGTAAAAGAATGAAATTAGAACACCACCTAACACCACACACAAAAATAAACTCCAAATGGATTAAAAGCCTAAATATAAGACTGGACACTATAAAACTCTTAGAGGAAAACAGGAAAAATACTCATTGACATAAACCACAGCAAGATCTTTTTTGACCCATCTCCTAATGAAAATAAAACCAAAAATAAACAAATGGGATCTAATTAAACTTAAAAGCTTTGCAGAGCAAAGGAAACCATAAACAAAATGAAAAGACAGCCCTCAGAGTGGGAGAAAATATTAGCAAATAAAGCAATTGACAAAGGATTAATCTCCAAAATATACAAACAGCTCATGGAGCACAATATCAAAATAACAAACAACCCAATTAAAAAATGGGCAGAAGACCTAAATAGACATTTCACCAAAGAAGAAATACAGATGGCTAAGAAGCACATGGAAAGATGCTCAGCATCACTAATTATTAGAGAACTGTAAATCAAAACTACAACGAGGTATCACCTCACACTGGTCAGAATGCCCATCAAGAAAAAAATCTACAAACAGGACTTCCCTGGTGGAGCAGTGGTTAAAAATCTGCTTGCCAGTGCAGGGGACATGGGTTCGATCCCTGGTCCGGGAATATCCCACATGCTGTGGAGCAATCAAGCCTGTGCACCACAACTACCGCGCCTGAGCTCTAGAGCCCACAAGCCAAAACTACTGAGCACACATGTCACAACTACTGAAGCCCGCGCACCTAGAGCCCATGCTCCGCCACAAGAGAAGCCACTGCAATGAGAAGCCCGCACACTGCAACAAAGAGTAGCCCTTGCTCACCACAACTAGAGAAAGCCCGCATGCAGCAACGAAGACCAAACGCAGCCAAAAATAAATAAATAAATTTCTTTTAAAAAAATCTACAAACAATAAATGCTGGAGAGGGTGTGGAGGAAAGTGAACCATTCTGCACTGTTGATGGGATTATAAATTGATACAGCCATTATGGAGAACAGTATGGACGTTCCTTAAAAAACTAAAAATAGAACTACCATATGACCCAGCAATCCCACTACTGGACATATACCCATAGAAAACCATAATTCAAAGGAACACATGTACCCCAATGTTCACTGCAGCACTATTTACAATAACCAGGACATGGAAACAACCTAAATGTCCAACAGTAGATGAATGGATAAAGAAGATGTGTTACATATATACAGTAGAGTATTACTCAGCCATAAAGAGGAATGAAATTGGGTCATTTGTAGAGATGTGGATGGACAAAGAGTCTGTCATAGAGAGTGAAGTAAGCCAGAAAGAAAAACAAATGTTGTATATTAACACATATATGTGGAATCTAGAAAAATGGTACAGATGAACCTATTTTTAGGGCAGGAATAGAGACGGAGATGTAGAGAATGGACATGTGGACACAGTGGGGGAAGGGGAGGGTAGGATGAACTGGGAGATTAGGTTTGACATAAATACACTACCATGTGCAAAATAGATAGCTAGTGGGAACCTGCTGTAAAGCACAGGGAGCTCAGCTCGGTGCTCTGTGATGACCTAGATGTGGAGGAAAGGGGGGACGGAGGTCCAAGAGGGAGGGGATATAGGTGTACATATAGCTGATTCACTTCATTGTACAGCAGAAACTAACATTGTAAAGCAATTTTACTCCAATAAAAAAGAAAAAGAAAAATGAAACCAATGGGTCAAAGATGAAATCAGAGAGGAAATTTAAAAACACTTTGAGACAAATGACAATAAAAACTCAACCATACAAAATCTATGGGACGCAGCAAAAGCAGTTCTTAGAGGGAAGTTCACAGTAATAGAGGCCTTCCTCAAAAAACAAGAAAAATCTCAAATAAATAACCTAACCTACTATCTAAAAGAATTAGAAAAAGAACAAACAAAACCTAAAATCAGCAGAAGGAAGGAAATAATAAAGGTCAGAGCAGAAATAAATAAAATAGAGATTAAAAAAACAATAGAGAAAAATCAATAAAACCAAGAGCTGGCTCTTTGAAAGGGCAAACAAAATCGACAATCCTCTGGCCAGGTTCACCAAGAAGAAAAGAGAGAGGACCCAAATAAACAAAATAAGAAATGAAAGAGGAGAAATAACAACTGATACCACAGAAATAAAAAAAACCATAAGAGAATACCATAAATAATTATATGCCAACAAATGGGACAACCTAGAAAAAACAGACAAGTTTCTTTTTTTTTTAATTCAAACAGAAAGTCACAAAAATTATAATCATCCTCATCAGTTCACTCAGTCCCATGTAATTAATTTTTTTTCATCTTGATCTTTTGTTAGCACTTTTATGAATTCATCAGTTTTCCGTTAGAGTTCTGAAAATGCTTATTCATTCAGTTCAGCAGTTATCAGACAAATTTCTAAAAACATTCAGCCCACCAAAACTGAATCGAGAAACAGATAATTTGAACACAGCAATCACTAGAAGTAAAATAGAGTCTGTAATTTAAAAAAAAAAATCCCAGCAAACGAAAGTCCAGGGCCAGATGGCTTCACTGGGAAATTCCACCAAACATACAAAGAAGAACTTATACTGATCCTTCTCAAACTATTCCAAAAGATGGAAGAGGAGGGAACACTCCCAGTCATTCTATGAAGCCACCATCACCCTGATACCAAAACCAGACAAAAATAACAAAAAAGAAAATTACAAGCCAGGCCAGTATCTTTGATGAAGACCTAAACAGACATTTCTCCAAAGACAAACAGATGGCCAATAGGGACATGAAAAGATGCTCAACATCACTAATTATTAGAGAAATGAAAATCAAAACTACAATGAGGTATCACCTCACACCAGTCAGAATGGCCATCATCAAAAAGTCTACAAACAATAAATGTTGGAGAGGGTGTAGAGAAAAGGGAACCCTCTTATACTGTTGGTGGGAATGTAAACTGGTGCTGCAACTATGGAAAACAATATCAAGTTTTTTTTTTATGTGGACCATTTTTGAAGTCTTTATTGAATTTGTTACAATATTGCTTCTGTTTTATGTTTTGGTTTTTTGGCCCCAAGGCACGTGGTATATTAGCACCCTGACCAGGGATCGAACCTGCGCCCCCTGCATTGGAATGTGAAGTCTTACCACTAGACCACCAGGGAAGTCCCCTGAGATCTTAAAAAACAAAAAATAGAGTTGTCATATGTTCCAGCAATCTCACTCCTGGGCATATATCCAGAGAAAACTATAATTCAAAAATTGGATGCACTCCAGTGTTCATAGCAGCACTATATACAGTAGCCAAGACACGGAAGCAGGGGACTTCCCTGGTGGTCCAGTGGTTAAGACTCCATGCTCCCAGTGCAGGGGGCACGGATTCAATTCCTGGTTGGGGATCTAAGATCCCGCATGCTGCAGGGCATGGCCAAAAATAAAAAAACCCACAAGTGTGAATAAAAAAAAAAAAAGACATGGAAGCAACTTAAATGTACATCTACAGATGAATGGATAAAGAAGATGTGGTATGTATATACAATGGAATACTACTTAGCCATAAAAAAGAATGAAATAATGCCATTTGCAACAACATGGATGGGCCTAGAGATTATCATACTAAGTGAAACAAGTCAGAAAGAGAAAGACAAATATCACATGGTATCACTTATACATGGAATCTAAATAAAAAATGATACAAATGAACTTATTTACAAAACAGAAACAGACTCACAAACTTAGAGAACTACTTATGGTTACCAAAGGGGAAAAGGAATGGAGGAGGGATAAATTAAGAGTTTGGGATTAGCAGATAAAACTAATATATAGGGCTTCCCTGGTGGCACAGTGGTTGGGAGTCCGCCTGCCGATGCAGCGGATGCGGGTTTGTGCCCCGGTCCGGGAGGATCCCACATGCCGCGGAGCAAGCCATGGCCACTGGGCCTGTGCGTCCGGAGCCTGTGCTCCGCAGCAGGGGAGGCCACAGCGGTGAGAGGCCCGCATACCGCAAAAAAAAAAAAAACAAATAAAAAAAACAAAAAAAACCTAATATATATAAGATAGATACAAGGTCCTACTGTCCAGCACAGGGAACTATATTTGATATCCTGTAATAATCCATAATGGAAAAAAATATGAAAAACAATATGTATATACAATATGTATAAACTGAATCACTCTGCTGTACACCAGAAACTAACACAACACTGTATATCAACTATACTTCAATAAACAAATAAATAAATAAATGTTCAAAAGTTGCAGGATATAGATAAAGCAGACCTAGAGGGAAATATATAGCATTAAACATTTATATTATGAAAGAAGAAAAATCAGTGATGTAAACCAGGGGTCAAACTATGGTCCGATGCTCATTTTTGTAAATAGGCTTTTATTTTAATATAGCAACATCTATCCGTTTCCTGTCTGGCTGTTTTCACATTACAAAGGCTGAATTGAGTAGCTGTGGTAGAAACTATCTGGCCCATTACGCTTAAGATATTTATTCTCTGACTTTTTACAAGAAGAAGTTTGCTGACCCTGACCTAACTTCTATTTTAAATTTATTTATTTTGGGCTGTGTTGAGTCTTTGCTGCTGAGCGTGGGCTTTCTCTAGTTGAGCTTAGCAGGGGCTACTCTTCGTTGTGTTGCACAGGCTTCTCACTGTGGTGGCTTCTCTTGTTGTGGAGCACGGGCTCTAGGTATGCAGGCTTCAGTAGTTGTGGCACGCGGGCTCAAGAGCACAGGCTCAGTAGTTGTGGCGCACAGGCTTAGTTGTTCTGCGGCATGTGGGATCTTCCCGGACCAGGGATCAAACCCATGTCCCTGCATCGGCAGGCGGATTCTTAACCACTGTGCCACCAGGGAAGTCCCTAACTTCTATTTTAAGAAACTAGAAGAAGGAATAGCAAATGATGCAAAAAATAAGCAGAAAAAAGGAATTAAGAGCAGAAATCAATGGACAAGAAAACAGAAATATAGAGAAAAGTCAATGAAACCAAAAACTAGTTCTTTAAGTAAAATTAATAAACCTTTAATCACGCTGATCAGGAAAAGAAGTTATCACCAATACAAGGAATGAGTGTGGGGCCACTACAGATCCTACACATATTAAAAGAATAAGGAAATATTATGAAATACACACCAATAAATTTGAAAAATTAAAGGAACCAACTCCTTGAAAGACACAAACTACCAAAACTTGCTCAAGAAGAAACCAATAGGGCTTCCCTGGTGGCACAGTGGTTAAGAATCTGCCTGCCAATGCAGGGGACACAGGTTCGAGCCCTGGTCCGGGAAGATCCCACATGCCGCGGAGCAATTAAGCCCGTGCACCACAACTACTGAGTCTGTGCTCTAGAGCCTGCGAGCCACAACTACTGAGCCCGTGTGCCACAACTACTGAAGCCCGCGTGCCTAGAGCCCACGCACCACAACGAAGAGTAGCCCCCGCTCGCCGCAACTAGAGAAAGCCCGCGTGCAGCAACGAAGACCCAACGCAGCCAAAAATAAATAAATAAAATAAATTTATTTTAAAAAAAAAGAAACTGATAACATCAATAGCCCTAGGTACTACAGATATTAAATTTGTGGTTAAAAACTTTCTTCCAAAGAAAACAAAAGACCAATAACCCCCAGGAATGTAGACCAAAATCTATAATAAAAGTTTAGCAAAGAGAATACAGCAGCATCTCTTAAACATCTGGTTCAATAATAGCCAGATTCTTATATCTGCTTCTACATTCAATCTATTGTGATACATATTGTTTTAGTTAAAGTATATAAGGAAAATATGGCTTCAAACAGACATATAGCTGGAAAATGGAAGAATATTTTAATAGATATTTCAAATAACTCAGTTCTTTGATACCATATTAAAACTCAGCAAATGGCAGTTTTTAAAAGATTAGCTGCAATGTGGAAACTGAAAAATGTCAATGAATTTTTCATGCTCTGCGACATGGAAATCCATTGGTCTAATTTGCACCTTGAATGGAATTTTTACCCATGCATAATTTTGTAATAACATGCATTGGTCATCTGAAAAATGATCTTCCAGATTTTGACATATTTTATCATATTTTAAAGATCACATTCATTAGTTTCACCACCAATTTCATCAGAAAACTCTTTACTAGGGAAGTTTTCAGTTTATTGTGACAGATACAAGTTTTCCAAACTTTTGATTTCTGTCTTTAAACCTCCACTTTTTTCTCCAGTTTTGTTTTTTTTTTTTTGGCCGCGTCAGGTGGCACTTGAGGATCTTAGCTTCCCAACCAGGGATTGAACCCGCACCCCCCTGCATTGGAAGCGCAGAGTCCTAACCTCTGGACCACCAGCGAAGTCTCTTTTTCTCCAGTTTTACTGAGATATAATCGACATACAGCTCTGTATAAGTTTCAGGTGTACAGCATAATGACCTGACTTACATATATTGTGAAATGATTACCACAGTAAGTTTAGTTAATCATCATTCATCCTCTCATATAGATGCAAAATTAAAGAAATAGGAAAAAAACTTCTTTTCCTTGTGATGAGAACTCTTAAGATCTACTCCCTCAACAAATTTCAAATATACCATACAGTAGTGTTAACTACAATCATCATGTTGTACATTACAACCCCAGTACTTATTTATCTTATAACTGGAAGTTCATTCAATTCCTTCACTCCTTACCCCACACTTTTGGTAACCACAGTCCAATCTCCTTTTCTGTGAATTTTTTAAATTATTTTTTTTATTAAGGCATAGTTGACATGTAACATTATATTAGTTTCAGGTGTACAACATAATGATTTAATATTTGTATTACTGTGAAATGTTCATCACAATAAGACTAGTCAACATCCATCACCGTACATAATTACCAAAAAAGTTCTTTTTCTTGTGATGAGGAATTTTAAGAACTACTCTCTGAGCAACTTTCAATTATGCAATACAGTATTATTAACTATAGCCACCATGCTGTACATTACATCCCCATGACATTTATTTTAAAACTGGAAGTCTGCACCTTTTGACCTACTTCATTCATTTCACCCACTCCCCAGCTGCCCACCTCTGGCATTTCAGAAATACACCAATCTCTGTTCTCTGTATCTATGAGCTGTTTGGTTTTGGTTTTTGTTTTTTTAAGATTCCACATATAAGTGAGGTCATACAGTATTTGTCTGTATCTGTCTGACTTAATTCACTTGGCATAATGCTCTCAAGGTCCATCCATGTTGTCTCAAATGGAAAGATTTCATTCTTTTTATGGTTGAGTAATATTCCATTGTGTGTGTGTGTGTGTGTGTGTGTGTGTGTGTGTGTGTGTGTATATATATATATATATATATGACATTTCCTTTATTCATTAATCCATTTATGGACACTTAGGTTGTTTCCATATCTTGGCTATTATAAGTAATGCTGCAGTGAACATAGGAGTACATAGTTTTTTGAGGAACCTCCATACTATTTTCCATAGCAGCTGCACCAATTTATATTCCCGTCAACAGTGCAGTGTTTTTTATTTTTCCCTTGGATTCCATATGTAAATGAGATCATACAGTATTTGTTCTTTCTCTGAGACTTGACTTCACATAAAGCATTCATCCATATTATCACAAATGGCAGGATTTCCATCTTTTTTTTTTTTTTTTTTTTTTTTGTGGTACGCGGGCCTCTCACTGTTGTGGCCTTTCCCTTTGCGGAGCACAGGCTCCGGACGTGCAGGCCCAGCGGCCATGCTCACGAGCCTAGCTGCTCCGCAGCATGTGGGATCTTCCCGGACCAGGGCACGAACCTGTGTCCCCTGCATTGGCAGGTGGACTCTCAACCACTGTGCCACCAGGAAAGCCCAGGATTTCCATCTTTTTAAGGACTGGATAACAGTCCATTATACATATATATATATATATATATATATATATATATATATATAAAATATATACTTCACAACTTCCTTATCCATTTATCTGTGAATGGGCACTTAGGTTGTTTCCGTTTAAATTTTATTATTAGCAAAAAATACTGCCAGGCTTCCCTGGTGGCGCAGTGGTTGAGAATCTGCCTGCTAATGCAGGGGACACGGGTTCGAGCCCTGGTCTGGGAGGATCCCACATGCCGCGGAGCAACTAAGCCCGTGAGCCACAACGACTGAGCCTGCGCGTCTGGAGCCTGTGCTCTGCAACAAGAGAGGCCGCGATAGTGAGAGGCCCACGCACCGCGATGAAGAGTGGTCCCCGCTTGCCACAACTAGAGAAAGCACTTGCACAGAAACGAAAGATGCAGCACAGCAAAAATAAATAAATTAATTAATAAACTCCTACCCCCAACATCTTAGAAAAAAAAAATACTGCCAATTGTTTTCCTTGAAGTGCCATGTTCACATCGTTCATTTATAAGGAAAATGTCTGCCCAATATTAAAATTAGAACAGCCTTAGTTTGTCTGTCGATCATTTAAGTAAAAATAGTGTTTTCAAGAAAGGGTAATTTGCTTGTAACTCAAACAACTGAACAAGTGCTCTTCCTCCAGATAACCACTGTACTTTATAATCTAACACAAGTGCTTTATGTATACTTCAAATTTGTCATGCAGAATATTAAAAAAGACAGGTGATCAATGTTCCAGATTTAATAAAACTAATAATCTGTACTGCTTTTCAAGCAGATTTTAAAAAGAAAATGGTATTTAAAAAAACTGCAAGGCTGAAAAGAAAAAAATTGCATGGCAGTGAGGAATACCATGACTACTTGTACAGTTTGGTGCCACTGCTTGATTGGTGCTAAGGCCCAGCAGTGCTACCCACCATTGCTTTTGTATCACCAATGCACGTGCAAACAGAGAGAAAAAGGCAAATAATATCTTAGCATTATTATGAAAGTTTTTTCAACTTGAAGACCCCCTGTACAGGTCTCAAGGGCCCCAGGGGTCCACATACCAAACCTTGACAAACTCTCCTAAATAAATCCTAAATACACCCATAGAATAATTTTTTTCAATCATTGCTGTTTTATTTTTTGACCGAATCTGAGTTTTTGGTTAAAAGGTATTATATCCCTTTACACATCTACTTATAAATTGCTTGGTTTCATTTATGTGATCTTAAGATGTTTAATGCTTCCTTGTATTTGATACAGTAATACTTCCATGTGACATAAAATTTAAACAGTACAAAGGGGCATTCTGTGAAGAGTAAGTCTCTTTGTTTTTTTTGGTTTTTATTTTGCGGTACGCAGGCCTCTCACTGTTGTGGCCTCTCCCGTTGCAGAGCACAGGCTCCGGACGCGCAGGCTCAGCGGCCATGGCTCACGGGCCCAGCCGCTCTGCGGCATGTGGGATCTTCCCGGACCGGGTCACGAACCCGTGTCCCCTGCATCGGCAGGCGGACTCTTAACCACTGCGCCATCAGGGAAGCCCGTTAAGTCTCCTTCTTATCCCGGACCCCAGTATTCCTCTCTGGAAGCAACCACTGCCAATACATTTTGGAGATTACCTTGTTACACATATAGATCCACTTCATTTACTTTTAAAGGCCTATGACATATATTGACAAAATACCCTCTAGGAAGGCTGTAGCAATTTACCTCTCTAACCAGCAATGTGAAAATGTCTATTCACTCATACTTTTTCCAAAAGAGATACCATTTTAAAAAATGAATTTGTCTTATTGTTTAATTTATATTTCTTTTAATTCTAATTACACTAAACAATTTTTCATTTTCTTATTGGGCATTTTTTTTTTCTATTTTTGTGAACTACCTCTTTGTGTCTTTGCCCATTTTTCTACTGGGGTACCCATCTTTTTGTTAATAATCTGGAAGAGTTTTTATGATAAGGATAGTAATCCTTTGACTACTAAATGTTAATATTTTTGCCCAGTTAATGTTTTATTTTTACTAAAATGTGACTATGTATCCCATAATGTCATAGCTGGTACGGGGTTTAAGAGCATCAGATCAGACCAACACTTTCAATTTATAGATGAGGAAGCTGATGCAAAGCAGTGAAGTGACTTGCCCAGGGCTGGAAGTTAGTGAAAAGGCTTAGATCAAGATCCAGAGTTTCTGACTCTTTCCTGGATGGATGCAAGGATGACATACCTGGATTCAAATGGGTCCTGCTTCTCCAGAGGTCTTACTCTTTTCTTTGTCACTGCCAATTTAGTCAAGTCCACATACTTTGTCTCTCCATTGCTGTAAGTGAACTCAAGAACACTATTCCATTCCCCTTGTACTCTGCATACAACAGTGTTGGTGATGTTGTGCTTTACTTCACCTGTAACCCTAGAAGCAGACAGAAAAAAAAAAAAGATATGCTCTAGTAAGTAATATTGCTTATTTCTTAGGAATTCTGAAACCCAGAATGTACTTTGTGAATTCTGTTTAAATTAGTTACACATATCACTTTAATTTGTCAGCGCCAAATTCAGTTACAATTACAAGTCAATTTGTCAGTTACAAAGTCTTTGTAAATCCATGGTAGTTTCCTAGATAATTTTTTCAAACATCAATTTAATTTGAGAAAGAACACTAGGAATCAAACTGGAGACTTAGTTACCATAAATCATCACAAAGTGTGGTATTTTAAATGCTTGCTATAAACAACCATTATAATATTAAAACCAGGAATATGAAAAACATTAACATTTCTTTTTTATTACAGAATAAAAATGTTACAACACTACAGTCTATTCAACTTTTTTTTCAAACTAGTCCTATTTAAAAGTTTAGAGTCCCTATATTTTAAATTCTGGATATACAGATTCTGTATAAAACCACATAAGCTTAATTTTAAATTAAATATAGAAACCAGACAAATCAGTAAGAGGTAGAAAAAAATAAAAGATACATTAAACATTTGTTAATTCTCTTGACAAAAACAGCACTGGTATACAAAAATGATCACTATCTACACAAAACTCAGAGAACTCAAGCACTAATGTTGTTGAAAGTTTAATGAAGAGTTATCTGGCTGGATTATCAACAGACAGACAGGATCCAGCTCAAATGAAGGCTGGAATAGAAACAGGTCTAATTATTTTTAATGAAGTACTTTATGTTCACTGTCGGACACAAACAACAACAGGGTCAGATTCGACAGAGGTTCAGAACTCAAAGAATAGTGGGCAAATGTTAGGTTCTGGTCAGTGTGCCAGGGATTACGGTTTATGTGGATTCAAAAGAGAATCCAGGGACTTCCCTGGTAATCCAGTGGGTAAGACTCCATGCTCTCAATGCAAGGGACCCAGGTTCGATACTTGGTCAGGGAACTAGATCCCACCCACATGCATGCCGCAACTAAGAAGTCCGCATGCCACAACTAAAACCAGGCTCAGCCAAAATATAAATGAATGAATGAATATTTTAAAAAGCTGTGTGTGGGGGAATCCAAAGGACCAAAGCCCAGGTTCAGGTGACAGCTCATAAATAGCATTTGCCAGATATAAGCCAAGGGCCTGGGAACCAGAAGGTTGTAGTTGAATTTAGGGAGTCCATAGTTTTTAAGCAGGAGAAGTGAATGGTCTACAAATTCAGAGCTCAAGGCAGAGGTATAGGAGCCAATAAGCACATGAGCCAGATCTTAGAGATCAAGGTGTACGAGGGTTTGGAATCAAGAGCACACCAAACATCCAAAATTAAACGTTAGGCATAATTGTAGCTCACTGGACACAAAGAACACCGTGACTACAAGTTTGCTTGATTACAGCAGGAGTGGGAACTCTAGGTTATACCTCAAAGCGTTTGAACTTAAATAACTACACTAATAAGGGTTTTTGCCTGACTGAATGTTTTTTGTGACATCCACATCTCCTCTCTGATCCCACTTGCCAACATTGTTTCCTTCCTTAAAAATTTATCTGTAACCAAACATGATATGAAGAGATGACACTGAACACTTACCGTTTCCATCTTCCAACCACGTATACCCAAAACTATATTCTGTGAACTGAGGAATAATAATCCGTTTCTCACTTGATCTTTCTTTTACTGCCACAATCTCTCAAGTTATCATTATCTCCTTCACAAGCCTTTCCACTTAAAGAGTAACAAACCCTAGGTCCCTGTCCATGCATGCTGGGTTACACGGGGTCTTTGCTGCTTAGTGCAGCTACACACAGCAAGAGCATCGTGATGAGAACTGGGGCAGGGAACAAGAATTGCACATGCTAGAGGCAGGCCATGAGGAACTTGCAAAAGGAGCATAAGGAGGAAGAAGGGCCTTGCCTCATTTTGCTTATAACAATTGTTCTTAACAGTCTAGCGCAGAGTTAGTGAACGTCTATAAAGGACCAGAAAGTAAATATCTTAGGATTCGTGCGCCAATATGTACATGAATATGTACATATGTAAATATGTACATATGTAAAGACAATATGTAAATGAATATCTAAATATCTAAAGCATATAAATCTAGGTCTTGTATCAAATAATGATATGAAATACGCTGCCTTTAAAATACTTACCAAAGAGTTAAATTTTAAGTTGCCATCCTACTCATCTCTAAAGTGAGGATAACTGATAACCGATAAGGCATTTACTGTCTCAAGAACGACATCAAGTTGTTATTTTTTTCCATATTTACTTATTTATTTGGCTACGCAAAGTAAGTCTTAGTTGCAGCACGCAGGATCTTTGTTGCTGTGTGCAGGATCTTCGTTTCGACACGCAGGATCTGTTCCCTGACTAGGGATCGAACCTGGGCCCACTGCACAGGGAGCGTGGAGTCTATCCACTGGACCACCAGGGAAGTCCTCAAGTTGATGTTTTAGATTATCTAGACCCTGTCTCTATAGCTATTTAGAATACCAGAAAATCACTGGATATATTAACTTGGCTTCATACAGAAAAATTTTATTTAAAGATTGAAAGTTAAGACTTCAGCTTTGGGTTTTACTGATGTATATGTAAGAAATACCACATAAAGGGAATTACATCTTATGCAGAACTAAAGACATTGTTCTATTATGTTACTCAATGCCACTACATAAGAATAGTTGATACAAATCCCTTCAAAATTTAATACCAGGAAAGTTGTTTATCTCTCCTGAAGAAAGTGATGGGCACCCTTTATCAGACAATAAGAAGAATGTTGAGCATCATGTTGCTCTTTTTAATTTAGCAGAAGAGTATTTTCAGGTACAATAATTACCTAATCCCAGGTTCACAGCATTATTGTCCTTTTCCATCACTATGGTTACTATAATAACAGACTTTATTTTTAATTGTCTATTATACGTGAGTTTTTCCTAAAAGCCTTATAAATGCTTTCCAAAGATAGGGTCCTGCATTCTAATATTAGACTAAAACCTTAGGCAGAGATCGTCTTTTCTATATCTTCAGTGTGCAGAAAAGTATGCCACTTAGCAGTTAGTTAACATAAATCTTAATGACATTATACTGCTACATATATTTTAAAAATCACCATCCTAAAGTGAGTGTGGAAAATGGGATCAGGAGATGGACAAGGACATGAGGAATAGTTAACTAGGCCTGTTTGGCTCCATCAGAGAGAGTTGTGGAAAATGAGGGAGTAAGGAAAGACAAGTGGAAGATAATATATTTATATCAAATGCAGACAGCAGATAATGTGTCTGCTTGATTGCAGACAGCAGTGGAAAAACTAGGCTATGTCTGAGGAGGGAGGCATGGTTATTAATAAAGACATGAAAGAGAGTCTTAGTTAAAATATTCTATAAAATTGAAGAAGAAAAGATATCAAAATAGAGAAGTCTGTTTCAAATATGAATCTTTTAAACGAGAAATTAGGTAAAACCATTGGTCTTAAGGGAAATCAGAGTGGAAAAAATGAGGAAACTTTGGAGTCAACCAAAAGTATACTTCCAAGTAACAAAAAGATCCAGTATTTGTGGCCTTGTGGATAGGTAAAAAAGTATGAAGGGAGAAAAGAAGCCAATTTAAATAAGAAATTCAAAGAAATAAGATGGCAAATATAATGACTGATCACTAACAAACCAAGGATATCTATCTAAAATTATTAGGAGTCTTAAAAAAGTCAAAGTATGAAAACCAAGAGAAAATTTCTATGCAGGATACTTGCAGCAAGGAACCATCTAAATGTCACGGCAATGGTAAGATTTGGGGGATGAATTTTGATTCTCTAAATTAAGGTAGTCCTGGCAGTATGATAAATTATAGCTTATATTTATTATTATAATTTAAGGCAAGATAAAGCACTGATTCAGGACAAAGGTTTGGATATTTTGCATTTGACAAAAAAATTAACCTGAGCTTAAAACTATAATGAGTTTTTATAAAAGGACATTTGAAACTTAATCAAGACTTAAAAATTAATCAGAATAGCTATCATATAGTTGAGCTGTTACAAAATTTGAAGAAAATTCTGAACATGCAAGTGAGGTAACATTATGTGTACTAGATACGAAATAGGTGTTAACTGATCATATGTAGAAATACAAATGAACGTTATGTGGGAAAGCCTTTAACAGCCTCTTATTTCCTTCTTGGTAGCAGAGATTTAATAATGGAAAGGAACCCACTGAATCATAATAAATATGGGAAAGTTCCCACTCATGGTTCAACATGTGATAACGCATATGGATAGAATAAATATGGGAAATCCTTAAAAGGGATTTTATCTCTTAATCAACCCAAGAAAGTTCACAGAGGAGAGGAACCTTATGATGAATAATAATGATTTCAAAAAAGTCCACAGTCGTGGACTTCCCTGGTGGCCCAGTGGGTAAGACTCCACGCTCCCAGTGCAGGGGGCCAAGGTTTGATCCCTGGTTGGGGAACTAGATCCCAAGTGCATGCTGCAACTAAGAGTTTGCATGCCACAACTAAGAGTCTGCACGACGCAACGAAGATCCCACATGCCGCAACTAAGACCCGGAGCAGCCAAATAAATAAATATATATATATATATATATATATATATATATATATTTTTTTTTTTTTAAAAAAGATGTGATATATATCTTAAAAAAACAGAATATTACTCAGCCATAAAAAGAATGAAATATTTCCATTTGCCAACAACATGGATGGACCTAGAGAATATTACGCTTAGTGAAGTAAGTCAGATAGAGAAAGACAAATACTATATGATATCACTTATATATGGAATCTAAGAAATAATATAAATGAATGTATATGCAAAACAGAAACAAGACTCACAGATATAGAAAACAAACTTGTAGTTAAAAGGGAGAAGGAGCGGGGAGGGGCAAATTAGGGGTATGGGATTAACAAACTATTGATACTACATATAAAATAGATAAGCAACAAAGATATATAGCACAGGGAATTATACCCATTATCTTGTAAAACCTATAACGGAATATAATCTGCAAAAATACTGAATTACTATGCTATATAGCTGAAACACAATATTGTAAATCAAATATACTTCAATTAAAAAAAGAAACGAATTCATCAATATCATTGTCGAATAAAAGTGCTGGACTTGGAAAATTTTTCACTGTAGTTGTGTCCCCTAAGCATCTGACTCAATTATATACTTTGAAGAATGGTTTCACCAATGCAGGAATGTTACAGGGATATAGATTTCAACTTTAACTTCATATAAATAAGGGGTGTCTGAAAATGGAATAGGCTGCCTCATGCATTATGAGTTCTGTACTAATGATAAGGTACCAACACAATGAACAAATCAGTATCGGGTATGATGCAAAGGATTTAGATACCTAGCAAATGTTGGTGTAGTGACTTCTAAAGTCCCTTCTAAATGTAAAGTTTGAATCCTGTGATCACTATGGTGAGAGGAGTAAGTAGAAGCACATATAACAAAGTGTGAACCATATTAAAACCTTCTCTAAGGATAAAAGGCGACTTATTCTGACAATCTCCAGTGATTCTGTTTAGGTGATCTGTAATTTTTTTTTTTAATTCTCTGCTTCAGTGTTTTTGAAATCTGTGTTTTTTAAGGCCATTCAATGCCTGGGAGCCAATAAATCTTTCTTTCCACTTCTAAGATTGCTGAGTACCAGTTGTCCGGTGAAGAAGTAAAATAGCTATATGCACTGAAAGTCTCATACGTGACTGAAGAGAGTGCATTTTGGTATAACCATGTAAGAAAACTGTTTGGCAGTAATAAAGTTAAAGTTTCATTCCCTACAGCCCAGCAATTCCACTCCTAGGTATCTACCAAACAGAAATTCATACATACATTCACAATGTTCTAGCAGCACTATTTGAAATGGCCCCAAATCAACTTCTATACTTTTGTATGTATGTTATTCTTCAATAAAAGCTCTGTAGAAAAAGAAAACTATCCCTACTTCAGGACAGACAGAATAGACATCAAAAGTTTAAGGAAAGAGTCAGTATCCTTTTGAGGATCCTATTAGAAAACTTATCTTCATGGAGTTGGGTGATCTGGACGAGTGCTGAAAAGACCAACAAGCCACTAAAGGGGTATAATAACTGGCCGATTCATAGATGGAATTAGAACAAAGCCACATTCAATACTGGTGCCTAAAGATATTGGCTTCCATCATTGTGCTTCTTGAACTATTTCTTATGATTAGATGTATTTTCATCCTAACTTGTAGTGACACTACCTCTACTGAGGTCTGGATCCAAGTCTGAGTCCCTTTAAAGGCAGAAATTGGGCCAGAAGCTACATGTCCATTTGTTAGGAGTTCTAGTTTACAAGAAAAGATAGATCTGTCACTATTTTAAAACCAGATCGTGATTTCCAGAATGCCTTCAAAGATCAAATATATTAAACAAAAAATAAACATGAATAAAAATCCAATCCCATTTCACATAAAACAAAGCAGAAAAAGAATAAAGAGTTATAATACAAGATCAAACTGATAGAATAAGAGCCAGGTATCACTAAAATATTCTTACCGGTGCAGTTTGCCACCATAAAATGGCTTAGTATGAAAAGTGATGCTGGCTGAATACCCAGTTTTTGCACAGTTGACACTGACTTTGCCACCCAGTTCTACCCAAGGAACAGTTAAAATTGACCGGGCATATGCACAAGGTAGAGAAAACGTATACTCTTCTCCATGCTCTAGTAGACTGAGGATTCCTGAATGTGAAAACATAAAAGTGGTTAATATCTTTAAAAAAAAAAAAAAAAAGACAGCTATGAAAAATCCATATTAAGTTTTTCTCCTGCCTGGTAAATGAACATCATGATTTTGCTTAATTTTCTTTTAGCTTTGGATGAAATTGGCTTCATTTACAATTGTATTTGACAACAATTCCTGGTAATAGTGAATCGAGGTTACTTTCATTATGACTTTATTATCCCTTTGGGGTTCATGGGACCAGAAAATGTTGCAGTGGAAACTGTTTAAGAGTTCTCTCTAATGCTCCTAAAAGTAAAATAAAACCTTAAGTCAGAATTTAAGTCCATGCTATACTGTATCATTATAAAATCTGATCATTAGTTAGTACTAATAATTTAAGCAGTTTTTGGAATAACTAAATATCTAACATTATAGAGTCACAGACCTTAATCTCAGATGGTATGATGGGGGGGGCGAGGGAGGGGAGAAAGTGTTCTTCATTCTATTCTATGCATATTAAGAAAGAAGAAAAGTAATTTTATGATATAAACTAAGGTCCTCATAATAATTTTGTTTGCTAAATTCTGAAGTATTTAAGGTGAAGCTACAAGAGTTAGAAGTGGTAGTTTTCAAACAAATATTATTCTAATGGGGCTTGTTCCATATTAAGTGATGCTATAAAGATGGCTTTAAAAAACATATAAAAAAGGGAATTATAAAAAAAGGGGAATTACATAAATGAATAATCAATCTATCCTAGATAATTAAGAGACATTAAGGAGACTTGAGCTACATTACTAACCTAAGCTCATTACCTAGTTCACCATAAAAACAAATACCAAACTGGATGTGTACTACTAGTCTGAACTATAATGGCATGTCTCTCTTAATGAATGCTCATTAACTACTGTGTTCTTAATGTTCACAAATAAGGGCAAAAATTATGATAAATATTGTAATATAGTCTATTTTTAGGATAAACAAATAGACAGACTGAGATTCTAAAGTAGTCTACTTTACATAAAGCAACGCCAACTATTAACTTGTATTGCCCTTAACAGTTTTCACAATGGGCAACAATTAATATTGAGCCATTTGAAAAGGAACATGGCTCTGTATGTGATATATTTATATATAATGGGAGCTGTCAGAAGACATACATAACATACTTGGTTATATTTCAAGTATTTAATAATAACTGTTGATTAATTCTAAGTTAGAAAGGATATCACATACTTTTCTAAAAACATTTGGCCTTATAAACTAGATTCATGATCTTTGATTTCTAGGAATATAGTTAACATAAGTAATATTCTCTACGGAATTTAACGTCTAATAAATATATAATCAGTTTCTACTGAATGGGAAAATAAGACTAGTTAGGATAACTGAGATTCAAAGTATTCTAAAATCTCATTTATCTGATAATTAAACAGAATTTCCCCCTACTTTTCAATAAAAACATGGCTGCCAACAGAAGCAAAATAAACTATCAGAAGTTCCATTCTCTGATTTAATTTACTTTCTGTTGAGAGTGTCAATAGCAATTTAATTTTGAAAAGACAAATCCATGAATATATAACTAGCAAATCAAAAAATAACTATCATATACATCCTTCTCAATGCATGGTTAAGATATTAATGCTTTTCCTCATTTCTTGAGGTATTTCCTTTCTTGGAGTGGGAGAGGATACTATCACCAGATATTCTCTGTTCCATGAACTGTTAAGAGTAACTGTCCTCGGGGAGAGTGTCAAAGAATGAGGGTCTAAATCCGACTATGCCTTAACTTCTATGATCCTGGACACAACCCATCACCTCTAGGCTTCAGGTTTTTCATTTCTATAGTAAGTAAACTGATTTGTGAAGAGCCTAGGGTTAATGTGATGCAGCTTATAACTGGAGATAAACTTTTTTTTTAACTAATAAAATATCTTCCAATGTTATAAAAGTTTTGATTAGTTTGAAACATTTGGAAATTGGTAAGACAGCACAATAGGAGTTAAAGATGAGGAAAGCTTAAAAAGGGGATAATATATTTTCTTCAAGGCTAAAATAACACAATTTCAAAATGTTAGGGTCATAAGCTTAATTATGCCACGCTTACACTGTAAGTTTATATTTAGAACAAATTTTCCTATGCACGAGAGTGTTCCTTAACATTAAAATGGCAGACCATTATATTTTCATTAACTCTGCAATGATTTCTGTGGAGATATTTTTGTTATTGTTAATCTGTTTTTTCTATTCTTAGCCAAAAAATATTGTATTTCCTTAAATTGTTTTTTCATAATCATTTGCTGGAGTAGATATAAAGTTTGGCAATATATTTTAAAATATTCTATGAATATCTCCTATGAAATACAAAAGATGTAGATTTACCTAGAAAATATTTCTTGAGTGCTGTTTATAACAAAAACATGTTTTAAAGCATTATTAATAACTTGGGAAAATGAATATTCAGTGCAAAAAAGGACAAAAAACTACATAGAGAGAATCCTAATTTTATAAAACTAAAAGTATGAACATACACACATAGAAAAAATACAAAATACTAGCTAAATTTATCTATCTCTGGATGAAGGGATTAGAGATACTTGTATTTTCTCCTTGATACTTCTAAGTTTTCTAAATTTTCTATAATAAAAATAATTTACATTTAAAATCAGAAAAAAAAGTTTAAAAAAAAGAATTTATATTTGTTGACAGATATGCCCCCTCCCCCCGCCACCAGTATTCTGAAACATACTAGGAGTTGGGGAAAAAAGTAGTACACATAGCAGTTCAAATTTATAACTAATATTTCTCTAGCTTCCCCAAATTTAAGGTTATAGTTTGATATTAAAAATTGGAGAATAATTTTTCTACTTACCTTCCCCAACCATTGTCACACCTATCGACATGCCTAAGAATTTGCTCTTAGTCCAGACGTGCACATTTACACACATCTTCTTCTCTGCACATTCTGCATAAAATCCTGAGACTGGAGGATGATGGGAAACCTGCTCAGCAACAAATCTGACTGTGTAACAGTCTGATCCCACCTGGCTCAAAGCTTCCTCTGATGGAGGAGCATGATTTGTGACAGCCTGGGTGGAAGAGCTGCTAATGACACTGGATGCTACATCGCGTTTTGGTATCCTCCAGGAACAGTGAAACGTTTCTCCAATGATAGGATTGTACGGTTTCTTAGCAATGGCTCCCTTACGGCCTTCATGAAATGAGGTAAGGTAGTATTCAACAAAACGAATCATTCTGTCCTCAGCTGTAGCTCCATTAGAGACGGCTATAAACAGGTCTGGATGAGACATAAAGTCTGCATACATTTCCAACAGGGAACGCTTCTCTAGGATAAATGTAGGCAGCACCACCTAAAACAACAACAACAACAACAAATCAACCAGAGAGAGCAATACAAAAAAACAGTAATTAGTATCTTCAGATAATTGAGGGGCTACTCTTTGTTGCGGTGCACAGGCTTCTCATTGCGGTGGCTTCTCTTGTGGCGGAGCACGGACTCTAGGCACACAGGCTTCAGTAGTTGTGGCACGTGGGCTCAGCAGTTGTGGCTCACAGGCTCTAGAGCGCAGGCTCAGTAGTTGCAGCACACGGGCTTTGTTGCTCCGCGGCATGTGGGATCTTCCCGGGCCAGGGATTAAACCTGTGTCCGCTGCATTAACAGGGGAATTCTTAACCACTGCATCACCAGGGAAGTCCCTATAATATTACTTTTAAAAGAACAAAATAATGGGGAAAATGGCTATTACTTATTCACAACATGCAAGCCAGGACCACAGTCACCTTCTTGGTTGCTGTAGCCCCAGCACCTAGCACAGTGTCTGGAATATAAGAGTGGCTTAATAAACATCTGTTGTATCAGTGTCATTGTTAGACAGGAGGTACATGTGACTGCAGTTTAGTCACCAGGTTCTTTAATGTTGCTCAGAAAGTACCATTCTTTTAAATGTTGTATGGCTGTTCATAATTTGTGATCAGTTAATGCTAATGATTTTATATATAAACACAATACATATGTATTTCTTCAATTAACAATGCACAAATGTGGGGAAACAATATTAAATTCATTATTCATGTCAAGAGAGACTTTACCATCTGGATTATTATCACAGAACATTCTTTTCAAATGTTCTTATGCCTCATAAACCCCAACACTGTTCTTATGCCTTACAAACCTAAATCTACTAAGGGACAGCAAATACCATAATAACCAAATAAACTCCTTACCTGACTGCTCATTTTAACCTATTTTACAACTAATAGTCTTTTCTGAACCACTAATATAAAAAATATTTCTAGAATAAAAATGATACCTGGGCTTCCCTGGTGGCGTCCACCTGCCGATGCAGGGGACACGGGTTCGTGTCCCAGTCTGGGAAGATCCCACATGCCGCGGAGCGGCTGGGCCCATGAGCCATGGCCGCTGAGCCCGCGCATCCGGAGCCTGTGCTCCGCAACGGGAGAGGCCACAACAGTGAGAAGCCCGCGTACCGCAAAAAAAAAAAAAAAAATACCCAGTTGAATACTAAGGTTAGATGAAATATGAATGTTTAAATGGGTTTCTTTATTCCTAAAACGTCTGCTTCTTAGTAGGCTATTAATTCAATCAATTTACTTAAAAACCCTCCTATAATTACTATAAGTCTAAGTAAAGAAAGAACTGTGTTTTTGATTTTGAAATGCTTCAAAGTGAATGCTAAAGGAAAAATGCTTTCTATATTTAAGTTGCATTTTCAGGTGAGTAACTCACTGGAATCAAACAACCTTTTAATATACACTTCCACTACCTTCAAAAACCTCAATTTGAAATATACCTCGTGAAGTCAATTTTGAAATCCCACACTAATGCAAAGTAGTGTCAATAGTAACTCAAAGTATGTAATTCCACAGTAGTAAATGTTTGACATACATAGGTTTTAAACCTTACTGGCTTTTTAAATCAATGTCATGGATTAATTGTTAAAACAAATTAAGGCACACTAATTTGATAAACTGGGAATGGAGAAGATGGGCCTAAAATTAAAAACTATAGATCAGTGCTTCTCAAACTTTAATGTATATATACATATTACTGAAATGAAGATTCTGGTTCTCTAACTTAGAGATTGGGGGCCGAGATGATGCGTTTCTAACAAGTTCTCAGGTGATGGTGATGCTACTGATCTTCAGACCACACTTTTTTCTTCTTTCAGTTTTATTAAGGCATAATTGACAAATAAAACTAAGATATTTAAAGTGTACACTGTAGTGATTTGATATACACATATACAGTGAAAGGGCTCTCACTATCAAATTAATTCAGGCCACACTTTTAAAGTAGCAAGGCTGTAGACCAGGGGTTTGCAAACTATGGCCTTTGGGCCAAATCTGGCATCCTGTTTGTGTAAATAAACTTTTGCTGAAATACATCCATGCCCATCCAACATACTATCTATGGCTGCTTTCACACTACAAAGGCTGAGTTGAGTACTGCTGATCCTTAAACAATATGGGTTTGAACTGCAGGTCCACTTATACATGGATTTTTTCCAATAAATATACAAGAATATACATGTAGAACATCATGTGCAAGACTTGTATTGAAGTGGATAGTCTATTCTTACACAGGCTTAAGGTGAGTAGTATGTAATATAAAATGAATAATATGTTAGTTTTCTTACTGTTTTATAACCTCATTTTCTTAGTTTTATAACCTCGCTCTCAAAGAATTACATTAAAGTACCATACCTCTCTCACAATGAGAGAAAAACTGTGTATTATCACAGGTATGTGGGTTTTTTTAAAATATGTAACAATGTTTCCAATTGTTTCATGAATATGACTGCAATACTGTATGTCATAAAAATTTTATAACAATTCATTCATTAGTGTATAGGCTAGGCTACCATGAAGCTGATTACACTAGGCTACCATAAAGCAATCATATTGCTGCTTCTTCATTATCAATGCATGAATCATTATATCTGTAAAAAAATTTTTTCACATTATCTTTTCATTTTTGATGTCTAGTATATACTAGTAATACATATACATAGAAACAAAATTTGCATTAATTGAGTGTTTATGTTATTGGTAAGGCTTCCAGTCAACAACAGATTATTAGTAGTTAAGTTTTGGGGGAGTCAAAAGTAATATGCGGATTTTCAACTACATGGGGGGTTGGCTACCCTAACCCCTACATTGTTCAAGCATTAATTATAGTTCCAACAGAGATCTATGTCCACATAGCTAAAAATATCTACTATCTGGTCCTTTACAGAAAATGTTTGCTGATCTCTGTTATAGATTAATACCCAAAACACTATCCAAAATGGGAAGTAAGAATAAAGTAGAAGTATCAATGACTTTAATGGTTTTGTGGGATTATATCCTTTTCTTTAGATTTTCCAATTCTGTATCCCAATGGATCCCTTTTATTTTGTACAGAAACAAGACTATAGGTCTTTATTTGCCATGTGACTTAATGTTGCACAAAAAACCTATCACATTTTTTATGAAAATAAATGCTGATCAAGCAACTAAGAAACCAACTCATAAAGATTAAAATGCCCTGACAACATTAACAATCATAGGTATAGTCCTAATCGAATGATCTCCTTAGACTGTTTATCCCATTACTTACTCTTGTTAAGTCCATGCCCAGCTTGAGCTGTGATAAGAGATGTAGAATAACACTGCGTTGCTCTTCCACAGCTCCCAGGTCATCCTCCTTGTTGTCACAAGTATCCTGCACCTCATCATCTGCATTTATTTCTTCAGGTTCCTTGATGCAAAATAAAGCAAAAGTCTATTGCTACTAGTGCTTATTGAGAGAGTTGCATGGACATATATACACTACCAAATGTAAAATAGATAGCTAGTGGGAAGCAGCCACATAACACAGGCAGATCAGCTTGGTGCTTTGTGACCACCTGGATGGGTGGGATAGGGAGGGTGGAAGGGAGGGAGACGCAAGAGGGAAGAGATATGGGAACATATGTATATGTATAACTGATTCACTTTGTTATAAAGCAGAAACTAACACACCATTGTAAAGCAATTATACTCCAATAAAGATGTTAAAAAAAAGAATAAAAGTATAAACATCAGATGAAGACATTTATATTGGGCCTAAATGAATCTGAGAACAGACAAAAATCTTTCTGAAAATACAACTTCCATCACTTGGCCATGGAACAGATTTCCTTCAATGAACCCATTATCACTGACATTGAACATATTGTGGTTTTGTCATAAATATCACACATAAAACACACAATATTTTGTGAAAACAGGATTTTTCAGAAAGAGTGAAAATGTCTCACCTGAAACTTAGGCTTTGCAGGCTTTGACTACCTGCCAGGGGACCCTACCACTACCTATAATTTAAGATGTTTTGAGAATTAAATATTTGCCCTATTTTTAAGCTAACACTATAAAAGTAAAATTTTAAAGTGACTATACATGTCAAGTCTAACTTCTGTAATCTATATTTAGATATTCACGCATCCTTGGAGTTGTCAGAAAGAAACTTTGGGGATGAAGAGAATTCTAGGTGCAGGTATAGAAAACTTGTAGATGTTTATGCAGTCTTAATGCCACAAAATGTTCTCTGCATAGTTCTTCAATCAATAAAACAACCCCTTGATAAACCAAAAATGTTTACTCTCATCTCAATAGGGTCTTCGCTCCAAATAACTGGTTAAGAGAAACCTAATTTCTTATTTCTATTTAAGCAACAAATAAAAGTTTCAAATCCCAAGATTCTATAATCTTATCAGATGTCACTTTCTGGGCTTCCCTGGTGGCACAGTGGTTGAGAGTCCGCCTGCCGATGCAGGGGACGCGGGTTCGTGCCCCGGTCCAGGAGGATCCCACATGCCACGGAGCGGCTGGGCCCGTGAGCCATGGCCGCTGAGCCTGCGCGTCCGGAGCCTGCGCGTCCAGAGCCTGTGCTCCGCGGCGGGAGAGGCCACAGCAGGGAGAGGCCCGCATACCGCAAAAAAAAAAAAAGATGACACTTTCCATGTTTATGTGGGGATGGTGTCCCATCTCTCTCAGTGGTACCTCTTTTCATTACCTTTGTGCAAGACAGACTTCATGAGTATATTATCTTTGGTATTGTATTAAATTTTAAGTTATGAGGATTTTAAAAAGAAAACGATTCTGCTAATGTCTCTGCCTTTAACTTTCTCTTCCCATAACCAAATCCTGTCAAACAAGAAGCCCATCTGTTCTATGTAGCTAGGCAAAGAAAACCAATCCTAATCAGGTATAAAATCAAGAACTTAATGTTCTCAAAATATTAAAAACAAAGTACAAAACTTGGTGACACAGTTAAAGAAGAATGGGTTTCTGGTTATTCTTTTGCCTTTGTTTTTCTCCTTTTTCTTCTCTCTCCTTTGAACAAAGAAATCTTTACTAGCTCAAATTCTGATAAATCAATTAATGGTCTAGTTCATTTCTTCAGAGACCAAACACAACAACTGTGTATATCAGAATTACTTCTGTTTTTATGACCTTGAGGAAAGATCCCGAAGGCAAGTTTTTCAATTCCCCTTTTCAATGGCTAGTAAGTCTGTCAGGAACTATTTCCTGTTTCCTACCCTAAGTCAGATGCACAATATAGTTTAAGTATACCAGGGAATGTTTACTCATTATGAAACAGGGGAAAATCTGATCATCCCTCTTTATATATATGAATTCCAAATATAACAATTTTTCATTTGAGAAATGTTGAGGGGAAAAAAACTAACAGATCTTAATTAAATAATGTTCTCCAACCTTCTGAAAGGTACCATTACATTTGAGGTCAGAACCTAGGACACAGATTAATAATGCAAATACAGCCTTAAATATTATTATACACAAAGTTATACACAAAGTTTACTTTGTGGTTTCCTCTAATGAAAATAATATTAAACTAATGAGATAAAATATAATCTGGTATGGGGATGTATGTATACGTATAGCTGATTCACTTTGTTAAAAAGCAGAAACTAACATACCATTGTAAAGCAATTATACTCCAATAAAGATGTTAAAAAAAAATCTGGTAGAAAAACTGAAAGAATACAGTTTTTGTTGTTTTTATAAAAATAGTCAAACCACTTACTAAAATAGAAAAAAAAGGAATTCTATTCACGATTAAATACTGATTCTAAAGCATGATGTGAATGGAAGAATTTGGAAGCTCTCTTTTCTTTTTGAAATGGCCCTCCTTAGAGATTGCCATGCCTTTCTTAAAGAAAAGCTTAAGGTTAGGGCTTCCCTGGTGGCGCAACGGTTGAGAATCTGCCTGCTAATGCAGGGGACATGGGTTCAAACCCTGGTCTGGGAGGATCTCACATGCCGCAGAGCAACTAGGCCCATGAGCCACAACTACTGAGCCTGCGCGTCTGGAGCCTGTGCTCTGCAACAAGAGAGGCCGCGATAGTGACAGGCCCGTGCCCCACGATGAAGAGTGGCCCCCACATGCTACAACTAGAGAAAGGCCTCACACAGAAACGAAGACCCAACACAGCAAAAATTAATTAATTAATAAACTCCTACCCCCAACATCTTCTTAAAAAAAAAAATCTGGCAGAAAAACTAAAAGAATACAGTTTTTGTTGTTTTTATAAAAATAGTCAAACCACTTACTAAAATAGAAAAAAAAGGAATTCTATTCACGATTAAATACTGATTCTAAAGCATGATGTGAACGGAAGAATTTGGAAGCTCTCTTTTCTTTTTGAAATGGCCCTTCTTAGAGATTGCCATGCCTTTCTTAAAGAAAAGCTTAGTAAGGTAGGGCTTTCCTGGTGGCGCAGTGGTTAAGAATCTGCCTGCCAATGCAGGGGACACAGGTTTGAGCCCTGATCTGGGAAGATCCCACATGCTGCAAAGCAACTAAGCCCGTGTGCCACAACTACTGAGCCTGCGCTCTAGAGCCTGTGAGCCACAACTACTGATTCCACGTGCCACAACTACTGAAGCCCGCTCCTAGAGCCTGTGCTCCGCAACAAAAGAAGACACCGCAATGAGAAGCCTGCGCACCACAACAAAGAGTAGCCCCCGCTCACCACAACTATAGAAAGCCCATGTGCAGCAATGAAGACCCAATGCAGCCAAAAATAAATAAAATATAAAATAAAATAAGGAAAGCTTAAGGTTAAAAAAAAAGCATTACAAAAATTCAAATAAGCATGCTCAAACATATAAAATCCCTAAAAACCCAGAATGGTTAGCAAATACAGTGGCAAGTCCTGTTGAATTTCTAGGAATTCGTACTATTTGGAGATTGCATGGCAGAGGGAAACCCCAATATTCTGCAAAACTCATACTAATCCCATTTTTTTGTCTTCCTGATTTCTGACTTGGACACTAAGGAACTGTGAGCTTCATTCTAGCCTCACTGAGGTTTACCTCCTCTATCACTTGACAGCAAAATTTCCACTACTGTAATGTACGTTTCGAGCTTGCATTGACACTCATATTCCAAAGAAGGCATATGTGAAATTTTTGAAAAATTCAGGTCTTTTCTGGTATGCTTGAGTGGAGTCTAATGTCTTTTGTAATTTAAAAAATAAAAAAATCTATGCGGGCTTCCCTGGTGGCGCAGTGGTTGAGAGTCCGCCTGCCGATGCAGGGGACGCGGGTTCGTGCCCCAGTCTGGGAAGATCCCACATGCCGTGGAGCAGCTGGGCCCGTGAGCCCTGGCCACTGAGCCTGCACGTCTAGAGCCTGTGCTCCACGACGGGAGAGGCCACAACAGTGAGAGGCCCACGTACCGCAAAAAAAAAAAAAAAAAAAAATCTATGCACTTATTTTTTTCTATTTGCACTAGGTCATACACTTGGTCTATTCAACATTTCAAAAGATTTGGAAATTCAACAATCCTCTCCTCCCCACCTCTGTGCCCCATCTCTAACATATGCCTCTATCCTGACCTCCAACATGCTTTGTACTCTCATTTAGAAGTATGAAAATGTTGGAGTGTATGACCTCTAGTTTATAACTTTTCACTTGTAAATTATATCTCTAGTCCTGATCTCTCTCCAAAGCTTAGGTTACATCATTTCCAGTTGCTTTTCATATACATTAACAATCATATGTCCTCTTCTCAAATAAAATTCAACATGTTCATAAACCATACTAAACCTTTTCTTTCAAAAAGCTCTTTCTTCCTAATTTTGCTAGCTTTGCGAATGGCACCACAATTTTAATCATTTAGTCTCAAAAACTTGGAGTCATCTTTGATCCAACCCTATATCCAGTCAATCACAAGCTCAATTGATTTTTCGTTTGAAATGCACATTACCTATTCATTTGTCTTCATTTCTACTTCCATAGCTTTCTATCCACACTTTAATTCCAAGTCATATCATATAACAATCTTTTTAAACATATCGCATCCCTCCCCATGCTCATGATCTTATTATGTATCACATTAAGACTAAATTCTTCTGCATGAGTTTTATGTTCCTTGGGGGCACAGTTTACACTGTATTCTATGGAGCAGTGCTCAGGGGATTATCACTCCACATAGCATGCCACATGAATGGTCATCTGGATTTGTAAAATCCAACAACCCTGGGGTCATTTTCCATAAACCAGGTACTCTGCTGAATTTATTTTATCTAAATAACAATCTTATAAGGTATTACTACCCCTGCTTTACAGATGAGGAAGCTAAGCATGGTTAATCAATTGGCCCACATGTTAGTAAATGACAGGACCTGGGTTCAAAATCATCAGGCAAGCCTTTTCTGCAATAAGTACACACGCTTTAGTATTCCTGCTTGTGTTACTCCCCCATCTTGAGATTCCCTTACTACTATTCTTCTCTTCAAACCTTGTCTCCTTTCAAAGCCCAGTTTCAATACCACTTTCTCTCCAAAGCATTCCTCATCCACTCTACTCATATACCTCTCTTCTTTCCCTGAATGCCCATATCCCAAGAATCTAAGTGATATCTATTAAGATGAAAAAAAAAATAAAAATAAAAAAATAAAAAATAAAAAATAAAAAATACTGCTTTATGTTATCATCTCATTGTTTCAGTATATATGTGTTGTGACTCTAAATAGATTTTAAGTCTCTTCAGTGAAAGAACTGTCTTCTATTTTTGTGTCTCCTCTAATTCTTAATGTTGGACTTGTCACATATTAGCTAACTTAATGAATACTTACTAACTTCTTGACTCCACAGATGAATTAGTCAAAAAGCTATAGGAAAAAAAGGATTTTTTTTCTTTCTTCTCCCCCACCCACCCTACTGCCACTGCCAGCCTCACTGAGTCAAGACCTTTGCCAGCTTTGGAAGTCCCTGTGTCATATGTTTCGCTTAAGAAGTAATTTGCTGTTATAAAAATAACCATAAACCGTGCATTACTCTTGACTCAGTAATTCTAGTTGGGAATATAACCTAAAGAAATAATCCAAATAAAGGGGAGAAAAAAAAATAAAGCAGTAGACAAAATGATAGAGCATTATTTATAAGAACAAAAAATAACAAACAACCTAGACATTCAATAGGCTACTTCAACCTAAAAACTTTTATTATATAGGCCAGAATAACATATAAGAATACTTATGAGAAGTAGCAAGTAAAAAGAGCTTAAAACAAAACTATCTATGTAATTATGATAACCATAAATATAACAGATGTAAACTCAAAAGGCAAAAAACCAGTATGATTTGTTACAGTGGTGGAACTATGAATAGAAGAAAACACTGTTTAGCTTCTGAGAAATGTGGACTTAATATTACTTTATAAAAATATTAAACCCTAAGACTGTGTGCTATTTTAAGTAGACTAACACTTTTAAAAATTGGTTTGGTAAAGTGCTTACTATCAACAAAACCTTAATGTTAAACTTTTAAACTTATGAACTTAATAGTAAACACCTAGTAAATAATGTTAAATTAAGACATGTAAGAGATAAATATCATGCGAATAATTTTCTATTGGAAAAGCGATTTTCCAGAAAAAGAAAAACATGCAAATTTCATTTTTTAAATACATTTATATGAAGCAAAAGTAAACTAAAACTAAAAAGGCCACATAATTTAACCTGGAAAACTATGTACAAGTTTTACACAATAGACCCCTTCCAAAGCCAGTGCAGTTTAAAGTAGAACAACGTCTAGAGTATGCTCTCATTATGTTGATTTGCATGTCCTGACAATGAAAAGATGCTTTTCAGTGATTTCTAATTTTTACTCCAAAACTCTATGTTCATATAACCTTACCCTTGCTAATAGTCCAGATTCTGCAACGCACTGCTCTTCTGGGACTGCCACTGGTTTACTCTGCTCAGTTGCAAAGGGCTGGTCAGCTCCATTTTTATAGTGGTTTGATAAAGGTATCTTTGGTTCTAACCACTCGATTGTCGTTCCTGATGAAGTAAGAGAAAACTTTCGCTGAAACTTGCTCATAATCTGGAAAGTTCAGCAAATGTGGATTTTATTAAACAATTTTCTACAAGACTAAAAGCAATTCAACCTGTTAAGAGACTCTGCAAGACAGTGACTTGTAGCTCATTAGCATGAGCATCACGATTGGGTATTTTACAACACAGCAACCTGCAACTTGAAATCAGATACCATTTAAATGAATCAACCCTGAATAGGACTAAACTCACTTCTTATGCAAATCTATGAATCATAAAGTGTATTCCTACCCTAACAGTTGATTTGCTGGCCTTTCTGCAAGAACCCTGTCCCTCTAGTATGACTATGCAGTTAGGCTAAAGGAAGTCACAATTACAGGAGGAACCTGGGACTGTGAAACAATAAAATCTGCTTCAATTTGGGGTTGAACCTTACTCTCAGTAGCAATTTTCTAACTAATCAAGATCTTGATCTAATTTAAGAATTGCAAATACATGCCCATTATGTTTTTTCCAATCATATAAAAAAGCTCCATATACTTTTAAACTGAAAGGCTCTCCTACTGAATAAATAATAGCTGACCTAGTGAAAGATAGTGGTCACATTTAGAGACCTGTCATCTTCTCAATTAATGACTCAATGTCTCTTATTACCCTCAACTAGTTTA
This sequence comes from Phocoena sinus, assembly GCF_008692025.1. Taxonomy (NCBI): domain Eukaryota; kingdom Metazoa; phylum Chordata; class Mammalia; order Artiodactyla; family Phocoenidae; genus Phocoena; species Phocoena sinus. Next base: position 73,634,344 of record NC_045766.1, on the reverse strand, counting down.
ACAAAGTGGATTCTATGCCTAATCAATAATGGAAAATGTTCCATTTGATTTCAGAGGCTGATCTAGGTTTCACAGGAAACTTGGTTATATAGTACTACATTAAGGGATGCTCAGACTACCACAGCAGAAATTAAAAGGAGTATGGAATTTACTTAGTCTATAACAAAATCCCAGACTTGAGTAGAGGAATTAATTACAAAGTACCTATCAGGCTACCAGAGCATCTTGCCTTGCCACTCAGTTCAGTTTCACTTGGCACTGGCAGGGGGATTCATAATTAGGGGAATGCCCTCATGGGGTCTCTTTCAAAATTCCAAAGAAATGAAACCACTTTGTTCCTACCTCAAACTGTTTATTTTTAATATCAATATCTAGATTTCCTTACTTCTCGAAATAAAATGCACACAAACACCAGACTTAAGAGATCTGTTTTAAGAGATCACTCAACTGATAAACCATAACAAAACTCTTAATCAAACCAATCATTTGGTCTCAGAACCCTTCTACATCAATAATCACTGCTGTGCTTTTGTATAATATACATTAAGACCTCATGGGACTAAACACTAATTTTTATCCAGATTTCATTTCTTGGATCATTTCAAAATTTGAGTGGGAAGGTAATTCAGTTTTTTTTCTTCACAGTTTTATCTTCATTCTCAACTGACAAGAATAAATTTCTACCTACTTAATTTGGAAAATATGACAATTTATGGTGAGAAATACCAGTATTAGTTAATTCTCTCAAATACCCATAAATCTGTGCTCCAAAAAATAGTGATATGGGAGAATACCTTTTACTTCAAACACTTCTATAAAGTTTACAGTGTGTTTCGCATTTTTAATTAAAAAAATACAAATTTATATTGGGCATGCTTCATTAATCACAAAGCAATCATTTAAAAAATAAGACTATTAATTTAAACTACACAAATGAAATTCTAAGAATTTTTAAAATTACACAGTATTTAATTAATCAAGTATTTTTTTTTTAACTGAAGTATAGTTGATTTACAATATTATATTAGTTTCAGGTGTACAGCATAGTGATTCAGTATTTTTATAGCTTATACTCCATTAAGAGTCATTATAAGATAATGGCTATAATTCCCTGTGCTATACAATATATCCTTGTTGGTTATCTATTTTACAAACACCTATCTTCAAACAACTATGAGGTAAAACAAAAATTAAAAAGAAAGAAAGAAAAGCCTGGTGGGGAATGTACTAATATATTCACGGGGGCAACTTCTGCTTGGTAAGATAACATATGATTTTTCTTTCAGTTGCATGGTAGTTTCTAAATTTTTTATAATGAGTGCTTTATAACAGGAGAACATTTATATTGGACTACTTATAATTCCTCTAAGACAACAGTCCATGCTCACAATGCACAATTTAGGCTTTTCTATCTCTTTGGAATGCCCTCTCCCCTACCTCCCACTCCTGAACTAATTGGTTTTCTTAGCTTTTCTGTGCCTTTCCCAGACTTTTTTTCTACCAGAAGTATTAGTCCATTCACATGTTTTCCCACAGTACTTTGTGCCCATTGTAAGTGGCACTTTACATATTATAGTTAACTATTTACATTTCTTCCCCAAGTGGACCATGAGTTCCTTAAGTGGAACATACGTAACTTATTGGCCTCTGTAATACTGCCCTGACCTATATCTACAATTGCCATTAGCTTGTTATTGTTAGCTTGAAATACTGAATTTAGGCACACATGAGGATGGGATTCATACCCTATCCATATCAAGATCTGACTTGGTAAACTTTTTCCTGCACAAAGTCTCAACATCTTCCTAAAATATCTTTCTTCCACAAGCAGGGGGAGTTCCTTGGATAAGAAAACAATGAGTATTGGGAAATACTAAGTTACTACTATTAATACAATGTGATGGGAGTGGGGGAGTTGGGGAGATGTTGTTAAAAGGGTACAAACCTGCAACTAGAAGATGAATAAGTCCTGGAGATCTAATGCACAGCACAGAGAATGTAGTCAACAATACTATATTAAATATTTCAAAGCTGCTAAGAGACTAGATCCTAAATGTTCTCACTACAAAAAAGAAATGACAGGAAATTCCCTGGTGGTCCAGTGGTTAGAACTTGGCACTTTTACTGCCCAGCCCTGGGAAACTAAGGTCCCGCAAGCTTCACGACATGGCCAAGGAAAAAAAGGAAGAAATAAATAACAATTATGCGATGTGATTGAGGCATTAGCTAACACTTTGGTGGTACACAAATATATAAATGTATTAAATCAACATTTTATACTTACACAATGTTATATGTCAATTATATCGCAATTTTTTAAATGATGAGCTTATTCATCTCATTTAATAGAAAAACTCATTTTTTGTTATACCATGAAATAACATTCTTTTCCCCAGTAAATTAATTTCAACAAATAGGTGCTCTCAAATACTAGATGTACATCTTATTTTTCAAACTGAAAGGTGACTGATAGACTTTATTTTTTTAATTATTTATTTATTTTGGGCTGCGTTGGGTCTTCGTTGCTGTGCGCAGGCTTCTCACTGCGGTGGTTTCTCTTGTTGCAGAGCATGGGCTCTAGGCGTGAGGGCTTCAGTAGTTGTGTCTCACAGGCTCTAGAGCGCAGGCTCAGTAGTTGTGGCACACAGCCTTAGCTGCTCCGCGGCATGTGGGATCTTCCCGGACCAGGGCTCAAACCTGTGTCCCCTGCATTGGCAGGTGGATTCTTAACCACTGTGCCACCAGGGAAGTTCTAGACTTTAATATATATATATCTCAGTATGGAAATAATGAATAGTGGACTAAAGCAAAACTCAAGGAATCATTCCAACGTTTCTACTTTGATCGTCGAGAGTGATGCCACCAACTTTAACAGAAATATAGAAGACGTGAGTTTTGAGTTCAGTTTTTGACATGTTGAGTTTGAAGTTTCTAAAGGGATATGTAATTATACGAGACCTAAAATGGTTTTAGATTTGAAAAAGGACACAGTTAAAAAGACTTTATATAACATTAGTGATAATTAAAAACCCAAGAGGCTTGCTGGTTTTCTATTTGTTTCGTTTTGATTAAGATTTTCTGGAGTAGAATTACAAAGGATACAGTTGGTCCTTTCCATGTTTTGACCTGCAATGTTAAGTCCTATCTTTAAGCAATAACTTACCTGAAGGCAATGAGCCCTTCTGATGTGATGCATGTTGCAACTGGAGAATATGAAAGCAGTCGTTTAAGCAGTTCATAGTTGCCATGGAAGTAGCCTTGAGCATTAAGAGATCCTGGTCCAAGGAACTAAGATGGCCAGAAGCAGGAAGGCATTCAATTCCTCTAATTAAGTCTCTTTGTTGTCCTTCAGCATGAGACATCATCTAAGGAAAACAACAATTCTGTGTGTCCCACTCAATTTCTGTGTAACATGTATACATACAGTTGCCATTTTAATAACAATATTCTGTATAACATGTAAACATACAGTTGCCATTTTTAGGGCATATTATGCCTAGAAATCTATTTTCAATTTGTTTGGCTATTCTCAATAAGCATTTAATAGTGCTTCTCAAAAGACGGTAACTTTTGTTGGCAGCTACACTTTTTCTTTGGCAGAAACAAAGATCAAAAGACTTCCATCTTTATATAAATTTCTTTAACAGTATACATTTATATAAGTCATCAGAAAGAACATTCCAGATCATTTTTCATAGCAGCATTAGATATTTCACTCCAAAGTAAAAATAATTCCCAGTCTGGGCTCTCAACCACTTTATTCACAGCACATCTGGACAGGCTCAATTTGAACCTACAGTGAAATCATGATAGTTTACATGCTTCTGCTTTTCTGGTCCCATTAGGTTGATTTTAAGCAAATACTGGATATAAGCTTTTCAAGTTAAAAGAGTTCAATACGCTTTTTGATTAGGAGGCCTATCTATACAGCTCCTAACAGAGTCAGTGGAATAACAATGACGATGAGCAACCCAATTTTTAAAAATGAAAACTGAATTTAGGGGCTTCCCTGGTGGTCCAGTGGTTACGATTCCATGCTCCCACTGCAGGGGGTTCAGGTTTGATCCCTGGTGGGGGAACTAAGACCCCGCATGCTGCCACATGGTGCGGCAAAACAAACAAACAAAACCCCGGAATTTATTATGCTTAATTATTTTCAATTGTGAGCAGAAGGTTCTCAGATTGTCCACCCTTTGGAAATTATTTTAACTCACAAAGAAACTCTATAGTGGAGAGACTCCTTTAGATTTCAGAGACTTTGTTCCAGACAATTTTTAATACAGTTCATTGGAGGGCTAGTGAAAGAGAGATGCGAAATGATCCTACCAAGCAAATTAAGTGTGTCATACATGAAACAGCCCCTGAAAACACATGCATAATACTGGATCAAACAGTCACCCTTACCAGAAAAAAGGGTTATTAAATGAAAAGTGTGGGTATGAAGGTATCTATACAGATCTTCCTCCACTTACAATGGCGTTACACGCCAATAAACCCATTATTAAGTTGAAAATATCATAAGTTGAAAATATCTTAAGTCAAAAATACATTTAATACACTTAACCTACAGAACATCATAGCTTAGCCTAGCCTAGCCTACCTTAAGTATGCTCAGAACTTTTACATTAGTCTACAGTTGGGCAAAATCATCTAACATAAAGCCTATTTTATAATAAAGTCTTCAATATCTCATTTAATTTATTGACTATTGTGCTGAAAGTGAAAAACGAATGGCTGTATGGGTACAGGAAGGTTACAAGTGTATTAGTTATTTACCCTCATGATCACGTGGCTGACTGAGAGCTGTGGCTTGCTGCCTAGCATCAGGAGACAATATCGTACCACACATCACTAGCCCAAGAAACGATCAAAATTCAAAGACTGGTTTCTACCGAATGTGTATCACTTTCGCACCATTGTAAAGTCAAAAAATCATACATTGAACTATCGTAAGTTGGGGACTGTTTGTGTGTGTGTAAATGTTTTTGTATATAAATGCTAAGACTAACTCCCAATAATCCAAAATTAAGAATAAGTACAAACACTTTGGAAAACAGTTTGGTAATATCTACTAGAGTTAAATATATAGAGCTAAATAAATATAATCCATGATCCAACATTCTTAGTTACATAACCAACAGATATGTATGTATATATGTTCATCAACTCAAATGTCTATCAACACTGGAACGAATTAAAAATATTAAAGTATATCCATATAATAAATACCGTGCAGCAGTGAAAAGAAAGGAAATGCTATACTCAATACGTAAGTAAATCTCCAACATATGCTGACTAAAAAGAAGCCATACCCAAAGGAGCACACACTTTTTTTTTCATCTTTTTTTTCATCTTTATTTTTCATCTTCATCATTTATTGGAGTACAATTGCCTTACAATGGTGTGCTAGTTTCTGCTTTATAACAAAGTGAATCAGCTATACATATACATATGTTCCCATATCTCTTCCCTCTTGCATCTCCCTCCCTCCCACCCTCCCCATCCCACCCCTCCAGGTGGTCACAAAGCACCGAGCTGATCTCCCTGTGCCATGAGCACATACTTTTTGATTCCAGTTTTAGAAATTACAAAAATGGGCAAAATAAATCTATGGTATTAGAAGTCAGGATAGTGAGGAGGGCGTAATGATGGAGAGGCATGAGAGGGTCTTCTAGGGTGTTGGTAATATTTAATTTTTTGATCCAGGAGGTAGTTACATGAAAATTACAAGATGCACACTTGTGTGTCAGGTTCTTTTATACATGGATACATGCTTAGAAGGTTAATTAAGAACTGGGATGAAGATCAAGGGAAGGGGGTCAAACAGATCCATTAGGTTTACCTCTGGTCTAATGAAAAGAACTTCTATGGCTAATTAAACAGAGCAGAAAGCCAGATAAGAAACTGTAGACAAAATTCTATAATTAGTTGAGGCATAAGCTCCAAATTTCTAGAGACAGTCCTGGTTTATGCTTAGAGTCCGCTGTAATTATATCTAAACCTGTTCCAGTTTGAAGACCAAATTACATACTTACCCTATTTCTTCATTCTAAAAGAACTTCTTGGTATGTAATTAGAAATGGGAAGTTTGGGGCTTCCCTGGTGGCACAGTGGTTGAGAGTCCGCCTGCCGATGCGGGGGACACGGGTTCGTGCCCCGGTCCGGGAAGATCCCACATGCCGCGGAGCGGCTGGGCCCGTGAGCCATGGCCGCTGAGCCTGCGTGTCCGGAGCCTGTGCTCCACAACGGAAGAGGCCGCGACAGTGAGAGGCCCGCGTACAGGAAAAAAAAAAAAAAAAAAAAGAAATGGGAAGTTTGTATTATGCCTCTTTTGTATATCTCACTGGTCTAGGGGTCTTTAATATAATTGCTCTTCCCCTCTGCTTCTAGCAATGTTATGAGCAAATACTAACTTTTACACTTGTCAGATTTCTTAAAAAAGTCACAGTAAGAGCTAGTATTGCTGAGGGAAAAAAATACTGCTCAACTATATCTGAAACCAAACTGAATTTATTACTTTCCAGGCAAGGAAGAACTGTTCTTCCAGAACAAATCAAAGAGCTAATCTTATACAGATTTTTTGGGGAATTACAACATTCAAGGATGAGTTGACTTTAAAAACAAAAGTAACAGAGTGGAGGAAGTATGGCCTTTAGGGATTAACATTCAGAAGTAAGTATACTAAAACAGGGCTGTTAATGACTGAATTGAGCTGGTTAAACAGGCTCCACGTTACTTGCTAAGAGCTTCAATCTAGAGCCGAACAAGAGGCTGTTTTTCTCTTTCTTTCTTTTTTTAAAATTATTTATTTATTTATTTATTTATTTATGGCCGTGTTGGGTCCTCGTTGCTGCGTGTGGGCTTTCTCTAGTTGTGGTGAGCGGGGGCTACTCTTCATTGCAGTGTGTGGGCTTCTCATTGCGATGGCTTCTCTTGTTGTGGAGCACAGGCTCTAGGCGTGCGGGCATCAGTAGTTGTGGCACGCGGGCTCAGTAGTTGTGGTGCACAGGCTTAGTTGCTCTGCAGCATGTAGGATCTTCCTGGACCAGGGACTGAACCCGTGTCCCCTGCATTGGTAGGCAGATTCTTTTATTTATTTATTTTTGTTGCGGTACATGGGCCTCTCGCTGTTGTGGCCTCTCCCGTTGCGGAGCACAGGCTCCGGACGTGCAGGCTCAGTGGCCATGGCTCATGGGCCTAGCCGCTCCGCAGCATGTGCGATCTTCCCGGACCGGGGCACGAAGCTGTGTCCCCTGCATTGGCAGGCGGACTCTCAACCACTGCACCACCAGGGAAGCCCCAGGCAGATTCTTAACCACTGTGCCACCAGGGATGTCCCCTCTCTTTCTTTCTTGAACTTAGAGAATATAACTTCTTATTCTCACCATAAGAAAAACATTTGAAAAACTGGACATTTAAATTAAAAACACCTGTTCACTTGACTACACTCTCCAAAGAGCATAAAGGAAAAAGGAAAAGATGTACACTTATTATCTGTATACTTTTCTATATTATGTTATAAGCCAATAAAAGTTTAATAAAGGAAAAATCATAAGCAGAATACTGACAACATAAATAATCAGCTATCACAACATAACACTTAAGAGAAGAAAGTGTTTCCTTGTGCAAATGGCCCAAAAAAGCCACTTGCTAGTGCTGATGTTAGAAGTCAAGATGCCTAAGAAAGGGCTTCCCTGGTGGCGCAGTGGTTGAGAGTCCGCCTGCCGATGCAGGGGACACGGGTTCGTGCCCCGGTCTGGGAAGATCCCACATGCCGCGGAGCGGCTGGGCCCGTGAGCCATGGCCGCTGAGCCTGCGCGTCCGGAGCCTGTCCTCCGCAACGGGAGAGGCCACAACAGTGAGAGGCCCGCGTAACGCATAAAAAAAAAAAAAAAAAAAAAAAAAAAGATGCCTAAGAAAGTGATGTTCTCGACTAGAAAAAATAAACTTTAAATTATAATTATAGCGCAAATGTTAAAATTTGGTTATGGTTCTTTCCAAAGCGAACAAATGAGTTGATCATGTATTTACAATGAAAGAGAACTGATTGTGTGAAGCTGTTTCAGTGATTGTTCCTGACAGTATGAAACCAGTTCCTCAAGAAAGAAAAACCATCAGGAAAGCTGAAAACTTGCTTAACCAGTGTTTTGTAGCTAGATATGGCAAATATGGTGATAGTGTACATCACTTAAGTGGCATCTAGTTTGTCTGAAAACCAGATGAGAATCATGATTTTATTGCTTGTATTTTAAATGTCTGTCTCCCTTACTAGACTGGTCATGTTAGCCCCTCCCAGGGTACAGCACAGTACCAGCATGAAGCACGCACTGATTAATGGCGTGATTGATAAACTGTACTAATAATAAGCAGGACATACTAAAATAGATCACTTTAACACTTTAGTAATAAATCTATGTTCAAGCACAATATGACTCTATTCTCAATAGTCAGTTGCTTTTGCCAACTGTTACTTTAACTATTGCCGGACTTACCCATGGACTTTGATTAAAATACTCCTTTCAAACTCACTTTGAATTATATCTTTGCATTACAACCTCCTGGAGCTGGATCACTCTAGAACAGCATCTCAAACAGTGCTCTGCAGATTCTTGTCGGACTCTTTTCGGGCGGTCTATGGAGTCAAAACTATTTTCACAATAATTTTAGGAAATTAATTTGCCTTTTTCACTTCGTGGCATTTGCACTGATGGTGTGAAAGCAATGGTGGGTAAAACTGATGGTGTCTTAGTTAGAATGAAGGCAGTGTCATCATCATCAACAGTACTAGTCATTGTATTCTTCACTTCCATGCACTTAAGGGGTGGCGGGGAGCGGGGGGGAGCCAGTTTTACTTAAGAATGTTCTTGAAAAATTAGTAAAAATTATTAGTTTTGGGCTTCCCTGGTGGCACAGTGGTTGAGAGTCCGCCTGCCGATGCAGGGGACGCGGGTTCGTGCCCCGGTCCGGGAGGATCCCACATGCCGCGGAGCGGCTGGGCCCATGAGCCATGGCCGCTGAGCCTGCGCGTCCGGAGCCTGTGCTCCGCAATGGGAGAGGCCACAACAGTGAGAGGCCCGCGTGCCGCAAAAAAAAAAAAAAAAAAAAAAAAAAAAATTATTAGTTTTACTATATCTTGACTCTAGAGTACACATTTTTTAATAGTCTATATGAAAAATGAGAAGTACACTTCCGTTGCATATCAAAACAAGTGCACTTCTGCTGCATACCAAAGTACTGTGGTTGCCTAAGGAAAAGCACTTGTGAGACTGAGCTGCAAGCTGAACTAGCTGTTTTTTCCACAGATCACCATTCTGACATGAAAGAATCCCACCTCTTCCTGGCACACAGCTCTTAAAACCGCTGTAATTTCCTAAGTGATCAGAGCATAGGGGCATCTTCTGTTACAATATTTGGTTTCCTGTAATAGCTTCAGAGCATAAAGGTGAAATGTGTCCATTGTTATTCATAACAAACCGCTTTCAACCACAGTAGAGTTAATGGAGTGATTTTTGCAGAATCCCTCGATGGGGGCTGATTGCCAGGGGACTCAACCCTGTAGATTAAAGGGTTGGAACTTTCAGCCCTACCCCCCAACCTCTAGGGAGGAGAGAGGGGCTGAGGTTGAATTAATCACCAATGGCCAGTGATGGAGTCAATCATGTCTAAATAATAAAGCCTCCATAAAAACCCATAAGGAGGAGGTTCAGAGAGCTTCTGGTTGGTGAACACATGGAGGTGCTGGGAGGGTGTGCAACCAGAGAGGGCATGGAAGCTCTGCATCCCCTCCCCAATATCTTGCCCTACGTATCTCCTCCTCTGGCTGTTCCTGAGTTACAGTCCTTTATAATATACTGGTAATATAGTAAGTAAACTGTTTTCCCAAGTTCTGTGAGCTGTTTTAGCAAATGACCCAACCTGAAGAAGGGGTAATGGAAACCTCCCATCTATAGGTGGGGTTACAAACACAGGTGACAACCTGGACTGGCGAATAGCATCTGAAGTGGGGGCAGATACTATCTCAAATAGTGTCAGAACTGAATTGAATTGTAGAACACCTAGGTGGAGTCTGCAGAGGGTCAGAGAACTGCTTAGTGTGGAGGAAGCCTCCATACATTTGGTGGCCGGAGGACAGAAGTGTAGGGTGTTGCAGTAGAAAAGAGGAGAAACACAGGGATGTTCCTCCTTGACATAAATAATGACTGTTAGAAACTATGGCTCTTCAGGCTTGGGGGTATGTGGTAGACACCTCAAATTAAACAAAATGACTTGCCACTTCAAGAAAAACAACTGACAGTATTTGTGGCCAATTATAAAATCTGAGCTTTAAAATGAAATTACAATCTTGGAAAACCTATGTCAGTTACCATGAGCTTGACAGGTTTCCCACACTAAAAGCCTTTTCTGATGAGATTAGTGGGGATCTTAATGAATGTGAATTTTTGATATTGTATACCAACATCTGTAAGACCTGCATAACTCTGAACTAATATTTTCCAAATGACTAATGCGTAGTGTTACAAAATTGTGCATAGGTTAAAGATCCATTCAAAGTGCAAGATGAACCAATGTATTTTCATGAAACAGAATATGAAAAGTTCACTGATATATATTTGATTCCACACTGCATCTAACACTTAAGAAACTGCCACTGTCAAGTTTTGGTGGCATATCAGAGAAGAATAGCCACAATTATCTTAAAAAGCTATTAAAATATTCCTCTTTTTTCCAACCACGTATCTGTGTGAGGCCAAATTTTTTTTCATATATTTCAATCAAAACTACATATGGCAATAAATTAAGAGCAATTATTTTGTTTTTTTGGGAAAAAATAGTTGTTTGACATAAAAATATGTTATTTATATTAACATGTATGAATTTATTAATTTTTATTTTAAAATAAAACATTTAACATTTAAAATAAAATTTTAAAACAAGTATTTTTGAAATACCTGTTTTTATGTATAGATAACTAATAAAAAAATAATAAATAAAATACCTGTTTTAATTTCTAATAAGTTAAATATTGGTAAATTTAACCCATGTAAAACAAAAGCTCTTTGAGGTCCTCAATCATTTTTAAGACTGAAAGGGATCCCAAGACCACAAAAAGCTTGAGAACTCTTACCTGGAACCATAGGTCAGCGTGGTATCAAAAGTTTTCTCAATGTCTTTGAAGAGAAAAAGGATCTGCATAGTCTCAAAGTAACTCCCCAAGATATTTATTAACTACAGAGGGAAAGACAGCAACTTTACAGTGGAGAAATCCAGTAGAAGCTACCCTAACCAAGTGACCAAGGCCAACATCACTAGTAATACAACATACTGACATCATGAACTCCTTGATATAGGTACTAAGGATACATATCTTCTAGGGTATTTTTCCCAAAAATGTATAATCTCACTCAAATACTAAGAAAACATCAGATAAATGCAAATTTGGGAACATTAAATAAATATAACTGGATCTTCATAGGTGTCAAGGTCATGAAGGATAAGGAAAGACTGAGAAACAATTACAGACAGAAGGAGACTAAGTAGTAATAACAACAACTAAATGCAACATTTTAGGACAGGATCCCAAAACAGAAAAAGAATGTCAGTGGAAAAACTGTTAAAATTTGAATAAAGATTATAGTTAACAGTATTGTATCTATATAATTTCCTGGTTTTGATACTATGTTATGAAAGATGGTAACATTACAAAAAGTTAGGTGGGGGATATATAGAAACCCAGTACTACTTTTGCAACTTCTCTGTAAATTTAAAATTAGTCCAAAGTAAGCATTTAAAAAGTGTTCTTGGACTTCCCTGGTGGCCCAGTGATTAAGAATCCACCTGCCAACGCAGGGGACATGGGTTCCATCCCTGGTCCGGGAAGATCCCACATGCTGCGGAGCAACTAAGCCCGTGTGCCACAACTACTGAGCCTGCACTCTAGAGCCCGCAAGCCACAAATACTGAGCCCGAATGCCACAACTACTGAAGCCCACGCACCTAGAGTTGTGCTCCACAACAAGAGAAGCCACCGCAATGAGAAGCCCACGCAACGCAACAAAGAGTAGCCTCCACTCGCTGCAACTAGAGAAAGCCCGTGCACAGCAACAAAGACCCAACGCAGCCAAAAATAAATAAATAAATTTATTAAAAAATTTAAAAATTTTGTCTGAAGGACAAAAAATGGTATAAACTCTCCAAATGCACTATTTTCTCACAAATAGAATTATTCCATTGGAATACAGAACGTTCCTAATAGAGTTATAATTTTATAATTTGACCTGTTGAGTTCTTAAAAGCAAAAACATCAACCTAGTGAAAACACAGACACTCAGCTAAAACTTTTTTTTTTTTGTATGTGGCATGGGCACAGAGATTGCCAAACAATGGTCAACCCTCAAATCCTAGGATAATTACTGGAGCCATAATTCAGGAAAGCTGCCATTAAATTAGTCAGTTCTGTAAGTAAATACCTGTCCTTCCTAAAGAGGTAGTTGTGAAACTTTGGGGACACACACTCTCTACATACAAGTGTCAGAGTTACATGCTAAACATTAACATGCTATCACAATGATATGAAAGGTATATTTAAAATCACAGAACATTATAGTGTGGGTACTGTAAGAAATTACCCCTGAGTGTGAGAATAACAAAAGAACCATTAGAGCAAGAAAGAGAAGCGTGGGTGATTAAAGTCATCACAGTAGAAGAGAAGCTGAGATATGACAATAGTCTCAGTACAGCAGGTCCTAAAGATCCAAGCACAGCCAAGCAGAGGTCTCCACAGACAGCTAAAATCTCAAATACAAAAAGGTTCCTTTTCCGTGAAAATGTGCACCAAAATTCATGACAACTTCAACTACATGAGTTTTGCTTGTTTTGAACTTTTTACTGAAGTATATATATACTGATATACAGTATTACAGATAGAAAAGTACACTTCTCACAAGTATATAGGCTTTGATGAATTTTCATAAACCAAACACACCCATGTAACCAACACCCAGATCAAGAAACAGAACATTATCAGCATCTCTGAAGAACCCTCAAGCTCCCATCACTAGCCATGATCAAAGATTTCCAAAAATTTCATGGCAGCCTAATTTTTAAGGGTTAAGGAACACACTATGATACAAGTCTGCCCCTATATATTTTTCTTTATTCTATCCCTTATCTTAACCATTTTTAATATTTCCTTTTCCTTCACTGTAGATTAATATATCAGTACCTTGATTTCCTTAAGACACAAACACCAATATTTATCAACAGATTGAATATCATCAATATAAATACTAAAAATGTATTGTTTTATGAAAAAAGGTATTTATAATTGTCACTTATTTATAACAGGACTAGAAAGTGAGTCAAAGCTATTGTTTGTTTATCTCAAGGATGTTACTTCATCTCTTTAAATCTCAATTTCTTCATCTATAAATACAAACCAAAATAACTTGATAGAGGGAACATCCTCCCCAGCTTCCTGCCTTAAATCATTTGGGTGTGATTTATAATATTATTTTCACAATTCACTACACAGATATTTATAAGCTCTACCAAAATTAACTCAGTAAAATACACCCAGATTATTAAGAACCTAACAACTGCATTCTTTATTAACTAGAATTATTTGGTACTCAGTTTGAAAGAGAATGAAGAAAATGGTGAGAAAAGGCAACATCAAGGATTTAACTATTCTATTTTTGTGTGTGTGTGGAATTCTCTGTTTACATGTACCAGTTAAAGAAAACAGTCAGTTGCTTGACCATATAGTCTTCCCACTAGGCTTAATAACCCTTTTGATCATAAATTTTACATTAAAGGAGTCTGTACTCTTACTTAAGAAATGAAAGATGCAGACTTTTGAAAGATGACAGTGTACACAGAACCTAGTTGACAGACTTGAGGAAACTTAGGACTCCTAAAGAATCAGGGACTCTTTAAGACTTAAACATTGAGGGCCCCAGAAGACACAGGATTTTAAATTTTTGTGTGTCAAAACCAAGCAGTTATGATTATTTTATGCATTTTAACTTGATTTCAATTCATACTTACTTCTCTGACTTCCACAAGATGGTCTGGAGGTAAGTTAGTTCTTTTGTTCACTGATTGTAGTTTGGAATGTCCAACATTAAAAAAGGAAATGGCATTTTGACTGGGTCTCCTCTGGAATATAGGAGAATTACCACTAGATGCAAGTGAGAAGCTCCGTGATTTCAGAGGAGGATTATTCTATTAGACAAACAAAGAAAATCATTCCTTTTTTAAACTTCAGGTTAACCCTCAACCTATACTAAACTAGAGTCTTTTACACACAGTTTTAAAAGTAAAATTAACCTCAAAATTCACCACAAGAATAGCTCTGAAGATGATAAAATTTAAATCCTTCAATCCTTCATAGTAAACTGGTAACGTAGTTAGAAAATTAATTCCAGGTCTGTGCTGTCAAGAACTCTTTTTATCCACGTTAGAATGTATTAGAATAACAAGAAATTTCTAATTTCAGATCTTTAAACATCATGATTGAAGCAAAAAATATACTCAGCAATACTCAATATAATGTTCTAATGTAACATTCAAGTATCTTTGAAACAAACTAGCACCTTCTGGTCACTGCCAATGCTTAGAATCTTGTAGCACAAATAAAGCTTTTATGCTGGATTTCAGACTATAGGCCTAAATCACAACTTTAAAAAATTTAGCTATGGGGAAAAACCACTAGGAAGAAAAAGAAAAGTAGGTATGGAATCCTTTAACTATGCTTCCCTATATTATTTTTTAGACATTTCTAACCTCAGACTTCAAGTACTGAGACCCTCCTTTTCATCTTAAAAAATAAAACACCCCAAAGGAGATACACAAATGGTCTATAAGCACATGAAAAGATGCTCAACATTATTAGTCATTAGAAAAATGAAATCAAAACCACAATGAAATTCTACTTCACACTCATTAGGATGGACATAATAATTGTAAAAAAGGACAGTAACAAGTATTGGTAAAGATGTGGAGAAATTGGAACCCTCATGTATTGCTGGTGAGAACATGAAATAGCTTGACCGCTTTGAAAACCAGTTTGGCAGTTCCTCAAATAGTTAAACAGAGAACTACCATATAACCCAGTAATTCTACTCCTAGGCATAACCTAGAGAACTGAAATCATGTGTTTACACAAAAACTTGAACACAAATGTTCACAGAAGTATTATTCATAACAGC
The DNA here is from genome assembly GCF_008692025.1 of Phocoena sinus. Classification (NCBI taxonomy): domain Eukaryota; kingdom Metazoa; phylum Chordata; class Mammalia; order Artiodactyla; family Phocoenidae; genus Phocoena; species Phocoena sinus. The sequence continues at coordinate 73,619,135 of NC_045766.1, read as the reverse complement.
CACAAAATGTGAGCAATCCAGGGAACTCCCTGGCGGTCCAGTGGTTAGGACTTGGCGCTTTCACTGCCATGGGCCTGGGTTCAATCCCTGGTTGGGGAACTAAGATCCCGCAAGCCACTCAGCATGGCAAAAAAAAAAAATAAAACAGGGCTTCCCTGGTGGCGCAGTGGTTGAGAGTCCGCCTGCCGATGCAGGGGACACGGGTTCGTGCCCTGGTCCGGGAAGATCCCACATGCCGCGGAGCAGCTAGGCCCGTGAGCCATGGCCGCTGAGCCTGCGCGTCCAGAGCCTGTGCTCCGCAACAGGAGAGGCCACAACAGTGAGAGGCCCGTGTACCGCAAAAAAAAAAAATAAAATAAAATAAAACAATCCAAATGTCCATCAACTGATGCATAAACAAAATGTGGTACATCCATACAACAGAGTATTATTTGGCCTTAAAAAGGAATAAAGTATGATACATGCAATGACATGGATGAACCTTGAAAACATTGTGCTTATTGTAAGAAGCTAGACCAAAAAAGCACATATTGTATGATTCCACTTACATGAAATGTCCAGAATAAACAAATCCACTGAAACAGAAATTATATTAGTGTTTGTCAGGGGACTGGGAAGAGGGGACTAGGGAGTGACTGTTGATGGATATGGATTTTCTGGAAGGTGATGAAAACGTTCAGGAATCAGACAGTTGCAACAGGTGTACAATCTTATGAATATACTAAAAACCATGAAATTGTACACTTTAAGAGGATAAATTTTATGGTATGTGAATACTATCTCAATTTTAAAATGTAAAAAAATAAGTTAAAAATCTTTCCCATTTTTGTGCATTAATATCATATATGAATCCACATACCTTGCCAATAGCTTCAGTGTGGTGTTGTGTACATATCTGAAGTCTGCTAACCCAATGCTGTCGCTCTTTAGCATCTGTGGCTGATAAAAAGTATCTACAAGTTATTCACTTTTATATTTATTTTTAGAATACAATTAATTGTCTATAGCATGAAGAACAGATCACTGAAAATCAGGAATTGGTCTTACTCTCCCTAGAGCAAATGTCCCTGACCAGAGGGAGGTAGGAAAGAGGCCAAAGCATCAACCTTGTTAGGTAACACCATAGCTGGATGTGGATACATTAGGAGGATAAATTACGTGCAGCTAGGTGGGCATATGACATGTCTTAACTTTCTCATAAAAATATGCTCTTCCTTAAAGAAATAACCTTTATTAAGCATTTCATGTATCCTCAGTATATTCCTTCAGATCTCTAGAAGCATGCTCAATTAGGGTTATCATTATACTTTATATGTATTAATTAAATAAAAACAGAAACTTTATATATATAAATTAAATGTATCTAAACAGACGTTATACTTTATTTTAATGAATATGAGCATTTTAATAAATCTCAATTATGTACATTAGTCACTAAAAACCACAGAGCATACCAACCAAATCAAGAAAGGGGGTAAAATACAAATCCATGGAAGACATAAAAAAAAATTTAAAGAAGTCTATGTTTTTAGAGTTTTCAGTAATCAGGATTTCCTCTACACAAATTTCTTAGAGGGCCCAATTTTAAACAGACTTGTTCACTGTGCCACTTAAAAAAAGTCATAAATTAAAACAGATTTCATAAATCCTTAAAGCAATTCCAAGGTTTAAAATATTGTATCAATGACAGCAGTTTCTATTTCCAAAACCTAAATGAAAGCAGGGAAGTATACCAACTTCTCAAGGAAGAAGAAAATCACACTATTAATTCTCATATTTCAGTCATACCTCTGAGTTTATACTGTTCCCCACTGGCAGCATTTACAGTGAAGGTGTGAGAGTCCTCATCACTGGGTGATATTACAGCTCCTGCAAGCTGCAAAGTACCTCTGGGTTTTTGATTTCTAGACTGTTCATTCACAAAGTACTCCAATAGCCCAGCTTCATTGTTTAAAACAAAAAACCTGTAATGATTTTAAAAAAGGTCACAATTTTAAAATATTTACCCTAGTCAAACTAAAGCAAACCAAATTTTAATCACACACTTTTGAGTTTTTGCTATAAATAAAATTCAAAAGCATCTCAAGAAGTACTTGGAAACACTAGATTGAATTTCCTAGCAGTAAATGTTATTGAAAAATTGAATGAGTTTAATAAAAGATATGAAACCTTCAGCTGTGAAAGAGGCATTTAATAGGGAAGAGGCATACTAGACAATGCAAAAAGGAAACAAAGATACAGTATCCTTTCAGAGGAAGATTTCTCTCCAGAATTCATTAACAGGGAGGGTAAGTTGCCCAAGACAAATGGTAGTGCAAATTTTTATTTAAAATTCACTGGAAACAAATCAAAGCATGAGCTCTGAAGTTAATAAATGCTAGGTAAGAAATGAATCTGATTTAAGATTTAATCAGTGAAATAAGAATAATGCCAAGGTATTAAGATTTTGTGAACATAACATTAAATAGGTCACAACTAAAGATTACTTATCCTCTTTAAAAATGAAAAAGCTGCAACTGGAGATGCAGAAACAAGGAACTTGAAACTAAATGATGAAATACTGATACACTTTGGAAAAGAATTTGATGTTCTGATTTGGTTTTAGATTAACTACTTTAGGAAATATGTTAATTCGGATTCCAATTTAAGTAGTGCAATAGTTCTTTTCTTCAGGGAAAAAAACCTAAAAAGTTTCTATTTCAAAAAGTTAATGTTTGGGTTTAGAGCAATTTGGCATTCAACATGTTAGTGTGTTCTGTAATAGAACCAGGTAGACAATTTGATCCAGTTCAAGTTCCTAGAAGATATTGTCTTAAGCAACATGGCAACCATATCAACCATACCAAACTGGAAGAGAATGGGATCAGCCTTTTATTCAGGGAAAGAAAAAGAAACAATGAGAAGAAAATACAAGTCAAAAGCGGATGCCTGAAAAGGGAGATGGGAAAGCAAGACTATTTCTCATTCGTCTTTTAGCATGCTTGTGATTTTAAAAATTATGTTCACATATTCTGATATTTGATAAATTAATTTTAATATTTTTGAGAGCTTTAAACCTCCATTTCTTTAATTACTAGAGGAGTTAAACATTTTTCAATGTGTGTTTATTGACCATCTGTAGTTCTGCTTAGTGAACTGCCCCTCACATTTCTATTTTTAAAAGGGTTGTTTAACATTATTTTCCCTAAGAGTTGAAGAGATTATTTTAATTAGCACAAAAATAGCCACTAAAATCATCTTAAATTCCTAAAACATATGGAGTGTCCTTAGTAATCTGCCATGGTCTGAATGTGTCCCTGCCAAAATTCACATGTGGAAATCCTAACTGCTAAGGTAATGATATTAAGAGATGAGGCCTTTGAGAAGAGATCAGGTCATAAGGGTGTAACACCCTCATGAATGGGATCAGTGCCTTTATAAAAGAGACCCAAAGGACTTCCCTGGTGGTCCAGCAGTTAGGACTCGGTGCTTTCACTGCCATGGGCAGGGGTTCAGTCACTGGTTGGGGAACTAAGATCCCCGCAAGCCGCGCAGTGAGGCCAGAAAACAAAAAGAGAGAGACCCAAGAGAGCTCCCTTGGCCCTTTACAGCCATGTGAGAATATAATGTGAAGTCTACGATCCAAAAGAGGATCCTTTCCTGACCATGCTGGCACCATAATCATGGACTTCCAACCTCTGGAACTGTGAGAAATAAATTTCTGTTGTTTATAAGCTATCCAGTCAGTGACATTTTGTTATAGCAGCCTGAACAGACTAAGTCATGAATCTACTACAAAAAATTCAGCAAGCAAATGGAAGGGGTCTGTTAGCAAGAAAGCAGTCTCTTGAATATACTAAAAATCATTGAGTTCTACACTTCAAATGGGCACTACATCTCAATAAAGCTGTGAACAAAGGAACAAATGAACAAACAAACAAGCAATAAGGAAAGGAACAAATGAAGGAAACGAGAAAAGAAAGAAATCTCTTCTGACTGCTCTATGCAATAAGCACAATTCATTTCAAACAGTCAAAGGAAAAAGACTGGTCTCTTCTCTCACAAGCAGTCACCTCAAAGAAAATTTAGAGAATAACATGTTTGGAAATCTCAAGTTTGCTGTGAACACATATTTCTTATCCCAAAAGCATTACCGTAAATTTACAACATGGGAGGTACTCACCTAGATATACAAAAGGAGGGATTGGTAAAATGATAGAAATGAGCCAATAACTGAATACCTTTCTAACACCAAGATGATGTTATGGACCCACTGGCAATAATAGAGCCTTTTGGGCTGTCTTTCATCATACATGAATTAATTCAAATGTTCTTCCTTCACCACTTCTCTGGAGATATTTTACAAGATGTATAGATTGGGGACAGAGAGACAATCCACATAGTGAGGAAACTTAATAAAGCTATTTTGCCCAGAAGGGTACAAGACTCTTGATGATAGTATTTTTATCAAGTTGGCCTAACCAAAAAGCTAAAGAAATGCAGAAACAAAGACTTAAGATTCAGCATCTATCTTTACATGCAGAAAAGTCACCTACGTTGTTAAAAGGAAAATTAAATAATTGTTTATTTTTTGCAACTTCAAAACAACAGTCAGTTTGAGAAAATGACTAATCTTCAGAATAGCCCACAACTTAAGGTGAAGTATCATCAAACGGAACTTTAATCTAAAAAATATTCTGACTTGGAAGTATGTCTTATGATGGCAAAAATCAACTTTAGTGAAGATTCTGGATGGAAGGGCACCCATGTGCTTTGCTCTGACCATCCTAGACTTCAGTGCTGAGCATGTATAGAACTCCTAAGCCAACTGGGAAGTGATCTCATCTTCAGGAATTAGAGTTGAAAGTGAAAGGAAGTGGGTTCCAGAGAGGGTCTTGCTCATTCCTAGGGCACTACATTCCAAAGCAAGCAGTTATTTATAGAGTACGCCCATGCTGGATTTCTCCAAGCTGCTCTAAGTTGCCCTTAGTCAAACAGAAATGGATTGCAGGGAAACTGCCTTGAATATCTGGCACAGGTGCAGTGCTTTTGTTACTTAAGCTTTATCTGCAGCACAGGTACAAAGCGGCTAGGCCTGCCAAAGGAACTGAGCTCTAAGCCTAAGGTCCTTTAACATGGTCTTAAACTTTCTGTTCCTCTTTTATCATTCAATCTGCACATTCCAGCCTGAGAACCCAGTATATCTCTGCTGTGCCACAAGCCTCCAGCCAGGTTGGCAGAAAATGGAAGTTTTTTCTAAAGTGGTCCTGCAGCAATCAAGTTGACAAGCTGAGACCTCTCTGATGGGGCAAGTTGGTAAAAGATTCTGTGTTCTCAGTGGCAAACAGGGATGGGTTGTCTTCATCCCCACTTCCTGCTGCTGCTAAAACTGGCCTTTTAGACAGCTGGAGGGATCACATGGGCAGAGGCAGTGCCCCTCCCTAAACTGGAACTTTGGTTTGGATCTCTTAGCTAACTCCTCAGGCAACCAGTGGCCAATGGATCTTTTTGGAAGGCTCCCTCATGCAATGACACAAACACCTGCCCCTTCTCCCCATGGTCTCAAGTTGCCACTGACCTGAAATGCCAGAAATCATTAACATATATTAAATCTTATAAGCTTGGGTATATTTTGGAGCTTTCTTACTCTGTTCCACTTCTGAGACTTTCTCAATAATATAATATGAATGAAAGTTGTTGAATGTCATGGGGGAGAAAAGTTAACCTATTTCCCTTTTTAAAAACAGAACAGGGGCTTCCCTGGTGGCGCAGTGGTTGAGAGTCCGCCTGCCGATGCAGGGGATGAGGGTTCGCGCCCCGGTGTGGGAAGATCCCACATGCCGTGGAGCGGCTGGGCCCGTGAGCCATGGCTGCTGAGCCTGCGCATCCGGAGCCTGTGCTCCGCAACGGGGGAGGCCACAACAGTGAGAGGCCCGCGTACCGCAAAAAAAAAAAAAAAAAAAAAAAAAAAAAAAAACAGAACAAAGAATAGTGCTAAAAGCAGAGTGACATAAATTTTAAAAATATATATATTTTATATGTCATTTAAATGTATAAGCTTTTAAAAAATTACATAAAAACTGAGGTGGGAAAATGCAAAATGAAAAGGCTCCCTTGACTTTGCTCTTTTAAAAAAAAAAAAAAAAAACTGAGAACCTTAGAGAACTACCCTTTTCACTTCAACAGGAATGATTCCCTTCTATGTGTTCACATCCAGCTTTGACCTCTCATATGACCTCCAACTTCCTGCATATCACTCCTATTTGAAAGCCCTACTGTTATTTCAAACTAAACATGGCCCAAACTGCCTTCTCTTTTAATAAATCACATGTTCATCATAGCGCTTCAACTATTTTTTGAAAGTCTGAAAACCATTCTTCCATATACTATGTCCCATTTTCTAGTTGTTTAAGGTAAAATGCAAATTCAGCTCCAGTTATTCCATCATGCTTTTGACCTAGCCGAAAGCAGAGGTCTCCAAATGACATGTGAATAAGAAGCAGCATGTTATAATGCCAAGAACATAGACTTCAGAGTCAGAACTATTTGGGTTCAAATTCTAGCTTTAACATTTGTAAATTTAAAATCCACAATGAGATACCACTTAACACCCATTAGGATGGCTATTATTAAAAAAACAAAACAAAACAAAAAAACCCACAGAAAGTAACAAGTGTTGGGAAGATGTACAGAAATTGCAAGTCCTGTGCATTGCTGGTGGGAATGTAAAATGGTGCAGCTGCTATGGAAAACAATATGGAGATTCGCCAAAAAGTTAAACACAGAATTACCATGTGATCCAGCATTCTATTTCTGGGTATATACACAAAAGAATGAGAGCAGGAACTCCAACAGATATTTTGTACACCAATGCTCACAGCAACATTATTCACGATTAGCCAAAAGGTAGAAGTAACCCAAATGTCCACTGACAGATAACTGCATAAACAAAATGTGGTATATACATACAAGGGACTACAATTCAGCCCTAAAAAGCTAGGAATCCTGACACACGCTACATAGGTGAAACTTGAGGACATTATACTAAGTGAAATAAGCCCATCACAAAAGGACAAATATTGTATGATTCCACTTTCAAAGGTACCTAGAGTAGTCAAATTCATAGTGACAGAAAGTAGAATAGTGGTTGCCAAGGACTCAGGGCAGGGGGAAATGTGGAATTATTGTTTAATGGATACAGAGTTTTAGTCTGAGAAGATGCAAAAAGTTCTGAGATGAATGAAAGTGATGGCTGCATAACAATGTGCATGTATTCAATGCCACTGAACTGTATACTAAAAAATGTTTAAAATGGTAAATTTTATGTTATGTTTATTTTACCACAATAAAAAAAAAGGTTTAATACCCTGCCCTACAACTACCAGTTCCACACAGTATTTAAGATAGCTGGCTTTGCTACTTATTGAGTGCTTGTTTGACCTTCGGCTGGTTATTTAAACTCTCCAGGGTCCCAGAGAACTTTTGAGAATCCTGAACAGGCACCTAATACAAATCTCTTTGCCGTCTCCAAACCACCCTAAAAGCCTCACCACTGCAAGTATGCATAAGGCAAGTGGACAAATGATTCTAACTTCTGAGGCATTTGGAGGCTGCAATTTGGACAGATGTTAACTCCTCCAACCCCTTAAAAAGGAGAAGAAAGTCATTAGATTTTTAGAAAAAACATGGTAAATCTTTCTCTAACATGTTTCCCAGCCATATTTGTACTGAAGTAATATCAGAATATAAAATTATCAGCCCCATTTCTGGTCTCTTGGGAGAGAGATGTGACAGAATAATCACACTTACCTGTACTGCCACCCAGTGACAAGGTTGGTGTACTTCATTAAATAGCCATACACACTTTCCATGTGATCACTGTTTCAAAAAGATCAGAAAGGGCCAAAGTCAGTGAAAATTAGAAGAAATTCCAGGAAGTTAACTGTACAGTTTAAAAAATAGCTGTAGGGACTTGCCTGGTGGCACAGTGGTTAAGAATCTGCCAGACAATGCAGGGGACATGGGTTTGAGCCCTGGTCCGGGAAGATCCCACATGCCATGGAGCAACTAAGCACGTGCGCCACAACTACTGAGCCTATGCTCTAGAGTCCGTGAGCCACAGCTACTGGGCCTGAGCACCACAACTACTGAAGCCCACGCGCTTAGAGCCCGTGCTCTGCAACAAGAGAAGCCACTGCAATGAGAAGCCCACGCACTGCAACCAAGAGTAGCCCCCGCTCACCGCAACTAGAGAAAGCCTGCGCGCAGCAACGAAGACCCAATGCAGCCAAAAGTAAATAAATAAATTAATTAATTAAAGAAAAAAAGCTGTAGACACATACTTTTCTACAAATACTTCAAACTTACTTCAGAAGTAAAATTTATAGGTTAACAAATAGAGCTATTTAATCTCCCATATTTTATATCCATAGGACTTTACCAGAGTTCTTCAAAGCAAGTGTAATCCCCCATAAATCACTATACAATATTAATATATAAAGTCATTATATACGTATAAAATTACATAAATATGAAACAAATATACTATACATATAATTATAAATAAAAATATTTTATAACTTAATTCAATACTAAACAAAGAAAATCCAGTTTTATGGTTCTAGAATAAACTAAAAAAGGTCTCCAGGTTGAATAGTTCTTCCTCAATCTGGTGGGACGTGTTATGTCTTTGATTCTTTGGGCTTTCAAAATGAAGATCCTGTTTCTGATGAGTATGACACCTCACTACCACTCCCCCACCCCAGATAGGCATGCGGCAAAGTGCTCATTGCAAGTCTTACCACTGGAAAGATTTATTTGGGACCTGTATCGTTAGCCTTATTGAAAGTGAGTTTCTTTACCTCCTGCCCCCTTTTTCTATTTATCAGAAATGTTCTGTTACAGTGGTTCATAGAAAATGCAGTATCTTATTGATACTTTGTTTCCAATATTTTAAGGTTCCTTATACTTATGAAAAGATATTAAAGCTTCACCTACATTGATGTATCTTTTTGATATATGGGCTTCATTTTTCATTTTGTAACTTACATTAAGAATTCTTTTTAAACTCATCTACTCTAAAGTTTTAACTTTAAACTATAAGATGCAAACGATATTAAACATTTATTTTCTCTACTATCCCTGAATCACAGAGCTTACTTGGTAAAATTTCAGCTAACCAGCATCTAGGAAATGGAAAGTATAAGACAACTGGCAACCTTTAAAACATGGATATCAAAAACAAAATCAAGAGAGAGCTGACACGACCAACAGAACAAAAATTTTTAAAGACTTAGGTTGATCTGAATGACAAATGAAAAGAGATGAAGATAAAGATACTCTCTTACACAAACACACAACAAAATGCCCAAACTGACTATAAGATTCTAGTAGCTATTATTACTGGAGAGCAAGTAGGAGAATGCCTCAGGGATAAACTCAATGTTGGGTGCCCTTCTAATCTCATTTCTTCAAAGTGCTTGGAAATAAAGAACTGATCCCATGACTGAGTATATGTTACTTTTTTTTCTGTATTTTTCTTCCATTCTAAGGCTAGCAAACAACACTGTTTACTAATACTAAGTGAAACGGCTCATGTCCTTTTGGTTTCATACAGTCACTAATCTCAAGAAGACAAAGGCTGTCAACCTCTAAACTGCCAACCCAAAGTTATGATAATTATACATGTATTCTGTCATGTTAAAACTGACAGTACCATTTGAATTTTCATTTCAGTAATTTCTAAAACCCCCATCTAGAGGAAGGATTCTTCTCTAGAAACCCAACCCATTGGATTTTTGCCCTACTTCCAGCCCTATGTCACAGCAAAGCTATTTCTTTCAGTTCCACTGGTACTTGAAAAGGCAGAGATTTCTAGTCTGGCACTCATGTTTTCCCCAGGCTTCAGGCTTAAACAGCTTTTGGGGGCCAGAGGAATCCCAATGCCCCTGGACTCTGCCCAAAAATAATTTCCCAAAGAGTTCCTCATCTGTTTTAGATAGTTAACATAGAGCTTAGCTGTCTTGAACTGTTCTTGTCCTCAAAACTTATTCCTTCACTTATATATGGGATCTAAAAATAAAAACAAAAAAACCCCAAAACTCATAGAACAGATTAGTGGCTGCCAGTGGTGGGGGTGGGAAGTGAACAAAATGGGTGAAGGTGATCAAAAGACACAAACTTGCAGTTATAAAATAAGTCAGTCCTGGGAATGTTATTTATAGCATGGTGACTATAGTTGATAATATTGTATATTTGAAAGTTGCTAAGAGAATAGATCTTAAAAGTTCTCATCATAAGAAAAACAAAGTGTAACTGTGTAGTGATGAATGTTTTTTAAAATTTTTATTTATTTTTTATTTATTTATTTTCGGCTGCATTGGGTCTTCATTGCTGTGCACGGGCTTTCTATAGTTGCGGCGAGCGGAGGCTACTCTTTGTTGCAGTGCGTGGGCCTCTCACTGCAGTGGCTTCTCTTGTTGCAGAGCACGGGCTCTAGGTGCACAGGCTTCAGTAGCTGTGGCACGTGGTCTTGGTAGTTGTGGCTCGTGAGCTCTAGAGCGCAGGCTCAGTAGTTGTGGCGCATGGGCTTAGTTGCTCCACGGCATGTGGGATCTTCCGGGACCAGGGCTCAAACCCGTGTCCTCTGCATTGGCAGGTGGATTCTTAACCACTGCGCCACCAGAGAAGCCCAGTGATGCATGTTAACTAGACTTATTGTGATCATTTTGCAACATATAAAAAAAATTATATTGTGCACCTAAAACTAATGTTATATATCAATAATATCTAAATTTTTTAAAAACCTTATTCTTGGTCTATTTTGTCCTGTAGCTTCATAACCTGAATATTTATTTACACTCTGTACCAATCCACAAAAGGCCTAGGGTGTCACATAACCTAAATTAAATATTTCCCCAAAGTACCCAGATATTCCATAATTCAGCATTTTTAATTTTCCCCTTTAATCTAGGTTCTCTACACCAAGCTTTCATTACTAGATAAGAATCATTTCATAGCTATTAGCATGCTATAAAAACATTACAACTCAGTTATAGTTCAATTCCTCTGGTTCTAGGACTATATATATTTTTCAAATGGATATGTGAACTGTGCAGAGAATGTTTATTAAACTTCAAATAAACTATCTACAACTGAGAAAAACAAAATCTTCATTTCAAAGCAATCAAAGATTATGCCTCATGTCCCCTATTTTTGTTTAGTCCCTCATATTATTAAAGGTATTCCTCATTTTGGTCATATCTAAGTTATTTATATCAGTCATTTAATGACTATCAATGAATTTTTAAGAGTATAATTTCAGTAGCATCATTCATTAAATAAAATGAACGTGTATCCTCATATTCCACAGTACAGTAATGTTTTATGTTTAATTTTTAGTGTTTTAATATTTTTGATACTTGCATCTAAAGAGTTAACCTTCTCACAAAAATCACAAGAGGGATACTGACATGGTTCATTTGGTAGTAGCATAAAGCCAGCTTCAAAAGAAACAAATTCAAATATGTACTTATAAACTGCTGGCCTGCTTTTACTACAGAAAACAGACATCTGAGGTTACAAAGAACCAACTGAAGAGCAATCCATTCTTGGAACAGCTGGTTGCACTGTCCCTCTCTCATCCTTCCCCTTCTCTAGTCAGTGCAACCAGCTGATGCGGAACCACTGTGCCATCTGGTGGCCAGCATAAAAAGCTCTGTGAGTGAACATCTTTCGTTCCCTCTCCTTTCTTCTCTCTACTTCCTTATAGTTATTATGTAGTACTTCTAACACTCATGCTTTGCTCCTATTTAAAATGTGTAAATTTAATAGAAGATTTACCTGTTAATATGAATAAAACCTAGTTGTTAAAGTGGGAATATACATCTGATTATATCATACTAATATTCTGTGTTCTATGAATTAGAGATGACGGTCCAAAAGACTAATACACAGAAAAATAAGCTATGAAAAAGTTAATTTCTTCTTCAGTCCTTCAGCAACTCCACCACTCAACAAATTGCGTATATTCTGATCTTGTTAACGTTTTATTGAAATTAGCGCTAGACGCTGATAGTCTATAAATACAGTTGATTAACTGAACTATATGCCAAGTGGCATTATTCTGTTTAATTTAAGGTTCATCACCTCCTAGGTATCTTAACAGTGACTGCTTCAATTCCTAACTCTTCATTACTATAACACACATTTCTTAACCCTTCTTTATCAGACTTAAGGAAGATATGCAGAAGCTTTTAAAATTAAACTACTTTTTCACCAACATTGAATTCAGTTAAAAAAGTCTGTTTCCATGGTTAGACCCCGGTAGACTAAACCCTGTATTTTGAGAACAGAGGTTCCGATCAATATTATATGTAGAGAAACGGCAAGAACCTTGGAAGCCACAGAGACTGCTCTATTCTTCACTGATTTTCTTTCTTCATTTATTTTTAAATGTTAAGCATTTATTTGTATTTTAATAAAAACAAAATTAAATAACATATAAAATTAAATATGTGAAAATTAAACATAGTTTTAAAATGAAAAAATAAAATAAAATTAAGCCACTTTTTAAAACAGTTTCACATCCTTTTATTTCAGTTCAACACTATTGCTCAGTACCTTCTAAATGCAAAGCACTCTGAAAATCCACGGAAAAGGATGGGGAAGTAAAAAAGGCGATTCCTCTCCATCCCAAATCCATTACCTAATATAAGACAAATGTACCTCCTTGAAGAAAAAGACAATGACCCACTGGGACTCTCTGCTCTTAGCTGTCATACAAATGAAAAGGGTAGTTTTTCATTTGTAGAAAGGGTAGAATCCTGTGTTAAAGACACAGGATTCGTTAAACAAAGACACAGGATTCAATAGTGATTAGGTTGAAACGATGGACGGGGACTTGACTTATCAGATGTGGAATGAGAATGAGAGTGAGAGAGAAGGGACAAGGGGAACACCCAGATTTCCAGCTGGCACAACTGTGTAGATACGAATGAACGCCTTTATGGGGATCATAAAGGAAGTTTTGGATTTGTTCCAATTTAACATGCTGAATTTAAGGGACCTGTGGGACATAACACAGGGAGATATGCAATACGGTAGCACAATTTGGACTGAACATACAGATTTTGGTAGTGATCAGCATATAAGCATGTAACTGGTATTTGAAACGATGAGACTAAAGAAAATCACCTAGGAAATATTATAAAATGACAAGAGAAGGGACAGAGTCTAAGAGAGAACCCTAAGGAAAAGTTTTAAAGGCAAGAGGAGTACAGAGAGGAGATAAGTAGATAAGTAGTAGGAAGAAAATCAGGAATATTTCAAGTAAGTTTTTGGTCAAGAATGTTTAATACTATTGAGGGGTGAAGAAAGATGAAGACTGAGAAGTTTCTATTAGAGTTAACAACCAAGGGAATCCCCTGGCAGTCCAGAGGTTGGGACTCGGTGCTTTCACTGCTGTGGCCCCTAGGACCCCACAAGCCGTGAGGCACAGCAAAAAAAAAAAAAAAAAAAGATTTAACAACCAAGAGATAACAGTTCCAATTTAATGATGAAGGCAGAGCCAGATGGCAATAACTGAAGAGAGACTGGGAGAAAGAGAAGTGGTTAAGGTGATATTATGGGCTTAAGGCAACGGTAGCTGTAAGTGCCTGACAGGCAGGATATAGTAACAAGAAAAAGGCTCACCACAACTCAGGAGAGTGATAGAGGGAAATGGGGGAGAGGTGGGCTCCAGAGCCCAGGTAGAGGAATTAGAGATGGATACCTTAAGGCATTTAATTACAGGCAGAAATTTATGCAAGCTGTAGTAAAGGAGGTGCCAGTCAAGCCACAGTTTAAAATTCCTACTTTCTACTAGTCAAGAACTATCCTCCAAAAAGGCTTAGTTTTGGTTCATTACCTTGTAACATAAATAGCATGAAGGGAGGGAGCAGTCTGCTTAGCTGAGGAAAAAGCAACTGACAACAGATGGGAATGACTGCAACACATGTACCTCCTGGCGCTGTAAAAAGATATTCCACAGAGCAGAGACTGCTTCTTACTCATCCTAGCAGTCCACGCAGCACCTAGTGTATAGCCTGGGATATAAACAGGTGCTCAATACATCTCCACTGAATGAATTAGGCAATGGGAAGACAGAAGCAGAATTTTTCTATAAGACCACAAGACAACTGAGTAGCCTGCAAAAAAACCCAAAACAACAAAAAACAGCAACAACTCAATTCACAGCCTGTATACTCAAATAAATCCCAGCTAAAACTAATTCTAATTTCAACTGTGTCTTAATCTATACCAAAAAGTATACAAGTCAAGGGAGACTCCCTCTCTTCTGCTAAGAGTCTTAAAAATGTTAATGCTCTTTGGTCCAAGAACTTCACTTCTAGGTATCCAGACAGACGATTAGAAATGTAGACAAACATAATATGCAAACATGTCCAATGTAGCACTATTTATAATAGTAAAAAAAATTAAGTGGAGAGACAAGGAAATGAATGGAGAGGAAAGGAAGAAAAACAAATAAGCTAGATGAATGGCATTAAGAAAATGATTAAGAAATATGATAGAATAGTATTCACCAATTAAAATGTTTATGAGTTTCTAACAACATGGGGAAACGCTTATTAATAGCACTAAAAGTACAGGTTACAGAATTTTATATAGTGTGTAAAATATATGCACAGAACAAAAGTACACAAAACAGTTAACTGTGGTTATCACTGGATGGAAGAATTATGAATGATTTAATTTGCTCCCTTTACTGTTTCACATTTTCCAATTTTAATATATTATTTTTATAATCAAACAAAACATTTTTTAAATGTTCAATTACATTGACTAGGTGGGACAGTCCAGGCACAGAGCTATTTATACTTATTAATAGGTATGGATTAAATTTTTAAAAACTTTCCCATGTGACTATATGAGCATTGCTCTTTTGGGATGTAGAACTGTGTTTCCTAAAAACCCTTACTTCTCAAATTAGGTCACACATATCCAAAACTGGGCTAGGTGGCTAGGAGAACAGGGTAAAACTAGACTATCTTTCTAAAGCAAATTTACTTGACTATAAGAAGTTAAAGCCTTTTTAATGTCAAAACTCACATAAATGTTAAGAAACTTGCTCCCTCCTCACATATTTCCATGAGGAGGACTTCTCCAGAGAGATCCTATCCTTCTCTCCCCAGCCTTCCCCTCACTCTTTCCACAGCTGGGTATGAATGAATGGCTCAGCCCGTCCTAGGCTCTCTTCTTTGTATCTGCCTGCCTACCCAGAGAAGATATTTTCATCTGCTCTGATGGAAATAAGACCTGAGTATTCCAAGCTGCTTGTGACGAGGTAGATAGGCATGACTAATTACAGGGTGAAATATTAGCTAACCTATTTAACCCATGTTAAAGGCACTTTCTTCAGTGAGTTTTTCCAGTAATAAAACAATTTCTTCACACCCATTAGTATGGCTATTATCAAAACCAAACCCAAACCAAACCAAACAAAACAGAAAATAACAAGTGTTGGTAAAGATGTAGAGAAATTAGAACTCTTGTGCATTGCTGGTGCAACTGTAAAATGGTGCAGCCACTGTGGAGAACTGCATAATGGTTCCTCAAAAAGTTAAACATAGAACTACTATATGATCCAGCAATTCCAATTCTGGGTATATACACAAAAGAATGAAAGCAAGAACTCCAACAGACAAAAATGTTCACAGAAATATTATTCACAACAGCCAAAAGGTAGAAACAACACTGGATAGTCCCATGTAAATCAATGAAGCTAGAACACACCCTCACACCATACACACAAATAAACTCAAAATGGCTTAAAGACTTAAATATAACACAAGACACCATAAAACTCCTAGAAGAGAACATAGGCTAAACATTCTGATATAAATTATACCAATGTTTCCTTAGGTCAGTCTCCTAAGGCAATAGAAATAAAAGCAAAAACAAACAAATGGGACCTAATCAAACTTACAAGCTTTTGCACAGCAAAGGAAACCATAAGCAGACTGCTCCCTCCCTTCATGCTATTTATGTTACAAGGTAATGAACCAAAACTAAGCCTTTTTGGAGGACAGTTCTTGACTAGTAGACAACCTACGGACTGGGAGAAAATATTTGCAAATGACACAAATGACGAGGGCTTAATTTCCAAAATATACAAACAGCTCCTACAATTCAATAACAAAGAAACAAACAACCCAATCAAAAAATGGGCAGAAGACCTAAAAAGACATTTCTCCAAAGAAAACATACAGATGGCCAATAAGCACATGAAAAGATGCTCATTATTGCTAATTATTAGAGAAATGCAAATCAAAACACCACTTCATACCAGTCAGAACGGACATCAGCAAAAAGTCTACAAATAATAAATACTGAAGAGGGTGTGGAGAAAAGGGAACCCTTTTACACTGTTAGTGGGAATGTAAATTGGTGCTGCCACTATGGAAAATAGTACAGTGGTTCCTCAAAAAACTAAAAATAGAGTTGTCATATGATCCAGCAATCCCACTCCTGGGCATATATCCAGAGAAAACTACAATTCGAAAAGATACATGCACCCCTTATGTTCATAGCAGCAATATTTACGATAGCCAAGACATGGAAAAAACCTAAATGTCCATCAACAGATGAATGGGTAAAGAAGATGTGATACACACACACACACACACACACACACAAATACACACACAATGGAATATTACTCAGTCATTAAAAAGAGTGAAATAATGCCATTTGCAGCAACATGGATGGACCTAGAGGTTATCATACTAAGTGAAGTAAATCAGAAAGAGAAAGACAAATCCCACTTATATGAGGTACTTAGATTTGTCAAAATCAGAGACAGAAGGCCAAACAGTGGTTGCCGGGGGGCTGGGGGGTGGGGTGGGGTGGATGAGGAGTTATTAGTTAATAGGTACAGAGTTTTAGTTTGGGATGATAAAAAATTCTGGAATGAATAGTGGTGACAGTTGCATAACAATGTGAATATATTTAATGCCACTGAACTGTATAGTTATAAAGGGTTAAAATAGTAAATTTTATGATATGTATATTTTACCACAATAAAAAAATAACCTGACAATTTGATTGCATCCTGTCTGATCCCTAATGTTCTCTTTCTCAACTGGTCCTGAACTCATGATATTATTTATAGACCTCTGAAAAACCCAATAACAAATATATTACAGAGTAGAATATAAAATCCTCATGAATTTTGAAGATACTACAGATAACTCCCAAGAAAGTGATATCAGCCACGGGCTGCTTTAAATCACAAACTGCATCCACTGGGGGTACCTACTGTCTTATGCAGTTAAGAGAGATTTCATGAAGAAAGTTCGAGAAGCACAGCTGTAAAATGGTTGCCTATACAGACCAAAAACAGAAGAAGTCCAATATATAATCTGATTGTTACAGACAACTAAATTTGAGAAATCCCTCATGCAGATAACTGGCCATTTGAAGATGGGACAGAAGAAACTTCTACATGGAAAAGCAGAAAGTCAATTCTAATGTTTCCAGAAAGTTAGGAAGTGGTTTATTATAATGGGAAAAGCATGAGCTTAACACACACACAGGTTTGAATCCCAGTGTGACTTTACGCAAGTAACACATCCGGTCCTATGTGTCCTTATCTGTAAATGCGGATAAGAACATCTAACTTCAGATTTATAATGAGGAAATAGGAAGAGATAATGTATTTCAACCCAAATATATTTGAAGTACCTTTCAACATGGTAAATGCTCAGCAAGTATTGGTTTTCTCCCACTCCAGGGAGTCGATTCCTCTGTGGGGAAAGGGCTCATTTTCTAGATCAGTTCTTTAGATCTCTCTTACCTTGTCAGCCTGACATTTTCAAGTCAGAATGATGGGACCTAAAAAGCCCTGAGTCTCCCACTTCTTTATTTAAAAAAATAATTATTGTATTTTTCCAGTAAGTATTTTGTCAAGAACTATGAAGGGTCTGAGATGTCACCCTATTTGTAAGCTAACAAGTTAGCTTGCCAGCTTCACGGATGCTGGCAGGATACATGAAACTCGTAAGTCAGAGACAAAAGACTTCAGTAGTCACAGCAATATCAGCAGACAGATCATAAGCTCAACCACACAGGGCAATGCAGAGAGGGCAGGAGATGCCTGCACATGTGGTAGGTTGCGGTACAGAAAAGGAACCCTGAGTGTAGGGAACCCAAATCTTTTAAGGACAGCAAGTCTACCTGACCTCCATGGCAAGGAGACATTATGTTTATTATATTGGACAGTAAACAAACCTGACTTTTGCTCAGGAGGGAAATACTCTCTCTAACCTTCAAGACTGTTTGCTATACAAATATTTTGGAAAAAACAGTAAAGAACAAAGGAGAGTCAGTACCTCTGCTAACAACACAGGCAGAAACATGAAAGACCCATTAAGAACTGTCTCCTAATGAGTATTACATACATATACTGAAAAGTTTCTTTCCTTTTTTTTTCAATAAATTTATTTATTTATTTTGGCTGCATTGGGTCTGTGTTGCTGTGCGTGGATTTTCTCTCGTTGCAGCGAGCGGAGGCTACTCTTCGTTGTGGTGCGCAGGCTTCTCACTGTGGTGGCTTCTCTTGTTGCAGAGCACAGGCTCTAGGTGCACAGGCTTCAGCAGTTGTGGCATGCGGGCTCAGTGGTTGTGGCTCGCAGGCTCTAGGCACGCGGGCTTCAGTAATTGTGGTGCACGGGCTTAGTTGCCAGGGAAGTCCCTACAGTCAAGTTTCTTATCTAACCTTGTCTTCCAGCCACCAGTTCCCCTCCTCAGAGACAAGCACTTCTCTCAACTTTTTATGTATCTCTTCAGAGGTATTCTATGTACCTACAAGTGTGCACGTGCACACACGAGCACACACACACACATTTTTTTTTAAATGGTTGTGATTAGGGACTTCCCTGGTGGTCCAGTGGCTAAGACTCCGTGCTCCCAAAGCAGGGGGCCCAGGTTTGATACCTGGTCAGGGAACTAGATCGCACATGCCGCAGTAAGAGTTCACATGCCGCAACTGAAGATCCCACACGCTTCAACAAAGATCCCGGGGGGGACCTTGAAGATGGCGGAAGAGTAAGACGCGGAGATCGCCTTCCTCCCCACGGATACACCTGAAATACATCCACACGTGGAACAACTCCTACAGAACTCCTACTGAAGGCTGGCAGAAGACCTCAGACCTCCCAAAAGGCAAGAAACTCCCCACGTAACTGGGTAGGGCAAAAGAAAAAACAGAGACAAAAGAATAAGGACGGCACCTGCACCAGTGGGAGGGAGCTGTGAAGGAGGAAAAGTTTCCACACACGAGGAAGCCCCTCCGCGGGCGGAGACTGCGGGAGGCAGAGGGGGGAGTTTCGGGACCGCGGAGTAGTGCACAGCGACGGGTGCGGAGGGCAAAGCGGGGAGATTCCTGCACAGACGATCGGTGCCGACCAGCACTCACCAACCCGAGAGGCTTGCTGCTCACCCACCGGGGCGGGCGGGGCTGCGAGCTGAGGCTCGGGTTTTGGTTTTGGACGGAGCTCAGGGAGAGGACTGGGGTTGGCGGCTTGAACATAGCCTGAAGGGGTTAGTGCACCACGACTAGCCGGGAGGGAGTTCGGGGAAAAGCCTGCACCTGCCGAAGAGGCAAGAGACTTTTTCTTCCCTCTTTGTTTCCTGGTGCGCGAGGAGAGGGGTTTAAGAGCGCTGCTTAAAGGAACTCCAGAGACGGGCGCGAGCCGCGGCTAAAAGCGCGAACCCCAGAGACGGGCGCGAGCCGCGGCTGAGGGCGCGAGCCCCCGAGACGGGCGCGAGCCGCGGCTGAAAGCGCAAACCCCAGAGACGGGCGCGAGCCGCGGCTAAAACCGCGGACCCCAGAGACGGGCGGGAGACGCTAAGGCTGCTGCTGCCGCCACCAAGGGGCCTGTGTGCGAGCACAGGTCACTCTCCACACCCCTCTTCCGCGGAGTCTGTGCAGCCCGCCACTGCCAGGTTCCCGGGATCCAGGGACAACTTCCCCGGGACAACGCACGGCGGGCCTCAGGCTGGTGCAACGTCACGCCGGCCTCTGCCGCAACGTCACGCTGCCTCTGCCGCCGCAGGCCGGCCCCGCACGCAGTGCCCCTCCTTCCCCCATCCCCCAACCCCCGGCCTGAGTGAGCCGGAGGCCCCGAATCAGCGGCTCCTTTAACCCCGTCCTGTCTGAGCGAAAAAACAGACGCCCTCCAGCGACCTACACGCAGAGGCAGGGCCAAATCCAAAGCTGAGCTCCTGTGAGCTGTGAGAACAAAGAAGAGAAAGGGAAATCTCTCCCAGCAGCCACAGAAGCAGCGGATTAAAGCTCAACAATCAACTTGATATACCCTGCATCTGTGGAATACCTGAATAGACAAGGAATGATCCCAAATTGAAGAGGTGGAATTTAGGAGCGAGATCTATGATTTTTTTCCCTTTTCCTCTTTTTGTGAATGTGTACGTGTATGCTTCTGTGTGACATCTAGTCTGTATACTCTAGCTTCCACCATTTGTCCTAGGGCTCTATCCGTCCATGACTTTTTTTTTAAAATTCTTTTTCTTAATAATTAAGTTTAATTGTAATAACTTTATTATACTTTACCTTCGTTCTTTCTTTCTTTCCTTCCTTCCCTCCCTCCTTTAGACAACGAATCACCCCAAATTGAGGAGGTGGTCTCAGGGAGCAGGATTTATGATTTTTCCCCCTTTACCTCTTTTTGTGAAGGTGTATGTGTATGCTTCTGTGTAAGATTTTCTCTGTATAGCTTTGCTTCCAACATTTGTCCTAAGGTTCTATCCGTCCCTTTTTTTTTTCTAAATATTTTTTAATTCAATAACTATATTATACTTTATTTTATTTTTACTGTATCATCTTTCTTTCTGTCTTTTTTTCCTTCTTTCCCTCCTTCCTTCCTTCCTCCCTCCCTCCCTCCCTCCTTTCTTTCCTTCTTTGCTTCTTTCTTCCTTCCTTCCTTTCCTCCTTTCCCTCTTTCTTTACTCATACTTCTACTAATTCTCCCTACTTTTTCTCCCTTTTATTCTGAGCTGTGTGGATGAAAGGCTCTTGGTGCTCCAGCCAGGAGTCAGGGCTCTGCCTCTGAGGTAGGAGAGCCAACTTCAGGACACTGGTCAACAAGAGACCTCCCAGCTCCACATAATATTAAACGGTGGAAATATCCCAGAGACCTCCATCTTAACACCAGCACCCAGCTTCACTCAACGACCAGCAAGCCACAGTGCTGGACAACCTATGCCAAACAACTAGCAAAACAGGAACACAACCCCACCCATTAGCAGAGAGGCTGCCTAAAATCATAATAAGGCCACAGACACCCCAAAACACACCACCAGACGTGAACCTGCCCACTAGAGAGACAAGATCCAGCCTCATCCAGCACAACACAGGCACTAGTCCCCTCCACCAGGAAGCCTACACAACCCACTGAAACAACCTTAGCCACTGGAGACAGACATCAAAAACAACGGGAACTACGAACCTGCAGCCTGCAAAAAGGAGACCCCAAACACAGTAAGATAAGCAAAATGAGAAGACAGAAAAACACACAGCAGATGAAGGAGCAAGATAAAAACCCACCAGACCTAACAAATGAAGAGGAAATAGGCAATCTACCTGAAAAAGAATTCAGAATAATGATAGTAAGGATGATCCGAAATCTTGGAAGTAGAATGGACAAAATGCAAGAAACAGTTAACAAGGACCTACAAGAACTAAAGATGAAACAAGCAACGATGAACAATGCAATAAATGAAATTAAAATCACTCTAGATAGGATCAATAGCAGAATAACTAAGGCAGAAGAACGGATAAGTGACCTGGAAGATAAAGTAGTGGAAATAACTACTGCAGAGCAGAATAAAGAAAAAAGAATGAAAAGAACTGAGAACAGTCTCAGAGAGCTCTGGGACAACATGAAACGCACCAACATTCGAATTATAGGGGTTCCAGAAGAAGAAGAAAAAAAGAAAGGGACTGAGAAAATATTTGAAGAGATTATAGTTGAAAACTTCCCTAATATGGGAAAGGAAATAGTTAATCAAGTCCAGGAAGCACAGAGGGTCCCATACAGGATAAATACAAGGAGAAACACGCCAAGACACATATTAATCAAACTGTCAAAAATTAAATACAAAGAAAGCATATTAAAAGCAGCAAGGGAAAAACAACAAATAACACACAAGGGAATCCCCATAAGGTTAACAGCTGATCTCTCAGCAGAAACCCTACAAGCCAGAAGGGAGTGGCAGGACATACTGAAAGTGATGAAGGAGAATAGCCTGAAACCAAGACTACTCTACCCAGCAAGGATCTCATTCACATTTGATGGAGAAATTAAAACCTTTACAGACAAGCAAAAGCTGAGAGAGTTCAGCACCACCAAACCAGCTTTACAACAAATGCTAAAGGAACTTCTCTAGACACGAAACACAAGAGAAGGAAATGACCTATAGTAGCGAACCCAAAACAATATATAAAATGGAAATAGGAACATACATATCAATAATTACCTTAAATGTAAATGGACTAAATGCTCCCACCAAAAGACACAGATTGGCTGAATGGATACAAAAACAAGACCCTTATATATGCTGTCTACAAGAGACCCACTTCAGAACTAGAGACACATACAGACTGAAAGTAAGGGGATGGAAAAAGATATTCCATGCAAATGGAAACCAAAAGAAAGCTGGAGTAGCAATTCTCATATCAGACAAAATAGACTTTAAAATAAGGACTATTAAAAGGGACAAAGAAGGACACTACATAATGATCAAGGGATCGATCCAAGAAGAAGATATAACAATTGTAAATATTTATGCACCCAACATAGGAGCACCTCAATACATAAGGCAAATACTAACAACCATAAAAGGGGAGATCAACAGTAACACATTCATAGTAGGGGACTTTAACACCCCACTTTCACCCATGGACAGATCATCCAAAATGAAAATAAATAAGGAAACACAAGCTTTAAATGATACATTAAACAAGATGGACTTAATTGATATTTATAGGACACTCCATCCAAAAACAACAGAATACACATTTTTCTCAAGTGCTCATGGAACATTCTCCAGGATAGATCATATCTTGGGTCACAAATCAAGCCTTGGTAAATTTAAGAAAACTGAAATTGTATCAAGTATCTTTTCTGACCACAACGCCATGAGACTAGATATCAATTACAGGAAAAGATCTGTAAAAAATACAAACACATGGAGGCTAAACAATACACTACTTAATAATGAAGTGATCACTGAAGAAATCAAAGAGGAAATAAAAAAATACCTAGAAACAAATGACAATGGAGACACAACGACCCAAAACCTATGGGATGCAGCAAAAGCAGTTCTAAGGGGGAAGTTTATAGCAATACAAGCCCACCTTAAGAAGCAGGAAACATCTCGAATAAACAACCTAACCTTGCACCTCAAGCAATTAGAGAAAGAAGAACAAAAAAACCCCAAAGCTAGCAGAAGGAAAGAAATCATAAAAATCAGATCAGAAATAAATGAAAAAGAAATGAAGGAAACAATAGCAAAGATCAATAAAACTAAAAGCTGGTTCTTTGAGAGGATAAACAAAATAGATAAACCACTAGCCAGACTCATCAAGAAAAAAAGGGAGAAGACTCAAATCAATAGAATTAGAAATGAAAAAGGAGAAGTAACAACTGACACTGCAGAAATAAAAAAAATCATGAGAGATTACTACAAGCAACTCTATGCCAATAAAATGGACAATCTGGAAGAAATGGACAAATTCTTAGAAATGCACAACCTGCCAAGACTGAATCAGGAAGAAATAGAAAATATGAACAGACCAATCACAAGCACTGAAATTGAAACTGTGATTAAAAACCTTCCAACAAACAAAAGCCCAGGACCAGATGGCTTCACAGGTGAATTCTATCAAACGTTTAGAGAAGAGCTAACACCTATCCTTCTCAAACTCTTCCAAAATATAGCAGAGGGAGGAACACTCCCAAGTTCCTTCTACGAAGCCACCATCACCTTGATACCAAAACCAGACAAGGATGTCACAAAGAAAGAAAACTACAGGCCAATATCACTGATGAACATAGATGCAAAAATCCTCAACAAAATACTAGCAAACAGAATCCAACAGCACATTAAAAGGATCATACACCATGATCAAGTGGGGTTTATTCCAGGAATGCAAGGATTCTTCAATATACGCAAATCTATCAATGTGATAAACTATATTAACAAATTGAAGGAGAAAAACCATATGATCATCTCAATAGATGCAGAGAAAGCTTTCGACAAAATTCAACACCCATTTATGATAAAAACCCTCCAGAAAGTAGGCATAGAGGGAACTTTCCTAAACATAATAAAAGCCATATATGACAAGCCCACAGCAAACATCATCCTCAATGGTGAAAAACTGAAAGCATTTCCACTAAAATCAGGAACAAGACAAGGTTGCCCACTCTCACCACTCTTATTCAACATAGTTTTGGAAGTTTTAGCCACAGCAATCAGAGAAGAAAAGGAAATAAAAGGAATCCAAATCGGAAAAGAAGAAGTAAAGCTGTCACTGTTTGCAGATGACATGATACTATACATAGAGAATCCTAAAGATGCTACCAGAAAACTACTAGAGCTAATCAATGAATTTGGTAAAGTAGCAGGATACAAAATTAATGCACAGAAATCTCTGGCATTCCTATATACTAATGATGAAAAATCTGAAAGTGAAATCAAGAAAACACTCCCATTTACCATTGCAACAAAAAGAATAAAATATCTAGGAATAAACCTACCTAAGGATACGAAAGACCTGTATGCAGAAAATTATAAGACACTGATGAAAGAAATTAAAGATGATACAAATAGATGGAGAGATATACCATGTTCTTGGATGGGAAGAATCAACATTGTGAAAATGACTCTACTACCCAAAGCAATCTACAGATTCAATGCAATCCCTATCAAACTACCACTGGCATTTTTCACAGAACTAGAACAAAAAATTTCGCAATTTGTATGGAAACACAAAAGACCCCGAATAGCCAAAGCAATCTTGAGAACGAAAAAAGGAGCTGGAGGAATCAGGCTCCCTGACTTCAGACTATATTACAAAGCAACAGTAATCAAGACAGTATGGTACTGGCACAAAAACAGAAAGATAGATCAGTGGAACAGGATAGAAAGCCCAGAGATAAACCCACGCACATATGGACACCTTATCTTTGATAAAGGAGGCAGGAATGTACAGTGGAGAAAGGACAGCCTCTTCAATAAATGGTGCTGGGAA
Source organism: Phocoena sinus (assembly GCF_008692025.1). NCBI lineage: Eukaryota > Metazoa > Chordata > Mammalia > Artiodactyla > Phocoenidae > Phocoena > Phocoena sinus. Next base: position 73,593,823 of record NC_045766.1, on the reverse strand, counting down.
AACTGGACAGGTACATGTAAAAGTATGAGATTAGATCACTCCCTAACACCATACACAAAAATAAGCTCAAAATGGATTAAAGACCTAAATGTAAGGCCAGAAACTATCAAACTCTTAGAAGAAAACATAGGAAGAACACTCTATGACATAAATCACAGCAAGATCCTTTCTGACCCACCTCCTAGAGTAATGGAAATAAAAACAAAAATAAACAAATGGGACCTAATGAAACTTCAAAGCTTTTGCACAGCAAAGGAAACCATAACCAAGACCAAAAGACAACCCTCAGAATGGGAGAAAACATTTGCAAATGAAGCAACTGACAAAGGATTAATCTCCAAAATTTACAAGCAGCTCATGCAGCTCAATAACGAAAAAACAAACAACCCCATCCAAAAATGGGCAGAAGACCTAAATAGACATTTCTCCAAAGAAGATATACAGAATGCCAACAAACACATGAAAGAATGCTCAACATCATTAATCATTAGAGAAATGCAAATCAAAACTACAATGAGATATCATCTCACACCAGTCAGAATGGCCATCATCAAAAAATCTAGAAACAATAAATGCTGGAGAGGGTGTGGAGAAAAGGGGACACTCTTGCACTGCTGGTGGGAATGTGAATTGGTTCAGCCACTGTGGAGAACAGTATGGAGGTTCCTTAAAAAACTACAAATAGAATTACCATATGACCCAGCAATCCCACTACTTGGCATATACCCTGAGAAAACCAAAATTCAAACAGAGTCATGTACCAAAATGTTCATTGCAGCTCTATTTACAATAGCCAGGACATGGAAACAACCTAAGCGCCCATCATCGAATGAATGGATAAAGAAGATGTGGCACATATACACAATGGAATATTACTCAGCCTTAAAAAGAAATGAAATTGAGCTATTTGTAATGAGATGGATAGAGCTAGAGTCTGTCATACAGAGTGAAGTAAGTCAGAAAGAAAAAGACAAATACCGTATGCTAACACATATATATGGAATTTAAGGGAAAAAAATGTCATGAAGAACCTAGGGGTAAGATAGGAATAAAGACGCAGACCTACTGGAGAACGGACTTGAGGGTATGGGGAGGGGGAGGGGTGAGTTTTGACAGGGCGAGAGAGAGTCATGGACATATACACACTAACAAACGTAGTAAGGTAGATAGCTGGGGGGAAGCAGCCGCAAGGCACAGGGATATTAGCTCGGTGCTTTGTGACAGCCTGGAAGGGTGGGATGGGGAGAGTGGGAGGGAGGGAGACGCAAGAGGGAAGACATATGGGAACATATGTATATGTATAGCTGATTCACTTTGTTATAAAGCAGAAACTAACACACCATTGTAAAGCAATTATACCCCAATAAAGATGTTTAAAAAAAAAAAAAAAAAAAAAATTTTTTAGCTATTTTCCTTGAAATTGTTCACCACTGTATCTTACAGTTCTTTGCTTAAACAGACTGTGCTTTCCTGGATGACTTAAGGTCATTGTAACTATGATTATATTACTAGGAAGTAATACAGCTTAGTCTGCATGTTAACTTTTCAAATCTTTGACTGTCCTATGCTGTCAGTTGCCATTTCCTGTTACACTTCCCCTGATAACTTTTTTCATTTGTGCTTCCAACAGATTCTAGTTTGAAAATTATATAACCAGTAAATAATACCCTAAGTAAGGGATAATAGGGTCCTGAATCAAAGTATAGGAGTAAAGTATATGGCTTTATGACAGTGTTAAGAAACCTGTTTCACTTTTTAATTCAATTAAGACTGGGTTTCAAAGAGTTGAGGAGGTCAGAAGACTCACCTCTGGCTACATGAAATATTATTTTATCTTGCTTCCTTAAGTCATATCAAAATAACCCTGCTAAGTTATTGATAATTTTATATGGTTAGTCTTAAACCACAAAAGGAAAAGCATCATGCATTCCAAAAGTGAGCCTAGACATCTCACAGTAACTAAATATACTTTCCTGTCATATAATCACTTATCAATAAAAAGTTATAATCTTCTACACTTTGTTTCTGTGTGTTAATATAGTCCTGTATATTTCACATATATGGATATTATTCGTGATAAATGTATATCCTTCATGAAATCTTGACTTTAATCCCTTTCAAATTTCACAACTACAAACAGCACAAAAGCTAAAAAGAACCGAGAGCTAAGCACACAGGCAGTCGGTTAACCAAAATTTAAGAAATCATTCCTATAGTTCCAATACCATGAGATATTCCAATTTCATTCATTCTTAAGATTCTGAATAATCCAGCAATTCCACTTCCAGGTATTTATCTGAAGGAAAGGAAAACACTAACTCAAAAAGATATCTGGACCCCCATGTTCATTGCAGTGTTATTTACAATAGCCAAAACATGGAAGCAACCTAAGTGTCCATCAGATGGACAGGGATGATTGGACAAAGAAAATGTGGTATATATACACAATGGAATATTATCCAGCCATAAAAAAAGAAGGAAATCTAGCCATGTGCACCAACATGGATGAACTTTGAGGGCATTATGCTAAGTGAAATAAGTCACAGAGAAGAGACAAATACTGTGTTATCTCTCTTACATATGGGATCTAAAAAACAAAACAAAACTCATAAATATAGAGAACAGATTGAGGGTAGCCAGAGGGAGGGGTGGGTGAAATGGGTGAAGGTGATGAAAAGGTACAAACTTCCAGTTATAAAATAAATAAGTCCTGGAAATGTAATGTACAGCATGGTGACTACAGATACCATATAGATACCGTATACTATATCAAACATTTGAAAGTTGCTGGGACTTCCTGGTGGTCCAGTGGTAAAGAATCCACCTTACAACGCAGGGGACGCGGGTTCGATTCCTGGTCAGGGAACTAAGATCCCACATGCCGTGGGGCAACTAAGCCCACATGCCACAACTACTGAGCTGGTGTGCCTCAACTAGAGAGCCTGCGTGCTGCAAACTACAGAGCCCACACACTCTGGAACCCACGCAACACAACTACAGAGCCCATGCACCCTGGAGCCTGTGCACCACAACTAGAGAAAGGAAGCCCCACACACCACAACTAGAGAGAAGCCTGGGTGCTGCAACGAAGAGCCCGCACGCCTCAATGAAGGCCCCGCGTGCTGCAACTAAGACCCGACGCAGACAAAAATAAATAAAATAATAAATAATAAATATTTTTTAAAAATAAGAAAGTTGCTAATTCTCATTAAAAAAAAATTAACTCTGTGTGGTGACAGATGTTAACTAGATCTATTGGGGTGATCATTCCACAATACATACAAATATCAAATCTTTATGTTATACACCTGAACCTAATGTGTTACATGTCAAATATTTCTCAATTTGGAAAAAAAGATTCTGGATGGTTATACCCACCTATCCTTTACATATCAAAAACAAAAAATAAAACTGCCATTGCTTCTCCAGTACTCACTTCCTGTTCCTTCAGTTTTTCATTCATATCAATAAAAATTAATAAACGTAGAATCTCTCAAAGCCAGAGAGGTGTGAGTGGCCTGATGGAGTCAAACTGAAACATCTCACTAGTTTAGAGTTTCGGAGGCACTAGCAGTTGTACTTTTGCCTCTGTATTCAGATTATTTATGTACATCTCTCCTTCTAAATCGCAAACACCATGAGGGCGAGAATCTTTTCTGACTGAATGATTCCATCCATCACTGGATAAACATGTTTTGAGCACCTAGCATTTGCTAGCCTCCGGAGAGAGCTGAGTTCAACAGTCCCTACCCTCAACAAGCAAGGGAGGCAGACTTATTGTAAACAAATTACAATATAGGAAAAACAAAAGTGAGTATAGAATCAAATCAGAGAAAAAATTAGCTCTAGAGTCGTGGAGGAAGTTCAGGGATACATTTATGTGTTCTCCAAAAGGCCTTCAATAAATACCTGTTGAATGAATGGACAAATGAATGAATTAAATCTTGCTAATAAAAATGGGACCACAGGTCCAAATGAAATGTTATTAGTTACTTCTGAAGTTAGTGAAAAAACGTCATCCTTCAGCAACTGTAGGAATGCAGACTCCAGCACACCCCGACCTCAGGCTATCACCGTGGAGAAAGAGCCGTACCTGTACTGCCAGCCTTTGGCACTGCCGCCTCGGCTGCTGCCGCTGCTGCTGTTCCCACCCCCACAGCTGCTGTTGCTGCTGTTCTTGTTCGGGGTCGCCGCGGTGGCCAGGCCCTCCAGCCTTCCTTCGCTCTCGGAGACTTTCATTGTTGACACTGGTTCACTCCCCTGCATCTTAACTCCAAAGTCCATTTGCCCTTCTTGGGCGGGAGAGAACAACTCTGTAATTTTGTAAGTGATAAGATTTAAGATCTGATCTGAAGGTGATTCCAGTTGCTAAACCAGACGGCGGCTGGAGTAGTAATCATCAAATGGTCCAGGGGAGGAATGCAAGCATTCCCCCTGAAGGAAAACTTTTAAGAGGAGAGGGGTAGCGATGAGGACAGATGTCCTTTCAATATATATCTCCTTCCGGGCAAAAGCAAGGAGAAAAAAAATCACCCTGCCAGAGGATGTGGTGGCATGCTCAAAGGAGAAGCAGGAGCAGCGTGGGGAGGTCGCGGACTCTAGCCAGAAGTGCTGGGCGAAGGACGGACCACGGACGGGTACCCGCGGCCTGACCTCTGCGCTGACGGACTGACCCGCCGCGCTCCCTCTGCTCCTCCGGCCGGTCCTCAGCGGGAGGGTCCGGTCCAGACCGCTCGGCGGTTCCCACCGCAGCCCTCAAGAAAGAGCTGGAGACGCCCGCGGGCAGCCCGGGAGGAGGGTCGGAGAAGGAGGCCGCCGAGGGCGGGACGCCGGCTCCCAGGGTCGCCTAGCCTCCAGGTAGAGGCGAGCTGCTCGGGGCGACTTCCTCCAACGCCCCCGGCCCTGGGCCCTCGACTGGGTTCCCAGGGGCGGGACGAGTCCCTTGCCCTCTCTCTAGCCCGAATGTGAAAGCCACAGCTGCAGCCACCACCCCACCCACAGCCCCCCGTCAGGTCACCCGCCCGCCTGCTCTCTCCCCCCCACTTCCCTTCCGGAGTAGCGTGAGCTCACTTCCCCCAGAGCAGAAGCCCCTGGCGCCATCTTGGAGCAGGGCACGGGGCCCTGAAGGGGGCGGAGCCTCGGCGATGGCTGTACTGGGGCGGCAGACTCCGAAGAAAGGGAGGCGGTGGGCAGCAGAGGGAGGAGGCGGTGGGACAACCAAGGAGGGAGAAACAAAGGAGTTAGTGCCCTACTGGAGGGTGACTTCCGGCCTTCCTAACCCGGGCCAGGCCGTCCATTTGAGGGCCCATTTCAGTCATTTTAGGAAGAAAGCTTAGAAAAATAATCATTTCTATAAGGAATTACAAAACCATTTCTTCATTTTAGTTATTTCGAAAAAAAAAAAAAGCATGATATTGGCATAAGGCAAATCAGTGTTATAAATGAAAAAGAAACTGTCCTGGAAATTAGAGCTCTCGGTATCAAAGTATCAAAGTATTCCTTTTAACCTCAGACAACTCATTCACCCTCCTTAGACCTAGATTTCTGCAATTGTAAAATAAGAGTGTTTAGGTGATTTCTAAAGTCCCTTCTAATTGTAAATAATAGTTTCTAACAATTGAATGTACAACATATGCGAAACACTATGGCAGAGGCAAAGAAGTATTACTCAAAGAAAGTAAATAAAGTAATAAAGTAGATACAGATATATAGGTAATTAAGGCCATGAGGAAAATAAAAGGAGATGATATAGAAAACAAGCAAGATGGAATACAGAACTTACTTTAGAAAGAACAGTTGAGGAAAGTCATCTATGAGGAGATGGCATTTAAAGTGAGAGAATAAAGAAACGTGAGGAAGCTAAGGGAATAGCAAGCTTTACTTATTTTGGGAGATGAGAGACCTGGGACCTGGAGCATGGTGAATAAGAGAGTGGTGTGAAATGAAAGTGAAGGGATAGGCAGAGAAATTTGGATTTTATTGTAAGTGCAATGGAAAATCATTGAAAATTTTAATAAAGGAGGATTGTGATCTGACCTATGTTTTTAAAAGATCTCTCTATTCTTTTCAGCAGATAGTGCTGGGACACTGGCTATTCACATACAGAAAAATGAAATTGGACCCCTACCTCACACCATACACAAAAGTTAACTCCAAGTGTATGAAAGACATAAATGTAAGAGCTGAAACAATAAAACCCTTAAAAGAAAAACATAGGCATAAATGTCCACAACCTGGGGTCAGGCAAAGCCTTTTGGATACAACATCAAAGCATAAGTGACAAAAGAAAAAATAGATTGGGTTTCATGAAAATTAAAAACATTTGTTCTGTAAACCATACCATCAGGAAGTAAAAAGGCAATCCATAAAATGGGAGAAAAATATTTGCAAACCATATATTTGACAAGCGACTTATATCCAGAATATGTAAAGAGCTCTTACAACTCATTAATAAAAAGATAAATAACTAAATTTTAAAATGGACAATGGAACTGAATAAATATTTCTCCAAAGAAGATACAGCAAAGGTCAATAACTACATTAAGAAGTTCTCAACATAGTTACTAACCAAGGACGTGGGTTCGTGCCCCAGTCCAGGAAGATCCCACGTGCCGCAGAGCGGCTGGGCACGTGAGCCATGGCCGCTGAGACTGCACGTCCGGAGCCTGTGCTCCACAGCGGGAGCGCCCACAGCAGTGAGAGGCCTGCGTACCGCAAAACAAACAAACAAACAAACAAAAAAACCACAATGAAAGAGTGCTTCACACCCACTAGGATGGCTACAATCACAAAGGTAGAGAAGGGAATTCCCTGGCAGTCCCGTGGTTAGGACTCCGCGCTTTCACTGCCGAGGGTGCGGGTTCAATCCCTGGTCGGGGAATTAAGATTCTGTAAGCCATGTGGTGTGGCAAAAAAAAATAAAAATAAAAATAAAAAAATATATATATATATAATATGTGTGTGTATATATATATATCTTTTACATATATAAATATATACCTTTTATATATATAAATATATATTTATATATATAAAAGGTAGAGAACAACCAAACCAATGTTGATGAGGGATGTGGAGAAATTGGAACCCTCATACACTGCTAGTGGAAATGTAAAATGCGGTTATATCCACACAATGGAATATTAGTTGCCTATAAAAGGAATGGAGTGCTAACATATTCTACAACAAAGATTGACTTCAAAAGCATTATGCTAAGTGAGAGAAGCAAGAAAGCAAAAGCCACATATTGTGTGATTCCATTTATATGAAATGTCCAGAATAGGCAAATCTGTAGAGGCAGAAGGTAGATTAGTGGTTGCCAGGCCTGGGAGGAAGGAGGAATTGGGAGTGACTGCTAATGTGTATGAGGTTTTTGAGGGGTAATAAAAATGTTTTAAAATTAGATTAGTGGTGATGGTTGCACAATCTTGTGAATATACTAAGACCCATTTAACTGTACACTTTATTTTTTTTTAATATTTATTTGGCTGCACTGGGTCTTAGTTGTGGCATGCGGGATCTTTAGTTGCAGCATGCGGACTCTTAGTTGCAGCATGTGGGATCTAGTTCCCTGACCAGGGATTGAACCCGGGCCCCCTGCATTGGGAGTCTTAGCCACTGGACCACCAGGGAAATCCCTAGCTGTACGCTTTAAACAGGTGAATTCATGGTAGGTGAATTAAATCAAAATAAAGGTATGTTTTAAAAAAACAAACTCTCTACCTGCCACATAAAGAATTAATTTTAGTGGGAGAAAAAGAGGAAGTAGGGAGACTAGTCAGGAGGCTATTACAGGAAATGAAGTGAGAAGCGATGCTAGTGATAAGACTAGGGTGATGGCAGTCAGGATAGAAAAAAGTAAGTCCATCTAAACTGTATGGAGGTAGGAGTGGCTACGGTGCTGTAAATAGATTGGATTTGCAACAGTGCAGTAATATTCTTACAGGTCTTTCCAATTCTGGTCTTTTCTACACTTTTCACAGGTCACAACTCTGATCATGCCCCTTTGAAACTCAGAACCTTCCAAAGACTTTTCATTATTTATGGAATAAATTCCAAACTCCTCTATCCAAGAAAAAAATAGCATGAAGGTTGTTGTAATAGCTATAGGATTTAAAGTTATCCTTTTATAGTCCAATACTGACTGAGATAAAGATCTCTAAATAAGCAATAAATTCAGCCAGCTATAGAAGTAAGCCACACTTGGACTTCCCTGGTGGAACAGTGGTTAAGAATCCACCTGTCAACGAAGGGACACGGTTCAATCCCTGGTCCGGGAAAAACCCACATGCCACAGAGCAACTAAGCCCGTGCACCACAACTAGTAAACCTGCGCCCTAGAGCCTGCATGCCGCAACTGCTGAGCCTGCGTGCTGCAACTACGGAGGCCCATGTGCCTAGAGCCAGTGCTCTGCAACAAGAGAAGCTACCGCAATGAGAAGCCTGTGCACCGCAACGAAGAGGAGCCCCCGCTCGCCGCAACTAGAGAAAGCCCACGTGCAGCAATGAAGACCCAATGCACCCAAAATTTAAAAAAATAAAAAAGAATTAACTAATTCCACTACTGATGAAATAAACAAATCCTGAAATAATTTATTAAAAAAAAAAAAAGTAAGCCACCCTCGACCAAGATCATCCAGGCTCCAATCAAGGAAAAGAATCCTTATGAGTGTACACCTTCACTGGAGAAATGGCAGGTGTGAAGGACGAACATGCCAACCCAAGGATAAGGGACAACATAGAGTCTGGAAAAGGCCTCAGCTTTAGAGAACCAGAAACTATTTTGTCATTGCTCCCAGTGGTGATGAGACTTGGGGACTAGCCCATGCTAACCAAATGCACGACAGACTGATGTGTAGCAACTGCAAAGATAAGTGTTACTTAATATTGAAAAATACAGTACAGAGTACTCAAGTTTGGTGTCAGCACTTTCCATGCAAGAAACTCAACAGGATAAGCTAAATTATTACCAGAAGTTTACATGACGGTCATGGAATCAGAGCCAGGAGAGTTGATTGATAGATGGGTTTTTTTTTGTTTGTTTTGTTTTGGTTTTTTTGGCGGTACGCGGGCATCTCACTGTTGTGGCCTCTCCCGTTGCAGAGCACAGGCTCCGGATGCACAGGCTCGGCGGCCAAACATGGCTCACGGGCCCAGCCGCTCCGCGGCATGTGGGATCTTCCCGGACCGGGGAACGAACCCATGTCCCTTGCATCGGCAGGCGGACTCTCAACCACTGCGCCACCAGGGAAGCCCCCATTAAAAAAAATTTTTTTTTAAGTAAAAACTTTTTGTTGTACAGTAGGGTCTGAGTCTGACTTTCATTCAATGTCTAAGGAGAAAAGAGGGCATACAATTTGAACAAGGGAAATAAAGAAAGGCACTTTTTTTTTTAATGCCTTCAAAGAAGGATATGTTCATCTTTTTGAAGAGTTTAAGGTGCATTCCCCGGTATTTCAGCTGGATGATGGATCAATGCATCCTTCCACATGGAAAGAAGCTGCATAGCATAGTGGTCAAGAACATGGGCTTATGTGTCCATGCACATGGATACTGATTGCATGCATGTGACCTTAGGCAAGTTACCTAAACTCTTTGTACTTATTTCCTTGCCTGAAAATGGGAGTAATAACATTTCTGCTACGGATTGAATTGTGTCTCCCGAAAATTCATCTAATCTCCAATCAATGTGATGATATTCAGAGATGGGACCTTAGGAGATAATTAGGTTTTGATGAGGTCATGAGCTTGGGGCCCCCATGATGAGATTAGTACCCTTGTAAGAAGAGACACCAGAGTGCTCTCTCTCTCTCTCTCTCTCTCACGGCCCCCTGCCATGTGAGGACACAGGGAGAAAAAGGCCATCTGCAAGCCTAGAAGACAGTTCTCACCAGAAACTGGTGAGTTTGATCTTGGACTTCTAGCTTTCAGAACTGAGAAAGTCAATGTCTGTTGTTTAAGCCATCCAGTCTATGGTATTTTGTTATGACAGCTGAAGGTAAGACAATCTCCCTTTTGAGTGATTATCAGCATTAAATGAAATGACACATGTAAAGTCTGACACATGACATGCTACGTGCTTAGCAAGTGTTAGCCATGGTTACTAGAAGAATAGGGTTTACCAAGTAAAATGAATGGCTGTGTTTGGTGAGGGCAACTTTCCCCTGGACACCTCTGAAGACATCCGACATATTTCTATGGTAGAATACCAGCTTCGCCTCCCAGATGAAATGGAGTTTTCCAGAGGTAACAAAAGAGATCTGTCAGGGTCAGGATACGTAAATGAAGAGTCCTAAGAACGTTGCCTGGAATCACCAGCTTGTGGGTGTCTGGATGAAAACGCAGGTGCACGGGGTGATCCCTGACTCAGTGTCACCCCCTCACAGAGGCCTTCCCTGACCACTGACTCTGTACAGTGTAGCAGCCCTCCCCATTTCTCCACACTTTTACCCTGCTTTAATTTTCTTAAAAGCACCTGACATTATATGATTTGTTGTGCATTTTTTGTCTGCTCACTAGAATGTAAGCTGCACAAGGAAAGAGTCAATTCTTTTTTTTTTTTTTTTTTTGAAAGAGTCGATTCTTTTTTCCCCACCTCTGTCTCCCCAGTACTCAAACATCGCCTGGTACATGTGTTGAATGAATGAATGAATTTATGATAGTGGTTAAGGACACGAAACTTGGCGTCAGTCTTCAAATCTTGGCTCTGTCACTTAGGACATGTGATCTTGGGTAAGTTACTTACCTTGATGAACCTGAGTTTTCTCATCTGTAAAATGGAAATAGGATGAAATAAGAAAATATATAGAAAGTGCTTAGCACAGTGCCTGGCATCTAGTTAGCACTGAACCAATGCTGGCCACGTTTTCTCTTTCTCACCCTGATGGGCAGAGGAGGGAAGAGTAATTTATTTCCCTGAAGCACAGGAGACCTGCTTTCTCTATGAGCCTGCAGCTGTGGCAGCTGGAATGAAGAGCTGGACAGGCTGCAGAGAAACTGGAGACAGGAGCGGAGTGGGAAGCAGTACTTAATCCCATGAGAGCTGCTGTGAGAATAAGGCTGTGGACCCGCAATTTCTGTTTTTTAAAAAATGAAGGAAGGAAAAGAGAAAAACAGAAATTCTGAGAAGACAAAATGTTCACATTCACAGCAGATGTTACTACTACTGTGGTGAAACAGAATTTCAATGACCCAGGAGCCCCATCCTCCCTGCTTCCAGCTTAGACTGAAATCCTTAGCCATTTCCCAGTCCAATGGGGTGATTCAGCTGAAGGGCTCTAAGCTAGCGAGTGTTTCACTGGAAACCCTCCCCTGCCAAGCTCAAGGCTCCTTGTGGGAGTAAAAGAAGCAGACACTCTCAGGGCTTTTGTTTGAGAGGAGGAAGGAACCTTGACAAAGAGAGACTGGAGCTGTGCTCAGAGTTTGATAAAATGATTTTTTTCCTCCCTTTCTTTGCCTCCCCCAGAACCTCTCCCCTGAATCCCTATTGAACCTGAAAGTATTTTGCTTAAATAAACAGTAGACAGTGACATTAGCTCTTCAAACTGTTATAAAATGAGAACACGTGTTCCTTCAATGTGATGTGCTCAGCCTGTCTGTTTTTAGACTCATTTGGCTAGAGTGCAGGTAGTGTTTTGCTGACAGAAGCCCATAAAAATGCAAAGTCAATGGGAGCCACATGACCTTTCCATCATCAACTGGTGAATACCCTCGGAAAGGAGAGAAAGAAAAGCCAGCTAATGCTTTATCATGAAACCACATGGGTGTGAATTCTGGGGGTCAGCATGCGAATTTACTGTTGCCATCAAGTAAGTCAGCTGACAAGAGAACATTGATTTACTTGACAGGATATATGCCAACATCTCTTTTGAAAACACCACATCCCATCACCAAAACAACAACAACAACAACAACAAAGTAAATACTAGGGAAGCATTTTTCAATGTGTGCTCGACACAATATTGCAGGATATTAATAGGTGTTACTTGATTTAAATTTTTTCTTGCTGTGATTAGATACATTTGAAAAACACTGATTTTTTTTTTTTTTTTTACACCAGTTCCTTTATTGCAGGACTTCTTGGAGGATTTAATATGCTGATGTACATCATATATCTTTCTAAGAGAGATAGAAGGTGCACTATTTCCCAAAATTATTTGACCACAGAACTCCTTTTACATAGAACATCTCCCAGGAAGAGTATCCACAAAGTTTATAGGTTGGGATACCCCTAGAAAGCAAGTAGAATCTTATGAGGAAAGCCACCCAGATTAAATTTACCTTATTTTGCAAGTTTTAGCATCATTTCTCTCCATAACCTCCCCTGATTCTGCATGGCTTAGAATTCTTAGCATGAGAATAGTTCCCCTGGGTGGTGATTTTAGGATCAAGGTCTCAGATGTGGCCATAAAGCCCCTGGCAGGGAAAGAGTTGCAACTTCAAGGCTCTAAGCATTGAAAAGATGGTGTTTCTCATATATAATTCCAAATAAAAATAATACTAACCTGTGAAACAAATGAAAAAGAGCCCAACAAAGTTTGGATTTCCCCCATCAAACTCTGAAAATACTTGTAAGGGCGAGGCTTTATGGTGTGCCAAGCAGCTACCTAGTCTGCTCATTGGGTGGCCCAGCACTGCCCTGGAGAGACGCCCTCCTGCCTGGGAGAAGGGAGGTCCTAAGGATCCTCTTTACTGGTCTACCCTTGTACAAATGGACTTAATTCAATCTCTTTCCCATCTGTGAAAGGAGACTCAGGAAGGTGAAGTGGTAGAAAGCTTGTAACAGGAAGGGAGCTAGAGATATCAGCCCACTAACAGGCCTGGGGCAACAGGGAATTGGTTCTAGTTCAGCTAAGTGGATAGTGGATTGTGTATTGGATGGTTTTGCCTTGGGCCCTCTTTTTTTGTCTTTTTAAAAATTTTTTCCGGTCTTTTTTTTAGTCTTTTGGTCTGAATAACTATCATGGATTCTACACTTAAGATCTCTGTGGGGCTATGTTTGCATTTACATGAAGTCTTTAATGTAAATCTTTGATAAGCAAGAACAGACATAATCTCTTTCATATAAGAACTCCTCCATTCCCACCCCCCCTCCCAGACTGTGAGCACCTCGAGGGCAGATTGATAGATCCTGAGCACTTATGGTATATTAACGAATATATGTGGAATCTAGAAAAATGGTACAGATGAACTGGTTTGCAAGGCAGAAATAGAGACACAGATGTAGAGAACAAACGTATGGATGCCAAGGGGGGAAAGTGGGGGTGTGGGGTGGTGGTGGGATGAATTGGGAGATTGGGACTGACATATATACACTAATATGTATAAAATAGATAACTAATAAGAACCTGCTGTATAAAAAAATAAAATTCCAAAAAAAATTAGTGATGGTTTCTCCTTTTCCTCACCTTCTTGACCTAAAATGAGGTCTGCCTAGAGAAAAGGAGATTATATGGTCTCAGATTTTCAAAGCCAATGAATATTGTTTCTTATTTCTTCTCTGAAAGCCTTCATTATAGTCACTAATTGAACAAATATTCATTGCACATGAATTATATGCCAGGTACTCTGCTAATTGCAAAGGTAACAACCATAAATAAGACATAGTTTCTGCCCCCAAAGTCTATGTATAGAACTGGGAAGGCAGATCTTAAACAAGAAATTTAAAATAAGTGAGAAGTGTCAAGATAGATGTATCGGGACTTCTCTGGTGGCACAGTGGTTAAGAATCCGCCTGCCAATGCAGGGTACACGTGTTCAAGCCCTGGTCCGGGAAGATCTCACATGCCATGGAGCAACTAAGCCCGTGTGCCACAACTACTGAGCCTGTGCTCTAGAGCCTGCGAGCCACAACTACTGAGCCCGTGTGCCACAACTACTGAAGCCTGTGCGCCTAGAGCCCGTGCTCCGCAACAAAAGACGCCACTGCAATGAGAAGCCCATGCACCGCAACAAAGAGTAGCCCCCGCTCACCGTAACTAGAGAAAGCCCGTGTGCAGCAATGAAGACCCAAAGCAGCCAAAAAATAAATTAAAAAAAAAACACAACTCACTTACTTAACAACAACAACAAAAAAAGATAGATGTATCAATAGTATGGAGCCTGAGGAGAAATAGATTGGTGGGTGGGTGGGGTTTTTTTTAACCTAATGTAGCAATCAGAGAAGGGCTTCTTTTTTTTTAAAAATATATTTATTTTTGGCTGTGTTGGGTCTTCGTTGCTGCGCGCAGGCTTTCTCTACCTGCGGCGATCGGGGGCTACTCTTTGTTGCAGTGCGCGGGCTTCTCATTGCGGTGGCTTCTCTTGTTGCAGAGCATGGGCTCTAGGTGCGCAGGTTTCAGTAGTTGTGGCACATGGGATTAGTTGCTCCGCGGCCTGTGGGATCTTCCCAGACCAGGGCTCGAACCCGTGTCCCCTGCATTGGCAGGAGGATTCTTAACCACTGTGCCACCAGGGAAGTCCCAGAGAAGGCTTTCTTGAGAAAAGTGATATGTAAGCTTACACCTGGAAGGATGAATTGAAGACAGAGTGAAGCAATATTCCGGGTAGAGGGAAGAACATGTTCAAAGATGAGAGGGAAGAGATATAAGAGGAACTTAAAGGCCAGGATGGCCAGGTATCAAAAGGAATATAACAGAAGATGAGTCTAGGGAGGTAGTGAAGGATCAGATGCCAGGCCAAGGAGAAATTTGGACTTTTTCTAAAACACAAGAGGAGCCATTGAATGATTCCAAGCAAAAGAATTAATTACATGATGAGATTTAGATTGTTTAATATAGAATAACATTCTTTCTAGACCTATCTTCTACTTGGACCTAAGTACGCCCTTGCCCTGAATTAGGTTCTTAGGAAGGCTTCTGTTCCCATTCATTGCTGGATTTTAAGTAGAAAAATGACACCTGGCTCCACTGCCAGGTCTTGCAAGCCATAAGACACAAAAAGAAACTTCCAGCAAGGAAGTCTTCTTCCCCAGATGACTGTGAGAGAGGTAAGTGATGGATCTTTACTACCTGTTTGCATTTCTCTATTTTCTGACTCTCATTTGGCCAGAAAAAAAGGCATGAGAATTCTCTCCTAATTGTTCCTTTCTTTTCCTCCTACCATCGCTATAGATTTTCAAGTGGTATTGGGCAACCATACAACCCTGTGAAAAGTTGCTCAACAGCATCAAGGGACATTCTGCTCCTTCTTTCCATCTTTCAAAACAACTCTGGCTTTGTCATAAGCTGTACTTTTTATGGCAATTATAGTTGTTCATGACACTTTCACCTGCAACAAAACCTATTTTAGCTCTTCTGAACCATTCCAAATGTTTTAGAATTTAACTGATCAGATCTTAAACCAAGTTCTCATCTGTTCTCAGAACAGAACAGGTTGAAGGCATTTCACACAGACCGCAGCCCAATAGTATCAATTCATCTCAAAGAAGCATAGCAGACCGCAGCCCAATAGTATCAATTCATCTCAAAGAAGCACAGCAGAGAGACAGTGTCCTCAGCCATGCAAGATGTCTGATTCAATGTGGTTTCAATCCTGCAGAGCTTGTGGCAACAATTTCCTTGTTGTTCTTGGCAATTTAAGTTACCCTTTGTGAAATCAGTAGTGTTGGTAGGCCACGCTGCTAATTATTTGGAGTGCCTGGTCAGGCTTCCAGAGGCCAAGATCAGCTAGTTCTCTAATCTGTCTCCAGCCCTCCCTAAGCCTGAGCTCTTCAGGCTTCTATGATCCTTTCTCACTGCACCGTGTTATTTCATGCTCAGCTTTTTTTTTTTTTTTTTTTGCGGTACGCGGGCCTCTCACTGTCGCGGCCCCTCCCATTGTGGAGCACAGGCTCCGGACGCGCAGGCTCAGCGGCCATGGCTCATGGGCCCAGTTGCTCTGCGGCATGTGGGATCGTCCCGGACCGGGGCACGAACCCGTGTCCCCTGCATCGGCAGGTGGACTCTCAACCACTGCGCCACCAGGGAAGCCCTCATGCTCAGCTTTTAATCAAGATCCAAAGAGCCAAACATGATATAGGCTTTGCTAGTTGAACAAAAGGCAAAGAAAATATCACACTTGGAATTGTATGTATCTTGCTATTGAGGGCAAATTCTGTGATGACTCTCTGCAGGGTAGAGAGTAACAGATTTTTTTTTCCTTTGGCCTTTTTAGTTAACAAGAGTCACAGACACAGATGCTGAACAGGGTCAGATAAATGAATGCAGTAGGCCAGGTGGAGACTGTAGTAAGTGGGGAGTGTGTGCCCCACCCAAGGAGAGGAGCACTACTTCATTCCAACAGACTGTTGCCAGAAAGGCCCAGTGAAGCAAAATCTTCTGATTTTCTAAGAGAAGCCAGAAATATGAGCTTTAATGTGAAAGCCCCTCAAGTTTTACATGTTCACCACTATTTCAAAAAATTGTTTAATATGTAGGAATCAAAACAAAAAGTGTTTGTGACCAGATTCGACCCATAGGCCACCAGTTTGGCTTCATGTCCTTTGCAGATTCATCAGGTTGTCACCTGTACTCATTCAAGTCATGGGCAAAATTTTGACCAGGACAGAGCCTGGTAGAGTCTTCCCTCCGGATTCACATGTATCCAATCAATCAGAACCGTTTGGTGTGGTGGAGTGCCTCCATTCTCACCCAGCTTATATTTCTCCACCTAATTTGAAAGGCTGTTATAAAAGAGATTTGGCTGAAATCCTGTGGCTACAGCATTTCTCTATCCTATGTTCTAGCAGCCTTAATCTTAAAGAATTACCCGAATTAATAAAGAAAAAAAAGGCTTCCCTGGTGGTGCAGTGGTTGAGAGTCCGCCTGCCGATGCAGGGGACACGGGCTCATGCCCTGGTCCGGGAGGATCCCACATGCGCGGAGTGGCTGGGCCCGTGGGCCATGGCCGCTGAGCCTGCGCATCCGGAGCCTGTGCTCCGCAACGGGAGAGGCCACAACAGTAAGAGGCCCGCGTACTGCAAAAAAAAAAAAAAATTATCCAACAAGTTAGTGGCTGAGCTGAAACAGTGTGGTCTCTGCTATCCCAAATCTCCCAATCTATTTGGAGACATGAGAACATACACCTGAAACACAGTCAAGAGGACTGGGCTCTTCTCTTCTCCATCAGTAGAGAGAAAATGGGATATGACAAGGGAGGGCCTTAGAGGGACACATCCATGATCCAAACTTAATAACAGAGCTGCAGGTAGGTAAAAACCTCTTTGGCTGAATCTACTTTGACCATGTCATGTGCTTTCCTGTGACTTTTCCCTTCTGCAAATTGGAGGAAATGAAATTTTCTTTAAGTATGGGCTGTTAGTCATTTGAAACAGTTTTCCTCAGCATCTGTGTTATCTCCTTCCTAGAAAGGTTGTTATAGTTGGCACAGACGGGCTGTAAGGAAGATCTGGCAGGAGATCTGGGCCAGATGGTAATTATAGTCTCTATAGCCATAATCCTTTAGCAATGAGGACCAAGAAGGAAGGCATTTGTTTCAAGTATCCATGACGAGGAAGATTTCATACTTAAGTGTTGCTTGGTCCCAGGTCAAAGAGGTTCCAGCCACATCTCCCCAACTTATGCCTGTGTCGTGCTTTCACATCACTTGTGTGTAGCTTAAGAAGGGAGGAAAGGGACTTCCCTGGCAGTCCAGGGGTTGGGACTTCACCTTCCAGTGTGTGGGGGGGTGAGGTTTGGATGCCTGGTTGGGGAGCTAGGAGCCTCAGGGTCAAGGAACCAAGGCATAGAACAGGAGCAATATTGTGACAAATTCAATAAAGACTTTCAAGATGGTCTACAACAAAAAAAATCTTTAAAAAAAAAAAGGGCAGAAAAGAGAACTCAAAAATGGATCCACCACTACAGTTTTAAGACACTTCTTAGGAATCCTTTTTTCTCTCGAGTGAAAGAATTCTTTACTATGTGACTAAAGAACTAACCATTATTAAATCTGCACATACTCAGAGCTTCAGACAGTTTAGCCTACAGCAGTGCTCAAAAGCTTCTCTGCCCATCTTGAGTTCCAGCCTCCTGTGATGCCATAACTCTAGTATCACAACTGACCTCCTGTCCTCATCCTTGTTTCTAAAATCTGAACAAAGAACCCTGAGCTCGGCTTTAGGTGGGAGACATGGGGTGTCTCCCTGACTATGAAAGTATGGGAGACCCTGAGATGAGTCTACAGGGAAGATACTGGGAAATCTTGATCCCTGCAGGGCTTTCAGCAAAGAATTAACACCAATCTGTTAGGTACAGAAACTGAGGAAGATGTGACCCCAAACAAACCTGACCCAGACCTTGGAAGGGTTTCAGTTATTTCGAGTGTTAACAAGAAGCCACTAGGAAGAGAGTTGCCACAGAGAGGGAAAAGTGGAGAGTACTTGTTTTAAGCCTCAAATGTCCAAATGACCTTCCAGGACCCAGTGGGACACTACCTCCTGCGTGGTCCATCAGCTTCATGTGTGAGCTCTGAAAAGGCTCTTCCATTCAGCCCAATTTCTCCCCTTTGTCACCAGCTTCTTCTGTAGGTCCAGGCCTCAGAGGAAAAATAAATCACATTTTCATCCTATTCACCTTTGCTTCCCAAGCATGTCCATGAGAGCTGTCTTAGTCTGTCTGGACTGCTATAACAAAAATACCATAGGCTGGGTGGCTTAAACAACAAACATTTATTTCTCACAGTTCTAGAGGCTGGAAGTCCAAGATTCAGTGTCTGGTGAGAGCTCTCTTCCTGGTTCATAGACACCAGCTTCTTTCTTGCTGTGCCCTCACATGGTGGAAAGGGCAAGAGAGCTCTGCAGTCCCTTTTATAAGGACACTAATCCCATTCATGAGGGCTCCATCCTCAAGACCCAATCACCTCCCAAAGGCCCAGCCTCCTAATATCATCACATTGGGGGTCAGGATTTAAACATATGAATTTGAGGAAGACACCAGAGCTGTGAGAGTTCTTCCCTACATCAAACTGGATTCTGATGGACTGAGTACTGTTCTCCATAATCCTGGTCTCAGTCCTGAAGTAATCTTAAAGAGTTACCTTACCATCTTATACATCCCTTAACTCCTGGAAAAATCAATTTAGCCATGACAAGATGATGGTTATCTAGCTTTTTAAAGACACAGTGTTTTTCTTAAGCAATTTATTGAACAACTATCTGTACAAGCATGTTCACAGTTTATAATAAGAAAATTAGTAACAGCCTAAATATCCATTAGTAGGATAACGTGTTGTTCCTGGAAGAGCTTCTGTATCATTTAAATTTTTGAGAATGAAAATGCTTTCATATTACTTGTGTCAAGTCATTGCTGTAGCCTTCTAAGTGGTCCCCTACCTTTGTTCTCGCCCTTTGTAATCGTTCTCACTGCTTCTTCTGTGATCTATTAAAATGCAAATGTGACTGTGACACCCCTGGGCTTAAACGGTTTGTGCCTCTTTGTCTACCCATCACGTTCTGAGCTCCTCAGTGTAAGAGTCCTCATGATCTGTCCCTGCTCTCCTCTGCAGCCTCGGCTCCTGTGCCTGTGCTCTGCTTTTCCTACCACACATGACTTGTCGCCATCCCTGAACCTATCAGTTTCTTTCACAGCTACATGGCTTTGCACTTGCTCTTTTTAAAAAAATAAATTTATTTATTTCATTTATTTATTTTTTTGTCTGCATTGGGTCTTTGTTGCTGCGCATGGGCTTTCTCTAGTTGCCGCGAGTGGGTGCCACTCTTCGTTGCACTGCGTGTGCCTCTCATTGCGGTGGCTTCTCTTGTTGCGTAGCACAGGCTCTAGGCACGCAGACTTCAGTAGTTGTGGCACACGGGCTTAGTTGCTCCGTGGCATGTGGGATCTTCCCGGACCAGGGGTCTAACCCATGTCTCCTGCCTTGGCAGGCAGATTCTTAACCACTGTGCCACCAGGGAAGTCCCTCTGCTCTCTGCTTTTAGTACCTTCCTCCTCCTTCTCCAAAATCAAATTCTAACATAACGTCCTGCTCTACTCTCAGAAAAAGAAGCCCACCTGTTCCAACAGCCACTATGGGCTCTTAGCTCGCTCTGCACAAAGTGTCTGTGTTCACGATTCGCCTGCCCCTCTAGAGTGCGTGCTCTTGGGAGCTGAGAGGTGTGTTCATCTCATATTCCCCACTGAAGCACAGGCCCTGTTGGACGCTAAATATTGAATGAATGAAGACATTAATGAATGAACAAGTGTATGATTCTTCTAGTGCTTATATCTATTAATTCCTTGTGTTTGTTTTAGGCTATACCCAATTATTTAAATCACGTTCACATATATAAAAGTATTGGGCTGGGGAAAGAGAGGTCCCATGCAAAGTGTTCATTCTCAGCCTCAAACCCTCTGACAGATGGCCCTGCTCTCAACAAGAAAGCTCATTTGTGATCCTTAGCTACCCAAAATCTTCTGTGACACTTGGAACACATCTGGGGACTTAGCTGGGATACACTATGTCTTTGGGGGGATCAGAATCATCTTAGGATTTGAGCCAAACTTAGCCTACGCCATTCATTTGGTTTTTTTGTGCCAGGACAGCACAGGTATGGGGGTCCTTTTTTTTCTTTGGCCACGCCTTGAGGCTTGCAGGATCTTAGTTCCCAGACTAGGATTGAACCCGTACCCTCAGCAGTGAAAGTGCGGAGTCCTAACCATTGGACCTCCAGGGAATTCCGTAGGGGTGTTTATTGTCTAAACCTGTTGCCAGAACTATTTTGACGTCTGAAAGTATTCCAAACATGGTTAAAATGAATTCCCCAAGATGGCTTATTTGCATATGTGTGTGAATTTGCCTCAGGAATAATTGCTGACACTGACGAAAGCACTGACCTCTCAAAGCACCCCACGCTTGTAGTACAGCACTTATAGTGCACTTAACAATTGGTCCTCTACAGCCTCACTGGAAAGGAAGTTCCACAGGGCAAGTAGGTTCATTTTTTCCATAATTATTGATACACAGAAAAGAATATATATAACATACATGTAAGTTATGGAGCATAGCACTGTTTCTTATCTTTCTATCCCTACTGCCTAGAAAAATGCTTGGTACAATAAATGTATGTTGAATAAACAAATGATTCTTCTATGAATAAGTGAACCAGATAGAACAGCATCTCCCAGATTAAATACCCATCAGTTGTCAGATGGCTAAAGGCATTATTCCAAGGTGGACTTAACTCCCTACTATATGTATGAGAACCAAATTTTACTTTCCAGACTGATCCTCTTCCTGTCTACAGTTTGCAAGTTCAGTAGTGTGAGATCTCTATCATAGGGCTACACGGTGGAGACAACATGGCGTGATTGAAAGACCACTGACTAAAGGCAGACAATTCTTTAGCCAGAGCTCTACCATTTTATAGTTGTATGACCTTGGGCAAACTATACACCATCCCTAGGAATCAGTTCTTTAACCTATTAACAGTGGGTTATTAATACTTACCTGCTGGAGTTTCAGGGAGTGTAAATGAAATAACATCTGATGTTAATTACCTTCTCACATTATTTCAGGTAAAGAAACCTGTCTAAATATTTCTAGACAGAAATCATTGACCTCTGCTATTGATGGCGTACTGGAAAGTAGCTTAAAAGCTGTATTTACAGAGTTGCCATCAACCTGGGGGTTTCTGCTTCCCTCTTAAACTCATGGGCCATATCGGACTTCCTCCTTATTACCTTGTAGTTGCATCTTTCCTTGGTGGCTTTATATTGCTTTTTGCCCTTCGTGGTAGCTAAATCCTACATACGGCATCCATGGAGTTTTTGTCTTTCACATATTCCTGAGGAGTCACTTTGGTTTTTCCCCTTGATTTAACCTTAGAGACAAATCAATAGGTAACTATGGTTCTCTCCTGAACAGTAACAGAAAATGGAAAAAAAAACAAAAAACAAAAGAGAGAGCGAGAGAGAAAGAAAAGGGAATTTTCTGTGCGGTAATTCTCACAGTTTATGGTAATGCCACGGCTTTGTACTTTTTTCTGATGGACACACCATAGTTCAAGCAGTTCGATTTGGTTCTGCATAAGCAGTCCCCTCTTCTGGAATGGGTTATGTAGTGTGAAGTGTAATTACAAAGCCAGTCATTTAAAACTCACAATGCCAGTGCCCACAGGAATGAGGTTACCCTGGGTCACTGGGTTCTCAGGGCAGTCCACAAAAGTCTATCTAACCCTGAATGTTGCTGGCCTGGAGCACAAGATGCAGCTACTCCCAATAACTCTGTACGTCCTTGGCTCTGCAAGAGGAGAGAGGGCACTCTGTGTTCCAGCCCCAGGTGCCAGGGACACAGCTCTCCCTTACTCCCTACTTGGCTGGGCCCTCAGCTAGGGGTTGGGCTGTGCCAGGGAGGGGGCTGGGGAGAAGGGCAGAAAACTCTGGGCACCAGTGCCAGAAATTTGACTCTCTTAGAACCTCATTCTAGTCCTTCAATAATAGTAATAATAATGACATTTGTATGGTGCTTTATGATTTACAAATGACATATTTTTATCCTTATATCTCACTGGTCTCGTTTGGTTCTTACAAGTCTGTTGAATTTGTAATTGTTATAATTTCATTTAACAAGCAAGAAAACTGAGGTTGAGAAGTGAAAGATTTTTTCTAAGGTCAGTGGGGAAGGGTGTGAAAAAAAGACCAATTGCCACCCAAGCATGGGTGCTTTTGACTAGGTCTTCCTCCACGCCCACGTTTGTATTTCATTTATTTACAAAACACTTCATGTTTACTAGGTGCCAGGCACTGTTCTAGAGTTCTACAAATATCAGCCCACTTAATATGGCTCAGTCCTGAGTTAAGTTTTGCCTTATTTTCTTTTTTACTTTTAAACTTGTGCCTTGATCACCGTGGATTCGTCTTAGAAATGGGTGGTGACTTTAACAATGTTCCCCAGAGGCACATGTTTTAGTCAGATGGGCTTGGACTACTGTGTCAAGTGATCTCTGACTCTCATATTTCTGTTATCAGGTGAATTGTTTTCAAGAGTCAGACTCTGCCACATAGTTTAAATATGACGTGAGCCTTTATATTCGCAAATACAGCAGGCCTCTCCATCATAGCCTTTTTTATTTGAAGACAAAAGAAACTGTCTCCAACCAGAGCTAATGTCTCAGCCAATGGAATATTGCCCTTAATAAACCCTCTACTGAATATTTCATCCGAGTCTGGCAGTTCTGTGCTTCTTGGCACCTAGAGAGTATTTGACCAGCCTAAGAGGAGAGTAGCCCAGCAGCTACCAGAACAGGATCTGAAATAGACCTCTGGCTTTGAATTCTGGCTCTCCTTCTTTCTATTTTTGATCTTCGGCAAGTTATTTACCCTATCTGTGCCTCAGTTTTCTCATCTTTAAAATGGGGACAGTAATAGTGCCAACCTCACAGGGTTGTTGTGAAGCCTGTCCCATTCTACAGATGAGAAAATTGAAGCTCAAGGAATGGTAAGGAATTTTCCCAAGACCACACAATTAGTATGTGCTGGAGCTGGGGTTTGAATTTAGAGTTGCCTGTTTCCAAAGCACATACTTTACCAGCTGTAGGGATAGATTCAACTCCTGGCCAGGTGGTCAATCGGATGTGCTATGTTGAGAACAATTCTGAGACTGCATTGGAGCTGAATGGGAATGAGTGTAGGCACAGGAGGGGAGATGGCATATGTCATTCCCACTCGGCACACCCACTGATAGACCCGGATATCATTTAGGAAGGGGGCCCCAGCCTGGGAGCTCCTGTAGGGCAGATGCCACCTCTTACTGGTATCTGTCTCCCCAGCTCTTAGCACAGTGCCTGGCCCAAAGTAGGTAGTAAATATGCATTGAACTAGATTGAATCAAGCTGTCCAAAGACTTGCACCCTGAGGATAGGTCCTCTGCACTCTGGATTTGGGCAGCTTCCTTCTGTTTGCCTTAAAATAAGGCAAACTTCGAGTCCTAAATGAGACTTGGGGAGGCTCATACGTCCATATGTTAAGACCTTCTATAGCTTCCACCCTTATTTCAAGGGCAAATTTAAGTGTAAAACTGATACAAACAAGATATGTTGATTTTATTTTACTTCAGTCACTACAATGAAACAACAGCCAGTTTATCCAGCCAATTTATCTTCCTCTCCCTATGCCTACTCACTCTTCCTCCACTCTCAATTACAAAGGCAAATGGATACTACCTTAAGTGTGGGAAGTAAGAAAGACTGATGGGTTAGAGTTTGGAAGTAACATCCTATCTTTGGAACATAGTCAGCCTGGGACCATTGATTCTGTTTCATTTTTCCTTCCTGATTTAAAGAGTAGTGGAAGTCTGGAATGTTTATTGTTTCATGAGAGTCTGGGTAAAAGGAGTATTTGACTTGGTTTCATAAGCAAACCCTGCTCATCTACTTAGGTGTGACCCAGGCGGAGTGCACTCTGGAAAACTTGCCCTTCAGAGTGTTGTTCTTTGAAACCCAATCTAGTGTGTATCCCTAGAAGGAGGCATGTGGTTACCATCTTCTTCCTTTAAACTAAAATGGTATTTAGATCCTGCAGCATGAGGAGACTGGCTTAATGAAAGCAATAAGCTGGAACAGATGACTTCTTCAATCTTCTTTTAGCTTAAAAAAATATTATTGGTCACTTCCTCTTAGCCAGGTGCTATGCTAAATGCTTTTATGTACATTATCTCACTTAATTCTCATAACAGCTGTAGGGGGGAGGTATCATTACCTTACTGTACAGATAAAATCTTAGACTCCAGAAGGTTAAGTGATTTGCTAAGATTGCATAGTTCCCAAGTGGTTAAACCTCATTTATTCAGTAAATGTTTGCTGAGCCCCTGCTTGTTGCCAGGCACTGGAATAAACTCTAGAAATACTGAAATGAATAAGAAGTAGCCCTGCACTCAAGAGCTCCCAGTCCAAAGACAAAGATGGATCTCCAAATGGATTATATAATCAAATGTAGTAAAGGAGTGATAACTGTATGGAAAGGGCATCACGGGAGCACAGATAGAGGAACTCGACCAGCCTCGTAGTCAGGGGGGTCTTAGATGATGAAAGAGTAAGCACTGAACTGGTGAAGGAGGGTTAAAAAGGGACAGACTGCATCCCAGGCATTGGGAGGGGGCAGCACAAGCAAAAGCATGGAGATGAGAAACAGCATTAAGTGTGAGATCCACAAATGTGGGGATTGCTAGACTAGTGTAGGTGTGGAGATGGGGTTGGCATGGTAAGCAGGGGCCAGGTCAAGGTTGTCCCTGTAGTTTTGCTTCTCCAATGACCTATACTCTTCCCCTTGAAACTTATGCTCTGTGAAGAAGCCTGTCCCCTGCTGAGAATCCAGAAATGGCCCCAGGGACTTCCCTGGCGGTCCAGTGGTTAAAATTCCATACTTCCACTGCAGGGGGCATGGGTTCAATCCCTGGTTGGGGAACTAAGATCCTGCGTGCCACGCAGTGCAGCCAAAATTAATTAATTAAATTAAATTAAAATGGCCCCAAACAGTTACTCTTAGGTGAAAGTTTAAATCAGATAGTCTACTGGGAGGGAGGGTGTTGCTGCAACCCAGAGAATCATTTCTCCTCTAGGAGGCTCCTGGGCCAACTCTTAGCAGATCACGTATCTAGCCAGATAAGCAATTGAAGAGCTAGGGACAGAGATTAGAGTCACTGTGCAACAGTGGGTGACTCCTCTGAAGCCCACACCCTCAGTGAATTGTTGCGATGCAGCAGTTAACTTCGACCTCCCCCCTCCCACCCTGGCTTTCTCTCTGTCTCCATCCTCCTACAAACTATCTATACACCTCTGCCCTTTTCCTGTGTTTGTCTTTGCTGTTCCTTCTTTGAGCTTGCATGGGATGCTTGTCATCACTGACATGAACTGAATGTATAAGGCTTGGCCTCCACAACAGCGTTTCCTAACTGAACTGCAGTACAGTCAAATCAGCGGCATGAATCCTCTGGGACCCAAGATTAAGAGGATGAGATGAAAGCTTCTAAGTGTGAAACACAACAGCTAGATCAGAGTTTCCCAAAGTGTGGTCTGTGGACCACCTGCATCAGAAGTGTTTCTGTTGAGTGGAGATTAAAGGGTCCCAACCCAGGCCTATCGATTCCAAATACCTTGGAATATAGCCAAGAATTCTGTAGTTTTAACAAGCCCACTGGAAGATCCTTTATATGTGTGTGTGTGTGTGTGTGTGTATGCATATATATATGTGTGTGTATATATATATAAAACAATTGCCTAGAACAGGAATCACAAAATGGCAGCCATAGATCGAACTCACTTGCAGATCTATCTTGTTTGGCCCTTACCGTGTTTTAAAAATCAGAACATTTTACTCAAAAATCTAGATTTCTGGCTTCTCTCTATAGAGGCAACCTGGAGCCTATATTCACACAATGATCATCTGAAGCTAGCTACATAAGGACCATCCTGTTTCACTCAGCATGCTGTCAGTCCCCAGAGCCACCAGGGCCTCCCATGGCCTAATATCCTCACCTTTGACTTGGGCTCCTCCAGGACAGGTACCAGGTTTTTGTCATCCATGAATCCTCAGTCTCTAAAACCAAATTTACAGAAGAGAGTGAATAAATGATGTTGACTAAATGAATGGGCACAAGCTTGATGAGAAACTCCTCTTGGTTTGGATAACTTAACTGCAAGCTAAAAAAAAAAGCCCTGGTCTTGGGTGCAGGACACACAAGTTCTCATCCTGGTTCTACTGCTGATATCTTTGGCTATATCACCTCACTTCTCAGAGTCTGAGTTATCTTAACCATAAAAAGAGCTATAAGGATAGATTTGACTCTAAATTCTTCAATCTCGAACAGCATCTCTACGTTGCGGGTAGTTTCCATTTTAAAACTGTGCGTGGTAGAAGAGGATATTGTGAAACTCAGCCCCAGCCAGCGTCTCTCTCTGAAGCTCCACACTCACAATGCCATCTGTTCACAAGGCAGTTTGGAATCTTAGTCTGACCCGAGGAGGTAGCTGACTCTCTGCATAGTCACAGAATGGTCGGTACTTATGGAGAGAGACTGGGCTAACACCTTCAGTTATGCACAGATGAAGTCCAAACACTTCAGCACAGTGCAGAAGGCTCTTCATACTCAGCTCCCTGCCAGATATCCCTGTGACGCCCCTCCTTTCACCAGCAGTACTCAGTTACCTAGCTGCCCCCAAACCCATGTTGTTTCTCCCCTCTCTGCCTTTGTATATAGTCTTTTCCTCACCCCATTCAGCCATCTAGTGAATTCTACTTGGCCTTTAACACCCGGTGGAAAGACCCCTTTGGGAAGTTTTCTAGCCACTGCCCCTGAACCCCTTCTCCAGGCCTAACTTTTCACTCTCTCTCCTCAGTACCTTTAACTTTGCCTTGTACATGTCCCTGTCATTACATCATCACAGCTCTCCTTTATGTGCTGGCTCCCCTACTAGACTGTGATCTCCTTGAGAGCAAGGATCTAGGACATGTCTCAGAAGCACAACCAATGCATGTTGAATGGAGGCTCACCAGCCCTAAATCCCATATGCTGGAAGGACTGCACCTCGGCGAAGAGCTGACCATTAGCCCTGGTCTTGCCCACATTCCCCCTCCCCCAACACACACACTTATGCATTTTCAGATGCACAGCTCATGGCTGAGCTTTAGAATGACAGGTGATGTTTGCCACAGGTTGATTATCCTGTGTTTCAGCATCAGTGCTGCATAATGTTAATTGTAGGGATTATGTGTAAATAATTACTTTCTGTAGCACTTAGCAATTACGGCATGGCATAGGCAGCATTTCCTAAATTGTTATGAGGAATCCTCTAATCCTCTTTTGGAGAATGTAAATAGACACTGTATTAAAACAGTAATCCTGGGCTTCCCTGGTGGCGCAGTGGTTGAGAGTCCACCTGCCGATGCAGGGAACGCGGTTCGTGCCCTGGTCCGGGAAGATCCCACATGCCGCGGAGCGGCTGGGCCGGTGAGCCATGGCCGCTGAGCCTGCGCGTCTGCAAAGGGAGAGGCCACAACAGTGAGAGGCCCGCGTACTGTTGGGAAAGTCTGAAGACTTTATTAGCATATTAAAGGTTCAGATGTCTGGCGATAAAGAACGAAGTTTAATTTTGTTTCACTCCGTGTTTCTAAAGCTCAGTGTTGAGGAATTAATACTGAATTAGAAGTCAGAAGACTTGAGTTCTCATTTCCCCTCTGCCAATAATGCAAACGTGTGATCTTGAACCAGACACTTCCCCTTTTGGAGCCTCAAATTCCTCATTTGTAAATTGAATGGATTGAAAAAAAAATCTAAAATGACATGTCTGGATTAGATTATTTCTAGCAGCCCTTCTAATCCCCATTTTCTATCCTGCTCAGAAGGGATGAACAACTCTGGTTTTGATAACTTTGCTGGGCTAAAAGGCTTACACAATGAGTACTTAGCTACATGCTTTCAGTTCTGCTCTGCCCCGCCCCCCGGAACAGCTGGGCAGGACCTAGGATGTTCCCTTAATGCAGCTGTTTCCTGTGTAAGGCCAGATCTGATGGGAAATTATCTGGCAATTCTGAGCTGGCTGTGCCAACTCCGGGATGACCTTTTTATTTATTTTTTTTCTGGGACAATCTTTAACATTGTAAGAATCAGCCATCCACTTTTCTTCTGCTTTGCAAGGAATTCCCCATTGCAGGAATCATTGCCCCGAATATCCAGAAAACAATAAATTTGATAGTAAAGTGAAACTCTGGGTTAAGGAGGAGCTGGTGGGTAGGAGAGATTTGATAGCAATCATCAACCAGGACCCTAAAAACCCCAAGTACCTGCCAGGAGACCAGATCCCCGAGAATGTAGTGAGGAGAGTAAGGCCCAAAGTTCCCCTGGTCTTGAGAGAAAATATAGCCAAACTGGTTCCGTTTAAAAGTACATCTGGCTGGGCTTCCCTGGTGGCGCAGTAGTTAAGGATCCACCTGCCAGTGCAGGGGACATGGGTTCAAGCTCTGGTCCGGGAAGATCCCACATGCCGTGGAGCAACTAAGCCTGTGCACCACAACTACTGAGCCTGTGCTCTAGAGCCCACGAGCCACAACTACTGAGCCCATGTGCCACAACTACTGAAGCCCGTGTGCCTAGAGCCCGTGCTCCGTAACAAAGAGTAGCCCCCACTCGCCACAACTAGAGAAAGCCCACATGCAGCAGCAAAGACCCAACGCAGCCAAAAATAAATTAATTAAATAAATTTAAAAAAAAATAAATAAAAGTACATCTGGCTGAAGTCAGATTTTGGAATCACAGAGTTCATGTGGACAGGGGTCATTGGTATTTCCTGCTGATGGAGGCCCTATTAGCGTGACCTCATGTTCAGAACAGAAAGCCCGCACTTGCTGCTCTGAAGGGTAGCTCCCAAATGGCCACTGTTTAAGATTCACATTACACATAAGCAGAATGGTGGTTCCCTCTGGATATCATCTCGGCCAAGTCAGAAATACCATTACTCAGAATAATCTGTAGCCAGGATTTTCTTCTTTCGTAAGGTACCACCACTCCAAGATCGTTCCTTCTTTCCTTTCCTCTGTCCTAAAAAGTTACAGAGCATTCATCCTAGAGTCATATGACAAAACTAAAACAATTTAGTGTGATGCTCTTTATTCCAGGGAAAGCAGTCCACGGACTGGGGAAGTACAGGGCCTCACCAGCAGTGGACTGCTCTTCCCAGGGATTTTGGGCAAGAGCAAGTTTTGCATTAGAAGTGGCAACACGAAACAGGGCATGACTGGCTAGGAGGCCCTATTTTCTAGGGTCAGGTAAACCAGCTAAAGCTGAGCTGGAGGACTGAGATTGGTGTTAGGCTTCCTTGACAGTGAGGCATTTCCCGTAAGTGCTGCTGACTTAGGTTTAGATTTGGTGGCGAGGGGGTGGGGCGGGGGTGGGGCGGGCACTGGGCTGCCTCCATTTTGTGGGTCCTGATAGAGGAATTAACTTTATGACTGTATTACAGATTTTGCACTGGGCACCATGGTATGTCACGGAGCCCGCGTGGGTGTATGTAGTACAACTCTTATAGGGATTGGGTCCAAAAGTTAATGTCTAAGGCAAAAATCAAGTATTATCAGAAATACCCTTGAAAATATTTAAAACCATCCCCAAGGGTGGTGAAATGGTCACACTATGAGAAGCACCAGGACAGCTGAGGGACCTGAGTTTAACTGAGGGATTCTGTCATTCATCCCACACTTCTCCAGGCCATTGACTCAGTGTGTGGAATGGTACTAGTTAAATTACAATGTCTCTCTCAGAGTTTTATTTATTTTGGCTGAAATTGAACTTGTGTAAGCTACATATGTGCATGTCACTCATTCGGTGAAATGCATAGAAAAATACCTACACTCATCCTGCTAAGTAAGGTTACTCCCCAGGAGAGGACTGGGATTGGGGATGCTAAACAAAAAGAGGGTCAAAGAGGACCTCAGGCTTCTCTATAATGTTTTTATTTTTATTTAACACAGAAAATGCATTCACATTTTTCTTGTGTAACATGAAAAGATCCCTGACTACAAGTTGCTCACTATCAGAGGGAGACAGGCATGAAAATAAACAATAAGATAGATAGTTATAAGTGCTATAATAGCAGTTATGGGAGGCCACAGGGGAGGGGAGCAATTAATTTTTCCCTGCTACTTAATCTCATCCCTGTCCTTTTATTCTGTGTTCAAGGAAATACAGTTGAAGCCCTGCTTATCTTGCTTCAAGGTGACCTAGATAAGGCTTGGACATTTTTGCTTGTCTTGCTAGGTCCCTCCCCTGCCCCAGGGAAGGGCAGCTCTTATAGTATGTAGGGCTAGGAGAAGCACATAGACATTAGAGGAGGCATCTGCTTGAGTTTTCTAATCTGCCACGTTTTTTTCTGCCATCACAGGGATCTTGCTAAGGGTGAGAGGGGACCTTGGACATTGGACCTCAGTGTGTTGGCCCACTGGTGGGCTCACTCTTGGCAGTGACTTCTCCTCCTCTTTGTCCTTTGTGAGGTAGAATGGACAAGAATTATTATTTCCTTGTTATGGACTTGGAATCAAAGGCACAGGAATCAGAAGCAGAGATGAGAACCCCACACTGGGTTGCTCCCCAGCCCAAGGCCTTGTCCATCTAACCCTTCACGCTCTCACTGACCACTTCAGAAGGCAGTTATAATAAGCTCTGAAAGTAGAACCCTTGTGAAAATTAATAAAGGGGAACCTCAATAAAATGGAGTTGGGAGGCCAGAAAGGGGAGCTCTTGTGCATGTTCCACTCGACATCAACACAGATCCTAACAGGAAGAGACATACCTTGCATCTCAGGCAGGAAGTTACACTACTTCAGTACCACCATTAGGAGGAAGATTTTCTCCTTGCATGGCAACAAGTCAGCCAATGAAAAGCCACTATACTTAGAACACCAAGTTTCTTCCAATGGGCTTTTTGTTCTTAATAGTCCCTCTCAACTTCCCTTCTCCTCTATAAAAGAGTTTCCTCTCCTTCTCTTTACAGGACTTACATGTGGTTCACCATAGTTGCATTTCCCAAATTGCAATTCTTTGCTGTTCCTGAATAAACTTGTTTTGCTGGTAAAATAACCAGCAGTTTTATTGTTTTAGGTTAACACCTAGAATCCATAGCAACAGAACCATAGGAAGTCCATTGGATATATGTTCAGAGTACTTTCCTGACACAGGCTATATAGCGTGAGCTCTGTTCCAGACCTAGTGGGAAAACTCTACAACTCTTTTCCTGGGAATGAGGTCCTTCTCAAGTTGTGCTTAGTATACTAAGAATTACAGACCTGCCACAACTAGGACCTGATGCAACCAAATAAATATATATATATTAAAAAAAAAATTTGCAGCCCCTAGACTGAGATGGAATTCACCACATTTTATCTGTGAGGTCCTGAACAGATTACTTGACCACCCTGAACCTCAGCTCTTTACCTGTAATATGGGAAAAAACACCACCCTCCTCACTGGATAACTGTGAGGAATGAATAGAAGTCAGATGCCTGGCCCAAGGCAGGCATTCAGCATATTCCCACTCAATCTTTGGATCTTTCCTACAGGGGGTATTGGCTGCACAAACACACGGTAGGACTTGCCTAGTTTGGTGAGTTAGCTTAGTGTGAAAAATCAAACCTACAAGTTATTCGAAACATTAATGTCTGCACCCATGGAGAGGATCTTCGTTCAAAAGTGCCTCTTTTCAGACTAACTTGGGCCTGAAAGAATAGAGAAAGAAAGAAAGAAGGAAAGAAGGAAAGAAAGAAGGAAGGGAGGAAGGGAAAGAAAGAAAGAAGGAAACTTTGAATGCGTCATTTTTATTGCTTCTTTTTTTTCCACACACAGAGAAATTGAGATCAGTTGGCCGGGGCTGTGGACATCCTGAACTCATCTTATCTTTTTATACATTTCAAGAAGCGATAAAATGCTTTTATCAGTGTTCAATGTTGGTAATGACTGCATTGTGTGGTTTTCCAAAGACTTTCTCTTGGATGAAGGCATTTGATGATGGAGGACATTGGCCATTAAAGTTTTTAGGCTTCTGTCTCAGCAATAAAATGAGATGAGGATGTATGGCAGCATTTATACATGGTTTTCCTCTAGGATTAATTCTAGAGCTCACTGTCCCCAAAGATCTTTACTTTTAAATTAGCTGAAACACTTTGGTTGCCATAACAGAATTCATTTAAAGTTGGCTGAAGGGAAAAGTGAGAAATATATATTAAAAATGATTAAAGAAGACAATTTAGGTGATACAAACAAACCTTATTTAACACTTCATGAAGCAGGCAGCCTCCATTCCCAAGGGTCCAGAGAACTGCAAAACGGGGCAGAAGGTAGATAGCTTTCATAGGATAAAGAACAAAGAAGAGAAAAATAGAAAATATCTGATGAACTGGGGCCACACAGTCAACCTTGTTCGGGGTGAGAAGGAAGAAGAAAATAAGTATAGAGCCCAGAGCTGGATTCGCACTTGGGGGTTGGCTGACTGGATATGCTGCATTTCTGATCACATGGAGCATTTACGGGGCCATGAAAGTTATCTAAATTTCCATTTGCTGACATGGTACCCTGGGAAGGAGTGGCCTAGAAATTTATTTCAATATGTATTTGTATATGCTGTATACATGTTCATTGATATGCATATTTATGTATATATATATTCTATGCATGTACACTATGTATAATGTATAAGGATATGTATAGTCCTTTCTTATGGAATCTGAAGACAGAAATACAGTAAAGCTGTAGAAGACGAAACTGCAGAGGCATTGGGCCATCTTGCATGTCTGTTGAGCTCTTCTCTCCTCCCCTCCCCCTCCCCTGGTGTTATATAGCTGTTACCACTCTCCTGAGAGAGTGATTGATGGATATGGTTCCAATTAGTTCTGAGGCAGGGCTGATTAGATCACAAATTCTAATTCCTGGCTTGGGTAAGGTGTCCATCCTGGCCAATGAGCTACTATAGGCAGAGAAAATGAGATACCCAGTGCAGAACTGGCTGCTGGAGCCTGTCCTTTATGAGAAGGAAGACACACTCATTACAATTTATGACCAAGGACTGGAGATCAATCTGGACTGTGTATCAACACGGCATAAAGAAAGCAAACATGACCAAATATGACCAAATATAACCAAAATGACCTGAATCATGACTGAGAAGGATAAACAAAACAAGGGCCTGCCTTGTGGGTGGGTTTAGATGGAGAAAAGGAAGCAGGGTTTGATGGCAGTAAAAAAAAAAAATGGGATGAAGAGAATCCTTGTGTATGATACCTGGAGGCAGAGCAGCAGGATAGTGTCACTAAGAGAGAGGAAAAGCGAGCAGGAAGGGCAGCTGGGGCCACTGCCTTGCTCCCTAGAAGAGAATCTCCCCTAATTACTCCCACGTAAGCATTTTGTAATCCCTTCCCCATCCAACATCCTAATTCTAAATAAGGTCCATGTCTTTGATTTCCCATCTTCTTCCCTAATTAAAGGAAAGCATTTGGGGCTTCCCTGGTGGCACAGTGGTTAAGAGTCCGCCTGCTGATGCAGGGGACACGGGTTCGTGCCCTGGTCCAGGAAGATCCCACATGCCGCGGAGCGGCTAGGCCCGTGAGCCATGGCCGCCGAGCCTGCGCGTCCTGAGCCTGCGCGTCCGGAGCCTGTGCTCCGCAACAGGAGAGGCCACAGCAGTGAGAGGCCCATGCAGCGCAAAAAAAAGGAAAGCATTTAAAAGAAAATAAACAGTGATGGCAAAAATAATAGCTTCTGAGGCAGACATTGCTATCCCCATTTTATAGACATGGAAAATGAGTCTCAGTGTGATAAAGGAACTTTCCCCCAAGTCACACGGCTACTAGACACTGACACGAGTCAGACCCAGGTGTGCTGATTGCTGCCCACCACACCTCAGTGTCCTGTATGGGGGGGATGAGGAACTGTGCCAGCTTCCTACTGCTGCTATAACAAATTATCACAAACTTAATGCCTAGAAAAAGGCAAATCCATTATCTTACAGTTCTAGAAGTCAGAAGTCCTAAAGTCAAGGGGTTGGCAGGACTGCATTCCTTCCAGAGGCTCTGGGAGAATGTGCTTCCTTGCCTTTTCCAGGTTTGATAAGCTACCTTGCATTCCTTGGCTCATGGCCTCTTCTTCCATCTTCAAAGCCAGCAGCATTGTGTCTTCGAATCTCTAACTCTGCTTCCATCTTCTCTCACTCTGATCCTCCTGCCTCTCTCTCCTAAGGACACTTATAATTACACTGGGCCCACCAAGATAATTCAGAATAATCTCTCCACCTCAAAATCCTTAACTTAATCACATCTGCAAAGTCCCTTTTGCCATGTAAGGTGACATATTTCACAGGTTCCAGGATTAGGATGTGGACAGCTTTGGGGACCATTATCCTGCCTCCCACATGACCCACATCTGTGTCACTGACCACTGTACCCCCAGTACCTAGCACATTGCTTGTTGCTTATAAAGTGCTCAAGAAATATTTGTTAAACTGATGAATGAGGAACAGTAAAATAGACTAATTTCAAATCCTATCTTCTGTCTGCTTTTATATTTTTATTTATTTATTTATTTATTTATTGGCCATGCCACGCTGCTTGCAGGATCTTAGTTCCCCGACCAGGGATTGAACCCAGGCCCCCGGCAGTGTAAGCAGAGTCCTAACCACTGGACCACCAGGGAATTCCCTGTTTGTTTTTATTTTAATTTTAGTTTTTGGTTCATCTATCTTATGATATGATAGGACAAGAGGGACAAACTCTATGGCTGAGGGATCAGTTCCTCCAGTGAGCCCCGAATTTAAAAATGGACAAACCTTGATACCAGAGTCTATCTTCTTAGGTTGCAAGTAACTCTAGGTTGTAAATAAACTCTTCAAAGTGCAGACTGACTGCCTGTGACCTACAGCGGTGAGGCCTTCAAAACCCTTAAGTTCAAAATAAACCACAAACAAACAACCCAATTTTAAAATGATCAAAGGACTTGAATAGACATTTCTCCAAAGAAGATAGACAAATGACCAATAAACATATGAAAAGATGCTCAACATCATTAGCCATCAAGGAATACAAATCAAAATGTCAATGAGATATCACTTTACACCCATTAGAAGAGCTACAATAAAATTTAAAAAAATAGGGCTTCCCTGGTGGCGCAGTGGTTGAGAGTCCGCCTGCTGATGCAGGGGACACGGGTTCATGCCCCGGTCTGGGAAGATCCCACATGCCGTGGAGCGGCTGGGCCCGTGAGCCACGGCCGCTGAGCCTGCGCGTCCGGAGCCTGTGCTCCGCAACGGGAGAGGCCACAGCAGTGAGAGGCCCGCGTACTGCAAAAAAAAAAAAAAAAAAAAAAGTAAAAAGTAAATACATGAAGAAACCATGAACATTTTCTGTCAGGGAAAGAAGAGCTTTCAGTGAAACAACACTGCCACAGTGTAAAAAGCATCAGTCCTCAGACTTAGAAAACAAAATTATGGTTAACAAAGGGGAAAGGTGACGGGGGAGGGATAAATTAGGAGGTTGTCATTAACACATACACACTACTGTATATAAAATAGATAATCAACAAGGACCTACTGTATAGCACAGGGAACTCTACTCAATACTCTGTAATAACCTATATGGGAAAAGAATCTGAAAAAGAATAGATATATTTATATGTATAACTGAATCACTTTGCTGTACACCTGAAACTACCACAACATTGTACATCAACTATACTCCAATATAAAATAAAAATTAAAAAAAAGTATAAGGGGACTCTACTAGTGGCGCAGTGGTTAAGAATCTGCCTGCCAATGCAGGGGACACAGGTTCGATCCCTGGTCTGGGAAGATCCCACATGCCGCGGAACAACGAAGCCCGTGCACCTCAACTACTGAGCCTGCACTCTAGAGCCCGTGTGCCACAACTACTGAAGCCTGCACGCCACAACTACTGAAGCCCACACGCCTATAGCCCGTGCTCCGCAACAAGAGAGGCCACCTCAATGAGAAGCACGTGCACTGCAACGAAGAGTAGCCCCCGCTCACCGCAACTAGAGAAAGCCTGCGGGCCACAATGAAGACCTAACGCAGCAACGAAGACCTAATGCAGTCAAAAATAAATAAATTAAATAAATTAATTAAAAAGAAAAAAGCATAAGTCCTATAAATCCCAAGATTCATAAAGGACAAATGTTTAATTACCGGGGCTTGGGGGAGACAAATACTCTGAGGCCTTTGTAGTATAACATAGGGTGCAGCTAAACTAGTTTTATCAAATCTTATCAGCCTTAGGGAAAGACCTGGGACTGATATATGTGAAGTTGTTTAACAATATGCTGATTTTAGGGTTTAACGAAACAAAGCAGGAAAGACAAGAATTGGCAGGTGTTGTATCTTCCATCTGCCTGGGATTTAAGACAGTGGGAACAGAGTGTACTTGTGATGATAGGACATATTAGAAAGTACAAAGGGGGAATTTTGATGAGGATGTGGCAAAAAGAATCATAAAGGTCTTTAAGGCAAACAACAGAACCAATTATATACAGAAGATTTTAATATGTAATCATAAAAGAGTTCAAAGCCATGGAACCACCAGATATATTTGGCCTATGCAGTGTTTAAATTAGTTGCTAATGGGAATTCCCTGGAGGTCCAGTGGTTAGGACTCAGTGCTTTCACTGCCACGGCCTGAGTTCAATCCCCCGTCAGGGAACTAAGGTCCTGCAAGCCACGCAGTGTGGCCAAAAAAAAAAAGTTGCTAATATTTAAAAATAAAAAGATTTTATATCAAATTATGTTTTATAGCTTCTCTTGAAAAATTGGAAGATCTGTCAAAACTGGGTCCACAGCCTTTCCTGGAAACAGGACTGGTGCTGAGAGGCAGCTGCGCCCTTAGAAGGGTGGGGTGGTCTCCAGTTTGTCCCTGGAGCTTCAGCCATACCATGGGCACTGGAATACCACACTGCCTCCAGGACCAGTCCTTTCTGAAATATCTGGTTCTTTAAAATGGAAACTGTGTTTTTGCTCTTATTTCTTTTGCCTTAGGAGATAGAGCCAAAAAAAATATTGCTATGACTTATGTCAAAAAGTGTTCTGCCTACGTTTTCTTCTAGGCGTTTTATGGTTTCAGGTCTTACACTTAGGTCTTTAATCCATTTTGAGTTTATTTTTGTATATGGTGTGAGGAAATGTTCTGATTTCTTTATTTTTTTTCCTACTCTTATTTTTTTAAATTTTTATCTATTTTTTATACAGCAGGTTCTTATTAGTTATCCATTTTACACACATCAGTGTATACATGTCAATCCCAATCTCCCAATTCATCCCACCACCACCACTCCTCCCACCACTATCCCCCTTTGGTGTCCATACGTTTGTTCTCTACATCTGTGTCTCTACTTATGCTCTGCAAACCGGTTCATCTGTACCATTTTTCTAGGTTCCACATATATGCGTTAATATATGATATGTTTTTCTCTTTCTGACTTACTTCAGTCTGTATGACAGTCTCTAGATCCATCCACATCTCTACAAATGGCCCAATTTCATTCCTTTTTATGGCTGAGTAATATTCCATTGTATATATGTACCACAACTTCTTTATCCATTCGTCTGTCGATGGGCATGTAGGTTGCTTCCATGACCTGGCTATTGTAAATAGTGCTGCAATGAACATTGGGGTGCATATGTCTGTTTGAATTATGGTTTTCTCTGGGTATATGCCCAGTAGTGGGATTGCTGGGTCATATGGTAATTCTATTTTTAGGTTTTTTTTGGCTGCGTTGGGTCTTTGTTGCTGCGCGTGGGCTTTCTCTAGTTGCGGCAAGTGGGGGCTACTCTTCGTTGCGGTACGTGGGCTTCTCATCGTGGTGGCTTCTCTTGTTGTGGAGCACGGGCTCTAGGCATGTGGGCTTCAGTAGTTGTGGCTTAGGGCTCTAGAGCGTGGGCTTAGTAGTTGTGGCGCATGGGCTTAGTTGCTTCACAGCATGTGGGATCTGACCAGGGCTTGAACCCTTATCCCCTGCATTGGCAGGCGGATTCTTAACCACTGCGCCACCAGGGAAGTCCTTATTTTTAGTTTTTTAAGCAACCACCATACTGTCTTCCATAGTGGCTGTATCAACTTACATTCCCACCAACAGTGCAAGAAGGTTCCCTTTTCTCCACACCCTCTCCAGCTTTTGTTGTTTGCAGATTTTCTGATGATATCCATTCTAACTGGTATGAGGTGATACCTCATTGTAGTTTTGATTTGCATTTCTCTAATAATTAGTGATGTTGAGCAGCTTTTCATGTGCTGCTTGGCCATCTGTATGTCTTCTTTGGAGAAATGCCTATTTAGGTCTTCTGCCCATTTTTGGATTGAGTTGTTTGTTTTTTTAATATTGAGCTGCTTGAGCTGTTTATATATTTTGGAGATTAATCCTTTGTCCATTGATTCATTTGCAAATATCTCCTCCCATTCTGAGGGTTGTCTTTTCATCTTACTTGTAGTTTCCTTTGCTTTACAAAAGCTTTTAAGTTTCATTAGGTCCCATTTGTTTTTAGTTCCATTACTCTAGGAGGTGGACCAAAAAAGATCTTGCTGTGATTTATGTCAAAGAGTGTTCTTCCTACGTTTTCCTCTAAGAGTTTTATAGTGTCCGGTCTTACATTTAGGCCTCTAATCCATTTTGAGTTTATTTTTGTATATGGTGTGAGGAAATGTTCTAATTTCATTGTTTTACATGTGGCTGTCCAGTTTTCCCATCACCATTTGTTGAAGAGACCGTCTTTTCTCCATTGTATATCCTTGCCTCCTTTGTCGTAGATTAATTGACCATAGGTGCATGCGTTTTTTTTCTGTTCCATTGATCTACATGTGTGTTTTTGTGCCAGTACCATGTGGTTGTTGTTGTTGTTTTTAAATATTTATTTCTTTATTTATCTTTGGCTGCATTGGGTCTTTGTTGCTGTGCTCAGGCTTTCTCTAGTTGCGGCGAGGGGGGGCTACAGGCCACAAATGCTGGCGAGGATGTGGAGGAAAGGGAACATTTGTAAACTGTTGGTGGGAATGTAAATCGGTGCAGCCACTATGGAAAATAGTACGGAGTTTCCTCAAAAAACTAGAAATAGAACTACCTTATTACCCAGCAATTCCACTCCTGAGTATATATCTGAAAAAAATGAAAACACTAATTCAAAAAGATATAACCACCTCAATGTTCATAGCAGCATTATTTACAATAGTCAAGATATGGAAACAACCTAAGTGATGTCCATTAATACAGGAGGAGGGAATGAAAGTACACTGTGGCATGCACTGACTAACCAAAACATTCGTAGGCAAAACAGAGAAAGCTTGCCCTGAGGGGAAGATGTGTGAAGAAAGAAAAAATTCAGAAGCACTAGGCTTTATGATGGATGCCACTGATTTGGGGGCAGAAGCAAGCAGAGATGAGAAAATTGGGCAGCAATCATGATAGAAACATGTCGGACAAAGAGGTGAACTTTTTGTCTGTGAGACAAGGGGGATTCAGAGATGTGTGACACTCTTACCCAGAGATGAAGTACTTGGAGAAGCAGACTAAAAAGAAAAGGGAAAAACTGAAACTCTGAGCTGGACCTAGAACTCACTGCTGACTAAAGAACTGTGACGAATAATAAGATTTAGTTTTTCCAAGAGGAATTTTGTTTATGTGGGAGAAAAAATATAAATCAGTTAAATGATTCCATAAGCTTGTATGTTGTATAAAATATCTCTGGGGATCTCTGGTAATGGAGATATCTAAATGTTTCTCTTGGATTATTTAGCAGTGAGCTGCCAGGAGGTAAGGGGCTGAATGGAATGAGCTTGGCATGGGTTCTGTGATTAAGAACCCTCATAGAGAAGCTGAGGCAGAAGCTCAGTCAATTGAGCACAGTGTACCTGTGACCCTGGCAAGTGAGGAGCTAGGTTCCCAATCCCTAGCCCAACTTCACAGTACCAAGGAAATACTTCCAGCCAGGTTTCATATTGGGGGCAGGGGGGGATGGGGAAGGGTAACCTGGCAGAAGTCACAGGTAAAGCCTGCTTTTTCTGATTCCAGGAAGCAGGTCCATATGTGTACAAGAACATAGCCGACAGCTATATGCCTGTGTGAATTACATCTGGGCTGTATGCACAGAGCTGAATGATGACTCATGTGAGGCCTGGAGCCTTTGGTAGTCAAGATTTGCTCTTGCTTTGCTAAACTGAGTGGTAACTGATTGCACACAATTTTGGTGAGGTGTGTTTTGGGGACGAGGGAGAGAACGCTGCTTTGCAAACCCTAAGACAACATCAACCCTTCTCCAAAGACTGTTAAGTAAATCCCCATGCCAATTTCTATGTACTGGGTTAGTACCTGTTTTTTTGAGCTTCTCAGTGAGATCAGAGGGGAAAATTCCAATGAGAAATCAAAAGACTCTTGGGTAAAAGCATCCTTGGGCAGCTAGGGTGAAACTCTTCATGTCCTCATGCTGGTGCCTTGCCCCTATTCCTAGCTGGTTTATCAAGTCTTACGCTACTGCTTCAGGCCTCAAAACCCAGCCTCCCATGGTTAAGAGAAGATTAAGGAGCTGCCCTGGGGATTAAGGTCTTGGGCACCAGGCTCAGACACAAACAGAATCCTAGGTTCACAGTGGAGTCTTTCCTAGCACCCAGGATGCTCTCAAAAGACTGGACTAGGGGGGTAGATCAATTCTAGAAGGTATTGGTCGTTGAGAACAGGCACCATAAAACAAGAGCATCTTGCTCACTTTTTTTTTTCCCCAAAAGTTCAAGAATTATTTATTGAGTATCTACTATTGGCTGGAATTATTTTCAGCTCTGGAAGACATCAATGAGAATAAAAGAAATCTGTGCCTCAGAGAGCTTACATTCTAATAGGAAGGGGTGAGCCCCATGACATTCTTCACAATGTTTCTGTCTCTGCCTGTCCTGCTACAGAGGTAGAGTGGGAAAAAACATTTGAGACTTGTCGTATACTCATTTTGATCTACCTTGCAGAGCAGGCATATGATGGGGAAGGGCTACTGTGGGTTTGAGATTATCCACAATTGTCTAGCATCCTTTTTTTTTTTTTTTACTGCTTGCTGTTCTCATTGACTGAATAGTATTGTTATCACCAAGACTATAACACAAGTTTCACTTTGACTGAGCTTAGGGTTTGAGGCATAATATGGCCAACCTTTTACAAGCCTATAGGCCAACTATCACTCCCAGACTTTTTCAGATCACCCTCCTTGCACTTGCAAAGCTGAACCAAGAAATCAGCTCCACAGGGGGCCTTCCTTTCCACACCCACAAGACTCACCCTTGTAATGTTAATAGTTGCCAGAGTCCACCCTGAGAGTCTGTTGCTCACTCCAGAGTGAAGACAGAGAACTTACGGAGAAGAGTTTGGTTCATTTCTAAACTTTCTTGAATAATTATTTATTAATCACTCACCCTGTGCCAAATGCTCTCTAGGTACTAGGGGTGTAAGGGTGAGCTTAAATGGGTAAAGGGTCTGTTGTCATAGAGCTGATAATGCTATTGAAGGTGGAGAGAAGGAGAAAAAAATTGACAATGTCCGTCAATGTCTTCTACACATAGCACTCTTCAAATTTTAATGTGCATTCCCTAAAGGGAAGTTTCTCAGCAAATGGGAATGAGAAGGCATTAACCAACATAAAAATGAAAAGAGGGCTTCCCTGGTGGCGCAGTGGAAGCCAGGTCTCAAACAGGCCCCAAATGGGTGTGTCCAAAATCATTCAGCAGAGGTGCTGGTATGCACATACTTGAAACTTAGCAAGCTCTTCCGTAAGATTCTTACAGCAGAAGGTGACTATGTCTTTTTTGCTTAAATCTTCCTCCTCCCCGCAGAGAATGGAAGGAGCAAGCAGATGAAACAGAGACAGAGAACCCCAAATGGCCATAACCCACCTCAGTGGCAGAGACTCAAGTCCTCAAAATTTCCTTGTGTTGAGCAGAAGTTCACTTCCTATGGATCAGGTCTGTACTTTGAAGCCCACAGAGAAAGAACTTTCTCTTCCCAATGACAACCCTTAGGCTTCTGTTCTCACGGAGGAAGCTCCCTATTTCCTTGATATACATATGTTCATTCTAGTATGCCAGTTTCCAGGCCCCCATCATCATCATCATTTTGTTCTGATTTACTCAAGTTTGCCAATGTACTTTCTTTTCACAGTATGATTTTTTAAATGAGGTATAATTGACATATAACATTATATTAGTTTCAGATGATAAAATAATGATTTGATATTTGTATATACTGTGAAATGATCACCACAATAAGTCTAGTTAACATCTGTCACCATACATAGTTACAAAAACATTTTTTTTCTTGTGATGAGAACTTTTAAGATCTACCCTCTTGGCAACTATCAAACATAATTTGCTAATATACTTTTTAAAATATGGCACTAGGAGTTGAAATATTTTTTCCTGGGAAAGAGTAGTTATGCTGCACACATAATGTCTGACAAGGTAGAAGGAGAGAGAGATGGAGGTAATTTTAAAGAAGTGAGCTCAAGGACCAGAAAGATGGTATTGAAGATGGCACTGATGGTATTCAGTATTGAAAAACTGGGAATAATTGCTCAAGTGTAAGATGATTTGGAGTTGGTCATGCTTCCCGGTGGGAAACAGGAAATACAGATCTAGAGGAAGAATAAGAGATTAGGATTGAAGGTATAGATTAAAAGGT
The DNA here is from genome assembly GCF_008692025.1 of Phocoena sinus. Lineage (NCBI taxonomy): Eukaryota > Metazoa > Chordata > Mammalia > Artiodactyla > Phocoenidae > Phocoena > Phocoena sinus. The sequence goes on along the minus strand of NC_045766.1, from coordinate 73,550,674 downwards.
CTTTAGCCTAGACATAGGCAAGAGTAGCTAGTCCATTGAGAAAGGCAGAGAACTCCCATTTGGGCATGAAGGCAGAGATGAAGGCGGAGACTCCCATTTGTCTAGGATGACCAGGCTGTGCCAGATGTTCTCCTAGCATTAGCATTACCTAGCTTTACAGTTTTGTAAGGTGGGAATTACTGCCTTCATGAGGAGAGTAAAAGGTGAAGTAACTTGCCCAAGGCCACCCAATTACTAAGTGAAAGGGCTGGGAATCCAACTCAGGTAACTTCTCAGTGAGTGTGATGAGTGCCTCAGGAACTTTTTCACAAACTAGTGGTGTCAAGGATCAGTCACCGAGCACTAGGGCATGAAGGTTTCCCAGGTGGTCTGTAGACTGAGTGCAGATTTAGTGCTTATGAAATAACAAAGTCCACAGTTTATTGGGAGGCTGGGTAGCACAGAACTTAATGGTTAGGAACACAGGCTTTAGAGAGATCTGGCTTCAATCAGGCTCTGCCCCTTGCTTGATGTATGTTCATGGGAAAATGTCTCCAACCTTAGTTTCTTCACCTATGAAATGGTATTAGTAATACCAATTTTATAGCATTGTTAAAAGGACTAAATGAGATCATGTTTGTAATGGATGTATTCACATATCCACGTAAGTAAAATGTGTATAAGGAGTATTTATAGTGGAATCTAAAAAATAAAACACATGAATATAACAAAACAGAAACAGACTCACAGATATAGACAATAAACTAGTGGTTACCAGATGGGAGAGGGGCAAAATGGGGTAGGGGATTTAGAGGTACAAACTACTAGGTATAAAATAAATAAGATACAAGGGGGCTTCCCTGGTGGCGCAGTGGTTGAGAGTCCGCCTGCCGATGCAGGGGACACGGGTTCGTGCCCCGGTCCGGGAAAATCCCATGTGCCGTGGAGCGGCTGGGCTCGTGAGCCATGGCCGCTGAGCCTGCGCGTCTGGAGCCTGTGGTCCGCAACGGGAGAAGCCACGACAGTGAGAGGCCCGCGTAACGCAAAAAAAAAAAAAAAAAGATACAAGGATGTATTGTACAACAGAGGGAATATAGCCAATATTGTATAATGACTTTAAATGGAGTATAATCTATAAAAATATCGAATCACTATGTCGCACACCTGAAACTAATATAATATTGTAAATCAACTGTACTTTAATAAAAAAGAGTATGAGAGGGGCTTCCCTGGTGGTGCAGTGGTTGAGAGTCCGCCTGCCAATGCAGGAGACACTGGTTCGTACCCCGGTCCGGGAGGATCCCACGTGCCGCGGAGCGGCTGGGCCCATGAGCCATGGCCGCTGGCCCGCGTACCACAAAAAAAAAAAAAAAAAAAAAAAGAGTATGAGAAGTGCTAAAATAGCAAGCATTCGACAAAATGTAGCTATTTCTTTTCTTTTTTTTGGTCCTCTCTTGTACTTTATTATATGTCTTTTCATGATTTTTTATATTTTATTGAGGTAACACTGGTTTATAACATTACATATTTCATGTATACAACACTGCATTTCTACTTCTGTATTCACTACAGCATGCTCACCACCAAAAATTCAGTTTGCTTCCATCACCATACAGTTGATCCCCCTTATTCATTTTGCCTTCCCCCGGCCTCTTCCTCTCTGGTAACCACTACTCTGTTCTCTATATTCTGTGTGTATTTTTGTTTGGTTTGGTTTGTTCATTTATTTTTATTTTTTAAATATTCCATTTATGAATGAAATCACATGATATTTGTCTTTCTCTATGTGACTTATTTCACTTAGCATAATGCTCTCAAGGTCCCTCCATGTTGTCACAAATGGCAAGATTTCACCTTTCTTATGCCTGGGTAATATTCCATGTTATATACATCTATATATCACATATTCTTTATCCATTCATCCATTGATGGGTACTTAGGTTGTTTCCATATCTTGGTTATTGTAAATAATGCTGCAATGAACATAAGGGTGCATATATCTTTTCGAATTAGTGTTTTCTTATTCTTTGGATAAATACCCAGAAGTGCGATAGCTAGATCATATGGTAGTTCTAGTCTTCAGTTTTTGAGGAGCTTCCATTCTGTACTCCACAGTAGCTGTGCCAGTTTATATCCCTACCAACAGTATATGTCACCAATGTCCTTGGGATATTGATAGGGATTACAATGAATCTGTAGATTGCTTTAGGTAATACAGACACTTTAACAATGTCAATTCTTTCAATCTATGAGCACGAAATATTTTTCCATTTATATGTAAGTTGCTTTTTCTCCACATCCTCACCAACACTTGTTATTTCTTGCCTTTTTGATAATAACCATTCTGACAGGTGTGAGGAGATATCTCATTGTGGTTCTGATTTGTATTTGCCTAATGATTAGTGACGTTAAACATCTTTTCATGTTCGTGTTGGTTGTCTGTATGTGTTCTTTGGGAAAACGTCTATTCAGCCCCTCTGCCAGTGCATGTGAAACAGGGAGCACCTTTCTATTTGATTCTAACAATTCAACAGATAAGAAATTAGAGGCCTTTCTTTTCTTTTCCAGTAGGTGGCGCCATAGCACAAGTTTTTGGTTTCTCTTGTCTGAGCTGCCTCAGGTAAGAGACAGAACTTTTCACCCTCCACTGCCTCCATCAGAGGTGTGGGCCCATGTGGTCCTTATCCCTGCTTTTGCCTCCAGGGTTGTTGGTGCCTTTGCTGCTGCCAGTGACCACCTGAAGCACCAGGATGGTGGGTGCTTCCTCTGCAACTCATCTTATGAGTTGCAGGCTCTGTGGCTCTCAGCGGAGGGGCAGGGTGGAGAGGGGAGCCAAGGTCATTAAGGCACCTCTGCTGTCTGGTGTTAGGTTCCTGGGCTCTGCCACTGCCACTGTGGTGTAGGGTGCTGGAGTCATGGGTGCTTCCACAGCTGGAGGGACAGGGTCCGAGGCCCCACTATCACTGCTGCCCAGTTACCTGTGGCCATGAGTGCCACTGTAGCCAAGAGGCTGGAGTGGTGTGCACTGCCTCTCCTGCTGGGCTTTGGGCTCAACTGCCACAGCCAGAGGGCCAGAACTGTAGGCACTGCCTCTGCTGTTCCCCCAGTTCTACCTCCTCTATGCGTTCCAGTCCACCCACCCTTAGTTGTACAGATGTGTGGAATTCTCTGGCATCCTGGTATGTTGAACAGAGGTACCTTGTTGAGTTGTGGATGTTTTACTGGTTGTAGATTGAAAGGGAAAGACAAAGATGGTATCTTCTTCTACCATGTTGCTCTCCCAAAGGGTAGCTATTTCTTCCTGGGCAAATTTTCATCTGTCCCTGGCACTTAATATCAAGCCTCTTTCTAAACTGGAGAATGGGCGTGGTGGATTGTAATGTGTCACCTTGGCTAGGTTAAGCTACTTTTCCCAAAATTCCCTTCCCTGTGTATTTCCAGTTAGGATTGTTCACAGAGACATTCTTCCTGGACATTGAGGGCAGAAGTAAAGCAATAGCCATTTTGCAGTTCACACACATTGTTACTTATTTGCTGGCTCACCTTGCTGGTGTGAGGCATCAGCCAGGCCCATACTGCACTATCTTCCTTTGGATCCTCCTACAGAATCTCTGGCTTTTGGACCAGGTGTGTGTGTTTAGTTCTGTGATGAAGGGTCCCGGCTTCTCCAGGACATCTGTACCATCAAGGTCAGAGGCAACAAGGACTGACATGCTTTTATTGTGGGCTCCATCCTGTGTTTGCTCTCTTCCACTTTACATCCAGGCTCTCTTTCCAACTGCCTATTGACTATATATATCTCCTAGTTAGGGTTGATAGATTTAGTAAATAAAAATACAAGTTGCTCAGTGAAATGTGAATTTCAGATAAACAACAAATAATTTCTTAGTATATTATTATTTGAAATTAAAATCTGTGTGTCCTGTTTTTGGTTTTTCTTTGCTAATTCTGGCAACCCTAAGGGTGGGAGAGAAAGTGACTAGAGAAAGATAAGATTGCTGTGCAGAACCCACTTGAGTGTACACACATTCAACTGAGTACTTTACCCTAGCAGGGCTCAACTGCCCAGGTATAAGTTAAGGCCAAGGCTGATAACTGAGTTCATCCAAAGTTGGAATTTTACCAAGTGGATCTTGGTAAGAAGCACAAGACAGTTTAGGGCAGTAGTTTGCAAATTTGAGTTTCCAAGAGCATCACTTAGAGGACTTGTTAGAACACAGATTGCAGGGCCCTACCCCTAGAGTTTTGATTTTTTTAAAAAATTAATTTACTAATTTATTTGTTTTTGGCTGCACTGGGTCTTTTTTGCTGCTCATGGGCTTTCTCTAGTTGCACTGAGCAGGGGCTACTCTTCGTGGTGGTGAGCGGGCTTCTCATTGTGGTGGCTTCTTTTGTTTCAGAGTACGGGCTCTAGGCACGTAGGCTTCAGCAGTTGTGGCTCATGGGCTCTAGAGTGCAGGCTCAGTAGTTGCGGCACACAGGCTTAGTTGCACTGCGGCATGTGGGATCTTCCCGGACCAGGGCTCAAACCCGTGTCCCCTACATTGGTAGGCGGATTCTTTTTTTTTTTTTTTTTTTTTTACCCTGTAAGGTAGATATTATTATTTTATTTATTTATTTATTTTTAACATCTTTATTGGGGTATAATTGCTTTACAATAGTTAGTTTCTGCTTTACAACAAAGTAAATCAGCTATACATATACATATGCTCCCATGTGTCTTCCCTCTTGCGTCTCCTTCCCTCCCACTCTCCCCATCCCACCCCTCCAGGCTGTCCCAAAGCCCCGAGCTAATATCCCTGTGCCTTGCGGCTGCTTCCCCCTAGCTATCTACCTTACTACGTTTGTTAGTGTGTATATGTCCATGACTCTCTCTCGCCCTGTCAAAACTCACCCTTCCCCCTCCCCATATCCTCAAGTCCGTTCTCCAGTAGGTCTGCGCCTTTATTCCTGTCTTACCCCTAGGTTCTTCATGACATTTTTTCCCCTTAAATTCCATATATATGTGTTAGCATACGGTATTTGTCTTTTTCTTTCTGACTTACTTCACTCTGTATGACAGACTCTAGGTCTATCCATCTCATTACAAATAACTCAATTTCATTTCTTTTTAAGGCTGAGTAATATTCCATTGTGTATATGTGCCGCATCTTCTTTATCCATTCGTCCGATGATGGGCGCTTAGGTTGTTTCCATCTCCGGGCTATTGTACATAGAGCTGCAATGAACATTTTGGTACATGACTCTTTTTGAATTTTGGTTTTCTCAGGGTATATGCCCAGTAGTGGGATTGCTGGGTCATATGGTAATTCTATTTGTAGTTTTTTAAGGAACCTCCATACTGTTCTCCATAGTGGCTGAACCAATTCACATTCCCACCAGCAGTGCAAGAGTGTCCCCTTTTCTCCACACCCTCTCCAGCATTTATTGTTTCTAGATTTTTTGATGATGGCCATTCTGACTGGTGTGAGATGATATCTCATTGTAGTTTTGATTTGCATTTCTCTAATGATTAATGATGTTGAGCATTCTTTCATGTGTTTGTTGGCATTCTGTATATCTTCTTTGGAGAAATGTCTGTTTAGGTCTTCTGCCCATTTTTGGATGGGGTTGTTTGTTTTTTTGTTATTGAGCTGCATGAGCTGCTTGTAAATTTTGGAGATTAATCCTTTGTCAGTTGCTTCATTTGCAAATGTTTTCTCCCATTCTGAGGGTTGTCTTTTGGTCTTGATTATGGTTTCCTTTGCTGTGCAAAAGCTTTGAAGTTTCATTAGGTCCCATTTGTTTATTTTTGTTTTTATTTCCATTACTCTAGGAGGTGGGTCAGAAAGGATCTTGCTGTGATTTATGTCATAGAGTGTTCTTCCTATGTTTTCCTCTAAGAGTTTGATAGTTTCTGGCCTTACATTTAGGTCTTTAATCCATTTTGAGCTTATTTTTGTGTATGGTGTTAGGGAGTGATCTAATGGTAGGTGGATTCTTAACCACTGCGCCACCAGGGAAGCCCCACCCCTAGAGTTTTTGATTCAGGAGATCTAGAATGGGGCCCAAGAATCTGCATTTCTATGGGAATTCCCTGGTGGTCCAGTGGTTAGGATTCCAGGCTTTCACTGCCAGGGGGCCAGGTTTGATCCCTAGTCAGGGAACTATGATCCCCAAGCTGTGAGGCGTGGCCAGAAAAAAAAAAAAAGAATTGCATTTCTCATGAATGCAGCTGGTCCAGGGGACCATACTTTGAGATCCACTGCAGTAGACTGAAATGGGAGAACATGAGATCTAATGTAGATAAGGGGGGAGAGTAAGGATGGAGGAGGCTGAGGGGGCACAGAGGGTATAAGAAAGAAAGTTTGTATTCCTTGTCTTCACAGTGAGCAGAAGACTGTGATGGCTCCCTCCAAACGGTTAGCTGTTCTACTTCCTTCTAGCTTTTCTTTCCTCTAATTTTGGACTATGTACTGTTCCTGTCTTTCCTCTAATGCTGGCGTCTGCCTCCTTTTAACCAGGGAATTTTTGAAAACTCTGGTGTCCAGTGTGATCTATGGGAAGCTGGGCATGAAAACAAATACACTGATGGAGGCAACACTGCCACAGAGGTGCAGAAGTGAAGGGGAAAAGCCTGTGACTGGTAAAAACTGTTCCAGGGAAAGCATCCAAATTAACTAGTTTTTCTTCCCTCTGAGAAGGTTAGGAATTGGGAAAATCCAAAGAAGGAAAGCTGGGTGAAGTGAGGAAAGTAGCTAAGATTTTGTTTCCAGGTGAAGCTCTTCAGGAGCCAAAGTATTCCCCACAGGAATCTTCACTACCAAGTCCTTTCTAAATCCTTAGCTATGTCATGGAATAACACATTTTAACCAACTCTTCAAGGAATGTGGCCTTTAATGAAAAGGATCTAGACTTTAGTAAGTATATACATATATGTAACATGCTGGACTTACAATTTCCAAAACTTACAAATAGCTCATACAACGCAACAACAACCAAATAACCCAATCAAAAAATGGACAGAAGACCCAACTAGACATTTCTCCAAAGAAGATGTACAGATGGCCAACAGGCACATGAAAAGATGCTCAATACTGCTAATTGTTAGAGAAACGCAAATCAAACCTACACTGAGACATTCACAGAAAGATAGACAAAATGAAAAGGCAGAAGACTTTGTACCAGATGAAGGAACAAGATAAAACCCCAGAAAAACAACTAAATGAAGTGGAGATAGGCAACCTTCAACAAAAAGAATTCAGAATAATGATAGTGAAGATGATCCAGGACCTCAGAAAAAGAATGGAAGCAAACATCGAGAAAATCCAAGAAATGTTTAACAAAGGTCTAGAAGAATTAAAGAACAAACAGAGATAACAATACAATAACTAAAATGAAAAATACACTAGAAGGAATCAATAGCAGAATAACTGAGGCAGAAGAATGGATAAGTGACCTGGAAGACAGAATGGTGGAATTCACTGCTGTGGAACAGAATAAAGAAAAAAGAATGAAAAGAAATGAAGACAGCCTAAGGGACCTCTGGGACAACATTAAACACAACAAAATTCACATTATAGGGGTCCCAGAAGGAGAAGAGAGAGAGAAAGGACTCGAGAAAATATTTGAAGAGATTATAGTCAAAAACTTCCCTAACATGGGTAAGGAAATAGCCACCCAAGTCCAGGAAGTGCAGAGAGTCCCAGGCAGGATAAACCGAAGGAGAAACACGCTGAGACACAAAGTAATCAAATTGACAAAAATTAAAGACAAAGAAAAATTACTGAAAGCAGCCAGGGAAAAATGACAAGTAACATACAAGAGAACTCCCATAAGATTAACAGCTGTTTTCTCAGCAGAAACTCTACAAGTCAGAAGGGAGTGGCACCATATATTTAAAGTGATGAAAGGGAAGAACCTACAACCAAGATTACGCTACCCGGCAAGGATCTCATTTGGATTCGACAGAAATCAAAAGCTTTACAGACAAGCAAAAGCTAAGAGAATTGAGCACCACCAAACCAGCTCTACAACAAATGCTAAAGGAACTTCTCTAAGTGGGAAACACAAGAGAAGAAAAGGTCCTACAAAAAACAAACCTATAACAATGAAGAAAATGGTAATAGGAACATAAATATCGATAATTGCCTTACACATGAATGGATTAAATGCTCCAACAAAAAGACACAGGCTTGCTGAATGCATACAGAAACAAGACCCATATGCTGTCTACAAGAGACCCATTTCAGACCAAGGGACACGTACAGACTGAAAGCAAGGGGATGGAAAAAGATATTCCATGTAAATGGAAATCAAAAGAAAGCTGGAGTAGCAATACTCGTATCAGGTAAAATAGACTTTAAAATAAAGTATGTTACAAGAGACAAGGAAGGACACTACATAATGATCAAGGGATCAATCCAAGAAGAAGATATAACAATTATAAATATATATGCACCCAACGTAGGAGCACCTCAATACATAAGGGAACTGCTAACAGCTATAAAAGAGGAAATCAACAGTAACACAATAATAGTGGGGGACATTAACACTTCACTTACACCAATGGACAGATCATCCACACAGAAAATTAATAAGGAAACACAAGCTGTAAATGACACAATAGACCAGAGAGATTTAATTGATATTTATAGTACATTCCATCCAAAAACAGCAGATTACACTTTCTTCTCAAGTGCACACAGAACATTCTCCAGGATAGATCACACCTTGGGTCACAAATCAAGCCTTGGTGAATTTAAGAAAACTGAAATCATATCAAGCATCTTTTCTGACAACAACACTATGAGATTAGAAATCAATTACAGGGAAAAAAACCATTAAAAACACAAACACATGGAGGCTAAACAATACGTTACTAAATAACCAAGAGATCACTGAATAAATCAAAGAGGAAATCAAAAAATACCTAGAGACAAATGACAATGAAAACACAATGATCCAAAACGTATGGAATGCAGCAAAAGCAGTTCTAAGAAGGAAGTTTATAGCAATACAAGCCTACCTCAAGAAACAAGAAAAATCTCAAATAAATAATCTAACCTTACACCTAAAGGAACTAGAGAAAGAACAAACAAAACCCAAAGTTAGCAGAAGGAAAGAAATCATAAACATCAGAGCAGAAATAAATGAAATAGAAACAAAGAAAACAATAGCAAAGATCAATAAAACAAAAAGGTAGTTCTTTGAGAAGATAAAATTGATAAACCTCTAGCCAGACTCGTCAAGAAAAAGAGGGAGAGGACTCGAATCAATAAAATTAGAAATGAAAAAGGAGAAGTTACAGTGGACACCACAGAAATACAAAGCATCATAACAGACTACTACAAGCAACTCTATGCCAATAAAATGCACAATCAGGAAGAAATGGACAAATTCTTAGAAAGGTATAACCTTCCAAGACTGAACCAGGAAGAAACAGATAATATGAACAGACCAATCACAAGTAATGAAATTGAGACTGTGATTTAAAATCTTCCAACAAACAAAAGTCCAGGACCAGATGGCTTCACAGGTGAATTCTATCAAACATTTAGAGAAGAGCTAATACCCATCCTTCTCAAACTCTTCCAAAAAATTGCTGAGGAAGGAACGCTCCCAAACTCATTCTATGAGGCCATCATCACCCTGATACCGAAACCAGACAAAGATACTACAAAAAAGAAAATTACAGACCAATATCACTGATGAATATAGATGCAAAGATCCTCAACAAAATACTAGCAAATAGAATCCAACAACACATTAAAAGGATCATACACCATGACCAGGTGGGATTTATCCCAGGGATGCAAGGATTCTTCAATATATGCAAATCAATCAATGTGATACACCATTTTAACAAACTAAAGAATAAAAACCATATGATCATCTCAATAGATGCAGAAAAAGCTTTCGACAAAATTCAACACCCGTTTATGATAAAAAACTCTCCAGAAAATGGGCATAGAGGGAAGCTACCTCAACATAATAAAGGCCATATACGACAAACCCACAGCAAACATCATTCTCAATGGTGAAAAACTGAAAGTATTTCCTCTAAGAGCAGGAACAAGACAAGGATGTCCACTCTCATCCTAGCCACGGCAATCAGAGAAGAAAAAGAAATAAGAGGAATACAAATTGGAAAAGAAGAAGTAAAACTGTCACTGTTTGTAGGTGACATGCTACTATACATAGAGAATCCTAAAGATGCCAACAGAAAACTACTAGAGCTAATCAATGAATTTGGCAGAGTAGAAGGATACAAGATTAATGCACAGAAATCTCTTGCATTCCTATACACTAACAACGAAAGATCAGAAAGAGAAATTAAAGAAACAATCCCATTCACCACTGCAACAGAAAGAATAAAATACCTAGGAATAAACCTACCCAAGGAGACAAAAGACCTGTATTCAGAAAACTATAAGACACTAATGAAAGAAATTAAAGATGACACAGACAGATATACCATGTTCTTGGATTTGAAGAATCAATATTGTGAAAATGACTCTAGTATCCAAAGCAATCTACAGATTCAATGCAATCCCTATCAAATTACCTGTAGCATATTTTACAGAACTAGAACAAAAAATCATAAAATTTGTATGGAGACACAAAAGAGCCTGAATAGCCAAAGCAGTCTTGAGGGAATAAAACAGAGCTGGAGGAATCAGACTCCCTGACTTCAGACTATACTACAAAGCTACAGTAATCAAGACAATATGGTACTGGCACAAAAACAGAAATATAGATCAATGGAACAGGATAGAAAGCTCAGAGAGAAACCCATGCACCTATGGTCAACTAATCTACAACAAAGGAGGCAAGGATAATACAATGGAGAAAAGACAGTCTCTTCAATAAATGGTGATGGGAAAACCAGACAGCTACATGTAAAAGAATGAAATGAGAACACTCCCTAACACCGTACACAAAAATAAACTCAAAATGGATTAGAGACCTAAATGTAAGACTGGACACTATAAAACTCTTAGAGGAAAACATAGGAGGAACACTCTTTGACATAAATCACAGCAAGATCTTTTTTGTTCCACCTCCTAGAGTAATGGAAATAAAACCAAAAATAAACAAATGGGACCTAATGAAACTTAAAAGCTTTTGCAAAGCAAAGGAAACTACAAAGAAGATGAAAAGACAACCCTCAGAATGGGAGAAAATATTTGCAAACGAATCAGTGGACAAAGGATTAATCTCGAAAATATATAAACAGCTCATGCACCTCAATATTAAGAAAACAAACAACCCAATCCAAAAATGGGCAGAAGACCTAAATAGACATTTCTCCAAAGAAGACATACAAATGGCCAAGGAGCACATGAAAATCTGCTCAACATCACTAATCATTAGAGAAATGCAAATCAAAAACTACAATGAGGTATCACCTTACACCACTTAGGATGGGCATCATCAGAAAATCTACAAACAACAAATGCTCAAGAGGGTGTGGAGAAAAGGGAATCCTTTTGCACTGTTGGTGGGAATGTAAATTGATACAGCCACTATGGAGGACAGTATGGAGGTTCCTTAAAAAACTAAAAATAGAATTACCATATGACCCAGCAATCCCACCACTGGGCATATACCCTGAGAAAACCATAATTCAAAAAGACATATGCACCCCAATGTTCACTGCAGCACTATTTACAATAGCCAGGTCATGGAAGCAACCTAAATGTCCATCGACAGACAAATGGATAAAGAAGATGTGGCACATATATACAATGGAATATTACTCAGACATAAAAAGGAACGAAATTGGGTCATTTGTAGAGATGTGGATGGATCTAGAGACTGTCATACAGAGTGAAGTAAGTCAGAAAGAGAAATACAAATATCGTATATTAACGCATATATGTGGAACCTAGAAAAATGGTACAGATGAACCAGCTTGCAGAGCAGAAATAGAGACACAGATGTACAGAAAAAACGTATGGACACCAAGGGGGGAAGTGGCGGTGAGGGGGTGGTGGTGGGATGAATTGGGAAATTGGGATTGACATGTATACACTAATATGTATAAAATGGACAACTAATAAGAAACTGCTGTATTAAATTTTTTTAAAAAGAATGTCTCTGTGTATAACTGAGTCACTTTGCTGTACAGCAGAGACTGGCACAACACTGTAAATCAACTACACTTCAATAAAAAAAGGTAATAATAAAATATGGAAACAGAATGCAGTGCTAAAACTAGCCTGAACTCTTACAAAATATAATCAGACAAAAAGGCTGAGCATGGGGCAGAGAATACTCTTCTATATTAAAAGAGGCTAAAAAGACCTAGCAACCAAACATGTGAACCTTGCCTCTGAACTGAAATAAAAATGCCATAAAGACATTCTTGAGACCAGTAGGGATGACACGACTGAATGGCTGTTTATTTCCTTGGATGTGATGTGGTGCTCTAATGGTGTAGAGTGGGGTCTCTCAGCCTCAACACTTTGGGAGACAGATAATTCTCTCTTCTGGGACTTTAGCAGCATTTCTGGCCCCTGCCCACTAGGTGTTAGGAGCACTGCACCTGTTCAGGTGCAACAAGCTGAAAAGTCTGAGACGGTTTAGAATAAGGAATGAAGGGTTGCATCACATCATGAATTTACTAAAGAAACACCTTCAAATGGTTAAATGGTGAATTTTATGTTAGGTGTATTTTTTCTCAATAAAAAAAGTAATTTAAGAAAAAAGGAAACTACAATGAGATACCATTTCACACTAGCCATCATTCAATAATGGCCATCATTAAAAAGTCTACAAATAACAAATGCTAGAGAGGGTTTGGAGAAAAGGGAACGCTCCTACACTGTTGGTGGGAATGTAAATTGGTGCAGCCACTATGGAAAACAATATGGAGGTTCCTCAGGAAGCTAAAAATAGAGTTGCCACGTTACTCAGCAATCCCACTCCTGGGCATACACCCGGAGAAAACTATAATTTGAAAAGATACATGCACCCCAATGTTCATTGCAGCACTGTTTACAGTAGCCAAGACAAGGAAGCAACCTAAATGTCCATCGATGGAGGAATGGATAAAAAAGATGTGGTATATATATACAATGAAATATTACTCAACCCTAAAAAAGAAAAAATAATGCCACTTGCAGCAACATGGTTGGGCCTAGAGATTATCATACTAAGTGAAGTAAGTCAGACAGAAAGACAAATATATCACTTATATGTGGAATCTAATAAAAAAATGATACAAATGAACTTATTTACAAAACAGAAACAGACTCACAGCTCTCGAAATCAAACTTTTCGTTTGATTTCCAAAGGGGAAACATGGGGAGAAGTGATAAATTAGGAAATTGGGATTAACATATACACACTACTATATATAAAATAGATAACTAACAAGGACCTACTGTATGGCACAGGGAACTCTACTCAATATTCTGTAATAACCTATATGGGAAAAGAATCTGAAAAAGAATGGATGGATATATATGACTGATTCACTTTGCTGTACACCTGAAACTAACACAACATTGTAAATCAACTATAACCCAATAAAAATTTAAAAAAAATAAAGGATTAGAGAAAAAGTGATAGTAATTGAGGACAAGCTTATACATAACTGACATTCCTAAAGAGTAAAACTGAAAATAGTAAATTAAGGTAGAATTCGAAAAAATCATTTGAAATTTTTAGACTTGGATCTATGGAATAAAAAGGTACACACTGCCTGCCAGGAAAAATAGACCCAGAACAGTCGTGACCAAAACATATCTGTTTACAGAAGCTTAAACCTTTAATACATTCATCCCTCAGAATCCGCAGGAGGATTGGTTCCAGGATCCCCTGCAGATACCACAATCTGTGGAGGCTCAAGTCCTTTATATAAAATGGCAGAATACAGTAGGCTGTCTGCATCTGCAGTTCCATATCTGCGATTCAACCAACTGGGGATAGAATTTATGCAAATATGGAGGGCCAGGGCCAACTGTGCTCTTCAGATCTCAGACCCTATTCACCTCAGACAATGGTGACTTCCCTTTCAGGACTGGGAACTCAGCCACCAAACCTAACAAACGTGCTCCCGCTTCCCTCCATGTCCTACTCACAGTGGAAGGTGCAGTGCATTCCTCGTGCTCTGCTCCCACCTTCTAACCTCTCAGAGCTTGACTTTATTGGGCATCTGTCTTTTACCTTAAGCCTTTGTTCTCTCCACTCTTTCTTATCAGCATGCTATATGTATTATCCCAACAATTTCAAGTCTAAACTTTACCGTAAATAACCGCTTAATTGTCCTCCTCCTTCACTGACTCCAGGACAAAGACCGTATCTGTCTGTTTCTTGTGTTCCTATGGCCCAGCAGAGTGCCTGCCACAGTTGGTGCTAAATACACGTTGAACACAGTAAGTACGCAACAAATACTTCTTCAGTGTTCAGTCACTAGATTCAGTATCTCCACTGTGCTAAGTGTCAGAAGGCACTCTCAAGTGCACTTACACCCTGGAGGCAAGTACAAAAGGCAGCCCCTCCCCATCCAGCATTACAAGGTCTGGTCATTCTGCAGGCACACTCTTGCTCCCCTGGCCCTTTCCGTTTCCCTCGTCTTTGACTCATTTCTTAGTACCCAATTCTTAGGCCTTCATTCTCCCTTGTATTTAGACTTACCTTCACTATCTGTTTCTTCCTCTGGGCACTAATAAGTTCTGGATCTATGCCTTTGGCTTACTTTTAGCAGCTGAATGCCACACCCGGACCGGTGCCTCCCCTCCCTGGAGCTGAACTGCTGCGGTTCCTCAGCTCAATAGACTCCAGTCTGCTTATTTTCACCACCATGCTCCTGGGCCACAGTGCATGGCAGCCACACCAGGCATTGTCATTCCCGACCTGGAATTGAATGGTGGTATGAAAATTATAAAACAGCAGGAGCGAACTGTAGGGGGAGGGGAGTTTCTGCCAAATTAATAAATTAGTGAGAACTGCTGGCTCCCTCCCTCCAAATCAATCCTGGATGGAGGGGTAAGACCCCCTCACCACCACCCCCAGTTAATAATACCACCAAATAGATATGCATATATACTTCAGAAAACTGGGCTGTTTTGAAATGGTAATGGGGAGACAGGAGGAGGAATGGTCAGAGCCTGGGGTGGAGGGCAGCTGTGAGAGGATAAGTTAGAAAAAAAAAGGAGGAAAAAACCCCATCTATGGAGATCCAGCATGGGGCACACTGCTGGTGCCGGGGTTCTGGGGCAAAATCCCAGAGTGGCAAAGCCACAGACTCACCTCAATCAGGCTGAGGACTGATTTGCCTCAGATATTTCCCTTCTTCACTTTTCTCTTCATCACCATGAGGCTTATCCCTAAAGATTATTTAACACCTGTATAGCACTTACAGGCTCCCTCTTTACTCCTCTGTCAAACCTATTGTAAGAAATGCAGATTTTACACATTTTATTTACTTAGTAACAAGCATAAAGCTTTACAACTAACCAAATCATTTTAGAACAGTGGCATAACCTGTTTCATCTGACCTCTGTTAAGATTCAAGGCTCTGGGGCTGGTCTGGCAAGCTGTGCTGAGGCGCGCGACATTTGCTCTATTCTCTGTAGCTACCTCACTTCCATTAAATTTTCAGACCCTCAACCAAATATATCAAAGTCTTCACTATGTAAACACTAATGAGCACTCATGTGTGTAAGCACATGTGAAATCTCTTTCAGTCAACCTGTAGCCTTCTTAAAATGTCATTAGGAGACCTAATGGGGTGGGGTGAGGGGGGAGACAGGAGATGTTCAGATATTGTGATTTGAATATTTTCAAATGAGACAATGTCAGAAAGTTGAGTTACTGAAATTGAAAAAATTGTTAGTGGCACTGAGTGTTAAAATGGCATCGAATCTAAGATATACTAATGTCTATAGGCAGAAAAAAACATTTCTATACATATAAAATGAGAATGGGGACTTCCCTGGTGGCACAGTGGTTAAGAATCCACCTGCCAATGCAGTGGACACGGGCTCGAGCCCTGGTCTGGGAAGATCACACATGCCACGTAGCAACTAAGCCCATGCGCCACAACTACTGAGCCTGCACTCTAGAACTTGCGAGCCACAACTATTGAGCCCATGTGCCACAACTACTGAAGCCCACGCGCCTAATAGTCCATGGTCCGCAACAAGAGAAGTCACCACAATAAGCCCATGTGCCACAACAAAGAGTAGCCCCCGCTCGCCGCAACTAGAGAAAGACCATGCACAGCAATGAAAACCCAACACAGCCTAAAATAAATAAATAAATTTATTAAAAGAAAAAAAAAATGAGAATGGTATTGGTCATCTACCAGAACATCAGATGGTGTATTTGGACTTCTAACTCCAAACAAGTCCAGTTTATTTCAAATATTAAGGAACAAACTTCTGGCAGAACACTAACAAGCTGACTTAAATAAACTGCTCCATTTCAACGTATCTACCAGAGAGTTGTTGACAAAAGACTCGTTTATGTATTGATGCCTATTAAATAAGATATATTCTATGAACATACCAAAAGGTAGTATAAACAGGTAATGTATGAGACATAGACACTTTGTCTTCAGTATACCGTACAAATAATATTGAATTTATTCAACTACTTGAAGTAATTTATTGTACATAGTTTTAGCTACTTACATGAAATATTTAAAATGTTAAAAAATCTAAATATTATCATTAAAATTTCCCACAAAGATCTCAGCTCAGCAAGTAGGTCACAGAAGCTGTGCTCAGTCCATTTCACAGTGCTTGGCTCCAGGCCACAGGGCAGGATGGCTCTGAGTGCACATGGTGAAGGCACGCCCCAGGTATGTTCTCTCAAACTACAGTCAGTTTATGAGGAAGAATCACGCTCCACACTCCACAGCCACAATTTACTTGCCGCTACCAAATGGAGTGTGGTACTTGAATGTGCAGAGCGGTCCTGCGGTGAGACTCCTGCCCCACAGCACAGAACAAATAGGACAGGAATAATCTTCAGCCAGAGACGGCTGCCCTGAATTGTTTTAGTCGGCTGTCTTTCCTGCTTAACTATTTGAGGAGGGTTATTCCCTGTAGCTTTACATAAGACCTGTCCCTATTCTTCAAGTAGGACAATTTTACTCCACGTAAAGTAAAAATTGAATTATGTTTCATAATAAACACCTCATCGTCCCCATATAGAGTGCATGGCTGTGTTTGTATTCCTCATCCAGGTTTAAAAAAATTGATGCTGTTAATTAAGTAAAGACAAGACGCAGATTAGTTTCCATTTTTATTAAAGCTGTGTTTTTTCTAAGTAATATATTACACTTAAAGTTAAATACCATAAATAAAGATTAGTTCTTAAATCTATTTTATTTATTAAAAATGTAAACAAAAAAAATAATTCACCACTCCCTCCCCAACCCTGACTAAATGTATCAAAAAAAAAAAGGTCATCCTTTCAGGTAAGTTCTTTCTTCAGAATGAGTAGCACAGACTTTATTAAAATATGTTAGTCCTCTTGGGCTGCAGGGACATGGCACGGATGACTGGTGCCAACTGTGAAACAGGTCTGTGGGGCTGTGACTGAAGTCCACCTCCTCCTGCCAGGACTACTCAAATGCCCGCAGAAACGGGCTCTTCTCTCACCATTCAGTGTCCAACGACAAGGACAGCGCTAAGGCACTGAGCACAGGACACTGTGATGAACATGGTGTGTAAGCTGGCATACTCCAGGAGGTGGGTCAGAGCCAGCAGTGACCTAGCAATTCTGCATGAATTAGTCATGCAGAATATTAGAATATTCTGAATATTCATGAACATTAGTCACAGAATATTAG
The DNA here is from genome assembly GCF_008692025.1 of Phocoena sinus. Lineage (NCBI taxonomy): Eukaryota > Metazoa > Chordata > Mammalia > Artiodactyla > Phocoenidae > Phocoena > Phocoena sinus. The sequence goes on along the minus strand of NC_045766.1, from coordinate 73,532,904 downwards.
AGCTGGAAAGATTCTGAGAAAGCATCTAGTCATTTTACAGATGGTCTCAATCAGTGAGTCTTCTAATACTGAAGAGAATATTGATAAAATTTTATGGAATACTCTGGTATACTTATTTATGTATCTTCCTAAAACTATTTAAACTTCATTAATGTTTCACTTTCAAATATTGATAAACTCTAAACCAACATATTAGGCTGAAACTAATTTTAAGCATAATTTATAACATTTTTAGAATGCCTAGTTGATCTTAACAAAAATAAGTATCCTTAAGAAATAAGTAAGGGAAAAGGATGTTTTTCAGGAGAATACAGAGGGATCTACATTAAGACTACCTAACTGCTTTCCAGTTTCTTTAAAGCTATCAGCTCAAGTCTAGCGACAAGGCTTTTGCTTCCTTCCTGTAAATTCTGTTCTTGAAAACCTGAGAGACAAATTCACTTGTTAATTTTGACATTGGCGGGGGGAGGAGGAAGGGTGAGCTGTGACAAAGCGAGAGAGAGGCATGGACATATATACACTACCAAATGTAAGGTAGATAGCTAGTGGGAAGCAGCCACATAGCACAGGAAGATCAGCTCGGTGCTTTGTGACCACCTGGAGGGGTGGGATAGGGAGGGTGGGAGGGAGGGAGGCCCAAGAGGGAAGAGATATGGGAACATATGTATAACTGATTCACTTTTTTATAAAGCAGAAACTAACACACCATTGTAAAGCCAGAGAGATGTAAAAAAAAAAATAAAATTGATATACTATTTAAATTGAAAAAAAATACTATCAAAATGAAACTAAGTCTGAACTGAAAACTGAGGTAGTCAGTTTTTATAAGGACTTGACTCTTTTGAGTCAGAAAGGGACTTCAGTCTACTATCCTCAAATCAGCTATCCCCATTCCCCTTCCCTGCCCCACCTCACTCCCACCATGGCTGCAGTCTGCATGGTCTCTTTCTCAGTGAACTGGTTTTGTGAACATAAAGAGCATTACCTGCCACAGGATATTGAAATTTAGGTCATCTCAAGTTCTTCAGTTCAAAACTTAATTCTAGCCTGCTAATTCTGCATTGAAATTTCAGATTTAAAAAATCCTTCTTTTTAGAATTTTATCAGTGGCCTTCTAAATCTTCGCTGAGTATACTATGCAGAATCAGTGATAATCAACCACTTTCAAGACTTGTTGAAGAGGAAGGAAGACACCAGCACTGTTAGTTACCCTCAAAAACTCAAGATTTCTTAACACCATACTTTACCAGGTTCTACGTTTGTGCAGAGAAAACACTGGGCTACCAGATTCCAAGCTTAACAAATATATATATAGAAAAAATGTCATCTATAATATTTTCTTCAGAAAGTCATTAGTGCAAATATAATTATATCAATAAAAAGTAAAGCAAAAATATATTTCAAGTATAAAAAGCACCATGCTCAGAAACAATACTACCTAAATGGCATTACTGCACAACAGTCAAAATATAATTGAACCTATCACTGTGAGTCTCAAATATATTATGAATCCATATTATTTTTGGTGAAATTCTTTGTACAACTTTGCAGGATGATTCATAATCACATTGGGTATATAAGTTTAGATTTTTATAACTTTCTTTAAAAATATACTCTACATTTTTCTCTGACTTTTCATGATTTAAAGTATGCAGAACGTAGGCAGAAACACCATTGGTATTAGATTTTCTTCAGCTGAGGCTGGCTATGCTAGAGACCCCCAGCTTTTCACAATGACAAATACCTCCAATTTAAAATTGTAGGCAAATAAGTATTTTAAATGTACGCATTTTTTTAAAAAAAGGTGACTTTCCTCTATGCTGGAGTTGCTGTTTGGCTCCAGTGCCAAACAATAAGTTGGAATTACTCCTTAGTAATTATGCTGTTTGTTCACTTAGCAGTTTCTTAAACTGAGTGCTCAATAACTGTATGCTGAATTAAAGGGCCAACCAGTGAATGAATGAATGCATGTCCAAGGGCTATGTTTCTAATGCCACAGGACTTCATTAGCTTTAGAGAGAAAAACTGGGCATCATTCATCATTAAATATTTTCAAATTGGGTTTACTAAGTAGGGTTGGTCAGCTCTAGTACAAGAGCAGAATTGCTTCTGGGGACCAGAATCTATGGGTGACAGAAAGAGTGTCAAATACAAGAGGTAAAAGACATTACCTCCTTTTAAAGCAAAGGTAACCTTCTGACTTCTGTGGACTAAGCCATACCCTGTGTGGTAAAGTAGACCCTATTGGATAGGCCCTACACCAAACATACACTTTGCTATAAACAATTCAGACCATCTTGTTTCGACTTATATCTTTTCTTTTTACACATAAAATAATTTTCAGATAGTCAAATTCTTCTGTAACAACTCCTAAGCCCACTTGAAAATAACTGCATACCTGTCTATACCAGAATTTCTTTTTATCTTCATTGGTCAAAAAGGAAAGTTCTATTTTTGTTGGATTGCAGTTGTCATAACTATTATCTGAAAAACATACAATTAGGTTTTCTTTTATTTGCATGTCTTCAATGTTTTCACAGGGCAGAGTATTTTTCTCTCTCTGCTTCCCAGTTTTTCAAGTCATTATTAAACTAATGGAGAATACAACTGGAAGCTACTCTCTGAAGATCAATTAGTACAGATACAACTACCAACACCTAATGGTTCAGCAGGAAACTGCCACACAGCTGGTTTGAAAAGGCTAGCATGGTTAAATCATAAGATTTAGCAAAACATAATTTTAAAAAAAAACAATGAGAACAATGATTTAGGTGTACCATATACAGTCATTAAATTCAAAATAGGTATAATAGTGATGTAGAAATCCCAATTCAAGTTATTTTCTGTAAGTCAAAGGACAATTTATACTTTTGAGGACAGGGTCCACAACTTATAACCTTGTAATGATTAGCTGTTCTTTAAATTATTGCAGCAGTGATGAACTTTCCCATTGTTTTAGGTTAATGAAAATGCTGAGGTATGTAATAAATGAATTTTTCACCTATTATCCCATTTTCAAAGGAAAACTTCAAGAAGAGTATTTATCCTGAAAAATAAAGAGACTTGGTGATTTGGAATTCCTCCTCCTTCTCCAAACTTTGAGGCTGTTGGGTTGCTGATGAGGAGTGATTGCTGTGAAGCTCTGCTTCAAGATCTGATTATGGTCAACACTTCCAAGCCAAAGTCAGGAATGCCACTTCTGCCATCTGCATAGGCTGGCACTCGCCCAGATTTTGTGCTTTGTTCAGAGGAACATGACACAAAGGAATGTCTTCAGAATTCACTTTTCCATTCCTAATGCCATACGCACAGAAGAAATCCAGCCAGCAGAGGAAACAGATTGCCTAGCAGAAGCCAAAGGGTAACCACTGGGCTAGAGGAACAGGAACAGAGATCTAGGGTTGAAAACAAAAAATTGACTTTCCACAGACATTTTTGGAAAAAATTATACCAACTAAAATGTTGACAGATGAGTAGAGGTAATTATTAAAAGGTGAAGAAGGACTACCTTGAAGAGTAGAATCAAGAGTGACTTCCTGAAATCCATATATGCAAAGTCTTTTTTTATATTTATAGAAAAAGAACAAAATATTTATGTAGGAGAAAAGAAGATGTACCTACCATATCAAGGTTCAAAATCAGCACCCAAGAAAAGACAGGGTAGTATCCTGGCAAAGCTAAAGATGCTACACAGGAAAGTAAATGAAATTCTTGGCTATTCTGACATGGGATGCTGGACTCTCTTCTATTCTACCTTGTCCCTTCTAAGTAGGGTGACCCTATAATTTATCATCCCATATCAGGACATTTTGAGATAAGCGTTGAAATAAATTTCTAGTCTCAAGATGGAGCCTCTCCTGCCCATGGCGCCACAACAGCAAATTAAAACTTAGATAACTTTCATGTTTGTGTAAATGCTCCACTTGACCAGAACCACAGAATATCCAATCAGCCAATCTCCAACCGCCGAGCCAGGGTGGGCTCTATACTTATTTCTTTGTTCCTTGATCTTTCTAAATAAGGTTAGATACTTAACCCCGGCCCATCAACCTAAGCTGAGTACTTCTTCCTTGTTTCCTGCTTGTAGCCCTTTTCCCTTATTTTACAGTTCTCTGGACTCCTGAGAGTAGAGACTGCCTGTGTGAAATAAAATTTGCTTTGATCAACTAAATTGTTCTCTTTGATAATTTTAACACAAGGGAATTATTAGTAATCATACCAGGACAATAGGCACGTGGACTGTCCCAGGCAAAACAGGACATACGTTCCCCAATCTCTAAATATCTACCCATCTATCCATATCACCCCAGGCTTGATTTGGAAACAGCAGAAGATTCTATGAGTTTTGGGCAGTAGGAGTATATTTTAATTTATCTAAGAGTTGTTCTAACAGCTAAAACAATTTCCCCCAAACAATTCTCAGAATGGAGTACATATTTTAGCAGTCAAGAGACCAGGTCAACCTGACTTTATTTCAGGATGAGTTGTCTTTTCTACTATTTTGACCAATAAAGAACCAACCAAGCTTCAAGTCTGACTTGCTTAAAAGGTAAGAAAAAAAGGACTGTTTTTTCAGCTATAGAATTAATAAAATGATAATGTTAAGGCACTGGAGCTTGTTCTTCTGAGAACTATACAGTGTGGAATAAGTATTTTAAAAAATTATTTCACTGTATGTAATACAAGTAAACCATGGAGAACTTATATTCTTCCCCAATGGAACCAGCTGGCAATCGTTAAATGTTAGAAAAATCAATCCTTCTCAAAGTATGGTACCTGAGTCAACAACATCAGCATCACCTGGGAACTTCTCAGGCTCCAACCCAGATCTTCTGAGTCAGAAACTCTGGGGGTGAGTCGTAGCAATCTGTGTTTTAACATGATTCTGATGCATGCTAAAGTTTGAGAACTTCTGAGCTCGAGCTGCAATGTCCAATATGGCAGCCATTAGCTATAAGTGCTATTTAAATTGAAACTAACCAAAATGAGATGAAATATTTAGCTCCTCCGTCACAGTAGCCACATTTCACATGTTTAATAGTCACATGTGGCTAATGACTATTGTATGGGACAGCACAGATTATAGAACATTTCCATCACCCCAGAAAGGTCTACTGGGTAAGTTCTGGCTAATGACTATTGTATGGGACAGCACAGATTATAGAACATTTCTATCACCCCAGAAAGGTCTACTGGGTAAGTTCTGGCTAATGACTATTGTATGGGACAGCACAGATTATAGAACATTTCCATCACCCCAGAAAGGTCTACTGGATAAGTTCTGGCCTACAACATCAGGTAGAGTGGTCTTGGCTGGAATAAGAAATAGACCCTGGAGTCACTAATAACACAGGCATATCCCTTTATCTCCCGATTCTCAATTTGGCACAAAGGAAATAGGAGGAGAACTGAACTAACTGTTGTTTATCTACTGTTGGTACTAACATTTAACAAGCTATTAAAATATTAATGGCCGCTCTGGAACATTTGTTGTCCTTCAAAAACACTGCACTTTCTGTGACAGTACTCCTTAAAAAGGAAAGATACAAAGAGCGTGTTTCAAAATGAATCAGAGACTATCAGATCTCGGTTTTGATCTGAACCTCATTAGCCGTAACAGTGAATATATCACTTAATCTCTTTATACCTTAGTTTTCTCATGTGTAAAATGATAATTCCTACCTCATTAGGTTTTGTGATGATTAAACACAATGATATAGACATAAAGCACTCAGCAAAGTGTCTAGCATTTAATAAATAGAAACAAAACAACCTCCACAATCTGAAGAGATCAGAAAATTTAGAAATAAATCTTTCATATTCACTAGTGGAAACTATGCCTAAAAGGTATCTATTCCTTTTTTTTTCCTAAAAGGCATCTATTCTTGTAATATTTTATACATTTTTCAAAACTGTGGTAGTGATTTGGAGGTTACAATCCTTTTTTGAGCATGCGTCCTCATAGAACTGGTTAACAGGGGAAGAAATCACAACATAGTACCACAGTATCAGAAGGGTGACTACAAAGAGGGAGCTGGATAAGAAGTCAAGTCTAGGGCACAGGTTGGTGGAGGGGGTGCGGTCATTTGCAATCTCTACTCCCCACCTCATTTCAACAGATTCACTTGTCTTTGCCATGCTCCAAGGACAGGAACTAATCACTTCACAGATCCTTGAACTAGTCTGGCTTTCTCCTCATTTCTACACATTTTACTGTACTCCTAAGATTCTTACCCCTGAACCAGCTGGAGTAACTCTCTCTTTAACTCAACTCTAACTGCTAATGGCTCAATCAATGCTCATCTCTTGGACATTGAAATGATGATATTTCTTATAGTTAACTCTGAGATTAGGCCTGAGCATGGGAACTCCATCAGAACCACCTATTTGTAGACTAGCAGCCCTTTAATTCTAGCCAAAGCAATTTAACAGTAACAAAATCAAGTCATCCTATCACTTCATATGAAAGTTAACTAAGAATATTTAACACTACATTTATCATATACCATATCAAAAGGACCTAAGATCTTTTAATTCATTGTGCATTACTATTATAACTGCAGAAAACTCAGCTGGCTCACAGGAGTTAAGTGAAAAGAGTTAACACAGCAGGCCTGAGATGGCCATCATTTGAAAGTCCTGTTTGTAAGGACGGCCTTTAGCTGGTGTCTGGGAAGTGGTTTCTTCCAGACTTCACCCACTGTCCCCTTTCCCTTTGCTGATTCTGCTTTGTATCTTTTTGCTTTAACAAAGCTTAGTCGTAAGTACAACTAGAGGCTGAGTCCTTTGAGTCCTAGAGAGTCATGAAATCTGGGGGTGGTCTTAGGCACCCCTAACACAACTATTAATCTCCCCAAATTCACCCTCTACTTATAGCCCATGTCTTGATAAAGGCCCCAGAATGTGGGAAAGAAAGGGAATTAAATTTTAGAGGTGAAGAAACTTTGAGCTATAAAGTGAACGTAGCCCTTTGTTTTCAACCAGACCATGGAGCAAGCAAAGGGCTATACAGTTCCATTTAAAAAATACCTCCAGTTGAGAAAATGAAACATGGCCTATTCCAAAATATCAAACTGTCATAAAATCTCATAGGTCATTTAATTAAAATATCATAGACCATAGGTCAAAGCTTTCATTGAGAGTTCATGAGTTCTGCTTTTAAAACTCTTAGAAAAAAAAAAAAAAAAAAAAAAAAAACTTAGAAATGGGTCATCAGCCTCAGTTTGCACATCTTCATCAACAGGGAATGCACTCTTCTCAAGAGAGTCCCTTCTATTCCTCTCCTGGTTCTAAAGGATTTTACTGGAATCTGTCTCCCTACAACTTTAATTCATTGTTCTCAGTCCTACTCTCTGGAGTCTCACAGAATGAGTAATATATCTCTCAGTGAAAACCACTGTCTTTGCCAGCCTGTCTTTCTATCTCACTGCGTATATTTGCATCTCCCTGCACCTTTCTCTTCTTTGTGGGCATGTCAATCCCTTCTTTGAGCATCTTTTCCAGTGACTTTCCCGCTCTTTCGCCTCACCTAGTTATAATATAACTAAAATATATTTAATTGCTTTTTGTATTCATGAACAGAATTTTTACTCTTACTTTCAAAATGAACGGCTGAAACATTAACTTTTTGTAACCTTCAATGAATGTTTTTGTGCAAGTCAGAGGTTCTTCACATATCGAAAGTTTCCTCACCCTCACTCTTACTGAAGAGAGGTGTCAAGTCTACCTACGTTCAATTTCTAACCACGGAGGGAAGGTGATCTTCCCATAAAACTGCAATTAGAAGAGAAGACGCGCAACCTGTTTTAGAGCTTCCTTGCAGGGCATTTTCAACATCTTGTAAGAAAAGTCCTTCTCTGTACTCCAACCACAGAGACTACTCACCTAGGGGTAGAGCTCGGGTCAAGTTAGTAGTTGGAGGATCTGTTTCTGGGGGACAGAGCTCACAGAAGTCCCAACATGATGGGCAGAGCAAGTTTCCATCGTGAATCCAGCCATTCATCTGAATACTGACGGGGAGGACCTGCCCGGCCCGACTACACAAATATGAAGTATCCTGAACCCAAACCTTCAGACCTTGTGGAGAACAAGAAACCTTCAAAAAGTGAAAAAAAAAAAAAAATCAGATCAGTAAGATTCTAGTATGTGAGCCTTCTCCCTCAACTGTAGGAAAATATGGCAGAATTTACTAAAAATGCTGGCTATAAAAGACAATTTGGAATGTGGGCCTCATTTAATTTCATATAAAGAGGGTTAAATTATTCATGTTCTAAAAGAATTTCACTCTGTGGTAGTAGTAGTTCTTAGACTTTTTGTCTAGAACCTTTTAAAAAATCTAATGAAAGCTATGGACACTTCCTGAAAAAAACAAGGTAACATACAGCTTTACATACAATTTGGATTCACAGACCCCTGAAGCCAAGTTATCAATAATAACATTTCTGTAGATTCTAGTATCCTCCTATAATTCAGGTTAAATGTCTGTCAAAGAGCCATGAATCATGTCACTTTTTCTACAAGTTGCTAAATTTTGTAACTCAAATTTTTTTAGTTGTTTTAAATTATAAAAATAGGGCTTCCCTGGTGGTGCAGTGGTTAAGAATCCGCCTGCTGATGCAGGGGACACAGGTTCGAGTTGTGGTCCGGGAAGATCCCACATGCCGCACCCAACTAAGTGCATCCAACTAAGCCTGCGTGCCACAACTACTGAGCCTGCGCTCTAGAGCCCGCGAGCCACAACTACTGAAGCCTGCGTGCCTAGAGTCCGTGCTCCGCAACAAGAGAAGCCACCACAATGAGAAGCCCGCACACCACAACATAGAGTAGCCCCTGCTCTCCACAACTAGAAAAAGCCCATGCATAGCAACGAAGACCCAATGCAGCCAAAAATAAATAAAATAAATTATAAAAACAATATATGCTCATTGTAAAAAAAAAAGCACACTGTATAGAAATGACATAGTAAAAGTTTGTTATTCATTATCCCTATCCCAGATCCTCTGCTCAGAGATGAAAATGGTCACAGTGATTTTATACAACTGGTAACATCTTTAAAAGCAGGATTCATATCTCATATACAAGGGGTAACTAATGAAATCAATTTTAAAAAAACAAACATATTAAAGTTAACTGAAAATTTATAATGACTGTGTTGTCTTCAAAGTTGTTTTTTTTTAAATAAATTTTATTTATTTATTTATTCATTCATTCATTCATTCTGGCTGAGTTGGGTCCTTGCTGCTGTGCACAGGCTTTCTCTAGTTGCTGAGAATGGGGGCCACTCCTTATCGCAGTGCACAGGCGTCTCATTGTAGTAGCCGCTCCCATTGTGGAACACAGGCTCTAGGTGTGCAGGCCTCAGTAGCTGTGGCATGCGGGCTCAGCAGTTCTGGCTTGTGGGATCCAGAGTGCAAGCTCAGCAGCTGTGGCGCACAGGCTTAGCCACTCGGTGGCATGTGGGATCCTCCCAGACCAGGGCTTGAACTCTCATTCCTTGCATTGGCAGGTGGACTCCCAACCACTGTGCCACCAGGGAAGCCCTCAAAGTTGTTTTCTAAAAAGACTTTACATTATGCTACTTCACCTTAAATATTTCTGGATCTTCTCTCCTGGAACTATGTTCAAAGAAAGTGCATGGTTCTGAGTATGTTTGATGGTGGCAAATTTTTACTTTGCAAGTAGATGTAATTTTTGGAAATACCCAAAACTTGCCCAGATCCAAGTCTGGTAAAGGCAGTTGACTAAACTGATTAAGACTAGGTCAATATAGGTATGATGTAAAATACTGAAATTGACTTCTTAGATGGCTATTAAACTATCTCTAAAAGCAATTTAAAAAGGAGTTCCAAAAGTGTTTTTCAACAATGGAGTCATTTTAAAAACAACTCTTTTCATCAATTAAGTTTAAATATAACATTCATTTGGAAATTTAAGTTATGATAAGCTATCAAGAAAATAAACAACAAAGTGTAAACTCTTCTATAAGTCTGTCATTCAATGACCCACACCCAGTAAGCATCACCACAGCTGCAATGCAATGTAATCATTCTTTTAAGTGAGAATTGACTGGGTATTGTGCTTGGTGCTGAAAAGGATACCAAAGAAGTCCATGACACAGTGCCTGACCTCTAGCAGCTTTAATTGAGGAGAGAAGGGTAGGATATACAAATTTCCCCCCAAAATTAACAGTGTCAGACTGTTTTATGATAAAGATTTAATAAGAGGCAATAAGAAAAAGAACAACAAAGATTAGAAAGTTTCATGGAATAAAGCATTTATATTCTAAAGATGTGCACAGGGCTTGCATCACAGTGTTGTGAGCTGGTGGGCTGTGTCAGAGTCCAAGTGGGTGAGGAAAGTAACCGCATAGGGGTGGATGAAGATGGAAAGAATGTGAACAGAACAAATAATAAGCATATTAAGGACAAAGAGAACCAGATTTCTCACTGCTTGAAAGAAGAGTTACAAATATGGGAAGGGAGAAAACTAAAATGAATTATTTGGTGTTAAACTGGAATCAAAGATACTGGTACAAACTCGTGGTTATATATATGCACATGTATGAGTATATATAAAATTACATACACACATATATTTCATAGCTCTGTTCACCAAGAAGGCCTGGGGAGCAGCTGTATCCCAACAGCAATGAACAATACATCTAGCACCCAGACTTTTTTTTTTTTTTTTTGCAGTACACGGGCCTCTCACTGTTGTGGCCTCTCCTGTTGTGTGGAGCACAGGCTCCGGACACGCAGGCTCAGCGGCCATGGCTCACAGGCCCAGCCGCTCCGTGGTATGTGGGATATTCCCGGATTGGGGCACAAACCCGTGTCCTCTGCATCGGCAGGTGGACTCTCAACCACTGCGCCACCAGGGAAGCCCCCCAGACTTTATTTTTTTATCTTTTAAATAAATTTATTTATTTATTTTTGGCTGCGTTGGGTCTTTGTTGCTGTGCACAGGCTGTCTCTAGATGTGGCAGGCGGGGGCTACTCTTTGTTGTGTTGCTTGGGCTTCTCGTTGAGGTGGGTTCTCTTGTTGCAGAGCACGGGATCTAGGTGTGTGGGCTTCAGTAGTTGTGGTATGCAGGCTCAGTAGTTGTGGCTCGTGGGCTCTAGACCACAGGCTCAGTGGTTGTGGCACAGGGGCTCAGTGGCTCTGCAGCATGTGGGTCTTCCCGGACCACGGCTCAAACCCCTGTCCCCTGCATTGGCAGGCGGATTCTTAACCACTGGGCCACCAGGGAAGTCCCTAGCACCCAGACTTTAGTCTCTAAACACCTCACTCCACTAAAAGAAACAAGAGCTCCATGGAGAAATGATTAATTCCAGGGCTGTGGCAAAGAAACAAGATGAGCCTAGAATATCTTGTGCTAGAAAGCAAGGAAATAGTTAAAAAGATAGGACAGCCAAAAGGACACAGGAACCAACCTGAAGGGCTCCCTCCCTTTGGCTAAATCTGGGGCAACTTAAATATCCAAATAAATAATGATAGTAATGGTAATACCCACTGAATAAAATGCAATCTGTGAGTCAATACAGATTTAAATGCATAAATTAATAAAATGAAGGTATGATAAGAAATAAGTTATTGATATAGTACTTTTCCCCCCAAATACTTATTAATTAAAAAGGGAATTAATTAAAAGAGAAAAACAGTAACTTGACAGTGGAGAAGCCTGGTAGATACCAGCAAGTTAACATGACCAGCAAAGGGACAAATCAAGAGTGCACCACCAGGGACTTCCCTGGTGGTCCAGGGGTTAAGAATTGTCTTGCAATGCAGAGGATGCTGGTTTGATCCCTAACTGGGGAACTGGGATCCCACATGCCATGGGGCAACTAAGCCCGTGCACCACAATTAGAGAGCCCACATGCCGCAACTAATGAGTCCGCACAGCACAACTAGAGAGAAGCCCGTGCACTGCAACGAAAGGTCCTGCATGCCACAACTAAGACCTGATGCAGCCAAAATAATAAGTATTAAAAAAAAAAAAAGTGTACCACCAGAAAAACACAAGCATCACTTCTGTGATATTACTGCCCAAAACATATTACGTGAATTTAATCATGAGGCAACATCAGGCAAACCCAAATGGAGACACATCATAGATAAGAACTGGCTTGTAATCTTTAAAAGTGTCAAGGTTATGAAAGTCAAGAAAAGACTGAGGAACTGTTCCAGATTGAAGGAGACGAGAGATGTGACAACTACTCAATATGTGATATCGGTGCAGATCCTATTACTACACGGACATTATTGGGACAATTGGCAAAACTTGAACGGGGTCCAAGAATTAGATGTATCAGTGTTATTTCCTGATTTTTTTGGTAGTACTGTGGTCATATAGGAGGATGTCCTTGTTTATAAGGAATACACATTAAAGTATTTAGGGGTGAAGGGGCAGACTATCAGCAATTTGCACTTAAATGACCAATATTTTTGTACCATTCTTGCAACTTCTCTGTCAAAATAAGTAAAACAAAGAACAGAAAACAAAACAGCTAATCCAAATGCTAATTGTTTGGAAATCATGCACATTTTCCCATATAAATGGTTGTGAGTATTAAATTAGCAAAATTAACCAACAACACTAGGTACTACAGGGAAGCCAAGTACATTCAGTCTTTGTAGATGGTATTACAAGTCTACGTAATCCCTTTGTGGTGGTGGTGGTGGTGTAGAGAAGACATTAAAACAGGCTGAAAAGGTTATCCTCCTATTATAGTTCACACTGTTTCAGCTTTATCCCCTTTATCCTAATAAAAAGGTAAAGCATGTAAATATACTTACAAAAGCATTTTTATATAGTGAAAAGTGAAAATTAATTCAATATCTCACAGGAAAATGACTTCCCTAATTATGATACTTTAAAATGATGCAATGTTCTACAGCTATGAAGAACAGTAAGTATTATTATTGGGAGAACTTGGAAAAGGTATCTTGGTCTGTATAAAAAGTACTAAGTCACTAAAACAAAATTATGTATTCTGATTACAACTAGGTCAAAACTATGTATTTAAGCAATACATAATCTTTAATAGAATGAATTCATCAGAAAATGGTTGCTGGATTATAGTTGTCAGATTATAGGATTATAGCTGGAAAGTATTTTTAATTGTCTTTTATAAGGGTTCAAAGGTAATTTTACATGAATTGTATGGTGTGAGTTATACCTCAATAAAGCAGTTACCAAAAAAAAGAGTTAATTTTAAAGAAACTTTAAAAATAATAAGTTAAATTGTTAGCTACATTAGTCCACTTAACTCTTGTAGGTGAAATGGCACAACAAATTCTTATGTTTGAGTTTTTAGGATCACACTCTCTTCCCTGATGTCCGTTAGTAGGCTATGGAATATTCATTAGGTTTGATGCTCCTAAGTTACAGAATGCCTGTATCTTAGTAAGTTCTATGGTGATGCAGTCATTTAATATCAGACATGCAAATAATAAATTAAGAAAGTAGTAGTTTGCTGTCTTTGGACTTCTAATTTCAAAGGAAAAAAATCTACTATTAATCAGTAGTTGATTTATTAATTCTTAAATACACGCTTTCTTCAGATTTTACAAAATAAATTATAGTTTTTTTTCCATTACAAATTAGTTTTAAAGAACAAAATTACAGAACTTCCCTGGTGGCACAGTGGTTAAGAATCCACCTGCAATGCAGGGGACACGGGTTTGATCCCTGGTCCGGGAAGATCCCACATGCTGCGGAGCAACTAAGCCTGTGCACCACAACTACTGAGCCTGTGCTCTAGAACCCGTGAGCTACAACTACTGAGCCTGTGTGTCACAACTACTGAAGCCCACTTTGCAACAAGGAGAAGCCACCGCAATAAGAAGCCCACGCGCAGCAGCGAAGACCCAACGCAACCAAAAATAAATAAATAAATATTAAAAAAAGAACAAAATTACATGTTTCCTAATATTTCCTTAGGATCTATGCCCAGAGGCAAAATTGTTATAAAACTTGCTGATATACAGCAACTATATATAATTTTTAAACAGAGAAGGGCAATTTCTCTCAAAGAAATGACAATATTTTGATAAAACAAATACACAAACTAATATTTACAATGAATAAGTTAAAGTATTAATAAGTAGAAATAAAAGATATAAAATGTATTTGAAAATATAAAAACCATATAATGAGATACAATTATGTAATATTTGGTACTGTTATTAACAATCATATGGTTTACCTGATAGCATCCACTCCCCCAGTCTGGGTAACTCAGCTTCCTTTCACACTTTTCCATGACAAATGCTGATTTCTGAATTAGACAAACTGAATGAGGTCCATACTTTTCAGCACCATAGTTTTTAAAAAGGTCTGAAGCAAATCAGAAAAGTTTTCTTTATTAAAAATTGACTTTGGGCTCAAAGAATAAGAAATTGAAGTATTCCACTCTTATAATTAAAAGTTGCTTTAAAAATAAAACATGTTTCATGGAAATTTTCAATTAAAAAAAATCAAGACAGAGAGTTCCAAACTCAAACTGGATTCTCAATAAAGCAATTAGTAGGATAATTATTATATCAGAAACAAGAGATAAAATTGGGCCTAAAGCAACTAAGTTAAATATATAGAGGAAATGGCACTAAGAGTCACCTTCAATGGTGTCCTAAATAGGAGTCACTTCCCAAGTGACCCAGATAGGATGAGGCCAAGTGATTTATATAATGAAGATTTTTTTGGAGTGCTGCAACTTTTGCAAGACGTTCTTGTAGTTTCAACTTATGCCATCTCCTGGAAGTCAATAAATGACAGGTTGAGCTGGTCTTAGACTAAGCACAAACATACAGAGGTATGGGGCAGACTAAATGACCCCTAACTAGCTAATGGACAAAGGAATGAAGTCCTTAAAGTCTAGAAATTAAAAAAAAAAAAAAAAGCCTAGGAATAATTTTCTCTCTTTGCACTTAATACAAGTTTCACCTTTTGAAAGCAGAGTTCAATTAGCCCATTTTGAAATATTATAAAGATAAAAATTTTATGTCAGTTTAAAAAATCTTAATTGTATAAGCTAAGAAATAAAATGTAAAACAATAAAACAGAACTTTATATTTCTTTATTTATGAATATTTCAAAGTCTTCAAAACACATAGTGATCATTGTCAAAAAAAAGAAAAGAGGGGTCAGGCCAACCCTGAGGCCAAATCCTGAGAAATACCTGTTTTTATAAAGAAATTTTTATTGAAACAGAGCTATACTCATTCACTTACATATTATCTGTAACTGCTTTCACACTTAACAGCAGAGCTGAAAAGTTGCAACAGAGACTGCATGACCCATAAAGCCTAAAATATTTACTATCTTGCTTTTTATAATAAATATTTGCCAACTCCAGCTCTAAAACATTAAAATGTGATATCTTTGGCAAACCCATAATTGACAAATATGTGCATTTCTTTTGCTGTAACATGCAACTGTTGCGTAGTTATGTCATTAGACATTTATTAAGTAGGTGTGATGGGAAAAAAATGACTGTACAAATCCAGTTACATCTGCCAGGTTTAAGAATAAAAGGAAAAAAATTATGGAAATTTTAATTTTAAATGATTTAGTCTGAAATAATGTATGGAATGGGGGCGAGGAGGAAAGGACCAGGTTGAAAATTTTGATGACCACAGGCAGAAAAACTACTTATTGCTCTTGATTAACAAATCAGATGTGAGAACATTTTGTTTACAAAGGTGGTTAGTATGAGCTATAACTACTATTGCTGAATATCCAATTGCCATACTGTTTATTTCCTTGATGACCTGTTCATTTACTAAATGGGAATAAATAAGATGGCAATACTAGCCATGGGACAACAGTATTATTCTGATATCTGGAGAATGACACGTTATGTCTAAATTACATAAAATGCACACTCCTCAGGAGAGGAAAGAATAGGATACCTAATACGATTTAATAAAAAGAGTTCTGCATTGGAGGATCTTGCACTGACATCAATTAAACATATTACTTAGTAGCTCTTCCCTCATCTGTGAAATTCAATAATATCTTCTCTATGTCTCTTGTCAGGTTTTTAGAAGAACAAAATGAAATGATAAAAGTGAAATTGTTTTGCAAATGAAAAGTGTCATGCAAATATAAGGTATTACTAAACGGTAGTGTGTGTACACACATGTGCAAGTATATCTAATAGCTAACAATCCTTTCTATGTGTTGTAATTCTAAGCACTTACTGTATTAATTCAGTTAATTCTCACAACTCTATGACAGGTATTATCTCTTTTGTACAGAGGAGAAAACTGAGGCACAGAGAAGTTACTTTGAACAGGTGGATAGCAGTGGAACCACAACATAAACTCAGACAATCTGGCTCCAGGGTCTGTATCCTTAACCACTATTTTGTATTGCTGATATATACTTTTAATATATATATAACATTTAATTTCACTAAACTACTAACCTGGTTGATTTTCCAATACTCTACAATCTGAGCTGCGCTGATATTCACCACTTAAATGCCAACTGAATTCCTGACTGAAAGGGCAGTAGTCAGCAATTTCTACTGAACCACCATAATAAGGTAGATCTTCTGCAGGTACTCCACTGAGTTCATCAAAGTACTACAAAGAAAAAAATATTAGGAAGGCAGGAGAGTAAGAAACATTCTATATAATCAAAACAAAGCCCACAGGCAATTTATAGCAACCAATTAATGCTGTATAACACAAAGAAGATATTAATCTATTTTTTTCATACATAGTACAACACAAAGATAGTTAATATACTACCTGAGGGGTATTTTGAGGTTGTTGTAGTTTTAGAAATAATCAAGCTAAGTAAATTAGTCTGTTTTTTATTAGATGACAAATTTGACTAATGTTTTAAAAGGATGAATAGGAATAGTTTTAAGAGCTGACAAAACACAAAACTAATGCATAGAATTAAGATGTTTTAAATTTAATGTACTTCAAGTGTTTTTAGAATTTATATGTTGTTTTGACAAACTTGAAAAACCATAAGAAAATGAATGAGATCATATATATAAAATACTTTGAACACCAAAGGAACAAGGTACCAGATAAATTTTAAAGATTTCACATTTTAAATTATATTACTAAGAGTAGAAATATATAGTTGCCATCTTCTGGTGTCTAAAGCACTCAGTGTGGCCATAAACATATGTAGGAAGCTCAAAATTTAGCAACAATCACTTTAAATTCACTTTTGAGATATCATTTCTGACTAATGGGTCCTTTGTCAATGGCAGGCAGAGCTGAGGCTTTTTTTAGAAATAGCCACTTCAACAAAAAACTTAAAGGTCAAATCAGAGATTCAGACTGGACACATGGGACCATTTCCTTCACCTTTCAGATCTCATTAGGCAAACTTTTCTAAAGCAGAACTTTCAAGTCTTCTAATTAACTGGACTACAGTACCTTACTCTATTTTATTTCCTTTTTAAAAAAATTTTTTATTTTATAATGGGTGTAGTTGATTAATAATGTTGTGTTAGTTTCAGGTGTACAGCACAGTGATTCAGTTATACATGTATCTATTGTTTTTCAAATTCTTTTTCCATTTAGGTCATTACAGAGCATTCAGCAGAGTTCCCTGTGATATACAGTAGGTCTTTATTGGTTATCTATTTTAAATATATCAGTGTGTACATGTCAATCCCAAACTCCCAATCTATCCCTCCCCCTCCCCCTTCCCCCCTGGTAACCATAAGTTCATTCTCTTAAGTCTGTGAGTCTGTTTCTGTTTTGTAAATAAGTTTAGTTGTATCATTTTTTAAAGATTCTGCATATAAGTGATATATTTGTCTTCTTCGGTTAGTTTCTTTCTTTAAAGAACCTTGTTTTTGATATAAAGACGAAGACTTTGGAAATAATTAAAAAGAAAATACAAACAATTTATAAAAAAACAGATCAAAATAGGGACTTCCCCAGTGGTCTAGTGGTTAAGACTCCATGCTCCCAATGCAGGGGGCCCAAGTTCGAACCCTGGTCAGGGAACTAGATCCCACAAGCCACAACTAAGACCCGGTGCAGACAAATAAATAAATAAATATATATATATATATTTTAATAGATCAAAATAAATATTCTAAATGTCTCTTACCATTACTACAAGACATTACTAGATATTAATTAATTGCTATCAATTAACACGTTGGTTATAAAGAAATGGAAGAATTCTTCAGTTTTTTCTAACTTACAGAAAACAAATGGGGGCTTATAAATTGAAAAACTTAAGAGAATTCACTCTTCTAATTCAAAATGGAGACTTCTTTTTAAAAGGCTGATTCCTGAAACCGTGCCCCAAACAAGTGTTACCTGGTACTCCTGAGGTAAAGGTTTCGGAAACTTCTGCAAATTACACACTGCAACTGCTCTCTGGTCCTGTCTGCAAGTTAACTGCAATGGATTACTTCTGAGCGTGTTACAGTAAGGGCTCAGCATTTGTCTCCTGTATACAAAGATAAAACACCATGGTATCAAACTCTGAACAAGATATTATAAGTCTACTCTAGAGTCTGTCTTTTCCATTACAATTTCAATATGTTTTAATACCTTAAAACTAATTGCCAAACCAGCTGTAAGTTATAAACTTACTTTTCAAAGCATAAAGGAAATGCTTAATGTAGGTGTGAGGATTAATGCTAGATATATGACTATTTCACTGTTATTAAATAAGGTCCTATTTATCTCTTTCTCCACTTTTGCCATAAAATGGAGTCCCAAGGCCCCTAACTAGTCTCCCTTCTTCTCTCTACCTTTCAGAGTCTTCTTACATTTGTTTTATTTATAATGTCTAGGGGTTTTAGTTGTACTTAGAAGGAGGAATAGGAAAGAGTACATCTACATCTTCCCAGAAATGGAAGTAGGACTTGTATTTTTATATTATTTTTAAAAAAAGGTTTCCCGGGGGAGTTCCCTGGTGGCCTAGTGGTTAGGATGCTGGGTTTTCACTGCCATGGTCCGGGTTCAATCCCTGGTCGGGGAACTGAGATCCTGCAAGCTGCACATGGCACCATAAAACAATTCCCCAGGTGATTGTGATGCATTCAGACTAAGGAACTATGTTGGGGAATAATATGATGTTGTATCCCGCAGGCTTGCAAGCCTGGTAGATGCCCAGCCTCCAGACTGAAGAAAGAGCGCAGAGACAGTGACAAAGACATCAATGGTTTATTCTTACACATCTGAAACAAAAGCATCCTGGCGTGACACCCCACCGTGTATGGCAGACTGCAGGCAGGACATGGCAGCAATCTTCCCTACTCAGGGGAGAAAGGGGCTACCATTTATGGGGGAACTGATGTCAGGTGGGCTCATCAGTTACCAGGGAAGCCAGCAGCTGGGGTGGAGGCAAGCACGTAGGCAGTTACTGATTAAGCCCTATAATTCAGAGAATTGGATAGTCGTGTGAATGAAGCAGGGACTGGTCGAGCAGATGAACAGAGAGCAAGAGGACAGCCATCTTGAATGGCCTGACCAGATACCTTTTATTTGGCATTTTATGATTAACAGAACTTTCAAATAGTATATAATCTCATTATTTCTAAAAGGAACCCTCCAAAGTAGACGTAGTATCTTCATTTTACTGATAAGTAAAAAGTTTGAGACAATTAGCTTGCCCAAGATCATACAGCTGATGAAGGACACAGCTGAGACTTCAATCTCTCTCTCCAAGGCCAGTGCCTTGCTCATCACAGAAGTACCTGGTGATGGGTACTTGTGTTAAAGATGTTATTCTTATCTTTTGTCATCTGGGCTAGGCCTCAAAGCAGTTTAAATCACTCATAGTTTCTACTAAGGAGTCTGACGTCTGAGTTATAAGCCTGCTGTGAGAAAGCTGCTCCTAAGCAGTAGCAGGAAGCACTGCAGTTACTTTGGGGACAGCTAGTTAACTCCAGCACTACAACCTGATCTGCCAGTGTAGCTGTTCCCAAATGTTGCTGCACATTAGAATCAACTAGAGAGATTTTTAAAGTCTCCATGCCCACCTTGCACCCCATACCAATTGAATCAGAATGTCTGAAGGCAGGAATCAGGCATTAGTATGACTCATAAAAGGACAAACTGATAATTTGAAATTCATCAAAATTAAAAAACTTCTGCTCCACAAAAGCCATATTAAGAGAACTAAAAGTCATATTGGCATAAGACACGAAGAGACATCTCACCCAAGAGGATACGTAGATAGCAAATAAGTACATGAAAAGATGTTCAACATCATTAGCCATTAGGGAAATGCAAATTAAAACCACAATGATATATCACACTACCTTTCAGAATAGCTAAAATAAAAAACGGTGACGGGGGCAGAGTCAAGATGGCGTACTAGGAAGATGCGGAATTTTCGTCTCCTCACAACTAGGGCACCTACCAGGCTCCCGGGGGGCACCATGGAGACCTAAGAGGATGGGAAGAAACCCCAGTGACTGGGTAGGATGTGGGGCGTGGGGGAAGTGACGGGGGAGGAGAAGTGGAGGCGGGATGGGACTGGCACCCCTGACAGGCGGCTGGGGAAGGGGAAGGGATCCCACACCCCAAGGGGGAAACGGGAACCACTGGGAGGGCAGAGGATCAAAAGGGAGCGTGGCCAGGTTTCCCCTGCCCACCTGGACCCCCAGGAACCTGTTGAGAACCCAGGCCTGATCCTCTGCCCACCTAGGCCCCCTCCAGCCACAAGGGTCCTGAGGGAGTGGGAGGGAGGGAAGGGGGAGCAAAAGTAAAGGCTGGACCTACGGGACGGGCAGCCCTGAGGGGTGGATGGGGGAGGGGAAGGAGTTCCTACACCCAGCGGGACCCACCCACAGTTAGGGGTCCAGCCCGATGGTGGACAGCCTGGGGGAGACAGTGGGGGAGGGGTGCAAAGGAACAGAACGGAACGGGGCCAGTGCTTTCCCTGTCCACTTAGGCACCGGGAAGCCTGCTGGGCTCCCAGGCCTAATCCTCTGCCCTTGGAGCCTCCCTCCTGCCACACAGAGCCCAAGCCCCGCCCCTACACCCCCACCCAGAGCCCCACCTCTACACTTGGAGACCCCCTCTGAGACCCCCTCCAATGGCGCTGGGCCTAAACCCCACCCACACACCCTCACGCAGGGCCCTACATCCAAACTCCGGAACTCCACACTCCAGAGGTCCTCCTTTCCATGTGCTGCCTCTCCCCTTCTGGGCAGGTCCTAAGCAGAGGCCCCGTCCCATGCTCAAATTTCACCCCCCACCCTTCTAGATCCTGCCCCACCCTAAACTCCGCCTCTGCCTAAGTTCCACCTCCACCTCCCCAGCCTAAACTGTGCCCCCATAGCCAAGGCTTTTTTTTTTTCATCTTTTAGATTGGGGTTCTGTTTTACCTTGTTGATTCACTGTTGTTGATTCTTTTATATTTTTCCTAATAAAGCTTTTATTTTTCTAATTTTATTTTATTCTTTATACTTTGTTAATGATCTCTCCTTTTGGCTTGTTGCCCCCCTCCCTTTTTCTTCTTTTTTTTGCTATGGTTTTATTTTACCTTGTTGCAGTTGTTTCAATTATAGTTTTATTTTTCCTGATGTATTTTTATCTTTCTAATTTTATTTTGTATTTTATTCTTTAATATTGTACCGTTCCTTTTTTTCTTTCTTTCTTCCTTTTTTTTTTTTTTACTGTGCCATGAAGCTTGTGGGATCTTGGTTCCCAGGACAGAGGTCGGGTGGGAGCTCTGAGTCCAAACTGCTGGACTAACAGAGAACCTCAGACCCTAGGGAATATCAATCAGAGTGAAGCCTCCAGAAGGTCCTCATCTCAGCACCAAGACCCAGCTCTGTCTAACTGCCTGCAAACTCCAGTGCTGAATGTCTCAGGCCAAACAAACAGTAAGACAGGAATAAGCACCACCCATCAAAAAAACAAAACAAACAAAAAAAAAGAAATGACAAAAAAATATGTTACAGAAGAAGGAGCAAGGTGAAAACCTACAAGACCAAATAAACAAAGAAGAAATAGGAAACCTACCTGAAAAAGAATTCAGAGTAATGACATTAAAGATAATCCAAAATCTCGGAAACAGAATGGAGAAAATACAAGAAACATTTATCAAGGACCTAAAAGAACTAAAGAGCAAGCAAACAGTGATGAACAACACAATTACCAAAACTACAAATACTCTGGAAGGAATCAGTAACAGAATAACTGAGGCAGAAGAACGGATAAGTGAGCTGGAAGACAGAATGGTGGAAATAACTGCCAGGGAGCAGAATAAAGAGAACAGAATGAAAAGAACTGAGGACAGTCTGAGAGACGTGTGGGACAACATTAAACGTACCAACATTCGAATTATAGGGGTCCCAGAAGAAGAAGAGAAAAAGAAATGGTCTGAGAAAATATTTGAAGAGATTATAGTCAAAAACTTCCCTAACATGGCAAAGGAAATAGTCAATCAAGTCAATCAAGTCCAGGAAGCACAGAGAGTCCCATACAGGATAAATCCAAGGAGAAACATCCAAGACACATATTAACCAAACTATCAAAAATTAAATACAAAGAAAAAATATTAAAAGCAGCAAGGGAAAAGCAACAAATAACATACAAGGGAATCCCCATAAGGTTAACAGCTGCTTTTTCAGCAGGAACTCTGCAAACCAGAAGGGAGTGGCAGGACATATTTATAGTGATGAAAGGGAAAAACCTACAACCAAGATTACTCTACCCAGCAAGGATCTCATTCAGATTCGATGGAGAAATTAAATTACCTTTACAGATAAGCAAAAGTTAAGAGAATTCAGCACCACCAAACCAGCTTTACAACAAGTGCTAAAGGAACTTCTCTAGGTAGGAAACACAAGAGAAGGAAAAGGCCTACAATAACAAACCCAAAACAGTTAAGAAAATGGTAATAGGAACATACATATTGATAATTACCTTAAATGTAAATGGATTAAATGCACCAATGAAAAGACATAGACTGGCTGAATGGATACAAAAACAAGACCCTTATATATGCTGTCTACAAGAGACGCACTTCAGACCTAGGGACACATACAGACTGAAAGTGAGGGGATGGAAAAAGATATTCCATGTAAATGGAAATCAAAAGAAAGCTGGAGTAGCAATTCTAATATCAGACAAAATAAACTTTAAAATAAAGACTATTACAAGAGAAAAGAAGGACACTACATAATGATCAAGGGATCAATCCAAGAAGAAGCTATAACAATTGTAAATATTTATGCACCCAACATAGGAGCACCTCAATACATAAGGCAAATGCTAACAGCCGTAAAAGAGGAAATCGACAGTAACACATTCATAGTAGGCGGCTTTAACACCCCACTTTCACCAATGGACAGATCATCCAAAATGAAAATAAATAAGGAAACACAAGCTTTAAATGACACATTAAACAAGATGGACTTAATTGATATTTATAGGACATTCCATCCAAAAACAACAGAATAGAGGACGGCTTGAAGATGGCGGAAGAGTAAGACGCGGAGATCGCCTTCCTCCCCACGGATACACCAGAAATACATCTACACGTGGAACAACTCCTGCAGAACACCTACTGAAGGCTGGCAGAAGACCTCAGACCTCCCAAAAGGCAAGAAACTCCCCACGTACCTGGGTAGGGCAAAAGAAAAAAAGAAAAAACAGAGACAAAAGAATAAGGACGGCACCTGCACCAGTGGGAGGGAGCTGTGAAGGAGGAAAAGTGTCCACACACTAGGAAGCCCCTCCGTGGGCGGAGACTGCGGGAGGCGGGGTGGGGCGGGAGCTTCGGGACCGCGGAGTGGTGCACAGCGACGGGTGCGGAGGGCAAAGCGCGGAGATTCCCGCACAGAGGATCGGTGCCGACCGGCACTCACCAGCCTGAGAGGCTTGTCTGCTCACCCGCCGGGGCAGGCGGGGCTGCGAGCTGAGGCTCGGGTTTCAGTCGGAGCGCAGGGAGAGGACTGGGGTTGGCGGCTTGAACATAACCTGAAGGGATTAGTGCACCACGGCTAGACGGGAGGAAGTCCGGGGAAAAGTCTGCACCTGCCGAAGAGGCAAGAGACTTTTTCTTCCCTCTTTGTTTCCTGGTGCGCGAGGAGAGGGGTTTAAGAGCGCTGCTTAAAGGAACTCCAGAGACGGGCACGAGCCGCGGCTAAAAGCGCGAACCCCAGAGACGGGCGCGAGCTGCGGCTAAAAGCGCGGACCCCAGAGACGGGCGGGAGACGCTAAGGCTACTGCTGCCGCCACCAAGGGGCCTGTGTGCGAGCACAGGTCACTCTCCACACCCCTCTTCCGCGGAGCCTGTGCAGCCCGCCACTGCCAGGTTCCCGGGATCCAGGGACAACTTCCCCGGGAGAACGCACGGCGGGCCTCAGGCTGGAGCAATGTCACGCCGGCCTCTGCCGCCGCAGGCCCGCCCCGCACGCAGTGCCCCTCCCTCCCCCCCCCCAACCCCGGCCTGAGTGAGCTGGAGCCCCCGAATCAGCGGCTCCTTTAACTCCGTCCTGTCTGAGCAAAAAACAGACGCCCTCCAGCGACCTACACACAGAGGCGGGGCCAAATCCAAAGCTGAGCTCCTGTGAGCTGTGAGAACAAAGAAGAGAAAGGGAAATCTCTCCCAGCAGCCTCAGAAGCAGAGGATTAAAGCTCCACAATCAACTTGATATACCCTGCATCTGTGGAATACCTGAATAGATAAGGAATGATCCCAAATTGAAGAGGTGGACTTTAGGAGCGAGATCTATGATTTATTTCCCTTATCCTCTTTTTGTGAATGTGTACGTGTATGCTTCTGTGTGAGATCTTGTCTGTATAGTCTTGCTTCCACCATTTGTCCTAGGGCTCTATCCGTCCATGGTTTTTTTTAAAAAATTTTTTTCTTAATAATTTTAATTGTAATAACTTTATTATACTTTACCTTCGTTCTTTCTTTCTTTCTTTCCTTCCTTCCTTCCCTCCTTTAGACAACGAATCACCCCAAATTGAGGAGGTGGTCTCTGAGAGCAAGATTTATGATTTTTCCCCCTTTACCTCTTTTTGTGAGGGTGTATGTGTATGCTTCTGTGTAAGATTTTCTCTGTATAGCTTTGCTTCCAACATTTGTCCTAAGGTTCTATCCGTCCCTTTTTTTTTTCTAAATATTTTTTAATTCAATAACTATATTATACTTTATTTTATTTTTACTGTATCTTCTTTCTTTCTGTCTTTTTTCCTTCTTTCCCTCCTTCCTTCCTTCCTCCCTCTCTCCCTCCTGTATTTCCTTCTTTGCTTCTTCCTTCCTTCCTTCCTTTCCTCCTTTCCTTCTTTCTTTCCTCATACTTCTACTAATTCTCTCTACTTTTTCTCCCTTTTATTCTGAGCCGTGTGGATGAAAGGCTCTTGGTGCTCCAGCCAGGAGTCAGGGCTCTGCCTCTGAGGTAGGAGAGCCAACTTCAGGTCACTGGTCAACAAGAGACCTCCCAGCTCCACATAATATTAAACGGCGGAAATCTCCCAGAGACCTCCATCTTAACACCAGCACCCAGCTTCACTCAACGACCAGCAAGCCACAGTGCTGGACAACCTATGCCAAACAACTAGCAAAACAGGAACACAACCCCACCCATTAGCAGAGAGGCGGCCTAAAATCATAATAAGGCCACAGACACCCCAAAACACACCACCAGACGTGAACCTGCCCACTAGAGAGACAAGATCCAGCCTCATCCAGCACAACACAGGCACTAGTCCCCTCCACCAGGAAGCCTACACAACCCACTGAAACAACCTTAGCCACTGGAGACAGACATCAAAAACAACGGGAACTACAAACCTGCAGCCTGCAAAAAGGAGACTCCAAACACAGTAAGATAAGCAAAATGAGAAGACAGAAAAACACACAGCAGATGAAGGAGCAAGATAAAAACGCACCAAACCTAACAAATGAAGAGGAAATAGGCAGTCTACCTGAAAAAGAATTCAGAATAATGATAGTAAGGATGATCCGAAATCTCGGAAATAGAATGGACAAAATGCAAGAAACAGTTAACAAGGACCTAGAAGAAATAAAAATGAAACAAGCAACGATGAACAATGCAATAAATGAAATTAAAAATACTCTAGAAGGGATCAATAGCAGAATAACTGAGGCAGAAGAACGGATAAGTGACCTGGAAGATAAAGTAGTGGAAATAACTACTGCAGAGCAGAATAAAGAAAAAAGAACTGAGGACAGTCTCAGAGGCCTCTGGGACAACATTAAACGCACCAACATTCGAATTACAGGGGTTCCAGAAGAAGAAGAGAAAAAGAAAGGGACTGAGAAAATATTTGAAGAGATTATAGTTGAAAACTTCCCTAATATGGGAACGGAAATAGTTAATCAAGTCCAGGAAGCACAGAGAGTCCCATACAGGATAAATACGAGGAGGAATACGCCAAGACACATATTAATCAAACTGTCAAAAATTAAATACAGCTGATCTCTCAGCAGAAACCCTACAAGCCAGAAGGGAGTGGCAGGACATACTGAAAGTGATGAAGGAGAAAAACCTGCAACCAAGACTACTCTACCCAGCAAGGATCTCATTCAGATTTGATGGAGAAATTAAAACCTTTACAAACAAGCAAAAGCTGAGAGAGTTCAGCACCACCAAACCAGCTTTACAGCAAATGCTAAAGGAACTTCTCTAGACAAAAAACACAAGAGAAGGAAAAGACCTATAATAATGGACCCAAAACAATTTAGAAAATGGGAATAGGAACATACATATCGATAATTACCTTAAATGTAAATGGACTAAATGCTCCCACCAAAAAACACAGATTGGCTGAATGGATACAAAAACAAGACCCTTATATATGCTGTCTACAAGAGACCCACTTCAGACCTAGGGACACATACAGACTGAAAGTAAGGGGATGGAAAAAGATATTCCATGCAAATGGAAACCAAAAGAAAGCTGGAGTAGCAATTCTCATATCAGACAAAATAGACTTTAAAATAAGGACTATTAAAAGAGACAAAGAAGGACACTACATAATGATCAAGGGATTGATCCAACAAGAAGATATAACAATTGTAAATATTTATGCACCCAACATAGGAGCACCTCAATACATAAGGCAAATACTAACAGCCATAAAAGGGGAGATCGACAGTAACACATTCATAGTAGGGGATTTTAACACCCCACTTTCACCCATGGACAGATCATCCAAAATGAAAATAAATAAGGAAACACAAGCTTTAAATGACACATTAAACAAGATGGACTTAATTGATATTTATAGGACACTCCATCCAAAAACAACAGAATACACATTTTTCTCAAGTGCTCATGGAACATTCTCCAGGATAGATCATATCTTGGGTCACAAATCAAGCCTTGGTAAATTTAAGAAAATTGAAATTGTATCAAGTATCTTTTCTGACCACAACGCCATGAGACTAGATATCAATTACAGGAAAAGATCTGTAAAAAATACAAACACATGGAGGCTAAACAATACACTACTTAATAATGAAGTGATCACTGAAGAAATCAAAGAGGAAATAAAAAAATACCTAGAAACAAATGACAGTGGAGACACAACGACCCAAAACCTATGGGATGCAGCAAAAGCAGTTCTAAGGGGGAAGTTTATAGCAATACAAGCCCACCTTAAGAAGCAGGAAACATCTCGAATAAACAACCTAACCTTGCACCTCAAGCAATTAGAGAAAGAAGAACAAAAAAAACCCCAAAGCTAGCAGAAGGAAAGAAATCATAAAAATCAGATCAGAAATAAATGAAAAAGAAATGAAGGAAACAATAGCAAAGATCAATAAAACTAAAAGCTGGTTCTTTGAGAAGATAAACAAAATAGATAAACCGCTAGCCAGACTCATCAAGAAAAAAAGGGAGAAGACTCAAATCAATAGAATTAGAAATGAAAAAGGAGAAGTAACAACTGACACTGCAGAAATAAAAAAAATCATGAGAGATTACTACAAGCAACTCTATGCCAATAAAATGGACAATCTGGAAGAAATGGACAAATTCTTAGAAATGCACAACCTGCCAAGACTGAATCAGGAAGAAATAGAAAATATGAACAGACCAATCACAAGCACTGAAATTGAAACTGTGATTAAAAATCTTCCAACAAACAAAAGCCCAGGACCAGATGGCTTCACAGGTGAATTCTATCAAACGTTTAGAGAAGAGCTAACACCTGTCCTTCTCAAACTCTTCCAAAATATAGCAGAGGGAGGAACACTCCCAAATTCCTTCTACGAGGCCACCATCACCTTGATACCAAAACCAGACAAGGATGTCACAAAGAAAGAAAACTACAGGCCAATATCACTGATGAACATAGATGCAAAAATCCTCAAAATACTAGCAAACAGAATCCAACAGCACATTAAAAGGATCATACACCATGATCAAGTGGGGTTTATTCCAGGAATGCAAGAATTCTTCAATATACGCAAATCTATCAATGTGATAAACCATATTAACAAATTGAAGGAGAAAAACCATATGATCATCTCAAGAGATGCAGAGAAAGCTTTCGACAAAATTCAACACCCATTTATGATAAAAACCCTGCAGAAAGTAGACATAGAGGGAACTTTCCTCAACATAATAAAGGCCATATATGACAAGCCCACAGCCAACATTGTCCTCAATGGCGAAAAACTGAAAGCATTTCCACTAAGATCAGGAACAAGACAAGGTTGCCCACTCTCACCACTCTTATTCAACATAGTTTTGGAAGTTTTAGCCACAGCAATCAGAGAAGAAAAGGAAATAAAAGGAATCCAAATCGGAAAAGAAGAAGTAAAGCTGTCACTGTTTGCAGATGACATGATACTATACATAGAGAATCCTAAAGATGCTACCAGAAAACTACTAGAGCTAATCAATGAATTTGGTAAAGTAGCAGGATACAAAATTAATGCACAGAAATCTCTGGCATTCCTATATACTAATGATGAAAAATCTGAAGGTGAAATCAAGAAAACACTCCCATTTACCATTGCAACAAAAAGAATAAAATATCTAGGAATAAACCTACCTAAGGAGACGAAAGACCTGTATGCAGAAAATTATAAGACACTGATGAAAGAAATTAAAGATGATACAAATAGATGGAGAGATATACCATGTTCTTGGATGGGAAGAATCAACATTGTGAAAATGACTCTACTACCCAAAGCAATCTACAGATTCAATGCAATCCCTATCAAACTACCACTGGTATTTTTCACAGAACTAGAACAAAAAATTTCACAATTTGTATGGAAACACAAAAGACCCCGAATAGCCAAAGCAATCTTGAGAACGAAAAAAGGAGCTGGAGGAATCAGGCTCCCTGACTTCAGACTATACTACAATGCTACAGTAATCAAGACAGTACGGTACTGGCACAAAAACAGAAAGATAGATCAATGGAACAGGATAGAAAGCTCAGAGATAAACCCACGCACATATGGACACCTTATCTTTGATAAAGGTGGCAGGAATGTACAGTGGAGAAAGGACAGCCTCTTCAATAAATGGTGCTGGGAAAACTGGACAGGTACATGTAAAAGTATGAGATTAGATCACTCCCTAACACCATACACAAAAATAAGCTCAAAATGGATTAAAGACCTAAATGTAAGGCCAGAAACTATCAAACTCTTAGAGGAAAACATAGGCAGAACACTCTATGACATAAATCACAGCAAGATCCTTTCTGACCCACCTCCTAGAGTAATGGAAATAAAAACAAAAATAAACAAATGGGACCTAATGAAACTTCAAAGCTTTTGCACAGCAAAGGAAACCATAAACAAGACCAAAAGACAACCCTCAGAATGGGAGAAAATATTTGCAAATGAAGCAACTGACAAAGGATTAATCTCCAAAATTTACAAGCAGCTCATGCAGCTCAATAACAAAAAAACAAACAACCCAATCCAAAAATGGGCAGAAGACCTAAATAGACATTTCTCCAAAGAAGATATACAGAATGCCAACAAACACATGAAAGAATGCTCAACATCATTAATCATTAGAGAAATGCAAATCAAAACTACAATGAGATATCATCTCACACCAGTCAGAATGGCCATCATCAAAAAATCTAGAAACAATAAATGCTGGAGAGGGTGTGGAGAAAAGGGAACACTCTTGCACTGCTGGTGGGAATGTGAATTGGTTCAGCCACTATGGAGAACAGTATGGAGGTTCCTTAAAAAACTACAAATAGAATTACCATATGACCCAGCAATCCCACTACTGGGCATATACCCTGAGAAAACCAAAATTCAAAAAGAGTCATGTACCAAAATGTTCATTGCAGCTCTATGTACAATAGCCCGGAGATGGAAACAACCTAAGTGCCCATCATCGGATGAATGGATAAAGAAGATGTGGCACATATATACAATGGAATATTACTCAGCCTTAAAAAGAAACGAAATTGAGTTATTTGTAATGAGATGGATAGACCTAGAGTCTGTCATACAGAGTGAAGTAAGTCAGAAAGAAAAAGACAAATACCGTATGCTAACACATATATATGGAATTTAAGAAAAAAAAGGATGTCATGAAGAACCTAGGGGTGGGACAGGAATAGAGACGCAGACCTACTGGAGAACGGACTTGAGGATATGGGGAGGGGGAAGGGTGAGCTTTGACAGGGCGAGAGAGAGTCATGGACATACACACACTAACAAACGTAGTAAGGTAGATAGCTAGTGGGAAGCAGCCGCATGGCACAGGGATATTAGCTCGGTGCTTTGTGACAGCCTGGAGGGGTGGGATAGGGAGAGTGGGAGGGAGGGAGACGCAAGAGGGAGGACATATGGGAACATATGTATATATATAACTGATTCACTTTGTTATAGAGCAGAAACTAACACACCATTGTAAAGCAATTGTACCCCAATAAAGATGTTAAAAAAAAAACAGAAATATAGATCAGTGGAACAAGATAGAAAGCACAGAGATAAACCCACACACATATGGTCACCTTATTTTTGATAAACGAGGTAAGAATATACAATGGAGAAAAGACAGTCTCTTCAATAAGTGGTGCTGGGAAAACTGGACAGCTACATGTAAAAGAATGAAATTAGAACACTTCCTAACACCATACACAAAAATAAACTCAAAATGGATTAAAGACCTAAATGTAAGGCCAGACACTGTAAAACTCTTAGAGGAAAACATAGGCAGAACACTCTATGACATAAATCACAGCAAGATCCTTTTTGACCCACCTCCTAGAGAAATGGAAATGAAAACCAAAATAAACAAATGGGACCTAATGAAACTTCAAAGCTTTTGCACAGCAAAGGAAACCATAAACAAGATGAAAGACAACTCTCAGAATGGGAGAAAATATTTGCAAATGAATCAACTGACAAAGGATTAATCTCCAAAATATATAAGCAGCTCATGCAGCTCAATATCCAAAAGCAAACAACCCAATCCAAAAATGGGCAGAAGACCTAAATAGACATTTCTCCAAAGAAGATATATAGATTGCCAACAAACACATGAAAGGATGCTCCACATCACTAATCGTTAGAGAAATGCAAATCAAAACTACAATGAGGTATCACCTCACACCAGTCAGAATGGCCATCATCAAAAAATCTACAAACAATAAATGCTGGAGAGGGTGTGGAGAAAAGGGAACACTCTTGCATTCTTGGTGGGAATGTAAATTGATACAGCCACTATGGAGAACAATATGGAGCTCCTTAAAAAACTAAAAATAGAACTACCAAATGTCCTAGAAAACCCACTACTGGGCATATACCCTGAGAAAAGCATAATTCAAAGAGTCATGTACCACAATGTTCACTGCAGCCCTATTTACAATAGCCAGGACATGGAAGCAACCTAAGTGTCCATCAACAGGTGAATGGATAAAGATGTGGCACATATATATAATGGAATATTACTCAAGCCATAAAAATAAACAAAATTGAGTTATTTGTAGTGAGGTGGACGGACCTAGAGTCTGTCATACAGAGTGAGTCAGAAAGAGAAAAACTAATACCGTATGCTAATACATATATATGGAATTAAAAAAAAAGTGGTTCTGAAGAACCTAGGGGCAGGACAGGAATAAAGACACAGACATAGAGAATGGACTTGAGGACATGGGGAGGGGGAAGGGTAAGCTGTGACAAAGCGAGAGAGAGGCATGGACATATATACACTACCAAATGTAAGGTAGATAGCTAGTGGGAAGCAGCCGCATAGCACAGGGAGATCAGCTCGGTGCTTTGTGACCACCTAGAGGGGTGGGATAAGGAGGGTGGGAGGGAGACGCAAGAGGAAGGGGATATGCGGATATACGTATACATATAGCTGATTCACTTTGTTATACAGCAGAAACTAACACAACATTGTAAAGCAATTATACTCCAATAAAGATGTTTAAAAAAAAAAAAGACAATACCAAATGCTGGTGAGCATGTGGAGAAACTGTTATTCCTCATACATCGCTGGTTGGAATATAAAATGGTATAGTCATTCTGGAAAAGAGTTTGGCAGTTTCTTACAGCACTAAACTTGCAACTACCGTATTACACAGTGATTGCACTCCTAGGCACTTATTCTAGAAAAATGAAGATTTATGTTCACACAAAATCCTGTACACAAAAGTTTATATCAGCTTTATTCACAATAGCCAAAAACTAGAAACAACCCAGATGTCAACATGTGAATGGTTAAACAAACTGTGGTATATCCATATCATGGAATATTATTCTGCCATAAAAATGAGCAAAGTTTTGATATACACAACTGGGTGAATCCTCAGAAAACTATGCTGAGTGAAAAAAGCCAATCCTAAAAGGGTATATACTGTTATGAGTCCATTTATATAACATACTTGAAATGACAAAATTACAGAAATGCAGAACGGATCAGTAGTTTCCAGGGGTGGGAGGGAAGTGGGTATGGTTACAAAAGGTCAATAGGAGGGATCCCTGTGGTGATCCAAATATTTTGTATCCGACTGTATCAATGTCAATATCCTGGGTGTGATATGTACTACAGTTTTGCAAGATGTTACCAATCAAGGAAACTGGATAAAGTACACATGAGATCTCTATTTTTTCTACAACTGTATATGAATCTACAATTACCTCAAAAAGTTTAAAAATATATACATTTGTAAATAAATGAGTGCGTGTGTGTTTGTGCATTTCCCCCAAAATTGGAGACTGTAGTTTTTAAAAAGCTTGCTAGGTAATTATGAGATGGATCCAGATTAGAGAACCACTATTCAAATGTTGCTTTATGTTTTTGATACTGAATCAATAGTTGCATCTATGTTTATGAGTGAATTCTCTGAAGAAAACAAATAAGAATGCTAGAGTATGCAAAATTTTGCAATATATATATTTATGAATTACAAGGTAAACAGAAATGTTTTATGGCTCTGGTGCTCACACTGTAGATTCTTTTGGTATATGCTTTAAAACAATACTGTGGCTACTTATTATGATATTATCATAAAGAACTGTAGATGGTTTTCTACACATTTTGAAATTGAACTGTTTAGACCACATTTTGAAAATAGGGACACTATAGGCTCTGGATAGAGAACAAAATCAGGAATAAACTGTGTCATCAAAGACATTAGGAGGAAATGCATCCTTACTTTTGTCTCTGCTGATCAATCCAGAATTTACAGCTCCTCCTGACAAAGTCACAGCCCAATCCTCGGCCCCAGTCTAACTTCTCAGCCATGCTGTAATTAGCTTTATACCAGCTGTGGAAATAATTGAAACAAAGCACTTTATATTACTGTCATTTAAAAAACAACTCCAGCATACCAATTACAAATCTCAACAATGAGCAAACTAGAACCTCAAAAAGGACTTTGGTGACCATCCCCACAGATGAGCATTTACAAACAAAGTCCTTGCTGCACAGGATCACTGCAGCCGGGACTGTGAAATTTTAGTCTTGAGGAAAACATGAGTACTCGAGGGTGCTTTTACATTTGAAAAAAACCAAACCAAACCAAACCGT
Organism: Phocoena sinus; assembly: GCF_008692025.1. NCBI lineage: Eukaryota > Metazoa > Chordata > Mammalia > Artiodactyla > Phocoenidae > Phocoena > Phocoena sinus. The sequence goes on along the minus strand of NC_045766.1, from coordinate 73,498,942 downwards.
GTTCCCACTGTAATTTTCAAAGATGATATAAGTCACAGAGGAGAAAATGATTAAGGTGTGAGACAAGGAGAATAAAGGGCAAAGACACAAAGAGAATGAGAGAAAAAGAGAAGGGAGTAAACTGAAGAACAAAAGTAGAATTACTAGTTGTCTAGCCTTTACCTAATCTGATCCAGTTGGCCCTAGTTTCTTGCTTCCCTGGCCTTGAATTTGTGATATTCTATCAATATGGCTCCTACTTGTGACTAAACATTACACCATTATAATAAGACAAATGAATACTATGGCCAATACATTAAAAATGTTCCAATTTCAGAGAAAAACCACAGTGATTTATTGATACTTTCCTGGCAAAATTAATCAAAGGCAATGAACCTACTTTTAGTTTTTCTTCTTTATTCTTAATGACAAGATTAGTTTACAAGTTATAAAGCTATACAAAATAGCTTCTTTCATGCTTGTATTATATCTTCTCCCCTTAGAATTACCAAAACAGTAATAAATACACAGGCTCAAAAGTTGAGGGAATGATAAGAATCATCCCCTCCACTCTAGCACTTCCCACAAAATCTAACAACAGCAGAAATATGTAACATAGCATCTTTCAAAACCTTCTCTCCTTTCAAAGAACAGAACACTGAGAGAGAAACTGAAGAAATAAAGCCTGGCACTCCAATACCAAAATGCCTGAAACCTCTGCAGCTACAGTGTAAGTCACCTTAATTAGCTAACTTGGTATCACAGCAGGTCAAGCTGCTCGGATAGTAACAGGTGCCCTCAATCTTGCACACTAGCAAGTATTTTAGCAGTGCCTAGGTAAGGAAGTCCTTCTCCCAAAGGATAAAATGTAATGTAATTAGATTCCCTTAGGAATTACCATATCTAGTATAGGTTGACGAGTTCAAAGCATAGTATCAACACTGTCATTAAATCATCTGCTAGGCACTCCAGCTACATTTCTTGAAACCTCCTTCATGTTTTCTTTGCAGTTCTTCCTGTACTATTAGTCAACAGTTATTAGGCACTTCTTATGTGCTAGGCACTTTGCTAAGTGTAGCTAAGGCTACAGCAGTGAATAAACACTTTCTGCCCTTGTGAACAATATAATCTAGTGGGGAAGGCAGATAACAAAAAGAAAATTACAAGTGTGATAAGTAGGACAGGGGTTAAGTACAAGGTGATAATAGGAGCACACTGATAGGGAAACCTAAGCTAGTCTGGGGAATTAGGAAAGGTTTTTCTGAGGAAGCAACTTTAAGCTAAACCTAGAAGGGTGAGCACAAGTTAGCTGAGGGAGCAATTAGAAACAAGATTTCTTGGTGGCATTAGTGGGTTGTGAAATCAATTTAGTGGATCTTAATCAACGTTTCTTTCTCTCTCTCTTTTAAAATCAATAGAATACATCTGTAAAAAAAATTACATATTAAAATAAAAGATTAAAAAATAAAATCAATAGAAAAGAGGACTACATTGTAGATAGTAAGGGTAAATATTGTTTCGTGAAACTTTGAATGATTCAGTTGTTTTTAATTAATTAATTTTGGGCTGCACTGGGTCTTTCTTGCTACGCGCGGGCTTTCTCTAGTTATGGTGAGTGGGGGCTACTCTTCATCGTGGTGTGAGGACTTCTCATGGCAGTGGCTTCTCTTGTTGTGGAGCATGGGCTCTAGGCATGTGGGCTTCAGTACTTGTGGCGTGCGGGCTTCAGTAGTTGTGGCCTGCGGGCTCAGTAGCTGTGGCTCATGAGCTCTAGAGCGCTAGTTGTGGCGCACAGGCTTAGCTGCTCTGCGGCACGTGGGATCTTCCCGGACCAGGGATTGAACCCATGTCCCCTGTATTGGCAGGCAGATTCTCAACCACTGTGCCACCAGGGAAGTCCCGAATGATTCAGTTTTACATGTAATAGCTAATACTTAATTGGCCCTTACAATGTGCCAAGTACTCTATTAAGGAGTACTTGGCACATTGTAACTCATTCAAGGCTCATAAAACTCTATGAGGTAGATATCACTTTTTATCCCTATTTTATAGAGGAAAGAACTGAGGCAAGGATACAACTAGTAAATGGCAGAGCTGGGATTTGAATCTAGGGTTCTGGCTTCAATGTTTTTGAGCTTTTAAAAAGAATGGAAATATAATTCACATATCATAAAATTTACCCTCATAATGTGTACAATTCAATGTTTTTAGTATATTCACAAGGTTGTGCAACCATTACCACGATCTAATTTCAGAACATTTTCATCACCCCCAAAAAAATTATGTACCCATTAGCAGTCACTCCTTAGTCCCTGGCAACCACTAGTCTATTGCCTGTCTTTGTAGGTTAGCGTATTGTGGACCTTTCATAGAAATGGAGTGTGGTCCTTTGCGTCTGGCTTCTTTCACTTGGCATAATATTTTCAAGGTTTATACGTCTCATAGCATGTATTAGTACTTCATTCCTTTTTTTAAACATTTTTAGAGCAGTTTTAGGTACACAGCAAAACTGAATGGCCAGTACAGAGTTCCCATACACCCCCTGCCCTGCAACACACATACCTTCCCCCTACTATCAATATACTGCAACAGAGTGCTACATTTGTTACAATCAATAAACCTACATTGACACGTCATCATCACCTAAAATCCATAATTTATATTAGGGTTTACTGTTGGTGTTGTACATTCAATGAGTTTGGACAAATATATAATGACATGTAGCCATCATTATTCTGTACAGTATCATACAGAATAATTTCATTGTCCTTAAAACCCTCTGTGGTCTGCTTGTTCATCCCTCCTTTCCCTTAACCCCTGGCAAACACTGATCTTTTTACTCTCTCCATAGTTTTGCCTTTTCCAGGATGTCATAAAGTTGGAATCATACAGTATGTAGCCTTTTCAGATTGGCTTCTTTCACTTAGCAATATGCATTTAAGGTTCCTTCATGTCCTTTTATGGCTTGACAGCTCATTTCTTTTTAGCTCTGAATAATATTCCATTGTCTGGATGTACCACAATTTATTTATCCATTCACATACTGAAGGACAACTTGGTTGCTTCCACGTTTTGGCAATTATGAATAAAGCTGCTATAAACCTCTATATAGAGGTTTTTTTGTAGGCCTAAGTTTTTAATCCATTTGATTAAATACTAAGTAGCATAATTGCTGGGTTGCTATGGTATGAGTATGTCTGGTTTTGTAAATCAATGCCAAACTATTTTCCAGAGTGGCTGTATCATTTTACATTCCCATCAGCAGTGTATGAGGGTTCCAATTTTGCCACATCAATATTTGCCATTGTCTTTTTTTTTTTTTTTTTCTTTTTTTGGGCTTGCTGCATGGCTTGTAGGATCTCAGTTCCCTCACCAGGGACCGAACCTGCACCCTCGGCAGTGAAAGCGCGGAGTCCTAACCACTGAATTCCCTGCCATTGTCTTTTTTATTATAGCCATCCTAGTGGGTGTGAAGTAGCACTGTGGTTTTCATTTGCATTTCCCCAATGATGCTGAGAATCATTTCATGTGCTTATTAATCATTTGTATATCTTTAGAGAAATATCTATTGAAATCCCTCACCAATTTTATTTATTTATTTGTTTGTTTGTTTGTACGCAGGCCTCTCACTGTTGTGGCCTCTCCCATTGCGGAGCACAGGCTCCAGACGCGCAGGCTCAGCGGCCATGGCTCACGGGCCCAGCCGCTCCGTGGCATGTGGGATCTTCCTGGACTGGGGCACGAACCCGTGTCCCCTGCATCAGCAGGTGGACTCTCAACCACTGCACCACCAGGGAAGCCCCCTCACCAATTTTTAAATTGAGTTGTCTTTTTATTTCGAGTTGTAAGAGTTCTTTATATATTCTGGGTACTAGATCCTTATCAGATAGATAATTGGCAAATATTTTCTCCTTTTGTGAGTTCTTTCCACTTTCTTGATAGTGCCCTTTGAAGTACAAGTATTTAATTTTGATGAAGTCCAATTTATCTATTTTTTCTTTGGTTGCTTGTGCTTTTGGTGTCATATCTAAGAAATCACTGCCTAATCTAGTATCATGAAGATTTACACCAATATTTCCTTCTAAGAGTTGTATAGTTTTAGCCTTATATTTAGGTCTTCAATCCATTTTGAGTTAATTTTTATATATCATGTGTGGTAGGGGTTCATTCTTTTGTATATGGATATCTAGTTGTCCCAACACCATTTGTTGAAAAAACTATTCTTTCCCCATTAAATGGTTTTGGCACCCTCGTCAACATCTTTACTCTTACCATTATATATGTATGTGTGTACTTTGGTGGTGATGTATTTCTCACTGTGAGAGACACCATGCCTAAAAAACTTCTAAACAACATTTTGCAGAATGTGTGAAGGGCTTTGGGCAGTAGAAAGGACCACCTGAGATGCAGGGAGACATTAAAAAAAGGCAACTATAGTAATCCAAGGAAAAGATAATGGTGGCCTTGATAAATGTGACCCAAAAAGTAGACAGACTCCTGGCATACTGAAGAGCTAAAAATTAAGCAAGATTTATGATTGATTAGATGTGAGAGGTAGGGAGAGGGAGTTGTCAAGGATGATTCCCAGGTTTCTGGATGGAAACATGATAATGTCTTTTACTGGGAGAAGAAACTTAGCTAATCTACACTGAAGTCTTATGGATTTATGAAAATTAATTTCCACATCTACAATTTAAAAATGCTCCCAGATACTTAGAAACATCTGGCTCATTTTTCTCTTGCACCAGAAAAAGGAAGAAATGCTTTAAAATTCACCAGTGCTGTGGTTTCACTAGTCACTCACACACTCCACAGTGCTTTTATATCCTACTGGTATCTTAAAGAAACTAGCATTATTTACAGAAGGGCTATAAATAGGTTGTTAAACAGAGCAGCAGGACCACTTTTGTTGGCCATTGCTTGTTAGAGATAAATGGGAAAGAGCTATAATGGCACTAAAAGGAATCCAGCACTTTTTTTTTTCTTTTCAAAACTACGAATTTCCCGGGCTTCCCTGGTGGCGCAGTGGTTGAGAGTCCGCCTGCCGATGCAGGGGACACAAGTTCGTGCCCAGGTCTGGGAAGATCCCACATGCCGCGGAGCGGCTGGGCCTGTGAGCCGTGGCCGTTGAGCCCGTGCGTCCGGAGCCTGTGCCCCGCGGCGGGGGAGGCCACGACAGTGGGAGGCCCACATACCGCAAAAAAAAAAAAAGAATTTCCCTACTTGGTCCACTGAAAATGACGAGAAGCAATGACAACCCAGTAGAAATGAACACAGTCCCTAGATTGTGGTTTCTAAAAGCTATTCTCCATCAAAAGGAACATTCCAGTGCTCCTTGGAAGACTGGCTAATGCCAGATGTAGGATGATATAGGGTATGTGCAAATCAGCCTGGTACATCCTGCTATACCAAAAAGCAAGGAAGCTATCAAAAACTGAGACTTGTTAAAAAAAAAACCCAGGAACCCACAGCAAAAAAGACTCCCACGGAGTCATTTAAAAACAGTATTCTATTGCTTTACAAAAAAGTTCTACTGCCTTAAAAACCAGGAATCTATACATAAACCAATTTCACTTACAATTAAAAAAAATTGTTTAGGTAAGCTTTTCCTTCATATCTGCATGGCCTCTACTTATTAAAAAATCTCATAATGCCAGGGATTTATTTCTATTCATTACTATACACCTCAGGGTCTCAAACATTTACTTAATGAATGAATGGAGCTGGTACAGGTAATGGATAGCTAACTGCACAAAATTTTAAAAATAGGTACATTTTACTTCAGTGTAAAATGTCAGTATTTTCTTAAGCTAATGTTTGTTTCATCTTAATAGTAATCTTAATATTCATTTCATTTTAATAAACAATTCATATAAAATTCTCACAGCTGTCTTACCCAGTGTCCTCCATTAACGCCAGAGTGATTCGAGAGAGGACTCGGTTCTGGGTGTGAGAACCAGTCATTGCTTCATTCTGAAAATCACCAACAGATTTTAATTAGAAGACTGGACTCCTTGCAAGTCCCAATAATTTCCATGAGTGCTTTGATGTATATTTAAAACGTTGCAAGTGTGAGGGCTGACAAAATATTGACTTAAAATAGTGGAATACATAAGTCGTCTTTAAGATGACAAGACTGAAGCTTAAAGCAAAATCTACTTTCTGCCTCAAATGTCTATAGTGTATACAATTTCCCTGTAATGATAGATAACTAGGATTTAGAACTCTGTGATAAAAATGAAGATAAATATATGGAAACAGAAATACTATAAAAACATTACACTATTCAGGCAAAGTAAAGTGGGTGGTTCAGACAGATGCCCAGATAATGGAGTGGGGAATGGAATACTTGCCTGAATTACAAAGAAAATGCTTTTATAACCAACTTCCTATACTTTGCGATCACAGAAATACATATTAATATGCAAAACAAGTATCACAGAATCATAGGATCAAAGGAGTTGCTTGAGGGAACCAAAATATCAAGGTCTACTAACTACCCAATGTCTTTTTTTTTTTTTCCAGTGTCTTAATTTGTATAATAAAATTCCTACCAGGAGGTCACCTAATGGTAAGGACTTCACTGTCTCTCAAGGAAGCATATTCTATCTTTGGGAAGCTCTGATTATTCCTTTTTTTGGGGCAGGGGGCGCCTGTACGGTTTGCAGGATCTAAGTTCCCAGACCAGGGATCAAACCCATGATTTGATCAGCAGCGAAAGCACGGAGTCCTAACCACTGGACTCCAGGGAATTCCCGTATTCTGCTAATCTTTATGTTGAACGCTGGATGGCTATCTCAAGTACTTTAATATCATCTTTTTTAAAAAATAGTTCAAGGACACAAAGCTGATTTCAGAGGAAAGGCAGCAGTTAATGAAACCAATAAAATGACTACTCTCAAGTCTTCTATTGAAAACTAAGTAAATTTTCATTTCTGGACAATCTACAGCTTTCTAAAGGGAATCACTTGAGAAAACTGCTTAAGGAAAATAAACTTATTCCCATGTGAGAAATAAGTGTACATGTCTTCCGTAAGTTTTTATCACTGTTACTTTGTGATCACCTAGATAAGAACAGTCAGCACAAGCATTAATTTCACTCTTTTCATAATTTTGCTAACTTGGATCATGGTGTATGTAACCTGCAACTATTTAATTATTTAAACAGACGTCTAAAACAAAAATACACACACACACACACACACGTATACACCCTTTGACCCAGAAATTCCATTTCCAGGGATTTATCCTTCCTTTTTCTATATAAACAAATCTGATCTTGCATTAACTTTCTAGTTCTGCTCCCCTGGAAACCTAATAAGGGTAGAATGTCAACTGTGTTACTAGGCAACAGGACTTAAGGAAAAAACACCACCCGTTATGCCTCTAGACTTGGGATTACTATAAATGAACAGGAATACCTGTTGGTAAACCACAGTTTTGGACTTCTCTGTGTGCAGTGATTCTTATGGGTATGTCCCTTATAGGCATCTGGAAGTTATGTCTATGAAACTGTTAAAAAAAGATGTTGGTTCTTATTTGGGACATGGTACTTCTAAGCCAGGCTGGTTCTTGCACCCCTCTATTATGGTCTTGTGTTTATGGTATTTGAGCTGGAGGGAGAGGGAGAGAGGCATGGATGACAGCCGTTAGACTACTGTGTAGAGCACTAGAGAAATGCCTGACTCTGACATGCTGACATGCTGTACTTTCTTTCTTGTATCCTTCTAATGGTTTTTGAATGTGACCTGTTTAGGTCTTATAGGTTTGACTGACTGTTTAGTTGAACCAAAGAACACCTACTGGAATGCCACTCCTGTAAGGCACTGAAGATATAAATAAATTGCTCATTACAACATTTTTAAGACAAAAAATTTAAAACATAATTATTCATTAAAAAGGACTGTTTTTACATTCATATAATATTATGTAGCTGTTTAAAAATAAGTAGATCCATGTATACAGTCTATTCTACTAATGCATGTATTTTTGTAATGTAAATGAGCTCATGTGAGACTAGTAAATAAGGGAATGACATCAGTATAAGATGGAATCATGTTGGTTCATAATGATTCCTCTCTGGATTTTAATGTTTTATGCAATGGAGCAATAGCAGCTAAATTAATCACTTTGCTTGTACACCTGAAACTAATACAACATTGTTAATCAACTATGTTCCAATATAAAATAAAAATTAAAAAACAAACAAAAAACCAAAATACACTAAGACAGCAGAACACAGCAACAGAGGAGTGCTGTGCTGTGTATGATGCTCATTCACTCCATGTTCTTCCAACTGGCTCAGTATGGCCAGAGGCTTTGTCTTCGAAGTGTTTGTTGCATTGTTCTCTTACCTTTGTACATTTTACTCTTGTCCCCATTATTCAGATTTATAGTCTCCCATCTACCTACCATTGCCTTTTGCTATTGTTTAAGGTAAAGAAATACTAGAGTAAATATAGGAGTTTATTTATTGGAAATATGATGTCTTTTCAGACTGAGCTAGTACTTTTATTATGACTTATTGCTTTTGTTAATAACCTGGTATTTGTGTTTCCTACAATCCTTGTTACTTTTAGTGTTTGATTTTGAAGAAAGAGGTTCCTTAGGAAAGCATACATTGTATGATAGCAGAAGCACTTATACTGCCTTGGAAAGATGTCTAAGATATATTGTTAAATGAAAGAAGTTGCATAAATGTATGAACCTATTTAAAAAAAACTGTGTCAGTGTTTCTGTCTGTCTATCTAACATTTCTGGAAGGATATTTAAAAAACTTAAATAGTGATTACATCTGGAAAGTGGATCTGGAAAGCTAAAGGGGAAAGGGACTTTTAAAATTTTTTTACTTTATAACCTATTATATGTTTGAATAAGTTGAGTATGAATTCTTTTATTAAAGAAAAAATATGTCTAGTAAAATTCTAAAATAAACTGACCTCTAATAATCGCTTTTCCCAATGGTTGAGCTCAGTGCCCATACCACCTTGATTTTCAAGTTCCATTCCTTCCAGAATTGGACAGTTAAAATGTTTTCGTGCTTCATCCTAAGAATCAGAAAAAAATAAGTAAATAAACCCTACAAAAGTACAACATAACGGCAAACTCCTTACCACACTGGATATAATAAAGTAGTCATTGAAGAATTACTTTGGTGAGAAGAGAGAATGTCTTTTAAAAATATAGTTTTTGTTTGTTTGTTTTTGTTTTTTGCGGTACGCGGGCCTCTCACTGTTGTGGCCTCTCCTGTTGCAGAGCATAGGCTCCGGATGTGCAGGCTCAGCGGCCATGGCTCACAGGCCCAGCCACTCCACGGCATGTGGGATCTTCCCAGACCGGGGCACAAACCCATGTCCCCTGCATCGGCAGGCGGACTCTCACCCACTGCGTCACCAGGGAAGCCCTAAAAATATAGTTTTTAATATAATTAAATATTTTGATACTGTCACACTTTTCTTTGCTATTGAACTACTATTTCTCTTAATATTTTTTCCTCTATTTGAAGATTTTGGCTTTAAGTCATATATTTCAAAAAAGTTATAAACTGGTAGGATTGCCATTTGCAACTGTTGTGTCAACAATGATTTTAATGCAGGTATAAACTGCTCTTATTATGGATATAGTTTTTGTAAGAAAAATAAGTTGTTCATTAGAAAACAATTTTGTTCATTTGGTTTCGTCTGTCCTTCAGTTAGAGATTTCCAGGGATGGGAAATATCCCAAGAGCAGTGCAAAAGTTCAGACGTCAGAAGGAGCTGTGTGTAGTCAGGGAAGGGGGAGAAGGGAGAATAGGTTTCTGTCATTAAACAAGAGGGTGTGATGATTAATTTTATGTGTCAACTTGGCTGGGCCACAGATAACTGATCAAACATTATTCTGAATGTTTCTGTGAAGGTGTTTTTGGATGAGATTAACATTTAAATTAGTGGGCTTTAAGTAAAGCCGATCACTCTATGTAACATAAATGGGCCACTCAGTTGAAGGCCTTCATAGAACAAAGGCTGACTTTACCCCTGAGCAAGAAGGAATTTTGCCAGCCGACTTCTTCTGGACTCAAACTACAACTGTTCCCTGAGTCTTCAGGTTGCCAGCCTACCTCATCAGATTTTGGACCAGCCAATTACTTAAAATAAATCTCTTTATCTCTTTCTCTCTCAACACATCCTGTTGGTTCTGTTTTTCTGGAGAACCCTGACTAAAACAGACTCCAAATGAAACGACCAGCAATTATGCATATAGTACCAGGGATCCTAAAAGGTATCACAACAGACCACTGGTATCACAACTTAAAGCAGTGGGTAGAACGCAGCCATAAGAGTCATGGCCAAATTTCTGTTTCCTCAGATTGTGCTTGGCCTGTAGCTTTACTGTACCGCCTTTGTATTATGTTTCCTACTACAGGCTTTGAAATTTAATCATTAGATCTTAAACAATAATGATTAGTAAAGAAGGGACCATAATGAACGAAAAGAGCAGATGGCTCATGAGACATTAGGTTCAGTGATACTCACAACAACACGAGGTGTTACTAGAAGATACACAGTGTGAGGAACTCTCTTATTATCTCGAATATCCCACAATCTCTCCACTTTTCGAACTACTTTATCACTCCATTGATATAATCCAAGACTGCAATTAAAGAATAAAAAGACAGTCCTTTTTGCAAATTCACCACCACTTTAAGTGTAAAAGTGTTTATGAATATCAATATGAAATTAAAATATTTGAGCTTACTATACACCAAGTGCAAGCAAAGACTTGATAGCATTTTCTAATTTAATCTTTTCAATAACTTTATAAGATTATCATCACTATTTTGCAGGTAAAGAGAAGCTTAGAGAGATGAAGTAACTTGCTCCAATTCAAATAGCTAATTTTTGGCTAAGATGACAATGGATTACTTCCTCTTAACAAATTTACTGGATAAAACAAAAGCATGTCTAGAGACATATCCTAGTACTGCACATAACAAAACTTAACAAAAGGTGACATTTTAATTTAGTGGGGAAGCATAATTTACTTAATAACTGTGCTGTAAAACTCTTTATCCTACTAGGAAAAACAAAGTTAAATCCCTATTTTACTCCATATACAGAAATAAATTCCAGACAAATGTCAGTAAAAGCAGCAGAGTAAGGACCCCTGAACTTTGTGAAAGCAATAGGGAAAGTATCAAAATTGGCCAAATGAACTTTTTCAGAACTCTGGAAATTAACCAAAGGCTTGTAGTAATCTAGGAAGCACTTCTTTAAGAAAAATGGATGAATCTCAGTAAGAACAGCAAGCTTTGTGGCGTTTTCCCAAGCCCTCTCTCCAGCTTTGTGGCAGCTTTGAAAACCAACAGCCCACAATCATGGTGAAAACCAGCAATCTGGCAGCCAGAGGGAACAGAAGGGGGTTGACTGGCAGAACGCATTAAAAAAAAAACATGATCCAACTATGTCTACAAGAGACACAGTTCAGAGTCAACGATACAAATAGGTTGAACGTAAAAGGATTAAATGCCTTTTATGCCCATGCCTTAGAAAGATTATTAATTCCTTTCCTTTTTCCGTGGCAAGGCAATGTTTAAACATAAATAGTGAACGAAGCCAACAAGAAAATAATCAGTTTTTACCTCATTAATAACTTCAATATCCTCTTCATCATTCACATTTCAAGATTAATGGTTTCTCCAAATAAATAGGTTAGGGCCAAATCCGACTCTTTCTATGTCTAACACCCGAATTTCATATTATTATATTAGTCCATTTATACTGTAAGATTTCCTGCTTTTGAGGAATATCCAGAATGTAAGAAAGCAATGCAAATTATCAGCTTAACAACGGTTCTTGTGTGTAGTAATCTCTCTCCTCCTTACCTACATCACTGTGTAGATGCTGCCTATCTCACTATTTATGTGTTTCCCATAAAGACCACAATTCTTAGGAAAGACCAGACTTCTCCCATACCACCAAACGAACACAATCTAGGAAGTAAAACATGTATTTCTACATTAGAATTGTTTCTTCACATGTACTCTAAAAGAATACTATGATGAATAAAGTACTATCTGTTTTAATATTTACTCTAGCTACCTAAATGGAGATCTTCGTGTGAGAATTAATTTTGTATTCTACATCCATATACCACTACTCTGATAAAGATATGAAAGAGTGTCAGCACCCCGAGAAGGTTTCCTTATGCCCCTTCTCAATCTGTTCAACTTGTATGGCATTTAATAGCCTGCGGCTTCAAGTAAAACTACTAATCTGTCTTTTATCGTTGACTGTTTTTAAACTCCATACAACTGAACTATGACTTTTTTTTTTTTTTTGGCTGCGTTGGGTCTTTGTTGCTGTGCACGGGCTTTCTCCAGTTGCAACGAGTGGGGGCTACTCGTCATTGCAGTGCGCAGGCTTCTCACTGCGGTGGCTTCTCTTGTTGTGGAGCACGGGCTCTAGGTGCACGGGCTTCAGTAGTTGTGGCACACGGGCTCAGTAGTTGTGGCTCACGGGCTTTAGAGCACAGGCTCAGTAGTCGTGGCACACTGGCTTAGCTGCTCTGCAGCATGAGGGATCTTCCCAGACCAGGGATCGAACCCGTGTCCCCTGCATTAGCAGGTGGATTCTTTTTTTTTTTTTTGCGGTATGCGGGCCTCTCACTGTTGTGGCCTCTCCCGTTGCGGAGCACAGGCTCCGGATGCGCAGGGTCAGCGGCCATGGCTCATGGGCCTAGCCGCTCCGTGGCATGTGGGATCTTCCCGGACCGGGGCACGAACCCGTGTCCCCTGTATCGGCAGGCGGACTCTCAACCACTGTGCCACCAGGGAAGCCCATGCAGGTGGATTCTTAACCACCGCGCCACCAGGGAAGTCCCTGGACTACGACTTCTTTTATTGAACCTTGTAACTGTGATATTCATACACTTTATTGCATGCAGCAGTAATGTGTTCTTTTTAGTGCCTTGTAGTTTTTGGTTATAGAAATATATCACGATTTATTTATCCATTCTTCTATTGATGGACCTTTGGGTGGTTTCCATTTTTTGTTTATTAATAACAAAACTGCCATGAATATTCATTTACATGTCTTTTTGTGGACATGTGCTCTTAATTTAGAGATTTATTTTTTATATAAATGCATGCAAATGGTTATAGTTCTGTGACTGATATTCTATATAAAATTCTTGATAATTTTTTTTTAGTGATTCTTGGTATTATTTCTTTTAGGCCCTGAACCTCTAGGTCACTGTTAATATGATGTGCTAAATAAAATACCAGTTAACATGTAAATATTGCCATGTACAGGCAATAATTATTAAAAAACCAAACTATAACCAACCCATATTTTCCCATGGCCTGACTCTCCTATAAAGTAATACAAGCTACAGAGTGGTGGAAAAGAGCTCTGCCTGGCAAAGAGTCCTGGCTCTTTGGATAAATCACTTAAGTTTTCTCCATCTCAATTGTTTCATCTGTAAAATGAAAAGGTGAAGCTAAATGAACTCTTCTTTTTTATTGGAGTATAATTGTTTTATAATGTTGTGTTAGTTTCTGCTGTACAATGAAGTGAATCAGCTATGTGTATACATATATCCCATCCCTCTTGGACCTTCCTCCCACCCTGCACCCCCATCCCATCCATCTAGGTTATCACAGAGCACTAAGCTGACCTCCCTGTGCTATACAGCAGGTTCCCACTAGCTAGCTATTTTACACATGGTAGTGTATACATGTCAATCCTAATCTCCCAATTCATCCCACCCTTATATCCTATCTTGTTTTAATAAGATAGGACATACAATCTTCTTAGGCTAGCCATAAAGCCACTATTATTTATGGAACTTAACATGTTATGATTCTCAGTTGCTAGTCTTAGCACTCTCCTAAAAGAGAAGAACAAGAACAAAAAAACCCAAATACCTATAGTTAAAAGGTGGGAGACCATCTGCAAATCTTGAAGTTAGAGGATTTCCATCTTTATCATGGTAGAATGCAAATAGCCCAGCAGAGAAACCCTGTAAGAAAAAGTTCAAAATGTCTTACAGTGAAAAATATCAAATCTGATTATAGATATCACAACATGCCACTATCAAAAGAGAACACTGATACAACCACATAAAAGTGTCAGGCCAATACTTCTACAGGAACTTGCCATATACCAGAATTGGACTGAAATTAAGTGTTTCATATTATGAATTTTAAATTTCAATTACTTGAGATAATTCTAAGTGAGGAAACCAAAAGGAACAGTAAAAAGACATTCTTTGGTTGGTATAGACAATGCATTTATTTGTTTAAAGACGTGTTTATAATAGTTGGTCCTCTTCACATGAACTTACTAACAAACTCTACAATTGCAACCAGGGAAATGTTACTATTAACAACAATTAACAATACAGTTTAGAGCAGGGGGTGTGCTAGTAAGATCACTCATAAAAATTCAAAATCTTTGATACCAAAGTCCATATTTAATATATATCTATATCTAAAATAAAAAAGACTATAAATGTGTGTTTATGTGGGGGGGTGTATACTTCGGAAAAAAGACTGGAAACATATCGAAATGTTAGCTGTGGTTCTTTTGGTGGTAGAATAATGTGTAAAATCATCTGTATTTCTAAAAATTTTTTACAATGTGAATTTGTGTGTTTATAATCACATTTTTAGACAGTATTTTAAAGAAGTCTTCAATTTTAATAAGATAGTAGCTATTTCACATAAAGGTATTCAAATTCCCATTCTCTATCCCCTCCCTCCCAAATAAGATGAGAAAATGGGCAAAAAAAAAAATTACTGACATTTGATATTGTGGGGCCTTTAGGGACTTTCCACCCCCTCACTTGTTCCCGTAAACCAATTCTTCTCCCTATCGTGCGCCACTCCTTCTCCCTATTGAAACCAATTCTTCTCCCTATCGTGCGCCACTCCTTCTCCCTATCGAAACCAATTCTTGGAGTTTTTCAGTTGACGGGGACTTGCCAGACAGCGGGTAATTTTCTAGTTGCCCGTAACAGGTATACGCCCTAACCGCCACAATGAACAGACAACTATAACGGCCAGAAGGTGGGACAAAAGTTCCTAAGCCAATGAATTCAAAAGTCACCACATTTACCCAATCATTGTGAGAATATACCCGCCCTATGAGTAAATAAACCTATAAAAAGTATGTGATTCCGCTTTTAGGGGTTCCCCATCGGCCTCCTGCGTGAGGTTCAGGGAACCCCGGTGCATCGGCTCCTAATAAACCTCTTGCGTGTTGCAACGGCTCTCGACTCTTGGCGGTTCTTGGGCGAGTTGGAATCCCTTGTAGACCGCTTGGGTCTAACATTTGGGGGCTCGTCCGGGATCCCCACTCGCCCCCGGGTCACAAGAACATCGGGAGTCGGAGGTATCAGGTAGGCTCGAGCCCAATTGTCTGTTTGTTTGTCGTTTGTTTGTTGCTAGCCGCCATTAGGAAAAAGCCGTGCGAACCGGCTTGCTGTGGAATCTGTATTGGACTCCTGGCTAGGCAGACGTGCCGAAAGCTGGTGTCCACGGGCCCCGGGGGACGCCCTGGTGGTCCATCTGGAAGGAGAAACAAATTTTGTCTCCCCTTCATCTGGTTCTGGCAGGTTATATAAGCTGCCATCTGAATTTGAGTTGGTTTCGGGTTTAAGTTCGCGGCGGCTGGTTCTGGCAGGTTATATAAGCTGCCATCTGAATTTGAGTTGGTTTCGGGTTTAAGTTCGCGGCGGCAATATCAATGTGTGCCTTTTGAAATTTTATTGTTTTTTCTGTACTATTATCTTTCTTTTGACGGACGACAATGGGACAAACTATGACGACTCCTCTTTCTCTTACCCTAAGCCACTGGACCGAAGTTAGGGCTAGGGCCCACAACCTTTCGGTAGAAGTAAGGAAAGGAAAATGGCAAACGCTGTGTACCTCTGAGTGGCCTACATTTCAGACAGGGTGGCCACCCGAAGGATCTTTTTTGTTAGATAAGGTTGGGCTAGTCAAGTCTAGGGTCTTTAACACAGGACCCCACGGACACCCAGACCAGATACCATATATCTTGGTCTGGGAAGATCTAGTTCTCTCCCCGCCTCCGTGGGTCCGGCCCTTTGTTTCCTCAACAGGCACGTCTGCATGCGCTCCAGCACAATCGGAGATATTGGCCCTGAAGAAAACCCCAGACACGGAAAAGTCATCTGCTGCCCCGGACCCGCCAAAGGCGATATATCCTGACCTGCAGTCTGATTTGCTTCTTCTAGATTCCCCACCTCCTTATCCTCCGGCCCTAAATCCCATGTCGCCCCTAGGACCCCCAGCTTCACAACCCTCCGCACCAGTAGGGCCACCTGTTATGGCGGAAAGAGGGGGTCCCTCGGCGGGCACCAGAAGCCGGAGGGCTGCTTCCCCGGATTCTACTGCTTTACCCCTTAGAGAATATGGCCCCCCCGATAACCACGGGAATAGGCCCCTTCAATACTGGCCCTTTTCCTCTGCAGATCTTTATAATTGGAAGATGCATAACCCTACTTTCTCTGAAAACCCACAGGCTCTTACTGCTCTAATAGAGTCTCTTGTCTTCTCCCACCAACCCACCTGGGATGATTGTCAACAGCTCCTCCAGACTCTCCTCACAACTGAGGAGAGGCAACGGGTTCTCCTGGAGGCTAGAAAGAATGTGTTAGGCGCCAATGGACAACCTACCCAGTTGCCTAATGAGATTGATGCCGGTTTTCCACTCGTCAGGCCGAATTGGGACTTTAATACCCTGGAAGGTAAGGAGCACCTGAAAATGTATCGCCAGGCTCTGGTGGCGGGTCTCCATGGAGCGGCCAGGCGCCCCACGAATTTGGCTAAGGTAAGAGAGGTAACTCAGGGGCCCCAGGAATCGCCAACCGTGTTCCTAGAACGCTTAATGGAGGCTTTTAGACGATTCACTCCTTATGATCCAACCTCTGAGGAACATAAGGCCACCATAGCAATGGCCTTTATTGACCAGGCGGCCCCTGATATTAGAAAGAAGTTACAAAGGCTGGATGGCCTACAAGGTTTCTCCCTTCAGGACTTAGTAAAAGAGGCAGATAAGGTATATAATAAGAGGGAGACAGAGGAAGAAAGGGAAGAAAGAAAGCAGAAGGAACAAGAGGCTCGTGAGGTAAGACGAGATAAGAGGCAAGAAAGACATTTGAGTAAGATACTGGCCACTGTAGTCAGAGGAGGAAACAGTAGAGACAGAAATAGACAGGAAGGGCGAACAACGGATAGAAGGCGGCCATTAGACAAGGACCAATGTGCCTACTGTAAAGAAAAAGGTCATTGGGCAAGAGAATGCCCTAAAAAAAGGAACGGGGGAAGGCCAACCAGAGATAAAATCTTAACATTGGAAGAGGAAGATTAGGGAAGTCAGGGCTCGGACCCTCTCCCCGAGCCCAGGGTAACTCTTAAAGTGGAGGGGGAACCCGTCCAGTTCTTGGTGGACACCGGAGCCCAGCACTCAGTCCTCCTCGATTCAAAGGGCCCCCTTTCAACTAAAAGGTCATGGGTCCAGGGGGCCACTGGAAATAAGCAGTACTCATGGACCATCCGAAGGACAGTAGATCTTGGGGTGGGACGAGTAACCCACTCATTCTTGGTCATACCTGAGTGCCCATACCCTCTGCTAGGTAGAGACTTACTCTCTAAGGTGGGGGCCCAAATCCACTTTCAACCAGAAGGGCCCACCATAACTGACAACCAAGGGAGATTACTCCAAATCTTGACCATGAAACTGGAAGATGAACACAGGATATATGAAACACCCTCGCCTCCACAAGCTGACATGCAGGATTGGATGACTAGGTTTCCACAGGCTTGGGCAGAAACTGCCGGTATGGGAATGGCAAAATATCGGCCCCCTGTGGTGGTAGAACTTAAAACAACCGCCACCCCAGTGACGGTCCGCCAATACCCCATGAGTAAGGAAGCCCGAGATGGCATCCGTCCTCAAATACAAAGGTTACTGAAATTAGGGATCCTGGTAAGGTGCCAATCTGCATGGAATACCCCTCTTTTGCCAGTTAAAAAGCCAGGAACTAATAATTACCGACCTGTACAAGACCTACGAGAGGTAAATAAGCGGGTGATGGACCTCCACCCCACGGTACCCAACCCCTACAATCTCTTAAGTACTCTTCCACCTCAGCACACTTGGTACACTGTTTTGGATCTTAAAGATGCTTTCTTCTGCCTGAGACTTTCTTCTCTCAGTCAGCCTTACTTTGCCTTCGAGTAGAAGGATCCAGCCTCTGGGATGTCAGGCCAGCTGACATGGACTCGCCTGCCACAAGGATTCAAGAACTCCCCCACCATTTTTGATGAGGCTCTCCACCAGGATTTGGCATCTTATAGAGAATCCAATCCCCAGGTAACTCTACTTCAATATATCGATGATATTCTTTTAGCTGCTGAAACCCAAGAGGACTGCATCAAGGGAACCGAGAGGCTGTTAACAGAACTGGGAACATTGGGATATCGGGCTTCAGCAAAGAAAGCACAAATATGTCAACGACAGGTTAGTTACCTGGGGTACTTGTTAAAAGGAGGACAGAGATGGCTTTCGGAAAGCAGGAAAGACACTGTTGCCCGGATACCGGCCCCCAAGAGTCCCAAACAAGTTAGGGAATTTTTGGGGACGGCCGGATTTTGTAGGCTATGGATTCCGGGGTTTGCTGAATTAGCAGCCCCTTTATATCCCCTGACCAAAAATGGCATCCCTTTTGCTTGGGGTGATAAAGAACAACGGGCTTTTGACCGAATTAAACGAGCCCTACTATCAGCCCCGGCTCTGGGGCTACCAGATGTTACTAAGCCTTTTCATCTGTACGTGGCCGAGAATAAAGGTATCGCAAAGGGAGTACTAACTCAGAAACTGGGCCCCTGGAATCGCCCGGTTGCGTACCTATCAAAGAAATTGGATCCTGTGGCAGCAGGATGGCCCGCCTGTTTAAAAATAATCGCCGCGGTGGCCGCTTTGGTCAAAGATGCTGACAAACTGACTTTGGGGCAGAACCTAACGATAACAGCCCCCATGCATTAGAAAAGTGTAATTCGCCAGCCACCCGACAGATGGCTAACAAATGCCAGGATGACTCATTACCAAGCCCTGCTGTTAAACTCAGATCGTATTAAGTTTACCTCAGCCACAGGACTCAACCCGGCCACCTTGCTACCCGACCCTGACCTGGAAAGCACTACCGTCATCCATGATTGTCAGGAAGTACTGGCTGCAGCACACGGTACCAGACCAGACTTGATGGATCAGCCCCTCCCCAACGCCGACGTTACCTGGTTTACTGACGGAAGCAGTTTCCTAGAGGAAAAGGTAAGCGTCGGGCGGGAGCTGCCGTGGTAGACGGGAAAGAGGTCATCTGGGCAGCCACATTACCGCAAGGGACATCGGCCCAACGGGCTGAACTAATCGCCATGACTAGAACATTGGAACTAGCAGAAAACAAAAAGGTAAACATCTATACGGACAGTAGATACGCATTTGCTACCGCCCAGGTCCATGGGGCCATTTACCAACAAAGAGGGTTGCTCACCTCGGCGGGCAAAGAAATTAAAAACAAAGAAGAAATAGTGGCACTGCTAGCTGCCCTCATGCTCCCCACTAAAGTCAGCATCATTCATTGCCCCGGACACCAGAAGGACAATACCCCGGTGACAAGAGGCAACAACATGGCAGATAGGGTGGCACGAGAAATGGCTCTATGGGAAATCATACTAAAACTATCAGATGAGAGTCCTGGGAAACCAAATGATAGGGGAACAAGTACCCCAGCCATAACTAAAGGAACATTATCTCCTCAACAAGCAAAATCCATGCTACAACAGATTCACAGATGGACACACTTGGGAACCAAAAAGATGGTGTCCCTACTACACAAGACAGGTTATGATACCCCTGGACTAACTAAATTAGCTGAGCAGATTGCACGAGAGTGCATTCCATGCCAACAGGTAAACTCCCATAAAGGAAAACTTGAGGTCGGAAAAAGGCTCAGAGGAGACCGCCCAGGAGCCTATTGGGAGGTCGACTTCACTGAAATACGCCCTGGAAGGTACGGTAACAGGTATCTTCTAGTTTTTATAGATACCTTCTCAGGATGGGTAGAAGCTTTCCCGACGAAGGAGACAGCTACTGTGGTGGCCAAAAAGATCTTAAAAGAAATTTTCCCCCGGTTCGGGGCACCAAAGGTAATAGGATCAGATAATGGTCCCGCCTTCGTCGCCCAGGTAAGTCAGGGTGTGGCCAAATACCTGGGGACTGATTGGAAATTACATTGTGCCTATAGACCCCAGAGTTCAGGACAGGTAGAGAAAATGAATAGAACTCTAAAAGAGACCCTAACTAAATTGTCCATAGAGACTGGCGGTACAGATTGGACGGTGCTCCTTCCCTTAGCCCTGTTCCGGGCTAGAAATACCCCCTCCCGCTATTATCTTACTCCATTTGAAATACTATACGGGGCCCCACCTCCTCTTTTTACGCTAAGGGAGAAATTAAGTCCTGACTGCCAGAATAACACTGACTTATATGCTAGGCTGTTGGGACTCCAGTTGGTCCAAAAGGAGGTGTGGTCCCAGCTGGCAGAGGCTTACCGACCAGGAACACCAGCAGAGGCTCATCCCTTCCAAGTCGGAGATTCCGTGTACGTCCGTCGGCACCGAACCCAGACTCTAGAGCCTCGGTGGAAAGGACCATACATCGTCCTGCTCACCACCCCCACGGCTATAAAGGTAGACGGCATCGCTGCGTGGATCCACGCTTCACACGTGAAGGCCGCACCAGCATCTACAACATCGGAATGGCGAGCCCAAAAGACCAGCAACCCATTCAAGCTCAAGCTTCTGCGATCATCAGATTTATAACTTTAACTTTGTTACCCCTACTGACTGTGAGTAATTTTAGTCCTCACCTGCCCCAGCATTTAACCTGGCAGGTAATTTCCCAAACTGGAGATGTAATATGGTCTGTTAGCCATACTGCTGCTCCTTGGACCTGGTGGCCAGACCTTTTCCCCGATGTTTGTAAATTAGCCATAGGAGCTCCCAATTGGGACACAGCACACTCCCATGATCGTCAAAATGCCCCATCCATACCCGGTCGGGCCGGCCAATACGGCTGCCAAAACTCGGGTACGCGACAGAAACTTAGCAACCCTACCTTTTATGTATGCCCGGGATTTCATCGCCATAGGTCCCTAAATTATCAATGTGGGGGAAAGGAACATTTTTATTGTAAAAGCTGGGGGTGTAAAACCACAGGAGACACCTATTGGAAGCCCACCTCTGGCTGGGACTTTATTAAGGTGACAGCCAATTATACACACCCAACCAACCCCTTAACTTATAGGCCTGAATGTACTAAATGGTGCCATCCCCTTAAGATCTCTTTTAGTGAACCAGGAAAAAAGGATAAAAACTGGATAAATGGCCATTCATGGGGAATCAGGTTTTATAGAGAAGGATATAATGATAGATTACTAATGACCATCAAACTAAAAATTGAAACCCCTACTCCAGTTCCTATAAGCCCCAACCCTGAGATAGGGCACTCTTCGCTACCTTTGGCCCCTCCCACAGCGTTACCAGAGATAAGAAACCAAACTTCTGAGCCAAAAGGAATAACAATCAAGCCCAAGACCCCCCGGGACCGAATGCTCTCATTGGTCCAGGCGGCTTTTGAGGTTTTAAATGCCACAAACCCGGAGGCTACCAAATCATGTTGGCTTTGCTATGCTGCTCCTCCCCCTTATTATGATGCTATAGGATATAATTCTAATTATAATAATGTTAACACTCCAGATCAATGTCGATGGAAACAAGAAGGAAATAGTAAATTGACCCTGGCCTCAGTATTAGGAAACGGTACATGTGTAGGAACGCCCCCCTCGTCCCACCGACATCTTTGTGCCAATTTAAGCCTCCCACAGGGCTCAGGGTATCTCCTCCCTCCTCCGGATGGATGGTGGGCATGTAACACAGGATTGACCCCCTGCATTTCTTTAGAGGTCCTTAAAGCTTCAACCGATTTTTGTGTGTTAGTTCAGCTGGTCCCCAGACTCATTTATCATTCAGATTCATCCTTTCTAGATGAATATGAGGGCAGAGGAAGGTTTAAGAGGGAACCCATAACACTCACCCTGGCTGTACTCCTAGGACTAGGAATGGCAGCCGGGGTAGGAACGGGTACAACAGCCCTCATCCAACAACCCCACTATTATGATGCCTTAAGGCAAGCTGTAGATGTTGACCTCCGGGCATTAGAAAGTTCCATAACTCAGTTAAAAGAATCCCTCACCTCGCTTTCAGAGGTGGTAATGCAAAACAGGAGGGGATTAGATCTGCTGTTCCTTAAGGAGGGCGGACTATGTGCTGCACTAAAAGAAGAATGCTGTTTTTATATTGATCATTCTGGGGCTATTACCAAAACTATGGACAAACTTAGGGAGCGCCTGGACAAAAGACAACAGGAAAGGGAAAATCAAAAAGGATGGTTTCAATCATGGTTTGATAAATCTCCCTGGCTTACTACTTTAGTTTCCACCTTGTTAGGGCCCCTCATTATTTTATTGTTGCTTTTAACTTTTGGACCATGCATTCTGAATCGCCTGATAGCCTTTATTAGAGAACGCATTAGTACGGTACAAGTTTTAATGCTAAGGCAACAATACCAAAACTCGCAAAAAGAAACTGAAATTCCATGATTGAAATTAGTTACAAAAAAAAAGGGGGGGGGGGAATGTGGGGCCTTTAGGGACTTTCCACCCCCTCACTTGTTCCCGTAAACCAATTCTTCTCCCTATCGTGCGCCACTCCTTCTCCCTATCGAAACCAATTCTTCTCCCTATCGTGCGCCACTCCTTCTCCCTATCGAAACCAATTCTTGGAGTTTTTCAGTTGACGGGGACTTGCCAGACAGCGGGTAATTTTCCAGTTGCCCGTAACAGGTATACGCCCTAACCGCCACAATGAACAGACAACTATAACGGCCAGAAGGTGGGACAAAAGTTCCTAAGCCAATGAATTCAAAAGTCACCACATTTACCCAATCATTGTGAGAATATACCCGCCCTATGAGTAAATAAACCTATAAAAAGTATGTGATTCCGCTTTTAGGGGTTCCCCATCGGCCTCCTGCGTGAGGTTCAGGGAACCCCGGTGCATCGGCTCCTAATAAACCTCTTGCGTGTTGCAACGGCTCTCGACTCTTGGCGGTTCTTGGGCGAGTTGGAATCCCTCGTAGACCGCTTGGGTCTAACAATATCTCCTATTTCATTAGTGAGATTTCTTTTCTTACTTTCTTTCCTAACCTAATAACTAAAACAAAGTGCTTTTGTAACTACTAATTTAAGTATGTTTTTTTTCTTTTCTTTCTTTCTTTTTTTTGCGGTACACGGGCCTCTCACTGTTGTGGCCTCTCCCGCTGCTGAGCACAGGCTCCGGATGCGCAGGCTCAGCGGCCATGGCTCACGGGCCCAGCAGCTCCGCAGCATGTGGGATCTTCCCGGATGGGGCACGAACCCGTGTCCCCTGCATAGGCAGGCGGACTCTCAACCACTGTGCCACCAGGGAAGCCCTTAAGTATGTTTTATACACTGAGACTATGCTATAGTTTATATCCAAATAACTAACAATCACAAATGATCACTTAATTAATCTATTTCTTTGGCAAATGTCTTTGCTTACATAACTGTGGCCTGTGTCATTCAAGGCTTGCCAAAATGATTAATGGAATCCAGAGTATTCTTTTATTCCTACATTTCTTCTTTTTTAATCTCTGAAGATGCAAAGAACATTTAATGGAGTCAGGTAAGAAAATCTAAACAGTTTTTAATATACAATTCACTGAAGTTATATAAAGCTTAAAATAGTATGCTGTGCCTCATCTTTCATAATATTCTAAATACACATTTTTTTCCACAATATCAATTTGAAAATTTTTCTAAGCACTCACATTTCAGAAGGCTTATCTGGTATTGAAAGAACCAGGAATGACTGTATTTGATAGCTAGAGCATATATAACTTTATAGGGAATAAGTGTATTTGTTAAACATTTAATTCTTAGCATCCTCCAGGATGGTTTTTGAGACAAACTAATATTTTAAATTTCCTAGGTTTTTACAATTTTTTAAATAATTCAAATACACAAAAAAGTTTAAAAACCTAATAGAAACTTATGTATACTCTTTAAGAGGATTTAAGATCATTTTGCCAGATTTTCTTCAGACTTTTTTTTAAGAAATAAAACACTGCAGAATAAATATCGTTGAAGGCCCATTACCTTCACCCTTTCTCTTCCCACTTTTCCCAGGGATAATCACTACCTTAAAGTCAATGTACATAGTAACTCTCACACATGTTTTTATATTCAATGGTGTCTGACTTTAATTTGAGATTCCCTGATTGCTAAAGTAAATCTGAATATGTTCTCATATACTTCTTGGCCAATTGGACCTTTTCTTTTGTGACCTGCCTGTTCATAACCTAATTTACCTCATGTCTGGGACCTCTGCATTCATGTTCACTTATATACTAGACTTAAAACCTGCTGTTTTTTTCTGGTTCTCTCAACATCAAGTATCTATTGTTTTTGGAGCTTAAAGCTTAAAATGTTACTTAGAATGATGCTTGTCTTTCATCACAATAGCAGGTTTGACTTACTTTTTTAATAAAAGGAAAAGAGATGATTCATTTTAGAATCTCCTTACTTGAAGACGAGAAGTGCTATCTGGATACACTAGAGTTTCACTGAATTATCCAAGGTGTTTGCTGATTTAAAGACTGAGGTCATACATAATAGCTCACGAAATAAGACTAATAAATGATAGTCACTAATTTTATTATACCTTACTATGTAGAGCATGGTGCTAAGCCATTTATGTTTCGTCTTATTTAATCTTCAAGAAAAAAATCCATTGTAGTATGTACTACTATATTCATTTTATAGATGAAACAGAGGCTTACAAAGGCTAAATAATTTGTAATAGATCCCAAAGATTTTTAGCAGTAAAGCTAAGGAGATTCACACCTAGATCTGTGTGATCCATTCTCTCCCTCTCTCTTTTTTTAAATAATGTACTCTATAGTGGATGCTACCATTTTTTTTTTAATTTTTGTTTTTTATAAATTTATTTATTTATTTTTGGCTGCGTTGGGTCTTTGTTGCTGCATGGGGGCTTTCTCTAGTTGCGGTGAGCGGGGGCTACTCTTCGTTGGGGTGTGCAGGCTTCTCATTGTGGTGGCTTATCTTGTTGTGGAGCACCTGCTCTAGGCACGTGGGCTTCAGTAGTTGTGGCATGTGGGCTCAGTAGTTGTGGCTCACGGGCTCTAGGGCACAGGCTCAGTAGTTGTGGTGCACAGGCTTAGTTGCTCCGTGGCATGTGGGATCTTCCCAGACCAGGGATTGAACCTGTGTCCCCTGCACTGGCAGGCAGATTCTTAAACACTGCACCACGAGGGAAGTCCCATTCTCTCTCTTAATCACTGCATTTTATTCCCATCTATTTTCTAAACACATGAATGACATCAGGAGGACATTTCCTAGGTTTTAGGCAACTTTATTTAATTCCCCAGACATACTGTAAAAGTTTACTACTTTGGACCAATTGGGGAAAAGCAAAGTTCTGAATCAGTTAATATATATAAAATTCAGAAAGTCTAAATAGACCAAGGACACTTTTAGAAATGAGATCTCTGTAAGAGATAAGAAAGATCTATAATTAGCATATCAGCTATCATTTTAGATGAAA
Source organism: Phocoena sinus (assembly GCF_008692025.1). Taxonomy (NCBI): domain Eukaryota; kingdom Metazoa; phylum Chordata; class Mammalia; order Artiodactyla; family Phocoenidae; genus Phocoena; species Phocoena sinus. The sequence continues at coordinate 73,473,195 of NC_045766.1, read as the reverse complement.
GTGAATTTTTTTTAATTACTAAGTTTCTTCTTAAGAAGCTTAATCATTTTTTCAAAACTCCTATTTGCCCAATGGATTTGCTTGTTTCATTATTTTAGGTAGTATAAGTCAACCGAGCTGCTATCCTAATCATTAAAAATTGTCTACTGGCAGAGGCCTATTCAACTAGGTTTTACTGAACACAATCTAAGAAGCCACAAAATCTTAAATTTTAACATATACATCAAAATGAGAGTATAATCAGAAAATCAAGGCATGAAGGAGAGAACAATAGTTAACAGCAAAATTTACCAGGGCATGAATAATCTCATGTTTCACTGTAGACAGCATCCCAACAAACTCCTGAGGCTGGGTAGAGATCATATTTGGACACAGGTTAGCATATCCTGCAATTGGCCTGTTAAAACAGACATTAAATTTTTAATTATATTCCAGGACAATATGTATTATACTTATTAACCTATATTTTTCTATCAAAAACTGATCAAGGTCAGAAAAATCTTTGTGAAATATCAAATGTCATTTTACAACATAATATCTAACTTTCACTATCTTTTACTTTCAAGACATATACCTGTGTTCTCCTATGACATGGCTAATCAGCAGCTGTTCCCTCAAGAGGATAGAGTCAGTTAATTATACTTCAGTGTGGATTTGTAAAGTATGTCAATATGTACCAAAAAAGGGAATGAACTAAAAAATTTAAATTATAACACTATTTTTCTTGCAAAATTCATTTCTGACTTCAGCATTTCACTATATATATATAGGCACAGGGACAGACAAGTAGGTAGAGAGGAAACGTAGGTACAAAAGAGGACAATAAGCAAATCATTCAGGTTGCTGCAAGTTGCTGAACCTTCTGATTTCCATTTCACTATCCCCTTTCTCCTGTCCCAATAATGCCTTCATTAACATAAATTTTTAAAAAATTTATTTATTTTTGGCTGTGTTGGGTCTTTGTTGCTGCACATGGGCTTTCTTCTAGTGTCGTGAGCGGGGGTTACTCTTCGCTGCGGTGCGCAGGCTTCTCACTGCGGTGGCTTCTTTTGTTGTAGAGCACGGGCTCTAGGCGCACGGGCTTCAGTAGTTGTGGCTCGTGGACTCTAGAGCGCAGGCTTAGTAGTTGTGGCGCATGGGTTTAGTCGCTCTGCGGCATGTGGGATCTTCCCGGACCAGGGCTCGAACCCATGTCCCCTGCATTGGCAGGTGGATTCTTAACCACTGCCACCAGGGAAGCCCAACATAAAGTTTTTTATCTTCCTATTATCTTCTTTCATACAGTATTCTATACCTTCTAGAATCTACATAATTCTATATCTCTTTCTGAGCCTAGAACTTGAGAGTCCAAGAGCTCATGAGGACCCACAGTAATTCAATCAGTTTCACCACGCACCCACCTGCCTTTCAAAAGCTGTGACAAACAGTAAGGAACCCCAAGGTATTTCTCCCAACACTACCTCAACATTTTACCATAGAAATACCACAAACCTCCCCAAATGGTGATGGCCTATTTACAGAGTAACATTTGCCTTATTTAGTTAAAAAAACATACAGTGCACTTTCTTCATACTTGAAAACAACAGATTTGCACTTAGAAAAGGATGAGTATAATTCACTCACCAAAATATTGCCACGGTGACCTCTAAGATATAAAATAAACGTCACTATCAGGCTTAAACCCTGTCAGGGACTTCCTACTGCATTTATTTATTTATTTATTTATTTTTTCCACGGTACGTGGGCCTCTCACCGCTGTGGCCTCTCCCGCCGCGGAGCACAGGCTCCGGACGCGCAGGCTCAGCGGCCATGGCTCACGGGCCCAGCCGCTCCGCGGCACATGGGACCCCCCCGGACCGGGGCACGAACCCGCGTCCCCTGCATCGGCAGATGGACTCCCAACCACTGCGCCACCAGGGAAGCCCCCTTCTGCATTTAGAATGAAACAGACCTGTCTACTTCTCCCTCCAATGCATCCCCTAAAGCTCTCATCCTCAAGCACAGTTTCCACTGGAGTGGCTTCTAAGAGCAACAGGTAGACACAGCATTTTCCTAACATAAGCTCTTTCTCCAGCTCTTTATTTGGCTGAAGCCTATCGATTTTCAGGTTATATCTAAAGTTTCACTTTTTCAAAGAGGCCTTTTTTGCCCAGTTGATCTAAATTATGTTTCCCCCTTTTGTTCTCTTTTATGTTGCAACACCCTGTCTTTTTCTATAAAGTATTTATCATATTTGAAGTCACATGTCTATTTGTATCAGTATTTAACTAACATCTGACTCCCTCTGTAATTTGTAAGTTCCATGAGACAGGTACACGTGTCTATTTTGTTCACCTAGTCTGCTGGCAACATATTAAGCGCTCAAATATTTATGGAATGAATTAACGCAATATAGCAGTTTTGAAGGAAAGTTTCACTTCTATCAAAAAGATTCAAAAAGAACAACTTAAGATATTGCTCTTCTAACATCAACATTCTCCTCATAAGCAACCAAAATTTTCCCCATGTATGAGAATACATATATGAGTAGCTTCAGATTCACTGACACGAGGAACATTTATTCTTTCAGCTAGTCATTCATACCTAAAGTGAACCAAATGTTCAAGTGCCTTAAAGAAATATAATAGCAGTGAAATGAAAGTGAGATGCATCTCTGGGCTATGGGATTCTCATCTATGTGATAACTCCTATGTTGGATTCTCTCCCCAAAAGACAATTAGATACTTTAAGTACCTTCAGTATTATCAGATGCTGAAAGGAGCTGAACTAATCCAGACCCATCTCAGCATGGGATTTTATATCCCTCTCCCTACTTCCCCAGGGAAGCCATTTTGTTCCTAATACATAAGGTTCACTTTAACATGTCTTTTGTTTAAAAAAGTAATAAAAGCTCATTGGAAAAAGCTATATATCCAAACATATAGAAATGTATGAAGAAAAAAGTAAAAATTCCCTATTTTACAAACTACCACCACTAAATTCCACTATCACAGGTAACTGCTATCAACAATTGGGGTGCTTTATTTTTTAGAGTGACCAGCCATCCTGGTTTGCCTAGGACTAAGGGATTTCCCGAGATATGGGACTTTCAGGGCTAAACCAAGGGTACTCCCGAGAAAATTGGGATAGTGGGTAATCCTAATTATTTTTGACTTTTACCTTAGCACATTCAAGTCCATACACAGAATTTTTGTTTTTTTTTTTGTTTGTTTTTTGCGGTACGTGGGCCTCTCACTGCTGTGGCCTCTCCCGTTGCGGAGCACAGGCTCGGGACGTGCAGGCTCAGCTGCCATGGCTCACGGGCCCAGCTGCTCTGCGGCATGTGGGATCCTCCTGGACCGGAGCACGAACCTGTGTTCCCTGCATCGGCAGGCAGACTCACAACCGCTGCGCCACCAGGGAAGCCCCATACACAGATTTTTAAAACAAGTATGAAATCGTATTATGTACACTGTTTTGCAATGTTCTTCTGACACTCAACAGTATATTAAAAATGAGATTGTGTGTGTGCACAATCCATATGGTTTAGGTCAAATTAAGATAAAGAGCCATGATTTTGCAGCACTGCTATTATGAAGGTATATTTCTCAAAGACACCTACTTTAAGAAGTATCTCATTTTATCAAGTAACTTGTCATTCATTTAGCACTTCAAATACCATATTTCCTTGATATTGAGACACCAGTAATTATAAAATATCATAAATTTAATGACAGCTTCTCAGGAAAAAAGGAAAAATCTATTAAATACATATATTCTTTTTACTAAACAATAGTACATATACATCTTCAAAACCATATAGCACTTCCTTCTTCAGTAATATATTAAATATTTGACTCGATGCATTCTCAACATTCAGAAGCTAAAGATTTTTGAGTTTATTTCATGGATCAATAATTATATAGTAACATGCTAACAGACTGCTTTCATAATCCATGATGCTGATTTTGACCTCCTTACCACCTTCAGTATTGACAGTATAATTCTGGAGCATATATTAGTGTTTCCTTTGTATTGGCTACTTGGTCCTACTAATAATTTCATTTTTTCCTTAAATTAATTAGCTATCAATAGAAGTGAAACAGCTCTTTAAAGTCAGCTAGTATTTTGATAGGTAGATGAATGTTCAGGAACTCAGCAACAGTCCTTACATTCACTGGACCACTGAATGTGGTCACATTAATTCTCCTAGATTTGAGAACGTCACATACAAACTATACTGAGACATACCAGTTTCTACTGCCTTTAACTGATTTGTCTGGTGTGTAACAGGCAATATTCTGTATGCATAACAACTTTATTTCAAGGCTGCTTCACTGAGAAAAAATTTTTGAAATATTTTTTAAATAAAAAAGAGGGAGCGGCTAGGCCCGTGAGCCATGGCCACTGAGCCTGCGTGTCCGGAGCCTGTGCTCCGCAACGGGAGAGGCCACAACAGTGAGAGGCCCGCGTACTGCAAAAAAAAAAAAAAGTCTTTTTTTTTTTGGCCAAGCAATATGTGGGAGCTTAGTCCAACCGGGGACTGAAGTGGCTCCTCCTGCAGTGGAAATGTGGAGACTTAACCACTGGACCGCCAGGGAAGTTCCGGGACTCTAAATTTTTTAGAGACAATTAATCTAAGTGAAGGACATAATCATATGACAATTAGATATTTTGAACATCTTACAGTTCAGCACAGAAGTGCTAAAATTAAAGTTCAAATTGTTTCCTTAGAGAGGTGTCATCACTTTCAAAGAAAATTCTATTGACAGTAGACTTTTCCTTTGGAATAGGTACTTATATTACCATATGCATAGCAGTTGTATAACCTGGTTCCCTCACCACACCCCAATCCAGGCAGTATGCCATTTCTTACTACTGGAGGTAATCTCGCAAATGCAAACTTCTTGTACTCTCAACGCTTAGAATATGGTTTAAGAGTTCTTATTTTAGATCTTGGGAAATAAGTCTCAGGGGAAAGTTTACCTGTCCATTTTTGCTTCCTGCTGACAATAGGCTGCATAAGAGATGATGTTTTCATGGCTGCACCTCTCAGTGGCCAGAGCACCAACATAAAGAACAAAGTCTGCATCCCGGACTCCCTCTTGGTCTGGCACACCCACTGCTCCACAGGGCCACTTACCCCCACAGCAGACTCTGCATTGCTATGCCCATGGGGGACAACAACGGAAAAACAGACCAGAGATGAGGTTAGCTATCAGGACTTTTAATTTATAAAGAATCCAGACTCTAAATATGTATGATTTCATTTTTATTTATTATCCTTCAGCTTTTATCAAAATCCATACCTCTCTCTACTCAATTCCTATCTCTAATTTTAAATTTATTTTATTAAAATTTCTACTTTATATACTATAATCATAAATGTATAATATTAATTAAAACAAACAATTGCTATTTATAAAGGGCATGCAACCAGGGTACAAAAAAGACAGCAACAGAAAAGGTTTCATTAAACCCTGAAACTAGGTGAAAATTACAAGGGACCTTCTTGTACACATGTTTTTTAGCAATTTCCCAAGAATCTATAGTTACTTCAAAACTAATTAATAAAAAACTTTATTTACTGGAAGTATTTTCCTATTATAAGTAATTCATGTATCTTGTTAAAAATTCAGATAATACAAAAGTATGTAAGGTAAAAAGTTAAAGTCATCTTGTAATATTACCTTTGTTTCTAGTTTTCTAAGCAAACTTTGCCCTTTTAACATACATTTTTTAGAGAACTTCTTCTATCAAAGTTCCTAAACAATCATAATCTCCAAATTATAAATAGGAAAATCAGTAAATGGTGTTTTTTTTAAGGCATAGGTGATGCTTGTAGAGAGAGAAAAGACAGAAATTCTCATTTCATTACATTGTTTACTCTTGCTTCTCTAATACATGTATTTATAATTTTAAAATTCAATTACTTTAATCTGTTAATAGTTGATATTAAGAAAAGCTGTGACTTAATAGCATTCTTTACATGATCTCTCATTTATTTAAAAAAAAAAAAATCAGGACCCCCAAGAAGATAAGTAGAAAGCAGAATTTGAAAAAGCCAAAAGAATTAAAAACAAAAATACCTTAGAAAAAAAGCAAAGAAATATGCCTTAAAATGTCTAGGAAATATCTCTAAATGTCTCAAGAAAAGAGATAAATATGTAATTAACAGGTTGTTCCAATTTTTAAACATGTTCTCAAAACCCTCTATGCTTTCAAGAAATTTGATAAAAGAAGTGGAAGCTGAGTAAGTTAGCTGTATTAGTGCCAATATACAGGGTTCCAAAAGCCTTTAGTGAGCTTCAAATACTCTGAGAAAAAAATTATAAAGTAAACTTCAACTATATGCTTAATTTTGCTTACAAAGTCAATGTTTAATAATGTATTCATTTTCTAAAAGTAATGAGAGAATACAGCTCAATAGAGAAAAGCAGCTAAAGCAATAATCATATTTTCCAAAATATAGGTATAAATAAAATTGGCTTTCTGGTTTACACATTTAAACTTTTTATATTTTTTCTGATACAAATAATAGATGCTTAATATGAAAAATCAGAACATTACAAAAATGTATAAGTTAACAAATAAAAGCCCCCCATAATCCAACTCAATGAAAACCATTAAAATTTTATATGTGTCTCCAGATTTTTTTTTTTTTTTTTTTGCGGTACGCGGGCCTCTCACTGTTGTGGCCTCTCCCGTTGCGGAGCAACAGGCTCCGGACGCGCAGGCTCAGTGGCCATGGCTCACGGGCCCAGCCGCTCCGCGGCATGTGGGATCCTCCCACACCAGGGCACGAACCCGTGTCCCCTGCATCGGCAGGCGGACTCTCAACCACTGCGCCACCAGGGAAGCCCCAGATTTTTTTAATATATGTATACCTCCAGATTACTTCATAATTTTTTATATGTGTGTATACACTTCTTATTTTTTATGCTTTTATTTCAGCTTTATTGAAAGCTGAATAATTGATGATAATTTTTAATTTTTAAATGAAATAGACTAAGTACCCATACTGATTTACAACTTTTTTTTCCATTTAAAAGCTTAACTATCTTTCCAAATCAGTATATAAAGATCTATTTTGTTCTTTTTTTTTTTAATATTGTTCATTTATTTTGGCTGCACCGGATCTTAGTTGTGGCATGCAGACTCTTAGTTGCAGCATGCATGTGGGATCTAGTTCCCCAACCAGGGATTGAACCTGGGCCCCGTGCATTGGGAGCAAAGAGTCTTACCCGCTGGACCACCAGGGAAGTCCTTCTACTTCATTCTTTAACAGCTGTGTAGTGCTCCATTATGTGGTTATGCCATAACTTAAGTAATATTAATATAGGCATATTTATAGTTTTGCAAAGAATATCCTTTAACATATATTACATAGTTATAAGTATTTTTATGGAATATATTTCTAGGTTGGGTTAAAGCATACACATTATTTTTATTTGAAGAAATAATGTTAAATTGCCCTTTAAAAATTCTGAGGTATATAGCTGCTAAAAGATGTTTTGGAGGGCAAAGATAAAGTCCTAAGCAGAAATGATTCAGCAGCCTCAGAGATAAATTGAAAAAAGAAAAAAATAATTAAATTCACTTGAAAACCAATGAAAGAATAAAATCAGCACACCTAACTGTGATTACTTTTGGTAGAGAATGAAGCTTTTGAACTTAAGTCTGTAAAATCTTCTTAGTGACAATCACAGTTTGAAAATCTGTCATAAGTTTATCCTAAAGAATAAGAACATTGCTAAGAGCAGGGTGAAATACCTGGAGGTGCTCCTCAGGCACTATAACGGGGCCACATCTTGTATGCTCTGCACATTCCCCAGTGCAGCATCTATGGTGATCATTTTCCTTCCGTAGGTATTGGTATTGGTTTGTTGCACATTGTCTTCAGTTCATTCGTACATCAAAGTTTAATTACAAAAAAAAAAAAAAAAGATGAGTTCACAGCAGTTAAAACATTGTAAAAAACTAGTAGCTGCTATATTTATTTCATTTATAATAGTTACTATTTTAGTTAGAAAAGTAGTCTAATAAAGAATTTTGGTTCCATGGCAAATCCTTCTGATCTGGGTTTTCAAACACTCAAATACTTCAAAAGCCAATACTGTACACATGAAGGAAGGGGATATGGGAAAAAGGGATATGGGAAAAAGCCAATACTGTACACATGAAGGAAGGGGATATGGGAAAAAGCCAATACTGTACACATGAAGGAAGGGGATATGGGAAAAAGGGTACAAGCTATACCCAAGGAAAAGATCCAGTGGGTCACCTCATAATGGAAAATCGGGGAAAGAATGATTACCCAACAGATGCTCTTTTATTCTTTTTAAATATCTTACAGTTTGGTCTCCAGGAACCAGCATAATAAAATACTCCAGTATAAAACTCACCATTTGCCATACTGACAGAATGGGGTGGGCAGAGTACTAAATAACTGAAGAAAATAACCTGTGTGTAATGTGACATACCTACTAAGTAATATGGTGCCCGCAGGTCTACGAACCTGAAAAGTCTTCTCTAAATAAGAAACAGCTTGTGGAAAAAGTTTGGTCTAAATAAAAGTTGGAAAAAAAACCAGTCAGAATTACAGCTAAAAGATAAACTATATTTAAAACAAGTAAGCATAGGATATTAATGACTAAGGGGAAAGAAGGAAAAAGCCTTATAATTCTGGAACACAGGTACTATTCAAAGGTTGTGTGACTAGGGCTAGGGAAAGATTGAGTCTAGGTGCGAAGGAATTTCCTCATTTACTAGTTTAGTTTGGAGGAAAGAACACCAGAAAGTTCCTTCCCTACCCCATTTAAATAGAATATTATAAAACATAAATCACAACTATTAATATTACTTTAAATTTGAGACCGATTTAGATTATTCCAACATGAAGGTAGTTTATGTTAAGAAAATCGTATATTTAGAAGATCTACTTTAGCCTCACCCATTTCTGTGACCCATAATGAAGCAGCTTAATGTGTGTGTGTGCCTCTGTAACAGTTAAAAAACTTATGAGGCTAGCACCTCTATAAATGACCTTGGCATTTCATACTATCAGGCCAATTAATCTTCATGAGAATGAGCATTTCCACCAAGAGAATAGTGTTCTCAATGTTTTTAAAACATCGTCTTTTTCATCCTATCCAAAGCATGCTCTGCTCCCCTAAAACTTAAGAGGACAAGTAAAAACATGAGAATGATTTAATATCAAATTATAAAATGAGAAGACTAACTTAATATCAAATATGAACAAAGTTTTGGTGAGTGCATCATAAAAACACCTTGGTGATAATAGAAATACATTCACTACCAACACCTTTTATTCAGTCATTCACAGAATAGTCATGTGTATGTTTTTCATTACTGAAGTAAAATTTACATACAATAAAATGCACCATTTTAAGTGTCCAATTCAAGCTATGAGTATTTATTACATACCTTTACAAGATGTCTTTTCTCAGGGAGCAACCTGAAAATGATGACATAAAACATAAAGATTGCCAAGCTGAGGACAAACCACTATCTCATTTTTGTTCAGAATGCAACTGGCAGGAGTCCCAAGGAATACTTTGTGGAAGCATGCCATATCAGTCCCTCTAAATCTCAATGAGCATTTAAGAGTTGATCACATACTGTCTCATTCATTTGGGAAGTTAAAGATAGGGAAAGACATCACCTACTCCCAATAGCTCTTCATAAACTACTACAGATTCATAATTTATCTCTTTTCTGGACACCCTCTTACTCTAAATTAAAAATTAGGCTATATCATCTCTCTGGTTAATAATTTTGTAAATGTTCTTACTATTGTATATATTAGTATTTTGTCTTATTGTTCCTCCAAGTACTTAAGTGCCTTCCAGGTCTGTTATTGACCACATAAGTAGACATACACTGGTGTGCTTAAATTATTCATGATGTATAGATTTAAATCATATCCCATGGCCTTCATCTTTCTAAACTAAAAAGCATATTTAGCTTAATTCCATTTTGAGGGTACATTAGCATCTACTTCCATTTATGGAACTCCAGGTAACAGATGAAAATATTTTCAATAGTTTGATTCTTAATAAAAAAAAGATGACAAGGGCTTCCCTGGTGGCGCAGTGGTTGGGAGTCCGCCTGCCGATGCAGGGGACACGGGTTCATGCCCCGGTCCGGGAGGATCCCACATGCCGCAGAGCGGCTGGGCCCGTGAGCCATGGCCGCTGGGCCTAAATGTCTGGAGCCTGTGCTCCGCAAAGGGAGAGGCCACAACAGTGAGAGGCCTGTGTACTGCAAAAAAAAAGATGACAAATAATGATGTACTTACTCTTCAATACTTCTATCGTAGACAGTCTTGATTCTTAAATGTTCATTAACATCCCTCTTTATAATATGATTTGCCTTAAGATGGACCTTATTTATGACCTGAAAAAAAGGAACAGATTTGAAAAAAATGTATAGATTAGTTAATTGAGGTCCCAACTTAAAATTAGTAAACTAAATTTCAAGTGTAATACCCAGAAAAAATACAAGAACTAAATAAACTGAGAGACAGTTCATGCTCATGGATAGGAAGACTCAATATTATCAAGATGTCAGTTCTTCCCAACTTCATCTATAGATTCAATGCAATCCCAATCAAAATCCCAGCAAGTTATGTTGTGCATATCAACAAACTAATTCCAAAGTTTATATAGATGGCAAAAGACCAAGAATAGCCAACAAAATGTTGAAGAAAAAAACAAAGTTGGAGGACTGACACTACCTGACTTCAAGATTTACTATAAAGTTACATTATCAAGACAGTGTGGTACTGGCAAAAGAAGAAACAAATAGACCAATGGAACAGAATAGAGAGCCCAGAAATAGGCCCACATAAATACATTCAACAGATCTTTGACAAAGGAAAAAAAGCAATACAATGGAACAAAGATGGTCTTTTCAACAAATGGTGCTGGAACAACTGGATATTCACATGGGAAAAAAAAATGAATCTGGAGACAGATTTCAGAAAAATTAACTCAAAATGGATTATAGACCTAAAATGTAAAACACAAAACTATATAAAACTCTTAGAAGATACCATAGGAGAAAAACCAGATGTCCTTGGATATAGTGATGACTTTTTAGATATAACACTAAAGGTACGATCCATGAATGAAATAACTGATAATTTCAACTTTATTAAAATTAAAAACTTCTGCTCAATGAGGGTTAACATCAAGAGAATAAGAAGACAAGCCATAGACTGGGAGAAAATATTTGCAAAAGACAAATCTGATAAAGGACTATTATCCAAAATATACAAAGAACTCTTAAAACTCAACAGTAAGAAAATGAGAGACTTCCCTGGCAGTCCAGTGGTTAAGACTCTGTGCTTCCAATGCAGAGGGCCCAGGTTCGATCCCTTTTCGGGGAACTAAGATCCCACATGCCATGCCCAGCGCGGCCAAAAGAAAGAAAAAGAAAATGAACAATCCAAGTAAAACATGGGCCAAAAACCTTAACAGACACCTCACCAAAGAAGGTATATAGACGGCCAATAAACATACAAAGAGACGTTTCACATTATATATCATCAGGGAAATGCAAATTAAAACAACAAAATATCACTATACACCTATTAGAATGGCCCAAATCTGGAACACATACTATACCAAATGCTGCCAAGGATGTGGAGCAACAGAATTCTCATTCATTGCTGGTGGGAATGCAAAATGTACAGCTACCTTGGAAGACAGTTTGGCAGTTTCTTACAAAACTAAACATACTTTTACCATAACCACCCAGCAATCATGCTCTTTGGTATTTACACAAATGAGTTACAAACTTATATCCAAACAAAAACCTGTTCATGGATGTTTATAGCAGCTTTATTCATAATTGTTACAACTTAGAAGCCGCCAGGATGTTCTTCAAGAGGTGAGTGGATAAATAAACAGTGGTACATCCAGACAATGGAATATTATTCAGAGCTAAAAAGATGAGCTATTAAGTCAGGAAAAGACATGGAGAAACCTTAAATGCATATCAGTAAGTGAAATAAGCCAATCTGAAAAGGTTACATACTATATGATTCCAACTATATGACATTCTGGAAAAGGCAAAACTATGGACACAGTAAAAAGATCAGTGTTTGCCAGGGATAGAGGGGTGAGGGATTAATAGAGCACAGAGGATTTTGAGGGCAGTGGACCTACCCTGTATGATACTGTAATGATGGCTACATGTCGTTATACATTTGTCCAAACACATAGAATGTACAACACAAAGAGTAAATCCTAATGTAAACTATGGACTTTGGGTGACTATGATATGTCAATATAGTTTCATCAATTATAACAAACGTACCACTCTGGTTGGGGATGTTGATAATAGGGGAGCCTATGCATGTGAGGAGGAACAGAGTATTTGGGAAATCTCTGTACCTTCTTCACAATTTTGCACTGAATCTAAAACTGCTTTTAAAAAATAGTCTTTAAGGGCTTCCCTGGTGGTGCAGTCGTTAAGAATCTGCCTGCCAATGCAGGGGACACAGGTTCGAGCCCTGGTCCAGGAAGATCCCACATGCTGTGGAGCAACTAAGTCCGTGAGCCACAACTACTGAGCTTGCACTCTAGAGCCTGCAAGCCACAACTACTGAACCCACATGCCACAACTACTGAAGCCCATGTGCCTAGAACCCCTGCTCCACGACAAGAGAAGCCACCGCAATGAGAAGCCTGCGCACCTCAATGAAGAGTAGCCCCCACTCGCCACAACTACAGAAAGCCCGCGCGCAGCAACGAAGACCCAACACAGCCAAAATAAATAAATAAATAATAGTCTTTAATTTAAAAAAATGAAGATGAGAAGACAATGGAACAAATAGTTAAAGCACTAAAAGATATTCAATACTGAAGTGTATCTCCAATGAAACTACCCTTCAAAAAGGAAGAGGAAATAAAGATATTTCAGATAAACAAAAATTGAGAGAATTCATCACCAGCAGACCTCCACTACACGAAACACTAAAGGAAGTTCTTCATGGTAATGGAAATGACACTAGAGGGTAACTTAGATCTTGTCTTAGTTCAGGCTTCTATAACAGAATACCATAAACTGGGTGGCTAACAAACAACAGAAATTTACTTCTCACAGTTCTGGAGGCTGACAAGTCCAAGATCAAGGCGCCAGAAGACTGGGTGCCTGGTGAAGGCCCGCTTCTTGTTTCTTAAGGCCATAGTCTGGTTGTATCCTCTGGCAGAAGGGGCAAGGAGCTCTTTCATGACCTAATCATCTACCAAAGACCCCATCTCCTAACCATTATATTGAGAGTTAGCCTTTCAACATATGAATTTTGAGGGAACACATTCAGTATATACAAGATCTGTAGGAAGGAATGTGGACAAGTGGAAATGTTAGATAAGTAAATACAAAAGTCTATTGTGTAGAAAACAGTTAACATAGCAGGCCTAAGACTACTATCTTTAGAAAGACCTGCTTGCAAGTTTGACTTTTCACTGGTCCCAGAATTTGAATGGTAAACTGTCCCTACACTGACATAAAACTTCCCTAAGCAATAAGGCAGTCTCATTGTGCCCAAACTGTTAACAGAAATAATATAGTTTATGCTGAACATCTGTTTACTTCTCAGAGTCAGGAATGTTAGTGACTGAAATTGTGCCTGCATGAACCATCTCCAATAAAAACCCTGGACTCCTAGACTCAGACGAGCTTCCCTGTAGACAATTTGTACTTGTTCTTACAAGTTACTGCTAAACGGATTAAGCATGTCCTATGTGACTCCACTAGGAGAGGATTCTTGGAAATGTCAACAAAAATTCAACTAACAATCAAGTTAAGAAGAGAAAAGGGTATTTAATTTGGGCCAAACTGAGGATTATAACCTGGGAGATAGACTCTCAGAAGTTCTGAGAACTGTTATGCCCGTTAGAAGTCAAAGGCACAGTCATATACATTCTCAAGACAAAGAATCATACATCAAAGTGACATACTGATATTTTACATAAAGTTCACCAAAGATATATAGTTCAGGTAAGCACGTACAAAGGCAAAGAGAACAGTAAGTCACTACGGCCCGCTACAGAGTTGGGAAAGAATGGTATTCTTTTAAGAAATTACATTGCTAGTGCCAGAAGAAAGGGAAAAAAATCGATCTTTATGATCCAGCAGGCATTCCCATCTTTGAGGAGGTCTGGTTAATGTGTAATTCAGATGCACACAAGGAGGGAGGGAGGAGGCCCAAACGGACACAGAGACAGAACCTTATGTTTAAATTTTCTTGTCCTGCCTTAAAATACACATTTTATTTCATCAGAAGCTTGTGTCCGGTTTCCTTCAGTTTTTGCTCCGGGAGCCATTTCTTTTTACTGATTGTGCTTGATATGTATCCTTTCACTGTAATAAATCTTAGCTGTGAGTACAACTATATGCTGAGTCCTATGAGTCCTTCCAGCAAATCACCAAACCTGGGGTGGTTTGGAGACCTTCAACACAATTACACACATATTTCTTTTCTTCTTTTCATTTCTTTGGAGACATTAACTGTTTAAAACTAAAATTATAAAATTACAATTGTGAGAGTTATATGTAGAGTTATTATATATTATGGTAATAGCAAAAGGATAAGGAAATAGTGACACTATACTGTTGAAAAGTTCCCATATTTAACATGACTATAAACTTCAAGTAGATGTCATAAATTCAAGATACATATTATAATCAATAGAGCAAACATTCAAAAATATATTGTACTTTACTGTTGGTTAATTACACCTCAATTTAAAAAGTAAAGCAAAGAGATACAGCTAAAAAGTAAACAAAGGAATTAAAATAGAATACTAAAAAACAGAAGGCACAGTCAAGTGAAACAAAGAGAAAAAAATAGCTAAACTGCCAATCCAAACTCAACCAGTTCAAAAATCACATTAAATGTAAACATTAAATGTAAAAGGACTGAACATTCTTGTTAGAAAGCAGAGACCGTCAGACTAGAGAGAGCAAGATGCAACTATTTGCTATCTATAAGAAGCCCATTTTAACGATAAAGACACAGAGAAGTAGAGAGTATAAGGATGGAAAAACACACATCATGTAAACACTAATCAAAGAAAGCCAGAGTGGCTATATTAGTATTAGACAAAGTATATTTCAAAACAAGGAGTATTAATTACCAGGAATAAAGAGAGGGGCAGTATGTAATGCTAAATGGGTCAATTCACCAAAAAAATAACAATGTAAAATGTGTAAACACCTAACAGCAGAGCTGCAAAATACGTGAAGCAAAAACTGAAAACTGAAAGAAGAAATAAACAAATCCACAATTATAGCTGGTGACTTCAACATTCCTATCTCAGTAATCAACAAAAGTAGACAGAAAATCAGTAAGGACATGGGAGACCTGAGCAGCACTATAACTAACTTGACCTAAATGACATTTATAGAATCACCTGCCCCAACATGAGCAGAATGTACATTCTTCTCAACTACACACAGAACGTTAACCTGGTTAGATTTTTGGCTATAAAACATATTTTACTATAAAACAATCCTTAAGAAATACAAAAAACTGAAATCATACAAAGGATGTTTGCTATCCATAACTAAATTAAACTAAAATGCAATTAGGTAAAGATAACTGGGAAATCTCCAAATATTAGAAAATCAAACTTTTTTTTTTTTTTTTTGTGCCGCACCATGAGGCCTTCGGGACCTTAGTTCCCTGATAAGGGATTCACTGTGCCCCCTGTAGTGAAAACTCAGAGCCATAACCGCCAGGGAATTCCTGAACAACAAACTTTTAAATTATCCTTAGGTTGAAGATGAAGTCACAAAGGAGATCAGAAAATACGTTTAATTGAATGATGATAAGATTATAAGCAATTAATATTTTTAAAAATACAGTTATTTATTTATTTTTGGCTGTGTTGGGTCTTTGTTGCTGCGCGCGGGCTTCCTCTAGTTGCAGGGAGCAGGAGCTACTCTTCTTTGTGGTGCAGGCTTCTCAATGCTGTGGCTTCTCTCATTGTGGAGCATGGGCTCTAGGCACGTGGGCTTCAGTAGTTGTGGCACAAGGGCTCAGTAGTTGTGGCTCATGGGCTCTAGAGCACAGGTTCAGTAGTTGTGGCGCATGGGCTTAGTTGCTCCGCGGCATGTGGGATCTTCCCAGACCAGGGATTGAACCCGTGTCCCCTGCATTGGCAGGCAGATTCTCAACCACTGGGCCACCAGAGAAGCCCAGCAATTAATATTTGTGTAATGTAATTAGTGTTTAGAAATTTATAACTTTAAATACTTATATTAGAAAAAATAATCTCAAATTAATGACCTAAGCTTCCATCTTAAGAAATTAGAAAATGAAGGGCAAATTAAACTCAAAGAAAGCAGAAGAAAGTAAATAATAAAGAACAGAAATCAATTAAAAGGAAAACAGAAAAATGATAGAGAAAAATCAATGAAACCAAGTGGCGGTTCTTTGAGAAGATCAATACAATTGATATATCTCTAAGCAGAGTAAGAGAGCAGATACCAATTACCAATATCAAGAATGAAACAGGGCATATTACTATAGACTTTACAGACTGTGATATTGTGATTTATAATAAAAATATATATATTTGGTCTTTGTCCCATTTTTGGAATTTCCTAAGACCTCTGGAATTTCCTAAATGATAAAAGTGATCAGGCGTCTTTTGTTATGTTAATGAGGTAACTTTTGGAAGCACCTAAGGGTGGAGACTGGTTACCAGTGGAGCCAAGTATGTGAATAAAAGATTGGAACTTTCAGTCCTTTCCACTCCCTCTAACCTCTGAGGAGAGGAGAGGGGTTGGAGATCAAGTTCAACCACCAATGCCCAATGATTCAATCAATTATATCTAAGTAATGCCTACCTAAAACCCAAAATGATGGGGTTTGGAGAGCTTCCAGGGTGGTGAACACATGGAGATTCCGGGAGAGTGACATGTTCAGAAAGCACAGAAGCTCTGTGCCCTTACTCCATACGTTGCCCTATACATCTCTTCCACCTGACTGTTCTTGAGCTACATTCTCTTATAATAAACCAGTAATCTAGTAAGTTAAAATTTTTTCTGAGCTCTGTGAGCCTCTTTAGCACATTAATCAAAACCAAAGACGGGGTTGTTGGAACTTCGATAGCTGGTTGGTCAGAAGCACCGGTAACCCCTTGGACTTACATTGGATCAAATCGGGGAGAAGGGGCAATGCTGTAGCTCTGAACTCTTAACGTGTGGAATCTGATGCTATCTATGGGTAGACAGTGTCAGAATTGAGTTGAATTGTGGAACACTCACCTGGTGTTGGAGAGTGGCTTGGTGATGTATGGAAAACCCTTGACACATTAGAATTGGTAACTCAGAACCCTTTACAGACATTTAAAAGATCAAATGGGAATATTAAGAAAACTGTATTTCCATAAATTTGACAACTGTGATGAAATGAAATTCTTTGAAAGATATGACTTACCAAAACACAATCAAGAAGAAATAGATAACCTCAATAGTCCAATATCTATTAAAGAAAATAAGTTCATAGTTTATAACACTCCAATAAAGAAAATTCCAGGCTGAGATACCTCCATTCATGAATTCTACTAAACATTTAAGGAAGAAACAATACTGTGTGTATACAAACTCTTTCTGAAAGTAGAAGAGGAAGAAATATTTCCCAATTCATTCTATAAGGCCAGCATTACCCTAATACCAATCCCAACAAAGCTACAGAAGGAAAAAAAACCAACTACAAACCAATATCCTTAATGAATACATATGCAAAATCATCAAAAAAACACTAGCAAATGAAAATCCAGCAAAATGTAAAAAGGGTAATACATCATGATCAAGTGGGGTTTTATCTCAGGGGGATGCAAGCCTAGTTCATCATTCAAAAAATCAATCAATGTAACTCACAATATCAAAAGAATAAAGAATAAAAGCTACATGATTATAACAATTGATGCAGAAAAGACATTTAATAAAATTAAACACCCATTCATGACAAAAACTGTCAGCAGACTAGAAACAAAAAGTAATTTTCTTAACCTGATAAGGCACATCTACCAAAAATCTACAAACTAATACTTTTCTTTGCATTAAAATTTTTTATAGGGACTTCCCTGTGGCGCAGTGGTTAAGAATCCACCTGCCAATACAGGGGACACAGGTTCGATCCCTGGTCCAGGAAGATCCCACATGCTGCAGAGCAACTAAGCCCACGTGCCACAACTACAGAAGCTCACGTGCTGCAACTACTGAACCCACACACTGCAACTACTGAAGCCTGTGTGCTCTAGGGCCCGTGTGCCACAACTACTGAAGCCCGTGCAACTAGAGCCCATGCTCCACAACAAGAGAAGTCACCTCAATGAGAAGCCTGCATACTGCAACGAAGAGTAGTCCCTGCTCACCGCAACTAGAGAAAGCCCACGCGCAGCAGTGAAGACCCAACGCAGCAAAAAAGAAAAAAAAATTTTTTAATACAATTTTGAAAGGTTACTTTCAATTTACAATTATTACAAAATATTGGCTATAGTCCCTGTGTTGTACAATACATCCTTAAGCCTACCTTATACTCAGTAGTTTGTAGTTCTCCCCTCTCACCCCCCTCACTGGTAACCACTAGTTTGTTCTCTGTATCTGTGAGTCTGCTTCCTTTTTGTTATATTCAGTAGTTTGTTGCATTTTTTAGATTCCACATATAAGTGATATCATACAGTATTTGCCTTTCTCTGTCTGACTTATTTCTCTTAGCATAATGCCCTCCAAGTTCCTCCATGTTGCTGATAATGGAAAAATTTTGTTCTTTTTTAAAGTGGAGTAGTGTTCCATGCAACTAATACTCTTAATAGTGAAAGACTGAATGTTTTCCCCCTAAGATCAAGAACAATGGAAAGATGTCTACTCTCACCACTTGTATTCAATATTATAATGAAGGTCCTAGTCAATATGATAAGGCAATATTAACATTAAGTATTTGTAATAAGCAAAAGATACATATTGTAATCCCTAAAGCAAACACACACACACACACACACACAGACACACACGCAGCATGCGCACAAACCCCACAGACAAGTGAAATGTATCGATAAAAGGATGGAAAATTCTAATTGTAAGCAAGGTGAAATGGCTATACTAATATCAGCAAAGCAGACTTCAAGACAGAGAGTATCACCAGAAATAAAGAGTAATATTTTGTAATAATAAGGGGTTAATACCTCAGAAATACATAATTACAAATGTGAATGTACCTAACAATAGATTCAAAATCCATGAAGCAAAAGCTGACAGAACTAAAGGAAGAAAAAAGACATTTATAATCTTAGAAATTTTAAAGACTCTCTTAGACAAAACATTTTAAGAATATACAAATCTGTAGCCAATATTTTGTAATAACTGTAAATGGAATATAACCTTTAAAAATTGTATAAAAAAAGAATATAGAAATCTGAAGTGTACCATCAATCGCCTCACCTTTTTGACATGTATAGAAAGCTATACTCAATACCTATAGAATATATATTCTTTACTAGTACACAGAAGAGTTTAGCAGGATAGAGCGTATGCTGAGGTATAAACAAAACAATCTCAAATTTCAAAGAACTGAAATCTTACAGAAGATACCTCTAAATTAGAAATCAATAACTATATCTAGAAAAGGACCACATATTTAGAAATCATATTTTAAACATTTTTAATAATCCATGGATCAAAGAAAAAATTACCAGGGAAAATAAAAATGAATTATCACTTTGAATAAAGTGATAATTAAAATACAATGTGTCAAAATCTGTGGAATGTAGCTACAGTTGTACTTTGAGAGAAATACAGGTCATTAAATGTTTATGGTAGAGAAGAAAGAAAAGGCTAAAAAACAATGATCTGGGACTTCCCTGGTGGCACAGTGGATAAGACTCCATGCTCCCAATGCAGGGGGCCCAGGTTCGATCCCTGGTCAGGGAACTAGATCCTACATGCATGCCGCAACTAAGAGTTCACCTGCCGTAACTAAGGAGCCTGCAAGCTGCAACTAAGAAGCCCACGTGCCACAACTAAGGAGCCTGGGAGCCGCAACTAAGGATCCCATGAGTCACAACTAAGGAGCCTGCCTGCCACAAAAAAGATGTGGTGCAACCAAATAAATGAATAAATAAATAAACATTAAAAACAAAAAAGAAAAAAAAAACAAACAAAAACAAACAATGATCTAAGTTTCCACCTAACAATATGAGCAAAGTAAATCCACAGTAAGTAGAAAGGAAAAATAATAAAGAACAGCAAACAATGAAATAGAAAACAATAATTAAAGAAAACTACCAAAGCTAACAGTTGGCTATTTAAAATGATTAATAGGGACTTCCCTGGTGGTGCACAGTGGTTAAGAATCTGCCTGCCAATGCAGAGGACACGGGTTCGAGCCCTGGTCCAGGAATATCCCACATATCGCGGAGCAACTAAGCCCATGAGCCACAACTACTGAGCCCGCGTGCCACAACTACTGAAGCCCGCATGCCACAACTACTGAAGCCCGCAAGCCTTAAGCCCGTGCTCCACAATTAGAGAAGCCACCGCAATGAGAAGCCCACGCACTGCAACAAAGAGTAGCCCCCACTCATTGCAACTACAGAAAGCCCATGTGCAGAAACGAAGACCCAATGCAGTCAAAAATAAATAAATAAATAAATTTGTAAATAAAATAAAATGATTAATAAACTTAATAAGCCCTTAGAAAGAATGGACTAGTATAAAACAGAATAAACCCAAATCACCACATTAGAAATGAAAGCATGCCTATCACTCAGATTCTACAGACAACAAAAGGATAAATTATTATGAACAATTTTATGTCAATACATTTAACAATTCAGATGAAATAAAGTCCTTCAAAAACACAAGTTACCAAGACTGACATAAGATCAAATGGATACTATGAATAGACTTGTATGAGAGAAACTGGATTTATCTATCCCTACATAGTGGTTTCTTGGGGCCAGAGTGAAAACATGGGTTTTCTGCAAATGAGCACAAGGGATCTTTCTGGGGTGATGGAAATGTTCTAAAACTGGACTGTGGTGATGGTTCTGTAGATTTGTAAATTTATAAAAATCACTTAATTGGACACTTAAGTGGGTGAATTTTATGGCATATAAATTATAGCTCAATAAAAGTATTTAAAAAAACAACTCTCTACAAAGCAAACACTAGATCCAGACAGTTTCAGTTATGAATTATATCAGACATTTAAGGAAGAAATTTTCTTTTAGAAAATACATGATAGAATTTCCCAACTCATTATGTAAGACCAGTATAATTCTGCTATTAAAAGCTAACCAAGGGACTTCCCTGGTGGTGCAGTGGTTAAGAACCTGCCTGCCAATGCAGAGGACACGGGTTCAAGCCCTGGTCTGGGAAGATCCCACATGCCGCAGAGCAACTAAGCCCATGAGCCACAACTACTGAGCCTGAGCTCTAGAGCCCGCGAACCACAACTACTGAGGCCCGCATGCCTAGAGCCTGTGCTCTGCAACAGAGAAGCCACCGCAATGATAAGCCCGTGCACCACAACGAAAAGTAGCCCCCACTCACAGCAACTAGAGAAAGCCTGTGCTCAGCAACAAAGACCCAACGTAGCCAAAGATAGATAGATAGATAGATAGATAAATATTTTTAAAAGCTAACAAAGAAGATGGCAGAGTAGAAGGACGAGCACTCACTCCCTCTTGTGAGAGCACCGGAATCACAACTAACCACTGAACAATCATCGACAGGAAGACACTGGAACTCACCAAAAAAGATACCCCACATCCAAAGACAAAGGAGAAGCTGCAATGAGACAGTAGGAGGGGCATAATTACAATAAAATCAAACCCCATAACTGCTGGGTGGGTGACTCACAAACTGGAGAACACTTATGCCACAGAAGCCCACACACTGGAGTGAAGGTTCTGAGCCCTATGTCAGGTTTCCCAACCTGGGGGTACGGCAATGGGAGGAGGAATTCCTAGAGAATCAGACTTTGAAGGCTAGCGGAACTTGACTGCGGGACTTTGACAGGACTGGAGTAAACAAAGACTCCACTCTTGGAGGGCACACACTAAGTAGTGTGTGCATCAGGACCCAGGAGAAGGAGCAGTGACCCCATGGGAGACTAAATGAGGCCTACCAGCTAGTGTTGGAGGGTCTCCTGCAGAGGCGGGGTGTGGTTGTGGCTCACCATGGGGACAAGGACACTGGCAGCAGAAGTTCTGGGAAGTACTCCTTGGCGTGAGCCCTCCCAAAGAGCCGGGTAGGCTCCAGTGCTAGAGCGCCTCAGACCAAACAACCAACAGGGAGGGAACCCAACCCCACCCATCAGCAGACAAGTGGATTAAAGTTTTACTAAGCTCTGCCCACCAGAGCAAGAACCAGCTCTACCCACCACCCTCCCATCAGGAAGCCTGCACAAGCCTCTTAGATAGGCTCATCCACCAGAGGGTAGACAGCAGAAGCAAGAAGAACTACAATTCTGCAACCTATGGAAGGAAAACCACATTCACAGAAAGATATACAAAATGAAAAGGCAGAGGACTTTGTACCAGATGAAGGAACAAGATAAAACCCCAGAAAAACAACTAAATGAAGTGGAGATAGGCAACCTTCCAGAAAAAGAATTCAGAATAATGATACTGAAGATGATCCAGGACCTTGGAAAAAGAACAGAGGCAAAGATCAAGAAGATGCAGGAAATGTTTAATAAAGACCTAGAAGAATTAAAGAAC
The DNA here is from genome assembly GCF_008692025.1 of Phocoena sinus. Taxonomy (NCBI): domain Eukaryota; kingdom Metazoa; phylum Chordata; class Mammalia; order Artiodactyla; family Phocoenidae; genus Phocoena; species Phocoena sinus. The sequence goes on along the minus strand of NC_045766.1, from coordinate 73,450,447 downwards.
AAACACCTAGAAGAATTAAAGAACAAATAAACAGAGATGAACAATACAATAACTGAAATGAAAAATACACTAGAAGTAATCAATAGCAGAATAACTGGGGCAGAAGAACGGATAAGTGACCTGGAAGACAGAATGGTAGAATTCACTGCCGTAGAACAGAAAAAAGAAAAAAGAATGAAAAGAAATGAAGACAGCCTAAGACATCTCTGGGACAACATTAAACGTAACAACATTTGCATTATAGGGGTCCCAGAAGGAGAAGAGAGAGAGAACGGACTCGAGAAAATATCTGAAGAGATTATAGTCAAAAACATCCCTAACATGGGAAAGGAAATAGCCACCCAAGTCCAGGAAGCACAGAGAGTCCCAGGCAGGGTAACACACAGAGACACACTGACAAAAATTGACAAATTTTTGTCAAACTGACAAAAATTAAACACAAAGAAAAATTACTGAAAGCAACAAGGGAAAAATGACAACATACAAGGGAACTCCCATAAGGTTAACAGCTGATTTCTCAGCAGAAACTCTACAAGCCAGAAGGGAGTGGCATGATATATTTAAAGTGATGAAAGGGAAGAACCTACAACCAAGATTACTCTACCCGGCAAGGATCTCATTCATATTCGATGGAGAAATCAAAAGCTTTACAGACAAGCAAAAACTAAGGGAATTCAGCACCACCAAACCAGCTGTACAACAAATGCTAAAGGAACTTCTCTAAGTGGGAAACACAAGAGAAGAAAAGGACCTAAAAAAACAAACCCAAAACAATTAAGAAAACAGTCACAGGAACATACATATCGATAATTACCTTAAACGTGAATGGATTAAATGCTCCGACTAAAAGACACAGGCTCACTGAATGGATACAAATAACACCCATGTATATGCTGTCTACAAGAGACCCACTTCAGACCTAGGGACACATACAGACTGAAAGTGAGGGGATGAAAAAAGATATTCCATACAAATGGGAATCAAAAGAAAGCTGGGGTAGCAATACCCATACCATATAAAATAGACTTTAAAATAAAGAATGTTACAAGAGACAAGGAATGATACTATATAACGATCAAGGGAACAATCCAAGAAGAAGATAAAAGAATTATCAATATATATGCACCCAACATAGGAGCACCTCAATACATAAGGCAACTGCTAACAGCTATAAAAGAGGAAACAGACAGTAACAGAATAATAGTGGGGGACTTTAACACTTCACTTACACCAATGGACAGATCATCCACACAGAAAATTAATAAGGAAACACAAGCTGTAAATGACACAAGAGACCAGAGAGATTTAATTGATATTTATAGGACATTCCATCCAAAAACAGCAGATTACACTTTCTTCTCAAGTGCACACGGAACATTCTCCAGGATAAATCACACCTTGGGTCACAAATCAAGCCTCAGTAAATTTAAGAAAACTGAAATCATGTCAAGCATCTTTTCCGACAACGCTATGAGATTAGAAATCAATTATAGGGAAAAAAACGTAAAAAACAGAAACACATGGAGGCTAAACAATACGTTACTAAGTAACCAAGAGATCACTGAATAAATCAAAGAGGAAATCAAAAAATACCTAGAGACAAATGACAATGAAAACACAATGATCCAAAACCTATAGGATGCAGCAAAAGCAGTTCTAAGAGGGAGGTTTATAGCAATACAAGCCTACCTCAAGAAACAAGAACAATCTCAAATAAACAATCTAACCTTACACCTAAAGGAACTACAGAAAGAAGAACAAACAAAACCCAAAGTTAGTAGAAAGAAAGAAATCATAAACATCAGAGCAGAAATAAATGAAAGAGAAACAAAGAAACAAGAGCAAAGGTCAATGAAACTAAAAGCTGGTTCTTTGAGAAGATAAACAAAACTGATAAACCTTTAGCCAGACTCATCAAGAAAAAGAGGGAGAGGACTCAAATCAATAAAATTAGAAATGAAAAAGAAGAAGTTACAGTGGACACCGCAGAAATACAAAGCATCATAACAGACTACTACAAGCAACTCTATGCCAATAAAATGCACAATCTGGAAGAAATGGACAAATTCTTAGAAAGGTATAACCTTCCAAGACTTAACCAGGAAGAAATAGAAAATATGAACAGACCAATCACAAGTAATGAAATTGAAACTGTGATTAAAAATCTTCCAACAAACAAAAGTCCAGGATCAGATGGCTTCACAGGCGAATTCTATGATACATTTAGAGAAAAGCTAATACCCATCCTTCTCAAACTCTTCCAAAAAATTGCAGAGGAAGGACCACTCCCAAACTCATTCTATGAGGCCACTATCACCCTGATACCAAAACCAGACAAAGATACTACAAAAAAAGAAAATTTACAGACCAATATCACTGATGAATATAGATGCAAAAATCCTCAATAAAATATAGCACAGAATCTAACAACACATTAAAAGGATCAAACACCATGATCAAGTGGGATTTATCCCAGGGATGCAAGGCATCTTCAATATACGCAAATCAATCAATGTGATACACCATTTTAACAAACTGAAGAATAAAAACCATATAATCATCTCAATAGATGCAGAAAAAGCTTTTGACAAAATTCAACACCCACTTATGATAAAAACTCTCCCGAAAGTAGGCATAGAGGAACCTACCTCAACATCATTAAGGCCATATACGACAAACCCACATCAAACATCAGTCTCAATGGTGAAAAACTGAAAGCATTTCCTCTAAGATCAGGAACATGACAAGGATGGCCACTCTTGTCACTATTATTCAACATAGTTTTGGAAGTCCTAGCCACAGCAATCAGAGAAGAAAAAGAAATAAAAGGAATACAAACTGGAAAAGAAGTAAAACTGTCACTGTTTGCAGGTGACATGATACTATACATAGAGAATCCTAAAGATGCCACCAGAAAACTACTAGAGCTAATCAATGAATTTGGTAAAGTTGCAAGATACAAGATTAATGCGCGGAAATCTCTTGCATTTTTATACACTATCAATGAAAGCTCAGAAAGAAAAATTAAAGAAACAGTCCCATTCACCACTGCAGCAAAAAGAATAAAATACCTAGGAATAAACCTACCTAAGAAGGTAAAAGACCTGTACTCAGAAACTGTAAGACACTGATGAAAGAAATCAAAGATGACACAAACAGATGGACAGATACACGATGTTCTTGGATTGGAAGAATCAATATTGTGAAGATGACTATACTACTCAAAGCAATCTACAGATTCAATGCAATTCCTATCAAATTACCAGAACTAGAACAAAAAATCTTAAAATCTGTATGGAGACACAAAAGACCCTGAATAGCCAGAGCAGTCTTGAGGGAAAAAAACAGAGCTGGAGGAATCAGACTCCCTGACTTCAGACTATAGTACAAAGCTACAGTAATCAAGACAATATGGTACTGGCACAAAAGCAGAAATATAGATCAATGGAACAGGATAGAAAGCCCAGAGATAAACCCACACACCAATGGTCAACTAATCTATGACAAAGGAGGCAAGGATATACAATAAAGAAAAGACAGTCTCTTCAATAAGTGGTGCTGGGAAAAGTGGACAGCTACATGTAAAAGAATGAAATGAGAACACTCCCTAACACCATACACAAAAATAAACTCAAAATGGATTAGAGACCTAAATGTAAGACTGGACACTATAAAACTCTTAGAGGAAAACATAGGAAGAACACTGACATAAATCATAGCAAGATCTTTTCCGATCCACCTCCTAGAGCAAAGGAAACAAAAATAAACAAATGGGACCTAATGAAACTTAAAAGCTTTTGCAAAGCAAAGGAAACAGCAAACAAGATGAAAAGACAACCCTCAGAATGGGAGAAAATATCTGCAAACAAATCAATGGACAAAGGATTAATCTCCAAAATGTATAAACAGGTCAAGCAGCTCAATATTAAATAAACAAACAACCCAATCCAAAAATGGGCAGAAGACCTAAACAGACATTTCTCCAAAGAAGACATACAGATGGCCAAGAAGCACATGAAAAGCTGCTCAACATCACTAATCATTAGAGAAATGCAAATCAAAACTACAATGAGGTATCACCTTACACCACTTAGGATGGGCATCATCAGAAAATCTACAAACAACAAATGCTCAAGAGGGTGTGGAGAAAAGGGAACCCTCTTGCACTGTTGGTGGGAATGTAAATTGGTACAGCCACTATGGAGAACAGTATGGAGATTCCTTAAAAAACTAAAAATAGAATTACCGTATGACCCAGCAATCCCACTACTGGGCATATACCCTGAGAAAACCATAATTCAAAAAGACACATGCACCCCAGTGTTCATTGCAGCACTATTTACAATAGCCAGGTTATGCAAGCAACCTAAGTGTCCATCGACAGACGAATGAATAAGGAAGTTATGGTACATATATACAATGGAATATTACTCAGCCATAGAAAGGAACGGAATTGGGTCATTTGTTGAGATGTGGATGGATCTACAGACTGTTTTACAGAGTGAAGTAAGTCAGAAAGAGAAAACAAATATCGTATATCAATGCGTATATATGGAACCTCGAAAAATGGTATAGATGAACCAGTTTGCAGGGCAGAAGTAGAGACACAGATGTAGAGAACAAACGTATGGACACCAAGGGGGGAAAGTGGCAGGGGGTGGGGTGGTGGGATGAATTAGGAGATTGGGATTGACATATATACACTAATATGTATAAAATAGATAACTAATAGGAACCTGCTGTATAAATAAATTAAATTTTTAAAAAAACTAACAAAAACTTCACTAAGAAAGGAAACTATAAACCAACATCATTCATAAACATAGATGCAAAAGTCCTTAATCTATGAGCAAATTTAATTCGGAAGTGTATTAAAAAGATAATACGTAATAACCAAGTAGCGTCTATTCCAAAAATGCAAGATTGATTTACTATTGGAAAATCCAATGTGATATACCATATCACACTACATATTATATAATTCCATTGATATAAGCTTAGTTCTAGAATAGGCAAAACTAATTTGATATGAAATCTAAATCTAATACCAAAAGAAAAAAGGAACAATAGTAGCCTTGAGTGGATGGGAGAGACTGATTGGCACAGGACAGGAAGGAACTTTCTGGAGACTTGAAAATGTTCTATATTGTGATAGAGTTGTGGGTTTTACACGAATATACATGCTTGCATTTGCTACATTTCAGTATATATAAACCTTACAAAAAAATTTTTTTTAATATCAATAACAGTGGGAAGATGGGGAATGGGTAGAAGTATATGAAACAGAACTAAGAGAATACTGTTAAGTGCTGAAGCTGGGTGAAGGGTCATGGGAGGGAGTTCATTATACTATTCTGTTTGGGGGTTTGTTTTAATTTACACAATAAAAACAAAAACAAAACAAAACGTAGAGTTTTTAGTTGAGAAGATGATATATGAGTCAAAATGTTTCATAGTTCCCCACCATTACCAATAAAAAGTTACTGTAATTTCCTGTTGCAATTAACAGAGGTACAGTCACTAGCAGTACAATGAATAGTACTTGTCTATACTTTGTGTCCAAGCTAAAGAGATTGGTTAGGAGGACTTGCTACTACATACTCTATGAATAACTAGTAAAATTTATTAGGAATATGAACTCTTAAGAAGAACTTAATAGCTTGCTTTGAATATCTGAAGCACTATCACTATTTAGTTTGTTCAGTCAAGAGCCATAAATAAAAATAGTGGATGGAAGTTTCAGGAAGAGTTATCAGCTCTATATTTTTATCATATCTGGCCGTGTCATGCAGCATGCGGGATCTTAGTTCCCCGCCAGGGACTGAACCCGTGCCCCCTGCAGTGGAAGCTCAGAGTCTTAACCACTGGACCAGCAGGAACGTCTGTGTTTTCAGCTCTATAAAAAGAACAATGATCTCTCCAAAAAGCAAAGGGGCTGCCTTTGGAGATAACTTCCCTATTTGTGGAAATGTTCAAATATAAGTAGATTTGTACACTGGCAACAATCACAAGAAGAAAACAGCTATTAAGGTTCTTTCTAGTACAGAGATTTTGCAGTTCTCTGAACTATTTTCTCTTCTTTTGATCTAAATTCAAAGAGAGAAGTGCAGGGCTTTGTGGGAATGTCTTTTAAAAAGAATTCACTAGGTGGGTGGGGGGAACTGAGGAGATGTTTAAGGGTACAAACTTGCAACTAGTAGATAAGTCCCAGATATCTAACGTACAACATAGTGATTATAGACAACAATACTGTATTATAAACTTACAAGTTGCTAAGAGACTAAATAAAATAATTCAGCCAGAATGCAGTGTCATGATAAAAGCTGTAATACAGCCACAAACTTAGTATTCTGGCATATATGGTTATGAACAGCATGCATAGAAATTTTTGGAAATTATCACAAAAATGAATGGTCTTAGATTTCTGGGCTGACCTGAAAATTTCTAGATTAATCTTTCTTGTTAAAGTAATAAGACAAATTATAAAACCAATCACAACATGCAGCCCTGACCCAGGTACTGTGTCTTCTTTCCTCAAAGAATACTGATTATTGTGGGCCCTCCTCTGATCTAAGTACTGTGGAGAAATTAAAGTATAAGACACAAACCTTATCCCAAGGAAAATTACAATTTAACTACAAAGGCACAAACCATCACCACACAGCGATACTTAACCGGTTAAGTGCCAGAAGAGAGTACAGATAAGACATACTGTGAAATGGAAAGAACATTCTACTGGGGGTGGTTTCAGCAGGCTGCCTTGAGGTTAAGGAACTCAGAATGAAAGAATTTAGACAGGAATAAAAATGTAATGGGAGGGAGGCAGGCACTTCCAGGACAGGAGAACAGGGTAAAGCAAGCAATGTGACGAAGTAACTTGAAAATCAACCTGAATTTTGTCTCCAGAGAATCCCCAGTACCCTCTCAATGCCTTTGTCTAGCTCTCCTATCAATTTCTTCTCAAACCTTTAGATCAGTGGTTCCCAAAGTGAGGTCCTTGGACAAGCAGCATCATCAACTATCTGGGAACTTCAACTGCAGACTCTGAGGCCCCATCCCAGATCTAATGAGTCAGAAGTGGGCAGAGGGACGGAATGGAGCGGCAATCTGTGTTTGAACAAGTTTTTCAGGTGATTCTGACGGCCCGTTCAAGTTTGAAAACGATTGCTCTAGGACTACCTGATAAGCACAACCCACCGCGCAGGAACCTGATGACGTTCTGAGCGCCTAACTGAGCCACTTTGCTGGGTGCAGGAAGGAAGCTGATACCAGGTCCCAGCCCTCTAAGAGTTCAGTCTCTGGCCCAATCTCGCTTTCTCCTCCAGTACCACTTGTTCCAATCACCATCCTCTATGCCATCGCCTCCCGTATTACTTTACCCTCACAGGGCCCCTCTGTCGCCCTACCTCAGACTCAGAGGGGACGTGGTGCCGGCAGGGAAGAGAACTGCCCAAGGAGACAGGAATAGATGTAGCGCTTGCCCAGAGCCCGCCCAACAGGAGTAAAACGCCTCGGACCCATAAAGAACCGCTCCAGTGCCACCGGCTCGGGCCCCGGCCTGAAGCCGAGGGGCCCGATCTTCCACCCGTCTCGGCCGCCATCTTCAGGCCGAGCGTCGTTACCATGGAGTACGTGACGCCTCCGCGCCCAGCGCCAGCCCCGCCCCTCGCCTCTCGAGGCAGATGGAGGGACTTGGCGGTGGAAAGGTGCTTCTTGATTGGCTAGCGTCACCCATAAGAAGTTCACCGCGGAAGACGCTGAGTTGCATCACGTCCATCGCGTCTCATTCGCGCGAAACCAGCCAATAAAAGCCACTTGGCGGCCCACGTGAGCTGAGCTGTGGGAAGAGTAGTGGGTGCTGTTGGTAATGGGATGTTGATACGTCGGTGTCCTTACTGAGGCAGTTTTTCACTTTTTAATTCAGTTATTCACCGAAAAGATATGCACTCACTAGGTGCCAGGTGCTTAGACACATGCAAAATCTTTTATGGTTAGCTCTCTGTATAAAAGGTAAGTGAATGTAATTTTCATTTTTACTTATCCTGAGTCACCAATTCTAGACCTACTTTTTAAAAAAAATTAAGTGTAGTTGATTTACAATATCGTGTTAGACCCACTTAAATGAAAGTCATTTTCTGTAAAATCAAATGTGTTCTTTACTATTCAAACCCATCCCTTAACTTCTATGAATGTAAGAATTGCAACTGCATTAACCCCGGAGACTAGGTAGATCTTTGCCATTAAGGCAACTACCTTAAAAACTGAGCCGTGAGGAACTATAGGAAATTGTAAGTTGGGACAAATCTCTTTGTGGCCCACAAAACAAAGAATTAAAACCAGGGACTGAAATTACTGAGCTGTAAGTCATTCCAGGAACTGAATATTGTAAATTACTATGCTAGGAACTGTAGTAGAAAAAAAAAAAAAGGACAGAAAATCCCCAAGAATTTACAATTCATTGGTGAAGACAATGTACTTTAAAAAAAAAGAAAAAATGGTTGAGGCATTTTACCAGTAGTAGTAGATGTGTCTATCATCCCACAACTAGTGGAAGCTGGGTGTTCAAACAAAATATATCACTTTATAACGTACTCTCTACACAAAACCACAAAGAAATTGCGGATTGTGAGTAAAGAATGATACCGGTCATCTCAGTTTCCTAGCGGTAAAGGCAGTGTCATGCTGGTGGAGGGGAAGTTTCAATAGTCTAAAGGACAAGCTGCTAGCCGTTTTAAGTTCATTTCTGTGAAAACATTCAACTCCTCCAATGTAGCTTTGGCTTGAGGACTGCCTTTGCACTGACCAAACCTCGCTATGGGTGCAGAAAAGCATAATACAGGCTCTCACTCCCCCCACCCAACCGTCTCCTAGTCCCCCAACTTTGTAAATGCACTGTTACCCGCTCAGCAACCAAAGCTAGGAAGTTAGTTTTGAAGACTCCTCTCTACAATCAATTGGTTTTAAAATTCGGTTAATGTTTAGTCTGCTCTATTAAAGTACTCAAATATCTCAGTTAAGACTGCAAAGCCTACCTGGTTTCCCCTTCCTTCAGTTTATGCTGGGTTGCCACAGGGATCTTTCTAAAATATGAATCTTGTCACCTGTCACTCAAGCTCTTGACACTCTAATACAAGAATATTGTTAGAACTTCACTGGCAGTCCAGCGGTTAAGACTCAGTGTTTCCACTGCAGGGGGGAAGGGTTCCATTCCCGGTCGGGGAACTAAGATCCCCGACATGTCATGGGCAGTGTAGCCAAAAAAATAAAAATAAAGACTAGGGCTTCTCTGGTGGCGCAGTGGTTGAGAATCTGCCTGCCGATGCAGGGGATGCGGGTTCGTGCCCTGGTCCGGGAAGATCCCACATGCCGCGGAGCAGCTGGGCCCGTGAGCCGTGGCCGCTGAGCCTGTGCATCCGGAGCCTGTGCTCCGCAACGGGAGAGGTCACAACAGTGAGAGGCCCATGTACTGCTAAAAAGAAAAAACGACTATTGTCTAAAATCCTGGCACCTGGTAGTTTTCTAGACTTACCTTCCAATTACTTCCAATTGGTTTCTGTCACACTACATAACCCAGTTAAATTGTTCAAGTGCCTTCTGGTTTCGCAATGTTTGTGCCATTTCCCTTTTCTGAAGTACCACCCCCAAGCATCTCTTCCTCTATTCGACGATCCCCAAGAGTACAGCTATTTAACTGGCACAACAAAGTAGTTAACCTTTAGTTTATGTTGGCTGTTTTTTTTTAAATTATGTTTTGGCTCCGTTGGGTCTTTGTTGCTGCTCACAGTCTTTCTCTAGTTGCAGTGCGCGGTCTTCTCATTGTGGTGGTTTCTCTTGTTGCAGAGCATGAGCTCTAGAGCGCAGGCTCAGTAGTTGTGGCACACAGGCTTAGTTGCTCCACAGCATATGGGATCTTCCTGATCCAGGGCTTGAACCCAGGTCCCCTGCACAGGCAGTCTTAACCACTGTGCGAGCAGAGAAGCACCCCCCCCCTTATTTTTTAATGTCTTTTGGTTGTGTCGGGTCTTAGTGCGGGCTCTTCCTTGTGGTGCACGGGCTTCTCTCTAGTCGTGGCACGTGAGCTTACTTGCCCCGCGGCATGTGTGATCTTAGTTCCGCGACCAGGGATCGAACCTGCATCCCCTACATTGGTAGGTGTATTCTTTACCACTGGACCATCAGCGAAGTCCCCTAACCACATTTCAAGTTGTGGGGCCATGAAATGAACTGCTTAGATCCCACGAAGAGAGCATAATTGACCAATGACTCCAAGCTGCTTCTCCTTACCATCCACCTCATTTGTCTTGAGGCCATGGCTCCCGAGGGTTGCTGCCAGACAAATAAGACTGGCAGTACAAACACAAGCCCCTTTTCGGTGACTTCCAACAGCAATTTTGGCCTCAGGGCCACCATTAAACTAAGCAAACCGTAGAATTGCTGCGTGCCTTCAAGCTAATCATTTTTTAGAATCTGCTTCTTAAGAGAAAACAAATACAATTAAAATCTGTTAAAAGGGGTGCTGTTTGGTAAACTCCCAGTTTTCTGTTGGTATTTTCAATGGAATGTCAAGATCTGTTGGTTAATAAAAGGAGTACCTGCTACTGCATCAAACACCTAAATCCACCATACTCGAACTGATGCCTTGGTTCAAACTTGTATTCAGCACATTCTGAGATTTAAAATATTCTGCAGCCCTGCTTAGTTGCCTTTGTATCATGCCAAAACGTCTCAATCCTGCACTTTACTATTAAAACATGGAGTAAAGGACAGCAACCCTGTCCGGGCAATCCTGACCACCCCCCACCAAGATTTTTTAAGGTATGTGGCAATTTAGGGACACTTTCAACTTAGACATTATTCCCAGTCAAGTGTTATATACTGGATGCTTTGTCCAGTCACAAATCCCAAGGATATCTCATCTAAATGAGCTGCCAAATACCATCAATATAATCCTCATTCAAATTTCTCCCAACTACCATTTTTAAGCCCCAAGTTTCCCAACCAATCTATATTAAGCAAGTGCATGCTACTACAAGGTACTTTAGGAAGGTAAGATATTTTCAGTTTCTTTCAATTTAATGAGGGAGGTAGTTACCAGTACCACAGCTGAAATAAGGGGAAAAGTTATAGATCCATTTGATGTGGAAATCCGGAAAAATTTCATGGTGTATATCAATACTGGCTAAAAACTGACTTCTATCCTTCCTGCGGGTATCTCCACTTGTCCAAAACTTTTCATAGGCTAGATTCCAGCATTCAATCACTGTAAACCTTCCAAGATACTCCTTTCCACCGTCCCCAAATAAAGCTTACTTGTAACCTTCCCCCCAACATTTAAGGTCTTATATTAAGATACATCCTATCCTCATCAAAACCCTCCTGTTGTCTAAATCTCTGTAATTGCCATATTCTCTGGGCTCCGGTATAAGCACCATTTAAGCACTTCGCAACTGAATTCAGGGCAAAGAATTTTTTAAGCCGTGTTAACAAAAATACAAGGGAACAAATCCACACTTTTATTTATTTACTTTTCAGTAAGTTTAAATCCTTGAAGGGTACAGCATCTGGTGGGGAGGGGAAAGAACATAATGTCATTAAGTGCATGTTATATACAAACAGTTACTGAATACCACAACATGAATAAATCTCCCATTGTCCCATTACCCATCTCTGAAAGGCACCCAATGACTTATAGCCTACTGGGAAGGGAACTAAATTTTTAGAGCCTTCAGTTTCTAGGTGAACATTCTTTAACTAAGAACCAGTACTGGGAACCTGAGAGTCCATTTAATTTTGCTTCCTCTAACGATAGTAAAAACCTCCTCTGATGAGAAATCTCAACTGCTCAGCAGGGTTCAAAAGTACCCTGTGACCCCAAGGATGTAGCCATGTCTATTAAAAATAGATCCTAGGGCTTCCCTGGTGGCGCAGTGGTTGAGAGTCCGCCTGCCGATGCAGGGGACACGGGTTCATGCCCCAGTCCGGGAAGATCCCACATACCGCGGAGCGGTGAGGCCCGTGAGCCATGGCCGCTGAGCCTGCGCGTCGGGAGCCTGTGCTCCGCAAAGGGAGAGGCCACAACAGTGAGAGGCCCGTGTACCACAAAATAAAATAAAATAAAATAAAAATAGATCCTAACCGAAGAAAACAGGAGCTATCCTGTTAAAAATATCACAGAATCTGGAGCTGAAGTCCTGGGGCATGAGCATTGGTTTTCCTCTATAAAATAAAACTAATACCTATTTGAACAAGACTGTCATGATGAAGAGATCGGAAATATTAATTATGGCAGGAAAAGGTATGTTGAATTTTTATTTTCTAGCAATTACTTTAGAACCCAATAAATATATTTGCCATAAAATTGTTCATTTAAATAGGTGACCCTCGAACAACACAAGTTTGAACTGTGTGGGTCCACTTATATACCCAGATTTTTTTTCAGTAAATACATACTGCACAATCCGCAGCTGACTGAATCCACAGATGAAGAGGCCAACTGTAAAGCTGTACGTGGATTTCTCACAGTGCCCCTAACCTCTGCGTTGTTCAAGGGTCAACTGTGCTATTCCCCACCACCCCCAGGCAGCTTTAGCAATTACCTGAAATCTAGGCACAATCCATTTGAACCCTTTGCCTTCACTTTTCTTACAATACCAAGAAAATGTTCCATAATACATTTACACAGTAGCCCCTAATTTTACGGCATGATCTATTGGTGACATTTTATAATCACAATAGTCCTTAGTAGCCAAAGCCAAACACCGTGAGCTTAGTTTGATTCAAAAGGTGCCACATTGCTAATAATGTACTTACCACACGGATTCTGTGTCCAATGGCCTTAGCAGGAAGGTTGCTTCGGAATTTGGCACGAACCATGCCACTGTTTCCATGAGCACGAGTTATCTTTCCCCAGATTACTCTGGTTTTGTTAGGTTTTCCACCAGGAGTTACTGTGTTGCTGATTTTAAAAGAAGATTAAAAAAGGCATGAGAACCCAGACAACCAGTATAGTGTGGTACAAAATCAAGGTGACTTCTAGACCAGTCGCCCTCAACCCTAGTTTAAACGGTAATAGCTGTAATATGCGGAGGGGGCAGGGAAGGGGGGGACAAGAAATGTGAGGACATTTTGAGTGTAGGGAGAGAGGAACTTGTTTTTAATTTTAAATAGCCAGGGAAGGCCTTACTAAGAAGCTAACACCAGAAAAAAGACTCGAAGGTAAGGGAACAGCTTGTGTTAAAAACTGAGGTTGTGTCCCTGGCTTGTGGAAAGGCAAACGATGCCAAGAGATGAATCCTAGCTAGGTTAAGAGAGGACAGAGGGAGCCCTGAATGCATACGGTCTTAGAAGCTCCTTAATGACTTTAGCTTTTACTAAATGAGATGGGGAAGAGTTGGAATTTGAGCAATGTACAGATGACTTGACTTATAATTTTAAAGGATTGGGAAATCCCTGGTGGTCCAGTGATTAAGACTCCACGCTTTCACTGCCAAGGGCCCGGGTTCAATCCCTGGTCAGGGAACTAAGATCCTGTAAACCACGCGTGGGAAAAAAATTAAAAAATTTAAAGGATCACTCTGGTTGCAGGAGGAAAGGGGGGTGGGGGAGATGAAAACATGTTCCCAAAGATCCTTTAAAAACAATTTAAATACACAATAGTTTACCCATTGCTTCCACCCCCGCCCCCACCTCTATCCCAGAGATTTTAATGGATCTGGAATGGGTTTAAGAACCAATGCTCTAGAGATAACATCTTTAAACATCTATAAAAATTGTAACTTCAAGAGATCAACAAAATGAATTAAGCGATATGAAAAATGCTCTATAAAACCTTAAGATCATAATACAAGGACCTGACGCCTTCCTTAAAACAATAGCTGTAATTTTCCTAAGTGCAGAAGACACCTATATCCAACACTAACCATGAATTTCCTTGAACTCCCAAAGTAGAAACCACAACAGTACCATTTACTTAACTAACTTCAAATGAGACCAATCAAGTGAAAACTCAAAAAGCACAATACTATCAACTTACTTCTTTGCTTTGTACACGTAAGCACATCTCTTGCCTAGATAGAATTCAGTTTCATCCCGAGCATATACACCTTCAATTTTCAGGAGAGCTGTGTGCTCCCTCTGGTTCCGTAGACCCCGCTTATAGCCAGCAAATATGGCCTTGGACCACAGCCTAAGACAAAATATACTGTTAATCATAAGCTGTTAAAAGATCTCGCTTAACTTCAACAAACCACAGGTATGATTTGGCTTGTAATGACAACCACCTAGAAGTTACCTATATAGCAAACATCTAAATTTTTTCCCCACCAGTTTTAAACTCACATGTAGGCTCACGCCTAATAAACTACAAGTACAAAGCAATGATAGTTAAAACGCATACCTTCCAGACATATTTGTCGTTTTAGAAGTCCTGTTCCCAGCAGGCCTTAAAACAAAAATAAATCAGTTTAAAATCTTGCAACGCGCGTTTCCCACCTAGTCTCCTCTGGAATAGCGCCCCAAACTCAGAGAATACCTGATAACTAAGCAAATTCCAAAAGGAAGACAAAACCTAAAGTTGCAAGACAGTACACTACAGGAAGTAACTCCTAGAAACCCCAAAAGAAAGCCTTAAAAAAGTTCACGCCACGATCATGGGGGAAAAAAAGATCAAGGAGCCAGAGAAGCTCGCAGAGAACAAGACTTTTAAACACTGAATGGGAAAGAAAAGCTAAGGAAAGACACAGTAAACAGGCAAAGCCAGGTTTGAGGTGGGAGTAAATGAACAAAGAACCCTGCCTAAAAGTGCCACTGATGCCAGACAAAATGCATCTATTTTATATTTTACTCCGCTAGGGACCGCAAGCAACTCCAGTTACCGGAGCACCCATTCTCGGAGGTCAGGGGACCAGCACCATCACTCCCGTATCTGCTCCATCCTGTCCTCCCTGTTGCTGGAATCCATAGAAATCATTAGCTGGTAGAGCCTCGGAGCCGCACCAGCATCTCATGAGTAGAATATAGCCGTGCCGACCCCACTTATTTGCCCCCAAAGTTCAGCCGCGGAAACGACACACACCTCCACAGGGTCCAAGATGGCTGAAAAAGAAACAGAAGGCCCCGCCGCGTGGCCTCGTGGGTAAACACCTCTCCGCCCCGCCCCCCCATTTAGGTATCTCCCGCCACCGCCAAAAAAATAAGCTTCAGAAATCGTCTTCTGACTGAAATAAGCCACGTTCAAGAGCACTCGTACAATTCTTTCCCTAAGTCCTTTTATCTTTGTAAACTGCAACATGTACTATATACTTTGGAACAGAGGGAGGCAAAATGGTAGCCAGCTAAAGAAGAAGAACAGGTCCTCCAAAGCTCTGCGTTGCCATAGAAACACCTTAGCTTGGTTCCGGCGGCGTCGGGTGCTGTAGCGGGAAAAGTGAAGCCCGACTGGAGGACTACCCCCGCCTCGAATACCCCAGATTTGATTCGCCAACAAGTGGGTATCTTTCCTTCTTACCACATAGCAGTAGGGCGAACGGAAACTCTTGGATCCTAGCCAGGAAGAGAAAGACTGCGAACACAAAGGCAGGAGAAGAGAGCTCTTCCTTCTCTTTATCTTTTGTCCCCCACCACCCCCTTACTCCTTTCCTCCTTCTACTCCTTTATCTCTTTCCAGAAATGACTTAAGTTCTTACCGCCAGTCTTCATTTTGACTCCGAGGGTGAACAGCACTGTCCTGAAAAGGCTTTGTTGCCTTTTAAGAAGTCATTCAGCTGCCAAACTCTGGCGGCGCGCAGCACCGTGGTCACGTGCCATAGGTCTTCAGTAAATATTCGTAGACTAGAATGGGATAGCTTAGTGGACGTGAAAGATTTACATTTCCTAACTATTGCACATTTATGTGTTGCCCTATGGATTCATTCCTTTTGTCAGCAGTTTGTTGAATGACTGACTACCATGTACGAAATTTTGTTCTTGGCTCGGAGGAGGCTTCAGTAAACAGAACAACAGAAAGCTCTGCCCTCATGGAGCTTACATCCTAGTAGGCGGAGCAAGACAATGAGCGAGTAAAATATATGGCACATTAGAAGGTAATGTGAGAAAAAATTTTCTCTCTGGAGATTGGCTCCAGATGGGGCAAATGGCAAATACCTAGAAATATGCCACTGATTTAAGCTAGTACCTGATGGACCAGTGGTGAAGAGGTGAGGGGAAGAGTCGTTCAACTTGAAAGAGTAGCATATGCAAAGACCCTGAGTTGGAAGGGAGCATGATTCCATAGGAGAAAGAAGCCCATTGAAGCTGGAACCATGAGAGCAATAAAAGGGCAGTGCCAGATGGATCTGGAGAGGAACCGAGGAGCCCAGATCATGCAGGCCCTATGGTCCAAGTTAAGAATTTTACTTTTTTCCCCAAGTTAGTGAGAAACCATTGAAGGGTTCTAAGGAGAGACATGATGAGATTTTCAAATGTAAAAGATGAGTTCTTCATTTCAAAAAGATCACTTTTAATTTGGAAGCTGTGGGGCTTCCCTAGTGGCGCAGTGGTTAAGATCGGCCTGCCAATGCAGGGGACACGGGTTCGAGCCCTGGTCTGGGAAGATCCCACATGCCGCAGAGCAACTAAGCCCGTGCGCCACAACTAGTGAGCCTGCACACCACAACAACTGAAGCCCGTGCGCCTAGAGCCCATGCTCTGCAACAAGAGAAGCCACTGCAATGAGAAGCCCGCACACTGCAACGAAAACTAGCCCCTTCTCTCTGCAACTAGAGAAAGACCCAATGCAACCAAAAATAATTAATTTTAAAAAATTTGGAAGCTGTTAGAGTAGTTCAGGCAAGAAACAACAGCTATATTCAGCATGGTGTTGGGGGAGATGGAAATTGAAGGTAAAATCCACAGGACCTCATGGTGGTTTGAATTGGGGGAATGCTGATGTCAGGATGGCAGGAAGGAAGCAGAAATGACTCCTGAGTTTCTAGTGTTGAGGAATGAGAAGCCATAACAGAACGAAAGCACTGGATTCTACATAAGCATAGTCCCATCTTACCTATGTGAGGCACACTTACCTATGCCCCAGGCCTAAAAAATGGAAAAATAAAGAAACAACAACACAGCAAAAAACCAAAATCTTAACACCATGCTATTTCCTCCTAAGACTGTCCTTGAACCAGAAAATTTGGCTAGTTTGGAGTATCTTTTTTTCAGTTTACATAAAAATTCTTTAATTTTTGCATATAAGATGTTTGTTGCATGAGACATACTTGTAACCGCCCTCCTCACGATCACTTTACTGTGGACAAAATCACACTGGAAACTTACCATTCATTATTCATTCAGTATAGAACAAGAATCTCCATAGGGTGTTCTCATTGTAAAGCTTATTTAAGCAGAAAGGACTTTGGTTTACTGAGGAAGGGTAACATCTTAACAGCAGTGTTAAACTGATTTTCAGGATAAATATAGTTTTTCTAAGTGTGATCTCAGTCTGATTGCACTCAGTCTGGGTGCAATAAATTCTGTTAATCTGGCAGATCAGGGAAATGGAGCCATCAAATTAAATATTTTAGTAATCAGAATAACAGAAAAGTAAATTTGTTATATAAAGATTACCAATTAATACTCAGAATATAATTAAAAAACATACAAAAGCCATGCTGGACACTAATTTACCTTAAGAAACTCGAAGATTATATTTATCTGCCAATAATTAAGCTGACTACTTAATACACCTGTGCCACACGGTGGCAGTGGTTCTTCCATCTCCGGGACCGCTCTGCTAAGCCAAAAGAGGGGATAAGCCACAGCACTTGTAATTCTTTTTCTCTTAATGGAAGAGTATAGAAATAACTTAAATGTCATTCAACATTCCCTTAAACTAATCTCAATGTTTTCTTCCCACTTTAGGTGACTGCATTTTTGTGAGATTATAAATGTACCAAGGAGGTTAACAAAACTAACTCAAGAAGAATGGAAGAGTATGTTACAAATTCCAATTTATTATATATTCATATGTATATATATAAAAATATATATATATATGAAATACCTTATGTTAAATTTCCATGTATTGTTTACCTATGGCTGTGTAACAAATTACCCCAAAACTTAGTGATTTAAAATATAAACATTTATTATTTCACACAATTTCTGTGGGTCAGGAATTTAGGCGTAGCTTGGTTGGATGGTTTAAGAATTTGGGGGCAGCTTAACTGTATGGTTCTGTCTGGGGATTTCTCATAAGTCAAAGTTGGCCAATCATCTGAAGAGTTGACTGGGGCTAGAGGATCCACTTCCAAGATGTTTCATTTACAGAGCTGGCAAGTTGATGCTAGCTGTTGGCAAGAGGCCTTAGTTCCTCACCCTCATGAACCTTTTCACAGGGCTCCTTAAGTGTCCTTGTGACAAGACATCTAGATCCCCACAGAGTGAGAGATATGAGAGAATAATGGAGAAGCTTTAATGTCTCAAATTCACCTAGCCTTGGAAACCACAATATTCTTTTGGTTACATAGGTTAGTCCTATTCAATGTGGGGAAGACTACCAAAGGGCAAGAGTACAAGAAGGTGAGAATCATATGGTCCATCTTGGAGAATGGCTACTACGTTCTATTTTTCACTAACCATGAGACAGTTTTGGTTGGCATCTAAAGATGTTGCTAGAAAAAAGTTTATTTTAGCCCAAGTTCAAATTGGTTAAGCATAGCCAAATAGCCCAGGCTACATATCTTTATTAACCAGTAAGTTGCTTTTCTTTGGAAGGTCAGAATGTTACTGGGAGGTATTTAGCAGAATCATCTGCAAACTACTTTTGTTTATTATCTTGGTTATATTATATGACAAAATGGACTCTGTAGGAGCCAATCTACATGCTGCCTCTGCTTCTGAGTTTAAGTAATTTTTAAACATTTGGTGGCTGACTTATTTTTTCCTCCATTCTTAGAAGTCAGCTGGAAGCCTCAAATCTTCCTCCAAAAATCTGGCATTCTGAGGTGAGAGTGTCAGTGACAGGTGAACCACCTACTGCTGTAGAAGAAAATGAAGAAACAGTCAAAGAAACAGCCGTAGAAATCATCCCAGAAGTCATGGAGCCACTCTCCTTTCTAGATGTACTGAGGATCTCTGCAGTTCTGGAGGACACCACAGACCAGCTCTCTATTCTAAACTATATCATGCCAGTTCAGTATGAAAAAGGAAAAAGTATCAGCGTGGTATATACATTCAGCATTACTTAATTTTTGCTTTCTCTTCTTTTTATTTCTCCATCATTGTCAGTACCTATGCCATTCAATTTAACTTGGGAAATAGCACCTTCATATCAGATAAAGCGCTACAATAATTATCTGAGATATGTACTCTCAATTAATGGAGTGAAATAGACATAGCTCAAGGTGCATTACCAATCAGAATATCCTTTTCTTCCAATATATTGACATTATTCTAAAAGGCCTATAGGTAAATCAGTATAAATACAATATATATACTGAGGAGATGGAACAAGTAATTGTGTTGTCTTACCTATCTTGTATTTCTCAGCTGCTAAAAGCTAACTGAACACTAGAAGGAGGAAATTCAACTGGACCCTGTCAATATTGCTTTCATCTAAAATGACTTTGTTATTGCTAAATATCTTGCAATCTGCCTTTTTAAATATCCAGCCACATCATTGTGTCAGCCATTACATTTTCAACGATGTTAGGGACTCCTCCTCAAAGGACCACTGAGTTATCAAAAAACTCAGCTTGGTAGTGAGCAAAATCTTTATGAATTCTTAAGCTCTTATAAGTTTTAATAACTTGGGTTGTAGATATAAAATAAAAACAATTTATAAATACATATTTATTACGTTTAACAAAATTACATTACATAATTTGTACAGAATATATTCTTATTTCTGATTCTATGATAAATGAAAATTGCTATAAAAATGAGAGGGTAAATTGATTTTCATGTCTAACAGAAAAGAAGTCCATATGTATTGTGACTAGAAAATTAAATTTCCCTTTAATTGCCCCTTACGATTTTAAATTGATTTTATTTTTATTTATTTTTGGCTGTATTGGGTCTTTGTTGCTGCGTGCAGGCTTTCTCTAGTTGCGACAAGCGGTGGCTACTCTTCGTTGTAGTGCGTGGGCTTTTTATTGCGGTGGCTTCTCTGGTTGCGGAGCATGGGCTCCAGGCGTGCGTGCTTCAGTAGTTGTGGCACGCGGGCTCAGTAGTTGTGGCTTGCGGGCTCTAGAGCGCAGGCTCAGCAGTTGTGGTGCACGGGCTTTGCTGCTCCGTGGCATGTGGGATCTTCCCGGACCAGGGCTCAAACCTGTGTCCCCTGCATTGGCCGGCGGATTCTTAACCACTGCGCCACCAGGGAAGCCCGGCCCTTACGATTTTAAAGTTATTATTATTACTATATGTATAACCTGGGTTTATACAGCTTTTATAAAAGTTTATACAAAATTTTAATAGAACACTGGATTTGGAGTTGGGGACCTTTATTGTTTAATTGTGTGCTCTGGGCAATTCATTTCGCTTTCTTGGTCTTAGTTTTCTCATTTGTAAATTGTGATAGAGTTTTTTTAAAATTTTATTTATTTTTTGGCTGTGTTGGATCTTCGTTGCTGTGAATGGGCTTTCTCTAGTTGCAGCCAGCAGCAAGCAGGGGCTATTTTTTGTTGCGGTGCATGGGCTTCTCATTGCAGTGGCTTCTCTTGTGGAGCACAGGCTCTAGGCACGCGGGCTTCAGTAGTGTGATGGAGTTTTAACTAAATGATCCCTTCTAATACTAATATTCTATGAGTTTTGAGGTACTTTTAAGACATTAATGGGTATTATAGGAATTAGTTTCCTTATTAACGTATGAAAAGCAAAGATATTGGAAACCCAAGAACTAAGCTTTTCAATGCTTTTAAAATGAGTCTAATTCTTAAATTAAACTAGTTAACAAATAGTACAAAAGAGACTAGTGTTTCCTTTCTATTGTCTCCTTCAGTAAGAATCAAAAATAAAGAGGGAAGATATTCAGTTAACAAGATAAAGTTTTATCAATGATATTTACTGTCAGGCTTTAAAAAAGGGTAATTTTCCATCATAGAAACTCAACAGAGAAGGAAAAACCCAAATTTATAAACAACATTCAGTAGTGGTCACCACTCCGGTAAACAAAAGAACAAAACTTTTGCAGTTTTATTCTGGTTTATGATCTTCACCCACAAAATTTTCTGACTTAACAGAGGCCCTACTTATGATTTTATAGAAGTATAAAGAGTAACGGTTTGTACTCTTATTTTGATTAATAGCAGCTTAAAAGCCCCTTTCTCAATGTTAGTTCTATAACTTTTAAAAATTGTGACCCTTAAAATAACTTTTTGTTTTTTTACTTATAGTACTATAGTTGTTCTAACTCATAAATTTTTACAGTACCATTGCCCTACAGGGCATAGGATATGTAATTAAAAACCTTAGTATGAATGTGAATGCTTTCTTTCTCCAAAAGCTTCACATTGTTGAGCCTTACAATAACAACCCTGGGATGAAAATTTAGTTAGCATTATCCCTCTTTCACAACCATTTTTATAGCTAAAGATATTTCCAGAGAGTTTTTCATTCATTAGAATCATGGAATGGAATGATGAAAAATATACCAGAAGTGGGAGTAATTGGTCCAAAGTTTGGAAAGAGCTCCCTTGCCCGGAATACTGTTTTTCTTATCTTTTCCCTTAGGATCTAATACCCTACTGTACAAGGAAGTGAATGGACCAGAATATTTAGCTAGTTCCTTTAAGTTCTCTTCTGAAAATGCATATTTATTTCTAGTAATCAGTACATCAAGCTGTTTAACACGTTTTCTTCCTTTTCCAGATGCCCAAGCACAAAGGTAGAGGAACAATGGTTAGGGTGATCAGAAAAAACAAACTTTCCAGGCCTTACATTTCCCATTCCCTCCCTAGACAAAATCTAGAGTAATAACCATCCATGTACTTAATGTTTTCCTTATGTACAGATAAGTTTCAGTTTAACTGTTGAAATTCTATGGCGTCTGTTCTCTTTGTAGTCAATCATATAAATTTTAATTTAAAGGAGTATTTTAAAATTTAATTCTTATTTAAGGCAGCATTTTGTTTTGTACTTGCCTACAAATGTTTTCCTCAGATCTGAATCTTTGCTTATGGTTGATATAAGGAAAAATGCTGTTGAGTCTGTGTTTATTAACTTTTATGGATAGTTTTTTCTTTTTTTTTTTTTTTTTTAACATTTCTGGTCTAATTGAAGTTTAGCTAAGGAAGACCTAGGCTTTTTTTTTTTTTTTTTTGCAGTACGCAGGCCTCTCACTGTTGTGGCCTCTCCCGTTGTGGAGCACAGGCTCCGGACGCGCAGGCTCAGCGGCCATGGCTCGTGGGCCCAGCCGCTCCGCGGCATGTGGGATCTTCCCGGACCGGGGCACGAACCTGTGTCCCCTGCATCAGCAGGCGGACTCTCAACCACTGTGCCACCAGGGAAGCCCAGACCTAGGCTTTTAAGTATCAATATACATATGAAACTCTTCTGTGCATAGGATCAGCACAAGAATTTAAGTAATCATATCAAATGCTGAACTTGCATAGTTCTGTGTACTATTCTAAATACTTTCTTTGTTTGTTTCTTTCTTTTCTTTCTTTCTTTCTTTTTCTTTCTCCCTTTCTCTCTTATTTCTCCCCTCCCTCCCTCCCTCCCTTCCTCCCTTCCTCCCTTTCTTCCATCCTCATAATAACTACCGGAGGGCAAGTACTGTTATTATCCCTATTTTATCAATGGGAAGATGGAGGCATAGAGATGTTAAATAGTTGCCTAAAGTCAATGTGGTTTATCTGTTTAAAGTAACAGATAGGGCCAGGATTTAAACAAGGAAGTCTGGTTTCAGAGTCCATATGCACAGCATAATTGCTGTGTTATATGGCTTCCCATTGGCTCAAGATTTTAGCCACAGATTAAATAGGAATCATCAATTGAAAGACATATCCTGTTCCTATGGTAATGCTTACCCCTTAGTATTCAAGTTTGGATTTGAAAATTCCCCACATGAACTTCGAAATCTGTATCACACCACTAAATATACTATCAACTCCTACTCTTTGGTATGATTCTCCTTTCTTTTCTCTCTCTTTATACAGTGGGCCCTCCATATCTGCGGGTTCCACATCTGCGGATTCAAGCAACCATGGATCGAAAATATTCAGAAAAAAATTCCAGAAAGTTCCAAAAAGCAAAACTTGAATTTGCTGTGTGCTGGCAGCTATTTACATAGTATTTACATTGTATTAGTTATTATAAGTAACCTAGAGATCATTTAAAGTACATGAGAGGATGTGCATAGGTTGTAAACAAATACTATGCCATTTTATATAAGGGCCATCAGCATCTGTGGATTTTGGTCTCCTTGAGGGGCGGGGGGTATCTGTCCTCCACAGATACCAAGGGACAACTGTATTTAAAATTCATGTGTTCAGTGAACATTTGAGTCTTTACTGTACTGTAGACATTCTTCTAAACAATGGGATTATAAAGATGGCCACATTTATTTAATATCCAATCTTGTTCGGAAAAGAATTTGAGGTGCACCAAGATCTCTAAGACACTGTCCCTTCCCTCATAGAATTTACAATCTAATGGAGATATTTATACAAATAATTACAAATGGTAAATGTCTTCTAATAGAGATGTTTCACAGAGAACTTTACCTTTGGTCATAAAGTTTACCAGGTTGGGGAATGACAGAGAGTGGGAACGTTGTATAAAGTCAGGAGGACACAAAACAGCAGAGCATGTAGTTTGATGTGGCTGAAGAAAAGGGTAATTTTCTGGTGGTAATATTATAAGAGGTTCAAAATGTAGGCAGAGGCCCTCATATAGCATTGTTTCTTTATGTTTTAAAAATCTGTCTTAACGTGAAACATCATTTATTGCTTTTAGAAGAATAACAAAGAAATAAATTTAGAAGGAAAAAGCTTAGAAAAGCTTACACTGGTCTCAAAACCCTCAAAAATATCCAGTCCATTCGTACATAAAGAAGAGCCCAAGTTACCAGAAATCAGACAAGGAGGCCAGTTTAACAAAGTGCAAGATCTCATCTTCAAAAAACCTACAAGGCAGATCATAATGAATACAGAGACACTGAAGAAAATTCAGATTGATAGGTAAGGAACGAGAGCATATTTGGAAATGTGATAATGTATTTCTAGATGGCTGAAGAGTGGGTCCGGGGTGGCTCACTGCTCTCTTCTTTTATGGGTTGGTCATTGTATCCGAGTGACTGCAGATAATACGATTAGCCAGACTACCTAGGGCAAGTGTGGTACAGTTGAAAGTATGGTGGCTGTATGGTTGGGCAAGTTATTGAGCCTTTGTTTACAGTTTTTAAAAATGAGAATAATGGGGCTTCCCTGGTGGCGCAGTGGTTAGGAATCTGCCAGCCAGTGCAGGGGACCTGGGTTCGAGCCCTGGTCTGGGAAGATCCCACATGCCGTGGAGCAACTAAGCCCGCAAGCCACAACTACTGAGCCCGTGTGCCACAGCTACTGAAGCCCGCACTCCAAGAGCCCGTGCTCCACAACAAGAGAAGCCACCGCCATGAGAAGCCTTCTGGTGAGGGCCTAAAGCAGGGGTCAGCAAGTTTTTCTGTAAGGGGACAAATAGTAAATATTTTTGGTTTTGCAGGACATAAACTCTCTGTTGAAACCACTCAACTCTGCTGTTATCCCATGAAAGCAGCCATAGATGATATGTAAACAAACGGGCAATGCTGTATTCCAATAAAACTTATTTTCAAAAATAGACTACAGGCTGGATTTGGCTAATGGCTCTGGGTAATTGCTACAAACCCTTATTTACCAAAAATTCTTACCGTAAGGTTATACCCTCTTTTAACTTAACAGGCTTCTTTGTCAGCAAGCCAGTTGACAGCAAAAAACTGAATAATGAGACAATGGAAATTGAGACTGCTTTTAAGAAACCCTCAGGATTAAAGCAGTTTAAAATTTGGCTACTTTGACAGTGTCTGTCTCTTACTAATGGATAAAGTACCACAGTAGCTACCAATTTGTGTCAAGCATTTGGCTGAACCTTCCTGCTAATCCTTACATTAATGTTGCAGAGTTGCTATCATTATTCCCATTTATTTATTTAATAAATTTATTTATTTATTTTTGGCTGTGTTGGGTCTTTGTTGCTGCACACCGTCTTTCTCTAGTTGTGGTGAGCAGGGGCTACTCTTTGTTGCAGTGCATGGGCTTCGCATTGCGGTGGCTTCTCCTTGTGGAGCACAGGCTCTAGGTACGCAGGCTTCAGTAGCTGTGGCATGTGGGCTCAGTAGTTGTGGCTCATGGGCTCTAGAGTGCAGGCTCAGTAGTTGTGGCGCATGGGCTTAGTCGCTCTGCAGCATGTGGAATCTTCCCAGACCAGGGCTCAAACCCGTGTCCCCTGCATTGGCAGGCAGATTCTTTTTTTTTTTTTTTTTTGCGGTACGCGGGCCTCTCACTGTTGTGGCCTCTCCCGTTGCGGAGCACAGGTTCCGGACGCACAGGCTCAGCGGCCATGGCTCACGGGCCCAGCCGCTCTGTGGCATGTGGGATCTTCCCGGACCCGGGCACGAACCGGTGTCCCCTGCATCGGCAGGCGGACTCTCAACCACTGCGCCACCAGGGAAGCCCTGGCAGGCAGATTCTTAACCACTGCGCCACCAGCGAAGTCCCTGTTGTTTGTTTTTAAATGATGTGATGATCATATGGCTTTTTTCGGGCTTCCCTGGTGGCGCAGTGGTTGAGAGTCTGCCTGCCGATGCAGGGGACACGGGTTCGTGCCCCGGTCCGGGAAGATCCCACATGCCGCGGAGCGGCTGGGCCCGTGAGCCATGGCCGCTGAGCCTGTGCGTCCAGAACCTGTGCTCCGCAACGGGAGAGGACACAGCAGTGAGAGGCCCGCGTACCACAAAAAAAAAAAACAAAAAACATATGGCTTTTTTCTCCTTTTGTCTTTATTAATGTGATGAATTCCATTAGTAGGTTTTCTAATACTAAACTATTTTTGCATTCCAAGAACAATTCCATAACTTAGTTATGATGTTCCTTCTGGGTCTTAACTTGTGTGATTTCTGTAGCCCTTTGGGAATGTAGGGAAATATATCTTATTGATTCATCTTTTTTGTTTCTCCTTACAGGCAATTTTTCAGTGATGTAATTACAGAAACCATGCAGGAGTTGCAAGATTCAGGCACTTTCACCAGTCTCCTGAAAGCTTTGGGCAAAGAGAGGGAAAACAAAATGCATTTCTATAATATTATTGCCAGGTCAGAGTAATTTTAGTTTTATTTGCTTTGCTGCATTTTAAAATTCTATAAAATTCTTACTGGAAGTCTTAGATTTCTAAAGCAAATCAAATTTTTGCTTTTGAATGAAGATAACTAGAAGTCAGAAATTTGGGTTTTATTCCTAGTTCTGCTGGTAACATAACTCAATTTCTGGGCTTCAGTTATCTGTGTCTACAATATATAAAGTACAATATATGTACTATAAATGGGTAGTGCATAATCTATGGTTTGTTTTGGCAATGACAATCTCAAGAGTCTAGTTAAGTTCATGCTTTTTTTATAAATTTATTTATTTTAGTTATTTATTTTTGACTGCGTTGGGTCTTCACTGCTGCTCACGGGCTTTCTCTAGTTGCGTTGAGCAGGAGCTACTCTTCATTGCAGTGCACGGGCTTCTCATGGCAGTGGCTTCTCTTGTTCTAGCACACACAATGAAGGAGTTCAGAGCCTAGAGCTGGGACCCTTACTTGCTTACATTGCCTGTACTTGGAGGTCGGTGAGGAACATTCTCATGTCCTCCACAGCAAGTTACCTCAGCATTCTACATGCATTTTCCTCATCTGTAAAATAGGGGTAATGATAAAGACTACCACATAAGGTTATTGAGAAGTGCTCAGAATAGAAAGGAGTCTTCTTTTTCCTCTTCCTCTTCTTAGCCTTTTCTCAGCAGCAGCTGTTTTAGATATAACACAGTCTTTTTTTAAAGTGTTACTGAAAGTTTGCTCCATGGACCAGCACCATTAGCATCACCTGGGAACTTGGTAGAGAAACAAATTCCAGGGCCCCCAACCCAGACCAAATGAATGAGAATCTCTGGGGTAGAGCCCAGGAATCCCTTTCTTAGCTTCTAGGCGAACCCTGTGCACACTAACGTTTGAGAAGCACTACTCTAAACACAAAGTATTCTTATTTCTCCCAGGGAGAAAAATGGAAGAAAAAAGATAAAATCTCTTCAAAAACAGCTACTTAATGTCAAAAGAGAAAGGCAAGCTGAAGTACAGGTAAGAACTACCCGGGCAACACCAAAAGTTACTGAGCTAAAACAGCTAAACAGAAGTCATCTTTCTCAAGCAAAAAAAAAAAAAAAAAGAAGTTATGTGTAGGAAATTGTTGTTTCTCCTGGGGTGCCTAAACTATTAAAAATATAAAGACAGTAATTAGATGTTTGGCCTGGAATGTACAATTATGTCCGGAATCAACCTCTGGGAGACCCTAACCCTCTGGAGCTCTAAGCCTGTTCTTACTCCTCCCAACCGATCCAACCACATGACCCACTCCTTCCCTCCAGGAGACCATGTCTCAGGCAGTCTCTTGTATGCCAAGATCCCAGATGGGAGACTATAGTCCTAGGTAGGACATTAAGCACATTACATACCTCCTTACACCTGATGGTTAGGGTTAATAATGTCATTTGCATTATATTTCAAGTACAGAGTGGATTTATTGAGCTTCTGTGGTCATTAGGGCCTAACCTCATGTCTAATCTCTATAAGAAAATGCATCCTGAGTTTTAAGCAAGTGACTTGCAAAACACTGTTTGGGCTACAACCTAGACAGTTAGCAATTAGTACCATTAGGATGACTAACACTATTAGCAGTTTAGAAAGTTACAAAGCATGGCCTAACATCAGCTTTTCACTGCCTAGCTAATTGGACAAGTTTATGCTTCCGATCAGGGAATCGTCATCATTCCCTACATAGAAGTTAGAATAATATTTGAAAAATATATTCGGAAGAATTGTCTAAAAAAGGTCACTAGCCTTTCTTCTGAGATACTATCTTTAGGTCTTCTGACCTAAAGGTCCGTTTATTTGTTCTATTATCTCTCATTTTCTATTATCAATTTTGAACTACCTTTGGTATTGATTTTCACTTCATTAACCCTATTAACCCTCTATTTATAGCCTACATTTTTAGAAAGCCATTTCTTTTTAAATTTTTATTTATTTATTTTTGGCTGCATCGGGTCTTAGTTGCAGCATGAGGGATCTTTGTTGCAGTGCATGGGCTTCTCTCTAATTGTGGTATGCGGGTTTTCTCTTTCTAGTTGTGGGGTGAGGGCTCCAGAGTGCGTGGGCTCTGTAGTTTGCAGCACGTGGGCTCTCTAGTTGTGGCACGCAGGCTCAGTAGTTCTGGCGCACGGGCTTAGTTGCCCTGCGGCATGTGACAACCCGCGTCCTCTGCTTTGGAAGGTGGATTCTTTACCACTGGACCACCGGGGAAGTCCCCTGAAAACCATTTCTGCGCCACCCTCCCCCACAAAGGCTTCATTAAAACTGGTGTGCACTTAGGTTTTCTCTCTAATGAATAGACTTTTTCAGAGGTTTCCTGGCCTTTTTTCCCTCAAAAGTTCTACCATTATTTAAAACTTCCTCTTTTATTTCTTAACTATTAAAAAAGAAGATATTTGTATCAATGTCCTTTTAAGGCTCCAAACCAAATAGTATCAAAAGAGACCTCAGCGTTGGCACTCTGCCAATCAACTCCCCTTTGCTACTATCACAGCCACTGTTTTTCTCTTTCTTTAAACATTTTAAATTATATTGTTGGGGACTTCCTTGGTGGTCCAGTGGTTAAGACTTCCCCTGTGAATGCAGGGGGTGCAGGTTTGATCCCTGGTGGCGGAGCTAGGATCCCACATGCCTCGCAGCCAAAAAAACCAAAAAACCATGAAACAGAAGCAATATTGTAACAAATTCAATAAAGACTTAAAAAAATCAATATATTGTTGACAGCATAATTTTCCAGACAACAGGTAGTACTAGGTTGTGAAACTTACCTTCTTGGATTACAGTCTCAGCTGTTACATTCAGACACAGTAAAACTAAAGTAGAATATCACTCAGCTATTTTGATCATCAGAAAAGGAGTAGATAAACCAGAACTAGAAGATGCAAGGCAAACCTTGAATAAAAACCAGCTATCAAGTGCTTCCCTGGTGGCGCAGTGGTTGAGAGTCCGCCTGCCGATGCAGGGGACACGGGTTCGTGCCCCGGTCCTGGGAGATCCCACATGCCGTGGAGCGGCTGGGCCCGTGAGCCATGGCCACTGAGCCTGCACATCCGGAGCCTGTGCTCCGCAACGGGGGAGGCCACAACAGTGAGAGGCCCTCATACCGCCAAAAAAAAAAAAAAAAAGCTATCAAGATGAAATCAAGTTAAATCCCTAGAGTTACTAAAAAACCAGTGGTCAAGTCAAGGTTGGAAAACAAGAAGACAGTTAGGAAGTACATGGATATTAGAGACCTGTGGGTCAGAAAATGATGACAGTAATTAGGATGGCAGGTTTGAGTGTGTGAAAGTATGTCTGGAGATCACTAGAATGTGAGGGAGCAATTGCCTTACGAAGCTTCCTACTGGTTCCCCAGGCAAAACGACAAAGTCACAAAGGAAAAAAATCAGGTTGCTGTTAGACTTCTGAACATCGGGACACGAAGCCAGATAAGTGGAGCAGTGTTTTCATGAAACTAAAGGGGAAAAAAGAGAGACCCAAGGTCAATATATAAAAATTAATGTATCTTTTCCACATATCAGCAGCAGACTTAGAAAAAGAGATTGAAATATATATATTTACAATATCATCAGAAATATCAACTATCTAGCAATGAATCCAGTGGCAACAACAAAACGTGCAGGACTTCTTTGCAGAAAACTATAAAACAGTACTGAAAAATTAAATAATATTTAAATAATTGGAGGGATATACTATGTTTATGTTTATGGATTGGAAGACTCCATATTAAAAAGATGTGGATTCTTCCAAAATTGATTGATACATTGAATTCAATCCCAATCAGAATCTTGATTGGATTTAATTACTTATTTACTCATTTTTGTGAGACTTGACAAACTGATTCTAAAATTTATATTGAAATGCCAAGGACCAAAAATAGTCAAGACACCATTAAAGAGAACTTGAGGGACTTCCCTGGTGGCGCAGCAGCTAAGAGTCTGCCTGCTGGTGCTGGGGACGCTGGTTCAATCCCTGGGCCGGGAGGATCCCACATGCCGCGGAGCAACTGGGCCCATGCGCCACAACTACTGAGCCTGCGCTCTAGAGCCCACATAACACAACTACTGAAGCCCGCACGCCTAGAGCCCGTGCTCTGCAACAAGAGAAGCCACCGCAATGAGAAGCCCGCGCACCACAACCAAGAGGAGCCCCCGCTCGCCGCAACTAGAGAAAGCCTGCGCGCAGCAATGAAGACCCAACGCAACTTAAAAATAATAATAATAAATAAGTAAAAGAAAAAAGAAGTTATTATATTATGTAACTATTTAAAAGGTTACATAACATTTGTCTTCAATTACCCTGTGCCAAGTCAAAGGCATCTAGTTTTAACGCTATTGCCATGGGCCTCTGATTACTCTGGTTCTTCTCTGTACAGCTGTTCTGCACAAACTTACGGCCTTCCATGTTGACAGTGTGGAAACAGAGGAAGATATAAAATGCTTACAGGCTATGACTGTAAAACCATGATTAAGTCATACTAATAAGTGAACCCAAGTGTCATGCCGTTTCTTCATCTTCCAATATGCAACAAAGATCCAGCATAGAAATACTGAGTTATAGGCCAAGGATCTTCAGTTGTATGAATTCCTTTTAAGATTCTAAGAGGAGATCTGCCTTCACCATAACCCATTATCATAACCCTGGTTGTCCATGGTGTCTAGAGCTTTCTCCATGATCAATCATGGACTGATGCAGCATATTTGTGGGTTTTCAAAGCAGACCAAACTTTACTTCCAAATCCCCAAACTGCCTTCAGATCTAGACTTCTGGACTTGTTATTTGAATTCAGAGAAGCTTTAGTAATGGAAAGAAGCTGTCAACCAATTAGAGTTAATAACGCTCCGATGGCTGCCACAATATTGTGAGCAGAAGTCTTTTTTTTTCCCCAGCCACAGCGTGGGGCTTGTGGGATCTTAGTTCCTCGACCAGGGATCATTGAACCCAGGCCCATGGCACTTAAAGCACTGAGTCCTAACCACTGGACAGCCAGGGAATTCCCCCAGAGGCTTTTAATGGTAGTGTCTGTTTTCATAATTGAACACAAAGTAGGGAGGAGAGTACTGGTTCCTGAAATTTTGGGGAGCTGGAGAAGATGGAACTTGTCTTATACCTCAGGCTGCCTCTTTGGTTGGATGGAAAAAGGAAAATGGAAATGTGGTCTATTAAAGTGATAAAAGCCACGGGAAAAAAATAGAGTTCTGTATTAAATTAACATTTATATTTGCCTGTCCGTCTGTAACTAAGAATACTGGCTGATTCTATGAGAGTCTATGAATAAACTGAGTCAAATAGTCTCCCGTTCTAAAATGCAGATGAAGCATGATCAAGTCAGAACTTCTAAAGTCCAGGCTCCAATTCCACCCACTGCTTTCATTTCCATTTGAACTATTACCTTTCCAATCACACCAGTTTCCTCTTTTCTTTCCTTTTGTACTAAAATTTTCGCACACTTCACTGTCTTGGATAATCTCTTCTGAGTAAACTTCTTAAATGTGATAACTATATACTCCGATAAAGATGTTAAAAAAAATGTGATGCCTAAAACTGTACACACTATTATAGATGTCTAACCACAACAGAGGATAGGGGAGAATTTTTTCCCTGTTATATAAACAGTATACAGTGCCACAAATTGCGGTAATATAAACAAAGAGGAAGCACTCCAAATGCTTTTCACAATATTGTATGGCAATATTCTTTCATGATTGTGAAGATTCTGATGACAAACCATTAGAAGAAGTACAGTGAAAGGAAGACTCTGAGAAATCTAAAGAATACAAGGGAAGGGAGGCACCTTTTTACAGTGCTGCTATTACAACAACCAGTGGTGGGGCCCTAACCTCAGGTTCTCATGTTAGAAGCTGGGTAAGCCTCTAATGAAAGTGTTGGAAGACAAGTTAGGTCTTCACAATTCTCAACTTACAAGATTCTTCTGACCAAAATCAGGACTTTACTTTCATCTTTGCTTCTTCTTGGAGTCAGTCCAGAGTTCTAATAATCAACAGGGTTTTGAATTCTAATGTCTCTTACGTATCATATACCAGCTTTGAGTTGTTTGCAAATTTAACAAGCATGTTTTCTATATCTGTATTTAATTCTTTAACCCATTTTGGAGCCTAGAGTTCATCATCATCATGTCAACCTATTCTCTTTGGTACTCTTTCTATTTCTGGCCCCCCAAAAGGAAATTAGTCATTAAAGAATGCAAAAAGCTGAGGGGATGAGTGAAGAAAAGAGCGAGGTAACGTGAAAATTAGTAATAGTGTGGCCAGAGAAAAAAAACAAAGTATGGCTTGGAGTGTGGAGCAGTTCAGGGATGTTTTATGATATCATGCAAAGCTTCCAAGATAGCACAGAGCTTTCCAAAGTGCAGTCAGTGACCATGGATGGCAATGGGGTTGCTGAGTGAAGAACAAAAGGATGAGAAATCGGTAGGACTGTAGTTGATGTCGGGCTACCCAATCTAGACATCCGTGTGAACCCAGGTGTAAAAAACAAATTTTCATGATTAACTCCTGCTAAGGAAGAGGTACAAAATGCTCTTCATCCAGCCGTAGAATACAGATGGTCACTATGAGGGTCAAAGACAAGAGTTTGTACTCAAAATAACTGAGCACCATTAAGAAGATCCCTCTCAATATTGCCGTTAAGATTTTAGGGTTCTAGGACATCCAGCTTGTGGCCTTTGACTCCTTTTATGACTGGTCAAAATGAGTATGGGTGGGTTCATATCCTTCATGGTTACTGCATCTGACCTCAATAATCATGGCAAAGCTGAGGTAAGTGAAGGACTCCTCTTTAACAGCCGACCTTCTCCTTGAAGGCTCAGGCTTCTAGCTTACATAAGATGTATCTCTATATGTATGTATGTTATCTACCTATCTCTACTTCCAGTTTTCCAGCACTCAAAATTTAAGGGAAATGAGAATCCCTAGGCCCAGTGGGGAAATAACTCCTTCTTGGAATCCTATTCTGAGAACATCTACCCAGTGCTATATACCTCTGTGGCAGCTCCAGCATTGGAAATGTTTATTATACATGCTGGAGTCAATAGGATGAGGTAAGGGCAAACTGCTTTAAGAAACTCTAGATCAGCATAAAATCAGGCATTATTGCTGCCTCAGGACTTTGGCATACATTTTTCCTTTTTCTTAGAATTCCCCTCGACCCCACTTTTTTTTTTTTTAATTTTACTTTAGTTTTGGCTGTGTTGGGTCTTCATTGCTGCACGAGGGCTTTCTCTAGTTGCGGCGAGCGGGGGCTACTCTTTTTTTTTTCCCATAAGAATTGCCATTTATTCCCGAAGTTGCCAAAATCATCACCAAGGATTCACCGAGGGTGCATGAGGGGACGAGGAGGCTCAAGCACTGATTGAGGGGCCAGTCAGGAGTTGGGAGGGAGGGAGATGGGTGGGGAGACCCCCCCGTTGTCCCTCCCCCTTCTAATGCTGTGGGCAGGGGTCCCCCTCCGACCGCATCCCTCCCCATCCCCAGGTCCAGTTTCTCTCCAGGGAGGGAGGCAGGGTCGGGGATGGTGGGGAGAGGGTGTAGTGTGAGTGGGCCCCAGGAGGGGGAAGGACGCTGGGGTGGGGGCAGGGGTCCCCCGCTTCACATGCATTGACAACACTGGTCGCCCAGGGAGCAGGAATGGGGGAAGCCCCCTCCGGCCCTGGATTATAGGAGGAAGGGTTTAGTGTTGGGGGCCAGAGATCCCTGGGGCATCATGGGGGGGCAGGCCAGGGCCCCTGCCAAGGGGAGAGATGTACGTCAGCAGCGCTCCAGTGACCGGGGGCACAGGGCTGAGCCGGAGCTGGTTCAGGGTGAGTGTCGCCGGGGGCGCAGGCTGGAAGGGGTTGGTGATGGAGGGGCCGGTGGTTGGGCCTCCGCTCGGCAGGAAGGGGTTGGAGGCCTTGGCTCCTGGTGGCGTGGGGCCTGGCCGGCTCACCAGCGAGTCCAGGTCCACCAGGGCGGCACTGGGCCCCAGGAACGACTCAGGGGCCTTCCGCATGGGCGGCGTGGGCGTCGGGGCGGCTGCAGATGGGGGGGCTCCCCACAGCCTCAGCCAGAGAGCCCCCAACCCCGCTCATGTCAAAGGCACCGGGACTGCGAGCGGGTACCTCTCCGGTGAGCAGCTCCAGCTCCCCTCCTCCTGGCCCACAGTCTCCCTCTTGCTCTCCTCTATGGCCATCTGCAGCCACAGGTCGTCCCCACGGGGGATCCGCTCCTCCTTTTCGTGCTCCTCACGGCTCAAACTAAGGGCCAGCTGGACGTCATCCTCAGGGCCGCAGGACGGGGGCTGGTCGGCCTCCTTCTTGCTCATGGCCAGGGCCAGCTGGAGCTGCAGCTCCTACTCCCTGCTGCTCTGCGGCCAGGCCTGCTCTGCCTCGGGCGGGGTCCTAGAGCCCACGGCTGCGGAGGAGGCCGTGGCGGTCTGCACCAGCTTCTCCTTCGTCTTGAGCGCGTGGGCACACTCCACCCGCAGCAAGTCCTCGTGGCGCATCAGGGCCACCAGCTGCTTGGCCTTCTCGCGCACGTTCACACCCTGGTCCTTGCCGTCGCGATCCATGTACTGGAAGTCCTTCAGCGTCTGCACGGCGTACATGTTCTCCTTGCACTGCTCTGACACGTGCTCCAAGCCCGTCTTGATGAGGTACTCCATCAGCGTCATGGCCTTGTAGACGTGCAGCCAGTTCTTGCCGTGGTCGTTGAGCCGCTTCCAGATCATGCTCATGATCTCCGAGAAGGCGACGACATTGTAGGTGAGGTCGGCAATCTCAGACACGAGGGAGCTGGACGGGCCCCAGGGGTCGTTGCTCGTGGCCTCCCGAACCTTGATCTCAGCCTCCGAGTAGTTGTGGACGATGTTCTTCATCTGGCGCCGCAGTGAGGAGGCCGACATGGTGGCTGGCGGTGGGGAGGGGGGCTTGCCCTCCGAGGCATGCAGAGATGGGGCGGCGGGAGGAGGGAGGCCGCGGCAGGGACTGGCAGGTCACCACATCTCCGGAGCAGCCCAGTTGCAGAGCAGGCTCTGACCACACCGTCTACAACCTTTCCAGCACGCTAGCCACAGGCAGAGACCTACGGAGATCTCCTACAACCTGAGTCCCCAGGGAGGTGGCTGGCCCCTGCCTTGAACACAGGAGAGCACGCACTTGGAGACAGATGTGAACAGCTGAAAAGAGATGGCATGGGTGCCAAGACAGACCCAGCCAGACACACTAAGACGAAGAGCTGATCTGACAACTAACAGTAGGAGACTGAAAGGAAAGGGAAAGAGAGAGAAGAAGAAAAAGAGGCACAGAGAGAGCTGGGCAAAGACAAGAGAAACAGATAAAGAAACATGGGAAGAGAGTGAAGCAGGCGGGCAACGAGAAAAGACGGCGACCCTGAAATGAAAAGAGGCAGTAACCTGGGACAGGGAAATAAGAGACAAGAAAAATGGAGAAGAACATGAAATCTGGGTTTGAGATTCAGTTTGCTCAACTCTGAAATGAAGGAAAAGATTCCACCCGGCAGAACTGTTGATTAAATACAATGGATACATAAAGTTCTTGGCACTGCGCCCCGTGGGTAGTAGTTCAATAACGTTGGCTACTATTATTGTCAGAGAAAAAATAGAACTATTTCTAAAAGGGTGGCCATCAGAAAATGTGCTATCTTAACACCGTGTGTTTATATTAACGGGCATTAGAAGATATATTCAACCTTCACAGCAAAACTAAAACTTCACAGATACTGCTTAAAACAAGACTACGTTTTTCAAAATTGCTTAGCCCAAAGAGAATTACTAGATCGAATAAAAGACAAATCATATGGCAAAATTCTCCAAGGGGTAGTCAGATATCAAACGATATCAAAGGTCATCTGTCTGGAACAAAAAAATCTACAAATAATGGAAACCAGAGCTCCCAGCAGTTAACTACACACTTACTACGCGCCAGGGTTAGGCACTTAAAAGCATCACCTCTGTTATTAGGCAAAGCTGCCCTATTACGCAGGAAACATAAACACACTAATTTTCAAGACTAGGAAACTAAGGTTTGGTGATAAATCACCTGACAAATCTTACAGGCTCGCAAAAAGTGGACCTCTGATTCCAGAGCCGGGTTCTTCACCAAAACTAACTCAAGAACCTGGGGTAAGGGGCAGACCCTAGACCAAACGACAGACCCGCGGAGAGGGACTCGGGCTTGGAGGACATGGGTACCAGGACAAAAATGAGATGGGAATACGGCGGGGAGAGATGCACAGAGACTAGAGACACCTGGCGAACTGAGACACCAACATTAATCCTGACCCTCTGACGCCGAAACGTGACAGAAAGGCAGAACAAGACTGGGACAGACACACGGTGACAAATGCTTTGCAAAAACGCCAAAAGAGACATGGACACGAGCAGAAGGTAGGCCCGCGGGAGGCAGCGGCGCTGACACACAGACACAGGCAGACGCGGGAGAGACGGAGAGCCGGGGGCGGCCCAGGCCGGCCGGGAGCAGACACACAAAGGCCGCGGAGACGCCCGAGCGCGCCCGCCCGCCGCGCCCTTGCCAGCGCTCACCTCGGTCCCCTCACGCCGCGCTCCAGGGGGTCATGGCGGGCAGCCCCCTGCCCCCGCTCGGCCTCCGTGTCGCGGGGCGCTCGCCGAGCCGCGAGCGGCGGACGCGGGGCCGCTCTCGGGCGCACGCGCGGACGCACTGAGGGCTGCAGGCCGACGGCCCCGACGCCCCGGCGCCCGGGAGGGGCGCGGAGAGCAGGGCGGGGGCGGGGGCTACTCTTCATTGCAGTGTGTGGGCTTCTCATTGTAGTGGCCTCTTTTGTTGCCGAGTACAGGCTCTAGGTGCGTGGGCTTCAGTAGTTGTGGCACACGGGCTCAGTAGTTGTGGCTCACGTGCTCAGTAGTTGTGGCACACGGGCTTAGTTGTTCCGCAGCATGTGGGATCTTCCTCGACCAGGGCTCAAACCCGTGTCCCCTGCATTGTCAGGCAGATTCTTATCCACTGCACCACCAGGGAAGCGCAACCCACTTTTCTTACCCTTCAGGTGTCAGAGTAAACATTCCTTTCTCAGAGAATCCTTTCTTGGACTATCCAATCTAACATAGGTCTCTCTTGTTATTTTCTCTCATAACCTTTTCTTTCATAGCATATTGCACATTTTAAAAAGTTTAAAACTAAAAGTTTCCTTTTAATTACATCTTTCCCACTAGATTGTAAGCTCTATGAGGGCAAGGACCATGTCTATTTGGGCCTTTACTATTTACCTAGAGTCTAGTCCAATGCCTGATACATAATAAATATTTTAAAAATGAATACCAAAGCCATTAAATTGCCAAGCACTTATTATCAAAAAGGCCTGATATTACAAGTGTTGGCAAGGATGTGGAGAAAAGGGAACCCTCGTGTACTGTTGGTGGGAAAGTAAATTGGTGCAGTCACTATGGAAAACAGTATGGAGATTCCTCAAAGAATTAAGAATAAAACTACCATATCATTCATTTATTCCACTTCTGGGTATTTATCCAAAGAACATGAAAACACTAATTCAGAAAGATATACGTACCCCTATGTTCATTGAAGCATTGTCCACAATAGCCAAGATAAGAAAACAACCTAAGTGCCCACTGACAGATGAATGGATAAAGAAGATGTGGTATATATATATATATACACAGTATATATACAATGGAATATTACTCAGCCATAAAAGGATGAAGTCTTGCTATTTGTGACAACATGGATGGACACTGAGATTATCATCCTAAGTGAAATAAGTCAGACAGAGAAAGATAAATAACATATAATTTCACTCATGTGGAATCTAAAACAAACAAACAAAACAAAAATAGATGAACAAACCAAACAAAAACAAACATGTAGAACAGAGTAGTGGTTACCAGAAGGGGAAAGGATTAGGGGTGGGAAATGGGTAAAGGGGGTCAACTGTATGGTGACAAATGGAAACTAAACTTTTGGTGGTGAGCACATTGTAATGTATACAGAAGTTGAAATATAATGTACACATGAAACTTACATAATATTATAAACCAATGTTAACTCAATTAAAGAAAGAAAAGAAATTGCCAAGCACTTTGGAACCTGTGAAGAGTTTTCACACATATTGTCAATTAATCCTTATAATTACTTGCTAAGATATTGCAGGCAGGGTAGATATTAATGTTTCTATTTTAAAGAAGGTAAGACTTAGAGAGTTTAACTGATGTGGCCAAATTCACACAGCTGGTGGGGCTTGGGTGGGAAGTTAGGTCTTTTGATCATTTAGTTCAGTGCTCTTTCCACCAAAATGAGATAGTAATGGGAAATTTGTGTGGATACAGGGTACCCAAATAGTGTGCCTAGGAAAGAATCTCACAGTCCTGATGCTGAGAACTACTTATCTTTCATTTTCATTTATACCATCCATGATTATTGGGTAAATTTCCCATAGTGTGATAGCAGAAAAATAGATCCAGTTCCTTATTGAAATATAAGAACAAAAGGTAGGTTCTCTGTCTAGCTGTGACCGGCTGAGGCTGCACAGCAGCATAAGGCCGGTAGCCTTGCCCCGCTACTGCAGCGCAAGGGTGTCAATTGGTCCCGCCCAGAACACTTCAGTTCTGCCCTGCAAAGATATATTTAATAACTGATTGGTGTGCCCCTTTAATACAAGAAAATGGAAATTGAACAGCCAGAGGAAACTTTCCCAACACCAAAACCAATGGTGAATTAGGTAAACGCCCTGCTGAAGATATGGAAGACGAACAAGCTTTTAAAAGATCTAGAAACACTGATGAGATGGTTGAATTACACCTTCTGCTTCAGAGCAAGAATGCTGGGGCAGTGATTGGAAAAGGAGGCAAGAATATTAAGGCTCTCCGTACAGACTACAATGCCAGTGTTTGAGTCCCAGACAGCAGTGGCCCCGAGTGCATATTGAGTAACAGTGCTGGTACTGAAACAATTGGAGAAATTCTGAAGAAAATCATCCTTATCTTGGAAGAGGGCCTGCAGTTGCCATCACCCACTGCAACCGGCCAGCTCCCACTCGAATCTGATGCTGTGGAATGCTTAAATTACCAACACTATAAAGGAAGCGACGTTGACTGCGAGTTGAGACTCTTGATTCATCAGAGTCTGGCTGGAGGAATTATTGGGGTCAAAGGTGCTAAAATCAAAGAACTTTGAGAGAACACTCAGACAACAATCAAGCTTTTCCAGGAATGGTGTCCTCAATCTACTCTGACAGAGTTGTTCTTATTGGAGGAAAACCTGATAGGGTTGTAGAGTGCATAAAGATCATCCTTGATCTTATATCAGAGTCTCCCATCAAAGGACATGCTCAGCCTTATGATCCCAATTTTTACGATGAAACCTATGATTATGGTGGTTTTACAATGATATTTGATGACCGCCATGGACGTCCCGTGGGATTTCCCATGCCGGGAAGAGGTGGTTTGGACAGAATGCCCCCTGGTCGGGGTGGGTGTCCCATGCCTCCATCCAGAAGGGATTATGATGATATGAGCCCTCGTCGAGGACCTCCTCTACCTCCTCCTGGACGAGGGGGCCCGGGTGGTGGCAGAGCTCGGAATCTTCCTCTTCCTCCACCACCACCACCTAGAGGAGGAGAGCTAATGGCCTATGACAGAAGAGGGAGAGCTGGAGACTGTTATGATGGCGTGGTTAGTTTCAGTGCTGATGAAACCTGGAACTCTGCAGTAGATACATGGAGCCCGTCAGAGTGGCAGATGGCTTATGAACCACAGGGTGGCTCTGGATATGGTTATCCCTATGCAGGGGGTCGTGGCTCATACGGTGATCTTGGTGGACCTATTATTACTACACAAGTAACTATTCCCAAAGATCTGGCTGGATCTATTATTGGCAAAGGTGGTCAGCGGATTAAACAAATCCATCATGAGTCAGGAGCTTCGATCAAAATTGATGAGCCTTTAGAAGGGTCCGAAGATCGGATCATTACCATTACAGGAACACGGGACCAGATACAGAATGCTCAGGATTTGCTGCAGGATAGTGTGAAGCAGTATTCTGGAAAGTTTTTCTAAGTCTAGTGAAGAACTGAAGGGGTCCTGCATCTTTTTTTTTTTTTTTT
This sequence comes from Phocoena sinus, assembly GCF_008692025.1. Classification (NCBI taxonomy): domain Eukaryota; kingdom Metazoa; phylum Chordata; class Mammalia; order Artiodactyla; family Phocoenidae; genus Phocoena; species Phocoena sinus. The sequence goes on along the minus strand of NC_045766.1, from coordinate 73,410,005 downwards.
TTTTTTATTCTGCTACTGTTTAAAAAGCCAACATTCCTCTGCTTCATAGGTGTTCTGCATTTGAGGTGTAGTGAAATCTTTGCTGTTCACCAGATGTAATGTTTTAGTTCCTTACAAACAGGCTTGGGGGTTGGGGGAGGGTGTGCAAAAACGAACATTGAAATTTTGAAACAGCAGCAGAGTGAGTGACTTTTTTTTTTTTTTTTTTTTTTGCGGTACGCAGGCCCCTCACTGTTGTGGCCGCTCCCGTTGCGGAGCAGAGGCTCCGGAGGCGCAGGCTCAGTTGCCATAGCTCACGGGCCTAGCCGCTCCGCGGCATGTGGGATCTTCCCGGACTGGGGCACGAACCCGCGTCCCCTGCATCGGCAGGCAGACTCTCAACCACTGCGCCACCAGGGAAGCCCGGTGGTCATTTTTTTTTAAGATGGTCATTTTTTAAATGGCTGAATTCCCTCAACCTGCCCCCAAACTAAACACTAAGTTTAATTTTCACTCCTCTTTTGGATATAAATAAATGCATCTCTTCTTGGACTTAGGCAAATATCTTGACACATTCAGTTCTGGTGATTTCTTAAGTGATTTGAAAGTCCATTGCTTGGGAGGAAATTCCACCACACATTCATGCTTCTAATAAGCTGGAGATTTTTCTTTGTTTTTGCAAATGCTTGCCCCTACTTTGCAACGATTTTCTGTTTGTAGTTGTGAAGAACCAAGGTGGGAAGCAATACAACAGATGGAGTAGTTGGTATAAGTATATACCAGAAGCCTAATGGTGGCAAGTTTTATTAATCAGAATAATACTTGGTTATATAAGTGACTGATGCTAAATAAATTCTGATTATTTTTTATTAGATAATTTCTCACTTATAGACTTAAACTGTCAGCTTGGTAGTGTCTACTAGTTAAACTTTGTAAAAAAATATATATTCTTGTTTTTCCATTGTATGCAAATTGAAAGAAAGAATGTACCATTTCTCTGTTGTATGTTGGATTATGTAGGAAATGTTTGTGAACAATTCAAAAAAAGATGAAAAAAGTTTCTGTGGATGTTTTGTGTAGTATCTTGGCATTTGTATTGATAGTTAAAAGTTCACTTCCAAATAAAACTCCCATAATGCTAGATTTGATGTGTGCCCAATTTGAACGAGGGTTGATTGACACCTGTAAAATTTGTTAAAACATTCCTCTTGTAAGGAAATACAATAATCTTAAATTATATATATAAAAAAAAAAGAACAAAAGGTAAGCTTAAGCCACTGAGCTGAATGGAGGTAGAATGTATTTCAATTTAGAAACCTGGTCTTACCTTTACAGAGTCGGCATGAATATATTGCTCACCTCAAGGACCAGTTGCAAGAGATGAAGGCAAAAACCAACATGGAGAATCGCTATATGAAGAGAAACGCTGAGCTGCAGATTTCCCAGACCCAGAAGAAATGTAGCAAAACAGAGGAGCTCTTGCTGGAAGAGATTGAGGTAATCACTGTTAATTAGGAATGAATCAGGTAGCTGGCAGTCAAGCTGTCGCTCCTGATTTGCCTCAGCTGACAAAGGAGGAGAGTGAGGGAGACTTTCCCAATCTTTGCTCTCTCTCTCCAGCAACCCTAACATTTGAGGTTAAAAACAAAAAAAGAATGAGGACTTGCTTTTTTGCAGGCAGAGATTCTGATGGGCTGTAGCTTACCTCTCCTGGTTTTTTGTAATGACTTTGAAAATTGGTTGTACTTTCTTCTCTTGGTCACTTTATCCTTACTTTATAAAACCACTTGCCATTTCTCCTGGTAATTATAGGGAGAGGGCAAAACAAGATGTTCAGTAACTGCAGGTTTTTGCTGCTACTTTTCTCACTCAACCAGTATCTTTCATCCCTCCATTAAGAAATACAAAATCTAGAGGGCTGAACTTCATGCAAACCTACATTTACAGAAATGAGAAGTCACAGTGAAAAATGTCAGGAGAAAGAAACAAGGGTAGACCCTCATTAGAGGAGGAAGACTAAATGGCTAAAAGAACAAGTGGTTGGCGAGAAGGAGCAAACATCAGTAGAGCGTATCACCTGTGTGCAGGAGGCGACTCCTTTCTCTGACTTATTTGAAAGCTTACTTCCCAAGTGTGGCTTAATACTATGACAACAAACTTTTTTCTTGCACTATGGAATTTCCTTCTGTAGGCCTGAGAAGCTTGTGCCCTTGAAGCATTGTTTCTCTCCTTAAATGGATACCAGTTTCCAGGCCACAGGATTATGGCCCTTTTGCTCTGGGCAGCTGCCTGTGTCTAGCACAGTGCCAGACATGGCTCAGCCATGTTGTGAACATGAATTGAGTTGAAGGGAACGGAATTGCTCCTCTGGAGCAATATCTCGGAATCTTAGGATCCCAGCTGGTAGAGAAGACCTGTACTACTGTCACAGCTACACCCCTGATCTTGAGAACTCACTTTCAGCCCCATTGGGAAGAATTCCTGACTTTGGCTTGTTGTTCTCACAGAAACTAAGGCTGAAAACTGAAGAAGAGAACCGGATTCATGCAGAGATTGAAATATTCCTTAGAAAGGAGCAGCAGGTGGGTCCCCAAAACTTTCTTATCCTCTGACATGTTTGTGTCCTGCTTATAAAATACCAAGGACAGCAAAAAAAATTTAAGGAACGAAAAATCAACCATGATTCTACCAGCCTAATAAATGAGCTGTATAGCCCACTTTTCTTTAAAAGTTATCCATCTGGATAAATATTTTATAAAGCTGTAATTTGAGTACAGGTAAAATTTTGTCTTCTACCTTTATCATTTGGCACTATATAAGAAACTTTTCTTATTCCTATATTGCTTCATAGTCATAATTTAAAACTAAAATTTCCTGATTTCTTAAAATTATAAAAATAGCATATTCTTAGTTGAGGGAAGATTTTTTAAAAATTGCCGATTGGGGACTTCCCTGGTGGCGCAGTGGTTAAGAGTCCGCCTGCCAATGCAGGGGACACGGGTTCAAGCCCTGGTCTGGGAAGATCCTACGTGCCATGGAGCAACTAAGCCCATGCGCCACAACTACTGAACCCACATGCCACAACTACTGAAACCCGCACGCCTAGAGCCCATGCTCCACAACAAGAGAAGCCACTGAAATGAGAAGCCTGTGCACCGCAATGAAGAGTAGCCCCCACTCACCACAACGAGAGAAAGCCTGCATGTAGCAATGAAGACCCAACACAGCCAAAAATAAATTAATTAATTTTAAAAAATTTGCCAGTTGGTTTTTTACTCATTTTTCCATTTTATTGCAGTCTCTTCATAAAATAATTTTAAGTGGTTTTATAATGTTCCATTGAATGGTTATTCCATAATTTGTTACTCTTTTGTTTTGGATATTTAGATTATTTCCAAAGTTTCATTATTATAAATAATTCAGTAATGAAAGCTTTGCCCAAATAACTGTTTTATTCATTGCAATTACTTACTAAAAGTAAATCTCAAGCATGAGATTATTAATTCAGAGAGTCTGTTATTTTGTGACTTTTGATAAATAGTGCTAGTACTTTCTGTTTTACACTGACATCAGCAATTTATGCAAGCACTAATTTCAAGGTATCCTCAATAGAACTAGCCGTTTTCGATTTTTTTTTTTTTTTTTTTTTTTTACTTGCAGGATCTGGCTTTAATGAATTTGAACACAAGGCACAGTTTTCCAGGTGTATGTAAATATATGTCCATTTTAAAATTGCTTTTTGCTTCTTCCATCTCTAATTCTTTTGGACAGGAATGAAAGAATGTTTAAATTCTTTCTTATTCAAGCAAGAACTTCTTTAGCCTAATAGTCTTTTGTTGCCTCCTAGATCTTGGTGAGTTTTCTGTGGTTAAATGATGCTTTTAACTTCTGTATCAACACAAACTGTCTTTGTTGGTTTCTCCAAAATAGTATTTTCTTCCTCTAGTGTGTCATTACAGTCCCTTTTGGCTTTTGTTTCTTCCTCAGGGAATAAATGTGGGTGCTCCGTGCATCCCCTACATACAAAATGCTGGATCCGGGATTCTAATCCTTGGCATTTAGGACGATCCATTAGGGGCTTATAAATGCGCATTTTCACTCCTTCTACAAAGGCACTGGTCTGCTTTATGACAGAGGGCTTAACATTCCTCAATTCTATCACTCCATCCATCTTTGGTCCTGTCCCACAGTGTACTGCAATGTTTTAGATATTTTTAAAAGTCTACTAATTTAATGAATTGTCTTATTTTGCATTTTTTGCTTACTAATAGAATTGACCATTTTTCCATGTATTTATTTACTTATTTCATTTCTTCTTGTCTGAATTATATATGACTGAATGGTTTTAATTAGTATTTCCAATACTAATAACAAACCAAGCTGAATGGAACCTTTCAAAATATCCCTGTTGGATGAATAAGGAAAACATCTCCAGCTTACTTATGATATAGCCTGCCTTTGAGAAACTGGATGAATTTGCAGCAAATAATTCTAAATCTGTGGTTAAAGAAAATAATTTCTAGATGCTATCTCACAGGCCTTTACTGAAAAATATATCAGTAGGCTATTAGAACCTGTACCCCTGTAACTTCAGGATTATGTGTCATGTTACCTGTTTCAAATGTTAGAAGTATAGCAGGTATTTGATGACGATCAGATGAGTGGGTGGATAAATGGATGTTGGATGCATGAAGTTAGTGTCCCTCACATCTTCGGCCCTAATAACACAAGTGATACACAAATACTTTTTTTTTTTTTTTTTTTTTGTGGTATGTGGGCCTCTCACTGTTGTGGCCTCTCCCGCTGCAGAGCACAGGCTCCAGACGCGCAGGCTCAGCGGCCATGGCTCACGGGCCCAGCCGCTCCGCGGCACGTGGGATCTTCCCGGACCGGGGCACGAACCCATGTCCCCTGCATAGGCAGGCAGACTCTCAACCACTGCGCCACCAGGGAAGCCCCACAAATACTTTTTAACGAAAAATTGGAAACAGTACAGAAATACATAGATTTTCAAAAAGCGAAAGCTGTCTTAATCACTTCCCTTTCCAAAGATTTCTTCCATATTCTTTTCCTTTCATGTACATATTTGTGTATGTACCTAAATACTTGTTTTTAGTATTTATTTATATTTGTTTTTGACATAAATGGGATCATACTATATATGTTTTTCCAGACTCGGTTTTTTAAAAGAAGTTACTTTGTCTTTAATGTTTTCTTTTTTAAAAAAATAGATTTATTTTTGGCTGTGTTGGGCCTTCATTGCTGCGCATGGGCTTTCTCTAGTTATGGCGAGCGGGGGCTACTCTTCGTTGCGGTGCACGGGCTTCTCATTGCGGTGGCTTCTCTTGTTGTGGAGCACAAGCTCTAGGCATGTGGGCTTCAGTAGTTGTGGCATGTGGGCTCAGTAGTTGTGGCTTGCAGGCTCTAGAGATCAGGCTTAGGTTGTGGCGCATGGGCTTAGTTGCTCTGCGGCATGTGGGATCTTCCCCGGCCAGGGCTTGAACCTGTGTCCCTTGCATTGGCAGGCAGATTCTTTTTTTTTTTTTGCGGTACGCGGGCCTCTCACTGCCGTGGCCTCTCCTGCCGCGGAGCACAGGTTCCGGACATGCAGGCCCAGAGGCCATGGCCCACGGGCCCAGCCGCTCCGCGGCATGCGGGATCCTCCCAGACCGGGGCACGAACCAGAGTCCCCTGCATCGGCAGGTGGACCCCCAACCACTGTGCCACCAGGGAAGCCCGGCAGGCAGATTCTTAACCACTGTACCACCAGGGAAGTCCCTGTCTTTAATGTTTTCTAAGGCAGTACAATTGCTATATAACATGCCATGAGGGGGTTATACCAAAATTTAGGTAACCATCCTTCTGTCAGTGGACATGTCTCTAAGTGCATGGTATATGGAAATTCTATTCATTTTTGTAATATTGTTCTAGATTCCTTATGTCCTCTCATATTAGTTTTAATGGTTTTTCAGTTGATTCATTTGGATATTCTAGGTAGAAAATCTTATTGACTGTAGATAATAACAATTTTATATTTTCCCTTTCATTATTTATATGTCTATTTCCATTTTGTGGCTTATTGTACAGATAGAGTGGCAAGTGTAGTGTTTTGTAGTAGTAGTAATAATAATGTGGCCCCGTTTTTCTATTCTTGGTTTTAATGATGTTTCAGTCAGTATTACACATGAATTCATAGTCATGCCAAGTTTCTCGTGTGCAAGTTAGGGTTCCTTGGTAAAGAATAGGACCCTGCAACTTAGAATGGGAACACCTGGTGGGGATGATGGGCTCATGGAGTGCCAGAGGACATGTGGCAGCACCTGACTACCAAAGCGAAGGTGGACACGATTGCCATGGAGCGCAGCAGAGAGGTACTGGTAATCAGAAAGCCTTTGCCCACAGGGTTGTTTGGCAATGACTAATTAATTGTGGTATCTCTAGGAACAAAATTGATGGGCAGCCTGATAAAGCATTACTTGATCTATATAACAGAAAAAGGTCCAAGTCTAGTTGCCAAAAACCTGATTTGAGTCACCACAATGAAGAGTCAAGACCTCTCATCCAGTTTCCAGACTAAGTAAATTCACAGACCCAGAGGAATTGGCTACAAAGGAGGGATAAAAGAGAACTCTAGGGCTAAAGGACAGTATGCAAGGAAGGATGTTTGCTTTGTTGCCCTGGGTCAGAGCTGGTTTACAGCTAGTAGGGTAAAGCTGGCAAGCAGGGAACTGTGGACTGTGTTTGGCAAGCAAGAATCCTTCTGCTGTGTCAGCAAAACTTGGTGAACAAGTGCCACTGAATGTCCCACACCCATGCCACCGTGAGCTGTGCCCCTGAAACAAAAGAGGAAGCACACTGGAACCAAGGAGAGAAGCTCTTCTGTCATATCCCTCTGGCGCCCTCTACTGACAAAGCTTCACATTTTGCAAGCTTGCAAAACAAATGTTTACTGCAAGCACCAAGTTTCACAAAGTGGGGTCAGTGAAGGATGATTTGGAGCTGAGAGGATGGTGATTTGATAATTGGCACAAATGGGGATCGTATGACGTTTGCACTGTAGGTTTATGGGAGGTAAACCTTATCAAGTTAATAAAGTTTCCTTTTAGTTATATATTAAGTTTTTTTTTTCTTCTTAATCGGGAATGAGCATTCAGATTTATGAGATGGATTTTTTTTAATCCATTGAGATGAGATGATCTTTTTCTCTTTTAATATGTTAATAACTTAAAACACATTAATAGATTTGTTGATTTGACTCATCTTAAATTTGGGGGATAAATCCTACTTGTTCATAATTTATTATTCTTTTACTAGACAGTTAGAATTGTAGATTTTTATTTTGTATTTATATATTCTATAAATGAGATTAACCTATAGATTCATTTTTTGGTGCTTCTTTGTTGTATTGTGATCAGTTATGCTAGCTTGGCAGTTTGAATTGGGAAGCTTTTCATCTTTTTATACTCTGAAACCTACAAAATAAAAATAGAACAAAATAGATTACTATTTGTTCCTTGAAACTGGTAAATTCAGTCATAAACAGTCTTGCTGGGTATCATTTTAAAGGAGATATTTGGCTCCCTTTTCCATTTTTTAAAATGATTACTGATGTCTTTACTTAAAAAAAAACTCTTTTTGAGTGATTTTTGGTAACATATCTTCCTAGAAAATAATCCATTTCATTAAAACGTTCATTTCAAATTTATTAGTATAAACGTGATCTATAGTCTCTTACAGTTTAAATTTTTCTATTATTTCTGAAGTTATCTTTTCCATCCTTTACTTTAAAAAATTTGTGTCTTTTCTCTCATTTTCTTGCTGAGCTTTGTCAAAGGTTTGACCATTTTATTGGTCTTCATAAAATCCATCTTTTGGTTTTATTGAGCAAATCTGTTTTGTTCCCTGTCACATTGGTTTTTGCTTTAATTTTGAGTAATTATGTTCATGTATTATTTATAATTATTTAATTATATAGTTACTATAATTATGTATAATTATTTTCTTTGAGCTTATATTGCTAATCTTTGTCTAGTTTCTTAAGTACTCAATTCATTTATTTTCAAATTTTATTATTTTCTTTTTAAAAAATTTTTGCCTGCGTTGGGTCTTTGTTGCTGCACACGGGCTTTCTGTAGTTGCAGTGAGCGGGGCTACTCTTCATTTTGGTGCGTGGGCGTCTCATTGCAGTGACTTCTCTTGTTTTGGAGCACGGACTGTCGGTGCATGGGCTTCAGTAGTTGCAGCACGCGGGCTCAGTAGTTGTGGCTTGCGGGCTTAGTTGCTCCACGGCATATGGGATCTTCCTGGACCAGAGATTGAACCCATGTCCCCTGCATTTGGCAGGCAGATTCTTAACCACTGAGCCACCAGGGAAGTCCCTTATTTTCTTGTAAATGCATATAAACCAACACTTTTCTGAGTACAGTCTGAAGTTTTAATAAATAATGCTTACATTGTCATTCCTTTCCAAATAATTTGAAATTTATTTATTTTTCCCCAACATTTTATTATGAGTGTTTCCAAATATACACAAAGTTGAAAGAATTTTACAGTGAATGCCCTAAAGCCCATCTTCTAGTTATGATTCTACCATTCACATTTTATTATTCTTGCTTTATCACGTCTATACATCCTTCCTCCATTAATCCATCTTACCTTTTCTGGGCCTTTAAAAGTAAATTGTAGGCATCATAATTTTTAGTTTACAATTTGTTATTTCCTTTTGTTGTTGTTATTATTATTTGTTATTTCCTTTTTAACCCTAGTTATTTAATAGGGTTTTTTTTTAACGTCTTTATTGGAGTATAATTGCTTTACAATGGTGTGTTACTTTCTGCTTTGTAACAAAGTGAATCAGTTATACATATACATATGTCCCCATATCTCTTCCCTCTTGCGTCTCCCTCCCTCCCACCCTCCCTATCCCACCCCTCTAGGTGGTCACAAAGCACCGAGCTGATCTCCCTGTGCTATGCGGCTGCTTCCCACTAGCTATCTATTTTACGTTTGGTAGGTAGTGTATATATGTCCATGCCACTCTCTCACTTTGTCCCAGCTTACCCTTCCCCCTCCCCTTATTAATAGGGTGTTTTTTAATTGTCCAAGTAGTTAAGGTTGGAGAGGAAAGAGTGTAGGCTGTCTTTCTATTGCTCACAGCAATGCTTTGACCTTTACACTCTTACTGTCTTCCATTATGGTCTAGGAATGTGAAATATAAGAGTTATGCTTATTGGAATTTGTAGAGCTCTTACTTGGGCTTCATATATGCTCACATTATATGACTATTTCATGGGTATTTTAAAAGAATGTTTTCTCTGTTAGGTACAAAGTTGTGGAATTGTCTATTAGTCTAGCTGTCAAATTCTTCATATTGTTATTTATTTTGGTCTACCTGAGCTATTAATTTCAGAGAGGTGTGATAGTCTCCTAAGATGATTGTGGATCTGTCAATTTCTTACATTTCTAATTTTTTGCTTTATATATTCCAAAAATATGTTATTAGAATATAAAAGTTTATAACTGTAATATCTTCTTAATAAAGCTTGCCTTTTATCAGTTTAAAATATCCCTTTTTGTCTCATTTAATTATTCTTGGCTTGAGTTCTGTTTTGCCAGATATTAATTGCCAAACCTGCTTTCTTTTTGCTTTGATTATATTAACTGTGGTTTTTAAAAATAGCTCATAGTTGGATCAAAAAAATCTGAGAGGTTTTTTTTGATAGGGGAATTTACTCCAGTTAATTTTATTGGGATTTTTCATTTGTTTATACTTGATATTTCCATATATATATAATATATATATATATATATATATTTTTTTTTTTTTTTTTTTCGGTACGTGGGCCTCTCACTGTTGTGGCCTCCCCCGCTGCGGAGCACAGGCTCCGGATGCGCAGGCTCAGCATCCATGGCTCACGGGCCTAGCCGCTCCGAGGCATGGGGGATTCTCCCGGACTGGGGCACGAACCCGCGTCCCCCGCATCGGCAGGCAGACTCCCAACCACTGCGCCACCAGGGAAGTCCTGTTTCCATATTATTTTATGTTTCCTGCTTTTCAAGCTTTCTAGTTGTTGCTCTCCTTTTTTTTTTTTTTCCTTTTTAAAATTATTTTATTTTATTTATTATTTTTTTGGCTGTGCTGGGTCTTTGTTGTGGCGCGTGGGTTCTTCTTTGTTGTGTCGTGAGGGCTTCTCCAGTTGTGGCACGTGGGCTACAGAGTACGCGGGCTCAGTGGTTGTGGTGCGCAGGTTTATTTGCCCCACAGCATGTGGGATCTTAGTCCCCCAACCAGGGATCGAACCCGTGTCCCCTACATTGGAAGGCAGATTCTCATCCAATAGTGGAATTGATCGAATTTTTATTTCTTGACTTCCAGCTTTCTAGTGCAAACTTCAACTATTTGCATACCGCTTTCCTGGTTTTGTAATATCTGCATACCACCTGCATTACTACTATTTTCTAGTTAGTTATTCACCTAAACAACTATATCAATTTATTTTCAGTTAAGATAATATTATTGCTATAAAAGGAAAGCCAGTATCATTTGCTGTAAATAGAAATTAATGTAAATAGAAGTGCAAGAAATATCAGATGATGTTATTACATTTCAGCCAGCTCATCTTGCCTGCCTGGAGCCTGTTCTCTTTTTTTTGATTAAAAGAAAACGAAAGTGTTAAGATTTAGAAAGATGTTAAAGACATGATTGCAGCAAACGGACAGGCTCTAAGTTAATCAGAATCATGGATTGTGATTGATTTTTTAAAATATCATGTTTACATACCATCTAAAGGCTCCTCTTGATGTCTCATTCTTGAGGTACATGCTTCAGGAGTTTGTCATACATTCTTTTCTTGCAGTGGTAACCCTTAAACATTTAGCTTTGTTCTTTCTATTAAATCTAATCAATATCTCTATCTACTTGCCTTTATTAAGGCAAAGCTTTTACTTACCTCTTCTCTTCCTCTCCTACATCCCATGTTGAAATCATTCACTATATATTTCTATTTTACAGTTGATAGAACTGAGGCTTTGGAGAGTTGAGTAAACTTGTTTGAGTGCCAAAGTTGGGAGTTGAGCCTAGGCAATCTGCCTTCAGAGCCTGTGCTTTTTCCACTAGACTATACTGCCTAATTTGGGATTTAGTTCCAGATTATGATTTATTACTAAAAATTTATGACATATAGCTTAAATATACATTTTACTATTTCTTATTCATATCTCTTTCATTTTATTTTGCTAAAGTATATCCTTGAGGGACTTCCCTGGTGGTGCAGTGGATAAGACTCCTTGCTCCCAATGCAGGGGGCCCAGGTCTGATCCCTGGTCAGGGAACTAGATCCCACATGCATGCTGCAACTAAGAGTTCACATGCCACAACTAAGGAGCCAGTGAGCTGCAACTAAGCAGGTGGCAAGCCTCAACTAAAGAGCCCGCAAGCCGCAACTAAGACTTGGAGCAACCAAATAAATTATTTAAATAAATATATTAAAAAAATAAAGTATATCCTTGAGTAACTCTTTCAGAAAGACCAGGTATATTTCTTTCTTCCCCTCACATTTAAATGTGAGGCTGGCTAGGAATAGAATCTTAGATTCACATTTATTGTCTTTTAGAATTTTGAAAACATTGTACACTTCTCGACTATTATTTAGTCTTGGCAATCAAAGAGATGACTGATGCCATTCCTACCTTTCAGAATTTCTACCTACCCTTTATTCCTTTCCTCTTCACTGCAACTTCTCTTGTCCAGACACGTGGAAGGCCCTTTTCCCCCATTTTATTTAAAAAAATATTTAAATATTTATTTATTTTGTGGCATGCGGGAGCTTGGTTGCAGCATGTGGGATCTTTAGTTGTGGCATGTGGACTTCTTAGTTGCAGCACGTGGACTCTTAGTTGCAGCATGCAAACTCTTAGTTGCGGCATGCATGCGGGATCTAGTTCCTTGACCAGGGATCAAACCCAGGCCCCCTGCATTGGGAGTGTAGGGTCTTACCCACTGGACCACCAGGAAAGTCCCCCCCACCTGTTTTAAAATTGGTAATAACACACACAAAGTACAAAAATATTAAGTATATAGTTTGATGAATATGGCTAAGCACCCCTGTAACCACCATCCAGATAGAGACATAGAGCACATTTACAGCATCCCAGAAGTCTCCCTCCTGCCCCATTCCCAATCAATAAACTAACCCTCCCCCCAAAAGTAACCATTATTCTGACTTCTATCACTATAGAAAAGTTGTGCTTGTACTTCTACCTTATATAAATGACTTCATACAGTATATACTGTTTTGTGTCTGGTAGAGTCATATTTTAATGTTTTTTTCCAAGTAGAAACTTGAGGAGAAGCTAGAGTTCTGGATGGAGAAATTTGATAAGGACACAGAAATGAAACAGAATGAACTAAATGCTCTCAAAGCTGCTAAGGCCAGTGACTTAGCACACCTTCAAGAACTTGCAAAGACGGTAAGGAAGCAGAGGCTTAATACTGTAAGGCAGAGCACTGAGGAGTGGGTGGTAGCTAAGCAACAGTAGCTGGGGGATACTCTTTTTGGTCACAACGTGGTATGCCTGTAAACCACTAGGATTCTTTCTTGATGATGATGATGACGTCCTCGTTGATGGGGACAATAAGAGCAGCAGCCGACACTTTATATTGCTTAATCTGTCCCGGGCACTTTTCTAGTATTTTACATGTATAACTAACTTATTTAACCCTCCCCAAACTCCTTGAGCTAGATACTGTTTTTATTTCTACTTTATGACCTCTGAAGATAATTTATAAATGATGATTTATAAAAAGCTTCTGATTATGGTTTCATCATTGAATAGATGTAGAACTTCTCAAATTTCTCTTTTAAAAGATGGCTGCTATTTGTAGGTATACATTCTATTAGTTTTTTAAAATTAATTATTTTGATGTCATTAGCCACACATCAAGTTAGTATTTCATTTTTTTTTTAAAGAAGAGGGCAATTTTTAAAATTAATTAATTATTTGTTGCATTGGTCTTCATTGCTGCGTGTGGGCTTTCTCTAGTTGCGGCGAGCAGGGGCCACTCTTCATTGTGGTGCGTGGGTTTCTCATTGCGGTGGCTTCTCTTGTTGCAGAGCACGGACTCTAGGCGCGTGGGCTTCAGTAGTTGTGACGTGTGGACTTCAGTAGTTGTGGCTCATGGGCTGTAGAGCGCAGGCTCAGTAGTTGCGGCGCACGGGCTTAGTTGCTCCGCAGCATGTGGGATCTTCCCTGACCAGGGCTTGAACCTGTGTCCTTTGCATTGGCAGGTGGATTCTTAACAATTGTGCCACCAGGGAAGTTCTGGCATGGTTCATTTTAAAGTTTTATATTAAAAATGCAGGGCTGGGGAGTTCCCTGGTGGTCTAGTGGTTAGAATTCCAGGCTTTCACTGCCATGGCTGGGGTTCAATCCCTGGTTGGGAAACTGAGATCTCACAAGTCATGTGGTGCAGAAAAAAAAAAAGAACACAAAAAACCTGGGCTGGCTGGACCACAGCTTAGTGAGCAAATTCTGTAACATATGATTGATGTCTACTTTTGCAGATAAGGGAATATGAACAAGTCATCATTGAAGATCGTATAGAAAAGGAGAAGACCCGGAAGAAGATAGAACAGGATCACTTGGAATTAGAGAGCAGCATAAAGGTAGAAAACTGGCACCTTGGTAATTGGCATCTTGGGGCTTTTTCAATTCTGTAGCTGGCCAAACACTGAGGAATGCAGAGCATCTCTCGTTTATTATCACACGTGGAACAGGGAATCTGTGAGGAAGCATGGCCTAAAAATTGGGCTTTGCCAACACACGGCCCGTGGTGCAGGGAGACAGTTAAGAGAAAAGGACATGCCCCCAATTTTTAATCCAGGAAGGAAGAGGTGGTTAGCAGTGGAAGCAAAACCTAGAACTTGTGCCCAGAGGTCAAACTTATGAATACTAGTTCTAACCAAAACAGCTCTTAAAGGAATTCTTTTTAATATACTACTACTTCTTAAAATCCTATTTATAAATCAGTCCAGGCTATCTGCTAGGTTCAGATCAAGAGCTGTTTTCAAAAAAGGTGAAGGTGATTAAGTAGCAGTTCAGAAAAAAAGAGAGAGAGTTTTATATGAACTTGTGTATATTAGTGATGATGAAACTGGCAAGTCAGATTCTGGGAAATATTTTCAAGCAAGAATAACGTCAGCTGGACTAAAACTGTAGTTTTGACAATTGCTCTTCTCTCTGAAAGAGAAGTATCTGCTGAGACCCTACAGTGTGCAAGCTGTGGTTTAGGATGTATATTAGGGGGTGTATTAAGACAGTAAACTTTGAAGTACATTCAGGACCAGGTATTTAAACCCAAACTTGAGCTTTCCATTAGGAGTCAGATGTGTAGTTAGCAAGTATTTATTGAGCTTCTCTGGTGTTTTCTATTTGTCAGGATTCCTCGATTTAGAGCAAAACGGTAAGAGGTAGCTGAGGACCATTTTTGTTTTCTTTTCATTAGTGGATTTGCTCCCAGTCTTTGAAGCTTAATCTGATTTGAAAGTAGACCAGACTGTATTTAGAACAGTTGTGTCTAATGACTAAGATATTCAAGGGAGCTAACTAAATCCTTTTTGAAGGGGAGTTTTGATCCTTTCATCAATCATTAGAGATTGAAATGCACCAGGAAACCTACTGAAATCACTAGATTATCTGCACATTTTTGACTGAGTGCTTGCTTTTGCCTGTGGTCCAGGTAACTAGCATCGCTTTTGGATCAAATGGTTGTTAGATTCGGGGAACTTGGAAGTTCATAAAGAGCAGCAGTACAAGGGACTCAGGTTTCTAAGGGTAAAGGAAAGATAGGCCTAATCAGATCCCTTTTCTTTAGTTTTACTCCTTGAAAACTTTAGAGTCCAGGGCTTAAGCTCTGAGTCCTGCACAACAGGCAAGCACTGCTCAAGGATAGCATGCTTGGCCACTTCTGTGTCTCAGAGACCATCTTCACAGAAGTTAGTTTATGAAGAAACAATCCCCTTATGTAGAAAGAATGCAGCTTGTCAGGCATACTACAAATTGTACCCGCTTCCCTGTCCTCTTCCAGCTCCAGGCCTGGTGGCGAGGCACTGTGGTGCGGAAGGAAATTGGTGGTTTCAGAATGCCCAAGAAGGACAAAGATGATGGCAAGGATTCAAAAGGTAAAGGTAAAGGCAAAGACAAGGACAAGCGGAGAGGCAAGAAGTGACCAAGTTATCTTCTGTCTTTTCTGCTGGTGTTTTGGAGGTCGGAAGGAGGACCTGAAGGGAGTAAGAAACATCTTTTACCATCACAGATAACTCATCTACAGGTTGTTTCTTATTTGGACATTCTCAGGTGAGGCCTAGTTATACTAGGTCACCTTGACTGTTATACTAGTTTTCAAACCCTTAATTAGGATTATACTGTGGATTCAGAGCTTCTTCATAACTTGAAAAAAAAATTCCTGGGAAGAAATATTTCTAGGAGTCTTGTGAAGATTCCTCTCGCTCTTTCTCACCAGAAAAAAAGTACATAATCCTAGTTATAGTGATACATTAAAACTTCAGTAATTCCTGTAATGTCTCTGATTCTGACTTTATTCAACTTGCCTATAGTGAAAAACGGCACTTAGGAGCAAAGAGTGTCATAAATGACACTCTTTTTTTGGCATCTCATTTATTTTTTTATACAGCATGTTCTTATTACTTATCTATTATATATATATTAGTGTATACATGTCAA
This sequence comes from Phocoena sinus, assembly GCF_008692025.1. Classification (NCBI taxonomy): domain Eukaryota; kingdom Metazoa; phylum Chordata; class Mammalia; order Artiodactyla; family Phocoenidae; genus Phocoena; species Phocoena sinus. Next base: position 73,394,285 of record NC_045766.1, on the reverse strand, counting down.
TCCCAACCTCCCAATTCATCACACCACCACCCCCTGCCACTTTCTCCCCTTGGTGTCCATACATTTGTGCTCTACATCTGTTTCTCTATTTCTGGTCTGCAAACTGGTTCATCTGTACCATTTTTCTAGGTTCCACATATATGCGTTAATATATAATATTTGCTTTTCTCTTTCTGACTTCACTCTGTATGACAGTCTCTAGGTCCATCCACGTCTCCAAAAATGACCCAATTTCATTTCTTTTTGTCTGAATAATATTCCATTGTATATATGTACCACATCTTCTTTATCCATTTGTCTGTCGATGGGCATTTAGGTTGCTTCCATGACCTGGCTATTGGAAATAGTGCTGCAATGAACATTGGGGTGCATGTGTCTTTTTGAATTATGGTTTTCTCTGGGTATATGCCCAGCAGTGGGATTGCTGGATCATATGGTAATTCTATTTTTAGTTGTTTAAGGACCCTCCATACTGTTCTCCATAGTGGCTGTATCAATTTACATTCCCACCAACAGTACAAGAGGGTTCCCTTTTCTCCACACGCTCTCCAGCATTTGTTGTCTGTTGTCTGTAGATTTTCTGATGATGCCCATTCTAACCGGTGTGAAGTGATACCTCAGTGTAGTTTTGATTTGCGTTTCTCTAATAATTAGTGATGTTGGGCAGCTTTTCATGTGTTTGTTGGCAATCTGTTTACCTTCTATGGAGAAATGTCTATTTAGGTCTTCTGCCCATTTTTTGATTGTTTTTTTTGTGGTACGCGGACCACTCACTGTCATGGCCTCTCCCGTTGCGGAGCACAGGCTCCAGACGCGCAGGCTCAGTGGCCATGGCTCACGGGCCCAGCCGCTCCGCTGCATGTGGGATCTTCCCGGACCGGGGCACGAACCCATGTCCCCTGAATCGGCAGGCAGACTCTCAACCACTGTGCCACCAGGGAAGCCCCTATTTTTTTTAATACTGAGCTGCACGAGCTGTTTATACATTTTGGAGATTAATCCTTTGTCCGTTGATTCGTTTTGCAAATATTTTCTCCCATTCTGAGGGTTATCTTTTCTTGTTTATAGTTTCCTTTGCTGTGCAAAAGCTTTTAAGTTTCATTAGGTCCCATTTGTTTATTTGTTTTTATTTCCATTACTCTAGGAGGTGGGTCAAAAAAGATCTTGCTGTGATTTATGTCAAAGAGTGTTCTTCCTATGTTTTCCTCTAAGAGTTTTATAGTGTCCGGTCTTACATTTAGGTCTTTAATCCATTTTGAGTTTATTTTTGTGTATGGTGTTAGGGAGTGTTCTAACTTCATTCTTTTACATGTAGCTGTCCAGTTTTCCCCTCACCATTTATTGAAGAGGCTGTTTTTTCTCCATTGTATATCCTTGCCTCCTTTGTCATAGATTAGGTAACCATAGGTGTGTGGGTTTATCTCTGGGCTTTCTATCCTGTGCCATTGATCTATATTTCTGTTTTTGTGCCAGTACCATATGGTCTTAATTACTGTAACTTTGTAGTATAGCCCAAAGTCAGGGAGTCTGATTCCTCCAGCTCTGTTTTTTCCCCTCAAGATTGCTTTAGCTATTCAGGGTTTTTTGTGTCTCCATACAAATTTTAAGATTTTTTGTTCTAGTTCTGTAAAAAATGCCATTGGTAATTTGATAGGGAATCCATTGAATCTGTAGATTGCTTTGAGTAGTATAGTCATTTTCACAATATTGATTCTTCCAATCCGAGAACGTGGTATATCTCTCCACCTGTTTGTGTCATCTTTGATTTCTTTCATCAGTGTATAGTTTTCTGAATACAGGTCTTTTACCTCCTTTGTAGGTTTATTCCTAGATATTTTATTCTTTTTGTTGCAATGGTGAATGGGATTGTTCCCTTACTTTCTCTTTCTGATCTTTCGTTGTTAGTGTATAGGAATGCAAGAGATTTCTGTGCATTAATTTTGTATCCTGCAACTTTACCAAATTCATTGATTAGCTCTAGTATTCTACTGGCATCTTTAGGATTCTCTATGTATGGTATCATACCATCTGCAGTGACAGTTTTACTTCTTCTTTTCCGACTTGGATTCCTTTTATTTTTTTTTCTCTGATTGCTGTGGCTAAAACTTCCAAAAACTATGTTGAATAATAGTGGTGAGAGTGGACAACCTTGTCTTGTTCCTGATCTTAGCGGAAATGGTTTCAGTTTTTCACCATTGAGAATGATGTTTGCTGTGGGTTTGTCATATATGGCCTTTATTATGTTGAGGTAGGTTCCCTCTATGCCCACTTTTTGGATAGTTATCATAAATGGGTGTTGAATTTTGTCAGTAGCTTTTTCTGCATCTGTTGAGATGATCATATGGTTTTTATTCTTCAATATATTAATATGGTGTATCACATTGATTGATTTGTGTATATCGAAGAATCCTTGCATCACTGGGATAAATCCCAGTTGATCATGGTGTATGATCCTTTTAATGTGTTGCTGGACTCTGTCTGCTAGTATTTATTGAGGATTTTTGCATCTATACTCCTCAGTGATATTGGTCTATAATTTTCTCTTTCTGTAGTAGCTTTGTCTGGTTTTGGTATCAGGGTGATGGTAGCTTCGTAGAATGAGTTTGGGAGTGTTCCTTCCTTTGCAATTTTTTGGAAGACGGGTGTTAGCTCTTTTCTAAATCTTTGATAGAATTCACCTGTGAAGCCATCTGGTCCTGGACTTCTGTTTGTTGGAGGATTTTTAATCAGAGTTTCAACTTCATTACTTGTGATTGGTCTGCTCATATTTTCTATTTCTTCCTGGTTCAGTCTTGGAAGGTTATACCGTTCTAAGCATTTGTCCATTTTTTCCAGGTTGTCTATTTTATTGGCATAGAGTTGCTTGTAGTAGTCTCTTACGATGCTTTGTATTTCTACGGTGTCCGTTGTAACTTCTCCTTTTTCATTTCTAATTTTTATTGAGTCCTCTCCCTCTTTTTCTTGATGAGTCTGGCTAAAGCTTTATCAATTTTGTTTATCTTCTCAAAGAACCAGCTTTTAGTTTCATTGATCTTTGCTATTGTTTTGTTTCTATTTCGTTTGTTTCTGCTCTGATGTTTATGATTTCTTCCTTCTACTTACTTTGGGTTTTGTTTGTCCTTCTTTCTCTAGTTCCTTTAGGTGTAAGGTTAGATTGAGATTTTTCTTGTTTCTTGAGGTAGGATTACTGTGTTACTATAAACGTACCTCTTATAACTGCTTTTGCTGCATCCCATAGGTTTTGGATTGTCATGTTTTTGTTGTCATTTTTCTCTAGGTATTTTTTGATTTCCTCTTTGATTTATTCAGTGATCTCTTGGTTATTTAGTAACGTATTGTTTAGCCTCCATGTGTGTGTTTTTATGGTTTTTTTCCCTGTAATTGATTTCTAATCTCATAGCGTTGTGGTCGGAAAAGATGCTTGATATGATTTCAGTTTTCTTAAATTTACCGAGGCTTGATTTGTGACACAAGGTGTGATCTATCCTGGAGAATGTTCCGTGTGCACTTGAGAAGAAAGTGTAATCTGCTGTTTTTGGATGGAATGTCCTGTAAATATCAATTAAATCTCTTTGGTCTATTGTGTCATTTACAGCTTGTGTTTCCTTATTAATTTTCTGTGTGGATGATCTGTCCGTTGGTGTAAGTGAAGTGTTAATGTCCCCCACTATTATTGTGTTACTGTTGATTTCCTCTTTTATAGCTGTTAGCAGTTGCCTTATGTATTGAGGTGCTCCTATGTTGGGTGCATATATATTTGTAATTGTTTTATCTTCTTCTTTGATTGATCCCTTGATCATTATATAGTGTCCCTCCTTGTCTCTTGTAACATTATTTTAAAGTCTATTTTATCTGATACGAGTATTGCTACTCCAGCTTTCTTTTGATTTCCATTTGCATGGAATATCTTTTTCCATCCCCTCGCTTTCAGTCTGTATGTGTCCCTTGGCCTGAAGTGGGTCTCTTGTAGACAGCATATATATGGGTCTTGTTTCTGTATCCATTCAGTGAGCCTGTGTCTTTTGGTTGGAGCATTTAATCCATTCATGTGTAAGGTAATTATCGATATTTATGTTCCTATTACCATTTTCTTCATTGTTATGGGTTTTTGGTAGGACATTTTCTTCTCTTGTGTTTCCCACTTAGAGAAGTTCCTTTATCATTTGTTGTAGAGCTGGGTTGGTGGTGCCTAATTCTCTTAGATTTTGCTTGTATGTAAAGCTTTGGCTTTCTCCATCAAATCTGAATGAGATGCTTGCCAGGTAGAGTGATCTTGGTTGTAGGTTCTTCCCTTTCATCACTTTATCATGCTACTCCCTTCTGCCTTGTAGTTTCTGCTGAGACATCACCTGTTAACCTTATGGGATTTCCCTTGTATGTTGTTTTCCCCTTGGTGCTTTTAATAATTTTTGTCAATTTGATTACTGTATGTCCCAGCATGTTTCTCCTTGGGTTTATGCTGCCTGGGACTCTCTGCACTTCCCGGACTTGGGTAGCTGTTTCCTTTCCCGTGTTAGGGAAGTTTCCAACTATAATGTCTTCAAATATTTTCTTGGGTCCCTTCTCTCTTTTCTTTCTGGGACTTCTATAATGTGAATTTTGGTGTGTTTAATGTTGTCCCAGAGGTCTCTTAGGCTGTCTTCATTTCTTTTCTTTCTTTTTTCTTTATTCTGTTCCATGGCAGTGAATTCCACCATCCTGTTTTCCAGGGCACTTATCCATTCTTCTGTCTCAGTTATTCTGCTATTGATTCCTTCTAGTGTAATAAATGACACTCTTATGAGCAAAAGTGGTGTTCAGTAGGAACTACAAGATGATGTTTATCAAGTGTCTAGAATATTACATACACAATAAAGTTTTAATAAAGGTTGGTTCCTGCCTGCCTTTTAAATTTATTATCACTTTACTGTTTTTATGGGGGGGGTGTCACATGGAACATATATCTTATTATAAGCTACTTCAGCTCCTTTTCAGGGAAGTAGGTAGGGATATAAATGATAAATACAAGATAGAAGTGAGATGTCAGAATATACAGCCCACACATAGGAAACACAGGGGACACAGGTCAGTGCGAGATGAGTTTCGAGATATTGCTGAGATGTGAGACAGTAGGGCCTATACCTGCTTTGCTTACTCAATAGCTCTCACCTTATGGGGTATTAAGACTAAAAGAGGTAAAGCATGTGAAAATACCTAATCTGTGACTGGCACATAAAGCTGATTGTCATTCTCTCTCTCCCGCTAAAAGAGAATGAGCCCATTGGGTCATTCTTGCCTTGATTGATCAGAATAGAATGTCTTGGAATGCTAAAGCTCTCCCTATAGCATAGTTGGTAATTTCTGAGAAAAGTCTTTCAAATGGGTCACATATATTTCAAAATTAAGCCTTATATCTAACTCCAAATACAGGACACTACTGATATGTATACTTCCTTAAAAAAGTATATTTTGAGCTCAAGGGACCATTATGAGGACCCAGTTTCTACTGATATTCCATCAAAGAATTTACCCTTTTGTTTTTGCCAAGGAAACCATGCTTTAGGTATGAACATTTTCAAATCAGCCTTTATTTCATGCTATTGAAGTGTTGTCTTTTATTTTAATGTCAATGTGTAAAGTGGCATACAGGCAATTTAAAATTACATGATACTGACATGTTTATTCTTAGAACTTATGCATTATATTTACAGACATACAAATATAGGACAATGTTTTACAAAATCTTTTACTAATTACATGTTTACAACATTTTCAGAAATAAAATGAAATCTGCTGTAAACCACCTTACTGCAATATGTATATAAAAACGTTTCTGAATATCCATGTTCTCCTTCATTTCTATAACCATTTAAGCGCTTAGTTTTAAAAAATTCATCATACTCATCAGCGTAGTCATACATCATTAGTCACTGCTGGACTTTTATCAAGTAGAGAAATCAGACTCCTTGATTAGCTGTGAGGCTGTATTTTCAAAAGCTATTAAGGAAAGTGACCCACTACTACTAAGTGTCCTATTCTATTCTAGCCAAATACAAAGGCCCTTTCTCCCATGAGTTGTTTCCAGAGAAAATTGGTTTGGAGTGCTAAGCAAGTATGAGACTGAAAGCCCAGAAACCTGCTGACTTAAAATCTCCACCGTTAGCAGGGGCCCTGGTGGGCGGGCACTTAGCCTTTTCTTCATTCACTCTTCAGCGCTGGGAAGGTCACTGCTTCAGTAGGAAGTTCATAAATGGTCAGGTGGAACTGTAACAAAGTCATCTTTATCTTATATTAGAGTCTAGCAAGGCTAAATATTAAATTTTCTTTCCAGTTAAAAAAAAAAAGGTATATACAAAACACTGAGTACAAAAATTTTCCAACAAAAACATCATGACTTGTTTTGCATCTTGACATAGAAAAGACATTCAATATATTTTTCTTTCATTATCAACCAAAACTGTAAACAAATATTTTCTAACTATTCAAATATAAATTTGAATTAGTCTGATAAAAATATATGAATAAAGTTTCATGCTATGTATAAAATGTGAAATACGTTGAAAATTCCAATTATCCTATGGGAAAATTAGTCACAAATGTTCCAAATGTTGCATTATGTATGCTGACTGGGATTATTCCTTGCAACTATGTGACAAACAGTCCTGTCCTTTGCTGAGTTTCATTTCAAATGGCTGTCTATAATTTGGAGATTGTACTGAGGTTTAATGTTGACTAGAAGTAAAAATACCTAGAGTTAAAAAATATACACAGCTAAATTCTAAACAAGTCCTATGACTGACTGGTGGGTCTGTTTGAAACTGTAAATATAAGGGGGTCTGGCTCTAAGCAGATAAAACACATTTTACTTTTGTTTCATAAGGACCCTGAAGGATTGGGCTTTGAGCTCAGATGTTTTGTGTTATATAAGTTTAAACCTGTGACAACAAGGAGAAAACATTATTTTGGCCAGATACTCAACATGATTTTATCCAGAGTTACTTTTAGATGCTGCTACATGATAAAACAAGAGAACATTATTCTTAAATGTATGTACTGGTAAAGAAACCCCAGAACAGTAAACAACAGGAAAAAACCTAGATAACTAGTATCTTCACTTACTCTCTTTACTTGGTTTACAAAGGCAGTGAATACCAGAAGATATCACTGACAACTAAAAAGGTCTCAAAATATAGGGGAAGAAAGACCCAAGTGGCTTAGACTTGAATTAGGGCTCCTGGTTTTGTGCTGTCTGAGCCCTTGGGCCCTTTTACTGCACCCATAATTGAGTAAATAAGGCACTGGTGGGGGAGCTAGATGGCTAGATGAAAAGAGAGCAAGCTGTTTTTACAACGCCACAAGTGCTTTAACTCAGCTACAGAAATTGGCAGTTAGCTGAAAGAAATGTAAGAAGCTTGGCTCTTCCTTTATTTTCATAATCTTCTGTTATTTGGGGAGCTGGAAGTGCATCTGCTGTGACTGGAAGGTGTTCGCAGGTCCAGGTATCCCGGGAGCAGCTTGCAGGGGAGAAGGGGTGAGCTCAGTGAAGTCAACACACAGGATGCAGAGTGCCACAAGCTACCAGCCTAAAGATCTGGACCCTGTGTGTAGAGTGCTTGATTATAATATTTAGATAATAGTGGGATGATACATGGAACCATCCTCTAAGTGGTGGTGGACTGGAGCTGGGGGGAGGTCTAGGACACTGGCCTTAAATGCAACAGTATGTTTCATTGTTTTACTGTGCAAAATCTAGACCTTCTACATTATTTTTATTTTATCTTGGACAGAACAGTCCAAGTAGTCATAACAGAGCTGAAAAACACGGTGAAGTCATTACTCCCCCCAAATTATACAAATATCTAGCTTGGAACAATGGTTTCCACTATATGAAACACCTGGAATGTTTGTTGAAATGCAGATACCCAGGCCTCACTCTAGACCAACCGAGAATCTGTACTTTAACAAATTCTCCAGGAGATTCTAATGAACAAGCACGTTTAGAAACTAGTGGATTCCAGAGGGCTTGAAAACAGGGAAAGATAACAGCATGGCTGTGCCTTCAAGAGAGACAAATATCCTTCTGAGAAGATAGTTTTCAGTATGTGAAAGAGCCTACTCTCTAGAAAAGCACAGCCAGGTTAGGCTTCAGTGTTGGGTTCTCAATAATGACAGAATTAAGTTTCATTTGTGAAAACCAACCGTGTCTTCATAAACAATTCAATGCAAATGGATATAACCTCCCCTAAAATGGAGAAATGAAGCAAAATATTCCTGTTAGGAATCATGGAAACAGTCCCTTTCAAGAACACATAAGCGCTTTGTTAAGCAGACGGCTCACAGCAGCAGTCACGCTGTCCTGTTTCGTTTTGGCCAGGCCAACGCCCACGGTGCTGGGAGTCCTTACACAGCAGATAACTGGTGCTGCTGCTGCTTGGGCGGGGCAAGTTCCAGGAGAGCCTGGACCGTCAGCGCAACCTGGCTCAAACCTTTCTCTTCTAAAATGTGGAGAGGCAAACATAATTGCTCCTGAAATGGGACAATGTAACATAAAAACAAACAGAAGAGAAAAGAGGATGAACATCACAGAACTGAAAATAAAAAATAAGCATCTCTTCTCTCCCTCATAATAATGAATTGAGATACGAGAAGTCAGTACCTGAGAATCTGACCTCTGTTAATATGAGTTACAGAGATGGTACCTGACACTCGTCACTTTTTTTTTTATTAATACATCTAAAAGTACATCCAGATCATTTTGAATATGAGAAAATGGACAAGTTACATACACTTTTACATACAACAGAAGATAAACATACTACTATGGAGTAAAAGCAGCACCCTTCACCCCTGATAAATAAAAGAGCAATGCAGATCAGTAAAATGAGGCAGGTGAAAATAGAAAAACAGTTCCAAGTTACCGGATGGCTGAAGCCTAAAGATATAACATTGTAGGAGAAAGTGCTTTGGAAATTACAAACCATAGGAATGCAAGATAGTTTCATGCCATAACTCAGACTGCATGAGAGAGGAATGCTCTCTACGTTATAGTCCTGACTATGAAAATCAGGGTTCTCAGACCAGGCAGGGATCACGGGAAGAAACTGAAGTATATCCTTGAGATTTAGAAGTATTTGAGAAAATGTCCCCTACACTGGATAATTCACGGAAGGCCCAGTTTGAGTTACTTAAAAACTTGAATTACAGAACTTAAATAAAGAAATCATATTTGAAAAAGTATTTTATATCTTGGTATTTAAGGTTTTTAATGGATTAAATTATGCTGGAGAACTATGATGTGAGCTTAGTCAGGAACACATTAATTAACATATATTTGAAAAGCATTTACATGTTTGCTTAAGCAAGTTAAATTACTTCTATCTTGTTTATTACCTCATTAATGTGTTTGGTTAATCCTTTCTTGTAAGACAAAAAGGCATATCATAAGAATAACATCTATCATTGATTAGATGAAAGAAAGAAGAGGTTACTCTTGAATGAAAGTGGAATTCTGGTTCTACTGAAAAAGACTATACATACTTATTAAAGAAGATAACTGGATTTTTCTCAGCTTTTCATTGGCACTTAATATATTATTAGGAAGTTTTACAAAACCAGTTGCAATAAAAAATATAACAAGTATGTTTTATGAACCGTTATTGGTACTTGTGCTTCTTAATCACTTTCTTTTTATTTAATACTTACCTTGATAAAACAAGGTAAATGGAATCTTTTGATCTTAAGAAACTAGCAACTTTGTATAAATCTTCTGAGTACAATTGAAGTACAGATTAACTATACTTAAAATGAACCTGCAGGGTGTTTTACTCTGGAGGGAGACATATTTCCTCTGAGGCCGATTCCTTGATCTCCGTTTCCAGGGGTGCCCTGCGACCCATAAGCCCGTGGCTTACACATTCCCTCAGTGGCTTATGCTTTCCAGATGCACATTTACCTTCTAGCTGGCTTAGAGCGAACTCTGTTCTGAAGAGAATGCACCATTACTCCCCCAAAACCACATAAAACACCATGTGTTTTTTTAAAGGGACAGAACTTCACAAAACTGAATGATCTCTGACTCAGAGACATCTTAAAAACAAAAAAAAACCTCCCCCCAACTCCAAAAGGCACTACTGCTGTTTTCAACACAGTGTTCAATGTTTCAGCATTAAAAATAAAATGTTTTTAATGTGTTAAATAATTTTCCCATTTAATATGAAAGAAAACCAAAGCAATCAGATCCTCAGATTGACTTCTACAACATGATATGGTTCCTCACAATCTTCCTTCATACATGAGTTCAGCTGTCCAATTTTCTTAACAGAGTTCAGAGATTCCTGAATGTTCAGAAACACTATTTATGAGAACCAGAATCTGAATGCAATTATAAAGTACTTTCAAGCATTAAGGCTAGCAGCTAATATACTAAGCATTCTGAAAGAGGCATTCATCACCTTGGGTACAGAACAGAGATTGCTGCCTAATTCTTTACCTGCTACTGTTCAGATAAAATCTCCTCAACAGCCTATCAAATATAAGTTCACCTATTAAGATGGTTCAAATATACTGGAAATTACATAAATTCCAATTTTAAATTCTAAATAGGATTCTAGAAGTGAAGTTAAAGATAACAAACATAATAAATGTGCAGACAGGTGCCTACCCCTGAAAGGACAGCTCCAGATAATTTGCTTGTGTACTGTTTCCAATGTACACAATGGGCTCAGAATAGCAATCTAGGGAACCTACATTATCTTTGGACTGAACATTCTGATCAAATTAAAATTATTAGGATTAAATGGCCAGTGCCTTCCAGATGTCCAGAGAGCAGATGCTTATTAGGTGGACTTGTGCCTACCAATAAAGACAGATTTCAGGATTTCAGGGCACAGCTCAATGCAGAGATCTAAGTGACCAGGTGCTCCCCAGAACAGAAGGGGTACAACTGTTTCCTCATGAACAGCTGTTGAAAAGTTCAGCAACTCATAATTTTAATACTTCTCACAATTTCAACACTTCAGTTGTATTGAGGCATGGAAAGAAGGCCAGATGGAAATTTTATTATGCCATTTGGAAATAAAGTCCTAAGTCATATTCTAACAACAGGCTCAGGATTGTATTAGTAGGCCCTGCTCAGCATTTATGATAAGAGAAACAAGGCCACATATAGGCCAGGAGAATGGACAAATGAGCAGAAGAAAATATACTGGTCTTTCTGCTCTTTGTTAGCAATCATAAATGCTTCCTAATGTGATGAGCTGCTCATCTGGACACACGAGGAAAGAAGTTATCTCCTTTATTGGTTAGCTCTTTGATGGCTAACCAATTAAAAAAAAAGCACATATGTAAATACTTTTGAATGAGAAACAAACCTCCTTTACCAAGCACAGGAATGAGGTGGAAAAATCACTGGAATGCACTTTCGGCTAGAGGGGGAAGATCCAGTAATAAAGCATACAGAGAGTTAACATTAAAGTACAATAAAATGCCACAAAACCCAAAAGCTGGATAGATAGAGAGACAAAACTGGATTCTTCTGAATGTGCCCCAAGAGAAAGTAGTGTTTCAACAGTTCTTTTTACGCTGAGGTTTAGCTGAAGGATGTCAGAAGGGGAACAAAGATTGTCCTGTCCAAAGTGTGAGCAGGAAAGGAAAACAGAAAAATAAAGTCAGTGGATCAGAAACACAGATTTGAGTATAGAATTCAATATGATCATCTCAGTCATATTCAAAGAAACATATCCCATAACATTTTTTATTATGATGAATCAAAATGCTGAAAAACAAAACCACAAAGAATCCTCTATGTTCTCAGCTTGATTTTACTACTAAATAGCAGAATAAAATTGTTGGTGGTTAGTATGAACATTCAGGATAAAATGAACAGAGGTGGATGCTGACTTAGGGTTATGTGAGGCCTGAGAGTGGTTGAGTGGGTGAGGCAACCTCTTTCTCGACTCATTCTTCCCTATTAACAAAAAATAGGCCAGAAAGCAAGGACAAAACCTGGGGGTGGGCTGAGGAGAGGGAAGTTTTTGGAGAAAGCCAGGTGAGTCAAGAAGGTTCAAAGAATGAAGAAAGCATAATAATCAGGGGAAATTTATTACCTGGAAGTCAGGTGTACTGAATGACTTGGTATTCCTCTAAAAATCAAGTCCATCTTAACTAAGTCTTGTTTACTAATTGTACAAAATAAATCTAGAGTTGTAATGGGCCTTAGAGATCATCCAAACCCTCCAGTTCACAGATTAAGAAATTAAATAAAAGCATTACTGGACTTGATAACAGGAAAATATTCTTTCACACGTAACATATAATAACTCCAGAACATAAGATATTGGACTCAGAAGTTTTTATCACCAACTATAGTTTTTTGACTGTAACATATATTTAATAAAAGTATAATAATAAAGAGACTATCCATATGCCCAACCTTATTGGAGGTTTTTAACAATCACTTTATTCTTCAGTGTTTCATTCATAATTTAACTTGTAAACATTTAAAAAGTTATACTGAGAAGGGAAATCATTCACCTTTATATATGTTTTCTGGACAGAAGATCTGACAAATTTTTCAATATTAAGTTTTATGTTATCTGTTTTCAAAAGTGATCATTATTACATCCCTGATTTTATTTACAAGTGAAACATAGCAGGTGGTCATGTTTAAGTAAAGGTCATAATGCCCAGAAGTAGGAGAGAACAAAGGAAGAAGAAGAGGTATAGGTTTCTTCTTCCCTCCCATGGCAGAGGGACCTGAGAATGCTAGTTTAAACCTACGAGTTTGTATTTATTCATTTTCCTTCATTTTGTTTTAGGCAAATGATCAACTGTTTTAGCAGAAGTAGCAGCATAACAGGAACCCATCTAAAAGTGTTAGTGATGGTGGTGGTGAGACTTGGGTGGAAGGCAGGAGTGGAGAAGGAAGAGGTGGCCCACGTGGAATGTCCATTTACTCTTTCTGGTAGGGGAAAGGGAGGGGAAGGAGAATGTGTCAAGAACTCCAGTCTAAAGCCACCCTGGAAAAATACCCAGCCTTTTTTTTTAGTACCCAGTCTTTTAAAATTGTATTTTTTCTATCTCCTGCCTTCAAATAAATACTGTTAACCATTGCTTGGCAAATGGTGGAATAAAATGCATGCTTTAAAAGGCGCACTGTTTTTGATATTGTTGACTGATGGCGGTTATATTCTAAAAGAATTTCAGTGTATAGACTTTAAATCTGAGACAGATGACAGTTCTGTAAAGCCCAGAGTACATGTGCAATGACTGTAAGAAGTCCTTTACAGGTTTGACATAGGCTAAGTGTGCCAGCACGTCTTGCCGTGTGGGGCCGTTTTCAGCACTCTTCTCTCTAGGTATGTGGTGCCTCTTTTTAATCACTCATATTTTTCCTCTGGTCCCATTACCTGCACCAACCCATGCCACATTCTCTTGTTCAAAGACACTGTTATGGAACTGGGGCAGGTACTGGGCATGCTTGTGATGGTCAGGTAGGATCATCTCAAGTAGGCATAAGGGAAACACTGAATGTTAGAGTGTACATGTGAATATTAGAACCTGCCTGTTTAATATGGAGAAATGTATGCTATTTATCTAGAAACCTTATTAATGCTCTCAATATGTTTAAAAATGGTTAGTTCTAAAAGAGATGATGAGCCTTCAGAAAACAATATGATATAAAGGCAATACATTTGCTTTGAATTTGTCCACAGGAACAAAAAAGATCCTTTGTAACTACCACTAAATGTAAATTTCAGTTATTTGATAACTCAGCTTAAAAAAATGCAAAAGAAAAAAGTAAAAAATAAGTAGTAGAATCACAATCTACTTAATAAAAGGAGAAAAAACACTCATGGGAATTAACACTGGCTAGTGCAGCTGCTCTGTGGAGCTGGGCTCCCTTCCACTTTGTGAAAGAGCTGAAAGGGAAAGGTGTTCATTGGACAAATGATGCTTTGACCTTCTCAACTCATGTTAGTTAAAGAGAGGAATGGTGAACTGGGTAAAATGAGTCATTGTCAGGAAAAGCCCTTGGGACAAGGGCTTAACTTTGAGAGAAATAGTGGACTTGTTGAGTCCAGGGGCCAATACCGGGTTTCTGACAGCTAATTAAGAAGGCGATAGAAAAGTATCATGTTTTTCTCCTTGAACGTTGGACAAAATATGGTGACAAGAACTGTAATGGTTGTAGTTAATGAAAAAAGTATCAAATGGCACCAGTTTTTATTTCTTTAAATTTATCTATATATGTCACTACATATAATATTTTTTAAGAGTGCCACACTTAACATAATTGTTTTTTAAAGGGTAAAAGTTTAACTATTTGTACTATTAAAGGGCAATAAAGCTCTAACTGAGGAATCTGGAGGCAAAAAATCTCAACAGCAGGACAAGTGACTAGAAATGGCCTCTTGTGTGTTCAGTTCCAAAGAGCTTAGTGGAAAACTGGTAAATCTGAATAAAGTCTGCAATTTAGTCAACAGCACTGTCTATGTGTTTATTAGTTTGAATGACATACTATGTTTACATTTATGTTAGATGTTAACAGTCCAGGAACCTAGGTGAAGTGTATACAGTATCTCTCTATGATATTTTTGCAACATTTCGCAAAGCCTAAAATTATTTCAAAATAAACATTTTTTAAAAGCATTAAAGCAAGTGTTAAAAAACTGAAGCCAACTGAAGCATTCTTAGTCTGAGATGCACTTGTTCTGAAGCACAGACTCTACTGTGTATGAAGTTGTACACAAGTCAATCAGCAAGTGGGGGTATTTAGGAAAATATCAGAATAACTATTTTTGATTACTTAGCATTAATTACTTACTACAACATATTGAAATTCATGTGTATATGATTTCTTTGCTTGGTCCTTGGAAATAATTAAGGGAAACTGCTCAAAATATAATGACTGACTCTAGTAACACAAAATCATGTTAGTAATTATCAACTTAGCTCAGAACCACCCTATAAGATTTTAGATACCTGCATTTCTAAAAGATTTTAAGAAAATAATACCCACATTTATTTAGCAACATAAAATATGATAAATTTATTACCTGAGGTACACCAATTTTTCTGCAGGCTTCGAGGAAATTCTCCACATTTCGTCTGCATTTTGCCATTGTTAATTTAGGCTGCAAAGGAAAGAAAACATGGTGTTATTAGCAAAGTTTAAAAAAATTTGCTAACTAAAAACACTCTTGCCATCTGCTTCATAAACTGAATGTTCTAGACCAGAGGGTCAGCAAACTTTTTCTTAAAGAATCAGATAATAAAGATGTTAGGCCTCACGGCCATATGATCTGTTGCAACTACTCAAACCTGCTAAGAGCTTGAAAGCAACCACAGACAATATATAAACAAATAAGAGTGACTGTGTTCTAATAAAACTTTATTTACAAAAATAGGTACTGGCCTGTGGCCCATAGTTTGCCACCCCCTACTTTAGACATTGGGCTTTGATTTTTGTAAGGCAAGTGCTAAATAGAGAAATTTTAGGAGGATGATTTAATTTTTTTCCACTTTAAAGCAATATACACCAAAGAAAATTTGGAGGAATAACAAGAAAATTAATTACCCACAGCTCAGTCATTCAAATATAATCACAGTTATTAACACTTTGGTTCATTTCCTTTCAGTCTTTTAAAGAAAACAGTAATAATAATTAAAAAACAATGGCCTTTGCTCATAAATACGTTGCAGATGCATCATGTCTCTACTCAATGGTTATATTTAAAATTTTTTAAACATCTGAATTTTAAAAGATTGGATTAAAGAACCATTTTCCAAAGGGTGAAAATTTCCCATAGGAAATTCCCCTAGTCACTAACTAGTAAGCTTGCTTTTCTGAAAAGATCTCTGATGACTAGAACATAGTTGTATCACATGACCTAAAGTGATAAAATTTTTTGCCAAGTGGGTTATCATGTAAGAAAGAAATCTGAATCTCATTTCCCAAAGTGATTAACAAACTCAATTGTTCAAATTCATCTGTTGGTTTAAGTATCAGGCATGGAAGCCAAACATTTGCAGGAAATCTGACCTATGGTTTTTACAAAGCAGATGAAAGCCTGTACCATCTCTAGAAAAAAAACGGTTTCACTTGTGAATATCTGGGTTTTCTTCAAAGACGGAATATCATACTGTTGCCAAGAAGACGGGAAACAAGATAACTACATAGTAATGGTTGAACGTACTATAATCTTGGCCTGAGAAACCTAGCAGACACTAGGATTGGCTTTATCATAAAAGTTTTATAAAAGGCAACAACTGAGATGGAAGGAGAGTAATAATTTTAAAATTTCAAAGTGAAAAGCTTTCAAAAATTAAGTCTAGAAAGAAGATAACAGGTTTCCATGGAGAACACCCCTTCTTGCCTATGCCAAGTTCTTCTATAACTGAGGTAAAAAAGTAAAAAAAAAAACCCCAAATGTGAAACATAAATAGAATCAGAATCTTCTTAACAGAAGGAGAAGAACAATTATAGGGGTTCACACTTGCTAATTCACGCTGGAGCTGGGCTCCTTCTCTTAGACTTTTTACATGTGAAAGAGCGGGTGTTCACGGTAGGATTGATGCTGTGGTTTTAACTCCTTGCTAGTTAAGAGGGAGGTAAGGTGAATTGAGGCGTAATAGGAAAGTCACTGTGGCGAAAGCTATTGGGACATGGGCTTAACTTTAAGAGAAACTGGGCAAAGAAAACATAGGACAACTGCTTTTCACTTAGAAGAATTTTTCATTAGCTAGAAACCCCTCTCCATATACCAGTAGAAATGGAAGCAGAATCAATGCAACTAGCTTCCCTTATTCTGAAGGGACCTTAGCTAAGCAGACCAGGATCTTGATCTGAGTTTGGGAGAGAAGGCTAGGGGCGTCGTGTGCACAGGTGGATCATGAATGTGAGACTCTAACAAAAGAAGGGGACCTGGGCATTTTGTTCTATGAAAGAAGGACCCCTACATTTCTGAAACATCTCCCTTAGATGCTGGAAGGACAGAGTGAAATAGGTCTTACTGCATAGGCAGAAAAACAAGTTTCCTTCTGTGCAAAAGAAAGGATAAAAAGATAGAGTTCGTGTTGCTAAGTAAGAAACTGGTCCAAGAGTCACCACCATCTCAGACAAAAAGAAAAGAAAGCTCAGAATAGTGATCCTGGGGTCCAACTCAGCATTATCTCTATGAGGAGTACTAGCACCCTAAATGTGTGTGGGTCGGGGGTTAAGGAGTAGAATAAAAAGATTCCTTTGAGATTTCCCCTACAAAGAGCAGATTTCTGACTGATGAAGGGGAAATGGAGTGGGGAACCATCATCTGTCTCCAGTTATTCCTTCTCTTAGCATTTGTCTAAATCCCAGTCTGATGAAAGCTGTGAATCTACTCTTTGGAAGAATACACATGCATACAATTTTAGGGAGTTCAACGAGTGCTGGAAGCCCTAGGAGTGCATGAATCCCAGGCTACACATCCCCGCTCTGTATGTGTCCAATGGAATGGCTAGTTAAAAGGACCCAGGGGTGTAGACTCCCTATCACTCTGGAGTGTAGAAGGACTCATGATTTTGCCTTAAGTCAAATATCAGAGGAACCTGCTATCCCCAAAAGCTTTTCCAGAACTTCGGATGACATAAAACATGGTTTTGGATAGCCATGTAGAGCCTGTTTCATTTCTGTAATGTACAGCCCGATCTGAATAAGAAATCTTATGTGGGTTTTTGGGGAAGAAAGTAAATAATTTCAGCAAGAGGAAAGGAACTAGACTGAAAGGAACAAGAAATAAATGATTTTGCTATTTGAAAATTGAAATGATTCAGCATTTTTTCAGGTCATCTTCCTTGGTGATATGGTTCTTTCAAAGAGTTGTCACATCACAATATTTGTAATGATTTTTTTATATGATTCAATAGTGCACTTCTAACAATGTGAACTGTACTACTTAAAACCTATGCCTATTGAACAACCAAACAGCAGTTTATCATACATCATAGATCCTCCCCAAATAACAAAGAAAGATGAATTATAACCTAATGGTTCCAAGCACAAGAGCCCTTCTGAGTTTCTTTCGAAATACCTGGACTTATGACCTCCCCTTACAATGAGGGATCATTTCTTGAACCGGGGGGGAAAAAGCCTGGTTCATACAGTACATCATGAAAGTGTTTTTTAAGTTACACTCAGATCTAATTAGCAGGTTTTCAAAGAATTACAATAAATCACTATGTGTTAATGTAGCCACAGAGAAACTGCTACGGTTTTTCATTTGTATTTGGCTTTAATTTTATATTCTCATCAGGAAAAATCTCTAAGAAAGTAAGTTACAAAGCTCTCTGTATGGTCAGAAGAACAAAATAAGGGGAGAAATAGTCTAATATGAGGGAGAGCAATTCAGTATGAAGGAAAAATAGATAATAAATATTTATACTGAAATCTAGTACTGTAACAGTATCCCTATTAAAACAATATTGACTTATTCATAATAATCAGTATCATAATTTAAAAGCGAGGATTTTTTTTTTTTTTTGCTTTTAATTAAAATACTGGATGGTTTTCATCTGGTTGACTCAAAGTCCATTTTTCCACCCCCAAATGTTAGAATTTGGGAAGTTTTACATACTGAGGTGTTTCTCAACTTTATAGGTCATTTATTAACCCAAAAGATATCCTCTTAAACAATTTTATTTAGTAGGCCTACTTGCTTTTTTTTTTTTTTTTTTTTTTTTTTGCGGTACATGGGCCTCTCACTATTGTGGCCTCTCCCATTGTGGAGCACAGGCTCCGGACGCACAGGCTCAGCGGCCATGGCTCACGGGCCCAGCCGCTCCGCGGCATGTGGGATCTTCCCGGACCAGGGCACGAACCCGTGTCCCCTGCATCATCAGGCGGACTCTCAACCACTGCACCACCAGGGAAGCCCCAGGCCTACTTGCTTTTAAGTGTCGAGGATACTATTTCAGGAAAGACCTTTTATTTATTTTACTTTTTAAGAGGAATTCATGTTCTTGAGAGAATGGACCACTTGTAACTCATCTCTGTACCTTTCATCCTATTCAGAATGCCTACCACTGACTAGCTGCTCAATAAATATGACTAAATGTTGTTGTTGATTTCATTAGCAAGTTTTAAATGCTCTAATTTCATGTTATATCATGTTTCTTTGACAAGAAGGTCCATGTGTTTTATGTCTCTAAGTGGTTTAACATTGATAAAATAGTTCTATTTTTCCTGTATGTAAATATTTTACATTCTTAAATGAAAGGCACTATGTTTGGTTGATGAAGATAAAGAACTTCAATCACCCTTGCTCTCATATTCCACTTTCTACATGAGCTCCTTGCTACTTCCTAAGTATTTCCCCTGAAAATGAAGAATGATAGATTTGTCTTTTTTTATTACTAAAAAAATTTATTTTTCTTAATTCAGTTGATAGAAACTGGGAAGAATGCAAAGTATGAATAAGCCCTTCCCCTTCTGACATTGCCAAATAGCATGTCAATTCCTGTTCTCTTAATCACCACCTTTAGGAGCAAAACCAAGTCTTTCAAGTCTTTGGGGGCATAGTTGATTTGGTAGTGCTACTGTTCCTCTCTGCCTTTTCTACACAAAGCTGAATGCCTGCTTTCTGAGGTCACTAAATAAAAAATGGCTACCTATTTTCTTTAGAAGCAAATGCATGACTCTGTTTTTGGATATGCTAGAGGGGAAAGGGGCATATCAGCCTCTTGGGACCTTGGTAACAAAGCAGCTTTTATAATTAGAATCAAAGGTCCTTGGGAGGCTTAAATGATTTGCATCTGGGGAGGCAGCAAGATGAATGTCCAGAGTGGCAATCTATAGGCCTAGATACAACTGCAATTTGAGTAAAGGATTTGACCCAGGAAGTATGTGCTAAATAACAACAAATGACCAGAAAATGAGACGAGGGCAAAACCTTTGAAAAGGTTAGACACTGCTAAGCATGTTACAGATGCACAATATCCATTCAGACTCATCAAAAGAGCTGTCACAACAGCAAATAATAATCAAATGCAATGTGGAAACCCTGATTACATCCTGTTGTGTGTGCATGCTAGTGAGGGGAGAGGAGCAGAGCAGCCATGTAAGATATTCTTGGAACAACTGGGGAAATCTGAATATAACTTGTGGATGCTATTGGCGCCTCACCGAATGTCTCTTTACTTAGCCTGTGCATCCATCCTCATTTCCTACCCCGACTCCCTGCTGGCTGCTAAGGGCTCAGAGCTGTCCCTTCTCAGTTTCAGCCCGATCCCACAGGGAGCCCTGTGAATGAATCACATCACACTCCCACCTTGAGGAACAGGGCTCAGCCACCACATTGTTCATCCCTGGCTTCAGGCTATGGGTAAGAGCAAGGTGGCCTAGGAAAATTCTCAATAATATTTAGGGGGTAAGGTGTTATAATATCTCCAACTTTTAAATGGTGCAGTTAAAATACACACACACATGAACACGCATAAATATAGACAAAGCAAGATGGCAAGATGCAATGAATGTCAGCTCTAGGTGGAGGCTTTAAGGGTATTCTTTGTGTTATTCTTTCAGTTTTTCTGAAGGTTTGAAATCTTAATAAAAACTTGAAGGTGTGCGCCGCAACTACTGAGCCCACACGCCACAACTAGAAAGAAGCCTGCAATGAAGAGAACCCCTGCCACGATGAAAGAGCCGCCTGCTGCAATAAAGATCTTGCGTGCTGCAACGAAGACCTGATGCAGCCAAGTAAATAAATAAAAAAGAATGGAAAAAATATTTTAAAATTTTGAAGGAAGAAAAAGGAGAGTTGTGTTCATCTAAAACTTGCTCTTTCTCTTGTGGGTTGCCATCCTGATACTGATGTCCATATCTAACCAGCAGTCTAAAAAAAACCTGCCAGCCATCCTGAATGCATATTCTGCCTCATTTTCCACCTGAGGTTGGTCCCTCAATCATGTCACTTCTACCCCTGAAATATTCATCATTCTAAACTGCAATTATAATCACATTATTCCTCTCAAATTCTTTCTGTGTTTCCTGATTGTCTACACTAAGATAAACTTCTATCTCCCTGACATGGGACATGAGGCCCTTGTCACATGGCCCTTAGCTTACCTCTCTAGCTACATCCTCTGCCATTTACACCAACACCTTGTGAATGATCTATTCTGAACAACTTAAGAAATCCTTGAATATGCCATGATCTTCCTTAGCTTTTTAGTCTAGAAATACTATGCCCAGAATGCTGTTCTCCCTCTCTGTACTGCTGGCAAATTCCTACTCATACATCAAGAATTAGTTCAAATTTTACCTCCTCTGGGAAGGCTTTCCTGAACTTTCCAGACAGAGTTGAAGTGGCCCCTTTTTTGTATTCCGATAGCACACTTCTTACATACCTCTTTTATAACATCACACACAGCTGTAAGTTATTGTTTGCATGCCTACTTTTTCTCTAGTATAAGTGAGACCCGGAAGGCAGGGGCTGGACTCTATTCATATTTGTACCCTTAGCATTCTGCACAGTGCCCGCCTCTGTACTTAACAAATGTCTGATGAAGAGCCAACTTTTTTTTAAGCATTATAAACTTACTACAGCTGGTGAGGGAACGTGAATGCTTGGGACAGATCGAGGCCGCACATGATTGGCCAAATGGCAAAGAACAACACCATCGGTTAGAGCTGCTCCAAGATCACAAGGCAGAGATACTTTTAACCGGTACTCAATATGCTAAAAGAACAGGAAAATGTGAAATATATTAATTCAAGAGTGGCTGACACACAGGACATAATGGAGTCACAATGGAATAATTTTAATTAGAAATCAAGTTAAAAAGCAAATAACTTAAGTACCACAATCTCTATTTTATCTTTCTATCCTAAGTCAATAACTTAAGGAGATCATATATATATACATATGTATGGCAGCCAGGCGACAGTGCTGCAAAGTTCCACAACAGAATTCATTTACAATTTTCTGACTAAAAAACAAAAAACAACTAGATCCAATTTTAAAATAAACACTACGTATGATGTAAGTGTGGTATGTATCAATATATGTATATGTGTACATACATATGAATTATTATTACTCTAACAAGATTTCTTTAAATCATGAGGCAGAAAAAAATTTTAAATGAGTAGGGTCAGGGGTTGAGCTTTATGGAATAACCCATCTCATTCTCCTAGTAAACAAGTGAAAAAATTCATCACACAATGGGCATCACAGCACACAATGGACACTTGTTGATTCTATTAAAAATTATAAGTCAAATGAACAAGTGATGCCAGGATTATGGGCTACACCAGTATCACTGAAAAATGTAATTCAAAGGCAATGTACATACTTTCCGTAGTTGATCTATTAATTCCAGCTCTTCTTCTCTCTGTCTTGAATTCTGTCTTGTTACCGGATCTTTAAAATCAGTGGTAGGTGCAGAAGATGAAAGAAGGGGTGACGCATGACCTAAAAAATATTGGTACGTAAGATAGAAAGTGACTGCCAGTGCCGCAAAAATACTCAGATCCACCTGATCACAGTTTCCTTGAAAGTACAGCACTTTCTACTTCTGGAGTGACCTTTTAAAGAAAGTTTTTATTATGGAAATTTAAAAATATGCACAATAATAGGGAGAATAGTATAAAAACTACCAAATGTCCATTACCCATTTGGCTCAACTACTTTGTGTGTTTGATTACATCCATTTAAAAACGTTTCTATTGAAAAATATTGCATGCAAAAAATTAGACAAATCATAAGCAAACAGCTGAATAAATTATCATCACAAAGCAGACACAAGCAAGTCAATAAATGCAACATTACCAACACCCAGGAGACCCTCTCATGTTCCCTACCCATCAGTATCAGTACCTAACAGTTATTTCTAGTACCACAGGTTCTAACTATGTACCTCCTGGCTTCTAACACCACAGATTAGTTTTGTCCATTTTTGAACTTTCTACATATAAAACCGTATTATATGTGTGTATGTTTTTATGTTTGGCTTCTTTTGATCAACATTATAAGATTTATCCACGTTGTTATGTATATTAATGTGTTCATTTTCATTGCTTATTTAGTATCCCATTGTACAAATATACACAATTATTTATCCATTCTATTGTTGATGGACATTCAGTTTGGGGCTATTATGAATAATGTTGCTATGAATAATTTGGACATATCTTTTGGTACAGATGTGTACATATTTCAGAAAGCAAAATTGCTAGTCATAGGATATACAAGGGTTCACCATTAGCAGATAATGTAAACAGTTTTCCATGCTAATTAACAATCCCACCAGCAGTGCATCTCTGGTTTGAGTTTAAATCTCACTGTGAGTGTATCTATCAGTTATGTTAAAAATAGTTATTTTGAGAGTGAAATGTCTGTTTCCACTTCTAGGTAACTTCTTTGGGGGTCAGGCAGAAATTTGCCACATT
Source organism: Phocoena sinus (assembly GCF_008692025.1). NCBI lineage: Eukaryota > Metazoa > Chordata > Mammalia > Artiodactyla > Phocoenidae > Phocoena > Phocoena sinus. The sequence goes on along the minus strand of NC_045766.1, from coordinate 73,370,884 downwards.
AACTAAAAACCATGAGACTAAATAGTTTGGTTTTTTTTAAATTACTGATTCATTTCTTTAACAACACAGAAAACAGCTTTTACCAACAGAAAAATCTGAAAAAGAGCATACTACAGAGAGAAGGGACATTCCCTGAAGCCCTGAAAGAGTAATTTTTTTGTTCAAACACTATAACCTGCTTTTAGGTGGTACTGAGCAACTTTCTGACCAAAATGAATTCAAACAAGATTAAGATTCTCTTCCTTTAATATCAGTGAGATCACAGACAAACGCAGAGTTTAAAACTTTTGCCTTGGTGACATCTCAGGGTAGAAGTTTATTTATTTATTTGTTTGTTTGTCTGGCCTCACCGTGCAGCTTGCGGGATCTTAGTTCCCTGACTCAGAGTTGAACCAGGGCCCTGGCAGTGACCGCGCAGGGTCCTAACCACTGGCCTGCCAGGGAATTCCCAGGGTAGAAGTTTAAAAGCATGTAATGTATAATGTCATTGTATAACCACCATCCCCCAAGCCCCCCCAATGCCCCTTTTAGCACTGCCACCTACCTTTATTTGTTTCTGCCCTGACAGCTCCTCTGAAAAGGAAGCTTTCAGGGCGCTGGGCCTGGTTTCTCTGAATAGCAGCAGGAAAAGAATATGCAGGGGAATGATGAACTGAATCAGCATGGAAAAGCAAAATAAGATTAAAGAAGATGGAAAAAAATTAAATATAATAACAGACACATGACAAAAGTTCAATAAATGGCAAATGAAGAAAAAAGTTAAATATTGCAATGATATAAAATGATAATTTTATTAATAGAAAATCTGGTATAGAAAAGTAACCTCCAGGACTTCCCTCATGAGCTAAAGGTTAAGACTCCACGCTCCCAATGCAGGGGCCCAGGTTCGATCCCTGGTCAGGGAACTAGATCCCGCATGCCACAACTAAAATATCCTGCATACCACAACTAAAAATCCCACATGCCGCAACTCAGACCTGGAGCAGCCAAATAAATAAATACTTAAAAAAAGAAGAAAAGAAAAGTAACCCTGAAAGTGGGAGGGCTGCTTGTATGTATTTTTATTCTTATTTTTTGGGGGTCCAGGCTGCACAGCTTGTGGGATCTCAGTTTCCCAACAAGGGATTGAACCTAGGCCATGGCAGTAAAAGCCTGGAATCCTAACCACTACACTACCAGGGAAATCCCTGTTTGTATGTATTTTTAATTGTCATGTTACTTTTGGTATTCAATAAAGGCAAAATGAATGTTAATATATTAAATATAGTCTCTTGCAAACCTACAGCCCTGCTAGCTCTTGCTCATCTTTTCATATCAAATGGCTGAGTGGCTGAACGACTAGTTGAATTAAAAAGTGAAAAATGTGCAGAGTTCCCAATTTTGTGCCTGATTTCTCATTTCAGAAAAGGAAGCCACAGCCATCTAAGGAGCAATTTATCAGGAAAATCCTGGTAAAGAATTATAATTGGGAAGTGGTTAATTGCACTTTTGTGTCTATTACCTGTTTCTGTTGTAGGTGAACTTGATATAGCATTAGATCTGTGATCATTCTGTGGAGAAATATAGATACATCAATTATTATTACTCAAGAAGAGGTACTTTCCACATTTATGGAAAGTACCTCTTTCCACATTTGGGATTATATCAATAAAAGAAAAAAAACATGCAACTCTCCTCCAAAATTAAGTCTAGAAATGAGAATTTGTATAATAATTCTGAATATTTTTTAAGGCCAAAGTTTTTATAAAATTAATTTTTATTGGAGTACAGTTGCTTTACAATGTCGTGTTAGTTTCTACTGTACAGCAAAGTAAATCAACTATATGTATACATATATCCCCTCTTTTTTGGATTTCCTTCTCATTTAGGTCACCACAAAGCACTGAGTAGAGTTTCCTGTGCTATACAGTAGGTTCTCATTAGCTATCTATTTTATACGTAGTATCAATAGTGTATATATGTCAATCCCAATCTTCCAATTCATCCCACCACCCCCCCAAGGCCAAACTTTATTTAGTTCTAGAGAATATAAGATTTATGTAATGCATTCTCTAAAGATAGTCCTATTATATAACAGGCCTTTCCTATGACTGTGAAAAATGAAATCATCCTAAGGCAGAAAATTTTATTGGGGAATGTATAGAAGAGAATAAAATTTTATTTTATAATAGTATTTTTCTGGCATACTTTCTAAAGTATTCCTACCCCCCTCCTTGAGTAATGTTTTAAGAAAGAGTGATGAAGGTTTCTTCATTTCAGTTAGGAAATGAGGTATTTAAAGATGATAGTTGTATTTCGAGACCAGTATTTGAATCCAAGATGTTTTTAATTTATTGACCAAAGGAACTGTAAAAAAGAAGGAAGAACTAGCTCAACTGGTATAGAGTGTACCTAAAAAAAGGGAACGGAGTTAAGCTAATTTAAAAGGAAGCGTTGGTTAGCTGGGTTAAAAATATTGAAGACTTGGCAGAGGAGTAGAATCAAGAAAAGCTAGAATAACAACAAGTTTTCAGGCCTTGATAGCTAGTTATATTCAATAACCATTGAGTTGTACTCAATAATTTATGATAACTGAGACACATTTTTGAACAGAATGACTTTAAAACACACACACAAATACACACACACATACACACTCCCATGTTTTTTTTCTCCCTTTTGGTTTTCAATATTTTCAGAAATCTTTTATCTGAAGTTGGAGTTGGGTCAGGTGAGATTAATGATGACAGGAAATTTTAACTGCTATAAATAAGTAAATAAACAGAAGCCATGCTGTTGAGAAAATTCTTGGACTGATCTGAAAGACAATTCTGTGGTAATGTTTCCTTGGTTTGATACTCTTAGACCGAGAATTAAGACTTAAAAAGTAAGCTGCGCTCCTGAGTGAAGCAATGTATTACATTTTCATTAGTGAAAAAGACAACATGTTCATCAAGTTTAAAGATGCCAATAAACTAAGTTTAGGATGCTGAGAAGAAATGAAAATTTAAATAACAAATTTAATTTAAAATAAGAGCAACAGGCACTAGTAAAAGGAATAAATGGGCCAACGAGACAAAATACTATCCTTATTTTCAAGGAAGATGAGGTAGGAAGGAGAAAGCTAGGACCAATGGTACAAACAGAAAAACATAAAAAGTAGAGATTATTCCAGATACAGAGGAAAAAAATTTTTAATTTAAAAAGACCTATTACAGTGAGATAGACTAGAAACTTTAACATATTTAGGAATAAACAATAAAGTTATTAGACAACTCTATTAGATTAGAAGGAAGAGCTGAAACACATTCCACTGAATGGCAGCAAATGTTCTCTACCTCCAGAAATACCAAAAGATAACATACAGTTGGGTGTAATGAAAAACAAAGCCAGAAAAGAGGGGACTTACAAAATGGTGATTTTAAAAATATATTTTTATTCAAACTATAAATCTAACTGCTTACATTCTAGGATACTGAAATAATTAGTTCAAATCACGCTGAGGCCATTGACTGGTGTATCTGAGAACTTTTGGAGAACTGGAGAGCAAAAAATGGAAACTGATACAAAGTCAACTTTTAGTGCCTAGTTAAGCGACAAAAGAAATAAAATCATGCCTAAATATAGTATATACCTGCTGCAGAGTAACTGAGATACCAAAAAATAAAGAATAAATATTTTTAAACTAATCATTTGACAGTGCAGCAGGTCTGACAGGAAGAATGTTAGACATTACACAACTTCTGGCACATTCAGATTTGGCCTTACTCAACTAAAATTCTAGGGGAGGATAAGCCCCAATGCCCTAAGGTATCCACTGAGTGTAACGAATTAACTTTTCTCCTATATACCTAGAATGGTACTAGTTATATACCTTCCTTGAAAAAATTTTGAAAACAGTCCCTCAAATAATTTTCTTTGTAGTTCAAATAACGAACCTAGCTGAGAAAGGCTAGCAAAAGGTTAATATAGAAGAGAATTATAAAGTTTTATCAGGTGTCATCCAGGTATGTGTAGCTTCAATAATAACCAGAGAGAAGGTTTATCAGGTTTACAGATGTTATAAAGTTGGGGTCAGCATTTAGAAGGACATGATGCAAGAATTTGAAAATATTCCGGGAAATTAGAAAATTTTAAATGTTCGAAAAGCAAAATTAAATATTTAGGAAAACAAAAGATACAAAGTTTAGAAATTAATTATCATTTAGGAATATAACTAAAACATCTGAGAATTATAATGGATACACAGCAAAATGAATACCAAAATGGAAAAAGCCAACCTAATGCTCAGCATAAGACGTGAATAACCCTTGTTTCATGCTCAGTACTACGTGGGCTCTAATGAGGGATATATTTCTAGTTGGGAACTGTGAAGCCAAAATGGAGGGCAGAGAACTTGTGAAAGTTCATAAAGACAAACAGGCTAGGAAAGGCACATAAAAGGGCCAAAGCTTATTTACGGAGAAGACACGGGTGGCATCATAATAGTTTTCAAATATAAAGATTCTCCACATAAGGACTGCTAAGTAACTAGAAAATCTCCACTCTGGAAAGAAAAGAAGAAATAGGTGTAAACCACAGGAGGACAGATATAAGTTAGACAAGGAGAGGACCTTGTTGACAGTCAGGATTATGAATCATTTCTTAGGTATCATATGATAATAAGTATGGAATTACCATCCCTAGAGGTCTTTAAAAAATAAAATACCACAGGTTTTTAATTTAGACTTCCAGGCCATGTGATCTCCATTGTAACTATTCCTACTCTGCTTTTAAGTGCAAAAGCAGCCATAGACAAATGGGCGTGGCTGTATGTCACTAAAATTATTTACAGAAACAGGTGGCCTAGGGACCATAGCTTGCTGACCTCTACTGTAATAGGGTTTTGGCAGTGACACTTTGGGGGACTGATACTCAAATTATTTCGCATGCACATTAGACAACAGAGTTAACTCAATATCATATATTAACCAAAGTAACATAGTAACTCATGACAAAAAAACCCCAACCCTTTGATAAGAAAATTAGAAGGACATTTCAAACAAAAATCTCAATATAAAGAATTAACAAAGGCTCTATGTTTCTGGCATAATAAAACTGCCAAAAAATTTCAAGTGAAATTAATGTTAAACTTAGCTTCATAAGCTTAGTTATATTTCATACAATTCTAGATTTCAGACTGTTGTTAGACCAATCCATTGGGAAATTTAAGACCTCCCGGGCAAATCCCCTCCTCAAAGTTCCTGGTAAATTACAATAACAAGATATACCTTAAGAGGCCTGAAGGCAGAAGAATGAGGCAGGGTAGCAGCACAGCCCACTTGATTCACACCTGACAGCGACTAAATTGCAAAAGAGAAAGAGAAGAAACAGAAGGCAGCATTTATGTTAGCAAAACGTCAGACAGGCAGGCAGGCAGATCTTGTCAGTAAAATTAGAAAAGGAAAGGTCACTGACAAACTTTCAAATGGTTTACTAAGATATTGATAGGGCAGAAAGAGAATAGTTGGGGGGAAAAACCCTATAATTTATTAAACACAGTTTTCCACCTGTTTAATTCAAATTATTTCAATACCTCATACCACATTAATCAAGAAATGAAAGGCATGACTTATTAAACATGATTTTATATAGAAATAAAACTGAGTACATCAAATTTTTTTAGCAAAATAGCCTTAGAAACAAATGAGTCCTGTGCTGTTCCTATGACAGGGGAAACAAATCCAGTCAAAGAGCTCATTTTAACTGATCAGAATTGGCATGAATAAAAGCAACATCTTTTCAATATTAATCCAAATTAGATTTATTATAATTCAGTTTAATGGCTCTGATGTGAGAAGCCAGGACATGAGGATTTTGCATCACACCTTAAGGATGAACCAAAATTTCATTTCTGCTTCTGTAAAAGTCCAAATGACCTCTGATAAGTTAAGTACAATTTTCCTTTTCTTTGAATCCTTTATCCTTTCACCAGCCTACATAAAACTAGTTAGATATATTAGAGATATAATTAGAGACATTTAGAATGTTAGAATCCATTGTACAGAATTTTTATTACAGATAAAAGCTGCTCAAAACATGACAATTTTTTCATTTGGTGGGGAGTGGAAATCAGAGAAGACAAAACTTTCACAAAGGGCGTTGGGTAAGATTGTATCTATTAAAAATGCCAAAGGCTTAAAGATATTAAAGTCTTTATAAGTTAAATAATTTTTAAAAATTTAAACTACAATCACAAATATCTGAATCATGGGATAAATGAACAAGAACACATGTGGTGTTTAGGAAAAGGTGAGTAGGATGGTCAATATAATAAATACAACTATATTTTTAATGAGTTGATAGATAGCAACGTCTTTTTCGTGTGTGTAAAACAAAGCATGTAACACACACTGCAACATTATCTTAAGGCAGAAGAAAGTGAGGAAAGAAATGTACCAAAGAACAAGGCTGTGACAGCAGTCTTACATTGTATATGCCTTCACCTGTTTAGATTTCCTGGGCCTCCTTACGATCAAATGGACTTGAATTACTGTCAATCTCAAATATAAAAAGGCTAGGGCTTCCCTGGTGGCGCAGTGGTTGAGAGTCCGCCTGCCGATGCAGGGGACACGGGTTCGTGCCCCGGTCTGGGAGGATCCCACATGCCGCGAAGCGGCTGGGCCTGTGAGCCATGGCCGCTGAGCCTGCGCGCCCGGAGCCTGTGCTCCACAACGGGAGAGGCCACAACAGTGAGAGGCCCGCGTACCGCAAAAAAAAAAAAAAAAAAAAAAAAGGCTAAAAGCCACTATGCTGGCAAAGAAGGAAAATGGATGGAAGGAAGAGGAAGTGAAATGAGCCTAGATCCTTTCTAGTATCTAGAGATGGGATGTAGATACATATGGGACATATATGAAAGCAACAGAAGCCTGAAGGGCAATCCTAAGAGAATGTTAGTGTAACTGATATTAAACATTACCAACAGTTATTTCAAATCCCATATTTCAAAGTCTTTAAATCAAATCCAACATTTACTTGCTATATCATCAGAACTTATCTTGAAACAATTTTTTTTGAGATTTTTTTTTCTGATTGTGATTTTATTTTTTATTTTTTTTATTTTGGCCACACCATACAGCTTGTGGGATTCTCAGCTCCCCAACCAGGGATTGAACTGGGGCCACTGCAGTGAAAACGCCAAATCCTAACCACTAGACCACCAGGGAACTCCCCTAATGAGCAATTATTAGATATACAGCATACATCAGGAATTATTCACTCAGGAATTATTTATTAAGCAACTAATATATCCCAGGAATTATGGTAGGGATTGAGTATACATAGGTAAGTGCAACAGAGAATATCCCTGTGCCCATGAAGCTTACAGTCTAGTAGTCTATTGGGGATGGGGGAGAGGGGAAGATACAAAACAATAAACACCCACCTAAAAGTGCTATGAAGAAAAAAAGAAAAACAGTGGAGACAAATTTGATTTGGGGGTAGGGGTGTTGCAGAAAAGCCATTTTAAGGGTGTGACATTTAAGCTGATACCAGATAGATCAGTAGGAATTAACTAAGGGGTATATGCAGGGAATGAGAGGCATTCCATGCAGAGGGAGGAGCATTTGCAAAGATCCTGAGGTGGGAAAGGGCTTGCCATATTTTCAGAGCTGAAAAAATGCTGATATAGCATGATCCCAGAGATGAGAGATACATAGTACCCAGAGTACACAGGAGCTTATAGGCCATGTTAAGAAGTTTGGAACCTACTCTAAAGGGTTTGTAAGCTGTGTTAAGAAGTATATGGATTTTGGAACTTCCCTGGTGGTCCAGTGGTAAAGAATCTGCTTTCCAGTGCAGGGGACACTAGTTCAATCCCTGGTCGGGGAACTAAGATTCCACATGCCGCGGGGCAACTAAATCTGCACACCACAGCTACTGAGCTCACGCACCTCAACGAGAGAGCCTGTGTGCTGCAAACCACAGAGTCCACAGGCTCTGGAACCTGCGCACCACAACTACAGAGCCCATGTGTTCTGGAGTCTGCGCGCCACAGCTAGAGAAGAGAAAACGCTCACGCCACAACTAGAGAGAAGCTCACATGCTGCAACTAAGACCTGACGCAGCCAAAAAAATTAAAAAAATAAATAATAAACCTAAAAAAAAAGTATATGGACTTTATTCTACTATATGAAGCCACTGAAAAGTAGTTTTGAGAAGATCAGAGGTATGATTTTAAAAATGACTATTTTTGTAATACATGTTGGACACTATCTGGCATGCAAAAATATGTGAGACATGGTTCTTGTTTTTAAAGGCCGTCTAATTTAGGCCAGACATGAATACTGTTAAGTAAAATATAAGTGTATGTATTTTGAAAATAGTTGAAATTACAAATTTCACGCTAAGGGGATTTTATTGTTTTTCCAAATTCCACTTTTTCCTTCACAGAAACGCCTGGGCATTCAGCACTTACTATATGTGTTATTAAATCTCATCTTCAGTTTCCTAAAGTGTTTCAAAGTGTTTTCAATTACAGTACGGGAGGCAATATAGCACAGTGTTCATGCACGTTCTCAAGTCACCTGGATCTAGATTTGAACCCAGCCTTGTACTTACTAGCTGTGACCTTGGAGAAGTCACATTCTGGACAAAACATTCTGTGCCTCAGTAATCATTTGTAAAATGGTGATAAGTTTAACCTTAGTTCTTAAGGCTGCTGTGAGGAGTGAATGAGATAATTCTGGTAAAGTGTCTGGATCACCATAGGCTCTCAATATTTTTCTACATTAAATTGTTATTTGCTTCTCATGCCAATTAACTTTGACTAAAACTCCAGAGGCTTATTTCTTTATAAGACTGCCAGTTAAAATGTGCTTTAGCCATCTTAAAGGAAATGATGATTACAGAACACAGAAATTCTGACAATGAAAGTTTATGTAATAGAAATCTCATGCTCAAGTATGCAGTTCATGCAGTAGTATGCACAATGGCGGCAGTTACTAGCTCCTAAGACAGGAATTGCTACAGACAATAGGCTTTTGAATTGCTAGTTTTCAATACTATGGTGAAAAAAATAACATAAAACATGATGGGAAAAGCAATTATGTACATGGTTAGAATTCTCTTGCAAAGCTGACAGAAGTAAGACTCTCAATAAAGCTCTGAAGTTATACTCATTTTCAGCTGATGAAACAGGCAATAAAAGTAAACCAGTGTGTTTTAATGTATCTTCTAAATTTGCATGTGTCCAATAAAATCAAATACAAAATTAAAAAAAAAGTAAACTAATATTAAAAATGATCAGTAGTGGGGCTTCCCTGGTGGTGCAGTGGTTGAGAGTCTGCCTGCCGATGCAGGGGACACAGGTTCGTGCCCCGGTCCAGGAAGATCCCACATGCCACGGAGTGGCTGGGCCTGTGAGCCATGGCCGCTGAGCCTGCGCGTCCGGAGCCTCTGCTCTGCAGTGGGAGAGGCCACAACAGTGAGAGGCCCGCGCAAAAAAAAAAAAAAAAAGATCAGTAGACAGCATTCCAAGTTAATGTTTCCCTGAGTTTAAGATATAAAATGGGATCTCAAAGTTTGGGATTTTCAGTAGGTTAAAACAGATAATAAAATAGGATGCCAAATATACATTTGTATAATTAGCATCATGAAGTAAGGGAACCATTCATCATACAGGTGACTTATAAGACAAAACAGTGATTAATAAAGTTCACCTGGAATTAGAAACATTTAAAAGACGAATATATTATTCCCTCTCCTCCAAACACACATACAAAGCCAATATGGTTCTCAATGCAAATGTTTTACTTTTGGAAACACTAACAAAGATATTTGAATCATATCTGCAGAACACTTGGAACACTGGGTAAATCATGAAAAGTAATGTAGGGAGACAGTTCTAGCTATTTGTAAAGCATTTAGTAATGATGCTCATCATGTTTTATGGTATTTAGATCAATTCAGAATGAAAAGTACAGTAGCTATTCCCCAAATCTCTAGACAAAGCAATGTAAAATTCCATTTTGTGCAAGGTTCTTACCACTAACAAGGCACTATCATCAGTGTGCTGAGACCTTCTGGATGGGAAGGGACACTGGAGAGGTGGAGAAAAATGAAGCAATGTCAAAAACAAGCTATGCACACACATGACGAGTTTCACAAATACACAAGCAAAGAGACATATTAACACATGCTTGCGAAGATGCTGACATACAGGACCACATTCACAATCATTCAGAATTCATGCATTAAAATAGCTAATAAGTTGTTTCTGAGTAACGATTTTCTCCCAAAGAACTTGATCTTATTGCATAAAAACTTTCTAAAGCAAGGAGGGGAATAGGAATTATTCTCTGTTCTGAGAAGAGAAAGCTGAAGATGTAGCAGTAACATAAAGAATTTGTGGTCATTTAGTGAGCTAATGACAAATTCAAAACAATAAACCCATGAGTCATGATTTCTAGTCTAGGCATCTCTTCATTATCTTTCTCAGACAAAACAAGGGTACAACTGGAAATTTTAAAACTATACATGTTATTTTCCTGAGGAGCTTTAGTTTTCAGATAATGAATTACTCCAGAATGACCAGTAAGGAAATGTTGGGTAAAAAAGAAAGAGTGTATTAACTTATCAAACTCTGACTGCCAAAGGTTTGTACAGAGTTATTACCATGTGGAGAAAAAACTGAAAGTGCTTGAGTGAATCTTTCAGGTACTATACCAATGCATAAGCTCTCAAATAAATAACCAAAAATAGTTATTATATGTCCAATAAGATTAAAAAAAACTTTATAATGGATAATTTAAAACATTTTAAGCAATACATCTTACCATTCCAGAAACACTTGTGCTTTGAAAGCATTGTGCTGAAGATTGATGCTTGTAAAGCCCCATGTGTTAGGTTTTCAAATAACTTATTTTACAAAAATCAAAGTCAACACTCACATGAAATAATGCCTTTATGCACTTTTTAAGGAAGTAATGATCATAAATTGAAAAAATAAGAAGGCAAAGATAAAGGAAAATAGCTAATGAAAAAGCCAAGTACAATAAAATATTCATTTAGTAATAAGCTTCATTTTAACAGGTCAAAATAGGTACACAGATTTTTAAAAAAATGAATCATAAATTTTATTTCAAAATGTAAATGTCACTAAACGTGCACACATGTTAAAACAATAAAATTTACAATCTAGTTTATTTTTTTCTTTTTGCATAGGACATCATTATAATACAGAATCTAGGTGCACAGATTTTTAAAAGGTTAATAAACAATCTTACATGTTACATGTTACTTTGAAACGAAAATGTACTACTTAATATTATAAAACTAATGTGTACAATCAATAATATACACACTTAGGAAATGAGCACTGAAGCTGAAATACTATGTAGAGTTTTTTGTTTAATACCGACACCATTCACGTGTGCCAGATACAGCTCTCAGGACCATCTCTCATTACACAGTAGCTCTGAAAATGGATGAGGGAGATGATAACTCTGCTGGGGATGGGAGGAGGGAAATAATCTCCAGACGGATGTGTATAGATTAAAAAAAACCCAATCTATAGATTCTGATAAACTTCCCGGCCTGTGTCTTTTTCTCCCTAGTAAGGAGAATTTTGTGAGGGGGAAAAAAGAAAATGGCAACATTTTGATCACTGAAAACATATGATAATCACATGCAAAACATTTCATTTTCATTGCAATAATAAAAAGTTCCAAAGAAAGGTGATTATATAAACTTACCTCACCGTCTAAGGGGGGGTGTTGTTTTTGTGGACTTTGTGACGCTTTTTGCTATATAACCCCACACCCCCCAAAAAAGGGAAGCTGGTCAGAATCTAGAACACTGGGAATGGAAAATGCTGTTTACTAAAATGATCACTCACATTAATCTCTGTATCTCTCGTGTATGGTATTTTTCTAGATCTACTGGTTAGAAGACGCTGCCCTTTCCCTTAAATAGCTTACAATTTAAAAGAGGAAAAGCAAAAATAAGCTGACAAACAGTATTTTCCTGTGTCTATAAGCATCTATATAAACAGAAATTTTTTTAAAACTATGTTTTTTATATGTACATGGATATAAACACATTCATAGAGAGGTAATCTCTCACTAAATTCTCTCAATGAAATCATCCTCTTTCTTTAATGGCTTCAAATATCACTCTAATGCTAACAGCTTTAGTTCTCTCCTAACAGCCAAATTCCAGGCTCGCATTTTCAAATGCCTGTGGACACTCTCTACTTAGAAACCCCACTGTCATCTCCTGTTCAACATAACCAAAAAACCCCCTCAATTTCCCATACTAACTGGGTATTTCCCCCCAATTTGCTAATTTCTGTTATTATGTCAATAATATCACAGTATCTGTATAGTGAGTGTTTTACAATGTGTTCTTATGCACAGTATCTCAAGTGATTCTTCTTACTCTGTGAGATAAACAAACATCATAATCATATTCTTTTAAAGATGAGAAACTTGAGGATAGAGAGATTATATGATATGTGCACAGTAAGTAGCATAATTGAGATCTGCACCTATGCCTTCTGACCCCAAATCCAACATTCTTTCCCAAAGCTAACTCCCATTAAAACCATTCTTTTAGCCTCAAACCCTTGCTTTGGAACCTTTGTTTTTTTCACTCATTTTCAGTGATTTATTTAACATTCACTACACATCTATGTAAGACATAATGATGCTTCTCTTGAAATCTCTCTTATAGTTAATTTATAAAACCCTTTGTGGTAGTAGGGGGTGCAGCATACACCATACTAGTAAATAGGTGAAGCCATAATAATTCTGAAATAAATAGTTAAACATTAAACATATGAAGAAAATAAAGGCACAGAATGGCTCAGTAACTTTCCAAAAGTCAAGCACATACCAAGTAGCAAAGCTGGATTCAAATTCAGATATTTCCGATTCTAAGCCCTTACCACAGGACAACACTGCCTTTCCTTAGGAAAATTAGAAATCATCTAGTCTTATGCCTTCATTTTGTACCCTAATCTAATTATTGCAATTACTCTCTATTTCATTTTCCTTCTTTCCTCATCTCTTTCTAACATATTCTAACATGAGTAATTAGTTTTTCAGAAGTACCTTCCCTGTCTTTTCTCCTGCTTAAGAACTAAAATTGTTCTTTTCTGCCTAATTGTTCAAGATCAAACTCTAATTTGACATTTAATCAAGGCTATCTACAATGTAATTATCTCTTACTAGTTATATGACTTCTACAGAAGGCAAGCTAAATGAGTTAATTTATGTAAAATGCATAGAACAACACTTAGGACATAGTATGTGTTAGCCATTATCATTTACTGAGAGTCAGTATAGCATTCTGGTCATAGACCAGGGTTTGGAGCCAGCCTGTCCTTTTTTTTTTTTTCTTTCCAGTTTTACTGAAATGTAACTGACATACAGCACTGTATAAGTTTAAGGTGTAATAGCATAATGATCTGACTTACATACATGATGAAATGATTACCACAGTAAGTTTAGTGAACATCCACCATCTCATAAAGATAACAAAAGAAAAAGAAAAAAAATGATGAAATGATGAGAACTCTTAGGATTTACTCTCTTAACAACTTTCACATTTAACATATATTTTGTACATTGCAACCCTAACTCTTATTTATCTTATAACTGGAAGTTTGTACCTTTTGGCCACCTTCAGCCAATTCTCCTTCCCCCATGCCCTGTCTCTGGTAACCACAATTCTGACCTCTTTTTCTATTAGCTTGTCTGTTTGTTTGTTTTTGAAGTATAACTGACCTACAACACTATGTTAGTTCCTGGTGCAAAAGACAGTGATTTGATATTTCTATATATTACAAGGTGATCACCATGATAAGTCTAGTTACCATCTAGACTTTTTTTTTTTAAAGAAACTGTTTATTTTCCATCAGCTTTATTTCCATTTTCTGTTCAGCCTGTCTTGATTAGAATCTTTGCTCTGCCACTTACTAGCTGAGTATTTAACCTTAGGAAAATTGTTATCCTCCCTGAGCATCAGAGATCATCATCACAGGCTTGATACATTTGAAAAAATATAAGAGAATTTATTATGTGTATGGTACTTAAAGAAGATATACTTTGGCTAGAGTTATGAAACAAGAGAGAAAGCAGCTAGAAGATGAGTGATTCATTTGTTCAATCATTCATTTAAAAAATATTTATTGAGCTTTACTAGGGGCTAAGACCTGCTTAAATCTAGCGATATAGCAGTGAATAAACATGACAGACATGGTCCCTATCTTCATGGAGTTTACGGATAAATGGGAGAGACAGATATGTCACACGTGTGTGTGTGTGTGTGTGTGTGCGTATGTTTTTGGCCACACCACGTGGCTTGTGGGATTTTAGTTCCCCGACCAGGGATCAAACCCAGGCCCTTCGCAGTGAGAACGTGGAGTCCTAACCATTGGACCACCAGATAATTCCTGGGAGAGACAGATATTAAACAAGCAAAAATATAAATAATTATTTAACTATAAAGAAAAAATTCCAAGGTGATTTCAGAACAAAAAGACAAGTAACACAGGCAAAAAACTGAACCAGGTTTAGAGGCAACTATAGAGGCTGATTAAAAAAAGAACTGTTAACAGGGGTTGTTAATTGAGTAGATGTGGAGAAAACAGAAAGTAAAGAATCAAAGATGACTGAAGTATTAAACCTGTGAGCCTTGCAGATTTTTGGTATTCCCTAGAGGTAAGGAAGTCAGTGATAGGTTCAGATAACAATAGTTTATATTTGCATGGCACTTTACAGTTTACATATAGCATTTTCACTTTCCTGATGCACTAGAGATTTAGGAAATGGCAGCTGGATAGTAAAGTGATATGTCTAATGACAGACAGGTAGTTAAGAGTAGAGACTATCACTGTCCTAAAAGCAAGATCAATCACTTCTGATTGTCCTAAGCCTATCTACATATGAGGACAATTAATCTAATCACAAGCAGGAGACAGTTATACTATTTACTCAAGAATTCTTATAATTAAGATATCAACTCTTTTTTTTTTTATTAAGACAATAAAATCTGACATCCTCAGAAAAACAAATAAGCACTTACTTCTAAGAAACGTTAGGAATATCATTCAATGAATCCAAAGGACTCACCTTGACAAAGTCCAGGACAGCATCTCTTTGAATCTGCTTGGTCCTTATTTTCTCTTCCTCATACTGTAGGGCAGCAAGTTGTGCCTCTCTCCGAGTACGTTCTATTAATTGTTCTCTTCTCCGATGAAGTTCCAAGTCTGCATGTGAAAACTAGAACAAAAGTATCATTTTGCATATGCAAGTAGCGATAAAGATCAACTTACCAATATTCTTTATCAATTTGGGAAACTACTGCTGACCCAAGCAACTTTTACTTTGCAGTCACCTAGCATTTCTTCAGGTGTGTTTATTGCTAATCTTTTCCCATCTTTGCACTGTGTTCTTACATGTATTATAAAGACTTATTTTCTGTCTGGTGTCTAAAAACACTGTTACCAGCATAAGTTGCACATATTATATTAACTGTAGATTGAAGAGACAGGTAATGAAATTTATAGATATTTGGCAATTAACTGTAATTTAAGTATTATAAAAGAAGAAAACCATCTTAATTTAAAAAACCCCACAAACTAAAACTGAAAAAAATGTTTTTACCTGATTATAACTTGGTGATAGTGATAAGAGAGAAGATGGCTCAGCTGGAACCCTGACCCAAAAAAGAAAAAAAGGAAAGAAAAAACTCTTTGATAAGACAGACAGATAGATAAAAGACAAGTGGAATTTTATTGTTAATGCAGCTTTCTATTAATCAGCAGGCAAACCGTCTGGTCAGCACTGAAAGACCAATTGCATTTTGTAAACTTGAGCCCAAGTCACTAAATTAAGCTACAGGAACACCTGATGTCTCCAACTCACATTTCACGTGATGATATCACTGATGAAGCTACAGATAGCTAACAACTGTCTATGTCAGCCAGTGCTGACAATACGGTTATTTGAGATCACTTCTCAAACAATATCGTTTCTTTACAGCACACTAAGTACTACAATCTTCTTTACTATCATGACTGAAACAAGATACGTGTAAATGGAGATGGTTTATACACAAAGCCATTTTATCAGCAGAAATCTGGAATACTACAGAACCTGTAACTGCACGTTTAAAGCACTCCTACTCCCATTTTAATTGAAGGAGCAATTTTAACAACAAAAGTAAAGATTTTGTTGATTTTTATCTTTTAGAAAAACATGAAACCTGATTTGATGCTTAAAAAAAAACAGTAAAACTTGCTTCTCAGTTTTATCAGTGCTAACTCTTATACTTTGATATATATTCCCTGTTTTAATTCCTGAATTTTAAAAATATGTAAGAAACCAAAAACTTAAGCTATTCTACTATACTCTTTCATGCCACGTTTTTTTCTTATATTCGTTCCAAATCTTTGAAGTTTTCACAAAATTCTTTTTAAAAAAAAATTTCTAGCCATTAAAAAAACTTTTGACAGAATAAATTATGTTTATAATTTTTAAAAGGAACAGAATAACTACCAAATAAATTACTTAATAACTTCCTATACAAGGTTTAAAATAATGTTAAAGCTAGGGAAAAGCTTCTTTAACTTTCTACTAATCCTTGTCAACCCTTATCCTAGCATTCCTAATCAGTGCATCCTCAGTCACAAGTCTGACAAGATAAGAGGAGGAGAGTGGGTTGGTAGGGTAAGACTTTTAACTGGGATATAACCAATAACGTGAGATGAGTGACTCCAGTACTATATACTAGTCTGGGAGAAGAATAACTGGCATTAACTGCAAATTTGTCCCAAACTACTAATTTCACTGTTAACATTTCCTATAGCTTTTATTGGCCATCTGTAGATAAACTACACCAAAAAACCCAGAAAGGACCATGTAAACCCATCTCAAGTGGGTTTATGTGCCCTGATTTGAACACTATGTTTTAATAATGTTTTTCAAGCAAAACCTTTTAATATACACCTTCTTTCTACTCCCATTTCTTTACTCTCTTTTTATACCAAAACCTCTTTAAAAAGCTGGTTAAATCCATTGTTTCTACTTCATTTCATCCCATTTTATTTTGAACCCACACCAATCTGGATCTGTCCTCACAGCTTCACTGAAAACTGCTCTCTTCAAGTCTGAGGCTTTACATGTCCAAATCCAATAGTTAATTTCTCAGCCCTCACCTTACTGAACCTACCAGCAGTATGTGTGACACTAACTGCATCAGTCAATAACTGCACGGAACTGAATTCTGCCAGCAACCTATATAAGCCGGGAAGTGGATTCTCCTCCAGGGTTCTCCAGATAAGAATCCAGGCCATCCAACACCTTGACTTTGGCCTTGTGAGGCTGTAAGCAGAGAAACAAGAGAAGCCTGCCCAGACTTCTATCTCTCACAACTGTAATATAATAAATAGGTATGTTTCAAGCTACTAAATTTGTGGTAATTTGTTATAAAGCACTAGAAAACTAATACATAAGGCAACTGAGCAAAAAGCTGGCTTTCAGTCAGTAAATTTAAGAAAACTGAAATCGTATCAAGTATCTCATCTGACCACAACACTATGAGACTAGATAGCAATTACAGGAAAAACTGTAAAAAATACAAACACATGGAGGCTAAACAATATGCTACTAAATAACCAAGAGATCGCTGAAGAAATCCAAGAGGAAATCAAAAAATACCTAGAAACAAATGACAATGAAAGCACGATGACCCAAAACGTATGGGGTGCAGCAAAAGCAGTTCTAAGAGGGAAGTTTATAGCAATACAATCCTACCTCAAGAAAAATCTCAAATAAACAAACTAACCTTACACCTAAAGCAATTAGAGAAAGAAGAACGAAAAAACCCAAAGTTAGGAGAAGGAAAGAAATCATAAAGATCAGATCAGAAATAAATGAAAAAGAAATGAAGGAAACAATAGCAAAGATCAATAAAACTAAAAGCTGGTTCTTTGAGAAGATAAACAAAATTGATAAACCATTAGACAGACTCATCAAGAAAAAAAGGAAGACTCAATCAACAGAATCAGAAATGAAAAAGAAGTAATGACACTGCAGAAATACAAAGGATCATGAGAGATGACTACAAACAACTATATGTCAATAAAAATAGGACAACCTGGAAGAAATGGACAAATTCTTAGAAAAGTACAACCTTCCAAGACTGAACAGGAAGAAACAGAAAATATGAAAAGACCAATCACAAACACTAAAATTGAAACTGTGATTTAAAATCTTCCAACAAACAAAAGCCCAGGATGAGA
The DNA here is from genome assembly GCF_008692025.1 of Phocoena sinus. NCBI lineage: Eukaryota > Metazoa > Chordata > Mammalia > Artiodactyla > Phocoenidae > Phocoena > Phocoena sinus. The sequence goes on along the minus strand of NC_045766.1, from coordinate 73,352,619 downwards.
TGGCTTCACAGGTGAATTCTATCAAACGTTTAGAGAAGAGCTAACACCTATCCTTCTCAAACTCTTCCAAAATATAGCAGAGGGAAGAACACTCCCAAACTCATTCTACGAGGCCACCATCACCCTGATACCAAAACCAGACAAAGATACTACAAAAAAAGAAAATTACAGACCAATATCACTGATGAATATAGATGCAAAAATCCTCAACAAAATACTAGCAAACAGAATCCAACAGCACATTAAAAGGATCATACACCATGATCAAGTGGGGTTTATCCCAGGAAAGTAAGGATTCTTCAGTATACACAAATAAATCAATGTGATACACCACATTAACAAATTGATGGATAAAAACCATATGATAAACTCAACAGATGCAGAAAAAGCTTTTGACAAAATTCAACACCCATTTATGATAAAAACTCTCCAGAAGGTGGGCATAGAGGGAAACTACCTCAACATAATAAAGGCCATATATGGCTAACCCATAGTCAACATCATTCTCAATGGTGAAAAACAAACCATTTTCTCTAAGATCAGGAACAAGACAAGGGTGCCCACTCTCACCACTATTATTCAACATAGCTTGGGAAGTTTTAGCCATGGCAATTAGAGAAGAAAAAGAAATAAAAGAAAAGTAATCCAAATCAGAAAAGAAGAAGTAAAACTGTCACTTTTGCAGATGACATGATGCTATACACAGAGAATCCTAAAGATGCTACCAGAAAACTACTAGAGCTAATCAATGAATTTGGTAAAGTAGCAGGATACAAAATTAATGCACAGAAATCTCTTGCATTCCTATACACTAACAATGAAAAATCTGAAAGAGAAACTAAGGAAACACTCCAATTTACCATTGCAACAAAAAGAATAAAATACCTAGGAATAAAACCTACCTAAGGAGACAAAAGACATGTATGCAGAAAACTATAAGACACTGATGAAAGAAATCAAAGACAATACAAACAGATGGAGAGATATACCATGTTATTGGATTGGAAGAATCAATACTGTGAAAATGACTATACTACCCAAGGCAATCTACAGATTCAATGCAATCCCTATCAAACTACCAATGGCATTTTTCACAGAACTAGAACAGAAAATTTTACAATTTGTATGGAAACACAAAAGACCCTGAATAGCAAAAGCAATCTTAAGAAAGAAAAACAGAGCTGGAAGAATCAGGCTCCCTGACTTCAGACTATACTACAAAGCTACATTAATTAAGACAGTATGGTAACCAGCACAAAAACAGAAATATAGATCAATGGAACAGGAAAGAAGGCCGAGAGATAAACCCACACACATATGGTCACCTTATCTTTGACAAAGGAGGAAAGAATATACAATGGAGAAAAGACAGTCTCTTCAATAAATTGTGCTGGGAAAACATGTAAAAGAATGAAATTAGAACACTTCCTAACACCATACACAAAAATAAACTCAAAATGGATTAAAGACCTAAATGTAAGGCCAGACACTATAAAACTCTTAGAGGAAAACATAGGCAGAAGACTCTATGACATAAATCACAGCAAGATCTTTTTTGACCCACCTCCTAGAGTAATGGAAATAAAAACAAAAATAAACAAATGGGACCTAATGAAACTTAAAACCTTTTGCAAAGCAAAGGAAACTACAAACAAGACGAAAAGACAACCCTCAGAATGGGAGAAAATATTTGCAAATGAAGCAACTGACAAAAGATTAATCTCCCAAATATACAAGCAGGTCATACAGCTCAATTTCATAAAAACAAAAAGCCCAGTCCAAAAATATGCGGAAGACCTACATAGACATTTCTCCAAAGAAGATATACAGGTTGCCAACAAACACATGAAAGGATGCTCAACATCACTAATCATTAGAGAAATGCAAATCAAAACTACAATGAGGTATCACCTCACACCAGTCAGAATGGCCATTATCAAAAAAAACTACAGGGGCTTCCCTGGTGGTGCAGTGGTTAAGAATACACCTGCCAATGCAGGGGACACGGTTTCGAGCTCTGGTCCAGGAAGATCCCACATGCTGCGGAGCAACTAAGCCCGTGCATCACAACTACTGAGCCTGTGCTCTACAGCGCACAAGCCACAACTACTGAGCCTGCGTGCCACAACTACTGAAGCCCGCACGCCTATAGCCTGTGCTCTGCAACAAGAAAAGCCATTGCCATGAGAAGCCCACACACTGCAACGAAGAGTAGCCCACACTCGCTGCAACCAGAGAAAGCCCACGTGTAGCAACGAAGACCCAATGCAGCCAAAAATAAATAAATTAAAAAAAAAAACTACAAACAATAAATGCTGGACAGGGTGTAGAGAAAAGGGAACCCTCTTGCACTGTTGGTGGGAATGTAAATTGATACAGCCACTATGGAGAACAGTAAGGAGGTTCCTTAAAAAACTAAAAAACAGGGCTTCCCTGGTGGCGCGGTGCGTGAGAGTCCGCCTGCCGATGCAGGGGACACGGGTTCTTGTCCCGGTCCGGGAAGATCCCACATGCCGCGGAGCGGCTGGGCCCGTGAGCCATGGCCGCTGAGCCTGCGCGTCCGGAGCCTGTGCTCCGCAGCGGGAGAGGCCGCAGCAGTGAGAGACCCGCGTACCGCAAAAAAAAAAAAAAAAAAAAACTAAAAAACAGGAATAAAGATGCAGATGTAGAGAATGGACTTGAGGACATGGGGGTTGGGGGGTGGGAAGGGGAAGATGGGACAAAGTGAGAGAGTAGCATTGACACTGACATATATACACTACCAAATGTAAAACAGGTAGCTAGTGGGAAGCAGCTGCATAGCACAGGGAGATCAGCTTGCTGCTTTGTGACCACCTAGAGGGGTGGGATAGGGAGAATGGCAGGGAGACGCAAGAGGGAGGGAATATGGGGATATATGTATATATATAACTGATTCACTTTGTTATATAGCAGAAACTAACACAAAATTGTAAAGCAATTATACTCCAATAAAGATGTTAAAAAAAAAAAGCTGGCTTTCACCTTGAGGGTGGGTGTATCATATCCTAGGAATCTTGGGCTTTACTTATGATGGATACAGGAGGCAGGAAGGACAAAAGATAAAGCTGAGGTCCCCCCACTACAGGGAAATGTAACAAGAAATCCTTGCATGACACTGGAATCTCAAATGACCACACTTTCAATATAAGGACACATGGTAACTAAAAAGCTATTTTGAGATAAATTTCAAAGATATGAAATGTAACTAAATGGCCATGAACTAACCAATAAGACTAAAAAGTCCAAGTTATAAGACTTCTTTCATTATTCTCCCTACATTTTCTTTATCCATCTATATTTCAGTCTCCTAAAGAACTTCAATATCCTGTCAAGTGTAAGTAAAGAATGATGTATGACACTATCTACACGATAAATTTACTGTTGTTTAAGAATAGGCATATCAAGTCTACCACTTTAAGATTTCATAAAAACAGAAAGGAAGCAATAAAACCAAAGGCTGGGAATTTTTCAACTATTGTCATGCAGTTTATGACAAGAAACTTTTTGGAATTCAAGGATAAGAAGCAGTACTCTTGAAAAAAAAAAGCAGTACTCTAAATGGCTAAGCTAAGTCTAGAAATATTGTGTAAGGCACTAATTGTAGATAAAAGATCACTTCAATTGAGATAGGAATGAGGAATATATTGCTGTCTCTGTCTGTGGCTCTGTTTCTAATCAAAAGTTTAAGTAAAATAATTGCAGGACTCTGGAAATTCATTTAGCCCTCTTTATGCATAAATCCAGACATATCACTATAAAATCTCATTGCTATTAAGTATCTTCAAATCAAATAATTATACGGGTAATGGTTTAGGTGATCTGAATTTAGAATGAATAAATCAATTTTACTTCTTTTTCTATTACCTAAGCACAAAGGTATATTTCACTTAGCTCTCAATACACCATATTTAAAACACATAGTATCTAAACATCTTCATTATACATAGATCTACACAAAACCAAAATCATTTCATTACCTAATTACTGAGTTTTAAGACAGAAAGAAATAAGTAGAATTGGTTTTTCAAACCTGTTTTGATGTGAATATCTTCTCGTGTCTTCTGTTTTTTGAAATTCCCTCATGGGTACTGGCTTTACTGGTGAACCCTAGGCCAAAAAACGAAAAACAGATCAATTTAACACATGTATCCACATGTATCCAGAAAAGTGTAATTACACAGCTCATATTCAACTTGGCATTTAGAGATCTGTATATTACACTAAAAATATTTTAACAGAAACTTCAAATGTGAATTTTCATGTTTAAAAGCATTATAGGCTGTATTACTGCTTTGGTAAAGCACAAAACTGTTCACAATCCAAGATCATTTATTTTAAAAAGAGCAGATTTTCTTCACACTGTATTTTATGAATTATAATGACCACATAGTAATATTTACTAGATGATAAGATGTGAAAGTTGAAAAGGATCTTAGAGATCATCTAGTACAAACTTCCATCTAAAACAGGAATTCCTACCAACCCTACCGTGACTTTTGCTCAGCCTCTCTTGAATATTTCTAGTAATAGGAAGTTCACTGGGGAGATTACATTTCTTTACTTCTTCATCATCATAAATTGTTACTTATGTTAGACAAATAGTCCTGGGGATGCTGGTGGAATACCAAGATAAAGCAAAAAGTAATTTCTATTTATGGTAAAATATGATATTAATTAAAAGAGAAATAGTGGCAATTTATTTATAAACTGAAGGGTAAAGGTCATTTCAAAAAACATTACCAAAGAAAATTAAACTGGCTTAAGTTATATGGACTATATACTGAAAAATAAAATTATAAATCAAAGGTAGAGGCTCATGGGATATCACACCACATATTTTGTCAAATGAGAATCTATAAAAATAATATAATCTTACTTCAACACCAAAAATAATCATCAAAATGGGTATTCTGGAAGGGGAAAAAAAAACTTATCCAAAAAAAAAAAACACCCTAAAAGTCAAATGTAAAACTATTTATAGTCTATCTCCAAGAAATAGGCACATCACAAATAACTAGAAAATCTTCTTTGGTGAGTTACTCCAAAGGGCTAAAGCTGACTCCTATAAAGTCTGGGCATAATGATCATATTAAATGAGATACAATTCTAGAATCTTGATGAGAGAATAATTACTCTAATTTCAGTGAATATGACTTTTTAAGTGAAGAAAAATCTCTCCTAGTATGTTAACATCAGTGACTTATCACCCTGGTTTTACAATACTGCAATTACCTAAAATTATTGGAAGGGGTACATGAAATTTTCATGACAAAATGAATGTAACATTGGTTTAATTTAAAAAATAAATATGTCGTAGTCTATAAATATGTCATACCTTATTTATCACAGTATCACTATGTATGTGACAGGCATTATGATAAAATTAAACAATAGCAGAGTGTTTAAAATCTCAAATTGTTTTTAACAACCCATGTTTAGGTAGTATCCAAGAATATAGAAAATATTTCTTCACTGGTTATTAAACCATTTAAAATAATACTGCTTTATTTTATTTTTATAGGTGCCAAACTTTAGAAAGCCTTATGACACAAAAGTCATAAAGAGCCTTATGACAGAATCATAAAAACTACTATATATAGTAGGTAGATGGAATCAAAAAACTTAATACAAATTAGCCAATATAATGGATTAAAGAAATGATACAATTTTTCATCAGTAGTATAACGTGCATTTTCACTTTTAGTAGAAACACCTCATCTACACAGTCTAATTAACAATAAAATGGTCAAAGAGACAGACCACAAGAAAAAGGATTCCCTTTTAGATTATAATGTGCATTGTTAACTTAAGCTTTATTGCAAAGTAGTTGCCCTCTGCTCTAGCAGAAGTGCTTATAGCCTGAACCACAAGTAGTTTCATTAATCACAGGTACACACTGCTATCTGTAGGCTGTAGGACTTTGATTTACAGTAGTTCACTTTATCTTCTGGTTTCACTTTTCGAGGTTTCAGTCACCCACAGTCAACCATGTTCCAAAAATATTAAACGGATAACTTCAGAAATAAACAATTCATAAGTTTTAAATTGCACGCTGTTCTGATGAAATCTCAAGCTGTCCCGCTCCATCCCACCTGGGCTGTAAATCGTCTCTTTGTCCAGAGTATCCTGCCTGTTAGTCCGTTAGTAGCCGGCTCAGTTAGTCTCTCTTGGTTAACAGATTGACTGTCGCAGTATAGCAGTGCCTATTTTACTAAATAACGGCCCCAAGTGCAAAAGTAGTGATGTTGGCAATTTGAATATGCCAAAGAGAAGTCATAAAGTGCCTCCTTTAAGTGAAAAGGTGAAAGTTCTTGAATTAATAAGGAAAGAAAAGAAATTGTATGCTGAGGTAAGATCTATAGTAAGAAGAAATCTTCTATCTGTGAAATTGTGAAGGAAAAAGACATACATGCTAGTTTTTTTTTTATATAATGTATTTTAATTAATAGCGTAGTACAGTTTTTGTTTTTGTTTTGTTTTGTGGTACGCGGGCCTCTCACTGTTGTGGCCTCTCCCGTTGCGGAGCACAGGCTCCGGACGTGCAGGCTCAGCGGCCATGGCTCACAGGCTCAGCGGCCGTGGCTCATGGGCCCAGCCACTCCATGATATGTGGGATCTTCCCGGACCGGGGCACGAACCCTTGTCCCCTGTATCAGCAGGTGGACTCTCAACCACTGCGCCACCAGGGAAGCCCTACATGCTAGTTTTGCTGTTGCACCTCAAACTGCAAAAGTTACAGTCACAGCATGTGATAAATGAATGCTTAGTTAAGATGGAAAAGGCATTAAATTTGTACAATGAAATATTTCAAGAGAAACAACATTCATATAACTTGTTACAGTATATTGTTATAATTTTTCTATTTTATTATTAATTATTCTTAATCTCTTACTGTGACTAATTTATAAATTAAACTTTATCATAGGTGTGTATGTATAAGAAAAAAACATAGTACATATAGGGCTCAGTACCATCCGTGGTTTCAGGCAACCATCCACTAGGGGTCTTAGAATGTACACCCTGTGGATATGGGATGGGGGGAATACTTACTGTACATAACTTTCTCCAGCTTTAAATACAAGAATGTCATTTGAACACCAACAAAAAATACTGTGTTCAAAAGTCTTCAGACAGGAAGACCAAGGGTTTTTTTTTTTTTTAAAGAATGATAATAACACTCTATAACATGTCCTACTTGAAGTGACTATTCGCTATTTCTAAAAGACTAAATACATCATTCTCCAAAAAGGCCCCAAGTGTTTCTCAAATAATCCCTGCTCAAAGCCTGGGACCAACTCCAGACATTAACATCACACACACTGAAGTGCAGCCATTTTATTATGCTGACTAGATACACTGAAGAATGCTATTTCTACTTGAGACCCTTGGGGAATTGGCAGAGATTTTTGCAGTGGGCTTGAATGCTCATTTGTTTTCTAAGGCAACTCAATGCTCCACTATAAGAGACATCCAAGAATTTTAATGGCAAACAATTTATATTCTGTGTGACTTCACATAAAAGCGCCAATATAATTAAGCTCATCATAAAAACTCTATGGTTAAGTTTGTATGTTGCTCCAAAAGTCAGCAGTTTGGTTCAGTTCTTAATTACTGATCAAAGTATGATTTACCAGTTAATAACAATAAAAAAACAATAAGAACAACAATGAAAAGCATCATATTCCTCTGCATTTTCTTCCAAGGCATAGGATACTCTTAGGACTTCTTTTATTCCTTCTTCAAAATTCTGAAATCTGTATTTTTATTTGAAAAATAAACCTAAACTTTACTTGAGAGTATTGTCTGATTTTAAAAATAAATCTGAAAAACTCAGTAATAAAATTGGAACTAAATATAATAAAACAAATAATTAAGCCTAAACCAACAAATCACTGATATGACAGAAATTTATACTGTCATAAACTGTTTTTACTAGGGGATAGCAAAAAATTTAAGCTACGTGTGTATACTACCTCATGAGAGATTCGCCGTTGTTCAATATATGCCATAAACTGTGAACTGAGGCTGTCTGAGTCCAGGCCCTTGGGTGGTCTCACTTCTTCCTCTTCTTCCTCTGCAGTACAGCTGTCAATATAGTCAATCTGATCCAGATCATGTTCCACTGTTCATACGACACATACACACACAGACATCAGAAAAAACATTCAAATTAGATAGCCAACAAAAACACTGAATTGCATTCTTTCCTTTTCTTTAACCTTTTCTATTCTGAAACTGGGAGGAATAAGTTTAAATTTAATAAGCCTTTATTATTTAGTCCATGGCCACTCACAAAAATAGGCTAAAGAAAAAATCTTAGTCCTAATTCACTATAAAGAATGCAGTAATTGATGGTAATTATCGGAAAACAGACCTCTAATATTTCTCTTTTCTTTAGACAGCTCTTGACTATTTTAAACAAGACAGTTTGAGTTTGTGAGACAGATAAGAATAATAATTTTTTAAAATCGGAAAATATATATTCTTTTAGTTTTTTTTTTTTTTTCATGTTTTAGGTTTGGGGCTTAATCATACCTCTTTAAAGAGCTGGGAGGCAGAAAACCTAACACAATCAACTCAAAATAAAAGTGAAAAGACAGGAGGAAAGTGGACTTGGTGATAAAGAAGTAGATACTGACGACTGTTCCCTTTCCTGTAACTGTTGTCCATAACTAGAACAAGATTTATTTTCCTATTTAGAAAATTATTTTCTAGAGGTCAGTATTGCAGATATTTTGTAGAGGTGTGGATGGAAGGAAATCATTTGAGGAATTTTTGCTTCTCAAAATGCTCTGGGGTGAGGAGAAGAACATAAATAACATATAGCTACATCATTATTTCTTCTAACACAGTTGGGTGCACCCCATTAATTTGTTTTTAAGTTTAAAAAGTAACTATTTTTAAAAGCCACTTTAAATGGCACACTAGAAAAAAAAAAAACTTACTACTAAGACGGTTTCTCCAGAGATGTATTAACTCCCAGCCATTATTGTATGGTGGTCTACAGGCTGCCTAAAAGTTGCAGTTGCTAGGAATAGTAAATTTGAAGAAGTCTATTTCTTAATTTAGTTTTCTGACTCAACTATTTCTAAATAATTCCATAACAGCAGTTAATATAAAAATGAATTGACTTATCATAATTATATAAATAGATAAAAGGCTGAAAAGGTTTTAAGTCTACATCCATGTTAGAAACCAGGTAGGTAAATGCATTTTTCCAATGTGCTACAACTTGTGTGACTAAATCAACAGTTCATTTTATAACTATCTCCCAAGAAAGCAGCACCACTTTTTCATACTGTCTAGACCAGTGCTATCCAAGAGAAATACAACGTAAGCTATGAAAGTGAACCACACATGTAATTTTAAATTACCTAGTAGCCACATAAAAAAGTCAAAAGAAAAGGTGACATTAATTTTAATAATATATTTTACTTTGTTCAATATATTTAAAATATTATTATAACATATAATCAATATAAAGTATTACTGATGTTTTACATTCTCTTTCTCATGCAACGGCTTCAAAATCTGATGTGTGTTTTATATTTATAGTACAGCTCAATTCAGAAAAGCCACATTTCAAATGCTCAATAACCACATGTGGCTACTGGCACAGATCTAGAGATTATTTTAAGTCTGAAATGAACCAATGGGAAAGATATCTCATACAAAGGCAAGATTAAAATGAAAAGTACTGAAATGGTAAGTGACAAGAGTAAAAAAAGAATATAAGATGGTAAGGAAAAAAAGGTGGGGCAAACCATTTAATTGAACTCATCGTTCAGAGATGAAAGGTCTTCTTAGATAATATAATAGATTTCTGGAAAATCAAAGTCATTTCTCCCTTATAGCTGGCCCTTAAAATTTAAACATTAGGATTTGGTAATTCAAACTAAAGCAATATTGAATGGAATGCTAAAATCAAGAGTCTGCTGCAGAAGCACAAGAAAGCAGAAAGAGCTCCGTTTGTTAATGAACTATAAAAATAAATTAAAAAAAATTTTTTAATTTAAATTACAAAATTTAAAATACCAGAATAAGGAAAACTTGGATTCAGATGCCCATGAAGAGCACAATTCCAGATGAAAGAAAAGGCAGACATCAAGGAATGCACTGAATTCCTAAAAGAGGTCAAATAATGACCACAAAGAGAATCTTTAAAAAGGAGAATAGTAGGGCTTCCCTGGTGGCGCAGTGGTTGAGAGTCCACCTGCCGATGCAGGGGACATGGGTTCGTGCCCTGGTCCGGTAAGATCCCACATGCCACGGAGCGGCTGGGCCCGTGAGCCATGGCCGCTGAGCCTGCGCTCCGCAACGGGAGAGGCCACAACAGTGAGAGGCCCGCGTACCGCAAAAAAAAAAAAAAAAAAGGAGAATAGTACTTCAAAGAAGATCATGGTTAAATCAAGATTAAAAAAGATCTATTCCAGGTAAACTGTCTTTAGTAAAGTTTCCTCCCAAAATAAGAATAAGGGAAAAACATTGTATTTTAATTGCAAGTCTGAAACAGAGAAACTGAAATTTAACCCTAATAGAAAACATTTTTTTTCTAATCAGATGAGAAGAGGAGAGAGGTCTTTAAAGAAAGACTGGAAGAAGCTACAGATACACAGATAAAAGGAGTGGATGTGAAAAGGCCACTTAAAAAGTCAGAGAGATTATAAAGACTTTGGATGTCATCAGGAATCATGTTTACCTCCACCATTTGTTACTATTATACTGCTGCGATTCTCCTGGTACTGGCTTTCTCTTCGTAGTCTTTGTTCTTTAGTAATTTCTGCTACTCGAAGAGGCAGATCTGAAAATTCATCTGTAGGCTTAAAAAAATAGCAGAAACATTAAAATAAATCATTTCAAGTTTTAAGACAACATGGTACTTAAAGCACAGATATAATATAAATTCATTAGAATTTATATTTAAGAAGAAATAGCAAAGTAGTTTTACAGATGCATCTAGAGATGCACATATTATCCAACAATATGAATGTACTTTATGCCACTGAAACCACTCTTAAAAATGGTTAAAATGGTAAATTTTATACGTATTTCACCACAATTTTAAAAAAGAGGGTATATATGACTCTATATACATACACATATGAATTTAAAGTATTGACATAAATGTATCTGTATTGATATAGCCACAATCATGTACACACCCACCCACGCACAAATACCCAAGCAATTACAAATGACAATGACAAATGGGCTGTATTCCAAAATTAACTTGCTTTAGACTCCCAATAAAACAATGTTACAAATGGTACATTACTAGTCTTGCTAAACAAAACCTTAATCATTTAACCTAATTTATAGCTAAAATATTATACCTTAGTAATTTAAAAAGAAGAGAGAAAACATAATGCTGATAATTGAAAGAGAAAAATGAGGGACTTCCCTGGTGGTACAGTGGTTAAGAATCCACCTGCCAATGCAGGGGACATGGGTTCGATCCCTGGTCTGGGAAGATCCCACATGCTGAGGAACAACTAAGCCTGTGCGCCCTAAAGCCTGCTTGTCACAACTACTGAGCCCACGTGCTGCAACTACTGAAGCCTGCATGCTGTAGGGCCTGCACACTGCAACTACTGAGCCCGTGTGCTACAACCACAGAAGCCCGCGCGCCTAGAGCCCGGGCTCTGCAACAAGAGAAGCCACCGCAATGAGAAGCCCACGCACCACAACGAAAACCCAAACGCAGCCGAAAAAAAAAGAGAGAGAGAAAAATGATATAATTAGCTGAGAAAGTTACTTATTTATCTTGAGCATGTGGATACTCTTCATTAAGGTTCCCATCTCACTACCCATCAGCCTACAGTTCTATTTTCTCACCTTACAGTACCCTTTCTACCACCTCTGCTCAAGATTATACAGGCCCTCAACGTTCAGGTTTCAGTTGTAACTGGCTCAGTTCCCATTTGACCGTCCAGGATATAAAATTATTTATACAACACAATGAGGTAACAAACATGTAAAACACACATGGTAAAAGATGGTAAAGAAACATAATATCATTTCTGATGGCAGGACTATGTGGGATTTTTACTCCTCCCTTGGCTATTCTATATTTTATATAACAAGAAATTGAGTCCAGTTAAGACACTTAACCATTTTCATCATTTTATTTTTCCTTAAGTTATAACATGCAGAATAGAAGAAACACTTACTTCATTCCCTGACCATCTCTTATCACCACTGTCCACACTATTGAAACCTGAATCAAGGGCTCCATAGGGGCGACCTGAGTATAATTCTTCGTGGCTGCCAAAAAGAAACTTTAGTTGTTAATGTAAAGTTTGAGATTTTAAAAATTAACATTTGAAATAAATCAGATGCAATTTTACTCATAAACATTTTCATGGCATTCAGGGACTTAACTATTTAGAATGAAATGAATATTCGTTTAACTTTTTAATATGAAAAATTCCAAATTCAAAGAAAGTAGATAGAACAGTATAATGAACTCCCATGTACTCATTATCCAGCTCTAAAAATATCCACATTCTGACTTCATCTATTCCTCCAGTCATTCCCAATGCCCCCCTCAATTATTTTTATTTTTAAGAGTACTTTTTCTTAAAGTGAAATTTACATACATTTAAATGCACAAACTTTGACAAATGAAAACATCTTTGTAACATACACGCCTATCATGATATAGGACATTTGTACTTTGCCAGAAAATTCCCACACATCCCTTCCCAGTCAACTTCCTTTACCTCACCACTATGTGCTCCTAAGAGGCAACTATCATTCAAATTTTTTTCACCTGAATTAGTATAGAACATCCTCAAAGCTGTCCAAGATCTAATTCCTGGAACCCATAAATATGTTACTTTACATTGCAAATGGGAATTAAGGTTGCAGATAGAAGTAAGGTTGCTAATCAGAGGACCTTAAGTTAGGGAGATTATCCTGAATTATCTGAATGGGCTCGATGTAATCACAAGGTTCCTTAAACATGGAAGAGGGAAATAGAAGAGGAGGATTCAATGCTGGCTTGAAGATGGAGGGAGGGGACCAAGAACCAAGGTAAGAAGACAGCCTCTGGAAGTTGAAAAAGGCAAGGAAATACATCCTACTCAACGCAGGATGGCAGAATGCAGCTCTGCCATCATCTTAATTTTAGCTCAATGAGACCAAGATTTAGACTTCTGACCTACACAACCATAAAATAATAAATCTGTGTTGTTTAGGTCTCTAAGTTTGGGGTGGTAACAAAAGAAAAGTAATACAATTAGTTCTGCTTATTCCAGAATGCATAAAAATGGTATATGTACTCTTTTTCTACTCAGCATCATGTCAGTGAAATTCTTGATGTTTTTAATACCTTGGAGTAGAATGGATGAATTGTATGGTAAGCATAGGTTTAACTTAAAAAACAAAAACAAAAAAACCCTGCCAACCTGTTTTTGAAAGTAGCTGTATCATTTTGCATCCCCACCAGCAATGTATTGGAGTTCTAGCTGCCAACACTGTATTCCCAGTCATTAATTTTAGTTATTATTCTGATGGGTATAAAATGTGGTGTTAATTTGTATTTCTCTGATGACTAGTGATAATTAACATCAGTGATATTTAATACCTTTGTATGTGCTTATTGGCCGCTCATTTATCTTCTTTTGAGAAATGTCTGTTCAAATCTTTTGCCCATTAAAAAATGCAACATCAATAATCTTAAAAATATTTTGCTAAGTAAAAGAGGCCAGACAAAATGCTACATAATGTTCAATTTCATTTCTATGAAATTCTAGAAAACGCAAAACTATACTGACAGAAAGCAGATGAGTGATTGCCTGGGGCTGAGGGTGATAAAAAAAATATATATCGTGATTGTGTTGGCAGTTTTGTGACTGTATTCATGTACTAAAACTCACTGAGTTGCACATTAAAATGGGTAAATTTTATTATTTGTAAATTTTATCTCAATAAAGCTGTTTAAAAAAATGTGCCAATCCATTTTTCCAAAATGGATGTTCCAGTTTTACTTTTTACATATTGTATTACATAAGCAATATGAGAGCACTGGTTGTTCCACATCCTAACATTTGGTGTTCTCAGTCTTAATTTTATTCCTTCTTGTAGATGTGCAGTGATATCTCATTACATTTCGATGATGACCAGTGATAAGCACCTTTTTGTGTGCTTATTACTCATTTATATATCTTTCTTCGTAAAGTCTATTCAAGCCTTTTGTCCATTTTACAACGGGGCTGTCTTTTTTTTAATTAACATCTTTATTGGAATAATTGCTTTACAATGCTGTGTTAGTTTCTGCTTTATAACAAAGTGAATCCGTTATACATATACATATATTCCCATATCTTTTCCCTCGAGTCTCCCTCCCTCCCACTCTCCCTATCCCACCACTCTAGGTAGTCACAAACCACTGAGCTGATCTCCCTGTGCTATGTGGCTGCTTCTCACTAGCTATATATTTTTACGTTTGGTAGTGTATATATGTCCAAGCCACTCTCTCACTTTGTCCCAGCTTACCCTTCCCCCTCCCCATATCCCCAAGTCCATGCTCTAGTAGATCTGTGTCTTTATTCCCGTCTTACCCATTGGTTCTTCATGACCTTTTTTTTTTTTTCTTAGATTCCATATATATGCGTTATCATACGGTATTTGCTTTTCTCCTTCTGACTGACTTCATTCTGTAAGACACACTCTAGGTCCATCCATCACACTACAAATAACTCGATTTCATTTTTTTTCATGGCTTGAGTAATATTCCATTGTATATATGTGCTACATCTTCTTTATCCACTCATCTGTCGATGGACACTTAGGTTGCTTCCATGTCCTGCCTATTGTAAATAGAGCTGCAAAGAATATTTTGGTACATGACTCTTTTTGAATTATGGTTTTCTCAGGGTATATGCCCAGTAGTGGGATTGCTGGGTCGTATGGTAGTTCTATTTTTAGGTTTTTAAGGAACCTCCATACTGTTCTCCATAGTGGCTGTATCAATTTGCATTCCCACCAACAGTGCAAGAGGGTTCCCTTTTCTCCATACCCTCTCCAGCATTTATTGTTTCTAGATTTTTTGATGATGGCCATTCTGACTGGTGTGAGATGACATCTCATTGTAGTTTTGATTTGCATTTCTCTAATGATTAATGATGTCGAGCATTCTTTCATTTGTTTGTTGGCAATCTGTATATCTTCATTGGAGAAATGTCTATTTAGGTCTTCTGCCCATTTTTGGATTGGTTTGTTTGTTTTTTTATTGTTGAGTTGCATGAGCTGCTTGTAAATTTTGGAGATTAATCCTTTGTCAGTTGCTTCATTTGCAAATATTTTCTGCCATTCTGAGGATTGTCTTTTGGTCTTGTTTATGGTTTCCTTTGCTGTGCAAAAGCTTTTAAGTTTCATTAGGTCCCATTTGTTTATTTTTGTTTTTATTTCCATTTCTCTAAGAGATGGGTCAAAAAGGATCTTGCTGTGATTTATGTCATAGAGTGTTCTGCCTATGTTTTCCTCTAAAAGTGCGATAGTGTCTGACCTTACATTTAGGTCTTTAATCCATTTTGAGTTTATTTTTGTGTATGGTGTTAGGGAGTGTTCTAATTTCATACTTTTACAAGTACCTGTCCAGTTTTCCCAGCACCAGTTATTGAAGAGGCTGTCTTTTCTCCATTGTATATTCTTGCCTCCGTTATCAAAGATAAGGTGTCCATATGTGCGTGGGTTTTCTCTGGGCTTTCTATCCTGTTCCACTGATCTATATTTGTTTTTGTGCCTGTACCATACTGCCTTGATTACTGTAGCTTTGTAGTGTAGTCTGAAGTCAGAGAGTCTGATTCCTCCAGCTCTGTTTTTCATTCTCAAGATTGCTTTGGCAATTCAGGTTCTTCTGTGTTGCCATACAAATTGTGAAATTTTTTGTTCTAGTTCTGTGAAAAATGCCAGTGGTAGTTTGATAGGGATTGCATTGAATCTGTAGATTGCTTTGGGTAGTGGAGTCATTTTCACAATGTTGATTCTTCCAATCCAAGAACATGGTATATCTCTCCATCTATTTGTATCATCTTTAATTTCTTTCATCAGTGTCTTAGAATTTTCTGCATACAGGTAGGTTTATTCCTAGGTATTTTATTCTTTTTGTTGCAATGGTAAATGGGAATGTTTTCTTAATTTCAATTTCAGAGTTTTCATCATTAGTGGATAGGACGCCAGAGATTTCTGTGCATTAATTTTGTATCCTGCTACTTTACCAAATTCATTAATTAGCTCTAGTAGTTTTCTGGTAGCATCTTTAGGATTATCTATGTATAGTACTGTGTCATCTGCAAACAGTGACAGCTTTACTTCTTCTTTCCCGATTTGGATTCCTTTTATTTTTCTTCTCAGACTGCTGTGGCTAAAACTTCCAAAACTATGTGGAATACTAGTGGTCAGAGTGGGCAACCTTATCTTGTTCCTGATCTTAGTGGAAATGGTTACAATTTTTCAACATTGAGGACGATATTGGCTGTGGGTTTGTCATATATGGCCTTTATTATGTTGAGGAAAGTTCCCTCTATGCCTACTCTCTGCAGGGTTTTTATCATAAATGGGTGTTGAATTTTGTTGAAAGCTTTCTCTGCATCTATTGAGATGATCATATGGTTTTTCTCCTTCAGTTTGTTAATATGGTGTATCACGTTTATTGATTTGCATATATTGAAGAATCCTTGCATTCCTGGAATAAACCCCACTTGATCATGGTGTATGATCCTTTTAATGTGCTGTTGGATTCTGTTTGCTAGCATTTTGTTGAGGATTTTTGCATCTATGTTCATCAGTGATATTGGCCTGTAGTTTCTTTCTTTGTGACATTTTGTCTGGTTTTGGTATCAGGGTGATGGTGCCCTCGTAGAATGAGTTTGGGAGTGTTCCTCCCTCTGCTATATTTTGGAAGAGTTTGAGAAGGATAGGTGTTAGCTTTTCTCTAAATGTTTGACAGAATTTGCCTGTGAAGCCATCAGGTCCTGGGTTTTTGTTTGTTGGAAAACTTTTAATCACAGTTTCAATTTTAGTGTTTCTGATTGGTCTGTTCATATTTTCTATTTCTTCCTGGTTCAGTCTCGGCAGATTGTGCATTTCTAAGAATTTGTCCATTTTTTCCAGGTTGTACATTTTATTGGCATAGAGTTGTTTTTAGTAATCTCTCATGATCCTTTGTATTTCTGCAGTGTCAGTTGTTACTTCTCCTTTTTCATTTCTAATTCTATTGATTTGAGCCGTCTCTCTTTTTTTCTTGATGCGTCTGGCTAATGGTTTATCAATTTTGTTTATCTTCTCAAAGAACCAGCTGTTAGTTTTATTGATCTTTGCTATCGTTTCCTTCATTTCTTTTCCATTTATTTCTGATCTGATCTTTATGATTTCTTTCCTTCTGCTAACTTTGGGGTTTTTTGTTCTTCTTTCTCTAATTGCTTTAGGTGCAAGGTTAGGTTGTTTATTTGAGATGTTTCCTGTTTCTTAAGGTAGGATTGTATTGCTATAAACTTCCCTCTTAGAACTGCTTTTGCTGCATCCCATGGGTTTTGGGTCATCGTGATTTCATTGTCATTTGTTTCTAGGTATTTTTTTATTTCCTCTGATTTCTTCAGTGATCTCTTGGTTATTAATGTATTGTTCAGCCTCCATTTGTTTGTATTTTTTACAGATCTTTTCCTGTAATTGATGTCTAGTCTCATAGTGTTGTGGTCGGAAAAGGTACTTGATATAATTTCAATTTTCTTAAATTTACCAAGGCTTGATTTGTGACCCAAGATATGATCTATCCCGGAGAATGTTCCATGAGCACTTGAGAAAAATGTGTATTCTGTTGTTTTTGGATGCAATGTCCTATAAATATCAATTACGTCCATCTTGTTTAATGTGTCATTTAAAGCTTGTGTTTCCTTATTTTCATTTTGGATGATCTGTCCATTGGTGAAAGTGGGGTGTTAAAGTCCCCTACTATGATTGTGATACTGTCTATTTCCCCTTTTATGGCTGTTAGTATTTTCCTTATGTATTGAGGTGCTCCTATGTTGGGTGCATAAATATTTATAATTGTTATATCTTCTTCTTGGATCGATCCTTTGATCATTATGTAGTGTCCTTCTTTGTCTCTTGTAATAGTGTTTATTTTAAAGTCTATTTTGTCTGATATGAGAATTGCTACTCCAGCTTTCTTTTGATTTCCATTTGCATGGAATATCTTTTTCCAAGCCCTCACTTTCAGTCTGTATGTGTCCCTAGGTCTGAAGTGGGTCTCTTGTAGACAGCATATAAACGGTCTTATTTTTGTATCCATTGAGCCAGTCTGTGTCTTTTGGTGGGAGCATTTAATCCATTTACATTTAAGGTAATTATCGATATGTATGTTCCTATTCCCATTTTCTTAACTGTTTTGGGTTTGTTATTGTAAGTCTTTTCCTTCTCTTGTGTTTCTTGCCTAGAGAAGTTCCTTTAGCATTTATTGTAAAGCTGGTTTGGTGGTGCTGAACTCTCTCAACTTTTGCTTGTTTGTAAAGGTTTTAATTTCTCCATCAAATCTGAATGAGATCCTTGCTGGTTAGAGTAATCTTGGTTGCAGGTTTTTCTCCTTCATCACTTTAAATATGTGCTGCCACTCCCTTCTGGCTTGCAGTTTCTGCTGGAAGATCAGCTGTTAACCTTATGGGGATTCCCTTGTGTGTTATTTGTTGTTTTTCCCTTGCTGCTTTTAATATATTTTCTTTGTATTTAATTTTTGATAGTTTGATTAATATGTGTCTTGGCGTGTTTTTCCTTGGATTTATCCTGTATGGGACTCTCTGTGCTTCCTGGAATTGATTAAGTCTTTCCTTTCCCATATTAGGGAAGTTTTCAACTATAATCTCTTCAAATATTTTCTCAGTCCGTTTCTTTTTCTCTTCTTCTTCTGGGACCCTTATAATTCAAATGTTGGTTAATGTTGTCCCAGAGGTTTCTGAGACTGTCCTCAGTTCTTTTCATTCTTTATTCTGCTCTGCAGTAGTTATTTCCACTATTTTATCTTCCAGGTCATTTATCCGTTCTTCTGCCTCAGTTATTCTGCTATTGATCCCTTCTAGAGTATTTTTAATTTCATTTATTGCATTGTTCATCATTGCTTGTTTCCTCTTTAGTTCTTCTAAGTCCTTGTTAAATGTTTCTTGCATCTTCTCTATTCTATTTCCAAGATTTTGGATCATCTTTACTATCATTATTCTAAATTCTTTTTCAGGTAGACTGCATACTTCCTCTTCATTTGTTAGGTCTGGTGGGTTTTTACCTTGCTCCTTCATCTGCTGTGTGTTTTCTGTCTTCTCATTTTGCTTAATTTATTGGGTTTGGGGTCTCCTTTTCGCAGGCTGCAGGTTCGTAGTTCCCGTTGTTTTTGGTGTCTGTCCCCAGTGGCTAAGGTTCATTCAGTGGGCTGTGTAGGCTTCCTGGTGGAGGGGACTAGTGCCTGTGTTCCGGTGGATGAGGCTGGATCTTGTGTTTCTGGTGGACAGGTCCATGTCTAGTGGTGTGTTTTCGGGTGTCTGTGGTCTTATTATGATTTTAGGCAGCCTCTCTCTAATGGATGGGGCTGTGTTCCTGTCTTGCTAGTTGTTTGGCAAAGGGTGTCCAGCACTGTAGCTTGCTGGTCGTTGAGGGAAGCTGGGTCTTGGTGTTGAGATGGAGATCTCTGGGAGATTTTCGCCATTTGATATTATGTGGAGCTGGGAGGTCTCCTGTGGACCAGTGTCCTGAAGTTGGCTCTCCCACCTCAGAGGCACAGCACTGACTCCTGGCTGGAGCACCAAGAGCCTTTCAGGCACACGGCTCAGAATAAAAGGGAGAAAAAAATAGAAAGAAAGAAAGAGGATAAAATCAAATCAAATATAGTAGGATAAAATAAAATAAAGTTATTGAAATAAAAAATAATTATTATGAAAAAAAATTTTTAACTAAAAAAGTAAAAAAAGAAAAAAGAATGTATGGACTGAATCCTACGACAAATGGTGAAAGCAAAGCTATACAGACAAAATCTCACACAGAAGCACACACATACACACTCACAAAAAGAGGAAAATGGGAAAAAATAATATATCTTGCTCCCAAAGTCCATGTCCTCAATTTGGGATGATTCGTTGTCTATTCAGGTATTCCACAGATGCAGGGTACAACAAATTGATTGTGGAGCTTTAATCCGCTGCTTCTGAGGCTGCTGGGAGAGATTTCCCTTTCTTTTCTTTGTTTGCACAGCTCCCAGGGTTCAGCTTTGGATTTGGCCCCACCTCTGCGTGTAGGTCGCCTGAGGGCGTCTGTTCTTCGCTCAGACAGGACAGGGTTAAAGGAGCAGTGGATTCAGAGGCTCTGGCTCACTCAGGCCGGGGGGACGGAAGGGTATGGATGCGGGGTGAGCCTGTGGCGGCAGAGGCCAGTGTGATGTTGCACCAGCCTGAGGCGTGCCGTGCGTTCTCCCGTGGAAGTTGTCCCTGGATCCCTGGATCACAGTACCCTGGCAGTGGCGGGCTGCACAGGCTCCCGGGAGGGGAGGTGGGGACAATGACCTATGCTCGCACACATGCAGCAGCAGCCTTAGAACCTCATGCCCGTCTCTGGGGTCCGTGCTGATAGCCGTGGCTCACACCCGTCTCTGGAGCTCCTTTAAGCGGCGCTTTTAATCCCCTCTCCTCACGCACCAGGAAACAAAGAGGGAAGAAAAAGTCTCTTGCCTCTTCAGCAGGTCCAGACTTTTTCTCGGACTCCCTGCCAGCTAGCCGTGGTGCACTAGCCCCCTTCAGGCTGTATTCACGCCGCCAACCCCAGTCCTCTCCCTGGGATCCGAGCGAAGCCCAAGCCTCAGCTCCCAGCCCCCACCCGCCCCAGCGGGTGAGCAGAGAAGCCTCTCGAGCTGGTGAATGCTGGACGGCACTGATCCTCTGTGCGGGAATCTCTATGCTTTGCCCTCTGCACCCCTGTTGCTGTGCTCTCCTCCACGGCTCCGAAGCTTCCCCCCTCCACCACCCGCAGTCTCTGCCCACGAAGGGGCTTCCTAGTGTGTGGAAACCTTTCCTCCTTCACAGCTCCCTCCCACTGGTGCAGGTCCCGTCCCTATTCTTTTGGCCTTGTTTTTTCTTTTTTCTTTTGCCCTACCCAGGTACGTGGGGAGTTTCTTGCCTTTTGGGAGGTCTGAGGTCTTCTGCCAGCGCTCAGTATGTGTTCTATAGGAGCAGTTCCACGTGTAGATGTATTTGTAATGTATCTGTGGGGAGGAAGGTGATCTCTGCGTCTTACTCTTCCGCCATCTTCTCCCAGATCTGGGTTGTTTGTCTTTTTAACATTAAGTATAAGCAGGTATTCTTTAGATATTCTGGATAGAAGTCTTTTGTCATACATGTATTTTGTAAATATTTTCCCCCAGTCTGTGGTTTGTCTATTTGTTTTCTTAATATTTTCTTTTCATAAATAGATGTATTTTTCATTAAATTTAGTTTATCATTTTTTTAATGGTTATTCGTTTCTGTGTCCTCAGAAATCCTTGCCCACCCCATGTCACAAAGATATTCTTCCATATTTTCCTCTAAAAGTTTTATAGCTTTAGTTTTTACTTGTTTATAGCTTTAGTTTTTATTTGTTTTTAAACATAGTTTTAAAAGTTAGCTTAATTTAAAGTCTAAAACATGATAAGGACTCTGTTAAAAATTGGTCTATTAGCATTTCATTTAGTAAGACTGCCTAGGTTGAAAACAACTTTCAATGGTACAAATTTAAAATATGTAGTGTTCTTCTGGTATCGGATTTTTTATCCCATGTATTCTTAGTTTGTGTACATAACTTTAAAAAAATTATTGTGTCATGCTGTCACAATGAATCAGAACCTAAGGTACAGGGAAGGAGCAATGTATTTGGATTTCACAGATAATCCAACCAACTATTAGCTCAAAGAAGTCACTTAACCTTTGTAAAATGAGGTTAAACATTCTTACTCATATGCCTTCACATAAAGTGGAAGGTGTTAAGTAAAAACAAAAGAACAGAAACAAAACCCTATGTGAGTGTAAGACATTTTTATAACTTGTCATTTATTTTTACTGATAAAGATCTTACTTTGTATGTATTTAGTAATATACAGACCTATTTGTCCAATGTGCTAAACATGCTCTGATTATCAGGATCCAAAAATATAGGTATTTTCCAGCTATCTAACTCATTTTCCTACCCTCCACTACAAAGATCATTTAGCAAAATAAGTGTCTCAGTATAATTCTAAAATTACTTCTCTCCAAAAAAAAGTAGTGAATTTCCCCCAACTTCTTATCTTGAAAACATTCATATCTATACAAGAGTTGGGAGAGCAATACAATGATATCTATTTGCCCTTCATCTAGATCTCCCAATTGTTAGCATTTAAGTAAAATGTTTTATGTGTACTGTCTACATGACATGTCTGCTTTTATGCCTGTTTTAGAGTCCAGATCTTAAGGACAGGTACTGTGTGTGTTTTATCACAGCAAAGTCAGGCCAAGGTACCTAATTTTAAAAGCTTTCTGATGAAATATATATTTAAGTCATACTTAAAGAATTCTTTTTTGCAGATGCCAAAAGAAATACATGTATTTCAGGATTTACTGAACAGTACTTTTTAATATTATGTAAAATTTTCAAGTAAAGATTTTCAGATTTCTAGAGGATACTGTTTTATATAATGTACATTCTGTGAAGTGACCAATTAAGGTAAGCCTAATTTTACTGTGCTATTTTATAAGAGGGCAACATAAAGAGAATAGAATCTTTGCCTTAAGCTATTATTTTATCTTCTTTATTCAGTTACCTTTAGCTTCTCCACATATTTGCTCTTTCTCAGAGATTAGACTGATAAGATTAAAGTGAGACATAGTTTAACCAACCCTCCAGGTTTGTTCAGGATTTTCCTGGTTTTAGCACTAAAGTCCTATGTCCCAGAAAACTCCTTAGTCACAGGTAAACTAGGACAGATGGTCACCCTATGTATAAATATGGCCTTTGTGAGGCCAGGAAGAGTTGTGCCAGCCAGGTTCCAGCTATGTCCTGTTAGAAAGTCCAGTCTCTTTAGTAAACTACCTAGCATAAAATGGATTCAAATGCTCATGTTACTCTGTGTGGCAGGGAGATGAACTGTGAATCAGTATAGTGCAGTAAGGAGTTTAAAATATGGCTTTTTTCAAATAATTTAACAGATCTGGACTGATAACTTGGCACCATCATTTCTTAGCTATGTGACTTTAATTAACCTGTTTTACCTCTTTCAACCTCTGTTTTCTCATAAGTTTAAAAAAAAAAAATTAACAACACCTATCTCACAGAGTTGCTATAAAGATTACTTGAGAAAATATAAGCTAAGGACCTGCACAAAGCATTAAATAAAAGTTATCATTCTATGAAGAATGTGTCCTTAAGAGAGAGTCACTAAATCTGCTTCATTTGAGTTTAGTTCACCAAACATTTATTGAATGCCAGGCAGTTTTCCAGCTGCTTAGAATATAAATATGAATAAAGGATCGCCACTACTTTCACAAGCTCAGGCTTGTTGTAGAGAATTCATTCCACTACCGGGGTTACAGAAGCATGACTTTTCTTACCAGTGGCTTAGTTGTTCCTTAGTTTTGGCTCACTGCCACGTCATCATAAATAAATATATTTAGTCTAAAGCTGCTTAAAATCATCACAGCAAAAAAGCATAGTTCACTTTAGATCACTATTTTTAAAAATGTGTGCCATTGTATAAAATAAGAAAGTTATCACAACAGTGTAAATTGCTAAAGGAGTTGGAAACATTTACATCTGAAAATGAGTAAAAACATTTGTGACCTTTATAAAATGTGTGTTGTTTTTATGCTACACAAAAGTAGTTAGAAAGTGCAACTAAGGATTGAAATTACCACAGCAGTAACTTGTACTGAATACCTGAAGAGCTACAGGATTAATAAAAATTCTCTTTAGCAAAACAGAACTCTTAGACTAAATTTGTCCAAGATCACAGTAGACAGCTAATAACTCTAATGCCTAATATTCATATAGGGCTTTATGGTCAGCAAAGCACTTTCAAACACAGGTCATTTGATCCTCACAACTACTGTTAGAAATATAAACAGGGTAAAGATCACACTGAAGAAACCAAGGGTCAGAGAGGTTAAGTGAACTGCCTAATAGTACAGAGATCCAGAGCTAGAACTAAGGCCTTCTGAATCCATGACTGCATTTTGAATAAATGCACTGCTAACTACAATGCAGTCTTACTAATCTGTACCTTAGTGAGACAGACATGAAAGTATGATGTCTCATTTGCTGGTGCATGAGGAGTTGAAGGAAATATTTTTGTTATATATATATATAAAGTAACATAACTCTGGAAAAAATGGAAAATGCAGAAGACAGATTAACCTAGGGAGCATAATTAGGGATTATTATAGGGAATGGAATATAGTAGATCTATAATTACTAATTCCTTTGGAGAAACATGACATGTTTATGCTACTTAGACTTCCCATTTAGGAAAGGTTTCTCTATTGACTCAAGCCTTCCTGTATCTCTTAGCAAATACACACAAGTCTCTTCCCAGGATTTCTTGATGTTTTTAAAGTAAAATAATGAAGTTGGTATATTTAAAAAAAAATTAGGCCAAGACTAATTAGTCTTCAAAACTAAGGATAGAGTCACAGAGAGAAATAGGTTCTGCAATTAGCACTGCAGCCCTCAACCAAAGCTCACTGTTCATACAGGTAATGATGCTTCCTCCTTGGTTTCTTCAGGCATACCATCATATACACACACCCAGTAATCATTATTCATATCTTACACACAAACCTCAAAGGCAACAGTAGCAGTTTAATATTCCTACTCTGCTATTTCTGGAGAGGAATACTTTTCCTTCCCAAGGATTACTAACTCCAAGGGAGAAAATAAATTAGTGTATATATAAAAGAAAACCTACTTTTATTTGTTGTACATCTATTTTAAGAGTACAGGAGTAGAAACTTTTAGAAATATTTAAATAGGAAAAACAAAACTTTCTTCTATAAATAGGAAACAAGAGTTCCATATTATAAGTAATGAATTGAGGTAGGAGGAAAAAGAAATGAAAAGGAGATAATGGAGAAAATTTTAAATTCTTGGTATTAGTGGTCTGGGTCTCCTCATATCCACCCCCACTGCCAAAATCCTTCCTCTAAGAGAGGTCTAGATTAGCACATAGTGTGTAAGACCTAATCCCTACCATCTGGCAAAACCTTTTATGTCTTCCTTAACACCACATATGTGCTTTCAGTCCTCTCAGAGTTAAAAGGGTTTATCTATCTATCTATCTATCTATCAGCTGTGTTGGGTCTTCGTTGCTGTGCGTGGGCTTTCTCCAGTTGCGGCTGAGCCCGTGCACTGCAACTACTGAAGCCTGTGCGCCTAGAGCACCTGCTGCGCAACAAGAGAAGCCACTCCAATGAGAAGCGTCCTTATGCCTCATTCACACAGAATCTTCCTACCTTTCAGAGTTTATCACTAACTTGAATTTTTGAATATGCATCTGCTTTTTTGTTTTGTTTTTGTTTTTTTTTGGCTGTGCCACACAGCTTGCAGGATCTCAGTTCCCTGACCAGGGATCAAACCCAGGCCCCCTGCACTAGAAGTGAGAAGTCCTAACTACTGGACCACCAGGGAATTCCCTATGCATCTGCTTTTTACAGTTTTTTTTTCCTTCAAATTATTTTTGTATTTTTAATGCCTGATTTTAGAAACTCTACCAAAATAGAAGTTTGTTAACTTAACTCTACCAAAATAGAAGTTTGTTAATCTGTTTTAGACTAGGACACTGAGAAGGTTAGGACTGTGCTTTTACGTAAATGTGACAAGTTCCAAGAGAAGGCCTAAAGCGTTCTCTTTTGAGTAAAGTCTACGAATATTACTGCACCTTCACTGAGACATCAATTTTGCCTGTTAAAAGGCTTTTTGAATTTAATTCCTGCTACTTAAGATTGTTCCATTGGTTGGGAATGCCAAAAAGTAACTTTGTAAAAGTCAGGTGTTATATGTAGCTGAGGGATTCACAGACTTAAAAGATCGTGAAGTGACATTAATGGTCATCAAATCCAACCCCTTCACTCCCTCTGGGAAAAATGAAGCCCAAAAAGTTTGAATGACTTGCCTTAAGTCACAGAGCTAGTTAACAGGAGAGCCAAAGTTAGTATTCAAGTCACTTAGACCAGTAGTTTTCAACTGGGGACCCCTCAGAGGATATTTGGCAATTACTGGAGACAGTTTTGTTTGTCACTTTGGAAGGTGCTACAGATGCCAGGGATGCTGTTAAACACTTTCCAATGTATAGGACAGCTCACCACAAAGAACTGTCTAGTTCAAAATATCAACAGTGCTGAGGTTAAGAAACCCTGACTTAGGACTACACTTTGTCACATCTATGTAATCAACTTTTACTTAATATAAGCATTCTGAAAAAAATTGTGTCAGAATAGGATATTTCCCTTTGGTCAAACAAAGAGTCAGGTAAATTTAAAGGTTCAGTTTATTTGATTCTCTGTGAGATGGAATATAATAATAAAAGAATACAACATACTCACCAGGAGCCAAAACCCATGGGTCTTCTATCATAATCTGGCAGATCTGGAGCAATCTTACAAGCCTGTATGTTCAGGTATTTAAATATGTGGATTTTGCCTTTTATACATATCTAAACAAAGTAACATATAAATACAACCAAATTATTACTCATCTGAAATATGTGTCCCCTAGCATTTTAAAATAAAAATACATTTTTACTTAATGTATATTGGAAATAGAAGGCATTTCTATCAAGTATATACAGTAATATTAAAAAATGTACTGATTATAACATTATATCATTTGTTACTTTAGGGGTTTAAGTGATATAAATGTAGGTTTTTGTTTTCTAGTCACTAATAAGTTTCAGTAACATATAAAATAAATAATTTATGATTATAAACACTGTTAGAATACCAAGTAAACTTATATTGATTGGTTAGGCATAGTCAGGGATTTAAAGCATTGCTCCCCATGGATTATATTGGTAACTTTTGTTTTTAGGAATCCAACAATCACGCACAATTACGTTTTCAATCTTACTTCCTGTAAGAGAGAAAAGCAGGAAATGATTTAAAAAGTTATATACACTTCTGTTGCTACCTACTGACTTCTGTCCCACAGTCAACACACAAATTCTTTAGGATTATGAGGCCTTTCTATAGTTATGAAGTTTACTCATAAAGTTTAACAGTTGCCATACAGAGGCTTGTACAAGACCATCAATTAATTGTAGAGTAAGGAAAGCTACAGTGAAAATTATAAGCTGGTCAACACTTTTTAGACTACAGAATGTCTAGAATCTATTTGTAAAGCTACCTTATAATAACTTTATTAAGTAGTTTCATTTAAGTCACTGATAAACAAATGACCAAACTGACTAAACGAGGAACTTAAGATTTTAGAAAATAGGAAAGTACAAAAACAATGGTCATAAGAGATACATTGATGATCTTTAGTTCTGTAAGCTGAGTATTTTGTCTTTAGCATTTACATTGTCTACATTTAAGTTTTACTAGAAAGAAATAACTCAAATTTTATTAGAAAAAAACTTTACGATTCCTTCAAATTAAAAAGAAGTCAATTTAGTGAAAGGAAAAACATTTTTGGAATATTACCTATCTTCCATCCCATTTATTCAAGGCTTCTAAAGAATACATATAAGTTATGAATTTATTTTAAAAGAACTTAATTTCTAAAAAAAAGATAAATACATATAACTTATAACTTTTAAACTTCATCTTTTGTCAAAAAAGTTCATAACATAATTCAAGTCAACTATGGTTTACCTGTGCAGGAGGAGATTGTAGTGGATTATTATCTAGGGTGATCATCTGTAGGTGCCTGAGATTCCGATAACAAACAGGGATTGTTGTAATTTTATTGCAGGAAAAGTCTAACCGTATCAAAGGCAACTCTGCTAGCTCTGCAGGGAGATAAGGTGGAAATAAACAGTTAATGATAATTTCAAAACTAGACAACTTTTTTCAGGAGCTTCAAGCTAAATATAATGGATTTAACATAAGTATTCACTTGCATTCTTTCTTAGTGATTAACTGATATACAGCAAAGTGGCATAAAATGAAATCTAGTTGCTTAGGGATGGTAATATTAATGAAAAGCAAACTGTTTGACCCCTCATAGAACAACAGAAAGTCTTAGAAACTGGGTCTGATCTCACAGAAAGGTGTGAATAACACAAGGATTACACGATAATCTGTATAAAGAACAGGTTAGATGCCTAGATCTTTAATCCCAACTCATGCAGCTAGGTAACTACTCCTTTCCAATCATGATAGGAGCTGAATTGAAAGGCTCTGAACTCAAGGACCGCAGGCACAATGGAAAGTCAGGATGAGTTCCCTGCTGAAAATGGAGGATTTAAGTAAAAGTCTACAAACTTGACCACAAGACCTTAGCACCTTCCTCCCCAACCTTACCCCATCCCCAGCTCCTGACTGGCAGTAGTTAGGAACATACACAACACTGTAGAAGAAGGAAAACATCTTTCTCTGGAGAAACTATATTGTTCCATATAAAAGGCCTTTAGATATTGATAGGGAGTTTCCCCCAATAAAATATCCAGCTTACTGCTTCACTACTATTATACAATTCCTGCTCAGTATACTTGGAATTTCTAAGTAGCTCTATACAGACAGTACATGATCCACAGACAACTAGAAGAGCCTCCAACATGTAAGACAGAAATCAAAACATGCAAGCCAATCGAAAAAAAGAGCTCTGAAAAAATAGGTAATATATAGGAAATAAAAGAAAACTTTTAAAAACTAGAATTAATGTCTCTAATTTCAGAGAGATAAAATACTAAATTACTGAAACAAGAAAGGAATGTTTTTTTAAAAAATCAGAGAAAGGGCTTCCCTGGTGGTGCAATGGTTGAGAGTCCGCCTGCCGATGCAGGGGACGTGGGTTCGTGCCCCGGTCCGGGAAGATCCCACATGCCGCGGAGCGGCTGGGCCCGTGAGCCATGGCCGCTGAGCCTGCGCGTCCAGAGCCTGTTGCTCCGCAGCGGGAGAGGCCACAACAGTGAGAGGCCCGCGTTACGCAAAAAAATAAATAAATAAATAAAAATAAAAAATATGAGAAAAACAAGGGTTCTTAGAGATGAAAAATACAATGGCAGAAATTAAAAATTCAGAAGAATGGTTAGAGTATGAACGGTTGGAACTGTTTACCACCTGGTTAAACAAAATGATGAAGAAATGGACAATAAAAAAGATAAGAAAACCATAGGATCAATTAAAGGAGTCCAATATCTAATTCACAAAAATTCTAGAAAGAGAAAACAGAGAAATCGGAAGATAGGAAATTATCAAAAAAGAGATATAAGACAATTTCTTATATCGAAGGATGTGAATCGAAGGATGTGAATCTCTGGTTTAGATAGAAGCCCACCAAGTATCTAGTTTATTGAATTAAAACAACTCATACTATGTCACATCATCATCAAACTTCAGAGCGGTAGGGAAAAAAAAGGGAAGACCTTAAAATATTCCAGAGGAAAAAACTGGTAACAAACAATGGACTGGAATTAGGAATGGCATCAAATTTTCCACCATTTTTTTTTGGCCGTGCCATGCAGCATGTGGGATCTTAGTGCCCCGACCAGGGACTGAACCCATGCCTCCTGCAGTGTTAAGTCTTAACCCCTGGACTGCCAGGGAAGTCCCTCAACCATTAATTTTTAAAATTGAAAGCTAAAAGCAAAAAAAGACTTGAAAATCATTTGACACAATAATTTTCAACCAAGAATTTATAACCAAATTATTAATCAACAGTGAGCACAGAATAGAGATATTTCTTTTCAAGTGAAATCTCAAAAAATGTTTTCCTATGACATGTTCTCAGGAAATTACTAGAAGATGCCCTTTTAGCAAAACAAGGGAGTAAAGTAAGAAAGAGGTATTATTTGTCAGTTATACCTCAATAAAGCTGAAATTAAAAAAAAAAAAGTAAGAAAGAAGACATGAAGTCCAGGAATAAGAGGAATAAGAGTTCAGCAGGGGCTTCCCTGGTGGCGCAGTGGTTGAGAGTCCGCCTGCTGATGCAGGGGACACGGGTTCGTGTCCCGGTCTGGGAAGATCCCACATGCCGCGGAGCAGCTGGGCCCGTGAGCCATGGCCGCTGAGCCTGCGCCTCCGGAGCCTGTGCTCCGCAACAGGAGAGGCCACAGCAGTGAGGGGCCCGCGAACCACAAAAAAAAAAAAAAAAAAAAAAGAGTTCAGCAAAGAAGAAGAAAAGCTAGGCAGAAAATAACAGAGAACAACCAGTCCAGACTGGAAGAGAAAGAAAAAAGGTTCAATGAGGGAGATATTCAGGGGAAAAAAAGAAAGATACATAATCTGATTGGTTTGACTAATAAGGCTGCTGGAAAAAGAGGGAGGAATTAGCCACAGGTACATAAAAAGCTAAGTAAATTTTTTTAAAAAGGACTTACTAACTCTAGAAAAACAACAATAAAAACAAAATGTCAAAGTTGATAAATCCAGCAATAGCTGTAAAAGCAGATCACTTAGAAATGTGTCAGCAAACAGTAGTGGAAAGAGTCAAAGGACTTGAAGGTATATGCTTCTGGCCATTGAAACTGGAGAGAGGAATGACTGAGGCAGGAGAGTGCTATTATTTATTTTAAGCTTTTTATTACTATTTGACTTTTTGAATAATGTATTTGATAAAAATTAATTTAAAATCAAAATGACAATATAACAAAAGATGTAATATCTTTATCTACCAAATTGTAATGCGTTAGAGATCACCAAGGAACATGAACTTCCACACTAACTTGTGTAGGTGTTGGATGAAGCTTTCCTGTCATCTCAGTTTAACTGAGTATGCTGAGATTACAAGATAAGTCTACAAAAAAACATTTGAAACCATCTGTGTGACAATTTTCTTGGTAATATGCATTCAAAATAAGATAGAGAAATAAATTAGATGATAAAACTATCAGACTGCAATCATCATCTGAAATCCCGGATTTTCATTTTCACCAAAACCTCAATTGTTTTGATTAATTTCATATTAAGTCAGTATTATTGTATTAGTAAGCCTTTAAAGATAAACCACAGTAGGTGGGTCCTGAGTAGGGGGGTAATCCTGATAGAAATTTTGAGTTATATGTCAGTCATGATTTTGGTCGGTCCTGCTAATGGCCTGCATTCCCCCTGCTGAGGTGGTAGAAGGCAGAACCAGGAGGAAATGAGGAAGGCTCTGAAGATAAAAGGTATAAAGGTTACTGGACAAACCTACTGAGGGGAAGATTTGCAGGATTTTGGGTAGTATGGTTGCAGTAAATGTATAAAAGTGGAATGAAAATCACTTTCTGAGACGCTTACTCGGGATCAAAAAATGTCAAAGCTACACACACTAGAATATTAGAACTCAGTATCATACAGGATCGAATTGGTATAAACATCTGAATTCTACAATGCAGCAAAAGCATCATTAGTTAATTCAATATTTACTGTACATTGAAAGTCGTATTTTGTAGAAGAACCTAGATAATCAGTCATGAAAACATCTTCTAAAGATTCCTTATCTTTGAGACAGACATTCTGAAATGTTTATAGATGAATTTTTGGAAGTTGTTTCAAGTTAATGTAGAGGACAGAGCAAGAGAAAGAGGACGGGAGTAGAGCTGAAACAAGAAC
This sequence comes from Phocoena sinus, assembly GCF_008692025.1. Taxonomy (NCBI): domain Eukaryota; kingdom Metazoa; phylum Chordata; class Mammalia; order Artiodactyla; family Phocoenidae; genus Phocoena; species Phocoena sinus. Next base: position 73,320,868 of record NC_045766.1, on the reverse strand, counting down.
TTCCATGAGCTAATGACTGATGTAGTTGGGTGATTCATTGCTCTCATTTAGATATGTAATTTTACATAATAAAATTAAAGAAATATATATTCTGATTTAATAAAATAATGATTTTCACCATTTTCACTTTCTCTTGTAGCTTTCTCTTTCATGAATTTATATTTTTGAACGACTGATCAACTACACCTAATTAATTTGTTTAATCATTTTTATCATTCAAATACATGTACCAGAACTTATAGTCAGCCTAAGACAACCAGTCTCCTAGTGCAGTCTCTCACTCCATTCATTATTCATTTTACCTATCACCTCCACACAGTTAATTAGCCTCTATCTGAACATTTCCAGTGAAGGATAAAATTATTAAATTCAAATCAAGTCCATTTTAAGTCAGTCAGTGCTAACTGCAGGAATGTTTTCATTATACTAAACTATCCCCTTATCAAAAACATGTTATGTTTCTCCTAAGTAGTTATGCCAACTGAAATTTCCAGTGATCTTACCCTGAGTTATTGATTATATCAGTTAACAGGATCTAAAATTACAATCACTGTTAAATAGTTATTGGAGCTCTTCACTGAAGAGTCTAGCTTTTAAAATCCACAACGGAACAGATAGCACATATTAAAGAAACCATTACATTTCAAATACTGGCTGTAACTTTTATACATTTTTGAAGTGCCCATCAGTCTGAGAGACCTGTAAAATAAAAAGGCAAGAAACAAAACAAAACAAAAAAAACTATTTCACAATTTCTTACCTTCAGGCAAACGTACTAAGTGATTTCTTCTTACATTAAGGTCTCGCAAGGCCTCCAAATTACCAATTTGGGAAGGGATTGTTTGAATTTCATTGCAGCTCACATCCTATTTCAAAAAGATACAAAGTAAAGAATTGTACTAATATTACAAACTTGCATGCTTTAAACTATCTGTAAAATGAGGTTGGACAAGATAATACCCCTCTTGTTGTAAAAAATACTATGATTCTGTGTCCAAGAATAATCCCATAGTTTGCAACAGCATTTAATTTTTAAAATGTATAGGCTTTTGACTGACTCTATACACTGTATATAGATCTACATTAATTTTGTGAGCAGAACTAAAATTAAATGACTTAAGATGTGGACAGGAGGCCTAGAATATCAGATCAAATGAAAATGTTGGTGAAAAGGTTAAAAAAAAAGGTATTAAAACAGATCTTTAGGACAATATTTTTATTTTATATTGTTCTAAAGAAACTAGAAGAAAAAACAAAACTATGATAAAAATTATAATGATAAAATTATTTGAAAGGAAATCCCATTCTCAAAATACAAGTTCAACTATTCAAGAATATAAAATAAAAATGCACTGAAGATGACTTAAATCATTCTTTATCAAACTGAACATGAGGGAAAAATAATAAAGTACATATAACTCAAAGGCTATGGAAAAAGTAGATACTATTCTATTAGCAGCTCATCAACCTGATTCTAATACATATATTAGGTAGGACTTCTGGTATCTTGGCAAATAGCTTGATTCCACTGGTTCTGAAAAGAGACTGACTACAAGGTTCCAAGATTGATAATTTCAGGATTCCATAATTCTGAGACAAGCCAGAATCTGTAAACCCATGCATAGCAACAAGAAGCTGTCTAGGTTAATAAAAGCTCTAAGATGCCACAGTAACACTTAAAATTCCTCCAATATATAAATAAAAAGAAAATACTGAGACTTGTTATTAGAAAAGACCACTTACAAAAAACTTCAATAAGCTTCAGACATTATTTTTAAATTTTCCCAAAATATTCTCAGAAAGAAATAATACTATTTTTACCTTTCCTACCCATTCATGATTGAAGTAGAATCAGAAGCTAGACTTCTTAACTCAGTGCTCTAGGTATCAAAGCTAAAAGGGTTCTAAAAGAAGTCAAGGGATCACTGGTTAAGAATCCACCTGCCAATGCAGGGAACATGGGTTGGAGCCCTGGTCCGGGAAGATCCCACATGCCACGGAGCAACTAAGCCCGTGCACCACAACTACTGAGCCTGTGCTCTAGAGCCCACAAGCCACAACTACTGAAGCCCGCATGCCTAGAGCCCATGCTCCACAACAAGAGACTGCACTGTAACGAAGAGTAGCCCCTGCTTGCTGCAACTAGAGAAAGCCCGTGTGCAGCAACAAAGACCCAACACAGCCAAAAAATAAATAAATAAAGAAGTCGAAAGGATAGGAAGATTGAGTCTGAGCCAGAAGGGAATAGCAATCTATAATATCTCTCTCAGAAAACACGTATGTTGAAAGACAGCAGTTTACTTTCACTAAAAAAAAAATGAAGGAGAAAAAAAAGGAAAAGAAGCAATAGGGATGCTGCAGAAAGACCCACGAGGGAATCAGGAGCATTATGATTATTAATTTTTACTCTGCCACAAGCTGTTTTTTATGACTGAAGTATCAACTCACTTCTTTCATAGAAAGCTAAAAGCACCTTCTGTGAGACATATCTATCTTTTAAGCATTTAGGATTCAATAACTAGAAACAGAACGTTTAAATAGTGGTCTAGTATCTAGACTCAATTTAATATATTTGTGAGTTCTTATATGTGACCTTTTATATTCATAATCCACCTGAAAAAAAAAAGTGACCCAACATGTGGTCCAATTAGACTTTTATGTGTACAGTCAGTTGTCCCTCGGTATCTGCAAGGGATTGGCTCCAAGGATACCAAAATCCATGGATGCTCGAGTGTCATACAAAATGGTGCATAATTTGCATATAACCTACATACATCCTCCTGTATGCTTTCAACCATCTCTAGATTACTTATAATACCTGATACAACGTAAACACTATGTAAATAATTGTCACACACGGCAAATTCAAATTTTCCTTTTTAGAGATTTCTGGAAAAAACATTTTTTTTAAATTTTATTTCTTTTTTTTTGGCCATGCTGCATGGCTTGTGGGATCTCAGTTCCCCAAGCAGGGATCGAACCCACGCCCTTGGCAGTGAAAGTGCAGAGTCCTAACCACTGGACCACCATGGAATTCCCAGGAAATTTTTTAAAAAAATATTTTTGATTCACCGTTGGTTGAATCCACAGATGCAGAACCTACAAAAACAGAAGGCCAACTGTACTTATTTTTTGCTTATGATGTACATACATCTTTGTTAATAAACCTACATGGAATTATACTCCCAAATCTCAATGGACATAACTGTATTTGACCATTTCAGAAATATGAATCGTAGGTTCTGGAGTTAAGGTAGACTGGTTTCAAATTCTACTTCAGTTATGGAACCTTTGGCAAATTACTTAACCTATCTTGAGTGCTGGTTTCCTCAGCTATAATATGATGATAACAATTCATAATGTTATTGGGTGATTAAATAAGAAAAGTCTTATTCCCATGCCCAGAACAAAAGCACTCAAGAATAACAAGAAGTGGTAGGTGAAGGTTAAGCTTCTTAGAAAATATAAAGAATAGCTCACTTTAGAGTGGGAGCTAGGTTCTAAAGATAGCCTATAAGGTAAAAAAGTAAACCTGACCTTTGTACTGCCCATTCCCTATAGGCACTAACCAAAAATCAGAATATTGATGCTATTAACAAGATTTAATTAAAAAAATTCAAACCCTTTATTAAATTATGTCTCAAAAGTTTAATAACATAGAAATCATTTAATATTGATTAGAACCTGATTAGACTTTGATTAGACTTGTACTTTCAGTTCTTTCCTAATTCTGTGTTGAAGCACTTGAGAGCTCATCAACCAGTAAAACTTCATTATCAGTACTTGAAAATAACTCAAAAACACAAAAGAGTATGTGTGTGTGTGTGTGTGTGTGTGTGTGTGTGTGTGTGTGTGTATATATATATATATACACACACACACACACACACACACATATATACAAAACAATCAAAAAATGAAATATTAACTTACAAGTTCTGTTAAATGTCTGAGATGTCCAATTTCTTCTGGAAGTGAGACCAATTTGTTATTACTAGCAATTAAGACTTTCAATGGTAAATCACACAAGTGTACTGGCAATGTTGACATCTGGTTTCGACTAAATGGGTAAGTAGAAAAACAGAAAAGTCAGAGCCCACCACTCAAGGAAAAAACTGCCATCTTTCTCATTCTATACTAAGTATACTAATAAAGTTAAGTCTTGCAAGGAACAAACAGAATATTAGATTTGAGTTCGAGTCTTCAGTTCCTCACTTGTCAGCTTTTGTGTTTTTAGGCACAGCATTTAATTTATCTGCATCCTACACAGATTCCTCATCTGTAAATCACAGGGCTTACAGGACTCTTGCACCACAAAACTCCTTTGTAAATAATGAAGTGCCATATAAACAAAACATATTATTATTTTATTAAATTTATATAGGAAAAAATGATTTTAAAATAGGGTAGATAACTAATATCCTCTCCTCTTCCTTCCAAAGAGTTATATACAAAGTGTCTGTAATTTACTTTCCTCATCATTACATTATTATAACCAAATGTACATAAACGACCCAAATATAATTCTATGGGAAATAAGGGACAGATTGTGATTTCAAATATATCATATTAACTGAAGGATAGGTAAGGAATTTTTATTTATACAAAAATATAAAAATCAGAACTGAAAGTAAAAAACACATCTATCATTAGGATAAAAATAGGTTAAAATTTTACTTATGCAGATTTAACATCTTAATCCTTAGTAACAATTGCCCCCCCTTTTCAAGATCTTTGATGATTTTACTAACACAGATCATAAGCCTTTAAAACTTTTAAAATCTAATAATTAGACATTCACATACAAAACTGTCTACTAGTGCTACTTTGATCATGGGAAAAAACTGAGAGAATAAATATCCGAGAGGGAAAATGAGTTTCAGAAATATATAAACTGTACATTAAAATGATTACATATAAAAATATTTCCAAAGGATATTTAATGAGAAGGGGAAAAACTCATTTAAAAATTTGACTAAAAGCCTACAAAAAAGTAAAAGTTCACCTATAATTATATAACTCAAACACAACATTTTGATAAATTTCCTTTACTTTTCTACATTTGTTTATCTTCTCCAGTCAACATTTATAACTTTTATAAAGAAATAAAATAACAAAAGAATTCTTGTAAGATGTGAAAAAATGGAGTAGGTGAGTTGAATAAATGCATTTATATATTCAGAACTTAGTACACAAAAATACGTAATCACAAAAACCAAACAAAGTAATTTCAGATGTACTATTCTCATTTGATGAAGCTTATTTGAAAATGTAATCGGAAAACCACTGCTACAAGACTGCTCCAAGTCTGTTAGGCTAATGTCTCTTAGAGTTTGTTAATTATTACAAACACAAAGACAAAGGGAGAAACTAGAGGGATATAGAAAATACTGCTAATTTAGTCTAAGAATATGTCGAGATACTGCTGATATAAACAGACAATATAAATTTTTTTTTAATTATTATTTTTATTTTTTGGCCACGTGGCATGTGGGATCTTAGTTTCCCGACCAGGGATTGAACCTGTGCCCTCTGCAGTGGAAGCATGGAGCCCTAACCACTGGACTGCCACGGAATTCCCCAGATAATGTAAATTTTAGTGAAAGGGAAGAGGAAAATTGAAAAGATCACACAAAACTAAAAATTAAAAGGAAAAAATCCTTACCTAATATTTAAGAACGTTAGAGCTTGCAAGTTTAGAATTGCCTCTGGTATATACCGAATACAATTTTGGTATAAATTGAGATTCTCAAGAGAAACGAAGTGACATGCTTCTATGGGAATTTCTGAGAGGCGATTTCGTGACAGATCTGAAAGAAAAAATAAATTAAGTTTAAAATCAATCCTTGGAACTTATTTTACTGAAATTTTAAATAAAAAAGCAGGTTTCATAATTGTTTGAATTTCCTAGAGCTCCTATTGTGGAGACTGGTCCAGATTAAATATTCAAATATTAAATGATTGAATAAACCATTTTAACATATGCCTCTATACCTGTTGCTGGGAAACGCTGATTCCTTTTGGGTCTCTACACATACTAAAAAATAAAACAATTATTCTTTGCAAGCAACATAAATTGCAAGGAATACCAGCTTAAAAATTACATCACAGATCATGCTAAGTACCAAATATCCTAGAAAACAAATGGATCCCTAAAATCCCTAAAATCCACCTTCCCAAAAGCTCAGACAACATTCAGAAAACATAAGGTTTTCAGAAAAGCGAAGCAAAACGAAACAAAAAAAAATATTGTCCCTTTCTTTACGGAGCAGCTAGGCCCGTGAGCCATGGCCGCTGAGCCTGCGCTCTGCAACGGGAGAGGCCGCAACAGTGAGAGGCCCGCGTACTGCAAAAACAAAAAAGTATCACTGTCATGTCAAAAGGACTCAGGAACCATCTTTGCTCCCACTGGCTAAAGATGAGATAACCTGAGCTTCAATAAAGATAATAATTGCAGCGAAAAACAATAATAATAATTGCAGCGAATTGAAATCTATCACATATTACTGAATTTATCCTCCCCAAAAGATGATAAAGAACCAATTAATTACCTTGTAAGCTGATAAAGGGGGGGGGAAGCAAACATTTACCTTGCCTTCCCTATGTGAACTGTATCACTGAGTAACCAAATAGATAAAGGGAAGCATCTTTATATAAGTGTTCTAGCTATAAATGAAAAATAATGCTAGGATATAGCATTTTGCAACTCTCAATGAATTAATGGATCCAGAATTGAGTATTAATGACTGTTATCTTTACAAAAAGATAATCAGAAAGTATATGCGCCCCATTAGAAGAACAGAACATCATTTATGGTCTTGCCAAAGGGACAGAACCTGAGTCAAATCAAGCTTTTCCATCAGCTGCAAACTTTCAGAAAATGAAGAGGACAAAGAAGTATGCTGAAATACAGTCACTCTATCATTAACCATTTAGATTTAATTAAATGCACTGTGAGATTCATTTGATCTCTACTGTTTTCTCTCTTCTTCTGCCCCTTAAATTCTCTGTTGAGAATTATTTGGTGAGAATCCTTTAACTTTCCCTAGATGGAGGATCTGAATTCCTGCACATCTGCGAGTACCTTGCTTTCACCATAACAAGTGAATGATATTTCAGCTAGGTATATATAGACAATTCTTTTCTTGGTAATCTGTAGACGTTATTTTACTACCTTCTAGTTTCCAGTGTCACACTGAGTAGTCCAGCACATATCTGATTATTTTTCCTTTGTAAGCAGCTTGTTCTTTGTCTCCCTCCATCCTTAAATTAACACTCTGGTCCAGAACTCAGTTGGTTCTTTCAATCCTTCTTTAAACCAGAGAAATTCTCCTCTATTATACCTTTAGTTGTTGCATCTCCTCCATTTGCTCCTTCTCCTTCTTTATATTTTTTTTTCTGTTTTGATATACTCTTCCACTTAATGTTCCAAACCACGAATCTGAGTCTCAACAGTAATCATTCTCTCCTTAAATTAATATATAGAAAAGTTTTTCCCCTCACTTTTTAATTCTTTCATGCTATGATTAGAAGCATGTCACCCTGTTTCTCTTGAGAATCTCAGGATAATTTAGTTTTGTTTTGTTTTTATTGAAGCATAGATGATTTACAATGTTGTGTTAGTTTCTGGTGAATAGAAAAGTGATTCATAAAACTTGATATATATATACTTTTTCAGATTCTTTTCCATTAGAGTTTGTTACAGGATACTGAATATAGTTCCCTGTGCTATAAAGTAAGACCTTGCTATTCGTATCTGCTAATCTCAAACTCCTAATTTATCCCTTCCCTCCCCTTTCTCCGTCGGTAACCATAAGTTTGTTTTCTACGTTTGTGAGTCTATTTCTGTTTTGTAAGCAAGTTCATTCTTTTTTAGATTCCACATATAAGTGATATCATATATTTGTCTTTTCTCTGTCTTACTTCACTTAGTATGATAATCTCTAGGTCCATCCATGTTGTTGCAATGGCATTATTTCATTCTTTTTACGGCTGAGTAATATTCCACTGTGTGTGTGCGTGTGTGTGTACACACACACACACACACACACATACACACCACATCTTTATCCAGTCATCTGTCAATAGACATTTATGTTGCTTCCATGTCTTGGCTATTATAAATAGTGTTGCTATGCACACTGGAGTGCATGCATGTATCTTTTCAAATTAGAGTTTTCGCCAGATATATGCCCAGGAGTGGGATTACTGGAACATTCTGTTTTCTTTTTTTTTTTTTTTTTTTTTGTGGTATGTGAGCCTCTCACTGTTGTGGCCTCTCCCATTGCGGAGCACAGGCTCCGGACGCGCAGGCTCAGCGGCCATGGCTCACGGGCCCAGCCGCTCCGCGGCATGTGGGATCTTCCCAGACCAGGGCACGAACCCGTGTCACCTGCATCGGCAGGCGGACTCTCAACCACTGTGCCACCAGGGAAGCCCCTGTTTTATTTCTTAAACTTGTCATCTATCTCTTCAAATAGTTCTATTTCATTGAAGTCACTTCTTCTAGATGTAATCTGTGTTCATCCTCTCTGGCTGCTGGAGTTCCTTTAAATGAATTATCTTCCTTTGCCAATTCATGGCTTGCCTCATCTTTGGAGCTCAGATCAAGCTGCTAGAGTACCATGAATGGCATTCAACATCAAAACAGTGGAAGCAAGCTCCATGATGCACTGGAACTAAGCTTCCCCTCTGGGGTACAGTTCTTCCTGAGAACTCAAAAGTTTTGATAACTGCCATAGGTTTTTGTCTCTTATTTTCATTTGGATCCCAGTATATCCCCCAGACTCACATATTCCCTACAGGTCCCACCAGCCTGTGAGCCTCCAAGTTGCTTCACTCTGAAGTAGTAGTTAGTAACTGAAGTTGGGAAAGACCACCATCTTACCAAAATGCCTCCCCATATTGTATTCATTAGGAAAAAGTTAAAGCCCAGGTAATAGAGGGCATCAAATATTTACAAATAAAAATTTCCTACAGGGCTTCTCTGGTGGCACAGTGGTTGAGAATCTGCCTGCCAATGCAGGGGACACGGATTTGAGCCCTGGTCTGGGAAGATCCCACATGCCGCAGAGCAACTGGGCCCGTGAGCCACAATTACTGAGCCTGCGCGTCTGGAGCCTGTGCTCCGCAACAAGAGAGGCCGTGATAGTAAGAGGCCCGTGCACCGCGATGAAGAGTGGCCCCTGCTTACCACAACTAAAGAAAGCCCTCGCACAGAAATGAAGACCCAACACAGCCATAAATAAATAAATAAATAAATTTAAATCATATGGGCTTCTAAGAAGACCTCTGCTTAAAAAAAAAAAAAAGATGCAGCTGTAAACTGTCACCCACGCTTGCTGCCCTCCCTTAAAAAAAAATTTCCTACAGAATCACATGGTAAATAACTTATTTAATACAAAATACAACAAAAATTATTCTATAAATTCCTATTTAAATTTTGTTAGTATGATTTTAAAAACTGAAGAAATGAAAGAAATTAATTTCGATTACAAACTGCTCCTTAGGGACTTCCCTGGTGGCACAGTGGTTGAGAATCTGCTTGCCAATGCAGGGGACACGGGTTTGATCTCTGGTCTGGGAAGATCCCACATGCCGAGGAGCAACTAAGCCTGTGCGCCACAACTACTGACCTGTGCACCACAACTACTGAGCCTGTGCACCATAACTACTGAGCCTGTGTACCACAACTACTGAAGCCCAGGCGCCTAGAGCCCGTGCTCCACAAGAGAAGCCACCGCAATGAGAAGCCTACACACCGCAATGAAGAGTAGCCCCCACTCGCCGCAACTAGAGGAAGCCCACACACAGCAACGAACATCCAATGAGGCCAAAAATAAATAATAAAATAAAATAAATAAATTTATTTTAAAAAAAGTGTCAGCAGAACTTCATTCTTTCTGGAGCTTCTAGGAGAAAATCTGTCTTCTTCTTTTTCCCAGCTTCTAGAGTCTGTCCACATTCTTTGGCTCATAGCCCCATTCCTCCATCTTCAAGTCAGCAATATCACGTGGAGTCCTTCTGATGCTGCCATCTCTGTGGGTCTCCCTCTTCTGCCTCCTTCTTCCACTTTTAACAATCCTTTGATTTGCCCACCTCCCCCTGCTCCCAAATAATCAACGATAATCTTCCTATTTGAAGAACAGCTGATGAGCAACCTTAATTCCCCTTTGCCATGTAGTGCAACATATTCATAGGTTATAGGGATTAGGATGTAGACTAATCCCTACATCCTACATCCTAAGGTGGGGGGAACATAATTCTGCCTAGCACACCTCTCAACTTTCTAAAAGTAGAAGCATACTTTATGTGTTTTCTTTTGTGACCTTCTCTCAACATTTGAGATTCATTCATGTAGTGGCATACTGCAGCAGTTCCTTCATTTTCACTGTCTTCATACTATTCTATATGAACGTACTACAATTTATTTACTCATTCTACTACTGATGAACATTTCGATTACACACTGAACTAGGAGAGAAAATGCTGTGTAATAAGATTTATGTATCATCAACTTCAAAAGAGCATGCCAAATTGTTTTCCAAAGAGGTTGTACCAATTTACACATTTACCAGCAATGTACAAAGAGTTCTTGTGGCTTCATATCCTTGCTAATACTTGTTATTGAGATGTTTTAATATTTATTATGTTTTAAAGATTTTTATACAGTGGCATTTCATTGTGATTTTCATTTCCCTGATTATTAATGAGGTACAACAGCTTTTCATATGTTTATTAGCCATCTAGATTTCTCTTTTTGTAAAGTACCAGCTCAAGTCTTTTGGTGTGTTGGACATCTTTATAAATTCTGAATATGAGACTGTTATCAGTTATATGTGTTGCAAATATGTTCTCCCACTCTGTAGCTTGAAGTTTCACAGTCTTTGTGGTGTCTTCTGATGAAAGTCTTTAATTTTAATAGAGTAAAATGTTTCATTAATCCTTTCCTTTATGGTTAGTGGTATTTGCAGTTTTAAAAGAAATCCTTCCCTACTCCAAGGTCACAAAGATATTCTTTTCTAAAGGTTTTAGAGTCTGACATTTAATCTACCAGGAATTTATTTTCTAGTATGATGTGAGGTAGGAGGCCAATTTCATGTTTTCCTACAGGGATACCCATTTATCCCAGTGACAGTTATTGAAAAGATCATCACCTCCCCCCACAACTATTTCCCTATAACACCTGTCATATATCAGGTGCCTACATTTGTATGGGCCAGTTTGGGGGCTTCTCTAATCTGTTCCATTGCACTATTTATATATTCTTATGTCAATATTACACAATCTTAATTACTATAGCTTACAATGATTCCTGAAATCTAGTAGAGTGATGTACTCCTACATCACTTCTAGTAGGACAGGTATTCCTTCCTCTTTGTAGTTCTTCAAGTGTGTCTTGGCTTTCTAGGTCCTTTGCATTTCCTTGTAAGTTTTCGAATGAGCCTGTTTTATCTCATAAAAACACTTGTTCGAACTTTTACTGAGATTGCACTGAATCAAACATCAATTTGGGAAAAAATGACACCTTTACTTGATTTATTCACAGGTCTTTATGATTTTATAAATGATATATATTTTTCAAGTTTTATTTTCTAACCATTAGTTACTCACAGAAAGAAAAGTGATTTCAATATATTGATTTTGTACCTGGCAACTTTGATAAATCTTTTTATTAGTCTATAAAATTTATCTGTAGATTCATTTGGATAGCTCCAAATCCACGATTACCTAGTTCTGTGAATAATAAAAGCTTGTTTCTTCCTTTCTGATATGTACGTACGTACGTATGTACGTACGTACGTACGTACCTACTTATCTATCTATCTATCTATCTACCATCTAATTCCCTTACAGTGCTGGCTAGGACCTCTAGTATAATGTTGAATAAAAGCAGTAATTGAAGGTATTCTTGTCTTGTTCCCAATTTCAAAGGTTTTCTGTAGATATTGTTTATCAGATTAAGGAAATTCCTTTCTATTCCTAGTTTGCTAGGAGTTTTTTATCAGTAACAAATGTCATATTTATCAATCTCTTTTTCTCCATCTATTGAGATGATCATAGGATTTTAATCTTTTACTACATTAATATTGAATTTTACTCTTTATTCCACTATTATTTATTCCATTAGTGTAGAACTGATTTTTTCCTTATTAAAACTTTATTCTATCAGTATGATATTAAATTTACTTTCTAATGTTAAATCTTGTATTCCTGGGATAAAATAAATTTAGTCATGATGTATTAGTTTGGGGGTATTCCCTCTTTTTCTATTGACTGAAAGGATTTATACAGCTTTCAAATGATTTCATTTTAAAAGCTTCTTAGAATTCACTGGTGAAGCCACCTGGGCCTACGTTTTCCCTGAAGGAAGATTTTTCACTATTGACTGAATTTCTTTAATATTAATAAGACTATTAAAGTTTTATATATATTTTCTTGAACCAGTTTTCAGATATTACAGTCTAGGAGTTTGCTATTTTCATCAGAATTTTCCATTAAGTTGTTCATAATATCTTCTTTATTTTTTTAATGTTTACAGCATCTGTGGGGATGGCTCTATTTTCGTTTCTGACTTCGGTTTTTGTACCTTATTTCTTTCCTGAGCAATCTCATCAGAGATTTGAAAATATCATTAGTGTTTTCAAAGTATCCATTCTGGCTTTGTTAACCCTATTCATTGTACAGTTTTTATTTTGTTAGTTTCTGTTCTTACCTTTATCATCTTCCTTTCATTGGGGGAGAGGGGCTGTGCTACTCTTTTCCTAATTTATAGAGATGGAGGCTTAGCTCAATAATTTTTAGACTTATTTCTTTCCAAAAATATGCACTTAAAGCTTTTATAAAATTCCCTTTAAGTGCTGCCTTAGCTGTATCTCATGAGTCTTTATATATACATTTTTTAATTAGAATATTCAATTAGAGAATATTTCCTAATTTCCGTTATGATTTCATCTCATTCTGTTAGAAATGAATTCCTTAATTTCTGAACATATAATGATATTCTACTTATCTTTTTTGTTAATGATTTCTAACAACTGTATATGGTAAAAGAACATGCTTTATGTGATTTCAATCCTCTCTTGTTTGTTTATTTTCTTTACGGTCCAGCACATGGTCCATTTTTATACATATTCTATGTGAGTCTGACAAGAATATTTATTCTACATTGGCATAATGTTCTAGTTATGTCTACTAGGTCACATTTGTTTAACTGCATTGTTCAAGGCTCATCCTTACTGATTTTTTTTTGGTCAGTTTTTTCTATCAACTGCTGAGAGAGAGGGGTATATTAGTCTTTCATTTTTATTGCTATGTGGAGAGGGGTATATTAGTCTTTCATTTTTATTGCTATGTGTCTATTTCTCTCTTTAATTCTTCAACCCTTTCTTTATGTATTTTGGACTTTTGTTATTAGGTACCTACAAAATTTTAAATTATTATCAATTTTTTTTTGGGCCATACCGTGTGGCATGTGGGATCTTAGTTCCCCCACCAGGGATCAAATCCGTGCCCCCTGCAGCGGAAGCATGGAGTCTTAACCACTGGACCGCCAGGGAAGCCCCCAAAATTTTAAATTATTACCTTCCTGATAAATCAAACTTTTTATAATTCTTAAGTTACTTCTTCCATTCCCAGTACTGTAATTTGCTTTGAAATCTCTTCTTTTGGTTGGTTTGGTGGACTTACTTTAATATGACTCCCATGATCCCTATTTACACCCTTGTATAATACCCCCTCCTCCACTTGAGTGTAGGTGGGACTTCAAAAGTAACTAACTTGCTCCTAACCAATAGAATACTGCAAAGATGATGTGATGTCATTCCTGTGGTTACGACTGTCTATCTGATCTGTCCTATCTCTGTTGCCAAATTTGAAGAAGTAAGCTGCTGTGAATTCTACAGTTGCAAGGAAATAAATTCTGCCAACAACCTGAGGGAGACTGGAAGCAGATCCTTCCCCTGTCACACCTCGAGATGAGGACTCAGGCCTGATCAACACCTTGACTGAAGCCCTGCAGCAGACTAGTCTAAACTGTGCCTAGACTCCTGATTCAAAGAAACCATGAAGTTCCTTAAGCTGCTAAGTTTGTGTAACTTGTTATACAGCATAGAAAACTAACACAGTCAATATTTCTACAGAGTACCTTTTCCTATTCTTTAATTTTGAACTTTCTGGATCATTACTCTTTGAATGTGTTTCTTATAAACAGCACATAGGTAGATTTTGCTTTCTTTTCATTGTCTGACAATCTTAATCTTTTAACTGAAGCACTCTATATTTAACATAATTACCCAATATATTTGGACTTTTTAAAAGGTCATGTTATTTATGACAAATGTAGTTCATTGCCCTTTGAATATCTATGCTCTTTCCTTCCTTCTTACTATCAGAATCTCAATTGTGTTGAAAACAGCAAAGGGCTCAGCTAGACCACTGACTGATATTTCCAATTTTATTAATCATTAAAGTCCAAACAAAGGAAATAAAGACTGATATAAAATTTAACCATATTTGTCCTGGTAACTAAATTGATGTAGGAAATTCTCATTTATAGCCAGTGTCCTGAGTTTGTATGTAAACTGAATGCTTTGAAACTACCTCATGTTTTTCCATAGAGGGAAAAAAGACTTCTTAGCTATTGAGGGCTAACTTCACACACAATGCCAATGCCAATGCCAATGTTATATATTCGCAAATATATTCCTTTTCCAGTATTTCCTATCTCAGTACATGATGCTTTTGTCTATCCAGTTGCTTAAGTCAGAATTCTGGAAGCATCCTGACACCTTTCTTTTTTTCCCCTAATCTAATCCTATTAACAAACATTGTCAGTTTGTATTAACAAACATTGTCAGTTTCTTGGTCCAAATATATCTTGGGCCTCTCCGTTTCTCTTCATCTCTTTGTTACTGCCTCTTAGAATTGTTCTAAGAATCAAATCAAACAATGCATGGAAAATTACTTCATATACTGTAAAATGCAAAGAGGCACACACGCATAAAGCCAGCTTCAAAAGGCTGACAGCCATACAGCAAAAACAAATAACACCCATCCCCCTAATTTCAGGGTATTGTACTCTGCAATAAAATATTACAGAGTACAATACAATAATTTATGATCTTTGGTCACCAAAAAGAATATTGCTTTCAGTATACTCTACTTTTAAAAGGCAAAAAAGGTAGAAAACATTTATTTAAAGATTTACATTAAAATGTTTAAAATAGTTTCCTTATCTTTCAGTGAGGTTAAATAAGCAGAGAGGTTACTGTATCTTTGTGTCACTAAACTTGCTTTCACACATACAGATAAGACTAGTTATTGCCACACAAGCCCCCTAAATTTCCATCTCTGTGTCAGTGTAGTCAGTTGTAGGCTGTTTTCCAGATTGCAAGCTCAACTGAGATTTGCCAAGTATTGTAAACAGCCACAAACTGGATAATAAGCAACTATGCAATTAAGCTATTAAGTTACTTCTATGTATCATATCCTGAATGTGGCCTTGGTCTTGCACCAGCCATTATCTTTTCTGCTAATGCTAGTAATATGAGCCAACAACTATACCACTCTGGCATAGCCCTTGGATGTATTATTCAGTTGAGCAAAGCAGAAAAAGTCTATTTTGGCCTGATAAAAATATGAGAAAAATTTTCGCTAAAAAATGTACCATGGAAGTTTCAATTAACTAAAAGAAATATTTCAATGGAAAAAGTTTTAAGACATTTTGTTTGCAATCAAATGCCTGATTATTTTCCTAATTTACAAAAAAGTTACCCTCAAAGTTAAACTCATCTCAAATCTACTTTAAGTTTAAAAATAATACGTCTAAAGAGAAAAGTCTAAAAAAATAGTAAAAAGAATCTTTAATATTAATGGGGGGTGCACAAGAATGATCACTCTAGATTCACATAGCAAATATTCACTGAGTAGGGACTATGTCTGTTTTGTTCAACTCTGTATAGTTGGCACTTAGTAGTGCCATAGTACACAGCACATAGTAGGTACTCAATAAAATATTTATTTTAAAAAAATCAAATAAATGAATGAAACAAAAACTCCAGAATCAGAAATGAGTAAGAATCCTCTCCTCCATCTTATACAGCTTCATCTATGGTAAGACTAATAACGTAATTAATATACTGATAAAGGACCAAATCACAATTTTACCTTTATGATTTTTTTAAAAATACTACATAACCTGGATTGAAAATTTATTTCCAAAAAAGTAAGCGTTAGATAAAATGAATCAAATCCAACTCTTGAGGGAAAAACTATTATATGTATCAAACCATAGATAAGTATTTATAATTTTAAAAAAAGCTGAGATAGGTTACAACCATAAGAAAGAGTGGTTAAGGTATATAAAAAATGACATCGAGGGGCTTCCCTGGTGGCGCAGTGGTTAGGAATCTGCCTGTCAATGCAGGGGACACAGGTTCACGTCCTGGTCTGGGAAGATCCCACATGCCAAGGAGCAACTAAGCCCATGCACCGCAACTACTGAGCCTGCGCTCTAGAGCCTGCGAGCCACAACTACTGAGCCTGCGTGCCACAACTACTGAAGCCCGTGCGCCTAGAGCCCGTGCTCTGCATCAGAAGGGGCCACCGCAATGAGAAGCCTGTGCACCACAACAAAGAATAGCCCTCACTCACCACGACTAGAGAAAGCCCGTGCACAGCAACGAAGACCCAACGCAGACAAAAATCAAATAAATAAATTTATTAAAAACAAAAATGACGTTGAAACTTTTTTCCATTTTGAAGTACAAAATGTTTTTAGTTTATACCTTCCTATTTTAAAAAATAGATGTACATTGATTTATTGACTTGTTTGCTGCATAGACTCATGGATTTTCATTTTATTCAATGTTATAATCCATTATGACCCAGACCTGATTAAGAGATCTCCCCTTTAAACTAGCTCCTATAGCTTTTTGATATGCCATCTTCATTTTTTTTCGCATTTCGTTTTTTTTTTTTAATTTTATTTATTTATTTTTTGGCTGCGCTGGGTCTTTGGTGCTGTGCATGGGCTTTCTCTAGTTGTGGTGAGTGGGGGCTACTCTTCATTGCAGTGCATGGGCTTCTCATTGCAGTGGCTTTTCTTTGTTGCAGAGCATGGGCTCTAGGCATGTGGGCTTCAGTAGTTGTGGCATGCAGGGTCAGCAGTTGTGGCTCACGGGCTCTAGAGCGCAGGTTCAGTAGTTGTGGTACACGGGCTTAGTTGCCCCGCAGCATGTGGGATCTTCCCGGACCAGGGCTTGAACCCATGTCCCCTGCATTGGCAGGTGGATTCTTAACCACTGAGACACCAGGGAAGTCCCTAGCATTTCCTTATATTCTGACACAGCAAGATGTTCCAGGCTTATCTTGCAACTTCTGTGCCCCAGTTGTAGAATCAGCTATTTTTCACCCTCATATAACAGCAACATCTGTGGCATTAGATTTGTGGGGTAGGGGGCAAAAGGGAAAACCACCAATCCCAAGGGAAGTTTCAGAATTAATGACCGTTGGGTTTTTTTTGTAAGCCACTAAGCTTTATAGCGGTCTGTTATACAGCAACTGAAAAACAAAACAGAAATTGGTACCTGGAAGTGGTGTGTAACAATAAAACATCTGGCACTGGCTTAAAATGAGGCAGCAGGCAGTGGCCCTAAGGGGCCTCCCAGTGCCTGTTAGTGGAGGCTGGAGGGCAGTGGAAAAAAAAAATGCTATTGAAAGCTGGAGAAAAGGGTACCCTAGTTCTGCTCTGGCAGAACAATTAAAGAAACTATAACCTGCCATATCATGATAGGTACAGAGGTTATCTAAAGGATTTAAATCACCATAAATACATGTGGCTATCTGTAGTGAAACATGTTATTTGAAGAGGTATATGACAATAAAGATCACTAAGTATTAATCTTAAATCTTGATAAGAAAGGGCATATATATATTTACACACATACATATGTGTATATATTCCTGTAATTTTCTAATTAAATTTTTCTCCCCTCACTTATTTTTACATATCATTCAAATGTACTACATATTTTTCCTTTTCAAATAATGCAGAGAAGATAAAAAAAGTCAACCAACTTAAAAGACTCTCTTTGCTCACACAGGAAAGAATGTGAATTTCTGCCTAGAATGGATTCTGGTTTTATATAATATTGGAAAATAAACTCAATTTTAGAGTTTACAAAGACCATCCTTAAAAGTGTTATCCAATTCTCATAATATTTTCTTTCATCTTGAAATATGGCTCATTACATACCCTGCCAATAAAAGTTTTCAAAACTACACCCCAAAACAATGCAATTTAGAGAAAAACTATTATCTTAAATGAGACCTAAGATATAGCCAGACTTCAGCCCTAGCTCTACCATTTATTATATATATCTTAAGCTCTAGGACATTTCAGAATCTTTTTCTCTAACACTTTCACTGAGATGTTTTCAATTATTTTACTTTTTTTTTTTTTTCAGGTAAGAAGCATGTTAAAAGCATGTTTTTCTTAAGTCTATTTCTCCCATTAACTGCTCAATAACTTTATGATTTTATGAATTAGGAGTAGTTGATTCTTACTTTCGGGGGACAAACCTGGAGCCCAAAGATGACAGTAATGTGGTTTCTTAAACTTGAAAAAAGTTTTTGGGAAACACTTATTTAACTGATGTGACATTTTCCTCCCAGCTAACTTTCTGACTTCCTATTTCTGTTTGAGGCTGTGAAGGTCACAAGGTCCAGAAAAATAATATAATTATTTTACTAATATGATATTGCTCACTCCTCATAAGCTGGCAAAAAAAAAAAAAAAAAACCCTAATTCTTTATAACACAAAAACTTGTCAATAACTTTAATAATTTTATAAATTAAATCTCTTAAAAGAAAATAATTATAAATATCTAAGTAGTGTTTCTGTGTTTAGTTCAACAAATTCATTCTTTGCTCTTAAAGAAGTCTGCTCAATTTTGCCCCTTCTTTCAGATACAGTCAAACTGTTACAATCACCATTCTTCTTCTTCTTCTTTTTTTTTTTTTTTTTTTTTTTTTTGGTACGCGGGCCTCTCACTGTTGTGGCCTCTCCCGTTGCGGAGGACAGGCTCCGGACGCGCAGGCTCAGCGGCCATGGCTCACGGGCGCAGCCACTCCGCGGCATGTGGGATCTTCCCGGACCGGGGCACAAACCCATGTCCCCTGCATCGGCAGGCGGACTCTCAACCGCTGCGCCACCAGGGAAGCCCAATCACCATTCTTGATTCTCCTTAGTGCTGCAGGAGGCACCCTTCTATTTTTCAGACCAGTGTCTGACTTTTATAATAAGGTGCCTGAGATCATTTCCTTTGACCCATCAGATCTAATATCGTACTCTCCTCTACCTGTCTATTCTTCTCCCTATTCTCATGTAAGCTATCAGAAGAAAAAATGTGGTAACATTTCCATTAAAAGGAACCACCTATTTGAATCACACCCAAAATAAGTTAAATTCATTCAACCAATTAATGCAAATATTTTAAATTTAAACTTAAATAACTGTACTTATTCATTTCTACTGACATATAGTGTTCTTCAGTGTTTCCAGCTCTTATGCATGTGCAGGTTACCTAATGCACACAGGAAAAAGGGGCCAAATCTCTTATTTAAAAAAATAGATGTTTTAGCCATTGTGTATTGCTTATTATCATAAATGTAAATATATAGTGAGACATCTTTAGGATGTTTGCTCAGCTCACAATGTTCTTAATTTCTCCCTTTCATCCACAGGGGCTGGCTCTCCTTCCCTCCCAGCTTTTCAGAGTCATATATACCAGTAACATTTACCCTGGGGACCCTCTCAAAGGAAGTAACACTGAACTCCAGGGCTCTCCTCATTCTTGATACCCTGGTAAACTCCTGCCCCTCCTTTAAGAGCCATCTCAAGCATAATCTCATACTTCCCTTGACTTGTCTACGCACTCAAGGATTTGCCCACTGTGTTTCTATTACTCTAGTGTAGGAATTATCACACAGCAGGGTAATTCTTCATTAGATTTTAAGTTCCTTGAGACCAAGAGCTTTGTGTCTTTAGCATCTAACACAATATCTGACTTATTAAAAGGTCAAGTTTATTTGCTAGAATTAGTTAATTCAGTGTGCCAACACTGGATATATCATGCTGATCAACTCTCTAATCAGCTATTTTTAAACTAAAAATCGGAAAATTAATTATTTCTGAATAAACGAAGTTTGGTAGATAATTAATTAATTAATCTTTAAAATGTGGGCTCCATGAAGGAAATCATAAGAAAAGATCCTTAATAGCAGTAGAGGAAATACAGGAGAGATACCTACAGACCAGGTCAGATTACACCCACACCACCACCAATCCTCTACAACATGAATTAAAAATAAAATGGGTAAATCAATGATAGATTAATATCCAGAATGAATATTATACACACACACACACACACACACACACACACACACACACACACACACATATATCTAACACTCAACAACAAAAAACAAACAACCCAATTAAAAAATGGGCAAAGGACTTGAACATTTTTCCAGAGAAGATATACAAATGGCTAAAAGGAACATGGAAAAACACTCAACATCACTAATCACTAAGGAAATGCAAATCAAAACCACAATGAGATACCACTTCATATCAATGAGGATGGCCATTATTATTTTAAAAATAAATTTTATTTATTTATTTTTTACTGCGTGGGGTCTTTGTTGCTGTGTGTGGGCTTTCTCTAGTTGCGTCGAGCAGGGGCTATTCTTTGTTGCAATGCGAGGGGTTCTCATTGCGGTGGCTTCTCTTGTTGCAGAGCATGGACTCTAGGTGAGTGGGCTTCAGTAGTTGTGGCGCACGGGCTTAGTTGCTCCGCAGCATATCGGATCTTCCCCAACCAGGGCTCGAACCTGTGTCCTCTGCATTGGCAGGCGGATTCTTAACCACTGTGCCACCAGGGAAGCCCGAGGATGGCCATTATTAAAAGCGAAAGCCAGAAAATAACAAGAGTTGGTGAGGATATAGAATAATGGAACCCCTGTGCATTGCTGGTGAGAATGTAAAGTGGTACAATTGCTATAGAAAACAGTAGAGTGGTTCTTCAAAAAATTAAACATGAAATTATGTTTATGATCCAACAACTACACTTCTGAGTATATACCCAAAAGAACTGAAAGCAGGGACTCGAACAGGTATTTGTCTACCAATATTACAGCTACGTTATTCACAATAGGCAAAAGGTGGAAACAACCGAATGAACAGTCCAAACATCCATTAACAGATGAATGGATAAACAAAATGTGGTATATGTATAAAACAAAATACTCTTCAGCCTTAAAAAGTAATGAAATTCTGATACATGCTATAACACGGATGAACCTTGAAAACACTGTGTTAAGTGAAACAAAACAGACACAAAAGGATAAATATTGTATGATTCCACTTATATGAGACACCTAGAATACTCAAATTCAGAGACAGAAAGTAGAATGGTTACCGGGCATAGAGAGAAGAGGTAATGGAGAGATACTGTTTAATATAGTTTCACTCTGGGATGATGAAAAGGTTATGCAGATGGATACAGTGGTGATGGTTGCACAACAATGTGAATCTACTCAATGCCACTGAACAGTACGCTTAAAAATGATTTAAATGGTAAATTTTGTTACATATATTTTATCACAATAAAAAATGTATAGTACTCAAAGTAGAAAATAAATGTAATCTGCCTCTTTTTAGTGATATGTACGTTAAAAATCTTCCTCCAAAATTACGGACTTTTCTAAAAGCCGTATCTTATACCTTGGCAATAAACCAAATAATACAGAAATTAAAGAAACAAAAATTCAAAGTATTCTGGGGACTTCCTTGGTGGTCCAATGGTAAAGAACCCACCTTACAATGCAGGGGGCGCAGGTTCAATCCCTGGTCAGGGAACTAAGATACCACATGCCATGGGGCAACTAGGCCCGTGTGCTGTAACTACTGAGCTTGCACACCTCAACTAGAGAGCCTGCATGCCACAAAACTACAGAGCTCATGCA
Source organism: Phocoena sinus (assembly GCF_008692025.1). Lineage (NCBI taxonomy): Eukaryota > Metazoa > Chordata > Mammalia > Artiodactyla > Phocoenidae > Phocoena > Phocoena sinus. Next base: position 73,298,835 of record NC_045766.1, on the reverse strand, counting down.
CTCTGGAACCCACATGCCACAACTACAGGGCCCATGAGCCCTGGAGCCTGCACATCACAACTAGAGAGAGAAAACCCGCACGCCACAACTAGAGAGAAGCCCATGCGTTGCAACAAAAGATCCTGCATGCCTCAATGAAGATCCCGTGTGCCGCAACTAAGACCCCGGAGCAGCCAAAAATAAAGAAAAATAAATAATAAATAAATCTTTTAAAAAAAACCAAAACTACAGAAAGTATTCTGTAATCCCAAATCTCAAAAAGTTAGTTTCATAACTGTGTAAAAAAAAATGTAAATTGTTTATTATCTCTTTCCTTCCTAACTCCATTTCTCTTTTCCAGGGGAAAAAAAAGTGTTTGATATTTCATTCTATTCAGCTTTGTAATTATAACAGTAGAACTTATTTCTTTAAATCTCTAAAGCTAAGCCAGTCCAAACACAAATTAATGTTTTCAACTGTATGGCGTTTATTAAGAAATGCTAGTAGTTAAAAGTTAAAAGTCTTATGTTCTTCTAATAACTCCTTCAGGCCATCCCACGCAATGACATCATCCTTACCAAATAAAGCCCATTATGCAATACCCACATATACAGTACTATCACTTTGTATGAGAACAGTCACTGTTGTGAATGTTAAAAGAGACTGAGATTATGACAAATATTCTGTATAAGAGATTTTTAACACTAAGCTATACAAACTTCAGAAGAATATTATAGGGATAATATCCTTTAACACATAAAGAAATGGTAAATACAAATTATTAAAAGTTTCTAAAATACACATTCAATATGAAATAATACAGTAAGAAATAAAAACTAAAATTCTTAAGGAAGGTCAAGTCCCTAAAGAATTATATAAAAGTAATAACTTAAAATATGATTTGGTAACTATTTAACAAATCCCAATGATACTGTTTAGGGTGCTTCCCACAGGCTAACAAATACCAAGGAGAAAGAACATAAACATTTGCCCATTAAATGAAGATACTGTGATGGTTGATAAAAGTTTGTTACACTTTTTAAACTTTCTCTTTAAATTTGCTCCAAAATTTTCAATCCAAAAAACACTCTACATTTAGTTATTTCCTTTATGCTTTCAACCACTATGCCATTGACATGAAAATTTTGTTGAGAGAATGCAATAAAAATCATTTTATTTTAGCTATTAATTACACAAGCCAGAAAGGTCAGAAATGAGAATACTAGATCTAATGCTTTTCATTTTAAAGTCATATTACTTACATATGGATATTCTTTTTAAATTGTTTTTAATTAAAGGTAGTAAATTTATATAATTTTAAATGCCAATCAGTGACTTCTGCTTCCAGGAAGATAAAGCAGATGTACTTTTCCCTATTACTAAACTAAAAACCCTGGCAATCACATCTAAAACAAACATAAGATTCTAGGGCTTCCCTGGTGGTGCAGTGGTTGAGAGTCCGTCTGCCGATGCAGGGAGACACGGGTTTGTGCCCCGGCCTGGGAAGATCCCACATGCCGCGGAGCGGCTGGGCCCGTGAGCCATGGCTGCTGAGCCTGCGCATCCGGAGCCTGTGCTCCGCAACGGGAGAGGCCACAACAGTAAGAGGCCCGCATACCTCAAAAAAAACCCACCAAAAAACATAAGATTCTAAAGGGTTAAACAAGACAACTAAGGACTTCAAGACCCAAGGAATGACGTGGTGATCAGTTCCCTGGGTTTTCTTTTTGCCTCATGTATCCTAGACTTGGAGCTGACATCTCCAAGTTGGCAATCCAGAAACACCAATGGGAAGAGACAAAAACAAACAAACAAACAAACAAACCAGCAAAAGCCTGCTTTCTCTATCCAAAGGACCAGGAAAGGGGCAACTTATTAACAAGACAGAAAACTTTTAGACAGTAACCACTCTACTTCAGCCAAACATCTCACAAAAAAATTGTGGCCTCATCCCACCCATGGAACAAAGGCTAACTGGGAGCCTAAACTTCCACCCTTGCAGAACTGTAACTTAACATTTTAGTGGCTCCCCACCAGTCTCCACTGGTGTGGTATCAAAGAGGGTCAAGGAAGGAGCCGGGACTTATATGCCTACTAGAAGGTAATGTGGCCCCACTCCCCAACATGTGGGATCAGTGGAGACATTATGGGGAGCCTGGACTTCCACCTCTAACCAGCAGTAACGAGGAGCCCTCTGCCTTCCTGCTGGCGTGAGGTCAGAGGAGGACTAGGAGAGTCAGGACTCTGACCACTGCCCACCTGTTGGAGAGGCAGAAAGAAAAAACAAATGGTCTGTCATAAGATTGCTCTTCCTTTTCAGAAAGCAAGGACCTTGAAGAAATCTCTTGATTCCTTAGAGGAAGAAAGTAATGGGAAGTGTATAGGGTATGTAGCAAAAACTTCAAGGACTGAAAAAATTTCAAAATCTCAACACGATGCTAATTTTAATTTCTACATTAGAGTATAAAAATTCAGACCACCATGAATGGTGTCATTACTAAGAAAAAAAGATTAGGCACGTTTTAAGAGGGAGTGCCACTGACCTATCTGACTTCTGAGTGAAGCAAATACTTTAATAAGATCCAATCTCTATAATTAACAATCCCCAAAGTCAAAAGCAATGTGAACTAGAAGGGCCCAGGAATTCAATAATAGGGATGTTGATAATCAGCAAAAATGAAGTAGACTGTTAAAAATAAGTACAGAAAATCCATTAATGTCTTATTTTTGTTTATAACATTGGAATTCATACTGAATGATGACCACCTGATATGACTAATTCAGGGAATACATATTTTTTAATGAAAGTTATGAATGTGACTATCACAACTTATTTTCCTTATTTTTACTTTCACACAGCAGCATTTACAGAGATGCCAAAATGAGCCTTATTATGAGGCAGATCTTGGTTTTAATCAGTTATAAAATTGAAAGCATAGATTATGATGAAATCAGTCAAATTTTTAGATGATACAGTGATATCTTTTTATGTTTCTCTCTAGCACCTTAAAAGTTAAAACTTCATAAACACTTTGAACAAATTTATTATAATCTCATCACAACAAACTTTAACTGCAGCATGTCTGACCTTCCCTAAAATTAGGAAATCTGGCCATGGTACTATAAAGAATTTCTTTACAATAAGGTTTAATTTGTTGTTAATAGAAGATCACCAGGTTAAATGAATGCACTGTCAAATCTTTTTAACATAGTAACATGCTACTAGAAAAAAAATTGTTAGAAGTAACTTGTTTTCCCATCTTAAAATATATGACTATTAATATAAGACTTGCATATATAAACCTGAAAAGGTAAAATATAGAAATCTAAGAGTTTCTATGTATTCCAAAACCTAAGGGTTTCTATATATTATTCCTTTTTCATTAAAAGATTAATGCCTATTTTTTTTTGTTGTAGTTATACAGATTGACCAATTGTCTAGGTTAAAATACTGAGACCAGTAACTTGTTACTAGTACAAGTGAGAAAGGGAAGAATTCCTAATTAACTGCTAATATTTTTAAAGTGTATGGGGTTTAATTTTTGATCTCTATTGAAATGTTTAAACCTACTTCCAGGCCCATATTTATACTTAATTTCACAGAAACGTCTTATTAGGTATATTATATCCTCAACAAATACATAAAATGAAAATATTCAGTTGACTGTTTATTCAAAAATTTTTGACAATTTCAGTGTAATGAAAGAATTTCAACTTTGGATTTATAATTTACTATGGTGGGGTTAATTTCTGTCAGTACTTGAGATGTATCATCAGCCTTCTTTCACAATGGAATCCCTTTACTGACTTAGTATTTACTTTAAACATGTATTTGTCTTTCTTTTTTTAAGTGCTTAGCCTAAATTTATTTTTAAAAGCATGAAATAGCACCTGTTTAAAACTTAACATTCTTGTAAAATTCTCTGCAAAATGTATGCAGAATTTAAATTATGGCCAAGTGTATTATCATTACCCTATTTAAAATTTTAATCAGCTTTCCAGAAATGGTTTCTTCATAGTGTAATTGTTAAATCAAATTGAGGATTTACTGGTAAAAATAACAGGTTATTTTATTCACCAAAAGGATGAAGACAAAGTGATACTCAAACAACCTTTTTATTCTCCAATTCAGTCATTCCATAAAACCAATTATAGTCTTAATGCAGTTTTTAAATATCGCACTGGTAATCTTTTTCTTTTTCAGGTGTGCAAAATTAGAACTTTATTTCTCTTTAACTGAACTTAACACTTGTTGTGGATTGAATTTTGTCTTTCCAAAAAGATATGTTACAGTTCTAATCCCCCAGTACCTCAGAATATGACCTTATTTGAAGACAGGCTCTTTACAGAGGGAATCAAGTTGAAATGAGGTCATTAGGGTGAATCCTAATCCAATGTGATCCATGTTGTTACCTTAAGGGGAAAATTGGACACTGACATGCACTCTCAGGGAAAACACCACATGCCAATGAAGGCAGAGATCAAAGTGATGCTTCTAAAACTAAGGAACACTAAAGACTGCCAGCAAACCAGCAGAAGCTAGGGCAGAGGCATGGAACAGTTTCTTTCTTGGCCCTCAGAAGGAAGCAACCATGTTGATACCTTGATCCTGGACTTCTTCGCACTGGTAATCTTCTATACTTTAGCTCACTAATGATGACCAAAGTTTCCTAGCCTCCTACTGGATAGCAATTTGGTCACATTGTTAATACTTGAATGTTCAAATCCCAAACTTCTATTTTACAGAACATGTGTAAAGTTGCTAAATACCGATTTTATGTAAATGCTTTTGTTGATCATTATTTCTTCACAACTTAAAACAAGATGTTTCTAGCAACTGTCTGAGATTTTTTTTTTTTACTATCTCAAGAGGCTCCCCCTAACCCCAAATTAGTACTTAACTTTTAATTACTGACAAGAGCAATGCCATCTATTTTTAGCACAACTAAATCTAGGTAAATGGATTTTTATTTTTCATTGCAACACTCTATATTTTCATTTAAACTATGATACAGTTGCCCCTTTTCTCTCCTGCTTGTAATGTTGTCTCCCAACGCATTTTAAAGAAGAGAACTAATTCAAAAATAACCAACTACATACTTTGCTTATTAATATGAAAGGCTATTTAGAGCAAAAACAAATTTTGTTTTAGAAATGGCCAAGTTTTAAAAAAGCAGCAACTATTTCTGCATTCTCATGAAGTCTTTTAGATGAGCTTGACAATCATCAGCTTTTGAAACGTGAATTCCTATTGCCAGAGTAAAGGTCTCATTTCTATAACACCATGATACATTGAATTTTTTCCAGCTCTTCTATCCACCCTCTGTCCACTGCCTGGAGAGGCCCCAGGGCAGTCAGTTTGGAACTGAGCGCTGAATAAACCCCCCAAAAAAAAAGTCTTACTGGAAAAGCTATCAAGGATGCTGAAGTCTAAGAAGGCCTACACACCATGCTTTACCACTTTGCACACATATTACCCAGGAAAAGCAATAATGTACACTGAATGATTTGGAAAAATAGCTCCCCCCGCCATTTTTGTTTTCCACATATCCTAGGAGTGTGGGATGCTGAAAAATGTATGTAGGTTGATAAAATTTTGGTACCTATTTCTAAAGCTGGGCTATGATAAAAATATTAAAGAAATTTAACAAGAAGGGTGAAAAATTAAATCAAACTTAGAACTCTAATTTAACTTAGCTAAGAGAATTATCTTTGTAGTCTTGGAGACCTGGGTTCTAATCTTTTGTTGGTGACATATGCTGCACTGGGATGATAAAGTCACTTTATTTTGAAATGTGAAAATTGTGTAATGAAAAAGGATGAGAACTCTGTTTTTTGAAAAAGGACATTGTATATATTTTACAAACATAATTATTAATGATGGAAAATTTGTAGCCAAACATAGTATTTTTATTTGATAGCTTCTTACTTTAAGTAATATAAAATCTAAAGATAACTAAAATAAAGAATTTCTCCAGAAATTTTAAAAGAAATCCTTAAAATGATAATCCAAAAAGTCAAAGTAAAATGAAACTTTTAAAGTACAATCAGAAGGAAACTAAATCATACATTTAAAAAAATGACTTCAACAAAAAACTCTGGGAAAACATGATACCAATTACCAGTAGTAACCAATCAACCATCTTTATCTTCTATATTGGGGGCCACATGTCCGTTTAGAACCATGGCAGTACAATGTATCAATTTAATCCTGTTATATATATTTTATGACTCCATAATGAAATGTAAAATAAGACTGAAAAAATTGAAAACATTTTGTAACAAACTGGGGTTGGTTTGTTTTAGATTCAATATATATTTAAAAAAACAATCTCTATATATTTTAAAAAACTAGGGACTTCCCTGGTGGTCCAATGGTTAAGACTCCGTGATCTCAATGCAGGGGGCCCAGGTTTGACCCCTGGTTGGGGAACTAGATCCCACATGCCACAACTAAGAGATCCCGCATGCTGCAACTAAAAAGATCCCACATGCTGCAATGAATATCTTGCAACTGGCAATGAATATCCAGCGCGCCGCAAATAAGACCTGGTGCAGCCAAATAAATAAATATTAAAACAAACAAACAAAAAAAACAGGGGGAAAACACCTATATCTGTTCCTAAAAGAGTGCCTGAGACATAGGCACAAAATACATTCTTACCAAATAAATATGGCACTGAATTAAACAGGGGAAAGAAAGGAGAAAAAGAAAGGAAGCTAACTTTTGCTGAGCACATATAAGCACTAGAACATTTGTTAATTGTTCCGTATGGCTATAATCTTGTTTAATCCCCAAAAATGTCCTTACAGAGGCAGGCATTGTCCTGATGAGGAAACTGCCATTAGGAAGGTTAGGAAACATGCCTATGGGTCACACAAAGTTAGTAAGTGAATGAATTGAAATTCAAACCTAGATATCTCTGAATTCAAAGCCCATGCATAAATATACTTACACAAAACATTATCATACTATAAATTACTATTTTAAAATGCTGAAAAACAGGCATACGATTACTAGGCAACACCATTAAGCTAGTGAAAATCAGGATTTTTAAAGAGATACCATTTAATATATGATATCATACAGCACCATTAAATTACTTCTTCAGACAGAGACTCTTACTAAATATTACCTTTAAGATCCATAGGGATTATAGATTATATAACTACAGTATACTTATAACCTGCTGTGTCACTGGACTGGATTTTCCTTCACATCTTAAAATAGGAAGGCTGAAAATTATAACGGGAAGCGATAGGGGTTACTTTTCTAAGTCTTACTCATGCTCCCTGGCCTGCTTTTCAGTATCTGTTGGAATTTTTATTCCTTTACATTGAGGGGGAGGGGATTATTATAAATTTTAAGAGGTATTTAATAAAACTTTTAATAAAATGTTTTTATATTGTGAGCAAAGCTTTACTCCTCCCCCACCACTCAATGGTTTCTAAAAAGCAAAAGGCAGTTTTCCAGTTTTAACAATAAGTATGGTGGGGGAATGATATAACAAAGTTTCCATATAGCAGCAAGCAATGCACTAGGATTTCCTATGCAGAGTTGTAACCACAAAGATTTTAAAATATTGGCCCTTCAAAATTGGAACTTTAGAATTTAGATAAATTCTTTAGTTTGTGAACTGTTAAAAATAACTGATGCTCTGAATTTAACAGAGAAGTTTTAGAAATAATTATATAATTACTATGAGATTTTCTATGTTCCATGGCAATGCCTATCAAACTTTAGCATGCATCAGATTGACGTGGAGGGTACGTTATGACACAGATTGCAAGGCCCTATCCCAAGAATTTCTGATACTATAGGTCTGGGGTGAGACACAATAATATGTATTTCTAACAATTTCCCATGTGATGCTGTTGCTGCTAGTCTAGGAACCACACTTTGACAACCGGCGCTCTATGGGAAGCTAGGGTAAATCCAACAGACTTGTGTATTGGTAGAGCAGGGCTAGGATTTCTAGTCCAAGACAATAATTTGAATGTTTGCAACTAAGAGCAATATGATTTTTCTTCTTTCTATTTTCTCAGAGAAGCTAAATGATTGGTATTCTGTAATTATCTCTGTTTCTGTGTTTGTCCGCATTTGGAAAATATACTAAGAAACTTGAACACTATATTACTATGAAGTTGCAACTGCGACATATTTATGTTGCTGTAAGGTTTCTTCCTCCAGAAGAAACCGGAGGAAGAAATAACTCAAACTTTTGATACGTACTCTAATGATAATCGTTGATACGTACTCTAATGATAATAGTAACACAACAAGTTAAAGAAAAATGGAAAGTTCTGAGCCATATCAAGAACCCTGGCAAAGTAAAAAATTATCTTTTTGACAAGGCAGCATAATGTAAGACAGCAAAGAATATACTGTATTCCGCAAAAACCATCACTTGCTGAGGCACAGAGTACATGAAATAATTCAATACTATTTATTCTTGATCAAGATATTATTTTACATGGAATTTAAGCAATGGTTGTTAAATTACTTAGTATGTTAGTTTAAATACATTTTGCTAGAAAGTCATTACGCATATGAAATATTCCTTTGTTTAAAGAAAGAAAATAAATCTTTGGTGAAATTGGTCCTGATTAATCTACAGGATACACATAGGAAATCAGACTAACTACACTGAGGACACTAAGGAAGTTAAATTCAGGAGCCTTCAAAAATATGGGTTCAGTGGCACCATATACATGAGATTTATTGAAAATGAGCAGTCACAAGGTGACATTTAAATGTCAATATTTCTAAATCTTTTGATAGTACTTTCACTCAAAATATAGCTTGGTATAACAATACATAGTAACACGGTACATAAAATATGACTATACTGGTATGAAGGAAAGGAAAAGCTGGTAACTCAGATTAGAACATAAGTGAGACTCAACTGAAGAGCTTTAATACTAGAGTAAGAAAAGAATTTGGTCAAATAGGAGTTAAAATTATCCACATTCATGACTTTGTAAGGTTCCTACTCCTTCACATAAAGTATCTAAGTTGTTCCTGATGCCATCCTGTCTGGTATCAGTTGTCATGTGAAATGATATAAAAGGAGGCTCCAATAGACAGATTGTAATCTTGTATCCTATTGCTCACTAGAAGGAACCAAGACTGCTTAAAGATAACAGATGCTTTATTTGGGGGAAGGGGTGGGAAACAAGATGGATCTAGAAAATCTTTTTGTTCTTGGAATGCAATTTTCAAGTTCTCAGCAGCAATGCTGGAATGGGGAAAGGCTTGCTCAAGAGGAGGGCTCCCACATGGGAAGGGTTTAGGCAGTGACATGTGAGTATGGAACACAACAGGTAGAGCCAGTTATAAACTTCTTGAATCTCTAAGAAATCCTTAAGTCCAGAAGGATCCTAAAAAGCAGAGATAACATAAAGGGTGCTGTGAAGAAATCTATACCTATTATGAAAAACTGTCTTTCTTTTGTGACGAAAGGAGAGGATAATCAAGATACAGATTCTATAGAAAGTAAGTCTTTAAGCCGTGTTTGTCATTATGTTATGTTGGAAAATAAAGAAGTGTTTACAAATTGCAAGCACTATGATAAGACAGCAAAATTAATAAACTTATGCTGGTTGCTGTTGATCTGACCTCAAGAATATTGTTTCTATCGTTACTAAACAGTGTCTTCATAAGCAAGATAAACAACTGAACCAGTAATAATTAGGCTTCTAAAAGCAAATACGAGAAACAAATATCCAATGAGAAATAAAAACCTGCTTACGGTATAACAATTTTGGGTAGAAAGCCCCAATCCTCATAACAGAAGTGGGGACCAAAAAACACAAGAAGATTGAGCTGTGGACACAGGTTGGGGTTTCTGCACAAGCTGGCATCCTTACTACACCTATAGGATGACATACTAAGGCTTTTTTTTACCTTTTGAGCGTAACTTTGGCAGTGGCCCAGCTGAGCCAAGGCACAGTCCAAAAGAACTTGTTAACATCACATTTAATTCTAGCCATATACATATCCATGATATGTCCAGATCATGAGCATATCATATCCTGGAACAAAGTAACTGGTGGCATAACTTTCTTCTTTGCCTAGTGTACCTTTCCCCTTTTTTTTTTTTTTAACAGACTGGTGTTGAGAGTGCTCAATTTGGTTGACCTCTGTGGCATGGGGTTAGAATAACTGGGGTCAACTACTTACTAAGCTCCGAGACCCTCTGGGAAAAGAAGAGCATCCTCAATTACCTGATTACCTGTAGAGCAGTGCTTCTCAAAACTGTAATGTTCTCATAAGCACCTGGGGGTCTTATTAAGATGCAGACTCTAATTCTGGGATGGAGCCTGAAATTCTGCATTTCTCATAAAATCCTAAGTCAGGGGTCCCCAACCCCCGGGCTGTGGACCGGTACCGGTCTGTGACCTGTTAGGAATCAGGCTGCACAGCAGGAGGCGAGTAGCGAGCAAACAAAGCTTCATCTGCCGCTCCCCATGGTTCCCCATGGCTCACATTACCACCTAAACCACCCCCCACCCCCCACCTCCCCGGTCTATGGAAAAATTGTCTTCCATGAAACTGCCCTGGTGCCAAAAAGGTTGGGGACCGCGGTCCTAAGTGATGCCACACTGCTGGCCCATAAACCACACTCTGAATAACAAAACTTTATAGACCCATAGATCATACTTGAAAATTTCCAAAGAAGATACTATGTAATAATAGTACCCTAGGAAAAGCAAGTCATAACAAAAAGAGTAATTATGACTTTGAATAGTATTTGTCAACCAAGAAAACAGAAAAACTTGTGTTACTGAAACCAAATAACAACCAAGAATTTTTCAATCCACATATGCAAGAGGCTCTGCAAACCTCAAGTAGGACACATATTAAGAAAGCCACATCAGGGACTTCCCTGGTGGTCCAGTGGTTAAGAATCCGCCTTCCGATGCAGGGGATGCAAGTTCGATTTCTGACTGGGGAACTAAGATCCCACATGCTGCGGGGCAACTAAGCCCGTGCACCGCAACTACTGAGCCTGCACACTCTACAGCCCACGTGCCACAACTAGAGAGAAGCCCCCATTCCACAATGAAGAGCTTGTGCGCGGCAACATAAGATCCCGCGTGCTGCGACTAAAGACCCAACGCAGCCAAATAAATAAGTATTAAAAAAAAAGAAAGCCACATCATAATCAAGCTGCAGAAAATCAAAGACAAAGGGAAAACAATCTTAAAAGCAGTCAGAGAAGAAACATCTTCTTACTCCCAAAGTAACATTGCCCCTACCCTACTCAACCCCACCCCTTCAAATCCATGGGAGCAGCTCAGCCCACTTCATATACACAATGGTTTGTTTTGTACATGCTATAAAAGGAATCCCTCGTCATCTATAGCATCGCTTCAAGAAATTCCTTAAGTCTCTGTCTTCTAATATCCTTCCTTTTCAAGAGGTCACAGCTCTCTACCCTTGGGTTCCATACTTCAGACGGTCTCCCATTTCCCATATTGCCTCAAAGTAGGGCCTAGAGTGCTTTCGGATATTTAACATTAAGTTCCCTTTCTCCAGGACTTCCCTGGTGGATCAACCAGTGGTTGAGAATCCACCTACCAATGCAGGGGACACGGGTTCAAGCCCTGGTCCAGGAAGATCCCACATGCCGCGGAGCAACTAAGCCCATGCCACAACTACTGAGCCTGTGCTCTAGAGCCCGCGAGCCACAACTACTGAAGCCCGCACGCCTAGAGCCCGTGCTCCGCAACAAGAGAAGCCCATGCAATGAGAAGACCGCTCGCCGCAACTAGAGAAAGGCTGCGCGCAGTAATGAAAACCCAACACAGCCAAAAATTAAAAAAAAAAAAAAAAATTCCCTTTCTCCTACTGAAAAATCCTGAAGAGGCTAATCACTGTCTGAATCACAGCAGTCTTCAAAGGAGGAATGTGAGCCTACTAGCCAGGGGCTACATCAAATTATCCACTGGAGTGTGGAAGAAAAACATTAGAACTTTTATTTCTATTTATGCTTAAGTTCTCCCTTAAATTTTATGTTTCATGTCTATTTTATAATACATATAATTTTAGTATATTAGTATATGCACGTAATATATAAATAAACATTTGTTGTCAAAAATTTCTTACTATGGGGCGAAAATGACAATAGAATACTGTCCCTAGGTACTGGGATTTGGGAAACAGCAGACAACTGAAAGGACAGGAGGTAGGCAACACTGTTCATCCTTCTTCTGAAATTAATGCAGCCTTCAGATCTTAAAAAGACACTGAGGGTACTCTCAGAATTAAAAAAAAAAAAAGGAAAACTGAAGGTACCCCTTGAAAAGAGTCAATTAATAATCTTTTTCCTCCTCTCCCAACTGAACAAGCAATAGAACGTTTAGTTGTAGAAAAGTTACACTAATTACAATCGGTAAACTGCCTATCGTCACGTCATATATATTGCTTACTGTGCATTATGATAATTATACACTCCACTAAAGGCCTGACTGGTTACCTGATTTTAGTATTAAATACAACTTGTAGTTAGACACATGCCATTTTTTTAGGCTGCCCAGGATCTAAACACTATTCCTTTTCTGAAAGAGTTCTTACCTCAACAGAAGCTGAAAAATGCCACACAGTATGCTTGCTTTCCCAAACTCTCTTGCAGCTAGGGGCACAGGCACATGATCTAGGTTCCCCCAAGCAGACACATCCTCCCCTAACCTTGAACTGAAAGCAGAATGGAAACAATACATCCCAATTTTCACAGGTAGTGGTGGCAAACGCTCCAGTGCTGGTATAGAGTCATCCATTATCATTCACTGGTGCTAGTGGTACAAGTTGAGGTATCTGTCCCCAGGTGGCAATGCTTGTGGTGTTTTCACAGGATAAGTTCTGGCACATGATTTTGGGCATTATTCCTGGTTACTTATCCTTCCAGCCTGGTTCTCCAGTCCTCCCAGAGATTTTGTGGGCTACTCATAACCACAGCTGGTTTCTGCTGCTCATAACTAAGACCCTGACTAACCATACATGCTCAATTTTCATAGTTTATTTCTTCATGTAAATTGGTTATCTATTTGTAACAACACAGTTCTTCAGTGACACTACCTTTAAAACAAATAAACCAACCTTTCAAGTGTTTATTCTACATCAAAGTACCCAGTTTTGCAAAATAAAGTCTGTATTTTATACTTAAAAAAATTTATTTTCAATTGAATAAAATCTTTGGCTTACCTAATCAAGATATCTTTAGGAAGTGAAAAATTACTATTTTCCTAAATGAATTTTAGAGTAAAGTAGCAGAGTCTATAGAAGAATTTCTTAAGTGGTAGCTCTTAGGCCAACTGCACCTAGAACTAACAGGTTGCTTGTTAAAAATGCAGCTTAATGGACCCCACCCCAGGTCTCCTGAATCAGACTCTCTAGGGTCTGGACTCAGGAATGTACATGTTTTTAAAATTGCAATGGGGGATTTTATGCACACTAAAGTTTGAGTATGGTCTGTCACTTGATAATAGATGACCAGAAATCACAATGTTATTGATCTAGAAAAAGGATCACATATTTACCAGGCTAAGAGTCTCCTTGGATATCTGAGCCTTACAAAAACTTGTAATTATCAAAGTTATAAATACTGAATATACATGGAAAGCCTACTTCACTGTAAGGAGTTTAAAATTTGTTTTACTTCTTTTATTAGCAAATCAAGGTCCTATTTTGAAAATTTTCAAACACCTAAAAATTCTCAATTGCTACTGGTTATATTTTGGGGTACTTTTAGCACATGTATCAATAACATCATCACTCTTATCCTCTATGACACCAATTAAAGAGGGTCTGAATACCTGACTTTTGACATAAAAGGGAAGTATATTCACTGGTATTATGCTTGAGAATGTTTTGATTGAATCCTACTATATCATTGAAGCGCCAAGGGTCCTCATTAAACCCAGTCACACAGAAGTCAGTTGTCACTATTTCCTAAACTAAGAAAGAGAATAGGCTCTTCATTTCCTGTTTTTGCCCTCTCATTCACTCACCCTCCCATCCATCCATCCACGCATCCAAACAATAAACACTCAAAGGATATTTGGTATTGTACTAAGTGATGTACAATAAAAAGAAAGTGAGACAGAACAGTCTATGGTGGGAAGAATCCTAAATTGGCCCCCAAGATCTCCCACCCTAATCCCTGGGACTGTGAATATGAAATATACACTGATTACATTCCTTATGTGGCAGAAGGGATTTTGCAGATATAATTAAGTAATTACTAATCAACTGACTCTGAATTAAACAAAAAAGAGATAATCTGGCTAGACCCAATCTCATCAAATAAGTCTTCTGGCTGATAGCAGAAGTCAGAGATTCCAAGCAGGACACACCACTGTTGGCTTGAAGGTGGAGGCAGCCATGTTGTAGGAATGTGGATAGCTTCCAGAACCTCAGAGCAGCCCCAAAACAACAACCAGCAAGGAAATGGGGACCTCAATTTTATAACTGCAAGGAACTGAATTCTGCCAATATCTGAATGATCCGGGAAATTCTTCCCCTAAGACTCCAGATAAGAGTTCAGCCTGGCCCACACATTGATTTTGGTCTTGTAAGACCATGAGTAGATAACTCAGCTAAGTCCAGTCTTCTGACCTAAAGAGATGTAAGGTAATAAATGAATGTTGTTTTAAGCTGCTAAGTCTATAATGATTTTTTTATTCAGCAAGAGAAAACTAATATACCTTCTTTAAGAAGCTCCCAATCTAGTATGAAAAAAGACAATATTGTTCATTGTGACAGTAAAAAATATTGTTCTTTGTGAAGCAAGAAAAGTGCCTGACTGGGGAAGGGGGGTGGTAAAGAGAGGAGATGGAAAAAGAGAAGGTAAAAAAGAAGAGGTGCTATGAGTAATACACGAGTTAAGAATGAATAAGTAAGCCTAAATAAAGAAGTACATGAAAAAAGTAAATAAACCATAAATATACAATTTTTAAAACAAGTATACAGTTAACAACCATATAGGTGATGAATGTAGGTTAAAGAAAAGAGTATTTTCGGGCTTCCCTGGTGGCACAGTGGTTAAGAATCTGCCTGCCAATGCAGGGGACACAGGTTCAAGCCCTGGTCGCGGAAGATCCCACATGCCGCAGAGCAACTAACCCCGTGCGCCACAACTACTGCGCCTGTGCTCTAGGGAGCCCACGAGCCACAACTACTGAGCCCACGAGCCACAACTACTGAAGCCCACGTGCCACAACTACTGAAGCCCACGTACCTAGAACCTGTGTTCCGCAACAAGAGAAGCCATCGCAAATGAGAAGCCCGTGCACCACAATGAAGAGTAGCCCCCGTTAGCTGCAATTAGAGAAAAGCCCTCATGCAGCAACAAAAACCCAATGCAGCCAAAAATAAATAAATTTATAATAAAAAAAGCAACAAGTAAATGGCATAGAAAAAATAATGTTATAAAGGAAAAAAAAGAGTATTTTCAGTACTTCAGAAATACACGCACCTTTAACCCACTGCCTCCTTTCCTCTAACGTTTTCCCTTTCACCTACAAGTAACCATTATCCTAACTTTTATGGTAATCATTTCCTTGCGCTTTTAGTTTTAGCACTTACGAATGATTATGCTTGTTTTTGAACTTTATTTAAATATATTTGTGCTGCATATATAGTGTCATATACTTCACTTGCTCAACATGTTTCCAAGGTTCATCTATGTAATTACATGCAGTTGTAGCTTATTCATTTTCACTGCTGTGAAATCACATAAATATACCATAACTGATTTACCCATTCTATTGATGATCATTTGGGTTGTTTCTATTTTGTCAAATACGAACAATGTTATGAACATTCTTATACATATGTCCTGGTGTACTTCTACAAGTTTCTCTGGGGTATGTACCTCAGAGCCTGGAATTTCTGGCTTACAAAGTATGTGTATTTTCAACTTTACTAAGTATGTTTCAACTCCCACTGGCACTGTATGAGTGCCCCCAGCTCTCTATAGTCGGCCCTCAGTAACTGTGGGTTCTGCATCTGCAGATTCAACCAACCTTGGATTGAAAATATTTGGGGAAAAAATTCCAGAAAGTTCCAAAAAGCAAAACTTGAATCTGCTATGCACCAGCGACTATTTACACAGCATTTACATTGTATTAAATCTTACAAGTAACCTAGAGATGAATTAAAGTATATGGGAGAATGTGCATAGGTTATATACAAATACTATGCCCTCTTTATATAAGAGACTTGAGCATCCGTAGATTTTGGTATCTGTGGAGGGTCCTGGAACCATTCCCCTGAGGATACTGAGGGACAACTCTACTTTCTTTCTAGTACTTGGTACTGTCAATCTGTGAGAAGTACCTCAGTTTGGTTTTATTTTCCATTCCCTTGATTACTAATGAGATTGAGCAGGTTTTCACATATTTATCGGTCATTTGTAATTCCTCTTTAGTGAAGTACCAGTTGAGGTGTTTTCTCAGTTTTCTATTGTGTTATCTTCTTGTTTGTAGAAATTCTATACATATTCTGGATAGCATTTGTTTTTTGTATTTATTAGAAATCTCTTACTCTGTGGCTTATATTTTCACTCTCTATGATCGTAGGTCATTTTTAAAAACGCGTTTTTAATGAAAAAAACTCAATTACCTAGTTTTTGTAAGAAATATGTTTAACCAGTTAAAATCCTTGGTTTAACATTTCCTTCAAATAATAAAAATCTACAAATTTACAGGAGCAAGGGAGAAAGTTAAAAGTAAGGAAATGCCTTAAATTTTTAGGACTGGTTTTATGATTCTAAAATTAGTAGCATTGCATTTGATATCACTGGCTACTTTAGGAACTCAAAATAATGTTCCTTTTGTGAATTACCATATTAACCATATATTTTCTTCCGAGCTTCAGTGGAATAACTGCTTCATAAATGAACTGAAAAAATAATGAACACGTATGTTACTACTCAAAAGTCCTATTTCACGTTATAATATGCGATAATATTAACCATCTAGCCCCCAAATACAGCCACGGTAAAAGGAAATGAACCCTAGGAAACAAATCCTTGGCCCCAACACTGCTGCCATTCTTCTAGTCTCAACATTGATTTTGTGATGATCTATAACACATCTTCTCACCCCTCCTAAAGGCACCATCCTACTATTTACCCTCCCTATTTAAAAAACAATGCCAGTACAGTTGAGGTCAGATTTTTCCCCAAAGATAAATTTAAATCTTATTTCAGATGGCTTTATACCCAACAGCCATGATCTTCCCCATGGTCTCTGCTTCTCTTTATAAAACATGTGTCTGTTGCAGGAGGGGAGGGGAGTGGGGGCGGGGAAGTAATCTTTTTAAGTCTTTTCCATTGTGTCAGTACAATATAAAAATTGTGCTGTTCCTCAAGCAGAAGAGAAAGGAAGAAGCATGTGGATGAGACTATATTAGAGCTTTAGGATTTCTCATTCCAAACAGGAGGTAAAGCTATAAGAGGGGAGTTATAAATGTTGTTTCCTGAGATGTGTTCTTAGCATCCCACATTGCAATTCAATATGCGTATTTCCACAGAAACCTTGTTATAAAGAGTAGTAGTATATACAATATTATATCTATACTTGTGGAACTAGCATACGGGGGGTGGTGGGGGGAGAGGTGGATTACAGAAAGCAACAGAATAACATTATAGAAACTTATTTGGTTTGGTCTTCCTTAATGGTGGGTAATTTGAAGCCAGATTTGTATTAAAACAAGCATGAACATATAATACAGGGTAGAATTCTTAATAAAATTCCAAGCCTTCAAATTTCAAGTTCCCTATTAAGGCAACTTCAAGTTCTATACCCCAGATCTTCTCTGAGATTAGAGGTACTTCAATAAAAATTTGTGTCATTAACACACACTCTTCATAGAGAGAGAGAGAGAGAGAGAGAGAGAGAGAGACATGCGGGAGATCACGGTTTTTAGGTATAAAGAGGTATGAAATGTGAGTTAAGCTGACTTTCGTGTTTAGAAAAAAATTACTTTTTTTGTGGGTGGCCTATAAACCTAGTTGAATTACATACAATATGCAACACTGTTTCTATGAGTAACTGCTTTTGTAATTTTGTTTGTAAATTATGTTTACTTAACATTTTAAAAGTTGCATATAATTTGTTAGAACAATTTCACTTCTAGGAATTTATCCAATAAGAGATAATAATGAGAGATGTAAGCAAAGAGATATATATAAAGTGTTCATAGTATTATTTATAACAATAAAAAATTAGAAATAGTCTAAATGCCCAATAAAAGGGATCTGGTTAAGTACAAAGATACAATTAAATACTCTGGAACCATTACAATTCTATGATAAGAAAATGTTAATAGATATGACATAATATTTCTAATATACTATGAAGTGGAAATAAGCAAACCACAAAAAGCTGGTACCATGTTTTTCAATATATACATACATGCATTAAAAAAAAAACTTGGAAGAATATGTCAAAATGTTCACAGTGATTTATCTATGCAGTAGTAGTATTCCTTTTTTCCTTTCTCTACCTTGTGTATTTTGTTTTTCTAAATTTTCTATAATAAATATGTGTTACTCTTACAATTACAAAGGAATTCAAATTAAATATACAGGAGTTTATATACTTGCACAAAGAGCTTCTGATTGTTTGTCATCAGCTGGTTCTATGACAAAAGGACATAGAAAAAAATAGAATATTTTCCCCTTGTATTTATATACTACTTTCTTATTGTAGTAAAAATTACACTCTTCAAGGTGCACTGAATACAGAACAAGGAGATATTATCTCTCATCTATCAGACGGACACAGATCAAAAAGAATAAAATCAGTGGGTGCAAAGTAAAGACAACTCATGTGCTACTGGTATAATAAATCTAAGCTGAACAACCCTTTTGGAAGCACAATTTTACAATCTGTATTAAAAAAACCCTAAAACTGTGCCTATCTTTTAACCAATCAGTTATATTTCTAGGAATTTATCCTAAGGAAATAATTAAACAAGTCTGCAAAGACATACGCACTAAGTTACTCTCAGCAATATCATTTGTAATGGTGAGTAGAAACAATCCCGAAGTGTGTCACGAGGGTCAATTAAAAGACAGTATATCTATAGTGGACTACTATTAAAAATTATGCTACAGATCTATATCTTCTGATATTGTATCTCATGTAGTGAAAAAATATTAGATGATAAAACAGCCTTTGTATGATCCCATTTTTAGTTTTTAAAAAGTGAGAATGTGTGTATGTGTATATATATATATATATTTTTTTTTTTTTTTTTTTTTTTGGCTGTACGTGGGCCTCTCACTGTTGTGGCCTCTCCCGTTGCGGAGCACAGGCTCCGGACGCACAGGCTCAGCGGCCATGGCTCATGGGCCCAGCCGCTCCGCGGCATGTGGGATCTTCCCAGACCGGGGCACGAACCCGTGTCCCCTGCATTGGCAGGTGGACTCTCAACCACTGCGCCACCAGGGAAGCCCCTTAAGAATGTATATTTTATGAAGAAAAAGTTTGAAGACTTCAAACCAGGCTTAATTACCAGTTGCCTCTGGTAAGTGGAATTACAAATGATCTTTAGTGTCTTCTTTATAACTTTTTGTACTACAATGAGCATGTACAACTCAATATCCGAAGGAATGATTTTTAAGTATACTAAATTGAAAGTCTGATTAATCAAATAAAATTAGCTTTGGTGTTTTCTACTCTTTTCTTATTGCTAAGGCTCTTAGAAGCTTCCTGATTTGAACACATAATACTCAGTGGATGATAAATGTGTCAGATATATAGTTAATGCCCCTATTAACAAAGATGACATGCTTTAACAGCAGCCTTTAACAAGATATTTCTAAAAGAAAAAATTATATATCCCCTCCCAGCCCTGAGATGCTAGCAAAGATCTTGTAATTATGATTGAGCCCCCATTTGCTGCTACCTCCTCCCTTTGCCTCTGGCCTTCTCAAACATATTTAGGTGTTTTCATTTCTAGTGACCATGGTGGCTTATTGTATTCACGGATATAGAAAGACACTGCCCAAAGAAGTATGACTTAAAAATAAATAATGCAGAAGAAAATTTCAATTCTATTCAGGGCAGTATGCCCCAACATCACTGTCCAATATAACTTTCTGTGATGAAAAAATTCTATTATTTGTGCTGTCCAACATAACAGACAGACAATAGGTCTGTCTAATGTGCTGTCCAATATGACACATGTGGCTACTAAGCACCTGAAATGTGGCTAGTACAACTAAGGAACCAAATTTTTTTTTAATTTTTAAAAAATTTATTTATTTATTTATTTATTTTTGGCTACGCTGGGTCTTCATTGCTGCGCACAGGCTTTCTCTAGTTGCGGTGAGTGGGGGCTATTCTTCGTTGCGGTGCGCGGGCTTCTCATTGCGGTGGCTTCTCATTGCAGAGCGTGGGCTCTAGGTGCGTGGGCTTCAGTGGTTGTAGCACGCAGGCTCAGTAGTTGTGGCTCACGGGCTCTAGAGCGCAGGCTCAGTAGTTGTGGCACACGGGCTTAGTTGCCCTGCGGCACGTGGGATCTTCCTGGACCAGGGCCTGATCCCGTGTCTCCTGCATTGGCAGCCAGATTCTTAACCACTGCGCCACCAGGGAAGCCCAGGAACAAAATTTTAAAATTTTAACTTATTTTAATTTTAATAACCACTTACGGCTAGTAGCTACCATATTGGACAGCACTGTTGTAGAAAAATTCACAGTACATATACTGTGGTTGATACAAAATATACATAAATAAGGATCCAAGAAAAATATGATTTCCACTTAAGACCTGGCATTCCAGTGCATATTTCCAAGACTAACAAAACCATAATTTTGTGGTTTACAGATTGCTTTTTTGAAAAATTAAATGCCTTCAGGCACTCCTCATTCTTCTTTACATGGGAAATAAGTACCCACTTCTTTTTTTCCACCCCCCCCCACCCCCCCCAATTCTTTAAAGCCTTAACGCTCACGGCTTCAATAAGACTGTGTTACCCTGGCTCACCCACTACATCTCAATTTGTTTCCTTTTTTTGTGTAATCTTAGTCTTCCCTGTCTGCCATCAACCACAGGCTTTTTCCCAAAGCTGAATCCTTGGTTCCTTGTTTTCAATCTTCCATTCAGAAAAGATTTCTTACACCTTCGACTATGACCCTATTTGCCTTCTGTAAAACAGCACCACTTCACTACATATAATCTTAAACAAAGTCTTAATCTTTGAGACTGCTTCTCATCTGTAAAATAACTTAAGATGGTTACTACGGTTCCTTTGGCTTTAGGATTCTCCTAATTCTAGTACAGGCCTGGTTACAAAACTTTGTTTACGGTTTTTTCTCAGGCTGATTCCTCTTCTTGCCTTTTTAAATGCTGGTGTACCCCACGGTTGTCAGTGACCCTCTTTCTCCAAGAATCAGATAAATTCTTCATTATGACTGTCTCAAATTTATGCTATAGTTCTAACTTCACTCTTAAAAGTTCCAGATTTACATTTCTATTTGCTGCTAAAGATTAACTAGATGTGCTACCAGACACTTAAAGGTATCAGGCAAACTAAAGAAACTGTGTAGCAGACTTCTTTGTCAGTGGCTTAGTTATCAAAAACAGAAGTTTCAGGATCAGATGTATCTGAATTTGAATCCCAGTTCTGTCATTTATTAGCTGTGTAACCTTGATCAGATTAATCTCAAGTCTCCATTTTTTCATATGTAAAATGGGGTTAAAACTAGTACTTACAACTCATGGTTGTTGTATGTGCATTTTATATATACAGCTTAGTACAATACCTGGAATATGCTAACAGCTCAATAAATGTTCACTATTATTATTATCAGTAGCATTACCACCTTCCTAGTCCTACAGGTTTAATAGCTCAGTCAACTTGATGCATTCTGTCTCTTTAAAAAAAAATAAATTCAGTCAGCATTTGTACACTTTTATCTTCCAATGTGATCTGTTTTTCATTCCTGGATTGTTATTGCAGCCGGCCAAACAAATTACTAGATTTTTAATGCTTACAGGTTAGAGTCTCTTCTTGTTTTTGTTTCCACTGTATTACCTAGCATAATGCCTTACACATAAAGTTTTGCTATTATTAGACAATTCAAATAATCTTTACATCTATTTATTCTATTTCATTAGATCCCTTAAGTTCTTTGAGGACAGGGAGTGTCTTGGTCCTCTTTGTATATCTACACCTGAAAATCCCTTAGTCAATAAATGTTTGTTGAATGAATGACTGTTGACTACTCTCCCTCCAAACCTATCATCAATCTAGCTGCCTCAAATGCAAAAGATAGCTCTCATATTCTTTAATCCAACCATTTATTCTGATCAAGCTGACCTCCCCACAACTTCATCAAGAGCAGTCTCACTGTATTAGTCACGACTCCTATTTTGTTTCAAAAAGTCTACTCAGAATAAGCAATAAAAGAAATTTATTAGCTTGCATAATTTGAAAGTCCAAGGATACCGCTAACTTAAGGCCTGGCAATTGATCCAAAAGTTCAAAGGTTACCATCAGAACTTGGCCTCACTCTTTCCATCTTTTGGCTCTGCTTTCAATTTATTGGCAAGCTCCAGGTTCACATTCTATTCTCTCAGCAATCCCAGAGTTCAAAGCATGCCTCTTTCTCAATAGTTCCAATAAAAAATTAACTCTCTCATGTGCTGACAGGAAAATGTGCCTATCTCTGAACCATCACTGTTGCCAGAGGGATGGACTACATTGACTAGCTAACCCTGAATTATGTGCACACCCTTGTGTCGGGGTGGGACCCATTCCACTGCCTGGAATGGCCTTCCTTCTCATTTCTGCCTCCCCAAATCCAAGCTACAACCTTTCTGCCCCCAAAAGTCTTTCATGATTTCTTTTAAGATTTTCCTTGTTCACTGGATCAAGTAACTCATTCCCAAATAAATATTTCCCTTTTTCTAAAGATCTACCTTTTAAAACAAACAGGAGGGGAAAACCTCAAAAAAATGCTGCATGATGAATTCTAATCATGTCAAGTTATAAATGGTATGGGTAATATGTGCTGTTTCTTAAAATGTAAGGACAGCAGCTCTCCCAGATACATTCTATACATTAGGAAAGAACAGACTGTGTGGCAAGTTTAATATAACATTCAAATACTTTTTTTGGCTTTAAATTTTCTATAGGGCCCAAACAAAACATTTTAGCTAACAAAAGTTGGGTCTGAATTCAAAGTACCCTGTGTAACAGGTAGTCTATGGTTTTGGAGTTACCTCAAACAGGATTTCAGTTAGGCTCAAATCCCGGCTAACAACACCTTCCTTGGCCTTTAGCTACAGGTCTTTGAGCTACCTCAAACAGGATTTCAGTTAGGCTCAAATCCCGGCTAACAACACCTTCCTTGGCCTTTAGCTACAGGTCTTTGAGCAAATTATCTTTCTCTCCCAACCTTGGTTTCACTATCTGTAAAAACAGGAATGGTAATATCTAGCTGTACGTAAAAAGGCTGTGTGGCATAGTGGAGAGAAAAGAGTAAGATGGAACCGGGCTGAAATTCTACCACTAATATTATTCATATGATTCTCTCTGAGTGACTCATCTGTAAATTCTGAGTGATTCCTCATGTGTAAATGAGGGATAATAATATTTAATCCATTGGTTGTTGAGCATTTAACAAGGCAATGTATTTTAAACACCTACCAATGAATAGTAAACAGTGAAAACTCAATCAATGATGTTATCCACATCACATCACCTCTTTAAAATAATTCAGAGAATATTTCAGTATTTTTGTACTTACCAAGGTCTGCCAAAAATTTCTTACACTTAATAAGTGATATTTCTAACATGCTAGAAATGAATCTAGTCTAATAGGTTATAAAGTACCTTGTAATCTTTTTCTTCCCCTCTACACTTTTTCTGGACAGATAAAATGTCAGCCCACAAAAAATTTGGTTTATAAAGAAACTATTAAAGTAATAAAAATAAGTGTGGATAATAACAAATTAAAAATTCAGGGCAGAGTAAGGAAAAAATTCATTGAGATTACTTATTATTCTTCATAAATGCCTTTGGGTTTTGTTAGTTAAAAAAATATTTCTTAAAGGCGAAACACACTGGTCCTAGAACTATTTAAAAGCAGCTAAGACAGTGAGCCAGATAAACTCCTGTGATCAACGTATTCTTTAACTCCACGCTTAATGTACTAATACTGAAATGACTCATGCCCATATGAAATCACTATGCTATCCATCTCCTGAACAGTCATATGCCATATAGCCATCTCCTGAACAGAATCGCGAAATCTGGGGTATGAATGACAATTTTAGATGTTGTCTCTCAGAATACATGCAAAAGCCAAGTGGCTGCTCATATTTACAACAGCAAGAAAATTTAATCTTAATGTCGTTCACTAAAAAATACAAACTATATTCAGTACAACTGTTTCCAAAAAGAGATTAAACAAATAGGTATTTGATTCCTTCCATTTTATACTAGAGCAAAAGTTTCTTTGGAAAGAATAGTTTCTTGAAGTAGTGTAACAGTTTTACTTATTCTAAAATAAGTGAATCATATGTAATACTTAGCAATCTTTAATAAGTGCACAAACATAGGAGAAGTTAACACCTTAGGAAAGGTATATGAAAATTACATCATACCATACCTTATATATATATATATATATATATATATATATATATATATATATATATATACGGGGATTGACTGTTTTTAATCTACTTCCTGAGAAAGCTATATTTTAAACACAAGAGAAACATATTATGTTGAACACCTCAGTAACCATTGTTCTCTACAACTAAGAAAACCAAATACTACCTAATTTATTTTCTTTTCTGTGTTAAAAAAATATGTATAAGGCAAACTGATGTTTGTTTTTAAAAAGCATTAAATACAGATACGGTAGGCAACCTATGCATCTTTTCTAAACAGTTTTCTTCCTTCAACTTTTTTTAAGGGGGCCTGAGGAAAGAGGAAAGAAGTGAGAGTCTGAAGGTGAGCTCTCGTTATTTTTGCAAGTACATTTGGTAACTCACCTAGACGAAGGGGAGAAAGAAAAGTTAAAGCGTTCGGGTTCACACTAAAAACAACTCTTGGGCTTCCCTGGTGGCGCAGTGGTTGAGAGTCCGCCTGCCGATGCAGGGGACACGGGTTCGTGCCCCGGTCTGGGAGGATCCCACATGCCGCGGAGCGGCTGGGCCCGTGAGCCATGGCCGCTGAGCCTGCGCGTCCGGAGCCTGTCCTCCGCAACGGGAGAGGCCACAACAGTGAGAGGCCCGCGTAACGCATAAAAAAAAAAAAAAAAAAAAAAAAAAAAAACAACAACTCTTGGGGAAAAAACGCCTATGCGGGAGTCATGCTTTCCTGACAATGCAGCGACCAATGCGACTCCGATTAAGAGCGTGTCACAAACCTAAATCTTAGTAAAGTCAATTTGGCATCCCCAATACGAAAGGGCCTGCAAAAACCGGGGCGGAGCAACGGTCTACCTCAGCAGCGGCACAAGTTAATTTTCTAAGAGAGTAAAACACTCCCCATCAGTCCCCTATGGCCCTCTTTCTCAAGAGATGCTGCTGTCCGCCTCGCCCCAGGCTCGGGGTCTGGCCCGCAGGCCTCAGGGCTGGGTGGGTTGGGGCAGTCGGCTTCTCCCCGGTACCCGGGTCCAGACCAGGAGTAATGGGACCAGTTAACGTAACGACCCGCGATTCTCCGCATCGACTGCGGCGGCCTCCGACCGCGCCCCGGGCCTCCTGTTGGCAGGGATACCCCCCACCCCACTCACCCGCCCGGGTGGTGTCCGTCAGGTCGTGGTTGGCCGCTCCCCGGGGAAACTCCCTCAGTTTCCGGCCGCTCAGGCTCAGCACCCCGGTTACCGCCGCCTCCTCCAGCGCTCGATCGAGGGAACGGCTCCATGAGCCCGGGCCAGGACCTGGGCCTGCCCCGGAGTTCGGGCCGCAGTTAACAACGGAGAGGTTACCTCCCGACGCTACTGGGCCAGAGTACTCTGCAGCAGTAGCCACAGCTACCAAGCCCGCGGCCGCCATTTCCCAGCCGACAACTCTCCGGCCCGCCGGCTCAGCGCATGCGCGGCCAGATGATGGGTGGGCGGGGAAAGGGGCTTACAGACCCCGGACGGGTCCCTTGATGGGCAGGGCTTCAGTGCAGCCCCGCACATCCAGGCGCTGGCCTCCGCCCACGTGAGGTTTCCAAGGGAAATTAAAACGGAACTCACAAATCTGGAGCAGCTCCCTACTCTAGGCTCCCAGCAGCCTCTCTAACATGCCTCCACAAAAAATCTTCCAGACAACGTTTCTCACCAGAATTTCTCTACCTTCCTTCCTCAACACTGGAGGATTAAATATTAAGGCTTAACACCGTTGCTGCCAGAAACTTTGGCAGTGAGAGGAGAAACGTTCGACTTCTGTCATTCTATAAGCCAAATGATCCTAATGGAGACTTGTGGATTTATTAACTATTATTGCCTGAGGGAAAAAGAAGTGTTAACCTGGCTCCCAAACTTCATAATTCTCATTGAAAGGGTTGTATAAACCTTCTTCCTTGTACAAAATAGCTTCTTAAGGAAAATAAAACAAACACCCTAAATAGTACCTGTTCTTTAAGCAAAATTTTGTTGAACAAAGCTGGGTGAACGGCATTGAAGTCTAAAATTTTAGTTTGGAACCAAAATTAAGGAAGAGAAAATGATCTGACCATAATCTACATGTGGGAAATATAGAACTGAAGTTTTTTTTAAAAAATCATTCAGTTATTGAAAAAGTAGAAAATACCACTCCATTTGATTAAAAATTTTTAAAAAATTTTTTGCCCATGCCACGTGGCCTGCAGGATTTTAGCTCCTAGATCAGAGATTGAACCCGCACCCTCTGCAGTGAAACAGTGGAGTCCTAACCACTGGACCACCAGGGAATTCCCACCACTTCATTTTAAACCAATTAGACCTCACATATACTGCAACCAGTCTTCAGCATATTCTTGTTTCTTTCACACATTTAAGCCATTCCTGCTAAATGATGTAAATTTCCCCTACAATCAACTAGTATTTTCTGTGGGAAATAGAATGTCAGTTTTTCCTAGATTATTATGTAATTATGAAATCCATTTAAAGGAATATCAGCATGAACACATCCAGGTATGATTTATAATGGTTCTTGTGGAGAACATTGCCACAGGCCAAAAAGTTCATGTCAGAGAGCAAAAGAAAATAAGGTTAGAGAGATCCTGTCCATCATTCAAGGTCGAGCTCTTCAATGAAACCTTGATTAGCACTTACCCAACTCCTACATGGAAAAGATTGTAAAAATGTTTAATCTCAGTGCCAAAGCTGATTAGTATTGGTTGCTCGGAGAGTTGTTCTGTGAAATTTTTTTTTTAATTAATTTTTGGCTGCGTTGGGTCTTTGTTGCTGTGTGTGGGCTTTCTCTAGTTGTGGCGAGCAGGGGCAACTCTTTGTTGCCATGTGCGGGCTTCTCATTGCGGTGGCTTCTCTTGTTGTGGAGCACAGGCTCGAGGCGCATGGGCTTCAGTAGTTGTGGCATGCAGGCTCAGCAGTTGTGGCTCACGTGCTCTAGAGCACAGGGCTCAGTAGTTGTGGCGCACAGGCTTAGTTGCTCCGCGGCATGTGAGATCTTCCGGATCAGGGCTCGAACCCGTGTCCCCTGCATTGGCGGGCAGATTCTTAACCACGGCGCCACCAGGGAAGCCCTGTTCTGTGAATTCTTGATACTCTGCTCTAGTTTCCTCATCAACAAGTTCCTCATTCAATGTCTCTTATGAACATGGTCATCCCTGGCAAGTAACATTTATCCAATGCATGAGTTGGTTTCTGTTATTCTGGACTCCTAAAATTGTTCTTTTACTCTTAGAAAGACTTTAAGCTATTTAAAGAGCAGGTCCTCATTTTATATTTTTTAGAGCTATTTCAACCACAATAATTAAAAGCATAACCATATATTCCATATTAATGTTACAGTGCTATAGAAAGTTGCCAGATATTTAAAATGCACAGATGTCATCTATATTTGATTACCTATTACCTTCCACATTTACACCAAATTCTTCAGACAAATTCTCTACAATATGGCCTCATTCTTCCTATCTACCTGCACATCTCATTATAATTACAACATACCATGCTAATCCTGGTCTCTGAACTTCTGACCAAGTTTATAGACTTTTGTCACTTTGTCTAGCCAATTAGATTTTAAGGTCCTTAATATGTTTAACTCTATATAATTATCTTCCATATCCTAGGCTGAGTGTATCAATAGGAGTTTATGTGCTAATACAGCAGAGGAGGTTAGGAGAAAAAAGAATTACAATTTTTGAGAACAGGGTCTCATTAAGGCCAAAATATCTGTAGACATTAAGTGTGTAGATATTTGAAGGCCAAAGCAGAGGCCTGTGGATACAAGAAAAATGAAGATGCTATATATATACTATTATTAATATATGAGAAATAGTCCTACATAAAGGCTGGAAGAAAAGATAGATCAAGAAGTTAATTTTGGGGCTTCCCTGGTGGCGCAGTGGTTGAGAGTCCGCCTGCCGATGCAGGGGACACAGGTTCGTGCCCCGGTCTGGGAAGATCCCACATGCTGCGGAGCGGCTGGGCCCGTGAGCCATGGCTGCTGAGCCTGCGCGTCCAGAGCCTGTGCTCCGCAACGGAAGAGGCCACAGCAGTGAGAGGCCCGTGTACCGCAAAAAAAAAAAAAAAAAAAAAAAAAGTTAAATTTGAGCCTTCTAAGGATTTGTAGTTTCATCTACAAAGTAAAGGTAGAATATGAGGGAATTCTCATCCTACTCCCTCAATATTCTACATAAAGCAAGGGACAAGATCATCTTGTGAGAATGAGGTAAAAGAAATGGAGTCATTGTAGGGCATTCACCAGAGTCTAGTAATGAATAAAAGAAGTGATGAGAAACAGCTGCAAAAGGGCTGTGAGGGGGTTTCCCTGGTGGCGCAGTGGTTGAGAGTCCGCCTGCCAATGCAGGGGACACGGGTTCGTGCCCGGTCCAGGAAGATCCCACATGCTGCAGAGCGGCTGGGCCCATGAGCCATGGCCACTGAGCCTGCGCGTCCGGAGCCTGTGCTCTGCAACGGGAGAGGCCACAAGAGTGAGAGGCCCGCGTACCGCAAAAAAAAAAAAAAGGGCTGTGAGCAAAAGGGATACAAAGATTTATAACTTATTCCACTACTGCTCTGTGGTCTGGAAGCAGGAGATGAAAAAATAGGCAATGGGGGTTACTGAATGTTAGGAATAATATAGAGAACTTCCCTGCTTCTTCTTGTGTATTTTACAGGCTGAAAGTTTACTCATTGAACACTAGGGACAAGAGTTTCACTCCAATCTCAGTAACTCTCTCCAGCTCTGCATCTCCCATCATGCAGAAATAAAGTCCTTTCCCTACCTTCACTCACTAGAAATATATTATGGCTACTCCTTTAAGGTCTCACTTTATAAACTCAAAGCAGTAGGATTAAAATCTTGGCCAATCCCATTCTCTTCAAATATAAAGCACAGAAACTGGTTTGTTGAATATATTCAATAAATGTTTGGTCTTACCCTTTCTGTCTCCTTTAATAAGAATCACTAATAGTTGACTTTTTAAAACTTTATACCAGAAAATTTAGACAATGTGATTTTCTTCTTAGAGGAAAACAGAAGTGGAAGTAGAAATTAAACACATACACACTAGGGAAACAGTTTTCCTATTCATCTTTAAACAATAGTAAACCTCATCCAAATACATTGAGAAAAAGGAATTTCAGTTCCAGAATGGTATCACATTTCCTTGTTTTATCAAGCTTTTAGCTGAACAGATTTCAGATAGAAAGTAAACTGTAATGGCAGGGAAAAAAAGAAACATTCGAAGCCAACAATTTATAAACAAATCTTTAAATCCCTATTAATGGTCTGCAATAGTCCAAAATTCTTGTTGTAAATGCTTCGGGGTTTTTGTTATCATTTCTAAAAAGGGGCCAACTCCAAACTGATTATGCAAAAAGAACCTGATTTTAAGGAAAGCTTAAATCACATGCTTCATTTTTTTTACAGTGGCAAAAAACAAGTAATCATGTAATTCTGATGAAACTTTGAAGGTAGACTGATCACAAATAAAGGAATCATTTTCTGCCCTAATACTGCCTGCATTCAGAATGTATGGTATTCATTCTCTGTAGTGCAAAGTCAGCTATTTCCTCTCCTCTTATCTCCTTAGAGTAATATAAATCAGAACAAAAGTTACCCTGACACTGTGTATGCTGTGTGAATTACAAAGCTATGAGAGCAAAATATGATATACATTATCTATTATAACAAAAAATAACCACTGGGCAATAAAGTCTAAGTTTCTTCGAACTTAGAAGTTTTTTTTTTTTTTCGGTACGCGGGCCTCTCACTGTTGTGGCCTCTCCCGTTGCGGAGCACAGGCTCTGGACACGCAGGCTCAGTGGCCATGGCTCACGGGCCTAGCCGCTCTGCGGCATGTGGGATCTTCCTGGACCGGGGCACGAACCCGTGTCCCCTGCATCGGCAGGCGGACTCTCAACCGCTGCGCTACCAGGGAAGCCCAGAAGTATTTTATGATTTGCTTATAATTAAAATTGTGGCGAAGTTTATGCCTATTAGAAAAAAATACATAATGTTTGATTAGGAGCACTGGCCTTTTCTAATAGGTCTACCTAATTGGAATACCAAAGTGATGAAATCTCACAATCATCACTGGCAGAGTGTATTTACTTACAGTGCTACAAAGGCTAAAGCATGGCTACTACCAATTCTTAGGTATCTGACAAGCCACACACAATTCCACTACTTTCTGTGGGTGTCCAATTCACAGGAAGTTTATTATGAACTGATAATTAAAAGATCTGAGCTTAAAAAGTGACTCTACCACACACAAGTCTTGAAAAGTTGGGTCTCACTGAACCAAGATGTAAAAAGAGGGGTTAAGCTGGATGATCTCTAAAGGCTCATTCAGCCTAATATACTGCATTCTAAGTAAATTCAATTCTCTATTCTAACTCCTCCTGGCTACTTCCTGTTGGAGCTATGAATGAAATAGTCAGAAGGTAGTTAGTGGGAGGTCAATATGAGTCTAGATTGATTTACCAATTTCATTGGTAGGTAGCTTTTCAAACCCTAAAAATTATAGTCATTACAAACTTCTTTGTAACACAGAACAATCTAAAAATCACAACTCAATCTTTACAGCTAAGAATAAACCATGTAAGACCTGTAATATTTTATTTGTTAAAAATGAACTGCTTCAGAATAAATCTAAATGCAACTTTTCCAAAAAATGCCAAAAAGTACAGTGTAAAGCATCTCCTCATTAAATATAAACTTTCATTTTGTGATGCACTGCATCAATGTTTTGGATACACCTTGATGCAAAGGGAAATTTAAGTTGCATCCTATTAAAAAAACAAAAAAAAGCTTTAAGAACTGAAAAAGGATAATTATAACCACATTCCAAGAAGGGAAAATTTTCCTCCAAAAAAGCATATTCTTTTGTTTATATACAACATGTTAGCACTCAAGAATTTTAATTTGGCTGTAACAAAGGCAAGATTCTGTATTTAAAAAGAAAATGAATTACAGATGCATGAAGAGCAAAAGTTTAATATACCAAAGACACTTTGTTTGATACACTTAATATCAATATTTGGGGCAATTTTTAAGATTAAAAAAAGGCATTAATAATAGCTCTGTACAATAATATTTAAAATAACAAGAAAACGAAAACATCTTTATACCATATTTCCACAAACTGTTCTAAAGACAGCAAACTCGTGCTCAGTTGTTTTTCCTTTGCTTCAAAATAAGTTACCAGTAATTCTCAACCAGTCTAAAATGTATTGTTCATAGATCGAATCTAAGCATTCATACTTGCAAAAACGTTTTGCACTGAGTCCTCAGCCTATGGAGAGACTACAGTTTACTTTCAAATTGTATGACTGGCTTCCAATAATCCCTTATCAGTAGACTTACAAGCAAAATACCAGATATTAAGGATCAGATTTAATTCTTTGGTATAAGCAGGAAACTGTTATTGATAGCTTTCCGTGGCTAGCATAAACCAAGTAACCCAAGGAGCATGAGAGACAACAATAAAGTCTAGTACACACCGCAAAGCAGGCAGGAGCCATAACTTAATGTTTCGTGTTTTTTTAACAGGGAAAATCAACACTAATAATACACTGTTTGGAAACTAACACCTACTTAGAGGTTTCAACATTATAGCAAACCAAAAAGTTAAGCTTCAAAATGACCAAACTTGTAACGTGTAGTCTATTTTGCTGCGTTTTGGCATTATACCCTAACTTATAATTTACAACCATCTAAGGACGTTTAGCACTAGCTTGGCACAACGAACTAACTCCTCCTAACCCTCCAGAGTGTGGGGGGAAAACCCTCTTCTCACCATAAATGCCTGAACTTTATACAAGAAATCAGAAGCAAAGGTACAAAACAAGGTTATAATGTAACTCTATTATCATTTTGCACTTTTTACCTGGTGACATATACATTTTTATTTTTAGAGCTGTATACTGTTTAATTTAGCAAACTTAAAGCTTAATTTCTCTAAAAAGAAGTCTAGGGCTTTATGGCTAATTTTACTATCAAAATATCTAAGGGACTCAATCCATTTTAAAATTATAATTATTCTAAATATCATTTGAAGAATTCTTTGTGGACACCAGACTCAAGACTACACTAAATCCAAACAGTATACCTGTGACCTAGGTTTTAAAGTTTTTCTCCTCAGTTACCTGTCTTCCACCTGCTACTTCCTCTCATGCTTTCTTCATTTCCTAAACACAAATTATCAGATTTTTACACTAGACTTTCCTCAGAGGAGGCTATCAGATAACCTTGTAAACACCCATTTATAGCTTTCAAACACTAAAAACACTAACATTTTAAACTGAGCCTATGCCTAGAGTCACATTTCTTGTTAAAAGTTCAGCATTAAGGATTTACGTAATCCTTAATTTACTTAATCCTTAAACTCTGGAGGATTAACCTAACATTTGAAAAATGAACCAAGTTCAGATATTCCCATAAACCTTAAACCCCCAAACTGGAATTCTAATAATTTTTTTATATCCCTAATGAAGAAAAGTCAATTGCACTTATTACATCAACACTATTAAAGAATAAGTGACAGCAACAAAGGGACCTACTTCAAATCCTGAAGACCAAGATTTACCATGGCAAAGTGTAAAACAATGGGCAAAGGTGATGAGATCCTAAATACCACTATCATAAAAATAATCAATTTCTATCTTTCCGCCTTCTTTCTGCTGCATGAGAAACCAAAGAAGTCAAATAGAGAATTGTTCTGTCTGAGCCAACCATGAAATCTTTAAGAACATATAGGTATAGTCCCTGTTTTTCTTTCAGGGCATTATTTATACATGTTAAAAAAAAAACAACAACTTCAAAAATAAAAAATAAGAGTTATTTAGCCTTGTGAATATTTTGAAATAAAGTTTCTTGAATTTCTGTGATGCACTCTTCAAAGAATTCGATTTTTAAAAGAGTCATCACTCAAAAGTCCCTTTGACATGGGACCTATCCCACAGTTACAAAGCGGCTTCCTCCTTTGTTGAAAGTGAGAGTGGCTCTTTGTTCCTTCAGGATCCCAAATCGCTCATTTAAAGTCATCCCTGTCTAGAGAAAATGAAACAAAACAAAAATTAACAACTTGACTGTAAGCCACATTTGCTTTGGAACAATAATGTGATCATAATGGTGATTCATAGTAAAAACAGCTAACATTTCCTGAATATTTATATGTATGAACTCCTTTAATTCTAACAAACACCATATGAAATAGGTGAATTTAGTGAAGTTTAGAGAAGTTAGTTAAGTTGCCTACTTGCAGCTTTAGAATTGAAACTGACTCAGAAACCCTATCTCCTAACCATTATAATATTATGTACTATATAAAACACATACACTGTAATGCTTACAAGTATATACCCAAAGATTTCTCTATTTGAATTATTTTTAGGGTCTGCAAACACTGCCACCAACTCTAGTGATGCCTCTGATAAAAGTTATTTAGATTTGTGAATATTTTGAAACAAATTTTCTTTAATTTCTGAGTTCATTACAAATACTTAAATCAAATTCAAATCAAAATCTGGTTTTGATTAATAGCAGAAAAAGCACCACAATTATACTTCATTTCTGAAAGGAAAGTAACAATTGACAAAATAAAATAAAAATCAGCAAAATAAATTTGGTCGAATTTCCTTCCATACAGAAATTCTTATCTTCAGTTCCAAAGATGCTTATGTCAATGACAAAATGCAACAAATAAAAATTTTCAGCAAATTACAAATAGAAGGGAACTTCCTCAATCTGATAAAAACCACCTACTGCTAACATCATGCTTAATGGTGAAAAACTTAATGCTTTCTCCTCAAGCCTGGGAACAAGGCAAGCAAACATGCTCTCAACACAGAACTGAAGGTCTTAGCCATTATAATAAAGAAGAAAAAGAAAAGGTTTAAAGACTGGAAAGAAACTCTAAAATCCTAAGTAATCTATAAAATTACTAAAAGTAGTAAGTGAATTTTAGCAAGATTACAAGATACAAGGTTAATACAAAAACTGTCAAAACCATGGTGAGATATACCACTTCACCTGCATCTGAATGTCTAAAATCAAATGACAGATAATAACAAATGTTGGCAAGGACATGGAAATATTTAGAACCCTCTTACATGCTGGTAGGAATGGTTCTGCAGCTACTTCTCCAGAAAACAATCTGGTACTTCCTCAAAGGTTAAACACAGAATTACAAAATGAACTAGCAATCCACTCTTAGGTATTTACCAAGGAGAAATAAAAACATATATACAAATACACAAATGTATGTGAATGTACAGGTTTTTGTGTGAGCATATGTACATGAATGTTCAGAGGGGCATTATTCACAATAGACAAAGAATGGAAACAATCCAAATGTCCATCAACTGATAAATAAATAAAACACAGTATATCCATATGGTGGAATGTTATTCAGCAATAAAAAAAAACACAACTGATATTTATTATGGATAAACCATGAAAACACTATGCTAACTGAAAAAAGCCCATCACAAAAGTTCACATATTATATGATCCCATTCACATGAAATGTCTGAAATAGGCAAATCTAGAGACAGAAAACAGATAGACCAGTGGTTTCCTGGGGTTGAGGAGCATTAGGATATCCTATTTAATTCATTATACAACATTTGTTTTGTTAATTAAAATGTTTTCAGTGAACAGCCCAGTGAAATACAGGGGAAAAAAATTTACCTGTTTTCCAACACTATTTATGTCAAATTGAAGGGGGACACCTTTAGGAACTTTCTTTACATCAGATTGCTCCCGTTTTGTCAAGAATGAGGGCACAGCAGTACGAGTTAATCGTGGTTTCTGAGTTCTACCAGAAAAAAATTAAAGAGAGACCAGTTTAACAATCAAAAGAAGAAAAATAAATCATTTGGTACATAAGACATCTTGACTTGTACACATGTTCAAATGTATGAAGGCTACCTTATTTACATTCTCAAAAGAAAAAAAAAACCAAAAACCTGGTTCTTTTTATTTTTTAAAGTATAGTTATTCACAATATTGTATTAGTTTCAGGTATAGAGCATAGTGATTCAGTATTTGCAGATTATATTCCATTATAGGTTGTTACAAGATAATGGGTATAATTCCCTGTACTATATAGTAAATCCTCATTGCTTATCTATTTTATATATAGTAATTTGTACATTAATCCCAAACACCTAATTTTTTCCTTCTCCCTTCTCTCTCCCCTTTTGAGTCTGTTTCTGCATTGTATATACATTCATTTGTATTATTTTTTTATAATAGATTCCACATATAAATGATATCATATAGTATTTGTCTTTCTCTGACTTATTTCACTAAGCATAACATTCTCTAGGTCCATCCAGGTTGCTGCAAATAACAGCATTTCATTCTTTTTTATGGCTAATATTCAATTGTATACATATATACATACATACATACATGTATGTAGATATATACATACATATATATACACACCATACATATATATGTATACATACATATATATGTATACATATATATATATATACACACACACCACATCTTCTTTATCCATTCATGTCTTGACTACTGTAAATAGTGCTGTTATGAACATTGGGATGCACATATCTTTTTGATTTAGTGTTTTCGTTTTTTCCAGCTATCTACCCAGGAGTGGAACTGCTGGATATGGTAGTTCTATTTTTAGTTTTTTTTTTTTTTTTAATTTACTTTATTTTTGGCTGCATCAGGTCTTAGTTGCAACATGTGGGATCTTCACTGCAGCACATGGGATCTTTTGTTGCAGTGTGCGGGCTTCTCTCTCTAGTTGTGGTGCGTGGGCTCCAGAGTGGGTGAGCTTTCTAGTTGTGGCATGTGGGCTCTCTAGTTGTGGCTCACGTGCTCAGCAGTTGCAGGGTGCTCGGGCTTAGTTGCCCCACAGCATGTGGGATCTTAGTTCCCTGACCAGGGATCGAATCCATGTCCCCTGCATTGGAAGGCGGATTCTTAACCACTGGCCCACCAGGGAAGTCCCTATTTTTAGTTTTTAAGAAACCTCTATACTGTTTTCCACAGCGGATGCACCAATTTACATTCTCACCAACAATATCCCAACTGTTTCCTTTTCTCCACATCCTTCCCGACATTTGTTATTTGTAGACTTTTTGATGACAGCCATTCTGACAGGTGAAGTGATACCTCACTGTAGTTCTGATTTGCATCTCTCTAAGTTAGCACTGCTGAGCATCTTTTCATGTGCCTGCTAGCCATCCGTATACCTTCTTTGGAAAAATGTCTACTCAGGTCTTCTGCCCACCTTTTGACTGGATTGTTTGTTTTCTTGATATTGAGTTGTATGAACTGTTTGTATATTTTGAATATTAACCTGTTGTCAGTCACATCATTTGCAAATATTTTCTTGCATTCTGTAGGTTGTCTTTTGATTTTGTTGATGGCTTCCTTTGCTGTGCAAAAGCTTTTAAGTTAAACTAGGTCCCATTTGTTTATTTTTGTTCTTATTTCTTTAGGCTTGGAAGACTGATCCAAGAAAATACTGCAATGATTTATGTCAGGGTGTTTTCCCTTCTTTCTCTTCTAGGAGTTTTATTGTTTCATGTCTTAAATTTAGGTCTTTAGACCATTATGTGTGTTTTTGTTTTAAACATCTTTATTACAGTATAATTGCTTTACAATGGTGTATTAGTTTCTGCGTTATAACAAAGTGAATCAGCTATGCATATACATATATCCCCTTATGTCCTCCATCTTGCGTCTCCCTCCCAGCCTCCCTATCCCACCCCTCTAGGTGGACACAAAGCACGGAGCTGATCTCCCTGTGCTATGCGGCTGCTTCCCACTAGCCATCTATTTTACATTTGGTAGTATATATATATCAATGCCACTCTCTCACTTCATCCCAGCTTACCCTTTCCCCTCCCCATGTTCTCCAGTCCATTCTCTAGGTCTGCATCTTTATTCCTGTCCTGCCCCTAGGTTCTTCAGAACCACTTTTTTTTTTTTTAAGATTCCATATATATGTGTTAGCATATGGTATTTGCTTTTCTCTTTCTGACTTACTTCACTCTGTATGACAGTCTCTAGGTCCAACCACCTCACTACAAATAACTCAATTTCGTTTCTTTTTATGGCTGAGTAATATTCCATTGTATGTATGTGCCATATCTTCTTTATCCATTCATCTGTCAATGGACACTTAGGTGGCTTCCATGTCCTGGCTATTGTAAATAGAGCTGCAATGAACATTGTGGCACATGACTCTTTTGGAATTATGGTTTTCTCAGGGTATATGCCCAGTAGTGGGATTGCTGGGTCATATGGTAGTTCTATTTTTAGTTTTTTAAGGAACCTCCATACTGTTCTCCATAGTGGCTGTAACAATTTACATTCCCACCAACAATGCAAGAGGGTTTCCTTTTCTCCACACCCTCTCCAGCATTTATTGTTTGTAGATTTTTTTTTGTTTGTTTGTTTTGTTTTTTTGTTTGTAGATTTTTTGATGATGGTCACTCTGACTGGTGTGAGGTGATACCTCATTGTAGTTTTGATTTGCATTTCTCTAATGATTAGTGATCTTGAGCATCCTTTCATGTGTTTGTTGGCAATCTGTATATCTTCTTTGGAGAAATGTCTATTTAGGTCTTCTGGCCAATTTTGGATTGGGCTGTTTTTTTGATATTGAGCCGCATGAGCTGCTTGTATATTTTGGACATTAATCCTTTGTCAGTTGCTTCATTTGCAAATATTTTCTCCCATTCTGAGGGTTGTCCGTCGGTCTTGTTTATGGTTTCATTTGCTGTGCAAAAGCTTTTAAGTTTAATTAGGTCCCATCTGTTTACTTTTGTTCTTATTTCTTTTGGCTTGGGAGACTGATCCAAGAAAATACTGCTATGATTTACGTCAGGGTGTTTCCCCTTTTTTCTCTTCTAGGAGTTTTATTGTTTCATGTCTTACATTTAGGTCTTTAGACCATTATGAGTTTATTTTTGTATATGGTGTGAGGGAATGTTCTAATTTCATTGTTTTACATGTGGCTGTCCAGTTTTCCCAGCACCACTTGTTGAAAAGACTGTCTTTTCTCCATTGCACATTCTTACCTCCTTTGTCATAGATTAATGGACCATAGGTACATGGCTTTTATTTCTCTCTATTCTGATCCATTGATCTATGTGTCCTTTTTTGTGCCAATATCATGCTGTTTTGACTACTGTAGTATAGTCTGAAGTCTGGTAGGGTCATACCTCCAGCTTTGTTCTTTTTTCCTCAGCAGGTGCTTTGGTAATTTGGGGTCTTTCGGGGTTCCATATAAATTTTAAGATTGTTTGTTTTAGTTCTGTGAAAAATGTCCTGGGTATTTTGATAGGGATTGCATTAAACCTGTAGATTGCTTTTGGTAATATGGTCATTTTAATAATATTAATTCTTCCAATCCAAGAGCATGGGATTATCTTTCCATTTCTTTGAATAATCTTCAATTTCCTTCATCAACGTTTTATAGTTTTCAGCATATAGGTCCTTCACCTCCTTGGTTAAGTTTATTCCTAGGTATTTTTTAAATGTAATTTTAAATGGGATTTTTTTTTTTCTTTAACTTTCTCTTTCTGCTTTTCATTATAGTGCATAGAAACACAACAGATTTCTGTATATTGATCTTGTATCCCGCAACCTTGCTGAATTCCAAAAAATACTTGGTTCTTGACTGACTAATCTAGAGACTAAAATTTATAAAATGCTCACAGAATACCTCTGTAAGTAGAACTACAAACTTTTCAACAATTTGGAAGGATTGGCGATTTCCAAGTCTTGATCTTCTGCTAAAATAAAGCAACCTCTAAAATCGTAGAGAATCATCCTAGGTTTTCATTTCAATCATTAAAATGGCTAGATAGTTAAAAACAAAACTCCATAAACCTAGAAAGTTGAAAAAAATTTTTATTATTTTATTTTCTTTTTACAATATGTTCATCACATCTCACAGAACTGATTTCATAACCTACTAATGGGTCACACACATAATGTGAAAAATATCAACACAGAGATATTTTCCTCTGCTGCGTTAGAAGCTTGAGCACGTCTGCAAGAATTTCCAAGAAACTAGCCAATCTGCTAGACTACTGGCTGATACAGGACTTTAAATTTTAAGTATAGAGCTTAGATTTTCATTCCTGATACTTTTTGATGTGAAAAATTTAAGAGTGCCAGTTATGGTCTGGTCTATGGCTAGGTCAACTATCAGGCTGAATTTGATGATATGGTTTTAGAACTTTC
Organism: Phocoena sinus; assembly: GCF_008692025.1. Lineage (NCBI taxonomy): Eukaryota > Metazoa > Chordata > Mammalia > Artiodactyla > Phocoenidae > Phocoena > Phocoena sinus. The sequence goes on along the minus strand of NC_045766.1, from coordinate 73,258,976 downwards.
TTGAAATGCATCCTTGACCTCCGGCCCTGTGCTTTAAGTCTCACATCTTGCCTGTCAAATCGGGGTTCAGTTCACCCCCCCATCCCCTAGGCAACATCACTTCCGGCTTCAACCTAGAAAGTTTATAATGCAATACATATAACGGAATGGTTAACTAAATTAAGGTCATCTTGATAAAAGAATACATTATGAAGCCTTTAAAAAGAAGGTAGATCTGTATGTAATGAAAAGTAAGGAAGTCCAAAGCATACTGGGGGGAGGGGGAGAAGGGAGCAAGTATGCATGGTATTATCTCATTTATGATTATACACAAGAAATAGATGTACATAGTATGTTATATGGGCACCAATTTTTTAAATAAATATATGAAATTGTTAAAAGTGGTTACTTTGGGGCTGTAGAACCAGGAATCAGTGAGCTTTTACTTTTAACTTTTTTTGTTATTTTTGATTTTTTTGTTTGTTGTTTTTGGGGGCCATGCTGTGCAGCTTGAGGGATCTTAGTTCTCCACCTGACCAAGGATTGAACCTGGGCCTCAGCAGTGAAAGCACCTGCCGAGCCCTAACCTCCGGACCACTAGGGAATCCCCTACCTTTTTTATACTATTTCCACTTTATACCACAAGTATTACTTTTACCCTTGTCTCAGTTTATCCTAACATGACCATCATACTCTGAAGAGAAGTCAAATATTTCTCTATTATCTTATATAGAGAAGTTATAATTTTTGCAAAATCTAAAAAAGACTTACACTGGGCACTGCACTGCTCCTGGATTATCAATGGATACAGTCAAAATTCCTCCATTTGTGGTGGAAGTCCGCCACCTAGTTTCAAAAAACCAAAAATTTCATTAAAATGACAGTTTATGAATCCTATAGTGTATTCCACATTAAAACATACATTTTAAAGTAGCCATTACTTTTTCTTAGTTTTTCAGAAAATACAGAAACCTGGGCCCCACCATGATATAATTAATCAGCATCCTGGGTGTAAGAACTAGACACCTGAATTTATTAAATATTTTTCAGTGTAACAAATATATGCACATAAAAAAATCAAATAATACAGAAAGGCTTCTAATAAGAAACAACAGTCCTTTACCCCACTATTCTCCCTTTCTGCTCCCCAGAGGCAGCACTTTTAACCTTTCCTGTTTTCCCTGCTTGCTAGTTAGTTACTTCCAGTTCACTAAACAAAATGCATATGTAATACTATCTTGCTATGGGTAAGGATTCAGCTCATTACACTATCCTCTAGTTTCTCTTCCTACCTCTAAACGTTTTGATGGCTATATCACTATTTTACTTCCATTATTATCTTTAAATATACTAAAATCTCTTTTTTTAGTAGTGTCTCTTGACATTATCCCCTACCCACTTTGTATAAACGGACAGTAGCATCTCTAATTCCTTCCCTCCACCTCTTCACCCATTTTGTACCTCTCACTTTTTATCAGCTTTACTTTTATATTTATGTTGGTCAAAATCTGACATTTATATCACACTGTTACCAAATTAAGTATTTTGTGCTTTGTTCTACAGATTGATTCTTAAAGTTCAAAACAAATAAGCTGCATTTACATTATTACAATTATGTAAATACTGTTTATTGCAGAAGCAAATAGGTCATGATCATTATTTCCTTTCTTTTGGTTTCCAATGCCTGACTCCTGTGCAAAAGAATATTGCCAGCATCAAGTTCAAATAGTTGCCTTTCTGACACGCCAATTGCTCAAAATCATGCCCATTATAGACGGCATCATATCTGGACAATAATCATGTTTTATATGCTCTGTTTTCACAGAAGTAGCCATAATTTTAAATGATTTAATTTTAAAACCTGATCATATTGATGGAGTGTTACAACTCACACTTGGGGAGTGCAATTCTAACAGACAAAAATACATTCTTGAAAAAAACCTTCACGGGGTAAGGAGAAAAAAACAATATGTGAAAAGAAAACATCCTATTGTTTTTAAAAATCTATAAAATTTCTAAAAGCGCTACTGGATTTTATTCTATTTATTCCCTGAATTGGTTCATTTGTATGAAAGCAGTTATAAAAAAATAAAGAGCTGTTTCATTAAAAAGGAATAAACAGGCAAGAAAAAAATTAAAATACAGAGTAATGTATTTGGTGCTAAAACTTACAACACTGACATGTGAAAATGAAAAAGGTTTTTGGGGAAAAAACAACAAAAACAACATAGGATTTATTTATTTCAGGCTCAATGGTTAATTCACTTTGGGTCTCATTTAATTTCTTTTCGACTGGGGTACAAAGTAATTTGGGTCACTACTATTCTGGGAGTTTTGAAATGACATCTTGAAAAACAAATTGAAACTTACTGACGAGTTCTCTTTGTTACTACATCGTCTAGCAGTTGTTCTGAGTTCAACTGGGCCTGAACCTGAAGGGAAAAAAAAAGCAGTAGATCCCATAGAAAGCAGAGGATCCCATAGAAAGCAGAGGATTTGAATCCAAAGAGCTACCCTGCTCTGTAACTTTAAAACCCAGTGTGGTGTGTGAATGCAGGAGAGGGGCATGTGCCTATTCTAACAACACCTCTTTGTTCAGGTTCCTGTATCAGAACAAGTAGTAAAAAGTTTATTCCTAAATAACATGTTAAATTCTTATAAGACACTGCCACTGAGGACAACAAAAGAGAAAATAGAAAAAAAAAAAGGAATTAATCTAATGTCATGTTCTCCATATTCTAAACCCAAACCCTACCTCAATCATGGGCCATGTCTATGATTGAGGATCACTAGAGGTGGATGTTCAGGATCCTTTGTTTGGGTAAAAAGAAAACACTACCAAGGGTTTTTTATACCTTCAGGCCTCTCCTGAAAAGAAAAGTTGCCTGACGAGTGTCTTTCTGATGACTTAATTTATTTCCACTCCTGGTAAAATTGGCTGGAATGTTATTTCTGCAACAAAAACACGTACACCATGAATAGTATGGGCCACTTAACAACTTTCAAACATCTTGAAAAGATAAGCAAAAATATTTAAATTCATAGGATGAAAATCTGAGGTACACTAAACACAAAGACTCTGAATTATACCCTTGTTTACATGAAGCTATTGAGATCTGATTTACAAATACCTCCCTCTGTAGCAGACTACATAACAATGTGGTTAATTCTGACCTAATTTTTCTTACAAATACTCAACGGTCTAATATTCTGACATATAAGGTCTCTTCTGAAGACACTGAAATAACATTTTTAATGCTACTTTCTAAATTTGGTAAAAGACATAAATGTACAGATTTATGAACAGGATTAGTACAAAGAAAAGCACACCTAGGCACATCATGGTCAAACCGCTGAAAACAAAAAATGAAGAGAAAATCTTGAAATATACCATCTTTTCCAATTTTCTCTCCTTCACTCAGAAACCTTCATATATTAATATAAATCACACAGAAACTTATACTATTCCACTGTTTGCTCTCTCCTGCTTAGAACACTGTAATCTTAATTATATGTTTGACTTGACTTTCACCAATTCCTTTCTAGTTTCTATAGAAAGTTGGTAAAACATGAGAAAACAAATTTTCATTTCTGTCTACTTATTTATTTTTATAAATAAATGTTTAACAGGTCACCTAATTTTACCTCCAAACTTAAAGAGGCTCAAATGCAAAATTTCCCTGCCAGCCCAACTAACATGGGCTCATTAATGGTTCATGTAATTGACAAGCTCTTATTTGAGAAGTTTCCCTTTTCCAAAAAACTACTCCGAAATGATTCCCAAAAGAAAAAGAGATGATAGTTGAATAAAGCTGCAATTGTAGCCATTCCACTTATACAAAAACTTCATTTCAGGGTTTTTTGCTTTGAATTATCTTCTATAAAAGATGAATAAAAGGCATTTGAAACTGAAATAAGGGCAAGAAAACTTTGCAGCCTGTCAACTACTTTATCCTTACAGAGAACAGAATACCATAACGATAGGCCACAATTTTTAAGTTTTGTTATACTTTTTTTTTTTTAATTTATTTATTTGGTTGTGCCAGGTCTTAGTTGGGCAGGTGGGCTCCTTAGTTGCAGCAGGCAGGCTCCTTAGTTGTGGCATGCAAACTCTGAGTTGCAGCATGCATATGGGATCTAGTTCCCTGACCAGGGATCAAACCCGGGTCCCATGCATTGACAGCATGGAGTCTTAACCACTAAGCCACCAAGGAAGCCCTGTTATATCTTTTTTAAATTAAGAGAAAAATAATTTCAGCTTACGAAGCATTCATGAAAAATTCTTTCAGGTTTGCTTTTCCCACAAATAACATACACTGCTTTATTAAGAGCCACTGAGACTATATAACAAATTCAGCTTTCAGAATTCTCAATTTTGAATAATTCTGGAAGAGGTGTTTTTACCAAAACGATCACGTTTTGCAATTTTACTCTATATGTCAAGAAAGAGAAAGACACAGAGTTATGCTTTTTTAAAACGTTTATGATCAGTTAAATTCATCAATAACACTGGTTCCAAGAGATAATGAAGCTATTACTGAATACTTCCGTATTGGATTTTCAAACAGACATCCCAAATATCTGTCTTGAAAATGACTAGATACCTACAAACATCACTGCAAATTCATTTCTTTGAACTCTCAGGGCAAGAAGTCCATCTTTATTTATGATGTATAACATAACATTGTCTTGTATTTGAGTACTTACTTTCTATTTAACTGGTTAGGTCTCTTGAGAGCTGCAACTGGTTTTCTCTGTACTTCATTTTGTCTCAGAAGGTTTGCCTTCCTTTTTAACGCTGGAAAATATCGCTCTATATTCTTTCAGAAAGCAAGAAACTATGTTAATTAGATTGCTTTTTGCTCTATACCCTACTACAATAAACATTTCTGAGGCAGAATGGACAGGGACTGACCACTGCTTAGATGTACAGGTTGTGCTAAAACAACTTGAATATTTCCTGTCTAAAGTGAACGAAAAAAGATAACTACATTACACTTAAAAATACTTGCAACAAAAGAAGAAGTCAAACAGAAGAATGAATTTTTTCTATTTTGGTTATGTTCAGTTTGAGGTATTCTGAGGGATGCACAGGTGATGAGGAAACATGGCTCTGGAGCTCAAGAGAAGAACCCTCTAGAGAGCCAGAAATGTAAATTAGGGAATCTTTTATATAAATAAGATTTTGATATCAAGTGAAGAGATAAGAGAGCCAAGATCCAAAACAAATGTGTGAGAAGGAAAAAAGGGAGGTTGTGATAGCAAAGAAGTTTGAGTAGAAAAACAAGAATTAAGAAAATTCAATGTCCATAGAAAATAAGCACAGGAAATGTCCACTTTTTCTCCCTCTACATATATAAAATTTCAGTCTATCATTAAAGCCTAATTCAGGTTTCCATATTTCCCATGAAGCCTTTTCTAAAGTCTCTGACAATATGGACTATATCTTTTATTTAATCTAGATTCTCTTATATTTTGAGAATCTGACAAGGGATTAATCTCCAAAATATACAAACAGCCCATGCAGCTCAATATCAAAAAAATAACCCAATCAATAACTGGGGGGAAGATCTAAATAGACATTCTCCAAAGAAGACATACAGATGGCCAAAAAGCACATGAAAAGATGCTCAACATCGCAAATTATTAGAGAAATGCAAATCAAAACTACAATGAGGTATCACCTCACACCAGTCAGAATGGCCATCATCAAAAAATTCTACAAACAATAAATGCTGGAGCAGGGTGTGGAGAAAAGGGAACCCTCCTGCACTGTTCGTGGGAATGTAAATTGATACAGCCACTATGGAGAACAGTATGGAGATTCCTTAAAAAACAAAAAATAAAACTACCATACGACCCAGCAATCCCACTACTGGGTATATAACCTGAGAAAACCATAATTCAAAAAGAGTCATGTACCACAATGTTCACTGCAGCTCTATTTACAATAGCCAGGACATGGAAGCAACGTAAATGTCCACTGACAGAGGAATGGATAAAGAAGATGTGGTATATATACACAATAGAATATTACTCAGCCATAAAAAGGAACAAAATAGTGCCATTTGCAGAGACATGGGTAGACCCAGAGACTGTCATACAGAGTGAAGTGAGTCAGAAAAAGAAAAACAAACATCATATAATATCCCTTGTATGTGGAATCTAGAAGAATGGTACAGATGAACTTATCAGCAAAGCAGAAATAGAGTCCAGATGTAGAGAACAAACTTATGGTTACCAAGGAGGGGAAGGGGGGAATGGGACAAATTGGGAGATTGGGATTGACATATATACACCACTAAGTATAAAATAGATAACTAATGAGAACCTACTGTTTAGCACAGGGGACCTCTACTCAATGATCTGTGGTGACCTAAATGGGAAGGAAATCTAAAAAACAGTGGAGATATGTATACCTGTAACTGATTCACTTTACTGTACAGGAGAAACTAACACAACGTTGTAATGCAACTATACTCCAATAAAAGTTAAAAAAAAAAAAAGAATATGAGAAGTATCACATAAATATCGATTGACTAAAAACCACAAAAATTACGATAGTCTTCATTTTCATGAATGTTTGGAAAAGAAGTAAATGGAGGAATAAAGAATATTATGAGTACAGAAGAAATGCTATGAAATCAGACTAATGATGGCCCATTCCGAGCTTTGTATTTTGTCTTTAATAAAAATACCAAGACTCATTTTATAGGTAAATGTAAAAGTTCCTTCTATGATACTACTGTCACATGTTGTTTTCCTTCAAAATACCTGCCATATTATAATCATATAGTTATTTGTGTGATAAATTATTTAATATTTATTTGAGTTCTCCATGAAGACAGGGATTTTCTATTGAGTTACTGCAGAATCCCTTGCGTCTAGGACATACTGAGTATTCAGTCAACATGAAGTAAATGATGAATACATGGACAAGAACTTTAACAATCCATTAATATATGGGGAATTTGTGTTCCATGAATCTAAGGTTTGTACATGTGTATAAAAGTGTTTATAAAAAATATCTAAGGGTAAGTTTTTCTTACAGAATTTTGAGATAAAAATTATTCCTTGAAGGAAAGAAATTAAGGTAGTTTATTTTTAATGCTATTTTATTAAAGTAATATTTACATACAATAAAATTTTAAGTGTACAGTTTGATGAAGTTGGGTAATTACATGTAATCATGGAACCACATCATAATCAAGATATAAAACAGTACCCTTACCCTTAAAAGTTTCCCTGTGCCCCTTTGCAGTCAATTTCCTTCCCCCACCTGACTCTAACCCCAGGCAATGACTGATCTGTCACTATAGTTTAGCCTTTTCTACAATTTCAAATAAAAAGAATCATAGTACATAGTGTTTTGTGTTTGTGTTCTTTTGCTTAGCATGATGTTTTGAGATGTACCCACACTGTCTTGCGCATTAACGTTTATTCCTTTTTTATTGCTGAATAGAATTCCATAGTATGAAGATAAGGTATTTATAAACTGTCAAAATCAGATAAAAGATCAAAACTACCCATTAGCAGAAGATAACTGCTATATATGCAGCAACAACAAAAAATTTTTTAAGTTCACAGAAGTACTAAATGGTTTAGTATTATTAGTCAAGTTAAAAGTTCTACAAAACATAACATACCCTCAGTTTTAGGAAACTGTGAACCTAAAATAGAAAAGTTACAGTATTGACATTGACAAGGTTATATATTCCAGTAGAAGAATCCCTTACAAACTTTTACTTGGCAGATCTTTTAAGCTGACTTTCTCTAAACAAAAGAAAATTCATTCTTAGAGACAACCATTCCCCTCCAGGCATAGCCATTTGCTCTCTCAGTAATTACTAGTAATGTAAATGAGTATGCTATCTTTCCCACTTAGTAATTCACTTCATAGGTAAGAAAATGTACATTTTTATTGAAATAAAATCTCACTAATTCATATAAACTGTGGAAAGGAAGAGAAAAAGTAACAAAAAGTCTAATTGTGGTCAGGACTTTTTTTATGGTATAAAATTTCTAAGTATATGCAGCAATTCAAGGACAATTAACTTACTTAGGTATTTGTTTAATGAATAGAAGAGGATGGTTTAAGTTACTTATATGTAAAAAGAAATTTTCTAAACTGCTAGAAAATGATCTGCTTCACAAGTACCACAGTCGATTCTGTTGAGACATTAATCTGTATTCAGGTTGAGAGAAAGGTTCTTAAGAAACAGCAAATTTCAAACCATACCTTTTCCAAAATCATTCAAACTTTAAATAAAAGGATCTTACAATTCAGCACATTCTCTTTCAATTTTCACTATTTTTAAACAACTCAAAAGACTACCACATGTGGTAACTTAAAATTTTTACTGGAGCAAGTTCTGTAATAAAGTTTTAGAGAATAGCTGCTGGTGATAGCAGAATTGAAAAGTTAAGGGGTGAAGACAGTTGTGGTTAACCAGAATACAGATACTTAGGACAATTTAAGAAATGAATGTCCTGAATTTTTGTATTAAAATATGTATTACTTTCATAATCAGAGAAACAAAAGGGGTTAAAAAACAGCAGGGTGGAACATTAAATTCCTTGGTGGCTCAGACTTACTAAACTTAAGAAGTTAAAGTAAAACCATTTGTGAAACTATTTTAAGTAATGCTTTATACAGCCAATTCAAAAATTACTCATTGAGATGTAATTAAAAATTCAGTTAAGATTTGAAAAGTAGTTAATTTATGGTGGGTAAATAATTGTAACTAATTAAAAGTATCAACTAGGGGAGATAGGTATCCGCCCAAGAGAAATGAAAACCTGTGTCCATACAGACTTACAGGCAATGTTCACAGCAACATATTCACAATACCCAAAAAAGTGGAAAAAACCAAAATGTTGTCCATCAACTGGTGAATGGGTAAACAAAATATTCATACAATGAAATATTATTCACTAATAAAAAGAGATGAAGTACTGAGACATGCTACAACATGATGAACCTCAAAAGTATTATGGCTAAATGCCAGCCCACATACTATTGTATAATTCCATTTACAGGCATACCTCGGAGTTACTGGGGATTTGGTTCCAGACCACTGCAATAAAGCAAATATCACAATAAAGTGAGTCACATGAATTTTTGGTTTCCCACTATATATAAAAATTTATATTTATGCTATACTGTAGTCAATTAAGTGTGCCACAGCATTATGCCTAAAAAAACAACGTATATACCTTAATCTAAAAATGCTTTATTGCTAAAAATGCTACGCATCATCTCAGACTTCAGCGAGTTGTGATCTTTTCGCAATAGTACCATCAAAGATCACTGATCACCATAACAAATATAATGATGAAAGAGTTTGAAATATTGCGAGAATTACCAAAATGTGACACAGAGACACAAAGTGAGCAAATGCTGTTGGAACAACGGCACCAACAGACTTGCTCAGTGCAGGGTTGCCAAAAATCTTCAATTTGTAAAAAGACGCAGTATCTGTGAAGCACAATAAAGTGAAGTACAATAAAACAAGGTATGCCTGTATATGAAATATGCCAGAAAGGCAAATTTATAAAATATCTACAGCAAGTAGATTAGTGGTTGCCTGGGGCATATCACAGGGTATGACTGTGAATGGACTTGAGATTTCTTTTTAGAGTGATAGAAATGTTCTAAAATTAATTATTGTGATGATTGTTCAACTCTATAAATTTTCTAAAATTCACTGAATTGTACACTTAAAACAAATGAATTTTATAGTATAAAATTATACGTCAATAACCTGTTAAAAACTGCAGACACACACTATCCCGTTAAAAACTGCACACACACACAGGGAAAGTCAAGAACCTCTAAAAAAATTTTATATTTGAGAATGTGGAAATTTAGGTATTCTTCATGAATGACAATAATTATTATTTAATTATTGAATTTTTTATATAAGCCCCAAAGTACTATATTAAAAAAACCCAAAATATTCAAATAAAATGCTCTCTCAAGCTCATTCACAGAAATATTAGTACGAATAAAGGAAAAGGGTTTCTTTCTCTTTTTTTAATTGAAGTATGGTTGATTTACATATTGTGTTCGTTTCAGGTGTAGAGCAAAGTGATTCAGTCATAAATATATATATATTTCAGATTATTTTCCATTATAGGTTATTATAAGATGCTGAATATAGTTCCCTGTGATAATACAGTAAATCCTTGTTGCTTATCTATTTTACGTATAGTAATTTGTATCTGTCAATCCCATACTCCTAATTTATCCCTCCCCCCTCCCCATCCCCTTTGGTAACTGTAAGTTTGTTTTCTATGTCTGTTGAGTCTGTTTCTGTTTTGAACACAGACTCATTTGTAAGGAAAAGTTTCTGACTCAGGATTAGCCATCATCCTACCTTGTCACTTAGAGGTGGTCGATTCATAGGACTAATTCCTTTTCGAATTCCAGTTGCTTTCCTAGCTGCAAGGCCAGTGATAACTCCATAAGGACGTCTCTTTCCAGGCATCACTCTTCCTCTACGGCTCAGACTATTCTTACCAAAACCTGGAGGAGAGGAGGAAAAAAAAAAAATCAATCTAAGACTGCAATTGAGTGACACACAGGTCACAGGATATTCTATTTCTTAAGTAGGGTGGAGGACATAAGAGTTTTTTCATTTATTATTATTCATATAATATTTCTTATATTATTATTATATTACTATTTATATAACTTCTTTAAAATTACATAAAATATTTCATTTTTAAAGAGGCAATAAGCTATTGGAAAGGGTTCTGCTGCTGCAATGGACTGCAAAGGACTAGAGGATTCTCACATTTCCCCCCAGCTATCCTCTCTCTGGCATTACTTTCTCAACAAACAGAACAGTCTCAACTTTCCCTGTGCAGCATGGTGGCCACTAACCACATGTGGTTATTGAGTACTTGAAATATGACTAGTCTGAATTGAGATGTAACAAAAGAATGTATAATATTTCATTAATAATTTTACATTAATCATATGTTAGAATGATATTTTAGATGTACTGGGTCAAATAAAATATATTATTAATATGTGGTTCACATTTTATTTGTTGGATGGCACTGATCCAGAGTGGAATCACTATCTCATCTCCTATTTTCTTACGATGTTGCAATCTGGCTTCTTTGTTTTCAGTCTTATTATATTCAAACTGCTTTTGCTAAAGTCTGCAGTAAACTCCAATGGATATATATTTTAATCTCTGCGGCATATGACATTACTGCTTTGCTTTTCCATTATGTATCTTACCTATTTAAATACTTATTTTCTAATTATGAAAAAGTAAACGTGCTCAGTACAGAAATCTTAAAAACATATAAAGTACAAATAAGAATATAAAAGCCACCACCGTTAGCCCACCACTTAGAGACAACAACTACTAACATTTTATATTTTTCTAGTCTTTTACTTGTATACATACATTTCAAATTAACACTTTTAGTTTCAACTGTCTTTAAGCAACTCAAAAGACTACCACATGAGGTAATTCACAATTTTGTAGTACCATGTGACCAGAAAATGGACTGAGTCAATCTTCCAGCAACCACATTTCACTACTCTATATACTACTCTGTAGTCTACATTAACACTGTATTGTGAATATTAATCCTATGTCTTTAATATTCATACTAATCATTTTAGTTACTTCTAATGTTACACTATTATAAATAACATTGCAATAACACTACAGATAACATTTTTATACACATCCATGATATTTCCTCAATATATAAATTTCCAAAGATCAAAATGCTGTATCAAAGAGTAAAGCAAATTCTAAAGGATTTTGATTCATATTGTAAAAAATCCCCTCCAGAACGACAATATTTATTTATATTTCCAGGAACATAAGGGTGCCACTTTTTCCGTATCATTGACAACTTTAAATATTATTCTTTTTAATCTTTATCATTTAGCGTTTGAGATAAAAAAAAAAACTTGTATTTGGTAGTTTACTAGTAATAATGAACACTTTCCATGGGTTTTTTGACTATCTGTATTCTTCCATTCACAAACTATCATGTTCATAAACCAGTTTTCTAGGGTCAAGTTCTAATTTCCTTTGATGCTTTGATAGAAGAATTACTTTAAATTTATAATTAATTTATCAAGAATCGACATTTTACAATATTCAGGAACACATTACGTCTTCATTCAAGTCTTCTTCTGTCACTAATTGGCTCAGTAAAGTTTCAAGCTTTTCCTCCCATAGGTCCTGCACATTTCTTGTTAAGCTTATTACGAGGTATTTTATACACTTGTTGTCAATCACAAAAAAAGATCCCTTATCTATTAATAATCTTCATATTGTCATTCCTAGGATTACAGAAAGCTACTGAGGTTTTAATTAATAGCTTTTAATCAGCCATTCCACTGAATTCACTTATTAGTTCTAATAGTCTTTCAAATTATTTTCTTAGGATTTCTGAGTGACAATCATATTACCCACAAATGATACTACCTTCTTCCTTCCAATAATTATACCTCAAATTCTTTTACTTCTTAATGCAATAGCCAGAAATTCCAGAGAACTATTTTAAGTAACAATTGTGATATTGGGCATGCTTATCTTAATTCTAATTTGGGGGGGAATGTCTTTAGAATGGAATCCTGTATAATACTATACACCTGCAATGTGGTAACAGGTCTACCAACCTGTTTCATAGTCAAACTAAACGGAGTTAAAATAGTTTACTGTAGGATTTCTCAGGACTGTGTGTGATGAATCTCTTAAGCCATAATCATGTATATGTCACTGTCGAATTTATCTAATTCCGTAATGCTTTTTTGTGGTGTACCTACTTTGAGACCAGAATTCAACTAGACAGTTAGAAAAACCTGTTATGTTATGATGGTTGAACCATTTACCAATTTATTGCCTTTCAGCTCCCAATTCACTCTTTACTGTCCCACTTCTGTTACTGGAACATTTCTCTTACCAGCTGGCACGATGTTAAGCTTTGTCAGCAGAGGGCACTGGAGGGACTCTAGAAGAAGAAGGAGCTTTTCTTCCAAGTTCCAGCGTGCACCTCAAGGCTTGCTCCTGTGGCATAGGACACCCAGTGGCACTCATTATCCCTCCCCTGAAAGCTGAGACTATGGTGAGGCAAGAGAGGCGCCTAGGGCATAAAATCTGAGAATGAGTGACACCTTAAATATTAGGCCCTCGGTATCTATCTAGATCTAGTCCTAGGCATCACTCTAATTCTGGCCCTGCTCATCCTCCAGTGAATTAAAGCTGCATCACCCCTATAGATCACTTCCCAGTGAATTCCACCAGCACGGCAACTCAGTGTGGTAAGGAGTTCTTGTAGATTTGTTCCCTTTTTGGGTGCTCTGCCTCAGTACTAAAGGTGCTGATTTTATTATTTTTATAATCAGCAAAAAAGCAATAAAGATACAATTTTTTAAAATATTAGGATCAAATTATTGCTGTTCTATGTGTGATTCCCTTCTAGAATTGCAACCAAACGAAGATTAAGCATGTTGGGGAAACCTGTATATTCAAATTAAATCTACAACTACTTGCTATTTTTATTTGTATTAAATAATGAAGCAGCTACCAATGTGCTAGGTAGGCACTGTTCTGAGTACCTTAATTTAAATGAGCACTTGATGAAATTGACGCTAACATCTCAATTTTGCAAGTGAGCAAAGTGAGGCAAAGAACAGTGACTACCCAGAGGGCACAGTTAGAAAATGGCAGAGCCATGATCTAAGTGCAAGTCTGTGGCTCGAAAAATTGAGCATTTTCCAAACTGTTATATATAAAAATTAAAGAATAATAAAAGGTAGAATATAATCTATGGTACATTTCCAAAGAGAAAAACACAGCTATGACAGAAAAAGCAGGCTCTGAGCTAGGTATTACAAAACAGGCAAGATGTGAATAGGGAGAGAGGCATAAAGTGACAAGTACAAAGACATGGGCAACCACAGTGATTTGAGAGACAGTCTAGAGAAGAGGATAAGAAGTGAATGGAAAACTACAATGAGGTATCACCTCACACCAGTCAGAATCGCCATCATCAAAAAATCTACAAACAATAAATGCTGGAGAGGGTGTGGAGAAAAGGGAACCCTCTTGCACTGTTGGTGGGAATGTAAATTGATACAGCCACTATGGAGAACGGTGTGGAGGTTCCTTAAAAAACTAAAAATAGAACTACCATACGATCCAGCAATCCCACTACTGGGCATATACTCTGAGAAAACCATAATTCAAAAAGAGTCATGTACCACAATGTTCACTGCAACTCTATTTACAATAGCCCGGATATGGAAGCAACCTAAGTGTCTATCGACAGATGAATGAATAAAGAAGATATGGCACATATATACAATGGAATATTACTCAGCCATAAAAAGAAACTGAGTTATTTGTAGTGAGGTGGATGGACCTAGAGACTGTCATACAGAGTGAAGTAAGTCAGAAAGAAGAAAACAAATACTGTATGCTAACACATATATATGGAATCTAAAAAAAAAGGTCATGAAGAACCTAGGGGCAGGATGGGAATAAAGAAGCAGACCTACTAGAGAATGGACTTGAGGTCACGGGGAGGGGGAAAGTTAAGCTGGGACAAAGTGAGAGAGTGGCATGGACATATATACACTACCATATGTAAAACCCATAGCTAGTGGGAAGCAGCTGCATAGCACAGGATCAGCTCGGTGCTTTGTGACCACCTAGAGGGGTGGGATAGGGAGTGTGTGAGGGAGGGAGATGCAAGAGGGAAGAGATATGGGGATATATGTATATGCATAGCTGATTCACTTTGTTATAAAGCAGAAACTAACACACCATTGTAAACCAATTATATGCCAATAAAGATGGAAAAAAAAAAAGACTATACTTGAAAGGGAACTGAGGGGGGGCTCACCGAATTCATGATCAGATTATAACAGTCTAGAAGCGGTATCTTATACTGAATGGAAGAAAGAGAGAGAAGGCAGTGAAACCATTTCAGATGCTATCGCAACACTCAAACACAACATAAGGGACTGGGAAAGGAACAAAGAAATTTGAACGTATTCCAAAAGAATGAATGAATTAGTAGAACAAAGAGAAAGTTTAAAGAGAGGAGGAATCCATTATTATACCAAAGTTTGAGGCGTAGACGAAAAAGACTCATGAGAAAATCTCATTAACAAGAATAAAAGGGGAGGGAGAGGGAAGGATTGGGAGTTTGGGATTAGCAGATACAAACTAGCATATATATAGGATGGATAAACAACAAGGTCCTACTGTACAGCACAGGGAACTATATTCAATATCCTATAATAAACCATAATGGAAAGAATATGTAAAAGAATTTATCCATCTATAACTGAGTCACTTTCCTGTACAGAAGCAATTAACACAACCTTGTAAATCAACTATACTTCAATAAAATTAAAAAAAAAAAAACAAGAATAAAAGGAGACAAGTATGGGATAGAATTCTATTCCTGGGTGCCTTCTATTTCTGACTGTTATAGTCATTGTTCCCATACTCATCACCTGTTCTACCATCTTTTTTTTTTTTTTTTTTTTTTTTTTTGCGGTACGCGGGCCTCTCACTGTTGTGGCCTCTCCTGTTGCGGAGCACAGGCTCCGGACGTGCAGGCTCAGCGGCCATGGCTCACGGGCCCAGCCGCTCCGCAGCATGTGGGATCTTCCCGCACCAGGGCATGAACCCGTGTCCCCTGCATCGGCAGGCGGACTCTCAACCACTGCACCACCAGGGAAGCCCCGTTCTACCATCTTTTCTTTCTTTCCTTCCAGTGGCTTCTTATCCTCTACCTTCTAACAAGCCTAGATCATCCCTTCCTCCTTCCTCCTTTTCTATCTTTGAACAAACTTCACTAGCTCTATCTCAGTTTTAGCAATGGTTGTATTTTTCACGCTGTCACTGTCATGTTTCATGCAAGAGTCTTTTCTTGGTTTTCATCCAATCAGCCCCTTTAGAAAGTTCTCATCTTTCTAGAGTACCTTCATTCTCATTACTTCAACTACTACCTCTATGAAGGTCCTTTCACATTTTCAGCTCCACCAGAGCAGCAGTTTAACACTACTAGCCATGTATGAGAAGGACATATGGAGCTTAAAAAAAAAAACAAACAAACCCCAGGCCCTACTTCTGCAGATTCTGGTTCAGTAGCAATGGAGTGCAGCCAGAGCATCAGTCTAATTTATAAAGCTCCACAGATGCAACCAATGTTGAGAACAACTAAAACTAGACACATGAATTTTCATCTTTCCTTTGAATCGTTAGCCCAATCCCTTCATGAATTTCTTTCACACACACATCAAGCTGCCTAAATAATTTCTGTAGTCTGATCACTTACACAAAGGTTTGAGGGATTTTCTGGGAAATATCGTATCACAGAGTGTATGCAATCATATTACTGGCTCCTTTTAAAGAAGCATACAACTATTTCTCTGTCTCCTCTACCTCTAAAAGAAATAGCATCCTCAAACTTTTTGGTCTCAGGACCTCTTTATACTCTTAAAAATTATTGAGGACCCCAAAGAGTTTTTGTTTCTGATATATAGGGTTTATGTTTACTGCTATTTACCACACTACAAATGAAAACTAAGACATTTAAAAACTATTTGTTATTTTATTAAAACAACAATAAACTCACAACATGTAGGGCAAATAACATTTTTAATGAAAAATAACTACTGTATTCCTAAACAAACAAAAATATCTAATAGGAAGAGTAGCATTGATTTGCATTTTTGCAAATCTCTTTAGTGTGTGGCCTAATAGGAGATAGCTAGATTCGCATTTCTGCTTCTGCTTCCAATGTTTTATTTATCACATGTCATGTAGACTTTGGAAAGTCCACTGTACATTCATGAGAGAATAAGACTGAAAACACAATGTCTTAGTATTATAGAAATAGTTTTGACCATGTGAACCCCTTGAGTCTTGGGGATTCCCCAGGATCTCTGGACAGCACTTTGAGAACTGCTGTTGTATAGTATTCCATCCCTGAAAGACATTTAGGTTGTTTGTACAAGTATGTATTGAATGACTAAATTATATTTCAGGTACAGAATTAGGAAGACTTTATTCACTTGTCTGTTCAGCCGTCAAAAATAAATTATTGAGGGACTCCTCTGGTGGTGCAGCAGTTAAAGCTCTACACTCCCAATGCAGGGGGCCCGGATTCAACTCCTGGTCAGGGAAACTAGATCTCGCATGCCACAAGTACAAGCCTGCATGCCACGACTAAAGATCCTGCACACGGCAAAGAAGATCCTGCGCGCCGCAACTAAGAACCGGTGCAGCCAAATAAATAAATAAATAAAATTTAAATAAATAAATAATTGAGTATTTGCTAAGGGCTCTCTGTGCTACTTATTCCCTTACCTCAAGCTAACATCCTCACTGACATTATAATGTGGAAATCTTAACTTTTACAAACCAATTAGAGCTTAAGAAAATCCCATACCTCTCTGAACATTCAGTGACAGCAGTAGCTGTTCTATTTTAGGCCCTGACACATGTAAGTGGAGAACATACAAGCGCAATTTCAATCTTAGAAAATCCTAAGCTGCCACTGGGTATCCTTTAACTCAAGGCTCAGATTATAACCCCTGTAAAAGGAAAGCTTTTCTGATCCTTCATGAATCAGATCCTATTTCACCTTATCCATTAAATCACCACTAATTTTCTTAGGACAAAATCCCTATCTAAAATCCTGTAGTACAATCAGAATTTTTCTTATGATATTTCTTAACTCTATGTTTTCTACCTTATCTCTGTTACTAGAAATTCCTTGAAGTAAAAGAGTGCATCTTTACATACCCTGACAACCTGGTCAGTTCAGAGCATTTATCAGGTATTTAACAAACGATTAGCATAAATAAATATATTTCTGGCTTCTATGAACTCTGAAATTATTTTAAAACAAATCATATATAAAATATGGTATGTTGAGTAACATTTATAAGAAACCTTTTAATATAAATCACTGGAATTAAATATTAATTTTCTATAGCTAAATACCTATTACAAGATTTACTTACTTGGGTTCAGCTATCCCAGAAATTACTAGGGAAGAATAAATTCTTCTGCAGGGTCTAATCTTAGTTACAGGCATATGTTAAGGATATGTTGGCATATTAGCTATTAAACATAGGATTAATTATGTTCAACCTATTGGAGATTATTTTCTATGGTTTTTAACATATAGGATAAAAATCAACTTAGGAATTAGTTTATCAAACATTTTTTCACATGTGTAAAAAAGATCTAGAGTTTAAAAAATCTGAACAAATGTTTATTCTAAAATGCTGATGTGGGCTTCCCTGGTGGCGCAGTGGTTGAGAGTCCACCTGCTGATGCAGGGGACACGGGTTCGTGCCCCAGTCCAGGAAGATTCCACATGCCGCAGAGCGGCTAGGCCCATAAGCCATGGCCGCTGAGCCTGCGTGTCCAGAGCCTGCGCTCCGCAACAAGAGAGGCCACAACAGTGAGAGGCCCGCGTACCGCAAAAAATAAATAAATAAATAAATAAATAAATAAATAAAATGCTGATGTAACTGCTAAAAAAGTTAATGAGTCACATATAATTAATAGTATTCAGTTACTGCCTCAAGTCTATTTTGGGACAAAATGTTTTAAATAAATAAGCTTCTAGATTACCAAAAATAACTGTATATGTAGAGTTCCAAGATCATTAGACCATATCTAAAGCATTCAATTCTGTGTTACCTCTGGAGGATTTAACAAATCCTAAAGGTCCTGGATGATAAGATAAATAATCTAGAGGTCATTTTCTATGCAGAATAGTAGTCTCCACATATTTATAAAAGGTTTTCATACAGAAACCTGTTTCCTATAACTCTATAGAATTAACAGGAAGGCATGATTTAATTCAAATTAAGAGAATTTTCTTGTAAACAGTGCTGTCTCCAATAATGGAATAAGTTATGTTGTGAGGTGCTATGCTCTTTCACTGAATATATTTAAGCTGGAGTTACATAGTCATCCATCAGACAAACCTCTAACTGTGAAGGATATTAAGACTCCATGATATGTAAGATCCTTTATAAATCTATAGTCCTAAATATAATAAAGACTTTATATACTGAGGTTACTTTAAAATGACTTAATGTTTTTAAGAAATAGTGTTATCACCTATTTAAGGAAACCTGAATTTTTACCAGATTGTAAGATTAAACAAAACTCTGAGAGAAGGAAAAACACACATCACAAAGGGTACTGAGATACTTCCTCCACGCTTTAAGTATGTATCAAAGGTAGTATACTATGAACCCACAAATAACGGCTCTTTATTAAAGCTTACTTGCAAAACTTACCAGAATTCTGTTGAATTCCCCATCTTACTCTCATCCTGAATTGCCGGGCACCACTTTGCTGGAGTCTTCTATTTAGTCTTGGGAAATTCTGTTTCTTTCCTTCCTTTCGATTCAATTTGATGATATCATCTGTGATAGACGAAATGTGATGATTACCTTCATTTTAACATAATGACTCAATTACTCAGTCTCATTTTCTAGTTGATAGATTTCCTAGGTCCCTAACTTCTTTTCTACTTTGAAAGCACTTTGATAAGTGGAAAATAATAATATGAACATAAAAGCTCCAATCAGCCAATATATTTGGAGCAATGAACAATGGTTTTGTAGGAAAAGTTGAAGTCAATAGCCCAAAGCAGAGCTACCAACTAATGAAGATTTCTGTTATTCATAGTATTTCTTACCCTAATAAATATAAATGAGCAAAAACCTGTTTACAAAAATTACTCATACTTACTTTCCATAATCACAGAAGTCTCCAGTTTTTAAAGATGACCACCTTTCAATAAAACCATTGGCAGTCAAAAAATAAATCATTCAAAGACTAAATTTCTAAGTTCACCTCAATTCAGCAAATATTTATTGAGTATATACTATGTGCAGTGAATATATGTGGTAGGCTGTGCTGTAACAGAAACAAACAAAAGTAAAATATGATCCCTATTCTCAGTAAGTTTAAAATTGATGGAAACAGACATGTAAATAGTAAACAAAAAATTAAACAAGTACCATAATAAAGGTATAGTACAAAAAGAAAATACTATTGGTTCTTTGCTCATTTAGCAAAGCAATTCAGGGTTACCTTATCTTTCTTTCTACACTCTTCTCTCTCTCTCTCTCTCCCTTTTTTTTGGCCATGCTGCACGGCACGCAGGATTGTAGGATCTTAGTTCCCCGATGACCAGGGATCAAACCCGTGCCCTCTGCAGTGGAAGCGTGGAGTCCTAACCACTGGACCACCAGGGAATTCCCTCTACACTGTTCTAAGTCTCATTATTTCCCAAAACACTTCCAGACTGTCCCAAGGTAATTCATAAACATCACATTGCTCTAATACCACAACAGAACAATGTCAAGATCAGAAAACTAAATGTACTCCAGATCCCTATTTACATCTGTTTAAAGGAGATTACTAGAAGACAAAAAATACTCATTTAAGAATATCCACTTTCTCCAAAGTTCCAACTCCAATATTAATTTTGCTGATTGAAAATACAGTAAATAAACCAAATAAATTGAACATCAACAACTTCTTAATAAAATTAACAAAACTAACCTCAGTTGTTTTTTTTTTCCAAACTACTCTAAATACAAATAATCTAACAACTATATCAATATAACTAGTCTTTTCTGAAGTCAAAGAAGGAAATATAGATTACAGGGATCCTTTCTTATATATTACTACTCTACCTCACTAATCTCTAATCTTTTTAAAAATTTATTTATTTATGTCTGCAGTGGGTCTTCGTTGCTGCTTGTGGGCTTTTTGTAGTTGCTGCAAGTGGGGGCTGCTCTTCGTTGAGGTGCACCAATCTCTAATCTTTAAGTCTCTAAACTACACTTAAATATTCATAGAAAATAATTCAAATCCCTTCAAAGTAGTTTGTTATCTTGAGATCCATCATTCAGCTACAAAAAAGTTTATCAAAGTTAAACACTCAAGAACAGTTTTTTACAAAACACAAAGATTTCACAAATATCAGAGCCATGAACATGTTAAATTCTCAGTAAGCAGAAAGGGAAATAGTTAGACACCACTTTCAAAACACTACTTTCCTCTAACAGGGTGCTACTTATTCTTCACCAGAAGTCTGAGATCTCAGAGCCATTAGAGTACCTCCCAAAAATGAACTTGGTCTGGGGAACCACAAAATAAAAAGAGGCAGAGTATAATTTTGACTAACCAGGCTGATTTAAAAACAGAGCATTATAGAGTATAAACATAACTAAAAATTAAAAGTAGAAAAGTATATCAAACATAAAATTATGTTTTCTATTTAAACATTTTATTATCTAAATCCTCAAGTTAAAAGGAGCTACCATGACAGAGAGGATTCTTCCAATCTAAAAGAAGATAATGGCTTTCTCCTAACCAAGGAGTAGACAGGGTAGGTAGATATCAGAAATAAAAAAAAAAAATCCACTATGAGCTACTTTTATAAAAAACTAGGGGTATACATGTGATAACAGTAATAGTAGTAACTGAGTACTAATAGGATTGTTCTGAAAACATGTATTCATTCAATTCTCACAATAATTCTATGAAATAACTATTGTAATACCCATTTTCAAACTAAGATACTGAGGGACTTCCCTGGTGGTCCAGCGGTTAAGACTCTGTGTTCCCAATGCAGGGAACCCGGGCTCCATCCTTGATCAGGGAACTAGATCCCTCACGCCGCAACTAAGAGCCCGCATGCCGCAACTAAAGGATCCCCGCATGCTGCAACTAAAGATATGGCACACAGCAACGAAGACCCCGCGTGCCACAACTAAGACCTGGCACAGCCAAAGAAAGAAAGAAAGAAATTTCTTTTTTTTAAATTAAGAAATTGAGCCACAATGAGGCCAGCTACTGGTAACCTTGGTAGATAATTCCATATGAATATTCACATAAACCTGATAGAGTCAAAATTAAAAACAAAACAAAAAATTAGATTCTAAAATCTATGCACACTGGATAAAATGGGATATTCACAAAGCATAATAATTGCCTAAAATACCTATCTCTTCATCACATCTCTGTAAAATTCTCACTAAAACAAAACAAAGCACCTAAAAAAAAAAAAGGGGCACCTGACAGTATGGTGAGGAGAGAGACCAATCTCTTTTAGCTATCCGCTGCACTTCACTTCTATCTTCAAAGAGAATTATCCCTCAGTTTTCTTCATTTGAACATCCTAAGCACTGAACAAAATAGATACAAAAAACTTAGAAACTTAAGAAATGTAATGCTTATGACACTACATGGTTAACACTTCCTACATCTAGAGCTTGGTGCTCTAGAACCAGACTGAAATCCTGACTCCATCACTTACTTGCTGTATGACTGTGGGCAAGTTACTTAATTTCTCTATGCCTCAGGTTTTGTAAAATGGGAATAACAACAACGGCTTATACAGTATGTGTGTGTATATATGTAAATATGGTGCTTACTGTGTACCAGGTACTGTTCTGAGCAGTTTACATTTGTTTGTTGACTTATCTAATACTTACAGCAACCCTCTGAGGTAGTAGCTCACCTTTTTACAGATGAGGCACTGAGAAGCAATTTGCCCAAGATCAAATGGCTAATAAGTGGCAGAAGCAGGATTTGAACTGAGACAGTCTGGGATTCAGGATTCCATGCATGCTCATTATCGTTAGGAGTAAGTACCTCATAGGGTTATTATCGGGATAATTTAACACATATAAAATGCTTAGTCCAGTGTTTGGCAAGTAGTAAGCACTCAATAAATATTCATTATTATATTTTTTCTTGGCTTTAATTCAAAAGATTTCTCATTTCTCATTTCTTTAGAGGTCACTACTGACTAGCAGTAGTAGGCAAGACTTGAGGCCAAACCTATGATTTCTGATGATTTTCTTAATTCACATCTTGGGTTCTAACTTAAGACAAAAACAGAAACCAAGAGGTCTTGACTTTTGACTACGAACTTTGCAGAAAAACCACAAGAAAAATATCGTCCTCGGAAAAGTTACACCTCTGTATCCCCTAGTCGGGTACTTTTCAAATATCCGAAAAACTGTAGGCCTGAGGCAGAGCTAACTAACCACATTTAATACCAAAACCTGAATCCCGACAAAAACGGAATTACTTTTAAACCAACCAAGCCAAACAGAGACTAGTCCCTCAGTGGTGTTAGGTCTGAATTTTTAATTGAATCGCCAATCTCCCTGCTTTTTATCTAATCGTCACCAAACCACCCCACTCTTTTAGATCTATGCTTTACTTGGCTTCCCATCAAACCCTCCTTCGGTTTTCGCTTCGTTTTTTTCTAATTTGCTAGCTTGAAGGACTCGATGAGGAGACTGTGCTTTTCCAGGCACCGCCTAATACACCACCATCCCACGAAGTCCTTCCTAACTATCTTTTCTTTCTGTCAAGCGCCCCGGCCCCGCGGTGGCCCGGCCGTCTGTGGAGCCCGTCAGAAACAGCCAACTCTCGGGGCGTCTTGACGCTTCTGTGCGGCGCCAGGCGCAGGCCCGGGCGCATAAAACGCCCAACCAGCCCTTCTCGGGAACCACGGATTTAACCGAACCCGCCGGGCTCTCAGAGCTTCCTCAGAAAGGACGGCTCCGTCCGACCCTTGCCCTCGCCCCACGATAACGCCCACCGCGCACAAGCCTGAGGTGAAACCCGCGGAGTTTTCCTCACAAAGAGCCGGGGTCAACCGCGAGCAGTGGCTACCCTTTGGGGGGGGGGGGGGGGCGGAAACAGGATCCGCACTCCTCTGCCTTCCCAACCTCCCGGCCCGAAGCGCCCCCCGTCCCCTCGGACACAGCCCCGCCGAGGAGACGCCCGAGGCCCTCGGGCTCGATCCTGACTCCAGAAAGCGCTCCCCCCGTCCCCACCGGCCCCCGCTTGGTTCCGCCCACCCGTAAGAAAACTCCATAGACAACTGCGGCCAACCGCCCCTTCCCCCACAAACCGCTGTACTTGGTTCCACCCACACCTCCTCCCACTCCAACTCGGTGCGACTCGGCTCCTCACCCAAAGACATATCAATTTTGTCCAGGTTTTCATTGCTGCGGGCTTTCGGCGGCGGCGGCGGGGTCGCGGTGGCTCCCATTAACCGGGTACCAAACCGGTTCATAGCTGGAAACGTCGCGCTGGAACAGTCAGCGAAGAAGGCCAGGGGCTGAGGCCTGCCACCTCCCACTCACGCACGCAGACTAGCCGCACCGACGGAGCGCGCACGCGTGCTGGCTGCGTCCTCTCCCACCAGCGGCGGAGGGCTGGGGGAGGAACCAAGAGACGAGCGGCTGGCGAGAATGGCCCCAGGCCCCGGACTTGCCCCTAGCGCCTCTTGCCGGACCGGAGGAAACATTGCACCCGCTGCTCTGGCCGCTCTCGAGGGGCCGCTGTTTTAGTTAGCCTTTCCGCCCAAATTATGCTGGACCCTGAACACCTCAGAATCACATGCCTTAAATGAGATCATGTTCCTCCGTGCCCTTCGAGTCTCTCCTGCTACAGAAAGGCCCCCTAAGCTTTGGTACACACGAACCTTTCACACCCCACTGCAGAGCAGCCCCAGAGGCTGCGAGCGTGGACTGCAGAACTGCGCCCCAGCTCCCCTCTTCACCGCCAGCACGCGGAGCAACACGTCCGGACGCAAAGCAGAGGCTGCACTGATAATTCTTGCGTCAGCATACTAATAAAAGTAAATGTTAACGTTTCCCGTATCTGTACCACTTCTCAGCCGGCGCTCTCAAAACATTTTGCACGGTACCTTATTAAGACCTCACCTTCCCTCGGGAGAGCGGTAAGTACCTCTGCTTATTTGGCTGCATTTTTCTCTAATTCACTTGCGTTGGGAATTGATAAGGGGATTCATTTTCTTTCTAATCATCCCTATGGGAAAACTTATTAATATTTGATGAATTCCTGCATAGTAACTTTTTTTCCTGTTAACAAAACCTGATATTCTCTCTTTCTTACCTCCTTCTGCTCCAGATAACTGCGCTTGTGTGGAAGCATTTAGGTTATATTATCCTCATAGCAGCTTAAACTAAGACATTTGCATCTAAGAAAAAAATTAGGGGCAGGTATTCTGTTCATTTAGAAATCTCTGCCACCTTCCACCTCTGCACTTCCTAAAATTTCTCTTTGCATAGAAACGAACTAGTGACCTAAGGTATCTCAAACCCACAATAGCCTATACTTTATTTTTTTCCCCAAGACAAAAATACAACCATATGAGAAGAGTGAATCAGCTGAAGAGGCACCTATGAAGGGTTGCAAGAAACTTAAATGGTGGAGGAAGTTTTGGGCTCAAAAAGACCCATGAACAATATTCAGCATGTCAAGGAGAGTATCATGTATGCTCTTAGCACAAAGTGCTTGATTTTATTACTGTTCCACTCTGCAGCTGCCACCCCTTTCCCAACTGCTAAGAACTAGAGAACTGGATTGTAGAGAAGTACAAGAGAGACCTAGGTTTTATTGAGTGAGTGGTTTCACTCACTTCAGTCATTCACCTTGTGAACTTGGGAGAGTGTCTGGGCCTCATAATCATTTTCAAAACAAGAAGTAGTTATACTAAATATATATTACACTTAATTATTTCTAAGATTCCTTACAGTTCTAAAATCTTCTAAGCACAAGACATTTTTCTACATACTATCCTTCTCTCACTAGAAATAACTTCTGCAATCTCTACTTATTTGAAGGAGCAAACTAAAGGGAGGAACATTGGATTAAGTTCTTAATTTTATGGAAGAAAATTAATGCATTTAGAGTTTGGATACATTTTATACTTCAGGCAGTATAGGACAGATAATAAAAATCCCAAATGTGCAAAATCCTTCCCACATCGATTTATAAAAATTCCCTTTATCCTGGTCTTCTCCCCAAAACTGAAGCCCCATACCAAATCTCCTTAGCTCTAGAGGGAACATGCTCCAAGGTTTCATGAAACAATCCTAGCTGTTGTATTTCAGATTTCTCCAAGGGCTGAGGGTCTCAGAGTCTCAGAGCACCCTGATTCCAAAGGGAAAAACAAGAAAACAAGAGGCACCGGAGTTAAGGATAGGTCAGCCACACACAAAACAATACAAAGCAAAAGAGCAACCTGAGACACACAGCAACAGTGAAGAGGGAGAAAAGCCAAGAAATCAGATCTGGGGCTTGTCCAAGAAGTTGACCAGTCAGCTACAGGGCTGGAGTTAAAAGGTCAACCCTGCAATTTTCTGGGGCATGAGAGGCAGCTATTCATTTAATCCTATATTCATTGAGCACCAGGCATTGTAATAGGCCCTGGGGATAAAATGGTGAGCAAGATGGTTGCCGTCCCTATCTTCACATAGCCTGCAAAGCAAAAAACATTTTCTGAGCATGTACTGTGAATAAGGTACTGTGCTGGACACTGAGTGGACAGCCTTTGTCTTCAATTCATCAGCTTCGTCTAAGTCAAAATAAACATAGAATTCAAGCAGCTGCCCTTTCTGGAGGCTTGATTTCATACAATGTAGATCAGACAACATCTAGGATTGCCAGATAAAATACAGGACCAGTTAAATATGAATTTCAGATAAACAATGAACAGTTGTTTAGTATAAGTTTTGTCCCAGGTACAGATAAACAGGAATTTTTTTTTTTTTTTTCCACAGAATATCGCATGTAATTTTTTTTTTTTTTTTTTTGCGGTATGCGGGCCTCTCACTGTTGTGGCCTCTCCCGTTGCGGAGCACAGGCTCCGGATGCGCAGGCTCAGCGGCCATGGCTTACGGGCCTAGCCACTCCGCAGCATGTGGGATCTTCCCAGACCGGGGCACAAACCCGTGTCCCCTGCATCGGCAGGTGGACTCTCAACCACTGCGCCACCAGGGAAGCCCCACATGTAATATTTAGGATGTATTTATACTAAACAATTATTCATTGTTTATCTGAAAGTAAAATTTAACTGGAGTCTTATATTTTTATTTGCTAAATCTGGCAACCTTAACAACACCATACTTTTCTATTAACGTGTTCCAGCTCTCTTTTCACAGTGTGCATAGAGATCTATATTCTCTTCAAAGGTAAGCACAACTCATATATTTAACCCTTAACTTGATTAGTTTGATATCTTTTAAGTCCCCCCCTTTTTTCAGCTTTATTGAGGTATAAATGACAGACAATAAAAGACACATACTTAAAGTGTGCAGTTTATACAGGTGTGAAATATATACCTGTGAAAATACCGCCATAATCAGGATAATAAATATTATCATCCCCAAAAGTTTTCCTGTGCTCCTGTGTAATTCCTCCCCCCAACCTCAACCTAAGTAAGCAACCACTGATGTTTTCTGTCACTATAGATTAATTTGCATTTTTTAGAATTTTATATAAATGGACTCATACAGTATATACTCTTTTTTGTATCTGGATTGTTTCACTCAGCATAATTGTTTCAAATCTGTATGCCTTTTATTATTTTTCTTGCCTTATTACAGCGACTGGGGACTCCAGTACCATGTTAAACAGGAATGGTGAAAGTGGACATCTTTGACTAGTTCCCAACCCCAGGGGGAAAGCATTCAGTCTTTCACCATTAACTATGATGTTAGATTTTTTTGTTGATGCCCTTTATCAGGTTGAGGAAGTTCCCTTCTACTGGTTTGCTGAGAGTTTTAGTTATGAGTGAATGTTGAATTTTATCTAATGCTTTTTCTGCATCTGAGAAGACCAAATGGTTTTTCTTTTTAAATTTATTAATATGGTAAATTATACTGGCTGGTTTTCAAATGTTGAACCACCCTTGCATTTCTAGGATAAACCTACTTGGTCATGGTATATTATCCTTTTTATATTTTATTGGATTTGCTTTGCTAATATTTTGTCAAGGATATTGTTTCTTTTTTCATGAGTGATATTGATGTGTGATTTCCTTTTCTTGTAATGTCTGTGCCTGATTTTGGTATCAGCTCTTATTCTTTTCAGAAGAGTATTTTTAGAATTCGTATGTTGATGTAATTTGTATTACAGTGGAATAATAAGGGAGCTAGGTATAATTTGTATTATATGTGGTTATAGTATGTATTAGGTATGACTATTATTATTATACGTAACTCCCTTAAGCTACTTGTATATACAGTACAGTTTTTCTTCTATTTTCTGCTCAATTCTTTTCATTACCCCCTTTGCCACTGTTTTCTGCTGTGGTAGCTTTTCTTGCCACCTTGCTACAGCTTCCTCTTTCTCTTTTATATTGCCCTTTTCTTTTGTTTTAAGTGTTTATAGATGTTCTAGTCTTCTGCCTTTTAATCTCAGGATTCATTCATTCATGTATTGAAACAGAGTTTGAGTCCCTACTCTGGGCAAGACACTGTGCTACACAGTACAGCGTTACAGCCGAGGACATGACACGCAGGATAGCAGGCATAGCTGGAGGCATTACTAGTCTCCAGGTCCCTGGCCCTCAGTTTTCTCTGACTAGCAGGTAACCTGCTTGGATAGACAAGGGAGCCTGAAGGGGAATTCTTCCTGGGCTCAGAGGTTGGACCTCTAGCCCACTCCTTATTAGGCCTTGTCTTCTCTGGGCAGGGCAGGGGTCCTGTCAACCAAAGGTTCTAGGTCAATTCACTGAATGACTAATTGTGGAATTTTCTAAAGCTACACAAATTTACATAAATCACACAATTTCCCCCTAGTTATGTAAAGACTGTTTCTTTTAAAAAATATATCTTCGGACTTCGCTGGTGGCGTAGTGGTTAAGAATCCACCTGCTAATGCAGGGGACATGGATTCGAGACCTGGTCCGGGAAGATCCCACATGCCGCAGAGCAACTAAGCCCGTGTGCCACAACTACTGAGCCCACGTGCCACAACTACTGCAGCCTGCTGACCTAGAGCCCGTGCTCCGCAACAAGAGAAACCACCACAAAGAGAAGCCCGTGCACCGCAATGAAAAGTAGACCCTGCTTGCCACAACTAGAGAAAGCCTGCATGCAGCAATGAAGACCCATCGCAACCAAAAATAAATAAATACAATAAATTACACACTATATATATATATATATATATATATCTTCAATTTCCTCAACTTGCAATAGATAGATTGGTAGTCTAGGAAGGCTCTGAAGAGCCAGGATTCTAGGCTTCTCATGCTGTTGGACAATCTGAGAGTAAGTTGCATACATCATGATTCTATAGAATATATCTCTAAGTATATTCTTTTATATAACCAAGGTAAAATGATCAAATTCAGGAATTTAACATTGACGCAATTCTATTCTCTGACGTATAGTCAATATTCAAATTTTGCCAACTATCCTAATAAATATCCTTTGTAACAATTTTTTTTCCAATCTAGGATCCAGTCCAGTTTCATATGTTGCATTTCTTTGTCCTCTTTTGTCTCCTTTCATCATAAAAAGTTTGTCAGCCTTTCTTAGTCTTTTATGATATTTACATTTTTGAAGATTGAAGGCAGTTGGTGCATAGCTTGTCCTTCAATTTGGTTTTGTCTTATTGTCAGCCTCTGATTAGATTTGAGTTATTCACTTTTGTCAAGGATACTACATAAGTGACGTTGGCTCATTCTCAGTACTTAACATCAGAAGGCACGTGATGTCATTTTGTCTTATTGGTGATCTTTAGTCATTTGGTTAAGGTGATGTCTGCCAGATCTCTTCATTGCAAAGATACTTTTTCCCCCATATATAATGAATAAGTAATCTTTGGGGATATGGTTTGAGACTGTGTAAATATTTCTGTTTTGGAAGAAATTTCACTGACAGCTTTAGCATCCATTGATGATTCTTGCCTGAATCAATTATTATGATGGTGGCTACAAAATAGTGATTTTCTAACACTATCATTCCTCTACATTCATAAGCTGGCATTCTACTGTGAAAAGAGCTTTACCTCCCTGCCCCCTTTCTTCCTTCCTTTTTCTATTTATTTATTTATTTGCATACTTGTTTATATATACATATACGTTTCCGTAGAAATTCACAGACTCATTTCATGTTCAAAAATTCTCTTCTGAAAAGCAAAGGGGTGCAGAGTGTAAGGGTCATGCTTACCTTTGAAAAGAATGTAGATATGTAGACATATCATGAATTAACTCATTTTGATGCTCAAATTGCTTTTGACTTGGCAAGTAGGCGACATCCCTTAGCTTTAAAATTTTTAATATTTTAAAAAATGCTGCTAAGAATAATTTTAGTGAATATAATAAAAAGAAAATATTCATGACTATAATTGATATTTGTTGAATATATTCAAGAAGATTATTTCTTAAAACCAAACTTTTGGCAAATAAGTGTCATGAACTTTAAAAATCTGTTATTTGAATAAATGATTATTGAGTGAAATTTGCTTTCTGCCAGTGGTACTCTAGGACCAACTACCATTTGTATAAAAATTGCATCCTGGTAAATCTTGAAAACAAACAGATTAATCAAGATCAATAAAGTTCTTTAGATTTTTTGACTTTTAAAATATTAATTCAGCAAGCAGTTGCTAAGTAAGGCCATTACTTTTATGTGACACTATTGAACCCTGATGCTACATATTCTTGCATTTTTGACCTTTTGCATTTGGATCCCAGATGCACAAAATTGGGTTAATCACAATCCTTGGTTCATGATATACTGTCATCATTTTCCAAGATGACCCATTTTCATTTGTTAGTTATTTTAAATAACTGATTATAATTAGTTATGGTTTCATAACTAATTTTTTATAACTTTTAATATTTATTTATTATTTATTTATTTTGGCTGCTCTGGGTCTTAGTTGTGGCATGCATGCAGGATCTAGTTCCCCGACCAGGGATTGAACCCAGGCCCCCTGCATTGGTAGTGTGGAGTCTTACCCACTGGACCACCAGGGAAGTCCCCTAGTTATTTTTAAAATTGTGCACCTACAAACCCATCACTCAAAACAAAAGCTAGAACAGACAATAACCCTATGACCTGGCAATTCCACTTCTAGGTATGTACCCAGGAGAAACCCTTGCTTATGTACAAGAGGTGACATGTAAAAGAATATTCATAGCAGTGCTGTTTACAATAGCAAAAACCTGGAAACATCCCAAATGCTCATCAGTGGAAAGCAACATGAATAAACTGGTGTATTCACACAATGAACTATTATATAGCAGTCAAAATCAATGAATTATAGTGATACACAATATAAATAAATCTTGGGACTTCCCTGGTGGCGCAGTGGTTAAAAATCTGCCTGCCAATGCAGGGGACATGGGTTTGATCCCTGGTCTGGGAAGATCCCACATGCCGTGGAGCAAATAAGCCCATGTGCCACATCTACTGAGCCTGCAGTCTACAGCCCACACACTGCAACTGTTGAGCCCACACTCTGCAACTACTGAAGCCTGCTCACCTAGAGCCTGTGCTCCGCAACAAGAGAAGCCACCGCAATGAGAAGCCTGTGCACTGCAATGAAGAGTAGCCCCCGCTCGCCACTAGAGAAAGCCCATGCGGAGCGATGAAGACCCAATGCAGCCAAAAATAAAAAAATAAAAATAAATAAAAATAAATCTTACTGTAATATTAAGCAAAAAAAAGGCCTCAAAGAATAAATACAGCTTAATAGCATTTTTAATAAAGTTAGAACACAAAAATTTTTTAAATAATAATTTTTAGGAATATGGATAGATGCAAAGAAACTATATTAAAAGAGAAACAGTGGAATTATAAACAAGGGATTTAGAATATGGCTACCTGGGGTGAGGGAAAGCAGAGGGATAGGATGGGGGAGTGGGCACATGGCTAGTGTAGGTTATTGTCATGCTTATTAACTGACTGCTTTAAAGAAAATAAGTGTAGGGAATTCCCTAGTGGTCCAGTGGTTGGGACTCCTCCCTTTCACTGCTGAGGACCCAGGTTCAGTCCCTGGTTGGGAAACTAAGATCCCCACAAGCCACACAGCATGGCCAAAAAAATAAAAATGAAAAAAAAAAAAAAGTGTAAACCCAGTCTTGGACATATAAGGAAATTCCTGTTTTCTAGAACTTTTACTACAATTTTAATTCTAGAATTTCCTGATACAGCTGACTGACTTTCATGTAAATATATGTTAAAATCATGTGGCATTAATTTGGGATTATACTGTATGCCAAAAAATGAAGTTCATACATTTGTAGAAACAGAAGCTACTGAAATCCCAATAACCAACACTGCCCCTTTCTTAAAAAGTATAACACTTTGGTAGGAAAATATGAGAAAGTTTGAATAAGAATATTTTTATATAAATGGAAATTGGAAATCATAATTTAATTAAAAGGCTCTTTCACTTTTAATTCACAAAAAATGTTTTCTCAAGTTTGAACATTTCTGAAAGTCATGTATTATTTTTAACAGAGTAACTAGTTTTTATGGAGTTAACCTAGATCTCTCCCTAACAGAGTAGTGCTGATTCTGTTGCCTTACCATGGCTCTAATCCCAATCTCCTTGTTCCCTACAGCCACTACCCAAGTTTAGGCCTGGACTTGCAAACCCAAAGTCCACATTTAGCCTTCAGAATTTTTTTTTTTTGGCCCATGTAATGTTTACCTTAAAATTGTTGCCAATATTTTAAAAATTGGAAATTGTACTTAAAAATG
This sequence comes from Phocoena sinus, assembly GCF_008692025.1. Classification (NCBI taxonomy): domain Eukaryota; kingdom Metazoa; phylum Chordata; class Mammalia; order Artiodactyla; family Phocoenidae; genus Phocoena; species Phocoena sinus. Next base: position 73,226,398 of record NC_045766.1, on the reverse strand, counting down.
CAGATTCCAGCTTTATTAAAAAATCAGAATATTTGTCAACATTCAACTATAGCTAAGATGAGACTTTCCTTTTTGGATGAGGCATGGAGGTTCCAGTTCAGAGAGTTTCTGCCATTCTTCTACAACTGGCTGACTTCACTCATTGGCATTACACTTGGCCTTTATAGGGACTTCCAACCTCTTCTCATATCCATTCTTTTGACCTTCCCTCCAACATAGTACATACCCCATTACCTCTCCACATTGTCAAAAGTAGCTTTCTAAGCAAGTTTGATCAAATCACTTCTTGATTTGCATGTCCTTGATTTGCTCCTAATTGTTCTTAGGATAAAATCCAAACTCCCAATGGCGTCATGATCTGGTCTGCCTGTTTCTCACCTCTTCCCAGCTCTGATTACTACTCAGAACAAGCTGTTCCCAGACCCGCTTCCTCATGTCTGTGTTACTCTCTTCGCCTTCTCTTCCCTTCTTCTCCAGGCTAACTCATACTCATCCTAAAAGACTCTGCTCTGACATCAGTCCTCCAGGAAACCTTTCCCCAAAGCTTTTGCTTCCTCCCCTTCCTTTGTGATCCCAAAGCGACATGAACTCTTGCGAGTTTGTGAGTTCTTCATTAAAATTTTTGAGGTCTCCAAACACCACCTACCGGTGTTAAACCCGGGTAGGCTAAAGTGGGGTTAATCGTACTTGGATTAAGACCAGCGTTATTTTCGAGTCTAGACCTCTGACCGAGTATGGTTTCAAGGGTGAAGTGTGACAGACGTGTGTAAAGGTCCACACCAGTAAGAACTCCGGAGACTAGAGTTGGTGGGCGTTTCAGACCCTGGCTCCCCGCCGGGTGCACTACCGCAAGCTCGCCGCCAGGGTCTGAAGTCGCTGCGAGCGCAGCCTCTGATTGGATAGGGCGGTGCATGCCGGTAGCGGCCGGGCCTTCGAAGTGCTTGCTGGGAGTTGTAGTTCTTGGAGCCGGAAGAGGGGGTGGCTAGAAACAGCAGCTGAGGCAGCAGTCACTGCCTTTGCTGTCACCCGGCTGTAGTGCATCACTCTGAGCCCACCGGCCGTGGGTGCCTCCTCGGTTCCCAGGGGACTCTGGGAGCCCTGAGGGGCGAAGCGACGGGGACGCCTCTCAAGAGAAGAGGCGACGTCGCAGCCCCGGATGCGAGCAGAGGGCGCGGGAATGGAGCTTGGCGGCTGCGAGGAGGGCTTGCCGGAGGAGAGCAGGTGGGCTGGGAAGGGGCCGGAGAGTCGCGGGCGGATTGATGCGTTGAAGTCCCGGGAGGCTTGAGAGGGCTCGGAGAGCACGGGGAGACCTGCCTGGCGCGACAGACATGAGGGCAACTGTTGTGGGCAACTTGTTTGGGAAAAAATTCTGAAAGGAGGGACGCGCAGGGCGTGGATAGGGCGGACGAGGGAACGGGCTTAGTGAGGGTGAAGGAGGGGGGTAGGGTATGTTGAGGGCGGGGGGCTTGCGGGGTGGGCAGAAATGGGTGAAGCTCAGATCCAAGGCTGCTGGGGAGGAGGTGGATATTGAGAGGTGCTGTAGTGAGATTTCATAGGCCAGAGTCTATAGATAGCAGTAGGGGACAAGGTGGGTGCCCCGACTGAAACTTACGGTGACAGCAATTCGGGCCAATATTAAGAAGGTTGAAGTAAGAATTTCTGGGAGTAAAGGTTAGGCATTATGAGTGGCCTAGAAAGAAGCTTAGGAAAAATGAGTGTGAGGAAGGAGTGAAGGAGGGCCTGCGGATGAAAGTGGGCGATTGTAATGGCAGTGGAATGGGGATGGGGGCTTGCTAGTGGGACTAGAAATTGCGTGCGTGCCCTTTGTCAAAGCTGGATCCCTGTCAGAGAGTAACAGGACCTCCCTGTTGTTTCCTTTCCATCCTTAAACCTTTCACTCCTTCCCCACAATGCAGCTAAGCAATTTCCCATTTATTTATATGAAACTGTTGTCATCGAGTTCATACCTTCTAGAAATTAGAGAATTTAAGATTTTAAAAACTACTTTGACCGAATGGTGGCTTGGACTCTGGAGAGGTACTACCCTTATGTAGGGGTTGCTTCATTAATAACTCTGGTCTTAACCTCTTAAGAATCTGGAATGTACATCATAGAGCAGGAATGTGGGTTAAGGAAGTCTTTTTTTTAACATCTTTGTTGAATTATAATTGCTTTACATTGTTGTGTTAGTTTCTGCTGTATAACAAAATGAATAAGCTAAACATATACATATATCCCCATATCCCCTCCCTCTTGCATCTCCCTCCCACCCTCCCTATCCCACTCCTCTAGTGGGTCACAAAGCACGGAGCTGATCTCCCTGTTCTATGCTGATCTCCCTGTACTCTGCGGCTGCTTCCCACTAGCTATCTATTTTACATTTGGTAGTGTGTATATGTCCATGCCTCTCTCTCACTTCGTCCCAGCTTACCCTTCTCCTTCCCCTTCCCTGTGTCCTCAAGTCCACTCTCTACATCTGCGTCTTTATTCCTGTCCTGCCCCTAGGTTCGCCAGAACCATTTTTTTTTTTTTTAGATTCCATATATATGTGTTACCATATGGGATTTGTTTTTTTCTTTCTGACTTACTTCATTCTGTATGACAGACTCTGGGTCCATCCACCTCACTACAAATAACTCAATTTCATTTCTTTTTATGGCTGAGTAATATTCCATTGTATATATGTGACACATCTTCTTTATCCATTCATCTGTCGATGGACATTTAGGTTGCTTCCATGTCCTGGCTATTGTAAATAGAGCTGCAATGAACATTTTGGTACATGACTCTTTTTGAATTATGGTTTTCTCAGGGAATATGCCCAGTAGTGGGATTGCTGGATCGTATGGTGGTTCTATTTTTAGTTTTTTAAGGAACCTCCATACTGTTCTCCATAGTGGCTGTATCAATTTACTTTCCCACCAACTGTGGGAGAGGGTTCCCTTTTCTCCACACCCTCTCCAGCATTTATTGTTTGTAGATTTTTGATGATGGCCATTCTGACTGGTGTGAGGTGATACCTCATTGTAGTTTTGACTTGCATTTCTCTAGTGATTAGTGATGTTGAGAATCCTTTCATGTTTGTTGGCAATCTATATCTTCTTTGGAGAAATGTCTGTTTAGGTCTTCTGCCCATTTTTGGATTGGGTTGTTTGTTTTTTTGATATTGAGCTGCATGAGCTGCTTGTATACTTTGGAGATTAATCCTTCGTCAGTTGCTTCGTTTGCAAATATTTTCTCCCATTGTGAGTGTTGTCTTTTGGTCTTGTTTATGGTTTCATTTGCTGTGCAAAAGCTTTTAAGTTTCATTAGGTCCCATTTGTTTATTTTTGTTTTTATTTCCACTTCTCTAGGAGGTGGGTCAAAAAGGATCTTGCTGTGATTTATGTCATAGAGTGTTCTGCCTTTGTTTTCCTCTAAGAGTTTTATAGTGTCTGGCCTTACATTTAAGGAAGTCTTTCTTGACTTTTAAAAATATTCAGATATAATTAGAGTCTCAGGAGCAGCTGGGATCCAAAGACTGGAGGTGGAATATTTACCTCTGAGAAAATATCAACAGGGGAAAATTAATGAGATGTTGTATCTGGGTGAAGACCTGGCTGTTTTAAAGGGTGAGACTCCTCTTTTATGTGCACAGTTAGCCTGTGGCCTGCTGTACAAAACCTGGGCCGACAGGACCTTGGCGTTCCTGCCCGAGACTTGTGAATGATGTGTTCAGTGAAACTGAACATCTTACTTCCCTTTTCCATGTTTCAGTTTCTGCTTATGTATATTTGGCTACTTATTCTTCCTCCAGATGTCTGTGAACTGCTTCATGTAAAAGGTCCTATATACATTCTAAACAAATCTTAGGATTGTTTTTATTTTCCTCTACCAGTTCATGTGGGAGAGGCTGGGTTGGAGATTCAAATTTCCTCCCCATCTAGCTGAGTTTTTTATTTATTTAATATATTTAACAAACACTTATTTACTACATGCCAGGTGTTGCTTAAGAGCCTTACAAGTATTATTTAATCCCCATAACAACTGGGTGAGATAGGTACTATTCAATATATTATCACCATTTGACAGGTGAGGGAGCTGAGACATAGGATAAATAACTTGCCAAGGTCATACAGTAAATCCTTGGTGGAACTGGGATTCAAACCCAGGCAATCTGGCTCTACTTTTTTTTTTTTTTTTTTTTTTTGCGGTACGCGGGCCTCTCACAGCTGTGGCCTCTCGCGTTACGGAGCACAGGCTCCGGACGCGCAGGCTCAGCAGCCATGGCTCATGGGCCCAGCCGCTCCGCGGCATGTGGGATCCTCCTGGACCAGGGCACGAACCCGTGTCCCCTGTGTCGCCAGGTGGACTCTCAACCACTGCGCCACCAGGGAAGCCCCTGCCTGTCATTTTAAGACCGCTCTTTTTCTGTTATTCTTTCCATGCTTGCCTCTTAATCAAGGAACTTTAGTCAAAACTTAATTTCAGTAGTGGGATTATCCCCACAAAGTCACTCATACTGTTGCCATAGCCAACTCTATGTGGGTGGCTAGTTAACTCAGAATGTTTTATTTAATGGGACTTCATGGCACTGATGGACTCCTTAGTTCCAGATAGTCGAATGGTAAATAAAATACATGCCTTGTGCCTGAGAATTGAGGCACTGTGGCTGGGTCACTGCAAACCTAACCCTTCTATGGCCGGTAAAACACCCAATTCAGAGGACATCTTGATGAGATGGCATCATTTTTTTTTTTAATATATAATGAAGGATAAAACTGCTCAGTTATTTTCTGAAAGCAGTTGATGTAGTGAAATGTGCATAAGCTTTATATCCAGGTAGATCTGCATTTGAATTCTAGCTCTACGGCTTAACTTGGCTTATCCTGTTTAAGTGGGAAGAATGATGCCTTCCTGACAGGTAAATTGTGAGGATTCAGTAACATAATGTGCATAAAGCTCCTCACAGAGTGCCTGATATGTACTGAATGCAAAAAATGTCTACTTCCTTCTCCTCCTCAGTTTTCTTAAAATAAGGTTAGTGGGTGCTCTTCCAGTTACTGTTTTCAATGGTATTATTGCTCGCTCTTCCTCCTTCTGTGGCTCCTCTATCCGAGTTGAACACACTGGGGACTAGGGTGTTGGCCTAGCTTTTAACTTCATCCTTGGAGTGGAATGTCATAGATACCCCTATTGTTTTCCATGTAGCTAGTCACCACTAGCAAAGTGCTGTAATGCTTCGGGATGATACTTCACTTTTCCTAGGGTTTCCTAAATGCCAATTATTTGGAGTTTGTCTGGTGAAACTACTAAACAATTAAAGGAATGATTCTTCTTGCATTGCTCTGTCACCCTCAGCCGCCTTGGGCTATGCAATCTACTTCTGAGCTTGGAACCCGACTACTTCCACAGTTTTCGTGGTACAGTGAGTCAGACAGAGTGAGAATTCAAGGATTAAGATACCTTTTTGTGTCTCCAAACTGAGCTCATTCTATTGACCAAAACCTTTTCCTCCTCTGTTTTCTATCTCAGTTAATAGTGTTTTCCATTCAGTCAACCAAGTCAGAAACCTCAGTGAAATTTGATACTTCCCTCTCCTTCGTTTCCCATACCCAGGCAGTCACAGGTCCAATGAGTTCTCTTTCTGAATTTTCTCCTGAAGCCTTTTTTTTTTCCCTCCATTTCCAAATATATTGGCTAATATTACCGAAAAATCCAGGGAGTGGTATTGCTTCAGGAATGGCCAAATGTAGGTGCTTAAACAAAAGTTTGTCCCTCAGAGTGAGAGAGTGGCATGGACATATATACACCACCAAATGTAAAACCAATAGCTAGTGGGAATCAGCTGCATAGCACAGAGAGATCAGCTCAGTGCTTTGTGACCCCCCCTAGAGGGGTGGGAGGGAGGGAGATGCAAGAGGGAAGAGATATGGGGATATAAGTATATGTATAACTGATTCACTTTGTTATAAAGCAGAAACTAACACACCATTGTAAAGCAATTATACTCCAATAAAGATGTTAAAAAAAAAAAAGAAAGTTTGTCCCTGTCTGTGTGCTCTTTTTCTCGATGTGTTGGCTTCATTCTCAGGCAGATTTTTCTTTTTTTTATCTTTTTAAAAAAATTTATTTATTTTATTTAATTTATTTATTTTTGGCTGCGTTGGGTCTTGTTGCTACGCATGGGCTTTCTCTAGTTGCAGCGAGTGAGGGCTACTCTTCGTTGCAACATGCAGACTTCTCATTGCGGTGGCTTCTCTTGTTGCAGACTGCGGGCTCTAGGCGCGCGGGCTTCAGTAGTTGTGGCTCGTGGGCTCTAGAGCACAGGCTCCGTAATTGTGGCGCATGGGCTTAGTTGCTCTGTGGCATATGGGATCTTCCTGGGCCAGGGATTGAACCCGTGTCCCCTGCATTGGCAGGCGGACTCTTAACCACTGCGCCACCAGGGAAGTCGCAGATTTTTCTACAGGATGACCCTTGGCGACTTCAAGTTTAGCAATCCAACCAAAAAGAAGACAAAATCAATCTCCATAGGTATAGCAAAAGTGAAAATTCTGGGGCTGACTCTTTTTGGACTGACTTATGTTCCTGTTCTTGTAATCAGGGTATGGAATATGTTGCTCAGTCAGGCCTAAGTCAGGCCTAAGCCCAACCCTGGATCCTAGGGTAGGGTGATATTTTCTTGGGACTTCATGGACCAGATTAAGTGCCAGAGGGGTGATTCCCCTGTGAAGAATCATTATTCTGTTACCAAAAGAAAGGGACATGAATTCTGGGCAGCTATAAACAAAATTATTCACTAAAGCCTTTATTATTTCTCATTGTGGATTCTCTCAGTAGCCTCCTGACTAAGCTCCCAATCTGAGCCCAGTCCCCCTATTCCAAGCAGCTTCCACATTGCTACCAGCTTAATTTTTCAGAAGCAAAGTTACTCTAGTATTTTGCTCAGAAATGTTCAGTGATTTCTCATTGAAAATAGAAAGTCAAAACTTCTGTGGTATTCAGTGTGAAGTTTCCAGTTACAAAACCATGGCATTCACTCACTCACATCTCCTTCCTCACCATTCTGATACTTGCTCCTCTAAATTCCCTGCATTGCCTCCTTCTTTGCCTGGAGAGCTCTTATTCGTCCTTTAAATAATGCTCCTTTAGAAGTCATCATTGACCTGCCCTTTTCTATCTCTCTTATTACAGCACTTCTCACTCTATAGCATTTTTTAAATGTACGTGCCCCTTTTCCCCACTGCATTCTGAATATCCGAAGAGGTGGGGACTCTCCCTCTTTAACCACCATAAGCCTGGTGCCTAGCACAGTGCCTGACATATGGTTGGTGTTCACTGAATATTTATTTACTCAAGGAATGAAAATGGTAAAATTTGGTCATGCTTCTTATGGTTGGGCAGGTGTCATTGGTTCTGCAAGAGGATCACATGATTTTTGAGCAATCCAAACTGCTACTCCAATTATTAGTACAATTCTTCCTCCCCCCGCCCCCCGCTGCCCCCCCGCCCCTCCCCCCCCAAACATACTCTTGAAGCTTTTGGGGAAAATGCTATTGTCAGAACCCAGAAGCCGGAGGTGTATCAGCTGATAGCAGGAACCATAAGCTGAAGCTTTTCTCAGTATCTACCCTCCCCACAGCTGTTTCTGCTTTTTTATACTTACTTTATCACTTCTTCCATAAATGAAAATTTTTTCCTGTTTTTTATTTTGTTTTGTAATCTTTCCTCCATAAACAACCTGCCTTGGTATTTATAGACCAGCTCTGTCCAACATGATAGCCACTTAGCCACCTGTGGTAATTTAAGTCTCAATTAATTAAAATTAAATAAAATTTTAAAATTTCAGTTCTTTAGTCACACTGCACAGACTTCAAGTGCTTAATGGCCACAGTGGCTAGTGGCTGCCATATTGGACAGCACAGATACAGAACATTTCCAGCATCACAGAAAGTTCAATTGAACAATGCTGCTGTAGATTTAAATCTGCATTTTTCAGGAAAGAACTGCAGCATGCTTACATGTTTTTAGTTCCTCTGGATCAGGCTCACTTGAAGTGTAAACTACACTTGATTAGGAGGAGAGAAGATTATTAAAGGAAGTCATCAATAGTAGTGAGTAAATAGGAACTTGGCAAACTATCTCTCAAAGTTTGTGGGGCCATATCCTTTGACAGTGAAACTCACAGGAACCCTGCTGGATTGTAGGACTGAGAGATGATTGATTTTTTACTAAAAAACAGCAGAATCCCATAATTTCTTAAGGGTTCTCAGACAGTCTCCCGGTGAGCTCTCTCATTTGTATACTTTTGAGAAGAAAGCAGTAATAGTCATATTGCCATTCCTCTTCACCCACCTCCCTCCAAGACCATGAATTTATTTTTGCCTCCTAACCTCCTAAGGAGTCCTTTGAGAGTTTTAGATTTTCCAAGGGTGGTTTTTTTTTTTTTTAAAGATTATTATTAAGAGGAATGGTGTATTGACAGCATGTGTTATGGCGTTTCTAACAAAAAAGTTGTTGCAGGTCAGATTATTTAGAACTTCTTGGGAGAAAATTGTACTAGAGCTGAACCTTAATCCCTGAATGGGACAAGAAGAGAATCACTCCAAGTGGAAAGGTTTCCATGGATACAGTCATGAGAGTAGGTATGAGGTTAGCATGTTTGCATGTGTTAGAGAGAGAGAGAGAGAGAGAGACTATATTCAAATTGAGGAGTACTGAGCAGGATGGAGAATTTTTGAACTCTGTACTAAGGAGTTTGCATATCACCAGTGGTAAGGTTTCTGACATAAGGGATTTTCCTACCTTTTGTTAAATCTACCCATGGTTGAAATTCAAGAAATTTAGTATCATTAAAATTTAGTATGATTGGTGCCAATGGTTAGGTTCTCCTAAGTGCCCCAGAGCTGAGAGCTGAATAATAGAGTCAAGTATGTTTTTTCTATAAGCATATTGTTTATTTGAAAAGCATCATAAATATACTACATACTCTACAAGTTAAAAACTGTATAACTAAAAACAGAAAATATGGAGCCAGGTAAGAAGACAGTTAAACGCAAATTAAACGTGGTAGTTTCTTGCTACCTCAGTGTTACCAATAATTATTTCCTGGGACTTCCCTGGTGGCGTAGTGGTTAAAAATCTGCCTGCTAATGCAGGGGACATGGGTTTGATCCCTAGTCCAGGAAGATCCTACATGCCGTGAAGTAACTGGGCCTGTGCGCCACAACTACTGAGCCTGCACTCTAAAGCCCATGAGCCACAACTACTGAGCCCGCATGCCGCAGCTACTGAAGCCTGTGTGCCTAGAACCCGTGCTCTGCGACAAGAGAAGCCACCGCAATGAGAAGCACCCACACTGCAAGGAAGAGTAGCCCCCGCTCGCCACAACTGGAGAAAGCCCGTGCAGAGCAATGAAGACCCAACACAAACAAAAATAAATAAATAAATTTATTTAAGAAAATTATTTCCCTAGTTAGGTTTTTCCCTACTTTAAGAATGAACCCATTACTTCTTTCCAGGAAGTGCTTTCTCCATTAAAAGTCCTAGGTGCTTGCCAGACCACAATCTTTCAGCATAAGATGCCTTTGATACTTGAGTATTTAAAAAATCCTTTATGGTATTTTCCAGCTTCTGGTTCACTAACTTTGTTCATATTATTGACCTTTCTTTAATTGCTAGCCTCAAGGAAGGCTGAAATAGTTCCTCTCTTCTCTACATTCCCCTTATATAACCAAAAGTAACCACTATTAACATATCACTGTTTCTCTCAGTATATTTATGTTAAGATCATAAATATAATTTTACATTCTGTTTTTTATACTTTTACATACTTTCATTAGTTTTGGAAATTGTTCCTAATCAAAAATTTTATTGGTTTCATGATATTCCACATATGGGTATCACATACCTCTCCTCACATTTCAGGGATCAAATCATTACCTGACTTGCAACAACCTGACCTTCAACTCTGGTCTCAGGTAGATACCATATTACAATGCAGATAACTGGCATACTGTAGATGGGATATGCTAATAAGTTGAAGCTGTTTCCTTTTATTACTAAAAAGAGTCTTGGGGGTGGAAGATATGCCAATATATATTTCATGCATTGAATCTCATTTTACAATTGCACAGTATTTACTATTTATTTACTATTGATTTCACTTAATTTTAGTTATTAGTTTTATATTAGTTATATGGTATAACACTTCTTTAAAAAATAACATTTGCTTATAACTTTACTGTTTTAACCTGAGTGTTACTTCTAATTGTGATTTGGCAAGCTTAAGACTGAGTTGGCATTTAGGGAAACTTTTTCCTTGGGTATGCTTATTTGAGTTGCTTAAGCAATGCCTGTTCCTCTTCAAAGAATGTAGTCAAAATCCTCCCAAAAGAAAATTGGCAGGACTTTATTCTGAGATTGGCTTTGCTGTTTGCTGTTTGTGATAAATAAATATGATTCAAGTAGAGATGGATTATGCTGTCCCTTGCCACTCGAGCCTAGTTCTTCCTTGACATAGGGTAATATGCTTAGAATTGCTTTTAGTTTATGGTGGTTAAAGAAGAGCACTCTGTATACTTGCAGAAGTGGCCATACAAAGGGCTGCTTTGAGCCTAATATAGTCCTTGCCTGTGCCCAGATGAAGGTTACATGTGAATGCAAGATGATACAATCCAAATAATTATTACCAAACAGGTTTAGCCTAGGAAAGACTGACCTCACTTGCTAACAATCTGGGTAAAGAATGAGGAGGAATATTTTATTTCTCATGGTGATCTATTTATTTGCATCTAAGATTCAGGTATGAATGGATTAATCCAGCCATTGTATATGGGCTTCAGTTGAACTTAGTATTTCAGCTCTCTGAAAATGATAACAGTATCATTAGGGTAAAGGATCCTAAAAAGTAAAGACACTAAACAAACTAGCTATGTAAATCAAAAAATTTTTAGGACTTCCCTGGTGGCATGGTGGTTAAGACTCCACCTGCCAGTGCAGGGGACACGGGTTCGAGCTCTGGTCCGGGAAGATCCCACGTGCCGTGGAGCAACTAAGCCTGTGTGTCACAACTACTGAGCCTGTGCTCTAGAGCCCGCAAGCCACAACTACTGAGTCTGCGTGCCACAACTACTGAAGCTCATGCGCCTAGAGCCTGTGCTCTGCAACAAGAGAAGCCACTGCAATGAGAAGCCCGCGCACCGCAATGTAGAGTAGCCCCTGCTCACCGCAGCTAGGGAAAAGCCCACGCGCAGCAACGAATACCCAATGCAGCCAAAAATAAATAAATTAATTAATTAAAAAAACTTTTTAAAGTTTACTTTTCATCTATATGAGCATATACCAAATATAGACGGTTTGGTACATCTTAGAGTAAGAGCCACCTTCTTTTGTAGCTGTGGTATCTCAAGGGCACTTCATTTGGGGGAAGAAAATTTCTTTAGTTTGTACAGAAGTTGTTAATAGATCTGAATGCTCAAGATTTCTAGGGTTTCAATGCTCTTTGTAAAATTTTGGAATCAAAGCCCTAGGATGATAGGGTACTTGGTGTCTACTTTCAGGATTTATTATGATGTTCTTTGTGTCTTTTTTTTTTTTTTTTTGCGGTACGCGGGCCTCTCACTGTTGTGGCCTCTCCCGTTGCGGAGCACAGGCTCCTGACGCGCAGGCTCAGTGGCCATGGCTCACGGGCCCAGCCGCTCCACGGCATGCAGGATCCTCCTGGATCGGGGCACAGACCCGTGTCCCCTGCATCAGCAGGCAGGCTCCCAACCACTGCGCCACCAGGGAAGCCCTATTATGATGTTCTTTGACAGTTAACCTTGTAAGATCAATACAGAATGAATCAGAACACAGATATGCAGAGTCACTTGAGGAACCAGACTGGCTCTCAGGCTTGCACCACTTGATTGTAACCTGTTGGAATGTAAAACTGTCTCAGTCAGAACAGGCCAGATGCTTCCTGAGGAAGCATAGGAGATGGAGAATCCCTGAAGCAAAAGCTGGCAGTCAGTTGGCCTCTGTGATGGCAGTTTCACAGTACAACAATAAATGGCCTTTTAATGACCACCTCAGTCCTGTGTGCATCTTAGTTATCTTGGAATATCTCCCAGGACTGGGTTAGAAATAGAACAGGGGAATGGCCAACAGGTATATGAAAAAGTGCTTCACGTGACCAATCATCAGGGAAGTGCAAATCAAAACCACAATGAGATATCATCTCACACCTGTTAGAAGGGCTAGCATCAAAAAGACAAGAGGCGGGCTTCCCTGGTGGCGCAGTGGTTGGGGGTCTGCCTGCCGATGCAGGGGACATGGGTTCGTGCCCCGGTCCGGGAGGATCCCACGTGCCGCGGAGTGGCTGGGCCCGTGAGCCATGGCCGCTGGGCCTGCGCGTCCGGAGCCTGTGCTGCACAGCGGGAGAGGCCGCAGTGGTGAGAGGCCTGCGTACCGCAAAAAAAAAAAAAAGACAAGAGGCAACAAGTGTTGGCGAGGGTGTGGAGAAAAAGGGACTTTTGGTGGTATTGTAAATTGGGGCAGCCATTATGGAAAACGGTTTGGAGATTTCCTCAGGATATTAAAAATAGAATTACCGTATGATCCAGCAATTCTCCTTCTGGATATATATCCAAGGGAAACAAAATCACTCTCTTGAAAAGATATCTGCACCCCCATGTTCATTGCAGCATTATTTAAAATAGCCAAGACATGGAAACAACCTAAGTGTCCATTGACACATGAATGGATAAAGAAAATGTCACACACACACACACACACACACACACACACACACACACACACACACACAGAGGAATATTATTTAGCCATAAAGAAGGAAATCTTGCCATTTGTAGCAACATGGATGGACCTTGAGGGCATTATGCTAAGTGAAATAAATCAGACAGAGAAAGACAAATACTGTATTATCTCACATATGTAGAATCCAAAACATCCAAACTCATAGAAATAGAGAACAGATTGATGATTACCAGAGGCAGGGGATGAGGGGGTGGGGGAGATGGGTGAAGGTGGTCCAAAGGTACAAACTTATAAGTCACTTTGGGGGTGTAATGTACAGCATGGTGATTATAGTTAACAGTACTGTATTGTATATTTGAAAGTTGCTAAGAGAGTAGATCTTAAAAGTTCTCATCACAAGGAACAACATTTATAACTGTGTGAGGTGATAGATGTTAACTAAACTTACCCTGGTAATCATTTCACAATGTATACATATATCAAATCATTATGTTGTATGCCTTAAACTAATATAATGTTATATGTCAATTATTTCTCAATAAAACTGGGGGGAAAAAAGAAATAGACTCAAATGTTTAATGATATAAGGTTAAAAAAGCCTGGTGTCTCCCAGTTTGAATAAATTCTTGGTCTCAAAGCCTTCAGAGGAGAAAACCAGAGTGAGATCCATTTGGCTTTCCCCTTTTAGATAATACTCCTGTACCAGACCTAGCTTCATTCATTTTATTTTATTTGTCTGCCTTTACTCTCTTCATCCACTTTTTAAAAGTGGCTCAGAAAGTGTACAAAATGTATGAGAGTTACAAAGGATTCCAGTTCAGAGCCCTCCTACCCTAATAGGTATTTAAATGATATTAAAATAGTTATAGTGAAAGTTCCTTGAAGAAATTATAACCATTCCCAGGACTGTCCTTGAAGAGGAAAGAGTAGTATTCTAATAAGAAATGAAAGGGCTAGATAAAGTGTACAACATAACAATTGGGGGCCCAAGAGAAGGAGTTTGACACCTCATCTCATGTTTTCCTTATCCAGTTTGATTCTGTGTATCCAGTTCTTTTCACTCAATTGCAGCTGGTTTTGAATTTTTATTGGGTTGGAAGCTGTGTTGAGAAAATGCTGGGAATTGGAGAGGAGCCTTGACAATCATCTAGGGCAATAATTTTCAAACTTTTACACTAAAGTACTTCACATGGTCCAAGGGAATAAGCCAATAGTTGATTGATTTGGGGACATGTCCTAAGTGGCTCAGTGCAAGCTTAAAACATTTCGTCTCAATTTTAGGTTAAAATATTAAGGGGGAAAATCATGGGCAATTTGTATTCTTATCCATAATATTTGTGTACAGATATATGTACTTAGTACTGGAAATATAGTTAATAAAAAGTTGTTTTGGGGGCTTCCCTGGTGGCACAGGGGTTGAGAGTCTGCCTGCCGATGCAGGGGACACGGGTTCGTGCCCCAGTCTGGGAAGATCCCACGTGCCGCGGAGCGGCTGGGCCCGTGAGCCATGGCTGCTGAGCCTGTGCGTCTGGAGCCTGTGCTCCGCGACGGGAGAGGCCACAACAGTGAGAGGCCCATGTAACGCAAAAAAAAAAAAAAAAAAGTTGTTTTTGGCTTTTTTTTTGACAAAAGATTTCTGGTTTTCAGCAAATGCCCTCATCTCTTTATATATTGCCCATGTAATGTCATTGTCCAGAAACGGATCTTAATGGGTCACACTCCTAGAAACAGGGTTATAGGCTACTTACATGAGGATGGAATGATAGTAGATGAAGATCACCTTACAAAGCACAATATGCCATGTAAATATGAGGGCTTTATATATATATGTTTGTTTGTTTGTTTATTTATTTTGGCTGCACCGGCTCTTTGTTGCAGCATGTGGAATCTTTAGTTGCGGCATGTGGACTTCTTAGTTGCAGCATGCAGACTCTTAGTTGCGGCATGCGGGCTTTTTCGTTGTGGCATGCAAACTCTTAGTTGCAGCATGCATGCAGGGATCAAACCCAGGCCCCCTGCATTGGGAGCGCAGAGTCTTACCCACTGGACCACCAGGGAAGTCCCAATATGAGGGTTTTAAAACAAAATCTTCGTGTTCTTTACAACTTCAGTCCTCCCAGAATTGGGTCTTATACTCAAGTAAAAAATTAATAGGGGAGAGAATGTTAGGATGTGGGGCAGGAGGCTTCTTGTCTTAGACTTTCTTTGACGTGGTCAGGATCAGGTACAACAAAGTAACTAACCATTGGTATAATTGATGCCCTTGCAGGAGGGAGCACTGGCAGTTGCTGGGTAATTTGAAGACTACTGTGGAGGGTTTAGTATCAGCTAACAGCCCCAATGTCTGGTCCAAGTATGGTGGCCTGGAGCGGCTTTGCAGGGACATGCAGAGCATCCTCTATCATGGGCTCATCCATGACCAGGTATGTAGATCCCTTCTTTTCTTTTTGTGCCAGATTGGCTGAATCACTTGTTGGAAAGAAATAGTTGCATTAAGTTGTTGGCAGGGAGAAGATGAAGGCAACTAGTCTCTGAGCCCTTGAGAGCAAGACTATAATACACGATAACAAGGAGGAGGATAAGGACAACGATGATGAATCATTGAGATATTCCTCTTAAGAGTATCCTAGGACGCATCTGAGAAATATTTACAGGATATTGTCATTTTTAGACTATGCTGTGAGCATCACTTTGTTGATAACTTGTTGATGCTTGTGAGTGATAGTTTTAGTTATAGCTTACGTTTTCTTCTATGTAAACTTTATTGATGTTGTTTCTTTTCCTAAGTATCCTCAAACACTCTAATAAGCTTTGAGTATTAAAAATGAGTGGAATCTACTAACACTCGATGGTTTCTGCTTTAGTTCTCAATGGCAGTTACTCCAATGTTTTAAATAAGGTTTGGTTCTGGATAAAATTGTCAAGTGGGTCATTGGATCTGATCCTCCTACTTTTTAAAAATCAAACCTCACAAATATGTGCATAATTTGTGTTCCCAAACACTCATGCTGTTCCCATGTAAGGCCTTAGTATTCTTTCCTGAAACTCTTTTTTTCTAAGCCAGGCTTGTCTTTCTTTTTTAATCAGAATTTATTCTCAACTAGCAGTCACACTGGAAAAAATTAATTGGTATTAAGATATTCATAGTTGATAGGATTTAATGTGGTACCCTCCCTTCTAAAAATATGTATATATCACCTCTGAACAAACTCTTTAAACCAGTGTTCTTGCTGAGTTTTTTCAGAATTCAGTGGAAAAGTTGGCTTAGGTTAGATTTTCTTGATTCAGAGTAAGTTCTAAAAATGAGGCCCTCTTTCTAAAGAATTTTGAAGATATGGGGAAAATTTTTATCCTTTAAAGAGCTGAATCTTGATGGTCATCATTATTAAAACCTCATTCCAGGAATTTGGAGGCAACATTGTATAGTAGACTGACAGAAGTCTTTGGAATCAGACAGAACCTGGATTGAAATTGCTCAGGTCCTTGGGCGAAAAAATGACATGGTAGTAATAATTATGGATTTTTGAGTCAGACTGCTCTTATTTTATCTCAGCTTCACCACTCTGTGGTATTGGGTAAGTTACATAACTGTTAGTGCTTCTGTTTCCTCATTTGTAAAATGAGGCGGTAACACTGGTATGTACTTCATAGGATTGTTGTGAGAATTAAATGAGATAATACCTGAAAAAGCTTTAGAAAGTGTAGTAAGTTGTCTGTCAGTCTTAACTATTAGGTGATATTAACTTTTTTGAGCCTTTTCTCATCGTTAGAAATGTTGATAATATTATTTATATCATAATGTTTGATGGAAAGGTTAAATGAAATGGCATACAAATTTGCCTAGCACAGTTCGTGGTACATAGGAAATAATTAATAAATGTTCCCCTCATTTTTTTTTAAGCTTCAAGTTACATGTTGTCCTATGAAAAAAATATGACCATTGGAATTTACAAAACAAATAATTTAACCCACTGCAATCTGGTTTCTGCCCTTACCACTGTTGTTCTTGCTACTGAAGTTTAAGTAAGTCCATGTAACCAAATCCAGTGAACATTTCTCCTTTGAGCACTGTCTTGTGTTCTTCACTGTTGAACATCATCAGACCTTGCCTTGTACTGCATTATTCCAATGTTATGGAGACCTTCTCCTACCTCTGTGATCACTCTTTCTTAGTTTATGTCCGTGGAATCTCTTCCTCTCGGATTTTAGTTTTTAATACAGTCCAGTCCTATGTCCTTATCTCTTATTACATTGTACATTTTCTGAAACAGTCTCCTTCAGTCCTATGTCCAGTCCTATGTCCTTATCTCTTACTACATTGTACATTTTCTGAAACAGTCTCCTTCACTTGCGTTGTTTTAACTGTCACCTATACACTACCTATCCCCAGCTCAGACATCTCTGCTGAACTTCAGATCCACAAGACTAGCTGTCTGGCTATCTGCTATACATTATCATCTGGCTGGCTGTCCTATAGGCCAAGTACAACATGACCCAAAACAAACTTACTTTCTCTCATAAGGTTGCCCTTCCTCCTGATATTTTTAATACTGATCTGTGGCATTGCCAGCTACTCAGTCTCCCAAGCCAGAATTGGGAACCACGCCAACATGTTTTACAAAAACCCAATACAAGTTTCCCAGACTGATGACCAAGATAGCTACCAGATTAGAGGCACTGTCATTTAGTGGTTAAAGTACTTTCATCTCGATAGCAAAAAAAGTTCTTTTCTTGGCTCTATTACTCATTTTACATTGTCATCTGGAGTAATCATTTTACTATATTTGAAGACAGTTTTACCATCTGTGCCAGAAACAGAGTATGTGTCATGATGAAATAGTAAAGTCAGTGGAATTCCCAAGTGGAAGATGCTTGGTAAATGCAACACAATATTATTGTTATTAGTAAGTAATAAGATCTGTGAAGGTACCTGGTCAGCAGAATGAAAACTGTTAAAGGATACGGTCACCTACAAAACAGCAGTAGTGTTAGTAAGTGCAAGCAGAGCAAACCAGACAAATCTGTCATACACACATACATTTAGCAACTACAGGCTCTAGTGGGAAGAATTAAAGACAAAAGATCCATACCAACTTCACTGCTGCTCAGTTCTGCCTTGTAAAGTCCTAAAAATTAAAGTCTGTATTAAGGACTTGTTTTTCCTTTTCATTTCCTCCCTAAAGATTAAGGCTTTCAAAGGCTTCTGGCTGCTGTGTCATCAGGAAGCTATTCTGGGTGTTGTGCTCTTGGAGGGGGGAGGGGATACAATGATTCATGCTGGCCATATCTCTTCCGTGCTTTCCTAAGGATGTGTTATGGAATGTGAAGTGTATTTTTTTAAATCACGCAGGGCCTTAGGAAACTCTAACATCGTGACCATATTCTTAGAGGGATCTCGTTTTCCTTGACATCCTGCATCTGGGCTACCTTTTAGTCTTTCCATAACGCAAGGTATATTTGATAACCCCTTCTCTGCTGCTTAGAAACGTGGAGACGCTTAATCCCTGAGATTTCTCAGCTGACTAGAAGTGCAAAGATTCCCCCCACCTTTTCCAACACTAAGAAGAAACCTGTACTTTGCAGTATAGATGGCCCAATTTAAAAAATAGCAATAATAACAAAAAAGACCTCTGGGTATATATATATATATACATATATATATATATATTTTTTTTTTTTTTTTTTTTTTTTGGCCATGCCGTGTGGCATGCAGGATCTTAGTTCCCCAACAAGGGATCAAGCCGGTGCCCCCTGCATTGGGAGCATGGAGTTCTAACCACTGGACCGCCAGGAAAGTCCCTGTGTATTTCTTTTCTGAATA
The DNA here is from genome assembly GCF_008692025.1 of Phocoena sinus. Classification (NCBI taxonomy): domain Eukaryota; kingdom Metazoa; phylum Chordata; class Mammalia; order Artiodactyla; family Phocoenidae; genus Phocoena; species Phocoena sinus. The sequence continues at coordinate 73,207,836 of NC_045766.1, read as the reverse complement.
TATAAGTAATATACATGTTTTTATTTGCTGAACATTTGGGAAATACCAAAAAGAGTTTAGAAGAAAGTAAGTTATTACCCATAATCTCAACATCAAGTAATAACAATCACTCTTTAACATTTTGGTAGATTCTCTTATATTTTTCTATGCATGTACATGCTTTTTAAAATATTAAGATTATACTGTATCTATTACTCTGTAACTTGCTTTAACATATTTAATTAAAATAGACAATACAGGGAATTCCCTGGCTGTCCAGTGGTTATGACTCCACGCTTTCACTGCTGAGGACCCGGGTTCAATCCCTGGTCTGGGAACTAGGATCCCACAAGCCACACTGCGTGGCTAAAAAAAAAAAAGAGAGAGAAAATAAACAATACATTTATATGGTTAAAAAAACAAAATGTGTAAAACCACATGCAGTAAATATCTTGTTTCCTTCCAATCCCATTGGTAACTACTGTATTCTAGTTTCCTTCCAGAGAATTTTTATGCTTATTAGAGCAAATATGAATAATTTTCTTTGCTACACCTTTTGATTTTTCGTACAAATAAAAGCATACTATAAACACTACTCTACACCTTGCTTTTTTCACTTGATGTGATTGTAATTCATCGCAATCCATTACATAAAGAGGTTCTTCATTCTCTTTTACAGCTGTCATTTTATAATATTCCATTCTATGTATGTACCATAATTTATTTAATCAGTCTCCTGGTAATAAACATTCAGATTCCTTCCAAGCATTTGCTCTTAGTAACAATGGTACAGTGAATAACCTTGAGTATAGGTCATTTTGCCCTTTACCATAGGATACTGCTAGAGGTAGAATTCTTAGGCTAAAGGGTATATGCATTTCAGTTTTGATAGCTATGGCGAAATTGCCCTCCAGAAAGTTATGTCTGTTTACGCCCTCAGCAGCATTGTATAAGAGGATCTGATTCTTCATACCCTTGACCATATAGGGTGTTATTAAACTTTAAACTGTCGCCAACATAATAGGTGAAAAGTTATATTTCTTTTACTCTGAAAGATGTTTATAAGAGCCATTGAAGTATTTTTCTGGGACTTCCCTGGTGGCGCAGTGGTTAAGAATCCGCCTGCCAATGCAGGGGACACGGATTCGAACCCTGGTCCGGGAAGATCCCACATACCGCAGAGCACCTAAGCCCATGTGCCACAACTACTGAGCCTGCGCTCTAGAGCCCGTGAGCCACAACTACTGAGCCCACGCGCCACAACTAGTAAGTCCACATGCCACAACTACTGAAGCCCATACGCCTAGAGCCTGTGCTCCGCAGCAAGAGAAGCCACCGCGTTGAGAAGCCCGCACACTGCAATGAAGAGTGGCCCCGCTCGCTGCAACTAGAGAAAGCCCACGTGCAACAATGAAGACCCAACACAGCCAAAAATAAATTAATTTTTTAAAAAAAGTATTTTTCTGTGAACTTTTCCCTGTATTACCCCCATTTCCTTAGATTGTCAATCTTTTCCTACAGATTTGTAGAATCTCTTTATTTATTAAGGGAATTAGTTATTTGTCTGTAATGTGTATTGCAAATATTTTTTCCTAGCTTGTCTTTTGACATTTCTTTTTGTTGTTGTTTTCTTTGAATTTTTGTATTTTATTTTATTTGTTTTTTTATACAGGAGGTTCTTATTAGGTATCCATTTTATACATATTAGTGTATATATGTCAATCCCAATCTCCCAATTCATCCCACCAGGACCACCCCCACCCCGCCACTTTCCCCACTTGGTGTCCATACATTTGTTATGGTGGCTTTTACTATACAGAAATATCGGATTTTTAGTAAGTCAAATTAATCAGTTTTCTTAGGGCTTCTGGGCTCTATTTGATGCTCTGAAGGGGCTTTCCCACTATACAATTATTAAAAATGTTTCTCCATGGTTTCTTCTATTACTTTTATGGGTTAATGTTTTACATTTAAACCATTCTATCTGTAATTTATTTTGAATATACTTAATTTCCTTGGCACATGGATCTATTTCTGTTATGGTCTGTTCTCTATTTGTGTGCTATCACCACTCAGTTTTAATTATTGTAGCTTTTCATTATGGTAGGAGTAGTCCCTCACTCATATAGCATCTTTTGTTGTTGATTTTTTCCCCCAACATTCACCTATTTATCATTTTATTTTCTTGTTAACTACCATATCATTTTTTGATAAGGACAGGAAAAGCCTTACACATGACCTGGATCATTAGCTGATTGATTGAGGGAAATTAAACATTGTTAAAATACATCACTTAAACATTTTATTTTAATTTAAAACATCCTAAATTTACATTTAATTAAGAGTCTTTGGGTATAGGGTCAAACCTCTTCTGTGAGAATGAATCCACTGATGGAGTTCCATATCATCTTTCTTGTATAAATTACACCCATAATACATCATACAGGACTTCCAGCTTCCATTTCTTTATGTTGGACTAGCAATTTAAAGATCCTATAATATGAATATAAAATGTTCTACATTTTTAGGCTTTCTCCCCCCAACTTTGAAATTGTCTTGTCCCTACTTAATTTGACATCAAGTTTTTATTCAGGTTTTTGTGTGTACATAAGTAAATTGCTGGATCATATGGTAAGAGAATCTTTAGTTTGAAAGAAACTGCCAAACTGGTTTCCAAAGTGGCCATACTATTTTGCATTGCCACTAGCAATGAATGAGAGTTCCTGTTGCTCCACATTCTCACCAGCATTTGATATAAGCATTGTTCTGGATTTGGGCCATTCCTTTTTTTTTTCCTCCCCTTTGGGCCAATTTAATAGATGTGTATTGTGTTGTTTTAATTTGCATTTCCCTGATGACATATGATGTGGTGCCTTTTTTCACATGCTTATTTGTCATCTGTATATCTTCTTTGGTGAATTGTCTGTTAAGGCCCTTTTTTTTTTTTTTTTTTTTTTTTTTTTTGCGGTACGCGGGCCTCTCACTGTTGTGGCCTGTCCCGTTGTGGAGCACAGGCTCCGGACGCGCAGGCTCAGTGGCCATGGCTCACGGGCCCAGCCGCTCTGCGGCATGTGTGATCTTCCCGGACCAGGGCATGAACCCGTGTCCCCTGCATCGGCAGGCGGACTCTCAATCACTGCGCCACAAGGGAAGCCCAAGGCCCATTTTTTAAATTGGATTGCTTGTTTTCTTATTGCTAACTTTTAAGAGTCCTTTGTATATTTTGGATAACAATCCTTTATCAGATTTGTCTTCTGCAAATATTTTCTCCCTGTCTGTGGCTTATCTTCTCATTCTCTTGACACTGTTTGTCAGAAAGCAGAAGTTTTAAATTTTAATGAAGTCCAGCTTACCAGTTCTTTCTTTCATGGATCATGCCTTTGGTCTTGTATCTAAAAAGTCACCACCATACCCAATATAGGTTTTCTCCTATGTTATCTTCTTGGAGGGTTATAGTTTTCCATTTTACATTTAGATCTGTGATTCATTTTGAGTTAATTTTCGTGATGGGTATAAATGTTGTCCAGTGTTTCAGCACCATTTGTTGAAAAGACTATCTTTGCTCCGTTGTATTGCCTTTTGCTCCTTTGTCAAAGATATTTACATTGGTCTATTTTGGGGCTCTCTAATCTGTTTCACTGACTTTCTGTCTGTTCTTTTGCCAATACCACACTGTCTTGATTATTGTAGCTTTATAGTAAGTTTTGAAGTCAGATAGTATCAGTCATTTTTGAAGAAAAACATTGTTCTTCTCCTTCAGTATTGATTGGCTATTCTGGGTCTTTTCCCTCTCCATATAAACTTTAGAATAGTTTGTAGATATCTACAAAATAACTTGCTAGGATTTTGAATCAGATTGCATTGAATCTATACATCAAGTTGGGAAGAACTGACATCTTGACAATATTGAGTCTTCATATCTATGAACATGGGTTATCTCTGTAACTTAGTTCTTTAATAGCTTTCAGCAAAGTTTTATAGTTTTCATCATAGAGATCTTGTATATATTTTGTTAGATTTATACCTAAGTATTTCAATTTGGGCAGTACTAATGTGTATGGTATTATTGTGTTTTTAATTTCAAATTCCACTTGTTTATTGCTGGTATATAGGAAAGCAGTTGACTTTTATATATTGACCATATATCCTGTGACCTTGCTATAATAACACTTACTAGTTCCAGGAATTTTTTTGTTGTTGATTCTTTCGAACTTTCGAATTTTCTGCATAGGCAACCATGTCATGTGTGAACAAAGACAGTTTTATTTCTTCCTTCCCAATCTGTATTCCTTTTATTTCCCTTTTTTTTTTTTTTTTTGTCTTATTGCATTACTGGCAAGGTATTTCCTGACTTCAGGGACAAAGCATTGATGGAACCAATCCAGAAAAAGGGTTCTTATTGTATGACCAAAAGACTGGCAGCTGGTGTTTATCTTTTTGCTTCAAGGTTTGAGGGTTAGCAGCTTCATAGATAAGGGCAATTCTGATCATAAACCCAACTACATTTACACAAAACAGTGGAGTAAGCCTGTCCCTTCCTTCTTAAATCCTGGTGCTTGCTTCTCTTCCTTACTAGTAAATGTCCTTTGTGGCATTTTTTTCCCAGAATAGGGCACTTTCATCTGCATTAAAAACCTGTTCAAGCAAGAGAGAGGCATGGACATATATACACTACCAAAAGTAAGGTAGATAGCTAGTGGGAAGCAGCCGCATAGCACAGGGAGATCAGCTCAGTGGTTTGTGACCACCTAGAGGGGTAGGATAGGGAGGGTGGGAGGGAGGGAGACACAAGAGGGAAGAGATATGGGAACATATGTATATGTATAACTGATTCACTTTGTTATAAAGCAGAAACTAACACACCATTGTAAAGCAATTATACTCCAGTAAAGATGTTAAAAAAAACAAACAAACAAAAAACCTGTTCAGGCAGATATCCTTTCTCCTCAGTTATTTTCTTAATGGTGTCTGTGAATTTGTCTGCTGCCTCTTGGTAAGCAGAAGCTGCTTCTCCAAACCTCTTTCTGAAATTTTTAAACCATCCTTTTCAGGCATTGACTTCCCTAGCTTTAGATCCTCCACCTTCTTTTTGCTTTCAGTTGTCACATAATGACTTTGCTTTTTCTTGAATCATATTAGAGTCCATAGGTATGCCTTCCCTATAGCAATCCTGTACCCACATAAAAGCTGAATTTTTCAATATGAGATTAAAAGGTATTTCTCAAAAAGTACAAGGTTTTTGGGCCTGCTGGAGTAGCTGCAGGCACAGCTTCACAAATTTCCTTTTATTTTTTTACCATGGTCCTTACACTGGATTCACTTATCTTGAAATGGTGGGTAACTGCAGCTGCAGGCCTCAATCTACAGTGCATATCAAGCAGTTCAGCTTTTTCTTATAATGTCATGACTTCTCTCTGCTTCTTGGGAGCACTCCCACCATCACTAGTAGCACTTTGTATGGGTCCCCTGGTGTTATTCAGGGTCTTTGGTATTACACTAAACACAATGGAAAATACACAAGAGCTGGGCAAGGTCACTTTTTACTGCAGTATGTAATTTACTGGAGAGACGAACCGCTCATACAGAGATGATTAGTGTCACATGGCATTTTGAGTGGACACTCACAACACTTGAGCTCACAACAATAACAACAGGAGGTGGCTACAAAATTATTATAGTAGTACATAATTGCGTAAAATTAACTACTGTTAATTTTATGCAATTATTTAATACTGCTTCTTAACGTTTGTTTATATTTCTCTTGACTGCACATGGCACCATCTATGGTCCATAGGTGTTTGTGTGTGTAAGTTTTGATAAACTTTAACTTTTTATAATATGTTTGTATATATTTTATGGTAGTAAATGATAAAATAGGATAACATCTACCTATATTTTATGCATTCATGAGATCTCTAACTTTCCTAATTTTTTCAATATTTCTAGGCTGTGCAGTTCATCTGCAAGTATTTTCAAATTGTTGCAAATCTCCAATAAATTTTCCAATATATTTATTTTAAAAATCCAGTTATAAGAGGACCCACCGTTCAAACCCGTGTTGTTCAAGGGTCAACTATATAGCCTTCTATATCATATGCATTGTATTACCTCCTCAAAAGAACAATTAAAATAATTTTTAACAATTATTCTTTAAAAGGGTGAACATCTGTATGTATTCCTTTTATTGCTGCTGAGAACCTTTGTTGAGGCAAGGGAAGGTTAGGCTTTGCTTTTTTTTGGCCGTGCCACACGGCATGTGGGATCTTAGTTCCCTGACCAGGGATCGAACCCACGCCCCCTGCATTGGAAGTGTGTGAAGTCTTAACCACTGGACCGCCAGGGAAGTCCCAAGTTAGGCTTTTCTTTTTCCTGTCTTTGAATGTCAGTACGAGAACTAGATGTGGTCCAAAATGGAAACAATTTGTTTACCTTCTGTGTCCCTGAAACAGGTGTATTGCCACCAGACTGATTACTGGCAATTTGTGAAAGACATCCGCTGGCTCAGTCCCCACTCAGCCCTTCATGTGGAGAAGGTAAGAGGTGAAGGTAACCACAAGGCTTTGATGTTTGATGTTCTGTATGAAGAGTCTCCTAGGCTAGAAGGATGGCATATGTCAAGTTTCCTATTAACTGAGGAGAGGAAATTAACCCTGTAGGACTGATTTGGAGGGGAGGATGATTTACTTTAAAAAATAAGCTTTGCACACCCATTGTTCTAGGCCACTTTCCCTCCTCTGGGGAAGACCTGAAAAAATTTTGTTACTTTCAAAAGATTTGCAAATATGGGACCAGAGTGAAGCTTTTTAAAATCTAGGACAAATGGCAAGAAGTTTCCTGAATGGTTGGGGGTAAGTAGGACTGATATGCTGATGACTGTTTAAGGAGAAGAGGATGCACCAAATAGAAAAAAAATGTGAGGCTTCTGGAGACCAGTGTCAAATGGAGCCTAACATGTTCCCAGCAGCATTGGAGAGTAGAGTAGCACTTCCATCCTCTCAGCTCAGCATAATACCCTTGATTCCCAACCAGGGACACGGAGCTCCAGGAGGTTAGGTGACTTGGCCAGAGTTACACAGCTAGTTCCACATCAATCACAGCCACATTTATATATTTATTTATTTAACCCTTGCCTATGGAAATTTTCAAATACATTCAAAATTAGAAGAGTGTAATGAACCCCAAAATATCACCCATCTTCAATACTTATTGATTCATGACCAGTCTTGTTTCATGTATATCACACCCACTCAGATTCATTGCCAAGGTGATGTCTGGAAAAGTAACTTATTTTTAAATGATCAGGGAACCAAATCACAAGGTGTCACTCTGGCCTTTTTTGTGAGAAAAGCCCAGAGCCCAGTGATTTTCTTACATGGATTTTTTTGTCCTTATCACTTTATTTTTCCCACCAAACCCCCCTCTAACTTTTTCTCTAAAATATATCGTGGGACTTCCCTGGTGGTACTGTGATTAAGAATCTGCCTGCCAATGCAGGTGACACAGTTTCGAGCCCTGGTGCAGGAAGATCTCATATGATGTGGAGCAACTAAGCCCATGTGCCACAACTGCTGAGCCCATGTGACACAACTGCTGAAGCCCGCGCACCTAGAGCCTGTGCTTCTCAACAAGAGGAGCCACCACAATGAGAAACCCGTGCACCGCAACAAAGAGTAGTCACTGCTCGTCGCAACTAGAGAAAGCCCGCGCACAGCAACAAAGACCCAACGCAGCCATAAATAAATAAATAATTTTTTAAAATAAAATAAAATATATTGCTGTAGTCATTTCCTCTTAGAAGCTGCCTGAAATTGCTGTCCATACAGTTTTTGCAGTGATCCTGAACTATGAGACTTAGCTTTTAGAAACAGCCAATAGAAGGAAGTTCCAAATAGAGAAATGCTGTGGCGAAAGCCAACAAGACGTGCTCAGCTGATTTCTCTTTGGTGAAGAATGTTTGGGGGCATTTTTCCTAGATTTTTTTACCCCAGGTTTTTCTTGCATTCTTTTCTGGAGGCTACCTGAAATAGAGGACTCTGTGAGAGAAGCCGAGATGTCAAGTTCATTCTTCCTCTGAATACCCTGAGAATAGATGCTTCTTTGGAGTTACAACATAAAGAGACAGACGCAGCAGCTTTGTCCTCTCCAGGAGCTGCATATCACGTCTTAACTGCTTAGTTCCTTTCTAGTGGCCCAAACCAGCAGCGGAGACATTAATCCTTTCCTTCCCTCTCCTTCCTCTATAGCCTGTAGATGTTAGCTGGAGGGCAAATATCTCTGATTACCTCCTCTTACCTGTCTCAATTTAGTTCTCAGGTCATTAGGCCTCAATCTTGCTGGATTTACCAGGAAATATATATTTTTAAAATTAATTAATTTATTTTTGGCTGCATTGGGTCTTCGTTGCTATGCGTGGGCTTTCTCTAGTTGCGGCAAGCGGGGGCTATTCTTTGCTGTGGTGCATGGGCTTCTCATTGCGGTGGCTTCTCTTGTTGCGGAGCACGGGCTCTAGGTGTGCGGGCTTCAGTAGTTGTGGCACGTGGGCTCAGTAGTTGTGGTTCACGGGCTCTAGAGCACAGGCTCAGTAGTTGTGGCACACGGGCTTAGTTGCTCCACGGCATGTGGGATCTTCCTGGACCAGGGCTTGAACCCATGTCCCCTGCATTGGCAGGCGGATTCTTAACCATTGCACCACAAGGGAAGCCCTGGATGTATATTTTGACTCATGCTTCTTTGCCTCCTAGTTCATCAACTTGCAGGAGAATGGCCAGAGCAGCACTGACGGCATGAGTGAGCGTGCCGTTGCGGAGCTGTGGCTGCAGCATAGCTTGCAGTGCCACTGTCTCTCAGCCCAGCTCCGACCTCTGCTGGGGGATAGACAGTATATCAGAAAATTCTACACAGGTGGGTAGAGGTCACAGAGCCAGTACTGGTACATGTACTTCCTCATTCTCTTCTACTATACTCTTCCTTTATAGACCCACTGTTAGTAAAATCTCATACTTTTACTTGATGCCATAGAGATTCTAATCAGAAACATGTATCTAGTCTTCTCTCTAACTTGCTATGTAAAATGCAGTCAAACTTTATGCTAAGGTATTTCCCTACTCCCATATACGCAAATCAGTAAAAGAAGCTACTATTTACTGAGAGTTTCCTATGTTCCAATCACTGTTATATATTTTTTATACATATATACCTAACAGCTGCCCTGAGAGTTGGGTATTGATACCCCTGTTTTCCAATCAGGGAAGCAGAGCTTAAGGAGGTTAGGTGACTTGGCCAAAGTCACCCAGAGCCAGAGTTCAAATCTGAGTCTTTTTGATTTTGAAGCCTCTTGTCATGGCCTCTGCTATACTGCACATGATTTAGCCTCTTCTGTACATTATTTGTCCCTGGTTCCCCTCTGTCCACAGTGGTATGATTCTCCTCAAGTCATCTTTGCCTTTTCCCTCTTTCCTTCCCTGAGCTTCTCCCAGGGCCATACAGGGAGGCTGAAGTTCTCCCTAATGGGCTCCATCATTGCGGTAGTTTTCTCTCCCCAGATACTGCTTTCCTGCTAAGCGACTCCCATGTCACGGCCATGCTCCAATGCCTAGAAGCAGTGGAACAGAACAACCCTCGTCTCCTGGCTCAGATTGATGCATCTATGGTAAAGTGGCCAAAGAATTATCTGTGTCTATGTTCTGGCCTCCTAGACCTCACCATGATGTAACTGTATGTAGCAAACTACTTCACTTAGGCAATTGTGAACAAAAGGCTTTCATTAAGAACAAAAACAAAACCAAAAAATCTTAGAAGAGGAGGTACCATTAAGTACCTATTGAAGTAAAATGTCTATTTGTAAGTAAGCTTAAGTCTATTTGAGGAGAGAGGTGTCTATTTTTTTAAATCCTTAAAAAAATCTGTAGTCTGAGTAAGCACCTCCTTAAGGGCAGGCTTGATAAAATGCTAGGGAGAGGAGGGATGATTTTGAGTCAGGCTGGCTATAGATAGGGTGTCAGATGTAGTGTGGCCTGATGTTACACAGGATCATTTTTGTCCAAGAATATTTTGTTGTTTTATGTTGCTTATTATTAACTCTCTAATTCACTCGTCCCGTCACTAATATCAGTGCCTCCACTAGAAAGGAATCACAATCCCTATTTCTTTTGTGAGGGATCCCCTATCTCTCCTGGTTTTTCAATTTCGATTCTTGCTTACCATCTATTGCATACTTTCTACGTGCCAACATGCATCATCTCATTTAATCCTCAGAACTCTATAAAGTAGGCATTAATCTCATTTTATAAAGGTGGCCACTGAGGGACAGAGTAGATAAGTCACTTGCCCAAAGTTTGGACCAAAGAACTTGTAAGTGATAGGGCCTGGATTTGAGCCCCAGCGTATCTGACTTCTAAGTGCATAGTCTTAAGCACTTTGCTGTACTGCCTCCATGATAAGCATTTCTGGTCTGACCACCTAGGATTCCAGTGCAGAAGCTGTGGTGTATGGCAGGACTTTGAAGTTTCAAAGTTGTATGCTCTAATAGAGGATACCTATGCTGTATCTACTGGCCCTGGCTGCAGTTCAGGCCTGCTGCCAAAGGCCAGTTCCTACCAGCGTTTCTGTAGTGCCAAGTGCTCCTCTTCTGAGGGCCTCTATCCTTGACTCTGACACGTGTTCTTTTTTTGTAGTTTGCCAGAAAGCATGAGAGCCCGCTGCTGGTGACAAAGAGCCAGAGCCTGACAGCTCTGCCTGGTTCCACGTACACCCCTTCAACCAGTTATGCTCAGCATTCCTACTTTGGGTCCTTCTCTAGCCTCCACCAATCCATACCCCATCATGGCTCAGGTATGGGGGCAGCAAGGGGTAGCCAAGACATGTATCCCCAGGCCTGGAAAGCAGAGGACTTAGTGGGCACTCACAGGCTGGCTATAGATGGAGCCTTGGGTTGATGCAGTTTGTCAAACTTCATGTCTTAATATGGAAATCTTAAAGAGGTATATAGCAACTAGCCTAAGATAATTCAGTAGCATCATTAAAGTAACAGAGTCAAGAGATGTTTTTAGTTTCCCCTGGGTTTCTGATCCGCATTGCCAGAAGGCATTTCAATGATAATAGCTAACATTTATTCAGTGCCTGCCATGTGCCAGGCTCTGTCGTAATCAATTTGTATATATTATCTCGTTTGACCCTCAAAACAGTCCTACGAGGTAGGTGTTATTATTATTGCTCACGTTATAGATGGGGAATGCATACTAATAAGCAGTGAAGCCACGGTCCCAAGAGCGTATGCTTTTGACTTAGCTGCTTCTAAGTAATTTTTTGCTTACCTTGAATGATTTAGCTTTTTCTGACGTGACACCATGTGTCCTGGGCACCCGGTAACAATAGGGAGTTTGGTCCTTAGTTGTGGAGAAGCCCTTCACAGGTACCAAAGGCTTCCACCTCACCTTTCCTTTCCCTTTCTTTTTATATCCTAGAAAGAAGATCTACTTCCTTTTCACTCTGTGGCCCATGCCAGAAACCTCAAGAAAGCAGAGGACATGTCTCGCCAGCAGAGGATCAAACCGTCCAAGCCCCTCTGCTTCCAATCTCTGCATTAGCCGGGGACTCCCCCTCGACCCCAAATGAGATGAGCTCCAGCACTCTGACCAGCCCCTTAGAAGCACCCTGGGTCAGCAGCCAGAATGATTCCCCAAGTGATGCCAGTGAGGGGCCTGAGTACTTGGCCATTGGCAACCAGGACCCCCGAGGCCGGACCGCCAGCTGTCAGAGTCACAGCAGCAATGCTGAGAGCAACAGCTCCAATTTGTTCTCCTCCAGCAGCTCCCAGAAGCCAGATTCTGCTGCTTCCTCTCTAGGGGACCAAGAGGGAGGTGGGAAGAGCCAGTTGTCCAATGTCCTTCGCAGGTCTAGCTTCTCAGAGGGGCAAACACTCACTGTCACCGGTGGAACAAAGAGGAGCCATACTCGCTCCCATTCGGATACCAACATTGCCTCCAAAGGAGCCCCAGGTAATGATAACCACCAGCCCGTAGTCAGTAAGGCGGCCTCCTGAATTTCAGGTGGAAGGGAGAGTTTGTTCTTAAGGGTCTTCAGATGGCAGAAAGAGAAGTTATGTTTCTGATGATATGAAGAGTATATTGCTTATAATGAAAAAGAGAAGTTTGTAATATAATGTGGATACCTAAGAAATCTCTCTGAGGATATTTATGTTTGTTCCTTTATACGTTGCTAAATAGTAAATGTTTTCCTGGATTCTTTCACTGGTCCTTTAGCACCAGAGGATAGTGTGACTAATCACAGTCCAAGTTTTAAATGCATCTCTCAGACAGAGGGAAAGTACTAATGATCTTTAAAAATAATCCCGTTAAATTCCGTCCCTTCCTGTGATTCCTGAGAAGTTTGGTCAGGATATAATAACAATAAGAGAGAGGCGAACCGATGTTAGGGTTTCCTTATTAAGACTAGAGATGTAGTGAGTATGGGGTGATGGGACCTAGTAAACAAGTAAGTGGGGTTGACTGCTCCATCACTAGTTCAGGTTGAAAGGCAGTTGGGTAAGGAAGCCTTGGCTACTAGGACATCCTTCACACAGACACCAGCTGCTAGCAGAGAGCACCTTAGGCATGGCCAAGGTGGTGTCATTGCTTTTGCCATTTCCCTACTATCATCTTTCCTAGGTTGTTGGTGTCTGGCAGGCTTTGGTTGGGTTTCATTCGTAAGAGCATCTCCATAAAAGCAAGTAGAAGGCCGATTTGTGCTCAAGGCCAGTTCTGGGTGGAAAAGCCTCAGAAATAAAATATAAAAGTAAAGTATAAAAAATTAAGAGCAAAAAAGGAAGATTTCCTTTTACAACTAGAGCTGCTATTGATTTCTCTTTATAATTTCTAAAAGGTGAGAGCAAAGGCCTTCATCTGAAACTTCTGAATTGCAAACTTTTGTCTCTGTTTTCCCCTCAAGAATGTGGTTTGGCTCATTGGAACTCGTTAGAACAAAAGTCTCCAATCAAAGCCTGTCTTCCCATGAGCCTTCGTAGATGTGAAGAGTACTTGGGTTAGACCCTTACTTCACATCTCCTGGAGCAGACCTGGAGATGTGAAGACCTTACTTCACATCTCCTGGAGCAGTCTGCTGTACTCCAGGCTACTGGTGTTTGAGCATGTAAAACTCCCCTGCCCCCATTCTTGCATCCATGCGGATTCCAGAAACTGCAGTAACCTGCATTGGAAAAGGGAGCCAGAGAAAACCTAAGCAGAAGGATCTGAGGGGGCGTGGGTCATGTGCAGCTTCTCGTACGAGTCATCTTTCCCTCTGCGCTAGGGTTCCCTCTCAGGAGTTAAGCCCCAACCTTTGCTAGATAAGAAGACGCTCTTTTTCTCACTCTGTCTATTCTCGTGTTCTGGACTTTCCTCTGCACCTGTCTGTCTACATACAGGAGGCCCCAGGAGTATCACCATTATAGTTGAAGATCCCATTGCAGGTTTGGGAGCCAGTCCTGTCTGTCCAGCCCCCGCCCCCACCTCCTCGTGTTCCTCTGTGACCATCTTGCTTAGTTTCGAACTTCCTTTTCCATTCTGGTGTCAAATCAAGTCTGGCTGGCCTGGTTCTGTAGTTATGGTTAGACCTGTTGGTAAAATAATACCGTTGTTTTGCATGATACGTTTTTTGCCCACGACTTCCAAATGCCTCATTCAGTCTCTCAACAGCATCCAGGAGATAGAATCAAGACTTGTCAAGCCTGTATTGCCCAAAGGTGAATCTGAGGTCTGCTGTTTGTCTAAGACATCATGATGAATCAGTGGCAGAATTTTTCTTATAACTGAGTACTTACTACAAATTATTTTATTTTCCATGATTTAACACCAGAATGTGTTTTCTCCTCTTTCTGTGGTCTTGGATGTGAGTGCATGTTTTTGCCTCTCCTGGAGTCCCCTGTTTCCTTTTTCTTTCACCTGTCTTCCTTCCCCTGTAAATTTCTCCCCCACCCCCTCATTCCAGCCATTGCACAAGGTTTTTCTATTGACTTAAGTCTGTTTCTTTGGTTTTCACAGTGTTGTTCAAACTGCATATTGTGTTACATTCTGGGTACATCATGCATGGAGATATTGATGCTAGAATGTGTCTGTAAGACTGAGTGGTAAGGGAGAACTGAAAATTATGGCCTCCTGGTAATGGGTGAAGCCACTGGCTGTGTTAGCTTGGCAAAGAGGTTAAAGAGGAACAAGTCTGCGAGACCTTTGTTTAGAAGAGTCTTGTTGTTCTTAAGGAGATAAGAAATTGTAAGATGACAGATTTCAAGTCAGTATGAGGAAATTCTAAGAATTAGAGCTGTTCAGTTGAATGGGCAGCATCAGGAGGTAGTGAGCTCAGTGAGCAAAGGCTGGATGGCCTTTACATGCTGTAAAGGAATAAGGTTCTGGTGTTGGAGTTTGTGTTGTGCACTGAGTTTGACTGGGGACCTCAGAGTTGCCTCCAAATCATGGTCTCTTACCAAGGCATCATGGTGACTGCTGGTTTGTTGTGAGGAGCAGAGCCCACTGCCAGGACCACCAAGGGAACACAGAGTTATCACTTACCACGTAGTAGCATTTTTTGTGAGAGGAGCAGCTGACAAATTGGCACCATCTGTCAAGGAAATGGGTTGGATGCTGCTCAATCATTAGTTCTCCCAGCGCATCCTGTTCATTTCTCAGGCACCCACCTGCTTTGCTGCCTGCTCTTCTTTCTGTGGCACTGGGAATTTTGTGTTTCCCTTTGGAGAATATCAGTTTCCATTTCCTGTGAACCATGCCTGCTGCTATTCCTCCAACTCTCAATGTTCCTTGAAAACTGCTACCCAGACACTTCCTACTTTGCCAGGCTTCTCATGAAACTTCTCCCTTCCTTCTCCAGGAAGGCTGGGTCTACAGCCCTGTGGCTGAGCCCTTTGGTTACAAGGCCATCATCCTTGGCTTCTCTAACATTGTCTTGATGCTTCTTTTAAGGACATTGCTGGGTGTTATTTTGTTCTGCCAGTTCAGAAGTGGGTTAAATTTGTAGGTATGACAAATTTACATTTCAGGTGCAAGAAGGGCCATATCCTAGTGTTTCTTTAGTGAGTTTAACCCTTCTGATATTGTTTTAAAGTCTAGTGTCAAGGTATCAGAAAAGTTTCAGTGTGCTTATCTCCATGTGAGGACTGTTTTCTAAATTGGTGTGTCAAGAGGGTAGAAATTGGCTGATATTCCTGGAACATTTGGTAAGAAGATGGAAGAAGAGAGAACAAAATTCATGAATCCACTTTGATTTGATTCTTTTTCGCCTCTGTGTTGCCGCATTCCAGGTCATGTTTTCTCTTTTCCCCTTAGAATATTCCGACTTCCCACCTCCCTTCCTCCATGTGTTCCTGCATTCTTGGACTGTTCCCTATTGGTGTGCCACCTCTCTCCTGTTTGGGAGGGCATTGGGAATGGGAGCAGTTAAATATTGAAACTCCAAAGTTGGGAATGTATGTGTCGCTCACCTCGCATGTGTGTTTTTACTCCCTGGTGGCCACTGACACTAGAATCCTGCAGTGATAAGTCGAAGTTGAGAGGCCCCTTGTCCTACTCTGGTCAAAGCAGTGAAGTCAGCACACCCAGCTCTCTGTACATGGAGTATGGTAAGTGAGTACTAGGAAGGCCAGTGCTGCAATCATGTCTCTGCTCTGGTCCCCCCATGCCTGCCACACTCTGAGCTGTGTAGCTCATCTTAGCTCTGTGGAGGGTACACACCATACAGTCTCACCCTCCCTTTCATTATTTTCAACCCCTGTGCCAGAAATCACACTACCCTGCCATTTCTCTTGCTCCTCTCTGCCTTAGGGGTCCCACTGTCTCGTGCTGTGGGTGTTATCACCGTGAATGTCTGGTGAGCCAGCTGGAATGGCTCTCTGAGTGGGTGAGAGAGACCTTGAAAAGAGGCCTTTGAGTGTCTAGGCTTAATTACCGAAGATAGGCTCCACATGAAATCATCCACAGGGAGAGCCATTTCTTTCCTTGTCTGACTCACAGCACAGGTTTTTTGGTTTCTTTGTTTGTGTGTAGGAGGACGAGTATGTCATCTTTAAATTTAGGTGGTCAAAGGGTTGTCTCCAGGCTTTCTCCATTTATTCCACCATTCTCTAACCCAGGGGCTTAGTGCTCTGTGATTCCGAGATTCAGAGAAATTCCTGTAGAAGGTAGACATCTTTCCAACCTGTTATCCGGGAAGGCTTGGGAGCATCTTTAGCGTTAAAATCATCAGACTTCTTAAAGAAGCTTGTCTGTAAAGAAGATTTGCTTTTCAAAGCAGCGCTTTTCACATCCACATTCCATTTTCCCACAGAGGGCAGTCAGTACCTGTGCTCAGGAGAAGGCATGTTCCGAAGACCATCAGAGGGACAGTCCCTCATCAGCTACCTGTCTGAGCAAGACTTTGGCAGCTGTGCAGACCTGGAAAAGGTGAGGAGTCTAAGGAGCCACTGAAAAGCCCATGAGTTGGGAGATCTGGTCTGAGGGCTCCAGTGCCATTTGTCCTAAAGAGGTTTTGGGTACACAGCAATAACATGGGTGTAGACTACAATACAGGTAAGTCACAGTAAAGATAAGCTCAACAAGTTCTGTCTCTGGAAAGCTCTTCTGGGAGCCTATGCGCCTCACTGAGTCCAGAGATATTACTGATTTTGTCTTAGAAGCCACCCTGGACAGAGAAACATTGAATTTTAGTCACATGGTTACTGTTTCCTTGACCCCGGAACCTTAGGTAAAGACTGTCTTCAGAATCAACTTCTATATTTTGTTCTAAGGCTCAGATATGTGATAAATGATGTCCCTGTAGCATTTTATAGCTTACAAAGCACTTTATCTTGAGACATCACATTTACCTTAATACTTTGTATATAAGTGTATGGTTTTAGGAAAGACCTGACCTCTTCTCTGTCATATTTTTATGTGGAAAGTGGGACAGGAAGGCCAGGCATGGCCAGATACGAGAGCAAGGAGAATGTACAACAGGTTTTCTGGCCATCAGCTTTCATTATAGGAGCAGTGTGCATTTCCCCTGGGTGTTTTGAGTGAAAGCAATGCGTGTTCTGGAAGCTGCTACTTTCCAAGAGTATAATCAGTGAGGTGTCCCCTTTTTGGCGCTCTTCTTCCCCAGGAAAATGCCCACTTCAGCATCTCAGAATCCTTGATTGCTGCCATTGAGCTGATGAAGTGCAACATGATGAGCCAGTGCCTAGAAGAGGAGGAAGGGGAGGAGGACAGTGACAGGGAGATCCAGGAACTGAAGCAGAAGATCCGCCTTCGTCGCCAGCAGATCCGCACCAAGAATCTGCTCCCTGTGTACCAGGAGACTGAGTATGGAAGTGAGTGAGGCTGTGAACGCCTGTTCCTGCTTCTTCAGGCTTCGGGATAAGACTTAGTACCTCGTGGGCTTTCTTTTTTGTCTTCGTATGTTCATGTGAGATGTTACACACAAGCCAAGGATTCCTCTGCTGTCAGAAGGATTTTCTATGTTGTTCTAATTTTCTTTTTTTCTACCAGACCAGAGTCCTAGAGCTCATCCATTTCCTACCTCTACATGTATATTGTAAATTATCTTATTTGTGTTATACTCTTACATGTTATTATCTTTTCTAAGAAAACAAAGTCCCTATTATTCCTATTGCAAAGCACACAGGAATTAAGAAAGTACAGTAATTTTTAAAAAGAAAAATCTGGTAAATGTAGTATTCTTAACTTGTTCTATATTATACCTATTGTCTATATAGCTTTAATTTACAGCTGTCAGTTTAAAATCGGCATGTCTGGCAAAGAAAATTAAACTTTAAGAGTTTTATAAACTTTCTAGGTTGCTAAAGAATTTACTTTTCTACTATATATGGTATAGACAAAGCTCAAAACTATGCACAGGAAAAACGCCTGACTATTTCTTTTGGAAGTAGGCCAAAAAGAGAATTTTGAGAACTGTTCATGTCTTCAGTTCATTTGGTCATAACTTTGCTATTGTAATATGTGAATCCCAGTTTATTTAAGCTATTCTCTTCTATACTGTGTTAATTTAACTTTCATGTACATTTAGTACAACTTTTGTTATTAAAATTAGCATTTACCATTTTCCAAAAAAAGAAAATATATATATATCAGAAATATCTTCCAAAAAATAGGTTTCTGATATGAGGAGAACTAAGGCCACTGGTTCCAGATTCACTTTCCAGAGAGTGGTACTTTCTGCTCACATGAAACTTTTTAGGGGATCAATCAAGAAGGGGAAACTAGCAAGAAGAGCTAGTTTCCATTTCCCCAGCGTAACTCCCAGCCAAGGTTCTATTTACTTCTATGTTCAAGTCATACCAGGTCCCTTTTGTTGTGACCCTAGAAAGAGTAGGAGACCTCTTCTGTCCTATTTATTACTTTTTTATTTTTATTTTTTAATGTAACAGGCTTTCGGGTCACTTCCAGCAGCTCCCAGTTCAGTTCACGTGATTCAGCACAGTTCTCTGACTCTGGCTCTGCTGATGAGGTTGATGAATTTGAAATCCAAGGTATGAATTGACACTTTTCAAGGGAACTTTCATTAACTGTTTCTTTTAATTTGGAATCATAGGCTGAGAAGCTTTCCCTAAGCCGGGGGTCTTCATTATGCTTCATTATGGTATGTTGTCGGCTGTTGTAAGAGATAACTTCTCTTGTTAAAAACAAAGCCTATTTAAAATTTAAGCAGAAAAGGACACTAAAAGGAAGTATTCCATTGGAGTGGGATGGCTATTGATGTCACCATGATGCTTCTTCCTCAGTTGCACCTTTCTCTCAGATCCTCACTCTAATTCCTCCTACTAACAGTCCAGAGCTAGCCCACATCTACATGAAATTAGAATTCTATTCTCTTGTGTCCTATAACACAACTGAAATTGTTTCAAAGTGTTTAAAAGGAGCTTTATTATGATCCAAACAGAAAGTGACAGAAAGAGTCACTGGGAGGGAAAAAGCAAAAAGGGGGAAAAAAAATCAGGTTTACAAAGTGGAGCTTTATTTTCTGTCCTAACCAGCGCTAATTTGCATAGCAGAATCAAAGACTCTTGTTGTGAGCTTCTTCTTAGAGAAGGGGAGGGGCTCTTATCTGGAAAGGCAGTTGTGTTAAATCAGGTTAACCCATGATTAATGGGTTAATCCATTCCTGAAAATCATAAATTTCTTCAACTTCCTGTCAGTGCAATCAACAAATGAACAGATGGAAAACCAAACAGACAGTTCAGGGATGTAAGTTCTTCCCCCATGGCTGGAACCAAGACTAATTTTCTTATAGAGATGACTTGTGTCTAGTTTTCCATTGTAACATGATGGTAAATAGATCTTTTACTGCATGAGGCTCTGATTTGCTGTTTACGCCAATCTCGAGAACCCATTCAGCTCCAGGTACGGTAGCTGAGTTTCTTCCCCATTCCGAAATACAATTTTTACACATATTTTTCCAGGTCTCCAGGAAGTCTTCCTTCTGTGTTCTCCTTAATGCATCTGATTTCTATTTATAACAATGATAGTCACTTAAAACTCCATTTTTTCCTTTGTATGTGGTTTTCCAACAGTTCTCCAGTTCTCTGACACCAAATGAGTGTCCTACATTTCAATTCTGACACTAATTCCTGGAGTTAGCACAGACCCTACAGATTTAGGATTCAGTCCCACGAGATGGCTCCCTCTTCAGATGCCAGCTGCCAGTGGGGTTCCCAGGCTGTCTGTACTTCTCCCTGGCCAACTACCAACCCAGGGGTTCCCACAACTCCCTGCTCACGTTTCATAATTCACTAGAATGACTCACAGAACTCAGGGAAGCACTATACTTATGATTACAGTTTATTATAAAGGATACAAATGAGTAGTCACATGAAGAGGAGGTACATAGGGCAAGGTCCCAAAGTCTCCTGAGCACAGGAACCTCCGTCTCCATGGAGTCAGGGTGTGCCACTCTCCCAGTACATCGATACGTTCACCAACCAGGAAGCCCTTCCAAACCTCATCTTTATCAAGGTTCATTCAGTAAGCATGAGTGATTAAATCAGTGGCAACTGAGTTCCTGAGGTGGGGCTAAAAGGTCTGATCTTCTAAATAGCTTTCTCTTCTGGCAGCCAACCCCATCCTGAAGCTATCTGGGTGTCCCCATGAGTCATTTCATTAACTTAAGCTTGGATATAATGGAAAGGGGCTCATTATGAATAACAGACATTCTTATCACTCAGGAAATTCCAAAGGTTATAGGAGCTCTGTGCCAGAAACTGGACAGAGACCAAATATATATATATTTTTTTATTATACCACAGTCTGTGATTGACTTGATCTCCAAATTAGAAGAAAATAGGAGGGCTCTGCCCTTTCTCTCAGGATCAGCAGTTGGAATTTCATGTGGGTAGTAATAAGGTAAATCCAAAACATGCTACTTCACTGAGTGTGGAACAGTCCACTTGACTATAAAGTCTGTTCCTTGCAGCAAAGCAAGGAGCCAGGGGGAGTTGTTCAGACTGAAAGGAGCCAGATTTGAAATAGCCTGCCTGGGGGTGGCATGAGGTGCACTCCTACTGGAAACTGTTGCAGCATTTGTGGCCCCAGAGGAGGTGTTTAATCAACTAACTCTCTAGTCAGTTCAGACAGAAATCCTTAAAGGAAAAGACCTTAGGCATGGCTTGTCAACCTCTAGGCCAGATATTTCTCTGCTGTGATAGACTGTCTTGTGTATTGTACAGTGTTAAGCATCATTCCTGGCTTCTCTACCCACTAGATGCCAGTAGCATACGGCCCTTCTCCCCAGTTGTGACAACCAGAAATGTTTTCAGACATTGGCAAATATCTGCAGTGGGTACAATATCCTCCCTGGTTGATAACCACTGCCTTATGAGGTCTTTAAGGCTAGGCTGGTTTGGGGAGGCAGCAGTAACTGTCTCCCAAGCCAACGTGAGAACCTAACTATGGATGTAGGTTTCTAAAAGCAGTGCCATCTTTTGGAGCAAAAGTCAAGTCCTGATTCCAGGAACATGTGGTATAGAACTGTCATTCTCATCAGTTTACTTCCTGTCTGAATACTAAAGGGCACCCTTTTATAATCATTATTATACAGATGGTAGTGAAGGATCTAACCTGACTCACATGTCAAAGAATGGACTCTCAGTATCAGTGACCTCGCTGTTTTCAGGTAGCCTGTGTTGGAAGCGTGGGTGTGCTCATACATGCATGTGTGTGAATGTTTGCACCAGCTTTTGTACATACCTGTGATACCTGTCAGGGTTGTGAGGACTATAGTGTCTGGAGAACTATCTGGGGAAAACTGGACTTAAGCTAACTGGGAACAAATTAGATACTAATTTTCTTTCTTTCTTTCTTTCTTTTATTATTTTTTATTTTTTAATTAAAAAATTTTTATTGGAGTATAGTTGATTTAAAGTGTTAGTTTCCGCTGTACAGCAAAGTGAATCAGCTATACATATACACATATCCACTCTTTTTTAGATTCTTTTCCCATACAGGTCATTACAGAGTACTGAGTAGAGTTCCCTGTGCTATACAGTAGGTCCTTATTAGTTATCTGTTTTATATATAGTAGTGTGTATATGTCAATCCCAATCTCCCAATTTATCCCTCCTTGCCTTTCCCCCCTGGTAACCATAAGTTTGTTTTCTAGGTCTGTGGCTCTATTTTTTTTTTAAGTAAGTTCATTTGTACCATTTTTTCAGATACTCATTTTCTTCTTCCTCATAATACCCCAGCAATCCTCACTGAGATAATCCTTGTTAATCCTTCTCTACAGTGATACTTTTAGATTAAGTGGTCATTGTGGCTGATGGAGATAGTGGACAGTTTAAGAAAGGAGTGGTCAGGTGAAGAAATTACAGTTCAAACCTATAGCTAAATACTGCCACACATTCAGACAGCAAAAGTCCGATAGAATGGTATGAAGCTTAGAGTCTCTTTAGAGTTTTGAATTTGCAGAGCCAACTTTCAGAAAGCTATCTCTTCTAGGTACTTTGTATACAATTAGGATTTATTGCTGCAAATGTTTGGTCTTAGTAACTGCTTTGTGATCCAAACAAGTAGACTTTCTGTAGGTGGAGTTGACTAAAAGTAGTAGTTTTCTGTTCACCGTGGCTTTAAAACACACAAACAACAAAATTCAGGGCATTTATTAATTTGATTAATAGTTAATTATTTTATTAATTTAAAATTTTAATTAACAGTTAATTTTAACGGTTAATATTTTCAGCCACTAGAGTTTGAAATAATTACATGTGTAAGATTAAATTAAGATTTAGAGAAATAAAAGTAATTAGGTACCTTTTAATCCTGAACTGTTGTAATTTATTCTAACAGTCTTCTCTTGCTTGAGAAGTAACAATCATAAGTCATTTTTTTTTAGTTTGGTTTTTTTTTTTGGCCATGCCACATGGCTTGAGGGATCTTAGTTCCCTGACCGGGGATCGAACCCAGGCAGTGAAAGCGCTGAGTCCTAACCACTGGACTGCTAGGGAATTCCCCTAAGTCACTTTTAAACTGGTTTCTGATGTGTTTACAACCAGAATCGTTTGCATGTGCATTTACTGACTGTCAGGTACTTCTTGGTTAGAGCATAGTCGTCAGTCTGCTTTAACCATAAGTCATACTTTTATTTGGTCTTCCTAGCATCCTTTCTTCACCCATTTTGGGAGCTTTAAAGCATTTTTTATACACCAAGAATTTGAAATATTTTTCAACTAAAATACTGTTTTTTCTCATGATCCACAATCCCAACACATTTTGAGGGCTTGGAGGGAAAGCAATCAGAACAACCCTCTCTCCAAAGTAGTGACTTGTTTGACTTTCTACACACAGATTCCCGATTATGAAAAAGCATAATTTTTTTAACATCTTTATTTGAGTATAATTGCTTTACAATGGTGTGTTAATTTCAGCTTTATAACAAAGTGAATCAGTTATACATATACATATGTTCCCATATCTCTTCCCTCTTGCGTCTCCCTCCCTCCCACCCTCCCTGTCCCACCCCTCTAGGTGGTCACAAAGCACTGGCTGCTTCCCACTAGCTATCTGTTTTACATTTGGTAGTGTATATATGTCCATGCCACTCTCTCACTTTGTCCCAGCTTACCCTTCCGCCTCCCCGTGTCCTCAAGTCCATTCTCTAGTAGGTCTGTGTCTTTTTTTTTTTTTTTTTAGATTCCATATATATGTGTTAGCATACGGTATTTGTTTTTCTCTGAAAGCATAATTTACAATTCATCTTTCTCTACTGTAGGTTTCTTTATTGCTTTCTGTTCTTTTTCATTTGTTTCTGGTCTTTAATCAAGTTTATTACTGGGGACCAAATTCCTTCTAACAAGTGTCGGTATACTTCTCATTAGCAGTCTTCTTGATCACGTCCAGAGGCTTACAGATGCTTTTCTTTTTGATCACCTTAAGTAATATATACTATTGAAGAATCTCTTGGGATTCTATCAGAGGAAGGTTATCAGAATCCATAACACCCGTGGAAAAATTACTTAAGCATTGTAGTATAGACATCATCTATGATAAATACTCTGCATAATTGTAATACTTTGCTTAATGTAATCATTTTTCTTAGATCCTAATTCAGCAAGTAGACCTTATGGAGCAGAAGTGTTTATGAAGGAAATAGTTTTGAAAGTTACTTCCTCCTCACAGTAAAGTGGATGTAAACTTGTGATCATAGCTTATTCATAGAAAGCTTTGTATTCGTTAACATCTATTCCCTTTTTAAAAAACCATTTTACTGAGGAATAATTACACTTCAAAATCTACCCACTTTAAGTGTACAACTCACTAAATTTGAGTAAATTTACCAAGTTGTCAACCATCACCGTAATCTAGTTTCAGGGCATCTTCATCACCCCAGTAAGATCCCTCACGCCCATTTATAGTTAATTTACATTCCCACCCCAAGTCCCAGTCCACCACTAATCTTTATACCTCTATAGATTTGTCTTTTCTGGACATTTCATGTAAATGCAGTCACACAGTATGTGATCTTTTGTGTCTGGCTTCTTTCACTTCATCTGTATCTTCTGATGGTGTCTGCCAAATTGATATGATATCATTCATGGGCTCCCAATTCCAGACAGTCTTTTCAGCGTCTTTGGTTTTAGGATTTTGTTGTTGTTTTTTTCCTCCCTTCATCCTTTTCCACTAC
Organism: Phocoena sinus; assembly: GCF_008692025.1. Lineage (NCBI taxonomy): Eukaryota > Metazoa > Chordata > Mammalia > Artiodactyla > Phocoenidae > Phocoena > Phocoena sinus. The sequence continues at coordinate 73,183,683 of NC_045766.1, read as the reverse complement.
AACTTCATCAATTCTTCTTTATCCTCCTTCTTTTAGAATTTCAGTCTCTGCATATATGTACCTAGTCAGGGTCCAGTCAGGAGACAGAAACCACATGATAACTTGAATAGGGAAAATTTAATATAAAGAATTATTAACTCTGATGGGGGAATTGAAGTAATGGGAGACTGGCTCATAAGGAGTAAAGAGAACTCTAAGGAATACAGGAATAGCAGATATAGGCAGCAGTCACCATCCCTAGGGCTGAGATAGAGCCCCCAGGGGAGGAACAAAGGTAGAAGAGGGCCATACCCCGAGGCTGCGATCCAGACCTCCTTGCTCACTGGATGGTGGAGTTTTCTGAAGGTGCAGAACTGCCCTGAGAGAATGTCCTGGCATGTTGTCCATGAGGGGTGCCATGCCAACAGCCCTCTTCAGGAAACCATTCTCTGGGGTACAGGAGGAGGCTGCCCCCAGGGGGTGCTGTGCCTCAGAACTCAAGGGGTGCTGGGGGAAGTGGTTCATGGGAGGGGCCAGGCCTGCAGCACCGGCTCGGAAGCTTTCCCAGAGGTCCAAGCGAAGCCGCTTATGAAAAGTACCATCAGTGGCACCCTGCTGCAAAGCCTCCTGAAGCCATGCTTACCCTGGGGAAAGTCACTTGCACCACAGGAGTCCTCTTACGGGAGCGCACCAGCAGCCAGAGAAACCCCTTCCTCCTCCAGTGTCCCTCCAGCGCCCTCTACTGCCGAAGCTGAACATTGTGCCAGCTGGCAAAAGAACAGTGTTTTCAAGTCCAGCTCCATTATCACAGAGCAGACAAAAGGAAGGGCAGGTTGGGAGCTGAAAGGCAATAAATTGAAAACTGGCACAATATATAAAGAGGAAAGTTCATGAACTATATTCTGGGCAAGTTTTAAAATTATACCCAATTCAAAGGAATCTGTTGCTCCTCCCCACCTTCCCTCTTTTAATAAATTGTTTTGTCCTTCTAAGGCAAGAGTAATTGTGGTTCTCCATTTTAAAGTGTTTCCTCTTGAGTCAGCAGTTACAGAACATTCATTAGAGTTGGATTTCTGGATGTGTTGGGTATCCCCTTAGGTGCTAAAAGGAAAACAGGATGCAAACCAACATCAGATTGGCCAGTAAATTCTGAAGTTGACTCTATTCTTGTGCCTCACTTATTTTGTTTAAAAATGTGCAGATTTTGCTAGGGTACCAAGGTTTTAACCAGTTCTTCCTTGATCGTCCCAATACTGGTGTCTGGACATGCAAAAATTCTTCTTATAACCTGTCATTATTTTTGTTGTTGTTTGTCTTTATATTTTTGAACTTTTTCCAGTCAGTAGTAATAGCTTTATCCTATCTAAAGCATCAGACACATTTGAAATCAGTTCTTGTTAAAGAATTGATAAAAAGTTTCATAATTATGTTAACTTCCATTTGGAAGGAGTGCTTCTCAGACTTCTTTCTCAAGTGCTCTCATTTGGGGTATGTTTAATCCATTCAGTTGAGTAGCTTTCTTCTGTCTCTTTACTCCTTAATTATCCTAGACCCTGGTCTACTTTTATCCAGATCCTCAACTAGTGTTCCAACCACATTAACCTAATCATCTGCTTGTACTGACTAGAGAGTGAGCAGGATACAACAGAGAGGCCTAGTACCCATGAGGCCTTCATGGTACTGACCAGTGACAGGTGTCATGTCCCTTTTGATATCAGGCGCTGCCTCTCCCTCTCCACTCTTGGGGTAAGATCCTCGCTTCCAAACCCATGTAGTCTTCTGCACTCTTGGAAATATTCATGATTAGCTAGGACATCACTGCACCTCTGGTAAAAAAGAAGAAACATGATAAAGTATGACTTGACTTTATTTTCCAAAGAGGAGAGAGTGTTATTTTTTCTCTCAAAGAAAAGAAGACTTCCTCTCTATGAGGCTGAAGAACTGCTGAATAGTTTTTATGAAGACAGTGGTTTTCAGGAACCATGAATTGTCAACCGCCTCTCCTCTCTGGCGTGCCATGTTTTCTTTTGTAGCCTGGCCCTCAAGTAACCATGTTGGTTAGCTCTTTATTCAAGATATCTGTCTAAGATTTTTGTCTGGTTTTTCCTTTTCTATCACTCGTAAACAGGCTGAAATTTGCCTTTTGCTTTTAGACAATTTTTTATTTAGGAAATATTTTTTGGAAACCTATTATGTACAAAGCTCTTTGAGGATTTTAAGGACAAGGCAAGGCTTACGTATGATCCAAGGCAGTTTAGTGTTACTCAGATCAACGTTGCAAACCCAATGGTCTATGAAGGTCTACTATTGCCTAGAGTTTTTTCTTCTCTTCTAGCACTATTTAGAATGGAGTACAGAGCTAGCCAGTGTATTGGGAACTGGATTTGAGTGGCGCAAATTCAGACAGAGTATATGATATACATGAACTTCTTTGTTAAATGAAATAGGATTTGTTATTTGCTAGTCAAAGATTTTGTTGCTATCTTAAGTTTTTCTATGCTTAGAGAGCATATGAAAACTGAGAGATTTCAATTCTTTTCTCTTATTTGTGTTTATAGCTTTGAAAACATTGATTTTTCAGGAATATTATTTGAGAATATGCTGTTATACAGAGCACTGTGTTAAGTATTTCAGGGCCAAACAGAAGAATTAGACACGATCTCATTTCCTCACACCGAGATATTATAATCTAGTGGTACATACAAACGTATATGTATACAGAGGAAACATGAAGAACAATTGAGCTACTCATGGCCAACTGCAGAATGATGTCATGTAAGCTTAGCGCTCTATTGAGGGGCTTAAATGCAGTAGATTGATCATTGTGTAGGTTTAATTAGGAAAAGGTCTTTCACTAGGCATCAAAGGAAGTGAGGGATGAGACTTACCAGAACAATCTTGTTTTCATGACTTGAATAGGCAGTATCTGCTTTTCTTGAACATGACTGTTATGTTTCACATTCTCCCCATTAAAAGTATTTGGGTAGATGAGGTCTCTAGAGATTTAGGCATATCATTATTAGAAATTCTTTTCAAAATTCTTTCTTGGAAATAGACTTTGGAAAGTCTGCCATAGTTTCCTAAAATTATGTTTGAGAGCTCTTTAGTAAAGATCATGTTGAATAGCTCCATGAAAATTTGTTGTTTACCAGGCATCTCCAGGGAGTTGCCAAACCATAGAGAAGTTCTGTTTTTCCTCTGTGCCACCGGACAGGAAGGGAGTCTTTCCGTGAAACTTTGTTAAGGACATGGAAGACTTCTCACATTCAGTGGTTAATAGCAATAGTGGTCAGATGTTAGAAGCAAAGTTTCAGTTCCACATACATTTAATGAGTAACCTCTATGACCTAAATTCTGTGTTAGGTACTGATTCTGGTATATAAAAAAAAGAGCTAGATAGAGTTCTTGACTCTGAGAGTTTGTCATTTAAGAGCACTTGAGATTTAGAGAATGAGAGAAATTGGAGTAATTTGTTGCTGCTTGGTAGAGAGTGTGTCCCTGTTTGCCTTAGGATGCTTCATTTTCTCCTTCACTGCTTTGCACTAAATGTGAATTTGTGTTTCCACCTGGATTTGTAGCCACTTTGACCTTCTCAATGCTATGCATAATGTCACCAATTCAGTCTGTTGTGACTTGAACAGAGCCAAACTATAAATTGTATGTAAAGCTTCACCTGGACTCTGCTCCGTATCCTGCATAGAATGTAGCACCTAGCTGCTGCCCTGAGTGCTTAGCTGGCAATACCTTGGACTGCTTTCCATTATTATCCCTTACCTCCTCCCTTTCCATTTCCTGCTCCCCTTAACTCTTGTTTGCATTTAGATGCTGACATCAGAAGGAGCACACTCTCAAACGACAAATCATGTGTTTCCTCCCAGTCCTTGTAAGTAATTTTTTTTTTTTAAATAAAACTTTGGGATATGTCGAGAAACAAACCCAGGTCTTGGCATATGGATGGGAAGGCCATGGGATGAAGCCATCTGAATTCACAAAGAGGCAAGTTTAATGTGACAGGCCTGCCTGATGGTGGTGAGTCCAGGGAAGAGAGCAGAAGATCATGGGATCAAACAGGCTGGGCTCCGGTGGAGGCAAAGCTCGCAGCGTGGATTATTCCTTCTCTGCTAACTCTGATTATACCAGAGGCTCCCAGAAGATCAGTTCTCAAAAGAGAACAGTGATCGTGATTTCTGATTATGAAATCAGATTGAACAGGTTCCACGTAGACTCAACTAGAGGAAATAGTAGTTCATGTGGGAGTGACAATAGTCTTCATAGTCCACAAAGCAGTTTGACTCACTCTGTTTTGTAAACAGGTGTTGTCATCTCCATTTTGCAATTAAAGAAAGTGAAGTTTAGGGCTTCCCTGGTGGCGCAGTGGCTAAGAATCCGCCTGCCAATGCAGGGGACACGGGTTCGAGCCCTGGTCCGGGAAGATCCCACATGCCGCGGAGCAACTAAGCCCGTGCACCACAACTACTGAGCCTGTGCTCTAGAGCTCGTGAGCCACAACTACTGAGCCCACGTGCCACAACTACTGAAGCCCGCACACCTAGAGCCCGTGCTCCACAACAAGAGAAGCCACCGCAATGAGAAGTCCGCGCACCGCGACGAAGAGTAATCCCCACTTGCTGCAACTAGAGAAAGCCCACACGCAGCAACGAAGACCCGACGCAGCCACCAAATAAATAAATAAATGAATGAATAAATTAATTAATTACTTCAAAAAAAAAAGAAAGTGAAGTTTAGAGAAAGGATTTGACAGAATTCTTAAGTAGCAGTGGGATTTGAGCCTAAGTCTTAAAACTATGTGTGGACCTGTGTATTTTGCTCTATACTCACATGTCTGAGGATGATGAGAAAGGAAGCTGAGTGGACTGGGGGTGCTGCGAGTGTTCTCTCAGTCCATAAATCACTGTGTATGGTATTGGGTCCTGAAGTTAGGGCTCCCATCCTCCTGTCTTTTCTCTATGCTCAGTCTTCCTTGACTCTCTGTTTCAGCTCTCACTGCTTCCTACACTCCACGTCTGCTGAGGCAGTGGCCATGGGGCTCCTGAAGCAGTTTGAGGGGATGCAGCTCCCAGCCGCCTCAGAGCTAGAGTGGCTTGTTCCAGAGCACGATGCCCCTCAGAAGGTACATTCTTCAAGTCTTTTTCTCCACCCAGCGTCGAGCCCCAGGAGGCTGTGAGCCTTTCTGATATTGTTCTCCTTTATTACACGTCTCCAGTTTAGAATGAGCCTCCATGTTTCCTTCCTTACTTTTAGAAGCCATTCATTACAAATGTATGTCAGATAAATGAAGGAATGCGTGCATGCTTGCCTAGGTTTCCCCTAGCCAATGTCAGGATAGGAGATAACGGCTCCTCCAGTGTCCTTATTCCACATGACTGCTCACTAGACCCGGGGGCAGCACTCCTGTGTTGTGACCACCTTGAGACACTGGAAAAGTGAACTATTCAGGTTCTTCTTTGCTCTGCAGTTGAATAAGGCATGAAGCACCTTGGCACACCAAGGGTCCCGGGCTGGGTTCAGGGACAGCATTATCAAGGGGTGCTACCACACTGGGATGCCATTTCTGTTCCTTTTGATTCTTGGAACCCAAGACCCTCACTTCTAGTAGCCTGGTGCCTTATCATTTATTTCGAGGGCCAAGGTTCCCTGAAGCCCTTGCTTATGGTGTTCCTGAAACGGCTTTCATTAATTATGCTTCTGCCATGGCCAGAGGGTCAAGCATATGTATTCCCCCAGATTGTCCGTGGTGGATCACCCTGTGCTTTTCTCCTGCAGCTCCTGCCCATCCCTGACTCACTGCCCATCTCACCAGATGACGGGCAGCATGCTGACATCTACAAGCTACGTATTCGTGTTCGAGGCAACCTGGAGTGGGCCCCACCCCGGCCTCAGATAATTTTTAATGTTCATCCAGCCCCAACGTGAGTAGTCAGTGGCCGTGCCCTTTGGCAAACAGATACATTCTCTTTGGATTGTCAGAGCCTTCTCTTCACCCTATTGTCCCTACCTGCTGCTGTATCTCCCATACAATTCTAAAAGGCAGAGGGAGAGAGTTACCTACTTGTCTGCGAGTTTTTTTTTTTTAATATTCATTTATTTATTTTGGCTGCGCCGAGTCTTAGTTGCAGTATGTGGACTCTTAGTTGCGGCATGCATGTGGGATCTAGTTCCCCGACCAGGGATCGAACCTGGGCCCCCTGCATTGGGAGCACAGAGTCTTACCCACTTGACCACAAGGGAAGTCCCTTGTCTGCGAGTTTTACTCTTAGTCCTTCCATTCCTTCCCAGAGCTAACCAGAAATGAGGTCTTTTTTTTTTTTTTTTTTCCGGCGGTACGTGGGCTTTTCACTGTTGTGGCCTCTCCCGTTGCGGAGCACAGGCTCCGCACGCGAAGGCTCAGCAGCCATGGCTCATGGGCCCAGCCGCTCCGCGGCATGTGGGATCTTCCCGGACCGGGGCACAAACCCATGTCCCCTGCATCAGCAGGTGGACTCTCAACCACTGCGCCACCAGGGAAGTCCCAGAAATGAGCTCTTTTATCACTGGCCTCCCAACCTATTGCTTTCCTCCCAATAGTTTTATGAGCTTTTTTTTTTTTCCTCAAGATGGATGGATGCTTTTCTTTCCTTTTGTGCTCTCCTCTTTACTATTTCTCACCTCTTACATTTGTACAGAAAGTGTGGTTCATTACTGGGGAGAGTCACTGCCTAGACCTAAATTCTAACCTTACAATCCTTGGTTTAAATTGGTTCTCCCAATAGGTTCATTTTGTCCAACTCTAAAAAAATAGGTGAATTCCCTTCTCTTCCCATCCTTATGGGAGCCCTGTATTTGTATCCCCATCTTTTACGTCTCAGAGACCTCATGCAGCTGGTATCTGCCAATCCCCTCTCCTTCCCGTTTCCTCAGGAGGAAAATCGCTGTGGCCAAGCAGAATTACCGCTGTGCAGGATGTGGCATCCGGAGTGACCCTGGTGAGCGTCTTCTCTGACCTCCCCTGCTGCCTCCAAGGGCTTTACCCTGTCACGCACCTGGGCGAGGGAGCTGGTCAGAGAAGTAGTAAGAGGAGGTGACAGAGCAGAACTGGGGAAAGGGAAAGAAGAGGCCTGGAGGACGGAAAGGTGTACTACTAGGCAGCAGTACTGGTAATCAGAGGTAATGATTTCTGGGAGCCCATTACCAGGATTGTGCCCTGGAGAACGTTGTGTGCCCTCAGCCAGGTCCTTGGAGGCTGGATCTTCCCAACTCCGGCAGCACTTGTTTCCTCGGCGGCCTCCAGGCTGGGACACAGAAACCACAGGCCCCACTGTGTCGGTTTCTGGCAGCTTTGGGAGCTCAAACAGAGGTGGCTGGAGCCCACTGGCCATCCCTTCCTCCTCTTTCAAAAGGAACAGCCAGGCTGCCTCACCAGCTGATAGATGGGAAAGCCACCTCTGACCTTCTGACTTTCCGTCGTTTTCAGATTACATCAAGCGGCTGCGGTACTGCGAGTACTTGGGCAAGTACTTCTGTCAGTGCTGCCACGAGAATGCACAGATGGTTATCCCCAGCCGAGTTCTGCGCAAGTGGGACTTCAGCAAGTACTACGTCAGCAACTTCTCCAAGGACCTGCTCATTAAGATCTGGAACGATCCTCTCTTCAATGTGCAGGACATCAACAGTGCCCTCTATAGGAAGGTCAAGCTGCTCAATCAAGTCCGGGTAAGACCCTTGAAAAGGTCACGTCGTAGATTACCCTCTGTTCATAGAGGTTGCCCAATATCACCACACTCCTCTTTGTTGCTGTGGTAGTGCTGTGACCATCTCATCATTCTCACTTTCTCTACGTACTTCTTCATGCCATTTTCGAGTTATCTGTCTAGTTAGAGTCTCGAACCTGGCAAGGCAGCTTAAAAGCTATAGATAACGATGGCAAAAGCAGGATTTCTCCCTTCCCTGAAAATGTTACTAAACGGAGAATGGGGTGTCGGGTTGGAAGTTCAGATTCTGGACTTCTCAGCAGCTCCCAGCTGTGTATGTGATCTGGGCAGACTGACCTAGCAGAGGGCCCTGCCCTGACTGGGGGTGCCTTTGAAGCGAGTTGTTGAGTTACAGGTATAGAGAACAGTCTGGCTCTGGCTGCTTCGTGCAAAGCCTCCAGACACACAGGGTTTAAAGGTACTGGCCTTTCTAATGGTGGTTTCTCTCCTCTTTACACCCCTCTGACTCCCCACCTACCACCACAATGCCGTTCTCTTCAGCTGCTGCGGGTCCAGCTCTGTCACATGAAGAATATGTTCAAGACGTGCCGACTGGCCAAAGAGTAAGTCTTGTGTGGAGGCCAGAGGCCTCTGGCTGAGCTAATGTCTCTGAAAGAAACATGTCCCAGCATTTGGCCCTTGTTATGTGAAGCAGGAGAGTAGGGGGATCTTGCAGAAAATTCCAGAAATGGTCAATGAGAAGCCTACAGCAGTAACTGTGTCTGTGTCCCTCTCTCTGGAAGGGGAGATCTGGTTATTCTACCCAGGGCAGGCCCACCACTCTTTGCAGGCTGACATGCATCACTACAGAAGGGCGTAAAAGTCACTTCTGCCCTCCAGACACCTGGTGGTATGGAGGGTTGAGGTGGCCTGGGCTGGCTGAATGTTACCCACCCTCATTACTCTGCCTAGGACGCTTTTCTTCCCTATCCTGCTTCTGGATAGAAATCCTTCTGCCCTGATGTGCCACACAAAGTGTCCGTTCTCCGCTCCCACCCACCTCCCCTCATTTCCTGCAGGCTTCTGGACTCCTTTGACACAGTTCCAGGCCACCTGACAGAGGATCTCCACCTGTACTCGCTGAATGACCTGACTGCAGCCAGGAAGGGAGAGCTGGGGCCCCGGCTCGCTGACCTCACCAGGGCGGGGGCTGCCCACGTAGAGCGATGCATGGTAAGAAACTCTCACTTTAACGTGCTGCTGGGCCCTTGCTTAGGGACACCGAGAGTAGCGTGCATCCAGGGTTCTTGGCATTTAGTTCCAGGAAGTTGAATTGGCTTGTCAACACTGTGAGAAAAACTGTACAGGATTGCTCTTCCCTGGGTTGCTGAACAGCTAAATCATCCAGCTCTAAGGAACCTAGAATTAGAAGACGATCTGGTGCTGGCATTTCTCCTAGGAAATGGGCAGGACTAAGCAGGCCTTCACTAAAGAATTGTCATGATGTGAAAGGAGGACCCTGGATTAGATTCTGGAGGGGGACTGGGTCTTGGCTTTATCATTTTCAATCACTGTGATCAAAGGAAATACTTTGCCCTCTCTGAGGTAAGCCTCAATTTTCTTGTCTCTAAAATGGAGATAATGATTAATACCCACTGTCCTTTCCTCTCAGTATTTTTGAGGATTGATGAAATAATTTATGTGGAAGCATTGTGTAAACTTAAGTATTCTGTAGATGCAAGTTATCATTGTTCTTGATGTATCCAACATACCAGAAATTCATAAATTCCATATTTAGAATTTCCCATCTTAGAATATGTCCAGTTTGTGTTCCTGTAACAGTCCCAGAATTAGAGCTTAAAATAGGGCGTATGTAGAAGTCCCATGTAGCAGGGGGCATTGGAAAGACTTCACTGTAACCTGACTCAAGGCTGGATGTTATTTTGGAGAACTGTACTTGCCTTTACATTTTACCTTAATTGGTTGTGTTTCCTATTTCAAAATTAAATCATTACCCAGGCTGGAATTTTGACTTTAGGAAACCCTTCGTTCCTTCCTTCTTTTCATCTCTTCTTTGAGAACCACTCTCACGGCTGGAGTTTCTCAAACTCATGCCTCTCTTGTCTTCACCTTAAAGCTTTGTCTAACACTGCCCGGCAGCACTGCCCAGCCCTGGCCCCAGTTTGGCTATCATGCTAAGTCCAGCCTGGGTCTCTTTCCTGAAGGTGGGAGAAAACGTTTGAGTCCCTCAAGACTTATTTATATTTTGCTCCTCCCCTCGCTTGTGTTCACCCTCTTGGCCAGTTCCTGTGGTGTGCTTTGCCTCATTTTGCTGCCTGTGTCTTTCCTCTCCAGCTCTGCCAAGCCAAGGGCTTCATCTGTGAGTTCTGTCAGAATGCGGATGACATCATCTTTCCCTTTGAGCTCCATAAGTGCCGGACCTGTGAAGGTGAGGGCTGGTGCCCGGTGTGGGGTGGGCAAACAAGACAGAACACAAGGTTCATTTATTTCCCGTCAGCCACCCCTATCAGTAAGAGTTTGGTTTGGTTCAGCAGCTCCCTGTGTTTCCCCACAGGTGCACCAAGCCGTGGTGTGAGAAGGGTTACGGCGGCGACTTGCTTCCAGTTCGAGATAATACAAATTGTTCTTTTCTCTCTCCCCTTCCCAACTTGAATAGAGTGTAAAGCGTGTTACCATAAAGCTTGTTTCAAGTCTGGAAGCTGTCCCCGCTGTGAGCGGCTGCAGGCCCGGCGGGAGTTGCTGGCCAAGCAGAGCCTGGAGTCCTACATGTCAGACTCTGAGGAAGAACCCACCGAGGCCTTGGCCCTGGAGGCCGCCATCCTGGAGACCACCTGAAGAAAGCACGTAAAGCGCTCTTCCTAGGGGCTAGGGTCACACATAGTGCAGAACTGAGCCACCTTTTTAAGGACTTTCCCCACTTGGTTTTTTTTTTTAATTATTATCATCATTATTAATTTTTACAACCTGTCTAATGTCCATGTACAGTCAACCTTATTTAGGTTGGTGGGGTCCAGTCTGTTGTGACAATTTATAGGTACCAAGTATTTCCATCAGAACTGACACATGGGTCCCTAAGTGAAGCTTCTAGTGCCTCTGTCAGGAAAATGGACAGGGAGACCCAGTTCTTCTGACATCCATGGCCTTCTCCACTTGGACCAGATCTGGTTTCAGCTGCATCTCAAGTATCATTTCCAGTTTTATTTTGTTGTAATTCTGGAGCTTCTGAGCCAGGCCTTTCTCAGCGAACTCACTTCTCCTTTGCTGCTGAAACAGGAGGATGGAGTTTTCTCTCTCCCAGTCCTGGAATAGGGTCAGACTGCCCTGAGGAGAAGCAGCAGAGAATGGGACTACATCATGGGCATTCTTATTTAGGTGTTTTTGAGGCCATAAAAACAGCGTTATTGCTACCTTAGAATTTTCAGAGACCTCAAGGAGGCAGTGATGACTTCCTTGTTTGAAATATTCTAGGCATAGATGATGTCACAGGCTGACTTTCTTTATCTACCCTGGGGGACTTGACATGAAGAACAGAACTGATACTTAGACCAGGCCCATTTCTAGCATAAGTGACGCTACAACTCTGTTGTTTAAGGAGCATTTATTCAGTCAGAGGGGCTGTTGGCCTCCTCTTAGGTGATCAGGTCCCTTTTAGTCAACATAGCTCTGGTGCAGGTTTGATCTTTCAAGCTCAGGCAAGTCCCTGACACCATCCTAAACTGAGGACAGAAACCCCATGCACCATTTTATCAGTGGGTCTCTTGCCACTGTGTCCTCTGTTAGGTGGTCAGTGTGGTTCTGAGTAGAAGCCTGGCCCAACTCCGTGCTCTCCCTCCGCTCCTGAAGCACAGCTGGGACCCTCCCTGGTGGCTGATCTCTTGCGTTAGTTTCTTTTGTCAAAGTTGAGGAAAAAGCTTCTTGCTATTAGTGGTGTCAGACAACTTGGCAGTTTGTGGATGTGAGCGCGAATGTTCCCGTGTTCTTGGGATAACAAGAGCCTTTATGCCAATTATGCACTTAACTCTTTAGCCTGGTGATATTCATATGTTCACTCATCCTTTTCTTATTACTAACTTTAACACGCACACGCACACACACACACACACACCCTTTTTTAATGTGTGTTTTGATGGGAAAAGTTTTTGCTGGGACCGAGTATATGTTTGTCATATTTAAGTTGCTGTACTTCCTGACCTGTGTGTAAAACACTGGTCAGGATCACTGCTCTGAGGGCTGGCAGCTCTGTGAACAAAAGCCCAGAGCATTTTTGTTTTGGGACTGACTTCTTCCTGGATGCCTGTCTTTCCATAGTTGGTTGCTTGTAAGAAAAACTTGCTGTGGGTGCTGCCCCAGGAAGCTGAACAGAAAGTTGCACATGGTTGGTGGAAGCTGATGAGTGCCTGAGTTGGAGGCAACCAGGAGTCTCACAGGAAGTCGAAGGGGCAGTAAAGTAACAGCCAGAGCTGAGGCTCCACCAGGACAAGAGGGAGCGGGGAGGAATTGACCTCTGATGTTGGTCCCTCTGCTTCAGACTTGGGATCTGAAGGCTACTTCAGGCTGTTCTCCCTTCAGTTCGCGGGTGGGGCGGAGGGGCTGTGAAAGCCAAGGCCTCCAGCCCAGCCCAGTTTTACAGGGCGGACTAGAAGCTCCCTTGTCCTTCAAGGAGCTTTGGGAATGACCCTATGAGACTCAAGTCTCACTGAGGATTAGGCCTCGGATTCAGACTAAGGGCTTTGTGAAGATGGTGAGCTCTACTTCCACTTTTGGTTTAAATTACAAGTCTAGCTCCTTACTCCAAGTCACTACACTGGAGGAGAGATATACCCTTATTATTGTCATGCGTGTTTCATATAGCATAGGATCAAAGGATGGAAGATGCTGACACTGTTTCTAAAGCTGAGCTCAACAATCTCACCCTCCTGGTTTTTCACTTATTTTTCTCCACCTCTCTCACCTCATCCCTTTAGGTTGCATATCTGTTTTAGTGACCCTGACACTGTGCTGTCATCACTGTCCAAATACCCATTTATTTATTTATTTGAGAGTAGGTGGGGAGAGGAAAGAGGATGGGATTTTTCGAAAGCACTTTGCAACTTATCAGTATCTGAAAATCCCTGCTGTTGTGGGGAGAAGCTTTGAATGCACTGAAGAGAGTTCCTTCTGAATGAAATGGGAAGGAAGAAGTGTTTTCTTTCTAGAAATAAAGGGAAAAAGAAGTTTGCTTACAAGGTAGAGACAAGATTTAAGACATAGCAGAAGAGTGGAAGGCAAATATTTTCCACTTAAATGAGGCTGTTATTGACTTTCTCTACCAACGCTTTAGAGCTTCTGTTGAATTAACATAAAAGGAGCAAGAGTCTAAATGGAGATGTTCTGGGGTGTGTACAACTCGTGTTCCGAACTAGGTTTCTACCTGTTATAATTCATACACAGCCTGACAGTTCATTGTCGTCATTAATAAACTAAGGAAATGAAATTCTGCCTTTTATTTGCCTGCCTTGACTATCAGGAACTGGTATGGAGTGTCCACTATAAAGCAGGCGTGTCTGAAAATTCAGGAAGTTTCTGTGTATCAATGCAAAGAAAACTGGACCTTACAAGTCAGGACAAATAGATTGGAATGCTTTGTCACTGACTTGCTGTGTGACCTTGAGCAGATCACTTCACCTCTCTAGATTTCTATGTCTTCGTGTATGAAGCACTTTGTGGCACTTTCCAGTGCACGGGGTGTGCCCCCTACCTGTCCCCTTGGTGTAGCTGTCGCTTAAAGCGACGTAAATCTTCCTCTCCACAACATATGAATTGTCTTAGATGCTTCAGTTCCCACTTCTGTGAACAACCAGCTCTGAGTTTCTCTTTTATGCTCCTGGCCCGCTGGAGCTCCAGCTCTACCCTGCAACTTTCTGAACACTTCCCCCTTCGATGTCCCTTGCTTAGCTCCAACCAGTATGTCTAAAACCAACATAAGTATCATATTTCCCCAAACCTAACCATTAGTCACCCCGGTTTGAAAATTTAGTTTCTTCCTCTCTGAGTCAGGTGGCACTTTTGGCTGGGAAAGCATTATCTCCTTCCCCACCCCCTGTCGTCAAGTTATGTTGATTTTTCTCTTTAAAGTAAATGTACCTCATTCCTTTTCTACCACTAGCACGCAATTTCAGCTTCTTATCTTAAATCTCAACCGTCGCCAGCCACTCCCGTCTCTTCCTATTTAATCATCCGTCTAATACTTGGGTACCTACTGTATGCTGGTTTCTGTGCTAGGCTCTGGGGCTATCGCATGGAGCAAAACAGAGACAGTCCCTGCCCCTTAAGGCACTCAGGGTCTTGTGGGGGAGACAGACATTGCCTAAAGTTACCAAAATGAATATGTAATTACAAGCTGTAATAGCTATGAAGAAAAAGAGTCAATGCAGTTAAAAAAATAAATAACAAGGATACCTAATTTAGATTGGAGAGAAGTAAGGCCCCTGAGAAGGTGATACTTCCACCAAGACCCCCAAAATGAGGCTCAGAGTAGGGAGAAAAGGGCTCCAGACTGGGACTAGCATATACTGATGGTCCTAAGACAGAAGGAGTTTGGGCAAGGAACTGCAAGAAGGACTTACTAAGAGTTTCAGATTGTATTGTAAGAACATGGGGCACCAAAGATTTTAGATTTTATTCTGAGAACATTGGAAAGCCATTGAGGAGTTTTAATCAGAGGAGTGAGTGATCTGGTTAAAATGTCAGCATCCGCTTTGCAGAAAATAGAGTAAAACAAGAGTAGAAGTGGTAGATATCCTAAGGAGATGGCTGCGGTAGTTCAGGAGAGAAATTATGTTCGTTTGGATGAGGGTGTGGCATAGCACTGTCACTGTCACCTCATTAGCCCAAAACCTCTAAAAACAAGATAAATTCCAAATGTTTTGTTCTGACTCTGACATTTTTAAGCAGGGAGCAAAAGGCTGGGGGTGGGGGAGTGGGGCAAGATATTAGAAAGATGCTGGGATACATTACAGAATCCAAGGAAAGTTAACAACTAAGTTTCAGGAAGGGCAGAGACCAGGGCAGCTCTAGAACCTCAGCTGCAGGATTTGCCATCCTCTTGAGTCTGCTGCCAGCGAGGCAGGCCAGACAGTAGACTTATGGCTGTGTTGGGGACTCCCTACTGAGGATTGGGGGTACACCACAAAGAAAGGGGAACTGTGAGCTGGGCACTCATCCTTTCTGGCATTGACTTTGTTATTCATCATTTTCTGTGGCCCCAAATGTTTGTAGGTTTACTATACCCTCTAATGGTGTAAAGAGTAGGCATAATTTTTATAGCATCCTGGTTAAAGTGAGGCCCAACCCTACTTCCTTTTTCGTTTGAACGTTTGGCCTAGAGGATGGGAGAAGGGGATCAATATGCCCACCACCATATCCTGCTGGCTCTTCTACCTGGTCAACTATAGTCCTCTCCCATTTCTGATCTCCAGGGTATCAAACTGTTTGCTTTTAAAGCTTTAGTGAAGCAGCTGCCAGATGGTCCAAGCATTCCAATTGTGAGCTTGACGTTCTTGGGATCAGAGATGAATGTGATAAAAAGGAAAAAGAATCTACCTAGCACTAGTATTCTAAGAGCGTGGAGAACACGAGGATGTGCTTTGCATATACCCTTCCCTCCCTCAATTCTGTGGACTGCTTCTGGGGGAGGAACGGAAAGCAGAGAGCTGTGCTCTGGTTTTGGATGTACACTTAATACCAGACCAGCGAGGTGAGAGTTCCTGTGTTAAAAGAAACCTTGCATGGTCAGAAGGTTCTTAGGATGTAGGTGGGAGTTTTAGTGACCAGCCCTCCAAGAGGCTACAGCAGACCAGTAAGACTCAAGCCTGAAACATAGCACAGCACAGATATCCTGTAACCATTAGGCAACAAGCCCTAGGAAACTCCTGTCCTTTTCTCTCACGGCTCCTGCAATTTCTCACCTGTTTTCCTTTTAAACAGTGATGCCTATAGTTCCCAAATGGTTTTATTTTCCCACTGGCCCACTGCAGGAACAGCCAGACTCCTGGCTTCGCCTTCAAGCTCCTGTTTCCACAGCAAGCACAAAACAGCACTAGCAGTGGTAAGGGGCAAACAGGGAAGTAAAAGGCACCTTTCTCTGCTCTGCCCCTCACTTCCCAGCCTTTTTCTACTTAGAAACTGAAGAAAGAAATTCAACCTAGATGCCAACAATGGGTCTGTCTACACAAAGGTCTAAAAGAAGAGTTGTATATGTCTCTCTTAACCACTGGAAGCCTTCAACCACAGAGCTAACCAAAAGAAACTTCCTGACAAGGTGAAAAGCAAGAATGAGGCCTGCAGAGGTAAAGGGAAAAACAGAGCTTCCCCTTTCTCTCTCTTTCTCTCCCTCCCTCTCTCTTTCTTTCTTCCTTATTTAATATTTAAATGTAGTTTTCTGATACATTCACATGCTTAAAATCCACAGAAAGATATACAGTGAAAAGTCCCTCCCATTTCTGTAGCCATGTGTCCTGTTTCTGCCTCACCCTCTTCGGTAGCCACTCGTGACTTTTCTTTTTATCCTTACAGAGTTTCTTTATGCAAATACAAGCAAATTTTATATATATATATATATATATATATATATATATATATATATATATATCTCCTATTCTTCACACTTCTTTAAAAACTAGCATACTGTATACACATTTCTGTCTCTTGCTTTTTTTCTCCCTAACAGGATATCTTAGAGAATTTTCTATATCACTACATGAAGAGTTTCTATATTCTTTTTTATAGCTGTACATTTTCCATTATATGGATAGATTATAATGGATTCAACCATTTACCTATTGAGGAACATTTAAGTTGTTTCCAATCTTTTACTAATACAAACAACGCTACAGTGAAAAACCTGGTCATATGTCATTTCACATGGGTGCAAGCATATCCGTAGGATAAATTATCCAAAGTGGAATGGCTGGCACAAAAGATTCGTGCATTTGTAATTTTGATAAATGTTGCCAGATTGCCCTCCATAGTGGGAATAAGGAGATTGGAGCAGTGGGAAGGACAGAAAGCATTACTGTGGAGTCATACTCCCCTGCCTAAAACTCACCAGTATTTCTCTCCCCATAAGATAAAGTTTGGTTTCTTCTCCTGGGATGTAAAGGACCTTCAATACATAACCACACTTTAGCTTCATGGCCTGATCTCCTGCCACTCCCTGAACTACTAGCGGTTTCCTAAATACACCTTGATCTTTCCTCTTTTAAAGAACGAACTCAGCTATATCACAGCGTTCCCTGCCTGCATTCTACTGTACCCACCCACTGTGAGCCCTTGGCACTCTCTCTAAACCTCCTGTTAGAGCACTTCTCACACAATCTTGTTATTTAGTATTTTCCCAAATAGAACAAACAAACAAGTAAATGAATGGAGTGAATGAATGAATGTAAGGAATTGCCTGTTCTATGTGGAGGCAAGTGGACAGATGAAATGACCCTTCGAGGGTCTTTCCTGACAAGGATTGCCTTTGCTACAGCAGTGGTCCTTCCTGTCTCTTTAATCACCCTAAGCTCATTAGTGTTCCCTCTGCAAAATCCCAATGATATCCCCAAAGACCCCACACGAGCCCTTCCAAATTAAGCCAGAAGAACCCATGCTGAGGTCTTAGGCAGAAAGGAGGCCCTGACAGGGTCAACCCATATTGGGGTCCTGTAATCAGATGAATTTAGTCAGTTTTCCTCTTTGCCACATGGATCTCTGTAATGACTGTTCTTCACCTTTTTACTACCGGCAGGAGCAGGTCTGATTTCTTCCAACCAAAAGAGCCTGAACTCACACAAATCTGAGATGAATATGAAGCCAACTGACCCTGGGGCTCTCCAGTCTCACTGCACAATTTGTCTTTAGGGTGTCCCTGCTGTTTTTCCCCAGATCAGGGATCCACAGGGGACTCTACTACAGACCATTCTGTGGGAACCCATGCCTTCAGAGTCTGTGTGGGTTCAACTATTCATAATAGTTGGGTTCAACAAATAGACGTGACCCTTCCTGGAGAGTGAGAAAACCACTTGGGAAACATTCTGTTCTTGATAGTTCTTCCCTCTCTGCCTGTCAGTGGGAAAAAGAATGATCAGCAGTACATTTGGGACAGGATTGTTCTGACCTTGCCTCTGATTACCTCCCGTCTTAGCTTTCTTATCTCTTTTCTTACCAGCAAATATCTACAGTGATTACTTTCCCAAGTCTTGAAGTGATGAAAATGTCCTCATCTCCCTTCTCCTCCCTCAGCTTTGTCTGCGACTGTTTCTGTTTTGTTTTGTCCAGCAGCCATTATTAGAGTAGATAGCATTCCAAATGTACTTCACTCACTTTATTATTAAACTGTCAGCTTTTCCTTGCCAGGGACTAAACCAGGAGATACAAAGATATTTCTATGTCCTAAAAATACCCTAGGTATTTAAAAATTGTTATGTCTACAAGGTAAGCAGAGAGAAGAATGATAAAGCTGTGTGAAAGACTGCTGAAGTTGATAGAATATCCAAATGTTTTCGAATCAGAGATTAAAAAAAAATAGCTTACAGTACAGAATCTTTACTTGTTCTGAGGTTCTTTGTTTATTACAAACTAGGTGTGGTTCACAGGAAGCCAAAGCTTGATTTCCAGCAAGTTCTCAAACTTCTCTTCTCAACATTTAACTTAGACTTGAGATCTTCATAGGCCAAGAGTGAGAAGACTGTTCAGCAGGGGAAAAAAAAAAAGGGGGCTACTGAGTTACATTGCCAGCCCAGCATTCATTCTTTCATTTATTTACTCATTCGTCTATCCATCCATCCATCCCAAATAAACATCTATCGAATATATGCTATGTTTCTGTATTCCAGACACCAGGCCAGATCTGGAATACAAAGAATCGTAGAACATTGTTTCAAAAGATGTTTACAGAAGCATAATTTATGAGAGTACAAAGTTAATGGAAAATATCCGAAAGTAGATGCGATCATTAAAATGATGGTTATAAAGACCAGGATGGTAACATGCAAAAAACCTTATAACACAATGTTATATGAAACAAAAGAGAAAAAGTTTATGTCAAATATTTGTGAGTCCATACTAATAAATAAAGAATTGAATAAATAGATAAATTGGGAAGAAGAGACAAATCTTCCTGACAGAATTCCAAACAATATATGTAAATCCTATGCCCCTCCAGGAGGTGGAGCTTAATCCCCTCTCCCCATGAGGGTGGACTGGAATTAGTGATTTGCTTTTTAAAAAAGGGCATGGAGGGGCTTCCCTGGTGGCGCAGTGGTTGAGAGTCCGCCTGCCGATGCAGGGGACACGGGTTCGTGCCCCAGTCTGGGAAGATCCCACATGCCGCGGAGCGGCTGGGCCCGTGAGCCATGGCCGCTGGGCCTGCGCGTCCGGAGCCTGTGCTCCGCAACGGGAGAGGCCACAACAGTGAGAGGCCCGCCTACCGCAAAAAAAAAAAAAAAAAAAAAAAAAAAAAAGGGCATGGAAATGGAGAAATAGCAGTTGTACAGTGGACAAAGCTGGCCAACATTACCTTAACCAAGTGATCAAGGTTAACATCACCAGGGGTGCCGTTTGGATATTATGCACCCCTGTGATGAGATGGGCACATCGCCACGTGGTATTCTTTCCAAAAATCCATTGCCCCAGTCTAATCATGAGAAAAACATAACACAAACCCAATTTGAGGGACGTTCTACGAAATACCTGAACAGTACTCCTCAAAACTATCAAGGTCATGAAAAACGAGACTGAGTAACTATCACAGACCAAAAGAGCCTAAGGAGACATGACAACTAAATGCAATGTGCTATCCTAGATTGGATCCTGGAACAGAAAAAAGGACATTACTGGCAAAACCGGTAAAATCTGAATAAGTCTAGAGCTTAGTTAAAAGCAATGTACTATGTTGGTTTCTTAGTCTTGAAAGGTATAAGATGGTGACATTAGCAAAAACAAATTGGATGAGGGGTATATAAGAACTCACTGTCTTTGCAACTTTCCTATAAATCTAAAATTGTTCCAAAATAAGAAGTTTATATACCCCCTTAGTATATATACTTAGTATATATACCCCCTTATTGCAATTATAGAAAAACATTCATGGAAAGAAAAATACACATGGGAAGAGAAGGAAATACATAAAAGTAAGTGTAGCTCTGCAGAAATTATGGAACTATGGAGTGATTTCTTTCCTTTTATCTGCCTATTGAAATATCTGTAAAGTGGTCATTATTTTTTATAATTTAAAGAGTTCACTTTGGTTTGGTTTGGTTTTAGGGGAAAAATTCTTTCCCTTGAAATGCAGAGGGAATGTACAAAAGTATATAGACACTGGAGGGGGGGGTCAAGATAGCTATTGCTTTAAAATACCCCCAAATATTATTCTGCACAAGATGTGCTGACCCACGTTGGCCCAGAAAACATGGAGAGCTCCTTCCTTCTTTCTTTTTCTTTTTTTCCTTCCAGTTTTGTCCTTCCTTCTTTATCTCCCTGCCTCATGTGCAGTTCCTCTGAGAACTGGTGCCTCTGTCCAGCCCTTCTGTCCTGAGAGCACACAGGGAGAGGACACCTTGGAGTTTCCATAAGAGCCAGGGACAGAGACAAGGCTAGTGGGAATCAGGAAAACCCTCTTGAGGTTTTAGAATGGAAGGTCCAGATAATGACCATCTGGACAGTTCTCCAGAGGCCTCTAGGATTCCAGCTATTCCAGAGACTACAAACAGCACTATTTGACTCTGGCATGGAGCTCCCATCAGCACCCGTGAGCAGAAGCCATTCCTTCATTTGCACTTACTTGCCCATACCATACCCCTTTTGGACCCAAGTAGAAGTAAAGTCTTTAAAGGCAAAGAGTTTACCAGCCAGACAGAAATACTTATCCAGCTTGCCTTCTTTCCATAATACGCCAGTCAAAGATCCCAGAGAACAGATAGAGCAAGCCTTCTTTTTAGTTCTTAATTAACATCACCCACCCACCCCAAAAAAATGACCAGAAATAAGTTCATTTTTTTAAACCTCTGACCAAGGAGTGGGCACATGGATCAAGCTGGATTGCCAAAACTCTTTCCCTAGTCTTGGAACCTTGAGCAAATAAGACAATGACCGAAAAAGTAAGTGGGCTGGCGCTTTCTCATTCTAGCATGGTGAAGAGACTGTCGTTCCTCTCTCCTGGATTCCGGGGCCGCCAGTTTCCTATCCTGTTCTGAGTCCAGTTTTTTAGCTTAACCTTCAAATCTTTTTAGTACATTCCTTTTTCTTAAGTTAGCAGGAGCCAGATTCTGTTGCTGGCAAGCAAAGAACCTTGGTATAGGCAGTGAAAGGGCCACAGTGACAAATTATGCAATTAAATGTTGGCTTTACTTGTCTGACTTAAACTGATCCAAATCATGGATGTGTGATTCTTTTCTTCTCCCATGTAAATGACTCAGTGCTTGGATGCAGTTCCTGCCCTTTAGGAATTTACAGTTTCGTTATAACATAGGACGTACACAAACGAAATCATTACATACGGATTTTTTACTGTGTGCTGAACACTATTCTAAAGTTTTTACATGTATGACTCATTTAATCCTC
This sequence comes from Phocoena sinus, assembly GCF_008692025.1. NCBI lineage: Eukaryota > Metazoa > Chordata > Mammalia > Artiodactyla > Phocoenidae > Phocoena > Phocoena sinus. The sequence continues at coordinate 73,162,414 of NC_045766.1, read as the reverse complement.
CCAACGACACTATGAAGTAGATACCATTATCATTTCCATTCTATAAAGAAGTAATTGAGGCACAGAGAGTTTAAATAACTTGCCCAAAGTGACAAAGCTAGTAAACAATGGAGCCTGGATCCAAATACAGCCAGTCTGGTTCCAAAATTCCCACTCTTAACAACTGTGTTATACGGGAATGAATGTTAAAGACAGAGTTCTGGAAGGTCAGAGAAGGGGGAGATCAATGTGGCCAGACTGATCAGGGGAGGCCTCAAGGGCCTCTTGGTTCTGGAGCTGGGTGGGAGGCAGCGTGGTATTTAATCTGAGAGGAGGGAGAAGGGTCTTTTGGGACAGAGAGGAGGGTCAATGCAGCAGGAGCAAAAACAAAGCTGAAACTGAAAACGTTGTTTAGACAACTATGAGACATACAGAGAAGGGGGTCTTTTGGAAAGCGTTCAAAGAACAACTGGATAGTTAGCGGGGAGGTCAGACCATAAAGGGCCTTGAATGACAGGTCAACCACTATGACTTTACCCTACAATGAGGGCCCCTACAGCTTTTACAGGGAATAACATTTGGGAACATTATTTTGTTATAGAAAATTGAAAGCATACACAAAGATATTGAGAGTAGAATACTGAACCCCCGTGTATCCTTTATGCAGCTTCAGCAATTACCAGCTCACAGTCAATTGTGTTTCATCTATATCCCCACCCTCTACCCCATCAAGATTATTTTGAAGCAAATCTCAGACATATTAATTCATCTGTACATACTTCAGTATATGTAGAAAATCCCAGGGAATCTATTTTTTAAAACCCTCCTAAAACTAATGAGTTTAGCAATGTAGTAGGATATAAGATAAACATACAAAAGTCAATTGCATTTCTGTATACTAGCAATGAACACGTGGACACCAAAATTAAAAATACCATACCACTTACTAAAAAAAGAAAGAAAAAGAAACACTTAGGTGTAAATCAAACTATGTACAGGATTTGTATGCAGAAAGCACAAATTTTGGATGAAAGATATCAAAGATCTAAATGAATGGAGAAGTATATTATGTTCAAGGACTGGAAGAGTCAACATAGTAAAGATGTCAGTTATCTCCAAATTTATATACAGACTTAATGCAAATCCTATCAAAATTTCAGCAAGATTTTTTTGTTTTATGGACAAGGTTATTCTAAAATTTATATGAAAGGACAAGAATAACAAACTATTTTGAAAAAGAAGAAAGTAAGAAGAATCAGCCTACCCAATTTCAAGACATTGTATGGTTACAGTAATGAAGAACTGTGTGGTAGGGGCTTCGCTGGTGATGCAGTGGTTAAGAATCCGCCTGCCAATGCAGGAGACACGGGTTCGAGCCCTGGTATGGGAAGATCACACATGCTGCAGAGCAGCTAAGCCCGTGTGCCACAACTACTGAGCCTGCGCTCTAGAGCCCGCGAGCCACAACTACTGAACCCGTGAGCCTAGAGCCTGTTCTCTGCAACAAGAGAAGCCACCGCAATGAGAAGCCCACACACCGCAACGAAGAGTAGCCCCCGCTCGCCACCACTAGAGAAAGCCCGTGCGCAGCAACGAAGACCCAATGCAGCCAAAAATAAAAATAAATAAATTTATTTAAAAAAAAAAAAAAGAACTGTGTGGTATTGGTGGAGGTATAGACACAGATCAATGAAACAGAATAGAGAGCCCAGCAATAGACCAACGCACATTATGCCCACCTGATTTTTGACAAAGAAGCAAAAGCAGTTTGATGGAAGAAAGATAGCCCTTTCAACAAATGTTCCTGGAACAATTGGAAATCCACAGACAAAAAAAAAAAAAAATGAACCTTGACTTAGTATCACAGCTATACAAAAATTAACTCAAAATGGATCACAGACTTAAATGTAAAATTATAGAACTTTTCGGGAAAAAAAAGAGAAAATCTCAGGATCTATGGCTAAGCAAAGAATTCTTAGACTTGACACCAAAAGCATGATTTATATAAGGACACATCAAAATAAAAACTTTTTCTCTGCAAAAGACCCTGTTAGGAGGACAAAAACGCAAGCTACAAACTGGGAGAAAATATTGCAAACCACACATGCAGTAAAGAGCTAGTACCTAAAATACATAAGGAACTCTCAAAACTCAACAGTAAATGTATGTCAATTATATCTCAATTTTTAATAATTAAAAACTCAACAGTAATAATCCAACTAGAATATGAGCAAAAGATATGAAGAGACATTTCACTGAAAAAGATACACAGATCGCAAATAAGCACATGAAAACATGGTCAATGTCACTAGCCATTAGGGAAATGCAAATTTAAACCACAAGATATAACTACATAGCTATCAGAATCACAGAAATTAAAAATAGTAACAATATTAAATGTTGGCAACGATGCAGAGAGCCTGTATCACTTGTTTATTGCAGGTGGGAGTATAAAATTGTATAGCCACCCTGGAAAACAGTTTGTCAGTTTCTTATAAGACTAAGCATACAACTATCCTACAACCCACCAATTTCACTGTTGCACATTTATCTCCAAGAAATGAAAATACATATTCACACAAAAATCCATGTGTGATGTTAATAGCAGCTTTATTAGTCAAAAACTGGAAACAACCCAGGTATCATTCTACAGCTGAATAATTAAAAAACTACAGTACATCCGTACCTTAAAACATTACTCAGAATTAAAAGGAACAAACTATTGATACATGCAACAACCTGGATGAGTCCCCAGAGAGTTATGCTGAGTGAAAAAAAGTCAATCCCCAAACATTCTGCATGATTCCATTTATATAACGTCCTTGAAATGACAAAAGTATAGAAACGGAGAACAGAGTAGTGGTTTCCAGACGTTAAGGAGAGGGTTGGGGCAGGGGGGAAGTGAATGTGGCTATAAAAGGGCAACAGGAGGGATCCTTGGCAATATTCTGTATCTTTACTCTTTCAATGTTAGCATCCTGTTTGTGATGTTGTATTATAGTTTTGCAAGCTATTACCATTGGGGGAAATGGGGTAAAAGGTATGTGGACTGTGTCTGTATTATTTCTTATAATTGCATGTGTGTCTACAATTATTTCAAATTAAAAGTTTAATTTTAAAAATTGATGTTATAAATTGCCATGAGAAAGAATCAGCAGATGTAATAGGAAAATTCTCCAGGAGCTACAGAATTTAGAGCAATATGAAAGGGAATTTAAAATAAATATATTAATTTACATGGAAATGGAAAGGGCTAAAAATAGACAAGGAAATGCTAAGAAGAATAATCTTGCTCTAACAGACATCAAAATGTGTTCTAAAGCTATCATAATTAAGATAGTGTGGCACTTGTGTAGGAAAAGACAAATTAGAACAACGAAACAAAATGGGAAGTCCATAAATAGATCTATACATATAAGGAAGCTTGATATGCCACAGAGGTGGTATCACAAGTCAATGGGGCAGTGATAGATTATTTGGTAAATGATTATTTAATACTGGTTATCCATATGAAAAAAAATTATTTTAGATCCACACCTCAAGTCAACACACAGAAAAATTCTAGGTAAAGACCTAAATGTGAAAAATAAAATTTTATTACTGTTGTGGCTTAAACTGTGTCCCCCCAAAAGATCTATTCAAGTCCTAATCCTTGGTACCTGTGAATGTGACCTTTATGAAAATAGGGTCTTTGCAGATGAAATCAAGGTAAGATGAGGTTGCAATCCCTGACAGCAGTCACTCTGGTTTCTCTGATTCTGCTCTTCCCAAAGGCCTGGAAACCCCAGGAGATGGGAGAATTGTTTTTCTGCTGTGTTACCTCTGCTTGGGCAAGCTATTCCAAGCAAATGGGACACCTGTGCCCCTGTCTTGGTGCCACCTCTGCCCCTGCCAGTGACTGCCCAGGTGCCAGCTGGCTCCTCCCTGGGGGTGCAGATACCAAATGAACTTACTGGGATGGGTGGGTATTAAAAGTCCTGGCCTCAGTCCCTGAAACACTGTCTCTGCTTGATGCCTGCAGCCATGTGGCTGGTTCTCCTCCTCCTGCTGTGGCTGAGCCCTGCAGCCCCAAACCAGGAGACAGGTGAGAAGCCAGGCTAGCAGGTCGAAGGGACCTGGCCTCTAGTCTCTTTTATTTATTCATTCATTCGTTTAATCAACCATTTTTGTCCCTGGCATGATCCACCTCCTTATGTTCACTGATTCATTAATTAAATAATTCATTTATTCAGACGTTTACTAAGCATCTACCAGTGCTTAAGGTGGCTTCTCTGTGTACCCACATTCATATTTATAAGTCGTCCTTGGATGATTCGCTTGGGAAGGTCTGTTTTGGTTGGGGAATCAAGAAGAATGTCCAGAAGAGGTGCCTATGAGTAGAGGCAGCAGGGGGCTCTGGAATGTGCACTGTCGGGGGATGGGAGTGTTACAAGAGGGAAGGTGGTATGACAGGCCCAGATCCAGATTAATAGGCAGACTCACTGGGCAACTACCAGGCACCAACCCATTTGGTTTGCTAAAATATTCCTGGAAATCCAATGGGATAGAGAAAGCTGTATCAGAACCTCTTTTGGGAGAAAACTAGATGTCATTGCTAGGAATACTTTTTGTAGGGGTGGGAGCCTCAAGGTGCATGCTTAAGTAATAACAGATGTGTTAATAAATTGCTTGTAAAAAGGACTTCTGAGGAAGGGCGGGGCTTCAGGTTTGCTGAGTGGGGTTCGCAATTTGGGGGCTGGAGCAGTATCACTGGGAACTGTAAAGGGGAGGGGGAGGCTGCCCAGTGCCCCCTTTCCACACCCTGCCCCAGCAGGGCTCACCCTCTTCTCTATAAAACTGTCAAACAGGTTTAAAGAGTGTTGTTCTGGAGGGGTGCCAACTATTAGCATGGGGTTCTTCACCCAGCCTTGTTTGGGGCTGTTCCTGGCCTCACAGCTTGTCACTTCTACAAGCCTTTTAGACTGAAGCCAACGAGATGGTCACACAGGAGTCCCTGAGCTACCACCTCTTCACCAGGAGTCTGTTTCCTGGTGGGCTCACTGGCCCTCCACCAACCCCACGGCTCTCTCCTCTTACCTGTGGTGCAGCACTTACCATACAGTATGATGACATTCTGGTTACTTGTAGTATGATGACACTCTGTTCACTAGACTGAGCTCTTAGAAGGTGTTTCTTTGGAGGGTTGGGTTGGACAGGGCAGTGGAATGTATGTCCATGATCCACCATGGTACCTGGCTCAGAGAGTCACTCAATAGAATAAAATGAATAAATGAATGAATGCATGAGTGAGTGAATGGGTGCTTGGTCACCATGGGGTGGACTTCCTTTCCCTTATTGCGCTGTCATTTTTCTGATGGGACCAGTCAGCTCTGTCAGGAACTGTAAATCTGTCCTGGCCTATGGACACCCTGGGAGCTCAAGTGTGAGCCCAAGTCCAATGCAGCTCTTTTAAATTAAATTAAGTATAAATTATTTGACACCAGAACTACAGAGATACATTTCCTGCCTTCAACCAATTGGTAGGAAGGCAGATAAACACACCTTCAGGAAAAAGATCGTAACAATAATGGAGACAGGGATTAATGCTATGTTAGAAATTGAAATCAATAGATTTTAAAAGTAAGAGGAAAAAGTTAATCCCAGGAAATGTAGTTAATACCTACGTCCCAGCTGGGGGGATGTAGGAAGGCCTCTCAGGATAGATCAAATTTATTTTTAAAAAATTTTTATTATGGAAAATTTGAAACACACAAAAGTAGAGGGGATAGTTAAATGAACCCAATGGACCTATTGGCTAGTGTGAAAATTATCAACACCAAATTCTTATCCACCATATTAAAAAAATATATAACCACAATACCTTATCAGAGCTGAAATAATTAAAATAATTACTACCATTTAATACCTATTAGTGTGCATACTTCTCCAACTATCAAAAAGTCCTTTTTGCAACTGGCTTATTCGAATCAGGATCCAAACAAGGTCCACACATACATTTAGCTGTTATATTCTTAAGTCTCTTTAAATCTATATCAGCTCTCTTCCTTTTTTTTTCATGCTGTTTATTTGTTGAAGAAACCAGGTCATTTGTCCTGTAGACTGTCCTGAACTCTGGATTTGTCTGACTGGATCCTTGTGGGTGCTCCTCTGTCCCCTGCATTTCCTGAAATCTGGTAGTTAAGGTTCATTTCTTTTGGTAAGTATATTCTGTAGGTGAGGCTTTGTACTACCTTTGCATGGAGAAGGAGACAGGCAATGTCTAGTCATCTCACTTCTACTGGTGTTAAACTTGATCAGCCAGATGCATCCGTTTGTAGGTCCATTATAAAAGTTCCCCCTCGACCTTTCTCTAATGGTTTTAGCTTCCACTGATGATTGTTACCTAGATCCATTTTTTCATTAAGGATTGCCACATGGTGGTTTTCTAATTCTACCATTGATTCTGCATTTGTTAGCTGGAGTTCTCCTATAAAGAAGACCTTTCCCTTGTCAACTATTTGGTTTGTGTGGAAAGACTGGATGAATGATTCTTCATTTATCACTCTCAAAATAACAAGCTGGTTCGTTAGCAGCCCTGGGAAGGTTGAATTTAATCATGACCTTGAAGGATAAGAATGTTTTCTTCTAGTGGCTATGAGAGGGAAGGGCCTTCCAATCAGAGGAAACAGCTTGACTAAAGGCTCAAAAGCAGGAATATGCAGGATCTTTAGAGAATGGCCCAGAGCAGTGGCAAGTGCAACCAAAGGCTTTTTGAAAGAAAAAGCCCTGAGCCTGATGTGGTGGAAAAAGCAAGAGGAAAGTCAAAATTGCTGGTTCCACTCCCAGCTCTGTCACCCAATCACTGCTTGTGAACACTGCTTTTCCATTTTTAGATCAGTGTCTTTCAAACTTTTCTGGCCACGGTCCACATTAATAGAGATATTTTACGCTGTGATCCAATACTTACATACATATACAGAAAAACACAAAAATTTCAGAAAGAACCCCAAGCAACTTACACTTCTATATACAATATACAATATATGTAGATATTTTGTATCCTATCCTATCCTATGCTATCCTATCCTATTCCACTCCACTCCATTCCACTCCATCCCAAACTGTTAAAATAAATGCTGGTTATGACCACTGACTTGATCACTGACCCCCAAATGGGGTACAGCCCTCATTTGGATGGTCCCTGGGGCTCTTTGCCGGCTCCAATCCTTTGATCGTTTCCTGGTCTTGGTGACAACCTGACACTGAACCAGTGGGAAGGGGGATGATATGAGAATGGAAACTGATCATTTGCAGGAGGCTCCTGAGTAGAACATGAGGCAGAAGCCAGACCAAACTCAGAGGCCACCATTCCAGCCCAGCCCACCATCACCTTGAGAGATCTGACCTCCCTGGACCACTGCCCGCCTTTCACCAGACACCTACCTGCTGGCCCCTGTTTCCACAACAGGCTGGGTTAGCCACACCTGACCCCGCATCCCCTCAGAGGCCTGCTCCCTGCTGATCCTTTCGACTTTGGAAGGTCGTCAGGCTTATCCCTAAACAAAGCCCCAGGCAGGTGCTAACCTAACAGGAGTCAATTGGGAAGGTCAAGGTAAAGTAAAGGGAAAACAACATTGAGAGTCCTGGGCATGAGAGTACTGGGGCCCCTTCTGCTCTGAGCCAAAGACTCACCAGGTTACCTGGGCCACGGTCTTAAAGAGGATGAACCCCTTCATCTTGTAGTGGATAAGGAATGATCAGATAATAACTGAGTTGAGGGCTGCCCTGGTGGCGCAGTGGTTGAGAATCTGCCTGCCAATGCAAGGGACACGGGTTTGAGCCCTGGTCCAGGAAGATCCCACATGCTGTGGGGCAACTAAGCCCGTGAGCCACAACTACTGAGCCTGCACTCTAGAACCCGCAAGCCACAACTATTGAAGCCTGTGCACCTAGAGTCTGTGCTCTGCAACAAGAGAAGCCACCGCAATGAGAAGCCCAGGCACTGCAACGAAGAGTAGCCCCGTCTCACTGTAACTAGAGAAAGCCCCGTGTGCATCAACGAAGACCCAGTGCAACCCAAAATAAAATAAGATAAATAAATTGAAATAATAATAATTGAGTTGACCACCTTGGGGAAATGGTAGGAATTGGGGTTGGTGAAACTGTTTTGTGAATAGCGACCTTGGAGAACTTCCTCTAACTTTGTGGGGTTTTTCTATGTCCCTCTTCTCACAACTCTTCTGTCGTTTTCTCTATACTCTGTCTTCCTTGCTGTCACTCCCCTGTCACACTCTTCTTTTTGTCTCTCTTCTTGCTCACTCTTCTCTCTTAGCTCTGTCGCTCTCCTTTTTTTTTGTGGTACACGGGCCTCTCACTGTTGTGGCCTCTCCCATTGTGGAGCACAGGCTCCAGACGCGCAGGCTCAGCGGCCATGGTTCACAGGCCCAGCCGCTCCGCCGCATGCGGGATCCTCCCGGACCGGGGCACGAACCCGTGTCCCCTGCATCGGCAGGCGGACTCCCAACCAATGCGCCACCAGGGAAGTCCTGTCTCTCTCCTTTTAATAGCAACTTTATTGAGATACAATTCACATAATGTAAAAGTCATCCTTTTAAAATATACAATTCATGGTTTTTACTATATTTACAGAGTTGTGCAACCAACACTATTACCTAAGTTTAGAACATTTCATCACCTCCCAAAGAAACACCGTCCCCATTAAGAGTCACACCCTTATTCACCACACCTCCCACCCCTGGCAGCCATTAATCTACTTTCTATGGATTTGCCTGTTCTAGACATTTCACAGAAATAGGATCATATAATACATGGCCTTTTGTGGTTGACTTCTTTCGTCTAGCGTAACATTTTCAAGGTTCATCCATGTTGTAGCATGTATCAGCATTTCATTCATTTTTATGGCTGAATGATATTCCATTGTATAGAAATTCCATATTTTGTTTTATCCTCTCATCAGTTAATGGACATTTGAATGATTTCCACTCTTTTGCTATTATGAATAATGTTTCTATGAACATTTATGTACAGGATTTTATGTGAACAGATATTTTCAATTCTTTTAAGTATATACCCAGAAGTGGATTTGCTGGGTCATATGGTAACTCTACATTTAACATTCTGAGGAACTGCCAAACAATTTTTCAAAGTGGCTGTGCCATTTTACACTTCTGCTAGCCATGTGTGGGGTACCAATTTCTCCACATCCTCACCAACACTTGTTTTTGTTTTTAGCCATCCTAGTGGATGTGGAGTGGTAACTCATTGTGTTTTTAATTTGCATTTTCCTGATGATTAGTGATGTTGAGCACCCTTTTATGTGCTTATTGGCCATTTGTGTATCTTCTTTGGATATATTCTTTGCTCATTTTAAAATGGGGTTATTTGTCTTTTTACGTTGTTGAGTTTGTGAGAGTTCTTTACATATTCTGAATAAAATTCTTTTATTGCATATATGATTTGCAGATGTTTTCCCATCCCATGGGTTGTCTTTTTACTTTCTTGATAGTATCCTTAGAAGCCCAAAACTTTGATCAAGTCTACTTTATCTATTCTTTCTTTTGTCACTTATGCTTCTGGTGTCATACCTGAAAAACTACTGCTAAATCCAAGGTCATGACAATATCTAGAGTTTTACAGTTTTAACTCTTACATTTAGATTTGTGATCCATTTTCAGTTAATTTTTATATATGGTGTGAGGTAGAGGTCCAAATTCATTCTTTTGCATATGGATATCTAGTTGTCCCAGCACCATTTGTTAAATCTGTCTCTCTCTTTTTTTTTTTTTTTTTTGTGGTACGCAGGCCTCTCACTGTTGTGGCCTCTCCCGTTGCGGAGCACAGGCTCCAGACACGCAGGCTCAGCGGCCATGGCTCACGGGCCCAGCCTCTCCGCGGCATGTGGGATCTTCCCGGACCCGGGCATGAACCCGTATCCCCTGCATCGGCAGGCGGACTCTCAACCACTGCGCCACCAGGGAAACCCTGTCTCTTTTTAATGTCCCTTTTTCTCCAGGCAGCTGCTCCCAACCCCAGCCCCTCTGCTGCCTTGGAATGGATCACCACTGCAGGAGAGGAAGCTGCTACTGTGATGAATTCTGCCGTGTGGTACCAGACCGCTGCCTGGATCACCGTGCCCTCTGCAACACTGGTAACTCACATGCAGGCTCCGTTCCACCCCCAGCAGAGCTGGATGCTGTGATTGACAGAGGCAAGCCCCTTGCATGTATTTTAGGCCAAGGCCAGGGTGTGGACTGGATGGCTTCTAAGGTCCCTGACATTCCCAAGATCCTGGCATTCTGTCCATTTCATCTCAAAAGTGCCTACACATTCCTCCCCACTTTCTTTTCCCCACTGCTCCTTGCCTCCTGCTGCTCCCCTCTGAGCCACTTTTGCAGGTCCCACAAGGAGAGGTTCAGCTGTTGGTGACTGGGGAATAGGGTGGGGAAATAGGGTGGCTGTGTTGCACCTAACTGTCCCCGCTTCTCTTGCAGTACAGGTACCTCTTGACCTGTCCCATGTAGACTTCTGAGGGCAGACAGGAGTCTGCAGAGAGGTGCTGGGGGTATTGGGCAGCAGCAGGGGGTGGGAGGCAGGGATGAGGACAGGATCTTTCACCTGTGTTTTTCCGCTCCTCAAACTATCAGCATGGTGGTGCTGAGGAAGGAGAACCCGCCCAAGCCCTGCCAGAAGCAATCTAGACTGGATGCAAAGCATGGTGAGTGCCCTGGAGATGCTCCTAGAAGGGGTGGCTGGCAACCTGCTCCTGCCTCCCTGGCCTCCAATCCCCAAAGTCAAGGAGCAAATACCAAAGCGGGCAAAGAGCCTGAGCTGGTCGCAGCACTGTTGCAGCCACAGTTTTAGGGTAGAAGCCAGGGTTCCTGCCCATGAACACGGACACTGAATTTCATATAATTCTCATGTGTCATGAAGTAATATTCTTCTTTTGACTTTTTTCAACAGTATAAAAATGTAAAAAACATTCTTAACTTGTGATCTATGCCAAAAACCGGCAGCAAGACAGATTTGGTCCACAGACTGTGGTTTGCTGCTCTCTGCCCTATGTTCTTTATTTTCCTTTTGTGTCCCGGCTTCAGCCCTGACCTGTCCAGCTCTCTGTGCAGCACTGGAGGAGAGCCCTCAGCCCCCACCCTAGCATATTACAGCGTTGGGCAGAAAGAAAGGCAGTATAGCGCGATGGAAAGAGCTTGGACTTGGGAGCCAGATAGACCTGGGTTCAAATCCTGGCTGACCTCAAGCCTTCAGTCTTCTGAGCCTTTCCGAGCCTCCCTTTCCTCATCTGTGTCCTAGAGCTTGCCTTGTAGGGCCGCTGTGGAAGGGCCTGGTTCTTGGTGGATGAACAAGAGAGAGCGGTTATTTGGGGAAATGTAAATAAGCTGGAGAGGCAACAGGCCTTCACTTACTGCTCACTTAGGTCTGGCAGCTTCTCCAAACCAGCCCCTCTCCATCTCCATGAAGGGACTCAAGAAGACAGCCTGACGCCTCCCTGAAGCTTCTCCCCCGCTCGGTACCAGCAGGGCCCTGGAACAAAGCTCAGCCTCCCCTCCTGGGGCCATGATCACTGGGCCCAGGGGTGCTTGTCTCCCAGCTGCCACCCTGTGTGCTTCCCCATTGGTTCAACCAGAGGAAAAATGGAAACCTGCTGTTGTCGTAAACTCTGTTAAATGTGCATAGCATCAGCCATACAAACTATAAAACAGAAATTTGGCTCACAGTATTTATTGTTTTGTGTTGGTTACACTGAATATAGCAAACATTTCTTGAAAGTAGAAAGTAAGAACCTAGCGGCCCTGTGGCTAAGTAATTCTTGCCCCTCTTCTCAGTGTTCCTTCCTGGGCTCCATAGTATTGCCTGTAAGTCCTAAAATAGCCTGGCCTGAGCCCTGTGGCCTCTTGCCCACCCCCTTCTCTTCCCACTGTGACAGGAGGGGCAGGGTACCTTCCTCTGGTGTGCCGGGAGTGGCCTCCCTGGGGTCTCCTCGTGGGCAGGATTTCAGAGCACTAGAAAAATGATGCCAGGGGCTTTAGGGTCTGCCAAGCCCATCCTTTCCTCCCAAATCTGCTCTTCCTCCTGTCCTGTGCATGGTTCCCTGTCCTCCAGCCTCCTGGACTCTAAACCTCAGGGTCATCTTTTACTTCTCTCTGCCCCTGGTCTTCTTCTGCAAGGTGCCAAGTCTTTCTAGTTCTGCTTCACGACACAGTCCACGTCTGTCCCCTTTACGTCCCACTGCTGAAGTCCTAGGTCACAGCCTCACAGTCCTGGTCCTCTTGCCCTAACTGGTCTCAACCCACATTGTACCACATTGTACTGCCCAAAGCAGAGCTCTGGTTCTGCCAGTTCTCCATTCAGAAACCACCACTGGCTTCCCATTGTCTCTAGAATAAGGCTAACCTCCCATGCATGGCATGCAAAATCCACCACACAGCCCCAAGGCACATTTCTGGCCTTATCTCCTGCTAGCCTCGGGGAGAGACAGCCCGGGGCCCTGTTTGGGAAAGCCCCACTCCTACCTCCAGAGCCTGAGATCTCCCTTGCCAGGAAGAGTTTTTCAGGTGAGGCTCTGTGGGATGTGGCCTCTCCAGCTGGGATCATCCTGTGGGCCTCATAGAGAGCCCAAAGATGCTGATTTGTGGGCTCTTTCCTCTTCTTGGGTCAGTGCTCATTCTCCTTCCAAATGCCCAGAAACTCCATCTCCTCCTTCACTTGTCTCTCCTACATTATCCCCCATCCCAAACAGGGTCCCCATAGATGTTCCAGTACTGGCACAGATTCCTCGCTAGTCAAGTGTGCAGGTGTGTGCACATGTACATGCAAATTTTATTTCTACCTGGCTCTCCATCCTCCCTCCCTGTGTTCTTCAAACCTCTTCCCTGTGAAAGTCATTTCCCCGGCAGCGGCATACCACCTGGGCAAAGCCCTGAGAAAGCAGAGGGCTTCCTGTAATGTAAGTTAAAATCACAGTGTTAACAGGTGATTCTTTTAATCCGCAAGAATGTCTAAAATTAAAAAGACCTGTGGTACCAAGTGTTGATGAGAATGTGGAGCAACTGGAACTCTCATACATTCCTGGTATAGTATAAGCGGGCACAATCAATTTGGAAAACTGTTCGATGCTGTATACTGAAGATAAACACATGACCCAGCAATTCCACTCCTGGAGATATATATATATATATACCCAAGACATATACAAGAACGTTGATAGCAGTGTTATTCAGAATAGTGAAAGACTAGAAATAATCCAAATGTCCATCATTAGGAAAGTAGATAAATAAATTGTGGTATATTTATACGATGGAATACTACCCAACAATAAAAAAAGAATGAAGTGCCATTATATACAACAAAATGGGTGAGTCTCGCAGGCATAATGTTAAGAGAAAAAAGCCAGATATAAGAAATTATATGTGCATAATCCCATTTATATGAAGTTCAAAAATAGGCAGAACCAGTCTATGGTGATAGAGGTGGGAATGGTGGTCCTTGGAGGGATACTGACTGGAAGTGAACACGAGAACCTGTTGAGATGCTGAAAGTGTCCTGTATCTTGATCTGAGCGGTGAATACATCCTGGGTGTAAGCACATGTAAAAATTCATCAAGCTGTATACTACTTGAGGTTGGCATAGTTAACTATATGTTGGTTGTACCCTAATAAAAGAAATGAAAGAAGAGAGGGCTCCCTAGAGGTTTCTATGCTACAACCCAAGGAAATAGGGGCTAGGGTATGGAGGGGTCCATTCTCAGGGCTTTGCAAACTTAAATGATTCCCACCATCTCTCCTTATCTACACATTTTGAACCTGTGGGGACCCACTCAGACCCCCAGAGTTGGTATAAAGATTATTTTAAAGAGGAAACATTTGACCTACAGAAGATGCAGGAAGAAATGTTATCTGAACTTCCCTTATCTGACTAAAACAGAGCCTTCTAAAAATACAGCTGCCATAAATCTCCCTCCAAGGGATTTTCCAGCCAATTTTAGCTGCCGTGGAGACAGACTGCCAACAGAACCTTCCATATTTTCCCACAGAGGTCCTAAGCCCTATGCCTTTGTTAAGTGCGGTGTAGAAATCTTTGTCTCTGGTTATTCAGTGAGTTACTTACTCATTACTAAGCAGCTCCCTGGTGCACGTGTAAACAAACTTTGTCTTTTCTCCTGTTCATCTGTCTTTTCTTAGTTAAGTTGCAGACCTCCAGTCACTGGACCCAGGTTGGAAGAGGAAAAAGTTTTTCCTCCCAACAAACACAGACCCAAATGGCGCTGGTGACAACTCCATCCTTCCATTTGTTCAGGCTGAGAAGTCTGTAGTTTTCTTGACTTTTCTCTTCCTTTGACAGCCCACACCGATCTGGTAGGAAGTCATGTTGGCTCTGCGTTCAAAATATATCCAGAATCTGACCAACTCCAACCTCCTCTGGTACCACTATGGTCAGAGCCACCCTCCTCTCTTACCTGGACTAGGGCAAAAGCGTCCCAACTCTATTCCAGTTTCTATTCCAGCCCACAGCTGCCAGAGTGGTCCTTCTAAAACCCAGGTTAGAACCCATCACTCCTCCGCTCAAAACTCCCCAGGGGCTGCTCCCACCTCACTCCAAGAACCCAGCGCCCAAGGCTGGCAAGGCCCTTTGTCACCTATGTCTTATCACCCTGCACCCCTGCCCCCCAACTCTGCCCTCTCACGTGGCTCCAGCCACACGCCCTCTTTTGTGCTTCTTGAACTAGGTCCTGCCTTAGGTCTCTGGATCTTTCTCTAGCAGTTCCACTGCCTGGAGTGTTCTTCCCCACGTATCCACTTGGTTAACTTTCTCACCAGCTTGGAGTCATTGCTCAGATCCCATGGTGCTCTTTGATACTTTAATCTGTCCCTCACCTCTCCATGCCACACACACCAGGTTCTTCTTACCTGTCTTTTTTTTTTCTTTTTTCCATAATATTCATCCCTATATTGTTCACTTATTAATGTTTGCCATCTCCTTTCACTGGGAAGTTAGTTCCATGAGGGCAGGGACCTGTTTTACTCAGTGCTGTATCCTGGGTGCCTAGAACAGTGTCTGGCATCTAGTAGGTGCTCCATATATGTCTGCTAAATTAATAAAACTAGCCTCCTATGCTCATTCAGGGTGAGAGCTGAGTTGGGCTGAACAAAATGTCCAGGAACTTTCTGGATAAGACTATTATGCCCCCAGGGCCAACAGTCATGTGTCCAGGCTTGGAAATTCCCCCAGATACAGGGGAAGATGGACCAGACAAAAACTCAGGAAAGCACTCAGCCAGGCTTCCCTTCTAGCAGGTTCCTGGTTAGATCTCATCGTAGACCACTGGGCTAGAGCTGAGCTGTTGATCACTTAGAGGATGAAAAGAGAAAGGAAATGGAGAAGGGAAGTCTGTGGTGGGGGTGCAAGGGCACCTGGAGTACCTCAGTCTGTAGATTAAGCCACTGGCCGCTAGAATGAGGAAGTCCCTTTCCCCGCTAGGGTGGGGCAGACAGGTGGGCCAGGAGGGGAGGGAGGCGGCTCAAAGGAGTTGCATTCTTTCTGGATTTCTCCTCTGTCTTCTCAAGGGTGAAGAGTCACACCAGATCACTCATTACTAGATCGGGTCAAACAGAATTCAGGTCACTGCTATGGCCCTGGGGCCTCCTCTCCCCACCTACCCACCCCACAAGGGGAAATCAGTTCTCCCATTTTATAAAGTGAAGGACTGAGGTTGAATGGGAGGGTGGAAGGGCTCAGCCTGGCAGGAGTACTATATGGATTAACAGTGTGGTTGGAACTGGGGTCCAAGATCCCTGACCCCATGTGCTGGACTGTGTCCCAGACAGACCCCTCAGTCTCCTCTCATAGAGTCTTCCTCCCCTCATCCCACCCCCATGCCCTAGAATGACTCCCTTCTCCTTCTAGGCCACAGAGCCCTTTATCCCAATGGAGGGTGAAGTTCTAGAAGACAGTGGCTCACACCAAACGCAGGACCTCAGACTTCATGGCCAAGAGGACCTCAGAGGTCTTATTGACAGAGGCCCAGAGAAGGCAAATAACTTATCCAAGATCATACAGAGCTCTTGGACCACTACCAAGGAAGGAGCTGGAAACAGAACCTAGACCTTTTTTTTTTTTTTTAATTTATTTATTTTTGGCTTCGTTGGGTCTTTGTTGCTGTACTCGGGCTTTCTCTAGTTGCAGTGAGCTGGAGCTACTCTTTGTTGCGGTGCGCGGGCTTCTCACTGTGGTGGCTTCTCTTGTTGCGGAGCACAGGCTCTAGGCACGCAGGCTTCAGTAGTTGTGGCATGTGGGCTCAGTAGCCCTGGCTCACGGGCTCTAGAGCGCAGGCTCAGTAGTTGTGGCGCACAGGCTTAGTTGCTACGTGGCATGTGGGTTCTTCCTGGACCAGGGCTCGAACCTGTGTTCCCTGCATTGGCAGGCGGATTCTTAACCACTGCACCACCAGGGAAGTCCCAAACCTAGACCTTCTGATTCCACTTTAAATTTCCTTCCAGCTGTGAGATTTTGTGATTTTTTTGACACCTGTTCAGCAAGCTTTCCTCTACTCTGGAGCTGCTTTCATCACAAAACTCTTGCCCTGAAATCCCCAAGATACCTTGTCTGGCCACTGGCTGTGGCCATAACAGCTATGTCCTTGGCCCTTTGAGGGGATAAGATTCTTCACTAGGGCATTTGGAAATACATTCTGCAACCTCATTCCCCGTCTTGTGGCCAAATCCCCAAGGTTCCCTAAGTAATCACCCTCAGTGTCCCTCCTCCCAGGCCTGGGGACTCAGACCAGCACACTTACACTTTCCCTTCTCCCAGCTGTGCTCTTCCTACCCCACACCTCCAGTCTGGCCCAAGACATGATCCTGCCTCTGGCTGGGATGCAGGATCACAGGATGTAAAGATGGAAGGATGTTAGGGATCAGAGTCCTGCCCCACACTGGAGAGCTGTCTCCTGCAGACCTCAGGGGGCTGTTCCTTCTCTCTGTTGCTTGAGGATCTGAGTGGACATCAGGGCCTTCACTCATTTACTGAGCACCTAAAATGTATATGTTTTCAACAAGCACCAAGTATGTAGCAGGCACTGTTAGAGCCTTTTTTTTTTTTTTTTTTTTGCGGTACGCGGGCCTCTCACTGTTGTGGCCTCTCCCTCTGCGGAGCACAGGCTCCGGATGCACAGGCTCAGCAGCCATGGCTCATGGGTCCAGTCGCTCCGCGGCACGTGGGATCCTCCTGGACTGGGGCACAAACCCGTGTCCCCTGAATCGGCAGGCAGACTCTCAACCACTGCACCACCAGGGAAGCCCATAGAGCCTTTTTATCTCATGTGAGCCTCATGAAACAGCCCAGTGAGGTAAGGATTATGCCCATTTTACAGATCAGGAGGTTGAGGTTCAGAAAGTTCTTCAATTTGCCCTAGATTATAGAGCTAGTAAGTCTAGAATTAGGAATAAAATCCATGTTTCTCCAACTAGAAGTCAAAGCCCCATGCACAAGGGGAGAGGGAGGGGGGAAAGGCTGTGGGAAGGGGGAAATGTGTGTGAAACACCATCTTCCATGGCCTCCCTGCCTGCAGGACCCAGGGGATGAATATCACTGTGGAAATGATTCCATAGCTTCAAACCAAACTTCAGAGAGGGGGGTGTCAGTGGGCAAGGGGGGCAGGAGGGTTAGCTCCTTGTCAGCCCTGACACACAACCTGCCAGCTCTCAGCCTGTGCACTTGTGGTCACCTGGTTACATCCTGGAAACTACCCAGCCACACCTAAGCAGGTGGCCCGCCCTTGCTCCGCGGGTTGAGCAAGCAGGAAAAGGTGGCAGCAAGAGGCAGTGGGCAGATCTGCTGAGCAATGGTGGCCGGAGCCCCAGCTAGGATGGGCTTTGTCTGGGGCCTGGCTCTGCCCCTTTTCTTCTTCTGCTGGGTGGCTGTGGCTCCTAGGAGCTCTGCAGGTAAGGAGGCAAGAGGGTGCCTGTGGGCTTCTCTCCTAACTCTGGGTGAGAGCTTCTGTACTGCAGCCCTTTGTGGGTGAGGGTAGCTCTCTCAGGTTAGTTATCATCAACCATAAAGCTATATACATGAAGTATTACTATGGCTGATAGTATGCAACGGCACTGGGTCAGCTTAAGCATGTGGGACTCTGCGGTCCATACAAATGTGAGGTTGCTGTGGGTTTGTCTTTATGCCTGTGAGGGTGTGAGTACGTGAGGCGGGGAGATTGTGGGGGTCAGGGAGGTGCAGGCTGGTGATAAATCTGATTAAAGCCTAAGAATGTGGCTTGACAAGATTCTTTCTCCTCCAAGTTTATTTTCTAGCATGGATTTCCTTCAAAAACCCATTTTTGTGTGAAAAGTCTGACTGTCACAGGCTGCTTGTGGAGGGTGGATTCTGAGAGAGGCAGGGCTTTTATGAAAGAAGAGAATGAACATTGATCTGTAATAGGAACTGTGCGAGGCTTGTCACATGCATTATCTCTTGTAAAAATAGACTTTATTTTTTAGAGCAGTTTTAGGTTCACAGCAAAATGAGCAGAAAGTACAGAGATTCCTATGTATCTTCTGCCCACCTCCCCACAGCCTCCTCTGCTATTAACATCCCTCACAAGAGAGGTACATGTATTACAATCGAGGAAGCTACACTGACACATCATTACCATGCGTTATCTTTTAAGACTTTATTTTTCAGAGCAGTTTTAGCTTCACAGCAAAATTGAGAGGAAGGTACAGGGATTTCCCATATACTCCCACCACTATCTTTTTTTTTTTTCTTTGTGATCATCACTTTTTTTTTTTGACATGGATATACCCATAACGTTTTATTGAATGAAAAAAGTTATAACACAATATATACAGTTTGATGACATTTTGACATATATACACTACTGATACTATGTATAAAATAGGTAACTAATGAGAACCCACTGTATCGCACAGACAACTCTACTCAGCCATCACTATCCTTTTAATCCTCACAGTTAAGCCTGTGAGAGAGATACAATTCTCATTCTTACTCTCGTCCAGGCCCCCACCCACCGTGAGGAGACTGAGGCTTCTTACTGGGATTAAGTAAATTGTCTGCAGAGCCAGGCTTTTATTCCCCACATACCTAACCCCTGGACCACACTGCCTCCTGCATGCACTCATGATCTACCAGGCTTGTGCTGCACATTTTTTTTTTTTTTTTTTGCTGCGTTGGGTCTTTGTTGCTGTGCACGGGCTTCTCATTGCAGTGGCTTCTCTTGTTGCGGAGCACGGGCTCTAGGCACGCGGGCTTCAGTAGTTGCAGCACGTGGGCTCAGTAGTGTGGCTTGCGGGCTTAGTTGCTTCACAGCATGTAGGATCTTCCCAGACCAGGGCTCGAAACCATGTCCCCTGCATTGGCAGGCGGATTCTTAACCACTGCGCCACCAGGGAAGTCCTGTGCTGCACATTTGACGTTTAATTTAATGTAATGTTCACAATCCTATGAAATAGGTACCCCAGCTCCATTCCACAGATGGGAAAATGTAGGCTTGGAGCTGGGAGAACTGGCCGGGTCACAAGGTTGGTAAGCAGCAGAGCAAGCAGCAGAGAGGGGACTCGAACTCAGAGTCCAAGTCCAGATGTTTTCCTCTCCACCAGTTTGATTTGAGGAATGGGTCAGGAGAGCTGCAGCATTCTAGAGCTGTAAAGAGCCAGGGTGGGCTTTGCTCTGTTTGAGAAGACCCCCAGTGGGTAAGAGAGTTGGGTGGGGGGTTGTGAGGGCTCCAGAGATGAAGAGGTTATGGGTTTGGGAAGCATGAGGAGGTTTCACCGCAAGATGACCTCACAAGGCTCCCAAGAAAGGAAGAAAATGTGTGAGGGGAGGTCAGTGGTCAGACCCCACAGCTTGAGCTTCAGGCTGTGTGGGCGGCTGCAGAAGGGCTCTGCCTCCACCTGTGGGGACTGAGAGGCTCAGAGAAGTATCTCGGGCTTTGAAGTGGAGAGAAGCAAGTATATTTCTGTAAAAGCGTGGTTTGTGTGTGTAGGTAGACCGCACTGAACAGGTAATGAGAGTGAGTGCCATGACCACCTAATCCTCATGTGGGTACAGCTTGAAACTCTCGCTATATGAAAGTAGGTTGTGTGCTCTCAGGTGACTCCTTGAAAGGACGTGGTCAGGGAGGGATGCTTAATAACCCCCTGCAGGCTTTGGAATGTAAGGGCTTCCCCATTCCCCTTCCCCTCTGGTCCTCACCCCCACAGCAAGGCAGGTATGAGACCCTTGCTGGTAGGGGACAGAGTCAGTTTTTGCACCAGTAAATCGTCAGACTCCAGAGCTGGTAGACAACACACCTGGGACTAGAACCCAGTCTCTTGCCTCCTGGCCCAGTGATGCTTCATTATCCAATGGGAGACACAAGAGGACAAGCCGAGGACCTGTCCTGACACCCTAGGTAGAGGTGAGCAAATGGTCCTGGCCCTCCTTTGGGCCCTTGGGTAATTTGGGACCAGTAGGTCTCAGGAAAGACCATCTTAAACTATAAGAACCCCAAAAAAGGGTGCTTATATTTTCATCTTTTCCTTCCAAGAGTAGGGTTACTAGATAAAATACAGGGTGTCCACCTAAATTTGAATTTCAGGTAATAGGTTTATCAGTATAAGTATGTCTTAAATATTACATGAGAAATACACATACTAAAAGAATTTGTCATTAAAATAATTCCTTGTTTATCTGAAATTCAAATTCAAATTTAACTGGGCATCCTGTATTTTTATTTGCTAAATCTGGCAACCCTTCTCAAGAGGCACCATGGCCTACATACAGAGAGATCCCCTCTCCCTCTGTAGACAGGAGAGGCACCCTTGTCAGCTCCTAAATATTTGCTGTAGCCTCCCCCGGGCAATGCGTGCCTGCTGGCCCTCCACTCACACGACCTCAGAGTGTCGGTACAGTGAGCAGAGCGTCCTGCCCTGGGCAGACACGCTAGCAGCATCTTTCTAAAAAGTACAGTTTTGCTTCACCTGGCTCCCTGTTTCCTGTGGAAGACGCTGGGTTCATCATTTCTGGCGTTCTGGGGTTCCATTCTTGCCGTCTAAGGCCCACGTTCAGGAGAGGCTTGAGCGGGTGGGCAGCTTGCCCTTTTCCTTTGCTAGAGCCCTGGGGGCTCTGCCTGCTTCCCTCTTTTGCAGCAGCCATCACCCACACTGTCCAGGAAATTCCTCTCCTCCAATCCCTGCAGCTGCCTCTCAACACAAAACCACAGAAGTTTCTTGTGGTTGAAGTGTTTTACTTCCATGGGGAAACAGTCACTGGATGAGAAAAGAATTGATAGGAAAGTGACAAGGGGTTGGTGGTGTGATGAGTTGGGAGATTGGGACTGACATATATACACTGATGTGTATAAGATGGATGACTAATAAGAAAATAAATAAATAAATAGACATTAAAAAAAAAGTGACAAGGTTCTTCCAGAAAGTTCTAAGAGTCATGGTCCCTGCTCTGCAGTTCTTGGCTCACTTGGGTCTTCTGCCTTTTTTGCTCCCCCTTGAAGCTGGATCCTGGCCCTACACATTCACTCGGATGGTTTCAGACCAATAATCAACTAGATTCTGGGGATTGCTTGCCTCATGTGGGCCATCAGAGGACATCAGTCAGGGCAATCCCAGTTCCATGGCTGCCACATGGGCCTGGTCTTCCCAATAGTGCCTCCTCTTCCTTGAATATATAGATGAAAAATAGGGTAAAAGCAGTCTCCCTCCCCACCTTCCTCCCAGCAGTGCCCAGGGCATAAGCACAAGAGCTTGTGTGAAGTCAGTGCCCTGGGACTCATAGCTCACAAAGTTGGTCTTACCCAATACAGGCCCCAGCACCAGTGAACCAGGCCACACAGAAGTGCCTGCTGTGACTCCAGGGGTCAGGACGAGCTCAGAGGGAGTCTTCCAGACCACTGACCTCACTGAGACCTCTATGTCAAACCATATCTCTTTGGAAACTCAAACCCTAAGCACCCAGACCTCTGATACGACCTTCCTCCCAGGCAGCACCATTTCAGTAGCAGAGAACAGGGAAAACAAGACCATGGCCCTCATAAAAATAATGCCTTCCAAGTCCTCGGCTGTGATGACCACTCCTATGGAGACATCAGCCACAAGCGGCAGCCCCGCGGGACGTGGAATGACCACAGTTGAGACCGTCACAAGCACTGAGCTCTCAAAAGCCGCCTTTGACACCCTTTGCAATTTCGACAGCTCTGAAGAGGCAAAGAGAATCATGGTAGACCTCTTGAAATTAGCTCACACCTCTACAGAAGCCGAGGACTTGTCCTCGGAGAGCAGCGCTTCCTCTGACAGCTCGGTTCCAGCCATCACCGCCTCACAAGCCCTGTCACCTGACATCGCTGCCCTGGCTAAAGCCTTGGTTACCTACAACATCAGCAACATCGAGGTGATCGACTGCAGTGTTACAGAAAGAGAAGCAACTACCAGCATCCCTGGGGCCTCAGACATAGATCGCAGCCCCACGGGAGGAAAGACCCTGCCTACCCCCGAGACATCCGCTTTGCCTGACTCCACTGAAGCAAAATCACACCTCGCCAGGACCACAGCCTCTGCTGAGACCTTGTCAGCAGCCAGCGCCACAGAATCAGCCACACCTGACGTCACACTCACCATCAGTAGCACCACGGAAATGGAAACAACAGCCGCCAAGGCCACGGCCCCCAGTGGAACCTTGGTGACAGTTAGCATGAACCTGTTGGAAGAAAACTCATCCCTCTCTGTTGAGACAACAAGCCACACCGAGGTCTCAGGAGCAGTTACAATCTCCACAGGGACTGCGTCAACAGTAGGCAAGGTGACTTCCCCTGCTAGGTTCTCAGCTACGGTCTACAGCCTGTCTGAAGTGACTACCATCATGAGTTCCACCCCT
This sequence comes from Phocoena sinus, assembly GCF_008692025.1. Classification (NCBI taxonomy): domain Eukaryota; kingdom Metazoa; phylum Chordata; class Mammalia; order Artiodactyla; family Phocoenidae; genus Phocoena; species Phocoena sinus. The sequence goes on along the minus strand of NC_045766.1, from coordinate 73,139,544 downwards.
TCAGAGACTTCTACCACTGACATCACATTCAGTGCGCCCGCTCCCAACAGCAGGAGCCCTCTTCCTTCTGTCCATCCGGCTACAGCCAACAGCAGTCAAGAAACAAACATCACCTTAGCCAAGACCACAGCCTCTGCAAAGACCTTGAAGATAGCCAGCACAGCTGGAGAGAAACCCTCAACAGCCACGTCCACCAGTGCTCAGACCAGTCTGACAGATGTTACTGCAGGTGAGCGGCTTCCCCCATGTGTTATTTTTGGGGATTTGGGGTTTGGAGTCTGCATGTTTAGGGAGTAGGGAGAAAGGAAGGATCTGGGGGCCTATTCTGAGCCCTGTCTCTGATGTCACCCCTTCATGATCTTCTAGTGGTACTTGCCAAAATCAGTAACGAGCAGAATTAAGGTGGTGTATGGAAAAAGTGTGGAGAAATGGTTTGGGATCTTGTCTCTGCCCTTAACAACCTGAGTGACCTAGAACAGGTCCCTCTCCCTCTCTGGGCCTCAGTTTCTCCACCAGTTGCTGGAGGAGGTTGCGATGAAGTCCTTTCCATCTCTGCCATTCTACGGAGTTGACTGTTAAGTAACTACTGTGCACCAGGCAAGGACCCAAATTTTACTTAAAAGACACAGCCCTCATTATCTGAACGCCTCTGGTTCAGCCAGGGCCATACCATATGGGCATCTGGCCCAAACTGCTGCCCTCTGAGCAGCTGGGACCCCATGAAAATGGAGCTCACTGGATGCACTTGCTGGGATTGGTGGCCATAAATGGTGACTTAAAATAAATAAATAAATTGGGCAAAGATTTGGGAGTCTAAAGCTACATCTCTGGGCAGGACAGGAATAAAGATGCAGACCTAGAGAATGGACTTGAGGACACGGGGAGGGGGAAAGGTAAGCTGAGACAAAGTGAGAGAGTGGCACGGACATATATACGCTACCAAATGTAAAATAGATAGCTAGTGGGAAACAGCTGTATAGCAGGGAGATCAGCTTGGTGCTTTGTGACCACCTAGAGGGGTGGGATAGGGAGGGTGGGAGGGAGGCTCAAGAGAAAGGGGATATGAGGATATATGTATATGTATAGCTGATTCACTTTGTTATACAGCAGAAACTAACAGAAAAATGTAAAGCAATTATACTCCAATAAAGATGTTAAAAAATAAATAAAGCTACATCTCTAAGACAACAGATATTTCTTGGAGAGGAGGTGCCTTGTCAGCCCAGCTCCCAGTCAGCCTATAGCCTTCACCTACACTTCCCATCACTCTTTCCTCGTGCCTCATCCCTGCAGTATCCTCAGCTTGCACTGCCTTTTTTGGGGGGTGAAATAAAAATATTAATCACAACCACGTTACTGAATATCTTTTGTATTCCAGGCAGAGGTGATATAAAAATATTTCACAGCTAGTGAGCATTGGCACCAGCTGAAGTTTCTCTCTGATGCCAGGCAGTAAACTACTGTATGAGCTTTGCATGTTATCTCCTCTAACTAAACCTTCAAAACTACCTTATGAGGTGGGTATTCTTACACCCCACCTGACAGATGAGGAATAGATTTAAAGATGGTAAAAAAGTAACAGTGGACTTCCAAGTCTGTTTGATTCCAAAACTCAGTCTCCTGTTGTGCTTTTATTTTTAAAGGCTCAATTTATTAATATATTTTTATTTTAAAAAGCTTTTATTTGTTGATTAGATGATACATTCACATGATTTGAAATTGAGTAAGTACAAAAGAGTACACCGTAAAATGTCTTTCTCCCATTGCTGTCCCCCAGCTCCCCAGTTTTCCTTACATCCGTAACTGATGGTATGATTTTCTTGTGAATCCTCTTCTGGACATGACATATGCATATGGAAGCATAAGAGGGAAGATGGAGGATATCTACATATGATATCGATATAATATAGACATAGATACTATATCATATAGATATAGAATAATATCTCTCATCTTCCTTTTCATGCAAATGGAGCATGTGTTAAACACAGATCTCTGAGACAAGGCCATTCTTTTTTATGGCTTCTCAGTATTTTGTTTTACCATAATTTATTTAACCAGTGTTTTATGGATGGACATTTAGGTCTTTTTTTTTTTTAACATCGTTATTGGAGTATAATTGCTTTCCAATGGTGTGTTAGTTTCTGCTTTATAACAAAATGAATCAGTTATACATATACATATATCCCCATATCTCTTCCCTCTTGCGTCTCCCTCCCTCCCACCCTCCCTATCCCACCCCTCTAGGTGATCACAAAGCACCGAGCTGATCTCCTTGTGCTATGCGGTTGCTTCCCACTAGCTATCTACCTTACATTTGGTAGTATATATATATGTCCATGCCACTCTCTCACTTTGTCCCAGCTTACCCTTCCCCCTCCCCATGTCCTCAAGTCCATTCTCTAGTAGGTCTGCATCTTTATTCCCATCTTGCCCCTAGGTTCTTCATGAACTTTTTTTTTAGATTCCATACATATGTGTTAGCATACGGTATTTGTTTTTCTCTTTCTGACTTACTTCACTCTGTATGACAGACTCTAGGTCCATCCACCTCACTACAAATAACTCAATTTCATTTCTTTTTATGGCTGAGTAATATTCCATTGTATATATGTGCCACACCTTCTTTATCCATTCATCTGTCGATGGACACTTAGGTTGCTTCTATGTCCTGGCTATTGTAAACAGAGCTGCAATGAATATTGTGGTACATGACTCTTTTTGGACATTTAGGTCTTTTCCAGTATTTTGTTATGACAAACAGCACTGCAGTAAATAGCACATTTTTCACATGTGTGTTATTTTCTGTAGGATAAACTTCTAGGAGTGCAATTGCTGGATCAATTCTAATAGTATTCTAACAGGAAGAAATGACTAAAATGTGGCAGGTAAAGGCAGGCACATTAGGGCTCAAGAAAAGACGGAAGTTGCCTACAAGCTGCTAAGTCAGGAAGGCTGGATTGAAAGACCTCTGCCAACCTGGAGCTGGAAGCACCGGCTGAGTGCATCCCCTCAGAGACCAGCCTCTCTGCAGCCTTCTCCCCGGCTGGCCCCTTTCCCAACAGCCCCATCCAGGCCTCCAGGCCTTGAGAACATTCTAGATCCACTTTCATTTCTCCTTCCTCACACTACTCTTTTGACTTCTCCAAATGTGGATGGGGCCTCTAGCCATCATTTCCTTCCCTCTTGTTGGGAAGACACTACGATGGGTCCAGTTACTGGAGAGAAGGAATCCTTTCTCTTTGCAGTGAATAGAGGTAAGATCCTATGTGAACACAGACTCATTTACACACGAGTGTGAGCACACATATGCAGCGTGGGGACAGAGACTGGGTAGCACAGTTCACATCTTGATTCCTGAAATGACTTACCCATATTTTCATCTTCCCACTGTTCTCAACTTGCAGGTGAGGATGGAGGCTTCTTCCTCCTGAGGCTGAGTGTGGCCTCCCCAGAAGACCTCACTGCCCCCAGAGTGGCAGAGAGGTTGATGCAGCAGGTGAGTGGCACTTTCTGTGCCGGGGAGTAGAGGAGAGTGAGAGGTTCTTGGAGACCCTGGGTAAGATCTCCAGGATACAGAAGATACTGTACACTTGGGAGGGTGTAGTTTCTTATGGAGTATTAGGAGTGAGATCTAAAAATCCCTGTCTGGCTTTGCTTCTGCCTGTTTTTGTATTCCCCTTCTCTGCTATGTAAAAAAAGATTCTTTCCCTAATCCCAATTTCCTCAGGCTTTAGGAAGGTCAGGCTTTCAGGCCCCTGGGAGAAGGTCAATGTTATAAATGGGCAGATAGGCAGGACTTCAGTTGCAAGTGGCGGCAACCCAACTCATCATAGCTTATACAGTAGGCAAGGTATTGGCTGAGAAACCGAGGTGGCTGTCCAGCTTCAGTTATGGCTGGATCCAGAAGCTCAAACAGGATCATCAGGATTTTCTCTTTCTCTCCCCCTCTTAGCTCTGCTCCCTTCGTTCCTCAGAGTCTCTTCATATGTAAGGAAATGTGGCTGTGACAGCCCTAGATTCACAAGGCACTTACCTCTCCCAAGATCTGCATATCGTACTAGGGAAGGACGGATCTCATTGACCTGGAAGGGTCACCATGACTGACAGCCCGACCTGAACCACATGGAATGGGAAGGAAAGGTCCCAAAGGAAATAGGGATATTAGACAGAAAACAAAAAACAAACAAAAAAAACCCCATAGATGTACGCTCTAGATGGGGACCCAGATTATATTTGTAGAAGTTGGGAAAATTCTCCTAAAAGCCAGATCCCTGGACAAAGCTTCTAGTGGTGGAATTCTAGGGTTAGGGTTTTGGGGGGATGGTGTGAGTCATTGGAAGGTTGGAATGAGTCAGCTCAGCATAACTCTTGTGCCCCCATCTTGCTTCCAGGGGATGATGGGAAGAGGGAATATTTGGACCCTAGAAGTTCTCTTAGTGGAAGGGGGGCTTATCAGGACTCCCATAATAAGGAGGTCCCTGAACATGGCATGGGGCTTTTAAGTGGGAGAGCCAAATAAGTGACAAATTCCCACTGCACATGGATAATCCAAGTAGCAAGTGTGAATCCTGGTTGAAGAAGGAAGCCAAGGATATGTCAGATCTGAGCCCTTCAAACTGGAAACTATTTCAGGGGTCAGAAAGAAGCCAGGGAGATAGGAGCAGATCAGGAGCAGAGGTGCAAGAACCAGGCCATGCAAGTGTTGGGTGTCAGTTCTTGTTGGGAGCTGGCCACTGGCGAAAGGCTCAGGGGTCAGACAAACAACAAGCACGAGCGCCACGTAGACTTGAGTGTGAATTCCAGTTCCTAACTGTGTGACCTTCAGTAAGGTACTCCGTATTACTTTCCTTCCTTGTAAAATGAGGCTGGTACTACCTGCTTTCTAAGGTTACTGTGAGGTTTAAATGGCATGAAGGACCTAGCCTATGCCCAGCCTGCAAGAGGTTCAGAAAGTGCTTCTGGCCTCCTAATATGTTCCCTTTTGCCCACCAGCTCAACCGTAAACTGCATGCGTTTATGTCTCCCACCCAAGTCTCCCTGCTGCGTGTCAGGAGGGGCTGAAGAACATCAGCTGTGATCAGGCACTGCCATGTGTGGAAGCGGGCAGTGCTGCCTGTGGCCTGGGCCTGAGCCATGTTAGCTGGAAGGTTCACATGTAGATCAGCAAGCCACGGCCTTACCCAGTCATGGCAGTGGGACCCTGGCTCACATATGCCTGGGTGTACGTGTGTAGGGAGGGGGTGGGGTCTTCGCCTGTTCCAGAGATGTCCTTGGACTTCCCCTGGCATGTGTGTTGTGTTTCAGTAAAGAGTGACCTGATCACCCATCTGTCACCTGCTGTGTGCTTCCATCCTACATTAAAATTACACTCAGTGTGGCCCAGGGTCATGTTTTTATGGTACAGGAATTTTGTGCACCCTCACTGCTACCTCCCTCCTTCATGCTCCCCAGGTTCTCAGTTTGGACCTTGATTACAGCACTGACTGAGGCTGGCCTTAGAGCCTCTTGAACTGTGAGCTCCTTCAGAGCAGGAACCACATCTGTTTATCTCGGTATCCCTGGAACCTAGCAGAGCACCTGGCCTGTAGTAGGATCACAGAGAATGCTTGTTGAATGGACTTGAATTTCAAGTTTTCGACACAAGCAATCCTCAATTATTCCTCCCCCATAGCTCATAAGTCATGTTGTTTTTAAAAATTAAACTTGGCTTATTTTTTTTCTATTGTAGAAGTAAAACTTGCATTTAAAGTTTTGAGAAATTCAAAAAGAACCAAGGGGTGGGGGGAAAGGAAATGAGAAGTGGGGGAAGAGAAAAAAAGAAAGGTCTAAAATCCCACCTCTAGTTGTCTGGAGTTGTCTAGTTGTATGTAATACAACCATTGTTAATGTATATGTTCAGCCTCTCCACGTGGGTGGCTCTGAGTGGATCTCCACCAAGAGGTACCTTACATTCAACATTTCCAAGATCAGAGTACTAACCTTACCCCTAAACGTGCTCTGCCTGCATCTTCCTCATCTCAGTTAATGTCAGTTGCATCCTTCAGTTTGTCGAGCCCGAATCCTTGGAACTATTTCTTATTCCTCTGTTTCTTTTTTTTTTTTTTTTTCACATGTTATATCCAATTCATGAGGAAATTCTGTTGGCTCTATTGTCATCAAAATATGCCCAGCACATGAGCCCACCTCACCATCTCTACTGACTGCTCTCACCCTGGTCCAAGCTGCCATCATCTCTCACCTGGATAACTAGTATCTTCTTATCAAGCCTCCCTGTCTCTACCTTTTCCCCCCACTCCCTATCTAGTCCCAGTACATCAGCCAGAGCTGTCTTTTTATAATGTAAGACAGACTGTACCACTCCTTTGCTCCAAACCCTCCCATTTCATTCAGAGAAAAAGCCACGTTCCTACAATACTGCAAAACTGTCCATGATCTGCACCCCTCCACCAGCCTCTTGAACTTGCTCACTGCACACGAGCCGCACTGACTTCCTTGCTGTTCCCTGAATGCATGCTGCTGCTTCAGGACCTTTGCATGCACTGCTCAGTCTGCTTAGAATTCTTCTCCTCCAGATATCCTCTTGGCTAACTCCTGCACCTCCTTCACCTTCTCAGTGGGCCTACCTAACCACTCTCCTCTGCTTTGATTTTCTTCATAACACTGATCACAACCTAACATTATACATGTTTTATTTGTCTTGTTTATTATCTGTCTCCCTCATCTAGAATGGAAGAGTTTGCACACTGCAGCATCCCTAGCATCTAGGATAGTGCCTGGTACAAAAAAGGCTCTCAGTAAATATTTGTTGAGTAAAAGAAGGAAACAACAAGACAACTTGGATATTGCTTTGAATAAGGGGAGTGTGTGTTTTCAATCGACTCCCTTCCTCTTGCAGAGTGGGGCAGAATGAGTTTTATAAAGTAGATTGGTCAAAAATAATTCAAACATTCATCTCGGCATATTTGTTCAGCACCTACAACAGAAGGAAGACTATGTTGTGTGCCTTGGGGGATTCAAAGATGTCTCTTCCCACATGGATTAAAGTTAGTAGGGGGAGGAAAACTCCTACTCATGCTTAGAAGCCCAGATCATCCACTACTTCCTCATGGTGGTTTTTCTCAAATTCCCTAAAGGGGAGCTAACATGCTATGTCATGATTTATTTATTATAAGTTTGTTAAATCAGGACAGAGCACCATATAGTATCCATCCCTGTAGCCACAGAACCTAGCACAGAGCCACGGAGGGCACTCAAATATTTTCTGAATGACTTAGAGGACGGGCCGTGTGAGCAGATGACCATGAAATATGGGCACTGAGCTCCGAATGGTAAGAAAATGACATTCAGTGTTGAAGTAACAGAAGATAAATTTAATGATATAATTATTAAGCTGCACTATAGTTAGGCATGGATTGAGAGCAGTTTATATAACACTGCTGTTACAGAAACCCAATTTTTAAATAGTTTTTCTTGTTTTGCACTTATTCAAACAGATGATACCTAATAAAGTGGATAATTTAATCTTAATTACATACCTATAAAGACATACATGTACATACAATGTTGATTACTGTTATTATTGGAAGCCAAAAATATCTGTAAAATATGGGATACACCAATTAAAAGCATTTAGGAATTAAAGTGTATAATTATGCTTGTGTGTGTGTGTGTGTGTGTGTGTGTGTGTGAGAGAGAGAGAGAGAGAGAGAGAGAGAGAATTACTGGAAATGACCAAAGTTAGCAGAAGTAATGTTACCAAACCAGCAAGAACCAGAAGTGCCTGGAGAAAATTCTCCAGTTATTTAAGATTCAAACATGTATACATATGAGATGAAAATGCCACGTATTTCATAAAGACAAAGGTGGGCATGGACCTAAACAAGACAACCTGTCTAAAGTCTCCTGTGACTCAGCACAGACTCAGAAGGCAAAAACACAAGGCCATGATGAGGACAGTGTGAGGTGGAACTTTTCTGACAAGAGGCTTCAACTGAAGCTTCTGCACAGCCCGTCCTTCCTTCATCCCTTGTGAGCGGGACTGGCCACCAGTTAGCGGAAAGCAGTGAATGGTAACTAATCCCGTGGGTGCACCACAAATTGAAGTGAGTGGGCACGTTTTTTGGTATCAATAAATAAGTACATCGGTATATCATACCAGTGATCGATTATGCATCATCCTGGTCATTAAAAGCTGGCCCAAGGGTGTTTCTGAAAGGTTCCTTTGAGAGCAGGGAAGGTTGGGCAGGGGAATCTGTGTCTCTGGCCAATCATGTCCCCAGACAGCTCCCTTCGCTCCCCCAGTGCCCACTGAGGGTGTCTCAGCTGCTTGCCACCAACCGGGGGTAGGGGTGTGTGGTCTCTCCTTCCTCTCTGCTAAGCCAACACGTGCCTGGAGCCCTGAAGCAGAGCCCATCAGTTCTTTATTCCAGGTGCATAAGTGACAGAATCACAGAGCCGGGGACTTGATGAAAATGTGCAGCTCTGTCCTTGATCTAAACGTACCATTCAGAAGAAGCCTTTCCTTCCCAGCCAGGAGGCTGTCCCCCTCAGGCGCCATCCTCCTTTCTCATGACTCCCTCTCTCTACATGCCCAGCGCCTCAGCCGTTCTGACCAGGTTGCCAGATAAAATACAGTACACCCAGTTAAATTAGAATTTCAGATACACAATGAATGCTTTTTAAAATATATGGATATCCCAAATATTTCATGGGACATTCTTATAGTAAAAAATCGTTTGTGGTTTATCTGAAATTCAAATTTAACTGGACTTTCTGTATTTTTATTGTTAAATCTGAAACCCTACTTTTAATGCCTCCACTTCCACCAGTGTCCCCACCTCTCCCCTTTTCCCAGTCTGTGGGTTTCCTTCTGCTGTGGCAAGCCCCCAGCCTTTTCTTAGGCTTACGGACAGCTCCACTGCCTCTGGCAGGATTGTCCGTGACACACATTCTGTCTTTCTGCTCCACCTCCATTTCTCAGTGGGAGGAGAAGAAGCTTAGTGTCTGAACATGGATGGGGGCAGGAAGGACTTCGGGTTTGGGTGCCTTGCTCCCCGTTTCCACCTTGCTTTTGTTCTATCAGGTTTCCCTTTAGCAGGTTTGATGACACAAAGTATCTATAATAATCATGTCTTGCACAGCATGGGTAAATCCCTTGCCAAGGTTCCTGACTGGGTTGAGGATGAGACGTAAATTTTGTACCTTACCCTAAAAGACAGCCTTCCCCTACCTGACCTCAAGTCCTCATCGCATAGCTTAGTTTTGAGATTGCAATGGTCAAGGCACGGCAGTCTCGCCAGTCCACCATGCTTCCGTCATCCCTCCCTCCTTGTTTTACATTCCCTTCTTTCTAACTGTTGGACAACTCCCCAACCCCCATGCTGTCTGTCCTCAGTGCCATATGTGTTTAATTCTTTTGATTTAAATTTGTATTATTTTTTAAGTTAATAAAATTTATTTTCAGAGTAGTTTACGTTCACAGTAAAATTGAGCCAAAAGTACAGAGAATTCCCACATAGCCCCTTCCCCCCACACACTTACAATCTCCCCCACTATTGACATCCCCCATCGGAGAACATCTGTTACATCTGTTACAATCAATGAACCTATGTTGGTTGACACATCATTAGCATCCAAAGTCCATAGCTTACGTTAAGTTTCACTCTTGGTGTTGTATGGGTTTTGACAAATGTATTATAACATGCATTTGCCATCATAGTGATGTACAGAATAATTTTACTGCCCTCAGTATCCTCTCTGTTCTGCCAATTCATCCTTCTGTCCCTCTTAAGCCCCTAGAAACCACTGATCTTTTTACTATCTCCATAGTTTTGCCTTTTCCAGAATGTCATATACTTGGAATCATAAGCTATGTAACATTTTCACATTGGCTTCTTTCATGCAATAATATGCATTTAAGTTTCCTTCATGTCTTATGGCTTGATATCTCATATCTTTTTAGTGCTCTGTAGTATTCCATTGTCTGGATGTACCATAGTTTATTTACCTGTTCATCGACTGAAAATCATCTTGGTGACTTCCAAATTTTGGCAATTATGAATAAAGTTACTATAGACATACATGTATAGGTTTTTATGTGGATATAAGTTTTCATCTCTTTTAGGTAAACACCGAGGAGTGCAATCGCTGGATCATATGGTAAGAGTATGTTTAGTTCTGTAAGAAATTGTCAAACTGTCTTCCAAAGTGGCTGCACCACTTTGGAATTCCCAGGAGCAGGGAATGAGAATCGCTTTTGCTCCACATCCTTATAGCATTTGGTGTTGTCAGTGTTCTGGGTTTTGGCCATTCTCATAGGTGTGTAGTGGAATCTTATTGTTTTCATTTGCAATTCCCTAATGATGTATGATGTTGAACATTTTTTCATATGCTTACTTGCCATCTGTATATCTTATTTGGTGAGGTCTATGCTCAGGTCTTTTGCCTATCTTTTAATCAGGTTGTTTGTTTTCTTGTTGAGTTTTAAGAGTCCTTTGTATATTTTGGATAACAGTCCTTTATCAGATGCATCTTTTGCAAATATTTTCCCCCAGGCTTGTCTTCTCATTCTCTTGAAAGAAGTTTTTAATTTTAATGATGTCCAGCTTATCGATTCTTTCTTTCATGGATCATGACTTTGGTGTTGTATCTGAAAAGTCATTACCATACCCAAGGTCATCTAAGTTTCCTCTTATGTTATCTTTTAGGAGTTTTATAGTTTTGTATTTTACATTTATGTCTTGTTCCATTTTGAGTTAGTTTTTGTGAAGGGTGTAAAGTCTGCGTCTAGAGTCATATTTTTGCATGTGGATGTTCAGTTGTTCTAGTACCATTTGTTGAAAAAGCTGTCTTTGTTTCATTGTGTTGCCTTTGCTCCTTGGTCAAAGATCAGTTGACTATATTTATGTGAGTCTATTTCTGGGCTCTTTATTCTGTTCCACTGATCTATTTGTTTATTCTTTTAATAACACCACACTGTCTTGATTACTATAGTTTATAAAGTACTTAGCTTAAAAGTAAGTCTTGAATTAGGTAGTATAAGTCTTCTGACTTTGTTCTTCTCCTTCAATATTGAATTGACTATTCTAGGTCTTTTGCCTCTCCACAGAAACTTTAGAATCAGTTTGTGAATATCTATAAAAAATCTTGCCGGGGTTTTGATTGGGTTTGCATTGAATCTGTAGATCAAGCTGGGAAGAACTAACTTCTTGACAGTATTGAGTCTTCCTATCCATGGACATGGAGTATCTCTCCACTTATTTAGTTCTATGATATCTTTCATCCGAGTCTTGTGGTTTTCCATATATAGACCTTGTATATATTTTGTTAGATTTATACCTAAGTATTTAATTCTATTGGTTGGTTGCTAATGAACATGGTAACGTGCTTTTAATTTCAAATTCTATTGGCTTATTGCTGGTATACAGGAAAACAGTTGATTTTTGTACATTAACCTTGTATCCTACAACCTTGATATAATTGCTTAATAGTTTCAGGAGGGTTTTTTAGAATCAATTCTTTCAGATTTTCTACATAGACAATCATGTCATTTGTGAACAATGACAGTTTCATTTCTTCCTTCCCAATCTTTATACCTTAAAAAGAATTTTTTGTGGGTCTTATTGAATTAGTTAGGACTTCCAGTACAAATGTTGAAAAGCAGTGGTAAGAGGGGACATCCTTGCCTTATTCCTGATCTTAGCTGGAAAGCTTTGAGTTTCTCACCATTAAGTATGATGTTAGCTGTAGGATTTTTTTGTAGAGTGTGTGTGTGTGTGTGTATGTGTGTGTATGTGTGTGTGTGTGTGTGTGTGTGTGTGTTTTATCAAGCTAAGGAAGTTCCCCTCTATTCCTAGTCTGTTGAGAGTTTTCATCAAAAAAGGGTGTAGAATTTTGTCAAATGCTTTTCCTGCATCTATGGATGTGATTATGTGATTTCTTCTTCAGTCTGTTGACATGATAGATTACACTAATTTATTTTAAAATGTAGAACCAGACTTGCGTACCTGGGATAAATGCCACTTTATTGTGGTGTATAATTCCTTTTATCCATTGTTGGATTCGATTTGCCAATATTTTTTTGAGGATTTTTGCATCTATGTTAGTGAGAGATTGGTGTATAGTTTTATTTTCTTGTGATGCATTTTTCTGGTTTTAGTATTAGGAAAGTGCTGGCCTTACAGAATGAGTTAGGAAGCTTTCCTCTGCTTCAGTCTTCTGAAAGAGATTATAGAGTTGGTAGAATTTCTTCCTGAAATGTTAGGTATCAATAGAATTCGCCAGTGAACGTATTTGGGCTATGTGCTTAATTCTTTTTTATTTTTATTATTATTTTTTGCCATGCCACCCAGCACGTGGGATCTTAGTTCTTCGACCAGGGATCTAACCCTTACCCCCTGCAGTGGAAGCACAGAGTCCTAACCACTGGACCACCAGAGAATTCCCATGTGCTTAATTCTTGATAAGTGAATGCTGGGATTAAATGAATGTGGTTCTATATGGAGACTTGATTACACTTGGGGGCATTTGAGGGGAAAACGACAGACTTGTACATATTGGGAGGTGCTTCACCTGCTGGGAGAAGTCGTTCTCTATGTAAAACAGACAGTTTGGAGTCTCTGCTCAGATCAGAAATCATATTTCTCTTGGAACTTCTCCCAACACCACTTACTCACCTACAAGTCTGAGCCTGATCACCAGGCTTGTATCATGTGACCTCTTTTCCTACTCTGTGGTTACACTTGATTGGACCAGGGATGGACAACTGACACAAGCTGGACCAATCAGATTCTCTCTTCATGGATTTGGGATATAGGACCAAAAGGCAACTACCCAGCTTCTGCACAGGATTGGAACTGAGGTGCTCTGGACACAGGAGGTGTGGACCAATTGTCCTTGGAGTTGTTATACCAGATATGTGTAAAGTTCTGCCTGCTAAGAGAGAAGGTTGAGATGGAAACTGATCAGGTTCCTGGGAAAAGCAGAGAGAGTGGGACTGAGGGACTACGGGGTGGAGCAGCTCAAAAGACTCTAACTGGGGCCCAGGAAAGGACAGAGAAAATGTATCAGGGGTTGGGTACCCTAGATCTAAGGATGGGGTGGTTCCTGGAAAGGGAGCTGAAATGATTTAATCCTTCCTCCAGGGAACACTCCAGATAGGAAAAGGCACTGCATACTTATCCTCTTGAAACTGACGGGCAGAGACCAGCAAGGCAGGGAGGGGTCCTGGGAGAGAGTTGGGGATACTCCATATGGGGGTATCCTTACCACTCTCCTCAGAGGGCCAGGCCTTGGCTTGTGTTGGGGGGAGGGGAAGAAGGGGATGTGGAGACTGAAGCAAAGATCCAAGTCTGGGCTGGAATGACCGAGCTTCCCAACATAGAGTAACTGAGGGCTGAAGCAGGACTGGGTCCAACCGACCTCTGCTCCCTCCACCCTCTGTATCAGGCCCTTTAGCCACCAGAGGAAAATCATGAATGAAATCCATGGCTTTGGGAACACAAAAAGTCAGAGGGATTTTATTTAAATAAACTTTAATTAGAAGTAAACTGGAGACTTTTGTGTGCAAATGTATTTTGGTTTTTAATTTAAAGCCATCACCCCATCAACTCTGGTGTGTGCATGTAGTGTTTCTGTAGGTCAGTGTCCTCTGTGTGGGTATGTCTGTGTGAGAATCCATCTATTTATATAGTAGGCCTTTATGGCCTCTTCCTTTCAGCCTGTGTGTCTCCTGTTCTGACAAGGTGTGGTCTTTATTATTCATTCCCATTATTCATTCTTCTTAAAGAATCCTGAATCCGCATCAGTCACCTTACTTTTTCCAGGCTCCCTAAACCACGACGCCTGGGAGTGTGTGCAGGTGAGGCTGGGGTAGCTCCTGAGGTATCATAGGCCACCGCAGTCCGTTCGGGGCAAAGCCTCAGCTTTCCGAGCCCAGCGGGTAGGAGAAACGGCTCCCGCAGCAGTCCCGGAAGCGCAGGAACACAAACAGCACGACCCCCAGCAGCAGGAGGGCGCCCAGGGCCCCAAAAAGGATCCCGAAGAAGGCGTCGAGTTTCAAACTCAGGTGCTCACAGCGCTTGCCCCAGGGCGTGTAGATGGAGAAGGGCTCACAGCTGGGGACAGAGAGAGGGGACACGGTCAGCAGGTGGCTCGGCTTCCCCACCCCTCCTCTCCGTCGGGCCAGAGGAGGTTTTCCACGATAGGCTCGGCTCCCCTCTAGGGAAGGGGCGGAGTCAGCCCTGACTTGGAGCTGAGGGGAGGCCACCGGGCTACCGAGGAGGGCGGGGGATGGGGGAGGGGGTGGTAAATTCATCTAAGGTCGCCTCCACAGGGACTTCGGGGAGGGGGCGGGGCTGGCCGCAGGTGAGCATGCGCAGTCACAAACCCTGCCTACCCCCGGAGAGCTGGGGTCCGGTGCTAGGCTCCACCCGCCCCCTCCTTGGACTCAGGAGCGGAGAGGGCTGGGCCCGTCTGCAACTGCAGTGGGAACAAGCGTAGACGGAGGGCACTGGTGTGACAAGAGGGCCCAGGTGGCGCTGCCCCTCTCTATGGCAGGCCTGCGACCTAGTGCACTCCCCTCACAGGAGCCCCTCAGACTGCTGATGAACCGGTGGGACAGAGGGCGCCAGTTTGAGAGGGCCTCCCCTGTTACTCTTAAGGAGGGGCAGGGCCGGGCCTAGACACAAGACAATGGGCTCCTTTTCCACAATGAGGCAGGAGGCTGTCCACCCAAGAAGCAAAATCAGGTGGGAGAGTCTGGCTTTGGAACCCCGATCCTGTTACTTAACTTGCTGGGTACCTTAGGCAGATTCCTTATCGTCTCTAAGCTGCAGTTTTCTCATCTTTAAAGTGGTCATAATATCTACCCAGTAGCTGGTTTGAGTTGCATAGGTAATATAGCAACTTTTTCATCCGCACAGTTTAGGCATGCACACATCTTCTTTTCCATTGTCCCTTTTCCCTCTGATCCCCTTTCTCTTAATTACAAGCGGAGCCATCCTAAATTTTCAGACACCACGAGGTACCATGGCATTTCCGGACCCCTTGCAGCTTGGATTCCCAGCACTGCCCTCCGCCTCCTGCCCCCAGCCCCGCCCACCTGCAGCGGGGCCCATCGGGCAGGTGCTGGCACTGGCCTCCGTGCTCACAGTAGCCCTCACTGCAGGGGGACACGCAGGTGAAGCCGCTCTGGGGGTGGAAGACCAGATGGTAGCCCTTGTATCCGCTGCATTGGAAGTAAGTTTCCAGCGTGCTCACATTCACTGTCAGGTAGGATAAAAGTGAATATAGAAAGCAACCGATTAACACCAGATCTATACCTTTTGGATCAAGAATTCCATTTTCAGGCATTTATCCTGAGAAATAATTGGAAACACACATGAAAACTACATATGTTCATGGAAGACCAGAGCAGCATGGTTAATAAGAGCAATAATGTTCAACAGGAGTGGTTTTGTTAAATATTGTGCAACTGATAAGCACCACGGTATGAAAAATGCATTGATTAAGAGCATATGCTTTGAAATCAGCCAGACCTGAGTTGAAATTCAAACTCTACTACTAACTGGTTGTGTGGTTTAGGGGAAATTTCTTAACTCTTTCAGCCTCAGTTTCCTTATTTTTAAAAGGAAACTACCTTGCTGTAAATTTTAAATGAGATAATATATGCAGATAATATAATATAACAGATAATATAACAGTGCCTGACACAGGAAGCCCTCATTAAATGGTCACTATTAGTATAACATTCTTTTTAAAATCTATTATAGCACACTATATTAAGACATATTGTAAACTAATATATGAAATTGGAATGTGTAAACAATATACAAGATAATATGTTCACAATTATTTCAGTAATGAGGAGGTTAACAAACATTAGGCATGATTTGATCCCTTTATTGTAAACAAATTTATATGTGTGAAGGTTCCTATGCATAAAAGAAAATTCAGAAAAATAGGTGCAAAATGGATTTGTCTTTGGGGATAGGGATTACACGTGATTTTTTTTTTTCTTTTTGTTAATTTGTGTTTCCTAAAGTTTCTACAATAAACACATTGTACTTGTATAATAAAAATTGCGGGACGTTTGTTTGTTTTCTCTAACAAAAGGCACAATCAGGTCTGGGGTGTCCTCTTAACCCCAAGCCTACCCCCCTACCACCCATACGCATAGTAGTTTGGAGAATTTCACATCGTTGCCCCTGGGACGGAGGAGGCTTAGCCTAGATTCTAAAAGGAGCTCTGGCTTGGTCCTGGACCCAAGTAACGCAGCAGCTTCTGTTGGGTTTGACATACTCACTGCCCTGTTCTCTGCCTGACTCACAAAATACGGTGGGCTATTCCTTTCCTTCCCTGGCAAGCTTGCCAACATATTTCATTCCTGTTCCGGGATAATTAGGGGCTGTCAGAATTGAAAGGGACCTCAGAAATCCCATCTCATTTTCCAGATGGGAGTGTGGAGGCCTAGATTGGGGATGGCTTTTGCATGGGGTCACACTCTTTCAGGGATGGGATATATCTGCCCCTGGGCCAGGTCTCCAGCCTTCAACTGAATATCTCCAGCTGGAGGGCAAAGGCAAAAAGAATGTCCTTGTTTATGTTTATAAAGTACAATGGTCTTTTAACCAAATCATTAACAATTTTGTGGAAAGAAAACCGTTAGCAGTGACGGTCAGGAAAGCAGCAGTTGGAGTAATTGCTCTGTGAACCTGTACACGTGGGGATTCATCAAGCAGTATTTTGTGCGCCTGTTCTTGAATTTAGAAGGCTGGTGGGTAAAATGTTCACAATTTCTCTCAAAAATTACAAACAATAAAAACTAAATTAACTTAATTTTTGTCTGTGGCTTGCTGTAGAACACATTTCAGCCATGGATTTGTGTGGGCTGCAGATCTGTGACAGGCTCCCTCTGCTTACCTCCCCCCTCAGCTATCCCAGTAACTGTCCCCAAGACAGTGACTCACGAGCCATAATACTGTACACGTCCCTCCTGTAGATGGGGTGGAAGGTCACGTTGTTCCTGGGCCCCGCACTTCTCTTCCACCTCCTCCATGGAGTTAAGAACACCTCCACCACTGCGTCTAGCAGCTGGGTATTCAGGAAGTTGATGACAGGGCCCCCAGGGCGGTACTGGAACTCTGAGATGATGCTCCAGCGGTGAAGGGAGCTTCCTGAGGCCGGTGCTATTGGGGGTCCACTGTATGGGAGGGGCACAGTGAGGGGCCAAGGGGTGAGGAGTTTGGGGGAGGACCCAGCGACCAGGTGGGGACAGTCCCACTTACATTCGATCCACTTGTCTGTTCCAGAGAAAGGCCCGCACATCCAGGTTCCTCAGTCTATAGGCCACCTAAGGCAGAGGATGGGAGTTGGGGTGGGAGGGTGGAAGTGAGGGTTAGGACCAATCCAGAGAGGAGACCCTTTCCACTTTAATGCACATATTCATCCCTTTCTGTTTCCTTCTTCCCTTTTTTATTTTTTTCTGGCCACACCCTACAGCTTGTGGGATCTCAGTTCCCTGACCAGGGATTGAACCCGGGCCACAGCAGTGGAAGCCTGGAATCCTAACCACTAGGCCACCAGGGAACTCCCTGTTTCCTTCTTTGAAGATGAGGACCCAAGACACCAGAATGTTTCTTATGCATTTCTGCATCCCCACACCCCAGCCTAGCCTGGTGACTTGCACAGGTCCCTGCTTAATAGAAGTTTGTTGGTGAGTGAAGGACTTTACATATCCTCACCCCCACTTCCTATCACAAGGGGAGAATCTGAAATGAAGGACCTCTACCTTGCCTCTGATCCCCGATTTATCCACTCATTCTCTCCCCACGTGTATATTGAACAGAGATTATCTTTAGCCAGTCCTAGGGGATGGTCAAGTGTGAGGGATGTCAGTGTGACTTAGGAACAGTCCATTCTCAAAGACCCATAGTCCGCGGCAGCAGACAAATGTTAACAGATTTTACCGTACGGAGTGTGGAGTGCTGTAGTAGTAGTAGTAGTAACAGTAGTAATAATAATTCGGGTAATTTTTTTTAATACATTGTGTTTTAGGCACCGTGCTGAGTGCTTTACCTACATTATCATTTAAACCTTGACACAAACCATTGACATAAGTACTGTTATTACTTTTATTTTTACAGATGGGAGTTCAAATAATTTGTCTAATTATGACACCTGCTCTAGTGAGTGGTAGTGTCAGGATTTGAACCTGGGTAGGATTCTAGAGCCTCAATAGCTCAACTACTGTGCTACTTTGCCTGTGATTGGGGAATGGACAAGGGCATGGGAGCCACGAAGAGGGAGGCCCAGTTTCCTCGGCGAAGTCAGGGAAGGCTTCCTGGAGGTGAAATGCCCTCTTGTGTTTCCTCCATATAATATCCAAGGGCAGGTCTTGAGGGATACTCGGAAGGAAAGCCTGCATTGACTCGGCCACCCTGGACTCTATTCATTGCGAGTTGGTCATTCTAACCCCCTTGGAGGTCTCTGTCCTAGGCCTTCCTGCTTTCCTCACCCCCAGCCTTCCCTGGGGCAGGAGGCTCCAGCCTCCTCTGGCAGTTGAATCTAGACGGATTATGAGATGCAGAATGCACAAGCCATGGCTAAGACCCCACCCTGAACCTGCCAAGACCCATCCCCCACCCAGAGCTGGCCTGCAGCACTGACCGAGGCATTGACATCTGCTTGGGAGGCACCTTCGTCTTCAATGAGTGAGAGATGGATGATCCTTAAGGGAAGCCCTGGAGATGGGAGAAGGAGGTTCATAATCACCTCACAGGTTTACCAGAAGGATCAGCAGAAGTGGCCAAGTCTGCTGACCCTCACACAAATGCATGTTGGACTATGGTCAAGGCTTCCCTGACTCTTGTCTTGCTGAGCTGTGAGGTCACCTTCGGTCTTTCCTCAGCAGACTGCTCAGGCCCGTGGTTCATGCTGTGACAGCTGCCCCCCACTCGCTCCCATAGCCTACGACTTACCACCACCTGAGGGAAATTTGGAGTTGTGTCCTGTGAGTTTGAGGGACTTAGCCTGGCCCCAGATCCCAATATCGTCTCCCAAGGAGAGAGAAGTGGGGATGGTGGAGTATCTGGTTGTACCTAGACGGACGGTTGGAGTGAAATTGTTCCCAGCCAGGAAGCAGCGGGTGTCGGTGAAGGCTGGGGGGCAGGTGCAGGCGGGCTGGCAGGCCAGAGCCTGGGAGAGGTAGCAGTGGCCGTTGTTGTAGCAGTAATTCTCAGGGCAGGACTTGTTCTGACAGAGGAAGGGGTTCTCCAGAGCTGCAAGGGGAGCAGAGAGGTCAGCAACACCTCTCTCAGCAGCAAGGGGCAGCCCCCTGCCCAGGGAAAGCTGCTCCCAGGACAGGCTTGATTTCTTTCCCGCAAAGCCCACTTAAACTGCATTCTGCTTGTGGGCCACTCTGAACCCCAAACTATCCTTCTTCCTTCTCCAGACATTTCTTTGCCGGGCGACCCTTCTTCCCCTGCCAGGTAAGGGTTCTCCCAATTCTGCTGAGGGAATGGAGTGTTTATCAGACCCTTCCCATCAGGAAAGGACTCTCTTTCAGGAAAGCCCACCGACCTGTTTTCTTTACTTCCATCCCCTTTTCTGCCTTTATAAGGCTGTGGCTCTACCTCTCTGGTCTCTGCTCAGAAGATGCAGTGGTCTCTAGATTTCACTGGGGCGCTTCAGGGGGCTTAGTGGAGGCCTCACCGTGATGCCCTCATGACTCTGATGGCTCAAAGGTCAAGCAACAGATGGTGGAAGGAGGACTCAAAGGGAAGATGAGGCACCCCTGCCACCAGATGCCCATGGCAGCACCCCCGCCCTCCCATCCCCCCCTCACACAATGTCCTGACTAGGGAAATGCAGAGACCCTGGGCCTTGCATCTCTGAAAACCCCCGGAGCCTGAGGGCCCCACCCCAGCTTACTTCTGGCTCCCTGGCTGCTGCTAAAAGTTCCCTCCCCTCTCCAGGCCATCTTCAGTCTTTTGCCCGGGGTTTCCCCCAACAGTGCCTCAGGGCTTCTCAGCTCTGGCCCCTCCTCCATGCCTGTACAATCTTTTCTCCTTCGGCCTCACACCCTGCCATACCCACATTACCTCCTTACCATACCCACCTGTACTGAACATTCTAAAGACTTGCTGGAAAGGGGGGAGAAATGGTTTACCCAGTTGTCTTAGGCCCTCGAGATGTCACCTGTCCCCAAAACCTCCTCCTGCCGAGGCCCTGTCCCCAGCTCACGTGCACAGTGACGTCCATCCCCAGTCAGGTTCGGGGGGCAGGCCTCGCAGCCCTTCCCGGAAATGCACTTCACATTTGGGAAGCACTGCTCTTCACAGGGGTCCTTGAAGCGGTTGCAGTAGCGGCCTGTGGTGTTCCCATCACACTTGCAGTCGGCCACCTGGAATAGGGTGCTGATCACTGGGCGGCCAGGAGGCTGAACCATTAAGGGTTTCTGCGGTGTTGCTGTACCAACCCCTCAGGTCTGAGAACCCATGGACCCTGAGTCCTTGTCTTAATTCTGCCAGTATCCACTGAGCAGCTTCTTGAACAGGCCCTGGGCCTGCACGTCCCTGTCAAAGGCAGACCATCCTCCAGGCCACGTGGCCTCCCTGGGCCATCCTTTTCCTGAGCCCTCTGCCTGGCCTCTGCCCCGGGATCCCAGCCTCTTCCCTCTTACAGCAAATCTCCCTGCCTGAAACCCTTCCTAGACAGGGGCTAAATAAATAAATATTCTACTATCCCTGGAAAACTGGATCCTACGTAAGCTGCAGTTTCCTGCTCTCTCTTCCCTTGCTGACTCCCAGCCAAGAAGGAGGCTCGTTGCTGAGCACAGTGAGAGCTCGCGACAACCAGAACAAGGGCACAGGGAGGGGAATCGTCCAGATCCTCATCAAGTTCCTCATCTCTCTTTTCTATCTCGCCTACTGAGATGACGCTGGAAAGCTCCCCGAAATGGAACCCTTTAACACTGGATATCTTGGGATATCTAAAATAATATATTGATTTTAATCCCTTTTCCCCCTACTCTGTATTTTTTTCCTTTTCTGCCTCCTGGACTCCTCCACCTCTCTCCCTTTCAAGTAGGAATTCTCTGCTCATGCTTCGGGAGAAGGGTGTGTGTGTGTGTGTGTGTGTGTGTATGTGTGTAAGAGGTGAAGGAGGTAGTGGGGTATTGCCAGCCGAACACTTTCCTTTCTGACTCCCCCCAAAAAGTTAAAAAAAAAAAAAAAAAAAAAAGCAGATGGGGCCAGATTCATGGACTTAGGCCAAGTATCTTGGCTAGAAACTTGAATGGAGAAGGATTTTCTTCAAACTGCAAAAGAGATGTTTCTTTTAGTTGGAGGAAGAGAGTAAAAGGGGGAAAAAAAAAGGTTTTGGGGGGACCAAGATCAGAGGGATCTGTACTTCTCTTCCCAACACCATGAAGATGAAGCCCCAGAGAAATGGCTACGCAGTGCTTCTAGGCAGATGGGACCCTAAGCCACTCTGCCTAAGCCACAAGGTTTCTTGTATCTGAGCAACGCACAGAAGCCACAGAACACTCCCCTATGTCTGAAGGGAGGGTGTATGGAGCTGTGATCCATGTAGACTCAGGCCCAGGGACCACATGGGCACCTTCCTACCCACATCTTACTGTCTTACTTCACTGTCTTACTCCAGAACCATGGAGCTGGCAACCACTGGGCAACTCTAAGAAAGACTGAGGTGGAAGTTTCCTGCCAGCCTGGCTAAATGGGAGCTGGGAGATAAAAATTCAGTTGAGCTATAAGCAGTAAAGAAAGTTCTATTTCTTACACTTGTAAGTTCGTGGCCCGAGATTGTTGTCTGCTCTACTCACCTACCACAGCTCCACCCGCCTCCCATCACACACATTAGCACAGAGGAGCTGAAGGACGACATCCCTTCAGTTCCCACTTCCTTTCCCTCAACTTGGAAACCCCCCCCACCGCCAACCCTCTTCACCACTCACCTCCAGGGAGGAATTGCCCACCCAGCTGGTCTGGTTGTATAAACACTGGCTCTCTGCCTTGCACGCACAGACCACTGTCCTTGGCTTGAGTACAGATGACAAGTTGTCCTTGGCACTTCTTGCTAGAATCTCCAGAGTAAATGGTCCCAGCAACTTTGGTGTCCATAGCAATGTCCCATTCTCTGCCCCAGGGAAGACGAGACTGTTGAGAGCTGGAGGCCTCAACTGCTCTGCTCTCCGCCACCCCAAGAGCTGATGCTGGACATCCCCCACCCCCAGAACACCCCTCCAATTTTTTCCAGCATTTCCTTGAGCAAGGCTGGTTTCCTGGAGTAATCCTGATCACGCTCCGAGCTGGAGGTGGCACCAGCCCAACTCAGTGATCATAGGGTGGAACCTCACAGAGGGGGAGGCAGCTGCTCCCCCTGAAGAGACCCCAAAAGGCAACGCTGCCTAGGCCTGCACCAGGATGGGACATCCAGGGGGGATGGAGGACAAAGGCCAGGATCCTCCCAACACTTCCCCAGGCTACACTGCAAGCCCAACTGACTTCAGCTTCATGGCATCCTCATCCCTCACCCTGATTTCTCACCCGCTGCTCTCATTGCCTGGACTTTTGACCAGCCACCTTCAGACACCAGACTACAGTGAAACACTGCTACCTATCAATAAAGACTCTTCTGATCCAACCTGTCTTATGTTTTTCAAGAAAATAGGAACGTCTCCTTAAAACAGTAGATTGAGAAGAGCTGATAGGAGGGAACAAACGAGCATAACTTCCAGGCCAACACTCTTCAGGACAGGAGCCCCATGGAGGAGAAAATCTCCTGATACTATTAATTTGGCACCTGAAGGGATGCTATATGGAGCAGCAGGGTACAGCCAAAGCAGTCCCTTCTTATGCACAGAGAAAGAAAATGAGTCAGAGAGGTGCTCAGAGCTCAGAATAAGGTCCCTAAGGGCTTTGGTTTTAGCAAAGAACAGTCACCAGCTTAATTAGTGCTGGCAACAGAAGGCAAGCTACATCCTGTGGGCTTTGACTCTTTTTTTTTCTTTTTTTGCCGTGCCTCGTGGTTTGTGGGATCTTAGTTCCCAAACCGGGGATTGAGCCCGGGCCCACCGCAGTGAAAGTGCTGAGTCTTAAGGACTGGACTGCCAGGGAATTCCCTGGGCTTTGACTCTTGACCCAGATCATGGTTACAGGCCTGAAACCAGGTCTTCACACCATTACTGGGAGGGAAAGATGGAGCTTTGCTTGGTCCCAGCGCAGAAAAGCAGATAAAGAGAGGCAAAGTGAAGTAAACATGGTTGACAAACATAAAAATAGTGAGAAAGATACCAAATGAAGTTATTTGCATTTCTTTAAATCTCGTCCCAAATGATATCCTTCTTTTAATAGATATGAAAATGTTTTAAATTAGTATTTGTTAATTGTTATGTTTATTCTAATAATTTGTTGATTGCATAAGGATGATTGCATATTATAAGACTGAGATGAAATGGTCTTTGAATCAGTTGTACATGCCCAGAGGCAGTCTAGCTAGCCAGCCAAATCTCCATAAGCCCATCACTACTATTCACTGGGGGCACCTATTTGAATTACAGGGATTATTCCCAAGAAATGTTGGTCCTGGATATTCCAATGGAAAAGTGACATGAAGTTGCACAGGGTATAATAATGCAAAATTACCCGAAGCTTGACTGTGACCTCATCTGCTACAGCCCCAGCCAAGGATTCTTACCAAAGAGCTTGAAGTCAGTGTAGTTGTTTCTGAGAGTGAATGTGACGTCCTTAGTGCTGCTGGTGTAATTAACCACCTTGGCCTGTCCCATGTAGGCTTCCATCACATCAGGACCCTCAATAGACGGGGGGTACTGATCTGAGACACAAAGAAGGAATGCGAGGTGTGAGGCAAGATACTCTCTTGTCTTCTGGGCCTCCTGTTTCTTCAGTCCTCTCTCTTGTGTGAGGCATTGCCTGGGCTGTGACCTACCTCCAGAAGAAGGAATTATTCTGTGTACCTGCTCTCAGACACATGCAGAGAAGGTTGTGGTTGTATTGCCCACACACCCAAATCTTTATTCTCTCTTTTATCTTCTCCTCAAACAGGATTCAAGTTCTTTCCTGATCAGAATGCTATTCTGGGCATGGTATGAAGTGAATCAGAGGTCAGCATTGCTCAGACCGTTGTGGAGTTTTACCTTTGGAAGAGGGCTGTAAACCATGAGGGTAACATCTGATGGGCTTTGCATTTGTCAGGAAATGGAGAGGGAGTAAAACCTTTGCACTGGTCTCTGTGTTTTGGAGCCCTGCTATTTCCATACAATCGTTTATTCATTCATTCATTCAGTCAGTCATAACAAATATTTATTGAGCATCTACTCTACGGCTGGAACTGTTCTAGGTAGTAAGGATGCAGCAATGAACAAATAATAAAAAAGATACCTATGAAAATTAGAAAATATGTTAGATAGTTATAGATACTAAGGAGAAAAAATAAAGCAGGGAAGGCAAATAGGAAGTGGGGGTGAATGTGAAATTTTAGGCAGGCTAGCCAAGAAAGGCACTGCTGAGAAGGTGACATTTGAATAGAGACTGGAAGGAGGTGAGGGACGAGCCTGTGGCTCTCTGGGGGAAGGGCATTCCAGGCAAAGAGAATAGCACGTGCAGTATCTCGGAGTCGGGTGTGAGCCTGGCATGTGTGAAGAACACAAAGAAGCCAGTGGGGCTGGAGTGGAATGAGTGAGGTGGGAAGTCCTAGGAGAAGAGTTTGGAGAGGCAATGGGGCCAGATTGGATAGGGCTTTGAAGGTTATCATAAGGACAGGGCTGGGGGATCATGGGACGGTTTGAGCAGAGGAATAACATGAGCAAAAGAATCTGTTAAGTTTTAAAAATGTGTAGCTTAAAGGAGTGTCATGGAAGGGGGTCACCTCATCTGCCCCCTAACTCTGCACATGCCTCCCTGGGCCTCATACCACTTACTCAGGGTGGTGTTCATCTGCTGGTATCTTCTAAAGAGCATCCCAGTGTACAGTCCAACGCTTTTGTTTCCTGTGGCCAGGGCATCGTAGATGCAGTATGTATCTCCGTTACACTTGGAGGTCAAATTTTCATTCAAAGATTTGTTTCCCGACAGTTGTGACAAGAAGACAGGGGTGAAGTTGGAAGGCAAATGGTCGTCCCTCTTGCCAAAAAGGCTTGTTCCGTTGATTTCCCCTAAAACACACAAGGTGCGATGGTGGTGGCACCAGGGTGGGACTCCAGCTATATTTCTGCTGTGTCCACCCCTTACCCTTAATTTATATGGTTTGGGTGGGGGAGGGGTATGTGGAAGGACAGAGTGACTTCCAGCTTCTGAGTCTGGAAGTCCCCGCTCTCGTGAGTGAGGGCCACCCAACTTCCTTGTCCTCTCTTCCAGGTAGAGAGACGCAGGTGGGACGGAAGTGGAGGGGACAAATCTGGGGTGGCACCAGCATCCTCAGGTCTCTTCCCTCCTACTCCCCTCTCATAGAGGACAGGGGTCTGGTCCCCACAGGCCTGACGGAGGCAGTGCGGTAGCTTCCGTCATCCTGGCCCTACCCCATCTGCCTGGGGATCCTGAGGCTCAGACTCACAGGTCATTCCATAGCGAAAAAGCATCTCCTCGGAGCTCCCTGGGGGAAGGGTGGAGCCATTGGGCATCCTGAAGTCGTCATCTGGGTTGCTGTTCCAGAAGCCTGAGGGACAGAGCAGGGGTCAGCCACCCTGGGACTGTGGCCCTCCCTTCCCTGGGGAGCATCCAACAGGTCACATGGAGATGTGGGGAGTAGGAGGCCTGCGAAGCCTCTTTCAGTTGCATCTGTTGTCGGTTCACTCCTCCAGGAGGCCAGGAGAGGACTATAGCCTCAGAGCCTGCCCCTCTGCTTCAGGGAAGAAGGAAGTGAAGGAGGAAGTGGGGAAAGAAGGGAGGGAATGTGGGGGATGGGGGAGGGTGGGAAGATGTGAAGCCAGAGGGAAGGAGGGAGGGAGGCAGGGAGGGGAAGGGTGGCTGCTGGCCCCATGCTCCCCAGAGCCCACCCTCGATGCCCCCTCCCCCCCGCTGCCCTGGACCTGGAGCTTCAGGAGGATGGGAAGTGAGCCTCAGAGGTAGCTGAAGAGCTACCTCCCTCCTCCTTGCCTGCTGCTCTGTACCCTCAGGCTCTGTTCCAAGGAGGCTGAGAAAGGAAACTCCACCTGTGATGTCCACAGGCCCACTGGAGGTGGAGCTGCTTACGGGCTGGGGGTTCTGAGCTCCCACGGCAGAGGCAGGCTCCTGCCAGTTCCTTACCCATGAGGCCCTCTGTGTGGTTCTGATACTCCTCCGGGAGGCTGCAGGACGCGTGGAGGATGTTGGAGATAGCGATCACTGAGATGGTCACTGCCCCATCAAAGTTGGCTGATACCGTGGAGCCATTGCGGGTCATTATGACTCCAGAGGTGTTGAACATCTCCTGGCCTGGAATGTTGGGAGACAAATGAGGAAAAAGCCAGCATTGGAGCCCTGGAGGCCCAAGACTTGGCAGTAGTGAAGTTTCAAGATGCAGCGAGGAGACTAAGAGCAGCTGGGAGATGCCCTGCAGGGTCCTACTCCAGTGGCCCCAAACCACACTCACAGGACACCTTCACGGCCCACCCCACACCCTTCTCCCTGGGGACTGAGGATGGGCTGGAGGCTGTCATGGCCTCAGGGGAAGGAGAGAAGTGAGGAGGGAAAGTTTAAGGCCCAGCTCTGGTGAAGGAACTGCTCAGACACAGCTGCTGGAGGGACAGCAGGGGTGGTGACCACGCTGCTCCTCCCCGACGCCACTGCCTCTCCGCCCCAGCTCCCTTCTCCCTGGTGCTGGGCACCCTGCTGATCCTGACCCAGGCAGGGTAGCAGGAGAGGGCAGCTGACGGCTGTCCCCAGCCTACCTTTTGCACCTTCATGGTTAGTCTCAAATGTTACAGTCTGGTTGTTGAGCCGAACGTGGATTTTGTCACTGGGCTCAAGGAGCCATTGAACCTGGAAGGGAATTGGCAGAGGCCTAAGACCGACCTGCAGGTGGGCCCAGAAACTGGGGAAGGAGGCTGCGCAGAGCTCAGAGCCTGGGGCTTGGATGAAGGTGAAGGTGATGGGGAGTGTGACCATGAGGTGATGCTAGCTACCATGTGTGAGGCGCTTGGCGTGGGCCAGGCTCTGAGCGAGGCACGTTTCATAGATTAGCTTTTAAATCTCACAGCGGCCCTGTGAGGTAGGTAATATTATCATCCCCATTTTACTCTAAGGAAAAAGAGGCACTGGAAGTTAAGTTGTTTCTTCAGTCTCACAGCCAGGACCCTAATCCCGTGTCTCCCGGGTTGACTCTTTTTTAAATTATTTATTTATTTTTATTGAAGTATAGTTGATTTACAATATCATGTTAGTTTCAGGTGTACAGCACAGCAATTCAGACATATATGTATATGAAGAATATATATATATATATATAATTCTTCAGATTCTCTTCCCTTATAGGTTATTACAAAATATTCGGTATAGTTCCCTGGGCTATATAGTAGGTCCTTGTTGGTGATCTATTTTATATACAGTAGTGTGTATGTGTGTTAATCCCAAACTCCTAATCTGAACCACTGCGCTGGCAGGATGCATCCTCCCTCCCTCCTGCTCCCTTCCCTTCTTCCTTCTCTTTCTCCTCCGGGGCCTCAGTCTCCAGCTGAAGGTCCCTGAGCTAAAGGCTCCCTGCGAGGGGAGGGCCCCGGCCCCACTCACCGTGATGGGGTCCAGGCTGCTGGAGTTGTATTCAGCGGCGAAGGCAATGAAGTTGGTGGCCTGGGCCGAGCCGGTCTGGGCAGTGCGGCCCTGCAGCAGGAAGGAGGAGTTTCTATCCTGGGTCCGGACCAGCAGGAAGTCTCCCAGCCCATTGAAGGTGTAATTGGCACCATCCAAGGTGGTGATGTGGGGGTCCCCAAACATCCAGGCTGGAACAAATGAGGTACCAGGTTTGCAGGGCAGACCAGGGAAAGACCTGGGAGGCTTCAGCCTGGAGAGGTGCTCATGGAGCATTTAACCCTCCCCGAAAGCCCTCTCGTGCTTGTGTGCCCACTCATGTCCTCTCATTACCTCCCCACCTACCACACCTCTCCCTCCGCAGGGCCATGTTTGAAGTCCCTCCTCTGCCACACTCCGCACACACCTCCACCTTCCCTTGTGGTCACAGTGCTGCCCCAGGAAGCTTCTGCCGCCCTGGTCCAGACCTCGAGAGGCTACCCCTCCCCAGATCTTCCACTTCAGCCCTGCCCCAGGGCTGGGCTCCGGCAGCCTCACCTGGCCTCGGGGGCTGGTACCCAGCGCAGCTGACGCGGGGCCTCCTGAGCTGGTACAGGGCGCAGAAGGAGGGCTTGTCGTTGAAACGGCAACACCAATTCTGCGGCTCCAGTTCTTCGTCTGTGGGGAAGAGCAGCGGGTGGGGGGAGATGAGGGACCTGCAGGACCCAGCTGGGAGGTTTGGGCAGGATGATGTGGGCGGCAAGGGCATGGTTGGCAAATCAGGCCCACATGAGTTCAAATCCCACCCTGCTTAATGACCTTAGGCCATTGACCAGTTACTATGTCCCTTGTGGGCTTGTCAGAGCCACGTGGAGCAAAGCCTCTGGTGGGCAGGCACAGGGTCCTTCCTTTCTTGGAGTGGGGGGCGCTGAGTCCCACCGTTTTCCAAGCGCTGAGAGTGGGAGGCTGTGGCTGGTCGTCTGGGGACTAAGGAGGCTGCTGAGATTGCAGGGAGGAGGTGGGGAGCACATGCTTACCCTGGGCCCCCAACCCTGTCCTCTCTAGCTCCTTTGGAAGGTCTCTGCGGGAAACGACCCCATGTCTTCCCCCAGACAGCCTGCTAATCTGGGTCAGACCAGGCCCCTCCCCTTCCCTAGAAAGATATCCCTACTCTGGGCTGGGGTTATGGGCCAAGTGGAGATGGGGCAAGAGGAACTCAGTCAGAAATCCCTAGGATGCCAGCTGGAAGGGATGTTGGAAACTTCCTAATCTTACAAGATCAGGAAATTGAGGGGAAGAAGCTGGGAGGAAATGTGGAAAAGAGGCTTCATTCTGTGGGTCCCACTGCTGACGTGGAGCCCAAGCTGGTCTCTGACAGTGAAGAACAAAAAGCTCCAGAAAATGCGGGGTTGAGTTTTCCGTGGACACACTTACCAAACTGCCAAGGACTCTGCACTCTCCAGCCTTGGAGAAGCTCTCCCCAGGGTCCGTAGCTGCAGCACACGCCCCCTCTCCAGGAGGAGAAGCTGCACAGCTGCCTGCTGCCAAGGCCCGACCAGGCTGCAACAAGCCCAGACACACTCAGGCCCGGGATGCCCGTGGTGGTGGCGGCAGTGGGGTCAGGGTGCTTCCAGGGAGGAACTGAGGGTGCCCCGGAAGGGAAAGGTCAGGCATGGCCAGAGGGAGGGGGTGGGCTTGTGGGGGACACTGGGGGTGCCTCGAGAGATAGGAAGGAGGCGTCACCTATGTTGATGGGCTGGAATCTCAAGTCCCATAGTCCCTGCCTCCAGGAACACGGGCAGGAGATCTGGTTCCAGCCCCAGCTGGGCCACTGAGACTCTCTCTTCAACCACTGCAGGCACTGGAGACGGTAGTTGGGCTTTTTTTCCTTGTGTAGCTTGTAGATTTGCAGCCCTCGGAAGCCTGGGGGAGCAGAGGAAGAAGAGGTTATCCCAGGGCCTGGGGCCACAAGCTCTGATTTAGCTTTAGGGACAAGCAAAACTCATAAATGCACCCTCTGTATGTCACTCCCCCAACTCTGGACAGCTCTTCCAGGGATGAACCCAACTGAGACTGGCAGGGATTCCTCCCCAAAGGCCCCTTTGATGTGATGGTCAAAATCCCAAAGCTTGGATCTTAGGGTGAAACCCTGGGACAAGTGATGGGCAGGGAGAGCTCACCTATACCCAACTCAGAGCCAAACCCTGGCCCTGAGCTTCACTCCACCCCATTCTCTACCCTCATGTCTGCTACTCTAAGCTCCAATACCTGCCAATCCCCCCAAACCAGTTTCTCCTCATGCACCCTATATCTCAGTGAGTGATGCCACCAGCCACCAGCTACATGCTCAGACACTTGCACAGACATGCCAGTGGCCAAAGCAGCCAGGATGGAGGCTGAGGCTCAGAGGTCAGCTGGGGAACCACAGGGAAGGTGGCACATGAAGCAGACGCTTGCTCCAACAATACGAGGCTGAGGAAGCTTCCTCTGTGCCCAGATGCCATCCTTGGAAACGAGAAGTAATTGGGAGAAGAAATCCTGAAGGGGGGTTGAACTTCAAATAGACCTTTAATTAACTGTAAGTTACTTACCACCCACCCCAGCTGCATGAGAGAGAAATGGGGCTCCAGAGTACAAAAAAATGCAATAGAACATAATGTATTAGATTTTGATCCTGTTCCCACACAAAAGAAGAAATTATCAAGATAACTACAGCTTGATAAGGTTTTGAAAAGGATAATCATTGTTTATGATTAGCTGTTCGTGTATCTTCTCCACAATGGCCTGGTATCGAGGGAAACACACCAGATACTCGCCCCCAAAACACACACACACATTATCACATTGCGCCCCCTACATCACAAGCAGCTGCATCTGGATAGAAGGGACTTAATCTGATAGGATAGCTTTCTCCACAAGATGGCACTCATGATTTGACTCAGCTTCTGTTTACCAGAATTTCTTGCCACAGAACAAATAGAACTGGATTTATGCTTCACAGTTTACATGGTTAATTTCTAATGCTAAAATATCTTTTGTTCTATCACATTTTGGAAACTGTAATTTCTTTCCCTTTGGGGCCACCAGACAGTACAAGTCATGGAGGAGGCCCATGGGACCTAAAGTACTGGCCTTCTTACCAAAGAGCTCTCTGAGACCAACATAGTTGGTCTTTATTTTTTTCATACTTGTGGCTCTTAGCACTGTGTCCAGCACACAGCAGGTACTCAATAAATGATGACTGAATGGATGTTAGATCCCCTGGAACTCCTTTTTGGTAGATCCATTAAGGGATCTCATCTGGGTTCTCTCTCCAGCTCTAGGACAGGACACTTGGAGAATTTTCCTAACTGCTCATTCATGTGCCCACCTCCTGCTGTACCCCGTCCTCGCTTTCAGGATCTGGGCCCCCTCTCATAGTCCTCCTGGGTTTGGCTCATTCCAGGGAGAAGACTCTGTACTGCATGAGGGTGCAGGAGGTACGCTGCTCCCTGGGCAGTGCCAAGTCTGGATTCCACCTGTGGGAGGTCAGATTGTGCTGGAAACACCCTTTGGGATGGTGGAGATACAAGGGAGCTGCCCCTCTAGGACTGTCATGGCACGCGGAGTGCGAGACAGAAGAGGACTTGAATCCCTCCAGTGTGATAAGATGGCACTTTTACCTGAGTTGGAATCCAGGAATTGGTCTGGACGATACTTCTTCCACACTGGCTGGAATGTCAACGGGCTATTTTTGAAATACCCATCTCCACTGCAGGCAAAGGAAAGAATCTCTGGCCTCTGTCACACACAGAGTCTTGCCCCTCAGTCGGCAAGTTACTCATTCATCTGGCCGGTCAGTCAGCCCACTCGGTCCAGCCGGTCATTAGTTATCAGCTATTCAGTCAGAATCACTGACTCCCAGCGCTAAGCAGGAGAGGGAAGGAGGCGGATGGGGCAGGGGTAGGAGGCCCTAATTTATTCCACATCAGATGGAGAACTGCAGGAAACTGGTCCTGAGACAGGGGTGTGAAAGAAACAGCTCAGGCCTCCTTCCTGTTAGTTTCCCTTCAACTAGGGGTTGGAGAGGGGGCGCTGTAGGGGACGGCTGGTTGTGAGGGTTAAGAGCAGTCTCTGAGTTAGGAGGACCTGGGCAATGGGTGCTCCGCCCCTCCCCACACACCCCAGGGTGTTGTTTAAGCGCCGCTCCAGGAAGGAGGAAACCCTGGAGCAGAACCCTCAGCCTCTCTGGGTGCACGTCTCAGAGCAGCGACTCCGGATCCTTTCTCCCCTTTGACACAGGACAGATGAGGCTCATGGGCATGACACCTTCCATGGGTGCACTCAGAATGGTGTGAAATTCCTAGCTAAGTTGGATAATTCCGCTACTTTCTCCTCCAGGGCACATCAAAAAGCAAGTGAAAGCAATGTAATTATAGGGGCGATCCTGAACACACTCTCGGAGAAAAACCCTTGCAGCAATTACCAGTAACAAATTACATGTGACCTTCACAACTGATTGCACACACACCATGGCTCGGAGCTGTTGTGTCAGAGAATGAGCCATCTCCACACTTGGGAACCCACGCCCGCATCCACGCGCCATCCACCTCTCTGCTCTCCATCTTTGCCACTGACCCCACACAAGCTGTTGGTGCCCCTGGGCGAGAGGTTAATTCTCAGCCCATCAGAAGTCAGGAAGGCAGATTTCAGCATTATATTTTGGATTCAACTTCCTGCTTTGCCACTTCCCAGCTCTGTGACTTTGGGCAATGACTTGTCTATTTGTACCTCAGTTTCCTTACCTGCAGAATGGGTAGTAAATGGTATCTCCTTCATGAGGTTGCTGTGATAGTCAAATGAAATAATGCCTATTAAGTACTTGGTGTAATAAATGTTGGCTGTTATTGTGATGATATTTGAGAAGTTGAGAGAGGTCAGCTAATGTCAGTGGAAATCCTAGAAGTGAAAGCTCTGGGAATTATTATCACTGTGCACTGGGATTGGGGTAGGAAAGAGAATGGCAGGGTGAATAGGGATCTTTTAATCTGAAACAGCAAGAAATGGGAACTGGAGTCTGTGTGAGTCAGAAGCATTGGCAAGGAGGAATCCTGCCTTGTCCTGGGGGGGATGGAGTGTGTGTGCAGTGCAAGCCCTGCTCTGCAGGGCTCCAATTATCTGCTCAGGGCTGACAGCCCCTCCCTGTCCTACCTGGAGAAGCCCATCAGGACAGGGTTGCCTGGGTGCCGGGTCACATCCCACTGCATACCGCCGCTTTGGTAGAGAAACATGGCGTAGGACCTGCTCCCGTCTGTGGAAAGGATGGCCTGGTAGGTGTTGGTCTGGGGGTTGGTAGGAGACAGACATAGGGATGCCTGTGAGAGATCTGGGATGTCCCACCACCCATCCCACCCCCCACCCCCACCACATCCACGTCACCTTTTCCTGGCCTACCCAGAGCAAAGGCATGGGCTTAAAATATAAACAAGTTTGGAATTATGCACAGATTTCACCCTAACTGTCAAAGCACCTGCCATGGTGGATTTGCCTTCTTTGTGACTTCTTTCCAGGGAGGGAAGGTAAAGGACTCTGGGTTAGAATCCAGTTAGAAGAGGGTCTGTATGAGAAAGCTTCAGCAACCTGAGAGGTTAGCCAAGACGCTTGAGAGCTGGGAGAGGCCTGAGGAACTTCCTCTGGGATATTTAAGGATATTGTCCCAACGTCCCCTCACCCTAAATAGCGTGGAGGACCACGCAGGTGAGACTGGAGGTTCTCTGAAGGTGGGTGTCAAGCACTGGGTTTGTACAAAGGAAGTAAGCAATGAATTTGTTGAGCCAATGAAGAAATGAGTGACTTTTTAGACCAGACACAAGGAATAATTTTGTGACTGTCCGAGCGGTGAGGCCCCAGAGAGAAGATTAAGGAGAGCCTGTGGTGTGCCCCCTTCCACTGGATGCATTTCAGTTGAGAGCCAGAGTATAGAGTCAGAAAAACCTCAGCTCCAGGCCTGGCTTTGTCATTTCCTAGCTGGGTGACCATGAGCAAGTTGTTTAACCTCTCTAGCCATCATCTCCCTCATCTCTAATATGTGAATAATAATATTAGGTTGAGCCATATAAAATTGCCAATAGGCAGCCACTTTTGACTAACAGAAATTTCATGTCCCATGTTTCAACTCCTAATACCCAGTGCTCTGGGCTGGTGTGATGTCATGTAAGCATAGCCCTGAGGCATACCTGGCACGTGGTAAGTGCTCAGGAAACAGGGTGGGGGGGGGTTGGAGGTGGAGGGATGGGGGATGGGGAGGCGGGGAGGTGGGCCCAGAGGGGAGTGCTATAATCAGCCATCTGTCCTTGAGTCAGAGAGGAGTTTAGAAGAGTGGGCCCTGCCTAGGATTCTAGGATGTCTGACTTCCAGATGGTTCACAGGGAAGTGCCCATTGGTCCACTCACCCCGATGGTCCCCCAGGCAGGATAGGGGGGGACGTGGACCCACGTGACCTTTAGCGTCCACCTGGCTTTGTAGTTCCAGGTGTTTGTTAACCTTTTAATCGAAGACTCCACCTCCCTCACTAGCAGGTTGTATTCATCATAGAGAGTCTCGTATTCCTAGAAAAAGAAGGCAGATACGGACAAGGAAATGAGGGTCCCAGCTCAATACTCCTGAGGGACCCCCCACTTTCTGCTCACTTTAGCCCACCTGTGTCTCCCATCCTTCCCCCTCCCAGGCCTACATTTTCAAAGTTAGTGCCTGTGACCTTAAGATAGATCCAAATTCAGGCCACAGGGACACCTGGGGTGTATGGAGTGGAGAGTCGAGGCCCAGAAACCCAAGTCTTCTGGACTTGAACTTGTGCATCTCTTAGCATAAGCTGGCTCTGACTGTGCAACCACCTGTGCCTCTTTGTACCTCCCTATGTCCGGCTGAAGGCTCCTTGAAGACAGGCATGTATTTCTTCACCTTTGGACCTTCTACAGTGCCTTGTCCGTGGCAGGGGCACGATCCACATTCGCCTACGGTAGCTTTCATTGTGCTGGTACCTCCCACTGATTGGAGTCATAAACCCCACCCAGGAGCACACGCAGGGTCCCTGCTTGATTCAGCCTCGTTAGGATGGACTCCTACAACCTCATTCTAAAATCAAACCATGGATCGCTGCACCGCATCTCTGTCACCTGCAGTCTTCCTGTGGTTGTGTCCTAGTCTGCTTCCTTCCCGCCCTCATATTTAAGCTTCAATCCCTGCCCACACTGAGCCCGGGCTCTGACAGCTGGAGCACTTTCAAGGTCCTCCACACAGCCCTTTGTCTCTCCTTGGCTGCTGCAGGACCCTGAGTGCTGAGCTTTGAAAGGCCCACCTGGTAAAATATGGTTCCCCGGCTGCTGGAGAAATCAGCATCGTCCCAGAATGGAGCCACCAGGGCCACAGGATCCCAGGCTGTAAAGCCTCTAAGGGGAGGGTTGGGGTAGGAGAAAATCTGGTACTCTGACTCCGGAAAAATGATTTGGCCATTATCTGTGAACTGAGCACAAAGGTTCTTCTGGTTAGCATTCAGGAAGGGAGCATCCCAGCCTTGGATCAGCTCCTGGGATGCATGAGGGTAGAACTTCAGAGATTTCAACAACCTCTGGAAGGTCTCATCCATCTCCCTCCCTGCCGGGAGAGGCCCTTTACATAGTTCTCCCACAAATACTTTTCATCCTTAGGCCATTCCTCACATCCTAAGTCCTTCCTAAGGCGGTAGGTTTTGTCCTGCTTCAGTGGCAGACCCATCTACAGACAGCCCATCATCATAGAGCAGACGTCTCTGGGTACATCCCCTTAGCCCCACCCCTGAAGCTTGTGCTATATCCATTAGAGCTAAAAGAATTGATACCCTCACCCCATCGCTGTGTCACCCTTTCACAGTGTGTCCTGACTCAGCCCCCTCACTGAGGGCCACGACTGCCATTCAGCTCTCCTCCGGGAGACATGAAGTATCAATACTTGGACCAGGGAACCAGGAAATAATTATAGAAAATGTGAACAGCATCAAAGAGTCAATTTTCCCAAGCAGAGCGTCCTACACAATAAAAGGGCCCGTGAAAACGGTGGAGAGCTTACTGGCCCCGGCACCTCTCTACTGAGGTGACAACACTTCTGTCCACCTGGGTGGGGAGGCCTTGCCTAGCTCCCTGCCTTCTTCAGCTGGTGCCCTATCATTAAAGATGGTGCATGCAAACTGAGCTAGCGGCAGGGACACAGTAGGTGCCTGAGCAGCGTTGCTTCCATTCTCCTGCTCGGTCATGGTCATGGTTGGTCATGGTCACAGGGATGTCTCTGAGGCTTAAAGGGAGAAGCAAGGCCCGTGGAATGCTGGTCATGGGTCCTGCCCTTTGGACTTCAGTTGGGGACTCACATAGAGGGAATCCCGGAGAGAGGAGCCGAGGGGGAAGCCAATCTGGGGTTTGAAGAGTGGCGAGGTGAAGTCCACAGTCCTCTTGACAAACTCCTGGTCTCCAGCACACAGCCCATAGGGGAACAGGGAAACGCCTGGGCCGGTACAAAGAGGAGCAGGAAGTTCTCATGGGCCTTGATGTCATCAGGGCTGGTAGGGGCCCCCAAGAGTGTCCCCAAGCTGCTCCTCCTCCCTTGCCCCCCGTTCCCCTAAGTGGGAGCCATCAAGGACTCCTCTCTCCACTTGCATTCAACCCATCTCCTCATTTTACCCCTGAAATGGTATACTCAGCCTTCCCCAGTTTGAAGAAAAACAGGTTCTGCTGTCAGAATACCAACAAATTATTCTGCACCAGTTATGGTACTCAAAATTCTTTTAAGGGTGAAAAGACAAAATTTCTCCAATGTAGTGAAGATGAGTAATTGAAAGATCATTTCACAGAATGAGACTTGTTCCCTAAGATGGTATTTCTCTAGGTAAACTTAAAATCCCCGTAGAATTTGTCATCAGATCCCCCAGGGAGGTCCTTGGGCTCCAATCTGAGAAACCTTGTCCTAAACCTTTCTCAAATGGGCCTCCTCCTTTCCATACTGGCAGCCCTCACCTGGTGTTGCTTGGAATACTGCAGCAGTCTCTACACTGCTCTCCTGGCCTCCTGCAAATTCATCCCCCACCCCAGCCACCATGGCACTGTTCATAAATGTAAATCACGCCACGTCCTCCCTGGTGCCTGTTATCTACACAATCCCCTCACATGACAGTTTTGCTTCTCAGCACTCTTCCCCTCACTTCTGGTAACCCCAAATGCTTTACGGATCTCCTCCCCATGCAACACTAGGACTGCTTTTCCTGTCCATGCCTTTATTCCAGCTGTTCAGGCCCTCCTGCCTGCCTGGGGCACTTCCGCTACCCCAGCTCCTATTCACTCTTTCCAGGAAGCCTCCTCTTCACCTTGACCCCACCGCCCACCCCTGACATTCCCTGGGGCCTTCCAGTGTGTGCAGCTAATATCCTGGGCTTATTCCTCTAATGGTACCTACTGAGGCAGCAGCTCTGTCTCTTGCTAGACAGCACCTTGATCATTTCTGTATCTCTAGCTCCTAGCCCAGCACCATGTGCAAAGCCAACCCTCAGCACCCAACTCTGATGCTCTTGCATTGCCCCTGTAAGGCCCTTCTGATTCAAAACAACAGTCTATGAGCAAGTAGGCTGAAACTAAGCACTCAGTTACCCACCCCTATCAAGGGGGTATGGAGGGTGGCTGGACTTCCAATGGCCCAGGTAGGGCAGTGGAGAGATCCACAGAACTGGTTCCCCCAACGAGCCGTGAGGGATCTCACTGGTAGATCCAATCCAGCTGCCACAGCTACAACCTCCACATCTAACTCCATCCTCTCCCTCCCAGGGTGGAGAGGCTCCAGCTGTGTGGAATCACTTGCCTTCCTCGGGCCTGATAGGGACTGGGGCAGCTGTTGAACAGGTGCCTCTGGAAGTGCCAGCAGTGGGAGTGGTAAGGGTCTGGGAGGTTGTTGAGGGTAGCGATGTTGCTGTGCTTCTCCCACTGTCTGTCTTCTGTGAGGTTACGATTGTTCCTGGGCAGGCAGGGAAAGAAGACTGGAGTGGGCTTTACAGAGAAAATAGCAGAGTTAAAGAGAGTCAGAGACTTTAGGAGCTGGGAGAGATAGCTAGGAGCCTGTCTGTCTTCTGGTCACACCCAAATCACTCCCTGCAGAAAAATAGTTATCTCCTGGGGTAGAAGGGATGATGAGCCTGTCACCCACCATACCCGCCACTGACTTCATCTTCTCGTGGACCTGAACTCCAGCCTGGCAGTCCTAACTCACCTTCCTCTCTCAAGCACTCCTTGAGGCTGAACTGAGCCAATTGGGCCACTGTAAGAGGCCAAGACTCCGGAGTCCCCACCTACCTGATGTCTCAGTCTTCACGGCAGAGCTTAAGGATGCTGTGGATGGTGGAGAAGTGCTGGTAACAGACAGATGAGTGGGGTGACCTGTGAATAGGGTGGTGGAGCTCCAGGTGACTGCAGGGCCAGGGGCTGATTGAGAGAATGAAAAATAACTGGTTGAAGTATAGAAACTCGATATGGTCTGAGCTGTGCCCACATCACCAAAAGAAGTAGAGTCAGAGACAGAACAGTCTGTGGATGGCTGTAGAGTAAGCAATGGACTCTTAGAATACTTACATGCTGAAGAAGTATCAGGAGTGGTATTGATGGAAAGGTAACTTGTCGGTGGAAATGGTGAAGTCGGTGTGGATCCAGCTACACTGTTATGAGTACTTGTAGAAACCATATCTGTGGGCTTTGTAATAGGATGCATAGTAGAGGCTACTTTCTGAACAGTTGCAAGATGCTCGGAGGTGGGTGTGCTTGACTCACCCACTGAGGAAGTAGGGACTTGTGTGGTATTTGTCAAGGAGTTATTGTCAGAACCTATAGGGGGAATGACCCCAGCAGTCGTATTTTCATGGGTGAATGAGCCTGGGGTTGTAGTCAGAACTTCTCCACTTGTGGACAGTATTGTGGAAGGAAAACGAGAGCATACATCACTCAGGGTGTCTGTTGAAGCTGGTGAAGTTATCATCTCTGATGCTGTAGGAGACGTGTTGCTTACACTAAATGGAGAGAAATTTCTGTCTGTTGAGGTCCGTGCTGTCAATATTTCCGAGGTTGTTGCAGGTGTGCGGCTCACCGTGGCTGGGGAAGGAGTGATTGTTTCACCTGAAGAGGATGTCTCCTGGGGAGTGCCTTCTGTAAGAGTGGATCCCCGTGGGGATGATGAGGGAGTGGATGGGGTCACCTCTGTGACGGTGGTGGTTTGAGTTTCTCTGGTGGTTTCCATGCTCTGAGCCTGGTGGTCCTGAGAAGATGCTGCTGTTTCCTCAGTAGAAGTGGTGGAAGAGGGTAAGGTTGATCGGTCCTCTGGTCCAGGTTGAACTGAGACTGTTGAGGCTACTGGAGTGATATGTCTCGTTAGAGTTGGTGATGTGTCCATTGTGTTTTCTACAGTGGTGTCTGTTGAAGCTGGTGATGTCGTCATCTGTGATGTTGTAGGAGACGTGTTGCTTCCAGTAGATGGGGAGAAATTTCTGTCTGTTGAGGTTGGTGTTGTCAACATTTCTGATGTTGTCGCAGGTGTGCGGCTCACCCTGGCTGGGGAAGGAGTGATTGTTTCACCTGAAGAGGATGTCTCCTGGGGAGTGCCTTCTGTAAGAGTGGATCCCCGTGGGGATGATGAGGGAGTGGATGGGGTCACCTCTGTGACGGTGGTGGTTTGAGTTTCTCTGGTGGTTTCCATGCTCTGAGCCTGGTGGTCCTGAGAAGATGCTGCTGTTTCCTCAGTAGAAGTGGTGGAAGAGGGTAAGGTTGATCGGTCCTCTGGTCCAGGTTGAACTGAGACTGTTGAGGCTACTGGAGTGATATGTCTCGTTAGAGTTGGTGATGTGTCCATTGTGTTTTCTACAGTGGTGTCTGTTGACGCTGGTGATGTCGTCATCTCTGATGTTGTAGGAGACGTGTTGCTTCCAGTAGATGGGGAGAAATTTCTGTCTGTTGAGGTTGGTGTTGTCAACATTTCTGATGTTGTCGCAGGTGTGCGGCTCACCGTGGCTGGGGAAGGAGTGATTGTTTCACCTGAAGAGGATGTCTCCTGGGGAGTGCCTTCTGTAAGAGTGGATCCCCGTGGGGATGATGAGGGAGTGGATGGGGTCACCTCTGTGACGGTGGTGGTTTGAGTTTCTCTGGTGGTTTCCATGCTCTGAGCCTGGTGGTCCTGAGAAGATGCTGCTGTTTCCTCAGTAGAAGTGGTGGAAGAGGGTAAGGTTGATCGGTCCTCTGGTCCAGGTTGAACTGAGACTGTTGAGGCTACTGGAGTGATATGTCTCGTTAGAGTTGGTGATGTGTCCATTGTGTTTTCTACAGTGGTGTCTGTTGAAGCTGGTGATGTCGTCATCTGTGATGTTGTAGGAGACGTGTTGCTTCCAGTAGATGGGGAGAAATTTCTGTCTGTTGAGGTTGGTGTTGTCAACATTTCTGATGTTGTCGCAGGTGTGCGGCTCACCGTGGCTGGGGAAGGAGTGATTGTTTCACCTGAAGAGGATGTCTCCTGGGGAGTGCCTTCTGTAAGAGTGGATCCCCGTGGGGATGATGAGGGAGTGGATGGGGTCACCTCTGTGACGGTGGTGGTTTGAGTTTCTCTGGTGGTTTCCATGCTCTGAGCCTGGTGGTCCTGAGAAGATGCTGCTGTTTCCTCAGTAGAAGTGGTGGAAGAGGGTAAGGTTGATCGGTCCTCTGGTCCAGGTTGAACTGAGACTGTTGAGGCTACTGGAGTGATATGTCTCGTTAGAGTTGATGATGTGTCCATTGTGTTTTCTACAGTGGTGTCTGTTGAAGCTGGTGATGTCGTCATCTGTGATGTTGTAGGAGACGTGTTGCTTCCAGTAGATGGGGAGAAATTTCTGTCTGTTGAGGTTGGTGTTGTCAACATTTCTGATGTTGTCGCAGGTGTGCGGCTCACCGTGGCTGGGGAAGGAGTGATTGTTTCACCTGAAGAGGATGTCTCCTGGGGAGTGCCTTCTGTAAGAGTGGATCCCCGTGGGGATGATGAGGGAGTGGATGGGGTCACCTCTGTGACGGTGGTGGTTTGAGTTTCTCTGGTGGTTTCCATGCTCTGAGCCTGGTGGTCCTGAGAAGATGCTGCTGTTTCCTCAGTAGAAGTGGTGGAAGAGGGTAAGGTTGATCGGTCCTCTGGTCCAGGTTGAACTGAGACTGTTGAGGCTACTGGAGTGATATGTCTCGTTAGAGTTGGTGATGTGTCCATTGTGTTTTCTACAGTGGTGTCTGTTGACGCTGGTGATGTCGTCATCTCTGATGTTGTAGGAGACGTGTTGCTTCCAGTAGATGGGGAGAAATTTCTGTCTGTTGAGGTTGGTGTTGTCAACATTTCAGATGTTGTCGCAGGTGTGCGGCTCACCCTGGCTGGGGAAGGAGTGATTGTTTCACCTGAAGAGGATGTCTCCTGGGGAGTGCCTTCTGTAAGAGTGGATCCCCGTGGGGATGATGAGGGAGTGGATGGGGTCACCTCTGTGACGGTGGTGGTTTGAGTTTCTCTGGTGGTTTCCATGCTCTGAGCCTGGTGGTCCTGAGAAGATGCTGCTGTTTCCTCAGTAGAAGTGGTGGAAGAGGGTAAGGTTGATCGGTCCTCTGGTCCAGGTTGAACTGAGACTGTTGAGGCTACTGGAGTGATATGTCTCGTTAGAGTTGGTGATGTGTCCATTGTGTTTTCTACAGTGGTGTCTGTTGAAGCTGGTGATGTCGTCATCTGTGATGTTGTAGGAGACGTGTTGCTTCCAGTAGATGGGGAGAAATTTCTGTCTGTTGAGGTTGGTGTTGTCAACATTTCTGATGTTGTCGCAGGTGTGCGGCTCACCGTGGCTGGGGAAGGAGTGATTGTTTCACCTGAAGAGGATGTCTCCTGGGGAGTGCCTTCTGTAAGAGTGGATCCCCGTGGGGATGATGAGGGAGTGGATGGGGTCACCTCTGTGACGGTGGTGGTTTGAGTTTCTCTGGTGGTTTCCATGCTCTGAGCCTGGTGGTCCTGAGAAGATGCTGCTGTTTCCTCAGTAGAAGTGGTGGAAGAGGGTAAGGTTGATCGGTCCTCTGGTCCAGGTTGAACTGAGACTGTTGAGGCTACTGGAGTGATATGTCTCGTTAGAGTTGGTGATGTGTCCATTGTGTTTTCTACAGTGGTGTCTGTTGACGCTGGTGATGTCGTCATCTCTGATGTTGTAGGAGATGTGTTGCTTCCAGTAGATGGGGAGAAATTTCTGTCTGTTGAGGTTGGTGTTGTCAACATTTCAGATGTTGTCGCAGGTGTGCGGCTCACCCTGGCTGGGGAAGGAGTGATTGTTTCACCTGAAGAGGATGTCTCCTGGGGAGTGCCTTCTGTAAGAGTGGATCCCCGTGGGGATGATGAGGGAGTGGATGGGGTCACCTCTGTGACGGTGGTGGTTTGAGTTTCTCTGGTGGTTTCCATGCTCTGAGCCTGGTGGTCCTGAGAAGATGCTGCTGTTTCCTCAGTAGAAGTGGTGGAAGAGGGTAAGGTTGATCGGTCCTCTGGTCCAGGTTGAACTGAGACTGTTGAGGCTACTGGAGTGATATGTCTCGTTAGAGTTGGTGATGTGTCCATTGTGTTTTCTACAGTGGTGTCTGTTGAAGCTGGTGATGTCGTCATCTGTGATGTTGTAGGAGACGTGTTGCTTCCAGTAGATGGGGAGAAATTTCTGTCTGTTGAGGTTGGTGTTGTCAACATTTCTGATGTTGTCGCAGGTGTGCGGCTCACCGTGGCTGGGGAAGGAGTGATTGTTTCACCTGAAGAGGATGTCTCCTGGGGAGTGCCTTCTGTAAGAGTGGATCCCCGTGGGGATGATGAGGGAGTGGATGGGGTCACCTCTGTGACGGTGGTGGTTTGAGTTTCTCTGGTGGTTTCCATGCTCTGAGCCTGGTGGTCCTGAGAAGATGCTGCTGTTTCCTCAGTAGAAGTGGTGGAAGAGGGTAAGGTTGATCGGTCCTCTGGTCCAGGTTGAACTGAGACTGTTGAGGCTACTGGAGTGATATGTCTCGTTAGAGTTGGTGATGTGTCCATTGTGTTTTCTACAGTGGTGTCTGTTGAAGCTGGTGATGTCGTCATCTCTGATGTTGTAGGAGATGTGTTGCTTCCAGTAGATGGGGAGAAATTTCTGTCTGTTGAGGTTGGTGTTGTCAACATTTCAGATGTTGTCGCAGGTGTGCGGCTCACCCTGGCTGGGGAAGGAGTGATTGTTTCACCTGAAGAGGATGTCTCCTGGGGAGTGCCTTCTGTAAGAGTGGATCCCCGTGGGGATGATGAGGGAGTGGATGGGGTCACCTCTGTGACGGTGGTGGTTTGAGTTTCTCTGGTGGTTTCCATGCTCTGAGCCTGGTGGTCCTGAGAAGATGCTGCTGTTTCCTCAGTAGAAGTGGTGGAAGAGGGTAAGGTTGATCGGTCCTCTGGTCCAGGTTGAACTGAGACTGTTGAGGCTACTGGAGTGATATGTCTCGTTAGAGTTGGTGATGTGTCCATTGTGTTTTCTACAGTGGTGTCTGTTGAAGCTGGTGATGTCGTCATCTGTGATGTTGTAGGAGACGTGTTGCTTCCAGTAGATGGGGAGAAATTTCTGTCTGTTGAGGTTGGTGTTGTCAACATTTCAGATGTTGTCGCAGGTGTGCGGCTCACCCTGGCTGGGGAAGGAGTGATTGTTTCACCTGAAGAGGATGTCTCCTGGGGAGTGCCTTCTGTAAGAGTGGATCCCCGTGGGGATGATGAGGGAGTGGATGGGGTCACCTCTGTGACGGTGGTGGTTTGAGTTTCTCTGGTGGTTTCCATGCTCTGAGCCTGGTGGTCCTGAGAAGATGCTGCTGTTTCCTCAGTAGAAGTGGTGGAAGAGGGTAAGGTTGATCGGTCCTCTGGTCCAGGTTGAACTGAGACTGTTGAGGCTACTGGAGTGATATGTCTCGTTAGAGTTGGTGATGTGTCCATTGTGTTTTCTACAGTGGTGTCTGTTGAAGCTGGTGATGTCGTCATCTGTGATGTTGTAGGAGACATGTTGCTTCCAGTAGATGGGGAGAAATTTCTGTCTGTTGAGGTTGGTGTTGTCAACATTTCTGATGTTGTCGCAGGTGTGCGGCTCACCGTGGCTGGGGAAGGAGTGATTGTTTCACCTGAAGAGGATGTCTCCTGGGGAGTGCCTTCTGTAAGAGTGGATCCCCGTGGGGATGATGAGGGAGTGGATGGGGTCACCTCTGTGACGGTGGTGGTTTGAGTTTCTCTGGTGGTTTCCATGCTCTGAGCCTGGTGGTCCTGAGAAGATGCTGCTGTTTCCTCAGTAGAAGTGGTGGAAGAGGGTAAGGTTGATCGGTCCTCTGGTCCAGGTTGAACTGAGACTGTTGAGGCTACTGGAGTGATATGTCTCGTTAGAGTTGATGATGTGTCCATTGTGTTTTCTACAGTGGTGTCTGTTGAAGCTGGTGATGTCGTCATCTGTGATGTTGTAGGAGACGTGTTGCTTCCAGTAGATGGGGAGAAATTTCTGTCTGTTGAGGTTGGTGTTGTCAACATTTCTGATGTTGTCGCAGGTGTGCGGCTCACCGTGGCTGGGGAAGGAGTGATTGTTTCACCTGAAGAGGATGTCTCCTGGGGAGTGCCTTCTGTAAGAGTGGATCCCCGTGGGGATGATGAGGGAGT
Source organism: Phocoena sinus (assembly GCF_008692025.1). Taxonomy (NCBI): domain Eukaryota; kingdom Metazoa; phylum Chordata; class Mammalia; order Artiodactyla; family Phocoenidae; genus Phocoena; species Phocoena sinus. The sequence continues at coordinate 73,095,106 of NC_045766.1, read as the reverse complement.
GGATGGGGTCACCTCTGTGACGGTGGTGGTTTGAGTTTCTCTGGTGGTTTCCATGCTCTGAGCCTGGTGGTCCTGAGAAGATGCTGCTGTTTCCTCAGTAGAAGTGGTGGAAGAGGGTAAGGTTGATCGGTCCTCTGGTCCAGGTTGAACTGAGACTGTTGAGGCTACTGGAGTGATATGTCTCGTTAGAGTTGGTGATGTGTCCATTGTGTTTTCTACAGTGGTGTCTGTTGACGCTGGTGATGTCGTCATCTGTGATGTTGTAGGAGACGTGTTGCTTCCAGTAGATGGGGAGAAATTTCTGTCTGTTGAGGTTGGTGTTGTCAACATTTCAGATGTTGTCGCAGGTGTGCGGCTCACCGTGGCTGGGGAAGGAGTGATTGTTTCACCTGAAGAGGATGTCTCCTGGGGAGTGCCTTCTGTAAGAGTGGATCCCCGTGGGGATGATGAGGGAGTGGATGGGGTCACCTCTGTGACGGTGGTGGTTTGAGTTTCTCTGGTGGTTTCCATGCTCTGAGCCTGGTGGTCCTGAGAAGATGCTGCTGTTTCCTCAGTAGAAGTGGTGGAAGAGGGTAAGGTTGATCGGTCCTCTGGTCCAGGTTGAACTGAGACTGTTGAGGCTACTGGAGTGATATGTCTCGTTAGAGTTGGTGATGTGTCCATTGTGTTTTCTACAGTGGTGTCTGTTGAAGCTGGTGATGTCGTCATCTGTGATGTTGTAGGAGACGTGTTGCTTCCAGTAGATGGGGAGAAATTTCTGTCTGTTGAGGTTGGTGTTGTCAACATTTCTGATGTTGTCGCAGGTGTGCGGCTCACCGTGGCTGGGGAAGGAGTGATTGTTTCACCTGAAGAGGATGTCTCCTGGGGAGTGCCTTCTGTAAGAGTGGATCCCCGTGGGGATGATGAGGGAGTGGATGGGGTCACCTCTGTGACGGTGGTGGTTTGAGTTTCTCTGGTGGTTTCCATGCTCTGAGCCTGGTGGTCCTGAGAAGATGCTGCTGTTTCCTCAGTAGAAGTGGTGGAAGAGGGTAAGGTTGATCGGTCCTCTGGTCCAGGTTGAACTGAGACTGTTGAGGCTACTGGAGTGATATGTCTCGTTAGAGTTGGTGATGTGTCCATTGTGTTTTCTACAGTGGTGTCTGTTGAAGCTGGTGATGTCGTCATCTCTGATGTTGTAGGAGACGTGTTGCTTCCAGTAGATGGGGAGAAATTTCTGTCTGTTGAGGTTGGTGTTGTCAACATTTCAGATGTTGTCGCAGGTGTGCGGCTCACCCTGGCTGGGGAAGGAGTGATTGTTTCACCTGAAGAGGATGTCTCCTGGGGAGTGCCTTCTGTAAGAGTGGATCCCCGTGGGGATGATGAGGGAGTGGATGGGGTCACCTCTGTGACGGTGGTGGTTTGAGTTTCTCTGGTGGTTTCCATGCTCTGAGCCTGGTGGTCCTGAGAAGATGCTGCTGTTTCCTCAGTAGAAGTGGTGGAAGAGGGTAAGGTTGATCGGTCCTCTGGTCCAGGTTGAACTGAGACTGTTGAGGCTACTGGAGTGATATGTCTCGTTAGAGTTGGTGATGTGTCCATTGTGTTTTCTACAGTGGTGTCTGTTGAAGCTGGTGATGTCGTCATCTGTGATGTTGTAGGAGACGTGTTGCTTCCAGTAGATGGGGAGAAATTTCTGTCTGTTGAGGTTGGTGTTGTCAACATTTCTGATGTTGTCGCAGGTGTGCGGCTCACCGTGGCTGGGGAAGGAGTGATTGTTTCACCTGAAGAGGATGTCTCCTGGGGAGTGCCTTCTGTAAGAGTGGATCCCCGTGGGGATGATGAGGGAGTGGATGGGGTCACCTCTGTGACGGTGGTGGTTTGAGTTTCTCTGGTGGTTTCCATGCTCTGAGCCTGGTGGTCCTGAGAAGATGGTAATGTTACCTGAATAGTGGGTCTGGAAGAGGATGCTTTTGTTGTTCCCTCTCCCTCATTTGTGTTTGAGACTGCCGAAGTGCCTGGAGCATTACTGCTAGTAACAGAATGTGATGTTTCTTTTGTTGTGTATGCAGTGGACTTTGTTGTGTTTGTTACTGTGGACATTTCCGATGTTGAGAGAAGTGTGTGGCTGATAGTGGAACCAGTCAGATTCTCATTAACACTACTTTTCATATTGTGTGTATTTGTGGTAGATGGAGTTCCAGCTGAGCTTGTTTGGACAGTGCCTTTAAATATAAGATACAAGGACTCATGAGATGAGAGGTTCCTTCTGTGAAGCTGGAAAGTTTATAATACAATCTTTTTGCACAGGTATCACTCTATATCACAGGGCTTCAGAGTAAATGGCTGCAGGATTTATTATTTAACCATGTTTAAGTTTTCTACCAACACTGTGGTACCTAGTCATACATAATATTTCAATGAATGTCTTTGTGCTAACATTTTCTCCATTAACATTAATTTTGTGGGTATGGTAATTGAAACTGGCCCAGTATACTCCTAGCTTCCCCATATAAGTCTTATATGGAAGCCAAGATCCATTAGCTGCCGTCAGAACAGTGTTTTAATTAAAATACACAGTGTTCATTCAACGAAAAACATTCAAATTTTTGCATATCCTATACAAACATTTCTTAAACATGATAAAGGAGATGAGTAGCCTTCTGCCTTTTTCATAGCCTCTTTTTCTTTTCATTAACCTAGTGCTTATCTCTCAGTTTTTCTTCTCACCTGTCTCCTAATTCTATTTCTAAAAATCCTTCAGTTTTCTCCCCCAGTGATAATCTTCTGATCTTCTTTTCCTCCTTCATTTCTCTCTCGTACCCCATCTCAAATACCTAAGAATTTTGCTGACTCATCAGGACCTTCTTTGAAGAGTAAGGAAAGGGAAATATTACGAACTTGTGTATTTGAATGCCTGACATGAATAGATACATGTACTGTTGACAGTACATGTCAACTACTTGTACTGTCTTAAAAAGCTTTGTTTATTCAGTATAAAGCATTTGGGAGTAGACCGAATAATACAAGAGAATTTATGAGGACTCAAGTATAAAAGTGACGCCCTCTTCTCTGGAATATTGTGGGTGTTTTTTGGGTGGACGCTCTCTCTCTCTCTCTCTTTTTTTTTTTTTTTGGCTGCATTGGGTCTTCATTGCTGTGCACTGGCTTTTCTGTAGTTGCAGCAAGCGGGTGCTACTCTTCGTTGTGGTGTGTGGGCTTCTCATTGCGGTGTGCGGCTTCTCATTGCGGTGGCTTCTCTTTTTGTGGAGCACGTGCTCTAGGCACGGGGCTTCAGTAATTGTGGCTCTAGAGCACAGGCTCAGTAGTTGTGGCGCACAGGCTTAGCTGCTCCGCGACATGTGGGATCTTCCCAGACGAGGGATCGATCCCGTTTCCCCTGCATTGGCAGGCGGATCCTTAACCACTGCACCAACATGGAAGCCCTGGACTCTCTTTTATATTCAGATGTACGGTTATTTATATTTCATTTTACTGTCTCTGAGGGTGGTCCCCCTACCTACAATCCAGAGCTTTCCCTTTCTACCTTAATTTTTCTTTTTAAATGGGAGTATCATGAATTCTGTTGGTTTTTAGAACCATGTGGGAGGTCCTGAGAACAGGCTGACCCCCTTTTAACAAACCTCAGCAAGATGCTTCTCAAGGCACCACTGCCTTAGAGTTGCCAGCAAGCCCCCAAGGTGAGGCATAGAGCCAGAGGGCCTGGGGCCCAAGCTACTTTTAGGATCAATAAAACTGTTTTCATGTTAATTTCTTTTACAATCAGAAGGGAAAAAAATCAATGTAATTATAATGGATATGTAATAATGAATCCAGCCTTGATTGCATTAGTCCAACACAGTCATGAAGTATAATTTTTAATTTTTATTTTAATCAGAGGAAGAAGCCCAGGAAGACAAAAGTGCCTAGCACCCATGAAAGCCATTGTGTGGCCCTTTTTCTAGACGGTCTCAACAAAAGTCTCGACCCAGTGATAAAGAGATAGGCATAATAGTGGCAGTTCATTGATGAAAATCTAACTTCATTTTATATTTTACATTAGTTCAGATACCTTGTCTGATTTCTCCCCCCAAACTATCTTCAACTCCCAAAAAAATTTATTGAAAAAACTGCAGAGCTAACTTCTTTTTGATTCAACCCTTATGTTGACACTAATTTTTTTCCAGTAGTTACTGAGTACAACAATGAATCCAGTTTTAAACAAATTTGCAGTATTTGGTTCTATATAGAAGTACCTTTTCCATTTATCAAGAGATGTTGTTCTCTTAAGTAATATGAACATCAAGGCTAAGATACTATTCTTTCTTTGAAAAGAGCTCTTTTCTCCAAGGTGATGACAGTAGCCAGTTTCAAAATACTTAATTGAAGGGGGAGATTTTTCCTCATTAGTCAAATTCAAAACAGAGCATTAATAAGGTTAACATCTAGAAGAAAGTGCTTCTCTAGGTGGCTGAGGCCTCTGACATATACATTCAGGCCCTCAAAAGTAAATTTGCCAACTACATACACTGATTTTTAAAAAATCCTATAAAGTGAATGTGGTTTTTTTTTTTGTTTTTTTTTTTTTTCGGTACGCGGGCCTCTCACTGTTGTGGCCTCTCCCGTTGCGGAGCACAGGCTCCGGACGCTCAGGCTCAGCGGCCATGGCTCACGGACCCAGCCGCTCCGCGGCATGTGGGATCTTCCCGGACCGGGGCACGAACCCGTGTCCCCTGCATCGGCAGGCGGACTCTCAACCACTGCGCCACCAGGGAAGCCCTGAATGTGTTTTTGAAATGAAAAAGCATCATCAATATTTTTCAAGGAATTTAGAATAAGATTAAATTTTAATATTTTTTATTTTATTTGAAATGGCCAGTCTTCCTGCTAAAGTCACCAAATACTCCTTCCCTTAAGACCTCCCTGAGAGGTACAAAAGATGAAGACAAGTTCCTTCACTGTGGAGAATAAGCAGTATCTGTGCAGAAGGAGATGACTGAGTCCCAAGTGTGTGCGTTCCTGGGTTGCCAGGCAGTACTGAGGCTAAATGAGCCCAGGTTAGGTCTGGTCGATAAAACTTGTGCCAGGTCGGAGGTTTAGACAGCTTGGAGGAAAGCTTAAAAAAATGCTACAATAAAGGCTAAGGGATGGAAAAGCAGGATTCCCACAGAATGAGGCAACCTGATTAGGGCTGCTTCAAATTGTTAAGAAAAAAATCTCAGGAATATAACAACTCATCTTCCTTATGAGAAAGAAGGCAACATTAGACTAGAATAGTGACCAGACTATTTTAAACTCCATAATAGGAAGGAGTGTTAACTCTTTCAACCTGAATTATAGCATTTTTTAAAAAGCAAATTAAATTTCTACCTTTTTAAATTTTTTAATTAATTTATTTTTGCTGTGTTGCGTCTTCGTTTCTGTGTGAGGGCTTTCTCTAGTTGTGGCAAGCGGGGGCCACTCTTCATCGCGGTGCGCAGGCCTCTCACTATCGCGGCCTCTCTTGCTGCGGAGCACGGGCTCCAGACGCGCAGGCTCAGTAGTTGTGGCGCACAGGCTTAGTCGCTCCACGGCATGTGGGATCCTCCCAGACCAGGGCTCGAACCCGTGTCCCCTGCATTAGCAGGCAGATTCTCAACCACAGCGCCACCAGGGAAGCCCTACCTTTTTTAATTTTTATTTTTAACATTTGTCCCAATCTAGCAGAAACCTAATGAGTAAGTACACCTACTCTAGCCCTGACCACATTGTAACATGATGTTAATTTAATTGATCATACCTAATTTTTTTTCAATTTATTGGCCTGGCAAAATGTTTAAATGTCAACTTATTTTATTTAAAATATTTGACTGCACTTACACTAGCTACAGACAAACCCTGTCAGCCAGGAGAGCATACCATCCTCCTGAACTTTAAGGTCCATGAGTCTTCTAAACCAAGAAGAAACCAAGAAAGCGTGAGTCTTTCCCCCTCTTAGGAACTTAGTCGTTTTGGGTTTTGTTAGGTCCCTTGCTGTTCTCAAAAAAATTTTTTAACTTCTGTGCTCACAACTAGTTGGAGGGATATAGTTCACAGTGAGACAAACTCCTAGAGAAGAATTTAGGTTTGAGTGCTGTTCCTGGAGGTGACTGCAATTTCACCACTTTCTCTTCTTAAGAAAGCAGTTTCATGGATAAACAAGGTCCTACTGTGTAGTAAAGGGAACTATATTCAATATCCTGTGATAAACCATAATGGAAAAGAATATGAAAAAGAATATATATATATATAACTGAGTCAATTTGCTGTACAGCAGAAATTAATACAACATCATAAATCAGCTATACTTTCATAAAATATTTTTTAAAAAGAAAGCAATTTAGACTTTTGAGTGAGAATGACTATGAATCAGCTCTAATTTATTAAAAAGAAAGTGACTCACCTGCAACTCTAATTTGTTAAAAAGAAAGTGACTCACCTACTATTTATTAATAGTTACTAATTACAGTACTAATAGTACTAATTACTCTTCTAAGTTGGTATGGACAAATGCATGGATTGAGCTGCAGAGCTGTGTTGGAAAGTCCTTGGGTTCCTATTTAACCCAAACTGACTCTGCTTAGACTTTAAAAGGGGACTTCCTTTATTCCGAATTATGAGTAGATTTGTTTGTAGGACTCCATATTCTATACCTGCTCTCTCCTCAGTAAAGTTCCAAAACTTGGTTTCTCTAGATAAGGTTTGGATTGGAAAACATACACTATGCAATTATTATTTGGCTTATTTTATTTTCCTAAAAACATAAATAAAAGCAACACTCTGTCATCTGGCTTTGAGTCACCAGACAGAAGCTATTTACATGCCAAACTTACTAAACTTATTATAGATTCTTGGCAATTAAATCTTGTCAGAGCCTGCATCACCTCTGCTAAAATCAGTATCAGCAGCAAAAGTTTCATGACTGCACAGCCCAATTTTTTAAGTAAAGATTTTTTTGTTTATAAAAGTAGTACAGCTCCATTTCCAGCAATATGGCAGAAGAGATAAGTCTTTACAAAACCTGCAAATGACAAATAATGTGTAATAAGTGTTGTCTGAATGCTGAACTGAGAACAGAAGAAAGAGAGGGAGACACTCAGGAGTGAAGGAGTTGAAAACTAAGAGGATAAGTAAGTGCTCTCGCAAGATATGCATGTACTTCTGAGATCTAGAGTTAGGGGATTTAAGGGCTTCATGGGGAAAGGAGACAGAATCTTAGATCAGGACACTGTAAATTGAGTATCTTCTGCATAAAGCTGGAACCCTCAGTGAAAAGGTGGACTAGAAAAAATCAGAAAGAAGAAAGAAAAAGAAAGCTGAATGAACAATATAATTAAGAACAGCGGGACTTCTCTGCTGGTGCAGTGGTTAAGAATCCACCTACAAATGCAGGAGACATGGGTTTGAGCCCTGGTCCAGGAAGATCCCACATGCCATGGAGCAACTAAGCCCACGCGCCACAACTACTGAGCCTGTGCTCTAGAGCCCACGAGCCACAACTACTGAGCCCGCGTGCCACAACTACTGAAGCCTGTGTGCCTAGAGCCCATGCTCTGCAACAAGAGAAGCCACTGCAATGAGAAGTCTGCACACCGCAATGAAGAGTAGCTCCTGCTCACCAAACTAGAGAAAGCCCGCGCACAGCAATGAAGACCCAATGCAGCCAAAAGTAAAATTAAAAAAAATAAAAGTAGATAAATAAATAAATTTATATATATATAAAAAGAACAGAACTTAGTGATAGAAAAACAATTGAAAACAATAAGGCCAAAAGTTATTTTTTTGAAGACAAAATAGACACACAGTTAGTAAAAGGAAGGAAATAATGAAGAAATAGAAAATCTAAACAGACTTACAACTCATAAGGAGATTGAACCAACAAAGAAAAGCACTGGACCTGATGACTTCACTGGTGAATTCTACCAAACACTTAAAGAAAAACTAACACCAATCCTTCTCAAACCTTTCCAATAAATTGAAGAGGCAGGAACACTTTCTAACTCATTCTTTTAGGCCAGAATTACCCTGATACCAAACCCAGACAACATTTATTGATAGATAAGTTGATAAGCAAATGTGATATATACATACAATGGAATATTATTCAGCCTTAAAAAGGAACAAAATTCTGACATATGCTGCAACATGGACAAATCTTGAGGGTACATTATGCTAAGTGAAATAAGCAAGTCACGAAAAGATAAATATTGTATGATTCCACTTATATGAGGTACTTAGGCTTGTCAAAATTGAGACGGAAAGTAGAACAGCAGTTGCCAAGGGCTGGGGGGAAGAGGGAAGTGGGGAGTTATTGTTTAGTGGGTATAGACTTTCAGTTTTACAGATGAAAAGAATTCTGGAGATGGATGGTGGTGACAGTACCACAACATTATAAATGTATTTAATGTCACTCAAAAACAGTAAAGATAGTAAATTTTATGTACGTGTATTTTACCACAATTTAAAAAATTGAAAAGAAAGGTAATTGAGGACTTCCCTGGTGGTGCAGTGGTTAAGAATCCGCCTGCCAATGCAGGGGACTTTGGTTCGAGCCCTGGTCCAGGAAGATCCCACATACAGCAGAGCATCTAAGCCCATGAGCCACAACTACTGAAGCCCACGTGCCTAGAGCCCATGTCCACAAGAGAAGCCACCGCGGTGAGAAACCCATGCACTGCAAGGAAGAGTAGCCCCTGCTCGCCGCAGCTAGAGAAAAGCCCACGTGCAGTAACAAAGACCCAACACAGCCAAAATAAATAAATTAATTAAAAAAGAAAAAAAGAAAAGTAATTGAGAAAAAAATAGGAAATCTGAATATAAACTATTCCAAACTGAATCACCAGTTAAAAGTGAAAAAGTCCATCCCTCACAAAATGTAGGTCGAGATGATTTTATAGGCAATTTTCACCAGACATTCAAGGAATAGATAATTTCAATTTATACGAACTCTTCCAGAGTTTAGTAAAAGAGGGAATGCTCTACAACTAATTTTGTAAGGTTAGTATAATATCAAGATGCAAAGACAGTATAAGAAAGGAAAACTATAGATCAGTAAATCTCAGTAATAGTATGGACGGAAATGTCTTAAACAAAATATTAGCAAGCCAAGTTCAATATTGCATTTATAAAAAATTATATCATGATCAAGCTGTTTAAACCAGAAATACAAGAAAAACATAAAACTTTATTAAAGTATATAAATCATCATATAAACAGAAGGAAGGGAAAACATGATCATCACAACAGATGCAGAAAAACTATTTGATAAAATTCAATACTCATCCCTGTTAAAATTCCTAGCAAACTAAAAATAGAAGTGAACTTCCTTAACCTGCTCAACAATATCAATAAAACCCCGTAGTAAACATCATACTTAAAGATAAAACATTGGAAATATTTCCTTTAAAATTCAGAATGAGTCCAGGATGCCAGCTATAACAACTTCTATTCGACATCAGGCTGGAGGTCTAGCCAGTGCAATAAGATAAGGAAAATAAACAAAGGTATGAAGGTATAGAGAAGTTCTTTTTGGTATGGAAGGGAAGAAATAAATGTGTGATTATTTGCAGATGATATAATTGTTTACCTAGAAAACTACCTAAATTTATAAATCATTAGCAAAGTTTCACATATATAACACAAAAATTTTTAAATGACTGCATTCCTATACATCAGCAAAAAAATTTTTTTGGTGGTAGTGTTTTTGATAGTGCAAATATAAAGTACTTAAGAATAAATCCAACAAAAGATGTGCTTAATCTTTATGGACAAAGTTATACAATATTGAAATATATTAAAGAGACATACTCATTATATAAAAATTGTAAGCTATAGATCTTTGAAAGACCAAAACTTCATAATCTCACTCCCCAGACAATCACATTGTTATGTATCCTTCCAGGATTTTTCCTATGTTTTAAAAAATATATAGTTCAAGTTACCTAGCATATATAACTTTGCATTCTTTTTTAAAATTTTACCTGATATCATAAGCATTTCTTCATGCTTTCATTCTTTGTACAGATAGCCTGAAGAAAGACAAATCTTTTCTGTCTCTGATGGTAGTTCTTTATCTTCCTCCTTTTGTAGGCATGGAAGAGCTGGCTCAGGGGGATTGGGCCAGCTAATGTCAACAGCAAGATCTTGGGTGTTTTACATAAACACAACTGGCTGAGCTCTGGAGGTCCCCTTTCCTGACAAAGCCATTCCCTCAACCTGAAAACCTGCATTGTTACCATTCCCATTTCCCTACAAACAGCAGCAGCACAGGGGCAGGTCTCTCTCCTAGAACACTTCCTCCATTGTGTCCTGCTATAACCCCCTCTCTGTGAAATAATGAGAGCTCAGGGATCATGTGCACTTTGCTTGGAAGTTTTTCCTTAATAAACCTTATTTTATGCTTGTTCCATGTGTTGCTAGTGTGTGTGGGGGGGTGTGGTGGGGGGAGGGGTGAGAGAGAGAGAGAGAGGGAAAGAGAGAGAGAGAAAGAGAGGGAGAGTCTGTGTCCCTTGTGGAACATTGGACATCACCTTTTTACATCAAATAATATTCCCATAATTAACTTACTGTTTGACACTTAGACTGTTTACTATAAATAAAGCTTCGATGACTATCTTTCTGTATGATATTTTGTTTTGTTTTCATTATTTCAGCTCATTGTCTCAACATAAATTTCTGTAAGTGGAATTACTGGTTAATGCTGTTATAAAAGTCTTCATGTCATTAATACATACTGCCAAATTTCTTTGCAGAAAATCTGTGCCAATGTACAGTCCCACTGGCAGTATATGAGCAAGTACATGTTTCCCAATACCCTCTCCCTTTGAGAAAAATCTTGTTTTGGCAGTACCAATTTTAAATATTGTCAAACAGGGCTCTGTCTTTTTGAATCTTTAAAGAACTTGCTAACCATGGGCTGAGTTGATTAGAGTCTCCTTTTCCAGCGTATAAGAAGGCAAATGAGCCCCTTCACGTTGATGACAGAGTTTTACTGTTAGGTGCAGTCTTAACAAGTTTCTAAATCTGTAGGGCTCGTTATTAGAAGGAAGAGATTAGCATTAGTTACACCAAAACTACAGTATTGTATTTGTCTTTCACCACCATTTAAACAATGTCTTAAGACGCTCCTTCAACAGATTATTCAGCTATTTATGAAAACAATTTGCAGATAACCCAACCTGCTAAACTTGAGTGGGTTATTCTTAGGCACGAAATCCTGGTGAGGGAGGAAGTCTATAGAGAAGTTGTTATTGGTAAGAAAGTGGTTCTCAAAAGATAGGGTGCATCCAAATCCCTGCGGGAGCTTGTAAGGATACGTTCTGGGTCCTACCACCACTTCCAATTCCCCATGTGTGGGGTGGGATCCAGAAACCTGCATTTTTAAAAAAAATTTTATTATTTATTTGTTTATTTATTTATGGCTGCGTTGGGTTTTCGTTGCCGTGTGTGGGTTCTCATTGCAGTGGCTTCTGTTGCTGTGGAGCACGAGCTCCAGGCGTATGGGCTTCAGTAGCTGTGGCTTGAAGGCTCTAGGGCACAGGCTCAGCAGTTGTGGTGCACGGGCTTAGTTGCTCTGTGGCATGTGGGATCTTCCCAGACCAGGGCTCAAACCCGTGTCTCCTGCATTGGCAGGCGGACTCTCAACCACTGCACCACCAGGGAAGCCCCAGAAACCTGCATTTTAACATGTGCCCAGGGTGATTCTGATACAGGTGGTCTATGGGCCACATTTTAAGAAACACCATCCTTAAAATGATAGTATCTGCTCTTAACATGTTTTTGTAAGCTAAAACCACCTTACTGAAGCCACAGATATTGGGGGTCTTGACCATGCTTTGTTCTAAAGAATATTCCCAGCCTTATTCTTGCTGCTCAAGCTTTGCTGGAATGAACTGACCTTGTCTTTTAGCAGAACTCAAGTCAGGCTTTTCAGTTTTCATCAGATTGTTAGACAACGGAAGCCTGTCATCCTCACCCTGGCCAAATACGTAATATATTTGCAGAGCAGAGAGCTGAGGATTTGACTGTGGAGAGTTGCTATTTGAGAGAAATATGTTTCTCCTCTCCTCTCCTTTCCTCTCCCCTCCCCTTCCCTCCTCTCCTCTCCCGTCCTCTCTCTCCTTTCTCTATGACACTTTACCTTCTACTTCACTGAAAAGACCAAAGCCATCTAACTTGATCTCCTTCAATGTCCCAAGAACCTCTCCACCAGGAAATGTCTCTGTCTTCACCAGGTACCTTATCCTACCTAAAAAGAAAGGTTAAGTCTTCACTGAAAGGCTGTGTACACGCACGCACATATGCATGCCCAGTGCCCTGTCTGTTTCCTCCTTCTCCCCTCAGATGGCTTAGTCCATCACTTCTCCCTGTCTGAGGGTCTCTTTGTGCATTGCCCCTTCTCTTCTCCTGACTATCATGCCCAGGTCTTTCTTGACCTAAAATAAAAGTCTCTCATCCATATTGTGTCCTCCACATCCCTATCTGTCATTTCAGATGAGCATCCTGACAGAGGGGTCTACACTCTCCACGTGTTCTTTATCATCTACTCCTTACACTCTCTCCTCCACCTCAGTCACCTTGCTGAAAACACTTTCCTCCAGAGTTACCAGAAAACTCCTTCCTAAGCACCAAAACAAATTTTCTTCTCTGTTCCCATTAATTTCTGTAAAATTTGGCACCATCCATTCACTCATTCAACAAACATTTATTGAGCGTCTACCTCAATAGTCTCTCCCTGACCAGTGTCCCTTTGGTACTTGCACAGTATTGCCCTCACAGAAGCTGAAGGATTCTTTCCTCCCAACACATTCCTTAGGTTAATTGTAACTTCAGTTAACTGTAACCCAGATATTCAGGTCAGAAATCCCTGAGTCATCTTTGATTCCTTCCTCTTCCTTGTTGCCAGCAACAGAGTTTGGGACCAACTATTATTCCTCCAAATTACTGTATTTCTCCCACACCGTCTCCTGTTCACTTTGCTGTGTTATCCTCATTAACTATTGCAGCCACCTCTTAACTGCTCTTCCTGATTCCTCCATTTCCCACCCTGACTCTTAGCTTCCATCACACCACTGCTGGGCTGATCTTCAGCTATGGGGACCAGGAAGGGGAATTTCTACTATTGCCTCCGTAGCAGGGATCACTTTAGAAAACACCTGGATTGCCTGCCCTAGAAGGCAGCTGCTTGGATCCTGAGGGCAGAGTCTCATTGTTTTATCAGAGCCATGGAGACTGGTGGCTGGAATTGGTCCTGTCATCCTCTCACTACTGATAAGGAAACCAGGGTCCTCAGAGGGAGGCCACTTGGTGCTGGCTGACCTTCCTCTGGTTGTGGCTGAGAAGAGGGTTTGAGAGTCTTGTCAGTGGCTCTGTCTGCACTGCAGAATGGTTTCTGTAATAAGGAATGCCTCTTACCCAGGCATTTCTACCCTTTTGGCAGTTTCTGTGGAGCTACTGTCTTCACATCAAGTTCTTGAGTGTCAACTGACTTGTGATTAACTGACCCACACCATTGGGAATAGGAATTTATTTCATACTTCTCTCATCAGGCATATTTACACTCTATAAATAATAACAATTTTGGTACCACATATTTGTGGAGTGCTTTATAGCTTCTCTTAGTTAACAGTACCCCCATTTCACAGATGAGGAAACTGAGACTTGGAGAGGCTAAGTGACTTGCCCAACATTGCATACCTTGTGAGGGACAGGGCTCAGCTGTGGGGCTGTCACCAAGTGCATGGCCTCTCCACAATTTGGGCTCTTCAAACGCTACCTCAGGAGAGATAAAGTATGGGATGGTGACTGACCTGCCCGAGCTCTTGGCCTGCCACGTGCAGTGGTTTGAGCCTGGGAACAAGTCTGACACATTTTCAGGGGCAAGTGACACCAGGAGGTTTCTGCCAATTTTCTTGGTGTCCCCTTGTCTGTGATGATGTTGGAATGAGTTGTGATGGCTGTTGACCTCTTGCAGTGATAAGACTGCTGTCAGAAGACACGTGTCACCTAAGATGGATAGTTTTAAAGAAGTTCTTCCAGAGGAGGAACCTGCATCTAAGGACAGTGAGGACACCAGAGCTGGCACTGAGGTGGGGCATTCCTCACTCGGAGTCCTGGAACCCTCCATGGATTTCTCTGCTACCACTGCAGTCAGAGATCTCCCCACAAGGCCGTTATTCTCCCCTTGAAACCGTGTCCGGTGGGAGATGGGCCAGCTCTTGCCCCTGTGCTCTCAGGGCTGCGGGGACGGCCAGTGTGATGGTGCTGACAAGCCTCATTTCTCCTGTGTGGCCCTCTGGTGACTCCACAGGTATGAGACGGTGATGGGTGTGTTGTTGACTCAGGTGAAGGAGTGGTGGCAGAAGCGGTGACGATAGTGGGAGATAGCGTTCCCACATAGTGGTGACGTCACTCCTTGAGAAGAAAACAAAACAAAGCCTGTGTCTTGCTGACGTGCACTGTGGGCAGAGGCTTCTTCTTCGTGCCTGGTCTGTTTGTCTTGAGTTATTCTTGGAACTGGAGGTGAGGAACCCATATGCCATTTCACCCACAAAGTTTCACTTTTCTGCTGTTATTTCCTGATTTGTGGGGCTCTTCACTGGGCTGTGCCTAGGGCAGTGTAGAGCCAAGGAAATCACCCAACGGCAAGATTCACCTTGAAGAGAAAGTTGACTCACAGGTGGGTGGCAGGTGCCCTGAAAATTGTGAAGAAGTTGGAGGAAAGGGGCAGAACCACCCTCCTTGCCATACTATGCCAGGAGACCAGGGCCATTTGTATGTGTGTCAGCCTCAGATCGGCGTAGCCCCCCATCTTCAATGGGATGCAGCATCAGCCCCTCCCACAGAGGAGGAAGGAGGATGTAGAAACTGCTGCTCACAGACAGCTGGGTCTGCACTTCCCAGGATCAAGGATGAAGACTGTCATCCTCTCAGAAATTCTTGGTGACCAAAGCCTGAAATTTCTGAAAGGTTCCTGGGCTGTGGGTGATTTCAGGCTTCTGCCCCTCTGTGGTCAGGATTTGGGAGCTGGAGACTTCCCAGAGCTGTCCCTCAGGGATGATGGGTGGGTGTTAGGTAATGGATGTGATGGCTGTTGGAGCCCCTGCTATAGGAACTGTGACAGGTGACAATGGAGCTGGTGGCTGTGTTTGTGTTCCTGCTGTTAGAGGAAACAGAAACTGTGACCACTGTTGTGTCTGCTGGGTATCTTTCCTCCATTGTTCCTAGAATTCACGATGATGAAAGATGCTAACTCAAAATGCCCTTAGGATAACTGATCTCAAGATATCTCCAGCACCTAGAACGATGGCTGGCATATGGGAATTACTTCATAGACATGTGTTGAATGAATGAATTCATGTGTTCCCATCTCCTAGTCTTTGGTCCCTTTAGCTGAGAGAGGGTGAAATGGTATCAATTTCTCCTGTGACTGTCACAGTGGTCCCGGGGTCAGGAGACCAACACGATGGCTGCAGCCTGGGCAGTGTGAACACTGCTGTGGCAAAAGGTAGCCAAACTCCTGAGGGCCACCCTTGGCTAGGAGGGTGGGCCTGCCTCGACTGGGGCCAGGGAGAGACAAGCTCCGAAACCAAGACATTGGAAGCTGGAGATGGGACTTCTGAGGCAAGGAGGGCATCGAGGAAAAGGAAAGTTGGAGCTGTGCCAAGCAGATGGTAAAAGCTAGGTTGTGATGCTTCTTGACTTGGTTCCAGAGTTTCTGGGGTTATCACCAGGGCAACCTTAGTGCTGCTACACCTAATGTCTGCTACACCAGACATTAGGTCAAATGACCTGTGGTGATATCCAAGGTGAAGAATAGGCATTGTTTGGGGTGTGACTTCAGTGGGTACAGTTGCGAAGGAGAGATAAAGTTCTTGCTTTGAAGCCAAATGGGAAGCCAATTTTCTTTGATGTTATTGACCTAATTTTTTTTGCAGTCACCTCTAAGGAGATTGCTCCATTTACTGGTGAGGAAAAGAAGGGAGGCTTGAGAAAGCTGTAATGACGTCAGTGAATTTTCCGATACCCCGGTTCCCTCACAACATAGGTCAGCTGGTCTCTGACTTGGGGGAGTAGGGAATGAAGTGGGAAGATGATATGGCAGTAACTATTATGATTTGGTGTTTGTTTGGTTGTTTTAGCTGTGATTCCAGACAGATGTGGTACTGCTGACGCCCCCTAACAAGGTCCTTTCTGAGACCGACAGGGACAAGTCAATGGAGACAAGGCCACAGAGTGGTTAAGAGTGTGGGTTCCACAGACTCACAGACGTAGATAGAAAACAAACTCATGATTACCGAAGGGGAAGCGGGGAGGGATCAATTAGGAATTTGGGATTAACAGATATACACCACTACACGTAAAATAGATAAACAACAGGGTCCTACTGTCTAGCACAGGGAACCATATTCAATATCTTAAAATAAACCATAATGGAGAAGAATATGAAAAATAATATATATGCATATATCAATACATATAACTGAATCACTTTGCTGTATACCAGAAACTAACACATTATACATCAACCATACGTCAATTTCAAAAAAAAATGACTGTTGTTTCCAGACTTGAACTGACCAACATTCACTGTTTGACTTGGGCAAGTTACTTGACCTCTCTGAGGCTTGAGGTCCTTATCTATAAAAGTGGGATGATGGTAGATAATAGTAATGCGAACGGGCTAATGTATGTAAAATGCTTAGCTTAGCTCAGTACCTAAGCTCAATAAATGGCACTCTGCACTACCTGTTATCTTGGTCTTTACAAGGTCCTGAGATGCCAGATTGCTGCCTAACAAAGGCAACAATCCTTGTGACTACGTCCTTATTATGGCAGAAGCTCTGTTTGCTGCTGTATTTACTGTTATCCACTCCCTTCCCAGATCTCCACTGCTACCACTAGGCCATGCCATAGCACCTTCTGCCTGGACTCCCGCAGCCAGCTCCTAACTAGTTTTTGTTTCACCCTTGCCCCCTTCCAATCCATTTCCCTCCGTGGTATCCAGAGCAACCATTCCAAAGTTCAGATCTGATCACATCCCTCCTTTACCTAAAACCCCTTACTGTCTGCTCATTTTAGTTCCTTAAAATCCACAATCCATTCCACGGCTTACAAGGCCCTACATCATCTGGACCTGTCTACCTCTTTCAAGTCCTCCAAAGGGTCAAGCTCTTTCCTTACTCTGCACATCTTCCCCTGCCTGGTTCATGCTCCCTCTCCCTCCTCCACTGCCCCCCCCCCCCACTACTCTCCCCAACCCCACCAATTTCCACCTCACTTACTACTTAACCTTCAGGTCTCAGCTCACATGTCCGGCACTTCCTCAGAGAGGCCTTGGTGGACTTACTAATCCAAATGAAGTTTCCCTATTTTACTCTCATCATAATACTTGTTCAACATAACACCACATTTGCAGTTGGGAATTTTTCTGTAATTATTTCATGTCTCTCTGCATACTAGATCTTAGCTCCGGGAGGCTGGGCCCCATCTGTTCCATTCTTCACTATGTTCACACAGCACTGCCTAGAACAATGTCAGGCACATAGGAGACACTCCTTAAATAGTTGTTTAACTAACAAATGTATGAATGAATGAATGAATGAACGAATGAACGAATATCTCAGCACGAGGTGTGGGTGCTTCTGTTCATCCTCCATCAATGAGCAGGGCTGGTTTATAGAGCTTGTGTACCACAATGCAAATGCAGTGACCGAGGAGTCAGGGGACCTGCCTTCTAGGCCCAGCTGCCCTATTTACAGGCTGTGCGACCTCACACAAGCTTGGGAGGCTGGAACCATGACTTCGTCATCCTTGTGTCCAGAGCATTTGGCATGAGTGGAAATTCAGCAAGTGAATGAATAACTCCACACTCTTTCCTGTTCTGAATTCCTCCAAACCCACTGTCAAACTCAAACTGCAATTTTAGTCGGGGACATCTGAATAGAGCGGAGATGTATTTGCAGACCTTAAAAATGCACACTAGGAGAACCGAGCTGCCTGCCGCAAAGCCAGCACCCTCCGTAGGAGCCTGGCCACGACTGTGGAGGCCTCATGTGCAAACACAGACACCCAGTTCCTGGAGCTGCTTTGGAGTCTCATGGAAAATGTTGAGTATTTAAACCTCTATGAAATGCCAACAAATTGAGTTCATTTCAACTGAACTCTTCAGTGCTGTGCTGGGGACAGGGACACAACAGTGACTAAGTATTTGTTGCCATGAATTCAGCCTGGTGGAAGGTGAAAGGTTGGAAGTAGGAGAGATGGCTGGAAAGTCCTCAGTCCTGGCCTTGAGAGAGGTGGTTTGGTGGCTGCATCTCTGAAGCATTCAGCAGCACCACGAAACCAGAGAACAGACACGGTAGCAAACTGCTTGTTTGAGCACGTAAAAGGCCGACCGCTTCTTGGCCTCTCCTGGCAATGGAGACGTAAATCACTGGTGTGTCAAACCCTGCCAGGACAGCCTCTGCCTCCGGAGCCCAGAAACTGAGGGTGTGGAGAAGATTGCCACACAAGGAAACGTGCAGCCGCGATGTCAGGGAGCGGGACCTCTGCCCCACAGTGGAGCTGGCATTCAGCGTCAGTTCATGCGAGATGCCACATTCTGAATAAACCAAGCGGACCCTTGCAAACCCACAGGAAGATCGGGGGTGGCTTTTTAGAGCTCAAAGATCCTTGGATGAATGGGAATGCCTCCGAGCCAACAGAGGTGCCCTCTCCACTCTGCCTCCATCATCCTCCTGCCCCAGCTTCCCAGCTCTGAAATGCAGTGGTCCCAAAATATTGCCATTTGCAGCAACATGGATGTATCTAGACAGTATCATACTAAGTGAAGTAAGTCAGGCAGAGAAAGACAAATATCATACGATGTCACTTATATGCAGAATCTAAAAAATAATACAAATGAATCTGTATACAAGATAGAAATAGACTCACAGATGTAGAAAACAAACTTATGATTACCAAAGGGGAAAGGAGAGGCAGGGATAAATTAGGAGTGTGGGATTAATAGATACACACTACTGTATATAAAATAGATATATAAGGACCTACTGTATGGCACATGAAGCTGTATTCAATATCTTGTAATAACCTATAATGGAAAAGAATCTGAAGGTGTACACCTGAAACTAACACAATATTGTAAATCAACTATAGTTTAATACATGGTAAAATAAAATAAAATTTAAAAAATAACATGCAGTGGCCTGTCAAACAAGATATTATGGATCTTCTACTTTGTACTAGATATTACCTTATTAATCTTCACCACAACCCTGTGAAATAACTTCTTTCCACTTCACTAATTTTGCCAGTGAAGACACCAAGTCAAAGTTTTTCTCTCACAAATTCTGGGCTTGTAAGAGGCAATTTTGACGTGGGGGCCTCCTGGTTTGAACTTCCTGCTTTTTTGCTATACATTTTGCAAGCCATTGACTTAATTTGATTGATTTTCCTGTTCAGGGACTTTCTCCTTTGGAGAAAGTTGGAAGCCCAGAAGCCCAGGGAGGGTTTCCTGGAGTGGGGGGCAGATAGCCTGTGGAGGGCTTGGGTGCCATTGGTGGCAAGTTGGGTGGGCCTCCCCTAAACCGACAGACAGATTAGAGGTTCTCGGAGAGAAGGGAAGCAGGAGAGCCCTCCCTGGGGCCCTCTGTGGCCGTGGATCTCCACCGTCTTGCACTTGCTACAGTCCCATCACCTCCCAGTGGCTGTGCAGGGCGGTGGCCCCTCGGTTACTGGGCCACTGATAGTATGGGAGACTGAGGCTTATTTTACCTCGTTTTCTTGCCAGAGGGCGTGGAATCAGGGTTGCCAGGCTTCCTTCTAAGCCATTCCTGCCGGGAGCCACCTGTAGGCACCAAGTCTCCGCTGGCTCCCTGTCCAGTCCACCTCTGTCCACTCTTCTCTTCCCCTTTCCCCTTCAGGATCCAGGGCTTTTTCCTAAGGAAGCCCTTACACTACAGCACCTTCATGGAAACCCCAGGGTTTCTCCCTTCAACCTGGGGTGAAGGCTCAGACACCTGCTCCAAGGATGACCCAGGCCTGGGTGAGGGTGCTGGCAGCAACGTGGAAGCAGACCCTGGGTTCAAATATAGGCAGGTCACTCGTGAGTCCCCTTCAGGGAGCCAAAGGAATGGGACTGACCAGTTCCCACTTTCCCAGAACTCCCCACCCCGGCAGACATGGGGCACCCACTGCCTGTCCAGCAGAGACTACTTTTCCCTCCAAGGTCCTCTGGATGCTCAATCACAGGCCTGGGGCACCACCTCCCATCCCACTCCCCCTCCTTTCCTGACCCTGCTCCATCCTGTGCCCTTTCGCAATGCACAGGACTCGGTTCCAGGGCACCCTGCGCGGCTTCAGAGCCATCGTGGGGACTCCCTTCCAACTTCAAGGTCCTCCTCTCGCTCACACCCCATTGCTCCCTACCTGCCTTCCCCTGCCCACTCCCACCCCAGTCCTTGCCCCTTAAGAACTTAGCAATCCAGAGGCCATGCCATCCTTTTTCCATAGGGGAACGGAGTCCTGGAGAGAGATACAATAGGACCTGGTAATGGGACCAGATCACTTAGCAGCAGAGCCAAGACTGGACCCAAGGTCCCTAAATCCAAGCCACCTTCTCCCCATTGCCCATGGTCATGACTCCTACAGACACCCCTTAGTTTACCCCCAGGAACAGACCCTATGGGGCTGGCAACAGAAGGTTCCGAAGGCTCCTTCTGGCCTCTGTTTCCTCACTGTGTGATGAGTAGGGAGGATGAGGGGCTTTGGATGTGAGGGTGGTGTAGATGGTGGGCGTTCTGTTTGGTCTTAGCCACGCCCTTAAACGTTTCAAGGAAGGTGGAATCTTCCACATCCTTGGCATTGTGCCTCTTACTATCTGTAAGAGAATGTGTTCCTCTGACCCGCTGTGTGAGAAATGATTCCTTGGGTGAAGGCTTCCCCGGGCCTGCTGAGGAGGGGAGGGAGCTGTGATTATATCTTTGGTTTGGGCTCCTGACCTCTCACCGTCTCCTGGCCCCAGAGACTTTCAGAAGACTCAGACACCGAGAAATACAGAATGAAACCTGGCCCTGGGGCCAGGGGGGCAGCTTGGAAGGTAGTGAGGAAGGGACAGGGGACCCAGGGGGAGCTTCCCCCAAAGGCCTTAGTTCCAGCTCTAGTTGCAGCTCCAGATAGAGGCGGGCAGGCAGGGTGTAGAGGAGGCCAAGGCCAATGCCAGGGCTATGAGCCCTGCCCTGAGGGCATTAGCCCAAGAGGAAGCTTTTAAACCCAAGTTCAGAGGCAAGAAGCCGACTGCCTGTCTCAGCTGCCCTTTAGTCCTGCCTTTTTTCTCCAAGCCAGTCGCTTCTTTTCTCCCCTGGTCCTTCCTTTCCATCCTGCCTGTCTCCTCTGATTCCCTCCTCTCTCTGGATCTACTTTGCTTTGATTCATCTGTTTCTCACCTGTCTTTTCCTCTGACTCTATATCTTTCTGCAAGTTTTCTTCCGGTGGTTATCCAGCTTTCCTGTTTTTCTGTGTCATTCCTTCTCAACCCTCTCTCCCTTTTTCTACAGCGCTCCCTACCTGTCTCTTTCCACAAAATAAGCCCTGGTTCCCCCAGTGAGTTTCCCCAAACCAGGACACTCCCCCATCTCCCTGCTTCTCTCTGTCTCTACATCCTCCTTCCTCGGTCTCTTTAGCATTCTCCCTCTCTCTCCCCTATATTGTCCCATCTCTATCCATTCACCTCTCCCTACCTCTCTGTCTCTGTCTCTCTCCCCATGACAGACCCCAGCTCCTCGGATGGGATCGGCGACGTCAGCTACCCCGTCCCCAGAATGCTGCCCCAGGTGCATCACTTACCCAGGAGCACTGGCCCAAGGACGCAGGAACACAAGCAGCTCAGGAACACCCAGGGGACCCTCCTGCAGTGGACACCCCTCATGGCTCCAGAAAGAGTCCCTCACGCTCCCCTGGGGAAGCTCCTCAGCACAGAAGTGGTAGTGCAAGTAGCAGAGGTGAACCTGTCCCCACTGGCTGCTGGCCTTAAACAGGTGTATTTACCTGAGGGGCCAGAGTACCAGGGGAAGCAGACAAAAGAAGGTGGGGCCCCGTGCCAATCATCCTTGACCCGTCTTTCCTTTCCTCAATCTCCACCCCCTTCCCCCACCAGGAAAAAATAAAAAATATAAACAGGCTGCTCTGTTCCTAGTCAGCCTGGGCCAAGTAGGGAGAGGGATGGGAGGGGCATGTAGGGGAATAGAAACCAGGACACACGGAAATGAGGGCCCCCTGTCCTGCCTGGTGTCCTGGGCTGCCCCTTTCTTGCTGGCGTTTCGGACTGCCACAGCGGGAGCAGCCGGGTCATTTCAGGAGGAAGGGCAGGGCAGAACGGGGAAGAGAGGGGCTAAGAGGGAGTGAGTTTGGGGCTGTATGAATAGGAGAGTGAAACTTGAGGAGACCCTAAGAAACATGGCAAGTGGGGGGAACAATGTGGGGTGAGAGGTGGGAATCAGAAATACCCCCCCACCCCGTATGCTACTTGTGGGATGGAGGACTGGGCTTGGAATATCTGCTCAGTGCTAGGCACAGGGTAGACCCTCACCAAATGGTGAATTTCCTCTTTCCAGGACAGGACGCAGCAGAACCAGGGTCCAGAAAGCCCAAGGCAACCTGGGGAAGCTGCTTGAGAGATCTGGGCTGGGTAGTGTGGTAGAGAGTAGAACCTGGGGAGAAGGGATTGTGAGCCCATGAGGAAGTAGGGTCTGCTCCTGGAGACCTTGGAGACCAGGGCACCCCATTTTGACTTCTTGGGACTCACAAGCATAACCAAGAAGGGACAGGAGCTCCAAACTGAGCGTGTCAGGCAGAGTTTGAAGGGGAAAGAAGGTAGCCGGTATAGTTCTGCAAAGGACAGCAGCAGCGATGTTTCCCCACCCTTTGCCACGGTGTGAACCCCTGCTTCCCTGGTTTCTCCAGATTTCATTCCCTGAGCGTGGGGTCTGTGGAGTGACTGGTCCCCAGGCAGGGAGCTCAGGCTCTCACTGCACAGCCTAGGATGAGGAATCGGCATTTCCACGTTCCCAGGCAGAAGCCTGGAGCCATCCAAAGAGGAGAGGATGGCTACACTGTGGCGCCGTCTCAGAGGACCAGGAAGGCTCCACCACCTTGTCGGCTACTTGCTTTCTGAAGCTGAAATCCCAATTACAGCCAAAGCCCAAAGGCTGGACTTTCCAGTTATAGTGCAACTACTTCAGAGAAGTAGCATGGTCCCCCCAACAGTCCCACCTCTGTATGGATCCGTTGATCCCATTCTTTCCCAGGAGAAGGAAACCCATATGGGTAAAGAATTTTAAGCATAGAGCAGTGGGACAGGATACGAGGAAGATATCACTGAAAAAAATGTACATAGACGCCAAGGCCAACTTGGCCTCTTAATCAGTTTTTCTGTGTCAGTTCTTGCTCATGAGTTCTTTCTGTTAACTTGCTATGTGTTTTGTTTGGTGACATTTACTGGACTACAGTTTCCTATTTAGAAGAGAAAAAAGCATTCCAGGTTAGACCAAAGTAAGAGTTGGACATCTTGTGGACCTAACACAGCAAACCTCCCACTTTCCAATGCAAGGGACACTGGAGGCACAGAGTGTTCTCCAGAAGCTACTGTGGTGGCCAGGACTCCAACTGGGTTCAGGATACCTGAACTTGAATCCCAGCTCTGCCACCCAAGGCAAGCCACAGCCTCTTTGAGACTTATTTTCCTCATCTATAAAATAAGGATAATATGTCAAAGAAAAAACAGAGCTGGACGGGTAAAGCATAAAAACAGATTTTATTCAGGACTCTTGCAATGTGAGAAAAGGGACCTCAGTATAGACCCAGGCTCAACTCCAAATATAGCATGAGCAAGTGGGAATTTATAGCCAAGAAGCAGGGTAAGGGTCAGTGGATAGAAAATTACTAAGAGAAAACATCAGGGGTGAGCCGATTCTGGCTAAACCAACCTAACAGGACTTTTGGCCGAAGACAGGCCAGGGTGATCAGACATCACCTTGGAGGGATGGAGGAGGATGAAGTGCCTGATCAGACATTGAGAGTTCCAGATATTGAGGATGGGACACTCTTGCTAAACTGACTTGGCAGGGCTCTTGCTAAAACTGGATTTTACAGGGAAGTGCACAGACAGGCCTAGAAGGAAGTTTAGGAGCCTGACTAAATTTCAGTCAAACAAAAGTCTTTGTCAAATAACACCTACCCAAAAGGTTGCGAAAATAAAATGAGCTCAAACATGTAAAAGTGCTTTATTGTTGTGAAGACACCTGTAGAGGGCACTTGGCCTCTTGTTTCATCCTGACATCAACCCTGAAGGTAGAAGCAAGTGAGGGAAGCAGGACATGAAGAGGAGTCTGGAGAAGAATTCCAGGCTCATTTGCATACTGAGGTCTTTCTTGCATCCCTTTTGGGTTTTAGGATGTTGGCACGTGTGAATCTAATTCATCTTCTCCCTGCCTGCCTCCAGTTCCCTTCCCATTTCCCTTTGAGTCCAGCTACCTCTCGGCTTGCCCATTTTCCAGGGTTGGTGTGCTTCTGGGTCTCTATGACAAATGCCCCTCTTTATCTGTTTGTCCTTCCTTCTCCCCTCCTGAGGCATCTGATGGGGACAGAGAGGGGTGAGTGAGAAGGGAAGAGATGAGTAGATTCCCGGAGGTCTGTCTGATGGAGACCTCCTAGACCTGCAGACTGCTGGGTGTTCTCGGGGG
Organism: Phocoena sinus; assembly: GCF_008692025.1. NCBI lineage: Eukaryota > Metazoa > Chordata > Mammalia > Artiodactyla > Phocoenidae > Phocoena > Phocoena sinus. The sequence continues at coordinate 73,070,378 of NC_045766.1, read as the reverse complement.
CAAGAATCTGAAACCAAATTGAGGCTGATATTCCATGGGGGGCCAGAGAGTTCAGTCTTGACTTGGGGTATCAGTAAATTGGAGCAAGGATAAGATTATGACATTTTCACATGGAATGAAGATACAGATGTGGCTTGAATAGACTCAGCCTGGGTTCTGGGCAGTGTGTCAAGATCTTTAAAGACTTCTCTCCTAGGCTACCCAAAGTGGGAGACTCTCATCTTGGGATGGGGTTAAAATTGCTTACCTCCATATAATTTATGCCCTGATAGACCCTCATGCTGCTAATAAAGTTACTCCTGGCCAGCCTTAAAACACTTAGATTGAGATGGGGCAGGAAGTCAGATATGTATTCACCCTGATTTATTCAATCTTAAGACTTGAACTAGAGTGCCAGGCCCTGTGTATGTCCCCGTAACCCTGCAAGGTACATATCACCATCCCCAGCTCACATCTGAGAAAACTGACGTTCAGGGAAATGAACACGCACTCTCATCATGACTGAGTCACGGTCCGGGTTGTGTGATCAGGTGGAACTGGGGAATGCTAACTGCCCTGAATCACTCCTGCCCAGGTCACACGGGGAAGTCGCAAAGCTGGAATTCGAGCCTAGGTCTGCCTGGCTCCAAAGCCAAAGAATGGAATTAACATGTCCTGAGCGCTTATCCTCTGCTGGTGGGGGCTTATATGCTGAATGGTTATTTCCCCAAGGTAGACACAGAGATACGCCTTTAAGAATGGATACACTGTTGGCTGCAAGGAGAGTGGTTAGTTGGTAGTGCCAGCTGTCAGCTCCTTCAGGTGCACCTCAACTTTCAAGCCAGGAGCACTCCCTTCTCATGGTGACCCTCAGGTCAATGACTGAGCAAGGCAGTGGTGCAAGGACTTGGCTAGTTCCAGTCCCACAGGATTCCTTTAAGAGGCAGTCTGTGCCCCAGAGCATCCCACAGCACCTGTAGGGACTTCGTGGCTTTGTCAGCTGTGCTGGCTCCTGCCCAATCCTGCCTCCGGCCTTTTCCTTTCACAGGTGTTATTCCCAATAAACTTTTCCATTTCACTCCATCTCAGCGTTTGCTTCCAGCAGACACTGAGACACTCACTTAAAAGAGGATGACCATTCTACGATATAAAGACTGACCATCTGAGCTGGGTTTCAAACCCAAATCTGCGCAACTCCAAGTTCTCTGACCACTGCTCTGTACTCAACAGTCCAGCAAGGGGAGGGGCGGGTGGTTATGGTCTTGGTGGGCGTGGCTCCTGCTACACAGAGGAGGGGGAGATCTGCTTGCGAGGGCAAGATTCTCAGGCTGCAAAAGATACAGACCAATGGGATTGATGCCGGTTGGGGCGGGGGCTCCCCCACGGCTGGACCCGCCACGGGAGTGTGCTATGTGTTGGTGTCAGGCCACTGCGGATGAGGGAGCCGAGGTGACAAAGGGCAAGCTCTGCTCGTGAGATCTTGGCTCCCAGGCCGTGGTGGAAGCCAGGGCCCTGGTGTTTGTGCCACAAAAAGGCCTCTGTCATTCTCCCAGGTTTGGGCTTCAAGGCCCTTTCTCTAAAAGTGCCCTGCGTTCTCACACCAGTTAGTTCATTTCTCATTTTCCCTCTGCGGCGGACGGGGACTAATGCCTCCCCAAGCAACATCTTCCAGGCCTGGGGTACCCAAGAAGGAGGCTCCGTGCTGAGTGCCTGGGCAGGGGTGAAGGGGTAGACTTGAGGCCCAGGAGTCTAAATTTATCCATTCACTCAACTTTAAGGGGAAGAAAACTCAGTCCTGGAAGTTAGCAACAGTGCTCAGTCAAAAAGCCAGCACCTAGGAGCTCAGATTCACTATCTGTGACCTATGGGTAGGCTTCCCTTCTCAAATTCTGAAAGAAAAAAAGAGTCTGAACATAATTTTAGAACCAGAAGAACCTTGGCAATCATGGAGTCCACACTGCTCATTCTGCCATGGAAGAGGTGCCGGCCCACAGAAAAGGGAGTGTCCCAAGTCACACGGTTGGTCAGCGGCAGATGCGGGCTTGCACCCATGGTTCCAGTGTTCATTCTGCTCTGCGCTCTTCCTCCCATGGTTATTAGGTTGTCTTGTGCACTCCTAGCACCCCAGTCAGACCCGCCTCTAGCCTAAACCTCTGTCCACAAGCAATGCTCAGTAAGGGCTGTCACGATGGGGCCTCCTGCTCTCTCAGACAGGGCGGCCAGCAGAGACTTCCAACACAGGGTTCTGACAGAGAGGCCAGCCCAGGCCTTAAAGAGTTTTTTCAAATAAAGTTTACCATCGCTGTTTTTTTCCCCTTATGAAAGTAATACATTCTCACGATAGCAGATATGGAAAATATTTAAAACTGGAGAGGAGAAAAACATCATCAGTACGTTTGAAAAACCCCTCTTAATACACTGATAGATTTCTAGCTACTTCTCCAGGAATAGCTCATATACGTAGTTTTAATCTATCACATCATAGATAAATTTGGATTCTACTTTACCACATGACTTTAAACCTAAACGTTTCCTCTCATTGTTATGAAACACTTCACGCACACATTTTTTTTTTTTTTTTTTTTTTTTTTTTTTTTTTGCAGTATGCGGGCCTCTCACTGCTGTGGCCTCTCCCATTGCGGAGCACAGGCTCCGGATGCACAGGCTCAGCGGCCATGGCTCACGGGCCCAGCCCCTCCGCGGCATGTGGGATCTTCCCAGACCGGGGCACGAACCCGTGTCCCCTGCATCGGCAGGCAGACTCTCAACCACCGCGCCACCAGGGAAGCCCCACGCACACATTTTTAAAATCAGCGTAATGTTCCATTGAGTGGACTGCCATATAATTTATTTAATTAAGTTGGACACGGGCTATTTACTTGTCCCTATTACAAGTAGTGCAGAGATGATTTCCTATTTAAGCTCATTTCCTTAAGCTAGAATCAAGACTGGTATGTTTTGATACACTGCTCTGATCTTCCTTCTCCTACAGCGGGAAGTCAATGAACATGAATTAGCTAAGTCTACAGTGTGTGAGCGAATTCTCAGACACTTGGGGTCTAATGCTGACAGTCTGACGGTAGAGGCAAAACCAACAGTAAAATGAGATCATTAGATGAGCTAAAATCATGGTTGGATTAAGGACTCTGCAGGTGGATTGGGAAACAGGTGGAGTCCCTCAAGGATGCCTTCCTGGGTGGGCTCCCAGCCCTGATCCAGGACCAGCTGCCAGGCCTCTTATTTGAAGAACTGAGACTTGATACATGGCCCAGGTGATATTCTAGAGAAAGTAATCCAGAAGGAATTTGAAAGAGGACGGGGTGGGGGAATTTAACCAGAGGATCAGAGAAAAAGAAAATGGAAATAGTCCTGGAGCAAAACCTAGCTGGGAAGTGAGGTCCTCTCCTTCTTCCCCAGCTCCCTGGGGAGAGGAACTAGCTGAAGCTGGAGGGGTCGGCCAAGGGGAGGTAAGGGGAGCAGAGCCAAGGAGTCCCAGCAAGCCCTGCTCCCCAGGATACAGCAGAGGCAACAAAACTCAGGGTCAGCCTGGCACTCCAACAGCCCTGTTATTCTGTGAACCTGTGTGCCAGGCACTGTGCCCAGCACAGGGGATGCTGAGATGAATAAGATATACCCCTGCCGTCACAGGGTCACAATCTAGAGAGATCTAGACATGGGGGGAGGGGCATTTACTGATGGGCCCTCTGGGTTTGCGGTCCTGAGGTCTGGGTGTATGTTGAGCAATGGAACAGACTCACTGAGGGCAGTCCAAGAGAATCTCTCTCCTATTAGCTTCCTAGGGCTGCCGTAACAAAGTACCACAGACTTGGTGGCTTAAAACAACAGAAATGTATTCTCTCCCAGCTCTGGAGGCCGGAAATCCTAAATCGAGTTGTTGGCAAAAGCACACTCCCTCCAAAGGCTCCGGGGAAGAATCCATCTTTGCCTTCTCTACCATCTGGTGGTTGACAGCATCCTTGGCATTTCTTGGCCTACAGCTGCACCACTCCAGTCTCTGCCTCCGTCACCACATGGCCATCTTCCCGCTGTGTGTCTTTGCCCCTTTTCTCTTCTTATAAGGACAAAAGTCATTGGAGTACTGCCCACACTAATCCAGTATGACCTCAGTTTAACTTAGCTGATGACATCTGTGAAGACTGTATTTCCAAATATGGTCACATTCTGAGGCGACATGAGTTTGGGGGGACACTCATCCAGCCCAATAAAATCTCTTCGAAGAAAGCTTGCGAAGGGTACTTGTGGGTCGTTACGGTAGAGGACAGGTGGCCTCCTCAGGGAAGCCCGGCAGGTAAGCCCACTTCCCCCCGGGCTGGCCCTGGAAATCCCCAAACGTCGGCCCTCATCACCCCTGAGCCACAAGCCAGGCTGGGTGACCCAGGGAAATGGGCGGGACTAATCACCTAATCTAACTTCCCAGGGGAGGGGGGAAGCTGGGCAGGCAGCAGACCCAGGAGCCACCAGCCTGGCGGCCTCCTGCCATGCCGAGACCACCCTCCACTGCCCAGGGAAGTGGAGACAGCAGGAGAGCAGGGCGCAGCTGGAGCCGACCGCACCTGCCCCCCACCACCGCGGTTTCAGCCTCGCACTCGCTCTCCAACGTGGGCTTACTACAGCTGAGTGAAGGTGTCACACTTCCTGGTTTCCTTCTCAACGTGAAGAAGAAAATAAGGGTGGGCAAGGGGTGAGGGACAGGACAATGTATTTAAAAATAAGCCACCCCACCCTGTCATCAGGCATTCCGCAGCTGGGCTGGTCAGCCCACTCCCCGCCCCCCACCGCTGCTGCCCCCGCGCGCGCGCGCGCGCGCGCACACACACACACACACGCACACACACACACACACACACCACTCTGCAAGGGCAGGGAAGACGCCAGTCCTGGAAGGATATTTTTGAGTGCTTTCTTCTTATTCTGACACTAGACTATCTCACAGAGTAGTGAAAGCCTGCAGGCCCTGGATGCAACCTGTACGTCGGGACTTCAAATGTAGGCTCCAATATCTTATAATAAATAATATATATTGTATAATTATTAAATTATTGTGATATACTGGTATATATATTTTATACTTATCGTATTAGCCTAATTTAAGTGTGAGATTGGCTTTCTAAAAATGCTTTGAAAGCTTTCATGACTGTTATTGCCTGGAGAGCCCCTGAATGTCTGATTGCTTTTAACAGTCCTGGGCAGCCAAACCCCAAACCCCTGGTCCCTATGAGATAGTTAGGCCACCGCCCTTGGTTAGTTTGCCCCTCTGCCAAGAGCAGGCACACACCTGCAAGGACCTGGCTTTCAGAGGCCCCCCCACCCCATGCCATCGGAGTAAAGATCACTGTACTTTGCCTAAAGGATTAAGAACATGAAACTCATGGTTTGCTGGGCCTATCACACTGGGCTATCACGCTAGGGCCTATCACAAAAGGCTGCTCCTTTTGGCACTCCTCATCCAAGGGCAATGAGAGACCATTGCAGGGATTTAAGCAGGGGTGACATGATCCAACTTTTGGTTCAAAAAAGGTGGAAATCAAGTTGTGAAAGAGCGAGACTAGATGAGAGAGGAGGCCTCATAGAATAGCCCAGGCAAGAGATGATGGTGTACGGAGAAGTACAGTGGCAGGGAGGTGGAGAATGCTTGGTTGGAGAAAGGTTTCAGAGATAGAACCCACAAGGCTTGATGGGAGAGGATCATTCTTCTGCTCCACTTTGAGCCACAGGAAGGAGGATGGTGCCAGTAACTGAGAAAGGGAACATCAGTGGAGTAATAAGTTGGAGGCATGGAGGGAGGTCGCAGGAGGGAAAGACATGAGTCTCTTCTTGGTAGGGTGACCATATTGTTTCTGTCCCGAGCAGCACACGTTTGAAAATGAAAGGAGGCACCATTGGAGCAACTGGGACAACAACTTAAACTGAGCCTGTACCTGGCAAATCAGACCTACAGTCATTCATTCGAGTTTGGGGATGTATTGAGGTTGGAGGTATTGATGAGATACTCAAGTGAAGCTATCAAGGTGACAACAGATATATGCGTCTGAGTTTAGGTGAGATTTTTGACCAGAGGGTTTTCTACCAGTAAAACAATTAAGGGAGTTGTTTCTTTCCAATTGCTTTATGGTATTTCATTAAAACCCATTTTATGACTCTTGTCACTATAGATGTCAAAATAAACTGGAAGCAAAGGAAAAAAAAAAAAAATGAAGAACGTGAAACCCAAACCCTTATTCTTTGGTTAGAGCCTCTCCTTCCTTCCCCACCAGCCCTTGGCAAGAATGAGAGGCAAAATCAAAATTCACTGGTGTTTTTATCCATATCCGTGAGTCTGCATTTCTGTATAAATGACCAACACATTAAAAACAAACAAACAACGACTTCTTGTTCCTTTCTCAGGACCTAAAGTACAGCCTTTCATCAGATGAGTACAGCAGGTGAGGAAGGCAAGGAGAAAATTCGGAGGCCAGAGGGGAGAGCTGAGCAAATTTACAGGCTTGATTTAGGCATCCAGGCCAGACCCTGAACTACCGAACCACGGGAAAGGGCTGCTGTGGGCAGAGTCCCCAGAACACAGGAAGATGGTCGTTCTGACTGAGGCAGATCAGAAGTCCAGCCCCTGCGGATGCAGCCCAGGTGTGGGCGTGGAAGGAGTGGTAATAAGAGCAAATGAGGCAGTGAAACCAGGGCTCCTACAAGGTGTTAGCCGTTTGGCGCTGCCAGCTTGCATGGCACTATGAGAAACGTGGGAAGTCCTCGCAGCTGACTCACCCAAATTTCCTGGAATGTAGGTGAAATCCTTTGGGTACCTGACTGGAATCCAGAATGACTGTCCTGAGTGAGGGAAGCCTCGGAAAGGAGGGAAATTGCAGAGAAGGGCCTGAGGAACATGCCAGGAGCCTGCTTTGCAAGGAGCAGCATCTCCCAGCTTGCTGGGTTGGGAGGTGAGGGTTAGGAGGGGGACTTTGTGCAGAAGGCACCTGTGTTTGGGGGTTCCCTTGGGTGGGTGTTTCTGTTTTCTACCTGGGATGGAGGACTTTTAGTTCCTGGAGGGGAGGGAGAGAGGGAAGGTAGGTGGGAACCAGGGTGTGAAAGTCATCATCTCTGGGAGGAGGGGCTTTCTACAGGAACAGCATTGGCCAGAGGCTCCCGGCTTCCCTCCGGTGTCCGAAGATTCTCTGAGACCTCAGACCCTTCCTCACTGGCTTTGCCGCCATCTCCCACCCCCAATCAGGAAGCTCTGACCAAGCTTCCAGGTGGCCTACACCTGCTTGCTAAGGAGGAGGTCCTCCCTCAAGTTGCCCCCAGGGATTCCTGCCCTGGCTCCCTTCTTCCTGCAGCTGTCTTTTCCATTTCCAACTCTACCTGGCGGGTCCTCACAGTGCCTCAGGGTTTGAAAGAAGCTTATTCATCAGGTCTTTGCTGAGGCTCTTTCCCAGGCAAACCGTAGCCTCCTTGCCTGCCGTCCTGCTCAGTCAGGTGTTTCCCAGGTGCCCAGTGCCCCAGCCTGGCCCCTCCTCCTGGTCTCTCCTGGACTGGCCTGCACAGTTTCATGGATTCAGGTAGAAGACAGAGACAAAGGGCTTTATTACTCAAGGAGCAGCAAGTAGCCTGAACTTCATGTTCACATTGGCTTCCCTTGCCCACAAAGTCCTACTGGGCAGTGCAGAGGTAGGCCCAAGTGGATGCTGGGACACAATGGATTTGTATCATAGCTGAGGAACCCTGACCTTAGAAAACACCAATCTTTTTAAGGGGCTGCAAGAAAACCTGCCCAACCTTTCCCCCAAGGTAGACGTTATCTTTATAATATTGGATGGCAAACAAATTAGCATTCTGTCCCAGAAGGAGACACTATCTCTCTCTTCCAAGGCTGTTCACACTTTATAAACATCCTTGAAAAGACAGTGGAGAACAAAAGGCTGTCAGTACCTCTGCTCCTGAGACTTGCAGAAACAGGAGAGATCAAAGGGGAAATGTCTCCGGACATCCGACACCAGGGAAACCCAAGTCCAGCTGGCCCAGCTTGTTGGCTCTTTCCCCTACCTTGGGTTTACTAGGGCGACTCATTCAAGTGCCATGTACTCCCTTCCCCCAGGTCTCCGCCCCCAGCACAGTGCCTGACCCCTGATGATTCTCAATAAATGTTTGTAAAGTGGATAAATAAATGACTGGGTCTTTATAGAATTTCTGCTTTACAGTGTGAAAATAGCTTAAACATTAAAGAAACCGCAATAGGAATGGCAACTAACATTTATCAAGTACTTACTACGTGCTGGCATAGTCAGTTCTATTACAACCAGAGCTGGCTTCGTGGGTGTGTCTCTGTGCAGGCAGACAGGACCTCAGGATTAGGAGGGCACTGAGCTTGGTTTAATGCTCTGCTGCCATCATCTTGAAATTCTTAGTTTTTATTTACAAGGGGGCCCACATTTTCATTTTGCATTGGATCCCACATATTATGTAGCTGGTCCTGGCTATAGTCTGCACATGTGTTACTAAAATTCACAGCGCTCTGCAAAATCGTGAAATAAAAATCACAGGGCTTATGGGGAAAATGAGGTTGGGGCACAACACTCAAAAACTTTGTCAATGACACGTAAAAAATACACCTAGTTGGGCTTCCCTGGTGGCGCAGTGGTTGAGAGTCCGCCTGCCGATGCTGGGGACACGGGTTCGTGCCCCGGTCCGGGAGGATCCCACATGCCACGGAGCGGCTGGGCCCGTGAGCCATGGCAGCTGAGCCTGCGCGTCCGGAGCCTGTGCTCTGCAACGGGAGAGGCCACGACAGTGATAGGCCCGCGTACCGCAAAAAAAAAAAAAAAAAAAAAAACAACTTAAAAAATACACCTAGTTAAAATGGTAGCATGGTTTTACACATTGAATGGTTAAGAAGTTCATCAGGACGATAATAAGTATGGCACTTTACCTCAAGAAAGACCTGAAGCTGGCTTCTGGATGTGGGTGTTGGAAGGGTTGTTGGCTCCTGGACATGGGTGGCTGCGTGTTATGGTGGACAGTCGAGGGTATCAGTTATGCGATTACCAGATATGGAAGGATATGGTGAACTGAGGTAGCTGGAGATGTCTGGGGTGTGGCCATGTGTGTTTTTTGTATTCCTAGGCGGCTTGGTTCATCTGGGTGCAGGTTTCTGCTTTCACCTAGTGTTTCCCGAAGATGAAATCATTCATCAGCAAATGTGAAATTTGCAGTAGGTTCAAATTATTCCCTCATGTATCAATTGCACTGGAACAAATTAGTATTTCTGAGACAATCATTATAGCAGACCCGACTGTCCTGTTTTAACGTTTACGGGTACCTACCCATAAAGCCTTCACAGTTCTAACCCGGGAGGTGGTTACTGGGAGAGATTCCCATGAGGGAGTGGTGAGGACTCAGCCTACATGAGGGGCGTGGCAGACCTCACAGAGTCTGCCCTCCTGTATACCACGTGCTAAACTCTCAAGCTTCCCAGAGAATCCGTAAACAATGAAAACTGCTACTTTCCAAGGCCCAGCCAGCCTGCTCAGGGCTGATTGCCTAAGTGGGCCTCTCACCTAGCCACCCACTTATCAACTGACAAAGAAAATATAAAAAGAAAATCACAGTTCCCAGAAAATTTTTTCCTCTGCCATCTCTTAAAAATCCTGTTTTGCTTTTGTTCATTACCAACAGCCTATTTGCTGTCCTGCCTCTTATATGTAAATAAATTACTTGCATGCAGATAACTAACTGTCTCTGAGCAACTCAGAGGTTAAGTAACTTGTCCAGAATTTTGCGGCTAACAGGGGCCAGAGCCAGAGTTAGAACACAGGTCTGTCTCTCTCCACAGCTTTTCACTCTTGCTACTTAACCTCCTCCAACAGTGAAAGCATCTGTAGTTTGAAAGAGAGTGTGCTGGTGGAGCGGTCAGGGCTGGAAAGGCAGATGGAGGTTGGGGGCTTGTGAGAGGCCCGATCCCAGACAGAAATGGCTGTGCCCGGCCCAAGAGACAGGGCTTCAAAGGCCTTTCCACCCTGGAATCTTCCCGACAAGCCCATCAGGGACAAGGGTGAGGACACCAGGAGGAGTGCAGGCTAACCCCCCTCTGTCCCATGTGGAGCAGAGTCGGGGTGACAGGGCTTTGTGCCCAGGAAGGAGAGTGGGGCCTGAATCCTCAGCATGGCTGCAGTTTGGGATTATAGGGATGAGTAGTCTAGAACATAGAATATCCACATTCTCCCATGACCCTTCTGTTTAACTATATGGTCATAACCTGACTGTGACCTGGAGAGTGGCGGAAAAAAAATGAGACTGGAAAATGAGATAACCCTCGCCAACCATAAAGAGTACTTGCTTATCTACATCTGTAGTGTGCATGGTGGGAAGGGAAGAAGCAGAGGGGGCAGTGAAGAAAGAAGAATCACATGCAAAGTCCAAATATTTCAAATACATTTGGCAATATTTTAAAAGAAGGTTAACCCTGTATGTAAAACAAAAAGCATAAGTCAACTTGAAAAGCAATTTTAAATAACTAAAGAAAAATATTTGCAACATATTTGCAAGATATCCTTAATATATAAACATAATATTTATATGTTTATAGATATATATATTAAATATCATATATTATTATTACAAAGTAGTAATAATACTTTAAAATAAAATAAAGATGGGAGCAAAGGACATGAATAAACAAAGAAATACACAGAGGCTTTCAATCCCACTAGTATTTAAAGAAACGTAAAATCAAAACAAGATACCATTTTTTAAAAAAATCACATTTGTAAAGATTTCAAATAAATGACAATAGCCAGGATTGATGAGCATATGGAGAAGCTCACATTCATAATTGCTCTTGAGATTATAAAATCATATATTACTGGAAAGGAATTTGTTAATACATAATGAAAGTCTTAAGATTTTACTTCTACTCTTCAAAATTCACTTCTAGGAATTTATCCAAATGAAATTACAGGCCAAGTATACTAAGACATACGTACATAGCAAAAACTGGAAAGTGCCTAATTGATGACAACTAGAATTTGGTTAAGTTCTTATGATGCATTAGTACAATAAAATATAATGCATTCATTAAAAATAATCTTGTGGAAGAATATACAGCAATCAGGGAAAACAATAAAACAGTGTGCAGTAGAACGTTCACAAAATCATTTATGCCATGTTATTGCAAAAGTTTTTTAAAGAGCTATATACAACAAGAAAAAAAAAGAAAGACAGGGCTTCCCTGGTGGCGCAGTGGTTGGGAGTCCACCTGCCGACGTAGGGGAAGTGGGTTCGTGCCCCAGTCCGGGAGGATCCCACGTGCCGCGGAGCTGCTGGGCCAGTGAGCCGTGGCCGCTGAGCCTGCACATCTGGAGCCTGTGCTCTGCAGCGAGAGGGGCCGCAGCAGTGAGAGACCTGGTTACTGCAAAAAAAAAAAAAAAAAAATAGACTTGGAATAAAATATACCCCAATATTAACATTGGCATTCTCTGAGTGGTCAGTGACATTCATTCTTTTTGCTTTTTGGTATAGTCAACACTAAGCACTCTTTTATAAGAAAAGAGTGAATGTTTTGTGAGTTTTTAAAACGAAGATTTACCTTCCTAAATGAGTTTTTCTCATCTGACTATTCACAGGAGTTTGAATTCCTTGAGAAGACAGACAGCCACAGAGTCCCAGACCTGACAGGGCCTTGGGGCCAACTAGTGTGATGCATTCCTCAGGCTTGTGCTGAGCACCAGGCAGTAGGGTCTCATGAGAACAGAGTGGGTCAGCAGTAGCATTTTAAGAAACTCTCTGTGCATGTGTAGAGGAGGACTCTACAGCATGAACTACACTTTTATATGGGTTGTAGTTTGGAAAAAAAAGTTTGAGACCCTACTCTACAGTAACTCCACCAAGCACTGCCCAGCCCTGGCTGAGCCCTCCTAGTGATGGGAAACTCATTACCTTTGTGCTGGTGTTTGACAGTACAAACTGTTAGACAGGTCTCCTTATATTTAATGAGTCCTGGCTTCTCATCATGCCCGATCAGCCCTCAACTCCCTCCTCCAGGGCAGCACTTCAGACGTTTGAAGGCAGCCGCCAAATCTCGCTGAGTCCAGGTCTGCCTCCCCACCCCTTCAACTCCTTGACCACCCCCACTCCCAGTTCTGAGGCCCTTGCCTCCCCTGTCTCTTCTTAAGTCATCCTCTCCCCGCCCCCGGTCCATTAAAGTGTCACACACATGCCCATGACCCTCCCCCAAGACTGAAACCACTATGCCAGGCCATTTTGCTCATTAATGAATCCACAGATTCATTCGATATCATTAAGGGAGCACCCACTGTGTGCCCAGCTCTGTGCTGGGTGCAGGGGAGACCCCCAGAGAATAAGAAAGACCCGGCAGATGCCTCGTGCCCGGTCCCAGGGTCGCAGCTCTAGCCGCAGCCTGGGTGGGTCCCTCCAGCACCCAGGCTCCAGGCTGCCCCGGTCTCCTCGCCTGGCCCGAAAGAGCCCGTGAATACGGTGGACCGCAAGCAACTGGTGCAGAAGCCCGGCTGGTGGAGTAGGCGGAACGCTAGGACTACAGGGCCGCGGCCACGAAGAACGTGACAGAGCTGAAGCAGCCAGTGTCTAGTGAAGAAGGAAACCTTCTCTCTGTGGCCTACAAGAGTGTAGCTGGGGCACGCCGTTCTTCCTGGAGGGTCATTAGTAGCGCTGAGCAGAAGATATCTGCAGAGGGCAACGAGAAGGTGGACACGGTACGTGCTTACCGTGAAAAAATAGACAAGGAGCTGGTGTGTCAGGATGAGCTGAGCCTGCTGGATAAATACCAGATCAAGAATTGCCAGGACAGCCGGTATGAGAGCAAAGTGTTCTACCTGAATATGAAAGGGGACTATTACCGCTACCTGGCCAAAGTCACCACTGGAGAGAAGAGGGCAACCTTTGAGGAGTCATCTGAGAAGACATGTAGCGAAGCCCACAAGGTCAGCAAAGGGCACACGCAGCCCACTCACCTCATTAGATTAAGCCTGGCCCTTAACTACTGCCTTTTCTACTATGAGATCCGGAATGCCATAGAGCAAGCCTGCCACTTGGCCAAGACAACTTTCAATAGCGCCATTGCCAAGCTTGACACTCTCAGTGGAGACTCCTACAGGGACTCCACGCTCATCATGCAGCTCCTCGCGACAACCTAACGCTCTGGACAAGTGATCAGCAAGACGACGCTGGAGGAGAAGGCAGCAATTAAGGCCCCCAGGTGGACTGGCAGTGCACACTGATGCTACTACTGCAATCTTTATTTATTTATTTTTTTTGCATGAGCTGGGGATCGTGTTGGGGAGGGAAAGAGAGGGGTGATGGGATGACCTTCTTAGGGAGAAACCCACGACCTGTCTTGTCGTTGACATTTTTGCCAAAATACCACTTGTGGAAAGGCAGACTAGCTGTGCTGGTATTGGATAGCAGCCTCACACTGGCATATGGACGGTTCTGTAGATTAATGCAAGTGGAGCTGTCTTTAACTTGTTGCTAGAAAACAGGGGTTTTTTGTTTTGTTTTGTTTTTTTTCTTATTAGTCATCAATTATATACACATCAGTGTATACATGTCAATCCCAATCGCTCAATTCATCACACCACCACCCCCACCCCCAGCCACTTTTCCCCCTTGGTGTCCATACGTTTGTTCTCTACATTTGTCTCAATTTCTGCCCTGCAAACTAGTTCATCTGTACCATTTTTCTAGGTTCCACATATATGCGTTAATATACGATATTTATTTTTCTCTTTCTGACTTACTTCACTCTGCATGACAGTCTCTAGATCCATCCACATCTCAACAAATGACCCAATTTCATTCCTTTTTTATGGCTGAATAATATTCCATTGTATATATGTGCCACATCTTCTTTATCCATTCGTCTGCTGATGGGCATTTAAGTTGCTTAAGTTTGCTGTGGGTCTGTCGTATATGGCCTTTATTATGTTGAGGTAGGTTCCCTCTATGCCCACTTTCTGGAGAGTTTTTATCATAAATCGGTGTTGAATTTTGTCAAAAGCTTTTTCTGTATCTATTGAGATGATCATATGGTTTTTCTTCAATTTGTTAGAATGGTACATCACATTGACTGATTTGTGGATATTGAAGAATCCTTGCATCCCTGGGATAAATCCCCCTTGATCATGATGTATGATCCTTTTAATGTGTTGTTGGATTCTGTTTGTAGTATTTTGTTGAGGATTCTTGCATCTATATTCATCAGTGATATTGGTCTGTAATTTTCTTTTTTTGTAGTATCTTTGTCTGGTTTTGGTATCAGGGTAATGTTGGCCTCATAGAATGAGTTTGGGAGTGTTCCTTCCTCTGCAGTTTTTTGGAAGAGTTTGAGAAGGATGGGTATTAGCTTGTCTCTAAATGTTTGATAGAATTCACCTGTGAAGCCATCTGGTCCTGGACTTTTGTTTGTTGGAAGATTTTTTCTTTCTTTTTTTTTTTTTTTGCGGTACGCGGGCCTCTCACTGTTGCAGCCTCTACCGTTGCAGAGCACAGGCTCCAGACGCACAGACTCAGTGGCCATGGCTCACAGGCCCAGCCGATCCACGGCATGTGGGATCTTCCCAGACTGGGACACGAACCCATGCCCCCTGCATTGGCAGGCAGACTCTCAACCACTGCGCCACCAAGGAAGCCCTGTTGGAAGATTTTAAATCACAGTTTCAATTTCATTACTTGTGATTGGTCTGTTCATATTTTCTGTTTCTTCCTGGTTCAGTCTTGGAAGGTTATACCTTTCGAAGAATTTGTCCATTTCTTCCACGTTGTCCATTTTTTTGGCATAGAGTTGCTTGTAGTAGTCTCTTAGGATGCTTTGTTTTTCTGTGGTGTCCGTTGTAACTTCTCCTTTTTCATTTCTCATTGTATTGATTTGAGTCCTCTCCCTCTTTTTTTGATGAGTCTGGCTAATGGTTTATCAATTTTGTTTACCTTCTCAAAGAACCTGCTTTTAGTTTTATTGATCTTTGCTATTGTTTTCTTTGTTTCTATTGCATTTATTTCTGCTCTGATCTTTATGATTTCTTTACTTCTGCTAACTTTAGGTTTTGTTTGTTCTTCTTTCTTTAGTTCCTTTAGGTGTAAGGTTAGATTATTTATTTGAGATTTTTCTTGTTTCTTGAGGTAGGCTTGTATAGCTATAAACTTCCACCTTAGAACTGCTTTTGCTTTATCCCATAGGTTTTGGATTGTCGTGTTTTCATTGTCATTTGCCTTTAGGTATTTTTTATTTCCTCTTTGATTTCTTCAGTGATCTCTTGGTTATTTAGTAACGTAGTGTTTAGCCTCCACATGTTTGTGTCTTTTACGTTTTTTTCCCCTGTAATTCATTTCTAATCTCATAGCACTGTGGTCAGAAAAGATATGATATGATATTTTTGATATGATTTGATTGATTTCAATTTTCTTAAATTTACTGAGGCTTGATTTGTGACCCAAGATGTGATCTATCCTGGAGAACGTTCCATGCGCACTTGAGAAGAAAGTGTAATCTGCTGTTTTTGGTTGGAATGTCCTATAAATATCAATTAAATCTATCTGGTCTATTGTGTCATTTAAAGCTTCTGTTTCCTTACTGATTTTCATTTTGGATGATCAGTCCATTGGTGTAAGTGAGGTGTAAAAGTCCCCAACTATTATTGTGTTACTGTTGATTTCCTCTTTTACAGCTGTTAGCAGTTGCCTTATGTATTGAGGTGCTCCTATGTTGGGTGCATATATATTTAGAATTGTTATATCTTCTTCTTGGATTGATCCCTTGATCATTATATAGTGTCCTTCCTTGTCTCTTGTAACATTCTTTATTTTAAAGTCTATTTTTTCTGATATGAGTATTGCTACTCCAGCTTTCTTTTGATTTCCATTTGCATGGAATATCTTTTTCCATCCCCTCACTTTCAGTCTGTATGTGTCCCTTGGTCTGAAGTGGGTCTCTTGTAGACAGCGTATATATGGGTCTTGTTTTTGTATCCATTCAGCAAGCCTGTGTCATTTGGTTGGAGCATTTAATCCATTCACGTTTAAGGTAATTATTGATATGTTCCTATGACCATTTTCTTAATTGTTTTGGGTTTGTTTTTGTAGATCCTTTTCTTCTCTTGTGTTTCCCACTTAGAGAAGTTCCTTTAGCATTTATTGTAGAGCTGGTTTGGTGGTGCTGAATTCTCTTAGCTTCTGCTTGTCTGTAAAGCTTTTGATTTCTCCATTGAATCTGAATGCCAGGTCGAGTAATCTTGTTTGGAGGTTCTTCCCTTTCATCACTTTAAGTATATCATGCCACCTGCTTCTGGTTTGTAGAGTTTCTGCTGAGAAATCAGCTGTTAACCTTATGGGAATTCCCTTGTATGTTATTTGTCATTTTTCCCTTGCTGCTTTCAATAATTTTTCTTTGTCTTTAATTTTTGCCAATTTGATTATTATGTGTCTCGGCGTGTTTCTCCTTGGGTTTATCCTGTATGGGACTCATTGTGCTTTCTAGATTTGGGTGGCTATTTCCTTTCCCATGTTAGGGAAGTTTTCGACTAAAATATCTTCAAATATTTTCTCAGGTCCTTTCTCTCTCTATTCTCCTTCTGGGACCCCTATAATGCGAATATTGTTGTGTTTAATGTTGTCCCAGAGGTCTCTTAGGCTGTCTTCATTTCTTTTCATTCTTTTTTCTTTATTCTGTTCTGCAGCAGTGAATTCCACCATTCTGTCTTCCAGGTCACTTATCCATTCTTCTGCCTCAGTTATTCTGCTATTGATTCCTTCTAGTGTAGTTTTCATTTCAGTTATTGTATTGTTCATCTCTGTTTGTTTGTTCTTTAATTCTTCTAGGTCTTTGTTAAACATTTCTTACATCTTCTTGATCTTTGCCTCCATCGTTTTTCCAAGGTCCTGGATCATCTTCACTATCATTATTCTGAATTCTTTTTCTGGAAAGTTGCCTATCTCCACTTCATTTAGTTGTTTTTCTGGGGTTTTATCTTGTTCCTTCATCTGGTACATAGCTCTCTGCCTTTTCATCTTGTCTGTCTTTCTGTGAATGTGGTTTTTGTTCCACAGGCTGCAGGATTGTAGTTCTTTTTGCTTCTGCTGTCTGTCCTCTGGTGGAGGAGACTATCTAAGAGGCTTGTGCACGTTTCCTGATGGTAGGAACTGGTGGTGCGTAGAGCTGGGGTAAATAGGGTTTTAAGATGAAAAGAAAACTTAAGTGGAATGGCCCTCCTTCAATAAGTTCTGTGGTTCCAGTAAGGATTTTTATCTTTAAGAGATATGCTCTTGTCTTTTACGTTTGGGGTACTTTCTGTCTCATCTGTTTTAGCTGTGCATTTTTCTTCAGGGTGTATGCTACCAGACATGGAATAGTTTAAATCCCAAGCTGATAGACTTAAAACATAAGGTATATTTATTCTTATGGTTTAGGCCTTGCCTGTTTTCAGAAGTTTCTGGTAGTTGACAGCATTAACACTAGATTGTAGTTTACAGTATTTCTGCATTACAGCCATATGTAACATCAAGCCATTGATTGTGTATTTTTCTTCATTTTGGCTTTTACATCCTTAGTTAGCCTATCCAGGTTGTTTTTGCAGTTATTTATCTCCTAGGTGAAAAGGCTTGACTGAGGAGAGTCAATGCTACTTTAGGTTTTGGTTAATAGGTGCTTGGCAGGTGGCTGTGGGATTTTTGTCCTTCTTTATTCTTAACTTAAGTCCACCATAAAAATTATGAATCACTTTAACAGAAACACTAAACACCACAAAAATAGAGAAAATTCAGGTTTGTATCTCATTGACTGTGTTGATATTTTCAGAGACATCCTGAGTCTTAAGCTGCCACAGCTCCTTCCTCGGGGGTTACACTGCCATTTGACTCTTCGCTTGAGTCTTCCCCACTCTACCTTGTGTCCACCGCACTCACTTGGGTGGATTGAAAAGCTGTTGGGTTGTAGAAGTTGGCAGTCGTTTTGAGAAAGGTCGTGGTGCAGTGTGTGAAAATTTAGGTTCTAGGAGCTTACTGGTAGAAAAATCCTAAAGGAAGAGCTCTATTCATAAACATTCTGTCCAATTTCAGGAACCTTGTAAGCGTGTCGGTTTTTCCTCCCTGAAAACACTCTTTACCCAAATAATCATTGCAGAAAAATAAACTAAAAGCATTATCAGATAATAAATACTTAACTCTCATTTGACAAAAAAAAGAAAAAGAAGAAAGAAAGAAAGATACAAAGGAAGGAAGGAAGGGAGGGAGGGAGGGAGGGAGGGAGGAAGGAAGGAAGGAAGGAAGGAAGGAAGGAAGACCCAGCCACCTGTCATGGGGATCCCCTAGTCTGGTGGAGTGAGATACGTCAGCACAGATCATGTTTGTCATGACTAAGCTATGTTGCCCATGATGGCCAGCTAGACTTACATTCACCCAGGGACCTCAGCATGCTGTCTTCCCTCTGCTTGAGCAGAGAGAAGCCTGCCTCTGTGCATCACACAGGCAATGCCCACCACCTGCCCGCCAGCCCCTCTGGGCCTCAGCCAGCTCTGGGATGAGGCATGTCCCTCCAGCAAGCAGCCCGAAGCCACACAAGCCTCTGTCTTTCACTTCCCCCTTCCCCCAGAGGCTCCAAAGGTTCCTGACAACTAGTACCTGTGCCAGCCACCTCCTGCACAGGTAGGGGAATAAAACAGAACCATCCTCCCGGAATTTACTTGCTACTAAGCGTAAAGGTCTACGCCAGCTCTTTTGTGCTTGTTATCAAATTTTTCTTGTCTTTTTTTTTTTTTTAAGCTATGATTTATTTAGTATCTACTATGTTTGGCATTTTGATGTATTATCTCTACCGTTGAAACTTCTTGAAGTAGGTGTTTATCCTGTTTTACAGATGAGAAAATTAAACACAGATGTTAATTTTTTTGTACAAATAATGTCTATTGAGCACCTGTCTGTGCAAGGTATGAGACTAGAAGCAGAGATAAAGGCAGTGGGGAGCAAGACTGCCAGTCTCTTCCCTCCTCAGTCTGGTCTGGAAGCAGATATTAAACAGAAAGGCAAGCAAATAATAATTGTGATAAGTGCCATGAAGGAAAGTAGAGAACATTCTAGGGAGCAGGAGCACTTACTTTAGTCGGAGGGCAGGCAGGAGCTAAAGGAGGAACAGGAGTTAGCCAGGGAGGGGTGGGGCAAGATGGCTGTGAGCAGAGCAATGGCATGTGCTAAGGCCCTGAGGTGCATAGAAACTTGGCCTAATCAAGGATCTGAAAGAAGGCCAGAGGGATGGGGGCCAAGACAGGGGAATGAGTGGAATGAGGCTAGAGAGCTGGGTAGGAGTCAGATCCTTCAGGTTTTCAAGCTCTGCAGGCATAAGGATCTCCTGGGGGAGCTGATTTCAAGGCCGGCTCTGGAGCCCACCCTCCACCGAGTCTCAGCCAGAGCACCTGCACTTTTACCTGTTTCCCCAAGTGATGCTGAGGCAGGTAGCCAGAAGCAGACACCTCAAGGAGTACAGATGTAGGTCTCATCAGCCATCTGAAGGATCTCAGACGTTTCCTAAGAGGAGGGGAAGCTATTGAGACCAAGACCATACAGCACGCTAGCTGGCAGAGATTTGAACTCAGTTCCAACTGATTCCCAAAGCAGGGGACACTGTCTCTTCCTAAAAGGAAGGTGGTGTCAGGTGGGCGCACTGAGGGCTGGAGGAAGGACCGTCCAGGGGAGGGAACAGTGTCAGCCAGAATCCTTGTGGCTTGGAGGTAAGGGATCAGGGCAGCCACAGCCACTGGCCTGAGCAGAGCCAAGGCTCAAGGTCTCCTTTCCCCATCACCTTGTGAGGACCTCACATGTTCCTGTCCCAAGTACTTTTGCATCTGAATCTCATTTTGGCTTTACAAATACTGTACCACTGTGAAGAGGAAGAGTCTACTGGGACCATTCTCTTTCTTCTCCAGTGAATACACTGAGGGTCACCTAGGTGAAACCACCGTGAAAGAATTTCAATGTACAATGGAACCTGAAGCTATAACACGGAAAATCTCATGTACGGGCCCTCAGGAAAACAAAACTTAAGGACCAAGCAACTGATTTTTCATAAATCCCTGATTAACAGAAGAGTGATAATATTGGAATTTTCTTAAATGGTACGGAGGTGATCAGGGGTTGCTTCATATCAACCTCGCGAATTTTTGCTTATAGTTTCCAGAGGCATGAAGAAGAAGTGACCCAGGTCAGGTTGGTCTCACAAAATGAGCTGAATTGAGCTTCGTTTGTATGACTGGACTGGCTTTGTCTGCTTGGGGAATTTTCAAAGCTGGTCTCTGTTTGTTTTTTATTTTAGCAAATTCTAACTGAGTCTCCCACTCTCTACAGTCCCTGCCCATAAATACAGACTACCACAAATCCTCATCAGACTTGCCTGTAGCTTGCTACAGTTTTCGTGTCCTCAACTGCAATTCTTCTGCTATTCCGGAATAAATTTATCTTTTTGACAACTTTGAGCTTGCCTCATTTTACCTTTTTATTTAAGTCAACATTCCTTGGCGTCTGAAGTAAGATCCAAAGGAAATGACCTCTAAAGGACGACGCCCCTCAGAATCCAGCCAGGCGCATACACTGAGCCCCTTGTACTCATCGCTTCCATGTGTTACCCATGACTTCCAGTTTGGTGAGCCTCCGCTCAGATTCTGAGATCCCTCCCTTTGGCTGAGTTCTCCGACTTTATGACTTTACTTGGGCTCTATTTAAAGGCTTTGTCCTTTTTGGTGAGTACTTGTTTGTTTTCTTATTGGAAGCATGCTAGAATTTTGGTATAATTCCTTTGGTATTCTTGAGAGCAAAAATGAATGAATGAATGAATGAATGAATAAGTAAATAATCAGTGGGCACAGGTCAAGCAAATAAGCACTACGAGAGCACTCCCCGCTCCTCGTTATGAGAGATTTCGATCTTGAAGCAAGACTCCCATGAGAGCTAAGTTGGTTGTGGATAGGCCAGATTGACATTAGGTCGCCTGCCAACTGCAAGACAATTTCTGTGTAACAAGGGATAACTGGTCATGAGTCAAACAACTGAGACAAAGGCTGTCTGCCAGGGGAAAAAAAAGAGAGAGAGAGAGAGAGAGATTCCCATGAAAGGCACTCTGTGAAACAAAACACAACTCCCAACTCTGAAACCACCCCTTTCAGACTATTTAGGAATTTTCTTTTGCTCTTAAGAAAACCTCTGAGATATGTGATCCCAGTCATCTGAATGCTCTAAGGGTGGCCCTCCTTCAAGGACCCTGGCTGGTTTTAATGTTAAAAAATTATGGTCTCTCCTCAGATGCATTGTTGACTAACTGGACCAACCTTACTAAAGATAATTTAGAACTTCAATGGCCGTTATGGAGAACCTTAGATCTCCCCAAACTTGTTTTTCTATGGACTAAATTAGAAGATTGTGTGAATAGAACTAAACATATGAATGGAATAGCTATTTTACTTGGTAACTAAAGACTTCTAAAGTATTCAGAATTCTAAAATTGTTTCTTTACAAAATACTATTTCTAAGTTAACAGAAGCAAATAAACAAGGAGGTTTTTAATTTTTTTCTAGTTTTTTTATTGAGATATAGTACAATATTATATGTTATAGGCATATAACATAGTGATTCACAATTTTTAAAGGTTATACTCCATTTAGAGTTATTATAAAACATTGGCTATATTCCCTGTGTTGTACAATATATCTTTATAGCTTATTTATTTTATACCTAATTGTTTGTATCTCTTAATCCCCTACCCCTATCTTGCCCCTCCCTCCACCCTTCTCCCTGCTGGTAGCCACTAGTTTGTTCTCTGTATCTGTGAGTCTGTTTCCTTTTTGTTATATTCACTAGTTTGTTGTATTTTTTGCATTCCACATATAAGAGTGATATACAGAATTTGTCTTTTTCTGACTTATTTCACTTAGCCCAGATTTTTAAAAAGCATTTGAGGCCTCTTCCTCAGCAGCACCAGCCTATGTTTCCCTAATCCCATTACTCTGCCTCCTCTATATCCACCTTTGCCCTCTTCTAATCTCCTTCCTTTATTTGAACTCCCTTTCTTCTCTAGTGCCGAAACTAAACAACTGAGGCTGCTAAAATATTCCCTTTTAAAATTAGCCCTCCTGGGACTTCCCTGGTGGCACAGTGGTTAAGAATCCGCCTGCCAATGCAGGGGACACGCGTTCAATCCCTGGTTCGGGAAGATTCCACATGCCACAGCTAAGCCCACGCACCCCAACTACTGAAACCTGCGTGCCTAGAGCCCGTGCTTTGCAACAAGAGAAGCCACCACAATGAGAAGCCCGTGCACCACAACAAAGAGTAGCCCCCACTCACCACAACTAGAGAAAGCCCACAGGCAACAACAAAAACCAACGCAGCCAAAAAAAATTAAATAAATAAATTTATTTTAAAAAATAAAATAAAATTAGGCCTTATGGGATTAACAGATACATACTACTATACATAAAATAGATAAGTAACAAAGATTTACTGTATAACACAGGTGACAATATTCAATATCTCATAAAAACCTATAATGGAAAATAACCTAGAAAAAATATATATAACTGAATCACTTTGCTGTATACCTGAAACTAGTACAATATTGTAAATCAACTGTACTTCTATTAAAAAATAAAACTAGGCCTCCTGAGGATTTCTTAAATCCCATGGACCAAAGCTGAATTTAGAGCTGTAATAAAAGATTTTTCCCAAGGTAACTGAGGAGCCTCAGATTCGCTGAAGAATTCAGTATTGCAATTCAAATTTATCAACCTGGCTTCTCCAATCTTTATCAGTCAGTCCACATGCTTGCTGGAGAAAGTCAAGTCCAGCATTGGATGAAAACTGCTAATTGGGAAAGCCCCAAACAATCTTTAGAATTCCAATTAAGTCAACCACCAGATGTTTTATATGACCAAGCTTGTATGTTATATGACCAAGCAAGCTCATACCATACTCAAAGGTTGCATCTCGCCATTCCAAGGGCTTTCTCTAAACTACTAAACTAGAACAAATTTCAGGTGTGCACCCAAAAGCCTGCCAAATATGTTCATGATTACTACAGCAGACTCCAAATTGTCTTTAAACAAAATTCTGGACTCCCTATAGACATTGAATCCACCGGGGTGGCCTTGAATTTAATGCTTACAAACCATTTAAATAGAAACCATTTAAACCTTTTAAAGAACTATACCTTAGACAAAAATTAACAAAAACACCTGAATGGCATAATTGATGAGTAATGCCTTCTGCGAAAGATCTTGATCAAAACGGGGGAAATGTGAAACAATTTCCATCTAAAATGGAACCTGAGGATATAAAATGGAAAATCTCTTGCCTGTACCCTCAGGAAAACAAAACTTAAGGACTGAGAGACTGATTTTTTTGTAAGTGCCTGATTTACAGAAAACTGATAATATTGGAGTTTTCTTAAATGATAGAGAGTTGGTCAGGGGTTGCTTCATATCAACCTTGGGAAATTTTGCTTATGGTTTCCAGAGGCATGAAGAAGAAATGACCCAAGTCAGGTTGGTCTTGCAAAAGAAGCTGACCTGAACTTTGTTTGTATGACTGAACTGGTTTTATCTGCTCAGGAATTTTCAAAGCTGGTCTCCATTTGTTTTTTATTTTAACAGACTCTAACTGAATTCTCCCTTCTGCACATTCCTGCCCATATGTGTCCTGAATTGGAATTCCTCTGCTATTCCTGAATAAACTCATCTTTTTTGACAATTTTTTTTTTGTTTTTTTTGCGGTACGTGGGCCTCTCACTGTTGTGGCCTCTCCCGTTGCAGAGCACAGGCTCCGGACGCGCAGGTTCAGTGGCCATGGCTCACGGGCCCAGCCGCTCCGTGGCATGTGGGATCTTCCTGGACCGGGGCACGAACCCATGTCCTTTGCATCGGCAGGCGGACTCTCAACCACTGCGCCACCAGGGAAGCCCTTTTTTGACAATTTTTATCTTACCTCATTTTACCTTTTTATTTAGATTGACACCATTTACTTGATGGCCTATGTTAAGTCAGTGAGTAGAAAAATGTGCTAGGGCCTGAGGAAGGAAGAGGACTGGATTTGCCAATGGGCAGCCAGAGTGGTCCTTGCATGTTCCAGAGGTTATGAGACAGCAGCAACCCCTGCTGTCATCAACCCCTTGGACGCAGGAGGCTGGAAAAAATGAGCTCTGGATTTTGATCACAGGAGCTCTCTGTGTGGGCGCTGCTTTGGTTCAGGGAGGTCACGGAGATACCGAAACCTGGACAGTCTGACCACTGTGTGACTTTGGGCGGCTGCTACCACTTTGCGCCTCAGGTCCCTGTTTGTGAAATGAGGTTGGACCAGTCAGTTGCTATAGCCATTTTCAGGTCAAACACTGTGCGACTCTGAGTCGGGTTGGGTGGGTCCCTGATTCCGGAGGGTGCTGGCACCATGGATGTTTGGGGCTGAGACAGCAGTGATCCCAGTGCCAAGAGGAACAAGGAAGTAAGGGAATGTTTCAAATTCAGTTTCAATCTGGGCTGCTGTGAGAACTGGGTGGGGAATGGGGTGAAGGGTGGGGCTGTCAGAAGCAGAGAGGAGGTGACTATGGGCTCAGACCCCGGGGCCAGGCAGAGGAAATGGAATCAGCAGCATGACATCCTGGCAGAGGTGGGGGCAAATGTGGGGCTCCCCTAGGGAGGGACCTTGCTGGTCTCCACTGGCCCACAAGAAGCTCCCTCTCCTCTTACAACCAGGTTGGATCAGAGGAGTAGGACCAGGGCAGTGGCTGATGAAAGGGAAGGTGGGGCATGGGAGGCTTTGACTTCTCAGTCCTCAGAGTCTTTTTGCCATCACTCAGCACCCCAGTCAAGCCCTCACCTGCCCCTTCTTCCCATGTGAGAGCTTAGAGCAGGTGCCTCCCCCAGGGATGGTCTCCACACTCTGTCCACTACTGCAGAACTCCACGTGGCTGTGCAGACCCACAGCCATCTCTCGGCCTTCCCAGGCTAGGATGTGCATCTCCTCCTGGCTTGTTCTCCTGCATTCAACCTGAAACTGCTCTGAAGCCCCAGCCCACAGCAGCCTGGTTCCTCTGTCCTCCTGTTTCCCACACCTCTCTGCTCCCCACTGCCCTGCTGTATTGGGCACCTACCAAATCTCCTGTCCGTGTCTAATTATGCACCTCCCTGACTCATCTCTCCTCTTCTTTGTCATCCTTCCCCTTTCTCTCAATTCTCTCCTCCCTCATACACCTCAGGCCACTAGCTGGCCTTTTGCCTATTGCTAAGATGGTAGACCCATGATGACCCCTTTGATCCTTAGCAAATTTAACATTTATGAAAGATCCACATTTCCTAAAGCCCATAATTCTAGAGTTGGAAGGTGCTCCATGGGAGGTGACAAGGAGCCTACTGATCACGTTGGCCGGGCCCATGCTCTCAGCCCAGTGGCCAAGAGTGAGGTCTTGTCAGTGCCCCAGCCTTTGGGGAAATGATTCCGGCTAACCACACCCACTGGATGACACCTGGTATATAAACCAAAATGCCAGTTAGTTAACTGAAAATATAAGATGAAACTCCCAAAGTGTCTGAATGCTTGATGCCTGTTGATTTATTCTCCCCAGTTCTAGTCTGTTCATCTTCAGTGGGGTCTGCCCCTTTGCAAGGATTAGAACACTTGTGTCTGATGACAGGGCATTTCCTTCACAACTTGTGGGTATCTGAACACTCAAATTAAGTAGCTTGGTGAGCCTAGAATCAGAATTAGGGGAGAGGGGAGTATAAGGCTGCATTTCCCAAAGCAGAACATTCTCACGTAAATAACTTTCCCAAAAAAAGGACGTGTAAAGCCAGTTGCATTTGGAGAAGGCTGCATACTTCAGCCCCCTCCTGGAAATTGACAGTGTGTGTTGGCCTATTCAAGGCTGTGAAATGAACAAGTTTACAAGAAATTTTCCAAATTTATTTGAAGGTGAAACTGTTTTCCCCCACACTCCCTAATACTATCAGAAGGCTAATGCTGGGCTACTGTGGGTAATGGTTTCTGGGAAGTGGAGAGCCGTGTTCCTGTCCCAGGGCCTCTCCCCTCCCATCAGGCTGCCCCACCTGGTTCAGCTTCATGGGCCCCCTTTCTTGTTCTCCTTGTTGACCAGTTTCTGCTGGCAAATTCTTTCTTTATCTGTGTTATTTGCATTATCAAGGCTCTGACAACCCTTCTATACCCTGATGATAGCTTGGGAAGCCTTTTTGTGTTTAAGACGACTTCTATACCAGCAACAGGGGGTGAAAGTGCTGTTTAGGAGAACCAGGAAGGAATTCAAGAAAAAAATCATAAACTGCAGGTGCACTGAGCCAATAATGAAGCAGATGTCCGTGAGGGATTTAGAAACACAGGCATGGACCTGGGCTGAGTTTGGGGATGAGGTCTGGGGAGACCAGAATTGCTCTGACTTACACAGTGACTAGAATCTGGAGTGTCAGGGTGATCTTAGAGGGAGAGGTGAGGAGAAGCCTTGGAAAAGGAGAGGAAGCCAGATTTCACAAATAAAAACATAGAATATCCAGTAAAAGTTGAATTTCATATGAACAACAGATAATTATTTTGTATATTCCACGCAGTATTAGGGACATACTTATACTAAAGATCATTTGTTGTTCACGTGAAATTCAAATTTAACTGAACGTCCTGTATTTTATCTGACAGCAAGAAGGGGAGGCCTGGGTGGCTGGGAGGCGGGGGTGCTGGGGGCAGGCCTGAGGCAGGTGCCAGGAAGACTGCCTGCCCCTCTGTGACAGGCAGCTGTTTGCTGTGCCGTGCAGCCAGTGACTTGGAGACCACAGGCAGTGTTCTGCTACAGGGGGGTGCCTCATGGGGCTGGGGCACAGGGCCAGGATCCAGGAGAGGAAGGCTTTGTCTCACATTTGGGTTGGCACAGGGACAGAGAGAAAAGCAGAACCGCCTTGTGCAGGGTAGAGCCCAAAAAGTCACCAGGCAGGAAACTGGAGGAGGGGGTCAGGGTGTAGGGGGCTGACACAAGAACATCCCTTCCAATCCCCCACCACCAAAGTGTTCTCAGTGTCCGGGAGGAGCATTGAACTTGATGAGGGAGGTGGGATGGGACTTGAACCCACCATATCTAGACTTCAAGGAAAGGATGACTCCAGTTGACATTTGGGTCTTATATGTTTGTGTATGTACACATGTGTATGTGTCTGTGTGTATGATCTTACCTATTACATGTTAGTTTTGTTAGTCTCTCAGAATCCTAGAGATGGGATAACAATCCTTATTGTTATCCTTAAAAAGGACTTCAAAGACCAATTATTTCAGTACTCTCATGGTAGGCATGAAGAAACTGAGGCCCAGAGGAGTGAACCGGCTTGTCCAGAGTCACACAGCTGAGCCAGAACTAGCAGCCCCTGTGGTAAACACAGCTCCTTCTGCTATTCTAAGTTCTCTCTCCACATTCAAGAGTTAACATTGCTGTGCCTTGTCTATAAAATGGGGACAATAATAGTTTATCACAGGACGGTCGTGAGGATTAACTAAAATGATACATGATTAGAAGTGTCCACCACTGTTACCTGTTTTTATTGTCATCTCTTGACACCTATGTTGTTTCAGTCCTCTGAAAAGCTGTTGCCATGACAGGATTAGACATGCAAAAGATTAATTGGAGGAAAAGCCTCTGAAAGAAGGGGAGTATATTTGTTATCTATTCCTGCAGATCAGATTACCTCGAAACTCAGCGGCTTAAAACAACAAACGTATTATTTCACAGTTTCTGAGAGTCAGGAATCTGGAGAGGTTTAGCTAGGTGCTTCTGGCTCAGGGCCTCTTGGAAGGTTGCAGTTGAGCTATCAGCCGGGGCAACGGTCAGCTAAAGGCTTCCAAACTCACTCAGGTGACTGTTGGCTGGAGGCCTCAACTCTTTACTGTGTGGACTAGAGCTGCTCAACAACATGGCAGCTGGCTTCCCCCAGAGCAAGTGATCTGAGAGAGAGAGAGGGAGAGAACAAGACAGAAGCCGCAGTGCCTTTCATAGCCTTATCTCAGAAATGACGTACTATCTCTTGTGCTATATTCTACTGGTCACACAGACCGAACCTGGTACAATGTGGGAGGGGACTGCATAGGAACACGAATACTGGGAGGTGGGGATCATTGAACGCCATTTGGAGACTGGCTACCACAGGGAGGGAACCAGAGAGGGTGAGAGCAGCCTTTGGACCACGATTCAGGGAAAGAGGAAAGGAAAAAGGACTGGGTAGGAAGAGTCCTAGGTCACAGCTCAGTTCTAACATGGTTCTCATCAGGCCAATAGGGTGTTCTCCAGCCAGAGTCATGCATTGGAGAAGCTCCATGGTTTGCTGGAATGGGCCTGCATTATAGTCTCACTGTGCTCAGGCATTGGTTGGGAGCAGCCTAAGGTGGGCGGTAGGGGGAAGAAATGGCCTCTGGGCAAAGGTGACGGTAGACACAGAGGGACAGCAGCTGTGTTGTCAGTCAGTTATGCTCCTTGCAGCAGGAGACCTGAGCAGTGCATTTTCATGGCTGTCACAAAACCCTGCCCCACAGTACATAAATGTAATCAAAGAAACTGTTCTTCAAAAGATATTATGTGTGGTTGGGCCCAGGGAGATGTGAGGCCAAGCGCCAAGTGAATCACAAGCAAGTGATTTTCTTTTCAGTGGACAAATATTTTCTAAGTTTCAGCTCTGCCTAGGCCTGGAAAGACACCGTCTCTGTCCTCCTGGCATTCCCAGCTGAGCCAGCCTGACAGGTAAGCACATATCTGGGAAGGCTTCCCGTAGGAGGTGACACCTTAGCTGAATCTTTCAAGACTGTAGGGATTAGCCAGGCAAAGAAAGGAGAGGGCTCTCTGGTAGAGACAGAAAAAGGTGAGGCCTGTGCAGCCCTAACAACCAGGACAGCCTGCAAATCCCTTCACCAGGGACGCACACCTGTCACGTCCTCGGGGAGTGTAAGGTCTCAGGCCAGGCTGGATAGTGCTACGGACCACAGCACAGCCAGGGGGACAATGTGATGCAGATGTTCATAGACAGTGAAGCAGGGCCAAGAGTGAGGTCTGAGGGGCGGGTTGAGGCCGGCAGGAAAACAAGACTCAAGGGCAGAAGCTGGGAAGATGCAGAACAGACTGAGGAGTTCAGTGGAGGTGGGTCAAGGCAGGTTGCAAATGATGGGAAGTCCCCGGGGCCCAATGACCTATTGTGCCAGAGGCAAGGGACACACGTGAGCACCAGCCTGCAGAGGCACACAGGGCCAGGCAGCCACCAAGCAAGAGAAGTGGAGGGGATGTGAGAGGTGACCAGGGTGGGGCTGAGGCTGGGGAGTGGCTGAGGCTGGCAGGAGCGCTCAACAATCTCCCACTGGGAGGAACCAAAGATGGGAGAAGGCGCGCATAAAAAGTTGTGTTGACTCGTCTTGGGTTCCCAGAGTGACAACCAACAATTAAAGAAGGCTTGAGAGTAGAAAGGTGGGAAGGGGGAAAGATGGCTCCGAGGATGTACCAGAGGAGGAAGGCCATGGAGATGGCATAGTCTGTGAAATGGGGCAGAAGAGGCAGAAGGGGGTGGAAACGAGGGAGAAAGGACACAGAGGAAGACACCGAATAAGAGCAGGTGGGAATGAGTATTGGAAATAGGCTGGTTGTCAAGGAGCTCCTGTGCCCAAGTTCTTGTACCTTGGAGTCACATCACATCCAGGAGGGAGATTCCCCTCTCCCCACCCCCTCCTGAACTTGGGTCTGGGAAGGGGGGATGGGAGGGTGGGAAGCATGGGGAGCAACTACAGGGCTTGGGGGATGTAGGCAGAGAAGGCATGCCTCCTCAAAGCTTCCCTCGGTTAGGGGTCTGCTCTGTACCCTCTGGGAACATTTTATCTTCCCTCATAACAATCCCTGAGAAGGGGATTACCATCTTATGTCAGCCCAGAGGAGACTGAGGCTCAGAGAGGTCCAAATGGGTGCATTCCCAAATGTAGCCCTCAGACCTATGCTGGTCACCGTGAGATAACTACAGAAACTGGGAAGAGGTGTTTGGGAACTTCTACAGCACTGTGACAGAGAAGTTGCTTCTCTCTTATATAATAAACATTTGGCATAAAACAGCTAGGAATAAACTTTAAAAGAATTGTGAAAAAGTCATATGGGGAAAGCTTTTAAACTGTTAACGAAGGATTTAAAAAAGAAAGTCCTGAATAAATAGGAAGACATGTCGTGTTCCCAGATGAAAAGCGTTAATAGTATAAACATGTAATTCTCCCCATATTAATCTCTGCAGTTAGAACTAAAATGCTAATGTTATTTTTTGAAACTTGAAAAAAATTTATTTTTTAAATTTATTTTATTTATTTATTTTGGCTGCATTGGGTCTTCATTGCTGCGCGGGCTTTCCCTAGTTGCAGCGAGCGGGGTCTACTCTTCGTTGCAGTGCACAGGCTTCTCATTGTGGTGGTCTCTCTTTGCTGCAGAGCATGGGCTCTAGGCACGTGGTCTTCAGTAGTTGTGGCATGTGGGCTCAGTAGTTGTGGCGCACAGGCTTAGTTGCTCCGCGGCATGTGGGATCCTCCCGGACCAGGGCTCGAACCCATGTCCCCTGCATTGGCAGGTGGATTCTTAACCACTGTGCCACCAGGGAAGTCCTGAAACTTGAAAATTTGATTCTCAAATTCACATGGAAAAATAAATTTTGAGTGACTAGCCAGACATCAAAATGTAAAACTATAGTAACTTAAAGTATAGTCTTGGTCTAAGAACTGGTAAATAGATCAATGTAAGGGAACAATATCAGAGAAAAATTCATGGAAATTAAATGAAGATTTTTGACAATTTGAAACTCTGGTACTAAATGAAATAATATCTCTATGTGTTTAATAAACGTGTCTCTAGGAATGTTTATTTCACTTTATAATGTCATTTGAAAGACTTCTGTATTCATGGGGCCCATCAAGCAATATTCATTGAAAGCAAGAATTTTTGAAAAAAAAATTCCACAAAGAAAAGAAATGAGTAGTTTGCTTCACAAGATAGTGATTTGAAAACGAAGATACTCTTGGGGAAACATAAAGTTCACAAATGTTTGGCTAAAATGTGACGGGTTGGCAAATTACAGACCTAATCCAGCTGCTGACTATTTTTGTAAATAAAGTTTTATTGGAACACAGCCACGCCCATTCGTTTCCATACTGTCTACAGCTGCTTTCATGCTACCATGGAAGAGTTGAGTAGCTATGGACAAAGATTGTATGGCCCTTTGCAGAAAAAGTTTGCCAGGCTCTGCTCTTTGTAATCGAATTAGAATAAATTAAAAGTCAGATGAAGGGTATCTGATTGTGCTACAATTTATTTATATTTTGCGGTACACGGGCCTCTCACTGTTGTGGCTTCTCCTGTTGCGGAGCACAGGCTCCAGACGCGCAGGCTCAGCGGCCATGGCTCATGGGCCTAGCCGCTCCACAGCATGTGGGATCTTCCCAGACCGGGCACGAACCCGTGTCCCCTGCATCAGCAGGCAGACTCTCAACCACGGTGCCACCAGGGAAGCCCTATAATTTATTTTTAATCAGAAAAAATACTCTAAGCAATCACTGTGTATTTATAATCATAAAATAGGTTCAATGATACCCAACAATTTGATAAATAAAATATAAAATAAGCATATTATCATGTAAAATTTTGGGATTAATATTTTATGTCTTTGGTTTTTATGTTTCATTTGTCTACTAATTCTCTTTTTTTCTGATTCTTTTCCTTCCAGCTTTAGTGAGTCATAATTGACATACAGCACCGTATAAGTTTAAAATGTACAGCATGACAGCATGATGGTTTCACTTACATTAGAAAATGATTGCCACAATAAATTCAGTGAATATTCATCATTTCATATAGATACAAAAGAAAAAGAAAAAAAATTTTTTTCCTTGTGATGAGAGCTCTTAGGATTTATTCTCTTAACAACTTTCATATATAACATAAAGTGGCATTAATTATATTTATCATGTTTAACATTACATCCCTAGTAGTTATTTATCTTATAACTGGAAGTTTTTACCTTTTGGCTATTTTCATTCAATTCTCCCTTCCTTCACCCCCATCCCCACCTCTGGTAACCATAAATCTGATCTCTTTTTCTATGAGTTTGTTTGTTTATTTTTGAAGTATAGTTAACCTACAACACTATGTTAGTTCCTGGTTCACAACATTGTGATTCGATATTTCTAGACATTTCAAAATGATCATCACAATAAGTCTAGTTACCATCTGTCACCATACAAAGATGTTATATTATTATTGAGTATATTCCCTACACTGTACATTTCATCCCTGTGATTCATTTGTTTTGTAACTAGAAATTTGTACATCTTAATTTCCCTCAGCTATTTCTCTCATCACTCCACCACCCTCTCCTCTGGCAGCCACCTGATTATTTTTTGTATCTATGACTCAAGTTTCTGTTTAGTTATGCTTCTTCATTTGTTTTGTTTTTTAGATTCCACATATAAGTGGAATCATACAGTATTGTCTTTCTCTTTCTGATTTATTTTCCTTAGTATAATGCCTTCTAGGTCCACACATGTCTCAAATGACAAGATTTCATTCTTTTTTTATGGCAGAGTAACATTCCAGTGTGTGTGTGTGTGTGTGTGTGTGTGTGTATACCACATCTTCTTTATCCATTTATCTATTGATGAGCACTTCCTTAACTTTCTGCATTTCTACAAGATGCTCCACCTCCCTTCAGAAAACTTGCACAAGCCTCTTAGAAAGCCTCATCTACCAGAGGGCAGACAGCAGAAGTAAGAAGAACTACAATCCTGCAGCCTGTGGAACAAAAACCACATTCACAGAAAGATAGACAAGATGAAAAGGCAGAGGGCTATGTACCAGATGAAGGAACAAGATAAAACCCCAGAAAAACAACTAAATGAAGTGGAGATAGGCAACCTTCCAGAAAAAGAATTCAGAATAATGATAGTGAAGATGACCCAGGACCTTGGAAAAACGATGGAGGCAAAGATCGAGAAGATGCAAGAAGTGTTTAACAAAGACCTAGAAGAATTAAAGAACAAACAAACAGAGATGAACAATACAATAACTGAAATGAAAAATGCACTAGAAGGAATCAATAGCAGAATAACTGAGGCAGAAGAATGGATAAGTGACCTGGAAGACAGAATGGTGGAATTCACTGCTGCAGAACAGAATAAAGAAAAAAGAATGAAAAGAAATGAAGACAGCCTAAGAGACCTCTGGGACAACATTAAACGCAACAACATTCACATTATAGGGGTCCCAGAAGGAGAATAGAGAGAGAAAGGACCTGAGAAAATATTTGAAGAGATTAGTCGAAAACTTCCTTAACATGGTAAAGGTAATAGCCACCCAAATCCAAGAAGTGCAGAGAGTCCCATACAGGATAAACCCAAGGAGAAAAACACACCAAAACACATAGTAATCAAATTGGAAAAAAATCAAAAGACAAAGAAAAATTATTGAAAGCAGCAAGGGAAAAATGACAAATAACGTACAAGGGAACTCCATAAGGTTAATAGCTGATTTCTCAGCAGAAGCTCTGCAACCAGAAGGGAGTGGCATGATATACTTAAAGTGATGAAAGGGAAGAACCTCCAAACAAGATTACTTGACCTGGCATTCAGATTCAATGGAGAAATCAAAAGCTTTACAGACAAGCAAAAGCTAAGAGAATTCAGCACCACCAAACCAGCTCTACAACAAATGCTAAGGAACTTCTCTAAGTGGGAAACACAGAGAAGAAAAGGACCTACAAAAATGACCCAAAACAATTAAGAAAATGGTCATAGGGACATACATATTGATAATTACTTTAAACGTGAATGGATTAAATGCTCCCGACCAAAAGACACAGGCTTGCTGAATGGATACAAAAACAAGACCATATATATGCTGTCTACAAGAGACCCACTTCAGACCTAGGGACACATAAGAGATTGAAAGAGAGGGGACGGGAAAAGATATTCCATGCAAATGGAAATCAAAAGAAAGCTGGAACAGCAATACTCATATTGGATAAAATAGACTTTAAAATAAAGAATGTTACAAAAACAAGGAAGGACACTATATAATGATCAAGGGATCAAACCAAGAAGAAGATATAACAATTATAAATATATATGCACCCAACATAGGAGCACCTCAATACATAAGGCAACTGCTAACAGATATAAAAGAGGAAATCAACAGTAACACAATAATAGTGGGGGACTTTAACACCTCACTTACACCAATGGACAGATCATCCAAAATGAAAATCAATAAGGAAACAGAAGCTTTAAATGACACAATAGACCAGACAGATTTAATTGATATTTATAGGACATTCCATCCAAAAACAGCAGATGACACTTTCTTCTCAAGTGCACACAGAACATTCTCCAGGATAGATCACATCTTGGGTCACAAATCAAGCCTCAGTAAATTTAAGAAAACTGAAATCATATCAAGCATCTTTTCTGACCACAATGCTATGAGATTAGAAATGAATTACAGGTAAAAGAACGTAAAAAATACAAACACATGGAGGCTAAACAATACGTTACTAAATAACCAAGAGATCACTGAAGAAATCAAAGAGGAAATTAAAAAATACATAGAGACAAATGACAATGAAAACACGACAATCCAAAACCTATGGGATGCAGAAAAAGCAGTTCTAAGAGGGAAGTTTATAGCTATACAAGCCTACCTCAAGAAGCAAGAACAATCTCAAATAAACAATCTAACCTTACACCTAAAGGAACTATAGAAAGAAGAACAAACAAAACCCAAAGTTAGCAGAAGGAAGAAATGATAAAGATCAGAGCAGAAATAAATGCAATAGAAACAAAGAAAACAATAGCAAAGATCAATAAAACTAAAGCAGGTTATTTGAGAAGATAAACAAAATTGATAAACCACTAGCCAGACTCATCAAGAAAAAGAGGGAGAGGACTCAATCAATAAAATTAGAAATGAAAAAGGAGAAGTTACAACAGACACCGCAGAAATACACAGCACCCTAAGAGACTACTACAAGCAACTCTATGCCAATAAATGGGCAACCTGGAAGAAATGGACAAATTCTTTGAAAGAGATAACCTTCCAAGACTGAACCAGGAAGAAATAGAAACTATGAACAGACCAATCATAAGTAATGAAATTGAAACTGTGACTAAAAATCTTCCAACAAACAAAAGTCCAGGGACCAGATGCTTCACAGGTGAATTCTATCAAACATTTAGGGAAGAGCTAACACCCATCCTTCGTCAAACTCCTTCCAAAAATTGCCAAGGAAGGAACATTCCCAAACTCATTCTATGAGGCCACCATCACCCTGATACCAAAAACTAGACAAACATACTACAAAAAAAAAGAAAATTACAGACGAATATCCACTGATGAATAAAGATACAAGAATCCTCAAAAAAATACTAGCAAACAGAATCCAACACACATTAAAAGGACCATACTCCATGATCAAGTGGGATTTATCGCAGGGATGCAAGTATTCTTCAATATATGAAAATCAATCAATGTGATACACCGTATTAACAAATTGAAGAATAAAAACCATATGATCATCTGAATAGATGCAGAAAAAGCTTTTGACAGAATTCAACACCTGTTTATGATAAAAAACTCTCCAGAAAGTGGGCATAGAGGGAACCCTACCTCAACATAATAAAGGCCATATATGACAAACCCACAGCAAACATCATTCTCAAGGGTGAAAAACTGAAAGCATTTCCTCCAAGATCAGAAAAAGACAAGGATGTCCACTCTCACCACTATTATGCAAACATTGTTTTGGAAGTCCTAGCCACAGCAATCAGAGAAGGAAAAGAAATAAAAGGAATACAAATTGGAAAAGAAGAAGTAAAACTGTCACTGTTTGCAGATGACATGTTACTATACATAGAGAATCCTAAAGATGCCACCAGAAAACTATTAGAGCTAATCAATGAATTTGGTAAAGTTGCAGGATACAAAATTAATGCACAAAAATCTCTTGCATTCCTACACAGTAATGATGAAAAATCTGAAAGAGAAATTAAGGAAACAATCCCATTTACCATTGCAACAAAAAGAATAAAATACCTAGGAATAAACCTACCTAGGGAGACAAAAGACTTGTATGCAGAAAACTGTAAGACACTGATGAAAGAAATTAAAGATGATACCAATAGATGGAGAGATATACCATGTTCTTGGATTGGAAGAATCAATATTGTGAAAATGACTATACTACCCAAAGCAATCTACAGATTCAATGCAACCCCTACCAAATTACCAACGGCATTTTTTACAGAACTAGAACAAAAAATCTTAAAATTTGTATGGAGACAAAAAAGACCCCGAATAGCCAAAGCTACTAGCCAAAGCTAGTCTTGAGGGAAAAACACGGAGCTGGAGGAATCAGACTCCCTGACTTCAGACTATACTACAAAGCTACAGTAATCAAGACAATATGGCACTGGCACAGAAACAAAAACATAGATCAATGGGACACAATAGAAAGCCCAGAGGTAAACCCACACACCTATGGTCAACTAATCTATGACAAAGGAGGCAAGGATATACAATGGAGAAAAGACAGTCTCTTCAATAAGTGGTGCTGGGAAAACTGGACAGCTACATGTAAAAGAATGAAATTAGAACACTCCCTAACACCATACACAAAAATAAACTCAAAATGGATTCGAGACCTAAATGTAAGACCAGACATTATAAAACTCTTAAAGGAAAACATAGGAAGAGCACTCTTTGACATAAATCACAGCAAGATCTTTTTTGATCCACCTCCTAGAGTAATGGAAATAAAAACAAAAATTAACAAATGGGAAATAATGAAACTTCAAAGCTTTTGCACAGCAAAGGAAACCATAAACAAGACAAAAAGAGAACCCTCACAATGGGAGAAAATATTTGCCAACTAAGCAATGGACAAAGGATTAATCTCCAAAATATCTAAACAGCTCATGCAGCTCAATATTAAAAAAACAAACAAACCAATCCAAAAATGGGCAGAAGACCTAAACAGACATTTCTCCAAAGAAGACATACATATGGCCAAGAAGCACATGAAAAGCTGCTCAACATCGCTAATTATTAGAGAAATGCAAATCAAAACTACAATGAGGTATCAGCTCACACCAATTAGAATGGGCTTCATCAAAAAATTTACAAACAACAAATTCTGGATAGGGTGTGGACAAAAGGGAACCCTCTTGCACTGTTGGTGGGAATGTAAACTGATACAGCCACTATGGAGAACAGTATGGAGGTTCCTTAAAAAACTAAAAATGGAATTACCATATGATCCAGAATCCCACTACTGGGCATATACCCAGAGAAAACCATAATTCAAAAAGACACATGCACCCCAATGTTCATTGCAGCACTATTTACAATAACCCGGTCATGGAAGCAACCTAAATGCCCATTGACAGACAAATGGATAAAGAAGATGTGGTACATATATACAATTAAATATTACTCATCCATAAAAAGGAACGAAATTGGGTCGTTTGTGGAGACGTGGATGGATCTAGAGACTATCATACAGAGTCCAGTATGTCAGAAAGAGAAAAACAAATATCGTATATTAACACATATATGTGGAACCTAGAAAAATGGTACAGATGAACCAGTTTGCAGGTCAGGAATTGAGACACAGATGTAGAGAACAAACGTATGGACACCAAGGGGGAAAAGCGGCCAGGGGGTGGTGGTGGTGGTGTGATGAATTGGGAGATTGAGATTGACATGTATACACTGGTGTGTATAAAATTGATGACTAATAAGAACCTGCTGTATAAAAAAACAAATAAAAAAAAATTAAAAAAAAACCCAAGATGCTCCAGTTCATATTTTGTATTTCTTGCCTGAATCCTAGAATTAGTCATTTCTCCAAGGAGCCCAGGCTCCTTTTTATTGGCGAATGGCATTAGCAACCAAGATCCTTGATGCTAGGTGTGTCCATTGCTACCACAGCATCTCTAAGCTGACAGAGCAAGAAAATATATGTATATACTAACCCACATACATACACACATATATATATAAATATTTTGTATAAAATCATCTGTATCTATATTAAGCTACACATGAGTTCATGCTGATGTCTCCAACGCCAATCCATTTCTACAGATAACTCTATCTTCCTCCCCTGCTTACCTGTAACCTCCCACTCTAACAGGGAGGTACCTGATTGCTGCCATCACCGTTTGCTTAATTGCTCAATACCAGTGTACATCAGAATTGTTAACCTGTACGCAAAGGAGAAAGAATTTGATATACAGTTTCTTTTGCCTTTAATCTTACATACTCCACTCATCTGCAAAATTACTTATGTCAGCACCATTTCCTCCACCCCTATTAGGGAGATTGTTTCATACATTTGTAATACAGTTAGGTTGTTTTGACACATTCTGCATTCTGTCCTGGGATTCCTGACCTCCTAAATTAATACTTTTTCATTCGCACACATTAAGGTTCACTCTTTGTGCTGTAAAGTATTACAGGCTTTTACACATGGGTCGTGTCATATATCCACCACTACAGTATCATACAGAACAGTTTCACTGCCCTAAAAACCCCAGCGCTTCACCTACTCAACTCCTCCTCTTCCCCCTTCCCCTTAGCAACCACTGATCTTTTTACCAATTACGCTGTAATTTTGCCTTTTGCAGAAAGTACTGTATTGTATAAAAATATTGATCTATGATGAATTAAAAAATCTTTAAACTTAATACTTCAGCACAAATAGTTTAAAAAGCAGTGATCTTTTTCTTTTTTTTTTTTTTTTTTTTTTTTTTTTGCGGTACGCGGGCCTCTCACTGGTGTGGCCTCTCCCGTTGCGGAGCACAGACTCCGGACGCGCAGGCTCAGCTGCCATGGCTCACGGGCCCAGCTGCTCCGCGGCATGTGGGATCTTCCCAGACCAGGGCACGAACCCGTGTCCCCTGCATTGGCAGGCGGACTCTCAACCACTGTGCCACCAGGGAAGCCCAAAAGCAGTGATCTTAATAATCAACCCAAGGCCACTCCACTACCACAAGGGAGAATGAGAATTTGAAGTCACGTTTGTTTGGTTCTGAGTCCTGAGCTGGTTTCCATGTCTGTCTCTTGATTCTCCCCTATTCAAGCATTAAGAGGGATCCCTCATTCTGAGCTCTGAATAGCCACTATGAGATGCTTTAGGAGCCAGTTAGACAAGATTATGGAGGAAAACAAAAGTGGGCAAGCCATGGTTACAAAAAAGGCCTTTATGTGGACTCAGGAAGTTGAAGGAAGAAGGAAGATGAAAACTGTGCATATGGCCCTGGGCATTACGTAAAGCCCATTTGCATTTTGGAGGTGATTCCATAGCCCCAAGTTGGGACCCTCCCTTATGCCAGGCCCTTACTGGGTGCCTAGGACACAGGACACAGAGGGACACTGTCCTTCAAGAAGTTCACAGCCTAGCAGGGTATTTGTCAATAGATACACACCTGATACATTATAAAGAGAAAACAGGAAACCATTAATTCTTTGGAGATGATAAAAATGTAAGAGTCGGGAGAAGAAATGGGTGGTAGGATCTTTACCCAGTCAACCAAAAAAAAAAAAAATGAAGAATCTCATGAAAAGATCAAATATTTGCATTATGTGGTAATTGAATGACTGTAAACCTCTTGCTGAGGGGGAAGAATTATAAATGGAGATGTAAAGTGTAGAAAAGAAGCTCAGTCCATAAGTATCAAAGAAGTAAAAAAAACACTCTTGCGATTACAGTGAGTGTGGGAAGACTTTCAGGTGGACCTGCGGTTTAATTTGACCCCAGAGAAACCAACCAGTGAGTAACTCTGAGCATTGCCCCTGGGAAATCTGTAGTGCCATAGAATTGCCTCTGAGGTCTCACTGTGACAAAAACTATAAGTCGTGGTGGGCTGGGGCTGCCTTGATAGCTCTTTTTGTTCTATGGTGTGTGCACTAGGGCTCACGTGAAAATAAGAAATATGCATCACAAAGAAGGACTAACGATTAACACGAAGGGTAACCTGACCTTTGTCCTCCATGGTCACAGACCTAAGGCAGTGAGCAGGGGCCCCCAAAATAAGATGGACCAGAAGGAGAGGGACAGCTTGAGGCTGAAGTGGCTTCTCTGTGACTCTGTTGTATTGATAACTCCACCTGCGGCCTCTTTTCTGAGTCAAATGTCACAACTCCCTCCTGGGCATTTCTCCCAGATGTGTCCTCAGACATTCCAAATTCACTTCTCCCAAACTAATCATTGCATCCCAAACCTGCTCTTTTTCTTTTTTATTGAGATAAAATTCACATAAACTCATCATTTTAACCATTTTAAAGTGTACAATTCAGGGGTTTTAGTATATTTACCATGCTGTGCAACCATCACCACTAATTCCAAAACATTTTTATCACCCCCCCAAAACAACCCTGTACCCATTAAAGAGTCATTCCCCATTACTCTCTCCCCAACCCCTAACAACCACTCATCTCTATGGATTTGCCTATTCTCTGGACATTTCACATAAATGGAACCACACAATATGTGGTCTTCTGTATCTGACTTCTTTCACTTACCATAAATTTTCAAGGTTCATCCATGTATCAGTAGCATGTATCAGTACTTCATTTCTTTCTATGCCTGAATAATATTCCATTGTATAGCTATACAACTGTTTGTTTATCCCACACTTGCTCTTATGCCCGTCTTGTATATCTACTGAGTAGCAGCCTTCATCCTGTGCTCCGTACCAAAAATTGGAATGTCTTCTTTGATCTTTTCCTCCCTCATAATCCAGTCAGGCAAGGTTGAAGTCTTGTCGATTCTATCCCTCTCTAAATCTCTCCTCCCCACCCTTCTACCATCATGGACCCTACCCACGGTCAGGGACACCCTCCTCTCTACTCAGATGACTACCCCCAATCCCCTGAACTGTCACCCTGCCTCCAGCTCTGTCCCTTCTGTCCATTCTCGACATCATGGTGGCGGGGACCCTTATTTTCAGAGCTGACCATGTCTCTGTTCTGCTTACAATCCTTCCATGCCTTCCCACTGCCCTCAGGATAAAGTTCAAATTTCTCATCATGGCTTACAAATCCCTCCAGGACAGAAGCCCTGCCTGGCCCTCTGCCTCATCTTGCATCTACACTCCAACTGACTGAGCTCTGTCCTGAGCCAGCCAGACTGTCCCCTGGACAAGTAGGAGCTCATCAATTAAGACTCACCTTGGTCACCACTTTCTCTCTTGATCTCTTGCCCACCCTCCAAACTGGACTAGACCCCTCACAAGCCTCCCCATGGCAGTTAGAACACTGGGTTGCACTCATATTTACCTCTGGCTCAGGTGGTTACATGTCTGACCCCTTCTCCTTGTTCCAATCTCCACTCAGTGTCACCTCCACAGAGAGGCCTTCCTTGATGACGCCATGCCACCACCTACTCCAGTCACTAGATATCACATTTCATTCTTTGCACTTATATCTACCTGTAGTCTTTTAAATTTATTTGCTTGTTTATTATCTCTTTTCCTGTAGTGGAATAACTGAGGACATGGAAAGGAGACGTGACCCATGAGCCCCCCACCCCAGCAAACTGGGGGCCTGATGAATAAGCCAGAACTGCAAACAGTCCTGATTGCTTTGAGCCCCCCCCCTCTCCCACCCGCCCGGCAAACGGGGGCCTGCGAAGAAGCATTGAGTGCTTTGGGCACTGATCCATGAGATGTCCTCAGTATTAATCAGAGTGGTGGGAAGGCAAGGAAATGTCCTTGTGCTACTTCAGTATAATCAAAATAATGGTGGGAACTTTGTGCTGCTTTTGCGCTCAAGGACGAAGCACGGCATGTTCTCAAGAAAGCCAATGATTGCTTGTTATAATTAATAAAACATAGGTTGCTGCTTTGGCATTTCTGAAATGTTAAAAAAACAAGTCTTAAAACGTAAACCTAGATAATGCTTTAATAAAAGCTGCCACAGCAGGACAGACGGCGCTGTTTTGCCTGAGCGAGCGGCAGCCCTCTACTGCTGTGCTTCGGCACAATTCATCTCGTGTGATGAGCTTACTTTCGGCCCTGTCATAAGATAAACTACAACATTTGGCGCCCGAACAGGGACCTGAAGGTAAGTAATCGCGTGATCGAGGGACCGAAGGGGAAATTGGTCCACTCAAGAGTAAGCAAAACCTTCGGGAACAGTAGAGTAACTGTAATGGGGAATTCCCATTCAGTAGAATTGCAATACGCTAGACTCCTGAAACAGTTAATACGGAGTTCAGGAGTGAAGTGAGACCAGAATCTTTTGATGAATTGTTTGCGCTGGTACGTAAACATTGTTACTGGTTTCAATCTACTGGTCATAACTAGTTGAATTTAAAAGTTTGGAAACAGGTTATGCGAGCCTTAAGAAGAGCTCATCAGCATGGAGACCCTATATCTGTCCGTGTTTGGTCTCTTTGTAAAATTAATTTCCCTTGCCCTGGAACCATTACAATCTGAACGGAAAGTGAAAACGGGGCGCGGCCTCAGCGTCCGAATTCTGCTGCCGATCATTCTGCTGCTTTTCGTACTCTGTTTCGTGAGTCTCCTATAGAGGACCTTCCTCCGCCTCCTCCTCCCCTTGTGTCTGAGACAGGAGAGGATTTTTCGGATTCCGGGATGAAGGGGCTTTTTCTGATGGTAATAAAGATCGGGAGCAGACTAGCAAACTAAATGAAATGCCACTTTCTCAACAGAATGAGATTTCTGATATACTTTCAAAGTTTAAAATTTGATGGTTAAATTGGAAGAAAATAAAAATAATGCTACCACCCCCTCATATCAGGAGCATGTCCTACTATTCCTTCGGCTCCTCCTTTAGAATTAGCAGCTCATCCTGTTGGAGCCTCTCGTCAGTTTCGCTTTCCTCTAAAACCTGAATCTAATAGAATATTGTTGGAAGAGGAGATGAATAAGGAAGAAAAGCAATATTCTGAACTATTCTTTGCTTTCCCTATTGTTAGACGAGCTATGCCTGCTAATGATCAATTTCCGAATGGTTATGTAAATGTTGATTATAACCAGCATGATATAAAAATTTTTTAAATGCTAAAAGAAGCCATTAATGCGTATGGGATGCATTCTAATTATGTTCAAGGACTTTTGTCTGGGTATGCTACTAAAAACATGTTAATTCCTCATGATTGGGAAGCGATTGCCAAAACTGTTCTTGAACCTGGACAATATATGCAGTTTAAGACTTGGTGGAGAGAGGAAGCTGAAAACATGGCAAGGACTAATGCGGCCCATAATCCTCCAGGGCCACTTTTAGATGAATTAATAGGAGCAGGCGCATTTAGTAATCTACAAGCTCAAGCTCAATTTGATGATTTACGAATCATTCAAATACGTATGTGTTGTTTACGAGCATGGTTACGAGTTAAACTCCCGGGAAAAACAGCTCAATCTTTTACTAAGTTAATGCAAGGGCCTGGTGAACCTTACACTGATTTCTTGTCTAGACCGCGTGCAGCCATTCAAAGAGCTGTAACACAAATAGACGTTCAAGATTTATTATTACAATCTTTGGCCTTTAAGAATGCAAATTCTGAATGCCAGAAGGCATTGCAGCCTTTACGGGCTGTAAATGCTCACCTTGAGGAGTATATAAAAGCTTGCCATGATATTGGATCTCCTACTTATCATGCCAATTTACTTGCAGCTGCCATAAATGAAGGGTTGAAAGATAATCGTACTTAATGTTACAGTTGTGGAAAGTGTGGACATGTGATGCAAGATTGTCGAAAAGGGCAAGGCCAAATATCAAAACAGGTTAAGAATGAGCAGCTACCTA
Organism: Phocoena sinus; assembly: GCF_008692025.1. Lineage (NCBI taxonomy): Eukaryota > Metazoa > Chordata > Mammalia > Artiodactyla > Phocoenidae > Phocoena > Phocoena sinus. The sequence continues at coordinate 73,026,523 of NC_045766.1, read as the reverse complement.
GTATGTGTCGCCGGTGTAGTAAAGGACGACACTGGGCTAATAAATGCCGTTCCAAAAGGGATAAGTTAGGAAATCTTTTGCCTCCACGAGATGATGTCTTGGGAAATGGGAAGCTAGGCCCAACCCGGGGCCGCAACAACAATATGGGAAAAGTGACAGTAAACTCTCAACAGTATCCAGTAAGCAATGCCAGCTTTTATCAGACGTTACAGGACAGTCTCAACCTCGGCTCTTAGTTACTGATCTCACGCATGCTACCAGCGGCAGTGCTGCCGTTGACTTAATTGCTCCTCGAGATTGTATCTTTACGCCAGCAGGAGGAGTACACAAGTTAGCTACAGGAGTTTATGGCCCTATACCTGCAGGAACTGTTGGGACTATTATTAGGACGAAGTAGTTTGACTCTGCAGGGTGTAACAGTTCATACTGGAGTTATTGATGAGGATTATAATGGAGAAATTTCTATTATGATTTCTGTTACAAAATCTATAGAATTTAATAAGGGACAAAGAATTGCTCAATTGTTACTGTTACCATATGTAAAACAAGCAGCCGCCCCAGTAAAGCGTATGGGGGAGGGGTTCGGCAGCACAGAAAAAAATGTTTTTTGGCAATCCTTTATCAATGACCAACGTCCTCAATTAACGATTACTTTTAACAATAATGTGAAATTTACGGGCCTTGTTGATACGGGAGCTGATGTGTCTATAATACAACAGTCTGAATGGCCTTCATATTGGCCTTTAGAAAAGGTGGAAGCTTATGACAGCTTTAAAAAAGATTAATGCCTGGGTAGGACATATGGTTAACAAATCTGGAAATCATAGTTTAACTTTCATGAAAATGTTACTCGATATACTCGTAGTTGTGTAAATTACCTTATATATTGTTAAAGGGACCAGCTGTATGGAATGAGACTCAAGGTATTATAATGTGTAAAAATTACTCTCTCTATACCTGCATTAACTCTAGTATATCTTTTAACATATCTACTGAAAGTTTGTATATCTTACGAGCTCAGACAGGTCTTTGGCTTCCTGTCAATCTTGGAAGGGAATGGCAAAAATCTCTTCCTATGGCTGTTTTGCAATATTTAGCTGATACATTAAAAAGAAGTAAAAGATTTGTAGGAATGTTGATTACAGCTCTCATGGGTATTATAGCCATACCAGCTACTGCTGCAGTAGCTGGAGTTGCTTTAGAACAATCTATTCAGACCGTTGATTATATAAGTGATTGGCATAAAAATTCTGAAATGCTTTGGTCCTCTCAACGACAAATTGATTCGGAAATACATTCGGAAATAGCAGACTTACAACAAGCTGTGTTTATGTTGGGGGACCAACTTGTGAATTTACAAAGACAAATGAAGCTACGTTGTGACTGGAATCAAAGTGCCTTTCGTGTCACTTCAGTTCCATATAATCAGTCTACATTCCCCTGAACAAAAATAAAAAAGCATTTATTACATCACAAAAATTTGACAGAAAAAATTGCAAATTTACAAGGGAAAATTCAACAAACTTTTCAAAAGAGATTACAACGACTTAATTCACAAGAAGTATGGACTGAAATTATTCAGTGACTTAATAATCTAAATCCCATGTCTAAATTACATGCTTTATTTGGTTCTACTACAGGATTGCTAATGCTTATTATAATAATAATCATATGTTTAATTGTAGTCCGACGACAAGCAAAAGCTACCCGCCACACAACATTGCAACAAGCTGCCGTGTTCTCCTTGATGCTGCACAAGCTACAAAACAAAAAGGGGGAAATGTAGTGGAATAACTGAGGACATGGAAAGGAGACGTGACCCATGAGCCCCGCCCCCCAGCAACCTGGGGGCTGGAAAATAAGCCAGAACTGCAAACAGTCCTGATTGCTTTGAGCCCCCCTCGGCAAACCGGGGGCATGCGAATAAGCCAGAGTTGTGAACAGTTCTGAATGCTTCGAGCGCCCCCCCCCGGCAAACCGGGGGCCTGCGAAGAAGCATTGAGTGCTTTGGGCACTGATCCATGAGATGTCCTCAGTATAATCAGAGTGGTGGGAAGGCAAGGAAATGTCCTTGTGCTACTTCAGTATAATCAAAATAATGGTGGGAACTTTGTGCTGCTTTTGGGCTCAAGGACGAAGCACGGCATGTTCTCAAGAAAGCCAATGATTGCTTGTATAATTAATAAAAACATAGGTTGCTGCTTTGGCATTTCTGAAATGTTAAAAAAACAAGTCTTAAAACGTAAACCTAGATAATGCTTTAATAAAAGCTGCCACAGCAGGACAGACGGCGCTGTTTTGCCTGAGCGAGCGGCAGCCCTCTACTGCTGTGCTTCGGCACAATTCATCTCGTGCGATGAGCTTACTTTCGCCCCTGTCCTAAGATAAACTACAACATTTCCACACTAAAATATAAGCTCCCTGAGAGCAGGAATCTTATTTACCTCTGAACCCAACCTCAGAACAGGGCCTGGCACACGGAAGGGACTCAATAATAGATATTAAATGACTAATATATGTTCAGTGTGAAAATAGCTTTTATTATTTTTTTAACCACATAATGATTTTAAGTCACAAACCTGAAGACTCTTTGCAGAGGTTAAAGGCCCTATGTCCCTGTGATGCACACCTACCCTTGACTCCCTCCTCCTTTAGGAAATGCTTTTCACTCTCTGACCTCTGTGGCCCCGGGCCATCCTGGCTCTCCTCTCACTCTGACTAGTCCTTTGTCTACTTGCTTCCTGTTTCCTCTTCCTCGCCCTTCGCCTCCCACCACACCTGAGTCTTAGTTCTCTCCAGTGTATGATGCATCTCCTCAATGGCATCTGGGTCTCTCTGTGTGGATGACTCACCGGTCCATACGTCTGACCCTAAGTTCTCCCACTACCTGCAACCTGCAAGGTCCCACTTGGAATTCCCTTTGTGCCTTTAAATTGTGTAATGAAAGACTCAGAGCTCTCAGCAATGAATTCCTGGGGATTTTGTAATTCCTACCAATGCATCACGTTGAAACCTCATCATAATATATTTACACAATTGTATACCGTGAGGCCATTGGAAAGAATGAGACAGCTCCATAAGTACTGATCTGGAATAATTTCCATAACATGGAAAAAAAGCAAGACGTGCAACACTGTGCAGGGTGGTGCTGTCCGGGAGAAATATAACGCAAGCCACACACACAATTTTAAATTTTCTAATAGCCACATTGAAAGTAAAAAGAAACAGATGAAATTAATTTTAACAATATAATTTATTTAACCCAATTATATCCAAAATAGTATCATTTCAACATATCAATATGAAAAAGTGTTAATGAGATATTTAATATTTTTTCTCATACTACCACTCACTGAAATCCAGGTGTACTTTATATTTATCGTACATCTCAATTTGGTCCAGCCAGATTTCAAGTCTAGTGGCTGTCATATTGGACCATGCAGGTGTCCTCTTTTTTTTTTTTTTTTTTTTTTTTGCGGTACACGGGCCTCTCACTGTTGTGTCCTCTCCCATTGCGGAGCACAGGCTCTGGACACACAGGCTCAGCAGCCATGGCTCACGGGCCCAGCCACTCCGTGGCATGTGGGATCTTCCCCGACCGGGGCACGAACCCATGTACCCTGCATCGGCAGGCGGACTCTCAACCACTGCACCACCAGGGAAGCCCTGCAGGTGTCCTTTTTGATGAATATGTGCATGGCAAGGACACAGCAGGAAATAACTACACAGCACATCCCAGAGAAGCACCCTTCACATCCTGTTGTCTTTCCTCCTTGAATGCTCAATGGGACATTGGTGACTGACTGTGACTCACAGATCAGTTGGAGGTCTCTCCCTGAAGTGCCCATTCTAGGTCCCCTCCATGCCCCTGCTTAGACTCCTCTAAAGGACAGCTATTCTACAAAAAGCCTCCTGCCATTTTCACCCAGAGGTGAAAGAGAAGAGACCACCGCAAGAGAAGCCACCGCAATGAGAAGCCCACGCACCACAGTGAAGAGTAGCCGCCGCTCGCCACAACTAGAGAAAGCCTGCGTGCAGCAACGAAGACCCAAAACAGCCAAAAAATAATTAATTAATTAAAAAAAAAGCATTTTCACCATCCTTTGCACAGCCCCTCTAGATGAACTTGTTCAAAATCAATCAATTGATCGATCGATCAATCAATCAACAAACGTTCATTGAGTGCTTACTACATGCCAGTTGCTTGCCGGCCCTGGGACATGAGGCAAACCTGGCTCCTGCCTTCACGGATCTCCCAATCCAGCAGGAAATCTCTTCCCATCCTCCTCACCCACTCCCTCCGCCTGCCCTTCTCACGCTCCTTCCTCTTCCTCAGATCTCTCTCCTGGTACCCATGAGCTATGACAACGGGCTGCCCGGGTTGCAAACCACACCCCTTTGGGCTTGGTTTCCATTTCGGAGGTCAGCCTGGTCTTGTTTCTTCCTGGGGGGGTTTCTGTGCATTAATCACTTGGCTTAGAGAGCACAGGATGGCAGAGAGGCCGGGATCATGAGGAGGACAGGAGGAAGTAGGTGGAACAAGGACTCAGCTCGGGGTCTCACAGCCCCTGGGCTGCTCTGGAATGACCAAGGCCAGGCTGTCCTGGAGAGAAAGCAGAGACCACAGTGGGCCTCGCTGAGGCCGGAGCTGCGTGTGGGGTCCCGTAGTGCTCTCCTCCTCAGCCAGAGGAGAGAAGTGCCGGCTGCCCGGTGGGTGTTCCGTCTGGCGCTGACTCTCCCCTCCCCTTCAAGTCTGTCACAAATCAACATACTTCCTGCTCGACACCATGGCCCCGGCACCTCTCACCTGCTCCCTGGAGCCATGCAGGGCCCTCCTCCCTAATCACCCGCCCAGGCTCCCCATGCCTGTCTGCATGGCCCCCCTTGGTGGGTGCCCACTGGTGCTGAACAGCCCTCACAGCACGCTGCCCCGCCTCTGGGGTTGACCAAAGTCACACCTTCCCAGACGTTTCTCCTACTAACGCATGAACAGCGGGACAGACGACCATGCTCACCCCACCCGCACTCTTCCTGGGAGGGGCTCTTTAGGAAGATGGAGGGGGCAAAATAGAGATGCTCTTAGCACGATACCTGCAGTGCACCAACGTGGTAAGGCCGTCAACACTGACAAAAGAAAGGTTTGCTGGTCTTGTGGATGTGCTTTTCTGAGGCTGGACACGGAGGGCCGTTTTCCTTCATCTTTTCTTCCTCCTTCACACTCCTGAAGTCTCCTCACCAACTCCAGGAGGAGGAAAATCTGGCAGAGCCAAGACCCTGAATTGATGGAAGGGCCTAGGAAACCCAGCGGGTGTGCCTGTGTGTGTGTGTGGTGGGTAGGTGGGTCCTTAGGGTCAGAGCAGAAATGCCCCCAACTCCCAGACAGTGACTGACTGTGGCAGGGATATCAACCCATTCCCGAGAGATACAGGCTCCAGGATTCCCCGACGGCTCTGTCGAAACTTCTACAGACCACTCCGTAGCGGGGCGGGAGGCGGTTTAGGACACCCCACTTCACATTCTCTCCCTCTCTCCTTCACTCAGGTTCAGACTTGCACGGAGGCCTGGAGGCTCTCCCAGCGCCTCCAGCCCCTTCCTTATTTTCTCTCACACAATCACTCCCCCAAATAAAGACCTTGGGTATTTGATCCCAACCCTTGGTGACTGCTTCTTGGAGGATCCGGGACTAATGCGGTCGGGCTGTGCATTTTTTCACACAACCTCAGCTGCAGCTGAACCCAGCTCACTGAAGAAGCTGGGCATGATTCTACCAGCAAGGAGCGTAGGTGCACACAGAGCAAGCGCCCCTCAGCCCTCCTCCTCTTCCGCCAGGCCGGCTTGAGGAGAGCTCACTCCCGTCTTGGCCCCTTCCTGATTTTGTCAGCTCCCACGTACACCTGCCAAACTTAGCTGTCCTTCGAAGCCTCACTTGGGGTCAAGTTAATTCCAGGTGAAGGGCATGGCATCCCAGCTGGATACTGGAGCACTCCCTGCTCATCTGGGACACAGGCGTGGAGGGTGGGAGGGACCCACAGAGACCATGTCACTGGCACCTCCCTCATCTGGGCCTGCTGGTGTCTCTAGGGGTCTGTCTGTGGTGTGTGGGGTAGACGACCACTTGGCGTGCCACCTGAGGAAGGGGTCCTGGGGCCATGTTTCCATCTGCCCACCCAGGCTCTGAGGGCACAGGGCAGTTCAGGTGGGGATTCCCCAGGGACGCCCAGCTGCTCTCAGCCTCAGGCTCCTACAGTTGCCCTCTTTAGTCCCTAAAGAAGGTTTATTCTTTTCTGTTGTAAACAAACCTGGCCATGCCCTGGTGACTACACAACCCTTGATAAACTAAACACCTGCAAAGCAAACCATAGAGGGAAACATGGGCTTTGGTGACAAGCAGACTTGGGTTCAATCTTGCCTGCTCCCCAATTACTAGCTGTGTGAAAGTGGACAAATTGCTTAACGTCTCTGAGCTTGATTTTCTTAGCTCAGGAGAGGAATAATAATACTTACCTCCTAAACTTACTGGGAGGAGTGGATGAGTAACATGTAAATTTCTAAGTCCAGGGTTTTCTCTAGGGGATCAGCAGTTCTCAAAGGGACAGTAATGACCCCTAGGGGACAGTTTGGGAAGTGCTGGGGTGTTTTCAGTTGTCACTGTGCCAGAGGCTACTGATGGACTGGGTTGGTCAAAAAGTGCCTTTGGTTTTTAAGTAAAAATAAAAGACACATTTTTCATTTTCAAGAACTTTATTTGACCACCTAGAGGGGTGGGATAGGGAGGGTGGGAGGGAGACGCAAGAGGGAGGAGATATGTGGATATATGTATATGTATATGTATAGCTGATTCACTTTGTTATACAGCAGAAACTAACACACCACTGTAAAGCAATTATACTCCAATAAAGATGTTTTTAAAAAAAGATAAATTAAGTGATAAATATTTGCCCTCTGATTATCCAGAGTTAACTGGACTGTTATAAAAATGTTTCCAATCTTCTTCCACATATGAAAGTTTTTAAATGACCTATATATATTTATGTGCATATGAATTAAATGTGTAGAGAAACAGAATTTGTAGAAACACTGACCAGCAATGGGTTTGGGAAACTAGAGAAAATAAGTGTTATTAAAAACAAACAAACAAACAAAAAAGAACTTTATTGAAAATGTATTCACCCTTTTGTTCCACCACCTTCTGCCATTTTTCAGGTAACTTCATAATTCCATCTTCCCAAAACCTTTTATCTTTTCGAGCAAAGAAGTTCCAGGTGTCTTTTACAGTCTTCCAGGGAGTTGAAATTTTTTCCATTAAGAGAATTTTTTAAAGACCGAAATAAATGGAAATCCAAAGGCGCAATGTCTGGTGAATATAGTGGATGAATCAGAACTTCCCAGCCAAGCTGTAACAGTTTTTGCCTGGTCATCAAAAAAACATGCGGTCTTGCGTTATCCTGATGGAAGATTATGCATTTTCTGTTGACTAATTCGGGATGCTTTTTGTCGGGTGCTGCTTTGAGTTGGTCTAATTGGGAGCAGTACTTGTTGGAATTAATCGTTTGGTTTTGTGGAAGGAGCTCATAATAGAGGATTCCCTTCCAACCCCACCATATACACAACATCACCTTCTTTGAATGAAGACCAGCCTTTGGCGTGGTTGGTGGTGGTTCATTTCGCTTGCCCCACCACCTCTTTCGTTCCACGTTATTGTACTGTATCCACTTTTCATCGCCACTCACAATTTGTTTTAAAAATGGAATATTTTCATAACGTTTAAGTAGAGAATCGCATTTGGAAATATGGTCAAGAAGGTTTTTTTCGCTTAACTTATGTGGAACCCAAACATCAAAGCGATGAACGTAACCAACCTGGTGCAAATGATTTTCAATGCTTGATTTGGATATTTTGAGTATGTCGGCTATCTCCCACGTGGTATAACGTTGACTGTTCTCAATTAACGTCTCAATTTGATCGTTATCAACTTCACCTGGTCTACCCAACTGTGGAGCGTCGTCCAGTGAGAAATCTCCAGCATGAAACTTCGCAAACCACTTTTGACACGTTCGATCAGTCACAGCACCTTCTCCATACACCGCACAAATCTTTTTTTGCGTTTCAGTTGTGTTTTCACCTTTCTTGAAATAATAAAGCATAATATGCCAAAATTGTTGCTTTTTTCTTCCATTTCAATATTAAAATGGCTGCACAAAAATTCACCAATTTTGATATGTCTTTTTTAAAATGCACGCTGATATGACAGCTGTCGCATACAATCTAACAAAGTTGTTTCGAATGAAGTTAAAGACAACTAAGTGCTACTAGAGCCATCTTACAGAAAAAACTGAACGAAACTTTTGGCCCACCCAAATAAAAGGCCAGAGATCTTCTGCCTTACATGGAGCAGTTATGCACAGTGAGGAAATGTCCTCTGTTCTACATGTGGCAAAGGGGGGTTTTCTGCACGATATTAAGAGACACTGAATTTTCCAGGAATGCAACTACTGGATGAATTGAGGGAATTTTATGTGTTTTGTTTGGCACTTTACCAAGACTTGTTCACTGATTTAGAAAATCTCAGCACTGACAGCACTGCTACTTGTGGTCTCTGTGCGGCCATGAGATACCTGTGTGTCAGCGCATGTTCGTAATCACACCTGACCCTTGTGATGTCTCAGTGATGGGTTCTAACTCAGTGCACATTCATCCCCTGGGGACCGTACTCAGGTGCAGATTGGGATTCCAGCAGGTCTGAGGTGGGGAACTGAGACCGGCATTTCTCACAAGGCCCCAGGAGAGGCCAATGCTACAAGGTCCTGGTGCAGCCACACCTGAGCCATGACATGCTTCATTATAAATTATAAATTCCACTTCCTCCTTTGTATGACAGAGCATTGTCTTAGGTTGAGTTTCCCAGGAAACACCCTGAGAGGGATATTCCCGTGCAGGTGGTTGCCTGAGCCGTGTTGGAAACCCCTGTGAGGGGTGGGAAAGGCAGAGGGAGCTGAGCTGTGAGGCAGTCATAGAAGGATCCCTCAGGGAGCTCGAGGTCTGGATGGCCTTTCAAAGATGTCTCACATTGACACAGGGCCCTGGGCTTCTGCTCTGACTCTGAAGGATTTGGGTCATCCTTTAATGCATTTATTCACTCATTCATGTATTCATTACATTCTCACTGAGTGCCTGAACGCACTCTGGGCCTCTTTCCCTCTGTGGCCCCCCCTCCACCGTGTCTCCCAGCACCCAGACCCTCACTGACTCCTTCCTGGGAGAGATGTGCACAGACTGGGGCCCAGGAGTCTCTGGGTCAAGGAGGGGAGGGGCGGGGTGTGTCCTGAGCAGGAGGCCCCGGTTGTCCCTCCACAGCAGCCTCATCCTAGCCTCCAACTAGGAGAGAGAGTCCCCCTCCCGACACCCTCTTCTGCATCCCTATTCTCCAGCTTCTCCAACCTGAAAAAGGAGAAACAGCCATTTGTGCCAAGTGCTTTACACTTCTTTTTCATCACATCCTTACAACCACCTTAAAATTTATGTTTTATTATGCCCACTTTACGGATGAAGAAACTAAGGTTCAAAGAGACTAAATATTTCGCCAGGGCCGGCCAGTAGAGAACCCAGAATTCTGGATTCCAGAGCTCATGCCCTTTGCACAGCAGCGCGCAGCCTGCCAGAAGCCCTCTGGGGACTCTCCAGGCCGGAGAAGAAGAGGCTGAGGGAAGATTCAGGAAACATTTTCTAGTCAATGTGGAGGTTTAATCGGAGGAGCTAGTGCCTGTCCTGTCCCAAGAACAAGGCTCAGCGTATGGTCAGAGGCATGACTGAGCATCCCCCAGGGGCAGGCTGACGCTACTATAATCTAGGGTCCGGGTCCGTACTGGCACACCTTTGAGTGTAAAGAGGGCTGCTATTAGCAATACACAGAAGCAATGGGCATAAACAGGGATGCGCTAGAGAAAATGGGGAGGGATGGTCACCCTGCTCAGGGCAGATGGAGGGTGGCAAAAGTACTTTCTAAGGAGATTGCCCAGAGTGGCCAAAATGCACAAGCTCACCCCTCAGGTGAGCTCTGGGCAGTGAGTGATATTCCGAGCAATCGTGTGGTTTCTTCAGGTGACTGACTCTCCTTATGGCTGGATTCCCAGGACCCAGCTTGGCAACCACGCTGGTTGTTTACGCAGCCAGCAGCTATGGATTCCAGTGCCATCTCTCTCTGTGCCTTTGGGAAAATTACCAAACCTTTCTGAGCCTCAGTTTCCTTGTCTGTAAAATGGGACAATAAATTCCAGCTTGTGGGGTTACCATATTATATAAGGTCTGGGAAAGTGCCGACTGCTTAGTAGGTGCTCCATAGTGTTTACCTTTGAGGTGGGGTCGGTATGTGGGTGGGACGGGGTCGTCAGGGTGATGATGTTAATTAAGTGTCAAGGCCAACGTAAGTTTTCTCCAGTGGGGTAAATCCTGATTGGCCTGTGGCTTTCTTCTGCAGGAGTACCCTCAGGAGCACTAGCCTGGGAGGCAGGTGCCCGTCCTAGTCTGAGGTCCGCTATTGGAGACTCTGAGAAGTAAATGGTGGCAGGTGGATGGGGAAGAAAACCAGAACCTGAAGTTACATCAGACCAGCAGGGAATTTTCCTTTTTTCCTCTCTGGCCTCTCCAGACCTAGACTAGGACAGTTGACCTGGAGCTCTGGTCAGAAAGAGCGCCGAAGAAGCTCTCTACTTCTGGTCAAAGGAGCAGAAAGGGGGGGCTCATGGGTTAGAGTGAGTGGAGGGAATCTCCTACATTTTCTGCTGTTTTTTCATTCTCTTCCACCTCAGTTTCCCGGCAAACCTACAGCGGCACTGGTAACAGCTGGACAGGCACCTAAAGCTCCAAGGGAGAGAACTCTTCTCTGACCAGAGAATCTGTGGCCCCCAACGTATGGGGGGAATCACACTGCTTTTTCTTCTCTCTCTTTATTCTCCTCTCCTTTTGCGTGGTCAGAGGCAGTTGCCATCATGGGAAGTGTGGGGTAGAGCAGGGAAACTAAAGCCCTGACTTTTTTTTTTTAATAAATTTATTTATTTTATTTTATTTTTGGCTGCGTTGGGTCTTCGCTGCTGCACACGGGCTTTCTCTAGTTGCGGTGAGCGGGGGCTACTCTTCGTTGCGGTGCACGGGCTTCTCATTGCGGTGGCTTCTCTTGTTGCAGAGCACGGGCTCTAGGCGCGTGGACTTCAGTAATTGCAGCATGTGGTCTCAGTAGTTGTGGCTCGCAGGCTCTAAAGCGCAGGCTCAGTAGTTGTGGCGCACAGGCTTAGTTGCTCCGCGGCATGTGGGATCTTCCCGGACCAGGGCTCGAACCTGTGTTCCCTGGATTGGCAGGCAGATTCTTAACCACTGCGCCACCAGGGAAGTCCCAAAACCCTGGCTTTCAAGCCAGAGAACCTGGAAGGGAGGCCCCTGGGAACCAGAAAGTGCCAAGGAGATTGTGAGGAGGAGGAGGAGGCTCCAGAAATCGACCCTATAAAATTTCAGAGGAACTCCTGGGCTCATGCCCACACTACACATGCCTGGTCTTTCCCTAAACAGTACACCAAAGGAAAGAGACAGTCAGCCACGCAGGTCCCAATTTGCCCACTGGGTGATGCACACATGGACAGATCCAAATAGCATTACAACGCACTAGCAAAGACTTGAAAATTGCACTGACATTGGAACCGCAGCTCACAGGCAAGTAGGAACTTGTAACTGTAAATCAATTGCCTGCTAAAACAAACAAACAAAACCAACATTCTCCATAGGCTTTAAGCGAGACTAGAGTCTCACAACATAATATTCAACCAAAACAAAAAATTCATTGGATGGGTACCACCCTAGAATGGGCCACTGGCAGCCCAAGGGCTCCTTGGGTTTAAAAGACGAGGTGTGGAGGGTAGGGCAGTAAAGCCAGCACCCAACCAAGTGGCTTTGGCCCCAGAACACTTAATGCTGCTGCCCTGAGGCCTACATGTGGCTAAATCTGCCCAGCCCTTCCTAGACCAGCCACCCTAGCCCCCGACTCAGAACCTGGCTTGCTTACCCTCCAGCCCACCACTGTCTTTTCTAACCAACTCCTTGATGAGCCCCTTCCATGTATAAGCTGCCTAGGGGGAAGGACTGGTAGTTTTCCCTCTGCACACAGCAGGAGGTACAGAAGGAGTACTCACCTCCAACTGGGGCTCTGCGGGAAGGAGCAAAAGTGAACAGCTAATTAGATCTCACAGCTGGAAGTCCTGACATGTCCACTCCCTCACAATTGCTCACTCCCACTTCAAGAGGAAGGGACTGATGTTCCTGAGAGATTAAAAGACAGGGATGAGGTTGAATGTGAGTAGCAGAGCTGGGATTCAAACTAGGGCTTCTGCTTATAACCCTGGGCTCATTAGACAGAGAAGACAAGAGGGACAAGGGAGGGGAGCACAGATGGCAGCTGCGGGCACAGTTAAAGCATCCGTTTTCTCCTCCCAGGGACAGAACACAGACTAATAGAGGCAGGGGATAAGGACCCTCCTCCAACCCCCTCCTTTACTGTCTGTGAAACTCAGGACCAGGGAAGGACCGGGACTTGCCTAAGGTCATACAACCAGTGGCAGAAATACCTGTTTTCCTGAACTTTCTATATTTCTGGAGAATTCAGTACTATAAGGCTTCTACAAGTTTCATTAAGGATTTCATTTTTACCAAAATGTGCACAGTTTAAGAAAAAAGGTTCTTATATTTAGATATCCTTAATAAATAATTTGCTAAAGTAGCATGACAAGTAATTACTATTTTTTAAAGGAATGCACCAGATTAAATGCAAAGCACTGAGAGGAGCCGGTTAAATAGTAATATACTTAGCACAATTAGCTTTGGCAATAAGAATTATAGAAGGAAATTATAGAAGTTGAGTTCGATACTCAACCAAAGGGCAATGGTTAAGAATATTTGGCACATGTACTCAATGGACTATGCTTATGAATCTATGATGAAGTGAATACAGTAAAAACCAAACAAAAACAAAAACGAAGACAAGACAAATACCAAGATGCTAAGCACGGGTTGTATTCAAGTGTCAGGCTACAAACGAGCTGAAGGTTCTATTTTCCTATGTTCCAGAAATTCCGTAATGAGAATGTTCTTTTAGTAAAGAAGGAAAATGTTTTATTCGGGGGTGGCGGGAAGCCACTCTTTTCTTTTAGTGGGAGGACAATAGATGGAACAATAGCTGATCTGACTTTAAGCAACCTCCACGCCTGGTAACCCATTTCTATTTTGCTCATGACTATACCTCTAGCTCCTAGCATAGTGCCAGGTATACAGTAAGAAGGCAGGAAATATTTGTTGATGAGTAAATGAATGGATGGATAGATAGATGCCATATTTGGAAATATTTAATACTTGAAATTTAAAAACATCTAGTAGAGAAACAAAGGAGTTAAAAATAAGAATGATTCCAAATGGGAACTCCGTAAATGAGACAAAGAGAAATAATTGCATGTTAGAGGAAGCTGTTAGGCTTTTCACCTGTGAATTAGGCTGTGGTTAAACAGAGAATGACTATCAGACATGACAGAGTCCTCACAGCCCCAAGGCTTTCAGCAGCCAAAACACTCCTCCAAAACATGGGCCTGATGTTCTTCTGCACCTCTACCATCCTTCTCTGACCAGCTGTCCTTCACCTCCACGGCCAAGGTCAACCCCGAGGTTCTGAGGGGAAGCAAGTAAGTGAGAGGGGTAGGAAGGCCGAGAGGAGACCTGGGCGCCTTCCCTCCAGGCTGAGTCCTTCTGGAGGCCTGCCCCGCACCCAGGGATGCTCCGTGCCCCGAGTGGCCTCTCTTGTTCTGGCAGGGAAGGGTGGGACTGGGGGGGCAGTGACTTGCCCTCATAGACACTGTGTGCATCTTACAGAAATAGAGTTAATGTATTCCAAGCACCCAACAGTAGCCACTCAGTTATAACGGGGAGGGAAACACTGGCCTGGAAAACGAGGAAAGCAACACTTGGCTGGCGCACATAAGGAGGAGAAAGATACAGGTCTGCTCTCTAGAACTTCAGACCTGGTCACGGAGACAAAACCATCCCCTGAGGCCACCTGTCCAGCGCTTCCTCTGGGCTCTCCCCTTACCTCCCCGCACCCCTGTCCAGCCACCATTTCCTACCACACGAGTGCTTCTGTGATTCCAGATCTTTGTTTCTTCTAACTTCCGCTTTCTGTGCCTGGCAAGCGCTCGTCCATCTAGGTTCACACATTTCTCCAGTTGTGCTGCCAGGGCCCCTTGTCCCTGTGTGCCCCATCAGAACTCTTGGCTCGGCGTCGTATAGGGATCTGTGTGTGGCCGTCTCCCCTCATTCACTGGGAGCCCGTTAAGAGCCTCGTGACCGCTCGAGAGGGCAGCTCACATAGACGGGACGCCTGTGAATGAACGGAATGAACCGTAGGGGAGGGGCTGCGGCCACGGGCACGCGGAAGAGGCAGCCTGGGCTGGAGGGGCTGGGAAGGCCGAGTGAGAGCCGGCACTTACCGGACGGCTGCCGTCAGCAGGACTGCGAGACGTCTCCGCACAGGGGCGCAGCCAGCCTGGCGGGGATGGCAAGGGCCACATGCGAGGTGCTGCTCCTCCAAGAACCGGCTGATAAGAACCCTGAAAAAAGGAGCCGTCAGGACAGAAGGTGCTGGCGTGTGTGTAGGGAGAGCTGGGCCCACCTCACATGATTGGAGACAGGAGAAAAGCAGGATTCCTAAGGCCAGTGAAACTAGATGGCGAGAGAGGAGGCTTCAGGTCATGGGGTCAAGCAAGAGGGCAGTTAGGACAACAAAAAACCAACGAACCAGTTAAAAAATGGAAGACAGATGACCAACAAGTACATGAAAAGATGCTCAGCATCACTGATCGTTAGAAAAATGCAAATCAAAACCACCTTGTACTCATTAGGATAGCTGCTATTTTAAAAAATAAATAAGTAAATAAAATAAATTTTGTAATGTGTATTTTACCACAAAACAAAACCAAAACTGGGCGGGGGGGGGGGGGGGTGGAATTCCCTGGCGGTCCAGTGGTTAGGATTCCACGCTATCACTGTTGAGCGCCCGGGTTCAGTCCCTCGTTGGGGAACTAAGATCCCGCAAGTCGCCTGGCTCGGCCAAAAGAAAAAAAGAAAAAAAATTGGGAAAAGAAAGTATAACAGAAAGTCATTTTCCAATAGAAGAGAAGTTTTTCTTTAATTTTTTAAGAAATAAAAATAATCAATCAATTTTACTAAGAAATAATCACTTAGAAATAATCCATTTTAATATTAATTGAATATCAGTTGAATATTCTTTTAAGGATGGTTTGATATGCTGTGTCGTATCCCATTCTGTGGATGAAATAAAGTATGTTCAACCAATCCCCCATTATCAGACATTTTGATGGTTTCCAGTTGTTTACTGTTATACACGGTACTGTGATTAAATTCCTTGTGTGTGTATATATATATATTTAAGATGTTGGGGGTAGGAGTTTATTAATTAATTAATTAATTTTTGCTGTGTTGGGCCTTCATTTCTGCGCGAGGGCTTTCTCTAGTTGTGGCAAGCGGGGGCCACTCTTCATCGCGGTGCCCGGGCCTCTCATTGTCGCGGCCTCTCTTGTTGCGGAGCACAGGCTCCAGACACACAGGCTCAGTAGTTGTGGCTCACGGGCCTAGTTGCTCCGTGGCATGTGGGATCCTCCCAGACCAGGGCTCGAACCCGTGTCCCCTGCATTAGCAGACAGATTCTCAACCACTGTGCCATCAGGGAAGCCCCAAATTCCTTGTATATATATTTTTAAACGAATTGTTTATTCAAAAAAGGGGGGCAGCATTAGAACGGGTGATGGGTCATCGGGGAGGGCGGGCAGGGAGCACAGCCCCTGCTGGGAGAGGACCAGGGGTCCTGGGAGCCAGCAGGGCCACCCAAGGCCCACCAGCTCTTTGCGATTAGAGCAGAGCTGCCTTACTTCCTTTACACAGTTAAGCGTGTCCGAGGATCCCCTGGGAATCTTGGTAGAATGGAGATTCCAATTCAGTAGGTCCAGGGTGGGGCCTGGGTTCTGCAATTCTAGCAGGTTCCCAGGTGATGCTGACACCGCTGGACCTACCTCATGCCACCCTTTAAGTAGCAAGGATAAGGATGAGGATACCCTTAGCATAAAAGATGAACACAGGATGCAGCCTGTGATAACAGGACTGGAGATGTTTCCCTCAGAATTTGGCCCAGTGGTTTGTAAAAGCTCCACCTTGTCTCTATCTCACAAAGGCCAGCAAGAGAAGGGGATTCTGTCCACCTGATGCCAGAGCTGTAAAGGGAGAAGCCATGCATCCTGGGGGCCATCCTGGAGGTGTAGCAGAAACAAAGTCAGAAACCTCCAAAGGGACAGTTTCAGAGAAGACAGCTGGACGAGTGAGAATGTCCCCACCTGGAAAGTGCGTGTATTTTCATTTAGCTTTTTATCATGGAACAGTTCATTCACCCCCTTAAGTAGAATAAGCCATCATATCCCATCACCAGCTTCGACATTTATCAACTCATGGCCCATTTCCTTCAACCGTCTGGACTATTCTCAACAGATCACTTCATTCAGAAATGTTCTTAAACATGGCTCCAAAATATAAATCCTGTCTTTAAAAACATATAGGTTTTGTTTCTATAATTCAAAAAGATACATGCACCCCTATGTTCATAGCAGCACAATTCACAATAGCTAAGACATGGAAACAAACTAAATGTCCATTGACTAATGAACGGATAAAGAAGATGTGGTATATATATACAATGGAATACTAAAGAATACACAAAAAAGAATTTAAAAAATACAGTGGTGGAAGAGATCATAGGCAAAACATTCTCTGACATAAATCGTACCAATGTTTTCTTAGGTCAGTCTCCTGCAGCAATAGAAGTAAAAACAAAAACAAACAAATGGGACTTAATCAAACTTACAAGCTTTTTTTTTTTTTTGCTGTACGCGGGCCTCTCACTGTTGTGGCCTCTCCCGTTGCGGAGCACAGGCTCCGGACGCGCAGGCTCAGCGGCCATGGCTCACGGGCCTAGCCGCTCTGCGGCATGTGCGATCTCCCTGGACCGGGGCACGAACCCGTGTCCCCTGCATCATCAGGCGGACTCTCAACCACCACGCCACCAGGGAAGCCCCAAACTCACAAGCTTTTGCCAGCAAAGGGAACCATAAACAAAACAAAAAGACAACGTACAGAATGGGAGAAAATACTTGCAAACGATGGGACTGACAAGGGATTAATTTCCAAAATATACAAACAGCTCATATAACCCAACAACAACAACAAAACAACCCAGTCGAAAAACGGACAGAAGGGACTTCCCTGGAGGTCCAGTGGTTAAGACTTCGCCTTCCAATGCAAGGGGTGCCGGTTCGAATCCTGGTTGGGGAGCTAAGATCCCACGTGCCTCTCGGCCAAAAAACCAAAACAGAAACAATATTGTAACAAATTCAATAAAGGCTTTAAAAATGGTCCGCATCAAAAAAATCTTTAAAAAAAATGGGCAGAAGACCTAAATAAGCATTTCTCCAAAGAAGATATGCAGATGGCCAATAGGCACAGGAAAAGATGCTCAACATCACTAATTATTAGGGAAATGCAAATCAAAACTACAATGAAGTATCACCTCACGTCCGTCAGAATGGCCATCATTAAGAAGTCTACAAATAGCAAATGTTGGAGAGGGTGTGGAGAACAGGGAACCCTCCTACACTGTTGGTGGGAATGTGAGTTGGTGCAGCCACTGCGGAAAACAGTATGGAGGTTCCTCAGAAAACCAAAAATAGAATTACCATATGATCCAGCAATCCCACTCCTGGGCATATATCCAGACAAAACTATAATTCAAAAAGATACATTCACCCCTATGTTCATAGCAGCACTATTCACAATAGCCAAGACATGGAAACAACCTAAATGTCCATCAACAGATGAATGGATAAAGAAGATGTGGTACATATATATGATGGAATACTACTCAGCCATAAAAAAGAACAAAATAATGCCATTTGTGGCAACATGGATGCAACTAGAGATTATCATACTAAGTGAAGTCAGAAAGAGAAAGACAAATACCATATGATATCACTTATATGTGGAATCTAAAATATGACACAAATGAACTTATCTACAAAACAGAAAGAGACTCACAGACACAGAGAAGAGACTTGTGGTTGCTGGGGGCAGGGTTGGGGGCATGCGGGAGGGATGGACTGGGAGTTTGGGGTTAGCAGAGGCAAACTACATTTAGAATGAATAAACAAAAAGGTCCTACTGTATAGCACAGGGAACTCTATTCAATATCCTGGGATAAACCATAATAGAAAAGAATATTAAAAAGAATGGACATATGTGTATAACTGAGTAACTTTGCTGTATAGCAGAAATTAATACATATTGTAAATCAACTATACTTCAATTAAAAAATAAATTTAAAAAATAGAGTGGGTGTGTGGGGGTCCCAAAGGGCACTTTTGTCCTCCCAGGAATTTTCCCTTAGCCCACAACTTCCTCCCAGGGAGCCCAGAGTTTCTTTCCTAGGTTAGGGGTGGGCTCCCTCAAAGCCCCCCACTCAGTCCCTCTTCCTGGCATTAAATCCTAGCTGGCCCCTCTTTGGCTCCAGATGATGGGCGAACCTGTTCCTTTCCTCGCAGCTTCTCTGGAATGAGTCCCTTTAAGTACCCATGGGCCTGGGCCCGGAGCTTTTGGACTTGATTATTGGGCAATGACTTTACACAATCTTATCCCTCCCCCTAACTGACATTTAGCCCAAGAGACTGCAATGTCCCATGTTGCCAATAGGTGGTGCTGCCTAACACAAAAGCACTCTTGCCTGGGAGTTCTGAAGATAGATTTCAGGAATCATGATTTAAACTAATAATTGCTTGAGAGGGTGTGCTGATATAGCATTGCTACGTAAGGGTGAGGGGACAAATTTACCCCCTACCACTGCCATCACCACACAAGAATAGCCATTTTAATACCAAAAATGTAGGAAGACCAAAATCTCAGAGTAAAGACAATCCCTGCAATTGAGCACATTTCATTTTAGGAAAAACTCAGTTGCTTGCTTCTTATTCTTAACCTTTCACCTCAGGCCAGTGAAAACTTGACCCTAGGCCAGCACTGGCCTTGGACTGACCCTCAGGACCCCTGTTCTACCCAAGGATTCCAGGAATTTGTGGCCTCTTCATTCCCCAAGTTCAAATTTCTGTGAAAATCAATTTGCTTCAAATTAAGAACACATTTATTTTCCCATTGTGCAGCGAGACAAATAAGCTAGATCTTTCCTCCACTTGTGGCCGCAGTGGAGGAGCGAGCCACTTTAAAGCAGAGCCATCTCTCCTTTTAAAAAATTTTATTGAACTATAGTTGATTTACAATGTTGTGTTTAATTTCTGCTGTACAGCAATGTGACTCAGTTATACATGTACATATTCTTTTCCATTATGGCTTATCACAGGATATTGAATATAGTTCCCTGTGTTATACAGTAGGACTCTGTTGTTTATCCATTCTATATATAATAGTTTGCATCTGCTAACCCCAAACCCCCATCTCTCTTAAAAACACAGGTCCGACCACATTATTCCTCTGCTGCTGCTTCTCTGCCATCTCCCTTTGTCTACAAAGTCAGAGTCAGAGAACTCAGCATTTCACACCAACGTTTTCATGATCCAGGCCTGCCTTACTAGCTAGGATCACACGAAAGCCACTTCCAACCCACCCCAGAAACTTAACAAAAGGATGGGTGCTAAACTTGCCAACTTCAGTTCTCAGGACAGGCCAGTTGGCATCTCCATACCGTTACATGTGCAGTTCCCCACACCTACAGTGCTTTCATGCCATCTCACCTTCCTGGCATAGGCCTATTCCTCCCTATCACGTCAGACAATGTCACCTCCTCTGGGGAGCTACTTCCTCTGATCCCAACAATCGCGTCCGACTATGAGAGGTGACCCCTGAGCGTGCGACTAAGGCACCATGCGACTCCGGCAGGGAAAGAAAGAAAAGAGAGATTCCCAGGACCCACTGTTTGGCAATTCCCTGAAACGTGAAAAGGCACTCCTGGGATGGCTCAGAGGCAACACCTAGGCCCCTGTAAGTCAACCTGGACTGAGAAAAAGGTGAAAGTTAACAGAGAAGACAGGCTGAGGAATCTGCCTTGTAGTCCTGCCAGGAAGGCGGCGGCCAAGGGGAGGGGGCTCAGTGTTTTGCTTGAACCAATATGTACCCCATGGTGCATGGAAGTTGTCTTGCTGAGGGGGGGGCAGAAGCTGTAACAGCCTTGGCTGTTCCGTGACCCCCCTATCCTTTCATGGGAGTCTTCAAGCGGCAGGCACCCTGATGGCTTTTAAATGCCTGACCCGAGCCAGCACAATACCAATCGGCCTAGTCCTTAGTCAGAAAGAAGACAGAGGGACCCTCACCCATTCTGGGCGGCAGTCACTGGGGCAAAGTGAGCCGTGGAGCCTTCAGAACACACCAGGGCGTGGCCCTGGCCAGAGTTCCTCTGCTGCTTCCCCCGTAGCTTGCTTGTTCACAGAGGGTCCCAAGAAATGAGGAGAGGAGGTTGGGGAGGAGATCCCCCAAGAGATGTCCCCGTACGGGGCACCAAAATGTCGTGGTCCGAGCGCGGGTTGGAGGAAGAATTTCCAGACACAAAGTATTTTAGAAAACAGTGAGTTTATTGAGAACAAAGAGCAGAGCTGAGTTAGTGAGGGGCGCTGCCAATACAGCGGGCCTACTTCCTGATAGACCAGGGAGAGCCGACCCCCTTTGTGGGCTAGTAGCCAACTTTTATAGCCTCAAGACAAAGAAATTCCTGCTGGCAGGATGGCACTAGGTGATTGGTCAGGATGCTACAAGGTTATGACATGGTGATCATTTTGCCTAATACGGAGCTGGGGGGCTGCCTGGTTTAGACTAGGAGAGCCCATCGCAACAGTTGCCATGGGGTTTGGTTAATTCCAGAATTTTTGTCCTGTGCTCTTGATGTAGGGCTCCACAGAAGCTATTAATAGGTAGCTTATAGAAAAGGAAATATAAATGGCCCAACTTATTTTTTAAATGTTTATTCATTCATTAGAGGAATGCAATTAAAACTATCAAGACACCATTTTCCACGTGTCATACCGTCAAAAATCAGAAAGCTTTGGTACCACATGGAAAGCTCTCACACACTGGTGGCTGTAACATCGGGAAGAGCCTCCTCTGTGGGGAGACAACTTTCCCAACTGCAGGATCCCTCATTAGCCACACACACCCTAACTGAGGAGCGCTGCTTCTGGGAACTCATCCTTCGGATTGCCTTGCAAGTAAGGAATAACCCACATTCGCCATTTATTGATGCAATGGCTATAACTGCAAAGGACTGGAAACAACCAAATATCCCTCCATAAAAAGGGGCCTGGTTAAATAGATTATCGTAAAACCATATCCATGCAACCCTAAACAAGAGTTCTTTCAGTAAGGCTATGGAGCTCTTCAAAATAGTGAAAAAAATTAGAAACACACGGGAAACTGATGTTAAAGGCAGCCTCTGGAGAGGAGAGGTGGCAGCTGGGCTGGGGAATTTCACTGTATACTCTTTAGTACCTTCTGAATTTTGAACCATGTGAATTATTAGCTATTCAGAAAAAGAAACTTAAAATACTTATACATATTGAGTCCTTCCATGTTATGAAAGTTTCTGGCTTAGCTCCCACTAATTGAGTTACTGTACTCTGTCCTGTGGTATATCCTGCCTCATGGAACATCAGAGATAAAACCTAGGGGCTCTGAGTCAGGTGGGGCTCTGTCCAGCCCCGGAAAGGGAGAGACCTGTTAGGGTCAACCAGGCCTGCACTTCACCCCCTCCGTCAACAGGTGGCGCTACAGGGCTGTGGCCTGGGACAGAGGGCAGTGGCTTGGGGAGCCCAGGGGCCTCGGGCTGCTGACCAAGAGGCAAAGAAGCAGGCAGACACAAATTAGTAACATAAAATAGAAACTAACTTTATTTCTCTGGAAGAAGCAGATATTCATAGCTGGGGCAGAAACTTTGGCAAGAGGCTGGTGGGAAAACAAAGAACAGCACAGGGGAAGAGCTGGGTCAGAGGAAGCACTGGAGTCCCTCCAGGGCAGCTGCCCCCTTGGTCTCCTTCCAACCCTGGGGCCTTGGGCCCTGGTCCCTGCCAGAGAACGATCTGGCACCCTAGCTCTGCTACCTGAGCCACCTCAGGCTATTTCCAGGCACAAGATCCTAACACCAGCCAAGTCCCATAACATGTCCATGGTGAGGCCACAAGTCACATTCCGTCCGACACCCCAACTGCCGCCAGGGGCTCCCTGGGGAGGGCCCCCGCCCCACGCCCTGGGTGCTGGTCCACCTTTCTGCATGGCCAACACATCCTCCCTGCCCGGGGTCAAGCCTGGCTTCCCCGCCGGCAGGGCCTGGCAACACATTTCAGCTACAGGCCCCACCAGGGACTGAAGCCAGAGGCAGGTCAGCCACAGGGCCTTCTGAGGCCACCCCCAGGCCTGCCTACAAGAGGCTCCCTCCTGCACCTCGGCTGGGTGCACTGAGAGCTCCGAAGTTGCAGGGACAGCGCTGGGTGAGGGAGGGACAGGCAAGGCGGGGCTCCCAGCCTCCTGATGCCTTGGCCTCGCTCTGCCACTGGGGGCAGCAGGTGCAGCAGGTCCTCCAGGCCTGGCAGGGCATCTCCCCACCCTCGTCAGATGGACAGGCTCAAATGATTCCTTCGGGGCAGATCCTCTGGGTCTCCAGACATCTCAGCGCCTAAAGGATGGGAAACAACCAGAAAGCCCTTCCATCAACAGGGGTCAGTGCAACAGAGTATGGAATGTCCAGTGTGGGTGGGTGCGAGAGGGGCCTCTCAGGGTCAGCCAAATCGGTTGAAAACTGGTGGTTCTAGGCACTAATTTTGGAATTTAGCATCCTGGGATGACTTCTTTAATAAACTAAGAATAAGACACCAGCAGTATCGTGTATTAGAGTAACCGATGCACATCAGTAAGAATAACCACGAGGTAATGGCCAACGTTCAGCGATGGCGTCCCATGGGCCAGACACTTGCTGTGCGGTGCATCCCTCATTAATTCTCCTAACCAGTTCTATGAGGTAGGCACTATCATTACACACGTTTTACAGATGAGGACCCTGAGAGGTCAGGGAAGGAGCATAAGCTGACGCCACGTGTGATCAGAAGGCTGGGCTCCGAGCTCCAGCTGTCTGCCGCCAGAGGTCTCCGGCACACCCACCCCGCCAGCGCCCCCCAGGGAAGGATTTCACTTTTTGACTTGATAAAACTTTCAGTTGTATGTATTTATACTCTACATCAAGTATGTTATTTATATATCTATACATTGTGTTATATATACACGTACATAAATTTTTTATAGGAAAGTAATGGATTTTTTTTTTGATTAGACATTCCTTTAAAAAGGCATTAAATCTTTGTTACTTTAAACTGAAATAGGAAATGAAGAGGTGAGAGAGATTTGTTTAAACCACTGGATCCTAACCTGCTGCTCACTGGAGCCCGGTCAGGAAGCAAGCCCCCTGCAACCAGAGAGGCTCCAATTCCTTTTACTCATTAGCTCATTTAACAAAGCGCCTGTGAAGTCTAGATAAACGTGCTTAGGAGAAGCTGTTTTCTCCGAGAACTGTGTCCTGGGATCGGGACCCCTTTCCCTCCTCCCACCTGGAGCCCTGTGTCTGGCCGTGTGTGGCTGTGAGCTGTTGGCTTTTCCCAGAGTGACTGCTCCAGGACACCCCGGGGACAGGAAGGTGGCAGGGGCAAGGTCTGCTCACTTGTGGTGGGCTGGGCCGCAGGAGCCCAGCAGGTGGCAGCCAGCCTGCTCCAAATTCCAGTCGAACATCTCCAGCACTTTGTGGCACTCGCCTCGCGGCCGCAGACCCAAACCAAAGAGCTGCTCCACCTGAGGAGCAGAGGGTGGTGCCGTGGGACACACTGGGGCCGAGGGGTGCTGGACCAGGGCGGGACAGAGGAGAGTGAGGGTGGGGGCAGGGAGCAGGAGGGTTGGAGGAGAGCCGCAGAACCAGTCTTCAGGGTCCCTGAAAGCCAGAGTGGGCAGGAGGTGGTGGTACCTTCAGATACTGGGCAGCCCTCTGCACGCTCCAGCTGTGGCTCTGCAGGGCCGCCTGGCACTCCTCTGTGGTCACCCCATGCACCATGGCCTGCAGCTGGGCACACCCACCCACCCGTCAGCACCACTCGGGCCCCTTCCTCTGGGTCCCTTGGGCCCCTGCCCCTCCTCAGCCTGTTAGCCAGGCCCACTACTCACCATCTGGATCTTCTCTGCTGGCCGTCCAGCCTCTGGCCCGTCCCCGGGGCAGCCCCTCTGTGGCAGCCGAGCAGTGGCCCTCAGGGCTGGCAGCTGGGCCCCTGAGTTGCTGGTGTTGGTGGAGAAGTTAGCCCTGGGGTCTGGGGCAGCCTGAGGCATTGGTCGAACGGTGGCAGTGGGGGCAGCAGGAGCTGGGATGCCGGGAGGGGGCAGCAGCAGGGGCACAGGCATGGGGGTCGGCTCTTCGGGGCTCCGGGTCTCACGCAGGAAGCGCTGGTAGCGCTCCAGGTAGGGTGGGCGCTCAGGCAGCAGGTAGTAGTGGGTGCTGCTGACCTTCTTGCCATCACGGACGATGGGTAAGATGCAGGGGCCAGCCCGAGGGCCAGGTGCCTGGATCACCTGGGGTGTGGCATACTTGGGGTCTGAGGCGAAGCTCTGGGTGGTGGGCATGGTCTTCCCAGGTGAGCTGGAGAGCCGGGGTGGCAGCGGGGAGCTGCCGCGTGGCACCAAGGGGCTGGGGGTCCTGGAGCCTTGTGGGGACAGGGGCTCCCGGGGTGGCACCCGGGGAGGGGAGGCAGGTCCAGGCCACCGCCCCATCTCCTCCTCGCCCGAGGGGGCTGGAGACAGCTCCCCAAGTGGGCGTGTGGGCCTCGGGGGGATGGGCACACGGGGGGGCACCTGGGGCTTGTCGTCGCCCACCGGGCTTGGCGAGGGGACCAGAGAGCCGGCCGGGACCTGTAGCTGCCGCATGCACTCCTGCTGCAGCGCCTGGAAGATCTCTGCGGTCTGGGCCGAGTTGGGCGGCTTGCCCCCACCCTGAGGCGGGAGGAACAGGTTGTCCTCCAGGGCAGGGAAGAGCCGCGCCGGCTCAGGCACAAAGGCGTAATTGGTCTCGCCCTGGCTGGGCCCAGCAGAGACCCCTGCACTCACGAGGGTGCTGTTGATGGAGCAGACCTCAAAGTCATCCTCATCCTGGGCCACGTCATCGTAGGCAGGAGGCGGGGGCAGCGGGCGCGCATCCCAGTCCACCACTGGCGTGGGATGCAGGGGCCGGGGCAGGGCCCGCGAGGGGCTCTGCGGCGGGGTCTTGTCCAGCAAGGAGCAGGCATCCATGGCCAGCTGTGCCAGTGAGGGCGCACAGGGCCGTGGGGCCGGGACCACGGGCTCCTCACCGAAGTCGATAAGCGTGACCTCACTGCTCCCGCGGCCCGCTTTGGTGCCCGGCACCCGGGCAGAGGGCTTCGCGAGCCACAGCCCACGGGGCAGTCCTGGCTTCCGCAGGCCCAGCCTCTTGAAGTCGCTGGACAGGGGGTCTTGGTCCTCACTCACAGGGTCGTAGGTTGGTTCTGCGATGGAAGATAGATCCCAATAGGGAGGCAGCGTCAGGCAGGCCGATGGGAAAGGTGGGGTGTGGGGAAGACAGCCCACCAACTCCCCACTCCCAATTCCCCCAGAGGTCAGCCCTCAGCCGCCAGAATTCTCTGCGCACCCAGACCCCATTCAACAGGAGGGCAGAACCTGCGCCGGTGGCTGGCAGCCCTCTATGGGGCCTGGCGAGCCCCTCCCTCCATTTCAGCTAGAGCAAGAACACCCCACACCTGCCTGCCTGACACCCCTCCATCAACACAAGATCCCATATGCCCCGGCTCCTGAGCCCTGGTTAGTAATCCCTACCCCATTACGTACGGCACACCATTAGTGCAGGCAGGGGGCTATGGGCCATCTCCCACCATCAAGGGCAATAGGAGCTATCCTTAGAGAGGACAGAGCTCCTGATCAACTGGCATAAAGCCCAGACACGGCCTCTGCAGGTCCCAAAGGAAGTGAGGCAGGGCCAGGCAATGGCGGACAGTGGCAGAGTGGGTGCCAGGACCACACTCTTGTTCCCGAAGCCCAGGCTTTTGGGGGTTGGGGGAGAGGCAGGCATGCCGGGCCAGGTCAGCGGCAAAAGCTCACAGCACACACCCACTTCCCCTCCCACCCCGGACAGCTGGGGCTCTGTACCTTCCAGGAGGAGAGAAATGAGAGGAGAGAGGGGGCGGGGGCGGGGGCCAAGGCACCAAGAGCAGCCCCACTTACTCTGAGTGAAGATGGCAGGCTGAGGAGGGCGAGGTGGAGGCTCCCCTGCGAGAAAGGTCATGCGGAGAGTAGAGGGGGCAGAGCAAGGACAAGGGAGGGGAGACAGAGTCAGACAAGAGGGCAGAGTGTGGAGGGGGGAGGGGGGAGAGAGAGAGAGAGAGAGAGAGAGAGAGAGATGTGAAAAGGGGCAAATGAATGTACAAACCCAGCAGCAATGGGAAGCAATGGGGCGGCAGGATGGGAAAACTATGTTCCGGAGCGACAGGCCCTGGATCCGGGAGATGGATGAGGCTCCTGGCCAAGATGGAGCCCGTGGGGTGGTTTTGGCAGGAGAGGAGAGCAGGATTAGGGGGAGTGAGGAGAGCCAGGATCTGAGCACGGCGGGAAGGAGGAGGGAGGAGGGAAGCTGAGCAGGCAGGCCAGTGCGGGCCAGACCGAGGATGCCCACCTCGGCGGATACAGCTGCCTCTTGCCGTCCGCCCCACGCCCAGCCGGAGCCAGGGACACAGCTGTCCCCATGCTGCCCTGACCCAACCGTCCCAGAGCAGGAACAGCCAGCTCGGGGTGGCCTGAGGAGACAGCATCCCTTCCTGGGCAGCTGATGAACTAGGGGACCAGGGCTTGGGGGCCCTTACTTTTCACCCTGCCCAGATGCTGGGTGGGTCTGGAGGTGCTCAGTTCCACACTCAGCAGGTCGGGAGGGTCCATGGGGTTTCCCAGATACAGTCTGTGGGGAGAGATGCAGGTCAGAGATGGGTAAGGGTGTGGGGCGGCGGCAGTGAGGGCACCCTGGAGGAGGTGCTGGGCCTGTCCCCTGGGGTCATCCAAGCCCCTTGCAGACGCAGGCCTGGAGCCCAGGACTTCTGACCCTGGTAGCTCCCTTCTGTAGATCTAGCAGGAACCAGGGGAGGGTACAGTGGAGAGGGGGCAGAGAAAGAACTCCTGACTGTAGGCTGAAAAACCTAGGACTGTAGGAGCTCCAAGGACACCCCAAAAGGGCAGAGCTGGCCCTCTGTAACCCCAAGGCACCCCAACCCATGCCCAGCAGCCACCTGCTGGCACACTCTCTTCTCTCCTACCAGGCCCTGAGGCATCTGGGCCACACTGCCCCAGCCAGGCTGGACAGGAGGCATCCTTCTGCCCCACTGCCAGGAGGTAGGGTATGGGCCAGGCTACCGCCAGGCTCCCAATTCACCTGCAACCCCTGTGCCAACTCAGCATCTGGGACGTAGTTACTGGGGCTGATTAAAGCCCAGAGGAATGGGGCTGGGCTGGCCATGGCACGCCAGGAGCAGGGCAGAGGGTGCCGGGCCGCCTTCTGGAAGGTGTCTGCCTTCTCCGGCCCCAGCTCTCTCAGGCCCTCGCCTGGCTCCTGTGAGGCAAGAGACGGGCACTCTCCCAGGGCTCAGCGTTCTGGTGTGCGGGGCAGGGGGTGAAGGGCCCGCTGCGCCACGCCCCCGGGGCAGAAGCCTTTCAGAAGTCAGAGGAGAGAGCGCTGCCCGGAAACCCCGTGCTGCCAGCACAGAGGCTCGGAGGCCCAGCAGGAGGAGCTCCAAGTGGTACCCTCGGGCGGGGCCCCCAGGAAGTGACTAATTCTCCTGTGTATCCTCCCCAGATGCCCCCCATCCCGTGACCTCGTCTTTTCACTTAAAGGAGGCTGAACCCCCCTCCCAGGTACAGAGTGAGCAGGCAGGTGGGCACTCTGAAGTTTCCCCGTAGGGAGCTTTTTCTGCACCTTGCACCCCTGGGCCTGAGCCAGCAGCTCCCATCTCCAGGACTCAGGTCCTACCAGCAGGAGAAGGGAAACTGCCACCCAAGTGCTGGGGATCATGAGAAGCTTTCCTACTGAACTACTTCCAAAGGCTCTTCCCAAGTCCATTCTCCTAAAGCCAGTTTGCCAGGGGGGGCTTAAGGTGTGGACCCTGGAGGCCATTTATCCTTTGAAGCTCCAACCCCAGTTCTGCCGACAAGGAAAAGCTGCTGAACAAGAGACTCTTGGCCCACGGCTGTAACTGGGACCTTGGAGGCCTGGAGAGCCTGCATGCCCAGAGAGGGGCTGCTGGCCCTGGAGCCCCCGGGCGGGACCCTGCCAGTACTCACTCATCGATCCTGTCAGGGAAGCCCCAGCAGTGCCGGGGGTCGCTGTCACCATGCCCTGTGTGAATGAAGCTGTTCTGCAGGGGCTGGCTGATGTCCTGGGCTGACAGGCCGGCCACAGAGGTCACCACGTTGCGAGGGAAGGGCCCCACGCACAGCGTCCGTGTGTTCTGCCCACGCCACCAGTAATTCTCAGCCCTGTGCAACAGCGGTGACATGGTGAACAACAGGGAGTGGTGGGACAGTCCCAAGGACTGGGACCCTTTTTACACCAAGCTCTCTTTAGCCGTGGTATCTGACCACCTTGGCAGAAGGGAGCACAAGGGCTAAGGGCCCAGGATCAGAGTAGCCTGCCACCAGCCCACCTCCTCCCAGCAGCCGCCCAGGACCTGCCACCCACCCAGTACAGGGCCTGGTATTTGCACGCAGCCTTACCCTAAGTGCCCTAGGTGGGTCAGATAGCTTTTCCTACAGTTTACAAATACGGAAACAGGTTCAAACAAGTGACATGACTTGCCTACAGTTACCAGAAAGAGTACAGCAGATCCAGGATTCAAACCCAGTTGTTAATCCGTGAAGCCAGCGCCCTTCTCACAATACCACCTCGCCTCCCTCCTCCCCTGGCAAGGCCTAAGCCCTAGTCCTCTCCTAGCCATCCGATCTCACTCTTCAACCCAGTTCCAGGAGTTCTGAGCTACAACGGCCCAAGGGAGAACCATGGCCTTAGGACTGGGCTTGGGGCCAAGCCCTCCTACCACAATCCCATCTACTGCAGTCAGCCCTCCAAGTTTTGGAAGCACCTGGGGCAACCCACGCTATCACATCACCAGTTTACACATCTCCAGTGCCTTCCACCACCTTCTGCTAGGACCGCGGGACCCCCACTCTGGCCCCCATCCACCTCCTTGGGAGGAGAGCTCCACTCTTGTCTTCAACAAGGGGTACAGAAGGGAACCCAGCCTCCCAGTGTGGCTGGACCATGGGACCACCAGCCCCTCGCTCTGACCTCAGACACAGAATCTGTTGGCACAGCCTAAGTCCAGGCCTGGGGTGGGGGTGGGAGCCAGGCCAGGTGGGCAAGAAAGAACAGAGCGCCCTCCTGGACGCTTCCAATGCCCAAAATCCAACAGGCCAGGAGGCTCCTGCATCTGCTGGGATCACGCACACCTGAGGACGGGCAGACTCTGGGCTAAGGCAGCGGACGTGTGGGGCACCAAGCCGCATCCGCTCACTGTCAGCCCCCCACCTGTACATCACCTGTCCACAGCAGGAGCACAAAGAAAGGTTTCCTCCAAGCTGCAGCCAGACCAGAGGGGTTGGGAGGGGTGGAGGCTGGAAGGAGGCAGTGAGGCCCGAACACCTGGACCCCCCTCCGCGAGGTGATGTGGCCACTGGGCCAGTGTGACCCCCAAAGAGCCTGTCCCAGAGACCTAATGTCGAACCCCACAAACACAGCAATCCTTGGGGAGCCAAGAGGCGTGGAGGGGGAGGGACGAGAGCCCAGCCTCCTTGTCAGCAAGGCTGCTGACCAGCCACCACAGACACAGCAACCCTGTGATTACCACCCAGCACCCCTGGGTGGGAAGGGCAGGAAAGGAAGGAAGAAGAGAGGACAACACCTGGAAGGGACAAAGCCCATCCAAAAATAGCAGGGCCATTCCAAAGAGAGAAACGCCTCCCCTCCCCCCACCCCACACCCCCAGGCCGGCTGAGGCCAAGGAGGCAGGGTGGGGAGCCCCTGGCCCCCAGACCCCGATGCTGCTCTCACCCAACACCCATGGGTCCCCTGGGTCCCACGTGCCCCTCCACGGAACAGGCTCAGACACCAAGCCCATGGCTGGACGCTGGACTCTGCTCTCCACACCTCTTCAGAGATGCTTGTTAACTGAGGTGGAGAAGCAGTGCAGAGTGGAACAGACTCGCGTCCAAGGCCAGGTTTATGCCGTGACCACGCCCTCCCAGTGGATCCTGAGCAAGACCAGATGGGTAGGAGGCCACTCCCTCTGCCCCCTTCCTTTTGCTAACAGACCCTCACTCGGAAGCCTCCTCTGGACCCACTTCTGAGAGCAGGAGCAGAGCCAAGCCTACCTCTCTGTTACAGGTATGGCCAAGGCTAGAGCCAGGCCCAGAAGGAAGGGCTCCCTTTATCACTGCTGGGAGTCCTCACATCAAGTCTCAAAAAAGGAGGTGGGAGGTGAGGGGCAGGAGGCACGACAGCCCTTGCTACTGGGGAAGGGGAGTGGGGAGTGCAGAGTATGTATAAGAAAGACCCCCTTGGGAATGACATCCCAAGCACGGAAGCAGCTTCCTCCCAACGAGGGTCAATTATAACTCCCGAGATGGCCAACGTTACGTCACGCTGCCCACTGGTCCCCCTCCAAGGCTCAGTGGGGCGGAGATACCAGCAGCCCAGAGAGGACCAGCCCAGCCCTTCCCACCCAGCCTGCTCTGGCCACACCTCCCTTCCCCTTCCAAGAACAGCCCAGAGTCTCCATGGCAAGTGGAGGGCACAGTCCCCGCAGCAAAGACAGGCACCTCCAGCAGGCTGCCTGACAGCATCCTGGGACAGACAAGATGTGAAGCAGCACCTGGGAAACACCAGGGCCTGGGTTAAGAACCACCGACGGCTGCCCCAGCTCTCTTGGGGACCAGCCTCTGGAAACCTCAGCCCATTATCCCAGTTCTGGCTTAGGCAGCCCAGAAATGGCTGACAAATGTGGCTTAAACATTCTGCTCAAAACACCACCCCACGCACTTCTCTCCAGGTGTCCCCGGCAGCCCCTGGCCTTGAGGGACAACACACCCCCTTTGCTTCCCCCTCTCCCACCCACCACAGGAAGCAAAGGCTCCAGGGACCAGGCCAGGCCAAGGATCTACACATGGATTTCAGAATCTCTGTCCCCCTTCTCTGGTTTGTGAAAACAGAACATCAAAGTTCTGTCAGCCATCCCAGCCTCCAAAGAAGACCCCCTGGAAAAGAGTGGTCATCAACTGTCCCTCACAGTCTAGACAGAGCCTTGCAAGCTTGGCTCACAGGACATCTGGTGTCCTCTCTCTGCCCGCCACCTGGTACCCCGAGAAGCCCTGAGTCTAAAAAGTCAGTCAGAGCCAGGGGCAAGGGTGCTCCAGACTCTGGCTAGGAGACAGCTTCTGCAAGAAGAAACCCCAGTCTAACAGAAGAGCACAGATACGAGACAGCTGAGAGCCAGGCTGCTAAAGGAAGATGGAGAAACAGACCGAGACCCACACGTACAAACCCAGACCCAAAGGGACACCCATGAACAGAGCCCACCCACCCGGAGACACGGAGACAGAGCCAGACAAACAAACACACTTGGGGCACCAAGGAAACAAGGGGGCATTTAAAGCTCTGGTACCACCGACACACAGGCCCACTCCCAAAGCCTCACCGGCTGTCATGCCTCCTGCCCCTCACCTCCCACCTCCTGAGTAGCTCCAGGGACCTGCGGCAGGCACTGCGGTCCAAGTCGGCCGGTGGCCCTGGAGGAAGAACCCAGCAAGCCCACACTGGCAGGCAGTGGCGGTGGAGCCAGCAGCTGGGCCAACCCAAGCCTGTGACGAAAGGGCGGGGCAGGGCCCACCCACGGTGGCCTCCCAGGAGGAGTGGCTCCCCTCTCCCCTCCTGTTCCCCGCCTCACTCCAGTGGTGACCCAGGTTGCCAGCTCCAGAGACAAACGCCCCAGAAACACACAAAGCCCCTGAGTCACCCCTACTGAGAGCAAGGGATGAGGGAAATAAAGACCTGGGGACTACAGGGCACAAGAGGGCTCAGGTCCAGGGCCCTCTGGCTCCTGGAGGTGGGAATGGCTGTAGGCTCAGATTCTAGCTGAAGGTCCTGCCATGCACCTCCAGAAGGGCCCCCACCCTAATCTTCCTATTTCCAGAATGCTCCCCAGACTGCCACGCCTGCATTCCCTTCCCTGGCCCCTTAGCTCCAAACCACAGACTACGTATTCCTTCCTTTCCTCCAGGCTTCTCTCCTAGCAGCTTTCTAGCTTTCTGTCCACCACCACTAACTCCCCAACCATACCTCCCCCTGCCCAACTTGCTAGGATGTCATTCTTAATTCACAGATACGGGGCCCGAACGTGAGGGGAGCCCCAGCCTGAGGAGGAGATGCTGGGGCCACAACGCGTGCAGGCCATGCTCCTCCACAGCCAGCCCGGGCTCCAGGGCCTACTCTGTCAGTCTGACTCAGACCCAGAAACACTCCCTCTCAACAACCCCCCATGAGGCACAAGGTTTATCCAAAGGTCCCAGACCCCCAAACCTGAAGTCCAGGTAGGAAGGGCTCCGTGGGAAGTCCCTGCCTGGCTCTGAGTCAGAGGGGCTGGGAGCGCGGGGGATTTCCTCTGCCTCGCTCCTCTTCCGGGTCCTCCGTGCTCACCCCCTACCCCAGAGGCACCTCTAGCCCTCCCCACCGCAACCAGCTTCTCAGACACCCTGGGGATGAGATAACAGAGGGTGGCTTGAGCAGTAGGGGGGCCTCCACAGCAGGCAGGCTTGAACTTTGGGGGCTCCAGGTGGGAGACCTGACTCAGGAGAGGCTGCCTGCAGGCAGACACTTGTTGCCAGGTGTGAGGGGGATTGAGGGGGCAGGAATAGAGACCCTGTGAGGGCAGCCCGGGGACAAAATGGCCAGGTGGGAGGCCCAGCAGAGGACAGAGGAGAGCCCTGGGAAGGCAGAGGCTGCCAGGAAGAGGCAGGGCTGCTTGGGGCTACTGAAGGGCACCCAGGTGGCAGTCCAGAGTCCTTATCCTGGGAGGAGAGGGAAGAGGTGGGGCAGGGGAGGATAAGAGGAAGAATGTCCAGGAGTCCCAGCTGGGCCCCGAGGCCAGGCTGCTCCACTTCCTACACCCCACCATTACGGCAGTGAGGCCCCAACCCACAGAGCCAGCACTGGAGTCTGGTGGGAAAGGGTGACAGAGGAGACGCTAGGCAGGGAAACCCCCCTGCGAGCCACCGCACCTGCATACTTAACCCCATGCACTCAGGCGGACCCAGGCCTGCCCTCCCCTCTTGCTGCAGGAGCCCTGAGAGGGGCTGTTGCCATGGGGACCTGAGAGGCAGAATGGCTCTGGGCCCCAAGCCCAACCAGTCTGTGCCCTTCACGGCGGTGCAGGCACAGCCCCCGCGCTCCCTACCTCCCCTCAATGACGGTGATGACATCGTTCATCTGGATGTGCAGCTTGTCTGGTTCCTCAAAGTCCTGAAGGGCCCGCATGTCAGTGGGCTGGGCCTGGGGGCAGAGACAGGTCACTAACCACCTCAGGCTGACACCTGCTCGATACCCCTGCCCCCGGGGGCAGATCTGCCCTCACCTCCAGCAGGAAGTCCCTCAGGGCCACAAAGGTGGGTCTGTCCTCTGGTTTGTGAGCCCAGCACTGAACCATGACATTGTAGATGTCCTGGGGGCAGTCCTCGGGCCGGGGCAGACGCTCCCCCTCCTTGTCAATCTTATGCAGGATCTGGTGGTGGGGAGGTGCAGTTTGAGGACAAGCAGAGCACCCGGCTCTTCACCGCTCATCTCCCCCCCCAGCCCACGGAACAGCTGGAACTGCTGGCCGCCATGCCTGTACCCCAAAGAAGAGCTCTGCCTGCACCCTGGGCCTCTGACCCTTACCCCTAGGTCTGGGGCCTCCGAACAGGGGGCCGTGGCAAAGGAGGACTGCGAAAAAGCCCAGGCCGGCCTGTTCCTGACCACTGGGGGCCGTGCTCTTTGCTCAGCTTACCTGGGGGGGTCAGGCAGACACAGGGCAAGGGAGACAGGGATTCCAACAGGTAGGAGCCAGTTCCAACAGGGCCAGGTTGGGAGACAAGGATCAAATCAACCCCCAGCCACGCTGTGGGGAGCATAGCCCCAGCCCCCTCACCTGACTGCCATTGAGGCCAATCCAGGGCTCCTGGCCATAGGTGAACATCTCCCACAGCGTGACCCCAAACATCCAGGTGTCGCTGGCATGGGAGAAGGTGCGAGTCTTCAGGCTCTCAGGTGCACACCTGGCAGAGGCAGGGGTCAAGCAGAAGGCCTCTCAGAGCACCCCCACCCCCTGCATCAGCGCCAGTGGACCCCAAATGCTCATGCACAAGTGTGCCGTTGCCCCGCGTGCCCAGGTTCACAGTAGGTACTGGGGGCACAGTGTGAAGTTAAGGACTTCTTAACTACGGGGTGCACAGACTTGGACAAAATTGTCTCTGCTCAGGTCTTTTTTCCACGCGCGGCCTGGGGTGGGGAGAGGAGGATGTTCCCATGTCAGGGAAAGGAAGAAGGTCAGCAGCTCCAGAAGGGGCAAAAAGTGGGGTGGGATAAGATCTCAGGCTGTTTTCTAATTGTGGTGGGAGGATGACAATTTCCAGATTTGGGGCAGGATCCTAGGATTTAGGTCATTTCAGCAGGAAGGTGTGGGTGGGAAATCTGGATAGGGCCTGGGGAAGAACCAAAATGGGTGGGAACAGTCACAGTAGCTTTCCTCATCCCACACACTCTCTGGAGCTCCCTCTTGGGTAAGGAAGAAAAATGGCACTGCAGGGAAGCTAACAAAGGGTATTCATTCCACGGTGGACTGAGGCATGGGGAGTGAGGAGGAAGCCGCCCTAGATGGAGAATCAGAGATACCTCATGGGACTGGAGAGCTGGCCCTGCCACTCAAAGGGCGTAGGACCCAGGGAAAGTCACCCAAGAGCTCTAAGCCCCACGTTCTTCATCTGTGAAATGGGGATAACAATAATCTGCTCACTTCACAGGATTGTTTTAAGAGGGCTGCATAAAAAAAGGTGACCTTATAATTTACCATTCAAACCAGGACGCTTGAGTATGAAAGGAGGTGCTATTAATTACTCCAGGACATCAGGCATAATCCAGGATGTGTGATCATCCTAGATATAAAGTCAGTAATTAATTAGGGGTGACTGTACATCCTGGATTAGAGGGTTTTCTGGCAACCAGAACTGGACCGACTCCTCCCACCCCAAAGCAAGGAGATGACACTCCTTCAGGAGCCTCTGACAACAGAGGATAATGACGGTCTCAGCACACGATAAGCTCACACAGGGGCGAGGGCAGGGCCAGGTACCACCCTAGTGTGCAGGTGAACACCCCTCGTCAGTCTACAAGGCCCTGCCTGCCCCCAGCTCTACCTGGGACACGATTAGCAGCCAGTCTCTGCCTGGCTAACTTCTGGTATTTCAGGAGCTTAAAACTGCGTCTTCCAGGAAGCCTTAATGTGTCCTACAGCACTTATCCCTGTGCACCCTAGCACCTGGCACGTGGGCCCCTGAGAATTACCGGATGGATAAGTGAATGGATGGGCACACAACAAGGGCACCCCGGGCCCAGAAGAGACAAGGGCTGGTGGGTGTATGGAAGGCCCTGGAAGCTCTGAAGCCTGGGTGTGTAGGGACCGGGTGGGGGGGGGGTGGTCCAGGCCCCGCGAGCTGGCAGCGCCTGCCCCTCACCAGGCAAAGGGCACCTTGCGGTGCTCCTGCATGACGTAGTGGTCGTCATTCTGGGGTAGTGCTCGCATCAGCCCGAAGTCCCCGATCTTGACCAGGTCACGGGTGGCCAACAGCAGATTGCGGGCGGCCAGGTCACGGTGAATAAAGCGCTTGGACTCCAGGTAGCCCATGCCCTCAGCCACCTGCACAGCGTAGCGGCTCAGGGTACCCAGGAGGAAGTGGCCCTGGTGCTTGCGCAGCCGGTCCAACAACGATCCCAGAGGTGCCAGCTCTGTCACCTGAGGCCACGGAGGAGGAAGGAGGAATAAGCATGGCTGAGCCCTGCCCCTCCCTCAGCTCCTCCCCTCAAGGCCTGCCAGAGCCGTGCTCCATGCTCCTCCCTGGCCTGCTCTCCAGGGACCTCTAGGAATCCTACAGCTTCCCAAGCCTCTCCCCTCTAGGGAACATGGGAAACCGAGGCCCAGAAGAGCAACCCAAAGAGGCTCAGGTTAGCAAATGCCAAACACTAAACTCTGGGACCGGCCCCTCCCGTGGGTGCAACCCTCTGCCGGTGAACACAAGCCAAACCCAGAGAGATGGAAGTGAGCTCCAGCGGACACCAGGGTCGGTCAGTACCGGGGTAGGCCTGTGAGCCCCCTTGCCACATCAGGTGGGGGACCAAAGCAGGATCTGGAGGACCTCTGACCTTCATCAGGATGGAGGGAGTAACCACAGCACAGGCAGGAGGTGAGGGGCACAGGGTCCTCCCTGCTGCCATCCCCCTTCTGCCCACAGCACTTACCATCTTCATGGGCGGTGTGAGCACCACACCGTAGAGGCGAATGAGGTTCCGGTGGTCAAGCGAGTGCATGGCATTGACCTCCCGGATGAAGTCATCCATGGCCTCTGGCTGGCTCAGCACATCAGGCTTCAGGCACTTCACAGCCACACTCACCTGGCCAGAGTGGGGACTGCAGAGTCAGGACAGGCCCCAGCCTCCACACTCCGGGCTAGCCTGCTCCCCACTCCAGCCTCAGACCTGCTCATCGGGTGAGTGAGCGTGTCCCAGGGGCCTGTGGCCTGGCAGGGGGAGGGCAGCTTACCCCAACAGCCATGAGCTGGGCCTCCCCTTCCTGCGGGAGTACCCAGGTTAAGTGGCAACCGCAAGGTAAGAGATGACCGGTACAATGACGGAATATTAAAATGTTATGATAAGATATGTTTTTGGTGTAGAAGGATTTAAAGCATTTAAAATGCTTTAAATATAATGCTTTAAATAAAATGCCATAAAACTAATCTGGTGACAGAAATCAGAAGAGTGGCTTCCCTTGAAGGGAGGTTATACTCAGTGGAAGAGGCATGAGGGAGCCTTCTCGGGTGACAGAGATGTTCTACACCAGTGGTCCCCAACCTTTTTGGCCCCAGGGACGGGTTTGTGGAAGACGGTTTTTCCACAGACTGGGATGGGGGGGTGCTGGATATGAGGGTTCAGGCGCTAATGCGAGCGATGGGGAACGGCAGATGAAGCTCGCTCACTTGCCCACCACTCACCTCTTGCTGTGCGGCCTGGTTCCTAACAGGCCGTGGACTGGTCCCGGTCCACGGCCCGGGGGTTGGGGACCCCTGTTCTACATCACAATCTGGGCAGTGGTCACACGGGCCCACGCGTATGTGAAAAGTCACTGAGCCGTACATTCAAGAACTGTATGCTTTACTGCACACAC
This sequence comes from Phocoena sinus, assembly GCF_008692025.1. NCBI lineage: Eukaryota > Metazoa > Chordata > Mammalia > Artiodactyla > Phocoenidae > Phocoena > Phocoena sinus. The sequence goes on along the minus strand of NC_045766.1, from coordinate 72,988,832 downwards.
GCTATCTTTCCCTCCAGGGAAAATTTTTTAAATACAATACTAAGATGAAAGGGCAAGTGTTAAAAAGTTGTGTCTAAAATGTGTATCTTAAAGAAATTCAACAAAATGTCTGAAGGGAAAAAAGGTGTAAATGCTAACTCTGCTTCCTCTGAGTGGTGGGATTACAGGCTTTATTTTGTTTTTCTTATTTTTAAGTCTCCAAACTTTTATGATCATTAGTTTTATAACTGAAAAAAGGAACATGTGTCTAGTTAACCCTGAGCACGGACTCCAGGGTGAGCCACTTTGGACCTGTCCCCAGCCCCCTTCACATCCCAGCAGAGGGGACAGATCCACCTCAGAGGGCAGAGCAGGGCCTGCCACGCCCCACAGGACCCAGAGAGCTCACCGTCTTCCCCGAGGGGGCGTCCCACTCGCCCCTGCGCACCACGCCAAAGGAGCCATCTCCCAGCTTCTCAAAGAGATGCAGGTCCTTCTCCCCAATGAGGCAGGTGAGGCTCTGCAGGGACCCCTCCGCTGCTGGGCCTCCGGGGGTGGGTGAGGTCTTCCGGAAGGTGCTCTGAGAGTGATGAGGGGGGAACTCAGCCTCCAGCCGCTTTCCACTGAACACCTGTTTGAAGGCAGCCAGGGGCCAGATGGAACCCTGAGGCCCCAGAGCCGGTCATTCAGTCCTGCCCCACTGGGTCCTTGGCGAGGCCGCCAGACAGGTTGTGGCTTTGCCAAACTTCTGGGGGGCGGCCTGGCTGGAGGCCCACGCCCCCTCCTGACCACACCTCCAAACGGGAACCCACGGCCTCGGTGTGGCCTCGGGCTACGTGCCAGAAACGGGCTGTCAGGCATGCAGCCTGCGGCGGCTGCAGTCCCACACCCAGCTGTGGGGTCAGGGATAGCCCAAAGCCCGGCACCACCTCTGCCCCCCTCCCTGCTCTGTACCCCTACCCAGCACAGACTCCAGCCCCTCACCCGAGCAGATGGGCAGGAGCCCTAGGGGCCCTCGCAAACACCTCCTGTCCATTTTTAGCCCTGGCCCCGTCTCTGGGTTGCCCATTTGGCGCTGTCTGTCTCCACCCTCCCCAGGGAGTCGGCTGCTCTTCATCCTGCCTGGGGAGAGGATAATTTGAGCCTGAGGTTGGACCGTGAGTGTGTATGGGGGTGCAGATGAAGGAAGGCCTTGCCGGGGAAGGGCCTGGGAAGACAGCTGGGCTTCTGGAGGGAGGCCTAGAGCTGAGGGCTCAGAAAGAAGGAAGGTTGGAGAGGACTCTGCAGCCTGGGCTGGAGAGGGAAGGGGCCAAAGGTCAGGGGACAGGAGGGAAGCCCTGAGGGTCAGAGCGGCCCTGTCAGCTTGACTTGGCCACCCTACCAGGGCATGCAAAGCCTCGGCTTCAGGCGGCACCCTCTGCCCAGTTGGCCCCTGCCCCCAAGGTCGGCAGAGCCTTGTCTGTATGGGGTGAAGGGGTCTCCAGTCTGAGGGCCTCTTCTGGCCGCTGCTCCGTCCTTCCTCCCAGCAACTGGCATCCCTTCCATTTGCAAGCAGTGTTCAGCTGACAAGGTCCTTCACAGCCTTTTTCTCAAGGGACCCTGCCCAAGGCCCCGTGAGGTAAGCTGGGCAAGTGCGGCTGGCACTGTCTTACTGGCCACATGCCTCAAGTCTGGAGCGGTCAACCGACTGGCCCGGGGACCTCCTGTGAGTCGGTGGTAGATCCAAGACCCCCTGAATCCTGCACACCGTGTGGCTCTTCCCTCCTGCCTTCGCCCGCCCCAACACACCCATCCTCCCCTAAAACCTGGGCAAGGGACCAGGACAGTGTCCCCAGTAAAGGCCACAGGATCCCAAGAGACAGCCCCTTGCCAGATCACAGCCAGGAAATCTCTGCGGCCCAATCCCAGATCCAGCTGTTCTGCACTGCCCGCCCCTCTCCCCAGCCCTGAGGCCAGAAGTGGGGGGAAGGCCCGGCTGGTTCACTTCCTTTCACATTGTCTTCCAGACAATGGGCAAAGTTCCCCTGAGTCAGACCTGGGACTCACCACTCCAGAGACCCAAATTAGGGCAACGGGGTGGGGGCGGGCCTTGGGGAAGGAAGCTGTCAGTGGGGCCCGGTGACCAGAGAAACCCTCCACAGACTAGGGAGGTGCGGGATGAGGGAAGCAAAGACGTCCTGGGTCCAGACGGCCCCACCGCCCCACGCTGGACACCGGCCCCAACACTTAGGCAAAGCGAGGGCTCAAGTTACAGCGCACTTGTCAACAAGCGCCTGTTCCATGCCCGGCACCACTGCCTGGCGGGAGGGGACGTGAAGCCAAGGCTACACACAGGCCAGTCAGTGCCGTCTCCAGCGGAGACAGACGCTTAGCCAGGCAGCTCTACAAGCACCCTGCCCGATAAGACCCCGGAGGTGGGAGGTCTGTACAAAGTGCGAGATTATACTGCGGGGAGTGGGGGAAGGCTCTCAGGACGACACCAGAGGAGGCCCCAGTGAGCTACCCCTCCCACGTCCCTCCCTGTCCACCCACCTTGCTCATCCAGGACTTGCGTTTGCACATGGCCTTCCTCCTCTTCACAGCCTCCCACAGCCGCCGCTGGCCTGCGGGGAGGAAGGGGAACCCGTGCTGTTAAGGCGCTCACACCCCCAAGAGGCTGCTGCCCATCGCAGGCTTCCTCGGTCACCCTGGGGGGAGTCCACCACTAGACACTGCCCAGCACGATGACACCAAGGAAACAAGCCATCCCCACCAACCAGGGGCTGCCATTAACCAGATGGTCACTGCATTCCACTTCTAGGCAATCCTTCTCGAACTGGATGGAGGTATTTAACCACCAAAATTGAACAGTAGTGCTCTTATGCCAACTCTCAAGAAAAAAAAAAAAAAAGGTAACGGACAGAATTTCCCCAATTTTGAGTTTTTCTCCCATAAAATTTTATTATGTTACTGGCATCAGATATCAACTCTCTAGGCTAAAAGCAGCGTAAGTCAGTGTCTAAATTAGCACATCATTACTTATTTAGCTATTTCAGGCTGAATGCACTCAAAAGTTTCTAATGTTCTACAAGGAACACTGTGACTTCTAGAAGCTATAGTCACTACTTTCAGGATAAACACATAGAAAAAAAAAAAAGAGTTCAACTTATAGAACAGATCTTTGTAGGAGAGACAGAGAAAGGGAGAGATGAGTAGAAAAGCAGCAAACCATCATCTGAAGGATTTTATCTTCCCTTCTCCACAGACCTCTGGACACTAACCCCCCTGGTGTTCAGAACAGACTCAATTCTACATTTATAAAAGAGGAGAAGATGGAAGAAATACACCCTAGAAATGTCTGCACAAACAAAACAGAGTGCGTAGTTAATCCTGAGTAGCCAGAAATTTAAGTAAGATTCCTCAAACTCCAATTCACCTTCACAACCGCAAACTGTCCTCATGCACTCACTGTGTACAGCATCTACTGATGCCCCTCTGCCCCACCGCGGGGGCTCTTGGACAGGCAGTGAGAGTTCTCAGCTCTGCCACCCCACGGAATAAAGGGGGGAGGGCTCTTCCATGCGGTTGCCGATCCTGAGGACAGAGGAGGTAAATGGTCAGTGGGGCGACGACAGGCAAGGCCAATGCCCCCACCTACCAGGCCGGCCCATGCCAATCTTCTCCAGGTCCTCATTCTTGACATACTCAAAGTGGGACAGGCGGGTAACGTTGAGGTCGTCGCGGAGCCGCAGGAAATACTGCTGCAGCTGCACCTCGGACAGCAGCTCCAGCAGCCAGCCTGTGCCCTCCTCCGGCTGCATGCTGCCGCTCCCCAGCCTCTGCGGGGAGAGAAGAATGGCTCAGGGACCGTGGGATGCAGGCAGGTAACAGGCGACCCCGCCTCTGCCTTGGGCTCACCCACATCCTACTATGTGCTGTGGGGAAGAACTCACACCACCTTCTTGCTCCCCAAAACAGCTGTACAGAAGAGCCTGTAGCCACCTGTCCTCCTCCTATGGCAACAAGGGTAGAATCAGGGCAGTTGGGACACAGCCCAGGCCCTGGAGTTAGGGTCTTACTCCCCAAATCTGCCATCCATGGCCGAGTGACCTGAGATCAAACTCTGTTCTCCGGTTCCCCACTGGCTCTTAAACGCTCCTGTTGTCACAAGGCCTTTGAGAATCTGATGAAAACTATCGAGTGTATCTCCAGGAAAATATATGTATCCTTATTCATAACGTTTTAATTACAAAACTTTTGGGGGTGCAGTGCCCCTTGAGACCCATCCATGAGCTCCCCAGACCTGATGGGCCCCACAGGGACTAGATGAGCTCTAGCTACTGTCCTCTCAATGCCTGACATCGCATGAGCCTCCCCCCAGGTCCAAAGACCCCTCCACAGGCCACCACACAAACACCTCCAGGACCACAGGAGGGTCAGAGGGAAGGAGGGGCAGAGGCTGGGGCGGGCTTTCAGACTGCTGTCAACGGCTGTCACAACAGACTCTGGTCAAAGCTTTAAACATTTTCCAGAAATACCAGAAATCTGAATCGATGTGTAAAATCTCGCTATTAAAATTTTTTTTTGAAAAGGTACTATACACACATGTAAGATATTCAAAAGGCACACGAGAGCCGTAAAGTCTCATCCCTCTCTTGCCGCACAGCCACCTCAGCCCCATCCCCAAAGTCGGCTGCCATTCATGACTTTTACGCGTTCTTCCAGACTTGTTTTTTCCCCACACAAATACTCACCCATTACCCACACCATTCTGTTCCTTGTTTACACTTGACATTAGATCTTTCTCCTGACTTTTGAACTATGTCAACTAATTCAAGTTTGAAATACACACACGCAAGCACATGTGTATGCTGTGCTGGTCAAACAAAATTACATGCAGGCCTCAATCAGCCAAGGGGCCACCAGACCTGTTACACCCTCTGGGGCCCAGAGAAAGAAGCCAGTGGCACCCTCAAAACTAAGCAGCCCGACACTAAACCCATCCTTGTCCGAGTAAGACCCATCAGAGCTGAGGGCTTGGCCAGCCCCTGACCCGTGTTCAATCACCACTGGAGAAGACAGGGATGAGGGAAAAGGCCAGCTGCCCCAAGACCCCCTCCTCCCGACTTGGAGGTGGCCTTGTCCCCCAGCGCTCATCACAGGTCACACTAAGAGAGCAGGTGCTCACAGTCTGGGACCAGCATGAGCCTTCTGCTCTCACAGTTCCCAGCGGTGCTGCCAACCCAGTGCCAGGAGCTCAGACTCTCCCAGGCAGCCCAGGGCAGTACAAAGAGCCACCACTGGGAAAGAGAAGCCCTCAGTTCAAACCCTGGTTCCTCTACCAAAGTGGCTGGTCCAGAAGGGGGTTTCCAAACTTTAAGCCCTAATCCTTCACCCAGATGGTTCTCATGAGGGCCATACAGCCCCCTAGGGGGCATTTTTGGCTGTCACAGTGTTGGGGGACCATTAGTGGCACTGAGTGGGTGGCTGGGGGACTCACACACTGTCCCAAATCCCATACAACTTAATTCATGCAGGTGAGAAATTTGTCTATAATCATCTGATTATAAATCAAACCCCATTTTACATATGAACAAGAAAGCATTTTTATAGTGTTAATACAGACTGAATTTTCCTGGAATGGAGCTACTGTGTAAACTGAGGGAAAACTGGCCTTTTGCTTTGTTTGGAACTTAACCCACCATTCAGAATGGTGGACATTTCTGAATGTCCACCATTCAGAAAAATATCACTGAAGGCAGCCCACCCTACTATTTCAAAACTCTCCTCTCAGTCAGCACTTGTGTAGATGTTGCCGTGCTGGTTCTACCTGAGGTCTTAGCATCTGACTGCTTGGTGATGTCAGATTGTACTGACATATTAGAATACACAAAATGCTACAATCGATTTCCTTTTGGTTCTCCTTTATATTACAGGAGGCATTAAGTTGACTGACCACACACACACAGAGTAAACAGGTTGTATTTCTCTTAATTTTAGTTAAGAAAAATAAAAACTCTAACACTTCAACTACAGTTAACTACATGCTGGGCACAGTTCTGAGCACTTAGCTGTATTAACTCACTTATCCACAGCAAAGCCATCTGTTACAAACAAGGAGGTGTGGACTTAAGAGGGCAGGGCACCACTGCTTTCCAGAAGAAAGCCCCAAAGGTGCCCTGTGAAAATCACTAACCTAGGCCCCGTCTCTCTGTGGCATGACCAGGAGAGGCCAGCCAGCACTTCCGCCATCACTATTCCATCCCTGGAGCAAAATGATCCCACCCCCTACACAGCTCAGCCCAAGAAGAGGCTGGCCACCAGGGCAAGTGGTCTGAAGATCCCCACTGCTTCCTCCCCAGTCTCCGAATCCCAGGGCTCCAGGCCACTCATTCCTACCCTCCTGGGGGTAGGAGGCAGCCACTCCTGAGAACAGGTCCAAGCCCTGCCCTGTGTGGTCCGGGCTGGGAGAGACCCAGAGGCCACTCCCCTGAAGAAGCTGCTTAGAAAGCACAGTCTGCCCTGTTCCTTTACCCATGAAACACCAGCTAACAAATCTCCCTGCTCAGCTGGGTCCTCCCCTCCCTGCTCCCCAACCCCAGGAACAGGGCTGCTCTGCGTGGGGCGGGTGTGTGTGGGGGGAAGACTAGAGAGAACACTGGGATCTGGGTGAGAAGAAAGCAGCCAGGGTCCCTGTCCGGTCTCCACCACCCCACCCAGGGTGACCCTGGACATGTCCCCTCCCTCCCCTCCCTCCCTCTCTAGCCCATGTCTTTGTCGGTGAAAGCACAGGGCACTGCTGCGGCTGCCCCCAGCACAGCCCCGTCCACACACCTGTGTCTGACACGTGTGGCTCTCATGGCCGGCACGCACACTTCCCACACACGCTCTCCTGACACACTCGCCACCAAGAATGCAGCCGCTGGAGCAGGGAGGCCCTGAACCCCTGTCAAGCAGCCCGGTCCTGCTCTCTGGCCCTCAGCGCAGGGCTGCCTCTCAGTCTGTCCAGCTCCCACCCGCAACCCCCCACTCACTGTGTAGAGTCTCCGCCGGAGTCTGGCAAGAAGAGGGAAGGAGAGCTCTAAGCCAGGGAACCGACGAGCTGCTGGCATCTCCACGGAGCTGGACCCCCTGACCAGGTCACCGGGGCTCTGGCCCGAGGGAGGTGGGGTGGGCAGTGGTCTCAGCTCCTGAATTTCAGGTTCTGCCCAGAAGTGAAGTTGGCCAGAGGTCTGCCCCAGAGACCCCCCAAATCCCACACCAGGGGTGGGAAATGGAGCAGAAGAATAGGGTGGTCCCCTTTTCTCTGCTCTACAGCTGTTTCCACAGCTGGCTACCCTGGCAGGAGAGAGTTAGTTCTTCTCTCAGTTGACTGCAGCCTGGGTCCTCAGTCGTGTGTCTCTGTCTTCTCTCCAGCGCAGTGGTCACGGCTCCAGCCCTACTCCCTGGCTCCCCCGCCAGCCCGCCTCCCTCCCCCCTCCCTCCGCAGCTGAGCAGCTCTGACACTGGCTGAAAAAGGACCTTTCTGAATCACTGCCAAGAGGGCGGCGGGAATGGGGGTACTCTTCCTCCCAGCCACCCGCGCTGCCCCCACCTCCTCCCCGCACACAAGGCCCCTGTCTCTGGCTTCCACCCCAGCCCCCAGAGCTGCAGACAACCCCTGGGATTTTAGGGTGGGGGCTAGGTCAATCAGGCAGCAATATACAAAGAGGCCCCCGTAGCGCCTGTCTGGGGCTGTGAGGGCTTAGTGCACAGCCTGAGCTGGGGGCTTGGACACCAGAGAGTCGTTCCTGGACCTTGCAGGCAGACCCTTCGGAGACCCTCCCCCATCTCCCAGTCCCAGCCTTGGCTGGGCGTCTCCTGGCTCAGGCCCTAATGTGGCCCTGTTACCCTGGTGCCCGACGGAAATAGGAGTCCGGCAGCCTGCCAGAGCGGGGCAGTCCAGCCAAGAGCCGGGGTGGGGGGAAGAATCTCCCAGTCCAGCTGGCCAAGATCCAAAGCCCCCTCAAAACACACAAATATGCCCCTAAACCCTGCAATGCCCCCAGCCAAAGCTAGAGGATTCCGGGCCACAGGAGGTCTCCTGAATAGCACCTACACACACAGACAACAGCCCCACCCAGAGGGAACTGCAGTCACCCCATGAAGCCCCCGTGGAACCTACACATTCCTAGAGCTGACAAGTGATCCCTCTGGCCCTCCTCAAGGGCGCCAGCTGCTCTTACACCCCCCTCGCTACAGCCCCCAGACACACCTGACAGCTGCAGGAAGTCCTCTCAGGCTCCCTCAGCACCCCCCTCCCAGCCATGCCCAGGGAGCCCCTGTTTCTTGCACACTGCTCTCTTGTCCCTATCCAGCTGGCCACCAGCTCTGGGAGTCCCAGCTGGCTGGTGGAGTAGGCAGCTGGGGTTGAGTTTTGGGGAGTCAGCATCCCAGGCTCTTTCCAGGGCCTCTCTCTTAGTGCTTGACCTCCCTGGCAGGGAGGTGCCTGCAGGGACAGTCGTTTCCAGATCTGACTCAGGGAGTGGGGAAATGGGACACCCCCAGCAATCAGTCCTCTTTCCCATCCCCCTGTCATGTCATCCACCACCACCCAAAGCTTGTGAGGCCAGCCAGGTGCAGCCTCCCTTCGGTGCCAGTGAATCACCAGTCTGAGAATGGAATCAGAGCTAATGGACAAGATGAGGTCGGGTCAAGGTCACACTGGAGCTGACCTTCCCGCAAACGCTGGCTCACAATGCCCACAGCACAGAGAAGCCTATTGCTTATTTCCCACAAAGCACCATTCTGAAGGAGATCCAGGGACCTGACTTCAAGGGACAGTTTAAGCAGGATTATTCCCTCTACCGCAAGTTGGAGGACTGCTGGATTTGAATGGCCAGACTGAAAATTATAGCCACCCCCTGAAAGATGTGCCCCAAATCCACAAGAACCCCATGCCTGCCTGTTCCCTTGCACATCAGGTAAGAACAAGCCTCAGTAGCTTGCTCAGCAATCCAGCTGTGGGAGGCTGTGGAGAAAAGCAAAGCATGGTCAGGGGTCAGAGGTCAGGCCAGCTCCTGGACCTCTTCTCCCAGCCCCAGAAAACAGCCACCTTTCTGCACCGCCACCCCCACCCCGCTTCGTCCTGTCAGTGACTGCCCTCTACTGGTCAAGAGAGAAAGTGCTTGATCTCCAAGGGGAAGGGAAGCCGACCCATAAATACCATGGTCATGTTTTCCAAAGCAAACAGGGACATTTGGCTTAATACGCAGATTCATAAAGCCAATAAGAGGGAATGTCCAGGGCACAGGGACTCAGTGTCCATAAAGGACTAAACCCACATCCTGGCAGTGCTTTCGGGGCTCCCCTGCAGCGATGAAGCAAGCCCAAAGGGCAGCTTAATTGGGTTCCAAGGACTCAGAGATACTGAAGCAGATGTCAGCAACAGGAATTCACCACCACTGACTCGCCCCGCCCCACCCCACACACAAACACATCACCCTTCTTTACCCAGCATCCCAGCCCCCAGGATCTGTCCTGGGGCCAGGATCACAGATACCCCTCACTCCTGAAAGGCTCCCCTCAGCTCACCAGCAGACGATGCGGTCTAGGGCCTGGCTACCTGGCTATCCCCCAGGTTTCCCCTATTACCTGCTGTCCCTCCTCGGCCCCAGTGAGGCGCAGATATGCAAATCTCTCACCCTTGGAACCCAAACTCCGGGCTTTAGGGCCCGGGAGGGGAGCAGAGCCCTCCCGCAGTCCCCGCCCCTCCAGCGCACCGGCAGCGTCACTGCCCTGCGTCCTGAGGGGCCGGGCCTCGAGCATCCTCAACAAGGAGGGCAGGGACCGCTAAAGCACCTCAGCCAAGGGAAGGCCCAGTCCTCGGGCCCGCACGCACCCCACAGACCCGTATCTGCCACCTGCAGCTAGAGCGAGGGAGCAGAGCCTCGTGGTAGCGGTCTCTCCCGCTGGGCCTGCGGCTGCCCCTCCCCCAATCTCGTGCACAGGCTCCATTCCAAGGAGCCGCCTCTCCGCAGCGCAGGCTGCCCCCCAGAGAGCCAGGTGCGGGGCTGCACCTTCACTGACCACGGAGCCACAGCTCCCCTCGGCCCCTGGCCGCCTCCAGGACCCCAGAGATCCACAGCCACCGATCAGGTCCTAGGGACTCAAGGGCCCCCATACTCCATGACAAGGGGGGGGGGTCCGTCCAAGAAGCTCACAGAAGAGAAGCCCCCATCCTAACTCGACCTGAGACCCCTCCCTCTAGACCCCTCTCCTTCCACCAGCCCAGCTTCCACCTAGCTCCAAGCATGCGCCCACCTGCCAGGCTCCCTGGTGCGCTGCCATTCCGCACTCCACTCAGGCCCGGGGAACCTGCCCAGCCCACTCCTCTCCGCAGTGGAAGCCACGCCCCCCGCGTCCGCACTGGGAGGGAGACCTCAGCCCTCCGCAGCCCACGCCTCTTCTCACCAGCCTGGACTTCTCCCCGCCTGCACCTCCACCCGCCCCGCCCCCAAGACTGCTCGGCCGGGCAGAGCACTGTGGCTGACCTCTCTGGGCTCAGAAGAGTGCGAGTACCCACACTCCCTCCCGCAGGAGCTGCTCCAACACGTGTCCACGCAGGGCTGTCACCCAGTGCCAGGATGAGGACATTGCTAGTGGAGGAAGTCCCACGGCAGAGGCCCCAAGGTGCCACACGCACACCCTCTCATTCCAATGGCATCTGAAGCATCCACTGACTCCTCAGTACCGGGTATTTAGGGATGAGCTCAGGGCACCCTCACACCTTGGGGGTTTGGGGCAGAGGAGGAGGGAAATGCTGAGACACCTCTACTCCCCACTCCCCTCCCCCCCACACACACTCCACCTCAAGACTGAGGAAGGAGACCCCGGGTGGGCACTAGGTGAGTTCCCATAAGGCTCACTCTTCAAAAGCTCCTGCTCCAGCTGAAGCGCGTTGGCATAGGGGATGACCCTGCCAAGCAGGGTGTGTATTCTAGGCAGAAGCTCCTCTGCATCTTACTGCAGCTATGGCAGAAACTGGTTTTGGGAGCAGCTGCAGGAACACTCAGGAGGCCTTCGAGAACGAGAGGCTGAAAATGCCAGGCCCCCAGATCCCTCCTTCTCCTGGTTGGATAAAGAGTCTGATCTAAACCATTCCCCCATCCTGCTTTCTCCCCACCTCCTCCCTCCACAAGGCCCCTGCCTCCGAAAGCCATCCTATTACAAGATACCCACAAGATCCAAACTGCCTCTAGAATTTGGGGAATCCACCCCACGTGTATACCCTCTGGTCTACAACTTGCGCCCTTATCTCTAAAGGGAGCCGGTAGTGGCCCAGGAACCAGCCTGCCTCTGCCATCCACTCCCCTCCCCCAGGCTCTCCAACAGCATCAGTCAAGTTACAAATCCACACTGAGGAGCAGATGTGACATGTAATTTCCGGCCAAGAAGATTTTTCCAAAACAATCTACCGTATTCTCAGGAATATATGCCAGGCCAGCTCTCTGGTATCTCTGCCCTCCCTCTTCTCCAGGCCCTGGAGGGAAAACAACATATTGGGAAGGAGAAGGAGGGGGGCTTATGGCTCCTCTCCCAACCAGAGGATTATCTTGCCTACACATGCCAGCCCCACCAAGCCCAGTCAACCTCAACTCACCCCTCTGTGTGCAGCGCCCAAGCTTCTGGACCAAGGCCAGGCTGGTTCCCCTTGGGACTTCATCCCAGAGGGAACTGTACCAGGTAACCCCACACCTTCAGGTCATCCCAGGTCTGAAATCACACTGGTCTGGGGAGGAGGCTGGCCACAGGCCAAGGGACAGAAGGGGGTGATTCAGACACATACCATGGCTGTCCACACCCTCTCCATCTCCAGGCCACAGTGGCCCACTCCCTTCCAGGGGAGCTTGGCAGCTGAGGCCCCGAGGACAGTCAAGCCTGAGGCATATTTGCCAGCAGTGCTGAGCCCACAGGCCCTGAGTCTAACCCTGAGGGCTCTTCACCCTTCTCCTTAACTGTGGATATTTCCTAAGACTTTGGAACTCACCCTTCCTTCTCTTCCCTCCCTGGGAGTCACCTCCTCTCCTCCCAGGGCTCCAATTAGCACCATGTGCTGTCTGTCTCCATTCCTGAGCTCTAGAAGCTCTACACCCATGCTTCTAGACATTTACAGCCAGCTCCACCAGGAGGATGCAAAGGTACCCTAAATTCTACATGTCCAAATTGAGCTCATCAACCCCCGCCTTAAACCTAGCTTATGTGTGCTCTTATACCCTGACTGAAAACATCACAAGCCAACACCAGCCACCTAGGCTAGACACCTCACCCCTGGGCAAATGCCTTAACCTCTAAGCCTCAATTTCCTTATCTGCAAATGGGAATAAATAGTATGTCCTTCAGAAAGTGCAAACTCAATGAGATCATGAACGGCACACTTAGCACAGCATCTGGCACGTAGTTGCCTATTCTTATACTGTCATCTGAACACGGATCCGAAGTTCCTCTCCTGCTTACATCCTCTGTAATTCCTCACTGAGCCAAATACAAGGCCCTTCAGGATCCATCCCTTGCCTATCTGTCCACCTCCAACTCTTATCATTTCCTTCAAACGTCTCCATATTCCAACCAAGTCAGATACTTGCCCTTCCCTAGACACAACATCTTCTTTAATTTTAATGTCTTTGAGTTATTCTTTGTGATACTCTTTTCTCTTCATGATGAACTCCTACACATTTGGGTCCCTCAAGACCCAAATAAAACGTCATCTCCTTTGTAAATTCCCATTTCCTATCCCCAAACGGTTCTTTTTGCCATTGCTTCCCATGTTATTTTGTTCAAGTATGTGTGAAAACAAGAGTGGCATAAACACATAATACTACACGTGGAAAATAGCCAAAAGGATGAAAAAAATTTTAATTATCTATCATGCTCTGATCCTTAAAGGGTGCTATTTCTGTAGCACTCTGTATTAATACATAATTCTATTGAGGGAGCCCTATGTACGTACCTCTTGTGGTTTGTACATTGTAACCATCTGTTTATATCTGTCACCTTGCAAGAAGAATCTGGCAAGGCACCTGGTCAAAAGAGTTTGCTGAAAGGGACTTCAAGCCTTTGTGACAGACACTGGGGAAAGGAAGCCTGTCTCTTTTCCAGTGAGCTGGTACCACCTTATGTCCAGTGAATACCAGGAATAAGCCTGGCTGCCCTTGTTGGCCCTGGCTTTGCTTCCCCCCATTATTTCGAATCCAGAAAAGCAAGCACCTTCATGCGAAGAAGGGCAGCCAATCTCGTTACAGCTACTCCTGTCCCAGAACCACTAAGCTACTTTGCTCCCACAAAGCTATTTCAGCCCCGGGGACAACACAGCAGTCCCTCAAGGCAGAGGAAGAGCTTTGACTGAAGGCTGCCTTCTCATCAGACTGCGGAGGGAGAGCTGGGGATACCACAGGGTCGATCGATGGGCAGGAGGTCTTGTTTGTCAGGCATCCCAGCCTCGCAGAGAGAGAGGAGGGAGACGGGGGGGTCAGAGGGTGGGAAGGCAGGGCACAGAAGCAGGGGCAGACACACCAGATACAGGGACCCTCCTACGCCTCATCTCCTTTGACTCCAACAGAGAAGGAGGTGTAACTTTCAGAGAGGAAAGGAAAGAACCTGACTAAACACCACAACCACAGGCCCTCACTGAACCCAGTACCTCCCCACATCTACCAACTTGGTCTTGAAAGTTTTTTTTTTTTTGTGGTGGGGGGTACACAGTCCTCTCACTGTTGCAGCCTCTCCCGTTGTGGAGCACAGGATCCGGACGCGCAGGCTCAGCGGCCATGGCTCATGGGCCCAGCCGCTCCGCGGCATATGTGGGATCTTCCCGGACCGGGGCACGAACCCATCTCCCCTGCATCGGCAGGCGGACTCTCAACCACTGCCCCACCAGGGAAGCCCTTGAAAGTATTTTTTAGCTGTTTCACACTCCACCAGCGAAGACCAGTGTGCCAACCCTGACACCCAGAGACAGGACACTGAGAGCCCTAATACATTCCTGGAGCACCCCTCCCCCGCACATAAACACCACTCGAGTGTGACAGTGGGTAAATTCCTGCTGTTGCCTGGGTCTCTTGCACACACGCACCCCACACGCCCGAGTGACAGGGCTGGGATGCAGGGTACTGCAGAGAGCTGCCTCTCACCACCCTCTGGCCCAAACATCCTCCCGGCACCAAGGCCCAGCAGCCGAGGCTCCTGGGAAGAGAGGAAGGATGTAGTCTGGCTCCCAGCAGCCAGCCACTCCCAGGGCTCTTCCAGGGCTGGGCAGAGGCCGCCCAGCTGGTCACCCTGCCTACCAGCTCAGGCCTCACCCCACTCCCCCAACCCCTCAGCAAGAGCCTAGAGCTGAAGGGGCCTATTGTTGGGCCCTGGAGGTGGGGTGGGCCCAGAGCCGTGAATTGGAGAGCATTTACTCTGTGAGAGGGACTGCTCATCCCCTTGGGACAGAGTCCACACCAGAACCCCAGGAGCTAGGAACATCCAGCTCAGGGTGGGCTGCTGGGCCAGGGAGAGAAAGGGTACGAACCTGGAAGTGAGAGAGATGTCAGGGACTGCAAGATATTTAAGATACCTTAAATCCCACCCATTTTAGAGATAAAGAAACTGAGACCCTGAAAAGGAAGGGACATGCCTGGTCTGAGGCACCTAAGAAGCTGTCATAGGGAATGGATCCCTAGGAGCTGCAGAGCAGTTCAGAGCAATGGTGATTCCTCTCTGGCCATAGAGGGGCAGCCCTGCCAAGGTCAGGGACTAATAAAGGTCAGGGGCCTGAGCGGAGAACCTGCCTCAGGAGGAGACACAACATCCAGGGGACAGGCAGAGACAGGAAGAACCTAGAGTTCTCACATCCAGCAGAAGCCCTTGGCTCCCAGGACCTAGAGCTGCTGAATGAGGGCCCAGGCCAAACCTCTCACCCCACCCACCTCTTTAGTCACTCACCACATACTGACTGTGTGCTCACCCTGTGCTAGGTTTGGGGGACGATGAAGGAGGAGAAGTCACGATTCAGATCCTCAGAAAGACACTGTGTGCAAGTTCTTTACTAAAAGTTTTATCTTTCATTGCCTGATTAACCTGCCCCCCACTACCCTACATTATCCGCATTTTACAGATGAGGAAACTGAGGCTCTGAAGAGGTGACCAGGGTCACCTGTTACTGGAGAGTAACAGGTGAACCAGAATTCAGTCCATATACAACTGGACACGAAACTGCTTGGTTCAAGGATGTGAGCTTATGGAGGGCAGAGCTGGAGTCTTATTTGTTAAATATATACTAGATACTGAATGAATTCATGGATTCTGCGAGGAAGTTTAAGGAGGGAATAGAGGCTCCAGGAAAAGACAGATTGCACAAATGCACATAATTTCACTCCTTCCCAAAACCCCACCAAAGCCAAAATGATCAAAAGAGAAATTTTCTGAATGGCAAAAGTCCCTAAGGACGGGAAGAATAGTAGAAGAGAAAACCACAACATAGCTTTGGAAGCTAGAAAGCAGATGGCCAGTGACTCTGGAGAGCAGACCTGAGAAAATCCCCAATCCTAAGGTGAAAAGGACCTGATTGACCCCACAGAATCCTCAAAAGGCCTGGGAACTAGAAGCCCCAGAAACCTCTAGAAGAAGAACAGGTGCTAAAGATAGAGGATTAGTCAAAAGCTGTTTAAGAAGCAGTAAGACCCCCCTGGACTCCCTCTCCAGTACAAAGCCACTGGGTTGCTGCCCCGGTACCACCCGGCAAAATCGGGATTTCCCTTCAGGGGTAAAGTGCAGGCCTCTGCACTGGCGCAGCAGTGGCTGAGAGCGGGGTGCCAGGGACCTAACAAGGAAAGCACACATAGATGTGGAGATCTCAGTCCCCTTCTCGACTCCCTCCAGGAACATGGAGCCAGGCCTCCACCTCCTGGCAGAAGACAGGAGTGTCCTTTCTGGGGACTCTGATCAGGCCAAGAAAGATATAAAGAAACCAACATTGGGAGTTCTCCACAAACCGAGTAGCCAGGTCACCATACAAAGAAGCTCGGTCAACAAGGCCACCCAGTGCTTGTGGTCAAGAGTAGATGACAAAAAAATACTGGACACCCAAGGAAAGCCTCTAACATGGAAGAAAGAGCAAAACACGCAGAAAAGAGCAACTGAGAAGAAATGCAGACTATGCAGGAGAAGAAAATTTCTGACAGAAAATGCTCATTAATATCCTCAGAAAGACAAGATGTTGTATCTACAAAACAAGAAGAGAATATTATTATTTTTTAATAGGGGGAATAAGAAATTACAAATATGACAGGAAACATAACAAATTCAACAGACCCATCCTCAGCCCAACCAACAAAGTCTAGCCCACAGCAGGTGCTCAGAAATATCTGCTGAATGGATAGATGAGGCAGATACGAGGGTAGGGCCTAAGTTTTACATTTCTAACAAGCTCCCAGTGATAATGTGCTGGTCCTTAGACCACACTCTGAGAAGCAAGGGTCTCTACTAAACCCTGGAGCAGTGGTTCTTTGCACTGGCTGTGCATTAAAACCACCTGGGAGGTAGGAAAGTGTCGGTGTGTGGGCCCCGCCCACTGAGATTCTAATCAACTTGGTCTAGGTGAGACTCGGGCATCCTATCTTGAAATCTCTGCAGATGAATCCATACTGGGGTCGAGAACCGCTGCTCTGGAGAAAGCCTGTAACTGCGCCAATCATTGGTCCTGGCCAGAGCAGTTCTGTTTTCAAATATTCTTTCCCATTGTTGACACTGACCACTCTTTGAGAAGGCCCTTCTCATCACGGCCATAAGCATCAGTTTATGGGACTATTTACTATACAGAGGGTAATTCTTAATGCTAAGTCCCATTAATGTCAGTGGATGGAGAAATCATTCTACTAAATTTCCAAAAATTCATCCTGAGAATTTTTTCCTTATTAGATTCACACACTTATCTTAATTTTTCTAATTAAAAAAAAAATCCGGACCATAAAACTTTAGCAAGTCCTTTAAACAAAATAAAGGATTTTTTTAAGTGAAATGTGGATATCTCCCTAGCCAAAAATCCTAATCCATTATTCCAATGTTTCTGTTAAAACTTAAGTTGAATTTAGTAGTTTTGTGTCTACCTCATCCATGCCATGGGATAAAATAATATCAACAGACATTTACTGTTGTTAAAATTGCTAAAATCACAATAGAAGGGTTGGAGGATAAAGTATCTTCCACAATGGAGAGCAAAAGCCCACACCAAGCTACATAATTAAAGAACACTGGAGATAAAGAAAAGATGCTATAAACTCCTGGGCAACGGTATAACACAAGTTCCACAAAAAGGATTGGGAATGATTTTAGACATTAATGTTAACTCTGGAACTTAAGAGCAATGTCCTTAAGATTCCAAAGGAAAGCAATTTCCAGCCTAGATCTCTATATTCAGCTAATTAAGTGACTGAGTGTCAGACTGGCAAGGTCTCAAAATAATCTACCACTCTTTCACCCTCCTCTCTTAGGAAGCTACTAAAGGATGTACTCTACCAAACTAGAGAATAAACCAACAAAGGGGAAGATAGGAAACAGGAGAGAAAGGCACAGAAAGGCAGTGAAGGAAATGCCCAAGATGCTGAAAGGGAGATCCCAGGAGGACAGCTAAGCATCAGGGATAGAGAGCAATTAGTCCATGCCGCTTTAGGGTACAAGGCTCTGAAAGAGACTTCTTCAGAGAGGTGAATTTGATAGAATACCTAATGGAATTGACACCCTGAGAAATTTATACAGCTACTGGAGAGTTTAATTAATTGAAAAGTACATAGAAAACTAAGCAAATAAAAAAGCAACTCCAGGAAGAACAAAACGGTGCCCAGGAAAGGAAAAGTCACAGTTTATTACACCATAACAATATAAACAATGAACAGTAGATTGAAGAAAACATGAGATACGCCCAAAGTGGATGGGCTGGAAGATGGGATGAGTAGCAGGGTGGGAATGAGGGAATTAAAGTAAAATCCTCATCTTTGGCCAAGATGGAATAACACGGATCAGACTTACCCTCCTGACAGAAACAACAGAAAAATGGACAAAATATACAAAATGGTTTTGAAGACACCAGACATCAAGATGCAAAGGTCAGTGATACCTAGGAGATAGGAAACAAAGGAGGTCAGCCCTATGGTTGGGTTTCCAGGCTACAGAAAAGGGAAGGGGACCAGTTGGACCCCAAAGGACTCTCTGAGTTGAAGAGATGAAGCTGAGACTCTGGGGAAACTCA
The DNA here is from genome assembly GCF_008692025.1 of Phocoena sinus. NCBI lineage: Eukaryota > Metazoa > Chordata > Mammalia > Artiodactyla > Phocoenidae > Phocoena > Phocoena sinus. The sequence goes on along the minus strand of NC_045766.1, from coordinate 72,970,609 downwards.
AGTGGCCAGAATTCACAGAACAGAGCATCACAGAAGAGAGAGCACCACAGAAGTCTGTAAAAGGCCCCCCTTGAGCAGTAAGCTGAGTACTGATCGTCACATGTATGGGAACTACCCAAGGCTGGGGAAAAGAACCACCCAAAGGCTTCCCTGGTGGCGCAGTGGTTGAGCGTCCGTCTGCTCATGCAGGGGACACGGGTTCGTGCCCCAGTCCGGGAAGATCCCACATGCTGCGGAGCGGCTAGGCCCGTGAGCCATGGCCGCTGAGCCTGCGTGTCCGGAGCCTGTGCTCCGCAATGGGAGAGGCCACAACAGTGAGAGGCCCGCGTACCGCAGGAGAATTAAAGTGCAAGCTAGAGCCTAGAAGAAAATACTTGCAAATCACATATCCCATAAAAGGCTTGAATCCAGAATATAAAAGAAACTCCCAAAACTTAGTATGAAAAAAAACCCCACACAATGAATAAGTGGGTAAACAATTTGAACAGACACATCCCCAAAGATATACAGAAGGCAAATAAGATGAAAAGATGCTCAACATTCGTCATTAGAGAAATGTAAATTAAAACCAAAATGAGATACCATTACAGACCTATTAGTATGTCTAAATTTAAAGAGACTGATCATACCAAGTGCTGACAAAGTAGTGAACAAACTAGAACTTTCATACACAGCTGGTGGGTACATAAAATGGTACAACCACTTTAGAAAACAGTCTGGCGGTTTGTTAAAAATTAAATGTATACCTACCATATGATCCAACTATTCCAGTCCTAAGGATTTACCCAAGAAAAAAAAAGCATATGTCCGTACAAAGACTTACACATATGTTCATAGCAGTTTTACTTGTAACAACCAAAAACTGAAAACAACCCATCAGAAGGTAAATGGATAAACAGACTGTGGTATACTACTCAGCAATAAAAAGGAATAAGCAGTCAATACCCACAAAAACATGGATGAATCTCAAAATAATTAGGTTGAGTGAAAAAAGCCAGGCAAAAAAAAAAAAGAGCACATACTGTATGACTCCATTTACATAAATTTTAGGCAATGCGAACTAATGTATAGTGACAGAAAGCAGACTATTGTTACCTGGGGAAGGGGGATGACAACGGAGGGGTGGGACGGAGGGATTACAAAGGGGCACAAAAAACTTTTGGGAGTTTGGGAATAACGGGTATGTTCATTATCTTGATTGTGGTGGTGGTTTCACAGGTATACACATATGTTAAAACTTATTAAATTATGTTTTAAATATGTGCCATTTACCATATGTCATTATACCTCAATAAAGCTATTATTAAAAACAAACACTTCATCTTCCAGGATAAAGCACAGGGCAGGGGGATAATTGTGGGCTCAGGGGCTAGAGGAAAAGGTCTGGTAGCGCTAACCCCTCCTGCCTAATGTCCACTGGCCATGGCTCCTGGGAAGGTGGATGCTAGGCTGGCAAACAAGGGTCTGAGCCCTCTGCACTCAGGACACTGTAGGGAAAACCAGGGCCTGCCTCACAGACAAGGAACTGAAGCCCAGAAATGTTATCCTAGTTACACACTAGTTACACAGCTAGTAAACCCAGATCCGCCAAAGTCCTCTTTCTCTTCATCTACCACAAATTCAAGAATCAACCTGAAACGGGGTGAACATGTATGCTTACGTGCACACGTTTAGAACAGTTCTCTCCATTGAAGCCAGAGCGCAAGAACCAGTCTGGCCGTCCCAGAAGAGCCAGACACCTTGGACACAGCAGCTGAACTTCCGGTGCATGAGTGTTTGGGGTGGCAGGATGACAGGCAGGCATGGGACGAAGCTGACAGTCAAGTCTGGGTCTGCATGGGGAGCAGGCTAACTGGCTCCTCCAGCAGAGTCCCAGCAGCTGCCTGCTTAGGACGTGACCACCACTCCCCCTGCCCCAACAGAAAAGGACTATCTCCATCCAGTCCGGTTGGGATAGGGCTCTGGGGGCCATCTGACTCAGAGCCACTCCTTGGGGTAGGGCAGAGATGGGTCTTGGCTAAGGCCCCGAGACAGGCAGCAACTCTGTACCCACCCCCACCCGAGGACTAGAGAAGCAAGAACCCAGACAGCGCCAGGTAAGAGGTGAACGTCCCTAGGCAGATGAGGCCCAGAAGTGGCCAACCAAGCCCCTGTGGGGCAGGAATGAATAGGCCTGGCACCGAGGCCATGAGGAAGTCAACAGGAAGCCAAATCTAGCCCCCACCTCTGCAAGCCCCACCTCTAAGCTGGGCTGAGAGCTGGCCCTGGCTGGTACAGAACCCATGATGCCACAGCTGCCCATCTGTCCACCTCCATGGGTGGGGCTGAGGTCTGGGCCACCGAGGATGCCCAGAGTCCAGCAGTACAGATAACCTCTCCTATCCCACACTTTCAGGTTGGGGTCCTGAGAGCCCACATGGAGGACAGAAGTCCTCACCAGCTCTCCACCCTTCTGCCCACTATTTATCCTTGGCTCTGGGCCCTCAGTATTAATCAAATGTGACAAGAAGGTGTGGCAGGAGCAGGCCAGGCTCGTGCCCAAGTTACCGGCTGCCACGCTGACATCTCAGCTCACGTGGCCAAGAGGGTTACAAGATAAGGTCCTGTTAATGCAATGCTGCCCCTTCCCTTTTTTGGAACACGTATTAGAGGACGTGAAGCAGCGTGTGCTGATTGCACCAACCCAGCTATGGCATGGAGGCACCCCTATCTCCACCGGTAAACGGGTGAAGCGGGGGTGGAGGGGTGGAGAGATGACTACTTCCTCTGCAACCTCAGCCTGGGACTACCCCTCTCTCCCTTCTGCCCAGGCTGCAGCCACCCAGACAGTTCTCACGCCAGTCTAGACTCTAAGGAAATATCCCATCACTCCAGTTGGCATATACAGTACTGGGGGGAGGGATCCTGTCTCGCTGTTGAACACTGCACTGCTTCATTCCTCTCCAGGTTTAAACACAGGGGAATGAAAAAAGGTAGTGTGGAGACCACGCTCTCCTGAGATAACTGCAGCCCCCTCCTTCCAAACACACCAATTCCAGCTGAGAACAGAGTTGGGCTTCCTTACCTGCTGCCTTCCACTGGCTCTCTGCAGACAAAGCTTCTATTGATGTCCCGGCTGAGGTGGCAGAAAAGGACCCAGCAGGACACTGCCTGCTATTGGGGCAGTGGTTTCCAACGCTCCTAGGTTCACGGCGCTCTTCTGCCCCCCACTCCCCAAACCCCTACATCTTGCTCTCACCACGGCCCTGGCTCGGCCCGATGCTGATGCTGAGCAGCCGGCCTGTGAGTTACCACCTCCTCCTCCGCCTGCGCCTCCGGATCCTGTGTCCCTCCAGGGGTCCGTCTCCCTCCTGGGACCCTTTCCTGTCCAGGTATGTTTCCTGGACAGCCCGCACAACCTGCCCTTCCTGCACCCCGGGTAGCCAATTTGCTTCCTGCACCCCCAGGCGCCCCTCTCCCTCAGGCCCCTGGGGCCCCACTGGCCGGGCCCTCCCCCACCACTTCGAGTCTCTTGCGGCGTGCCGGGGCCACTCCCAGGACCTCTGCCTCCCCTCTGAGGTGCCCGCAGCTCTCCCAGTACTGCTCCCCCCGCTCCTCGGAACTTTCGAGCTCGTCTCTGCTCTCCCAGAGGCCGTCCCCGAGCTCGGACAGCTGCTCGGGCTGCTGTAGCAGCCTGCGTGGCTCCCCTCCCCCTGCTCCTGCACCCCGGTGCGAGCCTCCCCCCGTTCCTGCACTGCGGGGCTGCCTCCCCCTTTCTCCTGGTACTGCTTGCGGGGGCCCAAGCCCCTCCTCCTGCACCACAGGCCAGCCCGCGGAGCCCGTCCACGGCGGCGGGCGCCTCCAGTCCGTGCTGTCCGCAGGCCCCCACACCACCCCCAGGCTAGGCTCGCGGCCCCGGCCGCCCCGCTCCTGCACCCCCCGGGCCCACCCCGCCCTCCTCCTGCACGGCCGGACCCCACGCCCCCCTGCTCCTCCACGCCGAGCTTCAGCCCGCGGAGCTGCTGCGGGCCCCAGCCTGAGAACCCCGATCCGCTGCGGATGCTGCTCCTGCAGCGCTGGGCAGAGCCCGCCACGCTCCTCCTGCGCTCCTGGCCTAGGGCCCCCCAGCCGGCACTGCCCAACGCACTCTCCTGCCCACCAGAGGCCGCGCTGGGTCCCGCCCCTCCAGATGGTGCTGCCCTCGCCGTCCGCTCACACCGCCCCCTACCCCGGTTCCTTCCGCCCCGTCCCCCGGGGGAGGGGGCTGCGGGGTCGCGACCCCTCCCGCTCCGCCCCCACGTCCCGGTCCCTGGCTCCCAGCCCTTGCTCCTGGGCGTCGACGTCCGCCCGCCGGGCGCCGGGCCCTGCGCAGGGCCCCCGCAGGGTGCTGCGGCCCCACGCCCCCGGCCCGAGAACCAAGAGAGCGCCCGCCCTCCCGCCGGGGGTTCCTGGAGCCAGCCTGCGCCTGCGCTGCCCGAGGGGGGCGGAGCCTGGCCGGGTTGGGGGCCGGGCGGGGGCCCTTAAGGGGCCATGTCCCACTTACTTCTTCCTCCAGAGCCTCTACTGCTCCCCCTTCTTCATCCCACCAGAAGCCCTGCTTGCGCCTTCCTGTGGAGCCAGAGGGAGAAGAGGTGAAGCAGAAGGTAGGGAGTGCACACTGAGACGGTGTAGTCAACAGGGCCCAATGGAGGAGCGCTGAAATAGGAGTCTCGATTCCTAAGTAGCAGTTCAGCTGCTCCTGACTTATGAGTGTAAAAAAATACTTACCTCTGGCCTCAGTTGCTTCGTTTCTAAAATGAAGAGGAGACTGGACCGGAAAGTTTCCAAGGTCCCGATCCAGTGAGTGTTTGACTGCAGAGAGAGACCCTAGTCCTAATCTTTCAGCAACAGCCCAGAGACCTATGAACCTGGGCTGCCTCCACCTTTTCCCTGGGGCCAAGGGAGAGCCGGGCTCAGGCCTGTGACACTTCCTGCTGGGAATACAGGCAGAAAGAGTCCCAGGCAAAGGGAGTCTTCCTCCCTCTTGCACTGCTCCCTCTTGGGTCTGTACCCCGAAAGGAGGAGAAAATTCAGAGCTCCTTCTCCCAGTGATAGTGCAACCTGCAGACCCAGATCCTAGCGCAGCTGGAGGCAGCCTTGGGCTGCCAAGCTTAGAACCCAAAAGCTAGGGCAAGTTGGCCGTTTCTGACTGTACCTCATCTATAAGATGCGTTTAATAATAAAACAACTCCAGACAGAATTGTCCCAGGGATCAGACATCAGAGAACTGTGTAAGGGTGACTCTTGCACTCTTATTTTCCAGCATTGAGCCCAAGGGCTCTGGCCTGAGGACAGTAGGACAATGAGAAGGGGGCGGGTTCTAGACAGCTATGGGGGGGCTGTACTGGGTGGATTTGGGTCATGGCGTCTTTCCCTGTGAGGTGAGCAAGGCAACTTTCTACTAAATCATTCGATAACAGTGTGTGTAAGGGGGTTGCCCTTCACCATGCAGCCAGGGCCACTGAGCAGGAAGTTGAATGCACCCCACCTGGGCCGAGACAGGGTCTAGGGCAGGCAGTACTCCACAGGTGATAGAACTGAGGCTCTACACGATTAAGTAACAGCTGGTAGTAGTGAAGCCAGAATTCAAATCCACTTTTCTGACTCCCAAGTCTGCTCTGAACCAATAAGGCACAACAAAGCAACACCATACCCAGGAGCTTTGGGAAGCGTCAGGTTTTAAAGTAATAGATGGGCCCCTGGGCTGGACAGCTGGTGATTGTCAAGTGGAGCAAAACTGAAGTTTTGTCCTCAGCCAGACAAGAATGACGCCCGTTTCCCTTCCTCCATTAATATGGACGGAATGAACTAGCACTGGGGAATTTGTTGCAACAAAAATAGAAATGAAGTTTTTCCTCTTCTGAGAACAAGGAAAGTAAAGGGAACAGTGTACAGGCTAGAGAAGAAACAAATGGGATGGAAAGGGTTAATCACTCCTAGCTTTGTTGCTAATCTGTAGTGTCTGTAACTAGATTTGTCCTTCACAAAGCTAACCTATTACTCCCTGACACTATGTGAATTACATCCTGCATGGTAATACCCCCTAACTCTATGTAAATTACATCATGCCCTACTACCCTGCACTCCCTTATAACAAATCACCCCTTGTAGCCTTTTGCATTTCAGAAAAAAAGATAAACCAGAGACAAACAGGCTCAAGTACTGGGCTGCTAGACCCAGTTACCCAGCTGCCTGACACCAGCTGTGACTGTTTTGAAATAATGCAAGAAGAATGCAAGACCTTCACAATTTTGATCCTTATCATATACCCTGGACTGTGAGCCCCACCTGTAAGATCTTGTCTGATTCCCCGGGAAGGGGGGGTACAGTTCTTGAGGTGCTAGCCTGCTGTGTTTTCCCCTTTGCCAGACAAAGATTAAAGCCATTTTTCTTGTTTCTCCAAAACTCTGTATTTCTGTTTGGCATTGGTACACAGAGAGCCAAGATTTTTGGCATCAGTCTGACCAGATTTTGGGGATCAATAGATGCAAACAACTGATTTGGAGCAAGTTTCTCTGCTGGTAAATCAAGCTCTAAATCAAACAAGGCAAAAGGTCAAAGCACCTACATGCTGGATTGTTCTGCTGGGTGATTCTCTTAGGGAAGCCCAGCTCCCCATTCTCCCATCTCCCTTCCAGTTGCTCTCAAGAGCCAGACCCATGCCTCCAACATCCCTAGTGCAGGGTTATCTGGAGCTTTAGGCTCACAGAAAAGAGGTCTCCTGCTCCCTTCCCCCATCCTGCCATCTCAGCTCCTGGACTGTCCCCACCACCACATTGAGCACTGGGGCTGTGATGGAAGTTGTCTTGGAGCATGTCTCCTTCTCTTCATTGTGTTTGACTCTGGTACTGGTAGCTGAGGAGACTGCTCTCTCCCAAGGGGACTGACAGCACAATGGAGGAAATGAGACACAGGCTAGAAACACAAGGCTTAGGAGATTCAGGAGGCTGGGGGGATAACCCCAACCCTCCAATGTGCCTGTTCCAGTCTCTTCCCAGATCTGAAGCTTGAAAAGAGCTGCCCACAGGAGAGTGATTCTGCAGGGAGAAGGGCTTGTCAGGTCTAGTTCTAAGCAGAGGCAGCCCAAGCTGCTTGAGGGAGGCTTGTGGCAGTGCCTTGAAGAATCTCCACTGTGAGATGGTTGCATGTTTGGGGTAAGCAGGAGGGCAAGGAAGGCTGCAGCGGGTGGTGAAGGCAGCCTGGCTCATACCTGTAAGCAGGTGCTCGGCCAAGAGTGTTGATACTGCGGAGTGGTTGGGCTGAAGGTTTTTTGGGTTCTGTTTTGTTTTTTAAAATAGAGCAATGTTTTTTAAACTACTCTTGCAAACTATTAGCTGGAGGTGCACTGAATTTAGTGAGTTTTAACTGGCTTTTTTTTTTGGCTGCGTTGGGTCTTCATTGCTGCATGTGGGCTTTCTCTAGTTGCAGTGAATGGGCTTCTCATTGCAGTGGCTTCTCGTTGCACAGCATGGGCTCTAGGCACGTGAGCTTCAGTAGTTGTGGCACATGGGCTCAGTAGTTGTGGCTTGTGGGCTCTAGAGCACAGGCTCAGTAGTTGTGGCACATGGGCTTAGTTGCTCCACGGCATGTGGGATCTTCCCAGACTGGGCTTTAACCCATGTCCCCTGCATTAGCAGGTGGATTCTTTATCACTGCGCCACCAGGGAAGTCCCTTAACTGGCTTTCTTTTCTTTCTTTTTTTTTTTTGCGGTACACGGGCCTGTCACTGCTGTGGCCCCTTCCACTGCGGAGCACAGGCTCCGGACGCACAGGCTCAGCGGCCATGGCTCACGGGCCTAGCCACTCCACGGCATGTGGGATCTTCCCAGACCGGGGCACGAACCCGTGTCCCTTGCATTGGCAGGCAGACTCTCAGCTACTGCGCCACCAGGGAAGCCCTGGCTTTTTTTTTTTTAATGAAAGAGGACAGTAATAGAAAATATCAGAATATAATTTTCTGAACTTTTCACTGAAGTATAACATGCATCCAGAGAAGTGCAAAGACTTGGGCATTTTACAAAGTGAATATACCCAGCACCGAGATCAAGAAACACCATAATCAGGATCCGGAAGTCCCCCCAAATGTAAGTTGTAAAAGAAACTATAATCTTCAAGCATGTCCTTCATATTTATGATTTACTTTTAACTTTCTGACAACCCTCCCTGGCCTCCGCCCACCAACATAAACTCCACAATGACAGGAAATTTTGTCTGGGGATAAGACTGGCACAGGCACCTAGAACAATGCCAAGTATACAGTAGGTGCCAGCAATATCTATTGAATGGATGAGATTGCATCACAGATAGTGTAACCAAGCAGGACCCTATGGGGCCTTCCCAGGACAGACCCTACCACCCACCAAGTCCTCTGCCTCCCTCTTGTCTGTAGAAAAACTTTAGCCTCCTAGGCCTTCCCCAACTTCCAAAGAATAAATTTAATCAGAGAAGTAAGAAAATGCGGAAAGAAAGGAAAACAGCCAAGCAAGACAGAATAATAATAGTTTAGTCATTAAACAAAGTCAAGGACTGTTAGTTCCTCCTCAAGGGCTATAGATAATATACTGGATCATATCCTTTGAGCTGTTTGACAGCTACTAAAACCCCCACGAAGTGGAAGAAGTGAACTGCATGCTGCCCACAAGCACGTAGACCCCAGACCAGTTGGAATCAGGAGGTTGATGATGTTGATTCCCAATTACTCACCAACAACCAATCAGAAGAATGTCCACGAGCTGATCATCCACCCTTTTCTCTCACCCTGTCTTTAAAAACCTTTCCCTGAAAGCCATCAGGGAGTTGGGTCTTTGGAGCACTAGCAGCCTGGACTCCTTGCTTGGTGCCCTGCAATAAACGCTTCGCTTTCCTTCACCACAATCTGGTGTCAGCAGATGGGCTTTACTGTACCCGAGTAAATAGACTGAAGTTTGGTTTGGTAACAATAGTAAAGGTATGGTTTCATTATATATACACGGGTGTGCTCTACATCTTGATATAAAATGTGTTTCTTTCTGCAGGTCAGAGGCAAAGACTTCTGAAGGCCAGTGCTCCAACCTGAGAAAGCTGTGGAGGCTGTGGTTCAGGCCTGGGGAGTGAGCGTGGACGGAGTAGAATAGTATGCTGACTAGACCAGTGCCTCTTAAACTGCAGTGTGCCCCTGAATGACCCAGGCGTCTGCTTGAAAGGCAGGTTCTGATTCAGCAAGCTGGGAAGGGGATGCTGTGATTCTACATTTCTGTCAAGCTCCTACACTTGGTTAGCAAGGCCTTGAATCCAGAGATTCTCAATAATGCTGTACATAAGAATCACATGGGAGGCTTTTAAAAACACTGCTGCCCAGGTCCCACCCCAGAACAATTCAGTTGGAATCTCTGGGGTGGGGCTCAGCATCCATAGGTTTTATAAGCTCCCCTGGTGATTCCAGTGTGCAACCAGAAACAGTGGGTGCTGGTTCCCTGGAGTATCCCCACTGCCTGAGCTGAGGTGGGAGGGAAGTGAGGTGTGGGGTCAGGTCTGGTGTCTGAGCAAAACGATCCAGTATGACAAAGGGCAAGAGATTTCTTAGGAATGGACCATTTGCCCCTTAGTGGAGGTGAAGGGAGGGATTTCTGAAGGAATTCTTTGGCGTGGGGCTACCTGCTAACCCAGGTCACATCCTCCCAGGACCAAGAACAGACCTGTGCCTTCACCTTATCAAGCAAGTCAGAGCTCCCCAGAGCTGCTCCGGGGGCTGGGCTCACATGCCCCCAGGCAGTTCAAACATTTTCAAAACCTTACTAGGGCAGTGGGAGGAGGTGCTGCCAGCTGCTCCCACACCCTGCCCCCTCTGCCCTGCTAGAGAAAGAGCCAGATGAGTCCAGAGATTACAAGCCCTGGATCAACATGGGCTATTCAGGATGAAGCCATAGTCCTGGGTTCTGACGCCCTCTGGTGGACACCTAGAGTTGAAGTTGGTAACCAACAGACTACTGTGTCCAGGTACTCTTTTATTTATTTTTTAAACTTTTAATACAGTTTTTAAAGGTTACTTTCCATTTACAGTTATTACAAAATATTGGTTGTATTCCCCCTGTTGTACAATACACCGTTGAACCTATCTTACACCCAGTAGTTTGTACCTCCCATTCCCCCACCCCTACACCCTCCCCCTCACTGATATTAGTTTGTTCTCTGTATCTGCAAGTCTGCTTTTTTGTTTTATTCATTAGTTTTTTGTATTTTTTAGATTCCACATATAAGTGATAGCATACAGTATTTGTCTTTCTCTGTCTGATTTATGCTACTTAGCATAATGCCCTCCAAGTCCATCCGTGTTGCTGCACATGGCAAAATTTTGTTCTCTTTTATGGCTGAGTAGTATTCCATTGTGTGTGTGTGTGTGTGTGTGTGTGTGTGTGTGTGTGTGTGTGTGTGTGTGTTACAGCTTCTTTATCCATTCATCTGGGTTCTTTTGGTTGTTTTTGCCTCAGAAAATTTATTTCTTTAGATTGAAGTTTAGTTGATTTACAATGCTGTGTTAGTTTCTGGTGTACAGCAAAGTGATTCAGCTATACATATATATATTCTTTTTCATATTCTTTTCCATTATAGTTTATTACAAGATATTGAATATAGTTCCTTTGGCTATACAGTAGGTCCTTGTTGTTTATGTATTTTATATATAGTAGTTTGTATCTGCTAGTTCCAAACTCCTAATTTATCCCTCCCCCTCCCCTTTCCCCTTTGGTGACCATAAGTTGGCTTTCTACATCTATGAGTCTGTTTCTGTTTGGTAAATAAGTTCATTTGTATCATTTTCTTTAGATTCCACATATAAGTGATATCATATGGTATTTGTCTTTCTCTGTCTGACTTACCCCACTTAGTATGATGATCTCCAGGTCCATCCATGTTGCTGCAAATGGCATTATTTCATTCTTTTTAATGGCTGAATAATATTCCATTGTATATATACACCACATCTTCTTTATCCATTCATCTGTCAATAGACATTTAGGTTGCTTCCATGTCTTGGCTATTGTAAATAGTGCTGCTATGAACATTGGGGTGCAAGTATCTTATCGAATTAGAGTTTCTGTTTTTTCTGGATATATGCCTGGGAGTGGGATTGCTGGATAATAAGGTAGTTCTTTTTTTAGTTTTTTAAGGAAAACTAAAACTGTTTAGTTTCCTTTTTTAAGGAAAACTAAACTCGACACTGTTCTCCATAGTGGCTGCACCAATTTACATTCCCACCAAAAGTGTAGGAGGGTTCCCTTTTCTCCACACCCTCTCCAGCATTTATTTATTGTTTGTAGACTTTTTGATGATGACCATTCTGACTGGTGTAAAGTGATACCTCATTGTAGTTTTGATTTGCATTTCTCTGATAATTAGCAATGTCAAGCCTCTTTTCATGTGCCTTTTGGCCATCTGTATGTGTTCTTTGGAGAAATGTCTGTTTAGGTCTTCTGCCCATTTTTTGATTGGGTTGTTTGGTTTTTTGTTATTGAGTTGTATGAGCTGTTTGTATATTTTGGAAATTAAACCCTTGTTGGTTGCATCATTTGTAAGTATTTTCTCACATTCTGTAGGTTGTCTTTTCATTTTGTTCATTGTTTCCTTTGCTGTGCAAAAGCTTATAAGTTTGGTTAGCTCCCATTTGTTTATTTTTCCTTTTATTTCTATTACTTTGGGAGATTGACCTAAGAAAACATTGCGACGATTTATGTCAGAGAATGTATTGCCTATGTTCTCTTCTAGGGAGTTTATGTATCATGTCTTATACTTAAGTCTTTAAGCCATTTTGAGTTTATTTTTGTGTATGGTGTGAGGGAGTGTTCTAATTTCACTGATTTATATATGGCTGTCCAGCATTCCCAGCAACACTTGAAGACCGTCTTTTCTCCATTGTATATTCTTTCCTCCTTTGTTGAAGATTAGTTGACCATAGGTGTGTTTATTTCTGGGCTCTCTATTCTGTTCCATTGGTCCATATGTCTGTTTTTGTGTCAAAACCATGCCATTTTGATTACTGTAGCTTTGTAGTATTGTCTGAAGTCTGGGAGGATCATGCCTCCTGCTTTATTGCTTTGACAATTCTAGGTCTTTCATGGTTTCATATAAATTTTAGGATTATTTGTTCTAGTTCTGTGAAAAATGTCATAGGTAATTTGATAGGGATCACATTAAATCTGTAGATTGCTTTGGGTAGTATGGCCATTTTAACAATATTAATTCTTTATCTCCCTTTTTAATGGAATGTAGTCTTGATCTATCATGTACCCAAGCCAATGTCAGGCACAATCAAAGAAGACATGACCCATATGCATAATCAAGAAACTGCTGGGCTTCCCTGGTGGTGCAGTGGTTGAGAGTCCGCCTGCCGATGCAGGGGACACGGGTTCGTGCCCCGGTCCGGGAAGATCCCACATGCCGCGGAGCGGCTGGGCCCGTGAGCCATGGCCGCTGAGCCTGCGCGTCCAGAGCCTGTGCTCTGCAACGGGAGAGGCCACAACAGTGAGAAGCCCGTGTACCACAAAAAAAAAAAAAAAAAGGAAACTGCTAGTTGGGGGAAGCAAGACTAAACAAATAAAGGACTGGCTCCTTTTATTCTTCACCTACTCCTTCTTTACATCCCCCAGATCTGGCTTTCCTTGGAACTCACTGTGCTAAGTTTAGAAATGAGGAACACTCAGGGCTACTGAGGTGTTTTTTCACTTTTGGACCTCCCTGCTGTTCCTCTCTCCATCTTTGTTTAAATCTCCCCATTCGTAGTGTAGATACAGCACAATCCTTAGCTGACTGTTCTTCCTCTTTCTGTTCCAGTGATGACCATCCCAGGGAAGCTCATACCTGCTGCTTTTTTGGCCACCTCTGCACCTTGGTCAGCTAATTTCTACTCATTGCCACCCCTACCTGCAAACACACACACATCTGAGCTAATTAAGCCCACAGGATAGAGCTCCCTGCATCTGTGGCTGCCCTCTTGAACCATGACATTCATTGACTACCAGACACTTCCTTTTGGTCATGCCAGTCTGAGGAAGTTGCAACAGAACCCAAACTCTCAAATCCAGCCCTCTCTCCTCGACTCCCCTGGCTCTCTCATTTGCCCAGGAACCAGACTCAGGTCCTCGGCCGCCTCTTTCCACATCCCCTCCTTTAGCACTCTGTGCAGACCCCAGACACTGCAGGGCTCCAGCCTGCCTCCTCCTCCCCAGACTCACTTCCTCTCAGCTACCACCTTAGTGCCGTTAGGGAGAACATGGGTCCAAGACACCTCAATATCAACAGCCCCAAAGGAGGTGATCAGGTGGTTAAATCAATGGGAAACACTAGTTGGGGAGATCCAGGGCACCTGCATAAGTGCCTGAAGAATGTCTACAAGATAAGGACAGATTAACAATCGCATCAGTAGCACATCTGAGCTATTGGGATGGGTAAGAAAGGATTGTAAAGGTACCCTAAGAGGATAGAATCAAATCTGGGTTTGAGGGAGGAAACATACATTCTCAGTGGGAGAGGGATTTTTTGTTTGAGCTAGAAAGGATCTTAGAGAACAGCAGGCCTAACCCCCTCATTTAGAAGTGAGGAAACGGAGGTCTTGAGATGTACAGCAGATTACCCAAGGACATCCAGCAATTTAAGGGTGGTGATTGAATTGGATTAGAATCTCCATGACCCAGATCCAAATTCAGGGCTCCTACTCTACTAATTCTTTTTCCCAACTTCCTAACCCCTCTAGCAAATACATATATACCACGCCAAAGCTGAGCTGCAAAAACAGAAGGGAGTAAGAATATCTTAGTGAGTTCTGATGATTTACATATAGAAATTATATATGGGCCAGTCTCTATATGCTTGGTTGGGGGTGATGAGAAAGCACCTTATGGAATTAGTTGAGGGGAATAGCTGGATATCAAGGAAGGCTGGGGCTGAGTTCTAGCATGGGAACAGGTTAGGCCATCAGGCCTCCTTACCTTCCAGTTCATACATGCATGAATGCACTCGCACATAGTTTTTTCCTAAACACTGGTAGCCTGCGTGGATAATAGTCAAACACACTTTGAGCTGATGAGGTTCCTGGTCCTTGGTGTGAGCACTTACATAGGATAGACATTTTCAGCAGGGAGAGGAGCAGGAAACGGCAAAAAATACAGAAAAGAGAAGGGGCCACAGGAATGATGCTACATCAGAAAGGTGTTATAGGATCTCTTTAGGCATTAAGGAAGCCTTTTATGTATGGAGAAAACATTTTTTATTAGTTTGTCAATTATCTTATGATTTGGTTTATGCTATGCTTTTTTTTTTTGCGATGCTACAATTTGTATGAAATCAGTGTATCAATCTTTTCCCACATGGCACTTGGGTTTCTTTTCATTTAATTTTTACTTTATATTAGGGTATAGTTGATTTACAATGTGCTAATTTCAGGTGTACGGCAAAGTGATTCAGTTATACATATACATATATCCATTCTTTTTCAGATTCTTTTCCCATATAGGTTATTACAGACTATTGAATAGAGTTTCCTGTGCTGTGCAGTAGGTCCTTGTTGATTATTTTATATATAGTAGTGTGTATGTGTTAATCCCAAACTCCTGATTTATCTCTTCCCCTCACTTTTCCCCTTTGGTAACGGTAAGTTTGTTTTTGAAGTCTGTAAGTCTGTTTCTGTTTTGTAAATAAGTTCATTTGTATCATATTTTTTTAGGTTCCACATAAAAGTGATATCACATGATATTTGTCTTTCTCTGTCTGACTTACTTCACTTGGTATGATGATCTCCAGGTCCATCCATGTCGCTGCAGATGACATTATTTCATTCTTTTTTAATGGCTGAGTAATAGTCCATTATATACATGTACCACATCTTCCTTATCCATTCCTCTGTCAATGGACATTTAGGTTGTTTCCATGTCTTGGCAATTGTAAATAGTGCTGGTATGAACATTGGGGTGCGTGTATCTTTTCGAATTATGGTTTTCTCTGGATTTATGCCCAGGAGAGGAATTGCTGGATCATATGGTACTTCTGTTTTTAGTTTTTTCAGGAACCTCCATACTGTTCTCTGTAATGGTTGTACCAGTTTACATTCCCATAAATAGTGTAGGAGGGTTCCTTTTTCTTCACACCCTCTCCAGCATTTATTGTTTGTAGACATTTTGATGATGGCTATTCTGACCAGTGTGAGGTGATACCTCAATGTACTTTTAAAAAATTTTTATTTTATTTATTTATTTTTGGCTACGTTGGGTCTTTGTTGCTGCACACGGGCTTTCTCTAGTTGCAGAGGCTACTCTTTGTTGTGGTGCGCAGGTTTCTCATTGCAGTGGCTTCTCTTGTTGCAGAGCACGGGCTCTAGGTGCATGGGCTTCAGTAGTTGTGGTGCATGGGCTTAGTTGTTCTGTGGCATGTGGGATCTTCCCAGACCAGGGATCGAACCCGTGTCTCCTGCCTTGGCAAGCAGATTCTTCACCTCTGCACCACCAGGGAAGTCCCCTCATTGTACTTTTCACTTGCGTTTCTCTAATAATTTGTG
Source organism: Phocoena sinus (assembly GCF_008692025.1). Taxonomy (NCBI): domain Eukaryota; kingdom Metazoa; phylum Chordata; class Mammalia; order Artiodactyla; family Phocoenidae; genus Phocoena; species Phocoena sinus. Next base: position 72,955,071 of record NC_045766.1, on the reverse strand, counting down.
ACGTTGAGCATCTTTTCATGTGCCTCTTGGCCATCTATATGTCTTCTTTGGAGAAATGTCTATTAGATCTTCCCATTTTTTGATTGGGTTGTTTGTATTTTTTGATATTGAACTGCATGAGCTGTTTGTATATTTTGGAGATTAATCCCTCGTTGGTTGCTTCATTTGCAAATATTTTCTCCTATTCTATGGGTTGTCTTTTCATTTTGTTTATGGTTTCCTTTGCTGTGCAAAAGCTTTTAAGTTTAATTAGGTCCCATTTATTTTTGTTTTTATTTTCATTACTCTAGGAGGTGGATCCAAAAAGATATTGCTACAATATGTCAGAGAGTGTTCTGCCATGCTGTCCTCTAAGAGTTTTATTGTATCCAGTCTTACATTTAGGTCTTTAGTCCATTTTGAGTTTACTTGTGTGTATGGTGTTAGAGAATGTTCTAGTTTTATTCTTTTACATGTAGCTGTCCAGTTTTCCCAGCACCACTTATTGAAGAGACTGTCTTTTGCCCGTTGTATATTCTTGCCTCCTTTGTCATAGCTTAGGTGAACATAGGTGCGTGGGTTTATCTCTGGAATTCCCATCCTGTTCCGTTGATCTATATTTCTGTTTTTGTGCCAGTACCATACTGTTTTGATTACTGTAGCTTTGTAGTATAGTTTGAAGGCTGGGAACCTGATTCCTCCAGCTCCGTTTTTCTTTCTCAAGGTTGCTTTGGTTATTTGGGATCTTTTGTATTGCCATACAGATTGTAAAATTTTTTGTTCTAATTCTGTGAAAAATGCTATTGGTAATTTGATAGGGATTGCATTGAGTCTGTAAATTACTTTGGTAGTATAGTCATCTGACAATACTGATTCTTCCAATCCAGAAACATGGTATATCTTTCCATCTGTTTGTGTCATCTTTGATTTCTTTCATCAGCATCTTATAGTTTTTCAGAGAACAGGTCTTTTGTCTCCTTAGGTAGGTTTATTCCTAGGTATTTTAGTCTTTCTGATGTGGTGGTAAATGGGATTGTTTCCTGTAATTTCCCTTCCTGATCCCTTGTTATAAGTGTATAGAAATGCAACGGATTTCTGTATATTAATTTTGTATCCTGCAACTTTACTGAATTCGTTGAGCTCTGGTTGTTTTCTGGTAGCATCTTTAGAATTTTCTATGTAGAGCCTCATGTCATCTGCAAACGGTGACAGTTTTACTTCTTTTCCAGTTTGGATCCCTTTTATTTCTTTTTCTTCTCAAATTGCTGTGGCTAGAACTTCCAAGGCTATGTTGAATAATAGTGGCAAGAGTGGACATCCTTGTCTTGTTCCTGATCTTAGAAGAATTGTTCACTGTTGAGTATAATGTTAGCTGTGGGTTTGTCATATATGGCTTTTATTATGTTGAGGTATGTTTCCTCTATGCCCACTTTCTGAAGAGTTTTTATCATAAATGGAAGTTGAATTTTATCAAAAGTTTTTCTGCATCGATTAAAATGATCATTTGGATTTTATTCTTCAATTTGCTGTGTGGTGTATCACACTGATTGATTTGTGGGTATTGAAGAATCCTTACAAACCTGGGATAAATCCCACTTGATCATGGTGTATGATCCTTTTAATGTATTGTTTGATTCAGTTTGCTAGTATTTTGTCAAGGAATTTTGCTTCTATGTTCATCCGTGTTATTGGCCTTTAACTTTCTTTTTTTGTGGTATCCTTGTTGGGTTTTGGTATCAGGGTGATGGCAGCCTCAGAATGAGTTTGGGAGTGTTCCTTCTTCTGCAATTGTTTGGAATAATTTCAGAAGGATAGGTGTTAACTCTTCTCTAAATGTTTGATAGATTTCACCTGTGAAGCTATCTGGTCCTGGACTTTTGTATGTTGGGAAGTTTTTTAATCACAAATTCAATTCCAGGACTTGTGATTGGTCTGTTCATTTTTTTGTATTTCTTCCTGGTTCAATCTTGGAAGATTGCACCTTTCTAAGAAATTGTCCATTTCTTTTAGGTTGTCCATTTTATTGGCATGTAGTTGCCTGTAGTAGGCTCTTACAGTGCTTTGTATTTCTGTGGCATCAGTTGTAACTTCTTTCTTATTTCTAATTTTATTGATTTGGGTCCTCTCCATATTTTTCTTGATGAGTCTGGCTAAAGGTTTATCAATTTTATCTTTTCTTTTTTTTGGCAGCACTGCATGGCTTGTGGGATCTTAGCTCCCTGACCAGGAACTGAACCCAGGCCTCGGCAGTGAAAGCGCCCAGTCCTGACCACTAGACAAGCAGGAAATTCCCAATTTTGTTTATTTTTTCAAAGACCCAACTTTTAGTTTCATTGATCTTTTCTATTGTTTTCTTTGTCTCTATTTCACTTATTTCTGCTCTGATCTTTATGATGTCTTTCCTTCTACTAACTTTGTGTTTTGTTTGTTCTTCTTTTTTAGTTGCTTTAGGTGTAAGGTTAGGTTGTTTATTTGAGATTTTTCTTGTTTCCTGAGGTAAGCTTGTATCACTATAAACTTACCTCTTAGAACTGCTTTTGCTGTGTCCCAAAGGCTTTGGATTGTCATGTTTTCATTTTCATTTGTCTCTAGGTATATTTTGCTTTCCTATTTGATTTCTTCAGTGATCTATTGGTTGTTTAGTAACATTGTTTAGCCTTTACAGTTTTTTTCTTGTAGTTGATTTCTAATCTCGTAGCATGGTCAGAGAGGGTGCTTGATATGATTTCAATTTTCTTAAATTTACTGAGGCTTGCTTTATGCCCCAGCATGTGATCTATCCTGGAGAATGTTCCATGTGCACTTGAAAAGAATGTGTATTCTGCTGCTTTCAGATGGAATGTTCTATAAGTATCAGTGAAATCCCCTTTGGTCTCATGTTTTATTTAAGCCTATGTTTCTTTACTGATTTTTCTGTCTGGATGATCTATTCATTGATGTAAGTGGGCTGTTAAAGTCCCCTACTATTATTGAGTTAACACTTGCCTTATATATTGAGGTGCTCCTATGTTGGGGGCATATATATTTACAATTTTCTTGGATTGATCTCTTGATCATTATGTAGTGTCCTTCTTTGTCTCTTGTAACAGTCTTTATTTTAAAGTCTACTTTGTCTGGTATAAGTATTGCTACTCCAGCTTTCTATTGATTTCCATTTGCATGGAATACCTTTTTTTCATCCCCTCACTTTCAGTCTGTATGTGTCTCTAGTTCTGAAGTGAGTCTCTTGTAGGCAACATATACATGGGTCTTGTTTTTGTATCCATTCAGCCAGTTTATGTCTTTTGGCTGGAGCATTTAGTCCATTTACATTTAAGGTAATTATTGATATGTGTGTTCCTATTGACATTTTGTTAATTGTTTTGGATTTGTAGGTCTTTTTTCCCTTTTCTTCTTTTGTTCTCTTGTGATTTGATGGCTATCTTTAGCTTTGTGTTTAGATTCCTTTTTCTTTTTTTGTGTATATCTGTTATAGATTTTTGATTTGTGGTTACCGTGAGATTTTTATATAGCAATATATATATATGTGTGTGTGTGTGTGTATGTATATATATACACACACACACACACACACACACATATACACATACTTGTTTTAAGTTGCCAATCCCTTAATTTCAAATACATTTTAGATACCTTCCATTTGTACTCTCTCCCCTCACAATTACTGTTTTTGATATCATGTTTTACATCTAATTGTTTTGTTTAACCCTTAACTACTTAGTGCAGATACAGATGATTTTGCTACTTTTGTTTTTAACCTCCGTACTAGCTTTGTGTGTGGATTAATTCTTGTATTTACTGTATGTTTTCTCTTACTGATGAGCTCTTTCATTTCATAATTTTCTTGTTTCTAGTTGTGGCCTTTTCTTTTTCACCTAGAGAAGTTCCTTTAGCATTTATTGTAAAGCTGGTTTGGAATTCTTTTAGCTTTTGCTTGTCTGTAAAGCTTCTGATTTCTCCATCAAATCTGAATGAGAGTCTCCCTGGGTAGAGGTTTCTTGGTTGTAGGTTCTTCCTTTTCATCACTTTAAACATATTGTGCCACTTCCTTCTGGTCTGCAGAATTTCTGCAGGAAAATCAGCTGATAGCCTTATGGGAGTTCCCTCGTATGTTATTTGTTGCTTTTCCCTTGCTGCTTTTAATATTCTCTATCTTCAATTTTTGTCATTTTTATTACAACATGTCTTTTGGTTAATCCTGTATGGGACTCTATGCACTTCCTGGACTTGGGTGACTGCTTCCTTTACCATGTTAAGGAAGTTTTCATCTATTATCTCTTCGAATATTATATTTTCTCAGCCCTCAGGCTCTCTTCTCCTGGGATTCCTATAATACGAATACTAGTGCATTTGATGTTGTTCCAGAAGTCTCAAGCTCTCCTCATTTTTTTAATTCTTTTTTCTTTTTTCTGTTCAGCAGCAGTGATTTCCACTACTCTGTCTTCCAGCTCACTGATCTGTTCCTCTGTATCATTTAATTTACTATTGATTCCTCCTTGTGTATTTTTCATTTCAGTTTTTGTATTCTTTATCTTTGTTTGGTTTTTCTTTATATTTTCTAACTCTTTGTTAAAAACATAACTTCTCACTCTGTGCATCCATTCTTCTCCTGAATGCTTTGATCATCTTTACAATCATTGCTCTGAACTGTTTCTCAGGGAGATTGCCTATCTCTACTTCACTTAGTTCTTCTTGGGTTTTATTTTGTTCCTTCATCTGGAACATACTCCTCTGCCACCTCATTTTGTCTAAGTTGCTATTTGTATTTTTATGTATGTGGTATGTTAGTTAAATTTCTCGACCTTGGAAAAGTGACCTTCGTATGCAAGTGACGTCATATGCATCCCAGCAGTGCACTCCTCTCTCATCACCTAAGCTATATGCTTTAGGGAATCCCCCCTAAGAGGGCTGCATGGGTTCTTCTGTTGTGGTGGGCTGACTCTGTGGGCAGTGTGGTAGGCTTTTTGGCCCCTAGTCTTGTTGGTTGCCTGACCCTTCGGTGTGTGGATGCTGCTTACTGCTGTTTAGCAGGGCTTGGTCACAAGGTGGCTATTTGTAGAAGCCTAGGGGGCGCCGGGGCTAGTGCTAGCTCACTGGTGGGCAGTGTCAGGGTCCTGAAGACGCTGGGTCTGTTGCCTACCCACTGGCAGGTGAAGGCAGATCCTGGGGTTAATGCTGTACTACTGGCAGGCAGAGCTGGTTCCTGGAGTCTGGCAGCAGGGCCCAGGGATCCCAGAGCTTGCTTCAGATCATTTGGGGAAGATGGGTTCTTGACACTGTTGGGTATGGGGGCCAGGGTGTCCCACAGGTTACATTGGCCTGCTAGTGGGCAGGGCCACGGCCCAGCTGGTCCCAGGGTAGGGCCTGACCTGCTGGTGGTGGTCTGCAGGGTACAGGATCATAGTTTTCTTGCTTCTGGCGCCTGCCCACTGGTAGGTGGAGCTGGGTCTTGGCACTCTGGTGGGCAGGGCCATGTCTAGAGGCGTATCTAGAGGTGGCTGTGGGCTCAGGAAGTCTTTAGGAATTCTGTTTGCTGTTGGGTGGGGCTGTCTCCCTGCTCAGTTAGTTGTTTGGCCTGAGGTGTCCTAGCACTGGCACCTACAGGCTGTTGGGTGGGGCCAGCAGCCACCAGTAGCAGTGCTCTTGCAGCTGAATGCCCCCCAAAATGTCTGCAGCCAGTGTCCATGTCCCCAGGGTGAGTTTCAGCCATCTCCCCCCAACCCCCGCCACCTCTCCAGGAGGCTCTCTAAGACCAGCAGGTAAGTCTGGCCCAGGCTCCTATCAAATTCCTCTTTTTGCCATGTGTCCTGATGCACATGAGATTTTATGTGTGCCCTTTAAGAGTGAAATCTCTGTTTTCCCCAGTCTGATGGGGTTCCTGTAATTAACCCTGCTGGCCTTAAAGCCAAGTGCTCTGGGGGCTTGTCTTCTCTGTGCTGGGCCCCTGGGCTGGGGAGCCTGATGTGGAAGTCAGAACTCTCACTCCTGTGGGAGAACCTCTGCGGTGTATTTATTTTCTAATTTGTGGGCCACCCACCTAGGGCATATGAAATTTGATCATATTGCAAGTCTGCTCTTTCTACGTGTCTCATTGTGGTTCCTTCTTTATGTCTTTAGTTGGAGAAGGTCTTTTCTGGTAGGTTCCAGTCTTTCTCACTGATGGTTGTTCTGCAGACAGTTGTGATTTTGGTGTGCTTGTGAGAGGAGGTGAGCCTCCGATCTTTCTGCTTTCCCATCTTGGCTGCTCTCCTCTTCATTCTTTTTTTTTTCTGCTCTTCAGACTGGATAATTCCAATTGCTTTATCTTTAAGTTCACTAATACTTTCTTCTGTCTGCTCAAATTTGCTGTTGAATAACTCTAGTGAGTTTCTCATTTCTGTTATTTCACTTTTAAGCTCCAGCATTTATTTGGTCCTTTTTATAATTTCTATGTTTTTACTGATATTTTCACTTGTTCTACATAGTTTTCCTGATTTCCTTTACTTCTTTGCCCATGGCTTCCTTTAGCTCATTGAGCATGTTAAGTCAACTGTCTTAAATATCTTTAATAATTCCAGTGTCTGGGCTTCCTCAGGGATGGTTTCTGTCGAAATCTTTTTTCCCCCGTGATTGGGCTATACCGTCCTGTTTCTGTTTCCTGTAACTCTTTTATTGAGAACCATATATATTGAGCATTATGTTGTTTTAACTCTGAAATCTAATTCTCCATCTCCTCAGGAATTGGTAAATCTTGCTAGTTGAGGGCTGGAGCCATTGTTGTGACTTCTCCAAACTATTTTTGCAAAGTGTGTATTCCTTGTTTTGTGTGGTCACTGAAGTTTCTGTCTGATATCTCTACAGTCAGCCAGTAAGCTGACAAATATTTCCTCAAATGTCTGGCTCCCAAAGGGAAATACTGTCTCTAATCCCCTGTAAACCACTTTAGCTCATGGGGGTTGAAACAATGGCCAACCTTTGTGCTGGCCCCTCAGTGATCAAAAGCAGCAATTATCAATCAAAACACACAATCCTAATATTTGGAGGACAAGTTTCTTATTGTCCAGGAAGCTGCACCAGGAATACGGGCCACCACCTCTCCTTTCTGCTCCCTGCTTCAGAGGATGGTAGTGGAGGAATGGTAGCCACTATGTGAAAGACCAACATTCCCAAGAATTTACTGATTTACCAGTCTCTTCATCAAGCTCTACCCTGAACATTGCAAGTATTTAACTAGACTCCAGAATTCCAAAGTAGTTGCTTTCGACAGTTCTTGCCAGCTCAGTAGTTGTTTAGGTGGAGAAATGGCTTCCTTCCCTGACATCATTCCATTTCTTTTTATTGCCAAATAATACCACATTGTAGGCTTATACCACATTTTGTTTATTCATTCATCAGGTAATGGACATTTGAGTTGTTTTCAATTTTTAACTATTATGAATAATGCTTCTATGAACAATCACTTATAAATTTTTGTGTGGACTTGTGTTTTTATTTCTCTTGGTTGTATACATAGGCATGAAATACCTGGGTGTCATGATTACTATTATTAACAATTATTACTATTATTAACCTTGCATTCCTAGAATAAACCCTACATGATCATATTATCCTTTTATATATTGTTGGATTCAATTTGCTAGTCTTTTGTTAAAGAGTTTTTGCATCTACATTCATGATAATATTGGTCTGTAAATTTTGTTTTTGTAATGTCTTTGTCAGGTTTTGGTATGTTATACTGACATCAGTAGTTTCCTCTGCCTCTGTTTTCTGGAAAAGTTTGTGTAAGGTTAGTGATAGTCCTTCCTTGAATGTCTGATAGACTTCACCAGTGAAACTGAGTCTAGACTTTTCTTTATGGAAAGTTATGATAAATTCCGTTTATTTGATAGAGGGCCATTCAGATTTCCTGATTTTTTCTTGTATTAATTTTTTTTTTTTTTTTTTTTTTTTTTTTTTTGCGGTACGCGAGCCTCTCACTGCTGTGGCCTCACCCCTTGCAGAGCACAGGCTCCGTACGCTCAGGCTCAGCGGCCATGGCTCACGGGCCCAGCCGCTCCGCAGCACGTGGGATCCTCCCGGGCCGGGGCACGAACCCGAGTCCTCCGCATTGGCAGGCGGACTCTCAACCACTGCGCCACCAGGGAAGCCCTCTTGTATTAATTTTGATAATTAAATTTGTCAGTACATTTGTCTACTTCACGTAAGTGGTCTAATTTGTTGGCATAAAATTGTTTGTGATATACCTTTACTATCCTTTAATGTCATAGGATCTGTAGTGATAACCTTTTTCATTCTTGATATTGGTAATTGTTTTCCATCATCTTTTTTTCTTCATTGCTCTAGTTAGGGGTTTTTCTATTTCATTTTTCATTCCAAAGAATCAGATTTTGGCTTTGTTAATTTTATCTATTATATGATTTTCATGTCATTGATTTTTGCTCTTTATTGTATTGCCTTTCTTCTATTTCATGTGAGCTTACTTTGCTTTTCTTTCTCTAACTTATTAAGATGGAAACTTAGGTCATTGATTTTAGATGTTTTTCTAATATAATTATTTAAAACTATAAGCTTCCCTCTAAGCCATGACTATTCAATAGCACTTTCTGCAGTGATGGAAGTATTCTGTTTTCTGCTGTCCAGTACAGTAGCCACTAGCCATGTGTAACTGTTGAGCACTTGATATGTGGCCAGTGTGTCTGAAGGATTGAACTTTTGTATTAATTTAAATTTAGTCACATGTATCCAGTGGCTTCTGTAATGAGCAGTGCATCTCCAAGCACTGCTTTACCTGCATCCACAATTTTATGTTGTAATTATCGTTAAATTTAAAATATTTTCTAATTTCCCTTGTGACTTCATCTTTTTGATGAATAAATTATTTACAAATGTGCTATTTAATTTCCTGGGGTTTCGGGGGTTTCTGGATATGTTGTTACTGATTTTAAATTAAAAATTTAATTCCTTTGTGATCAGAGAACACACCATGTATAATTTCAATACTTTTTAATCTGAGCCTTGTAGAGCCCAGCATATGGTCTGTCTTGAATTTACCGTGCTTACCTCAAAAAAAATAGTATTTTGCACTTGTTGGATGTAGTGTCCTATAAACATCAGTTAGATTGAGGTGGCTGAAAAAGTGGTTCAGATCTTTTGTCCTGATATGTCTAATTGTTCTAATGACTTCTAAGAAGTGGGTGTTAAATCTACTATGGCAGAATTATGTTTCTCCCCACAATGCTATAAACTTTTAATTATGTATTTAAGGCTATCAGGCATCCTACATACATATTTATAATTGTACTATCTTCCCAATGAATTGTCCTGTTTATCATGAAACGTTCCTATTTTTATCTATGATAATCTTTGTCTTAAAGTCTATTTTTATCTGGTGTTTATATAGCCATTCCAGTCTTATTATGCTAATTTACATGTTCTTTGTTTTCCATCCTTTAACTTTCAACTTATCTGTGTTTTTAAAGTGTTTCTTGTAGGCAGCATTTAAATGAACTTTTTGATTAGAATGTTAACGTGTCACTGATGTAATTATTGATATAGTTGGACCTTGGCATATTTTATTAGTTTTTTGTTTGTCCTCTCTTTTTGTCCTTACCAACTCTCACGCTTTTTTTTTTTAAGGTCACTTCTCCAAGCTTTACTCCCATCCACAGTCTGTTTGCCTGTGTTTACTTTTTAAGTCCTCAGGTGGGTTTCTATTCCTTTCTTTTTTTTCTATTTTACTCAGAGTTTATCATCATAAGCAATGGAGGGATGGGTTATAGGGGCTTACATTGTGATACTGGAACCAGAACTCCTTTCATGAAGGTTTCACGGCTACTCTCACTTATGCATAGACTACTTTGAAAGCATATGCAAGAAATTGGTGATTGTGGATATTTAGAGGGAGAAATTGTGGGGGCCAAGAGGAAAATCTTTTCAATACAGACCCTTCTGCACTTTGACCATTAGTATGTAAACATTTTTCTAAAAAGGCATTAACAACTAGTCAAAATAATCAATTTGGGATGGATTAAACATTAGGTAGTTTAAAGGACAGATGTAGCAAACTACAAAGGCTTTAACTCAAGCACCTAAGAAGGTAAGCCCATTGATAGCTACAAGGAAGATAATGGTATCTGATGTGTTCAATTCCAAGCGAAGGTATATGTTGCAGATAACCAACCATATGTCTCTTCAAATATTTGTTTAGGGCTGCCTCCTGGCCCATCACCTTTCACAAGGCACATTTTCCTTAGAATACAGTCATCTATTGTCTTGATTTTTTTCCAGGCTGTGCACATGGCTACTAATTCTGACAGGGGAAAGCTTGGACATAGGTGAGGCAATTAAAAGGCCTCCCAGTTCTAGTGGCTGCAATTCCTGCAAGCGTACTGAAGAATTCTGGCTGGCACTTGTAGCTACGAGATTCAGTTGTATAATGGTTTTTTTGGTAATTGCTTAGTAGAAAGCCTGTAAAATAAAACCCTTACCAATTATGCCTTTTACTATAGAGCAGCAGTGTCCACTAACCATTAGCTATTGAGCACTCGAAATAGGGATAACCCAAATTGTGATGTGATAAGCACAATGGATTTTGAAGACTTAGTATGGAAAAAGGAATATAAAATGTCTTGGCAATAATTTTTAATGTGTATCTGTTAAAATAATAGCATTTTGAATATATTGATTTTAAATATACTAAAATTTCATGTTTCTTTTTAGGTTTTTAATGTGGCTAAAAATTAAAATTAGATAGGTAACTCACCTATTTTGGAGGGGGAGGGGAAACAAAATAGGTCCTGCTAGAGTTTTCTTTTTTTTTAATTGAAGTATAGTTGATTTACAATGTTGTTAGCTTCAGGTGTACAGCAGTGATTCAGTTTTATATATATATATTCTTTTTCAGATTCTTTTTCCTTATAAGTTATTATAAAATATTGAGCATAGTTCCCTGTGCTATACAGTAGGTCCTTGTTGGTTATCTATTTTATACATAGTATTGTGTTTATGTTAATCCCAAACTCCTAATTTCTCCTTTTCCCTCCCCCCTTTCCCCTTTGTTAACCATAAGTTTGTTTTCCATGTCTGTGGGTCTGTTTATGTTTTGTACATAGGCTCATTTGTATCCTTTGTTTTTTGGGTTTTTTTTAGATTCCACATATAAGTGATGTATGATATTTGTCTTTCTCTGTCTAGCTTACTTCACTTACCATGATAATCTCTAGGTCCATCCATGTTGCTGCAAATGGCGTTATTTCATTCTTTTGTATGACTGAGTAGTATTCCACTGTATATGTATACCACATCTTCTTTATCCATTCATCTGTCCATGGGCATTTAGGTTGCTTCTGTCTCAGCTATTGTAGATAGTGCTGGCTATGAACATTGGGGTACACATATCTTTTCGAATTATGGTTTCCTCCAGATATATGCCCAGGAGTGGGATTGCTGGGTCATGTGGTAGCTCTATTTTTAGTTTTCTAATGGACCTCCATACTGTTTTCCATAGTAGCTGCACCAATTTACATTCCCACCAACAGTGTAGGAGGATTCCCTTTTCTCCACACCCTCTCCAGCATTTATTGTTTATAGATTTTTCTGATGGCCATTCTGACTGGTGTGAGGTGGTACCTCATTGTCATTTTGATTGGCATTTCTCTAATAATTAGTGATGTTGAGCATCTTTTCATGTGCCTTTTGGCCATCTAAATGTCTTCTTTGGAGAAACATCTATTTAGATCTTCTGCCCATTTCTTTATTGGGTTGTTTTTTGATACTGAGCTGTATGAGCTGTTTGTATATTTTGGAAATTTATCCAAAACAAAAAGACAACCTACAGAATGGGAGAAAATATTTGCAAATGATGTGACCTGCTAGAGTATTCTTACTGAAAACCAATGACCAATTGGACAACCACATGCAAAAAAAATGAACCATATACCGTTTAGAAAAACTACCTGAAAATAGCTCAGACCTAAATGTTAAATGGAAAACTAAAACTCCTAGAAGATGGCACAGGGAAAAACCTAGATGGGTTTGGTGATCCATGAAAGAAATAAGTGATAAGCTGGACTTCTTTAAAATTAAAAAATTCTGCTCTGCAAAAGACACTTTCAAGAGAATGATAAGACAAACCACAAACTGGGGAAAAATACTTGTAAAACACATATCTAATAAAGGACTGTTATCTAAAATATACAAAAAAATTCTTAAAACTCAACAATAAGAAAACAAACAACCTGCTTAAAATAGGAACAAAAGATCTGAACAGACACTTCACCAAAGATATACACTTGGTAAGTAAGAATATAAAACATCTTGTCATTAGGGAAATGCAAATTAAAATGAGATACCACTACACACCTACTAGAATGCCCAAAATCCAAAACACCGACTGCACCAAATGCTGACAAGGACGTGGAGCAACAGGAACTCTCATTCACTGCTAGTGGGAATGCGAAATGGTATAGTTACCTTGGAAGACAGTTTGGAAATTTCTTACAAAACTAAAGATACTCTTCCCATATAATCCAGCAATTGCACTCCTTGGTATTTACCCAAATGAACTAAAACTTATGTCCACAAAAAACCTGTACACGTTTATAGTAGCTTTACTCGTAATTGCCAAAATTTGGAAGCAACAAAGATGTTCTTTGGTAGGTGAATGGAGAAATAAACTGTTACATCCAGACAATGGAATATTATCCAGCACTAAAAAGTAATGACCTATCAAGCCATGAAAAGACACAGAGGAATCTTAAATGCATATTACTAAGTGAAAAAAGCCAATCTGAAAAAGCTAGATTGAATGAATTGTATGATTCTAACTATACGACATTCTGGAAAAGGCAAAACTATGGAGACAGTAAAAATATCAAGGGTTGCCAGGGGTTCCTGGGAAGGGAAGATGAAGAGGCAGAGCACAGAGGATTTCCAGGGCAGTAAAATTATTCTGTGTTGTACCATAATGGTAAAAATGTCATGATACATTTGTCCAAACCCATAGGATGTACACCACCAAGAGTGAATCGTAATGTCAACTATGGACGATAATGATGTGTCAGGTGAGATTCATTGATTGTGACAAAGGTACTTCTTGGGGGTGGGGCTCTCAGGATGTCAATAGTGGGGGAAACTGGGGTGGGAGCAGGGTGCAGGCAGGGAGTATATGGGACCTCTCTGTACTTTCTGCTCAGTTTTCCTGGGAACCTAAAACTGATCTAAAAAGTCTATTAAAAATGACAACAGTGTTCAAGCATTTTATTAAATCAGATAAGGAATCTCCACATTGTTGTACATACCAGATTGTATACAATTATAAGGGCATATCACTTGTTTACGAAGACACAGCTGAGCAGTAAGTTGACAAGTCTAATAAACCATGTTTAGCCAACTAAAATTTCAAGAACATTCAAAAGGAAACACAATAAAGGTCATGCAAGTTCTAGAATAGTGAATCATGACAAAGCTCACTCATTTTATGCTTTACCTTCAAAATGCACATGACATCTAAAACAAAAAAAATCTGAAGACCAGTTGGTTGTCACTAGTCAGATACACATTTCATTCAGGAATATTAAGCCCCTTACCACTACTGACTTGTTTGATTGTAAATAACTTAGTCCTAACTACAGAAAAGTTTTCTGAAGAGATTTACTGTTGTAAAATATATGCCCATTGTTCATAATATGCCTTGAAGTCACTGAACTTTCATTAAAATACGGTAAAGAATGATACTCAAACCAGGAATCCCAGCTATGACCTTTTCACTTACCACTAAATATCAGTTCAAGATAAAACACCGTAAAGACTAAAATAGACTGTGAATGGTCAAATCAGTGAGACCGTATTAATCTACATCTATTTTAACTTACATAAATGACACTAAGTTTAAGAATCTGAAGAGACCCTATGGAGTTTTTCTTAGGCGACAGTATTGAACTGCCTTAGAACAGCTGATTATCAGGTTTATAATGATGGCTGAGTAGAAAATAAAGTCCTAACTGATGTAGCCTCAAACTTATTTGTTCAAATCTATGTTTAACTTATAACCACCAAATCCTAATGGTTGGGGAGACATGATCAAATACCTTTTTGCAAGCTTCATCTCCCCACACCCTCCACTCCTCCCTCCCCCCCAAACTCCTATATACGTTTCCCCTGCTTTAAGCTAAAAGGTCAATTCTGGATTCAAACTTGTATGAACTAAGTTTATAGGAGATAACATGCAAATAAGGGGATAAAGTTAAATTCATTTGACAACAGCAAACATTATAAATGTATGCCACTATCCCGCTAAACAGAAGACCTGGGGAAACCACAAATATAACAAAACACAACGTTAGGTTTAAAAACAAAGACTCTTGAAGGAATTTTATTTTACAGTGGTTGAAGTTATCCACCAAATGCTTAATGACCTCCATGTTTCTGCAACTAAAACTAAAAGAGAATTATAGGGAGCTGGGAATACATGTTAGATACTAACGATCTTCAAGCTTTGAAGACGTCATTGCATGAAGAAAATTATGGGAAACACTGTTCCCGATAATTACGTACACCCTTAGTGTAACATATGGAGATCACTGTCTCCGATATAGACACTGTGGTAGGCAAAAACTACCTTGTTCTTTATACATTATGGAAGACACTGCTCCCGATAATGTGAGTTAGGTTTGTGACAAAGGTACTGGAAATTTTGCAAAATTCGAATTAAAGTTACACCTTGGATAAACTGAGCTGTAAAATTTTGCATGTATGAGTACGATCACAGCTTTTAAGTGACATTAATTTATAACTTGGTCACAATTCACTGCATTTAGGGGAACTGCTGTTTTTATCTGATTAGCTAAATAGAAATTTAACTTGATTAGCAACCGCTAATTAAATTTAATTCTGCTCCAAGACTTAGCTTTATAATTTTATTTGGCTTGCGGTTGTTTTCTAACACCCGTAAGTGTCGACCACAAATGCAAAACTTCCAGTATCTGTTGGGTTTTACTAGCAGATGCTGCTATTATTTAAAAAAAAAACGACAGTATAACTGTCATAATTATGGAAGGCACTGCTTCCGATAATTATCTTCTATAAAAAAAACACCATTTATAGTGAACTCTGTCACTGATAAATAAACAATAAATATCTCAGTGCCAAAATGACAGGAAGCTTTTCCAAAAAATTAACACTTTGGCCAAAATTTGGCAGTGTGTTCTTTAAAGTCTGACGAACTGAGTTTGAAATTAAACACCTAAAACTTGGTTCTCTTTCAAAATACCTCGGAAAAAACAAAAACAAAAAACTAACAAAGGTTTATGGGACAAGGGACAGAGGAAGAGAAAATATACTAGGTCTTTGGCTTCTGGTCTCCTCTTTTCATACATAATCTTGAGGTTAACACATTAAGGCCTTACTCCTGTGATAAACAGTTGAGCCTCCTTTTATGCAGCTGAAGGACCTCTATTTCAGACCTCACTGGC
This sequence comes from Phocoena sinus, assembly GCF_008692025.1. NCBI lineage: Eukaryota > Metazoa > Chordata > Mammalia > Artiodactyla > Phocoenidae > Phocoena > Phocoena sinus. Next base: position 72,939,640 of record NC_045766.1, on the reverse strand, counting down.
AAGAAAACAAGTCCCATCTCTTCTGAAAGTGAACTGTTTCACTTTCAGATGTGGAAACGAGCTAAATCCTTAAAGAAGGCAGAGATCTCATGTGGAGAGTAAAGCCTTACAGACTGGGATCTCCTATATAGCATCCAGTGAAGGTGGAGGATCACACTAAGCTACCACTTTCCACCTTCAGCAGATATCACCTTCCTCCTCCAATTCAAAAGATACCAGTTCACGCACTTAGGATTTAGAGCAATAGTTCACATAAATGGTTCTGACTTTTTCATAACTGTAACAGGAAAGAGGCAGTTACCATTACAAAGCACTTAAAACCCTAGAGATAATCAGAGAAAATATTCTATCGTGAACATTTTTTTAAGTGGTTAGTCACTTTAACTTGAAGTGCAGGCACCTACCCTGTATTAAAAGCTGCTGCCTAAAGACATCTATTAGTACCAAGATTGGGTAGAATTTTAACAACATTAGGTTTTGTAGCCCTACTGAAAATTTAGCACAACCAACACAAGTCTAGGAACCACACTACCCTGATGTTCTTATATAAGTTATGAGTATCACATTTAAAATTCATTGTCAATGTCCCAGATGTCACCAGAGAGGGCATTTGCAGCTCCCTGAATAGTCCAAGTTGCTAGAGCCAACTGGTTTTTCAACAGTGTTTCATTAAAAGCACCGTTATTTTTCTGCCGCAGCTTTAAGTGCTCTAGTAAAGCTGACAGAGTGTGAGAGCCAGAGCCCCAGAAGATATGTCGGAAAGGAGACTCTCTTGGAGATACGTAGGGTGACAGGAAGTGATATTCCACCTACGAAAACAAAACATACAAGGGAGCTTACACAGTGCTGTGACTTTTGTTGTGAGGAAAGGACCTGATAGAGTAAAACAACTGTCATTCTCTCACTTCAAATGTTAAAATTTACCTGAATTTAAGAATGTTGACAACAGGCTACTAATCTTCTAATGTTAAAATTGTAAAGCAAGTCGTCAATTCCTTTGTAAACTCTAACTGCATTGGGTAATTTTTATTTTTTATTTTTGGTCGGAGCCTATATAGGGAAGGTTTACAAGTTTCCACTGTAATGCAGTCTTCTGCTTCTTCCAAGCAGACTAGGCTAAAAGCAGCTAAGGGCTAAATTAAACAGAAATACAGAGAAAATGACAGCTAAAAACCATTAATGATCCCTTCTTTAAAATGTTTTTAAAGCCTAAAAAAGTTAATACGACGTCAAATGTCTTTTGTATTTCCAGTTTAGATATGTTGGCTTTATACCTTGCTAATAAGTAAAAGTTAAAATTTGTGCTGAATTCTAAAGCAGCAAAGGATTTTAGGCTCCTGGAATTATTAGTCTACTTTTTAGAAACACAAGATTTACCAATTAAAAATGCACATACTTGAATTCCTCCTTTTCTAAAGGTTTACGTACTTTCATGATACGGTCATTGATCTCCCTCATGACAAATCTGTTTGTCCTCTCAGCATTCTTATAATCTGTTGTTAGTCTAGACGTAGCACGGAAGAAGTCTCCACGAGCAGAATACAACCACTGTAGATTCAGACCCATCTCCTGAAGCAGAAAGACATTAAACTCACTATTTATTAGACGTTATATTTCTAAGGATGTTATTCTATATACCTTTCTAAATTTAGGTGTACTAACTGAAATGATTCTGATAAAAGGGGGTGAGACTCACAGACAAGCTCAAGCCAGCAAAATCTAGACTTAACCATCTTGTACAGGAGGTTCCAAGCTTTATAAACTCATAACACACTCATATTTCAGCTCAGCAGATAGTACAGTTATCCATTCTTAGTCTCATAAGAAAACCATCCTCATCAAGAAATGTAACATAATGTACTTAGTAAAAGTATATAATCCTGTGTAGTATATTCTTTCCAGTTCAATTTCCCTTTGGTGGCAAACTTCAAACATTTTGGTTCAGTGAACTTCAGAATTTCCATCTGGTAAGTCCCAGTTTCTGATCAGTTACAATTAGTTTCAAGTAAGCCAATCCTAATAATTAGGATTTGGTTATCAATGATTTACTTCATTTAAGGGATCTGTTAAATTGACTTCTAGTACCATAAAAGCCACTTATTAATTAATTTGGTTTTATCAAATGTTAGAATATTAGACACAAAGGATCAACACTAAATAACACTTTAACCACTGGCTATGTTCTCTCTCCATCCATGTCATCTCTGCAAGGCACATGTGGCCCAAACTCATAGGTTCAGAGTCATAGTTGAGATCTTTATATTCTCTAGGCCCAACTTCTTTATGGGTTGCTGGAATACATGAATGAGAGAAAGCTTAACACCATTTTAGATTCTGAAAGACTTGCTGTGGTCTATCCTATATCTATAGGCTTCATCCTCCCAACTTCCCTTTCAAATGAGTTATGGATTCTAAGCAAAGTTATACTTCAGTTCACTTTAAAACATACTTTGGCTACCAATCATGCTGCCCAGGAACAGCTAAACATTATTCTTCAAACTGCTTGATACTTCAGCAGTAAGAACCTGATTTTAGTTAGTGCTCACCTTTATGTCTGCTCTGAACTGGTTCATTTCTCTCACAAACCAAAGTATTTTGTCATTATACATCTCATAGTTCAGGTTCAATTCAACATCATGGGTAAGTTTAATCACAAGCAGACCGGCTACTTCTGCTGCTGCACGTGCCATTTTGTTCAACTGAGGAACATTCTGATTCAGTACCTCGTAGGTATCCATGGGAGTACCCAAATAAGGGTAATCTGTGTCCTGGAAAACAAAGGTAGGTTAATGTACTCAGGTGGGTCATAAGACTAGGAACCTCACGTTCTAGTTTCCCCATCAAAGTAATAGTAACTGTAATTCTTCCTTTGCTTCTAATACATTCCTATTCCAACTTTGTCTCATATCCACTACTTTAAGAAGATACGGCTTTTGCTAGTTCCTCTGAACCTAGCCTACTGCTGGAATGATTAGTTTCTTCTAGGTTCCATAGAATCCCTGTTCTATCACATCAGAGACCCTAAACAGATTTCTAGCCAAATTCCTTGAGGTTATATCCTTATTCCCTTCTCTCTGGGAAGTTTGGCCCATATTAATGAGGAAAGAGGAGAGCACACGTGAAATGTACTTTCAATATAAAGTGTTACTTTTAGACAAAAATTTACCTCCTTCTTCATGCAGCATTCATCCATTCATACATGTTACCTTTCTAACAAGACTGTTTGATGCTCACAAGAACTCCTTTCCACTTTCACTGGACAACTTTAGTAGCTCTTTTTTTTTTTTTTTTGCGGTACGCAGGCCTCTTACTGTTGTGGCCTCTCCCGTTGCGGAGCACAGGCTCCGGACGTGCAGGCTCAGTGGCCATGGGTCACGGGCCCAGCCGCTCCGCGGCATGTGGGATATTCCCGGACTGGGGCACGAACCCGTGTCCCCTGCACCGGCAGGCGGACTCTCAACCACTGCGCCACCAGGCAAGCCCCTAGTAGCTATTTCTTCAACTCTATTCCCTACCACTGTCCCCGGTGACAATCTCATTGCCAAACCTTTGGTTTGACCTCAATTCTTTACTTTCAGACTGTATATATCTGTATTACCTATACCTCTGAACCAGCACTGCTAGGAATCATTATGAAGTTTTTAAAAAAAACATGACTTCTGAAGGTCAACAGAAATCATCCATAAGTTTCCTCAACCCTAGGACCTGATGCTCAGTTCTTCCTAAAGTACTAAATAGACATAATGACCAGATATTTAAATACCATTCATACTGTTGCTCTAGCAGAAAGTCAGGGGAATTCCAGCTATGTTAATCTCCAAATCCAGATCTTTCATCACTCCCTCACTTCACACCTTTCCGTCCTAGTTCCAGGCTAAAACACCCAGTGGTAAGAAGTCTATTAAGGACCTGGCCTCTGCTGCATCATCAATTTGATGCCGAAGTCAATAGCTTCCACCCTGACCCCTTAGACTAACTCTGGGATCTCTTCACACCTCCAGAGAGCCTGCTACGGAGCTGGTTTTCCAACTCTAGCCTTCAGCACAGAAGCCTTCATCATGCTTTTTACTCTGCCTGGTTTTTAGTGCCTTCTAACTGGCTCTTGTACCAAGTCAATCTTGTTTTCCAACTTGGTCAGTTCAAAGTTCTGTCTCTTAAAAATCTTACCTCTGTTTGGTTTTTCTGCTTTTATCTATAATCCCTGCTTAAGAGACTAACGTTTCAGGATGAACATCTACAACCGTATTTCAACAGGCATCAAGAACAGTATTATCCTGTAGAACTTTGTTTGAAGGAAATATTCTATACTGCACTGTTCAGTAGACGGCCTTATTATTAAAACTCATCATGGGGCTTCCCTGGTGGCGCAGTGGTTGAGAGCCCGCCTGCCGATGCAGGGGACACGGGTTCGTGCCCCGGTCCGGGAAGATCCCACGTGCCGTGGAGAGGCTAGGCCCGTGAGCCATGGCCCCTGAGCCTGCGCGTCCGGAGCCTGTGCTCCGCAATGGGAGAGGCCACAACAGTGAGAGGCCCACGTACCGCAAAACAAAAACAAAAACAAAAAAGCTCATCATGCATAACTGAAGAAGTTTAGCAAATAAACTCAAATGCTAACTAAGCTGAGATTAAAATTCTGTCTTAAGACTGATAATAAGGGACATTACAATAATTGCACGTATCTAACTTCTCAAAACATACTAAGCACTCTAGGAAACTTGGCCTCAAAACTGACGAAAGAAGATCTAAGATATAATGCCGTAGCGTTCTTCAGACTTACCTCACAAAAACAGAAAGAGACTGCTGGGATTCCAGAATATGCAAGGAAAGGGAAAGCAGCATTATCAAAAGAAAGTTTCTCGCTGCAAGAAAAGCAGGAATGTGTTTTTAGAAAGTTATCTAAAGAAAAAGACTGTGCTACATGCAACCCCACCCTACCCCCAAGTAAATTTTAACTCACTGCAAGGTTATGTTTAAACCTCTGCCTAACACAGTAGGTGCTACTTACTGAGTGACTCTGCTTTTCTATTAGCTATTCATTCACTTATCTCAACTTACACTTTGTTGATCCAGTTGCTGTCCCGATATAGAGAGAGCCCAGTAACTGGATGTTTCACCTGTAAAATAAGGCATTATTTTATCATTACAGTGAACCTTTCTGGACTTACTCATTCAGGCTAGTCACTAACATTTTTCTCTATAAACATTTATTAAAAATATTAAATTTTTTATTACATCTTCTTGAAAAAAATTTAAGACAGTTAAAACAATCCCAAATTTCTGAAGTTACTTCTACTAGGCTCGTGCTGTTAGTTCCTCTAGTTATGGTGAGAAAAAAAAAGTTTTCCTTCTTAACATTTTAAAGGTGACTTCCCCACAGTTTTAAAAGCCATCTCTAGTCTTTATGATCTGCCTCTCTTCTTTCTGGTTTCTTCCTTCCAGCACATTTTATACTACTGCCAGCCTAACCTGCAAGCACATTACTGCCCTGTTGGAGACCCTATAGCAATCCCTAGTTTCCCATGGGATCAAGGTCAAGTTCCCTGACCCTTATTTCTCTCCAACTTCAGTCACTCCAATATATTGTCTCTAATCCCATCAGGGAAACTTTGTTCCTCACTCATTCACATGTCTGTTTTTATTCAATGACTATCTCATCTGGCCTTCTTATTTAAGTCTCAGGTATGGTTCAAGTTCATTTAAACCTTCCTTAACATTCTGAGTCTATAGATAACCTCTGTGGGCACCTACAGTTTAAATATCAATGTTTTTCAACTTAATTTTTTGTCTAATTTATATTACACTTTCATAAGTAGGTATACACTCACATCTTGCATCGTCTTCTCAATAAGCGAATACAACAGTGGGCTGGAAGAAACTTTGAACTTGCTGGTACCTGCAAAGAGATTATTTTAACATTGCTCTTTCTTTAGTCAAGCAATTTGCACAGTGCTACTTCTATAAAACTACTTGGCAAACAGGAAGACAATAACCTAGATCAGTGGCATATACAACAACTATCCTCTTAATGAAGTAGATTAAAAAAATGGTTGGGTCAAGCTCTTTCGTGACTGATAACCCTAATTTCACTCAACTGAAGCTCTTACTCCTTGAGTTTGCATATTTAATGTTAATGACTTGTTTTTCTGGTATCTTTTTGGTTCACCCATGTTAGGGTAGGCATCTATTAGCTACAGTAAGCTTGCTATGTTCAGTACATTCTGCTGCAAAGGTAAAATGGCAATAATGACTAACCTAATAAATTTTAGTTTAATTGTAACGCCTTTTTATTCCCAAAGTAGACATTTCATCACTCTCCAGTTCATCCACTAGCTACATCTGTACGTTAAATAACTCCGAACTCTTTCAGAAGTTTGATTACCTTGTATTTCTATCCATGATGCCACAATCTAGCAAGTTGTGAATTAGTCTCTAGAAATAATACCATTCTATTGATATGGTTTAGTTCCTTCTGGTCCAAAGTAGAGAACTAGTGGTTCTCAAACTTTAGTGCAACTGAATCACCTAAAGCACTTGTTAGAACACAGTTTGCTGGACACTATGCTCCAGATTCTGATTCAAACGGTCTGGGGTAGGGCCTGAAATTTTGCATTTCTAACAGTTCCCAGGTGATCCTGATGCTGCTGATCTGGGACCACATTAAGACCATTGCTCTAGACAAGGCAGTCTGTACCCATTCTATAACTTAATCCACTATTTAAAAGGAAGCTAGGGCTTCCCAGGTGGCACAGTGGTTGAGTCCGCCTGTCGATGCAGGGGACACGGGTTCGTGCCCCAGTCCAGGAAGATCCCACATGCTGCGGAGTGGCTGGACCCGCGAGCCATGGCCGCTGAGCCTGCGCGTCCAGAGCCTGTGCTCCAAAATGGGAGAAGCCACAACAGTGTGAGGCCCGCATACCGCAAAAAAAAAAAAAAAAAAAAAAAGGAAACTAAGTTAATCTTTTGATCTGGTTATATCCAATGTAAATCGTAAAACATAACAAGTGCTGCTTTAGAAAGCTTTCTTCTACTATTCTGTAAGTAGTTTATAAATTAATAAACGGCTAATGAAAGGACACTTACCAAGAACAGCTTTATCCAAGTTAATGTAAGTGAAAGCCTTTAAATGCAAGGAGGCAAGGTATCCCTAGAAGAGAAGGAAAAATACAAGTGTACTAATATGTATTAACTTAATTATCACAGACAGTAGCTATTATTAGGGATTTCTGTTTAAGTTTGGATTCTATTGAAACTAAATATACAAAGGTAAAAATGATATAATCACATTTAAAAGAGCATGGTTTCTGGAGGACAGCTTAAGCCAATACAAGTTCTAGTGCCCATTCTGGGTATGGATGATATATAGATAATACCTCTAGCCATTCAGTGGCACCAATAGCTCCAAAGTCTCCACCACTCCAGCTGGCAAAGACAATGCTCCTGCTGGGTTTAAACTGACCTAAAAGACAAAAAAAAGTTAGTTTTGTCTTGGTAAAGGTTATAGGTAGGTAACTGACTTAAGATGAAATCAGAAACTTCTAATTCAAGACTGCAGATTCAGAAATATTTCTTTTCCTTTTGAGGCCCCAGGTGAAAGAACCAAAAAAAGAAATAGAGATAAAATTTTAAAGTAATACAGCAAAGAACAGGATAGGAGATCATTTGAAAATAAGATCTTAAGTACACAGTAGGGACCAGCTTCCTAGACCTCACTCTTTTACCCTCCATTCTTTGAGTCCCTTATAACTTCCAGACCAAGAGATATTTGAAATCACAGCCAAAGTATCTTCTTTGAAAACAATTTGCCTAGAGGTAAGTCACTTAAAACACTAGATTACTTTAAAAACAACTGTTTGAAATAAAATTAAAACTCACAAATTTAAGTTTAGGAAAAGAGTGAGTTTTCAGAAAAATTACATTAATGACAGCTCCTTTGGGGGTTTTATGTGCCACTACCCTCCATCCCTCCCCCTCCCCTGGGTATATACTTTTCTGCATTAATGTACTTCTGTATTAAAGTTAAGCACTGCAACTTATCCTATGACGCAAAGATTCATGAATGTGGTGGGGGTTTGCATGTGGGTGGGTATAAAGGAGTGGCAAGTACTATGGGAGAAAGGCTTGAAAGGAGGCCTTTCTTACATAAACAAATTATATACTATATAATATTATATATTTATAAATCAAATATATAAATACATATTCTATGTTGTATTTATAAATATTTAAGTTATATATTATCATTTTATAACAAAACTATAGAACATTAGTGCAAAGGTATGAGACTGCTTGCTTTCAAATAGATTCCTTAGGGACCATGTTAGATTTGCTGTATCATTCAGGATATGTCAAACTAAGAATTTAGGGCCCAATATAATGCTTTCCAGCATCTCAAAGAAACTCATGATTCCCAGTACAATGAAGGCACTGCACAGAAAGCTGTTTCAAAGTCAAAGGCAGATACAACAAAAGGCAACCTGCTTTGTACTTAAGAATTCAGGGTCTAACACAAGTGAACCGTAAGAGTATAGGCAAAAGTGAGCAAAGCATATTATAACATTTAGAAATACAGTACATAGATGTTCAAGTTCTCAAAACTTGTACTCTACCTTTTAAGACCATATCAGAAAGGATCTGGGCAAGTTTCAATAGGAGACTTGTTCCTACACTGGACTTTGCAGCTCCAGGACCCCAGGCATCCCTCTGGGCCCCTACTATAACATAGCGATCTTAATTAAAAAAAAAAAAAAAAAGATAAATTATACAATCAGCTTTTAAATTGTTTTCTAATATTGAAGTCTAGAGTAAGCACATTAGTAGAAGGGTAAAAATGTAGTATACGTATTAAGGGTAAGAGAGCCTTCCTTCAGATCTGACTTAGGACTCTAGGGATTAAAAAATTCACATGACAATACGGATCTCTTTTCCCTTATTCATACTGCTACTCTTTTTTCTACATCACCAATAAGGTTACTCACTGACTACTTATTTGTGCTAGTTGTCTAATAAGCACTGAAGTCCAAGGGCTTTCCTTACCAAATACTATTATTTGATGGCATTCAGATACATTGGCAGACTACAGCCTGCATGCCCATATTGTCCATGGCTATTTTTTTTTTTTTTTTTTTTTGTGGTACGCGGGCCTCTCACTGTTGTGGCCTCTACCCGTTGTGGAGCACAGGCTCCAGACGCGCAGGCTCAGTGGCCATGGTTCACGGGCCCAGCTGCTCTGCGGCATGTGGGATCTTTCCGGGTCAGGGCACGAACCCGTATACCCCTGCATCCTCAGGCGGATTCTCAACCACTGCGCCACCGAGGAAGCCCTCCATGGCTATTTTTATGCTACAATGGCAGAGTTGAAGAGTTGCAATGGAGACTGTATGGCCTGCAACATGTTTATTATTTGCCCCCTTAAGAAGAAATTTGCTTACCTCTGGTCTGTTTAATAACTTACAAGAGATTTTCTAGTCATAATGGTCAGTTTTTGACAAGTTAATTTCCTAGGGCCTTATTACCTCCCACTAAAACTGACACCTGAACAGTTCGCTTTAGGACAGATAAGATTTAGCATTTCAAAAAACCAAGCTAAGTCAGCCTTCCTGCACTCCCTCCCTCTGGCCCCATCCTTAAGAGTAAGGAAAACAAAACAAACGAAAAACCCCCAAGGATCTTTACCTGGTTCTTCAAAGCCCTTAATAACTCCAAAGATGTTAAAAATTCTTATCTCTTTCAGCACATTGTTCACAGTGAGCTTCACATTCTTGTTCTGTGAGGATACCAGCTTACATGAAGAGTCTAATCCCCAAATAGGAGGACAGTCTCCTTCCATATTTCTAGAAGTAGAAAACAGAGATCAGAGTTCTGAGTTATTGTTAACCTCCCCCCAGTTTACAAAGTCAGTCCTTCCTACTGTCCAGTAAAGTTCTAGGTTAAGAGGACATATAAATAGAACATACAAAATTATTCACTAGTGCCCAAACATTTGTGTTTTACTCTGATCTGTAGGCGGTCATTTGAAAATCATGAGTTACTTCCTAATTTAACCAATGTTTTCTAAAAAATGTATTACCTATCCCATCTGATGTGTGCCTTTCTGCCAGAGACATAGCTACAATTTACATTTGAAATAGATTCCAAGATGGACTCGGAAGGAAGTTCTTATACATAAAAGTCCATTAATATATTCTCCTGTTTCCTAACTCTCCACTAACAAGGGTAGTATACATTCTTATTTCAGTTAAGAAAGAATACTCTCATGCTGCTGGTAGTTAGGTTAGATATCTTCCCCTATCTGATTCCTCCTGTGTTATTCAAACACTGACTACTCTAAAAACGGCTTACTTACATAAATATGTCAAAGCATCATTACTCCCCACTACACAAGAAGGGGCTGGCTTCATAGGTTAGGAAAGACTTGTAGATGGTAGGAAGAATTAACTGATTCTAAGTTTGATTTTAGTCAAAAAGAATCATCCATTACGAAAACCTCTTAATTATTAATAATTATTAATTATTATTAATTATTATGAATTATTAATAGCCATATAGGATATTTGAAAGTCCTTACATGTAGATGGCTCTTCATTTGATACCAATAACCTTGCTAAGTAGAATATACTTTATAGCTATCCCAATTAAGTCAAAGGAAACATGATCAGTGGGTTAAGAGTGACTTGTCTATGTCACATAGCAAATAAATGCTCACATGAGTTTTGAAACTAGACTGACATCCCATGCCAACACCAGGTGGGAAATATATCCAGATCAAGATAAAAATTAATGACATGTACTCTAATCAGACTGAGTTCTATTTCTAAAGAGGGTACTAATACACTAGGGAGATACCCAGAAGGACTAATCATGACTATAAAGCATCTGGAAACTGTCATGAGAACTGAGGATATTCAATCTATAGACAAGGAAACTTGAATCATTCTGTTGCTTCAAAGGAAAATCAGAACTAATGAGTGTTCCAGGGAATACGATTTCAGCTCAATAGAAATTCTTATAGATCTCCAGTAATTGAACGGGTTGCCATAGGTAACAAAATGCTTTACCACAGGAAGTACTTAAGCAGAAGCTATGCTGGGAATATTACACAAGAAATTCACTGGGTGGATTGAACAAGGACTCCTTGAGTTTATAAATCCAATGTCTATTATTAAGATCACTTTATGGAGGAAAAATTTCATTTTTATCTACACCAAGTTAACAGCTAACCATCCTCAAAATGTCCAAAACGTGGAAAATTATAGCCAATTGTTTTAAGATTTTATCAAATCAACAAATTATTATTATTTCTCTCTAATCATAAAACCTGACCCTGCATTACAGTTTTCAAATAAGAACTTACTGAAATAGCTTTTCTGCACCAGCTCTGGAAATTGTTTGGACAGGTATGTTAGGCAATCCTGATGACTGAGATGGTGGAAACTGAGTGTGATTGAAAGAAGGGAATCCAGGTGTGTAAGGGTCACCTGTTCCCAGATGAGCCTAGTAAAACAAAAGAATAATTAGCTCAGGCATTTATTCAAGAAATCCCTTATAAGATTTCAAATTCAGTATGGGGCTATAACGTGAGTTTGGTTTAGCACCTTAAAGTTTGAAAGTCTGAGTGGTTCTATAATATGTGACTCTTACTTTTATATGGCATATGTCAAATTCTCAATTCAAGATACGACTGATAAAGTACTTTTAGCAATACGTAATAATTAGGTCTCAAAGTCATGTAATTCATCTTCTCACTTACTGCTAAAACTCTCCAAGGGAAAAAGAGTATTTAAGGATGGCACAGTTCTCTTTCTATTAATGTAGATGGAATCCAGCAACAATTTGGAGAACCCAGTAACTCATTTACTCAAGAAATAAAAACTCACATGTCCAAAAACTGGAAGATCTGCATTAACAATGGGAAATTTAGTCTGGTCCATGTATATCAAGACACCGATTGCATTTAAACTTTCAGCATTTGCAGCCTAAAGAAAAACAGGTAAAGCTCAGAAAATTAAGATCTCATCAACCAAAATTAGAAGAATACATACTGAACTTATACTGAAAGACAAAGGGTTACAGCAGACTACACCAGTACTCCCAATGTTTCAAATAGCTTATATGTTTAGAAAAAAATACTTGCCTTAAAATTTAACTCTTCTTAAAAAAATTTAACTGAAATTTTTAATGAGATAATTGTAGATTCATTTGCAGTTTTAAGAAGTAATAGAGATCCATTGTAAACTTTGCCCAGTTTCTCCCATTAGTCAAACTTTGCAAAACTATAATGTTACAGCCTGAATATTAACATTGATACAATACAATCCACTAATATTATTCAGATTTCCCCAGTTTTACTTGTACTCACTTCTGTGTTTGTGTGTATTAAGTTCTAAACAATCAAAATATTGAACAATTAGTTTTAATACCACAAAGATCCTTCCCATTGCCATTTGATATCCACACCCACTTCCTTTCCACCCTCAACTCCTGGCAACCACTAACCTAACCTCTCCTCCATTTCTAAAATGTTGTCATTTCAAAAATATTATATACTCAAAAAGCTAAACAGAGTTACCATATGACCCAGCAATCCCACTCCTAGGTAGATACACAAGAGAATTAGAAGTATCTATTCACATAAAAACACGTAAATGAATGTTTATTGTAACATTATTAATAAAGCCAGAAAGTGGACACAGCCTGAATGTCCATCAATTGACAAGTAGCCAAGCAAAATGTGGTATATCCGCACAGTAGAATTCTATTCAGCCAAAAAAAGAAATGAAGTACTGATTAATGCTACAACATGGATGAACCTTGAAAACATTATGCTAAGTGAAAAGAAGCCGGTCAAAAGATGCAAAATATTGTATGAGTCCCTTCATATAAAATGTCCAGAAGAGGCAAATCCATAGAAACAGAGAGTAGATTAGTGATTGCCAGGGACTAGGAGCGGGGAATGGGGAGTGACTGCTGCTGGGTATGGGGTTTTTTTAGGGGATGATGAAAATATTCTGGAATTAGATCTTGGTGATTGTTGTACAACCTGTGAATATACTAAAAACTGAACTATACACTTTAAAGGGTGAATTTTATGGTATGTGGATTAAACTCAATTTAAAAAGTAAAAAAGAAACAATTCAATGTGGCTGCACAACAAAGTTTAACTAACTCTTAAGGAGAGTTCAAAAGATAAGAGAAATAATAAAAACCCATCCAAAACAACCACTGTCTTTCCATTCTAAGCCCTGTGTAGGTGACTTTTAATTTTCCTTTTTAGAAAACATAGTTATAACTGAATTTTATGTATATAATATATTCTATATATAACTCAGTTACATAGACACAACTTAAACTTCTTTCACTTAAGCATTTCTGATTATTGCATTTTTATTGAAAGACAACGACTGCAAAATACTCCAAGTGGATATGCCAGTTTTGGAAGTATCCTATAACTTTAGATAACTGGAACTTATTTGATTTGTAGAGTACTTTAATAAATTATATTATCAGGTATGAGAGTGTAAGACAGATGGTTTTCAGAATGTAAGAAAATTAACAATACCATTTAGCTGAAGAATGTTATGATACCAATGTATTTAATAACTCATACTCACCTTTTCAGCAAAAGTAATTTTCCCTGCTCTAACAATCACTAAAGATCCATTCACAGGCATATTTAAATCCTCAAAGTCTTTTTTAGTGCCAAAATTAGCATGGACCAGTTTACCCTAGAATAAAGACATTAGATTCAATGAGCATTATGGTATTAGAATAGCGACAGAGTCTGCCACCAAATATTTTACAGGTCAAACCCAAGAGAGAAAACCAAGAGAGAAAAAAAAGAAGGCCGAGGCCAGGAAAGAATATATGAGAGTTCTAAAGTCAAAACTGGTCAGGGTTAACAGGAGTGAAGTCAAGATTTCTGGTCTCCTATATCCATGCCATTTATTATCTTATGATGCCCTTAATTAACATTGATTATTTACATCAATTAATTTACATTGCTTCAGATATTTGGGGGGAAGAGAAAGGATAATAAGATATCCTTAAGCAAAGAGACATCTATCAATATAAATATGGTAGGCTAGCCAAGGCAGTACCAATTATATAATGTTCCCACACTTGAACTCCAGACAATTGAGGACATAAGAATTAACTAAAAGTTCTGATAATAAATCTGTCCGAAAATTGTTTTATAATAAAATGACTTGCATAGATCAACTTTTAGATGTTTTTATAAGCTGTTATCATAATGCTCCTGAACTCTATCAGAGTTCAGACATACAGCTATAAACTGACATTAACAACCAAATATCTAAATATAGAAAGCTCACAGGGGAACCAAAACTCTCCATGTTCTTTAACAGAACAGTCTACCCGCCTCCAAACCACTGGCTTGTGGGAAAGTGATACAGCACAGGTAAAGCAGGAAGGCAGAGAACAACCCTAAAACTTCATTTGGCTCAGAAGGCAGTTTTTTGATAGACCCCAGCATATAAATATGTGGTTTTTAACTTTAAAAACCTAGATAGATCTATGTAGCTGTTTTTTAATTTCTATAGTAGTTTGGCCATATTTTCCTAAATTTTAAAAGATCAAGCATTAAAGAACCAAACTAAGATTAGACTCCAGCTGAGACGGTTATTTATATCTGTCCCCACATAAGCGGGTACCTGATACATGAATTCATTTAGTAAATACTACCATGTGTCAGGCACTGTCCAAGACTCTGGGACATAGCAGAACATGAAACCAACCCCTAGCCCTTCGTGTAGTTTCCATTCTAGTGTGGAAACAAGTAAATGAAGTCAGGTGCTATAAGTACTAGGAAGAAAAATAAAGCAGGATAAGGAGAAGTGATTAGAGGAAGGACATTTTTGATCAGATAATCAAGGAAGACTTCCCTAGGGAGGTGATGCTGGGAAGAGACGTGCACAGAGTGAGGGAAGAAGCCATGCTAATATTTAAGGGAAGAGTGGGCCAGGCAAAGGGAAAGGCGATTTCTATAAAGGCCGTGAGGTGGGAGCATGCTTGAGTTTGAGGGTTTGAGGAACAGCAGGGAGGTTAGAGTGGCCACAGCAGAGTGAGCAAAGAGGGGAGCAGGAGAATTACTGAGGGCCTTGCTAACCAAGATGAGGACTTGGGATTTTATTTTAACTGTGGCTTAGGAGGGTTGAGAACAAAAAATATCCCAAGGTCAGTTACATTTTGTAAGTAAATTTATACTAAGGACAGTAAAGACAATGAGTTTTTGAGCTATTCAACAGGGAAAAATGTCTCACGCACGGTTTTGCCTTACTCACAGTAACTGTCGTAGCCTTACTATACGCCACATAACCCTCGGGATTCTCCACCTGGTAGGCCATACTGCTGCTGCCGCCCTCACTCACTATGGTCACCGAGTTGTGAGCACTGCTAAAAAAAGATTTAAGTTAAAATGAAGCTAAGGCATTCCTGAGAAACAAATTAAATGGATTTAATACATTTAGCGTTTGACTTGCATTATTTATTTTGAAGGTCTTTGCTATAATTAGCACACCTGAGAATAGCTACTTCTTATAAAATAAGGTTACCATCTTTCAACATACCTGCCTTTGACCTGAATCTTAACAAAATGTTCATCATGCCAGGCTTTGCTGAGTTTGAGTTCACGGAACTGATTTTCAATGTAAAAAGCAAGGCTTTCATCTTTTTGAGATCCAGCCTCACGAGGGACGTAAGAATTTCCATTCAGCATCCTGGAGGAAAAAACGTCACTGTTAAATGAACTAAAGTTTAACCTAAAATATGCATTGAACTCAAGTATCAAGCAAATCGTTTTAAAAGCGTAAGTCAAAAAAATAAATTAACTGTGACCCAAAATCCGGGATTAACCAGATAGAGACAAGCTTAGAAGAAAAAAACTGTGTGCCCATATTTTAGGGAATTTGTGACTTCAAACTTGTTAAAACCTCTTTATCTGATGTATCTGCTTAGGGTAATTTTAGGGGAAATGAGTAGCTTCCAGAAGATCTGCTGTAAGCAAAATGAAAGATAGTATTGCTACTGGTGAACGCAAGATTTACAGCTTCAACTTTCACTCTTTTGAAGCATTCTGAATACCCCGGAAGCAAAACTCCTCTTCGTTCCGCTTTCTTTCCCATGACTCTTTGTAAGTATCCACATCATATTAGTTATATGATCTTTTTTTTGATAGACCTTATCCTGACTTTATCCATAATGCCTAATATACAGTATCCACAGAAGTATTCACCAGATGAAGTAAAAAATGCCAAGATTTCTAATTTAAGACCAAAAGAATTACTGTACCATTGAAATTATAGGGGGCTAACAAAAGGTAAAAGTTGATTTGTTCTTTATACGGAGTTAGGTATGTGTCCAAAGAAGACCTTAAAAATCTAAGGACAGGAACCTTAAGGACACTTCTTAGGGTATAGATTGAGTGAGAACCAGAAGAAATCAAGAAATACTAGAGACATATCAAGCTGGGCAGTCAAGTTAGCCCTGAACTAGAGGATGAAAAAGGCTACCGATGCCCTTATGGATAGTAGCAGGGCTCAGCATGACTTATAAGGGGTTGAGACGGAAAATCGGAGCAGAAGAAAGTCTGACAGCAAGCAACAGGCTACAAAGAACCAGACGACAAAAAGATCAAGAGCCTGTGAATTTTCTTAAAAAAAAGGAGAGTCCCCACAGAAATTGTAACATTTTTTCCTAACAACATAGTTTGAGTTCTTTACTGACTCTTTACGCTCTAACTGAACATGGGAAGTCTCGCCTATTGTATAAAGCTTTTCCTCCAGACTATCACCTTTGTTTTGTTCCACTGCACCTAATAATATTTGTTTAGGCACTGAGGTTGAACTTGTGAAGCAGCTCAAGCTTACTTGATGGCACTGGTGAAGTCTATGGCATCCAGTCTCTTGGACAACATTGATTTGAGGTCTGCCCAAAATATGCGACGTGTTTCGGGGAGCTGCTCTTCTGTTTCAAAAGGTTCTGTCTCCTCTGTGCACGAAGTCTCTCTTCCTGCCGGTCTCTCACAATCGGCTTTTGGTTCTACACGTTTACAATAGCCCAAGTAGCCAATCATAAATCCTAAGGATAAAAAGTTTCAGAGCTGAACTCACAGAATTTCATTTATAATCTATTCCTATAAGAATTGTTAATATTTTCAGCTAACCCTTGAAAATACTGGTTTTAATCAAATTGTAAGCCATTTGAAAGTAATGCATCTCCATTTTGTCTATTTTAAACCAATCTATTATATAATAATTTTATTTGAAACAGTTACCTTTTCAAAGCAAAGGTACCTTTTCTTCCCCAAAGCCTTCCTTGAGTCCTCAGGTCCAGGGTCTGTGCTACAAATATCCTGTGCATATTTCTAGTATAACATTTGCACATTACACTGAAACGATTCATGTGTCTCTCTTCTCCTACCAGGTTAACCTCAAAGGCAGGTACAGAGTCTTAGCCATCATTGTATTCCTAGTGCCTTGCACAATGGCACATAAAAAGGTACAAAATAAATGTTTGCTGAGCTGGATGGACAGAATTCCTAGAGTTGGTGACAAGGAACATTTAAGTTTTGAATGGCCATTCTTACCAATCAAGAAAAAGACGATTACAGCAATAGTCCCATAGCAGATATATCCATTTAACCTTTTTGGTTTTGTGACATTGGTGTGGTTACCCCTCATGTTATTGTCAACATTTTCTTCTTCGTCTACAGCTAGTTTCATCTCCACATGACTGTTATCGCCATCTACTTGCCGAGCCAGACTAAACCGGGTATATGACAATGGTTCTCCACCAAACTGAGATTTAAAAAAGAAAAAAGGACAGAGAGAAAGCATTATGAAGGAGAAGAAAAGGAATAGGGACAGTTAAAGAAAGTTTGGTGAGGTGTTATACATATTATTGGGCCATTACTATGACTTGCTATACATTCTCAAGGAAAAAGAAGTTCCCCCTTCAAATCAGCATTCTCCCCCATGCCCAGTTCTGTCAATGGCAGATGAGGGCTGGATCACACACTGGCCTTCATCTCATTCAGACTTTTCATTCAGGGTTTCTGTTATGCATGTCTACTGGTATACAATTTGACCAGTGCTTTCTTTACTTCATCTTATCTACTTGATTGTCTCTCTGCCCTGAAACTTCTTACAAGATTTTCCATAATTAGCTCTACTCAAGACTGAATATACCCTTCCTTTGTGAGATCAGTTATGCCTCAAGACCACCACTTCGAATATAAATGAATACCTGATGACAGCTTTGGGTATTATTTCCTGCTTACTGGGTGAAAGCCATCCTTGTATACTTCGTATTCTTGCAAACTGGTGACAGAGAAATCTTTCTTACAGAAAATCTTACCAAGTTAGAGAATGCTGCTCTTGCTTGATCCATCATTGCGAGCTGCCACACAGAAGAGCCTAGTAGTAAAATAGAGAATTAATATAATGAGATACATACCACTGTATCAGACTGGTGAGGACTTTTCATTACCACACTAGATTACTGTGTATCAAATATCCTTTTAAATATATTATCACCTTTCTAGAAACAGTCTTTAACCAAGATATTTAGTTTACATGACAACTAAATTTAGTGTGATCCTTGATTAGATCCTGAATTGGGGCGGGGTGGGGGGCAGCTTGAAGGACATTATTGGAAGAAACAAGAAATTTGAATATAGACTGTATCCTAGATAACAGGATTGTATCAATATTAGATTTAGGAGTGTGATAACGGTATTGCGGTTTTTGGAGGAGAACGCCCTTGTTCTTAGGAGATTAATGCCAAAGAATTTAAGGATGAAGTATTGTGATGTCTGTCACTTAATTCCAAAGAGTTCAGTTTAAAAAGTATGTAAGAGGGCTTCCCTGGTGGCGCAGTGGTTGAGAGTCCGCCTGCCGATGCAGGGGACGCGGGTTTGTGCCCCGGTCCGGGAGGATCCCACATGTCGCGGAGCGGCTGGGCCCGTGAGCCATGGCCGCTGAGCCTGCACGTCCGGAGCCTGTGCTCCGCAACGGGAGAGGCCACAACAGTGAGAGGCCCGCGTACCGAAAAAAAAAAAAAAAAAAGTATGTAAGAAATAAAGGAAATGTGGTTAACGATCAGTGCATCTAGGTAATGGATATACATTGTAATATTATTTCAGCTTTTCCTGTAGGTTTGAAATTTTTTTAATTAAAAATGTGAGGAGGGGGCTTCCCTGGTGGCGCAGTGGTTGAGAGTCTGCCTGCCGATGCAGGGGACACGGGTTCGTGCCCTGGTTCGGGAAGATCCCACATGCCACGGAGCGGCTGGGCCCGTGAGCCACGGCCGCTGAGCCTGCGCGGCAACGGGAGAGGCCACAACAGTGAGAGGCCCGCGTACCGCAAAAAAAAAAAAAAAAAAAAAAAAAAAAAGTGAGGAAAACTGGGACTTCCCTTGTGGCGCAGTGGTTAAGAATCTGCCTGCCAGCACAGGGGACACGGGTTCGAGCCCTGGTCCGGGATGATCCCACATGCCGCGGAGCAACTAAGCCCATGCACCACAACTACTGAGCCCGCGTGCCACAACTACCGATGCCCGTGTGCCTAGAGCCCGTGCTCCTCAACAAGAGAAGCCACCGCAATGAGAAGCCCACGCACCGCAACGAAGAGCAGCCCCCATTTGCTGCAACTGGAGAAAGCCCGTGCACAGCAACAAAGACCCAATGCAGCCAAAAAATAAATAAATAAATTTATTAAAAAAAGAAAAAAATGTGAGGAAAACTAGTTAGAATGTTATCCATGGTAAGTAGATTTAAGTAATTGAATTTAGTAGTCAAAGAAAGGGACAAATACAAAAGAAAATAGACTAGCACCAGGAAAAAAAAAAACCTAACAAAAGTAAAATTAAGTCAAGACTGGTTATGCTACACAAATCCGTAACAAATCACCGCCAGTAGAAAAGGAGAGAGAACCTGATCTGATTAAATGAACAGTTCCTAACAAATGATTTGATAGATCTTCGATGCAAAAAGAATAGGTAAAAGAAAAACAGAGTATGCTATTTTACAGATGAAAAGGCCAGTTATTTGAGACGTTAAGTGACTTGCTCGAGGCTGAAAACTGATATTCTAAAAATGAAGTCCAATGGGTTTCTATAAAACTGGTTTTATAGAAAGCGCGTTCTCATCTCCAGAAATTTAAGAAATTAATTTCAACTTTTTTCAAAGCAAACTACACCTCTGTAACCAAGAGAGAGTCTTAAGTTAAAGCGTAGGTATTAACTGAAATCTAGATTTTCTAATTAATTTGGTTTGAGTCCATCTAGATGCTTGAAAGTGATAGTATGTTGAGATGTATAAAATGGACATTTATTTCATACTATTTTAAAGCTTTTTCTCCACTACAAGTACACTCATAGCACATTTAACACCCACATTGCACAAAGCAAGCTGTGATATATATGCAGATTGTAAAACAAAGAAATTATAAAAACTGGCATTAGAAAAGTCTATCAAAACCTATTAACAAAAAAAAAATTTTTAATCCCCAAGCTTTAAAGACCGGAGCCAATAAGCAATAGATCATATTCTTAGAAGCACAATCTCTTGCCCCATGTGGTACAAAAAGCTTATCACTATCACTGCACCAGAACCGTACAGACCCAATCACTAGAGCCAGAACTAGAAGGCCCCACCCTGAACCAACTTTAATCACCCTTTTCTAGGAAAAAACAGCTTGCCAGTTTAATATTCATCTGACCCAGCCATTCCTCAAGGCTTCTAGTTTTAAAGACTAAAGTGACAACATATTTAAATAAATGATCTACATAAAAGATTTAAATAAACAATGAGATTGAGGATTGCAAGTCTGAAAAAACATATTAATAGCACATGCCATGATTTTGTATAATTAAAAGTATATTTTTTACTGAGAAAACAGATACACTATTTCTATTTTCAATCTCCAGACACAAAATTAAGACTATAACATAAAAGAAATCAAATCAGAGGAAAAAAATGTGACCTAGGTAATTTCCATTTTAACTCCATCATTTAAAACCCCACATCTGTGAAGAACACAATTAATTCTATGATATCCACAAAAGTTATTCCTGAAGTTTTACACATAACAAAATTGAGTTATTCTTTCAAAATAATCTCACACATAGCAAAGCTATTTCAAAGAACGCTTAATGAATTTTCTTTTAACTGAAATAACTCTAATTTACGTGCTCTAAAAGCATGGGAGAGAAACTTTTCACACCAGTTATATAGCAGTCTATAAACAAGTAGTTCTCTTACAAGACTATGTATGAAAGGCAAACAACCATTATTTGGCTTCTTTCAAGATGTCACCACCAGTGCTAACAATCTATTACAAGAGACAAACCAAACATCACCTTGATTTTTATTCATATTAGCATGTTGTATATCTTTGGTGTTTTCAGTGATAACTGGAAAAACTATTCAGTTTCTCACAATAATGAAAATTAAGGTAAGCAAAGCCAGAGCCCCACATGTTTTGAACATGAAATGGAAAGAAGATCTGAAATGTTTTTTAATTGAGCCATGGGATGGAAGACAGGAGGCAAGCAAAGGTACTCGCTAGACTACAGCCCCAAACTTCTTTCAAATTCAAATCATCTTATTCCTACCTTCTTGAAATGTGGCATTTCTATTTAATTTTTTTTAAATACAGTAATTATCTTATGGTCCTAAGCTACTTTGGAATGTCTTAAAACAATAGTTCTGTACAAAATACGTACAGCTAAAGGGCTGTGGGGATCAGGTACCAAAATACACTTTCACCTATATATAAAACATACCCAAAGCTGCTACTCCACTTTACCTGAAATAAAAATAAGACACTTATTTGTTATTATTGACAAGCCCATTTCAATTTAGAAAACAAGCCACAGTTTCAAGTCCTTGGAGATCACATAAAATGAAGTTCCTCTGCCTGCTTTTGAGGCTCTGTTCTAGAGACCTACACTACCTAATTGCTTCGCCGCCCTCTATCTTCTCCAAAATGAGGCAGAATCCAGCCCCTGCCTGTACCCACTAACATTCTTCCTCTGTTCTTAAAGTCCTACTCATTTCTTCCAGGATCTGCTCAAGGGCCATCTCTATGAAGCCTTCTCTGACTGATATCCCTATCCTATAATACTTGATATGCAATTATATCATAATCAACAAAGACTAAAGATATTTTATTTGTTAACAGTATGGGGGCATGCTTAATGTATATGAAGTTCACTATTCATATCATTTGGAAATTATATGAAAGAGAATATGATGAAAACCTTGGATGTGGGATCTTCCCATCCTTGCTACTATTTTGGTTTATCCTGAAATCACTGGGTAAAGCTTGGGTAGTAGGGAAACTTTAAAAAGTAGAAAAACTGTAAAGAGACGGTTGGTCAAGGTCTTTACTAGCTTCAAGAGTTAACTTTCCGGGCCTAAAATGAAAAGGCAGTGGAGGAAATCAAAAAAAAAACAAGCAAAATCTTCATTCCTATTTAGCTTTCTGAAAAAAAGATTGCTCAGCTTGAAGGTCAGGACCACCTGAAGTCCCTGCGGTCTATTTGTGAAGCGCTCATCTGCGAGAGCAGACAGAAGGCACACACACAGAAGAGTTCCAAAAGGCCTCAGAGAATCATTTTAAGGAGCTTTCAGTTGTTGTCTGATTCAAGTTTAGCTGGGAGCCTTCTCCATTACAGATAACTACATTATCAGAGGCAAATAAATGCCACCCCTTAGGGCAGAGTTAGCTGAGTTGTTTGCTATCCAACAATCTTCAGCACAGGCTAGGTTCACAGCCACCACTACAATGTTCTTGTCAGAACATCCCATCAAAGAAAAGTTAAAGGATGCTATGCTGTATATAGACTTTTGGAAAATATTTCATATCAATGACAAGATTTTTTAAATTCTGGATTTTCTTGTGAAGCATATTGAGTTTATTATAATCCAAAATTGAGGAGGGGGAAAAAAACAGCAGGGCAAACAAGTATACTTTAGATAGCCTAACCTTAATTTTCAAAGCAGAAAATCAGGGACCTCCCTGGCAGTCCAGTGGTAAAGACTCCGAGCTTCCACTGCAGGGGATATGGGTTCGATCCCCGGTCAGGGAAATAAGATACCACCAAAAAAAAAAAAAAAAAAAAAAAAAAAGGTAGAAAGCCACTTCTGGAAATCACCTTAAATGTCTTTGTTAGTAAGGTCAAACTCCCTAGCTCAGAGACCACAGAATCAGCATCTAGTATTCCAAAGTCCTATCGAAGCCTAGAATAAAGGTATCCAAATATTTGTAACAAGGCAACTATTTCCTACTTCAATCTTCTCCGAAAAAAGCAGCAGCAATTTCCTTGGTATACCCAAAGTCGCCACAAGCAGTAGGCAGAGGGAGGACGTTAACCCGAGGCAAGTCACAACTTACCCACCCTCCCCACTACGAGCTTAGAAAGCTGTCCACCCGAAACTGTGACACAATGGGTCTCGAAGCCCATTTATACCATACGGCACAGCCTTTTTATACCATATCCCTAATTTCCTGAAGGCAAAAGCCGATTCTAGACCGTAGCTTTCACAAAGTATAAGTCTTATTCCTACGGTCTCCCATCTGTTAGTGAGGAGGGCCTAGCAATCCGAATATTCTTAATATCAACACCTGCGGCTTTCAGTCGGCTTCTGCCTTGGGAAAACTGAGAACCCACACACAAGGCCAACGGGCAGCGCTGAAAGATCAGGTTGTACTAGAGTTCAAATATACAGCTTATAGAAACCCCCACCTAAATGCCCAGGACACAGTAATCTAGTCGAGGACAGCGATGAGACCAGGGCCCGGGAGGGCCCCGAGGAATCCAAAGGCTACGAGCTCAAGGTCACCCACGCACCGCGACAGCCATTCCCTAGGAACTCTTCCTAGAGCGGCCACGTGCTCCCCGCACAGCGGCTCTGCGCTGCGGCAGCGTGGCTCACGCCTCGCTCCCGAGCCCTCAGGCTAGAGCTGTCCCACGAGGGCCTGCCTCTTTTAAGGGCAAGCTACTGAGGACAAGGGATCCGGGTGGCCTGAGGAGCCGGAAGAAGAATGGCGGAGCGCAGAGCTACAGTGGGGCACCCCTCATCTCGCCCTCAGGGCCCTAACAGAATCCATTTGCCGGTCGGGGGCCGAGAGGAGGCGGGCACCAAGAGGAAGAGAAAGGTAGGGCAGCCCCTCTGTGCAGCGCGGCTCTACCCTGCTTGCACTTGCAGGCTACTCCGCTCTCCGCCGCAACCCCTTCCCCGCCGCCACGCGGCGCGCAACCCCTCCCGCCCCACCCGGAGGCGCTGCAGCCTTCCCGCGCCCCCGGCGGCTCCCCGAGGCTGCTGGACTGCACGCCGGAGGGCCGCACCCGAGACTGCTCGGAGCAGCCCCGCAGGCTGAAGGGAGAGCAGGAGGGTCAGCGGGATTCTAGCAGCAGCGTGTCACTCACACAGGCGCCTCCCGGGTCCGCCGCTCCACTACCCGTCACCGGCCGATGCTGACTCCCTCTGATGGGTTGGTTGCCTGCAGTCTGCCGTTTATAGTCTCCCGCCCTCTCCAGATCCTCGGAGACCCTTTGCGTCACTTCCTGCCTCACGTACACCTTAGGAGGCGCTCTGGAAACAGACAGCCCGGGGCTAGGGGTGGGCACGCAGCCGGATTGGGGGCCCTTCGCTGGAGCACGGGACCCGAGGAAGCGAGGTCGGAGGGAAAAGGCGCCAGACTGCAGGTGCCGGAAGGGGTCGAGGGGGTGGCGCACCAGCTTCCTCCTCGCGTCCTCGGCTGGCCGGCTGGCGCGCGGCCGCAGCCCTTCCTCCCGGAGACCTCCGTCTAACCTTGACCGGTCTTCTGGCCCTGCAGTGCAAGGTCAAAGGGTGTTAGCGTTTACTCGTAAATGCTAGATACTTACACTGAAATAATACTTTAAAGTGTATGTCGTTGATGGAATATTAGGTAGTCACTAAAGCCATGTTGTGAATATTTTTGCAGCATCAGAAATACTTAGGATAAGTAAAAAGGAAAAATAAAAGCAAAATGCAACTGTATAGCACAGGGAACTATAGTCAATATCTTGTAATAAACTATAATGGAAAAGAGTCAAAAAAAGAATATAGATATGTACATATATATGTATAACCAATCAGTTTGCTGTGCACCTGAAACTAACACAATATGGTTAATCAACTATAATTTTTTAAAAAAAGCAAAATGCAAATTTGCATTTAGGATGTGTAAAAGCTTTCCGTGAATCCCTAAGGGTGGCACAGAGCTTTGCAGAATGTTTTAATGCATGAGGAAATGGAAGATAAAATAGAAACAAGCGATTTATTAGGGTGATAGAATTGTAGAAGAACTTTCATGTACACTGTCATTGTTATTATAGGATTGTGCAATGCATAATAAATAAATAAAATGGGATTGTTATCACTTTCTAAACTCTTACAAACATTCTCACCCTCTCCCTCCCTTTGGTCGGCAACCTACAGTCCTGTGAGCGAGATTAGACAAGTTTACAAATAGCCAGGAAGCGAGAATACGTCTGGGGCCATAAAAGGGTTACAGATAAAGCGCTTTCCAGGTCAGAGCCCAGAGGGAGGCACAATAACCCTTTGAAATCCAAATCCGTTTCCCGGCCTCGGGCTTCTGCTTTTCCACTTATTACGCGCCGAAATGAGGAAGTACAGAGGGGTGTGTCCGCCGCCCTAAAATCTCTCCCCAAGGAGAAATATTTTAAAATCTTATAAGTAGGAATATCGCTGCACCTTAGTGGCTCTACACAGGAAAAAGTTAAAGCAGGGAATGGGATGGATTCGCTGTGATGGGGCCAACTTGAAATTCTGACAGTAGGTCCTGAGTCCCTTCTCTTTCCCAGACTGGTGGGACCTTAAAAAAAAAAGGAAAGAAAAGAAAAGAATGCTAATATCCAGGTGAAAATCTTATAACCACGTGGAGAAAATAGACTTAGGAGACTGGAGGTCAGGATGGAACCTATGAAAATCCAAATTTAAAAGTTTACATTCAGCAAAATGAAACAATAAAGAAGACACTAAAAAGCGTGTCAATTATATGTTTATTTTCATGCTTTTATTAGTAATAACGGATACTGTGCAATTACATTCCCTTCACTATCCCTTTCTCCCTGGAAGCTTTGCAGGATCTCCCTCCTCTGCAATTTCAAGTAGATGAAAATAAATTTGTCTTGCTTTGTTGTAGAATCTTTTTTTTAAAAAATTGGGGTATAGTTGTTTTACAATGTTGTGTTAGTTTCTACTCTACAGCAAAGTGAAGTTCCCTGTGCTATACAGCAGGTTCTCATTAGTTATCTATTTAATACATATTAGTGTATATATGTCAATCCCAATCTCCCAATTCATCCCACCCCTCTTTTCCCCCTTTGATGTCCATATGTTTGTTCTCTACCTCTATGTCTCTATTTCCGCCTTGCAAACCAGTTCATCTGTACCATTTTTCTAGATTCCACATATATGTGTTAATATATGATATTTGTTTTTCTCATTCTGACTTACTTCACTCCGTATGACAGTCTCTAGGTCCATCCATGTCTCTACAAATGACCCAATTTCGTTCCTTTTTATGGCTGAGTAATATTCCATTGTATATATGTACCACATCTTCTTTATCCATTTATCTGTCAATGGGTACTTAGGTTGCTTCCATGACCTGGCTATTGGAAATAGTGCTGCAATGAACATTGGGGTGCATGTGTCTTTTTGAATTATGGTTTTCTCTGGGTATATGCCCAGCAGTGGGATTGCTGGATCATATGGTAATTCTATTTTTAGTTTTTTAAGGACCCTCCATACTGTTCTCCATAGTGGCTGTATCGATTTACATTCCCACCAACAGTGCAAGAGGGTTCCCTTTTCTCCACACCCTCTCCAGCATTTATTGTTTGTAGTATCTATACATACTGAGAGGCAATTTTGCTTTGTCTCGTATTCCATACATATGTTCAAAGATTTTATTTTTTAAATCTGATTTTCATTGTTGTTGTTGTTGCCATTATTACATAGCCTTGGCTCCCACTTCTGGAGACCCAGTAACTTGGTTGCTTGCAATGAAATAAATTTTTGGTAACTTTATTTAAACTGTCCAGCATAACTGAAATGGACATTATTCAATTTCCAAATTTCCACAGGCTGTTACACAAGACTTACCTTACAGTGGACCTAAATTTCTTGCGGTTCTTCCAAAAGGTACACAAAAATTTTTTTAAATCATGTATGCTAGAATTTTGCATAAAGGAAACTGGAGGTTGGAGAGGAATGTACGATGTGCTTAAATAATAAACAAGCAAGTAAATAAATAAAAGCCCTGGAGATCTGGGAAAAGAGCACAAAACCTGGACTTGAGGAACTGGAGTTTTCAACGTTCTTGAGCCTGGGTTTTATCAGCTCTTAAATGGGAATAAAAACACTTGCCTCACAGATTTTCTGTGGGTTTAAGTGAGATAAGGCGGGTGCAGTCTCCTAAAAACACACAGTAATAGTGGTGAGAGCGGGCAACCTTGTCTTGTTCCTGATCTTAGTGGAACTGGTTTCAGTTTTTCACCATTGAGGACGATGTTGGCTGTGAGTTTGTCATATATGGCCTTTATGATGTTGAGGAAAGTTCCCTCTATGCCTACTTTCTGCAGGGTTTTGGCATATATATACAATGGAATATTAGCCATAAAAAGAAACGAAATTGAGTTATTTGTAGTGAGGTGGATGGACCTAGAGTCTGTCATACAGAGTGAAGTAAGTCAGAAAGAGAAAAACAAATACCATATGCTAACACATATATATGGAATCTAAGAAAAAAAAAAAAAGGTCATGAAGAACCTAGGGGTAAGACAGGAATAAAGACACAGACCTACTAGAGAATGGACTTGAAGATATGGGGAGGGGGAAGGGTAAGCTGTGACAAAGTGAGAGAGTGGCATGGACATATATACACTACCAAACGTAAAATAGATAGCTAGTGGGGAGAAGCTGCATAGCACAGGGAGATCAGCTCGGTGCTCTGTGTCCACCTAGAGGGGTGGGATAGGGAGGGTGGGAGGGAGGGAGATGCAAGAGGGAAGAGATATGGGAACATATGTATAACTGATTCACTTTGTTATGAAGCAGAAACTAACACACCATTGTAAAGCAATTTTACTCCAATAAAGATGTTTAAAAAAACAACAAAAAACACACAGTAAACTGGCACAGAGTAGCCTCTTCACTGAGTCAGTCTGCGTGGGATGGAGCAGGATCAGGCAGGAAAGTAACGTGGAAGATGTCTTCAGGCCAGACTTGGATTGATGAGGAAGAAATAAGGTATTTAGCCAGAGGAGACCGGCTTGCCTGTGGTGTGTATTAAAAATCCTACTCTGTGTAAATACCTCAGGGAAATCACTGGTGGAAAAGAGTTATAGAAATCATCAGCTGCACAATTCTCCCTCCCTCTCTTTTTTCTTCACCTTGAGATGAAAGCAGGAATCTTCCAGTTTAGTGAGGGAGGAATAGGAAGGAAAAACAAAGCAGAGAAGCCACTGATGTAGTGAAAAGAGCCCCAGCCTCGAAGTCAGCAACTAGTCCAGAGCTGTCACCAACTGTGCTGCAGAACCATGGGCTTAATGGCTCTATGCCTCAGTTTCCCCATTGGCCACATGAAGATAACATCCCTTTATGTCCTTCACCAGTGAATTAAAAAGTAGGAAAGCTCCTTTAACTACACAGTTATACAAATACAAGGTGCAGCTAGTTCAGAGCCCAAGCCAAGTGAGTAAATGTGGCCTGAGGGGGAAGAGCCTGCAAACTGAGAAATTCTAAGCAACTAGCAATGAGGTTATTGCTCCAGAAAAGGAAAAGTTGTCTTCAATGGCATTTGACTGCCCTGATTCCAGTAAAAATGACTCAGTTATTGATAATGGCTGAGAAGAAAAAGTAATCAATTATCATTTATTGCATTTATACAATTACATTTATTGAATAGTATTGTGTGTCTGGCAAAGACATGTAAATAGATGGGAAAGGAATCTGTACCCCTGAAAAGGCAAACAGTGTAGCTGGGGAAACAATTTATACTTAAAGGACAAAAAACAAGGATGCAAATATGAAACATAAGCAAAAATAAAAGTGAGTCAGGGTCTGTGACAGACAACTGCCCAGATCTGAAAAGGAAGGTAAGACTGATATGCTCACCAAGGCACACTGTAGTTCTCTAAATCTTGTTCCAAATTATATGCCTATTTAGATTCTAGTTAATTACCTGCTTTTTAACAATCTATTTTGTAATGTAAGAGTACAATTGAATGTAAACACACTCTCCTCTCTAACTCAGTCACAGGTACAAGAGGGGACTTTTGCTACTTGCCACGTAAGATCAAAATCAAAACATACACCTGTCCCGGGAGATACAGACCAGGAACCTAGTCCTGGTCCTAGTCCTAGGAGGAAAAACAAGGGGGATGGGAGAAGGGGGACAGCATTGTAAACTCAAACCTTTAAGATGATACAAGTTGGGGGTGGGAGGTTTTTAGTTTTTAGACAAAGGCATTTAGTGCTTTTTCCCTTACATTTTAAAACGTTAGTCTGTTTATGTTATGTATATTTTATCACAATTTATAAAAATACATTAATCTGTCAACTCAGTAATAGAGGATCCAAAATCATTTGCTTTTTCTGGGGTCCTCTCTGTGGCCCAAATGCTAAATAGGTTCTCTTAGGTCAGCATTTGTCAAACATTTTTGACTGTGCTCCATGGTAAAATGTTCACTTTACAGCACAATCCAGTATACACATGTGTGTATGTGCATGTGCGTGTGTGTGTGTGTGTGTATGGGTATGTGTGTGTATTCACATGAAATAAGCAAAAGTTTCATTAAATAATACCCTTGCTGTGTGCAAAGCAGTCTGGAATTTTCTATTTAATTTTTTAAATTAAATAGAAAATTTCTATTTCTATTTTTTTTTTTTTTTTTTTTTTTGGTACGCGGGCCTCTCACCGTTGCGGCCTCTCCCGCCGCGGAGCACAGGCTCCGGACGCGCAGGCCCAGCGGCCATGGCTCACGGGCCCAGCCCCTCCGCGGCACGTGGGATCCTCCCGGACCGGGACATGAGCCTGTGTCCCCTGCATCGGCAGGCGGGCTCTCAACCGCTGTGCCACCAGGGAAGCCCCTCTATTTAATTTTTTTTAATGCTGATTTCAACTTATTAAATTGATTTCTCAGTGGGCTACGACCTGTGTTTGAAAACCACAGTCTTAATCCATCTCCTTTCTCAGAGCATAAGTCTTTCTAGTGAACAGGACAAATGACTCGCTCAAAGTTAAATATCAACTTGCAAGTTTTCTCCCTGTTACTTTGCTCACTGTTTCGACTTTCTACCACCCTGCACTTGAGCAAATATTGATTGAGGTTTTATGAATTGGTAGGCAGTGTTAGAAAACAAAACATAGATAAAGCCTTTTCAAATGCTTTCAAACATGCTTTGGTCAGTCATGGCCGTACTCTGCTGGTCACATAGTAGGTCCTCCCAGCAACCACTACAGACGCCACTCCAACCTACATTCAGCTCTGACCACAGCTCCTATTTGACAAGCTGTATCCATTTTCTTTACTTTGGAACCCTAAGCTCAGGGCAATCACTTTAGGGCCAGAATCATAAAATAAAAATATGGAGCTCTGCACACTGGAACAGGATGTGTTCCAGAGAATGAAGGTGAATTGTCAGCTCATATATTTGAGGTTGATATTTGAGGTTGGTACTATTTTCCATTTTATTTTGCATTTTTTTCCCTTTAAAATGTACTTGGAAACCTTCAGTTTCCTGTCCTAATACTGCTGACTAAATTATTCTTTGTTTCCCTTGTGCTAAAAGGAAGCTTACATGGGAGAACATGGAACAGGAGCAATCCAGGTTAATATGGTGGAATTTGCCCCTACTTTATTGCAAGTGGCAAAAGTTACTCAGGTAAGGGAAAGAAGAATATATAATTAATTTTAAAATTAATTACAAGAATAGTTATGCCAATGAGTGTAGTGGTCAAAGTCAGAGTTTTGAGCAGGATATAAGGTCCTATTTAGTTAGCCCTTCTAGTTTCATAATAGAATTTCAAGTTTGGCAGGAACTTTGACTCATGTACCATACATGGCCTGTAACAGATGTCCACTAAATATATGTTGAATTCATTTGACAAAATTCCTCTACTTTACCCCATCAAGTGGTTGTCTAGCTTCTCCTCAATCTTTCCAATGAGAGCAAATTTATCACTTCCCAAACCAGAGAGCCTTGGATGGTTCAGACAGTTAGAACGTTTTCACCTAGGGAATTCCCTCGGTGGCCCAGTGGCAGGACTCTGAGCTTTCACTGCCAACGGCCCGGGTTCAATCCCTGGTCAGGGAAGACCCTGCAAGCCACACGGTGTGGGCAAAAAAGAAAGAAGTTTTTCACCTATGTTATACTGAATTCTCTTTCCCTCTATTTTTGATAAATTGGTTATTGTTTGAAGACTGCTCTCATGTCCACAGCTGTCTTCTCTCCTTCAGGCAAAATATCTTAATCCCTCCTAAGGGCCACCACAGGACGCGATTCCATGTCTTCCCACCCACTAGTCACTTTTGGAAGCATGGTCTGACCGATTCAGATGGTCAAGCAGAGGACTGGAGCAGGGCTACCACCATTCCTCTGTTCCAGAGGCTTCTGCCTGTACACATCCCATTTGTCTACCACCACATTCACTGCATTAACAACCACTGCACATTGTCAGCTCATGCTGAGCTCTTGGCAACAGGGTTCAAAGAGAACAGATTGGCCTTTGGACCAGAGAGACCTGGGTTCAAAATCTAGTTTTGCCATGTACTAGCTGATTGTGCTACTATTCCGTATTTCTCTCTTTTCTGTGGATAATGTGATATCCACATATTGTTGCAGTCTGATACACTATGCGTAGACTATCTTCCCTAGTTTATTGCCACTCTAGTTAGTGAATGATGGGGAAGAATCTAGTCTATTTGGCTGGGAACATCCTTGACTATAGAGCTGAATGACAGACAACAGCTAAGATTTACTGATCATCTACTGTGTGCTGGTAACAATTCTAATCCCTTTATAGTATTAGTTCATGTACTCCTCATAACAATCCTTAAAAATAAGAATAAATATTATCTCCATTTTCCAGGTGTGGAAACTGGCATTATACAGAGGGAACTTGCCCCAGGTCACATGGCTAATTAGTGGTGACAACAAGAATTCAAATCTAGGCAATCCAGCTTCTGAACCCAGCCCCAAATGACACCACTGTACTGCCTCATTATAAATCTAACCGTGACACAGACTGACTGCAAGGCAGAATTTTTATTAAAGAGGTTCAGGGAACATCCAAGTGGGATTTGAAAATTTTGAATATTTGGGGGGATCCATTTATTTTTCATTTCAGATTTAATTTTATTTCAAAATTTGGATTCAGATTCATGTTGAGGGGGAAATCTCAAATAATTCTAAAAATAAGACTTTGGAGAGTGACTGATGCTCCAGAAATCTAAGTACAGGTTTAACAGAATTGCGATGCATTCATATTATCTCTACAAGACAAGCTGATTTATTAAATTCTCAGTATGTGTACTTATCTTTGATAAGGAGAGTTATTGAATTAAAATAATTATATTTGTTTCTAAAATATCAATGAATCAGTTTCATCTTCCTCTTTTTGACATCTGTAGCTTACAACTCTTTCACTTATGTCTTAGTTTCCCTTCCTCTATGGTGTAAATCTGGCATCTTAATAATACATCTGATAAACTCTGTGCAGTATGGCCAAACCTAGTATAAGTTGAGGTCTTAAAAAAAAGGGGGGGCTAAAAAAAGAGGCTTTTGAAAGAATATTGTGAAGTGCTGGCTGGCTGCTGATGTAAAAGGGGAACATGAACAAATGTGTAAAGAAAATACTTGCAAACCTAATTAAATCTAAGTCCTAAATCAGCAAATCCAGGGTTTCGAAAATATCATGTCATCTGAAACTTTTTGGTTTCTTCAGCTTAATATGTGTAAGTAGACAAATGTTCCCTTGGTTTGGAAAATTATCCTGCCAACAGTTTTATTTCTCATACATGGAAATGTGGTCAAGGAGGCGCCTGTTTGGTGGTTACATCCGTGAGGGCTGGCCTGCCTTCTCTGCTTTATCGCACACAGTCTCCTAAATGGTAGGGAAGCTGTGTCCTAACGGCTAAGATTCCCAGGTGTCAGTCTATTAATATTCACTGAGCCCCTACCCGGTTTGGGTAATGGGCTGAGTGCTTATACTGGGTCAATTTTAGCCTGCCAACAATTCTGTCAAGTAGGTACCATATCCGTTTTATAGACGAATATGTGGGAGTGAAAAGAACACAAAGTAATTGATTCCAAGTGGAACAGCTTAGCTTCAGATCTTTGAGATCTTCTATCTTAAAGCCACCTTTCGCACATCTCAGGTATTGAGACATTGAAATACTATCCAGCAGGCAGATGGCTGAAGCTCTGTGCCCAGAATAGAGTGACTTACTGCCAGGCTCCAGCCTGGACCTTGTAACCATAGCCATCTTAGGAAGGTTTGAGTCCAGTTTATATTTGAATTTGATGCCACAGGCATGAAATAAAAGAACCTAAAATATAAAGACAAGGTCACTAAGTGCAGTGTGCCTGGGATAACCACCCCCCAGGATGTTTCCTAGAAATAACCTTAGCTAGAGTGAGATTTGAAATTTGCTTAACTGATGACATGAAAGTCCACAGCCCCCAGCCAGGTGATCAGAAAGCAGCTAACCTAAAATATTATCATTGTAAACCATCTCTAAACGTCATAAGATTACTGCTTCTGAGACTGGATTCAGACAGTGAAACATTTGAAGAGACCCACTGACTTCCACAACAAAGTCCACGCCAGGACTCAAAAGTAGGCAATGGCTGCAGAGAGTTGCAGAGAGAAAGAGAATCCAGGAACAGGAGGCAGCCCTGCTGAGCCCAGTGCCCTCCCCGTTGCCAGTGGGGGATCCCGGGTCCAGCCTTGAGGGACCCTGTGGACAGGAAGCGTTCCCTGCGGGTGTTGAGATGAATCAAGCTGATGTGGATTTTGAGATCCACATGGAGCCTAGACTCTAGCCCAGGGCTGCTGCTTTTTTTTTTTTTAACATCTTTATTGGAGTATAATTGCTTTACAATGGTGTGTTAGTTTCTGCTTTATAACAAAGGGAATCCGCTATACATATACATATATCCCCATATCCCCTCCCTCTGTGTCTCCCTCCCACCCTCCCTATCCCACCTCTCTAGGTGTCACAAAGCACCGAGCTGATCTCCCTGTGCTATGCGGCTGCTTCCCACTAGCTAGCTATTTTACATTTGGTAGTGTATATATGTCAATGCTACTCTCTCACTTCGTCCCAGCTTATCCTTCCCCTTCCCCGTGTCCTCAAGTCCATTCTCTACATCTGCATCTTTATTCCTGTTCTGCCCCTAGGTTCTTCATAACCATTTTTTTTTTAGATTCCATATATATGTGTTAGCATATGGTATTTGTTTTTCTCTTTCTGACTTACTTCATTCTGTATGATAGACTCTAGGTCCATCCACCTCACTACAAATAACTCAATTTCATTTCTTTTTATTAGCCCAGGGCTTCTTAAACTATAGAAAGCATGGGTGTCCTGGGAGTCTGTTAAAATGCAGATTCTGACCCCAGGTGGGGACCTGTGACTCTGAATTTCTAACAAGATCCCTGGTGATGCCCAGGCAGCTGGTCTTCAGAGCACACTTGAGTAGGTTTTAGAGCAAGGAGAAGTTTTTACTAGCAGTTTCTCCAGTACTCCCACAGAGAGGACACACTGTGTGGCCAGCTGGCATGAAAGTGCTTTCTGCATGGCAGCTATCTTTATGTGGCTAAAGGCAATTACTGAGGCTATCACAGCTTAAGTAAACAACCCTCAACCTTCCTCTTCTTTGCTGGGAATCCACAGTTTCCAAACAACCCACTCATCCTGATTTGACAGCATTTCCCCCCCCCCCACCCCCCCGAGAAGCCCCTAGACCCTGATGTGAAGATTTGGCCTAGAGGACAGTTCTCTTGCTCCATACAAGTTAATAAACAGGCCTTATGAATCAGTGTTTGTGCCTCTGGGTAGCAGATTACCTGATGACCCTGGGTGAACTGATAAAATTGAGTCTCCGAAACAAAGGAACGACCTAGAACTGTTGTGAACTTCACCAAGGACTCTGGTCTGAGAAAACCAGTCCCTGCACACTCTGCTCTGGAACCTCTCCTGAGACAGGGCCTGGGCTGGAACGAGGGTAGATATTTTCAAAAACAAGCACCACCCCCAATTTTCCCCACCCCCACCCCAAACAAACAAACCAACAAAAATTCTTACTGGAAAACTAAAGGGAAACAAATACTAAATCACTATCCTGCCTCCTTCCCCAACCCACTCACACATTCATAGGATATGAAACAGATCACAGACTGCACATCTGGAAGCCTAGTTTTGGAGCCTAGGTAAAGGTCGGCTTGAGTAGGCACTCGCCTTGACCGTTTTCCTTCTCTTCGCCTGAGCTGGCAGAGGGAGTGGCTTCTGGGCAAGGACACTCATACCTGGAGCTGGGGAGGGTTGGTGCTGGCACAGTGTGGGTGGCACAGCTGGCTCTTGCCTGGGAATGCACTGTCAACGTTATCCTTTCCTCCCCCCACCCCACAGGGATTGCCCTGACCTGAAGCATCCCTGGCCACCCAGGCCCTCCACTAGAAGCTGAGCCTCAGGTGAGCCCCTGATCCCTCCCCCAAGGCCCTGCCCCTCTGCACAGTGCCCACAGACGCCATTCCACCCTGTCTGGAAAGCTCTGTGTGGCTAGCTCCTGGAAGGCCAGGCCTTGCCTCGACTCGTTTCTTTCGGTCACTAGGCTCAGTCATGAATGGCCCTAAACCAGCATCCTGCCTGAGTGGCAGGGGGCACCCACCCTGTGCTTGTCTGCATGGCATCAGCTCCCTCTGCCAGAGACACTGCATTACCTCATCCTGTTTCTAAGCCTGAGCTTGCTTTGGGACTATCTGTCAAGTCCCCTCTCCCTGTCTGAGGGATAACTCTGATTTTCCACGTGTTCAGAGAATAGAGAAACTCTGTTCCCATTCTTCTCACCTTACTAACAGTGTATTGGATGAACATTTGTGGAGGATCCACTGTGTGTCAGGCACTGTGTTCAGCCCTGGTGATAAAGAGCTGCCTCAGAATGTTTCCCTTGGGTTTTCTCTGATGACTTACCCGTCTTCCAGAAGCCCACCATTCCACTTCTATAGTATCAAAAGCCTTTGAAACATTAAGAGAAGCTTCCTTGTTTCATATTTAGATATCACCTAAAACAAAATGACCAGCACAGAGGGCCCATAGAAGTGCTTCACTGTTACCCACTTCCAAGAATTTTTGTAAAAACAAGCTAGGCAACAGATGTGCAAATGCCATGAGTTATCAGAAAGAAGGTAAGTGATGAGTTGAAGGTCAGGTACCAACATGCTCCCATCTTCACCTCTACAGTGGAATTCATTCTGCTCACTATACAAACACCAATTTGTGTCCTCTCTAAGTGCCAGATCTTTATTCTCAGGTGCCTGCTAGATGCCCCCACCTGGATGACCCACTCAAGTTCAACCTGTCCCGAAGAGAACCCAACACCTTCCTCCCCAAACCTGGTGCCCCTGCCTCCTGTCTTCCCTGCTCCATGACACTGTGCTTTACAGATTCTGGGGACAGTCCTGACAGTCCTGGGGACTCTCCCACAGTCACCTGTTGGTGCTCAAAAATGTTTATTGAATGGAGCTCCTAAAACAAACTGCATTTACAAAAGTACATCGGTGGGTACCTGAGTGCACAGAACGTAGTCGAAAGGGAGACACCCCAGACTAACAGGTAATTATAAGGGAAACTGAGTGTGGGAGATACACGGGAACTCTGTACTATCTCTACAATGTTTCTGTAAACCTAAAAGGGTTCTAAAAATTAAAGTCTATTTAAAGGGAAACAAAAAAAGAATTGGAAAATAATGAAAAGGTAAGTTGTTAAAAGTTCAGGAATTGCAATATAAATGCAAAAGTTGAAACTCAAGGTGAGATGTGCTTGTTGAGGAATCATTAGACAAGGGTATCTGGGAGTTCAGAGGAGGGAAGACTGTGACCAGGGATCTTGGGGAGGATCCTGGAAGAAACAGACCTGGGAGTCCTGAAGGTACCATCTGCACAGGCTGTGAGCACTTTGATACCCCACCTTTAGATGTTCAGAGTTGCTCACAGACACAAAGAAGGCAGCTCTGAACCAAACAAGCCTAGGTGTTTGAACTCTCAACTTAAGCTCTCTGAGTATCTTAGAGATATTCTTCTCTAAGTATCTTAAACTCTCTAAATCTCCATGACCTCTAATCTGTAAAATGGGAATAATAATTCTCACCTCACAGGTTTAAGTGAGATAATGCATGCTAAGTGCTTAGTACAGTATGGGCAGCTTAGAAGGACTCAAAACGTGTTAACTGTTGCTGATACCGTGTCAAAACTTCAGGTCAAATACTGTATGACATCACTTACATGTGGAATCCAAAAAATACAACAAACTAGTGAATATAATTTTAAAAAAAAAAGCAGATTCACAGATACAGAGAACAAACTAGTGGTTACCAGAGGGGGGCAGGGAGGCAATCTCGGGGTAGGGGAGTAAGAAGTATAAACTACTAGGTATAAAATAAGCTACAAGGATATATTGTACAATACAGGGAATATAGCCAATATTTTATAATAAGTATAAATGGAATATAACCTTTAAAAATTGTGAATCACTATATTATACACATGTAACATATAATATTGTACAGCAACTATACTTCAATTTTTTTAAAGTATATGAAAATTTGCCATTTTTGGAATCCACAATAAAAAATACTTCAGTTTTGGAAAAACAAACAAACAAAAATACTTCAGGTCAGAGTGACTCCTAAACTAACTGTCCTCCCAGTTTCTTCTCCCCACGTCTCTCACTCTCAGCTCCCATTCGGGTCAGACTGCATTTGCCCCCATATCCTGACTTTCTAGGCTGACTTTTTGCATCTTTCTTTCTCTTCACCTTCTCCATTCAGGCCCATGATGTTCTCTGCTATGGACCCCTTTCCTCTTCCACAAATAGGTTCTTATTCTTTTTGTCTCTCCCCATCACTGACTATGGCTTCCTGACTCCCTTTCTCCACACTTGTCCTAATACCTGTCAGTTCCTCTGGGTCTTGTTGTAGCCAGCACCCCCAATGCCATATTTATTTGCCCCATCATAGCTATATCCTAAGATTCATCTTTAGTTGGAATTCAAAATTAATAACAAAGGGACCACCTTATCCTATAACACTTCAACCCAAATGTATACTTTTTCTACTAGAAAAGAAAGGGATAGTTAAAGCAGTTTCTGAGAAGTATAACATCTGTAGTACCCTATGGCATGGTACCATCTGGTTTATTGGGAAGGGGTGCAAAATAGACATGGCCTGAGGGAAATCTCAAGTGAGAGGTTGAGATTATCAGTTTAGTGAGGAAAGAACCCTTTCTCTCTGTAGCAGTAGCCCTTTACTATTAGCAGAATGAGATGTCCTTGGACATCTGGTGTTCATAAGGTTAGTCATTGACCAGGAGACTGATAAAATTAATCAAAGGGTCCATATCTCCCTCCTAGGCACACCCTTACTTTCCTGCAGTTTCCCACAGCCTTAGATCCATCAGAGCAGTAAAGAGCAAGATTAGCATAGGGCCATAAATTTAGATCCTGGGTCATTTTAGCTGAAAAACCCTCTAGCACAGTGTATAAGAACCCTCATTCATTGCTGGTAAGTATGCAAAATGGTACAGCCACTCTGGAAGAGAGGTTGGCAGTTTCTAATAAAGTTAAACACAGTCTTACAGAACAATCCAACAATCGCAC
This sequence comes from Phocoena sinus, assembly GCF_008692025.1. NCBI lineage: Eukaryota > Metazoa > Chordata > Mammalia > Artiodactyla > Phocoenidae > Phocoena > Phocoena sinus. The sequence goes on along the minus strand of NC_045766.1, from coordinate 72,900,688 downwards.
ACCTAGGCATTTACTCAACTGATTTGAAAACTTAGGTGCGCACAAAAATCTTCACATGAATGTTTAGAGCAGCTTATTCATAATCTCCAAAGACTGGAAGCAACCAAGATAGTTGCTTCACCAATAGGTGAATGGATAAATAAATTTTGGTGTATGCATACAATGAAATACTATTCAGCAATAAAAAGGAATGAGCTATCAATTCATGCAAGAACATGGAAAATATTGCTAAGTGAAATGCATACTGTTAAGTGAAAGTAGTCAGTCTTAAAAGACTACGTACTATATGCTTCCATTTATACATTCTGGAAAAGGCAAAATAATAGAGACTGAAAATACATCAGTGGTTGCCAGGGGTTTGGGGAGTGGGGAGGGCTTAATAAATGAACTATATTTTAGAGCAGTAAAACTATTCTTTGTGATACATGAAACTATGCATTTGTCGAAACCCATAGAACTTGGGCTTCCCTGGTGGTGCAGTGGTTGAGAGTCCGCCTGACGATGCAGGGGACACGGGTTCGTGCCCCGGTCTGGGAAGATCCCACATGCCGTGGAGCGGCTGGGCCCGTGAGCCATGGTCGCTGAGCCTACGCATCCGGAGCCTGTGCTTCGCAACAGGAGAGGCCACAACAGTGAGAGGCCTGTGTACCGCAAAAAAAAAACCAAAACAACAAAAAAAAACCCATAGAACTTTATAGCACAAAGACTCAACCTTAATGTATGCAAATTAAAAAAATAAATTAGTAGGTCAGGGGAATCCCAGACTGGAATACAGACTGTGATAAAAGAATATTATTAAAATGTACTATATAACCTTACTGAAGAGAATGAAGGGTAAGTGCTGACATAAGTGACTTTGGAAATGAGTGGAGGCTGTAAGACTAAAGACTAAAGGAACTGTACATAAGCACCGTACTCTAATTGATGAAGTTGTTTCCCATGGGGGCATGGGGTTAACAATTCTGAAACCACTATACATGTATACTGGGATTGAACAAATAAATAAATGAATGGCAGATAGTGGGAGGCAGATTTCTCACTCTTGGAGTGTGAAGTTACAGATAAGCAAGAGGGGAGTCTAGAATGAATCATGTGATACTAGATAGTTGCAGACATCACTATGGATCTATGTTTAGCTTAATGTGGATACAGATAGATATAACAGTAACAATTATGGATGTGTGTATATACACAGATTAGTATATAGGTATAAAGAAAGAGAGAAAGTCAACAAAACCAAAGTTGGTCCTTTGAAAAGATCAAGAAAATTGACAAACCTTTAGGTAAACTGACCAAATTTAGAAAGAGAAAAGAAATCCACTCAAAACATGAAAATCAGGAATGAAAAAGAGGACATCATTACCAAACCTACAGAAATTTTAAAAGACTATAAGGCAATACTATGAACAACTGTATGCCAACAAATTAGATAACTTATGTTGAAATTGACAAATTCCTAGAAAGACACAAACTGCTAAAACTGACTCAAGAAGAAATAGAAAATCTAAATAAGCCTATAGTAAGTAAAGGGATTGGATTAGTAATTTTAAAATTTCCCACAATTTAAAGCTCAAGCTCAGATGACTTCACAGGTGACTTTTAACAAATGTTTAAAGAGGAATGAATAAAAATTCTTCAAAAACTCTTCCAAAAAATTTAAATGGAAGGAACACTTTCCAGCTCAGCCTATGAGGTTAGTATTACCCTGATGCCAAAACCAAAGACTTTACCAAAAAAAAAAAGAAAGAAAGAAAAGAAAAAATAGAGCAATATCTCTTACGAATATAGATTGGAAAATCCTCAACAAAATACTTGGAAACTGAAATCAATAACATATAAAAAGGATTATACACAATGACCAAGCAGGATTTATCCCAGAAATGCAAGGTTGGTTTAACATCTAAATATCAATTAACATAATATACCACATCAATAGAATAAAGGACCAAAACCACATGACCATCTCAGTAGACAGCAGAAAAAGCATTTGACAAACTCCAATACCCTTTCATATAAAAACACTCAACAAATAGAAAAGAACTACCTCAACATGATAAAAAGCATTTACAAAAAACCCACAGCTAATATCATCCTTAGTAGTAAAACACCGAATGCTTTGCCCTAAAATCAGGAAAATGACAAAGATGTCTACTCTCACCACTTCTATTCAACATTGTGCTGGAGGTTCCAGCCAAAGCAATAAAGCAAGAAAAAAAGTATCCAGATAGAAGGGAAGAAATGAAAGTATCTCTATTTTGTAGGTAATATGATTTTACCTATAGAAAATCTTAATAAATCTATTAAAAACCTATTAGTATGTACATGTAAATATATTTCCTAGCTCCACCAAAGAGAGGGCCTAGAAGCAACAACATTCAGGTACAATGAGCACATCTAGTGCCAGATCTTGGTTTTTAATACCATTCTCCAGTAAAAATAAACCAGGCTACCTGGAGAAATGGCTGGGGCAGGGAATATCCAAGATGAATCTAGAGCATCTTCTGGTGCCAAAAATAAGGAACTGCTCAAGGGACAAAATGATGGAGATATGTCTATAGCACAGGAGCCAACTGAAGGAGCTCCCTGTGGCCAAAGCTGGAACAATTAGAGCAACAAAGTAAATAACAAAATACTAGATTATTATCCAAAGCATAAAATAAATATTGATGAGCCCCTACTAATATAAATAAATGATTGACTAAATAAATAAATGGGAAAGATAGACAAATCTTCTGTACAGAAGAATTCCTATACAAATAATATATGTAGATACTGTTCCATTAAAAAGGTGGAACCTAACTCCCTACCCCTAGAGTGTGGACTGTGCATAGTGACTTCTTTCCAAAGAGTACAGTATGAAAAGGGGAGAAAAAAGAAAACTTACAAATAGTAGTACCTCAACTAGGTAATCAAAGTCAACATCAACAGAGATAAGCAATGTTGATGGGACCCGTGATATAATGTGAAGAAAATGGCACTTTTCTTCTGTGGTTTTCCTCCCCCAAACCCATAACTCCAATGCAATCAGAGGGAAATATTAGACAAACCATAATTGAAGGACATCCTACAAAATATTTGACCAGTACACCTTAAAACTCTGAAGTTCACCAAAAGAAAAAAGAAAAGCCTGAGAAACTTGTACTTTCTAGAGGAGACTAAGGAGACACAACTACATGTAGTATGGTATCCTGGATGAAATCCTAGAACAGAAATGGAACATTAGGTAAAAACAAAGAAATCCATGTTAACTATGGACCTTAGTTAAGAATATGCATCAATTTTGGTTCATAAATTGTGGTAAATGTACCTCAGTAATGTAAGATAACAGTAGGAGAAAGTGGGTGTGGAGTGTATGGGAACTTTCTGTATTATCCTTGTAACTTTTCTGTAAATCAAAAATATTTTAAAGTAAAAAGTTTATTTAAAAAAATATACATGGGTGAAGGAGGTCAAAAGCTACAAACCTCCACTTATAAAGTCATAAATGTCACAGGGATGTAATGTACAGCATGGTGCCTATAGTTAATAATACTGTATTACATATTTGAAAGTTGCTTAAAAAATACACACACATTATACAACACATATACCTAGTTATAGAAAAGGAATAGAAGAAAAAATAACAAAAAGTTAATAGCAAACAATTAAAAATTTTTTCTTTTTCATTAAATGTTCCTTAAAGAATGTATATTACTTTGAACATAAAAAATTTTTTTTAATAAAATAAACCACTTTATTGGGAACTCCCTGGCAGTCCAGTGGTTAGGACTTGGCTCTTTCACTGCCAAGGGGCCGGGTTCAATCCCTGGTCAGGGAACTAAGATCCCACAAGCCCTGCAAAAAACAAAATAAAACATAAACAACAAAAAAAACTTTGTTGTTGTTGTTGTTTCCAGCTTTATTGAAGTATGGTTGACAATTTAATCTTGCATATATATATATATATATTATATATATATATTTTTTTGTCTGCGTTGGGTCTTTGTTGCTGTGTGCGGGCTTTCTCTAGTTGTAGAGAGCAGGGGCTACTCTTTGTTGTGGTGTGTGGGCTTCTCATTGCGGTGGCTTCTCTTGTGGAGCACAGGCTCTAGGCTTGTGAGCTTCAGTAGTTGTGGCACACAGGCTCAGTAGTTGTGGCTCACGGGCTTAGTTGCTCCGTGGCATGTGGGATCTTCCCGGACAAGGGCTCGAACCCGTGTCCCCTGCATTGGCAGGCAGATTCTTAACCACTGCACCACCAGGCAAGCCCTAAACTTGTATATATTTAAAGTGTACAACTTGATATACACAGGCATCATGAAACATTTACCACAATCAAGCTACTTAACATACCTATCAGCTCACATAGTTACCACATTCTTTTCTTTTTGTGGTGAAAACACTTAAGATCTATTCTCTTAGCAAATTTCAAATATACAATACAATGTTATTAACTATAGTCATATTGTTAATAACATTAGACCTCCAGAACTTATTCATTGAGCATAATTGATATTTTGTACACCTTGACCAACAATTTTTCTTTCCCACAACTTTTTTTTAAAACCATGGAAAGAGAAAATGAGTATTTGTTTAAAAACGAACCCTGGCTTCTCACTTCTACTATTTTATATCTACTTCTATTATATAACAGGAGGCACATCTTTCTCTTCTGCTGAACATGGTGCAGACAATAGATTTGTGTAGGTAGCTAACTCCTTCTGAGCACATAAAATGTGCATTTATGCGTCGATCAATTTTCATAACAATCCAGTGAGGTGGGTACTAATGTAATCATCATACCAATTTTCCAGCTGAGAAAACTTAGAGTGGTTAGGAACTTGCCCAACTAATAAGGGGTAGAGGCAGAATTTGAATCTACGTCAACGGACTCCAGAGCCCATGCTGGCCTGTGCTCCCATGAATCCTGCAGCCTGCAGGCTGGCTGCTGTTGGTTAATACCCAGGGTTCAGAGTGATGGCAGGAGAGTAGGTAGGCAGGTCCTGAGCATCTCTGCCTGGCAGACACCTAGGCCACAGTCCCCTTAGGGCTTCCTGGTTCCCCCCAGACCCCAACCACTGTAGAGCCATGGGGATGGGGTGGAGTCTGTCCTTCCCTCCTCCACAGTAAGCCCCCTTCTTCCCAGGAGACAGTGAGGGGAAACAAGGCCATTGCTGACAGGGTCACCGCATTGCACAACATCCACGTTTGTGAGTGGTGCTCCCTGGAGCTGCAACTCAGAGGTATGATGGCTGGTGGCATAGTCTGTGAGATAAGAGAGGGGCCATCCCAAGTGAGGGCGCAGAGCAGGCCACAGTCTTAGGCAACCTGGGCTTGGGCAGAACAGGTGAACCCAGGTTTCCCAGCCACTGAATCACCCTGTGCCCCAGTACGTGTGCACCAACAGCTTCCCTGTGGCAACAGGTCTAAGCCAGAGACACAGGGCCACCTTGGAGACAGAGGTTCCTCTCCGGAACCCTCATTAGTACCGTGAATGCCAATTTAACAATAATGAGAAAGAGAACACAGAGCTCTGACTTGGAACTACACTGTTGACATCTGAAGCCTTCACTAAATTCTTCTTCAGCATAATGCTATCTGCCTTCATTGAGGGACTTTATAATGAAAAGTCATAGGAAACTCATGATTGAACTTATTGTAGGAGCCATTAAGGAGGGTGGCCATCAGTCTCTCTTGTGAGGTTCTAGGAATTTTTCTAGGGTTTCAGTACCAAAAAAGGCTGAGCTTCTCCTGATCAACTGCAGAAACATTGCTGTGAATCTTGCTCCCGATCGTGTTTCTTTCTCTGCTGTAGCCCGAGGAAGTCAGAATCCATTCTAGGGCCCTATTCCAACAACTGTGCGAGACTTCAGGGTGTGTGTTTTGTAGACAGAGGCCCAACCCACCTTGCTTCATCGTATTTTCCTGTCATTCTCAGTAGGAGAATGGCTGAAACAACAGACTTGGAGTCAGTCCAACCTTCTGCATTGCCATTTACCAACTGTGTGACTTTAGACAAGATACTTCACCTCTTTGAGTCTGTGTCCTTATCTGTAAGATAATAGTACCTTCCTCACAGGGTTGTTCTGAGAATTAATAAAATTATCTGTGTAAAATAATTAGCCCAGTACTCAGCCTATACTAATGCTCAATAAATGATAGCTAATGTAATAATTTTTAAGTTGTATTTATTCTCCATTGCCACCTCACATCCTCTTTTGGAATGATATAGGGGTAAAAACAAGTACAAAGATGAAACTCTTAGGTAGTCCAGACTTTCCCCATGTGCCTATGTGGGACATTCTTTCCCTACTAGACGAACACAGAAGAAACCAAAATGTAATCAGAAGAGTGGTAGGTAGAATGGAATTAGGGTAAGGGAAGTCTTTCTCTGGAGATTACCCGAGGCTGAAGAGACCTGCCTCTCCAAGGTCATACCTTCCCCATGGAAAGGGTTATACCAGCTCCTGAGCTTCCTGTTGTAGGATCAGCTGAGGCCTTGGTCACACCTGCAACCCAAGGCAACCTCTCCCAATCCTGCTGCACGCCCCTCTCTGCAGATGTTAATCCTGAGGGCATCTTTAATAAACTTCCTGTGTGCAAAGCTCCCTCTTGGTCTGTTTCCCAGACACCCTACCTGTGACAGTTGTAAGGTTTGATTATCAAATGGCCCCATCTCCTACAGTCTAATGCGTTTGTCTCCATGATGGGCACGTACCCTTCTAGTTCCCCTGACAGGGCACTGTCCCCTCAGGGATGCCTCCAGATCTGGTAACCTATAGAAGCTGATCAAAATTAGAGACTGGGAGAAAATGCAGAAATCCTAATGTTTCCTACATAAAAGAAAAAAAAATTTTTTAATAATCCCATGAACTACTAAAGAGGAACAATCCAAACCATACTTCTCAGAAGTACTTTGTATTGAAGTTGCTTCACTCTAAACGGCTCTTTAGTAACAACTGAGTTTTTGGCTCCCTCCCCCAACACCCCAGCTCAAGTTAAGCAAAAAGGGAAAACCCACTGTTTGCTCTGGGTAAGAAACTGTACAAAAATCTTAGACGCTAATCAAGAGTTTAAATTTTAATAGCAATAATGAGTTCCTTGAAGGAGCTCTCACTGCCTGGATTTGAGCAGAGAGGGAACATACACAGAGGTGTCAAATTGCAGCTTGCAAGATGAAGCTTAACCCCTGAAAACACTATATGAACTAAAGCCTGTTCTCCTAGGTACCTTGCAGGTCACTGATTCAATTAGATATATTAAAAATAGTGCATCTGGAGACTTGCTTGGTGGTCCAGTGGCTAAGACTCCACGCTCCCAGTGCAGGGGGCCCGGGTTTGATCCCTGGTCAGGGAACTAGATCCCACACGCTGCAACTAAAGATCCCACGTGCCACAACTAAGATCTGGCGCAGCCAAATAAATAAATATTTTTTAAAAATGCCTCTGTAGTGATTTGGTCGAGGAGGGTGAGGTTGCAGTAAACCTTATGGAACTCAGGGGCAACTATTCTAAATTTCCAAAGAGAATCCTTAGAGATCCTTGACACTGTTTATAATTGTAGACACATGAAGTGTGAACATGTTTTTGAATGTGTATTTTACCAGTTTTTTGGGCCATAGTCATAATAATAATTATTTACCTGGGCAAAATTTTATCCAGGATATCACTGGGGTGCAGAGTGGGTGCTGGCAAGTGGGTGAGCAGCTGAGAGAAGCTGTCTTCTCAGAGGAGACGGCTCATTGTCCTCTGGTCCACACTGCCAGGTTTAGCTTTATCTCTTTTTCAAGGAACCTGGTCTTGGGTCTGTTGACCAAGCTCACCATGATAATCTATTATCAGATGAGATACAATCTGGATTTCCAACGGACACAACGACACAACGTATGATAGACACTGAGCTTCACACATAAGATTTTAGTTATCAAGATCATATTGGCTTTATTTTGATATAACTTGATTTTATTATTTGCTTTGGCTCACACCAGCATCGCATATTCATTCACTTTTTAAAAATAGGCTCTAGAATGTGCTTACGACTTAAATAGGATATCATGTTAGACATTTCTCTGCATTATATACCTTATTAAATATCAAAGTAGCCTTTCTTTTTCAAGGATTTATTGGTCTGTAGTGCCTCTACCTCAGTTCCTTTTTGTTGGTTATTTTAAAAAACATTTTTAAATGTATGCCCATAATGACATTTATTTGCCCATTTAGGTCCCTTGAGCATCAGAGGCTTGGAAAAAAGATGCTCAGTGGCCATCTCATCCCTCCCCATAGTGTACAGATGCAGAAACTGAAGTCCAGTGAGCCCCTATAAAGAGGAGTCATTTCTGGTAAAAGATTTCAGAAATACTGTATTTGTTGGTAAGATTAACAGCATGATTCCATTTGTGTTATAAAAAGGGAGATATAAATATTTTTTGCTTATAAATATTTTTAAATAATTTCTGAAAGGACACATAAGATATTATTGATAATGATTAACTTCAGGGAGTGGGCCAGGGAAAAATTCATTTTTCGTTTTATAGCCCTCTGTAGTATTTGAGATGTTTTCTTCCCCTTTGTTCATATATACATAATACATTATATCATATATAATCCCACGCGGCTTGTGGGATCTTAGTTCCCCAACCGGGGATCGAACCCGGGACCTGGCAGTGAAAGTGCAGAGTCTTAACCACTGGACCGCCAGGGAATTCCCAGGAATTTTTTATATTGAATGAGAAAGAACTCCCCTAACAACCTCTGTTCTACAAATGCAAACACGATAGACTATCAGTCTTGAGTGGTTTTTCTACAGTAGTAGTGGTAGGCTCATGGTAAGCCAATTGTTTTGACCTAATGACCCAAACGTGGCCCCATTGATTTTAACCATAATTATACCTAACTCTTGGAGCATTTAGCCATGTGAGTACCATAGTTGTTTTGTAAACATCTATCCTACTTGTGAAAAAGTAGAAGGTGATTGTAAGATCTTAGGAAAAATTTCTGGACCACAGCATATCTCTGTGGAGAAAGATAAGTAACAAAACAGAATGTGAACAAAACCATAGGCTCACCATGACATACCAGTGTTTACCAGATACATTTCAAAGGACATGAGTTTGGGAATCCCCAATGGCCCATAGAACCCCTATATACCTCTATATGTGAAAACAATGAATCAAGAAGCTAGAAAATATGTTATGTTCTCCTTACCAGTACATTCCTAATTAATGATTCAAAACTGTAGCAATCCATAATTTCCTTTTTTGTTTCTATACAAAACCTACTTCTAGGGCTTCCCTGGTGGCGCAGTAGTTAGGAATCCGCCTGCCAATGCAGGGGACACGGGTTCGAGCCCCGGTTCGGGAAGATCCCACATGCTGCCGAGCAGCTAGGCCTGTGCGCCACAACTACTGAGCCTGCGCTCTAGAGCCCGTGCGCCTAGAGCCGGTGCTCCGCGACGAGAGAGGCCACTGCAATGAGAGGCCCGCGCATGGCAATGAAGAGTAGCCCCTGATCACTGCAACTAAAAAGAAAAAGAAAAAAAAGCCCAGGAGCAGCAACGAAGACCCAACACAGCCAAAAATAAATAAATAAATTAATTAATTAAAAAAAAAAAAACTACTTCTAGAGAGGCCCACAGTAGATACTAGATAAAATCTTATAAAATCGAAATGTATAGTTCCTGTGTGAGTTTAGAAAGCACACACATTGTCTATAATTAATATAACATGAAGAATAAGAACGCTACCTTACATCCCACTCAAAAAAATTCTGGGTGGTTTAAAGACATAAATGTGAAAGACCAAACTAAAAAACAATATAGAAAATCATATTCTTTGGATCCATCTCCTAAAACAAAGGAAATAAAAACAAAAATAAACAAATAGGACATAATTAAGGATCACAGCAAAGGAGACCATCAACAAAATGAAACGACAACTTACTGAATGGGAGAAAATGTTTGCAAATGATATGACCGATAAGGGATTAATATCCAACAACCTGATTAAAAAATGGGCAGAAGAAATGAATAGACATTTTTCCAAAGAGGAAATGCAGATGGCCAACGGGCACATGAAAAGATGCTCAACATTGATAATCATCAGGGAAATGCAAATCAAAACCACAATGAGATATTACCTCACACCTGTCGGAATGGCTATCATCAAAAAGACCACAAATAACAAACACTGGCAAGGATGTGGAGAAAACGGAACCCTTGTGCACTGTTGGTGAGAAGGCAAATTGGTGCAGCCGCTGTGGAAAACACTATGGAGGTTTCTCAAAAAACTAAAAATAGGGACTTCCCTAGTGGTGGCGTGGTTAAGAATCTGCCTGCCAATGCAGGGGACACGGGTTCGAGCCCTGATTGGGGAAGATCCCACATGCCATGGAGCAACTAAGCCCATGTGCCACAACTACTAAGCCTGCACTCTAAAGCCCGTGAGCCACAACTAATGAGCCCACGTGCCGCAACTACTGAAGCCCGTGCCTAGAGCCCATACTCTGCAACAAGAGAAGCCACCGCAATGAGAAGCCCGCGCACCGCAACGAAGAATAGCCCCCGCTCTCCCCAACTAGAGAAAGCCCGCACGCAGCAACGAAGACACAAGGCAGCCAAAATAAAGAAAGAAATAAATAAAAACTAAAAATAGAATATCATATGACCCAGGAATTCCACTCCAGGGTATATATCTGAAAAAAACAAAGACACTAATTCGAAAAGATGCATGTACCTCAATGTTCATAGCAGTATTATTTACAATTACCAAGACATGGAAGCAACCTAAGTGCCCATCAACAGATAAATGGGTAAAGAAGATGTGATACGTGCGTACACACATGCACACACATAATGGAATGCTAGTCAGCCATAAAAAAGAATGAAATTTGCAGCAACATTGATGGACTTGGAGGGCATTATGCTAAGTAAAATAAGTCAAGCAGAGAAAGACAAATACTGTATGATATCATTCATACGTGGAATCTAAAAACTACAACAAACTAGTGAATAAAACAGAAAAGAAGCAGACTCAGATACAGACAACAAACTAGTGGTTGGTTACCAGTGATGGTGGCGGGGAGGGGCAGTATAGGGGTAGGGGAGTAAGAAGTACAAACTATTAGGTATAAAATAAGCTACAAGGATATATTGTACAACATGGGGAATATAGCCCATATTTTATAATAAATAAGTGGAGTATAACTTTTAAAAATTGTGAATCACTACATTATACACCTGTAACATATAATATTGTACATCAACTATACTTTGAAAAAAAAAGAAAAAACATAGAAACCATCTTTATAACTCTGGAATAGGAAATGATTTTTTAAATAAGCTATAAAAAGTATAAACCATAAAATAAAATATTGATAAATTCTATTCCATTGAAATTAAGAATTTGTTTTTATTAAAAGATTCTATAAAGAAAGCAAAAAGTAAGCTACAAACATTTCTAACATACATAACCAATAAATTATCTGTATATAAAATATATATTATAGTTTGTTAAGCCATTTACATATGTTATACATTCTATTTTGAGAATATATTTTACAGTAAAAAAAAAAAATCAAGAATGACAAACTGTAGATTTGGAGCTGGACTGAACTGGCTCTGTGACTAAGTGACTTAATCTCTCCAACCTCAGTTTTGTCATGTTATGAGTGACTGTAATAATAGTTACTTCCCCGTAGGGCTCTCAGAGCCAAGTATGAGTAAGCAAACACCTGATATATGGCAAGAGTGCAACAAACGGTTAATGATTATAACCGTAAATAAATAGTGTCAGAGCAGGGTCGGAATCAAATTCAGCTCCTTAAATCATCCTGATCTAAAACAGGACTGTTTCTAGAACACATGGTTGGACTTAAATGGCCTTGGTTGTGGAGGGAAGGGAAAGCAGATATTGATGGATAGAACCTGTCCACTAGGCTGCCTCTTACAAAGCCAATGGCATAAGCTCCCGGTTATTTCTCCTGTTCTTCCCATTCACTGGCTCTGAGGCAGGCACCGTTTACAGCAAACATCACCTCCCACAGTGAGTCCCTGCACAGAGCCACCCACCGGCCTGTCTGGGAGTTGGGGTGGGGCATGTGGGCTGGATTCTGGGTCTGGACACCTGGGAGGAGAAAGTATCTCAATTAAGACCCATTCCAGGAATGAATTTCCATCCCGAGGCTCTCCGTTCACCAAAAATACTCCTTAGTAGCGAATAACCTCCTTACATTTTTAAATAGGAGAAACCAATTTCTAAAACTCACTATAACCCCGACTCAGCAGCACTGAAAGTAAGAACTCTTACTCTGAACAGGTTGAGCTTCGGAGAGAAATTCCTCCAAATTATTGGTCCATTCTTAAATTGTCTATTTTGTTCATCATCACACTTAGAAATGTCAAGTAAGGAAAAAAAAAGAAGAAGAAAGGCATGACTAAGCCTGGTTTCAATCCTGATGACTGAGACAATCAGGGCCAGGCCAGCTGAGAAAGCCCAGGACTCCAGGGGGCACTTCTCCATGGAAGGACCAGAATCCAAAGTGCCCCTTCCCTGCTGGGACTGTGGAGCCAGGAGTCCCCTCCTCTGGAGCCTTTAATAAAAAGCTCAGCACTCAGTGGCTGGGGGTGGATGGAGAGTGGTGCCCTGTAGAGGCTGGAACAAATGAACTCTGTGGAATGAGCAGAGACAGCCCCATTCACACCATAAATAAGCCCCTTCTTATCTGATCCTATGTCCAAATTTTTTATTCCAAAAGTATAGTCACCATGTCCCTTTTATTCTAGGACTTTTGAGGAGTTGTTTGTTAGTGTAATGAGAGCTTAGGTCAAGGAAATTTGGTTTCTCTCCAAAACACTGAGGGAAAAATAGGCTTATTGTAAATGGCCCAAGCAACTCTGGCCCAAAGGGCACAGGCCATGCAGTCCTAGTGCCCTATGGCCCCCAGTGGGGACAGCATCATTCTCCACATTGTCCCATCCTCACAGTCAAGGGCCCAGAGAATTGGGCAGGATCAGCAGAACCTGGGAGTGGGGGCCACTCTGGATCTGCTGGGCTGTAGCTTGGCATGGGCTTCAGCTGGGGCCAGGGAGGCCCAAAGACGAAGCTCAAGCAAGTGTTTTCCCTCTCTTACCCTTGCAGCCCTCACTCTAACTTCTACCTTGGTTCCCAGCCCAGGCAGGTCCCGGACAGACCAAGGGTCGGACATGTGCCAGGCAGAAGGTCTCCCATGGTGGCAGCTGACAGGGAGCCAGCCAGGACGTCAAGAAGAGAAAGCTCCAATTTCTCAAAATCCACTCGCAAATGACAGCAAACAATGGCGGGGCTTCCGCAGGGAATTTCATCAGAGGAAGTTGATCCACAGAGGCATGGGTTGGTAGCTTCCTTCCTATGAACCTCTGCTCTCATTTTGCCACTCTTCCAGTTTTTATCTAAACCACAAAGCATTTCCTTCAATGCCATGGACAGAATCTGCTGTATCAGGAAAATATATTGCAATACCATTCCCAGCATTAACACATCTGTTTTTTCTAGATCTGTATTTATCTCTCAGCCATGTCATTAAAATAGGACCTGAAGAATTATCCTCACACTCCAGAGACCTAGCCCTGGTTCTCAACCAGCTGGCTTTAACACAAGCACCAAGTGGTGCCCCAAAGACAGAACAATAATTTAGGTTCAAACTCTGACGTTTCGTGCAAGTACAGGCAAAATCTGGAACTTCCATCAGAATATCTGTAGAATTATTCCTCATATTGTTCCCACTGGATTCTTTCCTTGATGGTTAAATTTGGAAGTGATTCCCACAGGGCAATATTCAAAGATAAACTAATCTGTACTTCCATCCTTCCTCATTTTGAGAAGTGTTTGTTGTTCAGTAGAAGTATAATGCAATTCACATGTGTAATTTAAAATCTTCTAGTAGCCACATTTAAAATTAAAAAAGGAACAGGTGGGGCTTCCCTGGTGGCGCAGTGGTTGAGAATCTGCCTGCCGATGCAGGGGACATGGGTTCGTGCCCCGGTCTGGGAAGATCCCACATGCCGCGGAGCGGCTGGGCCCGTGAGCCATGGCCCACTGAGCCTGCGCGTCCGGAGCCTGTGCTCCGCAACAGGAGAGGCCACAACAGTGAGAGGCCCGCATACCGCAAAAAAAAAAAAAAAAAAAAAAAGGTGAAGTGAATTTTAATAAAGTATATTATTTTACCCAACATATCCAAAATATTATAATTTCAACATGTAATCAACAGAATATCAATGAGCTATTTTACATTTTTTTCATATGAAGTCTCAAAATCTGGTATGTATTTTATACTTGCAGCATCTCAGTTCAGAGTAGCCACATTTCAAATGTTCAGAGCCACATGTGGCTAATGGTTGCCATGTTGGACAGTGCAGATTAGAGCATCAAGTCTGAATTTCACAGCTTGACCTTCCAAGTCCTTCTTAACTTGACCTCCATTTACGAATTCAGGCATATCTACCCTTACTCCTGAACAGAGAGAAGGGATCTTAGAGAACTTCCTTCATTTTACATCTAATCCCATATGAGCCCAGACATGGAAAGTGACCTCCTTGAGGTCGTTCAAATATTTAGTAGCAACACCAAAGCTTTTCTGACTTCTAAAGCAAGTGGAACCATTTGCGCCAGCTAAGTAAAATACAGTCTATGATAAAGACCTAAATGTAAGGCCGGATACTATAAAACTCTTAGAGGAAAATAGGCAGAACACTTTCTGACATAAATCGCAGCAATATTTTTTGATCCACCTCCTAGAGCAATGAAAATAAAAACAAAAATAAATAAATGGGACCTAATTAAACTTAAAAGCTTTTTCACAGCAAAGGAAACTATAAACAAATGAAAAGACAACCCTCACAATGGGAGAAAATATTTGCAATCAAAGCGACCAACAAGGGATTAATCTCCAAAGTATACAAACAGCTCATTCAGCTCAATATAAAAAAAACCCCAAACAACCCAATCAAAAGATGGGCAGAAGATCTAAACAGACATTTCTCCAAAGAAGACACACAGATGGCCAAAAAGCACATGAAAAGATGCTCAACATCACTAATTCTTAGAGAAATGCAAATCAAAACTGCAATGAGGTATCACATCACACAGGTCAGAATGGCCATCATCAGAAAATCTACAAACAATAAATGCTGGAGATGGTGTGGAGAAAAGGGAACCCTCCTGCACTGTTGGTGGGAATGTAAATTGATACAACCATTATGAAGAACAGTATGGAGGTTCATTAAAAAACTAAATATAGAATTACCATATGATCCAGCAATCCCACTCCTGGGCTTATATCCGGAAAAACTATAATTCGAAAAGATACATGCACCCCAATGTTCATTGCAGCACTTTATACAACAGCCAAGACATGGAAGCAACCTAAATGTCCATCGACAGAAGAGTGGATAAAGAAGATGTGGTACATATATGCAATGGAACATTACTCAGCCATAAAAAAGGATGAAATAATGCCATTTGCAACAACATGGAGGGACCTAGAGATTGTCATACTGAGTGAAGTACGTCAGACAAAGACGAATATCATATGATATTGTTTATATGTGGAATGTGAAAAAATGACACAAATGAACTTATTTACAAAATAGAGTCACAGATGTAGAAAACAAGCTTATGGCTACCAGGCGGGAAAGGTGGGGAGGGATAAATTGGGAGATTGGGATTGACATTTATATACTACTATATATAAAATGGATAATTAATAACTCTATAGCACAGGGAACTCTACTCAATACTCTGTAATGACCTATATGGGAAAAGAATCTAAAAAAGAGTGGTTATATGTATATGTATAACCGATTCACTTTACTGTACACCTGAAACTAACACAACATTGTAAATCAGCTATAATCCAATAAAAGTTTTTTTAAAAAAGGAAAAAAAACACAGTCTATAAAAAATGTTACTGGAGAGGATTACTGGATGAATGGTTCCTTCCCTGCTTTGCTGAGGGTTTTTAGTTGACCCCAAGTTCTTGGCATTAGTCATCCCCACAGCCAGCCCCATGACTGTCTCAGTGGCAGGGTGCACTGACCTTTGGATGGTTATTGGGAAAGTTGCCTCAAGCTCTACATGCCACAGGAGTTTGTATACGATCCCCCTAGGGCAAAGCTAGCGGCTCCACAGAAGATGCATCACCAATTCCCTGCTCCAGGTAAACTCAAGGCAAGGTCAGTGTCTCCCACATGCCCCCACCTGTTGGACCCAAACCAGAGACAGGGAAATGGAAGTGACCTCAATATTTGCAGAAAGCCAGAGTCAGGATGAACAGGCCCTGGGGCCAGGCATCTCCAGCAGCTCCAGAAGCCCTGGTCTCAGGACCAGGAGGGCCAGCGGGGGCCTGGCCACAGAGGGGCCGAGGCCCCTCCACTTGGAGATGCCTTTAGTGCTCATTTCAGTGACCAATCCCAGTGCTCACCTGAATCCCCTGGGGATCTTGTTAGAATGAGGATTCTGCCTCAGTAGGTTTGGGGTGGGGCCTCAGATTCAGCTTTCCTAACCGTCTCCCAGATAATGGTTACCACTGGTCCAGGGACCACCCTTAATAGCAGGAGCCTATCCCTGGCTACCCGCAGGTGAGTGGTCAGTGACTAAGGAGGCCCAGTCAGGCTGGCTGCAGCTGGGCTATTTCTCCTCACCCAGATTTTGGAACTCATAAAGATAGCTAACACCAACAAAGTACAACCACCACTCTTCGCCATTAACGCTAACTCAATAAATCTTCACAACAGCTCTATCAGCTGGTGACTGTGATTATCATCCCTAGTTACAGATAAGGAAACCAAAACAAGAAAGGTTAGGTGACTTGCCCACAGCTGGTAAATGAAACTGGGGTTTAAGCCCAGGCGCTCTGGGTAGCTCTGCTCTCTCGAAGACTCAGGCTGTTATGTGTTGTCTCAGCTGGGCGGTGACAGACACATCTGCCGTCTACTAGCAAAATGCCTTTCAAACTGTCATGAACTCTCCAAAGTTTGTTTCAAAATACCTGTAAGCCTTCCCCTCGCCAGCCTTGGGCCGTAACATACTTCATTTATCTTCAAACAAGTTCAAAGCTTGTTTGTAGTTTTTTGAATAAAAGTTTAGTTCCTTAGGAATTCTGAAAGGGTATTAAAAGTAATCAGTATGAGCTGAAGGAATTTTATCTTTAACTTCCTCACGCTGGGGGACAGGCCCTATTCATATGCTTCAAACGTTGTTGATCCGTCTTCTCTGTTTGCTGTGTCATCCTGTTGGGCCCGGGTTTCCTCGTCTGTTCTCTTTTGATCTGTGGCCACGTGTCGCTAGGAGAGGAGCTGAGGGGTGCTGAGGCTGAGTGCTAATCCAAGGACCAGGCCTGCTCTGCTTCCAGGTAGCTGTGTGGTCTGCTCAGCCCACATCCCTGCTCAAGGCTCAGTTTCCTCATTTGTGTCATGAAGGGTCTGGCCAGATGCTCTGAAGTGCTAGCACACGGGCAGGTTCTTTTTGAGGGTTCCTGATCTTTGTCAGGCTTTCTCCAGCAGCTGCTGATTTTCTGTTCCCAGCCTCAGGGTGATTGGTTCCTACAAAACAGAGTCCCTTCCAGAAGGTCTGAAACAAAGGTGAGAAATTCTTTGGCAAAAAACCTTAACACCGATTCTGGCTCCCTCTCAGTGGTCTGGGTCCCTTCGACCGTCCTCAACATTCACCCGGCCTCACGGATCCCAATCACCTGGATGTCTTGTAACCTGCTTGACTTCCTCCTGCTCCCACTCCTAGCCCCTTGCTTAAATCCCCTCACTGGCTCCCTACTGCCCACTCAGCCAAGTCCAGACTTCTTATTCTGACTCCTGGTCCCTTGTGCTCTGTTCATGTTCCACCAGATGCCTTCTCACCTCTCAGCAATCTGTGAGTGGCCCCTCTAACCTGCATCCTCCTTCTTGCCTCCGTGCCTTTTCACATGCTATTCCACTGCCTGGCATGCCCTTCCTTCCCCTGCCTGCCTAGCAAACTCCTCTTCATCCTTCAAGACCCTCTTCAGGGTTGTTTTCTGAGAAGCTTTTTATGATCCATCTGGATAAAACATCAGCCATCCTTTGTGCTTCTACTGTATCCCATCCCACAATGAGCTTCCATTTTATCAGTTTGAATGCATTCAGGTGCAAGTAACAGAATACCTGATTAACAGTGACTTAAACAATAGAAACATTTCATTATCTCTCAGACAACTGATGGTGCACTCTTCAGGGTTGGTTCAGCAGTTCACCTCTGTCATCAAGGACCTAGGCCCTTTCTCTTCCATCACCCTCAGCATTTTCGGTGTGTTTTGCCTCACGGCCACAAGACAGTGGCCGTAGCTCCAGGTATCACATCATCACACCTTAGCATCCGAGAAGGAAGAAAGAGGGTAGGAAAAAAATGAACCTTTCATTCCTACGCTCACTCTTGGCCTGCTGATACCTGTCCTTTCCTACCCCTGGTCCCTACACTCTATCAGATGCTCCAATTAACTACTCAAATTAAATACTCAAATTAACCGGACACCTTTAAATAGTCACACTCAGGACCTGACTCTCAAGTACCTGAGGTCAAATACCTCTTGTTCTTAAAAAACAAAATCAGTCTCACAGTCTGAAAATCTTGAAAGGTTTGACTGTCTGAACATTTATTCACTTTTGAATAGTTCTGTAGTATGTGTGGCTTCTATTGTGAGCCATCTCAAATACGTTTTAGAAGTAGGTGTGGTATAAATAATAAATAAATGAGTGAATATCTGGAAGTGTGACTGTTTTTATTTAATCTTGGGAAAATGTGGTAATCACTGCGATAAGCCCTTCCGGCTAAGAGTAAACAGGATGGCCTGATCTCTGTCTAGAATATAAAAGCTGCAAGTTAATATAAGGTGGTAAGGTCAGCAGTGGGTGGAGGTGGGGGGCATTTGAGACTTGACCTTGCTTTTTGGTACAGCTCATTGAATGCATAGTGTGTGAACTTTGGAGAGGGATAAGGTCTGAGGCCTCATCACTGACTTCATAGCAATGGCCTGTGTAATGGAAGGATCCCTCTCTCTGGGTCTCAGTTCCTAAGCGTATGACAAGGAGTTTGGGCCATAAGCCCTCAAAGGGCCCTTCTAACTTGGCTGCTCTATGTGTATTGGGGAGGGGGGTTGATGAGGTGCCTCCCTGGGGATGGAATTGTCCATTGGGGGGTAGTGGGAACAGGCAGTGGAATCCCTGACTACTTTGTCTCTCAACCACTGTGGCCTTATCTTCCCACAGGATCTGGGAAGAGGGTTCATCATCCCCCACCTGCCTTGGAAGAATACAGTTCCCACATTTGAGGCTATTCTCTCCTCAGGAGGCTCAGTGACAAAGTCGCCGACAATCCTCTCTGTGCTCGCAGCTTGGGGACTGCCCCCTCCAGGCTCCAAGCAGCTCAGGGGTCACGCCATGCCCCACCCACACCCCCAGCTTCAACCAGGACCAGGCAGGCTGAGAGGGAGGGAAAGGGTGCGAAGGGGGGATGCCAGGGGCCGTGGACACCTCTCAGATGCCTGGGGGATGTGAGCGGGCCCCTGACTGCAGAGAGAGCAGGACTGGAGCCAGAAGCACGGTGCCCTGGGCGGCAGGAGGGGCTCCCGTTTCCCTGGAATCTCTGTGTCTGCCTCCTCGGGCACAGTAGGGCCTGACTTGCTGAACTGAAGCAGGAAGAGAAGGGAAGGGCTGGGAGAAGTACCCTTCGTGACGTTCCGTCTCCTCACCTTACCTGCCTCACCTCACCTCACCTCGGGTGTGCCTATCAGCAGCGTGGCTTTGCCAGACGGATTGAAGGGCAGCCAGGAATGGCTCCTCATTGCCTCTGACCTGGGCCCTTCCCTTCCACAGTCACAGAGGAGGGGGCCCACCTTGGCCTAGCCTCCAGGAATCAAAGCCCTTCACCACTATTCTTGGACGTACCTGGAATTCGGGTCGACACCAAGTGGTGGGCTGAGTTTTCCTCTCTTTGCCTCTCCGGGCTGAGGCATTAGCTTGTGGCTCCTAAAGGGCGGAATACTCAGTGATAGAATAACTTCCAGCCTTCTGTTGTAGAGTACTCTCCAGTTTACACAGCGCCTACGTACTTCTGATTTCATTCAGTTGCTACAGCAAGTCGGCAAGATGCCTACCATAAGCATTGTCTCCATTTTACAGCTGAGAAAATCAAGGCTCAAAGAGAATATCCATCTTCTGTTCTTGCTGTGACAAATCAACACAAACTGAGCAGCTTAATAACACACAAACGCATCATCTCACCATTCTGTAGGTCAGCAGTGCGGGCACAGCCAGGCACAGCACGGCTCAGCTGGTCCTCTGCTTTGGGTTTCGCGACATCGAAATCAAGGTGTCGGCAGGGCTGTGTTCCTTTCTGGAGGTCTGAAGATGAATCTGCATCCAAGCTCATGCAGGTTGTTGGCAGAATTGAATTCCGTGCAGTGTAGGATGAGGTACCAGTTGGCTGTCAGCGGGGAGCCCTTCTCAGCTTCTAGAGACTGCCTGTACTCCTCAGCTTGTAGCTCCCTTCCACCATCTTCAAAGCCAGTGGTGGTTGAGTTCCTTTCATGTTTTGAGTCTCTCAGAGCTCCTCTTGTGACTAATCTCTCTTCTGCCTTGAGCCAGAGAAAGCTCTCTGCTGTTGAGGGCCCATGTGACTAGACTGGGCCCACAGGGATAATCCAGGACAATCTCCCCATCTCTAGGTCTGGAAACTTCATCACATCTGCAAAGTCACCTTTGCCATGGCCATGTAATGTACGACCTTCACAGTCCTGGAGATCATGGCACGGGCATCCTTGGGGACCATTATTCTGCCTCCCACAGAGAGGTCTTGAAACCTATCACTCAGCTAGGAAGTGGCAGAGGTAGAACCTGAATCCACATCTCCCAGCTGCACGATGTGTACTCTTTCCACCACATCTCAGCTGCCTCAGGAACTTCCGGGTCATCATTTAATTCATCCCATTTCTTTCTGGTAAACCAGAGGCTGGAGGAGAGATTTCATCCTTGCATAACAGAGCCTGAGGAGAAATGTGGGAAGCTGAGGAAGGTGGACCCTGGCCTCGGGCCAGCTCAGTGGGATAAGGGGGTGGGTTCCTGGGCCTGTGTAGACTAGGTTGGTGGGGCCCATCTGGGGACCCTGGCAGCAATGGGTTATCGCAAGAAGACCGGATGGGGAGGAAAGAGATGGGGACTCTCCAGGGTCCCACAGGCTGACTGAGCCACACAAATGGCCAAGTCAGGAGGTGGGAACAGCCTGCTCCCAAGTCAGAGACTCAGCAACAGTCAAGCTCTGGAAACCAGTCAGAACCTCTAGCTTTCTCTGTGTGAATTACCCAGCAGCAAAACCAAGCCAAACTGGAGTGGTCTCGTTGGGCCTGTGAGGGAGACCCTGGGAAGTCTGTGTAGAGCCAGAGCCAGACAATGGAAATGGCGCGGTGCCTGTCACGTGAAACAAAGGATATGGCAATGTTATTGGTGTTCCTTTGTGCAGGGTGCTGTCTTGATTTTGTTAATAAACAAAAACATACTGTAATAGGGGCTTTCACAGTCTTAATTCCAACTTGACATCCTTCGCCTCCAAGTGCCCTTCCCCATGAGTTTAGTCCACAGCCAAGGAAATCTGCTTCCTTGTGGGGTTTCAGGACAGCGAACACCGAGGGGAAGAGGCACCTGAGTCTCTACAGGTGCTCCAGTCAGAGGTCCACCAGCACCAGCCAAGCCCTGCCTGGGGAGCTGAGCCCCAGGGTGAGGCTGCGAGGCGCTTTCCCAGGGACCTGGGGAGACTGCATGCTTGATGGTAAATGAAGAGATAAGGACCCCACAGGGTGATGCCATTTATGCCTATGTCTATGCACTGAAGTGGGGAAGGAAGTCTACTAAAAAAATTAGTGGTTATATTCCAGAGCACGGGTTTATCGGTGATAACTTTCTTCCTTATAATTCAGATATATTCCAAGCATATGTATTGTTATATCTTTCAAGGATTCTACAATGAGCAGAAAACAATGAAAATATTATATTTGTAATAATAGTGGCAGAAAGCTTAATTAGGTATATGGAAGAACACCCTGAGTGGGACTGACGGGAAAGGGGTCCCCAGAGAGGAGGCTCTGCCACCCCTCTGTGTGTGTGAGGATCAGACACCCCAGTGCCTAGAAGGGAGCTGGCACTTGCTTGGGGTCCTGGGATGGAGCCGTTGACCTCTACCTCACACTGGACCGGGACCCTGTGGCCCTGAAATCAATTTTGCATCCTAGCCCCATGATCCCTGCACCTGGCAGGCTAAGCCTTCAGTGTACTGAATGAACACTAAGCCTATTAGAGTTAGTTGATTGGGCTTCAATACCATCCGCGTTCAGGGAGGATTTGATTTCCTCTGAGGATGGATGAGAACTGAAGTTCCTCCCCTGAGGATTCTGCTCCCTGAGATCGCATATGCTTTTCCCTTTATTCAGCTCACACCTGTCAGGTCATATCGCCTAAACCCTACCTCCAGAGTACAGCCTAGAGTGTATTTAGCTTTCTTTTCATTTTCATTGTCCAAGTATTTATATTTATTGCAGAAATTCTAAGAAAAAAATAAGCAAAAAAGTACAGAAATCACTTGTAGGCCCACCAACCAGAGATAACCGATATATTTTTGTATCATACATAAATATAAAATTGTCAAAATAAAATAATATCAAACATACTGTTTGGGAACACTGTTCTTCATGACATATACTTCTTGAGTACACTTTTGGCGCTATACACATGCAGGGCTACACATATGTTTTAATGTGTACGTACTATTCCATTGCATGACTCTATCATTATTTAACCATTACCCTATGGTTGGACAATGCTTTTCCAGCTTTTTGTCATTATCAACAACATGGGGATGACCATTCTTGTACTCATCTTTGCCTTCATCTTGTCATTATTCGATTAGGCCAAATTATAGGAAATATACTGCTAGTTTGAAGGGAATGCAATCTTTTAAAGCATGTCTCTTTAAAACAGCTGACATCTAAAGCCATGAGTCTTTTTCTTTTTCTCCACAAAGCACAGAAGCTGGAGATGTTAAGTATTTGCTCAGATGAGCTCTGGGGCCCCTCTAGCTCAGACCCTCTGATTGTCATTCCATAGCCCCAGACACCTCTCTTCTGGGTTTAAAAGGTCTTGAGTGTGTTGGTGACCTCTTGCCAAAGAAGTGCGTTCCCGCCCTTTTCCAAACTGTCCCACAACACAATTTCTCCACCACCTTATCCTCCTCCTGAAGTCATTCCCCCCTCCCCCGGCTCTGCTCGGTTCTACAAATGTCGACCACAGTGCTGGCCACATTTTCATTCATTAATATAATTCAGTAAACAGTGAACATGCATGAGGATTTATTCTGGGCTAAGTCCTGGGAAATAACAGAAGTAAACAAGGGAGGTTCCTGACCTCATGGAAGTTA
Organism: Phocoena sinus; assembly: GCF_008692025.1. Lineage (NCBI taxonomy): Eukaryota > Metazoa > Chordata > Mammalia > Artiodactyla > Phocoenidae > Phocoena > Phocoena sinus. The sequence continues at coordinate 72,877,248 of NC_045766.1, read as the reverse complement.
TAAACACTAAGAGAATTTCACTAATATGAAGAAACACCAGAATGACGGGAGAGTGACTGGTCATGAAGAGATGCTATTAATCTCATGGTGTGGCGCATCTTCTCTGAGGGGGGGATACTTGAATGGAGAGAGTATTTCCTTAGACTTCTCTGTTAATGTGTCCTCCCCCCTTTGTTAGATGGGGATTGAGCCTTACTATGCTATCCCAGAGGTAGCACAGTGCCTAGCTCAGGGAGAGTGCTTGGTAGACATGCACGGAATGAATGAATGAATGCACAGGCGAGTCAGTGGAGCTGATGGTCCCACCATCCTCTGCTCTGTTCACATGCATGTGGAGCTCTGAGCCCAGAACCAGGGAGGTGGGCTCCTCCCCAGGGTGCCTCTCCTTGTTACCTACAAATGACTAGGAGATCAGAGAGGTTAAGGAGCTCACTCCACTGCACAGCAAGCCACGGGGCAGAGCTGCCCAGAGAAGCCAGCACAGTGGAGCGCACAGAAGCTAGCAGCAGCAGCTTGACTTTGGCTCTGCTCCATACCCTGTGACCTTGGGCAAGTTATCAAACTCTCTATGAGACCGTTTTTAAATCTAGAAAATGGAGATAGCAGCACCTACCTCACCAAGCAGTTGTGAGGATTAAATTGAGATAAAGCTTGTAAAGAGCTTGGCAGGGAGGCGGACTCAGCAAAGGGGAGCGCCCGGGCGCCAGGGCCTGCTCGTGGCTGAGATGGAGTTTACCTAGCTGGCTTCCTTCAGGACTCTCCCAGGGTGTGGACAGCAAGGGCTGGCAGGACAGGGGACCTGGGCAAGACTTCCAGAGAGGAGGAGATAGCATGGGAGCATATTTCCCACATCATTCCACATTTTAACCCATATCCTGACCTCTCTTTAAAAAGAATTATTGTAAAAACAATACAAAGATGTTAAAGGAAAAATAAATCACCTTATAGGATCTCAGCGTTCTAACCCAATGATGTTCTTTCTGTCTAGTCTTTCCTGTTTGTCTAAATACATACATATTTGATATCACTGCACTTGTAATCTGTTTTATATTTTTCACATCACTTAACATTTCATCATAAATGCTCTTGCATAATGCTATAGTCTTCACACATAGAATTTTTAATGGCAGGCTGATCGTCCATCAAGTTGATGAACCATTATTTATTTATTCATTTTCTTATTGCTGAATATTTAGTTTGCTTCTTTTTGCAGCTAAAGATAAATACATGTTTGTTTATAGCCTTCCTGTTTTGTTTTGTTTTAAATTTTTATTGGAGTATAGTTGATTTACAATGTTGTGTTGTAAAGTGACTCTGTACAGGTGTACAGCAAAGTGACTCTGTTATACATATACATATATCCACTGTTTTTTTAGATTCTTTTCCTATATAGGCCATTACAGAGTACTGAGTAGAATTCCCTGTGCTATATATACAGTAGGTTCTTATTAGTTATCTATTTTATTTACAGTAGTGTGTATATGGCAAACTCAATCTCCCAATTTATCCCTCCCTTGTTTATACCTTTTTAATCCTTTATGGCCCTGTTGTTCCCCAGTGTAACAGTCTTCACTTTTCTAGCAGTGTGTGAGCGGGTCTCCACCAACTCTGCAGAGAGCTTTAGTGCTGGTGTTGATATGACTGAATATGGTTAACTAAATCTGGTACAGCATGGTGTTTATTTACTGTTTAATTTCCTTTTGAAAGAAACTTAGCTCATATTCCTTGCTTATTATCAGTATTGATTAGTTATTTATGAACCTAATTTTTTGTCTTATTTGCTGCAAGATTCTTCTCCAGTTTGTCATCTATTCATTTTCCTTTCAAAATTACACTTAAGGGGCTTCCCTGGTGGCGCAGTGGTTGAGAGTCCACCTGCTGATGCAGGGGACACGGGTTCGTGCCCCGGTCCGGGAAGATCCCACGTGCCGCGGAGCGGCTGGGCCCGTGAGAAAAGCCTGTGCTCCGCAACGGCAGAGGCCACAACAGTGAGAGGCCCGCGTACCGCAAAAAAAAAAAAAAAAAAATTACACTTAAAAAAGAATTATAAAACCAATACATGTTCATGGTAAAAAATTTGAAAAACAAAGTATTAAAATCTATGTTACCATTTAGAATTAATCTTTATTATCCTGTTTCAAAACCAAGTGTAAAAATATATTTTTGAATCTATTGGGAAATGAGAATATGGACTGGTTATTAGATGACATTAAGGGATTATTGTTCATTTTATGGGGTATGAAAAAGCAGGGTAAATATGTAATTTTTAGAATGAGCTTATCAGTTAAGATGCTTGCTGGATATACCCTGAGAAAACCAAAATTCAAAGAGAGTCATGTACCAAAATGTTCATTGCAGCTCTATTTACAATAGCCAGGACATGGAAACAACCTAAGCGCCTATCATCGGATGAATGGATAAAGAAGATGTGGCACATATACACAATGGAATATTACTCAGCCTTAAAAAGAAATGAAATTGAGCTATTTGTAATGAGATGGATAGACCTAGAATCTGTCATACAGAGTGAAGTAAGTCAGAAAGAAAAAGACAAATACCGTATGCTAACACATATATATGGAATTTAAGGGAAAAAAATGTCATGAAGAACCTAGGGGTAAGATAGGAATAAAGACGCAGACCTACTGGAGAACGGACTTAAGGATATGGGGAGGGGGAAGGGTGAGTTTTGACAGGGCGAGAGAGAGTCATGGACATATACACACTAACAAACGTAGTAAGGTAGATAGCTGGGGGGAAGCAGCCACAAGGCACAGGGATATTAGCTCGGTGCTTTGTGACAGCCTGGAAGGGTGGGATGGGGAGAGTGGGAGGGAGGGAGACGCAAGAGGGAAGACATATGGGAACATATGTATATGTATAGCTGATTCACTTTGTTGTAAAGCAGAAACTAACACACCATTGTAAAGCAATTATACCCCAATAAAGATGTTTAAAAAAAAAAAAAAAAAAAGATGCTTGCTGGAGCATCAACAGGAAAACTAACGTGAAATCTCAGAGTTGCTTTTTAAAACCCCAAGGCAAAAAAATAAACAAAAAATTGGGGAAAACTAGATAAAACCAAATTAGCAAAATTAAATATTTGCTGAAAGTGAGTGATGGATATATAGGTATTTGTTTTATTATTCTAACTTTGCATATGTTTGAAATTTTCTGCGATGAAAAGTTTAAAAAGTTCAGGAGATCTTCCAGGCCCACTACCTAAAACTCTTAACACATCTTCCTTCTCATTTTGTATTTCTCATCCCTGAGTTTTGTTTTTTCTCCTTAGCATTTTGTTAGTATCTACCATGCTAACCTTGCTCTTATTTCATCTAGTTAATTTGGCTTATTATCCTTCCCCAACTGGAATGCAACTCTCCCAGAATCTTCATCTGTTTTGTTCACTACTCCTACCATCAACAATGCCTGGCTACTCAGATAATTATCGCATGAAAAACAAAGTCACTGTTAACATTTAAAAATTACAGATATTCATTTTAACTTTAAATTTAACAGAAGAAAAAAAGATACTGGGCTTCCCGGGTGGCGCAGTGGTTGAGAGTCCGCCTGCCGATGCATGGGACACGGGTTCGTGCCCCGGTCCGGGAAGACCCCACATGCCGTGGAGCAGCTGGGCCCATGAGCCATGGCCGCTGAGCCTGCGCGTCCGGAGCCTGTGCTCCGCAACGGGAGAGGCCACAGCAGTGAGAGGCCCGCGTACCAGAAAAAAAAAAAAAAAAAAAGATACTGTAGTAGAATGAATTACTGAACATCGGATTATGTTCCTTCCTAAAGGACCCTTTTAAAGTTAAAAAAAAAAATGTATATGAAATCATCATGGTTGGAGGCATTAGATTTTTTTTTAACTGTTCCTTCATTTCTTAATGGGCATAAGTTTAAATTTCTAGGCAACAAAACTTAGTAATTGCTTCATAAACATCAGAATAAATATCACGAATATTTAAGAAACAAACCTTAATTTTTATTTATAAGTATACCAAGAAAAAGTAGAAAATGTAGGGCTACTTTTAGAATGGTCCTCTAGACGAAACAAATAGGGGAAGGCAGATCTGTGAGAAAATATCCTATAAAATATCCTAGCTGAGGGGAGAAAGCCACCCATCATGAAGAAATGATTAGAACTACTACATTTCCTTTGTGATTCTTTTCATTACTTTTTTAAAAAAATTATTTATTTATTTTTGGCTGCATTGGGTCTTCATCGCTGCTCATGGGTTTTCTCTAGTTGCGGCGAGAGGGAGCTACCCTTCGTTGCAGTGCGCAGGCTTCTAATTGAGGTGGCTTCTCTTGTTGCAGAGCACAGGCTCTAGGGTGCGTGGGCTTCAGTAGTTGTGGCACACAGTCTCAGTAGTTGTGGCATGCAGGCTCAGTAGTTGTGGCTCATGGGCTAAGTTGCTCCGCGGCATGTGGGATCTTCCTGGACCAGGGCTCGAACCCATGTCCCCTGCATTGGCAGGTGGATTCTTAACCACTGAACCACCAGGTAAATCCTTCATTACTTTTTAAAGGACTCCATCACAGGCCTTTAATCGCTGGCCAGTCTGGCAACAGATATACCTGGACAGACCTAGTCAAGAGGCAAGAGAAAAATGCCCTCTTGGTTCTCTGTCACCAGCTTCTTCCACCAGCTTCCTCTGCCATCCTCACCTTTGCCTGTCTATGTCTTCCCAGTGTGGGTTTTGGCTTTGTCCTCCCTCCTCCCAGCCCACCCTCAGCTCCTTCCCTCATCAGCACGCTGGTTTCCAAGCCTGAGGGTTGGGCCTACCTGAGAAGCTGTAAAAACACAGACTCTGGGCTTCCCTGGTGGCGCAGTGGTTGAGAGTCTGCCTGCCGATGCAGGGGACACGGGTTCGTGCCCCGGTTCGGGAGGATCCCACGTGCCGCGGAGCGGCTGGACCCGTGAACCATGGCCGCTGGGCCTGCTTGTCCGGAGCCTGTGCTCCGCAACGGGAGAGGCCACAGCAGTGAGAGGCCCGCGTACCGCAAAAAAAAAAAAAAAAAAAAAAAAAACACAGACTCTACCCCTGCCTCCTTAGGCCCCATCTTTGCAGACCCTGACATGTAGGTCTGGGTGGAGATTGGGAGTTTGTCTTTTCTGAAGCCCTGCCTGTGATTCTAATGAGCAGGTTCAGGGCCTACTCCATCAGTATCTTTCGTTATATATTCCAGAACCCACCATAATGTCTGGCAAATCATAGGTGCTTAACAAATATGTAACAAATTAATGAACTGAAGGAAAAAAAATTTTAAGCCCTTGTATATGTGTACAGAAGTCAGTGTCGCCTCTTGTGATTTTCACAAACATTTTGTGAAGCAGCAAATAAAGTGGATATTATTGTCCCCGTTTCACAGGGGCCAAGAGAGGAGAAGGGATTTCCCCAAGATCACAGCTGGAGGGACCAGAGTCTGCCTCCCTCTACCAGGACAAGTCCCAGGGGCCTAGGAAGGTGGGCAGAGTTTAAAGAGGGGGAAAAAGGAATTCCCATCCCCATTACTTAGTGGGTTGAGGGGAGTGGAAGCAAGGAGGGGGAAAAAGGAAAAGAAAGAAGAGAAGGGACCAGAAAAGAAGTAGAGGAAGGTCAGAGGTGCCTAGAAGTATGGAAAGGGAACAAGACATCAAAGAACAAAAAGCAAGACCCCAAAACAGACACAGGTAGAGACTGGATGGGATTATGGAGGAGGCGGGGCCAGAGCAGCTTTCTCACAGGGAGACACAGTAGGTCCTAAAGAAAACGGCTCAGGGACTTCGCTGGCGGTCCAGTGGTGAAGGCTCCCCACTTCCACTGCAGGGGGGATGGGTTCGATCCCTGGTTGGGGAACTAAGATCCCGTAGGATGCACAGCGCAGCCAGAAAAAAAAAGAAAGCTCAGAGGGTGTTAAGCCACAAAACCTATCTCTGGGGAGCAGGCATGTACCACTGGTCCCCGAGTTTGATGTTTCCCTTGGTGTCAGAGCACTGGACCCAAAGTCCCCGTGGAAGACACTTCCTTTGGCTGACTGTGGCTTCTGCCTGCCAGTCTCCTCCTCCAGGGCTGTGTGTTTAGGCAGCTGCATTGCATTTTTAGAACAATTTTTAACTTTGCAGGCTGTACCTGCCGAACCAGAATGTCTGGCCAAGATCAGTTACATAATATCCTCAGACCCTCTGGGTGCCAAAGGCAACTGCAGCTCTGGGCCAAGGCAGGTGTGTGCTGGGCCTAGTCAGAGAGCACAGGAGGGCAAAGAAGGGTCCCCTTCCCACCTGGAGGCCTGCTGGGAAGGCCTCCCTCTGGAGAGGGAAAGCTGAGTGGGGCCGGCCCCCGTCTGAGTCTTCTATCCAGGAGCCCTTAGAGGGCAGCTTTGTTCTCTTTTATGGCTCCCTGAAGGATTTAGGCTACATCCACCAGAGAACCTCACCACTGAGGAGCTGTAAACTATGAACGTGTTACCATGAAGGTGTGAATTTTTCTTCTGTACCTATTTAAAGATTTTCCCTGATAAAGAAAGTAGCTCTGTCTGGAGCAAGGGGGTGGACTGCAAGACTCTGCCTGCCTGATGGTTCGTAGTATGCTGGGCAGATCCCAGGCCAGGACATCCTGGTCCCAGTACCGAAGTGCTCCACTGGAAACAAGACGAAACCTCAAAAACTGTGTGCAGAAGGAAAAGGAGCTGAGCTCACTGCAGCCCCTCCGGGCTCCGCAGGGCAGGCCCGAGCAGAAGGAAGGAGGAAAGCAGGTAGCCATCAGGGTGGCTGGAACGCATGCTACAGAAACAGCCTGGAGCCCATGGAGCCCAGAGAGATGGGTGAGAGATGGGATCCCAGCAAGTCAGCATGGGCAGGAATGATGGGGAGCAGCTGGTCCCAGGCCCTCATTTTATAGACAGAAGACTGAAAAGTGACTCACTTGCCCACAGTCAGATAGAGGAAGAGGAGGTGATAAGGCTGTTAGTTCAAAGGCTCAAGGTCTTCCATGAACTTCAGAAGGGCAAAGGTAGGCCTAGCTCTGAAGGCTGCTGGGGTGGGCTGGAGTTCTAAGCCACAGGTGGGCAGCCATCTAAAAGGTACGGAGGGAGAGCCATCGACAGGACTTAGAGATGGGCCTCCTGGGACCAAACCGGGACCCCAAAATGGCACTGACGTCTCCACCCTGACCTTTCTTCCCAGCCTCCCAAGGTCACCACCCAACCCTGTGAACCTTCCCATAACGCAGGAGCAAGACCCTGCCCGCTCACTGTTTGCCTACCAGTCAACCGGCTCAGGGCTGGGCAACACTTCCCTCCATTCTCACCCTTTCCTCCTTTCTCCACCTCCTCCATTCACCTGGCTCACAGACAGGCTGAATCCCTTGTCACTGACACTGTAGAGGCCCCTTTGGTGACGTTTACCTCGCCCCAGATCAGCGTCCCCACTTTCACCTGGACAACTGCCGCAGCTTCCTCGCTGTGCCCGGCCTCCCGCCTCTGCTCCTCCAGCCCTCCCACTTACTCAGCACCAAGAGAGTGTCCTGAAACACAAACCTGGTCATCTCACGCCCCTGAAAGCTAGTCATGGTCCCCTGGCGCCTCCAAGATAAGGCACCAACTCCTTGGGAGGGCCTTGTATCTCAGCCCTCTGCTCCATGTTCCGCTGTGTTGCTCCAAGAACCCACTGAGCCTTTCCACAGCTCTGGCTTTTGCACATTTTTTCTTTGCCTGCGATGCTCTTCTACCCCCTGGTCTACCTGGGATATCTCCTACTCATCTCTCACATTTCAACCCAAAGCTTCTTCCTCTGGAAAGCCCTCCTTGATCTCCTCAGGCAGAACCTGCACTCACTTCTCTAGGCACTTACCCCCTGTGCTCTAATCACCCATTTGCCTGTTGTGGTAGGTGGCCGCTAGTAGGATGGCTCTCAATGACCCCTGCCTCTTGGTATTTTTCCATATGCAACACTCTCCCCTTGAGTGTGGACTAGGCTCATTGACTCCCTTCTAATGACGAGAATGTGGCAAAAGTTAAGGGATGTAACTTCTGAGATTGGTTACAAAAGGAATGTCTGTGGCTGCTGACTGGGGCTCTCCGTGTCCGAGCCCTCACTTTGGAGGAAGCACACTGCCATTTTGGAATGGTCCTATGGAGAGGCCCATGCAAAAAGGAACAGATGTCTCTGGCTAACTGTCAGTAAGGACTTGAGGTGGGTCTACTGCCACAAGAGTGGGCTGGAAGCAGATTCCCCTCAGTCAGGCCTTTGAGATGATGGCTGCCCTAGTTGTCACTTGATTGGTTTTGGAATGGAGACGCTGAGTTAGAGGAACCTGGCTAAGCTATGTCAGATTCCTGATCCATAGAAACCATGAGATAACAAATGTTTATAGTTTTAAGCCTCTAACTTGGGGGGTAAGTTGTTACACAGTAACCACCTGTGTTCTCCACTGGCCTTGGAGCTCCTTGGGGACTGACTTATTTATCTTTAGATCTGCTGGGGCAGCTCACTGGGGATAATGAGAAGATCCTACAAGCTTTGAAGAAGCAAAACCAAACCAAAACAAAATGACAGGTTTCATACAAAGGATCCAGAATCAGAATGGCATCACCTTCTCAATAGCTACTCTGGAAAGCCAGAACACAAGGGAACAAGATCTTCAAAATTCTGAGGGAAAATGATATCCAACCTACAGCAATTAAACGTGAGTGTGGGGCTTCCCTGGTGGCGCAGTGGTTGAGAGTCTGCCTGCCGATGCAGGGGACACGGGTTCGTGCCCCGGTCCAGGAAGATCCCACATGCCGCGGAGCGGCTGGGCCCATGAGCCATGGCCACTGAGCCTGCGCATCCAGAGCCTGTGCTCCGCAACGGGAGAGGCCACAACAGTGAGAGGCCCGCGTACCGAAAAAAAAAAAAATGTGAGTGTGAGAACACTTTCAGAGAAGATCTCAAACCTTTAACTCCGTGAACCCCATTTCTCAGGAAAGTACTCGAGGATGTGCTCTGAACAAGAGATAGTAAACCCAGAAAGAAGAAGAATAAAACAAGGAGCAAAGGGACTCTCTAGCTGGTGATGAGGGGAGGTCCCAGGATAACAGCTGTGGCCAAAGCCTAGAGGGCGACTGGTCCACACGGGGGCCCATCAGAAGGTCTGCTAAGGAAGATGCCACCGACAGACCACCTAATGTTTTGAACATATTGACTAGAGATTTGCACACATGGGAGAGAGTTTGGGGTTGAATTAGTAACAAGTATACAGACGACTAAGCAAACGAAAAATGTAAGACAATTGCTAACTCTAGCAAAAACAAAATGTTGTGCAAGAAAAAGTAATCACAGTATACTAATAAGCTGTGAATAGAGTTTACAAAGTCAAAAGTATAAACAGTGAATACTGACCTACAAATTACAACAGAACTAAATGGAGAGGAATGGGGCATGGGAAGTGTGCTGTGAGGTGGGGACAGGGAGAATGAAAATAAGCTAAATCCTCATCTTCCACAGTGAAAAGTCAACAGATAAAGAATTAGCTGAAAAGTTGAAAGTGATTGCCTCTGAAGAGTTGGAAATGGGGTCTGAGTCACAAGAGACAGTTGTTTTCACAAGTCTTAACAGAACTATTTAACTTGTAGAACTATGTGCACGTATAACTCTATTAAAAGTTAAACTTTAAATAAAAATCTACCACAATTTCTACATATAGAAGGTGCTCATTAAATGTCGACCATTATAATTCCTTCTGTACGATGTCATCAGACAGCTTGCTATTCTTGCAGCTGCCTCGTGATATGTTAGGACACTTGATTGCAAATGAGCAAGCCTCAACTCAAACTGATGAAAGCATAAAGGGGATTGTACTGTGTCATGTCACAAGCAAGCTTCAGTCATGGCTGGATCCAGGCGGTCACATGGTGCCAGCAGAAATCTTTCTGTCTCCATTTCTTGTCTTTTTTTCCTGTGTTGACTTCATTCTCAAGCAGGCTCCTTTCCCATCTTGGCAAGCTGGCCTCCAGCACCTCCAGGTTTCTATCCGACCAGCTTCATTATCCTAATGGAAGGAGACAGTCTTTGCCCGGTATTTGCAACAATATGCCTGGGATAGACACTCAGTGATGTGCCTTGGGTCACATGCCCATCCCTGAGCAGACTGCTATGGCCAAAGGGATTGAGCCCTCTGACTGGCTAAGCCTGAGTCATATGCCCACCAGGGAACCATGGAGAAAGTGGGGGTGGAGTGGCTTCACAAAGGAAATCTGGGTGCCGTTATTGGAAAAAGAGAGGATAAATGCTGCAAAATCAACAGTTGTGCCCCCAAACTGAGATGGCTGCTCATCATCAGTGTATAAGCCACTGGTTAGGAGCCTTCTCCTAGAACACTACCCAGTTGGCCCGTTTCTTCTGCTTCACGAGAACTGTTAGTGTTTAAAGACATGTCCCCTGTCCCCACATCTTCTTATCTCCAGGGAAAACAAGCCTAGATCCCCTGGTTATCCTTGCATGACAGTTTCTGGACCCCTCAGTTTCCTGGCTCTCTTTCCCTGGGTGCTGAGTAGTGTCAAAATACTGAAACATGGCACCCAGAGCTGAATGAAGTGCTAGATGTGGCCTGACCTGTCCAGAGGCCCATAGGATGCTCATCTTATTTCTCCTTGGCGGTAGAGCACCCTAAAGATGTACTAGCTTTTTTAGTAACTGTTATGCTATGCTATGCATTGTTGTCATATTCAGTTGCGGCCAACACCTTGTATTATATGAGCTGTCATTGAGCCAGAGGTTCCTCATTTTGCATTCTCACAGTTGGTTCTTTGAACCTAAATAAAGGACTTTGTCCTTGTTAAATTTCAGCTTATAAAATTTGGTCCATTACTGCAGTTCATTGAGGTGTTTATGAATTTAAATCCTGTCTTCAGTACTAACCATCTCTCCAGGTTTTGCATAAACCACCTATTTGATTGGCAGATATTTTCTTTATTTTCATCCAAGAGGACAATAAAATAAATTAGGGTCAAGGAAAAAGCCCTTTGTCCCACTTCCCAAGTCCGCATGATAGGGGCAACATAGCTGATATGTTACCCAATCAGCTATGGAGCAACCACGTTGTTTGAGTTTGCTAGGGCTGCCAGAACACATTACCACAGACTGGGCGGCTTAGACAACAGAAATTCATTCTCTCACAGTTCTAGAGGCTAGAAGTCTTACATCAAGGTGTCAGCAGGGCCATGTCCCCTCCAAAGACTCTAGGGAAAAATACTTCCTTGTCTCTTCCTAACTTTTGTTGGTTGCTGGCAATCCTTGATGTTCCTTCACTGTAGCTGCATCACTCCATGTCTGCCTGCATCTTCACTTGGCATTCTTCCCTCTATGTGTGTCTTCTTTGTGTCTCTATGTCCAAATTTCCCTCTTATAAGGACATCAGTCATTGGATTTATGGCTCACCCTGATCCAGTATGAGTTCATCTAACTAGATTACATCTGCAAAGACCCGAGTTCCAAATAAGGTCATGTTCACAGGTACCAGGGGTGAGGACTCCGACATATCTTTTTAGGAGACACAATTCAACCCACCATACAAGCAGTATCGGTTTTCTTCTCCCATGTTTCCTTCATGTCCTTTCATGTCTGAAGATCTCCTCTATCAGAAGTCTTGCTGTAGGACTTCCCTGGTGGTGCAGTGGTTAAGAATCCGCCTGCCAATTCAGGGGACACGGGTTCAATCCCTGGCCCAGGAAGATCCCACGTGCTGAGGAGCAACTAAGCCCATGTGCCACAACTACTAAGCCTGCGCTCCAGAGCCTGTGAGCCACAACTACTGAGCCCGCACGCCTAGAGCCCACGCTCTGCAACAAGAGAAGTCACAGCAATGAGAAGCCCGCACACTGCAACAAAGAGTAGCCCCCGCTCCCCGCAACTAGAGAAAGCCCATGTGCAACAATGAAGACCCAACACAGCCAAAAATAAATAAATTTAAAAAAAAATCTTGCTGCAATCCAGGTGGCCATGGGATTCCATGCACCCACCCCCATAAACCAGTCAACCTGATCCACTAACCCAGTCTAGAGTGGTGGCTACCACCAGGAGCTGTATGTGGCTGTCCTCTCCCTCTCCATGTTTTTTTTTTTTAAACATCTTTATTGGAGTATAATTGCTTAACATTGTTGTGTTAGTTTCTGCTGTATAACAAAGTGAATCAGCTATACGTATACTTATATCCCCATACCCCCTCCCTCTTGCGTCTCCCTCCCACCCTCCCTATCCCACTCCTGTAGGTGGTCACAAAGCACCGAGCTGATCTCCCAACTAGGCATAGCCGCAGCTATGCAGCTGCTTCCCACTAGCTATCTATTTTACATTTGGTAGTATTTATAAGTGCATGCCACTGTCTCACTTCGTCCCAGCTTACCCTTCCCCCTCCCTGTGGCCTTAAGTCCACTCTCTACGTCTGCATCTTTATTCCTGTCCGGCCCCTAGGTTCTTCAGAACCCTTTGTTTTTGTTTTTTTTTTAGATTCCATATATATGTGTTAGCATACGGTATTTGTTTTTCTCTTTCTGACTTCCTTCACTCTGTATGACAGACTCTAGGTCCATCCACCTCACTACAAATAACTCAATCCCTTTCCACTTTTTAGAGATTCTGATAGAATCTCCCTGGCAGGGAGGCCAGAATCTCCTGGGCCTGGGAAGATGGTAGGAAGAGGAGGGAGGCCATAGAGTAGCCTGGTTAAGAGCTTGGACTTTGGTGTGAGACAGACCTGTGACTTTGTGCTGGCTTACTCCACGTCTCCTGCATCTCATTTTTTTTCACTTATACAATGTAAGTAATAAAACTTTTCTTTATGACGATTAAATGACATCCCAGGGTAGCAGTGGATGTTGCTGCTGCTGCTTCTGCTGTGAGCTGCTCAGGATTTGGGTGAATCTAGATCTGCATCCAGATCTTCGATGTCCCCCTGAGGTGAGCTTCTCAACATCGCTGAACCTGTTTCAGGGTTCACATCTGGAAAATGAGCTCTGAGTACACCCACTACAGAGCCTGGGGCACCGTAAAGCCATCATAAATGTTTGCTGCTTTCCCTTCCCTTCTCCTGGGAGTAAAGGAGAGGAGAAGGGAAGGGAAAGAAGTAATGTTAGTCTCACAGGACCTACTCTTAGGAGACTCAAGTGACTCCTTCCTGATCACTCTCTTTTCTCTGTCCTTGGGGAGAGAACTTGGATGTATTTTGAGCCTGTCTTTACAGAGACTCTAGACTGCTTTTTTAAAACAAACGCTAATTATAACTAGCATATATATATATTCACCCAGGCGGTAACTGAGGCAGGTGGTTCAACAACAGCCCTAGAGGCACGGAGTAACAAGGGGTGGAGCAGGGCTTCAGTCCACACCCAACACCAAACCCCATGCTTTGCCTTTACACAGAGAAGTTTAGACTTTAAAAAAAAAAAAAAAAAAGTTCAATTACATATATAAATGAGTTTTTTCTTTTAAAACATTAGAACCTTACTGATAAATCTAAAGTTTCTTTGTCCATCCCTTTCAATCTTTATCCCTGTATCCACCTCCCCAGGGGTGACTACTGTTTATGGATTTGATATGTATGCTCCAGAACTTTAAAAAACATAGACATTTCCATTCCTATATTGATACACAAACCTATACAAAATACACTGTGTTTGTGAGGGTGTTTTCACATAGATGGCATCACGTACCACCCGTGGTTTGGCAACTTGCATTTTTTACTCCACAGCACGTCTCGAGAGTTGTCCCTGTTGACACACACGAATCTGGTTTGTTCCTTTGGTCTGCTCTACTCCACCATCAAACGTGCCATGCCTGATGGACCCTGTTGATAGCCCCGGGCTCCTGCCCCATTTCCCACTGCTTCTGAGGGCTGTGGGCTCTGTGGGGCAGGTCCTGAGCCGCTTTGAGGAAGCCTCCTGGGCTCACAGACTTCCTCGGCCCGGAGAGGCCAGAATCACGGGGAGTTCACTTTGAAAGTGGGGCCACCTGCAGACCCTAACCGTCTGGGTTCAAGATCAAGGACTTCCCTCTGGCCACCTGCTGCAGGAGCAGGAAGGCCCAGCAGAGCCTCAGGAGCTCCCTGCAGCCCTCAGTTCCTCTCTGCTGGGCCAGTTCTCCTCACCTCTACTCACTGTTAACAGTGAAAGATAAAAAGAGAAGTAAAATAAACACAATAAATAGGCTGAAGGGTAGTGAATAAAATGGCAGCAGCAAACAATAAAAACAAACCAACTACTTACAGTGCAAATATAAAAACATAGAGATTAAACCCTTTTTGACGAGACTTTGATCTAAATTAGGACTCACCAAGAACAAGGCCTGAGGCTGGAGGTGGGGAACACTTCCCTAAGGGAGCACTCCCTCCTTCCTGTAGGGATTCATCCTTGCTGGATGAAACTGAAGTGAGTCTGGGTCCCCCTTGAGCCAGAGTCCCTGTTACTGCCCATCTCGGTGGACTCCCAGACTTGAACTTCCAGATAGGGGGCTACCCATTTGAATCACCCAGGAAGATTTGAAACAAACAGTCTCCCAGTGGTCGGGGATAAATCAGTCGAGGGGTGGGAGTATGAATTAACACTACACTGACTTGTAGTGCTCGGCAATCTCCATGGTGTAAATGCTCCCACCAAACTGCTCATGGTTTACTAATTGGCTTGCAAATTCACTCATTCAGAATTCAAGACAATGGCACTACGTTTAGAACTCTTGGTAGCTTTTCTCACTTTCTAAGAATTTCCAAAGCACACCACGATCACTGAAGAATCAGCCAGTCAAAGTGCAGTAGGTTATTTATAGTCAAACAATGTATAGAGCAACTTTTTAAAAACTTTGCAAATGTTTACAGCAAAAAATATTTAATGTGGGCTGGAAGCTTGTTTCACTGTTTGATATGATATGTGGGAAGCTTCCACAAGGAACTATTTCCAGGGCCTACCAAGGGAACAGAAGAGGAGGGAGTCCCCACTGTGTGAAGGTGGACAAGAGAAGCACCCACTGACTACAGAAGTCCTCCTCTGCTGGCCCTGTGGTTTATGCAGCACTTTCACGAGGAAGGAAGCTGAGATTCCAAGAGGTAAAGCAACAAGGTCACATGGTCAGGTCTCGACTCGGGACTCTGACACTAGAACTAGGCCTCTTTCCAAAACATGCAGGAGCCCCCCCGCCCCCGGTGGAGTCTGAGACCCCGCTCAGGTGTGGGACCTTTAAAGGTGGGGTGCCCTTCCCTTTGCCCCTTTCCTGACCTTCAGCCATGCCCTGCAGACCACACACTGAGCCCACCTGAGCCAGGAGTGCCCGAAGGGAGAGCCTGGGAGCCTGTAGCCTCCTGACACACAGGAGAAAGCCCTGATTACCCAACCCCCAGCCACCTCAGCAAGGCTCCCCTGGATGGGAGAGGTGCCAGCAGGCAGGAATAGGGGAAGCCAGGAAAGCTTTCAGACCTTCTGCGGAGCGTCAGGAGGCACCTCGGTGTGGCTGAGGAACCAGAGCTTCTGGTCCCCAGGGCAGGCCCACACAGCGGGAGCTGCTTCCTGCGACCTAGGTTACATAACCCACGGGATCAGCCAGGTAGGGTGGCAGTTCCCGTAGAGAAAGTGTTCCCACAAGACAGGGGGCCGTTCCCTCCTCCTCTGCAGTGAGCCACCCCCCAGGGGCTCCTTATAGCTCACCCCTTTCAGTGGCAAAGCTACCACCCTCACTTGCCTGCACTGGAGAGGGCTGAGGACTGGAGTGGGTGAGGACCTGCTCAGCCAGAAGGGCAGTAAGCCTAGGCAGAAGAAAATAGTTGATTCCCTTAAGTATCAGCCACTCTGGCCAGCTCTGGGCCTGCTCGGGAGGGGGTGGGACCTGGGCAGGTATCCCCAAATAGCCCTCAGGGTGGCCTGGGCGTCCTGGCCTCCGAGGTCAGCACTCCACTGAGAATCCTGGAGAGGCTCTCTGCTCTCATACCCTCCTGGATACATCCCCTGGGGTAGGCCAGCTGGGCATAACTTGGTGCGGCAGAAGGGAGAAAGGACAGGCTCTCTGTGCACCAGTGAATGTCTCTGGTCCCTGTGGTAACCTCTCCTGTCTCTAAAATTATATGTGGATTAAAAGCACTCCATCTGGCAAGAGCAGATGGACTTGGGCAGAAGCATAATCAGGACACTGGATTTTAGATCTGTGGCTCTCCATTTGTCAAGAAGACAAAAATAAAAGACAAAAAGTCCAGGAGAGAGGTGTATGGTGTGTGTGTGTGTGTTCTTTATGTGCCACGTGATGTAGGAAGTGGACACTGAATTAGTATGTAGTATAGGAAGATGATTTAGGGGGGAGGGGATTGACCAAAGGAAATGGAAAATTGAGGTCAGAAAAGATGAGGGAAAAATGGGGTAAACTGGGTGGTCAGAGAAAGACCAGGATGCCCCCAAGGCTCCAAGAGCACAAAACGCTCCCACAAAAGTCTGAATAAGGAGAGGAGAGACACACTGCAGGACCCAGCGTTCCTCGAGAGCCTTAGGGCATCCCTCCCACATAAAAGCAGAAGGAAGTGCCACACATCAGTCAAGTATAAATGTAGTTATGAGCAACAGAAAACCTGACTTGCAGGCACTTGAACAAATAATGGCTTCTTTGTCTCACAAAATAAAATATCTGAAAGTGTGCAGGGACTGGCGCTCAAGGGCGTCAGGGCTGGCATCTCTGTGGTTATCTTGGCGTTTTTCCGTGGAAATATAGTTACTGCGGTTTCAACTATCAGGAAACTCTTCAACCCAGGCAGAAAAGACTAGGGAACTGCAGCAGGCAACCTGTCCTGGGAGCGCTCCTCCCACCTTAGTCCCATTGGCCAGAGCTGGTCACGTGGTCTCCCTCAGCCGCAACGCAGGCTGGGAAAGCAGAGCGCGGGGTTGCCATGATCATGGCCTAGGCTTGTCAGTCGTTCTATTGCACCAAACAAAATCAGGGTTCTATTAGTAAGGAAGAAAGGGGAAACGGACGTTGGGAAGGCAACCAAGCCCAGAGGTGAGACCCTCAGTGGTGAACGTTTTTGGAAAAGACTAAGTTAATATGCCGAAGTGGAGCTGAAACAGTCTCCAGAAAACTGTAAGGCCCTACTTTGGGAAGGCAATCCAAGTCACCAAAGTCTGGGCCCTTGATACAATCATCTCAGTTATCACTAATTGTCTCAAATGATCTTCAGGGCAACCCCATGAGGTAAATGTTATTATATCTTCCCTCCTGCAGGCAGGAAAGGGGAGTTCCACACTTTGCACATCACACTTTGCAGGAATACATATGAGTCAAGATTTTACAGGTCCTAATTCAGATATTCCTCAACTGTTTGGTCCTAAACTGACTGCTCCTTATAGGAAGCCGTCCCCTCCTCCTTCACTCAATTACCGTCCCTGGCCCTTCCCTAGGATCAAAACACCAGAAAGGAGGCCATTGAAGTCAAGCAGACCTGCGTTCAAATCCCCATTCTTCTTCTGGTCAGTGTGTGGCCCTGGGGAAGCTGCTCAGCTCTCTGGGCCTCACAGACCTCAAGAGGTTGCAGGATTAAATAGGAGATGCTGGATTAGAGCACCGAGCACAGTGCCCAGAGACAGCAGGTATCCGATAATACCGGTGCCTTTCTAGAGATGCAGCAATGTGGAAATGCAGCCATGGACCAGCTATGGTTTTGCATAAACCGAGATCATCTTATTTCCCATGTACTTTGCTTACAAAATCTAACTCTTTAAAATCAGGAGTCATCCGTTTTGTTCTCCTTTGCCACTAAAAAGTTGACTTGGCTTGAAGTCTTCAGAAGTACTTCAACTAGCATTTACTGAGCAACTGTCAAGTGGCAGGCACTCTGCTGCTTGGAGGCCTGGCCCTCACCCTAGGAGGGTACAGTCTGCTCTCAGAATGCTGCATGTAGGCAAATAAGTCTAAAATGAGGCAGGGTATAGTGACAATTATGTGTTGTGCTAATTGAAAATGCTGGGACTTCACAGAGGTGGCAGAGGCTGTGTGGGTGTAGCGTGGTCTTGTCCTTCCCGCCCTAGGGAGCAGTCCTCCAGAGCTGCCGTGGAAGAGGTGCCACCAGGACCAGCTGAATTTATTAAAAATTAATTTCAGTGACAGCAGAGCCTTAAACTGAGGGTGGGGCCCTTCTGGGTGCAGGGCCCTGTGTGACCCCCTTGCTGGCCCCTCAGGTCCTGCACGAAGGGCAGCTGCTGCCTCTGGGAGACTCGGGCACAGAGCAGACCTGTGGGAAAGGGGTCAGCAGGCCTCCCCCAAGCCAGTGACCATGTGTCACGCGCCCTACTTCTGCTTGAGGAGAGTTAGTTCTGTCTGATAAGAGTCATCAGGAGTGACTGTGGGTTTCCACAAGCCAGAATGGATGCTAATTTCCCCAGCGTGAGAAAGAGCTGCCCTACGATAGTCTGGGGCCAGTGACAATGGCCTGTCCCTCACTGTGCCTTCTGCCTCACCTCAGACCCCCAGCAGAAGGTTCAGGGGCCAGGAAAAGGGACAGGAGCCACTGATGTTAACAATCCCAAATAAAGGAAGTTCCAGGGACCCTCTGGTCTCAGAGACAGAAACCAAAATAGACGTATAATAAACTGTACCGTACACATAAATATTTGATAGGCACCAGCATGAGAGTGAGATATAAAGTGACATCCTTGGGCTGGTTGGGCCCTCCAGAGGTCAGCCAGGCCATCACTCTGCCTCCAGCAACTTCAAGGCAAATGCGGAAAGTTCTGTGACATGAAGCATCACTGGGCATCAACCATCTCGGAGGCCATCTCACAGGTCTGTGGGAAGATGCACAGGGCTGACATGGCTGCTTCCCACCTACTGCTCTGCTCCCCACTCATGACTTATTTTGACCCTCCTCAGCGCCCAAGAACAGGTCCCTGTCAATGCCCCAGTTTGCCCAGGGACCTCCATTTCTCTACACTGCCTTTGGGAGCAGCTCTGATTGGGGGCAACCCAGCCCCACTCCTCCTGCTTCAGCCCCGGGGACCAGGCCAGGAAGACCGAAGGCCAGGATGGCAGTGATGCCAGAAGCAAGGAAGCCATAAGTGTGCCATGGTTCACCCTGTTGCACTTGCCAGGCCAGGCCTGAATGCACCCCTTTACAGCCCGTGGCTATGGGGCAGGTTACAAACCTCCCCTGTAGCTCAAGCTCTGGCACAAGGCTTTCCTGAATGCCCCCACTTTGAAATGAGTTTAGCAAATGGTCCTTCCAGTGAGGTCCTCAGTGATGAGTCACAGCCAGAACAAGTCTCCTGGCTGGTCCACAAGCTCCAGGGAGGCTGAGACTCTGTAACAGACTTCTACGTATGCTCTCTGCACCTAGCCCAGGAGTCATTATCTGGTACTCAGAGGGTATGGGCAGAATTTCAGCTTAGCCTGTCTTCTTTTTAAAATGACTTTTTTTTGGCTACTATCAAAAAAAAAAAAAAAAAAGAAGGAAAAGAAAATAACAATATTGGAACCCTTGTGCCAGTACAGCGGTTCCTCAAAAAGTTAAAAATAGAATTACCATATGACTCAGCAATTCCACTTCTGAGTATATATCCAAAAGAACTGAAAGTAGGATCTTGAAGAGACATTTGTACATCCATGTATAGCAGCAATATTCACAATAGCCAAAAGGTGGAAGCAACCCAAGTGTCCACTGACAGAAAAATGTATAAAAAGTGTGGTGTATACATACAACAGACTATTAATCAGCCTTAAAAAGGAAGGAAATTCTGACACCTGCTACTACATGAATGAACCTGAACGACATCAGGCTAAGTGAAACAAGCCAGCCACAAAAAGACAAAGACATGAGGTACCTGAAGTGGTCAGATACATGGAGACAGAGAGTAGAATGGTGTTACAGGGGTGGGTATGGAGAGTTGTTGTTCAATGGGTAGGGTTTCAGTTTTGCCAGATGGAAAGAGTTCTGGAGTTTGGTTATTCAACAGTGTGGATGTACTTAACATTACTGAACTGTACACTTAAAAATGGTTAAGATGGTCATATGACCCAGCAATCCCACTACTGGGCATATACCCAGAGAAAACCATAATTCAGAAAGACACATGCACCCCAATGTTCACTGCAGCACTGTTTACAACAGCCAATAGCCAGGTCATGGAAGCAAACTAAATGCCCGTTGACAGAAAAATGGAAAAAGATGTGGTACATATATACAATGGAATATTACTCAGTCATAAAAAGGAATGAAATTGGGTCATTTGCAAAGACATGGATGGACCTAGAGACTGTCATACAGAGTGAAGTAAGTCAGAATGAGAAAAACAAATATCGTATATTAATGCATATATGTGGAATCTAGAAAAATGGTACAGATGAACCAGTTTGCAAGGCAGAAATAGAGACACAGATGTAGAGAACAAACGTATGGACACCAAGGGGGGAAAGCGGGGGCAGGGGGTGGTGTGATGAATAGGGAGATTGGGATTGACATATATACACTGATGTGTATAAAATAGATAATAAGAACCTGCAGTATAAAATAAATAAATAAAAATTTTAAAAATGGTTAAGTTGGTAAATTTTATATTATGTGTATTTTACCACTATTAAAAATAAAAATCCTAATGACATTTTGTGTTTTTCTGCATGTAAAAGAAATATTTATGGGCTTCTCTGGTGGCGCAGTGGTTGAGAGTCCGCCTGCCAATGCAGGGGACACGGGTTCGAGCCCTGGTCTGGGAAGATCCCACATGCCGCGGAGCAACTAGGCCCGTGAGCCACGACTACTGAGCCTGTGCATCTGGAGCCTGTGCTCAGCAACAAGAGAGGCCGCAATAGTGACAGGCCCACGCACCGCGATGAAGAATGGCCCCTGCTTGCCACAACTGGAGAAAGCCCTCGCACAGAAATGAAGACCCAACACAGCCATAAATAAATAAATAAATAATTTAAAAAAATATATATATATATATTAAAAATCTTGGACTTACAGAAAAGTTTAAAGAGGAAAAGACATATCTCAGATATTACATATAAAAACTCATAAAGAAATAAAAATTACCCATAACCCCACTACCCAGAGACAACTGCTGCTAACACGATACATGTCGTTCTGTAATTTGGACATGTACCTGTGTGTACACCTATCTATCCATCTGTAATTTATAGCATTCAATGGATACAATTATATATACTACTTTTTCACTTAATGTATGGTAAGTATTTCCAAAATCTCCTGTAACATGATTTTTAATAGCTTCCTGGTATGTGATCATATGGACATAAAATTTATTCAACTAGTCTTCTATTTCTGAACATTTAGGTTGTTTATAAAGTTTTCCAGTATTTTTAAACAGTACTGTGATAACACTCTTCTGTATATACTGTTATCCATATTTCTGACCATTTCCTTAGAATAATTTCCCAGAAGTGAAATTACTGAGTCAAACTCTGAGTATCTTGAGGCCGACGGCACGCACTGACCAGGGCCTCCTGACGCCCATTTTGTTCACAGGGCACACCTGGCCCGTGATCTGTGCTCTGTCCCTTCCAGTGCTCAGAAGGCCCCAGACTTTTTCTCCTTTGACTTCTGCTAGATTTGACTCCTGCAGGTGCTGGAGAACTAAATGCTCTGGAACTTAAGCAAAGTAAAAAAGGGTCCCTGTGTCTCTATGATGTAACTTTGTAGGTTCAAATGACATCTTACAAAAAGTCTACACACCATTGTAAAGCAATTATACCCCAATAAAGATGTTAAAAAAAAAAAAAAGTCTAGAGTCTCTGTTGCTGGAAGGGACTTAGAGATGGCCCCATCCAACTCTGTCCAAAAGAAAATGGGGCACACAAAGGGGAATAATATTATTTTTTCTTGATGGATGGTCTGAGCCAAAACTGAGCTTGCTCCATCTCCCCAGGAGAGTTGGGGTAACAGCTGAGAGTAAATTCTCCAGCTCACTGGACCAAGCGCCAGCTTCCAGAACAGCTGCGAGGTCATTTCGGGCCATCTTTTGACAGCCTCAGTGAAAATGCCTCATGACCACATCCTGGCTCTCAGGAGGAGCCAGTAAGACTCTCCCGGACAGCGGCTCAGACCCTTCTCCTATTGTAAACTCAGAAAAACCTGGTCTTAGGTTTACAACACAGGTAGGCGCTCCACGGGCAGGCACGTGGCTGGGTGGTTTGCTCTTGGTCAGAGAGAGGCAGAGAAGACCTAGGCTTGCCCTGTGCAAGAAATGGAGTGGGGATGGGGTAGGGAAGGGGCCCTACCTTCACTGAGCACCTACTGTGTGTCAGGCCCTGTGCTGGGCACCCACCTTCTTTCCCTCAGTCGTCAGTTCCACCCTGGGATGCAGGCATTAGCCCCCTTTGGCAGATGAGGCTCGGAAAAGGTAAAGAACTTGGCCAAAGGTCAAACTGATAGCAAATGCAGTCAGGATTTGAGCGCAGGTTGACCACCAATGGCTGCAGTGTTTTTACCACACCACTCACTAGTCACGAGGACCCTGAACAAACTTCAACATACGTAATAAAAAAGAGATACACGACCTTGCACATGTCTGGAAACTGGTTTCATATCACAGTAAGAGACAAGTGACAGGGAGGTTTGGTCAAGTGTGTCAAGAGATAGCACTGGTCCCTCCAGCTCCCAGGCTCTGAATCCCGGAATTCCCATAGGAGTAGGAGAACCAACCCGAGGGCCAGTATCCAAGGACCCTGATGATGACCACGAGAAAGAGGCAGCAGATGTGGGGGAAGAAAGGGCATTGTGCTGGGGGACAGGGACCTGGGTGCCATTCCCAGCTGAGCCAGGCCAGCTGTGTGAGCCTGGGTGAGACACTTCACCTCTCTGAACTTAGCTCTTCCCATATAAAATGCGAAAAATTCCCTCGTCCTCCTCCAGCCATCACCCCATTTCACTCCTCCCCTCTATAGCAAAACTCCTCCAAAGTGTTGTGGATACTTGCCTCTGAGTCTTTTTTTCTGATTCTTTTAAAAAATTTGCACTTATGGTGAATTACTTCTCAAATAAAAATAACGTATATGTTATAAAGGATATTAAAACAAACTATGCACCTGCCAGTCAGTTTAAGAAATAGGGACTACTAAGGCATCTGAAGTCCCCAATCACGTCCCTCTCCCCTCCACCCAGGAGTATCCACTATTCCAAATATGCCATCTATCATTCCCTTCCTTTTCACTAAACTTGGTTTTTTTAATTGAAGTAAAATTTACCTGAACACTGTGTTAGCTCCAGGTACACAACAGAGTGATTTGATATTTCTGTAAATTACAAAACAATCATCATGATAAGTCTAGTTACCATCACAAAGTTATCTAGTCACCATACAAAGTTATTACAATATTATTGACTATATTCCCCACACTGCACATTTCACCCTGTGACTCATTTATTTTGTAACTGGAATTTTGTACCTCTCAATCTCCCTCAACTATTTCACTCCTCCCCCACTCCCCTCCCCTCTGGCAACCACCTGTTTGTTCTCTGTATCAATGAGTCTGTTTCTGTTTTGTAATATTTGTTCACTTGTTTTCGTTTTTAGATTCCACATATGAGTGAAATCATATGATATCTGTCTTTCTCTGTCTAACTTATTTCACGCAGTGTAATACTTTCAAGGTCCATGACAGGGGCTTAATTTCTAAAATATACAAACAGCTTATACAACTCAACAACAAAAAAACAAACAACCCAGTGGAAAAAATGGGCAGAAGACCTAAACAGACATTTCTCCAAAGAAGACATACAGATAGCCAATAGGCACATGAGAAGATGTTCAACATTGCTAATTATTAGAGAAATGCAAATCAAAACTACAATGAGATATCATCTCACACCAGTCAGAATGGCCATCATTAAAAAGTCTACAAATAACAAATGTTGGAGAGGGTGTGGAGAAAAGGGGACACTCTTGCACTGCTGGTGGGAATGTGAATTGGTTCAGCCACTGTGGAGAACAGTATGGAGGTTCCTTAAAAAACTACAAATAGAATTACCATATGACCCAGCAATCCCACTACTTGGCATATACCCTGAGAAAACCAAAATTCAAAAAGAGTCATGTACCAAAATGTTCATTGCAGCTCTATTTACAATAGCCAGGACATGGAAACAACCTAAGTGCCCATCATCAGATGAATGGATAAAGAAGATGTGGCACATATACACAATGGAATATTACTCAGCCTTAAAAAGAAATGAAATTGAGCTATTTGTAATGAGATGGATAGACCTAGAGTCTGTCATACAGAGTGAAGTAAGTCAGAAAGAAAAAGACAAATACCGTATGCTAACACATATATATGGAATTTAAGGGAAAAAAATGTCATGAAGAACCTAGGGGTAAGATAGGAATAAAGACGCAGACCTACTGGAGAATGGACTTGAGGGTATGGGGAGGGGGAGGGGTGAGTTTTGACAGGGCGAGAGAGAGTCATGGACATATACACACTAACAAACGTAGTAAGGTAGATAGCTGGGGGGAAGCAGCTGCAAGGCACAGGGATATTAGCTCGGTGCTTTGTGACAGCCTGGAAGGGTGGGATGGGGAGAGTGGGAGGGAGGGAGACGCAAGAGGGAAGACATATGGGAACATATGTATATGTATAGCTGATTCACTTTGTTATAAAGCAGAAACTAACACACCATTGTAAAGCAATTATACCCCAATAAAGATGTTTAAAAAAAAAAAAAAAAAAAAAAAAAAAAAAAGATGTGTACATAAATACAATGGAATACTACTCAGCCATAAAAAAGAATGAAATAATGCCATCTGCAGCAACATGGGTGGAACTAGAGGTTATCATACTAAGTGAAGTAAATCAGAAAGAAAAGGACAAATACCATATGATATCATTTATATATGGAAACTAAAATATGACACAAATGAACCTATCTGTGAAAGAGAAACAGACTCATAGACACAGAGAACAAACTTGAAGTTGCCAAGGGGTAGGTGGGGATGGGGAGTGGACTGGGAGTTTGGGGTTAGCAGATGCAAACTATTACATATAGAATGGATAAACAACAAGGTCCGAGTGTATAGCACAGAGAACTATATTCAATATCCTGAGATAAACGATAATGGAAAAGAATATAAAAAAGGATGTATATATATGTATAACTGAATCACTTTGCTATACAGCTGAAATGAACACAACATTGTAAATCAACTACACTTCAATAAAAAAATAAATTAAAAAGAAAATAAAATAAGTCCCCTACATATGCACGAGTTCCATTCTGAGAGCGCGTTTGTAAGTCCAATTTATTTGTAAGCTCAACAAAGTTAGCCTAGGTACCCAACTAACACAATCGGCTATGTAGTAGTGTACTGTAATAGGTTTATAACACTTTTCACTCAAACAATACATAAAAAGCAAACACAAAACATAAAGAAATCATTTTTAATCTCACAGTACAGTACCTTGAAAAGTACAGTAGCACAGTACAACAGCTGGCATCCAGGGGCTGGCATGGTGTGAACAGGCAAGAAGAGTTACTGACTGGAGGAGGGAGAGGAGGTGGGAGGTGGTAGAGCTGAAGGGTCGTCAGCAATAGGAGACGGAGGGCAAGCTGCAGTTTCACTCACGCCTGATGTTGATGGCAGAGGTTCTGGCTCCTAGCTGGATTCAATTCATTCTACCCTCTTGAAAAAATGATCCAGTGATGTCTGGGTAGTACTGTAGCAGCTACATCACCACTGCTTTTATGCTTGCTTCCAGACATCCTGGGCTTGAAATAAAAATACTGTACTACTGTACTCTATACAGTACACAAAAGCACAACCACTTATAGAGGATGCATGCATGTGACAATGTACGCCAGACACGTGAACTAACTTACATGATTGGACATGCAAATGCACGTTTGCATCTTTGAAAATTTGCAACTTGAAGGTTTGTATGTAGGGGACTTACTGTAAATAAAATAAAAATAAACACTAGTATTATATGGTAAAAAAAATACTTTCAAGGTCCATCCATGTTGACAAATGACAGGATTTCATTCTCTATTATGGCTGAGTAGTATTCTCGTGTATATATACTGTATCTTCTTTAACCATTCATCTACTAAAGGACACTTAGGCTGCTTCCACATCTTGGCTACTGCAAACAGTGCTGCAATGAACATAGGGGTGCATATATCTTTTTGAATTAGTGTTTTTGTTTTCTTTGTAAAAATACCCAGAAGTGAAATTGATGAATCGTATGGTACTTTTAATTTTTGAGGAAACTCCATACTGTTTTCCATAGAGACTGCACAAATTTACATTATCACCAACAGTGTACAAGAGTTCCCTTTTCACCACATCCATGCCAACACTTTTTTTTGTTGATAATAGCCATTCTGACAGGTGTGAGGTGATATCTCATTGTGGCTTTGATTTGCATTTCCCTAGTGATTAGTGATGCTGAGCATCTTTTCATGTGTCTGTTGGCCATCTGTGTGTCTTCTTGGGAAAATGTCTATTCAGGTCTTCCAGGTTAGAGGTTTTCAGTTATTATCTATTTAAATAAGTTCTCTGACCCCTTCTTTCTCTCTTCGCCTTCTTGGACCCCTATAATGTGAATGTTAGTATCCTTGATGCTGTCCCAGAGGTCTCTTAAACTATCCTCATTTTTTTTAATTCTTTTTTTCTTTTTTCTGTTGAGCTTGGGTAGTTTCCACTACTCTGTCTTCCAGTTCACTGATACGTTCCTCTGTATCATCTAATCTACTGTTAATTCCTTCTAGTGTATTTTTTAGTTCATTTATTTATTCTTCAACTCTGTTGGGTTCTTCTTTATATTTTCTAACTCTTCATTAAACTTCTCACTGTGTTCATCCATTCTTTCCCGAGTTCATTGAGTATCTGTGTGATCATTACTTTGAACTCTTTATAGGGTAGATTATCTCCACTTTGCTTAGCTCTTCTTCTGGGGTTTTATCTTGTTCCTTTATTTGGAACATATTCCTCTGTTGCTTCATTTTGCCCAATTCTCTGTTTTTATATCTATGTATTAGGGAAGTTGGTTACGTTTCTTGATCTTGGAGAAGTGGCCTTATGTAGGAGACAGGCTATGGGGCCCAGCAGCACACTCCCGTCTGGTCACCAGAGTTATATACTCTAGGGTGTCCGCTCTGTGAGCTGTATAGGCCCTTCTGTTGTGGCAGGGCTGACCACTGTGGGTGCACTGGTAGGCAGGGCTGGCCCCTGGCCCACTTGGTTGCCAGGCCCTGCCCCGTGCAGAGGCTGCCAGCCCACTGGTGGGCAGGCAGGGCTGGTCCCAGCATGGCTGGCCGTGCGGCCTGGGGTGTCCCAGGGCTGTCCAATGGGGTGTCCCATTGGTTGGCAGGGTCAGGTCTCTAGGGGGTTGGCTGCAGGGCCTGGGGGCCCTGAGGCTGGTGCTGGCCCACTGGTTGGTGGGTAAGCCCCCGCTGCTAACAGGCTAGGGGGAGGACTCCAAAATGGTGCTTGCCAGCGACAGTGTCCTTGAGGTACAGGACTGCTCCCAAAAATAGCTGCTGCCAACATCTACGTCCCCATAGGGAGTCCCAGTTGCCTCCTGCCTATCCAGGAGGCTCTCCAAGATCAGCAAGTGGGTCTGACCCAAGTTCCTAACAAATTACTGCCTCTGCACAAGGTCTTGGAGTGTGTGAAATTTCACACGAGCCCTTTAAGAGTAGAGTCTGTTTCCTCCAGCCCTGCTGAATGCAAGCCCTGCTGGCCTTCAAAACCAGACATTCTGCGGGCTCACCTTCCCAGTGCAGGACCCCTAGGCTGAGGAGCCTGATACGGGGCTCAGACCCCTCACTCCTTGGGGAGACCCTCTGCAATTATAATTATCCACCATTTGTGGGTTGCACACCCAGGTGTGTAGGTCTTGACTAAATCTTGTCTCCACCTCTCCTACCCATCTCGTAGGTTCCTTCTTTACGCTTTAGTTGTGGAAAATCTTTTCTGCTAGTCCTCAGGTCGTTCTTAGTGATACTTGCTCTATAAGTAGCTGTAATTGGGTGTGCCTGTGGGAGGAGGTGAGCTCAGCGTCTTCCTACTCTGCCATCTTGGCCACTCCCCTCTCATCAAACTTTGAAGTATTTATGTATTCCTAAACTTTATATAAATGGTATCTCATTAAATGTATTTCTGTCACTTTTTAAATTTGTTATGGATTGAATTGTGTCACCCCCAAGAAAAGATTGTGTCATGAACCTTAACCTTCAGTATTACAGAATGTGACCTTTTTGGGAGATAGGGTCTTCGTAGAGGTAATCAAGTTAACATGAAGTCATTAGAGTGGGATTCAGCCATAAAAAAGAATGAAATAATGCCATTTGCAACAACATGGATGAACCTAAAGATTACCATACTAACTGAAGTAACTCAGACAGAGAAAGACAAATGCCATATGATATCACTCATATGTGGAATCTACTTTTTTAAAAAATGATACAAATGAACTTATTTACAAAACAGAAACAGACTTACAAATATCGAAAACAAACTTATGGTTACCAAAGCGGAAATTGAGGGGGGCTGGATAAAGCAGAAGCTTGGGATGAACATACACACACTGTATATGTATAAGTATATCGTATACATATACTATGTATAAGATAACCAACAAGGACCTACTGTATAGCACAGGGAACTCTACTCAATATTCTATGACACCTATATGAGAAAAGAATCTAAAACAGAATGAATATATGTATGTATGTGTGTGTGTATATATATATATATATATATATATATAACTGAATCACTTTGCTGTATGCCTGAAATTAACACATTGTAAATCAACTATACTCCAATAAAATTAAAAAAAAATGTTTTTAATCCCTTCCTTTTCAGTGCAATGTCTACTCTAACCAACACCTATTATCAACACCCTCTGAACCAAAAGCAACAGTATCTTAGCTGGGGAAGAGGCAAAATATAGTGGTTTTGAGAGCAGAGCCTGGTCCTTGGAGTCAGACAGACATGAATTCAAATTTCAGTTCTGCCACTTATGTGACCTTCATTTAACCTCTCTATCCCTGAGTTTCCTCCATTGTCAAATAGTATAATACCTACCTCACAGAGAGGCTGTCAAGATTAAAAATAATGTAGCAAGGCATTGCTTCCACTAGATGGTCTCTGCCTTAATTCATCCAACAGTTAACTGCCGGGACAGTCTGCCTCAAATATGCACTCATCACATCAGCCTGTGGCTTCAGGGATCTCTTACTGACGACCACATCAAAGGTAAACTCCTTAACTTGATATTCAGCTCTTACTGTCCACCATTTGCTTACCTCCAAGACCCCCTCCACTCCTTCCTATTCAACATCACCTCTGGTTATTACCTTCTCCAGGCAAATCACCTCTGTGCCACCATTAAATGTACTAATTCTGAAATGTGGACACAAGCACTGGAGATCTAGGGAACTTCTAAACAATCACCTGGTCCAAACTCTTCATTTCACAAATCAGAAAATAAAAATCCAGAGAGGCTAAGTGACTTGACAACAAAATTATTATCAATCAGTATGAAAACCTGGTTTTTGGATTTCTACTCTAAATGTTCTTTTCAGCATCTTTTCCCACTTTCTCTCCAGCAAACTTCAGGAACCGTGCAAAACTCACTTAAAAAAAAAAAAAAAAGGCCGTCCATTTACAATTTACTCCATAACCTCTCAGGATGTCGGCATAAAGTTTATGTTTTGGTTTATTCAACATGATGCCAAAACATATGACTGACTCAGTCAACAAATAAGGGAAGAAAATCAATGAAGCCAATTATTTGCCTTGTATGGACCAAATCAACTAAATATTTTAACACAGACTAGTTACTATTTTTGGAATCTGCCTTGTTAGAACTTAGATTACTAATTACCTTATTTTAGGTGGTTATCTTTTCTTTCCAACTAGATTACAAACCTCTTGAAAATAGGAATTTTGTTTTATTCACCTTTGAATTCTCCACTGCCCTGTCAAGGTATCTTGCTCCTTTTTTCATGAATTGTGTAAATAACTGTTAATTTACAGTATTAAAGATGCATTATTTTCCATACTGTTGAGTTTTATTACCTTGGCAATCTTTCTTATCTAGCCCACTTTGTTAGAGTCTTATTTGCCCACTTTGTTTTATACTGATGTATTTTCCCATTCAATGGCATAAAAATGAAAAAGATGATTCTCAGTGACTGTGTGTTTTTATTTTATTCACATATGCCTATGTATCATACAAATATTTTACATACGTGTACTTTATATCTCCAATCACACAATATATATCTTTTTTTTACACACCATTAGAGTGGGAGTGTGGGCCCTAATCCAATATGACTGGCATACGTATAAAAAGGGGAAAATTCAGACGCAGAGCCACACACACAGGGAGGACATCATGTGAAGACTGGAGTTATGTGGCCACCAGTCAAAGAACAACCAGATGCTCAGAGAAAGCCCTGGAACAGATCCTTCCCAGCAGCTTCGGAGGGAGCGTGACCCTTCCAACAGCTTGATCTTGGACTTCTGGCCTCCAGAACAGTGAAAGAATATACTTGTTGTTTAAGCCACCCAGTCTGTGGTACTTTGTTATGGCAGTCCCAGGAAATGAATACATCATTCAATAATATATTCTTGAAATTCACTTGTGAATGAATGAAGCTGAGGTTTATTCATTTTCTCTGCCATGCTCCGTGACGTGACATAACACCATTTATCCATTTTACTCAAGCTATATGGCTCACTTACAGATTTTTCGACATGGCAAATGGTGCTGACCTGAACCTCCTGCATGGTGGATGCTACAGGGAACTGTCGTTTGGGTCTAGAAGGCAGATGCAAGTCTTGACTGGGTAGCAACAATCAGAGCACTAACATACTCGGCAAGATAACCCAGATTGCTACCCCTGTGCCAATATGGTGGGTGTAGAATAGTACTTCCTAGTGTCTTCAATTTGCCTTTTCCCGATTCCTAATGAAGTTAGGCATTTTTCCATGTTTACTGACAATGTAGGTTTTCCCTTTTGCAAAACACCTGGTTGTACTTTCCTTGTCTTTTTTCTTATTTATTTCCAGGAGTTCTTGATGTACTCTGGACTCTAATCCTACGCTGGCTGTGTGCTGCAAGTATCTTCTTCTGTTTTGCACCTTTTTGCCTTATTTATAGCATCCTTTGAGGAACAGAAATTTTCTTTTCTTTCTTTTTTTTTTTTTCTGCGGTACACGGGCCTCTCACTGTTGCGGCCTCTCCCGTTGCGGAGCACAGGCTCCGGACGCGTAGGCTCAGCGGCCATGGCTCATGGGCCCAGCCGCTCCGCGGCACGTGGGATCCTTCCGGACCAGGGCACGAACCCGTGTCCCCAGGATCGGCAGGCGGACTTTCAACCACTGCGCCACCAGGGAAGCCCTCTTTTTTTTCTTTTAAATGGACTTATTTGGGGGGGGGGGGGCAGTTTTAGGTTCATGGCAAAATTACGAAGCAGAAAGTACAGAGAGTTTCTCATATACTGCCAGCCTCCCACACAGGCACAGCTCCCCCACTGCCAACGTCCTCCACCAAAATGGTATATTTGTTACCATTGATTTACCTACACTGACACATCATCATCAGCTTTCATTCTAATGTAGTGGAATTTATTCATCTTTTTCTTAACAGTTTGTGCTCTCAAGAAATTCTTTGCACCGCAAGGTCACAGATATATACTCCTATATGCCCTTCTTAAGGGTTTATATTCTGCCTGTTAATGGACCTGGAATCGATTTTTGAGACTGCTGTGTAGCAGGAATCTAAAATGGGCAAGAGAACCTGCCCTGCTATTCTCACAGGGTTATTGTGAAGATCAGAAGAGAAAATGTGTGCGAAAGGGCACTGAGAACTGTCACTGTACAAATCCGGGGCCTATGATGTTAATTTGATGCGGGATGAGAAAGCCATTTGAGAGATGGTTGTCTCAGCTCTTGGTTAGCTAATAAGCTGGTTGCATGTTAGGCTGCCAATCGGCCAGGCAGAAACAAAACTACCTCCCCCCTTCTGAGGCTAGAGGACATGTGTGGCCTTTGCAAGAAAGCAGATTCCAGTAAAACCACTGGGGTTTTTCTCCCCTCCACCCACACTGCACACTCCATCAGCCATCTGACATGAGCAAATGTGGTTGCCAAGAGAGCCCTGAGTCATAAAGAAAAGATTAAATTATGCTCAGGAAATCTGCTCACCAAAGTGCGTGAGTAACGAGATTCAGAAAGATGTCTGTCGAAAGCAGCAAAAAGCAAGTGTGGGTACTTCTCAGGGAACCTGCTGCACCCCCTCAAAGACGGATGACTCCACCCCAGCTCCTACTCCACCTGGAGAGGCAACAAAAGCCAAGGACGCGCCTGTGACATCTGAGACTGGGGACCCCAGCAACCTTCCGGTATGGAAGAGATAACAGCTCGAGGGGGAGGTGGGGCCGACCTCAGGGAACTGGGAGATTCAGATCCAAGGAGGCAGGTCTGCAGGGCTGGTTAGAGGTAGAGGGCTGAGAGCCCAGGGAGGAGGGGAGCAGGTCCATTGGGAGGTCACACTGCTGGAGGAGGCTGACAAAATCAAAAGCACCCTTTAACCTCAGAAGGTGGCATTGTTCGTGCTCCTTGAAGCACACCATGGCTGAGAGCCAGGGCTTAGGCAAGCCCTTGCCAGATGCCTGCTACCAGGCCTGTGACACTGACCTTGTAATTGCAAAGAATAGATCTAACTCCATATTGGATCTTTTACTTTAACATTTGTATGCTATTGCTTTTGCTACAAGTTAATAACTAAAAGAATGTTGCCTACAGCCTGAAAGATATAGAATAGCCCATTCTCAAGGCTCTGATCTTTAAAGGTATAACACTTTTCCATTCATATAGAGATAAAAAGTTGCAGAACAGAGAATATCTTTTGTCTTGTTGGAGGTTTATAGGAACACTGTGGCCAGACCTACCTGGACAACTGTGAGAACAAAGGATTCCTTCACCAAGAAGTTTGCAGCAACCAATCACACCCCCTCACTTTTTAGTATAAAAGAGGCCTGAATTCTAACTCAGGGAAGATGGTTCTTTGAGACACTAGTCCACCATCTTCTCCGTCTGCTGACTCTCCGAATAAGGTTGCTATTCCTTGCCCCAGCAACTCGTCTATTTATTGGCCTGTCGTGAGCTTGCACTCAGTAACAGCCTCACTGGGAGGGGACTGGAGCGAAGGAGGGATATAAAAGAGCCTCAAGGAATTGTTTGGGGATGGCAGGTGTGTTCAGTATCTTGACTGTGGTGGCATTTCACAGATGTACACGTGTCAAAATTCATCAAATTGTACACTTTAAATATGTCCAGTTTAGACATTTATATCTCCATAAAGCTGTTAAAAATTACCACAGAGTGTGGCGGTAATTTTTACTACATTTGCATGTAGATAGACAGAAGACAGACTGGAAGGATGTTCCCCCAGATGTTAACAGTGGTTAGTTTGGGGTTGTGGGATTAGAGAGAATTTTAATTTTCCTCTTTGTGTTTTTCTACACATTAAAAAATTTCCAAAATAGATATGTTTTACTTTTGTAGTGAGGGGAAAAAAAGTGTTTACTTCAGAATAAGAGCAATCTCTAAGTCACAGGGATCTTGTGAAGATGGGCAACAGTGGAGGCAAGGCGGCGGATGCGCCATGTGTTGGAGCTGCAGTATTGGAGGCAACCAGCTTCGGACAAAACAAGCCAGCCCTGGGTCACATCTCAGCTCTGCCACTTGCTTGCTGAGTGGCCTTGAGCTAGGTACTTGAATGTTTCGTGCCTCAGTTTCCCCAGTTATAACATGGGGGATGACTGTAGAAGCCTCTGAAGGTGGCTGAGAGGCTCAGTGAGGTCATAGCAGTGTTCCCACAGCATGGTAGGGACTGGGTGACTAGTAGCTGCTATTCCCTTCCTGTCTTAACTTCAAGGTATTAAAAAGAATAGAACTGACTTAAGAAAAGCTTTATTAAAAAAAAAAAAAGATAAAACTAAAGAGAGTTGAATGATCTCTGAAAAAGAAAGTCAGTTCTGGAATTGAAAATTTTTGAGGTTTCTCTTACCCAGTACCGGAAATCTTTCTCTCTCAACCAGCGGTAACCACCATTTGTGCCCCTCTCCCTCCCATCCCCGCCAACAAGTGTGTCCCCTCCCACTCCCCCTGCATATCCCCCTTCCCGGCCTCCCTCTCCTTCTCTGATACTCTGCTGTGAATTACCTGAGCTTGCCTCTCCTGCAGCTGCTTTTGGGGGGCAGAGACCATACTTTATTACCCTTCCCTTCTTTTATTTGTCCCTTTTCTGCAGACCCAGGAGTAACCACATGTGCCCTCCCCATCCCCCATGCCCAGCCCAATCTTTGGCTTGGCCTTGCCTTCAGGGGTCTGGATGCATCCTTTACTGACTTAGTCTGGTGTCTTGGGCAGCTTACCATGCTTCCCTGAGCCTCAGCTTCCTCATCTGTCTATTGGCACTGATATCTCCTGCCTTACCTGGCTCATCAGGGAATGTGTTTTGTGACTTGTGCATTAAGCCTCACATGACACAGGTGAGACCAAGCTTTCTTCAGTTGGCACCAGTTCCGGGAAGAGGAAACCCTCTCTGACACTCTACCCTTCACCCAAGGATGGGCTCCAGCCCCTGAGGACGTCATGTACTTCACTGTGACCACCCTTCTATGGTCAGTCATCTTCAAGTTGCTGACAAAAAGTGTTGTCTTCCATTTCAGTAAAGAACTAATGTTTTTGGGTTGGGTTGTTTGTTTTTTTGATATT
The DNA here is from genome assembly GCF_008692025.1 of Phocoena sinus. Lineage (NCBI taxonomy): Eukaryota > Metazoa > Chordata > Mammalia > Artiodactyla > Phocoenidae > Phocoena > Phocoena sinus. Next base: position 72,842,520 of record NC_045766.1, on the reverse strand, counting down.
GAGCTGCATGAGGTGCTTATAAACTTTGGAGATTAATCCTTTGTCAGTTGCTTCATTGGCAAATATTTTCTCCCATTCAGAGGGTTGTCTTTTCATCTTGTTTATGGTTTCTTTTGCTGTGCAAAAGCTCTTGAGTTTCATGAGGTCCCATTTGTTTATTTTTGTTTTTATTTCCATTTCTCGAGGAGGTGGGTCAAAAAGGATCTTGCTGTGATTTAAGTCATAGAGTGCTCTGCCTATGTTTTCCTCTAAGAGTTTTATAGTGTCTGGCCTTACATTTAGACATTTCTCCAAAGAAGATATACAGATTGCCAATAAACACATGAAAGAATGTTCAACATCATTAATCATTAGAGAAATGCATATCAAAACTACAATGAGGTATCACCTCACACCAGTCAGAATGGCCATCATCAAAAAATCAACAAACAATAAATGCTGGAGAGGGTGTGGAGAAAAGGGAACCCTCTTGCACTGTTGGTGGGAATGTAAATTGATACAGCCACTATGGAGAACAGTATGGACGTTCCTTAAAAAACTAAAAATAGAACTACCATACGACCCAGCAATCCCACTACTGGGCATATACCCTGAGAAAACCATAATTCAAAAAGAGTCATGTACCACAATGTTCATTTACAATAGCCAGGACATGGAAGCAACCTAAATGCCCATCGACAGATGAATGGATAAAGAAGTTGTGACACATATATACAATGGAATATTACTCAGCCATAAAAAGAAACGAAATTGAGTTATCTGAGGTGGATGGACCTAGAGTCTGTCATACAGAGTGAAGTAAGTCAGAGAAAAACAAATACCATATGCTAACACATATATATGGAATCTAAAAAAAAAAAAAAGGTCATGAAGAACCTAGGGGCAGGATGGGAATAAAGACGCAGACTTTATACTAGTATTCTCCATACTAGAGAATGGACTTGAGGACACGGGGAGGGGGAAGGGTAAGCTGGGACAAAGTGAGAGAGTGGCATGGACATATAAACACTACCAAATGTAAAATAGATAGCTAGTGGGAAGCAGCCGCATAGCACAGGGAGATCAGCTTGGTGCTTTGTGTCCACCTAGAGGGGTGGGATAGGGAGGGTAGGAGGGAGAGAGACGCAAGAGGGAAGAGATATGGGGATATATGTATACGTATAGCTGATTCACTTTGTTATAAAGCAGAAAATAACACACCATTGTAAAGCAATTATACTCCAATAAAGATGTTGAAAAAAAAAAAGAACTAATGTTGCCCACCATCAAGCCATCAGACACTGTAGCCTCCCCAACAGTGTGCCCTGAGGAAAATTCAGGATGAAGAAAAAAGGATACTCTGGCCCTGGACAGATAAGATACATGTCAAAGGAATAATTTCAATGAGCCCAGACTCTTGCATCTTCCCATACATAGAAAGGCACTAAAATCATTAACTTGAGGTATCTGTTTTTTATGATTAGCAATAATCTTTTGATGTTTGACTACATTTCTTTTTTCTCGATGGAAACTCCCAAATATCCTGGCACCTCCCTTACCTCTTTGGAGCATTTCCTCAGAGTCATCTGAGAGGCTGTCTCTCGGGCTATAGTCTTTAGTAAGGTCCCTGAATAAAACACAAGTCGTGACTTTTAGGTTGTGTGTTCTTCTTCAGTTGACAAGTCTTACTGAAATCTTCTGCTGGCTGGTCATTTAAGCTTCAAGCAAGCTCCCTTCTCTTCCCCCTCAGGGTGCTCCAAGTCCCTTGAGGCCAAGGCCACCTCATTCATCTTTCTCTCCCTCCCTTTGCTTTTCACCCAGCAAATCCACCCCTTGCAGAGAGCTAGCTCATCCGGTGCCTCCTTACTTGTTTGTTCTATTTGAACCACTCTGGCAAGTCTCAGCCAGGGACTTTTAAACCATTAAACTTTATGGTGACAATAGAACAAAGACAGAGAGACAGATCAGTAACTAGTCATTCCAAAGGTGAAAGCACACCCTAAGGGTTTTACAAAAGACACCAGAACAAAAGGTGTTCAAATAGGAAGGGCCCTGACCCCACGTCATTCATGGTGTGTGTGTGTGTGTGTGTGTTTGTGTGTGTGTGTGTGTGTGTGTGTGTGTGTGTGTGTGTGTCAGAGGAGAGGGGCAGCTGTAGCAGGGACAGTGTCTGTGGGTCTGGGCAGGTGGGGGGATCCGTTTGCAAAGTTTACAGCTTTCCTTTGACTTGAATCCTCACCTATCGCCAGATTGTGTGTTACAGGCCTGCTGGAGGCCAATTCTAGGCCAGACCAGTGCTTCAAAGAACCTCAGAGGGCGAGTCACTTAGTTCCCCCTCCAGGTCCTAGATCCCTGTGCGGCCCAGCCTGGCAGGCCTCTGCCTGCCTTTTGTATCTGCCTGCTTCTCCTTCCCACCATCCCCTCCCCCCAGTCCCCAGTCAGTCTCGCTATCTGCCCTGCCACAGGCGTGACATCAGCCAGTCTGATGCAACCGTTTCTGGTCGGAGGACCAGTCCCTGACTGGCACAGTTCCCCTGTGGAGAGGAGACGTGAGCTCTGAATCGGCCCCACTGCCCCCACTTTCAGTGGTCCTGCAGGCACCACCCTACCACCCTCCTGAAGATCGGTCGCGGCCACTGTTTAGCTCCTCCACCCCCTCACCGAGTGACCTTGGGCAACTCGCCTCACCTCTCTGCGCCTGTTTCTGCCTCTGGAAAACAAGACAATAACACCTACTCACGGGATTGTTGTGAGCGTTAAATGGGAAAACAGTGTTTCCCAAACTTCAGTCATTCAATTTCCCAACACAAATTTTACCATATCTGCACATCACCTGCTCTATTCTTTACTTGGTGTTTGTCACTGAATCAACTTTAAATCATCTCACTCCGTAAAAAATACACTTTGCTAAAGAACACTGAGGCCACGCAATTATTCCTTTCAATTGACCCATTTAAAAAACTCCTGTCCCCAAATCCTTCAATTCTTGGTCAGGACAGGCCTCTTTTGAGACACCTATATTCTTTTCTAATACTCATTGCCATAAATGCTTAACTACTGATATACAAAGTCCCCTGGGGAAGGGACATGCGGGCTGCTGCAACATGCTTTGGGAGACCCCAAGGTAACAGATAGGCAGCCTGGAGCCCGTGCCCAAGGCAGGGTGCAGTGGCTGTGGGTCATGGGAAACCTCTGCCTGGGGGAGTTGCCGGCCACCTGGACCAGCGCCCTCCGCCCCCAAGCAGGGCGACGGGGGCACAGGGGACAAGGGAGCGCTAGGGCCTGGCTGCAACGAGACGTCAGCTCATCCTGGGAGTCCCACTTCAGGCCACTGTCAGAGCGCATTCCTCCTGCCAGTCGGTGCCTGAGGACCAAGTGTCAGGATGGCTGAGACCGGGCAAGGGGGCGAGGGCAGATCTGGCCTTCGTTAAGCTCAGGTCTCTCAAGCTGTGTGGGCTGGCAGGGCCTGACTCCGTGAGCTCAGAGCAGCCTGGCCCAGCGAGGATTTAAGGGTGTGGAGCTTCATCGCTTCAAAAACAAGTCAATTAAGTGGTGCACAGGGCCTGCATATAACAACCCTGTAATTGTGCCCTGCACGGTCAGTTTAGACAGCACTTTCACACGCTCTGCCTCCCTGTGAGCTTAGTCAGGGCAACTCCAGGACTGTCACCCCAGTTCACAGATGAGGAAACTGGGGTTCGGAGAGGCTGAGATGTGTATGGAGGGGGAGGAATGAGGGATACTTGCTGGCACCTATTAGGAGCAGGCATGTTCCCATCTGACCTCATCTGATACTTGGGACAGTGCTGGGAAGTATGGACTATAAGCCAAATAAACAAAGTTAAGAATCCTACCCGAGATGTAGCCAATTTGAATTTGTTAATTACTAGCAGCCCCCGACTTCCAACTAGGGTATAACCCAAGATACGGTCAAAAGATATTTTCCCACTGAAATAGGGTTGTTATGGTATTCAGGTACTCAGGCTAGTCCAAGGAGGGCCAATTAACCCACGACACTCCAGAATTCTTGAACATGTGTAGTGAACACTAGAAAAACATTGTTGTAACACCAGTAATTGAAACAATAGCACTTGATAAGAAATTACTTTTCATCTTGAATGCTTGCCTGAAAATCTGAGGCCAGATAGAAGAGTGGACATAATTTCCCCTGCACTCCTATTTTAGAATTTAAAGAAAAAGAACGAAAAACAGGTGGGGTGGGGGGCACAGAGCAGCCAGTGGGGAGCAGGCTGGAGAAAAAAGGACAGAGACAGTTGACCAAGTCGGGATGTTGTGTAAGGAAGAAGCAGGTCCCCGGGAGCCAGCTCCTTGCGAAGGGGCCGGCAGGATGGCCAGGGACCCTAAATTCTCTCCCGCTCAAGAGGCCGCTTCCCATTGGAACAAGAGTTCTGGCCTCCACAGAAAGATGACAGAAGGTACTGGACCTGCCGACTCCTGGGGAGTCAGGGGGACTCAGAGGCCGAGAACAAGGAGGGAAAGGCATTTTCTCGGGAGGAGAAGTGTGTTTCCAGTGGGTAGAACCAGAAGTGGATTTAAACCCCTGCTACCATGTACAAAATTCTGGAAGTGGGGGCAGGTGCAGCATCTGAAAGCAGCTAGAAAACCCCCTCAGTCCTGGGAAGAGCAGCCTAGCGCTCCGGCTGCTTTCAGCTCTGATGCTGAGACAGCCGGTTCCAGTCCTGGAGCCCCACTTACCAGCTGTGCAACCCAGCAGGTGCGTCACCTCTCTGAGCCTCATCTGCTACTGAAGAGGCAGTACACTTCCCACCCAGGGCTGCTGCGGAGAATAACGTCCACAGAACAACTCAGGCACAGAGTCGGGCACACGGCTGGGGGGACACGACAGGTAATCAACACATGTCACGTCCCAGCCTGGCTGGCTCCCTCACTTCCTTCAGAGCCATCGAGGCTGCTGCCATAGCCCCCTTCGATCCAGGTCATAAGGCTGCAACTGAAGGGTGGAAGAGGTCTTGCATGATTCAAAGTGGATATAAAGAGGTGAGAGGAGTGATTGTAACTTGAGATCAGAGCCTCACAGCTGGTCAGGCTGCGGGGGGCCACTACCTCCCATTCGTGGAGCCCTGCAGGAGAGGGGCCTGCAGTGAGGGCGGGCAAAGCAGAGCAGCTGGCCGTGCGATGAAAGTGTCTCTAACCCCCTCGTCCCCATTGTTCTCAGGTAATGTCAGAGTTGGAAAGAGCCACTGATCTTCTGGTTCCACACTCTCACTGCACAGATGAGGCAACAGGCCCAGAGAGGGGAAGGGCTTTTCCCAGTTACACAGCCTGGCAGAGAAAGTGCTGGGCCTAGAAATCAGGTGTCCGAACACCCAGACTGGCAGCTGGAATCCCTTTCATTAGGAAACACTTGCTCATCCACCAAGAGTATCTGATGAATTTGCTTCCAGTCTTTTAAAACTACATAAATATAATTTTAAATTATATTGAAATATAGTATGATTTAACTAATATAGTATAAATTTAAATTAAATTATACATGAACACATTCTTTTAAAAATTAATTTCATTACCTCCTGGGTATGTTGTGGTTATTCAGTGTTTATTGAATGAATGAATGAATGAATGGATTTGTTTTCCCACTATCCCAGTTCAGGCCTCAGTCTTTTTATAAGCTTCCCCATGAATGACAGGAATAAGTCTTTGATAGGTACCCTCCTCTGGATATCCCTTCACCAAGTGCCCTTCCTCCCCATACCCACCCAGTCCTACCATGGGCCCCACAGAAGGGACCCAGGGGCAAGGAAGGCAAACAAGGCTGCTCAGAGAATTCCTCTAATCCTCCTTCTCTCGAGGTCAAGGCTGGCCTTGGGACACTCTTTGGACTAGACTTGGGACAGATCTGGGACATCCAGATGCCATCTCCCCTGGATCCATGTCCCAGCACCCTGCTCAGAGGCTCCCTCACACTAAGTGTCTCTTTCATTCAACGGCTGGTTTTGCCTTTGTTTTTTCTCTCTCTTCCCCCTGGTGCTGGGGCTTGGAAAGACCCTGAGCCTCTGGTAGGACTCTAAGGGAATAATTCAATCATACAAAATTAAGGCTAGTGTGTTGGGGGAATCCTTTCACGATGTATACAGATAGCAAATCATCATGTTGTACACTTTAAGTATCTTAGGATTTTACTTGTCAGTTATGCCCCAATAAAAAAAAATAAAAGAATATTAAGGCCAGAGCCTGGGAAACTGGCAGGGCCTGAGAGCCTGAAGATGGAGGCTTGGCCAGGCCCAGCACTGCTGAAAGCAAGGGAATGAGTGAGTTCTCCAAGATGGGGCACACCCCAAGGATGAGACCTGGGAGAGATCCTGGCAGGAAGTGAGAGAAAGAGTCATAGACAGAGTATCCCTAACTCAGGAGGAGAGTCAGGAGTGTGTCAGATACCCGAGATCAAGGGTAAAGAGAGAGTTCAAGAAAGAGGGTGTGGCCAGCAGCGGGAACGCAGCTGAGGACGGACGGACAGTGGCCTTCCCTTCTTGAGATGGATGTGCACCACCGTCCCCTGGGAGCAAGCTTGGGGCCTGGCTGTGACCAGAGGCCTTCAGGCTGGATCTGGTGCTGAGGAACCTCCCGGTGAGGCTGGACGGTGAGCCTGAAAGGGTGTGGACCCTCCATCAACCCCCAGGGATGAGTGCCCAAGACCCCACCGAGCAGAATCAGGGTGGGACAGAAACCAAACAAAGTCCTCCTTTAAAGCCACCTGAAATTCATGTTTCAGGAATGTTTGACTTGGGGCTTCTCTTTCCTGCAGCAGGATCTTTAAAGAAAACAACTCTTTAAAAGCCTCAACTCCAAAGCACAGAGCCCTCTGTGTGCCTACTTCTGGTCTCTGCTTCAGGAACAAACCTCCTTTACTTTTTGGTCTGGAGTAAAGACCAAAGGGTAGATGGAGCCCCTGGGCCAAGGTGGGTGCAGCCCATGTCCCTGCCAAGGGTTCAGAGTCAAGCCATCACAACCAGACCTTGAGGCCTTCCAGAGGCTTCCACCCCAGGGGCTCAGGGTGGCTGGCAGATGGGGGTGCCATCTGGGAGCAGAAAGGGCCATATCCCTGCCCCAAACCCAAGTCCAGCCAGCTCTTCCCCTCGGGACAGATACTTGGTGGGGAAGAGAGGGAGCTGAGAAGTCACCCAAGGAAGGTGACCCAGGCTGGGATTTAAAGTGAGGCGGCCCATCCTCAGCCTTGGCCACTTCCAGATGATCCAAATCCAGAGCCTGCAAAAACGGCAGGGAAAAAGTAGACAGAGGGGCAGGGAGTTACTCCTGCCAGGCTCCCCAGGCCCAATCTGGCCCTCCCGCTGCTCCCTTTCCAGAAGCCCCGTGCCCGTGGGGCTGTGGTTGGTGTGAAGAAGTGAAAAGTCCAGAGCACCTTCCCATGGTACACTGTGTCACCCCCAAGTGCCAGAGGTAGCCGGGCCTGGGCTCGAGTTTCCCTTCTGCAGATGTGGTAACAGCGGCTCTGAGAGGCTAGGGGCTTTCCCGGGGCCACACCACCGGGAAGCACAGACCCTGCTTTCCAACCCAGGTCTCCTGATGTCCCATCTTGGCATCCCACTGCCCGGCCAGGCAAAGGGCAAGAAGGAGAGTGTCTTTCCGTGTTGTGTTTGTCAGGAGCTGAAGAACAGATACCTAGGAACAACTGGTCAGGGGACTTTCCCAGCCCAGATCGGTACTGCCCAGGGATCGGTACTCTTGCTTGGTGACCTAATGTTCTCCCCACCCCAGCTACTAGGGGACAGATGAAGTTCAGGCACAAGACCCTAATAGGTCCTCGAATAAGCTCCGCCCGGGACCCCATCCACCTCAGGGCTTGTGCCCATACCAAGGACCCTCCTCCCTGGCCACTAAGCCATGGACTCCCAGGAGGGCAGGGCAGGAATAGCCCCAAGGATCCTCCAGAAAACTCTGTCCTTACAGATAGGGAGATGGAGGCCCGAGGACTGTCCAAGGTCATGCCCACAAAAGTCATAGCATCTTCCCCACAAATCATTTTGAGGATTAAATGAGATAATACAAGCCAAGCACTTAGTCCACAGTTAGCACCAAAATGATTGTTACTATTGTTGTCACTTTTGTGAGTTTGCCTATGGGAGCCAAGTTACCAGGCCTCCAGGAGAAGAAAGAGTGCCCTTCCTGTTTACAGTCCAGGCCTCTGACCCATTCGGCCTCTGATCCACAGCGGGTGGTGGAAAGGGCTGAGAAGCAGGAGATGGGGACCCAGCCTCGTCTGGCCTCTACTTAGCTGCGTGACCCCAGGGCAAACCCTGCTAAACCTCTCCCTGAGTGCCGGTGCCTTGGTTTTCTTCTCACTGAGAAATCAGCTAGATATTCAATGTGGGAATACTCCTTCCAGTGTGGGGATCTCCAACGTCAGCAGCAAAATGGTCCCGACCAGAAGCAGCTGAGAAAGCGTGTGCCTGGCTCCGAGGAGGCCCTGGCCAGAGACAGACAAAGGCGCCCTGTGCAGGCCCTGCCTCTGGCCTGGCCCAGAGCTCTGGAGGTTTCCATGCCCAGGCCCAAGGGCTTCCAAGAATCACAGCTGAAAGTTATTACTTGAAAATTGTCAGAGCGTTTACTTTATGTTCCTGGAAGCTGTTGTCCAGGAAAGGTGGTGACGGGTTGGGAGAGAGACAGAGTGAACACAGGAAGAGCGTGGAAGACAGTGAAAGGAGGAAGAGGGGGAGGAGAGAGAGGAGATGGAGTGGAAAGGTGAGAAGAGGTGAGGCAAAGACAGACACAGACAGACGGAATGGGAGGCTACAGAGAGAGGGCAGAGCTGGCAGAAGCGGCAGCGGTGGCTCTGAGCAAGGCCCGGACACAGGGTTCAGATGACCACAGCTTTGGCTTCCTTCAGCCCGGGCACTGCCCGGCCTCGAAATAGATGCAACAGGGTGCTTTCTTAAGCGGAAACCTCCTCTCCCATGAAGGCGGGCAGAGCCGTTGGGTGGTTATCTTGCTGTTCCCTTGAACACACTCAGCCCACACCTCCATTCCCCATTGGCCGGGGGGACACAAACATTGCTTGATTTTCTGTAAAACACCACAAACCTCCCCTCCGAAGCAGCCCCTCTCCTTTGCTCCCCGGCCACCAGGAAACCCATACCAAAAGGCAGCCACTGTGACTGGCATCACAAAGGCCCTAGCAGGTCACAGAGTCCCGACCCAGGCATCACCTGGCTCCTCGTGCAGCGACAATCACTACCATTGAGTAAGCACCTACCACGTGCCCACGCTGGGGTCAAGCTCTCCACGTGCGCTGCACACCGAATCCTCATAAAGGCACAGTAGAGGCAATGATTCATCCCATTACACAGCAGGAAAGCAGGCCGTCCGGCCGGCTTCAGAGCCCATGCCTTAGCCACTACTCTAAGTTGAAATAAAATATAACTGCCTGTGAAGCACAGTGTCCTGACAAAGGCTAAAGGAGCTTGGCTCTGCCACTTAGAAGCAGTGCCACCGCGGAGAAGTGGCTTGTTTGCTCAGTTCGGTTTCCGCAACTCTAAGACAAGAATAACAACTTCGGGGGTTGCTGTGAGGATTAAAGGAGATCATGTGAATCACTGAGCCCAAGCCCTAGCCCGGTGGGGCTCAGTAAAGTTTTGTTAGTCAGGACAGGCCTGGCACACCTTCAGCCCAGCCTCTTCCCTCCACCGCACTCAGCCTGCGGGAACTGGAGGAGGACGTGGGCGTCGCTGGAGCATCACCTGGGTGTGAGGCACGGTGCCCGGGTGCCCAGGAGGGTCAGCCAGTGAGGGGCCTGTACTCTGGGAGGTATTAGGATTCTGGCCCCCCGATCCCATGCTGCAGCCACCTCCTCTGTCCTATCTGTCCCACCCTCAGCCACTGGCAGGGCCCCCTTGGGTGGGGTGGGCAAGGCAGGGCAGGGCAGGGCTGAGCACAAGGCAGCAGGGCGTCATTATCGCTCCCAGCAGAGCTGGGGTCAGGGTTAAGCCTACCTTCTTATCAGGTCCCCAGGCCCTGTGCTAACGCGTGCTGCCTGGCTCTCTGGGGGCTGGTAGGGGGGCCCTGAGGACGCTGCTCAAGGCCTTCCTCCTCTGAAATGGTCCCTGGAGCAGGAGTGGGAGAGGCAGCCCGGAAACAGAGAGAGCGCGCCTGGCTTGGACACCGTGTCACCCTAGGCAATCCCTTCCCTCTCTAGTGAAAATCTGTGAAATTGAGGGTGGAGGGGCAGCTGGATGACGTGACCCCTAAGTCCCTTCCAGCTCTAAAGAGTTAGGATCCTGTAGCCACCTGTGAGCTAGCCACCATGGTCATCCTGTTTACAGACGAGGGAGCTGAGGCCAAGCAGGGGGAAGAGACTCGCTCCCATAACATACTAGTTGGTAGCAAAGCTGAGTGACACCCAGGCCTCCCAACTGGCCCAAAGCTCTTCCCACCCCACGTACACTCTGACCTTCTAGAAGGTCATGGAGGAAAGGTGTAGAGATGGCAAGGGGGTGGCTGCTTCCAGGCTCCCCCTCCTTTCTTCAGGTTCCAGGAGTGGCCTGGGGACCTCTCAGAGGGGCTCCAGACATGTGGGCACCTGGCAGCTCTGCAGGGTTGGGGCCCAAACCACTCCTTGGTTCCTGTCCAAGGGAACGCAGGGACGGCAGGGCTTCTAGGCTGTGTGTGGAGAGCTGGCCCCGTTTTTGGGCCCTGATAACACCCCTCCCCATATCAGTGGGCCAAGGACTGCGAGGGGTGTGTCTGGGCATCAAGGGCAGGTTCGGCAGAAACGTGGAGGTAGAAAGGGAAGGTGGTGCAGCTCAACTGAGGCCTCCAGCCTGGCCGGAAAGAATCTCTGAGGGCGCCCAAGGCTTAGGGGAGATGGTGTGGGGAGTCACAGGAAAGGGTGAGCTAGGTCTGCTTACACCTTGAGGAGCAGAAGAGCCTGATCCAAGGGGCTTTCCTAAAGAAATTCTAGAAACCTCAGGTTGGGAGGGCCCAGAGACCCAGAATCTACATCCCAGAGCAGGAGGGGACATGGCCATCTCTGAGATCTGAGGAAGGTTACGTCCTTGCCCAGTGAGAAAATGAGGCCCAGGCTGTGGGGGGAGGTGACTCACGTGTGACTGAGGACTTGCGAGGCCCTGCCTGAGACGGAGTGAGCCCCCTGTAGAGCTGGAGACAGGGACCCGGTAGGTGCGGTCCTGATGAAGCAGCCAGGACCACAGAAGGACGGCAGCAGGTCAGGCAGGACTGGGCCACCCCAGACTCTGTGGCCTGGCCTTCTCAGCGCCCTGTGGAGCTGGGGTTCTGGGCAGGCACCATTTGGGCACCCAGCCAGTTCCATGAATAGCCCTCCATCTAGGCTTTGGCCCAGGTTCCTGAATCTTCTTCCTCTCTGGCGGAGGCGCAGACCACCCTGAGGACTCCCATTTGGGAGGAGGACTGAGGGCCTCTCCTCACTGCTGAGCAGCCTGGGCTGAGCTGAACACACACAGAGAGGCCACTCACGCAGATCTGTGTATCACATACACACCTGGGGTCTGGGGCTCAGAAAGTCTCATGCCCTCGTCCCCTCACCCTGTGACCATGGACTGTGGGCTTCCCAGACAGGAAAACCTGCTTCAGCTTTAGTTGTAAACGTGGGCCCTAAGGATTTTAAATGTGGCCACTGAGGCCATTTACAACAAAGCTAAAACTGGGCTGCCTTTTTCTATGGCAGTGAGTACCTTGCATCCCTCCCCAGAACCCAAGGTTAACCCTGAGAGAGCGGAGAAAAGGCTTGAACCCCAAGGGGGGCTTGGGACTGGGGAGACCCTGGGACCAAGGCAAAGGAGGCGAGAAAGAACTGGAGTCCCTGGGTTGAATGAAGCTGGCCAGGAGCCAGAGAACCAGAGCCACAGGGGTGGGCGAGGCTGGGCCTGGGGCTGCCACAGACAGGGCGGGAGGAAGAGGGGAGGGCAGCCTCGAAGGCGACCCAGCGTAGAGAGAAACGGAGCCGAATCCTGCATCGTAGGTCACCCACCTCCCCAGTCCGGGCCCCCAACACACAAGCACATGTGCACACACAGACACACACCTTCACAGGCCCCCGGGGTGCTCATCCGACCCTTTGGTGATGTCCTTCCCTCTCACCTTCACCGCACCCCACTTCACCTGGGTACACGGGGGAAAGGAAGCAGTGTGGTCAGTGTCCATCTTCACCTCCTAAGGCAGCAATTCGGTAACTTCAGGGTGGTAGGACCCCATGGAGCACTTGATGGTAATTCAGATTCCTGTCCTCCCCCCACCCTGAGATTCTGAGTCCGTGGTCTGGGGCCCAGGTAATTCTGAGAAGGTGGTCCTTGGACGGATGCTGAGTGGTCTGCTAGCTGTGTGGTGGAGAAAATAATCATAATCCTACTGGCTGCATTCATTGCATGCCTACTGTGTACCTGGTGTTTTTCACGAACCACCTCGTTTCAACCTCTGACAGCCTTCCTGGAAGGTGCCATTATTTCCATTCCCAAAGTCACACTCTGGCCACTAGAGGAGCCACAGTTTGACTTGGTTCCCTCCATTCACCCCAACCTACCCACACACACAGACTCACAGGGCCTGGGACCCACGCCAGGGACAGGACCAGAACAGCATCTGACTCCCCAGCAGGAGGAAATGGCTGGGTGAGACCCACCTGCAGGAAAGTTGCAGGGTTGGTCTGTGACGGAGAATACTCACACACACGCCCACAGCCCCCCACCCCCGCCACCCGGGATAAGGCAGGGGTACCAGCCCACCCGCGAGGCTCCAGGGGACACGGCCGGACCGGGCCAGGCTTGGCGAATTCCCAGGTGGCGGGCGCCCCCTGCAGCCAGATAGGGGTGCTGCAGGGCAGAGGCGGGATTTCGGGCTCACACCCGGCATTGCTGGGTTTTCTCTTCCATCGTCTCCAGCCGTCGCTGTGGCTGTTATAGTTGCCCCATTTTAAGGATGAGAGCAAGGTTGAGTGTCTTGCCCGAGGTCGCAGAGGACTCTGGCTCTTCCCCCCCAGGGGCTTCGTCCCAGCCCTTCAGAGCCCGCCTCATCCACACTCCCTCGCATCGAGGACAGACAGTGCAGCAGGGCAGCTGTAGGAGGTAGGCAAAGGGTATTTAATGGGGGGGGGGGGCTCTCAGCACTCCCGCCAGGCGAGTGGGCAAGGGCAGGGCACAGAGGTCTCCAAAAGGGCTCAGGAGGTGAGGTTCGGCTGCGGGGGCTTCTGGCATCTCCCAGTGCGAAAGGTCAAGAGGTAGGCGGAGCCTCGTCTGGGGGCCTCCCGCAGCAGGGGCAGCACCGGGCTGGCGTGGAGCTAAACACACGGTGAGGGGGATGGGGGCTCTCCCTAAGCCCCGCCCCGCAGGCCACCCATAGAGGAGCAAGAAGCTGCCCAGACTGTCACCCACCAACAGGCAGAGCAAAGGGAGTGGGATGGCACCCCAGAATGTCACTGCAGGGGCTCTGGAGGGGCTGTGGGTTACCAACCCCTACATCACTCTTAATGCTCCACTTCCACGTGGTTCATAGACTGGGCTTCAGAGTAGAAGGCGCCTTTAAGTAAAGGAATTCCCCCTCTCCCGCCCCCACCAATTATAAACCACTGGACTAGTCTCAAGCCTCATAAATAGCTGAGGAAACTGAGGCCCAGAAAGGGTAAGTGACTGACCCAAGGCCACCCAGCAAGTGAGTGGTGCGGCCTTTTCCCTTTGTGTCTCCGGGGACCCCTGGTGTATTCTGGAGGCCTGTGACTCTACTGTCAACACTCTTCAAGCCTATAATGCTCCTCTCTCGAGCTCTAAGTGCTCCAGCTTCAGGGCCAGCCCAACACTGGGGGGCTTCTCCCAACACCTGTACAATCTGCAGACGCCCCCTCCCAACACACACAGGCACACATGCACGCTGCACACACACACACACACACACACACACACGCACGCACGCACACACACTCCTCACCTCCTGGAAGGCTGCAGCCTCACCACTCCCTGGGGGCCCCTTGCCTGGCTGGTCGAGACCCAGAGGTTGGGACTGGGGGCCAGACCCAGGCCCAGGGAGGTCTGGGGGACTGAGCGTGGAGGGGCACATCGGGAAGTGAGGGTTCTGCCTGGGCACCCAATCAGGCCCCACTGCTCTCTGCAGCCAGACAGCTTCGGCCATGTACCTGGGGAGCAACAAGCCAGATGCGAGTGGTTGTGGCCCTCCTGGCCTTGTCCCCCTCAGCCTGGGGAGCACACAGCCTGGGCATGGCCCTGCAGGGAGCTGTCACCAATCTCATCCAGGCTGCCATGCCCCTCTAACCCCATTTCTTGGAGCAAGAACCCACAGAGGCAAGGAAGGGGAAGCTCCAGATGCTCCCACAATACCCTGGAGAAAACTCCAAAAGAAGGAGAATAGTGAGCGTAAGGTGCTGGGAGCTATGCTAAGGGGCCAGCGGAGACGCCCCAGCTTCACCCTGCCCCACCCGCTCCAGGGGCCACCGCTCAGGCCTCTGCTTTGCCAACTCACTTGGGTCCCAGCGGTGCACAAATTGTTAAATACCAGTTGCTGGCACAGCCGTGGTCGAAGGGGTTGTGTCCTTCCAGGTATCGGCACTGGGTGGGGATGGGGGGGGGGTCGAGGACAGGAAGAAGAGCTCAGATCCAGCAAAACTGGGCAGGCCACCCCCACTGGCCCTCCCTGCACCGGTCAGCTCAGCCCAGGGCTGCAGCAAGACTCCAAGGACAGAGGAGCCAGGAGAGTCAGGCGCAGCGTCCCCAGCCCACTTCTGAGCAGCTCTGGCACTGCACACACCTCTCCTGCCTGCTCAGGGATCCCTCCCCATCACCTTGTATCCCCTTTTGCACTGTCCTCCCCCACTGTCTCATCTGGCCACACACATCCTCCTGCTACCTCCTTCCAGATCCTTTCGGATCTTCCTTTTGCTGATAAACTACTCCAAAGACAGTTCTCCACCCATGTTCCCTCAACTCCTCTACTTTCCCACATCTCATTCTTTCCTCAAATTGTGCCTTCACTGAATTTCACTATCTGGAAGGACAGTTTGTGGTGCCTAATCCTATTTCCCTAAGCAAAATCACATGGCCTTGGAAATCTGGGCTGAAGTTCCTGAGCACCCAATGCTTGACCAATGTCAAGCCCAAAGGTCAAGTCCTCCCCTGGAAACTCTTGACCAGGTTTTCTCCTCCTCGCCTCCTTCTGCCCATCAGCCTCGCCCCCTCCTCCTTCCCAGCACAGGCTGAGTCTCATGGGGACCTCAAGAGCCTTAGCTACAAAGTGTTTGTCACGTCCTGAAGTGGCCCAAGAGCACCTCTGCCCACCACCAGCTCCCCTGTGTCCCATGCCCTTAACCATTGTGATTTTTTGAGTTCTCCCTACTTTAAGGTGTTTCAAGAACTTAAGGGAAACTGGCATTCTACTCTCAATTTTAATTAAATGGTTAGAAGAGTTTGATTAAATTTACAATCAGAATTTTAAATCTAGAGAAATAAATTTTGACTTACTAGATGTACACAAAGAATAGAAAAATGTTGACTGCTCAGTGCTTAAAGGGATGGGAACTGTTTAATGAATTCATAAGAACTGACTAATAAAGTAGAGCCCTTCCTCTCCCCATATGGGACCCTCATCCATGAATGGAATCCAACAGCTCGGAAGTTCCCAGACCGTCCTCTCTCACCGGCTTCAGGCCTGGTCTCCTGCTCCAGTTCTGTATCTCATACGCCCTCATGCTCCACAGACCAAAACCAAAGTGGGTATCTACTCACCCCATCTCCTGCCCAATTCCCTGCTGCCTCTGCTCTCTCTCCCCTTCTTCCCCAGGGATTGGGGAGTCAGACTTCTCTCTCTTTCTCTCTTTCCTTCTCTCCCAAAGCATTATGGATTCCTTTGTTGGTAGGTTCACTCATTTGTTCATAAATATTTGGGGATCTCAACACTGTTCCAGGTGTTGCTCTGGGGACTGAGGACACACCACAGACAACAAGGCCAGCCTTAACTTTCAGGGTGCTGAGGGCAGTTGGGGAGTGGTCAGGGCAGCACAGAGAGGGGATTGGTGAGAAGAGCAGGCAGCCCGGCCAACAGTCCAAGGTGCAGGCAGGGGAGCAGCAGCCCAGGGCAGCAGAGAGAGCTGGACCCTGAGAGGCTGGGGAAGGGCCACAGCAGGTACGTTCTGTTTCAGATGCTGCTCTGTGCAGCCTGGAAAGATTAGTCTGAGGATTGCCCGCTGGCTTTGGCCACTTGGAGAGTGCAGCATCAGTATGACAGTGAGGACGGAGGCTGGGCTGAAGTGGGCTGAGGAGGGTGAAGAACGACGCTAGTGGGCACAGCCAATGCTTTCAGGAAATCTGGTTGTGCTGGAGGGGAGAGTACAACAGGGGAGGCCTGTGATGTTAAGGGATGTTTGCTTTGTTTTTAAGATGTGAGAGACAAGAACATGTGTACTGATGATGGGAAGGAATGGCAATAATGATGACCTATGGGGCACTTACTCACACCAGCCACTGTTCTATGTATCTCACACACATTAACCCATGCTGTCCCCTTTTACGGATGGGGAAACTGAGGTACCAGATGGCTAAGTAACACAGCCAAGATCTCCCTGCTGGTGTGTTGTGAAGCTGTGATTTGAATTTATGTGGTCTGGCTCCAGAGCCCTTGTGATCTAAGCAAGTGGCCCAGCAGAAGTTGTGGTCAAGGGATGGAGGTAAGAAGGAAATAAAGTTGAGGTGTGTGAAATGCCTGACATGGGTTCTGGTAATGGGAAAGAGCCCTGCCTGGTGAATCACAGCGTGCAGATCACATTTAGGTTTCTTAAGGCTGGAGATCCTGTATTAGGACAGCCCCATCTGAGCAGGGGAGGGAGGGCAGGCCTATGGCCTGACCTGGGCTAGAAGAACCACAGGATGTGGGAAGGGAGGATGCTGCCCAGGAGAGGCTGAAATGAGGGACTGAGGCTGGAGAGAGGAGACATGCAGACCACAGGGAGCTGATAAGTCAGGGCTGCACACAGGAGTCACAGGTGGGCTGGGAACCAGATATGGGTGGGGTGGAGTGATTAAGTGGTGACTGGAAGGATGGGACATGGTGGGCAAAGAGGGTTCCTCTGTCCTTTCAGCTGTCTCAAGGTCTCCAGCCCCTCCCTCATTGATGTGACCTACGACAGTCTTCCTAAAACAGCCTTTAGTCAAGTCATTGCCATGTGGAAGGAATCCCATGGCAAGGGTGTTCACTTTTACCACTCCTAATCAACACAGTACTGAAAGTCCGAGACAATGCAGGAAGAAAAGAAAAGGAAATAAAGCCATACACGTTGGAAAGGAAGAAATGAAACTGTCCTTTTCACAGATGACATGATTTTCTATGTAGAATCAACAAAAAAACTATTAGAACTAATAAGTGAGCCTACAAAAATTGCAAGATTCAAGACTAATATACAAAAATCCATTGTATTTTCTTATAATAATAAAGAAATGGAAATGAAATTTTAAAAAATTATAATAGCACACAAAAATGAAATACTTAGAAAAAATCTAACATAATGTAGTCAAGATCTACATGATGAAAACTGTAAGACACTAATGAAAGAAATCAAAGAAGTCCTAAATAAATGGAGAGTTACACTACTTTCATGGGTTCAAAAACTCAATATTGTTAAAATGTCCATTTTCAAAATTGATCTCTAGGTTCAACACAATCCAAATGAAAATCTCAGCAAACATTTTTTGCAGAAATTGACAAGCCGCTTCTAAAATTTATATGGAAAATCAAGGTAACTAGAATAGCCGACAGAACTTTGAAAAAGAACAAAGTTGAAGAACTCACATTGTATGACTTCAAGACAATATAAAGCTACTAAGCAAGGCAGTATGGTACGGTAAAAGGACAGAGAGTCCAGAAATACACCTACACCTCTATATTCAATTGATTTTTGACAAATGTTCAAAGGCAACTCAATGGAAGGATAGTCTTTTCAAAAAATGGTGAACAACCCATACGCAAAAAAAACACAAAAAACCCATAAGCAAAAAAAAAAATCTTGACCCATACCTTGCATCATATACAAAATTTAACCCCAAATGAATCATAGTCCTAAATATAAAACCTAAAACTGTAAAACTTCTAAACGAAAACGTATGAGAAAAATCTTTGTGACCTTGGGTTAAGGAAAGATTTCTTAATTACACACCAAAAGCACAATCCATAAAAGAAAAAACTGATAGAGGGACTTCCCTGGTGGTCCAGTGGCTAAGACTCTGTGCTCCCAATGCAGGGAGCCCAGGTTCAATACCTGGTCAGGGAACTAGATCACACATGCCGCAACTAAGAGTTCGCATGGTGCAACTAAAGTTCCCACGTGCCACAACTAAAAGATCCCATGTGCTGCAACTAAGATCTGGCAAAGCCAAATAAATGAATAAATAAAAATAATAATAAAAGGAAAATGTATTAAAAAAAGAAAAGAAAAAACTGATAACATACTTCAAAATTTAAAACTTCTGATCTTTGGAAGACACTGTTGAGAAAAATGAGATGACAAACCACAGACATGGAGAAAATATTTGCAAAACACATGTCTGAATCCTAAATAAATGAAGATTTCTTAAAACTCAATATTAAGAAAACTACCTAATTTTTTTAATGGGCAAATGACTGAACAGATATTTAATCTAAGACATACTGATGGTAAATAAGAACATGAAAAGATGTTCAAAATCATTAGTCATTAGGAAAATGCAAATTAAAACCACAATGAAATGTCACTACACATTTATTAGACTGTCTAAATTTTTTTAAAAACCTGACAAAGCCAAATGTTAATAATGCAGAGCAACTGGAATTCTTATATATTCCTTATGGGAATGCAAAATGGTACAGCCATTTTGGAAGACAATTGGGCAGTTTCTTATAAAGCTAAACATACAGTTACCATATGACCCAGCAATGCCAGCCTTAAGTATATACCCCCCCAAAAATGAAAACTTGTGTTCACATGCCTGTACACCAATGTTTATAGTGGCTTCATTTATAATCACCCCAAATTGGAAACAACCCAAATATCCTTCAATTGGTGAATGGGTAAACAAGCTGTGGCACAGCTATATGATGGAATACCACACAACAATAAAAAGGAGGAAACTCCTGATGTGGGCAACAACATGGATGAATCTCAAATGCATTATGCTAAGTGAAAGAAACCAGACTCAAAAAGCTATGATTACATTTATGTGAGATTCTGAAAAAGGAAAAACTATTGGGATAGAAAACAAATCAGTGGGGACTTCCCTGGTGGCACAGTGGTTAAGAATCCGCCTGCCAATGCGGAGGAAACAGGTTCGAGCCCTGGTCCGGGAGGATCCCACATGCCACGGAGCAACTAAGCCCATGCACCACAACTACTGAGCTTGCACTCTAGAGCCCGCGAGCCACAACTACTGAGCCCGTGTGACACAACTACTGAAGCCTGCGTGCCCTAGAGCCCATGCTCCACAACAAGAGAAGCCACCGCAATGAGAAGCCTGCGCACCGCAACGAAGAGTAGCCCCCGCTCCCCGCAACTAGAGAAAGTCCACGGTGAAGCAACAAAGACCCAACGCAGCCAAAAATAAACATTTTTTTAAAAAAGAAAACAAATCAGTGGTTGCCAGGGGCTGCACATAGGGAAAGAAACTGACTCAAAAGGCCATGAGGGAATTTGGGGGTGGGGGTGTTGGGGTTGACGGAACTGTTCTAAATCTTGGTTATGGCGGTGGTTACAGGACTTATGAGTTGGTCAAAATTCACACAACTGTGCACGTAAAAGGGTAAGTTTTACTGTATGTAAAGAAAAAACCCTATCAAGGCTCCCGGGTTTCCACTGCACCAAGGTTAAATTATCCACCTGACTTCTTTGCCTTTTAAATCTGGCCAATCCCAGGCAGACCACTTGCCCATGCCACAGCTGCTCCAAATAGAACTGTTTCCTCATCATCCTATCAACATTCCACAGGCTTTCAGGCTTCCCAGCTTTTCTGCAAGCTTTGCCCATCACTGCAATGCCCTTCCCTCGATTTATGCCCGTCCGAAACCACTAAGTGGCACGTCCTACCCTACACTGAAGTCCTCACTGAACTCTCAGTGCTCTCTCTGAGTCTGTGCTACACAACGTAGGGAGGCCCCTCTCCCAGAGTGTTCGCGGGTGTCTGGCGAGGGTTACTCTGATTTCCGGTTCCTTGTCAACACAAGCGCAGGAGGCAGCCTTACCTTCCCGCCCATAGCTCAAAATAATGCGCACGCGCCTAGCACACAGTAGCGCACCTTCGACGCAGCGCACCCAGGAAGGAGAGTGACCACCGAGCTCCAGGAGGACGTGAGATCTGAGCTGAATTTGGGTCTGGAAGGGCTAATGAGGCACCTTCGAGAGAAGTCAGGCCATCAAGGACCAGGGCGTAGCAGAAAGCGGAAAGTGCGGAAGTCCGGAAGGGGCAAGGTGACCACCCACAGCCCGATATAGTGGCGCCCCGCTCGGCCCCACGTACCTTGCCCTCGTAGGAGCGCTCGGCCGCGCTCACCGACATGGCCTGGATCAGCAGCAGCAGGAAGAGTGGCACCAGGAAGCTGGCGGCGGGTACAGCCACCACGATGCTGCGCACCGGCTAAGGAACAGCGCCTCCGGCCAGTCCTCCTTGGCCCCGCCCTTCACCCACCCCGACCCCAAACTGCCCCGCCCACGAGCCCCGCCCACCCTCTCTCTGCGCTCTATCCCAGTGTAAACCTCACCTCA
This sequence comes from Phocoena sinus, assembly GCF_008692025.1. Classification (NCBI taxonomy): domain Eukaryota; kingdom Metazoa; phylum Chordata; class Mammalia; order Artiodactyla; family Phocoenidae; genus Phocoena; species Phocoena sinus. Next base: position 72,821,792 of record NC_045766.1, on the reverse strand, counting down.
CCCTGCTGTCCAGGCCCCTGTGCCACCTCTAGCACTTCCCCTCCTTGACCCTGCTAGATGCTCACCCCTTCGCAGTTCCTCCTATCCCCACCCACCTGCCCGACTCTACCCACCGTCATCTAGTCCCACACTGGTCCTCCCGAGCGGCTTCGCGGAAAACCCCGCCCACCACTACCTCTGCACCGCGCCCTCCCCGTGACCCTCCTCCTCCGCTGTCCCCGCCCTCCCCACAGCTCCCCTCGTGGGTCCCACAGCCCAGCAGATACGCAATAGCCTTGTCCATGGAGAAGGGCAGGTGGGTCGTGCGCACCAGGAAGATCAGACAGGTGACCAGCATGGCACCTGAGTAGAGGCATAGTGACAGGATGAGCAGCATAAAGAAGCGAAAGTTGCGGTGACCGATGCAGTTATTGACCCACTTGCAGTGGTGATCAAAGTCCTAGGTGAGAGGGAGAGGGGGACCTCGAGGACCCAACCTCTGACTTGGGCTCCATCGCCCCCAAATCTGAGGCCTTACCCCCACCCTCTAAGCCACCTGCCCTTGGCCTCATGCACTGGCTCCCATTCCTAGGGAGACACTGAGCCACAAAGTCCCTAACACTCTGGCATTTCTGTGGTTAGAGCACCATACTGCTCTGTGGCTCACATAGTTTCATGTCAAGAGACCTTTAGAGCCGGGGCCTGCTAGTCTTCTCTGGGACACATCCTGGTGTAACTTCAGGCAGGACATAGAATATCTCTGGGCCTCTGTTTTCTTATCCACTGGATGAGCCTAATAATAACATCCTTGCTCAGCCAGTCTCCCAGGGTTGTAAGGACCAGTTAAGACAGCACATTGGTAAACTGTTGCAGGCTGTGCACTTAGAGCCCAGGAGACCAGGAGACCCTCTGGCCTGGACAGCCAGAAGAGGACAGGCAAAGTTCCCCTGGCCAGGCCTGCAACCTGCCTGAGGGCCTCGGGCATCTAGTGTCAGTGAGCCCTCGATAAGTCAGGGGTATCCTTCCTTCCCCTGGCCTGACCAGGCCCAGCATAGATGTGGATGCCCCTCTGCATGTCAGCACCAGTGCAAGAAAGGGCCAGCCTCCCAGGAAAGGTGCAGGCACAGCGGCAGTGACTTGTATGAGTGACCAAGAGTGACTGGAAATTACTGCCACCCTTGGTCTTTAGCAGTCCTGGAAGTAGTTGCACACTGACCACAGGCCCCCATGTGAGTGGGCCTCCTGGTCCCAGGCAGGTGCTGGGAGGGTAGGTGGGCAGGTGAGAGGGGCACTTACCTCCACACAGATGTTGCACCAGGGGCAGTGGTAGGTCCGGGGCGGGCGGTGGAAGCAGCACTTATGGCACCACTGCAGGCGGAAGGCCCTGTGGTTCACCCATACCACATGTACCATCGTGGGGCCCTGTTCATTGGAGCCTGGCATGGGAAAGGGATTGAGCAGCAGCAAGAGGCCCTTCCGTCAGTCTGCTGCAGCAGAAGGGTGTGGGCACGCAGCCCCACAGCATCACTGGGCTCCAAGAAGGGTGGGGACCAGGTGGGCAGGGGAATCCTTAGTCCCCACTGAGCAAGCTGGCCAAGCTTAGAGAGGCTGGCAGTCAAAGGGAAGGTGGGTTTCCAGCCCGAGGAGTTATTTGAGAACTCAGGCCTTTGCCAGTGTGAGCAATGCTTTAAGGAATCTGTGTGGTAGGAAGGAGGAAGAGGAAACTGAGTGGTTGTGAAGAGCTGGCTTCTCTACCCAGCCTACCCTAGCCCTCCCCTCCAAGGCTACTGGAAAACCTCCAAAATTCTGTTTTTCCACACCTCCGTGGCTCGAGAAGTGAAGTGCCAGATGCAGGGCTTGAGCACATGAGGACATGGGGTGAAGGGGTCCTGAGGCCCCAGGCGGGGAGATGGAAGGAGCACTTTAGGAGTCATCCCAGCAGGCAGGAGCCCTTCGGGTGCTGCTTCCTTCTCCCAGGGGTCCAATGTCTCACCTTGATGCAAGATGCCAGGGTCTGAGAAGTTGAGTGAAACGAGACTGAAGAAGGTGAGGATAAAGAGGAGGCCTGTGATGATGGGAAAGGCCCATTGCCCGTCCTGGGCCAGCCACCTGCAACTGAGACCAGAGCAGGAGTCAGCCCTGATCTGGGGTGGCCTGAAGCTCCCCCCAGGACCCAGTCCACCGGGTCAGGACCCACAGACCATAAATCCTGGTCTAAATATCCAGGCTGGTGACAGATCCATAGAAACTCTACCAAAGGTCATCGAGTATTACCAGCCACCCGCAGCTCCCAGGTGCACCAAGCACTCTATACCTCTGTGCCTTCGCACGTTCAGTTCCCTCTGCCTAGAACCTCTTCCTTTCCCTGACCCCTCTTCTGTACTCTCCCTGCCTCCGTACTATCGTTATGTGTTTTCCTTTCTGTTGCTCTGTAAGAAAGCTGTCAGCTTGTGTGGGAGACTTACGGGAATGCGAAGAAGAGGCCACTGAAAACGACCAGCAGCACCACGTTGAAGGCGGCAAATAGGCTCGGGAGGATCCAGGGGGGTGGGGCCTGAGGCGGGCTATGGGGCTCCTTCAAGAGCGGCATGGCTGGCCCTCCCATGGCCCCAGGGGAGATTAGGGCCCCCAGACTCCCTCCCCACTGCTGGCTCCAGGAGCCCCATGGCCACAGCAGCCTCAGAAGCCACAGCCCAGGGTGGATGGAAAGAAGTCCCAGTGTGACATCACAGAGGCTGAGGAGAGTGGGGGCTAGGGGCTCTTCAGCAGCCCTGTCTGCCGTCTGTGACCATCACTTCCAACAGCAAACCATACCCCTACTTGTGCTGGGGACAGAGAGGTCCTGCCCCTGCGAGGTTTGAGACTACATGAGATTAGAGCAACACGTGGGGAGAAGCTGGGTGGTGCTACTCACCGTTTCAGGCTCAGTGCTAAAGCAAACGGTGTTCATTGTTCTATCTCCATTTTTTCCTTGTTGTTGTTACAAAATTGCACTTTGGGGGAGGAGGCAGCTAAATCTTCCCTTGTTTCCAGGTTTGGCTTCACAACACAATTCTGGTCAATGAGACATAAGTGGATGTCTGAGCGTTTCTAGAAAGGCTTTTGCTTTCCTGATAAAAGGGGGAAAAGACACAGTTGGTGCAGCTTTGCCCCTTTCTTCCTGTTTTGAACCTGGACGTGCTGGGCTTGGTCCACCTCGACCCATTAGGCAATAAGTCAACATGGGACACGAACAGAATGACAATAATGATACTGAGTCACTGCCCCAGCCTTGAACCGCCTCCCTCTGAGCTGTTTATTATGTGAGAAAATAACTGGGTTTTCTGTTACATACAACTGATATTTGTCATTTATTTTAGTCACTGAGCATCTGAACCCCTCTGTGTTTGGAGGATCCCTGAACTGTAAGTCTTGATGAAGGGCAAAGACTTTCTCCATCCTAACTGAACCTGAAAATGCCAGATACTTGCATTCAAAGCCTCTCTTGCAGCTAACACACAGGCCTGTGACTTGGGTGCCACCAATTAGCCTCAGATCTGCTACCACCAACCAACTGAGGGGTCCACTGAGATGCAGCAACTGTCCTTTTAAAACTTAGATCATGGCCTCCGATTAGAACCTTCCAACTGCTTCGCTGCCCACTCAGAGTAAAGTTCAAAGTCCTTACCATGGCCTTCAAGGCCCTCCCTGATCTGGCCCCACTAACTTTCTGACCTCATTTCCCAACACTCAGCCTCATACTCACTCCACACTCGCCAGGCCCAATGGCCTCCATGCTGTTCCTCAAACACACGTGGTATAGTCCAGTCCTGGGTTCTTCACACTTGCTCTTCTCTTTCCCTGGAATTCTCTGCCACATATTCACAGAACTTGTTCCCTCACTTCATTGTATTCTTTGTTCCAGCGGTGCCTTCTGCCGTTATCCACATGCCTGCATCTCCAACTGTTTCCCTACGATAGATTCCTAACAGTTGGATTTAGGGCCAATGAATACGAATATTGAAAACATATTTCAGAGTCGAATCGTTGCCTTACCTGACTTGGACGTGTCTCTCACCTGCATCCACTCTTCGCGTCCTGTCATTCCAGTCTTGTGCTGCCCAGTGCCCGCCTGCAGGATGGCCCATGAGCAGATCTGCTACTCGGACAAGTACTTCGATGAGCACCACGAGTACTGGCGTGTCATGTTACCCAGAGAACTTTCCAAACAAGTACCCTAAACCCATCTGATGTCTGAAGAGGAGTGGAGGAGACTTGGGAGTCTAGGCTGGGTTCATTACGCAATTCACGAGCCAGAAGCACACCTTCGCTTCATACGACCTCTTCCAAAAGGTCAACAAAACTGAAGTATATCTGGGGATCATCAATTAAGTCTTTTTCAAATTTAATGTATATGTGTATATAAGGTAGTATTCAGTGAATACTTGGAAAATGTACAAATGTACAGATTGTTCATCCATGTCTGTGCGTGAGCTGTATTCTTCACAGCAACAGAGCTCAGTTAAATGCAACTGCAGGTAGGTTAACTATAAGGTGGTTAAGATAAAATTTCTTCTAGCCAGTTTTTCTCTTAATATAAATGCCTGTTTGAATTTACCTGTTACTTTTGTTAAATAAAATTTGTATGTCACATTTTAAGAAAATTTAAAATAAAACATATTTTACATAATTTATAAATGCTTTCTAGAGAGTTTGTGCACGTTTATACTATTATGACCATACCCATATCATAATACTAACACTATAATTAGGTATTAATGTAAAATAATTTCTCCAATTTTATAGATGACAAGTGATAACTTGATCTTTTAATTTATATCTCCTTAAATTACTTATGAAATTAAATATTTTTATATATCTATAGGTCATTTTATTGTAGTTTTTTGAATTGCCTGAACTCTTTTTCTTATTGTGGTAAATATACATAACATAAAACTTATGTTATGTATAAACCATCACTACTATCCATTCCAGAACTTTTTCAGCATCCCAAGTGGAAGCTCTGTACCATTAAACAGTAACTCCTCATTCCCTCTCTCCCCAGTTCCTGGTAACCACTGTTTTACTTCCTATCTCTATGAATTTGACTATTCTAGGCACCTCACAAAAGTGGAATCATACATCTGTCCTTTTGTATCTGCCTTATTCCACTTAGCATAATGTCCTCAAGGTTCATCCTTGAGCTTCAGCAGTCCTGGAAGTTGGTATGTTGTAGCATGTATCAGAATTTCCTGACTTTTTAATACTGAACAATATTTAATTGTATGTATGTGGCACATTTTGTTTATTCATTCATCCTAAATGTTGATGGACGTTTAGGCTGTTTCCACCTTTTGGCCATTGTGAATAATGTTGCTATGAACATGGGTGCACAAATGTTTATTCAGGTTCCTGCTTTCAATCTTTTGGGTCATATGGTAATTCTATGTTTAGTTTTTTGAGGAACTGCCATAGTATTTTCCATAGCAGCTGCATTATGTTACATTCCTGCTAACAATGGACAAGGGCTCCAATTTCTTCTCATCCTTGCTAACACTTTTTGTTTTCTTCTGTTTTTGTTTTTGTTTGTTTTTTACAATATCTATCCTAATGGGTATGAAATGGTATCTCATTGTGCTTTTGATGGGAGTGTTGGGTTTTTCTTTCTGATTTGCAGGAGCTCTCTTATATTAAAAATTTTGGTTGTGCTTATTGCAAATATGTTCCCAATTATTGTTTGCCTTTTAATTTTGCATGCAATATTTAGTGTATAAAGTTTTGTTGTTTTTATATAATCAAATCTATGGATCATTGCCTTAGCATCATCTTACCTTATTTCTATGTCTTTCCCCTCCTTCTATCTGATAAATATTTAACTATATTTCTTGTTTTCTTTTTCATTTAACTCTTTAACCTACCTGAAATTAATGTAAGGGTAAGATACAAGGTAAAGGTCTATCTAATCGTGTCTTTTCCCCATGTCTTTATAATCAGTTGTTCCAGCATCATTTATCAAATAAGCTTTCCTTTCCCTCTTACGACAGATACTAAGTTCTTCATGTGCACTAAGATCTGCGGGTAGCACTATGAGGTGCCTCCCAGAACCCCCTTCAGGAATGAAGATCTTATCCCCCCAGTGGCTAGAAAACAGCCTCAGCTTTGGGGATTGCCTCCCCTAAAGAAAACTGCCTCACCCAGGGTCCCACTTCCTTCCAGGGGCAGGTTGCATCCAAGGAGTGGTCCAACATGAGGTTATAAAGGCCCAGACACTTTGCCCCAGTGCAGGACAAATCCGAAGGGCCATCCTAGCCCCCATGTGACCTTGCAGTTGGCTGAGGCTTTTATTAGGCCCTTACCACAGATTGACTTCTCCCTTTGCTCAGCCCTGCTTCCTTCCCTTTCCTTTCTTTCCCTTGCCTTCCACAGGTGTTGGTCCCAAAATCATCCCCTAATAAACACCCTATGTGCTAATCTCTAGAGTTTGTTTGTGGACTTTTTCTTTCATTGATTTATTGAATTTAGCACCCTGTATTTCCATGTTTGTAGTTTTAGAATTCAGGGGCCTTTTTGCATTCTTAGTTGTCATCATCTGAATCCCTAAACTTATGATGTTGTGTAGTAAACAAAAACATCAGAACACAAAAATATTCACTAATGAATGAGAAATGAGGCCCCACTCAAATATCACCTTTCCTTTAATACTAGCATCTTCCTTTTACATCTCAACTGCAATGCAAAACAATGCCAAGTACAGGTACGATGACAACTTATTGCAAAGTGACATTTTAAATCTTGCAAAAGAAGCAGCATCTTATGATGTTGATTGGCATTATATTAGAATGCAATTTAAATTTTTTTAATTTTAAAAAACTGTATTTTTATTGAGTTAACACTGGTTTTAACATTATATACTTTTCATGCATAGGACATTATATTTCCAATTCTGTATACACTTAACAGCATGTTCACCACCAAAAGTTTCCATCCATCAACATGCAGTTGATCCCCTTTACGCATTTCATCCTCCCTCCCGCCCCTTACCCTCTGGTAACCTCTTGGTTACCAAACCAAAACTATTTGGTTTTGGTTTGATTTGGTTCGTTTATTTATTCTGGGTTTTTTTTTAAAGAGATAATATTATTTAAATGACCCCAAAAGTAATCAACCAATAAGGGGCTAGTCTAAAACAGCTTAGAATTGAAGAATGGGATATCAATAAGGTTGATAACATGGTAGACTCTTCAAAAAAGAATGCCTAAGGCTTCACTGGTAAATTATACCAAACGTTAAAGAATAATGAACACCAGCCCTTCTCAAACTCTTCCAAGAGATAGAAGAGGAAAGAAGAAAGAACACTTCCTAATTCATTATATGAAGTTAATATTACCATGATACCCAAGCCATATGAAGACATTACACACACACACACACACTCACAAGATCCCACAGGCCACAGGGCAAATAAGCCCACGCGCCACAACTACTGAGCTCGCACACCTCAATGAGAGAGCCCGAGTGCCACAAACTACAGAGCCCATGCTCTCTGGAGCCCGTACGCCACAACCAGAGAGAGAAAACCCGCACACCACAACTGAGAGAGAAGCCCACACGCCTCAGCGAAGATCCCGTGTGCTGCAACTAAGACCGACACAGCCAAAGAAATAAAGAAAATAAATAAATTTTTTTAAAAAGAAGAAATACGGTATTTAAAAAAATAATAAATAAATATCAAATGATTGAGGAGCACTAGGGAAAACTGATGAAATTTATGGTTGGTTGGTCTTTTTTTTTTCAAAAATTACCCTTACACTGAGAAAGCCAAAACTGAAGTGATAGATGTCTTATCATGTTACCATATGATTTTGTGGAGAAAATTAAACCCAAAAAAAGAAAAATGAAGTGAAGAATTCGTTCTTTTTCTTTAATAGGTTATTACTTTTTAAAATATTTATTTATTTATTTGGCTGTGCCGCGTCTTAGTTGCAGCATGCAGGATTTTTGTTGCTGCACGCGGGATCTAGTTCGAACCTGGGCCCCTGCACTGGGAGCGCGGAGTCTTAACCACTGGACCACCAGGGAAATCCAAAGAACTTGTTGCTCTTGATTCTAAAAATCAGTGTTTGACAGCTAGCAGTCCTAAATTAGCAAGAGAAGAACCTGATTGGCTGGTCCAGGTCACCTTCCTGATACGCCTTAGCTATGGATGGCTCGGCCTTAACTAATCCATGGGTCCCACTGTGTAGAAGATAGGGACTTTGGTTCGGACAGAAGTACCACATCAGCACTAAAGCCCTCCCTCTCACCAACCCCCTGCCATTCTTCCTTCCATCATCATCCATCCTGAGGATTAGCCAGTCTCCCCTGGGCCTCCCAGCGCCTGCTGCCCGGCTGCGGAAACATGAGTGTCAGCCCAGCAGTCTTCCCTTTCCAACTCCCTCCTGCTCTTCAAACCTCCTCTCCTGCCTCCACCACCCCCGACCCCCCATTTCTGTCCCAAAGAAGTTTCAGAGAACATCAGCACACTGTGTTCTCCTATAGGGAAGTCTAAAGTTCAGGGCTCTGGGCAGTTAAGCTCAAGGCCTCTCACCAGGCTAGAGATGAATGACCCAGGGAAGATGGAACACTCCTGTGGAAATGGTTGAGGAAGTTGAGTCAGCCTGCGCCTTGCTAGGGTGGGGCCCAGGCGACTGACCCTCCGGAGGTTAGTGCCCTTGTCTTATGTGTTGTGCCCTTACCTCTACCTTAGGAGGTAACTGGCCCCTGAGACTCCTGGATCACTACATTGTCCTGTCCAGAGAACTGTACTTTAGGAGAAGGGTGAAAGAGGGAGAGGGCTCTTCTTGAAACTCAGGAGATATTTTGAGGTGCTGTGGGACAGGAGTAGGGAGTCTTCTTGGTGCCACATCAGTAACTCCCTCCTCTGATTGTATTTACTTACCAGCCCAGAGCGGGGGGATTTCTCTACCTTCCCAGAACTGATTCTCTTGACCCTCTCATGGGCCTTTTTTCTTCTCTCTTTCTTTTTTTTACTATCGAAAACTTCATCTGAGCCTCAACACAGCCCCTGACCCATGTCCCTTCTGCCTCTCTCCACACCTCCATGTCTTTCTATCCAACCTGGTGTCATAACGCCTCTGAGCCTCAGTTTCATTATCTGTAACATGGGAATAAAGATAGCATTTACCTCATAAGAGTAATTGTAAGGTTTAAATGAGATAAGGAACATGCAGCAATTCCTACAGCACCTGGTGCATGGATGCTCAATATACATTAGCTACTGTTGCTATGATTTTATTATTTTATCATTCATGCAACCAATTCTAAGGAGCACTTAGTATGTGTGAGGTCCTGTGCTGGGAACTTAGGGGTACTATGCTTGGCCTTAAATAGGTTTAAATCTACTTGGAGAGAGAAGAGAAATCACCAATCAATAAAATAGTTCAGAAGCATACAATTTGGCGGTTTTTCAGAATCTGTCAAAATGCCCAGAAATCTCACTCAGTAACTCTGCTTCTTAAATACACCCTCCCCCACTCCCCATTTGCTGCATCTTCAGGGGTTGGGGGGGGCTGTTTGGCTGGATGAGCCTGTCATCAGGATGCTGTGGGCTGGGCTTTGGGAAGCCCACATGGGCCTTGTCTGGACTTCCCGGCTAGCCCTCCCTTCCACACTCCAAGCCAACAGCACCAACACAGTCAAGGCCTCAGCCCTGACTTCCATCTTCAGGGGGACAGAGCCAGCGTTCCAGCCAGATTCTGAGCGAGAGGGGGTTGCTGACCAGGGGGTTTTGCCCGGAGGACCAAGGATTTTGTCTCTAAAAGGCTCCTTAGGAGGGATGGAGGGTGAGGGCGGGCTGGGGGCAAGGGGCGGCCAGAGGCATTTGTGGGAGGGAGGAAGGAGGGGCCACACCTACCGACAGGGAGGAGTAGGAACCAGGGAACTCAACCAGCCAGCCGAGGGGATCAAATTCCTCTGCGGTGAACTCTGAGATAGGAGCTTGTGGTCACGGAGGCCTGAGAAGGGAGAGAGCCAGAGGGAAAGACCCAGCCACTCCACCAACCCACAGCCCAGTCCCGCAGGCAGCAGAGCCGGCAGGAGCCACCTTCCCCGGGGCCCACGCCTGCCTGTCCCTCCTGGGTCCTCAGTGCCTGCCGGGAAGGAAAGCCGGAGAGAAAAAGGAGACAATGGAGCCAGACAGGACTCAGATAAAGCTTGATCCCAGGTGAGTGAGGGAGGCAAGCCCCGAACCAGGAGCCGGTTGCTAAGCAGCAGGGGCCCCTCTCACTCTGACCTGTCCCTACCTCCCTCTCAGGGCCCTTTGGCTCCCAGCACACAGAATGACCCAGGACTAATAATGGTCTGGCCATCCCACAAGGTCCTCAGGGACACTGTGGGGTAGGGCGAGTGTATGACCCTTCAGAGCCTTGGCTGTGGCCACCAACCAGGGAGAGAAAGATCCCAGAGGTGGGGGCAATGAGGGGCATGCACAGAGCCCTGACCAGCTGGAGATCCATTCCTGGTACTAAGGGTCCACTCTTTCTCTGGGACCCTGCGGTTTCTCCCTAGCCAACCTCTGGGCTTCTGTCCCAACGGAAGTGGAGAAAATGGACCATGGGCTTTTTGAGCACTGCAGCCAGACCTACCCATGGCCTAGGTGGCAGCCTGCCTTACACAGTGACCCAGGCCAATTCTCCATTCCCTCTAAGAGTCAGGGCCTTGAGGGGAGATGGACAAGCTCCCTGAACCCAGGAGTATTTGAGGGAATGTCAGGTTGCTGGTGTCCCTTCTGCTACCCTCCCCGTCCCCAGGTCCTCATATTCTGAACACACGCTGGTGTCTCTCCAGGTACACGGCAGATCTTCTGGAGGTACTGAAAACCAATTACAGCATTCCCTCTGCCTGCTTCTCTCACCCTCCCACAGCAGCCCAACTTCTGAGAGGTGAGTCAGGGACCCTCTGTAGAGGGAACTGAAAGGAGGGAAAAACTGAACATCCCGGGGGAAGTCAGAAAAGCTGAGAGGAGCTGAGGAGAGGTGGTCCTGAGCTAGCCAGCCTGGAGGGCCTGGGAAGATGACTGGCCCAGTGTCTGTCTGTCATGGTAAAAACCTGGGAGAAGAACAACTCCTAGAGGAGACAAAAGGCCAAAAGAGAGGTGCAACAACATGGCCCACAGACAAAGCTGCATGTTGGGCCTCCCCAGCTCAAATTGGGGACAGTGGTCTGGAGCATTTTTCAGACCCCAGGGCCACCCAGGGACTCAAGCTGGTGCCCAAAGCCCCACAGAATGCCCCTGAGGTGTGCACAACATCCTCCTCAGGAGAGGGTCTGTACAGTTCTAGTGGGATGGTTATTATGAATAATGTTCTGAAAATTTAGGTGAACCTGTAAAAGTATTCTGACAGTGTTGGCCAACTAGATCCTATTACTGAATTGCTTTTGAAAGGGAAAAGGCAGATGATGGGACTCTGTTTATTCCTTGGACACGTAAAACAGGACAATCAAATGACCCTAGCATCTTGAAAAGCAAATGTGGCTCCCATCCACATTTTATTTGGTTTCCCTACTGCGTGACAACACACCAGTATTGTCAACCAGAGGCAATTTTGTCCCACTGGAGACTTTTGACAATGTCTGGAGGCAGTTTCAGTTGCCACAGCTAGAGGGTGCTACCGGCATCTAGTGGATAGAGGTCAGGGATGTTGCCCTGGAAACAAAGGAAAGTCCCCAGGACAAGGAATTATCTGGGCCAATGTGTCAACAGTGCTGAGATTGGGAAATCCTTCCTCACACAATGAAAATGGATCTCACATTGCTTTGCTACAAAATGTGCAAATAGAAGCACCAAGGATGTTCAAAGCAGGGAGACCATCCTGAGCCTGGTAGTCTGGAGAGCTGCCTTGTCCCCAAGTGGAACTGTTGGAGTGGGTAGCAGTTGGAAAGTGGAGAGCCGGTGGTGGGCACGGCTGGGGTTGGGGTGGAGATAGAAGGTGCAGGCAGGTTCTCCAGACACTGAGGAGCTGGATCTGGCAAGAGTCAAGGTTACAGGTGGGGAAACAGGGGACAATTGAGAGGGCTGGGCAGGTAAGGTGGGGCCTGATGAGTGTCAGGCAGAGGAGTTGTACTTTATCCCGCAGACAGAAGGAGCGGACAAGGGCTCTGAGATTGGGAGGGGCTGGATAGTGTTTCAGGATCATTAATCAGCAATCAAGATAGACTTTGGGGAAGAAGAGCCTTGAGAATCAGGGGTATAAACTGGAGGTTATTGCCCCAGCCCAGCAGGAAGGGCAAAACCTGAGCCAGATCAGTGTCAGGGAAAGGAAGGGAAGATTGGAAAATACAGGCAATCCAAAGAAAGAGCAGGCAATCTGGTAAATATTTAGACAAGGTAAGTGAAGGAAAAAGAAACTCTAAAGATGACTCCGAGAATCTGGACAGTGGTGATGACACTGACAGAAATAGGAGAGTCAGGAAGAGGTGCCCATTGGAGGATGTGGTGAAACCCCTTCCTCCTTCATTTATAAACTCTGTTATTCCTTAAATTAAATGCCATTTAAGAAAGAACTATTCTGGAAGAACTATTGAAACTTTCAATAATCTGTTTTTGAAATGCCTGTGATATGATTGCAATTATAATCCCTACACAATTATTTTTTTAATGGACTGATCCAAACATTTATTTGTGGGAGTCAAGGACCAAGAAAAGCCAAGACAATTTTGATAAAGAGTAAGGAAGGTATGTGCCCTACCAGATATTAAGGGTTATATATCAAGACTAGAGTAATTAAAGCAATAATGTAATAACTGCAACCACACAACTCAGATTGGGACTTGAACCCACTGTCTTTTTTTTTTTTTCCTTTAAAAAACATTTATTTATTTGTGGCCACACTGAGCGGCATGTCGCATCTTAATTTCTCGACCAGAGGTCAAACCCATGCACCCTGCAGTGGAAGAGAGGACTCTTAACCACTGGACCTCCAGGGAAGTTCCCCACTGTCTTTTCATTGAAATCACATGCCTGGTCTCAGGACTTACTGAAGCCCAGGTTCTTTATGCTTCTGCACAGAAGAAATTCAGTGAAAGGCAAAGTGATAGGTAAGAAGTAGATTTATTTACAGAGCTACACACTCCATAGACAGAGTGTGACACATCTCAGAAGGCGAGAGGCCCTGAAATATGGGGTGATTAGTTTTTGTGAGCTGGGTAATTTCATAGGCTAACTAGTGGGAGGATTATTCCAACTATTTTGGGGAAGGGGCAGAGATTTCCAGGAATTGGGGCACCGCTCATTTTTTGTCCTTTTATGGTTGGCCTCCAAACTGTCACAGCACCTGTGGGTGTGCCATTTAGCATATGCTAATATATTACAATCTGTGTATAATGAGGCTCAAGGTGCACTGGAAGTTGAATCTTCCACTATCTTGGACCTGGTTGTTTCTAACCAGTTTATGTCACATCCTCAAGAGCTATGGTTTTTAGAGGTTGTGTCCTTCCCCCTTCCCTCCTGTTTCACAAGGGGCCTGACAAGCAGAAAAATGAAATAAAATAGAGAGACTAGAAATAGACCCATGGCCACTTGGGGACTTGCTATATGAAAGGATGGTATACACATCAGTGGGACAGGATGGACTCTTTGAGGAGTGATGCTGGACAATTGCCTGTCCCTATGGCAAGAAAATAAACATGAAAATAACTCCAATATAGCTTTAATCCAGATAGATTAAGTACCTAAATGTAAATGCAAACATTTTTACAAAAGAAAATTTGGAAAGATATCCTTATAGTTGGAAGTAGAGAATAATTTCTAAAATAAAACACAAGAAAGTACAAATGATCTTAAAGATTGACTACATAAAGCAAACAAAATTCTGTACAACTAAAAACACTATAAACAATGTTAAAAGCCAAACCAAAGACTGGGAGAAGATATTTTCAAGCCTTATAGCCAACAAAGGATGATTAGTCAGTATAAGAAAAATTACCCAGTAAAAATTAGGTAGAATAGATGATCATACAATTCATACTAGAAGAGGAAACCCAAATGGCCAATAAAGGTACAAAAAGGTTACCTGTTTTGTTAGGAATTAGGGAACCTCAAGTTAAACAATGAAATAACATTTCACTACTCTCTCAAAGATGAAAACTGAAAGTCTGATAATCCCAAGTGATGGTGAATTTAAGGTGAACTGTGAACTCTCATAGACTGCTGGTGGGAGTACAAATTGGTATAACCACTTTGAAGAGCAATTAGATACCGTTAACACTGAAAATTCTCATCTCCTACAACCCAGCAATTCTAATTCTAAGTGTTTGAATAGAGGAACTCTCCTGTACATGCCAAGGAGACACATTTAAGAATGCTTATGGTAACATTTGTTTGTCACAATGAAAATAATAACAACCATGAAAGCAATGTTGAGTGGAAAAGCATTTCACAGGATAATACCATTTATATAGATTTTTTTATAGTGCAAAGCAATATAATATGTTGAGTATGTACATATATTGTAAAAAATTAAAACATACAGGAAAAGATACACCTCAACTTCAGAATAGTAGTTAGCCCTGGGAGGTGAGGTAGGGAAGTGAAAAGGATCCAGGAGGTATATACAGGGGCCTTCAAGTACATCTGTAATGTTTTATTTTTCTAAGAATAACTTTTGAAGCAAAGTTGGCAATATCATAACATTCTTTAAAATGGATTATGGATATATTAATATTTGCTCTATTACTATATTTATTTTTTAAATCTTAATAATTTTAAAAATAATTTTTGACAGGCTGTGATGAAATGTTAGATGAAAAAAACAGAATGCAAAATTTTACAGTATGATTGCAGTAATACAATATGTATGAACTTTAACCAGGATGCTTTTTTTTTTTAACATCTTTATTGGAGTATAATTGCTTTACAATGGTGTGTTAGTAACAAACTTTACTTTGTTAACATTCACTTTATAACAAAGTGAATCCGTTATACATATAACAGGATGCTTTTTTAAAGCTAGTTTTTACTGAGCAAATACTACATTCCATGCTAAGAGGTTTAATTGGAGGATAAACAACCTGCCCAAGATTATAGAGCATGGAGTAAATGGAATTTTACTTTGAATTCAGAGCCTATGCTCTTAACTTCCATGGAAATACGTTATGCAAAAATGAAAATAATTTTTGGTTAGGAACTAGCTAGGATTACGGTGATACTCTTTTTTCAAAATTTTAATGTTCTTATATTGTTTTCATTATTTAAAAAAGTAATCTTCACTGTTACAGATACAGTGGGAAATTTGCTAGTTGCTAAAGGTATAATTGTATTCAAACAGGTGAGTTAGACAAGCATTTCCCAAAACGTGTTCTTTGGAATACTAATCCTAAGGAGTGCTCCATGAAAACAGAGCCTGTAGAAAAATAAGTTTTGCAAAATCTATATTCTGTAACCTCCTTTTGGAAATTAACAATATAAATCAGATTTAAAACTTGGTATATTCCACAGGAAAGAAACATGTTTAACCTTGTTTAAAGTGTTTCCAAAGATCCTTGTGCCACTGGATACTTTTGTTCCATAATATTTATTAAGATGCAGAAAAAAAAAAAGATAGAGGACAATCTTCCAAGAAGATAGATGAATTTGAAGTAGAGTAGTGGTGTCGGGCTATGTATGCTAAGGAAGTTCTCTCTCTCATACTTTTGTGCTATGGAAGTGGATACAAGAGCCAGTAGATGCTGCAAGTATGAGCACCAAAGCCAGCAGATACAAGAAACTGCAAAAGCACTTCCATATTGAACAGTTGGAATATGCCTCACCTCCACCTTCATCAACTTAAGCAACCTTAGGGCTGCATTTGATCGTTTATATCACTCCACATTCCCTTCCATAGCTATGTGAACACACACTAAGAGTCAGCATGTGTAATGGTGAAGAGAATGGACTTAGGGTCAGGAACCCCTGGGTTTAAATCCCAGCTCCATCACTTCCAGGCTGTGTGACCATGGGTGAGGTGCTCAACTCCCTAAGCCTAGTTTCCTGAAAAAAACCTATAAAATGGAGATGACAATAAGAATTCTCATGGGGTCATTTCTTTCATTCAACAAATAGTCACAGTTACTGTTCCATGCACTTGGAGATAGAACAGAAAACAAGCCTGACAAAATCCCTGCCTTCACAGAGTTTATACTACCATCACTCTGATGGGGATAGACAACAAACAAGTAAATAAATATGTAAATAACCTAACTGTTGGGGGCAGCTTGGGGGAGAGGAGGTAACACCATACTGGACGCTCAAGGGAGGCTGGCTGAGGAGGGGGGTTTGAGCAGAGAGCTCAGTGATAGGAAGGAGCCCGCCACAGGGAGCTCAGGGAGGAAAGATGAACTGACAGAAGCCAAGTACCAAAAGGTTCTGGAGGTGGAAACAGCTCAGGTGGTTGTTGGGAGGCTGAGGAGTGGTAGGGAAATCCTAAACCTCAATAAACAGAAGAGGCGAAAGGGAGCGATTGAGTTTGGAGAACGCAGGGTGCGGGAGAGGATGAGGAATCAGTAGAGGAGACCTAGGGTCAGAGACCAAGAGAGGAATCAGGAGAACTGTGGTTCTGGGGGTCAAGGGGAGGGAGATTTTCAAGAAGGGGGAACAGTCAAGGACAGTGAACACTTGCTGGCTTCTGGAAGGGCTGTTTCCACTCTCAGCTCTCAGTGAGCTGATGAGGACAAGAGTCAAGTAGGGGGTGGGGGAATCCCACAAGGAGAAGCCTGCAGCGGTATGCCCCTTCCCGACAATGGATGTTGGTTTTTAGAAATCTACTGAATTAATTTTGGTTTCTGCCTATCTGGACTTTATATTTTATCTGTATTTTTTTAACTAAACATTTCTATTGTAAAAATAATTCAATGAAGTCAGTATGAAAATAGAGAAAAGTGAAAAGAGGAACAGTAATGTATGGTCCCACCACTCAAGACCAGCACTGCAAATGTCATAGCGTGAGTTCTGTTTTCTATGCTTTTATTTAGCATTAGTGGAAATCATACTATACTACAATTTTATGTCCTGTTTTTATAAGCACGACATCATATGATTTTTTCACGTCATTCTGTTTGGCAAAGTATGTGTTTTTAAAAAAACTTTTTGTTATAAGATACGTATTCACTATAGAGTAATTGGAAAAGAAAGAGGACAAAAGCCACCCACAGTATCATCACTCAAAGACAGCATTGTTAATTAATTTCTAGGCTTTTTTCTAGGCAATGATTTTTTAATGTTTTTATTTTATCAAAGTAACACATTAACATGTGTTAAAAATTTAAATAGTACAAAAAGGCTACTAAAGAAAATCAACTATCCCCTGCCCTATTTATTCTCATTTCTTTTTTTTTTTTGGCCATGCCACGCGGCATGCAGGATCTTAATTCCCTGACCAGGGATCAAACCCCACACCCTCTGCAGTGGAAGCACAGAGTCTTAACCACTGGACCGCCAGGGAAGTCCTCCTTTTTTAGCTGATGATTATTCTGATAGTTACCTTCAAATTACCATTATTTCCTGTGGCATCAATTTTGGACATTATCTGTAGCTGCCTCTATAACACATGAAAGTTTAATTCACTTAGCACCAAACTTCTTCCACTCTTTCCACATAGTTATGTCAATATTTTTAGTTGGTTATCTGTATAGCTGTATATACTATACCTATATTTTATTTCTTATTCTGCCAACTATGGACAGTACTTCTTCACTTTCCATTTTATATGATAAAGATATTAGGGCCCCACTCTTTCCATCAACTCTTTTCTACCTTTCTCTCCCCAAATCCTTTAAATGTGGTTATAATTTTACCACGCTACTTATTTTTATTTTTTATTTTTATTTATTTTTTGGCCACACCACGCAGCTTGCAGGATCTTAGTTCCCCTACCAGGGACTGAACCCAGGCCGCTGGCAGTGAAAGTACCAGGTCCTAACCACTGGACTGCCAGGGAAATTCCCTTTGCTAATTTTGCATTCTGCTTTGTTCACATAAAGATTTGTTTGTTTTAGTCATAAATTACATACAGTAAAGGGCAATGGTTTTTATTTTTATTATTTTTGGCTGCACTGGGTCTTCGTTGCTGCGCGCGGGCTTTCTCTAGTTGCGGTGAGCGGGGGCTACTCTTCGTTGCGGTGCGCAGGCTCTAGACGTGCGGGCTTCAGTAGTTGTGGCTTGCGGGCTCTACAGCGCAGGCTCAGTAGTTGTGGCGCACGGGCTTAGTTGCTCCGCGGCAATGTGGGATCTTCCTGGACCAGGGATCAAACCCGTGTCCCCTGATTTGGCAGACAGATTCTTAACCACTGCACCACCAGGGAAGCCCATATCTGTATTCTTGTTGAAGAACATGTGGACTTTTTCCAGTTTGGGCCATTATGAACAATGATGCTCTGAACATTCTTTTGGTGATTAAGGCACTCATTTCTATTAAATATGTTTCCATGAGTGGAATTCTTGTGTCGCAGGGTAGGTGAATGTTAAGCTTTAATAGATACTACCAAACTGTTTTCTAAAGTGGTGGCACCACTCCCAATAGCAATGTGTGAGAGTTCCAATTGTTCCTCCTCCTCACCAGCACTTAGAATCATCGGTCAAAGGATGATTAAAATTAAAAGCAATTCTAGCCCTTTTGGTGGGTATATAATGGCACCTCACATTTGTATTTCCCCAGTGACTATTAATATTTAGCACCTTTTTATGCTTCTTGAACATTTGGATATCTTCTTTAGAAACGTTACTGTTTAGGTCTTTTTCACTTTTAAAAATTGTGTTCTTTTTCTTTCTGATAGGAATTCTTTATATATTATGGATACGAGTCTTTTGTTGGGTATTTGTATTGCAAATATCTTCTCTCGGTCTGAGCACGCCCTTTCATTGTCTTAATGGTTTTCTTTGTCAAATGGAAATTCTTAATTTTAAGGAAGTCCAGTTTATCAATATTTTTTCTTTATGATTAGTGCTTTTGTGTCCTATTTTAAAAGGATCTTTGCCTATCTCAAAGTCATTAAGGTATACTTCTCTGTTTTCTTCTAAAAACTTTATCGTTGGGCTTCCCTGGTGGCGCAGTGGTTGAGAGTCCGCCTGCCCAGGCAGGGGACACGGGTTCGTACCCCGGTCCGGGAAGATCCCACATGCCGCAGAGCGGCTGGGCCTGTGAGCCATGGCCGCTGAGCCTGTGCGTCCGGAGCCTGTGCTCCGCAACGGGAGAGGCCACGGCAGTGCCGCGTACCACAAAAAAACTTTATTGTTTTAACTTTCACATTTAGGTATTTTTGTATGATGTGAGGGAGGGGTCAGTGTTCTTTTTTATCACTTTGCATATTAAACGAGATGCAATTAACCCAGCACTTTCTCAAAAATTATCCTTTCCCCCTGAATTGTAGTGAAGCCTTTGTCATAAATCTGATGACCATAAATGTGTGGATCTGTTAATAAGTTTTTCTGTTTTTTAAAACAGTGTTAACATATTTTTTTAAATATTAGTACATAGTCTTTGCAAAGATTTTTTATGGTATGCACAAATTTTTCACACCTGCATAATATTCTATTGAGTAGTTTACATAATAATTTCAGTATTGTTGGACATTTACGTTTTTTAAAATGTAGGGCTATTAATAATATTAGAAACATTATCTTTAAATAAAACAAAAAATAATATATTACTGTTATTTTGCCTTCTCTGGCTGCTAGGCAGGTTGACTATTTTCCCACTTCCTGAACTGTGTTAGTATCATTTTCCCATTTGCAAGAGCCTTCTGTTTTTGTTATTTTCTTCATGTAATAAAAATTTTAAACTTGTGTACACATTTATTAAACATGCTTTCCCCCAGTCTGTTTGCTGCCTATATATTTTTTTAACATTCAGAAGTTTAAACTCTTTATGTCAAATTTGACCATCATTCTCATTGTGATTTCTTGGATTACACCTAAGCTTAGGTAGGTTTTGCCTCTCCAAAGTCTTGATGCAGATACAATTCTCTCTTTTCTTTTCTTTCTCTCAATTTTCCCTGTTTGATTTTTAAAGGTTTATCTCTTTAATCTATCTGGAATTATTTTGATATATGGAAGGCTTTATGTGTATCTCATGATAAAACAATCATAATTGTTTTAAATCCACATTTTTATTGTATAAGGGTGAAATTGTGTCAGCCCCCACCCCATGATGTTTATATTTTTAAAGTTTCAAGGAAGGAAGGTAAAGTCTCTTTTTAATAAAGGACTGCAATCAGGTGTTTTTTGGCTTTTGTTTGTTTGTTTTGTTTTGTTTTCTTAATGTTTAAAATTTGCAGAGCCTACTGGAGCAATATCTGTAGAGGTAATTGACAAAGAGGCAAGAGTTAAACAGCAACAGCAATGCCAAGCCAGTAATTTGGTCACCCAGAGGGCTGTATCCTAATTAAGTGGAGGTGGGGTAGAGGCAGGAATGGGGAGGAGGGAAGAAAAATAGCACAGTCCTGTCTTTTGAGGCCTGTAATAGAAAGGAAAAGCTTACTACTGACTTCAGAAGTACAACTTGGGACCTGGAATCCAAGTGCCACCTTCCCCATGGCAGGTCCTCTGGATTGGTCACAGACCTAACTGTGGTCAGAGGTAAAGGCCTCTTGGCTAAAGTAAACAGAAACAGAGAGAAAAATGTGTGCCCTGAAATAAGAACAACCAGGATCAACATATTTTTTGACAAATTCACCTTTGTCCTGGTTGCTCCTTGTGGTGCCACCAGGTATGACTGACCCAGATGACAACTCAAGTCTTTACTGTGGTATGGACTCCTTCCTCCCTGTTTTGGTGTCAGCATTAATACCTCTGCCTGAGCTGCCCCCAGTCACCAAAACATAGGGCAGAGCAGCCAATGCCTTCCTCATACTTTACTTCCAATGTAATAAGACAGTGGCTTGGACTCTGGCAGTCTTCCCCCACTTCATCTGTCATCTAGCCAGTTAAGTGGCTGAAAGGAAGGAGTCTGCCAACTAGGGAAGAGACTTGGATAAATGAGGGTCCAGGCTTAGTCACTGAGGACACAGAACCCTTTGTTTAAAACTAATTGTTGCATTGGTTAGAAAATGTTCAGAAACAAATATTGTGACTCTATTAATGTTTTCCTGTTAGCAATGGTGAGGCCAGAGAGGCTTCACTGGTGTTTGTTGAAAAATTGTTTGTTATCCTCTGACCATTATCAGGCGAGATTTTTTAAAATGTGGATTACTGGGTCCATCCCAGATCTGTTCCAGATCTGTTGAAACAGCATCTATGCGGATAGGGCCTGGACAGCTACTTTTTAACAACTCCTCAAATGACTTCAATAAACACTAAAGAGAGCTACTGGGCCACATTTAATGTGAGACTAAGTGTGAGGCCAACGTGGGTCATATGTCCTTGGAGTCTTTACTCATACCCATTTCTTTTGTTAAAGTCCCTCCCTATGTCCCAGTTTTGTGACATAATTTTTGAAATCAAATTTAAACAGCTCTAAAGTAAATCAAGAGTTATATTCTGCTTTAATTATAATGTTAATTGGTCCCTGTTCTGCTAGCAAAACACCTGACACTGAAATAGAAAACTGAATAAACCCTGTTGACCTCCTAATTTAGAATTTTTGCTAATTATGTACAAACTTGTTTGGTGTCTATATCCTGCTTCAGATAAGCCTTACCATACCTAGAATTATCTGGTCTAGTCTCTCATGAATGCAGAAGAATGACTATTTCTTAGTCACATGTTGGATACTCTAGATCTAAGAAATAGCCCATCTTCTGCATGAGGGGGCCTAGACCAGGTCATTCTAGATATGGTAAAGCAATTTAGATCCACATGAGGAAGCCCACATCTTCTGCTCCTCAGTCCTGATCTTCAGCTCACTGGAGTCTGCCCTCTCTTTCAACTCTAGCATCGGGCCCTGTGGAAATTTCTCTCACAGTCATCATGACCTTGCTTGCCCTGGGCTCAGTCGCCATCTTCCTGGAGGATGCTGTCTACCTATACAAGAACACTTACTGCCCCATCAAGAGGAAGACTCTGCTCTGGAGCAGCTCTGCACCCACGGTGAGGGCCCTGTAGCTACCTTTTGGGAGGGACTGGAGGGGAGGCAGGGTCCATCTTGAGGATTCCTTTAAACTCAACAATTCAAGTTGCCTTCCTCTACCACCTTAGGGTAAGGGTTTTAGTCTGATATCTGCAGTCAAGACCCCATGCCTGGAAGGTCAACAGGCAGTGGGATGGAGCGTTTGAAATATCTTAGAGCCACAGAAACAGCTGAAGAACCCTCTCAGCCCACCAGCAGCCTCACTCGCTACTCCCCTGCTACAACATTACAAGCCTCCTTCTTGGACACACCAACTCCCTGTTCCTCAGAGGGTAGGAGGAAAAGAACCTTTTCCCATGGGGTCATGCTCACTCTACACTTGTCATAGGTCTTTTTAACTCGCTCCCACAGCTATTAGATAGGTCTTTGGCATGTTCCCAGGTCATAAAATGGGACTTCTCTTTCCATGTGGTGAGCTCTGTCTGTTTGGGGGGAAGAACAAAGCCCTTGAAGTCCTTTCCTGCCAGATGACATCTGCCTGGGTCATCTCAAGACATCAGATGCTCTAATAACATCTTAAAGATGAACTGACCTACTCTTACCCCAGTGATATAAGTTGAGATAGTCTTCAAAAGAGCCCCCTGACTCAAGGTCACTTTAACTAGTTATTTTTCCAGCTGGTCACTTTGAAGTAATGGTGCCTCGAGTGTTTAGGTTTTGCTTCCTTGAGCCCTTGTTGTAAAAGGTGAGCACGAAGCCTCCTTCCTTGCCCTAACCAGCTCCTTGCTCTTCTCCAAGCAGGTAGTGTCTGTGTTCTGCTGCTTTGGTCTCTGGATCCCTCGTGCCCTCATGCTCGTGGAAATGGCCATAACCTCGTGAGTGTCCTGCCCTGCCCCCAGCTGAACTGGATATCCTTCTGGGGTCCCCCACTCTGCTCCCCTCAACCCCAGGACTCCAGAGTCCTTGTCTTCTTTTATCCCCTATCCCTTCCATAAATCCGTGCAAACCAACTGATCATAAATAGAGCCCTTGAACTTCCAGTTCATCCTCAGGCACCATTTCATTCCCACAGCCTGAAATTGCCCTCTTCCCACCCTGTCCTCTCTCTCACTTCCTCTTGGGTCACACACTCAAAACGCCTAGCCCCTACCTGATCCCCTCAGGAAGCCCCACCTCTCCCTGGCCCCTTTGCAGTCTGTTTTTCTTTGGCAGGAAGGGCTGTCCTATCAGCTGCTGCCACCTCCCCTTCTGTGTACTCTCAGGCCCACCTCTCCCCCAACTCCAGGTTTTATGCGATGTGCTTTTACCTGCTGATGCAGGTCATGGTGGAAGGCTTTGGTGGGAAGGAGGCAGTAGTAAGGACACTGAAGGAGACCCCAGTGATGATCCACACAGGCCCCTGCTGCTGCTGCTGCCCCTGCTGCCCACAACTCATGCTCACCAGGTAAGGTGGGAGGGAGAGGCCGCCTGGAAGAACAGGTTAGCCTCTTCCTGCACTCTCCCAAGAGCCTCTGCTGGCTCTCTCAGCCCTGCTTCAAGCCTCATGGAATTAGGCTTTTATGGAACAAACCCAGTGATGAAAGGGTGGGCATCCCGCAGCCAGGGTCCACACACTGGGCACCCACGCAGGGGTAAGGGGAGCAGAGGAAGGAGAACTCCAAAGTTCTCATCACTTAAGCTCACTGTCCCCTACAAACTTTACCACACAGAGCAAACTGGATTTTGGACTATTTACTTTCCCCTTCCGTCTATTTCGGTTATTGAGGTTGGGGTCAACACTCAGTTCTTACTCAAAGGCAGCATTCTGGTCTGAGGGTGAGTGGGACGCAAGAAGGAGGGTTCCCAACTCTCTCAACATTCTGGCTTCTTCCGAAGTCCCCATCCATTTGACCATGTTGATGTCTATGATGGCGGAGCCCGGTGAGGGAGCTGGAAGGTCTTCTTGGGGGTGGTTTGTGGGTCCATGGTCCTAACCCTCTTCACACTTCAGGAAAAAGCTTCAGCTGCTGATGTTGGGCCCCTTCCAGTATGCCTTCTTCAAGATAACACTGAGTCTGGTGGGCCTGTTTCTCCTCCCTGATGGCATCTATGACCCAGCAGATGTAAGTCAGGAGTAAGGGGCAGCAGAGGCCAAGATTCATTAAATACCTGTGAGCTCTAGAAGGAATAGCTGGAGCCAATATCCCCTAATTCAGGGCCCCAGGAATGGGGTAGCCCCAAGGACAGGGTGGCTGTGGAAAAGTAGAGGCTCAGGGACTCTGATGGGGAGAGAAGAAATGGGAAGGGGCCAAGGCTTTGGGGCTTTTTTACCTTTCCCACCATGGGAGAGGGGAAATAAAAGGAGAAAAGGGCTTGCTTCCTCATTGACTACTTTCTGGCCTGCCACCAGATTTCAGAGAAGAGCACAGCTCTATGGATCAACGTTTTCCTTGGTGTGTCCACCCTGTTAGCTCTGTGGACCCTGGGCATCCTTTTTCGTCAAGCCAAGCTGCACCTGGGCGAGCAGAACATAGGAGCTAAATTTGTTCTGTTCCAGGTAACTATACCCTGGGAGAGAAAAGATGGTTAATAATGAGCCACAAATAATAGGGGTTAGGAGCTGAGACTAATAAAGGATAAAAGTGGGTCCGGGAATCTTCTTAAGCCTTAGGTTTCCGATGAGATTTGGAAAAGAATCCCTGCCCTTTCCCAGTTTTTGCTTTCCTGTGCTTTAATAGTTTCCAAGCGTTGCTGTAGCAAAATATCACAAACTGGATGGTTTAAAGCAACAGAAATGTGTTGTCTCACAGTTCTGGAGGCCAGATGTCAGCGGCCCGTGTTCCCTCTGAAAACTGTGGGGGAGAACCCGTCCTTGACTATTCCTGGCTTCCGATGGTTTGCAGCAATCCTTGGCATCCCTGGCATGTCACATGGCATTCTCCCCTCATACATCTGTGTCTTGTGTCTCTTTTCTTATAAGGATGTCAGTCATATTGGAATAAGGAAGGACCCACCCTACTCCAGTATGACCGCATCTTAACTAATTATGTCTAATTAGTTACCAAAACAATGATGCTTTTTCCAAATAAGGTCACATTCTGAGGTACTAAGGGTTAGGACTTCAATGTATCTTTTTGCGGGACACAATGCAACCCATAACACATGTATTATCAAACCTTAATTTCTTTTACCTTTGCTTTTTTCTTTTCTTTACTACCCATTACTTCTAAAAACCTGCAGTTCGTCACCACCAGAAACATCAGCATTATCACAGCTACAACTATGAAGTGTCTATACCACATACTAGGCACTTTTCATACATTAATTACATTTAAATTCACTATAATCCTGAGTCATTATTATTTCTGTTTTACAAATGAGTAAACTGAGATGTTATGGGGCTTGTTCAAAGGCTCATAAGGGATGGGACTGGAATTTAAACCTAGATCTGTCTACTCCCAGACCCACATCTCTTCTTATCACACTGCCTCTTCATCTTCACATCTTTTCTGACAATTCTCTAAAACTCACGTTTACTTTTTACACTTTCCATTCTCTAAGCCCAGAGATAACCTTTCCACCAAATGCAGTGACTTCTAGCCCAATATTGTTTCCCTTCTCACTTCATTCTTTCTGTCTCCTTGCTGGGCCCTTCTCCTATTCCCAAGGCACAATGACTCCTTTACAGTCAACAGTGATTTCACATAAATTCTCATTTGATCTAAGCAGGTGCCGCTTACAGGCACATAGTAGGTAGAATTGGAGGGTCCAGAGGAAGACAGAGGACAGAAGAGCCTAAAATGGAGTAAGGGACTGAAGGGGCACAGAAAGGATCAGGGCCCCAGAAGCACTCAGGGTCAGGCTAGCAGGTAAAAGCCCTGTGATTGCCTAGCCTGCCCATGATTATTGTGGGGAAGCCTAGAAAAGCCAAGTCTGCCCTGAAGAGGCTGTGCTTCAGAAAAGTGTACTCAGAGAGGGCAAGTACAAGACACATCTCAAACACAGCAGTGGGCCAGCCGGCCTCAGTGCCGGGGATGCTGAGCCCCTACCCTCACTTCTCTTTTCTCTTCTTCAGGTTCTCCTTATTCTGACTGCCCTGCAGCCATCCATCTTCTCAGTCTTGGCCAACGGTGGGCAGATTGCTTGTTCGCCTCCCTTTTCTTCTAAAATCAGGTCTCAAGGTGAGCACGTAGGAGCTCCTATTCTATTCCAGGATGGGCAAGAGGGGGAGGTCAGGGAGGAGAGGAACTTAGAACGGAAGTTGGGCCAGCCAATCTCAGAATACTCAGAATGTTCTGCTCAGAATACTGAGAAAGGAACCTGCAAGAAATCCAGCAGAAGCTCTAAGCAGACTATGACCTCTCTGATCACACAGAGGAGAGCTGCAATCCCACAGCTTGAGGCCAGCCCTGATGGCCAACCCAGGAAGCCATGGGTTCAACCCTCAGCTCCAGGAAGAGCAATGGGTGTGGTTAGGAAGCAGAAGTCATGCTGATGAAACATGCAAAAGAAATGTTTAGTGCTAGCCTCAAATTGCAGGAGGTAGAGGGCCAAGTTCTGGTTCTGGCTCTACTATTAACCTGCTATGTTACTTGTGACAACTTAGTATCTCTAGGTCCTGGTTTGAGGACAAATTAGAGAAAGTGTTGTTCAACTCATATGCCAAGGCTGCTAGTGGTATACCACCTCTATAAGTTAGTATAATCTACATTATATTTTGCCCCATGCTGCAGTGATGAACTGCCACCTCCTCATCCTGGAGACTTTTCTGATAACCGTGCTCACACGAATATACTACCGAAGGAAAGACGACAAGGTTGGATATGAACCTTTCTCTTCTCCAAACCTGGATTTGAACCTCAAAGCTGGAGGTGGATTGCTTGGACAATGAAAGAGACACTGCACTCATTAGATGGGCACAAGATTTCTTTACTGTTCCTCAGCTTTGACCAAATGGGGATGGATTCCATTGTCAGAGCAAGCTGGCTAATGGTATACACTTGACTGTAGAGACGAATGTGAACTATGCAATAGGATGAAATTGTTTTGGATCTTGCCTGAGGAAGGTATTTTAAGTTTTATAATAAACAGGATGGAGTTTGATGTTCTACAACTGGGCACACTGCCTCTGTGTGTGTCACTATTAGCCCACAAAGCTTGTATATTAAAAGGTTACTCTGAGGTTTCCCAAAGCAAATGAAAGGGGGAAGAGTATGTGATAGTTTTACTGGTATAAGAACAGGAATAGAACTCAGCCAGGCAAAATAGTATGAGCCCAAACTCTCGAAGAAACCAGGCTTCTGAAGAACAGATGAAAGGTGTTCTTTCCCTTACAGATGTGTCAGTAGGGCACTAATGACATTGGACCTGGGAGATCTGGATCAGCCTCCCTTTGTGGGACAATGGTTTTTTTAGTCTTCTGTACCAAGCAGCAAAAGGAATCCCGATAATATGGTCATGGAGTTGTTATGGAGAGACAAATTAAGATGCAAAAGCAAAGGAAATGATCATATAGGTAAAACCCCCAAATTAGGATGCAAAAGCAAAGGAATCGATAGTACAGGTAAAAGCCCCAAATACATAAAACATATCATACACATGTATACAAGGTCAAAAACACAGAAAATGAAACATTACATAAAATCACTTTTCCTTTATTTGGCTAATGACAAAAGCCAAAATAACTGAACAATTTAATAACACTCAGACAGGAAAACAATATACTGAACACCAATTGAGGAAAACGTCCTTGTGGACACCGGCACTGGTGATGGGGCCAACATTCATGCCAAGGCCAGAATTTTTTTCCAAGACTCTTTCTGTTCAGGATCCTCAATATAAAACAACTCAACCAATCAAGTCTCTGTGTTCAAAGCAGTCAGTGCCTCCCTAAGAAGGGTGGGAAAGCCCACTTGGAAGCTAAAAAAACCACAACTGGAGTCATCCTAATGTTAAACCAAGTACTTTTGTTCTCTACCCCAATCTGAATACTAACATTAAACTTTGGCAGAGTATCTTTCTCCTTTGTTTTAAAGAAAATTAACATTTAATAGTATAATCCCAAGAACATGTTCTACTTACTTGGAAAAATAATAGCTAGGGACCACTCTTTATCCCATGACAATCTATTCTGTGAGAGAAAACAAGAACAATCATTGCATGACCTTGAAAAATATAACTTTAAAAACACTTATATTGGTAAGGTTAAAAAAAAATACCATTAGTTAAAAGCATTGTTAAGGGAGCTCTTTTCCTACCTGTACTGATTCAACTTCTGGTGATAGTTTGTGCTGACAGAAAATGTAAAAGCTATGGCTTTTAGGAAATTAAACAAAAGCAGTGAAATATACTTGATTTGGAAAGATTTTAGATATAGGGTCTGGAACAGCATTAAAAAGGCAATGAGCTCCAGAAAAACAAAAGCTACCCATACATCAAGAAACAGAATAAAAAT
Organism: Phocoena sinus; assembly: GCF_008692025.1. Lineage (NCBI taxonomy): Eukaryota > Metazoa > Chordata > Mammalia > Artiodactyla > Phocoenidae > Phocoena > Phocoena sinus. The sequence continues at coordinate 72,793,367 of NC_045766.1, read as the reverse complement.
CACTGTGAAGAACCATTGTGGAGGGAATATTCAAAGACTGCCTGGACAGCTGTGTGGTCAAAAGTAAGAAAAATGTAACTCAGGTGCTGCCTAGGAAATTATCAGTGATCAGAAAAGGTCAAAAGCTCTCTTGACCTCCCTCAAATTTTTTCTCTCATTCAAGGTTTTCAACCTCCTTGCATCCCCAACCTTCTTACCCAAGCCTCAGCAAGATAATGGTCTTTGGCTCTAGCTATCAGAAGCAGCTGCAGCAGTACAAATGATCCATTTTTATTCCTCTACAATTTCAACCTCTATCCTTCAGTGCTACTGAGTGTAGTGTATGAAAAAAGCAAACTTTTTGCCAGCTCATCTCAAGGTAACTGCTGAAATGGCACCTCCTCAGCACCGGCTACAGGGCTTCTGTCTCCATTCTCCCTCTTATCTTACAGCGAGAGGCTCTGAGGCCAACCAACTTTTTTTTTTGGCTGCGTTGGGTCTTTGCTGCTGTGCGTGGGCTTTCAATAGTTGCGGCGAGCAGGGGCTACTCTTCGTTGTGGTGCGTGGGTTTCTCATTGAGGTGGCTTCTCTTGTTGCAGAGCACAGGCTCTAGGCGTGCGGGCTTCAGTAGCTGTGGCACGTGGGCTCAGTAGTTGCGGCACACGGGCCCTAGAGCACGCGGGTTTCAGTAGTTGTGGCGCATGGCCTCAGTAGTTGTGGTTCGCAGGCTCTAGAGCACAGGCTCAGTAGCTGTGGTGCATGGGCTTAGTTGCTCTGCAGCATGTGTGATCTTCCTGGACCAGGGTTCGAACCTGTGTCCCCTGCATTGGCAGGTGGATTCTTAACCACTGGAAGCCAAGCAACTTTTAAGGCCCATTTCTGCCACATTTGATCTATTCAGGCTGACAGCTTTGTGTGTGGGATTCAGGGAAACAGCTAATTAAAATTAACGCTAGAAGTTAATATTAACAATAATATTTAAAGATTTACAGATCACATGCATGGTTGTGGAATGCGAACCTCTAACCTCATTTAATCAGGCACAGATGATCAAACAATGCATCATCCCAATAGCTTCTTCCACCCACCCACCCTTGTCTGGCATGTAGGATCACATTTATCCCAAAGTATCTAGCATGCCACGCCATAAAATTCTTTGCTTTCAGTCAAAATTATTTGAAGATATACTAGTGTTAGGAGACTGAGGCCACAGAGGTTCACCAAAAGGGGTGAGAGTTTTCCAAGAACACGTGCACATGCTGGTGCTAGCAGTCTCATGGAGCTTGTCAGCCTAGAGGTCATATTCCAAGGACAGGATATGCCAAAAGCAGCCCATTTACAGAGCGGAGGAGGAGGACCAAAAACTTGGGATCCAGACAATACATGTGAGAAGAGTGACTGCAGGGAGGAAAACCATACTCTGGGCACCTCATTTTCCAAATACACTTGGATAACATGTGTACTTTGAGAGAACACGTAAGTGGGCTTCAGTGGTGATTTCACTGCTTTTCTATTGACAGAAATGGGCAGAATTTCCAAAGAGGCAAGACTGAAGCAGCAAGTTAAAATACGTGATCATATCAGCTTGATCATATCAAGCTGAGTAATATAGGAAAACATTAACTTCAACTGTTCCAAAAAAAGGATTCCAAGCCAAAGCTTGTGTAAACCAGATTTGATAGTAAAAATAGCACTTCATGAGAACAGTTAGAAATGTAATTTTCATAGGCCATCAGGACAAGAGGTTTCCCCCTCTCTGTCCCTCTACTCTGCTGTGCTCTGCCTCTCTGGATGATCTGAGGACCTAGGTAGTCCTGCTGTGCAGGCAGGCAGTGATTCTAGCCACCGACCCTCAGGCAGAAGAGCAAGTTTTAACAGAAGGTGTTTAGGGAGGGGACTATGAGATGCTCACAGCCCTAGCAGACGGGCAAGGAAAGATAAGATGTGGTTTTCTTAGCTGAAAACACTAAAACTCCACCCCCACAAGGGGTATTTATGAGTGATGGGATGGTGCCTGGACATAAGCAATTTTTCACCCTGAACCCAGCTACAGGATTATGATAGATGATGATCTGCTAGGTCATGTACTATAGGGTGCTAGAGGTTTAAAAAGAGCTTATGCTCAACAGCAAGTGTTAAGCTTCAGCATTCTCTGACGTGAAATTTAAGCAGTGAATCCCCTGGGCAACATACCAGGGGAGGTGGAACCAGGCAGAGTGAGAAGGAGGGAACCTACCACACTCTTGTAAAGTGAGCCCTTGCTCGGTGACTTGCTGGAAGGGCAGCAGACGGGACTCCCTGCCAGCTGCCAACTCTCAGGGGAAAATAAACACCTCATGGAGCACTGGTTCCAGTCAAGGACACTCTTAAGAGAGGAAGAGGTCAAGAAAAGGCTTTAGAAAGGGGTGTGTTTCCTTATGCTTTTGCGCCTATGTTCTGTGCAAATCTCTCTGAATATTCGATATGGCTATGAGCAACATGGATTAACAGATCATGTTCAAACTGCAGACATTTACAAAGTATCCTCTGTAAAAAGCTAGGTAATAAGTATTAAAATAGGAGTCACAGGGCCAGGGACTTACTCTCAGGAAGAAAATTAATCAAAACTGACTTTGCATAAGATTATTGTCCCACTCCCCTCCTTAATCAGACTAAACCTGGAAGTGTTCCTCCCTTTAAAGGTAGATTACAGGAAAGAGATTGACAAGAGCTCCCAAATAACTGGGCAACAGAGTTTTCTGAGAAGATGAACACAGCAGAAAAACCGTAGCAGATGCCATGTGGTCTGGTTCCATCCCCATCAGTGTCTTCATGGACCCCATTGGGTCCAATAAGAAACTCCTCAGGGAGCAAGAAAAGTTAAACTCAGATCTCCTTCTTCCCATAGCCACAATGACACATGTGCCAGCAGTACACTAAGGGGATTTGTGACTGTTACTCAGCTTTTTGCTTTTTTTAAAGGAAACCAAAATTATGATATTTCCCCTCCAAATCACCCATCAGCATGGCTCATTGCCTGAAGGACTTGGCAAAACAGTTTGCCTCAGAACGGAAGGCAAATACTATAGTGTATCAGGAAGAAAAGGCCTCTGGGTGTTACACCACTTCCTTCTGCCCACTCCTTGGGGGCAAAAAATTAGTTCTATTTACTACATTTGAAAGACTAATTTTTAAAAAAATAATAAAAATGACAATTTCCCTGTCAAGATCACATGAACATAAACAGTAAAGCAAAGTCCATGGGGAAGGTATATGGATGCCAAACAGGCTTCTAAGATGTAGTTAGCCTTTTTCTTGTGGGGGTGGGTGATGTCTCTCAGAGGATAGGCTGTCTGGTCCCCCCATCCTAAGTACTCTTGCCCCAATTGTCTTTCCTTTGTAGCTGTCCTTAGGTTTAGTGTTGGGATCACAATTCAGAATTCAACAGAGAGCTTCTGAAGGTGATGGGACAGAGGGAGGGGAGAGGAAAGGAGAGATGAAAAATTAGTCTTCTTCATCCTCACTGATATCATAGGCTGCAGACTTGTGTCTGGAGAGGTTTGCTGGGGAGGAAGGCGGGGAAGTCTTGCCAGAGAAGGGCCACCGGAAAGAGGGAGAGGGGGAGCGTTCACGAGTGGGACTGCTGCTGGGACTCTGCCTTGGACTGATGGCCTGCAGCATCCGGCCTTTCCCCTCTTTCAGCATATGTTTCTGGGGAGACCAAAAGAAAGAGTTAGAAGAAACCTATGGATCCTACTAAAGCACCACTGGAGGATATGAGACTTCAAATTATCATGAGTGCCCTCTGTAATGTCAAAAGTGATCAAGTAAGCCAGAGGAGGAACATAGCTATAATCCTAAGCAATTTCCTCTCCAAAGTGCTCTATGCTATACTGTGTATCTAAGGGTTCCCACCTGCTATCCACTGTCACCCAATCCTTGACCTCTACGTCAAAGGAATTCTTAAAAGGCTACTTGGGTCTGTAGTCTAGGCTGTAGGCAAAAACAAAGGAATTAACTCAGACAAAAGGGTACCTATCCTAGTTTTAGAGTTCTCTGAGGAGAAAATTCCATACACTCCCAGAATAATCTATTCTGGCATCCAAACACCCTCACAGTCAGATCGTTCCTGATATCCTAGGGCTCATCTGCTCATAGCTACACAGGCACCTTTTATTTGGCTCGAAAAGACCCTGCTACTCCTCAAGGACAGAATTCCCACCGTACCCAACGGTCCTGCAGCAGCTGTGTGTACTGCAGGCAGCTTTCTTTTTACTGCTCTTTGCTCTTTCCTTCCCTTCCACCTAAAACTATAATGTAGAAGCAAGCTGGGCAAGGCTACTCACTTATCTTGTCACCATATTTGGAGGTTGATAGAGAGCTGGCAAAATTATTTAGGAGAATGTGTAACCTCTTTCTGTAAAGATTTTTAAAAACTTTCTGGGGATAGTGGAAATATAGTTCTGCTGAACAAGGGGAACAGATTAGATAACTTCTTAATGTCAATGTCCCTTTCTGCTCAAGGATTCTGTAATTCCTTCCACAGCATGAGAATTCCCTAGATTTTCATGAATTTCCCTAAATTATCCAGCAAGAAAGAACATACCAGCGCTCCTTCTGGACCAAACATTTCCAGGAAACTTCCAATGAATTCTCGGGATTTCTCCTCCCATTTCTGAATGAGGTCAATGCTTTTTTCTTCTACCTTCTGAACAAATTCTTTTGACTTTTCCTCCACATCTTTCACTTTCTTCTTTACTTTGTCAACTCGCTCCTGCAAGTGGTATTTCTTCTCCTGGATAAAGAAATAACTGCTCTGAGAAATAATACTCATTCTGACCTTCCATACTAAGGGGAAGGAAAAGACTTGGTTTGGCACTCTACTGACACTCCTTTCAGTCTTGAGAATTTCACTTTAATCTATCCCATACTTCTCCAGCATAATAACAGATAAGATATGCTCTGGATGGTCATCTTATACAAAAGTGTAATAATTCTAAGATTGTAGAGCCCAGGACTAAACTAAATGTATAGTGTAAGACCAGTAACAGACAGGCACATACTAAACGAAGTCAGATTTTTTTAAGATGAAACATAAACTTGGAAGATAAACATGCCCAACAAAACCCAAACCCCATTCTAGATGGAGATGTATAGGGAGAGAGCAACAAGATCACTGCACAATATTGCCAACAATAAGCCAACTGTAACAGGTTGAAAAAGGAAATAGTGGGCCTTTTACTTAAGTAATTCATCTATTGTACTGAATTTTTTTCCTCCATCAGTGGCTTATTCTATGATTATAGAGGAGTTGTTTTTTTTATTTTTTAATATTTGGAGGTCTGTTTGCTCATTGCAAAATAAGGATGATACTCTTTGGTCCTACAGGCTTCCCTAAAGATAAGGGAAAATGGTATGAATCCTCCCAAAGGGAGGGGAGGGGAGGGGAGGAGTCTTTAGCCAAATGAAAACTATTCTCATTTCCAGATCATAAAGGGGAAGGGGAAGGCGAATATGTTTAGGATTTTTAAACATCTAAAGATAGATTCTGCAGTATAACAACAGCTAGATTGTTAACAACAGCTAGGGTTTACCTGAATAGATAAATCATATTTAAATGAAACCATTTCACCTATTCATAATTCACAGAGCTGGGAGCAAGTGAGGGAGCATGGTAAACTACTTATGTAGAAGATACAGTTAGCAGCTTTCTTCTTTTTAAATCAACTTTATTGAGGTATAATTTATATACAAAATGTACAGCAGTTTGTTTATTAAGCTAAAATAAACTTGCTTTCATAAATCGAATTTTAAAAGTTAGGTTCATGTGCCTTGAGAAATTGCATGCAAAATGTTGTGTGTTACTATGCACACATGGAGAGGATCCACAGCTTTCATCAGATTTGCAAAGACCATCCAGTCAAAAAGAACAAAGGTTAAGAACCACTGTTTTAAACATATTTGATATAAGTACTGTACTTTGTAAGTTCCACGTTCTTATTTATTTAATTGGCTGTATGTCCTTATATCGACGTGTTGATACTAGCTCATAAAGGCAGAAAATGCCTCTAGATACATCCATACGCTCTTTGTAAAGAGCCTGGCATAGTGTTATGTGCAAAGAGGTATCCACTGAGCTTTTGGAGGTGATAATAACAGCAGACTGAAAAGCAAGTTTAACTTAGATGAAGTGAGAGGCAACATGTCCTATAGGGCCAGGGAACTCTAGGATGAGGTTGGAACTCACATTGATAAAGCTGACATTGAGTTCCTTTGCCGTGTAGCCCCTCTGTAGGTTCCGTCTGGCATACACATCATAGTCGCGGACAATTCGGGTGATGATGTCTGATGTGGAGATACCTTCTGTCCTCTGTGTTGGAGCAAACATGCCTAACACAAGAACACATACAAACACTGTGACATTCTGATTAGCTCAGGCAGTAGGACTAGATGGAAACTGGGAGCCACATTCCTTTTCCTTCCTCATAAAGCAGAGTCTGTTATTACTAAGTAAAGTCTGGAGATACTGACATACAGAAGGAATACTGAATCAAAAGTTAGGAGTAAGGAAAGGCCCTAATATTAAGAAAAATATGGGGCTGGAGAAGGGTTTCCTGAAATTAAGAGATATCAAAAGTAGATGTTTAGACTGAGAATTCATGGATATGATGCTATGCTCACCTTAACCTCTTAAGCAAACTCCATAAAATGAGGATGCACATCAACTTACTCACCTGCTTCCTTGATGTGCTTATAAACATCATCACTCCCAGCAGAAGAGTAAGGGATGTCATCATGGGCTACAAAATCAATCTGAAAGTAAGGAAACACCATTTAAAACCCAGCATAACTGCCATTCAGAAAGAACCAGTAAACACTCTCAGGACCAGAAAAAGGACAAGAGAGGTGAGGCCTCAAATGAACTTTTGTCTTTATCTCTCTTTGCTTTGCTCATAAATTCCATGATTCATTCACAAGCCACCCAACCTAATTATTCATGGATCATAAACATGAAGCTAGCCAGTTTCTTTTTTAGCTATTCCTCCTGGTCTACTGGAAGTGCTACCCCCACACTGTTTACCAGTCACCATGCTGTAGTAAATAGGCCTAGAGGATTTTCTGGTATGCTAGTTAAGTGGGTGGAATCAAGGAAAGAAGAAAGGAAATCTCCCCACCCTCCTGGGTCTACAAGGATGGGTCAAATAGGGTTTCTAAAAATATAAGAAAGAGGTCACTTCTTTGTTAACTGGTTTCTCAGTCTATGAGATGAGTGGGAATATAAAAATAGCAACCAAGAGCACTTTTACTAGAATAGATACATCTGTACTCCTGAGAAATGCAAAGCCCAAGGCCATAAAAGACCTTTAAGTCTCAGATCTATTACTTTACTACTGTCAATACCTCTCACACTGGGATCAATAATCTTTCTAAACCTCACTCATTTACTCCTTCCTGAATAGGCCATATGCCCTTTGCTAGTATAATTGCTAACACCACCACACCCAGCTCCCAGAAGCCACTGTAATGTGAAGCTCATCAGGACTATGTCAGGGACTCTCAGCTAACATCTCAATTACCCATGAACAACTTGTCAGGGATCCATAGGCAGCAAATTGAAAATAAGAATGGTGAGCAAGCAAGACTCATGGTTGAGGATACACTGCTAACACGGAGAAAAGGAATATGGAAGTTCCTCTAACCTCTTCTGCCTGGGCTTGCCTGGCTATGTTGCTGAGAATAATCTTGCTCATCACCCTTGGTACCACTGGCTGCTAAACGGCGAAGCAGTAAAGCTAGAGAACTATAAAAATTCTGTCCTAATCCTAAACAGTTATAACAAATATCTCTTAGCTTCAGGCCTACCCAAATACTGCTTTTGAAGCACTTTGGCTACTTTTTTTTTTTTTTTTTTTTTTTTAATTTTTATTTTTATTTATTTATTTTTGGCTGTGTTGGGTCTTCGTTTCTGTGCAAGGGCTTTCTCTAGTTGTGGCGAGCGGGGGCCACTCTTCATCGCAGTGCGTGGGCCTCTCACTGTCGAGGCCTCTCGTTGCGGAGCACAGGCTCCAGACGCGCAGGCTCAGTAGTTGTGGCTCACGGGCCTAGTTGCTCCGCGGCATGTGGGACCTTCCCAGACCAGGGCTCGAACCCGTGTCCCCTGCATTGGCAGGCAGAGTCTCAACCACTGCGCCACCAGGGAAGCCCTTTGGCTACTTTTGTTCTTTCCTGCCTCGTTGAACAATTCACCTTCAACATTCTCCACACCACTGTAAGATAACTGACAATATGCTTGCTGGTTCCTCAAGCTCAAGGGCCTCCAACATGACCTGATAAATTCTTCTCAGCTATCAACTATAAACCCCTCTTTTGTAGGAAACGTGTTGCTTTAACGTGGGAAAATAAAAAGGAGATAAGGGTTTTTTATAATACCAACTCACTGAGAAAAAGTGAGAAACCTCCCTGGTTTCTGATCCCACATAATTTCTAGCCTGAAATCAAAAGTCTTGAAACTAAATTTAAGTCAATACAAGAGAAGTCTATGTTTATATATCTTATTTCCTGGAATGTGAACTCCTTGAGAGCATGTCTGGGGCTGTGTATACTCTAAAAAGACCGGTATGCTGTGAGGATGGATACGCTTATAATGGGTGGGGGGGGGGGGCGAGGTGCAACAGACTCACATAACTGAAGAGTTCAATTTCTTTTTTTTTATAAGATTTTTTTTAATCATTTATTTTTGGCTGCGTCTTCGTTGCTGCGTGCAGGCTTTCTCTAGTTGTGGCGAGTGGGGACTACTCTTCGTTGCGGTGCGCAGGCTTCTCATTGCGGTGGCTCTGCAGTTGCAGAGCACGGGCTCTAGTCACGCGGGCTTCAGTAGTTATGGTGTGCAGGCTCAGTAGTTGTGGTGCACAGGTCCAGCTGCTCCGCAGCATGTGGGACCTTCCCGGACCAGGACCCGAACCCATGTCCCCTGCATTGGCAGGCGATTCCCAACCACTGCGCCACCAGGGAAGCCCTGAAGAGTTCAATTTCTAGCCCTGCTAGAGTGTGACCTGGTTATTTGGCCTCTCTGACCCTGTTCTCATATGTAAAGTGGAAATAACTAATAACTACCCAATAGGATTTTTGTGGGGAACAAATGAAATATAATGGATGCAAAAGTGCTTGTAAACCATCAAACCCAAGAAAAATGTCAGGGATGACTATTATTAGAAGTAATAACACTGTTACCTCTTCTATGTGAAATTTACATAGAAGATAGAAGTAAAATAAGGCTAGTGGAAAACTAGCCACAGTACCAGAAGTCTTGAAAGTTGAAGAAATTCCAGAACAGGGAATGGAAACATGTGTTCAGTTTCTTACCCGGTGTTCTGCCAGGAACTCTGGTGTCAGGGTCCAGGGGGCATTCCTCACCACCTCGTCCACATAGCGGCAGTGCTGCACTGCATCATAGCGCTCATTTTCATTCATCACGGTGAAGCCTTTGAAGTTGTGTGTTAGCTCATCACTGCAAACTGAGTTCACCACAACATAAGGTTGTAAGTCAAAGTCCCCTCTGCTTAACCACTCCTCAATCATCAACCTCTCATTTCCCAACCTCTCATAACCAATCTCCCCAGCCTGGATAAGAGTCTTCTGGATTTGGCTCAGTCTGGATAACAATGCTTTTCCTAATCCAAGATACACCTTCAGGAGCAACATTCACTAAATATGTTCACACTTTGGAGAGGAGAGGATACAATGGAGGACTAAGATCTTTGGCTTTGAAATGAAACTACTGTGCATCTCTGTATCAATTAACAGTTTTAAAAAATGTTTTCCTATTATACTTTTATTAGACTGGACTGGACAACATAACATTAGCTTAGCAGACTTTTGTACTTCAGTTGACTCAGAATGATAAACTGAAATCTAAAGCAAATGCTCTTCTTAAGTAGCATTTATTCTTAATGCTATTCTGACCACTCCCGCCTGCACTGGGGGTCAGACTGCAGAAACCCGGCCAAAACCAGCGAGATAAATCCTGGACGTCTCAAGTCAATGAGCTTAGAGCTTCTCTCTCCAGGTTTATACAGTTCAGGTTTTATATACTTCATGTTCTTCATATATTTCACATTTTAAAGAGGCTGCACTATATCTCTCATTTGAAAACCAACGTAAGAGGCAATGTACTTGGGTTATAAAGATAGGAGAAAAGAGGCTACCATAATTTTTTTCTGGACAGCACCTAAAGTCATCAGATGTTTTCTTACCTCCCACAATGAGATATGTATTAGGGAAAAGGTTCTTTGCTTGCATCAGGGCCCGGGCATGACCAGAATGAAATAAGTCAAATATTCCATCTGCATAAACTCTCACAGGCCGTTCACCTAAATCCAAAGGAAAGAATTTATCGCAGAAATACATTGATTCAATACCTCATATTTAACAAATGGAAATGGCACTGTGTGACTGTTCCACCCCTGCAGAGCCCCCTTTTAAGGTGTTCTCTGGATATTCACCTTTATTTGGGGTACTTTGGGGTTCTGAGGAATAACATCACAGGCTTCCTTGACTACAAAAACACTCTTGGCATCGTATCCACTAACTCTCTTTGTTAGCCTGGTTGTACCAAACTGCTCGGGTAATTGGATTTCATGATTGCTTTTTCTTTAAGTTATTTTAGAAGTGAAGGGAAGAGTTATACAAGAGCTATATCTGAAACTTCAAAATCCTCGCCTTCGGCTTATGTTTAAACTGCAGTTATGTTTAAACAGAGTATAATTAAACTATGCTCTGGCTGCCTGCTCTCTGTTTTTCAAGCTGCCTTGATTACTAATAACTAATGCTTTGCTTGAAAATAAAATACTTTGCTTTGAAGGTAAAGAGTGATGCAGAGGGGTGAGATTGCTTCACAGTCCCAGATTCACCCTTAATAACTGCTCTGTGATAACAGATGGAGTTCCTTCAAGCATTTCTCCTTGATAGTGAGCATGTTACACTTTCTCAGTAGAGGGTGATATACTAGGTATTTGAAAATCAAATATAAATATTTTAGGACTTTATATTAGAGCCTTTCCTCTTCCCCTGTCCATTAGTGAGAATAACAGAGAACTGATTGTCAATTTATTTTTAGTGGTAGTGGACTATGAAAGAAAAGGAGGAAATGATTTCTTGGGGTACAAGCCTAATTCCAAAGCCAAATAAACACACTGAGAATGGAATTGATATAATGGTTCAGCATGCTTCAAATGATAAACCTAATGAGTCCTAGTAACATATTTCCACTACTTGAATAAAGGAAGAGCTGTTTCACTGCAGCAGCAGAAAATAATAGTAGGAGCATCTACATCATTCTTCGAAAGAAGGGCCAGAGCCTCATCAAATACACCATACTGAAGGTAAGGATAAGATACATCTCCTTCCTGCCTTGAGGACGGTGAATCAAGGGGAGGAAACTGGTTCTCAGGAGGTTTACGGACTTTTCTTTATAGATAGCTTTATCCATACAAAAGTCGCTTTTAAACTGAGAAATTATACACTGCTGATAGAAGTATAAATTAGTACAACTCTTAAGGAAGGCAATTAGGCAATATCTGTGAAAAGACAAATGACAAATGTTTATACCCTTTGGCCCAGTTATTCCAATTCTAGGAATTTACCTCACAGATACGTTTGTAAATATGTATGCAGATTGCATTATTGATTGCAGCACTGTTGGTAATAGCAAAAGTTTGGAAACAACCTAAATTTCAGTGGAAGACTGAATATGACATGATCCACCCACTAAAAGTGTGGGAAGATTTATATATTATTTGCTTAGATATCCACAAGAAATTGGTAATACTGGGCTTCCCTGGTGGCGCAGTGGTTAGGAATCTGCCTGCCAATGCAGGGGACATGGGTTCGAGCCCTGGTCAGGGAGGATCCCACATACCGTGGAGCAACTAGGTCTGTGCGCCACAACTACTGAGCCTGCAATCTAGAGCCCGCGAGCCACAACTACTGAAGCCCGCGCATCTAGAGCCCATGATCCACAACAAGAGAAGTCACCACACTGAGAAGCCTGTGCACCGCAATGAAGAGTAGCCCTCGCTCGCCGCAACTAGAGAAAGCCTGCACACAGCAACAAAGACCCATTGCAGGCAAAAATAAATTAAATAAATAAGAAATTGGTAATTCTGGTTACCTGTAAAAGGGATACTAGGTGGCTGTGAGACAGTAGTGAGAGGAAGTCATTTCACTCTGTGTCTTTTTTGTACTTTATGAATGTTAAGTCACGGGAATGTACTAATTTTATAATACAGGAAATAAAAATTTTAAATAAAATAAATACACTAATACAATGAAAAACTGAGAAATAATATGACGGATTTAAAGAGTCAGAAAAATTATAGCCTAAGCTTGCCAACCAGCCTCACTCCTTTGTTAATCTTAATCTCTTTAAGCCTCAGTTTCCTCATCTATAAAACAAAGCAAAACAAAACAAAACCTGAGTAATATAATCTCTCTTCTACATCCTAGAAATCATGACCATGAAGTAACTAATATACTTCTATCTTTCCTAAACAAGTCCAGAGTGGCTATGATCTCACTTTATTTGATCCTAAAAGACAAATGATAGAATATAAAATTTGAGAATACTGTACTGTTGTTTCTACACCAAGGGCAAAGTGAGATGAGGGAGATTAAGCCAGTAAACACATTTCCTGGATAGTGGCAATAGCACAGACACTGTTGATTAAGTGGCTATTTGCCAGCAGTTAAACATCCCATATTAGGCCAAGCCACCTCTGAACCCTTTCTTGGAGCAATCCCTGATGTGCCTCTTGCCCTCTTAGCATTTCCCCAGCTTCCCAACCTCTCAATTCCCCATGACTTAACCGCAAGTCTTTGGCAAACCCAGGCCTGTATATTAACCAAATGACCAGAAGGGGCCACTGTTGAACTAAAAATCTGGGGAGAAAGCATGCGTTATCCATTCTTTTACCAAGTGGCTATTGGTCAGGATGACTATACCCTCTGATTTATATCTGTTGTTCCACTACACTATCAAGAGCAACTGCTTTCATTCTCAAAAATAGTCTTGATTTGGGTTACAAATTATAGTCTTTTCACTACTGCTAGACTAAGTAATTAGATGTTCTCCTTTAAGCAGAAGAGACCTGAGTTTCAATTTATTATCTCTTTTGATATATTCTCTCAAATAGCTACCACTGAAACATTCATCTTTAACAGATTTCCACTGCCCTTCAGACTTTGCCTTTTTCTTCCCTTCTCCAAGAGAACATACTGCTGGGTTTTTTTCCATCTTCTAAAAAAGATGATCTTCTCATCTCAAGCCGTATTCCTTTTATCTCTAAGTAGTGAGTTTACTCCAAGATTACACAAACTTCCCTCTTGTACTCCCTTAACCTCCCTAAGTGAAAACCTGGGGGCAGGGGGAGGGGTGCCCCTTGAACCAGTTATTGGTTTAAAATTCACTAACTATATGGCATGTGTAGATTCTTTATTTGTTTATTCCTTGTCTGGTACTGGCATGAAGACAGTCACTTACTTGATTATTTAACATAAAACTGAACAGACAGAATAAGATAAAGGAAAAACCAGAGGTCAAGTTAGACTGGCAAATTTTACAGGCCAATTTGTGACTATCTGTTCCACCCAAACTTCAATCAGCTTGCTGATAAGCCTTCTATTATTTATAACTAATGTCTATATAAAGAATAGCACCACTCCAGGATGAAAAGAACACAAAGATGGAAAAACTTAGGTTTTTAGCTTCAATTCTATCACTAATTATTTGTTTTGCTGTTTCACTTCTTAGTTTCTATGGACCTATATTCATGTATATAATGAAGAGAGTATAAAGTATATAATCTCATAAATGACTTACTTATAAAATTTTACTATTCTAAAATTTAGAAAGTAATTTATTAGTGTTTGTTAATTATAAGTTGCAAAACTTGGAAACAGTATACATATACATACATACATTTTTCCTATCACAAATGGTATGTGGCTAGATTAGCAACAAGGTGGCTAATATAACTAATGTGATGAGATCTGAGTGAGGTACTGCATTCTGAATGTGTGTCATTAGAGAGTATATGAAAAGTTCTTGCCCTCAACAGGCTCTACTATCACATCTGAATGTGATCCTTGAACTGTCTAGTGGCATTCTGAAGTCTGACCTGCCACCACTACACTGTTACATACAGTCTGTCTTTCCTTGTTGTCATTTTACTCTGCCCCATTAGCCTGCCTATTACTGAAGTAAGAGGAGCCAAACCCAAAAAATCACATCATAAACCAGAAGGGTTGTGATCAACATAAGCTATATCTAAACACTTTTGCAAAAGGAAAGCATTCTCTGGAATTTTGAGGACCCCAAAACCATACTCCATACAGCCAAGATATAACCAAGGGGTATTGGGACCCCTAGCCTAACACTGTCCAGCATTCATTTCTATTCATATTTCAGAACTCCTAAGTTACAACAGAGAGTAAACATACTAACACAATTAAGAAGTAACTACAAATATCTTCTATATACTGAAAATGTATAGATTTGTGGCTATAACTACCTCTTATTCCCTAGTGCTTGCCTGGGTTGAGTCCAGCCCTACATTTACAGAGTAAACACTTACCACAGTAATCAAAAGAAATGAAAAAGGATTGGGAAAAAAAGGAGAAATGGAGAATTTACAGAGAAGTAAGAACAGATGCCTATAGGACTTTGTAATCATAACAAATGCTTGTGGAAGTTTCTATTTATGATAATCCCTAAAACCAACTGCCCAAAACTATCTGGAATACATATTAATAATTTATGAGGCCAGAAATTGCTACTTAATAATGTAAACTAAGTATACAAATAAAGAGTATGGGCTTTGAAAATAATAAAGCAAGTCTTTTTTTAAAAAACCTGGGGGCTTCCCTGGTGGCACAGTGGTTAAGAATCCGCCTGCCAATGCAGGGGACATGGGTTCGAGCCCTGGTCTGGGAAGATCCCACATGCTGCGGAGCAACTAAGCCCGTGTGCCACAACTACTGAGCCTGCGCTCTAGAGCCCACGAGCCACAACTACTGAGCCCGTTCACCTAGAGCGGTGCTCTGCAACAAGAGAAGCCACCACAATGAGAAGCCCACTCAACACAACGAAGAGTAGCCCCCACTCGCTGCAACTAGAGAAAGCCCGCACTCAGCAACAAAGACCCTATGTAGCCAAATAAATAAATTAATTAATTAAAAAAATTAAAATTAAAAAACCTGGAAAACTATAATATCAATAAAGATAAAATTAAGTGATAAGCATCTCCCAACTTAGGATAGCTTTGTCCTCTATCAATCAGCAGCATCAGACTAGTGTGCTGACTGACAGAAAGGAAAACTTAGTGGGAAATTCTGAAGGCTATTAAAAATGTGGCAGTCTGGGGCTTCCCTGGTGGCGCAGTGGTTGAGAGTCCGCCTGCCGATGCAGGGGACACGGGTTCGTGCCCCGGTCCGGGAAGATCCCATATGCCACGGAGCGGCTGGGCCCGTGAGCCATGGCGCCGCTGAGCCTGCGCGTCCGGAGCCTGTGCTCCACAACGGGAGAGGCCCATGTACCGCAAAAAAAAAAAAAAAAAAAAAAATGTGGCAGTCTGACATATTATTTGGACCTTTATAAAAACAGACAAGATTATAAACCCACTCAGGCTAATATCTTATTGTCTCTGCTCCTCTATATCTCACCTCACAGCTGTGATGATAACAGCCCCCCCAAAAAGTGTGTACCACTGTATCTCAGAGCTGTGACAAAATACTGGGAAATTAGTATACAATATAAATGAAATTTTATGGAGTACAGTTATCCTCCCAAATAGAACAGCAAGTGAGATGGGAGAAACCCCTCTCTCAAGTAGCTTTTACAGGTAAACTGAGGGAAGAATATAGTGAGTAGGTATACATTTGATAAGTACAATTGAATGCTAAAAACAATAGTGAAACAACAAAATAATTCGTCATTTACTTACAAGGAGTTCCTCTGCTGGCTTCTTCCATGGTTACCCTGACATAGGGCTTACTAAAGTCTACTTCAATTTCATCAGAAAAAGGCGCTGGCTGTCGTAAGCCCTTAAGAGGAGGAAAGTGAAGGAAAAGAAAAATTCAATGGTATAAACTAAAATACTCAAAAAATGGCAGCTTTAAAGAATAATCAGTTATTCAACATGCTGTGATTAAAATTTTCCTAAAAGTTCATAACCTTAAAAAGAAAAAAGATAAAAGCATTCCAAAATGACAAGTGAAAGTTGCAACCTTTTACCAAATGGGCAAATCATGGCATGAAAGATAAATGTCTTGATGGTGATTTCAGAATAGGACTGAGGAAGGTGGCTGAGAACCTAAGCACAGTCCCAACTAACTGGGTCCAGAATGACAGCTCCTCTGCCAGACGGCAGAACAGCCAACCCTGATCTATGTGATGAAATTGCCAAGGTTCACAAGTGCCTTTTCATACCACTTCAACTATGGGACTGGGAAGGCAAACAGCTGCCATGTGCTTTAAGTACGATCATCACTGTATAATGCTTTACACTGTAAATATGTTCTAATTCTCATTAACAGCCCTGTGAGGCAAGTAGTACAATAATTAGTATCCTCAATTTAAAGATGAGGAAAATGAGGTTCAGAGAAGTTATATGAATTGCATGCAGTTACTCAGAGGCAATGCTGAAATAAAAATGTAGGTATGCTCTTTCCTCCTTAGAGGAAAGCCTTACTTAAGAGCTTTCGTTAAATCTATTCCTAAGTATTTTATTCTATTTGATGCTTTTGTAACTGTTTACTTAATTTTATTTTTGGATTGGTCCTTGCCAGTATATAGAAATGCAATTGATTTGTATGTGTGTATGTGTATCAGTGTGAGTAATTTCAGTTGACGCATCTCCTGTGGATTTGTTAAACTCAATTATCAGTTCTAGCAGTTTGGTAGATTCCTTAGGACTGTCTACATATGAGATCATGTTGCCTGTGAATAAAGACAGTTTACTCCTTTCCAATCTGGATGGCTTTAACTTCCTTTTATTACCCATTATTGCACTAGTAAACCTCTAGTACAATGCTGAATAGAGGCGGCAAAGACAAATATCCTTGCCTTGTTCCCAGTCTTAGGGGAGAAGCATGCAATCTTTCAACACTAAATATTATCTTAGCTGTAGGTTTTTCTTAGATGCCCTTTATCAGGTTGAGAAATCTCTCTTCATTTTGTAGTTCATTGAGAGTTGTTTTTTTTTTTTTGGCTGTGCCATGAGGCTTATGAGATCTTAGTTTCCCGACCAGGGATCGAACCCAGGCCACGGCAGTGAAAGTGCCTGGGTTCGATCCCTGGTCGGGGAACTAAGGACCGCCAGGGAATTCCCTGTTGAGTTTTTTAATGAACGAACATTGGATTTTGTCACATGCTTTTTCTACATTTTTGAAACAATCATATTTTGGTTTTGTCTTTTATTTTTATTAATTATGGTGTATTAGATTAATTGATTTTAGAATGTTAAGCCAACCTTGCATTCCTGAGTGAAATTCTTCTTGGACACATTGTATAAATCTTTTTATATGTTCTTGGATTCAATTTGTTAATATATTGTTAAGGACTTTTGCATCTAAGTTTGTGAGGGATTTTGAACTATAATGTTCTTTTCTTGTGCTGTTTTTGCCTGTCTTTGCTATCTGGCCTCATAAAATTGGTTAGGAAATGTTCTCTCCTCTATTCTCTGAAAGTGGATAGGATTGATATTATTTCTTCCTTAAATGTCTGATAGAATTCACCAGTGAAGTCATTTGTGTCTGACTTTGTCATTGTAGGAAGATTTTTTCAAAGACAATTCAATACTTTACTTGGCATAGGTCTATTCAGATTTTCTATCTTTTTCTTGGATCAGTTTTGGTAATTTGTCTCTTTCTAGGAATATGTCTATTTCATCTAAATTGTCACATTTTTTTGGCATGATATTGTTCATAACATTCCCTTATAATTCTTTTAATTTCTGTTGGGCTATAGTGATGTATATTTAGATTTTTAAATTACATATAGATCACATTGTGACTGGGCTAAATTCAGAAACTGGGAAGACACTGTTTTGTTTTGATTTCAGATAAGGATAGACTTTTAAAATAAGGCTTTAAAATTAAAATATATTTCTTTTAAAGAGCACTTATATAAGCTTATTTTAAAATATGCTAAAGCTATAAGAAAAACATTTTTAGGAAATGTGTGTGTGTTATCCTTTTTTAGAACGTTTTTTTAAAAAAGGTTAAGAATAGACCAAGGACACAAATGTGTGATTTTCTGAAGTTATTAGAAATTTACCTACAGATAAAATTAGAAAAAAACAATTTATCCTCTAGAAGTTAGTATGCAAAGAGTTGCCTAACAGTAATTTGTGTTTCTAAAAGTATATGCTAGTCACAAAATAATAGACATTCTACAATTCTATCTATACGAAGGTCAAAAACAGGCAAAGCTAATCTATGGTTAATAGAAGTCAGAGAACAAAGAAAACAAATCTGGGGAAAGAGGATACTGACTAGCAGGAGCGTGAGGGAGTCTTCTAGGTGTACCAGTGATTACATGGATGTATACATATATAAACATTTATTGAGCTGTACACTTAAGGTTTGTGCACTCTACTGTATGTAAGTTATACCTCAAAAAACAAATGCCATTCAGCCATAAAAAAGAATGCAGTACTGATACCTACTACAACATGGATGAACCTTGAAAAAATTATGCTAAGTGAAAGAAGCCAGCCACAAAAGGCCACTTATTGTATGACTCCATTTATATGCAATGTCCAAGAATAGGAAAATTTACAGACAGAAAGTAGATTAGTGGTTACACTGGGATGGAAGGGTTGGAGAGAGATGGAGAGTGACTGCTGATGGGTACAGGGTTTCTCTCTGGAGTGATGAAAATGCTCTAAAATGTATCATGATGATGGTTGCACAAGTCTGTGAATATTCTGAAAACCACTGAATTGAACACTCTACGTGTGTAGGTGAATTACAATGGTATATGAACTATATCTCTATGAAGTTGTTTATATATAAATATATTTATACATAATATAAAATGTATGAAACAAATAGAAAAAATTGTGCTTATAGTACATGTAGATAAAAGACAGCCTTACTGTGTTCTCTGAAATTTATTATTAATGGTGTGCTGGAGTCAGTTTTTAAATATTTACATATTTTGAGGGCTGGTAGTTTGAAATCAGCCACAGAAATCAGCAAATGCTATATATCAGAGGTTTGTTCCCCCCGGTTTATCAGGACACCACTGGTTATTCTGCATACTTAGAAAGAGATCAGTTCAGAGGTTATTACAGGGAGGAAGAAATGGATTTGTGGATTTTTCCGTTAATATTGAATAGAGAGAGTGACCGTTAAAAATTCTGTGAAGGAAGAATAGGTAGGACATGGTAAAGAGAAAATATACTGTCACTTGAGAGAGGAGTTTATAATAACTGAGCTTTTGAACTGAAGAAAATAAGACTGTGGTACCATCAGCAGGAATAGAGAAGTTTTTTAAAAAGGAGTGGAGATCAAAGAAAATGAGAACTGACAGTCTTTGAATCTGGAGATTCAAATGACTATTGGAGACCTCCTAGAATATATTAGTGAAAGTCAGAACACCAGTGCCTTTAAGAAAATAGGAAGACAAGGAACCAGACTAGTAATAATCTCTCATTAGAGATGTATAGCCATAAAGGGAATGAGAAAAACAGAAAGGTACCTAGAGGGGACAGAAAGATCAAGTAGCAGGTTTTCTTAAAAGTTGAGGATATCTGTACATGTCTAAGACAAAGGAAAAGGAGCCGAAGAGATTGAAAATATCAAGAGAAGGAAAAAACCGATAATTAAGGAAGGAAGAGTCTAGAAGAATGACAGGGAATGGCCTCAAAGGAGAGCAGGGGGGAAGCTGTTGGTCCTATAAGTAATTAGGATCACATTTTTCTGAAAGCAGAAGGAAGGAAAGGTGATAAAAGGATAATACTGGATGTAAAGGAGGAAGGATGTATATAAACTTACATTCTGATGCCATCAATTTTCTCAGTAGAGCAAAGAAGAAAGTGAAGTTCCCTATAAAGAACAGGGACTTTGGAATGAGACTGAAAACTTGAGGAAAGTACAAAATATTTAGAATAGCTGTTGTGGGAAATGTATATATTTGAGCATCAGCAAATGATTAATGGAACTCCTGAGCACTATATTCAGCCCAGATCAAGCTAGAAACTTTAATCTTTAGAAGGCCAAGTTAATAGGTCCAGGAAGAAAAACAAAGAATTAACAGAAATTGAAAGATCTAGGGTTAGGTCCTGGTGAATGGAAGGGAGGCAGAAAAGGGAAGAGAAGAGTTAAGGAAAAAGAGGTATCCAGACATTTCTCCAAAAAAGATATACTAATGGCCAAAAAACACATGAAAAGGTGCTCAACAATATTAGGCATTATGGAAATGCAAATTAAAACCACAATGAGACCCTGCTTCACATCCACTAGGATGGCTAAAAGCAAAAAGACAGGCAACAGTGATGGCAAGGATGTGGAGAAATTGGAACCTCTGTACACTGCACAATAATCTCACAACTAGTCCTGTGGCTTCTGTCTATCCCTGTTTCAACTGTTCCTTTCCAAAGCAATCAGGATGATCTTCTAAATTGTATATCTGATCATATTACCTATAGGATAAAGTTCAAATTCCTTAGCACAGCATACAAGATCCTTCATGAGCAGGCCCTTGCTTTACCTTACCTATTGCAGATTCTTATTCTGAACTTTAAGCTCCAGTAATGTTACTTGTAGTTTGCTAAACATACTATTATTTCACACTTCTGAAGTTGTACTCTATCTCTTGTCCACTTCTTGAATTCCTATTTAGCCTTCAAAGTTCAACTCTGAAATAATCTCCTCAATGAAGCTTTTCCAAAACCACTGTCCCCACCCCTCGGTCAAAGTTAATCTGTTGCTCCTCTAGAGGGTCACTGTACCTCTAACTTACTTCTATTTGGCCCTTTTCATACTGTATCTTAATTATTTGTCTCTTTCCCCTATTTGTCTATGAGCTTCTTAAGGGCAAGGCCACCTTTCCATCTTTGCATCTCAATGCATAGCAAATGACACACAGAGGTTCTCAATATATGTAGTTTGAAATGAGATTGTAAGATCTATCTCCATAAGCAGAACTTCGGCCAATTAACCTCAGAGTTTAAGTACTCTGTGACTTATTCATACATATGACAAATATTAAGATAGTCTAAATGTCTATCTTTATAAATATTTCTGTGATCCTTTTGATTTTACCTTTAAAAACATCTGTTTCAGTAAATTCTTTATAGTTATAGACAAACTAGCCATAAAGTTATCCCTTAATTTTTCCTCCTTAACTCTTTTCTCTCCCTTCATGCATTTTATCCTGACCTACCAACCCAGCTACCAAATACTTGGGGAGGTGGGAGGAAATGGGGAGTGACTGCTAATGGGTATGGGACTTCTTTTGGGGACGATAAAAATATTCTAAAACTGGTTGTGGTGATGGTAGCACAACTCTGTGAATATATTAAAAACCATTGAACTGTACAGTTTAAATGGGTGGATTTATGATCTCAGTAAAGCTATCATAAAAAAAAGAAAAAACCTTGTTGATTTTTGCTACAGAGTTGAAAGGGATTCAGAGATAGAAAGCACATGTGTACAGTGGAGATGACACACAAGTTTATTTAGCAGACACTCTTCATTAGAGTCAGTCCAGCCTGTTGGGTGAGTGAATCTTTGATCATTAGCCCATGTTAAATAGCCAGTGTGTACCAAAGAGGAATGTGAAATGGGTAGCAAGCCACTTAACTGATCTGTGACATGAATATACGAAGCCGCGTAACTTAAATCATTGAAATTCCTCAGATTCTAAGAACCAAGAAATTTAAGACTTCTCAGAGCCCATTCCACTAAGATTGGCCTTCTTTGATCTATTCGTGGCTTTGGTGATTGGCTCAGAGTATTACCTACTTGGTTATAACTTGTCCCTACTCCAAATGAGAGTGCAGAATTGGTGCCCACCACCATCCCCTTAACCTGAATTCTCTAAGAAACATTCAGAAATTAAAAATGCCCTGTTAGGGACTTCCCTGGTGGCACACTGGTTAAGAATCTGCCTGCCAATGCAGGGGACATGGGTTCAATCCCTGGTCCAGGAAGATCCCACATGCCGCGGAGCAACTAAGCCCATACGCCACAACTACAGCCTGAGCTCTAGAGCCCATGAGCCACAGCTACTGAAGCCTGCGTGCCTAGAGCCCGTGCTCCGAAACAAGAAAAGCCACCACAATGAGAAGCCCGCGCACCGCTTCTAAGAATAGCCCCCACTCACTGCAACCAGAAAAAGCCCACGCGCAGCAATAAAGACCCAAAGCAGCCAAAAAAAAAAAAAAAAAAAAGCCCTGTTTTGTTGACTGCTGAGTCATTTTCTGAGTTTACTTGCTGTAAAGAATAATGGCCCCCTAAGGATGTCTACATCTTATTTTCTAGAACCTGTGACTATGTTACATGGCAAAAGGGGCTTTGCACATGTGATTAAAGGATTTTGAGATAGACAGATTATCCTGGATTAGCCAAGTATGTCCAATGTAATTACAAGGGTCTTTACAAGTGAATGAAGGAGGCAGGAGATTCAGAATCAGAAGGAGATGTGATGACAGAAGCAGTGGTCAGAATGTTGTGATTGCTGGCTGGCCCCTGAGCAAAGCAATACGGGCAACTTCTAGAAGCTGGAAAAGGCAAGGAAACAGTTTTTCCCCTAGAACCTCCAGCCCTAACAACACTTGATTTTAGCCTTTTAAGACCCATTTCAGTCTCGTGACCCCTAGAACTGTAAGATAATATATCTGTATTGTTTTAGGCCATTAAATTTGTGGTAATTTGTTACAACAGCAATAGAAAACTAATACACTTGCCCCCAACATAATCATCAATATCAGGCCTGAAGCATATACCTACTATTTGTGGAGTCCAGTTGCTTTTATTGCTCAAGATAGAATATTGTTTTATAACAACTAGTAATTGTGTCCGAGTAGAAATGTTTTTCCTTTTGGGTTATGAAGCTCCAAAAGTAACCAGTGGCAACTGCAGTTGGATCAATGGCTAATGGTCAATATAGGTACAAAACACACAGAAACATATAATTCTGTCACTGGGATTTTAAAACATGGATTTCATAACAACACTGTATATCAATAATAACTCCAACTGTGTATAAATATTCTTTGACATTTTTTTTTTAGGGGAAGCTTCAGGAAGGGTACCAACCTGAGACAGGATGAGTCATTTGGAATGGGGTCTTTCATCAAAGGCTTGGAAGTGGTTAGGACATACAAAGATATCATCCCAGAGATAAAGGAACATAAGGTAGGCAGTAATAGAAAAAGGTTCTCATCTAAGATATAACCAGTAATAGAGTGGAGGAGTGATATGAGAGAAAAGACAGTAAGACACAGAAAACTAAACACCATGAGATGATGCTAAGATCAGATCACTGCCTGGAGCTACAATTTCTCTGTTTCATTAGTTTGAATTTGATATTTTGCCTAATATATGTACAACCTCCAAATTTTCCTAACATTCTTTTTTCAATTCCAGTGTAAAGCTCTTACAACTGAGCTGTGAATTATAATCTGCATAAGAGTTCCGACAACTGGTGGAAAGTTACTATTCACACTTACTATTCATTCTTTCCATTATTTAAGAAGACTTGTAATGTTGATATTGTCAGTGTTATATCAGTTTCTACCCTCCTCCTGCCAGGTTAAGTGCTCAACAAAGAAATCTCTTCCTTACTTACAATTGCACAGCGTGGCATTTTTGAAGGAATTCCATCATCCTCTGCTGCCCCATTGGGTCCAGGTATCTCTTTCCTCCTCTTCCTCATGTTGACTTTGGCTGAATTCTGCGCATCCATCTTCTTCTAACTGGTGATAGAAAGTGAAAAAGAACTTTTGTCTCATTGGGGTGGGAAAAGCCTGCCACCAGTATTTCAGAGATGTTAATATGGAGGCACTTAGTATCAATTCCATAGCACACATTTCACAAAGATGAACCAATTGCATCCGGCAAAAACGGCAAAGCTTCACAAAACCCAGGCTCTAGTAGAAACACTGAAATGCCTCTCTGTGGAACAATGGCACAATTAATCACCTGGACCTTGTAAATTATTTCCCAACCAATACAGCCTGTATACCAACTGCTAATTTCATATCCTGACTGCATGCAAAAACCTGGAAGAACTTGGCTGAGAAAGTTAGTTATACAGACTTTCCACTACTCTTACATCATATCTCTAGGACACCCAGAAGTACGACAGGTGCCAGGAAATGTGAAAGGTATGTCTTTGGTACAGACGGAGAAAAGAGCCTTTTTTTTTTAAAGGATGGCCACCAGCGATTCCTGGTTTAACAAAGCATGGATTTCTTAACTCTAAATGCTCTGTATATTTCAGAGACCACTCCTCCAGGATGAGAGCTATGAAAATTGTAGAGTAAGTGTACTTGTATCTTTTAAATGTCTTTCCTCTTCCTTTTTCAATTCATTTCCCCTCCCTCTTTCAGAGTCTTAGCACCTTAAGCTTGCTCAGAGTCCCCAACTACTAAAACCCCACCCAGGCTTCTCCTTCCCCCAAGGAAAAACTTATTATTGTCTCATTTAGCAGAAAGTGTCTAGCAACTAACAATTACAGAAAAGTTCTGAATATTTGATGTTTCATGTTTAGATGTTGGCTTGTGCTACACCTCCAATCCCCTACAAGGATATCTGCATTTTTCTTAGGTAACATAATTTGCACGAATAAATTAATTTCTTGATAATGATGAAATTTTAGATATCAGCCAGAAATTGGAGATAGAGGAACTTCAATGATCAACTGCCATCTCTGCCCAAGACATGGTACAGTGAAAGGTGGAAAAAAGATCCTTAGAGCAGAAGCAGAAAACAAAACAAAATACTAGACAGAATGAGGACTTTCTACTCGGCCTCACTGCCTCTAATAAGCCCTCCAGAATACATGTTTATCTAAACAATCGCAATTGTGCCTTTCTTTCTTTCCTCTGGTTAAATTCCAAGTGGCAATGTGATAAGATCTACAAGAAACCTAACCTAATTCTTAGAGACTGAAAGAAACACCCCATGAGTCATGGCTAAGTATTAGGCTGGTATGAAAAAATGTCAGAATCTAAAGTGAAAGATGACCACCACCCAGAAACTTCCTTTCATCATATATTCAATTAAAATTAAAATGTCTTTTCATCACAAATTAAAATGAAAGGAGGGTACTGTATATTTAACAAGCTTTTCCAGTGATGATGATCAGAGATTTTCTTCATTATTGTTATTAATTATTCTTTTGAAATATCCAGAGGTCAGATTTACTACTCCCATCTCACTGGTCTGAGAGGCCTGCTAAGAATGCCTAATCAGTTCAGTTAATGACTGTTTCTAATTTGCATACAACAGGACTTTGCTGCAAATATCTGTTAGTAGGTAGACAAAATCCATCATGAGAAATATAATCAGCAATCTGGTGTCAGGTAGCTCAAGGTCAGGCAGTCAATAATATTGAGTATTTATTGTACACAAGGTATTATAACATAATTTTAAAAGTAAAAGTTATTTTCTCAAGAAGCCTTCAATCAAGGTGAGGAAACCACGTTTATGATAAAAAATGCTCCTTAGGATTGCAAAACCATTGGGGGAAAGTTTGTTTAGGAACAGTTTCAAAGTAAATATCTCCACATCAATGACTTATTAATTACAAAGTAAAAAGAGTTACCTTTAAAGTGAAAAAAATCTGAATTGGGAGATTGGGATTGACATATATACACCAATATGTATAAAATGGATAACTAATAAGAACCTGCTGTATAAAAAAAATAAATAAAAATTTAAAATGTATACTATTAATAATGTAAAAAAAAAAAGTGAAAAAAATCTCTCAGCTAAGTAATTAAAGCTAATTAACATCACCAATAATGCCTCCTGATGTGAGGCACTGAGGATACATCATCTGCCAAAAATGCATAACCTGTATGGCTTTATGAGGAATAATCAGACAAACCTCAACTAAAGGACATTCTACAAAACAACAAGCCTGTATTCTTCAAAAAAATGTCTATCATGAAAAACAATGAAAGGCTGAGAGACTGTTCCAGGTTAAAAGAGACCAAAGAAATGACAACTAAATGTAATGCATAATTCTAGATTGGGGGAGAAATTGTTATAAAGGATAGTTATTAGGACAATCAGTAAAATTAAAATATGGATTCTGTATCAGATAATAATATATATCAATGTTAAAATAAACTTCCTTAAGTTGATCATATACTGTTATGTAAAAGACTGTCATTGTTTTTTGGGGGGTTTTTTTGTTTTTTTTTTTTTTACAAAAGTTTATTCTTAAATGTACAATAGATTCCAAGACAACACTTCATTCTAGCTATAGGTGGCAACAGATGTTATGGCAGGGAATCCAGATGTTTAATCCAGATGTTTAAACAGGAATGGAACTAAGGATCATCATTGCCTCAGGCACAAGGAACAGCTTACTTTTTGCCAGATTTCTTAATTCCACCTGTGGCCAGGGGGCCTTTCCTGAGGCCTTCGCTTTTAGCTCCTCAAATTTCTTTTGCTCCTCCTTCTGTTTCTGCTTGAGTGCCTTATCTTCCTCGTCCATCTCCTTGGCTTGCTTCTTGGGCTGCTTCAGGGGCTTCTTGCCACCTTCGAAGCCCGACATGGCACCTGCCACCCCTTCCCCAGACCCTGCCACCAGATGCCTGTCATTGTTTTTTTATGCTGAAGTATCTAGGGATAAAGGGTTACGATCTCTGCAACTTAACCTCAGCTAAAAAAAAAAAAAAGAAAGAAAAATGTGTATATTATATTACATATAAAAAGGTAAAACAATATGGCAAAATGTTATCGATGTATGAAGCTGAGTCAGGCACAAAGGAGTTCTTTTTAACATTCTTGCAACTTTTCTAAAGGCTTTACTTTTTTTTTTTTAAGTAAAAAGTTTACTTTTAAAAATGTTCAAGGGCTTCCCTGGTGGCGCAGTGGTTGAGAGTACACCTGCCGATGCAAGGGACACGGGTTTGTGCCCCGGTCCGGGAAGATCCCACATGCCGCGGAGCGGCTGGGCCCGTGAGCCATGGCCACTGAGCCTGCGCGTCTGGAGCCTGTGCTCCGCAACGGGAGAGGCCACAACAGTGAGAGGCCCACGTATCGCAAAAGAAAAAAAAATAGTTCAATAAACATTTTCTACACAGATAGGCCCTCATCTAAGGTTGTCTTTTGGGGTCTCTAGAAACAGATTTCCTCTCCTTCCTAAATCTTTGAATCAGTGTAGATGATATATATATTCCAAGAAGTATGTTTTAGGAATCTAAATGTGTTGGAAGAAAGTAAGATAATAACAGCAAATTCATAATACATTATTCTCATTTAACCCATATAACCTGAGAAGCAGGTATTTTTAGTCCCAATTTACAAGTGAGAAAACTAAGGATCAGGGAGGTTAAGCAACCTATCCAGAGATCACACAGCTAGTAAATGAGAAAGCCAGAATACTGTCTCCCAGAAATTCACAGATTTTTTAAAGAAGCTGTCTCATCATTACTGCTGCTTCCTTCAATCAAGAACATTTTTTCCACGGCATGGGTTCCTGAAGTTTTTGTAAACTTAAGTCAGACCAGCCTACCTGAACAGTGGAATAAAAGGTCACAGTCACTTAAAGGTAAACAAGGTCCCAGCACCAATCAAATAGAACTGACATGGCTACTGGCCTGATTCCAAAGCTGCCTGATTTGTCAGCTGTACAGGTCTTTCCTACTGGAAAAGTTTTGCTAGGATTTCCTGATAAGCTTTCAACGTAAGTAAAAAAGAATTCTTTAATTCTCTGCTCATCTCTCTTCTGACATTACAAATAGGTGGTGCTTAAGTCACCTGTACTTTTCATTCATGATACATAATAGAGCTTTAAGGATGCCAAAATAAAAAGGGAATAAATGTCATGTCATATTCTCACCAGTTACTTTCCATGACTTCAAGTTAAAATTCCTTAAAGTTTAATAGAAAAATACTTAACACATCCAAAGACATGTTTATAGGAACTTCTCAGAAGTCTTTGCTCTGTATGTGTGTCGGTGTGTGGGGGGGGATTATGTGTGCTATAATATTTTTACAGCTCTACTGAATGAACTATAATTAACATACAATAAACCATATATTTAAAAGTGTATAATTTAATGAGTGTTAACATTATATACCTGTGAAATCATCAAAATTAAAAAACATATCCCTCACTCTCAAGTTTCCTCATACCACTTTATAATCCATCTCTCCCTCCCTACTCTGACTTTGCTTTGCTTTTTTGTTTTGTTTACATTGTGGTAAAATATACATAACATAAATTCTACTTTGCTTTTTAACTGTTTAATTCTTGAAGTACTGAACCATCTTGAATAATTCAACTTAACCAGCCAAATACATGGTAGATATCATCATACTAGAAAGAAGCAAAGGTGCTAAATACTGCCCTTGTGGTTTTAAAGATATTTTAAAGTCAAATTGATATCTGGAGTCACTAGATATTGTGACATGGATCTATTCCACTAGATTAAAAAAATCATACAAAAAATATAAAATATCACAATGAGAACTCAAGGGAGGAGAAAGGAGGTATCTGACTACCTATTTAAAGCTAATGTAAAATTCATGAACAAAGAATCAAGTCAACCATTAGTATTAGTACTGACACATTGCAAAGCCCATTGGTAAATAATAGTAATACTAACATATTTTACCTGAATTTCAGTTGAGTACATACATTCTTCAACAAAATCTCTCCTTCTGTCTTATATAAATACCTCTAACCAAATGTCTAAGGCAGTGTTTCTCAATATTTTTTATCCATGCTCCATTTTGAGAAAAGTAAAAATCTTTAACCTCACTCCGTTAGCATACTGTAGTGATTAAATAGAGGTCAGCCCCTAAATCATATTACCTAAATATGAATCCCATTTCCACCACTAACTAGCCATGAAAATTTGGACAAATTCCTTTATCTCTCCAAGTCTAAGTTTCATCATCTAACAAATGTGGTTTAAATGGATGTAAAGCCTTACTTAGCTCAGTGTCTGGCACACAGTATGTGCTTGTAAACATTAGCTACTATTATTATTTCATAGTAGTAGTAGTTGCCATCATCTGCCTTAAAGTCTATCTTCCGTGTATCCCCTATAGCCAAGAAGATTTTGTCAAGTTTTCACCCATGATTACTACTATTAAAAATGTACTTTTAATGTAAAAGTATGATAAAACATGAAGTATGCTCCATCTCCCCATCTTATCCTTACCCCACTTAAGAATCACTGCTGTGGAACTTCCCTGCTGGTCCAGTGGTGAAGAATCCACCTTCCAATACAGCGCGTCACAACGAGCTCCCGTGCCTCAACTAGAGAGCCTGTGTGCTGCAAAGTACAGAGCCCACTCGCTCTGGAGCCTAAGCGCCACAACCAGAGAAGAGAAAACCCGCACGCCACAACTAGAGTGAAGCCGGCGCACCACAGCAAAAGATCCCGCCTGCCTCAACGAAGATCCTGCTTGCCTCAACTAAGACCCGACGCAGCCAAAAGTAAAATAAATAAATAATAAACAAATCTTTTTTAAAAATAAAGTAATTTAACAATTGAACATCCTTGCCCAACAGACACTAATTCAAAAAAAAATTACGATTGTAGCAAGAACTCTTCTAGAGTCTGATGTTAAGCTATGATGAAGAAACACCACTATTACTACTACTACTACTACTACTACTATCAGTATTTATATAACACCTGTATGTCTAAAAACTTTAAAAATATTAAAAAACTCTTGGGGCTTCCCTGGTGGTGCAGTGGTTAAGAATCTGCCTGCCAATGCAGGGGACACGGGTTCGAGCCCTGGTCTGGCAAGATCCCACATGCCACGGAGCAACTAAGCCCGTGCGCCACAACTGCTGAGCCTGCGCTCTAGAGCCCGGAAGCCACAACTACTGAGCCCGCATGCCACAACTACTGAAGCCCGTGCGCCTAGAGCCTGTGCTCCACAACAAGAGAAGCCGCTGCAATGAGAAGCCCGCGCACCGCAACAAAGAGTAGCCCCCGCTCACCGTAACTAGAGAAAGCCCGCGCATGGCAATGAAGACCCAATGAAGCCAAAAATAAATAAATTAAATAAATTAAAAAAACACAAAAAACCCTCTTAACATTCACAACCCTTTGACATAGATGTATTATTTTTATCACTATTGAAACCGAGGCACAGAAAATAAGATCACACAGCTAGTAAGTGGCGAAGCTAGGAATCAAATTCAGTCAGCCTGGCTGCAGACTACACACCCTTAACTACTGTGGTATACAACAAAATGCGACACTGTACTATACAAGAAGGTACCTAATAACTATCTCTAAATATCTGAATGCCTGTTATGTTGGATAGGGCAGACACTTATTCTGTGAAAGTCCAGATAATAGAAAATGAATCACTAGTTGGAAGATGAAGAGACACAAACTTTAACATAATAAAAACCTTTTTAGGAACGAAGAGTTATCTGAAAAGGGGCTGAGTTACCTCGGGGGCATTTCATTTTGGCATACCAGGACATTCAAGGAGAGGTTGTGTAGAAATACCTTCATTCATTTTATTAGTCATAATCCTGTAAAGTCCATCATGGTTGATCTTTTTGTTTGTTCTAATCTTAAAATAATCTCAAATCATGACTGCCATCTATCACATTAGCATTCACAATGTTATGTAACCTATAAACTTGAAAAGCATGTTTTTTATGTTTCCATCCATGTTAGTGCTGAAAGTATTGATCAGGATAGATATATGTCACCATACACCAATGTGACATACCACTGGACCCCTCTCTCCTCATTGAGATCCACTCTTAATACTCTAGGTTAGTACAATATAAAACGCAGGAAAGTTTATCTTTAGAAAACAGGATAGAAAAATATATTTAGAATTCTTAATGATTAGGGTATTCAATCAGATGTAAACCCATTTCATTGTACTATCACATAATCCACATTTCTCTATCACAGTCCCAAAGATTATGATAATAGTGATGATAAAAATTATAGCTAACACTTACAGAGTACTTCCTTTGTGCCAGAAAGTTATAAACCTTTTGCATATATTAACTTAATTCTCACAACAATCTTATGCGGTAGATAATATTATTTGCTCTATTTTGCAGATGAGGAAATTGAGGCACAGCTAGGTTAAATGACTTGACTGAGGTCACACACCTAGGACAGGGCAAAACCAGGATGTGAACCAAGGCATTCTGGCTCTAGGATCTGTGTACTTAACAACAACACTGCCTAGTATTTATTTACTTATTATATGCTGCCTAGTATATAAAATGGTCATACATGAATTTAAACAAAACCACTTACTGCACTCTGGTCATGCACTACACTGTGCCGAGCAGGAATTTTAATTTCATCTTTCACAACGACTGGGCTCCTTCTCACTGGGCATATCGCTGACAGACTACTTAGGAACTCCAGGGGCTTATTTTGGTTTGGGCCAGAGTAGAAGAGTAGAGGGTGCAATAGACCAGGAATCATATCATATAAACGGGGACTTCATTCTAGCTCCTCCCAGGGAATTCCCTGGCAGTCCAGTGGTTAGGACTCGCGCTTCCACTGCAGGGGGCATGGGTTCAATCCCTGGTCGGGGAACTAAGATCCCACAAGCCTCTCAGCCTGGACAAAAAAAAAAAAACTAGCTCCACCTAGTACCTTAACTCTAAGTTATGGTGAGTGCAAATGAGAGATTCGAAAACAAACTCTCTGATGTTGCTTCTTTCCACCGTTCAATTCTCCTGCTCTGAGTAGAGCCCACTTTCATTCGGAGACTCAGTATCATTCGGTCTGTGTGATCTTCACCCTTAGCCATACCGTCAGGTGCCACGTGCCTAACCTGAACCAATCAGCACATCACTCTCTCAGGCCACAGACTGGGGGAGGAGGGAGGTGGGAAGGGCAGTGATTGGTGACCTAAGATAGTCCAATCAGAGTGAATCTCAGGACTCGCCAGA
The DNA here is from genome assembly GCF_008692025.1 of Phocoena sinus. Lineage (NCBI taxonomy): Eukaryota > Metazoa > Chordata > Mammalia > Artiodactyla > Phocoenidae > Phocoena > Phocoena sinus. The sequence goes on along the minus strand of NC_045766.1, from coordinate 72,761,257 downwards.
TAGGAATTCTTGGACAAAGATTATCACTTCTTTCTTTGTGAGTTCAAGCCTGGAGACCTGATTCTAGGAACCATCCTATAACAATCTAGTGGTCATCCTATAACCAGGAAGAGAGTCTTTCTCAAAATAGTCACACAGAGAAAGCAATGCTGATGATGGAGAGAAGCCAGATCCTGAACTGCCTAACTGTGTCAACCAATACATTCCCCTTTTTGCTTAAGCTCAGTTAAGCTTGGTTTTTTATCACTTAGAACCACAAAATCATAATTAATGCATTCAATACTTGGCAATGAGCCCTAGCACAAAGTAGGTGCTCAATAACTATTTGAATAAATGTAATAAGTGGAAAAACTCCTTTGAAATTTTGAAAAGCACTACTTACGTTAGTATTTTGTTTTGATGGAAAGAGGTCAAGTACTTGTCAATTTATAAGTGTATCAAAGATGGCAAAACAAAGCTCTCATCCTGTCAAAAGTATTTTTTCTTATCTGTTTACAGTTCTTCTATTTTCCAAAGATAACTTTTGTGTCATATATTGTATTTTATACTATACTCTTTTCTAAATTTTATTTATTTATTTATTGGCTGTGTTGGGTCTTTGTTGCTGTGCGCGGGCTTTCTCTTTGATGTGGTGCGCAGGCTTCTCTTTGCGGTGGCTTCTCTTTGTTGCGGAGCACAGGCTCTAGGCGTGTGGGCTTCAGTTGCTGTGGCATGCAGGCTCAGTAGTTGTGGTGCTCGGGCTTAGCTGCTCCGTGACATGTTGGGTCTTCCCGGACCAGGGCTCGAACCCGTATCCCCTGCATTGGCAGGTGGATTCTTAACCACTGTGCCACCAGGGAAGCCCCTTATACTATACTTTAAACTGAACATTACACATCAGACTTAAACTGAAGTTTTAAGATCCTCTGGATTTAGAACAAACACATCTAATATTTTTTGTTTTATAATGCAAAACACTTCTATATCTTCTCCACTTTCTTAGGAGATGGAAAACACCAAGATCACAGTCATTCCATAATAGTGGCCCTAAAAGAATTCAGAAATTATAAAGAGATTAACCCTCACACCTTTCCTCTAGAACTATTACTAATTTTTAAACTTTGACTTTATAGGTCTCTCAAGTTTTTCATTTTTCACTGGCTCTCTTAGACCACCCCCATGTTCCTCACATCTACTACCTTATACACTATGAAAGTATATATAAAAATTTAATAATTAGTGCCTAAACTGATGAAAAAAATTACCCCCAGCTTCCCTAAAGTTCCAATAGATGTCTGCTAGGACACATCAAATTTGCTACTGAGAAAAGGTATGTGGGAGGATGAGGGCATACTGAGGGTTGCAAATATATGTTGGCTTTTTAGTTCATTATACTGAGACTTAGCTTGATCTAAAATCACACCACCTTTACAATACTCGCAATTGCCTAGTAACCACTGAATACCTCCAACAATGAGGAACAATACTTCCCAACTCTCCATTTATGATAACTGCCCATTTGCAACCAACCAATACTAGTCAAGTAAAAGTGAGTGATGACGCTGGAAAAGGAGACTTTAAATATCTACATTCCAGAGGGAACACATACACATACACACCAACACAGGCTGCCTTAATATCTGTTTGTCCAGTGGGTAATAGGGTTGGGAAAAGATGATACCTCCTCAGAGCCAATACAGTACAAGATCAAAATGGGGCTGGGGAGCAGGAGATTGCCCAATGATTTGCAGGTGGAGCCGGGCTTCCAGCCACAGCACCCACATTAATTAAGCTGGGATGAGTCAAAATGAAAGCAGTTGGAGATAGAATACACAGCCTCACTTATGAGCCCATTAGGGTGGGCCAAAACTTCCTATTTCCTTAGCAGTTTATCCTCCCCGAAAGTTTCTGTCAAAAGAAGCTATAACAAAAGAGAAAAAGGGAGCGGCCAGCCAGAATGCAGCATTTATAAGGCCTGATCTTTCCAACACTGCTACATATTCAGTCCCGAGATAAGTCACCTTATCTTAGTCAAATTCTCCATTCAAGCACAGATTCTAAATATGGACATAAATACCCACACCACCACCATCACTACCATAACCCTGCCTGTTAAGTGCCTTAGTGTCTCCAAATTGCTTTCAAGATACAGAATGTGGTATCTGTTCCTGTGATTTTTACCCAGATTCACAAAATCTGGCACCATTTCTGCTAACCTCCCAGCATACACTGCTTGCCTTGTTCTTTAATGTTCCAATAGATGCCTGCTTGGATGGATTAACTTTGCTATTAAGGAAGTACACAGAAGTAGAAATGTGTGTCAGCAGGGAGGGGTAGCAGGGAGGAGATACTGAGGATAAATCTAATCAAGTGTCTTTCCAACGTGAATATCTTGAAGGAGACAAAATCTGGACGCTGGTATGCATATGCTTCTGTTTTAAAGATGAAGGTCTCCAACAAGTGCAGTTTTAGAAACTCCCACCCAATCCTCTCTATTCTACTTCCTTATTGTCGGTAGATTTAGTAAGCACCCCAGGGTGAAAGAGGAGGTGGACTCTGCTTCCTAAGCTATGCAACAACCTAAATAGTAGAAGTTGCAATAATGTATACTCTTAAAACTAATTCAAATTTGACTGATTACTACAGGGAACTATCTGTAAAAAGAGGAAACATGAATTTTTCCTCTGCATTCTATTCCTGCTTCCCCTGTCTCTGGGCCTACAATTATCTTCCTCAGTAAAACCCTATGCTCAGTAATTTTCTACTGGCATACCAATGTCCAGTTCCAAAGCTGAGTGAGCAAGCATACTTTGTACTTGGGATCTTTATCGGCTTCTACCTTTGTGGAGCTTAATAAAGTAGTGCTCTAAGAGGCAAGCTCTGTGAACTCCTAGGTTAAAGTGAATCAAATACTGTTGGCATTAATCATGTCATCTGCTGTACAATCAGGCCTTCCCACAGATAACAGTGCAGTCACATCACCCCTTGTGTAAAGACCTTTGAAGCTTGAGGGAGGATATGTCTAACCCATAGTGGGGAGGAGGGACTGGATTCAAGAACCAGCAGAACTCCTAGAGCAGCTCACAAGCCAAAAATGGCCCACTGCCTGTTTTTGTAATTAAGGTTTTACTGTAACACAGCCACGCTCGTTCACTGATGAATGAATGAAAAGTGGTCTATGGACACTTTTGTGCTACAACTGCAGAGTTGAGTAGTTGCAACAGAGACTGTATGACCTTCAAAGCTGAATATTTACTATCTGGCCCTTTACCTAAAAAGTTTGCCAACTGTATTCTAGATGAAGACAGGATCAGTTTTATCAATAATTTGGTAGTGAATTCTGCCTAGATTATGCAAACAGTTCTAAAGTGGAGGACAGTGCTAGGAATAGAATTATTTCAAGAAACTGTACCATAACTTTCTGATACAGGATTTCTACAGTTTATGTCACTAACCTGTATATATCACCACACTGTATAGAATAAGTCAAAAGAATGCCTGATTTGGGAAGTTCTAATTTCACAACATGATCTGCACAGATGATTAGTTTTAAATCAGAGCTCAATGTTATTCCTCAATATTTGGGACCTGTAAATTGCCACATCTAAGATATGAGCTCTGAACTTGATCTCTTCCCTCTAATTTCTCCAGAGAAACCCTTATTCAACAAACACTGAGTGGGCACTTACTCTGTGCCAGACCCTGGGTTAGTCCTGGACCAAAATAAAGTTTCTTCTTGGGTCTGACCACACAGTAGGATATTTCAGGAAAGAGATTATCCTAAAAACCACAAGGGACACTTGTAATATCTCTTACAGTTGAATGATTTTGCTCTGCCACTATTCTACTAGAAGAATCAGTGAGTAAACCCTGTGTTTAGATTTTGCTCTTCCTAGAGTGGGTTATGGAACTTATATCTCTAAGGCAGGGTCTACGACAGATTCAGGGAGTCTTGGATTTGGACCAAAAAAATTATATCTTTATTTTCACTAGCCTCTGGCAAATTCACCATTCCTTCAATTATGAACGTAAGCCACAATAGTAATAGTACACTTAGTAGAACAGACTTTGTCACCAATAGAAATCATAGATATTTTCATATAATATCACACTCATTACAAATATCTTGAAATACTGTTTAAACACACGATCATTTAAAAATTATCATAGCTATAAGACCCACTGATAGACAGTAAACTTTATTTACTATGTTAATAAAAACTACATGTGCTATATCACACATTTAAAAAATATTTTTATAACTATATTTCAACATAATTTGTTTCCTTTATAATTCTATGTATTTTTTTGCAATAAAAACATTATCCCAAAAAAGGAGTCAACAAGGTTTCACCATACTGACAAAGAGGTCCACGGCACAAAAAAGATTAAGACCTAGGGGCCAAAAAATAAACAAATAAACGTAATCACATCTGAGGCAATTCTACGTAGATTAAAAAACTACCGTTTTCTGTTAAGTGCCATACACTCATTTTGTTCTCTAATATAAAGCAAAGACTATAAGTTTTTTTTTTTTTTTTTTTTTTTTTTTGCGGTACGCAGGCCTCTCACTGTTGTGGCCTCTCCTGCTGCGGAGCACAGGCTCCGGATGCGCAGGCTCATGGGCCCAGCTGCTCTGCGGCATGTGGGATCTTCCCGGACCGGGGCACAAACCCGTGTCCCCTGCATCGGCAGGCGGACTCCCAACCACTGCGCCACCAAGGAAGCCCTATAAGTCATTATTTTTAGCAGCCCTCACTTCAAAGTGGTTTGCAAATAGTTGTGAATGTGATATGTAACAGCCTAGCAGATCCATGGGTTCCACTGCCAATCATTCTAGTCCAAACATAGAAAACTTCAAACTAATATAACTTTCAACAAGAGAGTTACCAAAACAAAGGGAGAAAAAAGACAACAAACAAACAAAAAACCAAAACACAACCCTGCTATATATCTATCTACTAATCTGGTTTGCAGACAGGAAAATACAGTCAATACAATTATTTATATTACTGAGATAATGTATGTAAACGAACCAAACACAGTGCCAAATATATACTAGAGACTCACTCTTTTTTTTTTCTTCTGGAATGGTGCCCTGGCATATACTGCAAAATAACGTATGTAAAAATGTATATTCCCTAAATTTACTGACTGAATTATAGAGGAAGGGAGTTAGAATTTAAATTTTGCCACAAATCATTCATAAACAATTGACAAATCATACTTCATACACGTGTCCAGGTACCCATTTAACAGGAATATTGTGAAAAGAGAACTTTAGGACTAGAAACAGAAAGGTTTAAGCTTAGGAAAGAGAAAGTGCTAGAAGTTACCCTCTGGGTATATAAGCAGGAGGGCTGAGCCCTGCTCTTACACTCTCCTTCCTATTGTTTTCTTTTTTCTTTCTTTTTTTGTCTTTTAATTGGGGTATAGCTGTTTTACAATGCTGTGTTAGTTTCTACTGTACAGAGAAGTGAAGTAGAGCTCCCTGTGCTATACAGCAGGTTCTCATTAGTTATCTATTTTATACATATTAGTGTATATATATGTCAATCCCAATCTCCCAATTCATCCCAGCCCCCCCTTTTCCCCCCTTGGTGGAAGTCCATACGTTTGTTCTCTACATCTGTGTCTCTATTTCTGCCTATTGTTTTCTAATGTGACTTATGTACTGATAACATAGGTAAAAGATGTAGAAGCAGCCACAATGTTGAGTAAAAAGGAACTCTCACAGTTCAGTGATGATTGGGAAGTACTCTGATTTCAGGGTTTCTCTAACAGAAAAAATTCCCCCCAAATCATGACTTTTAGAAAAATTTGTTCTTTCCAATCTATTTTAGGGTAACACAAACGTTAGTGTAAGACAGACCTATTTCTGTTTGATTCAGTAGGAGGAATTACCTCTATTAGTAGAAAAGCCAGAAGATCTGGTTTCAGATGAGAGTTACACAAATACTTGGAAAGAAAAGCATAAGAAAATTACAATTATAACTAGATATTCTGTCCTTATCCATCATTAAAAATAATAGCAAATTATTATGCTTGCTTTTTCTATGACTATTTCATAAATTAATCCTCATGAGAGTTTATAACATGAAGAGGTTATTCAGCTCCCACAGGAAAATCATGAATGAGGACAGGTGGTTTACAAACTCCACGAGATTGTACACTAAATTTGGTGAGTATGCATATATTTCAGATTCTTAAAGGGCCATTTAACCAGAAGAACAGTTATCTCTGCCATAGAAAATCTAAAGCAAGAGAAAGCAATAATTCTTCCCAGAGACACAGAGTAAGTCAGTGTTAACATCAGATAAAGTAACCAGGGACTTCTGAATCCAAGGCTCTATCTGACTAGATCATTCTCCTTAAGGGATCACATATCCAAAGAGGAGATTCCCCAAGAAAAATAAAACCTCACCTGTTTATGGGAGAAGAAATCATAGGCTGAGGAAGGAATAAAAGTTCATTCTTTATCAATCAGGCCATTATACTGGTTTTCAAAGGGAGTTTGCAAAGCAGGGTAAGTCAGAAAGAATCATCTCATTCAGCAGACACAAATGACCCCAGAGGCAGTGCTGCAGTCCCCAAGTCTAAATGTCTTCCCTTCTGTGGTGAGTTACCTTTAAGCATTATATTCTGTTCTAGGAACAAATTCTTGAGTAGTTCCTTTTAGTTATGTTGAATGTAAGCCAAGTAAACATCTAATGTTCTAGAAAAAGCCATTTTTTAGCTAAACAAAGGCTATCCCTCACTATTCCCAACTCATTCCCATTCAAGGATCTTTCTGAACTCTCTTCCCCTATCACAAAATGTATGTGTGTGTAGAGGGCGGGGTGACTATTAGGTTATCAGATAAATACAGTGTCTGGTAAGTTGAAATTGCCTCAAGCTTCTTCTATTAGATATATTTTTTAAAACACTGGGTGACACAGTAAGTAGCACCTTCTACAAAGGGCTGTAAAAGAGGAGGAAGTAGTGAAACTCACTTTAGTTCATTTCATCTGCATCACTAACAGCCCTCATGAAAGGGAATTGGTAGGAAATAAAACCAGAGCTAAAACATCATTTGAATTATCCACAGCATGGTATCATTCCCAGTATGCCAACCTTGGCCTCCAGTGCACAAATCATTGAACTGGATAGCTAAAAACAGTAAAGCTTCTCCGCTGTGGCATTCTAGTCACCATTGTTGACCTTCCCAGATCATCCTGTCTTCTCCAAGATAATCATCTGTTCACCACTGTTTCCTGCACCAAATTCCATTCTCAACTAGTTTCTTTTTACTAGCAATTCTCTGTACTTGCAGAATCACTAAATATCAAGATTGAAAGGGACCGTGAAGGTTGTATCTCCCTACTCCCACTTTATTTCTTGGCAGAATCTTTTCTGTCTCTATCTTCGGTTCCCTTTCTAAGCTTTGTTCCTACCCTCCTCAAAGCTTCCACGCTTCCTCAATGTCTATTCCTAGCAGTTTTTCCTATCACAAACCCCTATATCCTCACTGCCTTTATAAATACCACTGTCCCTATTTCAATATATACCTGTTGGTTCTCCCAGCTGAGAACCTGAGTTTCAGTCCCCAGTCACAACTGGTCACTTCTAATCTATTTGGGAAGCCTTCTCCAGTTAAGTCAATCTGATAGAGCTTGTGCCCCAGCCCCGGATTCAGTCTTCCTAATTGCATCTTTGTACTTCCAAACAGTCCCCTAATCGTAGAATCGTTGCATTTTAGACCAGAAAGAAAACTCAGAAATAATCTGGTCCAATGTTTTTCCAACTTTTTTTTTTACTACATTTTAAGACACATGAAATCCATTTTACATCATAATCTCACACACACATAGCTGAAACACGTTTCATGAAATAATACTCTTACTCTGCGAATACACTGAAAATTTCTATTCTTTTTTTTTTTTAATTTCAGGTTCCATCCACTAAATAGACTTCACAACCCAGTCATAGGATGGAAGCCACAGTTTAGGAAACATTAATCTAGCCCAAACTTCCCATTCACGGAGGAAGAAACTGTAGCTCAGTGGTGAGGTGAGCCTCCCAGCCACAAGAAGGTTGTCCATAAAATTAAACTCGGGTCTGTCTGATAAGTCCCAAACCAGTGTTTCCCACTAAGACCTTCTCCACCCAGTCACCACACCCCGTACCCAAACACCATGCTACAGTACCCTGTCCAGTCACTGATCCCACACTCTTCTCCAACTCAGCCCCTCAAAGTTACTGCTCGTTGGTAGGAATCCTCCTGCAGCCGCCGCTTCATGTTCCCTTAGGTCAGAGTCCCCTCACAGTTACTATCCATCGATCGGTCTCCTCCGATTCGTTGGTCCTTGGTCACAGTTCCCTGCTGTCACTGCTTCATACTTCCTCGGTCATAGTCCCCTCGCAGCCTCTGCCTCGTGTTCTCCGAGGTCAGAGTCCCTCAGCATTCACTGCTGCGGGTCGCAGACCCCTCCCGAGCAGCTGCGTCTCAGTCACAGTCCCCTCGTTGTCAGTGCCCCTGGGTCACAGGCTGCCCCTTGCAGCCCCAGCCTCACACTCCCTTCGCTGTCACTGACCCACTCTTCCTTCAGTCAGTCTCCCCGCGGTCCCAGCGCCATAGTTTCTCCTCTCAAATAGAGCCGCAAGGATAGGCACACATCGAGTCCTCACCTGCAGCTCAGGCTCCCCCGGTCCCCGTCCCGTCGAATTTCTACTGGGCGCCGCGTCACGGACAAGGGAAGTTGAGGGGGTTGCGGGGAGACGCCCGGGAAAGGCAGCTGACGGAACCGTGGGCCGGAAGTCCCGCCTACTGCCCGCCCTCTTGTCACTCCGACCACGACTTCTCCCTGAAAACCACGACCCCTGACACAGTAGTTCCGCCTCCATAGAGGCCCCGGGGACGGAGTGACTGAACCGAAATCCCCAGAGACAGAAGACAACATGGCAAAGGGTCAGTCTCCATGGGGAAGTAGAGTATGCGGTGAGGATACGGATGTATCTTGTAATGAGACACGCTGTGACTTGTCACTCGTGCTCACTGTTAGTCCTTCAAGAAGCGTTAACGCGATGGCTCCCCTTTTGCCCAGCTCCGGGCTCGGTCCCTTCCAGGAGGACCTGTCAGTCTTGGTCCTTCCTACTCTACCCCAGCGCCTGGCGTGGTGCCAGGCACTCGTAGCAGCACATTCACAATGCAGATGGCCGCGATGCCTTCCACCCTTGACATCCCCTACCTCCACCCCATGGTCTGCGGCTGCTTCACACAGAGCCACCTTTTCCCTACTTGGTGATGTAAAGAGAATTCCAGCCAAGTCCTGTGAAAAGCCCTCTTCCTGTTATTTCTAACCCAGGTTGGCTCAACAAAAGGTGATCCCTAGGCATAAACTGGGGGCTAGCTGAACAGGAACGGATTCAAGGGAGGCCACTGGTAGGAAATCACATGGCAGGGTGTCTGGTGAAGAGAAACTTTTTCCTTTGCTAGAATGAAACTTTGGAGGGGTCCCTTTTGATTCTATAGATGTAAGGCAAGTAAATACCCAATGTTATGGAAGAAGTATGTAAAAGAACTTTTTAATGTATTTACTTCTTATTTTTGTCTACATGCTTGACTTGAAAGTGGCTGAGAAGAAATAGGGTGGGTAAAGTTAAGCATCTGCTAAGGAGCCTCCAGGCGGAAAAAAAGGATTGTAACCATTCCCTTTCTGGTTTCAAACAGTTATTTGAATAGGGCAGATAGATTAAGGTGCTGCAGATAAGGACAGCTAGCTGGAGAAGACACCAGGGACTCTAAGGGGAACATTACTACAAAGATAGTGGGGAGTAGGGAGTGGCTTCTCTGCGGCTGTGGTGGCGGTGCGGATGGCGGCGGGCTGGGCAATGATCTAATCATGTCGGATAAAGGTGATATTGAGACTGAAGTGATAACTGAAGCAACTTCCATCCTTGAAGATGAGAACTGTGAACCAACCACGAATTTTGAGTCAGTTGACCAAAGTGCCAAGTCAGAGAGTGAATCAGAACCTGTAGCTTCTACTCGGAAAAGACCAGAGTCCAAACCTTCCAGTGACCTTGAGACTTCAGACGTTCTCCCTGTTCAGACATCACAGGCTGCAGGCAAAGACAAGGTATTTCAAATGTCATTGAGAAGGCAGAGACTTCCCTTGGAATCCCTAGCCCCAGTGAAATTTCATCTGAAGTCCAGTATGCAACAGGAGAGACAAGTGCCAAAGAGAATGAAAACTCCTCTCCAATGAGTGGGCCATTTGGGGTATTCTCTACCATCTCTACTGCTGTTCAGAGCACAGGAAAGAGCGTTATCAGTGGGGGTTTGGATGCCTTAGAATTCATTGGGAAAAAGACAATGGATGTAATAGCAGAAGGGGATCCTGGATTTAAAAGAACCAAGGGTCTGATGAACCGGACTTCCACACTGTCTCAGGTTTTAAGAGAGGCGAAGGAGAAAGAAGAGCTATGGACCACCAATGAGGTTACCATGGAAACGGACAAGAAAACTCATTATGGGCTACTCTTTGATGAATTTCAAGGCCTTTCACATCTAGAAGCTCTGGAGATGCTCTCCCGAGAAAGTGAAATAAAGGTGAAATCTATTCTTAATTCTCTAAGTGGAGAAGAACTGGAGACTCTAAAATGTGAATTGGAGCAACTCAAAGAAGCATTTTCCCTAGCAGAGTTCTGTGAGGAAGAGGAGGAAGAGAAGAAAGGGGATGAAGACTTTACCAAAGAGATAACAGAGGTATTTTCCCAGCTGCATGTCTCCTCCAAACCAGAGAAACTTACTAGGGCAAGAAATACAGCCTGTGAATGGATCAGGACATCTCTGGCCAAACCATTAGAAGAGAAGGAAGAAGGAAAAAAACAGTTGGAAGCAGAAAAAATTGAGCAAATCAATAACAATTCAATAGAGGATATCCATGCATTTGCAATCAGGAGCCTAGCAGAACTGACTGCCTGCTCAATTGAACTGTTTCACAAAACAGCGGCTCTGGTTCTGCACGGCAGGAAGCAGGAAGTAACAGCCATAGAAAGGAGCAGAGCCCTTTCCCAGATGACAGTTGTGTTGTGTAAAGAGTTGTCCTCTCTGTCTAAAGAGTTCACCACCTGCCTAACAACTGCTGGGGTCAAGGAAAAGGCAGACGTCCTTAATCCGTTAATCACTGCAGTATTTCTAGAGGCATCAAACAGTGCTTCCTACATTCAGGATGCCTTTCAGCTACTTTTACCTGTGCTGGAGATCTCTCTTATTGAGAACAAGACTGAATTACCAGAGGCATGAGCTACAGGTCCAGAGGCCTTTGTCAGGACACTGAAGAACAGAGAAGATTCTACATGAGACTTGTGATGGCCAAGAAATGCCACTCTTTTCTGGGTACCCCTGGAGAAGTGAGGGAGAAAGGTTATTTTAATATATAAAAATCCAGGCAGGAGAGCATGTTTAAGGAAGTTTGTTGCCTTCAGTGCTTGGTTGAAGTATTCAGGTCCTCACACTGCTCTTCCCAGTTGTTATAATTAATAAATTATTTGAAAAGAAGTTTTATAGACAGTTAAAAAATAATAGCTCATAAGGTTAAGGAGACACTCAGGCAAAAATATTGGTCTTTCTTTGACAAGATGCAAAACACTAAAAATTTTGCAGTGGCTGTAATTTTGCAGTCCATGGATGTAATTGGTTGTTAAGCAAGAGGAAAAGGAATTCAGTATTCTGGAATTCATGTGCTTGAGCTATTAATGCCATTTTCTTTCTCCTCTCTATAATAAAATCTATGGCTTTAAGAAAACCGAGTATATATAAACTCTGTAATGATTACCCTTTATTACATGAATTCTTGGAATTGGTTAGAAAGTTTCATCTCCTCTTTAATTCTCAGTAGATATTTGGCATTGAAGAGAAGCTTATAGAATATACTTAGAGCCACATGAATGAACTATATAGCAAGGTGCCCTTTGGCTTCAAATTGCTTTCCCACCGCAAGATGACAAGCTTCAAGTTGTAGTTGACCCCCCTTTACGGGATTCATGACCAATAAATGCAATTTAGAGAAACAGTTTCATGTTTGCAGATATTCTGAGCCTCCAGGATGTTTTTCATGCATACCCGATATGCAGGATAAATTCTGTAATAGCCAACTCCAAAGGAGTGTTGAAGCTCTTTCAATGATGGGGATTTTGTTGTTTGAATATTGTTGAAGTGGACTGTAGAGTCCCATAGAAACGATGTTTATGTATAACAGGATTAAGACAGTTTATTTTTCCTCATTCTTTTTTGTTTCTTTTAATGTATTCTTTAGCATGTTTATAAATATAACTTTTATCTTTCATAAAAAAAAAAAACAAAGATAGTGGGAATTGGGATAGTAACCAACATAATCTCCGAGAGTCTTAAGGGAGAGCTAATTTCATATACAGGCTGGAAACTCTGACCCTGACACTGGGCAAACCCTGGAGAAAACAAATACATGTTTAAACTAACAAGCTGTGGAAAGTGTAGAGTGGCAAGAGCTGAGCAAAAACACTGGGTGAAAGATAAAAGCAGTAATTCAAAAATGTAGGAAAAGCAGTGGGGCTAATGGCAGACTCTGGGAGGGTTCACGCCAACGAGTACTTCCCAGAACTTCTGCTGCCAGTGTCCTCATCCCCACGGTGAGCCACAGCCACCTCCTGCCTCTGCAGGAGACCCTCCAGCACTAGCAGTTTTCCAAAACTTGACTCCGTGGCTTAGAAAGATCAGTTCCTCTGCGTGGTCAGTGAACGGATGCCAGTTTGCATTTCCAGGAATGATATTCACGTTCAGAGCAAAAAAAAGGAGACTGTTTGGAACTTTGCATGTAAGCACTATATAGAGTGTAAGTGGTGAGAGAGGACATCCTTCCCTTTTTCTTGATCTTAAAGGAAATGCTTCCAATAATTCACCATGAAAAATGATATACAGAGTTATTCAGATCTGCTTCTTGAAACAAGTTTGATCCTAAACATGGGCTAAGTGCTTGACCCAGACATCCAGGGCTCAGCAGGATCAACGTAGTCTCTGAGCCTCTTGCTCTGATTCCAACAGTATGATCACATCGCCCTCCATACAGGGTCTTTCACGTTGTAGTTGATGGAGCAGTTGGTGTCCTACCTGAACTCCATGTGTATGTGTATGCACTGTACCTGCAAGAGCCTGTCCTACCCAGAACCTGGTAACCCTCACCAGCTTGATGGCCTACAGACAACTCTGTCCATGATGGCGTCTTGGCAATGATTAGGTTGAAACCATCTGAGAGGATCTTAGGACACTGCAGATTGACCTAAGGAGCATCTTGACATGTGGAGAGTAAACTCCAACCTTTTTTGACAAAACTGTCTTTAAGAAACTGGAGTTTTCCAATTTCCTTAAGCTCTTTTCCTATAATTGCTATAAGGTGATATTAATATTTCCTATATGGGATTCACTGTAGTTATGTTTGATTAATAATATATTATTTGATATTCCTCATTTCCAAAAAAATGTAGGATAAAAAACTTTATGCACAAATAAACTGATCTCAGTGTTATTTATAATAGTGAAAAATTAGAAATAATCAGTCCCTCAATAAGGACATGGCAAAAATAACCAATGGTGTATAACCTAATGGAATAAGTACAACTATTAAAGTATGCTAGTGAAAATTGCGATCAAATAAAATGGCAAAAAAATTGCACATGACATTATGAGAAGTGAAAAATCGGGTTACAAAATCATATACATGATTTTTTTAACCCTGCAAAAAAAAAAAAACAACAAAACACCACTGGTTATGTTTGAACAATTGAATTATGAATTTTCCCTACTTTTTTCTCTACCTTCCAAATGTAATAACATGTTATAAAGAAATCAAAACATTAAACTATAAGGCCTAAAACTCAACAAACTCCGTTGTCAAACTGCCAACTTTATTTTGTCAAGATATTTAACAATATAAAAAACTTCATATTTCTTCATGGTCATATCTTTTTCCAGCTTTCAAAGGTTCAATAGTAGAAACAGCCAAATGCCGCTACAACACAGAATAAACTGTCCTAAAAAAACAAACAAAACAGAAAGAAAACAAACACACAAATCCAGAATGTTAGTACTAATGAAGGAGGAAAGGCAGCACGGACGTGAAATTAACATCTCAGATCTTTGCCAATTTTCAATCATGAAGACTCTTTCCCTTCTTTAAGAAACAGGTTTTCCAGAGTATAATTATAAATTTGCTTGCCTCGGGGTAGCTACAAAATTGCTTGCTAAAAGGGTAGGATGAGTAAAGAATTATATTTTTTGAATGAGGAAATAAAATGCAAACTAATGTTCTTTATGTAACGTTTATTCATAAAACAAGTATTCCTGTTTTTCCTGATTTATCAAAGAAATAATATAATTAAAATGCTTTGAGTTTCTTGGAGTAAATGCATTACCCAACCCAAGGATATTATAGTTTCACAAATAACGAAAATACAGCACCTTGTCATAAATTCTGGATAAGGACAAATGATATCTGGTTGTTTGTTCTTAATTGATAAAATTCATTTGTCCATCTTTTTTTTTTTTTTTTTTCGGTACGTGGGCCTCTCACTGTTGTGGCCTCTCCCATTGTGGAGCACAGGCTCTGGACGCGCAGGCTCAGCAGCCATGGCTCATGGGCCCAGCCGCTCTGTGGCATGTGTGATCTTCCCAGACCAGGGCATGAACCTGTGTCCCCTGCATCGGCAGGCGGACTCTCAACCACTGCACCACCAGGGAAGCCCCCATTTGTCCAGCTTTTAACTCAGAATCTCAAAATGTGTTCCAGATCCTAGTTAAATTTGTTAAAACACTTTTTAGGTACTTATTACAGGAGTTCCACCTGCCTCAGCAACTCCTAACTCACCAACCTCACCTCCAGCCTGGCAATGATGGGAGAAAACATGAGTTCCACTACCCGATTATTAACCAAAAGCAAATTCCGTGGTTAGCCCAGTTCCCTGGCTTCTTGGAAGGAATTACTGTGAGCTGTGTTCTCAAACAGTGCTATCTGTGGTGAGGGACCTATTTTTTTGTTTGTTTTAATTGTCAATCCCTTATGAACTGATACTTTCATAAAATACAATAGAAATTAATAACTAAGAAAATGAAATGAAAAAAGAAACATACAAATATAACCAAAACTTATTAGATTCAATGAACATAAAATTACTTTGTCAAATTCCATGAGTGTTTCTAAACCCTTACACTTAATTTATGTACTTATCTTATTGAAGACCTATAACAAACAGTTCATAGACTGGCACTGGTCTGTGGACCCCACTTTGACTGGCACTGTTCTTACAATGCCACCCAGAGTTCTCCATCAGGACTGAGCCCTGGTTATCCACAGCAGTTATCAGCTCAATAGTATATGCTTTTCTCTCCCCTCTCTCATTTCCTCATATTCTATTGGTCCTTCCTGGGATCTTCTCCCAAATAAAGTACTTTAAGTCCTAAAAAATTAAGCCTAAATAAACACTCAACAAACTGAACTAAAGATACAGTAGACTAAGTCAGCAACCTAGATCAGGCTTTCAAAAATTATTTTTAGACAGCGCCCCAACTAATCCTGTATTCTAAAACCTGATCCTGATAATCTTTAAAGCAGCCACAACTACTGAAGCCTGCACGCCTAGAGCCCGTGCTCCGCAACAAGAGAAGCCACCGCAATGAGAGGCCCACGCACTGCAACGAAGAGTAGCCCCCTCTCACCGCAACTAGAGAAAGCCCGCGCACAGCAACGAAGACCCAATGCAGCCAAAAATACAATAAATAAATAAAAATATAAATAAATCTATTTTTTAAAAAATATATATATAGGCCACTACAGAAGCTGGCACATAATAGGAGCTCAGAATTATTTGTTGAATGAATGAACTGTATTATATAAGGACTCAGAGAAATATGCAGTTTTAACTCCAAAAAGCAGGAAAAACCACCACCTGAGCTTTATTTACCCTTCCCCTAGAAAGCTGATAAATGAAGATTTACATAGTACTTCCCACTGTTCAGCCTTCCATCCCTAGGGCAGTTGGGCATAAAATAAAACTTTGGTAGGACCATAGAATTTTAGAGCCAAAAGGTACCTTAAGATCATCTACACAAGCAGCTTCCATACCTGGCAGTGAGTATAATCATGTGGAGAACTTTTTAAAAATTCAGAGTCACTGATCCAACCCCTGGCTTGTTTGATCAGAATCTATTGAGCAGAGCCTTGGCATCCGTATTTTTAAAAAGTTCCTCAAATTATTCTTAGGCAGCCACAGCCAGTCTTTAGGAAAATCTAGTACAGCTTCCTAGTGTTACTGATACAACCACAGAAAAGTTCAATGACTTACCTGAAGTCATTTAATTAGAAAGTTACAGAGCTAGAAATGGAACCTCTCTCCTGATTCACCCAATCTAGTTCTTTTCTACTCTACTGTACTTTAATTCTGACTCTACTAATTCACAACCTGGGAGCATTTGGATAGAAGGTGGGAATATTTCTGGAAGCAAGTATAAAATAACAACATATGATTAAAATACGTGACACTCATGTCAATAACATACCAATGTTTAAATGAAACCTATTTTTAAAAATTCCTCTTTTGTTTAGTTTTGAGAAATAGCTTTAAGATAAAGTAATTAATTTTATTACTGAAAGAAGAATCACCTTTGCTCATGGAATCCCTGCCACCCAAATTTCTTTGCAGCTTAGCAAACTGCTATATGTCTATTAGCACCAAATAAATAATATGCGATTTCCACATTCAAACTTGTGAAGAGTTACATCATAAAGTATCCTTGCCTATAAGCAGCAGTCTATGTTTCTGCTTTAATAACACAAACGAACAGTAAAATCATCTTATCCAGAAGAAGTCTCAGACAAATGTCTAAAACTAAAGTGTCCTCAGGGACTTCCCTGGCGGTCCACTGCAGGAGGCACGGGTTCAATCACTGGTTGAGGAACTAAGATCCCACATGCGGTGTAGCACGGCCAAAAAAAATAAATAAAGTGTCCTCACATCTTAACAAATAGTAAGTGATTTGATTTGGAATGCCCACGTGACCCTGAGAAAGGAAAAAAAGGGTTCCAAATAGGCTTACATTCATGAAAACATCATGAGTACAGTTGTCAGCGTCAGCATCCCAGAAACAGCGAGTAGCCATGCTAAAACGTCAAAGAAGAGAGTATTAACAATATAACAAGGATCTGAACTATATATATCTGCCACGAGCAAAAGTTTTCCTTGATACATTCTTATACATCAGTGCTTCCAAACCTTTTCACAGAATGAGATGACATACAGAAAATCATATTTGTACAGCAGAGTATACTGGGTAAACTAGAAGGGACTGGAGTCATAGATAAGGCTGCTTGCAGCTGGAGGTGACCAGCCCAGGGGTCTAGCAGCCTCAGACTCTGATAGCTGCCCGATGGCCTAAGTCACTGGTAGTCTGGGTGGGAAGCTCTGTTATAGATTATTTCAGGTAAGATATCTATGTATGACTTTTAGAGGAAATAATACCTAAGACTTATGGCTAAAATGGGCTCAATTCCTGCATAATAATATGAGAAGGTAGGTCTAGAAAGGACCCAACAAATTATTTAGTCCAACCTGATCATTTTACAGAGTCACAGAAAAGAAAGGGGCAAACTCTGAACTAGAATTCAATCTTCTAACTAATTCTAAATGCAGTATTATCTCTAGAGGATGCTATACTAAGTTCTAAAATTAGCCATTCTCCTCTCCCCAGTTCTTGGATAAGAAAAAATGTCAGTAAAAATAAAAGCCTATTTAAAAGTGGAAACAACTTAAATACCCAGAAGCATTGGATTGGTAAACAAAATTAAGGAATTTCTTAGCAATGAAATTCTATGCAGCCATTAAAGGTATTTTTTACAAAAAAAAAAACTTTAAGAACATGAAAAGATGTTCACAATGTAATGTTAAGTTTAAAAAGTAATTTTAAATTTTTTTAATTAAATGTATGTATATGATTCATCATTAACATTTATTGAGCACTTTGTGCCCCACTGGTCTAAGAGCTTTACATGTATTAACTCAATCCTATGAGAAAGGCATTATTATTACATCCATTTAATAAACATGGAAACTGAGAGTCGGAGAAACTAAGTAAACTTGTCCAAGGTCATTTATATAGTAAGTGACAAAGCTTGGCTTTGAATCTAGGTGGTTCAGCCTCAAGTCTGTAGAGAAAGTTATATATACACCATGCTATATTGGTTTAATTTTAAAAGACTTTTTTTTTCAGTTTTACATAGAAGAGCTCCCCCCAGCCTAATATTTCACACATTCTTAAATCAAAAAAGTTCCACCTATTTCCAAACTGTAACAGTATGAAATAAAATTAATCTACTTAACTGATCAATCAACAAGTATTTATTTAGCAAGTACCATTTGTCCAGAAAGAATAAAATCCGGTTTGTCCTCAAACAATTCTCAGCTTAAATAGGTGAAAAAAAATTAATACACACCAAAAGAATAAGATAATGTATTGTTGGTGCTGATTTATAGGTTATTAGGATTAAAACGGATTATAATGTCTACCTAGATCAAGCCTTCAAGTCCAAGATGCACAATCGTTGAATTAAATCTGTAGAAGTGCTAAAGAATTTTAGAGAATTTAGAGAGGAGTAAAAGCCAAAGAAGTAGTGCTTAAGCTGAGCAGAACCAAGTGAAAGCATGAATATAAAAATGTGTTTAATAAGTATTTGTTGAGTATTATATACGAGCAAAGTGCTAGGTGCAAATGATACAAAGATGCATAAAACAAAGTCTTTGCTTTCAAATTGTGGTCTCTTTACACAATTTCCCAATAAAAGGAACCAGAGCTCCTCGGAGGAATGGCCAATTCTAGGGCCACGGCTGTAAACGTACAAGATTAAACCTGGGACACTTGGTCATATCAAAACCCTGCGCTATATCAAAAAGAATTTTATAGGGACTTCCCTCGTGGTGCAGTGGTTAAGACTCTGCACTCCCAATGCAGGGGGCCTGGGTTCGATCCCTGGTCAGGGAACTAGATCCCACATGCATGCTGCAACTAAGAGTTCGCACGCCACAACTAAGGAGGCCACCTGCCACGAATGAGACCCAGTGAACCAAATAAATAAATAAATTTTTTAAAAGAATGTTATATTTAAAAATATACATACACACATTTATGTATATATATATTTTTTACACATATGTGTATATATATTTATATTGATAAAGTTATGTCAAAAGACTTAGAAGAAATATGATGGAACACTTTGTAGCAGGCCAATGCTCCCACCAAGTCAATTAGAAAAACCGAATAAAATGAATCAGAGAGCTGCTGAAGCAAATTGGACTAGGGGAGCCAAAATTCCAGAGAAAGGTGAACCACATGAGGTAAGTTGATATTCTGCAGCAAAGTTCTCCCTGGGGCATTTGCCAGCTCTGGGCACAGAGCTAGAGGCTGAGAGCCTGGGCTTTGCCCAGGTACAGGACCAATTACTATGGGAAAAAGAAACCAGCAGGACTGCTGGCAGTCTTGCAGGGCCGGGGGGGATAAAATTGGAGGCTTGAGGGACCAAGATCTGTGTGAAAAAGGAGAGAGTAGAACTGAGCCGGTCACATAGTAGGTTTCCTCTCAAGACATGTGCTGAATTCTGAAACTGCATAAGCAGGAACCTAAAAAGCTATATGTGGTAGGCAAAATAATGGCCCCCCACCAAATATGTCTATGTCCTAAATCCCAGAACCTGTGAATATGTTATATTACATGGCAAAAATGGTTTTACAGATGTGTAACTAAGGATCTTCAGATGGGGAGATTATCCAGGTGGGCTCAATGTAATCACAAGGGTCCTTATAAAAGAAAGAGGGAGGCAGGAAGGTCAGAATCAAGAGATACCTGAAGATGCAATGCTGTTGGCTTTGAAGATGGAGGAAGGGTTTATGAGCTGAGGAATGCAGGTAGCCTCTAGAAGATGGAACAGGCAAGGGAATGGACTCTCCCCCAGAGCCTCCAGAAGGAATACAGTCCTGCCAACACCTTGATTTTAGCTCCACAAAACCCATTCTGAATTTATGATCTCCAGAACTGTAAAATAATATATTTTTGCTTTTTAAGGAAACTAATTCATTAAAAAAGAAGCCTCTGAAATGAAGGATAGTTTAATCCTGAGGAAAGGACTAAAAGTCAGTACCTGCTGAGGCTGGGGTTCCAATGAACACTCCAGGTTCTTCATTGAAAGATCTGAAGGGCTATGTTCAAGACAGAAGGGTGAGCTAAAGATAGAGAGAGACTTATCAAATCAGCAACCCAACCTCAACTCAGCTCAGTATCTGATTGGATTACGGTAAGTAGCCCATATTCTACCTGAATTACAAAGGAAAGGGTTAAACTTCTCTGGAGGAAAATAATATTATCTGGAAGTTTTACAGTTTTTTTTTTAAACACAATGTCCAGGACTCAAACTAGGCATGCCAAGAGACAGAGCCATATGAAAGATTAACAAGACAAAAAAATAATCAAAGGAAACAGACTCACATGTGACCCAGATACTAGCGTAAGCACTGTTATGACCAAAATGCAAAAAAGGAGGAGAGAGGGAGGATGGAGAACATAGATAAAAAATAAAGAATTTCACTATACAATTAGAATATACAAAAAACAATTTTTATGAAAAAAGAATTAAATGGGAATTCTAGACCTGAAAAATATAATAACAAATTAGGAATTCAGTTGGTGGGTTTAATAGCAGATTAGACACAATGAAAAGAGGATTAGTGAACTGAAGGACAGGTCAATAAAAAAATATCCAAACTGAAGCACAGAGAGAAAAAACAAAAATTCAGAAAAGAGCATCATAAATTACAGTAAAGAGATCTAAATACTTGTTATTGGAGTCCATAAAGGATAGCAGAGAGCAAATGAAGCACAGGTAATATTTTAAAAGATAATAGCCATATATATAGCACCCAGATCTTAGTTTCTAATGCATTCTGCCATACAATGAATCAAGGTTCCTTAGAGAAATGGCTGATTCTAGGGCTGGGGCAGGGAATGGATAAGGTGGGGCATCTTATAGTGCCAGTAAATGAGGTTGTGCTCAAAAAACCCACAATAGTAGGGTATGTGAAAGGAACCCAGGAGTCAGCTGAAAGAGCTCTCAATGGCCAAAGCTGGAACAATTTGAGCAACAAAATAAATAAAGTAGTACTGGATTATAATCCAAATTATAAAAATCCATAGTCCATACTGAAATAAATAAATGACTGAATAAATAAATAAATGAGAGAGAACAGACAAATCTCTTATGCTGAAAAATTCCAAGTAATTTATGTAGACACTCTGCCCTCAAGGAGGTGGAGCATAACTCCTTGCTCCTTAAGTGTGGGCTGCACACAGTGATTTCTTTGTAAAAAGTACAGAATGGAAAGGGGAAGAAAGAGTAACTTTATAGTGAAAAACCTGACAAACACTACTCAGGCAGGGATCAAGGTTAACATCAACAGTAATATGTAATGTTGACAGTATGTACCCTGAAATGAATGATATAATGAGAACAGCACTTTACCTCTGTGATCTTCCTCCCGAAAACCTATAATCCCAAACTAATCATGAGCAGACAAATCCCATTTGAGGCATATTCTACAAAATACCTAACCAGTACTTCTCAAAACTGTCAAGGTCATCAAAACCAAGGAATGTCTGAGAAACTGTCAGAGCCAAGAGAAGACTAAAGAGACATGACATGTGGTATCCTAGATAGGATCCTAGAACAGAAAAGGGACATTAGGCGAAAACTAAAGAAATCCAAATAAAGTATGAACTTTAGTTAATAATAATGCATCAATATTGGTTCATTAATTGTGACAAATGTACCATACTAATAGAAGATGTTAATAATAGAAGAAAATGGATGTGAAGTAGTTAAGAACTCTCTGTCCTATCTCTGCAACTTTTCTGTAAATCTAAACTATTCTAAAAGATTTATTTAAAAAAAAGAAACAAAGATAATGGTTAAGACTTTTCCCAATCTGATACAAAACAGATTCAAGAGCCCACAAATTCAAAATGCCCTGAGAACCCCAAGTAGAATAAGTACAAAGAAAACCATATATCTTCATAGTCAAAAGGCAATGAGAAAAACATGTTAAAGTGGCTAGGAAAAAAGACACATCACCTCCAAAGGAACAATAATAAGACTTAGAGCTGATTTCTCAACAGAACCAACTGAAATCAGAAGACAATGTAATCACATCTTTCAAGTACTGAAAATGGAAAGGCATATATGCTTTCCTTCTATCTCTTTCCCTTAAGGAATGTAAATAAATGTAGTATTGAGCCATCTTCAACCATGCAGATGAGGACACAGCAGAGCAAAACAGGAGGGCCTATATCCTTGACAGCAGGGAAGCACCTCACCAGGCTGGGATTCCTATCTGGTGTGTTTTGAGAAGAGAAATAAAGCGTCTGTGTTTTTTCAAAAACAAAACAAAACAAGGAATGAAGGAAGGGAAGGAAGGAAAGGGAAGGGAGGGGAGGGGAGGGGAAGAAGAAGCTACCAATGGCCAAAGATGGGACAATTTGAGCTTCAGTGAAGATACTAACTGCAATTGATTTAAACACATCACATATATTTAAAACCATGGGTTCATGGATAGAAAAAAAACTCATTGGTAACCTTGGGAGGATGCTAGGGAACCAATTCATTACTCTGAAAATAGGTAAATTTATCCCTCCTTTCCTATACAAACTGTATCTCATTGTAATGAAACAAATGAAAAAAAAAAAGTCATTCTTTTTTTTTTTTTTTTTTTTTGCGGTATGCGGGCCTCTCACTGCTGTGGCCTCTCCCGTTGCGGAGCACAGGCTCCGGACGCGCAGGCTCAGCGGCCATGGCTCACGGGCCCAGCCGCTCCACGGCATGTGGGATCTTCCTGGACCGGGGCACAAACCCGCGTCCCCTGCATCGTCAAGCGGACTCTCAACCACTGTGCCACCAGGAAAGCCCAAAAAAGTCATTCTTAATAGAAGAATTCCAGCTTATAAATAAAGAACAATGATAGAAGATCACTATCCTGTAACCTGTGATGAATAATGGATCTAGGACAGATGCTAAAATCATTAATGGTAAAGCTGATAGGGAACTTTATAATAGATGGATCTATCCAACAACATCTAAACTCCATGATCAATCTTAACAATAAATATAGGAAGAGCCAGACATTTTTGTGCCTCCTGATAAGATGGAATAGAATGTATACTAAACACCTATGTACTATTCTTGCCCAAAACTCGAACCTATCACTGATTAAGACTAGATCTGGGCTTCCCTGGTGGCACAGTGGTTGAGAGTCTGCCTGCCAATGCAGGGAACACGGGTTCGTGCCCCGGTCCCGGAAGATCCCACATGCCATGGAGCGGCTAGGCCCATGAGCCATGGCTGCTGAGCCTGCGCGTCTGGAGCCTGTGCTCCACAACAGGAGAGGCCACAACAGTGAGAGGCCCGCGTATCACAAAAAAAAAAAAAAAAAAAAGACTAGATCTAACTACTTATTTACAAGAAATACAGGAGCTAGAAGACGTACTAAACAATACCATGGGGATACAATCCTCAAATACCAGAATGTAGGAAACTCTACAAGACAAACAACCCAATTTCCTCAACAAATAAATGGCAAGGTTAAAAAAAAGGGGGGTGAGGGAGAAGAAGCAAAATGACAGACTAAAAGAAATTTAGGAGACGTATCAACCAAATGCAATGCATGGACTTTGTCTGTATCCTGACCTGAACAAACTAAAAAAAATACACATACACACGCACAAAAACACACATATACATACATGCACATGTATATATGAGACAACTGGGAATAATTAAAAGCTAACTGAATGTTTTATAATATTAAGGATTTTCAATATTTACATGTGATATTTTATTATGTTGAAAAGGGCCCTTATATTTTAGAGATATATACTGTTGTACTTACAGATTAAATGATATGATGACTAGAACTTGCTTCAAGATAATCTGGTGGGGTCAGGGAGAGTAGATGGAGGTATAAATGAAACAACATGGGTGTGTGTTAATAACCTTAAAGATAAGTAATAGACATATGGGAGTTCCTTAGTCCATGTACTTTTTCATATGCCTAAAATTTTAGATGATAAAAGTTTTAAAAGGAAGTGGGGAAGGCCTTATATGCCATGCTTTAGAGTTTAACCTGATCACATTGAACAAAGTCAGTCAGGACAAGTCTGAGGAGTTTATACTATACAGGATTTGAAATAAACTCTATAGAGTTTATGAAAAGGAGGTGAGGGTGTACTTCTGGGAGACTGGTCTGCTGTGTGAATTGCAGAGGAGAGAGATCAGAGTCTGGAAGTGCTGATAAGGGGCTGCTAAGCAACCCTGGCATCCAGGTTACAGTGCGTGCAATGAGAGAGAGTAATGGCTACATAAGATAAAAGAGAGTTCCACACTTTTAAGCCTGAGTCAATGGAATCTTGGTCATAAGGCAGGAGGCAGAGAAATGAAAATGAGAGGCTTATTTGAGGAGAGGAAGGGGAAAGAAATATGCAACTCTATTTGAACACGTTGACTCTGAGATGACAGAATAGTAAGGTATTTCTTAGTTTCTCTGTGGTGAAGAACTCTACTGAAGCCTTTTGACCGAATGGTAGAGGGCACCACAGTGAAGAGTACTGTGCGAGGAGTCAGAAGCCTGGGCTCTATTAGTGAGCCTGACGCCAGCCAGATCTAGAATTTTGGGCAAATCATGCTGAACCTCATAAGCGTCATCATAAAATAAGGGGACTGGACACCAGAAAGAATCTGCATTCTCCTCCCAAGCTAACATTCTATAGTGAAAATTCTCAGTGATAGTATCTACAAGGTATTTTTTTAATTCATCCAGCAAATATTTTCATACTTTCTTATAAAATACTGGACTAGGCACTGTTTACAAAGGGAAACAGGAGATTAACACTTGGGCACAGGAAAAGACAGGAAATACAGATTTCGAACTTGCCAATACAGGAATGATGGTT
This sequence comes from Phocoena sinus, assembly GCF_008692025.1. Lineage (NCBI taxonomy): Eukaryota > Metazoa > Chordata > Mammalia > Artiodactyla > Phocoenidae > Phocoena > Phocoena sinus. The sequence continues at coordinate 72,736,224 of NC_045766.1, read as the reverse complement.
TGAGGTAATGAGAATGAATGAGCTCATTGAAAAAGCACACAGAAGAGCAGAAGAATAAGAACTGAGTCTTGAGGAAAGCTCACAGCTGGGGATGTAGGGGAGAAAGAGGAACCAGTTTAGGAGAGAATAATCAGTTAGAAAAACAGAAGAGAAACAAGTTACACGAGTGACATCAGGGCCAAAAAAACCAGAGTGAATTTTAAAAAACAGAAGCCCAGGCCAATAACAATAGCTATGAAAATTGTCACTCAGACAACTTTAAAGATATTAATTTAGGAGAATGGTAGGACCAAAAACCAGGCAACAAGGAATATGGGAGGAAACATATATACATAATCCTACACTCTCTTTGGGAGCATATATACATAAGCCCTGAAAGACGTACTAGCCTACAGATACTATGAGAAGTGAGTTACCCCATGGAGTTCACCCAGACTGTCAACCTCGCTGCTCAGTACCAGGATCTCTTCAGTTCACAGCTGCATTTTATTATACCGTCCATTCCTCTCACTCTTGCAAAGACACTATCTTACTGGATTGTCGAGAAGATGAACACCCAATAAGAAATATATAAAAATAAAAACAAGAAGGAAAAGCCAACTACTCACAATACACCTTCCCCTCTTTGTTCTCCAATCACTACTTGCACCACCATTTTATATCGGTCAAATCCCATTTCTGGAAAGAAAAAATAAGAAAGTTATCTATAAGCAAATATATGGTAAAATTACTTAACGAAGGCAAATTTGCCTAGAAATGAACATAAGCATTCAGTCTACAAGCCCTTACTGAGTATGATTATAAGCTTAGGAGTCAGACTTAAGGACAAATTCTAACCATAAGCTTAGTAAGTGTGTAACTTTAGACGGGTTATATAACGTTTTAGTTTAAATCTCCCTCAACTGTTAAATGGGAATATCACTACCTTCCTCCTGGCCGTGTTGTGAGGAAGTGGGTAGAGACAAGCTCCCTCCTGTCTCTACCCATTTCTCTTCCATAGTAGACTCTCAGTAGGTCTTAGCTTCCTTCCTTTCTCCCCTACTCTAAGTCAGGAAATGAGCTAGGCCCTCAAGATACAGAGATAAATAAGATGCTCTTCTTGCCTTAAAGAACTCGTAGTAGTTGGGAAGGCAAACATGGAAAATAAAATGAAAATGCAATGTAGTAATAATTCAAAGAGAGGCATGTATAAGGTACATTAGGAGCACAGAACTGGATGGCTCCTCCCTTTGACTGGGCAACAGGGAAAGGATGACCAGAAAAGACTTCTTGGAGGATGCGATAAGTGAGCTGAGTCCTGAAAGATGAGTGAAAATTTACCAGATGGACAATGTTTCTCCATTCTATGGAGGGGGACAGCATATGCAAAGACAAAGAGCATGGGATCTTTAGAAAACTGCAAGCTGTTCAGTAAGATAGAAAATAAACCATAAGATTCTGGAGAATACTGGTATGGCCTAGGACAACTCAGCTGCTTCCCCCAAAACTATACTGCTGAAACAGCAAAATCCTGAAAATTCTCCCCAACAACAAACCTGGGGGACAGAAAACTGAATAGGCATCTTTATCTTCCCTCCTTTCTGACCAAGGAATAGGGGAAACAGTGAAGAAGAAAAAAGTGAAACAGGCAAAGTTGAGACAGAGCCAACCCCTTTTTAAAAAAAAATAATCTTTCTCTTAATTTAGCTTAATTTATTTATATATAAATATATTTATTTTATTTATCTATTTTTGGCTGTGTTGGGTCTTCGTTGCTGTGCAGGGCATTTCTCTAGTTGTGGTGAGTGGGGGCTACTCTTTGTTGTGGTGTGCGGGTTTCTCATTGCGGTGGCTTCTCTTGTTGCAGAGCACGGGCTCTACGCGCGTGGGCTTCAGTAGTTGTGGCTCGCGGGCTCTAGAGCGCAGGATCAGTAGTTGTGGTGCACAGGCTTAGTTGCTCTGTGGCATGTGGGAACTTCCCAGACCAGGGCTCGAACCTGTGTCCCCTGCATTGGCAGGCAGATTCCTAACCACTGTACCACCAGGGAAGTCCCAGAGCCAACTCTTTTTGATGAAAGTAAAAGCTCCAGGATTATACAGTAAATTAGGCAAACAATCTGAACACTTATAGGAACCCTTCCATTGTGGGACATGAACCCTAATGCAGTATACTTAATAAAATCTCAGAAGGAGACAGAGCCCAAGTTATTTTTAAAAAACAGTGCGCACAGCTCAGCTGAGCTTCCTCCTTTCTCTACCCATTCCTCTTCCTCCTTTTCTCATACCCATGCTTTAGAAATGCGGCTAGAATATTAAATGCCCATCACTTAAAACACAGTTCTGAGGGAAAAATAAAATAGTCTTAGACACCATAAAACTCCTAGAAGACAGCATAGGCAAAACATTCTCTGACAAAAATCATACCAATGCTTTCTTAGGTCAGTCTCCCAAGGCAATAGAAATAAAAACAAAAATAAACAAATGGGAGCTAATCAAACTTACATGCTTTTGCATAGCAAAGGAAACCATAAAAAAAAAAAAAGAAACATACGGAATGGGAGAAAATATTTAAAAATGATGTGACAGACTAGGGCTTAATCTCCAAAATATACAAACAGCTCAGACAGCTCAACAACAAAAAAACAAACAACCCAATTGAAAAATGGGCAGAACACCTTAATACAGACAGACATACAGATGGCCAGTAGGCACATGAAAAGATGTTCAACGTCACTAATTATTAGAGAAATGCAAGTCAAAGCTACAATGGGGTACCACCTCACACCCATCAGAATGGCCATCATTAAAAAGTCTACAAATAACAAATGTTGGAGAGGGTGTGGAGAAAGGAGAACCCTCCTGCACTATTGGTGGGAATGTAAGTTGGTGCAGCCACTATGGAAAACAGTATGGAGGTTCCTCAGAAAACTAAAAATAGAATTACCATATGATCCAGCAACCCCACCCCTGGGAATATATCTGGACAAAACTATAATTCAAAAAGATACATGCACCCCATGTTCATAGCAGCACTGTTCACAATAGCCAAAACAGGGAAACAACCTAAACGTCCATCAACAGATGAATGTATAAAGAAGATGTGGTACATATATACAATGGAATACTACTCAGCCATAAAAAAGAATGAAATAATGCCATTTACAGCAACATGGATGCAACTAGAATTTATCATACTAAGTGAAGTAAGTCAGAAAGAGAAAGGGAAATACCATATAATATCACTTATACGTGGAATCTAAAATATGGCACAAATGAACCTATCTACAAAACAGAAAGAGACTCATAGACATAGAGGACAGACTTGTGGTTGCCAAGGGGGAGGGAGGGAGGGAGAGGGATGGACTGGGAATCTGGGGCTGGTAGATGCAAACTATTATATATAGAATGGGTAAACAACAAGGTCCTACTGTATAGCACAGGGAACTATATTCAATATCCTGTGATAAACCATAATGGAAAATAATATTAAAAAAAGTATGTCTCTATGTGTATAACTGAGTCACTTTGCTGTACTGCAGAGATTGCCACAACATTGCAAATCAATTACACTTCAATAAAAAATTAATAAAATAAAATAGTCTTAGATACAGTGGGAGGAGAGTAAAAAAAAAAAAATTCACCCACACCAAATCAGAACAAAATTAAAAGAAGCTGAATGGCAATATGCAAAGGTACAACAGCAAAAACAAACCAAAGAATAACAAGAAAAGAAACGTACTGCTTAAAAGACCAAAAAACTCAACCTAGGAGATAATATAAGTCAAGGAACAAAGAGAAATTCCTCACAACTGATTCATAATATAGAAAAACATAAGCCCGGGCTTCCCTGGTGGCGCAGTGGTTGAGAATCTGCCTGCCAATGCAGGGCACGCGGGTTCGAGCCCTGGTCTGGGAAGATCCCACATGCCGCTGAGCAACTAGGCCCGTGAGCCACAAGTACTGAGCCTGCGCGGCTGGAGCCTGTGCTCCGCAACAAGAGAGGCCATGATAGTGAGAGGCCCGCGCACCGCGATGAAGAGTGGCCCCCGCTCGCCGCAACTGGAGAAAGCCCTCGCACAGAAACAAAGACCCAATGCAGCCAAAAATAAAATATAAATAAATAAAAAAAAAAAAAAAAAAAAAAAGAGTAGCTCCTGCTCGCCACAACTAGAGGAAGCCTGCACGCAGCAGCAAAGACCCAACGCAGCCAAAAATAAAATATAAATAAATAAATTTATTAAAAAAAAAACATAAGCCCACAAATTCAGTAAAATAAGAACTCAATCAGATTACAAAACAACAGAAAGGTGAAAGGGGAGATTATAGGCCTAGGAAACAAACTGAATACTCACATGATATTAGTGCAGAGCTAATCAATTAAAAATGGCAAGAGAGGGGCTTCCCTGGTGGCGCAGTGGTTAAGAATCTGCCTGCCAAAGCAGGGGACATGGGTTCGAGACCTAGTCCTGAAAGTTCCCACATGCCACGGAGCACCTAAGCCCGTGCGCCACAATTACTGAGCCTGTGCTCTAGACCTCGCGAGCCACAACTACTGAAGCCCGCACGCCTAGAGCCCGTGCTCCGCAACAAGAGAAGCCACCACAATGAGAGGCCCATGCACCACAACGAAGAGTAGCCCCCTCTCACTGCAACTAGAGAAAAACCCACGCACAGCAACGAAGACCCAATGCAGCCAAAAAATAAATAAATAATTTTTTTTTTTAATGGCAAGAGACAAGACAGACACAAATGAAAACAAATACTGACAAGGTGATCACAAGTATATGTCAAAGAAAAAGGAAGAGATTACAGCAAAGATAATAGATGTGGAAGACAGAGATGATTCAACGCATCAATATTTGGTGTCCTAAGGTAGATAATCTAACAAATGGAACCGGAAATGTACTCAGAGATACAAGAAAATTTCCTTGATATGGAAAAAATAAAATCTGCAGATTAACAGACATAAAATGCTCAATACCAAGCCATACCCTAGAAAAACTACTGAGCATCAAGGTTAGGGACAGGATTCTTTCTGCAGAGAACGTCAGACTGGCCTCAGATTTCTCCACAGTAACATTCAATGCAAGAAGACAGTGAAGCAACATCCATAAAATTCTCAAAAAATAATTAACTCAAAATGTTATATTCATCCAAAATATATTCTCGTTTAAAGGCATTCTCAAACAGGAAAGAATCCAGGGAATACAGCATTTCTGAGCCCTTCCTGAAAAAACTTACAATAAAATCTCATCAGGTAAGAATTGAACCAGAAAAAAGAACTCAGCAACGGAAATACCATGGTGAAAGGACTAAATAGTGGGCAATCATTCCATTTAAATATAGAACGAATGCTGTAACACTATGGGAAACAGTCTATAGTATACCATTGTTTTTAAAGTATTTATCTGCATATATACATAGAAAAGAGGACTGGTATGATGGTCACGTAATATTAATGATTCTTCTTGGGTGGGGGCATTAGGAGTGATTTTTCTAATTTTAATTATTTTTCTACACTTTATTTTTTTATAACAAGCATGTATTTTTTTTTACAATAATTTAATAGTGAATTTCACTAAAAATCTGAAAACAAAAATGCTAATATACTAACAGTTAATTTGGATGATGGAAAGAGAATTGCTATTTTATTCTTAGTATTTTTCTATATTTTTTATTTCTAAAAATTAAAACATATTAATAAAAATACATCAAAGTGTTAAATAGTAACTACCATGGACAACAGACTTTTATATCATTAAAAAAACACTTTATGGGCTTCCCTGGTGGCGCAGTGGTTGAGAGTCTGCCTGCCGATGCAGGGGACACAGGGACACGGGTTTGTGCCCAGGTCCAGGAAGATCCCACATGCCCCGGAGCAGCTAGGCCCGTGAGCCACGGCCACTGAGCCTGTGCATCCGGAGCCTGTGCTCCGCAATGGGAGAAGCCACAACAGGGAGAGGCCCGCGTACCGCAAAAAAAAAAACAAACAGAAAAACACTTTATGTGTATTGTCCAGGTTTATTACAATGAAAATGTATTATGATTACAAAGACATTTCTTCCCTCCAAAAAAAATCTTTAAAAAAGAGTAAATAGGGAGTTCCCTGGTGGCCTGGGCTTTCACTGACGTGGCCCAGGTTCAATCCCTGGTTGGGGAACTGAGATCCCGCAAGCCACGTGGTGCAGCCAAAAAAATTAAATTAAATTAAAAATTTAAAGGGTAGATAGAAAGGACTTTTCAGATTGTATAACACTATTAACAAAAGAGACTGAGAGAGGTAGAGAGACAAAGAACAGGGAGGAAAAGCACAAGATCTGCTCTGCAGATGTAGAGTGAAGCAGAAGTGGAGTGCTGAGTAGGGCAAGTTGTTAAGGATTTGGCAGGAGAGATGCACTGAGGTCAGACTGTGAGGGTACTGATGGGAGGCTGAGGACTTGATATCTTGGTAGAAAAAACAACCAAAAGTTATGGGGGAAAGAAGCCCCTGTATTTTCTGGTCTTTCTGCATACTGGGAATTCTTGGATAGTAGTTCGGTACAACTAGGTATTTCACACCTTTGCCCTTTCCCACCATCTACAAAAACCTACATGAGTAAAAGTTACCAAATACTTGAGATGACTAGACAGTGAAGAAAAATGTGTGTTTAATAGAATCCACAGTTATGTCACTTATTTAAAAATAAAGGAGGCAAATGAGTAAAATTGGATGTTTGAAGGGAACAAGTCATTTCCAATTACCACCATTACCTTTTAATTTATCTTTAATATTTTCTGATAAACGTTTTGTGAGCTGAGGCATTTCTTCTGGAGAGTATTCAGCATTTGCCAGTTCCTCCTTGAGCACAGCATGGATACAGTCTCTAACCACAGAGGGTCTGAACCTAAATGAAACAGTTTGAAACATCCAGTTGGTAATTCCAAAACCCTAATTTACCTTCGCAGCTTAACTTCTCCCAGTTTTTTGTCATGACAACCATTTATTCCATCTTTTTCATATTTTTATCATAAAAGTAATAAAAACAAATTAAGAAAACAAGTCATAGTGCAAACCTGTATCTCCAGCCTCTCCCTTGAACTTCAGACCACATATTCCCACCCATATTCCATCCAGATGTCTAGTAGGCAACTTAAGTTTAATACATCCAACACTGAGCTTCTGATCATCTCCTCTCCCCAAAACAAGGTCCTCACCTCAGTCAATGGTAACTCCATTCTTCCAACTGCTCAAGCCAAAAACCCTGGTGTCAGTTTGGTTGTCTTTCTCTCTCACAGCCCTCATCCCATTCATGAGCAAATCTTATCAGTTCTACCTTCAAAATAATCTAAAATTCAATCACACTCACCACCCACCACCACCTTGCTCCAAGCTACCACTACTTCTCTCCTGGATTACAATGGCCTCCTAACAAGTCTCTCTGTCTCTGCCTTTGTCCCTAAATCCTGTTCTCAACATAGCAACTAGACTGGTGCTATTAAATACGTGTCAGATCATGACACTCCTCCGTTCAAAATACCCCAAATATTTCCCACCTCACTCAGAGTAAAAGCAACATTCTGTTACTTGCAAGGTCCCATATGATCTACCCTACCAAACTCGTTGACTTTGTTTTCTACTACTTTGCCCCTAGTTCTCTCCACTCAGGCCACACTGGCCTTCCCTATGTTCTTTGACCACACCAGGCATGGAAACCTCAGTGCTTCTGCAGTTGCTGTTAACCTCTGCCTGAAATTCAATTCCTCTCCTTATATGCATAGCTCCTTCCTTTCTTTCAAGTCTTTATTTAAAAGTCACTTTCCCTAGCCACCCTCTCTAAAACTTCAAACCATCCTCCTACCACTTTATATCTCCCTTCCCGGTACTTATTACTATCTGATACACTATATGGTTCACTTAGGCATTTATCTTGTTTGTTGTCCTTCTACCCAGCTAGAACACAAGCTCCAAAGAGCAGAGATTTTTATCTGTTTTGTTCACTGTTATATCCCCATTGCTAGAACACTATCCAGCACATAGTAGACAATATTTTTTGAAGAAATTAATTACTGAATAAATGAAGACAGAGAAAAAATTCTCCCCTCATTTCACCACCCTAACAATACTATTAGCATTTTAGTTGTATTTATTACATATTACAACACTAGGTTTCTTTATCTGGGCTATATATATTTAATATTTATTTATTTAATTTGGCTGTGCGGGGTCTTAGTTGTGGCACATGGGATCTTTGTTGCTGCATACGGGATCTTTAGTTGTGGCATGCGGGATCTAGTTCCCTGACCAGGGATGGAACCCGGGCGCCCTGAATTTGGAGCGCAGAGTCTTAACTGCTGGATCACCAGGGAAGCCCCTGGGCTGTATATTCTATCAGTTGATTTGTCTATCATGTGCCAAGTTACCAGAATGTTTTAAGTTTTGTGTTTATAATGTGGTTTGGTAGTACTAGCGGCCCCTTATTTCTTTTTTTTTTTTTTCGGTACGCGGGCCTCTCACTGTTGTGGCCTCTCCCGTTGTGGAGCACAGGCTCCGGACGCGCAGGCTCAGCGGCCATGGCTCATGGGCCCAGCCGCTCCACGGCATGTGGGATCTTCCTGGACCGGGGCACGAACCCGTGTCCCCTGCATCGGCAGGCGGACTCTCAACCACTGCGCCACCAGGGGAGGCCCCTTATTTCTTTTTAACAGTATTCTCTTTAGTCTCTTGCTTGCTTATTCTCACAGGCGAACTTTAGAATCATGGACAAATTTCTAGGATTTGATCTGTTCAAAATGTGGTCTTCCTATTAACAAACATACTATATCTGGCTCTTCCCTTAAGCCTTTTCCACTCTCAGTAAAATGCTAAAAGTTTTCTTCAAACGAGTCACAAATAATCTCATAGAGCTATTCCTACATAACATATATTTGTTGTTAATCTTGTTCTGTTTTACAACAGAAATACAGGTGAATGGCATTCTATGTATTTAGAATCTTTTACCAAGATAACTGAACATATTTTTTTAATGTCCCTTCCACCCACCATAAAACTGCTACATGAATTTTTTTATCACATTATAACTAAAGTTCCTGGGTTCTAGTATTTGCCAAGCATTTGATTCAGGAATCTAGTTTCAAAAAACAGTAAAAGGGCTTAGGAAAGTCATTTTTTTTAATTATTTTTTTTAATCTTGTGAAAATGAAGTTAGTGATGGATCCTACAGCCCTAACTGACTGTCCTCTGCAGGAGACGTTGTGCCTTAATTCTGGGAAGGTATTAGGGTGGCAGGCCAAAAGCCTCCAGATATTACTTAGGTAAGACTGTACACATACAGGTCTCGCGCCCTGAAGAAGAGTAAGCGCTTTCCGGCACACGTATGCACACAGTAACCCTCGAAACAGGGCTGAATGGCATTCGATGCAAGCCGCTTGTTTTCTGCCATGCAACTATCTCAATTCCTCTGTGCCCACATTCTGGATCTCCTAGAGTCAACCATCCATACTGTGCTTGTCTAAGGGACAACCTCCCGGCGCGTTAACCCTGAAACCGCAGGTCTGGTCCTCTGCTGCCCCCTGCAGCTGGGAGCCCAAGGAGAACAGCGCCCCACCCTCTCCCGCCCAGCCCCTCCTTCCCCGGTCCTGTCCCTTCCTCCATCGCCTGTTCCCCCGCAAAACCCGGCCTCCTCTCCGGCCCGCCCCTCTGTCCCTAGCCCCGCCCCTCTCTCCCGCCCCGCCCCGCCCCACCCCGCCCGTCACCCGCGGGTTCCTTTGGGACGCCCCGGCTATCAGGTAAGCTCTGCCTGCAGGAAGCATTAGTCACGCAGGTCGGCCACGCCACAACGCGTCTGCTACCCGCCTTTGCTGGAAAATGGGCCGCAGGATATAGGTATTCTCCGACTCCCCAGCGTTCTTCTCAGTCTCAGGCAACCCTTCGACCGCAGAGAAGGACGTGGGCATTGAGAAGGATGCGGCGACCGACATGGCCTAAGCTTCTTGGCCCCGTATTTCTCCCGAAGGCGGCTTAGCTCGCGGCGCCACGGAGCTGGGAAATGGTCGCCAGGGCGACAGCGCCGCCTTTGACCCTATGTGCGGCGGCTGCGCGCTCTGCGCTGTGCGACCCGCCCTTCTTGTCGTGCTCGCACTGCCCTACCCGCGCCTGCGCGCCGGATGCTGGACCAGAACCGGCGGAGCTGCAGTGACCATAACTTCGGCAAAGACTGGTTTGTTTCTGTTCCGTTTACAAAGCACTTAAACACGCATCAGCTATTATTAACCGCTCTGCAATCTTAGAAAGTGACACAGAACCTGGGGCCCATAGAGGCCCAAGGATACACAGCTAGTAAGCAGCCGGTGAAACTGAACTGGACCCTGGGGTGAGGGGTGGGGGGCGGTCCAGTGACAGATCCTGTGAACTTGGCTTCTTGCTTGTGAAAAAAGCTTTAGTCTCCTAGGTCTTTCCGAGTTCTAAAGAAAAGACTCTAGCAGTTAATGTTTCGAAAAATGGAAAATCAGTCAAGCAAGAAAAGTAATAATAATAGGTCAGCCATAAAAAGAGTTACAGGATTCCTATCTTCTGCTTGAGGGATATAGGTAACCTTCTGATGCACATTCTTTTTTTTTTGATGGTTGTACAACATTATGATTGTATTTATACCCTTGAACTGTACACTTAAAAGTGGTTAACATGAAAAATTTTGTTACGTGTATTTTACCACAAATAAAATTGGGGGGAAAAGTACCTAAGGTGATTGATAACCTTTGACTCCAGCTAAGAAAACATTGCCCTCATCCACTGCTGATGCACATTCTTAAATTGTTTTCACAGAAACCAGGACCCCCACCAGATGGAAACTGCTGACTGCAAATGCTAGACCATAGACTGGCTGGAGCCAGAGATTCGATGATTGAGATTCCTGAAACTTCACCCATACCTCACCACTAACCAATCAGAAGAATGTCCAGGAGCTGATCACACACCCTGGGACCCTCACCCCTAATATTGCACTGAAAGCCATTGGGGAATATGAGTCTTTTGAACACTAGCTCCCCATCCTCCTTGTTTGTCACCCTGCAATAAACGCTGTACTTTCCTTCACCACAACCCAGCATCAGCAGATTAGCATTCTGCAATATTGGCAGAATCGAGCAGTTGCAAAAAGAGACCATATGGCTCTCAAAGTCTGAAATATTCTTTGGCCAGGCAAAACTATAAAAAAAAAAAAGATAACTAAGTGAAAAAATATATAATCTGGGCCTTTACAGAAAAAGTTTGTAGTGTACTGATTTAATCCATAACTGCCAACCTGCAGTTCCCCCAGCCTCACCACACTCCTGCTCCAGGGCAAAAGTCAGGAAGGAGCAAACTTAGGATGCATTTCCTGCTTATGAGCACCAGTCCTGGTCCTATTTTAGAAAGCTGTATTATCCTGCCAGCTTCAAAAACGAAGAAGAAATTCCCCCAATATGCATCCTGAACAAAGATCCCAGAACAGGAGAGAGGGAGGTGCTCTGCTTTCCACATTCCACAATGAAGGAGCTGTGGCATCACAGTTCTCCACCCACAGCATCCTGTATCTCCCCTTTTGAGCTTCTATTTCCTCTGCTGGAAAAACGCTCCCTTCCCTCTTTACTGGGCTAACCATTTCAAGAATCAGTTCAGACATGACTGATGCCTTCCTTCATCTCTCACAGATCCTCTCCTTAGAGGTTCCTGGTTCCTTCAAGCTCTCATTACATCCTGGCTTGACCTCTAACATGGTCCCTACCATATGACATTCAAATTATTAGTAGATGAGTTTCCCTAACATGACCATGAGCTCTTCAAGGACAGAGCAGGGCCCAAGGGCAAGGACCATGTCTCAGTCATTTTTGAATTCACAGCATGCATGGCAGTGCTGAGCACACAGTGGGCACTCAGTATATACCACTTATTGAACGGCACTGAACACTGGTGGATTAGTCAGCTCAGGCTGCCGTAACAAAATACCACAGACTGGCTGCTGGCTGCTGTGTGGCTTAAACAATGGAAATTTATTTTCTGGAGGCTAGAAATCCAAGATCGAGGTGCCAACAAGGTTGGTTTCTACTGAGGCCTCTCTCCTTGGCTTGCAGATGGCTACCTTCTGGCTGTGTCTTCACATGGCCTTTTCCTCTGGGCTCTCATGGAGAGACAGATCTGGTATATCATCCACTTTCTTTTTCCCCACATCTCTTTAGCATATACTAAATTCTCACAAATATTTATTTCTATCTCTGAGCTCCCTAGTCTGATGCATAAATTTGTCCATTTAATGTACTGCACTGTTTGAATTATTGTAGTTTTATATTAGGTTTTAATATCTAGTAGAGTTAGTCCCACCTCACTGCCTTCTTCAGAAGTTTCCTGGCTGTCCAAGCTTGTTCATTTTTCATGTGAACTTTAAAACCAGCTTATTCCATATCCTCTTCCACCAAATCTTGGTGATTTTATTCATCATGTTAAATTTGTAGATTAGTTTAAGGGCATTTATATCTTATGATCCAAGTTCATGGCATGCCTTTATATTTGTTCAAGTTTATTTTTTATCCTTTAGTAATATTTTAGTTTTCTTCAATAAGTATTTCACATTCTTGTTTTGTTGGTAACTAGGTTTTTTCTTTTTTTCCTTTTTTGTTTCTAATATAAATGGGAGTTCCCCATCTGCATACCTGTTAACTGCTTGTTGTTTGTATACATGAAGATTTTTGATTCTGTATATTTATTTTGTACCCAGACATTGTATGAAATTCTCTTATTGTTTGTAATATAATTTATTTGGGTACTCTAGATGTGTAATCATATTGTCTGAATATAATGGTAACTTTACCTTCTTTCCTATTTTATATCTGTTAATTTCCTTTTGAATACTTACTTGGGCTAATACCTCAAGAATAATATTAAATGATAGTGACAATAGTGAGTGTCATCATCTTATTTGCAACCTTAATGAGATTGTTTCTAGTATTCCTTCATTAAGCATGATGCTGACTTTTGAGTTGAGATAGATATGTTGTATTATGATAAGGAAGGACCTGTCTTTTCTCATTTTCTTAAAGAGTTTTATTAAGAATATATGTTGAATTTTATCAAATGCCTTTTCAGCATTTATGAAGAAAATCATTAGGATTTTTTCCTCCTTAAATCTATTAATATAGGTGAATAAACTTTCTGAAACTTAATCATGCTTTTATGCTGGAAATACACTCTACAATGTCATTTTTTTAGGTATAATTGACATATAACATTAGATTTGTTTCAGGTGTACAATATAATGATTTGATTTTTGTATATATTGCAAAATGATCACCACAGTAAGTCTCATTAACATCTGGCACCATACATTAGTTACAAAAAAATTTTTTTTCTTGTAGTAAGGACTTTTAAGATTTATTCTCTTAGCAACTTTTAAATATGCAATGCAGTACTATTAACTATAGTCACCTTGTTGTACATTATATCCCCATGACTTAACTATTTTTTAAGTAGAAGTTTGTACGTTTGACTCCCTTCACCCATTTCCCTCACTCCCCAGCCCCAGCTCTGGCAACCACTAGTCTGTCACTGTATCTGTGAACTTGGTTTTGTTGCTATTGTTGTTGCTTTAAATTCCATATGTAAGTGATATCATATGGTATTTGGCTTTCTCTGACTTATTTCACTTAGCGTAATACCCTCTAGGTCCATCCATGTTGTCACAAATGGCAAGATTTCATTTTTCCTATGGCTGAAGAGTATTCCATTGTGTGTGTGAGTGTGTGTGTGTGTGTGTGTGTGTGTGTACCATATCTTCTTTATCCATTAATCCATTGGTGGACACTTGGGTTGTTTCCATGTCTTGGTTATTGAAAATAATGCTACAGTGAACATGAGGGTGCAGATATCTTTTTGAACTAGTGTTTTTGTTTGCGTCAAATAAATACCCAGAAGTAGAATTGCTGGATCATATGGTAGTTCTTTTTTAATTTTTAGAGGAACCTCCATACTGCTTGCCATGCTGGTTGCACCAGTTTACCAGAACCCACCAACAGTGCACAAGGGTTCCTTTTTCTCCATATCCTCATCAACATTTGTTATTTCTTTCCTTTTTGATAATAGCCATTCTAACAAGTATAAGGTGATATCTCATTATGGTTTGGAGTTGCATTTCCCTGATGATTAGTGATATTAAGCATCTTTTCATGTACTTGTTGTCTCATCCTCTTCTCATAAGGATGCCAGTCTTATTCGATTATTGTCCCACTCTTATGACCCCATCTAACCTAAATTAGCTACTTAAAGGTCCTATCTCCAAAGTCACGTTGAGGGCTAGAGCTTCAAACTATGAATTTTGGGAGCACATAATTCAGTCCATTAAGCTAGTGAACTTAAATTTAGAAAGTAGGGGGTCAGGTATTGACTTTACCTGAACCTAACTGACTGCTTTTGGGCAGCAAGTCCATTATCCTCTAGGAGCCTCAACTTCATCTGTAACATGCGGCCAATTTTATGGGGCTTTTGAGAGGCTGAAATGAGATCATGGCTGGAGGACATTTTATGGACTATAAGTTCCTACACAATAATAATGATAATTATTTCTTCTAATATATCATCTTGCAATTTACAATGTGATTTTTTAAAAAATTAATTTATTTATTTGGCTGCATCAGGTCTTGTTGCGGCACGCGGGATCTTTTTGTTGCAGTGCACCGGCTCTTTGTTGCAGCGCGCGGGCTTCTCTAGTTGTGGTGCGTGGGCTCCAGAGTGCGAGGGGTCAGTAGTTGCAGTACGCAGGCTCTCTAGTTGTGGTGCACAGGTTCTAGAGAGAGCGGGCTTAGTTGCTCCACGGTGTGTAGGATCTTAGTTCCCTGACCAGGGATCAAACCCTTGTCCCCTGCATTAGAAGGCAGATTCTTAACCACTGGAAGTCCCTACAATGTGATTTAAAATGCATTGTATCATTCAACATACATGCAAGGAATTATTATTGTTATTATTACTACATGACTACCTAAAAGAGAAATTTGTTTATAATTCATACCCACTCTTGCAGAAAAGATTCAAGGCAGCTCATGATGAAAACACTCATGTTTAAGAGGGAATTACCGGGACTTCCTTGGTGGCGCATTGGTTAAGAAACTGCCTGCCAATGCAGGGGACACGGGTTCGAGCCCTGGTCCAGGAAGATCCCACATGCCTCGCGACAGCTAAGCCCATGTGCCACAACTACTGAGCCTGCGCTCTAGAGCCCGCGAGCCACAACTACTGAAAGCCCGTGCGCCTAGAGCCCATGCTCCACACCAAGAGAAGCCACCGCAGTGAGAAGTCCGCGCACCACAATGAAGAGTAGCCCCCACTCGCCACAACTAGTGAAAGCCCGCGCAGCAATGAAGACCCAACTCAGCCAAAAACAAATTAATTAATTAATTAATTTTTTAAAAAGAGGGCATTACCTGTTACTTCTCACAGAGGCTGCAGAAAAGGCCCAGGAAGCTGTTGATGAAATGAATGACCACCAGGAGAATCTGGAGGAGGCTGATGCACAGAAGGGCAGAGAAGAAGCACACGTGCCAAATGACAGCTTTAGAAGGCTCCAGGCAGACAGAATTCCAGAGTGAATGGTCATACAAATAATTCCTATCCCCAAAAATAAGGAGATCAGGGGTTGGAATAAGTAAGAAAATCCCAGCAACCTTGATAGAAACCTGGGTTCTCCCTCAGCTCAGGTCGTAGGATTAGATTTTTGAGGGTGACTATTGTTGCATTTGCAATTTTCTGAGCATCAGAGAAGCAAGATGCTAGAATGCAGACTAAAAGGAGTTTGTAGTCCCTTTCTGTGTCTTTCTTTCTCTGAAGAGACTGCAAATCCAAGTTTCCATCCATTTACCTGTTTTGCAGGTCTTTGAATGGGTAACCATGTTTCCAAGCCTGTGTCTGATTGAAGGACGAAACATCGAACATGCAAAAAGGACCATCTTTCAGGGCTACTCCAGAAGTGATAAAGCAAATCAAGGCTCCAAGAAAAGCCAGGCCACTTGACAACAGAGCAGTAAGCATCTGCAGAAGGAGAGAAGAAACAGTGAGCCTGAGAGGGGGTCGTGACTTGTGGGCTGATCTGGACAAATCTAACTTCTCTGGTGCTCAGGCCTTCCCCAGTCATGGGGAGGATCCTACCCACAGCACCTCCTTTAAAACATAGCCAAGGTAGGGCTGGCTGATGAGGGGTCACTGGGTAGAGCCGGGAGGGGGTGGGAAAGAAGGAATGGAGAAGGAGGAAACACTGGCATCCGGTCCCAGCAGCAGGTTCAGCCTGATTCAGCAGGCTCTTCAGAGCTTCTCAGCAGAGTGGCATCAAAAACTTTGTCACTCAGACTGCAGTCATTCAGTCTCTGGCTTAAAGGGTCAGATTGGTTATCGCAAGCCCCCCTCTGACCCTTTTAAAAGAAAGCTGTATTTTTTCAAAAGTCCCAAGCTGCCATCCCTGATTCCTCTCTTTCTCAGATCAAGCATGAAAGGAAGGAAGGGAGGAAGAGGGGAAAGAAGGAAGAAAAGGAGGGAGGGAGGGAGGCAGAGACAGAGAGAAATTACAGTCAACTCTGAAATAACTCGAGTTCTGTCATTGTACTTTTCTGGTCTGTGCACCACTCATTTCCTTCCCAAAAGATAGCAATGTGTTTATTTCCTTGGCAGGATTCTAACTTCCAGATTGGTTTCTTTCTCAGGATACCAGATTTTCTTTTTCTCCTTCTCAAAAAACACATATTTTAAAATTTTAAATAAAACATATATATATATACGTGTGTGTATGTGTGTGTGTGTGCGTATATATATATATAGTTTTTATACAGAATCAGAGTCGTTTTCCCACTGATGTCAAACTGGTTTAGAACTCGAGAGGGGCCGCAGAAAGCTGTGTAGTAAGTTTTGACTCTAAGTTAAAAGATCAAGATGAATTAGTCTGACATAAGCCTAGGACAGAGGTTCTAAAAATGTGGTCCCTGTCCCAGCAACAGCACATCACCTGGAAACTTGTTAGAAATGCAAATTTCCCCCCCTCCTCATCTTGCTCCACCCCAGACCTACAGAGTCAGAAACTCTGGGCGTGGGGCCCAGCAATCTGTGTTTTAACAAACGCTGCAGGGACTCTGATGCACACATTCAAGTCGAGAACCACTTGCCTAGGGGAAAACCAGACATGACTGAGAACAGATAGTGAGTGAACTGTGTGGGTGTTTATACTTAATTCTTTAACATATAATTCTGAATCAGCAGGGTTCCCAACATGTGGGCTGTAGATATCAAAGCAGGATGCAGAGTTACTGTAAAAAGGCCACAAATTCATGTGTCTGAGACTGAATGAGCAATATATCTTATACATTTATGTACTGAGATTTTTCAAATATATATAGATGTTGCTGTAATTAATAAAGTGCAAATTTATTCTGGGCCTCAGCTTCATTATCTGTAAAATGGAGAGGTTAGACTAGAATCTAGTCATCAGATGATCTCTGGAGAATCTTTCAGCTCCAAGAAAAATTAAGAAAAATAGCCAGGAAATTTTCTATCAATGACACATGACTACAATGTACATAACTCGTGTCCATATTGTTCAATAGGCTAAAACTAATAAGAACAGTTCATGTATAGCTGAATCGCTTTGCTATATAGCAGAAATTAACAGGACATTGTAAACTATACATCAATAAAATAAAAAAGAACAGTTCCTCACATGTGTGTAGACATTTATGGTTCATTAAGCACTTCCTCCCTGGACTTGATCCTGTTAACTTTCATTTTACAGAAGGATCCGAGATTCAGAAAACTTGCCCAAAAGCTTAGGGTTTTTAGACCCTTAGAGAGGTACGGTCAGGACCTGACTTCAAACCCCAAGACTGAAATTGTCTCTTTATCACTCTGCCTGCCTCTAAAGTAATAGAATGTGGGGACATTCTAGGTATTAGAAGAGTGGAATCGGGTGCTTACACTTTGGCAGGGCCCACTCTTACTGAAGCAGCCATATCTCCAGCCTGTCAAGGAGATGAGGGTAGCTGCAGTGAGAACCTGGGGGAAGAGGGAAGAGTGTTAAAAAGAGATTGGGTAATTTACATCTCTAGCTGCCACCTGTGGCTGCTGAAATAGAGTGGTTAGACATCTCACATGGACTTAATTACCCTACCTTTCCCAGAGGGCTTGGCTTTGACTGTCAGGACCCAGTTTTGGATGGCTAGCCTAATGTGACTCTATGAATGGCAGCGTTCACACCAAGCCTGCCTAGTCCAAAATTCAGCAACATTTGACCAGTCTTCCTAGAGTCTTCTATCCCTTGCAGCTGCTATAGACCCCACAGCCAGCTTGTTAGTTCAAGCTTTTTTTCAAGGAATCTAAACACTACCCCCACCCCCACCTCGCTGCTCCACCTCTAAGGGGCACTTTGGGAGTTCACACCCAGGGAACCCCAGACACTCACCATGAGGCCTCCTCCCCAGAGCCCAGAGCCCAACATGGCATGCCTGCCAATGAGGCCCCTCAACAGGTAGGTCACATCCCAGTTAGGAAAGAGGAGCACTGTGTTGGCTGCAGCAGCAAACAGGGCTGTAGTCCCGAGGCTCAGCCCCAGTATTTGGGAGCAGGTCCGTGAGCATGCCATCACACAGAGAGAGGACACTGTCCTGGAACCAATGGAAAGAGGGTCATGGTAGCTCTGTTACTGGGAGCTGGTGGGTAGGGGAAACCCCAGGAGCATAGGGTGGGGAGGGGGAAATAGACCAGAGGCACTGTCACCCCCTAGGGTCAGATCAAGAAGAGCCAAGGAACTTGCTTAAAAACTCTGCGTCTTATAAATATTTCCCAATGGATAGAATTTAATTGCTCCATTTTCTGCCAGCTCCCACTCACACACACACACACACACACACACACACACACACTCCTCATCCCATCATAATTTGCTTGTACCTCTATTAAAGCCAGTGATTATTTCTATTTGATACAGAAAAACAACAAAAACAATTTTTTTGAAGATGTTGGGGGTAGGAGTTCATTAATCAATTAATTTATTTTTGCTGTGTTGGATCTTCGTTTCTGTGCGAGGGCTTTCTCTAGTTGTGGCAAGCGGGGGCCACTCTTCATCGCGGTGCACGGGCCTCTCACTATCGCGGCCTCTCTTGTTGCGGAGCACAGGTTCCAGACGTGCAGGCTCAGTAGCTGTGGCTCACAGGCCTAGTTGCTCAGTGGCATGTGGGATCCTCCCAGACCAGGGCTCGAACCCGTGTCCCCTGCATTAGCAGGCAGATGCTCAACCACTGCGCCACCAGGGAAGCCCGAAAAACAAAATTTTAAAGGTGTCATCCTCTTGCTTTAAAAGATGTCATTTTAAAGATGTCCGCTGTTACCACTTCCATTCAACATTGTACAGGAGGTCCTTTCCAGTGCAATAAGAAAATAAAAAGTGGCAAAAGCCACAGGTATGAAAGAAAGAAGTAAGAATATCATTATTCACAGTAACATGATTATCTGTGTAGAAAATTGTAAGGAATCTATCAAAAAGTTAATAGGTGAGTTTAGCAAGGTTACCAAATAAAAACTTAAATATACAAAAATTCTATTGTATTTCTATATACAAGCAATAATAAATTATAAAAGTTAAAAAACAACATCATTTACAATAATATACAAATAGAAAATACTTATGGATAAATTTTACAAAATCTGTGTAAGACCTGTACACTAAAAATTATAAAACATTACTGAGAAAAATTAAAGAAGACCCAAACAAATGGAGAGATATACCACGTTCATGAATCAAAAGGCTTAGTATCAGTGCAATCTCAGTCAAAATCCTAGCAGTGTTCTGTCGTAGAAACTGACAAGCTGAATCTAAATTTACATGGAAATGCAAAAGACCTAGATTTTTCAAAACAATGTGGAAAAGAAGACCAAAGTTGGAGGGCTTACATCATGTGATGTTAAGACATTATAAAGCTACAGTAATCAAGACAGCAAAGTAATGGTGTATACAGACATGCAGACCACTGGAACAGACTAGAGAATTCAGAAATAGAGCTATACAAATATGATCCAATGATTTTTGAAAAGGATGGTATTTTAGTAGGAAAAGGTGAGCCTCTTCAACAAGTGATGCTGGAACAATCCATATGCAAAACAAAAATATATACTTTTCCTATTACTGCAAACCCTATTCAATAATTAACTCAAAATGGACCATGGATCTAAACCTAATAAAAGTTTTACAAGAAAACAACAGAGAAAATCATTGGGATTTTCGGTTAGATAAAGATTTATTATATAGAGCACAAAAAGTACAACCTATAAAAAGTGATAAAGTAAACTACTTCAAAATTAAAATTTTGCTCTTCAAAAGACACCATTAAGGAAATGAAGAGACAAAACACAGGCTGGGAGTAAATATTCACAATACATATTTTGTAAATATGTATGTGAATGTGACCTCATATACATCTGACAAAGGATTTGTATCTAGAATACATAAAAAATTCTTAAGACTCTACCATAAGTAGACAAACAACTGAGGGACTTCACTGGTGGTGCAGTGGTTAAGACTCCATGCTCTCAGTGCAGGGGGCCCAGGTTCAATCCCTGGTCAGGGAACTAGATCTCACATGCATGCTGCAACTAAGGAGCCCGCAAGCTGTGACTAAGGAGCACGCCTGCTGCAACTAAGACCCAGCGCAACCAAATAAATAAAATAATGTAAGCAAAAAAAGAAGGCAAACAATGGTTTTTAAAAATGGGAAAACGATGTGAACAGACACTTCATTTCATCTCACAAAAGAAAAGCTATATGGATGACAACTAAGAACATGAAAAGACACTCAACATCATTAACATAGGGGAGTGAAAATTAAAACCAAAATAAGATCCTACTACGTACCCACTGGAATTGTTACAGTTAAAAAGTTGGACTAGGGGCTTCCCTGGTGGCGCAGTGGTTGAGAGTCTGCCTGCTGATGCAGGGGACACGGGTTCGTGCCCCGGTCTGGGAAGATCCCACATGCCGCGGAGCGGATGGGCCTGTGAGCCATGGCCACTGAGCCTGCGCAGCCGGAGTCTGTGCTCCGCAGCGGGAGAGGCCACAACAGTGAGACGCCCGTGTACCGCAAAAAAAAGAATAAAAAGTTGGATTATACCAAGTGTTGGTGAGGATGTGGAACAACTAGAACTCTCACAGATATGTGGTGAGAATGCAAATGGTACAGCCACTTTGGAAATAAGCTTGGCAGTTTCCTAAACCGTCACTTACCAAATGATCAAGTAATTCCACTTCTACATATTTATCCAAGAGACATGAAAACACATGCCCACACAAAGACTGGTACTTGAATGTCCATAGGAGCTTTATTCATAATAACTAAAAATTAGAAACATGGAAACAACCTAAGTGTCCACCAACAGATGAATGAATGAAAAAAATATATATATATGTGCAATGGAATATTATTCAGCCATTAAAAAAATGAAGTTCTGTTACATGCGGCAACATGAATGAAGCACGAAAACATTATGCTAAATGAAATAAGCCAGACACTAAAGGACAAGTATGTATGATTCTACTTATATGAAATATCCAGAATAGGCCAATTCATAGAGACGGAAAGTAGATTAGAGGCTACTAGGGACTGAGGGCAAGGGGGAATGGGGAGTTATTGTTTAATGTTTACAGAGTTTCTGTTTGGGAGTAATGAAAAAGTTTTGGAAACAGGTAATGGTAATATATAGTTACACAACATTGAGAATGTAATTAATGCCACTGAGTTGTACACTTTAATATGGTTAAAATAACAAGCTTTAAGTTATATATATTTTACCACAATAAAAAATCAATTAAAAATGAGAAATACAAAAAAGTGAGAAATAACTCAAATGTTCATCAATAGATGAATAGATAAACTGTGGTATATCCATACAATTAGTACTACTACTAGGCAATAAAAAACAATAAACTACTGATACATGAAACAACATGGATAAATCTCAAAATCATGCTAAATGAAAGAAGCCAGAAACAAAAGACTACTCACTGTATGATTCTGTTTATATGAAATTATAAACACTAGAAAAGGCAGAACTAGTGACAGGAAGCAGATCAGTGGTTGCCAGGGGCTGAGAATAGAAGAGGGGATTAATATACGTACATAAGGAAACTTTTTGAGGTGATAAAAATGTTCTATATCTAGATTCTTATGAATATACAACTATATATATATTGACAAAACTCATCAAACTACTCTTAAAATTGGTGAATTTTATTATATTTTAATTATATATCAATAAAATTGATTACAAATTAAAATGTCATGTCTAGATAGGTTGTAAAATGCCTCCTCCACACCTTTACTTATAGCCGTTTCTCCCTTTTAAATTTTCACTGATCTGTGAACTTTTTATTTTTTTTAATATGAATTAGAATAGGACTAGTAATATTTGGGTACACTCACGTCAATGTGGATCTGAAAAAATTCAGTACCATGACATCCCCAAGAAGTGGTTTGTTGCCACTTTGCAATTCAGTTACATATCTGGCTCAGCTTAAGGCTCTTGACGCTCCCCTCCTAACACACAGCTTTGCCCATAACCAGAAAATATGCATAGATCAAAGCCTCCACCCCAATCTCTCTTTTACCTATATACATACACCTACGTATATAATGAAATATTTCAGAGTTAAAGAATTAAGCATAATGTATATGAGATATTTGCTCTTGCTAGTAGTGTGGAATAATTGAACAACACCTATGTAAACACAACTGGTTTACAAAATAGATTCTTACCACTAATACTATTGAAGCCCCAGGTGTGCCCTCTCTATCATCTGCCTGTACCCCTTCCTGGGAATGACTACCCTAAATTTCGATTTTATCATACATTTTTAAAAACGGTTTTACAATTTATGAACTTAATTTAAAAAAACACAAACTTGATTAGCCTAGGTTTTTTTTGTTCGTCCAGACTTCAGCTTATATAGAGACTCGTGTTAGACACAGCACTGAGCAGGCCATTTGGTTGGGGCAGGAAAGGGGGTGCTCTTGTCCTGCCCGCCCATACCCCCATTCCCCAGCCTCCTCAGCCCTTGGTGACATTTGCTTCCCTAATCTCAGAGCCCAAACTCATCTCAGCTGCTCCTCCCAGCAGGAAACTTTCTGATGCAATCGCTAATATTTTAGTGGGATGAGTTGCCTTCACCGTGTGCCCTCTCCACAGGGTATTTGCTCTCTAAGCCATGTCTCTCAAACGGTGAATAAAATAACTCATCCCTGATGAAAGGAAGTTCGGGTCTCTGTGGAGGGGGGCACATGCTGGAGGAGTTGGGGGTAAGATACGGAGGAAGAGTGGCCCTTACTCCAAGGATACGAGGGGCCTGGAGGGAAGAGGGGGCACCAGGAATCAGGAGGGATGGTCTGTCCCTTCCCCTGCCCCCTCCCCCAGGGGCCCACCACAGAGACCTCTCTTCCTGAAGTGTCCTCCAAGTCGGTATGGTACTGGCTGCTTCCTCCACAGGTCCTCAGGGTGAGGAGCCTGCTCTGCTGTCAGCGGGCAGGGCATATGTATGGTAACAACCCACCCAAACAGTTTGTGATGCAGCCTCCCTCCCCAGACCTTCCTGCCATTGAGAGCCGCACTCTCAGTGTGTGTCCAGGGTGTTAGCAAGTAACGACTTTAACCCACATGCCTCTCAGATGACTGACATTTTGTCAGGGGCCCAAGAAAGGACTGGTGTGTGGTTGGACATTGAGGCACACTCTAGACCACCGGCTGGAAGAACCTTTTGTTCAGGAATGCCTTCAGCCTCCTTTGAATCATTCCACCCATGAGTAAGGCCTGTCTAGACAATAGATCACCGACATGAACCTCCCCACCCCAAAAATCTCTTCTTTGGAAATTTTTCTTATCAGGAAAGTTTTAGAAGGGAAGCTAAAAGATATGAACGTGCAGAGGGAAAACTAAGTTGAGCCCGGCCTTTGGGATGAGTGGGATCCAGAGAATCCTGGCTGTCCTACTAATCTGCTAAAGCACTTGCTGTGCTGCTGCATCTAGGAGGGCTGTGGCTCAGTTGGAGTTTCACTTCCTCCTCTTGATTTGTTCCCCTAGAAATCACAACATTCTGAGAAATGCTTCCACAAATGTGAGCCAGTAGATTAGCAAAGAGTTTGGCTAATTTGATATCTGAAGAGACAAGCAGGATCATAAGGTAAAACCTCACAACCAGGCTTTAGGGGCACCCTGTTCTAACCTGAGATCCTGGCTGGGTGAACAAATCATTACCTAGATGTCTGGGCAACAGTTTAAGTGATCAGCTGAGTGATATAGAGGAAGAGACTTGAAATTCTGTGTGTCTCTCAACCTAAATCACCACCTAGCCAGACTTTTATCATTCTTTCGCCAGTCAAATATTTATTGTGACCACTATCTGCCAGGCGCTATTCACTCTGGTGAACCAGAGACAGACTCTTCTCTTGAGGAACTTGAAGTCTGGTGGGGACACCAACCAGGCAATGAGAAAGTGTGGAGCAGAACAGTCCAGCTGAAGGTGTGATGGAAGCACTAGAGGATTGCCTAATCCTATCTGCAGAAGCAAGGCAGAGCCTCCTGGAAGGAGCGTTGTACGAGCTAAAACTTGACAACGAGGCATTAGACGGGCAAAGATGGGAAGGGAAAAGTATTCTAAGCATGTGTAAAGGCCTGAAGTTGATAGACTGAGGCAAAGAGATGTTAAACAAATTGCCTGAAGTCACACAGATCTGGTTGAGCCAGATCTCCTTTGAGTTGGAAGTTTGTGCTCTTAGCTGCTAGACCAAACTATTCCCTGGCCATCCCCTCACTGGGCCCTTCCATTTCTGCTTACCTGCATCCGGTGGCAAGAATCAGGATGGGAGAGAAAGAACCTGGTGAAGGGCTCCGTGTTCAGAGTGGGTCTGAACTCCTGTGGCCTCAGCTGGAACTCCTGCAGGTTTGGACTGGAGGCTCCTCTTTCAGGACTCCTACAGAGGGTCAGAGAGGCGCTATTTATATGTGGAAGTCACTCAGGCGTGTGTGTGTGTGTGTGTGTGTGTGTGTGTGTGTGTGTGGGCATGCATGCCCGCACACCACTGCCCACAGGCCTGCAACAAAGGAGCTTTCCTCTTCCTGAAGAGCCCTCTCCTGATGACCCACCCTCTACTCATTTTCATGTGACCCTAAGAAAGGAACCAGGAGGCATGGCCTCGTGAGCTAAAATGCCTTAATGAGTCAGAGGATGCACCCATGAGAAATACCTTATCCTCCTTTCTTTCCCAAGCAGCAACACTTTTTCACACACTACCAGCCCGTATCTGTTTCACTCACTGCAGTGTCTGGGCTCCTTGGAAAAACAGCACCAAGCAGGGCGGCCATCATTTTTTCCTTATCACCTTCCTTATTTTGCTCTTAGCTGTGGCTCCTTTAATAGCTTTCTAACTTTTTTTTTCAAGCTCTAGGCCACCATCATCTGTACCACCATTTTAATCATACTGATATGAGAGTGTCTGCTGTTAGATAAGCCATTGAGTTGGGAACAGAAATACCTTCTAAAATCTGAGTGATATCTGGCATTCTGTCATCAAACCATTCTAATTGCCTAATTAAGAAATGTTCTAACAGACACTGCAAATAAAATCCTTTTTGCTAAGCTGAGAAGAAAAAAAAGAGAGGACTAACCCAGGAGAGGCATCTAGCATCTTATTTAATTCTCAAAATAAACTTGTGAGGTAGGCATTATTTTACAAATGAGCAGATTATTATTACTGAGGCTCAGTGAACTACCCAAGTTCACACAGCTAATAGGTATTTGTAGCAGAAATTGAGACCCAGGTCTCTTAGGTGCCAAAGCACCATAGTACTGCCTCCAAACAGATAGTTGGAATCTGGGCTGGGAAAAAAAATATCTCAAAGCATCAATATGTGGGGCTGTAGAGAGTGTAGTTAGATGACACAGGATCATTTTCCTCCAACCTCACTCACTGTTACTCTGAGCAAGTCAAATTTCTCTGGGCTATAATCTCTTTATCTGCATGATGAAGCTAACCTAGTATTTATTTTACTTGCTTTAGGTCTGTTGTAAGGATCTAATGAGGTAGTTTGTAAATGTGTTTTATAAGGTGAATAAGCGTTTCTTCTTAATATAAAGCTTGTGAGCCCTCGCCTAGTATCCTCTATCAAAATTCAATTCTCTGGGGAGATACAAGAATTCAATTGGGCTCTACATGATTCCCTTTTACGATGAAAATGGAAACTGGATCCTATTTTTTTTTAATTTCATTTTATTTATTTTTTATACGGCAGGTTCTTATTAGTCACCCATTTTGTACACATCAGTGTATACATGTCAATCCCAATCTCCGAATTCATCACACCACCACCACCCCTCCTGCCACTTTCCCCCCTTGGTGTCCATACGTTTGTTCTCTACATCTGTGTCTCTATTTCTGCCCTGAAAACCAGTTCATCTGTACCATTTTTCTAGGTTCCACATATATGCGTTAATATACAGTATTTGTTTTTTCTCTTTCTTACTTCACACTGTATGGCAGTCTCTAGATCCATCCACGTCTCTACAAATGACCCAATTTCATTCCTTTTTATGACTGAGTAATATTCCATTGTATATACGTACCACATCTTCTTTATCCATTCGTCTGTCGATGGCCATTTAGGTTGCTTCCATAACCTGGCTATTGTAAATAGTGCTGCAATGAACATTGGGGTGCGTGTGTCTTTTTGAATTATGGGTATATGCCCAGTAGTGGGTCATATGGTAATTCTATTTTTAGTCTTTTAAGGAACCTCCATACTGTCCTCCATAGTGGCTGTATCAATTTACATTCCCACCAACAGTGCAAAAGGGTTCCCTTTTCTCCACACCCCCTCCATCATTTGTTGTTTGTAGATTTTCTGATGATGCCCATTCTAACTGGTGTGAGGTGATACCCCATTGTACTGGATCCTATTTAATGAACTTTTCAATAGTGGTTTACCAGCTTTTGTGTCAGGCACATATACATCTGCATACATAGAAATTTCACACATAGAAAGCAGCTCACATACAGTTTAAAAGAATATTAATAACATAATTATTCCTCGTATATATGCATCAAGGGTTTTCTCAGTATTGTTTGCATCATTAGTAAAATCTCTGTGCACAGAGATGATGTGTGCTCCTCCATCCAGTGCATGAATTAATTCATTAATCAAGTGATTCCTGAATTCCTACCATGTTCTAAGCTCTATGCTGGATTCTGAGTCCACAGAGCAGAATAAGATACAGCAGGCTCTATCCTCAAGGATCTCACAGTTGTGGGGAAGAGGCATATAAACAGCACAGGTAAATAAAAATGCAGTGGGAAGTGGGCAAAGATTTTTTCAAACAGGACACAAAAAGCAGGGACCATAAAGAAAAAGATTGATAAATGGAACTTAAAATCAAGAACCACTCTTCATCAAAAGACATTAAGAGAGTGAAAAAGCAAACTACAGACAGGAGAAAACATTTATAATACATATATCTGACAAGCGTCTCATGCCTGGAATTAAGAATGTCTACAAACCGGTGAAGAAGACAAAGAACCAGTAAAAACTGGGCAAAACAGCTTGAGCAGGCACTTCTCAAATGGCCAATAAGTATATGAAAAGCTCTAACTCATCATGAAAATGCAAATTAAAACCACAGTGAGGTACTACCAAACACATAACCGAACGGCTTAAATTAAAAATGTTGACGAGAATGTAAAGCAACTGGAACATTGCTGGTGGGAGTGTAAGTTAGTAGGACCCCTTTGGTTAAATGTTTGGCAATATCATTTACCAAAATTAAACATTCACCTACCCTATGACCCAGCAATTCCAATCTGAGGTATAACCCAGCAAAGGAAAATGATGGAATTTGGCTTTAACACCTTAAAGTGCCAAACTTAGTTGGGGCTGGTGAGAGCAACTTTAAGTCCTTTTTCCTTAGGGTAAATTTGTGACAATTAATTCAATGATTCATCTGATGAACAAGAGCCTTCTTTTAGAAACTATATGCTTGCACTAAAGTTTTACCAAGTAAGGCCAGCTTAGGTCAAATTCTTCGTTCCCCTGTGGTAAGCCCTCTATGGCCACAGAGGCCTGGTCACTGCCATGAAAGAACTAGACATTACCTTCTTACAGGTATGTTAATAATATCAGAATTTGGCTCTATTGGAGACACAGCTACTAGTTATCACTTGGTTGGTGATATTTCTAGGGGAAAGTAAATGGGAGTCTAGGGTGGGCACAAATTTAGAATGGGGCCTGGGTGGGAAAACAATTTGCCTAATGCCATAAAAGGCTTCCCATGGCCGAAAGGCTTGCGAAAACAGGATAGACAGATGTCCCATTCTGGGGCATATTGAGAGGTTTGGAGGTGGGATTTGAGCAAGGAATAGAGGAAGTTGAGAAAATGGAATTCACTGGTAGAGGGAAAGGGAAAAGATAAGGACAGTCAGGCCAGTGTTTCCCAAATAAGAGTGACAGACTAATCAGCTTCCTCGTGGGTGGGCTTCAACTTTGACTGACAGCTGACTAAACAAGAGTGCACATTTTCCTCAATTGGAGAGAGAAAAAAAGGAAGGTAAGTGATGTTGAAAGAGTTGCCATTTACACCAGTCCACTGAAGAGGAAGTTTGGGATTTTTTCCTTTTTTCTTCATTAGTATAAAAATATTACGAACTTCAACCCACTCAAGTTAGGCTTCCATCTCCAACATCACATTGAAACTGTTCTTGGTCTCCAATGATTTCTTGTGTCTAATGAACACTTGGCCCCTAGGAAGAATTAGAGTTGGCCACTAGATGGTTTTTGAACATTCTCACTCTTGGCTCCCTTGACAACCCACTCTGGTGTTTCTTCTCCCTCACTGGCCTCACCTCTTAGACGGGGCCTCTTCCTGTTGGTGATCTCCAGGCCTGGGTTCTGGGCCCTCTTCTTTAACTTTCTCCTGAGTGACCTCATTCTTTCTCATGGCACTGAACTCCATCTACATCGCTTATGATTTCTCAAATCTCTTAAGTCCAGTTCACCTCTCTTCCTAGCTTCAGAATCACGTGTCCAACTTGCTATACTACACCTGCACTTGGAAGTGCTGCAATTAACACATCCAAAATGATTTCTATCCCACCAAATCTGCTCGATCCCCCATTCTTGCCTCAGGAATGACACTACTACCTATCCATTGCATGAAACTTGAGTCATTCTTGATTTCTCCTTCCCTCATTGCCCCACATCTAATCCAACAGTTAAGTCTTTAAATTTCTACCTTAAAATGCATCTCTAATCTGTATACTACTTCCCAGTTCCATTGCCATGACGCTGGTCCAGGCAATTTCCGTTTTGTACCCTGATCATTGCAATAGTCTCTACTCTTGCTCTTTTGCAATCCACCCTCCAGACAATAATGGCTTCTTGTTATACTCTATATGAACACTATATGAACTCCTTACTGGGCCTAATAAGGTGTTGTATGATCTGGCTTTTACACATTTTATGCCACTCCCTTTGCTCACTACATGCAAGACACATTGGCCTTCTCTCAATACCTCGGATACATCAAAAACTTTCCTGCTCCACAGCCTTTGCATTTGTTGTTCTCCTTGGAAGTTTTCCTCCTACTCTTAGTATGGGCCACCTTCTTTTCATCCTTCAGGTGTCAGTCTAAATGTTAACTCCCCAACATCCTATTTAAAGCAGAATTCTCTACTGGCTCCTTTTCCAGTTTTGTTCATTGCGGCGAGCCGCTTCTGACCAGCAGAATGACGAATCACCACACGCTAGATTCTTCTCGCATCACACTTTATTGGAGTACAGCTTGGTTTCGGGCGGATGGAAGGAAGACCCCGTACGCTCGAGCCTGTCTGCTTATATAAGGGCTTAAGGACTCGTGTAAGTCCCTGATTCGTCCGTATGGTTATCGCATTTCGCAAGCCGGACTTTGGATAGGCCACTGCTTCAAAACCTGATTAGCATATTAGGTGCATACGCCCTAGCGGCATACTTAGTGCATGCGTAATGGCTATCCGGCCGCGCCCTACATCTCCCCCTTTTTTCTTTTCGACCATTGCAGCGGACATTGACCTGTACCAGTGCTCATACCGGGGTATGTACACGGTGTACCGGTAGTTTCCGCTTGCATTCGCAGACACCCTCCTGCGTGCAATGCTCGCAATCGAACTGCAGGGTGCAAGGGCTGTCTTCACGTGGCATGGGCTCCTCATGGAGGTGCAATGGTAACGAGACCTCTCCGTGCAGAGGCAGCCCCTAGGGCCGATCCCCTATAGAGGTGCAATGGCGGCAAGGCCCCTCTGTGCAAAGGCGATCATATGTTTTTTAGGGTGGAGAGCCAGGCTGCGGGGGACTCGCCTTCACTGATGGCCACAAGCGCCTGAGTGAGCATTATCCTATCTCGCCGGGTTCGAATGCGAATACGACAGACCAACCAGAGACACAACACTATCCCAAACAAACAGCAGGCTGCGAACAGTCCCACACCCACCCATTCCTTAAAAAAGGAAAATGCTCTAGCTAGCCATGCGGTAAATTCTCCAAGAGTCACTGGATCCACTCTGGTTGCATTCAGCTGCAGGATATTCAACTTCTGCTTAAATATCTTCTTCTCCGCCTCGCGGGACCAATTTCCCTTTAGGAATTCTCCAATCTGCTTGCTCTTATTCAGAGCATCCAATCTGTGCTTAGTGGCCTAGCACAAGCCGTATTCATCTCACAGCTAGTGGAATACAATACTGGGAGAATGGTACTTTGAGAATGAACGGGGATGGGGACTGGCCAGGTTCGGCTAATTCCCCAAAACGTCTTGATCTCCGCCTTGAGCAGGGGGAAGCTCATCAACAGTATCCAGTCCAGTGTCACTCCTTGAGCGCTCCACATCGTTCTTGGGATTATCTTCCACGACTCTTGTTAACCTTGTCGGGACCCAAATCGGATCTTGATCCTGAGACCAGACTTCTCTGGGTATGAATGTACACTTTGGCGGTTCCCGAACCGCAGCGCCAGGGGGGGCGCTAGTAATAAAAGCGGAAGTCTGAGTACATGTTAAAGCTTTTGATTTAGCAGAAGCACAAAATGGCGGACGAGCATCCGCAGAGGCACAAAATGGCGGACGAGCACATGGGGAACTGCCATATCGTCCTCTTTCATATTCGGCAGCTGCTTCTTCCAGATCCGCCTCCTCCTTGGGATTCAACTCATCTTGAGACAAATAAAGCGCTTTAAATTCATCTAAAAGTGGATACAATCCTGGCGTTGCATCCGATTTTTCTATTTGTTTTTCTCTCCTTTTCCTAGGATTCTTAGGCCTATCTACCGTAGTCCCTATATTTTCACTTTCTGACGCACTATCTTGATGTATGCTAAGAGCTTTACGGCCCATCTGTACAATATCTTCGCATTTCCCTTCTCTTAAGCACGAATGTATCATTCTCCATAACGGAAACGTGCCTCGAGAGAGCTCCCCCATTTTGTGACGATCAGCCAAGTCCTTCCCCAGTTTTTCCCAAGATGGAACAGTCAGGCTTCCAGACACCGCAAACCATGGGGCGGCACCATCAATATCCTGCAACAGTTTACTAATAGTTTTATGTGAAATCTTAAGTCCTCGATCGTTCAGAAGGGCTTGGATGGGCTCATGGAATCCAACGGTTGGTTCCGCGGATGAACTATTCCCCATAGTTCACTCTCATATATGAACAACTTGCTAAAGCGGGAAGATCTCTGACCTATCTAATGGCCAGGGGAGACACACTCGGTCGGGCTGATGGCACCGTAGCCACACGCAGACAAAAAGTGCGACAGCTACGAAGAGAACGAAAGCGAAAATAAAAATCTCGGGCTCTATTGCAGCAAAAACATACCTAAACTGGACTACTTAACGGCGGTTCACTCCGTGTGTCGAGTTCTGAATCGGTCCTCCATGCGGGGCGCGCAGGTTCCCGGGTTTCGGCACCACTCGCGGCGAGCCGCTTCTGACCAGCAGAATGACGAATCACCACACGCTAGATTCTTCTCGCATCACACTTTATTGGAGTACAGCTTGGTTTCGGGCGGATGGAAGGAAGACCCCGTACGCTCGAGCCTGTCTGCTTATATAAGGGCTTAAGGACTCGTGTAAGTCCCTGATTCGTCCGTATGGTTATCGCATTTCGCAAGCCGGACTTTGGATAGGCCACTGCTTCAAAACCTGATTAGCATATTAGGTGCATACGCCCTAGCGGCATACTTAGTGCATGCGTAATGGCTATCCGGCCGCGCCCTACAGTTCATAGTGTTTGAATCAAATCTATGTTTTTTATTTGTTTACTATCTGTATTCCTAACTAAAAAGAAAGTTCTTTGAGGGCAGGGGCTGTGTCTGTTTTGCTCATCATGGTCTCTCTAACTCCTGGTTTTTCTCCCATTAATTTAGTAATTACTTTTTTTCCTTCACTTGTTTAAGCTGAGTCCTTAGTCATTAGTCACTGCTGATCTGAAAGACTAGACACTGCTTGAACGGCCAATATGTCAAATACAGAATCTTACTTTCCTTACAAGGCTAGCTAACCCAGTGATTTCATGAATAGTTCAACATTTATAGAGCATTTATCATGAATGTTCAGCATGTTAACTAAGAGCAGAGAAGAAGCTAACAAACATTTACCCTTGACAACCTGACTATGAACTAACCTTTTTCAATAAATACTACAGTGTGCTAAACATGAGAATATGAAAGCAAGCAAACCTGAATTGTACTAACAAAAGTAGTATCCAGAGTCTTACCTCACAAAAACAATAATGCAAGAAAACTAATACTGAAAAGTTTTTGATTTTATTTCCAAGATCAAATATTACAACAGGACATTTACATGTATTTATAAAAAAATGCAGCAGTTGAATTTATAGATCAGAGGTTTCCTTGAGTTTGGTCCCTCTCTCAGCACAGTGAGCTGATGTCTTCAAAAGACTTCCCTCCCTCCCCAACCCCAAATGTCCCACCGCCCCCCTCCCCAATTCAAGTTGCAATATCAATATAAAGCAACTGGGTACAACACAGCAAGAATATTCACAATTTGGTACAGCCAAAACCAGAGGATCACCAACTGAGAGAAAGATCCTCATTTTAGAAATTATTTACCTATAGACTATGTGTATCTATAGATATATCACACTCAGTTATCTAAGATTTCCCTGGTTTTAGAGCAAGTGGAAGTTCCATTGAGTCTTAGCCAGCAGTTACAGCTCTGTTTTATGTAACGGCTTGTTTTTCTCCTCCTACAAGTTTAGATTTTCTACGGCCTCCATATGTCTTCAGATTTAAGGCTTTCCCTAGCACCTTTATTATCACTTACTAGAAATACAGGAGGGTCTCTAGTGTGTCTTGAACAAAAAAATTTAGTGGATGATCCAGTTGCCCCTTTCTCACATGTCCCAAAGCCTTCTTCCCACTCTTGAGAAGAACTGCAGAAATAAATGATATCTCCTAGCACCACGGGATTAAAGCCCAGAAAACTGAGAACTATACATATGTGCATTTTAGGGAACACTTGCCAGAAACATTACAATAGAAGCACTGTCTCTGTCCATTATCTTCTTGGATTCAATAACAAAGTTACACTACAGATTAAATTTAGAGCCTGTCCTGCATTAAGAATGCAAATCTCACTAAGACCACCACTTTATCCAGAATAAGGTGAGTACACAAACATCCCAGGGAATTTCTAAACACTGTGAGAAACTGCTTGAGAACACTAAAGCAAATACCCTAAGCTGACTTCACTCAAGCCCCCAACCCACCCCCATGCCTAGCCCCAAATTTCATTCCTTGGTTAAACTTCTCTGAATAAGATGGGAAGTGAGGTTTGGAAAATGACATGGAAAATGTTTAAAAAACACAGTTAGTGAAGACATGCCAGAACTGGACATCCCAGATGATTCAGAACGCATTGTTCAAACTAAATTCATACAAAGCATGCACAGAAGCCTACAAACACTCCTGAGTGTTTCCATGGAACAATCAATACCTACTTTGTTTCTTAAAGGGTTAAAAAAAAAAAAGACACCAGATGCTTAGAAGTTGTTAACAATCAAAGGGAAAACCATTCTAGAAAGAAAGATTCTTAAGAGTGAATAAAATTGTGTCTAAAATTCATGCCAAAGCTTGGCTGGAAGCCCCTCAAAGTCCAAGTATTGTGTTAGCATCAACTGGTACTCATTTCTCTACATTTAAGACTAGAGGATTATCTCATAGCTTTACTGTCTGTTTCCCAGCAAGTTTTAAATACCCTTTCCAAACCGAAGTGACAAACCTAGGAAAGTAACAAGGCCCAAGTCCCCCAACAGGTAAGATAAACAGCCCCTACAAACTTCCTACTCATTAACTGAAAAGTGGAGGTCACATATTCCTTTCATTCTAATTAGCATGTAAGAGGGGATTTTCTGGTGGCAATGGTCACTCCACATGAGGTTTAACTTACAGGGCAATGAATTATCAAAAAGCTACTGTTAAGAGCATCTGATTATCAGTGTCAAAAACCTATTTATATTTTGAATCACACCATTTATTGATATTTTCCATTATTAAGAACACAGAAGCTTTGAGAAAAGCATACTATAAAGCCATTTTGTTGAAAACAGAAAGATATCCAACTGAGCATCAACATTCCAATGCCATTAACTTGAAATATATCCTGGTGACATGTACTTAAAGTCAGTGACCTTGACAGAGGGGAAAAAAAGCACAATGGCAGGGAATGGCTCCCTATCAAGAATTTCTCCCTTATCAGATAAGATGCCCATATTGAGTCTATGAAAAAAGCAAATAGAAAAGATTTTAAGGAAGGGAGAATTCAATTCCAGGTCAGAATTTATCTAATTACTTGAAATGTTTCCCATTTTATTTACCATGTCTAATAAATGAGTGATTCATGGTGGCCCAGTTAGATTAACAACTTCTTTTAATGGAGGTAAAATTTTTCTTATGTTAAGTCCAGCTTATTCTTCCAATTTGTAAACCCAAGTGACCTTATAAGGGATATAAAATCTTAGGGCATTTTGATCTCTGTAGAGGAAATACTATTAGGCAAACAACAAAAATTTGCTGTTTGTTGCAAGAGAATTAAGCACAACAAGGCAGCTTTCCATATTTATAGATTAATATTTGATTGTTCTTAGGCAAAATACTACCATCGGTATTTGTATCTCTAATCCTACACATAAATCTGGTTATCTTCTGAAAATACAGAAATGCTAAATTATGTTTTATTAAAGTAGTTCATATTAGATTGCTCAACTCTACTTTGAGATCATATGTCAAAGCAAGGCCTGTACCAAACACTATCATGTTTATGAGAATGACTGAGATTCTAAGCAATACAACTGCATTCCATAGGCCAAAAAAGGGCAGAGGGGTATCATGGAGCTAGCTATTCTATATTTGGAATAAGGATTCTTAGGTAGAGAGAAAATGAGTTATAAAAATGATGTTTGCCTCAAATTCTTTCCTTGTATATTAATTTATGAAAAATGAAAAATGTTACATATTAAAATTTAGAAATGGAATTTCTTAAACACAGCCAATTTTCATTAAAAATCAAGACATTTTCTGAGAACAGATGTCAAAAATCAAGAAGAGAATGGAAAAATAAAATAGAAAATTATATTAAAAGATTTTCTAATTTAAGGGTCTCATTACATCCAATAATTTAACCACGAGATCACTTCAGGGGAAAACTACCAAGGTCAACATAATCTCTACTGAAAAAAGCTAGATTCTAAGCTGTCTCTCTAGCAGGATTGATACATAGGTGAATCAAAGACCAAAATAGCCATCACTGAAATACCAAATTTCTACATGTCAGGAGGAAGCAGTGTCAGGCTTGGTGTTCTCTGTCGGTTATTTTCAGTGCTAAAGAACATTCTTACCACCATTCTAAGATGTGTACAGTGCAATACTAAACTGCACGGTGAGGCAGTAACTAAAATGTTAAGCAAGGCAAATCAATGAAGTTCAATATTCATAGTACACAGCTGTCTTTAAGTGGTCCTATTGGAAAACTGCCATGTTCACCAGAAGGGTGGGTTCTTCTTACTCTCATTTAGTTTTACACAAGACATTACTTATTCATCAACCCCCATCCCATGATTTACTATTGAGTAGTACTACTGAATACTACTTACTCTCTCTCTCTGGCTCCAAATGAAAGAGGGCCAGAGAGAGAATGACACCATGGAGATACACTCTATGGGATAAGAAATATTTTAAAAAGTCGGCCTAATTGGATCTTGAAACACTTGTTTCTGTCAAAACCAAGTGTGACTTCTACAGCTTACACAAATCAATTTCCTAACAATTGCTCAGCCAGTAAAGTGCTTTGTTTAAGCACACATACAAAATAAAATTTAACTCTGGTGTCAGTGAAATATTTGGTTCTCATTACATTTTAGTCATACTCAACACTGATTAGGAACACAGCATTAAGTTTTAAAAGTAATGAATTGTGTTTAAAAGATCATTACTAGATCTGTAACTATTATATTCTCCTTTCTGGAGATTACAGTCATCACAGTAGGGTAGATCAAGTTACTGGGCAAATGAAACCTGGACACAGGAAAAAAAAAGCAAGAACTGATTAACAAGTATACTTTTAATTACTCTAGGGATAATATATAAAATAAAGGTAAGAGACTAAAAGCATTAAATTTTGGAGTGGAAAAGATTCAGAGATAATCTAATTCAGTGGTCTACAATCTGTAGGTTCCAAGAGTTTCTGCAAAAGGTCTGCAATTCCATATGCACATTTACATTTTCTCCACTTATGGAATTAATGATATTTATACTTAACCCCACAACTCCCCACCACTGCTGAATTTTAAAATTACAAGCCCTTTTACTTGAACAGACTAAGAACTATTGATCTAGTCCAATTCTGTTAATTAGAAGCAGAGCTGTTACCCAAGTACACTTATTGCCTACATATAGTGCCCTTTCTGCATATCATATATAATATGTTGTACTATACATTTAATTTGTACCTGGGTATAGAAATTAAATCTTTCCTTCACTTTTCAGTAGCAAGTGGCTCCCTCTGGTATTTTCCTAAGTATCCAAGTGAGATCCCTGCTAGCTAAAATCTTTAATCCTGGAATCAATAATTCTTTCCTACTTGGGTACTAGTTATGCCTTACTGTTAAAACATCATGCCCTAAATCTAGTAGTTACAAAAGGTGGAACTAAAGAATACAGGTAAGTCAAAAGAAAATCTGAGCCACAGTGTTTGCCACTTTCCAGTTTTATTTTCCTAACTAAAGCCTACACTATCCTTTACCCTTTCTAAACTTCTATTGTAATTATGGTTCAGTCTCAGAAAGGTAAGCATTTACATATTCTCCTTTTATCTCAAGTGTAGTGTGTCTCTCCAACTGGATAAAACAGGCAGGAACCAGATCTTGGATTTCAAGATTTTTCCAACTTTGATTAAGGACTCAAATAATTGTTAACTTATAGAATCAAGGAAGTAGAATTTTATAGGAGATTTTAAAATATACACATAGAAGTTTCAATAATCTAATACAGATGGGATATAGAAAAGATAATTGTATCTTTTCTGAGAAATGGTTAAAAATTTGATAAAATTCTTTTTTATCCTTTCCATTTTTTCTTGGCAAATAATGCCATAGTTATTTTCCTCTTACATTTTCATCACTGCATCATTTTAAAAAAGCAATCAGTAATCTGCCCCTCAAAATAACAGTGTAAATAAGAATTTATAGGCATAGCACAAATCTCACAAGCTTTAAGGAAAAAAATCAAATGATAACTTACAGAGCCAAACAATGCGAAGATAACCTTTTGAGCAAATTGATTCCTATTGCAGGAGACTACAGCATGGGAGTGAAAAAAGCATGAATGCCAATTTTGATTTTGCCACTTACTTACTAGCTGTGACATCCTGAACAAGTTCTCTGCACTTCAATTTTCTTCCTTATCTATAAAATGGGGGAAATATCCATTTGGTAGACTTCTTAGGGAGATTAAAGGAGAAAATGCACATAAAGTACTTCGCACGTTAGTTACTCAAAATTAGTTCCCTGTTCTTCCCTCATTTGGCTGTTCTCTTCTCTGGTTCCTTCCTAAATCAAATTCAAAAGACTTCCTGTTACTTTTCCCCTGCTAGTTTTCATTTCATCTCTTTATATTTGTCTCCTGTCATTTACTCTCAAAGTCTATCTTGCTCTTTTTCTCCTTACCTTTTAAGATCTCTCTCAAGCTGTTTCCAATACCTACAAGGAATGACTATTTTTACCTATCTTACTAACTTCATTTTATCTATTCAATAAAACCTCTCCTCCAAAGAGCTAAGGAATTTGCAGAAGAAATAAGACATACTACCTAAGTGGATTAAGTTCTTGAACAAAGCACAATCCATACTCTTCTTGTGTACAATCCATAATGCCTCCCCCATGGGCCTCTATATCGAGGCCAGGATAATTACACTCCTGCCTCAAAATAAAATAAAATCCTCTAATCTTGTACTCTAAACACTCCAGTTTTATCTAAGTTGGATCAGTATCTCATGCCCTATCTCTTTGATATGCTTACTTATATCACTTTGATGTGGTCATCTCACAGTAATCGAAGTTGAAAAAGTCACTTTGGTTTCTCATAAATGGATATGCCAGGGCTGAGCTTATCAGAAAGAACTATATCTTATCATTAACGAACATGTTGTCTCAAGTTCTCTAGATATGTTTTATAAAAAGAAACTAGTAGGTAAAAGAATGAAACAGAATCCTATGGGGAAAATTCTTGACTTCATATTTTTGACAGATTTGGACTTTAGCTGTGACTTTGCCGAGTGGAGATAGGTGCCATGACAGCACCAACACTGAGCATAACCTCATTTCTTACCCTGTGCCTCCCTGAATTTCTAGATTTCTGACCTTGTCTACAACCAACAATTTTTTTACCCTCTAATGCACCTTTGTATATAGCTCTTTTCTTCAGATAGCAAGTATATTATCCAATTTCAGATATACAACTGAGGAATTAACATGAAAACCATGCCTCCTCACTAAATCAGAAGCTGCTAGTTAGCCTCGAGAGCCTATGAAAAAAACACCAAAGTGGTATTACTCAGTCACCAATCTAAAGAGAGAACTTTGACTCAAGGTATAAATGAAATTGTAATTATATAAATATATTTATAAATATTTATACAATTATATACTTATACATAAGCACTTACACAGACTTAGAAAAAAATGTAAGAACATTAATTCAATAGGACTCACTGAAGAATAAACAGAATTTTCCATGATTTCCTTGAGGAGATACATAACTCATTCTTTAGAGAGGGTCCCTCAAAGTCCAACCATTAGAAACTGTATTCTCTAATTGTGTACTAGCAAAAACAAGCATGTTTTTTTTTTTAATCCCCTAGTTGCCAAGAGAGTGATCTTAAAGTAGATGGGAACCTAAAGGTCTCTGAGCAATAGCAATTTATGTTCCTCAAGCAGAAGAATCAGTCAATCTAAACCTCAATTGACAAAATACGTTCATTCTGTATTATGGTTTTATAACAAGTTAAAGTTCTGATTTTTGCCACCAGAGTTACTACTACCCCTTCAGAGGACTCTAAAGCTCAAAATAAGAATCGAGCAAAATGTGAAGCTGATAAGTCAAATCATATTATATAGATTCAAGATGGTCTCTTCTAAATAATACTGAAAAAAGCATTCATCAACTACAATTTGAATGTGGCTTTTGTTGGCAGAAAAAACCCACATCTGAAGATTACTGGTAATCTTC
This sequence comes from Phocoena sinus, assembly GCF_008692025.1. Taxonomy (NCBI): domain Eukaryota; kingdom Metazoa; phylum Chordata; class Mammalia; order Artiodactyla; family Phocoenidae; genus Phocoena; species Phocoena sinus. Next base: position 72,696,416 of record NC_045766.1, on the reverse strand, counting down.
CCCACCTCCCTTACTAAATGTTGTCTTATGAATTTGATTTTAAAGGTCTTCTACTTAGAGAGGTTTTCAGTTTTGATACCTTTTGCAAGAAACAGCATGAGGAATTAGGCTCATTCAGTCACCAGAGCCTTTTAGAGACTGTTCCAACCAAGGGTAAAAAATGAATCATTATTTCTAACCAAAGGAACATGGTTAGCAACTCTCAGCTGCATCTTTTCTTTTTCCCCTGGGGCATACATTAAGTATGCCTTAAAGTACATAGGACAATCAATAACCATAGTGGTTACGACTACAAGCCACTGCACTCATGATTATTGAACATCTGCCTTCCTACAGATCACTTGTGGACCCAAACAATGGAAGGGCCAAAGGAACTATTATGCTGTACTGGCAAGAACAGCAAGCACCTTCCTATCCCAGTCACCACAATATGCTCACGAAATGTCCATTCCAGGACTAGCAGGATCAAGGTAGTTCATAGAGTAATAACGAAAGCTGTCTCAGGCTAGGATACTGAAAGCCACCCCATGCTACTCACCCTAGTTTAACATTCTTTCTGTCAATAACACATATCATGGAAACAATTCTAGCTGGGAAGATGGGAATCCTTTGAAAAAAATTTTAAATATGATGAGCAATAATTATAAAGGACGCTTTTCCCATGTAAACAAAACCCTGGACACTGTTACACGATATTTTCTACATGAATAATAAAACAAAACATGTGTTAGAGAATTTCTTCTCCCTACTAAACATGGGGCTTACAAAAAAAGGAGGCTGCTCTTATTCTGAATCTAGCCATTCCTTTACCAAAGGAATCTGAGGAGTAACATTATCATTTGATCCCAAAAAAGTGCTGTGTAAGAGATCACCTATTGGAACATACATTTCCTGCTGCCAGTACTAGGAGGTCTTATCCTAACACTTCCATTTGGTCACCAGATTAGGTAAGAAAGAGAGAAAAGTAGGAAAAAGAAGAAAATGGGAGAAGAGAGAAAAAGAGGGGTGGGGTGGGGTATGTGAGACTGATTATAGGAGAGAACAAGAAATAAAAGAGAAGGCAGGTGACTTGCTTGCCCAACTTTGGCTCTATGGTCCTATGAGCCAAAATACATACTCAGTGACATGGTATCTCACAGAAAAAGGGAAAAAAAGGGGTAAGCTGAGAGAGGTCAGGCCATGATGTTAATTTCTTTCCTGTACAAAGACAGTCTCTTGAGGACAAAGGCCTGCCTCCTGTAATGTAATATCATAGTCCAGATGAGAGAGTTTCCTTCGAGGGAAGTTGGTGAGAAGTTCAAAACGTTCATTTGGATATCCTTTAGATTGGACATGCTTCACCAAAGCCTATGAAAAATAACAGAAAGACAAAGCTGTTAGATGGAAACAAAAAGAAAGAGCATATTGAAGAATTAAAAATATAACATTCATTTTAAAATCAGATAAAAGTTTAAGTTATTCTTTCAGATAATTGAAGCTTACTCTTATGGAAGGGCCAATATAACCCTCTGGATGGGGAGATACTAAACCTGCACCCAATAATTTAGAGCCATTAAGTGATACTGAAATATACAGGGTTATTACTGTCTCTCCAATAAACAAACCCAATTTCTTCCCTGGTGGTGCAGTGGTTAAGAAGCTGCCTGCCAATGCAGGGGACACAGGTTCGAGCCCTGGTCCAGGAAGATCCCACATGCCGCGGAGCAACTAAACCTGTGCGCCACAACTACTGAGCCTGTACTCTAGAGCCTGCAAGCCACAACTACTGAGCCCTCATGCCACAACAACTGAAGCGATGTGCCTAGAGCCCGTGCTCCGCAACAAGAGAATCCACCACAATGAGAAGCCCACGCACCACAATGAAGAGTAGCCCCCGCTCACCACAACTAGAGAAAGCCTGTGCAGCAATGAAGACCCAAAGCAGCCATAAATAAATAGATAAATAAAAATAAAGTTCCCTTAAAAAAAAAAAAAAAACTATTGTCCTAATTTTTAAACATTTTATCAGTTTTCCTTCTTTCTATTTATCAGGGAAGATATGTCGTTCATCCTATCTTGTCACCTGTGCATTGAATCCCTTCTTGCCATCTCAGAAACTGTGCCACCACGGAATACCACTCCTTTACGGGTATCTGCAACATCTTCTCTGCAGATACCTCCAATAAAACTTAAACATGCTCAGTCTCTCCTTCGATCATCTTTTCCCCTCTGATTACTGCCCACTCCCCACTCTAGCTTCACAACCAACCTTCTCAAAAAAGTGGTCTATACTTGTTCTATTCATTGTCTCATCTCCCATTCCTTTCCAATTACTAGACTAAGGAGACAGTCTGGATATTAGCACCAGAGGCCAGAGCCTACTTGCATTCAAGTCACAGTCTTCAAGATTCTAATTATTTTTAGCCACAGCAAATGGCCAGGTATGAACACCTGACTCAAGGAGGATCCATTCATAGGCTAATCTAAGCAAGTCAGACTCATTCTCTTTTCTAGAAGTTGAAAAATACGGAGGGAGGGCCCATCATCAGCTGCGGACTCTGGAGGAAAAGGCCCTCAAAGCACCGGTATGATGGACGATGTACAAGCTGTTTTGCAAACAAAAGCCACCAGAATACAGAGAGAAGAATGGTATGAAGCAGAGAATCACAAGGGGAAAACCCAACAGGCCCCACAAGAGAAACACACAGGAAAATAGTCTTGGTTCTTAACTACTTTGCAGTTCCAGCTACTAGGAAACCCAGGAGGCCCCTCTACAGTCTTCAAATAACCCCACTCCCCTTTTCCAGGTAATAATTTCAGTTGGGTTTCTATTACATGCAGCCATGGAACAGAAATGCCTTGGCTACAACGGACTATGTGAGTTGCCCAAGATAATTTGGGAAGGAAATAAAGCAGTTAGAATTAAGATTCACCACAGTGAAGTTTCCAGTTAGAGGTCAGACCTAACACCTATTTCAAAGAATCATCAAGCTAATTACGCCAATTAGTTTTTCTGCTTCGAGTAAATGCTTCCAATTAGATATACTTACTAGTAGTTTAGCTTGCTCTGGAAGAGTGATTTGTTCCCTTTTTCCATCTGGATACCGCAACATCAGCTGTGCTTTTGGTCCTAAAGGAAGGGTTAAAAAATATATAGAGAGATATAGCTACTTAAGATAGAAGACTAATTTAAACAAATAAACAAATCCCTACAGTAATATTCAAGTATTAAGTAAAGGAAATCTAAAATGTAACCCACCATTTACATCAATGCCCTCCACTATTCCATCTGATTTTTCAGGTGACATCTCCAATATTTCTGAATCCATCGCTGGCAATCCTTGGTGGTTTGTGGCTGTTCCAGGCTCAGTTCTGGCAGGGGGCTCAGTCAGTGACCTTCTGTTCTCCTCTTTTCTATGCCCCAAATCTTTGTGGGGAGACTTTCTAGACTTGGCAAGATTCTCTATCTCCTCCTCCTCATCAGAGCCACAAACGGATATGAACTCCTCACTGCCAGAAAAAAGTTCAGATTCAGATTCTTCATCTGAGCGGCTATCCTGTTTTGTCTGTGTGGAATCAAAATGTGTCTCTTGCAAGGAGGCTCTGATGGCAGCTTCTAGCTGGCTGTCTTCACTTGCATCTATAAGACTCTCCTGCAAGATGCAGTCATAAAACATGGGTAGAAAGAAAAAGAAAACAGTTAAACCAAAAAATAATCAAGTCAAATAGGGCACAGAAAATGTAACAGCCTGCCATTATTATTTTCTGCTGGATGTATCTCTTCTATTAAATTTTAAGCTATTTGAGGGGAACAACTTTGTCTTACACAGCCGAGTTGGAATGGAATTTTAAAAACAAAAATAAAAACTGTCATACCATCTGGCACAATGATTGCAAGCACAAGATTTGGTGGGAGGGGAGAGGAATCAAGAAAACAATTTATTCCTTGCCCAGAACAAGACATGAATTAAGATTTCAAATATAAAACCAAAACATCAGTATTTTAAATGACTAAACACAGAGAAAGATGTCTATCTTGCTTACCGTTGTATACTTCAACTAGCACTGCTTTGGCGCACAGAAGGGTATCAATCAATCAGTAACTCAGTAATGATCATTTTTCAAAAAATCTAACAGTCAGATCTTTAACATTCAAAACAAAACACCGCAAAAAAAAATATGAAAAAACAACTATATTTTCCCAAGCTTAATTTCAATGAAGGTTTTCACTGTGATCATGAAAAGCAATTTTCAATAGCTTTTGCCTTGGAAAAGTTCTAATGTCACAGGTTTCACTAAACTTACTGAGTCACAAAGTATGAATTGCTTGAATGGAACTTATTTAGATCCTAACTCAAAACAAATTATACAAAATAAATTTTTTATGATAGCCAAAAATTGAACGCTGGATACCTTATAATATAAAGGAACTACTGTTAATTTTTAGAGGTTATGTTAATGGTACTGTGACTGTTTTTTAAAAATAAAAAGAACCTTTATCTTTTAAAGATACATGCCAAAGTAATGAATGAAACAATGAATTCTGAGATTTGCTTCAAAATAATGCACAAAGGATGGGGTATAACTGAAATAAGACTGGCCACATGTTGTTAATTATTTAAATCAGTTAATGGATACACAGAAGCTCAATAAATTCCTTGTACTTAAAAATTTTCCACCATAAAAAGTTTAGGCTGTTAACAAAAAACTAAAGGACCCTCAATTTGGCTTTCCCTATCTGCCAGTCATATAGCAAAAAAACTTTTTTAAATTTTAAAGAAACTTAAGGCTAATTTACCACCAAAAAAAAAAAAAAAAAGCAAGTAGATGTGCCCATGTGACCTGCAATGGCTTAGGTGAACTGCAGGTTTATAATAATGATATTGCATAACGTGTAGCTTGATTTTTAAAGATTGCTGCCATGGTAGACACTGCTGGCTTCCTACCCAACATTCTTTCTCCTCTGAATCCTTACTTACAGAATCCTAATTATGTCTATAAATGAAATATGTCCCACTAAAAAATTCTATTTACCAGTTCCCCTTGCAGCTAAAAAAAATTGTGGAATGGAACTAAAGCAGCACTTACAGAGAAAGTATAGAACTAAATGCCTACATTAGAAAAGAAAGTCTCAAATTAGTAACTAAATTTCCATCTTAAATTAAGAAGTACCCCATACAAAAAAAATTAAATTAAACTCAAACTATGCAGAAGGAAAAAGGACAGAAATCAACCAATAACTTAGGAAACAAAAGAAAAATCAATGAAACCCAAAGCTGGGTTTTTAAAAAGTCAATAAACTTGATAAGCCTCTAGTCAGACTGTCAGGGGAAGAAAAGCCACAAATTACCAGTTACAGGACTGGAAAAAGGGCCACCCCTACAGATACCACAGTCATTGAAGGAATAATAAATACAATGAACAACTTTACATCTTTGACACTTTAGGTAAAAATGGACAAATCCCTGGAAAGACACACCTACTAAAGTTCATTAAAGAAGAAACAGATACCCAAATAGTCCTATATCTATCAATGAAATTGAATTTGTAGTTTAAAACCTTCTACAAAGAAAACTCTATGCCCAGGTGGCTTCGCTTGTAAATGTCATCAATTATTAAGGAAGAAATAATACCAATTCTGCACAAACTCTTCCAGAAAACCAAAGAGGAAGAAATACTTCCTAGTTCATTGCGAGGCCAGCATTAACCTGATACCAAAGCCAGACAAGATCAAGCTCTTACACGGAAAACAAAAGACAAAAAAAAAAAAAAAAAAAAACTATAAACCAATAACCCTCATAAACAGAGATATAAAAATTCTTGACAAAATTTTAGTATATCAAACTTAACAATATATAAAAAAGCAATGCATCATAACCAAGTGGGTTTTAGCCCAGGAATGTAAGGTTGGTTTAACATTAGAAAACCAACCAATGGAATTCACTAAAAAAGAAAACCATATTATCATTTCAATAGATACAAAAAATCACATGACAAAAACTTCTCATAAAACCTCAGCAAATCAGGAATAAAAGGAAACTTCCTCAATCTGATAAAGTATATATATATAAGAAACATATAGCTAACATCAAACTTATTGGTCAAATACTGAATAATTTCACCCCAACACCAGAAACAAGTTAAGGATGTCTAATCTCACTACTTCTATTTAACTTTGTACTGGAAAGAAAAAGAAAAGGAAATAAAAGGAATAGAGATTGTAAAGGAAGAAGTACATCAGTCTTTATTTGCTGATAACATGACCATGTATATAGAAAATTCTAAGAAATCTACAAAAAAGTTACTAGACCTAATAAGTGAGTGTAGCAAGGCTGCAGGCTACAAGGTCAATACACAAAAGCTACAAAACATTGCTGAGAGAAATTCAAGGCTTAAATAAACAGAGTGATATATGCCATGTCCATAGATATGAAGACTCAATGCTGCTAAGATGTCAATTCTCTCCAAAATGATCCATAGAGCTAATGTAATTCCAATCAAAGTCCCAGCAGCTTTCCTCGAAGAAAGCGACAAGCTGATTCTAAAACTTATACTGAAATGTAAAGGACCTGAAATAGCCAAAACAACTATAAAGAACAAAGTTGAAGGGCTTACACCATGCAATTTCAAGACTTATTACAAAGCTATAGTAATCATTAAGACAGTAAAATAATAACATAAAGGTAGACAAATCAATCACTGGAAAGAATAGATGCCATAAACCCACACATCCATGATCAATTTCTGACAAAGGTACAAAGGCAATTCAATGGGAAAAGGATAATCTTTTCAACAAATAGTGCTGGGACAAGCATACAGGCATAGGCAAACAAACAAAAAACCCCAACTCAACCCCACCCTAATACCATATACAAAAATTAATTCAAAGTGGATCACTGACTGAAGAGCTAAAACTATAAAAAATATGAGATAAAATCTTGGGTTAGGCTAAGATTTCTCAAATAAGACACAAAAAGCATGAAGTATAAAAGAAAGCTGAGAGAGGCTTCAAAAAGGCAGAAGAGTAAGACATGGAGATCACCTTCTACTCCACAAATACATCAGAAATACATCTACATGTGGAACAACTCCTACAAAACACCTACTGAACACTGGTAGAAGACCTCAGACCTCCCAAAAGGCAAGAAACTCCCCAAGTACCTGGGTAGGGCAAAAGAAAAAAGAAAAAACACAGACAAAAGAATAGGGACACGACCTGCACCTCTGGGAGGGAGCTGTGAAGGAGGAAAGGTTTCCACACACTAGGCTTACAAGCCCCTTCATGGGCGAAGACTGAGGGTGGCGGAGGGGGGAAGCTTCGGAGCCAAGGAGGAGAGCGCATTAACAGGGGTGCAGAAGGCAAAGCGGATAGATTCCTGCACAGAGGATCGGTGCCGGTCAGCACTCACCAGCCCGAGAGGCTTGGCGGCTCACCCGCTGGGGTGGGCGGGGGCTGGGAGCTGAGGCTCCGGCTTCGGTTGGATCCCAGGGAGAGTACTGGGGTTCGCCATGTGAACACAGCCCAAAGGGGGCTAGTGTGCCACGGCTAGCCAGGAGGGAGTGTGGGAAAAGGTCTGGAACTGCAGAAGAGGCAAGAGATTTTTTCTTGCGTCTGTTTCCTGGTGCGTGAGGAGTGGGGATTAAAAGCGCTGCTTAAAGGAACTCCAGAGATGGGTGCGAGCCGTGGCTATCAGCGCGGACCCCAGAGACGGGCATGAGATACTAAGGCTGCTGCTGTAGCCACCAAGAAGCCTGTGTGCAGGCACAGGTCACTATCCACACCTCCCCTCCTGGGAGGCTGTGCAGCCCACCACTGCCAGGGTCCCGGGATCCAGGGACAACTCTCCCGGAAGAACGCACGGCGCGCCTCAGGCTGCTGCAACGTCATGCTGGCCTCTGCCGCCACAGGCTCGCCCCGCACTCCGTACTCCTCCCCCGGGCCTGAGTGAGCCAGAGGCCCCGAAACAGCTGCTCTTTTAACCCCGTCCTGTCTGAGTGAAGAACAGACGTCCTCAGGCGACCTACACGCAGAGGCGGGGCCAAATCTAAAGCTGAACCCCGGGAGCTGTGAGAACAAAGAAGAGAAAAGGAAATCTCTCCCAGCAGCCTCAGGAGCAGCGGATTAAATCTCCACAGTCAACTTAATGTACCCTGCATCTATGGAATATCTGAATAGACAACAAATCATTCCAAATTGAGGAGGTGGACTTTGGGGGCAATGATATATACTATTTTTCCCCTTTTTCTCTTTCTGTATGTATGTGTATGCTTCTGTGTGTGGTTTTGTCTGTACAGCTTTGCTTTTAGCACTTGTCCAAGGGTTCTGTCTGTTTTTTTTCTGTTTTTTTAGTATGGTTTTCAGTGCTTGTTATCGTTAGGGGATTTGTTTTTTGGTTTGGTTGTTCTCTTCATTCTTTCTTTTTTTAATTACTTAAAAAAAATTTAATAATAATTTTTTTTTATTTTAATAACTTTTTAATTCTTTTTCTTTCTTTTGTTTCTTCCTTCCTCCCTCCCTCCTTTCCTTCTCTTTTCTTTCTTTCTTTCCTTCCTTCCTTCCTCCCTCCCTCTCTCTCTCTCTTTCTTTCTTTCTTTCTTTCTCCCTTTTATTCTGAGCCATGGGGATGACAGGCTCTTGGTGCTCCAGCCAGGCATCAGGGCTGTGCCTCTGAGGTGGGAGAGCCAAATTCAGGACACTGGTCCACAAGAGACCTCCCAGCCCCACGTAATACCAAATGGCGAAAATCTCCCAGAGATCTCCATCTCAATGCCAAGACCCAGCTCCACTCAACGACCAGCAAGCTACAGTTATGGACACCCTATGCAAAACAACTAGCAAGACAGGAACACAACCCCACCCATTAGCAGAGAGGCTGCCTAAAATCATAACAAGGTTACAGACACCCCAAAACACACCAGCAGACGTGGACCTGCCCACAAGAAAGATAAGATCCAGCCTCATCCACCAGAACACAGGCACTAGTCGTCTCCACCAGGAAGGCTACACAACCCACTGAACCAACCTTAGCCACTGGGGACAGACACCAAAAACAACAGGAACTAAGAACCTGCAGCCTGAAAAAAGGAGACCCCAAACACAGTATGATAAGCAAAATGAGAAGACAGAAAAACACACAGCAGATGAAGGAGCAAGGTAAAAACCCACCAGACCTAACAAATGAAGAGAAAATAGGCAGTCTGCCTGAAAAAGAATTCAGAATAATGATAGTAAAGATGATCCAAACTCTTGGAAATAGAATGGAGAAAATACAAGAAACATTTAACAAGGACCTAGAAGAGCTAAAGAGCAAACAAACAATCATAAACAACACAATAAATGAAATTAAAAATTCTCTAGAAGGGAACAATAACAGAATAACTGAGGCAGAAGAACGGATAAGTGACCTGGAAGATAAAATAGTGGAAATAACTACTTCAGACCAGAATAAAGAAAAAAGAATGAAAAGAACTGAGGACAGTCTCAGAGGCCTCTGGGACAACATTAAATGCACCAGCATTCGAATTATAGGGGTCCCAGAAGAAGAAGAGAAAACGAAAGGGACTGAGAAAATATTTGAATAAATTATAGTTGAAAACTTCCCTAATATGGGTAAGGAAATAGTTAATCAAGTCCAAAAGCACAGAGAGTCCCATACAGGATAAATCCAAGGAGAAACACGCCAAGGCACATATTAACCAAACTATCAAAAATTAAATACAAAGAAAAAATATTAAAAGCAGCAAGGGACAAACAACAAATAACATACAAGGGAATCCCCATAAGGTTAACAGCTGATCTTTCAGGAGAACCTCTGCAAGCCAGAAGGGAGTGGCAGGACATATTTAAAGTGATGAAAGGGAAAAACCTACAACCAAGATTACTCTATCCAGCAAGGATCTCAATCAGATTTGAAGGAGAAATTAAAACCTTTACAGACAAGCAAAACCTAAGACAATTCAGCACAACCAAACCAGCACTACAACAAATGCTAAAGGAACTTCTCTAGGCAGGAAACACAAGAGAAGGAAAAGACCTACAATAACAAACACAAACAAATAGAAAAATGGTAATAGGAATATACATATCGATAATTACCTTAAATGTAATGGATTAAATGCTCCAACCAAAAGACACAGACTGGCTGAATGGATACAAAAACAAGACCCGTATATATGCTGTCTACAAAAGACCCACTTCAGACCTAGGGACACATACAGACTGAAAGTGAGGGGATGGAAAAAGATATTCCATGCAAATGGAAATCAAAAGGAAGTTGGAGTAGTAATTCTCATATCAGACAAAATAGACTTTAAATCAAAGACTATTCCAAGAGACAAAGAAGGATACTACACAATGATCAAGGGATCAATCCAAGAAGAAGATATAACAATTGTAAACATTTATGCACCCAACATAGGAGCACCTCAATACATAAGGCAAATACTAACAGCCATAAAAGGGGAAATCGACAGTAACACAATCACAGCAGGGTACCTCAAAACCCCACTTTCACCAGTGGACAGATCATCCCAAATGAAAATAAATAAGGAAACACAAGCTTTAAATGATACATTAAACAAGATGGACTTAATTGATATTTATAGGACATTCCATCCAAAACCAGCAGATTATACTTTCTTCTCAAGTGCGCACGGAACATTCTCCAGGATAGATCACATCTTGGGTCACAAACCAAGCCACAGTAAATTTAAGATAATTGAAATCATATCAAGCATCTTTTGTGACCACGATGCTATGAGATTAGAAATCAATTACAGGGAAAAAAACGTAAAAAACAGAAACACATGGAGGCTAAACAATACGGTACTAAATAACAAAGAGATCACTGAAGAAATCAAAGAGGAAATCAAAAAATACCTAGAGACAACTGACAATGAAAACACGACAATCCAAAACCTATGGGATGCAGCAAAAGCAGTTCTAAGAGGGAAGTTTATAGCTATATAAGCCTACTTCAAGAAACAAGAAAAATCTCAAATAAAAAATCTAACCTTACACCTAAAAGAACTAGAGAAAGAAGAACAAACAAAACCCAACGTTAGTGGAAGGAAAGAAATCATGAAGATCACAGCAGAAATAAATGAAATAGAAAACAATAGCAAACATCAATAAAACTAAAAGCTGGTTCTTTGAGAAGATAAACAAAATTGATAAACCATTACCCAGACTCATCAAGAGAAAGCAAGAGAAGACTCAAATCAATAAAATTAGAAATTAAAAACGAGAAGTTACAACAGACACTGCAGAAATACAAAGCATGCTAAGAGACTACTACAAGCAACTCTATGCCAATAAAATGGGCAACCTGGAAGAAATGGACAAATTGTTAGAAAGGTATAACCTTCCAAGACTGAACCAGGAAGAAACAGAAAATATGAACAGACCAATCACAAGTAATGAAATTGAAACTGTGATTAAAAATCTTCCAACAAACAAAAGTCCAGGACCAGATGGCTTCACAGGTGAATTCTATCAAACATTTAGAGAAGAGCTAACACCCATCCTCCTCAAACTCTTACAAAAAACTGTGGAGGCAGGAACACTCCCAAACTCATTCTACGAGGTGACCATCACCCTGATATCAAAACCAGACAAACATACTACAAAAAAAGAAAATTACAGACCAATATCACTCATGAATATAGATGCAAAAATCCTCAACAAAGTACTAGCAAACAGAATCCAACAACACATTACAAGGATCATACACCATGATCAAGTGGGATTTATCCCAGGGATGCAAGGTTTCTTCAATATACGTAAATCAATCAATGTGATACACCCTATTAACAAACTGAAGAATAAAAACCATATGATCATCTCAATAGATGCAGAAAAAGCTTTTGACACAATTCAACACCCATTTATGATAAAAACTCTCCAGAAAGTGGGCATAGAGGGAACCTACCTCAACATAATAAAGGCAATATATGACAAACCCAGGCAAACATCATTCTCAATGGTGAAAAACTGAAAGCATTTCCTCTAAGATCAGGAACAAGACAAGGATGTCCACTCTCACCACTGTTATTCAACATAGTTTTGGAAGTTCTAGCCACGGCAATCAGAGAAGAAAAAGAAATAAAAGGAATCCAAATCAGAAAAGAAGAAGTAAAGCTGTCACTGTTTGCAGATGACATGATACTATACTTATAGAATCTTAAAGATGCCACCAGAAAACTACTACAGCTAAACAATGAATTTGGTAAAGCTGCAGGATACAAAATTAATGTACAGGACTCTCTTGCATTCCTATATACTAATGATGAAATATCTGAAAGAGAAAATAAGGAAACACTCCCATTTACCATTGCAACAAAAACAATCAAAGACCTAGGAATAAACCTACCTAAGGAGACAAAAGACCTGTAGGCAGAAAACTATAAGACACTGATGAAAGAAATTAAACATGATACCAACAGATGGAGAGATATAACATGTTCTTGGATTGGAAGAATCAATCATGTGAAAATGACTATACTACCCAAAGCAATCTACAGATTCAATGCAATCCCTATCAAATTACCAATGGCATTTTTTACGGAACTGGAACAAAAACTCTTAAAATGTGTATGAAGACACAAAAGACCCCGAGGAGCCAAAGCAGTCTTGAGGGAAAAAAACGGAGCTGGAGGAATCAGACTTCCTGACTTCAGACTATACTACAAAGCTACAGTAATCAAGACACTGGCACTGGCACAAAAACAGAAACATAGATCAATGAAACAAAATAGAAAGCCCAGAGATAAACCCAAGCACCTATGGTCAACTAATCTATGACAAAGGAGGCAAGGATATACAATGGAGAAAAGACAGTCTCTTCAATAAGTGGTGCCAGGAGAACTGGACAGCTACATGTAAAAGAATGAAATTAGAACACTCCCTAACACCATACACAAAAATAAACTCAAAATGGATTAGAGACATAAATGTAAGACCGGACACTATAAAACTCTTAGAGGAAAACATAGGAAGAACACTCTTTTTTTTTTTTTTTTTCCTTTCTCTCCGCGGCACGCGGGCCTCTCACCGCTGCGGCCCCTCCCGTTGCGAAGCACAGGCTCTGGACGCGCAGGCCCAACGGCCATGGCTCACGGGCCCAACCGCTCCGCGGCATGCGGGATCCTCCCGCACCGGGGCACGAACCCGCGTCCCCTGCATCGGCAGGCGGACCCCCAACCACTGCGCCACCAGGGAAGCCCAGGAAGAACACTCTTTGACATTAATCACAGCAAGATCTTTTTTCATCCACCTCCTAGAATAATGGAAATAAAAGCAAAAATAAACAAATGGGACCTAATGAAACGTGAAAGCTTTTGCACAGCAAAGGAAACTGTAAGCAAGCCGAAAAGACAACCCTCAGAATGGGAGAAAATATTTGCAAACAAATCAACGGACAAAGGATTAATCTCCAAAATATATAAACAGCTCATGCAGCTCAATATTAAAAAAACAAACAAGCCAATCCAAAAATGGGCAGAAGACCTAAATACACATTTCTCCAAAGAAGACATACAGATGGCCAAGAAGCAAACGAAAAGCTGCTCAACATCACTAATTATTACAGAAATGCAAATCAAAACTACAATGAGGTATCATCTCATACCAGTTAGAACGGGCATCATGGGAAAATCTACAAACAACAAATGCTGGAGAGGGTGTGGAGAAAAGGGAACCCTCTTGCACTGTTGGTGGGAATGTAAATTGATACAGCCACTATGGAGAACAGTATGGAGGCTCCTTAAACTAAAAATAGAACTACCATATGATCCAGCAATCCCACTACTGGACATATACCCAGAGAAAACCGTAATTCAAAAAGACACATGCATCTCAATGTTCATTGCAGCACCATTTACAATAGGCAGGTAATGGAAGCAACCTAAATGCCCACTGACAGACGAATGGATAAAGAAAATGTGGTACACATATACAACATAATATTACTCAGCCATAAAAAGGAACGAAATTGAGTCACCTGTAGAGACGTGGATGGATCTAGAGACTGTCATACAGAGTGAAGTAAGTCAGAAAGAGAAAAACAAATATCGTATATTAACACATATATGTGGAACCTAGAAAAATGGTACAGATGAACCTGTTTGCAGGGCATAAATTGAGACACAGATGTAGAGAACAAACGTATGGACACCAAGGGTGGAAAGCGGCGGGGGTGGTCGTGTGATGGATTTGGCGATTGGGATTGACATGTATACACTGATGTGTATAAAACTGATGACTAATAAGGACCTGCCGTATAAAAAAATAAATTAAAAAAAACGTTTGTACCACGTTAAAAAAAAGAAAATGACTATACTACCCAAAGCAATCTACAGATTCAATGCAATCCCTATCACACTACCACTGGCATTGTTCACAGAACTAGAACAAAATATTTCACAATTTGTATGGAAACACAAATGACCCGGAATAGCCAAAGCAATCTTGAGAAAGAAAAACGGAGCTGGAGGAATCAGGCTCCCTGACTTCAGACTATACTACAAAGCTACAGTAATCAAGACAGTATGGTAGTGGGACAAAAACAGAAATATAGATCAATGGAACAGGGTAGAAAGCCCAGAGATAAACCCATGCATATATGTTCACCCTATCTTTGATAAAGGAGGCAAGAATATACAATGGAGAAAAGACAGCCTCTTCAATAAGTGGTGCTGGGAAAACTGGACAGCTACATGCAAAAGAATGAAATTAGAACGCTTCCTAACGCCATACACAAAAATAAACTCAAAATGGATTAAAGACCTAAATGTAAGGCCAGACACTATCGAACTCTTAGAGGAAAACACAGGCAGAACACTCTGACATAAATCACAGCAAGATCCTTTTTGACCCACATCCTAGAGAAATGGAAATAAAAACAAAAACAAACAAATGGGACCTAATGAAACTTGAAAGCTTTTGCACAGCAAAGGAAACCATAAACAAGATGAAATGACAACCCTCAGAATGGGAGAAAATATTTGCAAATGAAGCAACTGACAAAGGATTAAATTCCAAACTTTACAAGCAGCTCAATATCAAAAAAACAACCAACCCAATCCAAAAATGGGCAGAAGACCTAAACAGACATTTCTCCAAAGAAGATACACAGATTGCCAACAAACACATGAAAGAATGCTCAACATCATTAATCATTAGAGAAATGCAAATCAAAACTACAATGCAATATCATCTCACACCAGTCAGAATGGCCATCATCAAAAAATCTACAAACAATAAATGCTGGAGAGGGTGTGGAGAAAAGGGGACTCTCATACACTGTTGGTGGGAATGTAAACTGATACAGCCACTATGGAGAACAGTATGGAGGTTCCTTAAAAAACTAAAAATAGAACTACCACATGACCCAGCAATTGCACTACTGCGCATTTACCCTGAGAAAACCATAATTCAAAAAGAGTCATGTTCCACAATGTTCACTGCAGCTCTATTTACAATAGCCAGGACATTGAAGCAACCTAAGTGTCCACTGACAGATGAATGGATAAAGAAGATGTGGCACATATATAAAATGGAATATTACTCAGCCATAAAAAGAAACAAAATTATTTGTAGTGAGGTGGATGGACCTAGAGTCTGTCATACAGAGTGAAGTAATTCAGAAAGAGAAAAACAAATACCGTATGCTAACACGTATATATGGAATCTAAAAAAAAAAAAAAAAAAAAAAAAAAAACTGGTTATGAAGAACCTAGGGAAAGATGGGAATAAAGACGCAGACCTACTAGAGAATGGACTTGAGGACACAGGGTAGGGGAAGGGTAAGCTGGGACAAAGTGAGAGAGTGGTAGGTTATATATGGACATATAAACACTACCAAATGTAAAACAGATAGCTAATGGGAAGCAGTCGCATAGCACAGGGAGATCAGCTCGTTGCTTTGTGACCAGATAGAAGGGTGGGATAAGGAGGGTGGGAGGAAGACGCAAGAGGGAAGAGATATGGTGATATATGTATAACTGATTCAGTTTGTTATAAAGCAGAAACTAACACACCATTGTAAAGCAATTATACTCCAATAAAAACGTTAAAATAAAAAAGAAAGTTGATAAATTGGATTTAATCAACATTTTAAAATTTGCTCTTCAAAAACACCATCGTGAAATGAATAAGCAAGCAACAAACTGAAAAAAAAATATCTGCAAACCATATATCCAACAAAGGACTTATATCTTAAGTCCTTACAACTCAGTTAAAAGATATACAACCCAGGGGCCTTCCCTGGCGGTCCAGTGGTTAAGACTCCACACTTCCACTGCAAAGGTCACGGGTTTCATTCCTGGTCAGGGAACTAAGATTCCACATGCTGCACAGCACGGGCCCCACCCCCCCACAAAGAGATATACAACCCAGTAAGAGAAAAATGAGCCTGAGATCTGAATAGGCTCTTTACCAAAAGAGACAGAAGGTAAAAAAGCACATGAAAAGATGCTCATATCTAAACTTGTCAAACTGCAAATTTTAAATATACTCAGTTACTAGACATTAATTATACTTCAACAAAGCTATGAAATTTTTCAAAATAAACTTAAATAGCACTCACAAGAAAGCAAACAGATGTGCTCACGTGACATACAATGGCTTGGACTGACTACAGATAATAATACTGTGTATCATGAAGGCTGATTTTAAAGAATGACATTATGATGGACTCTGTTAGTTTCCTATTTTACACCCAGTCTTCTTTGCTTCCTTATTAAAAGAACCTCAACTGTGTACAAGAAAATGTGTCCAGCTAAAACAAGCAGAACTCTTTATCTGTGGCTGTTTTACCTTTGTAATAGAGACGCCACCCCCTTCCCTCCTTGTCCATGCTGGAATACGGGAGCGCAGCATCTGTACTGTGACCACGAGGACACAAGCCAATACTAAGGATGGAGGGGGGAAAAAACGGGGAGGAACCTGGTTCCTTGATGACATCCACATGAGTCAAGTCTTAGACTGCTTGCCTCTGAACTTCTTGTTGAGAAAAGATGTCTTCCTTGTTTAAGCCGTTATTTGTTGCTGTGCCTCTTGCACATAGTTGATCAAAATTTGTAACAGTGAGAGAATTTAGTTCAGAAGTGGGGTCTGAGGTACTAGTCACCCAAATCAGCCCTATGTCACTGTCCAATTTTATGGTCCCACTCTTTTCCCTACTAAGTCCCTTAACTTTTATAAGAGATCTAGTGAGATTTTAAACTCAATTTATGTTGTAATTCATCAACTCACAAGCTCAGGCTCTGTGTTTTGACAGTATCAGCCTATGACTGTAAAAGATGAGAAAACTCTCTTAGGGAAATCACAGAAACTTCCTGGGTTTTTTAATGCCTTAAGAAAGAATTCTACTTAAGTAAAATTTCTGAGTAATGGAGGGGAGAAAAAAGAATTCTATACAAATCCTTGGCAAGCACCCATAGCCTCTCCTTAAGTGGGCACTTTATTCTAGGTAATAACTTAAGGAACTGTTTCATCACTGCATGATATTGGACTGCTAAAGTCATATCCTCTGTAACTAATTTTAATCTCACGGCCATCAAACCCAAACAGTTGCTACAACCAGTGTGAGATTCCCACATCTTTGAAGGTCTCCTACTTGCAACTAATCTTACTATCAATTATCAAATAGGTCTGCCTAGTAATAGCATATTATAGAAATCAAATATAGAAATCATCTTTGGGTGGGCCTGAGACCCAGGTCCTAAAGGTATGTAACCAGCAATAATGCCCAATTACACCATGAGAGTTGTTCTAGCAAAAATACCATTTCTGCTGCTGCTCAGACCTGGATTCCAAAAGTCCAAGCAGTGCTGCCCCTGAAGAAGTGGGTTTTTCTGTTACCAGGCTTGCTGGTCAGTCTTCCTGCTCACTGCTACATATTCATATTGTTTACTTCTAAATCCAGGTCTTAGGTCACATGCCTGATCCTAGGAGATGGGAAGTATGAATCCTGTAATTTCATTGAGAAGAGAGAACCCTTACGTAGGAAACTATCAAAATGTAAGATGTTGTGCAGCCACAAATTGTAACTGTCCACCACTTACATTATTATCTTTACCATCTTTACCTGAAACATTTCACACAAGACACTTCTACACAGTGACAGTTAACTGCCCATCACCACTTTTTAGTCATACTTACTGAACGGGCACATTTTTTGGGGGGACTGCTAGAAAGTCCATCCAGTTGCCCGTGTTCACCCAGAAATCCTGTTACTTGATCCAAGAAAGAAGATACGTCTAACTGGTGCCACTCTACTAGCTTCTGACCTAAAGATTAAAAACCAGGATATAGAAATAAAATCAACACTCTTTCTGAATTCTCACTAAGTATTTCTTTCAGCATATACATAATTAAAATTTACTGGGAACATATCCCCACCCAACACCAGCTTAAGTTACATAGTGTCTTCATAACCTAGGGGATACATTAATTATAACCAACCTAAGAGATTCCCAGCCATCATGATGGAGGAACTACTTTATCTACTGATATCATTTATTGCCATTTAGGAAGAAGAGATTCAGAGAAAGCAATACTTATATAAAACTCAATCAATTAATAATAAACCCAGCTCTACCCTCTGCTTCTTTGGTGGGATTACAACCAGTACCTGAACAATCTTAACATTTTAGTGACCTAAGGGGATTCCTTACAAATCATAAGGAAGATAAACAGTTATTCTTTGAAAGAAGAGAACTGCACAAATATAAAATACTACCATCTCCCAAAGTTGTTGGAAACATATTCCCTAAATACACACATCAATAGGTGTTTAAATAATTCTAAAGGGCATGAACAAGAACCCTTCAACTAAATTACTACAAACAATTTTGAAACTGGGCCCAGTCAAATACTAAAGATTATTTAGGTAACTGAAAGTTAAATAATAGGTTAAAGACCATAAGCTGAAATAACCCTTACCTGTCCGTGGATCCAAGATGGAAACATAGGGGAAATCCCCTAGCTTATAAAACTGTATGTATCTCTGACCTTCCTCACTGTCATGATAAACCTGTTAAATCATTGATATTAAAAAAAAAAAAAAAATCAGCCTCTTAGAAAAGTACTAGCTATATCCTTGTTATATACCAACAGCAATTAAAGAGAAAAATGAAGGTCACCAAGTGTGAACTCCCTCCACTTCCTGCCCTCAGTCACTTGTGAAACTTACATAAATACAGCAATCCATTCTTCCTCATTTCCCAGTTCAAAGAGGTACTGCTCTTCCTTTTCAAGTTATCTGTCTACCTATTTCATTCCTGACTCTCAACCACATATATCCTAATAAATCACAATATATTAAGATTATAAGTTCAAGTGCATAGCATACTGCTAGGCAAAGAGACGCTCAATCAACAGTCGCTGAATAAAAGGTTACCATTCAGAAAAAAATTTACTGAATTTAGGGGCCTGTAAAACATGAACAGGCAAATTACTAACATTAATAGCATGTCTTACAGTGGGGAAAAGATTAAGTTCATTCAGAAGTATTGATTTTATAAAAAAAATGTTTTTGGCTGTGTCACACAGCATACAGAATCTTAGTTCCCTGACCAGGGATCAAACCCATGCCCCCTGTGGAAGCAGAGTCCTAACCACTGGACCGCCAGGGAATTCCCTATAATTTTTCATAATATAAACAATTGGAGCACAATCATCTACCCTTAGCTTGGTAATTTATATAAAAAGAAACCAGAGCCAGTAAGACTAAGTGACAAGTTTAAGGACAAACAATTAAAGACTATCAAACTCAAGCTAAAATCCACGTCTTAGTCAAATGTTTTTTGATTACTTCAAGATCTTCTACAGTTCCCACTATCAATTATAGTAGCCATTAGAACATGTGCTACTAAAGCATTTGAAATGTGACTAGTCCTAACAGCTGTACTGTAAGTGTAAAATACATACCAGATCCTGAAGGCTTAACACCAAAAAAAAAAATCAAAACACCTCATCAATATTTTAATATTAGTTTTATATTAGAGATACTGATTTTTAAAATATATTAAAATCAATTGCCTGTTTCTTTTGACCCTTTTAAATGTGGCTACTAGAAAATTTTGAATCACATTACATTTCTATTGAACAGTACAGCTGCACACTCTATCAAGACGTTCAAACTCTTCTGAGATATGAATACTATACGGTTTACACGGCTTGGTTCCTTTTTTCCTCCTTCCCTTCATTGCTGCCCTTTCACTTATCCTTACTATTTCAGCCATTATGGGTGGTTTTACTTCTTCATATGTCAAAATTTAACTCAGTTATGAATGTTTTCCAGTTTATAACCCAATTCCTCTTCCCCGACATCCCACATACCAAAGTAAAACACTACAAAATTTTTAATGAACTCTCCCCACCTGCCAGAAAATGAAATGTTCTCGGATAATATTCTTCACAGCTTCATTGCTCCATACGTCACGGTTGAGGCACTGGCATGCAAAGTCTTGTACATTCTGAATGTTTATCATCAGCCACTTATTCTGCATCTGGCCACACTCTTTGGCCTGTAAGAGTAAAGTTACATAACAATTGTTAGAAAGATTTTCTACTTGGTAACTGGTATGTTTCAGAATTCAAAAGCTGTCCTTTCTCCATATAAATACTAAGTTTTTTCCCCCAAGTATGGCATCTATAGCTTTCAGTGTGTAAACATTAATTACAGGCTTCCCTGGTGGTTCAGTGGTTAAGAATCCACCTGCCAACACAGGGGACACGGATTCATGCCCTGGTCCGGGAAGATCCCATGTGCCGCGAAGCAACTAAGCCCGCGAGCCATAACTACTGAGCCCATGTGCCAAAACTACTGAAGCCTGCACACCTAGAGCCCGTGCTCCACAGCAAGAGAAGCCACTGCAATGAGAAGCCCACACACTGCAACAAAGAGTAGCCCCCGCTCGCCGCAACTAGAGAAAGCCCGCGCGCAGCAACGAAGACCCAAAGCGGCCAAAAATAAAATAAATAAAATTTAAAATTAAAGAAAAATTAATTACATTATTTTGCTTATATGTATATAGTTATACTGTCCATTTGCAAGCATTTCTCAAATTTAAATGAACTGTTTTCCTTTTATTCACTGTTATTTGTTATAGTAGCTGGATTTTTATTGTACATGTAAACATCTTTACCTGAAAAAGATTCCACAAACAAGGGCAACAAGTCACATAATTCTATTGTGCTGTCAACCCCTATCCACAAATATATCTCTCCTTTTTAATAGTTGTAACTAGTATGTGCATATTAGTTTATGTTGTTTTATTTTCTTCAACATCATTTTCTATAAACATTTCCAAATATATTCATCTCGATTATTAGGCATGTGGTATTTCATAGAATCACTCTAAATCTTTCAGTAAAAGCTGCTGAGGATTTTTTCTCTCAGGGTTGTTTTCTTAGGAGTGTATTTCAAAATTGAGATTACAGATCAAAGAATGTTTCAGAATAATCTCCAAAAGACTCCCCAATTTATAGCACAATTATCAATCACGAGTGCGTGAGTGTGCACTTTCTTTTTTGCCTCACATTTCCTCATCACCATAATGACCTAAGAAATATTGCTGAACTGGAAAAGAATGGCAGAAAAGCAAATGAACAAATGCTACCTCAAACCTTTGCACAGAAACAATGAAATGAAAGCTATAGTTTTGAATAATTTTTTCCTGGAACAATATTTTTTTCCAAATCAGTTTGACATGGGAAAATCTTAAGAATCAATTAACTCAGGTTAACAACAACTGAAGAACATACATCATATTCGAGGTACTGGAGAATATAAGACTAAGAATATCTTTTGTTTTATAACAAAGTTTACGCAGTCTTACAAAAATTGTTATCCTATTTTTCTGTACAAATCCGCCAGAGAAAATAATTTTATAATATTCATTACTGATTCCACAGGTGAAAACCCAAGTTCTAAAAGGAAATAGTCCTATATTGAGCCAGAAAGCTACAATTAACTGGTCAAAAGCTTATTTTTAAGTATACAAATTTAATAAAATAACTCTCTGCTTCTAGAAAGTAATAGTATTACAGTTAATTCCTTGCCTATAGTAAGCACATAGATTCGATAAATGGGAGATAAATGAGTAATTATATTGCTTTAACTGAAGAAAAAGTATTTGAGAATGAAGAAAAAAAACACACTCTAGAGAGACAGATTGAAGAGTACATAATCCCTATAATAAAGTAAATTTATTAAGTCTGCCTCAACTACAACACTGACCAAAAAAAAGTATAACGAACTTCCCTGGTGGTCCCATGGCTAAGACTCCACACTCTCAATGCAGGGGGCCCAGGTTCGATCCCTGGTCAGGGAACTAGATCCCACATGTCACAACTAAAGATCCTGCAAGCCGCAACTAAAGATCCCGCATGCCGCCACAATGATCCCACATGCCGCCACAATGATCCCACATGCCGCAACTAAGACCCGGTGCAGCCAAATAAATAATTTTTTTTTTTTAAAGTATAACACTGAAAAATAATAAAAGTCCAGAATTCAAAAACAATGGAGGGCTTCCCTGGTGGCGCAGTGGTTGAGAATCTGCCTGCCAATGCAGGGGACACGGGTTCGAGCCCGGTCTGGGAAGATCCCACATGCCGCGGAGCAACTGGGCCCGTGAGCCACAGCTACTGAGCCTGCGCGTCTGGAGCCTGTGCTCCGCAACAAGAGAGGCCGCAATAGTGAGAGGCCCGCGCACCGCGATGAAGAATGGCCCCCGCTTGCCACAACTGGAGAAAGCCCTCACACAGAAACGAAGACCCAACACAGCCATAAATAAATAAATAAATATTAAAAAAAAAAAAAAAAAAAAAAAAGATGTTTCCATGAGAGGAACATGGATAAAGGGTACACTGATTATTTAAAAAAAAAAAAAAAAAAAAAAAAAACAATGGAGAGTCATTTGCTATTGTTTTTAAAAATTCATTTATTCACATTCACACTTTCATTCATTCAGATTCATTCATTTGACAAATATTTGAGGATCTATCATGTTTCAGGTACAGTTATAGATGCTGGATTTATAGCAGTTACCAAAACAAAAAACCCCTGACTTCATGAAGTTTACATTGGGAGAAACCTTATACAAGCAAAAGAAACTGGAAGATGTTGTTAAGAAAGTACTTCTAATATAAATCAAAACTACAATGAGGTACCACCTCACACCAGTCAAAATGGCCACATTAAAAAATCTACAAATCTGGAGAGGGTGTGGAGAAAAGGGAACCCTCCTACACTGTTGGTAGGAAGGTAAACTGGTGCAGCCACTATGGAAGACAGTATGTAGGTTCCTTAAAATACTAAAAATAGGGCTTCCCTGGTGGCGCAGTGGTTGAGAGTCCACCTGCTGATGCAGGGGACGTGGGTTCGTGCCCCGGTCCGGAGCCTGTGCTCCACAACGGAAGAGGCCACAATGGTGAGAGGCCCAAGTACCGCAAAAAAAAAAAAAAAAAACTAAAAATAGAGCTACTATATGATCCAGCAATCCCACTCCTGGGCATATATCCCAATAAAACTATAATTCAAAAAGATATATGAACTCGTATGTTCATAGCAGCACTATTCACAATAGCCAAGACATGGAGACAAGCTAAATGTCCATCAACAGGTGAATGGATAAAGAAGATGTGGTACATATATACAATGGAATACTACTCAGCCATAAAAAAGAACAAAATAATGCCATTTACAGCAACATGGATGCAACTAGAGATTATCATACTAAGTGAAGTAAGTCCAATAGAGAAAGACAAATACCGTATGATACTACTGATATGTGGAATCTAAAATACGACACAAATAACCTAATTTAGGAAACAGGAACAGGCTCACAGACATAGAGAACAGACTTGTGGTTGCCAAGGGGGAGAGCGGGTGAGGGAGGGATGGACTGGGAGTTTGGGATTAACAGATGCAAACTATTATATATAGAATGGATAAACAATAAGGTCCTACTGTATAGCACAGGGAACTATATTTAATATCCTGTGATAAACCATAATAGAAAAGAATATGAAAAAGAATGTATAAATATGTGTAACTGAATCACTTTGCTGTGCAGCAGAAATTAACACATTATAAATCAACTATTCTTCAATTAAATTTAAAAAAAAAAGAAATTACTTCTAGAAAGAAGGGCCCCAAAAAAACACAAATTTCATGTAAAGCAGCAATGTCTGGAGGGAACATAAGAGAATCTTATATAATCTCACTAAGTATACTAGTTATATGAGTCAAGGACGAGAGGTGAGAGTGGGCCATGGGACAAATGATGAACCTTTCCTCTTGGAATTCATTAGGTTGTTCTGAATCAATATTCAAAAGCCATTATAGAGAAACCCAAGAGCAAGTGTGGCTATACCAAATAGAGAGGTATGTGACAGGGTCTATCTGTGATAATGGGAGAACAGTGAGAGAGTAACATCTCTCCCAGTCCCAAACAGATCAGAAAAGTATGAAAAGAGGATACAGAGGAAAAGATAATTTGCTTGAATAAATATATATGCATAAAGTCAAAAAGGAAATATATTAAAATATGCACAATACTTTCTTATGTAAATGGAAACTACTATTATTTTTCCTTGCTGTTTTTTCTATAATTTTTGCCTAATTTGAATAAAAATATAAGCTATGTATAAAGTTTATTTAGAAAAACTTAATCTTATGTATTTTGTTTCTGAATTAGTTCTTTATATTTTAACTAAAATGTTTTTACTTGCATTTATAGCAAGTACTTTTGAAGTTAACAAAGTACTCTTAGTAGGACTAAGTGCATGTGCAATTGAATGGCAATTTTTATATTTTTTTTATATTTTATAAACTTATTTTATTTTTGGCTGCATTTCCTCTTTGTTGCTGCATGCGGGCTTTCTCTAGTTGCGGCAAGTGGGGGCTACTCTTCGTTGTGGTGCGCAGTCTTCTCATTAAGGTGACTTCTCTTGTTGCGGAGCACAAGCTCTAGGCACACAGGCTTCAGTAGTTGTGGCTTGCAGGCTCTAGAGTGCCGGCTCAGTAGTTGTGGAGCATGGGCTTAGCTGTACCGCAGCATGTGGGATCTTCCTGGACCAGGGCTTGAACCTGCATCCCCTGCACTGGCAGGCGGATTCTTAACCACTGCACCACCAGGGAAGCCCTGAATGGCAATTTTAACAAATAAACATGTATTTCTTATGAAAATAAGGAATATTATGGAAATTGTTCTGATTCTTTCTGTACAATATACTCTAGATTATACCACTCAATCATTTAACAAAGATTTTGGGCAACTGTGTGCCAGACACCCCTCTATGCACTGTGAATATACAATAAATAAAACAAAATTCCTGTGTTCATGGAACTTACATGCTAATGGGAAAGAAGAAAACCTAAGAAATGTTCCCTTGCCCGGGTCAGATTATTCATCCTAAGTCTCATGCTCACTCAGCTCCAGCTACACTGGTTTCTTTGGCTGTACCAGAAATTTGCCCACGCTCTTTCCAACACCAGTGCCTATACACTTAACTGTTTTTCTGCTCTTCCCTGATACGCTTCTATGATTTACATTCCCTCACTTCTTTCAGGTTTCTACTCAAATCTCATTCTTTCAGAAATATATCCTCATCTTCCTATCTGAATCAGTCCTCTCTCATCACAATTATAAAAGTGTGTGAAACCTATGAAATCAACCTTGCTTTTCATTTGCCTATAAGAGCACATGCACCTTAATGTCCCCAAACAGAATAGTCCTCTCTTTGTCCTTCCCTTATTCTATTTTATTCTTTCTCCCAGCAACTACTGTAACCTGAAATTTCTCTGTGTCAAACACATACATACAAAAATATATACATATATATACACTAAATATGTTATATAGGTATTGTTTTTTATTTGCTGGTAGTCTGTTTCTCCCTCTAGATTATAAATTTTTTGATGGCAAAGGACTTTGTATAATTTGTTTACCACAACCTCCCTGTGGCAGAAACTGCTTATAGGTAACAAATATCTATTATTCCCTACTCCTTAATAGAATCTCCAAAGAAAATGAAATAAAAGGAATACAAATTGGAAAAGAAGAAGTAAAACTGTCACTGTTTGCAGATGACATGATACTATACGTAGAGAATCCTAAAGATGCCACCAGAAAAGTACTAGAGCTAATCAATGAATTTGGTAAAATTGCAGGATACAAAATTAATGCACAAAAATCTCTTGCATTCCTACACAGTAACGATGAAAAATCTGAAAGAGAAATTAAGGAAACACTCCCACTTACCATTGCAACAAAAAGAATACCTAGGAATAAATCTACCTAGGGAGACAAAAGAACTGTATGCAGAAAACTATCAGACACTGATGAAAGAAATTAAACATGATACCAACAGATGGAGAGATATACCATGTTCTTGGATTGAAAGAATCAATATTGTGAAAATGACTATACTACCCAAAACAATCTACAGATTCAATGCAATCCCTATCAAATTACCAATGGCATTTTTTACAGAACTAGAACAAAAACTCTTAAAATTTGTATGGAGACAGAAAAGAACCCAAATAACCAAAGCAGTCTTGAGGGAAAAAAACGGAGCTGGAGGAATCAGACTCCCTGACTTCAGACTATACTATAAAGCTACAGTAATCAAGACAATATGGTATGGCACAAAAACAGAAACACAGATCAATGGAACAAAATGAAAGCCCAGAGATAAACCCACGCACCTATGGTCAGCTAATCTATGACAAAGGAGGCAA
Organism: Phocoena sinus; assembly: GCF_008692025.1. Classification (NCBI taxonomy): domain Eukaryota; kingdom Metazoa; phylum Chordata; class Mammalia; order Artiodactyla; family Phocoenidae; genus Phocoena; species Phocoena sinus. The sequence continues at coordinate 72,669,681 of NC_045766.1, read as the reverse complement.
GGATATACAATGGAGAAAAGAGTCTCTTCAATAAGCGGTGCCAGGAGAACTGGACAGCTACATGTAAAAGAATGAAATTAGAACACTCCCTAACACCATACACAAAAATAAACTCAAAATGGATTAGAGACATAAATGTAAGACCAGACACTATAAAACTCTTAGAGGAAAACATAGGAAGAACACTCTTTGACATAAATCACAGCAAGATCTTTTTTCATCCACCTCCTAGAGTAATGGAAATAAAAGCAAAAATAAACAAATGGGACCTAATGAAACGTGAAAGCTTTTGCACAGCAAAGGAAACTGTAAGCAAGCCGAAAAGACAACCCTCAGAATGGGAGAAAATATTTGCAAACAAATCAACGGACAAAGGATTAATCTCCAAAATATATAAACAGCTCATGCAGCTCAATATTAAAAAAACAAGCCAATCCAAAAATGGGCAGAAGATCTAAATACACATTTCTCCAAAGAAGACAGACAGACGGCCAAGAAGCACATGAAAAGCTGCTCAACATCACTAATTGTTGAGAAATGCAAATTCAGAGAAATGCAAATCAAAATTACAATGAGGTATCACCTCACACCAGTTAGAATGGGCATCATTGGAAAATCTACAAAAAACAAATGCTGGAGAAGGTGTGGAGAAAAGGGAACCCTCTTGCACTGTTGGTGGGAATGTAAATTGATACAGCCACTATAGAGAACAGTATGGAGGTTCCTTAAAAAACTAAAAACAGAATTACCATATGATCCAGCAATCCCACTACTGGACATATACCCACAGAAAACCACAATTCAAAAAGACACATGCACCCCAATGTTCATTGCAGCACTATTTACAATAGCCAGGTCATGGAAGCAACCTAAATGCCCATTGACAGACGAATGGATAAAGAAGATGTGGTACATATATACAATGTAATACTACTCAGCCATAAAAAGGAACAAAACTGGGTCATCTGTTGAGACGTGGATGGATCTAGAGACTGTCATACAGAGTGAAGTAAGTCAGAAAGAGAAAAACAAATATCGTATATTAACGCATATATGTGGAACCTAGAAAAATGGTACAGATGAACCAGTTTTCAGGGCAGAAAATGAGACACAGATGTAGAGAACAAACGTATGGACACAAAGCAGGGAAAGCGGTGTGGGGGTGTTGGTGGTTGTGTGATGAATTGGGTGATTGGGATTGACATGTATACACTGATGTGTATAAAACTGATGAGTAGTAAGAACCTGCTGTATAAAAAAATAAATAAAATTTAAAAATTAAAAAAAAAATAGAGGGATTCCCTGGTGGTGCAGTGGCTGAGAGTCCGCCTGCCGATGCAAGGGACACGGGTTCATGCCCCGGTCCAGGAGGATCCCACATGCCGCGGAGCGGCTGGGCCTGTGAGCCATGGCTGCTGAGCCTGCGGGTCCAGAGCCTCTGCTCCGCAACGGGAGAGGCCACAGCAGTGAAAGGCCCGTGTACCGCAAAAAATATATATATATATAATCTCCAATTTTCAGCTAAGCATCTTGATTTCCTAGTGTCCTTTGCAAGTAGGTGTGGCCACATTGCTAAGTTCTGTTACCAAGTCCAAGCTCGCTCTGCTCGCCGCACGACAGGCCAATAAACCCAGAGATGAGGTGTTGAGGCAAGGGACTTTATTCAGAAAGCCGGTGGACCATGAGGATGGCAGACTAGTGTCTCAAAAGAACCACCTTATCGTGGTTTGGATGCCAGTTTCTTTTATAGAACAGAAAGGGGGAGGAGATGAGGAAGTAAAGTAAAAAGGCCTTTAATGTTTGCAAATATCCCCTGGAATGGCCAGCCTTGGGGAGGGGATGTGTTAATTTCTTCTTTCTTGCAGCCATCCACAGGTGGACAGGGTTAGGATGCTTCCCTGAACAAAGGCACTTTGGTTTAGCTTTCAGACAGAGGGGCAGGGTTCCCTGAGGCAGGCCATTATATATAGACAGTATCCTTTTAGTGAGCAAAAGCAGCAGAAAGCAACGGTTAAAGTAAAAGCAACAGATTCAACATGTAGTCAGATTTGGCTCTTCCCTGTTACAATTCTGGTCAATGGAATGTGAGAAGTGATGTGTATTACCTCTAGGTTGTGCCTTTAAAGGGAAAAGGTGTACCCTTCTCAGTCACTCCCTTCCTTCATGCTAACTGAAAAGCAAACACGGTAGTAAGCCACCTTGAATCATGTAGACAAGGGCAAGCAAGACCTTGCAGAATAGGACAGAAAAAACTGCATTCCTAATAACTTCATAGAGCAGAACCATCCTAACAGCATGGACTTCTATCTTGTTTAAGTTAATGTTTGTTTTATTCCTGGTCTCTCTCACACATAGTTAAATCTTTATCCCAATACACATAATCCCCATCCCCTAGAACAAGGCCTTGCAACAGGAGGCCTCACTAAATATTTACTGAATGAACAAGTGAACTAATCAATCTCTCATCTGGTTAGCATGAGCCAGAACCCTTGAACATGGTCTACCTCTAGTTACATTAAGAAATAATAAAGTCTATGAGCTTCCCTGGTGGCACAGTGGTTAAGAATCCACCTGCCAATGCAGGGGACATGGGTTTGAGCCCTGTTCTGGGAAGATCCCACATGCCGTGGAGCAACTAAGGCCGTGCGCCACAACTATTGAGCCTGCGCTCTACAGCCTGTGAGCCACAACTACTGAGCCCGTGTGCCACAACTACTGAAGCCCACGCACCTAGAGCAGTGCTCCACAAGAGAACCCACTGCACCGCAACAAAGATTAGCCCCTGCGTGCAGCAAGGAAGACCCAACGCAGCCAAAAATAAAATAAATTAAATTAAAAAAAAAAAAAGAAAGAAAGAAGGAAGTCTAGTTTCTACACCTATAAAACTGTGGCTCAGATCTATATCTAATTCAAACCTGTGGGTCCTGGCTGAGCAGCCAGACTATTCCTTTAATTTTTAATATTCACCTCTCTAAATTTCAGTGAACTTAATTTTGTATATTACTTCCCTAATTTCTATAAAACTAATGGATATATCATTAGTCATAATGAAATGCCTACTTTTTCTGGGAATGTTTATATCATTTAAAGGCTTGTAAATGATAAAGCTGAGTATTATCAGTGAAAAAAATGAAGATTGTTGAAAACAACATAGGTCACAAAATTCAAAGAAAAAAGGTGACACAACTTAACAAAATGAATCAAACTTCAGATGACAGTATCAAAAAAGATTCACGGGTTTCCCTGGTGGCACAGTGGTTGAGAGTCCACCTGCCGATGCAGGGGACATGGGTTCATGCCCCAGTGCAGGAAGATCCCACATGCCGCGGAGCGGCTGGGCCCATAAGCTATGGCCGTGGAGCCTGTGCTCCGCAAAGGGAGAGGCCACAGGAGTGAGAGGCCCGCGTACCACAAAAAAAAAAAAAAAAAAAAAAAATATTCACATTTTCCCTTAATAACAAGCAGCAGAGTAACTGCTTTTTATGAGCCCAAAGTGACAAAATTAAATCAAGCTCAGAGTCATTTAGTTAAGCCCCAGAGCAACACAGAAGCTAATGAAAATAGAAAGCACATCAAAACAAACTCAGTTCCTTTTTGTCTTACATATTGTGCTATTCTGTCAATGGTTATATTATCACCAGAACAGTAGAAAGGATAGGCAGTTACCATGTTAAAGATCATGAACGAAAGATGAAGAAAACTGAGGAGACATCTAACCTGACGTCTTTGAGCTGATAAATGAACACCAGACTCCCTGAACTTTATTTACACAACAAAAAGAAACACATTTAATCAAATCTCCATCATCTGGATTTTGTTACACGTGGCCAAACACTTTCAGGTTTTACAATTCAGAAAATTAAAGAATTCAGAAGGAAAAAGCTTACAGTTAAATTTCTTAACCTAAATATTTCATTTAGGCTAGTTTAAGAGTATGTCTAAGGACAAAATTTTTTTTAAAAAACAATCAAAATTCACTTCTAAATATGTAGCTACTAACGTCATTTTTACAGTTATTGTTTGGCCTACTTTATCCTAACAGAAAAGACTTACCTGAAATTTCAGTGATTTACATCTACAGAAATGCTCTTCTGATTCAAAAGAGAGTTAACACGATAGTCAACACACAAAAGCAAGTTGTTTGAACACTTCAACAGAAGAATATTTAAAATCCTAACTAAACGCATTCATTTACCAAATACCGTGTTCCTATTAAATGCTAGAGACTGGGTCCCACGGATCACCAAAATAAAAAGAAACATGGTTCCCCTGCCCTCAGTAAGCTTATAATTTAGCAGACAATCATATAAACCTGCTCCGGAAAGTTTTCCTTTGGCTTCAGCTAAATTAAAACAAGAACTAAGGGAGAACATACTCCGCAACCATAGGGATATTCTTTTAAAACACACTAGGATCCTCATAAAAATATGGGTAAAAGATACCTACAAACAACTCACAAATGGCCAAAACACACACACACACAATATTCTCAGCAGTAAGTAGTAATTAAAAATATACAAACTTTTAAGAAATATAAATCAATGTAACCTTCTAGGTATTTCATACTTACTAAGACGCCAATTCTCTATATGCTGAAAACTTTTTTTTGCTCTTAGAAGGAAAAACGCCACTAAAAATGCAAGAAGATTCATAGCTCAGGCTTAGAATCTCCAACAACTTACTGTTTCAAAGCTGCCTTTATGCATCAAATCAATGGGTGGCCGGAAGAGATCTGCAAGGGTAGTTAGTTTCTTATCTATTGCGCCTCCATTTCTTAATTCCTGTTCTTGCCGAACTGCAACAAAGGAGGATGAGAAAGTTTCAATTAGCCATAAAATAAGTCATGAATCTTGCATTTAAAAAAAAATGTATCAGTGGCAAGAACTAACGAACAATGTGCTTGACCTCAAATGCAAATGCAAACATCTAAGGCTGACTCTGAAAAAAAATACAAAGCCAGGTGGGGCGGGAGTCTTAAGACTTGGGGCTGTCTATCCAAAGGTAAGGATAAAAATGGAAATTATGTAAGAGTCACTTATTCAAAATATTTCCTTCACATACTCAAAACTAACTTTAGCACAGGAGAAAACTTTCATCTTCATTTATCTATTTCTGAAACTCATCCTAATTTATCTAGCTACATTCTAGTTGTTTCTAGCTACATTCCCAATCTTGAAAGATTATGGCAGTGAGAGAGAATGACTACTGCTGTCATCTTCTCCTGGAAGGGCACAGGATTCCCTGGATGACCTGAGTCAGTCTGGATTCCACATCAACTCTCAAGTTACAAGACCTATCTGTGCTTCAATGAGCTCATTATAAATTATTACAAAATCAAATATGGTTCAAGAGTTTCTCATACATTCTCTAAACATAACTGTCTTTTCTCTAGGATTCCATTGCTAAATCAGTATTAAGTCCACTAAAAGGAGAAGGCCAAGACTCTCATTCTTATTCAACAGGAAGATATAAACCTATTCCAAACAACTGTTGCCACAATGTTAATAGTGGCTGCTTTGGGTAGTATGGCCTTTTCTTCTTCTATTTTCCAATCCCTATAATAACCATTTTCATTGTGGTCATTCCTTTAACTGACATGTATCAGGATCCTGAGGAAAATCGGTTTTTTATTTTATTATAGTCAGCATTTAAGTGCTCATTCAGAAACAGATTAAGTTTGTAAATTACCATATTTCTCACATTATATCCATCTGCCTTATTCTTCTATAACCAAGTAGGTTAGAATCTGGAACAATTCAGCTCAAGGGGGAGTTAATAACAATCACAGACTGAATTCATAATTTAGTTTTTAAATAAGATGAATCCTCAAAGTTACTAGGCCTAATATTAATCATCTTCTTAAGAAAAAAAATTATATAAAACAAACTAGGATCTTGACCTGAAGGGGAGTGTGTGGGTGCTTTTCCACCTTTGTGGGAGAGGAGACAGGGGAGAAAGACAATGAGAGAGGGAGAGGGAGGGAAAAAGAGATGATAAACTGGTTCACAGATACTTACTAGTTTCAGTTTGGAAATCCCGGAAACCATCAAATATTGAACGTGCAGGCCGTCGTCTTTTAGGAGCTATAGGAGGAAAAAATAGAATTGATACAAAAAGTTAAACATTAATTTTGTAACAATTCTAAAAATGTCCTTATCTATAGCAATTTCTTATTTTAAGACACTCAGATTCATAATGGTGCCCTCCTTCAAAATATAAAATACTTTAAAAACCTTCAAGGCATTCATACATAATTAACCATCTTGAGCCCAATCATATTTTACAAAAAAGAAAATTAAGGCCCAGTTGAAAAACTTGGCCAAACTTGTGTAAAAAGATAGGAAGAAAGATTTTGAGGATGACTTCCCATGGCGATGAAGCTACATACATGCTGCAAATACATAATTCAGGTTAGCCTAAATGATCTGCCTACCCTTTAGTATAATACTTGAGTAAGTTCTAAACCATAATATTTAAGAACTACCTCTTAGTAAGTGGATACACATGCAGAATTATAAACACCAAAAAACTGTAATTTCAGAAGAAAATTTTTTCCTACAGTTAACAGAAAAATGAACAGAACCAACGTCCTTTGATACCCTTGTATAGCGTCTATTACCCAGTCCTTAAGTATTGTACAGATAAAGCTGAAAAAGCAATCATCAACACGTTATCTTCCTGTATGTTCTTAAACATAAAGATTTTACCAGGTCTTAAATGGGAAAAGAATCTGAAAAAGAATAGATATATGTATATGTATAGCTGAATTACTTTGCTGTACACCTGAAACTAACACAACATTGTAAACCAACTATACTCCAATTAAAAAAAAGTTATCAGGTCATTTATACACATTACAGTAAATAAGGAAATTTAATGATTCTTTCAATATGGGTAACAGTTATTCAGTTGGTTTATGGCAAGCCCCACGAGCACTGCCAGCATGTAACCAGAACAGTGCTACACATTAACAGATGATGATTACATAGTAAGATTAGACAGAAACTATAAAAGTCTCCCATCCCATGTCAAAGCATCTTCCCAACAGCCTGTGTTTGCCATTATATAGGGTAATTCTTTTAATCTAAGAACTACTGAGTAAAAAACAAAACAAAAAAATAACAAAAGAATGCAGAACCACATGTTAAAAAAATCCCACGTTTGCTTAAAGCATTATCAAGTCAGTATATCATTTATGCACATATGTGTATCAGTATTTATATTAAAGAATCACAGGGCTTCCCTGGTGGCGCAGTGGTTGAGAGTCCGCCTGCCGATGCAGGGGACGCGGGTTCGTGCCCCGGTCCGGGAGGATCCCGCATGCCGCGGAGCGGCTGTGCCCGTGGGCCATGGCCGCTGAGCCTGCGCGTCCGGGGCCTGTGCTCCGCAGCGGGAGAGGCCACAGTGGTGAGAGGCCCGCGTACCACAAAAAAAAAAAAAAAAAAAAAAACTGAGAAAAAAAAAAGAATCACAATATTATCTCTAGGAAAAGGAAATTTGGTAAAAATCAGAGACTTCCATATTTTAGCTTTGTACTGAATTTCAAAATTTAAACTGAATTTTACATATAAATTGTTTTATTTAAATAAATTATTAATTTTAAATTTTATTAAACTTATAAAATTTAAATACTGCATTATTTTTCCTCCCTCCCTTTTTTTTTTTTTGGCTGTACCGGGTCTTAGTTGCGGCACGAGGGATCTTTTTAGTTGCAGCATGTGGGATCTAGTTCCCTGACCAGGGATCGAACCCGGGCCCCCTGTATTGGGAGCAGGGAGTCTTAGCCACCGGACCACCAGGGAAGTCCCCCCTCCCTCCCTTTATAAACACGAAGCAAGAAATGTTATTCTTTTCAATCTTGGAACTATTTTTAATCAAGAGTTCCTATCTTAAATGTACATGTTTCTAGCAGCAATAATATTAACTGCTCAAATAATGCTTTCTTAAAACTCATTACCAGATATTACTTAACCATAACAATTAAGAAAGTAAGGTTATCTTAGGATAAGACATAAAACAGCTGCCTAAGAAAGCATATTATTATTGGGGAGGTAGTACATAGTAGATAAAAGGTACTTTTCTCCTACTTTTAAACTGCCAAAGGCAGGCCAGTCAATATTCTACATTCCTCTCTCTCTCTCTCTCTCTCTCTCACTCCCCGCCCCCACCCCACCCCCCAATTTAGCCTTTCTCTATTATACACTTGATCTCCTGGAGATTCATACGAGCTCCTCTTATTGCTAGCTTTCCAACCACTCTCTTTTATTTCTTGGGCTCATCACCTGCTCCCATTTGTTTCCCCCTTATATATCCTAAGTCTAACCAAGAATCTCTCCTCAAGCCACAACACCTCTAGCTCTAGGATCATTATTACTCCTGCCTGCCTCTTCAATATGTGGTTTCCTCACTCTTCCAAACCATATGCTATAAGTAAACATCAGTCCTCTGTACTCTCACTCCACTGTCCACATAATAGGAGTGCTGCTCACTGAGGTCAAAGAGACTAAGCTACAAAGAGCTAAAAGAGATTCAAAAAGGAGCTGGGCAGACCCGGCCCCAGGCCCCGCCCAGAGGCTCTGCCTGGACAGCACAGCTGGACTCGGGGCCTGCCGAGTCACGCCCGCCCCGTGGCCAGTCTGAGCCCCAGCCCTTAACACCTGCACCCTCATAACCAAGCCGGCACCTTGAATAATTAATAGTGGGAGGAACAGAGAACAAAATTTAATGAGCAGAGCGGCACTGTTTCACATTTTCACAAATCTCTGTTAATAACTGGTATAAGAGAAGACACCTGAATTTTTAGATCTGCTTCTGCATTCAATCTGCTGCTATTCCTTTAGTTCATGTATATGAAGAAAATTAAAATTCAATTTCACACAGACATGTAGTTGTAAAAGGGAAGAGTATTTTAATAGTGTTTTAAGATAATTGTGAACATTCTCCCCTGCTACTACACCAAAGCTCAACCAGTGGTAATTTCTTAAAGGTTGGCTGCAACATGGAATCTGAAATCTTAACAATGAACTTTTCATATTCTGCTCCATTAAAATCCATTAGTCTTATGTGCTAGGCAGGCTCTGTGATGGCCCCTGATTATCCCTATCTCCCAGGATTCATAACCTGTGTGTGAACATCTTGAGTATGGGCAGGATCAAATAGAATGTGGCAGAGGTGATGGGAGGTCACTTCCAACAGTTAGGTTACAAAAAGATAGTGGATGGAGCTCTAGTGGTGCAATCTGTTAGCGCACGGTACTTATACAAAAAGATGGTGGCTTCCATCCATCTTGGGCTGCCCTCTCTGGCTCTCTCATTTGCTCTGCAGTAAGGAACTGATGTCTCCAGCCAACCAGCAGCCACGTGAGTAAACTTAGATCTTCCTCTAGTCACGCTCTGAGATGATCGTAGCCCTGGCTGACACCTTGATTATACCCTGTGAGAGACCCTAAACAGAGGCACCCAACTAAGCCACACCTGGATTCCTGACCCACAGAAATGGTGATATAACAAATGTTTGTTTCAGGAAGCTAAATTTTGAAGCGATTTGTTAAACAGCAATAGATATCTAACCTATATTGCATATATAGATACTTACATATAGATCCGAATAGATCTTTCACCCATGCACAATTTTGTAATATTCTGCTTTGGTCATTTGAAAATACCTGTTCACTGAGTTATGCAAATATTCCAAATACTGACCATTTCATCATATGATATTAAAAAAAAAATCACCATCTGTTAATGTCATTGCTAACCTCATCAGAAAGCCTTTAAGTACTGGGAAGCTATCAAGCTCACAATCATGCACATAAACTTTCTAAAATTCTAAGTTCTGCCTGAAAGCCTTTTTATCTTTTCTTAAATCACTGGCAACAAATAATGTCAGTTGTTTGCCTTGAAGCAGTTAACAGGCTTCGTTCACATTCAAGAAAATGTCTGCCAAATGTTTAAGTCTAAATAACTATAGTTTGTCAGTAATCTTTCAAGGAAAATAATGTTCCATAAAAAAAATCAGCTAGTTTTGCTTTCAACTCAAACAACTGTACAAGTGTTTCACCTTAAAGTAACCAGAGTCCTTCAGTATGCAGAAGTGCTTTATGCACACATCCTATGTCATCAAACAGAATAGTTTAAAAATGTGGATCAAGATCAAATGAAATTAATTTTTATTGCTTTGGCTTTTTTTTTTTTAAACTGCAAGTGTGTGTCAGTGAAGAATTCAACAAATAGTAGCAGTTTGGTGCCACTGTCCTGATTCAATTAAGATGCAGCAGTATGACCCATCACTGCTTCTGAATTATCAGCCCAAATGTCAACACAGTGAAAAAGGCAAATAACTTGTTAGTATTATTATGAAAACAGTTTTGATCTTACAGACCCACTGAAAGGGCATCAGGGACTCCCTGACCACACTTTGAGAATCACACTTTAAATCAATACTATCCCTGGGACTTCCCTGGTGGTCCAGTGGTTAAGACTCCGCTCTCCCAATGCAGGGGACCTGGGTTCGATCCCTGGTCAGGGAACTAAGATCCCACATACCACTACTAGAGAGCCCGCATGCCACAACTACTAAGCCCGCATGCTCTAGAGCCTGCACGCCACATGAAGACCCAGCCCAGCCAAAATTAATTAATTAATCAATTTTTAAAAAATTGATACTATCCCAAAGAAGAAAATAGTTCTCCAAAAACCTTTTCAAAGTTATAATAAGGTCTAATAATGAAAGTTAGGAATGACTTCCTAACTGTATAAAGTCATTCTCACCCCCCTCACCAAACCAGATGTAGAAGGAAGAAAGTGGAGTTTCAAATGGGAACTCTTTTGCCTCTGTTAAACAGTAAAATAGCACAGAATCCATTTGCTGTAGTCTTCCCCACTCAAAGATCTTGCCTTTATTCCTTGCAATAAAGGAAAGATAAAGCTTCCAAGGGCATTCCTCAGCTCCAAAATCTATAACATTTATATGAAAAAAAAAAAACATGAACAATGCTTTATTACCTCTGGTATATTAAAGGCACAATGACTAGCTAAACTGAACAGTTCAGAAAGCACACATCATATTTCAATATTCAGACCTTATTGTTTTCTTCCTCCCATCTTTATTTCTGAATCTGGAAAGGATATTCTTTATTCCTTTCTACAGTAAACTCCAAAGCTCCCAAGTTAAAAATCAATCTTATAACTCTCAACTGAGTTGCTTTTTCAAATCAAAAGATATGGTTTATGTAATTTTCTTCATCCTTTTCTTACAATTTATTTCTTCTTTATTTTAGTTTACCTACGAAACTTTTTATAGGCCTATTTCTCTGCACTGCTGTTCTCAATATATACAATATACATTTTTATGTCTCTGTCTACCCAACCAAATCATAACTTCATCTGCTGGGGTTTTTTTTTGTTTTTTAAATTTTTTTTTGGCCCATGCCGCATGACATGCGGGATCTTAGTTCCCCAGCCAGGGACTGAACCCGTGCCCATTGCACTGGAAATGCAGAGTCTTAACCACTGGACCGCCAGGGAAGTCCCCTATCTTCTGTTTTTGTTTGGTTTTTTTTTTGCGGTACGTGGTCCTCTCACTGTGGTGGCCTCTCCCGTTGCGGAGCACAGGCTCCAGACGTGCAGGCTCAGCGGCCATGGCTCACGGGCCCAGCCGCTCCGTGGCATGTGGGATTTTCCCGGACTAGGGCAGGAACCCATGTCCCCTGCATCGGCAGGCGGACTCTCAACCACTGCACCACCAGGGAAGCCCTCTTCTGTTTTTTAATATACCTATTAATGCCTAAAATATCTGGCTCACAAAAGGTAAATAAGTGCTTATTAAAATAAAACTATAAATTTTCTTTAAATTTGATTAAATGTTCCATTTTCTACTATCTTCTCTATGCACCCCAGATTGATATCACAATTTTTTGCATGGATTAGGGATTACTTCCTCCTTTTTTCAATACAAGAACAGCACTTCTAGAAATTAAAAAAGAGTGAAGGTACAGCATATCAAGACAGTAAGGATATGGCAGTCAAGTGGGTACCCAAAAAACAAAATATAATCATAGTCTTTTATCTAATGATAGATTTGTTTCCATTTTAAGGCAGCTGTTCTTTTTGCTTATTTTCCTCCTTTTGGCATTCTGCCAACAACTATCAACTTTTTCATCTGGCTCACTCCTCGGAAAGAGCCAACTGTGCAACTTTCCTGAGGGGAGTACAGAATTACAAGATAAGAATCAACTCTACTTGAAGTAACAATCTCTGAGCAAGCCTTCATATCTTTTGATAGCTTCATTAAAATCCCGAAGACAACAATAAAGTCAAATAAAGCTAAGGAAAAAAGGTAAACTTACCACCAAACAAAGGTTCTGGTTCCACCAATATTTCCTGCTTTTGAGGAATTGGGGCACGGACTTCCTCTCTATTAAAAAAAAAAGGGGGGGGGAATATCCAAATGAAAACTGTTTTCTGCTACCTATTCTTACTGTAACTATTGTGAACACATTCAAATTAACAAATAAAATGAACAACTGATTTAGTGACTTTTAGGAACCACATTGAATTATGATAAATGACTGTCAGGTGATTTCCATATAGAGATGAACTGGAATAAGGTACCTGGCATAGATAGTGCAAATGGGTTTATAAAGAAAGAGAACAAACAGAAAAATAAAAAATGTTTCTCCTCTCCTCTAAGTTCCCTGCCCTAAATTCTTTAGAAAAGAAAGAAGATAGGAAATTTACAAACACACACACACACACACATACACACACAATTCAGGCAAAAAATTAATGGAAAATATGAGCTTAATAAAAGCAATATTACATCAATACTATATCAAATAATAGATAATTAAATCACAGATATATTAAAATAAGCTTAAACAGGCAATTAATTTTATGCTAGTTATGAAGTTGGCTAACAAAGGTAGTACCCTTGAATTATTTATTAAATAGACACTAACATATATAAAACAGAAAAAATACTCTTTTAAAAGCCTAAAAACTCTTCAAAGTTTACCTCCAGAGGGTTTACTAATAATCCATCTCTTCCAGTGAACAATTCTCATTTAAAATATGCTGTAAAAATGGTGTATATCTCTTTATAAATCAGTTTAATTATTTTAGTTTTAACTCAAATACGAAATTCTGCTGATTAATGCTCATAGCAAGTAAGAGTAAGTTTCAAATTTAATATGCTCCCCTTATAATAAATATTAATTTATGTTAGGCCTAATGTTTTTCATTCAGGTGTTTCTAATAGTAATAACTGAGCTTAAGGCCCTGTTTTTGACACCTGAAAGTTGAAACTTCAAAACATACTTTATTTAATACAGTATCAATACTAATTTGTCAACAAAAACTAACATCCTGTAATCAAAGAACAACTAGTTAAAGAAATCTACAATAAGCCAAATGAGTGAAGGATAAAGGATAATTCAAAATTATGTTAAGCACTCTTTCCTATTGGATTTCAGTCACTGCTCACACACAGAACTGCAATACTCTAAAGAAACAGACAATGTGTCTCTAAGAGGAAGCTCTATTAAATCTCTTTCACCAAAGAGAAACAGGCCATTATCTTAGCAAAACTAAAAACTTCAAACACATCTTTTACCTGAATAGATCTTTCCATTATTGGTATAATTCACCTTACTGTGTGTGTGTGTGTGTGTGTGTGTGTGTGTGTACAAAGTTATCTCAATCTAAGGCAATTTAATTACTCAAAAAACAAGCCTTAATCTGATGAAATACATCAATTAGGGTGATGGCTTAATTAGTAGTCCCTATACAGAAAGACTTGATTACTACATATTTGAGGTCATCTATTCCAAGACTGTTAGCTACCCAGCAAAATGGAAGAATGGAACAGAAGGTGAACTGTAAAGAAAGAAAATTTTAGTTTAGGAAGTAGGTGCCACTATCAAATGTTAATCAATTAGTAATACAAATAATCTAAGTAAAATTATAATGTAATTCAGCAGGAAAAGACATTCATTAATCAAAACTATTTTCAAGTACAATTAAGAAAACATGTTTTAAACAGTGAGGACTGATATGTCCCCAGAAATCAGCTATGAATACCTGTTATTCAAGTGAATGTAAACTAAATCATGTTTTCATATTAATTTCCATTAAAGATTTGAGTTATGTTGGTGGAGAATGGGCTATCAAACTTGAAATACACAGCCAACATCGATAGGAGAAAACTTATATAAAATATAAACAATAACCTCTAGAGTTCACACTTTGTGGGGAAACAATATTACTCTAGAATCTGGAACTAGATAAAAAAAAAAAGAGGCAATCATGTCCTGAATGTTTATTTAGCTTTTTAAATCTAATTTAGTCAAAATAAAATCCATGTTTTTGCCTATTCCTATTTAAGGGGATTTTTCTTTTTTAGTATCTCATGTTGTAAACACTGAAGAGTTATAAATGGCTATGAGTATTAAAATCTTATTTAAGGATCTTTGAAATTTTGACTCAAAAATCAATGTTTTTCATTTGACTAAAATTCATCTCCAATATTTTCCAAAGACTACTGGACTTTTGCTTAACAGATATTCATTTCAAACTCTCATTGGTATCAAATGTAAAGGGCAGTAAACACCAAATGTATTTATCATCTGTTACTATGCTCTATATATTACAGTTCTATATGCTGAAGGTGCCTCTAAAGATTAGCAACATGTAGCTATTTAAGGCATAAATTTTCTTCAAAAATTTTTTCATGACAACTCAAAACTTTCCTGGGACAATGTAGGAAAATCCAGAATTGCGAAATCTGAGCTTTATTGGGCTTTCCTTCCATATCTGCTACTTAATTGCTGTATAGTGTGGGGAAATGGCTATCCTTCTGCTTCCTCTGTAAAATGTGGATAATAATGCCACCCTATAGGGTTCTTCTGAGGATTAAATAATGGACTTGACAGTGCTGTAGAGAACTTAAAGCATATAAGTATAAAAAATTTCACCTGACACTTTCAGATACTTTCAACTTTTAATTTGTTCAAAACAGAGAATTAACCTAACATGTAAAAATGTAACTGCTCAATTTTGGCAGGGGGTAGCTCCCAATAATAAATAATAAATTCATACTCTGTGTGTGGTCTGACAGTGGAGACACTTGCTGAACTGGTACTTGGCTCTTCAGCGATTCCTCCACCATCCAAAAACATAGTGACTGCCATCTCCAGATTATTGTTGCAGGCTTCAAGCATATGTTTCCCTACACTTTCACTTGCACCTGAAATAGTATAAAAACAAGAAAAAAGTTTAAAAAAAGACACCTTCTTACATTCAGTTCACATCAGAATACAGAATTCCAAGCAAATAGTACTTTTCCCTCTCTAGAACGAATGATTTTTAAAACAAAAACTGTTTACTTCTATGCTTGTTGGCTGACTACTGTGAAATATACAGAGCTAGAAAAGAAAGCAGCAGCATTAAAAATAGTAGTCTTCCTTCATAATAAAACAAAAACTAAATAAAGCATTTATTTGCCATTTCTTTATATGGGCCGACTATATATTTGTTAATAAACTAAAAAAGAAAATGAAAAACTATGCTCTAGAAAGTTAGAAATATTTTGTTAGAAAGAATACATTCAGTTACCAATTTCTACTTCTATAAGAAAAGAAACACTTTAATAACAACGGGAGAGAAGGAAGATGGGATTTTTTGTCAAAGATATAACTAAGTCAAAATTTGGTAAGAAATGTCAATCTTCATCATTTAAAACTGGTCCTATCACACACTCACTTGTACAGTAAAGCAAGCATAATCTGTTTGATGCAATGTAAACTGGTAAAGCCCTTTAACAAATCAATTTTATAACATAATGCCTGTTACTTTTTTGACCCAGTAATTTGGGCGTGTGGTCTAAATAAGATCTATATGAATCTATATAAAGTCTAAATAAATCTAAATAAATCTAGTCTAAATAAACCTATATAAAACACATGCATAAACATATCTATACACATGTCCAGTATAGCTTCAGTTAAAATTGAAAAATTATAGATAACATAAATGTCTAATAGTAGTAGAGTCTAAATTGTAAATCTATTTGGTGGGACATTTTGTGGGCATTAAAAAGCATCTCAGGGGCTTCCCTGGTGGCACTGTGGTTGAGAGTCCGCCTGCCAATGCAGGGGACACGGGTTCGTGCCCTGGTCTGGGAAGATCCCACATGCTGCGGAGCGGCTGGGCCCATGAGCCATGGCCGCTGAGCCTGCGCGTCCGGAGCCTGTGCTCTGCAACGGGAGAGGCCACAACATGAGAGGCCCGCGTACCACCAAAAAAAAAAACAAAAAACAAAAAACCATCTCAGGTCACAAGAAACTATATTCAATATCCTGTAATAAACCACAATGAAAAAGAAAAAAAAATAAAAAGGGAAAAAAAAAAAAACATCTTGGGCTTTCCACTTGGGATGACCTTCCTTCTGCCTCAACTGTGTCCCTTAAGAGTCTCCTGCAGTGAAGGCTGTGGGTGTGGGTGTGGTTTTTTGTTTGTTTTTTTGGTCTGACAACGCCTTTGTTTTGCTATTGTTCCTGAAAGACAGTTTCACCACTGGATATTCGTTTCTAAGGCTGACAGCTATTTTCTCTCAGTACATTGAAGATAGCATTCCAGTGTCTTCTGTTGTTGCTTCTGAGAAGTAAGTTGCCAGACTAAAGAAAAACATTTTTATACCAATCTGTGGTTTCTCTCTAGTTGCTTTTAAGATCTTCTCTGTCTTTGGTCTTCTGCAGTTTCACTCTATTTCCTGGGGCTGATTTTATTTATCCTCCTTGGGATTCACTGGACTTCCACCATAAGGACTGTTTTCATTTATCAGTTCTGAAAAATTCTCAGACATTTCTATTTAAAAATTACCACACAAGCTTTAAATGATACATTAAACAAGATGGACTTAATTGATATTTATAGGACATTCCATCCAAAAACAACAGCATACACTGTCTTCTCAAGTGCTCATGGAACATTCTCCAGGATAGATCTTATCCTGGGTCACAATTCAAGCCTTGGTAAATTTAAGAAAATTGAAATCGTATCAAGTATCTTTTCCAACCACAATGCTATGAGACTAGATATCAATTACAGGAAAAAAATCTGTGAAAATTACAAACACATGGAGGCTAAACAGTACACTACTAAATAACCAAGAGATAAATGAGGAAATCAAAAAATACCTAGAAACAAATGACAATGAAAACACAATGACCCAAAACCTATGGGATGCAGCAAAAGCAGTTCTAAGAGGAAGTTTATAGCAATACAATCTTACCTCAAGACACAAGAAACATCTTAGATAAACAACCTAACCTTACACCTAAAGCAATTAGAGAAAAGAAGAACAAAAAACGCCCAGAGTTAGCAGAAGAAAAGAAATCATAAAGATCAGATCAGAAATAAAAGAAAAAGAAATGAAGGAAACAACAGCTAAGATTAATAAAACTAAAAGCTGGTTCTTTGAGAAGATAAACAAAATTGATAAACCACTAGCCAGACTCATCAAGAAAAAAAGGGAGAAGACTCAAATCACTAGAATTAGAAATGAAAAAGGAGAAGTAACAACTGACATGGCAGAAATACAAAGGACCATGAGAGATTACTATAAGCAACTATATGCCAATAAAATGGCCAACCTGGAAGAAATGGACAAATTCTTAGAAAAGCACAACCTTCCGAGACTGGACCAGGAAGAAATAGAAAATATAAACAGACCAATCACAAGCACTGAAATTGAAACTGTGATTACAAATCTTCCAACAAACAAAAGTCCAGGACCAGATGGATTCACAGGCAAATTCTATCAAACATTTAGAGCTAACACCTGTCCTTCTCAAACTCTTCCAAAATATAGCACAGGGAGGAACACTCCCAAACTCATTCTATGAGGCCACCATCACCCTGATACCAAAACCAGATGAAGAGGTCACAGAAAAGAAAACTACAGACCAATATCACTGATGAACACACATGCAAAAATCCTCAACAGAATACTAGCAAACAGAATCTAACAGCACATTAAAAGGATCATACACCATGATTAAATGGGGTTTATCCCAGGAACGCAAGGATTCTTCAATATATGCAAATCAATCAATGTGATAAACCATATTAACAAATTGAAGGAGAAAAACCATATAATCATCTCAATAGATACAGAAAAAGCTTTCAACAAAATTCAACACCCATTTATGATAAAAACCCTCCAGAAAGTAGGCATAGAGGGAACTTACCTCAACATAATAAAGGCCATATATGACAAACCCACAGCCAACATTGTTCTCAATAGTGAAAAACTGAAACCATTTCCACTAAGATCAGGAACAAGACAAGGCTGCCCACTCTCACCACTATTATTCAATATAGTTTTGGAAGTTTTAGCCATAGCAATCAGAGAAGAAAAAGAAATAAAAGGAATCCAAATCAGAAAGGAAGAAGTAAAACTGTCACTGTTTGCAGATGACATGATACTATACAGAGAATCCCGAAGATGCTACCAGAAAACTACTAGAGCCAACCAGTGAATTTGGTAAAGTAGCAGGATATAAAATTAATGCACAGAAATCTCTAGCATTCCTATACACTAATGATGAAAAATCTGAAAGAGAAATTAAGGAAACACTCCCATTTACCACTGGAACAAGAAGAATAAAATACCTAAGAATAAACCTAACTAAGGAGACAAAAGACCTGCATGCAGAAAACTATAAGACACTGAGAAAAGAAATTAAAGATGATACAAACAGATGGAGAGATATACCATGTTCTTAGATTGGAAGAATCAACACTGTGAAAATGACTATACTACCCAAAGCAATCTACAGATTCAATGCAATCCCTATCACACTACCAATGGCATTTTTCAAAGAACTAGAACAAAAAAATTTCACAGTTTGTATGGAAACACAAAAGACTCCAAATAGCCAAAGCAATCTTGAGAAAGAAAAATGGAGCTAGAGGAATCAGGCTCCCTGCCTTCAAACTATACTACAAAGCTACCGTAATCAAGATAGTATGGTACTGGCACAGAAACAGAAATATAGATCAATGGAACAGGACAGAAAGCCCAGAGATAAACCCACATGCCTATGGTCACCTTATCTTTGATAAAGGAGGCAAGAATATACAATGGAGAAAAGACAACCTCTTCAGTAAGTGGTGCTGGGAAAATTGGACACCTACATGTAAAAGAATGAAATTAGAACACTCCCTAAAACCATACACAAAAATAAACTCGGGCTTCCCTGGTGGCACAGTGGTTGAGAGTCTGCCTGCCAATGCAGGGGACACGGGTTCGTGTCCCGGTCCGGGAAGATTCCACATGCCGCGGAGCAGCTGGGCCTGTAAGCCATGGCCGCTGGGCCTGCACGTCCGGATCCTGTGCTCCACAACAGGAGAGGCCACAACAGTGAGAGGCCCGCATACCGCAAAAATAAATAAATAAATAATAAATAAATAAACAAACTCAAAATGGATTAAAGACCTAATGTAAGGCCAGACACTATAAACCTCTTAGAGGAAAACATAGGCAGAACACTCTACGATATACATCACATCAAGATCCTTTTTGACCCACCTCCTAGAAAAATGGAAATAAAAACAAAAATAAACAAATGGAACCTAATGAAACTTAAAAGCTTTTCCACATGAAAGGAAACCATAAACAAGACGAAAAGCCAACTCTCAGAATGGGAGAAAATATTTCCAAACGAAGCAACTGACAAAGGATTAATCTCCAAAATATACAGGCAGCTCATGCAGCTCAGTATCAAAAAAATGCAAACAACCCAATCCAAAACTTGGCAGAAGACCTAAAGAGGCATTTCTCCAAAGAAGATATACAGATTGCCAACAAACACATGAAAGGATGCTCAACATCACTAATCATCAGAGAGATGCAAATCAAAACTACAATAAGGTATCACCTCACACGGGTCAGAATGGCCATCATCAAAAAATCTACAAACAATAAATGTTGGAGAGGGTGCGGAGAAAAGGGAACCCTCTTGCACTGCTTGTGGGAATGTAAACTGACACAATCACTATGGAGAACAGTATGGAGGTTCCTTAAAAAACTAAAAATAGAACTATCATATGACCCAGCAATCCCACTCCTGGGCATATACCCTGAGAAAACCATAATTCAAAAAGAGTCATGTACCACAATGTTCATTGCAGCTCTATTTACAATAGGCAGGACACGGAACCAACCTAAGTGTCCATCTACAGATGAATGGATAAAGAAGATGTGGCACATATATACAATGGAATATTACTGAGCCATAAAAAGAAACGAAATTGAGTTATATGTAGTGAGGTGGATGCACCCAGAGTCTGTCATACAGAGTGAAGTAAGTCAGAAAGAGAAAAACAAATACCGTATGCTGACACATATACATGGAATCTAAAAAAAAACAACTGTTCTGAAGAACCTAGGGGCAGGACAGGAATAAAGATGCAGATGTAGAGAATGGACTTGAGGACACGGGGAAGGGGAAGGTTAAGATGGACACGGGGAAGGGGAAGGTTAAGCTGGGACGAAGTGAGAGAGTGGCATGGACATATATACACTACCAAATGTAAAACAGATAGCTGGTGGGAAGCAGCCGCATAGCACAGGGAAATCAGCTCAGTGCTTTGTGACCACCTGGAGGGGTGGGATAGGGAGGGTGGGAGGGAGACCCAAGAGGGAGGAGATATGTGGATATATGTATACGTATAGCTGATTCACTTTGTTATACTGCGAAAGTAACACACCACTGTAAAGCAGTTATAACTCCAATGAAGATGTCAAAAATAAATAAAAATTGCCTTACTCCTTCATTCACACTTATTCTGGAACTCCAATTAGATGTATGTTAGAACTCTTCATTCTATGCTGTGCCAATTTGTATTTTACCTGTTCATGAGCTTTTAATTTTAGTTAATTTTTTATAACTAGAAGTTCTGGGGTTTTTGTTTCCTAATCTGCCTGGTCAGAGACCCTTACTTCATACTCACATTTCTTTTCATTTCTTCTAATATATTAATCAAACTTACTGGAATTACTAAGACAAAATATAAACTTTCTGCAGTCTCTAGAGGTCACTGTCTCATTTCTGCTGGCTCTTGCTCACTATGCAATGTTTTTTTGTGCACTTTGTGATTTTTTTTTGACTATGATCTCAAGTGGCTTGGAATTTTAATCTGTAGATTTTTGAAGGCTGGGTTGAAGGTACATCTCTCCTAAGAGAAGGTAACTTGAGAGATTTTGTAAGGTACCTGAAGGCACCACCAAACAGAGACTATTTAAAATACATTCTTGGGGCTTCCCTGGTGGTGCAGTGGTTAAGAATCTGCCTACCAATGCAGGGGACATGGGTTCGAGCCCTGGATGCGGGAAGATCCCACATGCCACAGAGCAACTAAGCCCGTGAGCCACAACTACTGAGCCTGCACTCTAGAACCTGCTCGCCACAACTACTGAGCCTATGTGCCACAACTACTGAAGCCCTCGCGCCAAGGGCCCATGCTCCACAAGAGAAGCCACCGCAATGAGAAGCCTGTGCACCACAACGAAGAGTAGCCCTCACTCGCCGCACTAGAGAAAGCCTGTGAGCAGCAACGAAGACCCAATGCAGCCAAAAATAATAAATGTTAGTTCTTAAAAAAAATTTCTTTAAATAAAATACATTCTTGACTTGAAGTTTTATGAAACCACATGGGAAATGTGACCCTGTAAGGACCCTTGTTATAAATTCTCAGTGAAGATTTCTCCTGCCACACCCCAAATGCCAAGGTCCCCGCTTCATGTATGGGAAGGTTCTCCTTTCAGATTCCTCTCCTTAGGAAGGCTGCAAGCTTGTTTCCTGTGCCCTCTGATGCCATCAAAAGAGAAGTTCAAAGCCATCCAGTTCGGGCAGATTCAACCAGGGTGAAAGCTTACTTTAAACCTTGCTAACATCTCATTTCCAATTTCATTTCATTTTTAGCTTCTGAATATTCTTTACTTTCTTGCCAGCCCAATGATGCATTTTGAAAGATTTTAAAAAATATTTTATTCAGGATTTTCCTCACTTGGGAGGGTTATTCATGGTATCTCTCTAGTTTAGTCCTACTGCCAGAAATGAACTGCTGACTCTACTCTTAATATCTTTCATTTGTTTTCTCTTCTCTATTATTATCTCTAAGACTTTAAAATCAAGTCCTTAATTCTTCTTACCTGGATTACTACAATAGGTTCCTAACTGATCATCATTCTATCTTCCACTTTGCTGCTGAAGTTATGTTCCAAAATACAAGTGTGCTTATAACACACAAACACACACACACAGTTTAAGTTAATAGCTCTCTGACACCCACAGTATAAATTCCAAAGTTCTTATGATCTGGCGAGTCCTCTGTGATCAGACGTCAGCTTATCTCTCTGGCTTTTCCTCTCCATCCTATGCAATTCAGTACAGTCACACCAAATTACACGCTTGGAAAGTCTTTATTCCCCTTATCTCTCCCTTCGTCTAGTTCATGCATGCTCAAGAATCACCATAAGTGTTACTTTTTTCAATTCCTGTGCTAAGCATTCTCTACACTACCTCCTCCCCACTCACACCACTGTGATACTCTTCTATTACATACATGGACATACTACTAAGCAGTAAATACTTGTTTACTTTCTAGCTCCCCCAAAAGAGCAGAAGCTTCTTTTTTTTTTTTTTTTTTTTTATATATT
Source organism: Phocoena sinus (assembly GCF_008692025.1). Taxonomy (NCBI): domain Eukaryota; kingdom Metazoa; phylum Chordata; class Mammalia; order Artiodactyla; family Phocoenidae; genus Phocoena; species Phocoena sinus. The sequence continues at coordinate 72,646,959 of NC_045766.1, read as the reverse complement.
TTTTTTTTTTTTTTTTTTTTTTGATGTTGGGGGTAGGAGTTTATTAATTAATTTATTTTTGCTGGGTTGGGTCTTCGTTTCTGTGCGAGGGCTTTCTTTAGTCGTGGCAAGCGGGGGGCCACTCTTCATCACGGTGCGCAGGCCTCTCACTATCGCGGCCTTTCTTGCTGCGGAGCACAGGCTCCAGACGCGCAGGCTCAGTAGGTGTGGCTCACGGGCCCAGCCGCTCCGCGGCATGTGGGATCCTCCCGGACCGGGGCACGAACCCGTGTCCCCTGCATCGGCAGGCGGACTCTCAACCACTGCGCCACCAGGGAAGCCCAGAGCAGAAGCTTCTTGAACACAGGGGTTGATTTTTTTCTTGGTACCCCAGCATCTAATGTCATGTTCGCTTGCATGTGATCAATATCTAATAAACTGACCTAAAACTATCTCATAGTACTTCAGCTAACCAGTTAGTACACTGGGGAAAGAAAGGCCAGACTTCAGCCAAAACAACCCTTCTATATCCTTTGAATTTTTTTCCTCTTGGCTGCGCCACACGTTTGTGGGATCTTAGTTCCCTGACCAGGGATTGAATCCGGGCCCTGGCAGTGAAAGCGCCGAGTCCTAACCACTGGACCACCAGGGAATTCCCCTATCCTTTGAATTTTAAACCGCATATATTTTATGTTTTAAATTTCATTTATAAAGCAATATGGTTACGCTGTGGAAATCACAAACAGCAAATGGGTATTTAGGATAAATGAACATAAGATAAAATGTCCAGTGAAAGCATCATATACAAATTTTAAATATGCTATATTTCAAACAACATAAAGTGAAAATCACATGCTCCAAAAAACTCTCAGATGATATTGAGCAGCTACAGCTTTGTCAGAAAGCTGACAAAGACATATCTAAATGCTAGTAAAAAACAAAAAAAGAACAAAATTATTTCATGGAACATGACAGGAAAAAAGCATTAATATATAATGTTGTGATTTAATGTTAACTCAATAAGTAACATTATAAAAAAAATCAATCATTTCACTTAAATCTCCAGAAATTTACATATTTATGTTACTGAAAAATCTTTTTTGGGAACTGGACAAATACAGAATTGCCTTCTATTTGGGGTGTGCCTTATGTCTGGGTATATATGGTAATTTAAGTTACATAGGGCCAGGGATGTTTTTTCTTTAAAAGGGCTTCATATGGGCTTCCCTGGTGGCGCAGTGGTTGAGAGTCAGCCTGCCAATGCAGGGGACACGGGTTCGTGCCCCGGTCCGGGAAGATCCCACATGCCGCGGAGCAGCTGGGCCCGTGAGCCATGGCCACTGAGCCTGTGCGTCTGGAGCCTGTGCTCCGCAGCGGGAGAGGCCACAACAGTGAGAGGCCTGCATACCGCAAAAAAAAAAAAAGGGCTTCATATATTACTCAAAATTGAGAAACTTTCCTCCACTATTCTCTCTTCAACTGCAAACAGCCCATCAGTCAACCAACAAATCCTACAGCTTCCATCTAATTAACAACACCCCTATCCATACTGTTCTATGCCCACTGCTATACTCTTTGTTCATGCCTTCAACATCTCTTACATGAACTATCACATTTCTTTGCTCTTGGTCATGCTCCTTTTGATAAACCTTCTATATCGCAAAAGAATGTAAATTTGATTATCTCCCCTGTTTCAACAGTTCTGCACTGCTGACTGGAAAACTTTTCATCTCTCTTGAGCTGCACACAAGATTTGGCCCTTATAAACTGCTCCTATTTTATACCCTTCTGCTTTCATCTCACCTCTGTACCATTCCCTCCAGGTGAAGATGCTTTTGTAACCTAGGCAGATCACTTGGTGGTACTTTACAATGCCATGCCTCTGTATGATATGGAGAGTGACAGCAGGAAAATCAGTCCCATCATTCTTCTTTTTTTTTTTTAATTTTATTTATTTATTTATTTTTGGCTGCGTTGGGGTTGGGTCCTCGTTGCTGCATGCAGGCTTTCTCTAGTTGCGGTGCGTGGGCTTCTCACTGCGGTGGCTTCTCTTTCCAGAGCACGGGCTCCGGGGGGGTGTGGGCTTCAGCAGTTGTGGTGCATGGGCTCAGCTGCTCCGCGGCATGTGGAATCTTCCTGGACCAGGGCTTGAACCCGTGTCCCCTGCACTGGCAGGCGGATTCTTAACCACTGCACCACCAGGGAAGTCCCAGTCCCCTCATTTTTCTTGACAACACACCAAATACCCACCTGTTAAGTTGTGGACCTTCCCCCTCCCTCCTCGCCCTAAAGTATATACAATAACAGATACTACTTTTCCACAGGGCCTTATCTCTATCCTTGTCTCTGCTAGCTCTTCTATCTTACAGACTTTAAAAACTCACTGAACTGGCCAGTTCTCACTTTTCTCAAACCAGTTCTCTCTCCATAAGTCCTCAGTCAAGCTGAACCAAAAGTTCTCAAATTCTATACTATATATAAAATAAGCAATAAGGTCCTACTATATAGCATAAGGAACTATATTCAATATCTTATAATAAACTATCATGGAAAAGAATAAGAAAAAATATATATATATACACGTATGTATAACTGAATCACTTTGCTGTACACCAGAAACTAACACAACATTGTAAAAACTATACTTCAATAAAAATAAAATAATTTAAAAAATAAAAAGTTCTCAAGTTCTAGTACATACAGACTTATATTCTCACCATTAGGAAACACTTTAAAAAAGTGAAATCTCAGACTTCCTTGTGGTGCAGTGGTTAAGGATCCGCCTGCCAATGCAGAGAACATGGGTCCGAGCTCTGGTCTGGGAAGATCCCACATGCCACAGAGCAACTAAGCCCAGGCGCCACAATCACTGAGCCTGCGCTCTAGAGCCCATGAGCCACAACTACTGAGCCCGTGTGCCACAACTACTGAAGCCCATGCGCCTAGAGCCTGTGCTCTGCAACAAGAGAAGCCACCACAATGAGAAGCCTGTGCACAGCAACGAAGAGTAGCCCCTGCTTGCCGCAACTAAAGGAGGCCCGCACACAGCAACAAAGACCCAACACACAAAAATAAAAACAAATTCAACTTTTTGAGGGAAAGGAGGAGTTCAAATATCCCAGTAGCCAACTGTATGTTAGGTAATTAAATACAGACTCTTGGGGCAAAACCAGCACAAATTTGATGAAAATTTTCCATATCATTACTCATAAAACCTGAAGCTTTCAGCGCTTCTCTAATATTTTTACATTGTGTCCAGTTATACTGGTTACATTACTATATTTCTTAAATGCTAGTCTAAAAGTTCAGTGTCTATTGTACTCCACCATTTTAATTTATCTACCCAGCAGCTTCTGAAAATTAAAAGGTTCCTGTATGTAAACTACTCTGGCTACTTATTCCAGCAAGAGATGCATGAACTATTATCTTTGCCCCATAATAAACCCTAAAACTAGCTTCTGAATGACACCTACTTATCTTTTTCTTTTCAGAGAATTAAATGGCTGAGTTTATACCATTTTGGCTCTTGTCTCTCTAGGTGCTCACCACACTGCACTAAAGCACCACAAAAGGGACAGACAACATGCTGGGACTTCCCTGGTGGCGTAGTGGTTAAGACTCTGCGCGCTCCCAATGCAGGGGGCCCACGTTCGATCCCTGGCCGGGGAACTAGATCCCATATGCATGCCACAACTAAGAATTCACATGCCACAGCTAAGGAGCCCGTGTGCTGCAACAAAGGAGCCAGCAAGCTGCAACTAAGGAGCCCACGTGCTGCAACTAAGGAGCTCGACTGCTGCAACTAAGACTTAGTACAACCAAATAAATAAATAAATATTAAAAAAAAAAAGAACATGCTGATGCAGGATCGAAACTCCCTTCTGCTATAATAGCAACCAATCCCAGCTGCTTCACTCCTTTTGAAATTTGTTCATAAGGAAATTCAACTTAAAAATGACCACTGCTGGGAATTCCCTGACAGTCCAGTGGTTAGGACTTGGCCCTTTCACTGCAAATCCCGGGTTCAATCCCTGGTGGGGGAACTAAGATCCTGCAAGTGGCCCCCCCAAAAAAGAGCTGATGTAGAAACACAGGAAAATGTAAAAAAAGTATAGGTGAGTATTCCAGAGATCTACTGAACTATAGATTAAAATAGAATTTATTAAAAGGGATTATACCGAGAATGACTTTAAGACAAAAATAAAGCTATAATAAAGGAAATAATAACTGTGATATTTTGGGGGGCAGAAGGTGTCAACACTCGAGGCTCAGAATTGCTCTTTTTAACATCTTTATTGGAGTATAATTGCTTTATAATGGTGTGTTAGTTTCTGCTGTATAACAAAGTGAGAACTGCCATTCTTATCTATAATCCTCACTTAACCATTTAGTGCTAGAATCTAAACTATAGGCAGCGTATCATATATTTGTTGACAATCTGACAGGATAACTTCCATCATTGGAGCTTGTCAGTATAGTGACCTAAGAGCTTTCCATAAAAGGGGTCTCTACTCATGAGATTTTTTAAAAAAGAAGCACATGCTAAATCCTGGCAAGACTGAAGAAGACAGTATTAGAGAGGGGCCCAAGAAGCAAAATACACCATTCACTTTCTTAAATAAAGCCAAATTATCTGAGCTATCTGTGCTTGTATAATCAGGCATTCTTAGTTTATCACTTGTTTTAGCACTTAGTGTATCTTTTTTTTCTTTTAAAACGTAGATCCTGCCCCCACTCCAATTGGAAGGGTCTGGGTAGGGCCCAGGAATATGCCATTTTTTAAAACATTTATTTATTTATTTGGATGTGCTGGGTCTTAGTTGCAGCAGGAGCGCTCCTTAGTTGTGGTTCGCGGGCTCCTTTGTTATGGCTCACCAGCTCCTTAGTTGCGGCACATGGGCTCCTTAGTTGTGGCATGCGAACTCTCAGTTGCAGCATGCATGTGGGATCTAGTTCCCTGACCAGGGATCAAACCCAGAGCCCTTGCATTGGGAGCACAGTCTTAACCACTGCACCACCAGGGAGGTCCCAAGTGTATCGTTTTAGAAACAGAAGATAACTGAAGGATAATGAAAGGTTCCAGTGGTTCTTAATGTCAGGAAGTAGTAGAGGCATCTAGAAATGTGAGACACCATTTTTGGTGTTTCATGATTAGGGGATGGGAGCACTACTGGCATTTAGTGGAGAGAAGCCAGGGGTGCCTCAGTAGCTTGGAAAACGTCTCCCCTCCCCTAAAGATTTCTCACACCTTCATTTCAGACTTCTGGCCTCCAGAACTGAGAGAATAACTGTGTTAAGCAATGCAGTTTGTGGTAATTTGTTACAGCAGCCACAGGAAACTCATACAAGTGCTAAATCTTCTGCAATGAACAGAACAGTCCTACAGAACAAGAAACTGTCCTAGCCAAAATGCCAACAACACTTCCACTTAGCTAAACAGAGGAACAGAAGGTTAACTGAGAGGGCAAAGGAAAAGTAAGGAGGGCTAAATGATATAGAGGACAGGAACAGTGATAAACAAATTTAAACAAGTTACAAGTTTTACCTATATACTTAGAGGTAATAACAATTTTTGATGAGTCAGCCGTAAAAAATTTGAACTTCTCTCTTATTATATTCAGAATGAAGAACAAATCTTTTTTAAAAGGGGGAGGGGGGCCTTTAAAAGAAACTTGTAGGTTTAAACTACCTGTAAACCTGTTCATGGGCTTATTTTGAGGTCTCAATATTATAGGTAGCAGCAGGATAGCTTAATCTAACCCAGGGTCTTAGTTTGTTCAGGCTGCTGTAACAAAAATACAATAGACTGGGTGGCTTAAACAATGAACATAATATCTCTCACAGTTCTGCAGGTTGGGAAATCAAAGATCAGGCTCCAGTAGATTTGGTGTGTGATGCAGGCCCACTTCCTGGTTGATAAGACAGTTGTCTTCTGTGTGTGTACTCACATGGTAGAAGGGCCCAGATAGCTCTCTGGGGTCTCCTTTTTAAGTACACTAATCCCATTCATAAGGACTCTACCCTCATGACCTAACCACCTCCCAAAGGCCCCACCTCCTAATAACATCACACTGGGGGCTCAGGATTTCAAAATATCAAATTTTGGGAAGGACACAAAAATTCAGTCCATAACCCCCCATAATCCATATCTATGGCCAAAGTCCCACTGTACTGTTTCTCACCACATGCACTTTTTATTTAACCACTACCTTTTCTTCCATCTGCTTTAGCTTGCTAATGGCACCAAAGGCATTAAGCCAGCTTGTGGCACCCAATTTATCAGTGGCCATCTCCTTGCTGCTGCCTCTTAGTTCACACTCTTTCTCCTTTAATGACTTCATATAGAAAATAGCCCCAAACCTGTAATGCAGTCTATGTTTCCACCACAGCTGGAAAGAAGAATCAAGAGACATTTCAAACTTTAGTAGTCCTTTATACCTATTCTCTACACTATTTTCAATGCCGAAAGAACAGTCTCTTCACTATTATCAAGGAACCGAAGTATGGTAGTCACAGAGATTTTTTTTAAAAAGAAAAAAAATCCCTCTACAGACCCTTCCTTGCCCCACAGGGATAGAGCACAGAAATGACAGGGACACAAAGTGGTTACTTTTTGGTTCTACACTTCCCCTAGAAATGGTAATAAAGCCAGCCAGACTATCCACCAAGGAAATGAGAGTCGGTGACAGTTGCAAGAAGTAAGATGAAAGTTCAACCTCCTCACTGGTCTCCCATCCTGGAGTTTTTAAGTATTGAGGAATAGAAAATATTTTTTAAAAAATTTATATACAAGCACTATGGAGAACACTATGGAAGTTCCTTAAAAAACTAAAAATAGAACTACCATATGATCCAGCAATCCCACTCCTGGGCATATATCCGGATAAAACCATAATTTGAAAGGATACATGCACCCCACTGTTCACTGCAGCACTACTGACAGTAGCCAAGACAGGGAAGCAATGTCCATCGACAGAGGAACAGATAAAGGAGATGTGGTATATACACACAGTGGAATATTACTCAGCCATAAAAAAGGATGAAATAATGCCATTTGCAGCAACATGGATGAACCTAGAGATTATCACACCAAGTGAGATAAGTTAGTCAGAGAAAGACAAAATGCAAAATGGTGTATGTATCAATAGTAACTTAGGAAAATAGTATGACTTTCTTAAAGTCACACACCTATCATATGATCCCACTCCTAACTATTTATCCAAAGGAAATGAAAACGTATATTCACACACTTGTACATTAATGTTTTGGGCAGCTTTATTTATAATCTCCCAAACAAGAAACAACACAATTATCCATTCATTTAATGGATAAACAAATTGTAGTATATCCATACAATGGTATATTATTCACCAATAAAAAGGAACTACTCATACCACAACATCATGAATGAATCTCAAATGCAGTATGCTAAGTAAAAGAAGCCAGACTCAAAAGAAGCCCGACTACATACTGTGATTCCATTTATATGACATTCTGGAAAAGAATAGACAAAAAGATTAGGCTACAGGTGAGAGGAGGGATTGACTACAAAGGGGCGGCGGGAAATTTTTGAGGATAGAACTGTTCTGCATCTTGGGGACTTCCCTGGTGGTGCAGTGGTTAAGAATCTGCCTGCCAATACAGGGGATATGTGTTCCAACCCTGGTCCAGGAAGATCCCACATGCTGCAGAGCAACTAAGCACATGTGCCCTAACTACTGAGCCTGAGCTCTAGAGCCTGCGAGCCACAACTGCTGAGCCCATGTGCCGCAACTACTGAAGCCTGCATGCCTAAAGCCCGAGCTCCGCAACAAGAGAAGCCACCGCAATGAGAAGCCCACACACCGGAACGAAGAGTAGCCACCGCTCGCCGCAACTAAAGAAAGCCTGCACACAGCAAGACCCAATGCAGCCAAAAATAAATAAATAAATTTATTTTTAAAAAAAAAGAACTGTTCTGCATCTTTATTGTGGTTTTACGACTGTATGCACTTATGAAAACTTTAACTCTACACTAAAAAGGTTAAATTTTACTGTATGCAAATTATACCCTTTATTTTAACAGAATTTGGGTTTACATTTTGTATGTGTTCTTTTTATTTCATTTTTTAAAACAATTAATTTTTATTGCATTTTTACTAAAGCATTAGTTTCTGGGGAATTCCCTCCTTTCACTGCTGAGGACCCGGGTTCGATCCCTAGTTGGGGAACTAAGATCCCCCAAGCCACGTGTGGCGTAGCAACCCCCAAAAAAAAGAAAAATTAAAAGTATTGGTCTATGAAGATTTTTTTTTAAGGGGGGGGCGGTCCTTTCCTACAAATAAATTTGAGAAGCACTGACCTATACATATAACCCTAACTCACTTTACTTCTCTGGGCCTTCAATTTCTCATTTTAACTCAGAAATGGGTCAATATGGTTTCTAAGATGTCTTCCAACCCTAACCAAGAAAAATCTGTGAATATTCAATGATTTCTGGTTTCCTAAAGTGCCTACATAATATCTGACATATTACCCTACTCCTAATGTTTGAAGTACCATCACATTCTCCTGGTTTTCCTCCTACATCTTTGGTTTCTTCCGATCCTTCTCTGTACTTTCTTCTTTACCGTCTGTTAGATGTTAGTGTTCCTTCAGCTTTGTGTCCTGGAACAAAGGACACATCCACTTTTATAGCTTCAACTGCCATCAATATGACTCATCAGATGTCACTCTTCTTTCTAGACCCAAATATTCATTTCCCTACTGAACAGCTCCATTTGGAAGTCCCACAGGCAGCAACTTACCTAAGCTGAACTAATCATCTCCCCAAACCTCTGCTACTATTCCATACCTTCACAAATTGTATTATTATACACTTAGACATCCAAAACAGAATCCTAAGCTTCATTCTGACTCCTCTGAATTCTTCCCTTACCTTTCAGAGTCCACTTCTCTGCCACTAACTTATTTCAGGACACCAGCATCTTCAATTATTGCAACAGTCTTCTATTGATGTCTATGCCTACCTCTTCTCACCTATGGCCAAGTAGCTCTTTCTGAAAAAACCAAATATGATTGTGTCACTCCCCTAATTAAAACTTTTCACTGACTCCCCACTACATTCAGAATAAAGCCAAGATTTCTTAACATGAGTTACAAGGCCCTTCCTAATCTGGTACCCTCTTATCTCTTCAGCCCCATTTATTGCATCTCACACAAGCTATGCTCTCTTCATTTGGAATTATCATCAATTCCCTCAACCTACTGTCTCTCCTTTCTTGTCTCCATATGTATGCCTGTCCCTCTTTCCTCCAGGTCTCTGCACATGTTTCTCCTGCCAGAAACAGCTCCCCTCCAGGTTTTAGCTAAGAAATTATTTCTTCTGGAAAGCTTTTCTTGACCTCCCTCATTTGTGCTACCGTAACAGTTCCTTACCATTATCCCAATGTATTACAATACCCATTTATGTGTCTGTATTCCCATTAACCTTTAAGCTTTTTTTTTTTTTTTTTTTTTTTTTTTTTTGCGGTACACAGGCCTCTCACCGCTGTGGCTTCGCCCGTTGCGGAGCACAGGCTCCGGACGCGCAGGCTCAGCGGCCATGGCTCACGGGCCCAGCCACTCCGCGGCATGTGGGATCTTCCCGTACCGGGGCACGAACCCGTGTCCCCTGCATCGGCAGGCGGACTCTCAACCACTGCGCCACCAGGGAAGCCCAACCTTTAAGCTTTTTGAGGACAGACACCATGTCTTGCTCATGGCAGTATCCCCAAGATCTGAACCATGCCTAGCACATAGTAGTCTATTAATAAATACTGAGTCTACTAGTAAGAGTCTACTCGCAACTCAAAAAAAATTTATTCCCTCCCTAATTTCTGCTCAAACTTCATTAACACCTTTTGAAATAGTTCTTAAAATTCCAGAAGAGTTTTAATAACTAGATCACTTGCAACTCCCTTTCTTGACACAGAGAACTTAAATACACTTTAATACTAACCCAAGAAAAATGTATTGTAGAAAGAATATGAATGGAAGTTGACTACAAATCCAAATACTACAAACACCAAGAGTTTCTAATTTAACAAATATGCATTCATTCAACAATTTTAAAAAAGATTAAACTAAAGGGGTTCTATAATTTCATTAAGTCCGTGAATGCCTACTATACACAAAGCTTTATGGAATGCTACACTAGCAACCACTTGTACTCTTCTCAGCCTCACTTTCTATTCCCTTGCTTTTTGGCCTTACCTTCTGATTGTGTATTTACTTCTACCTATTCTATAGCATCTATATATCCCTCATCTCATGAATTATTCTGATTACATCTATGCATTTTGTATACGTGTGGCTGGATGTCAGTCCAAGTTGGTGTTAATGGGATACTGCCGTGGTTCAAAACATTTTAAAAAACTGCTCGTCTGGAATTACCTTCAGATCCAGTGGCACATTCTTTCCTCAGGTTTTGAGAACTGATTTAACTTCTGAAAGCAGTCAGCAGTCTAAGCCATGTATGAGAGCATCAACGGAGATCAAACTGAGTAATACTGTAAAATGTGGTAGACTATAAAATAACAGGACTGGATTTCTATGTAGCTTGAAATAATGCTAATGGCATCAATGGTAAAGGTACATAGCTTCTCAGTGTGACCACTTCAAAGACCATCACTTCCCTTGGCTATCTGCTTATCAAAGGGTTTAATCATAGGAAAAATGTTCACGATGTAACGTTAATTGAAAATTTCAGAATTCTAAATTATGTACATTATGATCCACAATGTAAAAATAATTTTAAAGTAATTTAAAAAATAAAAATAAGTATGTAAACAAGAACTGGAAGATAATATGTGAAATAAATAATATTGCTATTATGAGAATGAATTAGTGTTTCTTTTTTCAAAATTATTTCATGTGATATCTTTTTAATGTTTTTTAAAAGTCAGAGTCATCACTTCATACTCACACATCATAGAAAGAGAGTGTGAGAGAGATCTGTTCTATTTAGTGAGAAATAAAAGTTAAAATTCTTTCAATTTTCTCTTCTACTTCTAAATGCCACAGAAAAGGTAAGACTCACATTTTTGAAAATGCATTGCTTTCACCACAATGTTGGGCTTCCAAGTAAGTAAAATCTTTTTGAAATGAGAGCATAAACTCTTAAGGTCAGTTTCATTCATCTAGCAATAAATAAATTTCAAATACCTTTTTGTCATAAATACTACAATTTAAAATATTAGTTAAAATATTTTTAACTATATAACTATAAAATATACGTATATATATATACACGTATATATATATATATATATATATATACACACACACACACAAATTTTTTTAGGATATATGAAAGGGAATAAAGGGGTCAATCATGTGTTTCTAATATTTAATTACTATCTTGTAAAAAAATCATTATTATAAATCCATAATACATTAAGAAGAATCTATGGTATTTTTGCTTTTACAGACCTCCAGATACCACTGTCTACTGAGGGTCTCCAACTTGATTCAGGAATAGAAGGGCCTGTGACCAGGAAACAAGCCATGAAGACTAGCACACAGAAACAGAATTAAAGCAACTAAGTGAGTCACTTCATCTCACCACATTTTGGGTTTTGTCTACACCTACCAAAAATGTTGCATTAGAAGGAATAATGTGAGACTAAAACAATCCGAGTTCCTAAAGTGGTAGTTAGCATAAAAAACTGGAAAGAAATAGGTGGCATCTTAAACCACCTCTAGAAAATCTAAAGAAAAGATAATGATAATCACTTCTATATGTAATTCACTACAAAGATTTTTCTATATAAACATAATACAGCAGTATTAACTTATATACACAATAATTTTCTGATTTTCCCAATAATGATCTGCTTAGACACTGGGAAATGCATTACATCTCTAATATAATAGTCCAATCGCAATTTTTAAATATTAAGAAAAGTTATTCCAATTCTCATCCCAATTTTGTTACAAATTTTACTTTATCAACTGTGACTCGATGTTTCATGCCCACAAGCTAGACAATGCATCAAACATATAGTTATCGCTGCAAAGTAAAAAATAAAAATACCTTTAACTATAAAACGACAACTCGCAAACAACCGGCAGTGGTTAAAATATAAAATTTCACTTAACCAGATCTTGCACGTTAAACTCTGGATACATTGAAAATGGAAATGTTCTCTGCATCTAACAAACTACCAAATAATGTATAGATCTGCTAACATTCTGACCTCCTTACAAAATGACAAACTAGAACGGCAAAATTACACTCAGGCACATGTAGTACTCTTCTCTCAAATCACTCCACAGAGAACTTCATCATTTGCTCCGCCCTCTAATAACTCATGCAAAAAAAGTTCAGCACCATCACAGAGAACAAGACAGAGAGAATTCATAGAACGGCTTAGGGCCTTTCCTCCAGGCAGTAAGAGGATCTGCGTGTGCCCTTCGCAGGGGTCCAAAAGAAAAGAAAAACCGTGGGTTTGGGGTATACTGACATCCAGAAACTGATTTTGTCTCAAAGAAGTTTCTGCCGTCATTCCTATTTTATCAGCAGGAGGCCCTGGCGCCATCGTCTCAGTCTTTATTATTTTTTAATGGGGAGGTGGGAAACGCCACCGAAGATTCCTCCAGGCCTTTCCTATTAAGGTCTGGGGGGGTTCCCCCTCATTCTTTTCTTAAAACCTCAGTCTGGAGGGTACTCCTCAGCACCCCCCCCTTTCTGGCGGCCTATCCCCCGAGATCGGTAAAGGCGCTGCCGAACCCCCCAGCCTCGCCGTTAAGGCGGGAGGGCCCGAACACGCCAGGGCCACAGCGATGGCTCCGAGGGGCCCAGAAAGGGGAAGGGCAGGCCAGGGACGGGGGGGAGAATGACCTGGCCAAGGAAAAACGGAATAAGGAGGTGAGGGGATGCGCTGCACCCCAAGGCTGCACAGAGAAGAGGCGATGATGATGAAGGAGGAGGGCGGTGGCCCGGGTGCGGCCCCCCACCTCTCCCGCCCCCAGGTTCCCGGGCCGGCGGGGGAGGATGAGCTCGGCCCATTCCCCGGGTCTGGGCTGAAAGGGAGTGGGGAGGTTTCCCTCCACACTGCGAGAAGACCAAGAACGAGGGTATGGGGTGCGCGGGGGTAAGGGGGTGTCTCCCGCCTGAACCCGGAGACCCGACGCCGTCGTCGCCTCTTCCTCAGGAGGGAGGACGAGAGCTGTGGGTAAAGCCCGAGGGAGGAATGCATGAAGGTAAAGGGAAGCCCAGGGCAGACCGGCCGCCCGCTCCAGACCCCACTCTCCACCTTCCGGTAACCGCGTCTCTTACCGGTGATGGCGGTGAACTGCTGAATTAACCCCTTCAGCGCCGAGGACGCCGCGGAGCCCCCGTGGGCAGCCATCTTACCGCCGCCGCCGCTGCCGCCGAACAACAACACAGACACACACGGAACGCCCTCCCCCACCTCGCCGCCCGGTTTGCGCAGGCTCATTGACCGCCCCCAAGCTCCGCCCCGCCCACCCCGGCCCCCCGTGGCGGCCTGCGCAGGCGCACTTCCAGATCGGTCAGGCAGAGCTTTCTGCTCTCTGGGTTGGCTGCTCGGTTGCTGTCCGCCACCGCATCCTTCATTGCAACCTCTGGTGCCTTCCTCTCCAATCTCTAAGGCCAGTCTCAGAGACGCGAAATTGCTTCCCAAGTTTCCGAAGGGCTTGGTAGGTTGTAGGCTATTTGCGTTTCAGCTTCACAAGCTTTATTAACAGACCCAACTGCCGATGACAGTGTATTTTTTGTTTTTGCAACTCCAGAGCCCTCTGCTAGGTTTCCTGCAACTCCTATCAAAGTACAAATCTTACATCGTTGCACTAAAGCGACTTTCGCACCTGCTCCCCAGCCTCTAAACTAATTGATTAGTGCGGCAGCCCATGCATCAGAAGTAAAATACCAGAACCCGTGGTCCAGTCCACTTTCCTTCAATAGATTTGCAACACATCTTCCCTCAAGGTCTCAGTTTCCTCACCTATAAAATGAGAAGGTGTCATTTATGTAAGGAAAAAAATGTGTATATGTATATACAGTATAGGAAAGAAATGTATAGAAAGGTCACTGGAAAGGTGTCCTCAAAACAATAATGGTTACCTCTAAGAGAGGGAAGCAATGGAGGGCATGGTGAAAGCGGACCTTGAGGGGTTTTTTATCCTTTATTTTTAAACAGAGGTAATATTAGTATGTTAACTATATGATTTAAAGTACTTTAAAAAACAATTACAGGAGTACACTCAAATCTGGTGATCCACCCACCTTGAACATAAAGAGACTCAGTTTAGGTTCTAGCCTCCCACCTCCCACCCACATATTTTGCATCTACACAGAAAAATGGCCCAATAAAAGATGAGATGAGTCATCTGGAGAATTGACCCATCCTAAGAGTCTGTAAATGCGCTATTGGGATGAATTAAAAAATAACCAAGTTAAATCAAAGTAACCATAGGGTTATATGATTGGTGTATAAGAAAGCAGACTCCTAACCAAGAGTATTGTCAGTTAAATGACAACCTCCTAGGTTGCTGCAGTTTTCTAGGTGGGTTGAGGAAACCCAGGAACCAGTTGTAGATTTGGGAAGCTGTTTGGTTCACATTAACACAAAGGTGCAAAAATGGAGGTGAAAACCAAAGCAAGAAACAGTGTGACCTCTTCCTTCCTAAAGGCCTTAATCCTAAAGTCTGTGTCACTATAGCCAACCATGAAAAATGGGGTTCCAAATAAAATAGTCTCTCTACAAAAACTAGATGCAGTTATTTCTGTACCTCCATTAAATGGAGAGACTAACAATGAGATCTGTAGGTTTATTTCCAAGGTCTTAGGGTTCAGATATAGTGATGTCATTTTTAGATTAATCTTTTGAAAAACTGGTAAAGATCGTGGTATCCACAACTCTAGAAAAGATTTTGTAGAAATTAAAATGTAGGCTAAAAGAAAAGGAGGCAGGAAACTAATAACAAAACCTTGAAAATCAGTTTTGGATTGTTAAAGAATATGAAAGAGGGACTTCCCTGGTGGTACAGTGGTTAAGAATACACCTGCCGGTGCAGGGAACATGGGTTCCAGCCCCGGTCCAGGAGGATCCCACGTGCTGCAGAGCACCTGGGCCCGTGAGCCACAAGTACTGAGCCTGTGCTCTAGAGCCCCCGAGCCACAACTATTGAGCCTGCATGCCACAGCTACTGAAGCCTGTGCACCTAGAGCCTGTGCTCTGCAACAAAAGAAGCCACCGCAATGAGAAGCCCGTGCACCGCAACGAAGAGTAGCCCCTGCTCTCCACAACTAGAGAAAGCCCATGGGCAGCAACGAAGACCCAACACAGCCAAAAATAAATAAATTTATAAAAAAAAGAAAAGAATATGAAAGACCTTTAGAATCACAAGAAAAAATATATATCCCCCAAATCATGGAAAATATGTTCTTTAAAAAACATGGATTGTCCTCAGAAAATTGAACTGCAAAAGTATTATACATTGAATGACGGAAAATTAAAGTTTTAGATGACAAAGAGCAAATACCCAAAGCTAAACATCAGTTACTATTTGAATTCTTTCACCAAATTACACTAGGATTTTGTTTTTATTTTTAGGTCTGGTTTTAAGAGTCCCTGTCACAAATCTATTTGTAACATGTTACTGTAATTGAAGGGAATGACAGTAAATGAGCTAGAGGGGATATTCAAGATAATCTGATTCAACACTTCTATTTTATCACTACTCTCCTGAGAGAGAGTTTGAAAGAGTTGCTCAAGGTCACACAACGGTGGGGTAGAGACTGGAATCCAAATCCCTTGAATCCTAAATGTACTATACTTTGACTGTAAGCTAAAATGACAATATTTCTTTTATTTAAAAACCAGATAATTAGATTATGTAGCTTAAAAAAATCCAACTATATGCTGTTGATACAAGATATACCTAAAACATAAGGATAAAGAAAAATTAAGGGAAAAGTAAAAAAGACATGCAGAAGTACTATTAAGGAAATGAAAGGTGGAGTAACTATATTCATTTCAGACAAAATAGGCTTTAAAGCAAAATGTATCATTAGAGATAAGGGGGGGGCGGTCAATGACAAAAAGAACAAATCACCAGGAAAATAAAATAATTCTAAATCTGTATGCATCTAGTAACATGATCTCAAGTGTGTATAAAGAAAAATTAATTTTTAAAGAAGAAATGACAAACATACAATTATACAACCCCCATCTATCAGGCAAAAGTAGTAAAGGTACAGAAAATACTTATTCTATTCAAGCACCTGTGGAACAAAATAAAAATTGACCACAAAGCAATTCTCAACAAATGCCAAAGAATCATGATGATATAGAACATATTCTCTAAATATTGATCAGTTAAAAATTAGAAGTTAGTTTTAAAAGAATAACTTTTAAAAAACTCACATACTTGGAAATTAAAAACAAACTTCTAAATAAGTCATGGACCAAAGACAAAATAAAAGTGGTATATCATTCAGGGTTCCAACAGATAACAGATGGTCACTCAATTTTTAAAAAACAAATTTTAAAGATGTGGGCAGGATATATGGGAATCAAGGGACAATGGAGGATCTGGGACTAGAAACAGTGGAACAGTCACAACCTCTAGGTCCAAAGGGACAGGAGATGGAGGAGTTACTGGAATACCAAAAGAGAATCTTATTTGCAGAACAGGCCATCTTTTAAGAAGCAGTGACCTTCTGTCAAGGAATGTAACCAGCAATCTCACAGAGAAGAGACCAGGAAAATAAATACCCTGACCTCGTTTTCCTTCTCCTCTACCATCTCTTGCCAGGAATTCCCACTAGCAGAACCCAGCTGGAAGACAGAGGACACAACAGCCTGTGGGGCAGAGAGCAGGGTGGAGAGGGAAGGAAGTGAGTGGGTCTGGAGGGGCAAAGGGAAGTTGATAGAAACAAATGGAAAGTGAGAAATATTTAAAACTGAATTGTCATGGAAATACATATCAGAATTTGTGGAATGCAGTTTTAACAGTGCCTAAAGTAAAAGTTTATAACCTTAACTGGTTATATTAGAGAAGGCTAGAAAATGAACAGTTCAATAACTAATCAAGAAGTTAATAAAGAAACAGCAGAGTTAACCTAGGGAAATTTGAAGGGGAAAATGCAGAAATAAATAAAAT
This sequence comes from Phocoena sinus, assembly GCF_008692025.1. NCBI lineage: Eukaryota > Metazoa > Chordata > Mammalia > Artiodactyla > Phocoenidae > Phocoena > Phocoena sinus. The sequence continues at coordinate 72,629,829 of NC_045766.1, read as the reverse complement.
AGAAAACAAAATACAAAAGCTGGTTCTCTGAAATAACAAGTAAAATTTAAATCCTTTTACAAATTAGATTAAGAAAAAAAGGAAAATAGCAGATACAGCAGTGATTTTTAAACTAAGAGAATATTATGAACATTATGCCAATAAATTAGGAAACAGATAAATGGCAGTTTCCTGGAAAAATAAAATTTACCAAAGTTGACTCAACTATGAGTAGACTTACAACAATTAACAAAACTGACTTCACCACACAAATAAACAACGAGGCCCAGATGACTTTACAGGTGACTTCTACCAAGAAAAAAGAAGAAGAAGAAAAGAAACAGATGATCCCAAACTTATGCAAATTATTCCAGAAAAAGAAACAAAAGGGACAAATAGCTCTTTCTGAAAACAAAGCAGTAAATGAAAGCTCAGCCTCACTTATGGTTAACTGAGATAAAAATGTTATACTGAACCAAAATTTAGAAATCCAATAACACAGACACATATGTACATACATGTACACATTTATTTTTTAATCAGATTTATTCAGGAATGAAGGTATAATTTTACAGTAAAAAGATCTTTCAATGCAATCACGATAGTAGAATAAATTAAATATGAGAAACCATTTGATCCATGTGATCAGATACAGAAAAACATTGGTATAAATCAATATCCTTTCACAAAACAAAACTAAAAAAAAAAATCCTTAATGCTCTAGGTAGAGAAAAAAACTTGCTTAACCTAATAAAGTATATTTACTAAAAACACAGAGTAAACAGCTTTATAGTTAATAATAAAACATTTAAAGTCAAAAACAAGATAAGTGGGCTTCCCTGGTGGCGCAGTGGTTGAGAGTCCGCCTGCCGATGCAGGGGACACGGGTTCATGCCCCGGTCCAGGAAGATCCTGAAATGCCCACGGTCACGAGACCCCTCCACAAGACCACCAGAGACAAGAGTCAAAGCCAAACGGCAAGGGTCATTTATTGCAGGTTCGAACCTGGACCTCCGCGCACTCGTTGCCGGTGACGCTAAGAGGTTCCGATGGAGTTTAGTACAGCTCTTTTATAGACAGGTACAAACAAGCTCGCGACCTTCAGGGGTGGGGGGTACTGATTGGCTAACTTTTAAACAAAGACATTAGTCACTGATTGGTTAACTTTTAAACAAAGACACTAGTCACCGTCTGATTGGTTGGATGGTTGCAAAAGGGGGTTCAGCAAGCATAGTTACAGAAGCGAGAGCGGCTGGTTAAGTTTCAGTTTCCTGAGGCTTTGTTTTTCAATTAGGAATACTTAAGATGGGGCCATAGTTACAAACAGTACAAACAGGAAGATCGATGCAATCCTAGCAGCACTACGGCCTAATGGCAGGGCATCAATTCAGTCCTATTTCTACCAAAGTAGAACATAGCCCTTCATTCCCCCTTCTTTCATGAACCAGAGGAGCCAATCTTGGGTCCTCAAGGCTCAGTTTCTTCATTTTCTAAGTCCTCGTATGGCTGATATTGTGATCTTAATACCATTAGCTGAACTGTGTTTATTCTTTTTCGGACGAAATCCATGATTTTGTTGAATATACAGGGGCCTATAGTGAGGAGGAGAAGGAGGCATAGTAGAGGGCCCAGGAAGGGGAGGAGGAAGGGAAGCATCCCATGAAATCCTGACCAAAGGGGATTGTCCGCTAATTCTTTCCGACGGCGGGCTAAGTCTTCCTGGAGCTGGTGAATTTTGTTTCTTACAATGCCTGATTTATTTGCATAAAAACAACATTTTTCTTTTAGAGCGAGGCATATCCCACCCTGTTCAGCTGTCAGCAAGTCTAAGCCCCTCCTATTTTGTAGGACCACCTCGGCCAGCGAATCTAATTGGTCCTGTAAGTCCTGAATGGTTCCAGAGAGGGCTTCTACATCTTCTATTAATTGTCTAGACAGCTGATTATAGGAGTGAAGGGAGACCCCAAGACCTGTACTCCCTGTGGCCACAGCTCCTGTAATTCCTAGTCCTACCAGGAGGGGTATGGCTGTAATGGCTCGTTTGGTTCTTCCTGCCCAAAGGTCAAAGCTGGGAATGGGCAATGGAGTGTCTCCCGAGATCAGGTCTACATTAGGGAGGAGGGTGGCTAGGTTGCAGACCCCTGTCCAGTTCTGGGGTAAATAGGTGTATGCTAGGTTATTTCCACAGACAAAGACAGTGGTGTTAGGACTACAGAGGGAGGAGTTTACGGGGATATACTGACTACATCCAGTAGATGAAAGGATTCCCAAGTCAATACTGGCGTTAGAGAGGGAATCGTTCTTGACAAAGCATGAGGTATTAAAGGTAGTTGAAAACTTTGAAAATTGTATGGGAAACGGCTCGGGGAGTAAAGTTGGGTTACATTGTTTGCTGATGTTTAAATTGGCGAAAATGGGGATAGCTATAGGGCGGGGCGGTCCTTGAGGAAGGCAGAGCCAGCAATCTTGTGCTAAGTTGGGGTTGGTGGTATTTAAAAGCGCAAAAGTAGCTTCTAGTATAGTCGTGGTTTGGGGGTCCAGTTCAGAGGGATTGACCTTAGGGCGAATTAGGGGGTGGTAGCTGAGCTGTGGGTACAGATCCTGATAGGCCTTTTCTATTTGTCTTCGGGTTTCTATCTGGCGCATTTCGTCTTGGGGCCCTCCACCGTCTGACATATGTATGGGGGCCCTGGTATTCCAGCACACCGGGGTCCCGGGAGTGCCAATGCATCCAGCCTGAAGGTATTTATTATTATCACTAATGGTGGGACTTTTATTATTCTGTAGTGTGGCTGTGAAATAAGTCTTGTTATTGGTCCCTGTACATTGCTGGTAAGAGGAGTAGCACGTGCTATGCATTGATTCCTGAAAAGTAGAACAGGGGCAAATAGCTCGGGGGGGGAGTGGTTTAGGCTTATGGTGGCATTGCCAGCTGGTTTTGACCCCGGTGCCTCCATATACCTGAACAAGGTATGCAGTTATTCCCCCACAATCCTGCATATGAGTATACCTTCGGGGAACAACAGGAGTCTCGCTAGTACCTCCCCTGCACTCGCAGGGTGCACCATATAGTTGTTGCATTAAAGCATTCTTAGTGGGGGGGGGTTGAATCCTCCCCTCGTGGCCCGAGGGTTGAGGGTTAGGACTGTCATTAGAGCTATCAGCAGTACCTTGGTCCTCATGGGGGAGGGTATGGCGTAAGGTCAGTTTGAGGGGATTGTCCTTACTCCGATCAACCGTCCAGGTGACGTCAGCTTTAGTGGACTTGATGAGGTCAGAAAGTGGGTCCACCGGCTTGACGTGGGTGTAATGGATCCAGGCAGCTATGCTGTCCACCTTGATGGCCGTCGGCGTTGTCAGGATGATCTGGTAAGGTCCTTTCCACCTGGGTTCTAGGGTCTCTTGTCGATGGCGTTTGACAAGGACCCAGTCACCTGGTTGGAGCTGGTGTGGAGTAGGCGGGGGTCCTGTTGTATATAACTCTTTTAGTTTGGGCCAGATTGTCTCATGTATCCGCTGTAAGGCTTGGAGGGAAGACAGGAGATTATTTTCTGGGTCCGATTGGATAAGATTAGTCTTTAGGTTAGGGATAATAGGAGGAGGCCTACCATGTATTATTTCGTAGGGGGTAAATCCTAGCTTATAGGGGGAATTTCGCACCCTAAACAGAGCGTAGGGGAGTAGGACTACCCAGTTAGCGCCAGTCTCCATGGTTAATTTAGTCAAGGTCTCTTTTAGAGTTCTATTCATTCTTTCTACCTGTCCTGAACTCTGGGGGCGGTATGCACAATGTAATTTCCAATCAGCCCCAAGTATGGAAGCCAGATCCTGACTTACCTTAGAAAGGAAGGCCGGCCCGTTGTCTGACCCTATCATAACTGGAAAGCCATACCTGGGCAGGATTTCTTCTAGTAGCTTTTTAGCTACTATTTGTGCTGTCTCATTCTTGGTCGGGAATGCCTCAGTCCAACCTGAAAAGGTATCTATAAACACCAGTAAATATCTATATCCATATTTGCCAGGCTTTACCTCCGTGAAGTCCACTTCCCAGTAGGCTCCGGGCTGGTTCCCTCTTTCCCGGATGCCAGCGGTTGGTGGGTGGGTGTTAGCATTATGGAGTTGGCAGACTGCACAGCCAGCAACCAGTCGTTCAGTTTTTTCGGAGACATTTTTAATTTTAAGTCCAGTCTGTCTGATGAGATCCTGTAGCCGTCGGGCGCCCAAGTGGGTGCTACGATGGATCCGTTCAAGGACCAAGGTTCCTAGTTTTTCTGGAAGGAGGATATTGTTCTTAGCGTCCCGCCACCATCCGTCTTTAACCTGGGTTAGAGGGAGTTTGTTTATCCATCTAATGTCATCTTCCGAGTAGTCGGGTTGGGGCGGTAATTCCCGGGGCCCTGGATCCGGCAGTTGTAGGGGAAGTAATGGTATTGGAGTGTATGCCGCCTTTCGAGCCGTCTGGTCTGCCAAATTGTTGCCCCGGGCGACTGGATTTGTGGGTTTTTGATGCCCCGGGCAATGTACAATGGCTAACTTTTTGGGTTCCCATATGGCCGCTAGCAAGGCCAGGATTTCCTCTTTGTTCTTGATGTCTTTGCCCTCTGCTGTGAGTAGTCCCCGCTCTCGGTATATTGCCCCATGTATGTGTGCGGTAGCGAAAGCATACCGGCTGTCTGTATATATGGTGGCTTTTTGGTCTTTGCTCATCTTAAGAGCTTGGGTCAGGGCAATTAATTCAGCTTTTTGGGCTGAGGTCCCTGGGGGGAGAGTCTTTGCCCATATCACCTCAGTTTCCGATGTTACCGCTGCCCCCGCATACCTCTGACCTTGCTGGACAAAACTACTGCCGTCAGTAAACCATGTGACTTGTGCATCTAATAGGGGCTGGTCACGTAGGTCTTCCCGAACCCCATGGATCTGAGCCAGTACCTCTGCACAATCATGGAGTGGGGAGTCTAAGTCTGGGTCAGGTAATAGAGAGGCAGGGTTTAAAGCCCGTGGTGGAGTGTAGCTGATTTTGAGAGGATTTAACAGTAGACCCTGGTAGTGGACCAATCGAGCATTGCTCATCCATCGGTCGGGAGGCTGTTTGAGAACCCCGTCGATGGCGTGGGGGGTGGTGACATGTAATTCCTGTCCCATAGTTAGTTTGTTGGCATCCTTTACCAATAGGGCTGTGGCGGCGATCACCCGGAGGCAAGGAGGCCAGCCTGCAGCCACGGGGTCCAATTTCTTCGATAGGTAAGCGATAGGCCTGGTCCAAGGACCGAGGGGTTGGGTCAACACGGCCTTAGCTATGCCTTTGTTTTCATCCACAAAGAGGTGGAAGGGTTTGGAGACATCAGGGAGACCCAGGGCGGGTGCGGATAGCAAGGCAGTTTTGATCTGCTGAAACGATTGCTCAGCCTCCTCTGTCCATTCAAAGGGCGTCTGTTCTTTGGTGGCTAAGTATAGTGGTTTGGCCATTTCAGCAAATTTGGGTATCCATAAACGGCAGAACCCAGCTGACCCCAAAAATTCTCTCACCTGTCGAGGCGTGGTGGGTCTGGGGATGCGGAGGACAGTCTCTTTCCGTGCATCTGTGAGCCATCGTTGCCCCCCTTTCAGTAGGTATCCCAGGTAAGTTACCTCAGACCTGCAGATCTGCGCCTTTTTGGCAGAGGCCCGGTATCCCAGGGTGCCGAGAGTCTGTAGGAGGTTTCTGGTTCCCTGCAGGCAGGCTTCAGTGGTCCCAGCAGCTATTAAGAGATCATCAACATACTGCAGGAGGGTTATATTGGGGTTTTGTCTCCGGTACTCACTGAGATCCTCGTGTAGGGCCTCATCAAACAAGGTAGGTGAGTTCTTGAATCCTTGGGGAAGTCTGGTCCAGGTGAGTTGTCCGTTTATGCCTCTCTCGGGATCCGACCATTCGAAGGCAAAGAGTTCTTGACTTTTGGGTGCTAAGGGTAAACTAAAAAAGGCATCTTTGAGGTCCAGCACAGTATACCATTGTTTTTCTGGACTAAGGGCGCTCAAAAGAGTATATGGATTGGGTACGGTAGGATGGATGTCTATGACTCGTCTGTTAACTTCCCTCAGGTCCTGTACTGGGCGGTAGTCTTTACTGTTAGGTTTGCGGACTGGCAGCAGGGGTGTGTTCCAGGCCGACTGGCAGGGACGCAGTATACCTAGGTCAAGAAGCCGGCGAATATGTGGAGTGATACCAGTTTTGGCCTCTATGGGCATGGGATATTGTCGGACACGTGCAGGATCTGCCCCTGGTTTGATTTCTATGAATAGGGCTGGGCGATGTTTGGCTAGTCCCATCCCACCTGTTTCTGCCCATGCTTCGGGGAATTGCTGAAGCCATGACTTTATATCTTGATTTTGGGAGGGTGGTTCCTGGTGAAGTCGGTACTCATCTTCCAAGTTCAGGGTGAGCACAGATATGGGTTGGTTGTGAGGGTCTGTCATGATCGGCCCCTCTGACCGAAAATGAATTTGCGCTCCCATTTTAGTAAGTAAGTCTCTCCCCAGTAAGGGGCAAGGGCTATCGGGAATGACCAGAAAGGAGTGGGTTACTTTTCCCGTGCCCAAGTCTACAGTTCTCTGAGTGGTCCAGGGGTAACGTTTAACTCCCGTAGCTCCCTGGACCCAGGAGGTTTTGTCAGAAATTTTCCCGTGGGGCTTAACCAAGACCGAATGCTGTGCCCCTGTATCCACCAGGAATTGGACTGGTTTCCCCTCCACTTGTAGGGTTACCCTGGGTTCGGGGAGGGGGTCCGAACCCCGTCCCCCCTACTCTGCATCATGTGTAAACAGGACTGGGGTGGTGGCCTTCGGTTGCCATTGCCCCTGGTTGGGGCGCGGTTGCCTTTTTTGGGGGCATTCCCGAGCCCAATGGCCTTTTTCCTTGCAATAGGCACATTGATCTCTGTCCAATGGTCGCCTGGGAGGTCGAGTGGCTGGGGGGCCCCCTTGATCTTTCTGAACAATGGCGGCCAGGACCTTAGTCATTTTCTCAGTGGCTTTAAGTTGTCTATCCTCTGGGGCGTCTCGGTTATTAAAGACGCGCTGAGCAATACGGAGTAGGTCCTGTATCTGTTTGCCCTCCAGATCTTCTAACTTCTGGAGTTTCTTTTTAATATCAGGGGCTGCCTGGTTAACGAAGGACATTACAACGGCAGCCTGATTTTCGGGGGCCTCTGGATCCATAGGGGTATATTGCCTAAAGGCTTCCATTAATCTTTCTAAATAAGAGGAGGGACTTTCTGTTTTACCTTGTACAATTGAATATACCTTGGCCAAATTAGTGGGCTTGCGCGCGGCAGCCCGGAGACCCGCCATTAGAGTCTGGCGATAAATGAGCAGTCGTCCCCTACCTTCTCCGGTGTTGTAGTTCCAATCATCCTGCGGGGGGCGAGTTAAGGGAAAGGCTGCATTAATAAGATCAGGGTTAGCGGTGGGTTGACCATCATCTCCAGGAACCAGTTTTCTTGCCTCCAGCTGGATTCGTTCTCGTTCCTCGGTAGTGAACAGGATCCGGAGAAGCTGTTGGCAGTCATCCCAGGTGGGCTGATGGGTAAACATAACACTATCTAGAAGAGCTATCAAGTCTTTAGGATTATCAGAAAAACGAGCATTCTGGGTTTTCCAATTATATAAGTCACTGGTAGAGAATGGCCAATATTGGAGTCGGGGGTTCCCTGTCTCATCGGGAGGGCCTATTTCTCGTAGGGGTAGGGCTGTGGTGGAATCTGGATGGCGGAACCCTGGGTCGCGCTGAGTGCGTCCACGGGTGCGTCCAGCCGGCCCAGGGGAGTTATTTTCATTGGGCAGGAGGGCCGGCAGTGCCTCTGCCTCTCGCTCCTCCGGTTCTGACCTGGGTGGCCTCTCGGGAGGGGCCACAGGAGGTTCTTCCAAGGGGAGAGGAGCAGGGTCAGGAGCAGGAAGGGGGACCGGTTGTGGGGCCAAAGGAGGATGTTGATATGGAGGGGGTTCTATGAGAAGGAGGTCTTGGCTGTCAGAAAGTATGGGTGCGGTTGAGGTCTGAGGCTTGGGAGGTTTAGTTGGTCGGGCCGTAAGGATCTTATATGTCCCTGATGACAAAAAGGGGGCCATCCAGGGAGGTGGGTTTTCTACCAGGTCCTGCCATACCAAGATGTAGGGGATTTGGTCCGGATGGCCTTCTTTCCCTGGTAAGAAAACTCTAGATTTAATTTTTAGGACTATAGGAAGACAAAAGGTACCCTCGGTGGGCCAACCAACCCCGAAAGTTGGCCATTCAGAGCGGCAGAAGGTAATAAGTTTTCTTTTCCGGATGTCCAGACTGAGATCGTGTCCTCGGGATTTCACATCCCCAAAATTAGTGAGAAGGAGGGAGAGAGGGGTACTCTGTGTTTGGCCCATGTTTAGGTCCTGGAAGAGGTTGGTTAGAAAAGGTTATTCTGAAAACGAAAGTGATTAAGAGCAGTCCCAATAGCGGAGCCTGTAAAAGGAGGAAGGGAGGTTATCGCGTGCGCGCTTCAGATGGGCTATCAACCCCCAGATGGGTCGCGGTGGACGTCTCCAACCACGCCCGACTAGGTGTCCTATAGCGCGTCCGCCAGGACTGTCCTAGTCCCCAAAACAGAAGGTACCCTGAGCCACCTTACTTACCGATCGGTTGTCAGCGATGACCCGTTGACCTGATGTCTGGTGGGCTTGGGGGCATCCCGGACGAGCCCCCAAATGAAATGCCCACGGTCACGAGACCCCTCCACAAGACCACCAGAGACAAGAGTCAAAGCCAAACGGCAAGGGTCATTTATTGCAGGTTCGAACCTGGACCTCCGCGCACTCGTTGCCGGTGACGCTAAGAGGTTCCGATGGAGTTTAGTACAGCTCTTTTATAGACAGGTACAAACAAGCTCGCGACCTTCAGGGGTGGGGGGTACTGATTGGCTAACTTTTAAACAAAGACATTAGTCACTGATTGGTTAACTTTTAAACAAAGACACTAGTCACCGTCTGATTGGTTGGATGGTTGCAAAAGGGGGTTCAGCAAGCATAGTTACAGAAGCGAGAGCGGCTGGTTAAGTTTCAGTTTCCTGAGGCTTTGTTTTTCAATTAGGAATACTTAAGATGGGGCCATAGTTACAAACAGTACAAACAGGAAGATCGATGCAATCCTAGCAGCACTACGGCCTAATGGCAGGGCATCAATTCAGTCCTATTTCTACCAAAGTAGAACATAGCCCTTCAATCCCACATGCCGCGGAGCGGCTGGGCCCGTGAGCCATGGCCGCTGAGCCTGCGCGTCCGGAGTCTGTGCTCCGCAACGGGAGAGGCCGCAACAGTGAGAGGCCCGCGTACCACAAAAAGAAAAAAAAAAAAAACAAGATAAGTATGCACTCTATCACTATTTCTATTCAGTGATATACTAGAAATCCTAGCCTTAGCAGTAAGACAAGAAAGAATACATTAAAAATTTTTAAAGAAGAAAAAAATTGTTATTATATACTCTATGACTATTTACATAGAAAAATCTAAGCAAACTGACAGACAAATTTTTGAACCAATAAAAGAGTTCAGGGACATTTCTGGATATAAAACTAAAATGCATATTTTAAAACTGTATTCCTAAAGATGAGCAGCAAATAGTTTGGAACTGTAATTTTTAAAATATCCCATTCACGGGACTTCCCTGGTGGTGCAGTGGTTAAGAATCCACCTGCCAATGCAAGGGACACGGCTTAGAACCCTGGTCCAGGAAGATCCCACATGCCACAGAGCAACTAAACCCATGCGCCACAACTACTGAGCCTGCTCTCTAGAGCCTGCATGCCACAACTACTGAGGCTGCGTGCCACAACTACTGAAGCCCGCAAGCCTAGCACCCGTGCTCCCCAATGAGAGAAGCCACCGCAATGAGAAGCATGTGCACCACAACGAAGAGTAGCCCCTGCTCACCGCAACTAGAGAAAGCCCGCACGCAGCAACAAAGACCCAACGCAGTCAAAAACAAATTAAAAAAAAAAAATCCCATTCACAATAGCAACTAAAAATATAAAATACGTTAAGTATAGATCAAGAAAAATTCACAAGGTCTTATAAAGAAAATAATAAACTATATTGATAGGCATTAAATGCCTATATAATTAAATAATTAAATTATATTCATGTATAGGAAGACCCAATGTTATAAAGATACCAATTTTCTATACATTAATCAATAAATTCAATGTAATTCCAATCAAAAATCCCACAGGATTTCTCCAGTATTTTAATAAGGTGATTTTAAAATTCAAAAACAAAGGATCAACAATAGTCAAGACACTTTTAAAGTAGAAGAACAAGGTGGAAGTTTTGCCTACGAGATATCAAGAATTATTATAAAGGTACAGTAACTAAGACTGTGTGGTATTGGTGGGGAATAGACAAATAGAGTATAGAGATTCCAGACACAGACACAAACATATATGGACACTGTGACAGAAGCAACATTACAGATCAGTGAGGGAAAGATGGACTAAACAATCAATGACCCTGGGACCAAATAAAATTAGATCCTAACCTTATATCAGATACAAAAATAAATTACAGATTTATTCAAGATCAAGTAAGAAGAGCAAAACTTTGCAATTTTCATAATAGCATATGTATAGTGGCTTCTCTTAATGACTTTAAGTCAAACTGCTTTGCACAACTCAAGGAGGGGATGCCATGCACTTAGTACTCCAGGGGGTGCCATTCACATAGGCCAGAAGGTGATTGGAAAGCCCTGAAGTTGTGAATCAGGAGGTTCTGATCAAGGAAGGGGAAAAATTTTCTTAAAGAAAACATAAAATCACAAACCATAAAGGCAAAAAAGTGATGAATTTGACTACATTAAAACTAGAACTGTCTGTAATGTAAGGGATGAGATTTGAACCTAAACAAAAGGAGCTGACAAGAAGGTTGAGGAGTGGTGTATACTGCAAATATAAAAAGAAAATCCAAAGAATAAAAATATCTAGTTATTTTTTTCATCTTTCAGGTGGGCTGAGTGTTACTGTCACCAAAAAAGGTATATTACGTTGTGGGACAGGCATTAAGTATTATGTATTCTATCAGGAAATTCCTACTCAGCTGGCTTAAATAATAAAAGTTAGGGCAGTGTCTATGCCCAGTACCACAGGGCTCCAGGTCTGCTTCTCTCTTGACTTGCCCTCATCTGTCTGAGCTTTGTCTTAAGCTGTTAGCAGGAAAGCTGCAGCAGTTCCAAGCATCACATCCAGATACAATAACATCCAGAGGAAAAAGAGCCAACTTATCTCTTCTGCCTTTTTTTTCTTTTTTTTAATTGAGAAAGAAAACATTTCCTAGAAGTCCCTTGAGAGACTTTCCTTCAAAATGCATCGGTCTGAATTGAGTCACAATTCTGTTCCTGAAGCTGTCCCTGCCAAGGGATATGAGATAAACATAACTGGTTTAGTAAAACATATGGCTTTGTGGAGGAAGGTGGACACCTCCCTAAAGTCTGGTGCTTTTAGGAAGAAGGAGGGGAACGGGTGTTAATTAGGAAATTGTCAGAATCTGCTCCATTCATAAAGCTTCACTCTGAGCATGATGAAATATTCTTCTGCTTCCTTTGTTCTGATTTTACCTTTACCTAGAATCCTTCTGAGTGATACTTAAACTTTCCAGGTTCCTTCATACCAGGAGAGTGGTGTAGGAATATGTTGGTCATTGGAAACTTCTGTCTCTCAATATGAGATTTAAAAACTGATATTTTGGGGCTTCCCTGGTGGCGCAGTGGTTGAGAGTCCGCCTGCTGATGCAGGGGACACGGGTTCGTGCCCCGGTCCGGGAAGATCTCACATGCCTCGGAGCGGCTGGGCCCGTGAGCCATGGCCGCTGAGCCTGCGCGTCCGGAGTCTGTGCTCTGCAGCGGGAGAGGCCACAGCAGTGAGAGGCCCGCGTACTGCAAAAAAAAAAAAAACAAAAAAACTGGTATTTTGGTTTAGGGTTAGAGTTTTCTGTTCCTATGTTTTTTGCTATTTCCAGAATGTTATGTAAATAGAATATACAGGGTAGAGCCTTTTGAATCTGGCTTCTTGCACTTAGCATAATGCATTTAAAATTCATCCACGTTGTTGCCTATATCAGTATTTCATTCCTTTTTATTGCTGATATAATTCAGTTGTAAGCATGTACCACAATCATTTTTGCACTCATCAGTTGAAGGGCATTTGGGTTGTTTCCAGCTAGGGGCCATTATGAATAAAACTACTATCAACTCATGTACAAGTTTTTGTGTGAACGTAAGTTTTCACTTCTCTTGGGAAAATACCTGGGTGTAGAATTGCTGGATTGTATAGTGCATGTTTGACTTTATAAGAAGCCGATAAACAGTCCAGGGATTTTTAAATTTCATTTTGGGGAAGATGTCTGGCAATCATCACCTCAACCGAGAGATCAAAGTTAATTAATATTACTAAGAATGGGGCAGCCTGATATTTCATATTCCTAATGTGATATGTTAGGAAATACACAGCATCACCTATGACACATTCTTGGCAAAATTGTTAAGCAAACTTCTAGGCCTAATTTCCAGACTACAAGAAAGATCAAGAAATAAGTTAAAGGACTCTATAAGGAAGCACTTAGGCAAATCCGGAATATGGGCATTCACAAGACAACCATACTGGTCTTTTCAAAATGTTATGTCATGGGCGGGGGCAGGCAGGTAGTGGAAGAGGGAGAAGGCAAGGGGATTGTTCTAGATGAAAAGGGAGTGAAAAGGAAAACACCAAAATCAATGCCTTCATTGGATCCTAGTTATAAAAAAACAAAAAACCAAAAGAAAACAGCTATAAAAACCTTTTTTTTGGACTTCCCTGGTGGTCCAATGGTTAAAACTCTGCACTTCCACTGCAGGGGGGCTCGGGTTCCATCCCTGGTCAGGGAAGATCCCGCATACCACGCAGCTCAGCCAAAAAGTAAAATAAAATAAAATAAGTTTAAGGCATCTTTGGGAAATAAAGGTAGAGATTTTTTTTAAAAAGAAAACTTTTTTTCTGCAAACTGAAAATTTTAATACAGACTCAATATGAGATGACATTAGGCAATTATTAATTTTCTTAGATGAGATAACATTGTAGTTATGAAAAAGTGGTTTTTATTTCTCAGAGATGCGTTCTAACATATTTAGGGGTAAAATATTATGATGTCTGCAATTTACTTTTAGATGGTTCAGCAAATTTAAAAACTATAACAGAGCTATGATAAAATGTTAACAATTGTTGAATCTAGGTAGTAGTATACAGGTGTTCTTTCAAATTTTCTGTATGTTTAAAACATATGAAATACCTTAAAAAATCTAATTATTGTATTTTTTATTTCTATAAATTCTATTTATATTTCAAATCTGGTTAGGTTTTTTTTCCTTGGCCACGCCGTGCAGCTTGTGGGATTCCCAGCTCCCCGACCAGGGATGGAACTCAGGGCCCTGGTAATGAAAGCGCTGAGTTCCAACCAGTGGACCGCCAGGGAATTCCCAGTTAGGTATTTTTTTTAAAAAGCATTTCTTGTTCCTTGCAGGTGCTTTCAAGCTAGTATTTTATTTCTCTAAACATGATAATCATAGTTACTTTTTAATCCTTGTCTGGTAATTCCAGTATCTGAAGACTTTGCATGTTTGTTCATTCTGTCTGTTATTTATCCTGTTTCTCATCCACTGTGACTGGATTTCTCTGTGTATGCTTAGATTTTTTTTTTTTTTAATGTGAGGTGCTTATTTTTTGCAACATGACTTATGGGAATTCTTTGCAGTTTAAGATGAAATCACATTTCTCTAAAGAAGATTTACCTTTGTTCCTGCCAACCATTTAGAGGCACTACTGTAAAAAATTAATAAATAGAAACCTCAATTAAATAAGAATCTTGAGACCAGAAGGGGGAGCTCTCATTCACTGTGTCCATAGCAGAGCCCAACAGGAAGAGGAAAGATTTCTTTCCTAGCTGTGACTCAGCCAATGAAAAGCCATGGACTCCTTGTTTACTCTAGCCCTCCCAACTTCCTTTTCCTCTCTATAAAAGCTTTTCCTTCCCTTGCTGTGTGGGAACTTACACATGGCTCACCATATTCATAGGCCCCCAGTTGCAGTTCTCTGGTGATCCTGAATAAACCCATCTTTGTTGGAGAAATATCTGGCAGTCTATTTGCTTAACGTCAACACTACCATGCCAGGAACAATTTATAACTCTTTTTTTAAAATTAATTAATTAATTATATTTATTTATTTTTGGCTGTGTTGGGTCTTCATTGCTGTGTGTGGGCTTTCTCTAGTTGCGGTGAACGGGGGCTACTCTTCGTTGCAGTGCGCAGGCTTCTCACTGCAATGGCTTCTCTTGTTGCGGAGCATGGGCTCTAGGCACATGGGCTTCAGTAGTTGTGGCACATGGGCTCAATAGTTGTGGCTCGCAGGCTCTAGAGCACAGGCTCAGTAGTTGTGGAGCACGGGCTTAGTTGCTCCATGGCATGTGGGATCTTCCTGGACCAGGGCTCGAACCCGTGTCCCCTGCATTGGCAGGCGGATTCTCAACCACTGCACCACCAAGGAAGCCCCAGGAACAATTTAAACTAAGCTCATGAGGCTTCCTGAACCATGCAGATGATATGAACTGGGGCTGCTAATCAACATGTGAGAGCAGGCCTGGGGCTATGGCTTCTCAGAGACAGTTCCTACACCCCATTACCCATCACTCAGGCAAACTTCCACGCAGGCAGCCCCACTGTGACATGGGGTGGAAGGTTTATTTACTTCTGGTTCTCCCTCATCAGAGAAGTCCTAGTGTTATGGGAGTGCTTTATACTGTACTCCTGGGCTAAATTGAGTCACCTTCAGATTTGCGTGTTGGAAGTCTAACACCAAGCACCTTAGAATGTGACTGCATTTGGAGATAGGGACTTTAAAGAGATGTTTAGTTAAAACTAAGTCCTTAGGGTGGCTGTAATACAATCTGCCTGGTGTCTTTATTAAGAGGAAATGTGGACACAAAAGAAGACACCAGGGATGCACGTGCACAGAGGAAAGACCGTGTGAAGACACAGAGAAAAGGTGGCCAACTATAAGCCAAGGAGAGAGGCCTCAGAATTAAACCAAACCTATGGGCACCTTGATCTTAGACTTCTAGCCTCCAGAACTGCAGGGAAAATAAATTTCTGTTGTTTAAGCCACCCAGTCTGTGGCATTTTGTTATGGAAGGCCGAGCAAACTAATACCACTTCCCACGTTGCATGACCCTGAACTTTGACTTCTTTACTCTAGACCCCAAGCGGCTGTGAAATTGCAGCTCATGTTTGCCACATCTGGCATATGCCCTCGAAAAGAGGAGACTTCAGAACTCCCTCTTCCTTTCTGAGATTCCACATTCTCTTTGGCTTTGGCCCAGTAATTCCTTACTATCTTGTCATCTCTTTGATGGTTTTAAGAAGTTTTGTTTGTTTTAAAATAGTATCCAGCATTTTTAGTCGTTTTCTCTGGGACAGTCTGTCCAAACACCTCCCTCCACAGATCAGGTTTGATGGAGCTGCAGCTCCATTGTGGGGAGGAGTTAATGTACTAAAAATGTCAACAGTCCCAATAATGGAAGGCTTCAAGAAGGAAAGGGGGAAAGACAGGGAGGCAAGTGGACAAAGAGGGTGGGGAGAGAGTGGGAGAGGAGAGAGAGATGAAAGAAAAGCAAGAAATAATAGATCAGATGTCAAAAGAGGGAAGGAGATGAAAAAGAGGGAAAAGTGAAGGACAACCTCAAGCCTTCAAGTTTGGGAGGAGAAAGAATGGTGATTTCTATCAAGAAATGTAGAATAGAAGTGAATTTTCCGAGAATGACCATGAGTACTGTTTAGAGTGGTAGTAAGACTTCAAAGGGTAAGACAGGAATAACATTTTCAGTCAGATGACAGTTACCACATGGTAAGTATAAATCTTTTTTTTTTTGGCTGCGTTGGGTCTTCACTGCTGCGCGCGGGCTTTCTCTAGTTGCAGTGAGCCGGGGCTACGCTTTGTTGCGGTGCGCGGGCTTCTCATTGTGGTGGCTTCTCTTGTTGCGAAGCACAGGCTCTAGGCGTGCAGGCTTCAGTAGTTGTGGCACACGGGCTCAGTAGTTGTGGCTCACAGGCTCAGTAGCTGTGGCTCACGGGCTTAGTTGCTCTGCGGCACGTGGGATCTTCCTGGACCAGGGCTCGAACCCATGTCCCCTGAATTGGCAGGCGGATTCTTAACCACTGCACCAGCAGGGAATTCCCTACCATTTGGTAAGTATAAATCTTAGTGTACAAACTCATGTAACGAAAAATGCAATTTTATTTTTTCCATAACTCAGTTTAACTTTTATTATTTCCAGACCAGGGAATATTTATGTGGTCTAGGGGTTGGATAGCCATCATTTAATCTCCCAAACATATTGCCCATACCCTGAGGTTGTTTGTGATTTTGTTTATCCTGTTTCCTACTGTCATTGGCATTAGTTAGGAAAAGTTATGAATAAAAAAGCTTGATTACAAGTGGCTTAAGTAATAGCAAGTTGTTTCTCTTACATAACAAGATGTCCAGGGGTAAGCAGGCTGGTACTGGTTCAGTGAAGTCAGGCCTGATAACTCTTAGCTTCTGCATTAATAGCTGTAGGTTCTCTGTGAATTTAGGAATTGTCCATTTTTACCACAAAGTAATAGTGGTGGGGGCCAGGGAGAGAAATGTTTGCACTTCCCTAAACTCTTAGCAGCAATCTCAAGGTCCTAAATAATTCCTCCCCTGGGTGCCAGGGGCTAGACAGTACTGTAGAGACTAGCTTCATCCTCCAAAACTCAGTTTCTCACCACCTAACCAGGCCACCAATTTTACAGCAGATTAAGAGGTACACCAGTTCTGGAAGGGTTTTGAGTGCCTCTCTACTTTGGCAACTGGGGTTAGTGCCATTGAAATTACTATTCCTTTCCTAAAAAGAGGCTCAGTCTTTTAGAAATTCCCCCTGGGACAAGGGCATTATAATAACTGTAATAGTTTCCTAGGGCTGCAGCAAATTACCACAAAGTGGGAGGCTTAAAACAACAGAAATGTATTCTCTCACAGTTTTGGAGGCTAGGAGTCTAAGATGTCAGCAGGTTCATGCCCTCTTGAAGACTCTAAGGCAGAATTTATTCCTTGCTTATCTCTTAGCTTCTGGTTTCACCATCAATCCTTGGCACTTGGTTTAGAGCTGTATAACTCCAATGTCTGCCTCTCCCATCACACAGCGTTCTTCTGTGTGTCTCTGCATTTTCAAATGGCCGTTTTCTTGTAAAGAAACCAGTGATATTGGATTAGGGGCTTGAAATAATCCAGTATGACCTCATCTTAACTAATTATATCTGCAATGACCCTATTTCCAAATAAGGTCACATTCTGAGGTACTGGGGGTTAGGACTTCCAACATATATGTATTTTTTAGGGGCATGTAATTCAATCCGGAACAATGACCTCACTCCTCTCTGATTTAGGAAATTTAATCATAAATGCAAACTCTAACAAGGAGCCTTCTTTTATCAATCACCCTGTGTCTGTCAAGGAATTTAATCATTCTGTAGGCCTCTTTCATACTTGGTCTCATCACTGTCCACTCGTATTTCTGAAATCAGCAGAGACTTCTGAGGGGTCACATCAGTTCTACACACCAAGTTTCCAACCAGATCATGGTCTTTGTCTCAGGATGGCTCAGCTCTAATCCTAGTCTAGGGTTAGTACTCAGTCTTTAAGCAGATACGGGTTACCCCAGAATTCTAAGACATCCTAGATGAGCCCCACAAATGGCTGATACTTTTTTTTTAAGCTGATACTTTTTTTTTTTTTTTTTCTTTGCAGTACGCGGGCCTCTCACTGTTGTGGCCTCTCCCATTGCGGAGCACAGGCTCCGGACGCGCAGGTTCAGCGGCCATGGCTCACGTGCCCAGCCGCTCTGCGGCATGTGGGATCTTCCCGGACCGGGGCATGAACCCGCGTCCCCTGCATCGGCAGGCGGACTCGCAACCACTGTGCCACCAGGGAAGCCCTGATACTAATCTTGAATGAGAAGTAGTTGTACAATATCTTTACTCTTCTATAGTTTAATTTCTACTGAGCCCTTGTCATCTGGGATGGCAAGTTTCAGTTAAGTTGGTTTCCTCATGTTTTACCCAAGTTGTGCCTAAGTTCTAGAGTGTCTTGATTAGTTCCCCTAGGGGATATATGTGGTCCTTGGTTGTCATCTATTCATACCACCATCTTTGAGATATTGGCACAGCCTGTCTGGTGCTTAGTGGCCCCCAGGCATTGTAGGGTTCTCCCTTGCTCCCATCTGCAGGATTCCTTCGGGTCCAGAGGCCCTCAGGGCTACATGTCTGTGTCACTCTTGAGCATACAGGAAATGCCTTACTGCTCCTATTCCACAATGGGGCAAAGCAAGCTCTAAGGTTGTCTGCTCTATTTCCATGTTGTTTTGGATATGTTTCTGAGACATGCATAGATCTGAGCAAAGGGTCTCCTTCTCTAGGGACACATACTGCACCTGAACTTGTGATGCTTCTCCTTCTTCTCCCCTCTACCAGCCCAGAGAGTCTTTATTTGGGCTGAGGTCAGGAAATCCTGTCTTATTCATGTAGGGGAGGAAAAAACTTTTTCCTCTACTCTTAAGTTTAGTTATTGGGGTCATGAGAATTAAACTGACAAAAGACAGTTCAACAGAAGAAAAAAAGTTTATTTTCACATGCAATGCACACAAATGCAGGAAAACTCAGTGATGAGTAACTCAGAGGAGTACTTAGAATTTGGGGCTTATATACCATCTTAGTAGGTAAAAGAGAGGGAGAAAGGCACTTACAGGAAGAGAAATGACTTTTTGGAAAGTTTTTTTTAAATTGGGGGTTTTAGGAGAATAAACAGGATATAAAAAAGTCATAATAATCTTTGTCTATATAGGTATGAGTGGTCTTCGTGTCTACTTCAGGGCCATAAAATTTCCCTGGAGAAGGAATTTGGGGTAGGTTTTACTCGTATTCTCCCTTCTGGGAGTAGGTCTGCCCTGAAGAGTAATTTATGGCAGCCTTATTTCCAAGACATTGTTGCTTTGAGTCACATAAAGAGGCTTTGAGAAGACTATTTTTCTGTGCCTGTTGAACCTCAAATGTCTTCAGCTTAAAATAATCTTTATACCAAGTAGCATATTTTGTTTTTGTTTTTGTTTCTTGTGGTACGCGGGCCTCTCACTGTTGTGGCCTCTCCCGTTGCGGAGCACAGGCTCCAGACGCACAGGCTCAGCGGCCATGGCTCACGGGCCCAGCCGCTCTGCGGCATGTGGGATCTTCCCGGACCTGGGCACGAACCCGTGTCCCCTGCATCGGCAGGCGGACTCTCAACCACTGCGCCACCAGCGAAGCCCCCAAGTAGTATATTTTGGGTTGGCAAATTCTGATTCCCTTCACTCAGCATCAGGTATTCTTACAAATATATACTTGTGTTGAGTTCTCTCTGGGGAGTAGATTTTGAGACTGAAAAGCATAGAACTTCTTTTTCCTCTGCTTCTTCCTGGGTGAATCTTTCCTGAAGGAATAAACGTCCAACAGGCCAGCTGACTAAATGTGGGAAGGACCAAATAATGCAAAGACAAGGTAAAACATTGGTTACTATTCCAAAAACCTATCCTGACACACACTTGCCATATCATTTCATATCCTCAACAACTCTGTGAGGAAGATCTTTTTGTTTCTGTTTTACAGTTGAGGAAACAGAGAGGTTAAGAAGACTGCCCAACCAGAAGCAAAATTTGAATCCACATCTATCTGATCTTAGAAAATTCTCCATTTTCTCCCCTCACCTCAGAACCCGCTCCAATATGATTTCTGCTCACGGTGCACCCAATCCACTTTTACTGGGGTCACCTAAGACCTCAAAGCTAATTCCTATAGACATTTATCAGTCTTTATCTCAACTGACTTTTCAATAGAATTTGACGTTTCCTTACTCCCCATTCTTACAACAGTCTCACTCTTGGCTTCCTGGGACCACACCTGCTGATTTTCGACCTATCTCTCTGGTCCTTCCCTCCTCTTCAGCAGTTTATTCTTCTCTACCAGCCATTCACTGTGTCCTGAGACTTGCCCAGGCCCACCGCTCTTCCCCTCTGTAGGAAAAGGGAAATCTTACCATACTCTCAGCTCTAATCACCAGAAATAAGTACGATTTATAAATTTCAGGTGTTATATAATCCTTATATTTATTTTATATAATTTATATTTAACAAGGCAGCACATTTTGCTTGAAAGAACATGGGCCTTAGACTCCAATCTGGATACAAATCCTGGCCTTTTCCACTTACTATCAGAATGCCCCTGGGAAGTGACACCTGCCCCGATCTCACGTTCTTCCTCTGTAAAATGGGGCATGCCATCCCTTTACTGGATGCCTAAAACTGCACACAATCCCTTCCTTTTTTATTATAAATCAGATCCTAGCTTATTTCCTTTTTGAACAGAAGAGTGAGTCTGAGTTCAGTATCTAGAGTCAAATAGTCCTGTATTCAAATCCTGACTTGGCCTCATTCTTGCCATCTGACCTTGGGCAAATAATCTCTTTGAGGTTCCGTTTCCTTCATCTGTAAAATAGGCACAGTAATAGTGTCTACCTCATAGAATTGTTGAAAGGATTAAATGAGATATCAAGCACACAGTGCAGTGCCTAGCCCGTAGTTAGTTTTCAGTAAATGTTAGCTCTTGAGAATGTGATCATGTCTTACCTTTATGCAGTCATATTTCAATTTTGATTAGTTGGGACTCTATACTTGTCCCCAAACAAGACTTAATTTAGAGGTGATGAATGAAATTGAATAGGTTGAGGCTCTTGGCACACATTGTAGCAAGGCTAATATCAGAATAAATTATAATCCTGAGTGTGACTCATAAGACTACCTTAATCTCAAACCCTGACATTTATGCCTGCAATTAGGACTTTAAAAATATGTAATGATAAGTTGATTTCTTTTGTTCAGAGTGAGGGTGGAGAAATTTAATTGTTTCTGAATTTAATTAACATACTTATATTTATACCAAAAAGCATGTGATATTAATAGTGCAGTCCTTGACTGATGTCCAAGTTATAAAAGGATACACACAAAAGACCACACAGTCTCTTTCTTCCATTACCACAATAAGCCCTGCTAGACATTTACAAGAACCTGGAGATGCACAAACCTGAAAGGTGTTTTGAAAAGCAGAAATTCTGGAGAAAGTAACTTGAGAGGGAGAGCAGATACTGGTAGCATCACAGGCAAGGTCATTTTTCAACAGCATTTCCAGGAATGTTCTGAATTTTAACTTTTCTTCAAAGAAAACGCCTGGAAATGCCTGGAAACCTGTCATTGAAATTAATAAATAATATTTTGAATACAATAGGTAGTTATATAATAGTACATGGGAATAGGTGTCTTTTCCTCCTAACTACTGGTTGAAAATAACTAAAATGAGGGATGGCAGGGAGAGAGTAGAGGAAATAGATGACAGTCTCCAAACTTATAGTAAGGCTGTTGGGACTTCCCTGGTGGTGCACTGGTTAAGAATCTGCCTGCCAGTGCAAGGGACATGGGTTCGAGCCCTGGTCCGGGAAGATCCCACATGCTGCGGAACAACTAAGCCTGTGCACCACAACTACTGAGCCTGTGCTTTAGAGCCCGCAAGCCACAACTACTGAGCCCGTGTGCCACAACTACTGAGCCTGTGCTCTAGAGCCTGTGCTCTGCAACAAGAGAAGCCACTGCAATGAGAAGCCCGCCAAAATAAATAAGTAAATAAATTTATTTAAAAAAAAAAGTAAGGCTGTCATTTCCTAAAATCTGCAGACAGGAAGAAGAAATAGAGATGCACACATGCAGCTGAGGTTCAGTTCTCTCAGTACCTTAAGATTACAAACTTTAAAATATATATCTTTTACACACTACTATATGTAAGATAGTTAACTAATAAGGACCTACTGTATAGCACTGGGAACTCTACTCAATACTCTGTAGTGGCCTATATGGGAAAAGAATCTAAAAAAGAGTGGATATATGTATATGTATAACTGATTCACGTTGCTGTACACCTGAAGCTAACACAACGTTGTAAATCAACTATATTCGGATAAAAATTAAAAAAAAAAACTTTACTTAAGGTATATTTAAATCTAAAAATCTAAATCTAAAAAAGAATATATATGCATATATATGTATAAATAAATCACTTTGCTATACACCTGAAACACAACATTGTAAATCAACTATACTTCAATTAAACAAATATATATATTTTTGTATTACATCTTTATTCAGAACAAATATATAGAACTAGCATAGCAACTTGAGCAAGCCATGAAGGTTTTTTTTTTTTTCCTCTGTTAACTATTTTTCTCTGTGGTTCAGTGATCTCTTGAGTCACAGGGGAGCATGTATGCAGGGGTCTCTTGTGTCATGGGAAATATGCAAAGGATCATCAAGTGGGCCATGGGAGCCAATGGGCATGGGTCCATTTCATGGGCTAATTTTTTAAAAATCAACTTTATTGAGGTATAATTTACATGTAATAAAAGTGCATCCATTTTAATAGTACTGTTTAATGAGTTTTCAAGATATTTGAACATTTCCATGACTTTTAATATCTGGTATGCTTCTTAGTGTAGCTAACAGTACCAGTCACGGGCCTGGCGAGAAATAGATGGCCCAGTTAAACTGGATAATTTGAGAAGAGGGATTACTTACAAAGGCGTGGGCGTGGTGTAGGGAAAGCACAAGATGGTTCTTTGTAGCAATGCCAGAGAGCTGTTCCCACCGCACCAGAGGGGCAGAGAGGAGGAAGCAGCTGCCAGAACCTGGAAAGAGAGGCTGTGTGGTGAGGGAGACTGTGTGGAGGGTGCACCTTCACGGGAGCTCTGACTTCCAGTTGAGGGGCATAGCCAGCCAGACTTCGGTGATCCTGCAGAGAAGTCAGGGAGATTAATGTTCCAATCGTACTCCCCTCTCTCTCTGATTTCCTGCTAGGGCTCCTCTTGGCATAACTCAACTAGACATCAGAGGGTCAGGGAGCCCCCCGATTTAGTCCTTACAGGTTACAGTCCTCCCGGGGCATTCCCAGGACAAGGGTGAAAAGGAGGGGCAATCAGAAGATACGTGTTATACTGTTTAGTGAGTTAGGGTTAGTTTAAGGACAAAGTAGCAAGACTTCTTGTGAGAAGGTGTTTTGGGGGCAGTGAATGGGGAGGAAAGGCCATTTCAAGCTGGGTGGTTTCTCAGTCCATGCCATAGGACCTGTATTAGTTAAGTTGATGCACGACAATATAACCCTAATGTCTTGATATGACACACCTATATTATGTCAGCCAGGGGTCTGGGCACGGTTTAGCTATGTTTTCGGCTAGGGTCTCACCAGGCTGCAGTCAATGTGTTGGCCAGGGCTAGTTCTCATTTGGAGGCTCCACTGGGGGAAAGACCCACTCCCCTGATTGCATGGTTGTTGGCAGAATTAAGTTCCTTGCAGCTGTAGTACAGAGAACTTCAGTTTTTTGCTGGCTGTTGGGTGGAGGCCACCCTCTAGCTCCTAGAGCCCATTTACAGTTCCCTGACGCATAAGGCTCCCCAGCATGGCCTCAAACACTTTTTACCAGAATAACCAACCTGGGGAGCTAAAAAGGTGCAGTGGGGAAGAATGGGAAGTGCCAAGGGGTCCTAAAGGTAGGATCTCATAAGAACATCAGCAAGCATTCATCTGCAGAAGGTGAGGGCTCCGTTCTGAGTGGAAGTCCTATGAGCAGATCTGAGAACAGAGTCAGGCAGAGCATTTGGAGAGGGTGGCAGGGGGAGGTGGAAAGGAAAAGTCAAAAAATTACATAGGTCCAGTGGTGGCAGATTTAAGAGAGGGAATACTTTTAGAAAGCAGAGGTAGTATCCCTTGGTAGCAGCCACTGGTGATGAAGGAAAGGAAGTGGCTGGGGGTAAGAGACTGACAGCAACAGAATGAGATTCTAGAGTTGATATGCAAAAATAACAAGAATAGCTGAAATACTGTGGGAGAAAACAAAAAGCAATGAGAGGTGACTTGCTGTATCATAAAACTTCAGTAACTAAAACAATATGCTATCAATGCACGGGTGGGTAGCATGCCAATGGAACAAAGCAGGAAATCCAGAAATAGACCCTAACGTACGGAAACTTAGCATATAAGTAGGCTCTCGGATTAGTGGCAATAATGGACTTTAAAAAAATGGTGTTGGGGAAATTGAATAAACAATGAAAAAAATAATAAAGTTGGACCGTACCTTACTCCCTACACCAGGTTGAACATCAAATGAGAAAAAAATATTGAAATGTAAAAAATAAAACCATATAAAATATACATGTATTGAGGGGAAAGGGTAACATCTTTATAGCTGTGAAGAAAATTCCTTCAACAAAAAAAAATCCATTTTTTCAAATGATTGAAAAATTAAACTATTTGAAGGTCAAAAACTTCAGCATGGGGGAAAAAAAAGCATCTCATAATTAAAGTCAAATGATAAATGGCAAACTGCTGTCAAAATATAAGACTAAGGAATTCCCTGGCAGTCCAGTGGTTAGCACAGGTATGCTGGTGGTCAGGTGACTGCACTGCACAAAGAAAACCTCAGATCTCACAGGGAAGTGTGACGGTGTTGGCTGTGCAGGAAGTGTGTTTACTGTCCTGAGACAACTGATGATTAGCTGGTTTTCAAAGCATGAGGCTGTCACTGATTGGTTGGTTTTCAGAGGTGTGTTCAATGAACCAAGTTGTCATTGATTGATTAGACAGGTTTATAACCTGTTCTGGTGGTTACTTGTTACCATGGCTATCAAACAATCAATCTTTTCCCAGGTGTGTGGGGACTCATTCCCATGGGGAAAATTTTTTGTAATCATTACTTAAAAGCGTCAAGCTTCCTAATACATTAAGAGGCCCCAGAAACTGAGAAGAATGTCTGACAACCTAATAGAAAAATAAGCAAAGAATGCAAACGGAAAATAAATACAAATGGTCTTAGAACATTGAGAAAAAAAACCCAAAACAACAAAAACCCTCAACCTCATTTAAAATAAATGTTTTCTGTAGCGACTCCTCTCAAGACCCTGGAGAAAAACACAAACCACATTCCATAAAATTAAAGTGTCAAAATAAAGTTTTGACATTTAAAGATAATTTAATGTAGAAGCTACTAAATTTGTTTAGATTTTTTAAAAATATATTTTAAAACATTTTATTAAGTATAGTTGATTTATAATGTGGTGTTAGTTTCAGGTGTACAGCATAGTAATTCATATATATATATATATATTTTTTTTTTTTCGGATTCTTTTCCCATATAGGTTATTACAGAATATTGAGCATAGTTCCCTGTACTATGCAGTAGGTCTTTGTTGGTGATCTATTTTATACATAGTAATGTGTATGTGTTAACCCCAACCTCCTAATTTATCCCTCCCCAGAAGCCACTAAATTTGGAATAAAGGTTTCAGTGAAATACATGATGCATAAATTATTATTTTTTGCAGTACGCGGGCCTCTCACCGCTGCGGCCTCTCCCCCTGCGGAGCACAGGCTCCGGACGCGCAGGCCCAGCGGCCACGGCTCACGGGCCAAGCCGCTCCGCGGCATGTGGGATCCTCCCGGACCGGGGCACGAACCCGCGTCCCCCACATCGGCAGGTGGACTCTCAACCACTGCGCCACCAGGGAAGCCCCATAAGTTATTTTTTTAAACCAAAGAAAAGAGGCATGGTTGGTTTAGCTCCCGTTTTTTTGGTAGTTTTTGCTATTATGCAACATTAAAATTGCCACTTCTCCCCAACCAAGGACCTAAGTCTTAGGCAATTAGACCTCTTATCTACTTTTTGGTTTGTGACGTGCTAATCAGCACCAAAAAAAATATTTTTCTTCTAAAAGTAAACCAGTTAACTAATGTAATTTGTAGCTTTATACAAATAAAAGCTTTAATTATAAGTTTTCTAAGCATTTTCCAATAGAAGGAACCAAGTACATTTTTTTGTTTACAAGGTGCTTTTCCAAAAGGACAATCATTTTGAACATTTTTCAAGTCAATGAACTTAGAATACATTTGTATAAACTACAGCACTTCAAGTTCTTTGGGAGTAGAAAGATTCTGTCACATTGAAACCAAACTGATTAGGTATTATCTCAGTGCCTCTTGCTAAGATTATTACATAATTCCTGTCATCTTATTTTTTGCAATCTAGGATTACTCTGGAGTTGCTTCATTATGATCTATTCCAATTACTAAAATGCCCTCCTTTAAACCTTATCCTGGTGTTCTATTATTTCTAGGGCGTACCCTCCTAGGATCTCTGGGAATTTAGCGATGATGTCTGATGGCCTTAATTTTCTGTAGAAGAAATTTCAGAGGGGTTCTTGGCATCCTGGTAGGTGAGGAATTAGAAAGCTTTGTAGGCACTCGGGACAATGGTGGCTTTAGGTGATTGTTAGCTTCTGTATAGGGTGGCACACACAAACCTTACTCTCTAATCATCAGTTCTGGTCGAGATGGGGACACTTGGGTATACAGGAACTGAACAATTGGCAGGGCTCTCTACACGTACTTGGGAAGGTTCTCCAGTTTTCTTCCATAGATCCTTTATGAGGTTTTACTTCTTCTGGGCATTTGTGCTTAAGCATAATTTCCCACACATATTACTCCATCTTAACAGGATAGGAACTTTCCAAGTTTTTGCCTTAGAGATTTCAAGACATCTTTGTACTAGAATCTATTTACGGAAAACATCTCTGCTGTATTTTTTTCCCCCTCTTATCTCTTAGCTCCTGCCTGTCTTCTCAAGCCTGCCATTTTAAACTCCGCTGGGATATAAAAAACACTTTTCCAGACTCTCCCAGACTCCTTTGCCAGCAAGCTTCCTATTAAGTTCTATTACTTATAAGAGGTACTAGAAGGGAAGGGAAAAAGGGACATTTTTTTTGCTGTTCCTATCAGTGTTGCCCCAGCAGTGACAGTTGACCCCAGCTTCCAAATGCCTTCAACTCTTCTAGAACCAGACTCACCGGGCCCTTTCAGAGTACCAGCAGTAGCTGGGAAGTGTTTCTTTCTCAAAGGTCTGAACATCAAGTCTGCAGGGCCCGCTCTCCAAAATAATCCTGAGCACCTACATTCTAGTAACCAAAACCCTTCCTGTGTGTTTCCCAGCTTTGAGGGTGCTAGCCACTTCCTGCAGTTATCATCTTTGGGTTATCTGTGTTCCCTTTTGTTTCAACACCTGTCTAACCAATTTCCTATACTGCATTTCCTCTGTTGAAATACCTATTTTGGTTGCTTTCTTAAGTGGATCCCAAGCAACAGGTCCAATATAATCTACATTTGTCTAGTATAAACTGACCAGGGAGTGGTATTCTAATCCTGCAGTAAAAAACAGAGACACCCAAACTTTTTATGGGTCTTAAGAAATGAAGAGGAATGATACAAAAGATGGGCAAACTCAATTTATGATCTCCAATTGAGAGAAAACCTTCTGGATTCAACTAGTTTCATGGGTAGAGCCTAACTGCAGCAGCCTGGGACCACAAAAGCCAAGTTGAAGAGAAACATAAAGTGAAATGTAAAGTAAGAGAACGGTCCCCTAAGTTGAACTCAGGGTCCATGTTGCTCCAAGTCCTGCCAAAACAAGGAAATATATATTGGGGAGAACAAAACTGACTCAAAACTTGAAGTCATGATTGTTTTTTTAAGATCTTTACACAGGAATTAAGATATGGGCAAACATACAGTAGTGGCCCAACTCCCCATTTCAAAGTCTGTAGTGATTCACAAACCTTTATGCATACCAAATGTGTAGAACTTGTATAGGAATTTGAGGAAGCCACAAAATATTTCTGAGAAATGGTTTCTTCTGAGGCCAAAGTCTCTTGCAATCTGGGAACTGTGACACAGGGGAACTTATGGGCAGGGGTCTCTTGTGACATGGAGCTGTAGATACATCTGGTAGGGGAGAGGTGAGTAGTCTTCATGAGTAGACAAAAGGTAAGTTGCAATTTACTGGATGCCACATGTGGGTACTTACGGTACACAAAGTCACTGGATAAAGTAAAACTCTCCCAAAAGTGGGAGTGATGGAGTAGTGGGGCTGAAGGATAGCCAGGAGAAAGTCACTATCACTTATTAAGGTTCTTTTTTGAGTCAGGGCCTGTGCCAGGTGCTCTATTACTTCCCTTAACTCTTTTTTTAAAAAAATTAATTAATTAGGCTGTGTCGGGTCTTACTTGCGGCACACAGGATCTTTCTTGCGGCATGCGGGATCTTTCATTGAGGCACACGGGCTTACTTGCCCCGTGGCATGTGGGACAGTTCCCCGACCAGGGATCGAACCCATGTGCCCTGCATTGGAAGGCGGATTCTTAACCACTGGACCACCAGGGAAGTCCCACTACCCTTAACTCTTGATAGCAACTCTTAGTTACACTCATTCCCATTTACAGATTAAGAAAGTGAGATTAACAGGTAGAGACCAAGTTAAGAAGGAAATTATTCTTTCTTCCCTCCTGCACGACATGCCCTTGTTTTGGTGGTCCAAAACTCATGCACAAATTACTAGTCCCATTGTTCAATTCCTTATACGTGAACTAAGGAATCGAAGAGCCATTTAAAACCATTCTTAGCTCACAGGCTCTACAAATATTGGCGGCATGCAGATTTGGCCCCTGGGATGCAGTTTGCAGACTTCTGTGCTCGGGCTTTCAATTGAGGCCCTGGTGTGTTCAACAGGCTTCCTTCCCCGGTAGGTCCTGAACTCTGTTCTTGTCTCATCAGCAGTGTGAGCCTGACGACAACTCCTCTCTGCTTTTCAGAGGTTTTCAGCCTTTTAGCCTCTGCTCTGAACAGTTTCAAAACTGCAGTTATCTTGATGGGAAAACCGACCTTGTGTTTGATGACCCTCAAGTCTCCAATGCTGTCACTCTAGCTTCATGAGATGGCCCAGAGCTCTGCTGGTTTCTCTGTTCACCAGCAGCAGCCTTGATTCTCGTCCTGCATTCAGAACAGGCACATGCTACAAGCAAAAAAGTGGTTGCAAACATCAGTTTACCTCTCAAATCTCCCCTCTCTAGAATCTTAGCCCCTAAGTTAGTCCTCATTGTTTCAGTAGCTTTCTGATGCTTTTAAGTAAAGCATTTTAATTTTTAAATGTAAAAATTTTACATCTTTATCTGGCTTTTCTCATTGTTCTCAGCAGGACTGCAGGTCTGCAGCATTGCTACCTGAAAAGCATAAGCTTTGCTTTCAAATAATTTAAAAATAGTATATTAAAGCTAAATACAGTACTGTGAAGCAATTGTACTCCAATAAAGATCTATTTAAAAAAAAAAAAAAAAGCTAAATATATTCAAATTCATTCACAACGCTATTTCCAAAAATTTGCGTTATTTTTTTTTTTGCACCGAAAAACCTTCCTATGAGTCTTAGAATTTAAAGGCAAAAAAGCACTGTCTAGAGTGGTATAGGTTGAGATGTTTAAGTATCCTTAATCTTGTAATATTTTAAGAACATTTAAATTTTGAGATGATATATTCAATATGATTGAAAATTTTAAAAGTATAAAAGAACATATAGAGAAAAGTCATTCTTCCACTCCGGTCTCCCAGCCACCCAGTTTCTCACCCTGCTGGCAACACTGTTTATCTCTCTCTTAAATATATATTTCTCTTCTTTGGATAAATGGTTGCACACTATACACTACTCTACATCTTGTATTTTTTGTTTAACTCTATATCTTATAGTTCTTTTTGTATCAGTAAAGTGGGTTTTTTGCTTAATTGCTGTATAGTATTCTACTTTACCATCATTTATTTAGTGTTTCTTGATATGATTAAGGTTGTTTCTAAGCTTATTACAAACAATGCCAAACAAAAATGTTTTATGCATGCCATTCTACATATATGTGAAAACAGCTTTAAGAAATTCCTAGAGGTAGATTACCAAGTTACCTCTCTAGGGCTTTAAAAGTTTCTATACATACCAAGCAACATGTAAGAGTGCCTATTTACCCACATGCTTGCCAAGACTGGGGAAAAAAAAAACCCCAAAACAAAACACCTTTACTAATCTGAAGGGTGGAAAAATGTATGAGTATTAGTATAAGTGATATTATGCATCTTTTCACACATTTAAGAGCCACTTATATTTCCTTTCCTGGGAACTATGTTTCTTGGGGACATAAACTTTTCTAATTTTCCTTTTGGGTTGTTAGTCTTTTTCTAAATGTATTGGCAGACACTTTATATAAAGGAAATAAGCTCTTTGTGATGAGTTGTATCTATTTCTTCTCAAGTTTGCCATGTCTTCCAATTTTCCTTTATGGTAGTTTTTGTTATGCAGAACTTTTTATTTTCATGTGTTAATTTTTATTTTTAACTGTGAAAAACACATAGTCCATTTCAATTTTTAACAATTATTTTAATTTTCAGATTCTCAACCTCTGTGTAGTTTTAGCACTTCCTGAGAAATTAAACACACTCATATCCCTTCCATAAAAATGGGAGGAAAGTATCAGTAAATTCTAATGACTGACACAAAACATTTACTAGTTTCTCACAAAAATGCATACATGGTAGTATCAGAAAGACTAATTGAGAAATTATCTTATGGGCTTCCCTGGTGGCACAGTGCTTGAGAGTCCGCCTGCCGATGCAGGGGACACGGGTTTGTGCCCCGGTCTGGGAGGATCCCACATGTTGCGGAGCGGCTGGGCCCGTGAGCCATGGCCGCTGAGCCTGCGCGTCCGGAGCCTGTGCTCCGCAACGGGAGAGGCTACAACAGTGAGAGGCCCGCATACCGCAAAAAAAAAATTATCTTAAAACCAACTTTAGTCAGGAAGACTTTTTCACAGACAAATGAGTGGTTATATATGTAAATCCTAAATACATTACACTATTTTCCCCCCTTTTTGGTCATGGACTATTCCAGGAAGATTTAATTATATAACTTTTAATTTGAAGAGTCACTAAAATGTAAAGCAAAATTGGTCTTAAAAAATATTGGTTTGATGAAAAGATATATTTTAGACAAATTTGGTTAGCTTCTAACTACATTTCAGCACAATCATTACTCAGGGGACAATCACTTTTGAGAAAAGGCAAACCAAAATTTAAATCAGCATCAGAATTCTACCCATAATTACCCAATCAATATTGAAGTAGACGCCATCAAGTATGCAAAGATTACAGAATTTCAGTTACAAAATTTGGAGGAAAAAAATCTTAATTATGTATAAAAACACTGACAAATTTAAGCTAGAATTATTAGCTCTAGGACAGTTCATTGCATTATTACCTTAAAAGGACGGCTAACTAGATATCAGCAGCAATGCTGTTAAAACAGTTGTTTGCCCAAAGTTGTTCCTATTAATGAAACAAAAGATTAATAGTCTCTAAGTTAAATTTCACAAAACGAAATAGCAGCCTTCTGATTTAACTTTCGGGGGCAAGACAGAGCAAAACCCAAATATCATACTTTCTATTTTTGTCTTCAAACACAAATAAAAGTCAGTATCAATACAAAGGTTAACATAAGGAAATAAACACATGGTTAGTCAGGTTCTACAACACAGGATACTGCGACATAACTCTCCTACAGTAAATCCCCATCCCCCCGCTTTTTTGGAATAGCAGATTAGGTAGTATGGTATGAAAAGCTGTTAAAACCCAAATGTTTTCTGTGCCATCTAGCAAAGAAAGCACGAGGAAGAATACTTTGCCAAACTACACCAGCTACTCCAGCCTGGACCCAGTTGTCTGATCATCCACTCAGTTTCAAGGCCTCCAAATTGTCAATCTACCCCACTCAGCCTCATCCCAAGCTTAGCTACTTTTGCATCAAGAGTCTAGTTTCCCTTCTGTCAGCTAAGTCCTAATTTTCCAGAAAACTCTGATTTTTCTGCTTTCACGTTGATCCTAAC
Organism: Phocoena sinus; assembly: GCF_008692025.1. Classification (NCBI taxonomy): domain Eukaryota; kingdom Metazoa; phylum Chordata; class Mammalia; order Artiodactyla; family Phocoenidae; genus Phocoena; species Phocoena sinus. Next base: position 72,597,889 of record NC_045766.1, on the reverse strand, counting down.
CCATTTTAAGTCAAAAAAAAAAATGCTGTAATACTTAAAGTAATTGAAGTGGACATGGAAATTAGATTACTTTAGTGTTATGAAAGATGTACTTCAAGTGCTCTGCAAATATATGGGAAAGTTGCAAGAAAACTGAGATTCTAAACCCTGCCTGGATTCCTTAGCTACTTGGTAGATTATAATGTTGCTTTGATTACTAGTCAGTAGAAAAAGGTGCGTGAAGGCCACAAAACATGCATATGGGGGGAAATGCATGGAAATGAAGATTTCTTGGGAGTTGGCCAAGGCATTTTTATATCCATAAGGACTGTCAACTTAAATTTAGTACACCAGTGATTAAAAAAGGAAAGGAGTGGGACTCTTGCTTACAACCGAGTTTGGCAGAAACACAATTGTATATTCCTCCCCTGTAATCACACCGTCCTTTAATTAAGGACAGTGAGTATGCCCACGGAGCAGAATTAATGAAAAATTTAAAAAGAATCTATGATACAGAGCTTCACTAGATTATACAACACTCCCCTTACCCAAGCACTACTTTGTGTATCTCTGAAACATCTGAAAAATACTTTTCTGTGACTTACTAGGCTGTAGGGAATGAGGAGTTTTAGATACATTACAATTATCTCTAGTAGAATTTGTTATCTTTCTTCCATTAACTGAACGTTTCAACTGGATCTTAAAAGAAGGTTGCCAATTTTCATTTTTTGAGCCTCTCCTAGGTTTTGGAAGCTCTAGATTAGTTTGTCTTTTGAAGTTTCTATCTTTGGAATTCTTCCTTTGTTCATTTAGTAATTTGTCTGGAGGTGAGGATGTAGCACGTAACTGATATTCATCTGGGGATCCTTTTTGCCGGTTTGGCCTCATCTGTTCTTGATCCACCTCTTTCTGAAGCTGTAATGCTAATAACCTGTCCTGTTCTTCTTGTTTACGTCTCTCAAAAAGTAGACATTCCAAATCTATCAGTTTTTGGGTAAAGTTGATTTCTGTTTCTTCTTGGTCTGAGGCAGCTTTGGGGAACATTTTTCTTCTTTTTGCAGAAAAGCATGGATCCCTGACTGCTTCAGACAAAGATTCCTGGTTTTTTCTTTTGGAGGTATCTTTACCGATCAGTAGGTGAGACTCTTCATTTTCTGTCTCAGCTGTGTTATTTCTAATTATCTGTGTCATATCTGATACAGTGCACCGACTCTCTGTTTTGCCACAAGGCTTAACTGCAGCTTCTCCAGAGCAGGGAACTCTGGCTTCAGGTCCCTCATGATTTATGACACACAACTCTTCTTCATGACTGCTTGGTCTTGTTCTGACTTTTCCTTCAGGCCACCATTCTTCACCACTGGCGCGTAACTGAGGCACAGGTGGCTCCAGTGAAGACTGTGCACCTTGCTCATGAACTTCAAGGCGTAACTGAGGAGAAAGTGTTGGCATATCTTCCTTAATTTCTGTGTCTTGCCATGTAGGGCTCTTCACATCACTGCTGTCAGTTTCCTGTAGAAAACAGAAAAACACTGAGTGAACCAGGGGAAAACATCAAGTCATAATACATAAGTCTAATTACACTGATACCAAAGCTGAGTTGTCACTATAAGGTAATTATTATTACTACTAATAAGATATATTAATTCTTAATGGTATTTTTATTCTGTGTGCCAATTTAGATTAAGGTATTTCTTCATTTTCACTCCCATGAAGATCTACAGTTTAAAATCCACAAACTAGTTCTATACATGGCCAGGAGCTGGCACCATGACTTGACTTCTCATCTTACAAACTTCCTCTAGCCCAGGGATTTTTAATCCCTTTTTGTGTCACAAACCCTCCTCCTTTTGGCATTTTTGTGAAGCTTACAGACCTCTTTGAGAATAATATTTTTAAACATAACAATAAATACACAGGGGGACTTCCCTGGTGGCTCAGTGGTTAAGAATCTGCCTACCAGTGCAGGGGACATGGGTTCGAGCCCTGATCTGGGAAGATCCCACATGCCGCAAAACAACTAAGCCCGTGCGCCACAACCACTGAAGCCCACGCGCCTAGAGTCCATGCTCTGCCAACAAGAGAAGCCACTGCAATGAGAAACTCACATACCGCAACAGAGAGGAGCCCTCACTGGTTGCAACTAGAGAAAGTCCGCGCGCAGCAACAAAGACCCAACACAGCCAAAAATAAATACATACATACGGAACAATTTATATTGTAACACAATTATTAAAATCTTACAATTTATGATGTAATAATGCATATCTATTAATAAATTAAATAATAAGATCTAGTGGCAAGTCTAATAATTTGTAACACTGAAGGAGGGATGAGTATAAACAATATTTCAAGAGATCTGCAACAAATGTAATGTGATTAAAAACCTGTGTTATCTATTGGTGACAAAGTCACAGGTACTGTTAACAGTATTATGGTTTACTGGTTTGCTGCCTACATTCATAACTAAAGGAAACGCTAAAATGAGAGGTCAGGTGGAAGTAAAGATAAACTTTTCCTTGTATCTAGGTTCATATGTACTCTGTGGGTTCTACCCACAGACTTTAGGTTAAGAACCCTTGCTTTAGCCAGTATAGTTCTTCTCACTTACAGGTCTTGGGTAAGTTAAGACCTAGGATTAGTTTTGACCATGAGAAAGCCTTAAGAAGAAAGGTTTCGGTACTTCCCTGGTGGCACAGTGGTTAAGACTCCACGCTCCCAAAGCAGGAGGCCCGGGTTCGATTCCTGGTCAGGGAACTAGATCCCACATGCATGCTGCAACTAAGGAGCCAGCGAGCCGCAACTAAGGCATGCTGCAACTAAGACCTAGCGCAACCAACCAACCAACCAACCAACCAAATAAATAAAATAAATAAAAAAGAAGAAAGGCTTCAATGAGAACTTGCTTCAAAACAAAAATTCCTCCTTGTTTGCGATCTTAAATCTGTTCTTTTACCTACTTTGCTTTGCATTTATCATTCCTCATAAGATTTTTTATGAACCAATGTAGTTTGGATTGGACAAATTCTAGGTTGCTTACCTAGTTTTGCTGTGAATATTAACACCAGGATAGGAAAAAAAATCCCAGCCTACAATGCCTCTCCCATCAATCCTTAGTTCCAGCATAAGCCAGACCATCTGGACTTGAATTCTCCCTCTAATACCTCTACTTAAGGGACACTGAGCAATTCTCTTGCCTCTGCATGCCTCAGTTTTCTCAACTATAACTGGGCACAAGAAGGGTACCTTATAGAGTTGGTGGCTGTGATGAAGATTAAAGAAAATAAATACATTATTTGGCACATAAACGTCCATTAAATGTTAGGTGCTATAAAACCACCTAGCTAAACTGAAAAAAGTTTAGGAACCTGTGAGTAAAGGGCTAATAAAACTTCCATGTAGGAAACTGACCTTGGTGTCAGCTGGCTTTTCCTAGTTCTATTTTCCTGGAAGCCTGATACAGGTGAAATGTCACCTGTGTTACTAGGCCACATAGTTTATGGTAAAAATGACCCTTACTGGTGAACTGCATCTGTACTAGGAGAACTAGGAGTGATCTATAAATACCTTGCAGGAAGCCAAAGCTCAGGGCTTCTGTAAGTGACTTACAACTCTTTGGCTGTGTTCCTTCCTAAGACCCCTGGAAGCCACACCCATGAGTTGTTACAGTAAATAATTTACTCTTATGGGGCATGGGACTTCTAAGTCTGGGTGGTTACTACACTCCTCTGCATAGTCTCACTTCCAGGCCATCACTTAGAAGCTCTGCAGTGAGGCCTCTTGCTGAACAGATATGCCTGATGTCTGATGCTACCCTACTAGCACGCTTTGTTTACCATTGTGTAATCCTTTAAGTGAAGCTGGTACCAGGGGTAGCCTATTTAGTTTTGTGAGTCTGATGATCTCGGTCAGGGATGTACAAACTACAGCCCATGGACCAAATTCAGCCTGGTGCTTGTTTTTGTACAGTTTTACTGGAACAAAGACAAGCTCATTTGTTTATATATTGTTATGGATGCTTTCAAATGACAACAGCATCATTGAACAGTTGTGTCTGAGACCATTTGGGCCACAAAGCCTAAAATATTTACTATCTGGCTCTTTAGAGAAAAGGTCTGCTGACTCCTAGCCTAAGTGAGCCTAAGGTGACTAAGAAAGGTTGTTCCATTTACTATAGTGACTTAAAAAAAGTTAGGAAACTGCAAGTATTAACATTCTATAGCATTAATAAACTTGCCAAGCCAAGAATATCTTTAGCATCCACATACCTTAGACATGGAGTCTTTCCTGTCTTCTTGCACAACTTCAGACTGTGATGCTGACCAAGGCTGAGATTTAGGTGACAAATACCTTAAAAAAAAAAAAAGTTTGCCAAAATTTGAATGCTTTGAAACACAAGTGGCATGTATCCAATATAATAAAGCCAGATTAGCTATTTATGCTGAAGGCTGTCTGGCTTGCTGCTTGGCTGATTTATCAGAAAGAGTGTAATTCATTTTCCTGTCTCAGGTATTTTGGTCTATTTCTGGAGCAAAACTTAGAAGTCTGAGTATTGATATATTTTAGTGAAAAGCAGAAGAAAAGGAAGTAAAAGTCAAATCTAAATTGTTCCTTAATTCTCAAAAGAATTTAAACAGGTAGGTACTAGCATCAAAACAATGTAAGACTGTATACAGTCTTCCCAAAAGTAATGGAACTGACATTTCAAGTCAGGAGAAGGAATATGTTAGTTTCTTTTTAATGCCAGAAATTCTACATTTTTTACCTCTATTTGAAAAATGGTCTATGATTAGATTCTTTACCATTTTTGTATAGAGATTTTATTATATACATATTTTATATCAACTATCTACTTAGAGATATAAAAGATTTATCAAAGTATCAGCATAAGAGCACATCTCTAAATATCTAAGCATCTTTAATAGGCTGTTTGCCACTGAAAATATTAAGTCTGTAATATAATGGAAAACATAAAAGAAATGGGAATAAAAGGACAGGTTATAAGAGATTAGGTATATTTTTTAAATACTTTTTTTTGGATTTTGTTAAAAAAAAATCCAAACACATACAACAACTCTGCTCAAAAATGGCACAAATGTTGGCTGTCTTCAAGTGGTGGTAACTTTGGGTGATTTTCAAAGAGCAGCTAGCTTTTTTTTTTTTTTTGCGGTACGCGGGCTTCTCACTGCTGTGGCCTCTCCCGTTACGGAGCACAGGCTCCGGATGCGCAGGCTCAGCGGCCATGGCTCACGGGCCCAGCCGCTCGGCGGCATGTGGGATCTTCCCAGACCGGGGCACGAACCCGCGTCCCCTGCATCGGCAGGCGGACTCTCAACCACTGCGCCACCAGGGAAGCCCGCAGCTAGCTTTTATAATTAAAGAAAACAATGGAAAAATGTCTGATTGCAAATATGTAAAATCATAAGTTCCACTGTCCAAAGCACCAACGTGTAGCATATAACATTAAAATAAAATCTAGACAAAGATCTCACATAAAGAATAAATAACCCTTATAGACAAAATAGTATCCAAACCGCATATTTAGTTACATCAACCTAAATATTTACTCTGAAAACTTATGAGAATAAGAACTACCTCTCAGTTGATAAAACAGGAGTCCAGGTTTAGTCGCATTTTAATTTTGTTTCCCAAAGCTGAAGAATTCCTTCTGCCAATGTTAGACATTAGTAACCAAGTATATTAAAACCAACATAGAATTAGTACAGCTTAATAGTTGTTCAGAAATCCATAAGCAGAAAACAAAACAAAGTGTGATCAGATACCCATCTAACATAATTGGTGAAGATTTGTGAACTCTCTGGGATATTGTTTATTTACAAAAACCAAGTAATATATGAATACATGTAGGAAATATGTGTCATCATCCCTTTCCATTCCTATTTGCTTCCTCATATGTAACCAATTTTTAAAAAAATTATTTCTATACACTACACACTATCTTTTTTTAAAGCAATCATATTCTTGTGATTTCCTTTTTTCACTTATGTCTTATAGATCTTTATAAAAAACTATATACATAGGCCTACCTCATAAAAACAAATAGTTTACAAGAAAATAGTTACAAAATATATGTAAGGGGTGGTGGTGGTGGTGATGTGATGAATTGGGCGATTGGGATTGACATGTATACACTAATGTGTATAAAATTGATGACTAATACATTAGTTACAGGGAGGGAGATACTGACTGGGAAAGGATACGAGTGAACCTTTTGGAAACAGTCTGTATCTTAATCTGGAGTGTGGTTTATACATATGTAAAAATTCTCCAGAAGTTACATTTAAGATTTATATATATATATATATATATATATATATATATATATATATATATATATATACTTTAAAAAGTTTTAAAATCTTATATTATTGTAAAAACCCGTATACTTATCACTCAGTTTAGGGGGAAAAAAATCACTGATTTAAAAATTCTTTATGGGGCCTTCTCTTCGTGCCCCAGCTGACAGGCTACAACTATCCTGAGATGCTCTTATCTCTTGCTTTTATTTATTTATTTATTTTCCCCTTGGTCTATTTTATTTTTATCGGGGTATAGTTGTTTTATAATGTGTTAGTCTTATGTCTTGCTTTTAAAAATAGTCTTAACACACACTAGTAACCCTAAACATTTTATTGCTTAGCACTGCATGATTTCTGAACTTTACATATATGGAATCATACTACATGTATCTTTCCACAACTTGACTTCTTCACACAACGCCTTCCTGCTTCAGGCATGTTTTCCTTAGCCAGAATTCATTTTCATTGCTGGAAAGTAACAGTATTCTGGTCCACTGTTGGACATGTGGGTGCTTCTGGCTCTTTACTGTTACTAATAGTACTGCTGGGAACATTCCTGCACATGTCTTCTGGGGTTTTAGTGTCTACAGTCCAGTCATAGAGCATCAACCTTTTACACTCCCACCTATAGTGTAAGTGCTCCTTATCCTCTAGGATACTTAATATTGCCAGAAAGTTTAATTTTTCCAATAGGGTGAGTATGAAATGTTACCTCATCATTATTTTGTTGCTATTTTAATTGAGGTGCAATTGACATATGACATTATATTAGTATCAGGTATACAACATAATAATTCAATATTTGTATATGTGAAATGACCTCACTGTAATTTTTTTAAAATTCTATTGAAGTATAGTTGATTTACAATGTGCTAATGTGTTAATTTCTGCTGTACAGCAAAGTGGTTCAGTTACACAGATATATATATATTCTTTTCCATTATGGTTTATCACAGGATATTGAATGTAGTTCCCTGTGTTCCAAGTAGGACCTTGTTGTTTACCCATCCTATACATAATAGTTTGCACCTGCTAATCCCAAACTCCCAATCCTTCCCTTCCCCACCCCACCCCCTTGACAACTGCAAGTCTGTTCTCTATGTCTGCCTCACTGTAATTTAAATTAAAATTTCCTTGATTACTAATAAAGTTCAATCTTTTCACATATGTTTTGGCCTTCAGCTTTTGTGTTTTGTGATGTCAAAATTTTTTGCCTCTTTTTCTGTAGTTCTGTCTTTTTCTCACAAATAGGTGGGTATTCTTTAATAATAAACTTTTTCCAGTAAATGAGTTGAAATACCTTCTTTTAGAGGGCAGCTTATCTTTTCATTCTCTAAAGGTATTTTGATAAAGACATTTTAAATCTTATTATAGTCTATTTGGTTTGCTCCTTAAAGCATCCCTCTCTACAGACATCCTCCTTTGTTATCTTCTTAAAGATTTATTTTATGTATATATGTATATATTTACATATTTGCTTGCTTACTTATTTACGCATGCTGCGCTGCACGGCTTGCTGGATCTTAGTTCCCGGACCAGGGATTGAACTCGGCAGTGAAAGTGCCGAGTCCTAACCACGGGACCGCCAGGGAATTCCCTTGTCTTTTTAATAGGTCTTTAATTCGCCTTAATTTTTATAGATAGTATGAATAGAGATCCAAGCTAATTTTCCCCACATATTATCCACTGTCCCACAGGCATTTATTGACAAGTACATCCTTTCCGCACTGACCAGCAACGATGACTACTGTGTTGGTTATCCAAAGTACCCCAAAACTTAGTGGCTTAAACCAACAAACATTATCTCATAGTTTCTGAGGGTCAGGAGTTCAAGAGCAGCTTAGCAGGGTAGTTCTGGCTCAGGATTTTCATGAGGGTCCAGTCAAGATGTTGGTCAGTCATCTGGTCAGTAGCCTGACTGAGGCTAGAGGATCACCCTCCAACCAGGCTCACGCACAAAGGCTATTCTGGAGGTCTCACTTCCTTACTGGTTGTTGGCAGAAGGCCCCAGTTCCTTACCATGTGGGACTTTCCATAGGGCTGCTCACAACATGACAGCTAACTTTCCCAGAGCAAATAATCCAAAAGAGAAAAGTCACTTTAGGACTTAGTCTCTGAAGTGTACAATGTCCCCCTCTCTGAAGTGTACAATGTCCCTTCTGTGTATACTTAAGTCCAGCCCACATTCAAGGGGAGGGGAATTAGGCTCAGTCTTTTGAAGGGAGAAATATCAAAGATTTGTGAACATATTTTAAAAACACCAAAGCTAGGGCTTCCCTGGTGGCGCAGTGGTTGAGAGTCCACCTGCCGATGCAGGGGACACGGGTTCATGCCCCGGTCCAGGAAGATCCCACATGCTGCAGAGTGGCTGGGCCCGTGAGCTATGGCTGCTGGGCCTGTGCGTCCGAAGCCTGTGCTCCGCGTCGGGAGAGGCCACAACAGTGAGAGGCCCGCGTACCGCAAAAACATAAATAAATAAATAAAATAACCATTTTAAAGCGTACATTTAGTACATTTACAAAGTTGTGCAACCATCACTTCTATCTACTTTGTTGTTTATTTTTAAGAATTCTTTATATATTCCAGAGACTAGACCTTATCTGTTTTTAACTTTGTGTACCTTTAACCCACCAGTTTCTCCAATTTCTGCTTTTTTTTTTTTTTTTTTTTTTTTTTTGTAGTACGCGGGCCTCTCACTGTTGTGGCCTCTCCCATTGCGGGGCACAGGCTCCGGACGTGCAGGCTCAGCAGCCATGGCTCACGGGCCCAGCCGCTCCGCAGCATGTGGGATCTTCCCGGACCGGGGCACGAACCTGTGTCCCCTGAATTGGAAGGCGGACTCTCAACCACTGCGCCACCAGGGAAGCCCCCAATTTCTGCTTTTAAATTCATCAGTTTATGCTTATATTTCTAGTAAAGTTTTATCTTTATATATTTCAAAATATATATTTAGATTCATAGCAGTTATATCCTTTACGCAGAATAGTATTAATATCAATATGAAATATCCCTGCTTTTCTTTTAATGGTTTTTCTCGACTTCTACTTTGCATTATATCAGGCATTAACAATATCGATGTTACATGTCTATTTCTTCTTTCAATAGCAACCACCTCATTTAATGCTGCCCTCTTCCCATCTATCTCCATCTCCCTGTCCCAAATTTCCACCATCTAAAATCCTAAATTTCTATGAATTTTGAAAGGAAGCAAATTACCTGCACAATATTTACCCAGTTGAATCAAAAGCCCTTACATGTTTTTGAAGTCTGGATTGTAGCTGATAAACTTTTTCAACTATGAATTACTATGGAAAAGCTTATATCCTCATAGAGTCATCAACTCTTCCTGCTGCTAAGAGGGGCACTCTGGGGCAACGAAATTCACTCCACTGTTGACTACCTGACTCATGTTTTTTGTACAGTGGGGAAGAAATGTAATATATAAACTGGGAAAAAGAGGGTGGGGTAATGATCTAGATGCCAAACTGTAAACTCCTTCAATGAGGATGACCTTATATGGAACTAGATTCTCACTTGAATCTAAATCAAGAGAAAAAGGAAATGGGAACAACATGGAAATCCTGAGCAATGAAGATAAAAAAGGTTTCACATCCCTCTTCATGCTAGCCAGGAATCTAAGCTATGTGAGCATCTCTCTTATTTTCACTTTACATCAACCTCAGACCATCTGGAGGGTTTTCATGCAGAGCTGATGGGCCAAATTTTGATATAGCAGTAAACTATATTCACTTACTTCTGAATATCTCCAGTGTTTGTTTGTTTGTTCTTACTTTTCTTCTGTGACTTGGTTGTGAGTGGATCAGATTTTTCGGAATTCAAGGGCAAAGCCAAGATACTTCCCTCACAGAAATTGTTCTTCAACAGCAGAAAAAGCATAAAACAATTTTAAAATAAAATAAGCTATTAATTCAGAATCCATAATAGAATTTTTCAGGAATTATTAAATTCTATACATCCTTTGAATAATACTGACCATGAAAAAATTAATATAAACAAGATAAAGTTTATCTAAGTTGGTCTAAATTGCATTTTTACTCTACATTATAAACACAAAGAGCATGATGGTACTAATCTCATTAGCTGATAATTTCTGCTAACTTTTCTAATGAATAATTTCATATTTATAACTACCGTAATCTGTAGGGAAAAATTCAGAGCTGTGGCTATACCTGGTATAAAATTTATTTTGTGTTAAATAATTTAATTTGGGGATTTAAGGGCATACCAATAAATATCATCAATATTTACTTGCTGTCTTATGGCAGTCTCATAAGTTTCTTACTACACTATTGGAAAAATTAATATACTTGGTGGTGGTAGACATCTGGCCTAGGACGACCAAACTTTTACAAGTAAATGAAAAACTATTTTAAAATATCAGTAGATCTGCTCTTATAAGCCCATGTGAAAACACGAAGAATTAAAACAATAACTCTTGAAAGACAAAGTTGACCCCAGATTTTCCTCTCTGATATATTTTCTCTCCTATCCCACTTGTTATTCTATTAATCTATGTCTTTTTTTTTTTTTTTGGCCACGCTGTGCAGCTTACAGGATCTTAGTCCCCAACCAGGGATTGAACCCAGGGCCATGGCAGTGAAAGCGCCAAGTCCTAACCACTGGACTGCCAGGGAAGTTCCATAGTCTATGTCTTTTATTTAATTTCTCAATTGTGTACTGCTCCAAAGCTATTCCACTTAAATTTTAAAAGGAAATACATTTTTAAAAAGGGCATATAGGGCTTCTCTGGTGGTGCAGTGGTTAAGAGTCCGCCTGCCAATGCAGGGGACATGGGTTCGTGCCCCGGTCCGGGAAGATCCCACATGCGGCGGAGCGGCTGGGCCCGTGAGCTATGGCTGCTGAGCCTGCGCATCCGGAGCCTGTGCTCCGCGGTGGAGAGGCCACAACAGTGAAAGGCCTGCGTACGGCAAAAAAAAGGGCATATAATCTAAAACTTGGGCATATTATTATGAATGGCAGGCCTCTCAAAAATGGGGAAAAAAAACCACAACCCAATTCTGGATATACTTCATTTTGGTAAGTATATTTTAAGATATTTGTTGTTTGAAAGCAGAGGAATTGTTTTTAGAGGCTCTCAAACCTGAATGTACATCAGACTTCCCTAGATGCCTCTGGGAGTGGTATTCCCTAAATCCCATCCCCAGAGATTCAGTATTTTAAAAGAACTACAAGTGATTCTGCCAGGTTCTTTCAAATCACTGGGTCCCACTGTATCCTTTGGTCTTAGAGTATGTGTTTTATCATCCTTTCTTTAATTCATTGTCCCCTGGGCAGTAATTTAACTACAGCAAGATAACAAAATCCAGGTTTAATATGTTATTTAAGAATTTAGGGACTTCCCTGGTGGTCCAGGGAAGCAGTTAAGACTGTGCTTGCACTGCAGGGGACACTGGTTTGATTCCTGGTTGGGGAACTAAGATCCTGCAAGCCGCACAGCATGGCCAGGGAAAAAAAAGAAGTTAAAAAAAAATTTAATGTGCTTCACTTTCAAAAAGTGATCTGCATCCATACAATGGAATATTTTGCCACTCTTACAAAAGAATTATACACTATATGTAGTAATATAATAGGAAAAATCTCTAAGAAATAGCGAGTGAAAAAGGTCAGGAGAAAAACAGTGTGATTCACACATCCTTTTTAGGTAAAAAAAAAAAAAAGTTATAAGAAACTGTTAATAGTGCTAACTAACCTTTGGGGAAAAAGACTGATGTAATGGAACAGGAATAGGAGTGGAGAAGTGTGTGTGTGGGGGCGGGGAATGGAGCTTTCATTTTCCACTGAATAGCTTTCCTGCATACTGAATTTACTAACAACTTATAAAAATGTTTTTTTTTAAAGCATACTTGGATTAGAGCATATATAACAGTATGCCAAAAAAGTTTTGCTTTAAGTAGAGCAAATATGTCAGAAATAGTTTCTAGTTATGGTGAATGCTTCGTTTTTTAGATTGTTCAAACTCACATAGTCAAAGCAATAGGAATGTAAATACTTCAAAGTTCTTTCTTAAAACTTACAATATTAAGGCTTAGCTTTCTTGCCAGCTCTTCATCACTTTTCAGTTGTTCTTCCATCTCTCTTTGCCTTTTTTCTGCCTGTCTCTTTTCCTCTTCTTCCTCCTCTGCCAGTAATCTCTGTATGTATTCTTCACTGGCTTTGTTTTCTTCTTCCTCATTGGCTCGTCGCTCTGCCTCCACCTTAAAAATGATTAATAAAGAACAATCCTTCTCTGAACTTTTTAGCATACTTGCAATATTTCTTTCTTTCTTTTTTTAAAGATTTAATTTTATTTATTTTTGGCTGTGTTGGGTCTTCATTGCTGTGTGCGGGCTTTCTCTAGTTGTGGCGAGGGGGGGCTACTCTTTGTCATGGTGTGCAGGTTTCTCCTGTTGCGGAGCACGGGTTCTAGGCATGTGGGCTCAGTAGTTGTGGCTCGTGGGCTCTAGAACGCAGGCTCAGTAGTTACGGCGCATGGGCTTTGTTGCTCCACAGGATGTGGGATCTTCCCAGGCTAGGGATCGAACCTGTGTCCCCTGCATTGGCAGGTGGATTCCTTCCCTCTAAAACACCTGGGAAGTCCCAATATTTCTTAATAAGAATAGAAAAATTAAAAAAAAAAAAAGAACAAATCGGCAGGAATTAAAATTTCTCAAATGAAGTACAAATCTGGAGAGGCAAATTCCTGTAGAATAGTTCAGGAAGTCTCCTTCAGGAAGCCTTCCCCAGTCAGTCCAATGAAACCTTGATCAAAGTCTCATCCTTCCACATTTCGGTCCTTATCACATTTTCCATTACACTGTCACACATTTTTGGAGGTCTTTCTAGGTGATACTTTTCCTCAGTTAACAGAAGGCCATGTTCTGACTAATTTTGGCATAGGTTTCTGAACTAAACCCTAGCAAGGTAGAATGGAAATGATAAAAACTGACTTAAACCAAACAGTGTCCCTCCCTGAAGTTGGGATGAATCCCCAAACACAGTGGGCAGGGGTGAATAGTTGCTGAAGAAACAACCACAATGGTCATTATATGATTTACAGATGAGGAAAGACACATAAAAGCTTTCCTAGATCAGAAAGTGATCTAACTTTCTTTTCTTAGCTCAGTAACTGGCAGCGGGGAGACTCAAACTCAGCATCTAGGACCTAAGGCCATGCTTGTGGGCATCTGAACTATACTTCCTGAAAGAAATAATGTAACAACTACTTTAGACATCTAAAGAATTTGACTCAAGAATAAGTCCTTGACCCAATTCAAGTGAAGGTGACATGAGTAAAGGTTTGTTAAGGAACTTTTAAGTCTTCTTGCTCTTAAAGGAAAGCCACTGGAAGAGACAGCTGGTTCTTCCTCTGCATACTGTTGTATATGCACCTGAGGTTCAGAAATGTGCAGCTACTTGTTATTAGCCTGAGGAGAAAGCCAGCTGACAGAAGTTAGCAAAGAAATGGAACTAGAGCTCTGGATGAAACCGACCCTGAAGCCCCTATTAACCTCTGGAATTCCAGTAAATTACAATTTTCTGTCACCTGTACTCAAAAGCATCCTGAAAAAACCTGTTCTCACTATATTGTTGTAAAGATAAAATTACTCCTTACTTAAGGAACTTCCCTGGTGGTGCAATGGTTAGGAATCCGCCTGCCAATGCAGGGGACATGGGTTCGATCCCTGGTCTGGGAAGATGCCACATGCCACAGAGCAATTAAGCCCATGTGCCACAACTACAGAGCCTGCGCTCTAGAGCCCGCATGCCCTACAGCCCGAGCACTGCAACTACTGAAGCCTGCGCACCTAGAGCCCATGCTCCACCACAAGAGAAGCCTGAAAACCAGGAGGAAGAGTAGCTTCTGCTCACCACAACTAGAGAAAGCACGTGCGTAGCAAAGAAGACCCGACGCAGCCAAAAAATAAATAAATAAAACCCTTACTTAAGAACATCGTCTAGACAATATGCTGACAATTAACTATCATAATTATTTACTAGTTCTTCTAGAGCTCTCATGGTCTAATACAGTAGCCACTAGCTACATGTGGCTACTGAGTAGTTGAAATGTGACTAGTCCAAATTGAGATGTATTATAAGTACAAAGTATACAATTGCACACTAAATAAGAAAAAAAGTCAATACTTTCTATACTGATTACATAATAAAATATTTTAGATATACGGGATTAAATAAAATATACATAAAATTAATTTCATCTTTTTTAAAAATACTTTAAAAAAATATTTATTTATTTTGGGCTGCATTGGGTCTTCGTTGCTGCACGCGGGCCTTCTCTAGTTGTGGCGAGCGGGGGCTACTCTTTGTTGCGGTGCGTGGGCTTCTTGTTGTGGTGGCTTCTCTTATGGTGGAACATGAGCTCTAGGGTGCATGGGTTTCAGTAGTTGCGGCACATGGGCCCAGTAGTTGTGGCTCGCGGGCTCTAGAGCACAGGCTCAGCAGTTGTGGCACACGGGCTTAGTTGCTCTGCGGCATGTGGGATCTTCCCAGACCAGGACTTGAACCCATGTCCCCTGCATCAGCAGGCAGATTCTTAACCACTGCACCACCAGGGAAGCCCCTCATCTGTTTTTTTTTTTTAATCTTTAAAAAATGTGGCTAATAGAAAATTTTAAATGATATATGAACCCACACCATATTTCTATTGAACAACACTGCTCTACATTAATCAGGGTAGGGGGAGTACTAGGGCTTTCCTAGTACTAGTGAAGTTCAAAGGCCGTAAGCACCACTCCCTCTTTTCATATTTAGGTTCTTCACAATTAGCCCTTTATGCTTTCCTCACCTAAATGCATTGTTTGTGCCCCCCAAACTTCATATATTGAAGCCCTAACTCCTGATGTGATGATATTTGGAGATGGGGCCTTCGGTAGGTAAGGTTCATGAGGGTGGAGTCCTCATGAAAGGGATTAGTACCCTTAGAAGAAGACACACAAGACAGATGATCTATCTCTCCCTTCCTCTCTCTGCCAGGTGAGAATACAGTGAGAAGGCAGCTGTCTACAAGCCAGGAAGCAGGCCCTTGCCCAATACCAGATCTCCCAGTGCCTTAATCTTGCACTTCCCAGATCCAGAACTGTAAGAACAAATGTTTGTTGTTTAAGTCATCCAGTCTATGGTGTTTTTGATATAGCAGCTTAAATGGACTTAAGACACCCATAATCTACCACCTTTTTCCCATCCTTTATGCTCAAAGCTTCCCGGAAATTAAAAAAATTTCCTTCATACTTAAATGCTTACAGATCACTATCACATAAGAAGAGCATATATAAATAAATTAAAGCAAGTTTTAAACTATTTTGAACACATGTAAAAAATGGAGCCTTTATAAAGCACATTAAAATTATTAACATTTCAATATATACTATTTATTTACATAAGCACATAATGTAAACACAGCAGAAAATTTTTCCAGAAAAGAGCAACTATTTAGTACTTACCTTGCTTATCTCCTCTTCATATTCTCTTCTTAATTCCCCAGGTTTACTTAATAGGCGAACTGGCTGATAGTCATCAACTGTTTCAGATCAAGAAAGAAAATTATATTATAGGCAACACCGAACTCTATGGCTAGCTTTGATCTTCCACTAAACCTGTATTAATATAAAAATGCAAAATTAAAATAAACATACAATTATGAACAGATATAGCAATATTTTTTAATGGAATTCCATTTTAAAAGAAAGGCCAGGACTTCCCTGGTAGTGCAGTGGGGTTAAGAATCTGCCTGCCGGGCTTCCCTGGTGGCGCAGTGGTTGGGAGTCCGCCTGCCGATGCAGGGGACACGGGTTTGTGCCCCGGTCCGGGAGGATCCCGCATGCCGCGGAGTGGCTGGGCCCGTGAGCCATGGCCGCTGAGCCTGCGCGTCCGGAGCCTGTGCTCCGCGACGGGAGAGGCCACAACAGCGAGAGGCCCAAGTACCGAAAAAAAAAAAAAAAAAAAAATAATCTGCCTGCCAATGCAGGGTACATGGGTTCGATCCCTGGTCCGGGAAGATGCCACGTGCCATGGAGCAACTGAGCCCATGCGCCACAACTGCTGAAGCCCGCGCACCTAGAGTCCATGCTCCGCAACAAGAGAAGCCACCACAATGAGAAGCCTGCGCACCACAGCAAAGAGTAGCCCCCACTTGCCGCAACTAGAGGAAGCCCGTGCACAGCAACAAAGACCCAATGCAGCCAAAAAATAAATAAATAAAATTAAAAGAAAAGAAAAGAAAGGAATCTACGTTCCCTGGAATTAACCAAATACAAAAAAAAAAAGGTCAGGGACTTCCCTGGTGGTGCAGTGACCAAGAATCTGCGCTCCCAACGCAGGCGGCCCAGGTTTGATCCCTGGTCAGGGAAATAGTCCACATGCTGCAACTAAGAGTTTGCATGCCACAACTAAAGATCCCGCATGCCACAACTAACACCTGCCTCAGCCAAAAAAAAAAAAAAATAAATAAATAAAATAAATAAATAAGTATTAAAAAACAAAAAAAGAGGGTTCCTCTGGTGGTGCAGTGGTTGAGAGTCTGCCTGCCAATGCAGGGGACACAGGTTCATGCCCTGGTCCAGGAAGATCCCACATGCCGCGGAGCAATGAAGCCCGTGTGCCACAACTACTGAAGCCCGCACTCTAGACCCCGTGAGCCACAACTACTGAGCCCATTCGCCTAGAGCCTCCACCACAAGAGAAGCCACCACAATGAGAAGCCTGTGCACCACAACAAAGAGTAGCCCCCGCTCGCTGCAATGAGAGAAAGCCCGCGTGCAGCAACGAAGACCCAACACAGCCATATATAAATAAAAAATAAATTTATTAAAAAAAGGAAAAAAATGAATATACAAACCACAGACCACAGAAAATATTCACAAAACACATCGGGCAAAGTACTGATACATATCACTACTTAACTCCTACACTCAATAATACAAAGATAAAACTCAAGGGGCAAAAGATTCAAGCAGGCACTTCACAATGGAAGACATACAAGTGGCCGGCCAATAAAAAATGAAAAAAGATTCAATATCATTAGTTACCTGGGACATGCAAATTAAAACTACAATGAGATACTACTACAAATCCCAGAAGGATTAAAATTAAAAAGATAGGTAACAGCAAATGTTGGTGAGGATACTGTAAGTGAACCAAACGTGTCCCCTCGAAATTCACGTAGAAATCTTAATTCAATGTGATGGTATTTGGAGATGGGGCCTTTGGGAGGTCTAATTAGCTCAGGAGGGTAGAGATCCCATGAATGGGATTAGCACCCTAATAAGAGGCCAGAGAGCTGGCTAGCTCTCCACTATATGAGAACAGAATCAGGAAGAGGGCCAAACCAGGAACCAAATTGGCCAGCACCTTGATCTTAGACTTCCCAGCTCCAGAACTGTAAAAAACAAATCTATTGTTTAAGTGACCCACTCCATATACTTTGTTACAGCAGCCCAAACTAACTAATGCAGATGAGCAGAAGCCAGGATTTGTATGTTGTTGCTGGGATTAGAAAATAATACAACCACCTTGGAAAATGACCTGGCAGTTTATTTTATAACCAAACATATACCTACTCTATGACAGAGCACTTCCACTCCTAAGTATTTGTTCAAGAAAAATGAAAACATATGACCACAAAAATAAACTTGTACAAGAATCTTCACAGCAACTTTATTCAAAATAGCCAAAAGCTGGAAACAGCTGAGGGACCATGAACTGGAGAACCAACAAGGGAAGTGGATGGAGGAAGGGAGCCCACAATCAGCTCCACTCAGCTCTGCAGCACTGAGCTGGAAGTGATAAGAAATGCTGGCATTCTGCTCCTCCTCGAGGGATGCTTGACTCGGAGCTAGGGAGACAGGGAGCCCTGTCTTCCTGTCTTGGCCACACCCACTTGGAGTGGAGCTTCCCTCTTGTTGAGTTAGGCAGGGAGGAGAGCAAATTGTGGCTGCAGAGAACAAGGGAATTCCCTGGCGGTCCAGTGGTTAGGACTCCACGCTCTCACTGCCGAAGGCCTGGGTTCAATCCCTGGTGGAGGAACTAAACTCCCACAAGCTGTGGAGCATAGCCAAAAAAATAAGAAAGATTAAAAAAAAAAAGTACAGTAGAACAATACTTAAAAAGAAGTAAACTACTAATCACAAAGGGATAAATCTGGAACATTATACTACGTAAAAGAAATGTGTACAATACACACTGTATGATTACTGTTACGGATTGAATTGTGTGCCCCCAAAAGATATGCTTAAGTGCTAACCCCTGTACCCAAGAATGTGATCTTATTTGGAAATAGGGTTGTTGTAGACATAACTGAGTTTATACTGGAGAAGGGTGGGCCCTTAATCTAATATCACTGGTGCCCTTGAAAGAGAGACAAAGAGAAGAGATGACTTTGTACAGACACATAGGGAGAATGTCATGTGACTATGAAAGCAGAGGCTGGAGTTATGCAGCTGCAAGCCAAGAACACCAAGGACTGTCAGCAACACTCAAGAGAAAGGCATGTAACAGATTCTCTCCGAGAGACTTCAAGAGAACATGTGTCTGGACTCCTAGCCTCCAGAATTGTGAGAAAATAAAATCTGTTATTTTAAGCCACCTGATTTGTGGTAGTTTGTTATGGCAACCCTAGGAAACTAATAGAATTCCATTTATATGAAGTTCTAGAGCAGACAAAACTCATCTATGGTGGGAAAAAATAAAAACATTGTTGACTTTTGTGGGGTGGAGGTAGGGCTCAACTGGAAGGGACATGAGGATAATTTCAGGTGTGATGATAATGTTCTACATTTTTATAGGGGTTTGTATTACAAAGGGTTATACTTATGTGAACACACAGTGAGTTACAATTAAAATTTGTACATTTCAATTATATGTAAATTTTACAGTGAAAGAAAAAAGTTATAAGCTAATATTTATCTTTAATAATATGTATACTTCTATGTGAAGATGTGGCACATATATACAATGGAATATTACTCAGCCATAAAAAGAAACGAAATTGAGTTAATCTGTAGTGAGGTGGATGGACCTAGAATCTGTCATACAGAGTGAAGTAAGTCAGAAAGAGAAAAACAAATACTGTATGCTAACACATATATATGGAATCAAAAAAAAAAGGGGGGGGTTCTGAAAAACCTAGGGGCAGGACAGGAATAAAGACACAGACATAGAGAATGGACTTGAGAACACAGGGAGGGGGAAGGGTAAGCTGGGACAAAGTGAGAGAGTGGCATGGACATATATACACTACCAAATGTAAAATAGATAGCTAGTGGGAAGCAGCCACATAGCACAGGGAGATCAGCTCAGTGCTTTGTGTCCACCTAGAGGGGTGGGATAGGGAGGGTGGGAGGGAGACACAAGAGGGAGGGGATATGGGGATATATGTACATGTATAGCTGATTCACTTTGTTGTAAAGCAGAAACTAATACACCATTGTAAAGCAATCATATTCCAATAAAGATATTAAAAAAACCAAAAAACAAAACAAAGCAAAGTAATATATATACTTATATGTATATTTAAGGGGAAATGAAATAAAAAAATAGGAAATCAATGGGTGGATAGATGAAAAGATATATGACAACAAGTATAGCAAAATGTTAATTGCCACATCTGGTTATGGATATATGAGAGTTCACCATAGAATTCTTTCAACTTTTCTCTATATTAAAATTTTTTCATAATAACATGCTGAAAATAATGTAAGCACACTACCAAAATCTCTTTTAGAAAGAAAGGAGGGAAGGAAGGAAGGAAAGAAAGGAGGGAGGGAAATAAAAACAAAAACCAAGGGTTGGCAAGATGTAACTACACCTCTCGTACACTACTGGTAGGAGTGTAAATTGGTAAAACCATTTTGGAAAACTGCTTGGCAGTATCTCCTAAGGCTTACCCTACCTGTAATACCCACCACGGGATAGTCTTAGGTTCTATTAAACATTCAAACTCAAAATGACCGTAAGGCCACGTTTGGCATCAATCTAACAGCATGAAAGCAAGCAAGCCAGGTAACCCCTACCCCACAGAAGCCAACATCTCTTGTGGCAACAATACAGGCACAGGTTCCCCACAAGAAAAATGCCCAGTTACAGTGGTCACTACACTCAAGAGAAGCACAAAGCATAGTATCCCAATCAGCATTATCATTCCTCCCAATAAAGACGTAATTTGTCAATCAGAAATAATTTTTACCACAACCAATGCATGCTACCTAGTAACATCATTGACATTCTTACCCTCATTCTGTTTTGGGAGAAACAAAGCTAGAGATTTCATCAAAGGACAGATTTTCATATAGCACAGGAAAAGATTTAACTCTTTATCCACATTCTATGACCCCCAAATCCCATTCTATATCCAACAGAAATGTAGGCATGTGTTCACCAAAATACAAGTATAAAAATGTTCACAGTAACACTATTCATAACAGCCTAACAGGATACAGAATTTTTCATTGCTTTCACTATTTAATATTTATACAACATAGTACTAAGTAGCAATGAAAATAAACCATAACCACATGTATCTCATCAATCTAACCATGAGCTGAAGAAGCCCCACACAAGAGTACGATTCCATTTTTAAAAATGTTCAGAAACAAGCAAATATGAGCCATGGTGTTGCAGGCCAGAATAACATCAACAGTTACAGGAACGGGTGAGTGAATAGATTCTGCAAGAGATGATTCAGGAGTTCTGGCAAAGTTCTGGGTCTTGAATGTAGTACTGGTTACACAGACATGTTCACTCTGAAAATTCACTGAACTGTAGACTTATGACTTGTACACTTTTGCATGTACCTGTCAATAAAATTTACATGAAAAACAAAGTAAAGAGGATCAACTTCCAGAATCGTAGATCTGCAGACTTTTTCTTCAACAAAACAACCATAACTGGAGAAAGGTATAAAAAAACTGGTAGAATAAAGTTCCTGAAATTTGTCCTAAGAGCCCACAGCAAAAGAAGAAATATTTCCCCCACCCCACCAAATTTACTAAATCTCAGCAAGAAAAGTGAGAATCTGTGGCACTGCAGCCACAACTGTTCTGCCCCCTCCCTAACTCAACAAGAAGGAAGCTCCACTCCAAGTGGGTGTGTCAAGACAGGAAGACAGGGCTCCCTAGCTCCCTAGCTCCCAGTCAAGGGGTAGTACATCATCCCTCCAGGAGGAGCAGCATAACAGCATTTCTTATCACTTCCAGCTCAGTGCTGCAGAGCTAAGTGGAGCTGATTGTGGGCTCTGCTCTTCCGTCCACTTCCCACTCAGGCATAATATGGAACAATAACGGGGCCCCACTGCCCTCATCACAGCTCACTCATAGGGCCAAGGGTTCTAGGACAGGCAAGCCGAGAAGAGACTACCATGCCTGTCCACTGGCCTGTTCCTAAAGAGAGAGGTAAGCCATTGTCTCTGCCTCCAGCTGCAGAGCAGTGGCTCAGAGATTTTGCCAAGGGAAAGAGACAGCCCATAAGAACTGAGGGCTCCAAAGATTTCCCTCAAAGAAAATGACTTTATCTGGAATAGAATGTGGATTAGTTCAAGCCTAAAGGCACTCTTGAAAACAATGGCAATTTTAGTGGTAAACACTTAAAGAGAAGGCAGGGTGGGACTTCCCTGGTGGCTCAGTGGTTAAGAATCCGCCTGCCAACGCAGGGGACATGCATTCAAGCCCTAGTCTAGGAAGATCACACATGCCGTGGAGCAACTAAGCCTGTGTGCCACAACTACTGAAGTCTGCGTGCCTAGAACCCATGCTCTACAACAAGAGAAGCCACAGCAATGAGAAGCCCGCACACCACAACAAGGAGTAGCCCCTGCTCGCCGCAACTAGCGAAAGCCCGCGCATAGCAACAAAGACCCAACGAAGCCAAAAATAAATAAATAAATAATTTTTTTTTTTTTTTTTTTTTTTAAAAAGAGAAGGCAGGGTGGAGTGATGTCAGCAAAATGGCAGAGCAGGCAGCTCCAAGCTCTCATCCCTCCACAGAAACATCAAAAAAGCAAGGAGAAACTACCAGAGCCAACACTTTCAGAACTCTGGAAAGCAAAGGTTTATAGCAACCAAGAAAATGGCAACTTCAGGAAGATTGATTCAGGATGGTGCAGTAGAAGGAGTTGTGCTCACTCCCTCGTGCGACGGCACCGAAATCACAAATAACTGCTGAACAATCGTCAACAGGAAGACACTGGAACTCACCAAAAAAGATACCCCACATCCAAACACAAAGAAGCCACAATGAGATGGTAGGAGGGGCACAATCACAATTAAATCAAATCCCGTAACTGCTGGGTGGGTGACTCACAAACCGGAGAACACTTATACCACAGAAGTCCACCCACCGGAGTGAAGGTTCTGAGCCCCACATCAGGCTTCCCAACCTAGGGGTGCGGCAACGGGAGAAGGAATTCCTAGAGAATCAGACTTTGAAGGCTAGCAGGATTTGATTGCAGGACTTTGACAGGACTGGGGGGAACAGAGATTCCACTCTTGGGGGCACACACAAAGTACTGTGTGCACTGAGACCCAGGGGAAGAAGCAGTGACCTCATAGGAGACTGAACCAGACCTACATGCTAGTGTTGGAGGGTCTCCTGCAGAGGCGGGGGGTGGCTGTGGCTCACCGTGGGGACAGGGACACTGGAAGCAGAAGTTCTGGGAAGTACTCCTTGGCGTGAGTCCTCCCAGAGTCGGCCATTAGCCCCGCCAAAGAGCTGGGTAGGCTCCAGGGCTGGGTCGCCTGAGGCCAAACAACCAAAAGGGAGGGAACCCAACCTCACCCATCAGCAGACAAGAGGATTAAAGTTTTACTAAGCTCTGTCCATCAGAGCAACACCCAGCTCTACCCACCATCAGTCTCTCCCATCAGGAAGCTTGCACAAGCCTCTTAGACAGCCTCATCCAGCAGAAGCCAGACAGCAGAAGAAACAAAAACTACAATTCTGCAGCCTGTGGAACAAAAACCACATTCACAGAAAGATACACAAAATGAAATGGCAGAGGACTTTGTACCATATGAAGAAATAAGATAAAACCCCAGAAAAACAACTAAATGAAGTGGAGATAGGCAACCTTCCAGAAAAAGAATTCAGAATAATGATAGTGAAGATGATCCAGGACCTTGGAAAAGGAATAGAGGCAAAGATAGAGAAGATGAAAGAAATGTTTAACAAAGAGCTAGAAGAATTAAAGAACAAACAAAGAGATGAACAATACAATAATTGAAATGAAAAATACACTAGAAGGAATCAATAGCAGAATAACTGAGGCAGAAGAACAGATAAGTGACCTGGAAGACAGAATGGTGTAATTCACTGCCATGGAAGAGAATAAAGAAATAAGAATGAAAAGAAATGAAGACAGCCTAAGAGACCTCTGGGACAACATTAAACACAACAACATTCGCATTATGGGGGTCCCAGAAGGAGAAGAGAGAGAGAAAGGACCTGAGAAAATATTTGAAGAGATTATAGTTGAAAAATTCCCTAACATGGGAAAGGAAATAGCCACCCAAGTCCAGGAAGCGCACAGAGTCCCAGGCAGGATAAACCCAAGCAGAAACACGCCCAGACATGCAGTAATCAAACTGAAAAAAATTAAAGACAAAGAAAAATTATTGAAAGCAGCAAGGGAAAAACGACAAATAACACACAAGGGAACTCCCATAAGGTTAACAGCTGATTCCTCAGCAGAAACTCTACAAGCCAGAAGGGATCGGCATGACATATTTAAAGTGATGAAAGGGAAGAACCTACAACCAAGATTACTCCACCCAGCAAGGCTCTTATTCAACACAGAAATCAAAAGCTTTACAGACCAGCAAAAGCTAAGAGAAATCAGCACTACCGAACCAGCTCTACAACAAATGCTAAAGTAACTTCTCAAAGCGGGAAACACAAGAGAAGAAAAGGACCTACAAAAACGAGCCCACAACAATTAAGAAAATGGTAACAGGAACATAATTATCGATAATTACCTTAGACATGAATGGATTAAATGCTCCAACCAAAAGACAGGCTCCTTGAATGGATACAAAAGCAAGACCCATATATATGCTGTCTACAAGTCTCACTTCAGACCTAGGGACACATACAGACTGAAAGTGAGGAGATGAAAAAAGATATTCCATGCAAATGGAAATCAAAAAGAAAGCTGGAGTAGCAATACTCATATCAGATAAAATAGACTTTAAAATAAAGAATGTTACAAGAGACAAGGAAGGACACTACATAATGATCAAGGGCTCGATCCAAACAGAAGATATAACAATTATGAATATATATGCACCCAACATAGGAGCACCTTAATACATAAGGCAACTGCTAACAGCTATAAAAGAGGAAATTGACAGTAACACAATAATAGTGGGGGACTTCAACACTTCACTTACTCCAATGGACACATCATCCAGACAGAAAATTAATAAGGAGACACAAGCTTTAAATGACTCAATAGACCAGGTAGATTTAATTGATATTTATACGACATTCCATCCAAAAACAGCAGATTACACTTTCTTCTCAAGTGGGGACGGAACATTCTCCAGGATAGATCACATCTTGGGTCACAAATCAAGCCTCGGTAAATTTAAGAAAATTGAAATCACATCAAGAATCTATTCTGACCCAAACGCTATGAGATTAGAAATCAATTACAGGGGAAAAAACGTAAAATACATAAACACATGGAGGCTAAACACTACATTACTAAATAACCAAGAGATCACTGACGAAATCAAAGAGGAGATCAAAAAATACCTACAGACAAATTACAACGAAAACACAATGATCCAAAACCCATGGGATGCAGCAAAAGCAGTTCTAACAGGGACGTTTACAGCAATACAAGCCTACCTCAAGAAACATGAAAAATCTCAAATAAACAATCTAACCTTACAACTAAAGGAACTAAAGAAAGAAGAACAAACAAAACCCAAAGTTAGAAGAAAGAAAGAAAACATAAAGAGCAGAGCAGAAATAAATGAAATAGAAACAAAGAAAACAATGGCAAAGATCAAAAGAACTAAAAGCTGGTTCTCTTTGAGAAGATAAACAAAATTGATAAACCTTTAGCCAGACTCATTAAGAAAAAGAGGGAGAGGACTCAAATCAATAAAATTAGAAATGAAAAAGGAGAAGTTACAACGGACACCACAGAAATACAAAGTATCCTAAGAGACTACTACAAGCAACTCTATACCAATAAAATGGACAACCTGGAAGAAATGGACAAATTCTTCCAAAGGTATTACCTTCCAAGACTGAACCAGGAAGAAATAGAAAATATGAACAGACCAATCACAAGTAATGAAATTGAAACTGTGGTTAAAAATTTTCCAGCAAACAAAAGCCCAGGACCAGATGGCTTCACAGGTGAATTCTATCAAACATTTAGAGAAGAGCTAACACCCATCCTTCTCAAACTCTTCCATAATATTGCAAAGGAAGGAACACTCCCAAACTCATTCTATAAGGCGACCATCACCCTGATACCAAAACCAGACAAATATACTACAAAACAGACCAATATCACTCATGAATATAGATGCAAAAATCCTCAACAAAATACAAGCAAACAGAATCCAACAAATTAAAAGGAACATACACCATGATCAAGTGGGATTTATCCCAGGGATGCAAGGATTCTTCAATATACGCAAATTAATCAAAGTGATATACTGTTAACAAATTGAAGAAGAGAAAGCATATGATCATCTCAATAGATGCAGAAAAAGCTTTTGACAAAATTCAACACCCATTTATGATAAAAACTCTCCAGAAAGTGGGCACAGAGGGAACCTACCTCAACATAAGAAAGGCCATATACGACAAACCCACAGCAAACATCATTCTCAATGGTGAAAAACAGAAAGTATTTCCTCTAACATCAGGAATGACACAAGGATGTCGACTCTCACCACTATTATTCAACATAGTTTTGGAAGTCCTAGCCATGGCGATCAGAGAAGAAAAAGAAATAAAAGGAATACAAATTGGAAAAGAAGTAAAACTGTCAGTTTGCAGATGACATGATACTATACATAGAGAATCCTAAAGATGCCACCAGTAAACTACTAGAGCTAATCACCGAATCTGGTAAAGTTGCAAGATACAAAATTAATGCACAGAAATCTCTTGCATTCCTATATACTAATGATGAAAAATCTGAAAGAGAAATTAAGGAAACACTCCCATTTACCACTGGAACAAAAAGAATACCTAGGAATAAACCTACCTAGGGAGACAAAAGACCTATATGCAGAAAACTATAAGACACTGATGAAAGAAATTAAAGATGATACCAACAGATGGAGAGATATACCATGTTCTTGCACTGGAAGAATCAATATTGTGAAAATGACAATACTACCCAAAGCAATCTACAGATTCAGTGCAATCTGTATCAAATTACCAGTGGCCGTTTTTACAGAACTAGAGCAAAAAAATCTTAAAATTTGTATGGAGACACAAAAGACCCTGAATAGTCAAAGCAGTCTTGAGGGAAAAAAAATGAGCTGGAGGAATCAGACTCCCTGACTTCAGACTATACTACAAAGCTTCAGTAATCAAAACAATATGGTACTGGCACAAAAACAGAAATATAGATCAATGGAACAAGATAGAAAGCCCAGAGATAAACCCACACAGCTATGGTCAACTAATCTATGATAAAGGAGGCAAGGATATACAATGGAGAAAAGACAGTCTCTTCAAAAAGTGGTGCTGGCAAAACTGGACAGCTACATGTAAAAGAATGAAATCAGAACACTCCCTAACACCATACACAAAAGTGAACTCAAAATGGACTAGAGATCTAAATTTAAGTCTGGACACTATAAAACTCTTAGAGGAAAACATAGGAAGAACACTCTTTGACATAAATCACAGCAAGATCTTTTTTCATCCACCTCCTAGAGTAATGGAAATAAAAGCAAAAATAAACAAATGGGACCTAATGAAACTTCAAAGCTTTTCCACAGCAAAGGAAACCATAAACAAGATGAAAAGACAACCCTCAGAATGGGAGAAAATATTTGCAAACGAATCAATGGACAAAGGATTAAACTCCAAAATACATAAACAGCTCAAGCAGCTCAATATTAAAAAAACAAACAACTCAATCCAAAAATGGGCAGAAGATGTAAATAGACATTTCTCCAAAGAAGACATACAGATGGCCAAGAGGCACGTGAAAAGCTGCTCAACATCACTAATTATTAGAGAAATGCAAATCAAAACTACAATGAGGTATCATCTCACACCAGTTAGAATGGGCATCATCAGAAAATCTACAAACAGCAAATGCTGGAAAGGGTGTGGAGAAAAGGGAACCCTTTTGCACCGTTGATAGGAATGTAAATCGATACAGCCACTATAGAGAACAGTACAGAGGTTCCTTAAAAAACTAAAAATAGAAGTACCATATGACCCAGCAATCCCACTAATTGGGCATATACCCAGAGAAAACCATAATTCAAAAAGACATGCACCCCAATGTTCATTGCAGCATTATTTACAATAGCCAAGACATGGAAGCAACCTAGATGCCCTTCGACAGACAAATGGATAAAGAAGATGTGGTACATATATACAATGAATATTACTCAGCCATAAAAAGGAACGAATTTGGGTCATTTGTAGAGACATGGATGGATCTAGAGACTGTCATACAGAGTGAAGTAACTCAAAAACAGAAAAACAAATATAGTATATTAACACATATATGTGGAACCTAGAAAAATAGTACAGATGAACCAGTCTGCAGGGCAGAGATAGAGACACAGATGTAGAGAACAAACATATGGACACCAAGGGGGGAAAAGTGGAACAGTGGGTGGTGGTGATGGGATGAATTGGGCGATTGGGATTGACATATATAAGTTAATATGTATAAAATAAATAACTAATAAGAACCTGCTGCATAAAAAATAAAATAGAAAAAACTTCAAAAGATAATGTCTTGCTGTTTCCAATGGGGTTTTTAGTGGTTTGTCTAAGATATATCTCTATGGAGATCCTAGTGTTGTATCTTTCTTATTCTTCTAAAGCCGGGTAAATGTGAATTATAACATTAAATGTTTAAAAAAGAAGAAAAAGAAAAAGCCAATCTCAAAAGCAGTAAGGGGCTTCCCTGGTGACGCAGTGGTTGAGAGTCCGCCTGCCAATGCAGGGGACACAGGTTCATGCCCTGGTCCGGGAAGATCCCACATGCCGTGGAGCGGCTGGGCCCATGAGCCATGGCCGCTGAGCCTATGCGTCCCGAGCCTGTGCTCCGCAATGGGAGAGGTCGCAACAGAGAGAGGCCCGCGTACTGCAAAAAAAAAAAAAAAAAAAAAAAAAAGCAGTAGGAAAATTTTGCAGACACTTTACTTGTTCTTGCCCCACACCCTCCTCAGCATACTGGCAATCTTTAAGAGGGAAACCCACGTTCTCAGATTGGGACACTTGTTCCTGGCTCTGGAGGGAAATGAGCAGACTCAGGGCAAGATACATGCTCAGAAAACATCTGAGCAGACCCTAAGCTTTCACCTTGGGCTGATCCCAGGCTCAATTCAAGGCTGGCGAATTGCTGAAGGGCAGCCTTGGCACCAAGCCAATGTGCCAAGACGGAGAAGTGCTTCTTTGTTTTGTTTCTTTTTCTTGTTTTTTTCCGGCTCCTGACATTCAAAGAAATCTGTCAAAACACTAACTGAACACAAACTAAGACAAAGACTCGGTGACCACACACATTAAGGAACACAGTCTTTGCAAAAATAGTTTGGGAAACTCAGTAACAAATGGCCTATTATAGCCTTCAACAATCAAAAAAATGGTAAACCCCAGGGAAAGGGAAGAATCTGATTCCCAGAGTTACCACATTGTAATATTCAAATGTTCAATTTTCTCCAAAAAACCAACCACAAGGCATACTAAGAAACAAGAACATTTGGACAATTCAAAGGAACAGAAACCATCCCTAAGGAAGCCTACACATCAGACTTACTAAACAAAAACTTTAAAATAACTGTCTTATCAACAAATGGCACCAGGAAAACTGGATATCCACATGTAAAAGAATGAGGTTGGACCCTTCCCTCACACCATATACAAAAATTAACTCAAAATGGGTTAAAAACTTAGGGACTTCCATGGCAGTCCAGTGGTTAAGACTCTGCAATTCCAATGAAGGGGCACAGATTCAATCCCTGGTCAGGGAATTAAGATCCCACATACTGCACAGCACACGGGGTGGGGTAAAAAAAAGGATATACAACCCAATAAGAAAAAAATGAGCCTGAGATCTGAACAGACTCTTTACCAAAAGAGACAGACAGCAAAAAAGCGCATGAAAAGATGCTCATATCAAAACTTGTCAAATTGCAAATTTTAAATACACTCAGTTACTGCACATTAATTATACTTCAATAAAGCTATGAAATTTTAAAAAATAAACAAATAGCACTGACAGAAAAGCAAACAGATGTGCTCACGTGACACGCAATGGCTTGGACTGACTACAGATAATAACACGGTGTATCATGAAGGCTGATTTTAAAGAATGACATTATGATGGACTCTGTTAGTTTCCTATTTCACACCCAGTCTTCTTTGCTTCCTTATTAAAAGAACCTCAACTGTGTACAAGAAAATGTGTCCAGCTAAAACAAGCAGAACTCTTTATCTGTGGCTGTTTTACCTTTGTAATAGAGACGCCACCCCCTTCCCTCCTTGTCCATGCTGGAATACGGGAGCGCAGCATTTGTACTGTGACCATGAGGACACAAGCCAATACTAAGGATGGAGGGGGGAAAAAACGGGGAGGAACCTGGTTCTTTGATGACATCCACATGAGTCAAGTCCTAGACTGCTTGCCTCTGAACTTCTTGTTGAGAAAAGATGTCTTCCTTGTTTAAGCCGTTATTTGTTGCTGTGCCTCTTGCACATAGTTGATCAAAATTTGTAACAGTGAGAGAATTTAGTTCAGAAGTGGGGTCTGAGGTACTAGTCACCCAAATCAGCCCTATGTCACTGTCCAATTTTATGGTCCCACTCTTTTCCCTACTAAGTCCCTTAACTTTTATAAGAGATCTAGTGAGATTTTAAACTCAATTTATGTTGTAATTCATCAACTCACAAGCTCAGGCTCTGTGTTTTGACAGTATCAGCCTATGACTGTAAAAGATGAGAAAACTCTCTTAGGGAAATCACAGAAACTTCCTGGGTTTTTTAATGCCTTAAGAAAGAATTCTACTTAAGTAAAATTTCTGAGTAATGGAGTGGGGGAAAAGAAGAATTCTATACAAACCCATGGCAAGCACCCATAGCCTCTCCTTAAGTGGGCACTTTATTCTAGGTAATAACTTAAGGAACTGTTTCATCACTGCATGATATTGGACTGCTAAAGTCACATCCTCTGTAACTAATTTTATCCTCACTGCCATCAAACCCAAACAGTTGCTACAACCAATGTGAGATTCCCACATCTTTGAAGGTCTCCTACTTGCAACTAATCTTGCTATCAATTATCAAACAGGTCTGCCTAGTAATAGCATATTATAGAAATCAAATATAGAAATAATCTTTGGGTGGGCCTGAGACCCAGGTCCTAAAGGTATGTAACCGGCAATAATGCCCAATTACACCATGAGAGTTGTTCTAGCAAAAATACCATTTCTGCTCAGACCTGGATTCCAAAAGTCCAAGCAGTGCTGCCCCTGAAGAAGTGGGTTTCTCTGTCACCAGGCTTGCAGGTCAGTCTTCCTGCTCAATGCTACATATTCATATTGTTTACTTCTAAATCCAGGTCTTAGGTCACATGCCTGACCCTAGGCGATGGGAAGTATGAATCCTGTAATTTTGTGGAGAAGACAGAACCCTGAGGTAGGAAACTATCAAAACGTAAGATGTTGTGCAGCCACAAATTGTAACTGTCCACCACTTACATTATTATCTTTACCATCTTAACCTCAAACATTTTACACAAGACACTTCTATACAATGACAGTTAATTGCCCATCACCACTTTTTAGTCATACTTACTGAAAGGCCACCTAAAACTACATATAAAGCTCCTGAAGAAAACAGGGGAAAAGCTTCATGACATGGGATTTAGCAATGATTTCTTGGATATGACACCAAAAGCACAAGTAACAAAAGTAAAAATAGACAAACGGGCTACATCAAACTTAAATACTCTGTCCATCAAAGGACACAATCAATAAAGTGAAATGGCAACCTATGAAATGAGAAAATATTTGCAAATCATATCTGATAAGGGTTAACTCCAGAATATATTAGGAATACTAACAACTCAATAACAAAAAAACAAATACCCGATTAAAAAATGAGCAAAGGACCTAAATAAACATCTTTCCAAAGAAGATATGCAATGGCCAATAAGCACATGAAAAGATGCTCAATATCATTAGTCATTCGGGAAATGCAAATCAAAACCATAATGGGATAGCATCTCTCACCCACTAGGATGGCTGTATCAAACAAACAAAACAAAACCATAAAGTAACAAATGCTGACCGAGATATCCTAAAAAGGAACCCTTGCACATTGCTAGTGGGAGTGTTTAAGATTGTACAGCTGCTATGGAAGAGTATAGCAGTTCCTCAAAAAATTAAACATAGAATTACCATGTGATCCAGCAGTTCCTTTCTGGGTACATACCCAAAAGAGTTGAAAGCAGGGATAAGACACTTGTACACCAATGTTCACAGCAGCATTATTCACAATAGCCAAAAGGTGGAAGCCAAAGATGGAAGTAACCCAAAGATCCATTGACAGATGAATGCATAAACAAAGCATGGTAAATACATACAATGAAATATCATTTAGCCATAAAAAGGAATGCAATTCTGACCCATGCTAGAACATGGATGAACTCTGACATTATGCTAAGTGAAAGGTGGTGATCATTTTGTAGTGTATAAAAATATCAAATCACTGCTGTACCCCTGAAACCAATACTGTAAGTCAATTATACTTCAATTTTTAAAAAAATTGCCCATTTGTCCTCCTGGAAAGAAGAGAGAGGAGAGGAGAGGAGAGAAGGGCAGGGGAGGGGAGGGGAGGGGAGGGGAGAGAAGGGCAGGGGAGGGGAGGGGAGGGGAGAGAAGGGAAGGGGAGAAGAGGGGAGGGGAGGGAAGGGAAGGGGAGAAGAGGGGAGGGGAGGGAAGGGAGGGGAGGGGAGGGGAGGGGAGGGGAGGGAAGGGAGGGGAGGGGAGGGGAGGGGAAGGGAAGGGAGGGGAGGGGAGGGGAGGGAAGGGAGGGGAGGGGAGGGGAGGGGAAGGGAAGGGAGGGGAGGGGAGGGGAGGGGAAGGGAGGGGAAGGGAGGGGAGGGGAGGGGAGGGAAGAGAAGAAAAGGGAAGAAAAGAAAAGGAAAGGAAAGGAAAGGAAGAAAGAAGCCACATACAAAAGCACAAACAGCTACTATGATTCTACTTATATGAGGTACCCAAAGTAGTCAAATTCAGAGGCAGGAAGTAACACTGGTGGTTGCCACGGGCTGGAGGAAGAGGGAATTGGGGAATTGTTGTTTAATGGGTATGCAGTTTCAGTTTGGGAAGATGAAAAAGTTCTGGAAAGGGATGGTGGTGATGGTTGCACACCTATGTGAATGTACTTAATACCTTGGACTGCACACCTAAAAATGGTTAAAATGGTAAATTTTGTTATGTATACTTTACCACAATTTAAAAAACACACTAAGCTACCACTTAACACCTCCTAGGATGGCTGTAAAAAAATTAAAAGAAAAACAAAAAAAAACCCCAGAAAATAACAAGTGTTGGTTAGGATGTGCAGAAATTGGAACCATTACACATTGTGGTGGGAATGTAAAACGATGCAAACCTGTGGAAAAGTTTGGCAGTTTCTCAAAAAGCTAAACATAGAATCACCGTATGATCCAGCAAGTCCACTGCTAGATATATACACAAAAGAAATGAAAACATATTCAAACGAATACTTGTACATGAATATTCATATCAGCACTGTTCAAACAGCCAAAAGATGAAAACTACCCAAATGTCCATCAATGGATGAGTGAAAAAAATATATCCATAAAATTATTCAGCCCTAAAAAGGAAAGAAGTACTGATATAACCTTGTATGAACTTTGGAAGCATTATGCTAAGTGAAAGAAGCCAGACACAACAGATCACATACTGAATGAACACACTTATATGAAAAACCTAGAACAAGCAAATTCATAGAGATTAGAAACTCCGGAAAGGGGGAGGGGAGCGGAAGAGTCATTGCTTAATGGTTGAAGAGTCTGTCTGGGGTAATGAAAAAGTTTTGGAAACACAGTGGTGATGGCTGCAAAACATTGTGAATGTAATTAACAACACTGAACTGTACACTTAAAAAGGGTTAAAATGGCAAATTTTATTTACCACAATAAAAAGAATTCCAAAATAAGGCAAGTAGACCAGAGCATAAGCACCACATTCAAAGCCTAAACATGAAACACCGCATGACTTATTGATCACGTGAGTGATCAGGCTGCTAGAGTCCAGTGTTCAGTTTGGAGCATAATGAATAGTACATACTGTGGAGAGCTATGAATAAAAATGGATGAACTAGATGGAACTGGCCACAGAAAGCTATTTTAGGCTCCCAGTGTAACAGGGAAGAGGCAAATCAGACTAGATCTGTTTTTTACTTTAACCTTTGCTTCCTGTTGCTTTTGTTCACTAAAAGGATACTGTCTACACATAATGGCTTGCCTGGGGGAACCCTGCCTCTCTGCCTGAATGTTAAACCAAAAGTGCCTTTGTTCAAGGAAACATCTGGGATATTTGCAAAATTTATGGCTTTTTTACTTTACTTCCTCATCTCCTCCCCCTCTCTGTGCTATAAAAGAAACTGGCATCCAAACCCGGTAACATGGCTATTTTGAGACTTTAGTTGGCTATCTTCTAGGTCTGCCGGCTTTCCAAATAAACTCGTATTCCTTTCCTCAACACCTCGTCTCTGATTTATTGGCCTGTCGCCAGGGAGCAGAGAGCTTGGATACTGTAACACTTGCAAGCTGAAGAATTAAATGAATGGCGATGCACGGCAAGTAAGTTAGAGAAAGTAATTTAAAGTGAAAAAGATATTAACACAAGAATCCAGTAGTTTCCTTACTTCTGCTGTTGCTATACTACACTGTTGCTCATCTGTGACTATGTAACTTTTCACATGACTTAAGACTCTAGCAAGCAATTCTTCTGTTCTAGGTTTTTTCTTTTCATTTTTAATCCAGCAAATATCAATTGAATACAGCCTGCGCTGTGACAATGAACAAAATCGTGCCACTGACCGTAATCAACATTTTGGGACCCATAAAACCCAAATACCCCTGAAAAATTTAGACAAACACTAACCGGGCTTTCTGTTTTATTCTTTAAAAAAATGAATTAGGGGCTTCCCTGGTGGCGCAGTGATTAAGAATCTGCCTGTCAATGCAGGGGACACGGGTTCTATCCCTTTCGACCCCTGGTCCGCAAGATCCCACATGCCGCGGAGCAACGAAGGCCACGCACCACAACTACTGAGTCTGTGCTCTACAGCCGGCGTGCCGCAACTATTGAAGCCCGTGCGCCTAGAGCCCGGGCTCCGCAACGAGAAGCCACTGCAATGAGAAGCCCGTGCACCCCAACACAGAGCAGCCCCCGCTCGCGGTAACTAGAGAAAGCCCACACGCAGCCACGAAGACTCAACGCAGCCAACAAATAATTAATTAATTAAAAAAAATGGATTACTGGTGATTGGCTGTTTTTTGGGGGGGTACGTGGGCCTCTCACTGTTGTGGCCTCTCCCGTTGCGGAGCGCAGGCTCAGTGGCCATGGCTCACGGGCCCAGCCGCTCCGCGGCACGTGGGATCTTCCCGGACCGGGGCATGAACCCATGTCCCCTGCATCGGCAGGCGGACTCTCAACCACTGCGCCACCAGGGAAGCCCGGTGATTGGCTTTTAAAAGGATTTTTGATTTTAGATAACAAACGCCTTGGGTTTTACTCACCAATTTCCTCTGATTCTTGCCCAGAGGCTCTAAGCTTGCATTCCTCTGTATAGTGTTTTTGAATTATCTCCCACAGTTCCGTATTGACAAGAGAATTTGTTCGGGTATGGTACCGAGTCCACGAAGAGACCCGGCGGCGACAGAAGGGACAGCACAAATTTGCCTTTTCAACAGTCGATTGGAAGCATGGTTTACAGAGCGTGTGGTTACAAGGGAGTGTCACAGGCTCAATTAGGATTTCCACACAGATCTGGCACTGGCATTCCAACAAGGAAGGGATGGCGTCTTTGGGTACAGCCATTTTAATATGCTAATAAGGCATATTCAACATCAACACCTGAAAGAGAAAGAATCGTATTTCCAGCCCAAGTAAGGAAAAAGCAAATTAACAGTTATGTGTTTAAATATTATGCTCAGCAGTCTACCAGAATTCAGAGATTGGGAGTATCAAACGTCTTGAAGTAAAAAGATGTTCTGCTGGCAAGGTAAACAGTACGACCCTGGAAGGCGGTGTATTTGTCCATGTTTAAGACAAACATCCGGAAAGAAAACAAATGAACCTTGGCTGCTCCCAGGCGTTAACAACCGCTGCGGCAAGGAGAACGGTGGGCTCTGGCTCTTTGGCGCCGCAGGAGGCTTGCACCAAGTTCCCCTCCTCCCTCTTACCAGGGGAGGATGCTCTCTTAGCTCCAGGCAGCCAAGCCCGAGGCCGCCTAGGCGCGCAACCACCAGGCCACCGCTCGAGAAAGAACGCTGCTTCCGCCCGGACGCCGGCCTCTGCTGGAGCGGGACTCCAGTCTTACCGCTGCTGTGGGGCCGCAAGCGAGCACTTCCCGGGGCTCTGAGCCCACCCCTCGCCTTTCTTCGGTCAGCCAGAAAGCCTCATCTTGGCTGCAGTGCTGTAGCAAACCGACAAGGGCTAGTGACGTCACAACTGCCCGCCAAAACGGCCCCGCCCACCTTAGAGAACCGACCAACAGCAGAGACGGCTAACATTTGGCCGGGAGGGACTTCCGGGCCTGCGCGCGCCGCCCGCCCCGCCCCCGGGAGAGGGCCCTCCCCTTGCGTCGCAACCCCTGCGGCTCCACTTTTCCCGCCTGATTCTTGCTCCCGGAGACTGCGGAAGCCCGGAAGTGTCGCAAGGTTAGTCTCTGGGCTGAAAATGGGAAACCTCAAAACAAACTAAAAACCGAATAGTAATTTAAAAAATTCTTTCATCAGTACTCCACAGAATACACTTCTGTTTTCGTTAATTTGTAACTAAGCCTCTTAGGTCGCTTTCCAAAGTTCTTGGAAAAGCATCTCCGAGAAAGGCTGTGGTCAGAGAATCCACAAACTTGCTGCAGTTGAACAGGCACTTGGGAAACAAACTGGTGCTGCTGCCACGATCTTGGGCTTAACTACTTTATTGTTAAATTTCAGTCTAGAGCAGTCAGAATTACAAAGGAAGTCAAAAGGAAAATATTTCATCTTTTTATGCTTTTGGAATAAGTTTTTCTACTTTGGTATTGAGTTCTTTTACTGACAACTGATCCTACTGAATTGAGTTGTATGAAAAAGTAGATTTTGGCTAAGAAAACGGTGGGGATTATATAAAGACTGTGATCTCTAGTACTTAAGAACCAAGCTTCATAGAGACAAAGTAGAGTTATTATTTAATGGATATAGAGTTTCAGTTTTACAGGTTCTGGAGAAGGATGGTGGTGATGGTTGCACAATTTTATGAATGTAAATATTTAATACTGCTGAACTGTGCACGTAAGAATGGTTAAGGTGGTTCTCACTACTGCACTTGACTAGTCTTAAAAAAAAAATAAAAAAAATTTTTTAATGGTTAAGGTGGTGAATTTTATGTTATGTGTGTTTTACCTCAATTTTAAAATTTTTGGAAAAAAAACAGGTCTGAGTTTTCTGAGTAAATGCTAAATAGCTGTGGACGAAGAGGAAAGAAAGTCACTGTGCATGTAAATAGTCATTAAGGTCTTTTAGGTTTGCTGAGGTCATTTAGGTGCTGGAGATGAGTGGTTTACAGATGAAGGCAAAACTAGGAGGTGTGGATCCTTTCTAGAGAGCTTTGGAAGTTTCGTTTTTTTTAACTCGAGTTCAAAAAACTGGTTGTCATCCAGTTGTCCATAGTATCAATCCCTTAATTCCAGGCTCCCTAATGTGATCCCAACCTCCTTTTCCTGTGGAATCTCCTATTATTCTTTTAAACATTCAGTTATGATCTATTCACTGTCATACAAATCTTGTGTTTTGGGGCCATTGCTTGAAATCTCAGTTCATCCTAAATGAGTTGCTTCATGGCTTTGCCTCGTTCAAGGCACTTCCTCTAGGAGATATTTCTCCACCACACAATGATACCCCTCCTCTGAACTCACTCATATGTATATTGCCTAGTGATTATGGGGTTTTTTGTAATCTTATTTTAACTCTTGCATTTTGATTTCTATTTTCCGGTACCTGTGTCTTGTGTAATGGATACAGTTTATGTGCTTCCTCAGATTTCCCTGGCCTCGTTTACTTTGCGGACCCACAGTCCTTTCCTCTGCCTGGGGCTGACCAGTTGCAATTCTGGAATCTCTGGCTTCTCCTGCCACTTCTGGGATCCTGTGAAACACTGCACTGAACAATGCAGTCACTGGCTTCCCAGTGGCTGCTAGGAGGGCTTAGATGATGCATCCTGGAAGTATGAGGGGGTCACTCCCCACAGAGCCAATTTTGACCAATTGAAAACAGTAGACTTTGTGAGCACAACAGAGAAATTTTCCTTCCTTCTTCCTATTGAAACCAAGCCCCTCTAAAATCGAGTTTCCCTGCCAAGTTTATGATTAACCTCTCTGTAGAAAACTTTATTCCCTTTTTTGTTCCAGTAGGATTGAGGAGTATCAAAGAAAAGGGGGGATTGAAACCAAGCAGGACCCTGCAGGGCCCTTCCGGCTACAAAGGTCCCTCCATGTTTCCTGTTTCTTGTAGGAAACAAAGGCTTTTGTTTCCTAGCCCTTCCCTGAGTTCCAAAGAGCAGACTCAAGCAGTTACAAATTAGGGAAGGGAGGAAATGCAGAAACAAAGGAAAAGCAGCCAAGTAGAAAAATTAATAATAGGTTAAACAATACTTCAGTGATAAAACACTCCTAGTTCCTTCTCAAGGGATGTACACAAGGATCTGATGTATATCTTTTGAGTTGTTCTGAAGAAATTAAGGCTCACCCCACCCAGGTGGAGGATGGTGACTACATGCTGATAACAAGCACTAGACCCTAAACTTGTAGAAATCGGTTGATGATTAAGATTCTGGAAACATCACCCTGTTACCTCACAACCAACCAATCAAAAGAAAATCCGTGAGCTGCAACCCTCACATCAAAAGGTGCCTTTAAAACCCTTCTCTGGAAGCCACAGAGGAGTTCCTGTCGTCTTTCCAGCACTAGCTGCCCGTTCTCTTTGCTTGGTGCCCTGCAATAAACGCTGCACTTTCCTTCAACACACCCCCATGTCAGTAGGTTGGCTTTGCTGCATGGCGGGCAAACAGACCAAGTTTGGTTCAGTAACACTTCCAACACATGGTTTCTCTCTCTCTCTTTTTTTTTTATTTTGCATGGTGTCTCTAAACAATGTGTCTGGAGAAGGACAAGACTGAGTGCATGGATCTAGCAAGCAACCTATTGTCAAGGAGGAGCCAGCAAGGTAACACATCATCTTGTATTACTTCTCATCCTTCTCTACATAACAGCCTTCCAAAGTGTTACTCATTCTGGTTGTCCTGAATTTGTACCTCCCAAATAAAGTATCAGTGTTTAACTTTTACCTGTAGGGCAGGATCCACATTTTAAAATGTTTCTGTTATTCACACTACCTAGTGCATGGCATTTATTCAAAAAATATTATAGGGGGCTTCCCTGGTGGCGCAGTGGTTGAGAGTCCGCCTGCCGATGCAGGGGACACGGGTTCGTGCCCCGGTCCGGGAAGATCCCACATGCCGCGGAGCGGCTGGTCCCATGAGCCATAGCCGCTGAGCCTGCGCGTCTGGAGCCTGTGCTCCGCAATGGGAGAAAAAAAAAAATTATAAATAGGACTTGCCTGGTGGTCCAGTGGCTAAGACTCCACGCTCCCAGTGCAGGGGGCATGAGTTCGATCCCTGGTCAGGGAACTAGATCCCACATGCCACAACTAAGAGTTCGCATGCCACAACTAAAGATCCCACACGTGGCAACGAAGGTCCCGCATGCCACAACTGAGACCTGGCACAGCCAAATAAATAAATTTTTTTTTAAATTATAAATATATGGTCAGTGTGTGAGAATTCCCTTTCTAGTACAAGTAACTATGGAACTGTACTAGAGAGAAAATGCACATCAACATACAAAATATATTAGATGTTTTATTTATTTATTGCTTTTAGTACGTACATTCACATGGTTCAAAATTCAAAAAGTACAAATAGATTAACATTGAAAAGACTTCCTCCTACATTTGATCCCTAGCTTCTCAGTTTTCTTCCCTAAGAAAACCAATGTTACCACTTTTTTATGTATTTCTCCAGAAGTTTATGAAGTTTATAGATATAGTAGCCTATATGTTTGTTTTTGCTCGTTTTTTTCCATTTAGCAATATATATTGGAAATGAATATTTTATTTTATTTTATTTATTTTATTTTATTTTTTTGCGGTACGCAGGCCTCTCACTGTTGTGGCCTCTCCCGTTGTGGAGCACAGGCTCAGGACGCGCAGGCTCAGCGGCCATGGCTCACGGGCCCAGCCGCTCCGCGGCATGTGGGATCTTCCTGGACCGGGGCACGAACCCGTGTCCCCTGCATCGGCAGGCGGACTCTCAACCACTGCGCCACCAGGAAAGCCCTGGAAATGAATATTTTAAAACAACACATCTTGGTGATAACTGCATATTACTATACGATTACATGAAGAGCTTCTTCATTCTCTTGTATTGCTACACAGAAAGTATCCACTGTATCAGTATATCATAATTTAACACTCTCCTCACTTTTGCTATAAAAATAACCCTGTAATAAGTTGCATGTATGTATTTTTTCCCATTTGCAAGATAAATTACTAGAAGCGTAATCTCTGGGTCTAGGGTAACAGGTTAGCTTTTGGCTGATGGTGTCAACTCTTCTAGGGATGACTTTTGCTCTTCAGGGGCCCTCACTGCTTTTCCCTTCTCAATGACCTGAACAGCCTTTAGCAAACCATCCTGCAGAGCCTGGTTCTTTACCATATTAGTGATCATGAAATTGACATCTTTTATATACATTTGCCTTACTTTAGCAATGTAGTGTTCTGCCTTGTTACCATGTGCTACAAAGAAGGTACACAGTGCTGTGATATCTTCTTCTTGCATCCCATGCTCCTCCAGAACAGACTCCCATACAACTCTAATGCGCTTGTTCTTGACTTTTCGTCTAAGGATGGAGGCTAAGGTGGGAAGACCTCTCACCAGATCTGGCAGCTTCTCAAGCACACGAGTGTGCAAGCGGATGAGTACTTCAATGACGTAGCTGTATAAAATATTCAGTTCCATTGGAGTGAACCTACAAAAAATGTGGAGAGCTTCTTAAGCATTAGAACTCTTTACATACAAACATAAAATGAATTTTCTTAGGATAATTCAAAGAAGTATAAACCTACTAGGAGAACTGTAAGCAGATACAGTAGGAGGTCCCCAGAGAAAGAGAACCAGGCATGGCTCTCTTAACATAAGAGAAGCCATTTTTTGTTTGTTTGTTTTGCGATATGTGGGCCTCACTGTTGTGGCCTCTCCCGCTGCAGAGCACAGGCTCCGGACGCGCAGGCCCAGTGGCCATGGCTCACAGGCCCAGCCGCTCCGCGGCATGTGGGATCCTCCCGGACCGGGACACGAACCCATGTCCCCTGCATCGGCAGGCGGACTCTCAACCACTGCTCCACCAAGGAAGCCCAAGAGAAGCCATTTTTGACCTAAGCCATTTTGTGATCTAATCCTGGCCACAGTGCTTGACCTTGAACAGGTCTCAGTAA
Organism: Phocoena sinus; assembly: GCF_008692025.1. Taxonomy (NCBI): domain Eukaryota; kingdom Metazoa; phylum Chordata; class Mammalia; order Artiodactyla; family Phocoenidae; genus Phocoena; species Phocoena sinus. The sequence goes on along the minus strand of NC_045766.1, from coordinate 72,556,555 downwards.
TTCATGATTTTAATGGTAAGTGAGGGAATGCAGGGACAAAGGAAAAGCTTCAAGAAAAAGTAGTTTAGTAATAAGAGTCCTAGTTCCTCCTCAAGGGATATATATAATAATCTGATACATATCTTTTGAGTTCTGCAGGAACTGAGGTCCCCACCCAGTGGAAGATGGAATAATGATGTTGACCTTTTCTGACCCTTATGACTTCAGTCAACTAAAGCTTGGACTCTGTCAACCTTTGCCCCAATTTGCTGCTGAGTTCTCCTCTATTCAAGCGCCTTCATGATTAGGCATGTACCCTTAGCTTAAAACTTCCCCAGTTTTGCTGTTTGGGAAGACGCTGCTTTGGGGAAGATCCCTGGTGTTTTCCTTACTTGCTGCAAGTAATACATCCTTTCTTGTCCCAGTCTTTGGCTTGGTTGTCTTTTGGTTCAACGCCCACCAAGAGTTGAACCCAGTTTTCAGGTAACAACCAGCTGTTGCAGTTTAGAAAATGCTTACTTTAGAAATAGGGCCTGCCAGTGTTCATAGTAGTTATTTACAATAGCCAAGACATGGAAGCGACCTAAGTGTCCATCGACCAATGAATGGATAGAGAAGATGTGATACATATATACAGAGGAATGTTACTCAGACATAAAAAAGAACAAAGTAATGACACTTGCAGCAACATGGATGGCCCTAGAGATTATCATAATTAAGTCAGACAAAGACAAATGCCACATGGTATCACTTATATGTGGAAGCTAAAAATATTATGCAAATGAACTTATTTACAAAACAGATTCACAGACATAGAAAACAATTTTACGGTTACCAGAGGGGAAAGGGAGAGAGATAAATTAGGAGTTTGGGATTAACAGATACACACTATTAAAAGAATTTTAATAAAAAAAAATAATAAAATAAAAAAAAGAATAAAAAAAAAAAGAATTTTAAAAAAAAGAAAAGAAATAGGGCTTGCACTAAACTGGATAGCTTAGATCTCAGGCCACTCATACTGTTAAGTTTCTCCATGGCAGAGGAGTTATATTATCCATCTCTATGTTAGTAAGACTTTGGCAAGCAAGGGACTCTGAGATGTGTACCACAGTTCTGGCAAGTAAACAGGTGCTCAAATTAATCTCTTTTGAATGAATGAGCTTAAGAAAACGTAACTTCTTCACAATCCATTGTTGGAACCATATTAAGAAACCCAATTTTAGGGACTTCCCTGGTGGCACAGTGGTTAAGAGTCTGCCTGCCAATGCAGGGGGCACGAGTTCGAGCCCTGGTCCAGGAAGATCCTACATGCTGCGGAGCAACTAAGCCTGTACGCCACAACTACTGAGCCTGCGCTCTAAAGCCTGTGAGCCACAGCTACTGAGCCCGTGTGCTGCCACTACTGAAGCCTGCGTGCCTAGAGCCCATGCTCCACAACCAGAGAAGCCCCTGCTTGCTGCGACTAGAGAAAGCCCATATGCAGCAACGAAGATCCAGTGCAGCCAAAAATAAATAAATAAATTTATTTTTAAAAAAAAAAAAGAAACCCAATTTTAGAATGAGTACAGCAAGCTCTCACAAAACCACAAAATTCCACTGATTTCTGATTGGATACTCACTTGAATGACAGAACTGCTGTCCACAGCTCATATTGGGCAGCTTGGTTTGCCAGAGTCTTGCTATGATGTTCAAATTTCTGTGTCAGATTATCCTTGGTGAAGTCCAGTTCTTTAAACTGTGCTTCTAATGCTTGGAGTTTGTGGTCTACTCTATAGGATAAAAGAATCAAGGGTTAATTTAGGTCAGGGCACAAAACTAAGGTTCTGTCTTAATATAAGGCTATAATACATTGTTTATAACCACTATCAAATTTGAGTAGCTATTTACATTTTAAGATTATGAACAGTTGTTCCCATTTGCCGTTCTCTCTAGTCATCATCCTAGGTCTGGCATTCCTTATATTGCCAAACATGTGAATTGTCTAATTACCTCAATTACATGCCATGTCTTGTCTTCGTACCATACTTTATACGTTAAAAAGTATTTTATACAAGCTTTAATTTGATTCTCACAACAACCATTAGAAGTAAAGCAGTCATTTTTACTATTTACGGATAAAGAAATTGAGTCTCAAAAAGAGTTTTTCATGATCTAAGTTGTAAGCTCTTGGAGGGAGAGGATCAGAGACTATTTCTTGGACATCTTTATGCCTGTCCCCCAATACCTATAAGAGGCCTTACACAGAAGTAATACAACGTGTCTCCTATGATTGACATTTTTGATGTTAGTGAAATGCTAAGCAGTGTAACAGCAAAAGGGGGAGCTGAGTAGCTCTGAACAGCCCTGATCATTAGAGGGCGCTGTGGCACCAAAATTATGTCTAACTGAACCACAAAGAATTGGAACCACACAACTCACTTGCCTGAAGCCACCCACATTGTCTTTCACGAAGGAAATGATACGCACACAGCCAGTTCCCCGAGTTTCTATGTCCCCAGTCACCCGAATACTGTTGTGGTTGCCTAGGGTTCTATCCTTTACCATTTTCTCTTCTTGGTCTTTACTTTCTCCCAAGGCTAATTTAGCTTCAGGTACGACCCCTCTCCTAAGTTCTAGACCTGTATATTCAACTATGTTTTGCACATCTCCACCTGGATGGTGATGTCAAACTCAACTGTCTTAAGCTGAATCTACTAAGTCCCTCCTCCCTCCTCTCGCACCCCATCTTCAGGAATTTCGGCAATGGAATTTTCTCATTGCTTTGGATTCTATTTACATATAGATAAGGCTCTGTACGAAATGTGCATTTTTGTAGTATAGGCCTGCATGGCCTAATATGCCAGTAATCTCTGTCTGCAAGTCAAAACTATGATATCTGGCAAACTCTTTGTATTAACTTTTAGACCTTTAAGAAGATACTGCTTTTAGGTCATCTCTAGCTTGAACTCTAGAGGGAAACTCTAGCTTGTCATTCAGTATAAAGGTTTACAATTGGAGCATTTCTTTGCAATCTTTTCACCAAAAGGCATTCCCGATCATTCCACATAAATCCTAAACAACATGTCTGCAAATCTGCATTTCTACTACAATTCTCCAGCTCAGTTAATGGCGTCACCATCTACCCAATTCCTCGAACTAGAAATCTCAGAATAACTCACCATTTTTTCCCTTTCTCTCCATCAGCGTGTCTCTAATCTATCCCGTCCTCTCTATCTCCAGTAAGCCAGTTAATCGCCATCTTTCACTTGGACCTAGGATTACAGTAGTCTAACATGATTCCTCCTTTTCACGTCCAATCCATTCTCCAGAGATATTCTTCTAAAACACAATTCTGATTTTATAATTTGACTATTATATACGTTTTATGCTGCCGACTTGCCCAGTGATATTGCTGGAGCCAAGTTGGATTTCCTCAGCAGGAAACAGGCTCTTTGCCCTTCGCCCCCATCTTCTACCAGTCCTCTCACACATCCTAGTCACCAGTCATATGAGACATCTAGCTGCTGACAGAATACCATATGCAATTCCAAGCTTCTATGCTTCCATGTACTGTTTCCTCAGCCTAGAATTCCTTACCGTATTTTTATTTCTTGTAAACTCCTACTCACACTTTCAGATCCAGCCTAAATGTCCCTCTATGAAGGGTTCCCTTTCCTAGTGTCAAAGGCAAAATTCATTCCTCTCTTCATGTTCTCATAGCCCTTTAGGAACATCACCATTATAATGTCAGTCACATTAAATTGTAAGCATTTTTGAATACTTCTGTTATTCCTAAGGCTGTGAGCTCCTTGAGGGCAGAAACCACATGTTACTTATTTTTGCAAACCTGGCATATAGCACATACAATAATTGAATGGAATTATAGCACCTGGGAGTAGATTTTTCTTTATTATTAATTGACATTTTTTGAACCTGAACACGTTAACAGAGAAAGAATTCTAATTAGCATGTCCATAGTTTTTTGCTTATTTTTATTCTTCATTCTTCTCTTACTCATCTTCCCAGAAAAGCAGACCCATGCTTGCTCCCTCCCTGTAGCCATTAGCAACCTTTTCATTGCCTCCTTTAAGGATATCAGGGTTGTGGTTTCATTGTTCATCTTCTTAAGGCAAAATGAAAAAGAAAACAAGCAAAACAAAAACCCAATAGAGGTTTGAATCCAGGGTTTTCTGCTCTCTTCCACTCAGCAACAGGCAGCAGCAGTGTGAGTATTCGATCTAAATTCTGCCTGAAAGGTCACTCAGTACAAGAAGCTTTTAATAGCTTGTACATCCAAATATAGTTTCAAAGGCTGATCCTATGAACACAGGTGTCCTGGGATACACTATAATATTTGCCTTTGAAAAGTGACCATAGTTCATCAACCTAGTACAACAGCCAGATGTAATTGTGGCTCTGTGTATATTCTGGTAAATGGATATACGGGTACACAATGTATACATATACTAGGATTAAATTTAATGGAAATATTACTCTCTAATTTTAAGAGCTTAATTATTCACTTATAATCTCAATTAGGTTTAAAGAAGCTCCAGACTTTTTATGATGTATTATATCAATGCAAAAAAATCCGACCATCCTTAGAAACTTATATTTATTGTAGTATTAGATTAGGTATTGGAAATAAAAACAGACATAAAACAGGATTCCTGAATTCAAGGGGTTTAAATACTAACTGGGGAGATACTTAAAAGATAATATATACTTAAAAGAAAATATATATAAAATGTGTGCTGAGTAGATACAGACCGTAAAAATCATAGATGATGAGAGAGTAGGTCACTGAAGCCTTGGATAACTGAGAAGCACTCACATTGAAGGTGGGATTTGGTCTTGGCCTTAAGGGAAATGTAGGTCTCTGATTATCAGAGAAGAGAGAGAAGAATATTACAAACTGGAGAAACTGTGTGGGTAAATTCACAGGGGTGGTTGGCAAGGTACATGATGTGGTCAGGGAACAATGAGTGAGTATTTTGTTGACTTTCTCTCAACAAAAGATTCATGTGAGAAAAAGAAAAACGACACAAACTGCTAAAAGTCAGGTCATGGATTTATTCATTCATTGAATAATTTATTTACTTATTCAATATTTGCTGAACACCATAAATATAAATTGAATGGGCAAAACCTATGAATGAATGATCAGCACTATTCCAGGTATTAGGAATAAAATGAGTAAGGCAAAATCCTTGCCCTAAGAAGCATACTAGTAGGGAGACTGAAAACGAGGATTGCAAAAGGGTTCTAGCCAGCCTGGTAAGCAGTTTGGACATATGTGCGGTGTTGGTTCTGTAAGTTATTCTAGCACTGGTGTTTAAGATGGATCCAAATGGGAATGAAACCAGAGGCAGAGATGTCCCTCAGGAGACTGGTATCACAGTCAGAGGTGAAGTGATGAGATTACAATGTCTGTCCTTGGAGTGAAAAAGGAAAGGGACAGACCTGAGAGACAGTATGAGTCCCCAAGGCCTCCTGGGGGCTGGAGTCAGTAAGTCTCACATGAATTTTCAGAAAAGTTTGGGGGTCCTGAAGGAATCAAGTCCTTCCTTGCCTCAGTGGGGAAACCTTGCTAGGGTCTTTGTATCCTACCCAGTGGCCATCCTCCCCAATACCTCCCCACCCCCGCTATTTTTTCCTCATTAACAGAATCTAAATCCAAATATTGTTCGAGCATTGGGCAGCTGTGTACTTCAGGGGACTCTGGGTCTACCCACCCCCTTAGTCACAAGGGTGGTGAATCTTGATTAGACCAAACCAATCACAGTAATTTTATTATTGTTGCCATTGTCATTGGTTTAGGAATGGGCAGGTGGCAGAATTCTGCCCTATGAAATGTGGGAGGAGATTTACTGTGGGGCTTCTGAGAAAACATTTTTTTAAACTTGTGATAAAATATACATAACATAAAATTTACCATTTTTGGTTGGGGGGGTGGGTGAAATGGGTGAAGGTAGTCAAAAAGTACAGACTTCTAGTTATAATAATAAGTCCTCGGGATGTAATGTACAGCATGGTGACTATATTTAATAACACTGTATTGTATATTTGAAAGTTGCTAAGAGACTTGATTTTAAAAGTTTTCATCACAGGAAAAAAAATTGTAACTGTGTGTGGTGACGGACATTAACTACACTTACAATGGTGATCATCATGTACTGCATACATATATAGAATCATTACGTTGTATACCTGAAACTAATATAATGTTATATGGCAATTATATCTCAATTTAAAAATGTTACCATTTTTTACCATTTTAAGTGTACAGTTCTGTGACATTAAGAACATACACACTGTTGTCCAAACATTACCACCATTTCCATCTCCAGAACTTTTTCATCTTCCCCAGCTGAAAGTCTGTACCTATTAAATACCAACTTCACATTCTCCCCTCTCCTCAGCCCCTGAAACCACCATTCCACTTTCTGTCTCTGTGAATTTGGCTATTCTAACTCCTCACATAAGGGGAATTGTGTCTTCTTGTGACTGGGAGAAGAGTTTTTCTGATGATAAAAAGAAACACATGGGAGAAAATGTTCTCTTCATCCCTCAATATTGTTGGATTTTCCTTTATATGATGCCAGGGACTGCAGCATCCAGCCTATTACGGCCGTGAGGGGAACCAGCCTCAGGGAGTAAGCCAGGGCAGCAGAGCAGAGAGAGGAAAAGAACCTGTCCCAAAGGAAAATAGTATGGAAGTTCCTCAAAAATTAAAAACAGAACTACTACTATGATCCAGCAATCCCACTTCTGGGTATATATGTATATCTGAAGGAAACGAATACTGGGTATCGACGAGAGACCTGCACTCCCATGTTCACTGCAGCATTATTCACAATAGCCAAGATATGGAAACAAGCTAAGTGTCCAAGAAAGAAGAAAATTCTCATGTTTGCAACAACATGGATGGACCTTGAGGGCATTATGCTAGGTGAAGTAAGTCAGACAGAGAAGGACAAATACTGCATGGTACCACTTATATGCGGACTCTAAATATAAAGTTAAATTCATAGAAACAGAGAGTAGAAAAGTGGTTGCCAGGGACCGGGGGGTGGAGGGTGGGGAATAGAAAGAGATTGGAAAAAGGATAAAGTTTAAAAAAAGGAAGAAAGAAGCTGTCACTGAATTAACCTCCCCTAGAACGCTTTCATTGCTAATGTGCTTATGAGGAATAACAACTTTGCCTTATTGATTAAGCCTTTTATAGTTGGGGCTCTGTCCTTAAGGAGTTCAGCAAAGTGAAGGAGACTTTTTTTTTTTTTGCCACCCTGTGCGGCATGTGGGATCTTAGTTCCCCCGCCAGGGAGCAAACCCGGGCCCCCTGCAGTGGAAGCAGAGAGTCGTAACCACTGAACAGCCAGGGAATTCCATGCACGAGACTTTATACATCAAGTTCTTCTTTGCTGGGGTTTCTTCAGAAGCCCTTCATTTCTCTGGAGCTAACATTAGTTTGCTGATGGGTAGACCTGTGGCCAGTACCTTGACAAGGAAATAGAGAAGGAAGGAACAATGGTGGAAACTCTCACGTAACCTGGCATCTCTGTCCTCAGCACACTCAGCATGAGCCATTGGGGGACCAGCCCCCAGCCTCTGGAAGAATGTTTAGAACAGGGTAAAGAGCAAATGGTTTGGCTCTGGGATCAGAGCCTGCCAATTCCACCCACCAGTGCTGCTTCCTTTAGGATACTGCTTGCCCATCCAGATCCAATACTTGTTCCCTTCTCCCTACTTGAACTGACCACCTCTTGTCTGTACAGACCTAAACAGAACCTGCTGATCATTCCATCCTTGATTGCCTCTGCTATTTGGCCTGTTGTCTGCCCAGTCTTTGAATTTCCTCTTCTCTTCTGCCAGGTTCACCTTCTGGACCCTCCTTGTCCCCTATCATTTTGCTTTCCAAACTTTTTTTTTTTAACTAATGAACTTTATTTTTTAGAGCAGTTTTAGGTTCCCAGGCAAAAGAGCAGAAAGTACGGAGAGTTTTTATATATCCCTCCCCTCACACAGACTCACCCTCCCCCACAGTAGACATCCATGTACCACAGCGGTACATCTGTTACAAGTGATGAACCTACATTTTCACATCCTTATTATCCAAAGTCTCTAGTTTACGTTAGGGTTCACTCTAGGTGTTGTCCAGTCTATAGGTTTTGACACATGCATAGTAATCTGTATCCACCATTGTAATATCATACAGAATAGTTGCACTGTGTGCTCTGCCTATTCATCTCTCCCTCCCCACAAATCTCTGGCAGCCACTGATCTTTTCACTGTCTCCCTAGTTTTGCTTTTCCCAGAATGTCATATGGCCAGAATCACACAGTATGTAGCCTTTTCAGATTGGCTTCTTTTACTTAGTGATATGCATTTAATTTTCCTCCAAGTCTTTTCATGGCTTGATAGCTCATTTCTTTTCCTTTTTTTTTAAAAAAACATTTTAAAATATTTATTTATTTTTGGCTGTGTTGGGTCTTCGTTGCTGCATGTGGGCTTTCTCTAGTTGTGGCAAGCGGGGGCTACTCTTCGTTGTGGTGCACGGGCTTCTCATTGCAGTGGCTTTTCTTGTTGCAGAGCACAGGCTCTAGGTGCATGGGCTTCAGTAGTTGCGGCTCGCAGGCTTTGTTGCTCCGCGGCATGTGGGATCTTCCCGGACCTGGGCTCGAACCCATGTCCCCTGTATTGGCAGGCGGATTCTTAACCACTGCACTGCCAGGGGAGTCCTGTTAGCTCATTTATTTTTAGCACTGAATAATATTCCATTGCCTGAATGTACCACAGTTTCTTTATCCATTCACCTACTGAAGGAATCTTGAATGCTTCTAAGTTTTGGCAACTATGAATAAAGCTGCTATAAATACACATGTGTAGGTTTTTGTGTGGACATAAGTTTTCAGTTTATTGAGTAAATACCAAGGATCTCGACTGCTGGATTGCATGGTAAGAGTATGTTTAGTTTGTAAGTGTCTTCCAAAGTGGCTGTACTATTTTGTATTTCTACCAGCAATGGAGTTAGAGTTCTTTTTGCTCTGCATTCTTGTCAGCATTTGGTGTTGTCATTGTTTTAGATTTTGGCCACTCTAATAAGTGTGTAGTGGTATCTCATTATTTTAATTTGTAATTCCCTAATGACAAATGATGTCGAATATCTTTCGTATGCTTACTTGCCATCTGTGTATCTTCTTCTGTGAAATCTCTGTTCAAATCTCTGTTCAAACTTTTAAAAATCAGGTTGTTTTCTTATTGTTGAGTTTTAGGAGCTCTTTGTATATTTTGAATAATGGTACTTTATCAGTTGTATATTTTAAAAATATTTTCTTCCACAATCCTCTTTCATAGCAAAGCTGCAACCTAGATTTCTGCCTGCTTTCTGTTGCAGGGTACAGATCTTTGAAAGAATGAGGAACTCAAGACCTAAACAGCAGTGCCAAGAACTAAATAGTACTTTGGTCTGCTAAAACAAGCATCTGAGAAACAAGCTTCTAAAGCTGCAGCAGCTTTTTGTTGTTCATCCTAGAGCTGAATCAAGTACTAATAATTGAATACTTTGAGTACTATCTTTGAGTGCTGAACTCAAAGTACAGACACTAAGAGAGTAATGTTATTTCTGACCCAGGGAAAAGATCCAGGAGTTTTTGCCAGAGATGAAGTTACCAATAGTAAGTTTACTAATGGCCACCTTGCCCTAAGAGTTCTTGTAAGAGTAGCACATGTGGATGGAAATAGGGCTTGTTAAAATGATACTTTGTCAGGGGGGCTGCCAACCTGGTTTATCCAACTTTTTTAGATTGCTCACAGTGCAACCTTCAGGAAAATGCATTCAGTCCAGATACTTACCTACACCAGTACATCAGAGGAAGGGGTTCTTTAACTTATGAATTTATAAAGACTACAAAAGGATTCATTGAGAATGTCTGAGCTCATATTCTTGAAAGAGAATTCCATACATTTTATTAGCTCCATCACCAGACTCAACCTTTCACCTGACCCAGTCATCATATAAAAGCAAAATTCAGACACAGTGCCAGTTCCAGGCGGTCACTCCATTTGCTTGCAGCCTGCTTGCATTGGTTTCCTTTTCCCTCATTTCTAGATTCCAGTTTCTAAAACCTGGCTTGGTGTCCTTCAGGCTAAACTGTCATTGGTCTCTGATCAGATTGGTACAAATTCTTGTTCTACCACTTCTTAACTCTGTGAGCTTGTGCAGATTACTTAATATCTCTCATCCCCCATTTCTGTATTTTAAAATGGGGGCCATCATCAAAAGGACTTTAGAGGGATCGAGCCTCAACTACCCACAGAGAGAACCTGTACTCTGTGTTGGCTATCTTCCCTTCTCTGTCTCACTTTCCTACTTCTGTACTATGGGTGCTTCCTGAAATTGTAACTGAGCAGGACGCTATGGGGCCTTTCTGGGACAGAACCCCTACACACACACATTTCCTCTGCCTATTATTTCCAAGCCTATTATCTGTAGAAAAACTTTAGCCTCCTAGGCCTTCCCTGAGTTCCAATGAATAAATTTAATCAGAGAAGTGAGAAAATGCGGAGACAAAGGAAAACAGTCAAATAAGACAAGATAATAATAGTTTAGCCACTAAACAAAGTCAAGGACCTTTAGTTCCTCCTCAAGGACTATAGATAATATTCTAAGCCATATTCTTTGAGCTATTTTGCAGATACTGAAACACTTGCCAGATGGAAGAAGTTAATTATATCCCGCCTACAAGCACGTAGACTCCAGACTAGTCAGAACCAGAAGGTTGATGCTGTTGACTCCTGAGTACCTCACCACCAACCAGTCGGAAGAATGTCCATGAGCTGATCACATAACCCACAACCCTCTCCTCAGGATGTATCCCCTTCTTTTCCAATATAATTTCTGAGTAAAACCTGGGGAGTCAGGAGTTTGTTCTTTGGGACATGAGTCCACCTCTTCCCCAGGATTGCAAGCTTCCTCAGTAAAGCTGTCTTTCCTTTTACCCAACACTTGTCTCTCAGTATTGGATTCTTGAGTGATAAGTGGCTGAACCTGAGTTAGGTGACAGAATCATCTCACAAACTACATGCAATTCTCATCTCAGGTCCTACTCTGGGGTAAACCAAATTAAGACTTCACCCCTATATCTGTTTGACATTTCTTGTTCAAACATTAATCTCAAAGAATCTTAGCAGACCCTACTAGCTAGATTGGCTATTGACCCCCACTGTGTCTGTGTGATAGGCATGTTCATAGACAGTGGGGTTCTTATGGAAACTTCCATTAATGAACTGGTGAAAAACAAAAATGGTTTAGCTACTTCAAATCTCCTGATTTTTTTTTTTTGGCCACACCACATGGCATGTGGGATCTTAGCTCCCCGACCAGGGATCAAACCTGTGCCCCCTGCAGTGGAAGTGCGGAGTCTTAACCACTGGACTGCCAGGGAAGTCCCCCTGAATTTTTTTTAATTAATAAGGGTTTTAAAAACATCAAAGTGTCGGGGGCTTCCCTGGTGGCACAGTGGTTAACAATCCGCCTGCCAATGCAGGGGACATGGGTTCGAGCCCTGGTCTGGGAAGATCCCACATGCTGCAGAGCAACTAAGCCTGTGCACCACAACTACTGAGCCTGCACTCTAGAGCCCGCTCGCCACAACTACTGAGGTCACGTGCCACAACTACTGAAGCCCACGTGCCTAGAGCCTGTGCTCCACAGCAAGAGAAGCCACCACAATGAGAAGCCTGCACACCGCAACAAAGAGTAGCCCCCACTCGCTGCAACTAAAGAAAGTCCGCGCACAGAAAAAAGACCCAACACAGGCAAAAATAAATAAATAAATTTATATTTTAAAAAAATCTAAGTGTAACATGCACACAGAAAGCTGTATATTGTAAACCTGTGAAAATTAATAAAGGGAAACCTCACTAAAAATGGCATCAAGAGGCTAGGAGTGGAAGTTCTCATGCAGTACCACTCAAAGTCAACTACAGATCCCAACAGAAGAATCATCAACAGGAAAAAATCACCAATTACAGGCCCCAACAGGAAGAGGTGTATGTTGAGTATCCTACAAGAATTCGACTACCCCAGCAACTCAGCCAATGAGAAAGTGTCATCACCCTGAACCCTCACTTTTCTTCAGTGTGCTTTCATTCAAAACAACCTTTTCCAACTTCCTCCATTTTCTCTATAAAATAACGTTCCTCTCCTTTGTTTGTTGGACTTGCCTATGGTTTTTGCTGTGGCTTATTTGTCCTGAATTGCAACTCTCTGCTATTCGCAATTAAACCAATTTTTGCTGGTAAAATAACTGACTCTTATTTTTAAAATCAACAAGCTTGATGACTGTGATATTTTGATATAATAAGAAATACATATTTGGTCTTTGTCCTGGTTCTTGGCACAGAGCTTCTAAAACTCTTTATCACTTCCTAAGTGATAGGAGTAATAGGAACATCTCTTGTTATAATTGTTTTTTCTCCCTGGATCCTAAAGCAGGTGAAAGAAGCATCTTTTATTGTAATATTTGGTTTTATCCCCAGTTGCTGAAATACCTACAGAGTGATAAAGGTGAAAGGAGTGTCCTTTGTTATTCTTAACAAGCCACTTTCAAAACACCTGAGTTTATGAGGCAATTTTTATATTTTATTTATAATTTCTTTTTTTTTGCAAATTCAAAGCAATAAAATTTGGTATCCTTTAATCCATTAGATCACATATCCCTGACAATATGTACAATGTTTCTATTCTTTTGTTTTATTTTTTTATACAGCAAGTTCTTATTAGTCATCAATTTTATACACATCAGTATATACATGAGTATATACATGTCAATCCCAATCGCCCAATTCATCACACCACCACCACCACCGCCCCACCACTTTCCCCCCTTAGTGTCCATATGTTTGTTCTCTACGTCTGTGTCTCTATTTCTGCCCTGCAAACCGGTTCATCTGTACCATTTTCCTAGGTTCCACATATATGCGTTAATACATGATGTTTTTCTCTTTCTGACTTACTTCACTCTGTATGACAGTCTCTAGATCCATCCACGTCTCTACAAATGACCCAATTTCGTTCCTTTTTATGGCTGAGTAATATTCCATTGTATATATGTACCACATCTTCTATATCCATTTCTCTGTCGATGGGCATTTAGGTTGCTTCCATGTCTTGGCTATCGTAAACAGTGCTGCAATGAACATTGAGGTGCATGTGTCTTTTTGAATTATGGTTTTCTCTGGGTATATGCACAGTAGTGGAATTGCTGGATCATATAGTAATTCTACTTTTAGTTTTTTAAGGAACCTCCATGCTGTTCTCCATAGTGGCTGTATCAATTTACATTCCCACCAACAGTGCAAGAGGGTTCCCTTTTCTCCACACCCTCTCCAGCATTTATTGTGTGTAGATTTGCTGATGATGCCCATTCTAACTGGTGTGTGATACCTCACTGTAGTTTTGATTTGCATTTCTCTAATAATTAGTGATGTTGAGCAGCTTTTCATGTGCCACTTGGCCATCTGTATGTCTTCTTTGGGGAAGTGTCTATTTAGGTCCTCTGCCCATTTTTGGATTGGGTTGTTTGTTTTTTTAATATTGAGCTCCTTGAACTGTTTATACATTTTGGAGATTAATCCTTTGTCCATTGATTCGTTTGCAAATATTTTCTCCCATTCTGAGGGTTGTCTTTTTGTCTTGTTTGTACTTTGCTTTGCAAAACCTTCTAAGTTTCATTAAGTCCCATTTGTTTATTTTTGTTTTTATTTCCATTACTCTAGGAGGTGGATCAAAAAAGATCTTGCTGGGATTTATGTCAAAGACTGTTCTTCTTATGTTTTCCTCTAAGAGTTTTATAGTGTCCGGTCTTAAGTTTAGGTCTCTAATCCATTTTGAGTCTATTTTTGTGTATGGTGTTAGGGTGTATTCTGACTTCATTCTTTTACATGTAGCTGTCCAGTGTTCCCAGCACCATTTGCTGAAGAGACTGTCTTTTCTCCATTGTATATCCTTGCCTCCTTTGTCATAGATTAGCTGACCATAGGTGTGTGGGTTTATCTCTGGGCTTTCTATCTTGTTCCATTGATCTGTATTTCCGTTTTTGTGCCAGTACCATATTGTTTTGATTACTGTAGCTTTGTGGTATAGTCTGAAGTCAGAGAGTCTGATTCCTCCAGCTCCGTTTTTTTCCCTCAAGACTGCTTTGGCTATTCAGGGTCTTTTGTGTCACCATACAAATTTTAAGATTTTTTGTCCTAGTTCTGTAAAAAATGCCACTGGTAATTTCATAGGGATTGCACTGAATCTGTAGATTGCTTTGGGTAGTATAGTCATTTTCACAATATTGATTCTTCCAATCCAAGAACATGGTATATCTCTCCATCTGTTGGTATCATCTTTAATTTCTTTCATCAGTGTCTTATAGTTTTCTGCATATAGGTGTTCTGTCTCCCTAGATAAGTTTATTCCTAGGTATTTTTTTTGTTGCAATGGTAAATGTGAGTGATTCCTTAATTTCTCTTTCAGAGTTTTCATCATTGGTATATAGGAATGCAAGAGATTTTTGTGCATTAATTTTGTATCTTGCAACTTTACCAAATTCGGTGATTAACTCTAGTAGTTTTCTGGTGGCATCTTTAGGATTCTCTATGTATAGTAACATGTCATCTGCAAACAGTGACAGTTTTACTTCTTTTCCAATTTGTATTCCTTTTATTTCTTTTTCTTCTCTGATTGCCATGGCTAGGACTTCCAAAACTATGTTGAATAATAGTGGTGAGAGTGGACATCCTTGTGTCATTCCTGATGTTAGAGGAAATGCTTCCAGTTTTTCACCATTGAGAATGATGTTTGCTGTGGGTTTGTCATATATGGCCTTTCTTATGTTGAGATAGGTTCCCTCTATGCCCACTTTCTGGAGAGTTTTTATCATAAATAGGTGTTGAATTTTGTCAGAAGCTTTTTCTGCATCTATTGAGATGATCATATGGTTTTTATTCTTCAATTTGTTAATACAGTGTATCACATGGATTGATTTGAGTATACTGAAGCATCCTTGCATCCCTGGGATAAATCCTACTTGATCATGGTGTATGATCCTTTTAATGTATTGGTGGATTCTGTTTGCTAGTATTTTGTTGAGGATTTTTGCATCTATATTCATGAGTGATATTGGTCTGTAATTTTCTTTTTTTGTAGTATCTTTGGTTTTGGTATCAGGGTGATGGTCGCCTCATAGAATTAGTTTGGGAGTGTTCCTGCCTCCACAGTTTTTTGTAAGAGTTTGTGAAGGATGGGTGTTAGCTCTTTTCTAAATGTTTGATAGAATTCACCTGTGAAGCCATCCAGTCCTGGACTTTTGTTTGTTGGAAGATTTTTAATCACAGTTTCAATTTCATTACTTGTGATTGGTCTGTTCATATTTTCTATTTCTTCCTGGTTCAGTCTTGGAAGGTAATACCTTTGGAAGAATTTGTCCATTTCTTCCAGGTTGTCCATTTTATTGGCATAGAGTTGCTTGTAGTAATCTCTTAGGATGCTTTGTATTTCTGCAGTGTCTGTTGTAACTTCTCCTTTTTCATTTTTAATTGTATTGATTTGAGTCCTTTCCCTCTTTTTCGTGATGAGTCTGGGTAATGATTTATCAATTTTGTTTATCTTCTCAAATAACCAGCTTTTAGTTTTCGTGGTCTTTGCTATTGTTTTCTTTGTTTCTATTTCATTTATTTCTGCTCTGAGTTTATGATTTCTTTCCTTCTGCTAACGTTGGGTTTTGTTCTTCTTTCTCTGGTTCCTTTAGTTGTAAGGTTAGATATTTTATTTGAGATTTTTCTTATATCTTGAGGTAGGCTTGTATAGCTATAAACTTCCCTCTTAGAACTGCTTTTGCTGCATCCCATAGTTTTTGGATTGTTGTGTTTTCAGTGTCATTTGTCTCTAGGTATTTTCTGATTTCCTCTTTGATTTCTTCAGTGATCTCTTGGCTATTTAGTAACGTATTGTTTAGCCTCCATGTGTTTGTCTTTTTTACATATTTTTCCCTGTACTTCATTTCTAATCTCAGAGCACTGTGATCAGAAAACATGTTTGATTTGATTTCAATTTTCTTAAATTTACTGCGGCTTGATTTGTGACCCAAGATGTGATCTATCCTGGAGAATGTTCCATTCCCACTTGAGAAGAAAGTGTAATCTGCTGTTTTTGGATGGAATGTCCTATAAATATCAATTAAATCTACCTGGTCTATTGAGTCATTTAAAGCTTGTGTCTCCTTATTAATTTTCTGTCTGGATGATGTGTCCATTGGAGTAAGTGAAGTGTTAAAGTCCCCACTATTATTGTGTTACTGTCAATTTCCTCTTTTATAGCTGTTAGCAGTTGCCTTATGTATTGAGGTGCTCCTATGTTGGGTGCATAAATATTTACAATTGTTATATCTTCTGTTTGGATTGAGCCCTTGATCATTATGTAGTGGCCTTCCTTGTCTCTTGTAACATTCTTTATTTTAAAGTCTATTTTATCTGATATGAGTATTGCTACTCCAGCTTTCTTTTGATTCCCATTTGCATGGAATATCTTTTTCCATGCCCTCACTTTCAGTCTGTATGTGTCCCTCGGTCTGAAGTGGGTCTCTTATAGACAGCATGTATATGGGTCTTGTTTTTGTATCCATTCAGCAAGCCTGTGTCTTTTGGTTGGAGCATTTAATCCATTCACGTTTAAGGTAATTATCGATATATATGTTCCTATGACCATTTTCTTACTTGTTTTGGGTTTGTTTTTGTAAGTCCTTTTCTTTAGTATTTTCTACTTAGAGAAGTTCCTTTAGCATTTCTTGTAGAGGTGGTTTGGTGGTGCTGAATTCTCTTAGCTTTTGCTTGTCTGTAAAGCTTTTGATTTCTCCATCAAATCTGAATGAGGTCCTTGCAGGGTAGAGTCATCTTGATTGTAGGTTTTTCCCTTTCATAACTTTAAATATGTCATGCCACTCCCTTCTGGCTTGTAGAGTTTCTGCTGAGAAATCAGCTGTTAACCTTATGGGAGTTCCCTTGTATGTTATTTGTCATTTTTCCCTTGCTGCTTTCAATAATTTTTCTTTGTCTTTAATTTTTGACAGTTTGATTATTATGTGTCTCTATGTGTTTCTCCTTGGGTTTCTCCTGTATGGAACTCTCTGCAGTTCCTCGACTTGGGTGGCTATTTCCTTTCCCATGTTAGGGAATTTTTCGACTATAATCTCTTCAAATATTTTCTCAGGTCCTTTCTCTCTCTCTTCTCCTTCTGGGACCCCTATGATGCGAATGTTGTGTTTAATGTTGTCCCAGAGGTCTCTTAGGCTGTCTTCATTTCTTTTCATTCTTTTTTCTTTATTCTGTTCAGCAGCAGTGAATTCCACCATTCTGTCTTCCAGGTCACTTATCTGTTCTTCTGCCTCAGTTATTCTACTATTGATTCCTTCTAGTGTATTTTTCATTTCAGTTATTGTATTGTTCATCTCTGTTTGTTTGTTCTTTAATTCTTCCAGCTCTTTGTTAAACATTTCTTGCATCTTCTCTATCTTTGCCTCTATTCCTTTTCCAAGGTCCTGGATCATCTTCAGTATCATTATTCTGAATTCTTTTTCTGGAAGGTTGCCTATCTCCACTTCATTTAGTTGTTTTTCTGGGGTTTTATCTTGTTCCTTCATCTGGTTCATAGCCCTTTTCATCTTGTCTGTCTTTCTGTGAATTTGGTTTTTGTTCCACAGGCTGCAGGATTTTTGTTCTTCTTGCTTCTGCTGTTTGCCCTCTGGTGGATGAGGCTTTCTAAGAGGCTTGTGCAAGTTTCCTGATGGGAGGGACTGGTGATGGGTCTATTTTTAATTTTTTATTTATTTTTTTGCCAGGAATTTTTATTCATTTTTTTAAACATCTTTATTTGAGTATAATTGCTTTAAAATGGTGTGTTAGTTTCTGCTGTATAACAAAGTGGGTCAGCTACACCTATACATATATCCCCATATCTCCTCCCTCTTGCATCTCCCCCCACACCCTCCCTATCCCACCCGTGAGCCAATTTTTAGAAAGCCCCTAAAGATGTGGAGCTGGTTGCCAGGAGAATCAACCACGTGATTAGAGGGTTGGAATTTTCAGCTCTACTCCTCAACCTCTGGGGAAAGAAGAGTAGCTAAAGGTTAAGTTAACCACTAATGCCAGTGACTTAATCCATTATACCTGTTGTAATGAAGCCTCCATAAAAATCCTAACCAAAGGGGTTTGGAGAGCTTCCAGTTTGGTGAGCAAGAACACATCCATATGCCAGTAGGGTGGTGCACTCCCAACTCTACAGGGACAAAATCTCCTATGCTTGGGACCCTTCTGAACCTCACCCTATGTATCTTTTCAACTGGCTATTCATTTGTATTCTTTAATATATGCTTCGTAATCAATTGGTAATAGTAAGTAAGCTGTGTTCCTGGGTTCTGTGAGCCATTCTACCAAACCATCAAACTTGAGGAGGGGGTCGCAGGAACCCTGGATTTATAGCCAGTCATTCAGAGGTACAAGTGACAGTTTGGGACTTCTGATTGGTGCCTTAAGTGAGGCAATCTTGGGTGACTGAGCCCTTAACCTGTGGGTCTATGCCAACTCCGGGCAGTTAGTTTTAGAACTGAGTTAAATTGTAGGACATCCAGCAGGTGTGTGCCAAGAACTGGAGAATTGTTTGGTGTGGAAAACCCCACACATCTGGTGTCAGAAGTATTGTATATAGAGGGGAAATGGTGTTTTTCCTTTTAATGATTTATTGTAAAATGAACACATTCATGTAAACTTAACCCAAATTTAAAAAATAGAATATTGCTAACATGCCAGATTTGTCATGGCCTTTGTGGCCCCTCCCATTTACTGCTTTCTCTCTCCTCCTAAAAGATAACCACTATCTCATTATACATTAATTTTGCTTATTTTTGAAATTTTAACAAATGGAATCATACAGTATATATTTATAACAGCTTTACTGAGATATAATTCATATATCATACAAGTGACTCATTTTAAATGAACAAGTCAGGAGTTTTTAGCATATTCACAGAGTTGTACAACCATTACCACAGCAATTTTTGAACATTTACATCACCACAAAAAGAAGCCCTATACCTTTCAGCAGTCATTCCCCATTCCTTCCTAATCCCTCCTCCCCCTGCTTATAGATTTGCTTATTCTGGACATTTCATATAAATGGAATCATACAGTATGTTGTCTTTTGTGACTGGTTTTATTGACTTTGCATAATGTTTCCAAGGGTCATCCATATTATAGCATGGATCTTTATTTCATTCCTTTTTATTGCCAAATAATATTCCATTATGTGGTGTTACGGACTGAATTGTGTCCCCCACCCCCACTCCAAATTCATATGTTGAAGCCTTAACCCCCAATGTCATTTGGAAATAGGAACTTTAAAGAGGTAATTAAGATATGAGGTCATATGGATAGATCCCTAATCCAATATGACTACTGTCATTACAGGAAGAAGAAGATTCACCAAGGAGGTACATGAACAAGAGAAAAGGCCATGTGAGGACACAGTGAGAAGGCAGCCATCTGCAAGCAAAGGAGAGAGGTCCCAGGAGAAACCAAATATACCAACACCTTGTTACTGGATAGCCTCCAGAAATGTGACAAATAATTTTCTGCTGTTTAAGCCATCCAGTCTGTGGTATTCTGTTATGGCAACCCCAGTAGACTAATACATGAACCAAATGGAAATTCTAGAGCTGAAATACGCAACAACTGAAATTAAAAATTTACTGGGTAAGTTAGGCCCTGGAGATGAAAAGAGCAATGAATCTGAAGACAGGGCAATGGAAACTCTTTAAACTGAAGCACAGAGCAGTAAGGCTGAAAAGTAATTAACAGAGCCTCAGTAATCTGTGAGACAATATCAAGAGTTCTGACATATGTGTGTTGGAGTTCCAGCAAGAGAGGGAAGCAGCAAAAAACAGCTGATGTCAGAAATATTTCCAAATTTGATGACACATTAAATTCCAAGAAGTTCAAAGAAGTCCAAGCAGAATATACGTAAGGAAAAGCATACCAATGTGACTACAGTTGATTACACTGTATTGTATAAGTGAAATTTGCTAAGAGAGTAGAACTTAAATGTTCTCACCAATAAAGAGAGAGAGGACTTCCCTGGTGGTGCAGTGGTTGGGAGTCCACCTGCCGATGCATGGGGCATGGGTTTGTGCCCCGGTTGGGGAGGATCCCCGCATGCCACAGAGCGGCTGGGCCTGTGGGCCGTGGCCGCTGGGCCTGCACTCCGGAGCCTGTGCTCCACAACGGGAGAGGCTACAGCAGTGCAGCAGTGAGAGGCCCGAGTACCACAAAAAAAAAAAAAAAAAAGAGGGAGAGAGAGAAAGAGAGAAAGGGAAAGAGAGAGGTGGTGGTTGTGATAATTAACTGGATGGGGGAATCCTTTCACAATGTATACCTATATCAAATCATCATGTTGTACACTTTAAATATCTTACAATTTTATTTGCCAATAATGCTGAAAAAACACCCAGCCATACCAAAGCACAACAAAATCAAATTGTTGAAAAACAGTGAGAAGGGAACATCGTAAAAGCACCAAAGAGGGACTTCCCTGGTGGCGCAGTGGTTAAGAATCCGCCTGCCAATGCAGGGGACACGGGTTCAAGGTCTGGGAAGATCCCACATGCCGTGGAGCAACTAAACCCGTGTGCCACAACTACTGAGCCCGTGTGCCACAACTACTGAAGCCTGAGCACCTAGAGCCCGTGCTCTGCAGCAAGAGAAGCCACCGCAGGGAGAAGCTTGTGCACCGCAGCAAAGAGTAGCCCCTGCTCACCGCAACTAGAGAAAGCCCACGCACAGCAATGAAGACCCAACACAGCCAAAAATAAATAATAAATAAATAGATAAATTTATTTAAAAAAAACACCAAGGAATAAATGATGCATTAAATACAGAGAAACCAAGATAAACATTACTGATGAGTTCTCATCAGAAACAATACAAGCCAGGGGAAATTGAACTACCATCTTGAAACTGATGAAACCAAATAAAAACAAGGGGTAAAAAAACTACCAACCCACAATTGGTAACAATATCTTTCAACATGAAGGTGAAATAAAAAGATTTGCAAACAAAAAAGATCAGACTGGAGTAGGGTGGGCAGTTAATCCAATACGACTAGTGTTGTCTTAGTCCCTACAGGCTGCTACAACAAAATACCACAGACTGGGTAGCTTATAAACAACAGACACTTATTTCTCACTCTTCTGGAGGCTGGGAAGTATAAGACCAAGGTACCAGCATGGTTGCCTTCTGATGAGGACCCACTTTCTGTTTCCTAGCTAGCATCTATTTGCTGTGTCCTCACATGGTGGAAGGGGCTAGGGATCTCTCTGGAGCCTCTTTTATAAAGCTCACTAATATAAAACTTACTAATCCCATTCATGGGGCCTCCATCCTCATGACTTAAGCACATTCCAAAGTCCCTACCTCCTAATATCTTTGGGGTTATGTTTCAACATATGAATTTTGGGAGAACACATTCAGACCACAGCAAGTGTCTTTATAAGAAGAAGAGAAGAGACACAGAGACACAGACACACAAAGGCAGGCTGCCATGTGAGGACAAAGGCAGATAGTAGTCCTACACCTACAAGCCGAGGAACACCAAGGATTGATGGAAACCCACCAGAAGCTAGGAAGAGGCAAGGAAAGATTCTCCCCTACAGGTTTCTTTGCTTGGCTTTCTATTTGGCCAAAGACACAAGGGAACTCCTGTGCAGATTTCTGGATCTCCTTTGCATATATATGCTCCCATCTCTGGTAGTCTGATCCACAAATTTTAGCTGCCTCAGTCTCTACAAGCTCTGACTCTTCTCCTGAGCTCAGCAAGTCTGTCATGCTTTACTTGGGACCCCCATTCCTATACTGATATTTGGTAAATGCCACCAGGCAGAAAGCTAGGGAAATTGTAGGGCTCACTCCACTTCTTCCTTTCTCTCAGAAATCACTGTCTTGGGCTGCCTATGGTCCAATGACTGAAGACAGTTATTTCATACATATTGTACAGTTGTCTAATTGCTTATGATAGGAGGTTTAGTCTGGTACTAGTTACTCTGTCATGGCTAGCTGTGTGTATAATTTTTTGAGTGGTTCCTTTTGCTTAGCATTATGTAAGATTCATCTTTGCTGGTGAGTGAAATAGTTTTCTTTTACTTCTGGACGGTATTCCGTTGTATGAATATATCACACAATTTACTTATATATTCTATTGTTGTTAGACATTTGAGTAGTTTCCATTTGGGAGCTATTATAGATAATACTGCTATGAACATTCTTGTACATGTCTTTTGGCATAGAATTCCTGTTGGGTATATATCTAGAAATGGAATTGCTGGGTCATAGGCTGTGCTGATACTCAAGTTTACACATACTGCCGATTAGTTTTGCAAAATGGTTGTACCAGTTTTTATTCTCATGTGCAGACGATGAGAGTGTCAGTTGTTCCACACTTCACCAACACCTCATATTGTCAGTTTTTAAAATGTTAGCCATTCTGGTGGGTGTGTTTTAGTTTGTAATTTCTAGCTTCCAATAAAATTGATCACCTTTTCATATGATTATTGCTCTTTTGGATATCTGTTGGCCTATTCATATCTTTTGCCCATTTTTCTGTTGGATTATCTGACTTTTTTCTCTTATTGATTGATCAGTTAATTGATTGAGTTATTTACTCACTTTGGATTTGAGTCCTTTGTCAGTTATACACATTGCACATATCTTATTCCACTCTTGCCTTTTTACCCTCTTAATGATGTTTTGCTGAACAGAAGTTCTTAATTTTAATGTAGTCCAATTTATCAGTGTTTTCATTTCATCTAATATATGAAATCTTTCCTTCTCCCAAGGTAATGAAAATGTTCTTTTTCTCTTTAGAAGCTTTATTACATTATCACATTTAGATCTGCAACACACCTAGAAATAGTTTTTTTGATAAATCTGAAGAAGGGATCAAGATTCATTTCTTCTTCATATAGATATACAACTGACCGAATCCCATTTATCACAAAGACTGCCCTTTTCTCATTGCTCTGCAGTGCACCTTTGTCATCAGTCAAGTTTCCATATTTGTAAGCATCTATTTCTGTCCTCTGTTCTGTCCCATTTATCTATTTATCTATTCTTGTGCCCATACCACAGTCTTAGTTATTGTAGCTTTATATAATAACCCTTAGTATCATATAGTGAGGCTTCCACCTCTGTTCTTCAAGATTATCTGGGCTATTCTGAACCATTTGCATTTTCATACAAAATTTACAACAAACTAATTTTTATAGTAGTGCTAGCTGGGATGTTAATTAGGATTACATTGACATCTTCATAATATTTAGTCTTCTAATTCATGAATATGAGAAAAACTTCTTTTAAATTTTCTTTTTCTCAATCATGTCTTGTAGTTTTCTCTATAGGTTTTTGCATGTCTTTCATTAGATTTATTACTAAGTATTTGATGTTTTTTGATACTTTTGTAAATGATATTTAAAATTTTTCCCCTATTGTTGCTGTTATATAGGAATATCAGCAATTTTTGTAAACTTATCTTTTTATTCAGCAACCTTAATTTATTTTTAATTTTAGTAATTCATCTGTAGATTCTTTTGATTTTCTGGATACACAATCATGTTGTCTGTGAATGACAGTTTTACTTCTTACTTTCTAATTCTTATGCCTTTTATTTCTTTTTCTTGCCTCGTACTATCTAGGACCTCCCAGATAACATCAAATAGAAATAATGAAGGAGATATCCTTCTCTTCTCTTTTTCCCAATATCAGGGGAAAAAGTGTTAATATTTTACTATGTTTCTAAATAATCCATATCTCAAAGAAGAAATCACAATGGAAATGTAAAATGTTGTATTGGAACAACAATGAAAGTGCAGCACATGAAACAGGAAGGATGCAGCTAATGCTATACTTAGAAAAAAAATCAGTGAGTTCTGAGTATCCATCTCAAGATGTTAGAAAAAGCAAATTAAACCTAAAGATAGTAGAATGAAGGAAATAATAAAGACTGGAGTAGGAACTAATGAAATATTGATAGAAAACAAATTAATAGAATTATCAAAGGCAAATTTTGGTCCTTTGAAAAGGCTATTAATATTGAAAATCTCCTGACAAGACTAATAAGAGAGAAGCCAGATAGGCAAATAACAGGATTGAAGAAGGGAACATCACTATACATGTAAACAAATATCAAAAAGTGAAGAGGATATTACAAACAAATTCTTGACAATAAATTTGAAAATCTATATGAACATCCAAGTTGCTTCATGTATCAAGTTTGTTCTTTTTTATTCTGAGTAGTATTCCCTGGTGTGAAAATATCTCAGCTTTTTTAACCATTTACCTGTTAAAGGAATCTCAGCTGATTCCGGTTTGGGGCTATCACAAATAAAGTCACTGTAAACATTTGTGTACAGGTTTTTATGTGAACACATATTTACATTTTTCTTGGATAAAGGCCCAGGAATGCACTGCTGGATCATACGGTAGTGGCATTTTTAGTTTTGTAAGAAACGGCCAAACTGTTTTCTAGAGTGGCTGTAGCATTCTACACTCCCACCAGCAGTGGAGGAGAGATTCAGTTTCTCCATGTCCTTACCAGCATTTGGTGTTTTCACTTTTTTTTTTCTATTTTTTATTTTAGCCATTCTGACTGGTGTGTAAATCAATTAAAAAATGTCATTTGGGGCTTCCCTGGTGGCACAGTGGTTAAGAGTCCACCTGCCGATGCAGGGGACGCGGGTTCGTGCCCCGGTCCAGGAAGATCCCACATGCCGCAGAGCGGCTGGGCCCGTGAGCCATGGCCGCTGAGCCTGCGCGTCCGGAGCCTGTGCTCCGCAACAGGAGAGGCCACAACAGTGATAGGCCCGTGTACCGCAAAAAAAAAAAAAAAAAAAAAAAAAAGTCATTCAGATTATCTAGTATTTTTGAAGGGTGAGTTGATCTGCAACATGTAAAATCTCTGTAATTGGTACTGAATCAGATATTTGAGGGATAGGACACAGGCATCTAGATATTTTTAAAATGTTAATTGGAGAATCTGAATTGCAGCCAAGATTATGATGATACCTTGGTCTCAGAAGACACAAGCTTTGAAGGAAAAGCCCTATAAAGAAACAGCCTTTCCTTCCTTTCTTACTTCCTCCCTTCCTCCCTTCCTCCCTCCCTCTCCCTCCCTCCTCCCTTCTTTCCTCCCTCTCCTTCCCTCCCTTCTTCCCTCCCTTCTTTTTTTTTTTCCCCAAACATAGGATTTTTATGAAAGTGCTGTGGGCAACAAAAAAGAGACAAAATAGCAGCATACCCACTAAAATGTCTATTCACCTCTTGTTTGACCTTTGATGGCAGTAGAAACATCACAGACACCAAGAGGATTGTAACGTTAGGCCCCTGAGAAGCAGAAAGCCAGCACTGGAAGTCTCTTCAAGGGAAACATCAAATAGCTATTTCCAGTTGTGTCAAGCTTTACAAACAAGCTGAATCCGAGCTCTACAATTTTGCAAATAATTCCACGCAGAAGCCAATGGCACACACATTCCTGAGACTTTCATTGCAGTCGATAAGTTTGCTGTTGCTGTCAGCCTGTGCAATTTCCCTGATTAACTTGCAAAAAGTGTTCTCCTTTATGAATGCTGTTCAGAAAAAAAACAGATATTGTCAAAGGAGACAAGGGCAGGTTCTGGAACTTGAATTCTTGGTGATCTTAAATGATGATGTATGAAAGAAAGAAAGAAAGAAAGAGGGAGACCAGTTTGATTTGCTGCAACTAGGTTGACCCAGAAAGGAGAAGAGCAGAAAAACTGCTTTGCCTAAGCAAACATGACATCAAGTCAGACAAGAGCAGCACTCACAATATCCAGTATTGAAAGCTCATTTTAAAAATATGTAGTCTGGATCTGAAAGACATTTAAATGCCAGTAATAAAGAAGTCTTTGCTCAAAAAAAAAAAAGAAAAACAGCCATATTAAATGATGGGAATGTCATAGACAATAAAAATATGTGGTAGATAGTAGAGCTAAATGTTTCAGAAACATTAACAAGGATTCTATGACCCTGAAAATTACCATATTTTGGAAAATAATTTTTTAAGCTTTTGAAGATTCAAACTAGATTAATTTAATTTAATTAAAAAAATTTTTTTGTTGAAGTATAGTTGAATTACAATATAGTGTTAGTTTCAGGTGTACAGCAAAGTGATTCAATTATACATGCATATATATTTTTTTCAGATTCTTTTCCCTTATAGGTTATTACAAAACTGGATTAATTTTTAAGGGGTCTACTTAGACCAAAAGAAAATTTTTAATTTGAATATCAAAATAATAAATGGTTACTTAGAGCCATGAAGAATTCCTTATTAACAAGAAAGAAAGAAAGAAAGAAAAGAAAAATAAGTTAGTTGATAAGGAGATGTACAATTGTCCCACTCAGAAAAGAACAAAAAATAATAAACTCAGGTAGTGACTAATAAATTAATTGATCAATTTGAGGCTATCAAAATCTCTGAGGACCCGGAAAAAGTTGCGGATTGTGTCTCTAGGGGGACCTGAATCTCTACAGAGCAATGCAGGAAGGGAAAATACTGAAAATTCTAAGAACCAAAAAAGTAATGCCTCATGAAAAGCATTAGCATCAATTAGAAAATTAGAATATGTTATTAAAAAGGGAGCAAGACTAAGAGTAAGAGATTTAAGGGAAACAAAGAGAAACAGAAGTGTCTGCTTAGTCCTCCCTCTGGCTTTGTTAACAGACTCCGAACCACCCCTACCTCTCCAGTGGGATTCTGTCTTGTGCAACCAAAGAGTATTGACTAATAAGAGCAGCTGTGTGTCATTTTGGAGGACTGATGGTAATGACACCAGAAATGCTAGCCAGGGCAAGTCAGGGCAGATCAGGTCTAAGTAGTCAAACCTGTTTACCCTCTGGTGCTCTCCCTACCTGGATTTATGGCCTCAGGATCCACCCAGTCACTGAAACCAGAAATCTGGGCTTCCTTCTTGACTCCAGTACCTCATACTGATAATTTGACTAGTTTTCCTACCTGGCTACCTTAGAATTTATACTGAAAAGTTCTCTGTGCTCCTTCAGAACACCCTCTTCAGAACAAACTATGGGTTCTATCCTTGCTACTTCCCCACATTCCCCAGCAACATCATTGACTTAGTTGTAGTCTCACCTAGAAATGCTAAAAGTCACTCAAGAGGATCTTCAAGACTCTGTGTACAAGCCCATGCATTCAAGCTTGAATACTGTCCACTTTTAAAAGAAAAAAATTATTAGACTTCTATGAGTGATTAATTATTATACCAAAATTATTTGTCCAAATCCAGCATTAGGTATAAACTTCTTACAACTCTTACATAACTATAAAATCAAAACAAATCTACATATTGAATACAAACCAAATTACAACTAATTAAATTGTCAATATTAATTTATTATGATGGCTGATGCTGTTTTGCTGAAACTAAATCACCTGTAACATCATGGATTTGGTACTACCTGCTTTAGAGGAGATGCTTTTGCCTTTGGCAAGTTGATACTACCTTGGGCAGAGTAATGACAATTACAAAACATTTCTGTAATTGAATTACATCCATCACTTGGTGTATGCCTTCTTAGTTTGTAGATTTTAGATTAAAAGAAACACAACACTCTGAATATTTACACCAGCCATGTATTTGAAACATTTTTAGATTTCATGAGTTCCTTTCAAGGCAAAGACACTCTATGACATTGATGACATATTTAAGATCATTTAAAAATCAACATGGAGTAACTATGGTTCAAGCGTCCAAAATGGAGCTGGGTGGCCATTGTGGATGTGGTTTCAGACATGTTCCTGCATCACTGAGAACCTGAACTTTCTGAACTGTATAAAACTCAAAGACACCACCAGCCATTTTCAAAACAATATCTACTAGCAGCTGCTAGATGCAACCTTGTAGTTTTAAAACTCCCCACCCCTACTTAGCAACTATGTAATCATTTTGAACCCCAAACAATCCTTGCTTAACAAGCACCCTTACTTCCCGCCAGCTCCAATCCTAATTCTTGACAAACAATTTATGTAAAGCTTCCTCCATTTTGTAGTCTGGTGGGACACAATTCAAGTTGGATTTGTGCTTGGATTTGTGCTTCCCAGGCTGCAGTCCTAACAAATCCCAAATAAAAGCTTTTTGTTTTGTTTTGCCTCAACCAGGTCTCCATTCTTTGAATTTTTAGTTAACAACATGATTTAGAAGATACATTCTTTCCGTTACTTCTGCTACTGCTGTTGATGAGTGGAGTACTGATCATGGAACACTGGGAGAGTGTTTATTGACACATACTGAGTAACTCTTTTGGCTCTGGGGGGACCTGTGCCTGCTGAACAACCAATCAAAGTGTTTCTATTGAACACATGCTCAGTTTAAACTCCTGTTTGTACTATTATTTCTAACACAACTTTCAAACTAAAAAAGAAAGCATAGAAAAAGTATGTGAAATCTAAGGGGAAAAAAGCCTAATTTTAAGTGAAAAATTAGTGATAACTCAAAGCAAGACAAACCTTAAAGTCATGAAAGCCTCAAACTTTCTATGTACAAGGACAATGGGTGGTAATAGGTTTGGAAAGAACACTAAGAAACTTGTCTTGAAAATGTACTTTATATAGCAAGCAATCTTTTTTTAAAAATCTGTTTTGAGATATAATTTACATACAATAAAGTTCAATAATTTTATTTATTTATTTATTGGCCATGCCACATGTCATGTGGGATCTTCCCCGACCAGGGATGGATCAGGGATTGAACCCATACCCCCTGCATTGGGAGCGTGGAGTCTTAACCACTGGACTGCCAGGGAAGTCCTCAATAATTTCAAAAGGTACAATTTGTTGAGTTTTGACAAATGTTTATAGTCATGTGACCCCCTACCACAATCATGACAAACATCACAGAACATCACCCCTATCACCCCCAAAAGTTCCCTGGTACTTCTTTGCAATCAATCCTATACCCACCTCTGACCTCTGGTAACCTCTGATCTGCCTTCTGCTTTGCCTCTTCTAGACCTTCATATAAGAATAATACAGTATTTTGTGTCTGGCTTCTTTCACATATCATAATGCTTTTGAAATTTTGTTGCATGTATCAATAGTTTGTTCCTCTTACTTCTCAGTAATATCCTATGGTATGGACATACTACAATTTGTTTAAATAGTCACCAGTTGGTGGGCATTTGGTTTGTTTTCAATTTGTCTATTTTGAATAAAGTAGCTATAAGCATTTGGGTAGAGATCTTTGTGTGGACCTAAGTTTTTATTTCTCTTGGGTAAATATCTAGGAATGGATTTGGTGGGTCATACGTAAATATGTTTGACTTTATAAAAACTGCCAAACAGTTTTCCAAAGTGGCTCTTCCATTTTTCATTCTTAACAATGTAAGAGAGTTCCAGTTGCTCTGCATCCTCTCTAACACCGTCAGTATTTTTTTTTTGCAGTACACGGGCCTCTCACTGTCGTGGCCTCTCCCTCTGCGGAACACAGGCCCCGGACGCGCAGGCTCAGTGCCATGGCTCACGGGTCCAGCCGCTCCGCGGCATGTGGGATCCTCCCGGACCGGGGCGCAAACCCGTGTCCCCTGCATTGGCAGGCGGACTCTCAACCACTGCGCCACCAGGGAGGACCAACTGTCAGTATTTTTAATTTTAGCCATTCTAATGGGTGTGTATAGATATAACATTGTGGTATTAATTTGTGTTTACCTAGTGACTATTGATGTCAGGTACCTTTTCATGTACTTATTAGCTATTTGTATATCCACTTTGGTGAGGTGTCTCTTCAAATCATTTGTTCATTTTTTAATTGGACTGTTTGTCTTTTCATTAATTTGTAAGAGTATATTATATGTTGGTAAGTCCTCTAACAGATATGTGTTCTACAAATATTTTCTCCCAGTCTATGGCTTGCCTTTTCATTTTCTTAATAGATTTTTTTTTTTTTGAAGAGCAGAAGTTTTCCATTTTGGTGAGGTCCAACTTGTCAATTTTTTTTCTTTTATGGTTCATGCTTTTTATGTCCTAAGAAAACTTTGTCTAACTCAAGGTCGCAAAGATCTTTTTCTATGTTTCCTACGTTTTACAGTGTTAGCTCTTATGATCCATTATTTATGGTATGACGTAAGGGTTGAGGTTCATTTTCTGGCATATGATATCCAATTGTTCCAGCAATATTTGTTGGAAAGACCCTAACTGGATTGTGGTCCATATTGGACCATGTTGGAAAGACCACATTGAATTACTTTGGTAACTCTGCTGAAAATTTGTTTGCCATAAACGTGCAAGACAATAAGTGCATGAAAGGATGCTTAAGATCATTAGTCATTAGGGAAATGCAAATCAAAACTACAATGAAATACCAATTCACATCCACTCCGATGGCTACAATAAAAAGGAAAAAACAAATGTTGGTGAGGATGTGGAGAAATGGGAATCCTCATAATTTGCTGCTTAGAATATAAAATGTTGCAGTAACCTTGGAAAACAATCTGGCAGTTCTTCAAAATATTAAACACATAGTTACCATATGACCTAGCAATTCCACTCCTAGGTATATACTTGTTCTCAGCAGCATTAATCACAGTAGCCCCAAAGTGGAAACTACCTTAAACATCGATCAGCTGATGAATAAACAAAATGGGATATATATATACATACACAAATCTATGTATATACATACACACATATGTGTGTGTTTGTATATATCTATAAACATACACATACAATGGAATATTATTTGGCCATAAAAAGTAATGAGGTACTGATACATGCTATAACATGGATGAATCTTGGAAACATTATGCTAAGTGAAAGAAGCCAGTCACAAAGACCACATATTATATGATTACATTTATATGAAATGTCCAGAATTGGCAAATCTACAGAAACAGAAAGTAGATTAATGGTGCGAGTGGTGGTATAGGGGAAATGGGGAATAACTGCTAATGAGTACAGGGTTTCCTTTTGTGGGGGAGAGAAATTTTCTAAAATTAGGTTGTGATGGTGGTACAACCCTGTTCATTTATTAAAAACCATTGCATTGTACACTTTAATTGGGTGAATTATATGGTATTGAATTATACCTTAATAATGTTGCTTTAAAAATCCCCCTCAAAATTATTGATTTAAATTTTTTGTTCTCTAAAGCTATATTCTTGTTTCTACCAGTACCATAAAACAATTGTTATTTCCAGTGTTTGAAACAGCAGCTTCTCTCTTACACTGTTAAAATTTCTTCTAGTCACAAAACACACATAGGCACACTAAGATTAAAAAAAAGTTTAGTTTCACTGATGTGTCAATTACATAAGAAACAGCAAGCTAAAGTAAACAGAAAGTATAATGGAGAACTTGCAGACCACTGGGGATACAAACTCAGACCTTAGTTTCAGTCTCTGGTTTTCCTCCTGCTACGTGGGTACCACCTGACTAGTGAGAATATGGAGGACTGCAGCTTCCCCAAACCCTTCGTGGTATAGGAGGACTTCAACCTCGTGACCTTCCAAATTCTCCTCGCATATTGTCCTGTATTTTTTATATTAGAAACAAAATTTTTCCATAGGTTTAATTCCTCCTTTCAAACAAGAGCATATAAAGGAATCTAGAAATAGTCAAGAAGGGAGGAAATTGCCATCACCTGTGTCTTTATAATTCACAATGTCAGCATGTGCTATACGGTTTGCAGCTGAGCCTTTAGCTCCTGAACCTGAGACGTAGAGTTGGAATGCTTGTGAACACTTGGGCCAGCCTCAGAACCTGGCTGAGAAAGGACTACAAGCGGAAAGAAAGATGCTGGGCAGGTGGGGGTGCCATCTATTACTTTAGGTTTTCAGAGGGAGGGACAGAATTACAGAGAAGCCTCATCAGATGGCAAGATGAAGCCAGGATCCTGGGTCACAGAAGTTTACTTTAGTCCTTCAGACAAATATGTTCTGTTCAAATACCAATTTATTCATCTTTCCTTCTTTCATGAGTACACTACACTAAGCTACAGAAAAAAGGCTCTCCTCATCAGTCCATGGTTATATAACCCCCTGTATCTGGCATAATGATATTCTATCTTTTTTTAAAATTTATTTTTGTTATTGGAGTATAATTGCTTTACAATGTTGTGTTTGTTTCTGCTGTACAATGAAGTGAATCAACTATATGTATACATACATCCCCTCCCTCTTGGACCTCCCCTGCCCCATCCCACACATTTAGGTCATCACAGAGCACCAAGCTGAGCTCCCTGTGCTATACAGCAGGTTCCCACTAGCTAGCTATTTTATACGTGGCAAACCTAATATCCCAATTCATCCCACCCTCCCCTCCCACCCCGTGACCACACATCCGTTCTCTACATCTGCATTTCTATTCCTGCCCTGCAAATAGGTTAATCTGTACCATTTTTCTAGATTCCACATATATGCATTAATATACAATATTTGTTTTTCTCCTTCTGACTTACTTCACTCTATATGACAGACGCTAGGTCCATCCACATCTCTACAAATGACCCATTTTCATTTCTTTTTATGGCTGAGTAATATTCCATTATATATACATACCACATCTTCTTTATCCATTCATCTGTTGATGGACATTTAGTTTATTTCCATGTCCTGGCTATTGCAAATAGTGCTTCGATGAACATTGGGGTACATGTGACTTTTTGAATTATGGTTTTCTCAAGGTATATGCCCAGTAGTGGGATTGTTGGGTCATATGGTAGTTCTATTTTTAGTTTTCTAAGGAAACTTCATACTGTTCTCCACAGTGACTGCATCAATTTATATTCCCACCAACAGTGGAGGAGGGTTCCCTTTTCTCCACACTCTCTCCAGCATTTATTGTTTGTAGATTTTTTGATGATGGCTATTCTGACTGGTGTGAGGTGATACCTCAATGTAGTTTTGATTTGCATATCTCTAATAATTAGTGATGTTGAGCATCTTTTCATGTGCTTCTTGGCCATCTGTATGTCTTCTTTGGAGAAATGTCTATTTAGGTCTTCTGCCCATTTTTGGACTTGGCTGTTTGTTTTTTTAATATTGAGCTGCATGAGTTGTTTATATATTTTGGAGATTAATCCTTTGTCCGTTGATTCGTTTGCAAATATTTTCTCCCATTCTGAGGGTTGCCTTTTCGTCTTGTTTGTAGTTTCCTTTGCTTTGCAAAAGCTTTTAAGTTTCCTTAGGTTCCATTTGTTTATTTTTGTTTTTATTTCCATTACTCTAGGAGGTGGATCAAAAAAGATCTTGCTGGGATTTATGTCAAAGACTGTTCTTCCTATGTTTTCCTCTAAGAGTTTTATAGTGTCTGGTTTTACATTTAGGTCTCTAATCCATTTTGAGTCTATTTTTGTGTATGGTGTTAGGGAGTGTTCTAATTTCATACTTTTACAGTTACAGTAGCTGTCCAGCTTTCCCAGCACCACTTATTGAAGAGACTGTCTTTTCTCCATTGTATATCCTTGCCTCCTTTGTCATAGATTAGCTGACCATAGGTGTGTGGCTTTATATCAGGGCTTTCTATCCTGTTCCATTTATCTATATTTCTGTTTTTGTGCCAGTACCATATCGTTTTGATTACTGTAGCTTTGTAGTATAGTCTGAAGTCCAGGAGCCTGATTCCTCCAGCTCCGTTTTTTCCCCTCAAGACTGCTTTGGCTATTCAGGGTCTTTTGTGTCTCCATACAAATTTTAAGATTTTTTGTTCTAGTTCTGTAAAAAAGGCTACTGGTAATTTGATAGGGATTTCATTGAATCTGTAGATTGCTTTGGGTAGTATAGTCATTTTCACAATATTGATTCTTCCAATCCAAGAACATGGTATATCTCTCCATCTGTTGCTATCATCTTTAATTTCTTTCATCAGTGTCTTATAGTTTTCTGCATACAGGTCTTTTTTCTCCCTAGATAGGTTTATTCCTAGGTATTCTATTCTTTTTGTTGCAATAGTAAATGGGAGTGTTTCCTTAATTTCTCTTTCAGATTTTTCATCATTAGTATATAGGAATGCAAGAGATGTCTGTGCATTAATTTTGTATCTTGCAACTTTACCAAATTCGGTGATTAGCTCTAGTAATTTACTGGTGGCATCTTTAGGATTCTCTATGTATAGTAACATGTCATCTGCAAACAGTGACAGTTTTACTTCTTCTTTTCCAATTTGTATTCATTTTATTTCTTTTCCTTCTCTGATTGCTGTGGCTAGGACTGCCAAAACTATATTGAATAGTAGTGGTGAGAGTGGACATCCTTGTCTTGTTCCTGATCTTAGAGGAAATGCTTTCAGTTTTTCACCATTGAGAATGATGTTGGCTGTGGGTTTGTTGTATATGGCCTTTCTTATGTTGAGATAGGTTCCCTCTACGCCCACTTTCTGGAGAGTTTTTATCATAAATGGCTGTTGAATTTTGTCAAAAGCTTTTTCTGCATCTATTGAGATGATCATATGGTTTTTATTCTTCAATTTGTTAATATGGTGTATCACATGGATTGATTTGAGTATATTGAAGAATCCTTGCATCCCTGGGATAAACCCCACTTGCTCATGGTGTATGATCCTTTTAATGTGTTGCTGGATTCTGCTTGCTAGTATTTTGTTGAGGATTTTTGCATCTGTATTCGTGAGTGATATTGGTCTGTAATTTTTTTTTTGTAGTATTTTTGTCTGGTTTTGGTATCAGGGTGATGGTCGCCTCAGAATGAGTTTGGGAGTGTTCCTTCCTTTGCAAGTTATTGGAAAAGTTTGCAAAGGGTGGGTGTTATCTCTTCTCTAAATGTTTGATAGAATTCACCTGTGAAGCCATCTGGTCCTGGGCTTTTGTTTGCTGGAAGATTTTTAACCACAGTTTCAATTTCATTACTTGTGATTGGTCTTTTCATATTTTCTATTTCTTCCTGGTTCAGTCTTGGAAGGTTATACCTTTCTAAGAATTTGTCCATTTCTTCCAGGTTTTCCATTTTATAGGAATAGAGTTGCTTGTAGTAATCTTAGGATGCTTTGTATTTCTGTGATGTCTGTTGTAACTTCTCCTTTTTCATTTCTAATTTTATTGAGTCCTCTCCCTCTTTTTCTTGATGAGTCTGGCTAATGGTTTATCAATATTGTCTTCTCAAAGAACCAGCTTTTAGTTTTAATGATCTTTGCTATTGTTTTCTTTGTTTCTGTTTAATTTATTTCTGTTCTGATCTTTATGATTTCTTTCCTTCTGCTAACTTTGGGTTTTGTTTGTTCTTCTTTCTCTAGTTAGATGTAAGGTTAGATGTTTATTTGATATTGTTCTTGTTTCTTGAGGTAGGCTTGTATTGCTATAAACTTCCTTCTTAGAACTGCTTTTGCTGCATCCCATAGGTTTTGGATCATCGTGTTTTCACTCATATTTCTCTAGGTATTTTTTGATTTCCTCTTTCATTTCTTCAGTGATCTCTTGGTTATTTAGTAACATATCACTTAGCCTCCATGTGTTTGTTTTTAACATTTTTTCCCCTGTAATTGATTTCTCATCTCATAGTGTTGTGATCAGAAACGATGCTTGATATGATTTCAATTTTCTTAAATTTATTGCGGCTTGATTTGTGGCCCAAGATGTGATCTATCTTGGAGAATGTTCCGTACGTACTTGAGAAGAAAGTGTAATGTGCTGTTTTTGGATGGAATGTCCTATAAATATCAATTAAATCTATCTGGTCTATTGTGTCACTTAAAGCTTCTGTTTCTTTATTTATTTTCATTTTGGATGATCTGTCCATTGGTGTAAGTGGGGTGTTAAAGTCCCCCACTATTATTGTGTTACTGTCGATTTCCTCTTTTATAGCTGTTAGCAGTTGCCTTATGTATTGAGGTGCTCCTATGTTGGGTGCATATATATTTATAATTGTTATATCTTCTTCTTGGATTGATATCTTGATCATTATGTACTACCCTTCCTTGTTCTCTCATAACATTCTTTATTTTAAAGTCTATTTTATCTGATACGAGTATTGCTACCCCAGCTTTCTTTTGATTCCCATTTGCATGGAATATCTTTTTCCATGCCCTCACTTTTAGTCTGTATGTGTCCCTAGGTCTGAAGTGGGTCTCTTGTAGACAGCATATATATGGGCCTTGTTTTTGTATCCATTCAGCAAGCCTGTGTCTTTTGGTTGGAGCATTTAATCCATTCACGTTTAAGGTAATTATCGATATGTATGTTCCTATGACCATTTTCTTAATTGTTTTGGGTTTGTTTTTGTAAGTCCTTTTCTTCTCTTGTGTTTCCTACTTAGAGAAGTTCCTTTAGCATTTCTTGTAGAGGTGGTTTGGTGGTGCTGAATTCTCTCAGCTTTTGCTTGTCTGTAAAGCTTTTGATTTCTCCATCAAATCTGAATGAGATCCTTGCAGGGTAGAGTCATCTTGGTTGTAGGTTTTTCCCTTTCATCACTTTAAATATGTCATGCCACTCCCTTCTGGCTTGTAGAGTTTCTGCTGAGAAATCATCTGTTAACCTTATGGGAGTTCCCTTGTATGTTATTTGTCATTTTTCCTTTGCTGCTTTCAGTAATTTTTCTTTGTCTTTAATTTTTGCCTATTTGATTACTATGTGTCTCGGTGTGTTTCTCCTTGGGTTTCTCCTGCCTGGGACTCTCTGCACTTCCTCCACTTGGGTGGCTATTTCCTTTCCCATGTTAGGGAATTTTCTGACTATTAATCTCTTCAAATATTTTCTCGGGTCGTTTCTCTCTCTCCTCCTTCTGGGACCCCTATAATGCAAATGTTGTCGAGTTTAGTGTTTTCCCAGAGGTCTCTTAGGCTGTCTTCATTTCTTTTCATTCTTTTTTATTTATTCTGTTCAGCAGCAGTGAATTCCACCATTCTGTCTTCCAGGTCACTTATCCATTCTTCTGCCTCAGTTATTCTGCTATTGATTCCTTCTAGTGTATTTTTCATTTCAGTTATTGTATTGTTCATCTCTGTTTATTTGTTCTTTAATTCTTCTAGCTCTTTGTTAAACATTTCTTGCATCTTCTCGATCTTTGCCTCCATTCTTTTTCCAAGGTCCTGGATCATCTTCAGTATCATTATTCTGAATTCTTTTTCTGGAAGGTTGCCTATCTCCACTTCATTTAGTTGTTTTTCTGGGGTTTTATCTTGTTCCTTCATCTGGTACATAGCCCTCTGCCTTTTCATCTTTTCTTTCTGTGAATGTGGTTTTTGTTCCACAGGCTGCAGGATTGTAGTTCTTCTTCTGCTGTCTGCCCTCTGTGTGGAAGCGTTTAAATTCGATGGAGTCCCATTGTGTTTTCTTTTGTTGTTTGTGGTTTTGGTCCAAAAAACCATTGTGAATACTGATATTGAGGAGCTTCCTCCCTCCTGGTGAGGAGGTCTTATGTTTAAGTCTTTATGGTTTCAGATCTTATGTTTAAGTCTTTCAAGTTAATTTCAAGTTGGTTTTTATGAGTAGTGTAAGATAGGGGTAAAATTTCATTTTTCTGCATGTGGTTATCCAGGTTTCCCAACACCATTTGCTGAAGAAACTATCCTATCCCAACCTGATGTTCCCGGCTCACTTATCAAGTAATAGCTGACCATATATGTGGGAGTTTAATTCTGCACTATTTTCTTCCATTGGTCTGTGTGTCCATTTTTATGCCAGTACCATACTCGTTTAATTACTATAGCTTTGTTGTGTAGTCCCATATCAGGATGTGTGGTGGCTTTGTTTTTCTTTCTCAGGATTGCCTTAGCTATTTGGGTTTTTTTGTGGTGCCATACACATCTTAGGATTATTTTTTCTCTATTTGAAAAATGCCATTGGAAGTTTGATAGGGATTACATTGAATCTACAGATGGCTGTGTGTAGCATGTTCATTTTAACAATATTAACTCTTCCATTCCATGCGGACACGTGTCCTTCCATTTGTTTTTCTCCTTCGGTTTCTTTAAGCAAGGTCTTGTAGTTTTCATTTTACAGATCTTTCACTTTTTTGGTTTATTGATTCTTAGGTATTTTATTGTTTTGTTTTGCTTTTTTTTTTGCAGTATGCGGGCCTCTCACTGTTGCGGCCTCTCCCATTGCAGAGCACAGGCTCCGGACATGCAGGCCCAGCGGCCGTGGCTCACAGGCCAGCCGCTCCACGGCATGTGGGATCTTCCCGGACTGGGGCACGAACCCGTGTCCCCTGCATCGGCAGGCGGACTCTCAACCAGTGTGCCACCAGGGAAGCCCCATTTTATTGTTTTGATCCTATTGTGAATGGGATAGTTGTATTCCTTTTCAGATGTTTCACAATTGGTGTATAGAAAAGCAACTCATTTCTGTGTATTCACTTTATACACTTCAACTTTACTGATTTTATTGAGTAGAATCAACAGTCTTTTAGTTGAGACTTTTATATCTTAATTTTTAATAAAATATTAACATTTGCATTTATCTAGCCACACATTGGTTTGTAACATGTTTAACCATCTTGTTCATAACAGAAAAATGCATTCAATTTTCAGGTTGCTACCTATTTGTGACCTGTTGTGTCAACATTTATAAGTCAGTAAGAATTGGGGTTTTCTTGGGTTTTGTTTTTTGGCTACGGCCGGTCTTTGTTGCTGCACATGGGCTCTCTAGTTGTGGCAAGCGGGGGCTACTCTTCGTTGCATTGCGTGGGCTTCTCATTGCGGTGGCTTCTCTTGTTGCGGGGTGTGGGCTTCAGTAGTTGTAGCATGTGGGCTCAGTAGATGCGGCACACAGACCCTAGAGAACATTGGCTTCAGTAGTTGCAGCACGTGGGCTCAGTAGTTGTGCATGGGCTCAGTAGTTGTGGCTCTTGGGCTCTAGAGTGCAGGCTCAGTAGTTGTGGCGCATGGGCTTAGTTGCTCTGCAGCATGTGGGATCTTCCTGTACAAGGGATTGAACCCGTCTCCCCTGAATTGGCAGGCAGATTCTTAACCACTGTGCCACCAGGGAAGTCCCAGTAAGAATTGTTTTTATTGATACTTGATCACTGCATGCTCTGGATGCTTCTTCATTCATTGCCTAGAATGATTATAGGAAAATCATGCTCAAGTGAACTTTGGGTCACTCTCCTCAAGCGTTTTTTATGGCTATAGAGAAGAAGACCTGATGGAGGCTCTGTTAAACCCCAGCCCAGTCCTTTCCTCCACCAAGGATACGAGGGTATGGCAGGGGCTCTCTCCAGGTATATGAGGGTTGTTCTGAATTTCTCCCATGTCCTCTACTGGGCCTAGATTAAATCCTCTTTCTCTAGTTGGAGTATGGCCCAGGTGGTGTTGGTGATAGGGTATTTTGTTCACTCCAGTTGAGACTCATGTCCTCACTCTTCAACAATGTCCCTTTTGCCTGACAACTCAGTCTCTAAAATGAACCTTAGCCCAGAGGAAGGGGCAGTGTTCCCCACTGGGGATGTGCCACAGGAAGAGGGTTGGCTCCAAGGGACACCTATCTCTGTTCAGACCTTAGACTAAGCCACAAGGTCCTTCTTGTTCCCTCTCATTTCCATAAGCCCTGCCCATGGCTGAGGGACCCATCTTCTGCAGTTCTGGCTGCCACCCTCTCTCACCACCAGACTTTAGTGCAGTAAGGATGATATTAGTCACAATTGGCTGGCTAAGGGCAAGAATGTGAATTATTGCTAAGTTTCTTGGGTATGAGATCAGTACTATGGTTATATATAAAAGTATCCTTTTAAGGAGATGCATGCTGATGTATTTTGAGGTCAAGTGTCATGGTATCTCACTTTCAAATAGTTCAGAAAACCAAATACACACACACAGCACATGTGCAGTATAGTACTCTGTTTTTCATTAATTCTTTGCTTGTAAATAGGAAAACTGAGGTCATGGGAGAGCTATTCATAGGTTAAGGCATCAGGATTATACACAATTCTGCCAGAGGGTGATTGATTAATCCTGAAGGTATTTCTGCTCTTGGAAGGGAGAAGCAACTGGGTGGGCACTGCATCAGCCTCAGGATTGTCTATCCTGGAGCACAACTGATTGTAATTTGGAGAGAACATCAAATGTGAAATGATGAGCATGTCTGGGTGTTTGTTTGTGAATTGAGCACTGGTTGGGAGAGCCATGTTTAGTCCTGATAGCTGGTGTTAAAAATTACCTGAAGCATAACAAAGAAAGGGTTCAATCTGGTTGCCAGGCAACCCTGCTACTAGCTCCCTTCAGGTTGACCTTTATTGTTATTTTGTTCTATCCACATCTCTTAACATTTTCACCTTCTGGACCTCCCTTGATTCATTTAAGATTTAATGATGATTTTTTTGTGTGTGAGCTGGGTGGTTCAGGTCAGGCCAAACCACAAGCTCTGAAACTCAAAAGGCAGATCCTTGCCCCCAAGCATCTTACACTCTAATAAAGTATAAAGGTAAGTATACAATTATGTTCCTTTAACATAATCCTTTACTATTTGTAACTTATATCTACAAAGATCCTTTTACCAAATAAAGTAACATTTACAGGTTCCAGGGATTAGAACCTGATATCTTTGGGGCACATTTTCAGCCTTCTATAGATTGGGGACATTGGATGCCCACTTCTAAAGCGAGGCCACTTAAGTTCTTACTCAGTTATCTGAGGGGCCAGCTGACTAATCGAGCTAAGAATATTCAAAATAGTATCCTGGGACTTCCCTGGCAGTCCACTGGTTAAGGCTCTGTGCTTCCACTGCAGGGGGTGCAGGTTCAATCCCTGGTCAGGGAACTAAGATCCTGCATGCTGCATGGTGTGGTAAAAAACAAACAAACCCGCCCCCCAAAACCCCAAAACGGTACCGATTCTCTGTAAGCCCAGGCTGAGGCACTTTATTTTGCTTACTTTACCATTCTTCAAACTCTCATTAACTAAAGTAATCTGGGTGTATCTTATTGTTTGAAAATTGAAAGTCAAACTGTAGTAAAATGGCTGACCCAAGAAGGGTTCATTTTGCATATAATTTTCGCACTGTAAATCTGCCAAAATCTCAATTGTTGGTTGTAGATCTTCGGGGACTATTAGTTCAGCCCATACTCCCCTTCCCTGAGAACTACCTCCCCACCTATGGGGGCCCCATTGGCAATGTTGATACTAAATGACAACACCCCCCTGCTCAGAGCTGATTGGATCAGAGCTAGGCACTTGACGAAGTTAGACCAATCAGATTCTCTTCAGGGCCTTGGAACTTAGACACTACTCAGTTTCTGGAATTGAAATGGGTTGCTGATGTAGCCCTGGAAGGCCATCTTTTGTCAGGTGAAAGCCACTATGCAGAAAGAAGCAGAGACAAGTGACCACAGGAACTCAGAGAAACAGAAAGGGTAGCTGCTTTGGTTCTTGATGGCTTCCCTGGTTAGAGATTTCCCCGGTTAGAAACGTAGAGCCAAGCGACATTTCTGTTCTGGGTTGAGAGAATTCTGCTCCTCCACTCCCCATAGTAAATTTCCCTTTTTGCTTAGGCAGTCTGAGTGGGTATCTGTTATTAGCAACAAAAAGTTTAAAACTAATGTTTCAATCCTGGTTAGGGGGAGGGAGAGGGATGGACTGGGAGTTTAGGGT
The DNA here is from genome assembly GCF_008692025.1 of Phocoena sinus. NCBI lineage: Eukaryota > Metazoa > Chordata > Mammalia > Artiodactyla > Phocoenidae > Phocoena > Phocoena sinus. The sequence continues at coordinate 72,514,950 of NC_045766.1, read as the reverse complement.
TGCAAACTATTACATTTAGCATGGATAAACAATAAGGTCCTACTGTGTAGCACAGGAAACTATACTCAATATCCTGTGATAAAACATAATGGAAAAGAATATAAAAAAAGAATGTATGTATGCGTATAACTGAGTCACTGTGCTGTACAGCAGAGACTGGCACAACACTAAATCAACTATACTTCAATAAAAAAAAAAAATCAATGCTGGTTTAAATACTTCTTACCTTGTTCCCATAACATTATTCAGGCTCAATAGCTAAGATGATGCTGTACTTGGGTAACTTTTCAAAAGATTCCTCTAATCTCCAGTGATTGCCCATGATAATTAGTCTTTACTGACATTTTAATAAATATTAGAATCACTGGATAAACACAGTATTATGACAATGTTTTCATTTCATAAAACAGTGGCACGGAAAGGACCTTAGGGGATGTCTAATTCAACCCTTCACTTTCAAGAAAGAAAATCAAGGCCCAGAATGGCCAAGAACTTTGCCCATTGCTGGGATTAGAAACTTGTTTCTGTCAATACTCAGGCCAAGGTCCCTGTCAATGAATTTTTTAGGGCCAAGATGGTATTCTCCTTGCTTTAAATTTTAAGTGAGATCACTAAACAATATTTACTGACCACCCACTTAATTGGTCAGGACACTTTTAGTCACAAGTTAAAAAAAAAAAAAAAGGCTCCAGAAATAACTTGTTTCAGGCATAGCTGGTTCCAGGCTCAACATTACTGTGAGGATTCTCTCACTCCATCCCTAGGAAAGACTTTTCACAGGTGAGGCACCTATAAGACTCACATCCTTTCAGCTTAGCTACCTCAGCAGTACAAGCCTGATTATCCTTGGACTTCTCAGTTACATGAGCAAATAAATTCCTTTTTATTCCCTTAAGTCAATTTGAGTTTGGTTTCTGTCATCTGCAGCAAACATTCTGACTAAAATTGAGCTTATCAAAGAGTTCTCCACAAAAAAGGATAATGGTAACCAACAATCAGAATCTCTCTTTAAACCTTTGAATATAAGAGTAGGCAATTTAAGCAGAAGCTGAAAGGACATGCAGAGAAATCAGCAATCCAGGGCATGATGAAAAGAAAACTTACTCTCTACACAGTCTTGGCTTCTCTTCTCTACCTCTTCTATCTACATCTTCTGCTTAGTCAGAGTTTCTGCTTATTCATAACTTCAGCTTATTCTTGGTCCCATAAGCATCACAGCCTGGATTGCTTCGTAATATCCTAAACTGATTTGACCTGGAACACTTTTCTTAGAAATGGCAAAAGGTGATTGTCAGCAAAGCCTTCTGGGCTTTACACAAAACAAGCAAGAACAGGTTTCCTCTTTCAACTTGGTAAAGTTCCTCATGACATCCTAGGATCAGAAATTACTAATGTTATAACTAATGTGGTGACCATATTTGGATCAGGATGTGGGCTTCCCTATGGCAGGAGGCTTGACAAGACAATGAAGATCCTTTGCAGGAAAGTAATCGTGCCTGCAATTTTCTTGGATCCTCAAGTTACTTAACATCTCTGAGTCTTGATTCCTGTGGCAAAAAATGAACAAAGTAACCCACTTCACTGATTTGGAATAAGAAAGGAAACATGTAAAATGGCTGGTACACAAGCAGTACTCAGTGAATATTAGTTCTCATTCTCCAAATTTTAATATGTCATTTACTATAACAAGTGTTACCCAATTATCTCCTTTTGCTCAAATGTTTTAAAATTTATATGATGGAATGGTATTATTTCCACATATGACAAATAGTTCAAACAAAGAATCAGGATTTTTTTTAACCCATAAAAAGTTCTGCAGTTTTTCAAATGTTTTATTGGATTTAAAATTCTTTTAAAGGATATACAGATATACAATTAGTTTGATCAGCTACCAATATATTTTGGTATCCCTTTATTTTTGTACTCAAGAGCCAGTTCACTTTTTCTCCATGTTCAATACTTAACTTTGGTAAAATTTTGCCATGTTCGTCTTCACCTGCTACTGAAGCATGAGTGTTTCCACCCTGCTTGGTATAAGCTGCCCTTTTGGTTTTCTTCTTGTGGGTATGTTTTATAGGACTCTTCTGTTTTTTCTCAACTTCACTGCTTATATCCCACAACATTATCTTCCCATCATTCCCTCCAGTAAGCAGCAAATAGGATTCTGGCAGAAAGCAGACATGGGATACCCCTAAGGTGTGGCCTTTAAATCCCAGTTCCTGTTCACACTTGACTCCCATCACCCTAAAGATTCGAATCTTACCATCTTCTGCACCACAACTAAAAATATTGCCACACGATGCCACAGACACAGAGTGGGCTAGGGCAGGATTTAAAAGCTGACCAGGTGATTGTGGGTCTTCCATTTCTTCTGTTTCATCCTCCTGCAAATTTGTAATCCAGAGGGGCCGGGCTTTCTGAAGGTTCCACAGCATCACCTTTAAATAAGAGGAAGTTACATAGTTACGGTTCTAGTCAGTTTGTTTAACTAACATGCTTATTCCACTTCTAACAAAATCATCAAAGTAGTCTGAGAATGGTTAGTAGGATACATTTCCAGCAATATTAAAAAGAAAAAAATTCAGATGGCACCATGACATGCCAGTGGGATGCAACCCTAGTGCCAAAACTAGAATGCCAATGGGCAGTAAGGAAGACAGAATTTAGAAAACAAGATCCTGAGTAACTTTCGATTAACAAACCCATTAAAGTGTAATCCAAATTCTTAAGCAGATGCCAGTTTCTTTGAGTCATTCTACCCTGATCTCTGCAGGTAAAATTGAAGATTATGAAATTTATTAATTTTCGTCTATGCTTGTTAAAGTAAAAATACCTATCAACTAAATAAACTAAACTAGAATACCACTGAAATCATTTTTATCTGGAATGCTTTTCCTTTCCTTTCACATTACCCAAATTACTCATCCTAGGGGCATAGCTCAAATTGTGTTCCTCTAGGAAGGCTTTCCTAACTATTCCAGCCCCCTTCTCTCTTTCCCATATTTAATCCCTGTTCTATTAATTGACATATACTACTAGCTTTTCAGTTTCTTGAGATTTAATTCATCTTTGCTAATGCCTAGCATAGTACCTGGAGAAAAGAGCAGAAATTCTAAACAAGTCTGTTGACTAATTTGACATCCTGGTATACTTAGCTTTTTTTTTTTTTTAACATCTTTATTGGGATATAATTGCTTTACAATGGTGTGTTAGTTTCTGCTTTATAACAAAGTGAATCAGTTATACATATACATATGTTCCCATATCTCTTCCCTCTTGTGTCTCCTTCCCTCCCACCCTCCCTATCCCACCCCTCCAGGCGGTCACAAAGCACCGAGCTGATATCCCTGTGCTATGTGGCTGCTTCCCACTAGCTATCTACCTTACGTTTGGTAGTGAATATATGTCCATGCCTCTCTCTCACTTTGTCACAGCTCACCCTTCACCCTCCCCATATCCCCAAGTCCATTCTCCAGTAGGTCTGTGTCTTTATTCCTGTCTTGCTCCTAGGTTCTTCATGACATTTTTTTTTTTTTATTCCATATATATGTGTTAGCATATGGTATTTGTCTTTCTCTTTCTGACTTACTTCACTCTGTATGACAGACTCTAGGTCTATCCACCTCATCACAAATAGCTCAATTTCGTTTCTTTTCATAGCTGAGTAATATTCCATTGTATATATCTGCCACATCTTCTTTAGCCATTCATCCGATGATGGGCACTTAGGTTGTTTCCATCTCCAGGATATTGTAAATAGAGCTGCAATGAACATTTTGGTACGTGACTCTTTTTGAATTTTGGTTTTCTCAGGGTATATGCCCAGTAGTGGGATTGCTGGGTCATATGGTAGTTCTATTTGTAGTCTTTTAAGGAACCTCCATATTGTTCTCCATAGTGGCTGAACCAATTCACATTCCCACCAGCAGTGCAAGAGTGTTCCCTTTTCTCCACACCCTCTCCAGCATTTATTGTTTCTAGATGTTTTGATGATGGCCTTTCTGACCAGTGTGAGATGATATCTCATTGTAGTTTTGATTTGCATTTCTCTAATGATTAATGTTGAGCATTCTTTCATGGGTTTGTTGGCAGTCTGTATATCTTCTTTGGAGAAATGTCTATTTAGGTCTTCTGCCCATTTTTGGATTGGGTTGTTTGTTTTTTTGTTATTGAGCTGCATGAGCTGCTTGTAAATTTTGGAAATTAATCCTTTGTCAGTTGCTTCATTTGCAAATATTTTCTCCCATTCTGAGGGTTGTCTTTTGGTCTTGTTTATGGTTTCCTTTGCTGTGCAAAAGCTTTGAAGTTTCATTAGGTCCCATTTGTTTATTTTTGTTTTTATTTCCATTTCTCTAGGAGGTGGCTCAAAAAGGATCTTGCTGTGATTTATGTCATAGAGTGCTCTGCCTATGTTTTCCTCTAAGAGTTTGATAGTTTCTGGCCTTACATTTAGGTCTTTAATCCATTTTGAGCTTATTTTTGTGTATGGTGTTAGGGAGTGATCTAATCTCATACTTTTACATGTACCCGTCCAGTTTTCCCAGCACCACTTATTGAAGAGGCTGTCCTTTCTCCACTGTACATTCATGCCTCCTTTATCAAAGATAAGGTGACCATATGTGCGTGGGTTTATCTCTGGGCTTTCTATCCTGTTCCATTGATCTATCTTTCTGTTTTTGTGCCAGTACCATACTGTCTTGATTACTGTAGCTTTGTAGTATAGTCTGAAGTCAGGGAGCCTGATTCTTCCAGCTCCGTTTTTCGTTCTCAAGATTGCTTTGGCTATTCGGGGTCTTTTGTGTTTCCATACAAATTGTGAAATTTTTTGTTCTAGTTCTGTGAAAAATGCCAGTGGTAGTTTGATAGGGATTGCACTGAATCTACAGATTGCTTTGGGTAGTAGAGTCATTTTCACAATGTTGATTCTTCCAATCCAAGAACATGGTATATCTCTCCATCTATTTGTATCATCTTTAATTTCTTTCATCAGTGTCTTATAATTTTCTGCATACAGGTCTTTGTCTCCTTAGGTAGGTTTATTCCTAGATATTTTATTCTTTTTGTTGCAGTGGTAAATGGGAGTGTTTTCTTGATTTCACTTTCAGATTTTTCATCATTAGTGTGTAGGAATGCCAGAGATTTCGGTGCATTAATTTTATATCCTGCTACTTTACCAAATTCATTGATTAGCTCTAGTAGTTTTCTGGTAGCATCTTTAGGATTCTCTATGTATAGTATCATGTCATCTGCAAAGAGTGACAGCTTTACTTCTTCTTTTCCGATTTGGATTCCTTTTATTTCCTTTTCTTCTCTGATTGCTGTGGCTAAAACTTCCAAAACTATGTTGAATAAGAGTGGTGAGAGTGGGCAACCTTATCTTGTTCCTGATCTTAGTGGAAATGCTTTCAGTTTTTCACCATTGAGAATGATGTTGGCTGTGGGCTTGTCATATATGGCCTTTATTATGTTGAGGTAAGTTCCCTCTATGCCTACTTTCTGTAGGGTTTTTATCATAAATGGGTGTTGAATTTTGTCAAAAGCTTTCTCTGCATCTATAGAGATGATCATATGGTTTTTCTCCTTCAATTTGTTAATATGGTTTATCACATTGATAGATTTGTGTATATTGAAGAATCCTTGCATTCCTGGAATAAACCCCACTTGATCATGGTGTATGATCCTTTTAATGTGCTGTTGGATTCTGTTTGCTAGTATTTTGTTGAGGATTTTTGCATCTATGTTCATCAGTGGTATTGGCCTGTAGTTTTCTTTCTTTTTGACATCCTTGTCTGGTTTTGGTATCAAGATGATGGTGGCCTCGTAGAAGGAATTTGGGAGTGTTCCTCCCTCTGCTATATTTTGGAAGAGTTTGAGAAGGATAGGTGTTAGCTCTTCTCTAAATGTTTGATAGAATGCGCCTGTGAAGCCATCTGGTCCTGGGCTTTTGTTTTTTGGAAGATTTTTAATCACAGTTTCAATTTTACTTAGCTTTTTGTTCTTGTTCCCTACCATGATCTTGGACCTACTAAGCGAATTTAAATTAACTGCTAATTAAAAACTGTTTAAAACAAAACAATAAACTCTGTGAACTGAGTTTACATCTAGCAATTTTCTTCCTGTAGCAACCAATTTGAAAAAGAAAATATTCTTCATACTTTCAGAGAAAACAGACAGCTGTATTTTATCCCCTAGTACTATCCCTGAATTATGACTCACAATTTAAAATGGACACTAGGATAAGCATGACCTTCTTTAGTCAAAAGCACAGATCTGAATTGACAAGATTACTACTGTTGATTATATTAAGGATTTGGTTTTCTATTCAAGGTAACTTCCTTTAACTCGGCCTACTTTCAAAAGAAGCAACATCTAGTAACACTTATATTCTGCTTATACTAGGGAAAACACTGAAAATCTCTTTGGATTGGATTTATAACATTATACCAAGAGGCCACCAATTGTTATACATATGGGTGAAGCCAAAATACTAATAAATTGAAATAAAGTAAAATTTTAAAAATCAGAAAATATAACAAAAATGAATGAGTAATAAAACTTGAGGGAATTCCCTAGTGGCACAGTGGTTAAGAATCCACCTGCCAATGCAGGGGATGTGGGTTTGATCCCTGTTCCGGTAAGATCCCACATGCCACGGAACAACTAAGCCCGTGCACCACAACTACTGAGCCTGCACTCTAGAGTCTGTGCGCCACGACTACTGTAGCCTGCATGCCTAGAGCCCGTGCTCTGCAACAAGAGAAGCCACCACAATGAGAAGCCCGCACACTGCAACCAACAGTAGCCCCTACTCACTGCAACTAGGGAAAGCCCGTGTGCAGCAACGAAGCCCCAACGCAGCCAAAAAAAAAGAAAAACTTGACATGGCAACAATCTCTATAAAAAACCTGAACACAAGGAAAATGGACATTCCAAAATATACTAGCTTAACTGTATGGCAGGTATCCCCAAATTCTTTTTCACATAGCCCCATAATGCCTGGATTATATTTTCTGCCCTAAGACATCCAAACATGAACTACACCCAAAGTGTTTTCAGCAGCTTAAACATTTTTGTATTTACTTAAATCATCTAAACGTGTTAATAGCCATTTCAAATTGTACCAACCCAGCAGTCATTTCCAAGTGTTGAAGATTCCCAAATTGTTCCTGCCTGGAACAATTCCCTTTGTACTTCTTTACTCTTCCTAACTGCCCAAGAGTCCAAGGTATCTCACAGTTTCTCAACCACCTGATCAAGCAGTATCACCCTAAGCAAGAGAGGTAAGGTATTAAAGGAAAAGAATATTAAAGAAAATTGATTTGAAGGAAAAGTATACAAGCGTTCAGGGCTTAAGGTCCAATAAAACGTCAAAGGGAGAGAAAGTGGACAACCGGCAAATGTTCAGAAGTGAATGCAAGCATATCAAAGTGACCCTGCTCAAAAATTTCTCCTACAAAAACATTTCTTTCCACATAAAAGATTCATTTTCAAGGGGGGTAAAAAAAAAGGCTCCTCTACTGTCCCAGTCCTTAAGTTCTGTACTAGAGATCTTTCAAACTCCAGAAAGAACAAACCTTTGAACCATTTATTTTCAAATGTGGAAATGAGAGAGAAAGAAAACCAATGTGTATGCTACAGAAATTCATGATGGCTTCAAATTTCCAAAGGTCCTTATAAGAAAAAACTATATTTGAGTGGTGGTACACATGTATTTGTTTAATGTTATTTTTTATACCTTATACATATATTATGAATATTATTTTGGGCCTATTTAATAAAAGATTAAGCAGTCTCAAGTGTCTTAATAAATCATACTTCATTCTTAAGGTCCCTGCCTCTTTGAGTAAGCATTGACTATTTAATTTTATTTTTTATTTATAAAATTTTATTTATTTATTTATGGCTGCATTGGGTCTTTGTTGCTGCACATGGGTTTTCTCTAGTTGCGGTGACTGGGGGCTGCTCTTTGTTGCAGTGCGCAGGCTTCTCATTGCAGTGGCTTCTCTTCTTGCAGAGCACAGGCTCTAGGCACACGGGCTCAGTAGTTGTGGCTCTTGGGCTCTAGAGCACAGGCTCATTAGTTGTGGCGCATGTGCTTAGTTGTTCCACGGCATGTGGGATCTTCCTGGACCAGGGCTCAAACCCATGTCCCCTGCATTGGCAGGCGGATTCTTAACCACTGTACCACCAAGGAAGCCCGCACTGCCTATTTAAACCTATCTAAATCAAAGGGTATAATTTTTATAATTTGTATAATAACAAAGATAGGTGTGTTGAACCCATCTATTTTATGTGGCAATAATTCAATTCCTGCCTTGAGATAAAACACACTTGTTCAGAGAGAAATAACTCATCATTAATCTGATAAGAACTCCCTTCCACTACTATGCCTACATTCTTGGACTCCCCCATAGACTATTCTTAAGGTTTAGAAAAATACCAGATAACCAGGTTTTAAGAAATACTGATAAATTGGAAGAAATTATAGTTTCAACGTCAGTTAAAGAAGTAATTTTTTAAAAGCGTGGCTGTGTTATCTTAGCCACTGTTGTTACATCACAACCCAATGCAGAAGTTAATCTACAGTGTATTTTTAGCAATTCTTGACAGTCATATCAAAATGCAATTACCAAAAAAAAAGAAAAAAAAAAAGCAATTACCTAAGCCTTCTTCTCACAAAACATTTATTTCCTATACTGTTCTCTAGCAGCTGCCTGCCACTAAACATTCTCATCTAGAACTGGAGGTAAAATGGTAAATTCTGGGTGCCTGCTTCTTATCTAATCTGTGATTGCTGCAAACCTAATTGTTTATTGCCATGCCTAGTAGTTAATGAACCAGTGATTGAAAACTGGTATAGCTTAAGGATGAAAGAATGACTAGTCAAAGAGACACTGTACAATCTGCCTACTTAAAACAGGTATCTGACTGGTTGGGTAGGTCTTTCTGCCCAACCAAGTAAGCAGATTATCTCCACTAGGATAGGAAATGTAGGAGGTTTATTAAAGTTTTGGACAAGACCTAGGAGTAGAAAAGGAGTTTAGAGGTTATGGGGTCACTATGCCTTGTAGGTATAAATGATTCTCAATAGAGGCACTACAAATTTTTGGTTGGACAATTCTTTATTGTTTAGGGGCTGCCCCAGCACTGCAGGACAACTACCAATTCTTCCTACTAAATGCCAGTAGTTTGCGGGGAGGGGCTGGCAGTCATAGTGACAACAACTAAAATTAGCCTCATTATTTCTAAATTATAAGGAGGTGTGGAGGGTAAAGGAGGGAATGGTAAAGACCACTGGCCAAGAAGTGGCCACAAGTCTTAGAAGATACTAATATATAGTTGGGAATGTAGATTAAATGCCTAGAACAGTGCTGGGGGAGCCCCTAAACAATGAAGCAGTGGGAAGTAGTAAATGTAAAGCAGTGGGAAGTAGTAAATGCTCACCAAAGAGAAGCCATGACTATTCTCACTCCAGTGATTTTTAGAGTAAAAACAATAATAGATCCAGGCCCTCCAACTTTTTTTTTTTAAAACAACAGACTTTGTAGAGAGTGGGTGATAAACTCTGACTTTAGCATGACTTTGTTTAAACAGATGTTTAGAATCAAATATTTGAATTCTCATGTTTTAGGAATGTCTTAAAGCATAGAGAAAGGAACAGTAAAAGATTAATAATTACTCTGTAAATAAAATCTACTAAACTTTGTCAAGTTAGCATTAAACATGCAGTAGAAGTAAAGCTTATGGTTCATAAAATACATAAGACATGTTAGTAGAGAATAGAAAATGGAAAGATATATTTAGCCCAATTAATAATTTGATTCTGTTACCAAATCGCATCTAGAAATTACCCAAGTACTCTCTACAAGACATCACCTGCATATCCAGTCCACATGACACCAGGCTCTGAGGTCTTTGAGGCCGAAAAGCTACAGAAGAACAGATATTGGAATGTCTCTTCAGTGATCTGCTAACTTTCTTATTTTCCAAGTCTAGGATTTTGATTGTTCCGGAGTCATCAGCAGAAGCCAGAAGGTTTTCAGTTTCATTCAGTGAAACACAGTTGATTTCTTCTTCATTCGCATGAAAATCGTCCAAGGATCCTTTGAGAGACCTGACATCCAGTATGCTAATGGTTTCTCCATGTGAGGCATAAAGCTTGGTGGGGCAGGAGGGAGCGAATAAGACACTGGTAACATCGTCTGCCCCTTGGAAGCGTGTGTGTCCTAATGGAGTCCCATCTTCACCCCAAACCATGAGATCTCCACCTTCTGCTCCAGAAGCCACTAGCCCTTCTTGACTTGCATTCAGGCAGAGAACAGGAGAAAAATGTCCACCAGTCCACTTGACTGCCATAATGGCTCAGATGACTCTGTGAAGAAGGGGGAAAAATTATAATCTCGTGTTTTATCTAAGAACTTCACGAGAGACATATTCAATAAGCAGTATTTCATTTAAATATTAAAAGATATCTAAAAAACTCAATCAATAAAAAGACATTTGAAGATCAAGCCTACAAAGCCTAGTTGAACACAAGATTATGGTGCACCTGGCTGGCACATGCCTACATGGGCTTTCCTTGCAATCAGGGGCACAGGTAAGCCTGGTCTTCCAGCCTTTGATGTGAGGCTCACATAAGAATAAACAATAAATATATTTATTTTAAATTAAGAAAAATCCTTTTTAAGAAAGGGCTGCACAATCATCAGGTTATATCCTTTATCTGAATAATGTTTATAGAGAATGAGCCCTGGAACTAGACTCTCTGGGTTTGAATAGCTCTATTACCTATCAGCTGGGCAACTTTGGGCACATTACTGAATCTCTCTATAATTCACTTTCATTATTGATAAAATGAGGGTAATAATAACATCCATTTCACAGGATCAGATCGGATTAAATGACATAATAAATGTCAAGCACATATAACAGTGCCTGGTACATAATGAGGGCTCAACAAATATTACCACTGTCACTTTTCTTACTTTTATTAGGCTAGTCAAAGTGGCATCATATATACTACACAAATGGTCCTCAAAGTATAGTCTCCAGGAGCATTAGCATCACCTAGGAACTTGTTAGAAATATAAATTGTTGGACCCCACTCTAGACCCACTGAATCAAAACTCTGGGGTTGACACCCAGCAATGTGTTTTTTGTTTTGTTTTGTTTTTGCAGTACGCGGGCCCCTCACTGCTGCGGCCTCTCCCGTTGCGGAGCACAGGCTCCAGACGCACAGGCTCAGCGGCCATGGCTCACAGGCCCAGCCGCTCCGCGGCATGTGGGATCTTCCCAGACTGGGGCACGAACCCGTGTCCCCTGCAACGGCAGGAGGACTCTCAACCACTGCGCCACCAGAGAAGCCCCCAGCAATGTGTTTTAACAAGCCCTCCAGGTGATTCTGATGTATGCTAGAATTTGAGAACCTGTACTACACCAGTAATCATCAGGGGAACTGGTTAAAAATGCAAACCCCTGGGTCTTACGATCGGAGACTAATTCAGTACATTATTTAACTTTATTCTCAAAACAACACTTCTGATTGGTAAATATTATTCCATTTTACAGGTAATAAAACTGAGTCTCAGAAATGTTAAATAATGTTCCCAAAGTCACCTGGCTCTTAGGATTTGTACTTGGGATCTAATATAAAGGGATCCTAAACTTCTAAACAATGAAGACCTTTTTCTAACAATTCTACTTGACAACAGGTTTAACTTGTTAGTATTCTTTGAAAGTGCAGAAAACGATTACTAGAAAGCTGCTAATAATTCATTACTGCTTCTAAATATATTCACATATTTTAATCACATTATCACCTACTTGAACTTATATAACAGTAGTACTTACGTGCAAAATTTAGTTTCCTGATACGCTAGGCAGCCTGTATCTATAATTGTAACTGCCACATAATACTACCCCCTCTCGTAACTACCTCCTGTGCAAAGCGAAAAAGGAAATAGGGGCAATTTCTACAACTCTAAGTGGTCAAAAGGAAGCAAACAAATCTATCTAGATAAATTTAATTTTTCATTCCACAAGACAAGGGAGAATTTATCTAGTAAGAAACTGCCATAGTTGCTTTACTATTTTCAGATACAATACCTGAATTTAGTTCAATTGTACAGAGATAAATTTCCTAAAATTGTTTTGAAAATAATTTTAAAATAATCTGGTGATCTGCCTAAAATTTCTATTCCCAACACAAAGGTTATTTCCTCCACTTTTAGCCACACACACAAACAAAATCACTAACTAGACTGCAAAAAATCACCAATCTAATAGTAATCGAAGTAACAGAAACAAGATCACAAAATCAGCAATTTTCATACAGATAAAATGGAAAAAAGACAAAAAGATACATTTTTAAATTTCAGCAGAAGCACTCAATTAGTAAACAGAGGAAACTAATTAAATAGAGACTGAAACAAGTTTTAAAGGAGAGGTTTGGAGAGGAAATAACTCAAAGGGAGATAAAGACAGGGAACTCTGGTGGTTTGATTTTTGCCAACAAGTACTGAAATAGTAGTTAAATAACAAAGACTTTTGCCAAATGTTCCAGATAAACCAAGGAAAAAGGACACTTAACACAATTTAAAATGAAAGGTATTAATATTATTTAGGCTTAGGAACTGTCATTTGTGGTGACTATTGATTGATATGATAAATACAATATCCTACCTTAAAATATGAAATTTGAATTAATCACTGAAAAGTTACAAATCGTTTTATTTAACTCTGTCATGAATCTTTAGGGTATTGACCACTTATTTCCTAAGTCAGAGTTTTAATTTTTCTACAATTAATTATCTTTAAAGTCCAGAAGTCTGCTCCCTACAGCTTTAGGATTTTGTGTCCATATAGGTTTTGGATCCCTGTTGGGATATATTAGGTTTTTGCTAAGACAAGAATGAGGCAGGGTTTCTAGTACTTCTATTTCTCCATCACAAATCTACTCACAAGGGACCTAAGTAAATGCTGACTAGCAGACAAAAGTTTTAGCAGGTTTTCTTCCTAATATAACTCTTTTCCAGAAAAGATTAATTCAATTTTAAAGATACATTTGGTTAAATTCACCCCAAAGTGTGAGAAGTTAGGCAATAAATGAATTTTGTACTTAAAGAGACTATTATAGACAACGCCACAGTTCCTGTAAATTTTTCCATAATGGAAGCAGTAGTAACTCTTGGACTATTACTCTCACAAGTCCAAGGTCAGCTCTACCTTAACCTCTATGCACCAGAGTAAAGAGCAAATTAAACTTCTAATCTCTACACCACATGGATGATATTCACCGATCACCTAGCTAGTCAGAAAAATTAAAATAGAGACCTATTATGTGGAATGTTAGGAAAAAGAGTTGAGAAAGCCCCAGAAATCCATACATTCTGAGGCTTTTAATTTTATCATGCAGAGTATTGATCAGGGATTCAACGAGAGCCCCCCAGATCACCTGTTTACTTAGTCTACAAAATTAAAATTATTTGTTATTATTTGAAACACATTCGAAGATCACCATCAAAAAGTGTTAAACAATCAGACTGCTGCGGTATGAGGTAGTGGGAAAAATTAACTATATATGGGTTAAATCAAAATAATCTTTCAGAAATGAGTTGGCAAGCCACTGTTTCTTGTTTTTCTTTTACTGGGACTGGAAAGCCTACCTGGAAATAGCTAAGTGCCACTATCCCCACACTCAGGTATCACGTCAACTAGCTTTTCTCTTAGGTAGATGACTAAAGGGTCAAGCACAGTAATTAATCATATCCCAGTGTGAATTAGTTTAATTAGATACTGGATTCCTTCCTTCTTACACCTAATGAGATCATGGAGTGAGAGGGGGCAAGGAAGGTGGGGTACTATGAGAACATTTTTATAAAGGGTGCAGTGCAAAGATGGAAGTTCTAAACAGTGAAAGGGTAGAAAAAGGGTACTGAACATGGCGGAGGGGACATGATCAGGAGGGTGATGAGCAGGCAAGAAAGAAAAGGAGGTAGTGATAAAGGAAATCTTTTCCTACTTTGAAATCCTACCTGGGCCACTTGGGGGGTACTTTGCCACAAAAAGTCACCTCACTGAGTGGACAAGATGTGCCAGAATTATTTCATCAGATCCTTCAAAGGCTCTACCTCACACCATGGCAGACAGGATAGAGGGCAATGTCTTTAATAACTGAATGCTCTCTACTCTAAACACTTACTCCTGTCATACCTCCATGTATCCATTTGTCCTTTTCAAGTGTCTGTGCCTTTAAAGCTATTCATTCTGTCTGTTCTTTGTCCCCTTCTTGGATGGACTGACTCTACTTATCCTTGAAGCTGTAAAAGAAACTTCAGTGCCTTTCCAGACAAATCTTGGACCGTCTTCCTTTGATGGCTGAAAGCTGAATAATAAATAAAACTCCGAAGCCTGACATCTAAATAATGTGATAGTCACTATCACTGTAATAAGTATAGGTCAACTTTTCTTGACATGTTTGAGTTTTCCAAAGTTGGTCTCGATGTGGAGAAGCTAGATAGCAACCGAAGAGGCTGAAGGGCTGTGGCACTGGCACTAGTAAGAATGAAAAGTATCTGGGTTACTAAGCTTGGAGGAAAAAACATCTGGGAAGAAGGGACTGGCAAGTAATAACCAAACACCACCCATCAGAGAGTAGAGATGGTAGGTGCTGTTCTTTTGTTTTTACTGGAGAACAAGAAATTGACTATACACAGCAAGGGAGCTTTTGGAAAGATTGCTTACTACGTAAAGGCAAGACAGTAGAATTGACTACTAAAGGAATCTGTGAAACCTATTATTATAATAATTATCTCATAGCTGTTTAGAGAGTTATATAAACACCCCTGTAAAGGGCCTCAGTCGGTTGCCTGGCTCACATGATAGATATTATTTTCTCGTACCAAGCATTCTTTAAAGGCTGTCAGAAAACGTTCTGGCCACCTAGGAAAACGCAATATGACTAAATAATGCTGAAACTCTTTCCCTTCCAAGAAGCCTTATATAATTATAGCCTCCATGTCATTCTCCCTATTGGAATGTCTCATTGGTTAAAAACACACTGCTTTAATTCGCCTACCAATCGTGGGTTAGTAGGAAAGACTAGGAAAAGCCACATTTTGTCCAAAAGAATGTAGCACTTAATAAGCACTTAAATGGCACTTTAAGGTGATCCAAACACTGGGGGGTGGGGGGGTGGGGAAGGTGTTCAAATGTGGCGACCTCACATGCTGTATACACGCTGGGACACACGTTCTGATAAGCACTGGTACTAAGGGAGAACAAGAGGACCTGACCAGAAAAACACGACCTCACCGAAGGACTGGCTAATAAGGAGAGAGAATTTCATGCGTTAGATTGGAAAGATGAAGCAGGGACCCAAATGACTCAGCGAAAACTTATAGGAAAAGTGGTCCAGAAAAGCCGACGCGAAACCACTAGATTAAAAAAGGGAAAAGGCACCGGAGGATAGCCCGGAACCCACCGGCGATAGCCTCATACCTGCGCTTCCAGCTTCTCTCCTAGGCGCCTGATGATGACCTCACCCGTGGGCGCCCAATCCCATCTAGCGTAGTGGGGGGAGGCGCCTCAGCCAAACAGTCACATCCGGGGCCGAGAGGAACCGCGCGAGCTGGGCGTGCGCCCTTGCTTCGTGCCCTCAACCCGCATGGCGGAGGCACGGGCGCGCCGCCGGGAGGCCGTGCGAGTCGGGCCGTTCCGGCGCCCGCGCTGAGCCGCGGGGGAGGGGCGGGGGACGCCCGTGCGGCCGGTGCGTCTGCCCTCAGTGAGGCGGGGCGCGTGGCGGACGCCCCCGGGCAGGGGCGGGAGTGGTGGAGGGGCCGGACGGTAGTCTGTGAAAGGGGCGGTGAGCGAACTGCTCCGGTCTCAAGGCGAGGCTTGGCCTCCGGAGCAGAGACGGGGGGAAGCGGCGGCGGCGGCAGCGGCCCTCGGGCCGGCTGTTGAGGCGATGGCGGCGCCGGCCCCGGGGGCTGGGGCAGCCTCGGGAGGCGCTGGCTGTAGCGGTGGCGGCGGCGCGGGCGCCGGCTCCGGGGCCGCCGGGGCCGGGGGCCGGCTGCCCAGCCGGGTGCTGGAGTTGGTGTTCTCCTACCTGGAGCTGTCCGAGCTGCGGAGCTGCGCCCTGGTGTGCAAGCACTGGTACCGCTGCCTGCACGGCGATGAGAACAGCGAGGTGTGGCGGAGCCTGTGCGCCCGCAGCTTGGCAGAGGAGGCTTTGCGCACGGACATCCTCTGCAACCTGCCGAGCTACAAGGCCAAGGTGAGGGAGCCCCGCGCCACGCCGCTGCCCCCGGTCCCGCTTGTCCGGGCCGCTCTCAGTGCTTCTCAGCTAAGCTTTTGAGTCGGAAGCCTCGCCTCACCATCCCGCCTTTCCACCGCTCCAGTCAATACCTTACCTTACCTCCCCGCGCCATGAAGATCCTCTTCTCTTTGGGTTGAAGTTCTGCTCCTTAACCCACCCCACTTCCGCGATACACTTTTTGAAGGGCCAGGTGGTTTCCCATCCCTGTTTTCCGTCACTCATTCTACTTTTCACAGTCTTTACCCTTAAAAACAGACCACCTCATTGTTGTAGGTTTCAATACTCTCATCCTATTTTTCTCCCTGCCCTTTATTAAATCACCTTGGCTGCCTTAACATCGGCTTAGTTTCTCAGATCTTTGCTTTCACCGCACCTTTTCCAAGCTGGTTTATAATCATCTTTTCTTTACTTTTGCCCAAGCACTCTTTAATTCCCTCCACTATGTTACAGGCTTATAAATGAGTGTGGTCCAAGGCATCGTGCTGACTTTCAACATAGAGGCTTTAATAGAACATCCTCCCATCGGCACCACTTAACAGTCATAATACTGCCATGTCCCACTATTATTAGCTACTTCTTTGCCACCTTTTTCGTAGTTCCACCTTGGTGTTGTGTCTCTTATGTTCTATTTGTCATCTAACATGCTGATTCCATTTTTGCTGCCTTTTTTCCCCTGCCAGATTCTTGTGATTAGTCTTGCTTTCATATGCAAGTAAAAATGTCAAGTAGCAGATAATGGTAGGACTGAGAGGATTCTTCAAGCAATATAAATAAAAGGCCTTAAACTTGGGTTCAGTTTGGATGGAAACAGCTCTTCAGAATAGCAGTCACCAAGAGCATATATGAGACAGGATAAAGTCTGACCTAGAATATGGTAAACATAAAAATACATTAACAACTAAAAAGGGAAGACATACCTTTTTAATGTTAGACTGCCAGTGGGGCCAGAATAAGGAGTAAATTTTTTCTCCATGTGAAGTAGATGTAAAATGTATTCTGTAATAAAACAGGTTTTAGTTTAGTAAGATAAGGAATATCGCTTTTTAATATGTCAACTGTCAAGTTGTTTTTCTGTTAAATGAAATAATGTTAATTTGCGAGGACAGTATTTGTACATGGTAGATTCTCAATGGATACTAGTTGTAATTCATATAGTAGAGTGCAGTAGATTGCAGTTTTGTCTTACTGTGCCTGATAAACGTGTAGATTTCATGAGTCTTATTTTTTACTTTTCCATAAAGTTTATTATTTTACTTATTTTAAATTAAGACATTTTTGTAATTGGTCTGTAATAGTCATGTTCACATGATTCAAGATTCATATAATAATATGTAATAGATAATGTAATTCATGTGAAGAATACATGATTCAAAAGAAGCAAAGTGATGTAAAGCAAAATGTCTTCCTTTTGTCCTTATACCACCACCATCCAGGTTGGAGGCAACCTATGTTACCTATTTCTTCTGTATCCTTCCAAAGATATTTTAGGTTTCATAAGTTTTTAATACTTTGTATGCCTTTGTACTACTTGCACTATAGGTATTATAGACCTGTACTAATCACATGTACATTCAGATACTGCAGGACTTTTCTTGAATATCTTGAAGATAAAAGATTAATTCAGAAGGAATCACATAGCCTAGTAGGGAAGTCCTCAGTCTAGTAGAGGAGAAAAAAATGTATAGAAATAACTAGTGGTTATTAGTTAGAAATGGTAGAAATTGTTGCTAACTGTTAGAGATATAAAAATATATATATACTAGAAGTTTACTGAAAGAGATTTACAAGTTGAGTGGATGATTGTAGAAGGTTTGGGGTTGAGATTGTATTTGAGCTGAACTTTAAAGATGGGGAGAATGTGAACATTTTACTAAGAGGAAGTACCCTGAACAAAAGCAAGGCAATGGAAAGCAGAGGGTTTGTACAGCATATATTTTTATTTAAAAAAATATGAATGTTAGGCACTATGCTCAGTTTTGCAGATGCAATGGTGAATAAAAACAGATACAGACTCTTATGGATGCCTTGCCATATGGCACTTACAATCTAGTGCAGGGAAGTGGGTATTAATCAAATAGTCACACAGTTGTAAAATTGCATTTGTGTTAAGTCCTACGAAGGATGGATACATGATGCTCTGAATGTCAGTAATGGAGAATTTGAACTAAGTAGGGAGGTCAGGGAAGGCTTTCTCTGAGGAAATAATGCATGAACTGAGACCTGAATGTTAAGGATAAATAGGCCAGACAGAGAGGAGCCTTCCAGGAGGGAACCTGATGAGTATGAGGGACAGAAAATAATCAATGTGGCTGGAGCATAGACAGCAAAAGTGAGGCACGTTTGAGAAAGATGGAAGAGGTGGACTGGGGCCAAACAAAAGGAAGCCATTTTAAATTGTAAGCAAAAGGGGGTTAGGAGTGTGGGGATTGGTGATGTGATATTTTTCCATTTTTTAGAGGTTATTCAAACTTAAGAATGGAGAACAGGTTGGAGGGGGACCTTAGAAATATGAGTATTAGGAAGTATGTAGTAAAAGAGATGGGGAGAAATTTAGAATAAATTTAGGAAATAAAATCTACAGGACTTGGCAATAGATTTGAAATAGCGGGGAGGAAGAGGGAGGTGCTCAGGATGACTCCTAGGTATCTGGCTTATATGATATAGGGATTACCTCGGCTAGATTTTGGATGAATAACAATGAGTTCAGTTTTGGTAGAACAGAGTTTACAGTGTTTTTAAGACATCCAAGAGTTTTCAGATAGGCATCTGTTACAATTTGTAGCTTGGAGGAAAGGCTAAAGATATAAAATAGTTTAGTTAGATTGAACTGTGATAGGAAATATGATTGTAAAGGTAAGCTGAAACTAGATATATCATGGAGGTCCTTGACATACAGCCTTCAGTCTGTAGTTTGGGCTTTGTCTTACAGCTGGAAAACACAGAAATTTGAACAAAGGAGGGACGAAGTAAGAGCTGTGCTTTAGAGAAACCAGTCCATAAGGTGAATTCAGGAAGGCAGGGGTTGGTGCCTATACCAGAGGTACTTAAGACCAGAACGAGTGTATAGAGCAGAGAAGGGGGTGGCTGGGAGAGGAATTGCAAGAAAACAAGTCCACATAGGTGGACAGCTGACTGGGTGAGGTGGGATGAAGAAGAAGGAAGGGTCAAATAGGATTTCCAGGGAGCCTGGGTAACTGAGAAAATGATGAGAACAGGCTTGAGATAGCATAAAACTGGAAAGTATTTGGAGTTGTCAATCTAATTAGGATTTGTCTTCTTTTTTTCTTTTTGCGGTACGCGGGCCCCTCACTGCTGTTGCCTCTCCCGTTGCGGAGCACAGGCTCCAGACGCGCAGGCTCAGCGGCATGGCTCACGGGCCCAGCCGCTCCGCTGCATGTGGGATCTTCCCGGACCAGGGCACGAACCCGTGTCCCGTGCATCGGCAGGCAGACTCTCAACCACTGCACCACCAGTGAAGCCCCTAGGATTTGTCTTCTTTTTAAAAGTTCATGTTTTACATATTACCAAGTAACATCAGTTATTCCAGTCATACTTGGCATCTAGCTATAATTGTCTAAATTTCAGACTTACATCCTAAACTAGGTCTTAAAGCTGTTTGCTATAATGCAAAATCCAGGTTACGCATGAGACTGTGTAGCAAGAACTATAGATTGTTTTTATTTATTTGTGTATTTATTTTTCCATTTTATCTGATTTTTCACATTATCTCTAAAAGATAAGGACACTTAATCACAATACCATTAGTACATCCAAAGTATAAAGAAATTAATGATAATTCCTTTATATAAAAAGTTTGGTGTTCAAATTTCCAGTTGTCTCATAAATGTCAAATGTTATATCTTTAATTTTCAGTTTATTTAAGCAAGATCTATATAAAGTTCCCATGACAAACAGTTGATATGTCTCTTAAGGCTATTTTAGTCTACAGATACACCCTCCATCTCTCTCACCTCTTACCCCGGCAGTTTATTTGTTGAAGAAACCAGGTTGTTTACCCTGTAGAGAGGTTCCCTCAATCTGGATTTTGCTGATTTCATTCCCATGGTGTTGCTTAACATGCTTTCTGTCCTCTGTATTTCCTATAGAAGTTTGATCAATTTAGGTGAGATTAGATTTTTTTCAAGATATGTTTTACTAGAGTCAAATGGTTGAGGTGTGTACAGCACTTTTAGGTGCTTAAAAGTGTGTTATAATAACAGATCGGAAAAAATTTAGGTATACTTCAGGTTTACATCCTGTTTATGAAAATATGGGATACCTGAACCAAGGAGGTTTTTTTGTTTTTGTTTTAATCTGTCCTCTGGAGTACAACAATTAAACAGTGAAGTACTTGCTAATGGTAAATGAGAACTGGATGAGGGGACTGGATGCTTGACTTCTCTTTGGGGCTCTTGTGCTAACTACCTGTTGACTTTACGCCTGTGTCCCCATCCCTGAGTTGAAGTAGGTGAACTTTAACGTCTTTCCTAATGCTGAAATTCTGTGATTCTGGAGTTGATTTCTCAGGTTAACTAAAGCAATAGGTCCCAGCCTTCAGCTGCTTTTGGGTTGTTTGAATAAAGAAGGGATTTTCTAAAAAACGTACAAACTAAAACCTATAAATTATTAAAACATGAGAGAATGTTATTATTTGTACAGAGTAGCAATTTTCATATTGTCTTTATTTTGGAAACTTAAAAAACTGGTGATTACTGAAGGTCAACTATCCTGTCCTGTCAGTGGTAGCTGCTGTTAATGACTATCTCTTTATAAATTTTAGTGATTGAATTTATGCTATCTAGGGGATTATTTGATTTGGTAAAATGAGAGTGGTGATGTCTCAGTGTATGAGTGATACCTAGCAAGGAGGCTGTGGATCTAAGATAGTTTGTGGTTATTAAAATTTTTCATAAACTCTAGAGCTGATATGCCTAAGTTCTCTATTTTACTTAAAATACAGTTCTTTTTGGTGGCAGCATTGCCAAAACGAAAACTGTGCATATCTTAACTTTTTAATGTAAAAATATCGAATATAAACAAGAGTATAGAAAATAACCTCCCTATACCCATCACGAAGCTTTACCAGTGATTAATTCATGGGCAATCTACTTTCATGTCTACCCTTCCCACTCTCCCATTCCATTCCTGGATATTTCAAAGCAATTCCCAGATATGTCACCCATAAACATTTCAGTACTATCTCTAAAATATAAGGATTCTTGTGTATATCTTTTGATGTGTTAAGAAGTCTATTTGGAGAAATTATACTGTGGTTTAGAATTTTAGTCAATAACGAAACAGCTGGCAGTTTTATTTTTAATGTTGCATAGTTTATTATGTTAGGATTCCATGCTGAAACGTGAGCCATTTTTGAGAAATAATTACTGTATTACTTAAAATATATAACTTTATTGTTTAAAAACATGTAGCCTAAAGTTTGGGTACTTTTTAATGTTTAAGAAAAATTAAATTTCTATTTCTTTTGTGTGCTTTCCACCTTTTCAGATACGTGCTTTCCAACATGCTTTCAGCACTAACGACTGCTCCAGGAATGTCTACATTAAGAAGAATGGCTTTACTTTACATCGAAACCCCATCGCTCAGAGCACTGATGGTGCAAGGACCAAGATTGGTTTCAGTGAGGGCCGCCATGCATGGGAAGTGTGGTGGGAGGGCCCTCTGGGCACTGTGGCAGTGATTGGAATTGCCACAAAACGGGCCCCCATGCAATGCCAAGGTTATGTGGCATTGCTGGGCAGTGATGACCAGAGCTGGGGCTGGAATCTAGTGGACAATAATCTACTACATAATGGAGAAGTCAATGGCAGTTTTCCACAATGCAACAATGCACCAAAATATCAGGTGAGGAACTGGCTTAATTTGTTTTAAATTTACAAAATTTTATATAGCAGCATTATTTGTCTTTTTGGTAACTTTTAAATAAATAGTGTAACTGGCCTTTTTTGGCTACTCTGACAATAATCTTTAGTATCTCAGTATTTGTTTCCTAATACATATTCAATCTGAGCAATCTGTCTTTAAATCAGGTTGGCAAACTTTTTCTATACAGGGCCAGATAGTAAATATTTTAGGCTTTGTTGTCCATACTGTCTCTCACAACTGTGCAACTATGTTGTTATAGCACAAAAGCAGCCGTGAATTATGTAAATGAATGAGCATAGCTGTATTCCAGTAAAACCTTATTTATAGACTGCAAGCCAGATTTGGCCCAGGGGCCATAGTTTGCCAACTTGTGCTTTGGATTGTAATCTTTCTTATATCATGCACATCCAAATTTACTTTTTCTGGATACCTCACCCCCTCACCCCCACAAATGCTCCTGTGTGCATGTGCACACATACTTACCCTCTGCTACTTATTAATCTGGATTGTATTTAAAGCGTCTGGAGGTGTCAGCAATTTCCATAAACATAGGTGAGTTCAGGCACACTACTGCATATTTATTTATTTGGCCACCCCGCGCGGCATGCGGGATCTTAGGTCTCTGATCAGGGATCGAACCTGTGCCCCCTGCAGTGGAAGCACGGAGTCTTACCACTGGACCGCCAGGGAAGTCCCAAACTACTACATTTAAAAATTCTTTTTTAAAAAAATATTTATTTATTTATTTGGCTTCATCAGGTGTTAGTTCTGGCACGCAGATTTTTCGTCGTGGCGCGCGGGCTTCGTGGTCCCACGGTATATGTGAGATCTTAGTTCCCTGACCAGGGATCAAACCCGGGTCCCCAGCATTGGAAGGCAGATTCTTAACCACTGGACCACCAGCGAAGTCCCTAAAAATTCTTAGCCTTGAGCCATACTCACTTGATTCTAGGGTCATAATTATAGTTCCTATTTGTAAAAGCTATATGATTACCATAGATTCAGCAGAGTGTAAAAAATAATAATCTGATAAGAACTTGGAAATTTTAAGGAATTATAGATAGTACATTTCAGAGGAACATGTGGTTTGAAAGCTCTAGCCTCAGTAATGACCTCAAGTGAGACATAATAAAGTAGAAGAACTAAAATATATCCCATTTCCTGATGTATAAAAGCCTGGAAGGATTTTCTTTCATAGAATCCTTTCCTTACTGTCCTTTCAGGCTCTGCAAATGCCCTAAGGAGAACAGACTTAATAATCATTGAAGATAAAGACCTATGACTAACCTTGTGACTTTGTAGTGAAAGTCCTTTATTCTTTGTTTTTCAGAGAACATACTCTGTATGATTTCAGTCCCTTTAAATTTATTGCAGCATGTTTTATTCCCAGCATATGGTTTACCTTGATAAATGTCTATATATGCTTGAATATATATTCTGTTGGATAGAATAATCTATTAAGGACAGCTAGGTCAAATTGGTTGGTAGTGTATAAGTCTTCTATCTGCTTTCTGTATTTTCTTTCTACCTGTTCTTTCATTTACTAAGGAGTATTAAAATCTCCAACTATAGTTGCTGATTTATCTACCTCTTCTTCCAGTTTTGTCACTTTTTGCTTCATGTGTTTTGGAACTGTTATTAGGTGCATATACATTTAAAATTGTTATATCTACCTACCTGGTTAACTCTTTTATCATTATGAAATGACCTTCTTTGACTCTAGTAATATTCCTTGTCTTTACATCTATTTTGTCTGATATCAATAAAGCCAATCCAACTTTCTTATGCTTACTATCGCAAAGCACCTCTTCTCCCTCATCCTTTTACTTTTAGACTATCTTTGTATTTAAAGTGGGTCCCCCAGACAGCATGTAATTGGATCTTGCTTTTTATCTAACCCAGTCTCTTGATTTGAGTAGTTAATCCATTTATATTTAATGTAATTGTTGGACTGCTTGATATCATCCTTGTTTTTGTGCCTCTGAAGCTGTGTTCTTTTTCTCTCTCTTTTTTGGATTCATTACTTTCTGTTGTTCTGTCTTCAAGTTCATAGATTTTTTTCTTCTTGTCATTTGAACTCTGCTATTGAGCCAGGCTAGTGAATTTTGGTTATTGTGCCCCTCAGTTCTAAAATTTTCATTTTTATAGTTTCCATTTCTCTACTGAGATCTCTGTTTGTTCATTTATTAATACTATATTTTTCTTTAATTCTTTGGGTATATTTTATAACTACTTTAAGTCTTTGCCAAATCCAGCATCTAAGGCCCACTTGGAGTCTGTTTCTACTGACTGCTTTTTTCTCCATGAGTATGAGTTACACTTTCCTGTTTCTTTTCGTATCCAGTCATTTTTTAAATGAAAATTGGACATGGTAGTGACTCTGGAATGTTTTGTTTCTTTAGAAGCTACTTTGTACTTCTGAAAACTGTAGGTTTTCTTGTTCTAGTAGGCAGTTAACTTGCCTGCACTGAAACTATACAGCAGCTTGTGTCTTTATTCAGTTTTTTTGGCCTCTAGCTGCTACTTTTTCTGCCTGGTTCCCTGGGGGTTTCCCCTGTGTTTGTGTAATACAGTCATCACATGAGGATTTGGGCAGAGTTTATTTTCAGATTTTGGGGCTCATCCTCTTTGTGGTTTTTTGCTTGCAGTGTTCCTCTAAGTTTCCAGTTGCTCTGCTGTCTCCAAATTTTGTCCTCTGACACCTAAAACTGTAAGACTGTCTTTCTGCTTTCTGTGCTATGTGTATGTATGCTGTATGCTCAAAGGTAAAGCAGACTTGCAGATTTCACTTGGAGTGGTTCTATTTTGTTATTTTCATCTTCTGTAAAACAGGGATAACTCCTAGGATTGATATGAGAATTAAATGAGATAATATAAAATCACTCAACAATACTCATGAAAATATTAGCTTTTATTTCCTTTTTTTTTTTTTTTTTTTTTGCGGTACATGGGCCTCTCACCACTGCGGCTCCTCCCGCCATGGAGCACAGGCTCCGGACGCACAGCCCCAGCGGCCATGGCTCACGGGCCCAGCCGCTCCGCGGCATGCGGGATCTTCCCGGACCGGGGCATGAACCCGCGTTCCCCGCATCAGCAGGCGGACCCTCAGCCACTGCGCCACCAGGGAAGCCCCTAGCTTTTATTTCTGATTTTTGCTGTTGTTCGTGTTTTGTTTGTAACAGTAGTGATGATGGTGATTTGGAGGTTCTTAAAATGGGGTTAATCTGTGAGTTGGGCAGAGGGAGAGAAAAAGTAGATGTTGGTAGTTATTTGTGATAGGAAATACAATGAAGGAAAGTAATGATAGCAGCAGGGGGTATCATAATTGGGAAGTATTAAATTATGATTTTTGATTGCAAATGTTAGGACTTTCTGCCTCCAAGTATATAGATGCAACAGCCTTTAATACATGCAAATTATAAGGATAAACATGCTCTTTCTTTGTTTACTTTTCCAAATGGGAAAAGAAATGGGTAATTGTGCTTCCAGTTTAGTTTAACAATCAGTACTGCTATTTTTATAACAAACGGGTGTTTCAGAGTAGTGGACCACAAAGTGATTGTTTAATAAGCCTATTCTGCATCTTTAGAACCTATAGTCAGATTTGGCTATTCATGATTATGTAGGTTCCATGTTGTATGTAGAACTGCTTTGTAAATTTTAAAGGTTGTGGAAGTGTTTTATTATAGTAATTTTTTTTATTGTGGTAAAATATACACAACAATCTTTATTCTTTTAACTATTTGTAAGTGTATAATTCAGTGGCATTAAATACATTCATAATGTTGTATAACCATCATCACTATATATACCCAAAACTTTTTCATCATCCCCAGCATAAACTCTGTGCCCACTGAACAATAACTCCACATTTCTTCCTCCCCCAAGCCTCTGGTAACCTCTATTCAATTTTCAATCTATATGAATTTGAATATTCCAGGTGCTTGATACAAGTGGAATCATATAATATTTGTATTTTTGTGTCTGGCTTATTTCTCTTAGCATAATGCTTTCAAGGTCCATTCATGTTGTAGCACATACTAAAATTTCATTTCTTTTTAAGGTTGAATAACATCCCATTGTATGTATGTACTATAGTAATTTGAGAAAATTTAGGTAGCCTTTTTTGGTAAAATATGCCAAGTTATAGATTTTAGTGGTAACCTTCTTAAGAAAAGTCTTTAAAAAGAATAAATAAAATCTGGGGACTGTTCAGGAAGAATATTTAAATTTTCAGTATTAAATATAAATCCCACACAAGTCTTAAGTTTTTTTTAAAAAAACTATCAAAACAAACTTTTATGATGAAATTGATGTATGTTCTTTTTTAGATGTTTCTCCCTGACCAAATAACTTTTTTGGTTTTTCTAGATAACTTTTGAGATATACATATTCTTAATAATATTTTCAACTTGATTACATCTAGCTGTGCCTTTGATGGGTTTTCTTCTTACCTTCTTTTGATGTCTGTTTGCAGATAGGAGAAAGAATTCGAGTCATCTTGGACATGGAAGATAAGACTTTAGCTTTTGAACGTGGATATGAATTCCTGGGGGTTGCCTTTAGAGGACTTCCAAAGGTCTGCTTATATCCAGCAGTTTCTGCTGTATATGGTAACACAGAAGTGACTTTGGTTTACCTTGGAAAACCTTTGGATGGATGACAGTGGCTTTCTTGGGATGAAAGACAGAGTGGAGGAGATACCTGCTTATGGAAAGTAGAATCATGAAGTGACAGTGTCATACATGCATGCCCAAGAAACATCCTGAAAAAACACATGATATTGTTAACTGGAGAAGCAACTCTACAGCAGAGATTATCTTAGTGTTTCCTCTTTTCTACTGGGCCAGAAAAATCCTCAGGGTTGCAGCTGGTTGAGTGGGCAGTTGACATATGCATGTTTCAACAGATTTTGTCTCTAAGTTAGCGATGTGATATTTTCAACTTTTAAGGTGAGATCTTAGAGATGGTGTAAAAGGGATAAGATAAGGAACTAGCAAGAGTTTTAAGTAGTGTGTTTGTGAAGAAAGACTGATCCTGTTTTACAACTGCCTGTTTTTTCTCCAGACCCTTTTTTCCAGCCAGCTTGACTATTAGAAAAGTATGAAACTGGTTGGATTTTATTTAATATTTTTAATATATTGAGAAGCATGGTCTGCCTGGACTGCACTTCTCTAACGGTGAGATATAAAATTGTGCAGCTATTTTAAAAGTTGTATATACAATATGTGTGTAAAAAAAAAAAACTAAAAAAAAAACAGGACAAAGGAGTTGCTTTGTTCTAGTTCAATTTCTTAAAAACCACTACATGGTACAAAATTAGAATAACATTTAGGGACAGTTTGGTAACTACAAAGAAGAAAATTTTAAGAGGAGATGTGTTGTATTGGCTCATTTTGTATTATATTTGGCTTACAGTTTCCATGCCTATTACAGTCTGATTTATTTTTTTAACCATCAAAATTATTATACAGATCCCTCAAATCTCCAGGCTAAGATTGAGGGAAGGCAAATCTATTTCTAATCATTCATATATCAATAATAATAATAATGTGCATCTTATAGAATCTGGTTTTATTTTTTGACCTTGCAAGAAGGTGTCTCATAAGAACAGAGAACATTGCCATTTGTTCTTATAGGCCTCAAATATGAAAGCTGTTAGTCACAGACCTTAAGAAAATAATTGATCAATGGTCCTTTTATTTTGTAACTTTATAATGCTGTAGATATTATAATATTTAAATTTCATATTGTTTACATCATGCAACAATCTAAGCCTCAAACTCTTCATTGGGGTTGTCAAGAAAATGTTTACTCATCCATCTGAAACAGTGCTAACCTGAACCCAGCTTAAGAATGTTGTTTATCTCATTATAAATAATTGCCCCCATGGGACTTGAAATAAAACACCTTATGCTGGAAACTTCAGGTTGGTGATATTTTGAAGGTTTTATTGTAGAAGAGTTTAACGTTAATTCCTATTCAGAATTTTTGACTAAGAAATCTGATTTCACTAATAGTCTTTCAAATTAATAATTCAACGTACATGAGCTGAGATTTTCTTTTGTTAGAAAGGAAACAAACATCTTTCTGTATGAAAGTATAAATTGTATGGTTTCAGATACATCTTTGTGATAAGAAGTGACTAAGGCAAGTGGAATCTTTGCAGTTTTTAGGTTTTGCTGTATGCATATTTTGTTTCGAATCTAAAAAAATTAGGGACAGCAAGCATCTGGCTGTGGTTCTTGGGTTGCTCCTTGCGAGTTAATATTATCAGTACTCCTGTGAAACAAGGGATTTCAGTCATGAACAAAGATTTCATTTTTGCCACCTGAAAGGTTTACAAGTATTTGTTGTGTATTTGGTGTGTTGCTTAAAGGTGTAATCTGTTAAAGATCCTTTTTGATATCCACATCAAGAAAGAAACCTCCTAGAAACCATATTTAATACTACAGAGTGAAATTATATGTTAAATGTATTAGAGAACATAGCTGCTACAGAAATTGATTTTTCTTGGTGTAGAAAACTCAATTTGGCAAAGTTTAAAATTTAATTAAAGAAGAGATCTGGTTCAGGATAAAGATTGAACTAGTTAGAAAGCTGTAAGGTCTTTTAAGCACTTGTTTCTTTTTCAGATTGTGATATGGTCAATTCTAAGAGCTTTTGCTCAGAGTTTTGTTTATATCTTCTGTTTTGTCTTATTAGTAAACATTCATTTGTAACAAAGTTTGGAAGGTGCTGAATGGAAAATGGAAACACATGGTTATTGCATATTGAACCTAGAATCAAATGATTGCCTAAATATTTAATAACAAGCCATTCTTGTCTCAAAGACTTAAATTCTTTAATATCCAATTTGCAAATTTTATAAAATGGAGGTTCATATTTAGCATGAGCATCAGGGGAATGAAGAGCCTTCATTTATAACCTGGTAAATTAATTTGTTACTGGAGACCAATAGTAGTTGTACAGAATACTAAGACAAACTGTTATAATGTTTGAGGAAATGGAATCTCTTTTTCATTGGTGCTGAGAGAGCACTTAGGTAGAAGCCAGTTGCCTCTGAATATTGAATATAAATCATCTAAACCAGTGGTTCTCAACCTTGGCTATAGTTTAGAGTCACAGGCATTTTGAAAAATATTGATGCTTGGGTCCCATACCCTAATATTCTGATGTTGGTCTGGGCTATGACATGACCATAAGGATTTTTAAAAACTTCTTAGGTGATTTCAATATGTTGCCAAGGTTGAGAACCACTGATCTAAATTCACCTTAAGTTTTCTCATCTGCAAAAAAAAAAAAAAAAAAAAATCCTTGCTCCTTCCCTTCACTACCTCATAAGGATATTGGGGGTAAAGAAGAAAATAATGGGAAAGTGCTTGTGCTGTGGATAAAAAGTGCTATTGAAAGGCAAAGTTATATTTGTTGTATTTCAGCTGAAACTATGATCAGGAAGAAATGTGTAATTGAATTTGCTCTGTTGACTTTGTAAACCAGGAGCACTCTCTTTGGTTCTTAAATTTAGCAAAGCATGCAGATGGGTAAGAAAACATTACTATTACTCTTATTCATTCTATGGTCTTCTGTCATACTTGGGATAGGCTGGTTTAATTATCTGGTTTTACACAGGAAAGAAGAAATATTAAGTTTTAAAGTCTGTAATGGTCAATGGCTCACAATTCATTAAAACTTTTCATACAAAGAATTCTGTGGTTAATATATGTCATTTCTTAGTTGCCGTTATTTTTTCATTACCTGACTTTTGAACATTGAACCATTTATTTCACCTCCTTCATTCTTACTCCTGTAAGTTTGGATATAGATTTGATAAGGCACCTAAAGCAAGTAGGTGTTGCTCAGTTGAATACTTCAACTCATGGTTCCGTGATTAGGCATCTTCCGTCTTTTAGATATGATTTGACCTGGGAGAGAGAGTTTTTAAAAGAACAGAGCCCTAACCCACATAGTAGGTATTACAATTAACTTTTCATTTATGTCTCCAAACTGCTGTTTATATAGACTGTAATATTTATATTTTTGATCGTCTAAAAAAATGAACAGTTTGATAAGATAGAAACTTGAATTTTAAAGATGAGTATTGAGATTACATTCTAGAAATCAAGACCACCACTTTAAAGCCTTCCTGAAAGGAACAGTTCATACCTAACCCAAATGCTATTCTAATAAAGCATTCCTCAGTTTCTCCAGCTGAATGTAATCTCTCCTTCCTTGAAATTTCCTTGTCTTTATATTTATCCATACATAGCTCATGCTATATTACTTTGTACCTTGTATAAATTTATTTATATTTATTATTTGTTTATGTCTTAGCTCCCCTAAACATCTTAAGAAAGAACCTCTGATGGACTCATCTTTATGCTCATGTTATCAAACCCAATGTAGGAAGAAAAAAAGCTCTGAATTTACAGACGATAGTAACTAAAGGTAGATGAGAAAAATTCTTTTTGTATCCTATCCGAGTGAAGCAAATCTGAGGCTTGTAAGGAAGAAATAGTGACTGTGAATGCATTTTAGCCATTCCCCTTTCTTCTTAAATATTGGTAAACTCTGATACTTAGTTCTTGGTATAGATTTCTTATTTGTTTAGAATTAAAATTAGAATTCTGTATATTTTTTGAAATTCTTTTTTGCTTTAGTTTCTTAATAAAAAATTAAGACAAACATTAATCACCTGTGATTGCTTACATTTAAAACAAGGAATTTTTAAATATATTGGTCAGAAAGAAAAATGGTAATACCTTAGTAGTCAAATGTGTTGATGGAATTTACCTATAAATTCCATGCCTTTTAATAATGGAATCCACATTTTCCATGTTTAGAATGGACCATGGCCAGGGAATAATAATTCACTAGACTCCTGTTTCGCTATCGCCTCCACCCCCAGCTAACAGTTGTTTGATAATGCAGTTGTTTGCCAAGAGTTATGAGAAGCAGACATGGCTGAACAAATGGCTCCTGTGATCTAAAAGCTTAAAAGAATCAGTTGATCATGTTGCTGAAAGTTGCTTGATGTATTAATATGTTAAAATTTATACAAAGAGTTTTAATTTTCTAAAGGAAAATTAAGTAGGTGTAAAATTTCTGTATCCTTTTGTTCAGTGGGAAGAGATACCAGGGACAGCTTTACCAGTCTGTTGTCCTAATTTCTTTTTTGAACCCTCCCCCAAGCCATTTGCTTTTTATTTAATGTAGTCATTAAAATATTTTTGAGAGCAACATGTTCTCTACTTTTCAGAATATAGTTTGTTGAAAGAAGTAGCCCCTCAAGATTTACGATTGTCATTGTTCCGCTTCTGTGTATAGGATTTCATGATGAATGAGTGACTCAAGAAGTAAGAATCATTTAGAGAGTTTTCCTTAGGTCACTCTGTTGACAGTCCTTAATTTCTGTTTCTTTTCTGAGGGGGGGGAAAACATATAAGAGAAAGATTAGGGATTGTCTTTCTTCTCCCTCTTTTTCTCTATAAATGAAATGGAGGATGAAATTGAGTAATGGGAATGGTTTAGAGGTCCTGTCTCCTTTGAGAAGGCTCCTGAAATGATTTATTAAAATGCTAATATCCATTTAGATTAATTAGAGGCATATTGTAATGGGAGTAGGCGAGATATCTTTATTCTAATGTAGCTAATGTATTCATGTTTTCCAGCAACGTTTAAAAGGTTTTTTATTCAGCCGTGCCCTTTGTTGATTACCTTTACTTTCGAAAGAAAGGATACTTAAGGTTCAAATGGGAGGGGGTCAATGACTTCTCTCCCCGCTTCAACAGTCCAGAGAGTGATACATGTAGTTCACAACTAAATTGCCCAGAGCTCTACCAGCCTCACTAGACTCCACAACCCAGTGGGCAGAGTGAGGGGAGGGTACGCCTGGAGTACATTGAAAGGACAACCAACTGCTCTTTTAAGTAGTGACTCTACCAGGTAAAGGCTGGTGGGGTTTTTTGGTTTTGTTTTAACTCTCATGGCCTACATCTGTGTAACAATCCCTGCACTTCAGATTTTTTCAGATGCCTCTTTTTAAATGTTTTGAGGAGCTCAGTAATGTTCTAGCATTTTGGTTTTAAGGTAAGAACACTGGAGTAATAGTTCAGGAGTCACAAGCTCTAAGGCCTGGTAGTCCTGGTAGCCATGACATGATTCCTGAGCAGATTTCTTCCCTTTTAGGGCTGTTTCTTTATGTGCTTAAATGAGGAGATTGACCCAGCTCAGTGGTTCTCATTTTGGGCTGCTCACTAGAATCACCTGGGAAGCTTTTAATTTTTTAAACATCTTTATTGAGATATAAT
The DNA here is from genome assembly GCF_008692025.1 of Phocoena sinus. NCBI lineage: Eukaryota > Metazoa > Chordata > Mammalia > Artiodactyla > Phocoenidae > Phocoena > Phocoena sinus. The sequence continues at coordinate 72,482,442 of NC_045766.1, read as the reverse complement.
CAACATACAGTAAGCTACACTTACTTCAAGTGTGCACTTTGATAAGTTTTGACATAGGTATACACCCATCACAATCAAGTTAATATATACCTGGGAAGCTTTTAAAAGATAAGATTTCCAGGCAAATTAAATTAGATGGGGTAGGGGGGATGCACTCAGGCATCAGTAACACTACTTTTTTTTAAAGTTCCCAGTAATTCTCCTCTGACTAGAAATCACCATTCAGGACTGACTTTTGAAGAGACTGAGAGCGGAGGCAAAATCTCTTTTATGACCAGGAAAAACAAAACAAAACAACAACAACAAAATATATCTATATAGTTTATATAATATATAATTTGTTTTATATATATATTCATATATAAAACTCTAGCCCTTTACTGAGAACAAGTCAATGGCAGAGCCAGAGCTAGTAGCTGAGGCATCTAATACCTACCTCTTCTGTTTGTCCTTCTGTCATCCTTAGCTAAATATATGCAGTCATTTAAAAGAGAATGGACTTGAGGACACGGAGGGGGGAAGGATAAGCTGGGGCGAAGTGAGAGAGTAGCATGGACATACATATACTCCCAAATGTAAAATAGATAGCTAGTGGGAAGCAGCCGCATAGCACAGGGAGATCAGCTCGGTGCTTTGTGACCACCTAGAGGGCTGGGATAGGGAGGGTGGGAGGGTAGACGCAAGAGGGAGGGGATATGAGGATATATGTATAGGTATAGCTGATTCACTTTGTTATAAAGCAGAAACTAACACACCATTGTAAAGCAATTATACTCCAATAAAGATGTTTAAAAAAATAAGAGGTCAGTGTCCTTATTAGGATTCTTTCAGGGACAGTGGATTTAGTATCCTTCCTGAATCAGGGTGGTTATGAAATTTGAGTGCTAAACCAAAGCTGAGAAGCTGCACCTGTGGTTTGTCACATGTTAGAATCAAACTTTTGACCTCTTCGAAAAAAAGGGAGATATAATCATTGAAAATTGCTGCAGGAGAGAAATGGTAAAAGCTGGTGTTACGGGTTGGGTTGTGTCCCACCCCCACCCCCAAATTCATATGTCAAAGTCCCAGGTGCCTCATAATGTGACCTTATTTGGAAATAGGGTTGTTGCAGGTGTAATTAGTTAAGATCATACTGGAATAGGGTGGGTCTCCAATCCAGTGTGATTGGTGTCCTTATAAAAAGGGTATATTTGGACCCAGACATGCGCAGAGGGAGGATACCACGTGAAGATAAAAGCAAAGATTGAGCAGAAGCCACGGAATATCAAAGATTGCCAGCAAAACTACCAGGTGCTAGGACAGAGGAGGCATGGAACAGATTCCTCCCTCACAGCTCTTAGAAGGAACCAGTTCTGCCCACACTTTAATCTTGGACTTCTGGCCTCCAGAACAGTGAGAAGATAAATTTCTGGTTTTTTTTTTTTTTTTTTTTTGTGGTACGCGGGCCTCTCACTGGTGTGGCCTCTCCTGTTGCGGAGCACAGGCTCCGGACGCGCAGGCTCAGCGGCCATGGCGCACGGGCCCAGCCACTCCACGGCACGTGGGATCTTCCCAGACCGGGGCACGAACCCGTGTCCCCTGCATTGGCAGGCGTACTCTCAACCACTGGGCCACCAGGGAAGCCCCAAATTTCTGTTTTTAAGTCACCCAGTGTGTGGTATTTTGCTATGGCAGCCCTAGGAAATCAATATACCTGGTAAGTTTTTGCTCTACCAATTTTCCTATTTCTCTCTGGGGGCAACTTCGATGCTGTACTGTGTTGTTCACTGAATCAAGAGTAAGGCCAGGAAATATTTTCAAGGGTGTTATAGATTTGTTGGAAGGTCTTTTGTCAGGTTGCATTGGTAACCCAGAGTTTGTAAAGTACAATACGTAGTGTATGGTTAAGGGCATGGATTCTGGAGTCAAGACTGCCTGGATTCAACCCCAGTTCTACCACTTAATAGCTGCGTAACTTTGGAGAAGACGTTTGATTTCTCTGTACCTCAGTTCTCTTCTCTGTAAAAGGGGAACGGCGAGGGGAGTGCTAAATCGTTTATAGGATATGGTGAGGTTGAAATGAAAGGCACATTGAGCTGCTTTAGAACAGCGCCAGGAACATAGTAAGCATTCAGTACATTTCTCATTATAATAGGTAAATATCATTAAGAACCGACCTTGAGAAAAAAGCAATTGTGTGTGTGTGTGTAAAAAAAATTTTTTTAACACATTTGGTACTAAAATTAGGAATAGGAAACATTAAAAAGAAAGTATTCAAAGCAAGAGAAACTTTAGGTAGTTTAAGCAAAAGAGACAGATTAAGGGGTATTTCACAGAGGACCATGGCAAGAATGCAGCTGGACTTCACAAGGGACTTGCACAAGGCAAGGGAAAGGCATCAGGAGCCTGGGAGTATCGCTTCTTCCTCGTCTCTGAGACATCTCTTCACTCTTTCTCTTCTACATAGTTCACTTTGTGGAAAATGGCTGCCTTGTACCTCTTCGTTCAGATATCAACCCAGGATGAGATTGAACCCCTAGTCCTAATACCAAATTCGAAAGATAGGGACTCCACTTCCCACTCCAGTCAGCTGTGGTCATGTCATAGGGTGGGGAGCAGGTTCACTAGTACCGAAGCTGCTAGGGTCCCAAGTCTGTACCCAATGGCTGGGAGGGGAGAGGAGGGTAGTTGGGAGGCAGTCACAGAGAAGAGAGGCTGGATACCACACAAACACCAACAAACGTGCTTTTTGTTTTGTTTTGTTTTGTGGTACGCGGGCCTCTCACTGCTGTGGCCTCTCCCGTTGCGGAGCACAGGCCCCGGACGCACAGGCTCAGCGGCCATGGCTCACGGGCCCAGCCGCTCCGCGGCATGTGGGATCCTCCCACACTGGGGCACGAACCTGCGTCCCCTGCACCGGCAGGCGAACTCTCAACCACTGTGCCACCAGGGAAGCCCCCAAACGTGCTTTAAAAAAAAAAACAATTTATTGGAGTATAGTTGATTTACAATGTTGTGTTAGTTTCAGGTGTACAGCAAAGTGAATCAGTTACACATATATGTATATCCACTCTTTTTTTTTTTAGATTATTTTCCCATATAGGCCATTATGGAGTATTGAGCAGAGTTCCCTGTGCTATACAGCACGTTCTTATCAGTTATCTATTTTATATATTGTAGTGTGTTTATGTCAATTCCAATCTCCCAATTTATCCCTCCCCGCCTTATCCCCTGGTAACCATAAGTTTGTTTTCTACATCTGTGACTCTACTTCTCTTTTGTAAATAAGTTCATTTGTACCCTTTTGTTTAGATTCCACATGTGATATGATACTTGTCTTTCTGTGTCTGGCTTACTTCACTCGGTATGACAGTCTCTAAGTCCATCCACGTTGCTGCAAATGGCAATATTTCGTTCCTTTTTTATGGCTGAGTAGTATTCCACTGTATATATGTACCACATCTTCTTTATACATTCCTCTGTTGATGGACATTTAGGTTGCTTCCATGTCTTGGCTATTGTAAATAGTGCTGCAATGAACATTGGGGTGCATGTGTCTTTTTGAATTAAGGCTTTCTCCAGGTATACGCCCAGGAGTGGGATTGCTGGGTCATATGGTAGTTCTATTTTTAGTTTTTTCGGTAACCTTCATACTGTTCTCCATAGTGGCTCTACCAATTTACATGCCCAGCAACATGTAGGAGGGTTCCCTTATCTCCACACCCTCTCCAGCATTTATTATTTGTAGACTCTTTGATGATGCCCATTCTGACTAAGGTGAGGTGATACCTTGTAGTTTTGATTCGCATTTCTCTAATAATTAGTGATGTTGAGCTTTTCACGTGCTTTTTGGCCATCGACCATGCTTTTATTTCAAAGTTTGGCCATATAAAGAGTAGCACGTTTAGGGACTCTGAGAGGGGGGAAAAAACCAGGAGGCTGAAAGGGGTGAGGAGAAAAGGATACAGAGAGGAGAGCAGGGCAACCCCATAGAGGGATGGAGGCTCACAGCATGATAGCACCCGAGGGAGAGGACCAGCGACTCCATGCCAGACTCCGTCCTGAGAGGCAGCAGACACCACCTGGGCAGCAGGGGCTGCACCTTAGCAAGAGCTGGTTTGCTAAATAGAGGGCAAGAATAAGAAGCTCAGGTCCTGTGGATCTTGAATAAAGAAACTATGCTTCTTGCCTCATACTTCTGTTCCCTGCTTTAAGACAGAGACTAAAGGACGGTGAGATTTGAAATGCAGAGGAAAGCCAGCTCCATGATCTGCTCTTTGTTTGGCTGATCTTGCATCATTAGCACCCAGCTGCTCATTGGCTGCTCATCCTGAACAGCCAATGTGTTGCCCTCCGCGAATGTGAAAAATGGGGGTAATTGCATTGTTAATGAGTTGCTCCCTCTCTTGTGGGAATCATGCTTACATAGTTCATTGGATTCCTCTCCTGGAGGACCCCAAGTTTAATTTCGATTGTTTTGGGGGTCCTGAAGTGAACTTAGGGTCACAGCCTGGAGGGGAGTTGGGTGATGTGGTGAACTGAGGAAATATTTTAGGGAAAGGACAGATCTCAGTCAGCTCAGGATGCTATAGTGAAATATTATAAACGGAGTGGCTTATAAACAACAGAAATTTATTTCTCACATTTGGAGGCTAGAAGTGTGAGATCAGGGTGCCAGGGTATTCGGTTTCTGGTGAGAAATTCTCTTCCAGGTTGCACACCTTTCTAGTTGTATCCTCACACGGCTCACAGCAGAGCAGAAAAAGCAAGCTCTCTTGTGACTCTTTTAAGGCCACTAATCCCATTCATGAGAGCTTTACCCTTATGACTTCATCTATCCTAATTACGTCCTAAGGCCCAACCCCACCTCCTAATACCATCACTTTGGGGGTGGAGTTTCAACATATAAATTTTGAGGGGACACAAACATTCAGTCCATAACAGCAAAGGAATCATATGTTCAAATCCTCTACTGCTTCAACCAAGTGAAATGTTCCTGCTTCGCATGGGGTGAAACTTAAGAGCTGCAGGTTTTTGAGGTAGAAAAGGAGCTCTTATAGGAAGATGGAGCCAGGCATCCTCCCAGAGAGGGCTCAAGAGGACCTACTGCACCGTCCGCACCCTCCTCCCTGCCCAAGCGTGTATGTGTCTCCTGATTCCATGACCTGTTGTGGCCTGCCACACTTGCACCCATGTCCCTGACCTAGGGACCCTCTCGAGGAGTTGAAGTCTCTTCTGTGCAGCAGCCCCTCCCATGAGGAAGCACAAGATACAGTAAAGAACAAGGGTATTACAAGGTTTGTCCTCTGTGCATCTCTCACCCAGGGCCTTATCAGAGGTGGCTCGTGGAAAATTATGATTGACGCTTTCTTATCTCTTTTCCCATCAGCATCATGACTAGTGGCATGAATAAAATACTCAGAGCCTCTAGGGTAGGGAATCAGTGTAGAGCTCACTCTCCTCACCTGGATGTTCATTCATCTCTCATACATCTATTGAGCACCTTCTCCATAGCATGTACGGTGCTGTGTTAGGACCAGGTCCCTGCACTCCTGATCTTCGTAGATGTCATGCTTAATATTTCTGAGCACCTGCTGTGTGCTTTGCCTACATTATCTCATTTATTTATCACAACATCTTAATGGTATTCACTTTTTTGGGGATGTGAGTTGATTTACAATGTTGCGTTAGTTTTAGGTGTAGAGCAAAGTGATTCAGTTATACATAAGATAGCACAGGGAACTATACTCAATATTTTGTATTCACTTTTTATAGGAGAGACCTGAGGCTCTCAGAAGATAAGTGACTTGCTAAGTTTCGGAGTTGGGATTTGGACCCAGATCTGTGACTCAAAAGCTTGATCACTTTCCATTCAAGGGGGAGGCAGACACGTCAATAGACAAACAACCCATAACAAAGTGGGTGTTCTTGAAGAGGCAGACACAAGTAGTGGTGGTGGCTGACTTGCCTGGAAAGTCAGCAGAGACGCTGTGACAGTTGCTTTATTCATCAGGACTGGGAAGACAAATGGGCACAACACATGTTCCCTGCCCTCAAGCCACATTCAGGGTCTGTGCTAGCTCCTCTTCGCTTCGTCTCTCACCTCTGTGAACTGTCCCCTTTCGTCCTGCCTATTAGTTATGATCAGTAGTAACTACACAACCCCTGACCTTTGTCTGGGTGGCCAGATAAAATATAGGATGGCCAATGAGATTTGAATTTCAGATAAATGAATACTTTTTCAGTGTAAATATGTTCCCAGTGTTGCATAATATGTACTTATGCTAAAGAATTATTCATTGTTTACATAATTCAAAAAGAGACACGTACCACAATGCTCATTGCAGCACTATTTACAATAGCTAGGACATGGAAGCAGCCTAAGTGTCTATCAACAGATGAATGGGTAAGGAAGATGTGGCACATATATACAATGGAATATTACTCAGCCATAAAAAGAAACAAAATTGAGTTATTTGTAGTGAGGTGGATGGATCTAGAGTCTGTCATACAGGGTGAAGTAAGTCAGAAAGAGAAAAACAAATACCATAGGCTAACACATATATATGAAATCTAAAAAAAAATGGTTCTGAAGAACCTAGGGGCAGGACAGGAATAAAGATGCAGACCTACTAGAGAATGGACTTGAGGACATGGGGAGGGGGAAGGGTAAGCTGGGACGAAGTGAGAGAGTGGCATGGACATATATACACTACCAAATGTAAAATAGATAGCTAGTGGGAAGCAGCCGCATAGCACAGGGAGATCAGCTCGGTGCTTTGTGACCACCTAGAGGGGTGGGATAGGGAGGGTGGGAGGGAGGGAGACACAAGAGGGAGGGGATATGGGGATATATGTATATGTATAGCTGAGTCACTTTGTTATACACCACTAACACACCACTGTAAGGCAATTATACTCCAATAAAGATGTTAGATAAAAAAAGAATTATTCATTGTTTATCTGAAATTCAAATTTCACTGGGTGTCCTGTATTTTTATTTGCTAAATCTGGCAACTCTAAACCCAGCCAGAGACCTCTTGTTTGGTCCTCACAGCCAGAAGCCATACCTTTCTTAGCCCTTGGCTTTTCTGTGTAGCATCCTGATAGCAGCCTGGCCCTGGGCTCCTGGGTTCCACCCAAGCACCCTCACCTGCTGCTGTACATGCCCCAGCATGGGAGCGGGCTCTGCTGCTGCTGCAGAGAAAAGCTTTCGTCATATTTTCTTGCTCTGCTTTCTCTGATAGCACCTCCCTGGCACCACACTGGCAGGCTGGCACAGTCGGCAGAGCATGCAGGTAGAAATTGGCAGAGCTTCATCTCAAAGGAAATGGCCCAAGAGGGGAAAATGTTGAAACAGTAGAAGTCTGTGACCTAAACTCAAAGCACAGACTGTTAATAAATATCCTTCACTCTGCAGGTTGGAAGAAGCAGACATTTTTAGTTACTCGATTCTTTCCTCAGTTAGGGCTCCTGGTCCCTCTCCTCCTCTTCCCTGTTCAGATGTTTACGAAGGACCTACCATGAACACCATACGAGTAGCTTCATTTCCTTGAGGAAAACTTCTCCCTCAAGGATCTCATGGCCCAGCAAGGAAACCAAGGTCTGCCTAAATAGCTGTAACATACAGTAGAAAATTAACACCTGAGGGAAGTGCAGAGAGAAAACTATGGGACTTCAGAAGAAGAAGAAGAAGGTGAGGGAGAGGGTCAATCCAAGCTCCTTCGTGAAGGGGGTGTCTTTTGAGCAGACCCTCAAAGGATAAATAGTATTTAAACATTCTCATTTTGCTAAATAACAAACTGTTGAACACTGATTCATTAACAGCAATTTATAATTTGTCAAATGACCAGTTCACTAAAACCTTGTTTCTTTTAACTATTTATAGACTTTATAGCAATTTGTTTTTTACCAAAACTTCCAAATATTGTTTATTATTGTTTTTTAAAATCTCAGGCAATGTTCATGTCCCAAATATCAAAAATATCATAAGGTTTATTTCTCTCTTCCACCCGATTTTATTTTTTAATGTCTAAAAATTGTATCAGTTTCAGGTGTACAGCATTATAATTTGACATCTGTATTCACTACAAAGTGATCACCATTACAAGTCTAGCTGCCATCCATCACCATAGAGTTGATCCGCTTCACTCATTTTGCTTACCCCTTAACCCCTTCTCCTCTGGTAACCACCGATCTCTTCTCTGTATCTGTATACCTGTATCTGTGCATCTGTTCTTGTTTCATCCTGTTTGTTCATCCGTTTTGGGGTTTTTTTAGATTCCACATATTGGTGAAATCATATGGTATTTGTCTTTCTCCACCTGACTAGTTCACTTAGAATAATACTTTCAAGGTCCATCCAAGTTGTCGCAAATGGCAAAATTTCATTCTTTTTTATGGCTGAGTAGCATGCCATTGTATATATACACCACATCTTCTTTATCCATTCATTCATTGATGAACACTTAAGTTGTTTCCATATCTTGGCTATTGTAAATAATGCTGCAATGAACTTGGTGCATTTATCTTTTCAAGTTTGTGTTTTCATGTTCTTCAGATAAATACCCAGAAGTGGAATAGCTGGGTCATACAGTAGTTTTATTCCTAATTTTTTGAGGACTCTCCATACTGTTTTCCATATTGGCTCCACCAATTTACAGATTAGTAAGTGGATCCCCATCACCTATAGTCCATGTGATTTTCAATCTGGTGGTTTTACCCTGGTTTTTGGGTAGAGTCTGCTCATGAGCGCTTTAAAAGTAGGTTTTCCAGACTGGTGGTTGCTGAGCGGGAGGGGGTTGCGGGAGGGACGGAGTGGGAGGTTGGGGTTAGCAGATGTAAGCTTTTATATATAGAATGTGCTACTCTATAGCACAGAGAAACATATTCAATATCCGATGATATACCATAATAGAATACTTTTTAAAATAATGTATATTGTATATATATGTATAACTGAATCAATTTGCCGTATAGCAGTAATTAACACAACATTGTAAGTCAACTATACTTCAACTTAAAGAAAAAAAGGGAAAAAAGTGGGTTTTCCATTCCCTGCATTTCTATAGTCTTCCTGAGCATATTCCCTATTGGTTTTTCAAAGCCAAGAGCTTGGGATGCTTGACTGGCTTGTCTCTCCCATGCAGGTTCTAGGGGTTGGGGTGCCTGATGTGGAGCTCAAATCCCTTGTTCCTCAGGGAAGAGATTCATACCTTTGTGATCCCTCTGCGTGTGGATCACTGTGGCTAGGGTGTGAGTTTTTCTTTGAGGAGCCCGTCTCTCTGCTTCTCTTACCCATGTCAATGCTGTCCTTCTACCTTTTGTTGTGGAAGCTCTGTTCCTCCAGTTTTCAGGTCCCCTTCCGAGGGGATTATTCCATACATAGTTGTAGTTCTCTTGTGTCCACGGGAGGAGGTGAGTTCAGGATCTTGCTACAACACTGTCTTGAACCTTCTCTTTCCTGATGAATCTCTTCCAACCAACTTTAAACTCATTTCTCTGTGTACTTGGGCTTCTGCGACTCCACTGACTTGATTCCCACGAGTACAATTTTCTGCAGACACATGCTTGAAGCTTTCTCTATCGCATGACTATTCCTATGTAATTTTGACTTTTTTGAAATAAGCAGAATAATAAAGACAATAACAACAAACACCCACTGTTCAGCTTTAGCAAATCTTAACATTTTTCAATATTTGCTTCAGATAATTTTTCACTAGAAACAAATATTACAGATACAGTTGAAGCCCCTATATACCCTTGCCTGTGATTTGATTCCTTTCCTTTCCAGAATCTGAGACTTCTCTTTCCCATGTTTATTTTTATACTTTTCTACATATGCATGATTCCTTAAAGGTTTAGCATTGTTTTGCATATCTAAAAACTATTTGTGTATGTACATATATATCATAATACCGTTTATGTCCTTCTTTAACGTTATGTCCTTATGATTTATCCATACCTAAGCATAGAGCTGTTAATTCATTTTAGATTACTGTATAGCATTCCATTTTACAAATATACTACAATCTATTCATTCTTCTGTTGATGGACGTTTAGGTTATTTCCAATTTTTTATTATTACAAACAAAGCTGGAATACATTCTGTACATACACTATAGTCTCTCTAGAATATATTACTAGAAACGGCATTCTATAGGTTATACTCATCTTCACCTTTGTTAGGTATTGCCTAATTGATTATCAAAACATTTGGACCAATTTACTCTCACTAGCAATATTTCTGTTTATCGAGCAAGGGGCAGGGGCAAACCCCACAGATAACACGTGGTACATGCATGTTTCAACCTGCATGTATAAGGGAAAGTATGTGGTGCCTCAGATTCTGACCATTTCATGAGGAAGTGTGCTCAGGCCAGGCACAGCTGGACGCACTATGTATTGTATACAGGAGAAGGACTACACATTTCCTGTGACCTCACATGTTTATAGAGGTGTATGGAGGAATCAGGATCATCTGAGCAAGCTGGCTTTGTGATTAAGATTTTAGCCTTCCTGGCATGAGAAATGTGTCGGAAACAGCCCAATAATTTAGAGAATTTATAGACCGGAGTTTCTGCAGCCCTCCCCGAAGAGCCAGCTCATTGATAGGCTCCCTGAACAAGGCTCACAACAGTCGTCCTGCAGACAATTGGTTTATCTCTCTACATTACACCTCTGGCCTTGCTAAACATAGGCCTTCTGATGCAGGGAATGTATTAGTCGACAACATTGTGACAAATGTGCATCATGGGCTATGAAAGGCAAAAAGGTATTTTGGGACTTCTTGTCCACATCTGTAATACAAAGGAAGAAAGGGTGTTTTAAATTTTTTAATATAGGTCTTTAATCTATTTAGAATGTTTTGTTTTGGAGAAAGTAGAAATTTCATTATTAAAAAAATATGATTAACATATTATCCTTGTCCTATTTATTAAACAGCCTATACTTTATTCCATTGATTTACAATGCCCCCTCTGTCACTAATCAAGTTTTCATACATACATGGTCAGTTTGAGGGCTCCCTGTTCTATTCCTCTGGTCTATCCTCTACACATAGGCTAACACCATACACTCTTAGTTATTCTTACTTTATAATCAGTTTTCATTTTTGAAAGAGTAAGTTCCTCAACCTTGTGATTTTAAAAAATTGTTTTGGTTTTTCTTGGCCATTTGTTCTTCCATAGAATGTTAGATCTAACTTGTCAAGTTACCTGAAAATTCTGTTGTGATAAGTATTAAAAATAGAAAACATAAATCAATATACATATTGAATTACTAGATTTGGGAAGAACTGATTTTTTTAAAAGAGCTTATATCTTTATGATAAAGTGTATTCCCATCCATGATCATGGTATATCTCATTATCTTTTATGTCTTTCAATGTTATCTTTAAGGGTACAATAATTAGATAGGGTTCTCCACTTGGATTTGGAACAAATTGAGAAATAAAGGAGTAGTACTTAGGAGACAAAGATATTACCTTTTGCTGATAGAGACCAGGTTAGAGGATATGGCTTTGGGTCAGATAGTCAAGTTCTTGGTACTAAATATCAGTAAGCATTCAAAAGATTTATACAAACAATCTCAAAGATAGAACTATATATAGGACCCTGTCAGGAGTTTGCACCCCAAGAAGAAGAAAAACAGAACTGAGCCTAGCACGCCCACATTATTCTTCCTAAATTTACTATTTAATATCACTCTGTCCTCCAAGGAGCAAAATGAGTAAAGGGGCAGAGAGACTGAGAGGGTTTGTCATACCAGTAGAGCTCCTTTCAAATGGATAGAAATCTTACAAGTAGGAAAAAATATTCTTTCTTTATATTATATACCTTATATTAGGTTTTAGTCTTTTTAAATTGAGAATGGAATTTGTTTCCCATTACAGTTTTTCATTGGTTATCATGGGTATATAGGAATTCTATTGATTTATCTATGATGACCTCATTTTCAGCAACCTAAGAACCACCTTATGAGATAAGTAATGTTATTATTCTCTTTTAGGTAAACTGAGGCAACGGAGAGTTTAAGTAACTTGCTCAGGGTCACAGACGTAGGATGTGGTAGAGCCTGGCTCTTGCCTAGGCAGTCTGATTCCAGAGCTTTCACTCTAAATCCCCATGTAAACTTCTTTCACATGAACGCATAGTATCCGTTGTATGGATGACCCATCATTTATTTACTCAATCCCTATTGATGAATATTCAGTTTATTTCCAGTCTTTCCTTATTACAGGTACACTGCAACAAGTAACCTTGTACATATGTCATTTTAAACACATGACATGAAATAAATTTCTAGCATAACAAGATGTCCTAGGTTCATCTTGCACTTTTCCTGCCCCAGACCTGGAATCAATTGTTCTATCAAGGAGCCTGGTTACTTTTAGTGGGGAATAGTATTTAGAAACCAATTTCTGGGCTTTTGACACGTATCTTTTACTGAGACTCTCTTAATCTTTAAATGTCTAGAAAATGTCTTCACTTTGCCCTCACTCTTGAATAAGTTTGACTAGGGGAACAAAGTCTAAGTTAACAATTCCTTTTCCTTAGCACTTTGAAAATATTACTCCATTATTTTCTGGCAGGATAAGAAGTTTGCTGTCAGTCTAATTATCACTTCTCCATAGTTAATCTTTTTTCTATAATGGCTATTAAGATTTTTTCTATAAACTTATTATTCCACAATTTCACTTCAATGTAACCAGATGTGAATTTATTTTTATTTATCTTGCTTGATACTCAGCATGTACTTTTTATATGAGAACTCATGTTTTTCTTCAATCCTAAAAACTTTTCAACTATTTTTATAGCTTTATTGAGACATAATTCACATACGATAAAATTCACCTTTATAAAGTATACAATTCAGTGGTTTTTAGTATATTCACAAAGCTGTACAACCATCACCACTAAGTCAAGAACATTTTCAATACAGCAAAAAGAAACTCCATACCCATCAGCAGTCATTCCCCATTCCTCCCTTCCCTGATTCCCTGGCAATCACTAACCTACTTTCTCTCTCAATAAATTTCCCTATTCCCTATAAATCATGTGTGACCTTTTGTATCTGGCTTCTTTCGCTTAGCATAATTTTTTCAAGGTTTGTCCATGTTGTAGCATGTGTCAATATTTCTTTCCTTTTTATGGCTGTATAATATTCCATAAGTATATACTGCATTTTTTGGTCCATTCACCAGTTGAAGGACATTGTAATTTCCACTTTTTGGCTACTAAGAATAATGCTGCTATGAACATTTGTGTCCATATTTTTAGACAAACATGTGCATAAAAATATGATTTCAATTCCCATCAGTGGAATTCCATAGAAGTAGAATTGCTGGATAATATAGTAACTCTAACTTTAAAGTTTTGAGGAATGGCTAAACTGTTTTCCACAGTGACTGCACCATTTTACATTCCTACTAGCAGTGTATGAAGATTACAACTTCTCCAAAACCTCACCAACACTTGTTCTTTTTAAAAAAAATTCTAGCCATCCTAGTGGTAACTTGTGGTTTTTAAATAATTTTGAATATCTTCTTATGTACTTATTAGCATTTACATAAGTTCTTTAGAAAAATGTCTATTCAAATTTCTTGCCATTTTTAAATTGAAAAACTTGTCTTTTTATTGTTGAATTGCAGAGGTTCTTTATATACCCTAGCATGATGGTGCCCTCTTGAAGTACACAAACTTAATTTGATGAAGTCAAATTTATCTGTTTCTTCTTTTGTCAGTTGGATTTTTGGTATCATACCTGAGAAACCATTGCCTAATCCAAGGACATAAAGACTTATTCCTTTGTTTTTTTCTAAGAGTCTAATAGTTTTAGTTTTACATTTTAGTTTTACATTTAGGTCTATGGTCATTTGGAGTTAATTTTTGTTTATGGTGTGAGGTAGGGGTCCAACTTCATTCTTTTGCAAGCAGATATACATATGAACTTTTTTAAAAACATCTTTATTGGAGTATAATTGCTTTACAATGGTGTGTTAGTTTCTGCTTTATAAAAAGGTGAATCAGGTATACATATACATATATCCCCATATCTCCTCCCTCTTGCATCTCCCTCCTATCCTCCCTATCCCACCCCTCTAGGTGGTCACAAAGCACCAAGATGATCTCCCTGTGCTATGTGGCTGCTTCCCACTAGCTATCTATTTTATATGTGGTAGTGTATATATGTCCATGCCACTCTCACTTCCTCCCAGCTTACCCTTCCCCCTCCCCGTGTCCTCAAATCCTTTCTCTATGTCTGTGTCTTTATTCCTGTCCTGCCCCTAGGTTCTTCAGAACCATTTTTTTGGATTCCACATATAACACATGAACTATTAATTTTCAAACATTTCTTCCTCACAATTCTCTGCATTCTTTTCTTATGAGACTTTTAAAAGAGATTGGAATGGAGACTCAACCTATTCTGTATGTCACTTGACTGCTGTTACATTTTTTACATAAGAGTATTTTTCATAGTGTTTACTCCTCTGTCATATTTTAATTCACAAACTTTCTCTTTGTGTTCCGGTTTGCTAATTTTTTAAATCATTGAATAAAGATTATATTTACAATATTTCTAAACTATTTTTTCTGATTAAGGAAAAACCCATTTAATTATTAGTTTTGAATATGTAATATAGGTACATTGTACAAAATTCAAAAGATATAAAACATAATGAAGAGGTTAGTGGCTTTTTAAAAACACATCTGTTCTTGTTTCATTTTTGCCAGTTTTTGTTTCATAATTTTGTATCTGTGTAATGCATATTATTCACAGAGCTAGATGAGCAGCGGGACGGATAGGAGAGAAGCCCTGATGGTGAAATGACAATGGGAAGGAAAGAGGGAGGGTTTGGGAACAGTGAAGAGTTGAGTTTGATAGGAGAAAAGCTTGTGCAATGAAGTCTAGTGGGAGGCAAGGCTGGAAAGGTGGGTTGGGGTCAGTCTGTGGACTTTGGAATAAAAGGTGAGAAAAGGTTAGTTGAAAAATTTGAACATTATTCTCTTAGCAATGTAGTCTTTGAAGATGTTTTTCACCACACAACAAATACTGTCCTTTAGGAAGATTAATATGTTTTAAATAGGCCAAAGAGAGAAGATTGGTAGTCTAGGCCTCATCAAAAGCTTTCTGTCTCAAGTGAGTACTCTCCCCCTTGCTCTGCTTGACCTCCTTTTAAAAAAATAAAAATAAAATGTCATGTATTGATTTTAATTTTTATGAAAGCAATGATCTACATAGTTTTTTTTTAACCTCTTTTAACAGGTCTATATGCTGATTCTAAGCCAGATGTTTCAGATATTTCCTGCAAGGCTTGATTTTAGTGTCAGTCTGTAGTGAAGTACTCTGTTTTGTTGACTGCTCCTTAGAGTTCCCACTTCCACTCTGGGTGCAGAAAGGGGCCACCCTCCAGAGGCACCCGGCTCCCCGGGTCCTGCAGCATTCTCCCAGCAGGGGGCAGCAGCGGCACACTTCAGAGTCTCAGGGGAGGGTGGGGTGTTGTGGGGTGCCCAGTGGGGAGGAGCTCACAGAAGGAAACCCATTGAGTGCAAAAAGTTAACTAGTTCCTCAACCCACTTCAGAGCCAAACCCACACCCTGCGGTGGGTTGAGCCACAAACACTGTTTTCTGTAAAGCTGACAGAGTCTTCTCTTATGGAGGGAGGAGGATGCTCTCAATACTTTAGAGGACCTGGTTTTTTTTTTTCCTTTCTCCTAATTCTTTATCCTCTGCTTTTGCCCATGAAAGTTCTAGTTCCTCCAGCTTTCCTTTTCCATTCTTTCATTTCCTCCAGTTTCCCACCACCATGGTTGTGGGTCCATCCAAATAATCACCTCCTTGACACTAGGTCACACTGGGAAGAAGAGATGCAGCGTGAGGGAGGGGCAAGCTGGCTGGCTTCCTGAGCTCCTTGCCTCCCTAGAGGCATCATTTTTCAATTAGATTAGAGACTCGAATCACCTCTAATCAAAGACACCTGGCAATCTCTTGCTCATCATCCTGTTCCCACTCACTTGCTGAATCCTCTGCCGGGACAGGATGAGAACATGGGCACCACCCCTGCAATCTGGCCTGTAACTTTGTCTACACTTGCATGCCATGTGGAGAAGGAATTCCTGGGGGCAGAACACGTGGAGTTGGGGATCAAAGCACTGTGGTGGGAGATAGTTTTTCAAAGATCCCAAAAGAACGTGATCCTAGTACTTTCTCACTGCTTTCCCCCAAATCTGCTGTTACGATGCCCTATGCAACATGGCCAGCCTGGCATATTACTGTAGAGGCGGTGTGGTGTAGTAGAAAGCACATGGGACCAGGACACAAGCCATACGCTTGACTTTACTGCTGTGTGGTTTGGGGCAAGTCACTTACCTTCAAGCCTCAGTTTACTCTCCTGCAAGTGGATATTGATAATACTGTCTATAACCACCTTACAGAGTGGAGATAGCCAAGTAAGATAATGATATGAAAAGGTTTTATAAACAATAGAATGCTTCAAAACTATCATTTGTCACAACTTTTTTTTTTTTTTTTTTACTTAATTTATTTATTTTTGGCTGTGTTGGGTCTTCGTTGCTGCGCACGGGCTTTTTCTAGTTGTGGCGAGCAGGGGCTACTCTTCATTGTGGTGTGTAGGCTTCTCATTGTGGTGCCTTCTCTTGTTGCAGAGCATGGGCTGTCGGCACACGGGCTTCAGTAGTTGTGGCACGCGGGCTCAGTAGTTGTGGCTCATGGGCTCTAGAGCACAGGCTCAATAGTTGTGGTGCACGGGCTTAGTTGTTCCGTGGCATGTGGGATCTTCCTGGACCAGTGATCAAACCCATGTCCCCTGAACTGGCAGGTGGATTCTTAACCACTGCGCCACCAGGGAAGTCCATGACTATTTCTTTTTGAAGAGCAGTTTGGCTTCTGTTTCATGGGCACAGAATCAGGTATTGGGACAAACTGGATTCTCGTGGGTTCCAGGGCTATTGGGAGACAAGTCAGGATAGAACAGAGTGGGACTATTTCTAGGGACTTGGCTCCTAGCCCTTTGTGAGAGGAGGGGTTTCTTTCTTTCCCTTGGGCCAAGGGAGACTAATAGGGTGATCTACCTCTAGAATTCTGGGTCTGGACAAGATCACCAAAGGGTCATTAGTCTTAGGCCATTTCCCTGTCTCTCACCTAAGACTGCATCTAAACTACCTCAGATAGATAAGAAAGAATATGGTATATAGTCTGTTAAGCTGTTTCTGGGGAGATTCCATATCCTCTCCTGGCAATTCAGAATCAAGTATATTTTACAGTGAGCTGTCATTTGTATTTCACTTTTCGCCTTTTTCTGCAGTTGAAGGTTTTGAACGCTTCAAGGGCAGGAAAAGCATGCGTTCATTTTCCTATCCCATCTCAGCCCAGCACAGAGTGGCCCTGGGGTCCAGTGTGTTTGGCTGAACTGTATTGTTCTATCCTCACCAGAACTAGGAAATATGCTAGTCACTGTTCTTTGACAGTTTTACATGTAGTATTTGTAAAGTTCAAAACAAACATTGCAGTAATTTGGCTTGCAGCTTCTCTCCTAATCCTCCCTCCTTTGGGAATTGACCAGGATGGGGGTAGGAACTGTCAAGACTGAGCTCCCTGTTTCTGCTCAAGAAACGCCCTGTGTTGGCTTGGCTTGGGCTCCCCTCCCTTTCTTATCAAATGAAATCAGCCACTGAAGGAAATTGGCTTCTCCAGATTGTGAGAGACAGGAAGCAGCATTGAGAAGCAATGTCCTGGGAGGGAAGCCAGAGAATTAGCTCCAGGCCCAGCCCAGTCAGTGCCTGGCCCTGGCCTCCTTCCCTACAGCTCTGTCCTGTTCTCACAACCTCCAGCCCCTCCTCTCCTTTTCCTGGGTCCTGGCATGTGAGGCTGAAAGGGACTGTAGTTATCATCAAGGCCAGTACTCCCAAGTCTTCCAGCCTGTGCTGGATGCTTCCAGAGATGGGAATTTTGCTGCTTCCCCAAGGAATCAGCTCCATTTTTGCCTTTTATCCAGATGAAATCTGCCTCCTCCAACAGTCCCCTCCTGCTCACCTGGGCCTCTCTCCTTCCTCCATGGGACAGCCCTTCAGATGCCTTAGTCTGACACCCCCAGGAGAGGTCCTAATAAAAGCATCAGTTTCTCAGAAACTTACAAACCCTAAGGGCATCTGAATTAGAATCTAAGTGGGAAGGAAATGCTGAGGACAATGCCATTGATCATCCCTTTCCTTGCCAAGGAGACCTGTGTGGTTTACCCTGATGTTTTGTATGGCCTTGACATACTGCTTTTGCCCGCCCCCCCACTGTGTGTCCAGTGTCTTCTAGAAGAATTTGTTTTCCCATCCAGCTCACTTTTTTTTAAAATTTTTATTTATTTATGGCTGTGTTGGGTCTTCGTTTCTGTGCGAGGGCTTTCTCTAGTTGCGGCAAGTGGGGGCCACTCCTCATCGCGGTGCGCGGGCCTCTCACTATTGCGGCCTCTCTTGCTGCAGAGCACAGGCTCCAGACGCGCAGGCTCAGTAATTGTGGCTCACGGAGCTAGTTGCTCCACGGCATGTGGGATCTTCCCAGACCAGGGCTTGAACTCATGTCCCCTGCATTGGCAGGCAGATTCTCAACCACTGTGCCACCAGGGAAGCCCCCAGCTCACTTTATTAATTTTTGCTAAAATATTTAGAAGTATATTTAAAGACATCATGACATTCTGCCCCTAAATACTTCAGTATATATCTCTTTTCAAAACAATGGAACAGGGACTTCGCTGGTGGCGCAGTGGATAAGACGTCACGCTTCCAACGCAGGGGGCCGGGTTCCATCCCTGGTCAGGGAACTAGATCCCACATGCATGCTGCAACTGCAACTACTCCCAACTAAGGAGCCCGCCTGCAGCAACTAAGACCTGGTGCAACCAAATAAATAATAAACTAAAATAAAACAGTGGAACAATATCTTTATTTTATTTTAAAATAATTTTTCAAGATTGAAGTCAAGTTGATTTACAATGTTGCGTTAGTTTTAGATGTACAGCAAAGTGATTCAGTTTCACATATGCATATTCTTTTTCAGATTCTCTTCCCTTATTGGTTATTACAAAATATTGAGTATAGTTCTCTGTGCTATACGGTAGGACCTTGCTGGTTATCTATTTTATATATAGTACTGTGTATATGTTAATCCCAAAGGCCTAATTTATCCTTCCCCCCAGTTTCCTCTTTGCTAACCATAAGTTTGTTTTCTATGTATGTGGGCTTATTTCTGTTTTGTATATAAGTTCATTTGTATCTTTTTTTTTTTTTTGGCGGTATGCGGGCCTCTCACTGTTGTGGCCTCTCCCGTTGTGGAGCACAGGCTCCGGATGCACAGGCTCAGCGGCCATGGCTCATGGGCCCAGCCGCTCCGCGGCATGTGGGATCTTCCCGGACCGGGGCACGAACCCGTGTCCCCTGCATCGGCAGGCGGACTCTCAACCACTGTGCCACCAGGGAAGCCCCAAATTAAAAAAATTTTTAAACCACAAAAAATACTTTCCTGCAGAGCTGAAATCAAAATATAATACCCAACAAAATTAATTATAATTTCCTGATATTGTCTAATACTCAATCCAAGCTGAGAAGTGGAGGGGAGCATCCCAACTTCTGGATTTATCCGACTGCTTCCTTGTTGTAATGTTCTTCTAGCTGGTTCTTCTATGCCCTTTATTTCCTATAAATGGTAAGTTAGATTTTAGGGCTTGATTATATTCAAGTTAAACATTTTTAGCAAGGATATACCCTCGATGATGTTGGGACTTCACGTTGCCTCACATTGGGAGACATGTCTGGTTGTCCTACTATTGGTGATGCTAAGATTACCCCATGGATTAGGTGTTGACCCCTTCATTGTGTTTTTTCCATTTTGTAACCAGAAAGAAATCTGTGTGGTTGCTGTATTATAGCACTATACAAATGTCAAATGATGTGTATTTTAAAGTCACAATTGATCAGAAAAAGAAAAGGCAGGGCCGGGATGGATGGAGGTTCCATCTCTATTACTGTGTTCTGTTCTTATATAAATCATTTAACACTCAAGGCGCCTCAGTTTTCCTATCTGTAAAATAAAGGGTTTGAACTAGAAGATCTCTAAGGTTCCTTCTAGCTTCAAACTTCTTTTTAAAAAAGGTTCAATTGTAGTAAAATACACATAACATAAAATTTACCATCTTAACCATTTTAAAGTGTACAGTTCAGTAGTTATGTATATTCACATTTTTATGCAGCCATCACCACCATCCATTACCAGAACTTTTTCATCATGCAAATATGAAACTTAGTACCCGGTAAACAACTCCACTTTTTCCCCTCCCTTCAGTCCCTGGTAACCACCATTCTACTTTCTGTTTCTATGAGTTTGACTACTTTAAATACCTCATATAAGTGAAATCATATAGTATTTGTCTTTCTGTGGCTGGCTTATCTCACTTAGCATAATGTCTTCTGGGTTCATCTATATTGTAGCATGTGTCAGAATTTCCTTCCTTTTTAAGGTTGAATAATATTCCATTGTATGTCTATACCACATTTTGCTTATCCATTCAGCTGTCCCCATGGACACTTGGGATGCTACCACTTTTGGCTATTGTGAATAATGCTGTTAAGAACAAAGGTGTACAGATATCTCTTAGAGACCGTGCTTTCAATTATTTTTCCTGTATATCCAGAGTGGTATTGCTGGATCATATGGTAATTCTATTTTTAATTTTTTGACAAACTGCCTGTTTTCCATAATGACTGTACCATTTTACATTCCCACCTACAGAGTACAAGGGTTTCAGTATCTTCATACCCTTGCCAACACTTGTTTTCTGTTTATTTTTTGATAAAACCATCTTAATGGATGTGAGATGTTACATGGTTTTGATTTGCATTTCCCTGATGATTAGTGATGTAGAGCACATTTTTCATATTCTTCTTGGTCATTTGTATGTCTCCTTTGGAGGAATGTCTATTCAAGTCCTTTGACCATTTTTTTTTTTTTTTTTTTTTTTTTTTTTTTTGCTGTACGCAGGCCTCTCACTGCTGTGGTCTCTCCCATTGTGGAGCACAGGCTCCGGACGCGCAGGCTCAGCGGCCATGGCTCACGGGCCTAGCCGCTCCGCAGCATGTGGGATCTTCCCGGACCGGGGCACGAACCCATGTCCCCTGCATCGGCAGGCGGACTCTCAACCACTGCGCCACCAGGGAAGCCCCTTTGCCCATTTTTAAGTCGGGCTATTTGGTTTTTTGTTGTACAGTTGTAGGAGTTCTTTGTGTATTTTGGATAGTATCCTTATCAGATACATGATTTGCAAATATGTTCTACCATTCAATGGTTTTCCTTTTTGTACTGTTGACTGTGTCTTTTCATGCACATAAACTTAAATCTATAAAACTTGAACCGCAACTCGTCCTCTCATCTTTGGCCCATAGCTGCAGCCTGAGGACCTTAACTTCTCTTCCCTAAATAAGTGGCATTCCTATCTCACTGCTTCTCTGATGATTCAGTTCTCAGAATAGAATTCTAAGTTCTTAATGACTGGAGTAGACCTTAGAGGTCTCGCCCAACCTCATTTCACTAATGAACAGACTGGGGCCCATTGTTAGCAACAGAGCTGGATCTGGTCTTATCCCTCTCTATCCGGGGCTCTTTCTATTTCACCAACACTGTGATTCAACTCCACAAGTCTACTGGTTATTTTAGTAAACTCAAGAAACATAATCAACTACAGGGAAAGACAACCAGGCTGTTAAGAGGGAATTTTAGTCTACCAAAGCTCTGCCATGGGGAAATATGCATGTGTTTGTTATATGTAACCTATTTACATATTCAAAAACCTTTTTACATTCTAAAAGCAATTACACATACCTGGGATCATGTGAGTGCTGTTTTCTGGTAGGTTGGAAGCTGGCTTAGGGACCAGGAATAAGGGGTGGAGATCAGTGGGCTTCTCTGGGTGAAGTGTAACTTGCAGTATTTCCAAGGAATCAACATTAAACTTGTAAAGAGGATGGTCATTATTTCTTATCTGCCCAGGCTCCATCCCTCTTCTTCTGATAAAAGCACTGATTTTCTTTAGGATGCCACTCCTTCTCCACATCTAATTCATATAGTTTGGATGGAACTTCAAGAGTAAGCATATGACCCAGTCCACAAACATCAGTACGTTCTATCACCCAGCCACAGTGAATGGTGAGGGGAGAAGCACTTGACCCCAGGTCATACCAAGGAGACTCAGTCCTGGGACTTTTGCTGGGCTATTTTGAAAGAGGCCCTCTTTCTGCTGGGATTGCTAAACTAGTAGGATGTTGGCCTGGAACCGCCAGTAGCCATTCTAGATGCCACCTGGGAAGATTCTGCCTGATGGGGTGGCCACATGGAGGAAGATGGGGGTGAGACCTGGAGAGACAGATTTTTGAAAGCATTATTTGAGCACTTGGATTCAGGTTTGCCTTAAATCAGACTTTTTGAGTATATGAATCAATAAATTCCCCTTTTTGCTTAAGCCAGTTTGAGTTAGGTTTTTATCATTAATAATTAAAAGAATCCCAATTATTCCAGATTGTACTTTAAAATGCTTGTGTAAATTATCTGGAGGAGGGTATAAAAATAATGGACAAAGAGTGAGACTGATATTAATTTTTTTAGAATAAAAAGTCAAATTGATGGGAATAATTCTGTAGGGAAATTGTGTGAAACCACGTTATCGATAAGAAAATTGACTGTTAGGTTTAGGTTTCAGTGTAAGCAAGTGGCTGGTAACATATTTAGGAAACAATAACGTAAATTCTGTGTATAGTATGACAAGTTGCAAGACAAAGAATGAGAGGCATTAAAGGCTCTTTAAGAACGTATTGTGCGGAGATGCTACTGTTGCCCCAACATATTGGAAAAGTATAAAAGGAAAAAAAAACCAGTTAAAATGATTCATTCCACCCTTGTGTAGAACTAGTGTGCCGGATTCATTCCGTTTGACTTTCTGGATCCACTCTCCACACTTTATCTATCCTGCTCTATGCTCAGGGCAGTGGACCTGTATTGACTACATCAACCGTTTCTGTGTCCTTTGTCTTCTAGGTGGGATCCTTAACTGGGAGCCCTGACAAGAGATTAGAGGCAGAGAGGAGAGAGCAGTTGGGGTATTTATTTCCCTGGTTCCCTCCTATCAGGGTTTCTTCAGGGTGGCTGCTTCCCTAGGTCAAATGTCCTCTCCATGTCACTTTTGGACCTTCTCGCCTTCTGGATTCTGATCATTGTGGCCTCCCCTCAGTCCTAGGGATGTTAACAGCCCTTTGTGGCAAGTCCTGGGTTCCTGTACTACCACATCTTTTTACTAGTCCTTCTATGAAACCCTCCTCCAATTGCCTGATTTGCATGTGCCAAGTCTTCGCTTCTGGGATCCTGTCTGATACTCATAATATGTTCACACTTGGAAAATTACATTTGTTTGTGATTGCTACGCCTCAAGAGAAATACAAGCAAAGTAGGAAAAGTCTAAAGGAGTGGAACCAATGTGATCAAGGGGCTAGGAGTGAGAGAAGAGTCACGTGGGGACAAATCACAACCTGATGCTTGGGCATAAAATCCTTAAATGAATAACTTATACATTAGATTACAGCAGAGGATATTAGTACTGGGAGCACATCCTGACCTGCAGATATATTAAATAAATAAAATGAAGTATTACTTCATGGAGAGGATTGTACACTTGTGAAGTTCATTACCCTAAGAGGTGGTGTGATTTGAAAGTAAAGATCAATTCCAAAAATGACTTAAATACAGAAATTAAGGAATTTTAAGTCACTAAGGGAAACTTAAATTTTGAGGTTAATATTGGCATATGAGAGATGGAAATGGGCTGGCTGAAATAGAGCTGACCAGGAAATTCTTAATGTTTAACAATAAAATAAAATTTGAACATGAATAAAACTTCAATTAGCTTTCCATTTTCCACTTCAGTTAACCCTTCTGAAAACAAATACCTTCAATAGTGTTATTACCTCTTTTTACCTCTTTTTTTTTTTTGGATTCCAAACTAGGGTCCATGGACCCAAGTGGTCTGTAAATAGGATTCTATTTCAATATATTTATTTCCTTTATAACACTATTTATTTTATTTCCTACATTTAAAAACATGATTCTGAGCTAAAATATTACACAAATGACCTACCTGTGAAACAGAGATAGACTCACAGACGTAGAGAACAGACCTGTGATTGCCAAGGGGGAGGGGAGGTGGGGGGGATGGATTGGGAGTTTGGGGTTGGCAGATGCAAACTATTATACATAGAATGGATAATCAACAAGGTCCTACTGTATAGCACAGGGAACTATATTCAGCATCCTGTGATAAACCATAATGGAAAAGAATATAAAAAAGAATGTATGTATATATACATATACATATATATATATATATAAAACTGAATCACTTTGCTGTATTCCAGAAACTAACACAACATTGTAAGTCAACTATACCTCAATTTTTAAAAATGTTAAACACACAGACACACAGACATACGTGATTCTGAGGAGTCCACAGGCTTTTCCAGACAATGAGAGGGGTGTGTAGCATGAAGAAGATTAAGATTCCCTTGTGGACCCACCAGCCATCTGGGGTTCCCATGGTGTTACAGAGAATGACATTGCCTTGCTTCACAACTCTTGCAAGGATCCTGGTTACCAGGGCACTTCCCAGCTCTTGTAGAGGCAGGGAATGTTCTCATTTTGATCTAGATGCAGAGGGCACAGAGGACTGAGTTGGGGCAGAGACTGATAAGAAACATGCAGATAAGGGGCCTGGGATGATAGGAGTCATCTTCCAGGCAGAGCAGCAGTGGACACATGCCTTCCTTGGTTGCTGCTAACATAGACTCTCTCCTTGGCTGATCTCATCCTGCAGCTCTGGACTCACTTTTAGGACTGTCAGACCAATGCTTAGGTCTCTTCATCTTTGCCCAGCTCTTTAGAGGCTACACAGTCCTGAGCCAGCTTACTCAGCCAGTCATTGCTTTGTCCTCAGTGTATAACCCTTTGAGGAGCAGACTGATGACTCTGAGACTTTGGATCCCTCAGCTGGTGCTTCTAATCATGTGGCCCAGGGACCAAAGCCTCTGACAAGCTGAGGACCACACCATATAGTTGTGCTGGATCCCTGCAAAAGAACACTGAGCAGAGGGGAGGAGTGGAGGCAGAAATCTCGCCTCTGTTTTACATGTGGGCTGTGTATCTCTTCTAATCACACAAAGACATTGTCCAGCAGAAGTCCTGAACCAGAACTACCAGTGGTACTGCCCACCTAGTAACAAATCCTTCCCCAGATGTTTCACTGTGTAGTTTAACCTTCATAAAATCATGGTCTCAGGCTTAGGGGGTGCTGAAGTTCTGAATAGCTACTTAGTCTTCTAACCCCAACCCCAAATACCATATCCAAATCCCCTTTGAATAAAGCATACATTTAGGTTCTTACATTATGCCTGCAGCAATCTCTCTCTCTCTCCTTTGTACTAACTCATTGTTTGCAGTATCCTCATGGATTAGTCAAGAAATAAATATAAACTATCTTTAATCTTTTATCTAATTCATAATGCATATCACTGGTAGACACAATCAACAGAAAATAAAACCAAAAACATCGCTTATACCGAAACATTTAAAAATGTGTTTTAGCTAAAAATTAAAAATCTTCTAGACAAAATTAAGGCCTGTAAAATTTGAGTCAGAAAATCTGGACTTGATAGAAACAAGAGCCATAAAGAAAATCCACAGTGGGTGTATCAGCTAAGGCATTTTCAGTTGCAAGGAACAGAAAGTTCAACTAAATTGGCTAAAAAGGGGGAGTGGGGGGAGATTTAATGGCTTGTATAACTGTGAAGTCCATAAATAGCTGTTTCAGATGTAGTTTGATCAGGGCTTCAGTTCAGTTTCCATGGAGACCTATAGGTCCTGTCCTCCTCTATGTGGTGGCTTAGCCCTCAGCCAGGCTTCCCTCATGGCAATGAAATGGCTGCAGTGCTTCCCAGCTTCACAGCTTCATATCACACTAGTCAATGGAAGAGAAGAGAACTGCCTTCCCAGAACACCCCACCAAAAGTTATTTTCCAACCTCACTAGCCTGAATTAGGTCACATCCTACCCCTGCAATAATAACAGTTCACTGGAGTTGGGATTTTGCTGATGAGCCCTGGCTTGAGCCATGGTCCTTTTTAAGCTGGGGGTGGTTAGCTTTCCTCAAATCCCCTGGATTGCCTAGTGGATATACGGTTACCAGACCAAAGTTGGGGTACTCACCAGGAATAAGGAAATGGATGGGGGATGATGGGACAATCACAATGTCACTGAACATGGCAGAAACTTTAGTAAAATCTGATACAGATCTGATACAGATAAAGAAACCAAGAAATGAGACAAAACTAAATTTAAAGATTTAAATGAAAAAGAATTGATCCTAGTGAAAAACATTTCAGTTGAATAAAAAGAAAAATGGAAATGTTTCAAATAAGTGTCATAGAAAGATGATCAAGGAATTAAATTGATTTCATGGTGTTTTTTCCAGAAAACACATTCCTGATGAAAATTCATCAATGTTAGTATCATTCATTTGAAATGTTGGCATTGAAAACCTCCTTGGGGACAAAATGGCAGGGATGGAAATATTCTCTGGCCCCCTAGTGATGACTGCCTCTTTGAGGTGCCCGTAAGCCATCTCATTAATAATCCATTTTGATTCTGGGACTGGCAATAAATACAATGGCTTGTGATGTGTAGAAGTGAATTTTCTCACTGTTTTGAAAATTGTAATGTGTCTGTCTCCAGAGGTCTGTCATTTAGACAATGCCTCAAGGATAATTCACCTGCAAGTCTCCCCGCAGTCTGGAAAATAATTTCTCTCTCTTTTTTTTTTTTTTTTTTTTTTGCGGTACACGGGCCTCTCACTGTTGTGGCCTCTCCCGTTGCGGAGCACAGGCTCCGGACGCGCAGGCTCAGCGGCCATGGCTCACGGGGCCAGCCGCTCCGCGGCATGTGGGATCTTCCCGGACCGGGGCACGAACCCGTGTCCCCTGCATCGGCAGGCGGACTCTCAACCACTGCGCCACCAGGGAAGCCCTGGAAAATAATTTCTCTTGTCAGATTCTTGGAATTCATATAGAAACACTGGGATTGTCTTTTGCAATTTTCCCTCCCACCTCGGGTTAACTTTCCTCTGGGCTTTTCTGTTCTAAGAACATTCCCTGTGACAGAGAAAACAGAAGCAAAATACAAATTGAGTTCTGCTTTCTCTTTGTCACCCATCAGCATGACATTGACCACAAATAGTGTATCCCTTTTTTGCTTTGAATATAACTTATAAAGCCCTTTACAGGTCTCAATGCATGTGAGGCTTTCACCTTCTCAAAAGCACATTAGGCATTTGTTCCACCTTCTTGGGCTCATCAGTGGCTCTGCTCCACCATGTCCATCTTAGGCTTACTTTCTCTTACAATCAAATAAACAAATATATATGTAACTGTATGATTTCTTTAAGTCCCTTCCCCTTTTTTCACTGACTTGAAATTTCACAGGTAAGGAAGATGTTCTTAAGGTACCAAATTCCTGAGCATCTTTCTAAAGTTTTAAGACGTGGTATCTTCTTCTAATTGTTAAAATCTGGGGAACACATCTAACCATTTCTGTCCTACCATTTCTCTCATTATCACAAACTTCAAGAAGACACAGTTGCTCTCTCCCAAGGTTCCTGTCACTTCCACTCTGCCAACCAATTCCTCCTTTTGGCCAAATTTAGGTTTAGAGTGGCAGTTCCCCTTATTACTTCCTCTACTCTTTGGAAGATGAAATTGTCAGCAAGCAATAATACTAGCTAAAGTCTATTGAGCTCTTGCTGTGTGAAAGGCATCTTTCCTATGAGGAAGCTGAGGCCCAGGGAAGCTAATATCTTGTTCAAGTTCACCCACCTGGCAAGTGGTAGAGCATGGACACCGGTGCCAGAGTCAGACTCCAGAGGCCACATTCTGTGTCGGGTTTAAAAGAGCTTATCACCCGGGCTGGTTTGAGCTGTGTAGACTTCCCGCCGGCCTGAGGAAGCGCTCTTCCTACCAGCGTCTTCCCATCTCCATGCCGCTTTTGTGATGTGGAGAGGCTGTGCACCACTTCCTGCATCTGGTTGTAGGAGCTGTGATAATTCCCACCGCAGCAGGCTTCCTGCATCTCTCCTCTTCTTCCACCCTCATCTTTCAATCCTTGTGACCTACCACGCAACACCCTCTTGGTTGTGGAGTTTTCCTTACTAAAGCCCTTCCTCGGGTTACCTAACAGGGTTCCTTGGTTACCTCCCAGGATGTCTTCATCCTCTCCCCTCACAAGTCACACAGAGAGGCTTTTCTTAAACACCTTTGTTTCCCCCCGCCTGTGGACCACTTTGCACTCATTACAGACTTGGCTGGCAGAAGGATAAGGGTGGCACACCTCTGGGGGCCACTTGAGGTTGGTGATGGGTTTCTGAGCAGAAAGGTTATTTCCTGTGGATCTTCCTTTAAACAGTTCTGCTCTTTATTTTTGTTTTTTCTAAATTTAGGTCAGTTGTGGGAATGCCTTGCCTTTTGGGTTTTTTAAGTCATCTTGTTTCAACTAAATTGCTGCCCAAGCCTGCTTTCCTTTCCACAGCCATTGAGAATACATCTGACTTTACCCCAAGTAATAAAAAAACCAATAATCACGATAAAAACAACTAACGCTTACTGAGTTCTTAATATACTCAGACCCTGTTCTAAGAGCTTACGGTATTAACTTATTTAGTCCTTTCAGAACAATTCTACGAAGTAGCTACTTCATAGAATGAGGAAACTGAGGCACAGAGAGCACACAACTACTGAGCAGCTCATTTCTGTTGATGATCATCCAGTTTGTGCCTAGCATGGAACAAAGCCTTTACGAATCTGTTTATTTTACAAACTTTCTATTAATTATATTCAGCCAATCTGTATGATTGAAGGTATCCTAAGATGGAAAAAGTATCATTTCATTGAAATGACCTTAAATTCAGTGTTACTAAATTTAATCTATAAACCACTATGTACTTAGAAAGTATTACTTTCTTATTAATAATGCCAATTATAATATTTGTTATTAAAGTTATATAGAATTGTAATTTCAGGTTAGCTTAAGTAGTAATTATAACCCAAACTATAAGAATTTCTATCACACATAATCATAAACCAATTCTCTCAATTCTTATTTTTATGTTTGGTCTGACATTATTTCAGCTATAAAAATTTACTGCTTATTAATTTTTTCACTAATAATTTTGACTTACTTCAAATATTTTAGTTCTTCCTATATTATTATCAAGTTTTGGGCTAACATTTAACTCCTGTTCTTTTACGTGTTTCCGGGTCTAACTTATACTAAAGTACACCAACCAAAAACATCATCTCAGAATATCAGAACTACTGTCTCTGAAAATAATTCTGTCACTCTATCACTTGAGTGAAATCCTCCTAGGGTAGTGGACTATAATTTCTGACTTGTGCCAACTGAATTGCAATTCTGGTTTCCTGGGAGTCCAGCAGCTTTGCTCACAGTTGCAGGTACTGTCTTACTCTAATAAGGCTTGTTGCTGTCACTGCTTTATGCTAATTCCGGGAAAAAGCTTATTTACCTTTCCAAATCCCAATACCTCCTTTATCCCCCTGCTTCTCCTCCTTTGCCCATCACCTTTTTCAACTTCAAGAGTTTTTTTGTATTTTCTTTTTCCCATTTGGAGAATGAGTCGGGGTTCTTGACTGCAAGCAACAGAAGCTGATTCTGGCTCACTTGAGCAGGAAAGGAGCTCTTAGAATGATTGTAGGTGGATGTGAATGTGGCTGGAGATCCAGATGAGCAAGTGGGCAGCACCAGGGGGAGGTGGGCAGCTGTAACCACTGCCATGGTCATGCCATGGGGACAGCCTGGTTGGAAGGCTGCATCACTGTGGCTGCAAAACCCTGTCCCTGGCACTGTTGCCACTACTGCTCCAGACATCAGGAGCTGCTGCCGCCACCTCTGGAGCAGTCAGCTTCTTTGCATCACTTGCTCCAGACCCATGGTTCTTGGCACAGATTCAGATGGTGGAGCCTGGATTGTGCAATCGTATTCTAATTTCCTAGGGAAAGGGCTCTGTTTTCTACCAAGACCATGCAAGAAAAGGCTCGCCTAACAGGAAAGGGGTTTGGATACTAAGCACCCCTCAATAACAGCCCAGCAAATATTGACTATTACAGAACCAAGTCCTAGGTACGTAATCCTCTTTTCCCCAAACAGAAGAAGGGAGCCATTTCTGCTCTCAAAAGGATGAGGACCCCTTTCTCTTTAACAAGGAATACCAGCTGCCCAGAGTTTTCTGAAATATAATATTATACAATTAATTTGTATATTTAAATTATATAAATGTATTAGTATTTATATACTTATATTTATCTTTATATTATACTTACAATATAATAACTGTTTAACATAAAACAGTAATATAATTAATATATATTCATGATCTTTTTTTTTGGCAATGTGGCTTGTGGGATCTTAGTTCCCCAACCAGGGATTAAACCTGGACCCTGGCAGTGGAAGCGCAGAGTCCTAACCACTGGACAACCAGGGAATTCCTAGATGATTGTATTTTAGATAAGAAATCTAGGGCTTCCCTGGTGGCACAGTGGTTGAGGGTCCGCTTGCCGATGCGGGGGACGCGGGTTCGTGCCCCGGTCCAGGAGGATCGGGGGACGCGGGTTCGTGCCCCGGTCCAGGAGGATCCCGCGTGCTGCGGAGTGGCTGGGCCCGTGAGCCATGGCCTCTGGGCCTGCGCGTCCGGAGCCTCTGCTCCATGGTGGGAGAGGCCACAACAGTGAGAGGCCTGCGTACCACAAAAAAAAAAAAAATTTAAACAGGTGTTAAAGGGAGAGTTCAATAACATTGAAATCTTTTTACTTTGAAAAGCTAAATATAGATGTGAAACATTCAACAACTACAAAGAGAAACTCTGCACAAATTCAAGAGAGTATGGTCAAATTTTTATGTCCCTCTGTCACTTAGTATAATCCTTTCAAGCATTAAGATGTTGATAGTTGCTCCTATATCCCATCTGCTTTAGAGTGCAGTGGTTAGGAAACAAGATGTTTTACATAAATGTATTTTCCAGATAACTGGACAGTATCAATGTAAGCATTAATTTTTTAAATTCTGATTTTTTTTATTTTTAATTTTTTGGCCACACTGCACAGCTTGCGGATCTCAGTTCCCCAATCAGAGACTGAATCTGGGCCACGGCAACGAAAGCGCCAAGGCTAACCACGGTACTGCCAGGGAATTCTCTAAAAAAAATTCTTAAATCATACAAGATTCTTATAAAAAAACCTAAGTCTACAGATTCTGGGTTTTTTTTCTAGTTTTATTTTTTATATAAAAGCTTTGTTGAGATACAACTCATATACTAAACACATATTAAGTGTATGATTCAATGTCTTTTAAAAAGCATATTAACAGAGTTGTGCAACCATCACCACAATCAATTTTAGGACATTATCATCACTTCAAAAGGAAACTCCATACCCATTAGCATTCTCTCTCCAACTTTCCCCAAATCCCCAGACCTAGGTAACCACTTATCTTTCTATTTCTACAGATTTGCCTATTCTGGTCATTTCGTATAAATAGAACCAAATAATTGGTTCTATTATGTGGTGTTTTGTGATTGGCTTCTTTCACTTAGTATAATGTTTTCAAGGTTCATTCATGTTGTAGCATGAATTGGTACTTCATTCTTTTTTATGGCTGAGTAGCATTCCATCCTATGGATATACCGCATTTTGCTTACTCATTTATTCCCTCAATGGATATTTGGTTATTCCCACTTGTTGGCTATCATGAATACCGCTGCTATGAACATTTGTTTAGAGGTTTTTTTGTGGACATATGTTTGCATTTGCGGGGTGGGGTGTTGGGTACCTAGGAATGAAATAGCTGGTTTGTATGGGAACGCCATGAGGAACTGCCAAGCTGTTTTCCAAAGTTTCTGCACCAGTTTACATTCCTATCAGTGGTGTGTGAGGGTGCCAATTTCTCTCCAACTTCCCCAGTACTTGTCATCTGTCTTTTTTATTTTAGCCATCTTTGTGGGTGTGAAGTGGTATCTGATTGTGGTTATGAGCTACACTTCCCTGATGACAAAAGCTGTTGAGCATCTTCTCATTTGCTTATTGGGCATTTGTTTATCTTCTGGAGAAATGTATGTTCATATCCTTTGCGTATTTTTTAATTGGATTATTGTCTTTTTATTATTGAGCTGTAAGAATTCTTTATATAAGTCTGTTCTTGATGACTTAGAGCCTTCTTATGGGCATCAATGGCTGGGGTTCACTGTGATACAGAGGAGCTCTCATGGGTTATAGACCCATGCAGGGCTGTCTGCTCTATATTAAAAGGCAAGGTGATGCTATCAGAGAGCACTAAAAAGCAGTTATAAGAGCATGTCCTTATGTGCATCTTTTTTTTTTTTGCGGTACGCGGGCCTCTCACTGTTGTGGCCTCTCCCATTGCGGAGCACAGGCTCCGGATGCACAGGCTCAGTGGCCATGGCTCACGGACCCAGCCACTCTGCGGCATGTGGGATCCTCCCGGACCGGGGCACGAACCCGCGTCCCCTGCATCGGCAGGCCGACTCTCAACCACTGCGCCACCAGGGAAGCCCTATGTGCATCTTTTTTTCCTACTCTCTCTACTATCACCCGTTGTTCTCATGGCTCTAAATATTTATGATTTATGATAATATCAGCTTATCCCATGGATGAGGTGCCTGGGTTTTGAGACAGCTTTCTGCTGTGTTTTGGGTAATTTAGTTATCAGGAATCTGATTTCTGGGAGAATTAGTGGCACTTTACCTAAGTAGAGGTAGTACATTAATAGGGGAGGATTAATTGCGGCAGGTTTTGAGGAGGTGGGTCTTTAGTGAAATCCCCGATAAGGTGGTGATGATAACCTGGCAGAGAATAGACTCCTGTTCTAGGGCATTTGCCAGACGTCTATGGGAATTGCATCATTGATGTTGATAGTTAAGACAGGAAGCAATAAATAGGAAGAGTCTCCTTCAGAGTGGTGAAGGGTCTAAGTTCAGACTTGATCTCATTGCCAGGCTGATAATAATTGGTCTGATAGGTCAATCTTCCTCTGGTCTGATGGTGTGAGAAAAAAAAAGATCACTCCTCCCTGTTTCCATCTTATCAGCCTCCCCTGACCCTGTCGACCCCGCCCTGCCCCCAGCTTGTGGCTAAATTACCCAACTGCCAATTAAAACCCACACTTCCCAGAGTGCCTTGCACCACCCAGAACCCCAGTCCCCACCATTCATTCTGCTCGTCCGCTGAAAGCAGCTTGAGCAAATAACCGTCCAGATTCAGGGCCTCTCGCTCTCCAGGGGCCTCTCCCCCCTCCCTCCCTTGACTGTGGCTGAGTCTGCTACCACCTGACAGCAAACCACACTTGACAGGGAACAGGAAAGAGAAACGGGCCCACTGCCCTCGGCCTCTATGAAATCAACAAGGTTGTGCTCCTTCTCCCACAGCTGCCGCTTCCGCGCCTTCCACCCTTTTATCCTCCCTCCCAGGGTCTCAGGAGGCCCAGGAGGACACTTTGGAGCTCTTATCCTGGATGTGTAGAACTTCTGGGGGTAGGTGATACGGAATGAATTGAGGGGCTTTTGACCTCTGCTTTGTGGCAGTTTGCACCTTGCCCTACTGCCAAGGCCTCTCCGGTCTCAGTCACTGACACCTCCTCCTCCCCCAGGCACTCCCTCACTCCTGAGGACCCTGCTTCTACAGCTGACCTCCAGGCCTGCAGCCCCTCTCTGTTCCAGGAATCTCACCGCCACCTGTTGGCTTCTTTTGCCTCCTGAGCAGCCAGAACCTTGCCTTGCGGTTATGCTTTTCATTCTGCTGCCACTCTAGCATGCCACAGCTGTTGGGAAGCATGGCCAGGATGTGGGACCAGCCAGCTTCAAATCCTGATTTGAAGTCCACAATTCTGAACCCCAAAAAACTCTGAAAACTAAAGGCTTTTTTGGTGAGTTTGACACAAACTCATTTGGTTGCAAAACCTGTGAACTGACAAAAGCCTATTTTGTTCACTTTATCTTTTCCCCATTTAATGTGAATATTTATGTTGGTTGCCAAAATATTAATGTGTTGACTTAGGGTATAGTTCTAGATCCTGTTGGAGGAATTATGTAATATATGGTATATGTACCATGTAACCATGAAAAATTGTGATTTTTGAAACACTTCTGGTCCCAACATTTTATGATAAGGAATTTTGGACCTGTACTGTAATGCCACACAAAATCGACCTGGATTGGGGCTTCCCTGGTGGCACAGTGGTTGAGAGTCCGCCTGCTGATGCAGGGGACACGGGTTCGTGCCCCGGGTCCGGGAAGATCCCACATGCCGTGGAGTGGCTGGGCCCGTGAGCCATGGCCGCTGAGCCTGCGTGTCCGGAGCCTGCGGTCCGCAACGGGAGAGGCCATAGCAGTGAGAGGCCCATGTACCACAAAAAAAAAAAAAAAAAAAAAAAGACCTGGATAATTAACTATTCACATCTAAGTGGCAAAATAGCATAGAACGAATCAAAATCACATCCATGGACATTTAGGGACGTAGGATTCCAATGTTACAGATTATGTATGTAAACTTACCAAAGAGCACGTGGAATCTGATCTCAACATTGTTTTTATAAAAAGCATATAGCACGTGCATAAAAAAAAGCTGGGCCTGCAATACACCATAATGTTAACAGTGAGTTGTCTCTGTGGTGGATTTTCTTCTTTTTAGGCTTCCAGCATCTAGGTAGTACTTTTATAATCAGAAACGTTTTATTTTATTTATTTATTTATTTATTTTTGCGGTACGCGGGTCTCTTACTGTTGTGGCCTCTCCCGTTATGGAGCGCAGGCTCTGGACGCACAGTCTCAGCGGCCATGGCTCACGGGCCCAGCTGCTCCGCGGCATGTGGGATCTTCCTGGATCGGGACACGAACCCATGTCCCCTGCATCGGCAGGCGGACTCTCAACGACTGCACCACCAGGGAAGCCCCAGAAACGTTTAAAAACAAAACCAGTAACTGTTACTAAAAACAAGCTTCCACTATGTGGCCTTGGGCAAAAGGCCCACAGTACGTGATCAATCTGAGCCCAATTTTCTCTTCTGTAAGTTGAGGCCATTAGTACCTACTTAAATGGAGTTGTTGAGGGACAATGTACGTGCCTGGGTGGAAGGTAGCTATGACTGTAGGTCTTGTGTCAAGATACCTCTCTCCTGCACCAGGCCTGGACTGCCCACTGCTGTTATGCAATTGTGCAGACCAGGTCCCTCACACATTGCCTGCTGTTTTACAAGTGGGTCCTTACAAATGAGGATGATCAACAGCTAACGATGATCAACAGGCAGCCTTTCAGAAGCACAGCTATCACATGGAAAAACTCGCCTGTTGTGTAAACTAGATTGAGAAATTCTCTCAGGTGATCCTGTAATTTTTTTTTTATGCCAAAGTAATGTATGCTCGAGCATTCTGGTGTTTTTATATTTGTGTAATAATTTCTTAAAACCATTCAAGACAGATAACTATTTAATTTTTTGAGGAAAGTTGGAAAAGGCTCTCTTCCCAAGGACAGTGGCTGGGAGGAGATGGGGCACAGCCAGTTTCAAATACTGGTAGAGGGTGCAGTGGCTTTTGGGCTCAGCACCTGGAACCACCGACCCAGGCTGGCTCCCCACGTGGCAGCATGTGATCACAGGCAGCTTGGAGTCGAATACAGGCCCTTACGCGGGGGCCTCTGAACCAAGCCTCTCTCCCTTCCTAGGGGTGAGAACTGTACAGAGGGATGGAGTCATCTTCCTCCAGGAAGCCTTCATTCACCCTCAGTGCTGCTGTTGCAACTAGGCTGTTCTGGGCAGGACTTCTGTTTGGGTGGGGAAAAAGAACGCAGAGGATGTTGATTCCCTTCCCTTCTCAGCCAGCCTGACCTTTTAATACCTTTGTAGAAAGCATGTACGTATTTATAGTGTTTTAGATTTTTCTAACTTTTATCTTAAGGGCAGAGCACCTGTTTAATAAGCATTGTACCCCTATTGTTGTTGTTGTTTTTAACATCTTTATTGGAGTCTAATTGCTTTACAATGGTGTGTTAGTTTCTGCTTTAAAACAAAGTGAATCAGTTATACATGTACATATGTCCCCATATCTCTTCCCTCTTGCCTCTCCCTCCCTCCCACCCGCCCTATCCCACCCCTCTAGGTGGTCACAAAGCACTGAGCTGATCTCCCTGTGCTATGCGGCTGCTTCCCACTAGCTATCTATTTTACGTTTGGTAGTGTATATATGTCCATGCCTCTATCTCACTTTGTCCCAGCTTACCCTTCCCCCTCCCCGTATCCTCAAGTCCATTCTCTAGTAGGTCTGCATCTTTATTCCCATCTTGCCCCTAGGTTCTTTTGATCATTATTTTTTCTTTCTTTCTTTTTTTTTTTTAGATTCCATATATATGTGTTAGCATACGGTACTTGTTTTTCTCTTTCTGACTTATTTCACTCTGTATGACAGTCTCTAGGTCCATCCACCTCACTACAAATAACTCAGTTCCGTCCCTTTTTATGGCTGAGTAATATTCCATTGTATGTATGTGCCACATCTTCTTTATCCATTCATCTGTTGATGGTTACTTAGGTTGCTTCCATGTCCTGGTTATTGTAAATAGAGCTGCAATGAACATTTTATGTACCTGTATTGTTAAAGAACTGTGTCCTCTCTCTCCTCTCTCCCCTGTAAGTGCCCTTCTAATAAACTTTTCATTGAAAAGCTAAAAAAAAAAAAAAAAAAGATCAACAGTCCTTTCGGGTCAGTCTTTCCTTCTCCCTGTCACATTGCCTTGATATCTGCCACGTGCAGAGGGCTTGCCACTTTGCCAAGGCTAACCCCCACTTAGAGACTTGATCCCATCTTCACTCATCTCCCCCTGGCCTGTTCTGCCAAGGAAAGAGATATATTTATATGGCACATCTCATTTTACAAAAGGTGTTCACATACTGATCCTTCCCTTCATGACCTTAATTCTTTTTAAGTTAAATTTAATTTATTTTTATTGAAATATAGTTGATTTACAATGTCATGGTATTCTCAGATGTACAGCACAGTGATTCAGTTTTATATATATCTTCTTTTCCAGATTCTTTTCCATTATAGGTTATTACAAGATATCGAGTATAGTTCCCTGTGCTATACATTAGGTCCTTGTTGTTCACCTATTTTATATATAGTAGTTTGTATATGTGAATCTCAGACTCCTAATTTATCTCTCTCCACACCTGCCCCCAACCCCTGGATCCCCTTTGGTAACTATAAGTTTGTTTTCTATGTCTGTGAGTCTGTTTCTGTTTTGTAAGTAAGTTCATTTATATCATTTTTTAATTGCCACATTATATCTACCTATTCTTTTTCGATTCTTTTCCATTATAGATTATTACAAGATATTGAATATAGTTACCTGTGCTCTTGTGGTTTATCTACTTTATATGTAGCAGTGCATATATGTTGATCCCAAACTCCTAATTTATCCCTCCTGCATCCTTTCCCCTTTGGTAACAAGTTTATTTTCTACGCGTGATGTTAATTCTTTTTCTTTTTTTTTTTAACATCTTTATTAGAGTGTAATTGCTTTACAATGGTGTGTTAGTTTCTGCTGTATAACAAAGTGAATCAGCTATACATATACATATATCCCCATATCCCCTCCCCTCTTGTGTCTCCCTCCCACCCTCCCTATCCCACCCCTCTAGGTGGTCACAAAGCACTGAGCTGATCTCCCTGCGCTATGCGGCTACTTCCCACTAGCTATCTATCATGACGTTAATTCTTGAAAGAGCATTTGTCCCTCCCTGGGTTTATTTTCATACCCCTAGTCACTAACTAACCAACACGTGGCAACCTGGCTCCTGACCCCATGACTCTGCTGCAGCTGTTTTTTTAAAAAAAAATCATTCATTCACTCATTCATGTAGTCCACATAAATTTATAAGCCCCTGTATGTGTCAGTTACAGCCACTGGGATACAACAGCTAATAAACAAATTTCTTTTCCTTAGGAGCACACAGTCTAGTTGGGGTGGCAGACAATTAGCAAGTAAATATATAATAGATATCAGGCAGTGACATGAATAAAAAAATGTTGTGAAGAAAATGTAAAGTAAAGGAAAAGTGACGGGTGTGTGTGTGTGCCACTTTAGATGGTGTGATCAGGGAAAGCCTCTTGGAGGAGGTGACATTTCAGCAGAGGCCTCAGGGAAGTTAGGGAGTGAATTGTGTAGATATCTGGGTGAGGAGGAGAGCATTCTGGACCTAGGAAAGAGAAAATGGCAACAGCCCTGAGACAGAAGCCTGCTTGGTTTAAATGGGCTGCAAAGATGACTTCATGCTTTGAGTGGAGTAAGTGATGAGGAAAGTGGTAGGGTATGAAATCCAAGAGAGCAGAGAGGAGACCAGATCATGCAGACCATGAGCCCATGGTAAGGAATGGGATTTAGATTTGTCAATCATGAAAAACGATTTCTCGATGACCAGCAAGTGACTCTTCCCAAGGCCTCCACCTCTCCGACTGCTCTAACCTTCATTCATTTAAGAAACCTTCACTGAGCACATACTAGATGCTAGATTAGGTATTGCTGGGGATACATACAAATGTGAATAAACTATAGTCCCAGCCAGCCAGGACTCACTGCCCCAGGGGAAGGGCAGAACTGTGACTTGTAAATGATGAAGCCCCTTGGGCAGCACTGGACAGAACCATGAACAAGATGCAAAGAGATACCATCATCACTCCTACAGTGTCTCCTCCTTGACCTGGCTTTATCTCATCCTCTAAATCATCATCATCTTTATCTCTTCTTCAGTCTGACTTCATGCCCAGTCCCGTCACACAAGGATCCAGTTCAGAGGCCACCTCTTCCCGAAAGCTTTCCTGGAAGTCTCCACCAGTTGAGCTCTCTTCCTCCCATGATTCTCCCAGCACCTCATTCCTGTTTTTCCATGATTTCCTTCCATTCTGCCCTGAACGGAACCATGGTTAGTTGTGGGTGCCCCTCTCCCTTGATGTCCTACTGCCGCCTCTGCCCTGACACTGACATTATACTTCCGTAAGCATTTTGTTATCTTTGTACAACGTGAAATCTTTATCAAATGTTGATATGGTCAGTGTTTCCAGAAAAGGAAGAGGCAGTGTCCCCCAGACATCAGTCACTGGAATTAGTGGCTGAGGGAGGCCATGGACTCATTATCCTGGGAGAGCTTTGTGAACTGCTTAAGTCCCCACCTGCTTGGGCTACAAGGAGCAAGAGGAAGTGACCTCAGGATTGGAGATCCACCCCCTCACTCAGATAGTTAGAGAAGAGGAGTAAACATGCCAGGAAGGACCTTCAGCCAAGCCAGCCTCACTTGCCCTCAGTCTTTGCATTGACCCCTAAGCTTTTCCAGGACTGGCGTCATGAGGGTTTGAGTGGTACCAGTGTGGGTGGTGCCCTCTCCTCTTTCCGGTTTTGGTTTTTGGTTCTTAAAAACTACATTCCAAATGAGGGAAATGAAACTACTGAAGACTCTCCCCCAGCAGCCAGCTGACATGGGGCAAGAGAATAATCTCCAGTTAAGGCCCCAAAGGAAATCCCCTCCTTGTCATGTGCCGAGGCCAGGAGAAGTGAGGGAGGCACTAGTTCACTGCTTGGCCAGGCCCAGCCACCAAGGTGAAGGGCCAGGATGGAGGGGCTGCGCTGTCTGTGGCCAGGAGTGGAGAACCCAAGGCAGAGTGGGAAACACCACGTGTGAGAGTGAGGTGACCAAAATCTTGGGCCTGGGTGAGCTGCCAGTTTCAGAGGTAGACCCTGCAACTCCATTGCTGGGTACAATGGATTGTACTCTTCTCCCGCAGACCCATCTGCAGGAAGGAAGCTGGTCCCCATTTCTCCCACTGAGTCCTTTGCACACTTTGCCCCAACTCGGATGTGTCTCTCTTCCCAGTCTCTGCTGTAGGTCTCTCCACCCCCAAGTCTTGAATAGTATCTGGTTATCATCTGAAAAACCAGTGGGAGGGAAGAGAAGAAGCCAGAGTTCCTTTGATCTCTTTGGGAGACTGAGAATTTCTACCAGTGACAAACTATTATAAAGCTTAGTTTAAGAAAGAAAGGGGGAAAAAAACCATCAGAAGGCAGTGCCTAGAGAATCATCGACAAGGTAGGTGTATTGCCTTCCTTTCTTCTTTCCTTCTCTTCCCTTTTTCCTTCTTTAAGCAAATATTTACTGAACCCCTTTCCGTGCTTTGGGCAGTATACTTTTTGGAATAACCATGACCCCTTCTCTCAAGAAGCTTATAGTGTAGTTCAGGAAACAAGACAGAAATCCTAAGTTAGACCACAATACAAGAGATATCATGAGGCCAGTGGATACTGTAGACACTTGGAATTGTGTGTTCAGAGGAAGAGATGGAGGCTTCACAGAGGAGGGGAGCTCAAACTGTGCCTTTGAGGTGGGGAGGGTTGGGGGGGCGTCTGGGAGGTCGTTCCAAGCAAGAGAACCCTCTGATGGAGGGAGCACAGAGTGGGGAACATTTGCTCTATGTTTAGGGTTGAAACCCACTGTGGAACATGTGTTGAAGTATGGGAGGTAACAGTGAAGAGAAGCTGGAGACAAGATTGGGCTGAATGAGGCATCTGGACTTTCTCCTCCAGCTGGGAAATGCCTAGCTCCTTGCTTTCACCTCAGATCTCCTCGAGAACCTGTGTGCTGCTAGACACTGAACTTGTCTTTGTTGTGGTTGAGCAGGGAATGGGTACAAACTCACAGCAAGTGGAGCAGGCTCAAAGAAAAAGGTACATGGTCCCCCAGACTTTCACCATCCCATGGAGGTATGTGCTTGGCCAGGGCAGGGCTGGGTGCACGATGGGCTGTGTTCTGGAGGAAACAGCATGGTTGGGAGGTGGCCCAGAGCACCCATCCACGTTGGAGAATCCTGAGCTGTGCAGTCAGGGTTACAGCCTTGCTGGCATGTAAATCGTTCTGTTTCCAGCTGCAAATCAGCATTGGTTTCACCTGGAAGTCTTACACGTCCTCCCTGCTGAGCCAGATTGCTGCTGAACTAGAGGGAGAGCAGTGGTGTTATCTGAACAAACTGGCTTGTCTTTAACACCATCAGGATCATTGGTTTTCTAAGTTCTTTTGAGAGGTAGCAGTTGCTTCTCTCAAAAGAAATTCTAAGGATAGATCATATCTTGGGTCACAATTCAAGCCTCGGTAAATTTAGGAAAACTGAAATTGCATCAAGTATCTTTTCCAACCACAAAGGTATGAGACTAGATATCAATTACAGGACAAAATCTGTAAAAGATACAAACACATGGATGCTAAACAGTACACTACTAAATAACCAAGAGACCACTGAAGAAATCAAAGAGGAAATCAAAAAATACCTAGAAACAAATGACAATGAAAACACGACGACCCAAAACCTGTGGGATGCAGCATACCAGTTCTAAGAGGGAAGTTTATAACAATACAATCCTACCTCAAGAAACAAGAAACATCTCAAATAGACAACCCAACTTTACACCTAAAGCAATTAGAGAAAGAAGAACAAAAAGAAAAACCCCAAAGTTAGCAGAAGGAAAGAAATCATAAAGATCAGATCAGAAATAAATGAAAAAGAAATGAAGGAAACAATAGCAAAGATCAATAAAACTAAAAGCTGGTTCTTTGAGAAGATAAACAAAATTGATAAACCATTAGCCAGGCTCATCAAGAAAAGAAGGGAGAAGACTCAAATCAATAGAATTAGAAATAAAAAGAAGTAACAACTGACACTGCAGAAATACAAAGGATCATGAGAAATTACTACAAGCAACTATATGCCAATAAAATGGCCAACCTGGAAGAAATGGACAAATTCTTAGAAAAGCACAACCTTCCGAGACTGGACCAGGAAGAAATAGAAAATATGAACAGACCAATCACAGCACTGAAATTGAAACTGTGATTACAAATCTTCCAACAAACAAAAGCCCAGGACCAGATGGCTTCACAGGCGACTTCTATCAAACATTTAGAGGAGAGCTAACACCTGTCCTTCTCAAACTCTTCCAAAATATATCAGAGGGAGGAACACTCCCAAACTCATTCTACGAGGCCACCATCACCCTGATACCAAAACCAGACAAAGATGTCACAACAAAAGAAAACTACAGGCCAATATCACTAATGAACATAGATGCAAAAATCCTCAACAAAATATTAGCAAACAGAATCCAACAGCACATTAAA
Organism: Phocoena sinus; assembly: GCF_008692025.1. Taxonomy (NCBI): domain Eukaryota; kingdom Metazoa; phylum Chordata; class Mammalia; order Artiodactyla; family Phocoenidae; genus Phocoena; species Phocoena sinus. Next base: position 72,440,085 of record NC_045766.1, on the reverse strand, counting down.
AGGATCATACACCATGATCAAGTGGGGTTTATCCCAGGAATGAAAGGATTCTTCAATATATGCAAATCAATCAATGTGATATACCATATTAACAAATTGAAGGAGAAAAACCATATGATTGTCTCAATAGATGCAGAGAAAACTTTTGACAAAATTCAACACCCATTTATGATAAAAACCCTCCAGAAAGTAGGCAAAGAGGGAACTTACCTCAACATAATAAAGGACATATATGACAAACGGACAGCCAACATCATCCTCAATGGTGAAAAACTGAAACCATTTCCACTAAGATCATGAACAAGACAAGGCTGCCCACTCTCACCACTGTTATTCAGCATAGTTTTGGAAGTTTTAGCCATAGCAATCAGAGAAGAAAAAGAAATAAAACGAATCCAAATTGGAAAAGAAGTAGTAAAACTGTCACTGTTTGCAGATGACATGATACTATACATAGAGAATCCTAAAGATGCCACCAGAAAACTACTAGAGCTAATCAGTGAATTTGGTAAAGTAGCAGGATACAAAATTAATGCACAGAAATCTCTTGCATTCCTATATACTAATGATGAAAACTCTGAAAGAGAAATTAAGGAAACACTCCCATTTACCATTACAACAAAAGAATAAAATACCTAGGAATAAACCTATCTAGGGAGACAAAAGACCTGTGTGCAGAAAACTATAAGACACTGATGAAAGAAATTAAAGATGATACCAACAGATGGAGAGAAATACCATGTTCTTGGATTGGAAGAATCAACACTGTAAAAATGACTATACTACTGAAAGCAATCTACAGATTCATTGCAATCCCTATCAAACTACCAATGGCATTTTTCACAGAACTAGAACAAAAAATTTCACAATTTGTATGGAAACACAAAAGACCCCAAAGAGCCAAAGCAATCTTGAGAAAGAAAAATGGAGCTGGAGGAATCAGGCTCCCTGCCTTCAAACTATACTACAAAGCCACTGTAATCAAGACAGTATGGTACTGGCACAAAAACAGAAATACAGATCAGTGGAAAAGGATAGAAAGCCCAGACATAAACCCACACACATATGGTCACCTTATCTTTGGTAAAGGAGGCAAGAATATACAATGGAGAAAAGCCATCCTCTTCAATAAGTGGTGCTGGGAAAACTGGACAGCTACATGTAAAAGAATGAAATTAGAACACTCTCTAACACCATACACAAAAATAAACTCAAAATGGATTAGAGACTTAAATGTAAGACTGGACACTATAAAACTCTTAGAGGAAAACACAGGAAGAACACTCTTTGACATAAATCACAGCAAGATATTTTTGGATCCACCTCCTAGAGTAATGGAAACAAAAATAAACAAATGGGACCTAATGAAACTTACAAGCTTTTGCACAGGAAAGAAAACCATAAACAAGAGGAAAGACAACCTTCAGAATGGGAGAAAATATTTGCAAACGAAGCAACTGACAAAGGATTAATCTCCAAAATATACAGGCAGCTCATGCAGCTCAGTATCAAAAAAAACCAAACAACCCAATCAAAAAATGAGCAGAAGACCTAAATAGACATTTCTCCAAAGAAGATATACAGATTGCCAACAAACACATGAAAGGATGCTCAACATCACTAATCATTAGAGAGATGCAAATCAAAACTACAATGAGGTATCACCTCACACCGGTCAGGATGGCCATCATCAAAACATCTAGAAACAATAAATGCTGGAGAGGGTGTGGAGGAAAGGGAACCCTCTTGCACTGTTGGTGGGAATGTAAATTGATACAGCCACTGTGGAGAACAGTATGGAGGTTCCTTAAATAACTACAAATAGAACTACCATCTGACCCAGCAATCCCACTACTGGGCATATACCCTGAGAAAACCATAATTCAAAAAGAGTCATGTACCAAAATGTTCATTGCAGCTCTATTTACAATAGCCCGGAGATGGAAACAGCCTAAGTGTCCATCATCGGATGAATGGATAAAGAAGATGTGGCACATATATACAATGGAATATTACTCAGCCATAAAAAGAAATGAAATTGAGCTATTTGTAATGAGGTGGATAGACCTAGAGTCTGTCATACGTTGTGAAGTAAGTCAGAAAGAGAAAGACAAATACCGTATGCTAACACATATATATGGAATTTAAGAAAAAAAATGTCATGAAGAACCTAGGGGTAAGACAGGAATAAAGACACAGACCTACTACAGAATGGACTTGAGGATATGGGGAGGGGGAATGGTAAGCTGTGACAAAGTGAGACAGTGGTATGGACATATGTACACTACCACATGTAAAATCGATAGCTAGTAGGAAGCAGCCATATAGCACAGGGAAATCAGCTTGATGTTTTGTGTCCACCTAGAGGAGTGGGATAGGGAGGGTGGGAGGGAGATGCGAGAGAGGGGAGATATAGAGTTATATGTATACGTATAGCTGACTCACTTTGTTATACAGCAGAAACTAACACACCATTGTAAAGCAATTATACTCCAATAAAGATGTTAAAAAAAATTCTGTAGGAGAACCTTAATGTATAAGACATTTAAAAGTGGGGACTTCCCTGGTGGTGCAGTGGCTAAGACTCCTGCTCCCAATGCAGGGGGTCTGGGTTTGATCCCGGTCCAGGAACTGGGTCCCACATGCATGCCACAACTAAGAGTTCGCGAGCCCCAACTAAGACCTGACACATCCAAATAAATAAACAAATGTTAAAATAATAATAATAATAAAATAAAACATTTACAAGTGGAATTGCTTGGGATAAGGAGGGGATGTAATGCCCGGAGTCCCACCAGACAGTCCTTAGAAACCCTGAACCTGCTGAACCTGGTTTTAAACTGCTGATCCATGTAAGATGCAGTGGCAAGCCATGAAAGGGCTATAGCAGGGAGTGAGATGACTCAATATATATTTTAGAAGGCTGCCCATGGCTGCTGGGTGGAATCTTTGGAGGCAGGGAGCCCGGTTTAAGGAGGCTACTGAAATGATCCAGACATGAGTTGATGAGGTCTAGATCCAGGGCAGTGGCATCAGGGATTAACAGTAGGTTCGGATTCAAGAAACGTTTCTGAGTTAGAATCAGCAGAGAATATGAGAGGTGGAGTCTGGGAGGGCTGGAGGCATGCCAAAAATAGTGACAGCCAAATACGGGGAGAGAGACCAGCTAGGCCCAAGGATGAGTTCAGTTTAGGACACATTGTGTTCTGGCCGCTCTGTCATTGACCAGTGGACAGTTAAAAATATGTTTGGATCTTCTCTCTTGGGAGAGAATGTTGGAGCTAGAAAGTACAGTTTGGGAATAATCAACAAATTAGTAGACACAAAAGACATGAGAGTAGAAAATGTGTATACCATGAGAAGAAAAGGCCTAAAAGATAACCTTGGTTTGTGACAATTTGACTTTTGTTTAGTTTTTTTCCATCGGTGTTATCATTATTACCGTTACGAAAGAATATTTTAGGGAGCAGAGACAATTAACTGGATGTTTGGGGCAGGAAGGACTTGCTCCTGTTCTCTTAGGATGAACACGCTAATGATAATAATGCAATACAGAATCACAAATCTACAGGCTACAAGAGATGCGAGCGAGCCCTCAAGGATGCTTCAACCCTCCAGATCTGATGGGAAAGAGCAGAACTGGAGATCCCAGCTCTGACTCACGGAGTATGCTTGTTTGTATTACTCTTTCCGAGTGCAGCAGACACTGTAAATATTTTGCCTTCTCCACTAGATGGTAAGCTTTTGGGTTTTTTGTTTGTTTGTTTTTATTTTTTTAATTAAATTTATTTATTTATTTTTGGCTGCGTTGAGTTGTCGTTGCTGCGCCCGGGTTTTCTCTAATTGTAGCAAGCAGGGTCTACCCTTTGTTGCCGTGTGCAGGCTTCTCATTGTGGTGGCTTCTCTTGTTGCGGAGCACGGGCTCTAGGCATGTGGGCTTCAGTAGTTGTGGCACGCAGGCTCAGCGGTTGTGGCCCTTGAGCTTCGTTGCTCCTAGGCATGTAGGATCTTCCCCGACCAGGGCTTGAACCCGTGTCCCCTGCATTGGCAGGCTGACTCTTAACCACTGCGCCACCAGGGAAGTCCAAGATGGTAAGTTTTTGGAGAAGAGGAGCTATGAGATAATGCATAGAAAGCGCTTAGTGTAGTGCCTGGCACACCTCTTTGATGGTGCCTACTATGAATTCAATTATCCTTTTGCATTCTTGGCAAGAGCTAGCAGGGAATTTTGTACACATCGGGTACAATAAAATTCATCCATGCTGCCTACGATCAAGCAGTTCATGGCACCACAAAGCAATTTCCATTTCTTTTTCTTTTTTTGATTTGCTGGAGTCAAGTAAAGACTAGCTGAGCGGATGACTCTCTCCCAATTGGGAAACGTGTATCCTACCCATTCTCAAAGTTTGCCCTAGCTTGACCCTTGGACATAACCTTGAAGAAGAGTTTCTGGGTCAGCAGAACTCGTAGGCAGGGCCCCCAGTTCCCTACCCCCTCAAAATCTCGAAGGCCAGAAGCCCTGGGGAGCCTTGGTTAGCACTGCTGGGAGACCATAAAAATATGTGACCTCTTTCGCGACTAATCCAGTAGGTAGTCCGCGGGCCACTGCCTCCCGCCCTCCCGCCCGCCCTCTCCCATCCCCCCTGCCACCCACCCGCGGCGGCAGTTCCCTCTAAGATGCCTGCTCTCTGTGAGTGCTGAGTTGCTGAGCTGCTCGTTCTCCATGTGACTTCAGTTTCCGTCAGTTCCTTCCGCAAGTGCTAAAATAATCTGATGCCCCAGAGAGAGCAGGCAGTTCAACCCCGCGTTCGGCTGCTGTCGAGGAGGAGGCCAGAGCCCCGGGAGAGGATGCGCCCCGCGGAGCCGCCTGGGCCTGCGGGAGCCGTGAGTATTTCCTGAGGGGCAGCCGCGGTCCCTCCAGAGGCGGGCGGCTCGGAAGAGTGGGAAGGCAGGAGGTCAGCGTCCGTGGCCCACAGCTCGGGGCTGACGGGGAAGTTGTGGCTTGCTGCATCCAAGCTCCACCAGTTCTGTTTGGGGACTACAGCTCTGGGTGGAGGTGGAAATACCTCCCTCTGGGAGACTTAGAGGTGGCGTGGTGTAGTGGAAACAGTGAGGGCTTCAGAGTCAGACCTAGGTTTGATTCCTGACTCTGTGGGGGGAATTCCTGAGCCTCGGTTTCTTTGTCTGCGAAACGGGAACAGTAATGCTCCCTCCCTGGGCTGGATGACTGGATGTAGTGAGACTGCTCTGTGAACACTCAGCCTGCCTTTCCTGCCCAACAACGTGGACTGAGAACCACGATTTCATAGATGAAGACCCTGCAACGCACTAACAACAACATATTTATGGATATCTTCCATGTGCAGGCGAGTTGGAGTTCAAGGTGTTGGGTGGGGCTAGAGCTGTGAAGAAGACAAAGCCCCTTCCCCACAGAGTGTGTGTCCTTGGGAGATTCCCCAGGTTCTGTTACTTGAACCCACAAGCCTGACTAGAGTCCAGGCCTCTGATCCCCTTGTACAGTGTTCTTCTGTAGCCCACGCAGCTTCTCCATGTGGGCTAGATTCTGGAGGATTCAGCATATATCCCCCTGCCCGCAGGAGCTGACAGAAGGAGCCACCGAGGGGACTGTGTGCCGCCCACAGAATGGGCTGCCAGCTCACCACATCCCTGAGGGGAGGTGACCACGTGTCCAACGGTGGCTGGGACCCCAGGAGGCTGAGGCAAGGTCCTAGGAATGGAGCCCCTGGATAGGGCTGGTCCAGGGTGGCGCACTTCCAGGTGGGAGTAAAGGGACTCCACGGGAGGTTTCTTCCATGACGGGAACAGCCTATTAGGAGTCTGGACAGCAGAATCATTCAGAGTTTGTAGAGTTGGCCTTCTGAGGTCTCCTGTGTCCCCATCACCTACTGGCTGTGCTGCACAGACTCTTTCTGTGGAGGTTGATGGTTTACTGGGTTTTATAGCCCTGAGACTTATTTATTTTCCTCACATACCACATAGGTTTGTACATGTATGTTTGAGAGTTCCTAGAGGGGATTATAGAATCATGGGCCCCGGGGGGTGGGGGGTAACCTCAACTCCCGTCTTTAGGTTCAACAAAAATCAAAACCTCTTTCACAAAGAGGGTGATCTCATCTAATGGGTGCCCTCATGGGAACTTCATGAAAACCCATGTGAACCTGATCCCATAGAGTCCTTAAACCCATCATCCAAGAACAGGAGGGTCCCAAACAGAGAGCAGGCTCCTGGTAGTTGTCCCGGGGCCTGTGTTAGGGATACATTGACCTGTTTGTCTCTAGTCCTTTTGATTCTTTTGAAAGAGTGTTGCTAGTACTGATTGTAATTTGTGTTCTGGCTGTAGCGTACATCCACATCACAAAGTGTGAGCTAGATTCTTGGATGGAACACTAGGTGTACCTCACATCATGCTCCGATCCACACTGTAACCACATACATTAGGGGAGGGTGGGCTTTCACCCATGACTGAAAAACATTATCTTTCTAGGACATGCATGTATGGTCAGGGATGCTCACTGATGTACCTGCACATTAGTGAGAAATATTTTTCTCTATTATTCTCATTTCCCCCCAAATTATTCTTCTCAACCTCATCATCAAACGAATGTTATGTGTTCAATATGTGGGGGGTTCTGGGCTACGTTAGATGCTGGTCTCTGAAAGCTCAGAGAGGTGAGGAGAGGGAAAAAGGCTACTGATCTTATCAAGCGTCACAAGCAACTGTCAACTTGAGTTTAGGGGTCGTTTAGTTTCACATGACAAAAACCTAACTGAGCTTGGTTTCAGGGGGGAAAAAAAAGAGGATTTATTGTTTCAAATGACCAAAAAGTCTATGGGGAATAGCTTCAGGCATGGCTGGATCTGGGTGCTCAAACATTGCCAGGCATCCATCTATCTCCATTCCTCACCTTTGCTTTCCTTCGTGTAGGCTTCATTATCAGGCAGATCCTAAAGCTGTTGACAAAGATGGCTGCCTGCAGCTCTCAGCTTAATTCCCACCAGTTTGGCATCTGAAGCAGGGAGAAGAAAGCCTCTTTTCTAATAGTCCTAGCAAAAATGTTTAGGTTGATTCTCATGGGCTTGGCATCTGTGCTGTACCTGTTATAAACCAATCACTGTGGTTAAGGAATTAGGAGGCTCTGATGGGCCCAGCCTTGATCATAGGGCTCATCTTGGAGCATGAGTTGAGGCTAGACCCGAAAGAACACAGACTTTTGAAGAATGGAAGGGGGTTGGTCGCACAGCAGTGTAAATATACTTAACACTAATGATTTCTACACTTAAAAATGGTTAAGGTGGTAAATTTTATGTTAGTGTATTTTACCACAAGTAAAACATTTTTTAAAATAAAAGGAAGAGAGAAAAGAAAGGAAGTGGTGGTCTCCTCAAAGGGGAATTGAGGAGCTGTTACCAGAAGGAGAAATGAACGTGGGTAGGCAAAACCAACTGATTTCCAGAGTGCGTGGAGTCAGCGGCTGAGACCAAACCACACGTGTCTTCTCATTTTGATGCGTGAGTGATTTCAGGCTGAAGAAAGGGCATAAAAGAAGAAGTAGAACCCTGTAGTGGTTCTCACTAGCGAGGTGGGCATGATGAGCAGGGCTGGTGCTAAACGTGGCCACAAAACGCTGTGAGGACACAGGGACTCCCCACCTCCAACCTCAGCCCACAAGGTCACCTTGCTCAAGTGCTGTGCTGTGTGCCCCAAGAAACTTTCTGTTGGCCCCTCCGAGAAAGAAAAGAATCGGGAGGGGATTTTTCTTCACAAGGTAGCACTTGGGGCTCTCTGTCTTTCCACCCTGGCTCTCTTAAGCAGGACCTAAGTGTCTGAGGCAACCCAGCACCCACAATGCTGCTCAGGGGCTCATCTTGGGGTGCACATCATACTCCCCAATAACTTCATATCATTCTGTTTTAGATGTCAGGCTGGACACTGGCCCCTCCTGATCATCTCTATTTTTGCTCCTTATTAGGCCCAGCCATGATCCCTCAGGTCTCTCCTGCCTTTCCAGTGTCTCCCCTCAGTGGTCCCACCAAAGGGAAAGGCTGAGCTCTTTTCCTCAGCCTGTAGGGTCCGTGGCAAGTGGGTCTTTCCATGCCTGGCCCTGGGCCACCTCCTTCACCCTCAGACATGTTAATGGTCTCCCTATCGCTGCCCAGCCTGACACCCTGAGACTTCCTCGTGGGACTCTCCTGATGGCCTTTTTCTTTTTCTAGGTTCTTGTACCCTTCCTTGGGTCCCTAAACTGAAGTTTCCATTTTCACTAATGTTACTGTCTTCTTATTTCCTTCTAAATCCCCAGTTTTTTCTAGGCTTTCTAGCTCTTTTTACAGAACCTCCAAAGGCCCTCATCTCTGTCATAGGTACACCCCATGGCATTGACAGGGTACCTCATCCCCAGAGAAGACCATAGCCCTCCGAACACTCAGGGGTGCTATTCAGGATATCAAACACCACATGGAACGGGCACTGACCAAACAGAATGGACATTGTCCTTAGAAGCAGGGTCCTGGGGGCCCCTGCTGGGTCAGATGTTACCTCCTTGGTTGCTGGATCATGGGGGAGAGGGAACTGGGAGTTACAAGAGAGGGGCCAGGCAGCTGGGGTGGGGCTCATGGGATACCTGTTTACCAACAACTACTTACCTGTGCAACCCAGCTGAACATTCATCCAACATATATTCCTCCCATACAGGTGCCCATCCAGCACCTCCTACCTAGGCCAGAACTCAGCTCTGGTTTTGGCTTCACTTTCTATAAGCCATGAGACTTAAGATATTCATTTTGGCCTTTTTGAATTTTGGATTTCTTATCTGTAAAATGGGGACAATAAGCAAGGACTCTAACATAGATATTTGTGCACCAATGTTCATAACAGTATTATTCACAATGACCAAAAGGTAGAAACAACCCAAATGTCCATTGATGGATGAATGGAGAAACAAAATGTGGTCTATATATTATTCAGTCATAAAAAGGAATGAATTTCGGATGCATGCTATAACAGAGAGGGACCTTGAAACCATTATCCTAAATGAAATAATCCAGGCAGGAAAGGACAGATAGTATATGATTCCACTTATATGTGGTACCTAGAATAGGCAAATGTATAGAAAGGGAATAGTGGTTACCAGGGGCTGAGGGGAGAGAAGAATGGGGAGTTATTGTTTGATGGGAAAGAATTTCAGTTTGGGATAATGGAAAACTTCTAGAGAAGGATAATGGTGAGATTGCAAAACAGTGTGAGTGTATTTAATTCTGCTGAGCTGTGCTCTCAAAAAGGGTTAAAATGGTAAATTATATGTCTATTTTACCACAATAATAAATGGAGGTAATAATTCCTACTATGTAGAACTGTTGCAAGTATTACATGAGATCAAATATCTATAAGAAGCCTTTGCAACCTCAAGTGCTATTATTATTATTATTAACCAGTAGCACTAAATTATAATCCAGTTGTTTTGGCTTTATCCAACAACTCCCTAAAAATCATTATTTGGGGGAGGGCGTTAAAAATATCACATTACTCCCATTCCTCTGTGAACTCAAATAAGTGTTAGAGAAGGGCTTCCCTCGTGGCACAGTGGTTAAGAATCCACCTGCCAGTGCAGGGGACATGGGTTTGAGCCCTGGTCCGGGAAGATCCTACATGCTGCGGAGCAGCTAAGCCCGTGCGCCACAACTACTGAGCCTGCGCTCTAGAGCCCGCGAGCCACAACTACTGAGCCCGTGTGTCACAACTATGGTAGCCTGCGTGCCTAGAGCCCATGCCCTGCAACAAGAGAAGCCACTGCAATGAGAAGCCCGTGCACTGCAACAAAGAGTCGCCCCCAGTCACCACAACTAGAGAAAGAACACACAGCAACGAAGACCCAAAGCAGCCAAAAATAAATAAATTAATTAATTGATTTTTAAAAATCACTTGATATGCATTCTGAAGTATTTAGGGGGAGGTATACGTATGACTCTAATCTGTTTTGAAATGCATCAAAAAATAAGATGGCTTGAAGGATGGATAGAAGGATAGGTAGATGGATAGATATGAGATTAAAAACAAATATAGTAAACTATTAATAGTAGAATCTAGGTAGTGGGTATACCAGTGATCACTGTTAAATTTTTTCAACTTTTCTGTATGTTAAAAATTTTCATAATAAAAATTGGGGGAAAAGTCAAATTACTATTAATACCCAATTGCCACTCACATTCTTTTCATAAACATAAAAATAAAATATTTTTTTAAATGTAAGACTTCCATAGGCATTATAACTATACTATAGTAGCATGTTATTTGGATTATTGAATTATTGCGCATCTGAACTATGAGGATATGATGAGGAGGTGACACATGTCCTGGGCCTTGAAGGATGAATAAGAGTTCAGCAGTTGGAGAATACCAGAAAAAGGACCTTTCCCACAGAGGAAACATGTGTGATTTAGTCAGGGATAGCCAGTATCCCAGGATGGCTGGGGCTTGTGGAATTGACACTGAGTTTTGCTGGCTTCACAGACTAAGTTTGAATTGCAGCTCTAACATCTCTAGCTATGTGGCCCAAACCTTTGTGAGCCTCAATTTACCAAGTGTAAGATGAGGATGATAACATTTACTTGCTAGGATTTTGTGAGGATTATTATATGTAGAGCACCTGGCCTAGCACTTATCCCAAGGTGAGCACTCAATAAACATTAGGTACTACAGTTAAGAGCCTAGAAGACAATCTGGGAGCTTGAGTACTATCCCAGTTGAGCTGATCAGTTATCAGGAATCTATATCATTTCATTCCTCAGTTGCCCTCTTTCTCAAGGGAACCAGGGTCGGCTGGTTGGGTGGGAGTGATACATGTCCACTCTGGGCAATAAATCTCGGTTATCACCTATAACTCCTTCCATCCATAATCTCCCACAGACTCTGGGTGTTGTCTCCTCTGAATATCCCAAGGCTCACACATGGAAGGGAGAAGGTACTGCAGTTCCTCTGTCTTAGTTAACACCAGCTCCCTGTTTGCACAGAGGAACTCTGCCTTCCCTTTAGCCTGACACTACCTTATCTTACTAGTGTAATCCACAACATTTCCTTATTGACAAAGCCTTTTCACACCCATTCTCTCATTCTTTTTTTTTTTAATTCAATTTCTTATTTATTTTATTTTTGGCTGAATTGGGTCTTTGTTGCTGTGCGTGGGCTTTTTGTAGTTGTGGCGAGTGAGAGTTACTCCTCATTGCAGTGCGTGGGCTTCTCATTGCGGTGGCTTCTCTTGTTGCAGAGCAGGGGCTCTAGGCACACGGGCTCAGTAGTTGTGGCTCGCGGGCTCTAGAGCGCAAGCTCGAAGTTGTGGCACGCGGGCTTAGTTGCTCCGCGGCATGTGGGATCTTCCCGGACCAGGGCTCGAGCCCGTGTCCCCTGCATTGGCAGGCGGGTTCTTAACCACAGCGCCACCAGGGAAGCCCTCTAATTCAGTCTTGACACAACACTGTGAGGTCAGCAAGGCAGCTGTTATTGTCAACCAGAGCCACCACAGGAGTGAAATGATCAGAGAGAACAAACCTATATACTGAACAGAAACAACAAGTTTGAAACGAATGCGTTATTGGTTGGGTGCCTATCCACAGAGAGTATGTATGTCTCTCTATACAAAGGAGACACCACCAGCCGCGTAAGAACAAGGTGTTATCACCCCCGTGGGAGCAGATTTGCATCTTTTAAGACCTGTGGCCAGATGCAGCCTGTGTCTATGGAACGGGACAGAGTGACTTGACTTCTGTTGGTTCTAAAGGGCTGACCTTGACCACACAGGGGAAGCTGGTTGACTCATTTGTAGCCCCGAGGAGACAAAGTCAGCAGGGTAGCCCTCAGGCAGCGCTCCACACCCTGGCTGCCTGGCTTTGCTATAGGAAGAGCCCAAAGGAAGAAGAGCTGCTGTGGCCTCCAGCCTCCCTCCAGGTGGAGGCAGAGCCTCAACCTTTCCCAGATGAAGACTTTTCTCACAAGAGCCTTTGTGGAGCCTGGCTGACCAGGTGTGCTAGGCTCCGAGTAGGAAAAAGAGATCTGGATTTTAAACTGGTGCTTGGAAACCATGGCATTGCATTCTCTGTGGCACCTTGTCCGTGTCACTTCATTTCTCTGGCCTGAGTGTTCTCACCTCTGAAATACTGGTGGATAGTCCCTTCAGAATGCTGCAGTTCTTCTCAAAAGGGTGGTCAGTTACAAAATTTGAATGAAAGTGCAGTTGCTAAGAGTCACGTGCCACAGAACTGTCCTTCCTCACATAAATTCTTAGGACCACATATTCAAGGAGCATTCCAACAAATTCAAATGATGCAACTCCTCATTTCTTTGTCCAGGTTTAAAGGGGGATCCAAGTCCTGGAAGCAAATGCAAAGGGGCCCCAATAGTACAATAGGGAAAATACAAAACAGAATGTGTAGTATATTTGTTAAAAAAATATGCATGCATCTGCATGTGTGTAGAAAATACTTGAAAGGGTACATACGTGTCAGCATCTCAACAGTGGGGAGAATTGCACCTGATATTTACTTTGTCCACATCTGTATCTTTGCTTCTTTGTATTTTCTAATTTGCCAGCCATCAACTTCAATTACTATATTAAGATAAGCTTTTAAAGAATAGAAACAATCTATTCTATTATTAGTTAAAAATTAAAATATACATCATAATCAGAGCCTAATAAATATCACTGAAATGGAGAATTTCTCATAATTACTTAGAATTGAGTTGTGAGTATGCTTAAAAGGATTATGTTTGGAGTCAGTGGAAGAAAAAATATCACTGACTAATAACTAAAATAAGTTTTATTATACACACTACTTTTACTTTTCAGAGTCCAGGGGTTTTAGATCTGGGGTTGCATATTCTTAGCCCAGCCCCTGGAAAGGTGGCTGCAAAGGTAAAGGAAGAGCCCAGGGTAAGGGGGACACATGGAACAGGTTCAAAGCCTGGCTCTTATCTTGAGTACATCACCAACTTCTTGGCCTCAATATCCTCCCCAGTAAAATGGGAATCATAATGCCTGTGTTGCAAGGTTATTACTGTATTAAGACAACTTTTATAACAAAGTTCAAAAAATAGTTTTTGTCATCATTATAGTATCCTCATCCCTGGGAAGCTGTCCACCTGCCTGTGCTTTAACACACCTGGGGTGGCAGCTGCCTGTTTAGTGAGCAGCTTCCTGACATCTTTCTGTGTTGAATATATTGCTACTGAAGCATTTTTAATTGCCACACATTATACCTATTGTATAGCTGTATCATAATGTATTTAGCCAATCCTTTCATTGTTGGACTTTTAGATGATATCCACCTTTTTATTTTTATCACTGAATATTTGCAGTATTATCACTGAATACAGCAATGAATATTTCTGTAAAAATATTTTTACCTACACTGTAATTCCTAAGTATAAATCCCTAGAAGTGGAATTATTGTATAAAATAATGTTTTCAAGGTCTTTGATAAATCGTGTTAAATTGTCCTTCAGAAAAAGTGTGCCAATTTGCTCTCTCCTATCTGCAGGATATGAGACAATTTCGGGGGGCACTCAAAAGCCATTGTATTGCCTATATTTTAACAAATTCATTATTTTTTAAAACTTGAAGTATAGTTGATTAACTCTGTTGTGTTAGTTTCAGGTGTACAGCAAAGTGGTTCAGTTATACACATACCTATCTATCTATTCTTTTTCATGTTCTTTTCCATTATAGGTTATTACAAGATACTGAATACAGTTCCCTGTGCTACATAGTAGGTCCTTGTTGGCTATCTATTTTATATATAGTAGTGTGTGTTTGTTAATCCTAAACTCCTAATGTATCCCTCCCCCACCCTTTTCCTCTTATGGTAACCATACATTTATTTTCTATGTTAGTCTATTTCTGTTAACAAATTCATTATTAAGAGAGGAAACCAGAGAAGCAAATTACGAGGTCTGAATTCACACATCTCAGTTCTAAATGCTCTCTTGTTCCAATCCTCAATTTGCAAGTTCTTTTTTTTTTTTCCGGTACGCGGGCCTCTCACTGCTGTGGCCTCTCCCGTTGCGGAGCACAGGCTCCGGACGTGCAGGCCCAGTGGCCATGGCTCACAGGCCCAGCCTCTCCGCGGCATGCGGGATCCTCCCAGACCGGGGCATGAACCCGTGTGTCCTGCAACGGCAGGCAGACTCCCAACCACTGCGCCACCAGGGAAGCCCTGCAAGTTCTTTTTTAATGAGTCAATATTCTTTGCAAAATATAGGAATGTTTGACCAAAAATACAACTGGTTCTTTACTTTTATAACTATTCTGCATTTTCTTTTACATGTAATTCCAAAATCAAAATTTAAAAATCTTTGGATGCGAAAGTACACATTTTGTACATTTCTCCAAAGAAGATATAGAAATGGCCAATAAACACATGAAAAATGTGCAGCATTACTAGTCATCAGGGAAATGCAAATCAAAGCAACAAAGAGATAGCACTTCACACCTGCTAGGATGGCTATAATAAAAACGACAGAAAATGACAAGTGTTGGTGAGGATGAGGAGAAATTGGAACTTTAGTAATGTTGCAGACAACACCCCTTTACCTCTAAATAATTCAGTGTGTATTTTATAAGAACAAGGATAGGGCTTCCCTGGTGGCGCAGTGGTTGAGAGTCCACCTGCCGATGCACGGGACACGGGTTTGTGCCCCGGTCCGGGAAGATCCCACACGCTGAGGGGCGGCTGGGCCCGTGAGCCATGGCCACTGAGCCTGCGCGTCCGGAGCCTGTGCTCCGCAACGGGAGAGGCCACAACAGTGAGAGGCCTGCATACCGCAAAAAAAAAAAATTAACAAGTAACTTATATTAATAAGATACTTTAAGACTATATTAATATCTTGTTTCCCAACAAATTTTCACTCTATAGTTTTACCATCCCTTGTGATTCTTGCCTGTAGGGTGCACTTTGAAAAATACATTCTTGCATTCAGATTTCAGCTACTTTCTAATTTTCAGGTAGCATCATAATGCTTGAATGTGCTCCTTTGAAATATTACGTTCTGTTTTGTCTTTGTGTTCAAGCTTATCAAAGAGCGCACGTCCTGTTTTAGTTAGGTTCTTTTTGTTGCTAAGATGCAACTTTTGGGCCAGCCTATGGGGGTGGTGATGGTGGTGAGGTGCTATCATGAAAAACCATGGAGCTTGGAAATGAGCCCAGCCATTTTCCAAGAACCACCAGGAACCAGAGAGGCAGCCTTGAGCCCATCTCCCCACCCTCTCTCCCAGCCTTTGCAGTCCACCCTCTCGTCATTCTTCCTAGTCCATCTTCTCTGATCTTTGCCCTCTGTTGACTATCTCATTCTTTTCTTTCCATATGCCTTGTCGTCTAGCTTCTGCTTTTGCTTCCTCGTGGCAAATCCCTCAAAAATTCAACTCTACCTCCTCTCTCTGTGCCTCTTGGCTCCAATTTCCACTGCTAATTCCCTAATTCTCTCCCTTGTCTCTCTGCGCTGAGATCACTCATAGGGTGATGGCCACAAGTAAGGAGTGACCTCCCCCGGTCAGGTGCTTCCTGAAGGTTCTGTCAGCTTGGTGGAGGTCCAGGTAGTGGTGAGGTCATAAGCTTCTCCTGAGGGCTGCCCCTCCAGAGGGACTGTGGGTCTGGTGGACAGAGCAATTGACCTGGACAGTGGAAATTACCGTAGTACATCAACAGTGTTTCCTGAACCACAGTCAGGCCACGTGATCTAACACTTCTGTGCCCCTTTCAGGTGTGAGAGATGCTGTCTGGAAGCTCTAGTTTGAATGTCAAAATGTTAGAATTTTCAGGATATTTTAAAGGTTTATGTGTAATGCATTTTAAATTTAACAAGTGTTTCCTGAGTACCTTTCTGAGAAGAAAGTTTGAAAAATGTACACTCCTGGAAATTTGGGGATAAAAGATTACCATAATCCCTCTCCCTTTAGGAACTCCAACATTTATTTTATTTTTCCCATTATTTTTTAATTTTGAAAATTTTCAAATTTACGGGAAAGTTAAAAGAAAGTACAGTGCTAAATTTTTCAGTTGGTAATAATTAGCTTTAATGCTCTCTCTCTCTCTCTCCCTCTCTCTGTCCTTCTCACTCTCTCTCTATCTTTGTTGAGCCATTTGAAAGAAGGTTACATAAATTGTAGACATCATGAAATTTCACCCCTAAATACTTCAGCCTGCATTTCCTAACAATAAGGCATTTATCTGCATAACCACAACATCATTATCATACCTAAGAAAATTAGCAATAATCTGGTAATATCATTTGTACATAATATCACCTAAAAAGACATCACCTAGTACACATGTAAATTTCCCCAATTGTCTCAAGTTTTTCTTTTAGAGATTTTTTAAAATCCAAAATCAACTCAAGGTACATGCATGGGATTTGGTTACTATGTTTCTTAGTCACTTGTAATCAGACCTCTCCCTTCCCCTGCCTTTCTTTGTTTTTCAAGACTGACTTTATTTTGAAGAGTCCAAGCCAGTTGTCTTGTAGGACATCTTACAGTCTGAATCTTTCATTATGACTGGTTCAGGGCAAACAATTTTTGGCAAGGGTACTACCAATATGGGACTTTGTGTTTCCCAAGGCACCACACCTGGAGACTCAGGATGCGGGTGGTCTCATCATGGGAGATGCTAAGTATAACCATTTGGTGACAGTTGAGATCACTCTTTTTTTTTTTTTTGCTAAGAATCAGAGACCAGGGCTGCTTGCCTGAGGCATTCAGATACCTCTTGGTAGCAGGAATTATTTGAAGTGGTCATAGACTGGGGTTTCTGTTCTTTATTATCTGTTTTCTGTGGTCTGTGACCAGCTGCCCTTCCCTTTCTCCCAGGGTCCCAAGTGGGATCTGCTCTTTTATTTTTAAACAAAGGCGGACTCCCTTTCTGTGGAGTCCTCTACCTAGCACCCGTGCCTTTTGTGTTCAGTGATGTCACCATCACACGTTTACACTCCATACTTGTGCAAACTCTGATTCTAGAGATTCTGCCCCTCATCCCCTCCCCCCTGCCCCACCCACAACCAGTCTATAAATATTTGTTTCTAACACTGAGAGTTCCCCACTTTCACCTGCAAGACCTATTTCTTTAAAGCTTTTTAAGCTTATCTGATTATTTTGCAGAGAAAATTCTCAGTTACATGCTAATGTATGGATAACACTCTTAGCACTTGCTAATAGTGGCATTAGCAAAGAGGTTGCAGTCCCAGCTCTGGAGGCAGCTGCTGTAGTAGTAGCAGCAGCTGGAGAAGGTGGGGAGGTGAGAGGGAGTGAGGAGATGATGTTCAGGGTGCCCCCAAATACTAGAAATCCAGCATCCTTTCCTGAAAATGAATCAGAAAATACCAACAAAGCAAAACCAAAACTCAGGTCAGAGTTACTCCTTAGTATTCCCAAACTTTGAGTGTGAGGATACCTTTTTATGGACAAAAATACCTGTAGATCAGCCCTTCCTTGATGGTTGTGTTTTACTATCCGCTGATAAAGACATTCCATGACAACAGAAAGCTATTTGGAATTAATAACCCTTAAAAGAATAAGGAATATTAATTTTTAAAAAAATATTAATAAGGAATATTAATACAGGAAAACCTACATCCATGTGAAAAAAAATAGTGTACATGTGTGTTTGTCAGGGCTTCCCTGGTGGCGCAGTGGTTGAGAGTCTGCCTACCGATGCAGGGGACACGGGTTTGTGCCCTGGCCCGGGAAGATCCCACATGCCGCCGAGCAGCTGGGCCCGTGAGCCATGGCCGCTGAGCCTGCGCATCCGGAGCCTGTGCTCCGCAACGGGAGAGGCCACAACAGTGAGAGGCCCGCGTACTGCAAAAAAAAAGAATGGGACTTACTATTTTCTGCTTCCACACTTGGAAAGAACTCTTCAACCTCTTTATCTGGTTTAAGAAGAACAGATACAAGCAGATTCTGTTAATGCCATCTGCTTCTCATGTCAGGATCTCAGGTCTTCTATGGGTTATTTTCCCAGTGGTCACCTAGACCAGGAGGAAACATGGTACTTTTTCAGACCCTACTTGGAAAATGGGTTGATTTGCAGTTCTTTTGTATTACTCTGTGGCTCCCACAGTGGTTCACAGCCCATGAAATAGGCACCCTTGGTCCAAGCCCTTCTAATTATAACAAGGGGAGGTTCCAGGTGACCCCATTTAAATTGTTAATGTCATACTGTCATGTGTGCTCTCCATCATAATTGTTCTTCATTCACTTCCCTTTCTCTGCCAAAAATGTATCTAAGATGAGAAACATTTGGTTTAAAAAATGGATGTATTTTTCAGAAGATATCAGACAGATAGGAGTAAAGTGGGATGGTTACTTTTTAAAAAGCACACTCAAGCGTAGACGCTCTCATACATCTGGAGACACTGTTGAGTGGTCCTCACCCAGCTGAGGGTAAGTGTGGGTGGAGGGAAGCAGTCCTGTGCACACAGGAGGGAGCTCATGGGATTTTCCAATGAGACTTGGCATCCCAACTGTTTATCTTGTACTCTTCACCATGCCGTGGCTCTGAGGAAGGCTTCTGCAGCCACACACCCCAGGAAGAGTGTTTCTCAACCTAAACGGTTATTATTTTGAAAGTCTCTTATTGCTTTTCAGAGTCATTACATACCTTTTTGTTTTGTATTGTTCCAAGTCCATTCTCACTTACATCATTGTATCCATCAGGCTCCAACCAGGAAACAGGAACACACAGATTATTTAAAACAGAGGAAATTTAATGCAGGAAATTGGCTACACGTGATGAAAGAGGCTGAGAAGCCAACCGGAGTACAGACAGTTAATCCAGAGATTAGCAACTTTGGGAAGCTGCCACCTCCCCTAGGTAGGGGGAGGATACTGGGAGGACTACCAGAACCTGGGAGTCACCAGAAGAAACTCAAGGACTTCTCTAACCTCCCAGTAGTGCTCCCCATTGACCAAACCAGCCGGAGGCCAGCTGACACCCAGAGCCTTCAGAAATCAGTCCCTGCAAACCAGAGCTGGGTGGGGCAGGGTAAACTATGGCTCTGAGGACAAACTGCTCTCAGCCAGCACAGTCATCTGTTACTGGGATTAGCCTTTTCTTTTTTTTCTATTCAAATAAGTTTTTTTCTGGAATTTATTAATGCAGAATTTGTAGTCCAACCTTCCCACGTAACTTTCACACATTTAGTTGGTAGAATGATTTACTCATTCTTCCACCAAATTATTCATTCTTTTCCCTTTTTTCTGTGGCTGTTCAATTACCTTGGAGATTACACATAGGAGTAACAATCACTCATCCAGCTCACTGGTGTTAAGAACTCATAAATAATAATTGTTATTAAGTACCTTCATAGTTGAAGCACTTATGTATATACTATTTGATTCTCATAAAAATTCTGAGTAGTTATTATTATCTCTGTTTTATAACAGGATTATCTGAGTCTCGGAGAATTTATGTGACTTGCTCAAGGACAAATAACAAATACTGGAGCCAGAATTCAAATCCTGGTCTGTCTGGTTCCAAATCCCATAATTTTCTCAGGCTGTCTCATGAGAGATGGAGTGCCCAGAGGGCACAGCAAGAGTTTTTCTGGGCTGTTTGACTGAGTTTAGGAGAAAGGAGAAAATATGCTTTAAATTTGCAAAACTTTTCTTGTTGACCCAGAAATTAAAATTACACTCTGGGCATAACGGACACCAGACCCATCGAGCATTCCAGTCTGCACTCTAGACCTGAACACATCTAAACTCAGTATCAATATACAGGGTTGACTGTTCTAAAAGGCTCAGTGTCACAGCAGCATGTACCATCCCAAGCCTGACAGAGGAGATGAAGGACAAAGGGAGTAAGTCCATGGTTCCCATCTTTCTGTCTCTCCTCAATTCAAACCCAGTGAAATTTGAATGTTGGACAAATAATGAATTTTTTTTAGTATAAGTATGTCCCAAATATTGCATGGGACATATTTACACTAAGAAGTTGTTTTTTGTTTATCTGGCATTCCAACAGCATCTTGTAATTTGCTAAGTCTGGCAACCTTATCTCAAGGTGGGCAGTGATCCTACCGTGTGTGTGTGTGTGTGTGTGTGTGTGTGTGTGTGTGTGTGTATTGGGAGTTCACTGAGGACAGGAACCCATATGGCCCTGTTTTTGCCATCTGTGCCCTGTACGTGCCATGAGGTAATAATTCCTGCACAGGTGCAGAAGTAGAAGGAGAGCCTGGGAAGGGGACTCCCAGTGTCTGGCAAATATGGCTGAATTCTGAATTGGAGGTTCCCTCTGTGGTAAGGAAAGCTGGCCTGACCTGAAGTGAAAGTTAAAGCTGACTTACCTGGATTCACTTAGAGTTTCTGTTAGTCTTTCACTGGTGAGTATTCAAATCTGACCAGAAAGTTAAAATTAGCCTTAGAGATGTGTAAACTTATTCAAAGAAAGGGAAAGAGGAAGGGGCCCAAGATGGCTAGATGTGTCAGGCAGAAATGTCTGTGGGTCCCATGGAATAGGTGAGGAGTCCATGTCAGCACTGGAACTGCTGGCCCAGGAGACAATTCAAGGGCAGACCCGGTGGTCCTTCCTGTGGTCCTTCCTGGGGGGATGTCAAGGAGAGGACAGGGCAGGCAAAATGCTGGGACCAGGCTCTTGCCTCTGATTCTGAGGAATGCAGAGCTAGGAGGGGATGCCACTGGGCTATAAACTCTCCCAACAAGAGGGTAGTCAATTCAACAGTGCCTACTGGGAGAGAAATTACCCTGGCTACTCATCCTAGAGCTTGGGGGTGGGGGTTCTGGGGGCTACTTCCAGCCCTGCCACTAAGTTGATCTGGAATCTTGAATAAGCCCTTACTACCTATGGCCTTTTTATCTTTGGCCCTGTAAAAATGTGGCAGTGGAGGGTATATTACATTTCCATTATGGTTTCTCTTAGTTCTAAAATTCTATTGGTCTATGTATAATTTTAGGCCTTCTCATGACTCCAGTTGTGTGCTCAGCGGCCAGGTAAGAGAGCCGGTAACCACACTTCATCCATAACCCTTATTATATCTGAAGATTGCTTTTTCATTTTTCCCTCAGCATTTTCCCTCATGCAGGCAAAATATCAAAATCATTTTTTCAAAGGTCTCTATTCAAATGAGTTAATCAGTGAGGTCTACTCTTTTCTAAAAGCCTCATGTTGACACAGCAATTAGTAACTCTATGAGACCAGAGGCTACAATTAGTGTTTCAATCCCAGTTCACTATTCATTCATTCAGCAGATATTTATTGAGCTCAGGTGATGCATGGCAGATTTGAGCTTTGAGAGGAACATTTCAAGAGAACTATGAAACATGGCAAACTCTAGGTGACCTGAGACCCAGTTCCTCAAATGATTTGCTTCTTTCTTCTGTTGCTGGACTCTTGGGAGTTTCAGGTTCAGCCACCTGCCCATCAAATGGTAGAAGCAAAATGAAAATGAGTTCTTGTTGACAGTTGAGTGAGAGGTTAAATGTGTTGGCTAAGTTGAGGTATTTGAATAATCTGTGGGTTTCCACCTCCCTGTAGCCGTGGGCCTCCAACAGCGGACATACTGAGAAGTGGCTCTTTTTCCCGGGAGCGCATAGCATCCCTCTGGGATATCCTTCTCTTACCCGCTTCTTTCTTGCCCTCTGTCCACAGTGCTGCACTTGAGATGGAGTTACTGCCCCTCTGGCTCTGCCTGGGTTTTCACTTCTTGACAGTGGAATGGAGGAATCGAAGTGGAAATGTCATGGCCACTTCCCAAGGGGGCTGTGAGTTGGTGAGTTTTCCTGGGCACTCCAAGTTGTCTGTTACTCCTGTCCTGACGAGGTTGGGTCCATTTGGAAAGCTGATGGATTGTCAGTCAAGGAGGGAAGGGAATGAATGAGTCTGAATCACTCTGTACCTACTTACCACGATGCCATGTGCAAGCTGCTCTTTAATCAAAGGTAAAGATGATGCCTGCGAAAGGCCCTGCCCCACCTTTCTCATACCTGCTAAGGACAGGTGATCCCAGAGACAGGCCAAGGTCAGCCACCTGGAACAAGAACACCTTGTTAAGAATCTGGATGATGGAGCTCCACTAATGGTATCAGAATCTCTTGGTGGGGGGGGAATATTAAAGTTGAAGAAGCCCTGACTCAGAGTCTATGTGTGAGCCCATGGCAAATGCTTAACCAGCTGTACTGAAGAGCACGCTGCCCAGGCTGCCCTGCACAGCAACGTCCTTGACAACGCTCAGGCTTACAGCAATCTAGGGAGAGATACCTGAGCTTTTACGGTTCACCCTCTCCAGGGCTTTCAGCCTATATGTGGAAGCAGACTTGGCTCCTAATAACTGAGCACTCTCTAGAAATTTTCTCCTTTGTCTGTAACTTAGTGGTATTAAAAGTTGAGCAACATACATTTAATGAATATTCCTTGAGCCGTGTTATATACTGGGCACTGGGAAGACAAAATGGATGTCAGGGTTAATAACATTCAAAAATGTGTTCTTAAAGCCGATGAATCTTAAAAACCCAGCTGGTCGTGGTTCTTGACCACTTTTAGTAACCTCTAACCACTGTGCTGAAGTAGACTCTGGTAGGGGGTAGGGATTGTGAGCCAGACCAGGTTTAAATCTCAGCCCCACCACTTACTAGCTGGTGACATTGGGCCAATCTGTGCTTCAGTTTCCTCATCTGTAAAATATGTAGGTAATAATAGTACCAACCAATAATACCATAACACTGGGCTGCAATGATGACTAAATGAGTTAATGTATGTAAAGCACTCAGAACAGTGCCTTGTGTGTAGTAAGTGCCATGTGTTTTATCTACCGTTATTATTCTTTTTTTTTTTTTTTTTTTTTGCGGTACGCGGGCCTCTCACTGTTGTGGCCTCTCCCGTTGCGGAGCACAGGCTCCGGACGCGCAGGCTCAGCGGCCATGGCTCACGGGCCCAGCTGCTCGGCGGCATGTGGGATCTTCCTGGACCGGGGCACGAACCCACGTCCCCTGCATCGGCAGGCGGACTCTCAACCACTGCGCCACCAGGGAAGCCCTACTGTTATTATTGTTGTTAGTCTCTGCCATACAGACGTCCATTATTCCCTTACAGAGACAATGAAAGATTAACTTCACAGTAGCTAATTCAGGAGTTACCAGGCATAAGAAGAGGAGGGAATAAAGCGCAAGTTCTTTGACAGCTTGCAGGGTTCAGGCTAGACTCCCTGCCTGACCCTCTGCAGCCTGGTGGGCAGGAGTAGGGACTCGGCTACCAGTGAGATCAAAGAGTGGCTTTCCAGTGCTCTTTTGAATTGAGGGTTGAGAGTTTGAAAGTCCAGCTACTCTCCAAAGCCCCTCCTTGCATTAGCCATGCAACATTATCACGAAGTGTATGTGGTAAGCTTTCTTGGGCTCTGATGGCCACGTGGACTTTTTGCAACACGTCAGTGGGGCTGCAGGAATTGCAGAGACATGTCCCCAGCAACTGCAGCAACTCTGGTGAAACAGGGTCTCACAGCTTGAGGAAAGCCCCTAACCACAGCACTCTTCAGTCCCCACGGGGGGGAGACCAACACTTACTCAAATAAAGAAATGCATCTTGTTTCTGTATGGAGAGATTCAATTTTGTAAAGATGTCAGTTCTCCTCCAAATTACTCTGTGATTATAATGCAATCCCAATCAAAACTCCAGACTTTTTTTGGGGGGAGGGGAGGTGTAGAAAGAACTAGAAAAATTCATTCTAACATTCATCTGGAAATTAGATATAACTCAAATGCTCAACGATAGGAGATTAACTAATTAGAGCATGCTAATAATTGTTCCAGCAAACATTTATTAAGCGTTTATGTGACAGGTTCTATGTTAAGTGCTTTGCATAAACAATCACACTGAATCCTAAAAAAAAAAAAAAAAACCCAAGGGAAAATTACAAGTATAATTTACATTTTACAGGTGGTGTAATGAAGGTCCCAACTGGTTAGGTACCAGCCCAAGCTCACCCATTTGATAAAAAGCAGAATCAAGATGGGCTGATCGTAGAGATCTGGCTCTTAGCCACTGTGCTATTCATGCAATGAACTAATATACAGTTGCCTAAAAGAATGTGGTCAAATTTACTTTTATTGCCAAGGCAATATATCTATCACATATTATTAATGGGGGAGGGGAGGAAGTCGCTTACTGAATGGTTTGTAGAGTACAGTCCCATTTTAAAATGTTTTTTATTTTATTTTAGAAATTGAAGTATAGTTGATTTACAATGTTGTGTTAGTTTCAGGTATACAGCAAAATGATTCATGTGTGTGTGTGTGTGTGTGTGTGTGTGTGTGTGTGTATATTCTTTTTCAGATTATTTTCCTGTACGGGTTATTACAAAATATTGAGTAGAGTTCCCTGTGCTATACAGGAGGTCCTTGTTGGTTATCTATTTTATATACAGTAGTGTGTATATGTTAATCCCAAACTGCTGATTTATCCCTCCCTAATGGTAACCATAAGTTTGTTTTCTATGTCTGCGGGTCTATTTATGTTTTGTATATAAATTCATTTGTATCCTTTTTTTTTTTTTTTAAAGATTCCACATATAAGCGATATCATATGATATTTGTCTTTCTCTGTCTGGCTTACTTCACTTAGTATGATAATCTCTAGGTCCACCCATATTGCAAAGAAAAATTTTTGTAAGTTAGAGAATGTCTTTGGAAAAGAGTCCAGAGGAGATGTAACAAAAGGTTAACAACGTTTCTTTGAAGGAGAGGCTGAGGTTACTGAATAGTTTAATTTTCATTATTTCTATAGTGTATCAATGTTTAATTATGAGAAGTTTTATTTTAATAATCAGATAAAGAACTTGGGGTTCCAAGAGGTTAATTCCTTGCCCAGAGACCAAAGCTAATAAGTGTCAGAGCCAAGATTCAGACTCGAGTGTGTCATCTTTTCCAAAGCTGTGCTTCTTCCTCTCTCTCAGGAGTTTTCTCCCCTGTTCCACTACTCTGCTTGCCTCGTGGGACTGGGCCCACAATTTTAGGCAATCACTGACCTTGTTGTACTGACCAATCTGTGGAAAGAAATGCCATTGCTCTTCCATCTCATCACTTAAAACTTTTTTCCTGGACACCGAAGGGATACCCTGTGGATGATTGCTTTTCCCAATCTTGTAGAAAGTGGCTGAAGGAAAGTATCCTGAGGCTTGTGTGATTCCTGCAGTGAGACCAGACCCATCCGTCCTGGCAGCTTCGCCACACAGTCGCGGTAGAATGGCGTTCAGGAAAAGCACTGGATTGGGCAATAAGAGCTCTGGGCTCCGGTCCCAGCTCTGTCACTGGCTCTTCACCTGTCCTCTCCAGACCCCTTTACTTCTCTGTATGATTCAGGCTGGTGATGAACTCTCACGTCCTCTTGAGCTGTAATACTTATCAATCGAGAGCACAGAGGAGCCTCCCAGGCAAAATTCCTTCAGGTAAAATGAAGATGCCACAGTGCTGCTGGTTCTTGGGCAGCGTCCCTGTTAAACACACAGTGTTATGATCATAGCGATAACAATGCAATAGTGACCATTTGCATTAATAGCGTCCACTGTGTGCCGGGCACTGTGCAGCCTCTTGCCTAATCTCACTACAATCGTCTGAAGTAGGTGCTAACTTTATCTCCATTTTTCTGAGGAAACAATAGATTTAGACTAAATTATTTGCTCGAGGTCACATAGGGAATAAATGGCAGAGGTGGGATTCAAACCCAAGTAGGGACCTGATCCTCAGTTCCTCTCTGTAGTTAACACCAAACTGCAATACAATGGTCAGCACTCAGCACCCGATGGACAGGTTCTCAGATCTTCTCTAATACGCTGTGTGTGTTGAGTGAGGCCTGGAGCCTTAGTGAACAGTCTGATGAGTGAACTAAGTTTCTGTACATAAACCCTCACCTCAGAGGCCCCCGCCCTGCTGACGTGTGTTTTTGGACCTAGCTGGATGGAGTCGCTGACTGTCGAGGGCAGAACCTTGCTTCAGTGCCCAGCAATCTCCCACCATCCTCCCAGACACTCCTCCTGGATGCCAACCCTCTCAAGACCCTGTGGAACCACTCGCTGCAGCGTTACCCTCTCCTGGAGAGCCTCAGTCTGCACAGCTGCCACCTGGAGCACATCAGCCGTGGCGCCTTCCAGGAGCAGGCTCGCCTGTGCAGCCTGGCACTGCCTGACAACTCACTCTCCGAGAGCTACAAGGAGACAGCAGCTGCTCTCCATGGCCTGCGGGGTCTGCGCAGGCTGGACCTGTCAGGGAACTCCCTGACGGAAGACATGGCGGCCCTCATGCTACAGAACCTCTCTTCACTGGAGTCCGTGTCCCTGGCCAGGAACACCATCATGAGGCTGGATGACTCTGTCTTCGAGGGCCTGGGCCGCCTCAGGGAGCTGGATTTGCAGAGGAACTACATCTTTGAGATTGAGGGTGGTGCTTTCGACGGCTTGCCTGAGCTGAGACACCTCAACCTGGCCTATAACAACCTTCCTTGCATTGTGGACTTCGCCCTCACCCAGCTGCGGTCCCTCAACGTCAGCTACAACATCCTGGAGTGGTTCCTGGCATCGGGGGGAGAGGCCACCTTTGAGCTAGAGACGCTGGACCTCTCTCACAATCAGCTGCTGTTTTTCCCCCTCCTGCCTCAGTGCAGCAAGCTGCACACCCTCCTGCTGCGGGACAACAACATGGGCTTCTACAGGGACCTGTACAACACCTCGTCGCCGCAGCAGATGGTGGCCCAGTTCCTCTTCATGGACGGCAACGTGACCAACATCAGCACCGTCAACCTCTGGGAAGAGTTCTCTTCCAGTGACCTCTCTGATCTCCGCTTCCTGGATATGAGCCAGAACCAGTTCCAGTATCTGCCGGACGGTTTCCTGAAGAAAATGCCTTCCCTCTCCCACCTGAACCTCAACCAGAATTGCCTGATGACGCTCCACATCCGGGAGCACGAGCCGCCAGGGGCGCTCACCGAGCTGGACCTGAGCCAGAACCAGCTGTCGGAGGTGCACTTGGCTCCGGGGCTCCCTGGCTGCCTGAGGAGCCTCCGGTCCTTCAACCTGAGCTCCAACCAGCTCCTGGGTGTCCCCACTGGCCTTTTTGCTGATGCCAGTAACCTCGCTACAATCGACATGAGCCACAATCAGATCTCACTTTGTCCCCGGCCGGGGGACTTAGACCCCGGGGGCACCCCCAGCTGTGTGGATTTCAGAAATGTGGCCTCTTTGAGGAGCCTGTCTCTGGAGGGCTGTGGGCTGGGGGCACTACAAGACTGCTCGTTCCAGGGCATGGCCCTCACCCACTTAGACCTGTCTGGTAACTGGGGGCTTCTGAATGGGAGCATCGCCCCTCTCTGGGACATTGCCCCCACGTTACAGGTCCTGTCTCTCAGGAACGTGGGCCTCAGTTCCGGCTTCAAGGAGTTGGACTTCTCTGGGTTTGGGAATCTGAGGGACTTGGATCTGTCGGGAAATGCCTTGACCAGTTTCCCAAGGTTCAGGGGCAGCCTGGCCCTGCAGACCCTGGATCTCCGCAGAAACTTGCTCACAGCCCTTCCTCAGAGGGCTGTGTCTGAGCAGCTCATGGGAAGTCTGCGGACCATCTACCTCAGTCAGAATCCGTATGACTGCTGTGGGGTGGAGGACTGGGGGGCCCTGCAGCGCCTGCACACTGTCGCCGACTTGGCCATGGTCACTTGCAACCTCTCCTCCAGGATCATTCGCCTGACGGAGCTGCCCGGAGGCGTTCCTCAGGTCTGTAAGTGGGAGCGGGTAGACATGGGCCTGCTGTACCTCGTGCTCATTCTTCCCAGCTGCCTCACCCTGCTGGTGGCCTGCACTGTCATCTTCCTCACTTTCAGGAAGCCTCTGCTTCAGGTAATCAAGAACCGCTGCCACTGGTCCTCCATATACTGACCTGGCTACGCGCCAACGTTAGAAACTTGGTCTGTACACGTAAGGACACTTTCTCTGCCGGGTTTCAAGATCTGGTGCAGAGGACAAGTCTGAAGAACTGAGGTTTAAATTAAAGTTTAAAATGTTTCCATCCCTTAGTTGTCCCAAGTTCTTCCTCTATCATTGTGATGCATCCTCAATCATCCTGGTAAAATATTTATTAAGTGACATTCTATGAAAACAAAAAATGTTTCTTATAAATATTTTTTAAATCAAACGCAGCTTGTGTTTTTTTCTTTCCTTACTTTTTTCTTTTTGGTAGTTTCACTTAGATTATTTTTGTGCCCTTCCCTTGGTGACATCCATGGAACAGGTGAGAAAGGGAAATCGTTCAGTGCTACCCTACGGCAAAAACCACTCCAAGAGCACATCCTATGGATGGCGAGAGTCAGTGTTCTGAGGGTTCCCCAAGGACAAGTCTTTCAGAGCCAAGCTGGGTAGTCTGAGATGGGACCTCTCGCCTCCTGCCTTGGCTTGCATCACCGCTGCGGCCAGAGTGGGCCTGCGGCAGAATCCTCTCTGGGGGCCCTGGTCCCCGCCTGGAGACTCCAGCAGGCAAACCTGACCCTTCCGTGGAAAAGTTAAGAGAACAATAACTGAGGGCCCTGAGTTTATTCAGGCAGTCCCTGAACGCTGGGCACAGTCCTTGTTCTAAGGGAAAGTAAAGAGGACTGCAGAAAGGAGAGAATTCTACTAACTCGTGAACTGCCCCTACTGTCCACAAAACCCACAAACAACTTCTTAGCAGATGTTCAGTATCTGTACTCACTACATTCCTAGTTTCCTTTCTCCTTCCCTCCCCTCAGTGAACGATTTCTGTGCTCCTCTCTGGGGAAAAGATCATAAAGACACAGCCCTTTTGGTAGTTGAGAATTTACTCTGTCCTTGCCTTTTTATCCCTGCTTACTAAATCATAAAGGGCCTAATGCAGGGGTGGTGTGGGGATGGGGAGGGTATAGAAATCCCACAGGCTGATTACTGTTACCCTGAAGGCTAAGTGTCAACAGAAACGTTTAGGCAAACCAAAGTGATAAAATCAGTGGTCTCACTTTGGCAAAGCAGTAACTTCCCTGGAATGCTCTACAAGTGTAAACAAGGCCCCTTCAGCCAGCTTCCACAGTCAATAGCATTAATGTCAGCCCGTGTTAGCTATTTCTCTTATTGTGGCATCATCTTTTCTGTCATCGTATCTCTCTCCATCATGCACTGCCCCAGCCTAGTCCCTTGGATATCTGTCCCTCGAAGCGTCTGCCCAGTGTCCTTCTGGGCAAGCCCATCAGCTAATGCCCGTAAGAACAGACTCTCCTCCGCCATCAACAAAAACTCTTTCCCGGGGTCCTGCTGTTTCCCAAGGTGACAATTAGCTAATTAGACAAATGAATCTATCTGTGGCTGGTACATGGAAAGCTTCTCTTGAGTTAATGTTTCACCCCCTGTGTCAGCCAGTGTTCTTAGCTTCTTGCAACTAAGGATGACTCTGTGTGATTTAAGCAGCATGGGGATTTAGTAAAAGGATACTGGGAAGCTCTAGACTCTCTGGGAAGGCGGAGGAAAAGACTTTAAAAATGGGCAGGAACAGGAGATGCTACACAGCAGTGGGGACCTCAGCCCAAACCACACCAAAAACAATAATTGTGGGAACAGGACTGCAGCCTCTCCCTACTGCTGGACACCACGGTCTGCACTGCTGCCACTGACAGCTTGGGACAGGGCCCCTGGCACAAGGCTTACCGCCACTGCTGTCACCCACTGCCGAGTAAGTGCTCTCCCAGATTCTGCTCTCCTGTGTCATCAGCTCCACATGCACAGTCTGGAGCAAATGGACCCGGCTTGTTGACCTCAGCTCCTGTGCCCCTGCCCTGGCAATAGAAAATGGGCTCTGCTTCCTATAAATACTCATAAGGGGTGAAGTTCTCAAAACAGGAAGGGAAGTTAGATGTTGAGAAGACAAAAGAGAAAGACAAATGTGCACCACACCCTTTTAAGTAGCGTGTACATTTTATCAGAGGACTTCTTGAAGCAGATTCTTTGCATAAAAAAGTGACTCAAGTGATGAAAACTTCAGACAGATCCTCAGGCCAGCAAGGGAGATAGTTTGGGGTCAGGCAGGCCTTTTTTTTTTTTTTTTTTTTTTTTTTTTTTTTTTTTGTGGCATGCGGGCCTCTCACTGTTGTGGCCTCTCCCGTTGCGGAGCACAGGCCCCGGACACGCAGGCCCAGCGGCCATGGCTCACGGGCCCAGCCGCTCCGCAGCATGTGGGATCCTCCCGGACCGGGGCACGAACCCATGTCCCCTGCATCGGCAGGCGGACCCCCAACCACTGCGCCACCAGGGAAGCCCCCAGGCAGGCCTTTTGAAGCCCCTCCAGTCATACCATGTAGCTCGCCACCCATTGTACCTGTTTTCAGGCGCCAGCCTTGCAGGATGGAGCAAACTGAGAAGACATTAGGACAGAACCCTACCCCTGCCTGTGGCAGGAACTTCAGAAGGCTGTAAGCTTTTCTTAGTCTGCTAGTTCATCACTAGGGTCCAAAGGCTGTTTTCCAAGTTTATTTCCGTGTAGTAAGAAGAAAGGTAAGAGCAGGAGGATTTCTGCCTCCAGTGCTGAGCTGTGGTTTCTCCAGCAAATTCTGTACCTTTGTTCTGCTTTTCCCACCTCTACCTCCACCTGCAGGAGAAGAGTACACTCTGATGTCCACTCTGCGGGTGCCAGAGGGGGAGGACCCACAGAGCCTGTCCCCAGAGTTCCCTGGGGAGACCAGCATGGTGTCTGCCTAAGTTCTCCCATACAGCCAGATGGAGCACCAAGCGATTCTTCCTCAGTGGGTGGGAAGTGGGGGCCACCCCCGGATGCCACAAGCCAGAGTATTCAGACAGGAGAATATTCAGAATCAAAGATAAATAATGTCAGAGTTTGGACTGTTAGCATAAGTAACAATAGTGTCAATTTTGAAAATCCCATCACAAAACAAAATCTTAAGGCTTTTCTAGAAGCCCAAAATAAGTTATTAGGGGTCCACTGATTTTTTCAAGGACCCTAGTTGCGAGAAATTGGATCAACTATAATCCTTGGTTCATATCACTGGTCGTCTTTGGGCACTGCTGGTCCATGCATGGCCCACTTTTATCTATGTGATGTGCCAGATTTCTTCCATTTGCTTCTCTAGATCCATTCTCTACCCTTCTCTATCCTGCTCCAGGAGGCTGACCTCAGTGGGCTCCCTCTGGCTTCCTATTGTATTTAGCTGAGAAGGAGCCTTGGTAGATTGGAGAGAAGGAAGAAAGTGAGGTCAGAGTCTTCATTCACCTGACCCCTCCATCTGGATTTGTCTCAAACCAGCTGCACTCACAACCAAAGCTCACATGCCTCTCAAGGTGGCCCTTTCCACACACACCTCTGCCTTGGGCTTCTAGGAATTCCCACTTACTTCACGGGTTCTTTCTTTCTGGGCCTAGGGACAGGGAACAACTCTGGCATCACCAGCCCTGTGTGATTGCATTATCCCTTGTGGTTTGCCTTTCTCTGCCCACCCCTTTGTAAACAGTCCCTTTATAAACCCTCCTAGAGTTATCCTTGTTTAAACGCAATTCTTACATTCACCTATCTGGTTCCTTCTGGGGCCCTGGGTGAGTTGGTTGTTTATTCAGTAATACTGAGCCAGAGAAATGCTGGTACTTGTATCCGGGTGCCACAGACAGCTACGAATGCAACTGGAGGTATAAAGGCAAATCGCCCAGAGATGGTTGTCCCTCTGATTCCTATGGATGGGCACCTCATCATATTACAAGTAGTATATTTAAATGTAACCCAAATTGGAGAGGGAGGAGATTCCAGCCTTGGACCGTCTCTAAAATAATGTTGTGGTTGCGATGGCATGGGACCAAAGGAAACACAACAGGTAGAGAAAAAGTGTTATAAAGAAAAGAAAAAGATTGGTGGGAATGTAAATTGATACAGCCACTATGGAGAACAGTATGGAGGTTCCTTAAAAAACTAAAAATAGAATTACCATATGATCCAGCAATCCCACTACTGGGCATATACCCAGAGAAAACCATAATTCAAAAAGACACATGCACCCCAATGTTCATTGCAGCACTATTTACAATAGCCAGGTCATGGAAGCAACCTAAATGCCCATCGACAGACAAATGGATAAAGAAGTTGTGGCACATATATACAATGGAATATTACTCAGCCATAAAAAGGAACGAAATTGGGTCATTTGTTGAGGCGTGGATGGATCTAGAGACTGTCATACAGAGTGAAGTAAGTCAGAAAGAGAAAAACAAATATATATTAACGCATGTATGTGGAACCTAGAAAAATGGTGCAGGTGAAACTGGTTTGCAGAGCAGAATTTGAGACACAGATGTAGAGAACAAACATATGGACACCAAGGGGGCAAAACCGCAGTGGCGGGTGGTGGTGGTGGTGTGATGAATTGGGAGATCGGGATTGACATGTATACACTGATGTGTATAAGGTTGATGACTAATGACCTGCAGTATAAAAAAACAAACAAACAAACCAAAAACCAACTAATACTAAACTTTCTTTGGGTTATTTGTATGGAAATATGTTAATATAAATGTTTCAGACATTAAAAAAAAAAAAAGAAAAATGCTCCCCACTAACCAGCGTCTTCTACTCCATCCTCATCAACAATTACCAAGCCTTTATTTTGTGCTAAGTGCTTTATGTGGAATATTTCACTTAAACTGGGAAAACCCTAGGCTGAGAGCAGTTCAGATTTTCCCACGGTCACAGAGAACTGTGATAAAGACATTTAGTATTAGGCTGAAGAAGAGAAAGCAGCTTCAACAACTTGATCATCTCTATCAAGTCTAACAAACTGTCAATCTAGAGCAATCTGTAGGCAGCTAGTTGTTACTGAATAGCACACATTTGCTGGTAAAATGGCAAAAGTGCAAAGGTTCATATGGTGCAGAGGTGAGGAAGTCCGGAGTAGCTGAAGGTCACCCATCCTTCTGAGGCTGTTCTGAAGGCAGCAGCAGGGTTTGGTGAGAGCTTGCAGGTAATTTACAACAGAGGAATCTCACTCAGTTCCTTCCTCCTTCAGTCAGTCATGCAGCATCTTCCCACTCAACCATCAAGACAAAAGGCTGAGGCAAAAGGACTCTAGTTTTCACCATGATTTTAAAGGTTCATTGTAGGGGAAGGGATTGACCAGGAAACTATCTTGCCCAGGGAGGAGAGCATTTCTGGGATAACCAAGTTTTTCAAATGCAGAACCCAACTTTTATAGATGCATTTTCTCTGGGAAGAAAGATTAGGTGAAACATCAGTGGACATGGTACTCCCTCAAAGACTTAGGAGTTCTTAAGACACTGACGCATTCAGTCTAGGACATCTGAGAGCTCAGGCAGTTCTTGGTCTTAGCATTAGTTACCAGGAGTAGTAGACCCGGGCCAGCTAAGCCCCAGGAAAGGCTGCAATGCACGGGCCTCGACATTCCAGATGGAGTCTCTCTCAAATTACACTTCTCGGTGCTCCTTAAAAACTGTCTTCAGTGACTGCTCCCAAGAGCTGCTTGCGTCTTTCACACACAGTCTAGCCACGGCTCTCGTTTTAATTTGTCCCATGGTCATGCCAGTGCAATGACCATTCTCGGCAGCACTTTGGCTGTTCTTGGTCCTGTGGTCATTCCTCAGGCACTCAGTCTTGTACTCGCCCCACCTCCAGAACCCTTCATATGAAAAATATGGAAACTAGATTCCAAACTTCGGTTATATTTAACTCTTATCACTGGACACACTGAGTCTGTAACAAATAATCTGCCCCTCCCCTGCTGATTTCAAGGGTGTTTGGCTTATAAAGGGCAACCCAACAAACCATTCTTCATTTAAGAACATGCGTAGCAATACTGATACCAGTGGAGTCCGTGTCACAATGATTCATGCTTAATAACTTTAGACAACCGTATCACACGTGTTCCTGAAACTGAGAGAAGAAGTTTCAAAGTCTCAAAATCTTTGGAGAAGTGGCATTAGCAGAACGCAGTTTGACAACAATCTTTCCCACAGAGCTCCAAAAAACGTTGTCAGAGAGGTGGGCATGGGGAAGGTACAGGGCCAATCCAAATTTTAATGCGGATAAAATTGGCTTGAACACTGGAGTGGCCTCCATAGTGCAACCCTGATAGAGCCTGTGAGGCTCCGAGGAGAAGGGGGGCCACACGGGGAGGGCACGGAGAGTGAGGGGGAGGGTCATGCCTTCTGGAGGGTGGGTGTGTTTTCTTTCTTTTCCGGCTACTGTTACCAATGTGGTGAGTACATCCCTTCAGTTGAATGCCCTGGAGAGGAAGCCCAGGGCTTCCTGTTGTCTTACCAGTGCTGCAAAATGCAAGTTAGAAATAAAGAAAAAAGGGAAAAGGGCAGGGGGGAGTGGGAAGCTCCTCTGGGACGCCAGCCTCCACGAGGGAACCCAGCTCACCTTTTCCTTGAGATGTTGCAGCAAGGGCACATCCTCAGCTGCTTCTCAAATCAGTCAGGATCCAGAAAATAATATATCTCCAGAGAAAGGACATTTTTGAGCAACAACAGAATAGATAAGGTTGGAGACCTTAAAAGGAAGGATAAGCTAATACATATAGAGGGATACTGCCAAAGAAATACACTTATCCCCTGCTTAACGCCCTTAAAATTCTTCTATTTGTGGGGCTCTACCCCAAAGTTTTGCAGTGTTAGAAAGAATCATTTAAATATCAGATTCTGTTTTACTTTGCTGCTATGCGCTCTTAGCTATCTATGAGATGCTTGATGAGATTTAGCTGAAATAATATCCTGGCCCCTGGGGTGAAGCACACAGGCGGTGCCAACAGGTTGCCACATATTTACATATTTACCTATTTATAGCACCATAATCAATATAAATACTTATTTATATCACCACATAACTTACCACTTAATAAAATAGCCTGCCCTCGCCTTGCTTTTCAGTGGCCAATTTTTTTCTTCTATTCTTCAAAAGGCCAATTTTATCCCCTTTGAAATTTGGTTTGGCCATGTACCTTCCCCACACCCTCCTCATAGATAACATTTTTTGGAGATCTGTGGGAAAGACTGTGGTCAAGCTGCAATCTGTCACCTCTCCTAAGATTCTGAGAATCTGCAAGAAATTTCTCTTAAACTTTTCAAGCCATCCCTGACTCTCTTGAACTAGATTTCTTTAACAATATTATCTTCCTCTGTTGCCTGTGTTTCACATCACAGTACATCCTTCCTTTGAAAGAGAGATAACAACAACAAAAATTCCACTTTGATCGTAACAGTCGATTAGAAAGGGAAACTCCCTCCAGTTTTCTAAATTTTCAAACATGCTATGCTTTCCCCTTGAAAGAAACGTGAGTTTTGCATCCCCAACTCCATTTCCTACAGTTTTCCTAAAGGACTGCCTGGTAGGTGGAGACAAAGGGAAAGAGGCGCAGACATCTTTGTTGCTAGCATCACCCTCAGTTCTTTTTTTTGTTACATCCAGCTGTGTTTCTAAAGGTGATGTTTTGTTACTTCACTCTTCTTTACCAGAAGTTCCAACAGTATTTAAATTATCTTCTGGACCAATATTTATGGAAGACTATCAGATATTCTGCAATATGTATCATATCCCAGAGAAAAGACCTTACGCATGTGTTAAGTACCAACCTACAGTGCAGTAGGTTTGCAGAAGGAGGTGCTCGGCTCGGCTCCGTCAGCTGGATCTGCTGGGGAGTGGGGAGCATTGTGACATAGATTGAATTAAGCTTTTTTTTCTTTTTTCAGTTTTGAAATAAAAACTGTCATTAATTGCAAAAATGGCTACAAAGTTTACTGAAGCATTCATCCGAATAAATACGATAAATAAATAAATACATTATGAATGGGAAAACGGAACAAATATAACCTGGGAATTGATAGTTTAAATGATCACGATGAAAAGAGATTTAATATTATGTGGATTGGGTGAAAATGAAAATACAGTGAGGCACGACAAATTGCTGAGCAAAATCAATCTCTTTATTTTTAAAAAATTTTATTTTATATTGGAGTATAGTTGATTTACAATGTTGTGTTAGTTTCAGGTGTACAGCAAAGTGATTCAGTTATACATATACATATATCTATTCTTTTTCAGGTTCTTTTTCCATACAGGTTATTACAGAATACTGAGTAGAGCTCCCTGTGCTATACAGTAGGTCCTTGCTGATTATCTATTTTATATATGGTAGTGTGCATATGTTAATCCCAACCTTCTAATTTATCCCTCCCCTGCAACTTTTCTCCTTTGGTAACCATAAGTTTGTTTTCTAAGTCTGTGAGTCTGTTTCTGTTTTGTAAATAAGTTCATTTGTATCATTTTTTTAGATTCCACGTATAAGTGATATCCTATGATATTTGTCTTTCTCTGTCTGACTTACTTCACTGAATATGAT
The DNA here is from genome assembly GCF_008692025.1 of Phocoena sinus. NCBI lineage: Eukaryota > Metazoa > Chordata > Mammalia > Artiodactyla > Phocoenidae > Phocoena > Phocoena sinus. The sequence goes on along the minus strand of NC_045766.1, from coordinate 72,403,683 downwards.
AATCTCTAAATCCAGGCATGTTGCTGCAGATCTCATTATTTCATTCTTTTTTACGTCTGAGTGATATTTCATTGTATATATGTACCACATCTTCTTTATCCATTCATCTGTTGATGGACATTTAGGTTGCTTCCATGACCTGGCTATTGTAAATAGTGCTGCAATGAATATTGGGGTGCATGTATCTTTTTGAATTATGTTTTCTCTGGACATATGCCCAGTATTGGGATTGCTGGATCGTATGATAGCTCTATTTTCAGTTTTTTAAGGAACCTCCGTACTGTTCTCCCTACTGGCTGTACCAATTTACATTCCCACCTACAGTGCAGGAGGGTTCCATTTTGTCCACACCCTCTCCAGCATTTATTATTTGTAGACTTTTTGATGGTGGCCATTCTGACTGGTGTGAGATGATACCTCATTGTAGTTTTGAAAATCAATCTATTTAAAGGATCTAGAGAATGGATCCGTTCAATGGATCTAGAGAAACGAATTGCCGAAGATAAGACAAAGAGACATAGGTCTTTATCTAAGTTCCAGTTTCACGTGAACTTTAATACCATTTGGCATGTGTATGGGGATAAATGAATGAAGAAATTACACATGAAAAAAAAGAGGGTCCAAAAATGGAAAAAGGATGAGATATCACAATTTCGTAAATATTAAAGGAATTAAAAAAGCTGAGTACAACAGTAAAAATTCAAAATGTACAAAAGTATGAAATAGTTCAGTGGAAATATTTTCAATAGGGCAAATTAATTACAGAAAAAAAAGATTAAAAGGAGGAAGAATAAAATATTTGAATTTGTAAAAACAGTTGCATTTCCAGGTGAAAGAACTGTTGGCATAAAGAATGTGTTTACAAACAAGAAATTGGTACTTATGAAGTCAGTCCCTGAAATATGGTCCTATGTTTTGAAGAGAATGAAAGTACAAATTTTTTTAAAATTTATTTTATTTTTGGCTGCGTTGGGTCTTCGTTGCTGCGCGTGGGCTTTCTCTAGTTGTGGCGAGTGGGGGCTACTCTTCGTTGCGGTGCACGGGCTTCTCATTGCGGTGGCTTCTCTTGTTGCGGAGCATGGGCTCTAGGCACACGGGCTTCAGTAGTTGCGGCACATGGGCTCAGTAGTTGTGGCTTGCGGGCTCTAGGGCACAGGCTCAGTAGTTGTGGTGCACGGGCTTAGTTGCTCCGTGGCATGAGGGATCTTCCCAGACCAGGGCTCCAACCCGTGTCCCCTGAATTGGCAGCGGATTCTTAACCACTGCGCCACCAAGGAAGCCCCAAAATATTTTAAAAATGTGCTTTATTTACTTTTGGCTGCAGGTAATTTTACTGAGGTTTTCGAGGTGGGGAGGGTTTCTACGACTACTGAGTTTTCTCTTGGTGTTTTAACTCTCCCACTTCCTGCAGGAGGCAGAACATCTTTCCTTGTACTTTTTTAGTTTATTCAGACCATTGGTGAAATCTTTTAACAGCTGGATTTTGTTTTTTCTTTTTGATAGCTGTTAACTTGAGTACTCTCCCCCTTTTGGCATTTAAGATCTTGTAAACAGGTACAATTTGTTTCTCAGGCTTCAGAGGAAGAATATTGCTGATACTTCTTTAATTATGTGAGAAGCTCAGCCTCTGGTGGCTGGCATTGTATTCTAGTTGGGTCATCACTGAATTTATCATCTTTTCCCTTCCTGATTTATTTCATCTTTTTCTCCCCAGTTGGCACCCACTCATCCCCCTTCCCCTTTTCTTTCATTTTCAGGTGTTTTCTTGAATGTATTTTTGTGAGTTCATGACCAAATTTTACTTCTTTTGGGGGGCTTAGCTTTCCAATGTTGATTTCTTTGCCTCATGAATGTAAATCTCTGTGCCGTTGCAAAATGTTGAACTGTTTATTTTTGTATTTTGTTCATAGTTCTAATCACTGAATCATTTAGGGAGTTGTGATCCTGTTGCATGGTAACCAAGATGGTGCATGGCTTGTTTGTTAAGACTTAGCTGGTACCTGAACTTTCATGTCCGTGAGGTTTGTTCATTTTCAGAGGACAATTTAAGTTTGAGTTGCTAGCCGAAACTACTAGGTTCTCATATTACTGGGTTTCAATATTACATTCTAGATTCTCCTTAATTTCTGGTGCTGGATGACAGTGCTCAGCACCTCCTTTGTGATAACTGAGTAGAGCTTCCTTTGGAGGCTTGTATCAAATGAGGGAGGGTTGCTAGTTGAATGGCCCTCCTCCTTTGAGTTCTCAATGGCTAACAGTTTCTATCTTTCATGGGACATCTGCATTTTCCCAATTCCAAGCTGCTCTTGTCTACATAGATAAATTTTTTTAACCAACTATTTGATGTCTTCCTTGTGTCTTCCTTGTGATTCCTCAGTGTCTTCCTTGTGATTTCAACACTGCAGACCTTTCAGGTTTGTTAACTTTTAAGAATATTCATTCATTTGCTTGGGGTTTATTTCAAGCCCAAATGCACAGAAATACCAACCAACTACTCTGTTAGGTAGGAAGGTAGGACAGTCTTAGGTCTGGGTATAGAATCTACTCTGAGGTTACCCAAGGTAGAAGAGCAGCACTGGAGTAACAAAGAGCCTTAAACTGTGAGCTTATACTTGACTTCTAACTCGACGTGACCCTTAAGGCACGCGTTTTCCTCCTGGACTTCACCTTCCCCACTTACAAAATAAGGAGGCCGAACTAGATCATTTCTTCAGTGACTTACAAATCTAACGTTCCATGATTCTCAGGAGCTTTCTGTTCATCTCTCTGTGTGAAGTAGGCAAGTATTATAAATATTTATAAATAAAATATTAATTGAAAATAAAATTCTGAAGAATGAGCGGTCAGCCTCGTTAAGAAACAGCGCAATCCGGAGGTGCCTGGTTTGCTGACGACAAAAGATGATGATGGAACAGCCTTACCCTCTGTTACCCCCTTTTATCTTATTGTGTATAACTGTGAGCTTCCAGATTTGTGAGAACACATACACGGATCTTTTTTTGTTGTCTGCAAAGGTCTTAGCCAACACATATCCATTCTTGATCCAGTAGCCCTCTGAGACTGGTGTTTTTCAGATCTACCCTTCTCATCAGGGTTCCAGGATGCATCTAAGGGATAGAGGGCAGGAACCTCCCGCTTAGTGCCCCTAAAATGGGCTGGAATTCCCCTCTGCCACAAACCAACTGACAGTAACTGAGGAGGACAGGGCAAGAGGAAGGTTAGAAGTTACTGAGCATGACAAGGGGTGCTCTGCTGGTGAACTGCCCACGGGTTTCTTGGTATCAGTCAACTGGAGCTTAAAAAAACCCCATCTTCATCATCCTACCCCTACATCCTCAAATCTGACATCCTAATCGCGGAATTACAGCTCAGTGTCTTCCTTGTGATTTCAACATTGCAGACCTTTCAGGTTTGTTAACTTTTAAGAATATTCATTCATTTGCTTGGGGTTTATTTCAAGCCCAAATGCACAGAAATACCTTACTTTTTCCCCCCATGCCCTCCAGTATTCTATAATGAGGGAACGGGCACACAACCCTAAGACATTCATTCATCCAGCAAATATTTTTTGAGCCCCTGCCATGTGCCAAGCACTACTTAGCCCTGGAAATACAGATAAAGCTATTTTTCTTCTCATTGGTTTCACTTGTAGTTACTTTTCTTCACTTCCATTTCCCAGACCCTCCACTGTTCCTGACTCTCCTCAGTATACTTGAGAGCTGAGTACTGAACCACTCTAATTAAAATAGGCCTCAAGGGGTTTCCCTTCCCTGGTGGCGCAGTCGTTGAGAGTCCGCCTGCCGATGCAGGGGACACGGGTTCGTCGTACCCTGGTCCGGGAAGATCCCACATGCCGCGGAGTGGCTGCGCCCGTGACCCATGGCCGCTGAGCCTGCATGTCCGGAGCCTGTTGCTCCGCAACGGGAGAGGCCACAACAGTGAGAGGCCCGCGTACCGCAAAAAAAAAAAAAAAAAATAGGCCTGAGGTACTCCTTGCTATATTTGGGCACTTACCAAAAGGGTGTGGCACATGTGTAATAGAAGCTCTTTTCTGTGTTTTCAATTTTCTTAATTTAATGTGCTTCTGAGAGAGCAGTTTCTGTTCCTGTGTCAACACAATGGTCCAAATAATGCATGTAGACGCTCCTCACTCTAGGAGGTGAAGCTTAGGCTCCTCCCATCCCCCTTGCTTTTGGGTGTGGGCTGGACTTAGTGACTGGCTTTCAAGGGATAGAGTGTGAAGAGGGGAAAATAGCAGCTTTACAGTGGAGAGACTTGGCAGATATTACTTTAACCAGGCAATCAAAGTTGACATCACCAGGGATGTCATGTGGATATTATGCACCCCTGATATGATGTGATGAGATAGGTACATCGCCTCATGGAATTCTTTCCACAAACCCATAATCTCAGTCTAATCATAAGAAAAAGGTAAGACAAACCCAGTTTGAGGAACTTTCTACAAAATACTTGACCAGTACTCCTCAAAACGGTGAAGGTCATGAAAAACAAGGAAAGACTAAGAAACTAATAACTAAACACAATGTAGTAACCTAGGACAGATACTGGAACAAAGGTCATAAATTAATGAAAAAAAATCTAGTAAAATATGAATCTGGAGTTTGGCTAGTAGTAACATACCAATGTTGGTTTCGTAGTTTTGACAAGGGGAAACAAATTGGGTGAGAGGGGTATGGGCGCTTTCTGTACTATTATTGTAACTTTTCTGTAAATCTAACATTATTCCAAAGTAAAAAGTTTATTTTAAAAAATTCCTAGCAAGACTGATAAAGAGGAAAAAACACAAATTATCAATATCAGGAATGAAAATAAGAATATTGCTGCAGACGCTACAACATTAAAAAGATAATAAGATGGTATAACTATCTTTGTGCAATAAATTGAACAATTTAGATGAAATTAGCAAATTCCTTGAAAAATACAGGTAAAACTGATATAAGAAGAAAGAAAAAATCTGAATAGTTCTATAAATTGAATCTGTAATTAAAAACTTATCACAGGGACTTCCCTGGTGGTGTAGTGGTTAAGAATCCACCTGCCAATGCAGGGCACATGGGTTTGAGCCCTGGTCTGAGAAGATCCCACATGCCACGGAGCAACAAAGCCCCTGCACCACAACTACTGAGCCTGCGCTCTAGAGCCTGTGCTCTGCAACAAGAGAAGCCACTGCAGTGAGAAGCCCCGCACAGCAATGAAGAGTAGCCCCCGCTCACCGCGACTAGGGAAAGCCAGTGTGCAGCAACGAACACCCAACGCAGCCAAAAATAAATAAATAAATTTATTAAAAATTAATTAATTAAATTAAAAAATAAAAACTTCTCACAAAGAAAATTTCATGTCCAGATGGCTTCCCCAGTGAGTTACTCAAAATGTTTAAGAAAGAAACAATATCAATATTGTTCAAATACTTTCAAAGAGTTGGGGAAAAGGGAATACTTTCAACCTGTTTTACAATGCTAAGATAATCCTGATGTCACAAAAGAAAAATTACATTACAAAAAAGAAAATTATTAGACAATATCTTTTATGAACCTAAATATAAATATCCTAACCAAAATATTAGCAAACCAAATCCAGCAATATCCAAAAAGTATATCACATCTTGATCGGTAATGCCAGATTTGTTTCAGTAATTCAAGAATAGTATAACATTTTAAAATCAATCAGTATACATTTTGCATTAAAGATTAAAGGAGGGACTTCCCTGGAGTTCCAGTGGTTAAGACTCCAAGCTTCTAATGCAGGGGGCACAGATTTGATCCCTGGTCTGAGAACTAAGATCCCACATGCTACATGGCATGGCCTCCCCTCCCCCCCAAAAAAAAGATTAAAGGAGAATCACCTCAGTATGTAGAAAAAGCATTTGACAAAATTATAAACAGCTAATGATAAAACACTAAGCAAACCAATAATTGAGAGAAACCCTTATTAATCTAATAAATGGTATCTATCTCCAAAAAGCCTATAGGTATCATCACACTTAATGCTTAAATACTGAGCACTTCCCCCTAACATCAGAAACATGACTGATTGGTGGTTCTGTTACCACCAGAATTCAATATTGTACCAGAGGCTCTAGCAATTACTATAAAGCAAAGGGAAAAAGGCATAAAAATCATAAATAAAAATGGCATTATTTACCGATGACAAGATAATATATAGAGAAAATCTGAAAGAATCTGCAAATATATGATTAGAATTCAAGAATGAATTAAGTAAGGTTATTGGATAGAAAATCAATATACAAAAAACAACTGATCATGTTTTATGATCAATTAGAAAATGAAAATCTTAAAAATATAATTTATAATAACTTAAAAACACTAGATATTTAGGAATAAATATACTGAAAGATACGCAAAAGTCCTGCACTGAAAACTACAAAATATTAAGAGAAATTAAAGAAAACGTATCAATGGAAAAATATACAATGTTCATGGATTAGAAGGCTCATATTACTAAGAAGTCAAATCTCACTAAATTGATCTATAGATTCAGTTCAATCCCAATCAAAATCCCAGGAAGATTTTTTTGTAGAAATTGATGGGAAGATTCTAAAATGTATATGGAAATGCAAAGGACCTAGAAGAGTCAAGGTGTATTCAAGAAGATCAAAGTTGGAGTTACACTACCAGATTTCAAGACTTAATATAAAGCTACAATTAACAAGACAGCATTGTATGGGGATAAAGACAAAGAAATACATTCACAGAAGAGAATAGAAAGTTAAGAAATAAACTCAACACATATAGAGTCACTTGATATACAACAAAGTCACCACTGAAATTCAATGGGGAAAGGATGGTCTTGTCAACAAATGGGACTACGGCAACTGGATATTCTTACAGAAAAAGAAAAAGGAGAACCTTGATCCTCTATTTGACACCATAAGCAACATTTCATTTGAAATGGATTATAGACCTGAGCATTAGAACTGAAACGATAGAATTTATGTAAGAAAATAAGAGCATATCTTCATGACTTTGGAGTAAGCAAGAATTTTTTAGGCAGGACACACAAAGCAATACACAAAAGAAAAAAATGATGCTTCAAATTGATTAAAATTAAGAGTGCTTATCAAAGATGTTATTGAGAATGAAAACCAAGCCTTGTACTGGAGAAGATTTTCACAATGTGTATAGTCAACAAAAGCCCCATTATAAGAATATATAAAGAATTTCTAAAAATATGTAAGAAAAAGACAACCTAATTTTTTTTAAATGGGCAAAAGACACAAGCAAGATTCCACAAAAGAGGTTATCCAAATGGACAAATAAGCACATAAAAAGATGTTCAAATAAGCAAAATGCAGTTAAATCTGCAATCATTTACTAATACCCATTCACTACAGTGGTTCAAATTTAAAAGACTGACAACAGTCATTGATGAATATATGGAACAATTGAACTCTCTCCATTGCTGGTGGGAATGTATATTTATGCAGCTTTGGGAAATTGTAGGATAGTGTGTGCTAAAGCTAATTGCATGCCTATCCTACAACCAAGCAATCCCATTCATAGTATACCTCCAAGGAAAATGAGTCCACCAAAAGACAAGTGCAAGAACATTTCTAGCAGTTTTATTCATAATAGCCAAACACTAGCAACAACTTCAGAGGGATGGATAACCAAATTGTGATATATTCATATAATGGAATACCACACAGCAATATAAAAGAGTGAATTACTGTTACATGCCACAGTGGATTAATCTCACTGCCCTGTGTCGAGCAAAGAAGCTGGATGCCAAAGAGTACATACTCTTTCACTCAATTATGTTCGAGATAAGATGGAAACACTCTATGGTAGTATCAATAGAAGTCAGAGTAGTTGTAACCTTTGGGGGGCTGGGTATTGACAAGGAAGGGGCATAGGGAGCCTTCTGGGGCACCAGAGATGTATACATATGTAAATATTCATTGAACTGTACATTTTAAATTGATGCACTTTGCTACACTTCTATAAAATAAAAGAACAATGGAACAAAAATAGTAACCAATCTAGACAATAATAACAGTGTAGACAATAGATAATGAAAGTCTGGAGCAAAGAAGTGAATTTGGAGACAGATGTTGAGAGGGCAGTGTTGTAATTCCTGAGTTGACTCTTCAGGACTCCATTAGAATCCACAGACATCTCCTTACCAAGAAAAAAAAGTGTAAAAATAGCCACCCCATAATGATTAAATACATTTATTTTCTTTTCAATATTATCTTGTATTTCAATAGAGATTGTTGCTTTAAACATTTGAGATAAACGTTTTTTCAAAAAGTGAATTGCCAGCGTTACAACCCTGCTTAGGAAAACTTGCCAAGGGGCTTATTAACACACATGCTATTGCCTGTGAGAAAGTTTAAAAAAAAAAAATGGAGCTGTGGGAAACAGGCCTCTGAATAACAGAAAGGAAGGAAAGCTATTTCCTCCAGTGAGTGGTGAATGTGTGGAGAAGGGACGTAGGTGACAATCCTTCCTCCCTGTACTTTTCCCTCATGCAAGAAGGAAAGAGATGCAGATATATTTCCTGAGGGGATTTTCTCCAAAGCAAGGTGTAAGCAAAACATAGTGAACCAACCCAAGGCAATTGGGCTGTTTATAATTATGAGGGTCTATCTAGTAGATAACACATGAGGTCCATAGGTCTCCCAACCCACAGTGTTGCCGCTACAATGAAAGCAAGTCTCAGCCCAAATTTGGCCACACACACATAATGGTTATTATCAGGCAGGCTTAGAAACCCGTCTTAAAACTTGTTCTGTGGACTTGATGAAGCCCCAGGTGGGTGTTGTTTTAAGAACTCCATCTCACTTGAAACAAATAAAACATGAGTCTCCTGTGAGGATTCAACTGCCATCTTGTTAAACTCAAAGGGCCAAGACTCTTCTGAGTCAGTGGCTGGATTACAGGACCATTTAGGAGACAAGCCCAGAACACCATTCTACAGGGTTTGGGCCACCAGCTTGTGACTCTGACCATGCAATGGCAGGGGTGCTCTTCAATATTTCCAGGGAATCCACACCTCTTGGGTCACTACTAATGTCACCAAGGGAAACATGTCTAACATCCATTTTGCTAGTTAACAAAGCCTCTGGTGTGAACTGGACCAGGAATGTGGGAGGTATTTCATGACAAGCTTTGCTCACCACCTCTGGAGAAAACACTCCTGCTTAGGACATCTGGCTGTCTCAGGCTTGTAAATCCAGTGTACTTCACACATGTTTATATCGCTGTGGTTCTGCTGAAGCCGTCAAAGTAAATTATAGACAACAGAACAGAAGCTGTCACAGAACTGATTTCTTAACTGAGGGACATAAAAGTCAAGGTTGGTGGAAGGGAACGAGGCTCTCTCTTTGACATTAGGTCCAGGGATGAAAGAAGAATTGTGAATGATAAAAATTAGGAATAATTGAGAGAAAATAGGAAAAAAGAAGCAGTTACAGTAACATTGTTTAAGTTTTTCTTAATTTATTGCCTTTAATAAAAGGGGGTTGTAAACCTTTGGAAAAACAATGTGGAAATCAAAGCCACAAACTCAGGTGAGCACTAAAAGAGCCTGCTGGGGGCTTCCCTGGTAGCACAGCGGTTAGGAATCTGCCTGCCAATGCAGGGGACAGAGATTCGAGCCCTGGTCCGGGAAGATCCCACACGCCACAGAGCAGCTAAGCCTGTGCACCCACAACTACTGAGCCTGCGCTCTAGAGCCCGTGAGCCACAACTACTGATCCCAGGAGCCACAGCTACTGAAGCCTGCATGCCTAGAGCCCGTGCTCCGCAACAAGAGAAGCCACTGCAATGAGAAGCCCGCACACCACAACAAAGAGTAGCCCCCGCTCGCCGCAACTAGAGAAAGCCTGCGCGCAGCAACGAAGACCCAACACAGCCAAAAATAAATAAATAAATTTTATTTAAAAAAAAAAAAGCTGGATGGATTACCAAAACCAGTGTTCAAATCCCACCTCTGCCACGCACATGATGCTGAGTTGCCTACTTTTTACTTCTCTCTCCCTTAGCTCCTTAACCTGTGTAGTAGGAACAGTAATTCCTTCCTAGGGAAATTCTCTGCAAGGAAACCCAAACCCAGCCGTTTCAAACGCCTGACACTGGCACACTCCTGCTCCCTGGTGGCGATTTTTAGAACTCTGTGGGCCGTAGTAAGGGCAAAAATTAAAGGTGGAAACTGTAAAACAAAAATCATGAGATGCCTTCCTTGTAATGCACAATAGCTTTTTAATTGCTAATTTTCTTACCTTCTCAGTGCCTTTCCCCTCCTCCTACTATCAGTAGTACACACACTGCAGGAAGTTTCAGGAGTCATCCAATTACCCTGGAGGAATTGTAGTATATTTCTTTTCATTTGTATTTTTCCTTCTCCTCCAGATCACAAGGATTTAGGGAGCATATCCATGTCTTTATGTCCTTAGAATGGCCTTTTTAGGAGTTGTGACCACAGAGTCAAAGCTGTGGGAGTTACACAAAATCCTGCTGGAGATCATTTAAACATTAAAACTTGTAGTACTAGTAGGTAGAGAGAATATGAAAAGAATTCAAGATTGAATGCAGCAGTAAATAGATTAATTGGATTTAATTAAGAAGTGAAGCAACTGATTTATAGAGTTTCACCCATCCTAACTAGCTGATAAAATGGAAAGAAGCTCAAATAATTAGTAGGACTTGTAATTGGAACCCAAATGAATAGGAATACTAATCCAACTCCATCGATAGAACAATTTTCTTTCTTAAAAATATCATGCATTTCCCCATTTTTCAATACTGTCAAATATGAGTTTGGAGTTGGAGTGGGAGAGGGAAGCAACAGGAAGAAGTGAAAGGAGTTGGAGGAAGATCTAGAAATGGGGATGGAGTGGGAGCAAAGTCCTGGCAGATGGATGCTGAAGTCAACTCTTGCCCTGCTCCACAGCTGACGTGGTGCCAGTCCCCAGGCCTTTCCCCCACCTTGTGATCTGGCACCCTCATGTTGCTTCTTAGTTGACCAGGGCTCCTGCTCTGTCTTCCCACCTGGACATCCTTCAGTGGGTCTTGGCCAGGACCCCATTGCTACCCTTAACACGTGGATCTTTTGTCTGTTACAATTTTTCACTTTCATCTGCTGGCTCCAGCCTATCCCTGAGCAAGGTAGTGATGTAGCTGAGGTATTTAGGTGTGATTCAAGAGTCCTGAATGGAGAATTATGAGTTTTGGGTTCCAGCTCCAACTTGGTAATTAACCAAGCCACAATGTCCCGAAGACTTGATTTCCTTTTCTGTAAAATGGGTATATCTATCTTCCCTAGCCCTAGGAAGGATTGAATGTGTAAAATACATGGGCAAGTGCTTATAAAAGGTAAGGCTTGTATCATGTAAAGCAGTGTCATCAATAGCTAGTTTATGATAACCTGCCTCCTCCAGCCTTCCACATAAGAACTCTGTGGTGCTCTCAAGCTGTCTCCTTCCTGCCTGTTTTTTCCCTTTCCCTATCACAACCTAATCTTTGTGTATAGTTGCTATTTACACCTTAATAGTATTAAATCAGAGATTTGGACAATTAAATCCAAGATAGTTATACCTCGCCCAGAGATATTTGCATGTTAAACCAAATAGGGTAGTAAAAACATTTAATCCTTGTTTAAGAAATGTTAACCAACAGTTTGGGGTAGGGGAGAGAAGCGAGGCTTTCCTCGAGCTCTGAAATCACTTAATTCGTTCCTGAATTATCCCATCGGAGCTGGAATTCACAGTGAATATTTGGATCAGTGTTTTAAAAGGATAGCTTTAGAGACTTGAATTCCATTTTTTTCTATACATATGGTTTGTTTTTTAACTGGGATCGTATTACATTTATGGTTAACATCCAATGGCCCAACATGGTCCACTGAGAGACATAATAGTGAGGTGGTTTAGTGCACAAATTCTGGAGCCAGGTGACTTCAGTTCAAATCCTGGCTCTCCCAGGTATTACCTGCATGTCCTTGGGTGGGCTATTTAACTGCTCTGTGCCTCAGTTTCCTTATCTATAAAATAGGCTTATTGGGTGGATTAAATAAGTTAATAATAGGTCTAAAACATGTAGAACATGAGAGTTCCCTAGTGGTCCAGGGGTTGGGACTTGGCGCTTTCACTGCCCAGGGCCCGGGTTGGGGAACTAAGATCCCATGGGTGGCGTGGCCAAAAAATAAAAATAAAAAATTACATGTAAAAATTCAAACCATTTAGAAATTTATTTTTAAAAACTAAAAAAATCTCACTTAAGTTCCTCCCCTCTCACTTAAACTTCACTCCCCTCTCCACAGGCCATGATTTAAGTTAACTTGTGATGATCCTTCAAGAGTTTTTAACTGATTTTTTAAAAATCATGGGAATATAATTTACTTGTTTTTTGGCAACTGGTTTCTCTCAACAGTGCAGCTAGGAGGTATTTCCAGGTCCCTGGTCTACCTCTTTGTTCCTATGGGCTTCCCAATATGCCCACAGCACGATTCACTTAACCCATGTCTTATTGATGGATATTTGGGGTTTTTCCAATTGTCCACTAGTATGTTCCCTTTTCACTCATTCTTTTCTTTTTGTAATTCAAAACCATCAAGCTGAACCTTAGCAGGGCTTCCTCATTTCACAATCATAGCTCATTTCCTATTGAGCAAAGCTTCTTCCTCAGGTCAGCTCTTGCCACACCCCTAAGGGTGGGGGGCTTTTTCCACAGAAAGAAGAAGTGGAATGAACTATCCTGGGCCTTAGGAGCAAACATGCCCATTCTCTTGACGGTGATGCCCACGCTGCTTGGCCCACGCAGCACTGCTGCCCCTGGGGCTCCTGAACAGCTAATAACCTGAAACAACAAAATCAACGTCACTTTGCCTCCAGTGCGGTTGGTAAGTTGTAATAGATGTGGAAACAGACAGGATGCCTTCCCATGACATATACCACCTCATGGAAGAGAGGTGTGTTCCAGGGTGAGTCTGTTCCCTCAGTGTCATTCCAATATACGCTCCTGTTTTCAGGGGTCACTGGCGATATGGTTCCCTGTCATAAATGCTCTTTCCTCTCCCTTTGAGGATGAACTGAAATCTGACCCCGTTTTTTTTGAAGCTTTCCCAATTGCTCCGGCCTATAATTGTACTTCCCTTTTCTGAATTTCTTCAGCAAGAATGCCTTCTAAGTGCAGAACACCTTGTAAGGGTGAACCCCTGGGCCACAGAACCAGGGATTGTGGGGAGGTTTGAGATAGAAGCCCATCGTATACCTGAATCTCATAGAAATAATGTAGTTATAAGAGGAGAGGCCTATAAGCAGAGAGACACTATGGGCTATACTGGAGTTAATATGTACGAAAGGGAAGTGTAGATTAGAAGCATGTATACCCACGACAAGAAAGAAGGGAAGCAAGAGTCTAGTGCAGTATTCCTCAAAATGCAGTCTGGGGAATTTGTTAGAAATGCAAATTCTTAGACCCCTCTGCAGACCTACTAAGTCAGAAACTCTAAGGGTGGGGCCCATCAATCTGTTTTAACAAGCCCTCCAGGTGAGTCTGATTCATTGGGAAGTTTGAGAACCAGTGATAGCAAAGAAGAGACTTTTGCAACTGAAAATCTCGGGAGAAGTAGAGCAGCTAGAGGGACTCCAGGCGCGGCTCATGCTTCACCCATTGTCAGCTGCTGCAATGTGGATCTGGTGGTAAGAAGTGGAGGAACAAATCCAAGTGACACATGGTCCTTCCCTTCAAGATGGGATGCATAAATAAGACAGCAGTCCTACAGAGTGAGAGGGACTCTGTGCCAAAGTGATGGTTGAGACCAGTGGTTCCCAACTGATGTGCCTTGGGGAAGCCAGTCTGTTACAAATACAGATTCCTAGATCCCACCCTGAGATATTCTGATTCGCATCTGAGGAGTGACCGAGTCTATACTTTTAAAAGCTGCTCAAATTTTTATGACAACTGTAAAGAGAAGCCTGGTTTGGGAAGCCTTGTTATAAATAGTGGTAACGAGGAGGTTCTGAGTAGGGAGGGGAGAACTCAAGCCTGGGGTGGGAGGGAAACTCCACCTAGTAGGAAGGGATAAGCTCCCTTCCAAGGGCCTGTGCCCGTCATGTATTTCCTGGAGGGCCTGCAGGGACAGGAGAACTACCGCCGTCTGGGGCTAAAGTTCTGCCTGAAACTTGGCCCCAGGATTTCTCTTCTCCGTGCCAGATGTGGAGACTGATGGAGGAGACACGACAGGAGGAAGGCTTTTGGGAAGAGGGCGTGTGATGAAGGCTTAAAGGTTAATGTTAATTATCCAGCAAATTGTCAGACCTTCTCAAGAGCTACTAACCAAAAGACTGAGACTGCTTTTTTTTCTTAAGGGAAGTGGGGGCGGGTGGGACGATTTAGAAAGCTCCAGAAGTGATTGAGCTCAGGCAAAGCTAGGATTTATCTAGTCCCTGCTCTAGACTGCTCTCTGACAGTCGCAGTCCTAAGAGAGGGGGTGTGGGGTCACCACCTGAGTTGGTGATAAAGCCATCATCTCCAATGGTCTGCAAAAGTTGATTTTATAAGCAGAGCTTTAAGAAATATCTCAGGTGGAACTCTGAAATGGGTTAAACTTAGAAACATAAGGACTGAGCTGCTGTGGTTAAGTTGGGGGTCCAGTTCCTACGTCCTTGGTCTCCTTCCTTCCTATCACTAGGGAACAATTACCATTCCCCACCCCTCCCCTACCCTGGCTCCCTGGGATGACACTCCATAGAGAGCAGTTTGAAAAAGACTGATCTGGTTGACCTCCCATCCAGAGCCTTGAGAGATTGCTTTCAGGGACAGCCAGATCACTACTGCACAAAGTCATCCTTCCTACTGCTGGAAGCTTTCATCCTCAGAGACTTCTTCCTTTTACTGAGGTAAGAACTGCTCCCTAAACTTCCACCCACTGTGCCTAATTTTTCCCTCCGGAAGTACTGCTACATTCTTCCACATGAAAGGTCTTTAAATAAATGTTCATAAAGACCATCTTCTCTTTTCCAGGCAAAAGCCTCATCACGTCTTCCAATAGATTCTTGTGTGACGTGGTCACTCCCTGCGGAACATACTCCAGTTGGTCCATGTCCCCTTTAAGACAAGGCTCCTGAAGGAGGATTTGGCTCCAGACAGGATCTGGCCAGGGCGCTGTGCATCGGGGCCATTCCTCCCCTTGATCTGGACATTAAGCCTCAATTAGTGCATTGTGGGATTACATTAGCTTCCTTGGCAGCCACTCTCCAGTCTGTTCATACTGAATCTGCTGTCTACAAAACCTCCTCTATTTCACATTAATTGCTTTTAAGTGAATTCTTTCCCATCCTGTGCTTCTGCAGTTGACATTTCTTTTTTTTTTTTTTTTTTTTTTTTTTGCGGTACGCGGGCCTCTCACAGCTGTGGCCTCTCCCTTGCGGAGCACAGGCTCCGGACGGGCAGGCTCAGCGGCCATGGCCCACGGGTCCAGCCGCTCCGCGGCATGCGGGATCCTCCGGGACCGGGGCACGAGCCCGTGTCCCCTGCATCGGCAGGCGGACTCCCAACCACTGCGCCACCAGGGAAGCCCTGACATTTCTTAATGTAAGAGCTGGACGTTACTTTTAGCTCCATAAAATTTCATCCTGTTGGTTTTAGTCCAGTCATGAAAAATATTTTAAAATCTTGATTCTGTTTTTCAATGGCTATTACTTCCCAGCCTTAGTTGCCTTGAATTTTAGTGTTACTTTTGTACATCTGGAAGACTGCTAACGTATATCTGGAGCTTGGGGGGAGGTGGAGGCGAGAAACACTTTTTTAAACTTCCACTTATTGAGTACACTCTTATTTAATCTTTCATCTTTACACTGGCCCAGTGAAAACAGATACTAATATTGCTTTTTTTTTTTTTTGCGGTACGCGGGCCTCTCAGAGGCTCAGAGGCTGTGGCCTCTCCCGTTGCGGAGCACAGACTCCGGACGCGCAGGCTCAGTGGCCATGGCTCACGGGCCCAGCCGCTCCGCGGCACGTGGGATCTTCCCGGACCGGGGCACGAACCCATGTCCCCTGCGTCGGCAGGCGGACTCTCAACCACTGCGCCACCAGGGAAGCCCTAATATTGCATTTTATAAAGGAGGAAACTAAGGGGAAGGGAGGAAGATGAAGATCTTCCTCAGTTACCAGCCTCAGTGACTACTGGGCATGCAGCTGCTTCTACGCATGCACTCACACATGCAAGTTACGTAAGCTCCACCCCGTAGTCTTAAAGGAAGGTTTGGGTTCAGCTGTGACTAATAGGCTTATTTCCAAAGGGTGGAAACAAGAAAAACTAACTCCTGTGTCCTTCTTCTTAGAGTGACATCTCATTAGCCTTTTGAAGAAAATGAAGTCAGGCATAGGAGTGGATGAAAATTGGAAACAGCTAGGAAAAGATGAAGTTGGATTTTAAAAGTAAAGCTTCTTGAGCATATAATGCCATAAAATATGACTTGGTCATACAGGTGTTTTAGTTACATGGTCTTGGAATTTGCATTTGTGGCTTCATCAGGCTGATAGAATTTTTTTCCTTGTCTTTTTAGATGCTGCAGGAGGAAGCGATAATCGATTAAGTGAAGGATTTTCCCCATATTACCCTACTTTAATTTATCTTCACAGCATTTATGATCACATGATACTTTTCTTATTTACTCATTTCTCCCCACTGAAATGTGAGCTCTGTAAAAGCAGGGTCCTGTCTGCCTTATTCTCCTCTGTATCCCTATTACCTAGAATAGTGCTCGGCACATATTAAGTGTTTAAAATGAATGAATCTAAGTATGACACAGAAAACTTAACATTTTAAAAAGAGTATTTAAAAACAACATACAAGGCTGAGCAAGACTCACTTCGAACTCACTCTGGATGTAGATGTAGGCACATTGTTTAAATTTTAAGAAAACACTACTAACATCCTTCCAGGGCCAGGTCAAAGCTACTTTTTGATAAATTTTTAAAAATGTACTGCCCTCTGATGATAGTGGGGGGGTTAATTTTAATTTTAGCATCAGTAGTTGGACATCCCAGTTCCCTAAGACCAAACCATGGCTTTGGGTAATGGCAGAACCAAGGTGTGGCCTGGGAGGGCCTATAAAATACACAATGTGTTTGCTATGCATATTCAAGACAATTCCCCTAGCTACTGCTCCTACTTACCCCCAAACTTTCCAACCAGGTTGCTGTCTCCAGCCCTCTCATTCTGGGGTCCCAATGGTCAGCTTGGCAGTGCTAGGGTGGGCCTGCTCAGAGGTGGTGTCAGAAAGATAGTGACACCACATGCTTGCTTGGGCCTGCTGGGACCCTAAGAGGTGTGAGCCCTCATATGGCAATTGTCCTTTATTTGTCTAACGTCTCAACTTGGCCTCTTTGTCCTTTGCCTCAAGCTTTCGGCTCTTTCCTGCCTCCTGTTCCTAGCTGCTCTCATAGGTGGAAATGTCAGATTTGAAAGTTTAAAAAATGTGAGCACATTATATCAGAATCATGCTTCCAAAGTCTAAAAAGATGTTAATCCTTTTATCATAAGGACTATCAGGTGTCAAAGCATAATTTTCAAAATTTTACAAACGTAATTCTCATAACCAATATAAAATGAACACATGCTAAGATTCTTTAACTCATTGATGAAGGGGACCAATAAGATGGTAAAGCTGGTTCCAAAAGTATTTTGAAGGACCAAGTGTTTATACGTTTTCACAAAGGAATGTTAGAATAAGACGGCTAGGTTAGATACAAAAGTGGTTAATGTCCTATAGGCAAGTAAACCTATAGGTTATCTTCTTTATTGGACAGAAAATTTCATGTTAACAGTGTCTGGGTTCCAATCAAATAGTAAACCTCAAAGTCAAACACAGTTACATTGTCCTAGAAAATTAAGCAATCTTTGGAAAAGCTTCTACACAATGCTATAGTATAGTATTGAAAAGATATGTGGCCCTCATGGTTTGCCTTATTTTAAGTTTGGGATAATTTTTCATAACACAAGTTTTTTCCATATATATATTAATATAAAGTTTATATGTATTTCTCCTGTTAGTCTTTTCCCTGTTTTGGACCGTGTTAATATTTTTCAAATGTTGAACAGTGGATAATGAGAGAGAAAACATAAATCTCACAAAACTTCTTTTGTTACTAGTTGATAACTCTAATTTCAGGGTGAAAGTGTTTGGCGTAGAGTGGAGGGAAACAGGGAAAGTGAGAGAAGAGTTTAAAGATTTTGGCTAAAATGAACTTTGAGGATTACATTAGGATTTTAATTTATCCATTTTATTATGGTTCATTATCAGACATAATGGATACCTCTAAGTTTCTTGTTGGTGGAGAATCCATCAGACCCAAAACATGAAAATTATGTAGTACCCAGTATCTAATAACAGGGAAGAGGAACAGTGGAATCAACAAGTATTTAATGATAGTGATGACAGTTGCTTGGCTCTGGTTAAGATTTCCTTTTAAGTGTAGAGGCACATGGTAATTTTGCTGTCCCAACTATGTAATGCTACTATTAACAAGGTCAAGATGGCAACCTTAATGGAATTTGCTAACCTAAGAGTTCTTACCAGAAACTGAAAGTTCCTGGATCCATAATCATGCATTAGGGTGTCCATATCTAGGTTAAGAGCAAGGATCATTCATTCAGTTTAAAGAAAATCCTGTCTTGAACAGGTACTGCCAATTTTGTTTGTTTTTTGCTTCTGGTGGAACACATATAGGAACTTTTTCCTGACTTAAAAAAAAAACAACCCTCTAATCTTTTATCATTTTCTCCTCTGTACCTTTTCTCTCCCTCTTCCTAAACATGTAATATTAATTCCATCCTTTTACATTTTCTTCTTCATATTATTGATGCAGTTGCCCAAAACCATAGTAAGCATTTCATACCTACCCAAATGACTTTAGGAACTGGCTGAGTTTCTTCTTCCCTTTGCCCTTCATCGATCAGTATTCCCAGGATCTTTCAGCATCTGGGCTACTGCTCCTCCAGACTCCTTAATTTCACAAGGCTCCCTAACTTTTTTGATTTTATGGATTTCCCTCTCTATCAGTCTTGGTCTGTCAAATTCAGATGCTGGATCTCATGACCACTAGGACTTAACTAAACTTCTGAGATCTCTTAACTCAGAATATCCATTCTCTATCCCAATTGCTTTATTGTTTTCTCCCAAGCTCACCTGTCACAACTTGCCAGACCTGCCCTCTGATGCCACCCTTTCTAGTACTTTTCATTGCTCAGCCCCTCCCATTTGACTCAGTTCCTCCTGGCTCCACAGGACTCCACCCAGCTTTAGAGTCCAAGGTCCACGGCTTTGTACTGCCCTTGCCAGTTGCCTAGCCTTCCTCACTCTCTTGTGCTTTGCTCTGTCCACTGTATCAATCTCTTTCCAGAGGTCTCTGGGTCTATCCTTAAAACACACATTGTCCATACTGGGTCCAGAAATGAAAGAGGCCAATGGAAGAGGTTTGTTCCTTTGTTAACAGGAGTTTTTTGGATGCAAAAAAGAGAAAAACATCCACTTAAATTGGCTTAAAAATGGGGAAATTTATTTCATGTAACAAAATATCCAAAGGTAGGGCAGGCTCCAGGTGCAGTATTCCAGGGCTCTGGCTCCATCTTTCTGTGATTCTCTTTGTTCTGCCCTCATTAATGATCAGCGTCATCCTCAGACTGGCCACAAAATGACTGCAGTATTTCCAGGTGTCACATTCAGATACAACCATGTCCAGAGAAATAGAGGAGACTCCTTTTCTCCAAAAAATAGTGAACACCTATTTCACAGGTCCTTGTAGATCCCCCTTCACATCTCATTGGCTAGAACTGGGTAACATGCCCATCTCTAAACCAATCATAGACAATGAAATGGGACTACTGGGATTTATTGAGACCAAACGGTCTTTGCCTCTAGATCTGAGGCTTATGTGGGAGGGGTTATACCTGAACAAACAGTATTGGGCCTCTGCAGGCAGTGAAGGAAGTGAAAGGATGTTGAGTAGGTAATCTGCTATATAACAGTATCTGCTACAGCGTGAAACGGTGAACCACTGAGAGGATTTTATAGCCATAAAAGCTAAAAATTTTGAGCTTGAAGTTGAAGGTTGATTGTTCATTCAGCTGTTAACACTCTTGTCAACTTGGCCAGGGGAAGTTCTTTTGTTAGTTTGTTTCTAGAAGAGAGGAGGTAAGGATAGGGGAGATCCTTTTCAGTTTGTGAACCCTGGCTTGTAGGTTTTCATTTGACTCCCCACAGTCTACTTTCTCCATCTATGTTGAACACATCCAACCTCACCCTTCCATCTGAACAAAGCTCCTCCTTTCTTTCTTTCCTTTCTTTTCTTTCTTTCTTTCCTTCTTTCTTTCTTTCCTTTCTTTCTTTCTTTCTTTCTTTCTTTCTTTCTTTCTTTCTTTCTTTCTTTCTTTCTTTCTTTTCTTTCTTTCTTTCCTTCTTCCTTCCTTCCTTCCTTTCTTTCTTTCTTTCTTTCTATTTTTGGCTGTGTCGGGTCTTAGTTGCAGCATGTGGGATCTTCATTTTGGCAGGCGGGATCTCTCATTGTGGCACTCAGGCTCTTTGTTGTGGTGCACAGACTTCTCTCTAGTTGTGGCCTATAGACGTCTCTCTAGTTGTGGCCTGCAGGCTCCAGAGCACATGGGCTGTGTAGTTTGTGGCACACAGGCTCTCTAGTTGAGACACACAGGCTCACTAGTTGCCATGTGTGGGCTTAGTTCTTCCGTGGCATGTGGGATTTTAGTTCCCCATCCAGGGCTCGAACCCACGTCCCCTGCATTGGAAGATGGATTCTTTACTGCTGGACTACCAGGGAAGTCCTCTCCTTCTTCTTAATGAAATAAAAAAATCACATTTTAAGGCAAGACAAGAAAAATTTAAACATAAAAATTTTCAGGGACTTCCCTGGTGGTGCAGAGGTTAAGAATTCGCCTGCCAATGCAGGGGACATGGGTTCGAGCCCTGGTCCAGGAAGATCCCACATGCCACGGAGCAACTAAGCCTGTGTATCACAACTACTGAGCCTGTGCTCTAGAGCCTGCGAGCTACAACTACGGAGCCTGCATGCCACAACTACTGAAACCTGTGCACCTAGAGCCCATGCTCCACAACAGGAGATGCCACCGCAATGAGAAGCCCATGCACCACAACAAAGAGTAGCCCTGACTCGCCGCAACTAGAGAAAGCCTGAGAGCGGCAACAAAGACCCAACGCAGCCAAAAATAAAAGTAATTAATTAATTAATTAAAAAAAACATAGTGATTGGTCAGGGACCTATACTCAATATTTTGTAATAACCTATATGTGAAAAGACTCTACAAAAGAATGTATATATATGTGTGTGTGTGTTTGTAACTGAATCACTTTGCTGTAAACCTGAAATTAACACATTATAAATCAACCATACTTCAATAAATATAAATAAATAAATATTTAAAAAAAAGACAGTGATTGGTGCAGAACAGACTGGTCAGACAACCTGGGGAGATACTGGGCCACACTTCATGGAGGTCCTCAGCTTAAATACTTATGACCTTATTAATGTTACTAGCTGTATTCTTATATTCTGCCTATTTTACAAGATTATTATTTCTTGCATTACCAAATATGTGACTGAGCCTCAGATAAAATTAATGATGCCTAAGTGACCTGAAATGATTGACCAAATATATAGTCCTATAAGACCAATGATTGTAATTGTGTAACTCTAGATACGGGAAGAAGCAACACGAGGGAGCCATTTCCTGGACCATAATAGACTAGTAAGACAGGCAATCCGGAGGCTTTTGGCTGCTGTTAACAGGGCCTAGTCCAGCAATAGCACTGAGTGGCCTATCAATGAAATCCTTGCTGACCTGGGAATGAGCATTCCTAGTGCTCTGGAACAAACTGGTCACCAAATGCCTCCCAAACCTTGGTCGAAATTAAGACTGAAAGAGAAGTGATCGATAAACAAAGAATGTTGAGACCTCCCTGGTGGTCCAGTGGTTAAGACTCCGTGCTCCCAATGCAGGGGGTCTGGCTTCGATCCCTGGTCGGGGAAATAAGATCCCACATACTGCAACTAAGCCTGCGCCCTGCAACTACTGAGCCCACTCTCTGCGTGCTGCAACTAGAGAGCCTGCATGCTGCCAGGAAGACCCAGTGCAGCCAAAATAAAAAAAAGAAAGAAAGAAAGAAAGAAAGAAGAAAGGAAGGAAGGAAGGAAGGAAGGAAGGAAGAAAGAAAGAAAGAAAGAAAGAAAGAAAGAAAGAAAGAAAGAAAGAAAGAGAAAGAAAGAAAGAAAGGAAGGAAGGAAGGAAGGAAGGAAGGAAGGAAGAAAGAAAATGTTGCCCACCATTGAGTTCAAGAATCAAGTCCTTAACTGCTGCAGTCACTGACCTACAATACACCCTGAAATAAATGCAGGGCGAAAGATCAGTATGAGGCACTCTGTGCTCTGGGAAAACTGACAGAACTGGCCCTCAGATAGGTATTTTCAGGAGAAATTTTTTATAAACCCGGATTCTTGCATCTTCCCATACTTAGAAAAGCACTAAAACCATTAACTAAGAGGTCTATTCCCCATGACTAGTAGCAACCTTCTACTGAGATGTGTGCTTGGTTGCACAAAATCACCTTACCTCTTTCAAACAGTTCTCAGAGCTCTCTGAGAGACTGCCTCCCGGGTTATAATACTCAGTTTCATTCGAACAAAATTTTCCATTTCTTTCTTAGATGGGCTATGGATTAATTTTTTTCATCGACATGCTTGCCCTTCATTTTCACCTTAACTACTCACTCTTACCCTGGCTTCTCCTCAGTCTCACTATAACCTGATGGCTCTGCCTGGCTCATTAAGAAGAAGACTGGACTTCCCTGGTGGCGCAGTGGTTAAGAACCTGCCTACCAATGCAGGGGACATGGGTTCAAGCCCTGGTCCGGGAAGATCCCACATGCCGCAGAGCAACTAAGCCCATGTGCCACAACTACTGAGCCTGTGTGCTGCAACTACTGAAACCTGCGTGCCTAGAGCCCATGCTCCATGACAAGAGAAGCCACTGCAATGAGAAGCCCGCACACTGCAACGAAGAGTAGCCTCCACAGCTCACTGCAACTAGAGAAAGCCCGCGTGCAGCAACGAAGACCCAAAACAGCCAAAAAATAATTAATTAATTAAAACAAAAAAAAAGACTGAAATCATGAACCTGCCCCTGACATCATAACTGGACTATCATCAGTCTTCTCTCTTATTCTTTCCTTTCCTTTATTTTTTTATAAAATTTTATTGGGTTATAGTTGATTTACAGTTATGTGTTAGTTTCAGGTGTATAGCAAAGTGAATCAGTTATACATATACATATACCCACTGTTTTTTAGATTCTTGTCCCATATAGGTCATTACAGAGTACTGAGTAGAGTTCCCTGTGCTATACAGTAGGTCCTTATTAGTTATCTATTTTATATATAGTAGTGTGTATATGTCAATCCCAACCTCACAATTTATCCCTCCCCAGCCACCCTGCTTTCCCCCCGGTAACCATAAGCTTGTTTTCTACATCTGTGACTCTATTTCTGTTTTGTAGATAAGTTCATTTGTACCGTTTTTTAGGATTCCACATATAAGTGGTATCATACGATGTTTGTCTTTCTCTGTCTGACTTACTTCACTCAGTATGACAACCTCTAGGTCCATCCATGTTGCTGCAAATGGCAATATTTCGTTCTTTTTTATGGCTAATACTCCATGGTATATATGTACCACATCTTCTTTATCCATTCCTCTGTGATGGACATTTAGGTTGCTTCCATGTCCTGGCTATTGTAAATAGTGCTGCAATGAACATTGGGGTGCATGTGTCTTTTTGAATTATGGTTTTCTCTGGGTATATGCCCAGTAGTGGGATTGCTGGATCATATGGTAATTCTATTTTCAGTTTTTTAAGGAATCGCCATACTGTTCTCCATAGTGGCTGCACCAATTTATATTCCCACCAGCAGTGTAGGAGGGTTCCCTTTGCTCCACACCCTCTCCAGCCTATATTATTTGTAGACTTTTTTAAAAAATTAATTAATTAATTTATTTTTGGCTGTGTTGGATCTCCATTGCTGCGCGCAGGCTTTCTCTAGTTGTGGCGAGTGGGGCTACTCTTCATTGCGGTGCGGGGGCTTCTCGTTGCAGTGGTTTCTCTTGTTGGGGAGCACGGGCTCTAGGCGCATGGGCTTCAGTAGTTGTGGCGCATGGGCTCAGTAGTTGTGGCTTGCGGGCTCTAGAGCACAGGCTCAGTAGTTGTGGCGCACAGGCTTAGTTGCTCTGTGGTATGTGGGATCTTCCGGACCAGGGCTCGAACCCGTATCCCCTGCTTGGCAGGCGGATTCCTAACCACTGTACCACTAGGGAAGTCCCTATTTGTAGACTTTTTGATGACGGCCATTCTGACTGGTGTGAGGTGATACCTCATTGCAGTTTTTTTTGTTTTTTTTGCGGTACGCGGGCCTCTCACTGCTGTGGCCTCTCCCATTGCGGAGCACAGGCTCCGGACGCACAGGCTCACCGGCCATGACTCATGGGCCCAGCCACTCCGCGGCATGTGGGATCTTCCCAGACCGGGGCACGAACCCGTGTCCCCTGCATCGGCAGGTGGACTCTCAACCACTGCGCCACCAGCGAAGCCCAAGAATGGCCTCTTTAATGAGGCTTTTAATGGTAAGGAGAGTAGGGATGGACAGGTGGAAAGAATGAGTCACTTTTATAGCTTTATTTAATGGGTATTAATTTCCTTGCAGAAAACAGGATTTCTACCAATTAAATGATATTCTAATATGAAGAAAGATATATCTGTACATATATAACCTTGTTCAACAAAGATCTTCTCTTTGGAGATAAAAACTCATTAATAGGCCTAAACTGGCTGTACATATGTTCATTTATTATGAGTAGATTTCCCATTTTACAAACAAACCTCTTTTTTATGGGAAGAGGTTCAGGGTTTCAGAATGTCTTTAGTACATATTTCCTGATACTGGGGCAGGGGGATGGGGCAGAATTCCCCTGCTATCCATCAGATTACATCCCCTTGAAGCTGCAGGGCATTCTGCAGGGGTACTCTTCTACTCCAGAGTTAAATAGATATAAAAACAATGCATAAAGAATAATCCCCTGGGGTTTCCCTGGTGGCGCAGTGGTTGAGAATCTGCCTGCTAATTCAGGGGACACGGGTTCAAGCCCTGGTCTGGGAAGATCCCACATGCTGCGAAGCAACTAGGTCCATGAGCTACAACTACTGAGCCTGCGCGTCTGGAGCCTGTGCTCGGCAACAAGAGAGGCCGCGACAGTAAGAGGCCTGCGCACCGCGATGAAGAGTGGCCCCCGCTTGCCACAAGCAGAGAAAGCCCTCGCACAGAAACGAAGACCCAATACAGCCAAAAATAAATAAATAAATAAAATTAAAAAAAAAAAAAATCCCCTGGCAACCATATATGCCCTCTGATCTTATCAAACTATAATTTGCTTACTGTTCCTCAAATAAAACGCTCTAATTCCTATCTCTTTACCAATCCCCTTGCAACATCCCCCCTTTTTTCCCTCCCAGTATAATCTGGAATCCTATATAAGCTTCTATCCAAATACTACCATTTCAAGGGCCAGGCAAAGTACCATCTTGCCACTGATGGACAAAGTCCTCCCTGACTATTATACCCTACCGTAATCTAGGTTCTGATCCTCTCTAGCCTTTATCAAGCATTTGGATCTAATGTTTCCTAACACCATTAAACTAGTTTTTCATAAGCTTTTGACTTATCTTCCAATTAGACTGTAAGCTCCTTAAAGGCAGATTCCTATATTCTGTTTTCCCTATATTCCATATGCACCTACATAGTAGATGCTCTACATATCTTGGTTTTGAAAAGTAACATGGTCAATCCAAACGTGACCCAATATGCATAGTGTTCTTTACAGATTTTTCTACACCCAATCTATGGTCTTGTGTAAACATGGATTTTCTGCTACCCAATAATTTTTTTTTAGTTTTTGGTTATCAGGACTCGTCAGCTGACTCTGTGTCCCAGCCACAGGACTGTAGTTGTTCATCCTGTGGGAACTCCACTTCAATGTCATAAACAAAATTTGGATCATCCTTCTTCTTCTGATTTTTCTCAAAAAGTTCATCCATGATGCTCTTCCTTTTGGCAAGTTCCTTGTCATCTAGTTTGTTCAGGTCTTCCTCAGGATCAATGGTTGTTTCCCGCTGAACTTGTTCCATTGTTTCTGCCAAACTCTGCCCCCACAAGTAACCTCGTAAAAAACTGAATAACTTCTCCAGTTGCTTCAGGGATACTTGTTCCAGGTAACCCTTGTGTCGTGGATTATTCTTTAATTGTTCAGCAGCTCTGCTGCAATCTAGGAGGGAGAAACAAAACTATTATACCACAAGCAACACCACAGACTATTCAGGTACCACAAGTTACTGAAACAATTACCTGTCATTATAGTCAAGTAGCTAACTGGCTTTTGGGAATGAACTATTTTACAGAACTATTTCTTTATATACAGCTTTGAGTGTGATGGGGGAAGGAGGGATATATTTTTTATTTCTGTAACTTAAAATCACTTTGAGGAGATGTTAAATACTTTCAACTGGAGAAAACACCTGAGAAGAAAAAGTAGTATTACAGCTTTAGATATTAGTACTGGTACCAAGAAAATATCAAGATTACAAATAAAAAACACATTTGGAGGGAGAGAAGGGAATTAATATTACTGAATAATGCTATCTCATTTAACCCACACTGCAGATCTCAAAGGGTGGGATTATCAATTTCCTTTTACAGATTAGGAAACTGATGCTCACCAAGATTAAGTAATTTAGCCAAGATTTCATACCTACCCTGACAGTCACGACTTGAACCTTGGTCGGTCTAACTCTGAAGGCCATGTCATTCCATTACATGAGACTCAAATCATTCTTATAAACTGACTCAGCGAATATTTAAGATAGGAGGCAAGATAAAACATAAGATACCTGAATACTTTGAAAAGTTTCGGACAGGCATGATGCGCTGGCGACTTTTCCCCTTCATTTCATTCTCATAGATTAAGATAACAGCCGGAGGCTGGAACCTAATTCCACATTTCTTGGCAGTGCACATCATTCTCACATACACGTCACGGTAAATCAGAGGAAATCTGATGAAAATGTGTTAGTCGCATAATGACTTCCTGCTAAAGGGGAAAAAAATTAAGTGTTGGATAAATCACATTCTCCTCTACTTTTCCTCCCCAGCAGATCTGAATCTACTCCAGTTCTGGAGATGCATAGTCAGCTCAAGCTCAGTATTTCAAGACCTACCTGGAAAGTTCAGTTTGGCCCCAGGTTATCTTTAGTCTTTAGAATCCCTGGTTCATTGAGGGGTGTAGATTTGTTCACATATGAACCTAGAAATGCAGTTCAGTTTGGATCTCTTCGTGTACTGTACTCTTAACCAAAGACTGTATATGAACCTCTGAGTCAGCCCAAGAATCAACTTACAGGATCTTTTTTGTTTACCAATTAAACAAGTATGTACAAGCACCCTCTATGTCAAGGTACTAAGAGTTTTTTAATCTTACACATTATGTCCTGAGGGATTCACTAGACCAGACCTCTCTCCTTTGTACTTCCCCAATCATTCTACTCATTGAGTTTTTTGTAACTACTTACTTTATCACTTTTCTTTTCCTTCTATTCTATATGCTCCATGAGGGCAGGGAACATATCCACTGTTCACCACAACATCCCCAGCACAATACCTGGACTGTAGTAGGTATTCCATTGTTTAATTCAATATGTTAATAGAAGACACAGCCCCTGTACATCCTTGAAGTGTTCACAGTTTAGAAGTCTGATCAAAAAAGGCAATAATCAGCCTCCACATATTTGAGGCAATAAAGCTTACATGGCTTTTATTTCAACTTATTTATCTCACTACATGACTTTTTTTCAGTTACAAGAAACATTTTATTTATTTATTTATTATTTTTTAATCTTTATTGGAGTATAATTGTTTTACAATGTATTAGTTTCTGCTGTACCACAAAGTGAATCAGCTATATGTATACATATATCCCCATATCCCCTCCCTCTTGCGTCTCCCTCCCACCCTCCCTATCCCACCCCTCTAGGTCATCAGTGTCGAGCTGATCTCCCTGTGCTATGCAGCAGCTTCCCACTAGCCATGCATTTTACATTTGGTAGTGTACATAGGTCAGTGCTACTCTCTCACTTCATCCCAGCTTCCCCTTCCCCCGCTGTGCCCTCAAGTCTGTTCTCTACGTCTGCGTCTTTATTCCTGCCCTGCCACTAGGTTCATCAGTACCGTTTTTTAAGATTCCATATATGTGTGTTAGCATACAGTATTTGAAACAACCATTTTTTTTTTTTTTGGTGAAACAACCATTTTAAAGGTTAATACTTTCCATTCCCTCTTCCCTTCCCTGCTCTCAATGCCAAAATATACTTAATTATAGGGACTGCTTTAGATGTGACTATGATATTCTCAGAAAGATTTGCAAATGTCAAAGAACCTGGAGGTAAAGCAGCATAGGGATGATATCTTCATAAATTCAGTTCTGTTAGAGAATCACTAGGAACATGGTTACTTAATACATGTTCATTGTAGAAAACTGGGATGGGAGTGGGGAAGGGGGAGGAAGAGACATACAAAATAATCATCCCTGATTCCTTCCAGTCTTTCTAGGCATAGTTTTTTGTTTGTGTTTGGTTTTTTTTTTTAGCTATAGTATGTTTTTATATCATACATACTGTTTCCTACCTTTTAAATTTTTACAAAATTTTATTTTATGGAAGTATAGTTGACTTACAATGTTGTGTTAATTTCTGCTACACAGCAAAGTGATTCAGTAATAAATATAAATACATATATTCTTTTTCATATGCTTTTCCATTTGGTTTATCACAGGATACTGAATAGAGTTCCCTGTGCCATACAGTAGGACCTTGTTTATCCATTCTATATATGATAGTTTACATCTGCTGATCCCAAACTCCCAATCCATCCCTCTCCTATGCCCCCTCCCCCGTGGCAACCACAAGTCCATTCTCTATGTCTGTGAGCCTGTTTCTGTTTTGTAGATAAGTTCATTTGCGTCATATTTTAGATTCCACATATAAGTGATATCATATGGTATTTGTCTTTCTCTTTCTGACTTACTTCATGTAGTATGATACTCTCTAGGTTCATCATGTAGCTGCAAATGGCATTATTTCATTCTTTTTTAAGTCCTGCCTTTTAAATTTAACAACCTATGTAATTTTGCCATTAAATGTCTTTCTAAAATGCAAATTTTTATGACTGCAAATGTTTTGTCCTATGCATATACCATAATCTATATTATTCACCCCTTCCTATTGGATGTGAGAATTTTTACTCTTAGGAAATGGATCATACTGTGTTGGCTAAAAAGTTTGTTCGTTCCATAAGCTGGCTCTAGTAGCGCTTAGTTGTCTTTAACTTCATTTGAAACAGTTTTGTTAGACTGTATTGTGACAGCTGTCATATCAGTGTACATTAAAATTGGTGAATTTTTGTGTAGCCGTTTTAATATAGAAAATAGGGGGAAAAACATTTTTGGCATGTTACGCTTTATTATTTCAAGAAAGGTAAAAACACAACTGAAACGCAAAAAAAGATTTGTGTGTTGTATGGAGAAGGTGCTATGACTGATCGAACGTGTCAAAACTGGTTTGCCAAGTTTCGTGCTGGAGATTCCTCGCTGGATGATGCTCCACGGTCAGGTACACAAGTTGAAGTTGATAGCCATCAAATCGAGACATTAATTGAGAACAATCAACATTATACCATGTGGGAGATAGCCGACATACTCAAAATATCCAAATCAAGCATTGAAAATCATTTGCACCAGCTTGGTTATGTTCATCGCTTTGATGTTTGGGTTCCATGTAAGTTAAGAGAAAAAAACCTTCTTGACCGTATTTCCGAATGCGATTCTCTACTTAAACGTAATGAAAACATTCCGTTTTTAAAACAAATTGTGACAGGTGATGAAAAGTGGATACTGTACAATAACGTGGAACAGAAGAGATGGTGGGGCAAGCGAAATGAACCACCACCAACCACACCAAAGGCTGATCTTCATCCAAAGAAGGTGATGTTGTGTATATGGTAGGATTGGAAGGGAATCCTCTATTACGAGCTCCTTCTGCAAAACCAAACGGTTAATTCCAACAAGTACTGCTCCCAATTAGACCAACTCAAAGCAGCACTCGACAAAAAGCATCCCGAATTAGTCAACAGAAAACGCATAATCTTCCATCAGGATAATGTAAGACTGCATGTTTCTTTGATGACCAGGCAAAAACTGTTACACCTTGGCTGGGAAGTTCTGATTCATCCAATACATTCACTAGACATTGCACCTTCGGATTTCCATTTATTTCGGTCTTTACAAAATTCTCTTAATGGAAAAAATTTCAATTCTCTGGACGACTGTAAAAGGCACCTAGAACAGTTCTTTGCTCAAAAGGATAAAAAGTTTTGGGAAGATGGAATTATTGAGTTGCCTGAAAAATGGCAGAAAGTAGTGGAACAAAATGGTGAATACGTTGTTCAATAAAGTTCTTGGTAGAAATGAAAAATGAAAAATGTGGGATTTCCCCTGTGGTCCAGTGGGTAAGACTCTGCGCTCCTGATGCAGGAGACCTGGGTTTGTTCCCCAGTTGGGGAACTAGATCCTGCATTCATGCCGTAACTAGGAGTCCGCATGCAGCAACTAAGAGCGCCTACGTGCCTCAATGAGGACCTGGTGCAGCCGAAATAAATAAATATGTTTTTGAAAAGTGTGTCTTTTATTTTTACTTAAAAACCAAGGGAACTTTTTGGCCAACCCAATATATAAAAAACTGTGTTATCAAATTACTGTGCTCTGCCTCTGATCTGATGCCATGATCCCACTCCACCTCTTCTTTTTTTTTTTTTTTAAAACAAATACTACTCCCAGTTCACCTCACTAAAATTTGTTGTTAGTAAACTTTCTAGAAGATCCTACTGAGCACAATACAAATTCCATACACTCAAGCAAATGGCTGTATTAATAAATGATATATGCAAGTGATGCTCAATAATGTAGTTTTATGACTACACTCTTCTTTCTTTTTAAAACTAAACTTTTATTTTTATTAAAGTAATGTTTGTATGCTGTTTAAAATGTAACATACTTCTATGAGGTTTATAACAAAAAACTGTTGTCCTCTCCCCTTCCCCTCTCCATAGGTAACAAGTTTCTTTTAAATGTTTCTTCCAAAATTTATCTTCATATTTCTTAACAGTATGCTTATACTGCTATCTTCAGTTTTAGGGTAGTATCTTCTGACATCTTTCCTCTTTAAGACATCCATCCTAGAGCCCTCCGCTCTGTTCCAATCTGCATTGGATACTCTCCAGCTCTGCTTACATATTCAGTTCATGAAAACAGACGACACATTTACCCAGCACTTCTTCCTAGACATTAATACTTTTCTCCTCAAGGATCAGTGACCTGCATAATCTTGCCAAGCATCCCCACAGCACCTAAAGTGTACGGATTTTGCCATCAGGTAGACGATCCTCTCCCTATCCACGCCCCCACTAGTGCAAGACTGACTTTCTTACCCATAGAGAAGTACATAAAATGCATCTTCTGCAGGTCAACGTCTAAAATCTCCGTGAGGGGGTGTTTCCACTAACCGTAGGGCACCTAGGAGCACTCGACTTTGAGGCCAGGCGCAGCCTGGCGCTGCAGAAAGAGGCGACAGCCAGAGCTCCGCACCGTGGGGTGAATACCCCGGCAGGAGGCCCACATCGGCAAATACCTGGAAGTGGAGGTGGACGCCGGGAGCTGGGCTAGGCTGTCCCCAGGACACCGCGCGGGGCTCAGAGTCAGGCTGGGGTCCCGCGGAGCATTCCCTAGAGCAACTGCCCTGGCACACGTCACAGCGCTTCCGCCGCTCCTCGCTCCGCCCCCGACCGGGAGTGCGAGGGGCGGGGCGACGAGGGGGCGGGACCGCGGCCTCCTTGATGCCGGAACTTTCGGGGGCCGGGGATGCGGGGAGTAGGGTAACGGCTGGACCGCTGGCGTGCGCGCGTTGAGTCTTCCGTCCCGGTCTCTAACTCCGTGACAGCGCGCTCTAGGAGCGGTGTGAGGCGTGTGCAGGTTCCTCCGACCGCAGTTTGTCCCCGCGCGCTCTTTTGGGGCGCGCGTTCTCCGGCGTCCTGGCTACCCCGGCCGTGGCCGTCCGGGCGGTGGCCTGGCTACTCCTCTGGGAGGTGGCTGAACTCACCTGCTCGCCAGCCATAGCCTTCAACACCACCCCCACCGACGCTGGTAAGGGGAAGGGCGGGGCTTCAGGGGTGAGGGCGGGGTTTAGGGCCGAGAGGGTGGGGAGCCCTCCAGGCTCCCCAGTACTCTCCCTTCCGCGCTTAACAAAGGTACTTCTCGCGACCCTAGAGCTGTAGGGTGAGCTGCAGGAGGTTAAAAACAAAGGCCGCAAGCTTCCTGCTACTCCCCCCGCCCCGCCCCCCGTCTTCATTGCTTTGTGGCTGCTCCTGGTTCTCTGGAGAGTCGGGCTTTGTTCGTGCCCCGGTCTGGGAGGATCCCACATGCCGCGGAGCGGCTGGGCCCGTGAGCCATGGCCGCTGGGCTTGCGCGTCTGGAGCCTGTGTTCCCCAACGGGAGAAGCCACAACAGTGAGAGGCCCGCAAACCGCAAAAAAAAAAAAAATTTTATAAAGTACAGACGTGAAGCGTCTTGGGATGCTCTTGGAATGCGTGAAGCTTCTGACCACTACGGGGCCAGCAAAGTCTAAGTGCCCTATGAGGTGTGAGAACCCCAATCTAGAAATACATAGTGTGTGTTGTCCTCGGGGGACGTGGAAAGGGGAGGAAGACTAGTTTCGTTTTACAAACATTTTTGATAATGGACTAGATTGCGCTAGGGTTTCTTTATGACTCAGGGCTGGGCAAGCGAGTTGATTCACTTCTTTGGGCCCGAGTCCGTGGGCAGAAGTGCTGTGCTAGGCGCTGTGGATCCAGCCCTCATGGAGCTTGCATTGCAGTAGGGGGAGATGTATACAGTGCAGTAGTAATTACAATAAAGTGACAACGTTTGATAGGGAAAGGAAAGTCAGTACAAATCAGGTGAGTTTCTCTGTCTTTAAAACGAGGATATTAGACTAGTATCTGTCAGTCAGTGCAGTTCTGCTTTTGTGTTTACATATTAAGTTCCCAAATTTATTTGAAGAAAGGATTACTAGGCCAAAAAGAATTTTTAAACAACTGGACTTGTATCTGAAGACTTCCAGCACTGGCATTTTGTGATTAAAAAGGGGTCAGTTTCCAGAGCCAGTTCAGGCCGTGATAACCAAGTAAGGTAATATTTAAGAGGAAAAATCTTGAAGGTGCATTCAGATGCAACAAATTCACTTTGAAAATGGTACCTTTGAGGACTTCCCTGGTGGTCCGGTGGTTAAGAATCCACCTTCCAATGCAGGGGACTTGGGTTGGATCCCTGGTTAGGGAACTAAGATCCCACATGCCCCGGGGCAACTAATCCCCCATGCTGCAACTACTGAGCCCACGCACCACTACTAGAGAGAAGCCCACGCGACGCAAGGCGAGTTCCTGCATGCCGCAACGAGGATCCCGTGTGCCATAACTAAGACCCGACACAGCTAAGTAAATGAATAACTATTACAAAAAAAAGAAAGAAAATGGTACCTTTGCCTTAAAAATCATAAATAATCTAGTATTTGCAATACTGTTTGTAAATTAGCTTTTCTACTGTCCCAAGATGAATGAAATTTACTATTATCTAGTGTATATCCTGATAGACTTTAAGCCTATTAATCTGACCTTTTTTCTAATTAATTTATAGGCAGATATAAACCCTTACCCCCACCTCTATTAAAGTTAAACATTGAAGAAATATCTTGATTTATGCAAGAGATATTCTGTAAGTTGCTTGGGAAAAGATGATGTGTGCTTCTCCAAAGCAATTAAGGATTTCTTTAAATAGCTAGGAGAGTGGAAATGCCTTAGGCTTTAAAAGTTGGGCGGTTCTTGCTTCTAATCAGTTACTTACCTAGTTGTGTGGCCTAAACAGTAACTGTTTATAAGTCAGAGTTTCCTCCTGTGTACAAAAGGCAATAATTTTGCCTGCCTGTTTAGCTAGACTGTGAAAGTTAAAATACATGTGAAAGCCCCAAGTAGAGAATCTGCCATATAGGTATTATTTAATAAATCTTGTCTTTCATACTTTTTTCCTTCCTTCCCTAGTATATTCCAAATGTTTCCATCTCCCTGTCATGTTTTTTTTTTTTTTTGGATCTTCTCAGGAATATATCTAATGGACTTAGCAACATACAGTAGTGTATGGTTTTTCTGTATGTTTGTTTTAATATTCTTCCCACACACTTCCAGCTTTTGAAAATGGAGTAAAATTCCATAGCAAAGTGCCTGGGCAGAGTTGGTGGTCATTAGTATCTGAATTTTTAACTTTATGAGACTGACACTGAGTAACAGTTTTAATGTCTGAATTCTGCATGGAGTCAGTATAGTGAGATTTCTGGTTATTCTAAGTTTATAAAGGAGCCCTTTGAACCTTTCAAAAGCCTCCAGTTTTTGTTGTTTCTTTAAACTCTTTCAACATCTGCACAAGGCATAGTGTACCATCCTCTCAGTTTTTTCTATGTGTGGATGGTAGAATATAGAAGTTGCCAGTTTGTATCTGATACTCAGTTTCAGTGAGCTAGGATTAAAATAGAGGTTTCCTGGCTCTTTGGCCATTCTGTTGTTTTTGGTGTCCTGGGATCACCTGAATAAAGTAATATAAATAGCAAACAGTTATATAGAGTGCTTGCTATATGGTTGACCCTGTTCTAAGTGCTTCTACATATATTAAATTCTCATGACAACTAGTAGAGAGAGAAGCTATCTTGCCCAATGTCACACAGCTGTTAATAGACAGACTGGGGTTTGAAACTAGCCAATCTAACTCCAAAGTCAAGACTTTTAACCCCTATGCTATACTAGAAATAGATTCATGTGTAGCTCAAATTGCTTAAGTTTTAAAAGTTTTTGTTTTGTTTTTAGGTTGGTTAGATTTTCCAGGTAATTAAAGCCTATTCAAACTATTATTTTCTGATTATTTAAATATTCTTTCATTGAGTGCTTATTTTGTTTAAAAAAAATCTTTTCATGCTTATAGGCATAAGGGCCACTTGTTCTGAAATTATTTTGAGGCAAGAAGTTTTGAAAGATGGTTTCCACAGGTAAGTTGCCCATTGACATATACTTATATCAAAATACTATTTCAATGTAATTTAAAGCAAAAAATCAATAGTTGAAAAATGGATAAACTGAAAAAAAATTACTTGCCTTCTTAAAGTTATAAGTGACAGATACGTGATTCATAGTTTGAAATAATGATTAAAATAACTGTGGAGAAGAGAAGGAGGAAACAAACATTTATTATTTACTACACATATCTATTATATATTTATATAGCCAGAAGCTGTATATACAGTATTCCGTTTAATCTTCACAATGGTTGTAATATAGATGATACCTTTCTTGTATTTCAGATGAGGGACTAGGGCTCAGGGAATTTAAATAATTGTGTAGAGGTTAGGGTGGTAGAGCTCTGATTCAAATTTATGACTATGATACTCCAAAGCCACACTCTCAAGTACTAAGATATTATACCACCCTAAATCACTATTTCTAATTTACAAGACTTGGTTCCAAAGACCAAACTATTTCCAAAAAAGAAACTATCCTCAAAAATGAATATTTGCCAGTATTAAAGATATTTTAAAAACTGGTAAAATGTTGTGGAAACTGTTCCATAAGAAATTCCCAAACTTTAAAGCTTCTCAAGGTGGTCACTTTGAAATTATTATCAGATATTTGACTTATAAATTGATACATATATTTTTAAAATCCTTTCATTTTATAAGTCACCTTAAACTAAAACAACTCACTCTCGTCACTCTTAATGTTAGCCTACAAGTGAATGGCTAGGAGGTGTAGTAGAAAAACTTGTTTTTTCTGTTTGTTTGTTTTTAATTCAGATAAATTTGGGCTCAAAATGTAGCTCTATTATTTAGTATCTGTGTGGCCTTAGTCAAGTTAAGTCATTGCTACCTTACTGATAAAGGTGGATAATGATAGTATTTCCTTATTAGGGTTGTGATGATTAGATCGGAGAATATATGGAAAGCTCCTTAATGTAGTGCTTGTCATATAGCACATACCCAGGAAATGTTAGCTATCATTATTATTATTTGTTTTTTTTTTTTTTGCGGTACGCGGGCCTCTCCCTGTTGTGGCCTCTCCCGTTGTGGAGCACAGGCTCCGGACGCGCAGGCTCAGCGGCCATGGCTCATGGGCCCAGCCGCTCTGCGGCATGTGGGATCTTCCCGGACCGAGAAGGCGGACTCTCAACCACTGCGCCACCAGGAAGGCCCAGCTATTATTATTAATAATGAGATTGGTGATCAATCTGGGCAGTACAGTTTCAAAGAGGAGGTGTGACTATAAAGTATAAAACTGATTTTGGGAGGGAACTCACTTCTGAAAGGAGTTTTTGACAGAGTTCCAGACACATTTTAAGCAATAACAGGGTAATTATGCCAATTATATAGCTTCTCTCTTTAACATAATTGGAACGTATTTTCAAGAGGAATGGGAAATAACTGATTCCAATAAGGAAGAAAGAAGTAACTGAAGAGACTATCGTGACAACAAAAGTAGCTGTCCAACTCTAAGTACTGAGGATAAAAAGCAGGATATAAAACCAACAGTGAAGAGTGACAGAACCCATAAGAATAGCTTCAGAAACTAGAAATCTCAGAGTTATTTGAGACCTTCAGAAAATGCCAACAATCATTTTTTTAAAAAGGGTTTTTTAGTTATGTTTAGAGCAGGTATAGTCTTGAGAGAGTAGATGAAGAAATATTAACATATCATAGAAAGTAGAATTTGTTAGCCCCTCTTATTTCTGTCTTCTTGGTCAAGAAGAATTAATCCCACTCTGGAAAGGGCCAAGTGGTTATTGGTAGTAGGAAACTGAAGTGCAGAAAATGTAAGGGAATTAATTACACAAAAGGGCCTTAATGAATATAAATGAGTTTAGAGTCTCCCCTCTCTGATGAATTATATCTCATTGCAGTAGGAGAACTTGCTTAAACCATTGCTGAACTTCTGTTTGTAATCTTTGGATGATCTGGAAGTTAGTTATTGTAGATTCTGGGCAAAATTCTAGGCCAGATTACTAAAATGATGGTTTGTGAACACAGAATAGAAACTGTTGGTTTCTGGGGACTTGCATGAATAAGCTTTATTACAAGCTTATTTCTTTTATAGAGTTACTGGACAGGTGGATTAGAGGAATGCTATAGCTATAGTATATCTGATTTTCTGTAAGTCTTTTGATGAAATTTACGTGTTATATTTGAGAACAAGATGAAGAATGTGAACTGAAAGGTAACACAGGTGAATAACTTCAGAAAGATTAACAAATACATCTGACATGTTTTGGTTAATTGGTTGAATTCATCTTGGAGGGAGGTCCTGAAGAGTCTCTGTCTTTTTAAATATATGTGTTTTTTCTGATGATAAGATGTTACATGTTCACAAATATATATATAGTATCCAGAAGAAAAGAGATAATAGATATAGTCTACTTTAGAATATATTTAGAAGAATTAAAGCAATATATATATAGATAGATAGATAGCTGCTCTTGATATTTTATAGAGGCAGAATGAAATAGTGGCTAACAATTTGGGCTCTAGAGTATAACTATTGGAGTTTGAATCTTAGCTCTTGGCTGAGTTACTTAGTCTCTCTGTGCTTTGCTTTCCTTTCCCTCTTTCTTTTCTTGAAAGAGGTAAAATATTTTTGTTTACTCACATGTATATATACAACTTTTGGATTTAATTGATTTTTATATTCTGTGATTAGCTTTTGCATCACTAGAAATGCTATTTTGGGGCAAAAATAGAATATAACAATGCCATAGAAACTATTCAGAATTCTTTCAGTGAATGCAAATTATTAGGAAAATAAACTGCTATATGTAAAATTACCTCAGACTACTTTAAAGAATAAAAGCAAAAAATATCTATAGAGATAGCTGCTCTTGATGTTTAATTCTTGGAATTTCTGCTGTGTTCCTAGAGCAATGAGTTCATATAAATTTATTGATTATCTGAGAACCAGAAACGAATATCTTATATAAAGCCTGAAAACGTTTCCCCATACTTTTTAAGTTGGAGATGATAATTTTTCTATGAAGAGAGTAACATGGGTATTTCATCCTAGTGCTTTGTTTTCTTACAGGTAAAATAGGAATTATAATAGTACTATTTCATAGTGTCTTTTTTTTAAATTAATTTATTTTTGACTGCATTGGGTCTTCGTTGCTGCACGCGGGTTAATTTCTTTAGTTGTGGCGAGCAGGGGCTACTCTTCGTTGCGGTGTGCCGGCTTCTCATTGCAGTGGCTTCTCTTGTCGCGAAGCACAGGCCCTAGGTGCGTGGGCTTCAGTAGTTGTGGCACACGTGCTCAGTAGTTGTGGCTCGCGGGCTGTAGAGTGCAGGCTTGGTGTGGCACACGGGCTTAGTTGCTCCGCGGCATGTGGGATCTTCCCCCACCAGGGATTGAACCCGTGTCCTCTGCATTGGCAGGTGGATTCTTAACCACTGCATCACCCGGAAAGCCCTCATAGTGGTTTTTTTAAATAAACTTCATTGAGTATGACAACTATATACACCCATGTAACCATGTAACCAGTCAAAATATAGAACATTTTCATCATCTCCAAAAATACTCATGTGCTACTTGCAGTTATTCTCCCTCACCCATACCCACACTCAGACAATCACTGATCTACTTCTGTTACTAGATAGATTTTCTGGAATTTTATATAAATGAAATCATACAGTATGTACTTTTTGATATCTGGCTTCTTTCACTCAGCATTATGTCAATGAGATTTAATGATGTTCTGTATGGTAGTAATTTGTTCTTTTTGTTGCAGCGTACTGAAATTTGTTTATTCATTAACATATCGATGGCATCAGAGTTGTTCCTAGTTTGGGGCTATGGTAAATAAAGCTATAATGAGTAGTTGTGTACAAGTCTTGGCGTGGACATGTTTTCATTAATTTTGGGTAAATATCAATAAACAGAATTGCTGGATATATGATAGATAAATGTTGAACTTTTTAAGAAACTGCCCAACTGTTTTCCAAAGTGGTTATGCTGTTTTACATTCTCATCAGTAATGTATGAGAGTTCTGTTTCATACATTGTGAAACAGAACTTGCCAGCCATGTCCTTGCCAGCACTTGATATGGTCAGTCTTTTTAATTTTAGACTTTCTGGTGCATGTGTAGTGGTATCTCGTTGTAATTTTAATTTGTATTTCCCTGATGAGTGATGATATTGGGCATCTTTTTGTGTGCTTATTGTCCACTAGTATATCTTCCTTTGTGAAGTGTTTTAGTCTTTTTTTTTAAATTGAAGTGTAGCTGATTTGCAGTGTTGTGTTAATTTCTGCTGTACAGGAAAGTGATTCAGTTATACATACGTATACATTCTTTTTTATGTTCTTTTCCATTATGTTTATCTGAGGATATTGAATATAGTTCCCTGTGCTATACAGTAGGACCTTGTTCATCTATTCTATATGTAATAGTTTGCATCTGGTAACTCCAAACTCCCAGTCCGTCCCTTCCGCTTGGCAACTACAAATCTGTTCTCTATGTCTGTGAGTCTGTTTCTGTTTTGTAGGTAGGTTCATTTATGTCATATTTTAGATTCCACATATAAGTGATATCATATTGTATTTCTCTTTCTCTTTCTGACTTGTGAAGTGTCTTAGTCTTTTGTCCATTTTTAAACTGGGTTGTTTGTTATTTTATTATCAAGTTTTAAGAATTCTAATTTTTTTTTTTTTTGCGGTACACGGGCCTCTCACTGTTGAGGCCTTTCCCATTGTGGAGCACAGCCTCCGGACGCGCAGGCTCAGCGGCCATGGCTCATGGGGCCATGGCTCACGGGCCCAGCCGCTCCGCAGCATGTGGGATCTTCCCGGACCAGGGCATGAACCCGTGTCGCCTGCATCGGCAGGTGGACTCTCAACCACTGCGCCACCAGGGAAGCCCCAAGAATTCTAATTTTGGTGGAGTATAGTTTATCAAACTTTTTCTTTTGTGGTTCATGGTTTTTGTGTCCTGTGTAAGAAATCCTTGTCTATTCCAGGATCATGGAAATTTTCTTTTAGAAGTGTTATATGAAGTATGATCCAATTTGAATTAATTTTTTTATATACTGTTAGGTAGGGGTTGAGGTTAATTTTCCATATGGATATCCAGTTGATCCAGCATCATTTGGTGAAAGGACTATTCTTTCCTCATCAAATTACCTTGACACATTTGTTGAAAATTAATTACCTTATATGTGAGGATCTATTTGTGTACTGTATTCAAACTATGGCCCATAGGCCAAATCCTGCTCATTTTGTACACCCATGAGCTAAAAATGAGCCTGTGCTCCACAACAGGAGAGGCCACAACAGTGAGAGGCCCGCGTACCGCAAAAAAAAAAAAAAAAGATAAACTGATAAAAGCTAAATAAATGGAAATACTATATTCATGCATTGGAACATTCATTAATATCAGCATATCAGTTCTGTACAAATTGATCTAGAGTTTCAACAGAATCCCAACCAAAATTTTATGAAGCTTTTTTGAAGAAATCTACAAGTTGATTTCAAAAGTTATATGAAAATGCAAAGGGTCTAGAATAACCTAAACAACTTTCAAAAAAAAAGGTGAAGGACTCAGATTTCCTGACTTGAAGATGTAGCATCAAGCTACAACTATTATCAAAATAGTACATTACGGAACATACAGATCAGGGGTTGGCAAACATTTTCTGTAAAGGTCCTAACAGTAAAATTATTTAGGCTTTGTGAGTCATATAAGGCTTCTGTTGAATATTTTTCTTTGCCTTTTTTAAAAACAACCTTTAAAAGTGTAAAAATCATTTTTAGCTCAAGGATGGTAAACAAAACAACAAAACAAAACAAAAAACAGCCCAGGTGGTACTCTCTTGAAATTCATGAAAGTGGTCCTTCACAATACGAAGCACCAGGTTTGGCGGGCCAACAGCAGGCTCTCCCAGAAGTACTAGTTTGTACCAGCATACTGTATTTTATTTCCAGTGTTTGGCCCGGTGGGTCTTGTTGCTCCTTGATTAGCCATGTTTAAATTTGAAAGAAGTCCCTAATTTCAGTCT
Source organism: Phocoena sinus (assembly GCF_008692025.1). Taxonomy (NCBI): domain Eukaryota; kingdom Metazoa; phylum Chordata; class Mammalia; order Artiodactyla; family Phocoenidae; genus Phocoena; species Phocoena sinus. Next base: position 72,362,336 of record NC_045766.1, on the reverse strand, counting down.
CTTAGATCAGTTTCCAGGATGCAAAGTGTCAATTTTTCTCTTTCTGGAACTAAAGGAACCTGAGACCACACATGCAGGGCTGTGGGGCTGAAGCTACCTGGCAGCAGATCCCAGGCATAGCCCGAAGGACAAGAGAGAAGCTGAAGCTGTGGCTTTGGTGGAGGCGGTGTCTCCTCCTCCTATTGATTTCCAGTTTAATTCCATGTGGTTAGAGACCATATTCTGCATGATTTCAGTTCTTTTAAACTTCTAGACTTATTGCCCAGCGTATAGTTTTTCTTATGCACTGAGTGTGATCTGTAAATGTTAATTAGATCAACTAAATTGAAGGTTGTCCATGCCTTCTGTATCCTTACTGATTTTCTCTCTACTTGTTCTATCCATTACGGAGAGAAGGGCGTCAAAATCTTTTTCTCTAATTGTGGATTTGTCTGTTTATCCTTGTAGTTCAACCAGTTTTTGCTAAGAAGTAAAATACATGAATACTTTGAAGCTCTGTTTTTAGGTGCATAAAGTACATTTAGGATTGTCATATTTTCTTGATGATTGACCCTTTTATTTTTGTGTAATGTCCTTCTTTATCCCTGACAATATTCCTTGTCCTTAAGTCCACTTTTTTTGTGTGTGTGGTACGTGGGCCTCTCACTGCCGCGGCCTCTCCCGCCGAGGAGCACAGGCTCCGGATGCGCAGGCTCAGCGGCCACGGTTCACGGGCCCAGCCGCTCCGCGGCACTCAGGATCCTCCCAGACCAGGGCACGAACCTGCGCCCCCTGCATCGGCAGGCGGACTCTCAATCACTGTGCCACCAGGGAAGCCTCTGAAGTCCACTTTTTAAGTATTAATATAGCCACTCCATATTTATTGTTATTAACATTTGCATACATTTTCCCATCCTTCTACTTTTATCTGTGTTTATATTTAACGTTTCTTGTAGACAGCATATAGTTAAGTGTTGATATTTTATCCAGTCTGTCAATCTCTACATTCTAATTGGAGTGATTAGACTATTTACTTTTAATGTAAGTATAGATTTGGTTGGTTTGGTTTAAATCTATCCATCTTGCTACTTTTTTTCTGTGTTTTTTTCTATTTGTCCCATCTAATCTTTTTTATTTCTTCTGCCTTATTTTGAATAAATGGAATATTTTTTAATCATTCCATTTTATCTCCATTTTTGGCTTATTAACTATACCTCTCTCTTTTTAAAAAATTGTTTGCTTTAGGGCTTACAATTTTAACTTATCATAGTCTACCTTCAAATAATATTATTGTATACCATGAATAATGTATGAATCTTATATCAGAATAGTTCACTTCTTTCTCCTCCCCTTTATGGTATTCTTGCTATACATTTATTAACTTTACATGTTTTGCTTATGTTATAAACACTACCATATATTATTGTTACTTTTGCTCTGAACAGCCAGTCACATATTTTTTACATTATTATTTATTTTAATTGTGGTAAAATGTCCGTAACATAAAATTTGCCATCTTAACTGTTTTTAATTGTACACTTCAGTGACATTAAGGACATTCACATTGTTGTGTTACCATCACTACTATTCATCCATAAATCTCTTCATGTTGCAAAACTGAAACTCTGTGCCTCTTAACAATAACTCTCTATTCTTCCCTTCCTCCTGCCCCAGGCAACCACCATTCTATTTCTATCTCTGTGGGAATCTCTGCTGAGCCCTTTGGTCTCTACGCTTTGGTTGGCAGTGTCTCCCCACCCTCTGCGAAATTTCAGAATTTCTCATCTTTCACTTCCCTTGTAATTCTTTGTCTAGTCTTGTGGAGTTACATCTTACTCACGCTTATTTTAGTATTCAACAAAAACTCAAGGGGACTCCATTTCAGACTTCTAGAACTCTTTCTATGAAGTTCCTTCCTTTCTGGAACATAGCACTGTGACTTCTAGCTATTTAAGCCTCCCTTATCTTCTGTCTCTGTTTTCTCACTTAAGCAAAACCACTGTGCTTTGGATCTTCTTCCCTGCACTTGGTCCAGAATGGGCCTCCAGACAGAATGCCAGGACAATTATCCATTTAGGTTTATAATCTATTTCAAATTAATATTTGTAGGATGGTATAAGGTAGAGGTCAAGATTCAGTTTTTTCTATATAGATACACAGTTGTTTCAGTACCATTTGCTGAAAAGACAATCTTATCCCCATCAAATTATATTGGCACCTTTATTTTAAAAAGTGTGTGTCTGTTTCTGGACTCCATCCCTTTCCATTGATCTTTGTCTGTTTTCACACTAATACTATATTATGGCTTATGACATGAATTTATGAAAGATCTAATGAGTGGTTCTGATGTGATATAAATATTTCATTTGACTTGATATAATCTTGTTTTGAAAACCTAATTTGAAATATAGTATTTCTACTAACTTGAATATAACGTTATACTAGCTCATTTAAAAAATGAATGAAGATATTTACTTTAAACATACTTGTCTTACAGAGACCTGTTAATAAAAGTGAAATTTGGAGAGAGCATTGAGGACTTACAGACCTGCCGACTCTTAATTAAACAGTACATCCCGACAGGACTTTTTGTGGATCCGTATGAGTTGGCTTCATTACGAGAGAGAAACATAACAGAGGTACAAGGGTTAGAGGGATTTTTTTTGAGAGAGAAATTATTGTAGGGATGCTATAATTTGGATTAAGGCAAAATAGGTAAGACAACATTGTAGTACTTTTGTATTGATTTTTTTAAAGTGTATAAAGTAACCTTTCAAAGATAGGACGGGAGTATTCTTTATAAAGTGAGTGATACCTGTCGTACTTGTCAGTAATAAGCCAACTAAACTGATGTTGTTAAAGCTTCTGTTTGAGAAGATTAATAGTTAATAAATACTGCTTCAACAGCAACTTTGTTAAATTGACATATACCCCAACACCTGTATAATTTGGGTATGGGAGGACACAAAACAAATATTTATTGGATATCTGTATGACAAATATCTTCTTTTTTTTTTTAAAGGAAGCAAGGTAAAATTAAGCATTATAAGAAAGACTATGTCCCACACCCTTTACATAGATTAATCTTATAACAACCTTGGAAAGATTCCATTCTATAGTTAAGGAAACAGGCACAGAGAGGCCAAATAACTTATCCAGGATCACATAGGCAAATGGAAAAGCCAAGAAAATGAATCCAGGATTGTCTGATTGCAAAGTTGTCGTTCTTTTGGGAAATAACTCTTACTCCTTAGTTAAGGGTTTCGCTAACTTTGATAAGAATCACCTGTGCAGGTTATTGTCTGCCTGGGAACGTTTAATTCAGCAGTTCATATTGGACCCCAAAATCTGTCAATGGCTCAAGTGATTCCTATTAAGAATTTTTGGGGAACACTGTCTTAATTCATAGGATTATAATCTATATATGAATTTCTAAAAGACGAAATGGATACGCTTAGAGTCATTAATGATGGCGGTTTATTTCTAACTGTGGTTTAGGCCAATTTCTTCACCTGTTTTATTTACTTAAGTTTGTTTTTGAGTAGGTAATTACATTCTCATGATTCAAAATTCAGGGGGTGTAAAAATGTATACATGATAAGCTTCCACCTATTTTTTAACCCCCAGTCACCATTTCTTCCTGTGTTCTGGAAATACAGTGTTTTTGGAATCATAAGTTTCACTCAATCAAAATGTATTAGGGCTTCTGCCTTGGCCAAGTTGGAGAACAGGGACCAGATTTACTTTCCCACTTGAAACAACCAAGAAATAGACAAAATATATGAAATAATGGAAAAAATAATTGAATATCAGGCAGTGAAGGCAGTGATATCTTAGAGATGGGAAATAAATAAGGTTAGCCCTTCAGTTGTCCTAGCTTTTTGCATGAGAATTTTCAGGCTGTAGTACAGGGAGGGTAAACCCAAGCAGAGCCTGGTGGACTTCTTGAGTTGAGGAGATAAAGGTAAGATTTGGGAAAGACCAAAGTCACTAGAATTCACTAGACAGTGTACCAGAGAGGAGAGAACTGCAAAGAGACAAACTGCAGAGATCCGTAGAGGTTCCCCTCAAGTATGTAGTTGAGTATTAATTAATGCATGCATGTGAGGAAACTGCTTGATGCTGGGAAAAGAACCATATGAAAAAATTAGAGGTAACAGTGTCGCACACTGGCTCAGTTGTAGTGCCTGTTCCCACCAACCAGACTAGGAAAATCCTCGTAATTCACTGGGCATTGGATAGATTAAACGGAAGAACTTTTTCTCAGTAGTGGGGAATACTAAGCCCTAGACTGCACATTGCTTCAGTCCTGCTTAACAAATTTCAAAACCAAGACCTTCCAAAAATCAAACTGTTGCAAGTAAATTTACTGCATTCGAAACAAAGCTCAAGAATATTTATAGGAATGCAGGAATATCTAGCACCCAAAAAGATCAAAATGTCTTGACTCTGATAAAAAGTTTGCAAGGATGCAAGGATGCGGGAAAATATGACCTGTAATGAGGAGATCAATGAATCAGTCAAAACTGATGCAGAACTGACCCAGATATTAGAATTAACAGACAGGCCAAGAAAATAGTTATTATAACTGCGTTCCATATGTTCAAAAAGGTAAGTAGAGAAATGGAAGATATATGAAAGGACAGTTGACCTTTTAAAGATTAAGACTACAAAGTGTGAGATGGAAAATATTCTGGATGAAATTAATGGCAGATCAATGCAGAAGAAAAGATTAATGAACTTGAAATCATAGCAATAGAAACTACCAAAAATATAAAAGAGATAAAAAAAGAAATGTAAAAAGTGAGTAGAGCATTAGTGAGTTGTGAGACAACTTCAAGTGGCCCCCACAGTAAGTGTAACTGGGCTGCTTCCAAGAGATGTCTGCACCCCTGCATTCATTGCAGCACTGTTTACAATAGCCAGGGTATGGAAACAACCTAGGCATCCATCAATGGATAAACAGACAAAGAAGTGTGAGAGAGAGATATAGATATGAAAACGAGAGCTATATATAAATGTGTATATACATGTGTGTGTATGTGTGTATATATATGTATATATACACATAAATATGTATACACACACAGACACACAGTAGAATGTTATTCAGCCATAAAAAAGAAAATCCTGCCATTTGCAACAGAACACATGAACTGTGAGGGCATTATGCTAGGTAAAATAAGTCAGAGAAAGACAAATATTGTATGATCTCACTTATATGTGGAATCTAAGAAAAACTGAACTCAGAAACAGAGAGCAGCTTGTTGGTTACCAGGGGTGAGAATGTGGGGAAAATGGGTGAATGTAGTCAAAGAGTACAAACTTCCAGTTATAAGATGAGTAAGTTCTGAAAATCTAATGTACAGCATGGTAACTATAGTTAACGATATTGTATTGTATACTTGAAACTTGCTAAGAGGGTATACTTTAAAAGTACTCACCACACACACACACACACACACACACACACACACACATAAAGGTAATTATGTGAGGTGATGGATGTGTTAACTAATCTTATTATGGTAATCATTTTATAATATATACATATATTAGATCTTCATGTTGTACACCTTAAACCTACACAATGTTGTATGTCAATTATATCTCAGTAAAGCTGGGGGGGAGGTGTAATGGGAGTCCACAAGGAGAGAGGAAAGAGATGGAGATGGAAAAAATATTTGGAGAAATAATGGCTGAGGGACTTCCCTGGTGGCCCAGTGGTTAAGAATCCTCCTTCCAATGCAGAGGATGTGGGTTCAATCCCTGATTCGGGAACTAAGATCCCACATGCCACGGGACAACTAAGCCTGTGCACCATAACTGGTGAGCCCGCATGCCTCAACTAGAGAGCCCATGTGCCACAAACTGTAGAGCCCACGTTCTCTAGAGCCTGCGTGCCACAACTAAAGAGCCCATGCACTCTGGAACCCATGTACCGCAACTAGAGAGAAGCCTGCGCGCTGCAATGAAGAGCCTGCGTGCCATAACGAAAGATCCTACATGCCACAGTGAAGATCTGGTGTGTCGCAAGTAAGACCCAACGCAGCCAGAAAGAAAGAAATAATAGCTGAGAAATTTTCAAATTTGATGAAAACTATAAACCCACATATCTATGATGCTCAAGTACAAGAAATATGAAGGAAACTACACCAAGGTACATGATAATCAAATTGTTTAAAACAATGAGAAAATCTTAAAAGCATCAAGATGAAAAAACCACATGTAAAATACAGAGTACCAAAGATAAGAATAACAGCAGATTTCTTGTCAAAAATAATGCAAGCAAGAAAATGGAGTATCATCATCTTTAAAGTATTGAAGAAACCCTGTGAATTTAGAATTCTGTAGCCAGTGAAAATACCTTTCAAGGTGAAGGTGAAATAAAGACTTTTTCAGACGTACAGGCTGAAAGAATTCATTACCGTCAGACCTCCAATACAAGAAATGTTAGAAGAGGTCCTTCAGGCAGAAGGAAAATGATACCAAATGAAATCTGTATGTACACCAAGGAAAGACTAGCACTTGAAATATAACTACTGGGTAAATATGACTTTTTTCTCTTATTATTTAAATTTTTCCAAGATAATTGACAAAAAATAATAACAATGTAGTGTAGCCATTCTTAACCATGTCTAAGAATAAAATGTATGATAGCACTATCACAAAAGCTGGGAAGTGAGAAATGAAATACACTTTTGTAAGGTTGTTATACTAAATGTAAGGCAGTTTAATGTCACTTGAAGGTAGACTTCTGCTACATTAAAGATGTTTACTGTAAACCCTAAAGTAACCACAAAAATGACAAAATAGAGTTGTAGTTAATATGCCAGCAAAGCAGATTAAATGGAACTATAAAAAACATTCAGTTACCCGGAAAGAAGGCAGAGAAAGAAGATAAAGGGAACAAAAAATAGACGTAAGATATAGAGAACAAGATGAATTAAACTTAACCATATCAATAAGCATATTAAGTGTAAATGTCTAAATATCTCCATTGAAAGTCAGAGATTTTCAGATTGGATAAGAAAGCAAGACCCAACTGTATGTTGCCTACAAGAAATGAACTTTAAATTTTAAAACAAAAGATAGAACATGCTCACACTGATCAAAAGAAAGCTGAAGTGGCTATATTAGTATTAGGCAAAGGGATTTCAGAGCCAAGACTATCACCAGTGCTAAGGAGGGTCATTTTGATAAAGGGATCAACTAATCAGAAGGAAATAATAATCCTAAACATTTATGCCACTAATACCAGAGATTCAAAATGCACAAAGAAAAACTGGTAGAACTGTAAGGTGGAATAGATGAATCCACAGTTATAGTTGGAGATTTCGGTACCCTTCTCTCAATAATTGACATAATAAGTAGACAGAAAATTGATAAGGATATGGAAGATTTGAACAAAACTATCAACCAACTTGACCTAATTAGCATTCATGGAATACTCCACCTGACAACAATAGAATACACGTTCTTTTTTTAGGTGTACATGGAATATTTACCAAGATAGATCACTCTAGGCCATAAAACAAGCCTCAATAAATTTAGAAGAATTCAATATGTGCCAAGAATATTCTCTGACTACAAAGGAATTCAATTATAAATAAAGAAGAGAAAGATCTCTAGAAAACCCTCAAACATTTGGGAACTAATTAGCATACTTCTAAGAAATCCATGGTCAAACGAGAAATCAAAAGGGAAATAAAGAATTTTGAGCTGAATGGAAATGAAAATACAAAATATCAGAACTAGTGGGGTACTGCTAAAGCTGTGTTTAGAGGGAAATTTGTAGCACTAAAATGCCTATTTTAGAAAGAAGAGAGGTCTCAGTCAGTGTTTTCAGCTAAGCCTCCTTAATCTATGAAAAGAAGAGCACATGAAACCAAAGTAGAAGAATATAGATAGTGAAGATCATAGCAGAAATTAATGTACTAGAAAACAGAAACACAATAGGGAAAGCCAGTGAAACCAAAAACTTGTTCTTTAAGAGGGATAAAATTGATAGACCCTTAGCCAGACTGATTATAAAAAAAATAAGTACTGTTAGAATTAACATCCCTGTGTCAGAAAAGTATTGTACATTTCATTTTTTATAAAGTTTTACATTTTTAGATTGTACAAGTTATTCAGAGATACCAATTACTGTGTCTTAATTGGGGAATGTTTTGGGTTGTTTTGAAAGCTCTAGCCTATGAGAGAAAGATCTGTTGAATGTTACAGATGTGGTACAAAAGTTTTATAGCTTAATTCATTTAACTTTGCTCTGGTGGTTTATGACACGTGTAGTTGAGTGTTGTCATGAAAAAGTATAGGTCCATGTCTGTTAACCAGTGCATGTTGCTCTAGGATTAATTTTTGATACATAATTTTAATTTCTTGATAACATTCTATTGCTATTGTTTTATCATGGTGAAAGTGGAACAATGAATTCTGACTTTTGTGGATCAGCGTAGAGTCACTGGACTTTTTGGGGTTGCACTGATGGTTTGGCACGTGTTTGGGAGATTTACCAGCATCTAGCTATTGTCTAGATCGCTTTTGATTGTCAGGTTATGATTTTCAAAAATATTTCTCTATTATTTTGAATCTAAAGTGATACACATACCTGTAACTCTCTTGAGATTTTGATCACCTCTCAATTGGTATACCTATTTGTACATTTCCCCTTCTTCCCTATTGTAGCTAGGTGTCAAGAAATTCATAGCCTAAACTCCTGAGTCGGCTCCAGGACCTCAGACTGTTGTTTGTGGACTAGCTTCTGCTGGTTCTTAGTTGATTAATGCTGGTTGACAGATTGGGATTTCAATTAAATCTCAATAGCCTAGAAAAAATGGACTGTAGCCAGAAAGATAAATTTAATAGAGAGAGATATAAAGCCCTGCATTTAATTAGTAAAACATCAATTACTCGATAAAATAGGATGGGAGTTATTTAAAGTTTTGTGCAGAAAGTTCAAATGAAAAATATAGGGATGAATAGGCAGAGCACAGGGTCTGTGAAACTATTCTGTATGATACTGTAATGATGAATACGTGTCACTTTACATTTGTGAAAAATCCATAGAATATACAATGTAAAGAGTGAACCCTAACTTAAACTATGGACTTTAGTTAATAATAATGTTCATCAGTTGTAACAAATGTACCAAACTGTTGTTAATAATAGAAAAAACTCTGAGTGTGTGTGGGAGCTGTGGGGAGTATGTGGGAATGCTGTTATTTTCTGCTCAGTTTTTCTGTAAACCTAAAACTGCTCTAAAAAATGAAATCTATTAATTAAAAAAATAGAGAGAGATAGTATATAGATATGTGTCACACTGAAATGAGGCTGCTAAAAAGCTAATGCAATTTTTACACCTAGAAACTGAAAAAAAAAAAAAGCTAATGCAATTTTTGCTAAAGAAGGTAGTGTTGCTACTATTTCCTCTGAGTATTTTGAAAGGCAGTTGATATGATGCATGGTTTAGACACCATGTCATGAGAAACCAAGAAAACTGCATATTTCTTTGGGGAGGAGAAAACTTAGTGGGGGCAGTGTGGTTGCCTTCTGATGCATAAGGGACCCTTAGTAAAACAGAGGACATATTTATTGCAGATATTGTAAGCATCGACAATTGGTGAATTATTATGGGTCAGAGCATCAAGTTTCTACTAATAAAAAAGGAATAATTTTAACAGTACATAAAGTGAGATGGCTCAAAGTAATGAACTCCCTTCCAGTCATTGAAAGCATTAAAATAGTGGCTGGATACTTGATAAATACTCTCATTGGAACAGTGGTTTAACTTGATTACCTCTAGGTTCCTTATGGCTCAAGATTATATAATTCCTTGACCTTTACCAATAAGTTCTGTTACTCCTGTGATGAACAGAGAAGAAACAACATGTGAAAATATAGCACTTGGTATCACTGTCAAATAGAAGAATTAGAATGCTCGCTGTGGTGGGTAGAAGTTAATGCTATTTTTTTCTCTTTCCATAAAGAATCTAGAGAAAACTTGTGGGTGTGTATGCATACACACACACACGAACACAGATTATGTATATAATGTTGATATACATGTGTATGTGTGTGCATATGTATATATGTGTGGTTTCATACATAAATATGTATGTATGTGTATATGGATACGTTTGTAAGTTAGGGCTAATTTCTGCCACATGTGCAGTTTTACTTTTGGTGTAGAATACTTATTTTAAAATGTTTTTTACCATATTATTTTTTAAAAGAATCATTTACCATTTTTTCCATTAACTTTTTATGCCCAGTATGGAAAGAGTGCTGACCTTTGCTTAGACTTCCTGACCACAGTGCTCTATCTTACTATCATCTTACTTCTGTGAAGAACAGGAAATTAGCAGAATGACACCAGTCATTTTAACCCAATACTGGGTTAACTGTTTTTGTCATAGTTTTCATACTTTTTGAATAATGCTATATTTATTCATGAAATTTCTTTTCTTGGTACCTGTGTAGTTACCTAAACAAAGGTTGATAAGGAAATTACATAGAAATTTTTATTATGGGGAAATTTCACACCGCTGAGTATAATTTCCTCAGTTTACTTTTAGTAAATGTTATTAAACACACATCATATCTTGTGTTTTCTACTTAAAATTGAGGATGGAAGGGGAATGGAAATTGTTTATAAGGGGGGTGTTTTGACATTTTTGCTCATCTATATAACAATCTTCTGGTTTTATTTATTTTTTAATCTTCCTCATTCATTTCTTCTGGACTAATATTTGTTTTCTTTTTGACAGGCAGTGATGGTTTCAGAAAATTTTAATATAGAGGCTCCCAACTATTTGTCCAAGGAGTCTGAAGTTCTCATTTATGCCAGACAGGATTCACAGTGCATTGATTGTTTCCAAGCTTTTTTGCCTGTGCATTATCGCTATCATCGGCCACATAGTAAAGATGGAGAAACCTTTATTGTGCTCAATAACCCAGATTTATTGATGTATTGTGACCAAGGTAAGGATTGCAAGTCTTTTTGGAGAGTTGAAAATAAAATTAAAGGTATAATGGTAAGTCTGAAGTCAAGGACGGTGATAACAAAATCATGTTTCTTTTTTCTTTCTTTTAAACTTTTTGATTGTAAAATAAAGCACAGATATAGAAAAACTTCACAAATATATAGTTTAGTGACTTATTAGAAGGCAGATACCCAGGTAACTACCACCCAGGTCAAGAAACAGAACTTTGCCAGCTGCCCGAGCAGCAGCCCCGGATGTTCTGTCCCAATCTCCTTTCCTGTAAGAGTAACACTCTCTCCTGACTTTTAATCACTTCCTTATGTTTTTTTATACTTTTATCACTCAAGTGGGCGTTCTTAGACACTGTAGCTTAGTCTTGCCATTTTAAAAAAATGTTATTTCCATTAAGTCTCTTAATTTACAGATTTCTCCTCTATCCCCTTTAAAAAAAACTTATCTGTTGAAGAACCGGGGTCATTTGAGACCCTATCACTGTTGGGGTTTGGGTGATTATACTCATTAGTTCATCTGACTTCTTTATTACTTGGAAATTGGCAGCTGGCTCGAGAGGTGTGATCAGATTCAGGTTTGATTCTTTTGGCCAGACTATAAGTGGTGATGTGATCTTTTATGAGAGGGCATATAATGTCTGGTTGCTTCTTTATTCAGCCATTGATCCTTATTACTCCTTTGCTGCTTTCTGTTTCTTCATACTGATATTGCAGGATTTGTAGCTGTTAGTGCTTTGTGTCCACTCACATGTATTTTGGTGTTTAAGGGGGATACTTTATCACCTAGTTTTGTTGTAAAAGTTGTCTATGAGTTATTGGTTTTGTGTGTGATTGTTCTTTCTGTTTTTATGTGTGGATTTTTTTTTTTTTTTGGCTGTGTTGGGTCTTTGTTGCTGCATGCGGGCTTTCTCTAGTTGTGGCGAGCAAGGGCTACTCTTCATTGCAGTGCGTGAGCTTCTCATTGCGGTGGCTTCTCTTTGTTGCAGAGCACGGGCTCTAGGCACGAGGGCTTCAGTAGTTGTGGCTCACGGGCTCTAGAGCTCAGGCTCAGTAGTTGTGGTGTGTGGGCTTAGTTGCTCCGCGGCATGTGGGATCTTCCTGGGCCAGGGCTCGAACCTGTGTCCCCTGCTTTGGCAGGTGGATTCTTAACCACTGCACCACCAGGGAAGTCCCTATGTGTGGATTTTAGTAAATTAAACAACTATGCTCTCATCATTTTCAGTCTTCCTACAATCAAGACTTTAAGAAGCCCCTTTCAGATTTTGGTTCTTTGTGTCTCCAAACAGAAGTCAGTAGCACTGTTACTAAAGATTGGCAGATAGAAAGTTTTTAATTATACATTTGCTGTCATCATATATTTCATGATGAGAAAACTTAAAAAGTATTCAACTGTGTTAGCTTTGTTTATCCAACCTAGTTTTCTGTTTCTTCTCATGGTACATTTTACCTACCCTAAATAAACTTTGGAAAAGTGCTCCCTCCCAAGAGAGCACCTGGGGTTCTGGAATTGTTCATTTTTTTGGTCTGAGAGTTCTTTACATGAGTGTGTTTTCTCTATGGAAATTTATCAAATTGTAGGTTTAGGATCTGTTCATTCTTCTGAGATATGTTATACTTCAAAAAAAGTTTTAAAAAAAATGGCCCCTGGTGTAGTGGGATTTGTTAAGAAGTCATGCTCAACTTCTATGCAGTCTTTGTAATTTTATAATTTCCTAATCATCCACTTAGAACAGGCTATTAAAATAGAACAGCACATGATAGTTGGGTCCAAATCATGTACATTGTGTATTAAAATATTTGAATACTCATATCCCAACATGAAAGACTGGCCTAGCCTCTAGTCCAGATCAGTTTTCTGATATGGTGTTCTACCACTTTTTCTCAGAGTTTCCAATTTTGAAATGCTGGGCTCAGTCAGAAGTGACAGCTCCTTGTGCTTTGAACAGTAAGGATAACTGCCAATGGAACAATATGAAATATAAATCAGTAAGTTAATATTTTATGTTGTTTTAGGTCATGCGGCCTCATATAAAACTCTTTCTATAATGTTTCTGCCACATTTAAGAGATTAGCATTTTATATTCTATCATAGAAAGCTGTTTTTTGTTTGTTTTTAATGTTGTTTCTATGTTACTAATAGCAACAGTCATAGAATCATTTAATTTGGGGGTGGGGATTTAGAGTTAGTCCCAATGCCTCATTGATCCAGAGCTTAAGTATAGCTGATGGGCTTTTTAAAAGTGTGGAATGGTAAAGAAAAACAGTGGTGTGTCCATCTGATTTTAATCAATAAAACTTCACTTTATTTAGAACTTTTTATTAATTTTTGAGCAACAAAATGAATTAGTTGACTTTATTATATTACACAGAACAAGTGAAAAAAGGAAAGTAAAACTCTAAAGTTGTATCATTTCAACTGTGGTTAAGTAGTTCTAGACAGTTATATTGTTATTATAAATCTAAATCTAGGCTGTTTCAGGCCATTTTTAGTGTTTTAGCCTCCCAACTTGTTTTCAGTTATTAAATTAGGTAAGTATTAGTACTTCATTAACACTGGCTTTGTCTAAGGAGTCTGTAGTTTTCTACTTACCCGCTTGAGCTAACATAGTCTACTTTCCTCTCTTCAGAGTGGTAAGTCTTTGTACAACATATCTCTTTTCTTTCCCTCTTTTTCTCTGTTCTTTTGTTACTCTTTTAAGAGCTGCCTTTTAACTGATGCTTGTAGTATCTGAATTTCTCTTTGTTCCTAATTCTCTTTAAGGCCTGTTTTCTTTGGTTGAATGCCACAATCTGTGTCATTATTTTTACAATTTATTTTTACAAGGAGTCAAATGAGTTTGCAACAAAAATAAAAAAAATTAAAAAATTTAAACTAGCAGACAACATAACTGTCAATCAGATAAACATAAGGCAGATTTGTTCATATGTGTGGGTATTTGGATTTGAAGTGTTTTCCTTGTAGTTGCTTAGAAGTATGTTTACCAGCTAACTCAGAAAACCACTACTGACAGTGAAGCCCTACTGCAAAGCCTGTTATTTTGTATTGGAGAACCTTCTTTGAACAGACAGTTGGAAAGATGTATGATTGTGCTAATATGTTATGCAACATAAATTTGCTTTTGAGATTTCTATTGCCATAGAGTACCTGGATTTTTTTCAAACTCTAAAATACATCTGGAGAATTACATTTGATTTTCTTATGTGAATGAAGAGTATGATTAGTATTTATACTATTTATGATGTATTGGTTTAAAAAATTGGTGGTGTGCATTGCTACACAATAAAAAATCACTCTATTAAAACATTTTGAATTCAGTTCTCTTTAAGACCATGTAACTTGAAATAGGAGGTCATAATTAAGTACTTTGATTTTTTTCTTTGTTACATTTCTTGTTTATATATACCAGAAAAATAGGTGACCATTACTAACATGGTGATCTGTACTAAGGCTTGTTTTAAAATGCCATTATTTGAAAGATACTTTTAGATGGCACTTTGCTACAGACTGTGTTGGTAACTTTTTTTTTGCATGTGAAAGTGTAATCCATGCATTTATAAAAAGAAACCAAAAATAAAAGAATTCCCAAGTTACCTAAATTTTAATGTTTTTAAAAACCTTTTTTTTTTTTTTTGCGGTACGCGGGCCTCTCACTGTTGTGGCCTCTCCCATTGCGGAGCACAGGCTCCGGACGCGCAGGCTCAGCGGCCACGGCTCACGGACCCAGCCACTTCGCGGCATGTGGGATCTTCCCGGACCGGGGCACGAACCCACGTCCCCTGCATCGGCAGGCGGACTCCCAACCACTGAGCCAGCAGGGAAGCCCCAAACCTATTTTTAAACCATAAAACTTACCAGAGTTTCTAATTGAACCCTTTATCTTCAAAACAAAATAGAAAATAGAAACCAAGTTGAACATAGGAGAATTTTTGTATTGCTAGTCAGTATTGCAACTACTTGGATGTTTTAAATACAGTAAAGGACACATTCAATTGTGTAATTTGTGAATAACAAACTTAAAAAAATTTTTTTTGGCTGCATTGGGTCTTCGTTGCTGCACGTGGGCTTTCTCTAGTTGCGGCGAGCAGGGACTACTCTTCGTTGCGGTGCACAGGCTTCTCATTGCCGTGTCTTCTTTTGTTGCGGAGCAAGGCTGTAGATGTGTGGGCTTCGGTAGTTGCAGCACATGGGCCCTAGAGCACGTGGACTTCAGTAGTTGCAGTGCTTGGCTTCAGTAGTCGTGGTGTGTGGGCTCTAGAGTGCAGGCTCTGTAGTTGTGGCACACGGGCTTAGTTGCTCTGCAACACGTGGGATCTTCTCGCACCAGGGATAGAACCTGTGTCCGCTGCATTGGCAGGTGGATTCTTAATCACTGAGCCACCAGGGAAGTCCTAACAAACTTTTAAAAGCTGTTTGAGGAGAGAAACAGCAAAACAGGAAAGAATGGATCCTTTAGTTTTATTGTTGTTTTAATGTTTTTCCTTTAGGGCTTTAACTTCTAGATTATTCTGTTTTCTAATATGAAACATAGTAAGAGGAAGTAAATGTTTATATTGATTACAGAGGTGACATTAGGATATAGCTAGTATTTTTTAACAATATACTCAACTCTATGTAAAAAGCAGAAAAAGTCAAAGCTAATGAGAATTTAAGAATTATGGGAATTGAGTCTGATTCTGTTAAATTAACTGAAATGTTGAATTTAAAAGAATCATTCAAATAATAATGTTATATGTAGTATAGCAATGGCTGAAAGATATTTAAAAGAAAAAGGAAAAAGTTAAAATTAAAAATCAAAGAAGCAGTGGTTTCACCTTAGGACATTGATCTTAAATGTCTTTAACTTCTCTATCCATCTCTCTCCCTAGGTATATAAGAATGCGAATCTACAGGTTCCAGTGGGACTGACCATACATACCTCTTTAGTATGTTCTGTGACTCTGTTTATTACCATCTTGTGTTCTACTTTAATCCTTGTGGCTGTTTTCAAATATGGCCATTTTTCCCTATGAGTTTTATGTAGTTAAACGCTTTCCATAAACCTAAATAAGACCTATTCATTTGTGACTAGAAGTGTTCTAGAATTATGTCATTACTTTTTTCTTTCATCTTCATTTATGGCTAATATTATGTTTACTAGAGGAAATTCTGGATGATTCTCAGCTAATTTCAAAATTCAGTGCTCTGTTGTGTCGACCTCTCATAATCCTCAAGCATCAAGTGCCAATAGAGGAAACTTAATTCTGTTAAATTAATATTTATCTTGTGAGAAGTGACTTTATCTTCATTTGTGTTATAAATGAGTACTTTATGTATTAGAGACAAATTATCGCTAAAAATTGAGAAAATTGTTATGAATAAGATTAATTTGGATGAATCAGAGTTTATTTGAATATTAATTTTATGAGAATATTAATTTATCTAGTGTTTCAAAGAAAATCATTAAACTAGGACAGCTAAGAAATTATTAATATCAAAATTGATTTTTCCTTAAAGCATTTCCATTCTCCTTTTCTATTTTATAATACTGCTTTTGAATATATGAATTGGCAAAGGGCTTGATGAAATTAAGATTAAAGTATATTTTATTAAGTTGTACAGTTATAAAACTTTTTTGAATCTTTGGGTGATTTTTTAAAAAACAAAAGGTCTTGATTTACTGTTTTTCTTTGTATAAATTAGAAAATAAAGTAAGTGCCATAAGCTAATTAAAAAATAGAAGGGCAAGCATGTTCCAAAACAGAAGCCGAAAAACTGGGGTATGTTGGCATTGTTTGTTTTCTGTGGCATAATGGGATATGATGTACTTCATATATGCTATCACTGGTTAATTTCCTAAAACATTCTGGTGTTTTTCTGGAATAAATCTTTTATAATTTGCCACGTATAGCTTGACCTACTAATAACAGTTCTTTTTTAAGATGTGTTTGAGAACTTATGTATTGAGAAAGGCCACCCAATGCCATAAAGCAGAAATATTAGAGATCTTTAAAACGGTGAAAATTTCAACCCAGTCTTGCTTCATAGCTGTTTAGTATTTTCTTATAAGACAGAATTCCATGTTTTCCAGGCATTTTTTTTTCACAGTGGGATTAATATAGTGGCTTGAAATAGAATTATATGTCAGTAAAAATTCAGTAACATCAACAACATTTTGGAATATGGTTAGTCAGGTGGGGGAACACGGTACTATATTTAACCTCTTAAGTGTGTGTGTGTGTGTATTTTCTTTTGCACATCGAAGCCAAGTTCCTCAGTATTTAAATGTTTTCAAGTTAATATTTGAGATTTGTGGCTTGTAACATGATTCAGCCATTTTTCTCATTTATACAGGTATTCAGAAATGTAATAAAAATGTGAATGTGAGTGAAGATACTTTGATATGACTTTTCTTGCTTGATAAATGCTTGCAGATGACATCACTTTTAACATAACAGCATTTCTGGTTTTGAACTCTTTGTATTATCTTCTTTGGATACTTAAGAAATGAATAAGCACTTTATTTTTTAAATCAGTTTTGTAATTCTGTATATGGTCTTTTTTGTTTATAGCCAAGAAAATGGGTATTGTTCTCCTGGTCATTGTATTCCAGTATTTGTTCCACTTCTATGGTTTATTTTTCTTAAAGTATCATGTAATGTTCTTTGGATGAAAATAATAGAGACTCAACTAAGGTTGGTGGTGGGGTAGAGATTGTTTTGTGTGTGTGTGTGTGTGTGTGTGTGTGTGTGTGTGTGTGTGTGTGTGTGTATCTCAGCCACTCTGCTAGGAATTTAAGATTATTTAGCTAGATCTCATGGAGATCTAGGTAGTTGAATATAGGGTTTGGTAGGCTGTGAGAGAATGAAATAATATAGAGAATTGTCCTAGTCGGTGATAGGATGGTAGGTTTAACTGCCTATCTGATTTCTTGCACCTCAGACCTTACTTCCGGGATTACCTTCCTCCTGAAGTATATCTTTTTAAGATGTTCCTTTAGTAGGTCTCTGTGTTTGGTAACATCTCTGTTTTTTGCCTGATGATATCTTTATTTCACCCTCACTCTTTTTACTGATAATTTAGCAAGATATATACTTCTAAGTTTAGTTTTTTCTCTTGGTAGTTTGAAAATATTTTTCCATTGTCAGATGGCACACATTGTTGCAGTTGAGAAATCTATACTGAATTTAATAGTTGTTTCTTTGTAGGGGGTGTCTTTTTTTTCTGGTTTCTTTATCTTTGGTATTCTGCAGTTTCACTTTGATGTGTTTGAGAAGATTTCCTTTACTTATCCTGTTTGGGATTCACTTGCTTCTTGAATCTGAAGGTTGTCTTTAATCAATTCTGGAAAATTCTTAGCCATTATCTCATCATATACTGCCTCTTTTGTTTTCTCTTTTTACTCTCCTGAACTTCTCATTAGGCAAATGGTATACCTTCATAACCTATCCCCATGTCTCTCAGTCTTTCTTTCATATTTCCTCTGTCTTTGGGCTGCTGTCAGTAATTTCTTTAGATCTGTCTTCCAGTTTATTAATTTTCTCCTCAACTGTGTGTAATCTATTTAACCCAAACATTGGCTTTGGTTTCAATTATTATATTCTTTACTTCTAGAAGTTCTACTTGGCTCCTTCTCAAAGCTGCTTGGTCATTTTTTAAAAATAGTATCTTGTTTCTTGTTTAAAAATAGTATCCTGTCTTACTCTGCTTAATCATTATAATAAACTTATTTTATATTCTGTAATCAATAATTCCAGTATCTAAAGTTCATGGGCTTCTTTATTCTGTTTATGGTTTCTGTTGATTCACTCCTGGCTTATTTTCTCAGATGTATTATATTTTGGGTGTTTATGTTTAACTTTTGATAGCCTATTTGTGGAAATTCTTTCAGTCCTGTGTTGAGAGTGAACCTGTGCAGTGAAGATTTGTGTTTGTTTCTTCCAGGCCTCCAAGCATTACCAGCCTGGGACATTTTCTTGACTTCAAGTTTCCTGGGCAGTGTAGGTACTATAAATTTGAACTTTCAAACCCATGTGAGGGAAAGTTTGTGGTTACGAATTCTAAAGGGAAAGTTTTTTTCCCCTCGATGCCAAAGTACAGGCTAAAACTTACAAGTATCTGCATATCGCCCTGGGTTGGTCCAGGGGATTTTTTTTTCCCAGTCTATTCTTAGAGGGTATAGCCCTTTGAGTTTTCCAGCCTTGTGCAGGATTATAATCCCAACACCTCTACAGGCCCAAGGCCTTGTCTTTGGTCTCTTGTCTCCTGTGCAGCCAGTAAAACCATAGATTTTTCTGAGATAAGTAGGTTCTTTCAACATAACACAATAGGCTTCACTGACCTGGTTACTACTCTGGTTTCTTGCTCCCCCCTTTGGGTTGAATGTGGAGTTTGGAAGACTATCAGATGTATTCCTCTTTCTTCCTTGAAAGCTTAGTTATGCCTTTGAAAGGATGTTCTATTTTATCCAGCATTTTGTGTGTTTAATAGTGGGACTGTTTTTCAAGTTATCTAATAGTGTGCCATATTGCTCCTTGAATCCCTTCTCTCGTACTCTCCATATCAATTGAGTTTTTCGCTCTACATCTATCAGTAAGAACAATCTGGCTACTACCTATCTCCACTTCCACAGCTATTGCTCTAGCATCAGTCATGATTAATGCCTCCCTAGTTCATTCCCTTCTATTCTTGCATCTCAGTACTCTATTCTCCATGTAGCAATCTAGAGATCTTTTTAATTTTTTTAATATATTTATTTATTTATTTATTTTTGCCAGTGTTGAGTCTTTGTTGCTGTGCGCGGGCTTTCTCTAGTTGCAGTGAGTGGGGGCTACTCTTCGTTGCAGTGCGCGGGCTTCTCATTGTCGTGGCTTCTCTTGTTGCAGAGCACAGGCTCTAGGCTTGCAGGCTTCAGTAGCTGTGGCATGTGGGCTCAGTAGTTGTGGCTTGTGGGCTGTAGACCACAGGCTCAGTAGTTGTGGAGCACGAGCTTAGTTGCTCCACGGCATGTGGGATCTTCCCCGGCCAGGGCTCAAACCTGTGTCCCTTGCATTGGCAGGCAGATTCTTAACCGCTGTGCCACCAGGGAAGCCCTCTAGTGATCTTAAAGTGTAAACCAGGTAACATCACTTCCTTACTTACAACTCTTTAATAACTTCTTGGAATAAAGTCCAACATCCTTACCTGTCATTTAAGATCCTTCCTGACCTGAATCTTGTTTTCTCCCACTATGCTACTCTTCTTGCACTAAACTGCAGTTACACGGGCCTTCTTAACTGACCTTAGCAAGTTCTTTTCTTCCTCCTTCTGTCTGGGAGCTTCTCATGGCTCTCTCTTTCTGTTCTCAGCTTAAATGTCACCTCATTAAAGATGCCTTCCCTGGCCACCTTATCCAAAGTAATCATCCTAGTTTTTCCCTCATACCAGATATCACTATTTTAATTATTGTGTTTTCATATTTGTAAGTTCCACAAAGACAAAGTGACTTGTATTCACCCTTGTATCCCTGATACCCAGCAGTGTCTGGTACATGTTAGACACTGAAATACTTGTAGAATTAGTGAATACATTAATGAACTCCTCCATGGATAAAACATAGAGGCCTTAATTTGCAAGGAGGTGGGGCTTAATTTAGCACCAAAGTATATTAAGAGCTGTAGGTAAAAAGCAAAATGGATAGTGGATGAATTCCCAGGAACACGTATCCTAGAGCAGGTTCATATAACAGGAATCGTCTTTCAGCATCTTTGGTTGGCCACAGACCTGACTGGAGGCAATGCTGAATTACATGAGGAAGTGGCGGTGTCTCTCAATATAAAGAATACCCAAGGGCTTCCCTGGTGGCGCAGTGGTTGAGAGTCCGCCTGCCGATGCAGGGGACACGGGTTCGTGCCCCGGTCCGGGAAGATCCCATATGCCGCGGAGCGGCTGGGCCCGTGAGCCATGGCTGCTGAGCCTGTGCGTCCGGGGCCTGTGCTCCGCAATGGGAGAGGCCACAGCAGTGGGAGGCCCGCATACCGCAAAAAAAAAAAAAAAAAAAGAATACCCAAAAAAGGCGGGGCGGGGGGTGGGGGGTGGCGGAGATAAGTGGCACACATCTCCAAACTACAACGCCCAGCAGGCCCCGCGTGAACCCGCCCACTGGGAGGCGGTGCCCGTCTCCGCCCCGTGGAACTCCTGGCTTCGGCCCCACCCCTCCCCGCTCCGCGCCGTAGCCCTCCCCCAGGGTTGTGGCCACGCGCAGCGGCGGCGGTTGTTCCGCTTCCCCTCTGGCCTGGGCCGTCGCCATTGCCGAAGGCTCCCTGCACTCCCTTCCCGGCGTCCGCGGGGCTCGGCTGCCGCCCGGCCTAGCAATAACAGCAGCTGCGCTCCAGCGCGGTTCCTCTTCCCGCCCCGCTTCCCTTTCCCTCCCCTCCCCGCCCCGTGTCGCGCGCTTGCTCGGGGCGGCTCCTGAGCCCGCCGGGAGCTCGGCCGGAGGCTCCTCGCCGGGGCGGGGATCTTTCCTCGCTTGGGGTAAGTGTGCAGACAGGCCGGGACGCGGGCCGTCGCTCTCCTTCCTTCTTTCTCCGCGGCCTGGCCGGCGCGAGCGGCCCGGGGCAGATAACCTGCCCCGCGCGGGGCTGGGAAGCCGCCACCTGCGTGCCTGGAGCCGCAACTCTTGGGGCGGTGGCTCATTGTCTGCGCCCTCCGGCTGTTTTCTTCCCCGACTGTAGTCTGAAATGGGAAGCTTGCTGGGCTGGTGAGGTCTAACTCTTCCTGGACCCGGCCCTGCCCTGAACCCTGTCGCGCCACAGTCTGCCCTCTGTTGATCTCCCTTCTATCGCGTTTCCACCCTCCTTTTCTCCATTTACTTTTGTGTTGTACAAAACGTTGCGGGTTTTATTCCTCGATTTTTTCGTCTCTCACAGAATCCTAGCCCCTCCTTGCTGTCTCTCTGGTCATCCCAGTTTCTTTGCTTAGGCATATTGTCTAGGGTCCCTTTACTGTTTTCTAAACTGCAATCTGTGATCTTTCCATATTCCGCGTTAGTAGAAACGAATAGTTTTCCGAGGGTTTGAGGGCCTCCGCTTAAGAACAGAACTTTCGGATCTTCTTGTGATTCCTGTTTGATCTTCAGCCAGGAGGTGGATATTTGCTTCTTTAGGTAACTTAGGTAAAGGTTGGCTTTCACCATGTTTGGCTTTCTTTCAAACAACGTACACAATATGTTGCCGAATATTCCTCAGTGGACTCAACCTTTTGACTAATTCTTTAAAGATAGAGTCATCCAAGAACTGAAGAGTAGAAAGTAATTGCCATTGTCGTCAGACGTTGTGGAGTTGTACTGCCAGTCCTTGTATCTTATCTTTAATGGGAATTCTCTGGGCAGTGCGAGCATGATTTCTTTCTCCTTGATAAATAATGCTAACTCCCATTGGTATAATTATCTCAGTTTTATTTTACAAGTGATCTATAGTTCTTTGTTTTCTTTTTAAACCTCTGTAAAAAGACAATCAAAATGGTTAGGCCTAAAATTAGACTACGACGAGCAGTGTTTTGGATCAAGGTTGTGCACGTCACGTTTTTTCCCCTGCTCTGTTTGACTCTTCCGCTCTTGTAAGTAGGCAGGATATTGAAATGTAGAAGAATTTGCTCTGGGGGTTTTGTTTTTGTAGGTTTATTCAAAACAGTAACATTAAATAAAGTTAGATTGGGATGAAGGCAGTGAACAGTAATTTTTAAAGCAGGTTAGAACTTGTCAACTTTGCCAGGAGCTCTGTGGCATTTGTAAAACACACTTATAATCACTTATATATATTTTGTATATATGTATGAAAATATATATATATATATATATAAATGAAAAGCTTTGTTCATGTTCTCCTATTAAGGGTGTTGATTTAAGTTAACTGTTTCATCCTTAGCTTTTAAATCTTTCTAGTAATTAATTAACTAGAAACACTGATTTACATTATGAAAAATGAACCTTAAAATGTTTCTGACCTGTAATGTATGTAGGTCTTAAACCCACTTTCATGTTTTGGTGAAAGAGGTTGACCTAAATTCAGTGAATTCTGTGTTTTCACTTCAATACTGTCATTTTGGTAGTGTCAGTTGTCCTTAATTCAATGAGAGGTCTTCTTGGCCTAAGGGGTTAAGGTCTAGAAATGTTGGAGTGTGAAACTAGGTCTGTTGATGTCAGCTTCTCTGCCAGTTCTTTCTACAAACAGACAGTTTTACTGAGGAAGAGTTCGGGGTATTCTGCTTCTCTTAGGACCTCGATTCTGGTTTACAGTTATTCAAAGAGAGTTATTCTTCTGGACTTTGTGACATTAAATACTAGTCTTGAAAACCCAAATTCATAAAGTAAGTTTGTGGTTGGAGTCTATCTACTAAACAAATGAATAGGGGTTCCTATGATTCTCTGATCTTTATGAAAGGGCGATTTCCAAGTAGACATGGTTAACAGTGGTTGGTGTACCTTTTCAATTGTACTTTTTTAAAGAAAAAACTTAGAACTTGTTCAGGTAGCTAAAGATAAACTTTTAGTTTTTCTTTTTAGAAGAGAGAGAGACCTTGTTCAAATAGCTAAGGATGAAATAAATAGGTAGGTATTGTTAAATTCTTCCTATGTTTAATCTGTCAATATTGATTATTCTAATATTTGAGTATAACTTTTCTTTTGGCTTTCTGAATTTTCTACTTATGATTAAAGTGTGAAACTGCACCTTTTTCAAGTCTTTAAGGCTTTGGGGTTCTGATCAATTTGTTTTCAAAAGCCCTTCCAGTTAGTTAGAGGGGTAATTCCAGACTAATCAGAGAGGGTGTTAAGTTACTTGCGAATCTGAGTTGTCCCTGGTATCCTTTTTGTACCTTGGTAGAAGCAGAAAGAGATGGAAAAAAATAGCCCCTGTTACCTTGAAGAAATACTGATTATTTTCTTCTGTGACCAGAATTGAGTTTCACTCCTTCTTCATTTTAGGATCACTAACCTGAATAAGAGTAGTCAGTCTGAACATTCATGCTGGATTTCAGAGGACTAGCCTCTTATCTTTGAGGTACAGTAGTACTTGTCATTCCATGTATCACAAGTGGTGAGGAGCTGGAGACCTGGGTTTGAATGCTGGCTCTTCCACTTCACCCTGGGCAAGATACACATTCTTTTCAGGCTTGTTTTTTTCATCTGTAAAATGAGGATTAATAATAATATAATACACATTTCATAGGGCTATTTAGAGCAGATGAGATAATGCAGGGAAAAGTACTTAGCAAATGAAGTGTTTAAGTGATTAATAAATGTTATTAATATTAATGCTAATAATATTAATAGTTAATATTCCATTCTGAAATAGGTTTTATATGTAATTGCTTCTACAGCAAATATTATACTTCCAAACGTAGATTTAAGACTGCTTTCTGAAAGTGGTTGGAATCTCAGGGCCAAGTTTCTGAGACCATAACTGTTAAAAATTACTTTTCAGGAAAAAAAATAGTTTCATCACTGAAATAAAATACAGGTTTTTTGAATACATGTTTCTCAGATTTTAAAATAGGCATACTTCTCGTAGAAAATTTAGAAAGTGGTGAAAACTATTAAGAAATAGGACAAAAATTACTATACAAAAATCACTTAGCCCCCAGAGATAACCATCATAACAGATGAGAATAGTGCCTGTTTTCCTTATTTTTAAATTAAATTCCAAAGGTAGTCAGTACATGCTTATTACAGAAGGTTCAAGCAAGTCAATTATGTAGAGTAGAAAGTGAAAATTACTTTCCTTACTTTTTTTTTTTTTCCCTTTTTATTTTTTTTTATTTTTTATTTATTTATTTATTTATTTTCCTTACTTTTTAGTCCCATTCCTTACAGGTACCCACTGTAAACAATTTTGTTTTCTTTATGCAATTAGAAATAAGCACAGTGTGTATGTAGTTTTACCTTGATTTTCTTTTTTAATTAAAAAATCTAATCATTATGAATTCGTTTCCATCTTAGTACTTGTAGTTAAACCTCATGTTTTTTTGTTTTTTGTTGTTTTTTTTTGCGGTACACGGGCCTCTCTCACTGTTGTGGCCTCTCCCATTGCGGAGCACAGGCTCCGGACGCGCAAGCTCAGCGGCCATGGCTCACGGGCCCAGCCGCTCCGCGGCATGTGGGATCTTCCCGGACCGGGGCACGATCCCGTGTTCCCTGCATCGGCAGGCGGACCGTCAACCACTGCGCCACCAGGGAAGCCCCTGGAGTAAAACTTTTAAACACAATTTCAGGTGCTCTAAAGAACAAATTATTAAAGAATAAAAAGTTACATTGGCAGATACAATGGTAAAAATATAACCAGATGTTTGATAAAGAATAAAGTTTAAAAAAAACCCTTAATTCATTACCTGTGGATAACTGCTGTTAATATTTTGATGTTTCTTTATATTTGTGTGTGTACATAGTTTACTCTTCTAAAATTGGAATCATATTCTATATAATTTGCTATCTTGCTTTTTTTTAACTTACCCTCAAATCTTGCAAGTTTCCCTCTTTCTCCTTAAAAATTCTATTTAAAAATGATTTTTTAATGTTTGCCTAACATTCCATTGCACACCTATGCCTTAGTTTCATTATTCTCCTATTGGTGAATGTATAACTTATTTCTAATATTTTATATAAATAATGCTATGATGAATATCTTTTTATTCATCCCTGAGTATTACTTTAGAATATTTTCTTATAAGTGGAATTACTGAATGAAAGGGTATAAGCATTTACAAGTGTTAAATTACCCTTCAGAAAGGTTTGGTGTATACCATCACTAGCATTGTGAGTCTCATTTTGTTGCTATCCTCATTGAAACAGCCATCATTCTTAATGAAATTGTTAAATTTGCTTATTGCTAGGCAAATAAAAAATACAGTTTAATTTGCATTTCCTGTTTAAATTATAATTTTGTTTTTGTGAATTTGATTTAGTTTCGTTATTTCTGATAAGTATACAGAAGTATCTAGGTTTTTTTTTAGTAGTAAGTTCACTTTTTCCTTAAAAATTTTTTTTTGTACAGTTTTTAAACTTACTTTCCATTTACAGTTATAAAGCATTGGCTGTATTTTTCGTGTTGTATAATACATCCTCGAGCCTATCTTACACCCAATAGTTTGTACCTCTAGAAGTAACTAGATTTTTGTGGTCACGATTATTTTTATTATCTTGCTGGACTTCAGTAAAATTTTATTTACTTTTGTTTTTCAGGTTCATTGTCTTACCTGAAAATAATAGTAACCTTTGCTTCCTTTCCAATAGTTATAAAATTTATTAGTATTTTAGCTCTTTATTACGTTGACACAGTTATATAAGACAGTTATATAAGAGAGGTGATAATTGTCTTGGAATGTCTCTGGTATTTTAATGATTTAAGGATGAATGCAGCTGTTGGTTTTAGAGAGAAATTTTTTATTATTTATTCTGTTCTTGTAAAAAAGAGGAGTGTCTTCCGAATTTTATCAAATGTTTTTGTAACTTATTTAGGTGATGATAAGATTTTTCTTTTAACTACTGAT
The DNA here is from genome assembly GCF_008692025.1 of Phocoena sinus. Classification (NCBI taxonomy): domain Eukaryota; kingdom Metazoa; phylum Chordata; class Mammalia; order Artiodactyla; family Phocoenidae; genus Phocoena; species Phocoena sinus. The sequence goes on along the minus strand of NC_045766.1, from coordinate 72,335,862 downwards.
AAAAGTATATAAATAAATTTGCTAATAACATTCCCAAAGGTTATATATCCTAAGGCATATATCATGAGGAATCAAAACCCCCACTCTTGTTAGTCAAGTGTACAGAATTTATTGAAAGAATAGAAGAGAGTCTCATAGAACTTTAGTTTAATAAGAATACACAGTCCATATGGTAACTTCTGTAGTTCCTTCTGTAGTCTGGAGAAATCCTTACTTACTCATGAGTCAGTTTTGAGAAATTTGTATTTCCCCAGATTATATTTTTTAAGATTTTCAAATTTATTATTATATTGGTGTATGTAATATTTTTTATAATTAAAATCTGTGGTGTTCATGTCCACCTTTTATTAGTGATTTCATTATTTTTCTTAATTTGATTTGCCAAATGTTTACTTAGTGGTTTTTAATAAGAAACTTTGAGATTTATTCTTTTCTCTGATTTTCTAATTTCTACTTTTTATTTTGCTCTGGTTTTTCTGTTTTTTTTGGTCATACAGTAAGTCCCCTACGTACGAATGCATTCCATTCCGAGAGCACATTCGTAAATCCAGTTTGTTCCTTAGTCCAACAAAGTTAGCCTAGGTACGCAATTAACACAATCGGCTATATGGTACTGTACTGTAATAGGTTTATAATACTTTTCACACAAATAATACATAAAAAAGAAATGCAAAAAATAAAATATTTTTAATCTTACAGTACAGTACCTTGAAAAGTATGGTAGTACAGTGCAACGGCTGGCATACATACGAGCATTGAGTGAACAGGCAAGAAGAGTTACTGACTGAAGGAAGGAGAGGAGGTGGGAGATGGTAGAGCTGAAGGATCGTCAGCAATAGGAGATGGAGGGCAAGCTGCAGTTTCACTCACACCTGACGTTCACTACCAGCTACATCAATGCTGCTTTTATGCTTGCTTCTACACTTGCTTCTGGACATCCTGGGCTTGAAATAAAGATACTGTGCTACTGTACTCTACAGTACTGTACAGTAAAGTACACAAAAGCACAACCACTTGCAGAGGATGCCCGCATGTGACAGTGTATGCCAGACATGTGAATTAACTTACGTGGTTGGACCTGTGAACACATGTTCGCATCTTTGAAAGTTCACAACTTGGAGGTTCATGTGTAGGGGACTTACTGTACTTTTTCTAACTTAGTAAATTCTTAGTTCTCTCTTTTTTCTTAAATGAAAACATTTTTAATGCTCTTAATTTGCCTCTGAGTACAGCTTTGGCTGCGCTCTAAAATGTCTGTGAATGATATTCTTATATTCATTGCTTTCCAAATAGTTGCTAGTTCTAGTTTGATTACCTCTTTGACTCAGGAACTGTTTGGTATAGTTCTGTTCACTGTATTTTCTTTCATTGTCAGTGACTATGTTCTTTTAAAATACCTTTTAAGTTTATTCAGGGTTTTTTTGTGACTTAAAGCATAATCCAATTTGCTAAATGTTCTTTGAAAACTTAAGAACATTTTCTGTTTGCACATACAGTTTTATATACACACATATATCTGTCAGTTAAACTTTATTCAAATTATCTTATTATTCCTTAATAGTTTTTATTAATTATAAGACATCCTTTATTAAGTTTTTAATCTTAATCTGTCAAAGACTAAGAGTTAGCATTGTTTCTGAAAAGCTTGTGCTTACATTGGGGCCTTTACATTTTTGTTCCTTCCCCCTGAATACTGTGTTCCTTTCATATGTCACTGTTTTAAAGAGGCCTTACTTGATCAGCTGTCTAAAATAGCCTCCATCTGCTCCTGCTCAGTATCTAACTTCTTTCCCCTCTGTGTTTTTCTTTATAGCACTTCCACCTGAAATTATTATTATTTTATTTATTTATTTTTTTGCGGTACGCGGGCCTCTCACTGTTGTGGCCTCTCCTGTTGCGGAGCACAGGCTCTTTACGCGCAGGCTCAGTGACCATGGCTCACGGACCTAGCCACTCCGCGGCATGTGGAATCTTCCCGGACCGGGGCATGAACCTGTGTCCCCTGCATTGGCAGGCAGACTCTCAACCACTGCGCCACCAGGGAAGCCCTGAAATTATTTTTTCATTCACTTATCTCTTTGCTATTATTCTGTTCAGAACTTAGAACAAGTATGTATGCAGTATGTGTTTGTTAAGTAAAGAGTGTCCTTTTTTATTTCTAATGACTTTTTTTTTTAATTAATAGACTTTATACAATTTTAGGTTCACAGAAAAGTTGAGCCAAAAGTACAGAGAGTTCCCATATACCTTGATCTCCCTCCTTCCTCAGCTTCCCCCATCATCAACATTCTGCAATGTTTGGTATGTTTGTTATGATTGATGAACCAACGTTGACACATCATTACCCATCAAAGTTCATAGTTTACATTAGGGTTCACTCTTGATGTTACACATTGTATGGGTATGGACGAATGGTGGATAATGACGTATTCACCATTACAGTATCATACAGAATAGTTTCTTCACTCCCAAAATTCTCTGTGCTCCACTTATTTACCCCTCCCTTCTTGCTAATTCCTGATAACCACTGAAGCTTTAACTGTCTCCATAGTCTCGCCTTCTCCAGAATGTCATATAGTTGGAATTATACAATATGTAACCTTTTCAGCTTCTTTCACTTAGCAGTGTGCATTTGAGTTTCCTTCATATCTTTTCATGGCTTAATAGCTCATTGCTTTTTTATGCTGAATAATACTCCATTGTTGGGATATACCATAGTTTGTTTACCCATTTACCCACTAAAGGACTTCTTGGTTGCTTCCACATTTGGCAGTTATGGATAAAGCTGCTATAAACATCCAAATTTGGGTTTTTCATGGACATAAGTTTTCAGCTGATATGAGTAAATAGCATGGAATATGATTGCTGGATTGTATGGTAAGAATATATTTAGTTTTGTAAAGAATCTGCTAAAACTGTCTTTCAAAGTGGCTGAACCATTTTGCTTTCCTACCAACAGTGAATGAGAGTTCCTGTTGCTCAAATCCTCACGAGCATTTGATGTTAGTGCTTTGGATTTTAGCCATTCTAATAGGTGTGTACTGCTATCTCACTGTTTTAATTTGCAATTCCCTAATGAAGTATGAGACTGAGCATCTTTATATCAGATACTTCTTTTGCAAATATTTCCTTCCACTCTGTGGCTTGTCTTCATGTTCTCTCTATCCTAATGATTTTTATCATGTTTTTGGTGTAATATTATTGATGCACGTTTAAGTTCTATACTGCTAAAGATCTGTATTACACCTAATCAATAAAAATAATTGTCATATTTAATCTTTCTAAGTCTCGTATTTTACTTATCTTAAATTTCCATCTGTCCTGTTATTCTTTTATTTATTTATTTATTTATTTATTTATTTAATTTTTGGCTGCGTTGGGTCTTCGTTGCTGCACGCAGGCTTTCTCTAGTTGTGGCGAGCAGGGGCTGCTCTTCGTCGCGGTGCGTGGGCTTCTCATTGCAGTGGCTTCTCTTGTTGCGGAGCATAGGCTCTAGGCACGTGGGCTTCAGTAGTTGTGCCACGTGGGCTCAGTAGTTGTGGCTCAGGGCTCTAGAGTGCAGGCTCAGTAGTTGTGGCACACGGGCTTAGTTGCTCCGCGGCATGTGGGATCTTCCCAGACCAGGGCTCGAACCCGTGTCGCCTGCATTGGCAGGTGGATTCTTAACCACTGCGCCACCAGGGAAGTCCTGTCCTGTTATTCTTTGTTCAATAAATTATTATCCAACCTTGTCTTTCCATGCCATTTTTAGTTGTATCTCTTTTAAATTACATATAGTTTATTTTTGTTTTAATCCAAAGTGAATACTTAAAACATTTATCTGTATTGTGATAGTTAATTCTGTTGGGTGTGTTTCTGTTATTTAATGCTTTCTGTTTTTTAATGATTCATTGCTACTGCTTCTACATTTTTGTAAAATATACATAATGTAACGTTATCATCTTAACCATTTTAAAGTAAAGTTAACCCTTGAACAACACGAGTTTGAACTGTGCAGGTCCACTTATACCTGGATTTTTTTCAGTAGTAAGTACTATAGTACTGCACTATCCAAGGATGGTTGAATCCTAGGATGCAGAACTGCAGATACAGAGGAACTTTGGATTTGGAGGAACCATGTATATGGAGAGCCAGACTATAAGTTATACTCAGATATTTGACTGTGTGGAGGGTCACGCCCCAACCCCCAAGTTGTTCAGGGTCAACTGTATACAGTTCTTTGGCATTAAGTACACTTACATTGTTGTGCAACCATCATCACCATCCATCTCCAGAATTTTTCATCTTCCCTAACAGAATCTACACTCATTAAACACTGACTCCCTGTTCCTCCCTACCCACAACCCCTGGTGACTGTCTCTAATCTACTTTCTCTTATGATTTTGCCGTTTCTAGATGATTCATATAAGTGGAATCATACAATGTTTGTCCTTTTGTGTCTGGCTTATTTCACGTAGCATGTTTTCAAGGTTCATCCATGTTATAGCATTTATGAGTACTTAATTCCTTTTTGAGGCTGAATAATATTCCATAGTGTGTGTGTTTATCCTGTTATCTGTCAGTGTCTTAAAGCCAACTAATTTATACTTGAAGTTAATTCAACTGTAAATCTAAAATTTAAAAAAATAACGATTTCTGATTTGTCAGTCTGAAAAAGAAAATTATACTTTGACTCCCCATAACTGAAGACTGGCTTATTCTCTTAACCAGCCCTCACTTTAATGTTCATTGTCAGTTTCTCAATCTTGCATTTAAATTGAGTCATCATGTATGTCAGCTAACATAAATTTTCATTTAATATAGGAGTAACTGGAAGGCACATTTAATAATTATTAGGTCACTAATGTCCACAGAAACTTTCATGCCATGTGGTCTCACATTAATTTTGTTTCAGAGCTTCCTATATCTGATGGTGCTAGGAATCTTCCTTTTTCTTTTTATTGAGATATTTTGACTGATTGTGTCTTGTACGTGTTTATTAATGTTGCCTGATACATTAACTCCTTACGATCTTCATACTTTTTTTTCATTTCCAGAAATATTTTTGGTTATTTTTAGTTCTTTTTTCTTCCTTGAAAACACTTACAGTAATTAGGTTGGCTTATCATTTCTGTCTTTTGTGTGAGCTTCTCGAATGTTTGTCTTTAGTACTCATTTGACTTTCCTTTATTACCTCCAATGTAGGGTTTATTTCTGCTATGGAAATTTTAGTTTCTTTACATCCTTTAAAAATTTACTCCACTCCCTTTTCTTCTTAAATTACTCTCATTTCATCTTGGTCTTTTCTCTTCATATATGCCTGTTTCATGGATTTTACCAAACAGTGTTTGGAACTTAATTCTGTGTCTTGAAGTAATTTTTTTAAAAATTTATTTATTATTTATTTTTGGCTGTGTTGGGTCTTCCTTGCTACGTGCAGGCTTTCTCTAGTTGCAGTGAGTGGGGTTACTCTTTGTTGCAGTGTGCGGGCTTCTCATTGCGGTGCTTTCCCTTGTTGTGGAGCAGGCGGGTTTCAGTAGTTGTGGCACATGGACTCAGTAGTTGTGGCTCGTGGGCTCTAGAGCGCATGCTTAGTGGTTGTGGTGCACGGGCTTAGTTGCTCCACGGCATGTGGGATCTTCCCCGACCAGGGCTCGAACCCGTGTCTCCTGCATTGGCAGGTGGATTCTTAACCACTGAGCCACCAGGGAAGTCCTTGTCCTGAAGTAATTTTAATTCACCTTCTAAGTTAGATTCTGCTTCTGTGAAAGGTAATTTTGTCTCTTTCTTGTGCTGCATTATTTTTTGCTGGGGTCAATGTTGGATTTTTTCCTGCTTATTCATCCTTGAATGGTAACAGTTATCTGTTACCTGGTATGCATTTGTCAGAAACATTTGTGGGATTGATTGTCCTTGCCTCTACAGTTGACTGGGATTCTGGTTGAAACCTCTTCTTAGGTGTATTGCTAAAGGATAAACACACACAGCACCTAGCGTGAGTTCCAGTGATAAATTGGCATTCATCTTATAGGGTAGTTCTGGGCTAGGATGGTGGGATCTTATGGTACTGTGGTTTCTAGCATGTGCTACTATTAGGGCTCTTCCTGATTCTAACCAAGTACCCACAACACAGCACTTTGCTTGTGTGACTACACCTCCCAGGAAGCCATGTACCAATCCAGGTTTTCCTGCCCATTTACAGCTCCACTTGAACCTTACATACAGGCACATAGAAAGATACTTGTTTTCTGGAACTTGCATGGCAGCCTCCTAAATGTATGTAGAAAGATCAGAAGAGATGATAAGGAGCTCCAGCTATCACAGAACCCACTTCTATATAGCAGGAAATGGCTTAGCAAGGATGACTGACTAGCTTGTTTCTTTGAGGCAGACTTCGGGTCTCCAAATAGAAGTATTGCCTTCTTCTAGGCAAATGGTCAAACTTTCTTTTATGAAACAGAGCATAGATGGGTCATGAATCTTTTCTTAGTTGAGATTGTGTGACCTTATAGCTAATGAAAAGCCTTCAAAGATTTTATATAAATTGTCTTCCTGGAAGTGTGGGATAGACTCCATGGTGACTTCTGATATGATACTATTTTTTGCTACAATAAACTGGTTTCAGTTTTTGTTTAACTTAGATAACCACCTAAGTAATCAAATAATCAGTCTGCAGTTGACCTTCATTTTTCAGTATAAGGTCTTAGATTGATAAGTTTTCACTTTGATTGTAGAAAAATGGCATCTTGTTACAATTTGCATCTTTTTGATGTCTAGTTGAACACTTTTTATATACATACAGTCCCCCTACTTACTATTTTTAGACTTTACTATGGTGCAGAAGTGGTATGCATTCAGTAGAAACCATACTTTGAATTTTGATCTTTTTCTAGGCCAGCTATACAAGGTTCAGTACTCTGGTGGTGCTGGGCAGAGGCAGCGAGCTGTAGCTCCCAGTCAGCCATGCAATCACAAGGGTATACACTTGTGATACACTTAACAACCGTTCTATACCCATACTACCATTCTCTCGTTCACTTTAAGTACAGCATTCAATAAACTACAAGAGATATTCAACTCTTTGTTATAAAATAGGCCTTGTGTTAGATGATTTTGCTCAACTGTCAGCTAATGTGTTTTGAGCATGTTTAAGGTAGGCTGGGCTATGATGTTCCTTGATAGGTTTAGGTGTATTAAATGCATTTTCGACTTAACGGTATTTTCAACATACATATCGTTATGTAGCCCCATCTTAAGGAAGATCTGTGTTTGTTGCCCCTCTCCTCTTTTTTCATTTTGAATCGCCATTTGGGTTTTGCGACCAAACTTGAGGAAAGCTAGACTGCACTGTTGAACACATTTCTTCTTACTTCTTTTTTTAACTTTTTAATTTGTTGTTCCTTGCTTCACCATTCACTACCTTGTAGGCACTTTTGAAGCATTATCTGAGTCTCACCCCTTTACTTCTTTCATGGTTAGTCATAGTTTCACTTTTTTAGTGTAGTGATTGGGTGAAGGCCAAGGGGAAGAAGAAAAAAAGGAGGATCACATTTCGATTACAAAGTTTCTGTAACACACTGCTTCCTCTGTTTACCGAGACCTTCCTCTCTTTTTGCTTGGCAAGTTCTTTCTCATCCTTCAAAGGCCGGTTCTGATTTCTTTGCCTGATTACTTTCATCTGCATAGGAGCTCTGGGTCCTCTTTTCCACTGCATTCCACTCATCCCTGTCAGCTCTTATCTCATTTCGGAGTAGTCATTTGTTACTCTTTTCCCACTGATGGTGAGCTCAAAACTGAGACTACATCTCAGTTATCTTTGATCTCTAACATCTGACACATTGTATTCACAAAATAAATATTTCAGTGACTTAGGAAGGACATACTAAGAATATTTTCATTCTTCAACCATGTTGTTTTCCTGCTTCTAGTGTGAAATGTAAAAACCAGTTCTTTCTGGGAAGTGTAATTATGGATATTCTGTTTTTCTTTAAATTTTATTCTGGTTTGGGTTTCTTTGTAATGACCTTGTACTACTTTTATTATGAGAATAAAAGACACTTAAAACCAAACCTCCCGGGCTTCCCTGGTGGCGCAGTGGTTGAGAGTCCGCCTGCCGATGCAGGGGACGCGGGTTCGTGCCCCGCTCCGGGAGGATCCCACGTGCCGCGGAGCGGCTGGGCCCGTGAGCCATGGCCGCCGGGCCTGCGCGTCCGGAGCCTGTGCTCCGCGGCGGGAGAGGCCACAACAGTGAGAGGCCTGCGTGCCGCAGAAAAAAAAAAAAAAAACCAAACCTCCCGAACTTCCAGGTGTTCCCCATTGCCCAGCACCTGCAACTTTCTGGTCCCACTTAACAGTCTTATTTCCCCCTACTTGCTCCTATGTGCCCTTTTGTCTTATGAACTAGATCATTCTTATCGTTCCTGTTGCCTAGAATCCCATCTCCTGGGTCGGAGTATGATCTGTTGTAAATGGAGAAATGCTTGTAATAGGGATTGAGTAGTGAGAATTTAGACTAATGTCCTGCTGGTCTTATTTTGAATATACAGTAGTTAAGGTGAGGTGCTTGGATGAGTTTTATCAGTTGTGAGGATCGAGATAAATGGAGCATTTAATTATCTTAGCTTTCTAGAATAGTGATCTTAAAGAAGATAGAATAGTGAAAATATCTTCAAAATTTCCTGGGTCTACCCTAGCCTAAAAAAGGAAACAGGGCTTCCCTAGTGGCGCAGTGGTTGAGAATCTGCCTGCTAATGCAGGGGACACGGGTTCGAGCCCTAGTGTGGGAGGATCCCACATGCCGTGGAGCAACTAGGCCCGTGAGCCACAACTACTGAGTCTGCGCGTCTGGAGCCTGTGCTCCGCAGCAAGAGAGGCCACGATAGCGAGAGGCCCGCCCACAGCGATGAAGAGTGGCCCCCGCTTAACAACTAGAGAAAGCCCTCGCACAGAAAAGAAGACCCAACACAGCAAAAATTAATTAATTAATTAATAAACTCCTACCCCCAACATCTAAAAAAAAAGGAAACAAACTACTTGGCTCCGATGCCATCACAGATACACCTTTCATTGATTGATTTATTCATTCAACAATACTCATCTCTGAGACACATGAACTAGACACGGTGTTAGGTATTAATGATGTAATGGTCAACAGAATACTCACTGGATCCATGCTTGTGGAGTTTATAACGTAGTTAGGGTAGACAGACTTTTAAAAGCAAATCCAGTGTGATGAATGTTAAGACAGAATAAAAATAATGTGCCTGGGATGGGAGTGAGGAGGTATTAGAGAAGGTTTCCTGAGAAAGTGACCTTTAGGCCAATAATACTTGAAGTAGGTGTTTGACAGGTAGGGGTGGTGAACAGAAAGTAGGGCGACCCGTTCAATCCCAGTTTGTCCTGGGCTTTCCTGGGTTTAGCACTGAAAATCTTGTGTCCCAGTATAACTCCCCCAGTTCCAGGGAAACTGGATGATTGGTCACTGAACAGAAAGTTTTCCGGAAAGGTCGTGTGTGAAGGCCTGAGATGGCTATTAGAGAAACTGAAAGAATAGAGAAAACTTAAAGCCTGTTGAGGGAAGGTCTACAGAGAGATGAGTCTGGGAAATGAGGGGCCTGATCATGCATGCACTACTGGGCTTCATCTTAAGTATCCTACTTAAAGGCTTTAAGAAGGGGACTGAAGTGATAAAGTTTTATGTATTTTAAAGTGGCTCCCTGTGCTGTAAAGAATAGACTGGGAGAGACCGAGAGTGGATTTGGGGACAGTAAATAACAATTATTAGGCTACAGCAACTTAGAAGTTGAGGAAGCTATCTTGGGAAGAAGCATAGATAGTTTTGAGAATTAGGTTATTTTGATAGTATTATGAAATCCTGAAGCAAATGATTTTCAAAAATTGTTTTCCTCCAAGAATGCTAATTTCTTAAAAATGGGAAAACAAACCTTTTTACTTCCATATTTTTCCTGTCTTCCTCAACAGAGGCAGACCTTCCGTCTTTGCCTTTGCCTGTTTCCATGAGTCCCCGTTGCTTTCTCCACTACATCTGCCCCACCGTGGTTTCTTTCTTTTCCCTTAAATTTAAAAACATGAGATATAATTTGTATATGATAAAATCTACCCTCCCAAAGATGTACAATTAAGTGGGTTTTTGTTGTTGTTTCTCTATTCCCAAGGTTGTACAACCATCACCACTGTCTAATACCAGAATATTTACATTACTGCAAGGGGAAATCTTACACCCAATAACAGTCACTTATTTTACCCCGAATTGCACCCCCTTGCCCCAGGCAAGATCTATTTTCACAGATCTGTTTTCTGTCTATAAGTTTGTCTATTCTGGACATATAAGCAGATTCATACAATATGTAGTCTTTTATGATTGGTTTCATTTAGCACAAGGTTTTCAAGGTTCATCCATATTGTAGCATGTATGAGTACTTCATTCCTTTATATGGCTGAATAATATTCCATTTCATTTATATACATAGGAGTGGAATTGCTGAGTCATATAGTAACTCCATGTTTAATCTTTTGAGAAGCTGCCAGACTGTTTTACAGAGCAACTGCATCGTTTTGCAATCCTGCCAGCAGTATATGAGGATTCCAGTTTCTCTACATCCTCACTAATACTTGCTATTTTCTGTCTTTTGATTATAGCCATCCTAATGGTGTGAGATGGTATCTCATTGTGGTTTTGATTTGCATTTCTCTGATCACTGATGAAGTTGAGTATCTTTTCACGTGCTTATTGGCCATTTGTTTAACTTCATCTCCTTTGGGAAAGTATTTTATGTTCAGAATTGAGTATTTTAGATGAATGCTTCTTAGAAATTTTCTGTAATGGGCTAATAACTTTAGTACAATACCATAAAATGGAAATGAAAGAAAAATCAGGCAAAAATACAAGCCCCAATTGTTGTCAGAGTCAATGGCAAATCACTCTGTCAAATTGCTCTGAAAGTTTCTAAACACTTATTCTCAATTTTTGTATTTCATTCAGTACGGGTAATAGATAGCCAGTCCACATAACTCTCTTCCAGAGGTACTGCTTTAAATTACTAAAAGGCATTTGAAAAGTAGTTACCTTTTTCCATGTTTGAACTCAAGGCAGTTGCTTGATTCTTGAATTTTCTCACTTCCGGATATGGCTACCAATTCTAATTTGCTATTGAATTAATCCCACAGAGGGCTGGTTTTGAGGCTTGATGAAAATAAGCACTGCATACAGATTTCATATAAGCTGGTTATATTTTATTGGGACAAGCTAGAGGGTACATTTTTAGCAAAAGATAACAAGGCAAATTGGATTTGGGGCCAGTGAGGGTAGCCTCCCTCTGTCCTCCCAGTTTTTCTCGTAGGACCCTCAGTGTTGATGATAGTGTTCTTGTTGAAGGGGTTTCTGCTAGGTGTTCAGAAGCACAGAGTAGAAGCTTACCATAAAGCCTCTTATACTTCCAACAATGTCACCCTGAAATCCCAATATACTTATTTGTTTGTAAAGAAATAGTCACTTGGCTGTTATATCCTTATTCTGAACATAATTTTTTACCTCATTGTTCACATTTATACAAAAATAAGCATTAGTCATGCTCAGCCCCTTTTTGACCCTGCAGCCATGAACAGTCTGTGAGCATGAGCGTTCATTATCTCTTATCTTACAAGGTCTAGAAGGTCGAAGTCCACAGGCTGTTCTGACTTTGAAACCTTATAGTCTAGGAATACTGAGGAATACATTCTTATAGTATTCAAATTACTTATGCTTTTGGTGGTGAACATTCTGGAAAAAAAAAGTGGGTTATTAGAACATGTTTCTAGTGGCCTTAAACTAATGAAGGTGTAATAGAGTATTTATGAATCATTTGAAGTGTGATTTTAAACATTTGTTGGTGCTTCTGTGTTAAAGAGCATATGTTACACAGTGTCAGATTGATACAGAGAAGTATGAAAAGTGTTCCTTGGCAGCCAGGAGTTTATAATCTTGTAGAAAGAAGAAAAGTTAGAAGTTGGTTGACTGAAGTTCAAGGAAGTGTGTAAGTGTCAAATTAATAGATAGGACTGTATCACTCTGGGTCCAATCACGAGAGAGACCACACAATAATTTGAACATGGAAAGAATTATTGACTATAGCAGGAGAATGGAATAGTGAAGGATTAGCTAGTAGTAAAAGGTATATAGAACTCCAAAGACCATAGGAATAACAGAAATAAGGAGCAACTACTACCCCTAGGGCTCATATCTCAGCACCTAGGGAAGAGTCCTCCTTCCCTGAGAAGGGGAAGGTCCAGACCTTGTTGGACAGAGCATGGCTGTGGGTGACTGAATGACAGAGAAGTTGATGTGGTGCTGTATTGGTAGTATGTGCTGGACATCTGCTCCCTAGGGTGCTCGTAAAGTTGTTCACGGGGAGGTGTTAACTCCACTGCGAAACCTCCCAAGAAGAAAGTGTGAGGAAGCTGCTGGCTGCTGGGTATGCTGCTGGCCACCTTGCCCTATAGAAGCCTGGTGCTAGAGGAGCCTGTGAGCAAGGGCCCCAGAACCAGGAAGCAAAACAAAACTTTTCTACTACAATGTCTCTCCTGTGCCCTCTACTGATTAAGTTTAGCATCATGCCAACTGGCCAAAGAAAAATACTTGAAGATCCCAGATCTGTTTTCACAGTAGACAAAAAGGATGAATTTGGAATTGAAAGACACTAAATCAGAAATCAGCACGGTAATGGTAATAGTGCTGCAGGAGCTCAGAGATCCTATCAGGTTATGACAGTTAAGGAAGAAGTACTATTTGAAAGAGCCCTTGTAACATGAGTAGGGTTTTTTTTTTTTAATTGAAAATGACTTAGGGCTTCCCTGGTGGCACAGTGGTTAAGAACCCACCTGCCAATGCAGGGGACAGGGGTTTGAGCCCTGGTCCAGGAAGATCCCATATGCCACGGAGCAACAAGGCCCGAGCGCCACAACCATTGAAGCCCCCGCGCTTAGAGCCTGTGCTCCGCAACAAGAGAAGCCACCGCAATGAGAAGTCTGCGCAGTGCAACGAAGAGTAAGTAGTCCCCGCTCGCTGCAACTAGAGAAAGCCCACACACAGCAACAAAGACCCAATGCAACCAAAAATAAATAAATTTTAAAAAAAGAAAATGACTTACTGTTTTTCCTCATTAGAAAAATAGTACATGTTCATTTTATAAAAATTAGACAAGCATTTTTGTCTATAGTCTCTAGATAAAGAAGGGAAAAGCAGTCAGTTCTATTACCCATGAAGAGAACCATTGTTAATTGTTTGACAAAATATGGCTAGATAGTGGATATAGTAGGGAGGAAAAGCTTTTTATGATGGTGCTTGCTGCTACTTTTGTATCTTCGTTCACAGGAAGAAAAGTTGGCTTTGAAATATAATCTAAATTATATAAACTAGCATTTTGAGGAACTTTCTATCTTTGGCGTTAATGAGATTTATTTATGTAACTTCACATTTGTGAAAGAGACAAGTTTGTCAAATAGATAATTACTAGACATCACTTTTGTGCTCTTTAAGTGACCATTAGGAAGGTATTTTCTGTTGTAATCACACTGATGGAATGTTGTATCGTAGAAGTCCATTGTGCTTGTCTCCTCTTTGCTCAAAGATTTCCATATGAATCCTCCTCTTAGGAATAGGGTTCTAGCAGACTTAATCTGAGAAAACAAATTGAAAACTGAATCTTGCCCTTTTTGAGATACGGGGATTAATTCCCCCAGATAGCAAAGGCTGCAGGATTCTCATGAAAGAGGAAGACTTTATTTTTTTTTAATTTAATTTCTATTCTGTATTGGAGTATAGTTGATTCATAATGTTGTGTTAGTTTTGGGTGTACAGCAAAGTGATTCAGTTATACATAATATATCCATTCTGAAAGAGAAAGACTTTATAATACCATATCAGTGTTTATTGGCATTTATTTTTTAAAAGTTAGACAATAATTGTAGAGAATGAAACAAAGTTCTTGTGTATTAACCAATAACTGGCTCATGAATGATTAGGACATATAATGTTAGGCCTGTTTTCAGAGAAATATCCTATACTGCTAAATTCAGACTAGTTCCTGTTGACTTGTTGCCTTTTAACCAAGTTGGTACAAAGGTGAATTGTTTGCATTCCTGTTTTTGATAAAATTAGGAAAACATTAAAACTTTAGTGTAAGTTTAGTTTTCATGCCTTTTAGATACAGTAAGCACTCATCCTCTGACCATATATGAACAGTTCAGAACTGTCCAATTTGAACTTGTTGCAGTGATGGAAATGTTCTATATCTGTGCTATCCAATATGGCTAGTGTGACGAAGAAACTTTTATTTAAATTCACTTATATTTAAATAGCCATATGTGGCTTAGTATGGCCTACCCATGTTGGATAGCACAGCTTACAGAATGGTGTGTTCATAAGGAAAAAAGTTTTAAAGATAAATAATTTGAAGATGACTTTAAGAGCAAATTCCCATTCAGGTGAAAGCAAGAAGCAGCAGAACTTAGCAGAGCCTAGCAAGGCATAATTCTAGACAGGATGCTGACCTCAGTCTGAGGATTATCCTTTAATTTGTAGACCAAAGTGTGCAACTTAAAAAAATCCCATAGGAGCCGAGAGGGTAAAATAAATGAACTCTTTTTTCTCTACCTGGCAAATACTTGTTCATCTTTCAAGGAGCTCTCTGAAAAATCTGTTCTCACTTCTGGACCACCCAAGCTACTGCTCCCTGGTTCCCTAGGAAATGGTAACAAAGCTTCCCCGTAATCCCGGGTTCCATTTTGTTTCTCCACAAAACTTCTCGTACAGCTAGATTAATGAACTAGAACAAGGCCAAGTGTATTAAAGAGTATATTGATGCGAAGAAACAAACGTGAGCTCCTAGGTAACCATCTATAAGAGCCTTAAAATAAGAAAAATGGGTTAATAGAGATGATTTATTTTAAAATAAAATATATAAATTTCATTGAAAAAAATTTCCATTCAGGGTTGGTCTGTCTACATTCTAGCACTTCATTTTCTCAAACTATCTTAACTTGATACTTTTTGAAGAATTTTTTGTTTGTTTTTTTTTTTTTGGGGTTTTTTTGTGTGGTACGCGGGCCTCTCACCGTCGTGGCCTCTCCCGCTGCGGAGCACAGGCTCCGGACGCGCAGGCTCAGCGGCCGTGGCTCACGGGCGCAGTCGCTCCGTGGCATGTGGGATCTTCCCGGACCGGGGCACGAACCCGTGTCCCCTGCATCGGCAGGCGGACTCTCAACCACTGCGCCACCAGGGAAGCCCTTGAAGAATTTTTTACATCACTGAATTTTTTACAATCACTGATGTGATTACTAAAATTGGGTCAAGATCCATTTCTTCTTTTAAGGCATTTTTAAAAATGCATATCCCTTGGCGACATCTGTTTCTATAACTTATTCAACTACTCTCAGCTCGTTATAGTAAGCATTTGTTGAGCACATACAATGTGCCAAGCTCTGTACTATGTGCTGGGAGTACAAAAGCTAATAAGGCATAATTGCTGTCATTAGCAGTTTAGTCAAGTTGGGATTAAGGGAGAGGGAGGTAGGGGTAAAGGGAAACTTTTAAGTGTTCCCTTTTTTTAAAAAAACCTCTGTATGCAGTTTTTTTGTTTTTGTTTTTGTTTTTGTTTTGCGGTACGCGGGCCTCTCATTGTTGTGGCCTCTTCCCTTGCGGAGCACAGGCTCCGGACGCGCAGGCTCAGCAGCCGTGGCTCACGGGCCCAGCTGCTCCGCTGCATGTGGGATCTTCCCGGACCGGGGTACGAGCCCATGTCCCCTGCATCGGCAGGCGGACTCTCAACCACTGCGCCACCAGGGAAGCCCTGTATGCAGTTTGATACTGCTTAAGAATATTCTTTCTTTAAAAACTTGCCTCTCCTTTTAAAAACCATTTTTTTTTTAAAATCAAAGAGAGAGGTTTTTGTCTCCCTGTCTTCACCGGATTATTTTATTTCATATCCTCCCATAAGTGGAATGCAGCCTCAGAATTCTTCCTGTCACAGCATACGGATGACATGACAGCCAGCCACTCTGGGTCATTCAGAGTAGCTCTGTGAGGTAAAGCCTGCTTGCCATTTGTGACCTATAGATAGTACCTGGAGTATCATTCCCCCACTTTTTATGTATGGAAACTATCTGTCCTATGTCATTTATCAAGTCACAGTACGCTGTTTCACAGATCATTTTGAAATGATAGAAATAATTTCTTACCCCTCTGTACTCATGCATTTGTTCAACAGGTATTTATCGATTGCATTGCATTGCATGTGCTGGGTTCTGTTGAACCATGAGTGGGGAAGTGAGGCATGTCACTCGTGGACTGAGACGGGTATGAGCCCATATGCACCCTCAGTCTCTCATTTTGGTGTGGTGGCTTGCTGAGGGAGTGGAACTTTAAGATGGCAGCAGCCTAGATCCGTAAATCACCTTAAGAAGAACAAACTTCCTCAAGCTTAGTGTTCATTAGAAATTTTTGTTGTGTTAAACAATTGAGATTTTGGGATATGTTTGTTACCAGTGCATAGCCTAGCCCAGGCTAATTACAGGGTTGTTTTTAGTCTTTTGCTGTTATGACAGTGCTATTATGAATATTCTTATGTGCAAGAGTTTCTTGGATTTATATCCAGGAGTAAAATTGCTGAGTTGCACAATGTACAGTCAGTCAACTGTATAAGCTAATACCAAGTTGTTTTCTGAAGTAGTTTTACTGGTTTATACTCCTGCTAGCAGTGAATGAGAATTATCTTTGCTCTGCATCCTTGTTTTCAGTCAAGTGTCTTAATTTTTGCCAATCTAGGTGTTAGATGGTATCTACAAATGGCCTTAATTTACATTTCCATATGAGACTGGGCTTGTTCTCATGTGTTTATTCACTGTTTGTTGTCTTCTATGAAATGCCTGTTCTTGTCATTTGCTCATTTTTTTACTGGATTGTTTGCCTTTTGCATATTTCTTTGTAGGAATTCTTTATTTATTGTTGATGCAGTTTTTGTCAGTTACTTTTGTTGCAGTTATACCCTGGTTTGTGGCTTGTCTTTTTATTCTATGGTGTACAATGTAGTCATATTTATCAATCTTTTCCTTTAGAGTCATGTGTTGTATAAAGATATTCTTCTGTATACAGATATTCTCACATATAATCTTCTAAAAGTTAGAATTTTGCCTTTCACATTAAATCTTTAATTCATCTAAAATTTTTTTGGTATGATGCAAGGTAGGAATCTTTCTTCACCTGGATTCCCCAGAAAACAGAGCTTGAGGCTGAAGGCTTACATATCTTTACATTATTAGAAAGTATTTCCCCAGTGTAGGAAAAGGGGAGTGAAGTGGTAGCCAGAATGGCAGTGCAACTGATTGCTCAATCCCAGTGTATTGTCCCCCAGGAAGTTACACTATAAAGTCATTCACAGGATCATCCGACAGGATGAGAAAAATGATCTAAGGAGATGGAATCTATCTGTTTCATCACCATTCGTCATAGGTTCACTCCACAATTAACTCCCCTGCACTACCAGGTTGCATGTGTGTGGGTGCCACACTATCCCATGGCATTGTGTAGCTCAGAATGAAGAGGGGTGTTGTCATGTTGTGCCTGAATGAAAAAGTTGGCCACACCCAGTATAGAGCTGGTTGTTGGGATAGTAGCTTGAAAAGACAGGTAAAGCGAAATAAAAAGATTGGAAAAGTTGCATAAGTGGCATGGTATAGGATCCATTTTTTTTTAATAAAGACTTCATTTCACAGTGAGTGTTTCTACATTATTCTTCAGGAATATCTTTGCTATGCTCTTGCTCTTCCATATAGATTTTAGAATTAACTGTCCAGTTTTTCACAAAACTCCCTTGGATCTTTGATTAGGATTGCTTTGAATCTATAGATTAGTTTGAGGAAATGTGGCATTTGTACATTATTGAGTTTTTAAATTAGTGACCATTAGTATCTCACCGTTTATTTAGGTCTTAATGTCTTCCAGTACATTTTTCCTCTCTATAAAGATTCTAGGTCCACAGTTCCCAAACTGTGCCATGGTGTCCTGGAGTACCCCACTGAGCTTAAAGGCACCATGGGATGTTTATTTATTTATTTATTTTTGAACTTTATTTGGCTGTGTTGGGTCTTCTTGCCATGGGCTTTCTCTAGTTGGCAGCGAGTGGGGGCCACTGTTCTTTGCGATGCGCAGTCTTCTCATGGCGGTGGCTTCTCTTGTGGTGCACGGACTCTAGGCATGCAGGCTTCACTAGTTGTGGCATGCGGACTCAATAGTTGTGGCTCATGGGCTCTAGAGTGCAGGCTCAGTAGTTGTGGCTCACGGGCTTAGTTGCTCCGTGGCAAGTGGGATCTTCCTGGACCAGGGATCGAACCCGTGTCCCCTGGACTGGCAGGTGGATTCTTAACCACTGTGCCACCAGGGAATGGATGGATGTCCATTGGACACAATGTGAACTTCTAGCTCTAGGAAGTTCCACGTTTCAACATTAGATTGTGATACATTTGATAAAGTCTATCTTTGTGAAATGGTTGCTGAGATTAGAAGTATGAAAATCAATATGGAACAGGAAATGAGGGTGTGTGGGGTCCGAGGTTTCAGAGGTTGTGCATGCTTACCTAATGTACCTGAAAGAGAAAGAAAGAAAAGTTTTTTGTTTAATTCAATTGCTTTTTCCAGTAGTTACTAAGTTTTTAGGATGAGTGAATGATAAATACTAATGAAGTTGTTTGGACCTAACTACTAAACACTAAATGAAACTGTTAGGAATGTCTTTTGGCTTAGAGGTGCTATGAAATGATTACTGAGAATAGTATGGGCACCATGAACTAAGCAGGTTTGGAAATTTCTGTCCTAGGAACTTCAGACTTTTTAATGGTATTATAAATGGTATCTTCCCCCTCCCCCCATTTCATTTTCTGTTTAGTGTGCACAAATGCAGTTGAATTTTGTGTATTCCTCTTTATCCTGCAACTTTGCTAAATTTGTGTTTATCCTAATAATTCATCATAGTTTTGTTTGCATTTTGTAGACAGTCTTATTATTTGCAATTAATGACACTTGTTCTTGTTTAGCAAAATGCTGCAGGAAAAGGAATAAAGGGTAATAAAAAATTGTTAATTTACAAATGTACAAAACAAGATATGTTCAGAGAAATCTAACTTTTAACTCAGTCCCTTCCATTTTATTCTTCCCCTCCCAAAGCAACCATAAAAAAAATTATGGTTTATCCTTCCATTAAAAAAAGTAATAATAACCGCATGTGTGTGTGTGTGTGTGTGTGTTTTTGTGTTGATACACCTTTTTTTCTCCCCTTAGGTAAATGGTAGCATACCAGACATACATTTTTCCCTCATCTTACATTTTCATCAGTAGTATATCCTGAGATTACTCCATGGCAATGTATACAGTGGTTTCCTCCTTCATTTTTACAGCTTCATAATACTTTAGTGTGTGATATACCATAGTTAATTCAAGCAGTCCCCTATTTTTGGCCATTTGAGATGCTTCCTGTCTTTTGCTGTTATAGATAATACAACAATAACAGTCTAGTGTATATGTTTATTTGTATTGTATTTTTGTTGGTGTGTCTTTGGGATAGGTTGCTAGCAATGGGGTGTCTGGGTCTGTACTTTTTTTTTTTTTCCCGCTACACAGCTTGCAGGATCTTAGTTCCCCAACCAGGGGGTGAACCCAGGCCACGACAGTGAAGCGCAGAATTCTAACCACTGGGCCACCAGGGAAACACCCGCCGCCTGCCATGGGTCTGTTCTTTTTAGACACTATGTTTTATTGCTCTCCTATGAAATTAAAAGTCACAGATTATTTACTTTATCCTCTTTTCAGGGAAAAATCAATATAATGCCTTACTCTACTTCCCTAAATCAATTTTGGGAGGAAAATTAATATATAATGGAAAAAATAGAACTAACAGGAAAACTTTAATAAAATAATATTTCCATTTGTAAATACTTGATCACAGCAACTTTAAAAGTATGAAGTGATCATAGGCCTGTATCTAATACTCATAGGTTCAGTCACAGTGCAATCTCATGCAGGTGTGCTGCTTTGATGATTCAACAAGCATGAGTGCATTGCTTTCAGTGACATGATATTCCAAATGATGAATAAACTTCTTGGTAAAACTGAGCAAAACAAAGTGTAAGCTCTTCTTGATTTCATAGTGGTTACATACCTGGAGAATTCAGTGTGTGTTAAAACTGTGTAAAAAGTATCTTTTATGTATAAAATAGAACTGTGCTCTAGGTTCGGGTAATTTTATATATATGTCTTTTTAGTTATAAATCAGAGCATGGTGGAACGTTCAAGAGTTGTGAAGACTTGTTGGCACATTGCAGAATATTGGTATTAGTGACCTCTGCTCACTACTGATAGAACCCCTTTTCATTCCTGTTAGTGTTTATTTGTGATTTCTTTGTTCCTTGGTTAATTTTGCCAGAGGTATCATTAGTTTTGTCTAAGACTCAACTTTTTAGCTTTATTGATCTTCTCTATTGTATGATAGCCTTACATTCAGCAGTTTCTGCTTTTATCTTAAATTATTATTTTTCTTCCTACTTTCTTTGGGTTTATTTTGCTATTTTTTTTTTTGTTGTTTTGCTTCTTAGGTTGGATGCTTAAGTCATTAATTTTTGGTTCTTTTTTAAAGTAAAAATTCAGAACTGTAGGTGTCATTAAGTGCTTTAATCACATCTTGCGAGGCTGTTTTGTGTGTGCAGTAAAATATACATAACATAAAATTTACCATTCTTTTAGGTGTGTAGTTCATTGGCATTAAGTACACTCACAGTGTTGAGCAACTCCTACCATTATCCATTTCCAACACTTTTTCATCATCCCAAATACAAACTCTACCAATTAAACAATAACTCCCTATTTCACAAACCCCCCACCCCAGGCCCTGGTGACCTCTATTCTACTTTATGTCTCTATTGAATTTGACCACTCTGGATACCTCATATATGTGGAATTATACAGTATTTGTCCTTTTGTCTGGCTTATTTTACTTAATGTTTTCATAGTTCATCCTTGTTAGAGCATGTATCAAATTTCATCTCTTTTTAAAGGGAAATAATACTCTACAGTATATATACACCACATTTTGTTTATCCTAATCCTGCAAATTTTGATATAGTTTTTCATTCTCATTCAATTCTAAGTATTTTCTCATTTCCATTATGATATCTTTTTTTTTTAACCATAAGTTTTTAAGAGGTGTTTTATATTTACAAACTCATGGAGTTTTTTCCTAGTTACCTTTTTGTTATTGATTTCCAACTTAATTGATTTTGGTTAAAAGTATATAGTGATTCCAATCTTCTGGAAATTTTCTTTCTCTCAAAATGTATTTATTTTAACCATATTCTTGAAAGATAGTTTTGTTAAATCTGCAATTTGTGTTGGCCGCTTTTTCTCTCAATACATGAGGATATTCCAGTGTCTTGTTGCTTTCATTGCTATTATCAGAAAGTAAGCTGACAGTCCAACTGCCACTTCTGTGAGGTTTATCCTTTTTTCTCCTTTGATATTAAGAACTTTATCTTAATTTCACTATGTTTTGTCTTCACTTTGATGTGCATAGATTACATTTTATCCTGCTTTTGATTCATTAGGTTTCTTCAACTTACAGATTTGTGTCCTTCATCGGCCTTAGAAATTTCTCACCCCCAATTTATCTGGTGAGTGAGTCCCTCATTCATTCTGTCATCTCCTTCTGGAACTCCAAATAGATATATCTTAGACCATCTAGCCTACTCATTTTACTTTTCTTTTATATTTTCTATCTCTTTGTCTTTTGTGCTGCATTCTAGGTACTTTCTTTGTATATATCTTCCCGTTCATTAACTCTCTCTTTTACTGAGTCCATGCTGCTCTTTACTTCAAATGTCAATTTTTAATTTTCAGGTATTATGTTTTTTCTTACTGAAAGTTCTGTATGGTTGTTTTTCACATTTGCTTTTTTCTGCTTTCATATTTGAGCTTCTGGTACATGTTCTGTGTCAGATTATTTCACATCTGTTTCACCAGTCTGTTTTGGTTAGTTCTCAGTCACAGTGTGTTGGTTTTTTTTCCCTATGAGCTGCTCCTTTTCATTAGAATTTGATCTTTGGGTATATTTTGAGACCTGTGTTGAAGTGGTTTTCTCCCAAGGAGGCTTTATATTTGATTCTGTCATTCACTAGGGAGTGCTACCAACACGGCCACATTCAATTAAACCTGTTTGGGATGTGGGGGGACCTCATGGGTGGCATGAATTCAGACCACAAGCGTGCATTTTGTTGTTAGGATTTCTCAGGGATTCCCCATTGCCTGCACTTCTGTTGTTATTACTGGGCTCAAAATGCTTAAGGTTTTCTCATTCCCTTCTGTGCAAAGGGATTTATTCCTGATTTACTCTTATATAGATTATAGCTAGCCTTCTGTGGGAGGGACTCCAATTTTGGCAGACTCTGGGTTTTATCATCTGTCCCCTGTGGCAGCCATCATAGTAGAACTTTAGTCAGAAGTCCCTTGAGAATACCTGGATTAGTAAATTGCTTACTCTCTTGTTCCTGATTTCACTTTGCTTTGCACCATATGGAAACATCCCTTTCCTCTTAACTAGCTTATCCATGCATATTTAAAGATTTGTTGCATTATCCAATCCTTTATTTATTTGAGTTTGAAGCAAAGTTTCTTTTTATTTTCCTTTATTCTTTACCAGTGCCCCAGTTGTTTTCTACTTTGCTATTGATAGACTTTGCTACGGATAGGCTTTGCTACTGATAGACCTGATGTTACGGCCATTGCCACCAAATGAAAACACTCCTTTCTTACTGATTTGTGAACTTCCCTTTCATAGTGTGTGTTGTCCATCCACTTAAGGTGATTTGGGATATTTTCATTAATGCTTTTGCTCTCAAAGGCATTTGAGGCTTTTTTGGAGAGACTCAGGGTCAGTGATGTTGGGACTCTTAGAGCTGATTGAGAGATTGTTTGATGTCTTATAGTGTTGTATTACTATATTCATAAGGTACTAAAAAATTAAGGTTTGTTTGGTATTTATATAAAATGTAAGTAAAAAATATAAAGCAAAATTGTGCTTTTAAAATCATGTTTTTCAGTAGTATGTGGTTTGTACTTGGAGTACCATAGATGATCTGAGTGAATTATAATAAATTTAGTAATTTCTCCTAGTTGGACTGACTGGTTCCAGACACCACTCCTTTTTTCATTTCTGTTGTGTATTTAGCTTCCCCTCATCTTCTTCAGTAGACAATTGAGGAATTGTTTGTCTTTGAGTTGTGTCACAATTAAACAATGGTCTTGTTAGAAGAGTACAGTGTGTTTTGGGCATGCTTTTTGTTTCGCCTACTTGTTTTTCACTGAAAAGTAGCAAAAAGTGAAAGGTTTTGGAGAGAGGCATTCCTTATCATTTTGCCCTTTTTTATAAAACATTTTTATGTAATGGTGGAGCAAAACATTGGTAAATCAGTATTTTATAATGAATTGTTTTTATATTCTTTGTTGTTTCTGCTAAAATATAAGATGTAAAGAACCTTATCACATCTTCACTTGGTGCTTCTTAGCCATTTGACACTGTCAGTAGAAGCAATAAAGAAAAAAATACACTGCCTTATGGAAAAGTTGAAGACTAAGGCTATGAATTGGCTATTAGGGGAAAAGTATAAATCTTTCCAAAGATATTTTTGTTAATATAGGGTAGTTTATATGTTGTCTAGTGAAATGCTGTTTGATACAAGAAAGTTGAGGAAAAACAATATTTCATCTGGGTACAGAGTGTACTACTGTAAGTCAGTACACATTATTGTCTGATACATGGAAGGATTTGTGTTAAAGGAAATAGTAATATGGTATAATAGTAGTAGTAGTATAATCCCTGCTTTTTAAAAAATTTTTTATTTTATATTGGAGTATAGTTGATTTACAGTGTTGTGTTAATTTCAGGTATATAGCAAAGTGATACAGTTATATGTATACATATATCCATTCTTTTTCAGATTCTTTAACCATATGAGTTATTACAGACTATTGAGTAAAGTTCCCTGTGCTATACATTAGATCTTTGTTCATTATCTATTTTTATATAGTAGTGTGTATATGTTAATCCTAAACTCTTAATTTATCCCTCTTCCTCACCTTTCCCCATTGGTAACCATAAGTTTGTTTTCTGTTTCTGTGAGTCTGTTTCTGTTTTGTAAAAAAGTTCATTTGTATTATTTTTTAGATTCAAATATAAGTGATACCATATGATATTTGTCTTTCTCTGTCTGACTTACTTCACTTAGTAATGATAATCTCCGGGTCCACCCATGTTGCTGCAAATGGCATTATTTCATTCCTTTCAATGGCTGAGTAATATTCCATTGTATACATGTACCACATTTTCTTTATTCATCCGTTGATGGACATTTAGGTTGCTTCCCTTTCTTGGCTACAGTAAACAGTGCTGCAATGAACATTGGGGTATATGTATCCTTTTGAACCATGGTTTTCTCCAGATATATGCCCAGGAGTGGGATTCCTGGATCATATGGTAGTTCTATTTTTAGTTGTTTAAGGGACCTCCATACTGTTCTCCATACTGGCTGTACCATTTACATTCCCACTAACAGTGTATGAGGGTTCCCTTTTCTCCACACCGTCTCCAGCACTTATTGCTTGTAGGCCTTTTGATCATGGCCATTCTGACTGGTGTGAGGTGATACTTCATTGTAATTTTGATTTGCATTTTTCTAATAATTAGCCATGTTGAGCATCTTTTTTTCTTTTTTAATATTTATTTATTTATTTGACTGCATTGGGTCTTATTTGAGGCACATGGGATCTTCGTTGCCACTTGTGGGATCTTTAGTTGAGGCATGTGGGATCTAGTTCCCCAAACTGGGTTAGAACCTGGGCCCCCTGCATTGGGAGCTTGGAGTCTTAGCCACTGGACCACCAGGGAAGTCCCTTGAGCATCTTTTCATGTGCCTCTTGATCATCTGTACATCTTCTTTGGAGAACTGTCTATTTAGATCTGCCTTTTTTTTCTTTTTCTTTTGGCAGTGCCATGCGGCTTGCAGGATCTTAGTTCCCCAACCAGGGATCAAACCTGTGCCCCCTGCAATGGAAGTGCAGAGTCCTAACCACAGGACTGCCAGGGAATTCCTCTGCCCATTTTTTGATTGGGTTGTTTGTTTTTTTAGATATTGAGCTGCATGGGCTGTTTATACATTTAGGAGATGAAACCCTTGTCAGTTGCGTCATTTGCAAATATTTTCTCCCATCTGTAGGTTGTCTTTGTGTTTTGTTTATGGTTTCCTTTGCTGTGCAAAAGCTTTTAAATTTAATTAGGTCCCATTTGTTTATTTTTGCTTTTATTTTCATTACTCTAGGAGGTGGATCCAAAAGATACTACTGCAATTTATGTGGAAGAGTGTTCTGCCTATGTTTTCCTCTAAGAGTTCTATAGTACCTGGTCTTACATTTAGGTCTTAATCCATTTTGAGTGTATTTTTGTGTATTGTGTTTGAGAATGTTCTAATTTCATTCTTTTACATGTAGCTGTCCAGTTTTCCCAGCACCACTTATTGAAGAGACTGTATAATCCCTGCTTTTGAATTGCTTGAAGTCTTGGGCAGGAACACTTAAAATAATAATTAATGATGCACAGTTGTAATTCATTGCCAAAGAATGGTCTGATATGTTAATATAATTAGAAAAATATGAGATGAAGCGTTGTTAGTAAACTTGGATTCTGGTTTAGTTCTGTTAATAATTAGATTTGTGTGACTTCAGGCAAACTGCTTACATTTTGGTGAGTCAGATTCTTCACAAATAAAATAAGGAAGATGGACCAAATGAATTCCATTCCAACTTCAATACTCTCTGGATTTATATTCCTGTGTAACTTGCATTCAGAGGATGTGAGGGGTCTTTTTGAACAGGGACAGACAGGCATGACCTTACATAGGAAATAATTTTTACTGAGCATTTGGTTGGGTAGAGAAAAGGATAAAGAAAATTTAAGAATGGAGAAATGTATACCCAAAGATGATTTAGGCCAGGAGAGTCTTTGGTATATTGGGGAACATGAAGTATAGTATTTATGTGCACTCATGTGAGATCAGATTGATTTGGTAGTAAATGGCCCTAAATGGCAGTACCTGCTGAGGAATGTATAGCCAGGGAGAGTGTTATCATGTGTTATTTTTAGTCAACCAATTTTAACTTCTTTCTCTAAACAAAAGCTGAATGTATAGAGACTCTTTGGGAAGCTAGTTAGGGCTTCTTCTAACCTCTTCCTCTGAATAGCAGCTGAAGACAGATTCATTAGAGAAATCGTGAGATGAAGGGATCAAGTCCTCAGCTTAGCTAGTGGCAGAGTCATCAGTGTTTTATCAAGGGTCATGCTTTTATTTACTACCATCTAATCACTTATGAGGCATATTACTTAGAATTATTGCCGTAATATTTGTCATTTTGAGTAATCTCATTAGGGACATCTGTGACCTATAAAATTTAGATTTTGTTTAGACATGTGTTGCCTAATAGGGTACGTCGTGTTAATTGGGATTTCCTTGAGACATAGCTGGTTTAACTTTATAATGTAGATAAAGAAGAAAGTTCTGAAACAAATAACGTATTAGTTCCTCTTTAGTTTTATTGGACTGAATTTGTGCAGAAAACTTTAAAAATTACTGCACAGTATATTAAAATAAAGCAGTAAAGAAAATTTTTTGAATAACCAGAGTATAAGGAAAGGCTGTGTTCTGAAAGTTGCCTTGTTAGTGTTGTTTGCTTTAGAATTTGGTGGTGGTATTTTTCATATAAATGACAGTCTCTTTGGCTGACATCTTTCTGGGTTTTGTTACAAAAAACACTGTAGTAATTATTATGACATATGTATAGATTTTGAACCATTTTCAAGATTTGATTAGGTTTTTGTGCCCCAGCTTGGAAATCTAGCCATTGATTACCCTTTACCTTTTCCTATGTCAAAAATGTGTTCTGTAGCGTATAGGAGGAAATAAATAATGGGTCTTCTGCTGCCTAGTAGCACATCAGAAAGAATTGGGACTATGAGGGTGAAGTATGGAGCTGGGGTAAACTCTAAAGCAGCAGTTCTCAAAGAGTGGTCTGTGGTACCCTTGGGGTCTGTGAGTCAAAACCTATTTTTCATAATAATACTAAGGTGTTCTTTGCCTTTTTACACTGTGTTGACATTTGCATTGATGATGCAAAAGCAGTGGTGGGTAAAACTGACTGTACTTTAATACAACTCATTCAAGGCAATAGCTATGTGCTTGTAGTTTTTTTTTAAAAGCCAGTTTCACTTAAGAATGTACTTGAAACAATAAAATTACTAATCTTATTATATCTCTACTTTTGAGTTTACTTTTAAAGTATTTTGTATAGCAAAATGGGAAGTACTCATAAGGTACTTATGAAGTATGAAATGGTTGTCTTACAGAAAACCACTTATATGATTGAGCTTAAAAAGGCCCCATTTCCTGGAACACCATTTTTATTTGAAAGAACGACTGGCCCACTGAACAACTCTGGTTGTTCAGACTTAGGTATTTGGCAGACATTTTCTCGAAAATGAATGAAGTGACAGAATTTGTTGTTAATTGATAAAATTTAAAATTTCAAATGAAAATTAGAGTTTTAGAAAACTTGTATTCACTTTCTTGAATTTGACAGGTTCCCAATACCTAGACTTTTCTGATGAGATCAGTGGTGATATTAATGAACGTGATTTTATTTTTATTGTATAATGAAGTGTCAACATTGGAATATCTTAATAATTGAGTGAGCCAATACTTTCCAGATAATCAATTCATGACATTACAAAATTCATTCATGGGTAAAAGATCCATTCAAAGTGCAAGAGAATTCAATGGCTTTAATGTAACAGAGTACAAAAAATTTATTGCTGTGGTTTCAGAGTCCATAGGTAACCGTATGAAGGTTGAGTTTGGTGTAGTATCAAAGAAGAATATCCACAATTATCTGAAAGCTATTAAGATACTCCCTTTTCCAGCTACATATCTGTGTAAGACCAGATTTTCTTCATATACTTCAACCAAAACATAACACAATAAATTGAATACAGAAGCAGATATGAGAATCCAACTGTCTTCTACTAAGCCAGACATTTAAAAGATTTGCAGAAAAGTAAACTAATGCCACTCTTGTCACTATATTCTGTTTTGGAAAATTTTTTTTTTCATAAAAATGTTATTTATGAATAACATTGTAATGTAAGGGGTTTAATGAAGTAAATACTTTAAGTAGCTCATTTTAATTTCTTATAGTGAATATAGATAGAATGCACATAAACAAAAATTGAGATGCTCAGTAATTTTTAAGAGTGTGAAGTGGTCTTGAGGCCAAAATGTTTTGAGAACTGCTGCTTTGAAGAAACAAAGTGGCTTTTAATATGCATGTGTTGAGAACAAATGTTGATAAAGGGCATAACCTAACTTAAATATGTATGTGCTGGTCTTTCCCAGTAGATTATGAACTCTTGGAGAAGAATTAAGTCCTCTTTTCTTTCTCCAACTTCTAGCATAGAATCTTATAAATAATAATATCATGATAGTAATAGTAGCAGCCTTCAGTTATTAACTCATTTAATCTTTATGAGGTACATATTATTAATTCCTATTTTAAATTGAGATGTAATTCACATAGCTGAAATTTACCATTTTAAAGTGTACAGTTCAGTGGTTTTAATATATTCACAAGGTTGTGCAACTGTTACCAATGTCTAATTCCAGAATATTTTCATTCCCCCAAAGTCACGTCCCATTCCCCTCACTGTCTAGCAACCACTGATCTACTCTCTGTCTCTGTGGATTTGACTGTTCTAGACATTTCATGTAAGTGGAATCTTATAATTTGTGGTCTTTTTGTGTCAGACTTTTTTCACTTATGTTTTCAAGGTTTATTTCATGTTGTAGCATGTATCAGTACTTGACTCCTTTTTGTGGCCAAACAGTGTTCCATTGTATAGATATGACATATTTTGTCCATCCGTTGATATTTTGGTTGTTTTCCTCTTTGGGCTATCACGAATGATGCTGCTGTGAACATTCATATGCAAGTTTTTGTACGGACATGTGTTTTCAACTCTCTTAGGCATATACTGGAAGTGAAGTCGCTAGGGTCGTATGGTAGGTTACTCTATATTTAACTTTTTGAGGAATTTATTCCTTTTTTAATAGAGTTTTTTTTTTTTTTTTTTTTTTTTTTTTTTGCGGTACGCGGGCTTCTCACTGTTGTGGCCTCTCCCGTTGCGGAGCACAGGCTCCGGACTCACAGGCTCAGCGGCTATGGCTCACGGGCCCAGCCGCTCCACGACATGTGGGATCTTTCTGGACTGGGGCACGAACCCGTGTCCCCTGCAGTGGCAGGCGGACTCTCTACCACTGCGCCACCAGGGAAGCCCCTAGAGTTCTTATTTTTGAATAATTTTAGACTTACAGAGAAGTTACAAAGATAGTAGATTTCCTGTATAACTATCACCCATCTTCCCCTAATATTAACATTACATAAACCATAAAATGTATCTCAAAGCAAAGACGCCAACACTAGTACATTATTATTAACTAAATTCTAGATTTTTATTTGGATTTCACCTATTTTTCCACCAATGTCTTCTTTTCAATTCCAGGATACCACATTGTCATGTCTCCTTAGCCTTTTCTGTTCTATAATAATTTCTCAATCCGTCTTTGTTTTTCATGTCCTTAACGGTTTTGAGAAGTGTTGGTCAGGAATTTTGTAGGATGTCGCTCAGTTTGGGTTTATCTGATTTTTCCCCCCATGACTAGATATGGGTTTGGGGAAGAATGCCACAGAGGTAGATTGTGCTCCTCAACACATTACGTCAGGAGATTAATGATGTCACTGTGACTTATCACTAGTGATGTTAACCTTGATCACTTGGTTAATGCCAGATTTTTCCATTGCGGTGTTATTTTCCCCTTTCCATATTCTTTTCTTTGGAAATGAGTCACGAAGTCTAGCCTACAATCAAATGGGGAGAGAAGTTAAGTTCCAACTCCTAGAAGGGAATGTATCTACATATATATTATTTGGAATTCTTTTGTAAGGAAGATTTGTCCCCCGACCCCATTTTATTTATTCAGTTTTTTTGTATCGATATGAATTATGTATATTTATTTTATACTTTGGATTATATACTACTTTATTAATTTTATTGCTCAAATCATTCCAGTATTGGCTTTTGGGAACTCTTTCCTGTGTCCTTTTGACATGCTCTCATCCTTTATAAGTACTTCCTTATCTTCTGACACTATAAGACACTATAGACTCATCTTGTATTTTCCCTGTCCAGGCCTAGAACCAGCCATTTCTCTAAGAAACTCTGAGGCACAGTTTAGTCCTGAGGTCACACACTTAAGTAAATGATGGAACTAGGATTCCAACCAAAGCAATCTGATTCCACAACCCAGTACTGGACAACATGCAGCTGAAGGTGCATTGCCAATTTCCAGTTATGTTCCATTTATGAGCCAGCCTTAAGGATAGAATTTGTAGTCAGTTTACATTAAATAATTATTGTGCCCTGTTTTATATTGATCTTTTTTTAACCACAGCTATGCTGATTATAATCAAGTTTAAGAATTACTTATTGGGGACTTCCCTGGTGGTCCAGTGGTTAAGACTCTGCCCTTCCGATGCAGGGGGCATGGGTTCGATCCCTGGTTTGGGGAAGTAGGATCCCACATGCCATGCGGCGCGGCCAAAAAACAAAAAATAAAATAAATTAATTAAAAAAAAAAAATTACTTATTAAAAAAAAATAACTTATTAATCACAGATAACCACTGTTAATGTTTTGGTGCATTTCCTTCTGTAAATGCATGCAAATGTATTTTGGAATTTTGTTACCCTGATTTTTAAATAGGAGCAATTCACAGTGTAATCAAAATCTAAACGTGTAGTTTCTATATTGTAACTGGTGATTAAGATAAAAGTGAGCTACTCTAGGGTTCATCTGTTTTGCCTTAATGTTTGGTCACATAAAAGCTAAATATCTGTCTTGATTTTATCAATTCATCAAGTAATCCACATGATGTGACCAGCTGGTTTGGAAGAATCATCTGACTGTATGTTGTTCACACCACCTTCTTAGATCCCACCCCCATTTCTTCCTTTGAGCACCAGTAGTTTAATTTCACTTCAGGCAGTCTTTCTCATACACAGTTATAGATCTTTTCTTTCTCTCTTCTCCAGCTCGTTACCTCCAGAAATGTTTATTTTTCCCTTTACCTTCTTTCATTCTTCCTCTTGTAGGCTGAAAAGTAACTGTCATATGACATATAAATTATACAGTAGTGCTTTGACATACCTCTATCAAGGGAAACAAAAGCTGTAAGATTTGGCGTGGAATTAGGTATTCTTCATCCCTCAGTTTTTTTCAAATTATACCTACTATTCTTCAGGTACTAGCATTCAGACTAAATAAAAATCTTTTAAATTATTATTAATTTTATCTAAAAACAGTTGCATTCTTTTCATTGTACATATACAAAATTTTGTTCGCTTACATGTATTAAATAATGTTACAATCAAATCAGGATCTAATTATCAATCAAAATCTTGTTTAGTGAGGTATTATTTCCTAACATATATACTTTTGTATCAGAGCTCATCTATAAGTTAGACATCCCTTCTCCTTCACTGCTGATTTTAAATGTGTGTAATCTACTTTGTTTTAAAGACATAAAATAGATGTGTATACATATATGTAAACAAGGTTGACATTTCTGCTGAATTAGCCATGTGGATAAGGAGGGTAACTTGACAGCCTGGACAGGGCATCACGGGATGACAGAACCTTGGGATTTGGCCAAACTCTGGATTTACTTTTGTCAGTGTTCCCAGACTTGAAGGGACTAACATATGTAGTTAGATGGTCAGATTTTTAGAGAAACCAAATATTGTATCAGTGGCACGTTCCTATCCTTTACGAAAGTTTATATTGAGGTTAAGTTGTAATGACAAAGCTAGCAAGCCTGGAATCAGTTTGGAGGCTATTGGTTGATATTTTTAGTAGCAAGCATCCTATCTCTGCTCTAGAAGTAGACCTATCAGAGACATATATCCTATTATTGGCTGGTCAGGACATAGTCTTCCTCTTCAAATTATTATTTTTTTAAGACTCTATGTTGTCTGTTCATTGGAACATTTACTCTTAGAACCAGTTGAACAGGTGATATACTCTGATATGTTAGTGTCATCTTGCTTCCCCCAAATTATCATAGTCCTCTTAATGGGATATGACTTTTCAAAGGTTCCCTCAGCTAGCCATTTACCAACTTTGTTAGGGGAGATTGCCTATATTGCAACTAATTTCATCTCTTAAGTTTTACAGCTTTAAATGGGTAACATTTTCTAATTTGAAGTTGGGGAGGTAATTAATACTGTTTTGTGCCTGTACATACTATTTTTTACCTTGTTGTTAACTGTATGTTTTTGCCTTTCTGTTTCAGGCCATATCATAATTCTGAATCATGTCTGATAACGGAGAACTGGAAGACAAGCCTCCAGCACCCCCTGTGCGAATGAGCAGTACCATTTTTAGCACTGGAGGCAAAGACCCTTTGTCAGCCAATCACAGTTTAAAACCTTTGCCCTCTGTTCCAGAGGAAAAAAAGCCCAGGAATAAAATCATCTCTATATTCTCAAGCACAGAGAAAGGTAAATAGCTACTGTGATTTCAAGAGTCACAGCTATTATTTTATGTTATTGGTTTTGATATCTTTTTAATTAAAGTATAATAAGCTGATATCCTTTATGGTGAGAACAGTAAACATACAATTGATGGTGGTATATAGGCACTATTAGAAAGGCTAGTTTGGAAATTCCCTGGTGGTCCAGTGGTTAGGACTCTGTGCTTTCACTGCTGAGGGTGCGGATTCAATCCCTGGCGGGAACTAAGATCCCACAAGCCACGCGGTGCAGCCAAAAAAAGAAAAAAATAGGAAGGCTAGTTTATTTTAAACTGTAATGGAAAAGAATAAAACGAAGGTTGTTGCTCATTCTATTTGTTTCGTCCAGTGAATTTCTGTACTCCCCTCCTTCATTTTCTAAGGCTTGGGCCACAGTTCATGGCTTCCTAACATTAATGAGATTCGTGATATTTGAGAAAGACTTGCCATTAGAAGAATGGAAATATAAAGTCTACAGTCTCCTGTCTGAAATCTCAGGAGCCAACTGTGGCTTGGAATTAAGAGTTTTTCTGACTTTCGAGTAGTAGTAATGCTCTCTTTTTATCATGTATTCTGTAATACCCTCAGATTCATCTGAGGCAACACTCAGTACTCAACACATAAATGGATCTTCCATAAACAAGAGTCTAGTCCAGTGTTACTCATCCTCAGTAAGATAGACATTTGGGGGCCAAATAATGCCTTGTTGCAGGGATCTGTCTTGTGCACTGTAGGATGTTAAGCACCATTTCTAGCTTTTACCTGCTAGATGTTAGTAAGTAGCACCTCGTACCCAGTTGTGACAACTGAGCACCTCGTACCCAGTTGTGACAACTGAAAATGTCTCCAGACATTGCCAGATTCGCCTGTGGGGCAAAATTGCCTCCAGTTAAGAACCACTGGTCTAGTCACACAAAGTAGAATAAAAACTATGAATAGTCTCACGTAAGTTGAATTCACCAAATTTGTTTTGGTGCCAAACCTAAAGAAAGAACTTTTGGTTTTCAGAGCTTTATGGATTTTAGAATTGAATAAGGGATTATGGACTGTAATGGATTTTAGAATAAAAGTTAGGGATTAGTTTGTTTTATTATATTAAGCATGACAGTATGGCTCTGTAATAGATATAAGTAGAGGTAAAGATATTTTTCCGCTTATATATGTCTAAGTTTACATGGAGAGGTAAACCCTAGTGGAAGAAAACAGTGCTTTGTATATAATAATAAATACACATTTAATTTGAGAGTTGAAAATACATAATCAATGAAAATTTGAATGAGGTAATATAGTTGATATTAATAGAGAATCAAGTCTTAGAGAATTTAGATATGCCAGCAGGATATTGAGCAGTTGAAAAACTGTTCATTTTAGTGTATATCTCTTATTTCTAATTTTCCTCTTATTTTTAAGATTTCATATGAGGTTGTAACTGAAAAGCCTCATGAAAATATGTTTTTTAAGTTTATTTAACAGAAGTTGTAGCATGTGTATTTGACATATTTGAGAATGAAAAGTGTATCTACTTGGACTGGATTAAATAAAAGATAAAGGGGGAAATCAGGAAATGAACCAAAAAATACGCGTGGGAAGAAGGCAGAAAAAGTGGATGTGTTGGAGAGCACTAAATTGTAACCTTCCGTAGTTGTAAATCAGTGTATTTAAAGTAAGAAAACCTAAAAATGGCAGTGTAAACACAGTATTTATAATTGCGGAGGTTAGAAAAAAATTTATGGTGGTTAGTACCAGAAGAAATGATCAAAGGGTTGATATTACTTGCCTATGGAGAGTAGAATGCAAAACTGGGGTAGGAGAATGCTCAAGATAGGATAACAGCATGTACTTGGGGACAGCCTTGGAAAGGGGAAGAGAAGAGCACTAACTGAAGGAGAAAGTGTGGATAGTCCCGCACTTTGGGTAAATGGTAGGGTGGTGGGGTTTGTGAGCAAATTGAACACGCATTTACATATATGTAGCAGAGCATGCCTATCTCTCTGATCATACTGAGAATCTTCCAGTTTTACCCTCCTTCATTAACTCCCCTTTCTTTTCTTTTCTCCTAGAAATATTAATACTTACCAGTGGTAACTAATTCAAGGTCCCCCGCTAACAAAGGGAGGGTGAGGGTACCTGGGGGTCCTAGGGAAGGCTCTGATTGCCTTCAGGTTTATCAGCTTTTGAGGTCTGTAATTAACATCCATTAAATTTTTTTTGGTGATTTCTGAAGTCTTTTGTTTTCTTGTGCTTATTATATTCAAGATTTAATAACTCTTTAGTGCTAATCTTAAAACTTTACAAGCTCTTTAAAAAAAACTTTGCATTTCTTATCCAATTCCTTTTTTTCTTTCTCTAAAAAATAGAAAATATCAAACTATACAAAGTGTAACAGTCTAATGAACCTTGTAACCCAGCTTCAACAATTATCATTCTTTCTCCACTTACTTTTTTGGTTAAAATTACATATATTGAAATGCATGAAAATTAAGTACGGTTTTGACAAATGGACAGACCTGTGTAAACCATAATCATTATCCCCCTATATCATATTATGCACCACTTCCATCTCCCTGGAAGACTCTTTCACATTGTGTCCCAAACAGTCTACTCCTCCCCGACCTTTGGGAAACTTCTGTCTGATTTTTCACCTTTGATCGGTTCAGCCTGTTTTAGAACTTTACATAAATAGAATTTTGCTTTAAGTTTTGTGGTGACATCATCCACAAAAGAGTATAATATACATAATGTATATATTTTAATCAACACCCTTGTACCCACCACCCAACATAGAATTTTACCAGTATGCCCTGAAGTCCCCATTGGCCACACCCCATCCTACCCCTCCTCTTCCTCCTTCTCCTCCCCCGACAATATCTACCATCCTGAATTTTGCATTTTTTATTTCTTGCTTTTTATTATAATCTTATGACATAATATCCCCAAATAATATATGGTTTGGGTTTGCCTATTTGGGAACATTTTATAAATGGAATCATACTACAGTATATGCATACTTTCAGGATGTATATTTTCACTCAACCTCATGTTTTTGAGATTTATGTTGATATATATAGCTGTAGTTCTTTTTTACCGCTAATGTTGATATATGTAGCTGTAGTACATTTTCATTGCTGTATACTAGTACACTGTATAAATAGATGGCAGTTTATTTACCTGGTCTCCTATCTATAGACCTTTGGATTATTTTCATGAACAACGCTGCTATGGGTAATTTTGAACATATCTCTCGGTGGACATGTGGAAATATTTTTCTAGGGCAGTGCTTTTCAGACATGAGGTCGTTTTGATTCTAATTGCTTATTAGAATCTCTTGGGAAGCTTAATTAAATAAATCTGTGTCCAAGCTCCATTGCAGGCCAATTGAATCAGTCTTCAGGAGCTTACCTGGGCATCAGTTTTGGTTTTGCTTTTAATTTTTTTAATACCTCAGGGGATTCTAATGTGCATCTAATATTAAGAACCACTGCAATAGTGAGTTATGAAATCTGTATAGTGGGTGACACTAAATGAAATGGAGTATAGAGTTATTGCACACAGTATAAATAGAGTTATTGCAAAAGTTTCATGAAACTTTTGTTTCAGTTGTGTGTGTGTCAGGATGTAAAATGTATTGATGTGGGTCCTGGCCAAAGATTAAAAGGTTGCTCTCAGCTGTATACATAGTAGTAAAATTGCTGGGCTTACAGGGTATTCCCATGTTTGACTTGACTAGGTTTATCAAATTACTTTCTAAAGTTTTTTTTTTTTAATGTTCATTCTGACCCACAGAACACAAATGTTCTATTGCTGAACATCCTTGCCAATTCTTGTATTATGGGATTTTAATTTTTGCCAATTTGGGAGGTGTGAAATGGTATCTCATTGTGGTTTTAATTTGGATTTCCCTGATGACTTGGGAAATTGTCTTTCCATATATTAATTTATTCATTTGTGTTTTCTGTGACATACCTGTTTTTTAGTCCAGTTTTCTGTTGAGTTCTTTTTCCTTAAACATTCCTTATAGTCTATATACTAATCCTTTGTCAGCTGTGTGTTATTAAATATAGATTTCCAGGTTGCAGTATGCCTTTTCACCCTTTCAGTGGTATCTTTTGATGAATAGAAGTTATTAATTTTGGTGTAGTTGAATTGATCTGTTCCTTTCCTTTATGTAAAGTTTGAGCTTTTTGTGTTTTAAGAAATTTTTGCCAAACTAGAGGTGATATTTTCTTAGGTTTTTCTAAATGTTTTATAATTTGGCTTTTACAATTTAAACCTTTGAACTATCTGGATTTGGTTTTTGTGTACTTGTAAAGAGAGATTCATTTTCACTTTTTTTTTTTAAGCCAGTGTCCCAGACCATTTATTGAAACTTTTATCATTTTTCCACTAACCTACAGTATTAGCCATTATCCGTCAGGTTTCCATGTATGCCAGGATCTGTTTCTGTGTTTTCTATTTTATTGCATTGGCTCATTTCTCTGTACCTACACTAATACCAGACTGCCTTAATTGTTATAGCTTATAATTCTTAATACTGATAGAGCAAATCTGGTACCATGTGGTTCTTCAGGATCTTTTGACCCTTTGCTCTTCTGTATAAATTTTGGACTTCGCTTATCATGTACTTTTTAAAAAAACCTGTTGATGCTTTGATTAGAATTGCCTTGAATTTGTAGGGCAAGTTGGGGAGAATTGCATTCAGCTTTGTAGTTGAGAGTAGAACATCTGCAGAGTCTCTGTGTCGTCTACTTGGAGGGAGATATTTAGGAGTGCATAATTTTCCCTTAGACTGAGAGAGAAAAAGATGTTTGGAGGGTGGGGTGCTCTTTGATTCCTCCTATTCCTGGGGCTCTACTCCCTTTCCAACCCAACCTCCCACACTTACAGTTCCTTTCTGGGAGCTAACGAGGCCTGAACCTTGAGGGTTAGGAATCAGGGTTAGGAATGTGAATGTGTATGCACGTTCATGCTTGTATGAATACAGAAATCCATCTGCAATTTCATTCTCCTTTCTACATCCTGAGCTGCTGTTTCTCTCTCTAGTTTTATCCTAATTGCTTTTCATCTTTGGGCATTCCTCACAGATTTTGTTCCACGGTGAATAAAGAGGTTTGGTGTAGAAGGGGAGAGCCACAATATGTGCTTGGTCTATCCACTTTAAACAGAAGGATAAAAGGGGAAAAATTGTATTTTTATTTTAAAAAATTACAGTGACCCTAAGATCTTTGCCAACTCTAATGTAAAGCCTCATCTAGAGATATTAATTTTGTTCTCAAATTTACATCCCTTATTGCTGTCCTTATTACTAAACAAACAGCTAATATTTTCATTTAAAAAAAAGACTCTAGAGTATCTTCAGTTATTCATTATTGGTTTTCATGTCACTGCAAAAATTAAGAAAATTAGAAATTGTACCTTTTATAACAACTTGCCTGAATAAATCTTTTTAATATCCCTGCTAATTATATATCTTTTGCACTCTGTGAGTCATCAGAGATTTCATGATCAGCAAGGCAGATGATATCCCTGCCCTCATGCACTAATAAAAGACTGCAACATATCATTACAAACTGTGAAAAGTGATAATAGGGATAGAGTAAGATGTCTGTAATATCTGGGAAGGCTTCCTAAAGAAGAGATATTAGAGCTGAAGACTGAAGGATGAGTAAGTGAAAATAGGAGGATTTTGACAGTTAAAAAGTATGTTCTGTGCCTAGAAAAGAGTTTCAGTGGCCCAGGTACAGGGGGGGATCATAACACATTCGTGGAGCTGAGTATGGTCAAGTGTGGTGTGAAAGCAGAGAAGAAGAGAGAATAATAGCATGATGTATGTAGGAAACTACAGGTAGCAGAAGAGGCTAAAGAGGTAGGCAGGGAGTAGTTCATAAAGGGCCCTTGTATTCCATGCTACAGAGCTCAGATTTTATCTTGTTTCCTGGGGAACCATTACAGGATTTTAAACAGTGGGAAGACCTGGTCACATTTCTGTCTTAAAGAGGCGAGACTAGTAGCTGTCTAGAAAATAGGTTTTGTTGGAGGTCTAAGACTGAAGTCGGAAACTAGTTAGGAGGATTTTGCAGTAGTCCAGGTGAGAAATGGGCTTAACAAGTATAGTAGTTTTGATAACGAAAAACGAAAATGTCAGTGAGCCATTGTCTTGGCTTAGTTTTAAAAGCTCTCTTCAGTTAGCTAGTGTTGAATGTTGTGTATTTATAAACTAAAGCAATTTTTGTATCTAATTATTCAACCTATATGCACCTTCACCTCTAGTTGGTTATGAAGATGACTTAGAACTGTAAATATTCTTTCTGGTCTCAAAATCTAGTTCTAAGATTAATAATAGTAGTCCATACTCCACTATTTCCTAGAGAATACCCTTCTGTGTGATGGAACAAGTTTAGGTCACCAGTTGGAAGCTGTTTTGGGTCAAAAGAACAAAGTAATCAGTAATCACTGATTCTGTTAAACAGAAAAGTCTTAAAGAAATGGGGGCTTTTTTAGCCTTAGACTCTAGCTCAAATGTAGCCTAAGTAGTGGTAGCTTTTAAGGATATGGTAGTGGCATATTTAGGATTCTTTCAAGTACCTTTTGTGCAGCACATCACTCAGGGTACCCACCTCTTAGCTGAAGGTTGCTGCCTGACTGCTTGTTTTGTTGTCTCATGAAGTTGAAAAATGATGCTAAGAATCCTTTTTTCCCCCAGTCCACTAAAAAGTTGTGCATTTTTATTAAAAGAAGTTTCTTTCCCTGTTCCATTACTTCCCATCAAGTGATCCAGTTGCTGGGTGGACATCCTGTAGGTAGATGATTGTGGGGGTTTTTTTGTTGTTGTTTGTCCATATAGCTCTTGGATTCCAGAGTTACAAAGCAGTGATTCTGTTTACATAGCAATATCCTTCCAGCACATTGTTTGATTTGAGACATGCCTCAGTATCTTTTTGTTTTAGATACTGTTTTTAATATCCCTTTCCCCTCCTACTAGGACTACTAAAATTCAAGGAGTATTTGTGTGTATGTGTGTTATATAAAAAGAAGTGAAATTAAACAGATTTTTAGGGTATTGTGCTTCAAGTTTTGCTTAATCATCTTCACTTCTCTCCTTTAACTCTTTATTCTATACTCCTAACATATATGAAACTTTCTATTAAATATCTGTAAAGTTTTCAAAATTCCCAAGTTGAAAAATATGGCTAGGCCTTAGATACAACAGGAACCGGGAATTCTCCTGCTATATGTCTAGTTTTTCTGCTTTCTGTGTATCTGGTCATATTTCTTTCCTATATCAGACTGATTTTTTTTCTTCGTGTGTTGGGAAATACAGCCCTCAACAGTTCCTGGGCTTTATTTCGTACATTCACTGGTGAGAGACTGATTCTAAGGGTCCTAAGTCTGGCTTAGTTTATGTATTCACCCCTGAACCAATCAAACTGTCTGGGAGTGTGTGGGCAACTGTGCCTGACATGGCTTAAATTAGATGCCTACCTTGGACCAGTAATCTGTAATCAGGGTCATATAAGAAAATGGTGGGCTTCCCTGGTGGTGCAGTGGTTGAGAGTCCACCTGCCGATGCAGGGGACACGGGTTCGTGCCCCGGTCCGGGAAGATCCCACATGCCGCGGAGCGGCTGGGCCCGT
Source organism: Phocoena sinus (assembly GCF_008692025.1). Lineage (NCBI taxonomy): Eukaryota > Metazoa > Chordata > Mammalia > Artiodactyla > Phocoenidae > Phocoena > Phocoena sinus. The sequence goes on along the minus strand of NC_045766.1, from coordinate 72,295,493 downwards.
GAGCCATGGCCGGTGAGCCTGCGCGTCCGGAGCCTGTGCTCCGCAACGGGAGAGGCCACAACAGTGAGAGGCCTGCGTACCGCAAAAAAAAAAAAAAGAAAGAAAGAAAATGGCATCTTTCCCAACTATGTACATATCAGAAGTGGATACTGAGCAGATTTTATAAAAAGAAGAAACAAATACTTTTATATAGTGCATGAAATTGTATGTTTTTCTGTCAGCAGTTCAGAGCCGTATAAAGAGTCGTCAACTATTAGTTTATAGTTGGTTAATAAATATTTCCTCCTATATGCAGGATACCGAGTTAGAAGTCAAGGGACATAATAGAGAAAGTAGAGGGCATGACTTCAGTTTATTCACGGTCTAATGGAATATGAAAGATTGTTTATGAGAGATGTAAATGTGCATTTCAGTAAAGGTAGCAAAGTTTATATTAGGCTTAACAGTTGCATTTCCCTCTGCTCCTTTCCATGACCAATGCGTGCTGCCCTCCTACCATAGCCTATTAGGAGAATCTAATGGTTAAACATGCCTCTATTTACTCTCCCTCCCCAGACACAACTAAAATAACAGTAAAAAAAGAATTATTTTTTCTATCACAAGGACAAAGAGAACGGGAGAGGAGACAATAGTATACAAGAGATTTCAATACATATTTGGAAGAGTGAAGTGGTGGAGAATGGTAACTGACTAAGCAGAACAGAGGAAGACATATCCTAAGTGTTTGCAGAGGGAAATGTTTATGAGAAGTGACCAATTTCCCTTGTAAAAACCTCAGAGGCTCAGGATTTAGAGGTACACAATTGTGTGTGTGTGTGTGTGGTTGTGTGTAATACATAGGCTGAAAAGGGGGAATTAGTTGAATATCTATATAGGATGTGTTGAAGGCCCTCGGGGCCCCTCCTTTATCCCATAGGCATGCAAATATAACTCCATCCTCTGGGAGAATAAAAGAACAGAAAGATATTTATATTTATTTGAGGAGAATTAAGTCTGAGAGTCTCCTTATTCTTGTAGAGGAGTCAGAAAAAGGTATAGAACCGAAGTGAAAAAGGCAGATTCAGGAAAGTTAACATACTGAACTTCTTTCTTCTGTCCTGCTTTTAGAGTACTTGTACCTTGAGTCAAAGCCCTCAGACAAGAGAATGAACGATTTTTTTTCTGGATAAGCAGAATGTCCTGGGGAGAAATATTTCAGATACTCCATACCCATCCTTACCTTTAATGAAAAGCCTGACTTATCTCCCAGTTAACTTTTTAATACTTTTCTGTACGAGTAGACAGCAAAGCATCACCAGACATTTGAGAAAAACCCTTAACATAAGAGAGTCCAAAACAACATGGGGCAAAATGTGAATGTAGAAGAAACAGGGAGGGAAAAAAACCCAGCATATACACACACATAAACTATATAATCTTCAAAGAGAGAAGATAAAGTGCATCCATGAAACAGGAAAAGTATTCTCAGAGAAAAAATGATCAGAGAACAATGAGAAATAATTATTGGAATATCAACAGTTAAGATTATCAACACAAACAAAAGATATCAATAGGCAAAGCATTGGAAGATAGTCAAGAAAATTTTCCCAGGTTGTTGAAAGTACAAAGATGGAAAATATGAGAGAAAAGGTAACAGTTATAAGATCAGACTAGGATGGACTTATCTAACTAATAATGACAAAGAAAATAGAAGAAAATAATTAAATAATAGAAAAAAATTTCCAGATCTGAAGAATATGATTTCTAGGTGGAGGCAGCTCACTGAGTGCTCAGCACAGTGAAAGAATGAAGACCATATCAAATCACATCATCCTGAAGTTTCATTATACCACAGATAAGACGGCAAAACCTGTTATACTTCCACTCAAGATGGAGTAACAAGGACCAGATTTATCTCCCCATCTAAAAAAACTAAAACACTGGGGAAAAATGTACGAAACAACAGTTTTCAAGACATTGGACATCAAATAGTAAAGGAAAGTGATCCCAAAGAGATGGGAAACAAACGTGTTGAGTCCTATAATTGATGCAGCTTATTGCCTGAAGAAGCAATAGGGAGGGACAATTAAGTGGTCTCATAAAGTTGAAAAACAGAACTGGGAATTTGGGGGTGCCAAGGCTCCTAGTTTGTAGTCAGAGTATCAGAGAGTAAACAGCTGAACAGAGAGAGAGAAAAAGAGATCTGCAGAGGGTTCCCTTTGAGTCTTCAGTAGCACATGCATGTGAGGAAACTACCCAAAACTGGAGGGAAAAAACCACTGGAAATTATAAAAGGGAACAGCCTTTAAAGCTCACACAGGGCCCAGAATATTTCCTGTTCCCACTGTTCAGAGTACAAAATATTGGATAGAGGTCTTGCCTCAGTAGCAGGACAGAATTAGCCCTAGATTAAATGCTGCTCTAGCCCTGCCTAACAAAACTTTAAAAATAATACCTAAAAGGATCAACTGTTTCTAAATTTATTTCTCTCCTATATGAGTAGACAGCTAAGAATCACCTATCTGTGTCCCAGAACAAAGTTCACAAATGTTTATAGGAATGCAAAAATATCTGCACCTAACAAGGAAAAAATGTCAGCCTGGTATCCAATCAATATTTGTAAATAAATATGAGCAAATGAGTAAAATCCATCAATTGGAATCAATACCAGAATAACACAGGTGATAGAATTAGTAGGCATGTACATTAAAATATTTAAATAACTGTATCCTATATGTTGAAGAACCCAAAGGAAGGATTCAGCATATTAAGGAAAAGCAAAGGAAGAGAGAAAAAAGAGCAAATCAAAATTCTAGAGTTGGAAAATACACTGGACAAAACTAACAGTAGACTAGACATTGCAGAGTAAAAGATTAGTGAATTTGAAGACGATGGCAATAGAAAGCATCAAAATAAAACTTGGAGAAAAAAGACTGAAAAAGTGAACAACCATGGGACAACTTCACACAGACTAAGTATAACTGAATTCTCTAAAGGAGGGGAAGGAGAGACATTTAGAAAACAATACTTACAGTAAGGGCCTACTGTATAGCACAGGGAACTCTACTCAGTACTCTGTAATGACCTATATGGGAAAAGAATTTAAAAAAGAGTGGATACAGGTATATGTATAACTGATTCACTTTGCTGTACACCTGAAACTAACATAACATTGTAAATCAGCTATACTCCAATAAAAATTATTAAAAAAAAAAAAACTTAAAAAGAAAACTTTAAACAGTGGCTGATTTCTTCCCCCAGAATTTAATGGACACTATAAACCCACAGCTTCAAGAAGTTCAGTAGATTCTGAGCACAGGAAACATGATGAAAACTGCACAAAAGCACATAATCATTGTTTAAAACCAGTGATAGAAAAATCTTAAAAACATCCAGACCTTAGGCTCAATTTTCTTTTTTTTAAAATAATTTTATTTTTATTTTATTTTATTTATTTATTTTTGTCTATGTTGGGTCTTTGCTGCTGTGCACGGGCTTTCTCTAGTTGTGACGAGCAAGGGCTACTTGTTGTGGTGTGCGGGCTTCTCATTGCGGTGGCTTCTCTTGTGGAGCATGGGCTCTAGGCCCACGAGCTTCAGTATTCAGTAGTTGCAGCATACAGGCTCAGTAGTTGTGGCTTGTGGGCTCTAGAGCCCAGGGTCAGTAGTTGTGGCGCACAGGCTTAGTTGCTCTGCAGCATGTGGGATCTTCCCATACCAGGGATCGAACCCATGTACCCTACATTGGCAGTTGGATTCTTAATCACTGTGCCATCAGGGAAGTCCATAGGCTCAATTTTCTGTGAACCTAAAACTGCTCTAAAAAAGTCTGTTTTAAAAAAAAACGCTGTCAGAAAGAAAAGACAAATATAGAAGGGGGAAAAAAGGTAATTATAAAAAAAATACGTAGTTAATCCAAAAGAAGAAAAAAAGGAAGTGGGAACAAAGAATAGATAGAGATGATTATAAAACAAATGAAAGAATGGTGGGTTTAAACCTAACTATAGCAATCACATTAAATGTTACTGATCTAGACACCCTGTTTAAAAGACAGAGATTAACAGATTGCTAAAGCAGACCTAAATTTATATGCAACCTATAAGAAACCCACTTTAAAAATATAAAACCACAAAATAGGTTAAAATAAAATAATTTTTTTAGGACTTCCCTGGTGGCACAGTGGTTGAGAGTCTGCCTGCTGATGCAGGGGACGTGGGTTCGTGGCCCCATCTGGGAGGATCCTACATGCCGTGGAGCGGCTGGGCCCGTGAGCCATGGCCGCTGGGCCTGCACGTCCAGAGCCTGTGCCCCACAACAGGAGAGGCCACAGCAGTGAGAGGCCCATGTACCGCAAAAAAAAAAAAAATTTTTTTTAAAGTATGCTAACAATGGGACTTCCCTGGTGGCGCAGTGGATAAGACTCCACACTCCCAATGCAGGGGGCCAGGGTTTGATTCCTGGTCAGGGAACTAGATCCCACATGCATGCCGCAACTAAGAGTTCACATGCCACAACTAAGGAGGCCACATGCTGCATCTAAGGAGCCAGCAAGATGCAAGACCCGGTGCAACCAAATAAATAAATAATTTTTTTTAAAGACTGTGAACAGCTTTCAAAAAAAAAAAAGAGAGCACTGGTGCTTTTAAAAAGAAAATAAAGTATGCTAACAATGAAAAAAGCTGGATGGGCTTTGTTAATATCAGACAAAGTAGATTTTAGAGCAAGAAATAGTCCTCTAGTTAAGGGGATAAGGAATAATTCATTTTATAATGATAATAGGGTCTATTCATCAATATGGTGTAATAGAGCTAAACATTTATGCACTTAATAGCAGAGCTTCAAAATACATGAAACAAAAAACAGATTTCAAGAAGAAATAGACAAGTTGGAAATTCCAGTACACTTTCACAATAATTGGTAGAACAAGTAGACAGAAAATTGCTAAAACTATCAGCCAACTTGACCAATTGACCTTTATAGAATATTCCATTCTTTTTAAGTGAACGTGGAACATTTACAAAGATGTATTCTGTGGCCATTTTTTAAAGTCTCTATAAATTTAGGAAGATTCAAATCACAAAGTACATTCTGTGACCACAGTGTAATTAAGTTAGAAATCAGTAGCAGAAAGATCCCTGGAAATACTTGGAAAGTAAATAAAAGCACTTCCAAATAAATGAAGAAATTAAAAGAATATTTAGGAAATACATAAAACTGAATAAAAATGAAAATTCAAGACAGCTATATCTGCATGATGCTGCTAAAGCAGTACTTAGAGGAAATTTATAGTATTTAAAACATCCATATTAGAAAAGAAAAGAAAGATTTCAAATCAGTGATTTCAGCTAAGCCATTTTAATAAACTAGAAGGAAAGAACAGGTGAGATCCAGAGTAAGTAGATGAAAAGAAATAATAAAAGTCAAAGCAGAAATCAGTGAAATAAAAAAAAAATACAGGAAAATCAATGAAATAAGTTAATTCGTTGAGAATACCAATAAAATAGGTGAACCTTTAGCAAGACTGACAGGGTAGTCGGGAGGCAGAAAAGACACAAATTATCAATATTGAGAATGACAGAGATGGTATCTCTATACATTTTACAGATATTAAAAAGAAGGTAGTATTATGAACAAATATATCCAGATAAATTCAACACATTAAAGTGAAAAGATTTCTTGAAAGACACAAGTTTTCAAAGCTCACTCAAAAAAGAAATACGTAACCTGAAAACCCTATATTTCTTAGGAAAATTTAGTTTATAGTTACTAGCCTTCCCACAAAGACTCAGATGGCTCCATTGGTGAATTTTACCAAGCATGTGAGGTAGAAACATGACCAATTCTACACAGACTTCTAGAAAATTGAATAGGAAGGAATACTTCCCAAATCATTTTATGAGACCAGCATTACTCATACCCCAACCAAAGACATTACAAGAAAAGAAAGCTACACACCAATATCCTTCATTAACATAGATGCAAAATCTTAGCAAGATTTTAGTAATTACAACCCAACAGTATACATAAAGAGTAATACATCATGACCAAGTGGATTTCATTTCAGTAATGCAGGGTTGGTGTAACATTTGGAAATCAATCAGTGTAATTTACTATATTAACAAAATTTAAAAGGTGAACCACACGTTCATCTCAATAGATGTAGAAAAAGCATTTGACGAAATCCAATATTCATTTCTGATCAAAGCATTCAGCAAATTTGAAATAGAAGTAAATACCTTTAACGTCTTTGAAAAACTTACCTCTGGTATCAAACTTGGTGGAGAAAAAATGGCTTTTGCTACTTAGATTAGGAAAAATACAAAGATTTCCCTTTCACCACTTTTATTCAACAGTGTGCTAGAGGTTCTAGCCAGTGCAACAAGGCAAGAAAAATAAATGAAAGGAATCCAGAGCGGGAAGGAAGAAGTAAAGCTGTCTTTATTCACCAGCAACATAATTGAATTTTTTTTTTTTTTTTTTTTGCGGTACGCGGGCATACTCACCGTTGTGGCCCTCTCCCGTTGCGGAGCACAGGCTCCGACGCGCAGGCTCACCGGCCATGGCTCACGGGCCCAGCCGCTCCACGGCATGTGGAATCTTCCTGGACCAGGGCACGAACCATGTCCCCTGCATCGGCAGGTGGACTCTCAACCACTGCGCCACCAGGGAAGCCCGAAACTTTATAGGAAATTCTGTGATAGCTACAAAGTGCTACTGGAAGAAAAAGTAAGGCTTAATATTAATAGTAAGGTTTCAGGATATAAGATCAGTATTTAAGAATCAATTGTGTTTCTCTGTGCCATCAATGAACAATTGAAATTTTAAAAGCTGTATGTACCATTTGCAGTAGCATCAGACCTTTTGAAATACTGTGGCAGAAATCAGACAAAAGCAGTAACAGATCTGTACAACGATAACTATAAAACATTGCTGAGAGAAATGAAAGAAGACCTAAGTAAGTGGAGAGAGTCACTATTTTCATGGATTAGAAGACACAATATTGTTAATAAATCGGTTCTCCCTAAAATGATCTATCGATTCAATGCAGTCTAAATCAAAATCCCAGCAGGCTTTTTTTTTGGAAATTAATCAAGATTATTCTAAAATTCACATGGAAATGCAAAAGACCTAGAATACAGCCAAACAATTCTTTAAAAAAGAAAAGGTTGGGGACTTCCCTGGTGGTCCAGTGGTAAAGAATCTGCCTTCCAGTGCAGGGACGTGGGTTTGATGCCTGGTTGGGGAACTAAGATCCCACATGCCACAGGGCAACTAAACCTGTGCACCACAACTACTGAGCTCGTGCACCTCAACCAGAGAGCCCACGTGCTGCAAACTACAGAGCCCATGCACTCTGGAGCCCGCATGCCCTGGAGCCTGCACGCCACAACTAGAGAGAAAAAACCCGCACGCCACAACTAGAGAGAAAAAACCCGCACACCACAACTAGAGAGAAGCCCGAGTGCCACAACTGGGGAGAAGCCCGCACACCGCATCGAAAGATCCTGCATGCTGCAACTAAGACCCGATGCAGCTGAAAAAAATAAAATAAATTATAAAAAATAAATAAAAATATATGTATAAAACAAGAAAAACTTGTGAATTCTTTTTAAAAAAGAAAGAAAAAAAAAGAAAGAAAAGGTCACAAGGCTTATACTGTGTAGTTTCAATGCTTATTATAAAACTACAGTAATCCAGGCAGTCTTATACTATTGGCATAAGATAAAGAGATTAATGCAAGAGAGTTGAACATCCAGAAATAGACCTGGGCATATATATATGGTCAACTGATTTTCAACAGTGGTTCAGAATGAGAAAGTGGCTTTGGCCTTCTAAATAGCAACACTGGAAATTAGAAGAAATTCAAAGGGGGATGGTATTTTCAACCTAAATACATATATAGTTAGTCAAGAACTATCATATATAGTTAGTCAAGAACTATAAATTAAAACAAAGGTGTATACCAGAAGAGGAGAACACAGGATACAGAAAATAGATTCTAGCACAGCATAAAAGTGAAGGAATGACCTAGGACCAATAGCTGTGCCAGAAGCCTCCGCATGATGAACTACTGCAGATTAGAGCAAGAGGATCTGAGAGCAAGGTGTCTAGGTGGGGAAAAAAAGGAACTGATGTGTTTGAATTTACAGAGAATATTATTGATAGGTGTGTGGCAGAAATGTTGTAAAAATAATTGGCAGAACCACAGAAGAACTGGGAAATCTTAAAATGTAAGTTATTAATGTCAATAAAAAGGAAGAGTTAGAGTTGCTGCACAAGAAAGGTGATGTGGTCCTTGTAAACTACCTGTTTATATGGTGTATATTATCCATAGTCATAGTAATGTAAATTGTTCTTTCTAGATGAGTATAGCTCACTGGAAATAGGACTTGATAGACTTTGTTTTCCAGATTGTTCAGCATCTGAGGTGTAGTTCTTTATTTATGAGAGAACCGATAATCTAAGGGGCTCTCTCTTCTGCCCTGAGGGCTTTTATTCAGGCCTGGTGCTGGGTCAGTCTGTGTGCCTCTTTAATCAGAACACAGGTTGACACCCTCCCCCTCCTCGCCCCTCCCCCAACCCTGGCCCTTGATGACAGAATAGGTTTCTGTACTTGATTTATCAGTTTCCTATCAGCCGGTGTTTTTAGGGAAAATTTCTTTTTTAGAATAATTTTGTTCCTAGTCTGTTTTGGGAAAACTATAAACATGATTATAAGTACCTTTATTAATCTTGTTTAAAGAGGCTCTTTTTTTAATGCCCTCTAGGAAGTAAGAAGAAAGAGAAGGAAAGGCCAGAAATTTCTCCTCCATCTGATTTTGAGCACACCATCCATGTTGGCTTTGATGCTGTTACTGGAGAATTCACTGTAAGTTTACCAGTTGAGACTCATTTATAAAGCAGTACTCAAACCTTTCCTTTCAGTATTAAATTTGAAGTTAACTTTTTCCATCCACACGTTAACTGTGAATTCTTAGTGCTTTTCTCTTCTTACCAAAGTGTTTGTGTTTAGATGTGTTCTTTTCCTAGGGAGCTGAGCCTATTGATTATAATTTGCAAAATAGATTTAGAAAACCAGACATTTTTTAGAATTTAGTCATACCTGCAATTATGTAGATTGATTTGTTTTATATATTTTCTAACTTTCCTCTGGAAATTGATCTAATTAGAGCAATTCAAAACAACTAACTTCTGAATATCTTTTTGTTAGGGCATGCCAGAACAGTGGGCTCGATTATTACAGACCTCCAATATCACCAAACTAGAGCAAAAGAAGAATCCTCAGGCTGTGCTGGATGTCTTAAAGTTCTATGACTCCAACACAGTGAAGCAGAAATATCTGAGCTTTACCCCTCCTGGTAAGACATCAGACCATGGTAAAAGGCTGACTTAAATGGGATTGTAGAGGTTGTGGAGCACTTCTGGATAAAAAGATTGCTTCTGGAAAAATTTAAAAAGCTAAGCTACTTTTTTCCCTGCATACATCCTGCCTTTTGTAAACTCATTGTGGCAGTTCTTATGTATAATTTGGAGTCTGGGGATTATATTAATCTCTTAGTTTTGCCAAAAGTGGGTGTTTGGGCCTTTTGTTTGTTTTTTTCTCTTTACTGTTTTTGAATGAGTTCAGCAATAGAAGGGAAAGAGGCTGATTTATAGGCATGTTTGTACTAGAAATATATTTATTGTCAGTGGGACAGGTTGTTTTACTATATATAAACGCACAGACTTTGAAGTAAAAAATGTTTGCTCAAAAATTGAAACTCATCACATATATAAACATAAAATGAGCGTTAGAACTAAAAGTATTTTTTCCTCAGAATTGGAATATCATCAGGTAAGAATTGGAGAATAGTGGGCTTTTTTTAAGTTTATTTGTTCAAATAAGGATTATAATAAAACCCATACATTACGGTTGATTGTGGTGTCTCTTGCATCTCTTATTATTTAGGCTTCCCCTCCCTCACGTTGGTTGCTCTCATGCTCTCCTTTTCTTGCAGTTTATTTGTTAAAGAAACAGAATCATTTGTCCTGTTTACCTCAGTGTAGATATTGCTAATTACATCACAGGTTATTATTTAATATGTTTCTCTGTCCTCTCAAGTCATACATGTAGTTTTAAAAAACAATATGATTGAGCTAAAAATCATACATTTAGTTTTAATTAATTGTACTTATTTGATTGCATTCTCGTAGAAATAAGGGCTGTGTTGAGGGAAGAAATAGAGCCCACTTGGTAAATCTTGACCTTTTTTACATAGTCTAGTACAACGTTAGCAAAAGGTCAGATTTGTCCCCAACTTTCTTGTAAACTTCTAAGTCTGTGTAGATGAATAATCTTTTTTTTAATCAGTGTTTGAACAGAGAATGGTATATTCATGTGTGTGTGTGTCTGGTCATTTTAAAAGGTAAAACAAAACTAGCTCTTCTAAACTCCAGAATGAATATTGTGATATTTAGTCTTCATGAACTGTGTTTTGTCTTCAGGGATTTGCTTTCATACTGATCAAAATTTATGTCAGTAATTTTCCTTTGCAGAGTTACTGTTGGTTTCTTTAAGTTCCTTGATAGGCAGTTTGCTGGAGAAAAATATCATTATGAATAGACTTCTGTCTTATTTTAAGAAATACAGGTATAGTTTCAAATAAAATTTTTTTATTAAGGTATAATTTCACGCTGCAAAAATCACCCACTTGAAGTATACAATTCAATGATTTTTATCAAATTTACAGAGTTCCATTAAATTTGAGGTTTATAATGTGTAAATTCTTGTTTGAATACTGATATTGTTTTTCTCAAGACTTAATTCAACTTAAAATGAAATCAGTCTAAGAACTTTTTACTTGCTCTGCTTTATCTTTTTTTCCTTTTATTGTATAAAATTGTTTTGTGTTTTGAATTGTTAACTTAGCATTATTTTCTGTTTTGTATTCAGAGAAAGATGGCTTCCCGTCTGGAACACCAGCAGTAAGTTAATATGTTATTTCTTATAGCTCTTGTTCTAATTTAAGTTACCCCAAACAAGTCTCAGTTTTTATATTACTTTCTGAAATAAATTACAGCCTCCAGAAATAGCTACTTAATATTGATATATGTTTTTAGCTAGCCACTTGATTATTGGAGGAAGCCATATTAAGCAAATAGAATTTCCTCAGGTGATGCTTAAAGTAACTAAAGCTTATGATCTTTAGAGCAGTTTAGCTACTTTTGATAATGTTTCCATATATAAACATGAACACAAAGAACTTGCCAGCATTTTCCTCTGGCATCATCCTACTGAATATAGACTATGGAAATATACTGAACAATGGAAGCCTGTCAGAATCTTCAGAGTTGTCTGAAACTTTATCTAAGTTATCATGTAAGCACAAATACCTCTTGAAAACAGCAGCTATTTTATTTTCAATTTCTCAATTAGGAGGACACAGTCTCCTGGAGTTTTTTGAAGACTATATGTAATAACATGTAAAGTACCTACTTAGCATACACCTGGCATATAATAAACTCTGTATAAAGGATAATGCCTTCCTCTTTTGCCACAACTTCTGATGATTCTAGCTGTTTTAAATAGCCAGAACTCTCTGACTTATACAAAGTCCAGAGGATTTTTGTTTTTGGTCTTAACAAATGAAATGATTGTTTACTTTTTGGGCTTGTTAAAACGGTATAAAATTCTCTATAAAAGGTATGAATTCCCTCTTAAGAATACTTGGTATATACTGTATACATTTGTTTCATAAACTTTTCTGTAACGTATAGAATTACCTTTACTTTTTGTGTGTGTGTGTGTGTGTGTGTGTGTGTGTGTGTGTGTGTGTGGTATGCGGGCCTCTCACTGTTGTGGCCTCTCCCATTGCGGAGCACAGGCTCCAGATGTACAGGCTCAGCGGCCACGCCTCACGGGCCTAGCCGCTCTGCAGCATGTGGGATCTTCCCGGACCGGGGCACGATCCTGTGTCCCCTGCATGGGCAGGTGGACTCTAAACCACTGCGCCACCAGGGAAGCCCCTACCTTTACTTTTTAAATGATTTTGATTAGAACCAGTGAGGTTTTATTGCTTTGAAATGAGCTATTATTTTTTCAAGTATGGTGAAAAAGAGAGAGAGTCATATTTGACTTGTCTTCCTCACTTTGCTCCTGTGATAAATGCAGCTGAATACCAAGGGTTCGGAAACAGCAGTAGTAACAGAAGAAGACGATGATGATGAAGAGACTCCTCCTCCTGTTATTGCCCCACGACCAGATCATACAAAATCAGTGAGTTTCTGATTAGTGAATTGGGTTGTGTGTGTCTGTGCATGTGTGTTTTAAAAAGCAGTCTGTATTTGACTTCCAGTGATTAATTTTTTAAAAGTCCTCAGGCTTAAAATGTTTTAATATGGGATATTTGACTAGGAGATCTTTACCTAAACGCCACTCATCAAAAAACTAGTTTTTTGAAAATTAAAACCGAATGGATTCTTTAAAAGTTAAAATACTTTTCTCATTTTGTTTTCTTTCTGTATTACACCATCTGTTCCCGAGAACTCATCTGTTTCTCTGCCTCTTTCTGTTTATCTCAGTGCAGAAAAGTACTGTATCTAAAACTTGGATCTTACCTTTTATCCAAAGTACGTATTTAACTCCCATTTAACATTTGTCTTAAAAACTTGGTATCATTCAAGAGGCTGCCGAGAGTGAAGTTTCTAACAGATATGGGAGAGTTTTAATAATAAACACCTTAGATAGAGACAGAAAGAGTCTTGTCCCTCTCCCTGTACTAATACAAATACAGTCCGGGGAGCATGATGAAGTGTTGGCACAATAGGCAGGTAAGGCTCCAAGGACTGCCATTGGGTCCTCATCTAATGATAGAGAGCTCTATTTTCTTTACCACTTAGAACTGGCTGTTTGAAATGAAATGGTAGATATTATATTTGTATAAAAAAATTTTGTGGAAATTAATAATAGTTATTTCAACATCAGGGTTTCTTTGCTCCTTATTTCTCTCTTGTAGAAAAAATATGACTTCTAACTTGTACTTCTTTTTGCTTCATTTCTTGCATATTATTTTCAGTCTGGTTACACTTAAATTTCATTCACAGATCTGCTGTTTTGCTAGACAGACTTTTAAAATATATACATGATGTGCCAAAGAAAAATGTTTCACATTGCATCTTAGTTACCAGTCTTTTATAAGACAAGTCTGAAAATACTATTCTCATTCTTTAGAACACTGAGGACAACTTAGTTTTTGTCAAAAATCAAAGAACTGAACAGTGTGCCAGTAAGAATACCTAAAAATATTTTTCCTCAAGTCTCGGTAATTAACTGTTTCTCTGCAGATTTATACACGGTCTGTAATTGATCCTATTCCTGCACCAGTTGGTGATTCTAATGTTGATAGTGGTGCCAAGACTTCAGACAAACAGAAAAAGAAGGCCAAAATGACAGATGAAGAGATTATGGAGAAATTAAGTATGTTAACTACATTTTACATTATTCTTAAATTGTTAACAGCCCCTGAAACATTTGGCCCAGATGGATCTTGATTTATGTCTTATATGTTGGCTTAAGACATAAAAAATAAATTGTTTTCTTCTAGGAACAACAGCTTCAATTAATGTAGTAAAGCCAAAATAATACTGTTCTTTGCTTTCTTATTATTATGTGCTGGCTAGTGAGCAGCATCTTTGCAAAATAGTCAGTACCTTGGGGAGCAATACTTCTTCTCAAAGGGCCAAATCTATGGGTCCTAGTTGGAAACTTTATCAAAGGAAGTTTGTATATATTTATGCACACCTGTAGAATAAAATATGTCCCTAAATAACTAAACAAAATGGCCTATATAGATCATATGTGTAAGCATAAAATATATTTTTTTCTCTTCTCCTTTTTCATTCATCAGCTATCATTGGCCTGGATCAAGCACTGGAAATAATACACACAGTGCCAGAGAGGGTAGCAATAACATCTCACTACAAGTCTGTAGCAACTTTAGTTATAAAGGATACTGACCTAGAGGGATCAAGGAAAAATATTATATATTGGCAGTAGGCTTGAGATTGGGTACCTATGTAAAACTGGATTATTTCTGTGAATTTCTTTGATATGCCCCTCTCTCTTTTTACCTAGTGAAAGTTTAAGTGAAAATTTCGTGTGGTTTTCTCGTGTTTTGACTTACTGTTAATACGAATATAAGTTAGAGTTTTATGTACGATATCCTAATTTTAAAATCTGCTTCTCAAGAAAAATCTCAAATAAACAACCTAACCTTATACCTAAAGCAACTAGAGAAAGAAGAACAAACAAAACCTAAAGTTAGTAGAAGGAAAGAAATCATAAAGATCAGAGCAGAAATAAATGAAATAGAGACAAAGAAGACAGTAGCAAAGATCAATGAAACTAAAACTGGTTCTTTGAAGAGATAAACAAAATTGATAAACTTTAGCCAGACTCATCAAGAAAAAAAGGGACTGGGCTCAAATCAATAAAATTAGAAAAGAAAAAGGGGAAGTTACAACGGACACCACAGAAATACAAAGGATCATAAGAGACTACTACAAGCAGCTGTATGCCAATAAAATGGACAACCTGGAAGAAATGGACAAATTCTTAGAAAAATACAACCTTCCAAGACTAAGCCAGGAAGAAATAGAAAATATGAACAGACCAATCACAAGCACTGAAATTGAAACTGTGATTTAAAAACTCCGAACAAACAAAAGTCCAAGACCTGATGGCTTCACAGGCGAATTCCATCAGACATTTACAGAAGAGCTAACTCCTGTCCTTCTGAAACTGTTCCAAAAAATTGCAGAGGAAGGAAAACTCCTAAACTCATTCTATGAGGCCACCATCACCCTGATACCAAAACCAGAGAAAGATACCACAAAAGAAGAAAATTACAGCCAGTATCACTGATGAACATATCACTGATTCAAAAATAATCAACAAAATACTAGCAGTCCAGATCCAATAATACTGTAAAAGTATCATACACCATGATCAATTGGTATTTATCCCAGGGATGCAAGGATTTTCAGTATCCACAAATCAAGCAGTGTGATACACCACACCAACAAATTGAAGAATAAAAACCATATGATCATCTCAACAGATGCAGAAAAAGCTTTTGACAAAATTCGGCACACATATGTGATAAAAACTCTCCAGAAAGTGGGCATAGAGGGAACATAGCTCAACATAATAAAGGGCATATACTACAAACCTACAGCTAATATCATACTCAATGGTGAAAAGCTGAAAGCATTTCCTCTAAGATCAGGAACAAGACAAGGATGTCCACTCTCACCACTATTATTCAGCATAGTTTTGGAAGTCCTAGCTACAGCAATCAGAGAAGAAAAAGAAATGAAAGGTATCCAGACTGGAAAAGAAGTTAAACTGTCACTGTTTGCAGATGACATGATAGTATGCATAGTAGATCCTAAAGATGCTACCAGAAAACTACTAGAGCTAATCAATGAATTTGGTAAAGTTGCAGGTTACAAAATTAATACACAGAAATCTGTTGCATTTCTATACACTGACAACGAAAGATCAGAAAGAGAAGTTCAAGAAACAATCCCATTTACCATTGCATCAAAAGAATAAAATACTTAGGAGTAAACCTGCCTAAGGAGACAAATGACCTGTACTCCGAAAACTATATGACGCTGATAAAAGAAATCAAAGAAGACAAACAGATGGAAAGATACACCATGTTCATGGATTGGAAGAATCAATATTGTCAAAATGACTATACTACCCAAGGCAATCTACAGATTCAGTGCAATCCCTATCAAATTACCAATGGCATTTTTCACAGAACTAGAACAAGAAAATCATAAAATTTATATGGAGACACAAAAGACCCCAAATAGCCAAGGCAATCTGGAGAAGGGAAAATGGAACTGGAGGAATCAGGCTCCCTGACTTCAGACTGTACTACAAAGCTACAGTCATCAAAACAGTATGGTACTGGCACACAAATAGAAATATAGATCAGTGGAACAGGATAGAAAGCCCAGAAATAAACCCATGCACCTGTGATCAATTAATCTACAACAAAGGAGGCAAGACTACACAATGGTGGAAAGACAGTCTCTTAAACAAATGGTTGCAGGAAAACTGGACAGCTACATGTAAAAAAATGAAATTAGATCATTCTTTAGCACCATATACAAAAATAAGCTCAAAAATGGATTAAAGAGCTAAATGTGAGACTGGACACTCTAAAATTCCTAGAGGAAAACATAAACAGAGCACTCTCTTGACATAAATCGCAACAATATCTTTTTTGATCTGTCTCCCAGAATAATGGAAATAAAAACAAAAATAAACAAACGGGACCTAATTAAACTCAAAAGCTTTTGCCCAGCAAAGGAAACCATAAACAAAATGAAAAGACAACCCACAGATTGGGAGAAAATATTTGCAAATGATGTGACTGACAAGGGATTAGTCTCCAAAATTTACAAACAGTTCGTGAGGCTTAATATCAAAACAAACAACCCAATCAAAAAATGGGCAGAGGACCTAAATAGATATTTCTCCAAGAAGACACAGGTGGCCGAGAGGCACATGAAAAGATGTTCAACATCGCTAATTATTAGAGAAATGCAAGTCAAAACTACAATGAGATATCACACCAGTCAAAAATGGCTTTCATCAAAAAATCCACATACAATAAATGCTGGAGAGGGTGCGGAGAGATGGGAACCCTCCTACACTGTTGGTGGGAATGTGAATTGGTACAACCACTATGGAGAACAGTATAGAGGTTCCTTAAAAACCTAGAAGCAGAGCTGCCACATGACACTACAGTCCCACTCCTGGGCATATACCTGGAGAAAAACATGGTCCGAAAGGGTGCATTCACCCCAGTGTTCATTGGAACACTGTTTACGATAGCCAAGACATGGAAGCAACCTAAATGTCCATCGACAGAGGAATGGATAAAGAAGATGTGGTATATACATACAATGGAATATCACCCAGCCATTAAAAAGAATGAAATAATGCCATTTGCAGCACTACAGATGGACCTAGAGATTGTTATATTGAGTGAAGTAAGTCAGAGAAAGAGAAATATCGTATGATATCCCTTATATGGGCAATCTAAAAAGAAATGATACAAATGAACTTATTTACAAAACAGAAACAGACTCACAGACTTAGAGAATGAACTTACGGTTACCAGGGGGGAAGAATGGGGGAAGGGATAGTTAGGGAGTTTGGAATTGTCATGTAGACACTGCTATATTTAAAATGGATAACCAGGGACTTCCCTGGTAGCACAGTGGTTTAGAATCCGCCTGCCAATTCAGGGGACATGGATTCGATCACTTGTCCGGGAAGATCCCACATGCCATGGAGCAACTAAGCCCATGTGCTACAACTACTGAGCCTGCGTGCCACAACTACTGAAGCCTGCACTCCTAGAGCCCGTGCTCCACAACAAGAGAAGCCACAGCAATGAGAAGTCTGTGCACCGCAACAAAGAGTAGCCCCTGCTCACTGCAACTAGAGAAAGCCCTTGCGTAGCAATGAAGACCCAACACAACCAAAAATTTAAAAAGAATTTTTTAATTAAAAAAAAAAAGTATAACCAACAAAGACCTACTGTATAGCACAGGGAACTCTGCCCAATGTTACATGGCAGCCTGGATGGGAGGGGAGTTTGGGGGAGAGTGGATACATGTATATGTATGGCTGAGTCCCTTTGCTGTGCACCTGAAACTATCACAACATTGTTAATCAGCTATACTCCAATATAAAATTAAAAGTTAAATAAAGTAAAGTAAAACCTGTTTCTTAGTTGTGACATAGTGAACTTTCCTAAAACAGATGTATGATTAGTTCACATTAGAGTAATGTTTATAGCAATAAGTGATTTCCTAAATATATTGAAAGATATACGAGAAGAGTCAGAAAAGCCATTTAGGGTTTTTCATTTGGATATTTTATATATATATAAATATTTATATTTTTTCTCATAGTAAGTAGTTTTATAACTTATCATTAGTTTAGTACATTTCAGTGGAGTATGCTAAGTAGGATGACCAACTTTTCCTTTCCCCAGGAATTTACCAGTTTTAAGACTGAACATGCCACATCCTAAAACTCCCTTAGTCTCAAGAAAACTAGTACTGTTGGTCATTCTAAAACGTGGTCATTTTTGAGAAGGTGGGATAATCAAGACATTAGTTAGGAGGTCTAACCTAGTGGAAATAATGTGTCTTCTTCCTTCTGACACTTTTTTATTTTTGTTAATTGTTTCTTTAGTGTTTGAAACATACATTATTTTTGAAACTTAGTGTTATGTTTGAAAACTTCTAAAATCAGTGGAGGTTATTAAAAGAAATAATGTTATCAGAATTAGTTTACAATTTTTAAATGCTTAACTGAGTTTCCAACTTTTTGTTGTTTTTGTTTAAAATAGGAACTATTGTAAGCATAGGTGACCCTAAGAAAAAATACACAAGATATGAAAAAATTGGGCAAGGGTAAGTATTTGTGACTGTATTACCAGAATATTCATTATTTCCTGGGTACCCAGCATGATATCTCTTTTGCCTGCTGACATTGAGCACTTCTGGTATTCTATGAGTAGTATCCTTGGATTTGTGTAAATAAGTAATGCGTTTATTTCTAGATGCTATTAAAATACTGTACTACTTAGCAGTGATTGTGCATTGTTTCTTCTTAAGTGTTATTTTGCGTTGGTGATAAGAAATTAGATGGGTGGGAAAATTGCCTGGCAAATATTTAAAAGACAGTAAGAAAATTTACTACAGGATTATAGTTTTAAAAACCTGCATTTTAATCACATCATTAAGTATGGATATTTAATTCTACTGATCTTCTGATTTTGTTCAATCATTTGTATTTTTAAAAAAATTATTATTTTTTTTTTTTGGCTGTGCCACATGGCTCATGGGATCTTAGTTCCCCGAGCAGAGACTGAACCCAGGCCTCCTGCAGTGGAAACGCGGAGTCCTAACCACTGCACCTCCAGGGAATTCCCAATAATTTGTATTTTTAAACTATGCTAACTGAAATCTTTTTTTCTGTTGCTTGGGAGCAAATGAACATCTTGAATTTTTAATGTTATTAATCTCTGGAAAGTGTTCTGTCAGTTTAGAAAGTGAGCTTGAGTCTTTTTGAAAACTTCCTTATGAATTTCTTTTTAAAAACCAAATTCACTTGTGGCACTGGTTTTAATAACAAGAAATTGAAAATCATGTTAATATTCTTCTGCCTGAGAATGGATAAACTGTAAATAGTATACTGGATAATATATGTAATAATTACAAGTGAACAAGGATAACACCTATCCATATGGATGACCATCCCCAATCCAATGTTGAATTAAAAAAGCAAATTATAGGAAAATACATAAAATGAAATCATTTATATGAAGTTAGAAAATTGGGGCTTCCCTGGTGGCGCAGTGGTTGAGAGTCCGCTTGCCGATGCAGGGGACACGGGTTCGTGCCCTGGTCTGGGAACATCCCACATGCTGCGGAGTGGCTGAACCTGCGCGTCCAGAACCTATGCTCCGCAACGGGAGAGGCCACAACAGTGAGAGGCCCGCGTACCACACACACACACAAAAAAATTATGTGAAGCATTTTCTATAGCGGTACACACCTATGGGTCTAATAAAGTATAGAGAAATACATGTAAATGATGCACATCAAATACAGAATAAATACCCAATATAGATTACTTTAGGGAGGAGGTATGATGCCTTTGGAAAGGGCACATAAGAACCTTCAAATTTATTTGTAGTTCTTTGTTTCTTAAACAGGGCAGTGGATCCATGAGTATATGTGACTTTTTTCTTTCTTTTCTTTATCTTTTTTCTGTATTTTTGTAGGTCTGAAATTTATGACAAATTTCTAACATAAGTTTTGGCCACAAGAATTGCCTCTTTTTCTTATTTTTTCCCCCTTTGTTTTTGCTTTTACTTCTTTTGAAGATGTTCAGTCTTAAACGTTCTTTAACCTCTTTTTAGTTCTGAGTATAAAGTCTTTGGATGTTATAAATGAGAATGATTTTGAAACCTTAAATCTGGTTATGTCTTTTTTTCCCTAGGGCTTCTGGCACAGTTTTCACTGCTACTGATGTGGCATTGGGACAAGAGGTAGCTACTTTTTCATACTTCTGGGTGTTACCATTAGCTTTTAATATGGGAAGAAACTAGATCTGCCTGTGAATAATCAGTAAGGAATCTCTTGCAGTTGAATATGTTGAAAGAATTACTCTAGGTAATTTTATAGCACTTTCCTTATTGAGGGGAAAAAAGAAGTAATTATGTGTTTGGTTTCATAAATAAATATTTTAAAAATTATTTTCCCAGCTTGGGATGAAAAGAGGATTAATTCCTGGCACTGGGCTGACCTTGCATTTAGATTTCAAGAGAAATCTAAAAATATTTAAGCTCTGTGTATTACAAAGAATTGTGCATAGGCAGTGTGGAAGTTAAAGTACTGCCTATGAGTAAATTATAATCTCATCGTATAGTATGTATGTAATAAATTAGATTATTAACTGATCTGTGTTTGTAATTTTCTAAGAGTATTAGGAAACTTGTTCTGACTTTTTTTTTCCTGTTTCCGTCATAGGTTGCTATTAAGCAGATTAATTTACAGAAACAGCCAAAGAAGGAATTGATCATTAATGAGATTCTGGTGATGAAAGAATTAAAGAATCCCAACATAGTTAACTTCTTAGACAGGTAAATATAAATATTTCTTAAACATTGGGAGAAAAATGTTGAAATTTTAAGTCTCATGGTTTTGGGGGCTAGCCAGTTTAGTTAGACTAAGGTTGAGTGTCAACACTGAAAAATAAACTTGAAGGAGGAGGAGAGGTTAAAAATAGCATATTACAGTTCAGAAGGTCCTTTTGCTACATAGCTATCACTTGGCAAGTGAGAGAAGGCAGTTAAATGAAGGACATTGCTGCTGGTGCTCATATGAATTACAAATGATCAGAAGCAGAAACATTAAGGAAACGTTGGCTATGATTCATGTCTTGACTGACAGAGATGACCGGCCACACAGTTTTTAAACATTCAAGTCAATTTTGATTTCAAATTTTGTCTTTCATGGGCAAATAGCATGTTTATCAAAACCTCACTTAATTTAGGAATTGATGTTAAATAGCAGAACAACAAGTAGGAGAGAAAATTATGTATCTTACATTTTTTATTTTTTAAATTTTTAATTTTTAAAAATTTTTGGCCGCACCATGTGGCATATGGGATTTTAGTTCCCCAACCAGGGCTTGAACCCGAGCCCTCGGCAGTGAGAGCTCAGAGTCCTAACCAGTGGACCGCCGGGGAATTACCTTACATCTGCTTATTTTTAAAGCAGTTACATATATGTGAATGAAAGAAGAATTGTAGAAAAATAAATGAAAATTATAGTAGTGATTGTATTGGAGATAGGGAATCGTAGGTGATTTTTTTTTAATTTCCATATTTAAATTTTTTTGAATGGGTTAAAAGAAAACACAGTTTTAGACTTTAGGGCTAGCTCTGGGCACCATGTTCATAGAAAGAAACTTGCCAGGTACATTTCTCTGCTTTTTAAAATAGTATTTCAAGTCAGTAAAGCATGGTGGTTAAAATAAGTCATAAGCTTTGGAATCAGTTGTGCTTGGCTTCAGGTTCTTGTTCTGGCACTTACTGGCTGTGTGACCTTGGATGAGTTACTTAGCCTTTCCAAGCCTCCATCTCTTCATCTGTAAAAAAGGACAAATCATTCCTGCCATACAAGGTTATTTGAATTGGAATAATCTACGTACACACTCAAGTTAGAATTGCGGGCAAAATTTTAAAGTGATTTGGGAAAATCATAATGACCCTCAGGTATTTTTTTTTTTTGTGCTGTTCCATAGCAACTTTTCAGTTTTCTTCCCAGCTATCAAAGCTACCAGCTTTCTAGTTTTTTTAATTAGGATCCCTAACATTTGAATTCTTCAATATAGAGTGCCACGTGTTTAGAAAAAGTGAAAGTGTGAATGTATTTTGTATGTTCTTTTTTTTAGTTACTTGGTGGGAGACGAATTGTTTGTGGTAATGGAGTACCTCGCTGGGGGATCACTTACTGATGTTGTAACAGAGACCTGCATGGACGAAGCACAGATTGCTGCTGTATGCAGAGAGGTGAGTTTGCTCCCTTTTTGAAAAGTTACAGTAACAATGTGGTTAACAGGATGTGAAAAGAAGCAAATTTTTAGTTATTATCCAAGCAGGATACTTTTAAGGGTGAGAGGGAGTGCCATTAAAAATAACACCGCTCAACAGTGGAAACAAGGACAAAGTGGTACACATCTTCACCCTAAGTATTAATTAATAAGTTTACTTGTGTCCTTATCGATCTCTTTAAAGGTGACCAATGAGATGATATTCATTAATGAATTTGAGACATACTGTTTGCTTAGGCTAGTAGAATTCTGCCACATTGCCTACATATAAGCCAAAAATGAGCCTTTCTTTCTTCCATGTAATCTTTTCCTACAGATGAGACTTAGGTTAATGATTTGCTTATTGTCATTAAAACTGCAACAGTACTTTCTTCAAGTACCCTAGGAATCATTGTCACAAAGGACAAAATTGTAAAAGTTCTTACGACTATTATGTTTCCTGTGATTTGGCTTTCAGCATTTTTACAGTGAATTATAAACTTTGTTCATGTAAGAACAGTATATGTGATGTTTTTCCTTTTTCAGCTTTTATTAGGTGTTTTTAGAAACTATTCTTTGAAACTTTTAATTCTAATGTAATTATGCTTCACCTAAGGGGAGCCCTCTTGACTCTTTCAGGAGGGAAACAATAATATATCCCTTAACAAAGAATGTTTGATCACTTAAAAGCTGATAAAAACTTAAGGATTTATCTATTTATACTTAATTTGTTTTTCTAATAATTTTTTTCATAATCAATATAAAATTATTTTAGTAGTTCCTCTAATTGTGATAACATTTGTTTCTATTTGTTAACACAAGAATTTTTCTGGGGATTTGTTCTTTTCAGGAATATACTTAAATACTTGGTAAATGTATTGCAGTAATACACAGTTAATCTGGTTTTTTTCTTTGAATAACAGATTATTTTGAGTGAGATTTTTGTTATTAATGATGTACAGACTTTATTTGTTGTTCTACTTTAGTGGGGGTAAAAAATAAAAACAGCTTTTTCCAAGTTACAATTTATACTCAGTTTACATTAAAAAAAACATAGCAAGTAGATTTTTAAAATTGAATTTAATTCTTGTTTTTAAGGAAGTAAGAGTAGTTCTTCTGCTCTTTTGACTCAGTGCTTTCTGAAATATGGCATAAGATGGAAGTGGTGTCCAGGATCATCATTGGTGTCTAGGGTGTGGGTATAGCTTTATGTAAAACCTACCATAGAAGAAATGAAGAAAACATTTTACATAGCATTGAACAGCTGGAGAGAACCAGACCCGCAGTGGCTTACATTGATTAGACTTTGGCATATTTCAGATTCAAATGGAAATGATAGCAAGTTTATCCTTTACTGTTGAAATGATTTCTAAAAAGCCTTGTGCATATTTACCAAGTGCTGCATACCTTTCGGCATTTAAACCTGAGCAGGCCTAGAAATCATGTAGACCCACCCACCATTTCATAAATGAGAACATTGAAGACTAAGTGATATTCTATGGTATTAAATAATCTGTGGCAGAAATAGGCCTAGATAAGACATTATATAATAATCGTCTCTGGATAAGAGCAGAGAGTGGGAAGAGGGGGATCTAATTATTTAAGGTGTCTTATTTTCACAACTGCATGTGACAGGATTTTTTTCTTCACAAATGTATTATTAGAGTGTCTTCTGCTGGTTACTAGAGGTGGTGCTCAGGTCATAAATAGTGTATGTGAACTTCCCTTAGACTTTTCAGGGACTGTTTCATTGATAGGTGTTTTTCTCCTGTTCAGTGTTTACAGGCATTGGAGTTTTTACATGCTAATCAAGTGATCCACAGAGACATCAAAAGTGACAATGTGCTTTTGGGCATGGAAGGATCTGTTAAACTTAGTGAGTAACAAGTGAATAAATAACATTTATATGTTACTTATAATTTTCTGCCTTTTGTTTAAGTAAAAACCCTCTTCTGCTATTAACATTTTTATGACAATACATGCAGTGGGGGAGAATAGTAGTAAAAAGATATGGACTGTCAGCTGGACAGCTTGAGTTTAAATAGCGGATCTGCTACTACTTGCTGAATAATTTTGGGTGAGTTACGTAATCTCTTTTTGTGTCCATTTTCTCATTTGTATGATAAGGAAAATAACAGTACCTATCTCAGAGAATTCTTCTGAGTAGTAAAAATGTAAAGCATTGAGGAACAGTGTCTGAGACTATTATAATGTTGGTGCTGTCTTCCAAACATAAAGTTGGATTTATCTCTGCTACCTGTTGGGGTAGGTTTTTGTCATTATGCTGTTCATCTTTCTCTGGATTTGGTAGGTGGTGGCCTAATTGGGGGAGGGCTGTATGACCGTTATGTCAGAGATGACAAGGTCTGAAAAAAACCATGTGTAAACCTCTTTCCCTAATTAACTTCTGTATCAGACATGGTAGAGTCATGGAAAAAAAAAAAACAAAAACTCCCTTCCTCTGCTGGCTATAATCTCAGTTCCAACCATGTCCTCTGGAGGATTCAAGAAGACCTTCTACTGAGGTTTCTCCAACTATGCAAAATTCAAGGCATTTCTTAGATCAAGAGACCAAAAACTTTTTCTTATGTTTGCCTAAAGAGTTTGGCTCCTTTTTTAACGTCTCTTTTTTTAAGATAGATACTCCAAAGGTTATTCAACCACAAGAAAAGGGGACCCAGGTTCTGTCAGATAGTGAGAATATATAGTTAATAATTGTAATTTTAGTGGGAAAACTAGAAATTGACACTCTCATACATTTTTGGTGGATACACAGGTAACTAAATTTGACTTTTTTAGTTAATATGTTACCATGGCTCTACCACTTACTAGATGAATGATCTTGGATAAGTTATCTAAAAATATGTATGCCTCAGTTTCCCCATTTGTAAAATGGAAATCATAACAGTAGTAAATATGCCTGTCTCATAAAGTTATCATGAGGTATGTTAATTCTTATGAGTTATTATACTTGGAACAGTTATAAGCACTCATTTTAGCTGTAAATGTTATGATTTGACCTAACAATTGCTCTTTTAGGATTCTCTCCTATAGAATTACTGAACATATGCACAGCAATAAGAACAAAAATGTTCTCTGCAACCTTGTAAAAAAGTCCAACAGTATCTTAAATGTCTAGTAGTACAGAAGTGATTACATTATGGTATTTTTATGTTCCGTGAAGTTGTGTAGTTACAATAGTGAGGTGGGTTAATGTACTAATATGGAAAGATATCTAAAAAATTAGGTTTTAAAAAGCAGTTTACAAAATATCCTAACTAGGTAAAATAAATCAGTCAGTTCACGGGTATTATTTGTACATTTGGAAATGCATAACGAAGAGTCTAAAGCTTACAAACCTAAATGTTAACAGTGTTTACATATGGAGTAGAATGGGTTTAACAGTAGAAGGAAGGAAAAAATTCTGGATTCTCATCTTGACTTTTCTACTAAATTAATACTGGGTACTAAATTAGGCATTCTGTTCTTCAGTTATAAAATGAGGTGGTTAGAATAGAGTAATGCTGGTGAAGACCTTGTAGGTACAGTTGCAGTTAAACATGCTCTTTTCCTAGGCTCTCTGCTGAGTCGGATGCTTATTATTATTAATTCTAGCTTCTGTTTATTTTCTTCAAAAGTAATTTCCACCTCCTGACCTTTGCCTGAGTCACAGTGGACATAGTTTTGGTGTCCGGCTTTGGTGACTTTTTCTTTTAGACCTTTTTCAACTTTATTAAAATTTTTAGGATAGAATTATTTAGAATAAAAGGCTTCCTGATAGAGCTTCCCTGGTGGCGCAGTGGTTGAGAGTCCGCCTGCCGATGCAGGGGCCACGGCTTTGTGCCCCGGTCCAGGAAGATCCCACATGCCGCGGAGTGGCTAGGCCCGTGAGCCATGGCCGCTGAGCCTGCACGTCCGGAGCATGTGCTCCACAACGGGAGAGACCACAACAGTGAGAGGCCCACGTACTGCCCCCCCAAAAAAAAAAAGGCTTCCTGATAATTTACCCTCTACTTGTGGGAAGTGAAAGTTAAAAAGTGAGAGTATATAACATCATCAAAATATTTGTAAGCCCATTCTGGTTTTCTTTATTAATACATTCTTAAAAATTAAGAGGCTGAATACTCAAATGTAATTAGTTAAATCATATTAAGTAAACTCTTAACCCATGGACACCATTAACTCAAGATGTTTTATTTTGTTTTATAGCTGACTTTGGTTTCTGTGCCCAAATCACCCCTGAGCAGAGCAAGCGAAGTACTATGGTTGGAACGCCATACTGGATGGCACCAGAGGTGGTTACACGGAAAGCTTATGGTCCTAAGGTTGACATCTGGTCTCTGGGTATTATGGCTATTGAGATGGTAGAAGGAGAGCCTCCATATCTCAATGAAAATCCTTTGAGGGTAAGACCAATTAAGCACCAGCCTTATTTTAAGAAAAATAATTTTCTTTAAATCATTTATTTAGACCTTGCTTTTACAGGCACTGGCCAAGAATTTAGGATACGAAGTTGATAAAACCTAGTCTCTGCCCTCACTCTACGTCTAAAAATGATTTGCTTCTGGCTTATTGAGTTGAATGTGTTAGGTAAAGAGTTTGTAAATTTTTGGTAAGCTCTGTGGTTTCTAAATTTGCACATAAGTAAGAATTTGGTCACTTTTCTGCAGAATTAAGGGGCTCTAGATATATCCTTCAGGTTGTTGACTTTGAACCTTGGCCTCTGTACCCCCAGGTACAAAGAGGAAAGCAGGGTCACATCTATGAGAAACCTGTGTAGGTGGCAATGTTAAAGCCCATATTCAAACAAAAGAGTGAGGGTTCTGAGAAACAGACGAAGTCAGTAGATTTTAAACAGTTATGTACGTATTCCAGCAGCTGAGGTGGAGAGTTCCATCTTTCTTTCTTTCTCTTTTACCTTTTACTTCTTTTAAATTATCATATATGACTCAATATCAGTAGTTAATAAGGAAATGCAAATCAAAGCCTCAACAAGATCACTTCACCCTTACTAGAATGACTGTAATCAAAAAGGCAGACAATGATAAGTGTTGGTGAGAATGTGAAGAAATTGGAACCCTCATACACTGCTAGTGGAAATGTAAAATGGTACAGCACTTTGGAAAACAGTTTGACAGTTCCTGTAAAAATTAACTTTGAGTTACCATGTGACTTGGCAGTTCCACTGCTAGATAAATAACAAAGGGAATTAAAAGCATTCATCCACCCAAGAACTTGTACACAAATGTTCATGGCAGCATTATTCATAATAACCAATAGGTGGAACACAGGGAATTTTTAGGGCAGTGAAAGTATTCTGTGTGATACTATAATGGTAGTTGCATGACAGTGTACGTTTGTCAAAACCCATAGAACTGTGCAATACAAAGAGTGAACCCCAGTGTAAACTACAGACTTCTGTTTAATGAAAGTGTGTCAGTATCGGTTCATCACTTGTAACAAAGTGTACCGTACTAATGTACGATTTTAATCATGGGGGAATTCTGTGTGTGTGTGTGTGTGTGTGTGTGTGTATGTGTGTAGGGGTGGTATATGGGAGCTGTGTGCTATCTGCTCAATTTTCTGTGCATCTAAAACTTCTTTTAAAAAGTCTATTGAGGATTTTGGTTTTTTTTTTAATTCCATTTCTAGGAATTCAAAGAAAATAGAGAATTACATAAAGAATACAAGGATTTTCCAAAGGGGATTGACTAAATTATGAGGCACCCATATAATAAGACACTATTCAATTCAGCCATTAAAATAATTTTATAGATCTAATCTGTTATTATTGATAGTAATGATGAGGGTGGGATACAGCTAGTTTTGTTTCGTTTTTTTTTTTAAGACTTTGTTTTTTTAGAGCAGTTTCATGTTCACAGCAATATTGAGAGAAAAGTACAGAGATTTCCCATATGCCCTCTCCCCCTACCCATGCATAACCTCCCCCATTATCACCATCCCTCACAGAGGGTACATTTCTTACCATCATTGAACCTACACTGACACATCATTATCATCCAGAGTCTATAGTTTACATTAGGGTTCACTCTTGATGTCATATGTCGTGGGTTTGGACAAATGTATACTGAATAACGTGTCCATTATAAAAGTATCTTAAAGAGTATCTTCATTGCCTTAAAAATCCTATGTGTTCCACCTGTCCATCTATAGCTATATAGATATAGCTAATTTAAAATTTCTTAAAGCAGTTTCAACAAATCCCATTGTTTTGAAATGTGGTATGACTTGGAAAAAAAATCTTAAGAAAGATAAATGGGATACTATATGTGGATGGTGGGATTGTGGTCATTTTTCTTTATACCATTTTATTATAGTGGTAGTTTTATTTATCATTATGTATTTATAATCCAAAAAAAGAAAAAGGTGAAGATAATTTTGAAAAAGAAGTCAGGGAAATGTAACATCTAAAAATAAAGTGAAAAATATCTAATCGAAATGGGTAGAAATAATAACCACACTTTAGTGTGTATGACAATTGTCTTTAAATACATAAAAAGATCCATAAAGTTTAAAGTACTCTCTAACTTTGCTGAGCTATCTTAAGTATGTCAGAGTTGTTCTTCTATTCTTAGGCCTTGTACCTGATAGCAACTAATGGAACTCCAGAACTTCAAAACCCAGAGAAACTTTCCCCCATATTTCGGGATTTCTTAAATCGATGTTTGGAGATGGATGTGGAGAAAAGGGGTTCAGCCAGAGAATTGTTACAGGTGAATTTGGAAATAATACTATTTTGGAAAAAAGCTGACTTTTTTGAGTAATGGGCAGAAAGTTTACATAGAGTTCATAATTACATTTCACTATCCATTCATTACCAGCAGCATGGCAGCTGCTGCAGTTCAGGATTTTATCTGCTGGGAATAAAATACCCATAGTACTGGGATAAATGTATAAGTTTTTCATATTACCAGGTCTCACACCAGTTCATTGCAGGCATGGGTATCTGGGTCATTTAACTGAGATTTTATAATATGAGAAAAACTAAAAAGACTACACTTTCAACCATAAAAGTGATGTAGTGATTATGTTGATTTTATATAAGTACTGAAATATGTGTTCGTTAAATAAATTATGATCCATAAAATAGTCTTAGGGGCTTAATTGAAATATTTGGCTTCTAAACTGGTGACGTTTACATTTATTTTCCCCCACTCTTTCTGACAGCATCCCTTCCTGAAACTGGCCAAACCATTATCCAGCTTGACACCACTGATCATGGCAGCTAAAGAAGCAATGAAGAGTAACCGTTAACATCATTGCCGTGGCCTCATATTCTTTTCTCCATTTTCTAAAAGAAGTCTTTTAATATATGAAAATTATTATTCTTTTGGGGTTTAAAGAAATGGTCTACATAACAAGGAGGAAAAAAACAAGCTACTATTTCCTGAAGACAACCAAGAAAAAATTGCAGAACTGAATGACAACTTTCTATTGAATCCCTTCTTTAGGGTCCAAAAGGAATTGTGGACTGAATCACTAGCCTTACATCTTTCAGCAGAAAGCCCATCAGGGCCATTTATCATGCTTGAGATTTGCATTTTATTTTGCTGACTTCATTATAATAGATCCCATTCATTGTCCCTTTTGAGGTATTTTCAGTACTTGAATGGCAGATTTGAGTTTTTCAGAGTATGTGTTTTTATCTGCTAGTCTTCTTTTCTCTCCATAACTTTCTTTTCCTTGACTTGCTCCTCTTGAGTTGCTTTGAGAAATGTTTCTTATGCCTAAATTGGAGGAAAGTGTGATAGAAAATATGTAGCTCCTTATATTGGCAAAGGAGTTCAATATCGTTTAACTTTGTATAGAAGTTAGAACCAGCTATTGTTACATGTAATATTTCAGTTCAGAGTTTGAACTGAAGGAAGGGAAGAAAAGAATGTGATTTTTACCTTTTTTAACAAATGTGAAAGAATCAGTTTTAAAAGTTTCATAATAGTGAGTTGTTTGGCATTTGTTACATGTATAGAGAGAAGACTAATAATCTATATTTATAACTAAATCATTGAAACAGAAAAAGAATCCCATTGACTCTACTTTCTTGCACTGTGTTTTTCTTTCTATGTCCTCTTAAGATTTGGCTTCAGGACTTTGGTTTGTGCCGCTAGTTTCCCCTTCCCTCTTTTTTCCCCTTCATTTTGGAAATAAGTTTCTGTATATGTTGTAATTTTAGCTAGTTTGTTTTTTAATTAACCCTTTCTCACCCTACTCCTCCTCCCCTTCCCATGGTAAATAATATAATAACCATTGAATTTTCAGAATTTAAAAGTTAACCTTTTTTTTTCCATTTAAAGGTAAAAAATACTTGGAGCTAGCAGAGACAAAGTGAGAGGCTTGAACCTTGGTGAGCTCTAAAATAGATAAGATTATATTCATGAAAGAGAAATGTCAGTTACTTAGAGATGCAGCTTCTGACCAGTAAACTGTAGAGATTTGTTATAAACATTGTTTCCAGCCCATTACCAACATTTTTACTGTCTGTGAGAACTTAAGTGACAGAGTACTTCTTGGTAAATTCATGGGTCATTTGAGATGTTGAGTTACTTTAGATTTTTTTCAAATAAGTAAATAATATTCATGTAAAAAACTGGAGAAAGAAAGAATAATGAAATGTGCTTGTTGATAGCAATACATTTTTTATTTTAAAGATTTAAAAAAGGTCTGTGACCTGTAACATTAATTATTAGAGTGCCCTCTCTTCTCCCTTCCCCTCCTCCCTTCTTCTTCTCTCATCATTTTAATTGTTTGGCTTTTGGAGGCAGTATTGTCCCTTCTGACATGCCAAGAGCCACATGAAAGAGAAAAATACGTGCTTTGGTTCTGGCTTTTTGTTCCCACCATTCGCTCCTAATTGACTTCACACCTACTTGCCATCCTGCAATAGTACAAATCATGAATAAAAATAATTTTGATGTTTTGGAGTACATTAGGAGAACTTAAATATGAGTTTTATTTCTTATCATTCCCGTCATATCTCTGTTAAGATACAGGTATAAGTATAGAAATGGCTGGTGGGGTTTTTTTTTTTTTTTAAATTGGTAATACAGGAAGGTTTTCACAAAAATAAGTAAGATAATTAGTGAAACTTGTATCTAGAGCACTTAATAGTCTCTGTTTTCAATTTGATTCTTGATTTCATTTTTCTCTGGATTATATTGGCCTTCTACAGCTGTTACTAAATTACTTTACAGAAATAAGCTGGTTTATTTCTGGTGGAAAGCTACAGCGTCTGTTGAGTTCCAGATTTGAACATTCTTTGTAAATAGTTCTCTGGATGGATTATGATAAAGAAGATGCTACCAATGAAATAGAAAACCAACTAGATGGTATAAGACTGTGATCCTCATGACCACTCTAGAAGGCACTTCCATGCGTAAGTCATAAAGGCCATATTCACTGAATGCAGTGCCAATGCCCCATTTTTATGCCTGTGACTCAACAAAGGTCTTTTCGGTTTATAGAAGCAGTTTGGGGTTTGTATTTACAACTTCCTTGATGGTTACCTGCATGTCCATTGCTGGCAACGGACTTTGTCATTAAAACCTGACTCCTAGGTTAAGGGAGCTACGCTGTGGTTTATTCTTTACTTACTTGGATAAACTAACTTGTAATAGAAATGTACTTTGGTTAATTTGAAATGTGTCAATTTTTGAATAATCTTAATCTTAAAAGCAATACAGAATTGTGATTTATTAATTTTAAATTAAAATGTTCACATGTTGTTGCAAGAAAAATTATATCTGAATCAAGATTCATGGTTTTTTTTTTTAATAACTGCCTTTTGTATTTACCTTTTTGTCATTACTTTAGAATGAAAATTCCCATTTAAATCTAAAAATTAGCTTAGTAGTCCTCTTTTGTTATTAAGACAATATTACTGTAGTATTTATTATATTTCAGACTCTCTGGCAGTCTAAAAGTTTCCTTCTCCTCTTGTTCCTTTTGCTGCTTTAAAAGGGACAGTTAAAACTGAGAAACCATGAAAATATTGAATATTTCATCCTACATAGAATAGTAAACAAGTAGAGTGATTGTGCTAGCATAAGAAACTAAGGCTAACACAACTCTGTTTTCATGTGTTGAGTGCCTGGCACACAGTACAAATTCTCTTCTCCTCAACATATAAGTATTAAGCTGCTTAAAATGTATCTAGTTACCACCAGTCCTAAATGACCTGTGCCTTTAATAAGCAATTTAAAACTACCTATGAGGATTTCTTTGTAGGGCTCACATAAATACATGTTTGTTTATATATACTGTATTCTAGCCAGAATAATTTTAGATCTGATCAGGCAGTAGCTATAGTTAGAAAAAAAAAATGGGTGCTTAAATTTGCATCAGTTTTTTAATCTAAAAGTTTTAAAATATACTGAGATCCATATCCAGTGAAATGTCAAAAAATCATTATGGAATATAGCTAAAATCCAGATTAAGATTCTTTTGGGGTTTTTTTTTAGTGAAATTATAGTAGTATAAAAAGCAGATTGTCTTCCTTGTCTCAACTGCTCCCACAATAAACAACTAAAATCAGTTTTTCCACAGTGTGTGTATATGAGTATGTGTAAGAAGGGGGAAAAATACACACACACACACAGATTTTATTTCTCACTAACACATTTATTGACCACTTTGACAAAGACACTGTGGTAGATATTGTGGGAATTACAAAGGAGAACCAAGCACTGGCCTGGCCTTGAGAGAACTGAAGTCTTTCTCATTCACCATTCTAGAATGTTGCCAAATGAGAGAGAAAGAAATGTATGATAATTCTGTCAAACATCTTTGGTAGGAATGTCTTGTGTGTTTTTTGTTTGTTTTGGGTTTTTTTGTTTTTGTTAGATAGAAATGGAACTAAGTGAAAGTAACTTGTCTTTTCTGTTTTGTCTTCAAATTTTATATTGACTTTTATTTTTAATTTAATCCCATTCAATTATTTAATTGTTACATTGACATTAACTGCTGTATTTGATGACCTTGTTCAATAATTTTGTTCTTTCAGGGCTAGAAATAAACTTTTTTAAATGTTCATTTTCCCTTTTCCTAAACTTTAATTCTTTCTTTAGATCAGAATAGCTTAAAAGAATAAATGTAATAGGTTTTCAAAGAATGTTCTAGTATTTTTAAGGATGAATATTTTTTAAACATGTCATGGCACCATGAATGTATTACAGAGCTCCAAATTAGAAAGGTTTTCAAAAATTAATGAGTAATAAGCATGAGCCTTCGCTCTTCTAAATCAGTTTCAGAATAAATTTGTTCAAAATGTTCTGGCTATCAGACCCAGGGAAGCACTTCTGATCTGTTGAAATACCTTCAATAATTTGGCCTGAAATTCTAATGCTTACCTAGGTGAAGTAATAAGAATCTTACTAGAATTTTTGTGTTAAATGCACCAAGAAATCTTTAAAAGTGCCATACATTAAGGCATCACTTCATTATACGCATTTAATTTGAATGTTGGATATGCTGACATGGAGAACGGGTGCATTATAGAGAGTTCACTATGAAAAAACAAAATTATACATTTTTTAGCCTGGAGTGGGGAGTGTAGGCAATGACTGCATAAAATATATTTGTTACACTATAAAACTGCTTTTTGCTATTCTGACATTTGTATTTCTTAAACTATAGCAAATGCCCAAAACATTTGCCTAAGAAAAGTTCAAAAATGCCTAGATGATTGATTTTATTGAAAAGCAGTATTTGTAGGAGCTTTACACATGCTTTACTACTACTTTGACATTTGTGACTTTTTTTAAATTAGGGAATTATTTTTTATTCAAATCATTTAACAAGTTTTTATCTTTGGAAGAGGAGGAAGAGTAGAACAATGAAAGGAAAGGTCTTTTTTGACCTTTATTTTAGGCTTTTAATAAAATAATATGCACAGATTAAAAAGTCAGGTAATCTTAAAGGAGTCATAAATAGTGCCAGTCCCCAGCTGCAGACTTTCTCACTGCAGAGTCCTGCTCCACAGAGGCATCTGCTTTTAACTTTGAGCTGGTTTTAGCATGCATTAATTTTCAGATTTCTATATTATATACTTATACAGGTATTTCTTTTTTTTTTTTTTACTTTTTTATTTTTTTTATTTTGGCTGTGTTTGGTCTTAGTTGTTGCAACACGGGCTTTCTCTAGTTGCGGCGAGTGGGGGCTACTCTTTGTTGCAGTGCGTGGGCTTCTCATTGCAGTGGCTTCTCTTGTTGCGGAGCACGGGCTCTAGGCATGCAGGCTTCAGTAGTTGCAGCACACAGGCTCAGTAGTTGTGGCACACACAGCATGTGGGATCTTCCCGGACCGGGGCTCAAACCTGTGTCCCCTGCATTGGCAGGTGGATTCTTAACCACTGCACCACCAGCGAAGTCCTACGGGTATTTCTTGACATTTCTGTATTTTTCTTTTTCTGGAAACTTCCTGTTACGACAGTTGAGAATTTAGTTACTATTATACCATCCCATTTTCCCATTTCTACTCCCTCTAGTCTCCCAATTAAGAAAGGTGGCAAAGTTTTATTTGATTAGCAGTCAGTTTTTACCTTATGACTATGTAGGACTGTTGTTCACTTGAGTTGAGTAATTTATTATCACATGTCATTTCTTGTGCAACTCTTTGCTTTTCTTATTGTTAATTTTGTCTTTTTGTTTCCTTTGAAAGTTTCTATGTTCCTATCGCTAAGTTTTTCCAAACTCACCACAAAAGCCCTCTGAAGACAATTTTCTGTAGAATTAAATGTCTTGGATAAGGACAGTTCCTTTTTCTTTCCGGGAACTTGATTAGGGCTCCAGTTTGGGCTCTTTCTCTACAGGCCTTCTGCCCTCGGGCATCTGAAACTCAGTTTCACTTTTCTCCTGACTTTAGATCCTTTGTTTCCTTTTGCTTGGTTTATTCCTCATTTTGGAGAAGTACATCTTTCATTAGTGTCCTGGAGAAGTACATCTTTCATTAGTGTCCTGAGGAAGGGTGCATATAGGTTAAGATTTTTAAGAGCTTGCATGTCTGAAAATGTCTCACATTTAATTGATAGTACAGGATTTTAGACTGGAAATAATCTTCCTTGAGAATTTTGAAGTCCCTGCTTCATTATCTTAAAAACCTGCCATTTCTGATAACATCTTTATATGTAACCCATTTTCCTGCCTCTCTGGAGCTTTTGTTCTGAAAATTTACCATGAAATGCCTTGGAGAGGGTCTATATGTTTAGGTTTCGGCAGGCCTTCATGATAACAGACTAATTTCCTTCAGATCTGGTAAATTCTTGTATTATTTCTTTAATAATTGCCACTTTCTGCCCCTGTTATTTCTTTCTGGAATTCCAGCATTAATCTCCTGTTTTTCTTATCTTCCCTGCTTTCCATCTCTTTGCCTTTTGTTTTTAACTTTCTGGGAGAATTTCCTTGATTTTATCTCTGACCCATTTTTGAACATATATCAACTATCTCATTTTTTGTTGTTTTACTTATTTTTTATTATTATTATTTTTTTTTTTTTTTGGCCTCGCCGTGCAGCCTGTGGGATCTTAGTTACCCAACCAGGGATTGAACCCGGAGCCACGGCAGTGAAAGTGCCAGGTCCTAACCACTGGACCACCAGGGAACTCCCTCAGGTTTTTAAGATCATTCTCGTTTTCTGATCTTTTTACAGCCTTCTGTTCTTATTTCATAAATTCAATATCTTCCCTGGTGTATTAAAAGAGTTTTTCCTTAGCTCAAGTTGCCATAACAAAATACCATACACTGAGTGGTTTCAACAACAGAAATTTATTTCTCACAGCTGCAGAGTCTTAAAAGTCCAAGATCAAGATGCCGGCAAAGTAGGTTTCATTCTGAGGCCTTTCGGCTTGTGGGTGGTCACCATCTAGCTGTGTGCTCACTGGACCCTCTTCTGTATATGTACACTTGGAAAGAGCAATCTCTGTGGAGTCTCTCCTTACAAGGACACTAGTCCCATCAAAAGATCCCACCCTCATGACCTCATCTAACTTTAGTTACCTCCCAAAGACCCCATCTCCAGATTCTATACAGTGAGGGGTAGGGCTTCGATATATGAATCGGGGGCAGACACAGACATTCAAGCCATAATAGGTCATTTTTTTAAAAGAGTTTTTTAGTTATCTCCAGGTTTGTTTATTTTTTCTGGGTTCTTTTTTTAAGTATAACACTGTCTGCAACTGCACTAAACGTTTCACATTGGGTTTTCTCAGTTCTCAGTGGGACCCACTGCTCATTCATTTCGCTCCTAGGTCTTTTTTTTCCTTTCTCATTTTTTCCAAACTATCTCATGACTTCCAACCCCTTTATCCCACCATCTCAACACTTTCTTCTCCCCTACTGCCACAATTCTCTGGGTTTTTGACTTTGCCTTCTTCCTTTTGGTCTCAGTGAAAGATGTTCTTCCTCTCAGTGGCCAGACTCAGCGGGGACCCTTTCGCAGTATTCCACCACCTCCCAGGTCTCCAGGCCACTTTGACTGATCCTAACTCTCCTATACCTTTTACCTATGCCTCTGTTCTTTCCAACCCTCAGCAAAACAAGCATGCTCACCTATCTTCCTTTTAAAACAGTTTCCTTTGACTTTCCTCAGGTAAACTTGTGGAAAGAGGAGACCATACTTGCTGTTTTTCTCATTATCATATTGCATCTACTGTCAACATGTCTTTGAAACTATCCGTACAAACGTCTCCAAATCACTGAATTTCCAAGAGATTCTCAAAACATCAAAAAGAAGA
Organism: Phocoena sinus; assembly: GCF_008692025.1. Taxonomy (NCBI): domain Eukaryota; kingdom Metazoa; phylum Chordata; class Mammalia; order Artiodactyla; family Phocoenidae; genus Phocoena; species Phocoena sinus. The sequence goes on along the minus strand of NC_045766.1, from coordinate 72,258,589 downwards.
CTTCCCTAGGGACTTCCCTGGTTGTCCAGTGGTTAACACTGTGCTCCCAATGCAGGGGGCCTGGGTTCGATCCCTGCTCAGGAAACTAGATCCCACAAGCATGCTGCAACTAAGATTCCGCATGCCCGCAACTAAGACCCAGTGCAGCCAAATAAATAAATAAATAAAGCAAAAAAAAAAAAAACAACAAAAAAGTGACTTCCCTTGACTGTTAACTAGCGTGCTCACTGGTGTATTTGAGAATTTCTAAGATTCTACTCGTTATCAGTCTTCCTTTATGCAAAATAGAGGACTTTTATTCCTAGCTTTTTAAAAGTGCTGTGACCAGATATTTATTTTGGGCTAAGGTCCAGAATATGATGCAGGTATGGATTTGGTAAGCTTTTAATCAGTAGGGTTCTGTTTTCACCACTGAATATAAAATATACAAGTAGCTCTTGGTAAACTTAGCAATCGGGAAGGAAGAGTGGTAAGGATAAAAAAAAGAGCAAATTCTTAAAAATCTCTTCAGAACGTAATTTGTACTGTACATTATTTGAGTAGTCTTAAAACGTGTGTTCTTTTAGCATATTAATGTGGGCACCCAAAGGAGAAAGGCTTACCTAAGAATGTGCAGAGTGATGGAGGAAAGCCAGCCCAGCCTTAAAAACCAGTCATAGATTCTTGGTCAGAAATTAAGAGTTGATGAGTATAAAGAGATTTTTATAGCCTGTGTAGTCCTGATTATAACTTTTTAACCTAGGCATCTTAGTTTTTGTTTAGGGGAAAAGACTAAAAATATTGCCTTTCTATAAAACAAAATATGTTCAGTATATAATGACAGCCTTTGTATAAATTTGTAACCCATAAGGTTGATTATTTTGAAATGAACAACACTCGTGGATATATAACTTCTGGTATACTCATTACTTTTTATCCACAGATCCCAGTTTATGTTCTGTAGCAGATGAAAACATTCATCCTAGTTGTGCTGCCCTTTTTCTTTTTAAGCAATCAAAATGGAGTAACAGTGCCACATACATTCTTGTCTTTCATTTTTAGATCTGTAGGTATATACAGTATTGCCATGAATGCACTGCCAAAAAATGTTTTTCTCTATTTCTTAATGAATTACTTTACCTTGACTTCTCCTATATTTAAAAACAGAAATGCACCATTTTCAAAAACTATTTGATCTGGGCCATAAGATTAAGGAATGTCTAACAGTACAATCTGATTCTGATTACTTTAATATATTGTCTTTAAAATATTTAAAGAGTTTTGTGGTTGAAGCTAGGAGACCTCTTAATCACATTCAGTATTCCTTACACTTCAGGATACTATAAGTTTTGCTTCTAGTAACTTTGTTGAAGAGCTTCGTTTTTCAATAAACTAAAAAAAAAAAAAAAAAACTTTAACCATTTGACGTTTTACTACAGACATTGCCACTATTTTGATCACACTCTTCTTGGTGATACAAGAAGTATTTAAATGTTTTGCCTTTTCTTTTGTTCATCTGTAGATCTTCTGGAGTATGTTCTAAGACCAAGGATTCATTGAAAAATAAGTTTAGGCCATAGGCTGTTCAATACATGGATCAGCCACTTTCATATAACTTGCATTGTCAGCCAAGCAAATACTTTTCCACTTCCTTTCATCTATGCATGTTTTACTGCTGATACTCTCCACTGTGTGCCACTGTGTGTCCTGTTTCAGTATTTATTTTAATGACTGCACAGGTGACCATGGTCTTGACACAAGAAGTCTAAGTACTTGAGTATTTCTTGCTGCACATTTCTTCATCACTAAGCATTGTAAAGCAGAGCTTTATTAAAGCTTTTTTTTTGTAACTTGGTTTCATCATATAGTTATTTGTGCTTAGGAGTTTCTTCTAAATAGAAATAAAATTGGAGTGTATAATTTTAAATTTTGCTGCCAATGGGAGAACCAGTTATGCTTTTAGTTAGTAACAGTATTACTCTAGTACACTGTGCACTGAAAATTGTTGCTGTGAATTGGTTGTTTTCTGTTTGTTTTGGGTGATAATAAAAGTGCCTACATTATAGGGATTCTTTTTTAGGGTCAGATGACCCTAAAATGACACATAAAATGCTTGGAATGTGCCTAACACATACTTAGCACTCGATAAGTGTGATCTATCACTTTTTTTTTTTTTTTTTTTTTTTGGCCACACTGTGTGGCATGCAGAATCTTAGTTCCCTGACCAGGGATTGAACCTGAGCCCCCCTGCATTGGAAGTGCGGAGCCTTAACCACTGAACTGACAGGAAAGTCCCCACCTATCACTTTTTTTAACCATATTCATTGGACAGCCTTTTATGACAATGCAGTAGCAGATAGTGGGGCTAATGAACTGAGAATGCTGCACAGAGCTATTTGCCCTTTCCCCCACCTCATCTTTTAAAAAATGTATGCATAATATATCTTAAGGAAATTATATTGCAAATATATGAAGACAGCCCCAATACATCATTGTTTGGTAACATACTATGAAATTACGTATTTCATTTTACAGTATTGCATAACTTGCAATATGAGACACTCTGTATTATATAGTTTGGATAATCATTTTCCTGAAAGAGATTAAAAAATAAAAAGAAAAAATACTTTGAAATTGGTTTATATATTATTAATAAGTTTGACTGTAAGTAACAGGTACCCAAGAGTGACTGAACAAGCAGGAATTTAAGTCACACCAAAAAAGTCCACTGGTAGTTTGGGTTGTCATAGAGTCCAGCGATGCCACCAAGAACTTGGGCTTTGTTCATATTTTCACTCCACCATTCTTCACACGTAGGCCTATATCCTTATGCCTGTTGCCACACAGATGCACAATGGCTGCTCCACCTCCAGTCTCAAGTCAGGCAAGAAGAAGAAAGGTGGGCAAAAGACAACGAGGAAAGCAGGAAGGAGCAGTGCATGTATCCAGTAAAGAACATGTTCCCAGAAACCCTTATTTTCTGTCTCATTGACCATAACTCTCATTTGGCTTCTCCTAGCTGCAAGAGATCTGGGGAAGAGTGTTTTTAAAAGCTGAGCACCTTGCCTCCCCAGACAAAATCAGACTTGTTAGTAAAGAAGGGGGAATGGATGTGGTATACAGCAGTGGCCACCATAGCTTGCATGTGAAAACTGCACAGTTTCAATTTTTTATAGCTCTTCCCCTTAGTCTGTTCATGCTGCTGTAACAGAATATCATACACTGAGTGGCTTATAAACAACAGAAACATTTCTCACAGTTCTGGAAACATTTCTCAGTCTGAGATCAAGGTGCCAGCAGATCTGGTATCTGGTGAGGTCCCTCTTCCTAGTTCATAACTCTGCTTCTCACTATGTCCTTATATGGTGGAAGAGGCAAAGGAACTCCTTGGGGGTCTCTTATAAGGGCACCCTCATGACCTAATCATCTCCCAAAGGCCCCACCTCTTCATACCATCACATTGGGGGTTAAGTCTCAACCTATGAATTTTGGGGGAGACAAACATTCAGTCTCTGGCATCACCTTTCACATCTGTTGTCTCCTTTGATACTACATAGCTCATTTTTACATAGAAGAAAAAGGGTCAGAGAGGCTGAATAATTTACTCAGTAATGACCCAGCTAGAATTTCAGCCTTTCCATTACCCATCAACTCCTCGAGAGTTAACTGGAAACAACTCGGCTCCATAGGCCTCACCTCAGCTGTATAGATAGCTGATTTTGAAGGAATGTAATTGTTTACATAGCTTATGAAAACATAAATGCAATTTCAATATGGTTGCAGTGTTACACATTTAGTAATCCATCAGTGGGAAGAGACTACAAGTAGCTGCTATGAATTCTTGATACCCAGAGCAGGAGCAGAGATGACCCACTTGCCCAGTGCAAATGGTCTTTCATGGCTTTGCCTTGCCTTTGAGTTCCCTCTAGAGGGCGTTGCTGCCACTGACAATCTGAAAGATCGATCCTGCGGAACACGAAGAAAACATGATTCTTGCCACTGCGGTGTGATACTCAGGTTTACAACACTACTCTGGAAGAATTTAGATGTAACAATCTGTTTAGAAGCACAGACTCTCTTGGTTCTTTAGTCAAACTCAGTATCAGCAAAGCCACGTTCTTGTGGGGAGAAAACTAGGTGAGGCATCTCCCCCAACTTTCCGGTGCTCCAGAAAGCCCAACTCCTGTAATCATTTTTATTCTTTAAAAAATGTTTATCTACATAAGTAAAACAGGAATACATTCTCATTTCATAACTAACAGCAATTCAGGTTTACTCAACTCCACTCCAAGTCCCTTTCCTGAAGGAAATCTTACCCATTTCTGTCTTTTCAGACTTTTCTCTATGTATTACATCTAGACAGTGACAGTAATGTAGACCAGGCAGTTCCTGAAGTGTGCAAAGAACATTTAGTTTTGTTTCCCTCTCTTCTAATCCATTTTATGAGGCTAGTTATTACCTGTTCCCTGGATGAAATTTAGAGCGAAGACTCAGGCAGTTTTACCAGCAAGTTCTATAAATATTCAAGGAAAAATAATTCCAATCCTGCACAAACTATTCCAGTATGTAGAAAACACTCCCCAAATCCTGTTATGAGGATAGCATAAAGTGTGATACCAAAACAACATGTGAAAGGGAAAATTACAGGGCAGGCTTATTAATGAAAAACCAAATATGGCAATGTATAAAAAAGGTAGTACATCCCAATCAAGTAGAGTTATGCACAGTTAGTAAAATTTTACATCAATTTAATTTACCGTATTAGTATATTAAATGAGCATCTCAAAAGGTGAAAAAGAATTTAGTAAAATTCAATATCAACTCAATTTTTAAAACAATATATTTTAGCAAAGTAGGACTGTACTTCTTTAACCTGATGAAGTGTATGTACAAAAAACCTGCAGCAAGAAATCATAGGGACTTCTCTGGTGGTCCAGTGATAAAGACCCCACACTTCAACATTCACAGAAAGATACACAAGATGAAAAGGCAGAGGGCTATGAACCAGATGAAGGAACAAGATAAAATCCCAGAAAACAACTAAATGAAGTGGACATAGGCAACCTTCCAGAAAAAGAATTCAGAATAATGATAGTGAAGATGATCCAGGACCTCAGAAAAAGAATGGAGGCAAAGATCGAGAAGACGCAAGAAACGTTTAACAAAGATCTAGAAGAATTAAAGAACAGAGATGGACAATACAATAAGTGAAATGAAAAATACACTAGAAGGAATCAATAGCAGAATAACTGAGGCAGAAGAACGGATAAGTGACTTGGAAGACAGAATGGTGGAATTCACTGAAGTGGAACAGAATAAAGAACAAAGAATGAAAAGAAATGAAGACAGCCTAAGAGACCTCTGGGACAACATTAAATGCAACAACATTCGCATTATATAGGGGTCCCAGAAGGAGAAGAGAGAGAGAAAGGATCAGAGAAAATATTTGAAGAGATTATCGTCGAAAACTTCCCTAACATGGGAAAAGAAATAGCCACCCAAGTCCAGGAGGCACAGAGAGTCCCATACAGGAGAAACCCAAGGAGAAACACGCCGAGACACATAGTAATCAAATTGGCAAAAATTACAGACAAAAATTATTGAAAGCAGCAAGGGAAAAACGACAAATAACATACAAGGGAACTCCCATAAGGTTAACAGCTGATTTCTCAGCAGAAACTCTACAAGCCAGAAGGGAGTGGCATGATAAAGTGATGAAAGGGAAGAACCTACAACCAAGATTACTCTACCTGGAAAGGATCTCATTCAGATTCGAAGAAGAAATCAAAAGCTCTACAGACAAGCAAAAGCTAAGAGAATTCAGCACCACCAAACCACCTCTACAACAAATGCTAAAGGAACTTCTCTAAGTAGGAAACACAAGAGAAGAAAAGAACCTACAAAAACAAACCCAAAACAATTAAGAAAATGGTCATAGGAACATACATATCGATAATTACCTTAAACGTGAATGGATTAAATGCTCCAACCAAAAGACACAGGCTTGCTGAATGGATACAAAAACAAGACCCATATATATGCTGTCTACAAGAGACCCACTTCAGACCTAGGAACATATACAGACTGAAAGTGAGGGCATGGAAAAAGATATTCCATGCAAATGGAAATCAAAAGAAAGCTGGAGTAGCAATACTCATATCAGATAAAATAGGCTTTAAAATAAAGAATGTTACAAGAGACAAGGAAGGACACTACATAATGATCAAGGGATCAATCCAAGAAGAAGATATAACAATTATATATGCACCCAACATAGGAGCACCTCAATATATAAGGCAACTGCTAACAGCTATAAAAGAGGAGGAAATTGACAGTGACACAATCATAGTGGGGGACTTTTAACACCTCACACCAATGGACACATCATCCAGACAGAAAATTAATAAGGAAACACAAGCTTTAAATGATACAATAGACCAGGTAGATTTAATTGATATTTATAGGACATTCCAACCAAAACCAGCAGATTACACTTTCTTCTCAAGTGCACACTGAACATTCTCCAGGATAGATCACATCGTGGGTCACATATCAAGCTCAGTAAATTTAAGAAAATTGAAATCATATCAAGCATCTTTTCTGACCACAACGCTGTGAGATTAGAAATCAATTACAGGGAAAAAAACATGAAAAGACCAACACATGGAGGCTAAACAATACGTTACTAAATAACCAAGAGGTCACTGAAGAAATCAAAGACAAAATCAGAAAATACCTAGAGACAAATGACAACGAAAACACGATGATCCAAAACCTATGGGATGCAGCAAAAGCAGTTCTAAGAGGGAAGTTTATAGCAATACAGTCCTACTTTAGGAAACAACAAACATCCCAAATAAACAATCTAATCTAACTGTACACGTAAAGGAACTAGATAAAGAAGAACAAACAAAACCCAAAGTTAGCAGAAGGAAAGAAATCATAAAGACCAGAGCAGAAATAAATGAAATAGAAACAAAGAAAACAATAGCAAAGACCAATAAAACTAAAAGCTGGTTCTTTGAGAAGATAAACAAAATTAATAAGCCATTAGCCAGACTCATTAAGAAAAAGAGGGAGAGGACTCAATAAAATTAGAAATGAAAAAGGAGGACTTACAACAGACACTGCAGAAATACAAAGCATCCTAAGAGACTACTACAAGCAATCCTATGCCAGTAAAGTGGACAACCTGGAAGAAATGGACAAATTCTTAGAAAGGTGTAACCTTCCAAGACTCAACCAGGAAGAAATAGAAAATATGAACAGGCCAATCACAAGTAATGAAATTGAAACTGTGACTAAAAATCTTCCAACAAACAAAAGTCCAGGACCAGATGGCTTCCCAGGTGAATTCTGCCAAACATTTAGAGAAGAGGTAACACCCATCCTTCTCAAACTCTTCCAAAAAATTGCAGAGGAAGGGACACTCCCAAACTCATTCTATGAGGCCACCATCACCCTGATACCAAAACCAGACAAAGATACTACAAAAAAAGAAATTTACAGACCAATATCACTGATGAATATAGGTGCAAAAATTCTCAACAAAATACTAGCAAACAGAATCCAACAGCACATTAAAAGGATCACACACCATGACCAAGTGGGGTTTATCCCAGGGATGCAAGGATTCTTCAGTATATGCAAATCAATCCATGTGATACACCATATTAACAAATTGAAGAATAAAAATTATATGATCATCTCAATAGATGCAGAAAAAGCTTTTCACAAAATTCAACACCCATTTATGATAAAACTCTCCAGAAAGTGGGCTTAGAGGGAACCTACTTCAACATAATAAAGGCCATATACGACAAACCCACAGCAAACATCATTCTCAGTGAAAAACTGAAAGCGTTTCCTCTAAGATCAGGAACATAACAAGGATGTCCACTCTCACCACTATTATTCAACATAGTTTTGGAAGTCCTAGCCATGACAAACAGAGAAAAAAAGAAAAGGAATACAAATTGGAAAAGAAGAAATAAAATTGTCACTGTTTGCAGATGACATGATAATGTACATAGAGAATCCTAAAGATGCCACCAGAAAAGTACTAGAGCTAATCAATGAATGTGGTAAAGTTGCAGGATACAAAATTAATGCACAGAAATCTCTTGCATTCCTATACACTAATGATGAAAAATCTGAAAGGGAAATTAAGGAAACACTGCCATTTACCATTGCAACAAAAAGAATAAAATGCCTAGGAATAAACCTACCTAGGGAGACAAAAGATCTGTATGCAGAAAACTATAAGACACTGATGAAAGAAATTAAAGATGATAGCAACAGATGGAGAGATATACCATGTTCTTGGATTGGAAGAATCAATATTGTGAAAATGACTATACTACCCAAAGCAATCTACAGATTCAATGCAATCCCTATCAAATTACCAGTGGCATTTTTTATGGAACTAGTACAAAAAATTTTTAAATTTGTATGGAGACACAAAAGACCCTGAATAGCCAAAGCAGTCTTGAGGGAAAAAAATGGAGATGGAGGAATCAGACTCCCTGACTTCAGACTATACTACAAAGCTACAGTAATCAAGACAATATGGCACTGGCACAAAAACAGAAATATAGATCAATGGAACAAGATAGAAAGCCCAGAGATAAACCCACACACCTATAGTCAACTAATCTATGACAAAGGAGGCAAGGATATAAATGGAGAAAAGACAGTCTCTTCAATAAGTGGTGCTGGGAGAACTGGACAGCTACATGTAAAAGAATGAAATTAGAACACTCCCTAACACCATACACAAAAGTAAACTCAAATGGATTAGAGGCCTAAATGTAAGAGCAGTCAATGTAAAACTCTGAGAGGAAAACATAGGAAGAACACTCTTTGACATAAATCACAGCAAGATCTTTTTTGATCCACCTCCTAGAGTAATGGATATACAAATAAACAAATGAGACCTAATGAAACTTAAAATCTTTTGCACAGTAAAGGAAACCACAAACAAGATGAAAAGACAACCCTCAGAATGGGAGAAAATATTTGCAAACGAATCAACGGACAAAGGATAAATCTCCAAAATATATAAACAGCTCATGCATCTCAATATTAAAAAAACAAACAACTCAGTCCAAAAATGGGCAGAAGACCTAAATAGACATTTCTCCAAAGAAGACATACAGATGGCCAAGAAGCACATGAAAAGATGCTCAACATCACTAATTATTAGAGAAATGCAAATCAAAACTACAATGAGGTATCACCTCACACCAGTTAGAATGGGCATCATCAGAAAATCTACAGACAACAAATGCTGGAGAGGGTGTGGAGAAAAGGGAACCCTCTTGCACTGTTGGTGGGAATGTAAACTGATACAGCCACTATGGAGAACAGTATGGAGGTTCCTTAAAAAACTAAAAATAGAATTACCATATGACCCAGCAATCCCACTATTGGGCATATACCCAGAGAAAACCATAAGTCAAAAAGACACATGCACCCCAATGTTCATTGCAGCAGTATTCACAATAGCCAGGTCATGGAAGCAACCTAAATGCCCATTCACAGATGAATGGATAAAGAAGATGTGGTACATATATACAATGGGATGTTACTCAGCCATAAAAAGGAATGAAATTGGGTCATTTGTTGAGACGTGGATGGATCTAGAGACCGTCATACAGAGTGAAGTAAGTCAGAGAAAAACAAATATCATATATTAACGCATATATGTGGAAGCTAGAAAAATGGTACAGATGAACCGGTTTGCAGGGCAGAATTTGAGACACAGATGGAGAGAACAAACGTATGGACACCAAAGGGGGAAAGCCGCGGGGGGGTGGGGGTGGGGGTGTGAATTGGGAGATTGGGATTGACATGTATACACTGATGTGTATAAAATGGATGACTAATAAGAGCCTGCTGTATAAAAAAATTTTTTTAATTAAATTAAAAAGAAAAAAATGACCCCACACTTCCACTGAAGGGGGCCCGGGTTCGATCCCTGGTCAGGGAATTAAGATCCCACATGCTGTGCGACATGGCCAAAAAAAAAAAAAAAAAAAATCAACTCAGTGGTGAAGCACTGAAAGCATTCTTTTGAGGATCAGAATAAGGGAAGGATACCCATATTCACCACTTTGATTTAAATTTGAAGTTGAAGACCCTAGTTAGTGTACTAAGATAAAGAAAAGATGTAAGAACTGGAAAGTAAGATTAAAAACAACCCTGTCATTGGCAGATAAGGTTGAGAATGCTGGAAACCCAAAAGAATACATGATGAATTATTAGAATTAATAAGAAATTTAGCAAGTTTGCTGGATACAAAACCAATGTGCAGAAGTCAATTCTATTACTAAACACTAGCAACAACTAGAAAATATAATCTTAAAAGTCTACCATTTATAAGAGATAAAAAATATAGAATACCTAGTACTAATACCAAAAAAGCACATGAAGTTTATAAAGAAAATGTGAAGATTTTTAAAAATTTTATTGAAGTAAAGTGGATTTACAATGTGTTAATTTCTGCTGTACAGCAAAGCGATTCAGTTATACATATATACTTTTTCATATTCTTTTCCGTTATGGTTTATCACAGGATATTGAATATAGTTCCCTGTTTTATACAATAGGACCTTGTTGTTTATCCATCCTATATATAATAGTTTGCATTTGCTAATACCAAGTTCCAAATCCTTTACTCCCCCACCCACCCCCTTGGCAACCATAAGTCTGTTCTCTGTGAGTCTGTTTCTGTTTTGTAGATATGTTCATTTCTATTTTAGATTCCACACATAAGTAATATCATATGATATTTGTCTTTCTCTTTCTGACTTACTTCACTTAGTATGATAATCTCTAGGTCCATCCATGTTGCTGCAAATGGCATTATTTCATTCTTATTTATGGCTGAGTAGTGTTCCATTGTATATATATATCACATCTTCTTTATCCATTCATCTGTTGATGGGCATTTAGGTTGCTTCCATGTCTTGGCTATTGTAAATAGTGCTGCTATGACCATAGGGGTGCATGTATCTTTTCGAATTATAGTTTTGTCTGGATATATGCCCAGGAGTGGGATTGCTGGATCATATGGTAACTCTGTTTTTAGCTTTTTGAGGGACCTCCATACTGTTCTCCACAGTGGCTGCACCAACTTATATTTCCATCAACAGCATAGAAGGGTTCACTTTTCTCCACAGCTTCTCCAACATTTATTATTTGTAGACTTTTTAATGATGGCCATTCTGCCTGATGTGAGGTGATACCTCATTGTAGTTTTGATTTGCATTTCCCTAATAATTAGCGACGATGACCATCTTTTCATGTGCCTGTCGGCCATCTGTATGTCTTCTTTGGAGAAATGTCTAGAAAATGTAAAGATTTCATTGAAAGATTTAAATTTTTGGATTGGAAATTTCTTTATGGATAGTTTCAATTGTGCATGTTTAAATAAAATTAAAATTATGAAACAATTCCATTTAACCCAGAGAAACATTGGTTCAAAATCCGAAATATATAGTCCCCTGAATTTTGGTATAACGAGGCACTTCCTAGGAGCCATGAAGTGGCTTGTGTACTAATCTAGCACCTTTGGATAGTTTTTGTTTGTATGAGCCATGCAGCCAATACCCATCCATTTGCTATTCCTAGTTCTTTGGGGGAACTGGTCCCTAGAGAGCCACATCTCCTTATTGGCTGCTAACCATTCTGCCAGTCAAGAAACTTCATCAAATTCTAGAAGCCTCTTCTCACTTGGAGTTTTGTTGTGAAAGTTAAATTTTGTGATGCCCATAAAATGTTTAGTGCATGGTAAGAGCTCAATTAATAGCTATTTACGTTTTTAAAAATATTCTAGAGGAACTTCCCTGGTGGTCCAGTGGGTAAGACTCCATGCTCCCAATGCAGGGGGTCTGGGGTTGAATCCTGGTCAGGGAACTAGATCCCACATGCATGCCACAACTAAGAGTATGCATGTTGCAATGAAGATCCCACGTGCTGCAACGAAGATCCCACGTGCTGCAACGAATATCCCACGTGCTGCAACGAATATCCCACATGCTGCAACAAAGACCCGGTGCAGCCAAAATAAATAACTTTTTAAAAAATAACTTCTAGGGACTTCCCTGGTGGTCCGGTGGTAAAGAATCCGCCTTCCAATGCAGGGGACGCAGATTAAATCCCTGGTCAGGGAACTAAGATCCCACATGCCACGGTGCAACTAAGCCTGTGTGCCACAACTACTGAGCTCATGCACCTCAACTAGAGCCCGCTTGCCACAAACTACATAGCCCATGCGCTCTGGAGCCTGTGCACCACAACTAGAGAAGAGAAAACCCACAGGCCACAACTAGAAAGAAGCCCATACACTACAACGGAGAGCCTGTGCGCTGCAACGAAAGATCCCACGTGCCTCAATGAAGATCCTGTGTGCCACAACGAAGACACAACACAGCCAAAAATAAATAATAAATAGATCTTAAAAAAAATCTTCTAGAGGACAAACTTAGGGCAACCAAATGGTAACCGAATAAAGTATGGAAAAAAAGGTTCTTCACTAAGCAATGGATCTATATAAATGTCTAAGTCTAAAGAAATGTCAGAATTATAGTTATGAACAGGAGGTATCATTTATACAGTTGGGCATTGTGGACATGATAGAACTGAGTTTTACACGTCACTTTTGCTTCCAAATAGGATGTAGTAGGTTGCAGCAGGACAATGTGCCTGCTACAACAACCTTAAAAAATGCAGAATAAGTTAAAAACATCATATTTTAAAATATATTAGAGGACTGTGAAATGACTAAGACTTTTTACCTTATTTTACGTAAACTAAAATTCCAGAGAGGGGAGGGCCCTTCTGAGGTGAATTGATAATCAGTGGCTGTTTTCTTTTGTGGAAACATTTGCTGGTTCTAGTTACAGGCTGAGGATCAGTCTTAACCTAGGCAGAGGTTGTCTACTGGGGCAGAGAAAACCCAGAGGAACTTTTGGTGGTCATGTGGGACTATTGGGGAAGTTTGAAAACCAGAAGAGCCTCAGTGCATGGCTGATTTTCTGCGTGGGGCATTTGCTGTGTTCGAGACCTCCTTGGGAGGCTGCGGACCTGGGCCAAAACTTTTTAAAAGTCATGGTGTTTAGGAAACCATGCCCCATTAGAGGGACATGGCCTCCTCAAACACATGGCTACTCTCTCCCTTGGAACATTTCTCATATTTTGAAGCTGAATAGCTGGAGGTGAAAAAGCTAAGCTCAATGTCTCTAAAGAACTGAACTGAATAGTACTGTAGTATTTCAGGTCTGAGGAGATATACCCCGGAGGAACATGGATGAACCAGAAGTGGAATGAGTCCAAGTAAGAAGGAAACCTTGCCAAGACCCAGCTCGATCCCTAATTAGATTGTGATTATCAGACCCTCACTCTATCAACCTAATGGAGGGAAGGGGGAACTCTCACTGGGAGATGATGTCATGTGGTGGCTCACTCTACAGTTCTTTTATACACACTGTCTGGCACAGAAGAAAACATTACCAAGTCTGTGAAGAGGCAGGAAAACATAATAATCAAAAGAGAAAAATGAACCATTGAACTGGACCAACAGATGATTAAAATGTTGAAGTTAGCAGACAAAGAATGAAAAACATAAAACTGATGAAGAAGATAAGACAGAGGAAAAGATGAACAAAATGGATGAAAAGATGGAGACTTTCAATGGATAACGAATCTATTTTAAAAATTATAAAAACAAATCAAATTCTAAAATTGAAAATACAATATTAAAAATTAACACTGTGCACAGATTTGATAACAGACTGGAGATTATAGAAGAATTAGTAAACTCAAAAACAGGTCAATAGAAAACATTCAAACTGAAACGTCAAGAGACAAAAAAAAGATGATACAAAGTATAAAACATATGGTGAACAAGGTCAAATAATCTTACATATGTAATTGGACTCCCAGAGGAACAGAGATAAGAGAATGGAGCAAAAACAATAGTGGAAGAGACAATGGCTGAGAATTTCCCCAAACTGATGAAAGATGTCAACCCACAAATTAGAGAAGCTCAGGGAAACCCAGGCCAGATAAATAAAAGGAAAACCACAGTAGGGAACAAAATAGTCAAATGGCTGAAAATCAACAACAAAGAGAAAATATTAAAAAGCAGCTAGAACTTTCTCTTTGTGCAGCTGTCTCTACACTGGGGACTCTTTCCTCTGAACTCTAGCTGCTTTGGTGTCTTCCCCTCAACACAAGGAGACCACCAGGCTCCTCTTGGTTTCCCCTACCTGTGACTGTCCTGGAGACTCTTGCCAGGCAGTAAACTGGTGCATTTGGGGGGGGCTCACCCCATTTATTGTCCATCTCTCAGGGATCACCATTCTTTTTTGCCTTATATCAAATGTTTTTTAAATGTTGTTTCAGGGACTTCCCTAGTGGTCCAGTGGCTAAGACTCCGTGCTCCCAATACAGGGGGCCCGGGTTCGATCTCTGGTCAGGGAACTAGATCCCACATGCCACAACTAAGAGTTCACATGCCGCAACTAAAGATCCCACATACTACAACTAAAAGATTCTGCATGCTCCAACTAAAAGATCCCATATGCCGCCAATGAAGATCTTGCGTGCCGCAACTAAGACCCAGTGCATCCAAATAAATAAATAAACAGCTATTAAAAAATAAATGTTTCATATTTCTTGTCTGGTTTTTTAGTTGTTACAGTTGGAAGGGTAAAATCTGATTTCTTATTCCATCTTGGCTGGAAGTGGAAATCTCAAAAAGATTTACTTTTAAACTGAGGAAATGTGCCAAGCTGAGCTTACATATATACTATTAAAACTCAATAACTACAGAAATTGTTTATAAGGAAGACCAAGAAAAGCTTTTGTTTGTAAAGGACTACTTTATCACTGGCATTGGTTAGAATTTGCTGACACGTGTGATGATTAAAAGCAAACCACACTGTAGTCGGTTTTATTATTTTTTTAACCTTCTTTACAGTCAGTGCACACCCTTATTGCTTGTGCCTGGTGCACAAGGCTCCCAGCACCCCACCCTTGGTATTCCATAGTATACATCTCCACTCTATTCCAAAAATCGAATACGGCCAAAATTGAATTCATCTTCCACAATAAATCTGGTATTATTATATTTTCCACCTATCAGGATATCGTATTAAAATTATGTATGTCTCCCCACAATTAGACTGAGGGCTTGCAAGAGAAATATTACTTCATGTTTACATTAAAAAAAAATGCTTGTTGAAAGAATCGTGCTTTAATATATCAGACTGAAGTCACTTTCCTCTTTGTTCAGAAAGAGAATGATAGATTTATTGCACAGACTTACTAAGCTCTTGTAGGCCAGTTACTATTTGGTGCTGGCTGGGGCTACAATGGTGAATAAGACCAGGTTCTGCCCTCCTGGGGAAGTGTTCTCAGTTGAGGAGAGGCGGGTCAGAGATATAGAGGAGGCACATCGCAATGCCAAGGGGAAAGATCACCATCGAAAAACCAGAGAAGAAAAGCTTGGGCCAGGCCTCAAAGTGCAACCAGAGCAGGAATGTGGTCCTTCGCTTTTGACCAAAGGGAAAAAGGATTAGTGGAGGGAGACGCCGTATAGTAGCTGCGGTCCGCCTTAGCCCTATGGGGGTTAAAAACTTGAGAGCAGGCTGTAAAGAAGTCTCAAACCCGTTCTGCAATGTTCAGATCGCAGTTTCTACAATCCTCACGCGCCACGAGGAAACAGCCGGGTCCGCGACCGAAAGCGCAGTCCTGACGCCAGGGGCGCAGACCGTCAGAAAGACGTCCCGGGCGGGCGGGGGAGCATGCGCCGCCGGAAGTGGAGGGAAGGCGGGGCCACGCCCCCAGCGCCGAGCCCTTGCTTCCCTCCCCCGCCCCCTGCACGCGGCGCGGGCGGGGCTGAGGCGGAAGGGCACCGAAGGAGGTGACGTTGTAAACGAGCGCCGGCTTCTCGGCAGTGGCTCTAGAGGAAGCTCGGCGGCTGTAGCCGCTGTAAGCAGGCCGGACGTCTGCTGGCTGACGGGCTTTCCCCTAAAGCTGGCGAAGGCGGGGCCGCAGTCCGAACTGCTGCAGTATCTGGACCCACGGCGGGGCAGGTGCCGGTAGCGAGGGATGTAGGTAAGCGAGAGCCCGGGTGTCAAATACGGCGAATGACTGACGGACCAGGCTGGCTGGCCATTCTCGCGCCAGTGCGCGCCAGCTCAGCACCCTGGCCTGGAGGCCTCGAGCGCTGCTCTTCCCCCACCGCCGAACCAGAGGCAGCGGATTTCTCCCCGGGCGCTGTTGTGCCTTTCTGGGGGCGGGGAAGGAGCTCGTCCCGAGGGACCAGTGTCCCCTTTTTCTCGCCAGTCCGAGCTGTACGACGCAGAAGCGGAGAGGGCTAGCGCCCCCGGCCGCTCTTCCTGAAGCCGGGGGAATCTTTGAGCGGAAGAGCTGCTGGTAGAGGTCCTCCAGCTCCTGCCGTCTTGGGTTTTATTTGTTCGGACAATTCTGCTTCCTTCCTGCCTTTGGTTCCATCCTCACACTCCTGGGACCCTGTTCTAGTGAACGGGTATGGCACAATTGAACATTTGGGCGGTGGGAAGCCTGTTTTTCCCTTCTGTTTATGCTAGGCAGTATCAACCCCCGTTTTACAGTGTATGACCACTCTTTTGGGGGAGGAGGGGTGCGGAGAGGATGTCGGAGATAAGGGTTTTGGACTTTTAGTTCGAAAAGCTGGAGTTCGAAAGGCAGAATTGAAATCCTGGCCTGCCACTTGGTGGTGGCTTTAATCTTGTGTAGACATTTTTAACCCATGTAAAGTGGAACTTTCTTATACCTATATAAATTAGTTGGGAGAATTAAATGAAATGAAGAAAGCAGAACGTTAATCATGAACTATTTTGGGAATCAGGTTAAAGTCGGTTTAAGAATACCCAGGACGCTTAATGGTAGGTTCTTAATTATGTCTTTTACCCAGAATAACTACGCTTGGTATGGAGAAGGGTGCCAGAAGAGATACTAGGATCTTGTGGTTAAAAGCTAACTGCAGTCTCTGCTTTGGGTCGGGCAGCATTAGAAAGAAATCAGTTCCTCCTAGTCACCCAGAGGTCTCATGCTTATTGATCACACATTATTGGTGTATGAGGGATGACCTAAATCAGTTTTGCTTCTTGCTCAGTATGTCTAGTGGGCCCTTTCTAGGAGAAAAGCTGGGAGGGGCTTCATTCACACCTTGGCCCTCTTTAGAAGGAATTCTTTGCACGTTTCTGAGGACTCCTCCCTCTGCTTCTAGAGCATTTCATGTTAATTGAAAATGTTTCAGAGATAAACATAAGGACTTGAATCCTTTGAGTGGCTGAACATTACAGTTCTAAGTTAATATGAGGAGATACCTTTCTCTATATTGGTGAGAGAAGACCATTCCCTGCTCTGAAGTTTAAGTAGACCCTAAGAGAAGTGTTTGGGGAGGGGAGAAGGGAGATGCAATCAGTGACTTGAGTGAGTAGCACCTGTTCTTACAGTTGCTTGGTCAGACAAATTAAGGATACTTGCCTTCCCTCATTGGAGTGTGATGATGCTCAGTGAAGCATGATGAAGTGCAATCTTCAGTTCCTTTGACACAGAATTGTCAATTTGGAATTTTACGTCATGGATACGGAAGGGACCTTGAGGGTCATTTAATCCAGTGGTTCCAAAACCTGCAGGGACATCAGAATCAGTTGGGGAATTAAAACAAAACCCCAGATGCCCAGACACTACCTTAATAGATCTGAAATGGGACCCGGCTATTTACGATTTTTAAAAAGCTTTTCAGGTGATATTCACCGTTTGAAACCGCAGATTTTAGTTTATAAACAGGCTCAGAGAGGTGAAGTGTCAATTAGTTTGTTGCCTATGCTTTTTAAATTTCTTTCTCTTTTTCTTTCTTTCCTTAACAAATAACCTTACTTGAATCAATAGTACTATTTCAGGTTTTGTATCTGAGAGCACAGAAGGGGAAAAGAGTCATTTGTCAGTAGCTCTATGTAATTCTGTTTTCATAGTTCCCTATGCAATTAGACTCCTTAATGCTCTTTAATGAAAGTATTAGATTTTACAGTAAAATTTTTTACTAAATGTTGCTTAGGTTTTTTTGTTGTTGGCAGAATTATATAAAGACCATATCATTTTATAAATCAGTTTCTTAGTAGACTTTTATGCCAAGCCTTCATAAACCATGGAAGAATTCCAGTTAAAGAATATTTTCACTTTTGTTCTGGCGTGTCATAAATTCACTGTACTGTCCACAGGTTTCTCTCCACCACCATCCCCCACAATGCTGGTATGCATGACCTCTTATTTTGTATCACTAGCCAGCTTCCTATGGAACTCAATTTGAGAACTGTTAGAGAAGCCCTATAACATCTCTAATTGCCTTATAAACACCTGATTTAACCAGAGGCTCTTGGTATTGCCTTAAGCTTGTCCTTGAATTTTTAGTCCCTTTTTCATTTTTGGTTAATTGTACCGTGCCACTGATTTAAAGAATTTGATAGATATCTAGAAAGGATGAACTGATAAGGAAGTAACAGTGCCTCATATGTATTTTTCTTGCCCATTACAGTGAAAATGTCGTGATTTTTTTAGGGGGGTGGTTAATATTTTCAGCGTTCTTTTTTTTTTTTTTTTTTTTTTTTTTTTCAGCGTTCTTAAGGTAATAGATCAGGCAGAGTTGAACATTCTCTTTTGGGGAGATACATTCATTAGCAAATTATTCTTTGAATAAGAATCACTGAAACGATGAAAAGGCTGTGTTAGTAGAGCCAGAAATGGACCGTACATCACAAATCCTCTAAAGGAAGATGCTGAATTATTTTCTTTTTAAAAATGACCCTGTTTATAGCATGTTAACTTCCTACAACCAGATGACACAAGGGCATTCTGAATTCACTGATTAACAAAGCCATGTTAACAGAGAGGTAATCTATAAATTCAGAATCTAGAGAGACATATGGTATGTGTTTAAGATGAAAAACCAAGTCACTGAGTCTCTAATTTTTTTTTTTTTGGCCAAGCCGTGTGGCATGTGGGATCATAGTTCCCTGACCAGGGATTGAACCTGAGCCCCCTGCATTGGAAGCGTGGAGTCTTAACCACTGGACCACCAGAGAAGTCCCTCTAAATTTTTAAATTTTGTGTCTGAAATACCTTAATTCTGAAGCCTAAAAATTGGTGAATTTCAGATTCTGACAGAATACACTTTTCAAGTAGAGGTATTGAGAAAGGATAAATGGGAACCCAGGGTTCACAATTTTAATGTAAACTGATATTATGGATTTAACAGAAACAAAGGCGGGGTGGGGGGTAGTGACAACTTGAAGACCCAGTGAGAAGTGGAGTTTAGAAGTCACTTGCTGGTCCTTGAGGCAGTCTTCTCTGTCTGTAAGGACTTGAGACCAAAATTGGATATTTAACTTAATCTGCTTTATGTGTGGTAGCTGAATGTACCTATCACCAGTAGGTACCATAAATGTACAAGTCTCCAGTTCTCAATCTGGACCTTTTTATGGTTCATTCATGTCCTCTGATGCCAGTGGGCAATACGTTTTATTTTTGTTTTGTTTTGTTTTGCGGTACGCGGGCCTCTCACTGTTGTGGCCTCTCCCTTTGTGGAGCACAGGCACCGGACGCGCAGGCTCAGTGGCCACGGCTCACGGGCCCAGCCACTCCACGGCATGTGGGATCCTCCCGGACCAGGGCACGAACCCGTGTCCTCTGCCTCGCAGGCGGACTCTCAACCACTGCACCACCAGGGAAGCCCTTTGTTTTGTTTTTAATCTTGTTTCCTACTACAAACCATTCATTCTGTCTCATTTTTTTGGGGGGGGCGGATAACCCCTCCCCTGTTTATTCACTACACAGCAGCTATTCTCATTACTGTCTTATTACCTACAGGAGAAAGAACTTTTTCATAGTGATGCTTGAGTTAATCTGTACAGTGGTTGCACTGCAAAATTTTACTCAAATAAATATTGAACCCCTCAAGGATTGTTCAGACTTCAGGCTGTCCTAGGGTCAGTGAGTATCTAATAAGAGTTGAAAGCTCACTTCTGTTTCCCTTGTTGTGTGTGTTTTATCTTTTTTCTTAAAAACCATATTTGCTTTGCTCTTTATTTTATTATTATTGTGACTTGACCACACCCCATGGCTTATGGGATCTTAATTCCCCGACCAGGAATTGAACCTTGGTCCTCAGCAATGAAAGCGCGGAGTCCCAACCACTGGACCACCAAGGAATTCCCTATTTTATCTTTGGAGGAATGTTGGTATTTGGTGAACACATAACAGTATGGCCGAGAATACAGGGGCAGAAATGTTAAGGGACCCCATGTGGAGGTTGCTTTTAATTTTAATTACATGTACTCTGAGTTCATGCTTGGGATATGTTGATTTTAGGGTACTCTGGCTGGACTTTTATTGGAGAACCTTCAACAGTATTATCTTTGTCTTTTTTCTTTGGCTAGGTAGATTTCCCAAAGAAGAATCTTCAGATCTCCTGCTTGGAGCTTATAAGCTGGGTTGTCAACAGTCTTGTCGCTAAACTGGGGGAAATGGTAGAGGTCTTAGCATTCAGTATGTAAACACTCATGTTCATTTAACTCAACTATTTTCAGTATGATACCCTCATTCTCAACTGGACCAGATGTTTTCCAGTCCAGGAATCCTTTGTTTTTCCTTTAGAGCTGCGTTATCCAATGTGGTAGCCATTAGCCAAATGTAACAACTTAAATTTAAATGATTAAAATTAAATAAAATTAAATATTTCGTTCCTCAGTTGCACTACACACATTTCAAGTGGTCAGTAACCACGTTTCCATAGACTATCATATGGGGCAGGGCAGATACAGAATATTTCTATCATTGCAGAACTCCTGTTGGCCAGTGCTGTTTTAGTCTAGAAAGTAACACTCCAGGCTTCTGCAAGGATCAGGGAGGGGCAGTTGGCTGGTTTTTGTGGCGAGTAGAAGGGTATCTAAATGATTTGATTTATCCTCTTGTTTTTAGCACCGTGTTCACACCCCACTTACAGAACTTCCTGCTGCCAATTCCTGACCTGTTTTGAGGCACTGTTGTATAAATTGGATTGCTTTCCTTCTTGCAAGCTTGACATTTAACTTTCTTTTTAATTAATTAATTTATTTTTGGCTGCATTGGGTCTTTGTTGCTGCATGTGGGCTTTCTCTAGTTGCAGCGAGCAGGAGCTACTCTTTGTTGCGGTGCGCGGGCTTCTTACTGCAGTGGCTTCTCTTGTTGCAGAGCCCGGGCTCTAGGCGTGTGGGCTTCAGTAGTTGTGGCACACGGGCTCAGTAGTTGTGGCTCGCGGGCTTAGTTGCTCCGCGGCATGTGGGATCTTCCCAGACCAGGGCTTGAACCCGTGTCCCCTGCGTTGGCAGGCGCCACCAGGGAAGCCCTGATTTTTATATTATTAATTAATTTATTTGGGAGGCACAAAAGGGCAGATACATGTATATTTTCTTATTTTTTCTTTTATGAAAGGTGGCTATATATAATATAGTAAGGAATTAACCTTGCACAAAAAGAAAGCCTTTATCCTTGGCTTTAAGGAGGTAATCTCTAAACCCTTGGAATGTTATGTCTGATTGGAGTGTCTTTATTTGCCTGGGGGCTTGGGTCACTGATAATCTAACAGTATGATATAGGATGGGGATTGGCCACGCCAGAAAAACCAACAGTGTGATTTAGGGTAATGACTTTGGTATCAGTCGATCTCCAGAGGGGTTGAAGACTGAGCTCAGTCGTGTGGGCAATCAGTTATGCCTATGAACCCCCATAAAAACTCTGGACATCAAGGCTTAGGTGAGCTTCACTGGCTGGCAATTCTTGTCACACTTTGTCACACACTGGTGCTGGGAAAGTAATGCTGTCTCTACTCCATGGGGAGAGGACAACTGGAAGCGTCTCATTTGTTACTTCCCCTGGACTCTGCACTGTGTAGTTCTTCACTTGGATGATTTTAATCCACATTCTTCAGCTGTAATAAGCCATAACTATTAACAGTTTTTAGTGAGTTCTGTGAGTCATTCTGACAAAGTATCAGACCTGAGGGTGGTTTTGGAAACTCCCTGAACTTTCAGTTGTTGTCAGAAGTGAGGGTGATCTTGTGTGGACTGTTCTCCCTAACTGTACATTGGCTAAACTATTGCAGTGGTTTACCATTGATACTCATTTGAACTCTGCTTTTTTCATTTAAACCGGAAATTACTCCACGTTAGTTCATAGACCTTATCCTTATTCTGTTACAGCTTCATTCATTGTGCAGATGAACCATAGTTTATGCAACCACTGCCCTATGTATGGGCATTTAGGTTGTTTCCAGTATTTTGCAATTACAGACAGTGTTGCAGTGAATAACCATGTACTATGTATTTTCATTATTATTGGAGATGTATCTTCAGGGTAAATTCCTAAAAGTGGAGTTGTTGGATTAAAAGGTGAATACTTGTATGGTTTTGTTAGATATTACCAAATTCCCCTCCAAAATGATTTTATCAGTTTGTATTCCCAACCAGCAAAGTATGAAAGTCTTTTTTCTCCCACCAACAAAACATGTTGCTGTAACTTTTGCCAAATTTTTTTGAGGTATAATTGACATATATTAGTTTCAGGTGTACAACATAATGGTTTAACATTTGTATACATTGCAAAATAATTACAATAAGTCTAGTTAAATCCATCACCATACATAGCTCCCCACCCCCCAAATTTTTTTTCTTGCGATGAGGGCTTTACTTTTAGTGGCTTTCAAATATGCAATACAGTATTATTAACTGTAGTCACCATGCTGTACAGTACATCGTCATGAATGACTTGTTTATATGTTTATTTATGGAGGTTTGTACCTTTGACTCCTTTCACCCATTTTGCCTATCTCCCAAGCCCCCTTGACAATTTTTTAATGCATGAAGTTGAACATCTTTACTTATGTTTAAGGGCCATTTAAAAATATTTATTTGTGAATTGTTTCATTATGTCTTTTTCCCATTTTTCCATCAGCCTTTTCCTTTATCCCTCAATTTAAGATATTAAATATTAGTAATATTAGCCCTTTACTTTCTATTGAGTTTTTCATTTTTGCTATTTTAAGTGTCCTAAGCTCCTTTATTTTTTTAACTGTTCTTTTAAAATAAAAATCCCATTCTTTTTTTCCCCAGTGGATGTAATATTTTCTTCTTTGAGGATAGCGTTGGGGTTTTTTTTCTTTCTTTTTTTAAAAAAATTGTAAAATATACATAACATAAAATTTACCATTTAAATCATTTTTAGGTATACAGTTCAGTGGCATTGAATACATTCATATTGCTGTGCAACCATCACCACCATCCATCCTGAGACCCATTTTAATTTTCCTAAACTGAAGCTCTTCACATTAAACAATAACTTCCCTTCTCTCCCCTTCTTAGGTTTTTTAAGTTAACTTCTCTAAATATGCTTTTGCTTTTATCTGTTTGTTTTTGTCTACTTTTTATCCCTGGAAGTGTGGTGATTCTTAGTTATGCTGTCTTTTGACCACTAAGAAGTTGGTTGGATGTTCTGAGCTTGTGGTGGGACTTGTCACTTGTGGGGTGCACTGTGGGCCATGCTGGGCCATTCTATGGGGGCATACCTGTACTTATATATTTTCTTGTGGAATAATCAGTTTCTCTGAAGAAGAATCTTCCAATCTCCTGCTTGGACGGGAAAGACAGACTGCTAGCGTTTTGGGAGTTGAGTGGGAAAGTGTTGTGGGGTCTTATATTCAATATATAATTCCATCTTCAAACTGTTCCTGGGATCCCCTTGTCTGCAGAACTTCCTTTCTGAAGGAGAAACTTCTAATCTTGGGTCGGGGAGGGACAGTTACCTGCTATGCGGAGTTGGGGAGGGATTTGGGGGTTTCATTGCTTCTTAAACTTTGGGGTAATTGTTTGGGCCTGTGTAGTTGTGGCATCCCCAAATATCAGTATCTGTTGGTCTTTTTGAATGATCTATCCCTACCCAACCCCCTGCCCACCCCCAGAACTGATCTCCTCCTTTGGGGTATAAACTTTTCTGGGAGCTGAGTGAGGAAAGAGGTTGGGGAGAAATTCCCTATGTAAACTGATTTATCCTCCTGTTTGTACCCCTGCCCTCAGTTGTACATGATGTGCCTGACTGTTCTAGTTCACTCCCTTGAGTAAGTGAAACTTTGATCATCTGCCATGGTAGGAGAAGGGATCTTAGAGTCTAATTGCTTCTTATTCAGACTTGCAACCAGTCCTTCCTTTTTCAGCTGTCTTCCATTCCCTGACCTTCATAGGTATTGTTGCTCTTGGTTCCTGAGCCTTTCTGAGGTCCTGTAACTTGCTGCTTGGCTTCCCCTACTGCTGGCTTAGATTTCAGCTCTTTTGGCTGGCTAAGTCTGTTATCACTCATTCATCTGCTTTCTTCTTTCAGCAGTTTTATTGCTCGTCTCCTTTTTTGTTGTCATTGTCCCTGAGAGGTTTTGCCTTTTTAAAAACTGCATTTCTGTCATCTTAATGGGATTTGGAAAGGAAGCAGAAGTAGACATGTGTTCAGTCCTCTTCTCCCCCCTGCCCCGCCCCCAGAGAAAACTGATGCACAGAAAGGTAATACAGCTTTTCCTAGTAAGTTATTAGTAGGCTGAAATTAGGGTATTGGTTTTTGATTCTTCTGTTCCACCTGCAGTGGCTGGTGCCTTTCTTTCTAGGCTAAAGAGCCTTCAGTAATGTTAGATCTTATTAAGTCTGAGGGGAAATTAAGTCTGAGGGAAACACACTTGTGTTGGTTCTTTTTTCTTATACTTACTTGAGAGCCAGAACCATAACTGGTTGAGAGCACCTGATAGAGTCCTGTCTCATAGTCACTCAGAAAGTCTTTGATGGACTGACAAAGAGGAGGCTGGTCGGTCTCCCTCTTGAGGTACTGATATTGCATGCATATATTGACTGTCCGCCTGTGGATGACTGTACAGAATAAAAGTCCCTGCCTTTCCTTTCTGAAATTTGTTGTATGGGACTTCCCTGGCAGTCCAGTGGTTAAGACTTCACCTTCCAATGCAGGGGGTGTGGGTTCTATCCCTGGTCAGGAAGCTGAGATCCCACATGCCTTGTGGCCAAAAAACCAAAACATGAAACAGAAGCAATATTGTAACAAATTCAATAAAGACTTTAAATATGGTCTACATCAAAAAAAAATCTTTAAAAGAAAATTTGTTGTATGGAACAAATTGTTTTGATGTGAACTCAGTCTTAAATGGTGTCTGGTCCCGTCTCCCTTCTCTATCCTTCATTTTACAAATGAGAACACAGAATTTGGGTGACTTGCTTGAAGTCACTTAGCTAATGAGAAACAAGGTCAACATGTAGAAATTCTCTCCTGACTCCCTGCCCTTTCTGCTTCATCAGAAACTGGCTGCATATTGGGAAATGATTCTTGAAACTTGTTTCTATCAGAGGCAGGTACAGCAAAATGGGGTCATGTTGGAGCACTCATGTCTTCCCTTATCCCTCATTTTCATTGTGGGGAAAACCTTGATCAGGTAGGATTTCATTATGTCTGATAGTATAAGTTGAACTTCATATGCTTTTTTCAATTTTCTAATGTATATTGCTGTGAATATCTTTTTTTTTTTTGCAGTATGTGGGCCTCTCACTGTTGTGGCCTCTCCCGTTACGGAGCACAGGCTCCGGACGCGCAGGCTCAGCGGCCATGGCTCATGGGCCCAGCCGCTCCGTGGCATGTGGGATCCTCCCGGACCGGGGCACGAACCCGTGACCCCTGCATTGGCAGGTGGACTCTCAACCACTGCGCCACCAGGGAAGCCAGTGAATGTATCTTTATGACCTTATTTTTAGGGTAGAAATGTAAATTTTCTTTCTCTTCTTTACAGCTGCATTCAGATCTCATTATGCATCAGAAAAATGAAAAAACAGAGGAAAATTCTATGGAGGAAAGGAATCCACTTAGCCTTTTCTGAGAAATGGAATACTGGGTTTGGAGGCTTTAAGAAGTTCTACTTTCACCAACAGTTGTGCATTCTGAAAGCCAAGTTGGGAAGGCCAGTTACTTGGAGCAGGCATTTAAGGCATTTCCAGTGCAGAAAGAAGGCCCTTCAATTCCAGAAAACGTGGATCCAGGATGAACCCCTTTTTGCTAAGGCAAAGTCCAATGTGGCTGTTCAGAATCTTAGTACTTTGTCCTCTAAAGTGAAAGGAAAGGACACTAAACACTTCATTTCCTCCTCAAGGACCTTCCTGAAACTCCAAGCAGAGAAGTTGCTGTCATCAGCAAAGAACTCTGATCATGAATACTCTGGAGAGAAAAGTCTCTTGAAGGCAGCCACTGACATACCAGCAAATAGTGTTTTAAGTCAGGCCAGTGGTCACAGACCTAGGACGGAGCCACAAGCTTCTGATCCTCCTATGAAGTTCAATGGGGAGAGCCAGAGTCCAGGTGAGAGTGGCACAATTGTGGTCACCTTGAGCAACCATAAGAGAAAGCGCTTTTGTTATGGCTGCTGCCGAGGGCTGGAGCACCACAGGAATGGGGGACCCCTGATTCCAAGAAAGTTCCAACTTAATCAACATAGAAGAATAAAAGTATCTCCTCATATGATGTATGAGAAATTATCCATGATTAGATTTCGGTACAGGATTCTCAGATCCCAGCACTTCAGAACAAAAAGCAAAGTTTGCAAGCTAAAAAAAGCCCAGCGAAGCTGGGTGCAGGTCACTGGGGACCATCAAGAGACCCTTAGGGAGAACAGTGAGGGTGGCAGTTGCAGCTTATTCTCTTCCCCAGAACCTAAAGACCCTTCTTGTCGGCATCAACCATACCTTCCAGATATGGACAGCAATGCTGTGGTGAAGGGAAAGAACTCTCATGTGCCTGATGGCCACACTAAAGGAAGCCCTCTCTTGGGCAAGGAGCTTAGTTTAGATGAAGCATTCCCTGACCAACAGAATGGCAGTGCCACATACATCTGGGACCAGTCACCCTGTTCCTCTCCTAAGTGGGAGTGTACAGAGCTGATTCATGACATCCCCTTACCAGAACATCATTCTAATAACATGTTTATCTCGGAAACCGAGGGAGAAGTTATGGCTCTGGGTCAGGAAAATCGGACAAGTACTGTCAATGATGACAGAGTAAAACTGTCAGTGTCTGGGGCAGATCAATCTGTGAGTAGTGTAGATGGGCCTGTGTCCGAAGAGACTGTTCAGAGTGAGAGTTCATGCCAGATGGATGAGGATGGATCTTTCAAGCAGAACATTCTTAGTTCTAAGTTGTTGGACCACCCTTACTGTAAAAGTCCACTGGAGGCTCCTCTGACGTGCAGTGGACTCAAACTAGAAAATCAAGTGGGAGGTGGGAAGAACAGTCAAAAAGCCTCTCCAGTGGATGATGAACAGCTGTCAATCTGCCTTTCTGGTATGCACTCTTCCTTTATTCTCCCTCAATCTCTGGCCCACACCTGCTGTCCATTATCCTTTCTAGGAGAGTCCTATTTGGTCCTTCCCCACATGGATTTCCCTTTAAGCAGTTAGACATTCTTTTATATTGCTGTATTATATAGATGTTCCATAGTTTAGTAAGTTTTTGATTGCTTTTAGTTGTTTCCCTCTATAAACAATGGTGCAGTGGAATTACTTCTTTATACTTCTATGGTTGTTTTTGTAAGTTAAATTCCTAGTAGTAGAAATGATGGTGGAAGGATAATCACACTTAAAATTTTAAGAGAATTGTTAAATTGCCCTCTAAAAAGTTGAACCCGTTTGCATTTGCTAAAGTTTGCTAGTCTCATAGATCACAGGAGAGTTCTTTGTTTTAATTTGCCTTTTTAAAGTTTGAACATCTTTTTCTGTCTTTGCCATTTTTTGTTTGTATATAATTTTACTTTGCCTTTTTCTCTATTGGATTGTTTATATTTTATTTAATATATGAGAAGCTCCTATGTACCATTGTTGGCTCTAAGAATGTGGCAACAAACAGGATACACTGATTCCTACCCTCAAGGTCCTTAGCATCATTATAGTTTTTTTTTTTAATGAGAACCACTATAAAGTTATAATGTAAATACATTTTTTTAAATGTAAAAAGGCATAAAATTTCCTTTATAGACAACTTCTCATTTATATGCCATGTAATGTAAAATGTGCCTATAATAAAATAAGTATGATTCTTATGAGAGAATAGAGCGAGATCAAATGCACCATTAAGAAAAACATGCATACGAGACTATGAATTCTACTGAGGACAAAGGCCATTACTTTAAATACTTTTAAATTCCTGAGTTCCTGATAGAGTTCTCAGAACAGAGTTTCTTGGTTAATGAATAGCAAATTGATTTATTGGTTAAATTAGCAACTATGGAGCTTCCTGACAACAATATAAAATTAGTGGATAATTCACCAGAAACTGGCTTCTAGATTTTCATTTTAGTTACTACTTTGAAACAACATAATTTAGTACCAAAGGTTTAAACACCCAGTATAATTGCTAGACTGTGAAATCAGCATTATTTATATCTCATCAGCTATACAAAACTCATCCTTTTTTCTTTCGAAAAAAAAACGGTAGTAGAAATCCCAAAGAATAAGGGAGAAACTACTAGTTAAAGGTCATGTTTACTAATCTAGCACCATAATTCCATTCTCAGGACCTCCCAAGTGGCTGGAAGGAGGAAGGGAAGAAGTGAGGATGTTGGAAAAGTAAGGGTTGTTCTTAACTTGTGGCCCCATTTGTGCTGTAAGGCAATGCAGGGTCTAGCAAAGAAGAAAATTGCTGAGGCTGGAGATGAAAACAAAAGCTTTTGGTTCAGATGGTAAAGGAGGCCCTCAAGAACAGTAGAATCAGTTTATCCAGGAGGCAGTGCTAGAGTCGGCCTCATGAACTAGGGGGTTTCTTCTTGACGTCCACATCCTTTTTAATTTCTTCAAGTATGTCGTAGTTCTGAGCCAGATACATTCCCACCACATTGCGAAGAGTAAATCCAAGCAGGAACTGGAGCATAGTGTCGGCAAGGAGGGCTCGAAGGGCGGCTGCAGCTCCTTGGGCCGTCCGAGCCTGCCTCCCCTGGCCTAGTTTTAAAGATGTTAAATTAAATTTTGGTAAAAGCCCTCAGTACCCTGACTTTGTGTATGACATTTTTGCTTAACAGAAAATTTCAGTTCTTACATAGTAAAATTTATTTGTCTTTACTTTATGGCTTCAGGTTTTTACATAGTGCTTTAAAGTCTTCTTGTCAAAATCTACCCCATGAAGTCATTTGGTATAAACACTTCTGGAAGATAATATGGCAGTATCAGTCTTTGACCCATTCCCCTTCTTGCAATTTAGCCAAGATATAAAAGAGTACAAATATATTTGTACAGGGACATTACTTATAGTATTGTCTTGGTAGTAAAACACTGAGGACAGCCAAAGCAAGTGTTTTTATGGACCTATAAATTACAGCATATCCAGGCAGTATACTATGAAGCTATTAAAGAATAAATTCGAAAAGTGAAAAAAGCAAGTTGCAAAACAGAAGGAGGCTGTTTTGTTAAAAGATACATGTGCACATAATGAGTATTTGTGTGCACATGCATTTGTATAGGACATATCTGGACAGATATATCAAATTGTTATAAATGGCTTTTTCTGGGGAGTTAGGAGAGTTACTTCTTGGTGGTTTAAACAATTCTGAACACTTTGCTTTTTCAACCATTAAGTATGTGTAAAAAACTTTTCCCCACAAAATGACAAAGTACAGAGTCCTAGAAAATCTTTAAAAAAAAAATTCTGTTGTTTATGCTGTCCTAGAATGAAGACAAATTTCCCTACTATGAGGTTAGCAGAACCATGATTCATAAAATCTGAAAAAGTTAGCATTCACCCACAAATACCAATTAACTTACAAATATATATGTAGCACTTCCAAAAAAGTTGATAAATTGACTATGTCCTATAGTAAAACTGTAGCATAACATGAAGACAAGAATTTTTTACAGAATTCACATTTAGTGATCTGTAATGTAGTTATTTTAATAGGCTAAAAGAGAAAAATCATGGTATCTCAGCAAGTACTGAAAGCCTGATAATGAAGCTTAGCT
Source organism: Phocoena sinus (assembly GCF_008692025.1). NCBI lineage: Eukaryota > Metazoa > Chordata > Mammalia > Artiodactyla > Phocoenidae > Phocoena > Phocoena sinus. Next base: position 72,228,488 of record NC_045766.1, on the reverse strand, counting down.
TCCTTTGTGTTTAAATCTCTTTGAAAACTAGGAATAAAGAAAACTTCCTTCACTTAGTAAAGAATATCTGTCAGAAACCAATAGTAGATTTAAGAGGATGAAGTAAGCCCATGGAATCTCTTCTTCCTCCTACCAAACCCACAGAAATTATGAAAAATATATTTAAAACATATGTATCTCTGTACTCAAAAACAAAGAGAGTTTTGGTAGATCAAAAACTGAGAAACTAACAAGGCATAAAGTAGAGGGAAGATCCAGAGGGGAGCCCCAGTGACAGAAGGAAGATTAGTGCAGGAAAATGGTGCAACACTGAGGGTGTACCATTTCTGGAGATGGTGGAGGTGGAGAGGAAAGGGGAGACCCATGGTAAAAGACCGAGTAGTTGGAAAATCTCCACAAAAGCATCTCTCCCTGCCTGTGCCATATATCAGCAAGGAGGATATCTGCTATCAAGCTGAAATTTCTCCCCCCACCCCAATTTTATTGAGATATAATTGACATATAGCACTGAAATTCTAAGAATAGGAGATTGGTATGGAGAGTCAGGACATTCCCCTCTACTCCTGCCCCATTACTTATAATGCCTGGCAAGAATGAAGAACAGCCCTTTCCAGAAGAACTGTTTTGGGGGTTCTTAGCATCCGCACATTGAAAATAGTTCAAGGCAGAGCAAAAGCTACTGCCCATCATAGCCTTCCCTCCACCCGCAAGTTATTCAAGTAGAGATGAGCCTGTAATCTATCACCAAACATCTGGAGAAAGCCAACACAATGGAAGAGACAAATTGAACTAAACTCGAGTAATCAGGATTAATAGAGCAATCAGAATAGGAATCAGTATAGGACAATCAGCATGGTATATGCTCCCTTAATTGACTTTGTAGTGTTAGCCAATATTCTGTGGTGTCCTGAACGCTGGCTCTTCTCTAATATAACTGCACATTATGCTCATTTTGTATTTATATATTTATTAAGAGCCCGTTGTACTTACCAAAATTTACTTTTGTGTTTCATATTTTTATCAAATATTGCATAAACTGATGCAGTATTTGTTCAGAAAGTTACTCCCTTCAAAACCAAGTTGAATGCTTTGCAACAACAGTAGTGTTATGTTTGTACAAGACAACTTTAAAAAATTTCAGGGAGGGTAGGAAAGTCTAGGATTCTGTACTCAGATTAGCTGTTTTGGAAGGAAAAGAAATAGATTCCTGTATCACAATATGTTCCAGGTGGATTGAAAAGTTAACTAATTAGAAACAAATACAGATAAACAAAAACTTGTACACAAATATTCATAGCATCATTATTCATAGTAGCCAAAAAGTGGAAAAAACTTAAATATCCATCAACTGATGAATAGATGAATAAAATTTTGGTATATCTATACAATGGAATATTCTGCCATAAAAAGGAATAAAGTACTGATATATTTCAGTTTGGGTGAACCTTGAAAACATGCTAAGTGAAAAAAGTCAGACACAAAAGGCTACATACCATATGATTCTATCATTTTGAAATGTTCAGAGTAGGCAAATACATAGAGATAAAAAGTAGATTAATGGTTGCCAGGGGGTGGGGAGAGGGGGGAATAAGGAGTAATTGCTAATACATACAAAGTTTTTTTGTGGAGTGATGCACATGTTCTGGAATTACATAATGGTAATGGTTGTACAACTCTGAATATATAAAAACCCACTGAATTGTAGATTTTTAAGAGGATGAATTATGGTATGTGAATCATAGCTTAAGCTGTTAAAAAAAAACACAAGACCATTTTTATAATCTCATTGATAAGACATTTTAAAGCATGATAGGGAACTCAGAAGCAATAAAAATATACCAATTTGACTCCATAAGCATTAATATCTCATAAATATAGATAACCAAATTCATAAGTGAAAATCTGCAAGTTTTAATGTCCTTTGACCCAGAAATTTGAAAATGTTTTTGGTTTTTAAGGTTTGGCTTGCAGGATCATAGTTCCCTGACTAGGGATCAAACTCTTGCCCTTGGCAGTGAAAGCATGGAATCCTAACCACTGGACCGCCAGGGAGTTCCCTCAGAAATTTGAATTTTAGCAAGTGTGTTCTAAGGAAACACTAGAACAAGAATATATTGAGGGTTTTAATTGTAACATTATTTAGAGAGCTAAAAATTAACAAATGGCCATCAGCACGGAATTGGTTAAAATATGCCAGATCAATTTAATGGACCACTAGATTGTTTTGAATTGACTTAGGGAAAAAAAATCCATGTATTGAATATAAAAAAGCAGCTTCCAGAAGAGTGAGTATAGTTTGCTACTTACATGTTTAAGACATACATGTTCATTAGGGCATAAAAGTTCTAAAGGAATTATGGGGTGGCTGCCACTTTATTTTAAAATGTTTATGGTCATGTATTGATACTAGCATAAATACTTAAAGCTTGTTCCCATTTCAAGTTTATGAAAATATTCAACCCTATTTTCTAGACTATTAATGTGTTATTTTTACATGTGGGTGTTTGGAAAAAACTAAAGATGGATTCCTACATTTTTTTTTTTTTTTTTTGCGGTACGCGGGCCTCTCACTGTTGTGGCCTCTCCCGTTGCGGAGCACAGGCTCCAGACGCGCAGGCTCAGTGGCCATGGCTCACGGGCCCAGCCGCTCTGTGGCATGTGGGATCTTCCCGGACCAGGGCACGAGCCCATGTCCCCTGCATCGGCAGGCGGACTCTCAACCACTGCGCCACCAGGGAAGCCCGGATTCCTACATTCTTTACACCAAAATGAATTTCAACTGTGAACAAAAGATTTACTTGGTAGTTCTAATACTATTTATTGATTAATTCATCTTTTCTCCATGATTATGAGATGCTGCCTGCCATTCTGATTCCTATCTGGTTGGTTTCTCTGTTTCTGTGATAGCACTATTCTGCTTCAATCACTGTTATTTGGTTTTATAATTTGATGGGATTAGGCCCTCCTTCTCAACTCTTCTCTTTTGCCCCTATTCACCTCTCCTCCTTAATCTTTTTCAAAAATTTCTAAGAATTTCTCACATTTTTGTCCCAAGATGAATTTGGATTTGGTTTTTCATTTAAACCAATGAACAAACAGTGGCTTTTGATTGGTATTGCATTACATTAATAGACTAATTTAGGGAAAATTGCATTCATTTTAATATGGAGTTTTCCTTCTAAAAACCAAAGAATTACTCCATTTATTGATCTGTGTCCCTTACTAGAATTTGGTAGTGCTTTTCACTTGTTTAATAAGTTTAATAAACTTAAGCACATTCCTTAAGTTTATTCTTAGGTATTTTGTGCCTTTCTTATTTTTGATGGGACCTTTCTGACATGTGTATTGTATCTTGTTGGAGAACCAAGTGGTTGCATTTCATATGTGCACAACACAATGAACCCCTTCCACTTTCAGGGTGGGATGTGATCCATGTGACCCATATCAGTTGTTGCAAGAAAAAGCTGTCTAACACAGTTGGTTTAACATGATGAGTAATTTAACTTCTAAAAAACACCTCAGTTTTTGTTTTTCACATTATTACCTTTTGTACTTACAAGATGGAATATAATTTGAACTCCAATTTTTCATGGTTTTATTTTTTCCTAATATTTTATCCTTTGCTTCTAGGTCATACTAAAATTTTAGTACTTCTGGAATAAAAGAAATTGTATATTCCAAATGCATTTTCCTTGTTGGTTCATTAGTTTGGTGAAAACAAGTGGATAAATAGTGAATTTAACTCTCATTTTATTTTAATTTTTTGGCTGAGCCCTGCAGCAAGTGGGATCTAGTTCCCCAACCAGGGATAGAACCACTGCCCCCTGCAGTGGAAGCGTGGAATCCTAACTATTGGACCTCCAGGGAATTCTGTAACTCTCATTTTAAGAAGTCTGTTTTTTGGGTTACTCTTGGCCCATGGGTATTAGAAGGGAAAGGTAAAATGAAGAACTAAGTTGTTTTGTAGAGAAGAGATAATAGATATTTCCTGCATTGGAGGTGGCACAGCATAGACGTTAATGGCTCAGTTTCTGTTGTCACATAACCTACAGTCAGAACCTGATTTCTGCCATATGCTAGTTAAGGGTCCTTGGGGAAGTTATTTAACCTCCCTAAGCCGCCTGTCTCCATTTTTAAAGTACGGATACTGCCTAACACATAAGATAGTTATAAGGATGAAACGAGGTATGCTGGTGCTTGGCTTATGAGTGCTTTTTTTTTTAAATTATGTATTTATTTTTGGCTGCATTGGGTCTTTGTTGCTGTGCACGGGCTTTCTCTAGTTGAGGAGAGCAGGGGCTACTCTGTTGCAGTGCACAGTCTTCTCATTGCAGTGGCTTCTCTTGTTGTGGAACATGGGCTCTAGGCACGCCAGCTTCAGTATGAGCACGTTTTAACTGTTGTTTACTTCTGGTCCTAGTGAGATAATGGTGTGCATCAGTGAGACATTGTCATTAGGGTTGTCCTTGAAGATCCAGGTAGGGCTTTTCTACTGCATTACCAATCCATGTTTATCATCTGAAAGTGAAAACAAAAATACGGATAAGAGGAAAAAAACATAACAACTTAAACATAACAACTTAAAATCCCCCAAACACTGCCATTCAGAAATAACATTGTTAACATAACAAGGACACCTCTTGTTACAAGTTTGGAATTGGGTCCATATTCGATTGGTAGAAGAGATTGCTTTCTTATTTGAAGAGTCTCATTTAAGGTTGCTGGGCCTAAAGTTTAATTTTTTGTTATTAGGGGCAATATTTTTGTATAAAATTTGTTCCTTAAATTCAGTTTCTCAAATGTTGGGAATCCTTATCTTCTGTTTGGGTCCATTCTCCCATGTAGACACAAGACTATGCTTAGACAACTGTAAGATATGATATACTAAACACTATCGGCAAACATAGGCCGAATGGATTCCTAGTGTAGAAGCCCCAAGTCATCATCTCCTACTCTGACTAAACTGGAACATGAGACTCCCTTTGTCTTCTGTATGCCTAAAGCCTAGACCAGGAGCAGACATAAGCAAGCAACTCTTTCCTGCTTACTATACTCTTAAGCCTTTCAAGTTGGGAGCTACTCTGGTGGGATACTAACAGGAGGAAAATAGGTTTTTCACACATTTGTCTGCTCCTCCCCCATACAAAACACTCCATTTCCAGGACAGTTACTGTGTTGTGATCATTTCTGTCCGTTTTATATAGATACTTAGCAGAGGCCATTCTTGAAGTTAGAAAGGGGGCTGGGTAAAATAAGTGGCTAACAGTCCTCATTTTTTCCATCTTAACTCGGTGGACTTAACTGTCAGACCGATGGTTAGCCAGACTGTTGTTCTCCCCACTCCCCTCTCAGTGGATAGCCTAAGTCATATCTCCACTTTGTGAGCCTCTAAGCCTTCCCTCAGCTTCTTTGTAGTTACTTAGAAATAATGGCCTGTTTTTATTTCCTAGCGTATTTTTAGGTATATTTCTTCAGTGGATCCTCTTGGAAACCATTAAAATGCATATACCTATTACTTAAGTTGATGTAAAGACTAGCCTGTATCCTGGTCAAGAAGTCATTCTTTAATTCTGTTTCCTCTTTTAAAACATGCCTCACCAGCTGTTACCCAGTTAAGCTCACTTCATAGGGTTAAGCTCACTTCATAGGGTTTAGCTCACCTCATAGGGTTATGCAGTATCATGAGTATTAAAATAACTATCAAATTGTATATTTAAAATGCCTTAGTATATGTCCCTTGTTATGAGATGTGAAATTTCACACCTTTATCAAATAATAAATACAATGACAGTGATCTCAACAATTCTAATTGTGATTTTAAAAAAGATAATTTCTTCAGTTACTAAATGTGATAGACACATTTAACTAGGTGATCAAACCCTTTAGGTTTTACCTTTGGGAGATAGGATTCTTCTCCAAGGTTAAGATACTGAAAAATGTCAGTCTTTAGTTTCAGCTATCCATTTTCTACCAATGCATCAGTAGCTTAAAAATCCAATGTGAAATGATGCCTTAGAGCATTTCTCTCTAGATTGGAATGGTGAGGGCCTGATCCATTTAATTTTTTTTTTACAAAGTATAACTTTTAAAAGATTTCTTTTTATAATGCATTTAGTAATGTAGGTTAAATGTATGTTAAGTGTTGTGTATAAGTTAAGTAATGGGACGGTGACTTTGCTGAAAATGGCTTTTCCATCTTAAATTTTCTTTCTTCCTTTATTTAAGGATTCCTAGATGAGGTTATGAAGAAGTATGGCAGTTTGGTCCCACTCAGTGAAAAAGATGTCCTTGGAAGATTAAAAGATGTCTTTAATGAAGACTTTTCTAATAGGTTTGTCAATGATGCTTAAGTTAAGCCATTGAAAAGAAAATTATTGGCTTATATGACTTTTCTCTTGATTTAAAAAAAAGGATACTTAGCAGTAAACTGAGTTGAACTTTTGTTTCGTGTTGTTTTTTTTTACTTTTTCTTTCAAAATATTTCTGTTTCAGAAAACCTTTTATCAATAGGGAGATAACAAACTATCGGGCCAGACATCAAAAATGCAACTTCCGCATCTTCTACAATAAGCACATGCTGGATATGGATGATCTGGCAACCCTGGATGGTCAGAATTGGCTGAATGACCAGGTTAGTGTATTGTATATTCTCAGCATGGAAGTTGCAGAGGATGTTGGACAATAAAATGTAATTAATAACCTCTAGGTTGGCCTCACAATTATCTTTTGGAATCAAAGATTCTTTATTCCTTACTGAAGTGACTCATTCACTAACCCAGTACAGTATTGGAAAGGTTTGATTACTGTTAGCAGTAGCAATATGTTATTCATTCTGAGTGGATGTTCTGAATTGCATAGGGTTATTAGTAAGCTGGTTTTATGTTGACTTTTTATAGGTCATTAATATGTACGGTGAGCTGATAATGGATGCAGTCCCAGACAAAGTAAGTGAAAACTTTCTCTTTAGGAGAAAGAATCCTTGTGTATTAAAGGAAGAAGCTTTTTTTTTTAACTTTATGTAATTATTGGATATTTCTTAGATTTTTAAAAGGAGATTTTTGTCTTGATACATGCTAGGATTGTGCATAAGGTCTATAAAATCATTTCAGCATAAGAAAGTCATGATGCCAGTATTTTCCTGCTTATTTATTTCAGAATGGGTGTGTTTTTTGATATCTTGAAGAGGCTTTTTATTTTCTTTAGTGGGTAGATGCACAAAAAGGACTATTTGCTTTGAATTTTTAAATTTAACTTTAAAAAACTTTAACTTAATGTATTACTCCCTTTACAAAAGTAGTAAAGTAGTATTCATCTTCACTTTTTCTTGGATTAATCTTTGATACTCAGTTTAAGTACAAACTAACCCCCCTTAAACTCTAAAATTCCCTCAAGAGCTTAGACTATTTTTTAAAATTTAATATATTAAATTTTCTTTCTGAGTACTCACATTGCCTGATGGGGAGGCTTTAATTTCAAGCAAAACCTTTCCAAGTACTTTATAAACTTTTATAAATCTAATAATTTAAACAGGTAAATATAATGAATCTCAGATTCCAACACTTTATTAATAAAGACAAAATGTCATAACTTTCCACTTAAAATCAAAAATCTGTTATACATTTTAAATTGGTATCATGAAGCTAATCTGTCAGATTCTCTATTTTGTCAAATTCTCTTAATCATCAGAAATCTAAACATACACCTGTATGTTTAGATTTAAACACCAGATGATTTTTAACATAAAAGTATTAATTTCAAGAGTATAATTTCCCTTCATTACCACTACATTTAATTCTAAACCTTCATTGGATGAAAAGGACACTTAACCAAGGCTGTCGTTCTCAAAGTATAGTCCCCAAACCAGCAGCATCAGCATCACCTGGGAATTTACTAGGAATGCAGAGTTTTGGATCCAACCGACACCTACTAAAGCAGAAACTGGAGGTAGAGCTCAGCAGTCTGTGTTTTAACAAGCCCTGCAGATTCTGAAGGACTCAAAGTTTGAGGATTACTGTCTAGAGATAGCTACTACAAGCCTTTTTTATTAATATCTTAAACTGTGTGATTCTCAAAACCAATGTGCATCAGAATCCTCAGAAACCAGATTGCTGAGCCCTGCCCTCATAGTTTCTGTTTTAGTAGGACTGGAGTGGGGCCTGAGAATTTCCCTTTTAACAAGTTCCCAGGTGATGCTGATACTGCTGGTTTGATGACCACACCCTGAGAACCTCAGCACTAAGGGAACAGTTTTATCATCTCAAGTGAGTCAAAGTTAGAGTGAACACTTTAAGACCGTAGTATGTTTACCGTCTCAGGTGAGCTGATACTCGTTTATAAGCCAGAATTTTGAAAAAGGCAAGGATGCAGGACATGATGCTACATACGACTAGGGTAATTTTTTCAGTGCTAGAAATGATCATGCTAAAGCCTTTTTATAGTTGTTATGACTATAGGAGTCTCCAAGTCCACATCCTTCAGATAGTGTTAGTTTTGTACTCCACATCCCTTGAGTTCAAAGTAATTGTTACCTGATTCTTTCATAGCCTGTTTCAACTTTATCACCTGATTTGACGAGATTTATCAGGTTGCTTCTTTACTTGATTGGATTCAGGTAATTTATTTACTGCCCCATTCCAGTTCTGACTATAGACCAACCACATCTGTGAGGTCATCCTAATGAAAATTTGAAACAGTCTTCTTTGAACTGGTTAATGTATGTTTTGGTCATTATTTTTAAGAAGAAACTTTTCCTCATTTTTTGGTCCATCTTACATTCAGGGATTTTAAAATTTCCATTTTCTTGTGAAGTTAAGTCTTGGCACAGCTTAATATAATCTGAGTGCTTGTATTTGATGTCTTTCTAGGTTCACTTCTTCAACAGCTTTTTTCATAGACAGCTGGTAACCAAAGGATATAATGGAGTAAAAAGATGGACTAAAAAGGTATTCTCTTTATTTCTTTTTTTTTAATTTCTTTTTTATTCTAAATTTGAAATGCAGATGATAAGCCACTTTGAATGGAAGGATAACTTTATTGCCAATTATGATGTTAATTAGAAACAGGCTTTTTAATGTAAGTTTTTTATTGTTTCTTTTGAATCCTTTTTATTTTTTATCATCATTTGATTATGTTTAGTTTTTAATTTTATTTATTTTTATAGATCTTTATTGGAGTATAATTGCTTCACAATACTGTGTTAGTTTCTGTTGTACAACAAAGTGAATCAGCCATATGCATACATATATCCCCATATCCCCTCCCTCTTGAGCCTCCCTCCTGCCCTCCGTATCCCACCCCCTAGGTCATCGCAAAGGAATCTTTTTGCTTGAAAGACAAGACACTAGTAAAATTCTTGAGTCTATCCAGTTCATTGGAATCTGCTATAACAGAAAGCACTGGATTGGAAGTTCATGGTTCTGACATTGCTATTAGCTTGCTGTACAACTTAGATAAGACACTTAATTTGGGCTTCAGATTGCTTATTTATAAAACAAAATGATAAATTAGAGCAATCCCTAAGGTAGTTTCCAACCTTAATTTCTCTCAGTATTGACTGTCAGAAACATTATTTTAAAAGCCTATTTGTATACTATTTTTGATATTTTGAAATTACCAACAAGTTCAAAATTCACAGTCATAAGTCTAGAGATACTGTAACTTTTCACTTTTTATACTGGATGGGTTAGAGAAATTAGGAGTAAGTCTTGTCTTATGTAGTTGTGGGTGGAAATAATTTTTTGCAAAGTACAAACACCTGATTGAACATTGCTATATAGGTAATATGTTCAAGGCATCATCAGTAGTGGCAAGATAAACTATATGTGGTTGAAGAGTGCACATCTGGGGAAATAGATATAATGAACTCAGGATTCAGACCTGGGTTCAGATCCTTTTTTTTTTTTTTTTTTTTTTTTTTAACACACACACACACACACTGTATTTTATGTTTACAAGAGATAAATAGACTGACACCAAGCATTGTAAATGGATGACCACAACAAAAGCAACAATGATTGCAATTACCAAACACGAAACACACTCATACTATGTCATAATATTGACATTCAGTCCAGTAATCCTCCACTGTAACAGCTCCTTTACTTTGCAGTGAAAATTGATTTGTATATTTTTTGCCCCTGAGTCCTTTGGGACTTTTTTTTTATTCAAACAAAGTCACAAAAATTATAATCATCCTCATCAGTTCACTCAGTCCCATGTAATTAATTTTTTTTATCTTGATCTTTTGTTAGCAGTTTTATGAGTTCATCAGTTTTCCATTAGAGTTCTGAAAATGCTTATTCATTCAGTTCAGCAGTATAGTCAGTGACCAGAAACCTGTACTTGTCAGAGTCTTTTCCATGAATTCCTTGAAGATGAAAGAAACCCTTTTATAGGAGCATATTTGCAAAAGCATCAGAGTACACCCAGAACTGTCTGTAAATGACAGAAGAGTTAAAAATGACCATGGTTAAAGATTTGATGAAAGTTCATAATAATGCAATTGACAAGGAAATTTAGTTATTTCTGAGATATACATTTTAAAGTAATAACTAGAATTATGACTTACAACATTATACCGGAACATATAAGATTTTTGGGGTTCAGATCCTGGTTTAGCCACTTAACTGGTTGTAAGACCTTGGGTGAATTACTTAATTACTTTAATCTTTAGTTTCATCATCTATAAAATAGGAATACCGGTTTTATTTATCTTGTGAGGATTAAATGAGATAATGCATGTAAACCACTAAGCACATGATAAACACATTAAGTGGTCATCATTTTTATATTGTGATGGGAGAAGCATGGGAGAAGACTAGTGTAGCTGGAATGCAGAGCAAAGAAGAGAGTGACATAAAGTGGATCTGATCAGGGTCTTGAGGTCTGTGTTTTGAATTTTATCCTAAATGCGTAAGAATCTATTGAAGGGTTGTAGGTGACTACATCCAATTTGTAGTCTGCTCTAGTGGCACTGAAGAAGATGGACAAGTGTGGGAGCAAAGTTGATGTGGGTAGAACAGGAGGCCACTGCAGATTGATGATACTTTAAATTAGAATGGTAGAGATGGAAGATGTACACAAATTTGAGTGTGACCTAGGGAGTAAAATAACAGAACTTGGTGATGAGTAGGTTATGGGAATGAAGGAGAAGGAAGTGTGAAAGATGACTTCTGAGTATGTGGCTTGTGCCACTGGATGGGCTATGGTGGTGTTTATATTAGAAAAATTGAGGACAACTAATTAGTAGGGGATTGGTCAAATTAAAACTGTACATACATATAATAGGATGCCACTTAACCAGGAAAAGTTACATAGCTGAGGAAAGATGATCATATGTAGTATGGATTAGAGAAAGGTTAGACAGGTATACCTTGGAGATATTGTAGGTTTGGTTCCAGACCACCACAATAAAGTGAGTATTGCAATAAAGTGAGTCACTGGATTTTTTGGTTTCCCAGTGCGTATAAAAGATGTTTACACTATATTGTAGTCCCTTATGTTTGCAATAGCATTATGTCTAAAAAAATAATGTGCATACCTTAATTAAAAATACTTTTTTGCTAAAAAAATGCTAACCATCCCTTTAGCCTTCAGTGAGTTGTAGCAGTAATATCAAAGATCATTGATCACAGATAACCATAACAAATAAAATAATAAAAAAACAATTTGAAATATTGCAAGAATTACCAAAACGTGACACAGAGACATCATGTAAACAAATGTTGTTGGAAAAGTGGTGCCAATAGACTTATCTATGCAGGGTTGCCATAAACCTTCAATTTATAAAAAATGCAATATCTGCAAAGTACAGTAAAACAAGGTATGCCTTGTAAATAGCATGGAAAAATTATACTCATGGAAGAATTCCTGAATAATAAACAACATGAGAATGAAGGAATAAAGTCAAGTATAAATATGTGAGTCATTTCATTAAATAGAATAAATTAAATTGTTCCATCCTCTGGACCCTCTCAGATTGGGTTAAATCAGAAAATCCAGCTATGTGCTGTGTATAAGAAGTAAACATAAAATAATACGAAAAAGAAAGCTTGAAAGTAAAGTGACAGGTAAAGAGGTACTAGGCAAATGCAAACCAAAAGAAAGGAGTGGCAAGCAAAAAGGAGGAATAGCAGTATTAACAGCAGATGAGGTAGAATTTAAGGTGAAAAGTACACTGTATGATAAAACTTCAATACATAGGAGATATAACAATGATTACAAAAGCTAGGAGACCTTGGTAAGTAGTGATAATGGGAGACCTCTTTCATAGTTGGACAAATCTAGTAGATAAAAAATAAGATCATAAATAAAAAATAATACAACCAGTGCTTTTGGTTTAATAGATATATACTAGATCTTTATACCCCTCAAAAAGAGAATATACATTTATTCCTATATCTAAGGAACACTTGTAAAAAATTGACCATGTACTTAGCCACAAAGAAAATTATTACACTATTCCTTAACCACAGTTCAGTTAAATTAAAAATAAATATTAAAAGATGACTAAAAAAACTTAATTAAAAAATTGCACTAGATATAAACCCTTGATATGACCCCTGGGTCTAAAAGAAAATAAAAAATGAAATTATATACAAACTGTCTAGAAAAGGATAGAAAGGGCAACACATCTTACCAACCACTATGGAACATAATGAAAGCTGTTTTGAGGAAAAAATAATGGCCATAAATGCATTATTATTAAAGAAAAAATGAAAGAAGAATTAAGTACTCACTAAATTAGACTACATTAATATAAATTACAGAACGACCAAGGATTTGAATGCAACAAGACAGTGAAACAGTGGAAGTACAAAGGAAATCCATAGCAGGACTTTAAAAAAATAATCTCAGAGTAGCAAAGTCCATTCTGTGTACAACTTAAAGCTCAGATGACATTAAAAAAAAAGAATTAATTACCTAAAAGGACAAACAGTAAACTGGGAAAAAATATTTGCAATTCAAATCACAGAACTAATTTTTTAAATATATAAAGTGTTTCTATACATCAATAAGAAAAAGACCTCACCAACTCAATAGAAAAATGGGTGAATGATAAGAATGAAAAGTTTTGGGACTTCCCTGGTGGCTCAGTGATTAAGAATCCACTTGCCAATGCAGGGGACACAGGTTCGATCCCTGGTCCAGGAAGATCCCACATGCTGCGGGGCAGCTATGCCCGTGTGCCACAACTACGGAGCTTGCGCTCTAGAGCCCGCAAGCCACAACTACTGAGCCCGCATGCTGCAGTTACTGAAGCCTGCGTGCCTAGAACCCGTGCTACTCAACAAGAGAAGCCACTGCAGTGAGAAGCCCGCACACTGCAATGAAGAGTAGCCCCTGCTCGCCACAACTACAGAAAGCCCGCGTGCAGCAATGAAGACCCAACACAGCCAAAAATAGATAAATTAATTTTTTTAAAAAATGAAAAGTTTTGTAGTAAAGAAATGCTTATTATTGAGTTCTGGTTGTAAGTCCTTTGTCAGATCTATACTTTTTTACTGCTTTCTCTCAGTCTGTGGCTTTTATACTTATTTCTTAAACAAGTGTGGTTTTTTTTTTTTTTTTTTTTTTTTTTTTGGCCACACCGTGAGGCATTTGGGATCTTAGTTCCCTGACCAGGGATTGAACCAGTGCCCCTTGCATTGGGAGTGTGGAGTCTTAACCACGGGACCGCCAGGGAAGTCCCTAAATATGTGTTTTGATGAATGGAGGTTTTTATTTTGATGCAATCTAATTTACCATAATTTTTTCTTTTATAGTTTTGCTTTCTGTATACCCAGTCTAAAAAATACTTGCCTCATATGTTTTCTTCTAACAGCTTTATAGTTTTAGGTTTTACATTTACATCTCTGGTACATCTCAGTTTTTGTGTAAGATACAAAGTAGGGATCAAGGTTCTTTTTTTTCCCCTTCATTGGCATTTCCTGAAAAGGCTTCTCTTTCCCACTTTAATTGCTTTGGCATCTTTGTAGAAAGTCAGTGGACAACATATGTATGGGTCTGTTTCTGGACTTTATGTTTTCTTGCATCAATCTCTTTGTTTTTATGCTAATACCACACTGTCTTGATCACTTTATCTTTACAGTTTGTCTTAAAATCAGTGTAAGTGTCCAGCTTTAGCCTTCTTTTTCCAGATTGCTTTGGCAATTCTAGGTCCTTTTGCATTTTCATATAAATTTTAGAATCATTTTGTCAATCTCTGCTTTTAAAAAACTTGCTGGATTATGATTGGGATTGTGTTTAATCTGTATGTTCATTTGGGTAGAATGGACATCTTAACGGTATTAAGTCTTCTAGCCCATGACATGGTATATTTTCCATTTATTTGGGTCTTTAATTTTTCTCAGCAATATTTTATAAATCTTAGTGTACAGGTCTTGCATGTATTTATTTATTTATTTACGTGGTTGCGCTGGGTCTTAGTTGCAGCAGGCGGGATCCTTAGTTGTGGCTCACCAGCTCCTTTAGTTGCAGCACATGTGCTCCTTAGTTGCAACTTGCAGGCTCCTTAGTTGCAGCCGCTGGGCTCCTTAATTGTGGCATGTGAGCTCTTATTTTTTTTAATGTATCCCTAAGTGTTTCATATTGATGAAACTGCTAAAAACAATTTTTAAAACGTTATCTTCCAGTTGTTTGCAGTTAGTATATAGAAATACAATTGATTTCTATAAATTGACCTTGTATCCTGTGACTTGTCAGACTCACTGGTTTTAGGAGCTTTTTTGTAGATTCTGTGAGAATTTCATAGAAAGTCATGTCTGTAAGTAATGACTGTTTTATTTCTTCCTTTCCAAATCGTATGCCATCTTTTTCTTGCTTTATTGCACTGGCTAGGACTTCTAGTACGTTGTTGAATAAAAGTAATGAGAGAGGACACCTTTGCCTTGTTCCTAATCTTAGGAGGAAAGCATTCAGTTTTTCACTACTGTTTATGATGTCAGTTGTAGGTTTTTTGTAGACGCTCTTTACCAGGTTAAGGAAATTCCCTCCTATTCTTAGTTTGCTGAGAGCTTTTAATCATAGATGGATGTTGAGTTTTATCAGATGCTTTTCCCTATATCTAAGGAGATGATCCTGTCTTTTCTCATCTTTATTCCTTTAATGGGACCCAAACTGAAGGAGCAGCACCTAATCTTCAGACATGTCAGTCTCAGGGCCACATGATGGCTCTTGAAGTTTCAGCTTGGTCATGAGATAAATTCATTTCTCTTTACAGTGAATCATATGACTACATTTTTCCCCCTGGAAGGGGCAGTGAAGCCACATGGTAATAGGTAGTTCTGTATAATCCTCTTACAGGGAGGACACCAAGTAATTGAGATCAGTAATACAACTGACCACACACATCATTCATTCTTTTTTTTTTTTTTTTTGTCCCTCCTGCTGTAGCATATTCTTATTTTAGCATTTCTTATTTCATCATTTTGAACTATATTTTCTACAATTTTAAAGTACTTTATATATTTGAAGCTCTTTTCATCTCCAAGACATTATATTTCATTTTTTCCTGTAGTTTTTGGCAATATACAACTTGTTACTGTTTCAGATATTTTTTTCTTAGAAATTTAAGGACTAACTTTGAATTAGATAAGTTCCCCCTACTAGCTCTCCACTTTATTATGCAAATGAGAAACCAACTTTTTTAATACCTACAGAGAGGGCATAGTTCAGTGAGAAAGATTTTTGTAAACAATGCGTTTTGAAAGTTCATCTTCTAATTCTACCTTATTAGCATGCCAAGCCCATGAGCCTCTCCCAGCTCTTTGCCATCTAGAGTAGATAACCCCCCATTTCTCCTGAAGCTAAATCCTCTGATAACTAGAGGGCTTTGTGCCTACCTTCTTGTTCATACACAAGTCTCAATACATAGTCTCAATACACACTCCACCTGACAAGTGAAACCTTTAACCTACACATGTTGAAGAAATGTGCTCCAAACTCAGCCTTGTTTAGACATTATCTCTCAATCCAAGAAAGCCTGTTAACAACCAGACTCTTCATCATCACATCCTCTATTTTTCTATCTTAGTCACTCCACACACATCATTCTTAATTACATATATGTAATAAGGTTGTGTGTGTGCGTGTGAACATTAATATATTAAAAAGAAGAAAAAGATCTGGAAAGACAAACTGAAGTATATCTTTTATCTGTATTTTGCAATTTTTATTTTAAAATTGATTTATAATTAAGAAAAAGTTTCTTTTTGAGAAAAATGTAAATTTGGTCTCATTTAATGCTGTATTTTAAATATGATTTCTTGTTTTAGATACTCAGAATTTTTGAGCTGGAAAGGACCAATTGTATGTCCTATTTAGTATTTCCTGTCCACCTCACCTCTCAGGTTTATGGATACATAAACTGAAAAGCAGAAGTGGTTTGTTACGAGGTTATGTAGACTGGTAGAAGATTCTTCTAGAACAGGACATTATCTGAATATCAGAAAGCAAAGAACGCTTGAGAAATAGTTTCTAAGAATCTAGTTTAAAGTAGCCCTATAGGGACTTCCCTGGTGGCGCAGTGGTTGAGAACCCACCTGCCAGTGCAGGGGACACAGGTTCGATCCGTGATCCAGGAAGGTCCCACATGCCGCAGAGCAACTAAGCCCATGCGCCACAACTACTGAGCCTGTGCTCTAGAGCCTGTGAGCCACAACTACTGAGCCCTCATGCTACAACTACTGAAGCCCTTGTGCCTAGAGCCTGTGCTCCGCAACAAGAAAAGCCATGGCAATGAGAAGCATGTGCACCGCAACGAAGACCCAACACAGCCAAAAATAAAATAAGTAATTAAAGAAGAAAATAGCCCTGTAATCGTTTTAACCCAGGGAATCACTAAAATACAAAAAACGCCTGAGAAAAATCCATTCACTCTTTTACAAATGTTTATTGAGTACCTACTACTTTATCATCCAGTCCACAACTGGGATTTTGAGTGGTACAGTGAATGTTTCTAGATTTTTAAACGATATGTATTACGATATGAAGGGTGAGTGAGGATGTAAAGGACAGGAAGAATTATCAAGGCTCTTTTTCTCAATTTCGACATCTGAGAGATTTGAGGTAGTGATAATAACAGCTAAGATTTATTGGCTACATATAATTTGCTAAGCACACTTTTGTGCATTTTACATTTATTGTCACTCTCAACAACTTCATAAGGTGGGTACTATTGTTATCTGTATTTTATAATTGAGGAAATCAAGGCACAGAGAAGCTATGAAAATTGCCAAAGTCATCTGGCCAATAAGTGGCAGAGCTACAATTTGAACTTGACCAGACTTAACTTCAGAGCCTGTGACCATATTGCAAGGCTATGTTGTTTTCTAATACCACAATTCCTTCCTAAATAAGAATTGATTCTAGGTCAAATATGTATATAAGAAAATAAGTTAGGCTTAAAAATAAGGGGCTAAGTCATTTTAGGTAGTTAATAAACACAGGTTTAGCAGGTTAAATGGAAAACAGTGCTTTCTGTTATCTTCAGTTTTCTTGTGTGTTTTAGCTTACTAGTTACAAACATGGGCTTTAGACTAAGATCTGGGTTCAGATTCTGGCTTCACCACTTCCTAGTTTTATGACCTTGGACAGGTCAAAGGTCAGTAAATGGAAGCTGCTGTTTGTTGTTGGTTTGGAAAGCCTGTGGTGATGGCTACATTTCTTTTTCTTTTCTTGATCAGGTGGATTTGTTTAAAAAGAGTCTTCTGTTGATTCCTATTCACCTGGAAGTCCACTGGTCTCTCATTACTGTGACACTCTCTAATCGAATTATTTCATTTTATGATTCCCAAGGCATTCATTTTAAGTTTTGTGTAGAGGTAAGTTAATATACTGCCCCCCCCTTTTTTTCCCCATTTATTTTGTGATTGACCAGATGGTATCTCAGCTCTAGGATAGAACAACAGAAGTCAGTACCACAGATGATCATTTTCTGTCATGTCATGTCAAAAATGTTGGCAGAGAAAAGGACAAGAGGAATCTCCAGGTGGGAAGAGGTAGCTGTCCACGATCTGGATCCCTCTCTGAGATACATGCCCTGTTTTGGATTTCATCAGATTTTTTTCTGTCTTTCCCTTAAAACTACATTTTGAATGTGGATAGAAATCATTTTCCTTGGTTTCTCTTAGAGCTAAAATTGGCTTGTATCTTCAAAATAACTTCTGTAGAGTGTATTATAGCCAAGAGAACCAGCTGGCAAAATATTAGAGTTCAGTTAATAAGAGTTCAATAAGATGGTGGGATACAAAGCAAGAAAAATCAGTATGTTTCCTGATTCTCCGGCACAGTTAGAAAATGTAAATGAAAACAGAAAGATTCCATTTTCAAAAGTAGCAAAGACATGAATTACCCAGGAATATACCCTAACAAAAAATGGGGACATTCTTTGAGATGAAGACTCCAAAGTATTTAAAGGAAATCTGAATAGATGGGAAGACAGGCACACTCAGTATCGGAAGGAGATTAATTCTCCCTAAACTAATATAAACTAATTTCTGTCCTAATCAGTTTCCCAGGAGGATTTTGAATGAAACCTGATAAGCTCATCCTAGAATTCATATTGCAAAATTCATGTGCATGAACAGCTAAAATAGTTTTGAAGTAGATCAAAACTGAACAAAGGAATATTTGGTCTACTAGATGTCAAACCATATCACAAAGTTTTGAAAATTAAAGTTATTTTAATTATATTGGTTTAGGAATAGACAAGTGGATTGGTGGAACAGCATAGAGAATCTAGAAGTAGCTCATGTATATGTGGGAACTTAGTTATAATATAATAAAGTTGGGGACGGACAGGCTATTCGATATATGCCATTGGGAAAATTAGCTCTCTATTTGGAAAAGTAAAATACAGGTTCTGTTTCATACTATTTATAAGAACAAATTCCAGATGGAATAATGACCTAAATATAAAACACAAAGAGTGTGGAAGGTCTTATACAGAACCAAAAAAAGCAAAAGACATAAAGGAACAGATTGATAAATTTGACCATGTCATCATTTAAAACTTCTGTCTGTCATAAAGTTAAAAGGGATAGATTTGGAGAAAATGTTTGTGACATAGATAATAGTCACTATCCAGAATATAAAAAGAACTACAAATGAATAAGAAAAAGAAGGATCTAATAGAAAGGGACAAAGGATAAAATAAGTGATTTTTAGGAAAAATGAAAATAGCCATTAAACACATGGAGAGATGCTCAGCCTCACCAGAAATAGGGGAAATGCAAATTAAAACTACCTCAGGGTTCCATTTTTTTGCCTGTTATGTTAGGAAAAGTTCGATGTTACTAAAGTGGGTGTAAGAAACAGGCATTCTCAATTTCTGGTGGAGTGTATAAATTGATACAGCCCCTTGGGGAACAATTGCAATTCTAAGTGCCAAAAAGACACATATCCTATTACATACCAGTTCTGTTTCTTGGTATATACTACATAAAAATACTTGTATATGCACACAAGAATGGGGCATACACCAGGATGTTCATTGCAGCATTACTGATAATAGTGAAAAGTCAAAACAACCTAAATTTAGCTCTACTAACAGACTAGCTAAATACATACATACGCTGTAGTATATTCACAATATTAAACTGACCATAGCAGTTAAAAAGAATATAGTAGATCTTTGTGTCCTAACGTGGAAAGATCTCCAAGACATACTGAGTTTGGAAAAGCAAGTTGCAGAATGATACTATATATGGAAAGAAAATACGAATATGCAGATACGTGTATGTGTGTATGTATGTATGTATGTATATACAGACACATACTTGTATCTCTACATGTACATACATACTTCTGCTCCACCTTCAGGGGGTTAATTCATGTAACCTCTGACTTCACCCTTAGAAAAGATAGGCAGAGAAAGATACACAAAGAGGTGGAGGGCATAAGGGAAAATTAGGAACTTCAGTAGGCTTCATCTTGGTAGAGATTTCAGCAGTGGACTTGACTGTATTTAGTATCCAGGATGGGTTTTAAGTATCACTTTCTAGAAGCTGAATGATACTTTTACCTGCAGCCCTCAAAAACATGGAGTATATCTAAGGCTAGAATGTTTAAATTTCATTTCAGTTATTAATGATTTCTGCCATGGGTTCCTTCCCTTTGTTGGGCATTGGCAGTAATTAAGGCTTTCTTTTTGTTTTGCCAGTATTTATTTAAGTTTCAAATTCAGCAAGTTGACTTACTCCTGGAAAAGGCTGACCATCTCATAAAAAGATCTAATTAAAGCATATACCAGTGTCCACAGTCTAAGTGCATACAATACAGAAGGTCTGAGTCCTTCACTCTATAAAAATTGAAAAAGGTCTGAAATCAAGTTCCAGCTTTAAACTCTTTAATGCATACTCTGCCCAGTGGTGGGGCCACAGCCTCCTCCTTTGCTTCTGTCTGCTGCGGGCAGGTTCCATTTTTCACCAACTGATGGAACACAGCATCTGTGTTGTGGTTTCTTTTTAACCAGAATATAAGAAAGTATTTGCTGACTGAAGCCAGAGAAAAAAATAGACCTGAATTTCTTCAGGGTTGGCAGACTGCTGTTACCAAGGTAAGTAAGTGATAAAAATGAAAACCCAGGCATGTCAAGGGGCTGGAATTGTCTAAGGGGTGGGTGTCTTTAAAAGCACATGAAGACTGATCATGAAGATACCAATAGAGAGCCTAGAGGCTGCAGGGAGGCAGCTCAGAGTAAACCTCAGTTCAGTATTCATCACCTGGCTGCCCAATTTCCCACTGCCTGCTGGGGCAAATAAATTCAGTCATTTCATCCTGGGGGCAGCTGCTGATGATATAGTTGCTCTGTTGAAAAAAAGGAAAAAAAATTTTTTTTGGTGGCATCTGCCTCTTGCCTCATGGCTCTTATTTCCAGATGACTCATGTAGACCCAGAGAAATACTGACGTGACTATTTGGATTCACTAAGGGAGCAAGTGTACTGGGCTGCTTTCCAGGCATTTGGGGAAGACAAGTGGCCTGAGTGCTTCAGTCTGAACAGTCTAGAAGCAGCACTATGTTTGGCCATAGACATAAAAGCTGTATGCGGGGCAGAGTGAGCAGGCCTAGCCTCTTAACCCTGTCACAAATATCAGTGTCTTCCGTTTTATGGGCACTGCTTTGTTTTCATAGTGTTTTTCTATGTATGATCTCATTTGATCCTTACAATCTGTGAGGTAGGCAGGTCATTTAGGGATAAGAAGCTCTTTATTGTAGATGAGAAAGCTGAATCCTAGGTGTGAAATTCCCCAAAGGCCATCAAAACTATCGACAGAGTGAAGTCTTTGAACTCAGGTCTATCCAGATCAAAGACACTGCTAAAAAGGCAGGGTCTTGATATAAACCTTTAACCCAAACCCAAAGGGACAAGGCTTATTTGTTTATCCTTGAACTGTACTATATGCTAACTTCTAAACTTATGTTTTGTATTTTAAATAACCTAGTATATTAGTTCAAACCAGAACTGAACTTGTGAATATTCTGAATTTACCCAGTAGTATATCCAGGTATTCTAAATTTAATCAGGATCTTTCATATTCCAACACTTTAGGCAGACGACAGTAACCAGTTCTTTGGAAAACATACTGCTTACCTTTACCATGTCTTTAAAAGAATAGGACAGAGTTGTGAAATATGAGATGAAAAGGGAAGACTGCCAAGCAGCATTGTTACTACGTATTCAGAGTCCAGGCCATGCGCTGTGTTCTCTGATCCACAATTCCATTTTGATTCCATTGTCAGTGAATTGATAGCAAAACTAAATATCCAAATGGAAGTTTTAAAATAGGATTTTATTTGATTTCCCACTTCTCATATTTAGGCAAAATGTTCTAAGTTATGGTTGATTGATAGCTCTTTTCATGGCCAGATGCCTCCATAAACTCAAACACTTTGAATACCAGAGGTACACACCAGCTGTCTTGGATACAGACAAGTTTCCTGTCTCGCTCATTTTTCCATAAAAACAGCTTTTCTTATCTGAAGAGGAATACTTGGTTTTATTTTAATGATCGTTTTGTTTTTCCCCGTAGTGTATTCCACAACAGAAAAATGACAGTGACTGTGGAGTATTTGTGCTCCAGGTAAAGAAATAGTTTTTTCAGTATTTACAATTTATAAATTAAATTTATTGGGTTTAGGGAGAAGTGGGATCCCTCTGATGTATACAGGTACTAGGTACAGATAACAGAACACTTTTCCTCCCAACCCTCCTTTGTTGTTGGGAAGCAGTAGTTGTGCATTTTCATATATTATCATTAGGAAGAATCACCTTCTAAGGCTGAAGATGAATAATTGGTATCATCCATGTCGTATCAGAGGCTGTTGGTAAGCCACATTGGAGACTGATGTGAATTTGTCTGTTTCATAGACCCTTGGCATTGGTAGTATTAACTATATTTTTCTAACCATTGGTAGGTAGTCTTTAACCACAGAGTAAAACCTAATTAGATTTTAAATAAGGGCCACATTTAAACACTGTGCTTTCTCATGCTGTAGATCTTAGGTCTCAAAGGGCTATTGAAAAAGTTGTTATACATTTATGAAGGAAATTATAGTACATAATCCATGAATTTAGAGATTTCCGAAGATCTTGGAAGATGGGCTCTCTCACATGACTCACGTTTGTAAACAAATTCAAGTTCTCACTTAAAGGCCATGTTAGGTCTGGCTGCATTCTCAGCAGATTTCACCTTTAGAAGAACTGGAAGCCCCTTCATCGGTTTTGCTTTTCACAGTATTGAGTGGGGAGAGAGGGAGAGTCCCAAGACATATACTTGCCTGGAAAATTGACTATAATTTGGAGGTAAATGTTTTAAAACAGTTTTACGAGTTTAAACAAACTTTTAACATTCGCCTTAGACCCTATTCTATTAGGTCTGCATCTAGTAAAATATATTAGGCTGGTACATAACTCCACGTGCCACTTAAGTGTTTCTGGGACCTTTGCAGTACTGCAAGTGCCTCGCCTTAGAGCAGCCTTTCCAGTTTTCCCAAGAAGACATGCCCCGAGTGCGGAAGAGGATTTACAAGGAGCTGTGTGAGTGCCGGCTCATGGACTGAAACTCAGCAGGGACTCTGGGAAGTCTGACCAAGTTGGAGCAGATGGTTTGTTACTTGAATCTCCAAACACTTATTTGAATTTTTACAGATATTTCAGATCAGTGGTGTTGGGCCGCTGTTGTTACCTCAAATTTATTTTCTGCCCTTACTCATTTCCCTAGTTACTATGTACTATTTTTTAATGTTCAGTTTGGTTTCATTTTTAATTTTATGGATTCTGTGTGTGTGTGTCCCCCCCATATTTAATATTTATTATCCAAACGCATGCATATAGACAGAGCATGCAGTGCAGAGTATTAAAAAAAACAAAAAAAAGCCTAGTAGATTTGGTGCAGCTTTTGAAACTTAGTTAGATGTGAACTGAATACAGGTTTAAATTTTAATTCCAGAACCTAAAAATGCAGGATGTTTTTGATACAACATAACTCTGAGAATAGTAGATGTTCCCTGGGGCATAAAGGGTAGCTAGAAGGGGTTTCAGACAAAGCCAGTCCTGTTTTATTTTTACCAGCAGCACCTTTCACTGACTTCCCTCTCCAAGTGAGTCACATTCTTTTTGAAGGGTGAAAAGGAAGTGGCCATAAACTGACTGGTATGTTCTATTTACGGAGGCACACTTGTAAGCACAGTGCCTGCTTTGGGAAGAGTTGATTAAGGTATGAGAAAAAGACAGTGACCTTGAGGGTCCATTTATCTTCACACATGAGAGATTTCAATCTTGGTTTTAAGAAGCATTTATAATAAATGCTTTAATCTTACAAAGGCTTTTGCTGGAACACTGATTCCCTGGATTTTTCTGGTTTTGACCCATTAAAAAATTAGTATCTGTCAAAACTAGTGGTCAAACAAATGAGAATTCAGCCTTTCTAACAGCAATTGTTTCCCATATGGAAGAAATTCAGATTTGCCAAATACCTTTCTATTTCAAGGGTATTTAAAATATAAACATTCAAAACCGAAGACTGACTTCAGGTATTTTGCACGTAGGTGGAGAGGAGAGAACAGGAAAGGTATTAAGGGAGACATGAAACTGTGGGAGTACAGCAAATGTTATGAGTTTTTTCCCTCTTATTTCTCTAGTGATCTCAACAGCATGCAGGGCTCATCTGCCTCTGCTTGACCAACCCTGAGACTCTAGCACAGGAGTCCTTTTTTTTGCTTCCATGAACCTCATCTTCTGGGGGAAGGCAGAAGTGGCCCTGTCCTGATTTATTACCCTTGGCTGCATTAGGGTTAAAGTAATGGATCTTGCATCTTTAATCTAACAAAGTTTTGTGATATTGGAAACGAAAGGAAATAGGGAAAGATGCATATTAAACTACATCTTTTCTGAACTGGGGGAGGAAAAACAACAAACGTGTATACAAGAAATTCAGAAGCTTGTACAGAAAAATACCAAGTAAATGGCAGAAGATGCTTTGGTTTATGCCTCGTTAGGTGTGAGGTGTTGAAAATAAAAAGCTAAAATGTGCAGTTTAACTTGGCCATAAGGTAGGGCTGACTGCCAGCAGTTGAGGGTGGAGTCAGAACATGTTTACGTGCAGGGTTCCCATCCCGACATTCCAAGCACCAACACCAATGTTTACATTGTAAACAGCCCCAGCACTTTCCTAGTCCCTCAGACTCAAACTCCTTAGTATAATATAAAACCAGGTCAGTATTTCTTATTGTGCTTCAAGTCATTAAAAAGACTGATATTAGAGGCACTTTGTGCTGCTACAGGTAGGGTTGTATCAGCATTAGGAAAAGTGACAAAATGGGTTGGGTGTCTTCTTGAGGTTTTCAAGTATAATTATACAAACGAGATTTTTCAAACCTGTATGTGAGACATTTGCCTTTTTTTTTTTTTCTTGTAATGGGTAACTAGACTATTGATTAAAAATGTCTTATACTTTAGAGCTCCGTATCTCGTATCTCACTCTCTGACAGAAGGAGGCATACAGAAGAGACAGAATTGTGTTCTGGCCAAAATCTTAATGCCCAAAGTTTCAGTTGCCATTTCCTCCACTCTGAGAAATGGTCATGCTCTTAACAGGGAGGCAGAGAGAACCTAAGGTGAGCTGTCCCAAGTCCAGGGTGCCTTTCATGTCCAGTTTAGTAGGGCACCTTGAGGTACATTGTCCAGCATGCTTTAGCTTAAATGTCAGATATTTTAAGTCTGGTTAAAATGTTTCTCTGTTGTTCACGAAACTTGCTTCAGCACACATAGTTGCTTCCCCCCATCTTGAGATTAGGTGCAAACCTCTATTTAGCCCAAGCCCTAAGTTTAGAATGGCCTTTATCCTGATGTTTGCAATAATGGCTTCCTTGCAACAGAAATTTTGGAAATACAGTCTGGGCTGTTGGTAGAAGAGACAGGCATTGTTTTACTCTCACTAGCTTGGCACTGAGTTGTTTGGGTGCCCTCAAGGTGGGCAGACCTTATGCTTTTGGGGTTGAGGGCAGGCCTTATCAAACTAAAAGCTGCTTATGATGTGCCTTCAACAAGCTGCTCAGTCCTCTCCATCAGCAAATTTACCAGTCTGTAGTTGCTTTTATCCTTTTGTTAAATCTATAGCAATGAATGTAGATTTAGTTCAACTTTTAGTTAAGTTCTACTCAAGAATCATAGAGAACCAACCTTCTCTTAAGGAAGGGATGCACTTAAGGAAGGGAGAAGCAGCAGTTGCTGCCAGTAATCCCCAAATCATTTGTTTTGGCTTTGCATTTTGTTTTCTACTTATCATTGAATATGATTAACATTGGTCACCTTGAATTCATAGTTGGAACAAAATAACAGACCTAACTGGGACACAGCCAGCACTAGCCTAAGTTGAGCTGCCCCTTTTCTTTGCAGTTGTGGTATACTACTTCCCTGGGTTAGAAGGAATAATTGGGAGCTCTGGGTGAATCAGACTCTTCAGGCGAGAACCAGTGTGTTAATAGTGTGAATTAGATATCCTGATTACCTGCTCTGCTTAATTGTTATGCAACTGAACTAATCAGCAGGTGTAAAGCACATACTTTGTTATGTGCTAGGCTCTGCCTCCTGGCCTGTAGATAATTAAGAAGACCTAGGGAATGCCATCAGAAGTGCTAATTGTATTTGGGTGTTAACAAAAGCAAATCTAGACAAGCTGTCCACTTAAATGGTACCTTTTGGTTAGAAAAAAGTTATTTAAAGATTGTGATCATGTAAAAATCACTCAAACCTTCTAGCAAAAATATTTTTTTGAAAAATAAACTAAATGCCTTTATAAATGTGTGTTCTCTTGTGTTGGATAAAATGTACTGTTTGGTAATTTTTCCCAGTGACATACCAGTCACGACAAGGCTCATCTATTAACAGTGACCAGTGTGGGCTCTAAGCAGCCCACACTGTCCATTTAGTAGCATTTTTTGCAATGATGGAAATGTTCTGTATTGGCATCCTGCAAATTCCATTATCATCTGCAACAGCCATTAACCACGGGTGGCTATTGAGCATCTGAAATGTAGCTAATGTGACTTACTGAGGAACTGAGTGTTTTAATTTAGTTAATTAGCTACATGTGGCTAGTGGCTAGCAATATTAGTAACTGTCAAATTAAAATGGACATGCAAATTCTGCATACTATTCATAGATTTCCCCCCAAAAATGTATTCCAGAGTAAAGACCGCTTCAATGTCATTATCGGTGAGGAAACACAGACAATAAGTTGGTCCAATTTTATTGCACTCTGTTACAGAAGACAATTCAAATAGGAACCACTGTGGTTTTAATGCCTATAGAAATCTGAGTTACGTTTTACTGCAAAATATAAAATACATTAATTCAAACTACAGTGTAAAAAAGATTTTAATAATGAATTGTATGTCCTCATTAGATATTTGCAAATGTTTTCCTAAATACAACTAATTTAGAGATATCTTTCTTTTAAAGTTCAAATAGCCAGTTTAAATTTGAGAAAACATACACTTACTGTAACATGAAAGATGTTCAGTTGAGATACTTCAGCCCCAACTTCACAAACTATTGGAAATTAGGAGATACTTTGTTGCTAGATGAAAAAATATCACTTACATCAGGGAAAATTATACTAGACTACCAGTTTAAAATGAGCAATAGTTCACATAATATTAGAGAAATTCTCTCTTGCCTTACAAATGCAAAATAAATCCTCCAGACTCCCTTCTCTGTAGAGACCACCAGCTCTACCCAGGCTCTGAAACTCAGCACAGTTAGCTAGGGAAAAAACAAGACAGACTTCAGTATGAGAATGAGCCAAAACATTTCCGAGGGAAGCAGTTCTGATTTTGTTAAGTATTCTCTTGATCTTTAAGCTCTTTTTTTTAAAAACAAACAACCCCACTCAATTCCCAAGATCAGTTTGAAAATGAAAAAAATAGATCTGCTGGCTCTCGCAACAACCTTCATCATGCCAAGGCACTGGTTTAACTCACATCTCCTGATATTT
The DNA here is from genome assembly GCF_008692025.1 of Phocoena sinus. Lineage (NCBI taxonomy): Eukaryota > Metazoa > Chordata > Mammalia > Artiodactyla > Phocoenidae > Phocoena > Phocoena sinus. The sequence continues at coordinate 72,200,989 of NC_045766.1, read as the reverse complement.
CCTCCCCATTTCCTACTGACAGTGTCCCCCGCTTGCCCTTAGAGTAGTTGAGGTTCCCTCTAATACAGACCCTTGGTTTTTTTTAGCGTTAGCGAAAACATATTTTGAAAAATGTGTTTAGTAAATACCCTTAAGTCCTGACCTAATTTCCTGATATAAAAAGCACATAAGAAGTGGTGTCCCCTGCGACTGTCTAAGGCTTACCCAACTATTTAGGAAGTTCCCTTGACTCTTAAGTTTGCCTTTAGAGATTAAAATTCAACATAGAAAAAAATTCAGTTATCAAAATCTATTCCTAATTTAGAGTAAAGCTACATTACACAGCAGAACTCCACTTATTAAACTTTACCTCATGCAAACTTAAAATTTTAAAAATAGTAATTCCAGGCCCCACAGTAGACCATAAACCTACTTAGGTGCAAACATGGTAAACACTTAAAAATTTTTTTTCCATTCTTCCTAGAAGAAGTGTGTTTTGGCTGATAGAGCAACATAACACATGAAGTCTGTTGCTAAGGAACACAATTCTTGACCCGGTAACAGAAATCATTCTGGTAATCTGACACACAACTAAGATGTTAAGACTATAAAATTAAAGGCATTCTTTTGGATTCTGTCCTTTAATAATTTTTTAAGTGGAAAACCATGAAGAGCCTTCCAGCTCAGTAGAGACATATTAAATAAGGCTTGGTAAAAATAGGCAGGTTCGCAGACCTTGGGAATGCACATCAAATTCAACAGGCCAAAGGAGTGAGTTTTTCATGACGGGGCTCTCACCACTCACTGGTTTTGGGCCAGTTTTCCATAACCTCCTCTCCCAGCATCGTAGTCCTGACGATACTCATCTCGCACCTTAATTGAAAAGAACATGTTACAGTATAGAGAAGATGAGTGTAACAAACATGCTTCCTAAAATGTGTCAAATAACTATGCCTTTTCAGGTGTCATGATGTGAACATTTCAAGCGGAACAGAACATAATTAATTTTAAGCAACTGATAATATAGCTCAACTGCCCTGCAAAATTATTTAAGACTACCTAATGGTGTTTTACCAAACACCAGGTTCATACTCAGCATTCAAAGATAGCACGTTGCAAAGAATAAACTATTTTAAAATAAAAATGTAAAAGTCATTTTAGTGCATTTTGCTTTCGTTCAACACTCTTGGCAGGTGGAGAACATTTAGCCCCAGCAGAAGTCCAATAATGGTTGCTTGTGATGTAGATAATACACTACTTAATGGTTTTTTAAAATAATTTATCATCACTTCTCAGCCTTTTGGCTAAGATCAAGTGTAAAAATAATTTACCAACCCCAATGGGTGGTTTTCAGATTCACTTCAAGCCAAGGTTATAGGCACAAAGTTATTTTCAAAAGAGCAAATACAAATTGACAAAACACTTGTCATTTAGGACTGGAATCCCAGGCAAAGGCTGAACCCAGAGCACCTTTCTGCATACCTGGCCCCCAGAACGCCCACGGCCATACTGCCTGCCCTCCTTAAAGCCTGCGTCCCAGTCTGTGCGAATGATCCGGTCATCCAGACGAGTTCCATTTATGTACCGCATGGCATTTTCTGCATCTGCTCTTAAATAGTATCTTAATTATTATTAAGGAATTAGCATTTCTCCAGATATTTCTGTAAACAGAGGAAGCAACATCTAAATGAAGCTGAGTTAAGAAAATGTACAAAAACGAATCCAACCAGATGGAGTTCAAAGACAATAATTTGTCTTGCACAGGCCTGTTTGAGATTGGTCCAGAAGCGGTCAAAAATGACACTTATCCGTGGCTACACTGATGATTTTTTTGATAATCCTGTCAAGTGTCTGGTTCCACTGTCTCCATATTTTGGTTTGCAAAATATAAAATACGTTCAGTGCAGGTTTTAACCATGAACTGTTATCCAAGAAAACAGCATCTTTGGGTTCCCTGAATATGAAGCTGTATATATTCAAGAACCTTAAAAAGAGGTCACGGTACATATGAATTGCCATTGCATTTCATTAGAAGGAAACACTCAAAATATCACTCACATTAGTAGTTCCAAATCAGATCTACTAAATCTGTCTTTGGGGTGCTATTAAAAAAAAAATCTCTGTAAGTAATACTTACGATCATTAGCTGGGTTTAGGAAATACTGATCTGGACTTTTTCCCGTTGTCTTTAATTACACAGGTAGGGAAACACTGAAATTCCAGTGTCAGCATCTACACAATGCCTAGCACACAGTGGGCATTCAATAATTTTTTGTTGAATGAAATGAATGCTAAAGGGCAAACTGAGGAAAAAAACACTAACAATGAACGGTAGCCTTTCTTTCAGGTATTTGCCATCATGATTGTTGATCTCTGACCTTCAAGGCAGATGCAAAAACACTCCAGTTCTCAGAGACTGGTTATTATCTAGTATTTTCTTTGCCTTTTCTGTCCCCCGTGAACTATTTTACAGTATTGCCACCAGAGGCAAAAGTAAAACCTAGGCACTCGTCCCTCGTATCTGAAGGAAGAGTGGGAGAAGCTTGCAGAATCCAGAAATCAGATACCGAAATCAAAAGTGGGGCTTCTGGGACTTCCCTGGTGGCGCAGTGGTTAAAAATCCGCCTGCCAATGCAGGGGACACGGGTTCAATCCCTGGTCCAAGAAGATCCCACATGCTGCAGAGTAACTAAGCCCATGCGCCACAACTACTGAGCCTGCACCCTAGAGCCCACGAGCCACAACTACTGAATCCCATGCGCCAAGAGCCCGTGCTCCGCAACGGGAGAAGCCACCGCAATGAGAAGCCCGCACACCGCAACGAAGAGTAGCCCCTGCGCTGCAACTAGAGAAAGCCCGGGCACAGCAATGAAGACCCAACGCAGCCAATAAATAAATAAATAAATAAATTTACATATGAAAAAAAAAGTGGGGCTTCTGGTTCAAGCTGATAGAGCACGTTTTCTCTTCTTTACTTCTCAAGGCCCCCATTAAAACAGAAAAGAAACACATATACAAAGAGGAGAAGAGACCATAAGCAGACTAGAGATTCAACAGAAGGTGAAGAGTACTAGTGGATGAAACAAAGTCACAGTGCGAAATACCCTTGAAAGGGCTTAAAGGAGACAGCAAGCCCAGGAGGCTCGCTTTTTTTTTTGGTACGCGGGCCTCTCACTGTTGTGGCCTCTCCCGTTGTGGAGCACAGGCTCCGGACACGCAGGCTCAGCGGCCATGGCTCACGGGCCTAGCCGCTCCGCGGCATGTGGCATCCTCCCGGACCAGGGCACGAACCCCTGCATCGGCAGGCGGACTCTCAACCACTGCACCACCAGGAAAGCCCCCAGGAGGCTCTTAATTCCAAGTTGAATAACAAGTGAGTCTGCATATAGGGTTTAATTAAAGGTGTCTATGTGGGGAAAAGACCTGTTAACAGAAAGGCATTTAATCCCAGGCAAATAAAAGTAAAATGATAGGGATCTGAACTGTCTGGAGGAACTAGGGCATTGTCTTTAACATTAGCAAGCCAAATAAAATCCCTTTTCATTCTAGCATTTGAGGAACCCACATGTCCCAAAGGCAAGGCAGCAACTTAAGAAGTTCTGCCTGGGGACTTCCCTAATGCTATAGTGGTTAAGACTCTGCGCTCCGAGCGCAGGGGGCCCGGGTTTGATCCCTGGTCAGGGAACTAGAGCAGCAACGAATCGTGTGCTGCAACTACGACCCAGCGCAGCCAAATTAATTAATTAATTTAAAAAAAAAGTAGTTCTGCCTAGATCCACATAGTCAGTCTTTTTTCCCCTAATTATGATCAGAAATCCAGGGATCACCAGAAACTGAAGGAAATTTTACGGCATAAATACAACCAAAAGAAACAATTCAGGGCACAGAAAAGAAAATTCAAGACACGGTAGATCAGGTCTGGAAAGTTTCTCAAACAAAATGACCGAAAAATATTAGTTAAAAAACAAAACATCAAAGGATAAATCCAGAAGGTCCAATATTTGGAGTTTCCAGGGAGAGAATACATGGTCACAAGTAAATATAGCTTTGGTTTTGACCTATAAAATCAAGCTATATACATCTACATAATGAAATACTATATAGTTGTTTTAAAAAGAGGTAGATCTACATATGCTAACATGAAGCAATTTCTAAGATAGGTGAAAAAAAATGAGTGCATGCAGTACGCTACCACACATCCATAGGATTACTTCTGGAAAGACCCACGAGACTCGTAACTGATTGTCTCTGGACTTAGAATGGTATAGGGCTTTTATTTTCACTATGCTCTGGACATTTTGAAACACCATAAGCATACATTTTCAAAGATTATTTTTCTTAATCAACTATGAAAAAAATGGATTTCAGAAAGAATGTTAATGTTAATAGCTTTCCCAGTGTAACAGTATAGGCACACTGGACAGAAGGAAGGAGAGGCAGAGATAAGTGTAGGGATGCTAATCAACGAATATCCTCACTCATCTTTAAAATAGGGTACCAGCCACTCTGGGCCCCACCTCTGGCCAACAGCTACATCAAACACACAGGAAGGATACTCCACAAAGCAGAACCCACATGCTGTTTTCTTCATTTTATCCAGGCCCATGATGATTTTCTTTATGTCACCACTTTTGCTGAAGAGTTCATAGATTTGTTCTTCAGTTGTATAAAAGGAAAGATTTCCAACATACAATGTACAGCTTTTCTTTAGTAATTTTTCCTGTTCTTCATTGTCACCCTAGAATTTCCAAGAGCAAAGTGAAAAAAGAAAGGCACAAAACAATGTGAAGCGTATGCTCTAAGTTATATTTTTTAAAAGCATGAATATACATGGATACCACACACAAGAAACAGGTAATATGTCTGCCTCTAGGGAGAATCAAGGGACTGCAAGTCAGATCTCCATGCATGGAAGTCTCATTTAATTCTCAGAGTTGAATGAAGTAGGTCCTAATTTATTATCCTCATTCTACCTGAGGGAAGACAGTTAAGTAGCTTGTCCAGGGTCACACATCTAATCAGTAGTTGTAGCTGGAATCCAAACCCAGTCTTATCCCCAATCCCATACTTCCTTAAAAGTTCACAGGACAAGAGTCATTTTAACGATACATTAAAAATAGGTTTTCCAGGAGTCTGGAATGAGACATTAAATAAAGTAGATTCACTTTATTACTGCTGTTACTGATTTGTTAAAATTATGGTCAAGAAGCATTTTCCTTTTTCCTTCTTTTCTCACACATACAAGTCATGTCCCACCAAACAGCCTACAGGTTAGGACAACTGGTATAAGTACTTATTTAAGGTAGGATAATAATGTGGATCCCATTCAGGAAACACTGTAGAAATTCTACAAGACAGTATCTTACTACTATCTAAATGAAGCTATAGGCTTTAGACTGCAGAGATAAACAACAGCAAAAGTTGAATCCTTTCACTGTTTTAATCTTGCAGGATGCTTGAAATTCAGGATGGTTATGATGTGGAACTTTCTAAAGTAATGAGACCTGTAAAAGTGATAGAATGAAAAATCATGCCTGGCATACAGTAAGCATTTAAAAACAGTTGACTGCGTGAAAATCTAAGATCCTTCTCAATTTGACCTCAAATTTCCATTTCCCTACCGTACTGATGCATTTTAAACATTCTCCACACCTACCTTCTTCTGTATGTGACCCCTCCTTTCCCCGTCACAGGGAATTTTCTGAATCCTCACAGCCCCTCCCTTTCCACTCATCATTTCTGCCTAGATTATGATCACTTACCTTCATTGTAAATCTGTACATTTACAGTCCTTCCATTTACAATCCCATAATCCCTAGAGGATTATGAAGTCTTAGGGTGTGGAAACTGTCTTCCCTCTCTAAGGTGTAGCAGAAGGCTTCAGCAACAGCACTCAATACAGATTTACTAAACAACCAACCACTAGTTAATGAGTGTCAGTCACCTCCACCCTATCCCCGCCTTTGCTGATACTGAAGAACCCACCTTTAATAGCTGTAGCCTCCCCCTTTTCCACAGAATCTGCTGTGACGCGGGCCAAACGAAAATTTCCCTCTTCTGAAACCCAGCAGTTCTCCGATCTTGACATCCAGACACTTAACATGCTGGTCCCCCCTCCACACTCCAAGGGCTCCCTAAAAGTGGAGGCAGGGCTCAACTGTGTCTGCCACTCACCACGTACAACTTGTGGAGGGCCGTTTAACTAGCCCAAGGAGAGGACGCGAAACGCCAAAGCGCAGTTTGGCTGATGTAACTGAAAATTTAAAAATAATTAAAATCCCCGGTATCTGGGTCAGGATGGCGCCTCCACATGCTCCACGTGTCAAAAAGACACCGCTTTCCCTCATCACAAAGTCACCTTCCCGCGGCACCGTTCGGGAAAACCTGAGACGCCACTACTACTGCCGCCCGTCTGCACTGCCCCGGGGATCAGGCAGCGGCTGCTAGGAAATGTGAGAGAGAGCCTCAAATTCCCTGCCTACGAGAGACGATTCAGTGATATCCAAACGCCCTTTCAGAATCCATTCCACAGCAAGCACCAAGGCTTCCCTTCGCGTTTCGGGATACCCGGGAATGGGAGACGACACAATGAGACAAGAGCAAACCAATTCTCAGCCTTCTGGCCCGGGGCCTCCCCTTCTCGCTGCCCCGCTTGCCTCACCCGGAAGTGCTGGTCCCGGTACTGGCTCAGCTCGACGTAGGAGTCGCTGCGCAGCGCCTTCAGGAGGCCACCCGACATAACGCACAGATTTCGGTCGAGGTCGCCGCCACTGCGAGAAAAACGAAGCCGCCCCGGCGGTAGCGGAACCGGAAACGCTCGGAGGCCGCTGTGAAAAGTCGAAATCCCGTGCTCCAATCCCAGCGCGGCAGTGTCGTCACCCGGCGGCGCCGGCGCAGACGTGGTCGGTAGTCAGGCGTCGCCGATCAGAAGTGAGAGCGGCGTGCTCTGGGTTACGGGGCGCTCCGAGGATGATTCTACGGCGGCTGCTGGCCGCCCTGTTGCACAGCCCGCAGCTGGTGGAGCGTCTCGCTGAGTCGCGGCCCATCCGGCGTGCGGCGCAGCTCACCGCCTTCGTACTGCTGCAGGCCCAGCTACACGGGCAGGACGCGGCCCGGCGCCTGCGAGCCCTCGCGGCAGGGGCCGCGGGCTCCCTGGGCTGCCGCGCTGCCCGCTTCAGAGACACCTTCATTCAGGAGCTACGCCGCAGCCTCCGGGAACGCCCGCGGCCACCACCAGGTAGCCAGAAGGGCCCGGGAGCAAACCCCTAAACCCAGGCCGGGCCGAGTCGAGGTCGCCTGCTTTCCCTTCCGGGCTCGACACCGGCCTCGGCGCTATGAAGTCATCCCGGTCACTACGCATGGCTTGGAATCCGGACTCAGATGGTCCGCCTACAGAGGTCCCGCTCATCAGAGAGCCCAGGCCATACCGACACCCCTGGTGAAGGGAGCCCTGTGATCGGTCGGGACACAGCGTATGAGAAAAGCCCCCGAAGCCTGACAGAAGTAAAGACTGGTACCTGATACAGCGCGCGGGCAGAGAGCCATGGACCAAAGTACAACCGGAAAGAGGGTCTGCCCTCTGAAATGGGACTAAAACCAGTGATGGATGCTGCTGCCTGTGCACTGATATAGCAGGGCACTACTTCCAGGGGAGATCCTGGATGAAAATACAATCCTGCAGTTGCCAAAATCCTCTGATTAAATGTGTGAGCTGAGTAATGGGTGTTGTTACCGGACAAGGTTCTTTTGCCCCATGCGTAGAAAGCCAAACGCTGAGATGCAGAGGTTTGCAGCAAAGAGAAGGTTAACGCTCAAGGCTAGCGCTAAGGGTGGAGGAGAACTAGTCTCAGATCTGTCTTCCCCAAGGCAAGGGGCTTCGGGTATTTTGGGGATGAAGAATAGAAGCAGGGCGGCCTGAGACGTGGGGAGCGTGGGGAAAGGTGATTGGAGAAAGGTGTGATAATTGTAGTTCTGCACAGGTGTAACTAAGCCACATGCATCTGCAGCTTGAAAGATGGAGGCTTTAGCACCACCTGCCTCTGCCGGTGGAGTTTTCGGCCCTCTGATGTCAAAAGGTCAGGAGCATGCCCAGAGCTTGAACTAGACACAGCCAACTGCAAATTCCTGGAAAACAACTCCATCAAACATCTTATTGTTTAGGCTTTGTGCTGCTTGGAGGCCTTGTGAGTCTTAAAATGACCTTGATTAGTGAAGGCAGGTGAAATGGATTGACTCATTACCCATGGTTTCAGTGTGAGCTCCCTGCTTCTCTGGCAAGGTGGATTTAGGATTCCTGGGGACTTGTAGGCCTATGGTAATAGTAGTTAGCACATATTGAGTACTTACTCTGTACTGGGCACTTGCTAACTGCACTCTGTGTGGGTTATCTCACTCCTTAAGACAACTTTCATATGAGGAAGTATAAGACTACTTAAGTTGCCCACGGCCTTACAGAGTGGAATGTGAATACAGGTGTTTGACTCCAGGGCCCATGTCCCTAATCACATTTACCCTGCAGCATTTACCCTGACCTTCAATGCCTCCCTTCCCTGCCACCAACCACTATCATCACTGGGTGTTAGGACAACTGCCTACCATGGAACAAGCTACCTGGATTCCTTGTCCCTATTTTAGAGGGGCTAGGATGCACTCTAAAGACTATGCTCCAGCTAACAAACCCACGATGAGGAAATCCGTTGTATGCATTGATTGTCTCTAATCAGGCTACACAGTTCATCATGCAATCTAGAAAGCTCGAAGCCCAAGAAGCTTTTAGGCTGGTGACCAGTCTGTACTCTGGCATTCTGATAGTCGCTGGATAGGGTGGAGAAGCAAAAGCAGCCTGTCCTCCACTTTCCTAATGGTCAAAGTTCTGATTTGACATTCCATCCTCCAGTCTTCCCATCAGAGGGGCTTCTATTTAATCCTCTCTGAGGCCAGTGTCCCACTCACCTAATGACAGAGTTCTAATTTGGCATCCTACCCTCCTGTACTCCCTCTCCCAGACCAGAGGCAACTCACTGGACTCTCCTTTGACCTTGGCAGTGAGGAGCCAGAGGAGCTTGTTCAATCTACTGCCTTGTTTGCCTCATTGGTTTCAATCCCACTCCTTGGTCTCTGGACCTGAATATCAGAGGAGCAGAATGTTAGCAGTCCCCAGCCCAATCCCCTACCCTCCACATAAACAAGCACACTCACAGTCGGGTCTTTTTCTAGACTAGCAGAGACAAGGAGGAAGTGCAGGAAGCAATGAAGCTTCTAGACAAGCTGGCCATTTGGTAAGAAAGGAAGGAAAGCAAGAAATGAAGGCAGTTTATTTTTTTGCGGGAAGAAGTGTGAAGGAACTAAGTTCCCTCCGTTTTTGTAAAAGGAGCCTGAGAGCAGAGAGAGAGAACTGGGTCCTTTCTGCTCCAGCTAGAGGAGATTTGGATGCCTCCCCGCTTTGTTGGAGAAGTCTCCAGTGTTCATAGTCAGTGGCTTGTCATCCCACCAGGTACCCTGTTACTAAAGAAGCAGACCAAATTCTTCCCACCATCCCCAGTGACAACAATCTCCCAACATACCTTTCAGGCTAGTCTGAGCTTTGTCAGAAAGTGAAGCAGGGAAGCAACTCACTCCACTATCCTGCAGGACAATTCCAAATCACCCCTTGGTGCCACACAAATCTAGATACCAACACTTTACAAATTTGTTGCAGGTCAGATCACTACAGTCTACACAGACTGCTACACCAACAGCTCCTCCAGGGAATTCTGAGGTTGTGAACCCAACTGGGGAAGGGAAGAGAAGTCCCAAGAAGCCCAGAGGAATTTGGGACCTTTGAATCTGGGGTGTCTCAAGGTGGCATTTAGTTTTAACTGTTGGGCAGAAAAGCCATCTTTGGCTGCAAAGTAAATAAGCAATGTCGCGTGCCAGAGATGATGCTAAGCAGTACAGGTAGGAAGACCAATCTGAAGTTCGTAACAAACCAACCAAAACAACAATGAACTGTCATGAACAGGTACTATAGAGTTTTAAAGAGGGAAATGTCCGGGAGTGTGCTACAGCCAGCTCAGGAGAGAGATCCTTGGCATCTCCTCCCAAGTTGAGTAACATCATTTTAGTAGTTTGAAATCAGCCACGGTAAGAGTATTTACACCACACAAGTCAGAAAACACTACAAATGGGGGCTAGTTTGCCCTTAGAGAACGGGTTGCTAAACATTTACTAGCATGGCACTGACTCTCCTCTCCCTTGAGGTTGGAGTCCTGAGCAAAGTGTGGCACTAGGACCCAGCAGCAGCCACAGAGCAGCTTGCCTGCGGTGGGTGGAGCTTTAAGATGACCCGAGGCTTTAGCCAGCAGAAGGCGGGACTAGAAAAGCGCTCGGGTTTGGTCGGTTGTACAGGTTTGGCCGCCTGCTCTGTGCTCCTCCAGCATACTGCTCTCAGTGGCCTGGGTGCTTCTTGTTCTCACGAGATGGCAGGGAGAACGAGGACAAGCTTAGTGCCACAGCCCCTCATATTCCCAGCGGACCGGGCGGGGGTGCCCTGTGTTGTGAGGAGCAACACGCCCCGGTCTGATGGCTTCCACCAGGGCGGCAGGTGTGGGTTTGGCCCGGGGTCTGCTCTCCATCCTGTGAAGGGGCTCCAGACAGAAGCTTTGAGCTTGGAGAGTGACCAGACCACATTTAAGGTTTTGTGCTCAAGTGCCACCAGGTACTGACTGAGCCTTCTATCTCCATTCCCACTGGGGCCAACTGAGAAGGGAGAACATCTGGGCTTGATCCCTCAAGGGTGAGATGCAGAAACGTTCCATCACCTCTCTCAGGGACAGGAGTAAGAGAGTGGGTGGGCAGAAAAGTTCCAGAACTACTTTTTTTGGTAATAACCAAGCACTGAGACGGTAGGTAGGCCCTGAAGTGCCATTAAATATGCCACACCCACTTCTATGCTTACAGAGCTTTGGGAGAGACATGCCTGTCTGGCCAGGGAACGTGCTGCAGACCCAGGAATGACACAGTGTTAGCTGGCAGACACCTCAGAGACCTTCTGATCCATTGTACAGACTGGAAAACTGAGGCTGGGTGAGGGGAAGGGGCTCTCTTAAGATTACATAGCCAGTGTGTAGCAGACCAGGGACGAGAACTAACTCCTCTGAATATGAGCTACCTGCTCGTTCTACATCACTACACTGCCTCCTTCCAGGTATCTAGGAAGCCAAAGGGTTGTCATGACAGCAAGAGGTAAGGCATCCTGGAAGGTTTGGGGGGAGTCATTCAGGAAAGTCATTAGGAGATTGTTGTCTCCTTTCACAGTCAGGTGCTATTTATATGTTTAAAACATCACAGTGGCTGGAAGGAATAGGGCAGGAACAGGCATTTTGCGTCATTGATTTCACCAGGTTCTTTGGGGACCTTGGCATCAGGACTGCAACTGGTCAGATCTTTGGTTTTTGAGGGAAGATGGGTGTCAGTTTACCCAGAAGGTGGAGCAGTCAAAGGCTGTGCACAGGAGAGATGGGGATTCTGGAAGGGAAAGGGAAGGAAGAGAGTCAGGGCTCTGTCCCAGCCCAGCTCTCTACCTAGAAGGTGGAGCAGCACCTTCACCTATGGCTGAGTCTTGGGCAGGGTCTTTTCTGTCATATTGTCAGGCTTCTCCCCCAGCTCCAGGATGTGAAGGCTGAGATGGTACCTCCAAGCCCCGCTCAGCAGGGAGGACAGGGCCGGTGGGTCCTCCAGAGTCAAGTGGGGAAAGATGAGTGTCTCACTCTTGAGGGGGAAGCTGCACTTCTTCATGGCAGACCTGGTGGTGCCAGGGGTCACCACAAAAAGGCGGCAGAGCCACGGCCCACCAGCCACGTGGCAGGCTGGTCGTCTGGTGAGGTTGCTGAGGGCTTGGCACAGGAGCTGGTCCTCAGCCCCGCCCATGTCCACCACCTCCACGGGCGAGCCGAGGCCCGGGAGGTGCAGGAGGTGCCGGGGGGGCATGTAGGTGTGGGTGAAGAGGAGTGTGTAGTGGGTGGGTACACGCGGGGGCGCAGGAGCGCGAACCACCTGCTCCAGGTGCCCCAGGCCAGGCACTAGGCCCCCCTGGTGCAGGCAGCCGAAGAAGAGGGCACCCAGGGCATTGAAGAGGACCAGGGTGCCCTTGCAGGGTGCCAGTTGGGTCTGTAGACTACAAAGCAGGACGAGGGGGACCAGGAGGGGGATCAGGAACCGAGCCTCCTGGTGGCTAAAGGCAGACAGCAGGGCCAGGGGCATGAAGTAGAGGAGCAGGAGGTGAGACCTGGGGCTGGACTGCAGGCTCCGGGCAGCCAGTGCCCTTGGGAGGCCCATCTGTGTGAAGGCCTGGAGGCAGGCTCGCAGCTGTTGCCACGCGGCCTGCAGGGCGTGGGCATGCAGCACCCCAAAGAGCAGGAAGCCATTGACTGCCAGGTGAGTGAGCCGCATGTGTGTGCCATGCCTCGCCAGGTTTACGGGATCCAGGTTGTAGTACAAGAAGTTGGCAGGTGTAAGGACAAGGGTACTGGGTCTAGATGGACTGGAGAAATAGCAGCTGTCCACAGCCACAAACCCCACTGCTGTGAGGGTCGCCCCTGGGAGCAGCACCAGGGCTTCCTTGGTCAGCGACTTGAAGCTGGGGTTTGTGGCTCCATAAGTACCCCAGAGGAAGAGGGGGACCAGAGCAAAGGCCAGAAAGGTGGGCCGGTTGAAGAAGCCAGCAGCCATGACACCCCCAAGAAGCCAACTGTGCCACGACGGGCCTGGAGAAGGCTTCTTGGGAGTGCAGCTCCCAGCTACACGGGGTGATACCAGTACCAGCAGCCACGCAAAGAGCAGCCCCTCAATGGCATTGGAGAAGGTCCTTGTGTAGAAGACCAAGGTGACGTAGGAACCAGACAGCAGGACCAGGGCGTTCCAGCGCTCCGCCCCCCAGCGTGGGGCTAGGTGGTACACGGCCAAGTCCAGGGCAAAGGAGAGGGAAGCAAGGAGGAGACGGGGCCCGACCAGCAGCGCATAGCCGCTCACCGGGCCAGGCCACGGCCCCCACTCTTCCCAGAGCCTGAGCAGCCAGAAGGCGGAGCCAGAGGTCAGCAGTGGGAAGACCACTGTACGGCAGGGGCTGCTGGGGTGAAACTCCCAGGGCCGCGCGGCCTTTATGCCCAGGACGTCCTCTGCAGAGAGAGAAGGAGAGGTGAGCCAGGTCCCAGCGCAGAGGACATTACGGACAAAATCCTAGGATGGCCCCCAAGATTTTCCAGCCCCCTGGTGTACATGCCGGACATAATCCCTGGGACTGGGAAGATGACAGAGTTCACTCCTGTGATTAGGTTACATCACAGGGGTCAGCTGACCCTAAGATACAGAGATCACCCAGATGTGTGTGACAAAAATCACATGAGCCCTATAAATCAGAGACTTTTCTCCAGCTGGTGGCAGAAGAGGACATCAGAGGTGAGAAGGATTTGCTGGTTTAAAGGTGGAAGGGGCAGTTGGCAAGGAATGTGGGTGGCCTCTGGGAGCTGAGAGCAGCCCTTGGCTTACAGCAAGCAAGGAAATGGGGCTTTAGTTCCATAGCCTCAATGAACTAAATTTGTTCAACAGCAAGAATCGTCTTGGAAGCAGATTTTCTCCCAGAGCTTCCAGACAAGAACTCAGCCCAGCCCATACTATGATACCCTGACCAGAGAGCCCAGGCTGGACTTCTTCTGATTTACAGAACTGTGAGCTGCTGGTTTTAAGCTGCTAGGTCTGTGATGGTTTGTTACACAGCCCACACCTGGGAAGTGAGGTAACAGTGTGTCCTGGACAGGATGTATGAGAAGGAGCAGGGGGAGGCCCCATTCCTCTCCTTGAGTTCTAAAGTCTCCAAAGTCAGAGTCAAAAACGCATCTCTGTGATTATGACTGTTACCCAGGACAGCCAGTGTGAGAATGGGGGAAGGGAATAAACAACTGTGGTTATGGTCAAAAGCGACTGGTTTTGTCTATGATTCTTAATGTTTAAAATTAAGAATATACTCATGTAATTAAAATTACTTGCTGCCTGGGGCTAGTCTGTGACTCTGTGCCCCACTGTCCCAGAGCTCTAAGGGGTGGGGGTGAGGAAAATAAACTCTTAATTTCTGCATCTTAGCTCCAAGCTCTACATCATCTCACATTTGATAACACTGCTGGTTGTCTAAGGCTCTTTGCTTCTCCTTATTCTTCTGGCCTTTTGGCAGTTTTTTCCTCTCTGTCAGAAGGTGAAAGGGAAACAGAAAACCTCGGATCAGATCAATCTGGCTGCTTTTTACTGGCTCAGGTTATAAAAAAACGGGGGGCAGGGGTTGTGGAAAAATAAACTGGACCTTTCAACTTTAAAAACAAATCCACCTGTTGAGCCCTGTGGCAGAGATAGCTGATGTCTCCCCAATCAATATCCATTCCTTCCTTCATCCTTAGTCTCTTTAGCTGGGCATTTGGTCAGATATAAACAGTATATTTTTTAGCTTCCGTTTGCAGGTACATGTGGTCACATGATACATTCTGACCAATGGGATGGAATGGGCAAAAAGAATGTGACTTTCAAAATATGCCCTTAAAGAAAGTAGGCATGCCTATCTCTTCTCTGGTGGCGGGAAAGACTTGGTGTCAGACCTGATGCCTGGAGCACAAGCAGCCATCTTGAACCATGAGGAGGAAGCCTTGTGACCACAGCATCTGAAAGGCCTCAAGGTTTCCAGCAACCATCTTCATGATGTGTCCTATACCGCCTAGAATTTAAGTTCTAAAAAGTGAGCATTCTAGGTCTGGGTTCCCTCAGCCATCACATGAACCTACAGAAGAAAAGTTTCATGATTATTTTATGTCACAGCCCTGTGTAAGTTTCCCCAATCACTGGGGAAGCCCAACTCTAAAATCCTTCCACTGAGAAGCCCAAAATAGCTTTTGTTCTGAATGACCTGTACTGTCGTTATAAGCAGGAAGATGTCAAAGAGGCTGGCATTTCATCGGTATCATTTAGAAGGTCAATGTCACCACTCAGGAAGGAGATGCGAAGTCCCCACTCCCAAATTATTATGCCAAAGAGGCTTGTGGATTCACTGCTCACCTGCACAGACATTTTTCTCCCTCCGCACTAAACAGCCGATCAGCTCCTTGACCAGACTTTGCCGCAGCCTACTGTAACCACACATGGGGAGCTTTACCTGCCATGACCTCAGGAGACTGGAAGAACTCATCTGGGTGCACGTAGCCTGTCTGCGGAAGGAGACACCACCCCAGGCGGAGCAGGCTGAGGCTGCCCCACAGCACCCTGGCTACCATCTTCATATCAAATTGCTGCCAGGACACAGGGCCAAGAGCCTAGGATGACTTCAGCTGCTACAGATGCTATTCTGGTTCCACAGACCTGCATCTGAGGAGCATAACATTTGTTAGTTATTATAAATTATATGTTCAATTGTCTGAACAAACTCAATATGGGTCTACACACAATAAAAATGTTAGTAATAATAGCTGCTATTTACTAACTACCTGCTAAATGCCAGGAACTTTACATCCATATCTCAATTAATCCTTTCCACAGTCTGGGACAGTGGGTCGTATTATCTCCATTTTACAGATGGGGAAACTGAGGCCTCTGTTGAGTAACCTGGTTACTTGCTAACCATATTTGCTAAGTGTCTATATATGGCATTTGCTAAATATTTTTCCTAATACGACATTTTGCTGAGTGTCTAAGTATGACATTTGCAAGTAGGATTAGGGTACCTTCCAAATCTGGGTCTCACAGCCCCATCCTATTCACCAGCTCCTATTCACAAGCAAGCATGGCAGCCTGGCTCTTACACTTCTGAAAACTTAGGAACCTCAATGGATTCCATCCATTTCTTTGCAAAAACGAACTATATTCGACCCCATGGTCTTCAGTCACTCCCTCCAACTTTCACACATCCTGCATCCTACCTTTTGGAAGGTGATGGAAACACTGCTGTGGTTTGAATGTTTGTGCCCACCCCCTCCCCAGATTTGTATGTTGAAATGCTAATTCTGAAATTCTAATGGTATCAGGAGGTGGGGCCTTTGGGAGCTGCTTAGGTCATGAGGGTGGGGCCCTCGTGAATGGGATTAGTGTTCTTATAAAAGAGACACCACCCGTTTATAAAAGAGCTCCCTCACCTCTTCCACCATGTGAGGACACAGCGAGAAGTTGCTGGCTATGAACCAGGAAGAAGGCCTTCATTATGCTGGCACCCTGATCTCAGACTTCCGGCCTCCAGAACTGTGAGAAATAAAGTTATGTTGTTTAAAAGCCACCCAGTCTGTGGTATCTTGTTAAAGCAGCCCAAACAGACTCCTCTTGGTGGAGGTTCTCACTCCCTCTCACTCCCTTGACTCAAAGATCAGTGGGAATCTGAGTCCACGGCATGATGGACCTTTTTATCAACACCAGTAAATTATCACGGGTGCATAGAAAAACAAGTCTGACAACGTGTTTGTTACTCCTCCAGAAATACATATGGTTCCCTGACTTCCTGACTTTGATATTTTAAAGCTTGACCATAAACAGCTATTGTTCTCAGATATGACATCAAGTCATAACAGAGGAGACAAGACAAAGTGAAGCAATAGAACAGGAATCTGGCAGATGTTGACAAGGAGCTTCCTGATACTAAAACCTCACAGAGCTTAAAAGATAAGTTTTGCAGCCTCTGCTCACACTTTGCAACTGAATTGTGCAGACTATTTTTCCAGAGCCAGTGAATATCCTGACTTTTAGAGTTTTCAGATAGAAGATGAGGCCAAACTTAGCACTGGGAAGTAAAGGTTGAATCTGAATTTTTTTCATTAATAGCCAATTTGATACTGCAGGACAGGGCATGGGTGTGGGGTGGAGACAGGGGTAGGGGCAAAGCACGATACCCATCATACAGGACAAGCTTGGTGGTCCTGTAGGCCTGGTTCAGATTCCAACTCTGCCATTAGTAGCTGTGTTACCTTGGACAAGCTGCCTATATCCCTAAACCTCAGATTCCTTATCAGGGAAGTCAGATAATAATATCAAGCTCACAGGGTTGAGGGAGATTTAAGAGCTGATGCGTGGAGGGCACTTAGTATACAGAGTTTGCAACGTATAAGTGACCAAAGCTAAAAGCTATTACTACTTTTAGTTGAGGCACAAATAATAATCCATGCTGCTCCAGACACCTAGGTGTTAGTTTGCAACCTTCTTGGGAGCTTCTGAAACTGGCCCCATAGGTGAAGGGCAGGGAGAGACTGAAGAAAGAGGCAAACCACTGCAAATTGGTAGGTGGCAGGTTTAAGAAGCAAGAGAACCTACTTACCAAGCTTGTCTTGGGTGGCTGCAAGATGAACAGATCTCCACACCCGCCTGCCAGAATCTTGAAGTTTACACAGAGGACTGAACTGGGCTCCATCACGTACAACGTCCAGATGGTCTCAGCACCACATGACTATCTCAAAGCTGCATCCTTGGGCAGCTTCTAGCGTGAGGAAGACAAGCAGAGCACACATTCCAAGGATGGGGAGGTGGTGAGGGGCCTCCAGTTGCCGGGGTCCAGCTCGTGGGTCACATGCTCTCTATGACCTCCTCCAACACTAGGAGATCCTCAAAACCAGCACTTCTACTGACTACGATAATAACCAGGATTTGGTATAGTCCAATTGTCAAGATACATTTATGCATGTGTTTGAAGCTTTTCTCAAGTATAGAACTTTTTTTTCAAGTATGGAACTTTTACTTCATGATTAGATTAAAACACCAAATCCATTACACTGATAGGGAACCCAGAAACCCAGCCTGCCCTGCCCTGGTGTGAGTAGG
Source organism: Phocoena sinus (assembly GCF_008692025.1). Classification (NCBI taxonomy): domain Eukaryota; kingdom Metazoa; phylum Chordata; class Mammalia; order Artiodactyla; family Phocoenidae; genus Phocoena; species Phocoena sinus. Next base: position 72,183,202 of record NC_045766.1, on the reverse strand, counting down.
TACATAGCAAGCCTGGGTCCTGAGTCTGTACTATTTTCCTTCTGCAGCAACAGAGGAAATTCATCCTGTTTAGTGCCCACCATCTATTCCCCCTTTCCAGTTAACAGTAGTCAGAATTCCCACTCAGAACCGTACTCTTCACCCCCATCACCTATTTTCAGCTATGTGGCTTGGGATTTGATCCCATCCCCAACCCAGTTATAGACCCTGAATTGTTTAAGCCAAATAACATTTCCCATCCCACTGGCCACACTAATTGGTTCAGGGTTGGGCGCATGACACGCTGGTCTGATCAGAGGAACTAAGAAAAGTACCGATAAAGGTGCGTCTTGGCCCTTCTCCTCTGCCAGGCTTGGTGGGATGAGGCTGCAGGGGTGAGAGGGACATCACTCCTTTGCTGGTATTAGTAGTTTCTCCCACCTTTGTAAGTATTCCTCTGTGTTGTGGTGAAAAATGTGTCCTCTGCACCTTCCTGGGGCTGACGAGCAGGTCTTACAGAAGTAGTCCACTCTAACATTCCAATCTCATATTCCCTGACTTTGTCTGTATAAATTGGGAAAATCATGCAGTGTTTTTGGTGAATAGCACACCTCTTCCTGCTTTACACTTCACCTTTAGGGACATGCTGGGACTTGAGTCTAATTGTAGGTCTAGAAGCAAAGGGAGGGGTGGGAGTGGGTCCTGAGGAGAAACAGCACCGTCTTGCAAAGCAGCTGCTTTGGGGAGGCCACTACAATTTCCAGTGCAGGGTTAATCCCCTCAGATGCCAGCGGAAAGTCTGCTTCTACTGCTCGAAAAGTCTCACCAGAATTGAGGGACTCAACGTCCCCATCCCTCTCAGGGTCTTCCCACTTGTCCTCATTCCAACTTTCAGTATCCCATCTCTTCGCAATCAGTGCCCTCACTTTAACAGTAGATACCATTGAGACTGGGAATTCAATTTGCATTATAATTCAGCCACTCACAGAGTGAGATATGGGGTTTGTTTTTCAGCCAGCTTTTGGGTCATTTTATGAGGATCTTGAGCTGGGAATTTAAAGCCTTGAGCTTATCCTTCTCTTTTCCCAATTTGTCCGGCACAGTTAGGAACCACCAGCCAATCTCATTATACTATTTAGTTTAACTAAAATGTTCGAAGGTCACCCAGGAAATTTCCCTGGTAGTCCAGTGGTTAGGACTCAACGCATTCACTGCTGAGGGCCTAGGTTCAATCCCTAGTTGGGGAACTAAGATCCCACAAATCTCGTGGCATTGCCAAAAAAAAAAAAAAATTTCAAAGGTCATCCAAACCCTTGCCTGGAGTATCCAATGGCAATATTTTTCATATCTCTAATATCATCACTCCATGGACTACCAGTACCCTCTTTACCACTTGAAATAGAGTCATTTGTGCCTTTAAATCTAATCAGACTACAGAAACAGTTCCAGCAAGTCCAGGACCTATTCAGGAAACTTATCCTTAAGATTCTCTTCCTCTAGAACCACCTCCAGGACCAAAATCTGTCAGTCAGAGAAAGAGAATCAGTAGGAGGCCTATATTAAGAAGATTTATTGCAAGGAATTGGCTTATGCATTCGTGGGGCTGGCTAGGTAAGTCTGAAATCTGCAGGGTAGGCCACTGGGAAGGGCAGGCTGCAACTTTTGGGCAGGAGCTGAAGCTGCAGTCCACAGTGGGAGTTTCTTATTCAGGAAAGCCTTGGCTCTGCTCTGAAGGCCTTTCAACTGGTTACAACAGGTCCATACAGATTATTATTAGAATAATCCCCCTTACCTAAAATCAAGTGATTATGGACTTTCATGCATCTATAAAATACCTTCACAGCAACACTTAGTGTTTGACTGAATAACTGGGAACTCTAGCCTACACAAACTGACACAAAAAACTGACCATCACACCCTAAATAATTCAGTGTTTGTAACTGTTTGAATTTTAGATCAATGGGATAATTCTTTATGTAACTCACTGATGATTTGCTTTTTTCCCCCGATGTTCTGATAATGGTATTCACCATATTGTTCTCTGTAGCTGCAGTTCCTTTCATTGCTGTACGGTATTCCCTTGGGTGAATATACTGAAGCTTATTTACTTACCCTTCTACTGTTGTTTATCAGCTAGGTTACCTCCAGGGGGTTACAAGATTTTTCTTTTTTATTCATAACAAAGAAAAATAAACTGCTATAAACATTTGTATTCAAGAGTTCTCTGAAGTACATACCTAGAAATGGAATTCCTGAGTCATAGGGTATGCATAGTTTTTTATTTTATTTTTTTAAAAATTTCTCAGTTTTAATTTCTAATATGGTAAATAGCTACAGCTTCCATAAACAAAAGCTCTTTGGGGTCCTCAATAAATTTTTAACGGGATCTTGATACTAAAATGTTTAATATAAGCTGGGTGAGGGAATAAATGCCCATTCAAAAAGAGAAAGTCAAATCCCATTATCAAGAGAATAAGAAGGATGTATTTAAAATTAAAATGAAGAAATCAATGTTGTAGTTAAAGGAAGAAAGAATTCAGAAATAAACAAAGATATTTTCAGTAAGATTAAGAAAAAAGGTGTTTTAGGCAAAAGATCCATATGGGTATGCACACTTTTAACTTCAGATAAGGCCAACTGTTTTCCAAAGGTTGCTACCAGCCAGCAGATAGTGTAGTGCCCCCGTTTCATATGCTCACTTATACTTGGTATTGTCTGACGTTTTGATTTTGTGAATCTCATAGGTATTAACATGCATTTCCTTGATTACTAATATGGTTAAACACCTTTCCTTTTTCTTTTTTGGCTGCGTCTCGAGGCATGCGGGATCTTAGTTCCCTGACCAGGGATCGAACCTGTGCCCCCTGCAGTGGAAGCACAGAGTCCTAACCACTGGACTGCCTGGGAATTCCCGAACACCTTTTCAAAAATTTGTGAAATGTTTCTTCTGTGGAATTCCTTTTGAACCACTGGCTGTCTATCTTTTTCTTACTCCGTATAGGAATTCTTTATATAGTCTTTATTGCATGACAAATATCCTTTTCTAGTTTGTGACTTGTATTCTTAACTCATTTCTATTCCTAATATTGGTTACTTGTACCTTCTTTTTGTTTCTTGATCATTGTCACCAGAATTTTGTCAATTTTATGAATATTTTTAAAAAATCAACTTCTGGCTTTGTTCATCTTCTTTTAAAATTTTTTTCTTATCTATAGTTTTTTTTCTTCCTTTTACTTTTTGGGGTGTTATTTTGATTGGACACTTAGCTCATTAATTCTGAGACTTTAACTTTTGAGCTTATTAATTTTTGAGCTTTTCTATGAGAAATATTTAAGGTTATATATTTCTCTAAATACTATATTAACTGCATCCCACAGGTTTTGTTATGTAATATTTTCATCAGCTCTTGTTTCTAAATATTTTCTAATTCCATTGTAATTTCTTCCTTGACTAATGCTTTATGGCTGAAGCAGTTGTTTTTTGATTAAGAGTTTATTTTTTGGACTTCCCTGGTGGTGCAGTGGTTAAGAATCCACCGGCCAATGCAGGGGATATGGGTTCAATCCCTGGTCCGGGAAGATCCCACATGCCACGGAGCAACTAAGTCTGTGTTCCACAACTACTGAGCCCACGTGCTGCAACTACCAGAGCCCGTGCTCCGCAACAAGAGAAGCCATTGCAATGAGAAGCCCGTGCACTGCGATGAAGAGTAGCCCCGGCTCAACTAGAGAAAGCCTGCACACAGCAACGAAGACTCTACACAGCCATAAATTTAAAAAAAAAAAAAAAATTAAAAAAAAGACTTTATTTTTTTAATAGCAGTTTTAGGTTCACTGCAAAATTGAGAAGAAGGTATAGAAGTTTCCCACATACACTCAACCCCTACACATGCATAGCCTCTCCCATTATCAATATCCCCTGCCAGAGTGGTACTGTTGTTACAACTGATGAACCTACATCTACACATCATTGTCACCCAAAGTCTACCGTTTCCATTACTGTTTACTCTTGGTGTTGTACATTCTACGGGTTTGGACAAATGTTTAATGACATGTATCCACCATTATAGTATTATACAGAGTATTTTCACTGCCCTAAAAAACTTCTGTGCTCTGCCTATTCACGCCCTGACCCCCAGCATTTAATTTTTAATGGTCCAGTTTTGCAGATATTCCACGGATGCTTGAAAATACCATATATTGGATAGTTATTGGATATAGAGTTCTATATATGCTCATCAGATCATGCTTGTTAATTGTGTTCCTCAAATCTTTTATGTCCTTTATGATTATCTACTGCTTATTCACAGAAAATCACAGAAATGTGTGTTGAAATAGCTCATGAGATAGTGGCCTTGACTAATTTTCCATGTAATTTTGTCATTTCAGCTCATTTTTGAAACTATATCATTTTTTAAAATTGTTATACCGTATTAGAAAATTGAATAGTTTATCATTATACAGTTATCTTTTTATCTCTAATAAGTTTTTTCCCTTAAAATATTTTGTCTCCTATAGGTATATGACCTTTCTTTTATTTAGTATTTACCTAGTACATCATTTTCCACCCTTTTACTTTCAAACTTTCTGTACACTTATACTTTCATGTCTCTTGTAAAGAACAAATAGCTGGATTTTGTTTACCCAGTCTGACAATGTTTGTCTTTAAAATGCAGCTTTATTTCAAAATATTTAAATTTAGTGCAATTATTGATATATTTATTTCTTCCATCTTATACTGTGTTTTCTTTTTTCATGCCTTTCTATCTTTCGTTTCTCTCTCCTTTCTTGCCTTCTTTTGGATTGGTTTTTATTTTCTTCATTCCTTTTTCTCTAACACTTTGGAAGTTATCCTCGATTTCTATTATGTTATAAAATGCAGTACATTATTTAATGTTTTAATATTTAATATAGTATGTGCTATGGTTTTACTATGATGATTCTGAGTGTGCATTTTTCTTTAATCATAGTTGGAATTTCTTTGGCTCCTTGACTCTGTGGATTAGGGTCCTTTGTCATCTATAGAAAGCAATCCTCCATTATATTTTCAAATATTGCCTCTTCCCTCATCTTTACTCTCTCTCTAGAATTATGACTGAATGTATGATACATCTTCTTGGTCTATCTTCCATGTCTTTTAAACTTCTTTTATATTTTCCATCTCTCTGCCTCTCCTCTGTTCTATCTTCCATGTCCCTAATCATCCTTTCAGCTGTACCTAATCAGCTGTTAAACTTATCTATTGAATTTTAAATTTCGATCTTTCATTTCTAGGAGTTGTTTGATTTTTTTCTACATCTGCTTCCTCTTTTGTCATATTTTCAAGGCTCTCTCTCTCTTTTTTTTTTTTGTGCAGTACATGGGCCTCTCACTGTTGTGGCCTCTCCCGTTGCGGAGCACAGGCTCCGGACGCACAGGCTCAGCGGCCATGGCTCACGGGCTCAGCCGCTCCGCGGCATGTGGGATCTTCCCGGACCGGGGCACGAACCCATGTCCCCTGCATCGGCAGGCGGACTCTCAACCACTGCGCCACCAGGGAAGCCCGAGGCTCTCTTTTATTTACTATATTATATTAAGGGTACTTATTTGATAGGCTAGATCTGATAATTCCAACATCTAAAGTTTTTCTGGGGTCCAAATTCTCAGGGAAACTGCCTTTCTTGGATTCTGATGCTAATGAATTGGGGTAGGGCAATCTCCCCTGAGAGTCTGTATCCATGAGCCTACCCTCATATAGGTTTTCAGCATGAATTCACATTAGGCACTACCTCCCCCAAAAGAAAAAAATCCCTGGAGCCAATAATGGGATTAAAAATGATCCCACACCTAACAATGCACATACAATTATATATATATATTAGGTTGGCACAAGAAATAGCCATGTTCTATACTACCCAAAGCAATCCACAGATTTAATGTGATCCCTATCAAAATACCCATGACATTTTTCACAGAACCAGAACAAATAATCCTAAAATTTATATGGAAGAACAAAAGACCCAGAATTGCCACAGCAATCCTGAGGAGAAAGAACAAAACTGGAGGCATAACCCTCCAAGACTTCAGAGAATACTACAAAGCTGCAATAGTGAACACAGCATGGTATCGGCACAAAAACAGACATATAGATCAATGGAACAGAATAGAGCCCAGAAGTAAACCCAACACCTGTGGTTAATTAACCATCAAAAAAGGAGGCAAGAATATACAATGGAGAAAAGACAGTCTCTTCAGCAAGTGGTGCTGGGAAAGTTGGGACAGCCTCATGTAAGTCAATGAAGTTAGAACAAACCCTCACACCATACACAAAAATAAACTCAAACTGGCTTAAAGACTTGGGACTTCCCTGGTGGTCCAGTGGTAAAGAATCCACCTTCCAGTGCAGGGGAGCTGGGGCTGTGGGGCTGCCTCCTTTGAGGCACACAGACAGCCAGAGGAGAGGGCTTACCCTAAGAACATCAGGTTCTGTTAGCAAGGAGGAGGTGAGACAGAGGATCAGCTGTGTAGCTGCGTCATGTGTGTGGCTGCCATGATGCCAGGCTCTGATTGATGGCTTTCCTCCTTCTTCCCTGACCATTTCTTCTTAGGTGCCTCTCCCTCTGTCCACTCCTGAAATGTCAGTGCTCCCTTCTCATCAACCACACTCTTTGGGTCATCTTATTCATTCTCATGGTTTCAATTTCCTTTTGACGACATCATAAATTGTTTCTTTTCTGAGCTTCAGATTTACTGATAATAATAATGAATAGAAACAATAATAGAATTGCCATTTTTAGATACCTATTGCATCCCAGGCACAGTACATTATCTCATTTTACTCTCATCGCAACCCTGTAATTCTATTCTTATCCCTATCTTATAGATGAAAGAATAGGTTTAGAGAGATCAAGTTTTTTGCTCAGGGTAACTGAATGAGTAGGCTAATGAACGTAGGAGTTGGACCCCGTCTGTTTGACTCCAGAACCCTGATCTACTTCCTGTTGGGCTTCTGCACCTCCAACACGGGGCAGCCGTAAAGAACGCATCATTTCCCCATGACCCAGCCCTACCCCCATGTTCCCTGCAGCAGTGAGGGAACTAGTTTATCCAGTTATTCAGTCCAGAGACCCAGGGGTCATCTGCCATCTTCATGCCTTTTTTAAAATTTTAAAAATTTATTTAATTAATTAATTTTGCCTTCATTGGGTCTTCGTTGCTGCATGCGGGCTTTCTCTAGTTGCAGCGAGCGGGGGCTACTCTTCATTGCGGTGTGCAGGCTTCTCATTACAGTGGCTTCTCTTGTTGCGGAGCACGGGCTCTAGGCGTGCGGGCTTCAGTAGTTGTGGTGCACAGGCTTAGTTGCTCCGCAGCATGTGGGATCTTCCCAGATCAGGGCTCCAACCCGTGTCCCCTGTGTTGGCAGGTGGATTCTTAACCACTGCGCCACCAGGGAAGCCCCATCTTCACACCTTTTATGTGACACTAACTTTGCTTCCTAATCATCCTTTGAGTCCAGCACTTGTTCCTCATCCTTCACTGTCACTACCTAAGTCCAGGTCCACTGTGACCGGGATACATGTTGCCTGAGATTCCTCAGCCATAGGGGTGGCTGTGCAGGGATTTTAGATGGCTGGAGCCCCTGGGTTGGTTGCTTCTAGCTGCAAGGAGCCCTCTCCTTTATTACCCCAGTGTGTCATACAAAAGGAATCATTTTCTGTGTGTGCATAATGAGAAAAACATCCAGAAGCAAGATCTAGAGCACATGGCAGTCACCTCTCTGCTTTCCCTCCCCCCGACCTGCACCCACCCTCTTAACCGCAGCCAGAGAGAGAGTGCATTTCTTTCCTGTATAAAACCTCGGGGTGGGGGGTCAGCCCCTCACCACCCTCAGGACCAAGTCCACATTCCTGACTGTGACTTCCATGGCTCTCTCCAAGGCCCCCAGCATCCTCTCCAGCCTCCACTCTCACCCCTTTGTGTACAGAGCTTGGTGCTCCAGGAACATTACGTTTTCCTGTAGCCTCCTCCTCTATTCTTCGCTCACATTGCTTCCTTGGTGGGATATGATTATAATATGGAGGTTAAGACAAGCTTTGGCATCCAGTAGACCCGGTTTCAAATCCTTGCTCTGTCATGGTGAAAGAGCACTTAATCTCTCGACTCCAATGTATAATTTATCTGTAAAATGAGTATAACCTACCTCAGGGCTGTTGTGAAGATGGATTAAACAAACTGCCTGGACCCCCAAGAAGCTCTCCCTGACCCCATTTTGCCAGCACCCTGTGCCAGGCCTTGCACTAGGCTGTGCACTGACCACGGGTACCGTCTGATTGCTTCTCTGTACTGTCTGAGGACCCCCAGTTCTGGGAGCCATTCGTATCCATCTCAGCGCTTTGAGCCCACCTGCATGGGACCACAGTGGGGCTAGGGTCAAGGATAGAGTCGGGGATCCCTGGAGGAGGTGGCAACGTAGCGGGGCATTGAGCTTAACAAGTGTGGGAGCTCTTCAGAAGAAGACCCCCGCTGCTCAACCAGCGTCTGGCTCCCCAGGCTGAGGCCACGCTGGAGGAGTGGTCCCGCTGGGTGTTCTAGGGGGGTGGAGCCAACAGCATGGGGCATGGCAACTACTCTAAACCCAATCAGTATGCAAGCCTGCTCATTTATGCCTATAAGCTCACTGAGATGCCCAGCGGGGATCCAAATCCTGCAAATCCCACATCCTCCGGTGTCTGCAAGGACGAGGGAACGAGAGGCTTTGGCATAAAGGGATAGCGCCCAGGGCTGTGGAGATTCGACTGTGGAGCAGGGGAGGGGTTGACGATAACCACAGACAGGGGCATCCAGCGCGCGCGCGTATGCGGGGGATGTCAGAGCTCAGGCAGCAGGGAGAGACCATCTCAGTGGCAGGGGTAGAGAGAAGCAGAAACCACTATGCCGGGCGCGGGTTGGGGTGGGTGGGAAGGAAGGTGGGGAAGAGATCACTGTCAGTGGAGCGAGAGGACAGGAAGGTTGGGCAGAGACACTTGTCTTTCTCACTGAGTCAGAGGGCCAGGGCTGGCTCTTGGTGCCCACATTTCTCTGCCACCCACTGTGTGCGTAGCATCGTGTCCTGGAGACACAACTGTGAATGAGCATGGTCCGAGGGACGTCTTTACCTTCAAACTTAAACTTCTTCCTGACAAAACTGCAGGGTCGTTGCTTTATGGGAAAGGGCGGCGGGCCCAAGGTTCAGTCCCTTTTCTGGATCCAGTCAGTATTCGGAGCAGGTTTTAAAGACTGCATGGGAGGAGTGCTGGAGAAGGGGGCCCCTGCGCAGCAGCCAAAGGCGTCTTCTCTGGCTCAAAACGCGCCAGGACCATGTCCCTCAAGGGCAAAGTCTTGTTCCAAACTCCGGGGTCCATCCCAGGGGCAGAGAGTGAGAGTGGCTTCCCTGAGTCCATTTTCCTGTTTGGTGTTGCATTTCATCCTCACCTCGACCCAGAGCGCTGCAGTAAACCCTGCAGGGCGCCCCATCGTGGAAGCATTGCAATGTGTGTCCCTGGTGCCTCCCTCTCTGGCTGCCCAAATGGACCCATGTTTATCCTTTGATTAACAGAGAATGCAACACACGGCATTAAACATACATAAGGGAGAGTGGAAGAGAGTAAGGTATCTCCATTAACTAGCATACATCATTTAACCATCTGTGACCTCGAGGTTCCCACCTGGAAAATGGGAACTCGGCTCTGTAGAAGGGAGTTTCCAGGTGTTAATGATTTCGACAGTGGTTCCCAGTTTCCCGAGGTGAAGGCGTCGGGGGAGAAGGTACGGTGGGGGGTGTCCTCCTTAAGGAAAAGTGTCCTTGTCATAACGTGCATCCCACGCAAAGGCTGGGACAGCCACTAACCAGAGCGCCACAGGGTCGCCTGGAGCGGCCTTGGTGACAGGGCTCTGGCTCTTGTCTGTGCCCCCATGTGACTCCTGGTCAGGGAGGCCATCCCCTCACCTTTCGAGAAGACAGGCCTGGCCCGAAGGGCACCCCATGAGACCGGAAGTGGCGATTCTTCTCCGGTACATGCGGACCTGTGCTCACAGGTTTCGGGCTCAGCACTTTGCAGCGTCTTTTGGCTTCATCTTCACAGGGACCCTGGGAGGTAGCATTATAGTCCCATTTTATAGACGGGGAAAGTGAGGCTCAGTAAAGTTACGGAACCACCCAACAACACGGTAGTAGGAGAGGATTCAAGTCTAGGTCTCTGTCTGGGTCCAAAGCTAGCGCTCGAAAGTGGAGGATACCCACAGCCTCCCTTCCCCTTCCCAAGAAAACTGCGAGCTTCCTGTCTCCCCTAGATTGGGGCCGGTCAGTGCTTAGAGCCGGCGGATCCCGGTTTGAGGAAAGTTGCCCCCGAAATGTGGAGGCCAAAGGTCCCTTGCTTGCCTCCTGAGTCTAGCTTCTGCTGGTCTCTGGGCAGCTAGCAAAGGTAAGAATGGAAACAATCGCCTTCCTCCCTGACCTTCCCTCCTTCCCCCTTGACCCCCATCAACTCTTCCCGAGCTGCTTGGGCGACTCACCGAGCGCTGCTCCGAGCTGCACCTGACCCGCTGGCGGCTTCCGGCCCCGCTAGAGCGCGCACAGGGGGTGGGTCCGGAGCCGCCCGACCAAAGGGCTGGAGCCGGGTGGCGTGTCCTCAGCGTGGCCGCCTCTGTCCGGTCCAGGGAATTAGGCAAGCCACGCAGTGCACCAGGCGGGGCGGGGGTGTGGAGGAGAGGGCTGGAGACCAGCGCACCGGCGGGCGGGGCCGCCCAAGGCGTCCCTCGCGGTTCCAGCGAGGTGGGGGGGGGGGGGGACGATGGAGGGTCCCCGGTGGCCCTTGGGCCGTGGCACGCCGGGCAGCGGCTGGTCTCTCCCCTCCCCCCCTTCCAGCCCTTTCCCCTAGCAGCCCCCTCCTTGGCGAGCCACGCCTGGTGAGCCGCCTTTTTAGCACGCGGGGCAATTAAGCAGAACATTTCTAGGCCATACTTCTTTGTCATTCAAAAGGAAAATTTCTGAGTTCTCTGTGGGTGGGGCTTGCTCCGGATAAGATGACCTGCTCTGTTGGTGGAGCAGGTCAGGGAGGACAGGCTCTGCGGGCCTGGTTTGGGAAGCCGCGCCGAAGACACAGGGTCGGTTTCACCCGGACGCAGCTCCTTCTCTGCAGCCGCCGCCGCCGCCGCCGCCGCAGCGCACTGCACCCTGGAAAGAGTGCAGCGGCGGGCGCCGCTTCCCCCCTCTGCATTCCACAAGTGGGGGACAGGTCACTAGCCCAGGGTTGCCCGATAGCCGGGACCGGAGGAGGTCACTGTGTGCCCGGGAGCCCAGGCTCCCTTCCCCGACGCGAGGCCCGCCGAGCCCGCCGCTCCTGGTCCCTCCGTGGGGTGACCGACCCCCCCACTCGCGGGCTCCATGACGGAGCTCGGTGCGCCACTGGGGGGCTCGTAGCCTCCCGGGTCCCTCTGGGGTCCCTCTGGCTCCCCGGGGCTGTGGACGGATTGTGGTGGCCGGCGACTACTGCCCCCTAGCGCGGGAGTGTTTCACTAAGCCTGCCGGGGGAGGCTGACTTGGCCTAGAGGAGAGACTCCTGCCCTCTGTGCCCAAAAGTTTTTTGGAAGGTCTTAAGCAGAGTCCCTTCACCTGTATTCCCTTTCATGCTGCACAGCAGCCCTCACATTAAAAAACAACAAAACAGCCCCTACCTACTTTACTGAGATATTATGTACATACAGTAAATACCAGATGTTTGAAGTACTGAATACAGTATAGACAAGGGCTCATTTCCCCCACTCTGGCCCAGCTGGAAGGTGCTGTCTGCCCCTCCCTTGGGTCCCCTGCCCCCTGGGGATCTTCATCTCTCTACTTGCCAGGGCAGGGCTTTGTCACCCTTCATTTTCCTTGGGTCTAACTGAAGTCTTTCCTGCTTGAGCCTACGTTTTTAATCAAAGTAATACATGGGCACAGCTAAAAGAGTTCAGACGGATATACAAAGCTTACATGAGAAGCAGCAGCCTGGTATGAGAGCCCTTACTAAGCCTGAAGGTGTAACCACGTAACCCCGAGGCCTTCTCTTCTCTGGTCAGGGTCCCCTTCTTCCAGTCCTCCAGTCCCCCCTGCTCTTCCTTTGTCCCCCCTCCTCGTTCATCTTCCTCCTCCTTGTCAACATCTGAAATCAGGACTAGACTCTAGGAAACTGAAAGACAGCTGCAGAGCCTGTGCTGGAACTGTCTTCAGTTCCTCCTCTCTCTGCCCTGGACCCACATGGAGCGGGACAAAATTCTCAGATGGTGCAGGCTCCAGAGCAGCTGAGGTCCTGGCTCAGGTCATCCTGTGGTTTTTCTAGCTCACAAGTCGTAGGTCAGTTGTAGCAACACTGTTTCCCGTCTCATCCGGGGTCTAGAAGGAGCTGGGATGGGGAGTCAGCACCTGGGTAATGACCTGGATCTGCCACCAACTAGACAGATGTGTGACCTTGGGCAGGCTGATTCCTTTGTCTGTGCTCCAGCTTCTCCATCTGTAAAATGACACTGTCGTCTCTAGAAAACCGCAAAGCTCTTGGAGGTAAGTCACTTGAAATAGTCCTGGCCCTCTCTGGCCAGGATGGCTCTGACCAGTATCCCATGGCTTGGCCATTGTGATGCCCTCCCAATTCGCTGTGCCCAACCAGCTCAGGAGCCTTGGTGGTGGTGGGCATCCTGCCCACTTTACCATTTCCTCAGCCTGCCTAACAAAGCAGCTTCTTCTCTTGGCCCCTAGGCAAAGGATGGGAGGAAGCAGCCATGGCATCATGGGAGGGAGTATTTGGCCATTTGATTTGAAAGACACTTTTTCCCCAAAGGAAGATTTGAATTAAAACACTTAATCCAAGTTACACAAATCTTGATTAATTTTTGGACAGAATTTTCCAGAGTGAACTTCACTAAGCTGACAATTACTTCATCAATTTTTTTTTTAGTGGTGATTTTTCTTTCTTTCTTTTAAATTAATTTTATTGATTTATTTATTATTTTTGGCTGCATTGGGTCTTCGTTGCTGTGCGCAGGCTTTCTCTAGTTGCGGTGAGTGGGGGCTACTCATCGTTGCGTGCACGGGCTTCTCATTGGGGTAGCTTCCCTTGTTGTGGAGCACAGGCTCTAGGTGCGTGGGCTTCAGTAGTTGTGGCATGCAGGCTCAGTAGTTGTGGCTCGCGGGCTTAGTAGTTGTGGCTCGCGGGTTCTAGAGCGCAGGCTCAGTAGTTGTGGCTTACGGGCTTAGTTGCTCCGTGGCATGTGGGATCTTCCCAGAGCAGGGCTCGAACCCATGTCCCCTGCATTGGCAGGTGGATTCTTAACCACTGCGCCACCAGGGAAGTCCCAAATTTAAAAAAAATATACAGTTTTTAAAATTTTAATAAACTTTTTAATATCATTTTTGAACTATTGATTTAATGGCCTACCTTAATGGTTCTACTAACATCTTCTGCTCCTGTATGACACGAAGTGCTCAGACATCAGGTGTGTGCACCGGGATCAGCTTGGCCTGGGACCTCTGCGAGTTTCAATTTCCAGTGTGGAAGCCTCATCTTCTCCCTAAAACGGGAAGGGAAACCACAGAATGTGAAGAGTGTGACCTAGGTCTGCCTCCCTCAGCTGTGTGATCCTGCATTACTTGCTTAAATCCCTTGAGCCTCCTTTTTCTCACCTATAAAACGGGGATAGTAATATCTACTGCCTACCTCAGAAGAGCTGTTTGTAGTATATAAAAATAAGTAATTATTACCCTAAACCACAATAGCATTAAATAATCACTTGTGTAAAGCTCTAACCCCCAGCACGTAGTGGGAACTCCCACCTGTTATTTCAGATAAAACAGAAATGTTATTCTGTTATCATCACCATCATGATTAATGAAACAAGCACCATTTGCTTGCTCTGACCACTGGGTGGCACCACAGATTTGGTTCTGTGACTATTTTGGTCTCAAAGGCAGCATTTGTATTTGAACAATGTAACAGAGCTGTTTTTTGAAGGTCAAAACTAGCTGACTGTTGACAGTTTCATATGGTTCTGCCTAAGTTTTGTGGTGCTGCCTGACTTGGGCTGTTTCCTTTTGGCTCTGTCTCAGCAAAGCAGGAACTCACCAGTTGAAGCCTTTAAGGAAGCCTGGGCTGTATCTATGACGTGGACGGCCTAGGCTGCTTGACTTGCCGCCAGCAACTCAGGGACAAGGGCCCATCCAAGCTGGGAAGAGAGAGCTAGAAGGACAGCATCAGAGTTAAGGACAGGGCCAGAAGCACAGAGAAGCAGTAGGCTGGTGATCACAGGGATTTGCTCTGTAGAAGTGAAGGTCTCCCATTTTCCATGAGTTCAAATTTCCTTGCTGAGCCCAGAAAGCCATTTCCCAAGAAACTCAAAGGACATACCATGCCCAGATGATGCTGACCTTTGTTCCTTGCTTCCTGTTCCCTCACTCCCTCATGAGGAGTGCTGGCCTTGGGCCCCCAGCATAGTGAAAGAAGTTGAGAAACAGATCTCAAATCATTAACAGAATTGACTGGTGACCCTAAGAGGTGGGAGTGACTCACCTGAAGGCTAGATGGGGCTCTGGGCCTCATAGCTCCCTGGGCCCAGGGAGGGTCCTCAGGCAAAGAGCCCCCCTTGTCTGACCTAAAGCTAAGCAAAGCTTCATATTTGTATTGGCGGGGAGGGTTTTCCTTTGGGCCATTTTCTGTGCCTCTGCAGCCATGGGGAATGGGTTTTTCATATATAAATCAACTTGGATCTCTTAAAGGAACAGGAGCACTTGATAAGTAGCTTCTTTGTATTTTGCACATTTGATTTTTTTTTTCAGAGACAAGGGTTCAAATAAGAAAGTTTCTTTGTGTGAAGAATTCAAGTAATTAAAAAAATAGCTATCTTCCAGAAATATGAGAATCATTTAATATTAGGAAATCCATCAATATAATTTACCACATTAATAGATCAAAGGAGAATCATATGATTACCTCTATAAAGGCGGAACAATTCAACAACTGAATCTTGGTAAACACTCTTAATAAAATAGGAGTAGGTGTATACTTCCTTAACATGATAAAATATATTTATCTCAATATTAAAGGCAGCATTGTGCTTAGTAGAGAGAAGCTCTCCCAACTCAAAGTCAGGAACAAGAGAGATTTGTCCACTTTTACAGCTGTCATTTTACAGCTACATCCATTGTTCTGTATGTAGTAGCCCATGTGATTTGACAAGAGTAGAACATAGAAGTATAGAACTCAGAAAGGAAGAGGAAAAATTACTATTTCCAGATAGCATAATTTTATACCTGGAAAACCCAAAGGATTTGACTCAAAATGTATTAAACACCAAATGCTGGTGAGGATGTGGCACAACAGGAACTCTCATTCGTTGCTCATGGGAATGCAAAAGGGTACAGCTACTCTGGAAGACAGTTTGGTGGTTCCTTACAAAACTAAACATATTATTATCATACAATCCAGCATTGTGCTCCTTGGTATTTACATAAATGAGTTGAAAACCTATGTCCACGTGAAAAACTGCACACACGTTTATAGCAGCTTGATTCGTGATTGCCAAAACTCTGTAGCAACCAAGATGTCCTTCAGTAGATGGATGGATAAATAAACTGTGGTAGAGGCAGGCAACGGAATATTATTCAGTGCTAAAAAGAAGTGAGCCATCAAACCATGAAAAGACATGGAGGAAGCTTAAGTGCAAATTGCTAAGTGAAAGAAGCCAATCTAAACAGGCTACATACTGTAGCCAACTGTATACTGATCTCAACTGTATAATATTCTGGAAAAGGCAAAACTATAGAAGTAGTATAAACATCAGTGGTTACCAGAGGTTCACGACAGGGGAAGAATGAATAGATGGAGTACAGAATTTTTCGGCCAGAGCAACTATTCTGTATGATACTATAATGATAGATACATGTCATTATGCACTTGTTAAAACCCAAAAAATGTGCAACACAGAGAGTGAACTCTAATGTAAACTATGGATTTTGGTTGGTAATATGTCAATGTTGGTTCATCATTTGTAATAAATGTACCACTCTGATGTAGGATATTGATGGTGAGGGAGCTTGTGTATGTGGCAGGGGAAGGGCAGGGGCAGGGGGTATACGGGGACTCCTTATATTTTCCATTCAATTTTGCTGTGAACCTAAAACTCTTTTTTTTTAAAAAAAATTTATTAAAAAGAAAATATTACAAATAGCAAAATAATGCAGTAGGACGTCTGGTTTAAAATTAATATTCAGAAACTATAGATTTCACATTTACAAACAACAGCTAGTTAGAAAAACTAATGGAAGAAAATAATCTATTTAAGAATCTGTAATAAAAAAAACTCCCTAAAAACAAAAGTCCAGGACCAGATGGCTTCACAGGCGAATTCTACCAAACATAAAAAGAAGAACTTAAACTGATCCTTCTCAAACTCTTCCAAAAGATTGAAGAGGAGGGAACACTCCCAAAGACATTCTATGAAGCCACCATCACCCTGATACCAAAACCAGACAAAGACACGGCAAAAAAGAAAATTACAAGTCACTACCTTTGATGAATATAAATGCAAAAATTCTCAACAAAACATTAGCAAACCATAAACCAACATTTAAAAAGATCATACACCACAACCAAGTTGGATCCAGCCCAGGGTTGCAAGGATGGTTCAACATACGCAAATCAATCAATGTGATACACCACATCAACAAAAGACAAGACAAAAATCAAATGATCATCTCAATAGATGTAGAAAAAGCATCTGATAAAATTCAACGTCCATTTATGATAAAAACTATTACCAAAGTGGGCATAGAAGAACCATATCTCAACATAATAAAAGCTATCTATGACAAACCCACAGCCAATATAATGCTCAATGGTGAAAAGTTGAAAGCCTTCCTACTAAAATCTGGAACAAGACAAGGATGACCATTCTCACCACTTCTATTCAACATAGTATTGGAAGTCCTAGCCACAGCAATTAGACATAAAAAAGAGATAAAATGTATCCATATTGGAAGGGAAGAGTTAAAATTGTCATTATATGCAGATGACATGATACTATATATAGAAAACCGTAAACACTCCACACAAAAACTACTAGAACTGATAAATTCAGCAAAGTAGCAGGATACAAGATTAACATACAGAAGTTGGTTGCATTTCTTTACACTAACAATGAAATATCAGAAAAGAACTGAAAACAAACAATCCCTTTTAAAATTGCAGCAAACAAATAAAATACTTAGGAATAACTCTCACCAAGGACGAGAAGACTTATATACTGAGAACTATAAAACATTAATAAAGGAAAGTGAAGGTGATTCAAAGAAATAGAAAGATAACCCATGCTCTTGGATTGGAGGAATCAATATTGTCAAAATGGCCATACTACACAAAGCAACCTACAGATCTAATGTGATCCCTATCAGATAACTCATGGCATTTTTCATAGAACTAAAACAAATACTCCTAAAATTTATATGGAACCAAAAAAGACCCAGAATTGCCAAACCAATCCTAAGAAAAAAGAACAAAGCAGGAGGCATAACCCTCCCAGACTTCAGACAATACTACAAACCTACAGTAATCAAAACAGCATGGTATTGGCACAAAACCAGAAATATGGATCAATGGAACAGGATACAGAGCCCAGAAACAAACCCACACACCTATGAATAATTACTCTTCAACAAAGGAGACAAGAACATACACTGGGGAAAAGACAGTCTCTTCAGTGAGCGGTGTTGGCAAAGTTGGACAGCCACATGTAAATCAATGAAGTTAGAACACCAGACACAAAAATAAACTCAAAATGGCTTAAAGACTTAAATATAAGACCTGACACCATAAAACTCCTAGAAGGGAATATAGGCGAAACATTCTCTGCATAAATCACACCAATGTTTTCTTAGGTCAGTCTCCCAAGGCAATAGAAATAAAACAAAGATAAAAAAATGGGACCTAATCAAATCTACAAGCTTCTGTACAGCAAAGGAAACCATAAACAAAACGAAAAGACAACCTATGGACTGGGAGAAAATATTTGCAAATGATGTGACTGACAAGGGCTTAATTTCCAAAATATACAAACAGCTCATACAACTCAACAACAGCAACAAAAAAACTCAGTCGAAAAATGGGCAGAAGACCTAAATAGACATTTCTCCAAAGAAGACATACGGATGGCCAACAGGTACGTGAAAAGATGTTCAACATTGCTAATTATTAGGGAAATGCGAATCAAAACTACAATGAGGTACCATCTCACACCGGTCAGAATGGCCATCATTAAAAGGTCTACAAATAATAAATGCTGGAGAGGTTGTGGAGAAAAGGGAACCCTCCTACACTGTTGGTGGGAATGTAAATTGATACAGCCACTATGGAGAACAGTAAGGAGGTTCCTCAAAAAACTAAAAATAGAGTTGCCATATGATCAAGCAATCCCACTCCTGGAAAAATATTTGAACAAGTCTATAATTTGAAAAGACATATGCACCCCTGTGTTCACAGCAGCACTATTCACAATAGCCAGGACATGGAGGCAACCTGAATGTCCATCGACAGAAGAATGGATAAAGAAGATGTGGTACATATATACAATGGAATAATACTCAGCCATAAAAAGAATGAAGTAATGCCATTTGCAGCAACATGGATGAACCTAGAAATTATACTAAGTGAAGTAAGTCAGAAAGAGAAAAACAAATACAATGTGCTATTACTTACATGTGGAATCTAAAACATGACACAAATGAACATATCTAGACTTACAGACATAAAGAAGAGACTTGTGGGGCTTCCTCGTGGCACAGTGGTTAAGAATCTGCCTGCCAGTGCAGGGGACATGGGTTCGATCCCTGGTCCGGGAAGATCCCACATGCCACAGAGCAACTAAGCCCATGCACCACAGCTACTGAGCCTGTGCTCTAGAGCCCATGAGCCACAACTACTAAAGCCTGCACACCTAGAACCCATGCTCTGCAACAAGAGAAGCCACTGCAATGAGAGGCCTGCACACCGCAACGAAGAGTAGCCCCGCTTGCTGCAATTAGAGAAAGCCTGTGTGCAGCAACGAAGACCCAGTGCAGCCAAAAATAAATAAAATGAATACATTTAAAAAAAAAAAAAGAGAGAGACTTGTGGTTGCCAAGGGTGAGGGGTTGCGGGGGGAATGGACTGGGAGTTTGGGGTTAGCAAATGCAAACTATTGTATATAGAATGGATAAACAGCAAGGTCCTACTGTATAGCACAGGGAACTATATTCAATATCCTGTGATAAACCATAATAGATAAGAATATAAAAAAGAATATATATATGTGTGTGTATGTATGTATAACTGAATCACTTTGCTGTACAGCAGAAATGAACACATTGTAAATCAACTATACTTCAATAAAAAAATTTAATAAAAGAAAATCTATTTACAATTATAAAACAACACAAAATGAAAATAAAAAAATTAGGAATAAACTTAATGAGATTTATGGAATATATTCATTAATAAAACTTTAAAATTCTACTAAGGGATACTAAAAATATTTGAACAAACAGAAAAAAATTCCACATTTTTAGAAAGTCCATTACTCTAGGTTGTATAAATTTAACAAGAGTCCAATAAAAATACCAACAGGTTAAATATTATAAATCAATGTTACCTCAATTAAAAAAAATACCAGCAGCATATATTTTTTTAATGAAACAAGTAGGAATATCCAGGACAAATGAGAGGGAACCAGACTTATCAGCAATTAAAATGTCTTATCTTATCATGCGTATTGTAATTAAACTAGTGTAGTACAGGCACAGGGCGAGACAGATCAATGGAACAGAATAGAAAGTACAGGAAAAGATTGAAATACAAGGGAATTTAGGATATGATAAAGTCACAATTCCAAATCAGCAGAGGAAAACTATTCAATATAAAACTGCTAGGCAAACAGGGTAGTCATCTGAAAAAAAAATAAGTGTTTTATCAATACCATATACTTCACAGCAAGATAATTCTGAGACGGACCAAATATGTAAACATTAAAAAACTGAAACCACAAAATGAAGAAGCAATGGAAGAGTTAAAAAATAATTTTGCAGATGAGAAAGCACTTCGAAGTATGGCACAATACCCAGGAGACTTAAAAGAAAAGGAGAGGGCTCCCTTGGTGGTACAGTGGATAAGAATCTGCCTGCCAATGCAGGGGACACGGGTTTGAGCCCTGGTCCGGGAAGATCCCACATGCTGCGGAGCAACTAAGTCCGTGTGCCACAACTACTGAGATCACGTGCCAAACTACTGAAGCCCACACGCCTAGAGCCCGTGCTTCGCAACAAGAGAGGCCACCGCAATGAGAAGCCTGTGCACCGCGATGAACTGTAGCCCCCGCTCGCCCCAACTAGAGAAAGCCTGCACACAGTGACGAAGACCCAATGCAGCCAAAAAAACCCCCAAAAAAACAGTAATTCTTTTTAAAAAAAAGAGAAAATGGTACTACATAAATTAAACAAATTCTCTGTGGCAAAAGACACTATAATCACAGGCAAAGGCAAAAAATTAGGAAAGAATAACTCTAACATGTCAACAGATTCATGGTAAAAGAAATGCAAATTAAAACTCACTGAGGCGGAGCGGCTGGGCCCGTGAGCCATGGCCGCTGAGCCTGCGCGTCCGGAGCCTGTGCTCCGCAACGGGAGAGGCCCGCCTACCGAAGGAAAAAAAAAAAAAAAGCTGCATCAGGGCTTCCCTGGTGGCGCAGTTGTTGAGAGTCCGCCTGTCGATGCAGGGGACACAGGTTCGTGCCCCGGTCCGGGAAGATCCCACATGCCGCAGAGCGGCGGGGCCCGTGACCCATGGCCGCTGAGCCTGAGTGTCCGGAGCCTGAGTGTCCGGAGCCTGTGCTCTGCAACAGGAGAGGCCGCAACAGTGAGAGGCCTGCGTACCGCAAAAAAAAAAAAAAAAAAAAAACTCACTGAGATAACATTTTTACCTATTTGTTTAGTAAAAATCATAAAGTCTGGTAATAGGTTATCAGAGAGTTGGAGAAATGTGTATTTTCTTATGTTGCTGGTGGCTATGTAAACTGGCACAACCTCTGAGGTTGATAAAATCTATAAAAATTACCATTATTATTTTTAAAGACAATGGTTGTTTGGTTTATATAATGTTATTTCCATTTACTTACTCAGCACACCCTCTTTCATCTTAAATCTTAGACTGCTCTTGTGAAGTCATTTTTTCCTCTATAGTGCAGGTTTCTTGATGGTAAACTCTCAATTTTTATCACCCTCAATCTTGGAAGATAGTTTTATGGGTTCATGACTCTAGGTTGATAGTTATTTTCTATCAACATTTGCAAGATTATATTCACTATCTTCTGACTTCTGTGTTGCTGCCGAGGAGTCCACTGTCTTTCTAATTGTGGATTCTTCGTGGGCCACCTCTCCTTCCTCTCTGGCTGTCTTTAAGATCTTACCTTTGTCTTTTGTGTCTTCAGTTTTACTGAGCTGTGTCTAGGTATGGATTTATTTTTATTTATCCTGCTATGTATGCATTTTTGTTCCTAAACCTCTAATATCATGTTTTTCACTAGTTCTAAAAATTTCACAGCCATTATCCCTTTAAATATTTTCTTTCCTTCATTCTCTCTATTCTCCATTTTTTGAGGATCTGATTATATACATTTGCTTATAATAGAGCTTTTTAGTCTAACCTTCCTATCTCTTAATTAGTGCTTCCTTTATGTTTTCTCTCTACTTATCTCTCAGTGTTGCACCTTTGGAGTTTATTAACTCCCACTTCTCTTTATCTGTGCCTAACTGATATTTTAAGAATTATACTTTTCATTTCAAAAAATATTAATCTGTCTGTTCATTCCTGGTATTCTCTTGTTGCTTTATTATTTCTCATCTCTGTGATTGCTTTATTATTTCTTTAAGCTTTTCATATATAGCTGTAGTTTTTAAACTTCTATTTAAGAATAATTTTAGATTGCAGAAGAATTGTAAAGACAGTTCATGTAGCATGGCTTCCCTTCATGTTAACATTTTATATAACCATGGCATATCACCAAAACTAAGAAATTAACATCCCACTAATGCCTTTTCTGTTCCAGGATCCCATTAGGATACTGTGATGCACTTCTGTCATCATTACTCCCTAGATAAGGGATAAGCTACAATTGTAGCTAGATAAGCTACAATTGTATCTGTCTTTCCTTGTTTTTCATGACCTTAACTTTTGAAGAATGCTGGTAATTTCATAGAATATCTCTCAGTTTGGGTTTGTCTGATATTGTCTCATGATTAGTCTGGGGTTATGGATCTTGGGGGGAGAATCCCAGAGAGATGAAGTGCTCTCCTCATCAAATCATACAGGATTGATAACAACGTGATTTATTACTGGTAACATTAGTCCTGTTCATGTGGTCAAGGTGGTGTCTGTCAGACTTCTCCACTGTAAAGTTACTATTTTTCCCTTTCCAGATTCTATTCATGAGAAGCCTGTCACTAAGTCCAGCCCATCTCAAGGGGAGAGGAGTTAAACTCCTTTTCCCTGAGGGAAGAGTATCAAAGAAAACTGTTAAAACTAGTGTAGCAATTAACAATATTTTGGAGGAAACACTTTGAGTCTATGCAAATATCCTGCTTCCTCTGAGGGTTTTGCTCCCTGATTTTTGCATTTACTTGCGGGTCTTACCTGCAGGAATCACTGTGCAGTATTCTAATGTTGATTTTCTATTTCACTCATTCCTTCTCCATTTATCATTTGAAATTCTTCTGTAAGGGAGATTTGTCCCTCTCCTCCAATTTATTTATTCAATCATTCACAGGTGTGTATTTTACATGGTTATTAAAAAAAAACTTTCAAACCAGAAGAAAACTGGACTATTTAATTGAAGGCAGGAAAGTAAAAAGCAACAATAAGATGTATAGTAAATAGAATATATAAAATAAGGTAGAAATAAGTCCTAATAGTATTAATAATAATTATAAATAAAGTGTCACTAATTATAATTATATAAAGGCTGTATATATCTAGACAGAAGCTCTTAGTGTTGATACCTTGACTGTAAGGAATACACTTAAAACAAAATGATAGAGAAAGATTGAAAAGAAACAGAGAAAAAGGTGTATCAGGTGAATATGAACCAAAGAACGCCAGAGGAGCAACATTAATAACTAACAAAATATAATTCAAGACTAAAAAGCATCATATTGTCAAAGAATGATATAACATATGGTAAAGTGGCCACAAACATGTGCATCAAACAATAGTCTTAAAATATATAAAGCAGCCACTGACGGAACTGCAGGAGAAAACAGCTCACCAATTGTGGTTGAAGATTTTAATGAAGACATTTCCTCAGGAAGAGATAGTTTAGGGAAAAAACAAAAACAAAAAAAGGAAAGATACAGATGATTTGTTTGACTCAGTTAAAAATCTTAAGAGTGAAGGTGTATCAGGAGATGGCGGCACCTGGTTGACCGTCTCCCAAAGGTGACAGCCAGGATGAAATCCTCTGTGAATTAGAAATACATCATGGGATCTGGACTGGTTTGTAAAACATCGCATTAAGTGAAAGATAAAGTGAGAAGGAGAATGAGATTTATTAGCACAGGACAACGTATATTAGTTCAAGACACATACCCATGAAAACACACATGCTTTACACAAATGCAAGGAAGCACATCAAACACAGTAGAATGGATGCCCCTGGCAGCGTCAAGGAGGAATGGGGGCAAGAACTGGGCCCAGGGATAAAGGGGGATAATAAATAAATAAAACAGGAGATGGGCCTTGTGGGTTGGTAATAATGATAAACTCTGAACTGAGGCAGATGATAAACTCACCACCTTCTGGATACAAACCTGATTGTAATCTTTCCTATCAGCAGAAAGGTCTCAGCATGTGCTAAGTGACCCTAGTGGTCATGGGGCCTGTGGATAGCAAATTCTCCCCAGAAAATCTCAAGTGACTGGGAGCCCAAAGGCAGCTTTGGAGGTGGGCATTGCCCATTCCCAGCACCAGGCACTGGGTCAGCTGCCCTCCCAGCCCAGGTAAAACCCCCTCAAAACTGGCATCTCTTGGGGGAGGCATGCATTCTGAGCTGAGCCATCCAGAAACTGGCTCCACCTCAACTCAAGCTTCTGGATTTCTCAAGGTCTGAACTCCTGAGAGCAAAGTCCTCCAGGCCAGGTTTCAAGCTGGCTGAGACTTCTCTTCATGGCTCCCTCACCTCCTGTTCCCACAGGAATGTCTGGGTGGCAGCAGATCTAGCCCCAGGATGGGCTGCAAGAAATCTCAGAGAGAAATGGTCCCAATAACAACCTTCAGAGCATTAAGAATAGGAGTTTTAAAAAAATCTTACGTTGTCTAAGGACTTGAATAGACATTTCTCCAAAGAAGATATACTAATGGCCAATAAGCACAGAAAAGATGCTCGACATCACTAATCATTAGGGAAATGCAAACCAAAACCACAATGGGAAACCTCTGCACACCCAGTTAGGATGGATAGTACAAAAAAGAAAAATAAAATAACAAGTGCTGAAGAGGTATGGAGAAATTGGAACCTTTGTTCATTGTTGGTGGGAATGTAAAATGGTGCAGCCTCTGTGGAAAACAGCATGGCAGTTCCTTAAAAAACTAAAGACCAAGTTACCATATGATCTAGCAATTCCATTTCTGGGTATATACACAAAACAATCGAAAGCAGGAACTCGAAAAGTTACTTGTACACTCATGTACATAGCGGCATTAAAAAGGGGGAAGCAACGGTGTCCATCGACAGATGAATATATAAACAAAATGTGATAGAGACATACAATGGAATATTATTTAGCCTTAAGAAGGAATGAAATTCTGACACACATGACATGGATGAACCCTGAAGATATCATGCTATGGGAAATATGAAATAAGCCAGGCACAAAAGGATAAATGATTCCTCTTGTATGAGGTCCCTAGAGTAGTCAAATTCATAGGGACAGAAAGTAGGATGGCTGTTGCCAGGGGCTGGGGAGGAATGGGAGGTTAGCGTTTAATGTATACAGAGTTTTAGCTGGGGAAGAGGAAAACGTTCTGGAGATGCATGGTGGTGATGGTTACAGAGCAGTGTACATGTACTTATTGCCACAGAACTGTACACTTAAAAATTATTAAGGGGCTTCCCTGGTGGCGTAGTGGTTGAGAGTCCGCCTGCCGATGCAGGGGGCATGGGTTTGTGCCCGGGTCCGGGAAGATCGCACATGCCGTGGAGCGGCTGGGCCCGTGAGCCATGGCCGCTGAGCCTGCACGTCTGGAGCCTGTGCTCCACAACGGGAGAGGCCACAACAGTGAGAGCCCTGCGTACCGCAAAAAAAAAAAAAAAAAAAAAAATATATATATATATATATATATAAATATAAATGCTAAGTTTTTATGTCACGTATATTTTACCACAATAAAAAAAATATAAAGCTGCCTAAGACGAGATTCTGCAAAGCAGATGCATTTCTATTAAAGCAACCTCCACCTCACCACTTGTAGGTCTCAGAGGAAACCTAAGGTTGGGAGAGGAAGGAGGCCTGACTTTTAAAAAGTTCTTTAGCCTCTGATGGAAATGGAAATGGGAAGAAGAGTAAGGGCTTTAAAAGCTTGGAGTCCTAAGACACCTCTGGGGGAGGGCATTTCCTGTCATCCTCTCTTGAGCAGGAGCCAGCAACCCTGTCCTTTTGCAGGAGGAAAGGTCTAGAAATGGGTGTACATGCTTACGCGTGTGTACACACATCCATCATGTA
The DNA here is from genome assembly GCF_008692025.1 of Phocoena sinus. NCBI lineage: Eukaryota > Metazoa > Chordata > Mammalia > Artiodactyla > Phocoenidae > Phocoena > Phocoena sinus. The sequence continues at coordinate 72,157,447 of NC_045766.1, read as the reverse complement.
CATGTGGGTACATGCACATACACTGACGCAGGCTGGCGTCTCTTACTGAAAGAAATAAGTTAATCAAACCACCCTCGAGCTTAGTAGCTGGGGCAGGTGGCCCTTGTCAGCCTGCATGTCCCTCCCCGCTAGTCATACCCATTCTTTGCTGTAGGTCTCTGGTCCAGGAGGGCTGATGGCACAGACCTGCAGGCAGAAACTGCTCTCAGCTCTTGGCAGCCCCTCAAAAGGAGGGACTTTATGCCCTGACGCTCAGCTAAGCAGCCAACGGCTAACAAACTTTGATGCAAAATTCTGTCCTTTCAGAGATAAGCTCAGTCCCCAGACCCTCTCTAACCTGGGCGGGGCCTGCACTTCTGTTATCAGTGAGGAGCCCACACTCCCACAAACGCTTACCCAGGCTTCCTGGCTTGGGTCAGGGGCACCCCTGACCAGGGCCCTGAGATGATCCGGTGGATCTGAGCACAGGAGATAAGGGCAATCGCACCTGGACTTTGGCTGGGGTGTCCTGGAGGCTGCAGGCAGGCAGTCCTGCCCTCGCTGTGGCAGGTGTGCCGACGCCGACTTGCCACCACTGTGCTCTGCTGGCTGTGCCTGGGTTCAAATCCCAGGAAGTCCAGTGATTCTCATAGCCTCACTTGCCTGTCCTGTAGAATGGCAGTGGCAGGAGGGAGAGATGAGGTAACGATGAACATTGGTAATTGATGGTACAAAATGCAACATCCTTGGAAAATGCCACACTGCCCATTTGCTTCCTTTCCAGCCCACGATGGGTGAAGCCAGTTTTGATACCCTAGGGCAGCTGGAGCTGAGAGAGAAAAAAGAAAGTGGAGGAGAGAAAGGAAGGAGGGTGGGGGAACTGGGGCTGGGACATGAGCACACTCCAGAGTAACTGGCGCTGGGAGAGCCAGCTGCTTCTCTCTCCCAGATGTGTCAAAGCTGTGGAGAGAACTCTGAGCCAGGCTCTGTCTATCTGCAGGTCAAACCTGTCTGAACCTGCTCCTTTGCCTCTTTGCTGAGGGAAGGTAAGTGGAGGGTCAGAGCACATCTTGGGGCTGGGGGATCCCACCCAGACATCATTCATCTTGATAGCTCAGCATTGGTAGGGGTAGGACAGAGACACTGAGGCATTCTCTGCCCGACCCTGACCAACAGAATACGAGCAAACTGTCATGGGTTGAACGGTGTCCTCCCAAATTCCCATGTTGAAGTCCTAACCCCCAGTACCTCAGAATGTGACCTTATTTGAACATAGGGTTGCTGTAGATGGAATTAGTTAAGATGAGGTCATTAAGATGGGCCTGAATCCATTATGACTGATATCCTTATGAAAAGGGGAGATTTGGATATAGAGACACAGGCACACAGGGAGAATGGCATGTGAAGATACAGGCAGAGATTGGGGTGATCTACAAGCCAAGGAACCAACCTACTGACATCTTGATCTTGGACTTCTAGCCTCCAAAACTGAGACAATACATTTCTGTTGTTTAAGCCACCCAGCAAACTATATACACATCCTGGGAAAGGGGTCAGCCTCAGGACCAGGAAGAGACACTGGCCAGCCCTGATGTAAACAGTAACCCTTTCTTTAGCAGCTCCATAGTCCGGGAGTTGCCGGGGAGGACGAGGCCGCTCAGCACTCTGGGAACTCCCACTGGAGCAGTCCACTTCCAGAATGCGAAACTACCATCTTCTCTCTCTCTCCCATTCTCTCTCTTCCTTCCTTTCTTTCTCTCTCTCTCCCTTTCTTTCTCCCTTTCTCTCTCTCTCTCCCTTTCTTTCCTTCCCCTCTTCCTTCTTTCCTTCCTTCCTCTTCCTTTCTTTCTTTCCTTCCCTCTTTCTCTCTCTTTCTCTCTTCCTTTTTCTGTCTCTCTTTCTCTCTCTCCCTTTCTCTTCCTTCCTCCCTCCTTTCTTTCTCTCTTTCTTTCTTTCCTCCCTTCCTTCCTTCCTTCTTTCCTTTAATCTCTCTCTCTCTCTCTTTCAGCAAACACCTTATTAGGTCCTAGCTATGTTCCATATGGAGCTTGGCCCTGGGAATGCAGTGGACAGAGGGCGGGCTCAGTCTCTGCCCTTGATGAACTGGGGCGGGGGGAGGAGGACCTTTCCCAAACACAAATTTTTAATTGAGGAGGGGAGAGAAGAGCCTGGGGAGAGCATGGCAAGAGGACCTCTGGTCTGTTCCTCCCTGTCAGCCTTCCCTGTATAGCTGCCAGGCTTCAGGGCACACGGATCTGGGTTCCCAGGACAGCCCGTCATGGGTAGAGAGGGCTCCACCCCACCCCCAAGGAGGAAACACACTATTTCCAAGGAATGTGGGGTTGCTGGCTGTCAAAGATCAACTTCTATTGGGGCTGATGATGCTGCAGAACACAACTAGCACTCGTGGTTTGCAACGTGGTTTGTATTATAATTGTTTCTCGCCAGCAGCCCTCTCAAAGGGACCTCTGGAGCAAGGCAAGGATGATAATGGGGATGACCCCCATTTACAGCTCTGTAAATTGAGCTTCCTGGAGTCCGAGGACCAGGGCTCTGCAGCAATTGTGGGGCCAAACCTTGCGTCACCTGGTTGGCACCGGTACCAGCGGCCCTGAGCAGACTTGACCTGTGAGCAGGAGGGAGGTATGGACTCCTCCGGCCAGACTTAGAGCAGGGAGCCTGCAGGTCAGCACAGACCCTGGGTGGGCTCAGCCTCCTCAGCCAGCTGTCAGTCTGCAGACCAGTGGGCAACTCACAGAGGTCAAGTTCACCATGCTCTCCTCTTACTCCAAAAAACATTCAAAAAATGCACGTAATCCACAAGCTACTGAACAAGGGTCCAATTTGTCAGTAAAGTATGGCCTTATTATGGCTCTGGGCTCAAATCCTAGCTAATAATTGAGTGACCTTGGGGAAGTTACTTATTATCACGAAGCCTCAGGCTCTTCAACTGTAAAATGTGGCTGTAATACTATATACCTGCTTTTGAGGGTTGCTTTGAGAGGTAAGCCATATAATTTACAGACAGTGTCTGGTACAATGCCAAGCACACCGTTTAAGAATTAGACATTCATGTGAGTATTGAGATTAAGATGTGGGCTTTGCGTGCTCTTGGGTTGGAAGAATTAATATTGTAAAAATGGCCATACTACCCAAAGCAATCTACAGATTTAATGTGATCCCTATCAAATTACACATGACAATTTTCACAGAACTAGAACAAATAATCCTAAAATTTATAAGGAATCATAAAAGACCCAGAACTGCCAAAGCAACCCTGAGGAAAAAGAACAAAGCGGGAGGCACAACCCTCCCAGACTTCAGATTATACTAAAAAGCTACACTAATCAAAACAGCTTGGTACTGGCACAAAAGCAGACATATGGATCAATGGAACACACTAGAGAGCCCAGAAATAAACCCACACACCTATGGATAATTACTCTTCAACAAAGGAGGCAAGAATATATACAATGGGGAAAAGACAGTCTCTTCAGCAAGTAGTGTTGGGAAAGTTGGACAGCCACATGTAAATCAGTGAAGTTAGAACACACCCTCATGTCAGACACAAAAATAAGCTCAAAATGGTTTAAAGACTTAAATATAAGACACGACACCATAAAACTTTTAGAAGAGAACATAGGCAAAACATTCTCTGACATAAGTCATACCAATGTTTTCTTAGGTCAGTCTTCCAAGGCAATAGAAATAAAAGCAAAAATAAACAAATGGGACCTAATCAAACTTATAAGCTTCTGTACAGCAAAGGAAACCATAAACTAAATGAAAAGAGAACCTATGGACTGGGAGAAAATACTTGCAAATGATGCAGCCAACAAGGGATTAATCTCCAAAATATACAAACAGCTCATACAACTCAGCAAGAAAAAAATAAACAACCCAATAGAAAAATGGGCAGACATTTCTCCAAAGACGACATACAGATGGTCAATAGGCACATGAAAAGATGCTCATAATCACTGATTATCAGAGAAATGCAAATCAAGACTACAGTGTGGTACCACCTCACACCAATCAGAATGGCCATCATTAAAAAGTCTACAAACAATAAATGCTGGAGAGAATGTAGAGAAAAGGGAACACTCCTACACTGTTGGTGGGAATGTAAATTGGTGCAGCCATTATGGAGAACAGTATGGAGGATATTTAAAAAACTAAAAGTAGAGTTTCCATATGATCCAGCAATCCTACTCCTGGGCATATACCCAGACAAAACTATAATTTGAAAAGATACATGCACCCCTATGTTCATAGCAGCACTGTTCACAATAGCCAAGACATGGAAACAACCTAAATATCCACCAACAGATGAATGGATAAAGAAGATGTGGTACATATATACAATGGAATATTACTCAGCCATCAAAAAGACTGAAATAATGCCATTTGCAGCAACATGGTTGGACCTAGAGATTATCATACTAAGTGAAGTCAGAAAGAGAAAGACAAATACCATATGCTATCACTTATATGTGGAATCTAAAATACAACACAAATCAGCATATCTACAAAACAGAAACAGACTCACAGACATAGAGAACAGACTTGTGGTTGCCAAGGGGGAGAGGAGGATTGGGAGCTTCGGATTAGCAGATACAAACTAGTATGTATAGGATGGATAAACAACAAGATCCTACTGTATAGCACAGGGAACTATATCCAATATCCTGTGATAAACCATAATGGAAAAGAATATGAATATATATATATATATATTTAAAAAACTGAGTCACTTTGCTGTACAGCAGAAGTTAATGTAACATTGTAAATCAACTACACTTCAATAAAATTAAAAAAAAAAAAGATGTGGCTTTCGCCATCTGGATTTGAATTCAACTGCATCATTTACTGGCTGTGTGATCTCAGGCAAGTTTCTTCCCACCCCCCCACTGTAATGGAGGCTGTAGTCTGCTGCCCAGAGCCCCTTCAGGACTGAGGCTCTCATTCCCCTGCTGCTGGGTTTCCCTCTGGGACTTGCCCTCAGCTGAAGAGAGCCACTCTGCTTAAGGTCATGTGCACCCTCCCCCTCAAACCTGCATCGCTGGAGGGTTGAGTTAGGAGTATGAAGGCCAGACCCTCCTGCTGTAAGGCAGGATAACCTGAAGGACATCAGAGCTCCTTGTAGGATCAACCAGGTTCTGCCTTACTACAGCATTGCATTTCAACTCCTCTCTGCCATGAATCCTTACTCCCTCGTAGGAATTGTTCCTGAATGCTCTCCTCAGTAAACCTGCACACATCTGTCTCAGAGCACGTTTTCTGGGGAACCAACCTACGACAGTGAATAGTGGTGCCAGGAGCGCTGCTAGGAATAGACATCAAAATGGGATTTTGTTGCCGGATCACCTATGGTCCACTGGCCAATGAGGACCTCCGGAACATAGTTGTGGCGCGATTGTTAAAGCTTTCCCAGGTGGTGAACTGGGTTGGGGTACTGATGGAAGGGAATGCACTGGTGTGTGCTGGTCACTGTGCATTGTGTTCTGTTACCCCAGACCTGGGGACTAGACTCTTTGAGTTTCAACCTGGAGCTATGTTCCCATCAGTAGAAAGTCCTGCCCTTGTTTTCCTGAAAGATGAGGGCTTGGGTCGCACTGATTGGACAAGCTGATTTACTGAGGGCCCTTCCAGCTCTAGCATCCTCCACAAGCCGTGAACTAGTAAAGGAAGAGGGTGGGGGGTTGGGGGCTGGGATGAGAGTGCCCTGGAGCCAAGAGTGTGAATGAGTGAGGGGGTGGAGGGGCCTAGAGGCGATTTTCTGTCCCCACCCTGCCTGAAGCAGCCTATCTGATCCTGGGCTCAGGCCCCCAGACCTCCCTAAGGCTGGTGGGTTCTAATTCTGAGGCACTTGTAGCTGACCCCACTGAGCTTGGATTTTTGTCTGCTTCCCTCAGGATGATCCTGGCCTCATAGATTTCTCTTTCTTCCTCCCATGTCTTCCCACAGTCTGGCAGGATGGTGTGGGCTCAAGAGATCACACAGTTGCAGAAGCGGGAGAGGTCAGACTTGCAGGCATGGGTGTCCGGTCCATGAGGCCTTGAGTTTGAGCTCCTGGACTGGCCTGGGCAGGCAGGACCTCACTCCATCCCCTCCAGAAGACCACATGGGCACTTGACCCACTCTTATCACCTCCCACCAGCCCATGAGGCAGACACTCAGGGAAGAAATGGAGGCTCTGAAGGGTTCACTGGCTTCTTGAAGGTCCCACAGCTCGTGGTAGAGCCACATCCACATCTAGCATGGAGTAGCTCCAAGCCTGGCCCTCCAGCAGCTCTGCTCCTCGTTGGGGCCGACTCAGAAGTGCTTGGCAAGAGATGAGAGGACGTGAGACATCAGGACTGTGATTGGGACAGCTGAAGGTTTTATTTTTTGTTTGCTTGTTTATTTATTCATTCCCAAGTGAAAATGATTAGTTATTTAGAATGCTTTAAAATTCAAAATCTAGAATTTAAAGAACAAAGTAAAAATTGCCCTTAAATTCCACCAACTGGAGATACTTACTGTTAACAGTTTGGTGAACAGATTTCCAGACAGCTCCGTGTGTGTGTGTGCGTGTGTGTGTGTGATATTTTATGATAATGGGATCATATACGGTTTCATAACCGACTCTTTTTACTCAACAATATGTCATGGAAATCTTTCCACACGGGTAAATATAGCTCTGTCCTTCATTTGTTGGCTGTAGACCATCCATTGTATTCCACTGCAAGTGAAAATATGCATCATTTCATTTATCCAACTTAAAATGCTGTGCATTTAGGTAGCTTCCAGGATTTTGCTGTCACAGACTCTTGGGTGAATGTTATCACACCTCTACCTTGGCCATTTGTCCACCTGCTGTGTTCAGGCACATTCTGACCTTAGAGAAAAATTCCCACAGCAACGGCGGTTACTCGGCTGCCTCATTCCAGTCACAGATTCTTGTTTTCCAGGGGCTCCTCCCTGAGGGGAGAGTGGCCTCCATTCCAGGTGCTCTCCCAGCAGCTCAGCAGAGGCACACTTGGGAATATAGCTTTTTCCTTGGGCGGCTGTGAGTGAAGGGCAGGGATGAGCCCTTGCCCCCGACCTGTGAAATTTCCAAGTCCAAATCCAAAGACACAACCAGTCCACATGAATCAGTCCTGTTGAGTTTGCTGGGGCTTGAGGGTGGCCTGCAACTCAGCAAGGTGCTTGGCTTTGCCCTCTAAGAGGCCAATGGGCCAGGTGGGACCTAAAGAAACTTGGGCCAAAGGCTGCCAGTGGGCCAAGATGGGAGCCTGGGCTTGGTGACCCACTGATTCATTTATCGATCTGTGCTTTTATCCAGCAAGGCAGGTTTGTGGTAGGGCTGGTTACGCAGAACTGAGGAAAGGAAGGCTCACAGTTGGTAGGGGAGAGCCCACAGACAGGTAGGGTAACTGACAGTCCTCATGCATTTGAGGGGAGAAAGGTGGGGGATTGGAGGGTTTTGGGGGTAGTCACTTCATTACCAGACTGTAGGCTATACCTCAGCCAGGAAAGGCCTATTTTAAAAAGAAACAAAGTGAGAGTAACTTTGATCATTATGATTTCACTCCCCCAACACTCACACATCCTTTTTGCCCCGGGGGTGAACCTCTTTTACCATTTTCAAAGGCAAGGTTTCCTCTGCAGCCCTGCAGTGTGTCCCAAAGTCACAGGTTGGTTTACTGGGGTACAATGATTCCATCAAGGGCTAGGCCTGGGGTCTGGAGGGGGCCTTCTAAAGGGGGTGAGAAGGGAGTGGGGGAGAGGACAGGAGAGTCCCAGAGTCTTGGCATTGGGATCCTATTTACGAGGCCCTCAGGTTGTTGCCATGGTGGTGAGCATACATGAGCTGACTCCCATAAGCCTGATCATGAACTTGGCTGTCATGGTTGTCAGTTAGTGCCTCCACCCAGGAGACGGCCTTTAAAAGTGCTTTTGGGAAAAATCCTACAACCAAGAATACTCTACCCAGCAAGGCTCTTGTTCAGATTCAATGGAGAAATCAGAAGCTTTACAGGCAAGCAAAAGCTAAGAGAATTCAGCACCACTAAACCAGCTTTACAACAAATGGTAAAGGAATTTCCCTAGATGGGAAAGCCCACAACTAGAAACAAGAAAATTACAAATGGGAAAGCTCACTGGCAAAGGCAAAATACAGGAAAGATAGGAAATCATCCACAGAAAATTATGACATCAAAACCAGCAATTGTGAGGAGAGTACAAATGCAGGATATTGGAAATGCATTTGAAATTAAGAGACCAGCAACTTAAAACAACCTTGTACATATATAGACTGCTATATCAAAACCTCATGGTAACCGCAAACCAAAAATCTACAATACACAGACAAAAGAGAAAAAGTAATCCAAACACAACACCAAAGACAGTCATCAAATTGGGACTTCCCTGGTGGTCCAGTGGCTAAGACTCCATGCTCCTAATGCAGGGGGGCCAGGTTTGATCCCTGATCAGGGAACTAGATCCCACATGCCGCAACTAAGAGTTTGCATGCCGCAACTAAAAGATCCCAAGTGGGGCAACTAAAGATCCTGTATGCCACAACGAAGATCCCGTGTGCTGCAACAAAGACTCGACGTGGCCAAATAAGTAAATAAATATTAAAAAAATGTTTAAAACAAAAGGATAATCATCAAATCACAAGAGAAGAGACCAAAAGAAGAAAGGAAGAAAAAAGACCTACAAAAACAAATACAAGACAATTAACAAAATGGCAATAAGAACATACATACGTATAATTACCTTAAATGTAAATGAATTAAATGCTCTAACTGAAAGACATAGACTGGCTAAATGGATACAAAAACAAGACCCATAGATATGCTGACACACTTAAGATCTAGGGACACATACAGACTGAAAGTGAGGGGGCAGAAAAAGTTATTCCATGCAAATGGAAATCAAAAGAAAGCTGGAGTAGCAATACTCATATCAGACAAAATAGACTTTAAAATAAAGACTGTTACAAGAGACAAAGAAGGACATTACCTAACGATCAAGGGATTAATCCAAGAAGAAGATATAACAATTGTAAATATATATGCACCCAACATAGGAGCACCTCAATATATAAGGCGAATAAGACTAACAGTCATAAAAGGAGAAATCGACAGTAACACAATAATACTGGGGGACTTTAACACCCCACTTACTTCAATGGACAGATTATCCAGACAGAAAATCAATAAGGAAATACAGGACTTAAATGACATCTTAGACATGATGGACTTAATTGATATTTATAGAACATTCCATCCAAAAGCAGCATAATACACATTCTTCTCAAGTGCACAAGGAACATTCTCCAGGATAGATCACATGCTGGGCCACAAAGCAAGCCTCAGTAAATTTAAGAAAACTGAAATCATATCAAGCATCTTCTCCTACCACTAACGTTATGAGATTAGAAATTAACTACAAGAAAACAACTGTCAAAAACACAAACACGTGGAGGCTAAACAACATGTTACTGGGACTTCCCTGGTGGTTCAGTGGTTAAGACTCCATACTTCCACTGCAGGGTGTACAGGTTCAATCCCTGGTTGGGGAATTAAGATCCCGCATGCCACACACTGTGGCCAAAACAAAACAAAACTACCAATATGTTATTAAACAATCAATGGATCACTGAAGAAATCAAACAGGAAATAAAGAATACCTAGAGACAAATGAAAACAAAAACATGGCCATCCAAAATCTATGGGATGTTGCAAAAGCAATTCTAAGAGGGAAGTCCACAGCAATACAATCTAACCTCAGGAAACAAGAAAAATCTCCAACAACTTAACCTTACACCTAAAGCAACTAGACAAAGAAGAACAAAGCCCAAATTTAGTAGAAGGAAAGAAATCATAAAGATCAGAGTAGAAATAAATGAAATAGAGATGAAGAAAACAATAGAAAAGATCAATAAAACTAAAATCTGGTTCTTTGAGAAGATAAACAAAATTGATAAACCTTTAGCCAGACTCATCAAGAAAAGAAAAGGGAGAGGGCTCAAATCAATGAAATTAGAAATAAAAAGGAGAAGTCACAACACCACAGAAATATAAAGGATCATAAATGACTACTACAAGCAGCTATAAGCCAATAAAATGGACAACCTAGAAGAAAGGGACAAATTCTCAGAAAGGTACAATTTTCCAAGACTGAAACAGGAAGAAATAGAAAATATAAACAGACCAATCACAAGTACTGAAATTGAAACTGTGATTTAAAAACTTCCAACAAACAAAAGTCCAGGACCAGATGGCTTCACAGGTGAATTCTGTCAAACCTTAAGAGAAGAGCTAACACCCATCCTTCTCAAACTCTTCCAAAAACTGCAGAGGAAGGAACATCCCAAACTCATTGTATGAGGGCACCATCACCCTGATACCAAAACCAGACAAAGATACCACAAAAAAGAAAATTACAGGACAATATCACTGATAAACATAGACGCAAAAATCCTCAACAAAATACTAGCAAACCAAATCCAACAGCACATTAAAAGGATCATACACCATGATCAAGTGGGATTTATCCCAGGGATGCAAGGATTTTTCAATAACTGCAAATCAATCAGTGTGATACACATTAACAATTTGAAGAATATTAACAAATTGAAGAATAAAAAATAAAGAATGAAAGAATAAATAAAAAATATATTTATCCCAGGGATGCAAGGATTTTTCAATATCTGCAAATCAATCAGTGTGATACACATTAACAATTTGAAGAATATTAACAAACTGAAGAATAAAAAGAATAAAAAAATAAGAATAAAAGAAAGAATAAAAAATAAAGAAAGAAAAAAAGAATAAATAAAAACCATATGATCATCTCAATAGATGCAGAAAAAGCTTTTGACAAAATTCAACACCAATTTATGATAAAAACTCCCCAGAAAGTAGGCCTAGGGGAACCTACCTCCACATAATAAAGGCCATATATGACAAACCCACAACTAACATCAAACTCAACAGTGAAAAGTTGAAACCATTTCCTCTAAGAGCAGGAACAAGACAAGGCTGTCTACTCTTGCCACTTTTTTTTTTTTTTTTTTGCGGTATGCGGGCCTCTCACTGTTGTGGCCTCTCCCGTTGTGGAGCACAGGCTCCAGACGTGCAGGCTCAGCGGCCATGGCTCACGGGCCCAGCTGCTCCGTGGCATGTGGGATCTTCCCAGACACGGGGCATGAACCCATGTCCCCTGCATCGGCAGGCAGACTCTCAACCACTGTGCCACCAGGGAAGCCCCCTCTTGCCACTTTTATTCAACATAGTCTTGGAAGTCCTAGCTATGGCAATCAGAGAAGAAAAAGAAATAAAAGGAATCCAAATTGGAAAAGAAGAAGTAAAACGGTCACTCTTTGCAGATGACATGACACTATACATAGAAAATCCTAACGATGCTGCCAGAAAACTACTAGAGCTCATCAATGAATTCAGTAAAGTTGCAGGATACAAAATTAATACACAGAAATATGTTGCATTTCTATACACTAACAACAAAAGATCAGAAAGAGAAATTAAGGAAATAATCCCATTGCATCAAAAAGAATAAAACACCTAGGAATAAACCTACCTAAGGAGGCAAAAGACTTGTACTCTGAAAACTATAAAATGCTGATGAAAGAAACTGAAGATGACAGAAACAGATGGAAGATATACCATGTTCTTGGATTGGAAGAATCAATATTGTCAAAATGACTTGGACTAATGACCAAGGCAACCTACAGATTCAATGCAATCCCTATTAAATTACCAGTGGCAATTTCCACAGAACAAGAACAAAAAATGTTTAAATTTATATGGAAACACAAAAGACCATGAATAGTCTAAGTCATTATGAGAAAGAAAAATGGAGGTTGAGGAATCAGGCTCCCCAACTTCAAACTATACTACAAGGTACAGCAATCAAAAACAGTATGGTACTGGCACAAAAACAGAAATATAGATCAATAGAACAGGATAGAAAGTCCAGAAATAAACCCACACACCTGTGGTCAATTAATTTACGACAAAGGAGGCAAGAATATACAGTGGAGAAAAGACAGTCTCTTCAATAAGTGATGCTGGGAAAACTGAATAGCTACATGTAAAAGAATGAAACTAGAACATTCTCTAACACCATACACAAAAATAAACTCAAAATGGATTAAAGACCTAAATGTAAGACCGGATATGCTAAAACTCTTAGAGAAAAACACAGGCAGAACACTCTCTGACATAAATTGCAGCAATATCTTTTTGGAGCCACCTCCTAAAGTAACGAAAATAAAAACAAAAATAAACAAATGGTACCTAATTAAACTTAAAAGCTTTTGCACACCAAAGGAAACCATAAACAAAATTAAAAGACTACTCACAGCATGGGAGAAAATATTTGCAAATGATGCAACCAACAAGGGATTAATTTCCAAAAAAAAATACAAACAGTTCATGTAGCTCAATAGCAAAAAAAAAAAAAAAAAAAAAAAGAAGCACATGAAAAGATGCTCAACATAGCTAATTATTAGAGAATTGCAAATCAAAACTACATGAGGTATCACACTGGTCAGATGGCCATCATTAAAAAGTCTACAAACAATAAATATTGGAGGGACTTCCATAGTGGCACAGTGGTTAAGACTCTGTGCTCCCAATGCAAGGGGTCTGGGTTCAATCCCTGGTCAGGGAACTAAATCCCACATGCATGCTGCAACTCAGAGTCCACATGCTTCAACGAAGATCCTGCAATCGGCAACGGAGGTCCCACATGCCGCAACCAAGACCGGGCACAGCCAAATAAATAAATTAATTAAAAAAACCAAAAACCAATAAATGCTGGAGAGGATGTGGAGAAAAGGGAATACTCCTATGCTGTGGTGGGAATGTAAATTGGTGCAGCTATTATTGAGAACGGTATAAAATCTTAAAAATCTAAAAATAGAACTACCATATGATCCTTAAAAATCTAAAAATAGAACTACCATATGATCCAGCAATCCTACTACTGGGCATATATCTGGAGAAAACCATAATTTGAAAAGATACATGCACCCCAGTGTTCTTTGCAGCACTATTTACAGTAGCCAAGACATGGAAGCAACCTAAATGTCCATTGACAGATGAATGGATAAAGAAGATCTGGTGCATATATACAATGGAATTTTACTCAGCCATAGAAAAGAATGAAATAATGCCATTTGCAGCAACATGGATGGACCTAGAGATTATCATACTAAGTGAAGTAAGTCAAAGACAAACATCATATGATATTATTTATATGTGGAATCTAAAAAAATAATACATGTGAACTTATTTACAAAACAGAATCAGACTCAGACTTCAAAAACAAACTTATGGTTAAGAAGGGGAAACGTGGAGGGAGGGATAAATCAGGAGTTTGGGGTTAGACATACACATGACTATATATAAAATAATCAACAAGGACCTACTGTACAGCACAGGGAACACTACTCAGTAGTCTGTAATAACCTATGTGGGAAAAGCATCTGAAAGAGTGGACATATGTATATGCATATCTGAATCACTTTGCTGTACACCTAAAACTACCACCACATTGTAAATCAACTATAATAAAAATTAAATTAAAATTTTAAAAAAGTGCTTCTGATGTATTCTTGCTCTTGCTGAGACAGTAGGGCCCCACCCTCGCGTACTCAGGGAGCTCTCAGAATCTGGCCGGTGCTGCTAGGAATCCATTTCAGGACAGGGCCATGGCTGAGCCAGGGTGGAAGATGACACAGCTCCTAGCAGCCTCTATCTGATTTCCTCCTTCCTTCCCCGATCTTAGGGCTTGGACTTCTAGGGAGATGGCTCTGCCCCCCTAGAACTGGGGCTCTAACATATGACGCAGGCCTAAGCCAATACATACATCACAGAGGACAACTCGTGACCTGGCTGACACCAGTCAGAAGTGTCTCAGGCTTCTCTCCTGCCTTGGCACCAGGCTCTGTCCTTCCCAGGAGCAGCTAGAGCTCCAGCTGGCCATCCACCTGACTACACGGACTGTGGGGCAGGGCACAGGTCTACACAGCTACCCCAGGGCTCGATTCAGGGACAAATGTGAACTACTCTGGGGACTCAGAGACTTACAACAACGGACACCTCTAATTCTGTGCTTCAGCTGAGCACTGATGAGAAACAATCCTCACTGTGTCACCTATTCATAAGGTCACCTCCTGCCTGATCACTGAAATCTCCCCTTAAGCCCAGTCCTGGAACTCTCAGGTGGGACCAGCTCTGGTTCTTGATTTTGAGCCACGAAAGGGCACAGAGATACCCTGGAGACCAATTCATCCCTACAGATGAAGAAACAGGGGCCCAGAGAGGGGCCATGACTTTCCCCGAGACACACAGCCTTTTACAAAGCCAGGACAGGTCCCCAAAACCCATCTCATGCCCTTCCCACTGTTAGTGCTGTATCCCTTACCCATACATTCAGCTGAAACAACGGATTGGAAAATCAAATTAGAACAGTCCTGGCCTGGGTGCTGTTCCTCGCTCGACCCCAGCGTTTCCCTCTTTTTGCTTTGCTCTGCTCTGCTCGCCGTGTCCTCTTCCGAGTGCCTGTTGCCTCGCACAGCAAGACAGCTGCTCCATTTTCCAGCTCTCATGTCTGCTTTCTGGGTATGAGAAGAGAGAGTGCGCAGGGGCGCAGGGCTACGCTAGCCCAGGTGGTTCCTGTTAAACGCCTTCCTGAAATCCATACCCTGTAACTTCCACTTATCTCAGCAGCCAGGACTGGTTGCCCGGCCATCCAGAGTGAATATTTTTAGCTGAGCACGTTGCCATCTGAAGCAAATTGAGGTGTGCTAGGAAGGAAGAAGGGGAAGGGGATATTGGATGCCACAGGCTGAGTCCTCCGGGAATCTGCCCGGATGGGGATTTTGGCTAAGAATGCCCTGCCCAGCATGTCGCCAGGCCCTTCTCTTCATCCCCCAATGTCCCAAAGGCTGGCCACAGTAGAGAATATAACGTGGAGCTGGAGGTTTCTGGGGATGTCAGAAGCTAGGAAGGTGGAAGGGGGTTACTCTGACTACACGTCCTTCTCATGCCAGTCTTCGAGGGCTTTCCCCTTCCTGAAAACGGCACTCAGAAATGCGCGGTGGGGAGCACGGGGGCATAGGACCAGGGGAGCCGAGAGCCACGTGCTGGGCAGGAAACTGAAGTCAGGACGCTGCTCCCACCCTCCCTTGCCGGGACCCCTGGGCTCCCTGCTTCGGCATCATCCCGCACCTTCCACCCCTCCCCCATGGAGGGCACGGAGCGTGGTCACAGGCCCAGCCCTCCTTCCAGGCTGGGCCCAGCTCCAAAAGGGCCTCCTAACCACTTGCCCTTCCCACCGGGCCTCCCGCCCCGCCGGGGTAGCACCTGTCACCCTCTCGGGATGTGTGTGCTCACCTTCTTTAACAGTGAGACGGCCTGACGAGCAGCATCAGAAACGCAAATTCTTGGGCTCCACCGCGGCCCCGTGGAATCAGACTCTGGGGGTGGAGCCAGCACTCTGCTTTTACAAGCCCTCCAGGTGGTTCTGATGCACGGTCCAGTTTGAGAATCACTAACATGTAATTACTTGCAGGCTGTGAAACAGCTTCTGGGCTGTTAGTGCCGACCCAAAGGCAGCTGGGAAAGGCAAAAATAAATAGAGCTCACCTGGCCCCTCTGCACCTCAGCACCCACCAAGGCAAGAATCCTGGGAAGACTGAGATTTTTGAGTCTAAGAATAATTGTTAGAGCTAGGAACTACAGAGGCACCATCCAAATCTCCATTTTATAGACTTGGGAACTGAGATTGGGACGGGAGAAAGCATTTGTCTGAGGTGAACACCAAAAGTGGAACTAGAATTCAAATTTCTTGAATCCTACGTTGTTTTCCCCAAATTGAAATATCTTTTGAAAAACTGTAACACGTATACCTATTGTGTGAATCTTTTACAGGTACGTGGTCCTAAGGAATCCATCCTCAATGCAAACCTGTAAAGAAAAACCTGGGGAGGAGTCTTAAGGTGGGGTGATGCCTCATCCTCAATGTGCTGTGGAGCCAGGAGTCCCTGCCCCTCTTGTTGGGGGTCACGCACCTTCTCACTGTCCCTTCTTCCAAATACTAGCCCAGTGGCCTCACCAAATGAGCCCAAGGGCAGGGCCAGGAGGCTTTAACCGAACGTGTGTCTTCCAGAGCCCTGACAAGAGGGTTGTCAGAGCTGGACAGCTGTGCACACAGCAGGCTGGCACAACGCTACCATCTGCGGGGCCCATGACAAGGGTACCAGTGGAGGCCCATCTACCACGTGGCTACAAATTTAAAACTTACAGATCAAGCTAACAAACTTAAATGTGTCCCGTCCTCCTACTTTGACAAATAAACCTTTATATAGACTCAGTCGAATGGAATATAAGGTTCAGAGGGAACAGGCTCCATCCCATAGCTCTTCTTA
Organism: Phocoena sinus; assembly: GCF_008692025.1. Classification (NCBI taxonomy): domain Eukaryota; kingdom Metazoa; phylum Chordata; class Mammalia; order Artiodactyla; family Phocoenidae; genus Phocoena; species Phocoena sinus. Next base: position 72,141,018 of record NC_045766.1, on the reverse strand, counting down.
CCCAGGCTCCATCCTGTACAAGAGGACACTGTGGCCTGTTCATCAAGCTCCAGCTACACCTCCCTGCAAAGGGCTACATTTTTTTTTTTTTTAATTTTATTTATTTATTTGGCTGCGCCAGGTCTTTAGTTGCAGCACGCGGGATCTTCATTGCCACGCAGTCTTCTCTATAGTGTGGCGCGCAGGCTCTAGAGCACGCGGGCTTAGTTGCCCCGCGGCATGTGGGATCTTAGTTCCCTGGCCAGGGCTCAAACCCGCGCAGCCTGCATTGGAAGGCGAATTCTTAACCACTGGACCACCAGGGAAGTCCCAAGGGCTACATTTTGACCACCCTTTGGAGGCAGGATCTGGAGAAGAGGACTGTCCAGACCCTGGAAGCTGGCTCAGGACTGCTTGTGATAAGAATTCCAGGAGCATGGCTAAAAGATGAGGTCTGGGTTTTGGGTGAACACCTCCCATTTCCCCATGACTCCAGCTGTGGGGGAGGGATGTGGTCAGAGGAGGGCTCCAGGAGAGACCTCTGAGGGCTCGCCTCTCAAAATGTGGTCCCTGAACTGGCAGCATGGGCACCACCTGGGCGCTGGTTAGAGCTGCAGCCTCGCTCCAGACCTGCTGAATCAGAATTGGCATTCTAACAAGATCCCCAGGGCATTCATGTGCACAGTGAGGTTTGAAAAGCACCGTTCTAAACCACAAAACCCAGGCCCAGGGTCCCTCCTGTCCAGGTCTACGGGTACTAACAGTGGGTATTAATAAACACTTGCTCAGCGAATGCCAAACGTCCCCTAAAGCAGCTGGGGTGACTGGCTGCTGGCTCAGTGCTTTAATCTCCTCTTTCTCTAGGGCCTCAGGGGCCAAGTTTCAGTTCTAGGCCCTGCTGTCGGCCTGAGCTGATTGGTCCAGCAGGAGTCACCTGACCCACATTGGGTCCATCAGATGATCTGTCCCAGGAATCTGCAACTTGAGCCCCCAAATCAAGCTCCCAGAGCAGCAGCAATGGTAATAGCCGATGTCTTTCCTGCATCGGTGATGTGCCAATCACAGCACTGAGTGTTTTACATATCGTATAAATATCCCATCTTCACAACCACTTCACCAGGTAGGTGTTATTATTCTGCTGTTGTTTAGATGGGGAGCTGTGGCTCAGATGTTAAGTAACTCTCCCAAAGGTTTAAGGGGGCAGGGACAGCACCAGGAGAGCTGAGCGACTGGCCAAACCCAAGCCATGTGGTGCAAACGTCATCAACGTCATTCACATATTTTTTTTTAATGTGAATATGTTTTTAGTTTATTTAAATGGATTTATTTATTTTTGTATGTTAAGTATGATCTTATCTATAAAAAGAGTGTGTATACAAACATGTAAGTACAAATACGTAAAGTACTGGAAGGTTTTGGATCCAAGTGCCTGTTGCTGTTTCACGTGATTGGTGGAAATAGGGGCAGGACAGGAATAAAGACGCAGATGTAGAGAATGGACTTGAGGACACGGGGAGGGGGAAGGGGAAGCTGGGACGAAGTGAGAGAGTGGCATGGACATATATACACTCCCAAATGTAAAATAGCTAGTGGGAAGCAGCCGCATAGCACAGGGAGATCAGCTCCGTGCTTTGTGACCACCTAGAGGGGTGGGATAGGGAGGGTGGGAGGGAGGCTCAAGAGGGAGGGACATGAGGATATATATATGCATATGCCTGATTCATTTTGTTATACAGCAGAAACTAACACACCACTGTAAAGCAATTATACTCCAATAAAGATGTTAAAAAAAAATTCGTCATCAACTTCTGCTGCCAGGGCCCGGCTTCCGGGCTTCACGGCGATCGGGCAAAGCAGGAGGCCCCGCTCTGTGAAGCGGCTGCAGGGAGGGAGGGAGGCCTTGGGGCAGAATGAAGGGCAGGAGCTGTGGGAGACGGGAGCCCAGAGAACCTCCACTCCCCAAGCGAGCACAGGGCACCGGCCAAGAGCAGCCCACTCAACACACTGCAGTACAGGCCAGAGAGCCCGCCGTGAGGACTGACCCCTCCTTTCCTCCAGTGAGCTAGCAGCCAGAGGAAAGGTGTGGGTGATTTATTTTGGAGACATAGGGCAGGGGCGGTGGAGAAGTCTGCATCCTGCTCTGTATGTGGTCCCCAGAGGAACGGACACCTAAGAGGCCGAGAGGGTGGAGGCAGCCGGGATGTGCTGGGACGACTAAGGCCAGAGAACCAGTCCGTACTGGAGAAGGGAGTTGGAGGCCTCCCTGGCTGGAGGCCCTGGCTGGTTCCTGACTCTGGCTCTGAGTGGAATCTGCCGTTCAGGGTGATGGGGGGATGGCCTGGGGCACGTAGGCCTCTGACCACCTAAGAGGAAAAAACTAATCGTGAGCAGCTGGTTTCTATCAGAATCCGAGTCTCCGCAGGTGCAGGGCTGTTTGGCTTTATTTAAAAAACAAACCAACAGCTTTCATTAGCATTAACCCAGCGGCGGGCCCCCTGCTGTCACCTGAAAATCAGCCACCCACAGGTCACACCCTCGGCAGCCTCACAGTACAGGGTTACACCCTGGCATCACCCTGGCCCAGGGCGGCCACACAGAAATATACTTCTCACTGCACAGATCTCCCTTAAAAAAAAAAAAATCAAACAATCATCAGGTCAGAGAAGAATCACTTGCTCCTCCAGTGAAGAGGGTACACACTGGGTAGCCAAAGCCAGGTCCTCCTGGCTTCTCACAGTGGGGCGGGGGCCAGGACTCCTCAGGACCGTGTGACCACGGCCGGGACACTGCCGGCGGCCTCGCTCCCTGCTGAGGGCGGAAGGGATTCATCCCAGCGCCCACGGGTGGCGGCGAAGTGCTGGGAGCCCAACCTGTCATCAGCATCCCCAGAGCCCCCGCAGACTGAGATGCAAATAGCTCCAGGCCCACGCGGCTCCCCGTCTGCTGACGAGGGTGGCTCGCTCCTGTTTCTTCTCTTGCTTCTTACTTTTTTCAGGGAGCAGAGTTCAGAGTAAGAGCTGGCAGTTCTGGAAACTTTTTTGCTCCTCAGACAACTGTGACGATCATGGAGACCCGCTCCAGACACTTTCCACTGACTCGAAGGGGATGGGAAGGAGGGACCCTTCCTTTGGAGTGAGTGGCCCTTGGGCCCAGTCAGTGCACGGCTGGGCGAGGAGACCCTGGGCTCACAGCTGAGGAGCCGGAGCTCCTCTCAGCACCTCACCTGGCCTGTAGCTCCTCTGACAAAGAGAATGGCATCTTCCCCTTCCTGGCCCTTCAGAGGGCCTCCTGCTGCTCCAGGGCCTGGAGATTACTGGGCCACCCTAGAGGCTGAACCCTTCAGTCTGGAGGAAACTACCGCTGCTAGAGATACAGGAGTAGCTCCAGAGCAGTGGACATCACGCTGGGGTAGGAGGGGATAATCTGAGATGCCGCCTAAGGGGAGCAAACACAGGAGAGGGGATTCCTGCTGACTGGGCTTAGCCCCAGGACAGAGCCGGGTGCAGCTGAGTCACCAAAGGACAGGGCACACAGAGCATGTCTGGTTCTGAGGCCTGCTGTCCTTACCACAGACAGGTATTTAGACCCCCAACCCTGCATCAAGCCCCAACCTAGTAAAAGTTCTGAGAAGCACTTCGTCCTAGGACCCCTTGAGGGTTTCACCCCTAGGGCCCAGCCCTGGCCTTCCTGCCCTCCCCAGCCCAGCACAGTCACGGGTCCGGTGGTCTGGGCCACGCCCCCGAGCCGCAGAAGACAAGGACAAAGGGCTGCGTGTGCCCAGCAGCTCCGACTCCTCGGGGGTGGGGGGGGGTCTGGCTCCAACCTCATCTGGTGATGCCTTGGTGAACAGACACAGCATCCTTGGGGGCGGGGTGGGGGGGAGGCTGGCATGGGGAGTCCAGAGGACAGACGGAGTGGGGGCTGACGGGAGGTGCTGGCTGTGGTGTCCCTTCTCCAGAGGGGGAGGTGGGAACTGTCAGGGAGGGGCCGGCAGGCCTGTCATCTCAGCAGGCCCCCTGGGCGGCTCAGCAGGGCAAGCTCCAGCAGAGAGGGCCGTGTGGGAAGCTCGGGTTCAGCCTGTTTCCCTGGCAACCGGTCTCTTCCAAAGCCAAGGCTGGCGAGGATCCGTGTGGTGGGAGCCTGCAGATCTGCAGGGCAGCGGCTGTACCAGCCTGTGGGTGGGACGTGACTGGGAGGTGGGCCAGCGCACCGCCTCAGGTAGCGGAGGGACAGGCGGCACCGGGGAGGCAGCGGCTGGGTTCCAGCAGGAGGGGGAGACCTGCTCAGTCCAGCTGGGGGACTTTGCTGTAACGCCCCTCTTTATCCCGCTCTGGAGCGATCACAGAAGCTTCAGTGTTGGAATCGCAGCCCTGGGGAGCTCTGTGGTTTCTCACGCTTCCTCTCCCTGCACACGTTTCCCCCTGAGCTGTGTTAACTGGATTTACTGAGGAGAACAGCCTTACTTAGGGAGATTTCTGAATAGGCTTCCATTCCAAGGGAGGGCGAGGCTTGCCCAGAGCGGCTTCAGAGGCAGGGCTGGAGGAGGCTGGCCGTGAGGGCCGGCGGGAGCAGCAGCAGGAGTGGGGAGACCCTGGAGGCCACGAGCGCTGAGGGATTAAACACAGGCGGTTAAGGCCTCCGAGTGCCGAGAGCCCTGTTTGTGGCCCGCTGGCACTCATGTGCAGGACTAGATGCAGAATACTTTTCAGCACTAAACTCACCTCGGGCTCCCTCTGGCTACCCTATTACAATTTTTCTTTCCCCTGGTTTCTTTACATATTCATTTCTTTCACAATTATACTACATGTATATTTATGCAGTTGCCTGAATCCTCTCTGGGTGACTATTTTTAGCATTTATAATCATTATCCAGGTCTGTCTGGGTTCCACAGCCAGTGTTTCAGACCCTCCCAGGACACTTCACCTTGATCGTCTGCAAAGACCCAGAGGGCCCTTCAGTTCACTCAAGGTTTTGGGTGAAAGGCTTAGAAAGATGCCCGGGGAGTATGCCCACTCTTCCTCTGTGGGGTGTGAACCCGCCTGTCCCGCCCTACCTGTGTCTGAGCACTGCTGAGACAGCATCCCTTCCAGAGCTGCCATGTAGTCGGGGCCTAGCCAGTCATGGTAAGTAGTTTTCTCTCCCACAGGTACTGCCCGGAGGGTGGCATCCTTGAAAAGCAGGTCTTGGCCATGATAGTTGGAGGAGTCGAACATTTTGAACCCATTCTTATTGTGGTCATCTCCAAACAGGTCCTGGAAGCACACAGCGGACCTGCTTTGCATCTGGGCTCACAAAGGGTCACCCGGGTATCACTTGCCACTAACCGCTTTATACACCAAGCAGCAAGAAAAGTCAGATGCCAAGACTCTGTTTTGAAATCATAAGCTTGCCAACTCATTGACCTCTGTTACCAAAGCAGATTTGGAGGAAGAGATGACCATAGCCACCACAGTAAGACAGCCATTCAGAAACATCACACCAAACCAGCTCTTGGATACAGAACTGAAGCCTGAGCCTTACAGGCAGAAGGACCCAGAAATGAGAGATGATGTAGTTGAGATTACCGAGGGGTTTGCTAAACCTGCTCCTCAACCTCTTCTACCAGGCTTCCTCACTCTATCTTATGGGTGTCCTTTTCCCCAAACCCAAATGATTTCATAAGAGAGCCTTTTGCTCTGTCACTAGCTCTAAGAAGGTACTAGGTGAGTTGAATATCCTTTACTAACCCACCCTCCTAGCACCCAAGAGATTCTTGCAGCAGCTGTTGTCTTCCCTTGCTGAGGGTCCTCGGGGTGAGGTGTGCTATGGCTCCCTCCCTGAGAGAGTCACTAAAGAGGCCAGAAGGGATGTGAGAAATTATGAATACATGCAGGACGTCAGGAGAACATGGACGAATGCTTATGTCAGCTTTTAAATACCAATCAAGGGGGAGAGAAAGAGTAAGGTGGTTATTGATCTTTCTGGGGGGACTCAAGGATCCTCGTGAGGATATGATGAAAGTTCTCGGCCTTCTCCCCAGAGAAGGGCACATCTACACAGGGCTCTTCCACATCACTTCAGAGGGTCTGGGGACCCGTGCGGAAGCCCAGGGACCCAGAGATAAGAACTCCTGGGACAGAGGGACTCTGTGGGGAAGATGAGAGCAAATATCATTTCAAAGGTTACGAACTGGCCTGGAGAGCCAGCGGGCTCTGCGAGTCTGTGGTGCTTATGGGGGAAGGGAAAGGAGGTCAGTTTCAGTCTATGTCAGGTCGGGGGTGAGTAGAGGGGGAGGTTGGGAACCAGGGGCGCTGCTGTCAGACAGCCTGGGTTCAAATTTTAGGTGTGTTTTAGGTATTTGTTTTTAGGCCAGTAGGATTTGCTGATGCACTGGAAGTAGAGTGTGAGAGGAAGACAGGAGTCTGAGCTGACCCCTGAGGAAATGGAAAGGCTGAAACTGCTATTCACTGAAGTGGGGAAGATGGAGGGAAAAAGGGGAGTCCAACTTTGATTTGTTCAGCTCAAGATGCCTGTTAGAAATTGAAATGTCAAGTGGGTAGTTGTTAAAGATGCAAGTTTGAGATTAAAGGGTGGGACTGAAGCAGGGCTGCGGATGTACACTTAGGAGTCATCAGTATACAGACTGTAGTTAACGACCTGTGGCTGGACGAGATCAATATGGGTGCAGGTGCCGACAGAGAAGAGGGCTTAGGATTGAACCCTGGGGCACTCCGGTGGTTACCAGCCAGGGAAATGAGGAAGAACCAGCAAAGGAGACGGGAAGGAGAGGCCAGAGAGGTAGGAGGAGAGCCAGGCAAGCGTGGGGCCCTGGGAACCAAGTGGGGGAACTGCGTCCAGGAAGGAGGTGAACTTCAGGAAGAGGGAGCTGCAGCCAATGCTGCTGAGAGGTCAGGGAGAGGTAGACTGAGAAACAGCCGCTCTATTCAGCAACATGGGTCACTGCGACCTTGACCAAGGCAGTTTCAGGGCCCTGGTGGGGCCTCTCCAGGGTAGTCTCCATCCTTAAGAGAGATCAGGAGAGGAGGAACTGATGACTCCAGAGTAGAGATGGCTCTTTGAAGGAGTTTTGCTGTAAAAGGGAGTGGGATTACGGCTACAAGGGGATGTGAGGCCAAAAGAGGGTTCATTTGTTTTTACGAGATGGTAGAAATAACAGCAGGTTTGTATGTTGGTGAAAGTGGTCCGGCGGAGAAGGGAAAATTAATGATGTAGGTGACAGAGGGCACAGTGGTTGGAGGGATGGCTTCGGCTAAGTGAAAATCACAGAATTCCCCTCAGGCTTCCTCAGTTTCTCCTGAAGTCTGCTCCAGGTAGACTGGGTGACCCAGGGGCTTGGCTCCCCTCTGTCACCCTCGTCCCAGTGAGGCAGCCCCTGCCCTGGCTCACCTGGGCCTTGTCCAGCAGTCCATACACAGTGAAGATGTTGGTGTCTGGCCGGACCATGACAGCATGGGACGGTATCTGTGCCAGGTTGCAGGCTGCGAACTGGGTCACCTCGGCCCGGGCGCCATTGGGACACAGCAGCTCGTAGTCCTCCGACATGAGCTCAGCAGCCCAGGGCTCAGAATTGTGGCCTGAGGGGATGGAGCAGAGGCAGGGAGAGGAATAGAGAGAGGCTGCTCTCCTCAGGGATCCCCAAATCCTTGGCTGGGGAGGGGCGGTGATACCTGGCCAGCTCCCCAGCCCTCTCCATTCTTCAGTTGTTCTGCTCTATTACCAGGGTGAGGGAACCCAGCTGGGCTAATAAGGTTATTCGTAGGGAATAGGAAGTATGCACTATGTAACTCTGCACTGTATGATCATACCCATTTTACAGGTGGAGAAACTGAGGCTCTTAATCACTCCCCGGCAAATAACTCCATCTGTGTGTTACAGGTCTCAGGGTGGGATGGGCTCCTCCCCTAAGAGCTGAAGTTCTCAAGCCAGAAGAGGTATAATATCAAGTATGGATCTGTAAGATGCAGTTTCAAAGGCCCCTCCTTTGCAAAGAATCTCATCAGGTAGGTCTACAATGGGTACCAGGAATCTGCATTTTAAACTAGCAACCCAGTAATTCTGATGCAGGTGGTTGGTCCGAAGGCTTCCTGACAAACACTACTCTTAGGAATCACATTATTTTTATGTCTTCCTGTATTTGCAGGAGGAACTCCAGGTGGGCTCACGAGCAGAGATAAAAGAATTTGAGTGGCCCTGGGAGGCGGTCGCCTCACTGCAGGTGAACCTTGCAAGGGCCCCGCCTCCTCCCCGGCCCTCAGCCCAGGACCACAGAGGGCACAGGCTGGGACCAGGCAGCGTTCACAGCTCCTGCAGGAGCACGCAGTTCCCTCCTTCTCGGGGATGATCCCCAGTGTTCTTGGTGGGAGGTTGGCAGGGGAGTGGGGGTATGGCAACAGGGCCTGAAACGCTTCCAGCTCTGTTGGGGCAACTGGTCTACAGTTTAGTGACTTTCATAGGCAGGGTGGGATCTGAGTTTTGAAATACTGTTTTTTCCCTGCGTGTCTTGCTTTCCCTTCGCCCGTGTCCTCCTCCCCTTCGGGCCTTCTGTCTTTCTGCCCTGAGTTCCTGGGAAGAGATGTGTTAGGACAGAGTGGAGAAGACTTAACCTCCAGTGTTTGGGGTTTCAAAGCCTGGGGTGTAGGCAGGGTATATAGAAAATGCAAACAATAAAGTGTTGAATGGAAACAGCTTTCAGTCTTCAAAATGGATAGATTCCCTGAGGAGGGAGAACAGGATGGGGCAGGGGAGTGATGCACGGTCAAGGGCCTGCACCCCGATAGGACCTCAGGTGGGTGCTTAGGGGTCCTGGAGGAGTTCTTGGGCTCTTCTTCCCAGGTGGAGCCCAGGAAGGTGACTCCAGAGAAAAAAACCACCTGTATGATGTGAATGGGGGGTGTGCCCTGCCTCACACGGCTTGGGGGCTGCAGAGGGATTTCCCTGCGTGTGGCATTGACCTGCTCAGGACCAAACACCAGATGCTGATGTGAACTGATAACCCTGGGGAGAGAGGCCCCTGCCACCTCTACCCACACACCTGGGTGCCACATAAACACCCCAGAAGGGGTTCTCTCCAAATTGATTGAGTTTCTACCATTTCAGTGGAATGGGGATTTAGATTCCAGACAAATAAAGACTGTCACGTGATCTGTGCATTTGGATACGTGGTCTGAGGTCTGTTCTTACCACTCCTGGGATCCCCAAGGGGCAGAGCCTTCTAGACTCAGTCTTTCCTGGCTGCCACTTGGCCCACAGTCCCAGCACCATCTAGCGCCTGGATTCTGCTGGAGATGGGGAACAGCCCCGCCAGAATCTGGCCCTGCCATGTCCCAGCACCATCACATACCATTCGTGTTGTCGAAGACAGTCGTGTGCTTAACGAAGGCAACGTCCCCTGCATTCTCAACCAGGCATCTGCCATGCAAGAAGCCAAGACAGGTGTCGGCAGCAGGTCCCACCCCTGTGCCTGGCCCCAGGACCACCTCCCCACACCCCTCCCGGCCTGCCAGGTACCTGAAGGCGCCACTGTAGCCGTAGTACCTCTCCTGGCTGTTTCCCACACACTTGTTGTGGCCTTGCTCATCTCCCACGCAGAGTGCGCACAGCGAGGACGGGTAGTTCTTGGGGTTGTTCACGGGCACACAGCTGGCACTGAAGAACTCACTCACCGCTGGGGCAGAGGGGAAGGGCTGTGCTGAGGGGCCGGCAGCAGAAAGGGCGGCCAGTGGGGAGATGGGTGGGCTGCTCCCCGCACAGATCTGCCCACTGGCCCACCCCATGGCTCAAGGCCACCCATCTGCTCCAGTGCCCACCCAGCTCAGAGTGGCGTGTCTCCTCCTGTGAGGATCACAGGGACGGGGGCATTGCCGACATCGTCTAGATACAGGAACCCCCAGTGACAACCCCTGGTAAGTGGCCGCCCAGCCTTCCCTTGAACTCCCTCAGGGACGGGGAACTCGCTACCTCATAAACTCTTCTGTTCCAGTCAGAGCAACCGCCCAGCTGTCTAGGAGTGGGAACAGCCAGTTCTAACACCTTACATGTGCTTGTGTGGGTGGTTAGAAAAAAAATGTGTTTTTTTCCCCCGAGGTGCCAGCCAGGACAGAGGTGTGTGTGCAGCCAGCTTCCTCCTGCCTTTCCCTCACCAGGAATGTGCATGATTTACCACCCAGGGAGGGCCCTGCGTATGGCATATGGTGGGTGCCTGGTGAACGTGTCTTCTTCAGCACTTATACAGATGGCTGGCCACTTTCCAACAAGGTCCCCCAGATGCCCAGGGGGACAGCCCATGACTGGACGGTGGTACAGCCAGGCCCAGGGCCAATGCACTCGCCCTGCTCCCCATGCCCATTGGAACTATTCCACTCTTGAGTGAGTAAGTGGGTAGGGGCACTGGCACCTTCAACAGAACCAGACACCACTGACTGTCTCAAGTGTAGCCAAGAATATTCCCCAACCTTCCCAAGAGCAAGGGGGCATGTCAAGGAGGAAGAGGACATCTCTCTGGGGCTACCTTCTGCGGGGTCCTTCTGGGAGAGGACCCCAGCCCTCAGAGCTGGCCCTGACGCCAGCCAACCCCAGAGAAGAGCTTGCACACCTGTGTGCCTATAGAGGATGGTACCTGTGAGGATGTCGCAGTCCCTGGGCCGGATGAAGCCCTTCTGCACAAGGGTGCCCACGGGGATGTCCCAGCCTGCAGGGCTGCCGAAGCCTGGGTGGCAGGAGCGCTTGCCCCGCAGCTCGTCCAGGGTGAAGGCATAGGAGCTGTTCCGCTTCACCACGGCCACCACGAAGTACGAGTTGCTCCTGTCCTCCGCTGGGGGAGGGGACACCAGTGAGGCCCCTCACCTAATGCTTAGTGGCCTCAGCTGAGCAAGAGTCAGGGCTGGATCCTGACGGGGCGCTTCTTCCCTCAAACCCGTTCCCTCTTGCTGCTCCTGACCTCAGAGCAGTGGTCTTGGCCCCATACGCCTCTACCCGCTGGTATTAGGCCCTGGCTACCTGGGCTCAGGAGTGCCCAGGCCAAGGGCCGGGTGGGTGTTCAGGGAGCACATCCAGCAGCGGGACCCCTGCGTGTCCCCTCAATGCTGAGAAGCAGCCCGTGGGGCTCCACTTTTCAGCATTCTGTGCACCCTCCAACAGTCCTCACCCAGAGGAATTTGTTTCTTTCCTTACACTCAGGTGGTATTTTCTCACCTCCTGGGAGAAAGGTGGGGGCATAGCTGAGGCTGCAGAAGCGCTTTCGCTAAGATGAGAGAGTTTTCATGTCCAAGTGGAGGACACCTGAGGTCACTAGACCTCAGCACAGAGCACCTGGGCCCTGTCCCAGGCCACTGAGAAGGTGTTCATGAGCCGACAGGAAGGAGGGTCCCAGGGCCACCTTCCGTGAGCCACGCCGTCTGGACGGAAGAGGCCAAGGAGGCTTTCTAGTTCAGGGCTTGGCAAATTACTCAGCCTGTTTTTGTATAGCCTGAGTTACAAGTTAAAAAATTTTTTGTATTTTTAAAGGGTTGTTAAAAAGAAAAAAGAAGGAGAAGAGGAACAAGCAGCAGCAGACTGTGTGTGGCCTGCAGAGCCTGAAGTGTTTACTCTCTGACCCTTTACAGAAAGTTCTCCAAAGCCTGCCAGACTTCCAGTGCCCGGGGCCAGAGTGGCTTGCCTGTGATAGACAGCAGCTGGCCCGGGGAGAAAGGCTCTGATGAGTCGTTTTTATAAATATAAAAATATCAACCAGCTCCCAGCCGAGGCCAGGTGGCTGGCGCCGGCACTCACGGGCATAGTGCTCCCCAGCTGCTGGAACCAGGCCATATATCTTCCCTGCTGTGTAAATGTCCTGGCCCTTCAGGGTCACAGCGTCGATTTGCCCAGCCTGCAGGGGGACAGAAAGAGTGGCCAGGCTAGAGTGGGCCCCAGGACAGCTCTGGGTGTCGGGATCTGACAGAGGTGCCAAGGCTGGGTCTCTCGGGGACTTTGGCCTCAGGCTCTCTTCCCCTGGGAATCCCATCTTGCCCTATCTGCCCCTTCCTCTCCTTGTGAAGATGGGCAGGCAAGAGAGGTGCTTGGAGGACCAGAGGCCTGAAACAAACCACCACCAGCATTCCCAGTCATGGGTGTCTTTCAATCTTTCAGCAAGTGTTTTCTGAGGGTCTCCCGTTGCCAGGCCCTGTTCTGAGCAGAACCTAGCACAATGGCTGCTCTCATGCTCGGTGCGGGTCTCCCCACGGCTTGCCAGCCTCAGACACCTGCAGCGCCGTACTGCACCCCCAGCACCTGGCCAAGGGCTGGCACACAGCACGAATACAATACATATATCTCAAATGCGTATGTGAATGGATGAATGAGCCAGGTCTGAAAAGACGGAGTCTCAGGGTCTGTGGGAGGAGGCTTCAGGGTTGAGGGATACAGCCCTGCCTCAGAAGCCAGCAGGAGGGGCCCAGGACCTTCCTCACTCGGAAACCTCTAGGGCCCTCCAGGTCATCTGCACCCCACCCCACCTGTCCATTCTGAAGTCTCCGGACAGGTGGCTCCTCAGACCCTGCCAAGAGGTTAACTGGTAATCAAGCCATACCCCAAGGGAAGAAGCTGGGGCCCGGGGACAGAGGGGGCACCTGTAGCCCGGGAAGGTGCCCGACGCTGTTCAGGGCTAGAGGCATGAGGTTATGACGATGGAATAACGGGCAGTGGCATTGACGTTTTGAGCCTGGAGGGTGCCTCTATGGGGAACCCCTTTTGCTCCCACCCAGACCTTCTCCACAATGGTGTGGTGCCGGGGAGGAATCCAGACCTTAACCCACATCTCAGGGGCTGGGCCAGCTGACCCTTCCTTGCCGGCATCACTGCAGTCAGGCAGGAAATGGGTGTTAGAGCTACACTGGACATCACCTCTGAGAACCTTAGAAGTTAGAACTGAGGATCTCTGAGCCTTTGGCTGGGGTTCTCAGGGACCCCCCCCCCCAAATCTACTCCTCTCCCCACAGGCCCCTGTGCGGCCCCTTGGCCCTCTGTGAGCTCAGGTGGAGAGAAGGACTGTGCCTGGAGACAGCTGCATCTCCCTGCATGTCTCCCTGCTCTGGTGCCCCTGGAACAGCCGCTCCTCTACAGAACAGCCTGCCCGGGATTAGGAAAAGAGTCCCCACCGCTAAGTCCCCCTTCCTTGATTCCCGTTGGGCTCCCCTCCCTCACCCGCATGAAGGCTTAGCACAGTGCGAGGTACATAGGAAGTGCGTGCTTATGAGACTGTTACTGTCACGATCCCGGGGCCCCTGTCCTTTCCTGCCCACTCGCCTCTTCTCAAGCCATGTGCTGCCTGGCTGGGGCAGGGTGGACGCACCTGAGGGGCTGTGACTTGGCCTGCACTCGGGGACCACCTTGAAAGGGCTCCTCACCATCAGGCCCCACCTAGTAGCTCTTGAAAACAGGAGGAAGTGAGTCCAGGAACCCGGGGTGGAGGAGAGCCCTGTAGACTTCATCCCTGACTGCAGGGCCTTGGGCGCGTCTCCCACTCCTGGTCTCAGTCTCCAGTCAGAGAAGCGAAGCAGGACAGAGCTGAATGGCTTTCAGAGACAGCCTGTGCTTTTAACTACAGGCGGCAGGCATATTAACGAAGGCTTAGTCAATTAATGGGGACTAGGATAGACTAGCCAGAGACTATCAGTGCACATTGTATTTAGTAAAGGTAAGTACTGTTTGGCTTCATATCTCTCTATAGGGGATACATAGTTTTACAATGTTTATATCTGAAAGAACAGTTTTTGTGTACTAGACTGTGATTGATGGAAAATGTATTTCTGGGTTGCAGTTTAATAAATGAAGAGCCAAGGCCACCCCGTATTGTGCACAGGGGGAAACTGAGACTCAGAAAGTGGAAGGGGCTTGCCCAAGGCCACAGGGTCGTGAAGTGCCAAGCTGAGCCAGTCTCATGCCCCTTCTGCCCCTGCCCACCTTGCTCACTGCGGGGGGAGCCCCCCTCTGCCCCACCCCCCAGGTGGGGTGGCTGTTTCCTGCGGCCACTTCCTCTTCCCCCTTCTCTGTGGCGTTGTCACAGGAGACTTTTCTTCTCCTCCCAGGCTGCCCTGTGTCCTCCAGACCAGGTGGACAGAGGGAGAGCCGGGAAGGACCGCCCGGCCCAACCTCCCCGAGTGTTACAGCCCCCCGGCAGCAGGGCTCGCCGAATCCCGGGGCCGAGGGAGCCAGACCCGTCGCCGCGCTCTCCCCCCTCCCGGCGCCCACCCCCGCGGGGGGCTCTCCCGCGAGGGGGCGTTCCCCGCGGGGGCGCGCCGGTGTCCGCCAGGGGGGGCCGGGCCGCCCCTCCCACGGCGCGACCGCTCTCCCCTGCCCACCCACCTGGCCCGCTCTGCCCCTCTCTACACGGCTCCCACCTGGATCCGTTCCATGCAGTGCTGGGAGGACTCGGCAGACACACACTGGATCTCCGGCTTGAGCCTCTGCCGGCTGAAGGCCACAGCCATGTCTCCACACTTCTGGATCTCGGGCGTGGACAGCACACACCAGCGCAGGTAGTGGGGCAGCCCTGTGTGAGTGTGGGCGTGTGGTCACGCTGGCCTGCCTCGGGGCTGGCCCCCAGCAGGAGGAGCCTGGAGTCAGACCCAAGGGAAATTCTGGCTCTTCCCCTGGTTAGCTACAAGGGGTAAGTTATTTCACCATCTAATCCTGTTTCCTTACCCAGAAAGGGGACCAGCGAACCTCTTTCAAGGGGCTGTGAGGATGCTTGAGGCAGATCATGGCTGTCGTGTATACAGCTCAGGCCTGGCATACCATCTCCCTGGCTGTAGGTGGTGGATACGCGGGGGCGGGGGATAGATGCAAAAGCCATTTGTAGACTACTTTAAGGGTCTAGGAGAGAGACAGTGCCAGAGCCAGGGCCGTGGCCACGTGGTGAGGGGGAGTGAGGCACAGTGGTGGGAGAATGACAGGACTTGACACATTCTGTATGGAGGGGCAAGGAGACCCTTGGGTCTGGATCCCACCCCCTGGAGCAGGTGGGGTTTCCAGGGTACAGCAGGCCATGCGACTCCAGAGTCTTCTTCCCTACCCCCAGAGGCAGGAAGGTGGAAGCCACAGGTTCCCATCGAGGCCAAGAGACACACACAACTTCTGGGGTGAGTGTCCTCCTTTGGCCACCTCTCCAGAAGGCCTGGCCACGCCTGCGGTCAGGCGAGGGGCCGGCAGAGAAGAGACAGCTGGACTTTACGGTTGGGGTCACAGAGGAGACCCTTCATGGCATGTAGGTACTCGCGGCCCAGCCACGCCTCATAGGTCTGCGTGGCGATGGGCACCAGCTCGGAGGTGGTGTCTTTGAACATCAGGTTCTTCTGGCCGTAGGCCTCAGAGCTGAACATCTGGAAGCTGCTGCCCTCATGGCTGAACAGGCGCTGTGTGTCAAGGGGTCGGGGTGTGGGCTGGTGAGCAGCTGCGGGGGCGAATCCTCTCCTCCCAGTTCAGCCACCACTTCCTTCTTCCTGGGCTCTCAGGCCAGGCGCCCACTCTGAGGACCGGGGGGGCGCCACCTCCCTCCTTGCCCTGTGCTCCCCCCGGTGCATTCTGCCTTCTCATACTCAGCCGGTTGAACACGTGGCGCGTGGCCCAGGTGTGCGATGGTACTCAGCACAAGCAGTGGGGCTGAGCATCGGTGATATGGATGAACGAGACTAACTAAAGCTGGTGAGGCCCACGGGCAGAAGCTTGCTGCTCCTGTAAGCAGCGGTCTCAGCAAAACATTATCACCACACTTAATTAATGGTATACTGTGACATTTATCGGTTTTGTCATTTTGTTATTTGCTCATATGTTCTGATCTTGGTTTTAAGAGCCACAAATACCAGGAGCTTTCCTCTGAGGGGTGCCTGAGCCCCCTGGTCTCCCCACTCTGGCCAGCCCTCCTCGCTGCCAGCTGGCCCAGTTGGTCCCTTCTTCACTCTGAGTTGGCCTGAGGTTGAACGCCCCAGAGGTCTGGCTCCCCAGCTGGGGTCTGTCCCAGGGCAGGGCCTCGGGGTCCTGGCCCTCCGAGTCTGGCTGGCCCAGCCCCAGGATGGCTCTGAGCTCCAACCCCGGTGAGAGATGAGAAGGTCCAGCATCGCCCTAAGAAACTGTGTGGGGTGCCCTGAACTCACCTGGCCTTCGTTGAGCAGCCGGAAGATGAGACCCCCATCTGTGTCGGCCCGGACCACCACGGCATGCGCAGGCACCCGAGCCAGGTGGCATCGCCTCCATTCGGTGACATCAGCCCGGCTGCCATCCCGGCACAGCAGCTCGAAGTCCTGTGACAGCAGCGTCTGGCCCCAGGAGGGCAGGGTTTTCCCTGGGAAGATGGGAATTCTGTGGTGAGCCAACTCCTGTCCCAGGTGGGGCTTGGTGGGGACATCAGGGAGGACCCTTGAGAGGGAGCCTGGGGAGAGCTTAAGGGTTTCATGGCCACAGACCCACAGTGAAAAGAAACCCTTACGGGAGGTGAGAACCAGAACCACACCAAGAAGTGAGAACCCAGAACCACACCAGGAGGTGAGATCAGAACTCAGAATGAAGAGGAGCTTGGTGCTGCACCACACAAAACCAGGTGTCTCTGTGGACTGTGTCTATTTACTTACATTTTTTATTGTCACCAATTTCTAGTAATAAAATGGATTTGAGATCTCTGACAATAACACAATATATATAAACAGAACTGCTCATTAAAGGTTAAAAAGAGTAAGAAAGTAAGAGAAGCTTAGGATGAGAGAGAGAAATGTGTCAGGAGTTCACCACTGCCGTCTGGCACTAAATTTAGCCCTGAGCAGAGGGCAGGGGATGGGGGGTGGGTGTGGCATGGTGGAAACAAACCCCGACAGAATTCCCAGAACCGTGGCCCAGACAGAAGAGGGTAAATTCCCAAGCTTCAGCCACAACTCCAGCTATTAATACTTTGGTATTTTTCCTCCATGTCCTTTTTTCTATTCTATTTTCTAACGATTTTAAATATGGTTAAGGACATACATGATAGGCAATTTTGCATCCGACTTATTTAAAAATATTTTTCCACATTACTGGAAGCTTTCCATAAAACTCATTTATAAGAGCGAATATCAACACCAAATAGGAATATTAAGAAGACGAATTTCAAGGATTGTAACTCATGCAATAAGACATACCACAGATGGCCCTACATAACAATATTTTAATGACTTTTAAATTTTAAAATGAGTAGGATAAACCTCTGCTAGAAAATAGGAGGGAAAAAGATAAATTTGTGGGGTCATGATCACTCTATTCACTATTTAAAAATAAACCAGAAAACCAAGAAAGTAATAGTTTGGAAAAGTCCATAAAGGTCATTTTTAATGACTGCATGGTAATTTATAGCACTCTCAACAATTACTCAGTGTCATTCTCTCCCCACTCCCCAACTTTCCTCTATTTATAAACTGCTGCAAAACCTTTGCAATAGAGCTCCAAGGGATCATTTGGCCTTCCCTCCAGACAAAGGCATCATTTAGGTATTTTGATCTGCCGCTCCTGTTTTTCTTCACTAGGGACAATTAAAACCATATTACTTCACTACTTTGAACATTTATGTCAATTCCAGTCTTTTCCTCTTGCCAACTTTTTGCCTGAAGACAACTCTTTAGAAAATTACTTCCTTAGGTTTCCTTAGACTATCCTCAACATTTTAAAAGAGATGGGTTTAACCCAATACACCCCTAATTCTTTCTCCATCTTCCAAATTCTCGTTTGCTTGACTCATCATAGGATCATCCTGCTCTGAAGACAATCCGGTCTCCTTTTTCAGATCAGTTTTTTCTCAAATCTGGTTCATGTTGTTTGCCTTCATGAATGCCAGACTACATGATGGACCTTCTGATTTAAAAGGAAAGATTAACAAAAAGAAAAAAGAGATAATGATTCTTTAAAAAAGACAATGATCAGAGCTTCCCTGGTGGCGCAGTGGTTGAGAGTCCGCCTGCCGATGCAGGGGACGTGGGTTCGTGCCCCGGTCCGGGAAGATCCCACATGCCGCGGAGCGGCTGGGCCCGTGAGCCATGGCCGCTGGGCCTGCGCGTCCGGAGCCTGTGCTCCGCAACGGGAGAGGCCACAGCAGTGAGAGGCCCGCGTACCGCAAAAAGAAAAAAAGACAATGATCAGACATTATGGAACAGGCAAAACTGTAGAGACAAAAGTCTGACTGGTGGGCATCAGGGAGGAGGTTGGAAGGGATTGACAAGAAAGGGGTATGAAGGAACTTTTGGCGTGAAAGGTCTGCCACAGTCACTATCTTGATTGTGGTGGTGGTTGTACAACAGTATGTTTTTGGCAAAACTCATAGAACAGTACTTCAAAAAGGGTGCATTTTACTTATGTAAATTATACCTCAATTAAAAAAAAAAACTAGAAGATTCTTAGGCAAATCCAAATTAGGCTACATTCTATAAAATAACCGGCCTGACTCTTCAAAAATGTCAATGTCACTAAAAACAAAGATTGAGAAACTGTTCAAAGTTAAAGGAAACTAAAGCAACTTAAAAGCTAAATACCATGTGTGATCAAAGATCAGGCCCTGGCCTGAAAAAATTGCTACGAAGGACAGAAATGGGACAATTAGTGAATCTGGAACATGGACTGTAGCTTAAATATTGTGTCTATGTTACATTTGGTAACTGAATTTGGTAACTGCACTGTGGTGAGGTCCACATCACCTTGCTCTTAGGAGACATGTACTAAAGTATTAAAGGGTGTGATGTGGGCAAACATATTCTCAGGTGGTTCGGAAAGACACACACGTACAGAAAGGATGATCAGTTCCACGTGGCAAATGCTCAAAGCTGGAATCTGGATAAAGAATAAATACGGGTTCTTTGAATTATTCTTGCAACTTTTCTAAAGCTCAATTATTTCAAAATCTAAAAATTTTGAAATGACAATGGTATAATGGATCGACATCTAACACCAACCCATCTTTTAACAAGTCCTCGTCCAGGGATAAGGGATGGCTTCTTCAGGAAAAGGAACAAAGGCTGGAAGGGACAGTAGATGACAGCTAGTGCAGAGGTTTGCAAACTTTTTTTCTTCAAAAGCAGAATCTTCACACGGAAACGGAACCCTAGGCCAGAAACGTATCAGAGCGGGGCAGAGCAGCTCAGCCGGTTCCCTTGCCCGCAGAGCAGCTGAGCTCCATCGGTGAGCCCCACCTCTTTCTTTCTGTCAGGGAGGGTTATGGGCCCTGAGATCCGCGGCTGGGGGCAGCCTCTCCACTCACCGTCTGTGTTCTCCAGCACCGTGCTGTGCTTCACAAAGGCCACGTCCCCGGCCCCTTCTGCCAGGCACCTGCGCGGGTGGAACCAATGAGCTGCCATCCTCCACCTCGGGAGGCCTGGCCTGGGCGTGGGGTTGGGGTCATGGAGGGCATGGGTTTCACAGTCATGCTGTCCTGGGTTCCAGTTCCCCAGTTTGTTGGCTGTGTGGTTCTGGCAAGCTGTGGAGCCCTCCTAGCCTCTATCGCCTGTAAAGTGGGGATGAGAAAGTAGCTCCTGTGGGGAGAGACCCTTTATAACCCGTATAGATCCTGTACAGCTGAGCCTGGGGCCTGACAGGAGCAGGTGACCATAAGGCAGCTGCTTGGTCAGCAGCCTGAACACTCAGAATGTGTTGAAGATGACTCCCGAGGTCATACCAAAAACCCTGAGTGGAAGGGACAAGGATTTTGTGGATCCCCTATCTGTCACTGCCCAGTGACGGAGGCAGGTCAGGGCCTACTAGGCAAAGGGGCTGCCTGGGTCCCTACAGCCAGCCAACAAGCAGGGACTGGACTGGGGGGATGACACCAGGAGAGATGGGGTGGGTGAGAGTCTCTGGCTTGGAGGACCAAGAACTGTTTTTCTCTCTGTGCCCCAAACTGCATTTCCCTTATTACACCCTGGGGCAGCAGGCTCTCAGGTTCCAGGTGGAAACACTGTGGCCAGGGCCGTCAGAGGGACCTGGGAGACTCCCATGCCAGCCCCCATCGAGTGTTTCCTCCTTTGTGGACAGATGGAAGTGCACCACAAGCAGTTAGAGACTCTCTTGTCTCCATGGAGGGCTGCTCTAAAGTGCCAACCTGAACAGGGGCAGAGAGAGGCCAGCCCTGAGCATCAAGCCTTGGGGGTCCACCCCCCATGCTCCCCCACTCCAGCATCCTCCCTCCAGGTCTCAGACACTAGAACGGGGACCTGGGAGCAGCCAAAGGCTGTTTGGGCCATTTTCTTCTCTCTGAGCCCTTACTTCTCTAAATATACCAAACATGTTGATTTTATGAGCAAATCCCGCCTGGCATATACCAGTTTGAGGTTTTTAAACTAACCAGGCACATGGACTATATAAAGGGGGCTTTGATGAGAGGCAGCTGTCATCGCCACTCTCCCAGGGGCCCTCCCTGGGCCGAGGTGTTTTTCCCCTGCGCTTGTGGCCCCGTCCCAGCCCCTCTCACCGGAAGGCCCCGCTGTAGTCGTAGTATCTCTCCAGGGGGCTCTTGTCACACACCCCTTCCCCAGCGGTGTTGCCCCGGCAGAGTCGACAGAGGGACTCTGAGTAACTGGTCTCTCCTGCCCCGGGGACGCAGCTGCCCCCAAAGTAGTCGCTGACAGCTGTGGGAAAGAGACAGAAGGGGTCAGTCACACAGCATCAGACCCTGCCCCACCCTCCAGGGAGTGCTCAGGCCACTCGGGTTGGAGTCAGGAGGGCTGGGCTCCCCAACTCCCCAGGCTTCCGTCTGAGCAAAACCGCAGCGCTGGATCTGCTCAGTGGTTCCCAGACGGGGGCCACAAAAGTGTGGGTGTCGGAGAGTGACGGCTACTATTTAAAAATGGCTCAGGGGGGTCAAACGTTTACCCCCAGATGGCCACACAGGACAACTGTCAGCCAGTTAGTGTTCCCATTGAGGGTTCCATTTCAGAAGGAGTTATGTGTAGTCAGTGAAAGTAGGGAAATAAATGATTACTTAAAAGAGTATAATTAATTTTATAGACGACACTTCTCAAAACACGGGGAGGGGAGGGAAACAGCAGAGAAGGAGGCCTGGCTGGGGACAAATTCAGGATCTGCAGGATTCTGGGGCCCTTGCCAGCACCCAGGCCCCGAGTCCACCCTCCTGGCAAATATTTATCCTGTGCCCAAGGACCCCCTAGTGCCATGTAGGGTGAGCCAGTTGCATTGTGCTCGGCTAAACCAAGCTCTTCCAGGGCAGGTTCCTTTCTTGGTCTTTCTGCATCCTCGCAGGGGAGTGGACATTTAATAAATGTGCCAAATGACTGGTAAACCTCCCACAGCTGGGCGCCGTCTGAGAGGACATGGCTTCCAGGCCCTTGTGCACGGTGCTGTACGGGGGTAGAGCATCCACGTGTATGTGTGTGTGCAGGTGGGGGCAGCATGCGTGTGTGTAGTGTGTGGGTCTGTGCCTGCATGGATGGGTGTGCCCACGTACGCGTGCACGTATGCACACGTGTATGTGCGTGTGTGGGTTTGTGCGTGTGTGTATGCATCACGTGTGTGTGCACCACAGTGACCGGGAGGGAGGGAAGCTGAGCTCATAATAACAGCAGGTCCCTGCAGTGAGCACAGCCCCTGTGCCGTGCATTCTGCAAAGATGTTGTGGAGATTACCCCAGTCCTCCCAACGCCACAGCAATGGAGTAAGTGTTAATTTCCCCATTTTACAGGTGAGGAAACTGAAGTTCAGTGTGTAGAGTAATCTTTCTGAGGGCAGGTCATGCTGAGCCAGGGTGTCAACTCACACGTACCCACAGCAAAGTCTGGGCTCTGAAAGACCAGGTGCTTGCCTATGTGCGGAGCAAACCAGGAAGCAGCACACTCAGGAACGAGGGGTTTGGGGACGCCTGAAACTCTCCTCAAGGGGTGGTGTGGTCCCAAGAGGGCAGTTTGAGAAGGTGGTCATGTGTCAGGGGCCACCTCAGACTGACACAGCTGGGTGGCCAGGGGGTGACCAGGAAAAGAGGCCCAAAGCATGGGCCTCTGTCCAGGTCACCAGAACCAGGGCTCTGGGCTCCCAGCCAGGTCCCCTCAGCACCTCCTGCCCTCGCTCTACTTTCACGGGGCACGTGCTGTTTGCAGGACGGCCCTATTCTCACCACCTGCGAGTCAATGGTGGGTCTCTGATTAGCCACTGGTCAGCTTTGTGGGCGCAAGTCTGCAGCTTGCTTGGGTCCTGAAAAAATACGGCTTCTGACCCTGTAAAGCTAAGGACACATTTGTGGCCATGGCGACCATGTCTACACCAGGTGAGAGGTGCTCCTGGGCGATTTGCCGCCTCCCGTGGGGTGGGCCTGCAGGGCCTGTGCTTGGCTGTACTGGGGGCCCCGGGAGGAGTGAGCGAGCGTTGAGTGCCTGGAGGAGCCAGCCAGGCAGAAATCTAAGTGGGGGCAGCAGCAGGCCGGCCAGCGGACAGGAGGGAGTGATGCCGTTGACGAGGGGTCTGGGGAGGCCCAGGGGAGGCGGCTGTGCTGCCCCTTAAAGGAGGCGCAGTGAAGTTGAGCCTGGAGGGAGGCTGTCCCACGAGGGGAAATGCAGAGCCCCTGCGGGAGAAGCCGCTGGCGGTCAAGCCCTCACCTTTGAGCACGTCGCAGCCCATCACCGAGAGGCGGCCACTCTCCACCAGGTAGCCCACGGGCACGTTCCAGCCCACCGTCCGGTTGATGCCCGTGTGGCAGGACGTCACGCCTTTCAGGGTGTTGATGGTCACGTGGGAGCCTCTCTTCACCACAGCCACGGCATAATAGGAGGTACCGACCTCTAGGAGGAGGGGAGAGGAGAGGAGTGAGGGTGGGAAAGAGGCTGGAACCCTGCCTGGGAAGGCTGTGGGAGAAGGGTGCGAGGGTGTGCACGGATGCATGTGTGCACGTGTGCACGTATGTGGATGTGCACGTGCGTGCGTGCATGGCATTCCAGTACCAAGAGAGCAAGTGGGTGCAATCCACGTGTTGTATCACAAGACCCCGCCCCCTCCAGCCTCTGCGTTAGCTATTATCTTGAGATGTTAATTCATTCATTAATTTTCCCCTTGTCCTTCCCGAGCCAGCTGGCACTCATCTGGGTCTACGTTTGCACACATCAAGGGAGCTCTGTAGCCAGACCAAAAGCAGAAGTAGCCTGCAAGTCTTTCGTCTTCCAGAAGTCTAGCCCCTTAGGAGAACTTAGAGGATGTGAGGGGATGGTATCACATTATGGGAAGAAGAGTGGTTGGGAGCAGGGCAGGGACTTCCCTCAGATTAGAAAAAGTGATTTCTCAGCGCTGGGCCAGGGACGCAGGGGTAGAGATAGAGAGAGACAGACACACAGACACTCACACACACACAGAGAAGGAGAGAGACATGAACGATTTGGTCCCAAATGACTCAAGACCTGAATGGGGTGCATGTCGGTGGGCGAGGGTCTACAGCCTTGCAAAAGATTCCCCTGGGCCAGAGGTTGCCTGGAAGAGGCCATTCAGACAAGACAGGGATGACTCCTCTATGGGACTGATGACCAGAGGGCATCCATCACACACAGACATGTACACAACTGCCCGGGGGTGGTCCGATGCCCATGATCATAACGAAGCTGAGTTCTAGAAAACCAAGCCAGTGTTATTTCTTGCACCCCTGAGCCTGGCCCCTGTCAACCTAAGCAGCCTGTCTGGTCCCACCCTCTGACTCCCCACTCTCTTTCTAGTTTCTTGAACTCACCAAGCTCTTTTCTACTTGGGACACTTTTCAGAGTGCAACTTTTTTTTTTTCTTTTTTTGCGGTACACGGGCCTCTCACTGTCATGGCCTCTCCCGTTGCGGAGCACAGGCTCCAGACACACAGACTCAGTGGCCATGGCTCACGGGCCCAGCCGCTCCGCGGCATGTGGGATCTTCCCAGACCGGGGCACGAACCCGTGTCCCCTGCATCGGCAGGCAGACTCTCAACCACTGCGCCACCAGGGAAGCCCCAGAGTGCAACTTTAATGTCACCTCTCCAGACAAGCCCTCCTCTCTGCTCTATTTTAGCCGGTCTTCCACGGCCCTTATCTTCTCCCTCATGGCCTTTCCTTCCTTCACAGCACCCAGCACATTTGTGACTGCAGTTTTTGGTGCTCATTTACTATGTGACTCTTGCTCTTGGAGGGCAGGAATTGGTTCTCTTGCTTACTGCTCTGTGCTCATGACTGGCATGTAGTAGCTGCTCAATGAATGTGCTGAATTAATTAAAAAGGAAGAGCTGTGTTTGGGGCCCACGAGGCAGGGCTGTTTCTGGTCATTGAGTGGAAAGCCTGGCTGGTTTGCAGGGTTGGACTGTGTCCTGTGTCATCTGACAGTCATCAGTTCAACAGGTGACCAAGCGAGGCCCTGTGCTGGGTACCAGGCACCAGGGGTATACAAGGATGAAGACCAGGCTTGCCTCAGGGGACTCGCTGTGGTGAGGACAAAAAAAACAGACAGAGGGGAAAGGACCTTGTGGAGTGAGTCAGTGCTCTGGAAAGCAGGAAAGAGAGGCCCTCTGCAGGGGTGGGAGGGCTCAGGGGAGCTCTTTGGAGGTGACAGCTGAGCTGGGCTGTGGCAGACGCTATGCACTGGACAGGTAGAGGCGAGGGGTGGGTCTCCAAAGGGCAGGCTGTGCCAGAGGCATGTCTGGTGTGAGTGCAGGGCTGGGGCAAAGAAATGCATATTTCTGAGCACACACCATGTGTCAGGTGCATACAGACTGGCTCATTTAATCCATGTGACAGAGCAGGGACCACTATCCTGGTTTTATGGTCAAGGAAGTGGAAGTTGTTCAAGGTCACACAAGATGACAGGAAGGGGCAGAACTGGGATTCCTTCTTGGTCTATGGGGCTCTGCAGCTCCTAGTCACCACTTCCTGTCTGGCCCCATCCCCACTCCACACTGCATCTGACAGAGGGTACTGGAGAGTGCGGGGAGCTGGGGATCACTGATGCCTCGTTCACCTGGCAATCATGCCCCGCACTACTCCAGGCATGGGGTAGCCCCTCAGTAAGAGCTTGTGGGTGACGGTTAGGGGGCTGCTGGGCTCCCCATGGGGAAGAACAAACTCAGGTCAGCCCTTCGTGTCTCTGGCACCCCCGGCTCTGGGGACAGGACTACTGACCAGCTGGGGGCTGCAGGGTCGGGCCGGGCCCAGCAAGGACATACTGCTGAGTGAGCTCCTCTCTCCTTCCAGCCCCCTCCCACTTGGCCCTCTGACCTTGATCATACACCTCGCCCACCACGGGCTTCAGGCCGTGCTCCTTCCCCGCCTCGTAAATGGCTCCTCCATCCAGAGTGATGGCGTCAGCTTCCCCGGCCTGCTGGGAACAGGTGGGTCAGTGCAGCCTGGCCCCAGGGGCACTCAGCCAGGAGCTCAGGGACACCTGCTCAGGGCCCCTTGAAAAGCCCTGGAGGTCCACGTGGTCCTCATCATCTGGCCTGGGAGCACTGTCTCGACTCAGCCTCTCAGGCCCCTCCCTGCCAGGGCCTAGGTGTCTCCCCCGACCAGGACCAAGGGCTCACCTTGTTTTTATAATTATGTTATTTAAAAAATATTAATGCTATAGGACTACGCATAGTTAAAAATCAGATGGCACAAAATGAAAAGTAGTGAAAAGTGAGCCTCCCTCACTTTCTTGTTTCTCAACCCCCTGCCTCTGCTCCTCTCTAAGATGCAGATTGAATCCTACAAATATCCTCTTCAATTGTTTCCTTTTTGTTTTAAAACACAAACGGGGTCCACGGGTAAAATGATAACTTCAGCATAATTGGTTTCCACCCTCTCGGTGGAGCCTGGCCCAAGCCCTTGGCCACATGGATTGTGACTGGATTAGCTCTGGGGACGCACCAGGGGCTAAGCTGGAATGAAAACCCGGGTCCCCTTGTATTTGCCCCTGATGCTTCTCTCCACACCTTGTCCTGTACTGAAGTCCTGCCTCTTGAGTCCGTGCCAGTTGGCAGATCTCCTGCCCCTCAGAACAGCTCTCCCACCCACCATGCACCCACCCAGGACTGCTGGCCCTGTTCCTCCTGCCCCAGAAAACACACAAGCCCAGTTCTGGAAAACTCCAAGGAGGAGTGAGTAACTGCCATGGGCCATGGAGGGGTCTGCTGTCTGGGCTCCCCTGGGTGGGGCAGGTCATGTCTCCCATGTAGAGGGGCTCTGTGCAGGGACACTCTGCCTCTCAGACACCTTTCCCCACCGGTGCCCTGAGCAGGGCCCTCCCTGGGCCTCCCAGCGCTTGGGCAGGAAACAAGCTGGCCCTTGTTGTGGGGGAAACTCAGGAGATCCTATCGACCGGGCCCTGGCGGTGGGGAGGACTCCGGAGCCTTTCCCGCTGAATGAGGCTATTGTGCGCTCCCTCCTGAGTCAGAGCCCTCTGTCTGTGCAGAGCGGAAGGGAGAGGACTCACTGTGATGAGCTGGAGGCAGTGGTCAGCCGAGGTGCCCTGGATGCACAGGAGGGAGGGCTGGATGCTGGCTTGCTGGAAGGCCTTGCTCATGTCACTGCACTTCTGCTGCTCCGGGTCTGAGATGGTGCACCATCGCACCTCCATCCCTCCGAGTGCTGGGGGCGGGGGGTGCGGCAGGCAAGAACAGTGAGACCCGGCTCCTGCAGCCCCAGCCCTTGTGTCCCATCAGCACGTATAGCCAGTCCTGTGCATCAGCCCTGCCCTCTCACTGTGGGTTACTGGGGCACAAAGAGGGGGCCGGGCTCACTGGCAAAGCTGTGCGTGGGCCATGCACTCCCTGCACTTGCCCAGCGCGGCTCAGAGCTGGGCCCTTTGCATAGGCCAGGGAGGGTTTCCCTAGGTAGCAGCTGGGCTTCCCCCGCCCGCCCCTCCCTGGCCTGGAGCACAGCCTGGTGGGTGGAAGGAGCACTGGCTGTTTCCTGCCCTCTTGGGTCTGTGTGTCTCCAGCAGGAGGGTGCTAGACTGGGTTTTCTCACTCACTGGTGTCCCTGGGCCCTCCTCATGAACTGGGACTTGAGACTGGGAAGTGGTTGTGGCTGCCCTTGAGGAGCCTTGCACCCTTTGGAGCATCTGTGATTATGCCCCCTGCAGACCTACCCTCTGTGGGCACAGTGCCAGGCCCCTGACAAGGGGAGGGTGAGGAGTCAGCAGGCTGGGTTCAAGTTCCTGCTCCTCCAGCTGGTGACTTCAGGTAACCTATTTGACCTCTCTGAGCCTGTTTTGTCATCTGGGAAAGCAGATGAGGAAACCACCTTCTGCGTTGTAAGTAAACCTCTGTAGAGCCAGGACACAAGGTCCTCAGTGGACTGCCTCTTAGGCCCCTCCTCCTGAGGATCTGGGGATCTGGGGATCTGGGGATCCTGGGGGCCCAGCAGACGTGGTGCCCAGCTCCCTGAGGTTGCTGCCTTTGCAGACCCGAGCTCCTCCACCACTCACCCTCCCAGCCAGCCCTGCCAGGGATGCCTGTGCTCCTGGGAAGCCTGAGGCTTTGGGTCCATTTCCACCCGCCAGGGACCCTCTCAAGGGAGCCTGTGCTTTCCATCCCCACCCCAAGTGTCAAGACTGCCGGTTCTTCCACAGCCTCCCCTTGGCCCCCTCCGCCTCCCCTGGCTCCAGGTGGCCCCCTGGAATGTGGAGGTGCCCTCACCCTCTCCAGTGCTCCAAGGCTGCACCCTGGTAGGCCTAGCAACTGCCGGACCCGGACCGGGGTGGCAGGTCCATTTTTTGTACTGGCGAGGTCTGAGCGCTGGCTTGAAGCCATCCTTTCAGCAGCCTCCTCCCGCGATCCCCGCGGGCCTCTCCCGGAGTTCCGGCCTCACGTCTCAGCGTCCGGGACCGTGACTGCCTTGGGAGCGGCCCGTGCTGACGCGAGGAGTCCCGGTCTGCGCCTCCCACCCCCCACCCATGCAGGGCGCCCTGGAGCCCTCTCCTGGCAGTATCTCTCTCCTCCTCCCCTCCGAATCTTCTCCCGCCTCCCTCCCCACGGGGCTCAGGAGAAGTAGAGCCGTTCTGGCTCCCAAACCCTCCTTGGGCTTCCTCGCCCATCAAGAGCATTCACCCTCCGGACCTCCCCCCCACCCCGACACTCCAGGGCTCTCCCCTCCACGCCTCTGCCCGCGCCTCTCCTTCCTCCAAGAAGCCCTCCAGACATCCTGGTCTGCCCGGGTCAGTGCTCGTTCCCTCCCCCGTCCTTCTTCGCGCCTCGCGCCTTTCTAGCCTTCCGCCTTTCCTGGGAGACGAAGGTTCAGGACACTTTTTCCAGCCCGCGGGACCCTCCTGGGTGGGTGTATGTGTGTGTGTCTGGAGAACTCCAGGACCCCCGGCCCAGCTCCTACTCCCAGGGCCGGGCGGCGGGGTCTCACCAGTGCGCAGAGCCAGGATGAGCCACAGAGCCACGCTGGGGCCCCGCATGGCGCAGTCTAGAGCTAGCTGGGGCTGGGTTTGGCGCGGGTTTTGTCTAGGTGTGGGTCCAAGTGGGTCAACAGCAGCCAGAGCTTTCTTCCTCCGTCTTCCCTGGCACGGACCTTCAGCTCCTTAAGTGCGGCCGGGGTGTGCCTTGGCGGTGTCCACGCCCCTAACGTGCACCCGCCCACCCCCGACTGGACACACCTGGACGCTGACCGGACTGGCCTTACGCTTCTCTTTGGCGCCCCCTGCTGGAGTCTGTGCCGGTGCGGGGGCTGAGTCTAACCGCAGGCCTCTCTTGATCCCCATGCTCCTAGGCCTGGACACACACGCTCAGCTGTTTCTGAGAGTAAGGTATCTGCTGTCTGGGGCCTGATTCCCCCAGCTCACGGGTGTTCCAGGGCTCTCTCACCTCAACAATCTGCCCTGAATTCCAGAACATCCTCCCCTCCTCTTGTCCTAGAAAGATCCCAAATATCTGGTCCAACTGGAGAGGGAAAAGTTCAGATTTGGAAAGAAGAGGTCAGAATCTTAGGGCCTGAGCTGGAAGGAAGCTCGAAGGCAATCAAATTCATTCACCAGCATCTCTTCAAGCACAGATTGTACAAAGGATCTGGGGCTGCAGAGATGAACCCAGGTTGATGTGGTCCTGACTGGGGAGGAGCTGCTAGTGGGGGTATCTCACTGCCTCTCTTTGGGCTTAGAGACAGGAAGTGACTTGCCCTGGGTCACATATTTAGTCAGTGACAGTGCTGGAACTGGAACCCAGGTCTCCCGCAGAGCCTCGCTCATTCCATCATGCTTTGGAGGATGGGAAGAAGACCAAAGATGGACGAGGCTGGTGGTTCTCAAAGTGTGGTCCCCAAATCAGCAGCATCAGCATCACCTGGGAACTTGTTAGATGTGCAGATTCTGAGGCCACATGTGACCCACTGAATCAAAAACTTTAGGGGAAGACAATCAACAATCTATGTTTTTTTTTTTTTTTTTTTTTTTTTTTTTTTTTTTTGCGATACGCGGGCCTCTCACTCTTATGGCCTCTCCCGTTGCGGAGCACAGGCTCCGGATGCGCAGGCTCAGTGGCCATGGCTCACGGGCCCAGCCGCTCCGTGGCATGTGGGATCTTCCCGCACCGGGGCACGAACCTGTGTCCCCTGCATCGGCAGGCGGACTCTCAACCACTGCGCCACCAGGGAAGCCCCAATCTATGTTTTTGATTCTGGTGCACAGCAGGGTTTAAGAAGCACTGTTTTTGTGGCCCAGAAGTGCAGTTCTGCATGTGTACTGGGGACGAGGGGACTGGACTGCAGAAACGGTTACTCAGTGATCCAGTTATGTCCTCATCTTTTGTCATCGCCACCCCTCCCCCACCCCCATGAGGACCCAGGAATGAGCTCCTCCCTGTCTTGGGTAGAGGACATGTGTAAAAAGAACACTGAGTGAGAGAGAAGGGAACTTGGGTCTGGGATTGTCAGTCCTTGAGCCTGCTCTGCTCTCTGGGGAAGGGAGCCCTGGGTCCTCCGATTGGGCCATGAAACTGTTGCTTATCACACCCTGAGATGATCTGTGGACATTACATGGGCTGGACTTTAGGAGACCTGAGCTGTACTCTTGTTATTACTGACTCACTGTGTGACCTTGGGCAAGTTCGTTCTCCTCTCTGGGCTTGTTTCCCCTGTAAAAGGCAGGCCATGATGGCTCTGATGTGCCATTCTTCTTCCCCCAGTAGCTGTCTGCTCTGGAGAATCTGAGGGGGGCATGTTTGGTGGAAGCTGTTTTTTCATCCCCAGCTGGATCCATCCGAAGGAGGGGCACCTCTTTCTAATTTGCATGAATAGATAGTAGGTGGCCCTGGCAGAAGGGCTGTGGCTTGTCCTAAGGGGATGGAATAAATAGGTGTCCTTAGCAAGCCTCACCCCATGAGGATGAAGAGGCGCACTTTGTCACACTCAGGAACAACCAGAAGTTACTGGCAGGATTTGTGTTCATTAGGTCGTTCCTGTAGTAAAACTCCTGGTGACACCGATAAGGAGTCAAACAGCTACAAGCTAAGAGCTTGGGTGAGCTCTTTCACAACGGGTCCTTTCCCTATCTCTCAGGAGTCATTCCTCAACTGTGGCTCATCAGGGAACTAGCTGTTGCTGGGCTCCAGGGGCTTCTACATCAGGCCCATTTGCCTGGCCTTAGCATGGACATAGCTTTGTATTGATACCTGTGTGTAATGGGGAACTCTGCCTCAGCTTGAGCCTGGATCCTATTTCTGGGGTGCAGACATACCTGGGTGAATCAGAGGAGTGGGTGGGATGCAGTGAGAGTAGTTTAACCCAGGAATAGCCTTATAGAGGGCAGAAGCACTGAGGATAGTTTGGTCCCCATTCTGGACTCATACTGAGGTTAGAGGGAGAGTATAAAAAATATAAGAACTGGTTTCACTAACACTTCCGTAAGATGTTGGGGCCTAAGCAACAATGCTTTGGGACCTCCTGACCCTATTCCATAATACGAAATACAGAGAGCTCTTCTCTACCAAAGACACAGCTCTGGTTCTCCAAGGATTTGGGAGCTTGCTTGTCATGGAACTCAGGAACAGTAGCAGATGCTATTGGGTGGAACACACTAAAGATAGCCTCTGGGGACTCAGAAAGAAGAGGGGGCCTTTGACAGGGAGCAGAGAACCTGTATTGGCAGATATGGGGGCTAATGAGACAGCAAAATGCGAACAATTCTTTTACCCAGAATCTTAGGAAAATTCATATTTTTTCATTTCAACAAACCATAACTTGTATTTTTCTATTTCTATGGGTTTTCAGGCCTATGACTAAGAAAAAGTCCAGACAAATTTTATTCTGGGGGACACTTGGAAGGGCTGGTATGCACAGAGAAATCAGGAATGGTGAACATTTGCAGCAGTAAATGTGTTATAAAAGGATATTACTGATGTCACTCCCCAAGTATTTGCTGTTTAAAACATCTGAATTTGTATATTGAGATCAATGGTAGGCATATTAAGCAAGTTTTGTGAATAAAAGCTTTTGCCTCTCTAAAAGTATTTTCCCTACGAAACGGGACTTAGGGGAAGCCCTGTGTATTTGGGCTACATGATATTCTATGTGTAAGCTTTTCAAAGGCAGATTCTCTGTACTCATCACAGGGCCTTGAACAGGGAGGATGATTTCTAAGTGTGAGCTATTAGGTTTGAGGACATTACTACTCATTGTTAAGGTGTCTCGTACTGCTGGAGGGGGATGCTGAGAAGAGCCACAGAATTTGGGGACTAGGTCCCCAGAAGCTTTGTCTGAGCTGTTTCAGTGGCATGGCAAGGGCTGAGCCTTGGACAGGAGGCTGAACTCCACAAGAGCCTGGGTGGTGTCTTGTCTGCCGTCATTCCCAATGTCTAGCATCATGTCTGGGATAAGTAGACACTCAATAAATATTATTTAAGTGAAAAGTGGACATTGTGTCTCTTTCAAGATATTTGGCTAGGAAAGGAAGAGAAGAAAGGAAGAGGGGTTGTTTTCAGGAGATTTGGGGTCAAGGGAAAGTTTTTATAGTATAGGAGAAATTTGATCATATAGTCAGAGCACAAGTAGCCCATGGAGGAAGGAGAATAACAGTACAGGAAAAGAGGGTAACGGAAGAAGATATGAGGAATAAGACCAGGAGGACAAGCAGAGGGTGATCTTCAAAGGAAAAGAGAAAATGCTTCTTCCTCAGAGATGGGTAAAATGAAGGGTGGAAAAGGCTCCACCAGGTGTCAGACCTGCATTCAAGGGTAGGTCTCTCATCCTGGAGCTCAGTTTATTATTTTAATGATCAAACCACAGAAGTTTTTTTTCCCCCCTGAGAATTCTCCTTGCGGTCCAGACTTTAAAATTTAGAAGAAGATTAGAAGGCTCCAAGATTAACTCTGGAGATACAGATTTAAAGCCATTAAGAAATCTCCATCTATTTCGTTGAATATAAGATTTAATCTGAGTGGAAACCAGTATAAAGGGAGGCTAAAGAATAAAATCAAGAAGACTATATTTGGCTCTGTCAATAAGACTTTCAGAGAAATTATTCATACCCAGCTACTTCCGAGGAGGTTTCAGATGACTTATAATGAAAACATATGCACAAGAAAGATAAAATTTATACAAAAAATGTCACAAAGCATGTTCAGGGAGAGAGATTGTTATTCCAGGAACCAGAAAGGAAAGGACTATAATTAAACAAAAACTTTTAGCTAATTTAGAGATTTATAGTCAGACCTTTTTATCCATTCTCATCCCCTATTCCATGCCCCCAACTCTACCAATTTGCAAATGAAGTCATTGCCAACACTTATACAAGTCTGTTTTCAGCCCATTAAAAACCACAGCAGTGAAGATGACCATGCTGTACAGAGGCTGGCAGGCTCTGGACAAGTAGAGGAGCTGTGTGCCCTGATCACCTGCCCTGGGCACTTCACTGGGGCAGAGGAATACAAGGTGAAGGCCACCTAATCTGTAAAGGCAGCACAGAGAGTGCATGCTCAGTATTAAGTGGACACCCAATAAGTACTGCAGGAATTCAGGCATCAAGGGCTATAACTGGGAAGGCTTCTGTAGGAGGGATTTAGGGTGGGGACTTGGGTGGGGAGGACACAACAATCAGCACAGTAAGAATCTGCATGACCACCAGCCACAAGACAAGCACTGCAGGGGGCGTGTGACGAAAGACGACTGGGGAGGTAGGTGATTTATTGACCACATATTATGTTCCAGGAACTATATATGCAGGTCAATTGATTCGTTTGGATTTAGTACCCATGAAGGCCATGCAGGAGAGGAGATGCGCAATGCAAGCTGCATCTTAGGAAAAGTCATCTGGTGGCTGACAGACTGGATTAGCAAGGAAGCAATTAGAGGTTGGGAGATGATTTAAGAGGCCACTGCAATAATTCAGGCCTGAGGGTGAGGGTGGGTTAAGGACCTGGATTACAGTGATGACGATGGAAATGACAGCAAGAAAAAATATGATGTTAAGGAAGAATCAATAGTATCTAGCGACTGGATATTTGAGGAAGAGAATGTCAGGCAGCACTGAAGTTAAAAACCTGGGTGATGGAAAGAATATTCTATTAAATACAACTATTATTAGCCACGGGGAGAAAAATAGTTAAAAGGTTAGTAAAGCTTTTTCCTAGTAAGGAAGTAGTGAGGAATGTCAGATAAACTAGATCTGAACCAAGTACTGAACTTTCAGAGAAAGAAATGGACCTATCATCAAGAGACATCCTTTCTAGTCTTAAATACCACTAGGGAAGTAGATATTTTTGTTCAAATGCCTCTCACAAGACTTAGAAAACCTTTCTGTAGAGATTTATAGTGTGGAACATATGGGACCTTTCTCTTGTTTTTAGCCCTCCCATCTGTGAGGTAAATGAACCTAATTTTATACATCCTAAAGAAAGATTACATCACTTGTTCTAATCTTTCCTTCCACCAGCAAATTCACTATATCTTGTTTCACATGCTAATTGCTTTGCACACTGACTTCTGTATAGTTTTAAAAAAAATCATTCTACTGTGGTTAAAAACTGTCCAAATGAAATTTGTCATTAACAGCTAAATAGCAGAAGTAGGGATGATTATATGCTCGAGTGCTTTATTCCTACTTTGGGTAAACACCAAGTAGTTCCTAAGGTTTAGTCTAGAACCAGTTTAAAGGCATGACCTAATTTTGTTTTGAAAACACACACATGAGAAATAAGTCATATTATGATAAGAATGGAAAAGACCAACAAGGCTGAGTGTGCCATCCGCATGTAAAAATGTTGAGGGTCAAACCAATCAATCGGGGCCCAGCTCTGGTTCAGATTCTTTGAGTACACTGCACTAGAATTACATTTCTGTTAATCACATATTAGTAATAATTAAGATGCAGAGAGAAACTCACAGCCAACATCATTCTCAATGGTGAAAAACTGAAAGCATTTCCTCTAAGATCAGGAACAAGACAAGGATGTCCACTCTCACCATTATTATTCAACATAGTTTTGGAAGTTTTAGCCATGGCAATCAGAGAAGGAAAAGAAATAAAAGGAATCCAAATTGGAAAAGAAATAGTAAAACGGTCACTGTTTGCGGATGACATGACACTATACATAGAGAATCCTAAAGATGCCACCAGAAAACTACTAGAGCTAATCAGTGAATTTGGTAAAGTAGCAGGATACAAAATTAATGCACAGAAATCTCTTGCATTCCTATACACTAACAACGAAAAATCAGAAAGGGAAATTGAGGAAACACTCTCATTTACCACTGCAACAGAAAGAATAAAATACCTAGGAATAAACCTACCTAAGAGGGCAAAAGACCCGTATGCAGAAAACTATAAGACACTGATGAAAGAAATCAAAGACAATACAAACAGATGGGGAGATATACCACGTTCTTGGATTGGAAGAATCAACATTGTGAAAATGACTATACTGCCCAAAGCAATCTACAAATTCAATGCAATCGCTATCAAATTACCAGTGGCATTTTTTCACAGAACCAGAACAAAAAATTTTACAATTTTGTATGGAAACACAGAAGACCCGGAACAGTGAAAGCAATCTTGAGAAAGAAAAATGGAGCTGGACGAATCAGGCTCCCTGACTCCAAACTATACTACAAATCTACAGTAATCAAGACAATGTGGTACTGGCACAAAAACAGGAACATAGGTCAATGCAACAGGATAGAAAGCCCAGAAATAAACCCACACACAAATGGTCACCTTATTTTTGACAAAGGAGGCAAGAATATACAATGGAGAAAAGACAGCCTCTTTCCCAGTGCTGGGAAAACTGGACAGCTACATGTAAAAGAATGAAATTAGAACACACCCTAACACCATACACAAAAATAAACTCAAAATGGATTAAAGACCTAAATCTAAGGTCAGACACTATCAAACTCTTAGAGGAAAATATAGGCAGAACACTCTATGACATAAATCACAGCAAGATCCTTTTTGACCCACCTCCTAGAGTAATGGAAATAAAAACAAAAATAAACAAATGGGACCTAATGAAACAAAAGCTTTTGCACAGCAAAGGAAACCATAAACAAGATGAAAAGACAACCCTCAGAATGGGAGAAAATATTTGCAAACAAAGCAACTGACAAAGGACTAATCTCCAAAATATACAAGCAGCTCATGCAGGTCAATATCGAAAAAACAAAGAACCCAATCCAAAAATGGGCAAAAGACCTAAACAGACAGTTCTCCAAAGTAGACATACAGATTGCCAATAAACACATGAAAAGACGCTCAACATCACTAATCATTAGAGAAATGCAAATCAAAACCACAATGAGGTATCACCTCACAGTGGTCAGAATGGCTATCAACAAAAAAATCTAGAAACATAAATGCTGGAGAGGGTGTGGAGAGAAAAAGGAACCCTCCTGCACTGTTGGTGGGAGTGTAAACTGATATAGCCACTATGGAGAACAGTATGGAGGGTCCTTAAAAAACTAAAAATAGAATCACCATATGACCCAGCAATCCCACTACTGGGCATATACCCTGAGAAAACCATAATTCAAAAAGAGACATATACCAGTGTTCATTGCAGCACTCTGTACAATAGCCAGGACATGGAAACAACCTAAATGTCCATAGACAGATGAATGGATAAAGATGTGGCACATATATACAATGGAATATTACTCAGCCATAAAAAGGAACGGAATTGAGTTATTTGTAATGAGGTGGTTGGACCTAGAGTCTGTCATACAGAGTGAAGTAAGTCAGACAGAGAAAAACAAATAGTATATGCTAACACACATATATGGAATCTAAAAGAATGGTACTGATGAACCTAGTGGCAGGGCGGGAATAAAGACGCAGATGTAGAGAATGGACTTGAGGACACGGGGTGGGGGAGGGGAAGCTGGGAGGAAGTGAGAGAGTAGCACTGACATATATACACTACCAAATGTAAAATGGATGGCTAGTGGGAAGCTGCTTCGTAGCACATGGAGATCAGCTTCATGCTTTGTGACTACCTACAGGGGTGGGATAGGGAGGGTGGGAAGGAGGCTCCAGAGGGAGGAGGTATGGGGATATATGTATACATATAGCTGATTCACTTTGTTGTACAGCAGAAACTAACACAACATTGTAAAGCAATTATACTCCAATAAAGTTATTTAAAAAGAAAAGAGATGCAGAGAGGTTACCACCTAAAGAAAATTGGTATTGTATTTTATTTTATTTATTTATTTTTTGCGGTACGCAGGCCTCTCACTGCTGTGGCGTCTTCCGTTGCGGAGCAACAGGCTCCGCACGCGCAGGCTCAGCGGCCATGGCTCACGGGCGCAGCCGCTCCGCGGCATGTGGGATCTTCCCGGACCGGGGCACGAACCCGTGTCCCCTGCATCGGCAGGCGGACTCTCAACCACTGCGCCACCAGGGAAGCCCGAAAATTGGTGGTTTAATAATTTAAAAAACTACAGTCCTTAGGGTGTTCAACAAACTAGATTTTCTTGAGATTAGGGCTGTCTCCACGGACTGTTTTCTGAATTGTAAGTCTATTAGACAATTTCATGTTTGACAGTTAGCTCTTTTAATTTGTTGCTCAGACTACCTTCTGCTCACTACCGTCCTAAACAAACTACATTTCCCTTAGGACACGGAGAATCTGACACCAGTAGCTGGCACATCCAGCTGCTGAATCATCTGTTATTCCCGGGAATTTGAAATTCTACAAATCCTGAATTGCTTATTCTAGCAGTCTCCTACTTTAGGCACAAGTTTGTTCTGTAAACAGGCTCTCGGGATCTATTATTCTGCATTTAAAGTTTGTTTTAGGACGATAGGCTTCTGTGCAACTGCCAAAATGCATGGCTGCTCGCGGCAGACACAGGTGTGCGTGGGGAGGGCCTGCTGTGGCTGTCAGATTCAAGGCCCATTGCTGGCTTCGCTCCTTGCTCCTGCAGGCCTATGGTTGTAACGAAGTACAAAAGCAGAGTGGGAAAAACTGGAGACAATCCCAAAGTCCTTCAATCAGTGAATGGATAAATGAATTGCAGCACATTCACAAATGGACTACTACTCAGAAGGGAAAATTAACCAACTATTGCAGCAAAAGGGATGAATCTCGGATGCATTTTGCTTAAGGGAACGAAGTCACGCTCCAAATGCTACGTACGATACAATTCCATTTGTATGACATTCTGGGAAAGGCAAAACTTGTAGAGGCACTAAGGAAAGATCAGTGCTTGCCAGGAGCTGGGGTTTGGAGGGGGTATTGGCTACACAGAGGCAAGAATAAGAGAAATTTTGGGGATAATGGAACTCTTGTATTCTTGACTGCGGGGGTGGTTACAGAACTCCATGCATGTCTCAAAACCCATAGAATTGTACACCATTTTACTGTACATAACTAAGACGTATATACAGTAAGAAAATGAGGATAGTGGTTTCCCTTGCAGCAGGAAGTAGTGACTGGAAGTGAGCTGAGGGGTAGGGGTGCCTGCGGTGCTGGTCCCGTTCTGTTTTTTGAGCTTCACGCTGGTTATTACACACACAACACTGGTTTGTAAAAACTCACTGAGGTATATGTACACTTATAATAATGCATTTTATATATGTATGTTATACTTCAAGAAAAAGTAAACAAGAGAGAGGGTGAGAGAGAATTCCAGCCTTCACTGTCCTTCGGTCTCATCCCCCTAATTCTTCACATATCTGTTTACTACTACTATAGGTGACAGAAATGGCTAGAAAAATCCTAGTGTGAAACTCTCCCTGGTAAGGTTTCGTACCTGTTCCTAAATGTCTCAAACAATAATACCAGGTTACCTGACCACCAATTCTGTTCACAATGCTGTTTAGAGGACCAGGCTTTGTTTTGCCAGTTCTTAGGTAACCATATTTGGGGGTGGAATGGAGAAAGAGCTGGTAGTAGTAGGAAACGAATGAGAAACCAGTGAGTAAGTAGTGACTATTTTATTCTTAAATTGAAAGACAATGTATTTTATCTGGGCAATTTAAGTAATTTTTTCCAGACCTGTTTCTAGACTCTCAATAATTAATGTTCTGGAGAATCGCTAGGGACAGTAGGGTCTAACACTGTACAGAGATGTGAGAATGGCTTATGAAATCTTGATGTCTTCCAGTTCCATGTTTAAGGCTGAGTTACGGTAGGTCACAATCACAGCATCTTTGACAAAGAGTAGGAATCCTTAGAAGAAGAGATGAGTTAACAAGATTATAGAGACTGAAATGTAAATAATTTCTTAAAAGTCTGTCAAAATTTCTCTATAGGGATAAAGAATGGTGCACCATATTCTTCTTTCTCACTCTTCTGCAACCATAAACACACTCCAGAGCAAGAGGAAGAATAGATATTGAGAGTCAAGTATCAGATGCTGTGATTGGTGTTTTGTACACACTGTTCTATTTAATCCTTATTAATAGTCCTGCAAGATAGTCAATCAAATCTCATTTAAAATATGGCAAGGGACTTCCCTGGTGGTGCAGTGGTTAAGAATCCTCCTGCCAATGCAGGGGACACAGGTTCAAGCCCTGGTCCGGGAAGATCCCACATGCTGCGGAGCAACTAAGGCCGTGTGCCACAACTACTGAGCCTTCGCTCTAGAGCCCGCAAGCCACAACTTCTGAGCCTGCATGCCACAACTACTGAAGCCTGCGCACCACAACGAAGAGTAGCCCCCGCTTGCTGCAACTAGAGAAAGCCCGCGCAGAGCAACGAAGACCCAATGCAGCCAAAAATAAATAAATAAATAATATAATAAAATACAGCAAAATGAAGTCTCAAGTTAATCTATACAAGGGGAGTTGGAACAATTCCAGGCTTCTGATTCCAAGGAAAAGGGAATTAACTTTTAGGGTGCCCCCTTTATTTGTAATCTTACTGATTCTCAAAATATCTCCGTTTTACAGAGAAACAGAAAAAGGGATGACATGACTTGTCCAACTAACGTTACATAACCAGTAAGTGGTAAAGCTGGCATTCAAATCAAGTCATTCCATATCCCACATTCTTCACATTATAGAACTCTGCTGCCAAAACCAATGAGAGCTATGTTGTGCAATTCTGGAGGGAGATCAATGGAATCTTCAACATCGGACTGAACCAGATAATCTAAATTTGGGTCAGAAAAGTGACATTTGTGTTTTTCCCTGATATCTTTCAAATCCGACCACCTCAATAAAATCTCTTAATTTCACTAATATTTACTTTCTTTCAGTCAATAATTCACATCCCGAGGGACTGAAAAGCCCATTAAATTCAGCTCACAGCAAGGGAGGAAAAGTAACTGGAATGGTAGAAAAACTACTGTTCCAGGAGCCAGGAGTTAAAGGCTCTAATCCTGGCTCTGTTCCTGGTTGCAGTGCAACTTTGATTAGGACACAGGGATCTCTGGGCTTCTGTTTCACCACCTGTAAATTAAGAGTATTCAAGGCAGAATCTTAGAAGGTAGCTGTTTAGTACTTTAGAAAACAAATTTTCCTCATTAGTAAAGTCCCCAAATTGCCAAGTTTGGAGTTTAAATACTGTGTGGTGGTTCAGCAGGTATTTGCTGACCAGAGTGTATTCTGCTAGAATGAGCCCCCCTTCAAGCTCGCTCCCATCATTTTTTGAAGAGCCCTGAGCAGATATGGAATAGGAAAGCAACCAAAGACGTGTAGTCACATTTAAGAGGCATTTTTATTTTTGCCGAATTAAGGGTATTAAGAAGCATATTAAAAATATGGAATATTTCATAAAACATTCAAAATAGTATTATTCCCTGTGTATTAGAATAGTGGACTTTTCCCCCTAATGAATAGTGTTCCATTTTTGGTTCTAAAGAGTTTCTTGCCTTGTATGTCACTATGACAGGGCTGGGCTGACTTGTTTCCCAGAAACAGTCCTTCCAGCTGCGATGGGAATGACTTGTTCTGTGGGTCTGTCCTTACTTACTATGAGACTCTGGGTAAGAACCTTCATTTAAGTCTATTTTTTTTTTTTTTCTAAGTCTATTTTTATCTGTAAAGGGGCAGTAACATAATTTAAGTCATAGCGCCTTCCACAGTAGGGGCTGAAAAATGAGGCAGCATAATAGTATATTAGAAAGAACTTGGGACAGAGAAACTTCGATACCAATACCCAGCACTGTCATTTACTAGCTAAGTAATCTTGGCCAAGAGATTCTGCTTAAGCCTTATAGTGCGGCCAGTAATTCTTAACTTCTTTTGAAAAATTAAATGATACTAAAGTGTCTGTTGCATAGTAGTACTAAACAATTAGTACTTTTATTAATAATTCTATACAGTCTAGAAAGGTGCACAAAAGTATCTTCTTACAAAAAATCACTTAACAAGGACATTCAGAAAGCAATGTAATATACATTTTAACACATAAATGGTGTCATTTTTTAACCTCTTGATATTTTACAACATTCGACCAGTAAATACTTCAAAATGGTTTATGCTGGGGTCCTGCTATAAGGTGATTTCTGAGGCTCTTGAGATCATTTTACAATAGTTTTCTTCTAATCTATTTATGTTTGGAAACAACTTATTATATTAGCATGTAACAGCTGTGGTATATATTACAATGTGTTAACATATTCAATTCCAAAACCTACAGAAGAAATATGATTAGGTTGCCTAATGATTCTTGAATTCAGTTTACAAATCATGTGATGCCCCAAATTGTTCCAAGAAAATGCTAGCTTGTAAAATAATTTTTTCTTTCAGAATACAAGACACATTTAACATACAGATTTTACAATAAAGTTTATTAGCTGTTCTCCTCTTTCTCATAAATGGAATGGATAATGTTGATAATTCTTTACAAACCAGTACTCATTTGTTTAAGAAACTGTAATGAGGAGGTTGTCAAAAACACATATTTAATAAACTCCAAAAAAGCAATGGGAAGCCAAACAGTATTATTAATATAAAAGACCAGAGAAATTGATTTCTGAAATTGTTATCTACTTTTCACTAAAATTTCTTAATTGCTCACCATGAAGATCTGTGCAACTCTACTGCAGAGCAGCTACAAGAGATGAAAGGTGTACAGTCTGAGGGGAAAACACTCATACACATGAGGTTTTTGCCTGTTTGCCTGTTAATGAAAGGAGAACTGGAAAGAGGTGGAGACCAAATCCAAACCCAATGACAAGAACAATGGGAACAACACCCAACCCCCCCCTGAAAAAAAAAAAAACCCACAAAAAACCAACCAGGAACCATTTGAAAACTTTTATAGAAAAGAGGAGAACATGCCCATGTTTTTATGTATAACCTAATTTCCCTAAGGGCTTCTTTCCACAACCACCATCCTCCTGTTTTCACTTCAC
Organism: Phocoena sinus; assembly: GCF_008692025.1. Lineage (NCBI taxonomy): Eukaryota > Metazoa > Chordata > Mammalia > Artiodactyla > Phocoenidae > Phocoena > Phocoena sinus. Next base: position 72,099,339 of record NC_045766.1, on the reverse strand, counting down.
ACGATTAAGGAAGATAAAGTCCAATCAATTAATATTTAACTTAAAACCAAACCAAGAGAGTAGGTGGCAAAAGAAAAAAAATATATTTTAAATATACATATATATGTTTGTGTGTGTGCAACTATGTAAAGAAAATAATTCCCATAGTTAGAGTTTAAAGAAAGTTATATATATATTTATATATATATATTTTATTATAACAAAATAGTCAGTTATTGTGGGTAAAATATTCATTAAAATCTGACCCCTAAGAATGCATTTAAAATTTTAGACTATGAATTGGACTCCTTTCCCACTGCCATAATGATTACATCATCACTGTAATGTCTGTTTTGTATTTATGTCTATGAAATTTTCTCAACCTTATGTGTAAAAGGTAAACTCCCCTAGCACCTAAACATGGCCTCAATTCAGAAAATGTGATGATCATTATGTATGAACTTTTGTAAGACACTATAAATAGTGTTGCACAAGTAGATTAAAAACATTTAGACATTGTTATTCCTAGCAAATCTACTGGGAGGAAAAAAAAAAACTTCAAACAATAAAAGACTTTAAGAAGATATGAATATCCCTTGTGAAATTATTAAAGTTAACTCAGATATTAATTTTGAAATTAAAAAACATATTTTCCTTATTTGTCTGTAATGAAATATTTGCTTTGATAACATAAGTCAATTGAGAAAAGGACTTGAGAGCTAATATGTTGGCCAAACCATGCTATTAAAGTTAAGCGTGCATTGTTGCTCAAAGTTTACTAAATCATTGATTAAAACCACTTTTCTTTCATTTATATTGAAATTTGGAAAGAATGTATATAAAGCTTCTCTGAAAATCTCTTAAAGTTACTTTCCCTTAAACATTAAGGAATTTTACCACAATTTCCCTGTCTCCCCAAATCCTATTAATAGCTGGTCAGGCCATTCCATCTTCATTTGTGAAAAATGGCCACAAACCAATAGTGAGATAAAATAATACAGATGTTACAACTTGAAGGAGACACTAAGATGTCAAAAATAAGTGCAACTGCAGACCATGATGAGTGGGATATGATTCAACATGGAAGAAGTATTGAAGACAGACTCCAGAAGGAAAGGGCAAAGAAATGTCAGAGAAAATGAGACTATGGAAAAGAGAAACATCAGTCCTTATAACTTTTCTTTTGCTGGAACCCAGATGTAAGGACCAGACTGTTCTTCTATGATCTGCTTCACTTGGTTGTAAATGTCTTCCAGCGTATCTCCCTGTATAATAGCTGTAATGATAGAAACAAAATCAGAAACCTCCATTAAAATTGTCTATCTTCACCATTACAATTGTTGGTAAGACAGCAGAAGCTATATCTTAGAAATACTCATTCAGGAAGAGATACCATCTATGTATTGTTTGCTTAGAAAGGGCTCATTTAATGAATTTTCTTATTTTTAAAATAGAAAAAAATTTATTTTAAAAATTTATCAGAAAGCAAGATTTGGTGATTTTTTACTTTGTTTTGTGTATTTGGGAAATAGACACTGAAGTAATTAGAGGCAAAAGAGCATTTGTCTGCAACTTACTCTTAAATGTTTCAGCAAAATTATAAATGTGGTAAAATGTTAACATTTGTGGAATACAGGTATATGAGAATTGGTACTATTCTTGTGATTTTTCTGTAAGTCTGAAATTATTAAAAATCCTTAAAAAAAGACACACACACACACATGGGTTACAACACCATGACACTTAATGGTACTTAATATGAACACCAAATATAAGCTAATCATTATTTCAAACAAACAATAAACAACAACAAAAACCTATCCAAAGATACCTAAGGAATAATCTAAAGAATAAAATGAATTTGGGAATTGCTACCTATTCTTCTCTTTTTAAACAAATAACATCTTAAAATAGATCAAAGTTTATAAAGAATAAGAGAAAAGTCAGTTTCATTGAAGAAGTCAAGTCTGAATGTTTTCCTCTGTACACGCTATCCTCATCGACAACCTAAGAAACACTAAATTTCAAGATTCCTCATCACTGCAACCTAGATTAGATGAATTATTCTGGAACTTAGAGCACTTATTATTACTACTGGTAAATGTGGGCATAGTTCAAAATCCATTTCAATGGGTGAGTGCATATGGCTCCAAAGCAAAATTCTACCATAAAGGGCACTGCTACACATCATGCCAACCTGTGAAATGTTCAGTAAATTCTTGTTCCAGTTTCATGGCTCTCTCAAATGTCTTTCTGGCTTGTTCTTCCGTCAGACGCTTATTCATTTCCCTATACAAATACATTTAGAAATTAGTAATTACTACATTATAATACTTTTGAAAAAGGATGACAAAGGAGAGAAGACATATAAAATCATGAAAAGTTGAGCTCTGTTGAGAATCTTAACGTCATTAAAAACTACATCCAGTCACTGACTATGTAGCTTTTTACTTGGAATGACAGAAGGGTTTCAACACATTTTTGCATTAGTTCAAGACAGCCTAAAAAACTAAGCATTAATTTGACAGTTTTGACTTCGATGAAAATTTCATATTAAAATATGACTTACAGATCTACTTACCAATTTATAGATAGTAAAGGGGATACATGAACACATTAAATAATACCATGAGAAGGCAATCAGCAAAATATAGTCTGGGGAAAACTGCAGAATAAATGAGTTGGTTTCTTCAACAAATAAACAGAAAAAAGAGAAGATATGAAGGGAGAATCTGTAGATCAAAAGACTTAACAACCAACTGTCACAAACAGACCTTGTTTGGAACTTGATTCAAACAAATTGAAAACAATTAAAACTTATGAATCAAGAAAACATGAACTGATGATATCAAGGAATTACTGTTTTAGTGTGACATAGTGATTTTTTTTCTTCTTTATGCTTGTTCATATTGCTTGGACCTTCTACAATGTGTACGTATTTTTTTTATACAGCAGGTTCTTATTAGTTATCCATTTTATACATATCAATGTATATATGTTTTAGTGTGACATCACAGTGATGTCTTTTAATCAAGAATTTTATCTTTCAAATATATACAAAGATGTATGGATGAGATCATATAATGTCTGCGGTTTGTTTCAAAATAATCTGGAGTGGAGCGGTAAGGAGGTGGGGGGGATAGATGAAACGAGATTGGTCACAGTTGATAATTAATGTTACAGCTGGATGATGGATAAATGGAAGTTTGCTCCCAACTTAAGAGGGAAAGCTTTCAATGTTTCATCATCAAATATGATGTTTGCTTTGGTATTTTGTAGACGACCTTCATCAGATTAAGGAAATTCCCTTCTATTCATAGTTTACAAAATATTTTTGTCATGAATAGCTGTTAATGTTATCAAATGCTTTTTCTGCATTTATTAAAATGATTTTTTTTTTTTTTTTTTTTTTTTGCGGTACACGGGCCTCTCACTGTTGTGGACTCTCCCGTTGCAGAGCACAGGCTCCGCGGCCATGGCTCACGGGCCCAGCCGCTCCGCGGCACGTGGGATCCTCCCGGACCGGGGCACGAACCCGTGTACCCTGCATCGGCAGGCGGACTCCCAACCACTGCGCCACCAGGGAAGCCCTAAAATGATATTTTTTTATACTAAAAGCTGTTTTTTTTTTTTTTTTTTGGCTGTGGCGTGTGGCTTGTGGAATCTTAGCTCCTCAACCAGGGACTGAACTTGGGCCATCACAGTGAAAGTCCCAAGTCCTAACCACTGGACTGCCAGGGAATTCCCCATAAAATCTGTTAATGCGGTACACTACACTGATTTTTAAAAAAATTGAAGTATAGTTGATTTACCATGTTGTTAGTTTCAGGTGTACAGCAAAGTGTTTCTATTATATACGTATCTATTCTTTTCATATATATATATTCTTTTTCAGATTCTCTTCCATTATAAGTTATACAAGATACTGAATATAGTTCCCTGTGCTATATAGTAGGTCCTTGGTGTTTATCCATTTTATGTATAGTAGTGTATATCTGTTAATCCCAAACTCCTACTTCATCCCTCCCCGTCCCCTTTGGTAATCACGTTTGTTTTCTATGTCTGCGAGTCTTACACTACACTGATCTTTAAAAATTACTTTAAAAATTGTGGTAAAATATACACAGTATAAAAGTTACCATTTTAGCCATTTTAAAGTATACACTTCAGTGGCATTAGTACCTATGCAAGCATCACCACCATCCATCCCTATAATTCATTTCATCTGATAAAACCAAAACTCTATACCTATTAAAAATAACTGCACTCTTGCCTCCCCCTGGCCCCTGGCAACCATCATTCTTTCTGTCTCTATAATTCTGACTACTCTAGGTGCCTCATATAAGTGGAATCATACAGTATTTGTCTTTTTGTGACTGACTTACTTCACTTAGCATAATGTCTACAAGGTTCATCCATGTTGTAACACATTGCAGAATTTCCTTCCTTTCTGTGCATATACTATATTTTGCTTAACCATTCATCTGTCGATGGACATTGAGTTTCTTCCATGTTTCAGCTATTGTGAATAATGATAACATGAACATGGGTGTACAAATATCTCTTTAAGACCTTGTTTTCAATACTTTTGGGTCCATACTCAGAGGTGGAATTGCAGGATCATATAGTAATTATGATTTTTAGTATTTTGAGGAAGTGCCATAACTATTTTCCACAGCAACTGTACCATTTTACATTCCCACCAACAGTACACAAGAATTCCAGTTTTTCCACATCCTTGGCAGCAATTATTTTCTGTTTTTTTGACAGTAGCCATCCTAATGGGTGAGAGGTGGTATGTCATTGTAGTTTTGATTTGCATTTCCCTAGTGATTAGTGATGATAGGTATCTATTCATGTGCTTATTGGTCATTTGTTTCTCTTCTTTGGAGAAATGTCTATTCAAGTCTTGTGTCCATTTTTGAATCAAGATTTTTGTTGTTGTTGAGTTTTAGTTTTCTATATATTCTGGATATTAATCTGTTATCAGACATATGACTTACAGATACTTTCTCCCATTCTGTGGGTTGCCTTTTTATTCTGTGGATAATGTCGTTTGATATAAAAAGTTTTAAAATATTCACAAAGTCTAACCTTCCTTTTTTTCTTTTGTTACCTGTGTCTTTGGTGCCATATCTAAGAAATCACTGCCAAATCCAGTGTTACGAAGCTTTTGTCCTATGTCTCCTTCTAAGAGTTTTATTGTCTTACATTTAGGTCCTTGATCCATTTTTAGTTGACTTTTGTATGTGGTGTTAGGTAAGGATCCAACTTCATTCTTCTGTATGTGGATATGCAGTTTTCCTAGCACCATTTGTTGAACAGACTGTCCTTTCCTCATTGAATGGTCTTGCATCCTTGTCAAAAATCAACTGACCATTTCTTCCCCCTGGTCTTTTATCTCTGTTGTTATGCCAGTACCACGGCATTTTGATTTCTGTAGTTTGCAATAAAATTTGAAATCAGGAAGTATGAGTCTTCCATTTTTTTTGTTCTTTTTAAAAGATTGTTTTCACTATTTGGGGGTTCCTTGAGATTCTATATGAATTTTAGTATGGATTTTTCTATTTTTGCAAAAATGTCATTGGGATTTTGATAGGCATTGCATTGAACGTGTAGGTCACTTTGGGTGGTACTGACATTTTAACAATATTAAGTGTTCCAATCCATGAACATGGAATGTGTTTCTACTTATTTATATCTTAATTTCTTTCAGCAATGTTCTATAGTTTTTTTTTTTTTTTTGTGGTACGCGGGCCTCTCACTGTTGTGGCCTCTCCCGTTGCGGAGCATAGGCTCTGGACGCGCAGGCTCAGTGGCCATGGCTCACGGGCCCAGCTGCTCCGCGGCATGTGGGATACTCCCAGACCGGGGCACGAACCCGTGTCCCCTGCATCGGCAGGCGGACTCTCAACCACTGCGCCACCAGTGAAGCCCTGTTCTACAGTTTTCATTGTACAAGTCTTTCACCTACTTGGTTAATTCCTAAGTATTTTATTCTTTTTGATGCTATTGTAAATAAAATTGTTTTTGTAACTTCCTTTTGAGACTGTTCATTGTTTATGTATGGAAATACATATGTTGTACATATGTTTGTATGTTGACTTTGCATACTTCTACTTTGCTGAATTTATTAGTTCTAATGGCTTTTGTGTGGAGCCTTTATGGTTTTCTACAGATGAGATCATATCATCTGCAAACAGAGATAATTTTGCTTCTTCCTTACCAATTTGGATGGCTTTTATTTTCTTGCTTAATTCCTCTGGATACAACTTCTAGTTCTACATTAAATAGAAGTGGTGAAAGCAGGCATCCTTGCCTTATTCCTGATCTTAGAAGAAAAGCCTTCAGTCTTTCACCATTGAGAATGATGTTTGCTGTCAGTTTTTCATAAATGGCTTTTATTATGTTGAGATAGTTTCCTTCTATTCTTATTTTGTTGAATGTTTTTATCATGAAAGGGTGCTGAATACTGTCAAATGCTTTTTCTACATCAGTTGATGATCATGTGATTTCCCCCTTCATTTTGTTGATGTGGTTTATTACAATGATCCATTTTCATATGTTGAAACATCCTTGCATTCCAGGAATAAATCCCACTTGCTCATGGTGTATAATCCTCTTAATATGTTGGTGAATTGTTTGCTAATATTTTGTTGAGGATTTTAACATCAATGTTAATAAGGGATATTGGTCTACAGTTTTCTTGTGGTTTTTTTTTTTTTTTTAAAGAAGATGTTGGGGGTAGGAGTTTATTAATTAATTAATTTATTTTTGCCGTGTTGGGTCTTTGTTTCTGTGCCAGGGCTTTCTCTAGTTGTGGCAAGCGGGGCCACTCTTCATCGCACTGCGCGGGCCTCTCACTATCGCGGCCTCTCTTGTTGCGGAGCACAGGCTCCAGACGCGCAGGCTCAGTAGTTGTGGCTCATGGGCCTAGTTGCTCCATGGCATGTGGGATCCTCCCAGACCAGGGCTCAAACCCGTGTCCCCTGCATTAGCAGGCAGATCCTCAACCACTGCGCCACCAGGGAAGCCCTTCTTGTAGTTTCTTTGTATGGCTTTTGTATCAGGGTAATGCTGGTCACACAGAATGAGTTAGGAGGGATTGGCATTAGTTCTTCTTTTAAATGTTTGTTATAATTCACCAGGGAAGCCATCAGATCCGGAGCATTTCTTTGTTGGGAGTTTCTGATTACTGATTCAATTTTCTTAATATAGGGTGTATAAGTTATATGTATACAAAACTTACTATAGTTACAGGTATATTCAGATTTTCTATTTCTTTGTGATTTCGTCTTGGTAAGGTTTTATGTTTCTAGCAATTTGTCCACCTAGGTTACCCATATTTTTGGTGCCCAATTGTTCATAATACTCTCAGAATCCTTTTTATTTCTGTATAATCAGTAGTAATGTCCCTACGTTCATTTCAGAGTTTAGTTTCAGTCTTATTTTGCCTTAGTCTGTCTGCCTAAAGGTTTGTCATTTTTCTTGATCTTTCTGAAGAATCAACTTTTGTGGCCTAACATATGGTCTACCCTGGCAAATGTCCCATGTGCACTTGAGAAGAACGTGTATTCTGTTATTACTGGCTAGAGTGTTCTGCATATGTCTGTTACGTCTATCTGGTTTATTGTGTTGTTTAAGCCCTCTATTTCCTTATGTATCTTCTGTCTGGTTGTTCTACCCATTATTTTGAGTGGGTACTGAAGTCTCCAACTATTATTGTAGAGCTGTTTCTCCCTTCAACTGTGTCAGTTTTTCCTTCATATATTTTGATGATGTGTTATTAGGTACATAACTGTTTACGATTGTTATATCTTCTTGCCATACTGAAACTTTAATTAATATACAATGTCCTTCTTGTCATATATAACCTTTTTTGATTTAAAGTCTACTTTGTCTGATATTGGTATAGCTACTCCTGATCTCTTTTGGTTACTATTTGAATAGAATATCTCTTTTACTTTCTCAACTTGTTTGTGTCTTTGGATTGCATGTGTTTTTATCCAGTCTGCCCATCTTTGTCTTTTGATTGGAGAGTTTAGTCCACTTACATAAATTACTGGAAATAAGGACTTCCGTATGTGATAATTCACTTCTCTCTTGCTGCTTTCAAAATTCTGTCTCTGTCTCTTGATAGTTTGATTAAAACGTGTTTCAATGTGGGTCTCTTTGAGTTCATTTTATTTAAAGATTGTTGAGCTTTTTGGATGTTTATATTCATGTATCTCATCAAGTTTGGGAAGATTTCAGCCATTATTTTTTCAAATATTCTCTCTGCCTTTTCTCTCTTTCTTCTAATACTGGGACTCCCAGATGCATATGTTCTTCCGATTGATGGTATCCCACAGGTTCCTTAGGATCTGTTCACTTTTCTTCAGTCTTTTCTCTTTCTGTTCATAGCCTTGATAATTTCCATTCTTCAAGTTTGACGAATCTTTGTTCCTGCCTGCTCAAATCTGTGTTTGAATCCCTCTTTGAATGAAATTTTCATTCAAAAATTTGAATGAAATTTTTCATTTCAGTTTTTGTACTTTTCAGCTCCAGAATTTCCTTTTGGTTTCTTACCTCTTTATTGATGTTTCCATTTGGTTCACACATTGTTTCCTTGACTTTTTCCACATCTTCTTTGAGTTTGCTGAGAAACTTTAAGACAGCTGTCTTAAAGTCTTTGTCTAGTATATCTGCCATTAGGTCTTTTTCAGGGACAGTTTCTATTGATTTATTTTTTCCCTTTGAATAGGCCATACTTTCTTGTTTCTTTGTATGCCTTATAAATTTCTGTTGAATACTGGACATTGGAATCTTATAATGTGATAACGCTAGAGGTAAAATTCTCCTTCCTTTAGGGTTTTTTGTTTGTTTTAAATTGTTATAGGATGTCTCCATGCCAGGGATTAGCCTGAGGTATACACGTATGGTCTTCTCAGATATTTTCTGAGCCTGTACCTTTCCCTGGGCCTGTGTGTTGACTTTCTGAATACTCCTGTATATGTGAACGTCCTAGTCTGGCTCCCAAATGGGAAAAAGAAAACGTAAAAGAGGGGGAAAAAAGGCACCAGCCCATTAACTCTCTAGAAGTCACTTCAGCCTGAGAGGTGGGGCCCTGCAACAGTGGCAGTGGGGTTTGCAACAATGGCTTCCTGCTTCTGTGTCTGCACCTCCACAATTAGAAGCAGGAATCAGCTATCTGAGCACAGATTCCCCAGTGTTTGGAGGACAAGGTCCTTATTCCCCACCTTGGCTCCACAAACTTTATGTAAGCTGCTCAAGGAATGAGTGCATGGCTACCTGCTAGGGGGCTGAAGGTGGGGAAATGGGTAGTTGCTACCATGGTAAGAGGTGAAATAAATCAAATTTGACAGTTCAAACCATCCCCTAGAAGCTGCAAGCCTTCAATGAATTCCTGAGTTCCAAAATACAGTTGACCCTTAAACAATGTCAGGGTTAGGGGTGCCAACCAACCCTCCATGCAGTTGAAAATCCATGTATAACTTAACAGTCGGCCCTCCATATGCTTGGTTCCTCTGTATCCATGGTTCCGCATCCACAATCAACTGCAGATTGAGTAGTACTGAAATATTTACTACTGAAAAAAATCCATGTTTAAATAGACCCATGCAGTTCAAACCTGCGATGTTCAAGGGTCAACATCAGACAGATTCTGCAAGTCCAACTGTTGTCTAGGTGGGGAGATAGATTCCTGGTGCTTCCTACTCCATCTTCTCTCTAGCTCTATCACTGATTAATCTTAAATGTTAACCTAGCCTTGCATTCCTTAAATAAACCCAACTTGGCTGTTGTATTTTATCTTATTAAAAAAATTGTTGGATTCAAATTGCTCATATTTGGTAAGGATTTCTGTATCTATATTCATGGTAAGACTGGTTTGTCACTTTCATTTCCTGTGAAATCTTTCACAGGTTTTGGTATTAAATTAACGCCCATAAAATTAGTTGAAGAATCTTTATAAGACTGGTAATACTTCTTAGCTTTTGATAGAATTCAGTAAGTCCTTTTGGCTCTTTTATTTGTGGGAAGGCTTTTCATAACAAAGTCAAGTTCTTTAGGAGTACAGGTCTAGATTTTCTATTTCTTTTTTTCCTTTTCTATTTCTTCAGATTTTTTTAAAGCATAACTTTCAAACATAGAAGAGAAATATCATAAATACATATCTTGATGAGTTTTCAGCAACTTACGCTTACCTGTATATCTGGTACCTAGACTGAGATAGAGAACATTACATCAGCACCTAAGAATCTGGGTGTCTTCACTCCAGTCACCAACCTACCCTCAAAGAGTAACCTCTATTTGATTTCTATAAGCAATGATTAAATTTGGGATCATGGAGTATATATACTTTTAGGTCTGAATTTTTTTTTCTCAAATTATGTTTGTGAGATTCTTCTATCTATACTTTTGTGTGTAGTTGGAGATTGCTCATTTTCATTACTGTAGAATATTTCATTTTGTGTGAATATGTCATATTTATGTAGGCTCTGATGGGTATTTGGATAGTTTCAAGTTCTTAGTTATTTAGTATAGTATTTCCAACTTATCTAGTACATTTCTTTGGTAAACATACGTAAAATTTCTGTTGAGTATATATCTAGGAATGAGACTTTTGGGTCCTAAGTTATGTGTATGTTCAGCTTCAGGAGATACTGTAAACAAGTTTACCAATGTGGATGTACCATTTGCACTCCTATCAGTGTTATGAGCTTCAGTTTTTCCACATCCTTGCCAACATTTGGTATTTTTTCATTTTAGCTATTTTAGTATAACATATGACCTTGTGGTTTTAACTTGCATTTCCATGATTAAGCATTATCTAAAATGTTTATTAACTATTTGGATCCTCTTGTGAAGTGTCTAAGTCCTTTGCTCATTTTTCTACTGGGTTGTCTGTGTTAACATTTTTAATGTCCACTGGATGTTTAGTGATATTCCCATTTTCATTCTTGATGTTATTTATGCCTTTAAAATTTTCTTTCCTTGATATTTCTTATTAAATTTTTTTCAAAGAAAACATTTTTGATTTGTTAATCCTCTCTACCATATGTTTGTTTTCTAGGCCACTACATCCTCCAAATTTATTTACTTGACAATTTTGTTACCATTGAGTTCAAAACATTTATTAACTTATGGAGTGACTTATTCTTTGATCCACAGAATTTCCAAATATTTGGGGATTTTCCAGTGATCTTTTAATTATTCATTTCTACTCTAATTTCATCATGCTCAGAGATATTTGTTTTTAATCATTTGAAATCTGTGGCTTAGCATATAATTAGTTTTGGTAATTATTTTAAGTGCACTTGAAATCAAGGTGTAACTTTTGCAGATGTTGAGTGCAGTGGTCTATGTATGTCAGTTAGGTAAAGTTTCTAAATTGTGTTGTTGTATATCCTTATTTATATTTTTATTTGTCTGTTTTCTTATTCTATTCCTCTGTGATTCTTTTGTTACGTTCGCCCACTATGACTGTGGAATTATTATTTTTCCTATACAGCTGTTAATTTGTGCTTTAGATATTTTGAGGCTGTGCTACTAAAAGTGCAAAACAAATGTATAAATATATCTTCGTAATGGAGTGAACCTTTAACTTCTATGAATGTTCCTCTTTATCTCTAGTAATACTTCTTACCTTAGAGTATACTTTGAAAGTAGTATAAACCAGCTGAATTTATTTAGTGTTTGTATGGTATATCCCTTTTTTCTATTCTCTTTTAGCCCTTCCATAGACTAATAATTAAGGTATGTCTTATAAAAGCAACATATAATTGATGGGTTTTATAGCACACTATCCCAAAATATGGTACCTTGGCTTGAAGGAATTTGAAAAATGACAGGTACAGGAAGGACTCTCTGACCTTCCCCTGAAGCAGGTCAATAAGATCCTCATGTGAGAGGTGACCTCCCTATACCTGAAGAAAAGGACTATCCTTATCTCTGATGATGGAGGGAAGCTGAGAAGAATTTGAATGAACAAGCCTTACTAAGTTTCCATTAGTTTACTACTCTTAAGTCATATTGTCTGGTCCTATCACATTTTCCCATCACTCTCCACTCATCTAACCTAGTATAAAAATGTTCAGGTTTAACCATTCCTTTGGGTTTTCATTTTCTTATGAAGGTCCTATGTCATGTAAAACTTAAATAAATTTGCATGCTTTTCTCTTGTTCATCTGTCTTTTGTTACAGAGGCCCAGCTGAGAACTTGGAGGAATAGAAGGTAAAGATTCTTTTCCTTTTCTACAAAAGCAACATATAGTTATTTCTCATTCCTCTATTCTGCCAAGTTTTGTATTTTAATTGGACCATTTAGTCTAGAATTTAATTAATGAAACATGTGGGTTAATTTATACTATCCTACTATCTGTATCCTTTTGCCCCACCTATACTATGTTTCTATTTGCTTATTCCTCTCTTCTTTTAATATTTATTTAAATTCTATTTTTTGTCCTCTATTAGGTAAATATTTATACATTATTTTATTCTCTTAATGGTTACCCAGAGCTGCACTGCCCAATTAAGTAGGTACTGGACACATGTGACTATTTAAACTTAAAAATTCTAACATATGTTACTTTATACTTTAGTATATTAACGTTGACGATTATGATAGTTAATATCAAGAGTGCTTATTTAATCCTCACAACAACCCTCTGAGTGGATATACTATTATTACCTGCATTTTACAGATAAAGGAATTGAGATGCAAGAAGGGTAAGTAAATTACCCAATCTAATAAGTAACAGAGACTGGATTTGTACTTAGAGGCTGTGCCTTAGGCATTTACACTTACATGATATTTTCCATGGATTTGGGTTTAATAAAAATGGAGATTGGGTAAAGTTGTGCAATCTGTAATCTCTTTATGGCATTTCCAGACACATCGAGGATACAGTGTTTGCCCTAAAACAGAGGGAATAGGGAAGAAAAACAAGTGAACCAAGTATTTTCAACTATATCAAAGGTACATTTCCTACAAGTACAAAATCTGAATTATGATGTTTGGATCCTGTTCACTTTAAGCAAACTTGTCATTTCTGTTACGAAGACAATGAATAATGACTATGGATAACTGGTTTTCCATTCTCAAATATTACATTTAAAAAGGAATGAAAATACAGTTCCCTTACCCCTAGCTTTCACAGATCAGTAATCTCTCAAAACGGCAACCAATATGGGGTTCCTATCTTTTACTTCGCTGAGAAAGGGCACTAAAAAATACCCTAAGCGACCATCTTACCACAACCATCATTTCATAAAAGAATATATGATCAGGGCTTCCCTGGTGGCACAGTGGTTGAGAGTCCGCCTGCCAATGCAGGGGACAAGGGTTCATGCCCCGGTCCGGGAAGATCCCACATGCCGCGGAGTGGCTGGGCCTGTAAGCCATGGCCGCTGAGCCTGCGCGTCCGGAGCCTGTGCTCCGCAACGGGAGAGGCCACAACAGTGAGAGGCCCGTGTACCGCAAAAACACACACACACACAAAAAAACAAAAAAACAAATAAAAAAAGAATATATGATCAAACAAGAATGTAAAAGTGTAGGATAAAGGCGAATCTTTAAAACTGAATAAATTTAAATTTATAAAACCTCACTACCACTCTATTTTTCATCTTACTGGTGACCAGTAAAAACTTTATCACAAACTGAAGCATTTGGAAACCCCAATTCTGAATTTAAGACGCTTTCCTGACATGCTTAAATTCACTGCCAAAGGCCATTAAGATTTTTAGTAAAGATGAGCATTTCCATGTTAAATAGGGTAGTACTTCTAATTTATCAAACAGATTTTATTATAACATTTAAAGTCAGGTACTACCCCATAATGCGTCTTGTAATCTAAGGGCTTGAATCCACCCGAATGAATGATAATTTCAACTCAGTAGGACTATTTAAAATAAAAAAATTAATATTTTATGAATATTTCAAACATACAGAAGGTAAATAACATATATACCTGTACCCACCACCTCCTTTTATTAGATATTACTATTTTACCTCATTGCTTAATTTTAAAAAACTACATTGAAACATTAACATTCTATCTTGTTTGCTTTATTTTACCTCCCTGTATATATATGTACACAATAGTTTAACAGTAAATTGCAAACATAAACCTTCTTTACCCCTTATTTCCTAAACACAATGACATCTCTTAAATAACCACAGTATAATTTCAGTTGGTCATCTAGTATCCTTTACTGAAAAAGGAAAAAAAGTATTCTTGCTCTAGGGTCCAATCCAGGACCACACATTGCATTTAGTTGTATTGTCTCTTTAGCCTCTGTCAATCTGGCACAGTTCTTTAGTCTTTGTCTTTCATGATCTTGATATTTTTCAAGAGTACAGAACATTCTTTTTTCATAGAATATGCCTCAACCTGGGTTTGCCTGAAGTTTCCCATCAGATGGCAGGATACACATTTTCGGTAGGAATACCACAGAAGTGATGTTGCATCCTTCTCAGTCCATCATATCAGGAAGCATAAGATGTCTACTAGTGATGTTAATTTTGATCACTTTTTAAAGGTTTTTGTCTGCCAGGTTTAGATTACTATTTTCCTTTTGTAGCTGATAAGTATTTGGGGCAAGGATATGTTGAAACTATGTAAATATCCTGTTTCTCATCAGGTATTGATTCACTCATTAATTTTAGCATACACTGATGATTCTTGCCTGAAACAATTATTATCATGGTGGTTTTCAAGAGAACTCTCCTAATTCCATCATTCCTTCTAACCTTATTAGCAGACATTCTAATAATGTAAGGTAAAGCTTTCCCTTCTATCTACTTATCTATTCATTCATATATTTATTTATACCATGTATTTATTTATACCATTATACCATTATGGACTCTTGGATTCTTGTTCTCTGTTATAATCAGTTATTATCATTTATTTTAATATTCCAATTATGCCAGACTTGGCCACTGTGGGGCCTTACAGGTTGGTTTCAGTGTCTTTTTGACATATTTGTATCATTCTTTAAGCACTTCCTTAGTTTTCTGACAGAGCAAAATGTTCTAGGCTCATCTTGTACTTTCCCAGTGGAATCAGCCATTATTCTAATGAGTTCTGGACCTTTTTAATGGAGGATAGTATTTAGAAGCCAAGATCTAGACACTAGATATTCTCATTGTTTACTGACGAGTCATCATTTTTAGGCCTCCTTTGTGGACAGAGCAAGAAAACATATATACACATTTATATTTCTATATCTGTATTAAGATGCATGGGTTTATATTCATATCTCTAATTCCAATCCAATTACCATAGAGCTTATTCTACCCTCTCCCCTTTCCATATTTCTAAAATCCCTTCTTTGACAGTGAGAAATCTAGCTCCCATCAATTGTCAATATATTAATTTATTTGCTCAACTCTAAAATATACCTTAAAGTAGTTTCAGACCTATTAACCCATACCACTCTAATTAGAGTTCAATATTTGTTCATAGGCTTTCTGTCTTTAGCCTGTCTTCAAGGATTATTGGGATTAAGACTTCTCCCCTCCCTTCCTCTCTTCAATGAAGTTATTTGAAAATTAATTTAAAAATAACTATTTGAAACAGACTAGGTTTAGTCTGCTCATATATCATTCTGCTTTCCCCTCATCTTCTCTTTTTGTTTTTTTAATATACAAAATGTTAACACAGTTCTAAAGTCAAAATTATACAAAAAGGTATACTTGGAGAAATGCTATACCTCCATCCCTTCTACCTCAATCCCAATCTCCCATCCTTTCCACTCCTCCCTCGTAGGTAACTGATCTCAGGTTTGATTTATCATTTTTATATCTTATTTTTGTGTGAATTGTGTATTTATATCTTTTGTCCATTTTCTAATAGATTCTGGTCTCTATTCGCTCAATTTTTAAGAGTTTTTAATATTCGGGAATATCAGCCCTTTTCTTGAAGATTTTTTGTCAGTTGTTTTTTGACATTGGTAATGGTGTTTTCTCTTAGTTTTAGGAAAAGTTTTTTGGTCAAGCAAAAGTCTTTTTGTTTTCATGTGTTCAGAAGTTATCAGTCTTTTACTGCATCTGAATTTTGATTCACGGTTAAAAAACCTTCCCTATGCCCAGGTTATATTTTCTTCTGTCAATTATATTAGAGCCAATTTTTGTGTATGGTGTGAAGTATGGTTCTTTTATTTATTTATTTGGTTGCACTGGGTCTTAGTTGCAGCACCTGGGCTCCTTAGTTGCGGCATGCAAACTCTTAGTTGCGGCATGCATGTGGGATCTAGTTCCCTGACCAGGGATTGAACCCAGACCCCCTGCATTGGGAGCATGGAGTCTTACCCACTGTGCCATCAGGGAAGTCCCCCAGAAGTATGGTTCTAATTTACCTTTTCTCCAGTTGTTCCAGCACTATTTACTTAAAAGCCCATTATTAAAAGCCCCAGTGATATGAGATTGCACCTTTGTCATATACTATATTTTCATATGAGTTTGGGTCTTCCTGGATTCTCTTTTCTATTCTACTCGTCTTTTTGTCCTATTCATGGGTCATTAACACACTGTTTTAATTAAGAAGTCTTAACAGTATTCTTTAATATCTGGTAGGGCTAGAATCTCTTGTAGCTTTTCTTTTTGTGTGGTCCTGGCTTCTCTTATGAACTTCAATTCAATTTGTCTAACCCCATAAAAAAGCTGGTAGTTATTTTTACCGGGATTGTGTTCATATATAAAATCAGCTTAGACAGAACTGGCAGCTTTACAATGTTGAATTGTCATAGCTAAGAACAAGGGATGTCTTTACATTTGATCAAGTCTAATATTCTGTCTTTCAGGAGTGTTTTACAGATTTCTTCATGTAAGTCTGCATATTTCTCATTAAGTCTACTAAGTATTTTACATGCTATTTCTTACATTATAAATGGGGTTTTCTCTATAATAATCTTCTGATTACTGTTCATGTAAAAGAAAGCTATTAATTTCTGCATATTAATTTTATATGCTACCTTACTCTAGCTTTTTATTTTGTCTTTGATTTTATAAGTCTTTAATTTTATAATAAATTTATATTTTACAAAATAAATTTTGTATGGTTTCTAGGTTACTATATTATCTGAAAACAGAGATAGTTTTATTTCTTTTCCAATTCTTATGCCTCTGATTGATATGTATTGTGTAATAGCATTGACTAGTACCTTGAGTAGTAGTAGAGATAACGGACATCCTTGCCTTGCTCCTATCATAATGGCACTGCCTCAATGTTTCTCCCATTAAGGATTTCGATCTGTCCCTCTCAATCTTTTTCTTTTTTCTCTTAAAAAAAATAACAACAATCTCTGTATTTCTGAGATTTCCCCCTCCCAGTAGAGGTACTGGATTTTACCAAATGCTTTTCAGGCATCTGTGAATATATGATTTTTCTCTTTAGATCTGTTAATGTGGTAGATTACATTAATGGATTTCCTAATATTGAGCTGACTTTAAATATCTTTAATCCCATTTGGTCATGGTATATTATTTTTGCAATGTGGTACTGGATTCTGTTTATTAAAATATTTAACACTTTTGTATTAATATTTATCAGTGATACTGATCTATAATTTTCACTGTCTTCATCAGGTTTAGATATCAATATCAGACTTGCTTCATAAAAAGATGCTCTTGAACAGTACTTATGGAGCTTTAGGATGATCTAACTTTTCAAGATTTATTAGAATTCCCCCATGAAGTCATCTGGGCCTGATGCTTTTTGTGGCGTAGTTTCTTGATAACTTGCTCTATTTCTTCTAAAGATTTCTTCTTCTATAGAAATCTTTCCATCTCTAATAGGTCAATTTTGGTAAACTGTATTTTTCTAGGAAATTATCCATCTCAACCAAGTTTAAAATTTTATTTATATAAAGATATGCAATACAGTCTTTTATGATTTCATAATATTTCAATGGTTATGCCCCCTTGTCATTTCCTGTGTCTAGTGTGTGATTTTCCCCTTAAAAAAAAAATCAGGTTAGCTAGTAGTTTGTCTATTGTGTTATTTCTTTCTAGATCTTCTGCTTTTCTATTCTCCACCTTAATTTCTTACAAAAATCCATTTTATTAATTATTTTTATTATAAAGAATATGTATGCAAGTGACAAAAATCTTAAGTAGTTCAGAAAGCATATAATGTTAAAGATACAAGTTCTGTTTTCCCCCAAAGCACTAGGAGGAATGTCAGTTAAAAGAAAAAAAAGGCTTGGTTAAGGCATAACTGATATACAATAAACTGCAGATATTGAAAGTATACAATTTGGTAAGTTTTGACATGTGTATACACCTTGAAATCATCACCATAATCAAAATAATAAATATATCAGTCACTCCCCAGTTTCATGCCTCTTTGTAACCTCTCCTTCCTGTCCTTCTCCAAGCAACCACTAGTCTGCTTTTTGTTACTATAGATTTGTATGAAATTTCTAAAACTTTATATAAGTACAGTTATTCAGTATGTAGTTTACTGTCTGGCTCCTTTCACTTAGCATAACTACTTTGGGATTCATCCATGTTGTTGTGTAACATCAACAATTTATTACTTTTTATTGCTGAGTAGTAGTCCATTACATGAATATACCATACTTTGTTTATCCATTCACCAGATGAGGGACATCTGGGTTATTTCCAGTTTTTGCCCATTATAAATAAAGCTGTTACAAATATTCATGTTAAGTCTCTGCATGGACATATGATTTCTTTCCTCCTATCTCTGTCAAAACTTGGTAATGGTCAGTTTAAAAAAACTTAGCCATTCCAATGGGTATGTAGTGGCTCCTTATTAAGGTTTCAATCTGCATTTACCTAATGAATGACTGTGTTGAGTATCTTTTCACGTGTTTATTGGCCATTTTTATATCTTCCTTCGAGAAACGTCTTTTCAAATACTTTGTTCATTTAAAAATAGGGTTGTCTTTATTATTGTGAGGAAAGAGTTCTCTACATATTCTAGATACAAATCTTTTATGAAATATATGATGTGAAAATATTTTCTCCTAGTATATGGCTTGTCTTTTTATTCACCTAACAGTGCTTTTTTCTTTTTCCCCCAAGAGCAGAAGTTTTAATCTTGATGAAGTCCAATTTATCATTTTTTTTCTTTTATGGATCGTGCTTTTGGTATATTATCTTAGGAATCACTGCCAAACCCAAAGTCATGAAGATTTTTCCTATGTTTATAGTTCTAGGATTCAGATTTAGGATCTATTTTGAGTTAATTTCTGTGTATGGTATGAGGCGTGGCTAGTCAATTGTTCCATCACCATTTGTTGAAAGAATATCCCTTTCTCCACTGAATTGCCTTTGCACCTTTGACCACAGCTGTCCATATATATGTGGGTCCGTTTAAGGATTCTCTAGTATGTTACACTGATCTACCTTTTTTTTTTGCGGTACGTGGGCCTCTCACCGTTGTGGCCTCTCCCGCTGTGGAGCAGAGGCTCCGGACGCGCAGGCTCAGCAGCCATGGCTCATGAGCCCAGCCGCTCCGCGGCATGTGGGATCCTCCCAGACCAGGGCATGAACCCTGTGCACCGCAACGAAGTAGTAGTGTCCCCTGCATCGGCAGGCAGACTCTCAACCACTGTGCCACCAGGGAAGCCCTGATCTACCTATCTTCATGCCAATATCTTTATGCATACCATCTTGATTAACTGTATTTTTATAAATTTCAAAATGAAGTAGTGTGAGTCCTTCAGCTTCGTTCTTTTTCAAAGTTGTTTTGGCTATTTTAGATCTTTTGCATTTCCATATGAACTTTAGTATTATTATCATGTCAATTTCTACAAAAAGAACTCCTGGGATTTTTGATTGGGGTTGTACTGAGCCTAAAGTGCAAGTGAACAAAACTGATATCTAAACAACACTGAGCCTTTCAATCCATGAGCATCGTGCATCTCTCCATTTATTTAGGTCTTTAATTCTCTCAGCAATGCTTTGTAGTTTTTAGTGTACTGACCTGCAAATATTTTTGGTCAGATTTATCTCTAAGTATTTAATATTTTTTTAATGCTACTACAAATAATGTTTTTTAAAATTTCGATTTGGTCTAGTATATAGAAATACAATTGATTTTTGTATATTGATCAACACTGTATCCTTTGATCTTGCTAAACTTATTTACTAGTTCTAGTAGCATTTTTTTTTCTTTTTGTAGATTCTATCAGATTTTTTACATAGACAATCATGTTGTCTGCAAATAAGGACAATTCTACTTCTTCCTTTCCAATCTGGATGACTTTGATTTCTCTCTCTTGTCTTACTGCACTGGCTAGGACCTCTAGTACAATGCTGAAAACAAGTGGTAAGAGTGGGTATCCTTGACATGTTTCTGATTTTAGGGGGAAAACACTGAGCTTCTTTTATCATTAAGTATGATGATAGGTGTAGGATTTTTAGAATATTATTTATCAGTTTGAGAAAGTTCTTTTCTATTCCCAGTTTGTGGAGAGTTTAATCAAGAATGGATGTTGGGGGACTTCTCTGGTGGTGCAGTGGTTAAGAATCTGCCTGCCAAAAAAAAAAAAAAAAATAGAATCTGCCTGCCAATGCAGGGGACACAGGTTTGATCCATGGTCCGGAAGATCCCACATGCTGTGAAGCAACTAAGCCTGTGCATCACAACTACTCAGCCTGTGCTCTAGAGCCCGTGAGCCACAACTACTGAAGCCCGTGTGCCACAACTACTGAAGCCTGCGTGCTCCAGGGCCCATGTGCTGCAACTACTGAGCCTGCGTGCTGAAACTACTGAAGCCTGCGCGCCTAGAGCCCGCTCTCCGCAACAAGAAAAGCCACCGCAGTGAGAAGCCTGTGCACCGCAACGAAGAGTAGCTCCCACTTGCCGCAATTAGAGAAAGCCCGCGCACAGCAACGAACACATAATGCGGCCAAAAAAAAAAAGGATGTTGGATTCTGTCAAAGCTTCTTCTAAACTATGGATATAATCATATGGTTTTCCTTTTTTAGTTTAATATGGTGAGGTAAACCGACTGCTTTCTCATGTTTAAATTTACCTGGAATTCACTGGATAAACCCTAACTTGGTGGTTATATTATCTCTTTTATATTGTTAGATCAAATTTGTAAAAATCTTGTTTAGAAATTCTGCATCTATGTTCACAGAAATTGGTCTGTAGTTTTTTTGGTAATGTGCAGTCAGGTTTTGAAATCTAGGTAATGCTGGACTCAGAATAAATTGGGAAGCACTCCCTCTTTTTAGATTTTATGGTAGAAAATGGGTATTATTTCTTCCTTAAGTGTTTGGTAAAATTTATTAGTGAAGCCACCTGGGCCTGGAGTTTTCTTTGTGGAAAGGTTTTTAAATACAAATCAATTTCTTTAACAGATGTAGGGCTATTCAAATTATCTATTTCTTCTTGAGCTTAAGTAGTTTATTCCTTTCAAGGAATTTATCCTTTTCATCTAAATTGTTGAACTCAGTGGTATAAAGTTGTTACTAATTTCTGACTTTTCTTTAAATATTTGTAGATTTTGTTATTTCTCTCATTCCTGATTTTGGTAATTTGTGTCTTCTCTCCTTTTTTCTGACCAGTCTGGTTAAAGGTTTATCAATAACTTTGATCTTCTCAAAGGACAAGTTTTGGTTTCATCGATTTTATCTACTGCTTTTGTTTTCTTATTAGTTTCCTCTCTGATCTTCATTTTCTTCCTTCTGCTTACCACATAATTTCTGCTTTTATTTATATCATGTTCTTCCTTTATCTTTTTCTAGTATTTTACACTAGGGATTTGGTTTATTTATTCTCATTCATAAAAAAAATTTATTTAATTTTATTTTTGGCTGCGTTGGGTCTTCGTTGTTGCATGCAGGCTTTCTTTAGTTGTGGTGAGTGGGGGCTACTCTTCGTTGCGGCACGCAGGCTTCTCATTGTGGTGGCTTCTCTTGTTGCAGAGCACGGGCTCTAGGCACGTGGGCTTCAGTGGTTGCAGTGCGCAGGCTCGGCAGTTGTGGTTCACGGGCTTAGTTGCTCTGCAGCATGTGGGATCTTCCCCAACCAGAGCTCAAACCTGTATCCTCTGCATTGGCAGGCAGATTCTTAACACTGTGCCACCAGGGAAATCCCTACTCGCATTCATTTTTCTTTGGAAAAGTTCTTAAGGCTATGAATTTTCCTTTGATCAGTGTTTTAAATGTATCCCATGGATTCTGGTATGTACTACTTTCATTTTTAAGAAATTCTGTAATTTCATTTTGTATTTTCTCCTTCACTTAAGAGTTAAGAGGTGGCTTTAAATTTTCTAACTGGGAGAGAGACTGGCCAAGATGGCAGAGTAGAAAGACCCTGAGCTCACCTCCTCTCATGAGCACACCAAAATCACAACTACCTGCAGAACGACCATGTATGAAAAAGATCAGAACTTACCAGAAAAGATCTACAACTAAACACATAGAGAAGGAATGACAACAAGACAGGTAGGAGGGGTGTACTTGTGATATAATCAAGTTGCATACCCCTGGATGGGTGACCCATTAACTGGAGAATAATTATATTACAGAGGTTCTTCCACAGGAATGAGAGTTCTGAGCCCCTGGGGACCCTGCACCAGGAAGACAAGTCTCCACAGCATTTGGTTCTGAAGGCCAGTGGAGATCAATTTTGTGAGTCCCAAAGGACTGGGGGAAATAGAGACTTCACTATTAAAGGGTGCACACAAAATCTCACATGCACTAGCACCCAGGGCAAAAGCAGTAATCTGATGGGAGCCTGGGCTGACCTACCTGCTGGTCTTGGAGAATCTCCTGGAGAGGTGGGGTGGCTGCCACTCACCCTGGGGACACAGACACTGGTGGCAGCCACACGTGGGAGTTTTCTACCACGTGGACACTGGTGTGGGTGGTCGTCATAGTGGGATCCTCCTTATGGCTCATTAGTGCCAAGAACTGGCCCCACCTAACAGCCTGTAGGTGCCAGTGCTGTGATGCCTCAGGCCAAACTAACTGGGTGGGAATACATCTCCACCTATCAGCAGACAGGTTGCCTAAAGACTTCCTGAACCCACAGTCACCTCTAGACATGCCCCTGCCCAAGAGAGGGCCATGACCCAGCTACATCTACCAGTGGACAGGCACCAGCTCTGCCTTCCAGGAAGCCTGAACTAGCCTCTAGACCAGCTTCACCCACCAGGGGGCAGACACCAGGTGCAAGAAAACCATAATCCTGCAGCCTGCGGACCCAGCCTGCCCACAGAAGGCCAACAGAAGCTTTGGGACTCCCCAGACACTGTGACCAACTGTATGAGGAACCGCTCTGCCACCAGTGATCTGACACCAGCTCTGGGATCCCATGGCCCTGCAGCCAGACTCCAGGACCTGGCTTTGCCTGCTAGTAGTCCGGCACTAACCCCGGGACCTGGCTTCACCCAACAGTGGGTGGACAACAACCCCCGAGTCTTTTGGGTCCTAACTCTGCCCATCAGTGAGCTCACATAAGCCCTGAGGCATCCTGGGGTTCTGCAGTCACCCACTGTGTGACCAGGCCACGCTAACCAACAGCCAGCAGTCAGCAGTACAAGGCAGGGCCTGTCAACTAACCGGGCTAGGGGCCAACCAAGCCTACCACACTGCCCACATAGTCAGCCTCTCACAACAGAATGACCCCCCTTCATAGGGGGATCATCTGAAGCATGTATCTTGGGTGACGAGATGGGAGTGTGCTGCTGGGACACATAGGGCATCTCTTACAGAAGGCCACTTGTCCAAGGCTGGGAAATGTAACCAACCTACCAGATACATAAAAATACAAATAGCAACTTAGATAAAATGAGGTGGCAGAGAAACATGTTCCAGACAAAGGAACAAGATAAAACCCCAGAAGAAGAACTAAGTGAAGTGGAGATAGGCAATCAACCCAAGAAAGAATTCAAGGTAATGATTGTAAAGATGATTACAGAACTTGGGAGAAGAATGGATGCACAGAGTGAGCAGGTAGAAGTGTTTTTTTTTGGGGTGATTTGTGCAGCTTGTGGGATCTTAGTTCCCCAAGCAGGGATTGAACCTGTGCCCTCTGCAGTGGTGTGGAGTGCTAACTGCTGGACCATCTGGGAATTTCCAAATTAGAAGTTTTTAACAAAGAGAAAATATAAAGAACAACCAAACAGAGATGAAGAATACAATAACTAAAATGAAAAGTACACTAGAAGGAATCAATAGTAAACTAAGTGACACAGAAGAATGGATTAGTGAGCTGGAAGACAGAGTAGTGGAAATTATTGCCACTGAAAAGAAAAAAGAAAAAAAGAATGAAAACCAATGAGGACAGTTAAACAGACCTCTGGGACAACATCAAGCACATCAATATTTGCATTACATGGGTCCCCGAAGAAGAGAGAGAGAAAGGGGCTGAGAACATAAATGAAGACATAACAGCTGGAAACTTCCCTAACCTGGGAAAGGGAACAGTCACCCAAGTCCAGGTAGTGCAGAGTCCCAAACAGAATTAATCCAAAGAGGAACATATCAAGACACATTGTAATTAAAATGACAAAAAATAAAGATAAATAGAAAATGTTAAAAGCAGCAAGGGAAAAGCAACAAATAACATGCAAGGGAACACCCGTAAATTTTTGATTTTTCATCAGAAATTCTGCAGCCCAGAACGAAGTGGCATGATATATTTAAAGTGATGAAAGGGAAAAACCTACAACCAAGAATACTCTACCCAGTAAGGCTCTAATTTAGATTTGATTGAGATCAAAAGCTTTACAGACAAGCAAAAGCTAAGAGTTCAGCACCACCAAATCAGTTCTACAGCTAATGTTAAAGGAACTTCTCTAGGTGGAAAAGAAAAGGCCACAACAAGAAACAAGAACATTACAAAATGAAAATACTCAACGGTAAAGGCAAATATACAGTAAAGGCAGTAGGAAGGTTAAAAGAGAAAAGTAGGGCTTCCCTGGTGGCGCAGTGGTTGAGAGTCCGCCTGCCGATGCAGGGGACTCGGGTTCGTGCCCCGGTCTGGGAGGATCCCACGTGCCGTGGAGCGGCTGGGCCCGTGAGCCATGGCCGCTGAGCCTGCGCGTCCGGAGCCTGTGCTCCGCAAGCGGGAGAGGCCACAACAGTGAGAGGGCTGTGTACCGCAAAAAAAAAAAAAAAAAAAGAGAAAAGTAGTAAAATCATCTACATCCACAATAAGCAGTTAAGGATTATATAAAACAATCAGATAAACAGTAATCGTGAAGGGAAGAGAGTACAAATGGCGGGTCTTTAAAATGCATTTGAAATGAAGAGATAAGCAACTTAAAACAATCATGTATACATACAGACTGCTATATAAAAGCCTCATGGTAATCACAAACCAAAAATCTGTAATAGATATACACACAAAAAAGAAAAAAGAATCCAAACATAACACTAAAGGCAGTCATTAAATCACAAGAGAACAAAAGAAGGGAGAAAAAGACATGCAAAAACAACTGCAAAGCAATTAACAAAATGGCAGGAAGAACATACATACTGATAATTATCTTAAATGTAAATGGACTAAATGCTGGAATCAAGGATACAAAAATAAGACTGGTGTATATGCTGCTCACAAGAGACTCACTTCAGATCTAAAGACACACACAGACTGAAAGTGAGGGGATGGAAAAAGGTATTCCGTGCAAATGGAAATAAAAAAAAAGCCAGAGTAGCAATACTTATATCAGATAAAATAGACTTTAAAATAAAGACTGTGACAAGAGACAAAAAAGGACACTACATAATGATCAAGGGATAAATCCAAGAAGACGTAACAAATGTAAATATATATGCACCCAACATAGGAACACTTAAATATATAAGGCAAATTTTAAAAACATAAAAGGAGAAATTGACAGAACACAGTTGTAGTAGGGGAGTTTAACATCCCACTTACACCAATACGCAGATTGTCCAGATGGAAAATCAATAAGGAAATACTAGCCTTAAATGACACAACAGACCAGATGGACTTAACTGATAAAGAGCATTACATCTGAAAGCAGCAGAATACATATTCTTTTCAAGTGCACACGGAACATTCTCCAGGACAGATCACATGCTAGGCCACAAAACAAGCCTTGGTAAATTTATGAAAACTGAAATCATATTAAGCATCTTTTCTGACCACAATGCTGTGAGACTAGAAATCAACTACAGGAAAAAAAACTGCAAAAAACACAAATATGTGAAGGCTAAATAATAAGCTACTAAACCACCAATGGATCACTGAAGCAATCAACAAGCAAATAAAAAATACCTAGAGACAAATGAAAACAAAAACATGATGATCTAATAACTGTGGAACACAGCAAAAAGCAGTTCTAAGAGGGAAGTTTATAGAGATACAAGCTTACCTCAGGAAAAAAGAAAAATCTCAAATAAACAAGCTAACCTTACATCTAAAAGAACTAGAGAAAGAAAAAAAACCCTCCAAGTTAGTAGAAGGAAAGAAATCATAAAGATCAGAGCAGAAATAAATGAAATAGAGATGAAGAAAACAAGAGAAAAGATCAATGAAACTAAAAGCTGGTTCTTTGAAAAGATAAATAAAATTGATAAACCTATAGCCAGACTCATCAAAAAAAAAAGAGAGGGGGTCCAAATCAATAAAATCAGAAATGAAAAAGAAGTTACAACTGACACCACAGAAATACAAAGGATCATAAGAGACTACTAGAAACAACTATATGCCAATAAAATGGACAACCTAGAAGAAATAAACATTCTTAGAAAGGTACACTCTCCCAAGAGTGAAACAGCAAGAAATTGAAAATATGAGTAGACCCATTACCAGTAATGAAACTGTATCAGTAACTAAAAACCACCCAACAAACAAAAGCCCAGGACCACATGGTTTCACAGGTGAATTCTATCAAACATTTAGAGAAGAGTTAACACCTACCCTTCTCAAACTATTCCAAAAGACTGCAGAGGAAGGAATGCTTCTGAACTCATTCTATGAGGCTGGCATTACCCCGATACCAAAACCAGACAAAGATATCACAAGAAAAGAAAAAACTAGAGGTGAATTATCAATGATGAACATACATGCAAAAATCCTAAACAGAAATTTAGCAAACCATATCCAACAGTACATTAAAAGGATCATACACCACGATCAAGTGGGATTTATCCCAGATGCAAGGATTTTTCAGTATACACAAATCACTCAATATGATACACCACATTAACACAATGAAGAATAAAAACCATACTATCATCTCAATAGATGCAGAAACAGCTTTTGACAAAATTCAGCACCCATTATGATAAAGCTCTCCAGAAATTGGGCA
Source organism: Phocoena sinus (assembly GCF_008692025.1). Classification (NCBI taxonomy): domain Eukaryota; kingdom Metazoa; phylum Chordata; class Mammalia; order Artiodactyla; family Phocoenidae; genus Phocoena; species Phocoena sinus. Next base: position 72,072,084 of record NC_045766.1, on the reverse strand, counting down.
CAGAAGGAACATACCTCAAGATAATAAAGTCCATTTACAACAAACCCACAGCTAACATGATACTCAAAGGTGAAAAGCTGAAGCATTTCCTCTAAGGTCAGGAACAAGACAAGGATATCCACTCTTGCCACTTTTATTTAGTAGTAGAAGTCCTAGCTACAGCAACCAGACAAGAAAAAGAAATAAAATGAATCCAAATTGGAACTGAAGAAGTAAAACTGTCAGTGTCTGCAGATGACATGATACTGTATACACAGACTCCTAAACACATCACCAGAAAACTACTAGGGCTCATCAATAAATTTGGTATAAAGTTGCAGGATACAAAATTAACATACGGAAGTGTGTTGCATTTCTATACACTAACAACAAACTATCAGAAAGAGAAATTAATGAAACAATCCCATTTACCAGTGCATCAAAAAGAATAAAATATGTAGGAATAAACCTACCTGAGGAGGTAAAAGACCTGTACTCAGAAAACTATAAGACACTGATGAAAGAAATTGAAGATGACACAAATACATGGAAAGATATATCATGTTCTTGGATTGGAAGAATTCATATCGCTAAAATAAGCATACTATCCAAGGTAATCTACAGGTTCAATGCAATCCCTATCAAAATACCAATGGTATTTTTCACAGAACTAGAACAAATAAATTTAAAATTTTTATGGAAACACGAAAGACCCCAAATAGCCACAACAATCTTGAAAAAGAAGAATGTATGTGTAGGAATCATGCTCCCTGATTTCAGACTATACTACAAAGCTATAGTAATCAAAACAGTATGGTACTGGCACAAAAACTGACATCACTGGAACAGGATAGAAAGCCCAGAAATAAACCCATGCACTAATGGTCAATTAATCTATGACAAGGAGGCAAGAATAAACAATGGAGAAAAGACTTCACTCTTCAGTAAGTGCTGCTGGGAACACTGGACAGCTACATGTAAAACAATTAAATTAGAACATTCTCTAACACTATATACAAAAGTAAACTCAAAATGGATTAAAGACCCAAATGTAAGACCGGATAGTAAAAAACTCCTAGAGTAAAACACAGGCAGAACACTTTTTGAAATAAATCACGGCAATATTTTTTTGGCTCTGTCTCCTAACACAAATGAAATAAAAGCAAAAATAAACAAACAGGACCAATTAAACATAAAAGCTTTTGCACAGCAAAGGAAATCATTGACAAAATGAAAAGACAACCTACTGAATGAGAGCAGATATTTGCAAACAGTAGAACTGATAAGGGATTAATATACAACATATATACAGCTCATACAACTCAGCATCAAATAAACAAATAACCTGTTTAAAAAATGGGCAGAATTGAATAGACATTTTTCCAAACAGGTGATGTAGATGGCCAGCAGGCACATGAAAAGGTGCTCAACATCATTAATCATCAGGGAAATGAAAATCAAACCACAGTGAGATACCACCTCACACCTGTCAGAATAGCTATCATCAAACAGAGCACAAATAACAAATGTTGTCAAGGATGTGGAGAAAAAGGAACCCTTGTACACTGCTGGTGGGAATGTATATTGGTGCAGTCACTGTGGAAAACAGTATGGCGGTTTCTTAAAAAACTAAAAATAGAACTACCATATGACCCAACAATTTCATTCCTGGGATATACCTGAAAAAACAAAAACACTAATTCAAAAAGATACACACACCCCAATGTTCACACCAGCATCATTTACAATTGCCAAGATATGGAAGCAACCTAAGTGTCCATCAACAGATGAATGGATAAAGAAGATGTGGTATATATACACAATGGAATACTACTCAGACATAAGAAGAATGAAATTTTGCCATATGCAGCAACATGGATGGATTTGGAGGGTATTATGCTAAGTGAAGTAAGTCAGACAGAGAAAGACAAATACTGTATGACATCACTTATATGTGGAATCTAAAAACACAACAAACTAATGAATATAAGAAAAAAGAAGCAGACTCACAAATACAGAGAACAAACTAGTGGTTACCAGTGGGGAGAGGAAAGGGGGAGTGGCAATATAGGGGTAGGGGACTTAGAGGTACAAACTATTATGTATAAAATAAGCTATAAGGATATTCTGTACAAAATGGGGAATATAGCCAACATTTTATAATAACTATAAATGGAGTACAACCTTTAAAAACTGTGAATCACTATATTGGACACCTCTAACATATATAATATTGTACATCAACTATACTTGAATATGAATAAATAATAAAAATTTTCCAGTTGGCCAGGCTTTCAGTTTTTGATTTTCTAATAATTTATAGCTTTACTGCATTGTGATCACAGTGTTATTTGTAATATTTCTACTTTGTGGGACCTCCTGATATTTTCTTCTCCACAAGGTTTGCAGAAGAAATAGTTTGCTATGATATGGTGTTACTTTTCTATTTATCAATAATCTGAAGTTTGGATATTATTTGGCAGGCTGAGGTGTGTTTTTTAAATTTTTAAAAAATTTAAAAGAAATACAATATTACAAGTAGAGCTAAAGCTACAGTTTCCTTCCTTTTCTCTCAAAGGAAAACCACTGAATAGCAGCTACATATACACCTGAAGTAGATGTGTATCATTCCCATGCATTTTTTTCCCCAGTAAATATTTTTTTTTAAATTGAGGTACAGTTGATGTACATACAATATTATATAAGTTTCTGGTATACAACATAGTGATCACACTTTTTAAAGGTTATATTCTATTTATAATTATTCTCTGGGCTGTACTATATATCCTCATAGCTTATTTGATATCCATGCATGTTTTTATGTTTATGAAAACACAAAATATGTATTAATGAACTACCTTATGTTAATTAAAGTTTATATGAAGCGTCATCCTGTATATATCCTTTGCAACTTCATTCATTCACCATTATAATTTTGAGATTTATTAATGTGGATACACCTAATTAGTGGATATTTTAGTTTATTCACTCTAGCTTCTGTATCCTACTGCATGAATAAATAACAGTTAATTATCCATTTCCCTTTCCTGAGTCCAATTCTTCACTACTATAAAGTGCTACTATGCACATCATTATACATAATCCTTATGTGTGAATCTCTACTTAGATACCAAGAAATAGAATTTCTGAGTCACAGGTTATGTACATTTATTTGGTATTGCCAAATCGTTCTCAAATAAAGTGCTATTAATTTTACCCCCATTAACAATATCTAATAAGATTTTCTATTTTCCCAAATTCTTGCCATCACTGAACATGCCCATTTTTTCGATTTTTAAAACTAATCACAATTAACCAAACCTCTTATTAAAGAAAGGAGCACTTACAGATGGAAAACTGAGATGTTGAATTACTGCTTTATATTTTGTAGGTATTTCATGACTAAGTCTTAAACTACTATAGTTTTGAAAGTATAAAATAATTTGTTGATGTTTATTTTCTAGGCCCAAAGATTGATTTAAGTATAGCAGCACATCTGGAGTACACTGTTTTGGCTTTACCATAAAACTTCCTTAACTCAATGTCAATATATCATCAGACTGCTTTCAAAAAATCTGTTGCTGTTACAATGTTACTGAGTATTTTTCCACACTGTCTTTTATTAAACGACCATTCAGGAGAAATTTTTGCCTAGTCTCAGTACCAGGAGCCACTTACACTTATCTTGAACATCTGGTTCATTTTTATTGATGATCTTAGCTTCTTAATTATGCTACTTGTTGGAAAGCTAGGGCTAAACACAAGGTCTATCTCTAGCAAATGTACAGGACCCCAAAATAATAACCTCCCCTCCTGCAGAGATTCATGTTATCATTTCTATTCTTATTTTCTTTGTTGCTCTTCTTTTTTTTTTTTTCAGTACACGGGCCTCTCACCGCCGCGGCCTCTCCCGTTGCGGAGCACAGGCTCCAGACGCGCAGGCTCAGCGGTCATGGCTCACGGGCCCAGCCGCTCCGCGGCATGTGGGATCCTCCCGGACCGGGGCACAAACCTGCGCCCCCTGCATCGGCAGGCGGACTCCCAACCACTGTGCTACCAGGGAAGCCCGTTGCTCTTCTTATTCTACTTTATCTTATATATATTTTTCTAAGTCACCTAAAAGTATATATTTAGTTGAATAAATTCATAACATTGCTTAGATTAATCAATGCTGCAACATGTATCTATATTTTTTAAAAAACATGAATTAAAAGTTTCTATCCATCATTCTTTCATACTGTCAAAGGCATATCTGAAAAAAAAAAAAGCATATCTGATTAGAAACTTTATTCTGGGATCACTCTGATGCTTACCTTTTCTGCTACTTCTCGCACAGACTGAACACTTGTTCCATACAGATGGTTGTTATACTGCCCAGCTTCAATGAATTTATGTTCCTGGATATCTTTTTCCATTTGCTCTCTTGAAGTCACAAAATGATAATCTCTTCCATCTACCTCATAATCTCGTTTTGGTCTAGTTGTATCTTTAATAGAAAAGAACTTGAGGAAGTGTTTAATATTAAAAGGCACAACAAAGCCATTTTCTACTTAAAGAATCGTTTTGTAAAGTTCACTACAACAGAGACTGATTTAAATTTGAAAAGTGACAATAATATGGAGGATGAATAACTGATAAAATAAGTATAAACCATTAAAAAATGGTACTGTTTACTTTGACCACACACAGTGACAAAATGTTAAGAACAATAATTAAGAATTTTTATGTGGGTTACTTACGAGGAACACATGATCCAAATTTGTCAGGAAATTCTGAGATCAAGTCATCATTTATCCTGTCTTTCATAGGTCCCAATATGATCACTGGTCGAGTATAATTAACTATAAAAATATACTGCATGTTAAAAGAAATAAACACTTAACAAACATCTGTGTATTCTACTTCACTAGATAACAAAAGTATCCTTAACTGTTATGAAGAATTTATTTTTTATTCTTTCTCCACCAATGATGCCTAACTTGATAGTTTACAAACCTTTATTAAAATCTTACACTTCAGTCAATCTCCTGTTGGAAGTCATACACTTAGATAATTCAACCAAGTTATATTCAGCATTTTAGCAGATAATGTTTCTATACATTGCTAATATCATCTCATTACAAATGAGAAAACACAGTACAGTGTTTTACTGATCCCTTTTCAAGTAGAAACTGTAGGGAAGCAGATCAAAGAAGGGCAAAAAAGAAACTGGGTATAATCATAGTAGTCATCGAGAAAGATGATCTAATATAAGTGTATACGCTGGACTGTAAGGGACCATGTTGGAAGCAGGGAGATTGGTAGTGAAAATGAGACTTAACATTGTGGTAGGCGGGATGAAAGGAGGTTATAAATAAGAAAGGTATGATAAGAATAAATAGGGCCTAGAAACTGACTAGACAAGGGAGATGAGGAATAGAAAGATCAAAGATGATTCCAAGATTTTGAACAAGGATAGTGATACTATTATGAACACTGGAAAGAAGTTGCTTAGGAAATAAAACACCAATATAAAATGATTAGATTTTAATAATCTATGGGCTAAACCATGTTTCATAAAATACATATAGTAAATTTATATATATATATATATATATATATGTATAGTAACAAAAAAGGCTAAAATTCTAATGAAACTTTTTTTAAGGTATGAGATCTATTTTCCAAATTACGTTTTTCCATAAGATTGTAGAACATCAACAGGCTTCACAAACCTTCTTGTTGATTCACTGGCTCATAAGATAAGACATATTCTTCTTGACCACCTATTAGAAAGTTAAAATACAGATGAGAAAATCTATAAAGAAAGCGATACTAATTTAATTCTTTAATATAACATATAAATTACTAGAACTTTCCCAAGAAAAGTAGCAAAGATGTAAAAAAAAGGGTACTTTATAAATTAATTATGGCAAGATTTAGGAAAAAAAGTGATAAATTATCAAGTTTAGTATATGTAAAAACAAAATATAAATGTGCTAGTTAATAACTACCTTTCTGTTATTCCGGGTTTTACAGATTATCAATAGACCGAATTAAAATCTTCACTTGGGATGTCAAGTATAAGCTATTAATTTTTTATTTAGAATCTAAGAGCTATTAAACAGTTCTTTAAAAATTAATACTTTAATGAGCAGTTCTACATATATGCATATTAGGTAATTTTCTGTTATTAATATGCTGCTTTTTTTGGTCCTACCAGGTATAACATATAACATAGCACGAACATTTTTATAATTACAACTATTTTCTAACCAAAAGATTTTAATGCAAAGGTAAAACTAGTGTCACTATTTCATTGATGAAAAAAATTCATTATTATAATAATTGATTTATTCAATTTTCAAAAAATAACATTTTGAGTTAAAAAAAATTTTAGATAAAATTAAATCCTTCCCTTTCAACAAAATGAATCACATAGATAGTAAAGGAGAAAAAACATATTTTGCTTTGATCGTAAAAGCACTTCAGAAGTTAAATTCTCTAGGATTAAATTAAAAGATTAGAGCTTATGAATATCCTAAATAGAAAAGTCTACGAATTATATCTCGACTCAATGAAAATAACTAGAAGAGTTAAAAATTTCAGGAGTTCTTAGCACACACATACACACACACACACACGTGTAGAAAACAAGGAAGAGCTGTTAAATTCAAGTGGTTCAATGAAATCAATATTGCAGAATGTATTTGAAGATTTTCTTCTTGATTATTATGATTCTATAACAATCTTTTCACTAAATTTGTCATTGGTTTATAGTACATGTATGCAGCTGTAAATCTTTTCAATTCATATACCGACATAAATATTCTTTCCAGGTTTAAAGTGTATTTTGTTGTTTTAAAATTTATAATACATAGAAAATATATATTTACAAGCTGCTTTTTTAAGTACTGTATGTAAAACATGTTATCAGAAACATGCAATTTGAATATTCCACACCTAATAATTCATGCAAATGGTGAGACAGACAGTATATACTTTCATTACCTCTTTTTAGTCTAGAAAGCTACTCAGCTACTCTCTGGTGAGTTCTGACTGTAAGTTAATAAAATGCTAAAATATGAGAAATCACATTCCCAAATCACATTCCCATTCCCATACCAAAAAAGAAAATCGTTAAATAACTATTATGCAGCAAAAATAACAACCAATCAAATGAAAGAGGGTTAAAAGTATATACTGTCAATATGAAAAATATTAGAGACTGATATTAACAGGATGGACCTTTTGAGCAGCCATACTCATCTGTAATCAAGATTACTTTCATATTAGACAGCAGTAAAAAAAAAAAGTTAGAAAAGCAATTTTAATTTTTAAAGTGCTACAACTGATAATATTCATGTACTTTCCCCTCCTCCCATGCCCAAATATGTTAAAAAAGTTCACACGCTTATATAGGTCCCTTAATAATATAATACCAAGACAATACCATAAGAACCAAAAAAGAGATCAGTATTACTGTTTAAGCAACTGTTGAAAACTTTCCCTTCGCCATTTCTTATGTTCACCAAAAGCTGGCGATAAATAGTATCTTGACCCACACCAGTATTGGTGACACAGAATAAAAAAGGAAATAAAGCTAATTATAATTTAGCATTACTGAAAAATATTTTTATGATTAGTTAGAAACAGAATTACTAAATAAAATGGCAAAATACAAGTTTACTACTCATTTAACTAGGTATTTACTTCTTATAAAAGATACAAACACACATACACATACTGTGTACACGAATAGCACTTTTGTAAAATGAACTTTTGTAGTTTATGAAAACCTTGGAAATTAACTTCTGTACATAGAGTGTGATTTTATTTATCAAGTAAAGAATTTTACTTGGCTCTACCTGACTTTAAAATATTAAGCACCTAATTTTTAGTTTTCAGAATACATCACTAAGGGAAAAAAACCCCAAAGGATATATTACTTGAGATAACAAAAGAACAAACAACTTAAAACACTTACGGTAACTACTTTCGCTATCACTGGCATTAGAAGTTACATGTTCTGAAATTGCAGGACAATGGAAAAAATAAAGAAAACACAGTGTCATGAGTTTAAAAAAAGCAAATCATCAAAATAAACACAAGGTGACTTAACAAAATGTCGAAATATAAACCACAGATACCCAAAGAGTTTTTAAAAACGTTTCTGATTTTCTTTGAAAAGTTTAATTATTTCAAATAAATGAATATGAATTAGCAAGGAAAAAAATCTGCAGTCAAGGAAAATGTCTCATTTTCTGTTCAACAGTTTATGAACAAAATCTTATTATGAATAGATTATAATAGAATATAACAAAGTGATCCTAAATCAGTCCAACTGTCATCATAAAAACCCCGAAGAGAAAATGTCATTGACACCATTTAATTTAGGTTATGATACAGTAATGACTAACAAAGGAAACAAGTTATATCTGAGCAAACAGATGCCCATTTCAATGAAGTGATATCTTAAAAAATAAATAATCTTGCTTTAGTCCAGCTTCTTTCTTGTTCCTGAAGAGAAATGAAAAGTCATGTCTGAGATCATACAGATAAAGCATTTTGGATATCACAGAGATTCAGATGCCTCAAAAAAAAGTCAAATGGAACGGAATTCTAGAAGGTGGGATTGTATTTTAAAGTAGACTAATATTTCTGAGAAACTCTGCTTTGATAAAACTGACAATGGCTACTTTGCAAAATAAAAAAGATAAAGTAAACACACTCATCTGCTGCCTGGCCCCTCCTTCAAAGTGACCCCCATTTCATAACTTGACTGTTCAGTAAACAACCAGCACTTTTCTCATGTAAATGTAATCTCTTGCACTCTCTCAATACGTGTCTCCTTTGAATTAAAGAAGGTAATTTTATCTATGAAAACTAAAAAACAAAATTTTCCATGGGAGAGAGGTAAAACTAAATTTCTTATGCCAGGCAAAGGAAAAAAAAAAATTAACGGATAAGGAAAAAGCTTGAGGATAGATATCTGCTGTACCGTATCACCCACAGTCTCCTAAAATCAAGTAGCACTACTGAAAAGTTTAGAGAATGGTAGACAGTTCTTGAAATGGTAGTACAGTTCTTGAAAAACTGTCATAGTGAAAAATAAGTCTGTTATTCTAACCTACAAAGACAAGATACAACTTTCTTAATCATTATTATGTATACAGGAGGAACATTAAAAATTACAAGACTGAATAATGTATGATAGCACATATAAAATGGTGGTTTTCTAAAGTTTATATTTAAAAATTTCTTCTCATGTTACCACACAGATGTCAAAACAATCATTTTAAATTGTGGTATAATATTCTATTGGACTGTTACATCATGATTTACCTTACTACATATTTAGATATTTTAGTTTGCTTTAAATTGTTTTCCACAAACATCAACAAATTATTAATGAACGTGTTCATTTACATGGCTTTCACCTTTTGTTCTATTTCCTTAAAATTCATTCCCAGAAGTAGGAATGCCACATAGAAAAAAAAATTCTTAAATTTATACTAGGATTTGTATTACACTCTGCAATCTCTAATATACAAAAGAAAGAAATGTTAGTTATTGCACTCGAGTGAGTGGACGGGAAAGTGGGAGTATAGAAGAAACAAAATTAACCATGATTTGACAATTAGAGAAGTTGGATAAATGAATACTTGTGGGGTTTATTTTATTATTCCTCTACTATTGAATATGTCTGACATGTTATACATGTATAAAAAATTGAAGTTACTAAAATCTCTTTTCTGGGAATTTCCCCTACTCATCTTGAGTTCTCTAAGATTACCAAGAGCTACGAAGCAGTCAAATTCTTCAAGTTCTTTCAAGTATCCTTTAAGTAACTCCTCTACAATAAACTCTTGCTACTTAAAGTATTGTCCTTGGAATGGCATCATTATCATTGTTTGGGAGCTTGCTAGAAAGTTAAAATGCTTTTTTCCTGAAAACTAAAAATAATCTTTTTCAAGGCATGTCATCAAAGAAGATGTTCAAATATCCAACAAGTATAAAAAAGTGTTCAAGCTTATTATCGGGGAAACGCAAATTAAAACCACAACAGATATCTCTATCATCCACCAGAATGACCAAAATGAAAAAACAAAAACAAAACAGGTATGTCAAGCGAGGAGAAAGATATGTAGCAACTGGAACTCACATACTACTTGGGGGTGGGGGTGGGGTAAACTGGTATAACCACTTTGGAAAACTACTTGGCACTATCTACTAATACCTAACATATTATGTATCTGTGATCCAGCAATTCATTTCCTAGGTATTTTCCCAACATAAAAGGCATATATGCATACCAAAAGATATGTATAAAAATGTTCAAAGCAACACTATTCAAAAATAGCCCTAAATATATGTGTTTATTTACAAATCTGAGATATTTGTACAGTTTCATAGTTTACTTTTTTCATTTATATTGTGAGCATTTTCCAGGCCATTATGTTTTAATATGATTTTCAATGGCTATAAAATATTATACTATATAGTAAGTCATACTTCATTAACCACTTCCCAACTGTAAGGCATTTTAGGATTATTTGAATTTTGGGGGTGCTCTACTTTCTAAATAATATTAAACAAAACATCCTGATGTATAAACCTTTGTTTCCACCTCTGATTACATCCTATGGATAAATTCCTTGAAAAAGAATTAGTAGATCAAAAGATATGCTTTTCCAAAAAGGCTGTACCAATTTACACTCCCAGTAGTAATACGTTAAAAGTAGTCATTCCAAAGAACCATCTCCATCACTGGATTCTCCTTTAAAAGCAAAGTCTGTTAAGGTGATGGGTAAAACATATCGTTTTGTTTATTGATTATTAGGGCTGTTAAACATTTCTTATATGCTTATTTCATTTGCTTATCTTTTGAGCATTCTTCTTATATCCTTTGTCCAGTTTTCTAATGGGGAGTGTTTGTTTCTTATTGGTCTGTTAGAAATTTATGTGCAAGAATATTATCCTTTTGACATAGATAGTATAATCAGATTCTTAAAATTTAAATTTTTGTTTATATGTTTGATGATCACAACCATTTCAATTCTCTCTGACCAAGTCTCACCTTTCTAGTCAAACATTTCTTCCTGAGACTATACCATGTGTTTTCTCTTTGCTCTCCCTAAATACGACATATCCTCAGTCTTAAACAATTTTTGGCATCTTAAGAGCTCTGTACCACTCTACTCAAGTAAGTCTTTAAAATAGAAAAAGAAGAGATGTAATAGGAAATCTATGTGCCTAACTGTAGAAGTTTCTGAGGTGTCTACAAAGTGGAAAGCTATAAAAATAAACTGCATACAAAAGACAGGTACAAACCTTGTCTGAAACTGTATAATTTCATTTCTGAGCACCTTATATAACTGCTCCTGAACTACACTTACTTTTAGTCTCTTTTAAAGGAATCTTACCCACTTTTTTCCTCTTGAATTTTTTCAAAATTGCCTTCTAAAAGCATAAAAGCTACACAGATTTCTGTTTCTAGCTTTTTACAAGTATGATAATTTAGTTGTATCCTCCCAGATTTCTACCATACTTTAATTAGTTCTGTTAGTCAAAATTAGTTTTGGAAAGGCAATTTCTATTATTGTTTCATCTACTGTCAACAGGATACATCAATAATTTATTTGATCCTCTTCTTTGTAGAATCATTGAATTCTTGTCTACGAAAAGTATTCTAGGGTACCACTTTTGTTTCCCTCTCTGCTCTTTAATTAAATACCCTACTTTTTCATAGCTTGTGTGAAATTACATGCAGGTATACATCTTTCTTGATATTCAGTGTTATTCCACATCTCTTCAACAGGTTTATCTGGAATAATTTGTCCTTCTGTTTTCAGTCCCTTCATGAGTCCTGTTCCAGCAAGGTTTAATGAATACCAATATGAGGTCACATTTATTTTCTTATATTAAGATCGCACAGGATTTTGCTTAGTTTTTTCCCTGTATCCTCAACTTTAGAATATAGATAACTGAGATCTTAAATAATGCCCTTAACCCACCCTTCTTCCCAGTACTTTCTACTGTATAATAACGAGCATCTTGTCAGCTGCTAGTAATGTTTTATGTGATAATCTCCATCATATCCAGTTTAGAATTTTACTGATATTTTTCTGTCTCCGTCAACCTTTTCTAAATAAAATCTTTTTGATCTGATCAAGTTACCACGTGAATAAATTCTTTCAGTTCTTGTGAGACGAAGCACAGAAACCTACCATTCAAGAGATCTTAAGTCACTGACCAGAAAATTAAATCAACGACATTGGTAATCAGTTATCATTTTTCATTTGTTTCTCTTCCCAAGTCTCAAACCTCAATTAAAATGAGAGATGAAAATACGATGTGGTCAAGGTGTAGTTATCTACTATAAAAATATCAACGTGGGAACCAAATTCTTCATTTAGTTCCTTTTTCCATGAGTTTTCCATAGCTCTCTGATGACTCAACAGGTAACAAAAATATGTGGGTTCATTTGATGATCCACACCACCTCATGATCATTCTCAAAATAAATTATATAGCATTAAGAATCTGTGGAAATATTTTCCAGTTTCTGAAGATTTCACTGATAATTTTTCCCAAAGGTAAGAGATTAAAAAAGGGTGCCACTAGTGATAGTAAATTTGTGGCTCTTGCCAGATCCTAAAATGGCAAATGCATAAATAATAAAGTGTGTGTAATAGAAATAATTACATATAAAGCATACTGCTTTCAATCTAATATAAACTTTTAATTGTTAAAGTTGAAATAAAAGTCAAGTACCTACAGTTAAGGTTAAAAGTCAAGTTAGCATTAATCAGGAAAAAAAATCTGTGAAATTTAATGTTTATTAAGGTAAACTTAGAAAGTTAAAAGATATTGGCTATATCCTTAATGATCAATGAATTATGAAGAAATAAGTTTTCAAGATGCTTAATAATGCAAACGGAAACAACTACTTAGAAAAAAACTTTAGCCTAAAAGATTACCTCTATGAGTCACCATCACCTAAAAGAACTTAGTAATATTTGGTAAAATTTCACATTTAATCAATCTGTAAACATTCACATTTAAAATTTTGTTTGCTAAAATGACTTCTTGTTTCATTCACTAATTCCAACATTTATTAAATGACTCCTACATTATCAGACTCTGTACCAAGCTTTATATGAAGATTAAGTACTAGCTAGAAAATTAAACAGGAACAACACACACAAAAGAACTCCCCCCAAACAGAGACAACACCTTGGTTAAAGAAAAAACAAAGGATAATATTTCTTATAATTCTTTTCATAACTTACAACTTCCTTAAAAAAAAATACAATTTACCTACTACATAGACTGCTACTTGAACTTGAGTTCTACAATTCTTCTTTAATATTTAAGACCTATTGTGCTTTATAGTTTCACATTATAGCAATGCTTTTCTAACACAGGCTCAAAGCAATTTTAACTTGTTTTAACAAAAAAAAGGGGGGGGGACATAAAATTGTAAGGAAGATTATATTCTACCTTCTAATAATGAGGGCAGATAGCAGTATTTTAAAAAACATTAAAAGTCTTCCTTCATATTTAAAAAATTCCTAGAGAAAGTAATTGCCATAAAAATTACAAAAAGGAAAATATAATTATGAGCAGAGAAATTTTCAAATGACATGTGAAAAATGGAGAAAAATAAAAGGTGTGTATTACAGAAATAAAAATCCCAAGCATATTATTAACATGAAGAATCTAAAAGCAATCTAAATCATACACCTCCTCATGCCAGCAGGGCGCTACCATGAATCTCAAAATGTATCTGAAAAAGGTAGGTCTGTAGATGGAGGTTAAAAAATAACTTGGGAGTATTTTAATCACTTACTCAGGCCTTTTGATCCCATGTCGTCAGGGATCTCCTGTAGAGAGTAGTTCCCAGAGAGCAAGCAATAAAAAGATAATCAAAGAAAATAGTTGTCAGTAATGCATAAAATTGGTGCTACAATAAGAGACAGTTCCAAGACCATTACAGGTGCACGTATCTTACAGAGCATTTTTGTATATTTCTGAAAGTTTAAAATAAGCTAGCAGCTAGATATAATCTAATAAAAGAATGGAAGTTTTCTATAAGAAGCTGATTAGGGTAGAGAAGCAAAATTTTTGACTATTTCTTGCTATTTTAAAAGTAAAATTCAGATTGTCTACATATAATGAAGAAATGGGATAAAACGGAATGATTTGAGATAATCCATTATCAAAGATTGGCAATGCTATACCTAGAAATCAATAAGTAGCTTCTCAGGTACCCAAGTTTTTCCTCTAAAATATTCTTCTGAGAGTGTAAGTGTTTCTTATAAGAACTTTTACATAAAAAAATTCTATTTTAAACATAGCTAAAAATACCATTTACTTTAAATTAAGAATTCATAAGGTGTTAGAAAAAGTTAAGACTGGTACGCAAATTAATTTATGCCTGTTAAATTGCCCCTAGTTAAGACAAGTAGTAACCTGTTGCAGCTCTTGAAACTGTCTCCATGGTAACAACCAACTGCAGGGCAGTAGGTCCCTCTACATTTATCTTCAGTTGACCACTGGATCCACATACTTACGGTCAGCATCACTTGTTTCCTGCTCACTCTGGTCCTTGTTCTTGTAGAAGGGGAATTTTCGGGAAAAGAGGTTCTTTTTACGCTTGTCATTGAATGACTGCTGAAGAAGAGAAGGAGGGGCAAAACAAAGGGATGTCTACTGTCTGTGTGTACAAAGGCCCAGCCTAGTAGCTCTGTGAAAGCTGACTCTTGTGACCACAGTGTGCAGTTTGTATATGAATTTTGCGTTAATCACATATACAGTGAATTTTTAATTTAGTATTAACTTCTCTAATTCTAACATTTTATAACTGAAAACAGAAAAATTTCAAGAGTGTAATTCAATGATACGTAAAAATAAGGAGGAAGTGCTATTTGATAAAAAAGGGAAGAGTAAATCAGATTAGCTACTACTATAGTCCAAATCAAGCTTGCATCTGTTCATACCCATCCATATTTTTCTAGATTTCTAAGTATTAGGTGCTCTACAGCAAAAGTTATTACTTTAGCTGTTCAAATATTTTAAATTTTCCTTTCCTTCATTTTCCTTTGGCTTTAGCACATTTTTTCCCTTTCTCTCTCTTTTTTTGTGGCTCCAACAAACTAACAAAAAGCCACTACTAAAAAAGAGAACCAAAACAACTGAGCAAGTTGCTAAATATTTAAAAACCATCTTTTTTTTTTTTAAAAGAAGAGAATTAGGGTAACTAAATGCTTATCAGAAAATGGGAAGAAAACTAAGACGTGTCCATCAAGCACAGAGTCCAGCAAAAGAATTATCAATGCTATCTAACCAAGGAAGAAGAGTCAACTCTCCTGGCCAATTTAAATGTCATCATAACTGATTTATTAGCCTTTAAGCTCTACCGTATTATCTATTTTTAAAGTATATATAAATAAAATAGAACCAAATTCAATTCATTAGCACCATGTCCTGAATAGGGAATAAAAAGTTTGGTGCGGGCTTCCCTGGTGGCGCAGTGGTTGAGAGTCCACCTGCTGATGCAGGGGACACGGGTTCATGCCCAGATCTGGGAAGATCCCACATGCCGTGAAGCGGCTAGGCCCGTGAGCCATGGCTGCTGAGCCTGCGTGTCTGGAGCCTGTGCTCCGCAACGGGGAAGGCCACAACAGCGAGAGGCCCGCATACCGCAAAAAAAAAAAAAAAAAAAAAAGTTTGGTGCTCATAATGTCAAAGAGGCAATTAAAAATCTAGTAGTTTATACATAATTGCTATGACAGCTGATTTGACGTCCCTTGTTGCACAGATGTCTGAGACAAGTTTTTTCCCTTCCTGAATGTCCCATTTGTGCATTCACACTTTTAAAAGCAGGTAGCACACAGAAAGATGAGGCTAAAGAGGAGCAGCTTCTTCTGTAATTTGTCACAGGCACCCATGTCTTGAAGGAAATGGCCTTGCCTACCAGTGACAATAGGAATTATAATTTTTATCATTTTTTGAAGTGGGAACAATATAAAGGATAGAAATTCTGTTTTAATTTTTCTTGCGTTTATCCATGTCATAAGATGCTATCAATGTTGTGAAGTATATCAACACCAGGCAGTACTTTTTTCTGGCGTGCTGGTACTTTTAGTCATGTGATGCCAGGTGATTAAGGTGATGAAATGGATTAAAGTGACTTTTAGCTCAAATTCTATTACTTGAAAAGATTTATTTTGGTAAGAATCTTTATAAAAACTTTCATTTTTATCTTTTTCAGATCAATAATTCAAAATTAATAAGTTTATAGTCATTAGACAAGCAGACTGTCTTGATATCAATCTTAAAATCTGAAGGCTCAGATAACCCTAAGCAGAAGTTAAAAATTAAGTTGAGAAAAAAAATACTGTGGAGAAATCTAAGCTTATAATTGTTTTATAAACTGTCAAGTAGCATTACCTGAATAAAAGTCTTTGCTTGAATCCAAATTTTAGAAAAGAGAAAGAGAAGAAAAGTTTCAATAGAGAAAAATTTATGGTAATCTAATTTATGGAAGGACTAAGTCTTTTTGTTCATGACAATCACTGATTTTGAATTTAGTAATAATTTTTATGCTAACTGATAAAACTGATACATTTTTAATAAAAGGTTATTTACCTCTGCTACTGCATATATAGTGGTCAGAGTCAGTTTCACAGCAAACAACCAAAAGAAACATGAAGTTTAAAATGTTTTGATTTTTGATATCTTTTGCAGTTAGCCAAAATGAGATATCGTAAAGATATCATAATATAGGACAGAAAGAAATGCTTGTTAGTTAAGAAATGTATTAACTGTATTACATCTAACATCCTGCAGGTGAAGAATTTATTAAAAGTGAAAAATAGCACAAGCAAACAGGACAAAAATGTGTAGGGAAAACACAAAACTGAAGAAACATACTAACTCTAGTTTCTTTATATTTTCAATACAAAACAATCTGTTTAATTACTTATTGTTATTAATGCTATATTGCAAGAGAGTGTAATAAATATGAGGACTGATAAAATATTACAAATTCATGAAACATATCAAATATCTAATTTCCATATGTAGTATTTCAAAATAGCTAAATGAATGTTAAAAATGTTAATGAGAAACTGAAATGTTTTTAAGAAGTCTGTATTGGAAACAAAGTCCATAACCCACCATATAAGGAAAGGAAAAGAAGAGCTTAGAACGGGAAATGGTATTACAGAGAGAAATGCAGTTCTGTATCAATGGCAAGCGTATTTTTACCCCACTCAGTATCATGCATACTTTTGGTGCTGTGTTAGAACACAGTGACTGTGTATAAAGTTGGTTATAGTCAACAAACAAGACTAAGATTTAAAAATGTCGTTAATTCAGTTAACTTCTTACAGTTTGAAAGAAAAGTTACAACATGCAACCTCTTTTACAATACACTGACAGTGTATTTTACTAAAATACTTTAAAAGACATATATAAAACAAGCACAAAAACCACTGTATATATTTCAAATACTAAGCATTTACTTGGGATTTTTTCCTCCAAAGATTTTCTATTTTAAATATTGCTTCAGATTATACTATATAATTTTGTATTTTCTGAAAGGTACAAGTAAATTTTAAAAGAATTTATCATTTGTAAAATAACTGAATGCATTATATATAATTTCTCAGATTTAATTTCTTTGATCAAGGATCATACTCCTTTAACATTTTAAAGCTTTTAAGTCTGAGTGCTTAGTGATATCAGACATGTACAAAGAGTAGGGTTAATTTTTTTGCTGAGTTAACTTTCCAGATTCATTTGAAATTTGATCAAAAGATGTTGCTTTAGATAAAAAATTTTTATCTATTTTTTAGATAAAAAATCCCCAAAACACAAAACATTGCTATAAATAGTATTTCAACACAACATGTGTTTCAGCATTTTCTTCAGGCCTATTGCTAGAATATTCCATTGCACTAATTACACACATACTATAGGGTGAAGCCTGTGATATCATCCATTGACATCCACTAGATTCAAGAAGGACAAAGTAAATGAAAACAAAAACACGTCTAAAATATATATAAAAGAATTTTGATATATTTCTTGCCCACCTACAAAGTCCTCCTCTTGACTGTCCCTTTATTCCCTTAAGATAAAAATTCATACTGATTTAAACATTTAAAAGATGGATTTTATTAATGAGTAATATTAGCAATAAACGGGGAAAAAATAAGAAAATTTCCATAAATTCACTTGCAAAAACCCATAAACTTACTTTATGAACTAATTAATAGTTTTGGGAAGGCCTATTTTCTCAGATGCATTATTTATTAGCTTCATGGCTAATACTGGTGACACAAGTTTATAGTTAATTGTTCATCTGAGTGAAGGCTGAAATCATTTCATTTATAAAAATAACGACCAAAAGTATGTTGTTAAGAATATATCAAACGACAGTTTTGATAATTTGGAAAAGTCTGTGAAATGGATGCTTTAATTTAATAAATTGTTTACTTTAGCATATCTACTATTGTAGGCCACCACAGCAAGAGCAGTTGATAGTTAATTCTTATGGCAAAATCCTTCTCATTTTAATCATGTGCCTCAAACAAGAATTATGAAAAGGCCTATTACCTTCAATTATTAATTTCTAGAAATAATAGATTTCACATACTCACCCCTTTATCTCCTCTTGCTTTAGAATTGAATTTCACTGTTTTTAATCTGGCTCGTTCTTTCTTCTCAACCCTGGCAAAGCACAGATTATTTTTTAATTATAATAAACGTATCTAAAGTTCTAACTAGGAATCATCAGAACTGAGACTTTAATATGGAGAATTTTTATATTCTAAAGCCTTCAGAAGTCATTTGAATCCCATAATTTATAAGAATTTCTGAGAAATGAAATACAGGGCTCATTTTATTATGAAACAAAACCACTTGTGAAATATCAAAATGCAGTACAAGTATGTGTACTTATATATGCACTCTATTCCATAATTACACTGAAATTATGAAGCATCACTTCTGAGTTTAGCAATTTTCCAGGTTTCCATTTGTTTTGTTGTTTAAATGTTATCTTAGCATGGAACATATATGCTAAAAACTCAGTGTTAGAGAGAAAGCAGATGGGGTAAAATATTAACTGATGAAAGTAGGTGAAGGATGATATGTGGGTGTTCTAAGTACTATTCTTGCATTTCTCTTATTTTTCTATAGCTCTGAAAATTTTGAAAATAAAAAGGAGGGAAATAAAAAAATTAAGCTTAATTCCAATGATATATTTGTGTAAATACATAAAGTAACCAATTATAGTGTACGAAATAGAGGGTTTTTTAAGAAAATATTTATTTGGCCGTGCTGGGTCTTAGTTGCGGCATGCGGGATCTTTGTTGCGGTATCTTTTAGTTGCAGCACGTGGGATCTTTAGTTGTGGCAAGCAGAATCTTTTAGTTGCGGAATGCAGAATCTTCAGTTGCAGCATGTGGGATCTTTAGTTGTAGCATGCAGGATCTTTAGTTGCAGCATGCAAACTCTTAGTTGAGGCATGTGGGATCTAGTTCCCTGACCAGGGATCGAACCCAGGCTCCCTATTTTGGGAGTGCGGAGTCTTAGCCACTGGACCACCAGGGAAGTCCCCAAAATAGAGTTTTAAAGTATCTTTGGGAGGATACAGAAGAACTGGTAACCTTAGTTATCCCTAAGAAGGTGAAATGGGTGCTTGGGGAACAGGGTTAAGAGACAGCCTGTATAGTTTTTAAATCTTTTGAATTTTAAACCTTGTTAAAGATGTTACCTTTGAAATAAGCAAGCAAACAAAACTACAACAAATGTACAATCGGCAATCGTGTAGATTGTTACAATATGAATCGTGCAAAATTTCATATAAATTAAGCTTTACAAATCCTTGATTTCAACATAGCAATTACATTAGTATATAGCAGAAAAATGTACCAAAACAGTCTATGAATAAATGCATATCTTCATTTTTTATTATCTAGCTATACAGTTTTACCATGGGTACAGAAGAACCCTAGCAGTCATGGATTTAAAACTTGCTTTTTCTATTCCAGAGCAATCCTGAGGGTCCATGATATGAATAATTAATTTATAATTCTGCCTAGGCACTTACTGAGGGCACTGAAAAACTAACATTTAGTGAGTAAACATTTACAACTCAAAATGGTTTTGTTTTCTAATCATTATCTTGCTCGCTAAATAGCTGAGTGACTTCAATTGTGTTTATTTGTCAACACTGTTCCCAAAAGAAAGCTAAGGATTGTAGGAACTACAATTCCTTGTGCTATTATTAGACATAAAGTGGTCTAAGAAAGATATCATTCTATTTAAGAAAATACAAGTTTAGAATACACTGAAGAATGAAATGGCATAATTGGTTGTGATTTCATACTGCATTTTATGGAAGGAAAATTATATTCTATAATATTAGTCATGAATTTGGGGATCTGTAGAGGTCTCAAGGTATATCTCATCTCTTTTATCACTCCTGGCTTCAAAATCCAACCTTACAGAATTTTTATACACAAAATGAAAAATATCTCTTTCTACCAAAGTCAGCTGTATTTCTCATTTGTTGCAAGCACATGTAAAACCTTTACAACATATAAGACTCCAAGGGATAAAGACAATTTTTAGGAACTCTGACCTTGATATTTAAGATGTGAGGTTTCTATTGACTCAACAAGGCACAGTGGAAGCATTTCTGGATTTAAAGTATACTACATTCTATTCCAGCAAAAAAGTTATGCAGCTGAGGGCTGCATTGCTAAAAGAGGAGTTGCCACCAAGTGTAAGATCCAGCCAAATAGTTGGATCTTGCTAAAAATATGGATCTAGCCAACAACAGTCATAAATTCCAAAACCACAATTACAAACCTTGGCAATATTTTAACATTTCTACTCTTCAATGTCCAAAAACAGGTGTACAAATATATATAAGGTAGAGAGGTTTATAAACAGGCATATGATTTGGCATAAGTATCGATTTTAGAGACTCTTAACAAAATAAGTCCAACTTATTAATATGAAAAGAACAAGTTTATTACGTCATAAGGTTGACTTGAAGTGAATTAACTGGCTATAATAAACATTAATGTTTCACTGACAATTTTTACTGGCTATCTTAAAACTTTTAAGTTTTAGGCAATGATTTGGATGAATCAGATCTCATAAATAAGCTCTTTTGAGGAAATTATGAACTGATGTTTTAATACCTTTCCCATAGAAGTAGACATTGAATAGCATTTCATTGACCTTAGAGGGGGTTCTAAGTTGGGATCACCCTTTTCAAAGACAATCTGCACTTAACCACTTTTGCCACTAGATGGTTAAGTATGTACCAGTGAGTAAATCACTACAATAAATAGTTAAAAGCAAAGAGGAAAGAGCAGTGAATGCATGGATACTTTTAAATTAAACAAGAAAACAAGAGATGTGAAACACATTCTTAGATATTTCTAAAAATTTTGCATTTACTTAAAATGCTTTCATTTTTTAAGTCTGGAGGAGGAGGCAATTCACACAATCAAAACTCCTGAAAATTTAGGTTTTAACACCATCTACATGGGAAAACTACAGAGGCTTTTAATTCTCTCCCTCCACTGGTATAGATATATGGCACAGTGACTTAAAATATACTCATTTTGTTTTTAGCAACTAGTAGGAGTTTTAGAGAAATTTCTATTTGGGGGCATCATATTCTCTTACTATGTCATTGGTTACAACATAAGGTGAATAAAATTAAATGGTTGTGAAACACAATATATAAAACTGAGCATAAAATCACCACTTCAGTAAAAGAAATTTAAAGAAACAGCAATTATTTATGTTGTCCAATTTTCAAGTGGTAAAACTGTAACAGACTTATATTTACCTGCGTTTACTGGGAATCACCCCAACTTCATCACTTTCACCATCTGGTGTAACCTGCCTGGCCTGCCACCATTCGTCATCAGAAGCATTAATAACATGGAGGATATCTCCAAATTTGAAGTTCAATCCCTGACTAGGAAGGCCACTGTCTTTAGTCTTGTCATAATCAAAAAGGGCCCTAGATTAAGAAGAAAAAAGTCCATAATTATTTCTTATAATGATATTATGAATATTAAATAAACAGGATCCTAAAAATATATATATAATCTAGGTAGATAATTAAACAATGTACCATGGTAGGCAGAATAATGCCAAGCTCAATTTTGTGCTATATTATTGGGTTGACCAAAAAGTTTGCTTGGGCTTTTCCGTGAGATGTTACAGAAAAGCCCGAAAGAACTTTTCGGCCAATCCAATACAAGAAGACAACGAGACTAAAAAAGAAATAGCAAAATTAACTTGTTATGTTAATAGATAAAATACCTTATTTCTCTCAATACTGTATGAGAAATAAAAAAAATACTTTTAGTACAATCCAATGGCAACCTGTATTGAATTCTAAAATGAAGACAAATCTGGTCAGTTGTTCTAAATTAATAAAGTAAATATTAAAAGAGACTCTTCTCTTTGACTAGACACACTTGGGTAAACAAATTCCCTGACTGATCTGATTCATCATTTGTGGACTTTAATACTAGATCAACAGAGTGATTATTTTCCCAGTTAACTATTCCTTTCATTTGTTCATAAAACTATAATTAATAGGGTTTTCAGAGTCAATAACAATGATGAAAACTAACTACAGATGACGATATGATGACTTTAACAGTTGCCAACCATTCTGGAAAAAATACTGTATTAATTTAATATAGTAATTGCAAAATGTTAGGAATATTTTAAAATTTGATAACAAGAAAATAGTGTCCTGATACTTAATTAGTGTACAATATTTAAACAAATTAAATTCTTTTCCTTTAACATCTTTATTGGAGTATAATTGCTTTAGAATGGTGACAAATTAAATTCTTATATTCAAAAAACCTCTAACAAGAGTACAGGAAGGATCCCAGGAATTACATTTATAATATAATTTATTCATTCTTTTGTTCTAATTTGGCAATGGGAAATTAGGATACAAATCATATTCCTTTTTATGCTACCCAACTCTTAAGACTATTTCTTGAAGTAAAACTGAAGAGGGGTGAAATTATTTGATGGCTAAATGAATGAACTAGTTAATGGTTTTCAAATGTGTTCTTTCAAGTCTTTTCAGTGGCTAACAGTGTGAAGGAAGTAGGTGAGAATCAAAAGTGGGAAGGTTTACTTAAACATATATTAAAACATATCCAATACATTGGATTTTATTTGAAGAAAGAATTCTACAACTGTAAGATAAAGATTATAAATGATATAAATGTGAAGTCATTACTTCAATAAATTCTGAATACTAAGGAAACGTCTTTCTACTGGAAAAGTATAGTTAACTTCAAATAATACAAAGGTTTGATATAGTTAGTAATTTACTAAATATTTATTTAAAAAGGTAATTAAGTGGATATGACAAAGATTAAGATGACAAAGATGATGAAGATACAAATAAACAGAATATAAAATAGCAAATAAAGTACCTTAAGAGGTAGAACAAATGCCACAGGATATTCAGAAAAGGGAAAATACTACATCTCAACATTTTTATTATCATAAATTAATCTTTTGAATTACAAAATCAACACAACTATATTACCGATGAGCAACGAAGAAATCACTCACAATCTCTACTCCCTATGTTAGCATTTAAACTTTGTCTTTTAGTACTCGGATTAATAAAAAAAAGGAACTCATGGAATACTTACTTGAGCTATTAATCGTAAGAATATAATGAACACCTGTTAATCTACTTTCCAACCTAAGACTATACACAAAACTTTTATCAGTAATTTACATTCACCTATGTATTTTTCCCCTTGATCCTGTTTCCCTCAGATTAAGAGTTAAGCACTGTTAGAAGGTAACCACCATTCTGAATACAGTGTTTATTTCCTTGCTCCTTACCCTTTTTTGTTGGTTTGGTTTTATCACACACATATGGATGACTAAGTAATTATGTATGATTTTACCTATTTCAGAGCTTTATAAAAGAGGTATCATACTGTATGTAGTCTTTTGTAGCCTTAACTTTATTTTTACTTTTGAAATTAAAAATACATTTACTAAAAAGAACCATAAGACTTCTGGTTAACTATGGCAGATTGGCTACATGTATCTACAGGCATACTTCATTTTATTGTGCTTTACCTTATTGCACTTGCCAGATATTGTGTTTTTTTTTTTTTTTACAAGTTGAAGGTTTTGTGGCAACCCTGTGTTGGGTTGGCATAACCCTGTGGTAATCCCAAGTCTATTGGTGTCATTTTTCCGACATTTGCTCTCTGCATGTCTCTATGTCACATTCTGGTAATTCTCCCAATATTTCAAACTTTTTCATTATTATTATATTTATTATGGTGATCTTTAATGTTACTATTGTAATCATTTTGGTGCATCACGAACCATGCTCTTATAAGATGGTAACTTAATTGATAAATGTGTGTGTTCTGACTGCTCTATCAACTGGCCCTTCCCCATCTCCCTCCCATCTCCTTGGGACTCCCTATTCCTTGAGACACAACAATATTGAAATTAGGCCAATTAATAGACCTACAATGGCCTCTAAATGTTCACATGAAAGGAAGAGTCACAGGTCTCTCACTTTAAATCAGGTAGAAATTGTTAAGCTTAGTGAGGAAGGCATGTTGAAAGCCAAGACAGGCCAAAAACTAGGCTTCTTGCCATCAAATGGTTAGCTAAGTAGAAAAAAAATGAAAGTGCTACTTGAGTAAACACAGGAGTAATAAAGTGAAACAGCCTTACTGCTGACACTAAGAAAGTTTTAGTGGTCTGGATAGAAGATCAAACCAGCCACAACATTCCTTTAAGCCAAAGTGTAATCCAGAGTAAGGCCCAAACTCTCTTCAATTCCATGAAGGCTGAGAGAGGTGAGGAAGCTGCAGAAAAGTTCGAAGCTAGCAGAGGTTGGTTCATAAGGTTTCAGGAAAGAAGCCATCTCTGTAACATAGAAGTGCAAGGTAAAGCAGCAAGTGCTGATGTACAAGCTGCAACAAGTTATCCAGAAGATCTAAATAAGTAATGAAGGTGGTTACACTAAATAACAGATTTTTGATGTGGACAAAACAGCCTTATATTGGAAGGAGATGCCATCTAGAACTTTCATAGCTAGAGAGAAGTCAATGCCGGGCTTCCAAGCTTCAAAGGGCAGGCTGACTCTCTTGTTAGGGGCTAATGCAGCTGGTGAGTTTAAGTTAAGCCAATGCTCATTTACCATCCTGAAAATCCTATGGTTCTTAAGAATTATGCTAAATCTACTCTGCCTGTGCTATAGAAATGAAACAACAAAGCCTGGATGATAGCACATTTGTTTACAACATGGTTTACTGAATATTTTAAGCACACTGTTGACACCTACTGCTCAAAAAAAATTTTTTTTCTTTCAAAATATTACTGCTCATTGACAATGTACCTGGTCACCCCAGAGCTTTGATGGAAGTGTAAAATGAGATTAATGCTGTTTTCATGCCTGCTAAGACAACTTCCATTCTGTAGCCCATGGATCAAGGAGTAATTTTGACTTTCAAGACTTACTAGTTATGATAGTGATTCCTCTGATGGATCTGGACAAAGTAAACTGAAAACCTCCCATAAAGGATTCACCATTCTAGATGCCATTAAGAACATTGGTGATTCACGGAAGAGGTCAAAATATCAATATTAACAGGAGTTTGCAAGAAGTTGATTCCAATCCTCACTGATGACTTTGAGGGGTTTGAGACCTCAACGGAGGAAGTAACTACAGATGTGAACCCACTCTTGGTGAAGATGCTGTGAAGATTATTGAAATGACAACAAGGGATGGAAATATTACATCAACTTAGTTGATAAAGCAGCGGCAGGATTTGAGAGAGCTGAGTGCAATTTTGAAAGAAGTTGACTGTGGGTAAAATGCTGTCAAACAGCATTGCATGCTCCAGAGAAACTGTTCACGAACGGGAGAGTCAGTCAGTTTGCAAACTTCACTGGTGTCTTATTTTTAGGAAACTGCCACAGCCACCCCAACCTCCAGCAACACCACCTTGATCAGTGAGCAGTCATCAATATGGAGGCAGGACCATCCACCAGCAAAAAAAAACTATGACTTGTGTAAGGCTCATTGATGGTTAGCATTTTTAGCAATAAAATATTTTTAAATTGAGGTATGCATTGTTTTTAAAGACATAATTCTATTGCACATTTAACTGACTACAATATAGTGTAAACATAACTTTTATATACACTGGGAAACCAAAAAATTCGTGACTCGCTTTATTGTGATATTCACTGTATTGCAGTGGTCTGGAACTAAACCTGCAAAATCTCTGAGGTAATGCTTGTATTTCCTTTCCATCCTGAAACTCACTAAAATGACACCACCACCACCACCACCACCAAAAACAAACACAAAAGAGAGAGGACAACAAGGAGGAAAGAGAGTTTAACATGGTTTTGGATGATGGTAAATTTAGCAGAGTAGAGGAAGCTCTAAATAGGGTGCCTGAAGAGAAGGATACTGAAACAAGATTTACTCCACAAGACCCCAGAAATGCTCACAAATTAGAGGTGTACACTATCCAGGTAGGCAGAGATAAATTACTGCCATGAAAACAGAAGAACTGGTGGAACTTACTACAGAAATTAAATGTTACTCAAATGAAGAATATTTTATTATAAAAAGAAACAGGTAAACAGAAGTGTTGGATGATATGACATATCAAGCTACACTAGTCACCCAGTAAAATATCAACTTAAAAAATTTTCTGGTTTGTATTTATTTTGTATTTCTTTATCATACTATTATTATTCAAGAGGTTATATAACTTTCATTAATAAAATTATAATAATACTCCAACTCCTGAAAGACACACTATCAGGAAATCAATCATAAAAAAACATTTCCTTGGTTTGCAATACACTTTTCTACAGTAAAACTAAGTCATGGTGAAAAACCTGAAAGAATCTGCATGCATGCATAAAGACTGCAATAATCAGAAATTTAAAAAATTTACCTGACATAGAGGGATCGCTTCTGGCTAGTTCGAAGAGAACCTGAACCTGAACTAATGCTACTATTCATCATCTGCTCCCGTAAGTCATGTATTTTGGCTTCAAAACGACTGTATTCTGATGGAAGAAAAAAGAGAAATAAATTCATATTTTATATTCTAAAGAAAAAGTTACTTGAAGATAAAGTATTAAATATGTAAGCTGTCTTATAATTGATTAAATGTGGTCAGAACCTTAAAAGAGTAATCTATACAAGATTTTGCCCAAGATGCAAATTTTAAAACTTAACAATCTCTAAGTGTACCAGGAATTAGAACTGGTTGAAACTAGTATTTTCAGTGTGCTATTTTAAAGTTCGTATCACATTTAATAAAGGACAATTTCCATGCATCAAATAGCAGTATCAATTTTACTGTCGAATTTAACTGTAAATTTTAAAAAGTAGGATTTATTCTAATTTTTATACTTAAAAAAAGCCTAAAATAATTTATACTAGATGCTTTGTTTACTGACTTTTTCTGTGAAGAAATCAGCTAATCCTATATTTTCAAATTATAGAACTTGTGCAGGGTCAATAATATGTAAAAAATATGCCTTAATAAGTTAATAAATGAAATTAAATTTACTTCAACTTATATAATTTATAAATTTTCAAAATGTTAAGATGCACAAAAGCAATCTGAAGGAATAACATTTTATTTAAGATACTTTTTATACAAAAACAAATATGATTTTGAAGACGGACTATTTTAAACTATATCATACATTAAAAGCTACCAAACCTATTAATAACAAAAAGTTTAAGCACTTTTTCAAAAATACTGCAATTACACGGTTATACACACATACCTTTTTCTCTACTTACAATAAACAACTAACAGACAAGTCAGATTCCATTAGTTTTTTTTATAAAACCAGTCTTATAGCAAGAGCAAGTAACTTGTCTGGAGCGTGTGTAGTTTTAAGGAGACAGAGTAAGAGTAAGCATGATTATTGCTGAGTTACTCTTCCTTTCACCACATCATCAAGCTTGTTTTCTGGATACCAAGATTAAGGAATTGAAGCAACAATTCATCAAAAAACTCAGAAATATTTAAATGCTCACAATAATATGTAATAAAATATTCTTTTATTGCCCTTTAAAAATATAATAGAAAATTTAAAGTATAAACATTAGTAGACTGATTAGTAAAAATGAATCCCTGACAATTCAACAATTATCAACTCATGGCAAATCTTTAGTCTATGTAGACACAGCTAAGATACAGACAGATCGATGGATGAAGATAAAGATTAAAAATATGAAGTGAATCCTGAGTTTATACTGGTTCTTCTAATTAAAAATTAGGGCCATTAGGTTTTTACTTAATCTCTTCTTACTTTATATGCTTCCTTGTATATGAAGAATCCTGGTTCTCAAGACAATGCGGGTAACAGAATTAGAGGACCCATCACGACTTACTTGTTTTAACTCATATTATATTCCCAACAGTCTTAAAATAACACCAAAACTACAACCATGACATGATTACTAAAAACAGTTAATTACCTTTCCTAGTTCTTTTTATCTTTGGAGTATGGCTTATTAGGAATATACAGTTGAATACTGTTTTAAAGTCACTGGGAATAGTTCCTTCCTAGGTGTTAAGGCTGCCAGCTGGATATACATCCAGGTTCATTTGTTCATTTTAATTTTCAACTTCAATTTTTAGGGGTTGCTTTTGCATTTTTCATTGTCTTTATAGGTAGGTAAAACAGTTCCAAAGTCAAACCTATAAAACAAGGATATCAAACAAGAATATCCCTCTCTCCCTAACCTATTCTGTCCTGGTCATTATAAACATTTAAAGAAATGTTTATACTTCCACTTTTAATAATATAAGTAAACATATATGTAACATACAAATATGTTTATACTTATTCTATATTATTTTAATATATGTATATTTAAACTATACATATATTTTATAATTATATGTCTATGTACATACACATATATGTATTGTTCCTCCTTCTTTAATAAACAGTAACATACACATTTCTCCACATCGCTTAATTTTTAAAAAATTAATTAATTTTTTTGGCTGTGTTGGGTCTTCGTTTCTGTGCGAGGGCTATCTCTAGTTGTGGCAAGCGGGGGCCACTCTTCATTGCGGTGCGCAGGCCTCTCACTACCGCGACCTCTCTTGTTGTGGAGCACAGGCTCCAGACGGGCCTAGCTGCTCCGCGGCATGTGGGATCCTCCCAGACCAGGGCTTGAACCCGTGTCCCCTGCATTAGCAGGCAGATTCTCAACCACTGCGCCACCAGGGAAGCCCTGCTTATTTTATTTAATAATAAATAGTCTTATTGCAGTAATAGTAAGAATGCTCCACAGCAGCATATACAGACGTCCCTCATTCTTTTTTAATAGCTATATGGTTCTTTTATTTCTAAACTCTAACACTTTGTTACAAGATACTATATAGGGTTAGAGTTTGCTTTACTAGCAAATCTGAAAATTGTTTTCTTGTAACAATTAAGCTGAATTAACTTTTGATATAATTGAAGTTGTGTGATCTCCAGTTCTATTCATTCTGTTTTATATTTTATGTTCATATGTTGAATATATATATATATACATGACTTTTATACACATAGCTTGTGGCAGATTATATATTCCAAAGATGCCTGGCATCCCACATGTTTTTGTACTATGTGACCTTGCCATTCCCTGAACAAGAGGTGGAGTCTAATCCCCTTCTTGAATTTGGGCTGGTCTTATGACTCAATTGTAAGCAAGTGAATGTGGTAGAAACGATCATATGTGACTTTCTAGGTTACATCAGAAGAGTCCATGGAACATTTGCCTGGTTCTTATGGGCTGCTTGATCTGGAGGAAGCCAGACACCATGTAAGAAGTCCAACTACTCTCAAAGCACCACTCTTCAGAGGTCATGTGATAGTTCTCTGAGCCCAAACTTCTAGCTGGTGCCAACAAAGTCCCAAGACAAGGGGAGTGAAGCCATTTTGGACCTTCCAAAGCAGCTCATCCATCAGCTGAATCCCATTAAGTGACCTCGGTCTATGCCACAAGAACCATACAAGCCAAAATTCCGGCGGAATTCCTAACATAATGAATCCATAAAATGATTGTTGTTTTAATCCACTGAGCTTTAGGGGTGGTTATGAAGTAATAGCAACTGGAACACAGTTTCACTGTGCAGTCTATTTGTTCATCTATATATACACATATATACATACACACACACACAAGGACAAGCCTTCCTAAGTTTATTTATAAACATATATATATATATATATATATATATACACGCACATACGCACATGCACACTAGATTCCTAAACAAGGGATCATATTATATGAATATATAAAATATATATATAAAATTTATATTTTAATAAATGTTTATAAAACACTTATAAATATTTATATATACTTAATAAAATATATTTAAATAAAATTTAAATATTTATAAAAGTAAATATATAAATATAAAATTAGGAAGCTTTATTCTGTTGTTCTAATAACTCTTGGTTTGGTTTTTGGCCCCCTACTATGAGCAATCTCCCCAGATCTAATTTGAAATATTATCCTTTTATATTAATAACTTCAAAGCAATCAGAAAGTTTATTCTAATTTTTTTTATCCTGTTGCATTGGGTCTTTGTTGCTGCCTGCGGACTTTCTCTAGTTGCGGCGAGGGGGGGCTACTCTTTGTTGCAGTGCGCGGGTTTCTCATTGCAGTGGCTTCTCTTGTTGCAGAGCATGGGCTCTAGGTGCACGGGCTTCAGTAGTTGCAGCACATGGGCTCAGCAGTTGCAGCATGCAGGCCCTAGAGCACACGGGCTCCAGCAGATGCGGAGCATGGGCTCAGCAGTTGTGGCCTGCAGGCTCTAGAGTGCAGGCTCAGTAGTTGTGGCACACAGGCTTAGTTGCTCTGTGGCATGTGGGATCCTCCCAGACCAGGGCTTGAACCCATGTCCCCTGCATTGGCAGCTGGATTCTTAACTACTGAACCACCAGGCAAGTCCTTCTATTTTCACATTATCTACAATTCTACCCCCATTTTCTGGTAACTGCATTTTTTGCAAACTGTCATAGCATACAGTTTTTTCATATTATACATTCTTTTCCTTATAACTATCTTTTTTTTTTTTTTTTTTCGGTACGCGGGCCTCTCACTGCTGTGGCCTCTCCCGTTGCGGAGCACAGGCTCCGGACTCACAGGCTCAGCGGCCATGGGTCACGGGCCCAGCCGCTCCGTGGCATGTGGGATCTTCCCGGACCGGGGCACGAACCCATGTCCCCTGCATCGGCAGGCGGACTCCCAACCACTGTGCCACCAGAGAAGCCCTCCTTATAACTATCTTAATTACTAACACCAGTCTTTATGTCAGCATCTCTTCCATTTTTGATGTCTGAAGTTTGTTCTTTCTCCTCAGGAAGGGTTTATGTGAACAATATCATCCTAATTCTCTGTTGATACATTTGATTGCAGTCTTTATATTTCAAGCCTGTTTGATTCACAGTTTCTTTCTTTGATTCTTAAATATGTTGACTCCATTGTCTCTTATAAATGATGGAGGATGAAGTTCTGATGACAACCTCATTTTCTTTTCTTTAAAAAACATTTTTTGGGGGCCTGGAATTTCACCAAATTTTTTCTCTTAATTCCAGTAATTTTATAAGAATGTTTCTCAGTGATGGTTATTACCTTAGGTACCTGGATTGTCCTTTCGATATGCAGCTTAAATTATTATTTTTAATTTCAGAAAAGTTTTCTTGTTTATATATTTTTATTATTTGTTTTGTTGTACTGTTTTGGTTTTTTCCTGAGACTGTTACATGCATGTTGAATATTCTCTGCCTACTTTCTACATCTGTCACTCTCAAACCCTTTCTTAATCTTTTTAAAAAATTAATATATTTTTAAAGATTGAAGCAATCACAAACTTTTTCCTGAACCATTTGAGAGTAACATGCTACTCTGATGTCACTCTTGAATTCTCAGTGTGTAATGCCTACAAATAAAGATACTTTCTTATACAATCACAAGACCATCAAAATCAAGAAAGCAATGTTAATACATTACTACATCTAATGCTCACATCCCACTGAAGTTTCCCCAATAATGTCCTTAATAGCAAAAGTATCCATTTTGAAATCATGAGTTATATCAGAGCATACAGGCATTAAAATTGTCATATTTTTAAAGTCTCTTCCAGTCAGAGCCGTTTCTCAGTCTCTCCTTGACTTTGTAATCTTGCTACCATTGAAAATTAGAAGACAATTATTTTGTAGAATGTCTCTTTAGATTTGTCTGATGTTCCCACATTTAGTCCTGCAACTTTGGCAGGAATGTCACAGAAGAGATGTATGTTCTTTTCAATGCACCCTACCAGGTGGTATACATTTCTGATTTGTCCCATTACTGATGCTATAAACTTTCAGCACTTGATGAAGGTTGTGCCTGCTAGGTTTCTCTACTGCAAAATTACTCTTTTTCCATTTGCAAATAGCAAGTTATTGAAACCATGTACACATCTCCATTCTCATCAAACTTTCAATTAATTCACTTATTTATATTAGTAAAGACCCATGATATCTTAGTTTATTCAGTGGATTACTATCAGGTATTATTATCATCTATCTGATGTTCAAATTGTTCCCAATTTGGCCAGTGGGAACCCTTTCAAATTGGATTATGTGCCCTTTGACATGCCTCCATCATTCCTTGAGCATTTCCTTGCTTTCTGGCCATTTATCCAAACAGCCTTGGTAATTTAGATGGGGAATAGTATTTAGAAGCTAAGATCTGAGGCTTAGGTGTGCTCATTGCTACTGGGGTGGCATTGAGCCCAGGCCTTCTCAGTGGATAGAGCCAGGGAATTCCATATATATATGTAAAATAGATACACATTTATAACTATATGTTTATATTATGTAAACTGAAAATATGTTCATAAAAATTTCTCCAATTCTAATCTAATAATATATGGTCTATATTTAGTTTTCTCCCTTTCAATATTTATAACTCTCTTCTCCAACACTGAAAATCACAGACAACATTACCCTTAAAATATATATTCCTTTGATCAATCTCTCTGTATGTAACTAGCCTTCTGCTTCTAGTACCATCTACTTTCCAGACTGGGCTCTGACCAGTCCCATGTGTAACCATCTCACTCTGCTCAGGCTCCAACTCCTCACACCAGGACAGCTGCTTGTGTGGAAGCCCTCATCATGGTTAAGTCCTAACGGTTTACCATAGATGTCCCCCACCTTCCCAGCCCTGCAATGCACATAATTACCTTGCTATGCTTCACCTAATGGCTTTAATACAAAGTTGATCAGGATGCGGAAGGGAAAGAACTCTTTATTTTTGATTTTTAAAAATTCCTCTTTTTTACCTACTTGCTTTAAATAACTATTGTGTGCTCCTTCTAGTTAAACTTAATTTTTAAAATAAAATTTTTCTTTATTTCTAATAATTTCCTGAGTTCTATTAACTCATTTATGTTGTTCTTCCATATATTCATTTTCCTTTAACTTGTTTTGCAATATTAGGTTATACTTTTCATTTGTTTTGTGGGCATGTCTTTCTGGCATACTTTCATTGTAGAGACATTATTCTGATTCTTATTTTCATTTTTCAAATAGGTTTCCATTGGATTCAATCTTGATCCTTTTCTGTTGTTCATTTTTATGAGAAATTAGTTTTCCTGAACTTTTTAAGGTAAGAGTATTGCATCAGGATGGCTTTTCTATCTCCACAGCTCTAAAACTCCTTTTTGCTGTTTCTGTCAAGTGTTCAAAGATATATCTCATATACTGTGAGATCTCCTGGGCTTTCTTTCCCCCCACTCATCTGGACCTTCTATATCCTTTGGCTCTATTATCCCTATCCTGCTCAATTTGGATTTTATTCCTAGTAATTGTTCCTTGGTGTGGGGCTTTGAACTAAAAGGGAGCTGTAGCTGGTTAATTGGGTCATGGGGCTCAGACTGCTCCAGCTTCTTCACACCTTACTGCAGATCCCTTGCACTCACATGTAGATTGTGCAAAAACCCTTATAGTTTCAGAGGCAGTTCTCAATAGATCCACCTTGTTTTTTAAATGAGTACAGATTGGCTTTTGGGCTTCTTCTACTGATTCTCTGGGTACAGATGCTGATATCATGGGGTCTTACAGCTGTTGACAGCTTGTTTATACCTGCTTTTATATTGAGGTTCACGGGGATACCTTTTCATCTGGTTTTGCTATCTTAATTTTTTTCTGGGGGTGGGGAGTGGGGAGTTCTGGGCAATTCAGTTTTTTTTTTTTTTTTGCAATTCAGTTTTAAATTTAACTTATTTTTTTTTTAGATTTGAATTTTTATTTATTTTTAAAACACCTTTATTGGAGTATAATTGCTTTACAGTGGTGTGTTAGTTTCTGCTGTATAACAAACTGAATCAGCTATACATAGACATACGTCCCCATAACTCCTCCCTCTTGCGTCTCCCTCCCACCCTCCCTATCCCACCCATCTAGGTGGATACAAAGCACCAAGCTGATCTGCCCGTGCTATGCAGGCACTTCCCACTAGTGGTCTATTTTACATTTGGTAGTGTATATATGTCCACACCACTCTTTCACTTCATCCCAGCTTACCCTTCCCTCTTCCCATGTCCTCAAATCCATTCTCTATGTCTGCGTCTTTATTCCTGTCCTGCCCCTAGGTTCTTTAGAACTTTTTTTTTTTTGATTCCATATATATGTGTTAGCATATGGCATTTTTCTCTTTCTGACCTACTTCACTCTGTATGACAGTCTCTAGGTCCATCCACCTCACTACAAATAATTCAATTTCGTTCCTTTTATGGCTGAGTAATATTCCATTGTGTATATGTGCCACATCTTTTTTATCCATTCATCTGTCGATGGACACTAAGGTTGCTTCCATGTCCTGGCTATTGTAAATAGAGCTGCAACGAACATTGTGGTACATGACTCTTTTTGAATTATGGTTTTCTCAGGGTATATGCCCAGTAGTGGGATTGCTGGGTCATATGGTAGTTCTATTTTTAGATTTTAAGGAACCTGCATACTGTTCTCCATAGTGGCTGTATCAATTTACATTCCCACCAACAGTGCAAGAGGGTTCCATTTTCTCCACACCCTCTCCAGCATTTACTATTTGTAGATTTTTGGATGATGGCCATTCTGACTGGTATGAGCTGATACCTCATTGTAGTTTTGATTTGTATTTCTCTAATGATTAGTGATGTTGAACGTCCTTTCATGTGTTTGTTGGCAATCTGTATGTCTTTTTTGGAGAAATGTTTGTTTAGGTATTCTGTCCATTTTTGGATTGAGTTGTTTGCTCTTCTGATATTGAGCTGCTTGTAAATTTTGGAGATTAATCCTCTGTCAGTTGCTTCATATGCAAATATTTTTTCCCATTCTGAGGGTTGTCTTTTCATCTCGTTTATGGTTTCCTTTGCTGTGCAAAAGCTTTTAAGTTTCATTAGGTTCCATTTATTTTTGCTTTTACTTCCATTTCTCTAGGAGGTGGGTCAAAAAGGATCTTGCTGTGATTTACATCATAGAGTGTTCTTCTGCCTATGTTTTCCTCTAAGAATTGTATAGTGTCTGGCTTTAGATTTAGGTCTTTAATCCATTTTGAGTTTATTTTTGTATATGGTGTTAGGGTGTGTTCTAATTTCATTCTTTTACATGTAGCTGTCCAGTTTTTCCAGCACTGGGAAAGAGGCTGTCTTTTCTCTACTGTATATTTTTGCCTCCTATACCAAAGACAAGGTGACCATATATGTGTGGGTTTATCTCTGGGCTTTCTATCCTGTTCCATTGATCTATATTTCTGTTTTTGTGCCAGTACCATACTGTCTTGATTACTGTAGATTTTTAGTGTAGTCTGAAGTCAGGGAGCCTGATTCCTCCAACTCTGTTTTTCTTTCTCAAGATTGCTTTGGCTATTTGGGGTCTTTTGTGTTTCCATACAAATTGTGAAATGTTTTGTTCTAGTTCTGTGAAAAATGCCATTGGTAGTTTGATAGGGATTGCACTGAATCTGTAGATCATTTTGGGTAGTACAGCCATTTTCACAATGTTCATTCTTCCAATTCAAGAACATGGTATATCTCTCCATCTGTTTGTA
Source organism: Phocoena sinus (assembly GCF_008692025.1). Lineage (NCBI taxonomy): Eukaryota > Metazoa > Chordata > Mammalia > Artiodactyla > Phocoenidae > Phocoena > Phocoena sinus. Next base: position 72,035,922 of record NC_045766.1, on the reverse strand, counting down.
TCATCTTTAATTTCCTTCATCAGTGTCTTATAGTTTTCTGCATACAGGTCTTTTGTCTCCTTAGGTAGGTCTATTCCTAGGCATTTTATTCTTTTTGTTACAGTGGTAAATGGGAGTGTACCTTTAACTTCTCTTTCAGATTTTTCATTGTTAGTGTATAGGAATGCAAGAGATTTCTATGCATTAATTTTGTATCCTGCTACTTTACCAAATTCAATGATTAGCTCTAGTAGTTTTCTGGTGGTATCTTTAGGATTCTCTATATATACTATCATGTCATCTGCATAGTGACAGTTTTACTTTTTCTTTTCCGATTTGGATTCCTTTTCTTTTTCTTCTGATTGCTGTGGCTAAAACTTCCAAAACTATGTTGAATAATAGTGGTGAAAGTGGGCAACCTTGTCTTGTTCCTGATCTTAGTGGAAATGCTTTCAGTTTTTCACCACTGAGAACAATGCTGGCTGTGGTTTTGTCATACATGGCCTTCATTATGTTGAGGTAAGTTCCTTCTATGCCTACTTTCTGGAGGGTTTTTATTATAAATGGGTGTTGAATATTGTTGAAAGCTTTTTCTGCATCTATTGACAGGATCATATGAGTTTTCTCCTTCAATTTGTTAATACGGTTTATCACATTGATTGATTTGCATATATTGAAGAATCCTTGCATTCCTGGGATAAACCCCACTTGATCATGGTGTATGATCCTTTTAATGTGCTGTTGGATTCTGCTTGCTAGTATTTTGTTGAGGATTTTTGCATCTGTGTTCATCAGTGATACTGGCCTGTAGTTTTCTTTCTTTGTGACATCTTTGTCTGGTTTTGGCATCAGGGTGATGGTGGCCTCGTAGAATGAGTTTGGGAGTGTTCCTCCCTCTGCTATATTTTGGAACAGTTTGAGAAGGATAGGTGTTAGCTCTTCTTTAAATGTTTGATAGAATTTGCCTGTGAAGCCATCTGGTCCTGGGCTTTTGTTTGTTGGAAGATTTGTAATCACAGTTTCAATTTCAGTGCTTGTGATTGGTCTGTTTATATTTTCTATTTCTTCCTCGTTCAGTCTTGGAAGGTTGTGCTTTTCTAAGAACTTGTCCATTTCTTCCAGGTTGGCCATTTTATTGGCATACAGTTGCTTGTAGTAATCTCTCATGATCCTTTGTATTTCTGCAGTGTCAGTAGTTACTTTTCCTTTTTCATTTCTAATTCTATTGATTTGAGTCTCCTCCCTTGTTTTCTTGATGAGTGTGGCTAATGGTTTATCAGTTTTGTTTATCTTCTCAAAGAACCAGCTTTTAGTTTTACTGATCTTTGCTATCGTTTCCTTCATTTCTTTTTCATTTATTTCTAATCTGATCTTTATTATTTCCTTCCTCCTGCTAACTTTGGGGTTATTTTGTTCTTCTTTCTCTAATTGCTTTAGGTGTAAGAGTAGGTTGTGTATTTGAGATGTTTTTTGTTTCTTGATGTACGATTGTATTGCTATAAACTTCCCTCTTGGAAATGCTTTTGCTGCATCCAATAGGTTTTGGGTCGTTGTGTTTTCATTGTCATTTGTTTCTAGGTGTTTTTTTATTTCCTCTTTGATTTCTTCAGTGATCTCTTGCTTATTTAGTAGTGTATTGTTTAGCCTCCATATGTTTGTAATTTTTACAGATTTTTTCCTGTAATTGACATCTGGTCTCATAGTGTTGTGGTGGGAAAAGATACTTGATACGATTTCAATTTTCTTAAATTTACCAAGGCTTGATTTGTGACCCAAGATATTATCTATCCTGGAGAATGTTCCATGAGCACTTGAGAAGAAAGTGTAATCTGCTGTTTTTGGATGGAATGCCCTGTAAGTATCAATTAAGTCCATCTTGTTTAATGTATCATTTAAAGCCTCTGTTTCCTTATTTATTTTCATTTTGGATGATCTGTCCATTGGTGAAAGTGGGGTGTTAAAGTCCCCTACTATGATCATGTTACTGTCGATTTCCCCTTTTATGGGCGTTAGCATTTGCCTTACGTATTGAGGTGCTCCTATGCTGGGTGCATAAACATTTAGAATTGTCATATCTTTTTCTTGGATTGATCCCTTCATTATTATGTAGTGTCCTTCTTTGTCTCTTGTAATAGTCTTCATTTTAAAGTCTATTTTGCCTGATATGAGAATTGCTACTCCAGCTTTCTTTTGATTTCCGTTTGCATGGAATATCTTTTTCCATCCCCTCACTTTCAGTCTGAATGTGTCCCTAGGTCTGAAGTGGGTTTCTCGTAGACACCATATATAAGGGTCTTGTTTTTGTATCCATTCAGCCAGTCTATGTCTTTTGGTTGGAGCATTTAATCCATTTACGTTTAAGGTAGTTAGCAATATGTATGTTCTTAATTGCCATTTTCTTAATTGTTTTGGGTTTATTATTGTAGGTCTTTTCCTTCTCTTGTGTTTCCTGCCTAGAGAAGTTCCTTTAGCATTTGTTGTAAAGCTGGTTTGGTGGTGCTGAATTCTCTTAGCTTTTGCTTGTCTATAACGGTTTTAATTTCTCCATCAAATCTGAATGAGATCCTTGCTGGATACAGTAATCTTGGTTGTAGGTTTTTCCCTTTCATCACTTTAAATATGTCCTGCCACTCACTTCTGGCTTGAAGTTTCTGCTAAAAGATCAGCTATTAACCTTATGGGATTCCCTTGTATGTTATTTGTCACTTTTCCCTTGTTGCTTTTAATATTTTTTCGTTGTATTTAATTTTTGATAGTTTGATTAATATGTGTCTTGGATTTATCCTGTATGGGACTCTCTGCGCTTCCTGGCCTTGACTATTTCCTTTCACATATTAGGGAAGTTTTCAACTATAATCTCTTCAAATATTTTCTCAGTCCCTTTCTCTTTCTCTTCTTTTTCTGGGACCCCTATAATTCGAATGTTGGTGTGTTTAATGTTGTCCCAGAGGTTTCTGAGACTGTCCTCCATTCTTTTCATTCTTCTTTATTCTGCTCTGTGGTAGTTATTTCCACTATTTTATCTTCCAGGTCATCTATCCGTTCTTCTGCCTCTGTTATTCTGCTATTGATTCCTTCTGGAGAATTTTTAACTTCATTTACTGTGCTGTTCATCATTGTTTGTTTGCTCTTTAGTTCTTCTAGGTCCTTGTTAAATGTTTCTTGTATTTTCTCCATTCTATTTTCAAGATTTTGGATCATCTTTACTATCATTACTCTGAATTCTTTCTCAGGTAGACTGCCTATTTCCTCTTCATTTGTTTGGTCTGGTGGGTTTTTACCTTGCTCCTTCATCTGCTGTGTGTTTCTCTGTCTTCTCATTTTGCTTAACTTACTGTGTTTGGGGTCTCCTTTTCATAGGCTGCAGGTTTGTAGGTCCCGTTGTTTTTGGTGTCTGCCCCCAGTGGCTAAGGTTGGTTCAGTTGTGTAGGCCTTCTGGTGCAGGGGACTGGTGCCTGTCCTCTGGTGGATGAGGCTGGATCTTGTCTTTCTGGTGGGCAGGACCACGTCCGGTGGTGTGTTTTGGGGTGTCTGTGACCTTATTATGATTTTAGGCAGCCTCTCTGCTAATGGGTGGGGTTGTGTTCCTGTCTTGCTAGTTGTTTGGCATAGGTTGTCCTGCACTGTAGCTTGCTGGGTGTTGAATGGAGCTGGGTCTTGGCGTTGAGATGGAGATCTCTGGGAGAGCTTTCGCCATGTGATATTATGTGGAGCCGGGAGGTCTCTGGTCAGAGGCACAGGCCTGACACCCAGCCGGAGCACCAAGACCCTGTCAGCCACACGGCTGCTAGTGCTGGAGGGTCTCCTGCAGAGGCAGGGGTTGGCTGTGTTTCACCACGGGGACAAGAACACTGGCAGGAGTTCTGGGGAGTACTCCTTGGCAAGAGCCCTCCCAGAGTCCACCATTAGCCCTATCAAAGAGCCTGTCTAAGTTTATTTTTAATAATGACCATGTTGGGACTTCCCTGGTGGCGCAGTGGTTAAGAATGCGCCTGCCAATGCAGAGGACACAGGTTTGAGCCCTGGTCCAGGAAGATCCCACATGCCACGGAACAACTAAGCCAGTGCACCACAACTACTGAACCTGTGCTCTAGAGCCCAAAAGCCACAACTACTGAGCCCGTGTGCCACAGCTACTGAAGCCCGCACCCTAGAGCCCATGCTCTGCAACAAGAAAAGCCAGGGCAGTGAGAAGCCCATGCACTGCAATAGTAGCCCCCACTTGCCACAACTAGAGGAAGCCTGTGCACAGCAACGAAGACCCAACACAGCCAAAAATAAATAAATAAATTTATATATAAAAAAATAATGACCATGTTTAACAGCTAGTTTGCAAAATTCCTGAAAGTTTAACTGACCCTTGTAAGACAGTACATCACTGCACTTATTCAAGTAACTTCTGTGATTCTTTAGTTCTCTGAGTTCCCAGTTTCCCTTCACTTTTTGTTTGATAATTCCTTACTGCCTTAGCAGCACTTTGATGCTTTTAATAAGATGTTCATTATATTTCACGTAGCATTATTAGTTGTTTTCAGCCATTTTGCCAACTGAATTAACCAAAGTCCTAGTGATTTAAAATATTCTACATTTTAGAAATTTAAAAGCTTTCTGTAAAAAGATCACACTATCTTATTTTATAGTGAGGCAAAAAATGTTCTTTCCTAAGAACTAAGTTACTACAAAGCACTTACAGTCTCAGTCAACATTTAAGATATTGGAGACCTAAACTCAATTCCTGATAATTTCTTAAATACGTGCCTTTCTTATTTTGTTCACTCTGTTCAGATTTTCATATTTACGGTCTTTACTTACTATTAATAATTCCTCATAACCATCTGTCCGTCTGTTCCAAAGATACTTCAATACTTTCCTCAAAGTTACTTTTCCTTTAAGCCTTCCATTTCATTCACCTAGCTAAGATTCCCATCTTTTCCTTTTGCTTCAATCAATTCATACTTTCAGCTCTAACAATTTCCACCTTACACCTATCCTGTGTACCCTTTCTTATATTTTATTTTGGAGGAAGTCTCATTTCTTTTTTCTGCTAAGTCATTTGCACCCCTCTTCTAGAAATTACACCACAACTCATTTCAGGAAAGCTACCATTGGAGAGAGCTAAAATGTTACCTAAGAGATAATCTCCACTAAGCATTTCAGAAATTCCTGAACCAAACTATATTTCCTGTCATGAAATATATTAGGGAGTCTCTGAACTACTGGCTGTAAGTTAAATAATATGTGTATGGTTATAAGAGGAGAGAAAATGTTTAATAGCAAACTTTCTGCATTTTATTCTGTTTTCAACTCCTCATCTTAGTTTGCACCTCCACACTTCAAGTGAAAAGATGGAGGAAAGCAGGGGGCAGAAGAGTGGGGAGAAATTTTATCTCCCCCAATTTCTTTGAAACTCGCAATCCCAACTATGAAGAATAAAACTCATTTATACTCTATAATGAAATATATTAATTAAATACACAGTTAACATCTGAGAGCAACAAGTATTACAGAATGGATATTATGACTGGTCTAGAAAAGAAAAATGGAAAGTTTCTGAGTAAGAAGTCAGGCTGGTTGTTTTAAGTAGTTAGGAAAGGGTAGAAAGGTATAGGAAGGAAAGTAAGATACTGAAAAAAATTAATTAGGAACCTGCTACAGAAAACCACTTTAAGAGATGTCATATGTTTGCAAAGAAATGCCACTAATCCAATACAACCTCTCCATTCAGTCTCCAGACTCTCTTTGGTTGTTACCAAAAGTAATTATGAAAATAAAATGAGAAGATGGGTTAAAACTCGATCTCTGCAACTCAGATTTAAATTAAACCTTTGAAACACAGAAAAGTGTCTCTGGCCAAACCTCTCAGCTTTTCTAGACTTCAGTCACTTTAAGATTAGGGACAGTAACACCAATCTCAAAGATTTTTTTTCTTCTTACAAAAACGAAATAAAAATACCTCATAAGTTTAAGACATGTCCAATGGGAAACAGAACATACATTTAATATAAGTTTAATTCTTTCCCTTTGCTCTTTTTCCTTTATAATATCAATATAATTAATATTTTCTGAACCAAAAAATAAGGTCTGGCAGTTGGTATAGTATACTTGAGGAACACTGAGATAAAACATTTTTGAGTTTAGGGTTTGTGAAGGGAGGTAGCTTTAATATATAGTTGAGAGGTGTTCAAGGTGTGGGGACCACTTGGAACCCCAGAGTTGTCACAGAGATTATTTTACGCTGAAGACATCTGAGGTTCAACAAATGTAGAAAAAAGCCTTCTTAGAGCTTTTCTTATCTGACTAAAAGGAGCTACTTCTGGGAAATGAGGCTATTGTAAATCTCCTCTCTTGGGGAGCTTTATGGCCTTGAAGAAGATGGAAAGACCACTCATACTGTAGAGGCAAACTATCACAAACTTTCTCCTAAAAATGTACTTTTCTTTCCTTAAGAAACCTATTTATTTTTCCCACAGAAGGCTTTTATCTCCACTTCCTTTTCCATACTATGTTAGGTAGATAAGCCTTTAACTTTAATCATTTAATGAGCCAACTCCTTCTTTTGTTGGCTCTGTGTATGCAGGCAAAATAAAATATTTTCTTCTGTTAATCTGTCTTCTGTCAGTTCAATTCATAGGGCCCAGCTACTGAAACTAAAAGGGAAGAGGAAAAGTTTTTTCTCCTCTACAAAGGGCTAGAATGAATCTTAATCACTTAACAGCTATGTAACTGGCAAGTTACTTAACCTTTTTGTGCCTTATTTTACTCAACTGTAATGTAAAATGATGGTAAAAGTGCCCACTTTATAGGGCTTTATGGGAATTAAAAGAGCTAATAAACATGGTTAGATGCCCGGCACACATTTTTTTCTATTATAGTCTATCACCCAGCCCACAGGAGAGTCTATAACTATAGACCAGGAACTATTTGTCCAAATTTTGTAACTTCTGGATATGGAGAAAAAACTAGAGTTATATTTTCAGTGCCCATGTTTGATTTCTGATTATAATTCCCCAGAATGCTTAGTAGTAAAGCTCTAAAAACAAACTGTTGCTTGTCTCTGGAGTTAGCAAAACTGGGGGAGCTAGGAGTTAAAGTCATTCTAAATGTATTGTGGAGATTATTTTTTCATACTTAGAGCCTATGTCATAAAAGTTCAAAGTATACAGGCTGAAAAACTCATAACAGTATTTCATGGGAGACCAACAGGCAAGCTATAGATCCTAAAAGATAAAAACTTACTCTTACCAAAAAGTTTTCCTCTTCACTCTTAGTCTGTTTGTATGTATGTATATATGTCAGATTATCAATGAAGCCGAGAATCCCAATGGATTCGTCATTAATAAAGTGAAGATACTAACTGCAAGGAGATGACTGATTACCAGAGTATCAGGCCGACTCCTTTTGTACTTTGTAAAATAGCCCCCTCACTGAGAAAGAAAATCTGACTCTTATCTTCAATTTATATCCTTGGCCCTCACAGCAGTTACACACTGATGACACGGAATATGTTTTTTAGAAACAGTGCTGTACAACCAAAATACATTTGTTAAAACTACATAGTATTAAAACAAAACATAAAGCCATCAAGTCACTGCCTAATAAACAAACACAAGGTAAGTAGCAATACAGCAAGGAGGACAGGTAAGTTTTTAAAGTACCCAAAAGATGCTTTTAAATTTTAACTCTCTTATCTTTGGTCTTCTGTTATTCTTTATAGAATGTCATTTCTTCTCTCTGCCTATCTAAAGACTACCCATTTTTCAGGTTTCCAGTTAAACCCCAATTGTACTCTATGGCATTTTTTCCTCATACCAGGCAATATGATTTACCTCCTTTTGAATTCCTAAGGCAGTGTTTGTTTTCTGTGCTCTATTGGTACTTACCTTGTGTTTATTAGGCAATGACACCATAGCTATGGTAAAAGAATATAGTATAAATCAATACTGCCAGACTAAACACTCATCAAAATATTCCCAGTGAAAAGTATCTAGATTTTGAAGGCAACAGACCTGGGACTGAAGCCTAGCTATTACTAGCTTTGTTATTTGACTCTATATCATCATCTGTATGTAGGGATATAGCTATGTGTTTCACAAGCCTCTAGAGCAAGGCTTAAATAAACAAAAAGCCAACAGGCACCTAAATAAACATACAATTATAAACTGTGTTGAGTTGTTTAAAGAAAAAAATGTCACAGTGCTATGACAAATGGAATTATGAGAAGGAGCCAATCATATAAAGAATAGGGGGAAAGAATATTCTAAGAACAAACAGAATGAACAGAGAATTAGGAAAATACTTGGTGTAATCAAGGGTCTGAAAGAAGAAGTCCTGTGTGGTTAGAGCTGAAGGAGCAAAGGAAGGAATAGAGGGCATGCAGTGAAGCCAAATGTACTGTGCTATGCTCAATCACACAGGGCCTTGCAGGCACTATTAAAGGCTTTGGATTTTATTCAGAGTATAATTGGAAGTGTTTTAAATAGAAAGTGATACAATCCAATCTTTGTATTTAAAAAGATCATTTTGGCTGATGAATGGATTGGAGAAAGTCAAGAAAGAAGTAAGAAGACTTGCTAGAGGCTATTAGAATAGGTAAGATATGATAGTGGGTTTGGTAAGGGTAGTGGCCGAGACATAGAGGTTGAGAAAAAGGGAGGGAAGTCAAGGATGACTCCTCGCCTTCTGGCTTAACCATCAATGGAAGTGCCATTTACTGAGGGAGTAAAAGAATTGTTTCAGTCATGCTCAGTTTTGAACATTAAAGAGATATACACCTGGAGAAATCAAACAGGACAAAAAGTCAGGTGTTGAGATGTTTGGAAAAAAAGATATATACACAAGACTAATTAATATAAGGGTCTAACCTTGAAACATAGAAGATGTCTGCTAAATAGCAGCTACTTGGATAATCAACATACAATGCAAATTCTCCTTGATACAAAAGTAGCTCCATCAAGATGAGAATAGTTTAAACTTTTGAACACAACTAAAGAAAAAGTATCAATCAGAAAGATTCATACAGAAAAAAAGTACAGAAATCACAAAAAAAGAGCAAAAGAAAAAAAATAGAGTACAAGCACAGAAAAAGATAATCTGAAAGAGATTCCTAGGTCCACGCAATAACTATCCTAGGAAAAGGGTAGCCCACCCTTGACAACCATCAGTGGCAAGTATACCTACTGCATACAGGGGTACATTAGGCTTAGTTAAGAGTCACTAAACATAAAAGTGGTTAAATTAACAATCCTTGTTCAGATCTATGCTCACCAAGCATTAGAGCAATTCTTCCTTTTATCAATCAATTTTTACCTCCTTATTAATAACTTAATATTTTTATTGGGTTCCAGAAGTTTTTTTTCTAATTTAACTATTTTATATTGGAATATAGACAATTAACAATGTTGTAATAGTTTCAGGTGCACAGCAAAGGGACTCAGACATACATATATATGTATCCATTCTCCCGCAAACTCCCCTCCCATCCAGGCTGCCACATAACATTGAGCAGAGTTCCCTGTGCTATACAGTAGGGTCCTTGTTGGTTGTCCATTTTAAATATAGCAGTGTGTACATGTTGATCCCAAACTCCCTAACTATCCCTTCCCCTACTTCTTTCCCCCAGGTAACCATAAGTTCATTCTCTAAGTCTGTGAAATCTGTTTCTGTTTTGTAAATAAGTTCATTTGTATAATTTCTTTCAGATTCCACATATAAGGGATATTATACGATATTTCTCTTTCTGACTTACTTCACTCAGTATGACAATCTCTAGGTCCATCCACGTTGCTCCAAATGGCATTATTTCTTTTTAATAACTGAGTAATATTCCATTGTATATATGTACCACATATATATGTACCACATATACATATGTATATGTACCACATCTTCTTTAGCCTCTGTTGATGGACATTTAGGTTGCTTCCATGTCTTAGCTACTGTAAACAGTGCTGCAGTGAACACTGGGGTGCATGTACCCTTTCGGACCATGTTTTTCTCTGGATATATGCCCAGGAGTGGGACTACAGGGTCATATGGTAGCTCTATTTTTACTTTTCTAAGGAACCTCTATATCGTTCTCCATATAGCTATACCAATTTACCTTCCCACCAACAGTGTAGGAGGGTTCCCAACTCTCCATACCCTCTCCAGCATTTACTGTTTGTGGATTTTTTGATGATAGCCATTTTGACTGCCATGAGGTGATATCTCATTGTAGTTTTGATTTGCATTTCCTCTAATAATTAGTGATGTTGAACATCTTTTCATGTGCTTCTTGGCCATTTGTATGTCTCTGGAGAAATGTCTATTTAGGTCTTCTGCCCATTTTTTTTATTGGGCTGTTTGTTTTGATGATATTAAGCCTCATGAGCTATTTGTAAATTTTGGAGACTAATCCCTTGTTGGTCACGTCATTTGCAAATATTTTCTCCAAATCTGTGGGTTGTCTTTCCATTTCGTTTATGGCTTCCTTAGCTGTGCAAAGAATTTTGAGTTTAATCAGGTCCCATTTGTTTATTTTTGTTTTTATTTCCATTATTCTGGGAGATGGCTCAAAAAAGATATTGCTGTGATTTATGTCAGAGCGTGTTCTGCCTATGATTTCCTCTGGAGTTTTATAGGGTCCAGTCTCACGTTTAGGTCTTTAATCCATTTTGAGCTTATTTTTGTGTATGGTGTTAAAGAATGACCTAATTTCATTTTTTTACACGTATCTGTTCAGTTTTCCCAGCACCATTTGTTGAAGAGACTGTCTTTCCACCATTGTGTAGTCTTGCCTCCTCTGTTGTAGGTTAATTAACCATAGATGCATGGGTTTATTTCTGGGCTTTCTATCCTATTCCACTGATCTATATTTCTATTTGTGTATCAGTAGCATACTGTTTTGATGACTGTATTTTTGTAGTATAGTCTGAAGTCAGGGAGTCTGATTCCTTCAGCTCCATTTTTCTTTCTCAAGATTGCTTTGGCTATTCAGGGTCTTTTGTGTCTCCATACAAATTTTAAGATGTTTTACTCTAGTTCTGTGAAAAATGCCATTGGTAATTTGATAGGGATTGTACTGAACATGTAGAATGCCTTGGGTAGTCATTTTGACAGTGTTGATTCTTCCAATCCATGCCATCTGAGTCTTCTTTTATTTCTTTCATCAGTGTCTTATAGTTTTCGGAGTACAGGTCTTTTGTCTCCTTAGGTAGGTTTATTCCTAGGTGTTTTATTCTTTTTGACGTGATGGTAAATGGAATTGTTTCTTGAATTTCTTTTTCTGATCTTCCATTGTTAGTGTATAGAAATGCAACAGATTTCTGTATTAATTTTGTAACCTACAACTTCACCAAATTCATTGATGAGCTCTAGTAGTTTTCTGGTAGCATCTGTAGGATCTTCTACGTAAAGTATCATGTCATCTGCAAACAGTGACAGTTTTACTTCTTCTCCAATTTGGATTCTTTTTATTTCTTTTTCTTCTCTGATTGCCATAGCTAGGACTTCCAAGACTACATTGAATAAAAGTGGCAAGAGTGGACATCCTTGTCTTGTTCCTGATCTTAGAGGAAATGCTTTCAGCTTTTCACCATTGAGTATGATGTTAGCTGTAGGTTTGTTGTATATGGCTTTTATTATGTTGACATATGTTCACTCTATGCCCACTTTCTGGAGAGTTCTTTGTTTTTTTCTCATAAATGGGTGCTGAATTTTGTCAAAAGCTTTTTCTCCATCTATTGAGATGATCATATGGTTTTTATTCTTCAATTTGTTGATGTGGTATATCACAATGATTGATATGCGGATACTGAAAAATCCTTGCATCCCTGGGATAAATCCCACTTGATCATGGTGTATAATCCTTTTCATGTATTGTTGGATTCAGTTTGTTAATGTTTTGTTGAGGACTTCTGCATCTATGTTCATCAGCCTGTAATTTTCTTTTGTGGTATCTTTGTCTGGTTTTGGTATCAGGGTGATGGTGGCCTCATAGAATGAGTTTGGGAGTGTTCCTTCCTCTGCAATTTTGTGGAACAGTTTCAGAAGGACAGGTGTTAGCTTATCTAAGTGTTGATAGAATTTGCCTGTGAGGCCATCAGGTCCTGGACTTTTGTTTGTTGGGAGTTTTAAAATCACAGTTTCAATTTCAGTGCTTGTGATTGGTCTGTTCATATTTTCTGTTTCTTCCTGGTTCAGTCTTGGAAGACTGTACCTTTCTAGGAATTTGTCTATTTCTTCCAGGTTGTCCATTTATTGGCATATAGTTGCCTGCAGTAGTCTCTTATGATGCTTTGTATTCCTGTGGTGTCAGTTGTAACTTCTCCTTTTTCATTTATAATTTTATTGATTTGAGTCCTCTCCCTTTTTTTCTTGATGAGTCTGGCTAAAGATTTATCAATTTTGTTTATCTTTTCAAAGAACCAGCTTTTAGTTTCATTGATCATTGCTATTGTTTTGTCTCTATTCCATTTATTTCTGTTCTGATCTTTATGATTTCTTTCCTTCTACTAACTTTAGGTTTTGTTTGTTCTTCTTTCTCTAGTTCCTTCAGATGTAAGGTTAGGTTGTTTACTTGAGATTTTTCTTCTTTCCTGAGGTAAGATTGTATTGCTATAAACTTCCATCTTAGAACTGCTTTTGCTGCATCCCACAGGTTTTGTATCATTGTGCTTTCATTTTCATTTGTCTCTAGGTATTTATTTATTTCTTGATTTCTTCAGCGATCCACTGGTGGTTTAGTAGCATATTGCTTAACCTCCACGTGTTTGTGTTTTTTATAGTTTTTTTTTGTAGTTTATTTCTAATCTCATAGCATTGTGATTGGAAAAGATGTCTGATAAGATTTCAATTTTCTTAAATTTACTGAGGCTCGCCTTGTGTCCTAGCATGTGGGCAATCCTGGAGAATGTTCTGTGTGCACTTAAGAGGAATGTGTATTCTGGTTCTTTCGTATGGAATGCTCTACAGATATCAATTAAGTCCATCTGGTCTCATGTGTCATTTAAGGCCTCTGTTTCCTTATTTATTTTCTGTCTGGATGATACGTCCACTGATGAAAGTGGGGTGTTAAAGTCCCCCACTATTATTGTGTTACTGTCAATTTTTCCCTTTATGGCTGTTAGTATTTGCCTTATATATTGAGGTGCTCCCATGTTGGGTGTATACATATTTACAATTGTTATATCTTCTTCTTGGATTGATGCCTTGATTGTTATGTAGTGTCCTTCTTTGTCTCTTAAAACAGTCTTTCAAGTCTATTATGTCTGACGTGAGTATTGCTACTCCAGCTTTCTTTTGATTTACAGTTGCATGGAGTACCTTCTTCCATCCCCTCACTTTCAGTCTGTATGTGTCCCTAGGTCTGAGGTGGGTCTCTCGTAGACTGTGTATATATGGGTCTTGTTTTTGTATCCACTCAGCCAGTCTATGTCTTTTGGTTGGCGCATTTAATACATTTACATTTAAGGTAATTATCGATATGTGTATTTCTGCCATTTTCTTAATTGTTTTGGGTTTGTTTTTGTAGGTCTTTTTTCTTCCCTTCCTCTTTTGTTCTCTTCTCTTGTGGTTTGGTGACCATCTTTAGTGCTGTGTTTGAGTTGCTTTTTCTTTTTTTGTGTGTGTATCTATTGTAGTTTTGGGGCTTGCTGTTCCCATGAGGTTTTGATATAACAGTCTATATGTACAAGGCTTTTTTTTTTTTTAAAGTTGCTAGTCTCCTTCCTGCCTAGAGGAGTTCCTTTAGCATTTGTTGCAAAGTGGTCTGGTGGTGCTGAATTCTCTTAGCTTTGGCTTGTCTGTAAGGCTTTTGATTTCTCTGTCAAATATGAATGAGAACTGGGTACAGTATTCTTGGTTGTAGAGTATTCTTGGTTGTAGGTTGTAGGTTCTTCCCTTTCATCACTTTAAATATGTCATGCCACTCCCTTCTGGCTTTCGGAGTTTCTGCTGAGAAATCAGCTGATAACTTAATGGGAGTTCCCTTGTATGTTGTCATTTTCCCCCTATTGCTTTCAAATAATTTTTCTTTGTCTTTACTTTTTGTCAATTTGATTACTACATGTCTCGGTGTGTTTCTCCTTGGGTTTCTCCTGCCTAGGACTCTCTGTGCTTCCTAGACTTGGTTGACTGTTTCCTTTCCCATGTTAGGGAAGTTTTCAGCTATTATTTCTTCAAATATTTTCTCAGGCCCTTTCTCTCTCTTTTCTCTTTCTGGAACCCCTATAATGCGAATGTTGGTGTGTTCAATGTTGTCCTTAGGCTGTCTTTATTTCTTTTCATTCTTTTTTCCTTATTCTGTTCTGCAGCAGTGATTTCCACAATTCTGTCTTCCCGGTCACTTATCAGTTCTTCTGCCTCAGTTATTCTGCTATTGATTCCTTCTAGTGTATTTTTCATTTCAGTTATTGTATTGTTCATTTTTTTGTTTGTTCTTTAGTTCTTCTAGGTCTTTGTTAAACATTTCTTTCATCTTCTTAATCTTTGCCTCCATTCTGGATCATCTTCACTATCATTATTCTGAATTCTTTTTCTGGAAGGCTGCCTATCTCCACTTCATTTAGTTGTTTTTCTGGGATTTTATCTTGTTCCTTCACCTGCGACATAATCCTCTGCCTTTTCATTTTGTTTAACTTTCTAGGATTGTGGTTTTCATTCTGCAGGCTGCAGGATTATAGTTCTTCTTGCTTCTGCTGTCTGCCCTCTGGTGGATGAGGCTATCTAAGAGGCCTGTGCAAGCTTCCTGATGGGAGGGACTGGTGGTGGGTAGAAATGGGTCTTGCTCTGGTGGGCAAAGCCTTGCTCAGTAAAATTTTAATCCACTTGTCTGCTGACGGGTGGGACTGTATTCCCTCCCTGTTGGTTGTTTGGCCTGAGGCAACCCAGCACTGGAGCCTACAGGCTGTTTGGTGGGGCTAATGGTGGCCTGAGGGAGGGCTCACGTCAATGAGTACTTACCAGAACTACTGCTGCCAGTGCCCTTGTTCCCCTTGGTGAGCTACAGTCACCCCCTGCCCCTGCAGAAGACCCTCCAACACTAGCAGGTAGGTTTGGTTCAGTCTCCTATGGGGTCACTGCTCCTTTCCCTTGGGTCCTAGTGTGCACAAGACTTTGTGTGTGCTCCAAGAGTGGAGTCTCTGTTTTGCCCAGTCCCGTGGAAGTCCTGCACTCAAGTCCTGCTGCCTGTCAAAGCCAGAATCCCTGGGGATTGCTAGTCCTGTTGCTGGACCCCCACGCTGGGATGCTGACGTGGGGCTCAGAACCTTCATTCCAGTGGGAGAACTTCTGTGGTTTAATTGTTCTCCAGTTTGTGGTTCGCCCACCTGGCAGGTATGAGATTTGATTTTATCATGATTGTGCTCCCCCTTCCCATCTCACTGAGGCTTCTCCTTTGTCTTTGGATGGGGGATATCTTTTTTGGTGGGTTCCAGTGTCTTCCTGTGAATGGTTGTTCAGCAGTTGTGATTTCAGTGCTCTTGTGAGAGGAGGTGAGCACACGTCCTTCTACTCCGCCATCCTGAACCAATACTCCAGAAGATTCTTTCTTGATAAAAATTAACTAGAATATGTCTGAATTTTGACCATTCTGAGTTAACTTTTTATCATGCTGTGTCTTTTCAATGTAAAGTTACTTCTTTTTAATCTAGTAAAGTTTTCCTGAATGAATTATAGTTGCAAGCATTTATTCTTTTCTTTTAAAAAAATTTACTTTTTCCAGAAAGTCTAATTAAGTATATCCTGTGTGTGTGTGTATATATAAAAGTATATATATATATATAATTGCCTGTCTTTTCTAACCTTTAAAAATTCTCTTCGTTTCTATTTCATTTTGTTTACTTTTCCTATTGTATCCTTTATGTCTCCTATTGATTGTTCTGCAGTATCTCTTTGACTTTGTGTTCCAATTTAAGAAATTGGTTTGCTTTCTTCTTTCCTGGGTTCTGCTAGCTCAAAATTAAACTCTGGTTGTTAAGCCATCTCTTCGACTACTTTGTGGTCTTCTTTCAAAGAAGTGAATGCATAAATTGTTTAAGAACATTAAAATCAAAGTTTCATCTGATACGTGCCAATTTTTTTTGTGTGTGTGTAAATGCATGTTTGTGACAACTTTTATCTCTTGCTAAGCTTTGCTATTTGTTTCCATGTCTCCTTATTAATATCTTTGTATGAATGCCAGGCTAGTTCCTTTTAAATTGCTTATTACTGAATGAGTTGGCTGGACCAGAAAGTTTGGGGTGCAGGGTGGGGATGGAAGCACAGGTTATTTTTACAGCCTTTAAAACCAAAAGACTGCCTTGATAGCATCAGATAATCTGACAGACTGTTTTAACCAAATACTTCCTTTAAACAAAACCACATCAAGGATGGCTTCTGCTCTAGCTTGCTCACTCCAATTTTATGTGGCCTGCCATAAACAAGGGATAATGTTTTTATACTTCAAAAACAAGCCCCCCACCTTTAGGAAGTACAATTTTCTGTCATATTCTATGTTCTGCTACCACTGAGCATTCTCAACATTCCATGCTTTTACTCTTCCCTTCTTTACATGTAGCTTTTGCCAGATCTTAACCTGCTTAAGCAGCCTTTGCCTGTATTTTGTTGTCTAGGTATTATACCTGTCTTCTTAGTTTTGCTTAATGTGAAGTGAAGCTTTATGGGTAGAAATATGTGTTTATTTTCCTTGTTGCTTTTGTGTGTTTTCTGGGGAGGTCAAGGAGCAGATATTGACTTACCCTTAATCATACCTAAATAGTCTATATTTCTCATAAACATATAAATAAGAGGCTTTCTATAATAATAAGCAAGCACTGATTATAATTTGTTTCCATATAATATGCCTATGGGGCAAGAATGTGTTGGCCAGAAGATAAAAGCATGTGTAGTCCCACTGGTAGTTTTGTTTCTCACAAAAATTAATGAATTAGCATTCTGACTTCATATATTAATCCCTATTTGCTTATTAATGTGATTTATTTGGAACTTACCCCTTACATAAATGAATTTATTCTTGTTCAGTTACTGAACCTAGAATGCTGAGGTTTATAAGAAATATTATGAAATAGCAAGCAATGCCCAACATATTATTTTGATCAGGTAAAACACATATTAGGTTTTGTTACAGAAATAAATTCCACTCCAAGAAAAGAATAATACATGTAACAGCTGCTAAATCATAGAATGATTCACCTGGCTCCTTTAGTCACATCATTCTTTCCTTCTTCACCTTGTTTGTGAACATTAACTAGTGTGTTATGTATTCTTTTGGGTGTTTAAGCTTTTTAAATTCCACTGAGGTTTTACTGAAGTGGTTATGTTGATGTAAACTAGAATCTTATGTATGTGTAATATGACCTCAAATTTTCCATTATCACCTTCTCCTAGTTGGAACTCGGTAAGGTCAAGTCCATGATACCTCACTATTTAGAAAAATATATCTCAAACTTACATTCTTTCTCTTTAAGTAACAATAAAGGCTATTAGAAACATATCTTAAACCCTGTTATTAATAAATATAACCTAATTCAAAGGTCAAAAAATACTGAAATAACCTAATTTTCTTTGGCAAAATTACTATCTTGCTTTTCAACCACTGAGTTAGTCAAAGGTATACTTAAAGGTATGTGTTTGGTGAGATGACACATTTAAAAAGATGAACTCCTGAAAATTAATCCAAATAATAAAGAAATATTCAAAGAGTTGGCAGATACAAGTTCCTACATTCTATTAAAAACTCTTTGATCTGGATAGTGAATTAAGTTCAAACTAAACAAATAACAGATTAATAAATCAGACAAAAATATAAAAAGAAAGTTAAGCTTGGGAAGTTAAACATTATTAAGAGGAAGACTTCAAAAACTGAAATAAAAAATAAATACAGACAACAAGAATTTATTACCTTCAGGTCGATATTGTGCAACAATTGTGACAGCTTGGCCAGCATTTTTTAAAGCAGCTGCTGCCTGCTCATGGCTGGCAGTTCTGAGGTCAACACTGTTTACCTGTAAATTAAACCACATATTAAATTCGAAAGAAAATCATCACACTGATTAGAAATCACAATAGCCTATTCTTTGAGCAGGCATAGATTAAAAAAAATTACTTGCAATTACTTTATCACTAAAATATTTTCTTGTTCTGATTTACTAAAAATATGTTATACAGTAGAACAAAAATATATTGTATAGTCAATCAAAACAATTTATTC
This sequence comes from Phocoena sinus, assembly GCF_008692025.1. Lineage (NCBI taxonomy): Eukaryota > Metazoa > Chordata > Mammalia > Artiodactyla > Phocoenidae > Phocoena > Phocoena sinus. The sequence goes on along the minus strand of NC_045766.1, from coordinate 72,017,756 downwards.
ACTTAAAATATTCATTTTTTCACTTTGTCAAGTGAACAAATCCAAAACATTTTCCCCTGAGTTTTCCAGAAGGTTGTCTATCAATCTCTTGAGAAATGTACCTTAATTTGACAACTTGAAAAATCAACAAGTGTCATCATTTTGTACATTTCATTTCACCAGTAACTCAGGCAATGAGAGGGAAATTCATTTTGTTTACAGCATCCTTTCAACTCCTGCCACATTTTCACTATTACTCATCTCAGTTTCAATGCTCTTCCTTCCTTTCCCAAACTAAAGCTTCCATTCTTTTGGAGTAACAGGAAAGCAATTACTTTAAGTATGAAAATAGCTCAGATTTCACGGACTGACATTTAAACACAGTAAATGTTATTAAATGAGCAAGAAGACTTTTTTTAAAAACAGGGACCTTCCTTGGGTAAAATAATTAATGAGGTGATCAATCCCATTCTAGAAGAATAGGCAACTTCATTCTTATTTCTGAAAGGCTGCCAGCACCTAGTACGCTGCAAGGTACACTATCTTTAGAGACTGAACCTTTTCCACTACAAGAAAAACTTAATAGAACATTAATGTGAGCATTAAACTTAAATGTAATTAACTTTAAATATTTAAGTTGGCTTTTTTCCCTAAGAACCATGAATGAATAAAATACAGCAATGGGGGCTTCCCTGGTAGCACAGTGGTTGAGAGTCCGCCTGCTGATGCAGGGGACACGGGTTTGTGCCCCGGTCCGGGAAGATCCCACATGCCATGGAGCGGCTGGGCCCGTGAGCCATGGCCGCTGAGCCTGTGCTCCACAACGGGAGGGGCCACAGCAGTGAGAGGCCCGCATACCGCGCAAAAAAAAAAAAAAAAAAAAATACAGTAATGTTTGGGACCTTTACTGAATATTTTTGGAAAGAAGAACTGTCGCACAATTTTAGTATGACAGCCTGCTTCATTGATGTCTAATCTAAGACTTGTTAAAAATTACATACCAATTTTGGAAAATTTGACTATAGCCCAGAAATTCCTGGGATCATAAAATTTACATAAAAGAACATTTTTAATGTTTAATGTAAGACATTTAAAGACCTGATGTTTTACATTATCTATAAAGGATATTACTGTGTAACTAAGTTAAAATGTACAGACACCTCTTGAATGAAAATCAAGATCCAAAAACCTTAATCTAAACAAGTGTAACATAATGTGGCTTTATTAGAGAATATCTCTAGCTTAATATCTTATTAGAGAATAACTGAACACAATGTATAAATAGTTCTATATTGAACATAAAGAAAATCCTCCTAATTTCTAGCAGAAAAAATTAGAGAATATAAAAGGTAGACAAACTTTCATAGATTATTTTAGAAAAGATCACAATTTTTAATGAATTATTCCTGAGCACTGGATCCCTTTGTTACAGAAAAGATCTGAAAACAACCTACATAGATTCAAAGGAGAATAATTTGTTAACAAGACTACAAATTAAAAATGTTCCTAAATAATGCCAAACATTTTAATGGAATACATTATCAAGGATATTTTAGAAGAAATCCTGGTGCTGAGAAACATATCATGTAAACAGACTTAGGGTCACTTTTTTATGGAGATACAATTTATATAAAATCCAAACTTTTAAAGTGTACAATTTGTGTTTTTCAGTACATTCACAAGCATGTGCAACCATCACCATGCTTTAATTCCAAAACATTTTCATCAGCCCCCACCCCCAAAAAACCCACTACCCATTAACATTCATTCCTCCCTTCCCTCTCCCCTTAGACCCTGGCAACCACTATTCTACTTTCTAACTCTAAGGATTTGTCTGTTCTGTACATTTTATATAAAAGGAAGATTACAATATGTGGCCATTTGTGTTTGGCTTCTTCACTTAGCTTGTTTTCATGGTTCATCCTTGTTTTAGCCTGTTTTAGTACTTTGTTACTTATTATGGCTGAATCATATACCCCATTGTATGGCTATTCCATATTTTGTTCATCCACTTTGTTAAATTTATTCTTTTTGATACTATAAATAAAATTATTTTCTTAATTTCACTTTCAGGTTGTTCAACTCTGGTATATTAGAAACACAACTGTTTCTTGTATAGTGATTCTCTGTCCTGCAAACTTGCTGAGCTTGGTTATTATCTCTAATAGTTTTTTTGCATTTCCTAAGATTTTCTATATATAAGATCATGGCATCTGCAAATAAGAGATAATTTTCCTTCTTCCTTTTTAATCTAGAAAGCTTTTATTTCTTTTTCTTGCCTAACTGCCCAATCTAGAAACTCCAGCACAATGTTGAATAAAAGTGGCATGAGTGGACACCTCTGTCTTGTTTCTGATCTCACAGGGAAAGCTTTCAGTGTTTCAGCATTTAGTGTGACATAAGTTATCAGTTTTTCATAGACATCTTTTATCAGGTTGAGGAAGTTCTCTACTATTCCTAATTTGTTTGGTGCTTTTAAGATGCAAGCTGTTGGTTTTTGACAGGAGCTTTTTCTGTTGAGATGGTCATGTGGCTTATATCCTTAACTCTATTAACACGGTGTTTTACTTTGGTTATCCCTGTGTTGAACCAACTATGCATTCCTTGGACAAATTCCACTTGGTTATGGGGTATAATCCTTTTTTAATGCTGGTGTACAATCCTTTTTCTATCTGCTGAATCCAGATGGCTATTTTGTTGAGGATTTTTACATATAAATTCATAAGGGATATTGTAGTTTTCTTTTCTTGTGATGTCTTTGTTTGGTTTGATGTAAGAATAATATTGGCCTTGTAGAATGAGTTGGGAAGTGTTCTTCACACCTATTCCCTTTTGGGGGAAGAGTTTGTGAATGGTGCTAATTCTTCTTTAAACGTTCTATAGATTGCACTAGTGAGGCCATCTGGTCCTGGGTTTTTTCCTTTGTGGGAAGTTTTGATTATCAATCTCCTTAATTGTTACAGGTCTACAGTTATAGTTTCCATTTCTTCTTGAGTCAGTTTCAAATGTTTATGTCTTTCTAGAAATTTATCAACAATTACACAATATGTATAACTATATATCACACATAATCTATATAACACATATATTATAAAATGTTCTTAGATTTTGAGAAATAATTTTTTTCCTAAAGTCTACTTTGTTTGATACTTGTATAGCCATTTTATGTGTTTCTTGGTTTCTGTTTGCATAGCGTATCTTTTTCAACCTTTTACTTTCAATGAAGATTGAATCTAAAGTGTGTCTGTTGTAGAAAGTATATAATTTGATCTTTTTAAATCTACCCTGTCAATATCTGTCTTTTAGTTGGAGTATTTAACCCATTTACCTTCAATGTAATTTATCGAAAAAAAAGATTTATGCCATCCATTTTGCTATTTGTTTTCTTCACACCTTGTCTTTTTTGTTCCTCTATTCCTCCATTACTAACTTCTTTTGTAAAATAGGTATTTTCCACTGTACTATCTTAATACCCTTTAAAAAAATTATATATATTTTGAGTTATTTGCTTAGTGGTTTCTCTAGATCATAATTAACATTTTATAACCATTTACTCTGAATTAACACCAACTTAGTTTCAATAGCATATAAGAACTCTGCTCTTATAATTCTGTGCCCTCTATACCCCCTGTGATACTACTGTCATATAAACTACATCTTTATACAGTATGTGTGTGCCCATCAACACAGATTTAAAATTATTGCTTTATTTAGTTGTTTAAATTATAAAGGAGAAAAAAAAAGTTACAAACAAAAAATGCACTTATGCTGTTTTACATTTACCTATATAGTTACTTTTAACAGTGCTCTTTATTTCTTCATACGGATTTGGGCTACTCTCTAATGTCCTTTCTTTCTGGTCTGAGGGATTCTCTTTAGTACTCCTTGTAGGGCAGGTTTACTGTCTATAAGAGAAGTTAAGGAGATTAATAACTTCCTTAGCTTTTGTTTACCTGGGACTCAGATCTGTCCTTCATTTCTGAAGGATAGTTTGGGTATAGAAACCTTGGACAATGGCTTTTTTCTTTCAGAATTGCCTTCTGGCCTCCATGATTCTGACAAGAAATCAACTGTTAATCTTACTGAGGATTCCCTGTAATCAGTGATTTTTCTTTGCTTTCAGGATTCTCCCTTTGTCTTTTGATATTTGATTATGATTTATCTGTGGTGTGGATCTCTTCAAGTTTATTCTACTTGTAGTTCACTGAGCTTCTCAGATGTGTACAACGTTTTTCATTAAATTTGGGAAGTTTTTTGCCATTATTTATTCAAATATTCTTTCTGCCTCTTTCTCTCTCTCTTGTCATTCTGACTTCATTATACATACATTGGTACACTTGACGGTATCCCCACAGGTATTTGAGCCTCTGACAATTTTTCTTAATTCTTTTTTCTTTCTGTTCTTCAGTCTGGGTAGTCTTAATGGACATATTTTCAAGTTGGCGGATTTTTTTCTTTTGCCAGGTCAAATCTGCTGTTGAACTTGTCTAGAGGATTTTTTTCCCCTTCATTTCAGTTATTGTACTCTTCAACACCAGAATTTGTTTCTTTCTTTTTCATAAAAGAAATCTCTTTATTGACATACTCTACTTGGTGCGTTATTGTTCCTATACTTTCCTTACATTCTTTAGACATGGTTTCCTTTAGTTCTTAGAATATATTTAAAATATCTGATTTAAAATCTTTGTCTAGTAGTATAGTGTTGGGCTTCCTTACAGTTTCTACTGATTGCTTTTCCCCCGGGTATATTTTCTTGTTTTGCTGCATGTCTCAATTTTTTGTTGAAAACCGGACATTTAAAATAATATAAACTAGCAATTCTGGGTATAAGATCTGTCCTCCTACCCAGGGCTTGATATTACTGCTGTTTGTTATAGTAGTTGTTTGGTGACTTTTCTGAATTCTGTAAGGTTTGTATTCTTTGTTGTATGTGCCAGTGAAGTGTCTGCCTGATTAGCAGAGTGGTCAGTTAATGACTGGACAGAGACTTCATTAAATGTGCACATGTTGGGTAATGTCTTCAACAATCAGCTAGGCAACTGATGATTCTGCCTTAATCTTCACTTCCTTCTTGCACAGAGTCTCACGGTCAGCAAGAGGTGAGAGTTTAGGGCCTTTTCAGGTCTTTCCTGAGCAGGCACACAATCCAAGACCATGCATGTGTCCTCCTAGATTCCAAAGTATAAGAGCTTTTCAAAGGTCCTATGGAGAGTTCACTCCCTACCTTTTCCTTTTAAGTTTTTGATTAGTCTACTGTTTGCCCCAACTGTTACCAATGTCTCAGGCAGCCATAATATGCCTGTAATTGTTTTTGCAATTACCCCAAGGGAAAAGGCTTTTGCACTGGTGGAGCTTTGAATCAGGTCAAATACAGGGAACCTTTCAAAAAGGATGTTCCAAGAACCCACCAGACAGGTCAAATTATGACAGTTCTTTGGAAAAGAAGCTCTGAACATTCTACCACCATTTTGCTCTCTCTAGTGGCTGTTGGGCCACTGGTTCTCACTGAAAAGGTGGGCTATTTTTCAAGGCTAATGTGGTGATAGAGAGCCAGGGATGGGACTTAGGCAAATTAAAATTCTACAAAGCTCATTCTTACAGAGATTCAGCAATTTTTTTTTTTTTGAGTAAACACTTCCTGAATGGCTGTCAGTCTTTGGTTAATTTCCAGAGTTCTGAAAAAGTTTATTCTAAAAACAATTTTGGCCACTTTTCTCACTGTTTTTATGAAGGAGAGAATTTCTGTTGAACTCTCTTGGGTCATGTTCCATGTTTCTAAATTTTCAGGGAATATCAACTATATCCTGCCCTATGCTTGTCATCACTGGAAATAACAGTAATATTTCCATTTATACCATAGTGAAAAATGCACTGTCCAACATCTGTACAATAATAAATCTTAACTTAAAAAGCTTCTTTCTTCAACAAAATTAAATATATCAAAGGGAATATTTTATAAAAATTATTATTTCCCTGCCTTCCCAAATATTTATGCTTTTCTCAGTAATGTGGGTTATCATTAAGAACATCAATAACAGGGATGTCTTTAGAACAGTGGTTCACAAGGTTTGGTCCCAGGAGCAGCAACATCAGTATCTCACGGAAACTTGTAAGAAATATAAATTTTCAGATCCTATCCAAGTCATACTGAATCAGAAACTTTGGGGATGGAATCTAGGAATCTGTTTTTTAATAACGCCTTGAGGTTATCCTGATACAAGCTGAAGACTGAAAATAGCTAAATTTTGTGTAAAGAGGTACTTAAATAAGTGTTTCTGGGTTTTATTTTAGTTTTGAATATCTTTTCTCATGTTTTTCTCTTGTTCCTAAGGTCTTTCCTATTGCTTCTCAGGTATTTCCCTAGAGCAGCTTAGTAACCATTAAAATATTTAAGATTATGGATGTATACTGACAAACAGAAGGCTGAATTTAACTTACAGTAACATTAGCGCAAGCAACTGGTTGGGAAGGTCTGGGTCTTTCAGTTTTAAAACTTAGCCTAAAGGGGTTTCCAGACATGGGGCTTTCAGTGCTAAAATTGGGAAAGTTCTGGGTGAACCACGTTGTGTTCATCAGAGTAACATATTCTAGCAGTGTGACAGTAACACACATAAAGAGGTCCCACATGGACAATTTAAAAAACATATATTTTTGTTTTGAGTTTTTCACACATACCTCTAAGCCAACTGAGAATTAATTTTGACACAAGGTGTGAAGTGAGGCTCTAAGCTAATTTTATTCCGCTAAGCAACTAGCTAATTTCTCCAACATTTATTTTTTAAAAATTCATTCCTTATCACTAATTTGCCCTTATACTGTAAATTATTTTTAAAACTTAAATTACAGTATAACTTACAAGCAATAAAATGTACAAACTTAAACAGTTCAGTTGGAAGGATTTTTGACAACTGTATATGCCCATGAAACTAAAACCCCAAACATACCTTTTCCATCAACCAACCCAGAAATCTCCATTATGCCTCTTTATAATAGGACAATTAGTGGCAACCACGTTCTGACTTATCGATACAAATTAGTGTTGCCTGCACATGATTATAATTAGAATCACACAGTATGTATTTTTGTGGTGTGTTCTGTTTTACTCAACATGATGTGTTTTAATGTCATCCATGCTGTTTGAGTTTTATTATGGATAGGCTATTATGAACATTCCTGTTATAGTGTAAACATAAGATTTCTTGGATACAATCTGGGTGATAAGGTTAGGTGTATGTATAATTTCTTTAAAACTTCCCCAAAAGTTCTTGTAGTGGTTGTGTAGTTTTACATGCCCACCAGTAAAGAATAAGAGTTATAACTGCTCCACATCCTCTCTAATGTTTGTTGTCATCATTATTTTTTCTTTAGCCATTCAACTGGATAGGATATGGTATTTCACTATGGCTTTAAAAATGTTTTTACTTAGGCATAATTTACATTCAATAGAGTAATCGTTTTTAGTTTACAGGTAAGAGTGTTGACAACTGTGTATGTTGTATAGCCACCGCCACAATCAAGATGTAAAAAAGTGACATTGCTCCCACCAAAATTCCTCTAACCCTGTTTTGTTTATTCATTGTGTTTTTTGCATTGCCCTGATGCCTAATGTTAAGTAAATTTTCATGTGTTTATAAGCCACTGATACACCTTGTTTTGTGAAATATCTGTTTAAGTCTTTTGCTCATTTATTTATTAGTATTATTATTTTGGCTGCGTTGGGTTTTCATTGCTGCACGCGGGTTTTCTCTAGTTGCAGCGAGTAGGGGTTACTCTTTGTTGTGGTGCACGGTCTTCTTACTGCGATGGCTTCTCTGGTTGCAGAGCACAGGCTCCAGCTGCGTGGGCTTCAGCAGTTGCAGCATGTGGGCTCAGCAGTTGCGACACGCGGGCCCTAGAGGGTACGGGCTTCATAGTTGTGGTGTGTGGGCTCTAGGGCACGTGGGCTTCAGTAGTTGTGGCGCACAGGCTCAGTAGTCGTGGCTTGCAGGCTACACAGCACAGGATCAGTAGTTGTGGTGCATGGGCTTAGTTGCTTTGCGGCGCGGCGTGTGGGATCTTCCCGGACCAGGGATTGAACCTGTGTCCCCTGCACTGGCAGGTGGATTCTTAACCACTGCGCCACAAGGGAATTCCTCTCATTTTTATAAATTTATTTGTTTATTTATGGCTGCATTGGGTCTTCATTGCTGCGCACAGGCTTTCTCTAGCTGCAGTGAGCAGGGGCTACTCTCTGTTGTGGTTCACAAGCTTCTCATTGTGGTGGCTTCTCTTGCTGTGGAGCATGGGCTCTAGGGTGCGGGCGTCAGTAGTTGTGGCACGCGGGCTCAGTAGTTGTGGCTTGTGGGCTCTAGAGCACAGGCTCAGTAGTTGTGGCACATGGGCTTAGTTGCTCCTCGGCACGTGGGATCTTCCCGGACCAGGGCTCGAACCCGTGTCCCCTGCATTGGCAGGCGGATTCTTAACCGCTGCACCACCAGGGAAATCTCCCCTCATTTTTAAATTGAGTTACTCACCTCTCACTGCTGCTTTGTGGGAGATGTTTATATATTCTGGATATAAGTTTTTTGTGAGATACATGTACTGGGAATATTTTTTCCCATTGTATAGCTTGCCTATTTGGTTTCTTAATGGCACATTTTTTTATGGTTAGTGTTTAACATATCTTGTCCAAGAAACTGTCGTCTACCTCAGGGTTGCAAAGATATCCTTCTATGTTTTCTTCCAGGAGGATTATGGTTCTGGGCTTCACACTTAGATTTATAATCATCTAGAGTTAATTTTTATATCTGGAGTAAGACTGAGTTGAAATTTGTATTTTTCCATAAAGATATCCAGCTGTTTCAGCATCATTTATTAAAAAGACTTTCCTTTCACCACTGGACTGACTTGGTCCCTTGGTACCATTTAAGAAATCTTTGACTAATCCAAGTTCACTAAGATTTTCTTGTATGTTTTTTACTAGAAGTTTAGTTCTACAATCCATTTCAAGTTAATTTTTATAGATGATGAGTGGTAAGGCTAAAGCTATTTTCTTCTTTTCTCTACTTATTCTACCAGTTATAGAAGAGGGTGTTTAAATCCCCAACTCTGTAGATTTGTCCATTTCTCTCTTTAGTTCTGGGAATTTTTGTTGCATGTGCTTTGAAAGGATTACTAGGTACATGCACAATGAGGGCTGTTATGTCTTCTTGAAGAAATGATGCTTTCATTATTATAAAATCTCTCAGTAATAACACCATTTGCCTTGAAGTCTATTTTGTCTCATATGAATATAGTCACACCATCTTTCATATGTTGTTTATATAGCATAATTTCTTCTACTCTTTTACTTACAACATATGAATCTTTGTGAATTTCTGACAAAGGGTCTATATTTGGGTCTTGGTTTTTTTGAACCAAGCTGACAATTTCTGCATCTTAATTAAAGTGCTAACTATAATGTAGATATTAATATAGTTGCATTTTAACCTCACACCTTGGCACTGCTTTTTTCTACCTTGTCTTTTCTTCCTTTCCTACCTTTGTTTGGAGGAAGCATGTATTTTTTCATATTTCATTTTATTTCCTGTATTGACTTACATAAACTATACCCTTTTGGAGTATTTTTAGTGTTTCCTCTAGAGATTATAACATGCAAGTATAAATTATCACAGGCTACTTTCAATTAATTTTACACCACTTCTTAAACTGTATAAGAACCATCCTCCCCCTTTCTATTTGTGCTTTGGTGGCCTTATATCTTACTTCTACATATGCCATAACTCACACAATACGATGCAGTTATTTTGTTTTAAAGAGCCAATCATCTTATAATGAAACGTAAAATTATTTTCTAAAAAATGTACCTTTTATACGTATCCAGGTATTTACCCCTTCTGTTATTCTTATTTCCTGTCTGCAGATTTAGGTTCCATCTGATATAATTTCTCTTTAACCAGAACAATTTCTTCTAGTATTTCTTGTAGGTCTGTCAAGAACAACTTCTCTAAGATATACTGTCTGTTTGAAAATGTCTTTCTTTCAACTTCATTTCTGATGACTAACTTCAGGAGATATAGGATTCTAGGTTGAAGGTTTTTTCTTTCACCACTTTAAAGATACTGTTCCATTCCTTTATGTCTTCTAGTATTTCCAGTGAGAATCCAGCTGTCATTTGTACTGTTCCTATATATGTAATGTGTTTCTATGTTTACTTTTAACATGTGCTCTTTAGCATAGCTTTCTAGCACTTTACAATGTATCTAGGTCTGGTTTCCTCTGCATGTATTCTGCCTTGGCTTTGCTGTGCTTCACAGATCTGTGGGTTGATATCTTTCATCAGTTTTTGAAAGTTCTTTGTCATTATGTCTTCAAAGATTCTGTCTCCTCTTTATTGTCTGACATCTCCTCTTTACTTCCATAGACCTTGGATGCTCTGGTCTACTTTTCTTCCCTGATTTTCCCTCCACCCCTCCTGATTTACGTTTCAGTTTGGAAATTTTCTTTGACCTATGTTCAAGTTCACTGATTCTTCCCTCTTCAGATTCCAGTGTGCTGTTATGCCTTTCAGACAAAATTTTCACTTGTGATAGTTAAAAAAAAATTTCTAGCAATTCCATGTGACTCATTTTTCATATGTTCTATATCTTTGCTGAAATTCTCCCATCTTATCATCCATATTGTCTACCTTTACTCCTATATCCTTTAGTACTTTTATCATCATTTTATCTTATTTTAAAATACCTGTTTGATAAATCTAACATCTGAGCTTTTTCTCAAGTTACTTATACTGACTGTTTTGTCTTGACAACCAGCTTTTCTTTCTTTTTTGCATGTTTTGTAATTTTTAATTATAAAGTAGACACTTTGGATAAAATAACAGTAGAGGTTGAAATAAAAAATAAATAATATTTAATTCCAGAATTGGGAATAACCCTTGTGCCAGGCCACTAGAGTGGGGCAGCTGTATCTATATGATCTATAGTTGAGCTGCTACTGGATTTTGTTGTAGCTTTAAGTTTAGTTTCAAATGTTTTGAGAGCAGAATTAAGACTTTTCTTTCTGAGGTGCTTAGGCTATGAGCACTGGTAAAATTCCCTTTACTGGTGTAAAGATCTCATCTCATTACACACACACACACACACACACACACACACACACACACACAAACATACACCTTTATAACCCTGCTGCCAGCTTCTGAGGTTGCTGGTAAGTTTTCTTTGCTCTCTAGACCTGTCCCAGGCTTGCTATTTCTTGGAGGTATCTCTGTCCACACTGCCTCAGAGGGCTTTTTCTCAGCTTTCTTGCCCCACTCTCATCCCTGAGCAGCTCTAAGTATGGAGTTGCTGAGATTAGTTTTCACAGATCTTCTGCTCAAGGTCCCCTATTTACTGGCAGGTGCCTTGTATTTTGGGATGCTCTGTATGACTCAGTAATAACTTTTTCTTAATTCCCTGTTGTTTCACAACCTTTGGTTTACAAGCTCTGAGGTCTTAGTGAAAACCCATGGAAAAGAGTTGGCAGGTAGGTAAGGACTTGCTCTGCGCGTCCCAGAATTTTTTATCAGTTTCACCAGTCCACTGAGGCCATTACACGTTGGGGTAAAGTTTGGCTGGTTCCTCACTATCCCCGTCTAACCCTTCTCTTTCTCCCACCGGTCTTCCAAGGAGCAGCTGCCATGGGTGTCTTCTCTTCTATGTAGGGCTAGTTACTATCTGGAAGTTACTTTACTTAGGTCACCTTGAATCCTCAGTTCTCTGATGAGTTTAGTTTTTCTAAACTTATCCAGATGGTTTTGGTTGTTATGGTTAAGAGTGATGGTCTCTTAAGGCCCTCAACATTCTAACACTATAACTAAGGTGTATTTCTGCTTCACAAATCTGTTCCAATAATCACTATTTTGGGGTAGTACTATGCTATTTTAGTTGCTGTAGCCTGAAGCATATGGGTACAATTTTCATTTACTTGCACTGCATATTAATAATTTCCTTTATTTTCTAAAATTGTAGTACTATAATCCTTAACAAAGTACCATAGCTTATTTGAAGACTCAAATTCCCAAGACTTTCATTCAAATATCAGTTAGTTATACCAATATCTCAGAACAGCTAAAACCAGAAAGAGCTCTACTTCTTTTGTAAATGATTAGCCACCTTCTTTCTGTCTTGGACTCAGTCTGTCTTAAATTATAAAGGATCCTCAAAAAGGTAGGCTGCAGGAATATGATGATATGTCTAAGTATGTGCAGGGAAGGATCAGGTGGCAAGAGGGACTGCAATCTGAAAACTGCAATAAAAGATCCAATTTTTGGAATGCTTTTCTTATCATGTTCCAGCCACATATATCTTCAGTTTGAAGAGTACTTTCTGATTTTCTTTACTTTATATTGAAAAAATGATTTAAAATAGTTATCAATACTGAATAGCATTGCTGACCCAGGATATAGGTTTTATCCCTATATCTCAGATCCCAAAATTTCAGAAAGCATTACTTAAATTTTTAATTAAAAACAAAACGACGTAGCATAATATAGTGGTTAAGGTAAATCCTGCCTATACCACTTATTAGGTTTTATTAGCTACTATGAGCAAATCACCCTTTAAACTTCAGTTTTCTCAATGGAAAAATGATGATAAGAATGATGCTCCCAAGTCTACCACAATCGACTTAAGATAGTTTTCAAAGAATACCACTCCCCAATTCAGGCAGCACTGAATACCCACATGTGAAGTACATAAAGTACTACTGACATTAAGTTCACAATGAAAAATTTAGAACATAGGAAAACAATGTACTGTTAAGTCACCGTAAAGTAACATGTATTAGATGCCTACAAACTTCAGAAAACAGAACTATTATTTATAGAATACAAGCTAATCTCATTTTACTGTGCTTCACTTTATTGTACTTTGCATTTTTTACAAATTGAACGTTTGTGGCAACCCTGCTTTGAGCAAGTCTTTTGGTGCCATGTTTCCAACAGCATTTGCTCACTTCGTGTCTCTGTCACATTTTAATAATTCTTGCAATATTTCAAACTCTCCACCAGCAAAAAGATTATGACTTTCTGTAGGCTCAGATGATGGTTAGCATTTTTTAGCAATAAAGTATTTTTTAAATTAAGGTATGGACATTGTTTTTTAAGATATAATGCTAATCTAATAAACTACAATATAGTATAATTATAAGTTTTACATGTACTGGGAAACCAAAATATTTGTTTGACTTGCTTTATTGTAATATCTGCTTTTTGGTGGTGGTCTGGAACTGAACCTGCAATATCTTCAAGGTATGCCTGTATAGGATAAATAGGTTTAAAAGAAAGACCTAAAAGAACATAAGAAACTTTAATCAAGACTCCCGCAAAACCACCGAGGAAGATTTGAAAAGGAATTAGAAAGAACTTCTAGAAAGAAAATGGTACTTTGAAATGAAAAAGTTAGTTTTAGCCTAAAGAGCAGATTAGATACAGATGAAGAAAATTTATGAGCTAGAAAACAGATCTGACTGAAATTAAGTACAAGGAGATAAGAGTTGATAAATATGAAATTGGGATTAAAAGACATGGAGAACAGAATGGTAATGTCCTCTCATAGGAGTTCAAGAAGGACAGAATACACAAAATGTGGGAAAGGCAAAATTTAAAAAGATAATGGCTAAGATTCCAGAATTGATGAGACAGGACTCCTCTGATTCAGCAAGCATAACGAATTCCAGATAGAAGAAATAAAATGCTAGACACAGACACATTTGAGTAAAACTGCAGTGTACCGAAGACTAAGAGACTTAAAAGCAATCAGTAAAAAAAAAGAAATCACCTACAAACAACAAAGAGTGATCTTTTTTGTTAAACAACAACAAAAGAAGACAGATAGTATAAGACAGACAGATAGTATATATGTTCATAGTATTGAGAGACAACACTTGTCAACATAGAGTTCTAGACTAAATTTATAAGTGAGGGCAAATTAAAAACAGTTCCGGGTAAATGCTAAGAGTAATTACTATCAAGAAATCACTGCTAAAAGAACAATCTAAGAGCTCCCACTAAGGTGCATTTGGATATTTGAGGGACATTTTTGCTTTATGAAATAACTAAGGAGTTCTATTAGCATGAGGATGGGAGCTAGAAAAGCTAAATTTTCTACAGTGATCAAGATAGTCCTATACTATGAATCCAGTCCCAATGCTATTAGTGACTTGCTGAGAAACACATAAGAAGTAAGATACAAGAAAGGATGATGAACAAAAAATTGTAGAACACTTGGATTAGCTGTTCAAAAACAAAAAGAAAAATGACTAAGTTTGAGGGATATAAAAATGAAACAGAAGTAAAATACTAGAAACAGCTCCATTATAATTAAGGTTTCCCCAAATCTGAGTCATTTGGGAGAACAGCTGAATTACTGATAAGGTTTTAGTCTAAAATTGTATGGGTAATAGCCACATAAGCACAGACACAAACTGAAAGTAAAAAATGGAGAAAAGATGAGGCAAATATCAAGCAAAAAAGTCAGCATAGCCACAGTAATATCAGGCATTATAGCTCCTAGGGTAAAAACCATTATTACAAGTAAAGAGGATCATTACCTAATGGTAAAAAATTTCAACTCACCAGGAAGGAATGCTGATTCTAAAATTAGATGCACAGAGTAACATAGTTTCAAAGATATAAGGAAAATAATTGCTGCCAGGAAAAACTGTTAAACCCACCATTCAGATAAGCTTAAAAAGTCTCCTTTAATAACAGATAAGGTTGGGCTTCCCTGGTGGCGCAGTGGTTGAGAGTCCGCCTGCCGATGCAGGGGACACGGGTTCGTGCCCCGGTCCGGGAAGATCCCACATGCTGTGGAGCGGCTGGGCCCGTGAGCCATGGCTGCTGAGCCTGTGCGTCCGGAGCCTGTGCTCCGTGACAGGAGAGACCACAACAGTGAGAGGCCCGCGTACCGCAAAAAAAAAAAAAACAAAAAAAACAGATAAGGCGATAACAGATTGAAGTATAAAGAAGATATGAACTATGCAAGTAACAAGGATGAGTTAACAGACATACAGAAAACCTTGCAATCAACAAATAGAGAATACATACTTCCTTCAAGCACATTCATAAAGACTGATCTCTTATAAGCAAGTCAAATACCAAAAGAAAATCTATCATACAGAACATGTTCCCGGTCAACACTGTAATTCTACAATTAAGTTGTAAAATGTTAGAAGAAGATAGCCAAAATATCTCCCATAACGTTAGAATATAAAAAACAAAAGGTTTAATAATTAACAGATTATAGTTAAAATAATAAAAACATTATTTTGATTAACATATCCTACCGATATAATACGATCTCCTTTCCTGAGCTCTCCACTAAGATCAGCAGGTCCGCCAGCCAAAATAAAGGAAATAAATATTCCTTCTCCATCTTCACCTCCTACAATGTTGAAACCAAGGCCTGTTGAACCACGATGAAGAACAACTTTTCTAGGTTCCCTGAAAATTAAAAAAATATTGCATACCTTAAAACATATAGAGAATTTGACTTTCTATCAATGAGAATTCCCTACTGATAAATCATATTTCCATATTATAAAAAAAGTCAGATGAAATTTAAAGTTTTCTAAACTCTGGGGTAAAGAGATTCTTTCCAAGCCTAGAAATTAAAAGGAAAAAATCCTTATTTTATATAGAAGCTAAAAATCCTTGTTAACAAACATAAAACTAAAATAAAAAGGAGAAAATGTGGAAATTAAAAAATAATGATATAAAGAGCATACTCAAAAAATAATACTCATGAAAAGCTGATGTTGCACACACTTTACTGCCTAAGAAGCAGTCACTGTCTCTACTTCTTACATGTTGTAAAAGGCAGATATCCCTTTGTCTTAGAGAAGGTAGGAAGGCCCCCTTTCTACTCTCAAACGGATCAATCATGAATAACTTATGCCAGTCACTGCAATTTCACTCCCGTTTGCTAAGGTGAGGCTATGACCCTATTCTGGTCCCTAAGAAATAACAGGAAATTTTACTGTCACTTCCCAAAGAAAGACTCTAACAAGGACAAAGTATATTCTGTCCCCATACAAAGCGTATTTGTTCCCCTCCTTATTCCAAATCACTCCCACACAAAAGAATGAACTATAAAATCCTGTTCCTGATTTGGACATATCACAATCATGAAGATAATCAGCAGAATCCCAGAGATACCATGGACCTAGTTTTGCTACACAAATATTAGAAAAGCCCATCTCTAGACTTTCTATATAAAGTAATTAAATAGTTTTATTTCTTAAGTCACATCCCTCCAATTCATCTACCTATCTCTGCTTTTCATCCATTCTAAGATGCATCTCTTTTGTTCCCTCCAACTCCCAATTTAAAATCTCTGAAATCAGAATACATCTTACCACTAATAACATTTCACATTTGCTGCCACTTATACATAATTGTGTGAAAACCATTTATATCTTCCAGTAAGACCATGAAAATTCCAAGAGCTGACTGTTTTAGATATGATGAATCACAGAATATCATTTGAGATTAGAATGTATCATATTTGGTAAATATTTTAAAAATTTAATCTGCTTTTTCTAAAACACTGCAGAAAGCTTTTGGTAACAAACAGTTTAACAGAAGTAAATATTTCTAAAAACTGTATTTTAGGGATCCTTCCATATAATGTGGAATTAATCTTCTTAAATATTTGTCTGCTCAAAACTTAAAGCTGTGTTTTCTAGTCATACATAGGTATTCATCATTCATCAGCTTTGTCAGTTCACTTACAGTATTAACAAAATTACACTGAGTATTTTCTTGTCAAAAATGGCAAAATTCAACAATATGTTGTTTAGGAAATATATACATAAACACCTGTATGAAAGAAAAAAGGGAATAGCAAATCCAAAATTCAGGAAAGGAGTTAACTTGGTAGGGCAATGTAGGAGAAGCAGGGTAGGATCAGGGTCACAAGACAGGTTTCACTATACTGGTCTTATTTCCTTGTTAGATTGTGGACTCATGGTTTAGGGTTCCTATAATACATTAAAACATATGTATGAATTATAATTTTGCATTAGCAAATAATAATGAAAAACTACCCTGCTGAAATCCAACAGTATTTCCAGAGGAAAATAAATTGATTTTTCAAATAACATAAGCACTTGAAGAGATGCTCAACATCATTAGGCACTAGGGAAATGCATCAACATCACAATGAAATACGTCTCACCTATAACAATGGCTATAAAACAAAACAAAAGAGAAAAAACAAATGTTGCTGAAGATGTGGAGAAACTGGAATCCTCATATATTGATGGTGGGAATGTAAAATGGGGTGGCTGCTACAGAAAACAGTTACGTGGTTCCTCATGAACCTAAACATAGTTACCATATGACCCAGTAATTCCACTTCTAGGTATGTATCTAAAGGAACTAAAAGCAGGTATGCAAGCAGATATGTGCATGCCAGTGTTTATCCCAGCATTATTCACAATACCCAAAAGGTGGAAACAACCCAAGTGTCCATCAACAGATGAATGGATAAACAAAATGTGGTACATACATATAATGAAATGTTATTCAGCCATAACCAGAAATGAAGTTCTGATACGTGCTACAACATGTATGAATCTTGAAAACATTGTTATGCTATGTGAAAGAAGCCAGATACAAAAGGTTAAGTATTATAAGATTCCACTACATGAACTATTTAGAATATGCAAATTCAGAGAGACAAAATGTAGATTAGAAGCTACCAGGAGCTGGGAGAACAGGGAAATGTGGAATTACTGCATAACTGTTATAGAGTTTGTCTGAGGTGATGAAAAGGGTTTGTTTCTTTTCTTTTGCTGCGCCATGCGGCATGTGGGATCTTAGTTCCCTGACCAGGGATCAAACCCACGCCCCCTGCATTGGAAGCGTGGAGTCTTTTTTTTTTTTAAAAACATCTTTAATGGAGTATAATTGCTTTATAATGGTGTGTTAGTTTCTGCTTTATAACAAAGTGAATCAGATATACATATATTCCCATATCTCCTCCCTCCTGCGTCTCCCTCCCACCCTCCCAGGTGGTCACAAAGCACCGAGCTGATCTCCCTGTGCTATGCAGCTGGGAAGCGTGAAGTCTTAATCACTGGATCAGCAGAGAAGTCCTGAACAGGGTTTGGAAAAAGACAGTGGTGTTGGTCATAAACATCATAAATGCAATTAATGCCACTGAATCGCAATTTGAAAATGGTTACAATAGCAAATTTTATGTTATATATATTTTACCACAATTTAAAAAATTTATAATGTAATATACTAAAAATCACTGTGTTGTACATTTTAAATGGTAAACTGTATGGTTTGTAAATCGTATCTCAATAAAGCTGTTAAAAAATGAACTTTAGAATTATTAACTGTTTGTATGTTGGGATTTCTTTTATTTTCTCTTTTTATTGGTAATGCGATATAATCTCTGAAAAGTTGTTTAGGGTTAAATTGTGGAGAACTTCTAATATGAAGTAAAGATATCTGTACTTCATTATCTGGGCAAAGGAGTATAATGATCAAAAGGGAGTGATAAAACACTCACCATTTAGGAAGACATATTCAATAATCAACTGCCTGATTTTTTACAGAAGAATACAGAAAACAGGTAGGCCTGTTGTGTAATACTACAGAGTCCAACAAATATTCCAGACAACAGATAAGTAGTGAAAAAAGATGGGGAACAGCAATCAAGATGCTAATATGACATATTTTTAATTTGAAAAATATGCTGATTAAAGACTAGATAAGCCGTTAACTATTTCCTCTTTACTTCTATAAATAAGCAGTATTAGAAAATAACAGCAACAATAAAACGACCATGGTATGTCAGTATACTAGCATAGCCTAAAGATTAACAGCCTTGAGAATTCACACCACAAACATATAATCACAAACACTATTCTTTCCAGTAATTTTCACCCTAAAACAATTACTGAGCACCTATTAAATTAAGTTCTCAATATTGCTAACTCCTGAAGAAGAGGACAAAGACAAACACCCCTATCTGACATTTAAGAGATCACTGCTTAGAGTCAGGAGTCTAACAAATAAAGAATAATTATGATTATAAAGGTTCAAAAATAATAATGCTAACAGTAATACAATTAATAAAAACATAAAATGACATGAATTGTCATACATTTTAACATTAAATACTATAATATGAAGTACTACTACATAATTTACTTCTACAAAAGCTATAAAGCAAACTGTTCAAACATATTATCATATTACTATGTTGAATAATGTGAAAAAGATCTAAAATATTTTTTCACTTTTTTTCCCACTTAGATAAAAGAGTTTTTTGGGGAATAAAAAGACAGTTAGGGCTTCCCTGGTGGCACAGTGGTTGAGAGTCTGCCTGCCGGTGCAGGGGACACGGGTTCGTGCCCCAGTCCGGGAGGATCCCACATGTCACAGAGCGGCTGGGCCCGTGAGCCATGGCCGCTGAGCCTGTGCATCTGGAGCCTGTGCTCCACAATGGGAGAGGCCACAACAGTGAGAGGCCCGAGTACCGCAAAAAAAAAAAAAGACCGTTAATCTAAACTGTTAGTGAGTAATGTTAGTAATGTTAGATGGAAGTAAATTTTAGGTGTCAGAATAAGTAGCAACACTAAAAAAAAGCAGTGATTTATTTGTAATATATATATATATATTTTTTTGTGGTACGCGGGCCTCTCACTGTTGTGGCCTCTCCCGTTGCGGAGCACAGGCTCAGGACGCGCAGGCTCAGCAGCCATGGCTCACGGGCCCAGCTGCTCCGCGGCATGTGGGATCTCCCCAGACCAGGGCACGAACCCGTGTCCCCTGCATCAGCAGGCGGACTCTCAACCACTGCGCCACCAGGGAAGCCCTCTAATATATTTTTACACTTATGGCCCTTCAATGAACCCTCCAATAAAAAAAAATAAGGTTTAGGTTCATTACCTGCTAATAAAATTAGTCCTGAAAATTGTGACTATCCTAGTTGGCTAATTATAACTCCATCTAATAGTTGGCTTTATGTAAGAAGGATGACTATTCAGCTCGTTACCTTGTAATTTCATCATCTCCAAGCACTGCTTTCGAAACAGGTGAATATCTGGCTGGTGATGCTGGTGTCTGGCCCAAGTAGGAAGATGTGCTAACATGGTTATCAACAGGCTGAGAAGAAGCTTCAAAATAAAGTAAGTAAAAAAACACTTGAAAAAGGAAACATACCATTTAGTACCACATTTGTGGATTATCAGTTTCAAAGTTAATGTATAATTCACATTCGCTCATTTATATAATAGAATTTGGTAGAGAAAATTTATTTATTAGGTAAAAAAATTAGAGAAGCTCAAGTTTCCAGGTAAAAACTAGTTTAGAAATTCAGATCAGTAAAGCAAACTTATTCCATTTGGTTTCTCTGAGAAAACAGAACTAAAAAGGAGTTTAGTTTTACAGTAACTGGAGTTACAGTAACTGATCTGCACAATGAAATCCAGGAAAGATTAATCAAAAAACTGTCATAGGAAAGACTGAACCAAATCAGTCTTAAGTACAATAACCTTATTTTTCTAAGAAGTTATTTTGCAGACTAATGTTTTTAAAAAGTATATATGGCTGATCCCTGAACAACATGGGGGTTAGAAGCACCGACCCTCCAAAAAATTGAAAATGCACATATAACTTTATAGTTGGGCCTCCATATCCATGGTTCTGCATCCACAGATTCAGCTAACTGCAGATCCGTAGTACGTACTGAAAACATCCACGTATAAGTGGACCCACATAGTTCAAACCCATGTTGTTCAATGATCAACTGTATACTCAAAATCTGATTGTGAATAACGAAAACCAAAAGCTTTGCAAAAAGCTATGCCTGACAAAGTTTTAGAATAAATTGAGGGACTTCTGGTTTCCAGCTTGGCATATAAGAAGCTTTGAGTCATTACTCTGTCCTAACAACAACTAAAAAGGTGAACAAACTGAAAAATCAACAACCCTTTTTAGATGCTTAAGATAGAAGTCATAGGGCAAAACACTGTCCCCCAAATTAAGGACACTGAAAGGTGAATACAGAAAATCACAACTTACTAGAGCAGAAATCTCTGTGGTAACAAGTGCTGGGATAGAGTAACCTGAACTGTAATTAACAAATTGTTGGGGGCTCAGTGTGGACGACTTTGGGAGTCAAAAACTCCAGGGGGACCCCATCATCAGGGGCCCCACATTTTTGTGAGTTTTACCTCCTAGAACTCTACAGGTTCTCACAGTGAATACTGGAGAAAAATTCTGTCATGCTTCTGGCCGGAGGAGGGGAAAAGGAACCATTTTGAAATATATTACGAGCATTTTGTTCTTCTTAACAGTCTGTCCTCAGAAGAAACTATTTAACCAGAGCCTCACCTGCTGGGGTTTTGTCAGAGCCCAACAGAGCTGGGGGAAGGGAAATAACCAAATCTAGCCAATTCTAGCCATCCTGTCCTAAGGGAGCAGAAACGGGGAGAATACTGAGAAGCACTGTGAAGAGCACTGCAGAGGCACAAGGTCACTAAGGGACTGAGACTTAATCACAGGCCTATTCAACACTTTTCCACTCCAACACCTTATCACCATATTACTAAAGGCCTATTTACAGCAGTTCCTTTTATCCAGTACATCATGCCTGGCTATCAGGAAAAAATTACAAGACACACAAAAGGCAAAAACACAGTTTGAAGAGACAGAGCAAGCATAAGAGCCAGACTCATATATGTCAGTGATGTTGGAATTATCAGACCAGGAATTTGAAACAATAATGATTAATGTGCTAATGGCTCTAATGGATAAAGAACACGATGGGCAATACAAGTGGAGAGATGAAAACTCTAAGAAAGAAACAGAAAGAAATACTAGAGATCAAAAACTCTGTAACAGAAATGAAGAATGTCTTCGATGAGCTACTAGTAGTCTGGACATGGTTGAGGAAAGAATCTGAGCTTGAGGATCTCAATGGCAACCTCTAAAACTGAAAAGCAAAGAGAAAAAATGACTGGGGGTAAAAACCAGAACAGAATATCCAAGAACAGTGGTAGAACTACAAAAGGTGGAACATATATGTAATGGGAATACCAAAAGGAGAAAAAGGAGAGAAAGGAATAGAAGAAATCTTTGAAACAATAATGATGAGAATTTCCTCCAATTAATGTCAGACACCAAACCATAGATCTAGGAAGCTCAGAGAACACAGCAGATTAAATGCAAAGAAAAGTTACACCTAGGCATATCCTTTTCAAACTACAGGATAAAAAAAAAGGGAAGAAAAGCCCTAAAAAAAGTCACGGGAAAAAACAGCACCTTACTGATAGAGGTGCAAGGTAAGAATTACATATGACTTCTCAGAAACCATTCAAGCAAGACAGTGGAGTGTTAAGAGAAAAAACCCACCTGTGAAATTATCCTTCAAAAGTGAAGAAGAAATAAAGACTTCCTTAAACAAACAAAAATTGAGGGAACATTTATTGCTAGTAGATCTGCCTTTTGAAATGTTAAAAGAAGTTCTTTAGAGAGAAGGGAAGTTAGTAGGTCAGAAACTCAGTTACACAGAAAGAAAGGAAAAGCACTGATGAAGGAATAAGCAAAAGTAAAATAAAACTCATTTTTCTTATTCCTGATTGATCTAACAAATAACACTTTGTTCAAAACAATAGCAATACTGTATTTGACTATGTCTGTATATATGTTTATGTATAAATGAAATGAATGTCAGCACTGATAACAAGGGATGGGAGGGAGGAATTAGGATTATTTTGTTATTATAAGGAACTCACACTACCGATAAAGCTGTAGTGTTACCTCAAAGTGGAATTAGATTACTATACATGTATATTGCAAACTCTAGGGCAACCACTAAAAAAAAGTAAAAGAATGTAACTAGTACACTAAGAAAGGAGAGAAAACAGAATCACGCAAGATGCTTAATTAAAGCCATAAAAGGCAGGAAAAAAATGGATGACAAATACAGGAGCAAAGAACAGGGTAACAAACAGAAAAGAGTAGCAAATATCATAGACATTAATCCAACTATATCAATAATCACTTAGAACATCAATGGCCTAAATGCACCAATTCCAAGACAGATACTGTCAGAGTGGGTCAAAAAACCAAGACCCAAGATATACTGTCTACAAGAAAGCCAATTTAAATATAAAGGCCTATATATTAAAAGTAAAAGGATGTAGAAAGATATACCATGCTAACACTAATCAAAAGAAAGCAGGAGTAGCTATATTAATTTCAGACAGAGAAGGCTTCAAAGTAAGGAAAATTATCTGGGTTAAAGAAAGGCATTTCTTAATGATAGAGTGGTCAATTCTCCAAGAAGACATGATAATCTTTAACACCTAACAACAAAGGGTCAAACTATGTGAGGCCAAAACAGATAGAACTGAAAAGAGAAATAGATTAATCCACACCTCTTTATCAGAAATGAACAAATATAGCAGGCAGAAAATCAGGAAGGACATAGCTGAACTCAGTAACATCACTAATCAACTGGATATGATGGACACCTATAGACTACTTCATCCAGCAACAGCAGAACACATATTTTTCTTAAGCTCCCACATAACGTTCACCAAGATAGATCATGTTCTGGGCTATGAGACATACCTTAACAAATTAAAAAAAAATAGAAATCATACAATGTCCGTTCTCAGACCACAGTAAAATTAAACTAGAAATCAATAAAAATATGATAGCTAAAAATCCCCCAATACATGGTGATTAAATAACACAAACACACTCTTAAATAACACTTGGGTCAAAGAAGAAATCTCCGGAGAAATTAAAAAAACGTTTTGAACTAAATGAAAATGAAAACACAACCTATCAAAATCTGTGGGATAGGGGCTTCCCTGGTGGCGCAGTGGTTGAGAGTCCACCTGCCGATGCAGGGGACACGGGTTCGTGCCCCGGTCCGGGAACATCTCACATGCCGTGGAGCGGCTGGGCCCATGAGCCATAGCTGCTGAGCCTGCATGTCCAGAGCCTGTGCTCCACAACGGGAGAGGCCACAACAGTGAGAGGCCCGCGTACCGCAAAAAAAAAAAAAAAAAAAAATCTGTGGGATACAGCAAAAGCAGTGCTTAGAGGGAAATTTATAGTGCTGAATGCATATATTAGAAAAAAAAGAAAGATCTAAAATGAATCATCTTAGCTTCCACCTGATAAAACTAGAAAAAGAAAAAAAAAAAACTAGAAAGAGTAAATTAAATTCAAAGTAAGCAGAAGGAAAAAAAATAATAAAAAATTAGAGCAGAAATCAATGAAATTAAAAATAGGAAATCTGGGCTTCCCTAGTGGCACAGTGGTTAAGAATCCATCTGCCAATGCAGGGGACATGGGTTTGAGCCCTGGACCAAGAAGATCCCACATGCCGTGGAGCAATGAAGCCCATGCACCACAACTACTGAGCCTGCGCTCTAGAGCCTGCGTGCCACAACTACTGAAGCCCACGTGCCTAGATCCTGAGCTCTGTGACAAGAGAAGCCACCTCAATGAGAAGCCCGCGCACTGCAATGAAGAGTAGCCCCTGCTCGCTCCAACTGGAGAAAGCCTGCGTGCAGCAAGGAAGACCCGACGCAGCCAAAAATAAATAAATTAAAAATAAATAAATAAAAACAGGAAATCAACAGATTAAAAAAATCAATAAAACCAAAAGTTGGTTCTTTGAAAAGATCAATAAAATCAATAAGCCTCCAGCCAGGCTAACTAAGAAAAAAAGAGAGAAGACAGAAATGAAAGAAGGCACATCACTACAGATTCCATGGAGATTAAAAGAATAGTAAGTGCTATGAAGAACTCTATGCCCACAGATTTGATAACCTAGATGAAATGGACCAATTCCTTTAAAGACACAATCTGCCAAAACTCACAGAAAAGAAACAGGCAACCTGAACAAGCCTATATCTATTAAAGAAACTGAATCAATAATGATAACCTTCAGTGGTGAGTTCTACCAAACTTTTAAGAAAGGAATTACACCAATTCTCTATAACCTCTTCCAGCAGACAGAAGCCAAGGGAATACTTCCTCATTCTATGGGGCCAGCATTATCCTAACAAAACCAGACAAAGAAATCATAAGAAAAAACCCTCTAGAACAACATCGCTCATGAACATAAATGGAAAAATCTTCAACAAGATGTTAGCAAATCAAATCCAACAATATATAAAAAGAATTATATACCACAAGCATCTGGGATTTATCCCAGGTATGCAAGGCTGGTTCAACATTCAAAAAACAATATGATCCATCACAACAACAGGCTAAAGAAAAGTCACATAATCATATTAAAAGATGAAGAAAAAGCATTTGATAAAATCCAAAATATCAATTTATACGAAAATCTCTCAGTTAACTAGGAATAGTGGGGAGTATTGTCAACCTGATCAAGAATACTCGGGCTTCCCTGGTGGCGCAGTGGTTGAGAGATGCAGGGGACACAGGTTCTTGCCCTGGTCAGGGAAGATCCCACACGCTGCGGAGCGCCTGGGCCCGTGAGCCATGGCCGCTGAGCCTGCGCGTCCGGAGCCTGTGCTCCGCAATGGGAGAGGTCACAACAGTGAGAGGCCCACGTACCGCCAAAAAACAAAAGAATACTCTACAAAAATCCTACAGCTAACATAATACTTAATGGTGAGGAGCTTGAAGCTTTACCACTAAAATTAGGAGCAAGTGAAGGATGTCTTAGTTAATGCATTAACATAGGAAAAGGAAACAAAAGATATGCAGATTGAGAAAGAAGCAATAAAACTGTCTTTGTAGATGTCATGATTGTCTATGTAGAAAATCTGAAAGAACTGACAAAAAAAACTCATGGAACTAGTAAGCAATTATAGCAAGGTTGAAATATATTATATATATTGTATATATTAACCTTTATACAAGGTTAATATATAAAGTTGACTGCTTTCCTGTATACCAGCAATGAACAAGTGAAATTTGAAATTAAAAACACACTACCATTTACATTAGCATCCCCTAAAATGATATACTTAGGTATAAATCTAATGATCTACATGAGCAAAACTACAAAACTCTGATGAAAGATATCAAAGAAGAACTAAATAAATCGAGAGAGAGCCTATGTTCATGGATAGGAAGCCTCAATACTGTCAAGATGTTATTAGTTCTTCTCAACTTGATCTACAGATTCAATGCAACCCCAATCAAAATACCAGTAAGTTATTTTGTGGATATTGTCAAACTGATCGTAGAGTTTATATGGAGAGGCAAAACACCTAGAATAGACAACCCAATAATGAAACAGAAGAACAAAGTTGGAGGGCTGATACTACCTGAGTTCAAGACCTCCTAAAAAGCTACAGTAATCAAGACAGTGTGATATTGGCAAAAGAAAAGGAACATACTGGATCAATGGAATATAACAGAGAATCCAGAAATAGACTCATATATAGGCAACTGATCATTGATAAAGGAGAAAAGGCAAACACAATGGAGCAAAGGCAGTCTTTTCAACAGATGTTATTAGAACAACTGGACAACCACATGCAAAAAAAAAAAAAAAAAAAAGAATCTAGATACAGACCATGTGAAAATTAACTCAAAATGGATCACAGACATAGTAAAACCCCAAACTATAAAAATCCTAGAAGATAACATAGGAGAACATCTTGATTATCTTGGGTTTGGCAATGGTTTTTTAGATACAACACCAAAGGCACGATCCATGAAAGAAAACTGACAAGGTAGACCTCACTAAAATTAAACATTTCTGCTCTGTGAAAGACACTGTCTAGTGAATGAAAAGACAAGCCACAGACTGGGAGAAAATATCTGCAAAAAATATATGTGATAATGAACTTTAGCCAAAACATGCAAAGAGCTCTCAAACTCAACAAGACAACAAACAATCCAATTTAAAAATGTGCCAAAGACTCTTAACAGACACCTCACCAAAAAAGATATACAGATGGCAAATAAGCATATGAACAGATACTCCTTATCATATGACATCAAGGAA
Source organism: Phocoena sinus (assembly GCF_008692025.1). Taxonomy (NCBI): domain Eukaryota; kingdom Metazoa; phylum Chordata; class Mammalia; order Artiodactyla; family Phocoenidae; genus Phocoena; species Phocoena sinus. The sequence continues at coordinate 71,990,781 of NC_045766.1, read as the reverse complement.
ATGCTTATTAAATCAATGTGATACTGCTGAATAACTATTAGAATAGCTAAAAACCACAGCACTGATAACACAAAATGCTTGTGAAGATGTGGAGTAACAGGAACTTTCATACGTTGCTGGTGGGAAAGCAAAATGGTACAGCCACTTTGGAAGACAATTTGGCTGTTTCTTATAAAACTAAACATATTCATACCATACGACCCAGCAATTGCACTCCTTGGTTATTTACCCAAAGGAGTTAAAAACTCATGCACATTACTACGTGAAAGAAGGTTTGTTTGTTTTTTTCAAACATCTAGGCCTTCTTTAATTCAAAAGTTTATGGAAAACTTTAGCCTGTGCTATATTTTAAAATATTTACTGAATTGTTATCTCAAATTTGACAAAATCAGCAGAGGGCTTAATTAATTACTTTAATTGTTTTTAAGGAGTTTGAGGCTTTTTGGTGTAATTTGGGAATTTCAATTGGACATATGTGATATATTCAATGCCATTTTGTGAGTTTCACGTAAATTGGAAATGTTAATCAAATTATCTAAAATGTATTTTATGAAAAGTAAAATATGACATATTTGTTTTTTGTTTTTAATTTTTATTGGAGTACAGTTGATTTACAATGTTGTGTTGTTTTAGGTGTAAAAAGTTAAGATTTTAAAAGGCTACATACTGTATGATTCCAACTACATGACAATCCGGAAAAGGCAAAACTATGGAGGCAGCAAAATGATCAGTGGATGCCAGAGGTTAGAGGGGAGGGAGGGATGAATAGGCAGTGCACAGGATTTTTAGGGCAATGAAGCTACTCTGTATGATACTGATAGTGGGTACATGTCATTATACATTTGTCCAAACCCACAGAACATACAACATCAAGAGTGAACCCTAATGTATACTATGGGCTTTGGGTAATGATATGGCAATGTAGGGTCATCAATTGTAACAAACGTACCACTCTGGTAGATGTTGGTAATAGGAGAGGCTATGCAGGTGAGACATTTCTGTACCGTTGCTTAATATTTCTATGAACCTAAAATTGCTCTAAAATATAAAGCCTATTTAAAAAAAAAAGGACATGCCCTGACACCAGCTCAGAACGGCCAACCCAATTTATAATTATTCTTTTTAATGCACCGTAAAAGAATGGAAACCCGGTAAAAAACAGGAATTAAAAAATAAGCAAACATTGTTTATTGGTTCATTTCAATAATAAAAAACATCATTATAGGGCTTCCCTGGTGGCACAGTGGTTGAGTCCGCCTGTCGATGCAGGGGACATGGGTTTGTGCCCCGGTGCGGGAAGATCCCACATGCCGCGGAGCGGCTGCGCCCGTGAGCCATGGCTGCTGAGCCTGCGCGTCTGGAGCCTGTGCTCCACAACGGGAGAGGCCACCACAGTGAGAGGTTCGCGTAACGCAAAAAAAAACCAAAACATCATTATAGTTCATCGACTGTAATTCTAGTGAGAGCTAAGAACAGAAAATTATAAAGCTATTCCTGACCCAGGTAAGCAACACACTTCAGTTGTAACTTCCAAAAGCACAACACATCTGAATTATGTGCATTACTATCAGTAACACATAGAAACAATATTTAACTTTCTTGAGGTATTAACTATGATAAAGTTACTAGGCATTTCAAAATCTAGCTGTAATATTTATTATTTAACCATGAATCTCTTCTTTCACTACATTACCGAGTGCCTTCTATGCACAAAGCATTATAACACCCACTGGGAAAACAAAAGTGCAAGGATCATTACTTCAAATTACTACAGTGGCCAGATAGGTTACATATATGAGTGAAGTAACCTGAGTGAAAGACAGTAGGTAGTGACTGGAAGTACGGTGTACTGGAAACAATTATGTGCTATCAAAAGGACACAGCAAAAAAACAAACAAAAAAAAAGGAGATAGCATCTATACATCTCTTTCTGTAATCATACAAAAAGGAAAAAGTCTATAATGTCTATTAATAGTATAGAGCTTAGAAGTCCAGAGCCATCTTTGATTTTATACATTTGCAGTCTCTGATAGCAATTTCTTCCCATCCAATTCATATATAAGATACTCTTCTGCATTTGAGCCAAAGGATTTTCTACCAATGGCTCTTCTGAAGTCCAAAGTCTTTCTTGGGTGATATGTAAGAATATCTGTGATTTTCAAGGGAACCGGCATGTTGCCCTAAAGCAACAGACATGCATGTGAACCATTATAATCACTGGCCATTTAAAGTCTAGAGTTTACTGATTTTTTACTCAAATTTCTTTGCTGCATTATCAAGTTTGGCTGAAACAAACAAACAAACAAAAAAACCCAACTGGGCAAGAAATTCAGTCAACTGCTCAAGCCAGAAAATGTACCTTTTCCCTACCATATCCAGACTGTGCCTTTATTCAATGGACCTTTTCTGAAGGAGTCATTCTCACATGTAAGGCATAGTATCTCATACGGCAGGAACTAAAAATTAATGCTCCTGTCAAAGAAATGACTGCCCAAAGAATGATTAGTTAAAACAGTGCTATTTCCTATACCCCAAATCCTAAGTGAAAAGATTCCTCAGAGAAGTACAAAACAAGGGAGGCTAAATTATTGTCCTTAGATATCAAGATTAATGACCCAAACCCTCCAAAGTTTAGGAAAGAAGCCAAGTGGAAGAGCTTAAAGTAAAAGCAGGAAGAGAGCAGTGGCCAAATCAGAAGTTTAACAAGGCCTTCCACCTGAAGAAAATATAAAAGTGAAAAGATATATAAATGCAAAACCATGAGAATTTTAATATCATCAAAGAAACTATGTTCTCTATCAGATCCGATGAACTTTTTTTTTTTTTTTTTTTTTTCAGTAACAAACCTCCTTCTATTCCTGGGTACCATATTTTGGCTATTATCCATATGTGGATTACAGCTATGAGTGTGACCCCATCTGAGATTTATGGTCATAACTTAAACTACAATTCTATGCTTTTCTCCAGGCATGTTCTGCTTTTTAGGGAGCAGGAATGGATGAAGACAGCAGGTTGAACCAGGGTTGGGATTCTGCCAGTGAAGATAGAGAGGGCAAGAAAGTAGAAGATATATGCAATGAAGTGAATATCACGACAAACCAAGGAGGCTAAGTTAAAAAAAAGTAGACAAGTAGAAACACAAGGGGACAACCAAGTAATGGTGTCAAATGATTGAAGGTCAAAATGAGAATGAATTGTTAGAACAGGAGTAAATAAACTGATGGATGTAGTCAGAGAATGGGATGATTTAAATCAAGATTTTGGAGGCGGTGAAGGTACTGACGATGATAAGACCTAAATTATTGTCTTGGAACCAAGTACCTGAGTTGGAGTGGAGGGCAGGAAAGCTAGAAAGAAAGAGATCAACAAAGAAGCCAGGTTGTTGAATGAATCAGTGTGCATTTTGCCTGGACATCACTAAGAATGACAATGTGAATGTGTATCAAAGGACAATGGACCTGACACTAAAATCTTTAGTGACTAAAGCCAGATTGATGAGGAGGAAACTACATGACTAACAACATAAGGGACAGGCAGGTAAGTTGAATAGTCTGATGGCAAGGGCTTCACAAGAGCTGACAGGTAAAAATCATTTATGTAAGAAGTTTTCAAATACAAATGCTTTTTAAAACACACATAATAAGTTACTTATGAATTGCGTCTATAGTATGAGCATGGACTGTTAAGTGTACAACAAAATTCATAAGAAGAGAAACAGAACAGAAGTTGAACTAGCACGGTAAACTTCAACTTTTCCACAATATTCTATTAGTTCAATAACAGATGGAAAAAAAGGGACGAAATATTCTACATATGCCTATAGGGAAAACAATCATTATTTACTACTCTTTAGGACTAGCTCTGCCATTTTTTAAATGTCATATTATTTTATATAAAAAGAGATAATTCAATAAAAAGTAACATTTTTTCCAGTTCAACATATTTTTAAGAAGCAGCCTGGCTATTTGTATATTTGGCTATAATCAGGATGCCAACTCTCAATCTGTGGAATAACTGGGACCTAGCTGTCTTGAACAGATAAAGCAGCATAATAAATAATATTTAAATTGGTGAATAAAAGAGCTCATCATTGAATTTGCATCTCCTAATAACAAATAAAATACTTTATACCTTATATAAAGCTTCTGTGAAAGACCAAATATATGGAAGAACTTTAAACAGGTAGTAAAGTTCTTTTCTGACACAATGATGTATAAGACATCATCTCTGTCCATTAAAAAGACTGAATACTATTAAGAGAATAATTCAGCTGTACTTGAGTAATTAATGAATCAAAGAGCAGATAATGAAGATGCATCACTAGATGCATATATACATCACTAGTGTATATATACACTTTAAAATATAAGTTGTATTTAGCTTCTAATGATTAATGATTGTAGTGAACTTTTTGACATTTTAAAACTGGAAACATTGCCACTTACAAAATCACAAATATCTTTAAAATTCTACAATTTAAAAAAGGAAAACTTGGAAAAGCAGATTATAGAGTACATTTATGATCTTTATTACACATGGATGATTCTAGTATTGACTCAACATACCAAACAAATAAAACTTTCATTTTTCAAACAACATGAACACATTAATAATATATTTAAATCTCATCTCAGCTTGTACATTAAAAAAGAAAATCAAATAGGAAACTTAAAATTATATAAGTACTTTCATTACAGTTCATTTCTAGGCAATACAATTGTACTGTGCACAGAGTTAGGTAATGCACTAAGAGTTTGAAGTACAAAGATAATATCTGTGCTCACACAGTTGAGAGTATAGAAAAGTCCAAGTTTTACAAATATTTTAAGTTACTGTTTCTCAAAGTGCAGCCCATGAACCAGCAGCATCAGAAGCATCAGAACTGCCCTGCTTGTTAAAAGAATTGCTTGCTTGCTGAAGTATATTTCTGTGCTCCATCCAAAAATTATTAGAACAAAATAAGAAGCCACATTACTCGCAAATACCTTTGGTGACTGTTAGTTATATAAAAGTTTGAGAATCAATGCCTTAAATGTTAAAAGTAATTACTGCTATGAAATTACAGGTGAAAAGGCGAAAAAGCCATCTCCACTTATTATTATGAAGATTCTGACTTAAAATTGGTTTTTAAAATGATTAGGTTAAAATGATTTATAGTTCTTTTAAAAATGTTTGTATAATGTTTAAACTTTATATTGGGAATCTTCATTAAAATACATCACATCTAAGGAAACAAGATTTAAGCAAACAGACTTACAGTTGGTGATATCAGGTGGTGCATAGCCATCATTCATATACATACTTGTGGGTTTTGCCACTTTCAAAAAAACAAAATCAGATGTGTTCTTTAAGGCAGTTACTGCTTCTTCATGAGTAACTTCTTCTAAACACACGGTATTCACCTAAAAGAAAATCCCAAAAGTTTTACTTCTTCCTTCCCACTTGGAATGTCATTTTTTTCCCCTCTATTGCTCTGGGTATAATCTTCGGTACAATGTTGAATAGGAGTGGTAGTTTGTGTCTTTCTAGGACTTTGCCCACTTCATCTAAGTTACCTAAATGCGTTGGTATAGAGTTATTCATAAATAAAAGTATTCCCTTATGTTCTCTCTTTCATTCCTACTTTTAGAAATTTGAGTCATATTTTTTTTCCTGGTCAGTCTAGCTAAAGGTTTGTCAATGTTTTTTTTTTTTTGCTGTACACGGGCTTCTCACTGTTGTGGCCTCTCCCACTGCGGAGCACAGGCTCCGGACGCGCAGGATCAGTGGCCACGGCTCACGGGCCCAGCTGCTCCGCGGACCAGGGCACGAACCCGCGTCCCCTGCATCGGCAGGCGGACTCCCAACCACTGCACCACCAGGGAAGCCCAAGGTTTGTCAATTTTGTTGATCTTTTCTAAGATCCAAGTTTTGGTTTTGTTGATCTTCTCTACCAACATAGACAACATGGTTGTCCTATTTCCTATATTGTTAATTTCTGTTCTAATCCTTTCTCTTCTGCTAGCATTAGGTTTAGACTGCTCCTCTTTTTGGTAAACATTTTCTTTTAAAAAGAAATAAAACACTATAAATGTTTCTAGTGTTTTAAATTACAGTGCACTAAACAAATGTTCATTTTAGTATATTTTCCATTTCCCTAATACGTGACTTTATAATCGACTGCAGGAGACTTTTAAATGTTTTGACGAAAACTTCTAAAGGTCACAGAACAATCCTGACTTTCACCACTGATTACTAATAATGCGTCGCAGGATTTCAACTGCATGGTCATTTTTATGGTCCCACCCTACTGTGTACAGTGAGGACTTGCTGCATTTTGAAATACACAACTGTGGTATACTGTTCTTCTGATGGCCTGAAATGAGACATTAGTAACTGTGATGCAAAGAGAGGATTAATAAATGCCACACATTAGAGCTGTCTTCTTTGAAAAGTTAACTCTGGCATGTCCCTCTTGGAACCTGGCCACCACTTTGTGAGAAGCTCAAGTTAGCCATGTGGACAGCCCACTGGAGAACTGAATACCTGGCTAACAGCCCCAGTTGAGTTCCTAGATGACAGCCAAAACCAACCGGTCCACTATATGTGAGCCAACTTGGAGGTGGACCCCTGGCCCTAGTTGAGCCACCCCAGTAGACATTATATGGAATAAAGACAGGCTGCCCTGGCCAAACCTATCCAAATTGCAGAAGTGTAAGCAAATAAATAATTGTCATTTTAGCCACTAATTTTTGTTTTTTTCTTATGCAGCATTAGATAACTGATAAAAGAGCTGACAAGATTTGCTGAGGTGATTCAATGTGGAGTGGGAAAGAAAGAGAATGATCCTAAAGTTTTAGACTTGGGGAAATTAGAAGGATAAAGTTCCCGTTTAATGAGATGTGAAAATTATGCAAAGAGCAGAATTTTGGGGGGCAGGGTGGGGTGGGTTGCCGTGATTTGAAAGTTCATTTTTAGATACAGTTGTACTTCGGTATCTGTGGGGGAATGATTCTATAACCCCACTACCCCCATTACCCTCCTCGAGGATAAAAAAATTTGCAGATTCTCATGTTCCTTATGTAAAATGGCTTAGTATTTGCATATAAGCTATGCACACCCTCACCTTATACTTTAAACCATCTTTAGATCACTTATAATACCTAATATAATATAAATGCCATGTAAATTCAAGTTTTGCCGTTTGGGAACTTTCTGGAATTTTTTTCCACCAAATATTTTCGATCTTCAGTTGGTTGAATCCACAGATGTGGAACCCACGGATACAAAGAGCCAACTGTATATTATATTTGAGATGACTCTTGAGACACAGAGAAGGACACTGAAGTTCAGAAAACAATACTTATTACTATCATGTACAATAAGACCCAGTAAGTTATTTGACCACCTATCAAAGAGAGAAGAGAATGTGTTCAAGTATATGAGTCCTGGATCACTTCAATGTTTAGAAGTTAGGGAGAAGATGCACCGAAAAGGAGAATGAGAAGGAATGGCTGGTGAGCTAAGAGGAATAGCAAGATAGAGGGTGACTATCAGGCAAACTGGAAAGAGTGTTTTAAGAAGGAAGAAGGTATGTCAAATGCCTGATACATCAATTAAGGTGAGAATTAAGAATTGAATAATTTCAGTGGAATTATGGCAACAAAAGCCTCCCTAAACGGTAAATCAGCATGAATTTCTGGCTCCCTACCCCTAAAATTGATTTTGGAAGAAGGATAAAGAAGACACAGTATGTAAGAAATTAAAAATAAAAGTGAGAAACATAGTGGAGAACGAAGGTTGTTTGGAACTGGTGTGTGTTGGTGGGGGGGTGTATGCAATGATGAGGGAGTGTTGGTTGTAGCTTGAGGGAAAGAGTGGCAAGTCATAGCTGTGAGAGGATAAGTTAGAGAGAAGCAGTTGAAGGACAGTTCCTTCCTCCTCCCTATCATTAACTCAAAAATAATTAGTTGCTCTTCCTAGCATAACTATTAAAAAAGGGCAAATAAATAAATAGGAGATAGACCAAATCACCACTATACCAGACTTTGTTTGTATGCCTTTTCAGATTCACTTGAGCCTATGTGTCCACTAGGCTTTGGTTGCTTGGTTAGGGGAGAGTCCTAGCTACTGCTACTCTCATATTGTCCCCTACCATTATGAGCTCTTTCACTCAACCTTTTCTGGAGTAAAGGCTGGGCTTGGGTATGGCTGACGTGTTCCACATAGTGAGAGCTGTAACATATTAGAAGACCACATCTGACCTGTCTAGACCACGAGGCTCTAGCTCTTCTCACGACTTCTGGGTTCAGGGGAAGTGCTGTGCCAGAGTGTGGGAACTGGCTTTCTTAGCATTTGTCCAGGGGGGCTGGGTAACACAGTCGAGAAATCTAGGACAGTTAACCCCCGTGGGGTTACACTCTAACTAACAAGAGACAAGAGACTAAAAGGCGTCAGTAGATAAAATCCTTTCTTTTCCCTGGATGGCTGGATCTAAGGTTTAGCAGTTCCGCATTGCCTGCCTGGGAGACTGTCCTACATAACAAGCAATCAGCTACATTTTCTTATGATTTTATAGCCAGCTCAGAAACATAATACATTGTATTGGCTTTCCCTCATTCTCTGCCTCACTTTTCATTTTCACTCACTCTAGCTTCTCTGAAGTTATACCTCCCAATAATACCTTAGCAGAGTAGCTTTTCTTCAGGTTTTGTTTTTTGAGGGAACATGAACTAAGACAGTTATTGATGAAGATTGGATAAATAAATTGTGATACAGTCTACATTCCCAGAATAGAATATTATGAAGAGGGTAAATGAATAAATCTCAGCTCTAGGCAACAATATGGATAAGTCTCAGTAAAACAATATTGAGTGAGAAAAGTATTAAAAAAGACTATATACAGCACAATAGCCTTTAAAAATTTTCAAAACACACACTACTAAACAAAACATTTAGGAATATGTATGTGATTAAGCAATCTTTAAAAAACAAAGGAATGAGACACATAAGTTGTTGATATTCTAGTTCTTGGGTTGGGTAATGACTAGCAGTTTTTACTATACTATAAATAAAATAATTGATTAATTAATTAAAGTAAGAAAGGGAAAAACAAGGTCACACATGAACAAAGGATGATGATGTTATGAACCTAAGGATTACAACTAAACAATTCTGTGCATCCAAGCCCCTAAACAGAATGAAAGAAAAAGAGAGGGGAGCTAGTAGAGGAAATGGTAGTGGCAAATAAAGAATCATTTTTCAGGTTTTGACTAAAGCAAGACTAGTATTCACTCATGGAAATATCATTTAAACATTTTTGGCACGTAGAAACTCAGTCTGTCAGAAAAAAAAAGACATCAAAGTGATTTTTAAAACAATGGATTTCTTATACTCACTGCTAAAAGTTTATCTCCAATCTGAAGTTTACCATCTTTATGTGCTGCACCTCCTTCAATTATTTTGGTTACATAGATGCTATTATCCCCAGGAATATGTTGATTTCCAACACCTCCTGCAATGCTGAACCCAAGACCTGTATGGAAAACACTAGTTTTAGAATTTCACCAATATATGTAAACTTAAGTCCAAATGACTGAAAACTAGGTGATAATTTCACCAAACTAATGTTTTTTAAAACAGAATATTATCTATTTACCTATTTTAAAAATCCTAAGTATTTTGTAATCAGGGGCAATTACAAATATAGGTGCTCCTATAGTTACAAATGAGAACCTTTTTACCCCCAGGTTACTTTAAAAAAAAAAAAAAAAATTATTTATTTAATTGGCTGTGCCAGGTCTTAGTTGTGGCACACAGGATCCTTGTTGTGCTGTGCGGGATCTTTTAGCTGCGGCATGCAGGCTCCTTTAGTTGTGGCATACGGGATCTAGTTCCCTGACCAGGGATCGAACCCGGCCCCCTGCATTGGGAGCGTGGAGTCTTTAGCCGCTGGACCACCAGGGAAACCCCCCCCCCACCCCCACCCAGGTTACTTCTTAAAGTGTCTTTGTAAAATGCATTTGTTTATTAGTTCAAAGAGATGGTGTAAAATTGCTTAACTTTGGTTTCCATCATAATTGCACTTCTTACTAACACTTCCACAAGATTAAAACTGAGAAAAAAAAATTGGTGGTGGGCAGAACCAACAGCTTCAGAAATGCAGATGCTGCTTCTCTTTTCAATATTCTATGAATTAATTTTAAGTAAGGAGCTTCAATAATTCATAAATCCCATAGCTTTGACGCCAAACCTGTAGCTCTCTATGCATTTTTCCATGAAGCCACAAATTAGAATCAATATTTCCATTTATCCTCAATGCCATCCATGTTTTCAAAATTCAGATCACATCTTAACAGTCTTCACTGCAGATGTAACTACTGATGACATGTTCATAAATATTTTTTTCTCTTAGCCTGTGTATCTGCATTTTATGCACTTTGTAGATTAACGATTACAAGTTAATATCAACACTACACATGACTGCAAAATGTCTGCACAGTATGCTACTTAAGACAAAAATCAGTAGAAATAACACAGAAATTCTAAAAATTCACTAAGTTCTGTAGATTACCAGCATTGTTAATCTTAGAATGTATGTCATAAATAACTTCATAGTTACATTTCACTTAGAGATTTCTTAATAATTTGTCTTTGTTTGATTTATTTCATACCTTTAGGACCTTTAATGAGCTTTATTTCCATTATTTTTTCTGATACTGGTTTCCGTCTTTTTACGTACAAGCGTACAATAGATCCCGCTTCTTTCAATGCTTCAACTGCTTTGCTATGTGTCACATCACGAACGTCTACTTCATTTACTCGTAATATACAGTCATTGACCCTGAGGAAAAAAACATTAAAAATTAATATTAAAATTTTAATATCAATTTTTCTCTTTGCCAAGTTTCTTTTCTTGACAAGAGAATTATTTACTAGAATTATTTATAAGAAACTGCATGTTAAATTCCAATGTATCAAAAACTCATATAAATACAAACATTTCCCAAGGGCCAGCAAAGGAAACAGTGCAAATAATAGATTATACAAAAATATTAAATAATAACGACAGCTATAATTTTTTTTTTTTTTTTTGGCTGTGTCTGGGTCTTCATTGCTGCATGTGGGCTTTCTCTAGTTGCGGCGAATGGGGGCTACTCTTTGTTGCGGTGCATGGGCTGCTTATTGCGGTGGCGGTCTCTTGTTGGGGAGCACAGGTTCTAGGCACGCGGGCTTCAGCAGTTGCAGCACGTGGGCTCAGTAGTTGTGGAACACGGGCCTTAGAGGGCATAGGCTTTAGTAGTGGCCGTGCATGGGCTTAGCAGCTGTGGCTCGCGGGCTCTAGAGCACAGCCTCAGTAGTTGTGGCACACGGGCTCAGCTGCTCTGCAGCATGTGGGATCTTCCCAGACCAGGGAGCGAACCCGTGTCCCCTGCTTTGGCAGGCAGATTCCTAAACACTGTGCCACCAGGGAAGTCCCGACAGCTGTAATTTGTATGATTACGTATAGAAATTAAGATATTTTAGAAAAACAGCAAATATTTATTTAGCACTAACCACATGCTAGGAACTTCTTTTAGTGTTTTAACCCTTACAACAATCTGTAAGGTAGATACATATTTATATCCCCATTTTATAGACAGAAAAACTGAGGTACAAAGTTTAAATAACTTTCCCAAGGCCACCCTGACAATGACTAACAGAGCAGTGATTCAAACATAAAAAATCTGAGGCTCAGACTGAATAAGTAGCTTAAGGTCACAGCAGTAAAATTGGGATTAATTCATTGATTTACCAAAAAATAAACTAATCTCAGTTTCAACTGCATGGTATTCATGTAGAAAAAAAATAAGAAAACAAATTAAAAGATGGTCATCTCAAATTGGGCAGGGACGGGGAACAAAACAATTAAAACATTTAAAGTGATCATGATAAACTTCTATATCTAATTAACTTTTTTAGAGAAAAGAAATTCTATATCCAAAGACAGTGACACCTCAGAGTTAGTACTATAGGTATGTTCTCCCGTTAAACAAATGGAGCATACTAATTTTCACACATGAAGCACAAATAAAAGGCCAATAACAGAATCAGGAAGTAAATATTTATATTTACATGAAAGTCAAATTATTGATTTCATATTTAATTTCATTAATATACCACTTATCATATCCAGTGAGAAGTTTAGAAACTGAAAAGCTGTATAAGGCATGAACAGCCTTAAAATAAGATACTGTTTTTAACAGACCATATATAATCCTTAGTCCTAAAACTTTAGAAAACCATCACCATGTATAAAAAGCAACAAATAAGGCAACAAGAAAAGTGCCACAATCTATGGTCTAAGGAAACAACAAAGTATGCTAAAGATATTTTCTGAAATGGAACATTACATTTAAACAAAAGACCAATATTACTTACATTTATTCAATTTAGAAAATAGATTAATTTATTTAAAGTTTGCATAATCTTTACTACTCTTTGTGGTCTGGGATACCAACTCAGATATATATGATTCCCTGTACCTTAAATAAGCGTATACACGTTTCCCACTCAGAAAATAACACATTTTGTGAATGTATTTGAACATACAATGGGAAATCTATGACTTCTATAATTTGCTCAGAAATATTTAAACAGTCAAATTTATTATTCAAAATGCCTAACTTCTAAGATAAAACTGAATTCCTAATTGAAAAGAGGGAAAATGCTTAAAGCACAATTATCTCATTCATTCATTTGATATCTGAGCATCTACCTTATGTTAGTTATTATGATAGTGTTCATTTGTATTTATTCATTGTACAGTTTGCCTCAAGAAAAAGATACAAAGAGGATTTGGTATCACAACATAAAGTGCAAAACATACCGCAATCTTCCATCTTGGGCAGCTGCTCCCCCTGCAATTATTTTGGTAATGAAAATACTTGAGTCATCTCCAATGTGTGGGTTGTCTGTACCTCCTGCAATGCTGAAACCAAGCCCTGAATTTCCCTGGGGATAGAGGGGAAAAAAATTGACACTGAATAATAATCTTTATTGATAGGTTCCCGTCATTATAAGACCTAGAAACTGTACTAACATAGGGAACACACACATAAAGGCATATGTATAGGAAATATGATGATTTTAAATTAAGAAATATAAGGAAAGCTCTTTTTTCTCTATGAATTCAGAGGTATTACTGCTGAATATGTGAGGCTGATGATGTACTGAGTACTTCTGGACTCTGGTCTACGATTCCTTCTTTAAAATTATGTGCAGTTTGTCCTTGGAGAGGTTTCACTATTAGGTCTCTTTCTTTTAGACTGCATCTTGCTCATGTTTGGTAAGGCAAATTGCTCCCAAGAGAAAAACAATGAAGTGATCCTTCTGCTGCTGTTATTTCCGAGTAGGTAATACCAATATATTATTTCATCCTAAATTTTTAAAAAAGGGGCACTGGGTGGTGCTTTTCTTCTGCTAACTTTGCCATCAGCTTATTTTAAAATGACCAAATTGTATGAGCTAAGTAACACAGCCATCATCCTTGATGTGTTTAACCAAGACACCTGACCAGCAAAAGGCAGTTTTTAATACTGAAAGTCCAACTGGAGAACTTAACATTGGTGTACTTTCTTGACAGCAGTCAATTTTGCCAAAGTAGCATTACACTTCTTGCTTATTTTATTTACGTACTAGATTTTGGAATAATATTTTCTTTGAAGAAAGGGTTCTACTGCTACAAAAAGCAAAACTGATCTAAGCAAAGGTATTAAACGTTTATTTTTGCAAGAATGTTCTAACTTTGGTTTTCAGGCAGCTCAAATAAGTGGGTATATCTGGATCTATTACTAAACTGTTTGTATTAAATAGCTTAGAATTTCACTAGACTATGACATGTCCTAAAATTTTATTTTAATAAAAAAATTTTTTCAGTCTAAACTCTTCAAGAGTTACTAGAGTATCAATAATAGTATCAATAGGTTGTATGGGGCTACCAAGTTACTCAGGTATTCGAGTTCTCGTTTTTACTTGTTTTTTAAAAAATTGAGATATAATTACAAATAACTTTGTGTAAGTTTAAGGTATACAACATATTGATTTGATACATTTATATAGTACAATATGATTACCACCTTAGCTTTATTTAGCTAACACCTGTATGAGGTCACATAATTGCCATTTATTTTTTGTGGTGAGAACATTTAAGATCTAGTCTCTTAGCAATTCTGAAGATTATAATACAGTATTGTTGATTATATTCACCACCTGTGCATTAGATCTCTGGAACTTATTCATCTTCTAGTTGCAAGTTTTTATACTTTAACAACATCTCCCCAATTCCTGGTACATAAGCTCTTTAATCAATGAAAAATACAATGTACAGTTCTGACTAAATAGAGGAATTTAAAAGGTACTGGGAAAAAATGAAAAGATGAATAAGATAAAAAGTTAGGACTATATGTGAAGAAATCTCAATAAAGCTGGGAAAAAACCAACAAAATGCCACATTAAAATGTGTACAATACATTAATACTCTATTTACTTGTAAGACTCAGTCATCCATGCCACTTGAACAGGTGGGCCCAAATTCAGGTAAACAGGCAATAAAAATCTATTATCCCTCTGAAGTCTATTTTTATTCAGTTTATTCTGGCTTCAAACATAAACAAATCTAATTACCTAGGATTTTAAATATACAGACATTCAGTTACTTAGAAAATTCAGTTATGCAGAGCACTTCATTTCCCAAAAATGCTGGTCAGACAAGGTGGCTCTGCTAAAATACAGTATCAATTAAATGCAGATATTCTTAAGGGGAAAATACATCAAGAAAATTTACACATCTGAATTGTATCCTTAAATTATTTTCTGACTGGGGGAATGCATAAGAAGTTTTCAATAAGGTCTTTTCCATTAAATCTATGGTTTTTATCTTGCTGGGAAACAAAACTGATACAATGACCATATTACTAGGATATTAAATACTTATTTAAAATAAGTATTTTACTATGTGAAAGATAAATAATAAAATTAAAAACTGAGAAAAATCTGAGAAACTGTCAGTCTAGAGGAGCACAAGGAGACATCATAACTAAATGTAATGTGGTATTCCAGATGCGATCCTGGAAGAGAAAAACATAAAAAGTAAGGAAATCCAAATAAAGTAGACTTTAGTTAATAATAATATATCACTATTGGTTCATTAGTTGAAAAAAATGTATTCTAGTAATGAAAAGATGTTAATAATAGGTGAAACTGAGTCCAGGGTAAATGGAAACTCTCTGTACTACTTTTCTGTAAATCTAAAACTATGTTAAATAAAAAGTTTATTTAAAAAATAAAGGTTATTAAAGAAAAGCAACATGTTCTGAAAATGCCACAGCTAATTTTATACGTGGACTCATTAAAGAAACTAATATTATATGGTTCTGAAGGGTGATCTTCCTTGGATCCTATATGAAAGAGCAGTATATTTAAAGAGTTATTTAAAGCAACAGGTTTATGCATAAAAACTTAAGATAATTAATAGTTTTTACCCTTTCAAGTGTGATTTCTTCATATTCATAATCTGCATCAGTGCCATTAACCTAATGGGGGAAAAAAAAGAAGTAGCACAGAAATTTAGAGTGTGAAATTTAAAATAGCAAGACATAATTTTTGCATGATTTCTTAATAAAAACCTGTTAAATGTGATAATAATCAAATAATATAGCTTGATTTTAACAGTTTTAGGGAAGATTTTCAAGGAATGGAAGAATACAAATGTATTAATGAGTTGACACTCATGATATTGTGACTTTCACATACAGAAAGAGTACATTCAGCTTGAACTGAACTCTTGACTCTCTTCTCTGCCTTGATCCACACATCTAATCAGCTGCCAATTCTTACTGACTTAAATATTTCATTTCTTCCTGAAAACCATCACCCCCTCATTTTCATTGCTATTACCTTGCTTCAAAAGCCTTTGTTAACTCATCTGGACTACTGCAAGTGTAATCTACCCAATCTCTTAGATTACTGTTCTCCATTGCTCAAATCATTCTAATGTGTTTTACATAGATGGATCTTTATGGAGCCCATGTATAACATACTTGCTCCAAAATTCTCAAAAACTCATCATTCAACTTCATTCTAACATGTTTCTCACCTCTTCATGAGCCTTATATACCATCACACTTGAATGACTTGCTCCTTCCTTTACGTATCCTGCAAGTTCCTCCTTCCACATCTGTTACTTTATTACTTCCTCTGTCAAATTTCAGTTAAATATTTCATGTCCAACTTTGATTCACTATTCACATTCTTGCTTACACCATACAGACCAAGCACTTTCTCTCATTCCTTCTAATTTATTCCATGTCTCCTCCTGGAAGAAGTAATTCCCATAGCAAACGCCACTGGTGAAGGCTGAATAGTGCTTGGAATCACATTAACTGGGATTCAAATCATTGCTTTAACATTTCTGGGCAAAATACCCAAACTAATAAGTCAAACAGGGA
This sequence comes from Phocoena sinus, assembly GCF_008692025.1. Lineage (NCBI taxonomy): Eukaryota > Metazoa > Chordata > Mammalia > Artiodactyla > Phocoenidae > Phocoena > Phocoena sinus. The sequence continues at coordinate 71,974,315 of NC_045766.1, read as the reverse complement.
TTGTGATAAACTTCATCTCTAGATGCATCCCATCCTTCCATCCCAAGTGCTCTTCTGCAATATGATTGAACCATCCTACCATCAAGAGATGTTATCTACTTCCCCTTCCCTCGGATCTAGGCAGGTTCTAGATGACCTCTGTTAAAAAGAATGTGGCACAAATGCTTTGTGGTTTTTGAATCTAGGTCATGTGATGCCTTGGAGTGTTTGCCTTTGTCTTAGAATGCACATTCTTAGAATCCAGAAGCTATAATGTGAGGAAGCTCAAAGATCCTATGAAGAGATTCAAATGAAGGAGCATCAAGACCCCGGGCCAAAAGCCCCAGCTGCACCTCTAACCGGCAACTAGCACTAACTGCCGGCCATGGTCAATGAGTCTATTTTGGATCTTCCAGTCTCTTCCAGTGCCCCAGCCAAGATCGTGTAAAACAGAACTATCCAGTTAACCCAGAAAATCATGAGAAGTAATGAATTATTTTTAAAGCCACGAAGTTTCAGGGTGGTTTGTTATACAGTAATAAAATAATGAAACAACAGAATAATGAAATCCATGTAAGGTAGTCTGTTTTCTTCACCATACTATAAGAAGCAACCCCTAATTCAGGTCCAAAGCAGGAGCTAGGGGTTTTTTTCCTGAGGATTTTTTTTTTTTTTTTTTTTTTTAATTAATTTATTTATGGCTGTGTTGGGTCTTCGTTTCTGTGCGAGGGCTTTCTCTAGCTGCGGCAAGCGGGGGCCACTCTTCATCGCGGTGCGCGGGCCTCTCACTATCGCGGCCTCTGTTGTTGCGGAGCAGAGGCTCCAGACGCGCAGGCTCAGTAGTTGTGGCTCACGGGCCCAGCTGCTCTGCGGCATGTGGGATCCTCCCAGATCAGGGCTCGAACCCGTGTCCCCTGCATTAGCAGGCAGATTCTCAACCACTGCGCCACCAGGGAAGCCCTCCTGAGGATTTTTGAAACTCATCTCTACTACTTTTCTGGGCTCTTAATTCTTATGATTGTAATGGATACAAACCTAATTGCTACTTTGTTTCATCTTCTTTTTCAACTGAAGAGATTTTCTTGTTTTTGAAATTATGTTATACATATGTGTGTATACACACACATATACACATACATATATATACAAACATATATACATACACACAATATATCTGTGTATATATATATAAATCTATGATTTATATGCCTATAGAGTGCAGGAGGGTTATACATATGCATATCCTGCCAACTTGACTGGAAGTTCTTTTTTTTTTTTGCGGTACGTGGGCCTCTCACTGTTGTGGCCTCTCCCATTGCGGAGCACAGGCTCCGGACGCACAGGCCCAGTGGCCATGGCCCACGGGCCCAGCCGCTCCGCGGCATGTGGGATCCTCCTGGACCAGGGCACGAACCTGCGTCCCCTGCATCGGCAGGTGGACCCTCAACCACTGCACCACCAGGGAAGCCCTGGAAGTTCTTTTTTCTGAGTAAAAATAAAATCTGTATCTGCAGCTATACCACTCTTCTTATTCTAAAGGTTATTTGTATCATCTATATTTTTTCGTGCTCAGACTTGCTAAAAGTCTATCAGTCTTTATCAAAGAAGTACTTTTAACATCACTGATTTATTACATTCTATGCTATTACATTCTGCTTTTATTTTTTATCAATTCTTTACTCTTTCCTTAGGCCCTTTTTAAAGCTTCTTGAGTTGAATGCGTAATTCATTTGTGCTTATTACTTTTTCTATTTTTAGAAACACCCATTAAAGTTAATAAATTTTCCTTGGCATATGGCTTTTGCTAAATCCCCAAACTGCTACATTGGGCTCTATTTTTGTCCATTTGTTCATTTCTAAATAGCCTGAAATTTTATTCTGGAAAACATTTCCAGGTCAGTATACTTATACAGTCCTTTTGGTGTTAATATGTAATATAGTATAAATTTTTGTGTTGTGAGCTTATGGACTTCTGATTTAAGGTATTTGAGATTTTCACCATTAAGCCTTCTCAAAAGGTAGGTACTCCAAGCTCGACCCACCACCAGTCCCTCCCATCAGGAAACCTGCACAAGCCTCTCAGATAGCCTCATCCACCAGAGGACAGACAGCAGAAGCAAGAAGAACTAAGATCCTGCAGCCTGTGGAACAGAAATCATATTCACAGAAAGACAGACAACATGAAAAGGCAGAGGGCTATGTACCAGATGAAGGAACAAGACAAAACCCCAGAAAAACAACTAAATGAAGTAGAGATATGCAACCTTCCAGAAAAAGAATTCATAATAATGACAGTAAAGATGATCCAGGACCTCGGAAAAACAATGGAGGCAAAGATCGAGAAGATGCAAGAAATGTTTAACAAAGACCTAGAAGAATTAAAGAACAAACAGAGATGAACAATACAGTAACTGAAATGAGAACTACACAAGAAGGAATCAGTAGCAGAATAAGTGAGGCAGAAGAATGGATAAGTGAACTGGAAGACAGAATGGTGGAATTCACTGCTGCAGAACAAAGAAAAAAGGATAAAAAGAAATGAAGACAGCCTAAGAGACCTCTGGGACAACATTAAACACAACAACATTCGCATTATGGGGGTCCCAGAAGGAGAAGAGAGAGAGAAAGGAACCGAGAAAATATCTGAAGAGATTATAGTCGAAAACTTCCCTAACATGGGAAAGGAAATAGCCACCCAAGTCCAGGAAGTGCAGAGAATCCCCTACAGGATAAACCCAAGGAGAAACACGCCGAGACACACAGTAATCAAACTGACAAAAATTAAAGACAAAGAAAAATTACTGAAAGCAGCAAGGGAAACACAACAAATAACATACAAGGGAACTCCCATAAGGTTAACAGCTGATTTCTCAGCAGAAACTCTACAAGCCAGAAGCATGATATACTTAAAGTGATGAAAGGGAAGAACCTACAACCAAGATGACTCTACCCGGCAAGGATCTCATTCAGATTCAATGGAGAAATCAAAAGCTTAACACACAAGCAAAAGCTAAGAGAATTCATCACCACCAAACCAGCTCTACAACAAATGCTAAAGGAACTTCTCTAAGTGGGAAACACAAGAGAAGAAAAGGACCTACAAAAACAAATCCAAAACAATTAAGAAAATGGTCATAGGAACATGCATATTGATAATTACCTTAAACGTGAATGGATAAATTGCTCCAACCAAAAGACACAGGCTTGCTGAATGGATACAAAAACAAGACCCATATATATGCTGTGTACAAAAGACCCACTTCAGACCTAGGAACACATACAGACTGAAAGTGAGGGCATGGAAAAAGATATTCCATGCAAATGGAAATCAAAAGAAAGCTGGAATAGCAATACTCAAATCAGATAAAATAGACTTTAAAATAAAGAGTGTTTTGTTACAAGAGACAAGGAAGGACACTACATAATGATCAAGGGATCAATCCAAGAAGAAGATATAACAATTATAAATATATATGCACCCAACATAGGAGCACCTCAATACATAAGGCAACTGCTAACAGCTGTAAAAGAGGAAATCAACAGTAACACAATAATAGTGGGGGACTTTAACACCTCACTTACACCAATGGACAGATCATCCAAAATCAAAATAAATAAGGAAACAGAAGCTTTAAATGACACAATAAATCAGATAGATTTAATTGATATTTATAGGACACTGCACCCAAAAACAGCAGATTACACTTTCTTCTCAAGTGCGCACGGAACATTCTCCAGGATAGATCACCTCCGGGGTCACAAATCAAGCCTCGGTAAATTTAAGAAAATTGAAATCATATCAAGCATCTTTTATGATGACAACGCTATGAGATTAGAAATGAATTACAGGGGAAAAAATGTAAAAAAACAAAAACACACGGAGGCTAAAAACTACATTACTAAATAACCAAGAGATCACTGACGAAATCAAAGAGGAAATCAAAAAATACCTAGAGACAATGACAATGAAAACATGACGATCCAAAACCTATGGGATACAGCAAAAGCAGTTCTAAGAGGTAAGTTTATAGCTATACAAGCCTACCTCAAGGAACAAGAAAAATCTCAAATAAATAATCTAACCTTACAACTAAAGGAACTAGAGAAAGAAGAACAAACAAAACCCAAAGTTAGCAGAAGGAAAGAAATCATAAAGATCAGAGCAGAAGTAAATTAAATAGAAACAAAGAAGACAATAGCAAAGATCAATAAAACTAAAAGCTGGTTCTTTGAGAAGATAAACTAAATTGATAAACCATTAGCCAGACTCATCAAGAAAAAGAGGGAGAGGACTCATATCAATAAAATTAGAATTGAAAAAGGAGAAGTTACCACAGACACCATAGAAATACAAAGCATCCTAAGAGACTACTACAAGCAACTCTATGCCAACAAAATGGACAACCTGGAAGAAATGGACAAATTCTTAGAAAGGTATAACCTTCCAAGACTGAACCAGGAAGAAACAGAAAATATGAACAGACCAATCAAAAGTAATGAAATTGAAACTGTGATTAAAAATCTTCCAACAAACAAAAGTCCAGGACCAGATGGCTTCACAGGTGAATTCTATCAAACATTTAGAGAAGAGCTAACACCCATCCTTCTCAAACTCTTCCAAAAAACGGGAGGAAGGAACACTCCCAAACTCATTCTGTGAGGCCACCATCACCTTGATACCAAACCAGACAAAACTACTACAAAAAAGGAAAATTACAGACCAATATCACTCATGAATATAGCTGCAAAAATCCTCAACAAAATACTAGCAAACAGAATCCAACGACACATTAATAGGATCATACATCATGATCAGGTGGGATTTATCCCAGGGATGCAAGGATTCTTCAGTATACATAAATCAATCGATCTGATACACCATATTAACAAATTGAAGAAGAAAAACCATATGATCATCTCAATAGATGCAGAGAAAGCTTTTGACAAAATTCAACACCCATTTATGATGAAAACTCTCCAGAAAGTGGGCATAGAGGGAACATACCTGAACATAATAAAGACCATGTATGACAAACCCACAGCAAACATCATCCTCAATGGTGAAAAACTGAAAGCATTTCCTCTAAGATCAGGAACAACACAAGGATGTCCACTCTCACCGCTATTATTCAACATAGTTTTGGAAGTCCTAGCCATGGCAATCACAGAAGAAAAAGAAATAAAAGAAATACAAATTGGAAAAGAAGTAAAACTGCCACTGTTTGCAGATGACATGATACTATACATAGAGAATCCTAAAGATGCCACCAGAAAACTACTACAGCTCATCAATGACTTTGGTGAAGTTGCAGGATACAAAATTAATGCACAGAAATCTCTTGCATTCCTATACACTAATGATGAAATATCCAAAAGAGAAATTAAGGAAACACTCCCATTTACCACTGCAACAAAAAGAATAAAATACCTAGGAATAAACCTTCGTAGGGAGACAAAAGACCTGTATGCAGAAAACTATAAGACACTGATGAAAGAAATTAAAGATGACACCAACAGATGGAGAGATATACCAGGTTCTTGGATTGGAAGAATCAATATTGTGAAAATGACTATACTACCCAAAGCAATCTACAGATTCAATGCAATCCCTATCAAATTACCAATGGCATTTTTAATGGAACTAGAACAAAAAAATCTTAAAATTTGTATGGAGACACAAAAGACCCCGAATAGCCAAAGGAATCTTGAGGGAAAAAAACGTAGCTGCAGGAATCAGACTCCCTGACTTCAGACTATACTACAAAGCTACAGTAATCAAGACAATATGGTACTGGCACAAAAATAGAAACACAGATCAATGGAACATGATAGCAAGCCCAGAGGTAAACCCACGCACCTATGGTCAACTAATCTATGACAAAGGAGGCAAGGATATACAATGGAGAAAAGACAGTCTCTTCAATAAGTGGTGCTGGGAAAACTGGACAGCTACATGTAAAAGAATGAAATTAGAACACTCCCTAACACCATACACAAAAATAAACTCAAAATGGATAAGAGACCTAAAGGTAAGACCAGACACTGTAAAAGTCTTAGAGGAAAACATAGGAAGAACACTCTCTGACATAAATCACAGCAAGAATTTTTTGATCCACCTCCTAGAGTAACAGAAATAAAAACAAAAATAAAGAAGTGGGACCTAATGAAACTTAAAAGTTTTGCACGGCAAAGGAAACCATAAACAAGATGAAAAGACAACCCTCAGAATGGGAAAAAATATTTGCAAATGAATCAATGGAGAAAGGATTAATCTCCAAAATATATAAACAGCTCATGCAGCTCGAAATTAAAAAACAAACAACCCAATCTAAAAATGGGCAGAAGACCTAAATAGACATTTCTCCAAAGAAGACATACAGATGGCCAAGAAGCACATGAAAAGCTGCTCAACATCACTAATTATTAGAGAAATGCTAATCAAAACTACAATGAGGTATCAGCTCACACCAGTTAGAGGGCTTCATTAGAAAATCTACAAGCAACAAATGCTGGAAAAGGTGTGGAGAAAAGGGAACCCTCTTGCACTGTTGGTGGGAATGTAAGCTGATACAGCCACTATGGAGAACAGTATGGAAGTTCCTTAAAAAACTAAAAATAGAATTATCATATGATCCAGCAATCCCACTACTGGGCATATACCCAGAGAAAACCACAATTTAAAAAGACACATGCAGCCCAATGTTCACTGCAGCACTCTTTACAACAGCCAGGTCATGGAAGCAACCTAAATGCCCATCAACAGACAAATGGATAAGGAGAATGTGGCACATATATACAATGGAATATTACTCAGCCATAAAAAGGAATGAAATTGGGTCATTTGTTGAGACGTGGATGGATCTAGAGACTGTCATATAGAGTGAAGTAAGTCAGAAAGAGAAAAACAAATATCATATATTAACGCACATATGTGGAGCCTCGAAAAACGGTACAGATGAACCAGTTTTCAGGGCAGAAACTGAGACACAGATGTAGAGAACAAACGTGTGGACACCAATGGGGGAAAGCTGCGGGGGGGTGGGGGTGGTGTTGTGATGAATTAGGAGGTTGGAATTGACATGTATACACTGATGTGTATACAAACTGATGACTAATAAGAACCGCTGTATTAAAAAAGAAAAAAGAAAAGGTAGGTACTTAGTAAACATCCTTGACGCTTCACTTAATGCCAAGTCATGATGTATTGATATCTGGTGAGGATTCCCAGTAGCACAGAGTAATTTAACAAAGGTGAAAAGTGAGAAGGCCATATGAACCCCAGATGACTTTATTCCTATATGCTTAATAACCTGAACCTGTCTGATAATTTCATGTATAGAGACAATTCAATAACGTCATTAAACACGTTCAAACTGGGCTTCTAAATGCCAAGAATACATTATCAAAACCACAATTATTCTACAAGTATCACTTTATTAACAGTAAATGTACAAAAAAATAATGTTGGTGTAATATTTTCAAAAGCTATATAGTTTCCAGCAAAACTACAAAATGGTTGATTTGCTTAGTTTTCTTTTTATAATAGCTTTACAAAATGTGGCTTCCAACAGGAAAGAAATGCTTGGCTTATGGGTTTATCACTCTCAATTAACAGGATAACGTGAGAGGTAAGCTGTGTATAAAATGAGAGAAGAGAGGTCAATCTTTAGACAATGTAATATTTTACTGACAAAATATTTTTCCCCCTTAAAAATAGAAAAGAATAGATTTAGAATACTTCTTGAGAACTGTAATTTTAGTACTTCCCAGGTTTTGAATTTAGTCCTATTAACAAAATGGGATTGTGTATCGGGGTGGGGGGAAAGCTGGAGAAGAAACTAGAAGTGGATTGGAGCCTGATTGTGAAAGGTCTTGACTGCTTCCCTGATGAATGAGAATGAATGAGAATGATGCTCTTGAAAGTTTTGGAGCATCAAGTAGGTTTAATAGATTTTCCAGAAAAAGAATTGTGGCAGTATGTAACAGAAATGGAGAGAAATTGGAGAAAAGTAAATTGATAAAGAAGTTATGGCAATAATTTGGGTAAAAGGAAGAAATTCCAAAGACACTTAAGAACTGGTGGTAAATTTCTAAATATTAAAAAAAATCTTAATATTAATGGGGAAAAAGTCCCATAAAGTCATAACTAAGAACAACTACTGTATAATAAACCTGACCAGGAAAAAAAATCAGATTATATAACATATAGCAAAGATGAGTTGTAGTCCACTGATCTAATATAGTTTGGGACAAGAACTATGCTGCTTTAATTAGACAGTGCTTTGTTATCTGCAGGGAAATCCCCCCCAAATTACTTTTATTTAAAATTTTACTTGGTTATTTTGAGTTTTTAACTTTGCTACATCAACACTGTCCAAAAGAAGTTTCTGGGGCTTCCCTGGTGGCGCAGTGGTTGAGAGTCCGCCTGCCGATGCAGGGGACACGGGTTCATGCCCCGGTACGGGAAGATCCCACGTGCCGCGGAGTGGCTGGGCCCGTGAGCCATGGCCGCTGAGCCTGCGCGTCCGGAGCCTGTGCTCCGCAACGGGTGAAGCCACAGCGGTGAGAGGCCTGTGTACCGCAAAAAAAAAAAAAAAGAAGTTTCTGTGATGATGGAAGTGTAAAATAATCTGCCTTTTCCAATACAGGAGTTACTTACCCACACATGGTTACTGAGTGCCTGAAATGTGACTACTGAAACAGAGAAACTATATTTTAAATATTATTGAATTTTGATCAATATAAATTAAATACCAACACATGGCTAGTGGCTTACTATTATGGAAGATGCAGCTCTAGATGAATCATTAAGTCTAACTCCATCCCTCCAAAACACATGTACATATTCTCTTTTTTCTCTCCTCCTTTTAAGTATTAATATCAATTAATACTTAAAACTGAGTATAATATATCATACTTAATGGTAAAAGACTGAAAGCTTTCACCCAAGGATCAGGAACAAAACAAGAATGTTTGCTCTGCAACTTCTATAAAACATTTTAAGGGAGGTTCTAGCCATGGCAATTAGGCAAGAAAAATAAATAAAAGGCATCTTCATTGGAAAGGAAGAAGTAAAACTATCTCTGTAGATGACATGATCTTATATAGAAAATCCAAAGGAATCTACATGAAAAAAACCATTAGAGCGAATAAATGAGTTCAGTAATATTGCAGGTAGAAGATCAATACCCCCAAATCCATTATATTCCCATGTTAGCAATGAAAAATCCATAAATGAAATTAAGAAAACAATTTCATTTATAATAGCATTAAAAGAATAAAAATACACAGGAATAAATTTAACAAAAGAAGTGTAAGACATGTATACTGCAAATTATAAAACATTGGTAACAAAATTAAAGATGTAAGTGAATGGAAAGACAGTCTGTGTTCATGGATTGAGAGACATAATGTTGGTAAAATGACAATAATCCCCACATACTTGTGTGCCAATGTTTACCACAGCATTATTCACAACAGGCAAAAGGTGGAAACAACCCAAGAGTCCATCAAGAGAAGGATGAATAAACAAAACATGGTGTGTGTGTGTGTGTGTGTATATATATATATAAAATGAAAAATAATTCAGCCATAAAATGGATTGACATTCTGACACATGCTACAACATAGATGAACCCTGAAAACATTATGCTAACTGAAAGCAGCCAGATACAAAAGGCCACATATTGTATGATTCTATTTATATGAACAGTCCAGAAAAGACAAAGCCATAGTGACAGAAAATAGATTAGTGGTTGCCAGGGGCTGAGGTAAGGGCAGAATGGGGAGTGACTGCTAACAGGTACAGGGTTTCCTTACAAGGTGATGAAAATGTTCTGGAATTTGAAAGTGGTGGTGACGGCACAACATTGTGAATAGACTAAAACCACTGAATCGTATACCTTAAAAAGGTAGATTATGTGTTACGTGTCTCAACGTAAAATTTTTTAAGGTGAAAAAGTTGAAAAAGGTGAGATATAACATAAATTCAAGTTGAAACAATGAGTTAATACATTTTAAACATTATGCTAACAAAAGATCAAAAAGTTTATTAACACACCATGCTAGTGACAGTATGGGGTAAAAACTAATAATTTTTGTTGAAGTATAAATGGATATAACTCTGTGAACTACAATTTGGCAATAATGATCAAATCTAAAAATTGACACACCCTTTGAGCAATCTATGTATCAACATATAAATATACTCTGATTATATAATTGCATATAAACACAAAAATATCTATACAAAAATTATCAGTGGGGCATTGATTTTTATATGGTAAAAGTTTGAAAACAACACATATATGCTTGTACATGCACAGAATGTTTACAGAAGGATATATATATATTATATATATATAAATTACTTAATTTTAGAAAGCATGGTGACAACAATCAGGAAAAAAGTGTTATAAAGCAATAGCTGCAAGTTTTCTTATTTTTATTCGTCAATACATAGCTGGTATTAAACGATCAGGACTTAACAAAGGAATAACAAATAAGTTTAAAAACCATTCTGGAATACATTTTAAATTTCAGGATTAAATTTAAAACCTGCAAAGAATAGTTATTAAACATTTTACACAGTGTTCTTCAAGTATGATGAAGTACCACACTCTGAAAAATCTTGCTTAAAGAACTGGAATTTATCTCATATCCTTATGTACAGAAAAGGTTTAATAAAGCAGGCCCAAGGGTGTTATCACTAGAAGGCTCTTAGCAGGCATTTGAGAAATTGATTTTGGGTGTGTTCCCACCATTCCCTAAATGAAAGGGTTGCTTACTGTGGCTAGACTTTGCAAAGACAATGCATTTTATGCTGAACACCTGTTTTCCTTCTGGGAGCTTGGAAATTTGGTATGCGCTGGACAAAGGGTGCCTATGTGATCATCACCAATAAATAACTTTGTGCTGTGTCCATAATGGGCTTCCCTGGGCAGAAATACTGCATACGTGTTGCTACATTTTCACTGCTAGGTGAAAACAGTGCTCTGTGGACCCCTCTGGGGAGGAAGAAAGTAGAAGGAAATCTAAACATGGATTCTTCTAGGCATACAGCCTTATAATCTGACTGTAGATCCTGACTTATCACATAGCTGTAATAAATCTTAGCCGTAAGTACAACATGCTGAGTCTTGTGAATCCTTCTAGCAAATTTCTCACTGTGGGTAGTGAATGGTTTTCAAGACTCCCAACATACCCTGCTTTAGCAGGAAAGGTATTTTTTGAATAATATGTCATACAAACTTAAAATTAATACAACTTTTACTCTAAGTTTGCTGCTTGTATGCTAATCCTGCTTTTAATTTGTTGACATTTCCCCTAAAATGCATGTGTATTTATTTTCTTTGTTGATATCATTTGCTCTGTTAGTTCTTACATATTAACCTTTCAGTTGAAAGGGTTTTAAAATAAAAATAATTAGTCACTGATTCTGTCCTTAAGCAAAACATAAGTCAACACAAAGAACAAGTGAGGGAGAAAGAAATGTGAAGAAAATATTGACAAAAGTACAAACAAAATTCTCCTTAAGTATTCTTTATCCATGTGAAAGGTGACATTGACTGAAAAGAGTATTTTTGGTTTGTATTAAGTATTATTATTTGAAGTTTTCAAAAATTCCCCCAAATCTGATATACCCATATAAATATAAACAGAAGATAAAGCCAAATATAATGTTTTAAAGTATAGACTGAAATCAACTATAGTTAAAAAATGAGAGAAAAAGATTTTTACAATCTATTAAATTATGCACCATTTGCTGTTTTTAAAATGTGCGAGCACAACTTCTACTTAAACATCTCTGAAGATATTTTAGTTGGGGTGAAAAATGTTAGATTCTGCTGTTCTGGCTATTTATCTTTAGGAGAAAGAAAGCTTTTTAACCAAAGAAGTTTATAGAGAAGCACTAATCAATTTAAAGTTATAAAGTTATAACTAATTATTTTAATATGTGAACACCTATAAACCTGGTCACTAAAAATCTAGTCACTCAATTAGACTTCAAAAATGACTCTTTGAATATATGGCATTGTGTAAATGACCACTGGTCAGATAGCGAAAGTTATTCATTTTAATTTAAAAATAAAATTTCTTATTTCAACATTTCTGCTTTGCAAGAGTATAGAAAAAGAACAACCAAAAAAGGATGGTACTGCTTCATTTACTTTAACAATTACAGCTTAGTAACAGAACACTGTAAGTACAATGTATTAGAGAAAATAATGCTGTGAGTTTTGTATCTATATCAAAATCTATAAAAGGGAAAACAGAATTATTTAAATATGGCAATGAATGGAACTTACATAAGTTGATGTTTCCAAGCTATCTGTGTTGACCAGTACTGGAGGAGGATTTGCCTTAGAGAAAGAATTGTAAATATATTAGGCTTAACAGGAAAACTGACACATTACATAATAATGTTCACAAATGTTAGAAGCATATAAAAGATTTGCTATTTCTTTAAGTATAATTTTATATGAACTTTTCATATGTTAAACTATGTATCCAGTTTCTAGCACCAATGGAAAGATTTAGGTATAGGCAGTTGTTATATTTGCTTTTGAGAAATAAGTTCTTATTTCTGCTAAAACAGACACAATTTTCTTAAGATTTGCAAAGAAGTTCACCAGCCTTCTCAAAAAATCCACAAATATTCTCTAGCGTAACAAACAACTCTTCCCAAATTGGTTAGAAATCATTTGTTTTTCTAGTCTCAAGGATCCCATGAAGATTCCCATCATTTTATCACCTAGAAAAAAAATTCTGTCCCACACTGAACTGTGTTTAAATACTGGATTAAAATAAAAAGCCATACAAAGAAATCAATTGCAAACTTTTAGAATACTGGAAACGCACTCAACGTAAAAGCCCTCAATTGTTATCAACTGCAATTACTGCTTTCCATGTGTTATTCTAGACCACTCACAGAATAACTAGTGGTCAAAAAACCCACAAAAAAACAAAAATAAAAAAGCCAAGTAGAATAATAACATAGGTCTAATTAAGTTTGGAATGAAAAAAGCTTGGCTTTCTGCTTAAGTTGAGAAGTGTTTATTATGTAGGTGCAATAAAATTTAAAGAATAAAATGCAATTAATACAAAATGAAAAACAGACCAGAATATACTAGAAAACTGATGTGATTCCTCTTAAAATTATCTTTCTTCTGCATATTTAAGAGTATAAAATTACCAAGTCAAATGACATCTTCAGAGAATCAAAAAGATGACTATCCTTTAAATAAATTTTAAGAGATGTGTTTAAATATTAACAGTTCTTCTACTCTAATTAAAGAATTACACAAAAAGGTTGTATGAAAGAAACATAATACACAAAATAACCGTTTTCTTCCAAGTGTATGGGCTTTTCTAAAAGGTGAATGAATATTCAGAGTTCAAATGTTTTACATTATTTTCAGCAAAGTACTAGATCTGGATGATCATACGATAAAATGCTTAAAGACAACACCACTGCATGCTTAAACAGTTGTACAGTATGCGTCTCAGCTACATAAAGCAGCAAGTTAAAAATAAGTAGGGACAAGGATTTACTGTACAGCACAGGGAACTATATTCAATATCTTGTAATAACCTATAATGGAAAATAATCTGAAAAAATGTATATAACTGAATCACTTTGCTGTACACCTGAAACAATAAAAAGTACCCTGAAAAAAACAAACAAACAAAATGAGTAGGGAACACTTTATTAAATATAAACATGATACTAACTACTTTATGTGTAGTCCTACCTTTGACTATAATAGTCTGTTTTCGAATGATTCAGTGAAAAGCAAACCTAATAGGTAAAAATACTATTTGTGAGAATGATATTTAAGCAAAGCAAGTCAGTTAACAGACATTTGAGATTTTATGAACATTTGAAATTATTCATTTCCCAATGACTACTGAGACTTCTCAAATTGATATTTTAATTCATTAAAAAATTGATGGTACTTCACCTTTTTTTGCTGTTTAAAGTTATAAAAGAAGTTACATTCTTCAAAAATTATGGCAAGAAAACCATTTGGTTCTCTCTGCTCATTACCAAAAATATAGTTGAAAAAGTTGTTTATTACCAAAATCTAACTTATACAAAAATTATCACAACACTAGCTGTTCATGATCACCAACTCATCATCACTGTAGATAATTTATCTTTTGATTCTAGTCATATAAAAAGTCTAACTGATATTGAAATACATACAAACCAAACTATATAAAGGGTTAAATTTACTTCAAAATAAAATAATGACAATGAGAGATCAGGAGAAGGAGGGGCTATGGATCATATAAGAGTACACGAACTGAGGACTGTTGTAGTTGGGTGATGAGTATACATGGGAGTTCACTGTACTACTCCCTTTATGTCTGAGCATTTTTGAAGTTTTTCATAATATACAGCAAAACAATTATATTGAGTCAAGTACTCAGTTTGTAAGAGGTTAATAACTAATACAGTTGTGAAATATTATAGGTTAGAGTTGCTATTAAGATATTAGCATTCCCATCATAAAATTAATTTCAATTTTAAAGTTCAGTTCTGAATAAAGAATAATACAGACTAGTAAAAATAATTTGTAATTCTGACTTAATGAATATGATTAGATAATTAATATATGTATAATAAGTTTATTTGTAGATGTATCTTAGAATTAATATGAGTGAATGATCACACCTGAAGGGAAAGTGTGGGAATAAAGGACTTGAAACTGAACAAAAACTGGGAATGTTCACAATGAGGATTAAGCAAGAATTTCATTCAAAACTAATGTCAAGATAAGACAACCTAGCAATTTGAAAAAGACATACCACAAAATGTAGCCTAAAATAAGAGTCTACGTAAATGACGCTCAAGAGGCATGATTTGACGGCCTCAAGTTTTAGCCGCCTAAAATAATGATAAAAATATTTATGACTGTGTTAGCAGGTAAAGAATTAAAACATTACCTTAAAATTTACCCTTACTAACTTGAGATTTTCTAAATTCTTATATTACAGAATACAGAAATGGTATCTGACAAAGTAGTACTCCATTCCTCTCAAATCTGGAAGTGGTGGGAATGAGGTAGCACAATGGGCTTGGAGGGTATGATATACAACTCAGAAAGACATAATAACCTAGCTACAAAGCCAGAACAGGTACTTCTGAAGCAAGAGATAGAGAAAAATTTGGCCATGGAATTTGCTACTTTCAGATAGCTAAAGTAGAGAGCACTAAAATAAAAAACAGTAGCAAATCTGGATAGTTTAAGACCTCAGGATCTGTATCTAGGACAGGGGATAGCAGAATAGGTAACAGGGAATTATCAGCTTTGCTTAGGGAGGAAATCAAACAACAGCATAATCTATGTGAAAGTTATCGATTATTCAAATAATCTATGTGAAAGTTATTTCAAATGAAGAAAAAAAAACCCTTCCCTGCACCTCACCTTTAAGTGACACTTATCAAAAGATATGGTTCTAGATCTCTCTCTACCCTCACTCTACCATTCAATGACTTTGAATATACAGATAAATCACAAGTATTATTGAAACTTATTTTTTTACATCTGTAAAGAGATATATACCTTTACCCAAGAGGACTGTGTGAGGACCTAGTGAAGTAATATTAAAAAAAATGTGTTGTAAACCACAGAAACCTATTGCTAATCCATTATTATTTACTAGTAATATATACCATTGTGTATGTTTCAACTTAGACAATAATGAAGTCCTATAATTCACTTAGAAATGGGGGGTGATTAGTAAGGGGGCAGGGATATACCAGAAAGAGAAACTTAACAAACGCCTAAAGAATATGACCCATGAATTAATAACAAGACTTAAGAAACATAATTTTGCTCATCCAACTTTTACTATTTTATTTCATTAATAAAGGGCCTCATAGGGTCTACTGCTGTTAACACACTGCAGCATCCTTACACGATTTCAGAGCACAATATTAAATCTTAAAAATTTTGTGTTAAAATAATTCTAAGATCCAGTTATTTAAAAACAGGCCAAAATTAGAAGTTTAGAAAATGCTTTTATGCTGTATACTATATTTCTCCTTCTTAGCATGTATCAAAGTTTCATTGTATTATTGGCTTAGTGTCTCTTTCTCCCCTACTAAATTATAAACAAATGTTTTTCAAACACAGAACTCCCAAACCCCAGAGAATACATCTTGGATTCTAATTTGAGACACACTGCATTAAAAGTTAAGTGCTGTCACTTCAGTGATCACTGTAAGTTAAAGTGATTGTAAAAACAAATAGGGTGAATTCTGGGAAGATGGCAACACAAGAAGTCCCACAATTTTGTCTCTCCACCTAGATAACAACTGCACTGGCAAAAACGCAACTGCCAGTGTGATGTAACTATTTTGGAATTCCAGTCTATTGAAGGCTTACAACTCCCAGGGGAAGTATTAGATGGCAAACTGTGGTTAATCCAGTAAATTTCAGTTCTTAGCACAGTAGCAGCTACCCAACTCCCACCCCTCTTATGTGTTCCTAGAGCAGCTGGCACAAACCGGGGTGGAGTGGGGATGGGGGTGGGCAGCAGAAAACACCCTGTTCTCCAAATATAGGGAATCTGTGCTCTTACTGCTGCTTCTGATCATGACGGTGCAAAGAGGCAGTGGCCATTGTTGCTGAACCTCCTCCAATTGATATAAATCTCTCCCTCTCTGACTGAAGTGACTCCCAGGAGATTTAAAGGGCAAGTGCCTCCTCCCACAATTTCATTTTCCTCTTTTTCCCCTTTAGAAAAGCGGAAAAGCCAGACATTGAAGATTAGAATATTCAAAAGCAACCACATATATGAGGGAAACTAGAAAATCACTGTGTATGCCTGGGGAAGGTACAGGCATAGAAAAAATCTGCGAAGATCTTAAAGTTATACCATAGGCTGATTTTTAGCACAGAGATAGCCTACAGCAATCAAAAAAACAAAACACCCAGCAAACCCTAGGGAAGGGGAGAATCAGGTTTCCAGAGAAATCATAAGATTCAAACGTCCAATTTTCAACAACAAAAAAATCACAAGGCATGCAAAGAAACAGGAACATATGGTCCATTCAAAGGAGAGAGAGAGAGGAAAAAAGAAACTGTCTCTGAAAAAGAGCTGGCGGCATACCTATTAGACAAAGGATTTAAAAGAACCACCTTAAAGATATCCAAAGAACTAAAAGACAAGGTGGACAAAGTCAAGAAAATGATGTATGAACAAAATGGAGATAAGAGGTAGAAAACCTAAAGAGAAACCAAAAGGAAATTCTGAAGCTGAAAAGTACAATAACTGAAATGAAAAATTCACTAGAGCAGACTGGAACACGCAGAAGAATCAGAAAACTTGAAGATAGGACAACGTAAATTATTAAGTCTGAAAACAGAAAGACTGAAGAAAAGTGACCAGAGTCTAAGAGACTTGTGGGCCATCATTAAGTGGACCAACACACACATTGTGGGAGTCCAAGAAAAAGAAGAGAGAGATCAAGAGGCAGAGAAAATATCTGAAGAAATAATGGCTAAAATATTCCCAAATTTGATGAAAGACACGAATATAAACATCCAAGAAGCTCAACAAACTCAAGGTAGGATTAACTCAAAGAGATTCACACTCAGACACATTATAATCAAACTCCTGAAAAGACAGTGACAGGGAGAATTTTGAAAGCAGCATAAAAAAGTGACTCAATATACAAGGGATCCTCAATAATATTAATAGATTTTTCATCAGAATTCTGGAGGTCAGGAAGCAGTGGGTTGGTATATTCAAAGTGCTAACAGAAAAACACTGCCAACCAAGAACCTTGTATCTGGCAAAACTATCCTTCAAATATGAGGGAGAAATTAAGACATTCTCAGATAAACAAAAGCTGAAGGAGATCATTACCAATAGACTGGCCCTGAAAGAAATCCTAAAGGGAATCCTGCAGGTTGAAATGAAAGGACACAGGACAGCAACTTGAGGTGTTTGGAGAAATAAAGACCTTGGTAAGGATAAATACAAAAAAACTCTTATTATTTTAATAGCGGTTTGTAACATCACTTTTTGTTACCTACGTGATTTAAGAGACTAATATTTTTTAAATTATATTTAAAAAATTAGTCTAAAAGCTACTTATTAGTACAGAAGTGAAGTCAACATTAGTAAATAACTAAAATCAATTACTAGTCCAGAAGCTAGTATCATAGTAACTTTGCTTTGTAATTCCACATTTGTTTTCTACATAATTTAAAAGATGAATGCATTTAAAAATTGTTGTTTTTGTACAATGTATAAAGTTGTAATTCTGTGATATCAACAACTGAAACAGGTGAGGATGGAACTGTTAAAAGGAGCAGCGTTTTTGTATATTATTGAAGTTAAGCTGGTTTAAATTCAAATTAGAGTGTTATAACTTTGGGATGTTAAATGTAATCCCCATGGTAACCACAAAGGAAATAGCTAAAGAATACACACAAAAGGAAATGGGAAAGGAATTTAAACATTTCACTACCAAAAAAATCAACCAAACAAAAAATAAGACACTAATGCAGGAAATAAGGTACAAAAAACCTATAATGAATACAGAAAACAAATAGCAAAATGACAGAAGTCTCTCCTTATCAGTAATTACTTTAAATGTAAATTGATTAAACTCTCCAATTAACAAAAAAAACCAAAAACAGCAGAATGGATAAAAACACATCACCCAACTCTATGCTGTCTACAAGA
Source organism: Phocoena sinus (assembly GCF_008692025.1). NCBI lineage: Eukaryota > Metazoa > Chordata > Mammalia > Artiodactyla > Phocoenidae > Phocoena > Phocoena sinus. Next base: position 71,955,628 of record NC_045766.1, on the reverse strand, counting down.
AACTCCACTGAGATCCAAAGACACAAACAGATTGATAGTGAAAAGGTGGAAAAAGATATTCCATGCAAATAGTAACCAAAAGATAGTAGGAGTGACTATACTAACATTAGACAAAATAGAATTTAAATTTTAAAAAGTTACAAGAGACAAAGGACATTATATATTAATAGAAGGTTCAAAACAGCAAGAAGATGTAACAATTACTAACATTTATGTACCTAATGACAGATCATCAGAATCTATGAAACAAAAAAAATGACAGAATTAAAGAGAGTAGACAGTTCTACAATAATAGTTGGAGATTTCAATGCCCACTCAAAATTATGTGTAAAATAACCAGACAAAAGATAAGTATGGATAAAGATGACTTAAACAACACAATAAAGCATCCTGACCTAACAGACATATTTAGAACATTCTGTCCAACAACAGGATACATTCTTCTCAAGTGCACTTGGGTCATTTTCCAGAATATACCATATATTAGGCCACAAATTAAGTCTCAGTAGATTTAGAAAGTCATCATACAAAGTATCTTTTATGGCCAAAATGGATGAAGATAGTAAGCAATAATAGAAGCAAACTAGAAGATCCACCAAGCTGTGGAAATTAAACAACATACTCTTAACCACTGAATCAAAGAAGTAGAAAAGGAAACTGGAAAACACTTAAAGAGATGAATGAAAATGCAAATACAACATACCAAAACACGTTTACCTTAAAAAACAAGAAAGACCTCAAGTCAACAAGCCGAACTTTACAAACCAAGGAACTAGAAAAAGAACAAACTAAACCCAAAGTTAGTACAAGGAAGGAAATAATAAAAATTAGAGCAGAGATAAGTAAAATAGAGAACAGAAAAATAATAGAGAAAAAAGACCAACAGTTGTTTTTTTGAAAAGATCAACAAACTGACAAACTTTTAGTTAGATGACTAAGGAAAAAAGAGAGAAGACTAAATTATTAAAATCAGAAATGAAAGTGGGAACATTATTACTAATTCTACAGAAATAAAAAGGACTATAAGAGTATTTTGAGCAAATGTAAGCCAACAAATTGGACAACCTACACAAAATGGACAAACTCCTACCAAGGCTGAATCATGAAGCGAAAATTTAAATAGACTTTATAATTAATAAGAAGATTGAATCAGTAATCAAAAATCTCCTGACAAATAAAAGCCCTTGAAATCTGATTGCTTTCCTGGTGAATTCTATCAAACATCTCAAGAACTAACATCAATTTTTCTCAAACTGTGCCCAAAAATTGAAGAGGAAGGTATATTCCCTAACTCATCCTATGAGCCAGCATTACCCTGATACTAAGGTCAAAGGCAAGGACACTATAAGAAAACTGCAGACAAATATCCCTTATGAATATTGATCCAAAATTCTCAACAAAAACTGAATTCAGCATCATATTAAGAAGATTATATATATACCATGACCAAGTGGGATTTATTCCTGGAATGCAAGGATGATTCAACATATGAAAACTGATCAATGTAATACACCACATCAACAGAATGAAGGAAAAAAACAACACGATCATCTCAATCAATGCAGGAAGTATCTGACAGTATTCAACATTCTTTCATGATAAAAACGTTTAACAAACTAAGAATATAAGGAAACCACCGCAGCATAATAAAGGTCGTATATGAAAAACCTACAGCAAACATCATACTTTCATGGTGAAAGACTGAAAGCTTTCCCTCTAAGATCAGGAACAAGTCAAACTGGCCCACTTTCACCACTTCTATCCAACACAGTATTAAAAATCAGTCAATTAGACAAATAAGAAAAATAAATGACATTCAAATGAGAAAGAAGGAAAATTATGTGTCTTCAGATAATATGATCATACATGTAGAAAACCCTAAAGAAACCACACAAAAACCTGTTCGAACTAATAAACTTAGCAAAGTAGCGGGATATGGTCTACACACAAAAATCAGTTGCATTCCTATACACAATCTGGAAAGAAAATTACAAAAACAATTCCATTTATAACAGCATCAAAAAGAATAAAATAATTTGGAATGAACTTAGCCAACGAGGTGAAAGATTTGTGCATTGAAAACTATAATGTTGCTGAAAGAAATTAAAGACAACAGAAATAAATGGAAACATATTCCCTGTTCATGACATCTTAATACTGTTAAGATGTCAATACTACCCAAAGCAATTTACAGATTTCATCCAATCCCAATCAAAATTCCAATGTTTTCTGCAGAAATAGAAAAATCCAACCTAAAATTCACATGGAATCTCAAGGGATCTGAATAGACAAAATAATTCTGAAAAGGACAAAGCTGGAGGACTCATACTTTCTCATTTCAAAACTTACTACAAAGCTACAGTACTCAAAAGTTTGGTACTGGCATAAAGACAGACATATACCGATGGAATTGAATAGACTGCAGAAATAAACCCTCACATATATAGTCAAATTGTTTTCATCAAGGGTGCTAAGACCATTCAATGGGAACAAGATAGTCTTTTTAACAAATGGTGCTGGGAAAACTGGATACCCAAATGCAAAAGACTGAATTTGGACCCTTACCTAACATCATATACAAAAATTAATTTAAAATGGACCCATGACCTAAATCAAAGACCTAAAAAACTATAAAACTATAAGAAGAAAACACAGGGTAAAAGCTTCAGGACAATGCATTTGGTAGTGATTCAATGGATATAACACCAAATGCACAGGCAACAGAAGAAAATGTAGACAATTTGGACTTTCTAAAAATTAAAAGTTCTGTGCATTAAATGACACCATCCACAAATTAAAAAGGAAATCCACAGAATGGGAGAAAATATTTGCAAATCATATATCTGATAAGGAACTAATATCCAGAATATATAAAGAACTCCTAAAACGCAATTAAGAAAACTGCAATGCAATTCAAAAACCTTATTGAAGTAAAGGACTTCAATAGACATTTCTCCATAGAAGATATGCAAATGGTCAATAAACACATGAAAAGATGTTCAACATCACTAATCATTTGGGAGCTGCAAATCAAAACTACAATGAGATACCACCTCATACCCATCAGGCTGGCTACTATCATGAAAAGAGAATATAAGGAGTGTTGGTGAGGATGTGGAGAAATTGGAACCATTGTGTTCCACTGGTGGGAATATACAATGATACAACACTGTGGAAAATAGTATGATGGTTCCCCTAAAAATTAAAAATTAAGTTACAAAGTGATCTAGTTATTCCACTTTCAGGTATACACTCAAAAGAATTGAAAGCAGGGTCTTGAAGAGAGGTGTCTGTACACCTATGTTCACAGCAGCATTATTCACAAGAGCTAAAATGTGGAAGCAACTCAAGTTGTTCATTGACAGATGAATGGATAAGCAAGGTCTCATATATACATAAAATGGGATATTATTTAGCTTTCAAAAGAAGGGAAATTCTGATGCTACATATGCAACACAGGTTAACCTTAAGGACATTATACTAAGTGAAATCAGCTAACCACAAAAAGACAAATACTGTTATGATTTCACTTCATGAGGTACTTGAGTCAAAACCATAGACACAGAAAGTAGAATGGTAGTTGCCAGGGCCTGGGGGGAGGGAGGAATGGGGAATTAAGTGTTTAATGGGTATAGTGTTTCAGTTTTACAAGATGAAACAAGTTCTGCAGATGGATGATGGTGATGTTTGCACAACAATATGAATGTACTTAATACCACTGAACTGTAAACTTAAAAAGTTAAGGTGGTAAATTTTACATTATGTGTATTTGATCACAATAAAAAAAATGGAAAACAAATATATGACCTCAATCTAATTATTAAAATGCATCAAACACAAATTGTGGGATATTCCACAAAACGACTAGACTGTTCCCTTGTAAAAGGTCACACACATGAAAGACAGATTGTGTAGCTACTTCAGATTAAAGGAGACTCATGAAAACTAACTGTGGTCTTGGATGGGCCAAAGTACCTTTTTGTTTTTCATATAAAAAACATTATTAGGGCAACTGGCAAAACAGAATTACAGTGGGTAGTATTATATTAATGTTAATTTTCTGGTTTAGCTCACTGCACTACGGTAATATTTTTGTTCTTTGGAAAAATATTTAGTATTGTAAAGTATTAATATTTAGCGGTAAGAGGGGCATGAATAAAACTTCCTTTTAACTGGTTTACAAAAAATAATATTATACTCAATTACAGAAGAACAGAAATGATAAAGCAGATGTGGCAGGTAAAAATATTAACAATTGGGAGATGTGAGTCAAAGTATATGGAATTTCTTTGCACAATTCTTGCAACTTTCTGTAAGTCTGAAATGATTTGAAAATAATATAAAAACAAACAAACCAACATAAAACCAACAAAAAACCCCAAAACACAAATAGAACAGTGGCACTGCAGTCAGATATTAGTGTGTGGCTTAAAAAGGCTCATCAAGGCAATCCAAGTATACTATTCTATTTAAGATTACTAGTAAAATGAAAATGTATCAAACCATGCTTTAGATTATACTAATGATCAAATCATTTAAGAGTCAACATTCAGATGTTCTGTGGAACCTGAATTACCCAGAAGCAACAGGATGTTCTATACTGGTTATACCTCTAACGTTAACTACTCTCATGTCATGTGGGAGTTATTTGTTAAGTTATGATTTGCATAAACAGAGAGTAGGCTCCTAGAGGACAAGAACAATGTTACATTCATCTTAGTATCTACATGATTGGAACAATAACAAATAATTGAACAAAAACCAATCCCTCCAAAGCACCTGTTTACGTGTGAACAGAGACTTTCATACAAACACACAAAATTAGCTATAAAGCATTTTCAACAATACTTTAATTACCCGATAGCTCCTCACAACTGGTAAGAAAGGAGGTCTAAAGAATCTGGTTTTAAAGCAGAGTATTTATTCTGGGTGTATATTTAATACGCCAGTATCATAGAGATTATATGATTTTATCTCCAGCAGGAAGAGCTAGCATCTATTATACATTATTCTATGTGGAGAAACTGAGGCTATGAGAAACTGAGTAATGTCCCCACCATCACACAACCAGGCAAGGGTGAGGCCAGGAAGTGGTAGGGTCAGGTGTCACCATAAAGTCCAGGTTCTCTCTGCAACTTCAAAAAGTCATTCAATGTATCCTTTTCTGTACCACTCTGAGTAATAAGCATGATAATTCCTACTGCAGAGGGTTTTCATAAAATTTAAATGACATGATCAATATAAAAGTACTGTGAAAGTTTAAAGTTCTACAAATAATCAAAGACATATTAAAAAAAATTATCATCTACCTAGCTATCTGTCCTCAAACTCATTTTGAAGTAGTCAGGGAGGCGTCAGCCACCCTTTTTAATAGATGATGGGAGTAGAAACTCAGAGAGGTTAAGTAACTTGTTTGAGTCACAAAGTAGGACTAGAATCTAAATCTTGTATCTTTTGTTTCTATTTCTATTACATCCTGATGCATCTAAAATATAAAGTAGATCTTTAGAAGAAAAATATCTATTTAAAATGTTAAAATCAGGTTATGTATTAGGTGTGGATTTCAAACTTCAATTGGGGACAAATATTTTAATCACTTTTATTAATTTTATAATGCACGTTATACTCAACTACTCAGGCACACACTTACTTATTCTGGAAAATGAGGCACACCCACAGCCTTCTCACATAAACAGCATCAATGGTTAAACTACTCTACTTTTGGACTTTTGTAAGTATATTTAAAACCTAAAATGAAGCTAGGTAGTATAAATAAGCCTCTTCTGTTCATTTGTTTTTTTAACTTGTTCCTTGGTTTACTGTCTCAAGGAAATATGAAACAACACTAATAACACAAATAGCCAAGATCATGTGCCAACTGCACACACACACTCTTATTCTTTCAATCACTGTAAAACATTTCAAGTAAGTACTATCATCTTCAGTGTTACAGATGAGTAAAGAGAAGATCAGTGTTAAGTAAACTGCTCAGTTACACAGCCAGTTAAGTGGTAGGACTGGAATTCTAAACCAGATCAATCTGACTCTAAGTCCTTTATTTATAACTACATGGCTATGCCATGTCTCAACAATTTCCAAGTGTAGTGTGATGCTAAGTTAGGGACACTGGAGTAAATAAGTCAAAGAACTCTGAACTGGAAGGACTGGTTCCCTATTGAATATAAGAACAGAAACTACTACAAAATTTCAAAGGATTCTAGAAAACTATTTTAACATCAAAAGACAAATTGAGGGCTTCCCTGGTGGCGCAGTGGTTGAGAGTCTGCCTACCAATGCAGGGGACACGGGTTCAAGCCCTGGTCTGGGAGGATCCCACGTGCCGCGGAGCAGCTGGGCCCGTGAGCTACAAATACTGAGCTCTGCGCGTCTGGAGCCTGTGCTCCGCAGCAAGAGAGGCCGCGACAGTGAGAGGCCCGCGCACCGCGATGAAGAGTGGCTCCCGCTTGCCACAACTAGAGAAAGCCCTTGCACAGAAACGAAGACCCAACACAGCCAAAAATAAATAAATGAATAAATAAATTTATAAAAAAAAAAAAAAAAAAAAAAGACAAATTGAGGTGACAAAGAGTAAAATAAACTTTCAAATGTCCTACTTCAAAAAATATTGTACTACTAAATCCTAGTTACTTGGAAAGGTGTTACATTATTACAATAACGCTTTGGCTGCTTATGTAGAATTATATTTATAAATTCAATTTCTTCTCTGCAATACAGAGGAAATATCCATCTGGACTTATCCAATTCTTGGTAGTTTTACAATGATTTGACTTTTAATGATTTTCATAAAGCGTCAGAGATTATACAGAAGCAGTAACGTAATAACATGGACTGAAGTTTTAGTGTAATACCTATAATTTCCCCTAGAATCCTATTTTGTATAATGTTCTTACTGATTTTCATTTTTAGGAGAGGGGAAGGGCACTGAGATGTGAACAGTCACAGCTGATAACCCATTTTTTCCTACAATAGGACTTACTTTGACACTGTTTTCACAGCAAAAACACCATTTTTACTAGATTTTATGCTATAGATCAATAATAATAAAAATACCTAAAGATGCATTTATTTACACTTTAAATGAGGTTGAGATCTTTCACACCAAAGATCACTATTATTATACGTAATAATACTACCATTATTTTAACTTTGGATGACTCTGTTGGTTGGGTAGTTAATGTCTTAATAAACCATCCCTTGGAACTATTAAGTAAAGCTCTGAAAGCTAAAAACGTTCAGATTCTCTGACATTTGGCTATTGTTTCATTTTATTTTTTGACTGTTATACATTAACTTTTAAAAAAATGAACTTATGATTTTAGAATAGTTTTAGATTTACAGAAAAGTTACAAAGATACCACGAAGAGTTCCCCATATACTTTATATACATTAGCTATTGTTTTTAAATAATAAATGTGAAGTATGTTATCCTACCAAGTGACAGAAAGATGAGTATTTCCAAAGATAAATATATACTAGAAAACAAAATGCTATATATAAAATGACACATCCAGTACAAGATCAGGAGGACAATTATTTTTATTATCTTTAGAAAATAAACAAAATTTCCCAAAGCAAATAAATTAAAAAACTGTTTCGAACAGATTTACAAATATAAAAGGCATGATAACAAATCTAAGGCAGTTCCATATAATGAAGTTTAGAATGTATCTTATTTCACAGATAACCTAATAAAATGGCAAATATTAACCCATTTTATATTAAATCCCAGATATTTAACTCCCTAAAAATACCGTTTGAAGCCCAACATGAATTACCAAATCTAACAAAGAAATAGATAAAATGATTTGAAAAGAACACAAATGAAACATTAAAAACAAACAAAATTTTTATAAAGAAAAAAGAAAACTAATAAAAACCTGTGGTATGGTGGGTAGGATGACAGTATTCTCAGCAGGGACTGGCAGGACAGGGATCACAGGGACAGTGGGAGAAGAGGGAGGTACAGCTTCTGTTGGCTAAAAATCATCAACGACAAAAAATCAGGAAAAATATCAAATAAAAAGGAAACATAATAGAAAGTTTTGTCATAAAGATAAATTATAGTTTTCAGAAATAACTGAAATAGGTAAAATAATATATTACTTCAACTTAAATGAAAAAACACTCAATTATACCACCAATAATAATTTTAATGACTGTAGTTAAAACGAGTGACTACTCTTTAGATGTTTAAATGAAAATAATAAAAGATAATGATTTAACAATACTCCTCCACTGGGAGGCAAGACACTCACTTCACAGACAGACTACAAAATATTTTTGTAGCATTCAGTATATATTTGACTACTTTCCTCCTTGCATTCAAAGAATCAAAAGTAATTTCATTAGCCCATGAGGTAGGCAATTGGGGCCTATAAATCCACAAACAGAAGATTCAAAGGACTTAAAAACTGAATTTATATCATTTTAAGGAATCTGTGCTGTTAACCTCTACTATCAAGAACTGTAATAACCTGTCTTAAACTTGCCTGTAAAGTCATTAAGTGGGAACTCTAGTGACATAATTTAAACTAAGAAGTTTTGATATTTATACTCAATCAGGCTTAATTACTATTTTAAAAAAAGGTGTAATTGGAACACAAAAAAGGTGTCTTGTAACAAGTCCCAATCTCTATAAACTGGATTAATTTATAAATATTTGCTATACCAATGACATATACTACATATATAAGAAAAACATTAAAATCAAATCTATAAGAAAACAATGTACATTAGAAGACACTTAAAACAGGAAGAACCAATTGCCAAACTTGAAACTATGCTTTTCCTCATTGATAAAGAAATACAAAATAAAATTATAATGTTGACCTTTTGTTGTCAATCAAATCAATCAAGATTTATCAAAAATGTATGGCATCTCTTCAATAATGGTGCTGGGACAACCAGATAGCAACATGCAAAAGAATAAAGTTAAACCACTACCTCACATCCTATATAAAAACTAACTGGAAATTAATCAATGACCTAAATATAAGCATTAAAACCATAAAACTTTTAGAAGAAAACATAGGGATAAATCTTCATGACCTTGGATTTGACAATGGATTCTTAAATATGATATCAAAAGCATAAGTAAAAAAAAAAAATCAACTAGACTTTATCAGAATTAAAACCTTTTGTGCACCAAATGGCATTATCAAGAAAGGGGAAAGATAACGCATGGAATGGGAGAAAATCTTGTAAATCATACATCTGATGATAGTTTAACATGAAGAATATATAAAGAACTCCTACAACTCACCACAGAAAGACAATTAAAAATTAGGCAAAGGACTTGAACAGACATTTCTCCAAAGAATATACACAAATGACCAATAAGCACATGAAAGTATACTCAGCATCATCATTCATTAGGGAAATGTAAATCAAAGTTACAACGATGCATCACTTCATACCTACTAGGATGCTGTAATAAAAAAGTGAAAACAAAAACAGAAAGTAACAAGTGTTGGCAAGGATGTGCAGAAACCTGAATCCTCAAAAACTGCTGGTGGGAATGCAAAATGGTGCAGTCACTGTGGAAAACAGTTTGGTTTGGCAGTTCTTCAAAAAACTAACCCTAGGATTACCATATGACCCAGCAATTCTACTCCTAGGTAAATACTCAAAAGAACTAAAAAGAGGGACTTGAATACTTTACCCCAGTGTTCAATGATGCATTATTCACAACAGCCAAAAGGTAAAAACAATCCAAGTGTCCATCAACAGATAAATAGCTACAAGATGTGGTATATTTATACAATGGATATTAATTCATGGATATGAATTCAATGGATATGATTTTATACAATGATTTATACAATGGATATTAATTCATGGATATGATTAATTCAATGGATATGAAATTCTGATACATGCTACACATGGATGAATCTTGAAAACATTATACTAAGTGAAATTAACCAGACACAAAAGGTCAATATTGTGTGATTCCACTTATATGAAATATTTAGAATAGGTAAATTCATAAAAATACACTAGAAGTTACCAGGAGCCAGGGAGAAAGGAGCATAAGGAGTTTACTGCTTAAGGGTTACAAAGTAAGTTTGAGATAATGAAAAGGTTTTGGAAATAGTAGATAGTGGTGATGGTTGGGCAACATTGGGAATGTAATTAATGCCACAGAATTGTGCAGTTAAAACTGGTTAAAATGGCGAATGTATTTTACCACCATTTAAAAAACTCAAAAAAATTTTAATGCATGGAAACAGGTCCTTTCACAGTGCTGCTGGATATATAACTTCATACAAACTTTACAAAAAGCAATCTAAGTAATTATCTGTAGCTTTAAAAATGTTCCAACTCTTTGACTTAGTAATTGTGGAAATCTATCCTAAGGGAATAATTCAAAAAGCAAATATCTTAACAGTCACTATATTCTTTGTTTTTTTCTTTCTTTTTTTTGCGGTATGTGGGCCTCTCACTGTTGTGGCCTCTCCCGTTGCGGAGCACAGGCTCCGGACGCGCAGGCTCAGTGGCCATGGCTCACAGGCCCAGCCGCTCTGCAGCATGTGGGATCCCCCCAGACCATGGCACGAACCTGTGCCCCCTGCATTGGCAGGTGGACTCTCAACCACTGCGCTACCAGGGAAGCCCCCTCACTATATTCTTTTGAGCATTGTTTATACTTGGGGAAATGTAGGATATCCTAAATATAAGGTGTTGGAAGGGCTGAGCAAATAATGATAATTTTATAAGATTAAACATTATGCATCGGTTAACAAGAATCTGTAAGAACAGCCTGTAAGTCATAAAGGATATTGCCTATGACATGACATTAAGTAAAAAAGGGAAGATAAAGCTTTTATTTAAAAAATGGAAAGAAATGTTTGAAAAGTAAACCTCTGAGGGCAGAATTATGAATGGTTTTTCTCCCCTGCCTCTTTATTTCAAATTCTACTTTTCCAGTTGTCAACAATGAATACACAGTGATGCTATAATGCTGGGTGAGGGATAGAAGATCTATTCATATTAAGAGAAAAACAATTATTATGATCTTTTACCATCTCATTCTCTAGAAAATAAACTGAAAATGCGTTTCCCATTAATTGTTCTAAAAGATGTTAACAAATTTCAATGATTTTACAAGACTATTAGAATTGAAGAAGCTAGGGATCAAGTTTAACCCTTCATTTTACAACTGAGCTAGGCTCACAAAAGGTAACCTGTGAGGAATTAGGAAAAGATTTCCTAGACTATTGTTACCTGGATTTCTTATATCCTGTAGAAAGAGATTTTAAGCCATTAGATTTTGTTTCTTTTTTTCTTTCTTTTTAATGTTCCCAGTCTAAACCAGTTCCCTGTTTGGGATGATGGAAAAAATAATGGAGATGGACAACAGTGATGGCTGCACAACACTGTGAATGTATTTAATGACACTGAATTAATTGTACACTTAAGAAAGGTTAAAATGGTAAAATTTTGTTATGTATATTTTACCACAATTTTTTTAAAAAAAGGACATTAGGAATAAAGCCTCTGTGGGTATTACTTGGGACTCCAGTCACCAATTATACATTGCTCCTACAGAAAAAAAAAAAATTCAAATTCCATAGTATGAGCTTAAAACAAATAATTTAAATGCTAACTAATTTTCAATGGAATACTTACAATTTTTTAAAAATGTTTGAAAAACGCAGAGATTCTAACTCCTAATTTATGACAAAGAGAAAAAGATAGTTTTAAAAGAATTTATGTTAAGTGAAATAATTCAGAGAAAGATAAGTACCACATGATCTCACTACAAAACAAAACAAACAAAACAAAATGAAAAGAGACTCATAGATACAGAGAACAAATGTGTGGTTGCCAAAAGGGAAGGAAGCAGTGGGGGTAGAGCGGACGAAAGAGGTGAAGGGAATTAAGAGGTATAAACCTCTAGTTATATAAGTCACAGGGATGTAATATACAGCACAAGAAATAAGGTCAATAATATTATAATAACTTTGTATGGGGAGAGATGGTTACTAGACTTACTGTGGTGATCATTTCACGATGTACATAAATATCAAATCATTTAGTACACCCAAAACTAACATAATACTGTACAACAACTATATTTCAATAATTTTAGAAAACTGCTGCTGAATCAACTGGATATACATATGGAAAATGAAATGAACCCTCTTTACTCCCTTACACCATACTTAAAATTAATTCCAGATGGCTTACTGACATAATTAAGAGATGTACAAAAATTAGGTTTCTAGAAGATAGTATTGATAGAATATCAGGATCTTGGTGTAGGCAAAGACTTCCTGAATAGGAAAGTACAGGTTGTTGAAGTCGAGCAGGGTGAGGAGAGCCTCTGCGCACAGGGAGTGGAAGGGTGGCAGCAGTCTGGAGCAGGGTGTTGCGGAGTCTGAGCAGGATGAGGAGGGTATCCCATGTGGGCAAGTAGTGGCAGCAGCCTGATGTGTTTTGCTGGATCCCAAATGTGATGGAGTATCTATGTGGCAGTAGTAGTAGTCTGGCAAGAAGTATAGGGACCCCAGTGGAACAAGGTGGGGATATCTCTTGGATCTTGAGCTGGGTGGGAAGGATGTCTACCTAGAGCATTGACAGTGACAGGAGATTGCTTACATACAGGGGATTTTTGATCCAAGGATAAAGGAAGCAAGGTTCCTCACGTCAGAGAACGGAATCACAAATATGGAAAGGGAGAAAATTAGCCTGAAATCTATGGTTTTAGACTAGATTTGGCGGCACCTGTATGACTGCATGGTTTTCAATATATATAAATACAGAAATAAATGCATGTGTTTATATGTACATATATACCCCAGCTCTGTCTACAGAGAAGACCTGGGAGCAGTAACACCTCAAGAGCATGAAAATACTTGGCATTCAGATCCTGGTTTATAAATACCCATTCTTTGATTAAAAAAAAAACAACAACAAAAGAGGAATCTTTGGAGAAATGGCCGATTCCAGTGCTAGAGTCCAGCAAGTACAATATGAGCCTAGAATATTCTGCTGTTCCAGAAAATAAGGAGGTGCTCGAAGAATAACGAGGGCATGACAAAGGACACTGGCAGTCAGCTTGAAGGGCTCTTATCAGTCAGATTGGGAATAATTTGAGACTCAAATAACCATAATGATGGCATAAATCCCACTGAATTAAACAGGACTCCAAGAGTCTACACTGATATAATTACATAAAAATTAAATGAATAGAGAGAAGCGAGAGCATTTCCTTACAGCAGAATGCCAATTAAGAAATGTAGAAGGAATGATGGAGTTACAAAATCATCATTTGGCAACCACCATAGTAATAATTCATTCAAGAAACATCAACAAATGTTAAAACTTCCATTGTTACTGGATGAACCCTCCATTTCATTCTAGTGGAAGAAAGTTTGAATGTGAGACACACACACACATACACACACATATCACCCCTACAAAGATTTATTAATTACAGTGAAGAAATGTAGCAGACACTATCTTAAAGTTAACATCACTCACCAGGACAAATCAAAATCATATGCTACCTGATGGGATGTAATAAGAATACATCGCTTCTGTGACATTCTTATCAAAGATGCATAACTTGAACATTAAACATCAGACAAATCCAAATTGAGTGACAAACTACAAAATAACTGGCTGTAGTCATCCAAAGTATCAAAGACAAGAAAGTCTAAAGTTTATCATTTATTTATTTATTTTTTTAAACAGCTTTGTTAAAGTATAACTGATATACAAAAACTGCACATATTTAATGTATACAGTTTGATGAGTTTGACATATGCATACACCTGTGACACAATCACCACAGTCAAAGTAGGAGACGTATCTAACACCTATAAAAGTTTCTTTATGCCTCTTTAATAGGGTCAGCTATTAGCTAATTAATAATCCATTTTAACATAAAAATGACAAAGCTGTATGCTTATATCAAATTTCAAGGCCAAGCACAAAAACTTCTTCCATTAGGCAGTTGCTCTCCAAAACCCTTTATGATAAACTATAAATTCTTTAATATTACATTTAAACCTCACTGTAATACTGGCTCAGAGCCTATTCTAAATCTATTTCCTTTCGATACGATAATCTAGAGGATCTGAATACCATTTTTTAAAAATCCTAAAAAAATGTACACCATCCGAATCCACCCCACTCTCTACAGGGCACTGAGCAAGTACTTTGAAAAAGAACATATGCCCCTGCTTCTTCCTTAAGAAAGGCAAATACTGCTGAGAAAATCTTCAAAACCAAATGGGTACCAACACACAGAATTTCCTAGCCACAGCCAATAAACAGTTCAGGTAACACAGAATTACAGAACAACAAGTCATTTAGTTCATATGAAACAAAAATACCATGCTAAACAAATAATATCTAATTCAATGAAGGCTGAGTGATGAGGAACAGCATAGATGTTAGATATGATAATACATATGAAGAGACAAGAGGCTATTTTCAGTGCAGGATTGAGAGCATGGTAAAATTCTGGGGAGTTGTATAACAAGATTCTAAATTGGAAAATGGCAAACTTAAGACTCTAAATAATGAGGCAGCAATATACAGTAACCATTATATGTGGGTTATTACAGAAAAGAAGGAATTCACCATAAGCATTTTTTTTTTTTTTTTTTTTTTTTTATGCGTTACGCGGGCCTCTCACTGTTGTGGCCTCTCCCGTTGCGGAGGACAGGCTCCGGACGCGCAGGCTCAGCGGCCATGGCTCACGGGCCCAGCCGCTCCGCGGCATGTGGGATCCTCCCAGACCGGGGCACGAACCCGTGTCCCCTGCATCGGCAGGCGGACTCTCAACCACTGCGCCACCAGGGAAGCCCTCACCATAAGCATTTTAAACGTGAAAAATCTTACATACATATTTTATTAGACAATATGACTTTTATGCCATCATCCTTCTTCTGCTCCATTTGTATATATCACTCAATAAGATCAGCTCCAACGAGTTTTAGTTGTTTTTTTTTTTTTTTAATCTTGACCATGTGACTAACAACGGTCTCAGTTGTTTCTATCCATAGCAACACCATGGAATCATTAGCCTCGGAGGCTGCCTTCAGAGACTTGTTTCCATGACAACAGAGGCTATAATATTAACACTGTCTCAAAGAACACTGCAGAAAATTGTAAATTCCAGGAAAGTAACTGGATTGTACATATTTTTAAAGTATTTTTTAATGCCAGTATCGAAATGACAGCTTTCTGAAAAATGTTTTAACTAATTTTTAGAGATTCTTGTTATTTATTCACAGCTTTACATTTTAAATTTCATTTAAGATCTTAAAATTATGAAAGCAGCTTTTAAAAAAATTTTGATACAAAGTGGTCTGAAACTTCATTAAGTATAGCCACATGCTTAATGTGTACTGCACATCTACATTTATGACTATGTACCTCCCTCTTTCACTTCCATTAATTCAACAATAAATGAAAAACAATATATAAATTGAGCGCCCTTACCTTTAATAAATCTCTATTTGCTTAAAATAGTTAAAGTGTTTTTTTTTGTATGTGCATATGACTCCTGACTGATACAGGAAGAGACAGAAGGAACAATCAGGATGCTGCTATAATAATCCAGCTGAGAGGTTATCAGTGGCTTTAACCAAATGATGGTGATGGTGAAAATGGACATGAGTAGTCAAAGATAGATTTTGAATGTAGAATTGGTATATCTAGTGACTGATGGGAAGTTGGGAGGAAGGACTATTAAGAATAACACCGGGGCTTCCCTGGTGGCGCAGTGGTTGAGAGTCCGCCTGCCGATGCAGGGGACACGGGTTCGTGCCCCGGTCTGGGAGGATCCCACATGCCGCGGAGCGGCTGGGCCCGTGAGCCATGGCCGCTGAGCCTGCGCGTCCGGAGCCTGTCCTCCGCAACGGGAGAGGCCACAACAGTGAGAGGCCCGCGTAACGCATAAAAAAAAAAAAAAAAAAAAGAATAACATCAACAATGTCCACTAAAAAGTATCTTTTACATCATAGTTAGACCCAACCACAATAGATTTACAAGGCTTTCTGAACATATTTTTAAACTCTTTCTCACTTATTTTCTTTTTAATTTTTGGCTGCACCCCGTGGCATGTGGGACCTTAGTTTCCCGACCAGGGATCAACCCCGCACCCCCTACATTGGAAGGCGGAGCCTTAACCACTGGACCGCCGGAGAAGTCCCTCTCACTTATTTTCTTGCTTATTAAAATGGTCATCATAGCATAAGATCAAACTCTGAAGAAAGATAACTAATACCATACTACCAGGTAATTAATAATTGTTTACACCTTACATTAACATGTCACATGAATGGGGTAAACTGAGCTTAGAATACACACAAAGATTCATTAAGGTCAAAATAAATTTATACCACATTTATGGAAGATGAAATATATGAAATAGCAACTCTTTTGTTATCAATATCTTAGATAACAAGGAAAAAAATTACCCCTATGCCACTGTTGGTCAATAAGGATTTTATTTTGTTTTTGTATGGCACAGTTTAATATTCTTAATCCAAGTTCCTTTGCTTCAATATCTACTATGTGGTAATGAGACATGTTTCTCTGAATAAATGTCAAAGAAGCTATCTAAGAGGAAAAGAGAAACCAGGGGAAAAAACTTCAAGCCTTTTGTATGTTTATAGAAGGATAAAATACAGCACAGCAGATTTATCAAAACTGTTTGGGAATCACTGTACTTAAAAGGGGTCCAGTATATTCAGAATAAAGGTGTTTTTCATTGCTTAGATCTGGTTCTTATTTGATTCAAATGCTCTTTTTGCCACAGTTACTCCAAATAAGTACCTTCAATATAAACTCCACGTTATTTGAACCAGCTGTATATGATACCTGTGTCATAAGTATCTCAGAAACAAATAGCAACAAAACCAGATACATTTTTAAACAAATACTAAGGGATTAAATATAAATTTTTGATTTTAAAATAACAAAGGGGGGTAGGGAAATAGACGTAGTGATTAACAATCCTAGTACAGAAGCATGGGTACAAATTTGTTAGTTCACACACACAGAACATCTAGTTTACGGATCTATTTCTGCTTGCAAGATTCATGATAGTTAAGGTATGTCATCCCTTCATTATAAAAAGATGGTGTTCTATCAGCATTCAGCTGATCACTTTGCATTGGTAGAAGGATGAGCCAACAATCACTAAAAATTTCAAGTAGACAGAGATCCAAAACTTGGATTCAAAGATGTGGTTACATAATTAACAAATAAGTATGAAACTACCAACTGCAATATGCTGCCTGCTCCCCACCCCCCAATTTTATCAGACTATGGCTACAGAAACATACGCAACCGTGGACTCCGTAATGACTAACCTAAAACGGGCCCTTAAATCTTCCTAGTAATCATATATTTACCCTAGTCTATTCATTCTTGTACAAGTCCCTAGTGATTCAGGCCACTGTTACCTTTCTGAAGTCGTCTTCTACTATTCTCCTCCCACTCAGCGTCTTGGCCATATTGACCTCTCTGTTCTCCAAACACTCTAAACATGCTCTGGCCTCAGAGTTTTTATTCACTCTTCCTCTGCATAGAATGCTCTTGCCCCAGATATCCATATGGCTCAACTCCATAACTTCTCTTATGCCATTGCTCAAATATCGCCCTCCAGCTGAAGACACTCTTATTCTACTAACCCCACCCCACCCCCACCACGCACGCACAAACATACACATTTCCTGTTGCCTTCTCTTTTTACCTTTCCTTCAGCATACTACGTATTTTAATTACATTTGCCATCTGTCTTCCCCCCTTTAATATAAGCTCTAGAAGAGTGTGGATTCTTGTTTTATTTACTCTTATATGCCCAGTGCCTAGAATAGTATCTAGCACACAGTAAGTATTTAATACATATTTGTTGGACGAATGAAACCATGTGATTGCCAAAAGAGATTGAGTTCATCAGCACTCTAAAGTGATAAAGTGACTCAGAATGGATTGTGTACATCCTCCCTCCCCATGCTATACACATAGCAGATATTGCTAAAAGATTCTGTGTGGTTGGGCAGTCACTACCAATCAGAAAGTGTTCAAGATGTTCTACCATTTGATAACCTTAGAAGTTTCAAAATACAAAAATGCCAAAAAATTGCCAGTTTCATGTTGTTCTCTATCTAGCAACAGCTAATTGCCTAATAATATCCCAAATGAAAATAAACATGTCTTGGTGAAGAACACTTGCCCCAAAGATTTTTACCTCTTTCCTTTTTAAGCTGTATTAGAAAGTAAATATCACTGACAGCTCATATTTAAAACCTGTGGTGCCCTTCCTCCAAACTTCTGGGTTCTACTAACCTTAACTTGGTCCCTAGGTCCCTCCTCAGAGGTTAGCTGCTTCTCTGTTTACCTTGGTGTTCCATGTTTCCTCTTCAGTTTCCTTTTTAACACTGACACCCCCCCCCCATATTACATTTTCCTTGTTAAAATAATTACTGTGGTTTCTCTTTTCCTGGCTGGACCCAGTCAAGGTTACCAATCCTCTTGTTAAAACATAATTCTTCATCATTCTGTAATGAGGTTGCTTCTCCGTATCTCCAGATTCCTCACTTAAAAGGCCAGAATATTCTGTGGGACCAATAATGATGGTGGTCGTGAAAGTGGTGATAAAGATGATGATGATGATGATAGGTACTTTACTGATGTCAGATATTATAATAAGGGCTTCGCATGTTTGTCCCATTAATTTTCACTAGATCTTAATCCCTGTTTTCTGCAGGTGGGAGAAGGAGACTCAGAATTTAGGTTATTTGTCCAAGGTGCTACAGCTAATAAATACAATAGAAATTTAAACCCAGGCCATCATCCTCTAAAGACAGCATTCTCAACTACTATACAACACTGTCTCTTCAAAATAGTTCAAAAAAAGAAAAAAGTCTGATTAGGTCATGAAGAGAACAGAATATAACTTCGAGACATCTACATTAGTTTTTACTAACTATAGTTGGTTTAATTCTCTTGTAGTGCTTAACCTATGATAATAAAAACAAGCAACTCCTCCCCCAAAAAAGGGAATGAGAGAATTAAAAAAACAATAAATAGATATGAAAATTTCAAGTTTCATCTAGAGTTCTTTAAAATATTTTTACAAAAAAGGCCTATATAGTAAAGCTGTGTTCTTATAACTGAAAGAATTTAGGATCTATACTGTATGTAGCCTTTCAGTTTGGAAAAAATGATTAGAATGATACGATTTTTGCTCTATTTCCCCTCTCCAAAATCCTGCTACGGTATTTAGTATAGCTGAAACAATTAATTCCTAAGGTTGGTATTCATCTTTTTCTTTTTCTTAAAATTAATTAATTTCTGGCTGCATTGGGTCTTTATTGCTGCACATGGGCTTTCTCTGGTTGCGGCGAGTGGGAGCTACTCTTCATTGCAGTGCGTGGGCTTCTCATTTTAGTGGCTTCTCTTGTTGCGAAGCACGGGCTCTAGGCACATGGGCTTCAGTAGTGTGGCTCACGGGCTCTAGAGTGCAGGCTCAGTAGTTGTGGCACACAGGCTTAGTTGCTCTGCGGCATGTGGGATCTTCCCGGACCAGGGCTCGAACCCGTGTCCCCTGCACCAGCAGGCGGATTCTTAACCACTGCACCACCAGGGAAATCCCATTCTTTATCTTTCAAAATACTTACAAACTGATTATTTTTCAAATTTATAACGCTTTGATATATTAGATGGTTCTACCAAGATTAGTCAGAGTTAAATACAGAAAAATTACGCTGGGATATGTTTTGATTCAAATTGCAGATTATAATCTCCAGTTATTTTCCTCAGGACCAACAAAATTCTGTAAGGCAATCAGCTGGTCCCATTTTGTCATAATAATAATTTCTTCACACTCCACAGCTGGCTGAGTCAATAGTCACAGTTCAGATTTCAAAAATACTGAAAATACTGTTCAGAAACAGGACTAAATTGGGGTTTACTAATGGATAAAGAATGAATAGGCAGGGCTCCTGTTAAGAGGTGAGGGGGAAAACATCTTTTAAATAAATTTATCTAGGGGCAGAAGCTGTATTTAGGATTCTCCTAAAATTCCACTGCTTCCAGATGTGACACCAGTTGGTTTAAACTTGCACAAAATAGGTCCAGTCTTTGTTGATTGATTTGCATATGCTGTAAAATTGCCACATCAGTTAGTTTATTTAAAGTTTGTAAAATAAGGTGATAATTGTAGGCTAATGTTCTCCACATGGTCTGAACAACTATTTTTAGCTTTATCAAAATTCTAAATTTTGATATGAAAATGGAGGATTGAAAAAGTTATCTAAATAACAGTGCCAGTAAATACAAAGAATAACGCAGTGAGAGCTCTTTAAAGAAAACGATACTAAGTCAAATTTTGACAATAAGAATTTAAGTTCTTCATATGTTAAGAAGATATATGCTTCAGTTTTTTCGGAGAGGGCTTTGAATTACTTTAGAAATATACATGATTTTATAAAATCCTGTAATGGAGACTTGCTAATTTTAAAGCCATAGTTCTATATATAAATGGCTTGGGAAATTTACAGTGGCCAAACCATATTTAGAAGTTCCAAATTTCCCTGTAGCCATCATCAGATTAAATGAAAACAGACACATATATTAACATTTGTTTATTCATTCAACAAACAGTCAACACGTGCATTCACTATGCTAGGCTCTGGGAATATAAGAGAAGAAAACATACATCTGTACTACCAGCTCTTGTGAAGCTTATGGTTTAGCAGCTGATATTAAACAAATCATTACCCAACTGATTACTGAAATGCAGCTGTGATAAGAGGTATGGAGTACAATTCTCAGGAAAACAAACACTGCTTGAAATAAGCAAAGGGCAAAAATGTTGTGCAGGCTGAATATCCTATTCTGACCTCAAAGCATATGGGCCAGTCATCCTTCAACAATGTTAACACATTATTTTAAAAGTTAACTCTAAAACTATATATATATATATAAAATACATATATAATATACATACTAAAATACATAAATTGCAGCTTGTGAAATTTTTTACCTATTTGTCCTTGACAAAAGGACAATCTAACAATCATGACACTCTATAGAAACTACAAAGATGAATGCAACACACTTCCTAATTATAAAGAGCTTATATAACAAATTTCACTTACTTAGTTCTTCAAACTATAGCCAATCTAATCCACCTTAAGATACCAATGTTGCTCTTTTAACAGACTTTATTTTTTAGAGCAGAAAGTACAGAGTTCCCATATAACCTCTGCCCACACACATGCACTGCCTCCCACTATCAATACTCCCCACCTGAGCTGTACATTGTTCAGCTGATGAACCTACACTGACACACCATTATTATCCAAAGTTCATGGTTTACGCTAGGGTTCATTCTTGGTGTTGTACATTCTATGGGTTTGAACAAATTTATATATAATGTCATGTATCCACCATTATAGTACCCTACCTAATAGTTTCACTGGCCTAAAAATCCTCTGTGCTCTATCTATTCATCTCTCCCTCTTTCCTAACCCTTGGCAACCACTAATCTTTTTACTGTCTCCATAGTTTTGCCTCTTCCAGAATGTCATATAGTTGGAAGCATACAGTATGTAGCCTTTTCAGATTGGTGTCTTTCACTTAGAAATATGCATTTAAAGTTCCTCCACATCTTTCCATTTCTTTTTAATGATTAATAACATATCATTATCTGGCTGTACCACAGTTTATTTATCTATTTACCTACTGAAGGTCATCTTGGTTGCGTCCAAGTTTTGGCAATCATGAATAAAGCTGCTATAAACATCTGTGTGCAGGTTTTCACGTGGACATAAATGTTCAACTCATTTGGGTAAAAACTAAGGAATGCAACTGATGGATTGTATGGTCAATCTGTTTTTTTTTTTAATTAATTAATTAATTATTTTTGGCCTGTGTTGGGTCTTTGTTTCTGTGCGAGGGCTTCCTCTAGTTGCGGCGAGCGGGGACCACTTTTCACCGCGGTGCGCCGGCCTTTTGCTGTCGCGGCCTCTCTTGTTGCAGAGCACAGGCTCCAGACGCGCAGGCTCAGTAGTTGTGGCTCATGGGCCCAAGTTGCTCCGTGGCATGTGGGATCTTCCCAGACCAGGGCTCGAACCCATATCCCCTGCATTGGCAAGCAGATGCTCAACTGTTGCGCCACCAGGGAAGCCCCAATCTGGTATTTTTTAAAAGCGAATATAACCATTGTAAACTTTTTGTTTAATTTTCATCTTTATGCTTTTCTAAAGTGTCCAACTATACAAATGACTGGGTCTCAAACACCATTTAAACATATTTTTGAGTAGATATTCTTTGGGTGAAAAGGGAAACAATTAATTTCCAAATCTGAGTAATGTTATTAATTTTACAAAATTACTGGCCTTTTGAGTAGGAAATTAAACTTTGCCAAGAGACAGCATCTCACAACCAATTATAACAGAATTTTTATCCTAACTTTGATTGCTTGGTTAATCAATACTCAAAGAGACTATTTCTACCCATTCTCCTGGAAACTATTCTACTATCAGACTTGGCATTTCCAAAGTCGTTTAAGAGGATTATCTACTTACTCTCTATATAGTCTAGTTTAATACAAAGGCATTATACTACTGAATATAAGCAATTTTATTCCTTAGAGATGAAGAAAAAAATATATATATATATATTTGATCTATCACTTCAAAACACAACTATTATTAGGCATGAGGCCAAATGTTTGAAACATACATAGGTAAGAAAATTAGGCCAATCCGTGTTGGTCCAATGTGGAAATGTCTTGGTGTGAATATTTAGACCTGCTGCCTGGTAGGAACTGTCAGAAGATAAATGGTTATAGATGATGACACCACATGCCTCTGTTTGCCTGGGAAGTTCCCTCTTTCCATAAAAGTACTCCAAGTTTGGTCGATGAATTATATACTCATCCTAGTTATAAGGAAACCGAATGTTTTTTCTCCTCTTCTCTCCCTGTCTCACCTCCTCAAGGGTATTTCTTTCCATAAGGGTAAATAACAAGAGAATCATCAGCTAGAGGATCAGTATAACACTAAAGTGTGATATGTTTCACAGAAGGTCTAAGAGAGAATTCAGACAGATTAAAAATATATAATAATAAAGAATCAAGTAGTATTAAGTGCTATGAAGAAAAATATTTAAAAAGGTAAAAAGTCAGGGACATTTGGAGTGAAGAAGTGCCTGCTACCTTAGACAAGAATCGAGGAAGACCCTCTGAGAAGGTAACAGATGAGCAGAAATCTGAAGGAAGTGAGGAAATGAACTATGAGAATATCTGAGGAAAGAATG
The DNA here is from genome assembly GCF_008692025.1 of Phocoena sinus. NCBI lineage: Eukaryota > Metazoa > Chordata > Mammalia > Artiodactyla > Phocoenidae > Phocoena > Phocoena sinus. Next base: position 71,932,312 of record NC_045766.1, on the reverse strand, counting down.
TTCCAGGCAGAGGAAACACCAAGATTAAGGTTCTGAGATGGCCACATGCTTGATATATTTGAGGAACAGGAACAAGGCCAATACAGCTGGAACAAAGTAATTGAGGGAGCAGTAGGAAATGGGATTAGAGATACTGCCAGGGGCTAGATAATAAAGGGCCTTTTGGACTATGGTAAAGAAGGATTTAGAATTTTATTATATATCGAATTGGAAGCCACGGGAGAGTAAAAACAAGGTACTGACAAGAATTGATATTCTGTAAGGATGACTGGCTGCTGGGTGAAGAACAGACTGGTGAGAGTAAAGGATGGAGCTAGGGAGACCAGACAGATATCTACTGCTATAGTTCGGCAACAAATTAAATAATTTGAATTAGTAGTTGTAGAAGTGGTGAAAAGTGGTTAGATCATAATATATTCTAAACACAGAGCCCTCAGAATTTGCTATTAAGTTGCATGTGGAGCAAAGGGAAAAAGAACAGATTATTCCAAGGGTTTTCATATTCAACATCTCAGTGACTGGTACACTGAATGAAGATGGGGGAGAACAATAAAATTAGAAACTCTGTTTTTGACATGTTAACTTTCAGATACTTAATCCAAGTGGAGATACTGAGTAGGAAAGCCAGACACACAAGTCTAGTGTACGGGGAATAGCTCTGGACTGAAGATATGAGTACTGATGTATTTAAAGGCACCTGGATGAGATCATTTGAAATATGAGTATAAAAAGAGAGAAGTTCAAGGACTGATGCCCTGAGTTACTCTAACTATTAGTGGTAAGAAGAGGAGGAGGATACTGCAAAGGAAACTGAGGTAGGGAGAGAATCAGGAGAATGGTGTTCAAGAGTCAAAGGAGAATTTAAAGGAGAGAGCAGTTAGTTGTGTAAAAAGCTGTTGTGGGGTCGAGTAAAATAAAGACTGAGAACTGATCACTGGATCTGACAGTCTACTCCTAGAGGGTTTCTGGCTGGTTGTTTTAATGAAAGGTATTTTAGCGGGTATGTACGCTGATGGGAATAATCCAGTATGGAGGGAAAGACGGACAATGCAATGAAGAGAAGAGAGAATTTCACAAGTCCCTGAACAGTCAAAAATGAAGATCTAGTACAGAAGTGAAGGGTGAGATTTAAGAACACAAGTGGATCATTTATTTTAACAGGATGGAATACAGAATAAGACCATCAATTGAGAATGAGGGCCAGGAAACAGGTATTGGAAGTTTAATGGGCAGCTTTGGAGCTGATGTGGAGGAGGCAGAGTTGCAATTAACCAAGGTTAGATCTTACCAATGAAGTGAAAGGGGAGCAAGAGAGTTAAGATTATGAAAGGCAGTGTTTATAGTCATGGACCAAGGAATGTGAGCAAAGCAAGGAGGGAAGTGAGAGCATGAAAGAAATGATAGATAATAAAAAGTTGGGCTGGAAGTCTTTAAAGGGTAAAAAAAAAATTGTTGTAGGGGAGGTGAGCTGAAAAGTAAGGAAGTGCTAGTCAGTTTGAAATGCTTGCAGCTGAGATTTTGTAAGTGGTTCAGTCAATGGTAATGAGGTCTTGAATATAACCATTTCAGCAGGTCAGTCAAGTGAAAGAAAAAATAAAGACTCCTAGAGGCAAGGATATCAAAGAACTGAGAAGTCAAGATTTTGGAAGGATCATACCAGGATACTGAAAATCACTAAGAATGATTACATGAATAGTGGACAGAGAAAAGACAGTTCAAATCATCAATGAGTAGGAGTGATTGTGAAAGATGCAGATGACTAGACAAGGAGGGGAAGTAGAAAATACTGTCTGATGATATATACATTTTTAAAAGGGAGGAGGTACAATCATCCATAAATACCAATGATAAGCAAGGAAGACATCAACTCCACTTGTTGGTCCCAAGGTACATGGGACGTGACAGATAAAAATTCCACTTTTTGTGAGGGCTAAAGAAAAAAAAGTACTCTCGGGGGAACACCAGTTTTCTATGAGAGAAAAAAAGGTGAGATGAACCATCACAGAAGAGTTTGAGGAAAAAGGAAATTTTGCTGATCACGAACTGGGAGTTCCAAAGGGCAGAGTGAAAGAAATTGGGAGGTCACAGATAAATGGGAGTTTAAAACATATTGGAGATATACTAGAGTCAAACAGAGATAAGGAAATTAAGTGAAGGTGATCTGGAAGGCTTCAACTTTTTTTTTTGCGGTACGCGGGCCTCTCACTGCTGTGGCCTCTCCTGTTGCGGAGCACAGGCTCCGGACGCGCAGGCTCAGCGGCCATGGCTCACGGGCCCAGCTGTTCCGCGGCATGTGGGATCTTCCCAGACTGGGGCACGAACCCGTGTCCCCTGCATCGGCAGGCGGACTCTCAACCACTGCGCCACCTGGGAAGCCCCAAGGCTTCAAATTTTTTTAGTGATTAAGATGTCCTGATGGTATGCTTGGTAAAAGGTGGATAATCAGTTAAATTTAGTTGTCTGCTTGTGACTGGTTTAGCATTTACAGAAGGGAGTGTTGGGTGGGAAAGCAAGGTCAGGAAACTGGTGTCTCACCAAGAATTTGAAGTGCTCTTTGGGGTCCCTCCTTTATATCCTGCAACTGAAGGTGTTGAGATATGTCGTTCTTTAAAAACTGTACAGCCTGCACTCACAGGAACTTATTCAGTCAACACTATTTACTGAATGTCTGAATGAATTGCACCATCCTAGATACTGTAATTCCTAATTATCTAATTTGAATTTGTTGAAGACTATTAAAATTAAGCAATATAAAAATAACAACAATAATAATAGCTTCCAGGCACTGTTCTAAGTGTTACATGCATTTAATCATTTAATACAATTAACTCAATGAAGTTGATGCTATTATCTTCATTTGGGGACAATATAACCAATGCATAGCTCTAAAAATTAAATCCTTTCTACTCCAGAATGTACCTGTTTAGGACAAATCATATTCTTTTCATACAAATTAGCCTATTTATTTTTCTGGTATCTGAACAGTGGGGATCTATCTGAACAGCGTTTTCCTGTATTTTAATTTAGGACAGAGTTTCTTCCTCTAAAAAGCATATTATTCAACTCATGTGGCTAATATTCACTCTTGTTAAAATTTTATTGTTCTGCTTCAATTATAAGTCATTATGCCTGTTCCATTCACTCCTAGGAAGAGAATTTTGCTGTTTTCAGCTTAATTTGGCATGTCAATTATCTGGGGGAGGGTGGAAATTCTATTTGAATATTTATAATGACCCACAATAGGGATTTTGAAGTAATCCAAACTATGGGAACAATCGCCAAATATACATCCAAAGTGACCTACCACGTTACAGCTGTTCAAAGTTTATATGTGACTACTATTTTCGTTAATAAACACTGACATCACCAAGTAGATAAAAGCTTTTAGTTAGGAGATAATCAAGTAGCAAAGTCTAGAAGTATTGTGCTAGAGTTTTTTAAAGCCCTGTTGAATATAAAAATTGGTCTTAGATTTAACAGGGCTGCATCACTAAACAGGACAGGGCAGATTGGCATCAAAGGATCATAAATACAAGAACAGGAAGAAGGCTGAAGTGAGGAACTGAGGAGGGCTTGACAATGAGTAGCCCACGTTTTCTATATTATAATGACTATTCAAAATTAAGAACATAAGTAGTATGAAGCTCAAAATAGAAAACCTTACACCAAAGTAAAATAATTCACAAGAAACTCATCTTAGTTTAACACTAAAAACAATAAAACCTCACATTGTAAACTTTTGGGATACAGCCAAATGACAAAAATTAGACATAGTCTTTAAGCTGTATGGTTATCATCATGGGTAAAGATTCAAAGGGGTGAGGAAATCAGGTACATGGGGGGTTTGTGCAGCTTGAAGAAAGTCTGAAGAATGGAGGGGAAGAAAAGGGGAGTGGAGGAAGAGATGGGCTACTGTGAAGAATCAAAGGCACATATGACAGCAATAGAGTGAATCCAATAAATATAGGTACCCAAGAGGTTTCAGGTTAGGTGCCATTATTTCGGAAGGCCATGAGCTAACAAGGTTTCAGGTGATTGAAATGGTAATTAATCAATCAATTCCATAAACATTTACTGAGCACCAACTACATGGCAAGTACCATCCTAGAAGCTGGGGTCCTGCAGAAATTTATAACCACTTGGCTTCCCTAACATTTAAAAATATTAATGACTTCCTACTAAGTTCCATACATTACAGTAGAATCTGACACAAAATCTTAGTTGTGAACACAAATATCTTAAACAGATGAGCAATTTAAGTGAATCTGTAAAGTACATTTTATTTTTTATTTATAGAGGCTATTTGGTGGGATATGAAATCAGAGTAATGACTTTCAAATTACTAAAACTGCATTTAATAACAACTCTCCAAACTGCTAAAAGTACCATGCATCATAGTTATAAGGAATTAGATTCAAAGTTAATCTTGCTATCCAATCTTAGAAAAGAATATTTCTGACAATAGTGAAACAGGAGACCTGGTAATCACTTTTGCTATTTATCATTGACAGAACAAAACACTATCATACATATATATTCATAGGTATATAGCATATACTCAATAAACTAAAATTTCATTAATCTACTTTGTTTTTAACAATATAAAAATCCTCTTATGTTACAAAATAAAACTGCTAGCCATGAGTCAGTAAATGAAACAGAAAAATGTATCCTAGCATCAACTAAAATTTAAATACGCCTAACATTCTTTCTCAGTCCTATTATATTTTATCCTGTAAAATGAATTCCAGTGAGTTACAACAAAAGACTTGGATATATAAAATATCCAACTCATTAGTGAGAAAAATAACATAGAATGCAAAATGATGTTGGTTCTCCAGAGCTGGAGAAATATAAGCTAAAACTCTGACCTAAAGTCTACATTTATAGATATGAAATACAAAGATAATGAAAAAGACAAAATAAGTAACAGAAAGAGGGCTGAAAGAAAGAAAAATAGTAATTTTTCAGTATACACAAGTGATCTGAACCAAACGGGAGGAAGATAAAATTTTAAATGGCTTTGTAGGATCAATTGCAAATAGAGTTTTTATTAAAATTGTGGCTATTTTAGTGCAATACAATAGCAACTTTTCGGCCCAACTCCTAAGTAACTATAATGTAATTCCATGGTTTCAGTAGTTTTCTATGTAAACTATTTTGCTTTCTTTCATTTGTATGCCTTTTACAAGATGAATTATATATCACTGGTTGTATGTGTGTATATACATATAGTTGTGTGTATTTGAAGTTTTTAACAGATCTTTCTTATTGACAATGGAAAAATATCACTTAATACTAACAGAATGAATAACAATGCTAAGCTTTAGTCTCTGTGTCCCTTTTTGGTATATGTAATTGTAGTCAAAATCAAGTTAGTTAAATTCTTGGGGCAGTATTCAATCTAAGAGTTAAATCAATCGTTGCCTCTGAGTAAGTTTTGATTATAAGTAATCTCACTGCCTACATAAAAACTATTAATGACTCTCCCTAGCCCAGTAATTCCATTCCTCTCAAACATCTAAGAAAAAACAAGAATATTTTTACTTAAGAAATTTGACATTACTTAAAAATAAAAACTATTGAAAGAAAATTCTAGTAACCCAAAACAAGAAGAAGCTGTTGACAGTTACTTTATACTTACTGTGCTGCTTCTAATTACTAAAAAAAAAAAAAAAAGATGGTTTTAAAGGAATTTATTTTTAAAAGGCCCTAAGGTATGTGTATACATTTTAATTTAAATTTAAAGGACAAAAGCATTCTCACCTTGTTTTTTAAATTAGACTAATTCCTATGCTTTCATTTTTACTAAAGTTGAATATCTATTAAAAACATGTTTTAAAATAAAAATATTCCCCCAACTCTCCTTTAATACCAAATAATAGGTATTTCACTCAAATTATGATTAACTTTATATTTTCCTTATATTTTTAATACCCACTCCTCAAAAAGAAGTGGTTTTATGTGATTTTTTTTTTTAATTTGAGGACTTTTAGTGTTTGCTCAGCTCTTTACACTGTCAATTGAATATTTGATAAAATATTCCTATAATCATGTAATTACACAAGTTTACTGCTTTCCAATTAACCCTAGATAATATATTTATAGAAATGGAAGGGGATTCATTAAATCCCTTGAATAAACCATAATGTAATAATTTTAAGATATTAGTATATACAATAGCCAACTGTATTCAGTTTAATCTATACTCAAAACACTAGAAAATAAAAATATTTCAAATTATCTTCTGTTTCTTTACTATAACAATCTCCTGAGGTTATCTAATGACATATAAAAGCTATACAAACAGGTATTTTCTTTGGTCAAACATCATACTTTATAGCGTTTAACACAATCTGAAAATAAGGAGACAAGCATTATTAATTTACATTTTAATTTATGTATGAATGGCTTTATATTTTTAGAGAAGTCATTCAACAGAATCTGAGACTGTTTTGTTTGGCATTACATAAGAGCAAAAGGGAAAATATTTTTGTTTCCCCTTTCACGCTAAAGACCTGCATAGATGGACTGAAAACATACATTTCTGCGTATCCAAGGTTTCAGGGCATAAGACTATGTTTTAATAATAAGAAATCTATACTAATACATTTTTGCAAAGCAACATGAACCGAAAATAATTTCAACAAGTGGTATGTTACCTGGGTGGAGCTGGTGGCTACCGAGATGCAGTCAATAAAGCTGTGTCTTCGAGTGAAAAATGCAACTATCTGCTGCCAGCGTGAAGGTTCTGGCTCAGCTTGCAGTTCATCTGATGAGCCCTTTTTCGCCCAGTGTTTCTGCTTTGGGCCTACTGAGCCATGGCTAGAGCTAGTATTGCCTCCTCGACTGGCGCGAGAGTACAGAAGTGTGTTGTTCCCGAAAATGTAATTCATCTCTGCAGCCCTGCAGGTGGTTGCCAAGCAGTCTTACTTCTCTACCAGCTGCTGAGTGGTGAATGATCAGTAAAAACTGCAGCTAGAATTACAGCAGCATCACTTGTAGATCAGGGAAAATAAAAACCTTGAGAAATGATGCTCATTTTCTCTGTAATTTCTTCCCATGAAAGAGCTTGTATCTTCCCTCTGTACCTGTTAGCTGTATGATGGCTGAGTTTATATTTCTAGACAAAAAAGACGACATAAGGTGGTTTTCTTTCTCATGATTATTTTTTCACCAGCGTCTGCAGGAAAAGCTGTTCTTTTGTTAGCTGATAACTAGACGGACTGAAATCCAGGAAGTGAGGTCGATTAGCAGGTAAAGAAGGATGTTATAAACACTGGACTACCAAGACCCTTTGGGGCTGCCTGATTTAATGCACTGGGTGGAGAAACCCTGGATTACCAAGTTTCAATCAGTCTGAAGTAAAATCCAATGGCATCTTCGCTGCTTAAATAAATTATAAATATGAACTGAATTTAAAAATACAAGAGGATTCGCTCTGCCAACAGTTCTGATTGTTTAAAACAATTTTACTAAAGAAATCTTTCTATTCACATATAAATTTCTACATCAGGAAGGCACTTACATTAAATAGCACTAAGGTTTTAAAAGGTACTATCTACATTAAACTCTGAGGATCTAATGACAGAGAAATCCATTTGGAATGTAACTTGATAATTTTATTTAACATATTGGTTTTAAATGCTTTGATTAACTGAGTCTGAAGACAGAAACAGAATAATTAGCTAAATAAGTATTTGGCTTCTGGGACTTTTGTGATAAAAAAGTGCTATTATCAGCACCATCTCTCTCATATGTTATAAACATTAAGATTACCAAGTTATGAATTTGTAAAAATGCAAAAGAATTAAACATAAATTTTTTGTTTTATAGCCAGTAAAACATATTTTATCCAACATGACATAAAATAATACTCTGGTTCAAAAAATAATACTGTTTGATTGCTAAATAGATACTTTCTAACATCTAATATCTAGGTCTGTGTTTCTCAACACAGTAGTCCACCTCAGAATCACCTCAGGTGCTGGTTAAAAAAAATACAGACTGATATCCCCTTCCCATTAGAATTTTTAGGGGTAAGGGAGATCTGGGAATTTTCATTTTTGAAAAGCCCCCCTAAGAGACTCTTAAGCACCCTCAAGTTTGAGAACCACAGATTCCTAAGTCTGTCCTCTTAATACTATGCTACATTAGTATATAAAACAACATATCACCATTAAAAACAATATATGAACAAAAATGCTACTTGGTAACTTACTAATAGTTGAGTAATTCAATTTTTAAGTTGATATTAAGTACATCATAATCCCCAACCTCAGCCATGAATGAGGACCAACAAAATCTTGCTTGCTTTTGCTTACCAGCACCAACTAAATGCAGTCTATTGGAAAGTAGCATTGGCAAACTACAACCTCTAGGACTACTGCAAATCCTGATTTGGCAAGAAAAGATGCGAACACTGTCTCTATGATTCTGTCTCTAAGATACAAACACATGCCCAAGAAGGCTTGAGAGTCATGTGGGACTTTTGGAAGTAAGATGTTTTGTGACAGGTTATAGCAAAGTTTGCTTCTTCCCAAGAACTGTACAGACAGTAGCTGGCAGCTTTATGGCCCTACACAGATTGATCTTATCTATTTGGGGGTAGGGGACTAGAGGAAAACACTAAGGGTAGACAGAGAACTAAGAATCCTCTCTAAAAGAAAAAAATAAAACCTCCTAAAAATAAATTTTACTATGGACCAGGTACTTAATAAAGAACTGATTAGTGTGGTTTATACAAATGCTCTAGTAATTGGTTTGGCCCCAAAATATGTGTCTTGATCTGTATATGATGGAAAGCCAGGGTGGGAGGGGGAACCTTAGAATTTATACAGATTCTGTTACTCTGGATTTGTAAGGATGAGGATATTTTAAAATTTTTGGCTGCACTGGGTCTTTGTTGCAGTGCGCAGGCTTCTCTCTAATTGCGGCATGCAGGCTCCAGCGCATGAGGGCTCCAGAGGGCGTGGGCTCAGTAGCTGTGGTGCACAGGCTTAGTCGCCCTGTGGCATGTGGGACCTTAGTTCCCCAATCAGGGATCAAACCCATGTCCCCTGCACTGGAAGGCAGATTCTTAACCACTGGACCACCAGGGAAGTCATGGATAAGGATACTGAAAATGAATGTTGAATGCAAATATCCTACTCAAGTTGCAAACAGTACCAACACAGATGGAACAGTAAGGCATTCGTATACAATGATTTCTTATGCTAGAGAGCCAAAGAGCTTGGGAACAATCAAAAGTTGATGAACGCTCCATCCCATATATCCCGAGTACAGAGAAGAAATACTTCTCAATATATAAATTTCCTATTCACATCGACATCAAGAAAACAACTTTGAGCTTTGAGAAAGGCTTTTTTATGAAAATGTCCCATTACCTGAGCTACGGAAATCTAGGATCATCTCATCGATTGCGCAACAGTCAATACACACATACAAAACCATATATGTACCTAAATCACAATTGGTTTCATATGATTTGATTGGGAAGCAGAGGCAACCATCTCCTCAATGATCTCTGCTTTAGAATAACCATACCCATGTCACATAACGGAAATATAAGCTCTATTCCGTTAAACCAAAATTTAAATTCATTATAGAACCTGGAAAGTCTATTTAAAATAGTGAATTTTAAAAAATACTTCACAACGTTTAAATCATCAAAAAGAACACTATTAAGATTTTAATATGATATATAAAGAATGGACATTTTTTTTCTGCAGTCAAATACTCTACCACTGAGCAATACTCTGCACCTAACATTCTTTTTTCTGTACAGTTTTTCTTTTTCACAGAATGACAATAATATTATCTATAGCAGAACTCTAAACAGTAAGAGAAAGCATAAGTAAACTAAGTACACCCATTTAGTGATTACATACTTTAAATATGATTATGAAAAATTTATGACTGTTAGAAATGTTTATTTTATAACATTAAATGGAAGTAAAGACAGTTCAAAAATTTATATAGGATAGGCCCTCAATTATTTGTACCCTTTTCCAAACTTGCAAATAAACCCAGAAGTCTTCAGGTATAGTAACAAAGGCAATGATTAAGTAATTTTAGTGAAAATTTTTAAAAGGTTGAAGGATGAGAGGAAAAACAATATTGAAACTCTAAAATATTAGGAAAAAATTACTAAGTAACCACAAAGCCAATGTACTGTAAATGCAACAAGCATTTTCCTTACCTTTTTATCTTTATAATACGGCCTATTAAATTTCAAAACATGCAGCTGTACTAAGACAAGACTAAGAAGATTGATAACATAGATTTGTTATTTATCTAGAAAAAAGTGATCATATATATACAAATCGCTTCTGTATGAGCGCCATCTAGTGGTCAAATTGTATGCAAACTGTGTACTCAACTTAGTACTCCAGGGTCATCCAAAAAAGATAAAATTCAAAAGTATTTTAATATATTCCAGAGTTGTAAAAACAAAGTTGACTTCAACAAAGCATTCAGTATGCACTCAAAATAGGAAAGATTCTCTTCCTGTAGCATTTAGTTCAACAGGCATATGTTTGCTTATATCCATTCTTCTGCTACCTCCATTTCTCACAATATTTGAAAAACTACCAATTGCTGCTGGTGATTTCATTTGATAGTATTCTCAGTACTACTGGATGAAATGTGTCCAGGCTAGAAGATACACTTATTTATAATAATTATCTGTTCACATACCCTGTTCTGTCTTCAATTTCAAGCCCCTTGTAACTACATTTACTTTGCACATATTAAACATAATTTTCCGTCATTGAAGACAAAAGCAAAATATGAACTCTTTTATTCAATGACCATTGCAATATCCCACACTAAGCCATGTCACCCGTGTCATTTCATCTAGATTTAAATCTATTTTGAAAAACGCTGAGGTTTTGTTTGTTTACTTGTTCAATTTACTGTTCTGACCATTTTTCCTAATTCTTAGATCATTTTCAGTTTTAGGAATCTTGACACTGTTCTTATTAGTACCATACTACTATATTTAGAACTGTTTAAAATTGAAGCTTACTTTTAAAGATTTTCATATACCACAAGAATTTACCCACTGTGTCTGTCCTTTTCTTCCACATTACAGTTTTTCACCATTATATCACCAATTTCTTTCTTGAAACTGTCTAGCACTGGCAAGAAACTTTCCCTTTTAGAGTCTTAAATCATAATTACTTTTTTAAAAAACTATTTTTTTTGGCTGTGCCACGTGGCATACAGGATCTTAGATCCCTGACCAGGGATCAAACCCGTGCCCCCTGCAGTGGAAGCACGGAGTCTTAACCACTGGACGCCAGGGAAGTCCAAATCATAGTTACTTTTATGTTTTATGCTAAGGCCTGAATAAAGTAACTTTCAATCACTATCTTATTTCATTCATTACTTCAGTAATGAGAATCAGCACTAGCACTACAAGACCCTGACAGATTATTTCACAGCATGTTTCATGGTGGCAAACCCTTCATAAGCCCACTCATCAGCTCAGGATCAAGGTCCTTCACACCTTGTCCTCATTTCCTAACAACCATCCTAAACATCAACTACAATATAATGAACTTTTCTGCATTTTTACAGTCTCCTCAGACTATCACCCTCCTACTGTACTTATTTTCTCCAGTAACTGCCTTCTCCTCTGAATTAGCATATTGTATACATCCTTCAACACCTTGTCCAAATATCAACTTTGTTTTTTTACAATACTTCAAGAATTTAACTTCTCTTTATTTTTTCATGTTACATCATACCGTGTTATAACTATCTCTCCATAAAAAATACCAGTCACTGAAGCCTAACAAACTTACTAACATAGATGTTTAATAAATGGTAAATGCATGTTATTTGATAAACAAAACTAATATTCTATTGATTTTTAAAGCAATCATCTATTAATCTTATTTTTCTATTAGCTTTTATAAGAACTGTGAAGAACAAAGCAGTGCCTAATTTACATTCTACTCAGCAAACTGCTACTATTCAAAGATAATTTTTCAAATTACAAAAATAATAATTCATATACTGAGTTCTATGTATAGTACAACAGTTACTTGCTTCATTCCAAACCACAATACTATAAAAGTGGAAAAGTTCCTTATATTAGCTTTTTTGTTTCTAAAAAAAGACTGCTAATCTTATTTATATTTTAAATAACATATATTCCATTGTTGAGCTTCCTAAAACATTTGCAGTTATTTGAAAAAATTTTAAAAACGTTAAAACTTGCCTTCTTATGTCAAAACAAAGTTATTTTTTAAAAATTTGGTTCTCTAACAGAAAGTTAAAGTAATCCTAACCATTTTGCTATTACACTACCCCAATCCTATGCTCACTCCTCAAATTTTAATCTATGCATGAGATAGGAGAAGCAGGAAGAAATACCCCAAATGGGGCAGCTTTAATAATGCTTAAATTACAATTGTATCAGAATATAGTTTGTCAAAAGTCCAGCCTATCAAGATTTCTGACCCAGTAATTTGACTTCTGGAAATCCATCCTAAGAAAACAACTAAACATACTTTTTATGCCCCAAGATGATTCACTGCAGCCTTCTTTACAAAACCTAGTAAAAATGGAAATAACAAATAGCGAAAACCAGAAGTGTTCAGCAAGTTAAGGTACCAATATACTATGTAACGTTACGTATCAAATTTTTAAAAAATTTAACATGGGAAAATGCGTAAAACAAGTTTATAATAGGAAAAAACTCACATTTAAAAAAGTAAGATGTAAAGTATGATTTAAAAACAGATGAAGGAGTAAATAATTTCTTCTACTGGAAATGAAAATCCTAATCAGAGAGCCAGCAAGCCAAAGGGGGAATACGATGATGATACCCAACTGCTCCACCTATTTGCATCAGAAACTTATATTTATAACTGTTTCAGAGATTGATGCTGTTAATATCTAATAAAAGAAAACAAAATGAAAAGGAGCAAGAGAATGGCATGTAAGGATGGATAGATCCAGCTGCTTTTCACTGCGACCAGCTGAATTATTACCACAGTATACTAAGATGCTTTGAGGCTAGTACTTTCTTGATCTTAACCAAAATTTGTCAAAGATTTGCATACAAATACTCAAACTGCCACTGCACTAAGGCAATAGTATAACACCAGCAACTATAAGATGTATGTCAATTGCAGAAAAGATAAACTGTGAAAAAGATGTGTTTTATAACTGTTAGTATAAGGATATTTTAATCTCAATAACATACTCCTTTAAATAAGCCTCTGTCAAATTTGTCTTTAAAAAGCCCTCGGGGGGAAAAATGCTATGGGAGACATAATCCTTTAACATGTAATAATTAACTGTATGCAAAGGACAAGAGCATTTTTAAAGCAGATGCCGAAAGAATCAGGCAAAATTCACTTAATTCTCCTATGGTAAGAAAATCAAGGGAAAAAGAGTCAAATTAAGGAAGCAAGTGAGAATCTTCAAAAAGTAATAATGCTTTCTCACTCAATAACTAGAAACACTTAAGTCTCACTGCAGAGTGAGGATTAAATAAAGAGATGTCAGAAATTTACTTTAAAATACTTCAAGACAGACAGTAAAGAAATATGTGTATGGTGGTTCAATTAAGCTAGGTTCTAGTGCATTACTTCTCAACAGTGGCTATCCCCTAGAAACACCTGGAGAACCTGTAAAACTCTCCAAAGCCAGACTATACCCCAGACCAATTAAATCACAATCTCTGAGATGGCACTCAGATATAAATTTTAAAACCTTTTTAGGTGGTTCCGATATCCCACCACAACTGAGAACCATTACTATGGACAGTCAGTTGTCCTAATCAGGAATTAACATTCCTAGACTGGTCAGCTAACATTTAATTATAAAGTAAATGGCTGCTATAAGATTTTTGTTATGTTAATCTTTGATCAACACCAAAAGTTTGCCAATTATCGTAATGAATGAAGTGGGCTTTCATTGGTGAAATCCATTGTATTTCAGTTATATGGATTGGCTAAATTAGACACAATCCACCCTTGCATAAGGGAAAGAAAGACTCTGAAGAGGCTTATACCCTTAGAGATGGCACCTTAAGGTTTAATACCTAAGATGTCTGGAAATTCTGGGTAACAAAATCTTGGTCTCTGGAATATTGTTTTATTTGCCTAGAGCGAGCATTTTATGCAACAAAAAAAAGTTGAGGCTTCATCACATTTAAAGAGGCTATATACAATATGTTATGTGGCTCACTGTCTGTTTAAATGTCTGCCTGTGTCAGAATCTGCATACACACAGAACTACCAAACAACCACCAAAAGACTGAGGAGTTGGGTGTGTGCAAATTGGCTTTGGATAATTTGTAACAATCATAAACATCAAAAATTCAAAATATCAGAAACAAAAGAATTATACATACCCGGGAAGGTTTTTCGACTGAAGTAAGAAATAGGCTTTATTAATTCAGTCAAGAAAAAACAGGCATAGGCTGATAAGAACAGCATATAAAGCAGGAGGGAGTGCTTAGAATTCAAGTGTTCTAAGGTTCTTATGTTGTTCAAAATGAGGGTAAAAGATATATATTGAGTCTAAATTTTTGTAAGCGAAATATGTATATTAAAATTTCTAAAAAAAAAAAAAATTTCTAGGATAACCATTAAAGGAAGAGAAACAGAATAGCTTCCAAGCTAAGAAGAATGAAAAATGAGATGAGAAAATAAAATCTAAAAGAAGACATGTTGGAATAAATGTCTTGTATGTTTAAAATTAAGAAATATACTTTTAAATAACTCATGGGGCAAAGAAAAAAATAATAATGAAAGTAAAAGAAAAGGTTTGGGGCTTCCCTGGTGGCGCAGTGGTTGAGAGTCCGCCTGCCGATGCAGGGGACACGGGTTCGTGCCCCGGTCCGGGAAGATCCCACATGCCGCAGAGCAGCTAGGCCAGTGAGCCATGGCCACTGAGCCTGCGCATCCAGATCCTGTGCTCTGCAACGGGAGAGGCCACACCAGTGAGAGGCCGGCGTACCACAAAAAAAAAAAAAAAAAAAAAAAAAAAAAAAAAAAAAAAAAAAGAAAAAGTTTGAATTATGATAAACATTTCATATTAAACCTGTGGGTTACAGCTAAAGTGTATTTAAAGGAAAATTTACAAATTCAAATACTGTTAGAAAAGGCTGATAACGCAGTTACGTAACCAACTTGAGAAACTAGGGGGAAAATCCCAAACAGAATAAACTCAAAGAAAGCAGAAGAAAATAAAATAATAATGATAAGAGCAGAAAGGGGAAAAGATAAAATGAAAACTGTCTCTGTCACTAATAGACAACTGATTTTTTTTCCCATGTGTATCTCTCATTTAGCGTCCCAAAGTAAGATCAGATTGCCTTGGCCAAACACAATCTTTGATTGATATGTAGGCTAGCCACACATTTACATATTGCATAAACGTGTATATATTCATGTTTATGTGTGTATGAGAGGGGATGGCGGTGACAGCACATGGGGGAGGAGCACAGGAGAGTTTTATTTTTAGACATTTTTTTTCTTATTTACTTAAGTATAGTTGATTTACAATGTTGTGTTAAATACTGCTGTACAGCAAAGTGATTCAGATATATATATATATATATATATATATATATATATATATATATATACACATTTTTAATACTCTTTTCCATTATGGTTTACCATAGGATATATAGTTCTCTGTGCTATACAGTAGGACCTTGTTGTTTATCCATTCCATATATAAAAGTTTACATCTGCTAATCCCAAACTCCCATTCCATCCCTCTGCCAACCCCCTCGCCCTTGGTAACCACCAGTCTGTTCTCTATTAAAAGACATGGTTCTTTGAAATTGATCATCCTTTGGCAAGAAGGATCAAGAGGAAAAAAAGCACAAATAAACAATACTAGGAATGAAAAAGGGGCTACATCTAAATATGCTACAGACATAAAATAATAGGATGTTGAGAATATTTTGAAGTAAGTATGAAATGGGCAAATACCTAGAAAAACTATTAACTGAAATCTGACTGGTACTATATAATCCATTACAATTTTTAACCAGTAATATGAAATCATCCCTCAAAGAGAATTACAAAACCCACTTCAAGGTTTACAAGTAAGAAATGATCCTTATACACGACACATACAACTAACAAAGGATTAGTATCCGGAATATATAAAGAACTTGCACAAATCAGTAAAAAGAACAACCCATTACAAAAATGAAAAAAAATCTTGAGAGGGTATGTCACAGAATAGGAAACCTGAATGATCAATATTATCAAACAGTGAAATGCACATTAAAATCACAGTAAGATACTACTTCAAACCCAAAACAATGGCAAAAATAACAATACCAAATATTGATGAGAATATAGATCAATTAAAACTGTTACATATTGCTGCTGAAAATGTAAATTATAGAACCATTTGAAAATAATCTGGTGTTATCCACAAAGATGTGTATACATAACCTACGATTTTAACAGCATTTTTAATACTAGTAATAATCCAAAAATAACTTAACATCCATCAAAAGTAAGGTAAATTATAGTATATTCATAAAATAGAAAACTCTAGAGCAGTGAAGATAATGAATCTCAGGCATATAATGTTGACCAAAAACTGCAAGTTGAGAGTAGACACAGTATAATGCCAATTATATAAAAACCAAAACAGGCAAAAGAAACAATATACTGTTTAGAAATCTAAATATGTGAAACCAGGACTGTGGTTATTTCTGAGGGGAGAGACAAGGTGATGGGGTCAGGTAAAGTCACACACTGGACTTCAAAGATACTGTTAATGCTCTTTTTCTGTACTTATATATTTTTTTAAAGTTTAAAGATATTTTAATGTGCTTATATTTTGATGTAATATAAATATATATATTTATATATTTATTTATATTATATTTATATATATTATATATATTATATTTATATTTATTTTTTGATGTGTATATATTTGTATTTTGAAATATAATAGTTACTTCTTTCATGAGAACTTTTAGGCTTAAAGATCGTATCACTGAATAAAATTCATTTATAATATATATTTTTAAAAATATTTTTAGAATGCTAACGAATACTATGAAATTCCTTATAATTACAAAACCAGAAACATCAAGGGGGGAAAATCCTACATGAAAAAATAGTTCTCTCTAAGCATGAGCTACATTAGTAACAAAAGTAATAAATAATTCATAGCAACAAAATAAAGTTACTATCTTACCTTTATTGGTGAAATATGAGAGTGAGAAACAAATCCATGGACATTTTCAATTTCTGACAGGTTCTTCTCTGAGACATGAACCAATTCCGGACCTATCACCTCATTAGTGATTTGTGGGGAAATGTGCTCTTGAGGAGGTGTATCTTCATCCTGATACCGGTATTTCTGTAACGTACAGCAAATTATTAAATATGAGGAAGCTCTGAAAAGCAACATGAGTTCAATCCAAATCATGATTTTCATAACTACCCAAATCATAATATTTAACTATGTGAAAAGTGTCTTTTACAGTTTAATACATAAAGTCTGAGAGCATTGGTTCTCCATTTTAAAGTCATGCCAATATTTTAATAAACTTATCTGATTATTAAAAATAAGTCAGACTCTGGAAAGATGGCAGAGTAGGAAACACCAGGAATCTGTTGCCCCACCTAAACAATAATTACAGAGGCATAATCTGTCTGATGTAATTTTGGAACTCTGGCGTCTGTTGAAGGCTTGCAACTTTAGGGGAAAACTTGGATGTAAACTGTGTTTAATTTGGATCAGTTTTACCACCTCTGCTCAGCATGGTACCGGAAGTCATAGCCAGAACAATTAGGCAAGAAGAAACAATAAAAGGTATCCACTTAGAAAGGAAGTAATATTATCTCTGTCTTATATCAATAAACACTCAGCAAAAAAACTGTTAGAATTACTGAATGTAGCAAAGCAGTATGATATACTGTTTTGTATCCTACAAAAGATGACACACAAAAATCAGTTGCATTTCTATACACAAACAGTTGCATTTTATACACAACCTGAAAATTACAAAAACAGTTCCATTTACAACAGCATCAAAAAAAATAAGGTGAAAGACTTGTGCAATGAAAACTACAAAGACTTGTGCAATAATTAAGGTGAAAGACTTGTGCAATGAAAAGACCTGCTGAAAAAAAAAGTTAAAGACAACAGAAATAAATGGAAACACATCCCATGTTCATAGGTTGAAGATTTAATATTGGTAAGATGTCAATACTACTTAAAGCAATTTACAGATTTAATCCGATTCCTATCAAAATCCCAATGACATTTTTTGCAAAATAGAAAAACCCATCCTAAAATTCATTTGGATCTCAAGGGATTCAAATAGTCAAAATCACCATGAAAAAAAAGAACAAAGCTGAAGGACTCACTCTTTCTCATTTCAAAACTTACTACAAAGCTACAGTAATCAAAACAGTTTGGTACTCGCATAAAGACAGACATATAGACCAATGGAATGAAAGAGAGAGTCCAGAAATAAACCCTCACGTACAAAAATTATTTTTCACAAGGGTGCCAAGACCATTCAATAGGGAAAAACAGCTTTTACAACAAATCGTGCTGCAAAAACTGGATATCCACACATAAAAGAATGAAGGTGGACCCTTACCTAATACCATATACGAAAATTAACTCAAGGTGGATCAAGGACTTAAATGTAAGACCTAAAACAATAAAACTCTTAAAGGAAAAGCTTTAAGACGTTGCATTTGGCTATGAGTTTTTGGATATGACACCAAAGGCAGAAGTAACAAAAGAAAGAACAGACAAATTTGACTTCATAAAAATTGAAAAATTTTGTGCATCAAATGACTCTAATCACAGAGTAAAAAGGCAACCCACAGAATGGGAGAAAATATTTACAAATCACATATCTGATAAGGGATTAATACCCAGAATATACAGAAAATTCCTAAAATTCAACAAAAAACTAAACAACTCAATTCCAAAATGGGCAAAGAACTCCAAAGAATATATACAAATAGCCAGTAAGCACATGAAAAGATGCTCAACATCACTAATCATTACAGAAATGCAAATCAAAACTCGAGGTACCACCTCACAACCACTGGAATGGCTACTATTTTAAAAAGCCAAGGACCTACTGTATAACACAGAGAACTATATTCAATATCCTATGATAAACCATAATGGAAAAGAATATAAATAAAAAAGAATGTATACATATATATTTATAATTAAATTGCTTTGCTGTATAGCAGTAATTAACACAACACTGTAAATCAACTATACTTCAATAAAAAAATTATTAAAGAAAAGAAAGACTGGTTAAAAAAAAAAGCAGAAAACAAGTGTTGGTAAGGATGTAGAGAAATTGGAACACTTGTGCACTATTGGTGGGAATGTAAAATAGTCCAGCCATTGCAGAAAATGGTATGGTGGTTCCTCAAAAATTGAAAATACAATTACCATATGATTCAAGAATTCCACTTCTGGACATATACCCAAAAGAACTGAAAGCAGGGTCTTGAAGAAATATTTGTACACCAGTGTTCATAGTAGCATTATTCACAGTAGGTAAAACATGGGAGAAACCCAAGTATCTATCAATGGATAGATAGATAAGCAAAATGAGGTGTATATATATGTGTATACACACACACACACACAAAATGGAATATTATTCAGCCTTTAAGGAAGGAAATTCTGCTATATGTTACAACATGGATGAACCTTGCAGACAGTACGCTAACTGAAGTAAACCAGTCTCAAAAAGACAAATACTGTATGATTGAACTTACATGAGGTACTTAGAGTAGTCAAAATCATAAAGACAGAAAGTAGAATGGTGGCTATCATGGGCTGGTGGGAGGAGAGAATTGTGAGTTACTGTTCAATAGCACAGAATTTCAGTTTTACTACACTAAACGTTATGGGGACTGATGGTGGTAATGGCTGCTCAACAATGTGGATGCATTTAATACCACTGAACTGTAAACTCAAAAATGGTTAAGGTGGTAAATTTTATGTTATGTGTATTTTTACCACAATAAAAAAATAAATACAAATAAGACTTCAAAGCTAGGTGAAAAAGAAACCTGAATACTGATTTGTCCATTTTTTACCCAATGTTAGCTGAACACTGTGTCTCTAAAGATATAGCTGTTTAAGTGAAGTCAACATAAAAAGCCAAAGTTGTTCAGCTAATTAAGTCTGGTCTTCTTATTCAATTAACTTGTACCCAAAAAAAGTCAGCCTTTTCAAATTCTAATTGAAAATTAATTACTAGATAACAGTTATTTTTCTTTTACCTATAAAAGAATACTTGTTTCTTTCTCTCTCTCTTGCATGCTCACGCACGTAGAAAACCAAATCTACCTCACACCATACATAAAAGTAAAGGAAATCCTAATTATAGGAACTGGGAGAAAATAAAAGTGCATGTTTCTCAAATCAGGCTGGGAATGTGTATGCACATACACAAAAACAAAACAAACTTATATACTACACCCCCCCCCAAATTAAACACACATATAAAGAAAAGACACAAAAAAGGTACAATAGAAAACAAATGTTTCTAACAATAAACAGGATTATTAGCCACTATAAGCTGGCTCTTATAAATCATTGAAAAAAAGAGTCAGCAAAGATTAATAAAGGGATACTCACAAAAGGCATACAAATGGGTCAGTAAACTTATAGGAAAAACATGCTCAACTTTTTTAGTAAGTAAGAATTACAGTGCCAACATTCAGAGAAATGGGCATAAATCATCACATTCCTGGCAGAAGTCTTTTTCTGGTGGGCAGTCTGGTGAAATGTTTCAAAAGTCCTGAAAATGTTTCTATTCCTCCAGTAATTCCACCTCTAGGAATTAATCTTAGAAGATATAGCATTAGTGAGGAGCATAAATATTTGTTGTATATAGACAAACATGTACATTGTAAAATATATTTTTTAAAACTTAGCTATGAATTTGCTGAAAGTTATTACACAACTTCCAGCATCACTTTTTAAACAACATCCTTCTGTGAAATGGTACAATTACATGGAAAACAACAATCAGGCCCACATCAACATCAGTTAATTTAACATGATATAAGAAACCTGGTTTTACATGTAGACTTCAATTATTTTCAAAACCAATGAAAAGAATTCACTAACTTTATCCTGAGTAAGGCTGAAATTAACATAGACATACTTACAAAACTTAACAGGTTATATGCTCAATTGAGTGAAAGCAAAATTTAAGTATTCTTATACCTTAGCAGTAGATACACTATAAGGAAGGAAACTTGATACCATGTTTTCAAACTTTAAGGATACTCCACAACTTAGTATGTACTTTAAAGAGAGATACATGTGGAAGTATATTCCCTATAGTACAGTCTGGAATAAAGAAAAACTGGAAACAAGCTGCCTTTCAATAGATTTTTAAAAAAATTATGGTACAGTCATCCTAGGAAATGTTATGTGGAAGTTAAATTGGGTAAAAAGCTACTTATTCTAACAGAAAAAGATGAAGACACAATTACTGAATGAGGAAAGCATGTTTCAAAGCTAACACACACAACTTGAACATTTTAAAACAAAGCAATAGTGTATTCATATATGTGTACGTATGTATTAACATTATATGCACATGCAATATGTGCATGTGAAGCATATCCATGAATGTCCATATGCAATTTGGGGGGGTATGAAAAGATTTAAAACAAGAAATGGTTCATTCTGAAAAGTAAAGAAAGAAATCACTAAAAATTTTATGTCTTTTATGTATCTTTAATGTATGTTGCCCCTTGATCCCTTTTTACTCCTTATAATTACTGAGAAACTCAAGGCATTTAACCTGTAGGGTCCCCAGTATAATCACTTCATATTCATGGGACCATTCAGTGTGCTCCCTTGGCTTCCGTACTTCCTGCAAATTGGCAGCTAAATGTAATAGCTTGATCAGTCTCATGTTCAATCCTTTGGCAAGACTATAGATGGTACTATGTTCTTCTATCAAGAAGCACATAATGTCTTGGTTATATCTTTTTGTGATGTTAGGAGCTCTTGATACTCAATGCCTGAATCAATTCATTCAATGATGGTTGCAAAGTGATGACAATCTAATTCTATTATTCCTTTTTATTATTAAAAGATATATGTATAAAAAGAGTAAGTCTCTTCACTTACTATTTGGTTACCTATTGGTATGATTCACACATGAATAACACGTCATTTTATCTACTAGTTTTCAAGACAGATAAAAAACTGGTTCCCTATCATCCTCCTAAAGCAATTAGGAGGTTTTTATATATCAATCAATGCAATTCCGATCAAAATGCCATCTGGCTTTCTTCAGAAATTGACAAGCTGACCCTAATACTCATAAAGAGCTGGAAAGGACCCAGAAGAGTCGAAACAGTTTTGAAACAGAAGAAGAAAATGGAGGACTCACACTTCCCGATTTCAAAACTTCCTTCAAAGCTACATGAATCAAGATTGTCATACTGGCATAAGGATAGACAAAGAGCAGTATAATAATAGAATTAAGAGTCCAAAAATGTATCCCTAGATTATGGTCAACTGATTTTCAACATGAGTGCCAAGAGAACTTAATGAGAAAAGAACATCTTTTCAACAAATGATGCTCAAACATCTGGATGCAAAGGAGTTAAATTAGACCTCTTTCTCAAAATGGATCAACACCTAAATATAAGAGCTAAAACTATAAACGTCTTAGAAGAAAACATAAGTGCAAATCTTTTGACCTTGTATTAGCCGATAAGTAACCAAAGTGGGGGGAAAAAAACAGATAAATCTGCCTTCATACAAATGAAAAAAATTTTGATCATCAAAGGACATTATCAAAAAGGCAAAAAGATAACCCACAGAATGGGAGAAAATATGTGCAAATTATATATTTGATAAGGTTATTCACAAACAGTACATAAGGTAAGTATCTGGTAAATACCCAGAATACATAAGAAAGTCTTTCAACTCAACAATAAAAAGACAACCCAATTTTAAAATGGGCAAAGGATTTACACAGACATTTCTCCAAAGACGATACACAATTGGCCAATAAGCACATGAAAAGATGTTCAACATCATTAGTCATTGCAAAAATGCAAATCAAAACCACAATGAGATATTACTTCACAGCTACCAGGATGGCTATAATCAAAAAGACGGGCAAAACATATGTTGGTAAGGATGTAAAGATATAGGAATCCTCAAACAGTGCTGGAAGGAATGTAAAATGGTACAGGCACCCTAGAAAGCAGTTTGGCAGTTCCTCAAAAGGTAAAAAGAGTTACCATATGACTGAGCAATTCCACTCCTAGGTATATATCCGACAGAACTGAAAACATGCATCCACACAAAAACCTGTACACCAATGTTCATAGCATCACACTTCATAACAGCCCCAAAGTGGAAACAATCCAAATGTATATCAATTTATGAATGAATAAACAAAATGTGGTATATTCATATACTGAAATATTATTCAAATATAAAAAAGGAATTTATACATCCTACAAGATGGAGCTTTGATTACATTATGCTAAGTGAAAGAAGCCAGATGCAAAAGGCCACATACTGTATAATTCCATTTATATGAACGTATGTTCAGAATAGGCAAATTCACAGAACCAGAAGGTAGATTAGTGTTTTCCAAGGATGGGGTAGAGGGAAAATGGGAATCAAGTGCTGTGGGTATGGAGCTTCTGTGGGGTGTGACAAAAATGTTCTGGAATTAGTTAGTGGTGATGGTTGCACAGCCTTGTATACAGAACTGTACAGCTTTAAAAGGTTAAGTGTTATGGTATGTGAATACTTTAATTTAAAAATTATTATAAAATGATGGATTACACATATATGATTGCTTTACATCCACCAAAAATGTCCTTTTTGATGCTGAAATTGTCTCATCTCTAGCCAGTAGAAACTCTTAATTTTCTGAGTTCCCTTGTACTTGGCACCTTTAAGAAAGCCTAATAAAACAAAATACAGTTAACCAAAAGGAAAATTCTATTACTTATTAGTGATTTAAAAAAGGGATTACTTTTATTTGAGAAAGCATTTCCAAGTAGCTTTCCAGGCCCTCTATTACATTGCACAGCAGCATTCATTTGTATTTCTTACTACCTAAAGGTTGATCTCAACCTATTTTCAAAATAATTTTAACATAAAATTTCATATAAACACTGTTAATAGTTAGAATGCATAAAACTAAGCCTCCTACTGTGGTCCAAGCATAACTTATCTAACACCTAAACCAGAAAATAATTACTAAATGGGGATGAGAGAGTAGGGATAAAGGAGGAAGGGGATTTTAAAATGACTGTAATGAGAGCATTTTAAAATGATAGTAATAAGACCATTCTAAATACATTTCCCCATCTTTTTAATGTTTTTAAGGCTTATATCCTTAGTATAAAGCCTTCTACTGTCTTTAATCTAGAAAATATAAAAAAGAACCAGTCAGACTGAAGAATAACTGAAACAAAAAACACACTAGAAGGAATTAACAGCAGACTAGGTGATACAGATAAGTGATCTGGATGATAGAATAATGGAAATCACCCAATCAGAACAGCAAAAAGAAAAACAAAAAAAATGAGAACTGTTTAAAGGATCTCTAGGACAACACCAAGTGTACCAACATTCACATTACAGAAGGCACAGAAGGAGAAGCAGGAGAGAAGGGGGTCGGAAATGTATTTGATGAAATTATCACAGAAAATTTCCCAAACCTGAAGAAGGAAACAGATATCCAGGTATGAGGAGTACAGAGGGTCCCGAAAAGATGAACCCAAACAAACTCACGTCAAGACGTATCATAATTAAATTGGCAAAAATTAAAGAGAGAATTCTAAACGCAGCATAAAAAAACAAAGAATCAGGCTATTAGCTGATTTTTCTGCAGAAACCTCGCAGGCCAGAAGGGAAGGGCAATTATCTCTGATAAATATAGGTGCAAAAATCCTTAACAAAATATTAGCAAACCAATTTCAACAATATATAAAACGAATCATACAGCATGATCAAGTGGAATTTATTCCAGGGATGCAAGGGTGGTTCAATATTCACAAATGAATCAGTGTGATACACCACATTAACAAAAGGAAGGATAAATAAAAAATCACATGATCATCTCAATAATCGCAGAGAAAGCATCTGACAAAATTCAACGTCCATTTATGATAAAAAACTCCCAACAAAGTGGATATAGAGAGAATATATCTCAACATAATAAAGGCCATTTATGATAAACCCACAGCTAAAATCATACTCAACAGTGAAAAGCTGAAAGCCTTTCCTCTAAAATCAGGAACAAGACAAGAATGTCCACTCTCATCACTGCTATTTAACATAGTACTGGAAGTCTTAGCCACAGCAACCAGACAAGAAAAAGAAATACCAGGCATCCAAATAGAAAGGGAAGAACTAAAACTGTCACTATCTGCAGATGGCATGAAACTATATACAGAAAACCCTAAAGTTTCCATGCAAAAACTATTAGGATAAATGAATTAAGTAAGTTTGCAGGAATACAAGATTAATACACAGAAGTCTGTTGCTTTTCTATACACTAATAATGAACTATCAGAAAGAGAAAGAAAACAATACCACTTGAAATTGCATCAAAAAAAATAAAATAAAATACCTAGGAATAAACTTAACCAAGGAGATGAAAGACCTATACTGTGAAAACTGTAAAATACTGATGAAGGAAACTGAAGATGATACAAAGAAACAGAAAGATATTCCATGTTCTTGAATCAGAAAAATATTGTTAAAATGTCCACACCATCCAAAGCATTCTACGGAGTCAACACAATCCCTATCAAAATACCAACAGAACTAGAATACATAATCCTAAAATTTATATGGAACCACACAAAAGGCCCTGAAGTGCCAAGGCAAATTCTATGTGATTCTTTACAGGAACATTTGCTGACCCTGGATTTAAACTAAAAGCAATCAATCAGATGATATAATGAAATAAAAGACTACATTTACAACAGAAGCAAAAAAGGTATGCCTAGGAATTAATAAATCTAAAGTATCCAAATGTCCAACTTTACCAAATACAAAGGTATACCATGTTCTTGGCAAAGAAAGCTAAGACGCCAACAGTAGTTAAATTAAAAGGGAGTACTTAAAAATATTCAAATAACCCAAAAGGAGACAAAGAGAACAAAGAAGCCTAAGAGAGAGGGTATAAAGATGAAAAAAAATTTTTTAATAATAAATAAAAAGCAGATATTAATCTAATCTTATTGATAATTATAGTAAATGAAATAGACCTAAACACTAAATAGAGTTTATCAGAATGGATAAAAAGGCAAGAGATGTACTTTATACATAAAGACAGAGATAGGGTGAAAGTACATGAATGAAAAAAGATATATCCTATAAACTGTAAGCATAAGAAAACTGGAGTGGCTACACTTATATCTGATAAAACAGACTTCGAGAAAAAGAGCATTACCTAAAGAAAAAGAGATTTCAAAATGATAAAAATTTAATTCACCAGGAGATAAAACAACCATAAATGTGTGCACCTAATCACAGAGCCTTAACATACACAAGCAAAAACAAAATAATTAAAGGGAGAAACAGACAATTCCACAATCTTGTAAGAGATTTAAACTCCTTTATCATGAATTGATAGACCTATACAAATGTCAGTAAACAATCTAAACTATCAACCATCTTGATCTAACTGATATTTATAGCTCACTATACTCAACAACTGAAGAAAATATATTCTTTTTGTTGTACATGATATATTTGCCTAGACAGGACATATGTTAGATCATAAAACAAGTCACAAATTCAAAAGGACTAAAATCATAAAGAATTTATTCTCTGACCACTACAGAACTAACTTGGGAACAAACAATAAGACATCTAGCTAAAACTCTTAATATCTGAATAATAAACAACATACTCCTAAAACTCATGCATCAAAAATGAACTCAATAAGGAAATCAGAAACATTCTGAAACTGAATGATAATGAAAATAAAACAGTTTTAAAATTTGTAGAATGAAGCTAAAGCAGTACTGTGTAGTAAAGAATTTAACTTTGCCCAAAGAGAGGTTTGGCCTTTGTCCTCAGCTCCTGGAAGGTAATCTCTAAACCCTTGGAATGTCCTACCTGATATGAATGTCTTTGCCAATCTGGGGGCTTTGTGACACACCAGATAGTATAACCGTGTAATTTATGGTGGAGAGTTTGGATCACATATTATCAGCTTAACCTCTAAGATGGGCTGGAGATAGGTCAGCATCATGAGCAGGCACCCATATAGATGTGACTGGGTCCCAATAAAAACTCTGGACACCAAGGCTTGGGTGAGTTTCTCTGGTTAGAAATATTCAGTGTGTATTATCACACATTGCTGCCAGAAAAGTTAAAGTCGTCCATGACTCCACAGAGAGAACACCTGGAAACTACTCATTTGCAACTCTCTCAGACTCTACCCCATGTAACTCTCCCTTTGCTGATTTTAATTTCCATCCTTCACTATAATAAACCGTAACCATGAATATAACAGCTTTCAATGAGTTCTTTGAGTCTTCTATTGAATTACTGAACCAAAGAGTGGTTTCGGGAACCCCTAAACCTGCAACTGCTTTCAGTGAAATCTTTGAGTCTTCTACTGAATTACTGAAACTAAGAGTGGTTTTGGGAACCCCTACACCTGCAACTGGTGTCAAAAGTAAAAGTGGTCTTGTGATCTGTTCCTGAACTTTACAAGCACTTAGAAATAAATTTGTAGCTTCAAATGCTTATACTAGACAAGGAAGTTTAAAATCAGTGACCTAAGGATTCACCTCAAGAGGCTACAAAAAGAAGACTAAAGTAAACCAAAAATAAAAGAAAGAAGAAAATAATAAAGGACAGAAATCAATGAAGTTGAAAACAGACAATTGAGAATATTAACAAAGTCAAATGTTAACAAACTGAATAAACCCTTTTTCTAGACTGGTAGAGGAAAAAGAGAATACAATCACCAATATCAAGAATGAAAGAGAAGTTATCACTACAAAAAAAACCCCTACAAACTTTAAAAAGACAAGAAAATAATTACGAATAACTTGAGGCCAAATAATTCAACACATTAGATGAAATCAAGAAATTCCTTGAAAAATACTACTTTCCACACACAGTATCTTGACACAACATGAAAACAGGTCTGAAGGGCCCCATATCTATTTTAAAAAACTGAATTTGTTATCAAAATTCTTCTACAGAGAAGTCCCAGATGGGAATTCTACCAAACATTTAAAACAGAGATGACATTTTTACACAAATTCTTTTAGAAAACAGAAACATTTCCCAACTATAAGACCAGCACAGCCTTAATATTAAACCCTGACAAAGACATTACAGAAGAAAATGAACCAATGTCCCTCACGAATACATGCAAGAAATCTTTTTTAAAAAGTAGCAAATTCACTATGAAAATGATAATCCAAACAATAACACATCATGACTAAATAATATTTATCACAAGACAAGGTTTATTTAACAACTAAAAAAAAGTGTAATTCTCCATATTAACATAATAAAGGAGGAAAAAACTACATGATCATTTCAACATATGGAAAACATATGACTCAATTTAAGCCAAATTCATGATAAAATTCTCAGCAAACTAAAAGTCCAGAAAAATCTCAATCCAGTAAAGGTCATATACAAAACCCCACCGCTAACCCGTCTAATGATGAAATGCTGAACATTATCCTCATTAAGATGGGGAACAAAACAAAGGATTCTCATGCTTCTTATTTCTATTTAACATGATGTTGAATGTCCTAACCATGGCTAGAGGGCAAGTAAAAGAAATAAAAAGCTTAAGAGCCAGTAAGGAAGAAGCAAAATTGTCTCTATTTACAAATGACATGATTGTTTATACTGAAAATTTACAAAGAATTTACAAAACTACTAAAACTAATAGTTAAATTTAATAAGGTTGCAGGATACTACGTTAAGCAATCCAACTGTATTTTTTTCCTAGCAAAAGCAAATAATTGGAAACCAAAACTTTCAAAAAATTCCATTTACACCAACTCCAAAAAAGATAAAATATTTAGGATTAAACCGTAGTGAATGATATGCAAGACGTCTTCACTGCAAATTACAAAACATTGCTAGAAGAAATTAAAACCTGAAGAGAAACATAATATGTATGTGGGTTGGAAGACTCAATATTATTAAGATGTTTGTTTTCTTCCAATGATTTATAGATTCAATGCAATCCCAATAATAATTCCAACACACTTTTTTTTTTTAATTTTATTTATTTTTGGCTGCATTGGGTCTTCGTTGCTGCGTGCGGGCTTTCTCTAGCTGCAGCGAGTGTGGGCTACTCTTTGTTGTGGTACATGGGCTTCTCATTGCAGTGGCTTCTCTTGTTGCAGAGCGTGGGCTCTAGGCACATGGGCTTCAGTAGTTGTGGCTCGCGGGCTCTAGAGCACAGGCTCAGTACTTGTGGCGCACAGCCTTAGTTGCTCCACAGCATATGAGATCTTCCCGGACCAGGGATTAAACCCGTGTCCCCTGCATTGGTAGGCAGATTCTTAACCACTGCACCACCAGGGAAGTCCCTCCAACACACCTTTTGTAGAAACTGATAAACTGATTGCAAAATGTTAAAAATGCAAATGACCTAGATTAGCCAAATCAAATTTTTAAAAAGAATGATGTTGAAAGGCTTACACTACTTGATGTCAACACAGTGTGGTACTGGTCAAAAGGTGGACAGACTTATCAATGGAACAGAAAAAAGAGTTCAAAAATAAATGTACACATATGTGGTTAATTGTTTTTTGACAAAGTGCAATACAATTCAGTGAGGGAGGGAAAAAGGCTTTTCAACAAATAATGCTGTAACTACTGGATATTCATAAAGACATTAACATTGACCCTTACCTTACCTCACATGCAAAACTGATTCAAAATGAATCACAGACCTAAAAGTAAAATCTAAAACTATAAAATTTCTAGAAGAAAATATAAAAAAAAAATTGCCAACTTTGGGTAGGAAAAGATTTACTATACAGAACACACAAAACAATAAAAAAAACATTTCACAACCTAGGCTTTATTAAAAATTTTGCTCTTTAAAATCACCACTAAGGAAAGTAAAAGGCAAATTACAAAATGAGAGAAAATATTTGCAATAAATAAATCTGACAAAGGACTCATATCTGAATATATAAAGGCCTTTTACAACTCAGTAACAGGAAGACAAACAATCCAGTTTTATAAACTGGGGAACAAATTTATATAACACTTCATGTATTAGTTTCCTAAGGCTACTGTAACAAAGTACCACAAACTGGGTGGCTTAAACAGCTTAAACAACTGAAATTCATTACCTCACAGTTCTGGAGACTACAAGGCTGAGATCAAGATATTAGCAGAGCTGGTTCCTTCTTAGGACTGTGAGGAAGAATCTATTCAATGCCTCTCTCCTGGTGGCTTGCTGGCACTCTTTGGCATTCCATGGCTGTGGATGCAGCACCCATATCTCTGCCTTTATCCTCACATGGCATTCTTGCCTGTCTCTTTGTCCAAATTTTCCCTTGTTATAAGCACACCAGCCATATTGGATTAATGCCCACTATAATGACCTCATTTCAAATTAATTATATCTGTAGAGACTTTATCTCCAAATAAGGTCACATTCTGAGGTACTAGGGGTTAGGACTCTAACATATCTGTTTTTTTGAGGGGATACAACTGAACATGTAACACTTTCCAAAAGATGAGCTACTAATGTCAAACATGAAAGGATGGGCAACATCACAAGTCATAAGGAAATGTAAAATAAAACCAAAATGAGATACTACTGCATAGCCACCAAAAGGGCTAAAACTTTTTTTAGAAAAGTCAAGTGTTGGTGAGAACGTAGAGCAAGTGGGATACTCATATACTGCTAGGATATGAAAATAACCATTCTCATACCTAGGATATGAAAACAACTGTTAGATATCCAAAAGAAACAAAAACTGCTGTCCACAAAAAAACTTGTACATGAAGGTTCATAGAATCTTTATTCAAAATAGCCAGAAACTGTTAACCCAAATGTTCATCAAAAGATATGAATAAGGTTAAATATATACATCTGTATAGAATATACCTCTGCAAAAAAAGAAGCAAACTACTGACACAAGCAACAACCTAAATGACTCCCAAAAGCCTTATGCTGAGTTAAAGAAGCCAGAAACAAAACAGTACTTACTATATGAATTCATTTATATAAAATTATTGAAAATGTAAAATTATTTATTGCAACAAAAGGCAGATCAGTGGTATCTGGTAGGGAATGGAAAGTTGGATGGAATGCAAAGGATCACAAAGAATACTTTTGGAGTGGAAAACTTGCACAAGCCTCTTAGATAGCCTCATCCACCAGTGGGCAGAGAGCAGAAGCAAGAAAAACAACAATTCTGCAGCCTGTGGAACAAAAAACACATTCACAGAAGCACAGACAAGATGAAAAGGCAGAGGGCTATGTACCAGATGAAGGAACAAGATAAAACCCCAGAAAAACAACTAAATGAAGTGGAGATAGGAAACCTTCCAGAAAAAGAATTCAGAATAACGATAGTGAAGATGATCCAGGACCTCGGAAAAAGAATGGAGGCAAAGACCGAGAAGATGCAAGAAATGTTTAACAAAGACCTAGAAGAATTAAAGAACAAACAAACAGAGATGAACAATACAATAACTGAAATGAAAACTACACTAGAAGGAATCAATAGCAGAATAACTGAGGCAGAAGAACAGATAAGTGACCTGGAAGACAGAATGGTTGAATTCACTGCCATGGAAGAGAATAAAGAAAAAAGAATGAAAAGAAATGAAGACCTCTGGGACATTAAACGCAACAACATTTGCATTATAGGGGTCCCAGAAGGAGAAGAGAGACAGAAAGGACCAGAGAAAATATTTGGAAAGATTATAGTTGAAAACTTCCCTAACATGGGAAAGGAAATAGCCACCCAAGTCCAGGAAGTGCAGCGAGTCCCATACAGGGTAAACCCAAGGAGAAACATGCCGAGACACACAGTAATCAAATAGGCAAAACTTAAAGACAAAGAAAAATTATTGAAAGCAGCAAGGGAAAAACAACAAATAACATACAAGGGAACTCCCATAAGGTTAAAAGCAGATTTCTCAGCAGAAACTCTACAAGCCAGAAGGGAGTGGCATGATATACTTAAAGTGATGAAAGGGAAGAACCTACAACCAAGATTACTCTACATGGCAAGGATCTCATTCAGATTCAATGGAGAATCAAAGGCTTTACAGACAAGCAAAAGCTACGAGAATTCAGCACCACCAAACCAGCTCTATAACAAATGTTAAAGGAACTTCTCTAAGTGGGAAACACAAGAAAAGAAAAGGACCTACAAACAAATGCAAAACAATTAAGAAAATGGTAATAGGAACATACATATTGATAATTACCTTAAACATGAATGGGTTAAATGCTCCAACCAAAAGACACAGGCTTGCTGAATGGATACAAAAACAAGACCCATATATATGCTGTCTACAAGAGACCCACTTCAGACTTAGGGACACATACAGACTGAAAGTAAGGGCATGGAAAAAGATATGCCATACAAATGGAAATCAAAAGAAAGCTGAAGTAGCAATACTCATATCAGATAAAATAGACTTTAAAGAATGTTACAAGAGACAAGGAAGGACACTACATAATGATCAAGGGATCAATCCAACAAGAAGATATAACAATTATAAATATATATGCACCCAACACAGAAGCACCTCAATACATAAAGCAACTGCTAACAGCTGTAAAAGAGGAAATCGACAGTAACACAATAATAGTGGGGGGCTTTAACACCTCACTTACACCAATGGACAGATCATCCAAACAGAAAATTAATAAGGAAACAGAAGCTTTAAATGACACAAAAGACCAGATAGATTTAATTGATATTTATAGGAGATGCCAACCAAACACAGCAGATTACACTTTCTTCTAAAGTGCACACGGAACATTCTCCAGGATAGATCACATCTTGGGTCACAAATCAAGCCTCAGTAAATTTAAGAAAACTGAAATCATATCAAGCATCTTTTCTGACCACAACACTATGAGATTAGAAATCAATTACAGGGAAAAAAACATAAAAAACACAAACACATGGAGGCTAAACAATAAATTACTAAATAACCAAGATATCACTGAAGAAATCAAAGAGGAAATCAAAAAATACCTAGAGACAAATGACAATGAAAACATGACGATCCAAAACTATGGGATGCAGCAAAAGCATTTCTAAGAGGGAAGTTTATAGCTATACAAGCCTACCTCAAGAAACAAGAAAAATCTCAAATAAATAATCTAACCGTACACCTAAAGGAACTAGAGAAAGAAGAACAAACAAAACCCAAAGTTAGCAGAAGGAAAGATTTCATAAAGATCACAGCAGAAGTAAATGAAATAGAAACAAAGAAGACAATAGCAAAGATCAATAAAACTAAAAGGTGGTTCTTTGAAAACATAAACAAAATTGATAAACCATTAGCCAGACTCATCAAGAAAAAGAGGGAGAGTATTCAAATCAATAAAAATGAAAAGGGAGAAATAACAACAGACACCGCAGAAATACAAAGCATTCTAAGAGATTACTACAAGCAACTCTATGTCAATAAAATGGACAACGTGGAAAAAATGGACAAATTCTTCGAAAGGTATTACCTTCAAAGACTGAACCAGGAAGAAATAGAAAATATCAACAGGCCAATCACAAGTAATGAAATTGAAACTGTGATTAAAACTCTTCCAGCAAACAAAAGTCCAGGACCAGATGGCTTCACAGATGAATTCTATCAAACATTTATAGAAGAGCTAACACCCATCCTTCTCAAACTCTTCCGAAAAACTGTGAAGGAAGGAACACTCCCAAACTCATTCTATGAGGCCACCATCACCCTGATACCAAAACCAGACAAAGTTACTACAAGAAAAGAAAATTACAGACCAATATCACTGATGAATATAGATGCAAAGATCCTCAACAAAATACTAGCAAACAGAATCCAACAACACATTAAAAGGATCACACACAATGATCAACAGGGATTTATCCCAGGGACGCAAGGATTCTTCAATATACGCAAATCAATCAATGTGATATACCATATTAACAAATTGAAGGAGAAAAACCATATGGTCATCTCAATAGATGCAGAGAAAGCGTTTGACAAAATTCAACACCCATTTATGATAATAACCCTCCAGAAAGTAGGCATAGAGGGAACTTTCCTCAACATAATAAAGGCCATATATGACAAACCCACAGCCAACATCGTCCTCAATGGTGAAAAACTGAAAGCCTTTCCACTAAGGTCAGGAACAAGACAAGGTTGCCCACTCTCACCACTCTTATTCAACATAGTTTTGGAAGTTTTAGCCACAGCAATCAGAGAAGAAAAGGAAATAAAAGGAATCCAAATTGGAAAAGAAGAAGTAAAGCTGTCACTCTTTGCAGATGACATGATACTATACATAGAGAATCCTAAAGATGCTACCAGAAAACTACTAGAGCTAATCAATGAATTTGGTAAAGTAGCAGGATACAAAATTAATGCACAGAAATCTCTGGCATTCCTATACACTAATGATGAAAAATCTGAAAGTGAAATCAAGAAAACACTCCCATTTACCATTGCAACAAAAAGAATAAAATATCTAGGAATAAACCTACCTAAGGAGACAAAAGACCTGTATTCAGAAAATTATAAGATGCTGATGAAAGAAATTAAAGATGATGCAAATAGATGGAGAGATATACCATGTTGCTGGATTGGAAGAATCAACATTGTGAAAATGACTCTACTACCCAAAGCAATCTACAGATTCAATGCAATCCCTAACAAACTACCACTGGCATTTTTCACAGAACTAGAACAAAA
This sequence comes from Phocoena sinus, assembly GCF_008692025.1. Taxonomy (NCBI): domain Eukaryota; kingdom Metazoa; phylum Chordata; class Mammalia; order Artiodactyla; family Phocoenidae; genus Phocoena; species Phocoena sinus. The sequence continues at coordinate 71,897,371 of NC_045766.1, read as the reverse complement.
AATTTCACAATTTGTATGGAAACACAAAAGACCCCGAATAGCCAAAGCAATCTTGAGAACGAAAAACGGAGCTGGAGGAATCAGGCTCCTTGACTTCAGACAATACTACAAAGCTACAGTAATCAAGACAGTATGGTACTGGCACAAAAACAGAAATATAGATCAATGGAAAAGGATAGAAAGCCCAGAGATAAACCCAGGCACATATAGTCACCTTACCTTTGATAAAGGAGGCAGGAATGTACAGTGGAGAAAGGAGAAAGGACAGCCTCTTCAATAAGTGGTTCTGGGAAAACTGGACAGGTACATGTAAAAGTATGAGATTAGAACACTCCCTAACACCATACACAAAAATAAGCTCAAAATGGATTAAAGACCTAAATGTAAGGCCAGAAACTATCAAACTCTTAAAGGAAAACATAGGCAGAACACTCTATGACATAAATCACAGCAAGATCCTTTTTGACCCACCTCTTAGAGAAATGGAAATAAAAACAAAAATAAACAAATGGGACCTAATGAAACTTCAAAGCTTTTGCACACAAAGGAAACAATAAACAAGACCAAAAGACAACCCTCAGAATGGGAGAAAATATTTGCAAATGAAGCAACGGACAAAGGATTAATCTCCAAAATTTACAAGCAGCTCATGCAGCTCAATAACAAAAAAACAAACAACCCAATCCAAAAATGGGCAGAAGACCTAAATAGACATTTCTCCAAAGAAGATATACAGACTGCCAACAAACACATGAAAGAATGCTCGACATCATTAGTCATTAGAGAAATGCAAATCAAAACTACAATGAGATATCATCTCACACCAGTCAGAATGGCCATCATCAAAAAATCTAGAAACAATAAATGCTGGAGAGGGTGTGGAGAAAAGGGAACACTCTTCCACTGCTGGTGGGAATGTGAATTGGTACAGCCACTACGGAGAACAGTATGGAGGTTCCTTAAGAAACTACAAATAGAACTACCATATGACCCAGCAATCCCACTACTGGGCATATACCCTGACAAAACCATAATTCAAAGAGTCATGTACCAAAATGTTCCTTGCAGCTCTATTTACAATAGCCTGGAGATGGCAACAACCTAAGTGTCCATCATCGGACAAATGGATAAAGAAGATGTGGCACATATATACAATGGAATACTACTCAGCCACAAAAAGAAACGAAACTGAGCTATTTGTAATGAGGTGGATAGATCTAGAGTCTGTCATACAGAGTGAAGTAAGTCAGAAAGAGAAAGACAAATACCGTATGCTAACACATATATACGGAATTTAAGGAAAAAAAAATGCCATAAAGAACCTAGGGGTAAGACAGGAATAAAAACACAGACCTACTAGAGAATGGACTTGAGGATATGGGGAGAGGGAAGGGTGAGCTGTGACAAAGTAAGAGAGAGGCATGGACATATATACACTACCAAACGTAAGGTAGATAGCTAGTGGGAAGCAGCCGCATAGCACAGGGAGATCAGCTCGTTGCTTTGTGACTGCCTGAAGGGGTGGGATAGGGAGTGTGGGAGGGAGGGAGACGCAAGAGGGAAGAGATGTGGGAACATATGTATATGTATAACTGATTCACTTTGTTATAAAGCAGAAACTAACACACTATTGTAAAGCAATTATACCCCAATAAAGATGTTAAAAAAATAAAATAAAATTTTTTTTTAAATTGGTAAATTTGTTTGCACTCTTGGAATGGCAAAGTCTAAGTAAGAAACGACATCTAGAAACAAACAAAAAAACTAATAAATTTGAATACACAAAGTTTAAAACATCTATATCACTAACTTAACATTCTGACTGGTTGTGGGGCTGGGGTAGAATTATACTACAAAAGAGCCAGTTTTCTAATGTATAATAAAGTCTTATTACTCCATTTAAAAAATTAGTAAAAGACATAAACCAGCAATTCATTTAAAAAGGAATTACAAACAGCCAATAAACAATATGAAAAGATGGAGGGACTTCCCTGGTGGTCCAGTGGTAAACAATCCGCCTTCTAATGCAGAGGATGTGGGTTTGATCCTTGGTTGGGGAACTAAGATCCCACATGCCGTGGGGTAACTAAGCCTGAGCGCCACAACTACTGAGTTCATGGTGTTCAACAAGAGAGCCCGTGTGACACAAACTACAGAGCCCATGCACTCTGGAGACCGCACACCACAACTACAGAGCCCACGCACCCTGGAGCCTGTGCGCCCCAACTAGAGAGAGAAAAAACCTGCACGTCACAACTAGAGAGAAGCCCCACACACTGCAACAAAAGATCCTGCGTGCCTCAACTAAGACCCAACACAGCCAAAAAAAATAAAGAAAAAAATATGAAAAGATGTTCACCCTCCCATTCATAAAGAAATACACTTATCTGGGCAGACCAACAAAAACATAAATGCCTAATGATACCTAGTGTTGATGAAGGTGTGGAAAAAATAGAAACTCTTAACATATAAGTGGAAATGTAAATGAGAACAGCTTTTTCTTGCCAGCAATTTAACACTATCTATCAAAATATAAAACACACATAACTCTTGACCCAGGAATTCATTTTTTATGATAGCAGCTAAGCTGTCAGTATTCACAAATGATATTACTGTTTGTACAGAAAATACAAAATAATATATAAGTAAACAATTAGAACATTTATAATTTTAAACGGGTAGTGATTAAGATAATGAGTATTGGGCTTCCCTGGTGGCGCAGTGGCTGAGAGTCTGCCTGCCAATGCAGGGGCAGGGGTTCGTGTCCCAGTCCGGGAAGATCCCACATGCCGCGGAGCGGCTAGGCCCGTGAGCCATGGCTGCTGAGCCTGCGCGTCCGGAGTCTGTGCTCCACAACGGGAGAGGCCACAACAGTGAGAGGCGCGCGTACCGCAAAAAAAAAAAAAAAAAAAAGATAATGAGTATTGGCATAGGGTTAGATAAACCCTATGAGTGGAACAAAAGAAAGAATCTAGAAACGGACTCATATATGGGAATTTATGACACAATACAGATCACTGGGAGAATGGAAAAGAATCTGTCAATAAATGAGACTGGGAAAACTTGACAGCCATTAGAAAAAAATGAAATGGGACTCCTATATCTCATACCAAAACAAAAATTAATTTCGGGCAAATGAGAAAATCAAAACCATAAAACTTTTAGAATATAATATGAGATGTTACCTTTATGACTTCTGGCTCTGGAAGAAAATTCAAAACAAGACATGAAATGTATAAACCTTAACAGAAAAGACTGGTAGCTTGACATTAAAATTATGTGATTCTAATGATCAAAAGATAACAAGAGCTGGACAAAAAAACACCATAAGCCATAGAACGGGAGAAGGTATTTCTAACCCTTACAACCAACAACAAATTCAAATTCCGAATATATTTTAAAAACCTCCTACAAACGAGTAAGGAAAAGAAAAACAATCTGACAGAAAAGTAGGCAAAAAAATGAATAGTCACATCATTACCCAGTAGTCCAAAACTGTGCAAAACAATTGTTTAAAAATTATAAAGAAAAATAAGGAATTCTAAATACAGAATTATGATTATTGAATATGAAAGGAATGAGATTGGATCTGAGGTGGGCAAATGGGGTGCTTCTAAAGGACTAGGAAATATTCTTTGATTATTCTTAGTGTTATGTAGAGATTCTTTATATCTAACATGTTTCTCACATACTAGTTTGTATTTACTCAATATTTAATAAACGCAAATTTTAAATAGCATGCAACTGACTAAGAAACTACACTTTATTAAACCTTTTGTAGACCATCAGGATTTAATGAACCCAGTTCTAGTTTGTGTGTGTGTTTGTGTGTGTGTGTGTGTTTTAAGCAATTCTAACTATTTGTAAGGGTTGCATGATACAAATGAACTTACTTACAAAAACAGAAACAGACTCACAGACTTAGAGAACGAATTTATGGTTACCAGGGGAGAAGGGTGGCGGGGAGGGATAGACTGGGAGTTTGGGATTGACATATACACACTATTATATTTAAAATAGATAGCCAACAAGGACCTACTGTTTAGCACAGGGAACTCTGTTCAATACTTTGTAATAACCTAAGTGGGAAAAGAACTTGAAAATGAATAGATAAATGTATATGGAAAACGGAGTCACTTTGCTGTACACATGAAACTAACACAACATTTTTAATCAACTATACTCCAATATAAAATAAAAAGGATTGCTTTCCCATAATTTTTGTTCTTTCGTAAGGTCTTCCATTTAACAAAGAGGAAATTTACTTTTTATATATAGAATAAAAGTCATTCTATCTTGAAATAAGTCATCATTATTGCATCATCCTTCAGACATCACCTTTGTAGAAGGAAGTGTTATTCAGCATAAATCATACTGTTTGCACAGTTTAGGCACAGTAACTTTTATCAGTTAGTGTAGGGCATCCTCTTGAAATCTAAGTTCCCAGACACCAGTCAAGGACCCAACCTTGCAAGCAGACCTTGTCAAGGATAGCAATTTAGGTTATGTTAATTCTTTTCTGCACACCATCAATGGGAAAGAGAAGAAAACTGACAAAGACACTTTCCAATTACTAGCTGATCAGAAGACTGAAATGAATTAATGAATGAAAATAGAGCACTGTACATTAATGATGATGGTGAATTTGGTTATATATGTGAAATGTGAGACTACAAGTCTTCAGATGACAATACTCTAAATAAATTTTCTCAAATTCAAGAACAGAAGAGTGAAAAACTAAGGATAAAAAGGAAATACAGCATTTTCATCCACTTAGTCAAGGACTTTATTATGCAACATTTTATGACAATAACTTGGACCATACCACTATCCTAAAAGAAAGTGTGACAGCAGACTCTTAAATTTTATATTTAAGCACCATAATTTTCTTCACGTAGTTCATAAGTAGACAACTGTTCAAGCTAGCTGTGTATATACAAAGGTGAACGGAAGGAAAGAGATGATGCAAAAATGAAAAAATTCAGAGCCGATCATACTAATTGATGTTGATAATCTAAAAATGAAATGCTTTGCAATTATGGATCAAAGACAAATGAATGTCCTCTTTACTACAAAATTATGAGCTATCAAAACTTATGAAAGTATCATACTTTGATGTCAAGTGAAAAACCAGAAATTATTTGATATTTTGAATCAGTATGTACCAAATGGATATATATTACATGCACATATATGTTAGTTGATGAGTGGTTAGTTATATTCAAAGGACACTGCACATTTTGGGTATAAATATCTTCAAAACCAAATGTGTTATATACATATAATGGAATACTACTCAGCAACTAAAAAGAAGGAATTACTGATAAATGGAATGATGTCAGTTAAACTCAAAATAATTAATCTGAAAGAAGCCAGGTTAAAAAAATCGAATGTATTTTATTATTTCATTTATATAAAACTCTAGAAAATTCAAACTAATCTATAATGACAGAAATAAAACCAGCAATAGTCTGGGAGAAGGACAAGATAAAGGGATTGAAAGAAGGAAGCTCATGGGAGTGATGGATATGTTCACTATCTTAATTGTAGGGATGGTTTCAAAGGTGTATACATATGTCAAAACTCATAAAACTGTACCCTTTTAATATGTACAGTTTATTGTATGTCAATTATATCTTAGTAAAGCTAATTTTAAAAACTGGGTTTGTTATGTTTAGATTCTAATTAAAATTTCAAATGAAGTTTTTCATTATTCCTCTTAAATTATTTATAAAATGACTTAAAATATTCAAAAAATAAAAAGAATAGCAATAAAAAATAAATGGCTCACAAAGAATGATGAATAATTTTCCAGGTACACTGAGGGTTAACTGATTGCTAGCTAAGAGAAATGATCAAGGCAGTCTGTATAGCAGACACCTACCTTCACGAGAATAATGAAAAGAACATAATGGAATTTACAAGAATCATAACTTACTTTACATTTGAGGTACAAACTACTAAGTATAAAATAAGCTACAAGGATATATAGTACAGTACAGGGAATTAGCCAATATTGTATAACAACTTTAAACTGAGTATAATCTATAAAAAATATTGACATACGTTGTACACCCAAAACTAACATAATATTGTAAATCAACTATACTTCAATTAAAAATTTGTGAAATTTGTCAAACTTGAATTGCTTTTTTCCCTCTAAAACCAACTGAGGATCCCTTTAAAAATTCTGCCAGGAGCTCCCACTGGTCTGGTGCACCACATTTCTTAATGGCTATGAAATTCAGGGGAAGATTTCCTTTACATGTATTTTAATTCCAGCAAATGCCAAGGATAGTTTAACATAGGTTTGTTTTTCCTTTAAACAAAAAAACCCCACAGCTATACTATCAGAACAAACCCACTCTTGGACCTTAAGTCCAGAAAAACACAGCCAATTTGCTTCACTCCTCAAAACATAACTGTCAAACAGAAGTTATCATTACTTTCTACTTCTGCAGGACAAATCAGGAACTACAACTTCTGCTGCTGCCCAATATGTTATTATAGACAGCTCCCAATTGATAAATAAGTTGTATTCCAAAAATCAGTACTTTTTGATTGTTTACAAACTTGAAATCCTTACAATTATGAATAGGTTCCCCCAAACATAGGTAGCCATCAAACACACATAGGTACACATATATAGAGATAATACTGTTTTGAAATTAAAACTCAGATTACCAAAACATTCTTTGCCTTCTTTCCTACCTTCCACTCCCAAATATAAGCTCAAGAAATTTCTTCTTTGGTAGTAGCAAATAGGAATAGGGTGGCCAAATTGAGAAGCAGAGGCTGCACTGACTTTCTTAATCTGAAAAATTCAAGTAATTTTTAAAATAAATATTTTAAAATCAGAGCACCCTTACTTATTCATTTGGCAATCACCACTGATAGAACATGTTCAAACCAGCTTTATGAATGCTCAGTAAACTTTATAATAAAATGTTTTCCAAGAATGTGATATATCATAAATGTCTCACATTCAAAACTTCCCTCACATGTTTGTGGAACTTTGAAGTCCTAATTCTTCCTTAATTAATAAGATCCTTGTTTTGGGTTGAACTGATCCCACCAAATTCGTCTGTTGAAGCCCTAGAGTCCCAATACCTCAGAATCGGACTGTATTTCGAGATACAGCTTTTAACGAAATGATTATGCTAATACGAAGTCATTAGGGTATAATAATCCAATCCGACTGGCATCCTTAATAAGAAGAAATGCGAACACTGAGAGACACACCAGGGGGCGCCTGTGCACAAAGAAAATAGGATGAGAAAAGGCAGCATGAGGACCGCCGTCTGCAAGCAAAGGAGAGAGATCTAAGAAAAATCAACTCTGCCAGCATCTTGGACTTCAGCTTCCAAAAGAGAGAGAAAATAAAACTTTGTTGTTTAAGCCATTCAGTCTCTGATATTTTGTTATGACAGCCCTAGCAAACTAATATAGAGCTTAAAAAGCAATCACTAATTATGCACACTGCAGATTTTCCTACTCTGAGTTTTTATTCCAACATGCTTGTTGACAGAATTTCTAAATTAGAGCAGGATTTCCTCTGTTCACTGCTATATCCCCAGACACAGATGCTCAATAAATAATTACTGAATGAAATGAGGAGAGAATGCATGAATCAATAAATGAGTCAATCCATTAATGACTATGATTTTCAATTAATGACTGATTTTCTTTGTAAAAATTATAAAAGACATATATCCTCTTCTAACTTCCTGAAATAATTCCACTGTTTCAATGTTATATAATCAAACAAGTGGCGTTTGTCTTAAAGTGAAATATTCTTTCAAAACTTGTCAAGTTTTCCATTCCTAACAATTGTGTAAAATAAAATTTCATCTATATATAAACAATACATTCTTAAAGGAACATAACAAAAACTACATTCAAAAGTAATAGATTTTCAAATAAAGAAATTAAAAGGCTAATTATTAATACAGCACCATAGTTCTAAATGGATATGAGGGAAAACAAATAAGCAACTATTTCTAGCTGTAGACTTATTATGGGCCCAGTGCTATCAACAAACTGTTACCAGAAACTATTTACCGGTACATGAAATAATTATTTACTTTAAACATTCACTTTACAGAAGGAATTTAATACAGCATACTGAAAGACTGAGGAATTAACTTAAGTCTGGAGTTACCGAAGAATACCTTTTCTCCCTTGGAGTAACCATGCAGTCAATAAAAAAGGATTCCAGGGAATTTCCTGGTGGTCCAGTGGTTAGCACTCTATGCTCTCACTGCTGAGGGCCTGGGTTCGATCCCTGGTGGGAGAACTAAGATCCCACAAGCAGCATGGCAAGGCCAAAAAAAAAGGATTCCAAAACAGAACAGTACACTAAAGATATTGGTTTAATGTCAAAGTTTGGCAACAAAGCCAAGAAAAATGTATATTCAATCTTAGAAAAAAGAGAAGATATTAGAGGAAGCTTGTGCTTTAACATAAGGCATTTAACATTACTGTTAAAAATTATTCTTTGGGCTTCCCTGGTGGTGCAGTGGTTGAGAGTCCGCCTGCCGATGCAGTGGACACGGGTTCCTGCCCCTGTCCAGGAAGATCCCACATGCCGCGGAGCGGCTGGGCCCGTGAGCCATGGCCGCTGAGCCTGCGCGTCCGGAGCCTGTGCTCCGCAACGGGAGAGGCCACAACAGTGAGAGGCCCAAGTACGGCAAAAAAAAAAAAAAATTATTCTTATCCAATTAGAATGAATGGTCTGCTATTAGTCATTATCCCTTAAGTATTTCTCAATTTGTAATCTATTTTGAAACTGTATTCTTAAATAAGAATATAAGTCACCTATTAATGTTTAGTAAACTGGTTTGAAGGAAGCCTTAGTTACTATATACCATAACCTAAGGCTAAAGGGGCATGCTCCTTATACTTCAGCACGTACAGAACTAACCCAAAGGCAGGTTTTTGCAAGTTTGCTTTTGTTTCTAAAGGTTGTGGCAAAGAAGTGAAGAGAGCTCCAATTGGACTTTTCTACTTTATTTTCACTAAATGGACATACCACTTGATCAGCAACATCTACTCGCATGTCTGCAATCACTCACATTTCAGGAAAAAAATACTCCACTTATACATTAAGTCAGACTCTTAGGTTACTTCACCTAATACTACAACGTTTTCTTTGCTTTTCTCTAATATAGAGGCTATAAAAGCTAAATACTAGGTTTCCTACTTTCCCTTACTACTATGACATATGACAGTCTGTATGACACAGTTCTAATCAGGGAAATATAAGCAGATGCCTTCTAGCTTTATAAACCACACTGCTTCCCCCTTCCCACTTCTTTCTCTTTTTAGGGGCTACAGATCCAACAGTCACCTTTTCAATGAGGCAAAGGCCGAGATGTCAGCAGCTGTAGCAGCTGCATACTTCCAAGCTGATTGTAATTACGAAAAAAATAAAGGTCCACTTGTTTCAAGCCAGTTTCAGCTTAGTATTTAATTATGTGCAAACACAATCTTTAAGCATGAGTAAACTAAGTGAAGTAAATGGGCCATACTGGTCAAATCTATGCTGTAAGACTTCTTCCCTCCAGGGAAGGGTGCGGTGGGAGGTGGTGAGAAGGGGAAGGCAATTATATAACAGTAAGACAGTGCTTCTCAAACTTTACCACCAAATGTCTTCTAACAGCAAAAAAAAAAAACAAAAAAAAAATCATCACTTCAAGGATAGGAGGAGATATAGCAAGGAATCCTAGCTATACATACAATATTTCTTAAAAGCCTTACCTTTTATGTTATGTGAACTCCACATATACAATTACACCTATACAAATTATCCATACAAATTATCCATTAACCTACTCAAACAATTTATCACAAGTTTCAATATGAAAATATTTTAAAGTCTCTTTTTATTTAAAAATACATTCAAGAAAAATTGATTATATATACACTTTTTGATCTCCATTAACACATCATGTGTGTTCCTGAAGCTACCTGTATTCTAGGCCAAGAACCATAGCTGTAAGGGAACTGCATCTCTTCTGATAAAATAGAACCACCAAAGCTTAGCATCTTGGGATATCTTCCTGTGAGAAGACACTGACAAGAACATTCCTGACTTTTTACTGGCTGCGTTGAGTTCTCTCTGGGATTCTCTTACTTTAATAACTGCTGCCACCAAATACAATTTAATGTTCTATTACAAAAAGCTTTATAATGGCTTCCCTTAGGGACAGCTGGTAAAAGCAAGAACTTATAAGAGCTTCTACTCTTGTAAGTATATTACAGAAGAGTAAAAAAAAGGTAATTTCTCCTTTACAAAATACAAGTTTTGATCTTATTAACACAGCTAATTTCCTCCCAAGGAATCTTAGGCTCTGGTCTTATTGCATCTACTATTTTGAAATAGCTAATTCTAATCTAGAGTGGGCACACCCTGGCACAATAAATCTGCTCAGTCTGTTAACATCCAGCCCTAAGGAAATGCACCCTAGACAGCTTTGTAACCTAGATTAGGAATCTGAGTACTCTCTGCATTTGCTCTACATTCTCCAGGGTCTTTACTCTGAGTTCTAATACTAGAGATGAAAGATAACCAAGCCTCTTTCTGGAGACTGACACTAGAAAGTAACTTACCTTTTGGTGATACTACTCCACCTACCTACCTACCAACCTAACTACCCACACACAGACGCTTTAACAGTTGACTCCTTCCTCATGATAACCAATTACTGTAACTGTCTTGGGTGGTTGTCTCATAAAGACTCATACAGTCAGAGGTACACTCCCATCACACAGAAATCTGACTTTTAAAAAAATATTTCATTTCCAACAAAAAAGGTGGGGCTTTTATTACTTTTCAAAAGTTCACAGCCATAAATGAAAATACTAAGTTTATTTTAAAATGTGATTTCGAATTTACATGCGTAGCTTACTTGCTATTTACCTATAAACTAAGTAAGCAAACAATAATTGATATTAAAAGTACTAGCAGTATTAGAAAATAAAGCTCATGCTCACGTACAGTACTGGTATTATGCTTATGCACTGGAAAGGAAGATCTGTTTATCCTTATCACTGCAAGCTATTTTTAATATGTATTAACCAAAAGTTGCAGGGTAATTTCACCTTTTATTAGTATTTTCCCCTGTCCTCCCCAAAAGTGCTCTGCTTTGATTGCATATTAAAATTTTAAATCCAAATTTAGTTGTATTTAGATACAATGCTTTAAATGATGAATTCTGAATATATAAAAATACATTAATGAAACATGCAGCTAGGACACTTGCAGTCTTAGAAACTTTATTTCTGTACTCAGGTATTCCTCCATTTTTCGAAGTTCACTTTAGGCCCCTTCGCTTTTATGAAGACCTACATTATTACCTGTTTTCCCTAACTGAAAGAAATCCGAAGAAGATTTTGGTTTTTACGAACAAAGGCAAAAAGCGAAAATAGTGTTCATCACTTGTTTTGCATCTCGCAAGCAGAGAGAGCGGCACCACCAAGCTCCTTCCCTGGGAACTACAAGTCAAGCTGCCACAGTTTTGAACTGTGTCTGTGAGTATCTGTGCTTTATCTCAATTTATTTCCTACATCCATTTAGTAAGATATGTCCTAAGGTAGTTGTTTCCTTTGGCTTTCAGAAGGGTTTCATAGGAACGCTCTACTTTTGGACAGTGGGGGTAACCTGTACAGTCTTTTATCAACGCTATCTACTGTATAATTCAAACAATTTCAAAAAAAGGCTTGAAAAATTCTATCCACAAAAGTTTAAGCAAAGAAAAAACATTCTTTTTTACTATACAAATTAAATTATCTAATGATTTCCTAAGTAGATAAGTACAATGAATTAGATGTCCTTTTAACTATCTTAAATCGCCAAGTATGAGCACAGCAACATTCTCAATAAAATATTTTCTCAATTTTCCCACCAGGGGGCAAACAAGAACCTCAAGTGGTATTCTGTGAACCACAGGATGAAAGTGGTTTAAGGGGTGGTGGGGGTGCTGGGGGTAGAGGTGAAGTACACAGACATTATTAAACTAATTATGAGCAATAGTATACCACCTTCTTAAAACTGATTCTGTGATAAGGACAGCATTCTTGAAACATCTTATAATACCTCATAAGGTATTTAATTTGCCTAAATACAAAAGAAGGAAAAATTTTAGTATGGTTGACTTTGTAAAAATATTATTTAAAAAATTCAAAACCCTTCTCCTAAGACATCCTGTTGCGCATACTGTGTGAAAAAAGCAGGCTTGACACTCAGGGAAAAACAAAAATGTAGCCTGAGCTATTTAAACCATGCATATGAATTTCACACTGGTTCAGTTTAATGACCAATACAAATCTTAAACTCTTTAAAAACCTGTTCCCATAAGCAGCATATTTTTCTTGCACAATCTTTCCATGTTAAATGTTTCTGAAAATTTCTGAAATATCATTAGGAAAATAAGATTTCTCTAACATTGCAAAGAGTTTAAAGTGGGGAGAAATAAAAGCCTTAGGGGACCAGAAAAGCAATATATTCTCAAATAAATGGATAAAAAACATTCTCAGTGTAATTTTTTTAGTCAATTAGCAACTTGGACACCTCTTCACATCATCAGTTGGGAAGTTTCAGTCCTACAAAAACTAAAAAAAAGGTTTCATTCAAAAACCATACTTCAGAATAAGTAATTATTCCCCAAATACTATATTCATTAGAAAGCTCTTCCTGCTTTCAACTTGGTTTTAAATCATACGCTATTTTCTTATTACAGAAATCAGGTAAAAATACATCGGTTCCTTATGCCATTTAATATTTAATATAAAGAAACCATTAATCTTTAAGGCAAACTTTACATTTATTTTCTTTCTATATATACATCGTATCACAAATTAACATAACCACTGTTTCACTTATAGGGTACGGGTAGGGTCATGTTTCTTTTGTTGTTTGTATTGTTTAAAAGCCTTTTTCCCCCCTACACAATCTTAATACCAACATTTGATTTAGTACCAAAATTACAAAGCCTGTGACGTTAGTTTAAACACAAAACCTGCCACCAATAATTTCCTCCAACAAATGATACTAGAAGGCATTTCCAGTCCTCCACATCAACGTTGTTTCCTGTATATTTAATTTTCCACAGTAGCAAAACATAAAAACCAAGTCAATAATTAATCTTCATTAATGGATAATGACAACACTTTACATACAGCTTGTATGAAAATTGTCAAAAAACAATTTTTCAAAAAAAAAAAAAAAAAAAAAAAAAAAAATTTTTCCATTACACTTTCACTGTACACAAACCAATTCTTTACTTGTATCAGATACACAAAAAGGACAGGGAATTATATACCATGAATTAAAGTCAACTGAACCATCTAATCTGAATTATAATTATTTCTTTGCTGAAGTACTACTGGATTTTAAAACTAAGCTTTTTTAGAAGTATTCAAACCCACCTTACACCCAAACAGTAAGGATACTGTGCTGTTGGTGCATGCTACTTTACAGTGGCATGACATCGGAGAAAAGCAATCCAAGTTTTTAATGCCAGGAGACATTTTTTCAGACCCTGAGCACTTCAATCGATCCAAGACTGAAATTCCAGAAAAATGCCTTGGTACATGTTGCTTGCTGACTGTCTTGAACATGTAATACAGACCCAAAGCACTCTTTTAAAAAATTTATATGAGAATGTTGCATTCTTCGGCTATTTCCACCCCCACAGCAGAGATCAGGTTGGCATAATACGAACGGAATTAAGATGTTGTTTCTTTTTCCTATATAATAAAACTGTTTCAAATTCCCAGAATGAAACTACTCATTCAGCACCACTTTGTAAGGGCCCAAAGCCTTCTAATATCTTTAAAATCTAATCCAGGATTGGATTCATCATGGAAACCCCACCCGCTGCAATGTAAGCATTGCTACCTCCTCCATGAGAATGAGATAAAACAGGCGTAGAACCAACTATGCTGAAAAAGATATGCTGGCTGCTTTGGGGGAGAGGCAAGAGGTTGCAGCAAGGGACTCATTACGTAGTTCGACAGATGAGCCCAGAACATATTGGGTATGATGCATTCTTACAACAACACTAAACATTCTACGCTAATTTACAATATAGTTTAATGTAAAAAGAGTGTCTCAATCACATATTTTGTGCCTTGATTCCTTGCCACACCATTCAATAAACAAAAAAGTCAATTATCTGGTAAAATTAAAGAGAATAGGAACAGAATTAAACTCTGACATTGAAAAAGTTTAGTGAGATGTAAATATTTTTAATACATCAAAATAACTTAAATTTTTGGGAAATGTAATTGAACCAATTTTGATGTATATCCAAACCATGTAGAAGGTTTAAAAGCAAAAAGTCAAGCAATTTATTTCACTGATAGATCACTGATTTATTCACTCTTCCAAAGATTATCTTCTATGCTTTGGCTTTTTTTTTTTTTGCTGTACGCAGGCCTCTCACTGTTATGGCCTCTCCCGTTGCGGGGCACAGCCTCCGGACGCGCAGGCTCAGCGGCCATGGCTCACGGGCCCAGTCGCTCCGCGGCACGTGGGATCTTCCCAGACCAGGGCACGAACCCGTGTCCCTTGCATCGGCAGGTGGACTCTCAACCACTGCGCCACCAGGGAAGCCCAAGCAATATATTTTTGATTAAAATTTATGACACTTAAAACTGCAGAGAGAATGTGAGGAATGTGAATTTGGGTCTTTACATGCAAAACGTAATTTTGACTGTTTTGAAACTGAGTAAATCTGACAGATAAGCACTGAAGTATCTTGGGATTTTTTTGTTTGTTTGCTTTTAATGACACTGTTTAATAAATCAGTATCAGAAATACATTCTACAAATACTGATTTTCAAACTGCTTAAGGAACAAGACATTAGTAATAATAACAATAATAGTGGCATCATTGTTAGTAATAGCAGTTATTATTTAATAATTATCTACTACTTGTCAGGCATTGGGCAAAGTGCTTTACATGTGTAAGAAATATTAGTGTAAGAGGGCTTCCCTGGTGGCGCAGTGGTTGAGAGTCTGCCTGCCAATGCAGGGGACACGGGTTCGTGCCCCAGTCTGGGAAGATCCCACATGCCGCGGAGCGGCTGGGTCCATGAGCCATGGCCGCTATGCCTGCGCGTCCGGAGAGCTGTGCTCCACAACGGCAGAGGCCACAACAGTGAGAGGCCCGCGTACAGCAAAAAAAAAAAAAAAAAAAAAAAAAAATTAGTGTAAGAAAAATTACCAAAAACTTAGAAAAAAGGGGAAAATTAGGCAGTATATTCTTACAATGTTATATGGGTACAAAGGCCACTTAAGATTATCTAGGGCAATGGTTCTCAACCAGACACAATTTTGCCCCCCAGGGAACATCTGACAATGTCTTGGAGACATTTTTGTTGCTACACTGGAGGAGGGAGGGTCTACAGACATCTAGTAAGGAGGAGTCAGGGATGCTACTGAAAGTCCTACGATGCACAAGACAACACCCCACCACAAAGAATTATCTAGCCCTAAATGTCAATAATGCTGAGGTTAAAAAAAATCCTGATTTAGCGGAATGTACTTCAACTCACTATTTGCTATTGATTAAAAAATCCCAGATTTAGTAAAGTTATATGTTTACCTATAAATTTTTATCCAGTAGAGAAGTAAATAACTTCTGCCCAGTTGAAAAGGTGACTACAAAGATTAAGTTTATGGTCTTGGTGGATATTAACCAGTTTCTATCTAACTCAGCAATCCTTTGTTAACACTGCCTATAAATAGCTAGATTCACAAATGCACTCTAGACTGGATTACCATCTTACTGGTTCCTGCATTTAATAAGTGGAATAAAAACTGTGATACGTGTTCATTCTCTGTTTGCTTAGTAGTAACTTCCCTTTTTTGAAAAGCAAACTTTAACACAAGTATTTAGCTTATTTAATCCAAAAACTTCATGAGGTAAAAAATTACAATGTCTATGTGGTAAATAAGGAACCCAAGGCTTGGAGAGGTTAAAAAATTAATCCAACTTGTCATAAAGCTAGCAGAAAAGAGAATCATGTTTGACTCCAAAGCCCTTTCCAACAATCAGGAAATGTAAGTAACGGATATTTAGTGACTCAACTTTGAAATTCAAAGTCCTTACTACTCTTTCTAGCTACTAGAATGACAAATTAATATTATAAGGCAAGCTTCAAAACACTGTTATCAATTACTTACCTGTGTAAGGTGGCATTTTCTCAATACTGTACAACAAAATTAGAAAAAAAAACATGTTGAGTCTAATAATATTGAAATGTTTATATTATCAAAACTGCTTGGGCTTCCCTGGTGGCACAGTGGTTGAGAGTCCGCCTGCCGATGCAGGGGACACAGGTTCGTGCCCCGATCCGGGAAGATCCCACGTGCCACGGAGTGGCTGGGCGCGTGAGCCATGGCCGCTGAGCTTGTGTGTCCGAAGCCTGTGCTCCGCAACGGGAGAGGCCGCAACAGTGAGAGGCCCACGTACCACAAAAAAAAAAAAAAACCAAACTGCTTACTGTTCACATTTATAATAAAATAAGCAAATGTTTTATAAATCTGAACTTATAAGCAAATATGTGGTAATGAATACTACCTGCATTACATATTACAGTTCCATGTATAAGATTTCACTTCCACTTAAAATCTTATAAAAAGGGGTGAGGGGTTAAAATACAAGAGGAATATCCAACCAAACTTTTAAACCTATCACATTAACAAGAGATCAGGATTTAATACTGTGGAAAAATTACTTAGTAATAAAAATGATCCATCATATATAAACTGTGGTTACTAAAAAATGCTGAATTTTTTATTAAGTTAGTATCATACAGCTAGGGTGAGCTAACAAATTTTTCTTCTTAAGTCCATAAGAAGCAGCTAAATTTGTAGACCAGCAGCCCTTAAAAATGAGCAGGGTTTTGCATTTTTTTTCAGACCCCTTGATGAACCTGACATGTCCCTGTCCCCTAATCCACTCACGTTGAAAACATTACAACAGAGCTATCAATAGATATTTGAATTCAGTACTGAGAACTTACTACCTTCTATTTTTTTAAATAAAACAATTATAATTCCTGCAAAGAAATGTTACCCCTAAAGACCAGAAATTTAAATCTTAAAGAATATCTGAATTTAGTTTTCACACTTGCCAAAAAAACAATAAGACTGCTAAGTAATATCTGCTAATAAGATACAGCACTCAGGGCTTCCCTGGTGGCACAGTAGTTGAGAATCAGCCTGCTAATGCAGGGGACACGGGTTCGAGCCCTGGTCTGGGAGGATCCCACATGCCATGGAGCAACTAGACCCGTGAGCCACAACTACTGAGCCTGCGCGTCTGGAGCCTGTGCTCCGCAATAAGAGAGGCCGCAATAGTGAGAGGCCCACGCACCGTGATGAAGAGTGGCTGCCGCTTGCCACAACTAGAGAAAGCCCTTGCACAGAAACAAAGACCCAACACAGCAAAAATAAAATAAATTAATTAATAAAGTTATATTAAAAAAAACATACAGCACTATTTGCCAGGACTCTTCCAGTTGCTTTATAATAGTAATTAATTTAATAATTTTAATGGTAAATTTAGGTAAATAAGTTATAGATTATAACTAACTGATGTAACATCTGAATTTCCATGGTAATGATTCAATGAAGAATTAACATTTACTGATCATTTCAATATTAGAAACTACTCCAAACAGAAGCTCCTAATAATTCTTACAATGAAGAAAATGCAGTTAGATCACAACACTGCAAGAAGGCCATATGGAATTCAAATGGTTAATGGAGTTAGAGAAACACTATTTTTCTTAAGTCACATGAATGAAGAATTAATGTTAGGGTTTTGCTTATTTGCTTTCTTTTTTAAACAGTAAGAATACAGCAATAACATCATATACCTATGAATTTGCTATCAACTTTTCCAGCATAGAGTAGCCCAAGATAACATGCACATTTCTGCTTTAAGTAGACTTAAAAAGCTGACTGAGCAAAGGTACCATAAAACTGATTAAATAGGTGGCCACGATGGTGGAGTAGGAAGATCCTAAGCTCATCTCCCCGCATGTGCACACCAAAATTACAATTATTTACAGAGAAACTATTGGTGAGAATGACCCGAAGGCTAGCAGAAAAGACTTTCCACAACTAAAGATATAAAGAAAGAAGCACAAGATGGGTAAAGGGGTGGAAATGCAATATAGTCAAGTTCCACACCTCTGGGTAGGCAACTCACAAACAGGAGGATAATCACAACTACAGAGGTTTTTCCCAAGAAGCAAAGCCCTGCATCAGGATCCAAAGTCTCAGGAATCTGTGCTGGGAAGATGAGTACCCAGAATGTCTAGCTTTGAAGGCCAGTGGGGCTTGTGTATGGAAGAGCAAGAGGGCTGTAGGAAACAGACTCTGCTCTTCAAAGGCACACACAAAATCTCACATGCTTTGTGACCCAGCACAGAAGCAGTCATTTGAGAGGAACCTGGGTCAGGCCCACTTACTGATCTTGGAGAAGCCTCCCAGAGAGGCATGAGGGACTCCCCATGGGGACACTGGTGGCAGCCATTTTGGGAGCTGGTTCTACCACTAGGACATAAGCACCATTCTGAAGTCCTCCCTCTAACTATTGGTGCTGGGAACCAGCTTTGACAACCTGTGGGCTGGCCCCAGCCCCAGGCTCACTCAGGCCCCCCAGCAAGTCACTCAAGAACCAGCACCACCCACCAGCAGGCTGGGAGCAGCTCCAGGACTTTCAAGGCACCAGCCCTGCCCAAAAGTGGGCCAGCACCAGCATAGGGATCCAGGTACCCTCAGCCAGCTGCCATGGGAACTGCCAACACTCACCAGCTGACCAGGAACAGCACTCCCTGGCAGTGTAGCTACTGCATCAGTACTCAGCCTTGCCCAGGCCCTGCATGAGGTAGGGCCTGGTAATGAACCTACCTAATACATACAAGTAAACATGGAGAATTAAGCAAAGTGTAGTGACAAAAGACTATGTTCCAAATGAGGGAACACGATAAAACCCTAGAGGAACTAAGCAAAGAAGAGATAAGCAATCTATCCAATAAAGAGTTCAAAGAGTGATCATGAAGATCTCAACAAACTCAGAAGAATGGATGAACACAGTGAGACGTTTAACAAGAGTTAGAAAATACAAAGAACCAGAGCTGAAGAATATAATAACTGAAATAGAAAATACACTGGAAGGAATCAACAGTAGATTAGATGATACAGAGGAACAGATCAGTGACAATGTAAGACAGTGAAATGGAAATCACCCAAGCCAAACAGAAAACAGGAAGAATTTTTTAAAAGGAGGACAGTTTAAGAGACCTTGGGAAAACGTCAAGCAAACATTCAAATTACAGGGGTTCCAGAAGAGAAGAGAGTAAGAAAAGGGTGGAGAACTTATTTGAAAAGATAATAGCTGAAAAATTCCCTAACCTGTGAAAGGAAACAGACATCTAGGTCTAGGAAGCACAGAAAGTCCCAAACAAGATCAACCCAAAGAGGTCCACACCAAAGCACACTGTAATTACAATGGCAAAAATTAAAGATAAAGAGAGAATATTAAAAGCATCAAGGGAAAAGTAACTAGTTACATTCAAAAGAATTTCCATAAGGCTGTCAGCCAACTTTTCAATAGAAACTCTGCAGGCCATAAGGGAGTGGCATGATATATTATAAATGGTGAAAGGAAAACACCTACAATCAACAATACTCTACTCAGCAACGCTATTATTTAGGTTTGAAAGAGAGAGTTTTACAGACAAGGATAAGCTAAAAGAGCTCAGTACCACTAAACCAGCTTTAAAAGAAATGTTAAAGGGACTTCTCTAAGTGGAAAAGAAAAAGCCACAACTAGAAATATGAAACCTATGAAAGGAAAAATCTCATTGGTAAAGGCAAGCATACAGTAAAGGTAGTAGATTAACCACTTAAAATCATCTATATCCACAATAAGTAGTTAAGGGATACACAAAACAAAGAGATGTAAAATATGTCAAAAATATTAAATGTGGGTGGGAAGGAGTAAAAATGCAGGGCTGTTAAAATGCATTCGAATTTAAGTGACCATCATCTTAAGAAACTGTATATATAAACCTCACAGTAACCACAAACCAAAAATCTGTAGTAGTGCCCACACACAAGAGAGAAAGAAATCCAAACATAACACTAAAGATAGTGATCAAATCACAAGGGAAGAAAGGAAAAGAACAAAGGAACAAAGTGCAAAACAACCCCCAAACAATTAACAAAATGACAGTAAGTACATACCTATCAATAATTACCTTAAATGTAAATGGACTAAATGCTCCAATCATAAGACAGAGTGGCTGAAAGGATACAAAAACAAGACCAATATATATGCTTCCCACAAGAGGTTCACTTCAGATCTAAAGACACACACAGATGGAGACTGAAGAAATGGAAAAGGGAATTCCATGCAAATGGAAATGAAAAGAAAGCTGGAACAGCAATACTTATATTAAACAAAATGGACTTTAAAACAAAGATTGTAACAAGAGACAAAGAAGAGAATTAAGAAGAGAAAAAAAAGAGCATTAGGTAATGATAATCTTCCCACAAGAAGATATAACAATTGTAACATACATGCACATAATAAAGGAGCACCTAAATACAGAAAGCAAGTATTAACAAACATAAAGAAATTGACAGTAACACAATAGTAGTAGGGGTTTTTACCACCCCACTTACATCAATGAACAGATCATCCAGACAGAAAATCAATAAGGCAACACTGACTGGCCTTCACACATTAAATCAGGTGAACTTAATAGATATATAAAGAACATTCAACCCCAAAGCAGCAGAATACACATCCTTGGAACATTCTTCAGCATAGATCACATGCCAGGCCTCAAAACAAGTCTCAATAAACTTAAGACTGAAATAATACCAAGCATCTTTTCCAGTCACAGTGCTATGAGATTAGAAATCAACTATAAGAAAAAGAACTGCAAAACACACTAACATGTGGAAGCTAAAAATATGCTACTAGGGCTTCCCCGGTGGCGCAGTGGTCGATAGTCCGCCTGCCGATGCGGGGGACGCGGGTTCGTGCCCCGGTCTGGGAGGATCCCACATGCCACGGAGCGGCTGGGCCCGTGAGCCATGGCCACTGAGCCTGCGCGTCCAGAGCCTGTGCTCTGCAGTGGGAGAGGCCACAGCAGTGAGAGGCCCATGTACTGCAAAAAAAAAAAAAAAAAATGCTACTAAACAACCAACTGGTCACTGAAGAAATCAAAGAGGAAATAAAAATCCTGGAGACAAATGAAAATAGGAACACAACAATCCAAAATCTATGGGACACAACAAAAGCAGTTCTAAGAGGGAAGTTTATAGTGATACAAGCCTACCTCAGGAAAAGAAAAATCTCAAACAACCTAATCTTACATGTAAAAAAAAAAAAAAGAAGACCAAAATTAGTAGAAGGAAAGAAATAATAAAGATTACAGCAGAAATAAATGAAGTAGACACTAAAAAAAAAAGAGAAGATAAAGAAACTAAAAGCTGGCTCTTTGAAAAAATAAACAGATAAACCTTAAGCCAGATTCATCAAGAGAGGATCCAAATAAATAAAATCAGAAATGAAGAAGTTACAGTCAACACCACAGAAATGTAAAGGATCATAAGAGACTACTATATTGGCATATTTTATATGTCAACAAAATGGACAACCTAGAAGAAATGATAAATTCACAGAAATGAACAATCTTCAAGACTGAATGAGGAAAAAATAGATTATATGAACAGAATAATTACCAGTAATGAAACTGAATCAGTAATTTAAAAAAACCCAACAAACAAAAGTACAGGACCAGAGAGCTCACACATGAATTCTCCCAAATATTTAAAGAGGAATTAATGCCTATCCTTCTCAAACTATTCCAAAAAATTGAAGACGAAGAAATGCTTCTGAACTCATTCTACATGGCCAGCACCACCCTAACACCAAAACCAGGCAAAGACACAACAAAAAAAGAAAATTACAGGCCAATATCACTGGTGAACATAGATACAAAACCCTCAACAAAATGTTAACAAACTGAATTCAACATTACATTAAAAGAATCATATATGATCAAGTGAGACTTATCCCAGAAAGGCAAGTACAGTTCAATATCTGCAAATCAGTCAATGTGATACACCACATTAACAAACTGAAGAATAAATTCATATGATCATCTCAATAGATACAGAGAACGCTTATGACAAAATTCAACATCCATTTATGACAAAAACTCTCAACAAAGTGAGTACAGAGGTAACCATCACAACATGATAAAGGCCATATATGACAAGCCCAAATGTAACATCATAATCAATGGCAAAAAGCTTTTCCTCTAAGATTGGGAACAAGACAAAAATGCCCACTCTTGCCACTTTTACCTAAGCCATAGCAATCAGACAAAACAAAAGAAATAAAAGGAATCCAAAGTGGAAAGGAAGAAGTAAAATTGTCCAAATTGGAAAGGAAGAAGTAAAATTGTAACTGTTTGCAGATGACATGGTATTATATACACCACCCAAAAAACTACAAGAGCTCATCAATGAATTTGGTAAAGTTTGAGGATACAAAATTAATATACAGACATCTGTTGTGTTTCTATATAACAATGAACTATCAGAAACAGAAATTAAGAAAACAATCCAGCTTACAATCACATCAAAAAGAATAAAATATCTAGTAATAAATCTAAGGATGCAAAAGACCTGTACTTGGAAAACTGTAACACACTGATGAAAGAAACTGAAGATGTCACAAAGAGATGGAAAGATATACCATGCTCATGGCCTGAAGAATTAATATTGTTAAAAGGACCATACTTCACAAGGCAATCTACAAATTCAATGCAATCCCTATCAAAATGCCATTTTTCAAAGAACTAGAATAATTTGAAAATTTTTATAGAAATATAAAAGACCCAAATAGCCAAAGCCATCTTAAGAACAAAGGACTAATGTGGAGACGTCACACTCCCTGATTTCAAACTATACGACAAAGCTACAGTAATCAAAACAGTATGGTACTGGCACAAAAACAGACACAACAATCAATGAAACAGAATAGAGAGCCCAGAAATTATCCCACACTTATATGGTCAATACAACTATGACAAAGGAGGCAAGAATATACAGTGGGGAAGACACCCTTTTCAATAAATGGTGTTGGGAAAACTGGACGCTACTCACAAAAGAATCAAACTGGTCTACATTCTCACACCTTATATAAAATAAACTCAAAATGGATTGACGACTTAGACATTAAGACCTGAAACCATGAAGGCCCTAGAAGAAACCATAGGCAGTACACTCTTTGACGTCAGTCTCAGCAATATTTTTTTTGGATATGTCTCCTCAAGCAAGGGAAACAGAAGCAAAAATAAACAAACGGGACTACACCAAACTAAAAAGCTTTTGCAGAGCAAAGGAAACCAGCAACAAAACAAAAAGGCCATCTACTGAATGGGAGAAGATATTTGCAAATGATATATTCAATAATGGGTTAATATCCAAAATACACAAAAAATTCATACAACTCAACTTCAAGAAAACAAGCAACCTAATTAAAAAAGGGTAGAGAACTGAAAGAGACATTTTTCAAGGGAAGACACACAGATGGCCAACAAATACATGGAAAGATGCTCTACAACAGGGAAATGTAAATCAAAACCACAATGAGTTATTACCTCACACCTGTAAAAATAGCTATTATTAAAAAGACAACAAACAAGTGTTGTCAAGGATGCAAAGAAAAGAGAACCGTCATACACGGCTGGTGGGGATGTAAATTGGTGCAGCCACTCCAGAAAACAGTATGGAGATGTCTCAAAAAATTAAAAACACAGCTACCATACAATCCGGCAATTCCATTTCTGGGTATTCTTCCAAAGAAAACAAAAACACTAATTTGAAAAGATATATGTGCTGCTACATTCATCATCACAGCATTATTCACAATAGCCAAGATATGGAAGTCACTTAAGTGCCCACTGACAGATGAATGGATAAAGGTAGGTAGGTGTGTGTGTGTGTGTGTGAGAGAGAGAGAGAGAGAGAGAGAGAGAGAGAGAGAGAGAGAGAGAGAGAGGGAGAGGGAGAGAGATGGAATATTACTCAGCCATAAAAAAAAGAATGAAATCTTGCCATTTGAAACAAGATGGATAGAACTAGAGGGGATTATGTTAGGTGATATAAGGCAGACAGAGAAAGACAAATACCATACAATTTCATTTATATGTGAAATGTAAAAAACAAATGAACAAACATAATAGAAACAGACTCATCGATACAGAGAACAAACAGGTGGTTGCCAGGGGGAGGCTGCAGGGGGGAATGAGTGAAATAGGTAAGGGAGATTAAGAGGTACAAATTTTCAGTTACAAAATAAATGAGACACAGGGATGAAATGCACACAGTGGGGAATATAGTCAATAATAATGTACTGTCTTTATATGGTGACAGATGGTGATGAGACTTATTGTGGAGATCATTTTGTAACATATAGAAATATCAAATCACTATGTTGTATACCAAGAACTAACATAGGGTTGCAGATCAATTACACTTCAAAACAAACAAACTCATAGAAAAAGATCATATTTGTGGTTACCAGAGGGGGGAGGGGGGAGGGGGAATTAGTGGAACGTGGTCAAAAGGAACATACTTCCAGTTAAAGGATAAATAAGTACTAGGGATGTAATGTACAAAATGATTAATATAATTAACAGTGCTGTATATAATATATGAAAGTTGTTAAGAGAGTAAATCCTAAGAGTTCTTACCTCACAGAAAACATTTTTCTCTTTTATTTTGTAACTATACAACATGATGGATGTTCACTAACCTTATTGTGATAATCATTTCATGATGTATGTAAGTCAAATCATTATGCTGTACACCTTAACTTATATAGTGCTGCATGTCAATTACATCTCAATAAAACTGGAAGAAAACATTGATTACATTTTGCTGTAATTAAGAATACTAAAATGTTACTCTGTCAAATAAGATATTGAATAATTAAAATTAAAACTAATGTTAAATCAAATCTATATTCATTATTAATCAAACTATACTACCTTGACTGATTTCAATTAACTATAGAATTTCAGCTTTCACAGTTGGACAGAGCCAATCGAAAAAAAAAAAGGCAGAAAAACAAAAAACAATTTCAAATAATGGGGCAAATCTGTATGCTGCAAACTGTACCATGAAACCTCAATGTATATGCCCAAAATAGAGACTATGATAGTCCAACTACAGGAGCATCAACAAATTAGTGTGATTTGCTTCGTCATATGGCTATTACCTATAAAGCGGTTCTAAAAGGAAATCTAGCACCATCTCAATCACCCCAATATGAATACAAGAAAGAAATGTAGCCCTGCTAAAATGATACTGCTCGTGGTAATAACAACAACAAAAAAGCTATTATTTTAGGAAAAGTTAGAACTGGGCTCATTATTACTTAGGTTCTATAGCTATATATTTAGATGTTTAAAAACTGCTTTTAAAAATTTAGGGCTTCCCTGGTGGTGCAGTGGTTGAGAGTCCACCTGCCGATGCAGGGGACATGGGTTCGTGCCCTGGTCCGGGAAGATCCCACATGCCGCGGAGCGGCTGGGCCCGTGAGCCATGGCTGCTGAGCCTGTGCATCCGGAGCCTGTGCTCCGCAACAGGACAGGCCACAACAGTGAGAGGCCCGCGTACCAGAAAAAAAAAAAAAAGAAACTCATAGAATAAGCAAAACTTTGTTATCATGCATCTGAAACTCTAACCTAGTAAATCTATATCTTTAGTGTTCATCAGAATCTAGTGCATTTGTTAAAAACACAAATTGCAGGCATTTCATGAATATTTGTTGAATGAATGACAGCAAATCACCTTTCATGGTTCTCATTTAAATCCAAATGATACGCAATGCACCAATGATACTAAAATCACCACCTATGTTAAAAAACAACAACATGAAAACCTTTGTGTCAAATTAAACATCTTTTTAAGAAGTGTCTCAATAGACATATAAAAAGCATGTGACAAACTCCAACATCCATTCACAAAAAAAATTCTCTCAACAAACTTGGAAAATAAAGAAAATTCCTCAACCTGATAAAGGGTGCCTATAGAAAACCTACATCTAACACCATACTTAATGGTGAAAGACTGAATGTTTTCTCCTTAAGATCCCTAAAACAAGGGGAAAATGTACAATTTAGTCACTCCTAATCAAAACTGTATTGGAGTTTCCAGCTAGTGCAATCAGGCAAGAAACAAAAGGTATCCAGATTGGAAAGGAAGAAGTAAAACTGCTTTATTTGCAAATGCCATGATTCTATATGTAGAAAATCCTAAGGAGTCCCCCCATCCCCCCACACAAAACCTATTAGAACTAATAAAGTTCAGTAAGGATGCAGAATACATCAGCAATATACGAAAATTAATGTAACTTTATATACCGTGAACAATCTGAAAATGAAATTAAGAACATAATTCCTTTCACATTAACATAAAAAAGCACTAAATATTCAGAAAAAAATTTAATAAAAGTACAATACTCATACACTGACAATTACAAAACATTATTAATGTAAACTAAAGAAGATTTAAATAAATAGAGAAACATTCCATATTCACAGAATGGAAAAACTACCATGTATAGGTAGCAACTATGATTTTTCAACTTCTATTCAAAGATTTTAAGTATTGGATTAAAATAATTTATTAAAAATTTGTTCAATATACTCAACCATAAAGTAAAAATTATAACTTAAGAGTATGATATTTGGGAAACATCATATTTATATAACCATTTAAATAGTTTTTATAAGCTTTAACAAGCCATAACTCTTATGCAACGACTTCTTTATATTTGAAGAGATAAACCCATCACACATCAGAGGCAGAGCTCTGATAAGCTGTTACTGTGGTAAACACATTTCCTTTCCCATAAAACTTCTCTGAAACCATATCTTAGTTGGGTGTCCCCCCGAAAAAAATAAATAAATAAAAGCAGAGAGGCTCTGGCTGAGGGTCAATGAGTTCCATCATACGTTCTTGTACATCCTCCTGAACCAATCAACGCACAGATCTTTAAGTAATCCTAGAGTACCAGAGATCATGTTTTGAATAGTGGTTCCCTAATGGTGACCTACCTGAATAAGATTCCCAGGTATTCAGTCTAATTCAAGCCTAAGAATCTTTATTTTTAACAAGCTGTCTATGCGACTCTAATATACAGATAGGCTTACAAATACAGGTGATCCAATTAATAAAAGAAAAGCACAGTTCTCAAAGTGAACCGAGTCCAAAATTTCAACAGAGAATGCTTTCCTCAGAGAGGATGAAATGGATGAAACAAGGACAAAATATCCCCAAAAAAGTACAGAAGACTTTTAGGAGTCCAACATCCTCAGGAGTACAGTCTTTACTGACTAAAGATCTTACATTTGGAAATAATAAATGTTTAATCATAATCAATCCCATGTTGTCTGAATAAATGATTATACATTATTGTGATAAAAATCTTTAACTGCCATTACAACACACACAAATAGACACTACACTTTTAAAGAAAATGTAATGCCACAGAAAGCTATTCCAACCTGTATTTTCTAAAAGGAAAAAAACTGAAATTGGAGGAACAAAGAGGATTACGTGTTTATGTGCGCATGCCCCTCAACTATGTTTATAAGAAGTTACATATGCACCTAGAAAAATTAGTAGAACATACCAAAATGTTAACAGCAGTAGATATGGAGCCTGAATTTACAGATAAGGCTTATGTACATTGTTATCTATTTCTGTAGTTATCAATGAAAATACATTACTTTTATATCTCCTTTACTGCCAAAGAGCAAGAATGTTATTTTTTTTTAAAGGCAACTATTGAAAAATAAGTTCATATTCCAGAGTAGGCCATCTTAAATCTATAACTAAGTGAAAAAGGATCTAAATAAAATAAAATCGGAAAAACTGTGTCAGGCCACAAAGGAGTAACTGGTACAGAACTTACTCTTCTGCTTTAAAAAACTGGAAAACTAGGGGAAAAAATACATGCAGTAACAGTTTACAGACACTGGAACAACAAGCAGTACAGGATTGTGATACCTGAGAGAAAGAAAACAAATGAGATGAACAATACCATCTTTCTGGCTTTCCGCCTGGAGGCAAATTTGAGAACCTGGCACACAATGGGGAAATTCAAGCAAACACAGCCATCTCATGGAACTGAAGAGATCAAGACTGGTTGAAGACATCAACACTGGTTTTCAGGAAGTCTAAAGCAGTTGGAATTTGCAAAACAGATTATCAGAAAGGAGGAAGCTAAGCAGAGAAAGAGCTCCAGAAATCTGCAGAGGGAGTGCCCTTGAGATTCTGGTCTGAATGTTAATCTACTTGATAACGTGAAACTCCACAAGGCCAAAAACTGTCAGGGAGGTGTTTAGATCTATATAGTCAGAGAAGAGAGACCTCAATGAACACCTGGAGTAATCAGTATACACTCCTAGACAGTCAAGCCTTAGTAGTAAACCTAAGAAGAGGCTAGTGGAGACCCAACTTAAAAAAAGCCTAGGGCTTCCCTGGTGGCGCAGTGGTTGAGAGTCCGCCTGCCGATGCAGGGGACATGGGTTCGTGCTCCGGTCTGGGAAGATCCCACATGCCGTGAAGCGGCTGGGCCCGTGAGCCATGGCCGCTGAGCCTGCGCGTCCAGAGCCTGTGCTCTGCAGCGGGAGAGGCCACAACAGTGAGAGGCCGGCGTACCGGGGGAAAAAAAAAAAAAAAAGCCTAAAAAGAAGCCTTGAAAGTTATCAACCTTATTTGCAAAAGACCTAGCTGCCCATGAAAAAGTATGGACACTCTTTAGCGAAAACAATATGGAGCAACACTCAACAACATTCACAATGTCTGGCATATAGTGAAACACAAAAAGACATACAAATCAGCAGAAAATTGTGACCCATTACAGGAGGAAAATCAGTCCATGGGAGCATATATAGAAATATCAGATGATGGAATTAGCAAACAAAACTTTGAAACACTTTCATAAAATTATATATATGTTCAATGATTTAAAGGAAAACATGAACATGACACAAACAGATGCACCAAAAATATATCAAATGGAACTTACAGTGATAAAAAATGCAATATATGAAATGAAAAATCCACTAGATGAGATTAACAGCAGATAAGACACCAATGAAATCTTATTCAGTGATAAAAAGAATGTGCCATCATGTGCCAAGCATGAAAAGACATGGAGAAACCTTAAATGCATGTTATAATGTGAAAGAAACCAAACTTAAAAGGCTATATACCACTATATACCAACTATATGACATTCTGGAAAAGGCAAAACTATGGAGGCAGAAAAAGAGAGGTAGTTGCCAGGAGTGCACAGCGGGGAAGGGGAGATGAACAGGTGGAGCATTGGGGATTTTTAAGGAAATAAAACTATTCTGTATGATAATGTAATGGTAGATACACATCATTATATATTTTCAAAACCCACAGAATATACAGCATACACAATGAACCTTAATGTAAACAATGGACATTAGTTAATATTGTATCAATATTGGCTCATTAACTGAACTCTGCATTTTCTCAATTTTTCTATAAACCTGAAACTGCTCTAAAATATTAAGTCTATTAAACTGAAAAGAAAAAGATAATTTCCTGTTTAAAAAAATGATAATAAATAGCTTATAGGGTTTACGATACACGTAGAAGATGTATGATAACAGCAGCACAAATGAAAGGAGGAGGAAATGGAAGTGCATTGTCGCAAGATTTTAACATTATATGTCAAGTGCTATAATATTTGAAGGTAAACGATGGTAACTTAAAGATGCATATATTGTGTATCTTAGATTCTGGGGCCTGGAACAACAACTAAAACAATAAAGCAAAGATGTATAGCTATTGTAATAAACCAATAGCTGAAGATAAAATGGAATCATAAAAGATACCCAATTACTACAAAGCAAGGTAATAAAAGGAAAAAACAAAGAACAGATGGGACAAATATTAAACAAACAACAAGATGACAGATTTAAACCCAACTGTATTGATAATTACATTAAATGTTAATTGTCTAAATGTGCCCATCAAATGGGGCATTCAAAGCCACGTGTCTGATCCCCAAATTATATTTTTAAAATATTAGGCTGCCAAAATTATAAATATTAGGTTTTTATTTACATATCACAAAATTTCTAATTCATTGAGTAATTTTATTTTCCACATAGATTTGTAAACTAAACAAAGTAAACAATTACAGAGTGATAAGCACTGAAAAGGAAACAGTGTGTGGTCAAGGGGGAACAGGGAAGGTTTAAGTTAGTCAGAGAAGGCCTCTTTGAGATGTGACATTTAGGCTGAACCCTAAAAGATTTGAAGAAGGTTGATATATAAAAATCAAGAAGAGGGGCTTTCAGGCAGTAGGAGTACCTGATCCAAAAGTATTGGAATTTTAGGATCTGAAAGAAGGCTAGTATAACTGGAGAAGACTCAACCAGGAGAAGAGTAGCTTAAATCAACCAGGAGAAGAGTAGCTCAGAGTCCAGCTGAGGTAGGATCTAATATTCCAGAATGAGCGTATTCTAACTGGATTTTATTCTAACTGGAACTGTGAGCCATTCAGAGAATTTTAAACAAGGAAGAGATGAGACTGATTTAGATATTTTTTTCCCATTCTGGTTTATGTGGAGAATAGGTTGTATATCTAGGCAACAGAGGAAAGAGAGATCAACTACTAGGAACTTGGGTCCAAGTAAGAAATTACAATGAATTACAGAAGGATGCCAACAGTGTTGATAAGAAGAAGGGTTATGGTTCTATCTTGAAGATGATGGAAGTTCTAGCCAGTGCAATAAGGCAAATGAAAGGAAATAAAGGCATAGAGATTAGAAAGGAAGAAATAGAAAACTCCCAATTTTCAGACAATCTACATTAAAAAATCTCAAGGAACCTACAAAGAAACCCCTACAACTAATAAGTGAGTTCAGCAAGGTCACAGGGTACAAGATAAAAATACAAAAGTAAACCGTATTTTTATACACTAGCAACAAACACATGACTATCAAAAGATTTGCCACAAAAAGCATGACTCATGAAAGGATATATTAATAGACTGGACTTCATCAAAATTAAAAACCTTTGCTCCATGAAAGACCCTAGTAAGAGGATGAAAAGACAAGCTACAGACTGAAAGAAAATATCTGCACGTGACATATCTGACAAAGGACTAGTATACTAGATTATGTAAAGAACTCTCAAAATTCAACAACAACAAAAGTCAATTAGAATATGGGCAAAAGACATGAATAGGTATACAAGAAGGATATACAGATGGCAAATAAGGACATGAAAAGATATTCAACATCATTAGCCATTACGAAAATGTAAATTAAAACCGCAATGAGATATCACTACATACCTATGAAAAGGGCTAAAATAAAAATTAGTGACAACACCAAATGTCAAAGATGCAAAGAAATTGGATCAATCACACATTGCTGATGAGGATGTAAAAACGGTACAACCATTGTGGAAAGCAGTTTAGCAGTTTCTTAAAAAAATAAATATGCAACAACCATATGACCCAGCAATTTGCACTCCTGGGTAATTTATCCCAGAGAAATGAATACTTATGTTCACACAAAAACTGTACACAAATGTTTAATAGCAGCTTTACTTGTAATAGTCAAAAACTGGAAAACTCAGATGTCCTTCAACAGGTGAATGGTTATCAGTCGTACAGCCATATCACGGGAATAGTACCCAGCAACAGCAAAAAACCAAATTACTGATATAAACAACAATCATTTTCTGGATGAATCTCCAGAAAATTACAGAGTTAAAAAAAAAAAAGCCAATCCCAAAAGGTTACATACTTATGATTCCATTTATATAAAATTCTTTAAATGACAAAATTACAGAAATGGAATATTGATTAGTAGTTCCTATGAATTAAGAGGGTGATGGGGTGGAAGGAAAGTAGGTGTGGCTAGAAAAAAGCAGTATAATGGATCTCTGTGGTGATGGAAATGTTCTGGATCTTGACTATATTACTGTTAATATCCTGGTTAGTGACACTGTACTACAGTTACCTTTGGAGGAAATTGGGTAAAGGGCACATGAGATCTCTATACTATTTTTTACATACATACATGAATCTACAATTATCACAAAAAGCTTCATTTTAAAAAATGGAAATTTCTGAACACAATCTCAGGAATCCAAATTCCAAAGAGATGAACCTTTTCTAGAGAAGGCAGACACTTACCTAAACCAAGTACTTAGCAAGTTTTGACCCAGGTGGGCAAAGGACTGGGTGTGATCTAGGTTAAGGAACTCTGCTGGGGTAAGCAGTGGAGTTTTTTGTTTGTTTGTTTTTTGCGGTACGCGGGCCTCTCACTGCT
Source organism: Phocoena sinus (assembly GCF_008692025.1). Lineage (NCBI taxonomy): Eukaryota > Metazoa > Chordata > Mammalia > Artiodactyla > Phocoenidae > Phocoena > Phocoena sinus. Next base: position 71,864,926 of record NC_045766.1, on the reverse strand, counting down.
GTGGCCTCTCCTGTTGCGGAGCACAGGCTCCGGACGTGCAGGCTCAGCGGCCATGGCTCACGGGCCCAGCTGCTCCGCGGCATGTGTGATCTTCCCAGACCGGGGCACGAACCCGTGTCCCCTGCATCGGCAGGCGGACTCTCAACCACTGCACCACCAGGGAAGCCCAGCAGTGGAGTTTTTAATCACATGTGGGTTGGCATGTCAAGTTGGAATGTGGAGGAACCTAAAATGGAGAGCTTGTTGTCCCCACACACTGGATCACCCTCATGGGACATTTACTGAGAGTACTGAAGTGTAGGAGGCTGAGAATTGGGCTGGAAAAGCAGTGAAACATTTCTACAGTGACACAGTTCTTAGGTCTTAAAGTCCTACTGGTGGAAAGGGAAAGGCACAGAACTGATCTCATCCTTATGATATTTGAAAATTGAAGTGAGCTGAAAGTAACTAATGTAGCAACCTAGCTCTAAACAAAGAACTCCTAATTGATTAGTTTCATTCTAGCTTCTTACAAGGAAAAGAACATTGGTTCAGTCTCAATAGTTCTTTCACACATTACTTAAAGCACACAACAAAAAACTTTCAAGATATGGGAAGAATCAGAAAAACATGAACAATAAGAGAACAACAATCAAAGTAGACCCATAGCAGAACCACAGAAGACACAGATGTCAGAACTAGAAGAAAACGAGTTTAAAATGGCAACTTTAAAAATACAAAATATATTAAATACAAATGATCCCACTGTTCTGCCAGGTCCTCCAACTTTCTCCAATCTCTCAGTCACGACAAAGACTACTAAATGATGACAGCACTCTTTCCTTCAACCTGCTATTAGACTTCTTAGCAAAGACCTCTAAACACCCAACATCAACCAAAGTTGGCATCAGAAAAAGAAAACCTATTTGATTTAGTCAAAAGGTAGGTTGCCTTAGTCACAGGGTTCATGAAGAAATGTAAAGGTGTCACTTTGTAATGGAGAGGTGGACAAGTCAAACTTATTAAGTAGGTGAAAATGTGTCTTTGATTCCACCCTCCCACCTTGTCCTATTAAACAAACACTTTCTGGTAAGGACTCTACAAGATGAATTTAAAACTCTAACTCCCAGGTATATATGCCCAAGAGTAATAAATGCTTATGTCCACAAAAGACTTCCACAAAAATGTTCAAAGCAGCTTTAGTCTTAACAGCCCCAAACTGGAAACAACCCAAATTCCAACAACAGCAGAATAAAGTTGTGGTGTAGTCATACGATGGAATACTACACATCAATAAAAAGGGACAAACTACTGAGAGACACACATGCTGAGTAAAAGAAACTGGAGATGACCATATACACTGTATGACTACATTTGTAAGAAGTTCAAAGCTAATCTACAGTGATATAGGTCAGAAAAATGATTACTCCTGGGGAGGCCAAAATGTTTTAGGAAGAACAAAAGGGAGTATTCTGGGGTACTGAAAATGTTTTATATTTTTACATAGGCAGTGGTCACAGTTATAAAAAGACACTGAAATGCCTACATAGATTTGTGCGTTTTACAAAAAGAAAGTCATAATGGTAATGATGATAATGAGGTTGTGAAGCAGGATACTTGCTAATGTCTGATAAACAGGAATCTCTGGGAATTACTAGATGTTAGCACACTACTGAACTGGGAAGAACAGTGTTGATGATGAAAGCATATTTTCCTTTATTGCATGTTAACTTTATTTAAACTAATCCTGGCATTTTGTTTGTACGTCCTTTATAAACGCCCATTCTGAATTATCTTTTTAGATACTTATCTTCAACATCAGACCCCAAGTTCATCTGGGGCAAGGGTCAGAAAACATTCTCTATAAAGGGCCAGACAGTAAATATTTTCAGCTTTGCAGGTCATATGGTCTCTGCTGCAATTGCTCAAACCCTGCCACTGTAGCACGAAAGCAGCCATGACATTAAGTCATGATCTGGCTAACTGGCTGACCCGATCTAGAGCAAGAACTATACTGACCATCTTTGTTTTTCCATTTCTATCTTATATACAGTAGATTACTTCATATACAATAGGTACTCAGTAAAACAAAGCTGAAGGTAATCTTAAAAATTATCTCTTCTAATCCTTTCATTTTACAGTGAAAATCCTGAAATCCAGAGGTTAAAATTTTGGTCAACATCACCACTGTTTAGGCAGGGCTTCCTTTTAGTAAACATATGAAGATCTTACAACCCTATTTAATATTGATTAGAATTTCAAATCAATTACATAAGATATTAAAACAATTTTTACTTTAGAAAAATACCTTTACCTGTAGAACTTTTTAGTTTGCTTATAAGCTATCAATACAAGCTCTGAATCGCACAACCATACAGAATCAATCAAGTGACCACTTAAAGCTCACCATGTAAAATAAGAAGCTAAGACTTTTGTTCCAAGTTCCAAGTTTTTCTAAAAGCCAAAAAATGATGACAATGAACATATTTAATGGGAGTTAGCACTGAGTAATAAAAATAATTTAACAATTATGTTATCAGAATAATATTTTATATAGTTATACTCCAATCTAATAGTATACTCCAATCTAATACTTTAAAAAAAGTTATCCTAGTAGAGGTTACTGAACATTTTTACATGGCAGTAAAACAACTAGGCAACAGTAGAGGGCAGCATTTCTATGTATTATTAAAATTCAACTTCCTAAAATCTAAAAAACCTGAAATCTCTGTACTAGGATTTTCTTTAAAAAGGTCTCACACGCCTTTCAAAGCTGCTGGCTAATATACAATTTTAATACAACCCAGCACAACTAAAAGCGTCCTGACGTATAAATATGAACATTTAAATCAAAGACATTTCTATTCATAATTCTCAAACTGATAAGCCAAAACAATTCAACATTTCTCTGGTGATTTATTACCTACCATTATCAGTTATCTACTTGAATAGTTGTTGAGTATCCACTGGAATCACAAGTAAATATCTTTTCCCACATATGGACAATCCTTTTCCTTTATCCATATAAGATGGTTACATACCAATCACCAAAAGAAGGATATATAGTCATAAACTTTTGGCAATCAGAGATTCAGGGAGCTGTCTCCAAAGACAGGCATTAGCATAACTCTAAAATCCAAAATAAAAGCAGCAAAAGAAGACATAGATAAAGCAGAACCAGGCATGTGTAAAAGTATCTTTAAATCTCATCCTTTTTCATTTTCCTTTTATTCCTAATGCCAGTTTGCCTTAATATATAGCTGTACCTAAACCATCCACCCACCACCCTTAATAAAGAAAGAGAACCAGTACACTAGTCACAAAAGGCAGGGAACAAGAATTATAAAAGAGGGAACACCAACAGTGTAAAGGCAGAGAGAATGATTCAGAAAAGACTGTTCTGTCCAACCACAAGGCTATATATTTTATTACTATTTAATAAAAATTATTAAAAATATCTGCTAACATTATTATTAAAGTCTTTCTATGTGGTAGTCATCATTTCACACACTTGACAGTGTGTAATTATTAGCTCAATTAATCTTTAATAACCATGTAAAGTAGGTGCCATTATTTCCCCTATTTTAGAGATGAGGAAACAAAACACAGAAGGAATAAATGACTTGTCCAGGAATCAAGGGTTGAGACTAGAACCTCAAAGGTCTCCAGAGCTTGAGCTCTTAACAATTACTCTTTATTCTCTGTCCAGACTAATGCACAATTTCAGTTGAGTGACTGCTGCAGAATGCAGACTATAAGGAATTTTAAAAAGTGAGAGACTGACAAAATAAGAGAAACAGAAGCCTTAGTTATCCTCATCCATTTGAAAGTCCAATTGTAAAAGGATAAGCAGAAATAGATAGTACTTGAAGCAACCTCTATTTTTCCAATGCAGTAGGTCCCAAATAAGGTAAACCCCGGGTGAACACTGACTGGATATTAAAAGTTAACAAAAAGTGAAACAGTCAAGAAACTCAATCATTATGGATAAGATCAGAAGCTATAATGAATCTTTCCACATGTAAATGCAGAACCAGTTCAGTGAAAACACACTTTATATAAAATAGGGTACTTTAACTGGAAAAATAATCTGAAGGTAAGTAAAGTTTAGAAATTGTGGCAATATTTATCAAAACATTAAAAATGTTCATACCGGGCTTCCCTGTTGGCGTAGTGGTTGAGAGTGCGTCTGCCAATGCAAGGGACATGCGTTCAAGCCCTGGCCTGGGAAGATCCCACGGGCTGCAGAGCAGCTAAGCCCATGCGCCACAACTACTGAGCCTGTGCTCTAGAGCCCGCAACCCACAACTGCTGAATCTCACACGCCTAGAGCCCGTGCTCCGCAACAAGAGAAGCCACCACAAAGAGAAGCCCGCACACCACAGCGAAGAGTGACCCCCGCCCGCCGCAACTAGAGAAGGCCCGCGCTCAGCAACAAAGACGCAACGCAGCCATAAATAAATAATTAAATTTTTAAAAAATGTTCATACCTTCTATACTGAAATTCCTCACCTAAAGAATAATGGTTATGCTCAGAGACTAAGCATCAAGTACATCATTTTCAGAGAAAAAAATGGAAATAATCCAAATGCTGACTCAGTTATAAAACATCCAAACAGTAGAGTCATTTAAAATGCTATATGGTGATAATGTGTAAGGATTTTCAAAACATATTAAATACAAATGATCCTACTGCTCTACCAAGGCCCTCACCCTTCTCCAATCCCTCAGCCATGGCAAAGCCTATGAACTGACGACAGCACTTTTCCTTCAATCTGTTAGAATTCTCAACACAGCCCTCTAGGCATCCAACATAGACCGGAAATAAACCTATTTCACTTAGTCAAAAGGCAACTGGTAAACTTTGGCAATAAACAGGTAAAATGTGTCTTTGATTAAACAAAAATCAACTGGTAAGAACTGTTAAGAGATGAATTTAAAATCCTGTGCCCCAGGCTAGGGAATCAAAAAGACTATTGTCTACCCTTTTGTTGGCAGTTTATACTATTAGTTGGGAAGGTATGTAAGAGAAAATTTTACCAAATGCTCCTGCCTCTCCTTACTGGGCAAAAACACTTTCCTTAAGTTCTATTCAGTCGTCCTTTGGTATCCGGTGAGGGGACTGGTTCCAGGATCCCCACAGATACCAAAACCCACAGACGCTCAAGTCCCTTATATAAAATGATGTAGTACAGTCATTCCTCTGTATTCACAGATACAGAACGTGAGACTACGGAGGGCTGACTGTACTTATTCAGAGGTTGTTCCCAATACCGAAACACTTTCTCAGACTAGATAAGTTGATTGTAAAATCTATATGGATAAACAAATAAGAAAGAATCATCCTTTTTTTCAATAAAAAACTCAAAAACAGAGAAGCAAAGAGAAAGAATAATTATATTAGATGTTAAGGCATACTAAAAAGCTTCAGTAAGTAAAACGCCATCAAGTTGGTTCTTAAATGGACAAACCAATGAAACAGAATTCGATGTCCAGAACAGACCTAAATACATATGTCAAAAAGTGGCATCTCGGGTTTCCCTGGTGGCGCGGTGGTTGGGAGTCCGCCTGCTGATGCAGGGGACATGGGTTCGTGCCCCCGTCCGGGAGGATCCCACATGCCACGGAGCGGCTGCGCCCGTGAGCCATGTCTGCTGAGCCTGCGCGTCCGGAGCCTGTTGCTCCACAGCAGGAGAGGCCACAGCGGTGAGAGGCCCGCGTACCACAAAAAAAAAAAAAAAAGTGGCATCTCAATCAAGTGGGGGTAAATATGAACTTTTTAATAAATGACGCTGGAACAAATGGGTAGCCATGTGGAAAAATATTACACCAGTTCCACAACTAACACTACAGATCAAGATAATCTTTAAATGGTCCTAAGACTTAAAAATGAAATCTTATATAAAGTACCAAAAGAATACTTGGGTGAATTTTTTATAACACCTGGGTGGAATTCCTTATAACTCTGGAATATGAATGTGGAAGGTCTTGCTATGACCTCAAAATTCAGAAGAGAGAGAAGAGGGGAGGGGAGGGGAGGGGAGGGGAGGGGAAGGGAGGGGAGAACTAATAATAACACCATGACAAAGTGTGGGGAAAAAATCTGCAACTCATCACAGACAAAGGCTAAGCTCCCTGTTATTATATAAAGAGCTCCTAGAAACTGAGAAGAAAAAGACCAACTCAGAAGGGAAAAAGTATGAAATATAATAAACCTTGCTTAAATATATGAGAAATGCAAATTAAAACTACATTTATATACCATTTCTCACCCAGGAAACTGGCAAAAATACAAAAATTTGAAAATACATTCTGTCGACAAAGTTTCAGGGAAACAATCACTCTCATACACTGCTGGTGGGAATGCAAAATGACACAACTCCAGTGGAGGAGAATCTGGCAATAGATACCTAAATTACAGCACATTTACTCTCTAAACCAGCAATCCTACATGATACAGATATACATGCACAAATATAAAATGACACACATACAAAGTTTTTTCACTGAAAAAAATTGTTTATAATAAGAGGTTAGAAAGAACTTCAGTGCTTAGCAAAAATATATTTATAACTTTTGAAAATTCGGAATTTTTCATGATATTCAGTACTAGGTACGTATCCAACTTTCATCTTTCTCCAATTAGAACCAGCTGTTACAGGTCATTTATTTAAAAGACCATGTTTGGTTAAGGAAACTGTTATCACACAACTAAACATTATACTTCTGAAAAATGAATGAGAAAAAGTTATATATACTAAAATGGAGAGCCCTTCAGGATATTATAAGTAAAACCAGCAAGGGACAAAAGATTATATAAATATAAAACACATTATCTGTTGTATAGGGAAAGGGAGAAATAAAACATTCTTAATTCCTGTATATGCATAAACACTGGAAAAAATATAGAAACAAATAAAAATAGTTCCCTATGGGGACCAGGGTGAGAAGGGACAGAAGTGAGACACAACTATGTAATTTTTTAAAGTGATTTTTGATCCCTGAGTTTATTTTGAATAATATGTAAGTTTATTACCCATTCAAAAAAATGTATAAAAAATTCAAAAATAAATATGTGAATGGTTGGCTGGTGTATGGAAATGGTTGTTACAATCAATAATCTAAGTCTACTTAAATTAATTAAAATTTAGTTCCTCTGTCAAACAGGCCATGTTTTATGTGTCAGTGGATAGGACAGCACAGATATACAACATTTTCATCACTGCATCAAGTTCTACTGGACAGTACTTAACTTGTTAGTCAACATTTTGCAGTCTAGAGATGGAAGTAAGCCCTGTAAAATGAAAAAGGATCTGACTCTCCCAAATTAAGTATAAGCAAGAAAAAAAATTATACATACAACCATTCAAAAAAAGTCAGTCAAATACTTAAGTGAATAGTAGACAAGTAAGTATCAAGACAAGATGATGTGGTCCAATATATACACTACCAAATGTAAAATAGATAGCTAGTGGGAAGCAGCCACATAGCACAGGGAGATCAGCTCGGTGCTTTGTGACCACCTAGAAGGGTGGGATAGGGAGGGTGGGAGGGAGACGCAAGAGGGAGGAGATATGGGGATAGATGTGTGTGTATAGCTGATTCACTTTGATATAAAGCAGAAACTAACACACCACTGCAAAGCAATTATACTCCAATAAAGATGTTAAAAAAAAAAAAAAAGATGATGTGGTCCATCCCCACCATAAACTAAGAAAGAGGTGGAAAACACTGGGAAGATGGGCCATTTTCTGGATCCTTTTGAATTCATAATAAATATAGAAAGATAAATAAATTTTAGTGACAATTTTCCAGGATGTCAACATACAACCATATTCAAAAGAGGGCTTAAAATGCATTACAAAGTAAAAATATTCATTTTTTTTTTTTAATCCACAAGTTTGGAACATCTGTGCCAAAGCCTCATTCATTCAACAATTATTTACTGAGTATCCACTATATGTAGATACTCAGACACTTGGTCAGGCCTTGGGAATACCATGAGAATAAAAGTCTTATTTTATAAAGTTTATAGTTCAGTGGAAGAAACATACACTAATAAAGAATCACACAAATACATGATACACTGTGTGCTAAAAGGAAAGTAAAGTATACTCAATAAAAGAACCTTATTTAATCTTGGGCCTCAAGGAAGGCTTCCCTGAGGAAATAATCTATAAACTGGAATCTGAAGGGTTAATAAGATTTGGGGGCAAGGACTTGCAAACAAAGGAAATCATTATGCATGAAGATCTCAAAGAACAAGGAACCACCTCACAAGAGCTGGGGGGGGGGGGAAAAAAGACCTGTTAATAAAAACAAAGAAAACCTGGTCTGCAGCTCCTAATACATTTGTATTGGCAGTCCCTTAATTGGAAGAGACTCCCCAAGACTGCACAGACTTCAAATATTGCCCTAACAGAATCTAATATGGACTCCAAGTTTCGGCAAACAAGTTGAATAACAAAAATAATAACAACTGGTACTGAGTGCAAGAGAATCTCCTGAAATATGAACACTCCTTTCCACCTAATAAGCTTAATCAAGAACACACGAGAAAATTTTTTTCTTTTCAGGTCTTTCTGCTGCCACCTAAACTTCTGCTAAATGACCCTAAAATGAATAGAGAGAGAGAGAAAATATCCCTTTTCTACTTGATCAACAAATAGTATAACAAAAGATGGAGAAAGACATGCTTCTACTGCAAGAAATTCTGATATGAAAGTTATGCAACTCCCTTTCTCAGAAGTTAATAGACAGATGGGAAACCTCTATACTAAAGAATATGAATGTCTTTAGCTGAAGCTGCACAGCGCTTATCACTAAAAAAAGAAAACACACCGTATTCAATACTCCCAAATCACTCTTGTTGGACTTCGTATACTTGGAGTTAATTTTCCCATAGTGACAATGAGTCTGACAAAACTACACATCTCTTCCTGGCCCTCTAACAATATTAATTCCACCTCAACTGACATACATTTACAAAGGAGCTAATTAAGAACAGAAGGATTTACAAACACAAAAACAAATATCTCTTAGACATTATACAAAATAAAATATTGTATCCAAGCTGATTAAATTACATAAAGATCTATGTATGTATACTAACAATAAAGAAATACTGCACAAGAGAAATGCTCACTAGGATCTTTTCCCCTGCAAAATACGTAAATTCAGAACAAGTATTTTTAAAAATTCAGACTGAAGAGGAAATACATTTTCATTTCCTACTGAGAGGCAAAACAAACATTACATGTGTTTAAAATGTATTAATCAGAAAAGGAACTAGAGCTATTTATGACTGCATTAATACTACTGTAAATGGAGGCCAAAATTTGGCTGTTCAGCAACAATGATGATTTAGTCATCACATCTCACAACCCAGTCATTTGCAAACATTTTAAAGTAACAGTCTTCATTGTGAAGAACATATAGTTATGGGGGGGGGGGGGGAAGCCCAGAAAACTAATCATCATTGCTTTAGCTCAACCCACATGCCTGTTCTTAAGGGTATCCATGGTAGCAGTGATGCAACATGCCTACCTAGCTCACCATGCCTACACAAGTGGGAGAGAGGGGAGGCGGATGATGAAAAAAAATTCACTTGGAAAGGTGTTTTAGTATTAACATGACAGAATTACATCAACTATATTGTCAGACTTTAAAAATATATAAAAAACCATAAAGCTCTCTAAAGATCAGAAAAGCAAGAAAAGACTCAAGGGGGAGAAAACACTGCAGCACTTCAGTTGAAAAGAAAATTAAGATTTTTGCTCTTCCTGCTATAGCTATTGGTTAAATACGTTCAAAGGATTTATTTCTAATAAAAGAAATCATTTTAATTTAGCTCTTTCAAAAGTAGCTACAAATAATATTTTAGGCTTCCTAATTTCCAACCTACATCTTTTCTATTTTTGCTTTAACAGTTACATAATAAAAACTTATTAAAACTTTAGATATTGATTCCATACAAATTTTTTTAACAATGGTAGCTCTCTTTTGCTTAAAAAGGATCAAATACAAAATATTTTAATGTATCAAAAAGGACAGGGGAGAAAGAAGATAGATCATTTCAAATAACCTTGCTATAATATTAGAAATAAAAACTAAAGTGAATGAAGTGATAAAAGGTAAATCACGAGAGAACCAACCACCGACAACCATGAAAAGAACTTAGAGAAGGGAAAAAAAAACCCAAACCAAACTAACTAGACTAAACCTGTGTCCCAGGCTTACTGCCCTTTAAACATTCTGTAAGAATATTTTGATAAGACAGTTTTACACAGAGGTACATGGAAGACATCCCTGATAAATAGAATGGGACCAGATAATGGGTATGTTAGTATCTGATGAAAACTCTTTCTGTCTGAATTATAATTTTAAACAAAAAGCAAACAAAACTAATTTAGATCAATTTTCTTGCTTTTCCTTTTGTGAAAATTAATTCACTACATAAAAATAGACTACTTTCAGAATTCACAAATTTACTGATTCTTTTATTACTGACCATAATTTTAAAATCTCAACAATTTTGTCTAACACTGTGTCATAAGTTTATAGAAATAAAACCCCCAAAATAAATTATTCCATATTTTACAAACCAATGTATAAATTTTAAATGTAAGCATCTTGAATCTTACACAATCACACAATGTCCACAAACTGGTGCTCAGGAATAAAAGAAACCAAACTCAGAGCTTAAGTGAAGCATGTTGCACTTTGAAGATGAGCATAACAGACTTTAAAACAAATAACTTTAAGGAGTTCTTGCGCAAGTTTAACCATTTTAAATCCAATCAACATCTTTCCAAAGGCAACACAATCAGAACTTCACTATTCTTCTTAAAAAAAAAATTAACTATATTTGCAATAAATAAATGGGAGAGTCCAGGAAATGTTCTCAAAATAAGTTATACTTTCAACCAGCATGACATATGGGGACAGAAAATAAAGTAGAGGGGGAGAACTTTGAGAATATATTTAGAAGATTTAAATATAATCAGGGCCCTATAAACCTTTGCTGTTGGGAGAAATGCTTCCTGTAAATCTCAGGGGAAAAAAATATCCATTCAATATACTATTTTTAGCTATCTGAAACACATTTCAGAATATTACCTTTCCTAAAGGATATAAACTAAGCATCAAATGGATTCAAATATCTATTTTCAAATATATAACAATGGTTACACTTTATTTTTTAAATATATTATAAACAAAAAGGTCTCACACTCTTGTCACTAACAAAGGTAGAAAGTATACTATATCTTACCTTTGTGGTTACAATGCACAGGCAATCCATTACTCAACCATTACAATATTTAATACATAAAGCAGTTTACTGCAAACTATTTTAAGTTGCCTATATGAACAAAAAGTAAAAATAAAGTTGTGAGATAAAACCACTGATGAAAAGTTATAACTGTGACAAGATTTCTCCAGGGTCCATTCTTAGAGGTAGCAATTTTTCTACTACCTGAAATACAGGAAACCAGAATGTGTCACGTGCCCTACAATCTTCTTTATGTAATCTGTATCTGAAGAACTTGAAATTATCCCACAAAACACTGTGGAAGAGGTCAGGGTTTATTCCGCAAGAGTTCACTGCTGCTTCAGATGCTGTTTCATTAATCCCTCTTTTAAAGATATGAGGTTGACAGGGAGGCATCTAATGAAATGTTCCACAAAGAGGTTTCCCCGATATAAATTTAAAACTCTTCCTTGTTTGCTACAGATTGGATATTCAAAAAATAACTACCAAAAGAAAAAAAAATCACTAAAAAAAAAAAAAATGCAAGCAAACATTTCTTCCACTAAACCATTTCAGCAACTGCAGCTTGCAAAGTAATGACTTTCTCAGACAGTAATGAATGGAATATTCCATGTGGTATTTTTGAGAAGGGGAGAGAGAAGAACAAAACGCAATAATTTAAAATATTATCTCTAAAACTTACCTTTTCTCCCTTTATTAAAAAATGGTAATAATAACATTTTACCAATTAAGTCAGATTTTAACTTTAGTGCCCTATTAAATCTATTTCACTTAATCCCTTAAAAAAAAAGACCACCACCACAAAAAGATAACTGTAACTATGTACCATTTCAAACTCTTCAAGAAGACTTCATTTTTAACCCAGAAGTAGCCTAACTTTGTGAATTCATATCTTTTCCTCAAAATCACTGAAAGTAGAGCTAGACAGGCTAACAGGACAAGGCATAGGGCTGCAACTGGCTTTCAGTCTCATAACCTTGCAGCCATGCTCCCCTGTAAAAATGTGTAATAAGGAAGAGCATTACCTGCAATTTCTGTCCACAAGGTTTCCTCATAGTCTACAGGTATTATAAACTGCCTCAAATTCAAACAAGTGAACTGTTCCCATTTTCTTCTTATACCTCACTCCTATAGTTGGTTTCTCCCTTAGTGTTCTGTGTTTATGTGTAATTTTTATTATCTAAAATAGTCTACCCTAGAGAGAGAAGGCATTCCTAAGTTTGGCAGACCTCATAACACTGGAGATTGAAAATCACTATAGCAAGAGTCAGAAATAGTGTTTCAGCCCATTAACAGAGTTGAAACTGTTTAACTTTTAAGTAGTCATATTCTTAGGTGAATACAGATGAAATAATCAAATATCTACTTTAAGCAGACTCAACATATAAATATTTAACAACATATTATTAAAATAATATATCTAAAATATTACTTTATTCTACTCACATTCAGAAAACAATTATAGTCAAACTTCACATTCACCTTAAACGTTAGGGTCGTCATTATAACTACAGCCACTTTTTGAATTAACTCGTATCTCAAACATCATTTTCATTTCCATCTAAGTTGTTTAGATGCTGTACTTTTTTTAATCCATCTATTAAAATATCACCTGAGTCCTTTCTCTCTCTCTTCTCCTTCTGGGACCCCTATAATGCAAATGTTGGTACATTTAATGTTGTCCCAGAGGTCTCTTAGGCTTTCAACAAAATACTAGAAAACAGAATCCAACAACACATTAAAAGGATCATACACCATGATCAAGTGAGATTTATCCCAAGGATGCAAGGATTCTTCAATATACGCAAATCAATCAATGTGATACACCATATTAACAAATTGAAGAATAAAAACCATATGATCATCTCAATATATGCAGAAAAATAGCTTTTGACAAAATTCAACACCCATTTATGATAAATACTCTAATAGGCACAGAGGGAACCTACCTCAACATAATAAAGATCATATATGACAAACCCACAGGAAATATTTTCAAAGGTGAAAAACTGAAAGCATTTCTTCTAAGATCAGGAAAAAGACCAGGAAAAAGACCAGGATGTCCACTCTTGCCACTATGATTCAACATATTTTTGGAAGTCCTAGCCACAACAATCAGAGAAGAAAAAGAAATAAAAGGAATACAAATTGGAAAAGAAGAAATAACTGTCATTGTTTGCAAATGACATGATACTATACATAGATAATCCTAAAGATGCCACCAGAAAACTACTATAGCTAATCAATGAATCTGGTAAAGTTGCAGGATATGAAATTAATGCACAGAAATCTCTTGCATTCCTATACACTAAAAACGAAAGATCAGAAAGAGAAATTAAGGAAACAATCCAATTCACCATTGCAACAAAAAGAAAAAAATACCTAGGAATAAACCTACCTAAGGAAAGAAAGGTAGGTTTTTGTACTCAGAAAGTTTCTGTACTCAGAAAACTACAAGACGCTGACAAAAGTAATCAAAGATTACACAAACAGATGGAAAGATATACCATGTTCTTGGATTGGAAGAATCAATATTGTGAAAATGACTGAACTACACTACCCAAAGCAATCTACAGATTTAATGCAATCCCTATCAAATTACCAATGGCATTTTTTACAGAACTAGAACAAGAAATCTTAAAATTTGTATGGAGACACAAAAGACCCCGACTAGCCAAAGCAATCTTGAGGGAAAAAAACAGAGCTGGAGGAATCAGACTCCCTGACTTTAGACTATGCTACAAAGCTACAGTAATCAAGACAATATGGTATTGGCACAAAAACAGAAATATAGGTCAATGGAACAGGACAGAAGGCCCAGAGATAAACCCACACACCTATGGTCAACTAATCTATGACAAAGGAGGCAAGGATATACAATGGAAAAAAGACAGGGTCTTCAATAAGTGGTGCTGGGAAAACTGGACAGCTACACATAAAAGAATGAAATTAGAACACTCCCTAACACCATACACAAAAATAAACTCAAAATGGATTAAAGACCTAAATGTAAGACGGGACACTATAAAACTCTTAGAGGAGAACATAAAAAGAACACTCTTTGACATAAATCACAGCAAGATCTTTTCCGACTCACCTCCTAGAGTAATGGAAATAAAAACAAAAATAAACAAATGGTACATAATGAAACTTAAAAGCTTTTGCACAGCAAAGGAAACCATAAACAAGAGGAAAAGACAACCCTCAGAATGGGAGAAAATATTTGCAAGTGACTTAACGGACAAAGGATTAATCTCCAAAATATATAAACAGCTCATGCAGCTCAGTATTAAAAGAACAAATAACCCAACCAAAAAATGGGCAGAAGACCTTAACAGACATTTCTCCAAAGAAGACATCTCCAAAGATGGCCAAGAAGTACATGAAAAGCTGCTCAACATCACTAATTATTAGAGAAATGCAAATCAAAACTACAATGAGGTATCACCTCACACCAGTCAGAATGGCCATCATCACAAAATCTACAAATAAATGCTGGAGAAGGAGAACAGGGAACCCTCCTTGCACTGCTGGTGGGAATGTAAATTGATACAACCACTATGGAGAACAGTATGGAAGTTCCTTAAAAAACTAAAAATAGAATTACCATATGACCCAGCAATCACACTATTGGGCATATACCTAGGGAAAACCATAATTTAAAAAGACATATGCACCCCCATGTTCATTGCAGCACTATTTACAATAGCCAGGTCATGGAAGCAACCTAAATGCCCATTGACAGGTGAATGGATAAAGAAGATGTGGTACATATATACAATGGAATATTACTCAACCATAAAAAGGAATGGAACTAGGTCATTTGTAGAGATGTGGATGGATCCAGAGACTGTCATAGAGAGTGAAGTAAGTCAGAAAGAGAAAAACAAATATCATATATTAACGCATATATGTGGAATCTAGAAAAATGGTACAGATGAACCAGTTTGCAAGGCAGAAATAGAGACACAGACGTAGAGAACAAACTTATGGATACCAAAGGGGGAAAAGAGGGGTAGGATGAATTGGGAGATTGGGATTGACATATATACACTAAGATGGATAAAACAGATAACTAATAAGAACCTGCTGTATAAAAAATAAATAAAAATATTTTCACACACACCCCAAAAATAAATAAAATATCACCTGACACTTTATCCCAAATCACTGCTAGTACCTATTCACATAACAGACAATTTTTCCCATTGGTTTTCTCAGTATACATTATAATCTGTACAACATAATCTTTTACTATGTTACTCTTTAGTATACTTTTTAATCCAATGCCTATAGTTTTTAAGGCCATACTCAGGAATGATTATTTAATCTGTGTTAAATTCTACACTCATTGCATCTTTTATAAACATCCAACCTGGCACTGATTAAGGACATATCAAGTCAATGTATTCTTCTCAAATAGTCATTTGCTGTGCAAAATAATTTATAAATTACTCTGTAATATGAGCAAGTTTAGAGGTCTCAAATATAAGCCTTTTGGGATGGCGACACCTCACCTAATATTCAGGCACATAAGATATTTAACAGTATTTTAGAATACCTACGGCTTTCTATATACAGGCAATTGTTTCCAACCATGATAGAATAATAGGGAACAGACTAACTCTCCCACTTTAAAACAACTAAAAAAATAGGACAAATAAGATACAATGATTTTCAGATGTTGGACAAAGTCCCATAAATGCCCAGGAAACTGCCTGGAAAAAGTTTCCACGCCGCAGCAGAGGGAGGGGGAAACTAAACAAAGTCCAGCAATCTAAGATAAGGAGACAGAGTTGAGAATTCAGGAAGGCCAAGGTGTGTAAAATTCACAGGTAAGAGTACCAGAGAGGAGAGGTGCATAGTGAGAGCTCCACAGATCTGCAGAGTTCCTCTTCAGTCTTCATTAGTTCTTTTTTTTTTTTAATTTTTATTGCAGTATAGTTGCTTTACAATGTTGTGTTAGTTTCTACTGTCCAGCAAAGTGAATCAGCTATACATATACATATATCCTCTCTTTTTTGGATTTCCTTCCCACTTAGGTCACCACAGAGCACTGAGTAGAGTTCTCTGTGCTATACAGTAGCTTCTCATTAGTTATCTATTTTATACATAGTATCAATAGTGTATATATGTCAACCCCAATCTCCCAATTCATCCCACCCCCACCCCCTTCCCCCTTGGTATCCATACGTTTGTTCTCTAGTCTGTATCTCTATTTCTGCTTTGTAAATAAGACTGTCTATACCATTTTTTTCAGATTCCACATATATGTGTTAATATACGATACTTGTTTTTCTCTTTCTGACTTACTTCATTCTGTATGACAGTCTCTAGGACCATCCATGCCTCTACAAGTGACCCAATATCATTCCTTTTTATGGCTGAGTAATATTCCATTGTATATAGGTACCACATCTTATTTATCCATTCCTCTGTTGATTGACATTTAGATTGTTCCCATGTCCTGGCTACTGTAAACAGTGCTGCAATGAACATTGGGGTGCATGTGTCTTTTTATATTATAGTTTTCCCTGGGTATACGCCCAGTAGTGGGATTGCTGGGTCATATGGTAGTTCTATTTTTAGTTTTTTAAGGAACTTCCATACTGTTCTCCATAGTGGCTGTATCAATTTACATTCCCACCAACAGTGCAAGAGGGTTTCCTTTTCACCACACCCTCTCCAGCATTTATTGTTTGTAGATTTTGTGATGATGGCCATTCTGACTGGTGTGAGGTGATATCTCATTGTAGTTTTAATCTGCATTTCTCTAATAATTAGTGACGTTGAGCATTTTTTCATGTGTTTGTTGGCCATCGAATATCTTCTTTGGAGAAATGTCTATTTAGGTCTTCTACCTGTTTTTTGATTGGGCTGTTCCCTCAGAATAGGAAAAAATATTTGCAGACGAAGCAACTGACAAAGGATTAATCTCCAAAATATACAAATAGCTCATGGAGCTCAGAGTCTTCATTAGTTCTGATCAGTCATGCATATAAGGAAACTTGAGGCTGGGGAAAGAACCCTAGAAAGAAGCAGGTAGAACAATTCCCAGAACTCACACAGGACCAAGAATAATGGAAAAACTCATAATATACAGGCTCTGGGTGGAGTACCCAGAAGAGTACTGGGACAAAATTAACCCTATACTGAAGGCTGCTTGGTCCCACTAAAAAAAGCTTTTTAAAAGCAAGTTTCAAAAGGATCATGCTGTTTCCAAGTAAGTTAACTGCATCCTAAAACAAAGCTCAAGAATATTTAAAGCAGGGCTTCACTGGTGGCGCAGTGGTTGAGAATCTGCCTACCAATGCAGGGGACATGGGTTCGAGCCCTGGTCTGGGAAGATCCCACATGCCGCAGAGCAACTAGGCCCGTGAGCCACAATTACTGAGCCTGCGTGTCTGGAAACTGTGCTCCGCAACAAGAGAGGCCACAATAGTGAGAGGCCCGCACACCGCGATGAAGAGTGGCCCCCACTTGCCACAACTAGAGAAAGCCCTCACACAGAAACGAAGACCCAACACAGCCATAAATAAATTTTAAAAAATAAAAAAATTTTAAAAAAAGAATATTTAAAGCAATAGAAAAATATTTAGGACCTGAAAAGGTAAAATTCACAATGTCTGCCAAATCTAACTAAAAAACTTC
Source organism: Phocoena sinus (assembly GCF_008692025.1). Classification (NCBI taxonomy): domain Eukaryota; kingdom Metazoa; phylum Chordata; class Mammalia; order Artiodactyla; family Phocoenidae; genus Phocoena; species Phocoena sinus. The sequence continues at coordinate 71,847,024 of NC_045766.1, read as the reverse complement.
CAGGTATTTAAAAAATAGGTACATATAACCCAGAGAAGAGAAAAAACAATCAATAAAAAAAACCAGAACCACAGAAACAGACCCACAGACATAGAAAACAAACTTATGGTTACCAAAGGGGGAGGCAGTGGGGGAGGGACAAATTAGGGGTATGGGATTAACAGATACAAACTACTAAACATAAAATAGATAAGCAACAAGAATTTATCTGTATAGCACAGGACATTATACCCAATATTTTATAATAACCTATAATAAAATATAATCTGCAAAAAAACTGAATCACTATGCTGTACACCTGAAACACAAGACTGTAATTCAACTATACTTCAATAAAAACAAACAAAAAAACCCACCCCAAAATGACAGATGATAGAAGTAGTACCCAAGGACATTTTAAAAACTGTTATAAATTTATCCCATATATCCATGAAAACAGAGGAAAGCATGAGCATGTTAATGAGACAGAAAATAAAAAAGGAACCACATCAAACTTCTAGAGATAAAAATTTAAATGTGTGAAAAGAAAAACTGATTAAATGAGATTAACAGCAGATTCAATACTTCAGAAAATTAATGAACTGAATCAACACAGCAATAGAAACTGTCCAAAATATAACACATAGAGAAAGAAAGAAAAAAAATGAATCACATCAGTGAGCTATGGGACAAATTCAATCAACCCAATAAACATGTATTTAGAGTCCCTAAAACAAAGGAGAGGGAACAGAAAAAATATTACTGAAATAATGGAGAAAAAATTTTCCATATTTGGTGAAAATTATAAACCCACAGATCCAAGAAACTCAACAAATCCCAAAGGCATGAAGAAAATTGTAACAACGTAAAGTATATGGGAATGATAAGCACCAAACTCAGGACAATGGTTAATTCTGGGGGATGAGGCAGAGAAGGAAATCAGGGTGGAAAATAAAGGATCTTCAACTATGTAACATTTTAAGTTACCTTAAGCTAGGTAATAGGTACATGGAGAGTCAAAATATTCTCTTTGGTTTCTGTATAACAAAGATCTTTTTTTTCTAATAATGCTTACACAAAAAGAAGACAATCCAACAAGACAGTTGCCAAGAAGACAAAAAAATTGCAAAAAGAGAAAGCAGATTGTAGCAAATGACATGAAGAAAAATCAGGGAAGGTAAAGGGCTAAAATGACATGGAAAAGGGATTTATGTTCTTTATCCTTTGCTACATTGATAAATTACTGAGTATGCAACATTTTAACATAAATAAAAAGATTATTTTATAAATCTACCATTTACTGAGCACTTAATATGTGTGTCAGACTCTGATGTAAGTTTTATATAAATTATCCCATTTCATACTTAAAGGCACCAAAGGAAGTCAGTTCTGTTTTCATTTCCACTTTACAGATGATGAAACTAAAAGAAGAGAAATTAAACAATCCGCCCTACATTATACAATATAATGCAACAGACCTAAATACAGACACGGAAAGAAAATTACAGAATGATACATATATGGCTTTCATTTTAAATATATATATGAGCTAAACAATATATTCATTAACATATAGGATTAACTGAATAAACACATACCAAATGGTTAATGGTGGTTGTCTCAGTGAAAGAATATTTAAAAAAAGACTAATTTTCAACAATGTACATTTCTCTGTATATGTATGTTTTAAGATATGCCTGAATTATCTTTGTAATCAGAGAGTTTTTTCTTTTTAAGTAAATAACTGAAAAAGAGCAATTCCTGTGGAAAAGAAGCATCAGAAGCCAGGTTACAGTATATTGGGAATGAGAGGGAAGGACAGAATAAATGTAAACTACTTTTTTCAAGAAGCTTAGCTAGGAAGAGAAGGAATACTATAGAGGTCCTACTGAGAAGAACTTTTTCCTGTTTGTCTGGTTTCTTTTAATGGAATCTTTGAACATATTTATAGGATAAAGGGAAGAAGGGAACAAAGGTCCAAGAGAGAGGAAGAGGTTATAGCTATTACATGAGGAGTGCAGAGAATGAGATTCCAAAGATAAAAGGATCAAGAGCACAACAGAAGCTGTTAATATTTACTTGAGACAGTGACTTTCACATAATTGAAAACATATTTTTCTTAAAAGTTAGGAATTTTTGCAGTAAGTATGTATTACTTGGGTAATCCAAACTAAGAGGGAGGGTATTTTTTTTTAATTTCCATACATTTTACTGGGAAAAATTATATATGCATTCTATTCCAACTCAAGATCCCCATATTTTTCACATCTGAAGAAACAGAAAGGGGAGGGTTTAAGAGCATATGAGAAGATATCAATGCTCTAGTACTGATGATAGTAACAGATGCAGATATGGATATATAACAATCAAAATTATTTAAATGAGTTACTGAAAATGCCTTATAATCAAAACTCGTAAGTTAAAACTAATCGGGGATGCCTTCTTGCAGCACATAAATCTATAACCACTGTGGCATACTTAAGCTTTAACAGAGATTTTTATTTTCTTAGTAACTATAACATTTTGCCAAGTTTTCTCCTAGATTAACAGCTTGGCATAAAATGGTAGTTGTTTCACTTTTCTCATAACATTTTATTGTATTTCACTTCCATTTCAAAGTTATTGATTTAGGGGTATGTCCTTCAGTTCTAGAACTGGCAACTACCATTTAAACACTGCGATAAGACTGTCAGAGATATAAACATAAAAATATAAAAAGTACATAATAGTGAATGTAAAATAACAGCATAGTAGTCATCAAAATCACTTGCAGAAACATTTAATGTACAACTCACTTAGTACACAGACTTGTCAGTTTTGGTCTTGATGAAATTTTTCAATTACAGGGTTTTTGCATAAGGGTTGTGCATTATTTCAAATTTTGTACATTTTATTTTCTTCGTAACACACCACTTAAAAACTGGAATTAAATGAGACAGCACTGTAAATCTGGTGGTACAGAGAGGGAGTTCAAACTAGTGTCTCTGGGATGTATTATCTGAGAGATAGAGACATTCTGTTAGAGAAATAAACATTAGGGAGAAGGATGAAAACCTTGAGAACACTGATAAAGGAAACAGGAAAAAGAACTGACCACCAATATAAAGGACTGTCAACAGCAATTCAAAACTGTGAAAAATTATGAAGCTGTGCTATAAAATTTGGTCAGCTGTCTTCTAAAGTCCATAGTAAGAACTGAAGTGGAGGTCTGCATTAGGGATATACAATTTTAAGATAGATGGTACCAAAAGTACTGAATTTGAATATGGACTGATAATAGCACTGTGTAGATAATAGCATTGTATCAATTTAAAATTTTCTCAGTCTGATAATTGTATACTAGATGTTTTTAGAAATGTTCATATAAAATAAAATAAATTTTTTAAGGAAAATATCCTCGTTCATAGGAGATACATGCTGAAGCATTTAAGGGTAAAAGATCATGATGTCTGCAATTTGCTCTCAAATGGGTCAGCAAGAATAAAATTTAAAAGTGTGTATGTGTACAGAGAGCAAGCAAATGTGACAAAATGGCAATTTTACTATTCTTGTAAGTTTTCTGTAGATAAACATTTTTTTCAAAATAACAAATTTTTTACAAGAGAGAAATTGAAAAAAGGTCCAAAATAACAGTAAAATATAAGTCCTATAAGAAAAGTACAAAGTGCTATAGGGATTCATTTCGGAGAAAAGATGAGTGAAGACCTCACATGGAAGGTTTCTGAGCTGGGCCATGCAGGATAGGTAAAGTACAGACATTCCAGTTGGAATATATATACCAAACCATTTTCAGCAGCCACTGTTGCAGAGAGGGATTTCACTTTCTTATGTTAAATATCTCCTATTTTTTTCCTACAAACTCGCCTGTTATGTTTCTATCTCTATTAAAATTACTAGCTCTTTCTCTTATTTTATTAACTTTATTGTGGCATTTTCATTTGTCTAGGTAACAAATCCAATTACCAAGAAAGTTATTAAATAAAGTTAAGACAGAAACATCTGCCTTTGAAGCCTGAAGTTTTGAGTTCTAATCTCAGGTTTTCTACATGATAATAACGTAAGTTTGGGCAGTCACAACATCCCTGAACTACAGTTTGCTGAATTCTAAAGTTAGTATCAGCTCCAAGTACTAAAGACCAAAATCCGGCTTACCTCATATATATTAGGAGACTATACCAAGAATCCATGGTCCTATAACATCTCAAAATAAAATGTGTATGAAGGTGCCCTTTAAAACTATGCAATTTGAAAATAATAAAATTATTTTTATAATCCTTTCCTACGGAACACGTGAACATTTTTTAAGAAAGGAAGAACATAATGTATCAGTTTTAAAAATTAATACAATAAGCCATTATTCCTGGCTGATTCTAGTTCTGGGGCAGTGAAACTTCAAAATGAACTTGGGAAAACTGTGCCAGCATGCAAGGACATGCTGAAAGACTAATGACCTCATGTCAAGAGGACATGGAGGGATCTCTTCAAGAGATCCCCCAAATTTGGAGTAATCTGAGTATCCAAAGAATAATAACTGAAATGGATTGTAAACACTAAATAAAATCCTTCAGTCCATAGTGACATTTTTTTTTAAAGAGCAAGAAAAAGGGGGGAAACTTATCAGTCACTTTTGCAGGGGATCATCGCGCACACAGAAAACATAAGCTTTACCCTATCTTTCTAGGAGAAACAAAGTTTCATCCCTAGCTGATGGAGATAAGTACTTTTTACAGAAGAATACCAACTAATAAATACAAATAGAATGATAAAATTAGAAGGGAAAAGCAACATTTTGAAACCTCTAATGGAATGTGATTCAGGCAAGGATCATTAATGGGTGAATCAGGTAAATATTCACTCAATACAAGGTGCTAAAGTACTACCCCCACAGATACTTAATAACTACAAAGAGAAAAACATAACTATACAAGGAGGACTTGGAGGTCACCACCTTTAAGTAATCATACTTATCATCAAAAGCACAACAACTTGATATTGTGTGCTTCCTGCTGTGATGCAACATGAAGTGCCATATATCACTATGAAGTCTGCTTACCAAAAATGAGTCTTATCAACCTTGACATCTAACTTCCTGTTATCAGAAATATAAGACTTAGTGGAATGACTTAAACAACATGAACAGACTACTAAACAAATACACAATGGGTGTTATTCTATAAGACAACTGGCATGGTCTCTACAAAAAGTCAGTCATTTAAAGAGTGGGAAAAAAAAGATGGGGAGGCCATTCCTCTAGATTGTAAGAGAGTAAAGACAATGAACCAGATTTGATATGTGCCCTCCCGACTCATTCCAATGCCTGCTCCCAGGTCTTCACATTTGCTTTCCACCCTGAGCAGCCCTAGCAACACCTTGTGCCTCTGGCCTGCTGTCCACATCTCATCCTCTCACCTCCTCATTTGGGGCTTTCCTGCAAAGCACAAAACCAAATACCATATGCCCTGCACCCACAAATCCACAACCCTGAAGTGCAGGGGAATTCTTGCTCACTAGAAGCCAGTAGATAAATTCTTGCCCTTTCCCTCCTCGGATGCAGTATATATGGCTTCTCATGGATGCAATACCCAGGATCCAGCAATCAGTCTCACTTAGTGGCAGGAAGCATTCCTGTATTAGTTTCCCCTTATTTCCAGCTTATTCAACTTTTCCCTCACTTGTGCTTCCTAGCAGTGAATGAACTCCCTAAATAAAGTACATAATAGCACATTAGCCCTCTGCCTCAAGTTCTGTTAGTAGGGAAATCCAGATAATAGCAGAGACTTAATGTTCAAATGCAGTACATGAATCTTAACTGGATTCTGACTTTTTTAAAAGTCCTAAAAGATAGATCAGAAATGACTGCATGGATTGGAGAGAAAATTTAATAATTATTAACTTTCTTAGGTGTGATAATAGTTCTAAGGTTACACAGGAGAATGTCTGACTATTCTTACTCATAGGAGATATGTGCTAAAGTTTTTACAGTTTAAGTGCATGATGTCTGCGCCTGATTTTCAAATAGTTTCCCCAAATACACATATAGAGAAAAGGCAAATACTAAAAAATATTAGTAACTGTTGACTCTATATGGATGTTTGTTGGTCTATTCTTTCAATTTTACTGTACTTGGAAATGTTTTATGATAAAAAGAAAAAAATATAATCACCTTTAGCCTATTACTCAACTATAATATGGAAAGAACCACAGTTCTCACTTCATTCAAAAAACATTTACTGAACAACTACTACGTGCAAATACTAATATATTTCAGTAAATAAGGCAGTCCCTAACTTCAGGTACTTACACTCAGGTAGAGAGACTAAAATACATACAAAATAATGTACATTGGAGCATTTAATTACGACAGTAATGAATACTATCAAGTAGAGGTAGAAAGTGCTATAATAGGAGCTCTGGCAATCTGAGAGGTAAAAGAAGCCTTCTATCAGGAAGTGACCTTGTAGTGATCCTTGACTCTCTTGTAGTGATCTCTGACTCTTACAACCCATTTCCAACCTGTCCTCGAATCCTTGAGATCTACACTCAAAATATCTCATAATTCAGCCGTTTAGCACCTCCATTATCACACTTTGGTTCAAGCCTATATCCATCCTTAACTGGACTACTTAAACAGATTCCTAACAGGTCTCCTGCTTCTACCCTTACTACAGTATATTTTCAACAAAATAGCCTGAATGATCCTTTTAAAGGTTAGGTTAAATGATGTCACTCCTCTGCTCCAAAACTGCAAAAGCTTCACAAGATCTGCCCCCGTCTTACCCTCTGACCTCATCTCCCATTACTCTCTCCCTTTCTCACTCTGCTCTAGCCATACTGGCCATCTTGCTATTTCTCATATATTCTAGCCTTCTTCTTGCCTTAGTCTTTGCAGTGGTTATCCCCCAAATAGCTGCATCAACTTCCAATTCTTTGTACAAGTATCACTTCAACAAGGCCCATCATAAATACCCTACTTAAAACTGCAAAGCACACCCCCCATCTGGCATCCCTGCTCCCCTTAATCTGCTCTACCTTTTTTCCTCTCACATCACTTATCACCTTCTAACACACTAGATAAATGCATGATATACAATACGTGCTCAGTATTTGACATTTAAAATAAAATGCTAAAAATGAGCAGGAGTTGGCAAAAGAAATAAGAATCTTCTCGCAGAGGGAACATTATGTGGGGACCCCAAGCTAAGAGGAACCAGTGACCAAAGAAGGAAAGCACTCTAAAAGATGAGTGGAGAAACAGGCAGTGGCCAAATAACTCAGGATTTCTGAGTCTCATGAGGGATTTCCTACTTCACTCTGAGAGAAATGGAAAACCAATGAAAGGTAATAACATAATTTGCATTTTATAAAGATAATCTTGGAAGCAAACTGGCCATAAATTCAAAAGGGGAAAGTGTGAATGCAGACAGGCCAAAAATCTAGGCAAAAAATCAGGGTGGTTTAGACTAGAGTGGTAAGAATGGAGACACAGTGGAATGCTGATTCATGTGAAATTTTGCAAACTGCAGCACAAATTAGATGTAAACGTGAAAAGCAAAATAAAAGCTTCTGACAATATAGTAGAGTATCTTTATCACCTAGGAGTTGGAAAACACTTCAGTAGGCACAAAAAGCATTAAACACAAATTGGACTATATTAAATTTAAGAAATCTTGATCATTAAAAGACTTCACTAAGAAAAGCATGCTTCAGAGTGGGAAAAAATATACATTACACATATACCTGACAAAAGAATCATATCCAGATAGAGACCTCCTACAAATCAATAAGACAGAAGATGTAAAGCAACAAAAAAAGTGTTAAAAACTTGGACACTTCAAAAAGATAGCAAAATGAACAATAAATATATGAAATGGTATTTGTTAATTGTTAATCTTGTTAATGATAAGTACAAATACAACAATATGAAGTACCAGTACACACCTAATGGAATGGTTGAAATTATTAATAAAAAGACTGACAATAACAAGTGTTCACAATTATGCGAAACAAATGAAACTTGCACATACTGGTGGTAATTATAAAAACAGGCATAATCACTCTGCAAAACAGTTTCCATTATGTTCTAAAACTAAATGTATCATTTTCATAATTGGGTATATACCCAACAGAAATGCATACACAGGTGCCCAAAAAACATACACACTCAGTTCTGCTATAATGTTGTTCTGAAAATGCAAATTTGTTCCAACACAACTGATATATTAGGAAACAGTATGAACAAAGCACAAATTTCATGTTTGCTTATGCTCAATCATATCTATGAGAAACACTAGGTAAGGGCAGAAAACTGAACCCCGAAGAAATGAGCCACATAGGAATACATAAAATGCACATATTTCAAAGCTTCAGTTTGAGTGTTACGAGTCACACTCATCCATATCTGGTGTTATAACTTTTCATCCACTTTCAGATAATTTTCCCTGCCAGCACTTCACAGTAACTCACAAGTTGCAACCCGAACACACACTCCCATAGCAAACAAGATTTTTTTCAAGGTAAAATGTCATATTTATTGTAATATTATGCATTTCTTAGTCACTTAACATGTGTGAAACTGTGCTGCCATTTCTATTAGGTTCTTACCTTTTTTAAATGTAGCACTCACCAAGTTTTAAGTTTTGAGTCCCCTACTTTCTCAAGACATAAGCCCTGTGGTTTTCACTGCACACCTTTGCATAGTATGATGATTTTTAAGAACTTAAATATTATACTATGGCAGAAATAACTGTAAAAGAATATTCAAAGCAGCATTAACCCAAAACTGGAAACAAGTAAAATATCCACCATCAATAGAATGGATAAATATAGTGTGGTGTATCATACAATGGAATATTATACAGCAGTAATAATGAAAAAACTTCAAATCATGGAAGAAATTCACAAATGTAAGAAAAAAGCTAGACACAAGAAGCTAGAGTACATACTGTATAAATGTGTTAATATAGTTTTAAAAGAGGCAAAAAACACCAACACAATGGTGTTAGAAATCAGGATGGTCCTTTGAGGAAAAGGGATTAGGTAGTGAATAGGAAAGGTACAAGGGAGATTTTGGGGGTATTGGTACTTTTTTTTTTAATTGAGATTTAACGGACATACCACAAAATTCACCAAATTATAAGGTGTACTATTCACTGGTTTTTAGTATATTCACAGAGTTGTGCAACGATCATCACTATCTAATTACAGAATCCGTTAGCAGTCATTTCATTTTTTTCCCATGGCCTGATGTATTCACAATGCAGTAATTCATCAAGCTGTACATTTATAATTTGTGGACCTTTATATATGAATATTACAAAGAACTTCAATAAATTTTTTAAAGTTAGTATTTAGAGGACTTCAGATTAAACCGTGCAGGCTGAATATACACTTCAACTGTCTCCTAACTCTACTTAAATTAAAGCAGATGGATTACTTTAAAGCATTAAATACAAGGTCAAAGAGAAGGGGAAGAGAGATATCCTCCCTATACCACTGAGTCAGATAATTTCCCTCCCATAAAGATGAACTCAGAAGGAGTTCCATCAGTCCCCATCTGATACAGGAGACCTAGAGATAGCAGGGACAACTGAAAACGGGAGTACGTTACTGAAAGTGGGTATTCTTAACCTACCTAAATTAATACTTTCTTTTTTCACAGAATCATACTATATCTTCTGATCTGCAACCTGCTTTCAATCATTTAATAACATACAGTAGATATAGAGACTATATTTTTATGCCTGCTATTTTATATTACATTAAGTGGCTGTATGATATTATGTTTATCCAGTTTCTTACTGATAATCATTTAGATTGTTTTGGTTTTTATTAATATTACAAATAATACTGCAATGAGCAGGCATATATTTTTTAATATATATTAATAATTTATGAGAGTACATCTGTGACATATACTGGATCAAAGGATATGAATATATACTGTCAGGCTGTCTTTCAAAACTGCTGCACCACTGTATTCTCCTACCAACAGAATAAGAGTTTCTGCTTCCTCACGTTTAATTAATCTTTGACAATCAAGTTAGTTAAAAATATTCTGTCAATTTAATTTGCATTTTTTAAAGTTACATTGAACATCTCTTCATAGGCTTATTGGCCCATTTGTATTTCTTTTTCTCCAAACTGCCCGTTCATGTCCTTTGGTCACTACCCTATTGAATTTGGCTTTTTCCTTCTTATTGATCGGTAAGAGGTTTCTTGAGTTAAAAGGGTTAGAAATTAGTTCCTTTTTATAAATGTGACAAATTTTTTTCCCAGTGTAACATTTCTTATTTGTTCATTGTATCTTTTAAGATACAGAAATTCTATAATCAAAGTTCAAACAAACTTTGTAAAATCCACAAAGAAATTCTACAGTCAGTATTCTTAACCTTTTCTTTGAATTTTTCAAGGTTTTCTTTGTTGTGCTCAGAAAAGCTTTCCCTCTATCCAAAAAAGACTGAAAAGTTTATTTTTATGGTTTCATTTCTTTTTAACCTTTTGATCCATTTGAAACGTACTGTATCATCAGGAATAGGACTGCCACAGACTAAATGTTTGTGTCCCCCTCCAAATTCACAGGTTGAAATTCTAACCCCCAACGTGACAGTATTGGAGTGGCCAAAAAGTTCCTTCGGTTATAAGTAAAAATGAAAGACATATTTTTCATTTTCACCAAGAATTTTATTGAACAATGTACTCATTGTTTTGTTCCACTACCTTCTGCCATTTTTCAGGCAACTTCATAATTCCATCTTCCCAAAACATTTTATCTTTTTGAGCAAAGAACTCTTCCAGGTGCCTTTTACAGTCTTCCAGGGAACTGAAGTTTTTTCCATTAAGGGAATTTTGTAAAGACTGAAATAAATGGAAATCCTAAGGTGCAATGCCTGGTGAATACGGCAGATGAATCAGATCTTCCCAGCCAAGCTGTAACAATTTTTGCCTGGTCATCAAAGAAACATGCGGTCACCCTGATGGAAGATTATGCGTTTTCTGTTGACTAATTCCGGAAGCTTTTCATCGAGTGCTGCTTTCAGTTAGTCTAATTGGGAGCAGTACTTGTTGGAATTAAACGTTTGGTTTTCCAGAAGGACCTCATAATAGAGGACTCCCTTCCAATCCCACCATATACACTACATCACCTCCTTTGCATGAAGACCAGCCTTTGGTGTGGTTGGTGGCGGTTCATTTTGCTTGCCCCACCATCTCTTCCGTTCCACATTATTGTGCAGTATCCACTTTTCATTGCCCGTCACAATTTGTTTTAAAAATGGAACGTTTCATTACGTTTAAATAGAGAATCACATGCAGGAACACTGTTAAGAAGGTTTTTTTCACTTAACTTACGTGCAACCCAAACATCAAAGCAATGAACATAACCAAGCTGGTGCAAATGATTTTCAACGCTTCATTTGGATATTTTGAGTATATCAGCTATCTCCTGTGTGGTATAATGTTGATTGTTCTCACTTAATGTCTCAATTTGATGACTATCAACTTCAACTAGTCTACCCGACTGTGAAGAACTGTCCAGCGAGAAATCTCTAGCACAGAACTTTGCAAATTACTTTTGACACATTCAATTAGTCACAGCACCTTCTCCATATACTGCACAAATCTTTTTTTGTGTTTCAGTTGTGTTTTTACCTTTCTTGAAATAATAAAGCATAATATGCCAAAAATGTTGCTTTTTTCTTCCATCTTCAATATTAAAATGGCTACACAAAAATTCACCAATTCTGATAAGTTTTTTTTAAATGTACGCTGATATGACAGCTGTCACAATACAATCTAACAAAATTTTTTTCAAATGAAGTTAAAGGCAACTAAGCACTAATAGAGCCATCTTACAGACAAAACTGAGTGAACTTTTTGGCCAACCCAATATTAAGAAATGGGGCCTTTGGGAAGTGATTAGGTCTTGAGAGTGGAGCTTTTGTGAATGGCATTAATGCCTTTATAAAAGAGACCCCAGAAAGCTTCCTCACACCTTCCTCAATGATAAGGACATAGCAAGAAGATGGCCATCAATGAACCAGGAAGTGAGATCTCACTAGACAGTGAATCTATTAGTGACCTGATCTTAGACTTCCCAGCCTCCAGAACTGTGAGGAATAAATCTGTGTTGTTTATAAGCCACTTAGTCTATGGTATTCTGTTATAGCAGCCCCAAAGAACTAAGATAGAATAGTGCATCCTTCTTTGTTGGAATTTCTCCTTAAATCAAACAATTTCTCCTACTCTTGCATTTTGCTTCCTTTCATATATTCTTCTTTACAATCTCTAAAAGTAATTGTTCTTATTTTAGAATAGATTTGTTTTTATAAAAATGACACATGCTCATTATTTTTAAAAAGTAACAGAAAAGTACTAAACAAAACAAAATCCCCATTACCCACAATCATTAATATTAAGCAAACATATGCAAACGTCTCACTAGACATATGTTCAAAGTAAAAGACATACCAAAACCAAAAAAAGTTATAACTAAATGGAATACTAATTATGTCACTTTAAAATTAAATGGTATTGGGTTCCCTGGTGGCGCAGTGGTTGAGAGTCCACCTGCCAATGCAGGGGACACAGGTTCGTGCCCTGGTCCGGGAAGATCCCACATGCCGCGGAGCGGCTGGGCCCGTGAGCCATGGCCGCTGAGCCTGTGCGTCCGGAGCCTGTGCTCCGCAACAGGAGAGGCCACAACAATGAGAGGCCCACGTACCACACACACACACACAAAAATGGTATTAATTTCCATTTTACTACATCAGAAGAAATAGAAGAAACACAGTCACAAGGCCACATATTAACTGACAAATGGGAATCTGGCAAGAGTTAGATCAGTTACCAACTGTTAAAAAAAAAAAAAAGACAAGAAAGAAAAGTGGATAGATGCTTTACAAGACAAAGATTTTTACTTTAAGAGAATAAGAGAGGCAAGCCCTGGTGGAAATTGATCAATCTCAAATAACTTCTGCAACAATAACTCTCTTTAAGATAGTCCTGCAAAAGTGAACATAAAGTGAAAGAGACAAGATCATGTTGCGCGCAATTTTGTCAGAAAAAGATTACCTTACTTTTTAATCCAAAAATTAGTGCACAGTGTAATAATAATCTAATTTTTTTGTACAAGACAAAATATTTTCATGATTTTAATTTTTTTCAAGTTATAGTCCAATAAAAACTTTTTTTGCATTTGTTTTGAGTCAGTGGATTCTCTTCAACTGTAAAACACTTGAGGTGAATTAAATTATCCAACTCTCTTTTCAGTCCCAAACACTGTGCCCCTAAGAGCTTAAAGCAGGAATTGAAATGAGAGATCAAGTTAAAGGTCACTTAGCCAAGTTTTCTGTCCAAATGAAGCATAAATGAATGGATAATAGAGGAACATACTTTCCTTCAAAAGAAATCAAATCTCCAAATATTCCAAGCTTTTTTTTTAAGTCTTATGACTGTCATCCACCAGTGTGTTTCAAAACTATTTGCATTTTCAGACTAACATCTTCAGGGTATCCTGTCCTCTCTGAAAAACAGTACTTCCCCTTAACTGACCTTAGCTCACAGATTTTTCTCTTTTTAAGAATCTAGGACTTGATGGATATATCCCCATGTTCCCTTTACTAAGTCCACCCATGAATGGGTACAGATTTCAAACATTACTACAGCATCTTCCATGCAACAAGCCCTAAACAACATTTTGTAACCATACTCCCTTCTCCTCCACATTCCTAATTAATAAGATCTGATATTTCAGTCTGAAAGGTCTTATTCTCCTCTTAATTTTAGATACCTTTATTATGTCCATAATATACCTTTCAGGACATGCAGAAACCAGCAATGCAAAAAGCATTCTAGGTACCAGTGCCTCATAATTTTATAAAAGTTGAAATGTTTCCAATACCATTCTTAACGGAATTCAATACACAGTTGATCTTTCAGACTGAAATCTATATGGAAATTAACTTGCAGCTTGCAGAACTGTCCACTTATTTAACCTTAAAGAACATTTACTGGTTACAATGATCAGGCCATTATCTAAACAATCACCTATAAAAACAGACAACTCAACTTCAAGAACTCTATGCTTTATAATCATAGCTGAGCATCATAAATCAGACAATAGAAAAATAATTAAGTTATTAAATAAGAAGCCAATTCCCTTAAAATTTAACATGTTTCTTAAAATTTTTTAACCTAGGACCACAGTAAATGTGAAATAGAAACTGTATTACTGATTAACATTTTAAAAATCTATCTGAAATGGACTAACATAAGTGCAAATGATATATCAATTAAAGGGAATGGAAACTGAAACTATCTAAGAGAAAATGATGATGAAAATAAGAGAAGAGAAAAATAAAGATACATAGGCAATACAACACTACATTCTCTAACCAGAGAAAAATACAAGGACATACTATGATTAGTAAAGAGAACTGTGAAATGGGTATTAAGATGCCTAAAATCCAAAGGTAAACTTGCCCAAATTAGCCAAATAAGCTGGGTCAAGTCATTCCTTTTCTTCTGGATCTCAGTTTCCTCATCTTTAAGATGAAGGGGAGGGATCAAATGTTCTCTGATTCTTCCTGCTCTAAAATTCTACAGTTCTATGTTATTTAATATAAGAGAAAACTGAGAATCTGTTTCATTACCAAAGGGCTGTCTGGTTGCTGCCTACCACTACTTTTCCCTGATTCAAAGTCAGTCTGACAACCACCTTCAAATGACTAATGTTCCTCAGACAGAATCCTCATTACAAAATGCTTCATATCTCTGTTATGTCATATCTACCAGCAACAGTAGATCACAACAAAAAAAGAACATTACTAAAACAGTTATGAAAACTCAAAGAAATAATTAGCTACAAAAAAAATAGAGAAACCAATGCTGTCCTTAAGATTTCTTGATCAGTCTCTAGTGAGATTTAAAAATGCAATCCTTCAAGCCAATAAACAGAGAATCTGTGTAGCAACCGCTTTCTGAGAAAAAATACCAGAGCAAAACCATCTTTTCAAAGTAGTTTCCATCTAATTATTACACAGATGGGGCCTCACTAAGGTCTAGCGTGCAAAGTAATTTTTAATAAAGTAATATACTTTAAGTAATATTAATAAGCCTGAAGCATTGACAATACTAAGTAAGACTTAAGTAGTACTTTAATAGTCAAGTATTTCAGACCTTGAACCATTCACAACATTTTAAGACAGGGGTACCAGAAATTCTGAGCTTATCCTTTCAATAGTATTTTTAATCCCATCCTTTTTATTCTATTATAAATGATACTTCCACAAAATATCCATTTTAATAAAATGAGAAAACTTAGGAGCCCCAATTAATTGATCACTGAAAAACAGCTTAAGGAAAAGTTTTTTTATCTTACCTCTACACTAGGGCTAAGGCTACTTGGTAGTGTTTCTGAAGTCACAGTAGTGCTTGGAAGGCTGGAAATTTCCCAAGTATTCACAGGCTGCACTGGTTCAGACTGCTTTGAACGATCTATACATTTTGGATTATCCAGTAAGGTCACTTCATAAAATTCTTGAATATCTAGATGTGAGGAAAGGAAAAGAAAAATTCAAAAGTATTTAAATTTTCTAATTAAACTATGTATTGCTGAAACAACGTAACTCAAAAGCAAAATTTTTACTCTAGATTAGTAAAATAAATCCAAACTTATAATGTACTTATACAGTGAATATTTTCTCATTTTATTATGTCACACATCAGAACCTGCAGGGCACAGTGTTAAAGTCATAGGCTTTTTATACTTCGAAGTCAGTGCTGAGTTCAAATCCCTATTCCATCATCAATTAGCTACATGTATAGGCAAGTTACTTAATCTCTGATAACTTGCTTCTTATCACTGTGAATTGTTTCAAGTATTCAGTGCAATACATGTAAAGTGCACACGGGCACACACTCGGCTCCTAACAGATAGTAGTTAATACTATTATTGTGAATTCTGCAGACATAAGTCATCACTGATATTTTATGTTTTTGTATCACCAATATCCAGGCTGGGAATGTAAACCCCTCAAGTGGTTTCAACTGCCCTTGTAACCAAAGTAAAACAAAAGAAGAATAATACATTAAAATAAAATCAAAGAACTAGGAAGTATTTTTTAGATAGCCTCGAATTTGAATATTTGAAATAGTAAGTTAAAATATTTTGTTATTTTAGAAATAATCAGTTAAAAGTATGACAAAACTCTGAAAGAAATGATAAATGTACTTATAGCAACACAGGATAATTTGGAAGATCAAGTTACTCTGCTATCAGCTGGAAATATATGAACTTAGTATATTAACACTGGTTATTCATGCTGCTCAGAAGCTCTGAGTGGTAGTTATATCATGTTTAACTACCCCACTACTAGTTTTTTATCCACCTCCTGGTATAATTTTGAGTTGATTTTTTTTAAAGGAGGGAAATTATTATTTAGCAGTAAAGATGGGGTATTATCTTGTATAGAATCAAATAAAATAACTGTAAATAATATTTAGAAAGAATAACTTTTATTTCTTGTTTTCTCAATATGATTAAAAGATTAGTATCTCCCTTAAAAAACAACATCAGGGGCTTCCCTAGTGTCACAGTGGTTGAGAGTCCGCCTGCCGATTCAGGGGACACGGGTTCGTGCCCCGGTCCAGGAAGATCCCACATGCCCTGGAGTGGCTGGGCCCGTAAGCCATGGCCACTGAGCCTGCGCGTCTGGAGCCTGTGCTCTGCAATGGGAGAGGCCACAACAGTGAGAGGCCCGCGTACCACAAAAAAAAAAAAAAAAAAAAAAAAAAACCATCAGAAGATACTAGAGACAAAGTAACTCCCTTTTTAGTTTTGATAACCAGTGGAATTGTAGAACTTTCTAGATAAAAGGCTAATAAAAACTCAGGTCTGACAGTGAGAATAATATCGGCCTACTTCACAGGATGTTAATACTGCTGCAGAAAATTGTATGTGAAAGCATTTTATAAACCATGAATCACTATATAAAACTGTTCACATAACCATCATAGAAAAAATTTAAAACTCAAATTCAGAGCATTAGCTACAAATGGTTCTTACCAAACAAAAACTGTTTAATCTGAACCTAAATCAAGTCTTTAGAACCAACTTCTAGTTCAGAGGGAATACAGGGGACAGAGGAACAAGTTAAATGACACCAGAAAAGAAATCAACAAAACTGATTCAGAGGGAGACATTCTACAAGACAAATGGCCTGGTATCTTGAGAAAGCAATGTCACGAAAGGGAAAATAAATTGTTTGAAAGTAAGAATTTCTGTATGAAAGAAACAAAAAAAACACACCAACTAACTGCAACGTCAGAGCCTTAACTGGTGTGTGTGTGTGTGTGTGTGTGTGTGTGTGTGTGTGTGTGTGTGTGTGTGTGTGTCTGTCTGTTTGGGGAAGGCTGGGGAGGGGGGACAAACTATAAAAGTCATTGTGACAAGAACAGGGAAACTTAAATATAGACTATCTTCCAGAAAATATTAGGGGAAAAATTTTTTTTCTAGAAGATATATATGTGTGTGAGAGTATGTATATATTTATGTAGCAGGACATGTATTTCTATATATATAAGAGGTATATTTTTTATATATGTAGGAGATAAATATTTGTAGATCTATCTACCTACCTGTCTATAGAGATCTCCTACCCCCCAAATCAAACAAACGAAAAACAGAGCTCCTAGTACAGTATTATGCCTCCCAAGAGCACTAAATCAGTGTTGATCAATTGGTTAGTCACCAGTCTCAATATAAATAGCCCACATCACTACATAAAATTTTTATTATATTATCCAATACTGTAAGTCAAGTTCCAAATCTTAAATTTCTATGCGACCTTTCGTTCTATAATTAGCAGAAATACTGATATATTGTCCTTTAATAACATCTCTTAAAATTTTAGGCCAGTGCTGTCCAAAATAACTATCTGCAGTGATAAATGTTCTATAGCTATACTGTCCAATATGGTAGCCACTAGTTATATATGCCTCTTGAGCATTTAAAATGTGACTAGTGTGACTGAGGAACTGAATTTATTATTTTATTTAGGTTTAATTAATTTAGGTACCTACTATGGTAGAGGACAACAGAGATCTAGACTAATATAATTCAGAGTAACACTTTACTATCTAGTACGGTCAAGGAATAAAGTGTTCCCTACACTTTATTATGAATTTTTCAAAAGTTCACTTGCAACTTGCTACTACTAATTGAAATACCTCATTTCTAGGTCTTACATTAATCTATCAAACAGTCCTTTCTAATTTGCTGTATATGAGCTCCTACGGACTAGAGAACCAAATATCCACATTATTAACTATATCACATTTAAGAAAAAACAAGCTGAGTAAACACCCACTAGGATGGTTATTATCAACAAAGTAGTAAATAACAAGTGTCAATAAGGATACAGAGAAATTAAACCCTCGTGCATTGCCGGTAGGAATATAAAATGATGCAGCCACGTTGAAAACGGTATGGTGGTTTCGCAAAATATTAAAACACAGACTCACCATTTGATCCAGCAATTCCACTTCTGGGTATATTCCCAAAAGAATTGAAAGGACTCAAATAGATATTTATATACCCATGTTCATAGCAGCATTATTCACAATATCCAAAAGGTGAAAACAACCCAAATGTTCAACAACAGATGAATGATTAATAAACAAAATGTGCTATATACAAACAATGTAATATTATTCAGTCTTTAAAAGCAATGAAATTCTGATACAATCTACAACATGGATGGATGAATCTTGAAGACATGATGCTAAGTGGAGTAAGCCAAACACAAAAAGACAAATATTGTATGATTCCACTTATATGAGGTACCTAGAATAGTCAAATTCATAGAGACAGAAAGAGAAGTTATTCCCAGGGACTGGGATAAGAAGAGAATGGGGAGTTACTGTTTAATGGGTAAAGAAATTCAATTTGAGATGGTGAAAAAGTTCCAGAGATGAACAGTGGTGATAGCTACTGAATGTGAATGTACTTAATGCCACTGAACTACACACTTATTTTAAAAATGGTAAATTTTATGCTATATATATTTTATCACAATTTAAAAAATGAGCTGAATTGAGAGTCTAGGGGAGTTTAAATAAGTAAAGTGCATGGGATACAATATGTGGTTTTATAATATTTTAGCTATTTAGATATCTGTTTCTTACTAGGGTCAAGATAACTGATATTGCCAGATAAGACCCAACTTAAAAAGAGATTAGTTACCATACTTGGCTAACTAAAACTATAAGCAAAAGTACTGAAATATTTGTTAACATATGTACAGTGTGGTGACATTTCTGATGACAGTCTGTCACAGTAGTTATCACTTTCCTTAAAAAAATGTATTTATATGCACACACACACATCTTTAATCTTAACCCATATTCCACCTCGACTAACATTCCAAAGTTTATACACTTTATTTCATTTGACCACCACATTTCTTCATCTTTAGGGTGTCCCGAGACAATGGAGGTGAGCAACATAATAACACTCCTTCAGAAACTATTTCTCAATTACAATTCCTTCAGTTGTATCAGTGAAGCTTTTTCAAAGGTGCATCCAATCAAAAAAGGCACCCTCTGGAAAAACTGCACAGAGATTGAGCTTTTCTTAGTAGTCCCAAGTATTAATATTTTATATTTCCCATGCAGTCCCTGTTCTTTATAGTTAATCAACATTTTATATGTCAGAAGTGAATTATTATAACTGTTCATAACTATAAAGATTTAGAAAAAAGGTTAGATTATCATTATGACAAGATTAGCATTTCTACAAAGTAACATTCTAGAATTCAAAGTATTATCTTCTACTTTTTCTTTAGTTTTCTAAACTCAGGAGTATAACATGGAGTACCATAAGATATCTAGTCTAAAGTAAAACAGAAGTTACTACACAAATATAAGACAAAAACAAACATGGTAAATTCTAGTATAATCCCAATCTCTCCTATTTCCTAAAAGTCTGTTCAACATGCCAATGTCTGAAAATCCAAGTTATTCTCAAAAGACCAACTTCATGAAAATAAAGAATTAAATTAATGAGCTACTCTGAACACTTAAGACATTCAGCCAATAAATATTAATGGAGTGAGGGACTTCCCGGTGGCTCAGTGGTCAAGAATCCACCTGCCAATGCAGGGGACACGGGTTTGATCCCTGGTCCAGGAAGATCCCACATGCCGTGGAGAAGCCCGTGAGCCACAACTACTGAGCCTGTGCTCTAGAACCCACGAGCCACAACTACTGAGCCCACGTGCCACAACTACTGAAGCCCACATACCTAGAGCCTGTGGCTCTGCAACAAGAGAAGCCACCGCAATGAAAAGCCTGTGCACCACAACGAAGAGTAGCCCCCGCTCACTGCAACTAGAGAAAAGCCCATGAGCAGCAACAAAGACCCAACACAGCCAAAAATAAATTAATTAATTTAAAACTATATATATTAATGGAGTGAATACCTTCTGGAAGAGAAATAAGAGAATTAAAATATGAGATACAACCATAATGCCTTTGGGAGATTGAGATAACTGAGGAAAAAAATTATACAACACCTAAAGTTTTCCAATTTAAAGCACCTAAAAAGGCAGAATTCTATAAAAGTTTGACAGCTATATTTTAAATCATAGTAAATCAAAGTGTAAAGAAAATGAGAGAATGCAGTTAAAATGATTGTCATTAAATAGACAAGAGTGATCCCATACTCATCCAAAAATACATACAGCTCACCCAGATATATACCAGACATATAATTTAAATGTCTGATAAATTTTTATCACCCTGAAAAAAATTATTTACTTTGAAAATAATGATGCACTAAAGCAAGCAAGAAGAGAAAACAAGAAAATGCAGGAATGTTAAAACATGCGTTAGAGGGAAACTACCCTTTAGTTGACTCCCAGTTGAAAATATTAATTTTGTCGAGCCTACAGATCAGTATTATCACAGTCTAGTCCTCATTTTCCATTTATAGTCTGCAAGTGCTTTCACTGTTTTGGACTAAATTGGGTACCCACAAGTGCAGTTCCTGAACAAAGATCTAAATTATAAGGTCACAAAGCTATAACACGTACAATAGAAAAATTCTCAAAAATTAAACTTAAACACAACTAATTAGGCCAACAGAACTCAGAAGAATCATTCCTATTACAAAAAAGTTTTTATTTGGAAATCCCTAAGATTACATGTATTTCATAAGTCTCCAAATCTAAGTAAAAATTTCTTTATTATTTTCTTGCTAAAATTCAAAGTTTGCAAACACTAGGAGTAAGGGAAGTACAGAATTCCAGAAATTCCCTCAAAGGAAGTTGAGAAAAAGTTTTCTAGCTTTTAGTGATAACTTACATCATCCTAAACAGAGAAACTCACAAACCATAAAACATTTCTCAAACTAAAGAAATAAGGCAGTACTAACTCAGGATCAGAATAGGAAGTCTAAACACAGGCTCAAGAATGTGTAATAATTTAATATAATATAGGTAATATCTCTAATCTATGAGTAATATTTTAGTTAATGGAAAAAATATTAAGACCTTAACAGACACCTCAGCAAAGAAGATATACAGACAGCCAATAAGCATATGGAAAGATGCTCCACCATATATCATCAGGGAAATGCACATTAAAACAAAAAGATCCCACTACACATCTATTAGAAAGGCCAAAATACAGAACACTGACAACAACAAATGCTGGCAAAAATATGAAACAATGGGAACTCTCATTCACCGCTGGTGGGGATGCAAAATGATACAGCCACTTTGGAAAGCTATTTGGTGGTTTTTTACAAAACTAAACATACTCATCATACAATCCAGCAGTCATGTTCCTCAGTATTTACCCAAATGAGTTGAAAACTTATGTCCACACAAAAACCTGCACACAGATGTTTACAGCAGCTTTATTCATAAATGCCAAAAGTTGGAAGCAAACCAGATATTCGATAGGTGAATGAATAAACTGCAGTACATCCAGACAACAGAATATTATTCACACTCAAAAACAAAAACAAAAATTAAAAAACAAAAACTATGAATCCATAAAAATATGTGGAGGAACCTTAAGTGCATATTACTAAGTGAAAGAGGCCAACATGAAAAGGCTACATGCCGTGTGATTCCAACCATATGACATTCTGGAAAAGGCAGAACTATGGAGACAGTAAAAAGATTAGTGATTGCCAGGGGCTGGAGGTAGAAGAGACATGAATAGGCAGAGTACAAAGGATTTTTAGCACAGTAAAACTATTCTGTATAGCGTGGTGGATATATACAAATATAAATCTATAACGGTAGACATATGTCATGATACATTTGTCCAAACCTATAGAATGTACAACCCCAAGGGTGAATACTAAGGTAAAACTATAGACTTTGGGTGATAATGATATGCTCATATAGGTTCATCAATTGTGACAAATGCACCAATCTGGTGGAGATGCTGATAATAAGACAGTCTATGTATGTGTGGGGACAGGGGGTATATGGGAAATCTCTGTACCTTCCTTTCAATTTTGCTGTGAATCTGTAACTGTTCTAAAGAATAAAGTCTTTAAAAACTTAAATTGGAACAGATATGAGCTATCAAGTCATGAAAAGACATGGAGAAACCTTAAATGCATATTGCTAAGTGAAAGAAACAATCTGAAAAGGGCACACACTTGTGATTCCAACTATATAACATTCTGGAAAAGGCAAAACTGCAGAGACAATAAAAAGATCACTGGTTGCCAGGGAATTGGGAGGAGGGAGAAAGAGATGAACAGGTGGAGCAAGAGACAGCAGAAAGATCAGTGGTTGCCAGGGGTTTGGGGGTAGGGAGGGAAGGTACGAATATGTGGAACACAGATTTTTAGGGGAGTGTAACTATTCTGTATGATACTGTAATAGTGGATACATTTGTCAAAGCAACAAATGTATATGTCAAGTTTATCGATGTATAATGCAAAGAGTGAACCCTAGTAAACTATGGACTTTAGTTAATAACAATATATTAATACTGGCTTATCAACTGTAACAAATATACCACACTAATGAAGACATCAATAAGAGAAGAAACAGGAGTGTGGGGTGGTAAGGATATGGGAACTCTCTGCTTTCCACTCAAGTTTCTGTAAACCTGAAACTGCTGAAAAAGTTAAAAGTCTAATAATTTTTTTAAATGTTTAAGGGAGCATAATAATGAATTTATATTACAAAAACAAGCAATCTCATACTGTATTTCAAAATAATTTCCAAATGTATTAAGGATTTAAATGTTAAAAAAAGAAGCCATGACAGAATTTGAATATAGTAAAGACTTTTTATAATCTCAGGGATAGGAAAGGCTTTCTAAGCATAATACCAAGGGTAAAAGCACAACAAAATTGATAAATCTAAGCATATATAAATGTGTTTTTTAAATTAAATTTTAAAAACAAATGACAAACAATGGAAGCTATTTGCAACTTGCAAGGCAGACAGAATTGGTATCTCTAATGTAGATTTTATACCTCTAAGAAAAAAATGAAAAAAAGAAGTAAGGATTAAAATATTTGACAAATTGAATCTAGTTTCCTCATATTTTTCTAACTATAACACTTATATAAATGGTGATTATTGATATGTGTTTCATTTTTATGTATTTTATTAATTTGTTTTTGTTATTAAACTCATAAAACAAACAAACAAACAAAAAGTGGTTGGAGGGGCAAATGACATGAACAAATAATTCATAGAAATTAAAATAAACAACGATGTAAGAAAATTGTTACATCGTTGGCTATTTATTTATTCAAAGAAATACATAATAAAACATCAAAATGACTGAAGGTGTATTCCACATATCAGAATAGAAAATATTAAAAAGATAGATAATACTGCATAGCTTAAGGTATAGTAAATTAGTCATTCTTCCACATAATATCTAAAAAATTAAATTGATATAACATTTCTGACAGTAATTTTAAAAACTGCATCAAAAACCTTTTTAAATTGCACATCCCCTTTTACTAAGCAATTCAATTCTAGGAACTTACCCAAAGGACATCATCAAGGATGCAGAACAAAGAGGCATATACAAATGCAATGTTGTTTATAATTCAGAAAAATTATATACCTAAATGCTCCTAGGAAATCATTAATAAAACTACAATAGGGCTTCCCTGGTGGCGCAGTGGTTGAGGGTCCGCCTGCCGATGCAGGGGACGCGGGTTCGTGCCCCGGTCCGGGAAGATCCCACGTGCCGCGGAGCGGCTGGGCCTGTGAGCCATGGCCGCTGAGCCTGCGCGTCCGGAGCCTGTGCTCCGCAACGGGAGAGGCCACAACAGTGAGAGGCCCGCGTACTGAAAAAAAAAAAAAAAAAAAAAAAAAAAAACTACAATAAATCTATACAGTGAAATACAGTCTTTAAATGGTACAAATCCATTGATACGGAAAGGTAATGATAAATTTTGTGGGATAAAAATAGTTAAAATGTATAGCACAGAGAAGTCACACTGTATACACTTAAGCAAATTCAACCATAGCACCCCTTTCCACCAAAAAAAGGGCAATTCTACCTATCAGTCCACCTTGTAAGTAAATGTCAGCAAATAAAAAATGAGAAGGGAGGAGACTGTTCCCTCAGGTAGTCTCCATTTTCATAGCATCTCTCTATATCTCACTGTGCTGAATGTGATTCTAGAATTATGTGCTTTTAATACAAGAGGTCACTTAAACACAAGCCAACTACTTCATCTGTTGATCAACTGAAGAAACAATGATTTCAGGACTTCCCTGGTGGTCCAGTGGTTAAGAATTCGCCTTCCCATGCAGGGGACGTGGGATGGATCCCTGGTCGGGGAGCTAAGAACCCACATGCAGCGGGGCAACTAAGCCCGTGCACCACAATTACGGAGCACGTGTGCCTCAACTAGAGAGAAGCCCGCACACCACAAACAAAAGATCACGCCTGCCGCGATGAAGACCTGACGGCAGCCAAAAAAAGATTTTTCTTGGCTGAAATCAATGATTTCTTTCCACTACAGGGAAAAACAACTGTATTGTAGTTAATGAGAGACAGTGTTAAACTCCTGAAGGATTTTTAAGGATAATTTTAATTTGATATTTTTCACTTTATACACTGATTTTAAGTATCAATTCCCACTGAATTGTAGAAACAATTATACTATGTTTTATTTGTGTAGGGAGTTTGTTTTGTAAAATGAAAGTGTGTATATATACATAAGAATAGCATTCTAGAAGGATATTCACCCTATGGAAGAAGTAGCAGGTGTTGGCATGATAATTTTCTTGCTTATAATATTTTATATAAAGTACATGTATCTGATCTTAAATGTTTATAAATTCCATTTTGGAGGGTTAGAGAGAAGGCAACTAGAAAACTAAAAAGCAATGAAATATAACCCTGCCATTTCAGAGGGAAAAATTTTATCAGTTAATTAACTAAAAGTACAATGTTTTTATAAACTAAAATACACAATAGTCAAACCTACTGAGGCACAGATACGCTGCTTTCATCTAAACCAACATGGATTTAAAAAGCCATTTTGACTCCCAAAGAAAAAACTATATAAAATTTTAAAGTATGTATTATAATTTGTTGTTTCACATACTAGAAAGAGAAAAAATGTCAAGCCAGTATCCAAAATAAATTATTCCAACACTTTAAATACTACATGACTAACAGCCACACGGTATTCCTTAAAACAAGGTATGTATCAAAAGGAAACAGAGCTTCTCAAAGAAATGGTTGATCCTAAGGCTGGGGCAGGATATACACAAGATGAACCTGGAACATCTTGTTATGCCAAAAAGTAAGAAAGTGATAAAAAAAAAAATGAGGGCATGTCATAAGAGCAAGCTTGAGAAGCCTCCTACTAGGCAAATCTGAGACAATCTGAACACCAAAATCATTAAGGATGGTAATAAATTATCCACCACTGAAAGAAATATGATAGGTAGCTAGCTAGGTAAGTAGCTAGATAGATAAATGGGAGAGGAGTGCTCTTAATTACAGTAAAATGCCAAGTGTTAGCTGGTAACTGTAGAAAAGTGCTGCTGTTAAAAATATATATATAATTATTCAACTGTCATTTTCAACATAGTAAAAACTGATTCAGGCAAGCATCATCAATGGATGCTAAGTCTAGATGGAAATTTTGCTGAAGAACAGGGTACATGCAAGGTGTTAAGTGTCTCCCCCACATATTGCTTATAAGTTGCAAAGGGGAAAAAAGTAACTACAGAGAAATCAGACAACACCTTAACTGGGTGATTAAAATTAACATTACCAATGAAAGGCAAAAGACACCATGTACCTCTGCATGTACAGAACCATACAGAATACATAACCTGAGTCTAACCACAAGCAAATATCAGACAAACCTAAAATGAGAAACATTATATATAAAAAAATAAGAGCAGAGGGGAACTGTATTCTTCAAATACGTCAATGTCATAAAAAGCAAAGGTTGTGGAAATGTGCCCAGATTAAAGGAGACTAAAGAGACATAACAACTGAATGCAGTACCTGGATCGCGTACTGGAAAAATAATTTGAAAAGGAAAATTTTAGTAGGAAAAAATTTATCCCTACATAGATGAAATAGCTTAGACTAGAAGAAATATTTACAGATGCTTTTACAGCTCTGTGATTGCAAGGTTCTAAAGAGAATTCAACCAGATTCAGCATAATCAAAGCACTGCTTCAAAGCAGGAGTAAGTAAAACTATTAACAAACAAATAACAATCCAATTCAATCAAAACCACCAACAGAAAAGTTAATAAAATTTTCCTCAAATTCCATAATTTTTAGTCAACAGTCTGATCCATATCCTGTTATAAATGCTTTCCTTTCTCAAACCTAGCCTACAAAGTTACACACACACACACACACACGCAGGTGCACAAAGTTACCAACAGACTAAAAAGTAACATCACTGGGACCAATAATAAACAAAAAAACTTAGGAACTTTGACATTTTACCATTATAGCTGGAAGTTTGTAAATCTCGATTACTAAGTAAATACCTTTCAAAGTGTGTAAATTCCATCATTATAAACATCATTCCATCATTATAAACATTCTCCTTCAAAGTAAAAACTATTTTAAAAACCATGTTTTAAAAACACTGACTGGGCTTCCCTGGTGGCACGGTGGTTGAGAGTCCACCTGCCGATGCAGGGGACACGGGTTCATGCCCCGGTCCGGGAAGATCCCACATACCGTGGAGCGGCTGGGCCCGTGAGCCATGGCCGCTAAGCCTGCGCGTCCGGAGCCTGTGCTCCGCAGTGGGAGAGGCCACAACAGTGAGAGGCCCGCGTACCGCAAAAAATAAAATAAAATAAAATAAAAAAATAAAAAGCCATTTCGATTCCCAAAGAGAAAGTACATAAAATTTTAAAGTATGTATTATAATTTGATTGTCTTACAATTTATTGTTTCACACACTAGAAAGAGAAAAAAATGTCAGGCCACTATCCAAAATAAATTATTCCAATGCTTTAAATACTATATGACTAACAGTCATAGGATATTCACATTAAAATACTCAACTTATGATAAAGAACACCCTAATGGTTGAAGGTGAAAAGAGGCTCCGGACTCAGATTAGTTAAGTCCAATTTCTGGCTCCACAATTTACTATGTGAGAGTCCTTGGGCAAGCTGCATAATCTCTCATTTCCTCTTTTTTCTAATCTATAAAATAGTATAATCACCTCATAAGTGAATATATGCCTCACAGGATTATGATGACTAAATGAGATATTTTTATTAGCACAGAGAAAGTGTTCTGTAAATGTTAGCCATTATTACTTCTTGCATACTTAAAAAGGAGTCATACTTTCACATCCATTAGTATGGCTACTATCAAAAAAACTGAAAATAACAAGTGTTGACAAGGCTGTGGAGAAACTGGAACCCTTCTGCACCATTGGTGGGATTATAAAATGGTGCAATCTCTACAGAAAACATTATGGTGGTTCTTTAAACATTTTACATGTAACTGTCATATGATCCCACAATCCCACTTCTGGGTGTACATTCAAAGGAACTGGAAGCAGGTTCTCAGAGACACTTGCACACTCACATTCACAGCCACACTGTTCACAACAGTCAAGACGTAGAACGCAAATGTCTATCAATGGAGGAATGGATAAACAAAACTGACACACACACACATTTATATACATATACCCCAACACACAAGAATATAACTCAGCCTTAATAAGCAAGGGAGTCCTATCACATGCTACAACACGAATGAACCTTGAGGACATTATGCTAAGTAAATAAACCAGTCACAAAAAGACAAATACTTTATGATTTCCCTTATGTGAGGTATTTACAGTAGTCAAAATCATAGATACAGAAAGTGGAATGGTGGTTACCAAGGGCTGGAGGGAGGAGGAAAAGGGGAGTTGTTGTTTCATAGGTATCGAGTTTCAGTTTTGCAAGATGAAAAAGTTCTGAATTGTTTCACAACAATATGACTGTACTTAACACTACTGACTGGTACATTTTTAAATGGTTAAGATGATAGCTTTTATGTTTTTTTACAATTAAAATAAAAAAGTCACACTTGATACTCGGTATCTCCAAACTTAAAATGTCCTTCACCATGTTTACAAGGGCAAGTGAAACTGTTAGTTAATAAAGCAGCAATAAATGAATTAGATGCTAAAAAAATCTCAGAAATGGACAGTTTTATTACATAATCCACCTTCATTCTGAATATCTGCAGAAATAAAATAGTGCATTACAATAAGCTTGCTATTTATCGCAGACAAAATACAAATCAAATGACTCACTCACTAAAGTCTCTAAAGCCAGCCTGATCTTGAGATCAGGTTTTGCTCCTGTGCACAAGGAAAGTAGATGAATTCTCTTATTCCGTAAGTAAACCCAAGGGTCTAGACTGGTACGAAATCTTTGAGGACTACCGAGGTCCTCTCAGATCCCAGACAAACGCAAGAATCAGAAATGACCTCAAACCACTATGGACCTGGAGAGCAGAGCTTTGACTGTTATCAAACCATATCCAGTCTATTTTACTCACAAAATTTTCAAATATAAGTACACAAAATGAGAATACAAAAATCAAATATATTTAGTTTTCAACCTGCTCTCACCTAAATCAGGGATTAAAATTAGGCAGACTTTATCTCCCATTTGTACAAAAATAATCAAAAAAAAAAAAAATAATCACCAGATGTTCTGGGAATAAATTTTAAACAAATGTATAGTTCATGGACTCTTTTTTAAGCTATAATTTAAATATTCACCTTTAAAGAAACAACTTAGCTGAAACTCAGAAGTTAATAAAAACTTTTCTGTTTTCAATAATTTTTAAATCTTCAAGCCATCCTTCAAGGATGCTACCAAGCATCAGGGCAAGAACAATGATTGCCATATTTCACTGAATTGAGGATATTGATATGGAGGATATCAACTGTAAAATGCACCATTATTTCACATGCCACTAAGAATGTAAGACCAATGCCAATATATATCCGTTAAAAAATGCACCCCAAATTCAGAGATACCAAAAGTTTTAAAAACTGGTAACTTAGAACAGATGTAGTGCAATATGTGCATGCTGTTCCTCTGAATAACCCAAGGTACCAGAAACCTAATCTTAATAATATATCAACTACAGAGGGAGGGGGGAAAAAAATCAACACTTCTATAACACCAAACCCCCAGGGCCTCACACTAAGTTTTTTTTAATGCATGAAAACAGCCGATACAAACTACCAATTCAAGAAATCAATCAATAAATAACCGCTGCAGAGTGCAAGTCCAAAGAAGTAACTAGATAATTCACTATAGCCTAAGGAAATGATTTCCAAACTCTAGAAGTCAAAAACCTAAGCACCATAGGACTTTCAAACAATCAGAGGTCAAGACCCCATGTCTCCTTTAATCCAATGGTCCACAGGTATCACCTTACAGAATAGAGTGCTACCTACTAAAGGAAAACAGTTAACACAGAATTTTTCAGTACACACTATGAACACAGTGGACTCTAGTTTAGCTTAGGGTAATTTACAGGATTAAAGTACATTACCACACTGTTGCAAAACCAATGGTACAGGTGCAAAGCAAAAAAAATCTTACTGACCTAAAAATTTTCAAAAAAAGGAATAAAGATTAATACATTAACCCAACTTAAGCATGCACCAAAAAATGCAT
Organism: Phocoena sinus; assembly: GCF_008692025.1. Classification (NCBI taxonomy): domain Eukaryota; kingdom Metazoa; phylum Chordata; class Mammalia; order Artiodactyla; family Phocoenidae; genus Phocoena; species Phocoena sinus. The sequence goes on along the minus strand of NC_045766.1, from coordinate 71,816,855 downwards.
TTATTAATTTAGTAGTGTCAACAATTAATTCACCTACAGTATGGAAACACAAAAAATCTCTACTAAATTTACCCATTTCAAAATTCCTATTACTTTTCTTACACCAAAATCTGATCCTACATTCTATAAAATCTTAAAATATAAGCAAATCTAAATATCAAAGTAAATTCACAACCAATAAACTTATACAGGACAAAGAAGATTCACAAATATAACTCACAATTAGAAAACTAACTCTATCAGAATTCAATTATGCATAAGAATAAATACATTCAAAATAGGCGAGGCAGAATACATTAAAAAAAAAAAAACCTTAAACATAGTAAATCTACCTCCAATCTACGGAGAAATCTAAGTGTAGGTTCTGTTTGGTTACTTCACTAACCATTTTATTTTCTTAAGTCGCAGACTGCACACAGAGGACTCCATCTATGTCCAAATGTAAAAGAAGACATAGAAGTCATACTATTTTTCTCTGAACAGTGACCATACTAAATAAAACACTCCTAGGTTTAATGGTGATTTGGAAAACCAAACAACTAAAAATGATTTTTCCCTTCCTTTTTTGTTTTTTCAGAGGAATCCAATTTGATCATCCATTTGGACCTTAAACCTCAGAGCTTAGAAATCCAAATGTAAAAAATGTCCATCAGTTTAAACAAAAAAGGCAAAATGCTGGTAATCTTTGAAGATGGGTGACAGATACATACTAGTTCATTATACTGTTCTCTCTTTTGTTGTATATATTTTCAAAAGTCTATAATAATGTTAAATTTAAAAAAATTATTCAGATGTATTGAGTGATCTTCTTCAAAGTCTTCTTTAATTCTAAAACTAATTTAGTATAGTATCAATTTACCAATTAGTTATTTGACAGGATACATTAACTTGAAAGTAGCCCTCAAGCCACATCAAAAGTTACTCCATCGGGGCTTCCCTGGTGGCGCAGTGGTTGAGAGTACGCCTACCGATGCAGGGGACATGGGTTCGTGCCCCGGTCTGGGAAGATCCCACATGCCGCGGAGCGGCTGGGCCCGTGAGCCATGGCCGCTGAGCCTGCGCGTCCGGAGTCTGTGCTCCGCAACGGGAGAGGCCACAACAGTGAGAGGCGTGCGTACCGCAAAAAAAAAAAAAAAAGTTACTCCATCAATAGATAGATATAAGACTGTAACTACTTTGAAGTTACTGAGGAAAAAGTTGTAATACAATGAAATATGTCTTATTTTAATACGTTATATAGCCAATGACAAATAAAAACACATTTTATTCTTAGAATTGAAAGGGACAATTTTTCTAGTTCACTGGTTTGTATACTTTTCAAGATACCTAGAGAAGAGGGCCAGAGACAGAGCATCCTATTTTATATATTGGGGATTATGTACAAAATATAAGATTTTGCATTAAAAAGGGGTCTAGCTACTTTTTAGAAAAAGGCTTAAAAACCACTGTTCCATTGCACCCACATGCTACAGCTAATAGTGACTTAGAAAAGATTAAATGACTTGTACCATATCATTCAATCAATGGCACTGTCAGGAGTAGAATTCAGCACTCTTGACTATGTATGTGTTCAATTCTCCTTTAAAACAATGCACCACATCAAATTTAAGTTACAGTTAAGAATAAAATTGTTTCAATATTCTTGCCTGTAAAATAAGATTAGACAAGATCATCTGTAAAATCATTTTCCAGGTCTAAAATTCTGACTTCACAAATGCCAAGTTTAAACAGAGGTCTATATTAAGGGAATGAATGTTTTTAAACATAGCAGAAATCCTCAAACATTTCCAGGGATTCCAGAGAAATAGCAAGTCAAATACAGAAACAAGCTAACAGTTATTCAGTCATTACTTTTTGGATCCTGAAACATTTTTGCAACTTCTTCATCTTTTAATGTTAGGATGTTAAACTCTGTTATCAAAGACCACTGAAATAATCATACTGAAAGTTTTTTTGGTTATTAGATACTTTTGAAAAGAATATTGGCCTAAGTATCAAAATACACCACTCACTGGATGTTCAAGTTATTGAATGCCTCACAGAGAACCAAGTATATCACTCTCTGAAGTTTAAAATAAATGAATTTAGAGCAGCATTACGCCTAGCTGACACATAATGGTCACAAATAAAGTTTTAATTCCCACCTATTAAAGCCTGAAAGAGGTTGCTCTGAAATATGTTAATAACCCGTTCTATGGAACTTCTGAGCTGTCTGTCTTCTGTTTGGCTTAGTTTCAAACGATAACCTTCCAACAGGTGCAATGCTCTCTGGGTATCTGAAAAGAAAAAAGAGTCTGATTAGGGACTTCCCTGGCGGCACAGTGGTTAAGAATCCGCCTGCCAATGCAGGGGATACAGGTTCGATCCCTGGTCCGGGAAGATCCCACATGCTGCAGAGCAACTAAGCCCGTGCACCACAACTACTGATCCTGCGCTCTAGAGCCCACGAGCCACAACTAGTGAGCCTGCGTGCCACAACTACTGAAGCTCGCACGCCTAGAGCCCGTGCAACTCAACAAGAGAAGCCACCGCAATGAGCAGCCCCCGTCTCTGCAACTAGAGAAAGCCCGCCCACAGGAATGAAGGCCCAAACAGCCAAAAGAATAAAAAGTTTTAAAAAAATTATATATTTACAAGAAAGTATTACAAATTAGCTATGCAGCAAATGATTCTGCAAGGCACCTAAACAATTCCCAACATCCTCCAAGTCAATCCATGCCACTATGTTCATGTACTCATATATATATTCCCTAGAATGATCCAAAAAATGTTCAACATGTTACAATAAAGGAAGAAGGTGAGCAGTTTGTAATAAATGTGTACTAGTGATCATCTGATCAAAGTATTAGTAACACTGTTTCAGCTGATCTGATATACAAAAGCAGAATATCTACAATTTGTCATTATAATTCAAATATTACGTGCTTCAAAACTACTAGTTCTTAGCCAGTATCCCACATTCGCTCACAAAAGTGTTTACTAAGAACGATAAAATGAAATATTAAAACACCAATACAGAATTTTTTAAAAGACATTTCAGAGGGAAAATTTTAATTGCCTCTCCAGTCACCAGAGATATGTCAAGGAAAAAAGCTTGACAAACATTTAGGTGTTTCCATCGTCTGAATGATGTGAGGCTTAGATTCCCTAAGTAGTAAGGCTAGGGCTGTGCTGTCTCATCAGAGTTACACAAACATCTTTAAAACATAGCAATCAGAAAACAGATATACAGAAAAGCAAGAGACACCCACAGAAGAGTTCCGACATAAATTCTCACCTTGCTTCCGGACCGGCATTTTTCTCCAGAATCAGGAAGAGGGCACACACCTTTAAGAACACAAAACATAAAGGAAACTAAATTTAGAATAGAATCGAGGTTAAACTAGCATTTCCCTCTAACTCTCAAATCGAAAAACTCCTAGCCCTATTTGAAAAGCCCCCCTGGCAAAGTTTTCCCAAGTGAAAGGAAGAGCCGCACAATCCAGCAGTGTCAATCCAGAAAGCTTTTACCTAAGGTTGGGTTCCCCTGCAAATGTTAAGAGCAAACAGAAGCAAGATGCCAAATTCTCCTCGAAAGCTGCCCCCTCTCCAAAGGGCACTAAATGCCTGGACATGGGGCCAGCCTCCCCCGGCATAAGTATACATAGCCCCCACCTGCTACTGAGGGGCTGAAGAGGCTCTCCGACCCTTGGCCCCTAAGCCAGCAGAGGCTGTAGCGCACTGGGAGAAGGGATCAGCTGGACAGATCACCCCGCCGTGCTCGGGCCCCCTCCTCTCGCTTGCCTGTCTCCTTGCTCGCTTCCTCCGAGCTACTCCAGCGAGGGCCGGGCAGGGCAGCGGCCGCTCTCCGCGACGCCCTCGCGCCCCACATGCACACCTCCGCGGGCCCCCACACCTGCGGCGCGGCCACAAAGTTCTAACGAGTGGCGTGCGCTCCGAGCTGGGGTGCGCCCCGGGCGGTCTCGGGGCGGCTCCCCAGCCCTGCCCCGCTCCACGTCCCCCCGCCCCGCCCGGGGCTCGCGGAGCTGAGCAGAGGGGGTTGAGGGAACGGGGGAGGAGCTCCCCTCAGCGGCCGCACCCCCGTTTCCTCTTCCTCCTCCTCGGCCGCCGCCGCCGCCTCCACACTCGCCGCTGCCCGCTAGCCCGCTCGCCCTCTCCGCTCTTAGCCGCCCCACCCCCAGAACCTCGCCTCCTTCCGCGCCCCCAACCGCTCTCCCCCCAAACTTTCCGCCAAGATGGCGGCCCTGGAGCTGGACTGCCGCGCCCCCACGTGACCGCTTTCCCGGCGCTCGCAGCCAATGGGAAGTGAGGAGGCGGCTTGCGCCGAGCCCCGGGCTCCCAGCGCTGCTACCTTTGGTTGGAGGGGAGGAAGGCCAGGAGGGAGCTGGGGAAGACAAAACGGGACCTGGGGAGCATCTAAGTGCACTTCCTCGCTTAAACGGGCGGCCACCGAAGTGGCTCTGAGGACAAAGGAGTTGACACACAGACTCTACAGGTGGCCCGGGGGGGCCCTGGAAGAGCCCGCCTTTACTTCGCCCTAGCCCACCGGTGTGTCCCGCGATTCTGAGGGAGTAACGCACCAGGCCGGGAAGGGTGAGGGTGTCAGAAGAGAGACGTGACTTCACCTACGCCAGATCCAGGACACACATTCCGAGACACCCTTTAACCTCACTAAACACGTGCCTGGCACCCCCGAGGGTGGATCCCCAACCTGGAAAAGCGTTCTCCGGGAGGAATCATCAGCACCACCCAAAATAGGGGGCGGGAAAGGGCGGAGCCTGGGAGGAGGGAAAAGGGAGGCGTTTGGGCGGGTGGGGGGGAGGGGTGCCGTCTCTGCACTCTTACACTATGTACTAATATTTTAAAAGTTACTATTAGCCCCCCAGTAAAAAGTTTTGGGGGGATTGAATTAAAGAAGGGTAAGTAAAATAAGGAGATTAGTTAATTTGATAAGAGTTTGAGGGCTTCACTAGAGAATTTTTTAAGTCTAAGTGATTAATTCCAAGTATGAATGCATTTAAGGATGGGAAGAGAAAGTTGGTTCCCTCTTTTACTCACACATTCATTCCCCCTTGCCTGCAACCCCCGCCCAGTCAACAGCTCCAGGTATTACCCAAGCTCTGGCTGCTCCTTTAAGAACTCACCTGTAGCTACCGCCTCCCAAGCCGCAAGTCAGCTGCCGCGGCTAGTTTAAGTTTCGTTTGCAACTGGAAGCGGGACTACTGGCCGGCCAGGACCCCGCTCTGGGGCTGAGCCTCCCAGGTTGTAGAAGGAGAATCGGGAAAAGCTCTCCAAGTCACTCCCAGGTCTTCGAGCCTCTTCTGTGTAGCAGGGACCTCACTGCTCTGAGGTCCAGAGAGGATTTGCCTAAGATCACCCAGAGTTAGTGACAAAACTGGAACCACAGTGATCATGTCTTTCAACACTGTGGAAGGCTCTTGCCAGTAAATCAGATAGCCTTTCACCGAGGCAGTATCCTTGGGCTAATGAAGGCAAGTCCGGGGAACCTTGTACTGTAATCATAACAGTTGCTCAGAGGTATGCTGGTTTCACTTTTGGATTGCACCTTTGAATCCTAACTTGTTAAGAGAACCCAGCGATTTAAGAGTTCATCTAGACTTACTGTCTCAGTTTAAGATAAACTGATGTGCAGAGAGGGGAAGCAACTTGCCCAAGAACACATAGGCTAATCAGTGACAGCAGCCCAGAATTAACTCTCATAGCCCCAGTCCAAGGTTCCTAACACTGTGATTTTGGACAACTTGACCATAGTATGTTGCTGGTATATTGGTAGCAAATCTCTTTATGCTCTCCTGTCTCATGGGAACTTGAGTAACAGTTAAAGCAGCATTTCAGAGAAGAAATGGGATGGAAAAATGAAAGGAAGCTCAAAACCAAGGAGCTGAAATAGAAGGATTTTTAAAATAGTGAAATGGCAGATGGGGAGGGTTAATAGTGAAAATGGCTGATGGCATGCATGCTATTATTATTAAGACTTCATTGATGAACTGTGAATGAAATGGTTCCACTTAAGGGACCATTCTAAGAATGGAATCTCTGCAGAATTCAGAAGGAGGGAGGGATTTCACCTACCCCCTTAATTTCAACTATTGTTCGTGTATGTTCACTTGCCAGGCAACAGGGATAGAAATAAAGATCTAAATAAAGATCTAAATAAAGATCTAATCAAGGACCCGCAGCCTAGTAACAAATGGATAAAGACCAACACAGGTTTTCTCAGGGACCACTGAAAAGTCAAAACCAAAATTTGTGTGAGTTCTCAATGTCTTCCTAGTCCTCTCCTAAAAGCCAAAGAGAGGGGGAGGAAGAAGAAGAGATAAGAGGGCACGAAGCCCTTCCTTCTTGTCATCTTCTAGCCCTATGTGGTCAGCAGTGTCCAAAATGGACATGAATGAATGAAGCTAGTACCTGTTCCACCCTTGGGGCCCAGGACAAGTCCAGGCCTTGAATGAGAGGCCTTTACTCTTCATTCCTCCCTTCTATCCATCTGTATTATTTACCTATATCTGCATAACAAATTCCTCAAAGCTTAGTAGCTTAAAACTCAGTAGCATAGTAACTAAAACAGCAATAAACATTATCTCACATTTTCTGTGCATCAGAAATTCAGGAGGACCTTAGCTGGATGGTTCTGGCTTGTAATCTCAAGAGATTGTACTCAAGATGTCTACCAGGGCTGCAATCATCTGAAGGCTTAACTGGGATTAAAGGAGGCTCTTCCAATTTGGCTCCCTCACAAGGCCTCTGATTGTTGGTAGGAGGCCTCAGTTTCTCACCAAGAAGCTCTGTCTATAGGGCTGCTCCACTGGCCTCATGACATGGTAGATGACTTCCTCCAGAGCAAGTGTTTCGAGAGCGCAAGGCAACAGCCACAACATCTTTCCTGACCTAATCTCAGAAGTAACATTCCATCATTTCCACAAGCTCCTATTTGTTATTTAGATCAGCCTCAAGAGTATGAATACCAGGAGGTAAGAATCATTAGGGGCTGGCTACCACATCATCACAACATACAAAGCAACGACATCTGGAGTTTTCCAAACAACTTTTATTTCCTTGAAGTTCTCCTTACTTTATGCAGGTAGCAGCTGCCATCAACTAAGACCCGATACAGGATCTGATTACTTTTCCAACCTCCTCATTAAAAAAATAATAATGAAAAAAATGTATGTAGCAATATAAACTTTCCGGCTCCAAGTTAACTTTCCTTTCAAATAGCTTCAAAGCCTTAGGGAGTCAAAGGATACAGGGAAAGGCTCAAATCCCCCATTCTTCTATTGAGATGTCAGAGATTTGATTCTCAAAAAAACTGTTTCTCAGTTTTAAACTTTCCCTTCCCAAGAATCCTTCTACCCAAGCCACCCTTGTAGCTCCACATCTCTATCTTTGTCCTTTCCCCTATCCAGGTCCCCAGCCCATCTTCTGTAAAAATACTCAGGTCCTGCCAGACTTGACTGCGTCTTTTGCTCTCACTCCAGCAAGTGGTAGTGTGCTGCCGGTGCCACAGAAATCAATAAAAGGAAAGGACTTGATGCTGTCCAAACACTTAGGCCAGCTTAGGCTACAAGAAGAGGAACAATGTTGAGAATGGTAAAAGTGACCATGCTGGTTTAGACCTCCAGGAAAAGCTCAGCAGGCATTTCCTGGCAGCACACTTTAAGAGGGATCTAGACAACCAGCATCTGGAAAGAAAAGAGTAACCAGAGCAATCAGGGATGTGAAACCTTACCCCAAGGGGAACAACTGTAGAATCTAGGGTCAGTTTTTTCAGAAAAGAGAGGGCTTTAGGGAGCTTGACTTTAATCTTCAAACAAGCTTATTCTGTGTAGCCAGGGGACAGTACTAAAACTAATGGATGAAAGTTACAGGGCCACAAGAAGTTCCTCTTTAATGTAATTTGTCATAACTGTCCAAAATTCCAAAGACCTGCCCCAAGGTGGTAGGAGTTTCCCATCAAGAAGAGTCTGAAAGAATCCAACAAGGCTTCCTTGTCAGAGAGAGGTAGATACCCAGGACAGAGAGTTGGACTAAGTGACCTTTGAGATGAGAGTTCTAAGCGCTTGAAACTTCTGTCCCTGCTGTGGTATTAGTACCATTTTATCTACATCAAGAATCCATTCTACCCATTTTTAGTGGTACTGTGACTGACCTCCTTCTGCAAAGATAACTCTTACCAGAACAGAAGGTACAAGTTGAAATCAATTCCCTTTAAAATGTGGACAGTTGCCCACCTCCATGACAATTAGGCACTGAAAGTGGAGATAGTTTTAATGGAAATAGGAATGTCGCCTCTGACCACAAAGAAATAAATATCCACACCCTAATTATATGTTATGACTAAATAAGTTTTTTTTTTAATGCAAAGTTGTTTATCTAAAACACTCTGTAGCTTCCTTCTTTCCTTCTTTTACCCCAACAAGTACCCTTGAGTATTAATGAGAGGTTTCATAAATGTGTGGGACATCTGGCCTGGAAGGGCCCTTAGACATCATCTAGGGCCATCCTCTCATTTCACAGACAGAAATGCTCCCAGACAGTATCAGCACACAATTATCAAAAGGCTTTTCCCTGATAGCAGAATGCTACTGGCATTTCAGGAATAATCAGTCTTCCTCTGGGCGGGGAGAGGGAGTGGGAACTAGTAATATTTCCTAAAAATACATTTCTAAGTTTAACCAGATTTGCCTTTCTGCCTGTGAAGAACTTGGGGTATTGACAGAAACTCTAGGATCCCATATTGAAATCTTTAGGATTATACTCAAATCTCTTTGAGACAGCCTCCTCACCCCACTTCCTGCCAAAAGGATTACCAGTGTCTATTCAAAGAAGGCTCTGGGTAGGGCCCCCTGGTCAGATTTTCCTTTCATAGGAAACTTAGTTGGAATTTGAAGAAACACTACTACAATTTTAGGAAATCATTTGTATTCCATTTCTGAGATATGGCTTGGCTAATAGAATTCTGATAAGCAAAAGAATCCAAAAGATTCTTCATAATTGGACATGGATTGAGTCCCAGTGACCAATCTCCTTTAGTACAAAAAACTGCCACAGTATTCCAGAAGCTTTCTGTGCCAGTCTTTCATTTTTGGGAAATGACACTGGCTAGAGCTGTAATTTTCCTGTTCCTCATGTTGTATAACCCCATATTCTTTTATTATTTCCTTTTATTTTAAGCTCACCAGAACAGTAACAACAAAGAATCATTTAAATCTTACTTTCTATTTAAATTTCCTTTATGTTAGATTAATTTCTTCCAAAAGATAGTTCTTATCAACTGAGATTAATTACCTATTATTAATAAATTGGGCTGCAGTTCAGGAAACTTCCAGATATGCTTTTTAAAAACTCTGCAAAAATTCCACAAGTTGGAAATCATTTCAAATTGCAAATTAGTTTGTGAATAAATAAAGCCAAGCCCAAAGTGGGTGTAGGACAACAAAATAATACTTACAAAAACAAAAATTAAAAGGAGGGGACATTATCAATTGCTAATGAAGGTGATTAAAGTCTTTAAAGAAAAGGAAGGAGCAGATATTTGATAAGAAATGCTACCATAGTAATTTAGAGAAGCTGGGATTCAGGGGAGCAGAATAAAGCTATATCTCTATTCTCTTTTCTCTCAGAAAATCACTCCCAAAATATTAGAACAAAAACGAACTCGTTTCTTCATCCTCAATGAAAGTAAGAGTGCTTAGTAACCTCATAAAAGTAGTTAGAGAATTGGTCAAATTCAAGTGCCTGGGATAGGGGTTGAGGGAGTAAAAAAATAAATAAATAAATAAAAATTTAAAAACCAAGTAGGGAAAAATGTGTATGTGTGTGTGTGTGTGTGTGTGTGTGAGAGAGAGAGAGAGAGAGAGAGAGAGAGAGACGTATTCACATATTGATTAATGTAAAAAGACTGTTCCATTTATTGTCTGTATTTTTGAAATATTTCTTAATTAAAATTTTATATCTGAAAAAAAAGCAGGTACACTTGTCTTGAAGAACCCTAAAAGAGCTTAGGAAATAGAGGCTCCAGATACCAGTGAAGATGAGGTACAGCTAGGCATGGTGGGGCAGGGTTGTGGGGGAAGCTGAAAAAGGAGAATGGTTATATACCTGCATAAGGAGAAGTTAGATGCTAGGTTCTGACACACTCAGACATGTAACCACCTTCCCCTACTACTCCAAAAGACAAGAGTTTTATTTACCGGGTAAAAAGGTTTTAGATTTGGGGACACTAGACACAGAAGGTGGTGGTGAGTTACAGCAGTAAAAATAGGAGACTAAGAGAAAATCTGCACACTGAACCCAGTGATTCTCCCTCACCAGCCCACTTCCTCCCCCTAGATCCAGGAGCCATAGCTGGGCACAGACTCCAGACAAAACAAAACAAAACAAACAAAAATGGAACTGCCTGAGAAAAAAAGACCAATAGATATAGTTGGGAGGTTCACAACAAAAGTTAGTCTGAGCCATTAGGAAAATGCAAATCAAAACCACAATGAGGGGGCTTCCCTGGTGGCGCTAGTGGTTGAGAGTCCGCCTGCCGATGCAGGGGACATGGGTTCATGCCCTGGTCTGGGAAGATCCCACATGCCGCGAAGCAGCTGGCCCGTGAGCCATGGCTGCTGAGCCTGCGCGTCCGGAGCCTGTGCTCCGCAACGGGAGAGGCCACAACAGTGAGAGGCCTGTGTACGGCAAAAAAAAAAAATTGAAAACAAACATAAAACTCAACAAAATTTGGAAGATAAGGTCAAGGAAATTTCCAGAAAGAAAAAGAGAGGGAGGGAAGGAGGGAAAGAGAGAGAGAAAGGAAGAAAGAAAAGAAGGAAGAAAAGGAAGGAAGGAAGGAAGAAAAAGAGAGCAATGAGAAAGAAAATATAGGAAAATGAGAGGTTTGGTAAACAAAGATTATCAAATAGTAAATATTCTGGAAGAGAGATCAAGGGAGAAAACTAAGTAAATAATACTAGAAATTAACAAAATAAGGGGAGGAAGTGAATAAATAAATAATGCAAGAAATTTATCAGAACTGAAAGACAAGAGTCTACAAATCAAAAAAGGCCCACTGACCATCAAGCTTAATGGATGTAAAAAGACCCACACCAAAATACATCACTGTGATATTTTAGAACAATAAAAATGCAGTGTAGATCCTCAATGCTTCCAGAAAGAAAAAACAGTCCATATACTAAGAACTGGAAATCAGAATGGCGGCAGAATTCTCAATAACTTTTGAAGTTAGAAGATAGTTAAACAATGTATTTAAAATTCTAAGGAAAAATTGCTTTTCCTCAGGATCATATGCTAAACAGATTGCCAATCTGGGTACAATTAAAAAAAATTTTTTTTCACTCTCTCAAAAAAATTATCTCCCATGCTTGCTTTTTCAGGAGGCTTCTAGATGGATGTATTTCAGCAAAACAAGAGCATAAACCAAAATAGGAAATGTGGGATCCAAGAAACAGGATCCAACTTGGAATAGGTGAAGGGAATTCCAGGATGCTGGTTTAAGACAATTTCAGTACTACAGCTGTGGAGCAGGACTTTGAGAGGAAGCCGTACAGATTGGAAGGTGGGAGGACTTTAGGATCAATGTTTCCAAGACAGACATGGAATTGGTAAACTAGTTGATAGTTTTGGTCACATTGAAAATTTGATCAAGGAGCGTTTCTCAGAGCTGTTGGAGGGGGTGGGAAAACTTAAGAAGATGTTGAAAGAAATCTAAACAAATGAAAAACAGCTGTTAACTCCAGGAAGATAAATTGTGTAAGAAAGAAAATATCACTATATACTATTTGGCTCAAAAGTACAATATTTTTGTAGTCCTAGTAATGAAAACATAATATAGTAATGAAAAATAATTTAATAACAAAAAAGAGAGATACAATTGTAAAAGCAGGATGAGAATCAATAAATTAACGGTTTCAGATAAATCATACACAGGTAACAGAAAGTCAATTGATAATTTCAACTGCTGAATAAAAGTATCAATCTTCTATATTATTTAATAATATGGAAGTAAATTCCAGAAGAAACAGCTAAAAGAATTGAAGATTTTTCTCCAGAGTGGGATGGGCACATTGGAGAGGTGGGTAGAGGTCAAGGACCTTGTATTCTTTTGTTATTACTATAGGACTTTTAGCACTCTTTGACCTTTTAAAAACTATTTACGGGCTTCCCTGGTGGCGCAGTGGTTGAGAGTCCGCCTGCCGATGCAGGGGACGCGGGTTCGTGCCCCGGTCCGGGAGGATCCCACATGCCGCGGAGCGGCTGGGCCCGTGATCCATGGCCGCTGGGCCTGCGCGTCCGGAGCCTGTGCTCCGCAACGGGAGAGGCCGCAGCAGTGAGAGGCCCGCGTACCACACACACACACACACAAAAAAACTATTTGCATGAAAAATTTGACTAGGGATAAAGATTATTTTAAAATTTATATAGGGAATTCCCCGGCAGTCCAGTGGTTAGGACTCCGTGGTCTCACTGCCGAGGGCCCAAGTTCAATCCCTGGTCGGGGAACTAAGATCCTACAAGCTGCGCGGTGCAGCAAAAAAAAAAAAAGTATATTGAAAGTATCTTATAAAAGTTATATAAAGAGAAGTTAGGTGATGCACAGTGACTTCCATGCACGTTGACTCCTTAAGCGGCATTCCATTGCTAAATGTAAATGGAAAGAATCTGATAATTCCAGTTGCTGCTGCAGGAACCATCCCTCCTGGAGACTGAGACGGCTGAAGGAAGTGGACATTACAGGGCCAGAATGACAAGACTGCAGAGTCTCCTTTTCTAAGGGGTGTCATATTTTTTCCAGGAAGGTTCAGATGTGGTTCTATTTGTAGACAGTTTTACATACTTCTCAGAACCTTTCCAACTTGATATGTGCATGAGTCTCTAAGATTTCTAGAAACAAATAGAAGACCCTTTGAAAGTGAAATGTCATGTCTCCCCCACCTAAATCATAAACACTCTAAGAAAAAAATCACTCTTTATTAGCATCTAGTATTAAAATTTTAGTATGCCTTAAAGCAATTATACTCCAATAAAGATGTTAAAATAATAGGATGCCTTAACTTACATTCTGATGCTTTCTTTTTTTTTTTTTTTTTTTTTTGCGGTACGCGGGCCTCTCGCTGTTGTGGCCTCTCCCGTTGCGGAGCACAGGCTCTGGACGTGCAGGCTCAGCGGCCATGGCTCACAGGCCCAGCCACTCCGCGGCATGTGGGATCTTCCCGGACCGGGGCACGAACCCGTGTCCCCTACATCGGCAGGCAGACTCTCAACCACTGCGCCACCAGGGAAGCCCTGATGCTTTCTTTAAGGATATATTTTTAAACAAATATACAATTTAAAAAACTATGTAACTAAGATCTGTTTATGGTTAAAAAAGAAAACTGCAAACAGTAGAAGCATGTACACTTAAAAGTAAAGTATTCATTCCCATCTTTGGCCCCCTGCTCTGACTCACTCTTTAAGAGTGGATTTTAACAGCTTGGTAAATCACTTTGTGGGTCACTACCTTTTGATTTTTCAAAGTGGAAGGAAGTGAGAAAGCCACTCAAGAAACTGACTGCTATATATGATGAGAGACTGAACATATACATAGGTGTTGGCTAGACTCCACAGGACAATAGATCTCTGATCCACAACCTCTGCAGCGACCAGCCCAGGGAGCCAACCACAACCTCTGTAGCAACTGGCGCAGAATGATCAGGACTCTGTGAATGACTGCCAGCTTCCCTATGTTTTGCCCTTGCTTCTAACTCAGGACTAACCAGAGAAAACCAAATATGCTCCCCAAATGTCCTGCTGGTTATCCCACCTCCAACTTTCCTGTGTCAACAACCTCCAATCAGAGCATACCTGATGCCTTTTTTTCAAAAAAAAAACTATAAGCTTTCTCACTCCCCTGTCTGCCTTTGAGTCTCTGCCAGACACAAGAGATGGTAGCTGATCCCACACTATAGTAAGCTTTGAATAAATAGCCACTGTTCTTATTCAGGTGTTCATCGTTTATTTCCACAATGACAAGAAAACGTTCCTACAAGGAGCAAAAATGATATCAGAATAACTGTTCAGTCTGCTGCTTCACTGGAAGCTTCATTTATTAGCCTCAACTAATATGTATTATGCTAGTATGAGCCAGCCACTAAAATAAACTGTATTTCCCTAGGACAAACTTAAACTTGTTTAAGAGGGAAACTACTGAGCTGAAGCCTTTAGGAGTTGGAACTTTGAATCTGAAACTATTTATTTCAAACTTCTCAAAGTTCCTTGGTTAAACATGAATGGAGAGAAGGCCTCAGCAATTAACATAATAGCATAAAAGGAATTAATAATAATGTTTCTCATGCCAGTCTTCTTATTTTTAAAAAATCTCTTATTTCCCCTGAAGATTTGTAACACTATTATTAGAGTTGGGGTTTTTTTAATTATATAAATAATTACTTGTCTAAGGATAATTGTTCCTCTCTCGCTCTCAATTATGTTCAATTTACTAAACCAGACTACAAAGTTTTCTTTAATAAAGTTGGGAAACAGAGCATCTGAAAACATTTTACTTCAGGGAATGACATTCTGGTAAGTTTTACTGAAGATGACATTTTCATTAGCACTGCTAATGAACTATGCTTATTCCTTTGGGAAGCCATGATTTATTAAAAGAATTAAAAGTTTGAAAAAACACTAAAAGAATTGAACTCATTCATTTTGATGACTACGGTATTTGCAATAGAAAAATTAGTGAGTATTCCCTAAAGTTGTGGTGCCTTTTAAACACTGCATAATTCTGGGTATTGCCATCAGGAAAGCATTGCACCGATGCTCATTAGAAGGATAATGTCATTATAATAGCTTTACTCTGAGGCATAAACTAGTTAAATGAAGCACCAGAAAAAGAAAGGCAAAGTTTGTTTAGTGAATCAATCTTGTTCTAAAGTTTGGTGACTCTACATCAGGCCAGAAAGAAATGTAGCTAGTGGCTTAATTTGAAGAATCTTCCAAGGAAATGCTTTAAGAGTATACAACTCTTATAATTGGTCTCTAGGCTTCATTATGTCTTGTTCATGAAGCTGTCTGTTCACACTTAGCTTTGCAAGTTAATTGTGAACAAATCAGGAGAGAATAAAAACTCAAACAATACAGCATTGAGGAAGATCTTTTTGGATCAGTGCTTTTGATTCCCTTCTTTACATTGTGACCTTATACTGGAAACTTGGGTGTGACTGGTGCTCTTCTGGTCCAAAGTACCAGGAGGTTCAGATCAGGTTAAGGTCAAGCTCAGTGCAGGCTGACTCTGAGGTCAGCTTACTGACATGTCCTCTTTTAGGCTGGTGTTGCTTGAGGAACACAGGTTACTGGAGGTGAGTAGAGCTATTCTCCAAAGCCGAACCAGTTGGCTAGTCAGCAAACTTGTGCTGTTTGTTTGATCTGGGTTCTGAGCACAGAATCCTGTTGAATGCCTTTTAAATTTGGTCATGGAGAGAAGATGGTGCAGGAGTGAGCAAGGGAAACTCCTCTTCAGAGAAAGCTCTTACCCCAGAATCCTCTATACTCAAGGAGGAGACTGCTTCAGAATTTATAACTATGGTCTTCTTAAATGTGAAAGATAGGTTTCTGAAGAAGTGATGAGGTCGGGGGGGGGGGTTATTTTAAGACTTCAGCCAGCCCTGAGCTAGTGCTGGTAGCAAGAGAACTGCATTGGTCCTTCTGCCCCTCCCGTCCAAGGAACCTGGTACAGGATGCTCTTGGGGATGGTGCCAGTGGATAGTGCCTTTGGTGGCTCTAGAAGGAGGCTGGATCTCAGGAGGTCCTAGAGGTTGGTCAATGCATCAAACTCAGTTGTCAGTGAAAAGGTTGCTCACCTTCAAGTAGGAAATGTGAAAGCCTTAGCAACAAGAAAGCCTTAATTCTTCAATAGGTCAATTCAGTTCAAGCAATATTTAATAGTGCCTATTATTTACCAGGCACTGTGACTACACAGATGAAAATGACGGAGTTCTTACCCTCAAGGAACTTTTGGTTAAATGAAGGAAGTCAATATAGATACCTTAGGTATACTGTGATATGTAGTAAGAAAGCAAACCCTTTGCTGAGCCCTGAAGGATAAATTAGCTGAAGGAAGAAAGGTGGCAGTAGTTTCCAGGCTGGAAAGAGGAGGATGAAAGTCAGCAACAAGGCATGGGAAATTCAGAGGCAAGCTAGGTACAGGGAGGGTCCTTCCTATTATCACAGATTTAGATTCCTCTGTTTTCTGAGAAGAGAAGTCTGAGTCTCTTTAGGCACAAGTGGTCAGGTGATGACTGCACAGTCAGAAGCTGTATTCAGCACCTCACTGAAGTTGCTGCTGAAGCGTGTACTATGTCCTCCTGCACAGAGGGCTGGGATTTGGCCTTCACTCTTTCCTCCTTCCTCCCCCATGAGCTTCTCACATCTTCTGATATTTCTCTGTCAATCTTATATCCCTCCCTTTTCTTTGCTTTCCCCTTGAACTTCTCGAAAATGACCTCATTTCGTAAGGCAGGGAATTCTGAGCTGAATTCAGGTCTATAACATGGTCCCACTGGTGAGATACCTTGGAGTTCCCAACATCCTTTGCTCCCGGGGTACATAAGCACCCTGCTATCAGGCTAGTACTTGGGAAGTGATCCCATCAAGTGGGTGTTCTAGGAAGACAGCCTAATTGAGAAGCAGACTGAAAGGGGTGGAAGGCACAGGGAGGATGGGAGGAAGGGAGAGAAGGGGGCTCTGAGGGCCTGATCTTCCTGGGTGAGCAGCTGCTCTCTCACAGTCCTGCTCCTTCTACAGATCCAAGATGACCTGCAGAGGGATTATTAACTGCTGGACTCAGAAGAATAGACTGACACGGTTACCAAAGTATTCTTGAAAAATTTGCCATCGGATGGAGTGAACCTTAGAATTACTTTTTCTCCATTAACATTTTCTTCTAGTTTATGTGCTCACTAAGAAACATTAGAAAACAGAAAAGTACCAGGAAAAAGACAAAAATTAACCCAAATTGCACACCCCAAAGATAACTACTAACATTTGCTCTAGATATTTCCAGTCTTTTCCATGCATATATATTTTTCTCACAGAAATAGTATCCTACATGTTATTTTGTAGCCTCTTTAGTTAAAGGGAATTTACATTTATTTTTCAGCTTCAAAGGGGCGTAACGATAATGACAGAAAATTAAGGATCTGTATGAGTGATATGTACTTCTTGGAAAATGGGTGGTACAATTCAATTAATGGGTTAAACATTAGACATTGCAGTATTAGCTTTTTATAAAGATGTTTACTGGTTTAAGATGATCACTAAACATACATCATATGTCTACACAAACATACATCCTCTAACCAGAAAATCAGGAGATCTGAGTGATACTGTCAATATTCTGCCCTCAACTCAATAAGCAGTCTTAAGCAAATCAACTCAATATTGCTTTTCTAGATAAAGTCCAAATTCTTAAACATCGTGTATGAGGTCCTGTATTGTCTGGTCCATCCAGCTATATGGAATCACATGTAGTTCCCAGAATATACCATGCTTTCCTGTGCTTGTTTTTTTGTTTTGTTTTTTTGCCTGAAACTTTCTTTCCATATGCCTTATTAATTCCTCCTTGCCTTTGAAAAAAATTTAATTATGGTAAAGTACATATAACATTAAAATTACCATCTTAATCATTTTAAAGTGTATAGTCCAATCTCCAGAATCCTTTTCCTCTTGCAAAACTGAAACTCTATGCCCAATGAACGACAACTCTTCCTTCCCTCCTCCCCCCAGCTCTTGGCAACCATCATTCTACTTTCTGTCTCTATGAATTTGACTACCTTAAGTGCCTCTTGTAAATGGAATCATACAGTATTTGTCTTTTTGTGACGGGCTTATTTCATTTAGCATAATGTTCTCAGGTTCATTTATATTGTAGCATATGTCAGGATTGCCTTCCTTTTTAAGGTTGAATAATATTTCATTGTATGCATATACCACATTTTATTTATCTATTCATCTGCCAGTGGACACTTGGGTGGCTTCTACTTTTTGGCTGTTGTGAGTAAAGCTGCTGTGAACGTGGGTGTACAAATATCTCTTCAAGATTCTGCTTTCAGTTTTGCGGGGTATATATCCAGATGTGGAATTGCTGGATTACATGGTAATTGTTTTTGTAGCCTCCTTTTTAAACTTTGCTTTTTTATACTTCTTTTCCCCACATTAATAATAAGCCACACTTTTCCAAAATGGCTTTTATCAATTCCATTTCAAAATGGCCCTTCTAAATAAGCATGAAAAGTCCCTTCAAGTTTGTATATACTACTTTTCAGTTTACATACCACTTCCAGTTACAGTCTTTATAATTAGTTATCATTTTCCCTGGATTACACATGAAGAAATTAAAAAGAAAGAAAGAAAGAAAGGCACCATGAGAAAGACCCAGCAGAAACAACAGATGGCAGAAGGAGATGTTCAGACGGAAGTTACAACTAAACAACAAAAAGTTGATTAACATGTTTAAGGAAATGAAGATTTTAAAGAAATAAATTTAGCAAAAAAATTAAATTAATAAATTTTAAAAAAGAAATTGAGGCCCAGAGACATAACTTGCCTGAGGTCACAGAACTGATAATCTGTGTCTTCTGGTTCCAAGTTCATTGCTGTTCCAATTACAAATGATTTATTTCCAGTCCTTGAGATCTGATCACAATGAGTAAGTATAGTATGGACTTTTCTAAGACTTTTTTTTTTTCCCCCAAACTGGAAAGGTGGTAATGGTTTGGGGAAGGTCGCTGAAAGCTGTGATTTAATAAGAAGACATTTTGTGGCTGATACATAGTACAGAAATACAAATAGTATTTCTTCCTTCCCTAGGATTGGGTGATGCCCTTCATTATGGTGGTACAGTGTGGTGTTGAGCATGGTGGGCTCCGGGGTCAGCCTGCTTGGATTTGAACCTTGGCTCCACAGCACAAGTTATGTGATCTGAACAAGTTAACCTCTCTGTGCTTTTGCTTCTTCATTTATAAAATGGACATGAACAGCTCCCACCTCACTAGATTATTGTCAAGATTAGACGAGGTAATGTGAGTGCCTGGCACATGCTAATTGCCTGATACATAACAACTGGTATTACTAGTGATGAGGACCTAGGTAATAATGTTCTTTTGTTTTATCCTGGGGAGGAAGGTACGTGGAAGCGGCTGGTGCAGAACAAGGTAAGAGTGAAAATAGCCTTCTCAGATGCTGGCTGATTAAAAAACATAATTAAAGGGCTCCTCTGGTAGACTATCACCGGTTTTCAGAAATTTGATTACAATATGGTCTAATGTACTTTAATTTGTGTTTGTTCTGTCTTGTGGTTTGTTGAGCTTCTTATATCTGTGGGCTTATAGTTTTTGTCAAATTTGAGGTATATTTGGCCATTATTTCTTCAATGATTTTCTGCCTTCCCTTCTGGGACTGTAATTACAAGAAGGTTTAACAGTTTGATATTATCTGACAGATCACTAAGACCTGGTTCAATATTTCCCCTGCCTTTTTTTCTCTCTTCACTTTGGAAATCTTGCGTCATTATATCTCTAAGTTTACGGGCCCTTTATTCTGAAGCATGTAATCTGCTATTAATCAAATGAAATCATAATCATGTCAGATATTGTATTTTTCAACTTCACAAAGCTCCATTTTGGTTCTCTATATCTTCCATTTCTCTCCACGAGATATTCATTTTCCATAAAATCTTTGAGCGTTAAAGGAGGAGCAACACTGGCTTCTGTCAGAGAAAGATCCAGAACAAGATTCTGCCCACGCAGAAACAACAGCAATAGCGCCTTTCATTTACATAGCACACTGAGGTTCACAAAGCACTTTCACTTCTGTTATCCTCCATAACTTACACAACATCCTTTCCTGGCAACTGGGACAGGTACTACTATCACCAGGTTACAGATGAGAAAACTGATGCTCAGACATATTTAAGTGACTTTGCCAGAGTCTTATTCGCTCAGAAGTCTAAGAGCCATTGTTAACATTCTTACTGACCTCTGACATTTTCCGTTCAGGTGTTTAGAAAACAAGCTTAGGTTCTCTGCCTCAAGAAATTCTGATGCACACACGACACTGATAGACTCTCAGAGTTCTTTAACCTGCCTCCATCCCTTTGTAAATTTTTTTATGTAAGACTAGAAGATATTTGCTACCACTACCAATTTGTTAGTTCCTCCCAGAGTATAAAAGGCATAGTGCAGTGGATTGGGAGGATTCAATAGTGCGTTCCTCATAAACTTATTGGCATTTATTAGCTGGGAGTCCACTGATGTCCTATGATGATCCTGGGACATCTAACTCACCTTCAGTCACTAATTAGCCCTTGCATCACTCTATATTGTAGCCTTCATTTTCAACTTTGGAGAGCCTAGTCTGAAAATCATTGAATGATTTATACCTAGTGTAGTATAAATTGGACTAGGATTCATTTCTCTTTTTCCTTTTTCAAGAAATTACATCCGCAAATCAGTATCTATATCAGTGGTTTTAAAACTTTTTCTTTTTAGCAGAAGCATACCTTTAAAAAAACAAAATCTTTTTTTTTTTTTTTGGCTGCACACGTGACTTGCAGGACCCCAACCAGGGATGGAACCCAGGCCCCCTGCAGTGGAAGCGTGGAGTCCTAACTACTGGACCACCAGGGAATTCCCATAAAAATAAAATCTTAAGTGGACCCCAACTACATAACACAGATAAAAGTGGAACTGATCTGGTTGAAGAGGGGTGGGGCTGGCAGAGGCGGTGCCACCAGAGTCCTGCCCTTAGATCCCACATGGGAAACCTGAGGCCCTTCTGCTGAGCCCTAGAGCTCCAAAGAACTGGAAAAACACTGACCTGCATAATAAAATTAAAACATCCATTCATCCATCCATTTGTCCTTCCTTCTATCCAAACAACATTTGCTGAGTCCCCATAGGGTGGAGTAGGCAGGGATAAAACGTTCCCTCAGGTAGTTTCTCTTCAAGGAAGACATTTTGTTGACCTCATCTTTTGCCAAGATCTGTTGCCACCTCACTTCCTGGGTTCCTACAACTCTATTTCTCTTCACTTCACAAAGTGGGGTCAAATTAGTTAGGGCTATTTTGCTTTAAAGTAACAGAAGCTTAATTTGTGAATTAAAATATAAAATAAAACCAGAGTGGGGGAGAACTTTTTTTGGAGGGAGGCTTGGGAAACTCTTAAAACTTAATAATGAGAAAACAAACATCTCAATTTAAAAAGGGCAAATACCGGAATAGACACTTCACCAAAGAAGATCTACAGATGGCAAATAAGCACATGAAAAGATGCTCAAAATCAGTAGTCATTAGGGAAATGGAAATTAAAACCACAATGAAATACCACACCTACTGAGATGTCTACAATTAAAAAGACTGACTAGACCAAGTATTGACAAAGATATATCAATAGAACAAGTGGAGCTCTCATACACTTCTAGGGGCAAGTGAAAATGATACCATGACTTTGAAAAATGGTTTGGCAGCTTCCTACGAAGTTAAATGCACATCTACCACATAACCCAACTGTTAGGCATTTACACTAGAGAAATAAAACATACGCCTACATATAGACTTTTCACATCAATGTTCATAACAGTTTTGCTTGTAATGTCCAAAACTGTAAACCACCCAAATTTTCATCAACAGAGGAATGGATAAACAAATTGAGGTTTATCCATGGACTGGAATACTACTTGGCAATAAAAAGGAATTAATTATTGATACACATGCATGAATATCAGAATAATTATGCTGAGCAAAGGAAGCCAGACACCTCCTGAAAAGAGCATGATCTCATTTAAATAAAAGTCTAGAAAATGAAAACTGATCTATCATGATGGATAGCAGATCAGTGGTTTCCTCGGGATGGGTTGAGGGGGCATGTAGGGCAGGAGAAAGGGATTACCAGGGGCCATGAGGAAACTTTTAGGGGGTAAAGGATGCATTTACTGTGGTGATGGTTTTAGGTTATACACTTTTTATTTATTTATTTACTTACTTACTTATTTATATATGGCTGCGTTGGGTCCTCGTTGCTGTGTGCAGGCTTTCTCTAGTTGAGGCAAGCGGGGGCTACTCTTAGTTGCGGTGCACAGGCTTCTCATTGCGGTGGCTACTCTTGTTGCGGAGCACAGGCTCTAGGCACGTGGGCTTCAGTAGTTGTGGCACGCAGGCTCAGTAGTTGTGGCTTGCAGGCTCTAGAGTGCAGGCTCAGCAGTTGTGGCGCACGGGCTTAGCTGCTCCGTGGCATGTGGGATCCTCCCAGACCAGGGATCAAACCCGTGTCCCCTGCACTGGCAGGCAGATTCTCAACCACTGTGCCACCAGGGAAGCTCCCTCAGGTTATATACTTTTGTGAAAACATAAAATCGCACAATCTCAATACATGCAGCTTATTGTACGTTGATTATACTTCAGTAAAGCTTTTTCTTTTTCCTTTAAAGCTAACAAACAAGGAATTTCTCTTAAAAGTAAACGTGCAGTTACCATACCCAGCAATTTCACTCTTGGGCGTTTAGGCCAGAAAAATGAAAACTTATGTTTACACAAAAAAACTGTAGGAGTATTCACAGAAGCTTTATTCATATTAGTAAAAACAAAAAAACAAAAAAAAACTGGAAACAATACAAATATTCTTTAATGGGTGAATGGCTAAACAAATTCTGGTACATTCATACAATGGCGTACTACTGAGCAATAGAAAGGAACAAATTATTGATACATGCAACAGCTTGGAGGATCCGAAGTCTATTATCTTAGTGATGAAAGGCAGTCTGCAAAGGTTACATACTGTACGATTCCACTTATAATCATCCTCAAATTACCAAACTATAGAGATGCAGAGCAGATTCGTGGTTGCCCAGGGCCAGGGATGGGTCAAGGAGGTGTGACCCTAAGAGGTTGCATAAGGGAGCGCCTTTGTGGTGATGGAACTCTTCTGTATCCTGATTGTTCTGGTGGTTACATAATTTATGTGGGGTCAGATTGCATAGGCATACACACACACATTCATACACAACAGATGAGTGCATGTGAAAACTGAATGAGGTCTGTAGTCTACCTAACGTCAATTTCTTGGTTTTGATATTGTACCAAAGTCATATAAGATGTCACTATTGGGAGCTGTTAATAGCTCATAACTCTATGAGCTATTTTTGCAACTTCCTGTGATCTATAATGATTTCAAAATAAAAAGTTTACAAACACGCATAATGGACAATAAAGAAAAACTCTTCTGGAGATGGCAGTTTGGGCTGGTAAGGTGAATGCTCTCTAAGACATACTTGCCCCCCAAAGCTCTACCTAAATGCCTTTAATTAAGTAGCCAGTATGAGACAAAGAACAAAGGAATTCCTATTCCTCCTCATTTTAAACAGAGGCAAAACCCCCAAAATGTTGAACAAGCCTATGAACTAGCAGTCTTGATTGGTATTATTTCTTCAAAGCAGGAGGCACAAGAATGTGAGTTTATAGAGGGCAGGGACAGTGTCTTTATGATTCTAGCACCTAGTCCAGGGCTTGGCTCATAGGAGAAGCCCAGAAAAGGCTTTTGGAAGGAAGGAAGATAGGGAGGGAGGGAAGAAGAAAGGTAAGGAAAGGGAAGAGACCTCCGGTAGAACTTGAACCATCTTCTCTTTTGTGTCAGTTCAGAAAGGTCGTGTTAGTTAATGACAGACCAGTGTACAGGACCCATTCCACATATGGGGAGGAGTGTGGACAAGGAAGGATAAGGTCCACTGTGTGGACCTCCTCATCCTTAGAACGTGAAAATCATAACTCCTGATGGACTTCCCTTTCATCAGGGGGTCGGGGTGCCCTGTATAGATGAGGCTGCATCTAAATAGGCTAGAGCCAGGCTGGGAATGGGAGGGTCTGAAAGAGTCACTGAATCAGTCTGTAGTGGAAGACTTTAAGGATGAATATGAACTGAGGTCTTGACAGAGAGCTCAGATTCAGCCAAAGATGAACGAATTCCAAACCCAGTTCAGAAGTACGGAGTGAATCCCAAGGGGAACCTATAATTAGGGGTCAGATGGCGCAGGACTGACACGATCAGAGACAAGCTTGGATGTCTAAGCAGGGGCTGGGGTGGGGGCATTCCTTGCCCTCATCTGTCCTGGGGCCCACCTGATGACAGAGTTACAGACACAGCCAGAACTGATGACTTCATTGTGACTTATTTCATAAAGGAGTTACCAGGATATGAATCTTTCTAGAATATCTTGAACTCCTCAAAATGTTAGGAAAATAGTTCATATTTATTCAGATTCTCGGGGTTCTTTTCTCAACATTGTCATGAAGATTCTGTAATTCAGCTTTTGTAGATTGTCTGGGTTCAATGTCATATAACCAAATAGTCCGCTTGTTCTAGTTCATACATCCTTCTCCCCCTGGATTCCAAGGTTTTGTGTTTTTAAAAGGGTCAGGCTGTTTGGGGCCTGTTTGCACTTCATTATTTGCTTATATTGCCTCCCCCTATACTTATGTGACTTCAAATTCCACATTTTCTCTTACAATCCTTTACACTATGGCATAGCTACTCAAGTTTACAGGGCTCAAGGATATGGATTTAGCAGAAATATGGATAGCTTGTTTTATTAAGAAATACACTGAGCATAATACCGTGGGGCTACATTTTCCCTCGTGACAGCTCTGGACTTACATTTCTCATCCATCTTCTTAACCTTTCACATCATTTCCTGAAGCCATTTCATCTTCCTTCTAAAATGCCAACCTAAAAATAAGTAATCACACTGAAAAGGATCCAGATGGAAACAAAAACATGGACACACTCATTCGGTACGCAAAACATTTTCTATATTTGTCAGTAGACAAGTTTGCTTCTCATCTTCACGTTTGCCTCATTACAGGGGTGTATGAGAGATTAAAAGAAATGTTTCGGACCATTGGAACAAAATTCATTCTACATGGCTTTTGACTTCAGGTGGTAATAGTTTATTTGGGCACTGTAAAAGCCTAAGAAAATCCTCTGGAAATAAATATGACTAATTTATGGTTTTTTATTTAATCAAACTAAGACTTCAGATTATTGTATGCATTCTTAAGAAGTATATTTTTGTTTCTATCAGTTGGGGAAAGAAGGCTGTGTCAGGCTCAGAACTTGGCAAATCCTGTCGTTTTTCTCGGTGTAGGAATATGGAACACTTCGTAAGGCATGTTTTTAGCTTCTTAGACACAATTACGACATGAGAGTCATGAAAACCAGAGGAATGCTGTGGATTACATGTAAAGTCATAAATGTAAAATAGACTAATCAGAATCCCCAGTGAGCTATTAGTTTTCAAATGTTCTCATTTTATTCTCTTTTTAGAAGAAAGAAGAGCAACAAACACACTTTTATCAGAGGGGATTTTGTGAGTAACTTTTTTTTCAAAGGAATCTGCCCGTGTCAGTACACATTCATCTAAAACACTCTGTTTTCTGTATCTACAGTCTTGTTCAATGGCAACTGGCGTTCAGAATGAGAACGCTGAGAGGCCACAAGATATTGAATCACCTAAGAAAAAATTAACATTCATCGTCAAAGTAAGCAATCTTTCGACACCATATCAGAACAATTTTCAGAATAAAGAGTTGAAACAAAAAGTGTTTACTGAATAACTATCTTTCAGCCAGGAGAGGCCTTGTTCCCTAGGCAGGGTGATGAATCTTTGTGAGATTGTATTAAAGAGTTATAAATTTTAGGACCAAGTTAACGATCTAAGCCACTGAAGTCTGCAAATTATTCCCCCACAACTTGAAAAAACATTAGCCCTTAAATTGTGTGGCTTTAGAAAATGGCCCACGTGTGCGACTTAGACTTTCTATCGTTAAGTTTAATTCTATGTGAATTGTCAGTCATGATTTGATTATCTTTTAGGCTCCAAAAATGTTGTTAAATTTCAAAGTACACTGGGAAGAATCAACATTGTGAAAATGACTCTACTACCCAAAGCAATCTACAGATTCAATGCAATCCCTATCAAACTACCACTGGCATTTTTCACAGAACTAGAACAAAAAATTTCGCAATTTGTATGGAAACACAAAAGACCCCGAATAGCCAAAGCAATCTTGAGAACGAAAAAAGGAGCTGGAGGAATAAGGCTCCCTGACTTCAGACTATATTACAAAGCAACAGTAATCAAGACAGTATGGTACTGGCACAAAAACAGAAAGATAGATCAGTGGAACAGGATAGAAAGCCCAGAGATAAACCCACGCACATATGGACACCTTATCTTTGATAAAGGAGGCAGGAATGTACAGTGGAGAAAGGACAGCCTCTTCAATAAATGGTGCTGGGAAAACTGGACAGGTACATGTAAAAGTATGAGATTAGATCACTCCCTAACACCATACACAAAAATAAGCTCAAAATGGATTAAAGACCTAAATGTAAGGCCAGAAACTATCAAACTCTTAGAAGAAAACATAGGAAGAACACTCTATGACATAAATCACAGCAAGATCCTTTCTGACCCACCTCCTAGAGTAATGGAAATAAAAACAAAAATAAACAAATGGGACCTAATGAAACTTCAAAGCTTTTGCACAGCAAAGGAAACCATAACCAAGACCAAAAGACAACCCTCAGAATGGGAGAAAACATTTGCAAATGAAGCAACTGACAAAGGATTAATCTCCAAAATTTACAAGCAGCTCATGCAGCTCAATAACAAAAAAACAAACAACCCCATCCAAAAATGGGCAGAAGACCTAAATAGACATTTCTCCAAAGAAGATATACAGAATGCCAACAAACACATGAAAGAATGCTCAACATCATTAATCATTAGAGAAATGCAAATCAAAACTACAATGAGATATCATCTCACACCAGTCAGAATGGCCATCATCAAAAAATCAAGAAACAATAAATGCTGGAGAGGGTGTGGAGAAAAGGGGACACTCTTGCACTGCTGGTGGGAATGTGAATTGGTTCAGCCACTGTGGAGAACAGTATGGAGGTTCCTTAAAAAACTACAAATAGAATTACCATATGACCCAGCAATCCCACTACTTGGCATATACCCTGAGAAAACCAAAATTCAAAGAGAGTCATGTACCAAAATGTTCATTGCAGCTCTATTTACAATAGCCAGGACATGGAAACAACCTAAGCGCCCATCATCGGATGAATGGATAAAGAAGATGTGGCACATATACACAATGGAATATTACTCAGCCTTAAAAAGAAATGAAATTGAGCTATTTGTAATGAGATGGATAGACCTAGAATCTGTCATACAGAGTGAAGTAAGTCAGAAAGAAAAAGACAAATACCGTATGCTAACACATATATATGGAATTTAAGGGAAAAAAATGTCATGAAAAACCTTGGGGTAAGATAGGAATAAAGACGCAGACCTACTGGAGAACGGACTTAAGGATATGGGGAGGGGGAAGGGTGAGTTTTGACAGGGCGAGAGAGAGTCATGGACATATACACACTAACAAACGTAGTAAGGTAGATAGCTGGGGGGAAGCAGCCGCAAGGCACAGGGGTATTAGCTCGGTGCTTTGTGACAGCCTGGAAGGGTGGGATGGGGAGAGTGGGAGGGAGGGAGACGCAAGAGGGAAGACATATGGGAACATATGTATATGTATAGCTGATTCACTTTGTTGTAAAGCAGAAACTAACACACCATTGTAAAGCAATTATACCCCAATAAAGATATTTAAAAAAAAAAAAAAAAAAAAAAATTTCAAAGTACAGGTGCTGCAAAGGCAACCCAATGGTTGGTATGCACAGTTCCCTGAAAACGATGTCGAGCCTCAAAACCAAGGGAGCACGTTTTAAAATATTTTCAAGGCGACAGAAGTATAGCCACTTTATGCTGCACACTTACACATCCAAATCCCACCATGTAGGTCCTGCGTAGACACAGCCCTGGCCCAAAGCGGGGTGTGATCTCTCCCCTTTCAAACTCTCTGAAACGTGAAAGTACTAGCTTGTGATTCCAGGATATCTGTTCATTCCCTGGTCAGGAACTTGATATTTCTTGTGACATGTACTAAATTGTACTCTGTACATGCTTCATCTCCCCTACTAGATTATAAACTTTTCGAGTGCAAGGACCGTCTCTGTTTTATCTTCTTTGACATAACATAGATGAACACGGTAAATTATAAATTACTGTCGCAGGTCTAACTTTCTATTCTTGTGGCATTCTTTGCATCTATTAGTACGTTACACATCGTAGGTGCCTAAGAAAGATTTGTTGACTGACTGACATACTGAACAAGTGAACGCCTTCAATTATTTCCAGAATTATTACCAGAATTCCACATGGTATCTAGTAAAGAAAGGCCCAGCAAACAGAAGGTCAGCTCTCTAAAGGGCATTTGTTGGAATGGAG
Organism: Phocoena sinus; assembly: GCF_008692025.1. Lineage (NCBI taxonomy): Eukaryota > Metazoa > Chordata > Mammalia > Artiodactyla > Phocoenidae > Phocoena > Phocoena sinus. The sequence goes on along the minus strand of NC_045766.1, from coordinate 71,788,447 downwards.
CCTGGCAGGCTGACCTGCCACCCTCAGTTCACAGACCATCAGACACCAGTGCCACCACCAATCCTTCCAGTTCACACTACAGGATTTGGTTGCACCCTGTAGCATACTGGCAAGGGGTCCTCAGGGACATGTGGCTGTCTGACCCCATGCTAAAAAGGTATTTCAGGACTGGTGAGTGCAGAGGTTGCCATCCACCCTTTGGATGTGCAAATAGCAAGCATTAGCACAACTCTCCTCCCTGGAGAAGCAAGAGAAACTAAAAGCAACTAAACCCACCTGAGGGTCTAATTAAAAGAAACCAAACCAGGCACTTCGCTTTGTTGCCCTTTCTATGCCAAATGTCTAGGACTGAATCCGCGCAGAAAACTGTCCCGTTTTCCAAATGCTTCCAAATTTTGCAAGGCTTTCTAGACTTTTTATCAATTGTAATCTGTCCTGGAACAGAGACGTCATCTTTAGGGGAAAAAGCACCACCTCATTTGAGTAGTATATGTGGGAAAACTCTCAATAAATCACTTTCTCATTACTAAATACTTCTCCTGTTTTAAAATCCAGAAAGGAAAAAATTAAGAAGGAAAAAGCTGAGATTTCAGAATGGTCACTTTCTGTGTTGAATTGGCAATCTAGAGACCCACTGGCCACCTCCTCATCCTTCATCCTTAGCCAACCACAGGTGAAGTCAGGAGCACCCAGCTTCTCTGACGTTTGCGATGCCTCCCTTAGAACATTTACCAACTGCTGTATTTTTTTCCACAGAGTCTCACTATTCGCTATAAATACTAAAAGAACAGGCCCCTTGTTCTCAGGCAAGAAAACACAGAAGCTTCATTTGTTGACTATTTGTAGCCACTATGCATTTTGTGTGCTTTATAGCTTCTTGAATGATTGTTTAATTGTGAATATATCGGCATGTGATTTGAGGTCAGCTGTTTGTTCCCTGGGTGGTACAGTCAATCCATAATCCTGACAGGGAGAAATCTCATTAAAGTTCAAGCTTCAGATTCTAGGCTATCAACATATAATCTCTAGCTCTTCAAATCCTATACGTCTCATGAAAACTTTCTCAAACTGTTTAATTTTCTTTGGATATGGTTTTTGCAGTACGCAGGCCTCTCACCGTTGTGGCCTCTCCCGTTGCGGAGCACAGGCTCCAGACGCACAGGCTCAGCGGCCATGGCTCACGGGCGCAGCTGCTCCGCGGCATGTGGGATCTTCCCAGACCGGGGCACGAACCCGTGTCCCCTGCATCCGCAGGCGGACTCTCAACCACTGCGCCACGAGGGAAGCCCAATTTTCCTTGGATATAGTTTTAAAGCAGTTTCCCTTTTCTTCATTGCTCTAAAAAAAATGCGGATTGGCAAACAGAAAAGAAGATTGGTTCCAATTTCTCCACCCAAAGATACAATTAATATTTCGATACATAGTCTTCTCAGCTGGTTGACAGAGTTCTTTGAACTAGCACCAAAACAAACTCAAAATAAGCTTCACCAGGGCTTTAAGTGTTGCCACATTCTTCAAAATCTTTTTTTAAAGCCAAAACCACATAAAGTAAGATTTTCTTTGATTTAACGTTTTCAGTTTGCCACCAGTATACAGCTCAAGTGGGCCTTCAGTCTCTGGGTAAACGGTGTGTTTAAGAAAAAGGTGGATTTCTGCTGTTTCAAAGCCCATTACAAGAATGACTTAACTGATCACTGATGTCCTGCTCCTCCCAGATTACCTGCCACCCCATCCCAGCACTTCTCAAACACCTGTTCGTGGATCCCTACTTGGGGATCTTTGGCCTCCAGTTTTGCCTCTGAGGGGTGAGAGAAGGGTCAAAGGAATAATACTGGAAGCAAATAAAACAATACTATAGTGGTCAACTCTGGAAAATTGGAACACAGGTGTTGGTTGTATTAGTTTCTATATTCTTACAGATATTTTTAAAGTTCTAAATATCAATAAAACTAAGCAAAAGATATGGTCCTTGTATTCAAGGAGTTCAGGGTCTGGTGCGATGCTCAATTACAGGACATACAAGATTTGCAAACAGATCATCTGTCTAGAGAGCCTTCTGACAGAGGTTAGTACAAAGTGCTAGACTCTAGCAGCTAGAGGAACATAGAGCAGGGAGCACCCGACCCCTCCTCAGCAATGTCTTCTTAGAGAATGTAGGAAGGCTTCTGTAAGGTGGAAAGCTTGACTTGAGGCTGGGAGGATGAGTAGTTCTCTGTGTTTTCAAGTGTGAGTAAGAGTGCGCTGCAGAAATAAAACCATGACGTGTGAAATCAGACTCTGAGACCATACTGCGTGCTTGGAGAAGAGGGCATATTTTCAGCATGACTGGGGTTGTTCTGTGTCAGCTCATGAGCTTGGAGAGGTGGGCATTTACTAGGTGGTGAAGAGTCCCACATGACAAGTTACCCAGTGGTTGATAAAGAACCAGTGAAGCAAGCGAAGGGCATAATGCAAATTTTGTGTTGGCAAAATCCTTCGGGGGCAGTGTGGAAGATAGATGGGAGGGAGGTGGAAGGGAGGCAGAGAAACCAATTAGGAGGCTCCTGCAATGATCTAGGTGAGAGATGATGAAGGTCTATAATAGGCCAATGGCAGAGGGGGAGCAGAGGACAAATGGGAGATCTTTAGAAGATAGAATCCACACTTCATGGAGACAAATTGGATGTGAAGGGAGGGAGAGGACAGAACTGAGAGTGATTGCAGGTCTTCTGACTTGCAGGTGGGTTGGATGATTGCGTAAATTCACTGAGATTGGGTGGAGAAGGAATGGAGAAGGGCACATGAGTAAAATTTGCAACATGCTGAGTTTGGGGAACCTGTGATACATCTTGGAGTTGCCCAAGAGACCACGAGGTACAGAGACTTGAGGTGAGTGTAGCAAGTGTGGTCTCTAGGCTAGAAGTAGACTCATCCATGCTGAACCATGGGGCTGAGGCCATGACTCTGCTGAAAGTGTTCTGGGAAGAATGAGGGAGAGAGAACAGAGGCTGCAACTCTGGGGATGCTCAGCGATTAAGAGGCTGAGGGGTGGTCCAAGGGGAAGAAGACTCGAAGAGAGTGATGATGTCAGTCAGTGTTGCATCTGTTAAAGGAGGAGATCACTTCAAGAAGGAAGGAACAGTCTCTAGGTTAGAGCTGGCAGACAAGCCATGTAAGAGTTGGTGTTGCCAGATAAAATACAGAGTGCCCTATATGATCATCCATGCCAGTAAATAAAGCCAAAACTAATAATAAAAAAAAGAGTGCCCAATTAAATTGGTATTTCAGATTGAAACAAAGTTTTTTTAGTATAAGTAAATCCTCTACTTTTATTTGCTAAATACAGCAACCCTAGTAAGATAAAGACTAAAATGTGCCTGTCAGTGTGGTAGCTAAAGCAGGGTCAGAGGATGGCAGGGAGCAGAAGCAGGAGGAGACTTAGAGGCAGTGCATGTGAACCAACCTTTCCAGAAATCAGGCTGTGAAGCAATAGGGTCAGGGTGGGGTTAAGACACAGAGGATTCTCCTAAGGGGAGCAGGCACTGTATACTTCATCCATAGCCACCCCCACCGGCCAGAAACCACAAGGTTCAAGGCCATGTCTTACCTGTCTTTGTAATCAAAATGCTGATCTGCCCAGACCCTTTCTCTTGTGCATCGGAAACTCAATAAGAGGTTGCTAAATTAAATCCTTAGACTGGGTTTTTCCATACCTGTAGTAAAGGACTAACGTAATCCAGGAGATACCTCACTTTCGCCTCTAGCTGAAAATTATGACCCAATATATTTGGGGCAAATATCGTTCATGTTTATCAGAATGACCCGAGAAACTGCCTCAGCTCCCCGTTTCTCCTTACCAGCAAACGCACCTCTGAGAGGCCGATCATCCCCTCTCTCTGCCTGCGGGTACACAGTAGCAACAGGGGCAGCTGGGAGTCTCTTAATTGCCTTGTGCTTGTCAAGGGGATGCAACTTTCCAGGTGAGTGAAACAGATTCTGAATATCTGGCTGAGGGGAAAACAAAATAAAACGAATCTTGCACCAAACCAGAAGAGTAAGTTTCTCAAGAGGCTTTCTGAGGCCAGTGGGAAACTTCAGTATCCTTCAGCTCGAGCTGACGTCCGCTGCACCGCGTGGCTCACACACTGCCTTTCCTCCTTTACACAGCTAAGTGAAATCCACTCACCCTGTCGGAGGAATAAACCAAACACAAAGACAAACCTATTAAAGGGCCGCTCAGCCCTGCCTTAAGTGATCGGAAGCAAGCAAGCAAATGCACAAGTGCTTCCCAAGACAGGTCTTTGCCATTTCTGCTCCTAACGCACCGTTGAGTCAACACTGGAGATGCCCTGGACTCTGCTCGGGAGGGAGGAAGGAGGCCCTGGCGCTGAAGTGAGGGCTCTGGGGCTTTGCACCTGCTATGGCACAGAAAGGAGGCCCCAGGATATGTCTGGAGGGGACAGGGTCTGGGGGTGCTTTCTGTTGGTGGAACGAAAAAGAAAAATGGCTTAATGGAAAAGCTTGGATTTTGAGGTTGGATTAGACTTGGATTCAATCCCTTACTCTAGTTTTGTGATACTGGGATCTATAACATGGTAGTTGAGAGCTAAGCTTTAGAGTTGGACACTTTTGGATTTAATTTCTAGTGCTACAAGTGGAACGACGATAACACTTTTCAAAATACCTTCCTTATATATTCTTCTTGCAGTCATTCTGCCTTTATGGCTCTAAGAAAGAGAATAAGATGGACGGCACCGCAAGAAGGAGGAGGATGCGACATAGGCACCATGCCTGTCAAACAGCTGGAGGGAAAGGAACAAGGAGACAAGGAGTGGGAGGCAGAAAGGAAAGGAAGAAGTGCCCAGAAGGTGAGGATTAGAAACCGTCAGTTCAGCTGAGGAAGATACCAGAGCAAAAGGCTGTGCTCCTCTTCCTGCCTAAGAGACTCTGGGAAGAGACTGCCTTAGAGGATCCCACACTGACCAGGGGTCAGCTCACAGCGTAGGCCTGAGGCAGGACTGCCCCCCAGCTTGGTGCTTCCCAGCCTGAGCCAGAAGCTCCTGGGGGCCCCCAGCGGGGAACGCAAAAGGTCACCAAGAGCTGAGGCCAGCAGGCCCGCCACAGGGGGAAGTAACCCAAAGCAGAGTCTGTGAGGAGGCCCACCCACACCGCAAGGGACAGGCCAAGACCCAGGTCTGCTGTATTGGTGAGAGCCAGGGTGCCGCTAAGCCAGCAGCAGGGAGGAGAGAGGGAGGGGAAGTCCATCGCACCAGCCGGGCCAGAGAACAGGCCACATGCTTGTGCGGCATGGACTTTGGCTGCAGGTGTGAATAGGGCCCTGTGAGCAGGCATAGTAGGGACTTAGGGCGGTGAGAACCTACAGAAGTGAACAAGGACCAGCCTTCTCAAGGGGCAGAGGGGAGGAGCAATAGCCTGGAGAGGGAGAGATAGCCTGGGAAGAAGTTTGAGCCTTGAATTATTTAAATACTTGTTCAAAAGAAACTGAGAAAACCAGGAAAAAATAAACACAAAGATAACATCTCAAAAAAAAAAAAATCCCTTTTACTCCCATTCTTCCTCAAAAAAAACACCCTGAGATCTTTGACTTGACAAATTTTGATATTTTTTTCCCGCTCCTCAGTGAGATTTGGGGCTCTAGAGGTCAAAATCATCAGTTATGGACAATAAAGGACCCCACCAGGTATGCACATTTGAAGTACAGTGTATAAACTTACAGCACCCCCCTCTACTAGAGGAGCTTTGTAAACCTGGGTTATCTTAACTTCTTTGGGCCTCAGCTTCCTCATCTACAAAATGGGAATAATACTACTTCGTAAGTGTTGTTGGGTGTATTAAATGAAATGATGCATGTGAAGCCGGTACAGTACTCAGCACATAATTGTGCGTGTTCATGGTTAGATAACATTATTACTTAGCTCCCACCAGCTTCATTTTCTACCACTGTAAACTGGGATTGCAATATTCATCTCACACAACAGGTTTGCAAATAGCATTACTTTCCCTTTCTCCTCTATTTCCTTTTCTAAAGAGCTACCAGTTATCTTATCTCGTCTTCTACCTAAATAAAGACATCTCTATTCATTTATTCAATCAAGACTGTTTTCTGGATTTCAGCTTCGTGCAGATCACTCTCTTGAGGGTTTCTGAGATGATACATGTACAGTATTTATCATTCATGGTCTGCTGGTTGAGGGGGGAGGGGGCAATATTTTTACATCTTTATCGTAGAAGGGAAAAATAATGAGTGGATAGCAAAAGCACTGCAGTAATTCAGAGGAGGCAGTGTTGATTACTAGTTAGAAGTCAGGGAATGCTTCCTGCATAACCTGGAATTTGAACCAGACCTTGAAGAATGAGAAATATTTAGGCAAGTGAAGATTGGGGAGGGCACAAGGATGTGTGTTGAGATGGGTGGGTAGTTCTGTGTGACCAGTTCAGAGAAGATGAAAGGTTGGGGAAAAGATAGGCTAGAGAGCTGGGTACAGGCCTGATATGATGAGCCCACGATGCTATTAAGCTAACAGTCGTCAACTTTTCACTTTCTCGTATTTCGTGAAAGGAAGGAGAAGGAGAAGGAACGAAAATGTATTGAGCTCCAGATACACGTGAGCCACTGCACAGGGACTATTGTTCTATGTATAGTATCTCTAAACCTCATGGCCATGCTGGAAGGTAGGTATTCACAGAGGAGGACACTGAGGTTCAGGGAGGTTAAGTAACTTACCTAAGATCACACAGCTAGACAGTAATCCACTGAGAATAAAATCTGGGCTTGCCTGATCCAAAACTAGTGCTATGAGACAAGGCCTTTAGGCCTTACCTGTTCTACCTGTTTCCTTGTGAAAGCATCACTTCTTTCCAGCTCCTGTGTTTAAGGAAGTGCTATCACCAATAAATTAGCAGTCAGGGTGAGCTGGAAGCATTCTGAGGGACTGAAACCCAATGGGGCGATGTTTTTGATTCCAGGATTCAGGGTCATGGAAAACTGCCAGAAGGATATGGGTCCTCTCCTCCTGCAAATGGCCCCATGAGTGTCCTGGCAATCTTGAGCCACCTAAGGAGAGCAGTGTCGGGGATGAGACTCAGCTTTGGAAGGTAATGGGAGCCTAAAGGAGGGACACCCAAGATACTTTCATCTTCTGTGTATTTGTGCTCCATTTAAGTCCCAGGGGATTACATTTTGAGGTGGATCTTAAGGCAGGATATATGATAGACTAATGTTTATTTGAGAAGTCTCAGAAATATGTGTCTCCCCAGCTGGAACCAACACAGCGAGACCCAGGAGAGTTTTGGTTTTGTACCATAAATCTTCTCTCTGGGGAATGAGAAACCAGATCTGACCTTGTGAGCCCTGGGGTAGTGACTGAGGCTCAGAGAGATAGGTTGACTTCTCCAAGCTCACACAGATGGGAAGAGGCAGAGTCAAGATGAGAGCCCGAGGACTGTGATCCTGGCTTCATTACTGTGCTGCTCACAGGAGAATAAACTCACCTAATCAGAGGACTAGAAAACAGTTTTACAATCTCAATGGCCTGTGGCCTGTGATTGTAAGAGAATCATAGAATTTTTACAATTAGAAGAGACAGTAAAGATCATTTCATCCAATTAACTCATTGTATAGATGAGAACACTGAGGTTCAGAATAGGAAATTGACTCGCCCAAGGTCACAACACTTAGTGGTGGGACTTGGCCTAGGTCACAGACACTGCCTAGGGTCAGTGCTCTTTCCACTGATGCTGAATAATATGTTCCACGGACTATTAACCACACCAACTCCCACGCCCCCATCCTGCCCACTCACATGTGGAGAGTCAAGAGGTCATCAATCACTACTTCCATTTAGACAGGCATACCTTTCTACTTTTATGAAGGAGATAAAAACACGTCCTAATTTCAAATCAGCCAGAGAAAGCAATTCCCCAAACATCTGGTACTTTTCTGGTTTGAAAGCCCCTACATTTTTTTCCGGCATAAGTCTTAGAAAGTCAAAGCAGAGAGTTGGCTCCCATGCTCCAGCTCATTTTACACGAAGCTCCCCAAATGCTAAACAGATTTACCCTCGGTGACAAGAACCTCCTCTCTGGCCAAAATCCTGCACCATTTTCCCACCCCAGTAATATGCATGGCCTCACAGCCATCTCCTGCAGGGGCAGCCAGCAAGCATCCCAGGCTGTCTCATGCTCTGTAACAAAATGCCTGGAGCCCACCTCTTTCCTAGTCTCCTTTTTCTAGGAGGGGGCCATGACTTGCTCCCAGGAACCCAGGCAGGGGCTGTTTCCCATCACTTCTTGCAATGAGGTATTTCATGGGGCCTGAGAGAGGAAATCAGGTCTCTGCTCCCCGTGGGATTAGTGCCATTCTCTCGTCTGTTCTCCCAGAAGGCCCTTTCTCTAGGTCTGACATAACTTTCTCCTCCAAGACAGGACCAGCGAGAATCCATTTGTGTTCCTGCCCTGCATTCCAGCAGAATCCCTCGGGCACTGTGGCTGGAAATGATTTGTGCAGGGAACTTGGCCAGCTTCTCTTTTAATCACTTACATACTCACAGATACAGGGAATCCTGCCACGTTCACCTGGGGGATGGAAGAAACCTTCCTCACTTTGCCAGGGTCTCCCTAAGTGATGCAATAAACAGTGAGTCTAGTCTCCAGGAAAGATGTTCTAAACAGCCTCCTTCTCCGAGGGTTAATTGTAAAATCAGTATCTTCAGGAACCCCTCCCCTTTCCTGGGAGCTTCTGCAAAGCAGACACTTCTCAGATAATATCCAAACATCCATTCACCCTGCAGCGCTTCCTGAACGCTACTCTGACTGGGGAGGAGGGGAGGGTGGAGCTGGGCCTGGAAGAAAGGGCAAGATTTGCTGAGAACATTTAGGCAGGGGGATGGTGGAAGCCGAGGCCTGGGAGAATGAATGATCTGGGGTGGGTGAGGAAGGGGGAGTCAGGGGGCAACTGGAGGGGAACAGAGGTCTTGTTGGGGAGGAGGGAGTGATGACTAGTCAAGGTCCCAACAGGAAACAGAGGGCACACCCAAGATGGGATAATTTGAAAAGGGTTTATTTGCAAACGTGTGGGTGTAGGAGAGCCATAAAGAATAGCCCAGTAAACCAGGCTCAGTAAGAACCAAGGCATTACACCTCTAGGCACAGAGAGACTGTGACTAGAACAGAGAGAGAGTGTGCGATAGAACAGCTGCCTTAGAAGAACAGAGGCCTCAGTCAAAGATGCAGCCAGTTCCAGGCAACCTTGCAGGGAGAGGTCCAGGCAGAGGCGGATTTACGATGAAACTGGTCAAGTTCAAGCTGTAGGGTTCAGAGTTGCACAGGCCCCTTCCCAGGCCTGGGAAGGAACCCTAGCAAAGTTCATATGTTCTATGTTTTTATAAATTTAGGGGGGGTAAATTTTGTAAAAGTAAGATATTTTTGATCCTAGTTTCCCTCTGCCACACACATCCTATGTTGGGTGGCTTTGGAGGCGTCACGGGCATTTTTAGGATCTGGTTAAGGAGAAGATGAGTTTGGGTTTGGTGTGATATATTTAAGTTGCTCACAGTCACTCTGTATATATTTAATTCACCGCTAGCTGTCCTCGTGAAGGAATGGCTTCCAGGAATACTCTTACCACCAACTCATCTGATGTCATGACTTGAAGGTACAGAGAGGTCAGCTGTAATAAGAATGTGTCCTTTGGTGCCCAGCATGGATGTATGTGGGTAGTGAAGAGAACAGAGGTTTGTGAGAGGAACCAGGGCTGGTCTGTGGCCCATCATCAGACATAAAATTTTAAGTCTAGAATTCAGTTCTCATTGTCAGTAGTATAACGCAGCACCTGCAACTATAAACACACCATACTATTTCTTTTTAAATGGAATTTCACATATTAGTTCTCAGATTCCTGTGTTTATAGCCTATAGGCATAAAAAAATTTCACATCATATCAAAATTAGCAACTTATTAAGACGAAGAAAGAAAATGCAAATATAATTAAAGGACCTTGGATTATTCGATAATCTTATTGATGGAGGAGTAAAGCATATGAACTCATTGGCAGAAGATTTACATTTCTTACTGCTTTGATACAAAATCCTGATATCTATGAAGATGTCCTAGATGGGGTTCCCTAGAAATGGCCTATGAAATGGAAAGTTGCATGTAACTTTTTTACCATGGAGAGCTCTCAGGAGTTCTACTTGTAAGGAAATGAGGATGGCAGGACTGGGAAAAGCCGACCAGAATGTGGCCCCAGCAGATCCTATATTCCAGCAGCTGAGGGATGGCTGCACTGACCCCATGAGGGAATCTGGGCAAAACCACACAGCACCCTCTATAAAAGATAACATAAAACTCATGGCATGCCACCACTATAATGGGGCCCAAAGGCAAGCTGGTTTATAAGTCTGAGCAATTCAAAGAGTATTTAAGATTAATTCCTGAACAAGAAAATGTGAAATGCTCTAAGTCTTAGTTATATATGGAAGAAAATGATAGAGGTCTTCCCAAATGGGACAGCAATCTCAGAATTTTACATGACATTACAAACGATGAGTTGTGAAACTGAAATTGTTCTACGTTACCAATATAAAAAGAATCCAATTCCAATCAAACCCACTAGGGGAAAGAATGGATTATATTTCCGTTCTTTCTCTAGAAAAATTTATTACAAAGTTGTCAGATGAAGAGGCAAAGAGTATGCTGCTGAAAACAGAACAATATTGCTACTTTTCTGCATTTGGTGATATTTTTGGTTTTTGTGGACCAATAAAATTGCAAGCTTCAGTCTCATAAAGCCAGCATCACACTTAGACCCAGAGGAATAAATACACTGTCATCACCCGCCCACACCACTCAGGTATCCCTCTGGAGCTCCCCAATAGCTGAATCCAACAGAAGCCAGAGGCTACTGTAGGATAGCCCCTGGGGTAGGGAGCAGGATGGAGAAGGGTAGTACGTATTGAAGACACCAGCCACAGCTAAGTATTATGGAACCAGGTTATGGTAGCCTTGACTGTCAAACTGAGCTTGCATTTTATTCATAGAAAGATGAAATCTGAAAGACATAAACATAAACTCATATGGAAGGAGCATTTAATCTGGGGTTGTAAAACATGCCTGTCACTCACCACTCACCAGCAGCCCACTAAGGCAAAGTCCTGAACCCACATACAGGCGGGAGGATGTGTGTGCTCCTTGTCTCCTCTCTGAGGCCTGGGGAGAGTGGGCTCCCAAGTTAGCCGTAGGGGAGGAGCCAGTGGAGAACACCATGAAGGCGAGATGCAGAGCACCGTCACCTTGGACATGACCCCTAATCAGAGGATGTGGTTACCCCTTTCACTATTTAGCAGTTCTTATATCCTGAATGTCCAGTTTATACCCCTCCCTCCTCCATGCTGTAAGCGAGGCCCTCTCTTCTTGTCTCTGCTTCACCTGGTCAGCTCCCAGCTGCAGCTCTGTGCAGCCAGTGCCAGATGCACACACAGAGTCAGATGGGCCACCACCCTTGGAGGGTAGGAGCCCAAGTTTGAGGTGGAAATGCCAGAACCCAATTCCTCTGTTGGCTCCTTTGTAACCTTCCTGGGTAACTGAAGTCCTGGCATCTTTCCCTGTTTTGCTGAGATCCCAAGAGATTCCATAATGACCCTCTCCTTTCCCGGTCCCACACCAAGTGCTCTCCTTGACGGATCCTTCCCATGCTTTGTCCTCCACCCAGAAACAGGGACTCCTGAATCTGCTATCTCCAGCCAGCTGGCCTTCCCAAGGTCTTTTTTTTTTTCTTTTAATTTTTATTTGATATTGGAGCATAGTTGATTAACGAAGTTGTGTTATTTTCAGGTACACAGCAAAATGTATTTATTGTTTGCCCCAGACAACCTCTCCCCTCTCCCACCATTAGGCAGTGAAATTCGTTGGCACTCAGGAAGCATTAGATAAATAAATGAACGCTTTTGCCTTGGTTTCCCTTTCTAGCTGTAACATTTACTATTCTCCCCTACTTCCCCTCCCCCCTCAGGCTAGTCAAACTCAAGTGCTTACTGTTATCGCTCATCTCCTCCCAAATTCTCCCCTCATCTCATCTGCTCTTGCACATACGGTTCTCCACTGGGCATCTTCCTATTTCACTTACTGGTTTACACATCTTATCTCCTCTACCAGACAGAGAATGCCTCCAGGACTCAGCTACGTATGAGTCATTTCTTCTCCCCAGCAGCTACTGACCTACAGTGGGCATTTATGAATGGATTAATGGACGTATCTGCCCTTCAAAGCATGAAGTTCTTTCTTCTTGTTATGGGTTAAGTATATATTTAAATTACACACGTGATTCATGGTTACATTCCTACGGTAAAACACTCAAACAATATAGATAAAACTAAACTCCCCTTTGCTTACCTCCAGTCCCAGTTCCCTCCCCATTTATATATCTATGCAATGAAGGTGTAATATAGTTTTGTGGGATTTTTTTTTTTACAATAGAGCTATATTATATAAATTATTTTGCAGCCTGCTTCTTTCACATTACAATATGTCAAAAGTATCTTCTCGTCTTTCTAAACACAAATGGATTCTCGCTGGTCCTGTCTTGGAGGAGAAAGTTACGTCAGACCTAGAGAAAGGGCCTTCTGGGAGAACAGATGAGAGAATGGCACTAATTCCAGGGGGAGCAGAGACCTGATTTCCTCTCTCAGGCCCCATGAAATACCTCATTGCAAGAAGTGATGGGAAACAGCCCCTGCCTGGGTTCCTGAGAGCAAGTCATGGCCCCCTCCTAGAAAAAGGAGACTAGGAAAGAGGTGGGCTCCAGGCATTTTGTTACAGAGCATGAGACAGCCTGGGATGCTTGCTGGCTGCCCTGCAGGAGATGGCTGTGAGGCCATGCATATTACTGGGATGAGAAATTGGGGCAGGATTTTGGCCAGAGAGGAGGTTCTTGTCACCGAGGGTACAGGAAATCTGTTTAGCATTTGGGGAGCTTCGTGAAAAATGAGCTGAGGCATGGGAGCCAACTCTCTGCTTTGACTTTCTAAGATTTATGCCATTGAGCTATTGAGAATACTTCTACTTCCCCCATTTTCTTCTCCTTATCCCAAGAGCCTCTTGGATGCTTTTACTCTGTATGCCCTGCCCCCAACACCTAGGTTTTGCTGAAGTAGCATGGTACTTTTCTTTCTAGATCTCATTAGAATTTCCTTTGCAGTATTTTACCTCTATTTTAAGAATTCTTATTCAGCATTACACATTTCCAGTCTATCACTATCCATTTATACTGAACTATATATATGTGTATAAATCTATGCACATGTATACATATATACAAATATGTGTGTGTATATATATAGGTAAGCATGTATATATACATGTGTGTATATGTATATATAAGGAAACATGATTTATTGCTCACCCCTGTTTCCTCTCTTCTCTAATCCATTTGATTTTGGTCAGAGTCTTTTTTTGTGTGTGTGGTACGCGGGCCTCTCACTGTTGTGGCCTCTCCCGTTGTGGAGCACAGGCTCCAGATGCGCAGGGTCAGCAGCCGTGGCTCACGGGCCCAGCCACTCCGTGGCATGTGGGATCTTCCCGGACCAGGGCACGAACCCGTGTCCCCTGCATCGGCAGGCGGACTCTCAACCACTGCGCCACCAGGGAAGCCCGGTCAGAGTCTTTTTGAAACTATTTTCTTCAGAGAGTGCTATAATTGTTGGATCCTTGCATATCTGTAAAACCAAACAAAACTAAACAAAATATATATATATATATATCTCAACTTCTGTGGGTGAATAATGTCTTCAAAGTTCATCCATGTTGTAGCAGTAGCATGTGTCAGGATTGCCTTCCTTTTCAAAGTTAAATAATAGTCCATTTGTATGTATATACCACATTTTGTTTGTCCATTCCTCTGTTGATGGACACTAGGGTTGTTTTCACCTGTTAGCTATTGTGAATAATGCCATCACCCAGCTTTAACAATGATCAACTCAGAGGCAATCCTGTTTCATCTGTAACCCCACTGTTTTCCCCTTCCATATTATTTTGATCTGAATGGGGTATTTTACAAATTATATTTTCTATTTGGTTGAAGATCATTCCCAGGGAGAATCAGAGTCTGGAAACCAACAATATTTCACCCCAAATAACTTAAATCTGTTTGGCATAAAGATGAAGTGCAGATGAGGTGGGAAAGCTGCCACAGACATGGTAGATGAGGAAGGAGAAGTAGGTCAGAGAGTGGCTAAGGCTGATCATATGCACTTCAGCTGCTCTCCCTACTGTCACCTCCTTCCCCCTCAAACCTCTACTCCCCACATGCCAGAATCAGGAAAGACTCCAAAGCTCACAGACCGCTGCAACCATCCTGGCTTTGGGGACCTCAGAAAAGGCTCTATAAATCTCTGTCCACTTGTCTACGGCCAGGGCATTTTGCTTTGGCAACGCTAGGGCTCAAGTCAAGCTATGCCTTGAGCTCACCGACACTGCCTTGGGAGCCAAGGTCTATTCCTGGAGAAGAGATTAGTGGAAATTCCTCCGGAAGAAATTGGCTGCCTGTGAATGCCAAGAGATGTCACTAGATAAACTACCTGGAAACAAGAGTTCGTATGTTCGTTATCACTTTCAAATTATGCTGAGCACCTGAGTATGGTACAACTTAAGTAAAGTAACTTGGCCTCTGTTGAGCCATCCTCCAGAGCACAAGGAGGCTCTCTTCTGGAACTCACCTTGGAGGTGTGTTGTCCCTTGCCTTTGTTACCTTGAGAAATGAAAACTTGTGCTAAGGGAACATGGCAGTAGCTGTTGTGGAAGGGCCCGAATTTATCTTCCAAGTGGCCTTGGAGAAAAACACAGTCATTCTCACCCTCTCTTAAAGGTCCCTTTACTGATGGTCCCCAGTTTTCTCTTCCTAACCCCATCAGTATCATAAATATCCCCTTAATATTCCGCAGGGACAGCTCAAACCTGGGATACATTCAAAGGAAATCACTGCAAGCAGAAAATCTTTTGGTCTCTTCCCCCAGGTCAGTAGCCCTGTCCTCTCCTCTCTTTTCTACTCTGCTGGTCTGAGATTTCTCTCCATCCTCAAGAGGGGCATCAGTAAGTGTGGGTTCGCCCAGAGTTCGACATGAACATTGTCCAACAGGAGCTGAAGCATCTGGGGCCTGTTTGTACCTCAGTCAGTAGGCGTGTGTCTTGAGCTGGTGACATGAAGTTGCTCTTGGGTGTCAGAGAGGCAGCATCCCGCACTGCAGACTCGGGACATGCATCTACCACGTCTACTCCATTGGGCTTTACCCCATCTTTCTACTGTCTCTCTGATAAACATGGACCTATCACTTCTCTTCCCTCAGCCTCTGTTTTTTGATAAAATCAGGGGATTGAACTGGATGGTCCCAAAGTCCCCTTCTCGCTCTGAGTCTGTGAAAAAACTCACAAACCCTGGAAATTAGAAGCACCTCTTTGGCTCCAGGCCCTAACTCCAGAGGCCACCTGGGCCAAACATCGAGGTGGGAGGGAAGTGGGAGCTCCAGGTGGGGTTTCCCAAGGTGGACTCTTGGAGGTGCTTTGGCATGTATGAAAAAGAGACTGGAGAACGTGGAGCAGCAAACGAGCCGATCCAGCCTGGGGTGGGCTCGGGGGGCTACCTGGGTTAGAAAGGCTCGTTCCTGATAGCGTTCCTGGAACACCACTGCATTTAGGTGGCTGTGGATCTGAGGCCCAAGCTGGACTTGGGGCCAAAACAGCAAAGAATCCCTTTTCTTCCTGCCTTAAGGCAGCTGCAGAGATCAACCAGGATCTAGGATCAAAAAAGGACTCACAAGATTTAGAACCCAAGGAGGACCCCGACGGAAGCTGCAATAAGGAATGTCCAGGAGAGGACAATGGAGACTCCTCACATATTCTAAAGAGGGCTTCGCAAGCTTTAACACACATTGGAATCCCCTTTAGGGCTTGTTGAAACACAGAGTGCTGGTCCCACATCCTAGATTCTGATTCTGTAGGTCTGGGGTGGGGACAGGGAATTTGCATGTCTAACAAGTTCCCAGGGGATGCCAATGCTGCAGGTCTGGGGGCCACTCCTTGAGAATGACTTTATTACAGAGACAGAGAGATGTCACAGGTGAGTGGCGAAGAGCTCAGCTAGCAGCTCTGCCCTTTACCAGACGTGTGCAAGCTACATAGCCTCTCCAAACCTGCTTCTTCATCTGTAGTTTGGGACTGATAATAAGTGAGGAGTGGAGAGGAGATACACCTAAATAACTCGGAAAAGTTTCTGGCACAAAGTGAATGCTCTGAAACTGTTAGCTCTCTGTGCCTCTCAGCACGGTGACTGATGAATGCAAAGCCTCCAGCATGTGGAAAGTGGTCAGTAGTGGTTGTTTTATACATATTATTAGGCTTGTGCTCAGGCACAAGTAAAAGAAACCAACTGGAGTGGCTTGAATAATTATTTTAGCTTTCCAGACTCTGTGGTAGGGATGGCAAGAAAAAGGAGGGGATCTCTCCCTCCTGTCAGAGGAGCCCAGCGGTGAGCAGTCCAGGGCAGGAGTGGCACCGCTTCAGGGACCTCTCAGAACCCAGATTCCTACCACCTCCCTGCCTGACTTGTTTTTGTCCTCATGGTTGCAGAATGGCTGCTGTACCTCCAGTCCTCATTCCAGGCAGGAAGGGGGGCTATGTGAAGGACAACAAGGCAAACACTTTCTCCTTGTGATGTTTGCCTTTATATTCTCAAAGGGAAGTCCTCCCAGGGACTGCCAACATCTCACTGGCCTCATCTCATTCGGCTAGGGATGACCATCTCGTGTGGCCATCCTTAGCTGCCGAGGAGGCTGGGAAGTTAAGTATTTTAGCTTTTCTGACTCTATGGTAGAGATGGCAAGAAGAAAAGAGGTTGAAGTGGGTGTTGAGAGAGCCACTCAAGGTATCTGCAATTTGATTGTTCAAAGCTGTGAAAACTATGGCCAGTTCAGTGAGCCATGGGAGTATGAAGCCCACAATTCATCCTATGCCCTTAATTGACTCTGCGTGTGTGTGTGTGTGTGTGTGTGCGTGTGTGTGTGTGAGAGAGAGAGAGAGAGGGAGAGAGAGAGAGAGATCTTGCTATTTCTCTTAGAAAACTTATGTCGCGGGCTTCCCTGGTGGTGCAGTGGTTGAGAGTCCGCCTGCCGATGCGGGGGACGTGGGTTTGTGCCCCAGTCCGGGAAGATCCCACACGCCGCGGAGTGGCTGGGCCCGTGAGCCATGGCCGCTGAGCCTGCACCTCTGGAGCCCGTGCTCCGCAACAGGAGAGGCCACGGCAGTGAGGGGCCCATGTACCGCCAAAAAAAAAAAAAAAAAAAGAAAACTTATGTCTCTCTGTCTTGTAGGATAATTTGTGAGCAGGCCTCCTGTTCCTCATCCCTTCTCCATCTCACATCTACCCCTGCAGGCCAGGAGCTTCCCCAGGTTCATGCTTTTCTAGACTACTCACTAGACCAGACACCATCGCAGCATTTGAGACAAACTATGCACAAGGCACATCTGCAGCCCAGCCGCCATGAAGCTTAAAGCCTAGCAGGAAACACATTAAAAATTAAAATGAAAAAGCATTAACATTATTTTTTAAAGTCCCTAAATAATAGGGACCTGCTCGTGAAATTAAATTGAGTGTAGTTTATTTGATCAGAAAAGGGAGTCAAATTTACCATCAGACTTCCTCCAAAAAGCTTTTTTAAGGAATCCCTCATTCTGAATACCTGGCACCTAGTAGGCCCTCAAAAAACATTTGTTGACTGTTGAACGCCCCTCCCTCTTTGAGTACCTATTTGGTCTCCCTTCCTAGAGTGAATAAGCTCTTCTGGGGCTTCCCTGGTGGCGCAGTGGTTGAGAGTCCGCCTGCCAATGCAGGGGACGCAGGTTCGTGCCCCGGTCCGGGAGGATCCCACATGCCGCGGAGCGGCTGGGCCCGTGAGCCATGGCCGCTGAGCCTGCGTGTCTGGAGCCTGTGCTCCGCAACGGGAGAGGCCACAACAGTGAGAGGCCCGCGTACAGTGAGAGGCCCACGTACCGCAAAAAAAAAAAAAAAAAAAAAAAATAAGCTCTTCTGGGTCAGAGCTCTGTGTCTAGTTCAGCACTGGCACACAATCGAAACTCAGGGAATATTTGTGGAATGGAATGGAATGGAATCAAGTGTATGTCAAATGAAGACTGCCAAATTAGCAATTGGGCCCAAATCCACTTTGGGTGTATATTCTCTGGGTCACTATTGTATTATTAGAGTAATGAATTCTTTTAAACCTCATGAACTTTTTTTGTGGGTGAAGCCACAGCCTTATCCTGTCACCACATACACATCTTGTCCCCGTGAGGTCACTGCAGGGAGAGATCAACTCCAAGAGTCTCAGCAGGTTTAAACATCCCCGAGTGGGTGTGGCGTGTTGCACTGCCTGGCTGCCTTTCAAGCCACCCTTTTCTCCCCTCTTGTTTGCAGAAACAATGGCTATGAATGGGACTCTTCTCTCCACTGAAAGAAGTAAGGAAGAGTCTACAGATAGATGGACCAAATGTCTTTTTTTTTTAACCTTTTTATTTCTGAAGTTCTCTCTGACCTGAGAAGTGTAAGGCACACGCACTCCTCCTAATCACTGCTGATCAGAGGAGCAGCTACATTTGGGAGAAGGTCCCCCGGGAGCCCTTCCTTCCCTTCTTAGACCTTCGGGTCAAATCTAGTGAACAAAGTATCCTGCCACAATAATGAGAATGATGTCAGTTTTATCCCAATTCAAAGAAAAGAAAAAAATACTAGAATTTTATCAATCGCAAATTTTTCTTCCATACCTTTTTCTTAAGCTTTTAATATCTGGTTTTTGTTTTTGTTTTGACCACTGGTAAGATGCAGCAAATGGAGTGTTTCCTGAAGCTCCACAGACATCACTGTGGGCCTTTGCTACCTAGACTGATCGGAACAGCACTGCTCCCGGACATGCTGAGAATCCACATGCTGCCTGGAAGGCAGGGAGGAGAGGTGAGCTTGACCAGGTGCTTCATTGTCTCCAAATATTCCTATCAATATATTCGGATCCACTCACAGAAAGGACACTCAGGTATGAAAAGAACCATTTCCACGTGACTAAAAGTTTTCTTCAGGGTGACAATGGGGCAAGCATGCAGCCTGGAATCTGATGGTCCTAGATTCTAATCTTAGCTCTTCTACTCACTAGTTGTATAACTTTAGGCAAGTTATACATCTGTAAACTTCACCTCTCTGAGCCTCAGTTTCTCCATCTGTAAAATGGAGAGAGGACTACTTACCTAGGATTTTTGGTAGGATTGACCAAGATATTATATTATACAAAGAGTGGCTGATAGTACCCCTGACCCAAGAGAAATGGCCCTTATTATTACTCTGATTCGTATATTGGTTGCTGGGTGGCAATTTTTTTGCGGTGGTGGTTGTGGGGGGGAGTGGGGGATGAACTGGCCACAGGTGTGTACAGTCAGAAGCCCGGGACTCAGCTGCCCTTTCAAGTTATGGGGCTCTGCATTGCTATACCTATTATAGCTTCAGTAATTCTTTACCTATCCCTCAGCCCCAGCCCCACTCCCTCCAGCTCACTTAGAAAAAGCAGAAACCTGTGGTTTTCCAGCTGGCGTTTTGTTCAGACCCTGGTTTCTAAAGGTCTTTCCTGCCACTTGGAAGGACCAAAGAATACAGAGAATGAGAACACTGGCTCCCTGGGAGGGAGACACAGGGATTCACGGATTCGCGGACACAGCACGTAATCACCTTTCCTCTGCGTCTCCCAGGATGAGTGGAGCCGCCCAACACTGTCGCTTATTTTTTTTGTTGTTGTTAGCATTTCTTAACACCTTTATTGGAGTATAATTGCTTTACAAATGGTGTGTTAGTTTCTGCTGTATAAGCAAAGTAAATCAGCTATAAGTGAATGCCTCAGAGCCTGCTGTGCATGCCCAGAATGCCCTGGTGCCAGAGACAGTCTTCACGTGGCCAGAGGGCAAGTTCCAGCAAAACCGTTGTGCCCACCTGACACATGGGCCTGGCCCAGTGTTCACCTTGCTCTGTTCTGTGGAGCCTCTGGGAGGCCCTCGGTCCTGCTGGAGGTACAGTCTGGGCAGCTTTATTCAAGGATGAGAGAGAGACAGAGACAGCAAGAGCTGATCAGAGAGAGGCCAAGAGAGACTGAGGATGAAAGAGACAAAGACTGAAAGGGAGGCACAGAGAGAGACAGAGGGACAAAGAGATAGGAGAGGCAGAGAGAGAGAGACAGGGACAGAGACAGAGAGGCACAGAGAGACAGGGAGAAACAGACACACACAGAGACACCTAGACACATGCAGAGGGGCGGAGAGAGACAGAAGTGTAGAGAGGCAGCTACAGACACAGAAAAAGAGACCTTCAGAGGGAGAGGGAGAGAAACTCCGTTTTGAGGGAGATGAGGCTGGAGAAAGAAGCCAGACTTGGGGGTAAGCAGGACCAGCGGGGCTCCCTGGGGAGATGTGTGCACTTCGCACCCAGGAGTCCTCGTGCTGAAGTGGTTTCTTAGTTCTCAGCAGCCAGCTGAGTGTCATGTCATGTTCAGAGGATATGCTTCAGAAGCAGCCTGGGCAGATGTACAGGGACAGCTGGCCTTTGGCTGCGGTTTACAGCTGCCAGCCCTTCACTCCACGGGCTGGTGGCCACAGGCAAGGCCTAGGAGCTCAGGGTAGGCTCTCCCCACGGCTCCCCCTGGGACCATGACATAGACCTGCAGCCCCAGGCAGCCAGGGCTGACTGAGCTGAGGGAGAGGAGTGGTCTCCTGCACAGCTGGGTATCCATCAGTCAGGAGCCTGCGGGGCCACTGGGGCTGCAGCCTGCAGCGGCTGGCCGGGCCTGGGGGCCCTGGCTCTGGGTGCGGGCCTCTGCTGTCATCTCAGGAATGGGGGGAGCAGCCAGTCCATTTCCTAAGCAAACCCCTCGCCCTCGGGCATGCATGTGTCCGGGTAGATTTAAACATTTTCCAGTCTGCTGGGGGAATGGCATCTCTTAAGCAGAGAGGACTTAGTAATTGAAGTCAGCTGTTGCAGAATTTCCCCATTTCCCAACACAGCGGGGCAACGTGCTTCACCTAGGAAATCCTGGCTGCTTTCAGTATGGAACCTGCTGGAGGCCCCAGAGGCAGGGACCCTGGGCAGGGGAATCACCCTCAAACATCTGAAATGCTAAGAGATCATTTTGGGGCCCCTGTTCCCAGAGCCTCTCCCTCGCTCCTTCCAAGTTCTCACTCCCCGACCTGTCCTGTGTGCCCCTAACCCCTGCCTGCTCCCCTTGTGCTCTGAGGACCACGGAGGCTTCTCTTCCTCCACCCTTGCTCTCCTGGCCTCACAGTGTTTGCCCACTCCCACCGCACAGGCTCTTTGGGAGCTTGTCTTTGTCCCTGGGACCCTACTTCGGGTGACTGGCTCTCTTGTGGGCCAGACCCAAACGTGGATGGGGGCATGAGGCATTGTCTCGAGGCTCCAGGAGATGTGCTACCATCTCCCTCTTACAAAGGAAGGTGATACCCTTTGACCCGGGGTCCTCAAAGTAGAAGTTGCAATACAAACAAACTTATCAGAGAAATCAAAGCCCATCTATGGATTACGAAACTGGGCCCAGGTAAACGTGCAAGATGATTGCATTCCTGTGCCTGTTCTTAGGGCATTTGAAGCGGCCAGCGCTGTCAGTTTACCAAGCAGGAGGCCTGTATGGGACCTCGGTGTAGTGTTATAGCTGGGTCAGATGCACCTTGGGGACCTGGGGACCAGCCAGAGAGCTGGCACAGCACGTGGCTCTGTCAGCAGGCCGGCTCAGAGCCCTCATCAATACTAGCAGTCTTACTTTCTGTTTCCATTGTACTTTAGTTGGTAAAGTATTTTTCCTGTTCATTACCATATTGCATTCTCCCCCACAATCCTTAGGAGGTAGGCAATCCCCTTTTTGCTCCACAGGTAAAGGAAGTGGGGATTGGAGAAGTGCATAGCTGCCTCAAATGAATAGTGCCCGAGCCATGACCCAACCTGGATCGTCAGGATTCAAAAACCAGGGGTGCTCTCCATTCTGGCCGCTTTCATGGTGAGACACTGTCCAGCCCCTGCCAGCATCCTATCTCCTGTCCTTTATTTTTCTCTGCAGAGGAAAAGCCAAAGAGGCAGGAGAGGTCTTGCCTGTCATTCCCCAGGGTGTTAGACAGTCCTAGAACCATGCAGAAAACTTCCAGCCTGAAGGCTCCTTTTGCAGCTGACTCGCAGTCCTCCCCGCCCCCCCCAAACATTCAGGCACCCTGCCCTGCACATGGGCCAGAAAAAAGGCACAAATCCTTGGCCACAGAATGAGCACAGGCCACTGGCTCCAGGGTGACACAAGGGGACGGGGGGATGAGGGAGATATGTTGTACCTTGTTGCTGGTTACCGCTGAACTGTAAGAAAGCTACTGCTCGGAGGTGTGTGGCTCGGACCCGCCCCTTTGCTGAAATCTCATTAATACTGGTAAGTGTTTCCAGCTGATTCTCTGGGAGTTTCTAATGATAATTTTCTCTCCTTTCCAAGAATTCTACTCCTTATCTCTATATCTTCATTCTTGATTTTAATGAGATTATGTCTAATGCTTTACAGTTAAATATTATGTTTGCTACAGTCATGAGAAGCACGGGTTGCATTTGATTGTGTTGAGGAAGTATTTTTCTATTCCTAGTTTCAAAAAAATGTTTTTAACAAGTCAGTGTTAAATTTCTCACAGAGATTTAGCGGCTGCAAAATGCCTTGAGCCAAAGGACTGGATCAAGAAGAATGTCTGTTGGAGTATGTTGTGGTTGGCAGTGCAACCGTGGAGGTCTGACAGCTTTTGCCAAGAAGACCTGGAGAGACATGGCTCTGCTACTTGTCACCCGAGAGACTTGGGAGGTCACTTAACCTCTCTGAGTCTTAATCACCTCATCTGTAAAAGGGGATAAATAATGGCCTCCACCTGCTCGTTTTATGAGGCTGAAGCAAGATGGTATGTGTGAAGCACTGAGATGGCCTGTCTCCAAGATGCCCCTAATAATCTCTGCCTCCTGATGCTGATACCGTATGTAATCTCCTCCTTTAGAGCATTAGAAGTGGTCTGTGTGACCAGCAGAATACCGCAGATGTAATGGTGTGTCACTTCTAAGGCAGGGTCATAAAAGGGCATTCAGGTTCCCTACTTGGTTACGCTCCTTCTGGGTCACTTATTCCTGAGGGAAGATCACGTGTTGTGAGCAGCGCTATGGAGAGGCCCACAAGGTAAGGAACTGAGACCGGCTGCCAACAACCATGTGCGTAAGCCGTTTTAGGAGCAGATCCTCCAGCCCCAGGCAAGCCTTCAGAGACAGCAGCTCCAGCTGACATGTTCACTGCAACCTCAGAGACCCTGAGCCAGGACCATGCAGCCAAGTCGCTCCTTGATTACTGACCCTTGGAAATTAATAAATGACATAATAAATGTTCTTTGTTTTAAGCTGCTGAGTTTGGGGGTATTTTTTTACACAGCAATAGAGAACTAATACAAGTTACTAGCCTATAGTCAGTGCTCAATCAAGGTTATCAATTTCATCAGAATTAGTATTAATGAGCATTCGAGTTACTACAAAATAATCCAGTTGACCCTAACATTGAAAACCAATGTAAAAGTTTAGCAAAAACCTCCATTCTTCAAAAGATCTTTCTTGTTATTCAGGCCTTAAATTCTAGCCACGTCAGGATTTCTATTAAGCACACCTGGCCTCAATTACACAAAAAGAGTTAAATGAAAATGGAAAAGAGTTGCACGAAAATCAGTTCATATTTTAGGGAAAATAATTTTGCTGAGAAAGTCACTTTGTTGGTTTCCTCACATGTGAATTGAAGAGGTTGGAATAGATCTGTCCTGTCCAAAATGGTAGCTACTGGCCTTGTGTGGCTATTTACACTTATATTTAAATTAATTAAATTTAAATAAAGTTACATATCAGTTTCCCAGTTGTACTAGCCACATTTCATGTGCTCAATAGTCACATGGGGCTAGTAGCCACAGTATTG
Organism: Phocoena sinus; assembly: GCF_008692025.1. NCBI lineage: Eukaryota > Metazoa > Chordata > Mammalia > Artiodactyla > Phocoenidae > Phocoena > Phocoena sinus. The sequence goes on along the minus strand of NC_045766.1, from coordinate 71,764,403 downwards.
GCACAGAGAATGTTTTCATCATCACAGAAAGTGCTATTGGACAGCTCTGGTCTAGATGTCTAGTGAGGGGGGGTATGTGGCTTGTGTGGAGCACCGGCACAATTCCTAGGCCATACTAGGTTCTCTTTCTTTCTTTCTGCCTCTTCACAACTCTGAGGCAGGCGCAGCTAGGCCTTTGTCTTGAGGTAGCAACTCACCTTGCAAAGAACTTTCGCACCCTCACTTGCTCACCGTCATTTCAGATTTATATGTTACTATTACAGTTGTCTTATCAAATTGGGTCCCGTATCTCCAATACCAGTTCTACAATTCCAACTTGATGTCTAGTTGGCACCTCAAAAATGCACAAAACCAAAGTCACTCATTATCAGCTCCAGTCAGCATGTCCTCTGGACATCCATGTTTCATCCACGGGACCTCCACCCTCCCTTGGAGGACTTCTCTTTGATTCTTCTCTCCCCTTGCCATGTTGGGTCTCTACCGACCACTTAACCCAGATCAAGTTCTTTTAATTCACCTTTCAAACTACTTTTTGTTCCTGTTTCCTCCTCTCCTCTCCTGCCAACACCCTATTTTGGGCCCCCATCATCATTGCTGCATGACTGGCCTTCCAAGTGTCTTGCTTTGTTAAAGACCCAGTGGAAAATCAGGAATGCAGCTTGGAAAGAAATGCAGACTGGTCATGTGGGGCCAGAAATAGGGAGTCTGCAAAGAAGTCAGACACAGGAGAATGACTTGGGGGAACAGTGAGTGGGCCACCATGATGTTCATTTCTAATGACAAGCTATCTGAGTAGTTGCCAGGGGAAAAGTGAGGCCCCTGAGAATCTCTAAAACACAGAGAGGTGAGGCCGTGCACATGTGTATCAGTGACCCTCTCATCCCTCTCTACTGTTCAACTGCTCCCCTCTCACGCTTTAGCAATCAAATCCTACTCTTTTATCACTCACTCATTCATTCATCCATTCAAGTAACACTTCCTGTACCTCTAACCTGGCTAGGGCTCTGAGTTGGACTTTGCTGTTCAGGACCCAGAGAAAAATAAGAGGTGTATTCTGCCCTCTGAGAGCTCACAATCCATTTGAGAAAAGTAGGTGGGTAGTTGGAGGGCCAAGGGATCCCAGAGAAGAAGTTCTCATTTTCTCCTGCCTATATCTTGCCCCCTCAAAAGGGACTCCGTGAACTTAGCAAGGCCTTAAGAGAATAGAGTCTAGAGGCTGATGTGCAGCTGAGCAGTGCACAACCTGCGCAACTGCTCATGGAGGGCCTGGTGCTGATCTAGGTAAAGTATATACCATAAGCTGCCTGGAGGAGCAGAATCAAAGGGGTGGGTGGGAAGTCAGGAACCAGTGCTTAAGGGGGATGAGGTCCAAGTGACTTTTGCCAGCCTATAATCAGGAAACCAGCCCAGGAGTATGGAGACAAGAATAGGAACAGGACAAAGAATGGCACATTACATGGACAATGGGCAAAGTTTTGGCTGGGAGTATTGAGGGCTATTTCTCAGGAGGTTTGACTTCCTGGTGCAGAGACATATGAGTGAGGGGGTAAAAGAGAATTTTTTGTTTGTTTTGTGGAGGGGTGTCATTTTTTTCTCTTTCTTTTCTTCTTACCTACAAATCTGTATGGCAACGAAGGAGAGAACCAGAACTAACAGTGGAAGTTACAGGGGTCGAATTGCAGCAGAACAAAAAGAGGAGACTGCTAATACAGGCAGAGTTCACTCACAATGGGAGGGGCCATCTGGGGCTGGTGAGCTCTAAGTCATTTAAAATGCTCAGACAGAGAAAGGCTGGGTGGTCTCTGTCGGGGATGGTGTATGTAGGGGGTCGTGGGGTGGGTGGGGAGTGATTTCTGCTGACTAGGGACTCTGAGGTGCTTCCAACTCTTACAGTGTATGAAGTGTCGAGTGCCGTGTTTGCCAAGTGCACCGGGATAGCCAGGGATCTGTTTAACAGTCTGAGGACAGGCCTCGACTCAGTAGGGCCTTAGAGCATGTGCGTGGATACTTCTCAGTCGTTGGCATGTTTGAGCAAAGATTTTCTTCTGCCCTTTCTCAGATCTCCGGCCTCATAGGACAGAAAAGGAGCCAGGGGTCCAGTGGGAGAGTTGGGTGGCTGAGAGTCATCGCCATGCTGGCACCTGGCCCAGGGCATCAGGCTGGAAGTGTTTCCATGTCCCAGGTGGAAGGTGGGGGGCCATGGAGCGAGGGGCAGGCAGGGAGGGTAAGGCTGGAGAGGATTATATAGAGAAGCTGTTTGGCCATATCCCTGTCAGAGCCACAAGCCCATAAAACACATTTGTGTGGATAAGAAAAAGGCACTCCCTGCTCCAGGAAGACAGCAACCCACAGTCTTTTGACTTGACAAGAGGAGGAGTTTGGGATTTTAGCTCCCACTTACTCTCTCTTGTGCAGTGGTTAACATGAACCACCATACTCAGTGGCCCTCATGCCTATCCCCTGCCTTCTCCAAGCTGTGTCTCCTGGGTGCTATGAGCTCAGGACTGGGATGTAGAAGAGAACTGGATCAATCAATGAGAATGAGTGGAAACTCAAGGAACAGTTCCATGTAAGAAATCAGCCATCTGGAACACAAAGCCACGCAAAGCCAACGTCTAATATTAGGACTGATGTCAGCTCTTCTAGGCCTTTCCCAGAGCTGCAGAGCACAGGGGAGGCTGAGGACAGAGGGAGACCTTGCAGGAACAAGTCCCCAGACTCTTTCTTCCCTCACCGGTTCATTAAATGCTCTTACTCCTTTACTTGCACTTAAATACTTACGTGTTAAATAGTTTTTGATTTATGTATATGTTTAATCTATGCCTTCAATATATGTCCCTAATTTCATTCTCTGTCTTGAATTCCAAGTTCCTAGAAAGTACACTGCCTTACATGATTAATATTGCTCAGTAAAATGCTGGGCACATTGCTACCTGGTGCTATGCGAGGATAACAATGATAATAAGTTCAAATCCCACATTCCAGACTTCCTATCATCTGACCCTCCCCCAACCTACTCCCCTCCCCACACCCCACTGTTTGGTTTTAGCATCTGGTACAACAGCCAAACTGGCTTACGTTCCTTGGGCATCCCATTTCCACGACTCATCTCAAGCTAGTTCCTTCATTTGCCTACCCTTATCCCCCTTCTCCTATCCCTGAGTGTCCAAATGCAACCCATCTCTGGAAGATCTACTCTAATACTGTTCCTTATGATATACTATTCCTTATGCAGGAGTGATCTCACACCTTCGCTCTCCCATGATACTTCATGTCAACTTTTTATGGATCTAACTACATACTACCTTGTATCATTGCTCTCTGAACAAATGACTGCTTCCCCTGATAATCTGGGGCAGAGGCTGTGTCTTATCCATCGTGACCTCCACAGGGCTAACTCCAGGTCTGGCCACCTGGTTTTTATCTCTGTGACCTGGACAAGTCCTGTCCCTACTCTGAGTCTCGATTTGCTCATCAGTAAGCAAATGGGAGGAGATGATCTCTAAGGAGTGTGGTAGCTCCGAGGCCCGCAAAAGGCTCGTTGAATGACTAGAAGGTTGTGAAGAGGGCATTCCCCACCAGAAGAGCGAGAGCTTTGGAGACTTATTTACGGAGGTCTAAAAATTCCTGGATTGCCAAGAAGCTGGAAAGTCAAACTGGTTAGTCGTATGCACCAGACTTCTCTCTTCCCATGAATGGGAATGACAGTAAGTGACTCAGAGAATAGTTGGCACAGAGACGCAATCTCTGTTCTTCGAAGTTGGTGCTAGGGCTTCTCCTGCAGCTCCCATCCGTCCCCTCAAGAAGCAAAGGCGGGGTCCATGATACTCCCCCCGTGGCAGCTGGGGGTGCCGCCCTCACAGAAATCCAGCCCCCCTCGTGGTGGCGATCAGGCTGCGCATGTGGTGTCCTGGCCCCTTATCAAAGGAGCTGCCTACGTCAGCCCCGGAGACCCTGAACCAATACCTATTCCTGGCGATAATTATCAAGCCTTTTGTAAGAGCCTGAGTACGCGAGCAGGTCTTTTAAAAATAGGCTGATATTGCCTCCCCAGATTCCTGGTGGCGACTCAGGGTAGGGCACAGTAGCTATGATTCACGGAGTGTGTGGGCACCAGAGGCCTGTGGGTGTCTTGGCAGCCGTTCAGCTCTCCCTACTAGAACCCATAGGGTCACAGCCAAGGAGACGAGGTATGCACACCCCACAGCCTCTGTCTTCCAGAATGCCACTGTCACCGCCAAGACACAGGTTTCTCTGCCATATAGACACGGCCAACCGCCATGGCCAAGAGCATTAGGCAGGGCAGCTCCAGAGCTGGGACAGGGTAGGGAAGGAGATACCGTGGGACTCTGACAGCCCAACGTAGGGGCAGATGTCTACCTATGGCCTGGGGGAAATGAGGAGAAGGGGGTCCCTAGGAGGGGACAGGGAATGCCCTGGCTGATAGAGGCTCAGCCAGGAGTTTGGGGCTTGGGGCCCAGCTGGGCTGCTGACTCACTGTGGGCTCTTAATCTCCTGTGGGAGGCAGGCCCAGCTCCTAGAAGCCTAGAGGGCTTAGTGGTATTTATGCAGCTACAGAAGTGGGGCCTGGGGGCTGGCATGTAGCCCTGCCTGGCCATGCACAGGAGGGCAGGGGAGCAGAGTGGGGCAGGAAAGAGCAGTGAGAGGCAGGATGAGGCATTTGGAGAGAGAGAGCCTGCAATGACCTGCGACAGGAGTGTTTGCAGGGGGACTGACATGGAGACAGACATGTGGGCGGGGTGGGAGTGAGGGAAAGTCAGGTAAACCTACACCCATGGAGGCGGTCCAGACTGTACACCCAGGTTTACGTAGAGATGGCTTTCGCATTTCCCAGTTTTCACAGTCGAGTCAAAGACTTCACTTTTCTCAATAAAATATATTAGACCTACTTAGAGGTTTAAGAATCCCAAGAATTTCAGTACATTAACAGAAACTCAAGACCCACTTCAGAGCTCTCGTTTCTCTCCTTCTGGCCCCTCTACTCCACCCCTGCCCTCTGAGGGCCCCAGTGTTCACTGAAGTCTCTCCCCTGTCTCCTTGTGCAAATATGAGATGGGAATGAAAATGCCCCCCTTCTACCTGCCTCCTCAAATGCTCCAACAAGGGTGACAGGAGATCCAGGAAGAGGCCTGTGCATCCCAAGGCTTTGTGTAAAATGCTGAATCTTGGCACAGAAATGTGGAGATCATGTTATTTTGAAATATTTTTAGAAGTGTTTCTGTAACCTATACATCTTTTTGCTCTGGGGCCTCCCATTCTGTGTAGCAGGGAGTGTCAGTGCTTCAGGGAAGGGCAGTCTCTGCCTTTGCTGAGGTTTCACTGTCAAATCAGATTTCCATGAGTTGCACGAATGACAATAGGCTTGAAAGTCAAGTGCTAGGGAGAGAGGATTTTGTAAAGGCCTGGAGGATCCCATCATAAAATTTTATCCGTCCCTCCAAGGCAGGAAGAGGAAGGGGGGAGCTTATCCCTCTATTTCCAATAGATCATGGGAAAAGGAAGACAGAGTGGGGTCAGACAGGCATGTGTCTCCAACTCCCTTGGGGGAGACATGTTTGCTAAGTTGAGGAGAATACTTTGTCTTCTTTTCAGAGTCTGCAGGGACGACCAAACACATTCCTTGCACCAGGCAACATGCAGGTGTCTGTGGCCACATCAAAGAAGACGCAGCACAGCGTGGGAATCTCTGTGGCTCCTAGAGGCTGTTAAGGAACTTAGTTGAAAGTCTAACTGCAGAGTTGGTTGTGGAGGTGCTTGGCACTGTAGCCAAGATCAGAACCTGGATGTCCCACAGGGCCTTGGGCCTTGTGGGACCCAGAGAAAGTCCTGAGGGAGCCAAGTCATCGCACGGACAACTGGCCAAATTGCAGCAGACATCAGCAGAACATCCATCCATTACCTGTGGCCCATGTGAGCCCTCAGACCAGCAACTCTCCACCATGGCTGCACGGCAGATTCACCTGCGATGAGTGAGCCCAGGGTCCATACCCAAAAGTTCTGATTTAATTGGTCTGGGATGAAGCACTGATATTTTTTTTAAAAAGCATCCTAGAGGGGCTTCTCTGGTGGTGCAGTGGTTAAGAATCTGCCTGCCAATGCAGGGGACACAGGTTTGAGCCCTGGTCCTGGAAGATCCCACATGCCGCGGAGCAACTAAGCCCGTGCGCCACAACTACTGAGCCTGCGCTCTACAGCCTGTGAGGCACAACTACTGAGCCCGTGTGCCACAACTACTGAAGCCTGCGCACCTAGAGCTGGTGATCCAAAACAAGAGAAGCCACCGCAGTGAGACGCCCGCACACCGCAATGAAGAGTAGCCCCCGCTCACCGCAACTAGGGAAAGCCCACGCACAGCAACGAAGACCCAACACAGCCACAAATAAATAAATTTTTAAAAAAAGCATCCTGGAAAGCTTTTGCACAGCAAAGGAAACCATAAACAACACGAAAGACAACTTACAGAATGGGAGAAAATATTTGCAAACAATGTGACCGACAAGGGATTATTTTCCAAAATATACAAACAGCTCATACAGCTCAATATCAAAAAAACAAAACAAAAAACAACACAAATCAAAAAATGGGCAGAAGGCCTAAACAGACATTTCTCCAAAGAAGACATACAGATGACCAACAGGCACAGGAAAAGATGCTCAACATTGCTAATTATTAGAGAAATGCAAATCAAAACTACAATGAGGTATCATCTCCTGTGGTCAGAATGGCCATCATCAAAAAGTCTACAAATAATAAATGCTGGAGAGGGTGTGGAGGAAAGGGAACCCTCTTGCCCTGTTGGTGGGAATGTAAATTGGTGCAGCCACTATGGAGAACAGTATGGAGGTTCCTTAAAAAACTAAGATAGAGTTGCCATATGACCCAGCAATCCCACTCCTGGGCATATTTCTGGAGAAAACTCTAATTTGCAAAGATACATGCATCCCAGTGTTCACAGCAGCACTATTTACAATAGCCAAGACATGGAAGCAACCTAAATGCCCATGGACAGATGAATGGATAAAGAAGATGTGGTACATATTTACAATGGAATATTACTTGGCCATAGAAAAGAATGAAATAATGCCATTTGCAGCAACATGGATGGACCTAGAGATTATCATACTAAGTGAAGTAAGCCAGACAAAGACAAATATATGATATTGCTTATATGTGGAATCTTAAAAAAAAAAGATACAAATGAACTTAATTTACTAAACAGAAATAGACCCACAGACATAGAAAACAAACTATGGTTACCAAAGGGGAGAGTGGCGGAAAGGGATAAATTAGGAGGTTGGGTTTAACATACACACACTACTATATATAAAATAGATAAATAACAAGGATCTACTATATAGCACAGGGAACTATACCCAATATTTTGTAATAACCTATAAGGGAAAAGAATCTGAAAAAGAATATGTATATATAACTGAATCACTGTGCTGTGCACCTGAAACTAACACAATATTGTAAATCAACCAAATTTTAATTTAAAAAAAGCATCCTGGGCTTGTGACGAGGGAGGTGCTTCCTTCAGAGTTAGAAACATCCTCCATGGGGCTTCCCTGGTGGCACAGTGGTTAAGAATCCACTTGTCAATGCAGGGGACATGGGCTTGAGCCCTGGTCGGGAAGATCCCACATGCCGTGGAGCAACTAAGCCTGTGCGCCACAACTACTGAGCCTGCACTCTAGAGCCCACGAGCCACAACTACTGAAGCCCATGCGCCTAGAGCCCCTGCTCCGCAATAAGAGAAGCCACTGCAATGAGAAGCCTGCACAAAGCAACGAAGAGTAGCCCCCACTCAACGCAACTAGAGAAAGCCCACGCACAACGACAAAGACCCAACACAGCCAAAAATAAATAAATAAATTAATTAATTAAAAAAGAAAAGAAATATCCTCCACACCAAGGCTAGGACTACAGTGAGGCAAGTGAGGCACCGAGGATGCACAATTTAGGGAGGCGCTCACTCAACGCCATGTAAGTGCAGGGTAGGCACCTGAGAGTGCCTCCATCCATGTGTGCCCCAGGTGCTACCCTCCCTCACCTAGCCCTGCTCCACCTCCTCTCCAGGTAAGTTCCTTCCCTGGTCCGATTTGAGGAGGTAAGCCAGGCCATGAGTCCCTCTCCTTTAGAAGGCAATGGAAAGTTGCTGATGAAAGTGTCACGGGGCCAAGAGACCTCTGGGGAATGGGGGGAAGAGAATGGGCAGAAAATCAAAGAATGGACAGACTAAATCATTACCTTACATGCTTTGCCAGTTTCTGGGATGGGAATGACCTGCCATGACCATGGGCTGCAAAATACAGCTTAGTCATTTCCACCAGGCCTCTGAAGCCAGGACACTTTGATTTAACTCACTATGGGGGAGGGTAGACAAGTCCCAGGGTTCTTCAGGAAGGGATACAAGTTGCACAAACCAAAGTGTGCTCATGTTCTGTCACAGTCAGAGACAAAGTAGGCACGTCTGCCTGCAACAGTGTGTGGGTGAGCTTGGGGGACCCTGCCTGGCTCTTGGTTGCTCATCATTTGTCTCACCCAGAAATCCGTCCCCGTGGCAATGAATCAGAAATTGGCACCGTTGAAAGCAGACTTCTGAGAAGCATTTGGAGCTGATTAGTTGGTTAGTATGAGCTCAGGGCTCCAGTGAATGGCTCAGGACTGTGTGAAAGCTCGGGGCTTTACACGCTGGGACAAATGAGTTCTTTGTCTGTAATAAGTGACCTTTGTTTCCCTTTGCCCTGCCTCCCCACCTCCCTGCTTCATCCTGGCCTCAGCCCAGATCCTGGGTCCTCCAGAAGAAAACCCGACCTGGCCTTGCCAATGGTGTTGGGCACCCCGAGCCTCCATACAAGGGGGGTGGGGTGTCACTCTGTGTTTTAAGCCAAAGTTGCTCTTACAAGGGGTCAGACAAGGGCCCTGGCCTTTAGGAGCAGAGCTGTGTTCTGAGCTGTGTCAGAGCACTGTTTAAAACCTGGTTTTGTCAAAAAATTTCACAATTTGTATGGAAACACAAAAGACCCCAAATGGCCAAAGCAATCTTGAGAAAGAAAAACGGAGCTGGAGAAATCAGGCTCCCTGACTTCAGACTATACTACAAAGCTACAGTAATCAAGACAGTATGGTACTGGCACAAAAACAGAAAGATAGATCAATGGAACAGGATAGAAAGCCCAGAGATAAACCCACACACATATGGTCACCTTATCTTTGATAAAGGAGGCAAGAATATACAGTGGAGAAAAGACAGCCTGTTCAATAAGTGGGGTTGGGAAAACTGGAGCTACATGTAAAAGAATGAAACTAGAACACTCCCTAACACCATACACAAAAATAAACTCAAAATGGATTAAAGACCTAAATGTAACGCCAGAAACTATCAAACTCTTAGAGGAAAACATAGGCAGAACACTCTATGACATGAATCACAGCAAGATCCTTTTTGACATGCCTCCTAGAGAAATGGAAATAAAAACAAAAATAAATAAATGGGATCTTATGAAACTTCAAAGCTTTTGCACAGCAAAGGAAACCATAAACAAGAAGAAAAGACAACCCTCAGAATGGGAGAAAATATTTGCAAATGAAGCAATGGACAAAAGATTAATCTCCAAAATTTACAAGCAGCTCATGCAGCTCAATATCAAAAAAACAACCCAATCCATAAATGGGCAGGAGACCTAAATAGATATTTCTCCAAAGAAGATATACAGATTGCCAACAAACACATGAAAGGATGCTCAACATCACTAATCATCAGAGAAAGGCATATCAAAACTACAATGCGGTATCACCTCACACCGGTCAGAATGGCCATTATCAAAAAATCTACAAACAATAAATGCTGGAGAGGGTGTGGAGAAAAGGGAACCCTCTTGCATTGTTGGTGGGAATGTAAATTGATGCAGCCACTATGGAGAACAGTATGGAGGTTCCTTAAAAAACTAAAAATAGAACTACCATATGACCCAGCAATCCCACTACTGAGCATATACCCTGAGCAAACCATAATTCAAAAAGAGTCATGTTCCACAGTGTTCATTGCAGCTCTATTTACAGTAGTCAGGACATGGAAGCAAACTAAGTGTCCATCGACGGATGAATGGATAAAGATGTGGCACATATATACAATGGAATATTACTCAGCCATAAAAAGAAACGAAATTGAGTTATTTGTAGTGAGGTGGATGGACCTAGAGTCTGTCATACAGAGTGAAGTAAGTCAGAAAGAGAAAAACAAATACTGTATGCTAACACATATATATGGAATCTAAAAAAAAAAAAAGCGGTTCTGAAGAACCTAGGGGCAGGACAGGAATAAAGACACAGATGTAGAGAATGGACTTGAGGACATGGGGAGGGGGAAGGCTAAGCTGGGACGAAGTGAGAGAGTAGTATGGACTTATATATACTACGAAATGTAAAATAGATAGCTAGTGGGAAGTAGCCATATAGCACAGGGAGATCAGCTCAGTGCTTTGTGACCACCTAGAGGGGTGGGATAGGGAGGGTGAGAGGGAGACACAAGAGGGAGGAGATAAAGATGTTCAAAAAAATATAAAAATAAAAAAATTACACTGTAAAAAAAATCTGGTTTGGTCATCTCCTTTTTCTCAGTTTTTTTTTTAATAGATCTTTATTGGAGTATAATTGCTTCACAATACTGTGTTAGTCTCTATTGTACAACAAAGCAAATCAGCCATATGCATACACATGTCCCCATATCCCCTCCCTCTTGCATCTCCCTCCCACCCTCCCTATCCCACCCCTCTAGGTGGTCACAAAGCACCGAGCTCATCTCCCTGTGCTATGCTACTGATTCCCACCAGTCAACTATTTTATATCCAGTAGTGTATGTATGTCGCTGCTACTCTCACTTCGCGCCCCCCGCCCCCCGCCACATCCTTTTTCTGTTTTGACAGCAGTGGGGAGAGTTAGTGTCAGCAGGGGAAGAGTGGGGGCAGGAGAGCAGCTCCCATCAGATGGCTGACTCCTGATCGCCGCACAGGGCCCCGTCAGCAGCCTCTGGTCCCAGGTCGCACACCTCCAGTCCCGAACCAATTTCCTGTAGCATGAGAATTTGAGGTCTGACTTCTATCAGATCTGATGGCTTGGCCAGATGTGCTGGCAGAGGGGATCTGCCTGCTCTCAGGGCTCTGGAGATGGTTAACATGTGAGCAGCCACTGAGGCTTCCTAAGGAACTAGGCCACTTCTTTCTCTCTCAATCTTGATTTCTGCTGAGAGAAGCAGCATCAATGACCCATAAAACTTGAGAGCTTTTCCCTTACCCATTTGCTAGGATCTGTTAATCTCTTCCAAGAGCCAGAAGCTAACCCATCTGCGAGACACCTGGTCTTGATTTAATTATTGTGCAAAGCAAAAGAACATCAGGCAGGTAAAAATCTGTAATTAACAATAGTCTCTCAAGATTTTCTTTGTTGGTTCCCCCCTCCTCCTCCTTCCAGGCAGTGAGAGGGGATGAAAAGGAGCCAAAGGTAGTTTGGCTTAATTCCATCTTGAGTTAATTCCATCTTGAGTAATTACTCTGGAAAGCCCTCTGAAAAACTGCTGGCTGTTTAATTCAGCAATTTGAACTTGCATTTGGGAACATCATCAAACTGTAAATGCTTTGATCTCTTTTATGCTTCTGTGCATAAGGAAAACCAAGTACACCTAATTCTTCTGCCGTGTTGTCATAAGCGTTAGAGACTCTTGGCACATGGCCACAAGTAGGAGGCTCGAGAGGTGCTGGCTTTGTCTGAGGAGGAAACAGCTGGATGCCTTGGAGCGAACATCATAAGAGAAGCCAAGAAGCCGGAGCTCTGATCCCTGTTCCCAGTGGCTCACGAGATGACACTGGGCAGGACATGCCCCCTCCTGACTTCCACTGTCTAGTCTTAAAATAAGGGGTAAGGTCAGCTGATTTCTAAATTGCAAAGTTCTCTCTCCCCCAGCTCCCCAAGCTCTGCCATACTTTGCTTCTAGGAAACACATTCCTTTCTTACATCACAAACCCAGAGGTGAGGAAGGTTAAGCAGAAGCAAAGGTAACTAGGTCCAGAATCTTGCTCTGCAGGCTTATCAAAATGTTTAAGGAAAAGATAACCAACTGTGGATTATGAGATTCCTTTCAACAGTGGGACACCTTGGATGCAGTGTAGAGCCTGTAGCCACAGAGGAGAAAAAATTAACTGGCCTCCAGGGGGTTTGTGGGGCACCTGTGACCTCAGCCTTAAGCGGCATCTCATGCTCTCCTACCTACAACACTAGAAAACCACGTGGGTTTTAGGCAATCACCCAAATTAAACCGATGCCATTGCCTTCCATGCTATTACAAGCTCCTCTTCTATGAAGGAAGAAAAGCAGAACTCAGACAACAGGGGCATATCTTCACTCAGGCATTTATTCAACAGATGCTAAGCACCTGTAATACATGAGGTCCTGGGCAGGTGTTAGGAACTGGATGAAGCCAACCCAGAGGCTGCCAGTGGTTCTTTGAGCACCTATATTCACATCTTTGGCAATTTCAGATTATATAGTAGATCTGTAACAAGAGAAAGTCATTCACAAGCAGACGTATCTTCTAGTTCTTAATGAGCCCCTGGATGGACACAGGTCCTTAACTAAGAATGCCCACCTCTGTCTGGAAGGCAGTGCTAACTAACCACTAAACCACAACCAACTCTCCCACCTCTGTCGAGTTCCTAGTCTTCCTTCAAGGCCTGATTCCATGCCGTCTCCCCTGGGAAGCCTCTCCTGATATCCCTGGGCAGATGTGATCTCTTCGTCTTCTGGTCATCCATGGCATTTGGTTGGTCCCACTCAGTTGGTTATCTTGTATCCAAAATTGCACTATCTTTGATTCTGCACGTCTCTTATTCTCCTTTATGCTGGTAGCTCCTCAAGGGCAGGGGCTTCTGAGGCACAGGAAGGACAGACTTTGTTGGAATAGTCAATATCCTGATTGTGAGATTGTACTAGAGTCTTGTAAGTCTTACCATTGAGAGAAACTGGGTAAAGGGCGCACCGGATCTCTCTGTATTGTACCTTAGAACAGGATATGCATCTACAAGTATGTCCAAATAAAAATTTTAATTAAAAACAAAGCACACAGGGCTTCCCTGGTGGCGCAGTGGTTGAGAGTCCGCCTGCCGATGCGGGGGACATGGGTTCGTGCCCCGGTCTGGGAGGATCCCACATGCTGCGGGGCGGCTGGGCCTGTGGGCCATGGCCGCTGGGCCTGCGCGTCCGGAGCCTGCGCGTCTGGAACCTGTGCTCCGCAATGGGAGAGGCCACAGCAGTGACGGGCCCGCGTACTGCAAAAAAAAAAAAAAAAAAAAAAAAGCAAAGCACACAGAATCGTAAGACCTGAAAGATGGAAGAAACTCAAGAGGTCCTCTAGTCCTGTCTTTACCCAATGGATGAATTTCTGCCACAGCAGCCCACGTACAGACTTACCAGCCTTTTCCAAACCCCAGCAATGGAGAATTCACTGTTTCATGGGGGAGAGCATTCCATTTTCAGACAATTCCAGTTCTATTCTGAAACAAATGGGCCAGGCTATAACTTCTCCTTGGAGCCCACACAGAAGAAGCTGTTTCCTTATCCCCAGGACAACCCTTCAGGGACATGAAGCTGGTCGTTACGTTCACCTGAGTCTCCTCTAGGCTGCAGAGTTTCTGTTCTCTTAACTTAACTCCATGTTTCAAGTTCTCATACCATTCTGGAACCTTTTCTCTGATTGTAACTCATATGTTACTCTGATCTGAAACAGGATTAACAGCCTCCTTTGTTCTGGACACTCCATTGGCTCCAAAGCTGTTAAGGACTACATTAGCATCTCTATGCCACCTGCATACCATTGGCTCATAGTAAATGTAGAGTCCACAATAACCCTTCAATCTTTTTGTTACACCAGCTACAGTCAAGATCCCCACCCCTGACACTCGCAATTATTGTTTTGTTTTGACTCAAAAGTAGGACTTTACATTTCTCTATACCTGGCTGCAGTTCACTTGACAACTTGAAGGAGGTCTGAGTCTGTGGTGGGATGTGGGTGGCTGGGAGCGGGAGGATGTGTGCATTCGAGCATGCTGTCATGGATTGGCCTTCATCCTGCCGCACTGTGCCCAGAGATGTCAGTACTTCCAGCGCTGGCAACCCTAGGGTATTGCTCATTGCTGTTGAATAGCAGGATAGGTTTATTTTTATGACACGTATTTACTGCAGAACGTCCTAGCAGAACCTCCTGGGTTTCACAAGTCTTCTGGCTCTATTACGTATGCAGAATGATGCCAGCCCGGCTCCCATCCTCATTCCCCATCCCCACAGAGACGCCGACTGGGAACCAGAGCATCGGGTTAAGGCTTAGTGTCAAGCATCTGTGCCCGCAGCTCTGGGAGATAGGGAGGATGCCTCTGTGGGACATTAGAGGGCAGGGACGTCCTACCCCTAACAAAATGAGAAGAAAAGGCAAGGCTTCCAGGCTGTTTAGGGCAGGGTGGGACAGAGTACCTGCTTATGTAAATTCAGTGAGGTCCAATTCTTTTTGGGGAGGTATAAACACAGTCTACAGCCCTATGCCCCAAAGCTTCAGTCTATCCTGTGTTCTCTTCCTTTGTCTGTCTTGGCATCAAGCATTGTTGCATTGGCCCCTGAGAGGCTAGCGGAAGCATATCCCCATCTCTCCCCCTGTTCAAACATCGTCAGTGGCTCCTGTTATCTTGGATTCCACTCCTGCCGCTCTCGCCACATGATTGACATGTCTTCTTGGTGTGTCCTTCCCCTCCATCTATTGTCAAATAGATGGGACTCCACTCAAATGCACACTTACATGAAGATTTCCTTAGTTCTTCCAAGGATTGTAATCTCACTCTTCTCTGCGCTTCTCTTTTCTCAGTATCCAAGGGGACACATCCTGGCAGGTTTCACAGAGGAGCTGCTGTGCTTGGTATCTGTACTGGCATTACATGGACCCTATCTTGCCTTGTTTGCATCTAGTGTATGCCTGTGGCAGAGACTGCTTGGTGTCCCCCAATACCTACTCTTCCTTCTTCCATGGCAGAAGACATTTTAGCAGAGCACATGGTCACCCAGAATAAAGACAATGATCCCCATTCTCATTTGTAGCTGGGCATTGCCACGTGACCAAGTTCTGGCCAATGGGATGGGAGTGCAAATGGCAAGAGCAATCTCTCTGCCTTTAAAGGGAAGGAGGCTCCTCCCCTCACCATGGCTCCTCCCCCCTTTCCATAGGCTGGAGTGTGGAGGTGGTGGTGAGCCTCGTTGGGCCATGCAAATGAGAACAACAACTTAGAGATGAACTGATGGAGCAAGAAAAGAAACGGAACCTAAGCCTCTGATGATTCACTGTGCAGAACCATTTTACCAGCTCAGACTTTACTCGCGAAACACACTTCTGTCTTGTTTAAACCACAGTTCCTCTGGGTCTCTGTCCCACGTAGCTACACCTGCATCCTAACTAATAGAGTGTCCCACCCCACTTAATTCTTGGCTTCCTGTTCTGCTTCTGCCCTCTCCCTCCCTCTCTAACTATTAGTTCACTGCTTCATCTCCCAGCTTTTGGCTTGTCCCTCCCCACTTGACCTACCCTGATCTCTCAAGGCAGCTTTGGATCCTTTCTCTGGCACCTGTCCTGACAGGCAAGCATGGGGGAAAGGGTGGCATTTTCAGATTCTGTTTGCTCTCTGGTTCCAACCTCTGCTACATGGGTGTCAGACACCAGGCACTTAGTGCCTCCTGAGCCCTTACCTTCTCCACCTGCCTTAGTGAGTCCATGCCTTGTTCCCCTGTGACCAGACTGTGAGCTCCCTGAGGGCAGGCATTGTACCTGCCTCCTCTTGAAAGGTTCCCCAGCAACTTGTCCATAGCAGGCCCTTAATCAATGTGTAGATTCGCATCTTAGGATTCCTAGAGCAGCACACTGAGTCCTGGACAGTGCAGAGAGCTGTGTGCTTGTCACTAGCTTTTCCCAGTTATTGAAGCCTTCCCAGGTGGGAAAGGCAATTGGATCAATAAATCCATTCAGCAGCTGCTTCTCAATTGGGTTCTTCCCAGAAGTTCTCCTCTCCACACAAAGAAGAAGAGGGTTCAGCCCAACTCCATCCCCCAGCACTTCAGCTTTCTGAGATGAGCTATGCCCACTCACTGTTGACCTTTAAGCATTAAGCCACAAACCCAGAGCAGGCTAAATTTTAGTCACTGAGTTAAGAAGAAAGGATTGGTCTGTACTGTACTTCCCATAACACCCAAAAGTAACTTCTCCCCATGAGCCTGAGTGGGGAAAATGACTGAAAAATACAGTAGAACCCCTTAATTAAGTAGCTGATGACAGTACAACCTCTGTACCAGCCTTTCCAGGGTTGGAAGAGCTAGAAGATGCACGCCTACGTGCTGAGGGCATGGTGCCCCTGAGGAGTAGATCAAATGGGGGGAAAAGGAGGCACACTGCAGTGGGGCTTTACCATGTCCACTTCCAGCGACTAGTGTGGAGAGGGTTCCACGGGAAATCGGAAGCTGCTGGATGCAGAAGACAGAGTTCCAGCTTAGAAATGAGAAAACTGTCCCAAGTACCAGCTCTGCCACTTCCTGCTTCCCCCAGTGACCGGTCCTGAACAAGTGCCCGAGGCTTTCTGGACTCACTTTCCTCATCCTCTGATGGGAAGAGTGGACCAGATGCTCTCCAAGTCCTTCCTGGCCACAGCATCCTGGGAGTCTGGCTGTTCCTCCTGGTCATCTGCTTCATAGCTTCCTTCAGTCCCTGTCTGCCTTCACCCCACCTGGCCACACACACACACTGATGCCTTTCCTCACTCCTCCCTCCCTGCTGCCTGCTCCTCGCGACGCTGGACTAAAGAAACAGGCAAATCAGAGTCTCCAATAAACACAGACTCCCGTGAGCACCAAACAGAGAGGGTCTAGGAGGGGAAGGCTGTGCACGAGCCAGGCCCTGTGCACCCGGATCCTTGGGTGACTGAGGCATTTGGTTACTGACTGCCTGCTCTGTGCGCAGCCAGGGGCAGAAAGGAGGCGGGAAAGGGCGGCTTGGAGCCCTCGGCACACGTTAGTGATTTCTTTAGGGCTCTGACTCCGTTTTATTTTATTTTACTTGTCTGGCTGGTTCCAAAGTCAGATACATTCTTATCACCTCATTCGCTCATCAACATGAGCCTCCTTTTAGCCTCTCTTGTTTCCTACCCAGATGAATAACCATAAGCTGCAACTGGCTCCCAAAGGTAAGTGTACCAAAAGAGTCAATATATGGATCCCGCTCGCTGCCTCCCAGCGCAGTTTCTCAAAAACCATGTTCCACTGCAACAGCTTGGCCTTATTCAGTTAAATGCCTGTCCACCCGTACAGCAGATGGCAAAAACGGCCACATTAGTTTGTAGCTCCTCTCGTTAATAGGGGAGCCAAGTTCCCCACTCCTTTGTTTATGGTGGTAAGATACACATAAACATAAAGCTCACCGTTTTAACCATTTAAAAATGTACAGTTCTGTGGCATTAAGTACATTCACATTGTTGTGCAATCATCACCACCATCCATCTCCAGAACGTTTTCATCTTCCCCAGCTGAAACGCTGCACCCGTTAGACACTAACTCCCCAGTCCCTCCTCTCTCCAGCTCCTGGAAACCACCATTCTACTTTCTGTCTCTGTTAATTTGACTACTCTAAGAAGTCCATATACGTGGACTCACACAGTAGTTTTCTTTTTTTTTTTTTTTGCCGTACGCGGGCCTCTCACTGTTGTGGCCTCTCCCGTTGCGGAGCACAGGCTCCGGACGTGCAGGCTCAGTGGCCATGGCTCACGGGCCCAGCCGCTCCGCGGCATGTGGGATCTTCCCGGACCGGGGCACGAACCCGTGTCCCCTGCATCGGCAGGCGGACTCTCAACCACTGCGCCAACAGGGAAGCCCCAGTATTTTTCTTTTTGATTAGCTTCTTTCAATTACCAAAATGTCTTCCAGGTTCATCCATGTTGTAGCATGTGACAGGGTTTCCTTCCTTTATAAGACTGAATAATAATTCCATTGTACACAGAAACCACATTTTGTTTATCCATTCACACTTGGATTAACCATTAGCACTTTCACCTTTTGGCTATTGTGAATAATGCTGCTATGTACAGGGGTGTACAAATATCTGTTGAAGTCCCTGCTTTCAATTCTTTTGGGTATATACCCAGAACTGGAATTGCTGGATCATACAGTAATTTTGTGTTTACTTTTTTGAGGAATCGCCATAATGTTTCCCACAGTGGCTGCACCTTTTTACATTCCCACCAGCAATACACAAATGTTCCAATTTCTCCACATTCTCTAACACTTGTTATTTTCTGTTTTTTGAATAATAGCCATCCTAATGAGTATGAAGTGGCATCTCACTGTGGCTTTGATTTGCATTTTCCTGATTATTAGTGATGTTGCACATCTTTTCGTGTGTTTATTGGTCATTTTATATCTTCTTTGGAGAAAGGTCAAGTTCCCCATTCTTTGCACCTGGGCTGGCCATTAGAGTGACCAACTGTCCTGGTTTGTTCAGAACTCTCCCAATTTTTGTACTGGAAGTCCTGTATCCTGGGAAACCCCTCAGCGCTGGGCAAACTAGAACAGTTGGTCACTCTAGCTGGCTTTGATCAATAGAATGCGTTGGAAGTGAAAATGTGCAGCTTTCAGCCTAGGCCTCAAGGGGCTTTGCCGCTCCCTCTCATGCAGCTCCTGGAAATCCGCTGCCCCATAAACAAACCCATGCTAGCCCACAGGATGATGAGAGGCATGTGGCCGGGTCACATAACTCTTAATAACAGCCTACTGGCCACCAGACCTGTGAGTGATGCCACCCTCAGTCATTCAACTGCCAGCCGATTTGCCCGCTGATGGCAGGTACGCAGCCCAGCGGAGCTCAGCCAAGCTGGCCCAGACCAAAGAATGGCTCAGCCAGCCCACAGAGCCGTCATTTCGGTAAGCGGTTGTTGCTTTAAGCCACTGAGGTTGGGGATGATTTGTTACTCGGTGCAAACTAATTCATACAGCTCCACATAAAGTCTGCTATGTTCAGGGCTCCTCTAAAACCTTTGCTGCAGACAGGACCCTCCTGTCCTTCCCGTGCCCCTATTCTTAGTGAGAAGAGCTTCACCTACTCTTTTGTTGCAGCATGGCCACTGAAGCAGTCAAGGGCCCTTTCATTCTCTCTGCCAAAAACAGACAAAAGCTTTCCCCTCTTCCCATCACTTTGTCCTCCCCTCACTATTCACTTCTCACTGCACAAAGAGAGATGCACTCATTAGACTTAGATGCTGAAGTAGACTTAAGGGCCCCTTCCGTATACCACAGCCAGCTAATTTTCCTTAGTCAGTTCCCATTTTTCTCTCACCAATCTTCTTCTTCTTGATCACAGCACATCTGAAAGAACTCTGACTTGCTTCAAATGCTCTTTCTCCAGTTGGCTGAAGCTTCTGTGACGCCAGCCCTGCCCCACTTGCTTGGTTCTCTGGGCAGTCGCAGCGCAAGGAGTTGTTTCGACACAGGAGCCTGGTCATTGCCATCCTAGAAGCTGTTTCAAAGCTGTTCAGAGGGTCTCATTCTGGGAAGTCAAGGTCAAGCCCACTCTTCTAAAGACCTGCTTCCTGCTGGAACTTTCTGGCTCTTATCTCTCTCAAGAAACATTGAACTGTACTTAAGTGTCCAATGATAAAGGCCTAAAACATGCAGACTTCTTTCTTTCTTCTCATCAACCCTTGGTTAGCCCTTGCACCTGCAGTGAGAAGGATCCGGTCATAGTGCTACCCCGGCCTCCAGGGCATGCAGGTAGCTGGTTGTGGATGGCAGAGTTCATTCACAGCCTCAGAGTGACGAGAATTCCATTTCAAGACTCCTTCCCTCATCCTGGGTCAATAAAGATCGAGCAATAGAAATGTCAGGACTTTAGAAATCACCTGGTCCAACACTGCCATTTTACAGATGAGGGAACTGAGGCCCAGACTTGTCCAAGTCTGGAAGTGACTTGTCCAAGGCAACCCAGCACGATGGTGGCAAAGCCAGGGCTAGAACCATGGCCCTCTGACCTCCAGACTGGTGCTGCCTCAACTATCCATTGTTCATTGGTTGCTTTTTGAAAAATGAGTTAGGAGAAATGAAAGGAAGCCAAAGATTTTCTACAGACCAAACTGTTGGGCAGCAGAAGCCTAGGGTGGAGGGCTGTGCTGCCAAGATGAGAGATCTTAGAAAGCCTCCTCCTGTCCTCTCCTAGAGCTGAGAACATCCACAGGACAGAAACAAAACTTAAAGAAAAAGGAGCCGAGCCCCTTACCCAAGCCAGCATAGGAACATCCACCAGAGGAGAATGCCTTGTCCTCCCACCTTTCTATTTTATTTAGGAAACACCTTTCTTACAAACTTACACAACTTTTCCACAGGAAAACTCCATTGTGTATTAAATACCTATGTTCCTATTAATTCCCTTCTGATGCTTGTCAGGTTTTCACACTGTGCAATCACTCTAAGGATACACTTCTCAGGGTGATTTTTCTCTAATATTATTTCATATTCAGGTTTTTTTTTGTGTCAATGGAGGCCTCATGTTTGTCGATTATAATTGTAATACTGTGTCCATTATATGGGTGCATCATAATTTGCTTTCCAATTTGCCTCAGGTTGAATATTGTATCATTTCTAATTCATTAGTATTAACAACACCAGTATGGTTATTTCTGTATGAATAGTTCTTGTATCCCTTTGGGTTTATTTATTTGGAGTATGCTTCCCTGGACAGAATGGCTGGATCGTGGCAAGGACTCAGCTCTTGCTATTGGCAGATTACTATCTAGAAAGGTGCAATCAGTTTGCAGGGCCTTCACCTTCATTTAAATGTGCCATTTCTCCTAGCACAGAACTGGGCTATCATTGAGTTTTGTCATTTATATTCATGTTTGCCATGTCAAATGGGGGAAGCTAAACAGTCAGGATTATAGGATATGAATCAAGGGAGGAGGACCTGTGAGATAAAGCCAAGAAGCAGAACTGGGTAGAAGCTGTGACAAATGCTCAAAGTAGGACGAAGTGAATGAGAGTTATTTGTTACAGCCCCTTGTCCCTGGATACGTGGTGGGCTGGCCTGGACTGAAAATTCAGAGTTAGGGTGCACCCCAGTTTAACAAATGTGTGGTGGAGCCCAAAACCTGCTTCCAGTTTTGCATTTCCTTCTCTTTTTTAGCCAGGATGTGCATCTTTTTGTCGATAGTTTACTATCTGTACTCCTTCTGTGCATTATCTTTGATTTCTTGTCCTGAGGACTCTTTTTCCTAGTTTCACCAGCAAAAATCAGAGGTCCTGAATCATAAAGGAGCATAAGAACCTCTCCACACGGGCTTTTCCTCACCCTGGGCCCCCGTGGCTCACAAGAAGGCGTGACTCCCAAGAGTCGTTCCTGAGAAACAGCTCTTCCTGGTTGTGTTTGATTTGGCCAAGATGATGAAGACCAAACAGAGCTTCTCAGAAGTTCCAAGGAGAAAGGGGTGGCACAGGGAGCACAAACAGTGAACCAGCTCCTCGGGCCATCTCTGCTTTTGCCCATCCTTCCTCACACACATGCAACTTTTTTCAGAGTGGTTTCATACAGCCTAACATTCAGAGGTCCCCTCAGGGACTGGTAGGCCAAGTTTTGGGCTCACACCAAGAAGTCTGTCAACCACATGGTCTGCTCTGAAGCCTACAACATGTGAAAAGTTATATTTAATATCCCTGGGAGAAACCAAATATAGGAAAGCCAGTTTGTGGGATGCAACTGCTCTTTTTTTAAGAAACATCTCTACCTAAGTGTTTGGTGAACTCTTAGCTCTTTAGAGTTGGGCTATGGATTCTCTAGTCTTAATTAGACACATGGACAAACAGAGGCTTTAAGAGGTACAGGGACATTCCAGGATCCTCGACAGCCCTAAAAAGGGTCATTGCCATCCTACTTGAACTGGTCAGCATATGACTGACCCCAGAGCAGGTAGTGTGAACACAGCATGACAGCACAGTCAGCACAGCATCCTGTCCAGTGGCCTGACCATGGGCTGGGCTATACTCCTTTCTTCCTGAAAGTCTGGAACTGATGGGGTAAGAGGGTGGTGGTGCAGAATGGATGATCTAATTTTCCACTGGTATAGTCAACAACTTGATCCCTACCACTGAGGTCTCTTCTTCTGTGAATATTTACCTACCTATGGACTGGGTCTCAAGGCTTCTGAATAGATGCTTCCTAGACAACTACACTTAGAATCTTAAAACATGGCACAGCCTCCTTCCTTTCTTCACTGATTCTGAAAGAAAAAGCCACCCCCAGTCCCTGTCCTACCTCCTACCACTCCAGGCAGGCTAACGCTGGATAAAGCCCTCCTATACCCCTCAGAGTAAGGACCCCAAAAGTCCACTAAAAGACCTTCAGCCAAGCTGTCTCTGTTTAAAACACAGTGGCTGGTCTTTGAAGCAGCTAGTAGAGGTTCCAAACACTGACTGTTACATTTAAAGAAGACTTAAAGGAAATAGGAGGCTAGTTAATGGACTTCCCTGAGCTCCCATCATATACCCAGAGCAAAAGAAAGAGGGGAAAAGGAAGAGGAGAGGTTAAGCCCTTCTTCCCAGAGTGGTCCTGTTCCCTAGCTACAGAGGAGCAAAGTAACAAGGACATAGAACTCTGGCCTTCTGGGTTTCAGCAAAGCCACAAAGATCAAATGAGGGCCCTTTCTAGGCCTCTTGGGCCCCAATCAGGATATGACCCTTCTCCAAAGGGAGCAGATGATATAGGCCACCCCCTATCACAGTGTGGGATCCAGCATGGGTCCAGGACAGGGACACACACTCAGGTTAGACAGAGAGCCAAGGGGCCAAGCAATCAGATTTGTTGGCCACTCTTGAGGTAAACATGTGAAGCCAACAACCAGAATTTTGTAGAGCCACTGAGGGAAGAAACACAATCTATACAAATCAATTGAAGATGTCTGTTCTCAAAGACTTTGAACTTAGAAGTAAGAGCTTGGAAAACAGGAAGGGGCATGAGCCTCATACAGCAGCAGAGGATGAAAACAGCATGAGGGAGAAAGGAAAGGTGCAGACACCCAGCAGAAGTCAGCAGAACTGGTCCATGTGAGGGCAGGTGTGCAGATTGGACCAAACAGAGGTGATTCTCTCGGCCTTACAGTCCTTAGTAAAGAGCAAACGGAAGTTCACAGCATAACCCGTGCCCCGGCGGAGCCTCAGCTCCATCTAAGAGCAGATTCTACATTTGGAAAGTCTTGCCCTACTCCTTGAACTTGGTTTTCAAGGTTTCGGCAGTGTCGTTTCATTCCTCCTCAGCTCTGACGTGTCTGAACCTGCAAGCACCTCCAGAGCTGGAGCACGCGTCATCTTCACACCACGGATGAATAACTATGGCTTGCTCACAGGCCACGCATTATCACAAAACAAAAATGCTACTTTTCTCAAAGCTGAGGTTTTGGGAACAGTGGGTTTGAAAAGCTGCAGGAGCAGCAGACAGAGAAGGTGGCAATGAATTAACCTTTTGACAGGCCCTTGCAATGCTCAGGAACACAGGCCAAGCAACCCGGCATCCAGATAGGGTTTTCTCTTTGGCGGGACAGTATTGTTAATATCATTCATTACTGCCTCTGATTAGGTTCCCAGGCTCATTAAGATCTCTGAGCCTTTGAATGTTTCTCTTGGATCAGATTGGATTCCACTTTGCAGAGAACTGTCAGGGCTTTCTAGTATCCAATGCAGGCCAGATAGTATCTCTTGGCTTGACTCCTTCCTAAAGTTTCTACCCTGTGCTTCTGTGTGTGCACCGCCGATGACGCAAATCATCGTCCCGGCATGCTGGCTATCAGACCCCTTGCTGCCAGATGAACTAGGGCTTCTAATCCAAACAAAGCCAACATATAAAGTCCAAAGCACTGAAACTAAACTTATTCTAAAAATTATGCAGGTATGTGTTAACACTTCAGTTAGACACAGAGAACAACAGCTAAGTCAACTTTTAAAAAGGAGAGTGAAGAGGGCTCTTACCCTCTCTGATATTAAGACATATTATAAAGCCATCACAATAAAAACAGAAATTAAGAAAATGTACAAATAGGCCAACAAAACAGAATAGAGAGCTCAGACACAGAGTCATGTATATATGTGAACTTAATATAGGACCAATGTGCTACCACAAACTGGGGGAAGGATAGATTGTTTAGTAAATGGCATGGGGAACTGGCTTACTATATGGAGAAAAATAAAACTGAGTCCCTACTTAATACCACATACAAAAGAGGGCTCTGGGTCGTTAAAAGACCTAAGTGTAAAAGATTAAAGAAAAGTAGTAGAAATAAAATTTGTAGGATTAAGTTCAGGAAAATATCTTTGTGATTCAGGAAAGCTCTTTTAAAATGAAATTTCAAAAGCATATACCATAAGGCAAAATTTCATGAATTTGATTACATCAAAATTAAAGATTTCTAGTCAGCAAAGTATCCCATGAACAAAGTTAATAGACTGATTAAAAAAATAGATATCTGTAACATCTAAAACCAATGGAGAATTTATACGAAGAATATGCAAGGATCTTGAACATTTATGACTGCAATAGAAAATGGGGAACTGATATAAACTGACACTGTACAGAAGATGAAACTCCAAAGAACTTGGTGTAGGTCAGTTTTCCTGGGAAGCAGATTCTGAGATGGAGAGTTTTGAGCAGGTTTTTTGGGGAGTGGTGAGGGAGTGAGGAAAGCAGCATTGGGTGGAGCCAGAATCTGAACTGTGATAAAGTTGCAGCTTAGGCTGACCCAATGGGGGAATGTGGAAACTGGGGTGTCTCTTCAGAGAGGTCCTGAATTCAGCAAGGGGACCAGGCTTTATTTCCCTGCAATGACTAGTCATTGGATGGATGCCACCCCCAAGGAGAGTTCATAACCCTGGGTGAAGCAGCTTCCTCTGGCTGAGGATAATTGCTGGGGAGGGTCTCATCTATGAGCCATCAGCAGCCAGCACTACTGGTAGCTGGGTTAACAAGGACCTCGGTCTTAGAGCAGGAATCTGAACAGTACACTATGTAGCCACTATGGCAGATATGAAGGAAGGCTCAAAAGCATTAGTAATATGAAAAATCCAAATTAAAACATCAAAGAGCTCTCACTGTATGCCTTTTATATTAGCAAAATATAGAAGGAAGTGTAGTGCCAAGTATTGGCAGGATTATGGGACATGACAGCTCTTATGGACTGCTGGTGAGAAGGCAAACATCAGAAAAGTGCATCAGCAAATATTCTTGGGAATGTTCCGGCATTATGAGTCAAATTCAGTGTCGCATACTAGCAATTCCTCCACTAGGTATACATCCCAAGAAATTCTTATACAATTCCGTAAGGAGACGTGTATGCAAATGTTTTCTGCACGGTTATTTGCGGTGGAAGTGGGGTGCTACCTGAGTTTCCATCACTAAGATTGAGAAATAAAATATAGTGAATGCACACTCGGGAATTCTGTGTAGTAGGATTGTAGCAAATGATCAGATGTACACATAGCAACATGGATGGATCTTAAGAACGATGAAAAGATGGGGAGGGGGCGGGGGAGGAAGAAAGGAAAGAAATGTGATGAGATGGAACGTTCACATAAATTAAAAATACTGGGGCTTCCCTGGTGGAGCAGTGGTTGAGAGTCTGCCTGCCGATGAAGGGGACGCGGGTTCGTGCCCCGGTCCGGGAGGATCCCGCATGCCGCGGAGCGGCTGGGCCCGTGGGCCATGGCCGCTGAGCCTGCGCGTCCAGAGCCTGTGCTCCGCAACGGGAGAGGCCACGGCAGTGAGAGGCCCGCATACCGCAAAAAAAAAAAAAAACTGAAAGCATAGGGAACTATATTCAGTACCTTGTAATAAACTATAATGGAAAAGAATCTGAAAAAGAATATGTGTGTGTGTGTGTGTGTGTAACAATCATTTTGCTGTACACCAGAAACTAACAATATTGTAAATAACTATACTTCAATAAATAAAAATAAATAAATAAATACTGCAAGCAAATAGCGTTTGTATGAAAGCAAACGAAAGGATACATCCTAAACACATAAGAATCACCGGGGGTGAGAGAGGGGTATGGAACTGTGGGATGGGGAGTAAAAGGAATAAGGCAGTAAATAAATTCAAGAGAGGGGTCTTGCAGAGACCAATGATCTCCGCTGGTTCCATGGCTCCATGAACAAAGAAGCCAGGTTAAGCCAACTCTCTACACCTGATTTCTAAAACTAGTGGCAGCAGCAAACACCACTTGAGCCCTGGAAAAGCAAGCTCATGTTCTGTACCTTCTCTTTCTCTGAGATCTCTCCTAAAAGGCCACAGGCTGAGTCACTGGAAAATCACAGAGCCCTGCTACACACAGCTCCCTGCTCTTACCTGCGAATGAAATGACATCAACCTCCCATCTTCAGTGGGATGAAATGGCTGGCACCTGGATAAACGTTCACGCCTCTCCCGGGCAGAAGGACTTTGCTCACAGGATGCCTTTTCATCTTCTATCCCTTGAACTTTCCCACCTGAGATTCCAATCAAAGTCATCACCTTAACTGAAATGCAATAGGCAACACAGCTACCGCCCCGCCTTGATCAGTACTGGTATGCAAGATAGGGGAAATACAACCAATGTGGGGGGCTGTCTTAGACCTTGCCCACCTGGGAGAGGGCACCAAACAGGGAGATGACATCCCACTGGGAAATGGGCTCGCTTTGGCCCACTCATCTGGCAAGCCCTCTCTGTTCACGGGGAATGGGTGAGGTGTGAACTCCCCTTGTGAAATCTATCCTGCATGACCCATCAGTCCCAGAAAAACTGGAGATCCTGAGAGAGGCAGAAGAATAATGAGGCTTATCAGTCAGTCTTGGATCCCATTCCCCACGGTGGCTATTCCAAACCCCAACTGCTGTCCCTGAAGTCCCCCACAAGCAATTGAGAACCAAGTTCAGGTTACCAGTCCAAAGGGAGGAACACAGAGATTAAGATCTAGGGATGCAGAGAAGAACTGAGCCGGGAAGTCTGAGAGAAGACCTGCTTCTCAGGCTCAAAAGGTAGAACCAGAATGTCAGGGTGCCCATAAACACTGCTCTGAACCTCTTGGCTGGCACCAGGCCCCGACTCCAAGGTTAACCCCTTCCTTGCCCAGGGCATGCCTTCCTCAACACTATAGAAAAGGTCTCTTCTAGACACCAGCATTGTGCTCACAAACAAGTCTCTGTAATAAATAGGATCCCTAGGCAAAATGAGAATCCCAGGATACATGGTAAGAGAGTTGGTGTGGGTACCATTTTCATCATGCTTTTTTCTGGGTCCAGAAAATAAACTTCTGTGCCAGCTTTAAGACTTTTAATTCAGGAAAGTGCAGGGTGAGATGGGTCTTGCTGTTTAAAGGCTTCCTCAGGACAGAAGTTGTCTGGTGAACGTGTAAACAGGCTGTGCCCAGTAGGCCTTCTGCAAGTGTTAACTCCCTTCCCCACCCCCGCTTCTTCTTCTCCCCTTTTTTGTGTAGTTGAGGAGTCATGCAGGAACCCAGGAGGTGTGGCCTCTGCTCACGGCTCAGACATCTTTGTACAGAATGATCTCAAGCAAGAGTCTCTCCCTTCTCCCAGCCCTCTGCTTCCCTGCCTCTAGTTTCTCATGTTTAGAATTGGAGGGAGTAAACTCTGTCTTGCGGGTGGCCAGGTTGGTCCCTGCTCCCTTTTCCCTAGGTTCTAGGGAATGAAACATATCATTAAATTTTACTTTTCTAATAGAAAACTATGAAGTAGAAGCAAAAAAATTAGCCTAATCCTATGATCTAGGTAAAATCTGTTGGCATTAAAAGATGGGATGTTAGAAAACAGAAGCAATATAGAAACATACAAAATGAAAATTGAAAGTCACCTTCTCCCATTCACACTGTCCACAGTAAATAACTACTTCCCAAAGGTAAACAACTACTATTGTTTCTTATCATTCCATTCAGAAAAATTATGCATATGTATTTATATATATTCTTTCTAAAAAGTTTGCAGACGTGATCATACCGTATATGGTACTATCTAATTTGCTCTCTTTTAACTTGATACATCTTTTATATATATATATATATGTATGTGTGTATATATATATATATATATATATATATATACACATATATATGTATGTATGTATACTTTATTCTTTATAATAGCTAAATAATATTTCATCAAATGCACTGTAACTCAGTCCAGGAGGACTGTGAATTTCTCTCCTTTTGCGAACACCAACCAGCTCAGCCTCTTGCTCCTTGATTTCCTCCCGAGGGTCAGAGTTGGTGAGAAGCTGTGATTCAGGTGCCAGGTGAGACAGAGAAGTCCCCATACATCCAAAATTTCCAGGTTAGTCTCTGTGAAACTGTCATGGTGCCAGTGTTTGCTTATTTCCCTTTCTGGAGAAAATGCCCACAAGCCAATGGCCAATTTGCCATACATGTTGATGGCTGAACATTTTGGACAAACTTCAGTGTGTCCAAATGATGAAATATCAGGTTTGGAAAGGACCTCAAGGTCATTTGGCTTAAGCTCCTTGAACCCACTGTAGGAATCCCTTCTACGAGCTTCTGTGTTATCATTTATTTACCATCACTCGATCATACCATGGAACAGCTTTTACTAACAGAAAATTCTTTCTAATTTTCCCAAACCAGCTCCCATGCAATGTACCTGCATTGGTCCTAGCCCTGCCCTTTTAGACATCCTTGGACAAGTGTGTTTCTCTTCCCATGGCCACCCTCCAGAAGTTTGACAAAACTGCTCGCATCCCTCGGAGTCTCCCCTCTATTCATTTAACAAATATTCTTCCAGAGACTGTGTACGTACCAAGCACTGTGTTAGGCATACTGTAAACTCTGTGAGGGCAGAGAGCTTAGTCTGTGTTATTATGTGCTGTCTCCACACCACCTAAAAGGGCCTTACATACAATAGGCATTCAATAAATATTTGCTGAATGAATGAATACAAAGATGAATCCCATAGTCTCTGCCCTCAATGACCTCTTAGTCTAGTGGGAGGCGGAACAGAACAATAAGCAATTATAATCCAGGGACAGAGAAAGGATGTGGGTTAGGAGAACCTCAAAGGAGAGGTTCTAACCCAGCATTCATCGTTCCCACCTCCTTCTTCCACTGTAACGTTGATCACATGTTGATCACATATCATGTTGTCATGATATGTCTGCACGTCTGTCTTCACCACTGGATTGTTAGCTCTTTGAGGACAGAAACTGTACTATGTGTCACTTAGCTTTGTATCCCTTACACTTAACACAGGGGCTGGCATAGGGGAGGCGTTTCATATTTGTTCAATGAAGTGACTGATTAATGGATGGCTAAATGAATTAATATACTAATATTCCCAGAGGAAAAAAAAATTAAGGAAACTGCTTTTATTGGCCTAAACTGGTGTTACCTTACGTTTCACGAACACAAAAAAATTGGTGAAGTAGCAGTGACAGAAATCTTGGGAGAAAGCAACCATGTCATCCTAGGGCTCCCCAAAGTCTCATTTTTGCAACAAACATTTAATGAGCACCTCCTCTGAGTCTGATACACTGCCAGATGCTAGGACAAGGCAAACAACACATAATTCCTACCTTTCAGGATCTCCCAGACTAGCTGGTGATGAGTGCTCTGACAATGTGCAGAGGCTGCTGTGAGGGGCCGGGGGGTCAGGAAGGCTTCCTGAAAGTGGAGATGCCTGAACTGAGGGCTGAGGAAACTGTCCAGGTGGGGAGAGGGAGGAAGGCAGTCCTAGGCAGAGGGATGTGCAGGCAGAAGTCCAGAGGTGTGAGAACTCAGCAGTTTGGGAGTATCATGTTTGGGGAGTGGGAGGAAGAAATAGAGATGGAAACAAGGCCCTGCCAAGGAATTGAGATTTGACCTTGAGGGCAGGAGGGAGCCATTGAAAGAATCCTAAAATCCCACGATGATCAGACTTGCATAGTAGAAGATTATTCTTACGGCAGTGTAGAAAATGGATTGGAGAAACAAGAATGCTATAAGAGAGATCAGTTAGGAGACTATTTGGAATTTACTTGGAAAGCAGATGGAAAGAAGAATAGACATCAAAGACATTAAAGAGTAGCTGCCAGAACACAGTGACCCACTGTGTACACTGGCTCTCAAGCTTACTGGGTGAGTGGAAACACCATCACCCAGCGGGGAGGACAGGCGAAGGAGCAGGCTTGGGAGTGAAGACAATGAGTTCAATGGGGAGTCTGAGGGCTTGGGGGCCGTCTAGGCTGATCCTCAAGAAAGATGGACATGTGGGTCAGGAGCTCAAGGAAGGGAGCTGGCCATGATGCAGACCCAGGAGCCTCCAGGGGACACAGGCAGAGGATGAGAGAGTGAGAGTGCCAATCACCCAGGGAGAGGGCGTGGGGTGGGGAGAGGAAGGGGTTATCTGAGAGCCTCAATAATCTGTCGCAAAGATTTCCAAAACATTTTAAAGAATCCTCAGAGTCATTACCAATTTAGAGCAGCCTCCTGTCTCAAAGCTAATACAGCAGTGCACGAGGAAAGCAATCAGAGAAAAACAGCAGTACTGAGAGAGGAGCCTGATTTTCAGATGTCCTTTGTGGGTAACAACAAAGGGACGTGAAGGGAGCTTCATGAAAGAAAAGAGGAAGGCATCCAGACGAGGCCTGCCTGAGTGACGTGGTTTTTGCTTATTTGAGATGATGCCCGGGGCCTGACCTGTACCCCCGCATCCCACCCACAGGTCCAACATCAAGCAGCAGGCTTCCCAGGAAGCTGCATCCTTGCCTCCCCGGCTGCTTCAGTCATGAAATCTTTGCAAGTTACCGGCATCTGAGGCACACGATGGCCCAATCAAGCCACATGCCTGTGTAAAGCTGCCTCCTGGCTGTGAGGAATAAAAATCAATATTTTAAAATCTGAATTATTCAGATGCTGTACCCCGGAGGTGATTCATAACCTAAGGAGCTCCTCAGTAGGAGAACAGCGGCTGAGGGTTTGTGTGAACATGGCTTAGCCCATGATTTCCCATGCCATCAGTCAGAGGACTAACAAAAGATTAAATAACAGAATTGTTCTTACACAGTGTCCCACGGAGCGCCCGAGGAGCTGGGCTACTCCGGCTAAGAAGTCTAGACTGTCATAATAAGGAGAGAAGCAACTTGCCCTCATGAAGGAGCAGAGCGTCCCCTGGGCTCTCCAAGCGTTGGTGTCTTCAAGTCTCCTGGGTCCTTAGCACAGGGAAAGCAGGTTAAGCTGGGGGAGAGGGGATACTTCCAAGTACTCCCTTTTAGAATAAAATTTAAGAGCTCCCCTGAGAAAAGTGACAATGGTCATATCCCTGACCCCAAATCCCCATGTCATGTAGGTAGGCACTTAAACCTATTGCTGTGGCGGGGCGGGGCCTGTGCTACGAAGACCATGAACTATGTCTGGACTGGCCTAGGGGAGGGGGATGAGGACGGAGTGTAATTGGTTTGGTGACAACTCACCTCACAAAGGGAGGAAGCACAGAAACCCATTCTAGAGAGAGGGACGCAGTGTGGCCTAGCGCACATTCCCTGGACTTGGAGGGACGAAGACCTGAGTTTTGGGTCCTTGGCTCTACCACCATGTGACCTTGGACAAGACAGTTCTCTCTCTCAGCCTCAGATTCTGTAACACCAAAATGTTGATAATAATCCCCTACTTACTGGGTTCCTGGGAAGATCAGATGAATAGAAGCAGGAACACCTTGCTGCTCCCTCACACTGTGTACTAGTTAGGATATTACTCTGGTCGCTCTAACAGAGGGACCAGAATAACAGTGGCTTAAACGAGGTAGGAGTCTATTTCTCTCTCATATAAAACTCCAAGCGGCTGTGGCCTCTCTGGTCTGAGAGCTCATCAGAGGCCCAGGCGGCTTCTATCTGGTCACCAGGGGTGTCACCTTCCTTGACTTACTCCGAGAAGGCTCCCCACCACTGCCACGTTGCAGCTGGTAGAAGGGGCAAAGGGGCAAGAGGAGGGTCAGCTCCCTTCCCCAAACCCAGGAGTTTACACTCCACCTCTTTTCATTTCTCACGGGCCAGAATGTAGTCACCTAGTCACATCTGGCTGTAAGAGGGGCTGGGAACTGTAGTTGTTTTCTGGGAAGTCACAGACTCAACAGAAAATTCTGCGATTATGGAAGAAGAGGAGGTGGCTACTGAGAGACAATTCACAGTCCCTGCCACCCCATTTGTCTAATTCCTCTTGATCCCCAGATCTCGGATTTATGTCCATTCCCTTGGGAGGCCTTCCCCGACCCTCCAGCCTACTTAGATGCTCCTCCCTTAGCTCCCTCACATCATCTTTGGCTTGCTATCTGTTTTTCTGACTAGAATGTAACCTCAATGAGTTTGGAGATGTGTCCGTCTTCCTCCCCGCTGTCTCCCGTGCCACCCAGAGCTGGGCACAGAGTGGACACGAGTTACACCCACGCTGACTAAGGAGGTCTGTCACCAAAGGGCCTTGGGATGTCCTTGGGGTGCGACTTTATAGCTTTGAGGCCAGCACTGCTCTCCAGCCCAGGATTTGTTTGGAACAAAACTGGTACCTCCTGCTGCTGCCCAGGCAATGGGGGGTAGTGGTCGCCCTGAAGACAGGTGGAATTTTCTTTTTACCCCTTAGTCCTCTCTCTGTGTACGTCTTTAGAACTGTGCCCATCCTTCGTCAGAGCCCTTGGGTGGGCAACGCTGGCTCTGCAGCTCTGTTTTTCAGATCTGGGAATGAACAGTTGGGGGAAGAGCTTTCCCTAGCACTGTGGCCAGAACTGAGGATGCAAGTAGAGACTTGGTTTTCCATTCCCAGTCTCTACAGTGCAGCTGCCAGCCTGAAGCCTGCCCTGTGAGGAGGGGGAAGGGACCTCAGAGAGGCTGTCCCAGGGCAGTCAGCCTGCACCCCCTGTGGGGAAAAATGGCCTCCCAGAGTCTGGGCCGTGTGAACCCACTGTTTAGTCCCTGAGCAGCTCCTTGGGGCTTCATTTTAATGCCCTCCAGCTCACTCCTGATTTGACATAAACCTCACCGTTTGCTTAGAAATCTCCTTCTTCTTAGCTCATTTTCTCTGTTACCAGGATTTCTTTAGGGATCCCAGCAAACATGACTCTGGTTCCTGTGAGGAGGGGAGGCTGCACCCCAGGACTGACCTCCAGCCCCTCAGACACATTCTCATCACCTTCCATGTCTTCCTTTGATTGGAACTAGAGGACAACCAGGCCTGAGCTCTGAGCGACCAGCCCTTTTTGGCAGTCTCCAGAGCCACTGAGGGGTAAGTCACCAGAGACGAAGCCCTGGGGGTTGCTGGGTGCTCATGTTACACTCATACACAAAATGAGCCTATTCAAGAACCAAGTTCAAATTTCCTTGCTTGTATTTTTCCAGAGAGTTGGGGAGAGAGCAGCCATATCCTGCCAGTAGCCCCTGGGAACTCGCCCCTGCCTCCCCCCATGCCTGGCATCAAGGGAATCCTTGCCCTCCTGACTGTGGCACTGGGCTTAGCTGAGAACAGACAGTTTCATTCCAGCAGCCGGGTTTTTCCCCCCATAAAATGGCAGTGTCCCTTTAAGTCCCTGCCTGTCTCCTCTCTTGGACTGGCTGTAGGTTAAATAAACTGACCAGACTTTTCTGACTGGGGGTTCTGAGCTGGAAATTCCTCCTACTTGCTTCAGCTTGTGTGCGGAAACAAAGAGCAGTTAAAAAGGGATTAACTTTTCCCTCTGTTGGTTTCTCTCTTCTTTCTCAGAATAATTCCATTTCTAACTCAGGGATTTAGGTTCCTCTTGGAGCGCTGCTTCTTTCCTGGTTCTTTATTGACTGTCCGTGGAGCTACAGAAAGTTTCCCTGCACCCAACGTGGGGGAGCGAGTGTCTCTCTGCATGGATTTCACAGCGTGGCTTCTTGCACCCCTGACTCTTGGATTCACCCATTTCTCTCCAGCACAAACCCTGGACTGGCCCTCCGAAACTCTGAGTAACATTCTATTAATCATGTTATTTCCCCAAGCAGTCTTCTCTTCTGGGAAAAGAATATGCTCATCAACTTATACACATAGTCTGGTTCTCATTAAAATCTGAAAGCAAAGGGTGGTAGAAGGAGCACTGTTTGGGAGTTGGGATTTCTGGGTTCTCCTCCTACCTCTGGCATTAACTAGTGTGTGACCTTGAGAAAGTCATTTCTCTTGGCTGAGCCTTACGGACCCCTCTGTAATGTAAGAGGTTCCTTCTAGTGCTAACATTCTAGTGTCTATATTAAATAGTCTTGCAATCCCCAACGACACTTGACCATCATGAATATGCACAGATGAAGAGTTGACCTGGGGTCCAAGGTGATTATTATACTCAGGAATAGGATCCTGAAGCACCTGGCTTCAGCAGCCAGTTACCCCAGACTGGGTCTTGCTCTATCTGTACCCTCTATAGAAAAGGATCTAGCAGGTTAATGGAGCCCAGTGGTAACTGGGACCAGGCTCAGAATGCACAGACCAGAGGCCTGATATCCCAGGATCTATGCCATTCCATTTTTACTCCCAAAAAGGACACTAGGTTTTTCTGTAGTCTCATGCTAAATAGAGGCCTGAACTAGAATCACCTGGCGTCTAGGACAGGGTCAGGGTGGGGTAGGGGCAGGGTTCAAGACAGACCATCATACACCTTGTTCAGTTCTTCTCTCCGAGGTTTCTGCAGGCAGAAGTACCACTCTGGTACCCCAGCAGCCCTGGGGCTGTTCCACAACAGTTTCACCCCTCCCTCCTCCTGGCATGGCCTAAAAGCAGGTTTGGCTCTGCTGGGAACAAGTGATGTTTGCACTCAGCGACAATATCACTCAGCAGCCATGTGTCAGTGACCAGCTTTCCAAAAACCTGGAAAGAAATCTGCTCGCCAAACAAATGTGAAATATTTGCAAGTTTTCAAAAAGAAGCTGGGTCTGTCTTCCGTAGGAGAGAAAAGGGAGCTGTAAATGTTGTAATTAGAAACAGACATTTCTTCCATTCTTTAAAGCAACGAAGATGTTATAAGGCTTGCAGATCAGACCTCTCTGTGAGAAGGACCATTTGGGGACACATGAATTTGGCAAACAAATTCAGGGAAGCAGGCCCTGCCTCAGCAGGGAAGCTGCAGACCTGTAGCAGCCAAGATGTCTTTTCTGGAGTGTGGTTGTATCTGGTAAACAGAGCTGCCTTCAGGATTGGCCCAGGGTGTGTGTTTTGGGGGTCGGGGGGGGAAGGGTGGATATGGTGGAGTGGAGAAAACATCCTTGAGATGGATGCTTCAGGTTGTCATGGAATTCTCAAGAAGAAGATGCCACAGTCTTCAGTGGTCCCAATGTTGGTGTGAAGAGGCTGTGTCCTGGGTCTGATCTCAGTTGTCCCCACCCCCCAGTAGTGCAGTTAGACCCTCGCTTCCAACCAGGCTCCCTCAATGGAGAGGATGAAGAGTGAATGTTGAACACCTGGAACAGTCACACAGCCCCGGGCTACTAGAAACGTGCCAGGTAAGAAACTGGTTGCTAAAACGTTTTTGGCCAGATTTGTTTGTTTATGTTATTGTTTTATGACCTCCAAAGATCTGGCTAATCTAAGTGGCATTGGAACATGACTACTTTTCACTATATAGATATAGCTTCCTGTTGGCTTTATTTGACTTAAAGTGTGACTATGTTAAGTTTTATACAAATATTAAATTAATAGTCATTGTGCAAGCAAAACTCATACTCATTAATTTTGATCGTGTTTAAAACAGTGATTCGCATCCATGGCTGCACATTGCTAAAACCAGGGAAGCTTTATAAAAATTCCCATGCCTCAGGCCCACCTCCAGAAAATCTATTTTAATTGATTTGGAGTGGGGCCTGGGCATTGATTTTTTTTTTTTAAAGGTCCCCAGATGATTCTAATTGCAGCCAGGATTGAGAACCATTGTTCCGAATGATGCCTGAGAAATGTGCTAATTTAGTGGGGGGAAAACAATCAAATGAGATCTTAGTTCAAACTGGCTGGCTTGTTTTGTCAGTGTTCAGCCCAGTATCTGGATAGGAACAAAGCCAAGACTACAGTGCAGTTATGTAAGGTTTGGAGGGTAAGACTCTTCTCCTAAAACTGACTTATTACTGTATGTGTATTTCATCTACAGCAATAAATTGGAAATATTGGGAGGGAACCTCATGCTCTGTGAATATAGAGTCCCTTAATATTCAATAATAATCACTCCATGATCTGAATGGACAGGGGACAATAATAAAGAACTCTCATATTTAAAACAATCGGCACCGAAATTGTTTCTGGTAATACCAGCTCATGATGAGCCAAATGGCACAGATTTATATTGCCTTGAATTTCAAGACTTCACCAGTGATCTATGATGGCTAGATGCTCAAATCACCATCTCTTGCCCCTCAGGTGAACTTTTGGTTCAATGTATCTGAAGGCGGAGTGAGGAAGACAATTCAGGTAGCAGAGAATTGAACAAAGGCCAATCACTGAATAGGCGAATTTGAGCTCTTTATCCGGCTGGGACTGATCACCTCTCAGCGGGATGATTCAGGAGTCGCAAATGGCTGGAAGCTTTGTTTTCCCTTCTCTGGGAAATACAGGTCCATTAGCTCTCCTGCTGCTTTAGAGCTTAATTTGTTTTCGTTTTTGTTTTTTTTTTTCTGACACTATGGAGGGGACAATACATTCCAAAAATTAGAGGACAGCTAAGGAAAATTCTCCCTCTTTATTGGATATCATTAAGCACATGGTGCCTCAGGGGGATGGGGAAGGCCATTAACAGACAGGAGCCAAGAGAGGGATTAGTTCACAAAAGAGAAGGCTGTTGAGAGCAGCTGGGCTAGATACAGGAAAAGCTGCCAGGTAGAGACACCAAGCTTGGGCATTAAAACTCAGCTCTCATCGTGTTTTTAAAGAGTTATCATCTTGTGTATATAATAAAGGTAGAGTTAGGAACTGCCCTCAGGAAGGAGATGCATTAAATTCACTGAGGACAAAACCCCCCAAAGCTACAGCACCTGGGGTCATTCCCGGGGCGGCGGGGGCTGATTCCTAGACAGTGTGTCTGGCTGCCCCCCACCAACATCAGGGATCCTTGGTTTAAGAGTACAGGCTGAAGCACTCAGGGGGTTACCTTATCCCACATTTGCAGAGGCAAGAAGCTGACATTTAAAGCTTGACTAGTGCTCCTTTTACAAGTAAATGACTACCCGGAGAGAGGACTAACTAAGTCACGTGCTTGGCATTTTCTAGCTGATTTTCTATTCAAAGAGACCCAGATTAACTTTCACTCCCATCAAGCTTTCCCCCAAACCTCCCGGTGGAAAGGGAACCCCCAGGCCCATCATGGTCCCTGAATGATGCTCAGTCATGCGCCTGGCTTAGCCTGCTGTCCCTTCCCCAGGTCTGTGTCTTCAGTGGGATGAGAAAGACTTGGGCGGAGGCTTTTAGGCTGCGAATAAGCCAAGTGCATATAACTGGCAGTGTGAACAACAGCAAAAAGATAAGGTAGAGAACGTGGCTGCATAATTGCAGACTGAGCAGAACTTTGAGACTGAATCCTGGGGAGGTCCTGTTTCCATGGCCCTTGCCTGGTGGTTGTGGATTAAATATAAATATCTACCCATACTGGAGGCTGAATTCAACTCCTTTACCAAATAAGCAAAATGTAGGTATCTGTTATATACAGGTAGATCTCTATTTGCCAACCTATCTCCTTCTACAATCCCTGACGGGCCTGAGACAAGGCAAACCACCTCTCCTCCGTGCTCCCAAAGCAGTGTCTTCCATGGGTGTTACGGAGCTCGTTGCCTTGGACTGTGGTTGGCAGGGAAAGCGAATCTCCCAGGCTCTGACGGACCAGTGTCTTACTTATCCAGCATCCTCAGCAGTGGAAGGCTCTCGGTGAATGTCTATTGAATGAAACTGTGTGTCCCTGTGTTCCATCTATCATCGCTAATAAACGTTGAAAGCCAAAGGACAAAGATGGAGTAATCAGGAAACAGAGGAAGAGGTATCCGGTCATAATAAAGTAGAAGTATAGGGTTGAAACATATTATTAAACCACTCACAGAAAGTTAAATTCTCTCTCTCTGCCTATGTCACCTCACTCTCCACATCTGAAAAGGAGGAAGTACAGTGGACAGTTCTATGGCAGGGGACCTGGATCAAGAGTCAGGGGAGCTGTCTTTTGCCTAACTGACTATGTGACCTGTGGCAAGTCCCCTCTTACGGAATGAGATTATACTAGATGATCTCCCAAGGTCCTTACACTTCTGTCATTTTTGTAATTTTATGCTTCTAGCACCATTATCCCAAGGTATTTCATATGGCTGAAGTCTGCCCAGCCGGTTCTCAGTGAATCCTGCCTACTCAGGTCGTTGGCTGTGGGGCAGTTCTTTTCCACCCAACAGCGATCCTAATGATAAATGCAGGCTCTCTCCAATTCTGGCCCCAGCTCTCTCAGGAATCAGACTTGAAAGTCATTTTCAAATTCACCTTTGGGCTGCCTTTTAAATGCTTCCTCCAGAGGCAAAAATCACAAAATGCTTTCACTAGAATGGATTTTAGAGATCATCTCGTGATTCTAATTTAATCCCCTGTCCGTGGAGAAACACAACATCCCAGGTAGGGAGATGCCTTGCTCAAAGTCACATAGAGAGGTCAAGGGGAAGCATCCTGATGCCCATTTCAGGCTCCTTCCGTTTCCACACCACCTCCAGCTACAGGGCCAATTCTCTGCTACCTTCTCACGCAGCTGTTTCCAAACCAATCAACCTGCCAACCAGGTAACCAACCTGTGCGTGCTTCCTACGAACCTAGGACTGTGAACTCTGAGGCAAGTTATGTTTTTATTGTCCCAAAGTGCAAGAGTAAACACTCACCTTTTGGCATAGAGCAGGGCTGGCCTGCATAGTTGAGTCTTCCCTTGATCTCTGGAACTGGCACTTAGAGTTCCACTTATTCCTTGAAAAACATCTAGAGTTAGTTAGAAAGAGTTGCCTGTTTTCCAGTGGGTCAGATCCCGGTTCTGGGGCGGGATGGTTTAGGTCTGGGTAGCGCTCCGACCATGCAGGCAGCAACTCCAAGAAGAGAGGAGGCCCCAGCCAGAGCAGGTACAAACCCAGGCGCCTGCCGAGCGCAGCCCCCTCTGTCTGCTGCAGCCACACCCCCTCTTCCTGAGGTTTCAAGGCTGGACCAAGTGCAGCCCTTGCCCAGATGATGCACTTCAGGCTCACTCACTCAAGATGGTAATAGCCCCTTTCCTTCTTAGACCACCACAGACAAGGATAGAATCTTTTTCCATGTAAATATATTAAATATTTAATGTAACAGACAACATAGACATTCATACATACATGTATGTATGGTCAAACCATTCAAGATGGCTGTTCTCTTGCTCTCTGTACATCCCCTGCTCAACCAGTCCCTGCTTCGCTCACATGACTATCCAATCCTCTTAATTACATAGGGCTTAATTAGTCCCTGGTAATTGATGAGCCCACCTGACATCAATTCCCCCTATAAATGGTAGCCTCCTTCTTCCCTGAGTCGGGGAGATTGCTGCCACGTCCCGCCCACTATCTGCTGCACACAGTGGGGTGTTGCTCCAGGACCCTTTGTGTAAGATCCCGTGTCCAATGAACCATTGGGGCTTCTGTCGCTGTCTCCAAGCTCTTTCTTTGGTCTCGAGGCTGGGCAACTACAAGGTTCACAAGCCTGTGGGGTGCAGCCCAACAGTGTATTTTATATGTTTACAAATACTTGCACCATCAAGTGATTTAAGAAGACATTTTTTGAATTGCTTACTCACAGGTATCTCTTGGAAGTTCTTTGCTGTTCATGTTACTGCTGTCCAGAAATAGTATAATCTGTTATTTCAAACTTTGCTGCTACATGGTAGGAAATGATCCCGTCGGTGGAAATGATCCATTTACATTTACTAAAATAAAATTCAAAATAAAACCAGATGTGATAACATTTCTAGATTGGAGATTTATAAAATAAAATTTAAAACACGTTTGTGGTAGAAAACTTGAAAAATACTTTTTAAGAATCTGCAATCCCGTCACCTAGCGCGGTGCCATCGAATACGGCAGCATTCGCCACGTGCTGTCACGGGCACTTGAAATGTGAAAATCTGAATTGAGATGTGCTATAGGTGTAATATACACCCTGTATTTTGAAGATTCGGTATCAAAAAAAAAAGAGTATAAAGTCTATCATTAAACACTTAGGTGCGTGACATATTTTGGACACATTAAACAAAATATATTATTAAAATTAATTTCACCTGTTTTTAATGTAGCTACTAAAAACCTTAAAATGACATACGTGACTCATGTTACATTTCTATTAGACAGCTAGGTCTAGAGAAAACACTGCGAATATTTTGGTGCATTTCATCCATTGTGTGTGTTTGTACAGTTGAGGAGTCCAGCTCCTGCTTACAAACCCGTGTGATTTTCCAGGCCTGACCCCAGCAGCCACACTGGGAAAGCTGCTCTCCATGCACTGGCCTCGGTGCACAGCCTGGGCAAAACAGTCTCTGGAGAGAGTCGCAGCCTAGTCTCAGGCTCCTTGACCAGTCAGGCCCTTCACATATTTACATCCCTATCCCTGGTGTCTTCATGCCTAGGTCTGTTTATCTGAGGGCTTGGGCAGAGGTCTTCCAGGTACCTCTGCTGAGAGGTACCTGCTGTATAAAGGGAGGTGGGAGGACCTTGCCGTTTCTCCCCACTGGGACTCAGTACCCAGCACTTCTCCATTCTCGGTCCTACCCCCAACCCACTCCCGGGTCTGTCAAGCTGCCAGAGCCTCTTATTCAGAACCCCTTCAACACTGAGGTCACCCCACAGCAGCGCTGATCCACCTGGCTCTACACCAAGGTGTTGTTTCACGGAGAAAATGAAACAGGAGGGAATCAGCGCCTTCTCGGGTTTAGCCTCCTGCTTATACTATCACAGCAAGTGATTAAAGGCTTCACTGTTACTTTCATTTTGGCTCATTGTAGCTTCAATCAGCTATTCTGACACCTGACTGCTCTTTCTTCCAGCTCAACTGAGCTCCTGACTATTTCTTTTTTAAACAAAATGGGGATCTTACTGAAATACGATTTTCTATCTGTATCAGTCAGGGTTCTAACAGGGGACAAACAGCAGTGTCAAATTAGGATAAGTCAAGGAGGTTTTACTTATAAACGGGCTAACTAATAACAAAGATAAGGTTGGAGTATGGGACAACCACAAAGGACAGTTTAGAAACCCAGGACTAACAGAGCAGAGCTGCTACTCTCCCTAAGTCTGACGGGATAAGGAGAGAGAGAGGTTCCCAGAACCACAAAAGAGAGCTGTGCAGAGTTGGGATGCATTGAAAGGAAGGAAACAGCCAGACTAAGGCCATGTCATAGGATGGAGTTGGGGGAATAAATACCTTACATTCCTCCCTTCCTTCCCTCTAACGCTGAGGTTCTCCGTCGGCT
Source organism: Phocoena sinus (assembly GCF_008692025.1). NCBI lineage: Eukaryota > Metazoa > Chordata > Mammalia > Artiodactyla > Phocoenidae > Phocoena > Phocoena sinus. The sequence continues at coordinate 71,722,837 of NC_045766.1, read as the reverse complement.
GAAAGTAATCAAAAGCCAGAGGACAGGGAACCCCTGCAGCTGTGGTCCTCTGTCCGTGCAGAAAGCACAGTGGAGAAGGGGGAAAGAGAATCTAGAAGCAAATTACTAGCCGGCACCTTCCTCGTGTAGCGTTGCCCTAAGTCATAGCCTATTAACCTGATTTCCTTCCTAATGTAACCAGTGGCTAGTCCTAGTGCCTACACTGACTGTGTGGGCACAGTTTACAGAACACCCAACCCAAATACCTCAGTCCCATTTGGGTTTCTAGCCTGGGGTAGATTCAGAGGATACTGTTTGATGCTGTATGTGTGTGCACTCACGTGCAAACGTGCATGTGTTATAATCTCAGTCCCTCCCAGAACATGCTTCCTTCAATATTAGCTCTGGGTAGGACCCTACCGCTCCAGGGCCTACATGCCTATGGCTTTGCAGAGGTGACCCACCTCTGGTGGGCTGGTTCCCACCCACCCTAGAGTCTTCTTTCTTTACCTTCTCCCACACCTCTCACCCACCCACCCCACTCCACTACTGTTTCTCCTTGCTGGGCAAGTGACTGGTGCCCTCCTAGACACCAGTAATCCACTAAGAGGGGGGTCTGGGAATGGTGAATCTCCCTGGGACAGCATGCAGAATGCCCCACTCTCTAATTGAATCTCCAGTTGTCTAGTCCAAGTGTGCTGGGAAATTAGATAAAGAAACTACCAAGGCTAAACAATCCTGGAGCTGAGGTCCTGGGAAGGTGGCAGGGAGAGGACTACATGTGAGAAGACAGGGTTGACCTTCCTCTTTTATCATCTGTCTACAAAGCCAAGGGATGCTGAGTTGAGGCTGAGACCTGCCAGATGCCAGGCAAGGGGTTCCAGTGTCAGTAGGGAATCTGTGCTCAGGGACAAGGAAGCTCCTATTTGAAAAGCAAGCTGGAGCCCAAGAGAGGACTGTAGAAAACACTTAGAGAAGGTAATGCCACAGTGGGGATGTGGCGAGCAGAAGGGAGTCATTTTATAGAACAGGAAACAATCTGTTGCAGGGATTATTATACCTCAGGAGGAAGAAGAGACAATTTAAGTTTTGGGGGAGAAGGCAATTTGAATGTAACCTGATGAGGGTGCCATCCGAAGGAGCATTCATTCTGTGCTTGTCAAGGCCCTGAAAATGCAGGAGGACCCACAGCCACCAGGGCAAGCCCAAGGGGCAAAGACGCCTTTCTGGCTGGGAGGGAGGTGAGCCAGCAGCAGTGATGTCCTCCCAGCACAAAGGAGTCACATTGATGCCAGCCTGGTCGTCAGTGTCTGCCCAGTCATCTGACGTCCATATCAGATGCAGCTTTACATGCCTTCATTCATCCCCTCGTTCATTCACTGGTCCAACAAACATTTAATGGAGCTCTGTGCTGGGTGAAGTGCCAGGCACAGAGAGACATGAAAGAAAAACAAGTCAGTGTTTCCACCACCAGGGAGCTAAGAGTGTTGTGGAGGAGGAACATTTCCAAGTGTCCAATGCAGTGAGGGGCTGTGATGGGAAGGAAGGAAGTTTTAAGGATTAGGGAGGAGTAAGGAAGACTTCACTTAGAAGTGGAGGGCTGCGGGAAGGAGGAGGAGAATAAGAGTTTGTCAGGCAGGTTAGGGTTAACAAGTATTTCTTGACCTTCTCCCAATAAAAATGGAATTCAGGGGCTTCCCTGGTGGCACAGTGGCTGAGAGTCCGCCTGCCGATGCAGGGGACACGCGTTCGTGCCCCAGTCCGGGAAGATCCCACGTGCCGCGGAGTGGCTGGGTCCGTGAGCCATGGCCGCCTGAGCCTGCGCGTCGGGAGCCTGTGCTCCGCAACGGGAGAGGCCACAGCAGTGAGAGGCCCGTGTACCGCAAAAAATGGAATGCAAAAAAAGCAAACACAAAACCAAGACAAAACAATGGAATGCATAATTCATAAGGATGTACTAATCTTTCTTGTGAATCCTGTGACAGAGTTTTTCTCTTGGATTTAAGGTGGCATCTACACGTTAGGTTTTCCATGGATAAGGATGAGGGACCCTGGAATCCCTTTGTGTTCCCAAGTCCTCCAGGGGCTGGCCCTTGGTCAGCTGCTGAAGAGTATACAGATCTGAGGAATTGCTAATGGTGGAAAGCTGTGAAAAGATCCCTGGGTAAGGATTCCAGGTTTCCAAGTCAGAGAGATTGAGAACTGCCAACAGCAGCTCACGGCCTTTAAGATGCTCCTGGGTGAGAACCTGAGAGGCTGATCCCACTGAGCCCCCAGGCTTGAGGGACCTCGGATAGAAGGCTTTTTCTTCTGTCCCCCTTGTCCAGCCTCACCCTCCAGTTTACACTCAGCTTTGTCTCCTGCACTTGGGAAGTCTGCTCCCCTTAGAATGGGGCTCGGCACATATCCCATTCCCAACTCCTCCATCCTGTCGTAGATTTCTGGCACAATACCTTCTCCTACGGCAGACCTAACAGGGCTCCAGTTTCCGCTTCTGTTAAACCCAGGGGAGTCTGGACACAGTAGAAATGATAGCCTCTAAAAAGCACTCACTTTTTCTAACTTACCTTACTGTTCTCTTCCCCACAGGACTGGACCCTCTGGCCTTCCCATTGTCAATCACTACTGGCCCTTTGAGAGCCTGCCATCTTGGAACCCACTCTCCCAGCCACAGGCTTAAGGTAACCAATAACCTCCAGCAGAAAGAACATAAAATTACAACATGCACATAGATCCTGTCTCGATGAGAGTGAGCAGAAATGATGCCCAGTCTCCAATCTCCAAGCAGCCCAAACTGAGTGTGTACCACACACGGGCTGATAGCCTGAGAGCTGCAGCCAAACCGAGACCGTGAAAGAGCCTCTTTAAGAAGCCAAAGCAATGGCAAGGAGAAGTCCGATGAATCCACCAAGGGCTCATCTACATTATCACCAAACAACTGTCTATGTCTTGTTCTCCTCTGTGTTCCCTGGATGGTTCCAGTTTTCCACATGCAAGACACTCAGTACTTATTGTTGGATGAACGAATGAATACGTGAATACTTAGATGGATTTGTCTCAAACTGTCTGAGGTTTTGACTACTCTGATGAGATATTTTGGGGTCATAAAGACCCAGGCATTGAATATTTCAGTACATATGAAAACATCTGGAACTCACATATTTCCTTGTCATTTGCACCCTAGGAAACTATGCATTACTGGGCAGAAGCAAGAAAAAAAATCTCTGGTGCTTGTTGATAATCATGAGGGAAAGAAGAAATTGTGGTGTGTATGTCTGTGTGTGTGTGTAGCTGAGGACAGGGAAGAAGAGAAATCATTCAAAAATGGAATATCTGAAGTTTTAAATATTTTTCTTTATGAGGACTTCCCTGATCAGCTCCCTTAAAGAGGACCCCATCCCTTGCCATTCACATCATCCATCAATCAGTCTTCAGGGCTCTGCTCTGAGGTTGTAGCTGGTGTCCAACTACAAGAGGTTGGTGTCCACTTTCCCAGCTCTGGGGCCTCCCAAGCAGATGTCAGGGCCTTGTGCAGGAATGATGACAGCATCTAACTCCGTAGCTCTCTCACTGCAAGGAAGACCATCCTAACTGTCCACCAGATGCCTGCTGTCCCCTCTTAGGGATGATGATGTGTTGGGTAATTCTATAGTTAGGTCTAGACCCGCTGCAGAAAAGGTAGAAGCCCTGTCTCGGGTCGTGGCTCAGTACCGGCCAATGGAGTAGTGGATTCCGCTTCCATCCTAAGGGGTCAAGGGTGCTGGAGAAGGAGGTAGGCAGCTAGAGCTGTATAACAAAGGTTAGAGGGGAAGAGATTGTTCCCCGTGACCCCAGTGGCTTGGATTGGGTCTGGGTAGCAGCTTAGGTGTGGTGAATGCCAGGCAAACCTGCCAGCTCCACAGAGACAGGGCTCTTGCCTCCCAGCTGATGCACAAGCAGGGGAAGCCAGGGCTGCCGCAGGAAATGGGGTGTTCCTGGGGTGCAGCCACCAGTGTGGTTCGGGGGCCTCACAGTCATGCTGCCTGGGAGAGGAGGGCTCAGGGAGCAGGCAGGAGGGCCGTGGCTAACGGGCTGAGAACTGGCCACATTTGAGAAGTCTCTTCCCCCCAAATCGCAAACTTTCCCTAAACACTGACATGAAGCTGTTTATATTTCCTAGGCAAAGATGAAATCTCTCACTGACCAGATTTGAAGACAAACAGATTGTAAACTTTCTTTCTCTTCATGTGGTATTGGGGTGGGAGGCCAGAGAGACATTCATAGAAACACACACAGACTGACACAGCCATGATGAATTAGTCTTTCTATGAAGTATTTGACCACACACATGAAATTAATTGGAAATCAGCAGTGAGCCCTAATATCTGTTTATACCCAAGTGAAAAAAAATTCAGACTAAGTTTCTGTTTTTCTGACATTTTAAATAGCATGAAATAAAAATCCAACAATGACAGACAGCAAACGCTTTGTTTCTTTTATCTGGGGGGTGGGGAGTGAGGAATAAAAATATGTCTCCTACCCTTGTCAGTTAATAGATTTTAGTGGAATTGCCAGGCCAGAGAGTATCCTATTACACTGAAAAAACCAGATTGGGTTTCCACGTTATTACTAGCTCTGGGATCACCTTCACGGTTTGACTGATGTTTTGTTTTTTGTTTTTTTCTTTTTCTTTAATTAAAATGAAAGTCCTTTGTTCACAATCTCTCTAAGCTTTTAGAATAATCTAATTGTTCTTAAGTCACCTGGTTCCTGTGCAGACACACGAAGGGCACTTCTAAAACCATAATCCTAGGCTATAAAAAAAATCCAGGGTGAATGATCAAAGGTGAACTGCCCATTTACAACCCCTCTTTCAAGGCCCCTTCCCATCTTCCTAACAGTTTTATAGAAGTGTTTCTCTGTTGCTGCAACCCAGATCAAAGATTTGGATGCGAGGTTCTCCCCACCCCCGACCTGGCACGGAAGGAAGGGATTACCCCAGGAATTAAAAACCTCAGAGAAGTGGGCTTACCCACCTCCCTGGGGGGTGGGGGGAGAGCCCTGGAGCCTTTTCTTGACGATAGGAACAGAGCCAAATGGAAGCAGGGGTGCCCTCTCTCTGTTCTTGCAGCCGGGGAGATAAACCTACTGGGTCATCCAGCCTTCAAAGAGAAATTTTCTGATCTTTTGTGCATAGTTTTAGTTAATATCTACAAGTTGCTAGAGTCATGTTTATTTATTGGCCAATGACCTTCTTCTTCCTCCCACCCATATTAAACCCAAGCAACAATCGCCTCCCAGGGCACTGGAAGCTCCCCCGAAACCCTGAGTCTGGGCCGCAGTAAGCAGAGAGGGAGGTGGGAAGAAGCTGCAGGGCGTGTTTCATCGTTTTACTCCACAGCTTCATCCATTTGGTGATTTGTTTTCAATACTACCCGCTACCTTTTCCTGGTCACACCTGGATCTACTTTAGATTTTAATGGTCAAGATAAATTTCCTGAGAATGCTACTTTGAGGGATGGACCTGCCTCCATCCCTGGAGACTCAGTGCCTAATCCTGTAAAGAGACACCAAGATCAGGAACAGGAGTGCCATGAAGCTCTTCTTCCTCTGGGAAGCACCAGGCCCACTTCCCCCACTTCTGTTCAGCCCTGACCCTGCATACCAGGGTTTGATTAGGGCAGACCCTCATGGCAGGGGTGTTGACAGGAGTGGAACACGCAGATTCCCAAAATTATGTAATCTTTTTGTTTAAAGGGACTTGAGAGATCATCTAAGACCCCACCCCCCACCCCTGTGGTATAGGGGAACACCACGGAGAAGAAGGACAAGCCTGGTTCACCCAGAGTCACCCATCCAAGCCAGATCCTGAAGCCAGATCTCCTGACTCAGGCCTCTGCTACCTTAGAGCTCAACATAGGATGCCCCCTGAAGAACTTAAACTCTTGGAGTATTTGGTCCCTTGGGGATTGCTAGTTTGACTGGCTGTTCAGGGTTTAATGACAATGGGTATAGAGAATTGCTTTGGGAGATTGGTAATTGCTTTGGGAGATTGGTAATCCAGGCATATTCTCCAAAACTGCCACTTCTAGGGGGGACATTCAAGCCCCGAGGACCCTCTGCATTCTGGCTGGGCCAGTTTCTCCGCCCCCAGTTCCCTAGCCCCAGTAACTGCCCCTGCTCTGGCCAGATCCCTCTACTCACTGTTCCTGCTTCCTCTCCTTGCATAGTCCCCTTTGTCCTGCCCGGAATGCGTCCTGCTCTTATCTTCATTTAAGCAATTCCTACCCACGCTTTAAAGCCCATATCAAGTTCCAGCTTGTCTTCCTCCTGGAGTAGTACTTGTTATCTACTCCAGACCTTTGCCACTCAAAGTGTGGCCACAGACGTGCAATACCAGCCCCACCACAGAACTGCTTAATCAGAGCCCGCATTTTAACAAGGTACCCTGGTGATTGGTATGTACAGTCAAGTGTGAGACTCACTGCTCTTAGAGAGTGTTCCAAGTGTAGTCCGAGGACCAGGACCAGCAGCATCAGCATCACCTGAGAATTTGTTAGACATGCAAATTCTTGAGCCCCACCCCAGGCCTACAATCAGAAACTCTGGGGGTGGTACCCAACAATCTGTGCTTTGACCAGCCCTCCACAGGATTCTGATGCATGCTACAGTTCAAGAAACCATACACAGTCCTTATCTTACCCAGGGGCTTCACAGCCATATGATCATGGTTTAAGGCTCCATATTGCTGTCTTGAAATTCCTGACTTTATCTTTGAACTTGTGTTTTGCAAGTGAAGTCTGATGAGACATTGGAGCCCGCACATGAACAGAGGAGATGTCCACCACCGTTCCTTTCTCCTCCATTTGCATAGGGCATTCACAAAGCCCATGAGTGCAGGATGCCAGTGGATCCATAATGCATGGAGTTCAGCCAGAACTCAAAGTGAGTACAAGGTAAGTGTGTTATATCTATGACTGAGTCAGTGGGGTGATGACAGATCTGAGAAGCTACATTCTCCCTTAGAACTAGAACTTGCTTTGTACACTGAGGAAGGTAATTTAAGAAACACAAATGACCATGGAACCCTATCATATCCTTTCTTACTCAAGTGACTTCCCTCCAGCCAATCACTTATGCCAAATATTGTGACACAGAAGGAAAGGGAAAGCAAGGACAACCCATAGTTCCTTTTCCTTTCCATCCTTTCTTTCTCATCAATAAGCCAAAGGTAAAGAGTGTTGGTAGAATGTATGAATGTCAAAAGGTTAAATAAAAACAGCTGAGTCTGTTTTTGCAACATTTCCTCTGTTCTGGTAGGATAGAATAAATATACACATACAAACTGCAAAATGTGAATTGTGTAATTTTGGTGGTTCCAAACGCTAGTTAAATGCTCTTATATTGCATTACATAATATAAAGATGAAAGGTAAAATTCATGTTAATAATTGAAAAAAACTTTAATTAGAACACCATAAAATAAAAAACACCACAGCAAGTCAAGAGAGACTGCAGAAGAAAGGGAAAAGTTTTATATTTTAGTACCTTTAACAGCACTTTTTTCCTGCGTTTTGAACAAGGGCCTCCACATTTTAATTTTGCACTGGGGTTAGTAGATTATGCAGCCATTTCTGTCCTATCTTGTCCAGTATTCAAACGAGAACACTTCTGAGAATGACATGGAATGCTATTAATAATTCCCTCAGGCCACAGGTACAACTGGGCCTATCCTAAGCAGCCTAGGACATATGGTCATCCTAAATTTAAAAGTCCATAATGGTGAAGGAGGAAGCAACATAGCAGTAAAGGCATTCTGCTTTATTCCTGTCAATTGTAGGAAACTTTACAAAATTATATTTTCTAAATGTGCATTGTGTTAACTAGCAGGCTAACTCTAGATGTTTTAACAGACCATACGATGGGCTTGGAAATGGATGATGCCTGCTCTTTCCCTGTTCTGCACACAGTCAGAAGAATCTTCTTGGTTATTTATCTTTAGCTTCCCCACCCTCGAAACCTCAACTTTTTGCGTGCTTTTGCTTTCCTCTGACATTCTTAAAAGTTTGTGGCATTCTATACACATCCTTGATCTTGTGCCCCTCCTCCCATCTTTGTGTGTGTGCCCTCTTAAAATGGGGGCTCATCAGCAGAAATACTGTTTTCTTTAGACATTTTTTTTCTTCCTCATCAGGATCATTCACAATTTTAGGCTCTGAATTTTATTTTTAGAACCATCCTTTTTTTAGCCATACTCCCTTTCAGAGATTCTCACCATGAGATCATCCATTTTGAACTTTTTGAAGTCTGCTTTCTTCAAGTCTGTAAGTCTGAAGATACACATCTGACTTGTCCTGCCTGAATGGGATGGGCACTCTCTTCGAAACCCTCATGAGTTTCACCTCACTAACAGTTCTTTGCTGGCAGAATCCAGTCTGGACTATGAGTACCCCTTTGCTGTCACCTGTTCCTTTCAAGTGATGAGATTTTCAATCAAGCGGCTTAAGAATTTACTAAATATCCTGCTTTTCAAAAAAGTAGGGGACTTACAGACTTCCACTACATGTCTATTTAAAAAGTCAGCATAGGGCTTCCCTGGTGGCACAGTGGTTGAGAGTCCGCCTGCCGATGCAGGGGACACGGGTTCGTGCCCCGGTCTGGGAAGATCCCACATGCCGAGGAGCGGCTGGGCCCGTGAGCCATGGCCGCTGAGCCTGCGCGTCCGGAGCCTGTGCTCTGCGACAGGAGAGGCCACGACAGTGAGAGGCCCACGTACCGCAAAAAAAAAAAAAAAAAAAAAAAAAAGTCATCATTTGTCATTGTGTTTTGTCTATAGTTTTCAAAAAATATCTGCAACAGTATCTCCCATCCAATTTAATCTTCTTACTATGTGACTATGACATTTCTTCCCTCAATAGATGGGATCTATATTCCCATCTCTTAAACAGAGCAGTCTTGTGACTGTGGCAGAAGGAATGCTATGTGACTTCAAGGCTAGATCATAATGTGTGATACAGCTTCTACCTGGTTCTCTCTAGGGACACTCATTCCTGTAACCCAGCAGCCACCCTGTGTGGAAGGCCAAACGAGGTCGGGGGAGAAACCACATGGAGAAATCACATGTAGGTGTTTGGAAGACAGCCCGGGTGAGGTCCCAGCCAATAACCAGCAACAATGGCCAGACTTATGAGTGGAGAAGCCTCCCAAATCAGATGATTAGAGCCTCCCAGACTTCACATCTTCCCAACTGAGGTCCTAGAGACTGTGAGACAAAGACAAGCCATCTCTGCTTTGTCCTGTCCTAATTCCTGATCCACAGAAACTGTGAGAGAGAATACATGATGGTTTTGAAAGCCACTGAATCTTGGGGGATGATTTGTAATGCAGCAATGGAGAACTCATGCAATAAGTTAAAAACATATTAACTAAGAAACAAAAATTAAGACTAATTAAGAATGCATCAGACTTCCCTGGTGGCACAGTGGTTAAGAATCCGCCTGCCAGTGCAGGGGACACGGGTTTGAGCCCTGGTCCGGGAAGATCCCACATGCCACGGAGCAACTAAGCCCATGCGCCACAACTACTGAGTCAGCGCTCTAGAGCCCGTGTGCCACAACTACTGAAGCCTGTGCGCCCAGAGCCTGTGCTCCGCAACAAGAGAAGCCACCACAATGAGAAGGCCATGCACCGCAACAAAGAGTAGCCCCCACTCACCGCAACTAGAGAAAGCCTGCGCGCAGCAACAAAGACCCAATGCAGCCATAAATTAATTAATTTATTAATTTATTTATTTATTTTTCTTTTAAAAAGAATGCATCATCTCTACCCATTCTTCTGACTGATTGCTACTTGGTTTTACTGCCATTCCAAAAAGCTATCCCTGTAATTTAAATTCCACTCCACCAGGTGGAAGTGAAGCCATGATTGTACTAATCCCCAGTCACTGGGCAGAGATTGTACTCCCTTTTCTATTTTAAAAAAATTTTTTGGCCACAGCTGTGCGGCTTGTGGGATCTTAGTTCCCAGATCAGGGATTGAACCCACATCCTCGGCAGTGAAAGCACAGAGTCCTAACCACTGGACAACCAGGGAATTCCCTGTACTCCCTTTTTTTTTTTTTTTTTTTAACCGGTATGCAGAGCCTCTCACTGTTGTGGCCTCTCCCGTTAAGGAGCACAGGCTCCAGACGTGCAGGCTCCAGACGCGCAGGCTCAGCAGCCGTGGCTCACGGGCCCAGCCGCTCTGCGGCATGTGGGATCTTCCTGGACCAGGGCACGAACCCGTGTCCCTTGCATCGGCAGGCGGACTCTCAACCACTGCGCCACCAGGGAAGCCCTGTACTCCCTTTTATAAATCATACTTTTGTATGACATTTAGTCTTAGTTATTAAAGCAGTTAGATCATCCCTGCTTAGTATACTGTGTGAATTTAAGAAAGAGCAAATTAAAACATTTCTCACATACTTCTCTAGCTGATTAACATAACACACAATTCTAATTTCAGACCCCCTGCTGGAAAATGTTCCCTCCTAATTTAATTTATTGAGTCAGAGATCATTTGGTTGCAATGAACAGAACCAATTCAAACTGGCTTAAGCAAAAAAGAAAAGTGATTAGAAATAGAGGGATCTGGTGGAACCCAAAGACAGGAAGTGAGGCCAGGCTTCATAAAGAATGATGCCAGAAATGGCAAAACTGATGAGAGCCAGCCTGGCTTGTCTCTCCGAATCTCTTTCGAGCTGTATTGTCTCTCTATTTTTAAAAAATTAAATAATTAATTAATTTTTGGCTGCGCTGGGTCTTTGTTGCTGCACGTGGGCTTTCTCTAGTTGCGGTGAGCGGGGGCTACTCTTCATTGCGGTGCATGGGCTTCTCATTGCGGTGCTTCTCCTGTTGCAGAGCACAGGCTCTGGGCATGTGGGCTTCAGTAGTTGTGGCACGCGGGCTCAGTAGTTGTGGCTCATGGGCTCTAGAGCACAGGCTCAGTAGTTGTGGTGCACGGGCTTGCTCCGTGGCACGTGGGATCCTCCCGGAGCAGGGGTCAAACCTGTGTCCCCTGGATTGACAGGCGGATTCTTAACCACTGCGCCACCAGGGTAGTTCCTCTACTGTCTCTTATATCTGAATCTTTAGGGCACATTCCTCATCTCTCTCTCTCCTCCTCCCTCCACGTGCCGCCGACCACTTCCAGGGAGCAGTTTAACATATGGTTATGGACACTCTGAAGTCAAAATGCCTAGATTCAAATACTAGCTCCACTAATGTCATAGACAAATCAATAGTGCTTTAAATCACGGAGCAGAGCTAATTAGTTAGTGGTCTTCCCTGGGAGATGAGATGGCTGCATCTGCCCACTCAGTGCTAAGCCTGTCTCCAAACTGGCATGAGCTGACCTTTTCCCTGGGCTTGCTTATTCTTTTATTGGTGATTCTTTCTGTAAAGTCTCAGAAACCTTACAATGGCTGATATTCCCATTGTTTTAGGGTGTTACCATTAGACTTTCTTTCTTAGTTTCTGAGCCTTGTGCATTCTTAAGGATCCTTTCAGAGAAAATAAGAGGTTTTTAGGGGGAAATGACCCATGACTGATCATTAGCTCTGTGAAATGAAAAACTTGAAAGGAGGTATAATGTTCCCATCAACTATAAATGAGAAGATTGCTCACAACTTGTGGTCCATATTCCCTGTATCCAATGTCTCCATTTCCTCCCCTCTGAGTCAGCCTTTAATGAATTGATTGCTTCCCCCATTTTTTTCTTCATGGAAATTGCTCTCTATGCAAGGTTGTCAGACTTATTTGCAGTTTGGGCCAAAGAAGCAATCTCTTTCACTCACTCCCTCCACTTCCACTAGAAGTAGACAAAACTATCTTAATCCAATCTAATAAAGCTTAGAAGAAAACAAGATGTGTGGCCTGTTATTAAATTATTGCTATACTTAATAAACTGTAGATGTCAGAAATAATACATATAAATGCTCCAGGGCATGTGGAGACAATTAACACAATTTACTCCAGTAATAATTATAGGGCCGTTTGTGTTCAGTTCAGATACCCACAAGAAGTATTATACATTTCGCTGAACTTCCCTGACCAGCTCCTCCCAAGAGAACGCCCACTTCTCTTCAGCCTATCACTCTAATTCAATATTTTGTGTAGTACTTACTAGTCTCTGATATTTTTATAGTTCTGGTTTATTGTTTTTTACTTATTTATTTTTTACATTATCTATGAATGTAATGTGGATCAGAGCACTTTCCTGTGTCTCTCTCAGCACTCTACTCTCAATGCCTAGAACAAAGCCTAGTATATAGAGGCACCTAATAAATATTTGCTGCATTAATGTGCCCCCGAGTGCCCAGAGCCTCCCAGCCTCACTCTCAGCTCCTAAAGAGTGTATCATCTCGCATCCTGGACCCTCCTTGGCATGGAACTCTGTTGTCTCTCCATAATCCATGATAGTTGTAGCTATTGCTGCTGCTGGCAATGGTGAGGGTGGCTAGGGGATCAGTTTGCTAGGGAAAAGGAGATGTAACCTCTGGAGACATTCCACGGACTAGCCCCATTTTCAGAAGGCATTTGTTTCCCTTGGGCAAACTCTGAAAGAGTCAAGTTTCGCTACAAACTTAGTGTCTAATTAGAACTCGGTCAGGCACATAGAGCACAAAGTCATGCAGCAGCCCATGAGGTGCACTGAACTCCAGGAAGCACCCAGAAACCAGGCCTAGTGTGTGCTCAGCAATCGGAAGTATAGTTCTAGCAGCACAGGGTACAAAATGGAACCAGATCCTCCTCAAAAACCTCCATATTCCTGAATCCAGTCTTGAGAGCTTAGTCATCTGTGACCTCAACGCCCTTCTACTTGCATCATGTCCAAGGCACACCAAGTCCTCTGCAAACCCTCTTGCTTTGGCCATTGCACCGCACCCCTCAAGCATTTACAAATTCCTGTTGCAGGTCAGTTACTTATTTACATTTGTCATCATTCCTTCCGGTCAGAGACCATGTCTTGTTATTTTCCTCCCCCTTCCCCAGCATGATGACATTTTATTTTATATTATTTTATGTTTTTCTTTTTGTGGTTCACGGCCCGCTCACGGCTGTGGCCTCTCCCGCTGCAGAGCACAGGCTCCGGACGCGCAGGCCCAGCGGCCATGGCTCACGGGCCCGGTCGCTCCGTGGCATGTGGGATCCTCCCGGACCGGGGCACAAACCCGCGTCCCCTGAATCGGCAGGCGGACTCCCAACCACTGCACCACCAGGGAAGCCCCTATTTTATTTTATTTTTAACTAAATTTCAGACTTTATTCAGGTTTCACGAGTTCTTCCACTAGTGTCCTTTTTCTGTTCCAGAATCTGAGGCAGGAAACCACATTGTGTTTGGTCCTTATGTCTCCTTACTCTCCCCTGGTCTATGATAGTTTCCCACTTTTCTTTTTTTTTCATGACGCTGACAGTTTTGAGTACTGGTTAGGTGTTTTGTAGTGTGTCCCTCCATTTTTTTTCTTATGATGAATAATGTAACTTTAAAATTGAGTGATTTGTCTAAGGCCAAAGAACAAGATTTTTTTTTTTTTAATTGGAGTATAATTGCTTTACAATGTTGTGTTAGTTTCTGCTGTACAATGAAGTGAATCAGCCATACATATACCTATATCCCCTCCCTCCCACCCCCACCATCCCACCCAACTAGGTCATCACAGAGCACCAAGCTGAGCTCCCTGTGCTATACAGCAGGTTCCCACTAGTTATCTATTTTACACATGGTAGTGTATATATGTCAATCCTAATCTCCCCGTTCATCCCACCCTCCCTACCCCCACCCCGTGTCCACCCCATCCGTTCTCTACGTCTGCGTCTCTATTCCTGCCCTGCAAATGGGTTCAGCTGTACCATTTTTCTAGAGTCCACATGTATGCGTTAATATATTTGTTTTTCTCTTTCTGACTTACTTCACTCTGTATGACAGACTCTAGGTCCATCCAAATCTCTACAAATGACCCCATTTTGTTCCTTTTTATGGCTGAGTAATATTCTATTGTATATATGTACCACATCTTCTTTATCCATTCATCTGCCGATGGATATTTAGGCTGCTTCCATGTCCTGGCTATTGTAAACAATGCTGCAATGAACTTTGGGGTACATGTGTCTTTTTGAAATGACCCACCTCCTAGAGTAATGAAAATAAAAACAAAAAAACCCAAATGGGACCTAATTAAAGTTAAAAGCTTTTGCACAGCAAAGGAAACCATAAACAAGATGAAAAGACAACCCTCAGAAAGGGAGAAAATATTTGCAAATGAAGCAACTGACAAAGGATTAATCTCCAAAATATACAAGCAGCTCATGCAGCTCAATATCAAAAAACAAACAACCGAATCAAAACATGGGTGGAAGACCTAAATAGACATTTCTCCAGAGAAGACATACAGATGGCCAAGAGGCACATGAAAAGATGCTTGACATCACTAATTATTAGAGATACGCAAATCAAAACTACAATGAGGTATCACCTCACACTGGTCAGAATGGCCATCATCAAAAAATCTACAAGCAATAGATGACTTTTAATAATTTAAAAAACATATTATCAGCCTAATCTTTATGTCTTCCTAAGCAACAGTGCTAATCTAGAGAAAGACTAGGGCTCATACGTAAATATAAAATGTAATGGAGAAATTTAGGGGATGGTAAAACAGTGCATTTTTATCCTTAGTTCCTGGTTGTTTGGCAACTCCCATATCAAAGGCCAAGCCTGGGGGCCTCACCTCCTAACTCCTTCCACAGCATAGAGAAGAGCCCTACTTTCATCATGATGGCCAGGCTATGAAGGTGCTGCCCTATGGAAGTTGGAGGATATGATATAAGATGAAGAGGTGGGGGTCCTCCTCCTCCTGCTCCAGGGGGCAGTTGGAGAAGGAAAAGAGATGAAAATTGTGGAAGGAATTAATCAGGTTGGAAGTTTATAGTTTACCTTATCCCCCAAGTTTGAAATCCAGGCAGGTGGAGATGCTAGATGGTTTTGGGGGAAAGCCACAAGCAAAGATTTTTTATGAGCCTTTCATTCCATGGTGGTCCCCTGTGAGGGAATCAGCTTGTTCCCCATACTAACAGGAAGAGGTCACATTAAGAGCTGAAAAGTTCAAACAATGGCCAGCATTAGTGCTTTCAGGCCTGACTCCAGGCTTAGGAGCCATGGAAGGGCCCCTAAGTCCCCATATGCCCCTTGGAAAATAGAGATGGTAGCTGAGGTACAAGTGAGTGGGCCTGACAGGGGTCTCCGGGAGAGGGGCAGAGTGAGCCCACATCAAAGACCTTAGGGCAGATGGGGAAAGTGGCTGAGACTCAGAGGGTGTGAGCCAGCAGGGTACCCTGGGCCCTGACTGAACCACAAGGTCTCTGTGGAAGCCAGAAACTGGTCAGACACCTGGCTGGCAATAGGAACCCACAGGGCCCAGAGGCCAGCACACAACAAGCAAGAGCTCAGGGCCACTGCCACCACCTTTGGGTGGGACTGGGGGAGGGGAAAGACATCAGAACTTCTAAGCATTTAGCCCCATGAGCCTCTCAAAACTGGAACAGACTGAGCTACTCTTGATTGGCAAGTTACCGTTATCTTTACTTCCTTTACTATACAACGGGGACAGGATTCATGAGAAAGATTAGATCAGTCATGGAAAAAATCCTGCATTTTCTCTTCATGTCTGAGTGGTGTGTACAGACTTGCAACTGTACTACATATATGTATCGAGTATTTGCTATCTGAAGCTTCATAAAAGTATGGCCTAGTGTTATGACTACCAGTGACACCAAAAAATGTGAGTGTCTTTAGAACTCTTTTAAAAATTGACATCTAGCAAATGGATGTGGTTCAAAGATAAGACCAAGTTTGAAAGAGTACTTCAGTTGGTACCATCAAGCACAAAACACATCTTCCTGCTTGGCTTGTACAATTCACAGCAGGATCCCCACGTGTGCTAAGATGAGTCCTCTCAGGGCTGTCTTCCAGCTTCCTACCCTCCCCTGTGAACTGCAGACAAATTTAGAGAAAAGGAAGGCAAGGAGAAAACTCCAACAGAAGGGCAAGCTGACAAACATGCCTATTTATCACTGCACAGTCCTCTCCCTTTTTTATCCTATTGATTTTCATGCTCTCTTGTGTATGCCACTGTGTCTAGGGGAACAAGTGTACTTGTGAGCAACCTTGCAGTTGCGTGATGATAACTTAGGTAAATTAGAGCTTCAGTCAAACTCTCCACAACCCCAACCTGTCCTCTGGTCCCCACTCTTCAGGAGAAAGAACATGTGTGGTAGAAGGGGGTGGAACCTGTCTGCAAGTCTCCATCCATTACCATCTGTGTGTCCCCGTTGACTGTGAGCTCTGGAGGCCCAGGGCTCTGCAGTGTATCCATCTCAGCAGCCTTGAGCTATTTCCCCAGTGTCAGATGAATGAGTGATATGTGAAAGAATGCATGAATGAGTCTGAAGCAGAGCTGGTAGCCCAACTCTCTAAGAAGACAGTAAATCCCCATGGGCTTGATGTAACTGGGGAAAGGTCAAGAAGCATATCAGTCTTCCATGGGGGAGATTTGTTGGTCCCTGTCTTCTCCTCGCCTATGAAACATGTCTGGGGAAGCACAGAGGATCTTGGGGTAGCCTGAGATCCTGGCATGACAGTGAGAGCTCTAGGGTAGCCCAGATTATTCCTGATCCAGAGGAGCCTCAAGAATCTGGGATGATTCTAACATAAAGATTCTAGGGCCTTCAAAGTACACCCAGGTTCCACTTACCTGACAAGAACCCCTGGGGGGATTGTGGGACCATAGGGAGGGTTGGGGGAAAAAGGGAGAGACCCTGCATGCCTTCAACTGTCATCTCAATGAGGGGGAGTACAGAAGGATCGGAACTCCTTGAGGAAAGGAATATGAGAGTGAGCAGGGAGAAAGAGGGAAGAAATGGAGAAGGGCCTCAGAGAGGGCTGGGGGCTCCTGCCTCAGAGAGGCAGGAGGGAATGATGGAGAACTGGGGTCCCAAGGGCTATGGTCACAGCAGTTTGAGGGTTGGGAGTCATTGCTGATGTGGGGAGGGAGAAAGCAGAAGTTGCTACATGTTAGAAATGCCAAGGAATACCGAAACCTTTGTAAAATCAGAGACACAAGAGCCAGAAAGCCTCAACTCTCCAACACCCTCCTTTTTTTTTCTTTTAACAAGAACACTGAGGCCGTAAGTCAAGCCGGTATCGAGGCCATACAAGCCAATAGCCCAGGGCTATGGAGGCAGGGCTTGGGGTGGGGGGTGGGGGTGAAGGCTCCTGTACGGTGCCCCTTGAGTCCCATGCAGCACCTCTGGACCCCCAAGAAGAGGCAGTTTGACTGAAGAAGTAGCCAGAGTAAAGAAGAAGGATAAAAGGATGAAAAAAAGTCAGGAAGTCTATGAAACTTTGCCCAGTAATAATAGACACCATTCAGTGAACAGTATTTAATCCTGCTAAGGCTTTGGAAGGAATTGGCAAATCACTGAGCCGTTCTTGAGTAGAAAGGAATTTCTTTTATTTATTTATTTATTTTTTTTTTTTTTGCGGTACGTGGGCCTCTCACCGCTGTGGCCTCTGCCGTCGCGAAGCACAGGCTCCGGACACGCAGGCTCAGCGGCCATGGCTCACGGGCCCAGCCGCTCCGCGGCACGTGGGATCTCCCCCGACCGGGGCACGAACCCGTGTCCCCTGCATCGGCAGGCGGACTCTCAACCACTGCGCCACCAGGGAAGCCCAGAAAGGAATTTCTGATGAAAGAATTTAATTGAGGCCACTGCCCTTCCCCAGAGGATCCCAGAGCAGCCATGCACATCAAGTGTAGCTCTTCTGAGATGCCAGCAAGACTCCCTGTGCCTCCCCAAACCCCTACTTCCCCCACCCCAAAAGAAACCAAACTCTCCTCAGCATGGTCCCAAGGACAGGATAAATACATTTCTAATGAAGGATGTTTTCATTATGGGTTTAGACTCTACTGTTTCTGAGCTTTCTTTAAACAGTCAACCAATTGAAGGAAGAAATAGGCCTGATATGAAAACTCACATAAGAGGCTCCTATAGTCTAGGACCACAGGTCTAGAGCATCCTCCCCGAGGGCTCTATGAGACAAGGGAGCACAAATATCAATGCTCATTTCTCTGCCACCTGGGTGTTACCGGGGTCTTCACGGTAACAAGGACCCAGAGAGAGCATGCTTTATGTGTTTTGGACTCAGAGATTAGAGATGGCGTCGACAAATCTGAGAGCACGTGAGTCAGGTTAGGAGAAGGAGAAACTGCTGTCAGAGGAAGCTCAGTGCAGTGTTGTTATCTGTGGCAAGGAAGTTGAAGGTCACCCAGAGTCCACTGTGGAGAGAGAGAGGGCAAAGCCGGCTCGAAGTGCACAGAGCAGCACACATAGATTTTAAAAGCACAGTGCTGGGGGAAGAAGGGAGAAAAAGAATGTGCATATGACACAGCACCATTTACATAAAATAAAAACACAACACAGGAAATACACAAAAAGATATAGGCTAAATCCATGGGTGCCTATAAGGGAAGGAGAATGGGAGGGGTGCACGGAGGAAAAGGGAATGAACGCAGGAGCAGGGACTTGTACAGACCGAAGATGACAGTGTGCCTTGAGGTCCATGGGAGTTGGGGTGGCATCCAAGGGCCCTCCTTAAGAAGATCAAAGTCTTTCCTTGTGAGCTTCAAGAAAAAGTCCAAATAAACTAGTGCTCTAGGTTCTTTTCCTACTCTCTGAAGATGGCCTAATCCTTCAGGAAGGAAATCTGCCTGTGCCTTGTGTGTGATCTTATGGGGGCTAAAGAGCCAGCGGGCCAGGAGAAGAGGGGCCTCTTCCACTCGGCTGCCTCTTGAATGTCACAGACTATCTGAGGGACTATGGCTTAGGATTCCAGGTGTCTTTAGGGGTACAGGATGGTGGCCCCCAATGAGGTAGCATCAGTAGAAAGAAGTGCTACTATCCACCAGAAAGGACGCATGCTCACGACACTGATGGAACCTTCTAATTAACTCTGAAACAAATTTTATGCTTGGAGAGGCAGAAAGTCCCCAGAAAACTCCTGGGGTGCATATAATCAATTTGCATATAAGTAAACTGAGGCTTAGAAAAGTTTGGCAGTTTGATTGAGGTCATATAACTAATAAGTGGCAGAGGCAGGATTTAAACCTTGGTGTGTATGACTCCAAAACCTGAGCTCACTGCCAGGTTACAATGCCTCCAGCCTAAGTCTTTGTGTCACACACACACACACACACACACACACACACACACACACTTACATAGGCATGTTACCAAAGTTACATGTCATGAAACAAAATCATACTCTGGTTGCTTCTTCCAACCTGAGCCCTCAAGGACACCGTGGAACAGTATTTCTCAGGAGCAGACAAGGGCAGTTGGGATCGCCGCAGAGTTCCTTGTGCAAAACTGACAAGAATGGTAAGAAGTGGAGCACAGGGGAGAAAATGGGGAGGTTTCCCAGTGTGTAATGTGGCTTCAGAAATAGCCATTGAAGACAGATCAGAGAAACGCTTTGCAGCAGACAAGTCCTTCTGTGTAATTCCATCTGAGGCCAAGAGAAGAGATGAAAAAAGTGACTGTCATCCATGCACTGACTAGTGGGTCCACATGCACTAACTCTTCCCTGAAGCACCTCTCACGGCAGATGGTGATGGGAGAAGAGGTAGTGGAATTTCAGGGGCTGAAGGGATATTAAAGATCATCTCAATGAACTCTTCAGTGGGCGGTGGAGAAACAATTACTTGAGCCAGGCCACCCAAGAACAAGAAATTAGGTCTCTGGCTCCCGGGCTAGTGCTTGCCCACCTTGCCACATGGCTGCCCTCGTCAAGTCAGCTTGGAGGGATGACCTGCTATGGCCCACCAAAGACCCTGCTCCTCCTTTCTGCTCCTTCTCTGCCAGAATTCCCACTCTCTCTGGGAAATGACTGCTTCTCAGGAGAAGGACGAGAGGCAGTGAGACCAAGAGACGTCTCTTGGATTGGAGGGCAAGCACCCAGGGGTGAGATTCTGGACAGATGAGCAGTTTGGCCACGGCTGACCTCCTTCCACGCACCTTCTTTTCCAGCCTCTTCTTCAGGAAGCTCTCCCCACATCTTCTAAGCCTGCCCACTCTTTCTTTCTAAACCTGGGGCAGGGGCCATGACCTTACTTTTTAAAATTCTGGTCAATTTATTTTTCAAAGAAAGACCCAGGCCCTGTTACAACTACATAGGGGGCTCTCTCAGCAGGAGAAGCAGAGCCTGTCAAAACAGATTTTCTTTCTTTCCACCAAAGCAAGAGACACTCCCCAAACACAAAAGACACTGAGAATCCTGTCTCCTTGAGGGATTTAATTATTGCTGGTAGTTGTTCTCCTCTTCCGCAGTGGCATCTTTGCCTCACTGCTTCTGGAGAAGAGGGACATAGAATTTCAATTCTTAGCCAGGCTGGGCGAGAGCCATTCCCCCAGAGGCACCCAGCAGGAGGTAAGATGAGTTGCCACCTACACAGTTTCAGAGGCTCTAAGCCTCCAAACACAGCCACTATTCACTAGCTGATCCCTGAACTCCACCATCAGAGTTTTATTTATTTAGCTTTGGAGTTTATTTGACTTTCAAAATTCAAATATTCCTGGAAGGGATGATAGTTATGGCCAGCCATTTGCAACTTAGTAGAATTTTTTTTCAGATCACACTCCAAAGGGCATTTTTTAGAGTGAGAGAGAAAATCAGATGGCCAGGGAAGGGAAGAAAGTGGAGAGGGAAAAGGGTACACAAATTAGAGGGTAGGGAAGGGCCCAAGAGGAGGCTGGAGCACAGAGGGCAGACGCAGCATGCCTCACCGGCTGGCCTAGAGCCCTGCATCTCAGTGTGTGCTCGGCTCCAGCAGCACCAGTGCCACCTGGATCCTGTCAGACACGCAGATTCTGGGGCTCCATCCCAGACCTACCGAATCAGAAACTCTGGGGGCAGGGCCCAGAGGTCTCTGTTTTAACAAGTCCATACACGACTGACTTTGGGGCATCGTCAAGGCTGAGAAGCACTGGCTTGCAGTGTCTGTCCTATGCGGCAGGGCCGTTCCCCCACCCCGCTGCTCATCAAGCTCGACTTCTCTGATTTGCCTCCTTCTCTCTGCCCTGTAAGAGTGAGGCATGAGAAACCACCACCGTGTGTGGCCAGGAAAGTGTCCAGCACACTGGAAACCTCTGTAGGCACAGGAGGTGGGATGGTGACAGAGCAGGGCTGCCTTTGGCCAAAAGAGCAAGGGCTTGGGGTGGAGCCTGGGGAATTGCTGATGAAGTTTGACGAGTGAAAGTGAGGGAGCAACTGAAGGAAATTCCCCAGAGCAGCCATCTGGGCTTCTGAGAACCTCGAGTGGGGATCATGCTGAGTAAGGTAGAAATATGGAAACAGAAGTCTGCTCAAGCCCTGACTGGGGTCCCATAGGGTGTGGGTTCTGGGCCATGAGGCACCACTGGGTGCCTCCCTTCCCTCCACATCAACTCTCCTTGTGTCGATATGCTCAAGATGCATCTCTTAGGCCAGCTCATCTCCTGCTTATCCCCACCAACCCTCAACTCTCAACCCCCATCCCTTGCCCAGGCAACCTTGTGGCCGAGGCAAGGAGGAGCCCCAAGGAATCAGACGGTGAAGCCTGAAGCAATCCTCTGCAAATTGGACATCGTTTTGAAGTCCGCTTCTCTGCTCTATTTTTCTCCATAGACCTTGTCAGCATCTGAAATATTATGGGGTGGTTTTTGTTTTGTTTTGTTTTTTGGTCTATTTCCTTCTACTAGAGTGTGAGCCCCATGAGGGCAGGGATTTTTTTTTTTTTTTTTTTTTTTACTGTGTACTGTATATTTATCTTTCAATCCTCAGGGCTTAGGACAAGGCCTGGCACACAGTAGGCATTCAATAAATATTTTTTGGAAAAAAATGAATGAATCTTAAATTTGTTCCATGATCTATCAATACTTATTTTAACATAAAAAATTATGTTCCCCCCCCCCCAATACTTGAGTAAAAATTGATGTCTCACATCTTCCACAAAGTGAGGGCTTCAGATGGCTGTACATACCACAGCTCCAGGCTCCACTACAGAGTGAAGCTTCATTTCTGATCAGACAGCCAGAATGAGAGAGGACGAGGCTGGGAGGGTCAGGGCCTCCTTGTGAAGGGAGGATCAGTCACCAAGGCTCTTGTCTCTGGCCTCAGCCAGAGCAGTGTTTCTGGGAGGTGGAAGTGCAGGAAAGTTATAGCTCAGTGACAGACGATGTACACAAACTTGTCTACCCAGTGCCTGGCACACAGTGGACACCCAGGTTAGCAAAATCTCTATTTGCATCTGAACTCCAGTGAAATCTTGATGAATGAGACATTCAGGAAACAGCCTTGCAAGATTTGCTCTCCTTGACCTCAGGAACTGGGTCTTAGATCCTATGTTTCCCTGGTACTTGGCACAGTATGTGTCTAGAAGGCCTAAATGAATGCTCGATGAATGAAACATATTGTTTCCATTGATATTTTTCTGGATATTAAATTATATTTCAGGCCATGTGGCTGAAAATCATTCTAAAATGCGTTTTGCAACGTTTCTATGTTAGCGAGTGAAGAGTACTGAACCTCCTCGCATCTTCCTACACAAAATCACAGAATCTTGCAAGTGGTCATCAGCAAGTACTGCAACTTCCCTGATCATGTATCACTGAGGGATGCAAAAAGGGTGTGTGAGATTGAATTTGTTTTAACCCTCAGAAATCATGGGGTGTTAAAAGAATTCCCTGCTCTTTTTTCTTAAATCTCAGGTTTAGAGCTCATAAGGGACTAACATCATCTAGCCCCAGTAGCCTAACTTGACCAATGGAGAAACCAAGGCCCAGAGAGGGGAAGGGCACTCAGTATGTGAAAAACACTGTCAAAACTGGAACCTTGGTCTTTCGCTCCCCAGTTCAGCACTCTTTCCATTTTGTTGATTTGTCTCTATCTCCTAAGACTAGAAAGCAGAGAAAAATTCTGATTAATTCATGTTTAAATTCCATATTAAGGGAAAGATATAAATTTCTTGCTAAGGATATGTTTATTGAACTCTTTATACTTAGTACTGTCTTAGCTACTGCAGAGGACAAAGCAGACACAAAACCGTCCCTATCTATTGCATATTGATGATCACGATGATAACGGTAAGTTTCAATTTTTGAGTACATGTTCTATAAAAGCACTGGGTGCTTTACATGTATGACCACAAACAATTCTCACAGCAGCCTTATAAAATAGACTTCTATGTTAGGCCTCTTTGGGTTGCTCATGACAGAAACCCAACTCATACAAGCTAAAGAAAAAAGGGAATTATTGGCACACATGA
Source organism: Phocoena sinus (assembly GCF_008692025.1). Taxonomy (NCBI): domain Eukaryota; kingdom Metazoa; phylum Chordata; class Mammalia; order Artiodactyla; family Phocoenidae; genus Phocoena; species Phocoena sinus. The sequence goes on along the minus strand of NC_045766.1, from coordinate 71,699,482 downwards.
ATGAAAATACCAGGAGCTGTCTAGTTTCTGGGTAGGCTGGATCCATGTGCTCAAACGATATTATCAAAAATTTCTCTCTCCTTCCATCTCCTCTGTGTAAGCTTCACTCTCTAGTATATTCTTTCCATGTGATAGAAAAGATGAGCCCCAGTAGCTGTGACTCCCATGAGCCTTACAGTTTATAATTTCAGAAGGAAAGAGCCCTATTCTGACCTGACATCCACATGAGCCCTCTTCAAGACCTCAGTGGATGCTCTTTGGGTTATGTGAGCACATCTGCACCTATCACTATATCTAGGAAAATGAGATACTTTGGCCACTCCATATCTCCATACGGGGGAGGAGAGGGTCTTTTATCAGGCGAATGGAGGAGGAGCAATTCATAATCCCATTTTACATAAGTTGAAACTGAGACTTAAAGAAATTAAGTAATTGCCCAAGGCCACGGGGCCTGTTAGAGGCAGAGATGGGATATAAATTCAAAATATTTGTCTCCACAGCCTATGCTTTTAATTTTTCCTGATTATTTTTTTTTTGGAAAAAAATCATACTTTAAAATTCACCATTTTAAAAGTGTACAGTTCAGTGAAAAGCCTGTTTTAATCATCATCCCAACTTTGGTGTGATTGGTGCTCAGTTGTGAAGTATGTGGTAAGTAATTTGTTGCTAGTAATGGTTGAATTACCAAAGTTACTGAATGATTTACTTTTAAAAATAGAAATCAGAATTAATTAAAGATTACCCATCTAATCATGTCGTCCTCATCTCCTGGTACTACGATATACTCTTCTAGGTATAGCCAGCAACACTCCTGCTGAAGAGGGTGCTGTCACCCATTTTTAGTGTTTCCTAGGGGAAAAAAAATGCTACAGCTTGGAGTACTGCTGTGTCTTCCCATAAATAAAGCTTTCCACATTATAAGAGAGAATGGACATGCCCTCCAAGAAAGAGACAGAGAATCTAGAAATATTAGTAGAAATGACAAATCTGTTCAGCAACATTGCAGATTATAAGATTCAAATTAAATCAATACCATTTCTAGATTCCAGTGTTGAAGACTAGAAAGAAATACAATGGAAAAAAGAGAGAGAGTGTGCTCATTCCCTGAAGAATCTAAAACATTAAGTATTTTGCATTTGACCTAAAAGGACATGCAAAAATCTATTCAAAGAAAATTACAAACCTCTAATGGGGAAAAAAAAAAAGACTTATTGAACAAATAGAGCTTTTGGCTGGGAAGATTCTATTTGGTAAATGATACAAAAGCTAATGCAATCTTGGGCCACATTAATAATCTGTTTTAGAAGGAGAGAGGTGGTAATCCTGCTTCCCCTAAGTTGCTCAGACCACACTTTTAGGGAAACCCAAACAAACTATGATAGAACATGTCTTCGGGGGGTGTTGTATGTGGCCAGGCTGGCAACAGGTCTGGAAACCACGTTACACAGGGAACTGAGCAGGTTTCATCTGGATGTTAGAGCACTGTGGTCATTTCCATTGGGTTAGAGAAGATTTAGAGGTGAGTTGAAAGGCTGTGGCATACAAGTATTAGACTTGCTCTGTGAACAAAAATTATAGGAAGAGAGATGTTGGCTCGAATAAGGTAGTGGCTTTCTGAAAGTCAGAACCGTCATTGATCTAAAGTACATAACCTTAGGTAGAGTTCCCTGTGCTATACCGTGTGTGCCCATCCGTTGTCAATTTTATACATAGGGAGGGGATATCTGTATGTGTACGGCTGATTCATTTTGTTATGCAGGGGAGGCCGACACAACATTGTAAAGCAACCATACTCCAATAAAAATTAATTTTTAAATAAATAAATAAATAACCTTGTGAAGCAGGCAGAATGGTGATATTATCATCCCTAACAAAGAGATGAGGAAAAGGTCCAGCAAGCAAAAATGACTTGTCTGTAATCAGCCAAGAGGGGCACATGAGACCGTGGATGCCCCAGTGCAGTTCCCCCTGGCCCAGGCTGCTTCCGGACCCAGCACTGAGCTTCAAGAGATGCAGCAAAACAGGTGTGAACAGCCAGCAGGATGGAAGTCACAGGAAAGCTATCAATGTCAAAGCGTGACAAACAATTATGAATATCCTGTGGACAGAAGGATCAGGCAAGGAGCAGCGATTTCTAGTGGGAAAGTAATGACTTCTGACAACAAACAGGGATCTCTGTCAGAAGAGCAGGAATTTCTGACAGGAGAGCAGGGATTTTTGACAGGAGAGCAATGGTTTATGACAGGAAAACAGGGATTTCTGACAGAAAATGTTGACTTCTGACAGGATATTAGTGCATTTCTGACAAGAGAACAAGGATTTCTGAAGAGTGGTGATTTTTCTCAGAACAGTGATTTTTAAAGGAAGAAGGGTGATTCCTGACCACAACAGTGATTTCTGACAGGAAAACAGGGATTGCTGATAGGAGAGCCCAGATTTCTGACAAGACATCTGTGCCCATTACATAGGACAGTAGTGATTTCTGACAGGTCTTTGACAGGAATGAGGGGTTTTTTGAGGAAGGACAAAAAGCAGCAGCACAAAACAAAATGGAAAACAACAGGGAGGAACCAAATTCCCTCTGAAAGTAGGGAATTGTTGGTCCTGGGTGTGGAGGGGGGTTCATCGATAATAAGAACAAGCTGGATCTGGGGAGGCTCAAATTGGGCGAGATCTTGGGTCCAGCATGTCATTCGGCAGAGGGGGATTGAGTGGGCTGGAGGGAGAGTATCTAGAAGATTTACATCACCGATGTGAGCCTAAATGACTACGAAATGCCTTCCCATGAAGAGACCTGGAGGAAGTCGAAGAGAGGTAAATCTGCTCCTTCTTCGACCCCGCCCCCCCCACCGCAACCCAGAAATAACAAAGCCTTGGTTTTGACTCAGGAAATTCGAATGAAAGCTTTAGCCCTCTTAATTAATTACAGATCCTTGGCAAAGGGGTAGGGGAGGAGGGAAATGATCTCTCTAAAGCTCTCGCCCTACAGTTATTCAGGAATGAGATCCTAGCTTGGTGAGAAGTCAGCCTTGTGGTAGAGAGGAAAATGAATTAAAGGAGATGGAGGTACCAATAACGAGCCTCTGATTAAAAAAAAAAAAAATCCTAGTCTGAGGGAAAGTGCTTCCCTTCGTCTCGGCTCACCACGCATGCGCCTGAGATTCGTGCGTGCGGGGAAGCCCAGCAACCTGGCCTGGGTCACCGGCCGGAGCCTTTTCCCGCAGGTGGTGAGGTTTCCTGTGAGGAAAAGCCCATTAGTGCATAGTGAAGCAGGATATGTCTCAGAGGGAAGGAATGCTTTTTCAGAGGGAACGAACGCTTTTTCTCGCAGACTGAGCTCTTGTTGACCCCCAGCTCCAGGCACCACGTCCACCACGTGCCTAGATTCCTGTGGGCACGAAGCGCTAGGAGAATTCTGATTGTGCAGATCCCCCAAGCAGCTGCAGCATCCCGAGCCAGGAGCTGCAGGCTTGTACTTCCGACCGGATGCAGGGCTCAGCACAGCTCTTCACACTCAGCGCTGCAGGCCTGCAGCGGAGATGGACACGCACGGTGCCCTGCAGAGGACCACCCCCGACATCCCCTGCCCCCCTTTTGCTCTCTCTGGGGACCGCTTTCCTCCTACAGACCCAGGGAGCGTGGTCTTTCCTTTGCAGCTGCTACCACCTCTCCTCCCTCTTGGGGTTCCTTTCTACCCCACACTTGATTCAGAGAAGGACACGAAATTCCCCAACTTTCCTCCCCACCACCCCTTGATGCCCCTGACTGACCTTCCAGCTATTTTATTGCTGCATATGTCAACTAGGAAATAGGATGGTCTTTATAAAATTACAGATGAGAAGCAAATTGGAGATTTTTTTTTTTTAATCTCAAAAAATTTGCATTTCTGAAGAGAGCAGTGATTTTTCTCAGGAGATGCTAGGTGGCCGGTCCTGCCTCACTCTGAGAACTGCCCTAATAGACCTTCCCAGGCAAAGCCCTTTCCTGCGTTCCTGTCTGAGGAGGCAGGTGAAGTCTCTTATGTCCTCAGTGTGATTCTTAGTCCTTCATTGCCTGGGTCACTGCTTATCCACAATTTCCCAGGGAGAGCAGCAGTGGGAAACAGCAGGCTGTTCAGAGCCTCCAGATCAGTTCCTTTCTGTGAAGACTCAAGAAAAAGTCTTCCTAGCTGGGTGATTTGGGGCAAGTTGCTTAACCTTGCTAAGCCTTAGTTACCTCATCTTTATAATGGGGATAAAAATGCCTACTTCACATGTGGTTGAGGTGATTAAATGAAATTTTGTGTGTATGTGTGTGTGTGTGTGTGTGTGTGTGTGTGTGTGTGTGTGTGTGTAGTATCTGGCATCCAGTAGGCTTCATAAATTGGGTCTCCTTACTTCTCACTGGGGTGAGCAGGGCCACAGCAGGAAAGACCGTGCAGTTTGTACCAGTCTGAAGGCACCCAGCTGAGCAGCTGAGCCGAGGCTGAAATACCATGGGTGCTTCACTTTCAGTGTCAGGTGCCCCGGGTGGGGCTTTTCCACACAAAGACTACAGTATGTGTCTTGTGCACAAAGGCACCATAGGGCAGGCAGCAGCTGCTGCGTGTCTGTGCTGGCACCCAGCCCACCCTGCTGGGGAAAGAGAGAATGGCACTTGTAAGGCAAGCCTTTATCTTACCCCCTGCCTCACAGTTAGACCAGGTTGCCCTATTTTCCTGCTTGTCATGGGAGGCCTTGGCCAGGTGGAGAACAGCTGCCACTGCGATGGGTTCCCCATCTCTCATTAGAGGGGTCTCCTTGAGTGAGGGCTAGCCTGCTTGCACTTCCTCCTCCCAGCAGGCTTCTCACTGGGGGTGATTTGCAAGGTCTCAAACTCAGAACCTCTACCTTTATAACCAGGGACCCCAAAGAGGCTCTCTTTAACCCCAAGCAGGGTTTTTTTTTTCCCTTTTCCCCAGCAGGAAAAGACTAAAAGATTGGGGAATTCCCCGGCAGTCTGGTGGTTAGGACGCCGTGCTTCCACTGTAGGGGGCACGGTATCGATCCCTGGTTGGGGAACTAAGAACCCATAAGCCATGTGGTGCAGCAAAAAAAAAAAAAAAAAAAAAAAAAATGGAGTTCAAGGCCCCAGCCATCCTGAGTCTCTACGTAGCTTGCATGGGAAGGGGCTTCCTGTGCAGGGCTGCCTTGATCATTACCCCTTTTCATCTTCATTTCTGTCTCAAATAGTTGGTAAGACACAAGACAGGGTTACATCTCCAAGAGGTAACCTGTATATTTCCCTTTTGCTCTGCTTCTCACTGGTACACAAGGGCACTCTAGTCCACACTGAGAGAAATACACACAAGCGCATACAATTCAATATCAGAAAAAAAACAACCCAACCAAAAATGGGCAGAAGACTGAAATAGACATTTCTCCAAAGAAGAAACATAGACAGCCAACAGGCATGTAAAAAGATGCTCAACATCGCTAATTATTAGAGAAGTGCAAATCAAAAAAAAAAAAAAAATCACAATGAGGTATCACCTCACACCAGTCAGAATGGCTATCATCAAAAAAGTCTACAAATAATAAATGCTGGAGAAGGTGTGGAGAAAAGGGAACCCTCCTACACTGTTGGTGGGAGTGTAAATTGGTGCAACCACTATAGAAAACAGTATGGAGGGTACTTAAAAAAATAAAAATAGAGCTACCATATGATCCAGCAATCCCACTCCTGGGCATATATCCAGAAAAGATGAAAGAAAATCTAATTCAAAAAGGTACATGCACCCCAATGTTCATAGCAGCACTATTTACAACAGCCAAGACATGGAAGCAACCCAAGTGCCCATCAACAGGTGATTGGTTTAAGAAGATGTGTGTGTGTGTGTGTATATATATATATATATATATATATGCAATGGAATATTACTCAGCCATAAAATAGAATGAAATATTGCCATTTGCAGCAACATGGATAGACCTAAAGAATATCATACTAAGTGAAGTAAGTCAGGCAGAGAAAGACAAATATAATATGATATCACTTATATGTGGAATCTAAAAAATAATACAAATGAATCTATGTACAAAAGAGAAAAAAATCCATGGACATAGAAAACAAACTTATGGTTACCAAAGGGAAAAGGGAGGTGGGAGAGGGATAAATTAGGAGTATGGGATTAACAGATACACACTATTATACATAAAATAAAAAAACAACAAGGATTTACCATATAACACAGGGAATTATATTCAATATCTTGTAATAACCTATAATAGAAAATAATCTGAAAAAAATATAAATATATAAGTGAAACAATAAATAAATATGGAAACCACAGAACCTGGGTTTAGACACAAAAGCTCAGAGAGTGCTTGTGGAACCAGATTTTCTTCTCCCAGAGAATAGACAGAACTGAGCTTGCGGAGGCAGGAAGAAGCAGCTGGGCCGGGATGAGAAGAGGGAAAACACCTGAGTCCTTGAAATGGGGGAGGGGCGGGGGAAGAAGGGAGCCCGTGGAGGCATTCAGTGTGGGGCTCAGTGTGAACCCTCACTGGGCACCAGCTCTCAGTGCTTATAAGGCCTGGAACAGCAAATGATGGCCTGGGGAGCGGGGATGAGGCCAAGGGGGAAAACCCCACTCCTGAATGGAACTAGGTGGAAATTTCTCTGTGTAAGTAGGAGCAGTGATGAACTCTATGCTGCTGAAGGGTTTGACTGTGGTGAGAATGCTCTTCTCAGAAGAAGGAATTTCCAGTGGAAGAATTATTTAGGGAAAGCTGGAACCATTTTAGCAAAAATCCTCAATTTAGTGCACAAAACTAATTGAATTTCTCAGGTAATTGAAATGTCTTTTTTTGTACTGTTTTAAGGAGGAAGAGGTAAATAATAAGAAATCAAAAACCAATCAAGGGGGCTTCCCTGGTGGCGCAGTGGTTGAGAGTCCGCCTGCCGATGCAGGGGACATGGGTTCGTGCCCCGGTCCGGGAAGATCCCACATGCCGTGGAGCGGCTGGGCCCGTGAGCCATGGCCGCTGAGCCTGCGCGTCCGGAGCCTGTGCTCCGCAACAGGAGAGGCCGCGGCAGTGAGAGGCCCGCGTACCGCAAAAAGAAAAAAACAACAACAAACAAACAAATCAAGGATTTATTTTTAAAATCAACAAAATATCAACACCTTCCAGGGACTCCCCTAGTCAGCACAATCCATCCCTATTACACTTTTAAAAAAGGAGCAGTTGATGTTCAGAAGAATGACCTAGAATCACCAGGGCATCAGAGGGAAGTTTCAGTTCACTCAGCTGCCAGAATCCCTATTTCCTTTGCATTATAGTGAAGTGGAGCTTGACCATATTTCTGAATTAACACAAGCTCCTTGAAAGTGATTTTTTAAGAATTCTAACATCTTTTGGATAAAGGTGACACTGTATATAAATTGAAGGTACTGTAATTTGGGAATGAGCTAGTCTTTGAGAAGAACCCCATGTGGTTGCATCCTGTAGACATTTAACTAGAATGGTTCATGCCAGTGGTTCTCAACTGGGCGGGGGAACAGGGGCACCATTCCCCCTGGCCTAGGAATATTTGGCAATGTCTGCAGACAGTTTTGGTTGTCACAACTCGGGGTGGGGGGGGCAGGGGCAGGATGCTACTGCTGTATATTAGGGAGCAGCCAGGGATGCCGCTCAACATACTACAATGCACAAAACAGCACTCCACGACAAAGCAGTATTGGATCCAACATGTCAGTAGTGCTGAGGTTGAGAAATCATGGCTTGCGGTAATAAAAAAAGAAGATATGCTCCAAGTGAGGACCAATAGGGTGGCTGCCCCAAGACTACTCACAGGCCTCAGGGCCAGGTTCAGCCCTGTCAGCCATTGCTCGGGGCTGGTCTCACCTTACCCAAGCTCTTACGATGGCTATATGATCTACAGCCAAGACATTCATCTGCAATGAAATACAACAGTCAGGATGTCCGGCTGCTCTCAGCGGGCAGCAAGGATACTCAGTTGAGCCTGGAGTGGAACAGAAGGAGTTGTTCCAGCAGGACCTGAGACTGAGTCTCTAGGTCAGTGCACATCTTCCCGGGCAGGGCTGGAAGGGTGCTGCCTCATCTGAGTGGAGCTACCTCCTCTGGCTTCCACTGGCAACCAAGTCTTCTTGTAAACAACACCTTGTTTCTTCGGATGCGTTAATGTCATGGGTCAAGTCTGACTTCAGCCTGGGGCCAGAGTCCACTTCAGAGGATTGTATTACTTGCCTCTGACCTGTTCGTTATATTTACATTTCACTGCTCAGTGCAGGATTTCCTGATTTGAGAGCAGAGGGAATTCTTTTGAGAAGCCAACTAATCTGTGAGTGCTTGGTGGTTGAATAACTAACACAGTTTGCTTTAATCTAGTACCAGTACTTGTCAAAATTATTAATACAATGTAGCAATTAAACCATGGACGTAACTCATAATAGCTTTTGGTCAGTATGTATTTTCTTAATCGACAAATACTGTAAGTACAAATATCATGTGGGAGCGGGTCTGGGGAAGATTTTGATGATAAAAAGGAGGGCTTATACCGGAAAAAGTTGGGAACCACTGGTTTGACTCTCAGAAGGTTAACTTCCTATATTTCTTAGTTCTTGAGCAGGCAGGCACAGTACCCCGAGGTTGCCCTCCACCCCCATGCTCCAAAGGATCTGCTTGGTTACTCTGTCCCTAGGGACACATCAAGAACAGTGCATGCTCTACAATTTCTAAAACGTTTTCACATCTGTTATCTCATTGGCTCTTCCAAGCTCCAGTGAGGAAGGTGGAACAGTGGCTATCACTTCTACTTTAGGGATTAGGGCAGGGCTTGGTGACCTGATTCACCTCAGGATCTATAGCTCCAGAGCTGGGGCCTGGGCCCCATCTGACTCAGGACCCAGAGTTCTTTCCACTCTCCTTGCATTGGTAATAGACCCCTCTGAATGTTCTAATCCACCGAATACCAAACTCCACTCCATAGTAACTAGTGGATAAAAAGATCCAAGAAGTATTTAAGAGTTTTGATGAACTAGTCTTTCATGTACTTCTGAATCCCAGCTAGTTTCTGAGAATTGCACAAATGTAAAGAGAGCAGAAAGTAATGAAATAGCCCATGTTCTGCTGCCATGGAAACCCATGCTTACCTTAGGGTTCATATTTGGTACAATTTCCTGAAATTCCTCTTGAGGGTTCCAAGTGATCTTGGGGTTCTCTGAACCTTGCTTTTGTAATCTGAAAAGTGAAAAAATACCGAACCAGATTGTTTTATCTTTGACATTCTATTAGTCTAAAACTATGAGCTCTATTAGCGTCATCAAAGGAAGAACTCTCTAGGATAAATGAATGTTTTGTCACCTCTGTGTAAGAGATATCCATCTAATCATTCATTCATTCACCTAGTCATTCAACAAACATTAATCAAGTGTAAGGTACTATGCTAAGCTCTATACAGAGTACAAACTTGAAAACGTCTATTGAACACAAATCTGTGCAGCTATCCTCTGTAAGAAAATCAAGAACAACTACAAAAAAGTCATTATAATTGGCTTACAACTGATGCTTTAAACCACTTTTGACGAAAAGTTAAGAGCTCTTCTATTGGAATGTAAAGTATGCAGACAAAGAAAATTTCTTGCAAGTGACTCAGAAATTCTCTCAACTCTGAAGAGGCTCTCAAATGGCTATAGTGGTTAGAGAAAACTAGTAATGGAACTCTTTACCTTCAGTTCTCTGTGATGAGAATCTAAAATTTCATCATAAAAACTTCAAAACAAGTTCCAGTGTAACTGTCTCAAGGGCAAGGAAAAGAATATTTGTCAGATTTAATCTAGAGTCTGGTATTGACTGCTGTCCACTAAGGGACTTTCCTCCTGTCTTAATAAAATTTTTATACAGTATAATTCCATTATTCATACAATATCTTTTCATTTGATCAAGAAGTAACTGCATTTTATTTGGTAGGGGGAGATGAGATTGATTTGGCAAATGGAAATCAAGGAGATATTTCTAGATGGATGTTTTTATTTTCACTGTTATATGAAAGATGACAAAATTAGGCAGGAAATTACAAAAGCCTATGACACAAAGGAGGAAATTACTTGTGTGGTACCATGTAGAGAGGATACACTGAGAAGGTGCTGCAGACAGATAAAGTGAGGGGCTCACCAAGCTTTATTTTTTTTCGTTTCTGAGCATCACTGTCCACACCAATACCAAGCACCATGCCCCGAGCAGGGGTACAAAGACGGGTAAGATGCTGTCCCTGCTTTCAAGGTACCTGTAGTCCATTTGGGGGAAGCTCAGCCAAGTAACTGGACAGTTCCAGCTCAGTGTGATCAGGACCCTAATGAGGCCAGTACTGGGATTACAGGCATACATAGCAGGGCCCTCACACCCAGGCTGGGGGCCTCTGGTGCTGCCTGGACAGGAGTCCTACCAACATGCTTTCCAGGACTGATGTTTCACCTGTGGCTCTGAAGAGATAAATATATACAAAATCACAGGTGTGATAAGAAACCCCTCAGAGGAATAACAAGGGACATGAAAATACCATCAAATCCTCTAATGCCTTTATTCAGTTACACTTGGAAAGAGGAGACAGGCACACACGAAGCCTCTGGGGTCGACAACACCTTCCTCCCAGGTTTGCTCAGGTTGTTAGGGGATCTCCAGGGACATCCATTCTTCCCATCAGCAGTGCGTCGGGCCAAAGGATGCACCACGGCTGCACTAATATTCGCTAGATTGGATTACGAAGCCGAGTAATTGCCATTTATGTGTCAAGTAATGGTGAGAGCATTCATCTGTGTTTTCATTCATTTGGACAGCAATTAATTTGTACCTAAATTAACAATAAAAATGGTTATGTGATCCAATAAAGTAGAAATGGTGGCAGGAAAAAAATATAATGTCTGTTTTACCCTATTAGCAAGGCCAAATCACTCTTTTCCCCTCCCACTGTTGTCTTTCTGGAGAAGGTTATTTTCAGGCAGGCAGAGCAGGAACCGGGCGTGCGTGCTGGCCCCTGTCAGGGGTCCAGCCTGAAAGGCTGTGGACAGGAAAATGGAATTTGTGGGATGAAAAGTATTGTTGACTTGAAATGGTACAGGCAGGTCACTACTGCAGCATGCTCCCAAGTAAGGCCAGGAAACAGGCCCTCTGGAATTGTTTAAGGCAAAGATAGACACAAACTCAGATGTTAACACAGAATTAACAAACTGGTGCTTTTGGGCAGCATATGGCTAGCAGACACATTTGTCATGAAAGGGTTTTAAGTCTTTGGATTTGTTGCCAATGTTTAAAAATTAGGCTATTTCACATGAATATTCAGATCTCCAGTTCTCTTGAGAAGCTGGAATATTGTCTGCACTGCGTCTACATTCCTGCTTGGCAAAACTTGGTTGGAGCTGAGTGGTCACCGTTCCCTTTAGTCAGGCAGTGCTTGCCAGTTTACTGCAGTCCCCACCACTGCCTATTGTCCTGTACTGTGCCTGCCTCTCTCGTTATTAACTTGGCTGGCTCTTGCAGGAGTTTCTAACCCCTGTTTCCACATTTGCTTAGTCACTTACAGAAGTAACCTGCTTTGTTCACTCTTTATATCGGCTTCACTTTTTAACTTCCCGGATCATTTTGTTTTTATAGAGCTTGGATGTCTTGGGCATAGAGGGCTCTCCCTAACCAAAAGTCTTATGCCTGCTGCTGTGCTGTTTGGTTTTGGCATTGAACCTTTTGCCATAGAACCATAGACCTATCCAAAGGGAAGTTACTTTGGAGAGCATACTATCCACCTGCCTCATTTAGAAACTGAGTCTCATAGAGGCCAAGGTACTTGTTTAAGTCACACAGAAACTTGAGACAGAGCCAAGACTGGAACCAATTCTGGTACTTTTCCTACTACATTTCCGCCCCTTCTGGGTGCTCATTCATGATACTGAATGTCCCAAAGCAAGAATATAATTTCTCAAGTTATTGTTCAATCTTCCCACATTTGAAAAGTTTGAACAATGTAGGCCTGTTGGGCACGGCTATCGGCTCTCTAAGATGGCCCCTGGTGATGAGTTACAGTATTTAAAGCTTATTATCTGATTCCATCTGCTGATTTCTGAGAGCCTTGAACTGGGAGTGAGGCCAACTGGGTTGGAGTCCCAGCTCTCCCTCTTACCAGCTGTGTGACCTTGGGCAAGTTTCCTCACTTCTCTGAGTCAGAATTTCCCAAGTGCAAGACAGGAATGTCTGCCCCACAGGACGTTATGACCATCACGGGACATAACAAACATGAAAGTTCTCAGAAAAATGTAAAAAGTTAGATAAATACAAGTTACTGTTACAGGCTATTGAGCTTAGATATCAGAGAATCCCAGAATTCCCTCGTTTTACAAGTGAGGCACTGAGCCTCAGGGAACAGGGTCATCCAGCCAGCTATGGGCAGAACTCAGATTAGAGAGCAAGTCTCAAGTCTTCCCTGCTATTACCACAGTTGGATTCACAGATCTCAGTTAAAGCCATGTGGGCCCCAGCACGTGGGCAGCTAGCCATGGGGTGAAATGGGAAACGCCGTAACCTCCCCTCACAAAGGTTTGGGGAATCAGGGTCCCAGCCTCAGACACAGAACAATTCAAAGGCTTTCATTCTAAGGGCAGAGCCCACACTCGCTGGTGGCTGATTCCCAGTCTGCGAGCATGGACTTGGGAGACATTATACTGTGCAAATGAATGCTGCTTTTGCAAATTTGTGGGACCTGCCAGCTCTCTCAGTTTAACTAGATCTCTGCAGTGACATCCAGACATGTTCTGCATTAAATTAGAGCTGGTAATTTAGAGGGAAACAGCTCTGAAATGGCAAGAAAGACAAAAATCTGTTCCTTGAAAAATGACACCATATGTGCCCGCATCGCTGCAGTTAGGGTAAAAGGCTTTTCCTCCCTTTGTTTCTCCTCAAGCCGCCAATGTTAATGTCAGATTTGCAACAGAACCATATACTAATGGAACCCAAATTAGCTCTAAAATTAGCTCTTAACAAGAAACTGGAGGCTAGCTCAAGGCAAGCAGATTTCTCTGTGAGACAGAAAGCATTTTAGCAAAGCAGCCGCATATTGATATTCTCAAGTCTCAAAAAAGATCCCTCTTTGCTCTGAGTGCACAGCCTGCTGCCTGCCTGTGCGTCAGGAACTGGCAGCTCAACCTGCAGTTTTAAGAAAACCTTCCCTCAAGCAAAGCAGCTATTGGGAGTCTGGAGTGTGGGTGAGGAGAAAGGGATTTCGGGGGTCAGATCTGGGTTGGAGACTGGGTCCTGGGAGTGGTAATGTTCCAGATTTTAGAGGATGTTTCATTATCACTGTTTGTCTGACACCTTTAGAGAACCCAGAGACTATGGAAAAACCAGTGACGGAAAATGTTTATATAGATAAGCAGTATTTAGCAGCTAAAACGGCTAATTGGGAGTTATCTTCCAGCATCCTGAAAAATCACCATCTGAAAATTTTTCTAAAGAGTATCCTATCAGTAGTAACATTTCTAAGATGTTAATAGAGAGGTAAATTTCATTAATGGGCCTCCAGACCCACCAAGTTTTTGCTATCCCTGGTTCCTCAGTGGCTGCAGGTTGTAATTTGAAGGTCGATGGGTCTACATGTTGAAAGCCACTTTGTTTTTGGAGTTTCTCCAGGTTTGTGGACCAGGGCTGGGGGCAGGAGGGCACAGGAGGTAGAGTCAGTGGTTAGAACCACTGACACCTACCCAAGGAAAAAAAAGAGTGAAGAAACCAAAGTAAAGAAGCAGTTGGGGAGTAGCAAGAAGATGGCATTAGTTTAGGGGTGGGGTAGTGTGAATTAGTCATCCTTCCATCAGGAAAAATGTATCCAGTTCTTGTAGATGAGGTGCCTATGTTCCCATACACTCCGAGAACTGTTTGGCCAAGGAGCACCTCTGAACCTGACATTTGGAGCACGTGAGTGCAATTCATCTTCACATCCTTAACACACATTGAGCACTGTTGGTTGAGCATTGGGGCGGCTGCGCTGAGGAAGTCCTCCTCTCAGCCTCACAGAGCTCAGTCTATTGGGATGATAAAATGGGTACATAGAAAACCAAAATATAAGCAAAAGGGAGTGAGAAGTGTGAGAAAGGGCCTAAAAAGTGCTCTGGGGCTGCAGATGAAGGAGCGATTAGTTCTGTGTTGTGAATTATCTGGGGAGTCTACACAGAAGAGGTGACATCTGAACTGGTCCAGGAAGGATGGGTAGGAAATTAGTTCCAGGACTTTTAGACCATGAGAGGCCAAACTCTAAGCCTATTTGTAAAGAAAAAAGATGGTGTCATGGAAGAAGCTCTGGCTTGAATTCTAATCCCAGTTCAACATTAAAGATTGCTGTGTATCTTCAACCAATTCATTTAACTTCTCTGGCAATTAAACAAGATGGTGTATATGAATATAAAAGATAAAACCCTCCACAAATGCTAGTTGTTAGTAATGATATGTGTACTGCCTCACAGGGTTGTTATGCGACTTCTTTGAAACTGCTATTCAAAAGAAAGTTGTTTTTATAAAAAAGTCTAGAATTTTCTGGCCCCAGAAAGAACTACAAATGTACTAAAGGTTTATTGAATTATCAACAACTGAAGCCCAGAACATTTTAGGTTAGCTGGAATTATAACTGGCAGAAACATATTTCTTGTTAAATAAAAAAGAGCCTTCTAGGTGAAACAAGTATCAAGTTCTCTAATGATGCTTATAAATCAATTCTTAAGATGAAAAACTTGCTATCATAATTACTCATTTTTCCTGGTACTGCTTGGCAGGACAAATCCCATCAACTCACAACCTCTTGTGTCAATACAAATACATCCATCGCCTCCGATTATCTCTATGGTTTAGGATACGTGGTGCAAATACACTGACATTGGTGAGCCTGGGCTTGCATTTTGTCTTTTTCTAAATCTGCCAAAGAGCTTCAGCAGGTGATTTCTAGCAAATCTTACTCATCAATAAAACAACCTCCCCTTGAATCTATCCTTCAAACTCAAGAAAAAGAAAGACGCCCAATTAAAAACAAAAACAGACTAAGGCTTCCGGGAAGATGGCGGAAGAGTAAGACGCGGAGATCACCTTCCTCCCCACAGATACACCAGAAATACATCTACATATGGAACAACTCCTACAGAACACCTACTGAACGCTGGCAGAAGACCTCTGACCTCCCAAAAGGCAAGAAACCCCCCACGTACCTGGGTAGGGCAAGAGAAAAAAGAATATAAACAGAGACAAAAGGAAAGGGACGGGACCTGCACCAGTGGGAGGGCGCTGTGGAGGAGGAAAGCTTTCCACACACTAGGAAGCCCCTTCGCGGGCGGAGACTGCGGGTGGCGGTCGGGAAAAGCTTCGGAGCCGCGGAGGAGAGCACAGCAACAGGGGTGCGGAAGGCGAAGCGGAGAGATTCCCGCACAGAGGGCCGACCAGCACTCACCAGCCCGAGAGGCTTGTCGGCTCCCCCTCCGAGGCTTGCGGGGCTGGAAGCTGAGGCTCAGGCTTCGGTCGGAGCGCAGGGAGAGGACTGGGGCTGGCGGCGTAAACACAGCCTGCAGGGGGTTAGTGCACCATGGCTAGCCGGGAGGGAGTCCGGGGAAAAGTCTGGACCTGCCGAAGAGGCAAGAGACTTTTTCTTCCCTCTTTGTTTCCTGGTGCGCGAGGAGAGGGGATTAAGAGCGCTGCTTAAAGGAGCTCCAGAGACGGCCGTGAGCCGCGGCTAAAAGCGCGGACCCCAGAGACGGGCATGAGACGCTAAGGCTGCTGCTGCCGCCACCAAGAAGCCTGTGTGTGAGCACAGGTCACTATCCACACACCCCTTACGGGGAGCCTGTGCAGCCCGCCACTGCCAGGGTTCCGGGATCCAGGGACAACTCCCCCGGAAGAACGCACGGCGCGCCTCAGGCTGGTGCAATGTCACGCTGGCCTCTGCCGCCGCAGGCCCGCCCCGCACTCCATGCCCCTCCCTCTCCCTCGGCCTGAGTGAGCCAGAGACCCCAACTCGGCGGCTCCTTTAACCCCGTCCTGTCTGAGCGAAGAACAGACGCCCTCCGGCGACCTACACGCAGAGGCGGGGCCAAATCCAAAGCTGAACCCCTGGGAGCTGTGAGAACAAAGAAGAGAAAGGGAAATCTCTCCCAGCAGCCTCAGGAGCAGCTGATTAAAGCTCCACAATCAACTTGATGTACCCTGCATCTGTGGAATACATGAATAGACAACGAATCATCCCAAATTAAGGAGGTGGACTTTGAGAGCAAGATTTAAGATTTTTTCCCCTTTTCCTCTTTTTGTGAGTGTGTATGTGTATGCTTCCGTGTGAGATTTTGCTTGTATAGCTTTGCTTCCACCATTTGTCCTAGGGTTCTATCCATCCGTTTTTTTGGTTTTGTTTTGTTTTTTTATTTACTTTTTCTTAATAATTTTTTTATTTTAATAACTTTATTATATTTTATCTTACTTTATTTTACTTTATCTTCTTTCTTTCTTTTTTCCTTCCTTCCCTCCTTCCTCCCTCCCTCCCTCCTTTCTTTCTTTCTACTTCTACTAATTCTTTCTTTCTACTTTTTCTCCCTTTCATTCTGAGCCGTGTGGATGAAAGGCTCTTGGTGCTGCAGCCAGGAGTCAGTGCTGTGCCTCTGAGGTGGGAGAGCCAACTTCAGGACACTGGTCCACAAGAGACTTCCCAGCTCCACATAATATCAAATGGCGAAAATCTCCCAGAGATCTCCATCTCAACACCAGCACCCAGCTACACTCAACGACCAGCAAGCTACACTGTGGGACACCCTATGCCAAACAACTAGCAAGACAGGAACACAACCCCACCCATTAGCAGAGAGGCTGCCTAAAATCGTAAGTCCACAGACACCCCAAAACACACCACCAGACGTGGACCTGCCCACCAGAAAGACAAGATCCAGCCTCATCCACCAGAACACAGGCACTAGTCCCCTCCACCAGGAAGCCTACACAACCCACTGAACCAACCTTAGCCACTGGGGACAGACACCAAACACAACGGGAACTACGAACCTGCAACCTGCAAAAAGGAGACCCCAAACACAGTAAGATAAGCAAAATGAGAACACAGAAAAACACACAGCAGATGAAGGAGCAAGATAAAAACCCACGAGACCTAACAAATGAAGAGGAAACAGGCAGTCTGCCTGAAAAAGAATTCAGAATAATGACAGTAAAGATGATCCAAAATCTTGAAAATAGAATAGAGAAAATGCAAGAAACATTTAAGAAGGACCTAGAAGAACTAAAGATGAAACAAACAATGATGAACAACACAATAAATGAAATTAAAAATACTCTAGATGGGATCAATAGCAGAACAACTGAGGCAGAAAAACGGATAAGTGACCTGGAAGATAAAATAGTGGAAATAAATACTGCAGAGCATAATAAAGAAAAAAGAATGAAAAGAACTGAGGACAGTCTCAGACACCTCTGGGACAACATTAAATGCACCAACATTCGAATTATAGGGATTCCAGAAGAAGAAGAGCAAAAGAAAGGGACTGAGAAAATATTTGAAGAGATTATAGTTGAAAACTTCCCTAATATGGTAAAGGAAATAGTTAATCGAGTCCAGGAAGCACAGAGAGTCCCATACAGGATAAATTCAAGGAGAAATACGCCAAGACATATATTAATCAAACTGTCAAAAATTAAATACAAAGAAAACATATTAAAAGCAGCAAGGGAAAAACAACAAATAACACACAAGGGAATCCCCATAAGGTTAACAGCTGATCTTTCAGCAGAAACTCTGCAAGCCAGAAGGGACTGGCAGGACATATTTAAAGTGATGAAGGAGAAAAACCTGCAACCAAGATTACTCTACCCAGCAAGGATCTCATTCAGATTTGATGGAGAAATTAAAACGTTTACACTCAGGCAAAAGCTGAGAGAGTTCAGCACCACCAAACCAGCTTTACAACAAATGCTAAAGGAACTTCTCTAGGCAAGAAACACAAGAGAAGGAAAAGACCTATAATAACAAACCCAAAACAATTAAGAAAATGGGAATAGGAAGATACATATCGATAATTACCTTAAATGTAAATGGATTAAATGCTCCCACCAAAAGACACAGACTGGCTGCATGGATACAAAAACAAGACCCATATATATACTGTCTACAAGAGACCCACTTCAGACCTAGAGACACATACAGACTGAAAGTAAGGGGATGGAAAAAGATATTCCATGCAAATGGAAACCAAAAGAAAGCTGGAGTAGCAATTCTCATATCAGACAAAATAGACTTTAAAATAAAGACTATTAGAAGAGACAAAGAAGGACACTACATAATGATCAAGGGATCGATCCAAGAAGAAGTTCTAACAATTGTAAACATTTATGCACCCAACATAGGAGCACCTCAATACATAAGGCAAATACTAACAGCCATAAAAGGGGAAATCGACAGTACCACATACATAGTAGGGGACTTTAACACCCCACTTTCAGCAATGGACAGATCATCCAAAATGAAAATAAATAAGGAAACACAAGCTCTAAATGATACATTAAACAAGATGGACTTCATTGATATTTATAGGACTTTCCATCCAAAAACAACAGAATACACATTTTTCTCAAGTGCTCATGGAACATTCTCCAGGATAGATCATATCTTGGGTCACAAATCAAGCCTTGGTAAATTTAAGAAAACTGAAATTGTATCAAGTATCTTTTCTGACCACAATGCTATGAGACTAGATATCAATTACAGGAAAAGGGCTGTAAAGAATACAAACACATGGAGGCTAAACAACACGCTACTTAATAACGAAGTGATCACTGAAGAAATCAAAGAGGAAATCAAAAAATACCTAGAAACAAATGACAATGGAGACACGATGACCCAAAACCTATGGGATGCAGCAAAAGCAGCTCTAAGAGGGAAGTTTATAGCAATACAATCCTACCTTAAGAAACAGGAAACATCTCGAATAAACAACCTAACCTTGCACCTAAAGCAATTAGAGAAAGAAAAACAAAAAAAGCCCAAAGTTAGCAGAAGGAAAGAAATCATAAAGATCAGAGCAGAAATAAATGAAAAAGAAATGAAGGAAACGATAGCAAAGATCAATAAAACTAAAAGCTGGTTCTTTGAGAACATAAACAAAATTGATAAACCATTAGCCAGACTCATCAAGAAAAAAAGGGAGAAGATTCAAATCAATAGAATTAGAAATGAAAAAGGAGAAGTAACAACTGACATGGCAGAAATACAAAAGATCATGAGAGACTACTACAAGCAACTCTATGCCAATAAAATGGACATTGAAGAAATGGACAAATTCTTAGAAATGCACAACCTGACATGCCAAGACTGAATCAGGAAGAAATAGAAAATATAAACAGACCAATCACAAGCACTGAAATTGAAACTGTGATTAAAAATCTTCCAACAAACAAAAGCCCAGGACCAGATGGCTTCACAGGCGAATTCTATCAAACATTTAGAGAAGAGCTAACACCTATCCTTCTCAAACTCTTCCAAAATATGGCAGAAGGAGGAACACTCCCAAACTCATTCTGCGAGGCCACCGTCACCCTGATACCAAAACCAGACAAGGATGTCACAAAGAAAGAAACCTATAGGCCAATGTCACTGAGGAACATAGATGCAAAAATCCTCGACAAATACTAGCAAACAGAATCCAGCAACACATTAAACGGATCGTACACCATGACCAAGTGGGGTTTATTCCAGGAATGCAAGGATTCTTCAATATATGCAAATCAATCAACGTGATACACCATATTAACAAATTGAAGGAGAAAAACCATATGATCATCTCAATAGATGCAGAGAAAGCTTTTGACAAAATTCAACACCCATTTATGATAAAAACTCTCCAGAAAGTAGGCATAGAGGGAACTTTCCTCAACATAATAAAGGCCATATATGACAAACCCACAGCCAACATCGTCCTCAATGGTGAAAAGCTGAAAGCCTTTCCACTAAGATCAGGAACAAGACAAGGTCGCCCACTCCCACCACTCTTATTCAACATAGTTTTGGAAGTTTTAGCCACAGCAATCAGAAAAGAAAAGGAAATAAAAGGAATCCAAATCGGAAAAGAAGAAGTGAAGCTGTCACTGTTTGCAGATGACATGATATTATATATAGAGAATCCTAAAGATGCTACCAGAAAACTACTAGAGCTAATCAATGAATTTGGTAAAGTAGCAGGATACAAAATTAATGCACAGAAATCTCTGGCATTCCTATACACTAATGATGAAAAATCTGAAAGTGAAATCAAGAAAACACTCCCATTTACCATTGCAACAAAAAGAATAAAATATCTAGGAATAAACCTACCTAAGGAGACAAAAGATCTGTATGCTGAAAATTATAAGAGACTGATGAAAGAAATTAAAGATGATACAAATAGATGGAGAGATATACCATGTTCTTGGATTGGAAGAATCAACATTGTGAAAATGACTCTACTACCCAAAGCAATCTACAGATTTAATGCAATCCCTATCAAACTACCACTGGCATTTTTCACAGAACTAGAACAAAAAATTTCACAATTTGTATGGAAACACAAAAGACCCTGAATAGCCAAAGCAATCTTGAGAACGAAAAACGGAGCTGGAGGAATCAGGCTCCCTGACTTCAGACTATACTACAAAGCTACAGTAATCAAGACAGTATGGTACTGGCACAAAAACAGAAAGATAGATCAATGGAACAGGATAGAAAGCCCAGAGATAAACCCACGCACATATGGTCACCTTATCTTTGATAAAGGAGGCAGGAATGTACAGTGGAGAAAGGACAGCCTCTTCAATAAGTGGTTCTGGGAAAACTGGACAGGTACATGTAAAAGTATGAGATTAGATCACTCCCTAACACCATACACAAAAATAAGCTCAAAATGGATTAAAGACCTTAATATAAGGCCAGAAACTATCAAACTCTTAGAAGAAAACATAGGCAGAACACTCTATGACATAAATCACAGCAAGATCCTTTTTGACCCACCTCTTAGAGAAATGGAAATAAAAACAAAAATAAACAAATGGGACCTAATGAAACTTCAAAGCTTTTGCACAGCAAAGGAAACCATAAACAAGACCAAAAGACAACCCTCAGAACGGGAGAAAATATTTGCAAATGAAGCAACAGACAAAGGATTAATCTCCAAAATTTATAAGCAGCTCATGCAGCTCAATAACAAAAAAACAAACAACCCAATCCAAAAATGGGCAGAAGACCTAAATAGACATTTCTCCAAAAAAGGCATACAGACTGCCAACAAACACATGAAAGAATGCTCAACGTTATTAATCATTAGAGAAATGCAAATCAAAACTACAATGAGATATCATCTCACACCAGTCAGAATGGCCATCATCAAAAAATCTAGAAACAATAAATGCTGGAGAGGGTGTGGAGAAAAGGGAACCCTCTTGCACTGTTGGTGGGAATGTAAATTGATATAGCTACTGTGGAGCACAGTACAGAGGTTCCTTAAAAAGCTACAAATAGAACTACCATATGACCCAGCAATCCCACTACTGGGCATATACCCTGACAAAACCATAATTCAAAAACAGTCATGTACCAAAATGTTCATTGCAGCTCTATTTACAATAGCCCGGAGATGGAAACAACCTAAGTGTCCATCATCAGATGAACGGATAAAGAAGATGTGCCACATATATACAATGGAATATTACTCAGCCATAAAAAGACATGAAATTGAGCTATTTGTAATGAGGTGGATAGACCTATAGTCTGTCATACAGAGTGAAGTAAGTCAGAAAGAGAAAGACAAATACCGTATGCTAACACATATATACGGAATTTAAGGAAAAAATAATGTCATGAAGAACCTAGGGGTATGACAGGAATAAAGACATAGACCTACTAGAGAATGGACTTGAGGATATGGGGAGGGGGTAGGGTAAGCTGTGACAAAGCGAGAGAGAGGCATGGACATATATACACTACCAAACGTAAGGTAGATAGCTAGTGGGAAGCAGCCGCATAGCACCGGGAGATCAGCTCGGTGCTTTGTGACCACCCGGAGGGGTGGGATAGGGAGGGTGGGAGGGAGGGAGACGCAAGAGGGAAGAGATATGGGAACATATGTATAACTGATTCACTTTGTTATAAAGCAGAAACTAACACACCATTTTAAAGCAATTATACTCCAAAAAAAAAAAAAAAAACAGACCACAAAACTTGACAGTGCATAAATGGGAAGTACACTTTGTTAGGGATGCCATAACAAGTACCATAGTCTGGATGGCTTAAACAATGGAAATTTATTTCCTCACAGTTCTAGAGGCTAGAAGTCCAAGATCGATGTGTCAGCAGTGTTGATTTCTCCCGAAGCCTCTCTCGTTGGCTTGTAGATGGCTATCTTCTCCCTATATCTTCACATGGTCTTTTCTCTGTACCTGTCTGTGGCGAAATTTCTTCTTATAAGGATACCAGTCATATTGGATGAGGGCCCATCCATATGACCTAATTTTACCTTACTTACCTCTTTAAAGGTTTTATCTCCAAATCCAGTCACATTCTTAGGTACTGGGGGTTAGGACTTCAATTTGTGAATTGGGGATGAGGGGGAACGCAGCACTCGGTATCTCGTGTAACCTTTGAAAAAACCAAAAGCCTATAGATGACAAAGATTCACACTCTCCTGCACAAACTGCGCACATCTGTAATGTGTGTTTCACCCACTCATGGAGCTGTGTGTGGCCCAAGAAAGGGCACAAGTGGCCCAAGGCCATACCTTTCAGTTAAAGGAGCCCCACAGCAATGGGTTGTGGGAAAGGAGGCGGGGCTTGTCTGTCAATGTCAAGCTCAGCTGTGCCAGCATCAGAAGAGCAGCTTCTGGAGCAGTGGGAAGGAAGAGGAGAAGGAGGGAGGTTAGCCGTGAAACTTTTCCAGGAACCACCTTGATCTCCTTCCCCAACATTCTTTTTTTTTTTTTTTTTTTTTTGCGGTACGCGGGCCTCTCACTGTTGTGGCCTCTCCTGCTGCGGAGCACAGGCTCCGGACGCGCAGGCTCAGCGGCCATGGCTCACGGGCCCAGCCGCTCCGCGGCATGTGGGAACTTCCCGGACCGGAGCATGAACCCGTGTCCCCTGCCTCGGCAGGCGAACTCTCAACCACTGCGCCACCAGGGAAGCCCCCCCCAACATTCTTTTAAAGGAATTCTTCCTAGCCAGTTAGGAAATCTGGGGGCAGATCCTGAGTCCCTGGAGATCTGATCCCCTCCCAAACCCCCAAGCCTAATGACAGACAACATCTGAGAGGGAAGATACAGATGGAAAACACTGTCTCGTTAGCAATAGGCTCTGCCCTTTCAGATTGCCAAAAAAAAATCTGCAAAGAAAAACAAGTGTGTTCAAATACCACTCCACCCCACCCTCCAGATGGGGGACCTCGGCCCTTCAGTCTGGAAGCTTCCTGATTTTCCTGTGGGAACAATGGGTGTGCTTTGAGGCAAGCTCCAGAATGCCTGTAATTTTTCACCTATAGATCTCCCTGACAGATACAAGCCTAAACAGGAGTGACCAAGGGAACCAGGGAAGCACGGCTTCCAGTCTAACAAAATAGGATCACCTAGAGACACCGGGACTAAACCAGTCATGACAATGACCGTAATTACTGAGTGCCTCCGTGTGCCAGGAACTTACATATATTATACAATTTAATCTCCTCACTCTGAGGTAGAGATCATTACCTTCATTTAGCAGATGAGGAGGCCCAAGTTCAGCAAAGTTAAATGACTCACTTCCCCAAGACCACCAACTCTACATGACAGAGCTGGTGTTTGAACCAAAGCTAGGACAGCTGTCCACAGTGCTGTGCTGCCTTCCCCTGTGCCCTGGATACTGGCGACAGAAACCCACAGCCCCTGCTGCTTCCCTGCAGGACTACCATACCTTGGGGGCCACAGTCACTGGAGTCAGCACCAAATGATTCTCTCTTCTGCCTCTCTGCCAAGTGCAGCCTCACTCAGTGCCCTGCTCAGACAGCACATAGAAGGCCCTTAACAAAGGGGGACTGAACTCAGGTATCATCAGGTCATGACACAAGCCACACAAGGTCACTGGGGCGAACGCCAGCACCATGATTCCAGACAAAGGTCCTGGGAGGCCCAGGAGAGTCCTCGCTGGCTTAGCAGAGTGCTGGCCTGTCAGCCACTGATGAGACGTCAGCTTTAGAATGAGAAAAAAAACAAATGTCCAGACCTGAAGGAATGGCCCTCTGTGATCCCTGGTGCCCCTCTTCTCCCCCCTTTACAATGAGGTCCTTAATCTCATTGGGTCCTTACCATAATTTCTAGTCTGAAACAGCAACTTAATCAAGAAGACAAAGTGGAGAACAGCTATGCCTAACACTTGCTGTGTTCTTTTGGACAAATCAGTCCCCCATCACATGCTTTGCTTTACTAGCTGCCAAATTGGGCCAATAATGCTGACCACCTAATTCCCTTAGGGGAAAGAAGAGAGTGTTTACACACAGCAGGGCCTGGAACTCCTGGAGAAAAGTACTAGATAGACACCTTACCATTCAAATGGAATCTGGGCTTGTTTTTACTTTCACTGCCAAGGTAGAAGTACACAGCATTTCAAATACATCCTCTAGAGCTTTAAAAGCCTTTTTCATTTTCCTGAGTGCTTTGGGAAAGAAGGTACTAATATGTTTTAGAAAACTATGTAATTTTCTCTTTTGGAATTTGGAATCTCTGGATGGATAAGGGAAGATCAGATTAAGAAATCAATCTAGGGCTTCCCTGGTGGTACAGTGGTTGAGAATCTGCCTGCCAATGCAGGGGACATGGGTTCGAGCCCTGGTCCGGGAAGATCCCACATGCCGCGGAGCAACTAAGCCCATGCGCTACAACTACTGAGCCTGCGCTCTAGAGCCCACAAGCCACAAGTACTGAAGCCCATGTGCCTAGAGCCCGTGCTCCACAGCAAGAGAAGCCACTGCTCGCCACAACTAGAGAAAGCCCACGTGCAGCAACAAAGACCCAACGCAGACAAAAATAAATAAATAAATAAATGTATTTTTTAAAAAAGGAAAGAAAATCAATCTAGTGGTTCATTTCTACTCACACACACAGACCCTCCTTCTTGGCAGGTGTCAGTCAAAAGTTTATAGAAACACTGTCAATCTGGGGGAAATCCTGACTCATCCTCTCACCCTCACTCACGGAGAGCAAGTATTTGTTTTTCCTTTTTCTTCATCGGCACTTGTTTCTTCCACAAAGCCCTTTCTAGAGAGCTATTGATTTCCTCTGACTTGAGTAGGCCGTCAATAACACTGGGTCCTCAGGAGTCCCTTTATTGTCTTGTCTTCGAGTGGGGTTGCATTTGCTTGCCGGGGCCCTCTGGGGGCCTGCCTCCCAGTCGGAGGTGAGCGGCCCAAATGGGCTTTCAGGGTGATTTGCATCACAGCCACACGCCAACCTAGGACCGAGGGTGGGGAAGTGAGCTTGCCTGATGCCCACCCTGTCCCTGGCACCTCCACCCCCGACACATCCAAGCCGTGTCTGGCTCCCGTCCTCAGTGGTCACCAGCAGGCAAGCACCTGCTAAAGAGCTAACTGGTAACCCAGGCGACAGCTGCTAATAATAAGATGAAGGACCGTCCCTGAACCAGATATCATATGGGCATCTCCAGAATCTCTCTGGCCTCTCCAAAGGCCACTTGTTTCAGCCCCAGTCTCCACTGCAGACCAGTTCTGTGTGGGTCCCAATAACCTTCACCCAGGCCCGGCCACCACAGTGCTTCACCTCAAGGCCACACCATTCACCACCGTCATGGGGATGGGGCTTACCTGTTGACCCTGACACATAAAGTGCCTCGTGGTCTGCCTGGTGCTCATGCATGTGCAATGTGAAAGAGCAGAGGAACTTATGCCCATGGGCCAAATGCCTCCATAGGAGATGGGAGCTTGCAGATGCATTCTTCTTCCTTCCTCTCCTGACCGAGAAGGAATGTTGTATATGGTTGTCACATGGCCTCTCAGAAGATGGTCTCGTGAAAGCAGCACTTGTGGTTTTTATACAAGTTGTGGCCAGCTTAAAAATATGCCCTTCTATTGGATCTCCCTCAGCCTCACTCCCCTTTGCCCTTACTTCTGCTCCTTGGGTTTCACACCCTAATAAAGCAGATACTTAAGCTTATTTACCTCAGGCTCTGCTGTCTGAGGAACTCAGGGTAGACAGTCCTTCATAAGGATGTGAGCATTTTTAAAGGGACATCTTGGAGGAGGAAGGGGGTGTTGAGACTCACAGAAAGGCAGTCTAGTGATGAGATCATGGATAGTGGGGCTGAAGGAGGGTAAAGTCAATCCAGATTTTCAGAAGGGGGTGTGGGAAGGGAATGATTCCCTCTTTTGCTGCCTTGTCACCGCATACCAACAAGCCTCCTCCTCCTCTGCCCTTGCTGCGACCCAATTTTCTCTCTGCCCAGCTCTGCTGTGACACGCCTTTTTTCCACTTGTACATTCTGCTTCCCAAGGTGCTTCATCCCAGAGAAACACCTGCTCCCTCTGAAGGAGGTTGCCTGAATTATAAATGAGTCTCCAACAGAGAAAGATGTGCTCAAGTGAGGGGAAAGAGAAAAACAGGTAAACAAGTGGGTCAGAACGTTTCTCTGAGCATCCTAGGACAGTGCAAACTTTGCTTTCCCTTGAGTCCCTGGTTTGAACCCTGAGACCAACCTCAGAATGGTCTGAAATCTCCCTGATCACCACTTTCTTCTTGTGTTCTGGGCTTCTCCAGCTCTGTTCCTTGCCTTGCGCTCTCCTCTGCTTGTGTGTGACCTGTCTCCCCCACCCACCCATCTCTACATGTCCAAATCCTATGTGTGCTTCAGCCCTCACAACAAAATGCTAGCTCCTCCAGGAAGCCTTCCTGGATTCCTCAGTTGGGCATGATCTCAGGCCTCAGTTCTTTCCCCTTCTTAACTTTCTTACCTCTGATTGTAGGCATCCTATTAGTGGGACTCTGGCTGATTCTCCTCTGTGAGTAGTTAGTCAGGAAATAATGAGGAAAGGCAGGAAGGAAGGGAAGGAAGGAGACACTGGCGCCAGACAAGTGTCTCCTGAGGTGGGAGTACAGTACAGTCAGTGGCCAGTGTTCTTTGCTTTCTCCTTTTTGTGCACGTCTGGTGTTGCTAACGACAAGTTGCGCAGAAGATCTCAAATTTGCTTCCCTCAGAAGAGGCGTTGCCCAGGGTAATTCCCTCGCTGCTTCCCTTCACCTCACTGAAAAGCCTGTGTCCAAAGCCCACGAGTGACAGCAGTGTGTGGACTTTGCAGGGAGGAGTTGCATAAGGGCATGACAGTCAGGGAGTCCAAGCGCCCAGTCAGCAGGGAAAGAGGCTGTGCTGGGGGATGGGAAGCCCCTGCCCCTGGCTTCCCCTCAGTCCTCCTCCCAGCAAACAGCCTCCTCACCTTTCACCTTGCTGTCTCCTTTGAGTCTGGTCTCCTCTCCTTCCTCTAACACTCTCTGAGCTTTAAGTCTACAGTGACTAGATTTATGGTCTTGCACATTTAGACAATGCCCTTTTGTACATAGGAAGCCCTCAAACACACATACTGAATTAGTAAAGGCAGACCATTTCCTTCATCCGAATTGCTTGAAGGGTAAGGAGACCCTACGCTGAAGGCAGGGCACTCTCCTGGGGACACGAGTGAGGCATACTGACAATCCGCGTGGCTTTCTAGACCTACTGAATCCTCTGCTTGATGCGACCCAGGCGTCCTGTACAGCTGCTGGATAAAATATCCGACACTCAGTTAAGCTGGAATTTCAGATAAACAATTAATAATTTTTAGTATAAGTATATCCCATGCAATATTTGGAACATACTTATACTAAAAATTATGTGTTGTTTATCTGAAATTCCAACTTAACTAGACATACTGTATTTTTATTTACTTGATCTGGCAACCCTCCCTGGGAGGCTCCTGGAACCCTGTGTTGTAGCCATTCTCTGGCACCCAGTTACACCCCCTCTTCTGGGCCCCAGGGGCCAGGGAGATGTCAACTCCAAGAAACTTCAGGAGTTTCTGGATTATTGATTTCTTCCCCCCTCAACTACTTTGCAACTAGAAAAGAATGATTCCATTTTATTTTTTCTCTTAGGGTTAATTTTAAGATGGGTTAAAAATACACACTTTGTCGTATTGTATATGCTATATGTCACAGAAACCACTAAACTCGGAGAGGGGCCTGCAGTATATGGAGCATGGCCATATGCATTCTCTCTTCACCCTCAGGGTGACCCTGGAAGCACAGGACAGGAAGGTGGACAATCACTATCTGTTTCGTAGTTGGGGAACCAGAGGCCCAGGGAGGTCAGTGAATTACATACAGTCCCAGGAATGGTGCTGGAGGAAGCCAAGCAAGCCCCAGGTCCTAGCTGCTGGTGCACTGCTCCTCCCTCCTTCCAACCACCTCCTTCACAGGCCACTGGGCTCCAAGTTAATTAGGCAGGAAAGAAGTCTTTGGAGGAAGCTGAAAGTGAGAGGAAGTGCCCTGGAAGGACTGGTGTAGGGAGAGCAAACCAGAATGGCATGTTTTAATTGATCTTTGATTGTGCCAACAACTGCTGGCTCCCAGGGCAAGCAGCTGCTATTTCTGAGTCAGCACACTCGGGTGAGGCTTGGCCTGCCCAGAGTACAGGAATTTCTGGTTTGTTTTTTTTTTTTCCCCCAAGCTCTTTGTGCTGGAAATGAGTCTGTGCAAAGCAAAAGTTTCTTCTGCTTTCTTAATCAGTCAACCAGCTTGGAGCCTGGAGTCCTGGAAATACTGTCCAGGGTCACCTACAGCTTCCCCCAACGCTTCCACCCAGTTTATCCTGGAAGCCCCAGGAGACCTGACTCTGCAGATGAAGCTAGAAACAGCTCTGAAGACACTGCAGGAAGCACAAAATACTTCGTGAAGGAGTTTAAAAACTTCCACACTACTTAGCAAGTCTGTTAGCATTAGCGGTTATTCAGGGCCACTCAGGAGGCATATGCCCAGCTATAACCCTGGACAAAGAGAAGGCTTCCAATAGGAAAAAAGAAACTCTCTCCAGTCTCACTGGAGGCCTTGGGATTTGAAAAAATCTTTTGTCACCATACAGGGAGAAGGACCCTGGTCTTAGAGGCCCTCCTGCCACTGAACTCAAACAACCAATGGCTTGCTTGCACCTCCACAAAGATGTTTAACAGGCATCTCAAACCTAACAGAACTCTTGATTCCATCCCTCTCACCCCCAACATGTGCCTCCCCTAATCTTCCCCACTTCAATAAAAGACCTCACCACCTACTCAAAAATTAATGGTTTGGGCTTAAGTCAAAAATCTAGATTCATCCTTGCTTCCTCTCTTTTCCCATCTCCACAGCCAATCCATCAGCAAGATCTTTTGGTTCAATCATCACGAAATATCTCGAATCTGTCCATTTCACTTCACTTCCATTGCCACCGTTCTTTTCAAAACCACCATCATCCATCTGAATAACCCAGTTAGGTCTGTCCATGGTGGCTCCATGACAATCCCTTTTCCCATACAGCATCCCAAGGCCCTATGTGATCTGGTTCCAGCCCACTGCCTACACAAAGGGCTTCTCTTCCTTCAAGTAAGAACTACAATATCACATGACCCTACTTTTAGTACCTGAACCCGCCATTTTCATATTTATTCATCTATGTCTATTGTCATGCCTCCTTCATCAAAATGTAAGTTCTATATCTTATTCTCTGCTAGATGCCCAGTTTGCCAATGTATTAGTTTCCTAAGGCTGCCATAACAAAGTACCACAAAGTTAAGTGGCTTAAAACAAAAGAAATGGGGCTTCCCTGGTGGCGCAGTGGTTGAGAGTATGCCTGCCGATGCAGGGGACACGGGTTCGTGCCCCGGTCCGGGAAGATCCCACATGCCACCGAGCGGCTGGGCCCGTGAGCCATGGCCGCTGAGCCTGCGCGTCCGGAGCCTGTGCTCTGCAACGGGAGAGGCTGCAACAGTGAGAGGCCCGCATACCGCAAAAAAAAAAAAAAACAAACAAAAGCAATGTATTCTCTCATAGCTCTGGAGGCTGGACTTCCAAAATCAAGGCCTTGGTAGGGCCATGCTCCCTCCAAAGCCCCTAGGGGAAGATCTTTTCTTGTCTCTTCTAGCTTCCAGTGGCCCTAGGGCTTCCTTTGCTGTGGCAGCATAACTCCAATCTTTGCCTCTATTTTCATATGGCAGCCTTCCCTCTGGCTCTGCGTCTGTTTCTTGTCTCCTCTTCTTATAAGGACACCAGTCACAATGGAGTAGGGCTTACCCTACTCTAGTATGACCTCATTTTAACTTGCAAAGACTGTATTTCCAAATAAGGTCACATTCACAGATACCAGGGGTTAGGACTTCAGCATATCTTTTTTGAGAGGCACAATTCAACCCATAACAACCTGGCATAGTAGATGTTCAAAAGTTATTTTGGAAATGTATATTTTCAACTGGAGTCAGTAGATTACAGTGAGCTGATTTCCAGAGCAGCAAATACAAGGGCCTCAGGGCTGAACCGCAAGTGGTAGGAAGCCTATAACTGTATAATGCCACAGCAACCCACTAGAAAGAGAACATTCAGATAAACTGGTTATTTGGTATTACACAAGTTTTTGAAATCTTAGACACTGACTTTAATTTTTTTCCCACTGATTTCAACAGGCTGGCCAACAAAGCAGCCTGCAGTTTATAAATGCCTCTATATGTACCTGTCTTCAGCTCCTCACAGAGGAGTGGGCATGTGTAATGGCTGAAGAGGCCGGGGCTCTAAGGGAGGACGTGGCTTGCTGAGGAAATGGCAGGGCCAGGATGGGGGGCCAGGTCATTCGGACTCCTTAGCCAGTGCCCCTAAAGGCAGCAACTGTGTGTGTTTCACAGGCCCTGCTCAAGGTCAGTCAGTGTTCATGTAGAGCTGCATGATAAATGCTCAAGAATGAGGAAGAGGACAAGATGGAAGGAACTCGGCTCAGCTTTAAAAGAATCTAACCAGCCAGGACTTAGGTATTCAAAACTGAGACTGATTCTGTACGATTCCATTTGAAAAAAAAAAGACTCTAGAGTAACACCTTTTGAGATCATAGCTTCATGGTATTTTAGAGCTGGAAGAAGACACTGTCTTAGGTCCTGGAAAGGGCCTTTGTCCTCAAAAAGGATGAAATCTCAGGAGTGGGATTAAGCCTCAAATGACTCTAAGGCCAAAGCGGAACATCCTAAGAATGTCACCAAAGATTCCAGAGGGACTCAGAAGTGAGACTGTGAGTCTCTCTCACTATGACCCTTGAGGAAACTTCATAGGGGAGGGGAGATGCCTTTGATCCAGGTGTGGAGGGGGGAAAAAAAATGCAAGTTTCATAGGCAGAAGTACATTCTGAGAAGAGGAAATAAATAGCTCGAGCAAAGGAGACTGGAAAGGATTGGGTGTGTTAGTAATATGGGCGACAGTGGAGGATTATGACCAAAAAGTGAATTGGGTCAGTCAGTTCATTCTGCATGGGGACCCTTCAGTGGGAATACCACCAGCTTGGGGTTCCAGCCCCAGCTCACAGATTCCCCAAGGGACCTGTCCCTGGGCCTCTGGGCCTGTCTCCTCATCTACAATATAAATAAGAGGGTTTCCCAAAGATATTAAGTGAAGCCTCAAGTTCTACAAAGATGCTGCTTTGATAGGATTTCTTATTGAGATGCCTGGTAAAACTGAATTTTAAGAATGGTTGTCGTGCTTTAAAAATGTTTAAAAGCCACTGGTCTCAATAATTGAGTTCCCTCCAACTGTACAATTCGATTTCTTTATGCTGCAGGCTTCAGAGTTCCTCTGGTTTGTTATTCAAATGAAGCATGTCTCATTTAGGATTTACCAGGTCCCTCTGAATTACCTACAGTTGTATGAAGTCATTTGACCTGTTTCTAGCAGAAAATCCATTTTTATTTATATCCTTAGGAGAAAGAGCCTGGTGCGGCTGAAAGAGTCCTGGGAAGCAAGTCAGCAGATCTGGCTTCATGCTGTAACAACAAATATCATCCATAAAGCAGTATAAATAAAACAATGAATATCTGTTAAATAAACGCTAACCAGTGACACCACCTTGACCAAGTCTACTTGCCCCTGTGACCCTTGCTTTTACCCTCTCTAAAATCGGGACAACGCCTGCTGGCCTGCCTCACGGCATCAAATAAGAGAATATACTCGAAAGCTCTTTACAAATTGTAAAGCACTCCACGTGTGTAATGTACCAGATGGTGTTGGGGGACTCAGGGCTTGAGACAGCAGCTCTCCTGGGTGATAGTGGAGGGGAGGTTTGACTCTGAGACCTCAGGAAGTGTCTGATGTTCTCTGACAAGCATTTCTAAGCTTGGTCATCTAAAAGAATAAAAAGAAAAAAAAAAGGATAAATGCATGTGCCACCTACTTAAGGTGTTTCCCCTCACTCCAAGTCCCAGCTAGCTTTCTCAGCCATAAGGCAACAGAAACTAAGATGTGTCATGAAAACTGGTAGAGGCCTAGTGGAAGGAGGCTTGGCCAAGACAAATGTGCAAGGAAGACAGAGGCAGGAGGTCTTGTCTAGCTTCCAAAGATATTCATCAGTTCTTTGCATTATTTGTGAGCTCAAGATGGGGCTTATTTATCTATTTTTACCTTTCATCTTAGGTCTTTAGGTGTATTTTTGTATTGAAGCATAGTTGATGTACAATATTATATAAGTTACAGGCATACAATATAGTGATTCACAATTTTTAAAGGTTATCCTCCATTTATAGTTATTATAAAATATTGGCTATATTCCCTGTGTTGTACAATATATCTCTGTAGCTTATTTACTTTATGCATAACAGTTTGGACTGCTTAATCCCCTACCCCCATATGGCCCCTCCCCCCTTCCCTCTCCCCACTGGCAACTAGTTTGTTCTCTATATCTGTCAGTCTGCTTCTTTTTTTGTTATATTCACTAGTGTGTTGTACTTTTTAGATTCCACATACAAGTGATATCATATAGTATTTGTCTTTCTCTGAGGACTTTTTTAGTTATTGTTGAATTCCTAATTAAAGCCACATCATTAGGCCAATGAATGGGCACAATTTCCCACGCAGTTTAAGAAGCTCTGATTCTTCCACTGAATTTATCCACCGAACTTATCCACTGACAATTCATCTATTTACCAAAACGCAACCAATGACACCTGTCCTTCTCTAGCCCAAACCACCATCCCCACCAGTGTCTTTGACCCTACGTTGCTGGAGATCGTTCTCAGATGATTAAATATGCCACAGCCTCCTCAATAAAGGGACTGAAACATGAAGAGAGTGCAGTCTGAGCTAGGCTGCCACACTAGAATGCCAGAAAGAATGCCTTTGCCCAAACACATTCCATCGTTCTCCGTCTTGTGGAACTCACATTCCTTAGCCCAGTGGAAGGTCTCCCCAGTCTGGCCGCATTCTGGAGGGAGTAAGGTCTACTGGGGGAAGCCCTGAGCTGGGGAGAGGAGACAGACCTTAATCTTGTCTGCCTCCGCGCCCGAGAGCCAATGAGCATGTCCTTCGGCTCTCTGTGCCTCAGTTTCCCTGCTGGTCCAATAAGAAGGTTGAACTAGTCCAGCTGTAGAGCTCCGTTCCTTTTCTCGGGGGCTAACCCCGGGGTGAAAGGGAAGCTGAGCAGTTCTGCTTTTAGCACGTTGATACCTAAGTTTTCCTTTGGTGAAGGATTCTGCTGCTAAAGAATGCTTGAAAAACACTAGCCCTCACCCCGTGACTCTGAGGCTGCCCTCAAAGCTTTCCATCCCCCGCCCTTGCGAGAAGCCCATACAGTCTTGCTGCAGTGACTTTACTCAAAACCCTCACCCAGCGTTTAATGCTTGGGCTCCAATTCCAGCCTCACCTCCTCCAAGAAGCCAACTTACCTGCGAGGATCTCTGCTTTTTCTGAGCAACCCACTCGGTGTAGCCAGAGCGATGCTGGCCTTAGAGTGCCTGGTGCTGGGTGTCTCAAATGTGCCCTAGTTCCCCAACAAGATTTTAAGACCCCTGGGGGCAGGGACCAAGCTCTGGGTCCAGCGCCAATCCTGGGGCACAAGGGATACCTTATCTAGGGATGTGGCAGAAGATGACGTCACTGACAGGGCCCTGAAGGCTGCTTAGAAAAGAGTCACGTCCAACTCTGGGCCTCTCCCCAACCCCAAAGAGGGGCCAGTGCAAGGGACAGAGGCAAGGTAGGTTCCCAGGGCTGGCAGAAAGTAGAGCGAGCCTGAGACAATGCAGAGGCATGCAGCTGGCTCAGCTCCCCTCACAGCGTCCCACCCACACCCTGACTCCTGACACGCCTTGGGCGAGGCTGCTGCCACCCTATAAACAGAATCCACAGCTGCACCGTATTTCCTCCGGGACTTGCTCTGGCTTCCCGCTCTTCCTCGCTGTTGTGAGGAAGAGAACATCTCTCCTCTATGAAGAGACCGTCCCTGCCTCGAATCCATCTCTGCCCTGTTAGTGGGTGAGCTTGGGCAGGTCCCTTCTGCTCTCTGGACCTTGGTGTCTGATGCCCTGCCTTACTGACGTGTCCAGAATTCTGCCACCCATTTGCCTGGATGTCTTGCTAGGCTCCATCCTGCCTGTTACCCTGGGGCCCTGACTCTTGGCTCTCCTTTGGCTCCAGATCTGGGTCCTGCCCCGCCAGAGACACCAGCCTAAGTTGAGAGCCCAGGCCCAGCCCCTCCATCAGGGGAGTTGAGACAAGTCCAGCTCGGTTCTTCCGATGATGCTCACATCACAGACCAGGGGAGCACCCCGGGGCCCTGCTGTGGAACAGCAGATGCCTTGGGGTCTGGTATCAGTGACACTTTCTGGGCAATAGAGAGAGTCAGCCTGACCTGCGGGAAGGCATCAACTAGAGCTGGCAATGCTGAAAGGAGATGTGCAGCTCCCTGAGCGGCCAGCGTGCCCGCCTCCCGACAGAGGCCTGTGGGGTCTGGTTCTGCCACTACAACCTGCGTGACCTTGGGCAAGTCCCTTTCCCATCCACCCTCCCTCCCTTTCAGAAACATTTATTGAGCATCTTGCAATGGCCAAGCCCTCTACTAGGCTGTGAGTCTTCAAAAAATATAGTCCTGGCCCTCGAGAACCTCGTAATCTAATTACGGAAGCAGAAATGTGAATGAATAACTATAATATTTTCCTCCCTGGGGCTCAGTTTCCTTATCTGTAGAATGAAGGAGTTCCAGCCTTGACGCTCTGTGATGCTCTCATCACATTAGACCATCTGTTCCCACCGGTCTGGTGAAGTGGTAGGCCACAGTCAGCAGGTCATCAATGGAGTTAGTAATAAATGATGACTTGCATTAAGGGGAGTCTGCAGTGTGGCCAGCAGATTGCAGTGGTCTGGGTCTTGCTCTCCAAATTTCCATTCTCTCAGCTACTTCAGCTGAACCTGTCAAAGATTATTTCCAGCATATCCAGGGGATCCAAGAGGGATCAGATGAAAGACAGATTATATGTTGGCGTTGGAGCCAGCACCAAACTCAAGCTTCTTCCGATTGTTGGTCCAGGCTACCTGCAGGCCCACCAGGTCTACATCCTTCCCTTTCTTGGCTAGGATTTGAGGAATATGAAATATATGTCTGGGTGCATAAGAGGCTGGCAAGTTGAAAACATTCCACAGGATTTCTGAGGACGCTGCATTAGGTGGCCCAGGGTAGTTCTTAACGAATGTTTTCCTGGCTGGTGGCAAATCTCAGATGTTAGCTGCAGAGTTCCTTACTTTCACATCCCCATCTGTATCACACAAACATACCCCACACAGCAACCATCCTCCCTCTTCTGTGTCTCAAGTTGAAACACAGCAAAGGGCAAAGAAGACACCCAGGTTATTAGACCCGCCCAAGATGCCTTCACAGTCCAATAGAGGGCCTTCAGCCTGGGGTGAGAACCGGTGGAATGATGGTCCCCCTCTTGGGAACCAGCAGTATCCTACCAATCCTATACTTATGCAGCAGTCTTGGTCACTTGTCTTTTCTTTCTTTTTTTTTCCTCCACTTGCCTCTTCTTGATATCTTCTAGAATTTGGTTTGCAAGGTCCTTGCCTTACAACTGCAAAATCTGCAGAGAAAGTGGTCCTAGACAGTCCCAGCTCCCATAAGCTGGGAGTTCTAGTCCCCTGGTTCAGGAGGACACACCTGCTGGGCATGCAGGGGCTACCAAAGCATTGTTCAGCCGGAGCATCAGGCCAGAGACAGAGGCATGGCCAGGCAAAACTCCCAGGATAATTGTGGAGCTATCAAATGTCTTGCCAAAAAAATGCATCTAGAGATTTTCATCACTAAATTTGCAGTGTGGATTCCGCCCATTCTGTCCAACAGGGAACCATACTTGCTTCTTCCCTGGGAGATGAGAGGGCACATGGAAGCTGGTGGGACAGAGCTGTCTTTACCCTGCACACCAGCTGAATATCAGTCCTGGTCACAAGGAGTCGAGGAAGGCTCCACTGCCGTCTCTGACAGGCTGATATCAAAGCATCCAGCTTGACCAACAGAATTTGGTCTTGTATTTGTTTGCCTTTCCTTTTAGGTTTGAAAGCAACTCTCATCTTCACTGCCCTGTTGTTTGGCAGAACAGCTTTTGATTAGGCAGAGAACAATATCTTGCAGTTTCTTCTTGAAATTGCTGGATGAGCACGGAGGCTAATAGCGAACTGTTGCATCGAGACGCTCTGGGGAGCTGCATGGGTCATGGCTTCAGACAGAGTGACTCACAGAGGAAGCCCAGGCCTGCCTGGTAGGCAGGAAGCGTAGCATTTAAGGACTGATGGGCCCTGGACCATACAGACAGAGGCAGATGGGATGAGGTGCACAAGGACATTGCATCATTCTGGGGGTGACCTGGACAGTGCCAAAAGCAGAAAACCTGCCAGGAGCACCACTGTTCTCTCATTTGATGGGTCTGCAAAGCCTTTTCTCTTGCCATTTTCTTCAAAGAAACCTCTTCTGAATTGCCTATGATTTTAGTTAGGTTCTAGCCAAGCTTTCTTTTAAAAATAGGACACTTTACATAGATACTGAATTATCAAGCGTTTGTCAACACCAACATCATCATCAAAATACCATCCAGGTGTTTGGCTGAGTGGATCCTGGTGCAAGGCAATTTAAATGAATAAACACACTTCTTTATCATCTTTGGGAATTTAGCCAAGAAGCAAAAAACAAAACTGGTGTGGATAAAAATGTAAAAAGACGTGCAGACATGCACCATGTGTACAAAATCTGAGCACACAGCATCACGAAGGAATAAAAGGTGAGGTGTCTAATCCTCAGTCATACCTGCATCCATCTGATGAAATGATGGCGTGCTGATGGCTATCAGTCTGGGCTGCTGGAGAGAGAACAGTGGACTTGAAGGGTCACTGCAAATTCTTTTGAGTCAAAATGACCCAGACTCGGAGCCCTTGAAGACAGAGGGCATGTCCTGTTTATGACTGACTCCTCACCATCCACTACAGGGCCCAGCTATAGTTTGATTATAAGAACTATTATTTTATTGTGGCTATAATCTCTGTCGTGAAGGTCCCTATGTTACCTACTAACTATCCCACCAGATGAGACTGTCATAAGGAGGGTTAACGCTCACAGACGTCTTCAACTTGCTTGATTTTGTGGCAAGTACAACAAATCACTATTCTGGAAGCTCTTTTCCCCAGAATTCTATAAGCTGGAACAACTATCTGTGAACACCATTTATTAAGAGATAACACTTGCCAGCACAATGAAGTAGGTGCCATGGAAAAATAAAATTTAGTGTTCTGGTCAAATAATTAAACATATGTACAGGTCAGAATGGGTTTTTATATCCCTCTAACCCTTAGTCCATTCAGGCTGCTATGCCAAATATCATAGACTGGGTAGCCTATAAACAGCAGGGACTTCTTGCTCACTGGAGGTTCGAAGTCCAAGATCAGGGTGCCAGCATGGTCTGGGCTCCACACATGGCAGAAGGAGCTAGGGAGGTGTGCGGGATCTCTCTTACAAGAGCACTAATCCCATTCATGAGGGCTCCACCCTCATGACCTAATCACCTCCCAGAGGCCCCACCTCCTAATACATAACCTATGGGGGTTAGGATTTCAACATATGAATTTGGAAGAACACAAACATTCATTCCATAACAAACTCCCACCCACTCTCCTGCCTTTTCCTGGGGGCTGACAAACCAAAGTTAGGCCAACTCCAGGGGGACAGAGAGCAGAGATTCCCTCAGCGCATCAATAAACAGGAGATACAAGCTGATACAAGGTATCAGCTTGGTCAGGAGCAAGCTCAGCTCGCCTTACAGAACCCAATGACCAGCCCCCACCTGGGTGCAAGCCCAGGCAGAGCAGAACCCAGGGTGGCCAGATGCCTGCCCTGTCTTGGAGGCTGCAGATGCCAGGCAGGACCTGGGAGTAGGAGCAGTGGGTTGAGAAAATCTGAAGGGGCAGGATTTGGGGCAGGGAGTGCTGAAAGGAAAGAGATCCAAATGGGAGGGGCCCTCTGCCCTGGCTCAAAGGATCTAGGGCTGAGGAGGGCCCAGAGATGCCCCAGCTGGAGTAGAAGAGCCACTTCCAACTGATTTGGAAGATACAACTCACACTTGAAGGGCTATTTGTACATTCTTCGGGATTCCATGGCACATTGATAGACGAAGAGTAAAACTGTCTAAGAAACTGAAAACTGCTCTTCCCTTCCACTCTTCAGGGAAAAGCTCTGGATTTGTTTTATAGGCATTTTTTCCTTTCTCCCATAAAATAAAAGGAATCATACTGTCCTCGGTGCCCAGCTTCCTCAGCTTTTCCTGTGTCTGATGGGGGCCAGTCACTGGGACCTCTCCACACAAGTAGGGAGGAGCTTTCTAAATGGACATTTGTGAAGCCCTGCACGCTGGCTGGGCAGGGCGGAGTCAGGGAAATGCAAAGCATCCCAGGCCTCAGCCTGGGACTTTATTCCCATCCTCTCCTCTGCCCTCAGGACCGCCCTTCCCCCACCCCCACCCTGCCCCAGCCCCCAAGGCCTCAGCCTTCACCCCTTGGAGCTGAAATTACACCAAGCCCTCTGGTGGAGATTTACCTTGTTGGCCCAGGTGAAGAGAGGGAAGGGGCTCTGGCCAGAGGGAATGCCTAATGAGTCACCATGCAGTAGGAAAATGCAGAACTGCAGCAGCTGCCTCGGCCGGTCAGGTCCAGAGAAAGGGTATTTCCAGACCCATGAGTTCGATGGACAGGCAGCAGGGGGAGAGCCCACGGGCCAATGGAGATAAAACTCCTGGAAGTTCTGCTTCCCGAACCCTGGGGCAGGCTTGAGCCTAGCTGGAGGGGCATGGGCTGGGGGTGTCATCACATGAGCATGGCAACCAGGCCTGACACCCTCAATAAGGAGGAGGGATGCTGAATGAGGATGAAGGATTAAAATGGATTTGGGGTCTGTTCTAGCCTGAGGAAAGGAAACACGTGAGAAAAAAGTCTACTTGATTGACTGCGAATTCCAACAAATTCCAGGGAGAGGTGGGATAGGGGTTGGGGAAGTTTTCCATTAGCAGCTCCTTTTGCAAACCTGGGGTGAGCAGCTAACCTGGAATGGGATAGGGACAGGAGAGCCACATGACAGCAACTTTAGTGAACTGCACTTTACAAAGCATGGTCACAACCAACACGCTGCAGAACAGGACAGCAGTCCCAGGAAGCAGCAGCATCACATCACACCTATTTTACAGATGAGAAGACAGAGGCACATGCCAGCACTCGCCCACAGCATCGTCCCTTACAGCCAGGGCAGAGAACCCCTGGTTGTGCACAAGATGAGTTAGTGCTACAGGGTGGACACATTTACTTTAATGGGCATGCATTGTTGCAAAGAGCCATTAAAAATGTAACTAAAACCATCCAACTTGTGATTTCAAGGATACTTTGCTTAGGAGGAGGCTATGTTTCAAAAGTGAGTTTATTTAAAGTTCGTTTGAAGTATTAAATAATGTTATGTGTGGTACTTGGTTTTGATTTAAAAAAAAAACATGAAGGTGGGAAACCAAGTATTGATGGTGATTATGACGATGACAGCAACCCGTTTCGCAATACTTACTATGTGCCAGAAGCCTTTACGTATATTAAATCATGTATTCTCAAGACAGCTCTGTGGAGTTGGTACAATTATTATCCTCATTTTACACAGAGGCCTGGGGGAGACCCTGGAAGGCACAGGGTGGAGGATTGCATCCAGGCGCTCAGACTGCAGGGCAATGTTCACCAGGCAGAGCAAGGCTCATCATGCAACTGTGAAAGAACCTGGCTGAGAGCCCAGGTGCAGGAGGTGGATGGTTTGAGCCTCTGGGGTTGGGAGGGGGTCCATGTGCTCTTTCCGCTTCCAGTGCAAAACTACAGGAGACTGAATCTCACCACAGCATTACTTCCCGATTCAAATAGGACAAGCCAGTGACAACAGACTAGCTCTAGTGCAACCTGTTTTCTGCACCGGGCAGTGATTATGTTGCATAGCTGATGTGAGGGCCTTGGGCAGAATCCCGGCTAACTCAATTTCAGGCTGGCTTTCCTGCCTGCCTGCTAAACTCTTTCAGATGGTTCTGGTTGGATTTGCAAGGCTTTAACAGACAGGTTGTCTCTGCGTTGGGTGAGGGTGGGGTGGGGGGGGAAACATCTGGAAAATGCCTGAAGAGAGGAAAGGAGAGAAGCTCTGAGTTCAAAGGCTCTCTGGACCAGCATGGATGGGAGAGGAAAGCAGAGGCTGATAGGGCCTGGGAACCCCTCAGCTGAGAGCACAGAAAGCAGTTGGGCTTCTTACTTTCACATGGCAGTTAAAAATCTTCCAGCACACCCTCCAGGTCAGCATGGTATTTAAGAGCAAGAGCTCTGGAATCTCAGTCACTTCTCATTAGCCATAGGCCCTTGCCTCTGGCCGTTTAACCTCTCTGGGCCTCAGTCTCTCCTCCTGTAAAGTGAGAATAGCAAAAGTGTTTCTCCCGGAGGATACTGTGAGGATTGAGTGAGATGGTCCGAGCACAGCGAAGGCTTCGTTCGTGGTAGTTGTTACTGTTATTATTATTATCCCTCGGGATGGGGTGTAGGTTCATAACCTCTCTGAGGAGACCTGATTCAGAGTTTAAGTCCAGGCTGATCTACCAAAGCAAAGTAAAATTTTAGAAAGTTTTAGTTTGATGTATTTAATGCCCCCGAGATAATAAAAAAGAGGCACATGGGCAAGTGTATGGATTTCATGGGACATTTTCGTCAAAGGAAAGAAATCAAAGTGGCCAGGAAAGGGATCCAGAGTTGAATTTATGATCTCTCCCTTAAAACCTACTCTTGCTTAAGTGTTCCCTACCTCAGTAAATATGCCTCTAAGTGTTGGGGCTTTGAAGCGCTGGGGGGAAGTGGGCGGAGGGCAAGAAAACGCCGGTTCTCTTCCATTTCCAGGCCAGAACCATGGTTTGGGGCTGGTTTAACTGGTTAGGCGGCTCTGAACTGAACGTGCCTCCCAAACTATAGGCTTCTAGCCGGGGGCAGAGCCAGCCCCGCTAAGCTCGCTGGTGGCCTTGAGAACAAACTGGGTCACAGCCATCTGTGGCAGGGAATGGGCACTAGAAAACCCAGAAGGCCCTGAGCCGCACTAGCCCAGTTCCTCCTTCCTAATGCACCAATCATAGCCATGGGGACAGAGCTCAGGAGTGCTATCTAATAGGAGTTCCTTCACCTGGAAACATAAGGAGTGGGGAAGAAGTGCTCCCCTAACACCCTCCACCTGGCTGCACAAGTCACAAGCCTCAGTGTGATCTCAGACACACGTTCTCCCTCATCCCCGACCCCTCCCCATATCCTGCTCACCACCAAGTCCCGTCAATTTCACTTCTTAAACTTGCCTTGAATCTGTCCTCTGTTCCATTCTACACCCACTACTCAGTAGGCCAAGACCCTATTATCTCTCACTGGATCCCCACAGACCTCCTTATCCACTTTTGCTGTCTCCGATCTGTTCTCCACGCTGCAGGCCCAACTCCTCCTTACTTTTTTTTTTTTTTTAACAGTCCCTTGTTGCTCTTTGATAAAAACTAAAATCCATTATGCGAGTCCAATGCTCTGCTGGTCTAGCCCGTGCCTACCTCCCCAGCCTTGGGCATGATGACTCTCCCTCTCACAGTAGGAAATCCAGCCCCCCTAATTTCTTTAACTTCTGGGAGGGCACAAGCTTTGTTCTGCCTCAGAACCCTAGCTCATGCTCTTCCCTCTGCCTAAAATGCCCTTCCTTCTTTTCTCCCTCCCTCCTTCCCCTTCCTCTGGCTAACTCTTCCTCATCTCGCATATCTTAACTCAAACATCACCCTTCCAGGGAAGCATCCCAGACCAGATCAGGTGTCCCTACTAAAACGTTCAAGGTTTTGGTGAGCTTTTCCTTCATAATATTTATCACAATTGGTAATAAGATATTGTATGGTTCTTTGGTTAGTGCCTGTGTCCCACACTAGACTCTAAGCTCCATAAAGATAGGGTTCTCCTATCCCTCATCACCCAGCACAGTCACTGACACATAGTAGATGCCCAGTAAATATTTACTGATTGACTGGACGAAGGAGAAAAATTATTGCAGGAAAAGGTGCAATCTTACTAGATGGTTCTGGAGATCAAATGGGGTAGGAAATTGGGAAAGTGGGGTAGACCAGGCAGACATGGGTTAGGGTGTCTATGTATGAGTTGGGGCGTCTATGTATGAGTTGGGGCAGGGGGAACAAGGGTTGGTCTGGAATCAGAGGCCAAACTAGCAGCTCCACACTAGCTGTGTGTGAAACATGAGTGTAGCAACATGAGGAATAAATAGGGCAGAGCAAAGGAGGTGATACCTGGTAGGAATCTTCTCAGATGGAAGGCACACAGGATTTGAAACTTGGTTGGAAGAATAGGAAATGCTATTATTGGCACCAGCCACAGCAAAAATCACCAACAACAATTCTCTGGGTGTAGAGTCTTTCGTCAGGTGAGTAGAGAATTTGTCATTTTGTGGGATGCACAGCATCTAAATCCCTTCTTTAGACCCATAGCATGAGTCTTTCTGAGAGGCAGCCAGCTTTGTTTCTATCTGTTTTCCAAGGCTGGTTCTCTAGCCTTCCTGATGAGTCTCAGTGCTTCTCAATATCCCTGAATAAATTCCTTTTTTGCTTAAGTCAGCCAGAATTAGTTTTTCTTGTTTTCAGCCAACAACCATAACCGGTATAGTCTGGTGCCAGCAGGGCAATGACATCTGGCTTGTCTATGTAGCCAAGTATGTGGCTGCCAAGCATGCAGACACCCCAAGAGGTGCAGGACTACCCTGGCAGCCCACAAGTTAGGGCCTTCTGAGGAACAGGGAGGAAAGGTGGCCATTGTGAGCCACATAGAGCCTTTGGATGGAGTCAGGGTTCCCACAGATCTGTGGGTAGAGGCCACATCAGAGAAATCATCTTATTGTTGGGATATGCCCATGGGGTGGGTCACCTAGTACACTGCAGACTGGAGGCCCAGCAAACCCACAGTTGGCTCATAGGCCCCT
Source organism: Phocoena sinus (assembly GCF_008692025.1). Taxonomy (NCBI): domain Eukaryota; kingdom Metazoa; phylum Chordata; class Mammalia; order Artiodactyla; family Phocoenidae; genus Phocoena; species Phocoena sinus. The sequence continues at coordinate 71,655,881 of NC_045766.1, read as the reverse complement.
TGGGAATGCAAAATCCGGCCCCTCCTGGGCCTTCTCATACTTGTTGTACTTTTCCTGAAGAGACTGTACTCTGGGAATCTATTCAAGATATTTTCCACTTCTAGGACCCTGAGTCTACTCTAAAGAACAAAACATGGGAGGAAATAAGCAGAGAGTCAGAGTGCACTTACCACACTTCCTGATGCCTCAGATAATAGGATGTCAGTGCAGGAAAGGCCCTTGGGACCACATAGTCTTGTGGTCTCAGACGTCAGTGGGCCTCAGAATCACCAGGTTAACAATGTGGGTTCCCACAGAGTTCTTCAACCCCACAGCTGATCTACTAGGCCTAGGGTGAAGCCCCCAGATGTGGGTTTTGTACAAACTTTCCCAGGCGATTTTAACATGAGTTGGTTGAGAACGGTGATCCTCGTCCTTCACCCCATCTTACGGAGGAAGAAACTGAGACTCAAAAAAAAAAAAAAAGTCTACCTGACCAAGGCCCCCAGAGAATCAGTTGTTGACCTGGACCCCAAGCCCAGGCCTCCTGACTCCCACACACCTGGACTGGCTGCGGCCAAGACAGGGCATGGAAACTGCATCTTTCCCAAGTTGCTTACGTGATTTTGGTCCCCTAACAGGGCCCTCCCTTTTCTGATTGTAAGAGGGGCCGCTTGTCCTGGGGAAATGCTGGAAATCAGGATGGATACCCCACTCTTGTCTTTGCTAGAGAGGCTGCTGTGGCCTTAGCTGAGGAGGAAACCCTGTGGGCAAAGCCAGGAATTGATACAGCAAGGGCCTCACTCAGCCTGACTCAGTCACAGGCCCAGGTTCCTGTTCTGGGTCTTTCAATGCCCTGCGTGACCTTGGACAAGTCATTCCCCTCCCCGAGTCTCTGTTGTGTCCAGTTCATAAAATGGAGATAAATCTGCGATCTGCTATCTACCTGCCTACCCCATGGACCTCTGGTGTGAGGGTGCTTTGTAAACTCCCAAGTGCTGCCCAAGCAGGCGGGATTACAGACACTTGGAGATGTGACTGGAATACTGATTTCCACTCAGGGTCCCTTGAGGATGTGCCGGGCCCATCTCGGAAACAGCAGAGGAAGCTAAGAAGCTGCCGGCGATGCTTAGGGTAGATTCTCAGAGCCTTATGGGCTGGCTGGCAGGGAGAGCCCTTCTGCTCACGTGGCACTTCTGCATCAGAACCTGCCATGGCTGAGGAACCCCCTCATTTTCAGGTGCGTGTGTTGTTGTGGGCAGGGGAGTCACTGGACCAGGGCCTTCCTGCCGCTGGCCTGGTACTGCCAGGACCCTCTGTCCATTTCTTAAAGTGTCCTGGCTCAGGAGCAGTAGGAAGTGTTCAGAGGACCCCCAGGGGTCCAAGAGAAGACACAGCTAGTGTGGAGCTGCTAGCTTGGCCTCTTTCATGCCTGTTTCGGCTGTTAGAGCAGGTTCAAGAGGGCGGATTAGCTCATTCACAGTATATTTTTCTTTCTCACCAAATCACACCTCTCAGAACTGTTTCCCCAGCTGGCAGGAGTCCCAGTTTACCTTAAGTTATCAGGACGCCAGGATTCTTACACCATTCTGCCAAAAACTTGCCTTGTCACCTTGCTCAAACCCTTCACCTCTTTGAGCCTGTTTTCTCATCTGTAAATGGGGGAAATAATTCCTGTCCCTCCCTCCATCATAGGTCTGCTGTGTCAAATGAGAACACTGTCAGGGAGGGCTTTGTTGTCATGGTCTTGTAGGAGAAGCAGACAGAGGAGGCCTGGACAGGGAGGGAGATGGGGCAGGCATAGAGATGACCTTCAGCTCCGGGAGGCAGGAAATCTCAGCGGAATGATTTCAGTCCTGTCTTCTCCTGGGGCTGTGGTCCTGGCCGCCCTGAGAGGAGAAGGCATGCCAGATTCAGGGACCTCGTGATGATGAAGCCTAAAGAAAAGTTTTCCATCAGAGACCTAAGCAGACACTTCCTTGACACAGGTGTGAAGCCACCTAGGCAAGTGCTTTTCAAACCATTCCCTCCCCCCCCTTTTTTTTTAGCAGATCCCATTCTTCACAAGATCTGAAAACAAACCCCTTATCAGTTACTTCTGAAGAATCATTGCGACCCTGGGAAGCACCACTGATTCATTGTGCAGATGGAGGAAACAAAGCTCAAAGCAGGGATGGAATGCTATCAAAGCCACACAATAAACTGGTGGTTAAAACAAACAAATTTCAAAAACCACCTGGAAGCAGGTCTCTAACCCTCAGCACAGGTGTCTGCAGCTCCGTAAGGCATCAAAGAAAAATGGAAAGTTTCCTTCACTTCCAGGCCTTTTACATACCATGAGGGAGGAGGCTCAGAAAGTGGGTGTGGAGAGGTAAATAAGGAGATGTATTGACATCGCTGTAATAAACAAATCTTACTGCAGGGCAGGGAACTCATGGTCTCCTTTGAAAACAAGAATGTTTGGCAGGCTGTTTTCTGAGGCACTGAGTCCCTTGCTGAAATAAGGCAGAAGCAGGCCCGGCAACTCTAGACAAATGGAAATTCCTTCCAGCTTCCTTAGCTCCGCCTTCTGCATTGCTCCCCCGAGGGCTGGCGGCCAGGCTTTGCCCCCGGCCACGAGGAGACCGACCCAGACGCAGAAGGGCCCCAGGTATTTCTCACAATGGTAACAGGGCACTTGCATGAGTCATCAACCAGAGAGTGGCTTTTTGGTGGACCTTTGGGGCTGGCTTCCTGCCGCGGGGAGCTGACAGCCTAGGGGCGGGAGAGGGCAGAGTCAGACGAGCCAATCACTCCACCACGTTGATGTGGGGCAGGTGCTAGAACAGAGGCACAATCCACACTTGCGGGGGGGCGAGGGGGGTAGTGGGGAGAGGACCGGCAGGGGCTGAAGGCCAGGCACGCGGCTCTATCACAAAGAGCTTTACGAGACTCGACCAAGGTCCCACGTCGCTCCTGCAGAGCTGGAGCAGGGGGTCACCAGCGGAGGAGGGCGGAACGCAGCCCAGCGGCCCCCGTGGGGGGCGGGGGATTGGGGGAGGCGGGATCTGGACAAGACGGGAGGAGACGCGAGCAGCCGCCTGGGCGCCGGGGGCCAACGTGGCGGGGTCACCCTGGCCGCCCGTGGCTCGGAGCAGCTGAGCGGACGCCAGGACCGCCAAGACCGCGGCCGGAGCGCATCGACCGCCGGGACAGACCGCGGCTGCTCCAGCTCTGCCCGTAGGACGTCGCAGCCTCCCTTCCTCTGTTCTCGGGGGTGGGTGTTGCCTCTAGTTTAAAGCAGAGATGCTTTCTGAAAGCAGCTGAGGTCAAGCAGAAGGCCCCAGCTCTCCTAGGGGGAGATTTTGCTCCCCTGGGAAACAGGCCATTCTGGGGGGTTAATCACCGTGCAGGGGAGCTCGCAGACAGGTTCTTATCGAGCCCTTAATCTTAGTGTCATCTGGCAGATGGCAGGGCGCCCTGCCTTCCAAACCCCAGGGACTCCTGGCCAAGAGAGAGTCAGAATGTTCCAATGGGAGGGGCCCTTAGAGACTAGAGCTCTGGTGTTTTGTGGCTTTCACACTGTTCTAGATGGAAGGCGAGGCCTGCAGGGTAGTGCAGGCGAGGCCGCGGGGGGTGAGAGATTAGACCCCACCCCCATTCCGCCCCCGCTTTCATCTGTACTGCATTGAGACTGCAGGAGACATCATTAAAGGAGAGACTGTAACTGAACACGAGTTTGAGGTCCTCTTTAAAGTCTATTGTTCTCTCATTTTTACTTTGTTGTGCATGACCTTGGACAACTTAAAAACCTCTGTGTCTCAGGTTCTTCAACTGTAAAACAGGAATAGGAATAGTACTACCTCCTTAATAGGGTTGTTGTAAGGATTAAGTGAATTAATGCATGTAGTCCACTTAGAACGTATTGTGTTGGGACTTCCCTGGTGGCGCAGTGGTTGGGAGTCCACCTGCCAATGCAGGGGACACGGGTTCGAGCCTTGATCCGGGAAGATCCCACATGCCGCGGAGCAACTAAGCCCGTGTGCCACAACTACTGAGCCCGTGTGCCACAACTACTGAGCCTGTGCTCTAGAGCCCACGAGCCACAACTACTGAGCCCGTGTGCCACAACTACTGAAGCCTGTGTGCCTAGAGCCCATGCTCCGCAACAAGAGAAGCCACCACAGTGAGAAGCCCGCGCACTGCAGCGAAAAGTGGCCCCTGCTCAGCGCGACTGGAGAAAGCCCACGCGCAGCAGCAAAGACCCAACGCAGCCATAAAAAGAAAAGAAAAAAAAGAAAGAACGTATTGTGCCTGGGTCACAGTGTGTTAGGGGTTGTTATTATTGTTATCATTACTATTATTTTTAAATGAGGAGAGTGAGGCCTGGAATGGAGAAGGGACTTGCCCAGGTGACAAGGGAACTTGGTAGTAAAGCGGGAAGTAGTACCAAGCTTTCCTGTCTAGATGGAGTTCTTTATGTCTTAGACATTTTGGGGTTGATGCTCCATGGAAATCTTTGAAGATAAACAAAAGCCCATTCGGGGGAGGCCACACTGTATAAGGAGCCTCTGGAACAACCTCCATGATCCTCAGAAAGTAAAGCAGGAGGGGGAGTGCAGAGAAAACGAGGGAGAAAAGAGGAGGAGGGGGTGGAAGAAGAGGTGTCTGGAGCCCTCTTAGCCACTAAATAGGAGATGTCTTAGCTCTGGCTGCCATAGCAAGATAACACAGATGGGGTGGCTTATTACCAACAGAAATTTATTTCTCACAGTTCTGGAGGCTGGAAATTCCAAGATCAAGGTGCCAACATGGTCTAGTGAGGAAGGGCCCTCTTTCTGGTTCATAGCTTGTGCCTGTCACAGTGTCCTCATGTGGAAGGGGCTGGGGAGCTCTCTGGAGCCTCTTTTATAAGGCACTAACCCCATTCCTGAAGACTCCACCCTCATGACTTAAGCAACTCCCAAAGGCCCCACCTCCCAATACCATCATCTTTGGGGGTTAGGATGTCAGCATATGAATTGGGGGAGCACACAAACATTCAGACCATATCATCTGATCACATCGGAGATGCTTTTGAGGGGATACCTTCATTAGGTGGAGGAACTAGACCTCAAAAATATTTAAAGCCTAAGAATTTTGTTTGGAGAATAAGGACTAGAGTTTGGGTTGCCCAGAGTCTTCAGCCTGATTTATGGTCAATTTCCATGCAGTCACAGCCTCCTGAATCTCTCCTCTCAATCTAAGCTGAGTCCAGCTTGGCAGGGACCCTCATCACAGCCTGAGGAACAATCGGGGCTTGCGCCCAGCAGTTAAAGAGATTCTGACTCGGAATCCTGTCACCTTCTGACTGACTGGGCAAGTATTTAAACGTAAGCCTCAGTTTGATCATCTATAAAATCGGGATTATGAATCTTGCCTCATGGTATTATCAGGAGGATCAAATAGGATAATGCATATAGAGTGCTTAACTCAGAACCTGGCACTAGGAAGTGCTCAGTAAATGCTCATGACTATTATTATCAAACATGGCTGCCTGCCCCCATGTGTGTGCGATGGCTCCCGCATCTTCTCTCTAGCTGCGGCCTACATTAGTTGGGATTTGGTTTGCCTCCAAAGAAAGAATCCCCAACTAGTGGTAATGCAGAAAAGACAGAAGTTTATTTCTTCTCACATAAAATCTGAATAGGTGATTAAGGGTGGAAAATAGTTCCCTAGTGTCTGGGATTCAGACACTATCTTATAACACCATACATGGCCTTGACCTCGTGGTCTAAGATGGCAGTCTCCAAGTTCCAGGCAGCAGAATGACAGAATGAAGGAGCCAAAGGGTGCTTATAAACTACCTCTTAAGGAAGGTTCCTGAAAGCTGTTGTACTACCATGTCTGCTTATGTGCCATTGGCTAGAACATAGTCACATGATCGCCTATAGCTGCAAAGGAAGCTGGGACATGTAATCTTTATTATGGGCAGCCATGTGCCCAGCTAAACACTGGTGGATATATTCCTATAGAAGGGGAGAATGTATAACAGAGACCTGTAGCAGGCCCTGCCCCAAGCCTCTGGCTTATGCAGGAGAGCTAGGCAGCTGGGAGTCAGGTCCCTGAGCACTAAAAAGAAACAGGGATGGGAGCATGTTGCTTCTCCTCACCTATCCCCAGTGGCTCAGTCTGCAATGTGAATGTGGAACTGGAACTCAGGCCTCCTTCCATGGGTCAGAGAAAGTCCTATCCTGTTTAACCACCTCTGGGCCCTTCCAGGCCTCAGCTCTAAAGGCAGGAAGAAAACTGGTGAGGCAGCTGACTGCCCCCTCCCGGCCAAGGAGAGAACACCGAGCAAAACAGGGGTTCCGGGGAGCAGAGTGACACAGCAGGTGGGCTCGGCACAGCTTAATGGAATCTTCCATGGTAGGACGCACACCTGAAAATTGTGGCGAGGCTGGGCCCCCAACTAGTGCCACAATCCAAATGCCAAACTGGACAGACAGATCTGCACTGGGGCCTTCCACCCTTCTTTTCCTGATAATGGTAACACTCCGGCAGGCCATCTGGCCTCCGCCAGGGCTCAGGGAATATCTTTCTTTCTCCCTCCTAGCCTTCACTTCAGCCCACAAAGGTCTCTGAAAATGGAGGAAAGTTCACCAGCATCTCCCTACCCTGGTGCTTCTAAAACAAGCCCTCAGGCCCTTTCTGCTTCAGGAGTTTCCCTGCGAGTAACTACGAAGGCACAGGCAAACCCACAGTCACAGATGCCCTGGCTCTCCCCTCATGTGTACAGTGGAGGAGCACGAACTAGGGGTGGGACACCCAGCTTCTAGGCCCAGATCTGTCACTAACTCAGGGTGTGGTGTCCCCTCTTCTTTCACCGTCCCTTTCCTCGCTGTACCTTGGAGTCACCTCTTAGAAATAAGGTTCCTAGACTCTGCCCCAGATGCACCGGTTCTGTTTTTTAATCAGATCCCCAAGAGATTCACATGCAGTTAGTTTGGGAGCCAAGAGGCTGGATGACTTTGAGGTTCAGCTTGTAGTGATATGGTGCTGAGGGTCAGGTCTGTCTGAACACTGCCCTCTAAGATCTCACACCCCTTCCTTCCAGCATCCTTTTATTCCCAGGGGCCAGAAGTCTTCAAGCTCTGCCAAATTATTGCACCTTCCCTTCAAGAATTCTGTCCTTCCCAGACGCTGGGCCAGTCCCACACTGTTCCCTTCAGTGTGAACACCCTGCCAAGTACCCCACATCCTGTTTCTACCTATCAAAATCCTCTTCACTCATCAAGGCTCCACTGAAACACGATCTCCTTGTAGGGAGCACCTGTAATCTGCCCAGTCTGAATTCTCTTCTACCTTCCCTGGGCTCCCACAAACGGTGTACATCCACTGTATACAGGATGTCCCAAGTGATGGCCAGCTCCCCTGGGTCGGAACACGGCGCACCTGCCCCACAGGACCGGGAACCCCTAGAGGCTGGGAATAAAATCTTAGTGCAGATCCCGTGAAGCCTGATTATAGACAGCACTTAAGCCTCAGAACTTGGATGAGACATAGGAAAAGAGACAGAGAGGAAGCCAGGCCTAGCTAAGACATAACTGAGAGGTAACAGGAAGAACCAAACACAGAGAGCTGGAGGCAGGAGGAACAGGTCCATCTTCCCATCCTCCCCAAAGCCAAAACTGTCCAGGCTGATCCCCCTGGACAGTTTCAAGGACTTGTGCTCCAGAAAATACCTCCTTTGCCTGGGATGCACTTGTTTTCCAGGCTCTGAGGCTGAAGCCCTTTTTGCCGATAATTCCTTAATCCACCTGTCATCCTCTTCAGGGATTTCCAGAAAGGAGGTGACGTAGGGCTGTAGAGTTTGTTCTGCGTTTAACAGTCAGAAAGGGGCACCTGAAGGAAGAAATTACCTCCTCTGCCCCAGGCCCCTGGAAGGAGCAAGGTGAACAGGAAGGTGGCCTCTGGCTGCTAGGGTTCAACTTTGAGTGTTTCCCGATTTCTGTCTCTGCCTCTGGAACCCTGCAAGGTACCCATCCTTAACCCCATTTCAGACATACAGGAACTGAGGCTAGGAGAGACTAGATCATTTGACAGCATTAGGCATTCGGAAGGTTGCAGAACAGGATTCAAAGTCAGGTCTGTCCAGCTCCAGAACTTGTGTTCTTTCTACCCAACCTTTTCCAGAATGAAACTTCCAGCAAGTCTTGTTTCTTTCCCATCCTTCTGGCTGCAGGCTCTCTGAGCTCCTTCCATCTCTAACAAGGCATCACCAGTGGGCTCCATTCCCCAGGAGCTGCCTGCTCAGGGACCCCCAGATTTGCCCCTTCTTTCTCTGCTGCAGGAAAACAAGAGCTTCCCCAAGAGTATCTTTTTAGTGTTCTGTTGCATTCTTTTGTTGTACACTTAACCTCGTAGAAAGTCAACCCCCAATGCCGAAAATTCCAATTTGTCGCATTCCTTGAGTCAGCGTCTACCCCTCCATGTCTGTGCTCAGCTTGAGCATATGGTCTGCTTCTGCCTTCAGCCCGTAGACCACGTGCCCAAGCCCTGGTGTCACAGAGCTCCTGCCTGATCATTCTGCAAGTGGTCATAGCACTGTTCGATGGCCACTTCATGTTGTTGGCATCTGGGCAAGACGCAGCAGTGTTTTTCCAGGGACACTCACTTTTTATTTTTCCTTTGAGAAGGTCGGGTGACTCCATAAGTAGGAAAAGACCCCTGCCCATTCCTGTCCCTTCACATCTGCGGTCGACCTGGGGCGCTGAGGCTATAAAGGGAAGAAGACGATTTAGGTTGTGTGTAGATTGAAAATGACTACTGTTATTCATTGCTGGTACAATAAAGCATTTCACTTCCTCCCCCAAACCATGGGATCTGTCACCCTGGGTTAAAGTTTCCTAGGAGAGCAGTGAGCTGCCTGCCACTGGATGCCCTGTGCCCAGTACAGCACCTGGCACAAAGCAGAGACTCAAATAATAAAGGGGGCAGAGGGAGAGGGAGAAGATGCTATTAAGCACAGGGGTCCCAGGTGCACCTCCGAATGTGGGAACACCTAGGGCACTTGTATTACCCTCAGTATTGCTCCTCCATTCCCACCAAACGCCCTGAAATCACACCAGAAATCAAACTTCTGCCAGTTTCTTCCACTGGAGCAAGTCCATCAATCCTGCCAGTATGCAGGGATGTTTATGGTGCCCTTCATTTATTTTTTTATTTTTTGGCCACACCTTGCAGCATGTGGGATCTTAGTTCCCCGACCAGGGATCGAACTTGCACCCCCTGCAGTGGAAGCACGGAGTCTTAACCACTGGACCGCCAGGGAAGGCCTATGGTGCCCTTCACAATGTCACAGACCTCTCACCAATCCCTAGTGGCCTGCTGCTCTTCACTTGTTTCCTTGAAGGGGCTCTTGAGACTCCACAAAGTGTGTGTTTTCCCATCCAGCACCATATTCTTTCCTTGTCTCTTTATTTATTTTATTTATTTATTTTTGGCTGCGTTGGGTCTTAGTTGCTGTGCACGGGCTTTCTCTAGTTGTGGTGAACGGGGGCTACTCTTCGTTGCAGAGCACAGGCTCTAGGCGCACGGGCTTCAGTAGTTGCGGCACACGGGCTCAGTAGTTGTGGCTCACGGGCTCTAGAACGCAGGCTCAGTAGTTGTGGCGCACAGGCTTAGTTGCTCCGCGGCATGTGGGATCTTCCCGGACCAGGGATCAAACCTGTGCCCCCTGCATTGGCAGGTGGATTCTCAACCACTGGGCCACCAGGGAAGCCCCCTTTCCTTGTCTCTTAAGGCATGTCCTGCACTACTTTGCACACCTTCAGTCAGACATTATGAGCCAAAACCTTTGGCTAGAACACAACATGAGTAGGAGAGAGAGAGAGGCCCCAGCAGAGTAAATACCCCAGTAACGCAACAGAGATGGTTCAGCAGGGCACTTGCTGGCTGAGAACCGGCCCAGCCAGGAAGTGGCCAGGATAGAAGCATGCTCAGTGCAGTCCCTCCTGCAGCCTGAGAGCGGAGTTTAGCAGCAGAATTTCCTCCTGAAACCCAGGTGGCTACAGCTGAAGCTGAGAAGAGCAATCAGCCCACTGCTATTTCTGAAGGCGCCCAGTGTGGTTACTCAGCCGAGCTGTAATTAAGCTTATCTATAATTTGATAAGTGGGAGCAGCCTCACATTTTATAGAGTAATTAACTCTCACTGAGAGAGCAGCACAGGAGTTTCTGGGCCCCAGCATCCCTGGAGGTTGGTCCACATTCACACTCTCTCCCCTCTAACGCATGCCCATGGATGCTGAGGCCAGGATCGTCCTCAGCCACAGCCCTGGAAATACCTCCTGGCCCTGCTCTCTCCACCTCAGGCCCTCCAACAGAGCCTAGGCCACTGGCAGATCCAGACACAATGGACACACCTGCAGTGAGATGCAGGAAAGGCTCAGCCTCCCTTTCCCCATTGTTCTCTGTAAAACTGTGGGCTGGAAGAAAGTTGAGTTTAATGCTTCCCACCCATCACTCCTTCACAGGCTACATGGTCAGCCTCTGACTGACTGGTCCAGCCCAGCTCCAGGGCCCTGATGGAGAGACTGAAGCAGACTTGGGGTAAAGGAAGGGGCCCTAGGGATGGAGGCCAGGCCTGGATTTCTGTCTTGGCTCTCCCACTTCCTGGCTCTGTGATCTTGGGCAAATGACTCCACTTCCCTGAGGCTCAGTTTCCTTATCTGTCAAGTGGGAACAGTAGCCCTGCCTAACTCATAAGCCATTTATGAGGATCAGATGAGAGATGATTTGGGAGCACACTTACTTGTGAGGGGGCACATGTGTGTAAGAAATCGTCAGCATCTCTACAAGTGTATTATACTCTGTCTCAAAGTTCTTGTTGCTTGAGGGGACTTAGGTGACCATTCAGCCTGATGTGTGTCATCAATAATGAGAGATGGGATAATCACAGCTGAAACCTTCTGTTCAGACAGTGAGGAGTATGGAAACCTTGTCAAATGAGGGACCTTGGCTTCTGAACCTGACTTGCCCATTTCCAACCTAGTGTTCTGTGCAGCTCTGGGTCATAGCCAAGTGTCAAAGGACTTAAGTCAGAGATGGTAGATTTCAGCTCAGTCTTTGGGTAAATTTTCCCTAACCAAGGAAATGCCATCTTAGGAAGTAAGGAGATCCTTGTCACTGGAGGGCTTCAAAGCCTGGCCAGCTTCCTGGAGGTTGGGAGTCATGCTTGATGATGGCTGAGTCCCTTTTCCTTCTCTGAGGTTCCAGGAGTCCTGGCAGCCCTCCAAGCCCTAATCCCAGGCCCTGGGCCCTGGGCCCTGACCAGTAATGTGCTCACCCTATACCTCTGAAGCCACAAACCTCACAAACCACCTTCCTTGGTGCCTACACACACCAGGACGGCCTTAGATGCTCTGGGTTTTCTTGTTTGTTCTACATCGGAGCACTGGGTCCCCAGAGCCCTCCTTGTTCCACCTCCGTACCTGAGGATTCTCAAGTCTTGTGCTCTGACGACCCTCGAGCTCTCTGAGGACAGCTCCAGAATCTGTTTCTGTCCAAGGTTTAGGTGTTGGTGCTCTTAGAGCATGCCCTCAGAAATGCCCAGGATGGGGCGGTTGTGAGCCCAGGCCAGGCAGATTTCCTCCTGGAGGGTCACTGATGGGCTCCTCCAGCACATCCCCTCCCAGGGAGCAGGGCCCAGAGCCTGGGGGAGGGAAGAAGGAGATGGGGGAGGGAAGGAGGAGATGGCTTATGGGGCAGCACTCCGTGGTTGTACTATGCGTATGCCCACGGATCTTTCTCACTGTTACATAATTGAGGTATTTTTTTCCCCTCCTTATTTTAGATCCGGGTGCCATCTGCCCTGCTTTTCATGCATCACTAGCTCCGGGCTGGAGGTTAGATCTGACTTGGTCACCCGGTTCTATCCCTCTCTTGGTGAGAGACTTGGGGTAGTTTGCTTCCTCTTGTGTAAAATGAGAAAATAACCCCACCCTGCCTAGCTCCCAAGGCTGCTGTGAGAATCAGAGGAGAGGAGGGGCAGAGCTGGCTGCAGACTGGGCCCAGCACTGCACAGGTGTGTCTGGTTGCTCTCTGGCAGCCTGGGCCTGGTGCTACGTAAGCTGAGAGAGCCTCTGCTTGCTCATGTCTGCACCTGCACCAGAAAGACTTGGTGCAGCTTTGCAGAGCCAGTTCCCACTTGAAATACAGGAAATGAACAGGCCTCACGAGTGGGGAGTCTGGCAGAGCCCACCGCCCCGGGCAGCGGAGGCACCCGGAGCAGCTCATAGCAGGGAGGGCCAGGCCGGCTTGTCACCTGCTTGCACAGCCCTTGGCCCCTGGTGGAGTGTAAAGCACAGCACGTGTTCTGTAACAAGGCACCGTCAGGAGCATGTTGCAAAAAGCCCTTACCCAGCCTCCAGCCATCAAGGGAGGGGCAGTGCAGGCTGAAGGCACCCATCCGCGGGTCCCCACAGACAGAGGTACCACTGGGCAAAGTCCCAGGTGCAAGCCGAGTCCAGCCCACACCCCCCGCCCGCAGGGCCAGGCTTTGTCTGCACGCTCCCCCTCTTCTTGCCTGAGGCCTCGATGGAGGCCCTGGAACAAGAGCCACTTACTCAAGATTACACCATGGGGTGACAGAGTGGGATTGGGGTGTAGGACTCTCCCCCCGCCATCTCAGAGGCCTTGAGGAGGATCCAATGGTATAGTGAATGCCTGGTTCCTGGCTCAGGGCCCTGTGCAGGTGCCTGCTCACTAGTGCCCTGCCCTGCATAGCTGACCGGTACCTGCTGCTTGGGAGATGGGGTTATACTCCAAGGGGCCCAGGCCCAGAGATGCAGGCCTGAGTAGACAACAGGTGATGGGTCCTCAGGGCTCACCAACTGAGCGAATCCTTCCAAGGGGAGGGTGCTGGAGACAATGCTGCCACTCAAGGCGGTGCTCGTGGACACCATTAGTCCCCAGCAGCCCCAGACAGTGGGCGCAGGTGGCAGCCTCCCCTCACCCCCACAGGCAGGGGCAGCTCTGCTGACAGGCAGTGAGGGTCTAGGTACCAGGCGACCCTGAGCCATCCACCTGGTTCCCAGGGCTCCTGGGGCCACAGAGTGAGGTGATGGTGAACAGCACCACTCAGGAGACTTTCGTGCTGGCCCTGGATCTGCTCAGACCCACTGTGACGCTGGGTGAGTCACTTCCCCTCTCTGGGTCTCAGTTATGTCATTTACAAAATAGGAATAACCACCTCTATTCTGCCCATCTCAGCTGTCTCTTGTAAGGATCAAAATGAGACCTGCCCCCAAGGAGGCTCTCAGCTGCCAAAAGGTGAATAGCAATTATGAGGTTTTCATTAGCATTGAGATGATCTGGAGGGAAGTTGCTCTGGGCTTTCCAATCACTGGGATAAAAATTAAAAATCAGGGCAGCCTGCAGGCCAGCCTAGCAGTCCTGACTTAACGCCTGATGGTCCCAGCAGACGCAGATGAGTCTTCTCCAGTGTTCGGTTTACTGCTGATCCTGACCCAGAGCGTATGACCATCTCCCTTTCCTGCCAGTTCCCAGGCATCCATGCACACGAGTAACTTCAAGTTCTGCATACATTTTCCTTTAATAAAATTAAGCATGGAAACAAAATCTCCCGAGATATAAAAATGAGATTCTGAAAGGCAAGCCTTGTGATTCAAAAAGCTCTTCTTGTTATGTAAAGACAATGACCATCAAGTGTCCCTCCCTGGGCTCTGGAGGGTTTCAGTCTCCCTGCCCACCCTGTCATCCACACAGGCCCTCTGGGCCTCACGGTACAGATAGGGAGCTGGGCAGGGCAACCCTGCTTGATGACAGAGGGGATCAAATCCCAAAAGACAGGCTGAATTTTCTCGTTGTGAGACCCTCTCTTCTTTGGCGCCGCCTGAGCCCCATGGCTGGTTCCAGCTCTCCAGGTTCTGCTTTCTCCTGGCACCAGGCTCCACAATTAAGCCAGGCAGCTACTAGAAGAGAAGGAAGAGTTGTTTCTAAAGGGGCCTTGTGTCTTTGTGCCTGGACCACTTCCAAGGTGGGGAATCACCAAACCTTTGAGACCTCAGGCTTGGGTGGGAGCTCCCAAATCAGGAGCTGAGGCCACTCCGGCTGCAAAGGAGATAGGGCACCCTCTAGCGGCAGGCCTGGCCCTTCTAGGGCAAGGCAGAAGGGCTGGTACTCAGGAACCTGTCCCAGGGCCTGCAGATACCTGGAGGAGGGTGTTGCCTGGTTTTGGTCCAAACACGCAGGCTCTGGGCAATTGCAGGGATACTAGCTTTCAAACCCAAACCCAAGGGCTTCCCTGGTGGCACAGTGGTTAAGAATCTGCCTGCCAATGCAGGGTACACAGGTTCAAGCCCTGGTCCAGGAAGATCCCACATGCCACGGAGCAACTAAGCCCGTGCGCCACAACTACTGAGCCTGTGCTCTAGAGCCCGCGAGCCACAACTACTGAAGCCTGCACGCCTAAAGCCCGTGCTCCACAACAAGAGAAGCCACCGCAGTGAGAAGCCCGTGCACGGCAATGAACAGTAGCCCCCGCTCGCCATAACTAGAGAAAGCCTGCAAGCAGCAACGAAGACCCAACGCAGCCAAAAATTAAAACAAGTAAAATAAATAAATTTATTAAAAAAAAACAAAAACCCAAACCCAAGAAGTGATAACACAGACTCTACTGATCAGTGACCTGGTTTAATTAAAAATAAGTCCATAGAAGGAAGGTGAGCCATCAATGAAGGCCACCCTGAGCACCATAGAACAGGTGTGTGTGTGTGTATAAGCACCAGGTGAGACAGACAGGGAACCTGGACCCACCCCTGGGGGAGGAGAGGCCACAGTGCCCGTCCTATGTATCACAGCTCCTGCCAAGAATGTCCCATCAACAGGGGTCCCACCGCAGGCAAGACCAAGCGGACCCAAACCAGAAACAAATGACCTCTTAACCAGTGAGCACCTCCACACAAGTTTGTCCTAAGATAAGCTGGAGAAACCTCAAATGGAAATCTCCAGAATGTTGCCAACCCCTCCACTCAGCTCTGAATCACTGGCTGCAGGCTGCACACAGCAGCACCAAGGACATGCAAAGAGGTGCATGGTGGGCACATGGTATATATGGCCCAGGTGAGGGTACAGAGCTCATCACAGGATCCTCAGATAACTGGATCCAGAGCAGCCCCGGAACATAAAATGTGAAATGTTTCTACAGCAGTGGCAGGAACACACGACTTGGACTTTTATATTTTATATAAAGCAATATAAGGAAAATTGATTTATAAGCAATAAAAGGGTAATTCACGTATCCTCTTTGAGCCAAAAATTCTTCATGTACTAAAGAAAAAAAAAAACTGCCCTTTTTACTCATGAGGCTGGTTTAAGGATCAAATGAGATAAATTTTTTTGATGTGGACCATTTCTTTAAAGTCTTTACTAAATTTATTACAATATTGCTTCTGCTTTATGTTTTGGTGTTTTGGCCCCGATGCATGTGGGATCTTAGCTGACCAGGGATCAAACCTGCACCCCCTGAATTGGAAGGCGAAGTCTTAACCACTGGACCGCCAGGGGAGTCCTGAGATAAACTTTTTGAACTGATGCTTTGGCTTTAAAATATAAAGGATTTGGATTCTATTTTATAATAAATCTGTTTTTAATATAAAGATGTCTACCTAAAATCGTTGTATAAAATCAATTCCAGAAAGACAGATTCACCATGTTTGCCCTGAGGTTTGTGGGCCCTGCCCACCACTCTGCACCCCAGTTGAGAAGGCCCGAGCCATTCACTGGGCACACGAGTTGAGCTGGGCTGCCTGCTCTGGTTAACGCTCAGACTGGTAGTGGGTCCTCCTGGGACTGGGATAATCCACAAGTGGGTAATCAAGAGGTAATGACACAAGCCCCTCCCCCTCCCTCCCTCCGTCCTCTTCCCTCCCCCCAGGGCTCCACAACAGAGGCCAGTGCGAAACTCCTCAGTGTATGTAGATCCTGTCGGAGATCGCTCCGGGCAAGTGGGTCGTGATCCGCATTCGCACCCAACAGCAGTAGTCCATGGGGTGGTAGCGAGTGTAGCGGGTAGCCGGAGGTCAGGGTGTGGGTGACAGCTCTGATGATGGGGGACGTGTCCGTGGAGCTGCCGTTGCAGTAGGTCTCCATCTTCGTGACCCTCTCGTCAAAGTACTTCCGGCCGTAGTCCTTGCGCACCCCCGCAGGCAGCTCGTCCCACATCTTACTGGCGATGGCCTGGATGCGCTCAGCGATGTGGAGGCTGGTGGTGGCGATGAAGTTGCCGGGTTCCACCACGCCGACCTTCACTCCCAGTGGGTGCACCTCGTAGCGCAGGCAGTCGGAGAAAGCCTCCGCCCCAAACCTGGTGATGCAGTACGGGGGGCCGGCCGCGTGGGCCATGCGGCCCAGCATGCCGCTGGTGTTGACCACGCAGCCTGCGGAGCAAGACAGCAAACTCCTGCTCACGGAACAATACCTGCAGAGGGTCTGGGGCCTGGCATGTTTCTGGAGATCTGGCCAGAACCCGGCCTCCTGGCCCCTGACAGCTATTTTGCGGCCTGTCAGGCTGGGGCTCCGCCTTCTGAACCAGCCAGGGTCAGGGGGCCCCCTCGTTTATAATGAAGGCCAGCTCAGGCCCACACATCAGCGTCAGCATCTCTGGTATTTCCTGGGTAGCTGGCTGTTCCCAGGCAGGACAGGGGAGGAGGAAAGAGTGGAAAGCAGGCCTACATAGTGGGAGGGCACAGTAAAATGAGCAACACACAGCAAGCTCTGTCTCGCCTGCCATGTTCTCCTATTGCCAGTAACCCCAAATTGTTATCACCTGGTTGGGCTCTGTCGCCAAGAAGGCAGGGGCAGGGTTCTGAACCTGACTGCAGATCTAAGACATGTGGACAGAGTCTCAGGCACCGGGAGAGAGTGGGGAGCTGGAGAAGCTCTCCCATAGGCCCAGGCTGGGGGTGCTAGGAGCTGACCACAGCCTCTCCCAGCCGTGGGGCAGTGGATGGAGAAGGAGCCATCCAGCCTGCCCGGTAAGCCCAGGCAGACTTGAGACCCACTCGCCCTGGGTGTGCACCCAGGAAGTTAAGGCACAGCCCCACCTGGGCACTGTGAGGAGACACCTTTCAGAAACCTCTATGTTGGAAGTTGCTGAAGGATTGGGGTTTTCTTCCAAAACCCTACAGCTGCTCTCTGGGTTCCTCCTGTCATTGCTGGGACACTGGGATGGATGGTATGGATCTTCCCCTTTTTGCCATAATTGTTTCCTGCTATTGGGAGAAAATCTGAGTCAGTGACTTAGGTGGTTTGCTTACATTTGGCCACCTAACGTGGTTTGTTTTGGCAATTTCTAATCTTGATTATTACTATTATTATTTTCACCTACTACAATTGTCTCATTGGTTAACTATGGCATAGTAACCCATAGAATGGATATACCAACATTTACTTAACCACACCCCTCTCCATACCTGATGTGTACACACAGCTCTGTGCACAAAGGTGGTTATTTGTCTAGATTAGGTTCCCAGACTGGGATTACAACTGTAATCTTTTAGCCTTTGGTGCAGACTGCTGACCTCTTACCTGTTCTGCTTTCTGAAAATCACACATCCCTTTCTGCTGCCCCCCCTGTCCAGGGCACCCCCGCTGGTCACCATCCACGGCCCCGTGTGGCCCCTGGGGGTCATGCACTCAGCCAGTGAGGGCAGTGGATGTTGAGTCTGCTGAGACCTATTTCCATTCTGAGCAAAGATGAAAAGGTAGAGCAGGCCCAGGGGGCAGGAAGAAGGTCCCTTTCCAACTCAGCTGTGGCCCTCTAAATGAGGGGGAGAAAGGGTTTTGTCCCCCACACTGTGCCCCAGAGGTTTACTTCCACCACCTCCTTGTAGGTCTCCATGCTGGTGAACTCCACATCCCCCAAACATTGAGATGCCCGCATCGTTAACCAGGCCCTACAAGCCTGGACAGGAGGGGACAGAACCGCACTCATCACAGGGCTCGGCCTCTGGATATCACCCATCAGCCTGCAGGCCATTCCCCTCCTCACTTTCATTCTTTTTCCCCATAACTTGCCAGCTTCTTGTCCAAGGCTCTCGGGACACGTTCTAGAGTCACCCAGGAATGACAGGAGATGGAGAGGCCTAAACTGCAGGCTGTGACCCTCCCTACAGTCTAGTGTCCAATTCTCATCTCACTTCTGCCTGCAGCGACTCTCTGACCCATCATGACCCAGCCCTCCTCCAGCCTGGAGCCCCACCTCACCTCACTCATTTCTACCCTATTCCCTCCAGTCTCATCCCACTCCCTGCACCTGGGCACCTGTTTATTCATTCCTGCCTCTGAGCCTTCACTTGTATTCTCCCTCTTGCCAGAAACCAGGGGAACCTCAGGAGTCTTCCAGGCCAAGCCCTCTCTGGAGGACCAGAGAGGGGACGCGGTGTCCAAGGTCACACAGCAAGTTAGAGGCTCAGCCAAGCCTTGATGTCGGGTGGGGCCCCCAGTCCAGCTCCACTCCAAGACCCTCCTAACCACTACTCCATCCTCTGTGAACCATGCACTATTGGCTGGGTGTCATGTGGTGAGCCCCTGGCACCTGTTAAGCTGTTCATCAACATGAACAATGGACACACCTAGTATTTGCAGGTAGCGAATACCCCTCAGCTTTGTGTGGTCCCATGGGGCTTAGTACAGGGTCAGAGCAAACATACACTCTCTGAGTGTACTTGGGTTGACTGTTTCCTGCAAGGCCAGCTAAGAGCTAGATAAGTAGACTCAGAGAACTGTGTGCTAGAAGGATCACTGGAGTCCGTTTAGCCTGATTACTACTCTCACAGCTCGGGAAACAGAGGACCCAAGGGGGAAGGCTGGCTCTGGTGTGACCGGTGAGGCTGAGGCAGAGGCAGAGCTGAACTGGGGGACGGGGCAATGAGGAGGCAGCCTTGAGCTGCAGGGCCCCCTCTGAGCTGTCTTTTGGGTGTAAGGCCTGGATGGGCTGGAGCCTCAGGACGGCGGGGCCCTGCCTCTTCTTTGTGGAATCCCTCAGGATTTAGTCTCCCGTGGCCATGAAGGTGCTCCTTGCCAAGGCGTAGCCTCAGGGCACAGCTGCCTCCTGGGGGGCTGACCCCTGCCTGTGGGAACTCTGGCCCTGCGTCACCCCTAGTTAATCATGGAAATGAGTTTGTGTAAATGACAGAGTAATTGGTCTCTAGCTTCTTTCTTTCGTGTTACCCAAATTAAAGCTTCCTCAACTGACCTCTGGTGCCTTCTCCTTCAATTATGGAGAATTAAGGTCATTTATTAGAGGAAGGAAATGGCTGGTTAACAAAGTGCTCATGACGCTCTCACCCCCACTCCCCATGGCGGCCAAGCCGAAGCCTCCCCCCGCTCAGCTCTCAGGGCTGACCTCACGCAGCCACTCCCTCTCCCCCCCCCCCCCCGCCCCCGCAGACTTTCCCCTGCAAGTCTTTGCCCCACTCCTGTCACCAGGAGAAGCAGGAGGCCTCTCACCAATTGTCAATGCTGCCACTTCACCCTCCACCTTCCACACCATCAGCCATCCATTTTCTCTCTTACGCAACTTCCACTCCTCCCTTGCCCCGGCTCCCTCCCTTCAACATTGTACACAGCAGATGCTTAATAAATGTTTGTCAGGTGAATGACTGTCTGTAAATACCATGTCCCCATGTCCCATATCTTAATCACGCTACCCCCTCACACCACCGTCTTGCTCTCCTTTCCTCCACAGCCAGGCTTCTGAGAACACAAGCTACACTCTCCAGTTTCCCAGTTCCCTGCCACTCTGGGTCCCGGCCCCATGCTGCTCCAGGGTGGCCAGGGCGGCCCATGCTAAGGACGTCTCCCTCATCCCTCACCCTCGCCATCTTCACTGGCCTCAACCTCTCCCTCCACACCTGGTGTGCTTACACCACTTATGGATCCTGACCCTCACTCCTCCCTTCGCATTAATGATACCCAAGCATCTCCTCCATCTTCCCTGGCCCCTTTCTTCCACCTGTCCCTCAATGTCCTGTCCTAGTGCACCTTCCCTCAAATGACACTCAATGCTTAGGCAGCCTCATCTTCTTTATGTTCATGGAAATTTCCAGCTGCTTTGTGTTTGATTCATATGGCACAGTATCACACAACATAAAATACATACAGTCCTTTTATCCAGCTAAAATTTAATTACATCTGACACCGATAACGAAAAAAGTTTAACTGAACTTGACCTGTGGAAGCACACTGTTCCTGGATCACAACTCTGACGACATGATAAGTAGCAACGGTCTGTGGACGAAGGAGCTCACTGGAGTCCTCAGCCAGCATTCTGAATAAACTCATGACATTCCTGCTGGTCTGGGTGACAGCTGTTCTCCTGCAACGGCCCCATCGCCACCTCCGAGTAACTGTTCCAATGTACCCCCAGGGAGTCATGGCTCCTCCCAACCCCACCTCCTCCTCCAGACCATCGCTCTTACCTGCATGTCCCACAGGTCCCCAACTCATCCTAACCAACCAACACACCAAGTGCCCAGTGGCCCAAGCCTGCTCCTCTTCCTTGCTAATAGTTTCACTGTCATCTTCGACTCCTCCAGCCCCTTCATCTCTTCCCCATCTAATGAGTCAAGAGTACTATTAATATTACTGAGAAAGATCAAAAGGACAGCTGCCAGGCCCTGAACTAAGCACTTTGCATCCATTCATTCTCCTGATCCTCACAACCAACCTAGAAAAGAGTACGATAGATACTAAATTGTTCCATATCTGGATGAGGCAACTGAGGCTCAGAGAGGTTAAGAACCTTGCTCAGTGTCACCCAGCTAACCAGTGGACAGGAGGGCATTAGGACCCAGGTCTGTGTGAGGACACAGCGCTGGCACTTAACCCTGTGCTGCTGTTGCCTTCCTTTGCTGCGTCCTTAGAATCGGTGCCTTCTTTCCTGTGTCTACAGCATTAGTTTGGGTCCCTGTTGCCTCCCTCCTATGTTGTTGGAGAAGCCCTCCCAGGTCTCCCTGTCACAGTCTCTTTCCTCCTCCTCCATCCTGCTCTGACCCCCTCCGGCAGACCCTCCTCCTCGGTCAACCACTTCCTGCTCCTATGCTTCCCTTCCGGAGTGGGGCATGCGAGGCCTCCTTTCCCATGCTTCTCACCCACTCCCCACCAAGGACTCTGCCCTCTCTGAGCCTGAACAGCCTGCCACTCCTCTGACATCGTAGCCCCTCCTGCCTCCGCTGCTTCCTGGCTCTGCTCAGCTCCCCTGCCCCTCAGTCTGAGAGCAGCTTTAGTTGAAATGCTCCTGCCGTGGTCAGATTGACATGTGAGCCTCACAGATGGACAAGCTGAGACCCTCACAGGTGAAGGGACAAGCCCAAGATCACACTTCTAGTAAGAGGCTAAGCCCAGAGTAACTCCAGTCTTCTCACTCCCAGACCAAGGGTGCCCCAGATGTAGGGTCTTCCCTGTCCGTGGCATAATGTCTCCAGTGCTATAACTGTTCCTCATTGGTCCCACCGTGAAGCCACTGACATCCACTTGGCTGGTGCCCAACTACAAACTTCTCCTCCCTGCTCATACCCTTTTGGGTGCTCAGCATACTACCAAGTATACAGTAGGCACTCAATAAATGTTTACTGAATGCAAGATAAGGGATGGTTTCAAGATCAGGCCAGGCCCACAGCCTGCTGGTTGGTCTACTCACTTGGCCTTTCCCTGCAGTGGGGAGGAGAGGGCTGGTTACAGGCTCTGGATGTCCAGTCCCTCAGAGCCCTGCTGGGGAGCAAAGGGGCTCGTGGCAGATGGCTCACCAGCTCTAATCGGACAATGCCCTTCATCTCACCACCACGGCTGGCTCCCCTGGCTTTGGCAGCAACTGTTCCACAGAGCCAGGGTGAAAGGCATCAAACTCGCCATCAAAATGTGCCCTCCACGGTGCAGGCAATGGGAGTGGGGAGAATGCACTTGTCTCCCGGAAGGTTCCTGCTGGGGTCGATGGGTGGAGTACGATTCAGAGCGGCCACCAGCTTAGGAAAGGCATCTGGTCTGAAAGCTCAGGGAGGGCACCACCTGGAGGTCAAAGACAGTATTGCCTGAGAAGGCGGGAATTTGCACTGTTTTACCAGGAAAAAGACAGTTGGGAGGAGGGGGCAGGAAGGGAGAGAAAGAGGGAGAGAGAGACATGTGCAACCAGGTATCTGACAGATTTTTTTTCTTTTTCAGACCTAAAAATCTTCACATCTTTCTTCCAAAAAATGCAGTATTGGTTAAGTAAGGTCATGGTAAGTGGTTTAACAACCCTTCCTGAAATGCATCGAGCAGAAAAAAGCAGCAGGGAAAGGTTTGTGTGTCAGGGTGGTGCTGGGGTTTGAGCCCAATCCAAGGGCAGGGGGTGAGTGCTTCCCCCTGCAACCCAGGGTCCTCCCCGCCTTTCCCGGTTAGGCTAACTGGCCAGACTAGTACAGGGAATGGAGGTGATTCTGCCCTGGTGGCAGAGGACAACAAGAACCAGGGTCTGTGTACTCAGGTGCATCCCTTAAGAGATGCCCAGTTGTTCCAGCTACAGTTGGAAATAAGGGCATCGCCACCTGTCCTGACCTGCTCAGGTTAGTGCAATGAGGAAATTGTTTTTTTTTTTAAAAACCTGTTATATGACAAGCTCTATGCAAATTCAGGTATTATTAAACAGGAGAAAAGTGTCATTCACTCAGCAAACATTTCTTGGGCCTCTGTCATGTTCCAGCACTGTGCTAAGAACACAGACACAAAAATAAATAACTCAGCCTCTGTTCGCAAAGAGTCAAGTTTTAGGGAAGGAGGCAGATGGGTAAGCAAAGAATACGGGGTGACTTTGCTGTATGAAAGCTTGTGGGAGGTGGGAGGCTGCACAGAAGGTGAGGTGGGCAGGGAAGAGCCTCCAAAGGCAGTGCCAGCTGAGGACATTAACAAGAGGGGGCCTGGGGATGGGGCACTTCAGGAGGAGGGGCACTACGGTCCTGCCGTAAGCCACTGCAGGCAGAGCAGAGGCAGGGGAAGTGGTGGGACATGAGGCAGGAGAGGTGGGCAGGGGTCTGCTTGGGGTCCGGGGTGAGCTGCTGGAGGATTTGAATAAGCTAGACATCATTTATTGTTTACTGTGCTTCACACTGTGCTAAGCACTTGACACGCATTATCTCATTAGTCCTCACGTCCTAAGCAGGTTGTATTACCGTATTTCCTGTATTCTATGACACATACTTTTTTCACCATAGGGATGAGCTACGATCGATGTGAAAATTAAACACTGTCAGTCATAATTTAATTGGTAGTGACTTTTCTCAGTGGTCTACAGAACAGTGATGCATCTTATGAGAGGAAAGGAGTAGCTGCCAGAGGATGAAGTGATGGAGAAATGCCTACTCTCAGCCGAGGGCTGGCCTGGGCTACATCTGGTACTGAAACAAACATCCCCAGGAAGGCCAGAGCGGGAAGCAGGAGGATGGTCAGCATACACCAGCGGTGGAAAGTTCTCTGCAGGTTGGGCTGAGGGTCAGTGGTTTGAACTAGGAGGACCCTAACCCCAGGTTCTCCAGGGGGCCTCCCCAGTGGCCCTGGAAGCAGCAGCACGGTGTAGCACCAGGAATGCCAGCCACATCCAGAGTCACCTCTGCACAGAGCAGCCAGGTGTGAGGCTCAGTCCACGCTGAACCCCCCTGGTATGCCAGTCTTCCCAAACAACATGGTGTTCCAGCTATGGGGGAGCAGACGAGCCTGGAGCTCCTGCTGCCGTCCCCACAGAGGGCTGCACCAGAGAAGAGCTCCCTGGACGCCATCTTCAAGTCCAGAGGCTGGAGGGGCTGGTGCCCACAGACACTTCTCTTTCCCACAGACAGCACGTGGACATTAGGAAAACACATGTCTTGTTTTAATTCAGTCTTCATATCATGGTTCCTCAAATGCCCCTTGGGGTAGAGCCCGCGTGGCCTGAGTCTCTGAGGGATGCTGATGTCTACTTCCGATAGCACGGATTCCAGCTGCTATCGAGAGCTGAGTGACATTTCCTCCTCTGGACTTCGTTAACCCTCTGCCATCTGGCAGCAGCTCTCGGGCCCCACGCCAGACCTCTCCTGTGCTTCTAGCCAGCATCAAGCCAATGCCCCTGCAGTTCCCGGGGGAAGCCCCTCACTCTAGGCCAGGGTACCAGCAGGAACTTAGCTTGGCAGCTTGGCAGCTAAGAGCCTTCTCACAGAGGAAACCGGGGGTTAATCTCACAGCCCACAGCTTCAGGCTCAGCATTCAGGCCCCAGGAGAGAAACCCCACCCTCCTACCTTCTCCAGACATTCCTCCCAGGAGTCCTCATCTGCCTCGGAGCAGCCTGCAGGTCCTGCTGTCAGTTTGCCTCCAGCTGTTCAAAGGAAACTTTTCCCAACCCCGCTCAGCCCGCAGACCATGGCAGTCTGTCCCCTTCCGGATCCACCTGTCCCGGGGCCCAGGCTGCACTGCCCGGGCCACACTGCCTCCCTGGCTCCAGGGTTTCTGTCTTTGTCCATGTCTGTCTTGCTGCTCAGGGACAAGCATTCGGTCCGACTGTGTTGGTGCCTGTGTAACCGGTTTATTGATAAACCCACTTCTTTCACTATCCCTTTAAACTTCGTCTGTAAGCTACTTTACCACCCCTGGATGAAATTTCAGGCAAGTCTTGTAGCTTTTCCACTCATTCTCAGATCACAGAGAACCTCTTTGTTTTGGCAGGGAGTCCAGTTCAGTCTACTAATCAAATAACTCCTGTCCAGTCTGGCTTGAATACCCAATCTCTCAAACTTATATCCAGTTTAGATATCCAGTTTGGCTCTAGAGACTGTCATACAGAGTGAAGTAAGTCAGAAAGAGAAAAACAAATATCGTATATTAAAGCGTATATGTGGAACCTAGAAAAATGGTACAGATGAACTGGATTGCAGGGCAAAAATAGAGACACAGATGTAGAGAACAAACGTATGGACACCAAGGGGGGAAAGTGGCGGGGGTGGGTGGTGGTGGTGTGATGAATTGGGAGATTGGGATTGACATGTATACACTGATATGTATAAAATGGATGACTAATAAGAACCTGCTGTATAAAAAAATAAATAAAATAAAATAAAAATCAAAAAAAACACAACAATTTATATCCAGTTTAGAGCCTGCCCTGACCCAGGCCTGGCAGGGCTGTGGGAAGTGGGAGTGGGGTGCCAGGTAGCAGGGCTGGAAGCTGGCCTTCTCACTATTTTCAAGTTCGTCCTCCTCTCCTATTCCTTAATCTCTGACCCTTCCAGGGCTGGATGCAGGGGCTGGCTAATGAAAGGGCAAGATGTAGTCTTCTGAGGGTGGTGCCATTGTTGTCTGCTCTTGGAGCCCTGGGACAGCAGGTGCTCAAGAACTGGTCCTCCCTTCTTGGGACACTTTTGTGGTTTCCGCAGAGATCCTTCCACTGGACCATTCCCTCCTCTACCTGGGCATCTCCTCCATCAGCCTGGGCGCTTCAGTGGGACACCCTTCTGGCTGAGTCACACGCACCCTCCTAGAGGTCTCACTGCACAGGTGCCCTTAAGATGACTCCAGGCAGCTCTCCCATTGTGCATATCAGGTCCAGGCGGCAGTGTCCTGCCTGGGTAGAAGGACAGCCCTCTCTCTAGGGGCTCTCTTTGCTCTGCTTCCAGATGAGCCACTCCACCCTCATTTGAGGGCTTTTAGACTTCTTTTGGTAAACACTAACACACCATTTTGTGACCTCCAAACTCCAAGGCACAAAATGTAAGTTCTCCAAGTAAGTTCTCTTGAAGCCCACCTCATTTTAGTTGAGACCAGAGGGAAAACAGCACAGCACCCTAACTACCCTTTCCAACCTTTCAACCTCTTCTACCTCAATTTATTACAACATCGAGGCAGGTCATGCGCTAGTCCCAGCAGAAAGGTTTCACAGTCTCTCAGCATTTATCGTTAGCAGTCTAGCACCTCAAGGCAGAATGTGAGGACACTCAGCACATATTATATGTGAGCATCTATCACACGTATTAGAAACATGGTGACAAGAGGAACAAGTCTGGAGTGTTGTAATATTACAGGATGAGCCAAAGGAGGAGCCAGCAAAGGAGATGGAGAAAAACCAAGAGTGCAGGGTGTCCACAAAGTCAAGAAACAAAGCGTTACAAGCGGGAGTGGTTTGTTTGGTCAAAGCTGCTGACAGGTTGTGTATGAAAATGGTCTGAGAAGTAGCCAATGGATCTGACAAAATAGGGGCTGCTGGCATCCTTGATAAAAGCCATATCAGAGGCATTCAGAGCCCTGCCTGGTCTGGTCCTGCCTTCCTTTCTCAGCTTCCTCTTCCTCCACAAAGGGCACTAGGCTTCAGCTACCTCAAAGTACCAGTGATGTCTGGATATGCCACCTCCATCCATCACGGGGAACTCCTGTTCGTCCTTACAGATGGTGATGAAATGCCATCTTGGCCCACCAAGCCTTCCCTGCGCTCCCAGAGAGGCAATCTTTTCCTCCTCCGATACAAATCTTCCCACTACCACCCCCCATGCTCATTCACACTCCGCCCCTCTCACTTACTGGGCTTCAGCCACAGAGGCCTCCTGCTGTTTCTCTAGCCCCCCAGGCACACGCTCTCCTTGGGGGTTTTGGCTTGGCCGTCCCCTTTTCCCACACGCATCTGCATGACTTGCTCCCTCACTTCTCAGTGAAGTCCTTCTTCCCTCTTTAAAACCCTTCCACCACATTCACCCTCCATCTTCTTTTCCTGCTTTATTTTCCTCCATAGCTTTTATTATCCCACAGAGAAGCAATTTACTTACTTACTGTATTCCTTGTCTAGCTCCTCCCCCCACATAAACTCCACAGGGCAAGAACCTGTCACTGAATTGGTACATGCTGTAGCTCCAACAGAGAATGTTGTTGGATCATAGCAGGTGCTCAATAAACATCTTTTGGTGAATAAACAAATAAACAGAGTGGTAGGAGCAAAAGCCCCATCTAACTACGTTGGGGGAAAAAATGGAAAGTAAATGAAAATATCTAGTACAAGAAACCCTCTCGGGGTGCTTTTCTATAAAGGAAAGCAGAGAAATGGGGTGGTAGCACACACAGGAAGTGGAGTTGTGTCGTGGTGTGTGTGCGCGCACACGCATGTACATGTGCCAAAGTGATTTGGTAGAGAGTGAGGGGTTAATGATGTGGGAGGGCGGAGACACCTATCTGGGGGAGCCAAGTCCCTGAGCTGACCTGAGGCACTGAGATCTGAAGCACTAGAGGAGGGGTAACTAAATAAGAGCAGGCAGAGCGTTTGGCAGACGTAGCTAGACTCTATCATGCGGCTTAGCATCTCAGAACCAGCTCGGAAGACTAAGCTCCCATTTTCAACTCCTGCAAGCACTTCACCCATAGCCCCTAATGGCTCTGACCGTTTTCTGGTTTGTATAACTAGTTCAGACCTCTAGTGACTTCTGCCCCCTCTAGCTCTTAACCAGAACAGACAGACCATGACACCGTAATACTCAAGAGGTAGACACCACCAGACATAACCTGGCAGTGATTTGCCTGGTATTCTCCTCAAAGTACGTGTCACTAACTCGTAAAATCACCGCTGCAGGAGTGGAAGGACCTAAGATCACCCAGTCGGACCCTCCCGTTATAAGTAAGAGCAGACTGGGGCTTGGGGAGGCGAAGTGCTTGCCCAGTTCCCAGGTTAGTGGCTGATCTAGGACTAGCACCCAAGGCCCTGACTCCCTCTCGAAAGCTCCTCTGCAGCATTAGGTCCAGGTGTGCTCCCACCTTGTCCCTGGACAGGCCAGCACAATGGCACAGGTGCTGAATATATGAATGAGGAATTTTAAAGGCACAAAGTGTTTTGAGGCATCACGACTCCTGCCAGGACCTGTTAAGGCGGGTCCACATTATACAGAGAACCCAACCTTAAGCATGGCCACACCCATTTCCCCCCAAATCCCTTCACCATTAGAGGGAGTAGGCACTGGTATAGCTTTCGAGGGGAGCACTCTGGCAGATTTGAATAAATTCTAAAATCTGCACACCTTTCCACCTAGCACTTTCACATCTAGAAATTTTTCCTAAGAATTACTAATGAAAGGTAGGTGCAAGACTATTCACTGTGGCTTTGTTCATAATAACGAAAGCAAGAAATACAGTGCACAGATGAATTGCAGTTACTTTGGGGCAAGAGACTGAAATGAAAAGACTTCACTTTTTTACACCACATATTTCTGTATTGTTTGAATCTATTAGGAATATGTACTACTTTCATAATGCAAAATAAGTAAAAATTAAAAGGACAAACTCTGATCTAGAAATATGTTCAGACCATGACAATGCAAATTACTTTACTATTTATACTTGTTCATATTCTTGCATTTTTTACATTGAACAGATACTGTTTTATAGATATTAAACCTAGTAAAAAAATAAATTCCTTCCCAGAGTTCCTACTGCCTTCAAAATAAAGAAAAATGTCTCATCCACTGAGCAGAAACAGCAAGTTGTCCTGAATACCCATTCTTCCCTTCTTCTATAGCAGTAAAACCCCTGCAGGGTACATATTGTTTCAGAATACCAATTACATTTCCCAGAATCCCTAGCAGTCAGGTAGGCCATGTGACTAAGCTCTGGCCAATACAGTGACAGCATGGGTGCTATATGTGCAACTTCTGGATCATGCGTTTAAAGAACAGTAAAAGAAGCACTCACAGTAAGAGAAATACAAATTAAAACTATATTGAGATACATTTCTCACCTAACAGATTGGCAAAAATCAAAAGTTTGAAGTACACTCTGTTGGTGAAAGTATGCAGAAACAGGTATTCTCATACATTACTGGTGGGAATATAAAATTACACAACGCCTATGATAGGAAATTGGGGGATATCTTTTAAAATGATGACTTATTTCATTAACCCTTTGACCTAAGAGTAATCTCATTCCTAGGAATTTACCCTAAAGGTAAACCTCCAAAAAATATGTGAAAAATACATACTCACAAGGTTATTCATTGTGGCATTATTTGTAATTGCAAGATATTGGAAAACAACCTAAATGCTCATGCGTATATAGGAAACCAGTGCAGTAAACTATGGTCCACCCACACAATGGAGTACTATGATGCTGTTTAAAAAAAGTGAGGAAGATCTCTGTGAATTCACATGGAGTGGTTTCCAAGATATATTGGTAAGTTTCTTAAGTACAAAAGAGTATAAACATTTGTGTAAGAAGGGGAAAATGAAAGAATGGAGTAGAGTAGAAAAAAATAGGAGGTGGGAGAGTAACACTACTTTGAGTTTACCTTTTTATATAATTTTGACTTTAGATACTTGTTAATGTTTTATATCTTCTAAAATTAAATAAATCAAGAAGAATAGGGGGAACAAAATACAAACAAATGAATCAAACTTTTTCAAATTAATAATAATTAATCCAAGTAACTTTAAACACAGTGCTTTGTATACCTTTGGTCAACAGATAAAAAACACTTTAAAGAAATCTTAAGCTCTACTGTGGTGGCCACAGTAGACTTCCCTTCAGGACAACCTGCTGTGGGAGCAGCTGACAGAAGGTCTCCAGCTGCCGCAACTTCAGATCCACTGCGGCATGAATGCCATGGCCACGGCCATATGTACCTGAGTTACTCTCAGCCAATGGCCAAGCATGACAAAAGTACAGGGCCATTCCTGCCCAAGGCAGGTCTCCTCTAATAAATAACCTTTGCTGGGGACGTCCCCATCGTCCCAGCCGAGACTCTCAGACTGAACTGCAGTCTGACCTGCGCCTACCTATTCCTCTTTTCACAGACCTGCATTGCAGTCTAAAGGATTGCCCTGACTTCTCCTGCTCTCTGCCCTTTAGCCATTACAGGCATTCCCTAGATCAAGCTCTTTTACATCGAATCCTATTTCGGCACCTGCTTCTTGCAGGATCTGGCCTGACACAACAACTTAGTAGCTTTGCTGTTTGTAATGGTATGAATGTAGCAATTCTGAAGCATTTGTGTATATATTGTAGGATTAACTAAATTAGTAAATATATCGATATAGTTGGGAATCAACATGCTAACTGCAGGAAAAGAAGAAACAAATATGGAATGAGGGAAGCAGGAAGAATGCTGTTGTGTTGAATTGGAATAGGTCAGTATAACCTCATGAACTGTGTGTGTGTGTGTGTGTGTGTGTGTGTGTGATATTTATAGGAAATGTATATAGGAGATAGATATAAATAGATATAGTGTGGGTATATGTATATACGTGGGTATGATTATATATACGTCTTCTAGCTTCATCCGCTGAGGAGATCAAGGAGCAGCAATGTCCCATTAGCAATGAGAACATCTAATGCCCAGATGTTGGTGTCTAAATTCCATTAAAAGGAACCAGGGGGGCTTCCCTGGTGGCGTAGTGGTTGAGAGTCCGCCTGCCGATGCAGGGGACGTGGGTTCGTGCCCCGGTCCGGGAAGATCCCACATGCTGCAGAGAGGCTGGGCCCGTGAGCCATGGCCGCTGAGCCTGCGTGTCCAGAGCCTGTGCTCCGCAACGGGAGAGGCCACAACAGTGAGAGGCCCGCGTACCGCAAAAAAAAAAAAAAAAAGGAACCAGGTAAAAGCACATGTCTACACAGAGACATGTATGTGAATGTTCATAGTGGCATTAGTCACAATGGCCAAAAATCTAAACATTTTAATCCAAATATCTATCAACTAGTGAATTTTTAAATGTAGCATATCCATACAATAAAATACCAACCAGTAGTAAAAAGGAATGAACTACTGATACATTCTACAATATGGATGAATCTCAAACACATTATGCTAAGTAAAATAAACCTGGCACATAAGACTACTCATTGTATGATTCCATTTATTTGAATAGTCCGGAAAGGCAAATCTAAAGAGGCAGAAATCAGTGGCTACCTAGAACTAGAGGTAGGTGTGGGTAGTTGTGCAAATGATCAAGAGGGAAATTTTTGAAAGTTGGAAATGTTCTAAAAATGGATTGTGGTAAATGTTGCAGAACTTGCTAAATTAGGGGAATTGTCTCCTAATTACTTTTGCAGCTTCATGTCCCAATGCTTCCTTTCATGCATCCTAAATTCCACTTTATGAGTCCCAGTGGAGCCTCATACTTCCAAGCCTATGGTTAGGTTACTCCTTCTGTCTGACAGGTCATTCCTCCCAGTCTCCACCTATGACAGCATTATTCATTCTCCATGGTCCAGAACAAATGTCACCCCTTTTGTCATGCCAGAGTCAATCCCTTCCTTCGTGCATTCTCATTAAACATTCTTTGCACAACCCTGAGAACACTCTCCACTCTAATTCTTCCAGCTGTGTCTGTGCATGGCTGTCCCATCACCACTGGACAATGCTCCTTGGGGACAGGGATCAGGTCTTACTCCTCTTCAGCACCTAGCAAAGTGTCAGGAACATCATTAGCATTTGGCAAATGAACAAATGAATGAATGAATGAATGAAGCTATGAAGAACAAGTGACACTGAAGTGAATGGAAAAGATATCAGCTGTTGTAAGCAACAGAAGAGCCAGTTGTTGGGAAGGCAATTAAAAAACAGCTACAAACACTGGCCCAGGTTCTGGGCAGTACTGATATTAAATACTCAGCTTGAAGTAAGATTCTGGGAAGATGGCAGACTAGGAAACACCAGGAATCTGTCTCCCCACCTAGACAATAAGTGCACTGGCAGAATCTGTCTAATGTAACTATTTTGGAATTCTAGAATCTGTTGAAGGCTTGCAACTTCCAGGAGACTGTATGGATAGTAAATTGTGGTTGATTTGGGCCAATCTAACCACTTCTATTCAACATATTACTGGAAGTTGTAGCCAGAGCAATTAGGCAAGAAAAAGAAATGAAAGATATCCAAACTGGAAAGGAAGAAGTAAAATTATCTGCTCGCAGATGACATGATCTTACATGTAGAAAACCCTAAAGATTCCACAAAAGTAAAACCCTGTTAGAAATAACAAGTGAATTCAGCACAGTAGCAGGATAAAAGTCAACACACAAAAATTAGGCACATTTCTACACACAAGCAATGAACAATCTGAAAAGGAAATGACAAAAACAATTCCATTGACAATAGCATCAAAAAAGAATAAAATACTTAGGAATTAGCATAACCAAGAAGGCAAAAGACTTGCACAATGAACACCACAAAACATTTCTGAAAGAAATTAAAGGTGAAAGAAATAAATGGAAACACATCCTGTGTTCATGGATCGGATGACTTAATACTGTTAAAATGTCAATACTACCCAAAACAATCCACAGATTTAATCCAATACCTGTCAAAATCGTAATGATGTTTTTTTAGAGCAAGAGAAACCTATCCTAAAATTCATATGGGATCTCAAGGGACTCCAAATAGCCAAAACAAACTTGAAAAAGAAGAACAAAACTGGAGGACTCAGACTTATTGATTTCAAAACTTACTACAAAGCTACAGTAATCAAAATAGTCTAGTACTGGCATAAAGACAGACCAATGGAATAGAATTGAGAGCCCAGAAATAAACCCTCATATATATGGTCAAATGATACTTGACAAGTGTACCTTGACCACTCCCTGGGGAAAGGACAGTCTTTTCAACAAGTGGTGCTGGGAAAAGTGGATATCCACATGTAAAAGAATGAAGTTGGACCCTTACCTAATACCACACACAAAAATGAACTCAAAATGGATCAAGAACCTACATGTAAGACCAAAACAATAAAACTCTTAGAAGAAACACAGGGAAAAACTTCATGACATTGGATTTGGCAATGATTTCTTGGATATGACACCAAAGGCGCAAGTAACAAAATTAAAAATAGGCAAATTAGACTTCATAAAAATTTTTAAATTTTGTATATCATAGACACTATCCCCAGCGGAAAAAGGCAACCAACAGAGTGGGAGAAAATATTTGCAAATCACATATCTGATAAGGATTTAATATCCAGAATATATAGAGAACTCCTAAAACTCAACAAACAACAATGAAAACATACCATTAAAAAATGGGCAAAGGACTTCAATAGACATTTCTCCAAGGAAGATCTATGAATAGCCAGTAAGCACATGAAAAGGTTCTCAACATCAAAAATTATGAGGGAAATGCAAATCAAAACTACAGTGAGGGCTTCCCTGGTGGCGCAGTGGTTGAGAGTCTGCCTGCCGATGCAGGGGACACGGGTTCGTGCCCCAGTCCAGGAAGATCCCACATGCCGCGCAGCGGCTGGGCCCGTGAGCCATGGCCGCTGAGCCTGCACGTCCGGAGCCTGTGCTCCGCAACGGGAGAGGCCACAACAGTGACAGGTCCGCATACCGCAAAAAAAAGAAAACACACACACACACACACACACACACACACACACAAACTACAATGAGATATCACCTCATACCCATTATGATGACTATTATCAGGAAAAAAAACCCAGAAAACAACAAGTATTGGCAAGGATATAGAGAAACTGGAACACTTGTGCACTGTTGGTAGGAATGTAGAATGGTACAATCACTGTGGAAAACAGTGTGGCAGTTCCTCAAACAGTTTAAGATAAAATCATCATATGATCCAGTAATTCTACCTGTGGGTATATACCCCAAAGAATCGAAAGCAGGATCTTGAAGAGATATTTGTACACCCATGTTCATAACAGCATTATTCACAATAGCCAAAATGTAGAAGAAACCCAAATGTCCATTGACAGATGAATGGATAAGCAATATATGGCATATACACACAGTGGAATATTACTCAGCCTTAAAAAGGAAGGAAATTCTGTAATATGCTACAGCATGGATGAACCTTGAGGACATTATGCCAGTCACAAAAAGACAAACACTGCACGAGTCCACTTATATTAGGTACTTAGAGTAGTCAATTCATAAAGACAGAAATTGTAATGGTAGTTGCCAGGGACTGGAGGGGAGGGGAGAATGGGCAGTTATTGTTTATATTAGGTATAGACTTTCAGTTTTGCAAGATGAAAAGTGTTATGGGGATGGATGGAGGTGATGGTTGTACAACAATGTGAATATATTTAACACTGCTGAACAGTATGCTTAAAAGTGGTTAAGATGGTAAATTTTATTTTGTATGTATTTGATTGCAATTTTAAAACCCTACCAAACAATGACTATGTATAAAAGGATAATGATGGGCTTCCCTGGTGGCACAATGGTTGAGAGTCTGCCTGCCGATGCAGGGGACACAGGTTCGTGCCCCGGTCTGGGAAGATCCCACATGCCGCAGAGTGGTTAGGCCCGTGAGCCATGGCCACTGAGCCTGCGTGTCCGGAGCCTGTGCTCCGCAAGGGGAGAGGCCACAACAGTGAGAGGCCCACGTACCGCAAAAAAAAAAAAGGACAATGATTATGAAGATGACCCATCTCTTACCTTCATCAAGTAGCCAGCAAATACAAGGAAGCCTTTTGAATGCAGATGCTTGGCCAAGGAGAACCCAAATCCAGAGTCACAGCCTGTGACCAAGACAGCTTTGCTGGCAACCTGTTTTAAAAGGTCAGACCCCACATTAGGAACCCAGGATCCTGAGGGCTGAATGACCAGGCCTCCTCTGGGCAGTAAAAATTAGGGCTTCCTGAGTGGGCCAGGCCTGGCCCTCCCCACTTGTCTCTTGCTGTTTGGAGAAGCACCCTGGTATAGTAGAAATGCTTGGACTCAGAATCAAGAGACCAGGTTCTAACCCAGACTCTACCACCAACTAGCAATATTGCTTGGGGAAGTTACCTCCTCTTTCTGGACCTCAGTTTCCTCATCTACAATCACCATCATCACCATCACCATCATCACTGTCATCTTCATCATCAAGCACTGAGTACCTACCATGGGCAAGGCACTGTGCATGCATTGTTTTAATTCTCACAGTAACTCCATACAATAAGTATGATTATTATATCACGTTACAAGTGAGGAAATAGACATTTTAAAATGCCCAACATAATTAGCGATAGATCTGGAACTGAAAGAAGGACTGAGAGATTTCGGAGTCTAAACGCTTAACCCCTAACTTCATTTGATGGGGCAGGGGTTGTTCAGCGAGTGAGAGAGTGGCTCTGAGTGCCCTCGAAGCACAGAAGCCCTTACTCTGAGGGTGGGTCAGGGCGTGGGAGCCCAGGGAGAAGGGCTCTGACCAGCTGGCTGGCTCCCAGGTAGCCGGGCTGCCACTCACTGGGTTCACCGAAGCAGCGTGTAAGTCCGACGGTCAACAGGGACAAAGGAGGCAGAGTGAAACAGCAGCGAGCCTCTGCAAGAGGAAAGAAAGCCATGAGCAGAGGCTGTGGTCACACCAGACCTTGTTCTGGGGTGGAAGCAACTCAACAGGCCCTCAGGCACCAGTACCCACCCTACTCACTACTCCCACCCCAAACCCCTGAGGACAACCTGCTGGTACCACTTAGGAGGAGGGCCTATTTCCTACAGGTTACTAGTCTGGGACAAAGTGGGCCAGCAGTTGCAGTGGACATTTTTGCCACTGTGTAGGAAGAGCCTTCCAGTGATAGACCTCTGTTAACAAAGCCTTCTGCAAATGCAACGTCTTAACCCTTAGGTTTTATATCGTTTCCTGATAGTTATTTTATTTTGAAATAATTCTAGATTCACATGAAGTTAAGAATACAGAGAGATGCCCTGTACCTTTTACCCAATTTCCCCTAATGGTAACATCTTGCAAAACTCTAGTACAATATCACAACCAGGATATTGACATATGCAGTGAAAATACAGAACAGTTCCACCACCACAAGGATCCTTTGTGTTATCCTTTTATAGCCACACCCACTCCCACATCCTCTTTAACCACTAATCTGTTCTCCACCTCTATAATTCTGTCATTTCAAGAATGGAGTCATAGAATATTAACCTTTTGGAATTGGCTTTTTTCACGCAACATAATTCCCTAGAGATTCATCTGATTGTCTATTGTCGCATGTATCAATAATTTGTTCCTTTTTATTGCTAAATTGTATTCTACGGTATCCTGTACCACAGTTCGTTTAACCATTCAACTATTGAAGGCCATCTGGGTTGCTTCCAATTTAGGGCTATTACAAATAAAGCGGCCAGGAACGTTCCTGTACAGGTTTTGTGTGAACCTGTTTTTCTCTTGGGGAAATGCCCAGAAGAGCAATTGCTGGGTCACATGGTAGTTGCATGTTCAGTTTTTTAAGAAACTTTTAAACTGCTTTCCAGAGTGGCTATAGCATTCTACATTCCCAGCAGTGATCCAGTTTCCCCATATCCTTGCCAGCGTTTGGTGGTATCACTATTTTTTATTTTAACCATGCTGGTAACTGTGTAAAGATATCCACTGTGGTCTTAATTTGCATTTCTCTAATGGCTGATGATGTTGAAAATCTTTCCATGTGCTTATTTGCCATCAGTATATCCCCTTTGATTAAAATGTCTCTTTATGTCTTTTGTGCATATTCTATTGTAATTGGAGTGTTTGTTCTTTCACTATTGTTTTGAGAGTTCTTTATATGTTCTAGATGCTAGTCCTTTGTTGCATACGTGGTATGCAAATATTTTCTCCTAGTCTAACTTGTCTTTTCATCCTCTTAACAGGATCTTTACGTAGAGAAACAGTGTTTCATTTTGATGAAGTCTGATTATTCAATTTTTCCTTTTATGGATCAATCATATTTTGGTGTCAAGTTTCAGAACTCTTTGCCTATGCCCCAACCCAAAGATTTTCTCCTGTTTTTTTCTAAAAGATTTAGTCTTGGTTTTTTTTTTTCTTCTGTTTTTTCATTTTTTGGCCATACCGTGAGGCATGTGGGATCTTAGTTCCCCAACCGAGGATCGAACCCATGTCCCTTGTATTGGAAGGTCGGAGTCTTAACCACTGGACCTCCAGGGAAGTCCCTAGTCTTGTGTTTTATAATTTAAGTCCATGATCCATCGTGAGCTAACTTTTGTATAAAATGTGAGATAAGTCAAAGTTGGCTGTTTTTGTTTTTGCCTATGAATATCCATGCTCCAGCACCATTTTTTGAAAATGTTATCTTTCCTCCATTGAATTGCTTTTGCACCTTTGTCAAATATTGGTTGGGCATATCCATGTGGTTTTATTTCTGGATTCTGTTTCATTGAGCTATGCGCTCCCACCTTATTTTTCTTTTTCAAAACTGTTTTTGCTATTCTATTTCCTTTGCCTTTTCATATAAATTTTAGAACAATCTTGTCTTTTTCTATAAAAATCTGACTGGGATTTTGATAGAAATTGTGCTAAACTTGTATATCAATTTAGGGAAAGTCAACATCTTTACTTTTTTGAGTCTTTCAATCCCTGACATAGTGTGGGTCTCCATTTATTTAGATCTTTGATTTCTTTCATCAGTATTGTATCATTTTCAATGTACAAATCCTGTATAATTTGTTGTATTTATACCTAAGTAACTCATTCTTTTGAGCAATTGTAAATGGTATTATTTTAGATTTTGATATCCACAAGTTCATTGCTAGGATATAGAAATACACTGACTTGTGCATGTTATCTTGTATTCTGTGTCCTGCTGAACTCACTTATTAGTTCTAGGAGTGCTCTGTGGATTCCTTGGGATTTTCTATGTAGTCAATCATGTAATCTGCAAATAGGGATAGTTTTATTTCTTCTTTTACAAACTGTATGACTTTTATTTCCTTTTCTTGCTTTATTGCACTTCCTTATTGCACTATGGTGAGTCAGTGGTGACAGCGGACATTCTTGCCCTGCTCCCATCTTAGGGAGAAGGCATTCAGTCTTTCACCAGGAAATATGTTAGCTGCATGGTTTTCATAGATGCTCTTTATCAAGTTTAGGTAGTTTCCATCTATGCCTATTTTTCTGAGAGTGTTTATCACTAATGAGTGTTAAATTTTGCTTTTTCTGCTATAATAGATTCATGTGATTTTTATTCTTTGGCTTTCAGTTTGGTGGATTACATTAACTGATTTTTAGCAACGAGCCATCTTTGCAGCCCTGGAACAAATTCACTTTTTCATGGCTTACAACTCTTTTCATATATTGCTGAATTCTACTGGCTAATATTTTAAGAATTTTGGCACCTATATTCATGAGGGCTATTGGTCTGCAGTCCTCTGTTTTGTACAGTCTTTATCTGGTTTTGGAATCAGCTATTACTAGCTTCATAAAGTAAATTGGAAGGAGTTACTGCTGGGTACGGATGGGAGTTCCGGCTTCCCATCGGGTCTTCACCAATACCTCCCTGGCTGTGAGGGGTCGGAGTGCCTCACTACTGCTCTCCACTGTATGGGGGTGTGTGGTCTCATTATTGTTGAGAGGTGGAGGAAGTCCTAGCTCTCCGTCTCTACTAGGTGTCCTCTGACACTCCTCCACCCCACCCCAAGCAGGCAGGTTCCTTATTACTACTGGGTGAGAATGTAAGTCCTGGCCCCTACTTGGCTTTCTCTGACACTACCCCTGGTGGGGGCACTGGTCACAAGTAAGCAGAGTGGTATGGTCACTACACCCAAAACTAGTTAAATGACTTTATGTAAAATCAATCACTGTTGTACCATAACCCCAGGATTTGCTATACAAAAAGAACAAGGTGTCCCTGGCAGAACTGTCCTTGTCCCCTGCCATCCTTTTGCACTATTTGATATTTTAAAAAGTAACAAAAAGATCACAGCAAGAAAAAAAATTATTTCAAACTGATTTGTTGCCAGATTTTCTCTAACCCACCTCCCCATATTCAAATATATCCACTCAAACTTGATTATCTCTGGGTGTATTACACCAGGCGCTACTGCTCATACCCAGCTATCAATGGCATATTTCTACTTCTCCAGAGAGCACAAGGCTCCATCCCTCCACACCCAATCCCCAAGAGGCAGAACCCTGATAAGGCGAGGGCCAAGAACACTGCTAGAGAGCTCCAGCTGACACAGGAGTGCCCTCCTGGACACCACTTGGTTTCTCAGCCTTTTCCTTTGGCCACTGCTGGGACTGCCTCATCCTGCTCTTATTTCTTCTCTCACTTTGCAGCTCCTGCAGGTGCTACAGGATCCCTGGCTTGGGGCTACTTCTCAGTTCAGAGGGCCCTTGGGGCTAGGAAGGCCTTAGCACCTCAATTCTTTAACTTTAGTTAACAAGTACCTGGGAAGCTTGTTAAAATGCAGGCTCCCAAGTCCCTGATTGACATTCTGATTCAGTAGGATGGGGTGGCCCCTGGAAATCTGCATGTTAAACCAACACCTGATTCCAGTACAGGCAGTACTGGGAAAGGCCTGGTTGATGTAGGTCCAGAGCAGCTGTTCTTAGGTTCTCCTCCCTGATTGTTTACTAGAATCACTTGGTAAAACGATCATGATTATGTGCTTACGTTATTAAAAAGAGATCTTACCATTTAGCAATAGATACCTAAACACCAACATCATGTCCAGGATTTGCTTTGAAACAATCCAGTAGAGGGAGGGGGAGGAAAGTGGGTGGGAACACAGATGAAACAAGACTGGTCATGAGCTGATAACTGTTGAAGCCCAGGTACACCAGGGATCAATTTACTACTTTCTACTTTTGTATGCGATTGAAATTCTTCCCAAAATAGTTGAAGAAGAATTAAGGAACCAAGGAAGATTTTTAAACTATTCCCATGGTTGGCCTCACCCCTAATGAATGAAATCCGAGTCCCCAGGGGTGGGGCACGGGGATTTTTTTTCCCCACTGCGCTCTAGGTGATTCTAACTTGCAATCAGAGTTTGTAACTGCTGCCTTAGGAAAAGAGAAAAAGGACTTTTTCCCCATGGGGTTTCCTTTTCAAGCCTCTTGACTGCCAAGTCCTAATATCTCTGGGGACAAAATCAGCTCTAGGCCACAGCCCAGCCAAGGCAGACACTACTGTTTGCTGCTAATATCTATTCTTCTCATCTGTCTCAATACCAAAATGTTGTCTGGGGTACCAATGTGCCCAATTCTTTCCAGACTATCGCCTACCCAGCAATCATGTGACCTACCCCTGGTCCATAAGGTGCGAACAGAAGTCTGCAATGATTGCCGGGAGAGTTTTGCTCTCCTGATGCGGGGGCAGCTCCTCCCTCCTTCCATGTTGCTTTGCTTCTTCCTGCCTGGACTGAGGCTGGAGGTGGAGGAACATCGCGGCAGCTGAGGTGAGGGCCACCATCAGGATGACAGAGCAGAAGGAGACAAGAAGCCTGGGTCCACTGATACCTCTCCAGCCCTGGCCTTCTGGAAGTCTTTGCCCTTCTAATTGTGATGCAGTCCTGATACATTGGCTTATCAAGGCTAAGAATGCCCCTGAGGGGTTAAGTCCGAATCCCATAATATAAAATAGTGAGCATTGCCCTGGAGGGTCACCTCTCCCCAGGAGGGTCTTGTGGTGGCAGCAAACGGCTGGTCACACAAACCACTTACTCTAATAGCTAGGCCAGTCTCACAGGTGGTACAAGTTAAACTCAGGGTAGTCAGTAAACTTGCTGAGGGGTGAATCCCAAAGAGGTGGCCTCCAGATTCAGAGGACGAGAGCTTGCTGATTTCCATCCTAACCTAGAAGAGCAATCAGATGGGGTGGAGAGGTTGCAATCCAGCATTTCCCCACAGGCCTGTGGAAGAACCAGCTGGTCCCCGGAGCACTGGCATCCAGGAACTCACCGGGCCACATTCGAGACACCACCCTGTGCTGGCCAAGGCATTAATGCTGGCTTCTCTTCCCTCCTTCCAGTCTATGTCTCTATCCCTTTTGTTCCTTCCGTCACAAATCAGCAACAATAACCAGTTACCCAGCTTTCTGCTGAGAGGAGTCAGGAGTCAGCTTGACAGCCTGAATCTAACAAGATGGGTTTAGGAAGGACAAATGTGGATGACGCAAGGGCAGCTGGAGAGGAAGGAGGTCTCACACAGCAGCACCTGTGAAAAAAAATTAGTCTGATCAACTACGAATCACAAGTGATGTGGCCGCCAAAAGAAGCTATGTGAGCCTAGGCTGGACAGGAATAGGGAGGCAAGGGCCACTCTCCATTCTGCCCAGGTCAGGCTGCCCTGGAGTA
The DNA here is from genome assembly GCF_008692025.1 of Phocoena sinus. NCBI lineage: Eukaryota > Metazoa > Chordata > Mammalia > Artiodactyla > Phocoenidae > Phocoena > Phocoena sinus. Next base: position 71,614,875 of record NC_045766.1, on the reverse strand, counting down.
TTACACGCCATGCCTGGGCAGGCAGAGCTGAGCACTGGGGCTGAGCCAACTGGTGTGTGTAACCAGAATCCGGGAAGTAGTGTCCTGGGCGGAGCCAGAGCCTTGAGAAATCCAAAATCTGAGGGCTGTATAGAGCCAGGAAGCAGAGCAGGTTGTCAGGGCAGGGACCGCATCCAGCCACTTCTGGGGAGGTTTCATCTGGACAGGTGCTGTGTACCGGGTGACTGCTGCTCTGAGCCATGTAGGGGAGGGGAGGGGAGGGGAGTGTTCTGTTTGGGGCACCACATCTCAAGAAAGAGCTCAGACCAAATGGGCATCATACAGGTGGGAAACCTGGATGCTGAGTGGGAAAACCATGGGAGATGAGCAATGAAAAAAACATGCAGATGCAATAAGAGAAGTCAGGGGTATTAGGATAGCACAGTATCCCCAGGGATAAGAGATTAACTTGTTCAGTATGAATACAGAAGGCAGACCCAAGAACAGGGGGTGGCATTTACAGAGGAAAGATTTGTGCCCAGTATGAAGAAGGACTTTATAATAGCACTGTCCAAAGACAGGTCTGCTGTGAGAGGTACTGACTACCTCATGGCCAGAGATATTCAAATAGAGGCTATAAGGTCACTTGTTAAGGATGAGATCAAAGGATCACCCACAGGTGGGGACTGGAGCATGAGGCCCCTTCCAACTGAGATTCAAGCAAAATGATCGGGCCACCCAAAGACCTCCTGTCTGATCCAGGCACAGTGATCACCCACCATTCCTTCCACCTCACACATCTGGGTCTCCCTCCCTGACCTCTGCCGACAACTTTTCCTGGAGGACAGCTAATGCACTCTGACTCAGCTCTGCCCCTGACCACCCTGTGCCCAACCCCTCAGCCTAACCAGGTGATTTCTACAATCCTTCCAGAAGACTCAGAGTCTTCTGGGATAGCCTTTCCTTCCCTTCAAATGAGCCAGAAGCTTGACTAATGCCTTACTTCCCTTTAATTTTTTAAAATAATAAAGCATTGAATATTTCATGTGATTTATTGAATACTGTACTAAAGTGAAAAAAAGAATGTTTGTATGGGTACAGAATGGTTGTATCACTCCCTTTAATTTGAGGATAAAATCTTTGTAAAAGTATTTAAACTTCCTTTGGGATTATTTTCTCCTCCATAAGAAAATCTCCAGAAATCTCTGAAAGCCATTTTTGAGACAGATTTTATCATTTCTGTGAGTCATTCTCTGAAAAAAAATTACAGCAAATCTTCTTTCAAAAGCCCTTTAACAGAATCAAGCTCCATTCCCTCTTTGATGAGATATCAACTCTTCTTATATGATGTCCTCCAGCGGTTGAAGCCTCACCTCCAACCAAGCTTCTGTATCCTATGGAAATGCTTTTAAGCAAATGCTGCTAAAAATCTCAATGCATGTTCTTCTAGATATATTTATTGGCACAGAAAATAACCATCAATTTTCTAGCTGCTGGGTCTTTGAATTTAACCTGCCACTTGATTTCACTCCTCTCAAATATGAAAGAAAGGGCATTATGTTTTTCCTTGCTCTAGCTGCAAAAGAAGAAAATGAGGTAGCAGAGCACACTAAATTCCCTTGGAAAAGGCAATTTCCAGAAGCTCTCAAAGAAGAAGAGCTGCTTGTTTACTTTGTACTTAATGCTTTCTCTAAATCACCCAGTTCAGTGAAGTCTCACGGGCTTCCCTGGTGGCGCAGTGGTTGGGAGTCCGCCTGCCGATGCGGGGGACGCGAGTTCGTGCCCCGGTCCGGGAAGATCCCACATGCCGCGGAGCGGCTGGGCCCGTGAGCCACGACCACTGAGCCTGCTCGTCCGGAGCCTGTGCTCCGCAACGGGAGAGGCCACAGCAGTGAGAGGCCGGCGTACAGCAAAAAAAAAAGAAGAGCTGCTTGTTTACTTTGTACTTAATGCTTTCTCTAAATCACCCAGTTCAGTGAAGTCTCACGACATTTTAGTTAACTATAGTTTCATGTGCGAGATTTTAAAAGAGCCATTAACCAGGTGATTAAAGTAATGAGATCTGTGCCTCCTGATGTGATGCACTAAGAAGGGCACCACCTCACCTGAGTGGGTTTCTTCCAAACACACAAACCTGAATCTAAACACGAGGACATCCCACAGCCCACACTGAGAGACATTCTTCCAAGGTATTAAGGTCATGAACAACAGGACTGAGGAACTGCCCCTGACAGGAAGAGAGTAAGGAGACATGACAACTAAATGTACTGGGAACCCCGGTTTGTATCCTGGACTAGGAAAATGTCCATTCGTGGGCCATCTGGTGAAATTTGAATCAAGTCTGCAGATTAGTTAATAGTATTATATCAGTCGTAATTTCCTGGTTTGGATAACTGCACTATGGTTTTGTAAGATGTTAACACTTGGGGAATTTAGGCGAAGGGGTTACGGGAAACTTTTGTACTATTTTTACAACTTTTGTATAAGTGTAGAGTTACTTCAAAATAAAAAGTTTAAAACAAAAATCTGATGAAAGATATTCTTCGGTGCCTTGTGTGACATGGGAAGGTCTCTGTCTTCCGACAACACCTCTGAGTGTCCTTTGCTGGTGGACAGCGGGTATTGAGGGACACCTTTGAGAGTCAAGCCTTATTATGTGTGAAGAGCTCTGCTTTGCCCAGAAAGTGTAACCCTCAAGGTCACCTCCACCCTTCATTTTCTTACCTTGTTCCATTTACTCTATCAGAGAAATTCAGGGTTTTCCTCAGGGGCTGTGACAGGGGTCTGGAGAAGCGGGCAGTCAGCACAGTGGCCACGAGAGGCAGAATGGCCAGGCTCCTCCGGGTGGGTTCTGAAACACAAAATGTGTCCTCAGCATCGCGTTGCTGCCTTCAGGAGTTTAGGCAGAAGGGGCTATTTTCCTTTCAGGTTGTGAAAGTTAAAGTAGGCTCTGTTTGACCCAGGTTCAGTCAAGGCACCAGGCAGTCCCCGCCTGCCACCCTCCTCTCAAGCTACAGCCTCATGTGATGAAAAGAGTCAGGAGGCTGGGACATCTAGAAACCTGGGTTCTGGTTCCAGCTGTGCCACCAACTCATAGGGTAACCCTGGGTGAGTCATCACGCTTTTGTAGCATGAGGAGGGTGTAGCACCAGTGACCCTCAAACTAGGCTGTGCAGCAACCACTGGGGCACCCAGGGTCCCAGGCCCTCAGGGATTCCAGCTCCATGAGTCCCATTCTCAGTGTTCCCCATATCCAGCAAAACATCCATCTCAATTCGCCCACATGCCTCCAGGCAGCTTTTTCAGCCCTGGGCCAGGTATCTTTTGATTCAGCTCTCCACCTTTCTCCACCCCACCATGCACAGGGTCCAGCTCTGGGGCTGAATTCATCAGTAATCATCATAGCATGGAGACTGAACCTACAAAATGAGACACACTCTAATCAACCTAAATTAACACACACACACACACACACTGTCTCTCCCACCACCCTACCGCTCCCTTTCCACATTAAATCAAACTTGTTGCAGCAAGGCCATGTGTCAGTAAGGCTACTCAGCACAGTGCCTAGCTTCGCATTATGAGTTGTAGATGGGTGTGTGCATTAGTTGTCCTCCTGTTCTGGTTAATTCCCCTCTAGTGATCCCTCCTGGCCTAAGGGAAGGAAAGGGAGGTAGGGAGGGAGCTGAGCAAGGCAATCCCAGCCCTGGGAGCTGTTGCTCTTTTCCTGGGGAGCAGTCCTAGTCTCTCTCTGCACACCTGCCTGTGGTTTGTTCTACTGCCCTTAACAGTAACAAGGTTCTGCCTGAGAGGCAGCTCCTCCCCTGCCATTTTGCTGCGGTCCCTAATCTGATCACCTGTCACCTGTACCAGTGAGTCTGTGATAAGTTCACTAACTAGCCAACAACCACAGTATTTACTGCAGAAGGTAGGTGGCGGTGTTTCATCTGTTTAATCTTCAGGAGAGGAAAACAAATAGGGCTCTTTTGTCTTGTGTGATCCTTCCTGGACTGTGCAGTAGGCTCTTGCTCCCGCTCCGGCCCCGACTCGCCACGCTCCAGTCTCAGCACTGCAGCCAGAAAGGTCTTTCCAACACCAGTCAGGTACGTACGTGACTCCCTTGACTAAAAGCCTCCTCTCCATGCCTTTTTGGAGCTGGCCTCTGCCTCCCTTCCTATCCGGTACCCCCTCCCCTGTGCTCACTGCTCTGTAGCCACGCTGACCTTCTGAACATACACGGAGCTCTTTCTCGCCTCAGGGCCGTGGACCTTGCCTTTCCTCTCTATAGAGGGCTGAGTCCTTCGGACCCTTCTGACTTCAGAGTGGCTGCCCAACCCCCCATGCAACACACAGGGGTTGCTCTCCATAAGATTGCCCTTCAATCCAAGATTCCCTTGTTTCTTTATTTATCTCCCCCTTCTAGATCATAAGCTCAGTGAGGCCAGGCACCTTGTCCATCTTAGTCACCACTGAATCCCCCATGCCTGGAAGAACCTGACACAAAGGAGGCACTCAGTGAGTCCCTGCTGAGTGGGGTGAGCTGTGTGCTCGAACCTCACCCCCATCCCCACACACAGACTGGCCCTTCATGGAAGGCACAGGCCCATGCTGTGGGTGCCCCGCACCCCTCCCAAGTACTGACCGGCTGGCTGAGCACAGACATCTCTGTCTCCTCCCTCCAGGACTGGAGTCTGAGGTCACCACCACTGGGTGATTTAAAATCCAGTCGTCTGTAATTCAAGCGCTTTCCATCCCTTCTGCTCAATGCTTGTGGCACAGAATGCCTCAGTGTTTGCCTCAATGTCTCTCCAAACAGAGAGCTGCTTTTAATTTTATTTTCTTTTGAGTCAGCAATATCTAAAAGCACTGGCGTCAAAATAGCTTAAATTGCATGAAAACTCAGCCCCTTTACTAATGCACTATTCACAATGTAATCTCTCATATACAAAATGCTAGAATTTTAGATATCTTTTTCTTCTACTACTTTTTTACATTCCTTAAATATGTTGCTATTTTCACCCCAAACACAATGCTATAGGCAGTGGAATTCCTGTACTCTTCAGGGCTGTTTGTCATCTTAATGTCTTGTGCTGGGCTTTAGTCTCTGTAAACATTAGTTTCTCAAACTTGAAATGCCACTCAGTTGCCTTTTGGTTTGGAAACAGAAATGGCCGTGGGAGGCGGGCGCTGCAAGGGGACAGGCAGAGCCCCTGTGAGGGCGGGAACCACCTCTTTAGCTTTGGATTCAATTAGCTGCTCCAGGGTGACCAAATTTATATGATACTGTCGCAAAATCAAGATGTTCATGTATTATTCTGGAATCTGGGAGAAACTTTTCTAATTCTAAGAACACTTAGGTCTGCTCTCAAGGGCACCTCCTTTCCATTGTCAATGCAAAACCCACATGTAGCCCGCGGAAAGCACCCCCTCTCCAAAAGAAAAAAAAAAACCTGTGTGCATCCTTGTCTTGATGCTGGGCTCACTTGCTGCATTCTGACAGGACTATCTTGCAGAAGACACAGCTGGCTGCATTCCTGTGGGTCAGGGTCAAGGTCTCCCCAGCAAGTGGCAAACACTCCCAGTACTGACATCCTCAGAAGAGGCAGGGCATCAGCAGCAAATAGGAATTCAGGAGGCAGGACTTAGGCAGGAAAGAGAATTCAAGTTTCTGGACATGAAGTCTGGAAGGGCCTTGGTACTACCAAGTGGGAGAGGGAGGTCCTGTTTCACTGGGGAGGGTGAGCTGGGTTTAAGCTAAGAACCATCCTGTGTAGGGACGCCACACTGAGGCGCTCAAAGCCCGTAACCTGTGTGAGAGACTCCAAGGTCTGACAACTGGCAGCCAGTTTCCAACATACTCTACTTGGCTATTTTGTTTGGCCTGCCTAGTGTTTTAAAAGGCAACGTAACGAGGCAGCTATGTTATGCTTTAACTCAATAGCAAAAAGTTGTCACTTACTATCTCAAGCCTACCCACCACCTCTGTTAACTGCCTGGACATTGTGGGCATTAGAGTTTGAGATCTCTTACCAAATAGATGTCTATTATCCTTTGGCTATTTCCCTTCTGATCACTTAGCATAATCTTGCCTAGACGTTCCAGCTCAGCTCAGCTCAGCTATACGTGTTAACTACAGTTATTGGAGGCTTCCTCGAGGCCATGCAAAAAGGAAACCTGACAAGTTTTAAATCCTTATTCAAATAAGATGCCTATTATCCCTTAGAGAGATTAACTATTCTGAAATGAAAGTCTAAAGACATTATACAGGAACACCAAATGATATTGTAGGTGACGTTCCCACTACCATTTTATCGTAAATGCAGAAGTGACTTTTATATAGCTGCCTCTAACAGGGACCTTCAATAAAAGCCAAGGATTTAACTTTATAGCCCAGTTCAGCGAAGGCAAACCTAATGCAGACACTTGGATTAGTCTGACAGACACTAGCCACCAGACTAGACTTAGGTGATGGCCATTTCTCTTCAGAGAACACACCACACTCAGCAGTTGCCATCTTTCGGGTGTCTGTCTTGCTCAGCTGATCCCTGTCCCTTTCAGACTTGCCTGTTGCCCACAGGATTTGGCCTCTGCAGCTGTAGTTGTACAGTGAGACCCTCCCCCCCACCCTCTGGCCATGGAAGAGTGGGTCACGGAGAGACACCTGACCCCAGATGAATCCATCATTCTGTCCCCTGGCACTGTGAAAGAATGCAAAGCAGCCTCTGTGGGGCAGAGACATGTGATCTGGTTGCTGGAGTTGGGGGGAGGGGGGTGGGCAGCTATGCGATACTTGAACCTGAAGCCAGAGAGAGAGATGGAGAAAGCCAATCTGCAAAGACAGAAAGGAGTCAGGCACACATGTAGAAAGAAGCAGAGATGGAAGTGAAGAGAGAAAAAAACAACAACAGAGCCTCCTGCTCCTGAGACCCAGCTGCCCTCCTGTCTTCAGCTCTGTAAGGCATGTGATGTCTTTATTCTCTGTGTTGATTTAAGCATGTTTATTGTTTCTGTTAGTTGCAGCCAAAACAATATTGGTGAAAACACACTGAAAGCAGGTTCTTTCTGCAGATCATTATCATTAATTCTTAAGCTTGCCTGATATTCTGAGAATGCCACACTGTAGACCTCATAATGATAACAGGAACAGGAGCCTCTCCCTCTCCACTTCTGTCAAGGAAACATCTGTCCTTCCCCAAGAGAAAGTGTTACCAGAGCTATCAAAATGGCCATAATTACAACCACCAGGTTAAGCAGGCATTCCATCCCTAGGAGAACAGGGCTTGCCTACCAAATTCACGTCAGACCTGTACACAGGAGGCACATAATATTTGAATAACTTAAGAGAGTTTTCAGCAGAGGAATACCGTATCAGGCTTATATTTTAAAATGATAACTCTCACTGGGTTAAGATTAGACTGAGGATGGACAAGGGCAGAAGCAGGGAGACCATTTAGAAGCTATGGCAGTAACCCAGGACCATAATGTACAGCCATGCAGGTTGTGTACTGCAGAACTCGAGCAAAATGTGAAGAGGTACTCCCTGGACATATATAAAAGGGCTGCCAGTCCCGGTGGAAACCATGGAGCTAATTAGACGTGGTCAGAGTCTGGCTGTGTTTTGAAGGTAAAGCCCACTGTGATATACTGACCAATTAAATGTAGGCTATGAAAGAAGGAAGAATCAAAGATATTTCCAACATTTTTCATGCAGATGTAAAAAAATGACATTAGTACAACTGACAGTTTAAGGAGCCATCCTATTCATAAGCACTTACCACATTTCAAATCAGAGCGTACAAGCCCAGCATCCTGGTCCTCAGCGGGCCCCTCCAAGTCATATCTCCAACTATACTTCTCTCATCTACTCATTATACCATTTGCCACCATCACTCAATAAGCCCTGTACTTTCCAATTTTTGTGCCTTGCTCATCCCATACCAAATCTGAGGTCTCCTTCATCCACTAAGCCCTAACTGATTCAAATAACCTCCTTCTAGAAAGCTTTCCTGATCCCCTAAATCAAAAATCAATCTCTTGTTGCGGGACTTCCCTAGCAGGTCAGTGGTTAAGACGCCGCGCTCCATATTTGCATTTTCACTGCTTCCTTATGTGCCTCTAAAATAGCACTTAACCTAGGCCGGGTGGTATTAGAGGTATTTCTGCTTATAACCATTCACAGCACCCTGTTCCGCCATCTGACCACCAGTCTCAACCTGGATTGTTTCATTGACCTCCGGCTCATCCAAACTGACTACTCTGGTGTCTGACAGGAAGAAGCCACTCTGTAAATGTGTATTGAGAGACTATGCGAGCTACACTCATTTCAAAGTTCAGCTTCCTCGCCCGCCACGGGTATATGCCCTGGGCACGGCCGGGCTGCAACGCTCTGGTAGAAAGTGCCAGGATATTTGATGCGTCATAAAGGATCCTGGCAGCCGGAAGCCCACCGTAACGAAACGTGTGCCTCTGTAACCCCTGGCAGGGTTAGACGGGGACTTTGTATCAGATGACTCTGGGCAGATTTTGGCAGACTGGTTGGAAAACACCACGCAGAGCTCAAATGAGCTCCACGTCCTGCGCGGCTCCAAACCCTCCCCCAGCAGGGCGCAGACCGCCCGGGTCCCTGTCTCTGACAGGGACGCCCTGTCAGAGACGGGGGACGCCAGAGACTCGCCGGCGCCAACTCGCCAAGCGCGCCGGCAGCCCCGCGTCCGGGCCAATCGCAGGGCCGCAGCCCCTTCCGGCTGACCAGAGGCTGGGAGCCGAGGGGGCTCGGCCCGAGCCACGCTCCCATTGGCTGAGACCGCACCGCCCAGACCAAGTTGAGCTGTTCCCGCACCTGTGAGCGGTAGAGGTTCCGGGCCTTCCCCGGCCGCGGGCCCACCACCAACCCAGCATCTCCGGCCTGCTCCCGCGGCGCCTCCAACTTGCTCGGTCCTCCTCCTCCCCCGGTCCTGCGGCCTCTGCGGTCCTCCAGTTAACAGCCGGCTCAGCTCGTGCTCAAGGAAACTGGACAGGCGGCCTGAATAATGTCCAGCATCCTTCCCGAGGGCGCAGCATGAGAGGAGGAAGCACTCCCCCTCCCCCCCCAACCAAGTCCCCGAAAACAGAGCCTCGTGGAGGACGCGGCAGGAGGACGAGGGATGCGGGAACACCCAGAGAGATGCGGTAAGGGAGCAGTGCCTAGATCTCAGGCTAGAAGGCAGGGCTACTGGCTTCGGTCCTGGCTCTGCCTCTGACTACGATGTGACCTTGGGCCAGTTTCTTCCCTTCTCGGGGCTGGGCTCGTCTTCTGTAAAATGCGGCGGCAGAGAAGGATAAGTGTCGAGGGTTTCACCTGGGAGACTCGGGGGCGCGTGTTCAACCTAGGCCTCCCCCTGACAAGCACATTTTCTGAATAACAAACGTCAGGCTGGGCTCCCAGAGCACGGACGGAAGGCCTGGGAGGGCGGAGGATAAGGATCACCTGGGGTTGAGAAGGCTCTGGGCGGGATCAGTCCATCTTTACACCGTTACTTCGGCCGCGGCCGCAGGACCCAGCCTACAGGACTTGGTGCCCGCTTTTCCACTCGCATCCCCGCGACCCAAGTAAAGGGCAGCGCAAGTCCAAACCAAACCGAGCATCACGCCGGTTTAGGGGCGCCGGCTCATCACGCCCGAGCTTCAGAGATGCGGACCCCTCCTCTTACCCCAAACCAAACTGGCGCGGGGTCTCCAGCTGCCGAGGGCTCAGCTGGTGCGTTCGCAGGTACCCGCGCTCGCCTCTTGTACCACCGGGCGCTACCGCCGTTTCCTTCTCAAAGCGCCTTACTGGCTCCCACTCCTGCGGCCTCCAGCCTCAGCTGCCGGGGTGCGCCTGCGCACAGGGGCTTTGCTCCGTAGGGCTGCGCGGGGCGGAGCCCGACGGCGGGCGCGTAGGGGCGGGGAGCCTCTGCGCCGCCTCCTTCGCCTTGCGGCGTCAGGCCTGGCCCTCCTCCTGCAGAGGGTATTCCTATTCGCTAGGCGCCCGGCCCGGGATTAACCCACTGCCCCCCATTTTGATCTCCTCCACCACCATCCTGGTTCTGGAACGAGCGGGGAACGAGATCACCCCGCGGGTTGCGGGTAGGGAGGTGGAGGTGCCGCTCCAGGAAGTGAGAAAACCTGGTGAGGTTGAGGCGCCTTTCCAGGTCCTACGCCTACTTGCTGTCTTTGGAGCTTATTGGGGTGGGTTGGTTTGTTGGTTTGTTTTTAAATTTGTCTTTTGGTCAGATGAAATTTATTTAAAATTTTCTTCCTACGATTTTAAAAAATAATTTAAGAATAGCACAGCTTCCCAGAGTTTCAACAACGGAACATCGGAGGCCAATCTGTCACGGATCAGGCTCCCCTGCCAAGTTTCCAGGATGAGAAACCGGCTGAGGAGAAGGAACCTATCAGGGAAAATTAGTGGCAGAGCTATGTTTAGGTCAAATTATAGAGAAGGGCTGATTGGAAAGGGACCAGGCAGATGAAAACAGGAAGGAAGGAAAGGCCTGGTGGGGCTTTAAAGAAACCTGTCAGCTCCGTTACATGAGCTTCTTGAGGGCTGAGGCTGTATCTTCCTTATCTCTGGCTCCTGGCATGTAGAGCTTTGAAGACCAGGAGAATCATGAAGGTAGGATGCACTTGGTTCTCTGTACCCCTTTCACAGACCGACTCAAGCTTGCATCAGCGCTGTGTTTCAGAATAGTCACTGTTACAGCATGCCATAGCCATAACATAAATCCTTATATTGGGTCACCAGGTTACACTTTGAGGGTTATGCATTGCTAGAAAAGCAGTTAACTAAAGGAAGAGTTAATATTTCCACTAGGAGAACCATAGATCCTGACTTTGGACTGAGAATTAATGGAAATAAAGTTCTATTCATGAAAGACAAGGACAGGACAGTTGATCTGTCTACGGTTATATCCGACTCCACCTGTGGCTGACCTCACACCTTCCCAGCCCCACTTTTTATTCCAGTTTTGCTCTGGCAACCAGCTGCATACAGGTGAAACCTGAGAGCACCTTGCCTCAGCTGTACCTGGTATCTTCCCCACTCGGGGCTTTTCTGTCACTGTAGCCTGGGCCCCCTACAGGAAGCCGAAGCCCATTTTGACACATGCATAAATTTGGAAGTGCAAAGGAATTAACACGTCCTAGGACAACGTTTGACCAAGGCAGACAGGAGCTGGTGGAGAACTATGCCACTCTTTTCGTTCTTCCAGTGGGCAGTTCCAAGGTACGTTTTGTACAGCACCTAAGATAGACCCCTGGCTGCCCACAGTAGTGCCCAACTTGATCAGCTCAATAATGCACCCTTGGATCGCCTTTCTCTTTCCTGCCTTGACTGTTTGACTCTTCCATCTCCTCCACTCCTGTTCCTCGGGATTCGTTCCCAAAATAAACTACCTGTATCATGAAGGTAGGATGCACTCTGAACAAGTTCTTGTTCAGAGTTTGTTTTGGGGTGAGGGGGGAACCCAGACTAAGCCAATGGTTAATCCAAAAGAGTCATCTCAACAGGGAACTATATTCAATATTCTGTGATAAACCATAATGGAAAAGAATATGAAAAAGAATGTATATATATGTACAACTGAAACACTTTGCTAAACAGTAGAAATTAACATTGTAAATCAACTATACTTGAATAAAATAAATTAAAAAACACACACACACAAAGAAGACCCAAAAAAACCCCAAAGAGGCATCTCAGCCCAACTTTCGGGGTCATTCTCAGCAGACCTTTCCCAAGTCTGCTAATGAGGAATCCATTTGTTCTGTTTGAGCTGTTGCTCTTTTAATTGCCCTGCTGCCCTGCCCTTTAGGGCATCATTAATAAACTCTCAGAGGCAGGCAGGAAGTATCAGAGACTCCCAGGAGACAGGGCCAGCTGAAGGGCTGGGTCTAGGTTAGCATTGGACAAAGCCATTCTTGGCCTTACCTTAAACATTTTCCCTCCTTCCAAGGTAGGTCCTGTTTGCTGACCTTGAAACGAGAAACTTTCAGCTCTGGGGTTGAATATGGAAGCAGAGACAGGGTGGGACCCGGGTCACTCCCAACACAGCATGTACCCAGAATACGTCTCTTTTTTGCCCTCCCTTTCCCCCTTGCCCCTGCTGTAAAAGCAGTTCCTCTGTCCAGATACAAGGTCTCAGGCCAGGGTCTTTGGCACCTAGCACACTTCATCTCATTTCAATACTAAGAGGATGCTGTTGCAAATTACTAAGCTAGGTTTGGGAGGAAAGAGCCCTTTGTCCCAGCCTTCAAGAAGGGAAATGAGACATGTACATAAGCTAAATGAATCCTTAGAAGCCCTGTAAGTCTTCTAAAAGAGGGACTTGTAAGTGTAGTGGGAGTTCTGGTGAGGCTTCAGGACAGGATCCGTAGAAAGGTAGCATCCTGAAAGACTCTCAGAATGAAGTCCCCTCAAAAGATCCCCCTCCTAATGGATTACTCATTAGCAAACTTGGGAAAGGTTTGCTGAGAAGGACCTTGAAAGGTGGGTTGAGATGCCTCTTTTGGATTAACCATTGGCTTAGTCTGGATTCCCCCTTGAAACAGACCCCTGTCCAGAGAGCCACAGTGTTTGCTCCTGTCCCTCTATCAGCTCCTAATTGCCTCCTAGCTCACACCCTTCTTGAATCCCAGCTCAGACTAATCATTCATCTTACTAGGCCCCAGCCCTCCCCTGCTAGATCTGGCCCTGCCCCATCTCTGAATACCCCTGCTATTCTCTGTCTTCAGTGTTGTGTCCAACACCAGATGGTGCAAGTTAAATCCTGCCCTTAGCCAGCCACGTGGGAACCCTCCAGGAGCCCACGAGTGCAGTGCTCTGTGCTGAGTTCTACTGGGGGGTAGAGAATCACAACACCATTTACCATCCCAAACACTACAGGTCTTCCGTTTGTTTAATGCAACTGAATTTTCTTTTAAAAAAAAGTTTTTTTTTTTTTTGGCTAGAAATCATGTCCTTAATCTGCAGAATTTTAGAATTGTCAAGTAGCTTTTTTTTATAATTTACAGTGAAGGAACGAAAAAGCCCCAATGTACTATTCTAAACAAACTGTGATGCTCAGAATCTTGTGTACTGAAGAGCCCTGGATCCTAACATGACTATAACACTGAATTTTGCCCATGGATGAGAAGTGGAGGCCCAACCTTCTCCCTGCAGTGATTGAGCAAGTAGAACAAGGGCTTGGACCTTATGGGGAAAAAAAGGGGTGTATCGGACACCCACATCCCCACTCCCTTTCTGTTTCTCGACTCTAATGTATTTAACTAAAATGATTGTTTGTTTAAGCCACAGAGTTGTGGGTTTTTTTCTTTTTGTGTGTGTATTGCAGAGGGGGGAGTAGTTTGGAAATTTAACCAAAGTTATTTTGAGGTAATTGGGACCTTTGAAGAGGGAAAAGTATGAGGAAATAAAAAAAACAACTGTGTCCCCACCTCTGCCCATCCACCCCAAGCTACAGCACTGCATGAAACCCCTTCCTTCATGGAGCTTAGCTTGATCAAGCCCTTAGATCCCAGGCATTGTGCTTTGTGTTGAGGATGCAGTGATAACCCAGTGCGGGGTCTCTGTCTTCAAGTAATACAATTTAGCAGCTGATGACTGATCGCTGCATACCAAACACTATGCCAAGTGCTTTGTGTGCATTTTTTCACTTAATCTCTGCAGCAGTCCTAAAAGTGACCTAAGATTATTCCCATTTCCCATCTGAGGAAGTTGAGGCCCAGAGAAGTCAAATAATTGCCCACAGCAACACAGCTAGGAAGTGACAGAGACAGAGTGCACACAAGTCTGTCCCACTCCAAAGGCTTTCTTTTAGCACACCACCAACTGTTCTAAGGTTCTTGCTTTGACAAAACGGATAAAAATCCCAGTTTATAAGACTATTTGGAGTACAGAAATTTTTATAATCAGTTGGGCATTGTTTTGTGAGTAATCCTAACAGAAGCTGGAATTGCTTTGTTACGTTGAAGTTCCTTTCAGTAAGTACAGTACAGAAGCCAAGATCTGATGCACTCAACTAGGGAAAGAAATTATAGGTCCTAATTGAACATATAAACTTTGAAAGACAAAAATATGGGACAAAATTCTCAACCCTTAAAGCTGATTTAATTTTCTGAACTTCAAATCTATTTTTTAAATAATAGTTAATATGTATAGTTAATATAAATGGTTTTAAAACCGTATGCTTATTTTGATTAATATCTTTTCATTTTTTTCCCCAATGAATGTGTATTATTTATATTTTCTGCTTGTTGCTACCAGGGACAGAGCCTATTATTTCAAAAGGGAAATCAAATTACAAAGCTGCTGCTTCCCATTTTTGGGTTGCCAGTACCTCTTTCCAAAGGCCTATTTGTTGAGAAGGTTATACTTCAGATTCACTTTGCTAGTCTTATTTTCTTTTCAACACAAATGGCACAAGGATATTCTCTTGCTAGCAATTTCTCTAACAGCAAATTGCGAGACAAGACCAATATCTAATATCTAGAAATTAATGAACGCAGAACAATGTTTCTATGTTGCTCGCTAGAGGATTTCACTTTATAATTACCTTTGTTCTGAAATAAATTAATTTTAAAAGCTCACCAAAAAAAAAAAAAAAAAAGGCCTATCTGTTCCTCCCCAACGCCCTCCCCTCACACCAGGCTCCTCCCAAGACTGGAAGGTTTTCCTTTTGCCGATAGTCTGCACGCTCAGCATTTGCTCACCTTGGGCAGCTGTAGCAAGGCTCCCTCAGCAGTATCAGCACGCAGGTCCAGGCAAGATACAAGCCAGATACACCTGGAATCCTCTTAATTCTCAGTTGATAAGATGTAATAGACACCCCTGGAAACCTCCTCCAGGCTTTACGTGTATTATTTCAATGCTTATCTTTAGCTGGGAAGGGAAACTCTCACATTCATATGATAAGCAAGGCCAACTAATGATAAAATACAATATTTAGAGTTCTGATGTTTGTGTGTTTGTTGCTGAATAGGCAAAGTTCAGCTTCATAACTTTGTTTTGAGCTTAAAATGTCTGTGAGTTCGGTCCTCTGACAAGTGGAGGGTCAAGGGTGGATGCCACTGCCTAGGGATGCATAAGAAAAAATGATGCCAAAGGGCAGCTCCAGCTGACTCCATAGTGAGCTCTCCCTGCCAGGATGTGTGGGCATAAATGAGCATAGGAACTGGCCTGAACAGAATGAGAACTATCCAGAGAGTGCCCTGAGCATAACCCAGACTCGGGACCTGAGAAAGATTGTAAGATTGCTTTGGACAGGGTCAGCTGCAAGAAGGTAGGGCCAAAACATACCTCTTAAACATCACAATCAGGTGAGGAAGAGTATGTATGCAATACAGGCGATCCCTTCAGGGTGTTTCTTAGTATTACCATACCTTGTAATTAAAGTCAATGGAAAATTACAACAGCTGAATTCAGGCAGTACTACTAATGGTCTAGACTCTTGGGTCACCCCACCCATACATGGTAAAGAACCATGACCTGCCGAGGGCAAAGGGAATATGGAATGGGCAGTGGCAAAAAGTAATTATAAATACCAGGTACAACCATGTGACTAGTTGCAGAACAAGGACTGTAATTGTCATGAGTATTTCTTATTTTGTTATGAATATGTGTGTGTGTAATATCTTTCCTTTCTTTTCTCTCTTATCACCTTATCATGTAACATGAGATACTTTGACTCATATATACTATTGTTAACTTCACATCATAGTATTTAAGTTATGGGACATCAAGAAGAGTGAACATCACCCAAGGACTCTGTGTCCTCTTTCGGGGAAAGTGTTAGTGCATTTTTAGTTGTATACAGGAGAGTTGTATCATGTAGTTTGAATTATGACCTTGTTATTGTCTTTATCTGGAGAATAAGTATGGTCTAAGGAGATGTATATGGGTGCCAAGTTGACAGGGAGTGAACTGTGATGGTTAATTTTATTTTTTAAAATTAATTACTTAATTAAAAAAAAATTTATCGCTGTGTTGGGTCTCCATTGCTGCGCACAGGCTTTCTCTAGTTGCGGCGAGCCAGGGCTACTCTCCGTTGCGGTACGCAGGCTTCTCATTGCAGTGGCTTCTCTTGTTGCGGAGCACGGGCTCTAGGCACATGGGCTTCAGTAGCTGTGGCACGCGGGCTCAGTAATTGTGGCCCACAGGCTCTAGAGCGCAGGCTCAGTAGTTGTGGCGCATGGGATTAGTTGCTCCGCAGCATGTGGGATCTTCCCAGACCAGGGATCGAACGTGTCCCCTGCATTGGCAGGCAGATTCTTAACCACTGCACCACCAGGGAAGCCCTGTGATGGTTACTTTTATGTGTCAACTTGGCTAGGCCACAGTGCCCATATATTTGGTCAAACATTATCCCAAATGTCTCTGTGAAATTGTTTTTGAATGAGATTAACATTTAAATTGGTGGACTTTGAGTAAAGCAAATTACCCTCCATAATGTGGGTGGGCCTCATCCAACCAAATGAAGGCCTTAGAAAAAGACTGACCTCCTCAGAAGGAGAAGGAATTCTGCTGGCAGACTACCTTTGGCTCAAATTGCAACTCCTCCCTGTGTCTCTACCTTGCCAGCATAACCTAGATTTTGGACTTGCCAAGTCTCTACACGTGAGCCAACTCCTTAAAATCAATCTCTGTGTGTGTGTGTGTGTCTCTCTCTCTCTTTTTTTTTTTTTTTGGCGGTACGCGGGCCTCTCACTGTTGTGGCCTCTCCCGTTGCGGAGCACAGGCTCCGGACGCGCAGGTGACACGCAGGCTCAGCGGCCACGTCTCACGGGCCCAGCCGCTCCACGGCATGTGGGATCTTCCCGGACCGCGGCACGAACCCGTGTCCCCTGCATCGGCAGGCGGACTCTCAACCACTGAGCCACCAGAGAAGCCCTCTTTCTCTCTTAACATCCCTATACAGCCTGTTGGTTTGTTCCTCAGGAGAATCCTGACTAATACAGCCACTCAGAGTGGTCTGCTTCCCTGATTGGACCCTGATACATTATTGAAATAGATCCCTTTATTCTGGGATTGGTCCCTCTTTCTGTTTGGGAGGGCAGAAGTCAACAGGAGCAGGGAGGGGCCTTGCTCAGGGGCCTGGAGCACAGGCCAGAAGTAGGAGGGTTGGTCCCAGGCCAAGTCGGGACATGGCAAAGCTTGCTTTTCACCCTCTCCATCCCCTGAGATCTCTGCGGGGTGGACAGACAGACACTTCCTCAGCTTACTCCACTCCAGGGTGGCTTGGGCCAGGTGCTATAACAGGCAAAACCATGAGGCTCTGGAAGGATGGAAGAGGGAGCTATTCCTTCAGATTGGGGCCAATGAACAGGCTTCATGGAGGAAGTGACTGCCTTGGATCTCAGATTATAAAATAGGTAGGATATTATTTCCTCCAATTTTTTATTTTGAAAAAGTTTAAACACACAAAAAAGATGAAGGAAGAGTATGATGAACACCCATATAGCGATAATCTAGATTCACCAATTGTTAACAGTTTGTCACATTTCCTTCTTCTCTCTATATATCCGCATACACATACACATATACACTTTGCTGAGTCATTTGAATATACACTGCAGACATCATAACACATCACTCCCAAATATTTCAGCATGTATCTCAAAAGAACAAGGCAATTCTCCCACACAGTCATGACACTATTGTCACATTCAAGAAATTTAATATTGATAACAATAATATGATTTAATTAATCTATACTCAAATTCCTTCAATTATCCCAATAATGTCCTTTATAGTTTTATAGTTTTTTCCCTTAATCAAGGACCATGGCTTACATTTAGTTATCATGTCTCTTTAGTTTCCTTTAATCTAAAACAATACCCTGCCTTTTCTTTTTTGGAGGGGAGGATCTTTCATCACATTGACAGTTTGATGAGTTCAGGCTAGTTGTTTTGTAAAATATCCCAAATCTGGATTTCTTTGATCATTTCCTCGTGATTGGATCCAGGCTAAACATTCTTGGTAGGCATACTATATAGGTGATTCTACCTACTACATAGGTGGAATTTGGACAGACTGAGACGGGGAAGGATACACCAGACATAAGGAAGAGCAAATATTTTGTCCCTTAGGTGTGAAAAAGGCAAGCATGTCTGGGAATAGCTGTGGCCACAGGGAGTTGCACTGTGGCATGGGGCATGTGGGCAGTAGGCAGGAGAAGGATAAGCGTTGGGACAGTCAGGGAAGTTTGGTCCATATTCACTGGCCTCTGTTCAGAGGGCACTGGGTAATCACAGCCTCTGGAGGCATATTAGCTTTTCATAAAAGAGTCTCAAAGACCAAAAAGCCTTCAAGACCCAAACAAATGAGTCTCAAACTGTAGGGTGTTAGCCTCGGAAGAGACTGTGAACAATGGGGCCTTCCCAAGCACCCCCCAGTATACAACATATTATTAATTGGAAAAAAGAGAAAATCTCAAATAAAAAGGAGCACAATTACTTTTCGTGTGATTCCTCTTCTTTCACTATTTTCTACAGTTCTGTCATTAGCCATTTTCCTCAGAGGTGTTTCCTCAGACCTGTTTCCTTCAGCCCCTCACATTCTTTCCTCTCCCTTCTCTCTCCTTCCCAGTCACCCAGGCCAAAAACCCGAGATTCCCCCAGATGTCCTCCCCTTCACCCCTCACATCCAGCCTGCTTGGTCCAGCCACCTGTGGCCGGTGCTGCAGGAGACTGTGGGAGAAGTCAGAGAAGGACCAGGTTGTCAGGTACTGGCTATCAGACTGCCCTCTAGGGCAGCTCCAGCTGGGGGCCCTGGGATATGCCCAAAGGCAGATCACTTCGAAAGGCCCTGACTCAGGATGGGGATACAGAATTGGACAGGAAGTAAGCTGTGGCCCAAGCCAGTGGCCAAACTGGAGGAGGAGCTTGTAGAAATGAAGAGAGTCTGCTAATTCAAAAAATACATGCACCCCAATGTTCATAGCATCACGATTCACAAAAGCCAAGACATGGAAGCAACCTAAATGTCCATCGACAAATGAATGGATAAAGAAGATGTGATACACGCACAAACACACACACACACAATATGGAATACTACTCAGCCATAAAAGGAATGAAATAATGCCATTTGCAGTAACATGGCTGGACCTAGAGATTATCATACTAAGGGAAGTAAGTCAGACAGAAAAACAAATATCATATGATATCACTTATATGTGGAATCTGAAAAATGATACAAATGAACTTATTTACAAAACAGAAGCAGACTCACAGACATCGAAAACAAACTTATCGTTACCAGAGTGGAAAGGGAACAGGGAGGGATAAATTAGAAGCTTGGGATAAACAGATAAACACTACTTTATATAAAATAGATAAAAAAAAACAGATCCTACTGTATAGCACAGGGAACTATATTCAATATAGTAATAACCTAAATGGAAAAGAATCTGAAAAAGAATAGAACTGAATCACTAACCGAATCACTTTGTTGTACACCAGAAACTAACAACACTCTATATCAACTATACTTCAATTTTTTAAAAAAATGAAGACAGTCTGAAGAGGTGAGGCTGAAGAATGGCTGGGGGCAGGGTGAGGAAGTGGACACTAGGAAGCTTCATTCTTGAATTTCATGGTGTTTGCAGCATCCCTCTGATTCATGGAAGATTGGCTGGGTGATGAGAGGTGTGTTCTTAAGGTTACACAACTAACGCAGCAACATGTCTTTTTTCAGGGGATCCTGGCCAGCTGGGGTATCTCTGGGTGATCCTAGGACAATGTTTCCTCATAGCTGGAGACTACTTGAGGTAGACCAAGTGTTTCTGTCCTTGCTTCTTCATCCCTCCCATTTCACCAGGTTCTGCAGCCAGCCTCCTATGCAGGAGGAATTCAGTTTACTGGCCCCAGCATGCTAGTTCTTCTCTCCCATCACTGGATCGAGTCTGGGGTGGTGCAGGAAGGAAGACACATGTTGGGGTCCTAGTGGGTCAATTAGAGAAGAGCCAAGGAAAGCACGGGACATGAGAGGATGCACAAAGGCATATGGGGTGAGCTGGAAACAAAGGAACAGCAGACGGAACAGCCAAGCCTTCCAGTTTTGACCAAGCTAGAAGGAAAGGCAGAACTGGCAGTGTGAAAAGAAGTGAGCTGTGATGCGGCCCAGTTGTTTACTGGCCTTCAGGGCAACCAGGTCATCCTTAGAGGTTTCTACTTGAATGGCTGCTCATTTTTCTGCATGATGTGAGGCTGCGGCAGCCACAACAGAGAAGGGTGAAAGCCGTGCTTGCAGAGAGGGTGTATTCTGATTAGTAGAGGCTGACTCAGGGGATGAGTCCCCCCCACCACACACAAATAATAATAGAACTCCACCCATGCTTGAGGGGTTGCAGCTGAAAGGCAGAGTCTCAGCATCAGGTCCCAAAGAGAGAAACCACGTCCAGATACCTCAAAGGTGAGGCTGAAAGGCAAGAAAAAGAAAAAATTTAAATAAAAGGAGTCAAAACTACCATTACTCCAGGCACTATAATTATTAATCTAGAATATTTAGGATATTATGAAAATAATAACAGGTTCAGTAACTTGGCTGAATATAAGACAAATATAGGAAGAAAATTAAAAGCTTTCCCATTTAGAAAATGTAATGTTAAAAAAAAAATCCTGAGAATCACAATACAATAAAAACTGTGATTACTTGTAGACAACAGGAAAATGCAGTCTTTATAAAAAAACAACCGTATGTCTTTACTGAGAATGATGAAAGATGGACAGAAAAATGAGGGGACAGACCATGTTTCCAGTTAGGAAGGCAATATCATAAAGATGGATCTTTCCCCCACATTTATCTAGAATTCAATACTGTTTTGGTTCAAGGGAAGGCAGAGGTGGGGAGGGAGAACTTGACCAACTGATTCTGAATTAATCAGGAAAATTTTGAAAAATGCCTCATAAGATCAAAACATACTACAAAGCTAAGCTGGTTAGAAAAGTATGGTGCTGATGCATGAATTGAAAAAGCAGATTAATGGAACAAATAAGCAGTCCAGAAACAGAACCACAAATTAATGGAAGTTTAATATACAATAAGAGTAGCACTGTCAATCAAAAAAGATGAATTATTTAATGGTATAGGGACAATTATGTATGTATATACCACACACACAAAAATGAAAGTAGATTAAATATCTAAAAATGAAAACTGAAACTATAAAAATACTGGAAGGAAATATGAGACTATTTCTATAATCTTGAGGTTGGAAAAGGATTTCCTAAACCCAACATGTTGCCCAGGAGACATAAAGGAAAAGACTAAAAGATTAGAAACTTAAAATTTTAAACTTTTATACAAGGATAGCCACCATTCAAATCACTGGCTTAGAGAAAACACTTGCAACATATATAACAGATAAGGGCTAAAAATCCACAACATATAAAGTACTCCTACATATGAACAAGAAAAAGATAAATAATCTTGTTGAAAAAATACACAGAGGGTAAATAAATCACAATAAAGAAAATCAAATGGCTAATAAACATAAGAATATATACTCAGGTATGATAATCAATACTTAAAATACAAGTCAAAAATAAATATATTTTTAATCAATCACATTGGTGAAAATTAAAAGATTGGAAAGACACATGGAGGCAGCACCCTCATACACTGCTAGCAGGTATGAAAGTTGCAATCATTTTTGAAAATAATTTGGCAGCATGCATGATGCCCCTTGACTCAGCAATTCCATTCTAGGACTCTATTCTACAAAAACACTAACATACTTCACAAAGATGTGCGTACATGAGTATTTGATGCAACATTATTTGTAACAGAAAAACAAAAATGGGAAATAACCTAATAATGGAATTTTAAATAAATTATGGTCCACCTATTCCCAAAATATTGTCTACCCCAAATGGCTGCTTTTCTGGGATCATGCTTCCTCATGTCCTGGCCTTCTCCATCCCCTGAAACATGATTCTTGCTAGAACAAGTCTGCTTTCCTGGCCACAGCTGATTGATTTATGGTGCTCACCTGATCCATGGCAGGCCAATCGGAGCCCTTCTCTGAAATTTTGGAACTGGAAGTAAGAAGGAGAGCCAGTCTAAAGATGTAAAATATTAACCTCAGGAGGTAGTTGGGGAGTTCTCCCAGAAGCTGCATTTCTGCCCCGTGAACCCAACAAATACACTGGTGGGGCCACAGGAAGTATGAACAGAGTAGTGAAGCTGAAACACAGAGAAGACCTAAAAACAGAGAAGGTGAGAGAGTCCTGCCCTGTCTCCAGTTGTCCCTCTTTCTCATGTATTTCCGGAGACAGGCTGGTATTATGCTCAATTCTCCTTCTTGCTTAAACTAATTCCGGCTGGCATTCAGTCACTTACAACCAAACAAGCACTTACTACTATGATTTTCCACCATGGAACACTGTGCAACCATTAAAACGACTGACATCAAATATATGTAAAGACAAGGAAAGAGATCCAGGATATATTGTAGTATGAAAAAGATCAGAGTACAGAACAATGTGTATATCATGAATCCACTGAAACTTTTTTTAAGGCTACTTTTTTTTTTAAAGAGCATTTATTTATTTATTTATTTTTGGCTGTGTCAGGTCTTAGTTGCAGCATGTGGGATCTTCGTTGCGGCACGCGGGCTCTTCCTTGTGGTGCCTGGGTTTCTCTCTAGTTGTGGCCCTTGGGCTCCAGGGTGCTGGGCTCTGTAGTTGTGGCGCACGGGTTCCAGAGCACGTGGGCTCTGTAGTTTGCAGCATGCGGGCTCTCTAGTTGAGGTGTGCGAGCTCAGTAGTTGTGGCACACGGGCTTAGTTGCTCCACGGCATGTGGGATCTTAGTTCCCCAACCAGGGATTGAACCCGTGTCCCTGGCATTGGAACTCGGATTCTTAACTACTAGACAACCAGGGAAGTCCCGGAACTCCAATTTTATAAGAAATTAGCAAGGTAGCAGGTCTGAACACCTTACAGTCAAAACACCAGCCTCCAGTTTCTACCACTATCTTGCCATGTGACTTTACAACCTCTCCTCCCTGGACCTCCATCTCTGCATAATAGAATGATAAGGCAGGCTTGGGTAATACTGAAGATTGCTTAGAGCTCTCATATTCCAACATTTTTATCCAGTGTGATGCCCTCCTGACTCCTTCACTGCCCTTTTAAGCTCCCAAGACCTGTGATTCAGGGCACACAAGCCCGAGAGCCAGGAAAGAGTCCAGCACCCTTCCCAACAGTGGTTCCAGCACTTATGAGAAACTGCAATGAACCAGACTGGCTAGAGGTGGAGCTCTCTACTTAACTGAGAAAGAATTAAACTGTATGTTGAGTTGATGGTTAATTAAATATTATCATCCAACAGTGTATCCCTGAACATTTTAGGTAAATAAATACTCCCTCAAATATCAGTAAGACTCTGCCAGCGATTCAGACCCAGGCCAAATGACTGCCTTAGAAAGGCAGTGATCTTCTCAAAGGTCCAGGTCAGCTGATGATGGGTCCTTCGTGGCAGGGACAACTGGCAGAAGATTTAGGCCTTGGCATCTCCTGCAAGATGCACCTGTGCTTCCTGCCACCACCAGGCTTCCTGGCTCCTGCACCACACAGCCTGTACCACTCTCTGCTGAGCCTTGAGCACTCTTGCACGGTTCACGGCATTTGTCCAGAGCCATGCACCTTGACCCATGACCAAGTCCACTCTGACCTGTCTTGGACTTCCCCTCTGTGTCTTATTTTCCTATCTTCAGGATAATCTTACCTATCCTTTATATCTAAAGCTGACACCCTTTCTTTATCTTTTCTTCTATTCAACCCCATTCCTTTTAGGTGTTTAGTGATCCCCTGGGGCTAGCAAGTGCCCCTGGGGCATTAGTGGGGAAGAGGGACTTCTTATCATGGGAGAAGTCTCTGAAGCAGAGGGACTCAGAAGTGGAGCATCTTTCCATGGGGGAGGTGCCTTAGAGGCAATGGAGCAGAAATGGGCCCTCAAACCTCTTCCTGCCTTTAGGTATCTGCCCCTCACAGAGTATCCACACCCTATTGGCCTCAGCACATCCAGACCAAACACCAACCTTGTAGGGTCAGGCCCTGGATGAATGCAGAGCCACCTGTCTTTCCATTCCTCCTACCTCTGTCCTCCTTCCAGGGTGCTGCTGCCTTTCTTTCTGAGTCCACAAATACAAATTAGCTTATTCCACCCCCTCACTCCAAAAATTGAGCTTTACTCATTCAACAAAAAAAATTCTGAGTGCTTACCATTTGCTCTAGGCACCAGGGATATGCTTGGGAACAAAGCACATAAAAATCCCTGCTCTCATGGAGCTTAAATCCTAGTAAGGGACGCAGATAATAAACAAGATAAATAAATTTTAGTATTGCCAAGGGTGATAAGTGCTAAGGAAAAACATAAAGTAGGAAAAGAGGATGTGTAGTTGCCAGACAGGAAAAGAGGGAGGTACAATTTAAATAGTTTCATTCCAAAGGTGATATTTGAACGAAGACTTGAAGTAGGTAAAGTAGCAATCCATGCAGATGTCTGGGGAACAGGAGTAGATCCAAGGTTTGTGGACCTGATGTTTATACAATTTTGAGACCCTTTTTAAGAAAAACAACATCAAATTATCAGTATAAAAGTAGGTGCAGGCCTTAGAGAGGCCTGTGGAAGTGAAGGGCGGGAAGCTTCCACTCCATTAGCTCAAGAGTAACTCTGCCTTGCTGGGGGAATAGCAACTACACAGAGAGAACAGCAAGGACAAGAGAGGCGTGAGAATGTGCAGTGAGTTCGGGGCGCACAGGGATGTCGAGGAGGCCGGGGTAGCTGGAGCAGAGCCGATGAGAGGAAGAGAAGGGGGTAGGGTTGCAGTCAGAGGGAGCTGGGGCCAGATTACAGGGGACGTTGCACTTTGGCTTTATTGGGTGGGATGCGAGCCACTGGAAGATCTTGAGAAGAGGAGTAACATGACTTATCCTGGATTTTGAAAGAATTCCTGACTGCCATTTGAGAATAGACTGAAGTCCGTCAAGGATGGAAGCAGGGAGACCAGTTAGGAGCCAGTTGGAATGATTTAGGAGAGAGATGATGGTGGCTCGGACCAGGCTGGTAGCGGCAGAGGTGTGAGGAGTGGCCTGATCCTGAATGTTTTGAATATAAAGTCTGCAGGATTTGCTACCAGATGGGATGTAAGGGTAAGAGAGAGAAAGATGTCAAAGATGACTGAGGATTTTGTCCTGGATAACTGGAAGGATGTAGTTTCATTAACTGAGATGAGGGGGGAAATTTGAGAGCAGATTTTAAGTGGAAGATTAGAGTTCAGTTTTGAACATGTGAATATCGAGATGCTTACATACCCAAAGGGAGAGGTGGAGTGTGGAATGCAGTCTGGAAGAAATCTGGGCTGGAAAAAAATAAATTTCTGAAGCTGGGTTAGATCACTAAGGGAGTGAATGTGGAAAGAGAAAAGAAGTGGCCCTAGATGTGAACCCTGAGACCCTCTGATATTTAAAAGTCAGGGAGGAGAGAAGGAACCGACGAAGAAAGAGCAGGCAGGAGGTAGGAGAAGAGCCAGGAAAGAGCGATCCCCTGCAAGCCAGGTGAACGAAATGTGTTAAAGAGGCAGAAGTGATCAGCCTTCCAAGGCTGCTGATAGGTCAAAACATGAGGCTGGGCGTTGACCACTGAATGTAACACCTGGAGATCCTTGGTGATCTTGACAAGAGCAGGAGGCATATTAGTGAGAATCCAAACCACAATTAAATCTTCAGCCTGATATGTCTGGCTGTTCTGCCATTAGCCCCAGTGAGCAGTTCACACCACCTGGTCTGTTCCCTGGGACCTTCTACCTTCACCCATGACTTTCAGGCTGTTCCTGCCTCCAGGGTCTCTCCAACCCCACAAATAGAACTCAAGACACCTGAGCCAACACTTCACCTACTGGAAGCCACTCATCTCCCAGAGGGCTGAGATTCTATAATCCCCTATGTGGGAAAAACAGACAGAAAAAAAACAAGAGAAACAAGGAGATAAAAAGAATTAAACCTGAAGCAAAGTGAGTTGCCCATTTTTAGTTCCTGATGTCAGTAAATAAGCACTGCCTTTACATTGTGAGTTAGCTGTTACAGGACTGTATCGATGAAGCCAATGACAGTGCAAGTTGGTGGGAAGATAGCTCAAACATTACATTTACCTGTTTACAAAAGTTCTTTTTTTTTCCAAGTAAAAATAGGTGATCACTAAATTAACGTGCCTAGTTTGTAGAAAGTAAACTGAAAGGCTAAGGAGAGGCTGCTTTAAGGTTGATAGTATATATCTTTAACTTAGCACGATTTACCTTCAAGTGATATAATACACATATAAGAACCATACAGTAGTCTATTTTAATTTCTCTCCTCCTGAACTTTCTGCTGTGTTATTTACATTTTCCTCTACATACGCTGTAAAACCTACACTACATTGTTCTTATTTTTATTTAAACACTCGATTGTCTTTTAAAGATATTTAGATAATAAGGAAAAAGATTTTCGATATTTACCCATGTGGTGCTCTTCATTTCTCTGTGTCGATCCGTATTTCCACCTGGTATCATTTTCCTTCTGCCTAAAGGACCTCTTAACCTTTCCTGTAGTGCAGGTCTGCTGGTAATGAATTCCTGAAGCTTTCGTATGTCTGAAAACAAAACCTTTACTTCACCTCTGTTTAGAAGGATACTTGTGCTGGTTATGGAATTCTAGTTAACAGATTTGATTTTTTTTCATGCAGTGCTTTAAAGATGCTCTCCTGCTGTCTTGCTTGCATTTTTTTTCGGTGGGAAGTCTGCTGTCATCCTGTATTCATTCTCCCTTTGGCCACTTTTAAGATTTTCTCTGTCATTGATTCTGAGCAATTTGATTATGATGTTCCTTGGTGTAGTTTTCTTCATGTTTCTTATGGTTTGGAGTTGATTGAACTTATTGGATCTGTGAGTTTATAGTTTTTATCAAATTTGGGAAAATTTTGGCCATTATTTCTTCAAATACTTTTCTCTGTTCTGCCTTCCATCTCTTCTCTCTGAAGCTGATCTTTGACTGGCTCAGGAGGCAGTGTATGTGTCCAAATTTGCTGGGGGAAAAAGCATATGTAGTTTTTTTGTTTTGTTTATCTTAGGTCCAGGAGCCAACCCAGGGCATTCTTGTTGGGGCTGCAATGGCAGAAGGGAGCCCAGTGGGGGCGCCCTCCCAAGGCACTATTTCCCACGCTGACTACCCAGTCCTCTGGCTGTTGATGTCATAAGAAACACCGCAGTCCCAATGCCTCCCCAGGTCAACAGTGACTCCATGGGGGGCCGTGTGTGGGAGCCTTTCTTCCTCATCTCCCTGGTTGGGGCAGTAGGGGCTGTGGTAATGTACGTCCAGAAGAAAAAGCAGGTGGATCGGCTTCATCATCACCTGCTCGCCGTGTGCAGCTACAGCCCTGCTGAGAAGCTACACAAGGTTGAGCAGGAGCTCCTCTCTGGCGTGGGAAAGGTGGTACATGGCTGGCAGAGTGGCTACCAGCTCAAGCAAATGCTCTTGCTGCTGTCAAGAGACGACCTGACCCCCTTACCCTGATCTTCATAACTTTCTGGGCCTGGAAGACCCTGTGAGCTGCTGCTTCCCCCTCCAGCTTGCACTCATCCAGCGCCCCCTGCCGGATACTGGGTGTCCATTCCTCCTCCCACCCGTTCCCAGCAGCATCTGTTTCGTGAGCCCCAGCAGAGCAGCCAGTCCCCCCCTTCACCTCACTCCCCTCTAGGCCTTCAGTCTTTGTGGACTCTAAGCCCACCACACGCTCCCAGGCGCTAATGGGAAGTTTTCCTTCTGAAGTGGAAGGCTGGCCAAGAGACAGAGCTCTGCCCTTTCTACGGGCATCACTTTCGCTAGCCCTCCCTGCCTTTGCTTTGGAGTTGTTTCCATGGTGATAGGGCCTGATGTATAATATTCAGTATATATGTTTTGTAAATAAAGCATTTTGTGGAAAAAAGATCTTAGAGTAAGATAGGTTTTGGAAAAACATATAAATAACATGTAAACAGCAGCCATCAAAAAGAGAGGAGAAAAGAAGAAAAATGATAGATACATATGAAAGCAGAAAATGTTTAAACACTGGCAAAAAAAAAAAAAAAGAAAATACCCTAAACAAAATCAAAAGATAAATGACAAAAAGAGAGAACACATATGCAACACAGGTAACAAAGAGCTAATTACCTTAATACACAAGAGAACATTTACAAATAGATAAGATAAAGATAGAAAGAAAAAGGAAGAAAGAAAGAAAAGAAGAAAGGAGCAAAGATGTAAAACGGTAGTTCACAGAGAAAAATGGCTGAGAAACATGTAAATGTGCTCATCATTACTAATTTTAAAGACATGCCCATCGCATATACCATTCCCCCCTGCCCCACCCCAAAAGTTTAGCAGAGATTAAAAACTTGGAAGTGACCCACCCTTAACATTTGCAGGGTTAAAGCAACAATACAAATGCAACAAACAAACTACAAGTAAACCATCAAATATTTTTTTCTCTTACCTTAACTAATATATCTCATTCATAATCTGAAAGGCCAGGTTCAAGTTTAGACTCCTTACACTCCTCAGACTTCTGCACCAAAGATGGCACCCAGCCCCTAGTTCATAGCTGCCCCTTCTTTTCCCACCCCAGCTCCATCCTCCACTGTGAGATGCCTTACGCTGTGTGTGTGTGTGTGTGTGTGTGTGTGTGTGTGTGTGTGTGTACGTACATCCAGCCCACACATCCAAGCTCCCTCTACACTCCATATATGGTTACCCCTTGGCCACCTTAGGGCCTAAGGATGAGTGTATCAGCCATATGCATTCTGGAAGATGGATCTGGGAAGAGGCCTATGCAGTCCCCAGAGGTAGGCTTAGGGCTCTTTGGGAAAGAAATTCTAGGGTCTCAGATACCCAGAGCATGGTCAAGAAGGGGGAGGGGTGCAGGCTTTAGGTGGGCACACCCCCTTGACCCAATACAGCCCATGCCCTGTGCGAAGGTCACCACCAGAGGAGAGCCAGAATGGAGCTTTCTACAGCTTGGGGCCCATGGCAGGGATCCTCTGGCCCTGGTCCTAGGGCGGTGCTAGATATAGGGAAATAGGCAGATTCATACAATAGTTGTTTCAGTTAAATTTGAGGGAGAGAGTAATTTGGCAGTATCCTCTAAAATTCAACCTGGCAGTTCCATTTCTAGTAATGAATCATCTAGAGTTATCTGTAGAAGTGCCCAATGGCGTATGCACAATTATGTTCCCTATAACACTATAAAGTCGGAAGGCTGCAAACAATATAAATATCTAACAGCAAATGGGTAACTAAATTATGGTACACTCATGCACTGAAATATATTCTGCCACCATTAAATAGGTTAGGCTGGTGTGAAAGGTCTTCAATATATATTTTTAAGTGAGAAAAGCAAATTAATATTTATGTAGTGTGACCAACTGTGTGTGTGTTATGCTTACATTCGTTAAAAAATTTTCCAGAAGGAATTACAAGAAACTATTACAAGTAACTACCTCCGATTAGAAGGGCAGGGATTGATGGGGGGCAGTTTTTACACCTCTGTCTGTCTGACTTCGTTGTCAGTGCATTTAGTACTTTCATAATTAAAACAATAACAAAAACAGTACTCTAAAATTTCCCAGATGAATCCAATAACAACCTTGCCTCAATCAGTGACAGCAACTGAGAATCCGTCACATGCAGGCAGTGTGTAGGCACTGGGCAGCACAACCAAGAATCTTCTCTCCAGTTCAGTGGAATTTTGTTCAGCCATTTGCTGCCAGTTTTTTCTCCTTCTTCATTTCTAAGGTGGCAGGAACCCTACAGAAACCCTGGAGAAAATATGTCACATAGGTGCTTCCTTTGTAGATTTCCCTAGAAGTCTGCCAGCTGGGCAGCAATGGGTCAGCAGCCCCTGGTTCACGCACAAGGCCCTGCAGGTTTAGGGACAAACTCTGGCCCTGACCTGGCCTAGTCTCATTGACGTGGGCAGTGGATCAGAGGGCTTTTCTGTTACTAGGAAAACAACTTAAAGTCAACCCTTCCCAGCACTAAGTAAACATCAACACCCCCAATTCTGAGAGAGGCCCAAAGAGATGATCTCTACCCAGGCATGAAGTCCTTCATGGCTAGCTCTTGATCATTGATTTGGGAGCTCCTGGACCTCAGGGACCAGATTGGATTAATCTCTGTACCACAGGCACGTAGATGATGCTGTACAAATGTTTGCTGAATTGATGTCGGGCCTATCCCCTCTCCCGCCACATGACACCTCCTCTCCAAAGAGCTGACTGTTCCTGAGCTTCATTCCTTTGGTTTTGGAACACTCAACTCCTAAAGGTGGGCCATTCTCTTGAGGAAGCTGCACTATGCCTCTGGGAAAACTCACCAAGGGAGGAACTCTTGATGATTTGCTCACTTTAATATGACACTTTATTCTAGAAAATTTAGAAAATAAAAATTACTAGTCAAATGAGATTAAAATTATATTTCCCTCCACCTTCCTGCTCCAACAGAAACCTCCGTGGAACATACTCCCCTTGTGGATTGCCTGCCTTCATATTATATATCCATTCCAGGTGCCCACTTTCCTCAGCCTTTTTATTCCCTCACTAACATCTGCTGGGGCGACTCAGGTGTGTCCACTACAGCACTCAGCGTTGGCTATCACTGTCTCCAGGCTTCTAGGAGCCACCCTACAGCCTGCCTCATCCCCTGGGGTCCTTGCCAGGATGTTAAACCCATCATCCTGAGAAAGTGCCCCCAAGTCAGCTCTTGCTTAGCCGGTCTTATATCCCAGCCCCATAGATCAAGCACTGTTTCCTAAGCAACCAGCTGTGTTTGCTTAAGAAGCTGAGGCCCCGGACTTCCTTGGTGGTGCAGTGGTTAAGAATCTGCCTGCCAATGCAGGGGACATGGGTTCGAGCCCTGGTCTGGGAAGATCCCACATGTCGCGGAGCAAGTAAGCCCGTGTTCCACAACTACTGAAGCCCATGCACCTAGAGCCCGTGCTCCACAACAAGAGAGGCTTGAGCACCGCAACGAAGAGTAGCCCCCGCTTGCCACAACTAGAGAAAGCCCATACGCAGCAACAAAGACCCAACGTAGTCAAAAATAAATAAAGAAATGTTTGAAAAAAAAGAAGAAGCTGAGGCCCATTTGGTAATGAGCTACCTTGTATTTCCATTGTCTCCTCACTTCCCTTTTCCCCTTATTCTTACTTCCTTGGAACCCAGTACCTTTCCCCAGTAGAGATTTAGCATGCAAGCTTTGCCTCGGGCTCCTTTTTCTGGGGAAACAGGGCTGAGGCCAGGATCTTCGTGAATTCACCTGTTCTGAGAAGAGGAGAGCTTTTCTTCCTGGCCCTTGCCCTGGGGAGTTCCCAGAGCAAGTCCATCTAGCCTAGGGATGAAAGCAGAAAACCCAACTTTCATGGAAAGATATAAAACGTTAGGAAGAGGTAACATAAAGGTTAAATAGACATTTAACAGTTTCAAAGTTTAGTCGCTCTCTCTAATATCACAGCATTTTTTCATTGAAAACAGCTTGAGGATGGTACTTAGCCAAGGCATCCCCAGGCAGCAGAGGGGAGTAAAGGAGAGGGGCAGAGAATACCATATGCTTACTTGGTTCACCATCTGTAGTGTATTTCTCCTTTTCTCATGGTCCATGATGCTCCAGATCCTGACAGAAGTATGGCGAATCAGTGTGTTGGGGAGGATCGGGAGGTGGGGGAGGGAGTATGGGAACCTGTTTCAGAATTTTTAAAAGGTTTTAGTGTTTAGAAGAGCTGCATGGCAAGGAAGAAGGAGGGGAGGGTTCGTTAGACAAAAACTGGTAACCGCCACACCCAGGTTCGTTAAGTGTCCAAAATCACAGGCTTTATTTTGCATACAAAGTCAACCCAAGACCCTTTCCAAGAACGTTTTTGTAGTCAGTAAGGGAGGAGAGGACCTGTAGAAGAGATAAGACCCCATCATGCCCGGCAGGAGAGAGAGAGAGGTAGATCGTGTGGTCATAAATTGGCAAACTTTAACATGGCTGTTCGGAGGGTCTCTGGTGACATACCTTTGAAAACTTCAGTATATTTGTCTAGCAAAACATTAAGAGTCTATTCTGTTGTTGAGGCTCTCCTTTTCTTCAACTACTACCATGAAGCAATGTCTCATTATGGAGAGGCTCATTTGTTCATCATACTCAACCAGAAGTGACCAGAAGTCCAACATCAAATGATAAATCCGTCTTTATGTCTCATTCCTGAATCTTGAAACCAATCATTTCTACTGGGACTCAACTCTGTTTGAAAAAGATAAAAGAACCAAAGGGAAACAAGGGGTCCAAGCAAAAGCAATTCAGATTAAACTTTCACTTAGCATAAGATGTCCCTGACTCGACATCATGGTCCTCAAGGCCAGAAGAATGAAGAAATACAAGCAAGACAAATGAGAAGGGGTCCATGCCCTGAGAGAAGGCAGGAAAACAGCAGTTACCGGAGGAAGTGAATGCCAGAAAGATGGCTCTCCAGCCTGGCTGCATATTGGAACCACCCAGGGAGCCTTAAAAAAAATGCTGTTGCCTGGTTACCACTCCCAGAGACTCTAATTTAATTGGTCTAGGGTATGGCCCGGTTGTCAGAAATGCTAAAAGCTTCCCAAGGTGATTCTAATGTCAGCTCAAGGCTGAGAACCAGTGTTCTGGAGGAAAGATACTTCTGTTCTTGATTCTGTTTACTTGTCTCCATCTGTTACTCTCCCCCATTACCAAGCCAAACTTGGGTCAGCTCGCCCATGCACAGTGAAGCCAATCTAGTGAAGAAACAAGTGAAGGGTTGTGGTGAAGGAAACTGCAGTGTTTATTGCAGGTCACCAAGCAGGGAGTCCAAACAGCTAGTGCTTAAAAGACCTGAACTCCCCCATGGCTTTCAGGGAAAGGTTTTTAAAGACAGGGTGAGGAAGGGGGGTTTGGGAGGTACATGATCAGCTCATGGACATTCTTCTGATTGGTTGGTGGTGAGGTAATTGAGAGCCAACATCATCAACCTTCTGGTTCCAAGCAGTCTGGGGTCTACATGCTTGTGGTCAGCATAGGGTTAACTTCTTCCACCTGATGGGGGTTTTGGTAGCTGTCAAACAGCTCAAAGGATATGGCTCAGGATATTAGCTATAGCCCTTGAGATGGAACTAAAGGTCCTTGACTTTGTTTAATGGCTAAACTATTATTATTTTGTCTTCCTTGACTGTTTCCCTTTGTTTTTGTATTTTCTCATTTCTCCAATTAAATTTACTCTTTGGAACTCAGGGAAGGCCTAGGAGGCTAAAGTTTTCTACAGACCAGAGGCAGGCGGAGGACATGGGGTGGGGGGTTCTGTCCCAGGAAGGTCCCAGAGGATCCTGCTCAGTTACACTACCTGTTCTTAAGAGTCTTTCCCCCTTGCTGTTGGTCAAGGCAGCTTGCCCAGAGCTCAGAGGGGTTGTGCTGACTGCTCAGGTCAAGGAGCGGAAGTCGGCTCTGGGGTGTACCCTCCTGCCTACTAGTGCAGGGACTCAGGCCCAGCCTCCCAGCCTCCAGCTTTCCTCTGCCACACAAGTAGAAAAATTTTCCACTCTCCTGGCAGCGTGCTGCCTACAAAACAAAGCTTGGGGAAGAGTGCCTTGAGTAGTCCAGAAAGTTCCACTAGGAAGAACTACATGGCAGAGGGCAATTTGAGATCTATGCAACCATAATTCTCTTCAGTTCCTTTTCAGTTTACATCTAGTCAAGAAAAGCCCTCAGCATGGAAGGTTGAGGGTTCTTTCCTCGTAGAAAAGTCCACACCCATAAGAGTGGTCTGCTGCAGTGGTGGGCTGAGCAGGTAAAACTGGTAGGCTCATTATGCCTTGAAAAGTGAATCAATATTCTTTCAGGTTAGGACAGACTATTTCTGCTGAGACCCATTTGGAAAAGTGAAAAGCTCTTTTGGAAGGGAACAGCAGTTTCTACAGAATTCTACATTCTAGTGAAAAGTAAAAGGCTATAGCTTTCACTTCCTGGAGACCTGATTAACCTTTAAAAAAAAATAAATGGGATCCTTCTTAATTTATCTCAACTGGAAATCAGCCATAGATATCAGAGGCGGAAGACTTAAGTGTTTTTTCTTTAAAACAAAATGCAATTGGGCCATCAGATCATAGTGCTGTCAAATCTGGCACACGTGAAATGCTTGGTAAAGGTAGTGTGTATTATCCAGAGCTGGTATTGGCTAGGCAAACCATCAAACAGAGGCCATGCAACTTGATTTTTGAGCAAGTGTGAGGACCATACCTGAAAAGCCAATTGTTACTAGGAGTTTAGAAAGGACAGCCTGCCTGTGGGGTAGGGAGAGCAGCAAGGGGGAGGATTGCCACATTTTGTTTCTCTTCTCTCTAGGAAGCCAGACAGGGCCCTAAGCCTGGAGCAGTGATCTCAACCCTTAGTGTGCAACAGAATCACCCCCAGTTTCTGATTCAGTGGGTCTGGGGTGAGGCCTGAGAACTTGCATATCTAACATGTTTCTGGGTGATGGAGATGCTGCCGGTCTGGGACCACACTTTGAGACTTACTGGCTGGGAGGAGGAGAAGCTGAAAAGAAGGTCGTGCCATAATGCTGGAAAACCCTCTGCTGGAACTAGTCCCAAAAGGCTGTGCCCCTGGAAACCAGACTGGGAGCAACTTTTTTCTTAACTTGCAAAAAATAGATGGCTTATTCTTTCACCTGAGAGTGACTCAAACAATCGCCATGAGAAGCTTTCTGTCTTGCTAGAAGAAAATTCGGTTAATAACATCTCTTTATGATGATGACTTAAAACACCATTTCTAGCATCTCCATCTGGGCCACTGCTGTCCAAAGCCTTTCTGCCTCATCTTCCCACCCCACCTCCAGCGCACACTGGTGGCCTGACAGAATCTCAGAATGTCTTGGTGAACAGCTCTGTGAGATTTTATTAGCACTGAGGGATAAGCAGGAACCTTAACCCCTGTTTTGTCACTAAGTAGCCACATTACTTCTCTCTCTCTGGGCCTTGGCTTCCCCATCAATAAAAGGAGGGTTTTCAACAAGGTAATAAGAAAGAAAATGACAGTATTTTGATATTTATAGTTTACTTGGCACTTGCATACATATTATCTCAGTTAACCCCTGTGAAATAATTTTTATTCCCTCCCCATTTTTCACAGAGAAAGAGAATTGGAGAAGCACAATAATTTTAAGGACCAATATTAAAAATGGCCACATAGAAAATTCTGCAAAAACGAACATGGAAGACACAGTCCCTTATGTCACTCAGTGTCCCTTATGTAACAATTTATGTGAAAAATTCCTCCTAAAATTAAGTGCCTGATAAATATGTCCCTCCAAAAGACATAATATGCATCATTTTACAGGACAGAATCAACTTCCTAACTCTTCATATTTTTCTTCTGTTTCAGCTGCCAGAAAGCTTAGAGCTAATTATGCCAAGATTATAACAACCATTTAAATCTCAAATTCCTGGTAACATTATCTCTCACATCCTCTAAATCCTAATGCCTAAATGTTTTCTTACATAGATTATCTGTGATTAGCGTGACAGTGTAATTCACCATCTAAGTGCGGCCCTTTGCAGAGTGAAAGAGAACACCATGAATAATTATGCCCAGGTGACAGATGTAAACCAGGACTGTTTCCGGCAAACTGGGATGGGTGGTCACCCTACCTATGGTTGGAAATAGACTTGGCAAAAATTATATACAAAAAACACTCAATTTGACCTTGTAAGTGTGGCAGTTTGGGGTCTCATTAAACTCAATAAAGTCACATAAAAATGAAAATAGATTATAACTCATAAGAAAAAACAGCAACTAATAGGTTCTAAATATACTTGCGAGACTGGGAAGAGAGAGGGCGTAGTGCTGAGGATGGACACTTCTCCCTTCAAGCATCTCCAAACCCTTCATTTCCTAAAGCCTCTGCCTCCTAAGCCCCACGGGCGTCACATCCTGTGGCCGGTGGCACCTCTACAATTCCTTATAGGAGGGTCTTAAGCAAGGTCGTCTGTTTAGAAGGGAAAGGGGGAAGGAGGGCTTTAAGCCGAACAGTGTAGCACTTTACTGAAGATTGTGGATTTTCCATCTCAAAGAATGGGGTGGTGTTGATGAAGTTGGTGGAGCCCTGAAAAGTCACAGTCACCAGGCAGTCCCACTGCCTCACAAGGGCAAGCCACCCAGTATTTGCCTGCTCACACACTCCCCACCACAACCCCTGCCGAAGACAGGACTGACTGATTGGTCATGGCAGGACCATGGAGACATAGATGGAGGCCACCCGAGGATTGGTGCGTTCAACCAGGTGCCCTGGTTCATACCCAGACACATTGCTTGATGCCTTTTCCACCTTCCGCTTCTCCAGTCACAGAAGTGTAACTGAACAGGTCTTCCACAAACAGACCCCCCCCCCCATGTCCTCTGCCTGCCTCTTGTCTGTAAAAAAACCTTAACCTCCTAGGCCTTCCCCAAATTCCAAAGAATAAATTTAATCAGAGAAGTGAGAAAATGCAGAAAGAAAGGAAAACAGTCAAGCAAGACAAAATAATAATAGTTTAGCTATTAAACAAAGTCAAGGATCGTTAGTTCCTCCTTGAGGGCTATAGATAATATCCTGAGCCATATCCTTTGAGCTGTTTGACAGCTACCAAAACCCCCACGAGGTGGAAGAAGTTAACTGCATGCTGCCCACAAGCACGTAGACCCCAGACCAGTTGGAATCAGGAGGTTGATGATGTTGATTCCCAATTACTCACCAACAACCAATCAGAAGAATGTCCACGAGCTGATCATCCACCCTTTTCTCTCACCCTGTCTTTAAAAACCTTTCCCTAAAAGCTTTTGAGGAGTTCGGGGCTTTTAAGCATAAGCAGCCTGGACTCCATGCTCGGTGTCCTGCAATAAACACTGCAGTTTCCTTCACCACAACCAGGTGTCAGTGGGTTGGCTTTACTGTGCACAGGTGAGCTGACCCAAGTTTGGTCTGGTAGCAGAGGCAGGTGAGCTTGTTTCAGCCAGGTGAGTCAGGGGTGAGGGGTGGGCTGAGTCTTGGGTGTTAACAAAAGAGGGGCAGGTGTGTTTGGACAATGAGCAGGCCTCAGAGGCCAAATGTGCACGGTTGGGCTCCCTGGAGCTCAAGAATCCCCTCTGTCCTTCCTCCTCATCTCTCTAACAAGTCCAGTTAAAGTCAGCCCCTCTCGGTTCACTGCCGGGCTGGCCCCCGGAGCCTCACCTCGGTTGCGGAAAGCCGCTGCGTCCCTTCCAAGAACCAACACTAGAGGTCGCCTTTCTCCAGCGTCAGGCAAGTTGGCGCGGAAGGAGACGGCCCAGCTTCTGCTTAAATTGCACGTTGGTGGGCGGGCCCAGTGGCCCCGATTCCGGGCCAGTTCCCGGACGTCACGCGTCCCAAGTGGGAAGGCGTGGTTCCGGCCTGAAGAGGAGGCTGAGCCACGAAGCTCTGAGGAGATGCAGCGCTGGGTTGAACAGTGAGGTGTGAGCAGGTGAGGAAAAGACCAAATCCGGGTAGAAATACTTTGCACAAGAGATGAAACTTCCAGGAGCAACAAAAGCCCGTGCAGTCTGAAGAGCCCATGAGGTAAAGTGTGTGTGTGAATTTTAAAGTGCTACCCACACCCTTTTAAGTGGCCTGTTATTCTCTGCAGATATGGACACTGTGTAAGGGAGGCCCAGGTGTCCCATAAAGGCCGTCTTGGGCCAGGGCTCACAGGAGGGCCCCCAGCCTGGCTTGCCCCTTGTGCTCTCTCCCCCTTGTGTGGCTCTCTCCCCCTTGTGCTCTTCTTGGCCAAGGTTTTCCCAGAGACCTAGTTTTCTGTGTAAAAAGGGAGGGTAGCTTGCAAAAGGCAATTCTACAATCTTTAGTTTTCTGGTCACAGCCGTTTTTAGCTGGAAGCCGGCAGGGCTGTTTCTGTGAGTAGTTGGGAGCTGAGGTTCAGGGAGGTTAAATACCTTGCTGGGACTAGACTAGGACTCCCACCTGCTTACTCCAAAGCGGCACTCCCTCACTGCCCCGGCTGCCTCTTCTCACTGGAGAGCTACTAGAGCTGAAAAGAAAACTGCCTGGGCTGGAAAACTTTAATCTCGGCAAGGGCCTCAAAACAAAACCAAAACAGAAAACGAACAGAAGCAAGCATACCTCTGGGCCCTGTGAGCAGTCCCTCAGTCCCTGAGGCAGTGCCAAACTAACATCCACCAGCCCTCGACTTGAGGCTTCGGGATGGACAAAAAGGTCAGCTGCCTGCCTCTATACTGTAGAGTGCTATAGCACCCCAAGTGATTCTTCCTCCAGACCATATGGCAGAGCTCAGGTGGGGTGGTTATGCACCACCTGTGCTCCGTGCGTCCCAAATGAAGTGCAGCCGTTGGTGTCTTCAGTTGGAGAAGAGATAGGAGATGTTTCCACATAAAGCCCAAGGGAGCCGGGCAGGTCCACAAATATGGCACATGGCGGCCCCTCCTCTTCCCGTTGGGAGGAACAGCGCAATCCATTGCCCACATGTAAAGTGACCTAGAGGTCCTCCCTCGACAGACCATCCAAGCCAGGCATCCTCAGGGGCCACGAGTCATGCTGATTTGTGGCACATAATGAAGGTCTGTGTAGTGGCAGAACCAGTGTTTAATGTACATGTGAATTTACTCACCCGGCTGAGCACTAGCTCTCTCTCTTGCTAGAGTGTGAGCATCTTGAGGACGATTCACTTAGTGTGGCAATTCACTTAGATGTGTCTCTCCCACAAGCCTGGACACAAGGCAGATGGGTGCTTTAGGGAGTACTCTTCCAATCCAACCGCTTCTTAACCTCACTGCAGAACTGAATTAAGCTGCTTCTCTTGGGAGAAATTGTTATTCCGGAACACAGGGAGGATCCTTGGATGTAACAAGTCAACATTTTGAAACACGAAAACCATCAAAAGGCGTCTGTTTATTATTATTTTTAATTAACTCCTAAAGAAAGAGCCCTTCATAAACGGTTCTGAGTGTCTACCAAGAGCACATGTTGTCATATTTCTTCTCTGTTTCTCTCTCAAGAACCCAAAATTTTTTTTTCCCCAAGAGAGTGCCTTCCTCGATGTGTTTCACCACCCTTGAGAAACTGGATTGTGCCAGAAGGGAGGGAATCCTTGAGAACAGGCTGTTAATTCCACTCTTCTCGACTTTGACTTGACTTTTCTTTAAACTGTCAGGGAATAAGACAAAATATCCCTCAGATTTTTATGTGTTTTCCTTGCTGGTGGATATAAGTAAGATTTCTTCTACGTATTGCCAAAATGTCCCCAAGCTCCAGCCTGTGGCTACAAGGAAGGTCATGTTAACATAAAAGTCACATTTTAATTTTCTGTCGCCTACACCCACCTGATTGAGGATCTCAGCCCACCCCGCCAGCATCTCCCACCACCCCCACTCATTTCTGGGAATCCCCTGAGTGGTAGACCTGTTTAAGGTCAGCTCCATCACGCACTGCCCTCCAGCCACTGTTCACGCTCCTGCCCCAGGGCTTCATGGCTTTCTGGCTTCATCACCCAACCAGACAGATCCCAGAAAGGATTCACCAGGCATGACCACTCTGCTAAATCAGTTCTGCACCAAAATAAACATAACCCCCAAATGACCCCTTTCTCAGGACTTTGCCCGGAAAAAAAGGAGTTTAACCCATTTAACTGCATAAGCTTAACTGAGTAAGATTATACGTGGGGAACCCAGAAAATGAGTTAAATTTGGAGGAGATAGAATCTAGGGTAAATTTTCTTTCTTCTCTTTTGCTTTCTATTACAATTGATTGCATTTTTCATTTTCTTCCAAGATCTGTTAGTGTGAGATGATTATTTGATGATGAAATGATTCATTCAAATAAGTGATCCTATGCATGACATCAGCATGATAATCAGGCCTCATTTCCTTGGAACTGGGCTATCCGTCCTTGTCCCCGGCCACTTTCAGTCTCTTTAAACGATTTAACCTAGGCTTACAACCTGCTGGCTGCTGCTTTTCAAAACTCTCATTCTGGCCACAGTCGTTATTTTTAAAACATGTTTATAAAGTTGAAGGTCACGTGGCAATTAAGCCTGCAGGGAATGCTTAGATTTGATACAGTTGCCAGGGAAAAAAATATACCTCTCTTTCCTGTTGTTTCCACCTCTTGCCTGCTCGAAATAGGATTTGCATCTCTGTGGGTGGGTTATGGTTAGTTCCAACCTAATCATTTTTCCCTGCCTCAGAAATCTTTATCTTTTGTCATGAATCTTTTCAAGGAGAAGGTTGTCACTGACAATTGTTTCTCTTCCCCACCAGCGGGAAGGGCATGACTGTCATCCCACCTGCCAGTGTCTGAGTCCCTCTGTTTCAGAGGCAAGAGGCTCTCCCGGATGTCTCTTTGTTCTTTCTTAGTTCTCAGACTGATCAGGCTGCTATCCCAAGGGAACTGATAGAGCCTTGGGGTTAGTGATACATGTGCCCCTGGATTAGAGGCATTTGCCTTAGGGGAAACACAGAGACCCCTCTCATGTTAGGGTATTTTCCCCCAGCCTTTCCTTACAAAAACAAAGGGGACCATCTGGACCAGCCATTTCTAACTGAGAATAATGTAATAATTCTAGACACACAACAGTCTCCCCCCAAACCTAGTCTCATGCCCTGATAATGGAAGTATTAATCACTAATGTTCATTAAGTACTTGCTATGTGCCAGGTGCTATACTAAGCGTTGTACATGTATTATTTCATTTAAGCCTCGTAACAGTCCCATGAAGTAGCTAATGGTATTATGCCTGCTTTACAGTGAAGCACACACTGGGAGCGTTGTCAGAAATAAATCTTTTTGGCTTCACAATTCTGATGCAAAAATTGGTCCCAGGTGGGTTGTCCTAAGACTCAGGGTGGTGGCAGTAGTCATCCTGACCATGTGTTAGCCACGCACGTGAAGCGTTTTCCACAACAGCAAGGAGTTGGGGGGCCGGAGAGGGCCGTTGCCTGATCCTTCTTAGACCCAAGAATAGTTCCAGTTGCAGACGGGCTGGCTTTGTTATCAGAAAACTCACTTAGGAGCTGAATACACCCCTCCTAGGATCACTGGCCTTTAATTTTCAGGGACCTGTGGAGAGGTTAGGCAGGAACTGTTGGATGACCCTGGCCCAATCTTTAGCCCATTTTAAAATCAGGTTGGCTGTTTCCTTATTGTTGAATGTTAAGCATTCTTTGTATATTTGGGGGAAATATTTTCTCCCATTCTGTGACTTGTCATCCTCTGAACAGTGTCTTTCACAAAGCAGAAGTTTTTCATTTTAATGAAGTTTGACTTATCAAATTTCTCTTTCATGTTGTACCTAAAAAGTCATTGCCAAACCCAAGATCGCTTAGATTTTCTCCTATGTTATCTTCTCAAAGTTTTAAAGTTTTGCATTTTACATTTACATCCATGATCCATTTTGAGTTAATTTTTATGAAAAGTGTAACGTCTGTGTCTAGATTCATTTTTTTACATGTGAATGTCCAGTTATTCCAGCACCATTTATTGAAAAGACTATCCTTTCTCCACTGAATTGCCTTTGCAATTCAATTTGTCAAAGATAAATTGACAACATTTATGTGGACCCACTTCTTTTTTATCATCTCACTTGCTTTTATTATTTTTTTCTAGCTTTACTGAAGTATGATTAACAAGTAAATATTGTATATATTTAGGTTGTACAATGTGATTTTTTAAGGTGTACAATGTGATGATTTTTTTTTTTTTTTTTTTGCGATACGCGGGCCTCTCACTGCTGTGGTCTCTCCCGTTGCAGAGCAACAGGCTCCGGACGTGTAGGCTCAGCGGCCGTGGCTCACGGGCGCAGCCGCTCCGCGGCATGCGGGATCCTCCCGGACCGGGGCACGAACCCGTGTCCCCTGCATCGGCAGGTGGACTCTCAACCACTGCGCCACCAGGGAAGCCCCAATGTGATGATTTAATATATGTATACATTGTGAAATGATTACCACAATCAAGTTAACTAACACATCCATCACCTCCCATAATTACCTTTGTGTGTGTGTGTGTGTGTGGTGAGAACACTTAAGATTTACTCTCTTAGCAAATTTCAAGTATATAATACAGTATTAACTATAATCACCATGCCATACATTAGATCCCCAGAAATTATTCATCTTATAACTAAAAGTTTGTACACTTTAACCAACATCTCTCCACCTCCCCCTATCCTACCCCCAGCCCCAGCCCCTGGCAACCACCATTCTACTTTCTGGTTCTATGACTTCAACTCTTTCAGATTCTACATATAAATGAGAACACACGTCTTTCTGTGTTTGACTTATTTCACTTAGTGTAATGTCCTCCAGTTTCATCCATATTGTCACAAATGGCAGAATTTCTTTTTTCATGCCTGAATAATATTCCATTGAATATATATATATATATATATATATATATATATATATCACATTTTTTTTATCCATTCATCTGTCAACAGACACTTAGGTTGTTTCCATATCTTGACTATTGTGAATAATGCTGTAATAAACATGGAGTGCAGATACTTCTTTGAGATACTGATTTTATTTCTTTTGGGTGTATACTCAGAAGTGGGATTGCTGGCTAGCCAAAGCAATCTTAAGAAAGCTGGAAGAATCACACGTCCTAATTTTAAACTATATTACAAACCTATACTAATCAAAACACCATGGTATTGGGATAAAAACAGGCACACAGACCAATAAAACAGACAAGAGAGCCCAGCAATAAACCCTCGCATATGTGGTCAACTAATCTTTGGGAAGTGCACCAAGAATACAAATGGGGAAAAGATAGTCCTTGCAATAAATAGTGTCGTGAAAACTGGATATCCACATGCCAAAGAATGAAACTGGACCCTTATCTTACACCATATACAAAGATTAACTTGAAAGGGATTAAAGACTTAAGTGTGGGTTTATTTCTGGGCTCCACATTTTGTTCCATTGATCTATGTGTCTACTCTTTCACCAATACAAGACTGTCTTGATTATTGCAGCTTTATAGTAAGTCTTGAAGTTAGATAGTGTCCATCCTCTGACTTTGTTCTTCTTCAATGTCGTGATGGCTATTCAGAGTATGGACAGGATTTTGATAGGTAGAAATGGAGGTGAGAGCACTCAGGAGAGGGAACCGAG
Organism: Phocoena sinus; assembly: GCF_008692025.1. NCBI lineage: Eukaryota > Metazoa > Chordata > Mammalia > Artiodactyla > Phocoenidae > Phocoena > Phocoena sinus. The sequence goes on along the minus strand of NC_045766.1, from coordinate 71,571,683 downwards.
CAAAGGTTCAATATAGGGAAGGGGGAGATGCACTGGAGGACAGTGAGTAGTTCCAGTTGTCTGTACCCTAGCTTTATAAATGTAGTAAGACTGTGTTTCCTAGAAATGGATGCTTCCAGTCACAGGTAGCGTTGTGCTTTCCCATGGGAATTTGAGTACCCAGGCCTGGAGAGGAAGAGGGGAAGGAGACCTTAGAAACACTTGTGACTGGCTGTCAAGGGCATTTTGCCAGCCACGGAGACTGGATTTAATATTGTGAACTTTTGTTGATAACATGTCTAACTTTCAGTCTGATATAAGGACAGAGAGAGAGAGTCCCCAAAGGGTTTTCCTGGGCAGTTGGTGATACTTGGGAGAAGGCCCTGATTTGGAGTCAGGAGACCTGAGTTCTAGCTTGGGCTCTGCCATTTCTGACGTCATTATGTGGGACAGTTCACTTCCCCCTCTGTGTCCCAGCTCCTCCATCTCTACTGTGGGGTGATTAGAGGTACCCCATCAGATTCCCAGGGAAGAGATTATGAGAAGCAGTTAGGCAATGTGTATGTAAACTGTGAAGCACTACACAAGTGTATGCAGTTATGAAGGAGGGGATCCTTGAAGGAAAGGCACTGTAAGCCATGCAGCATATAGTCGTCGTGTTTCACTTTTCTGCTTCCTCTCCCAAGTAACAGAGCATGCATCTCATCAGTGGGTTTTCATAAGTAATTAGGAGCATCAGTGAGGATGCTCCATATACAGACCCAATCCTGCCCTAGATTTGCTTTCGTATATGTGTAAATTCCTGGAAGGCAAAGGACCTACCATTTTTCTGTATGCCCATGGTTCCTAGCACAGTGTCTTACATGTAGGAGGCATTCAGTGAGTACAACGTTGGCTTTTTAAAAACAAAACATAGTGGGCTTGATAGGTGTTTATATGATAACATTAGCTGGTCACAAGCTTAGCATGAATCAGGTGGTTAAAAAAGTATGTGTGCAATATTTAGTAAAGGAAAAAATGCACACATGCCATGACGCAGCCGTTCCAGTCACAGCTACTGACCCTAGAGAGACTCCCACACATGAGCACAAGGGGTCGTGATCGACAGTGTTCATCTCATCATTGCCTGTAATGGAAACAACCTAAATGCCCGTCGGACAGGGGCACGAATAAACACATTTTAGAAAATTCAATGGATTGCTGAATCACAGTTAAAATGAATCAAATCTCAAAAACTTAAGGTATAGAAAAATACATACAGTGTGTCACAATTTATCTGAAGCTGAAAACGTGTAAAACAATGCTAAGTACTGTTGATTCATACATTTAACCATATGAAAGCATACATGGGAAGGATTAATCACAGAGTTCTTTTTTTCATTTTTATTGAAATATAGTTGATTTAAACGCAGAGTTCTGATAATGGTTTCTCTAGGGGAAACAGGGAAGGGAGAGTGAAAGGGGTGAGGCTTACAATTGTAGCTGTACTATCTGAGGAAAGTGTGGCTTAAAAGGTGACTTTTGAAGTCTGCAGCAAATGTAGCATCATAGTATATTGCCAAAGCAGAGGGGTGGGTTATTAAGTGATTATTTTACTCAGTGCTTCTTATATACCTGATATATTTCACAACTTGAAAAGCCCTTTGTCAACAAGGGTTGGGAGAGCTTTAAATGAAGGTTAGGCTACCCTAATAAAAGCAGTGTGCCCCAAACTAGACACAGGATCAGTCTCTCAATTCCACCATGTGGTGGCACCACACTCCCCAGGGAACACTGACAAATCAGAGCCCAAGGGGTGGGGAGGGGGGGTGGGTTGGATGCTGGAGGGCTCAGGAACTTTCTAGTGTGAGGAAAGTTAAAGGAACAGGAAATGTTTAACTTGGAATAGAGAGGATTCAAAGGGACATAGGACCCCAGTCTTCAAATATCTCAAGTGGGGCAGAAAGCATCCTCCATACCCCGTGTGGTCCCACAGGAGCAAGTGGCATAGAAGCTGGGAGGGAGAGGGGCAGATCCCACTCACCCTCAGAGCCACAGCTGTGGGACTCTGGATGCCTTGCCCAGCAGTGATAAGGATGAGCAGCTGATCTTCCAGGCTCTGGGGATGCTGCAGGGGGCATTCTTGCTCTGTGTCAGAGGTTGGCTAGGTAACCTACAAGATCCTTTCTGTGCTGAGATCCTTACAAATTCAAATTTATATGAGTCTATAGTTGTAAAACATTACAACATTTATTTTTTAGTGCTGACATTCCAAAAGGTAACAATAATATTATTCTATCGTCATATCTTCTAGGAGTTTCTATTATTATTTTTAAGCTTTTTTTTTTTGGTTGCGCCAGGTTTCAGTTGTGGCAGGTGGGCTCCCTAGTTGTGGCTCACAGGCTCCTTAGTTGCAGCACATGTGCTCCTTAGTTGCGGCTCACGGACTCCTTAGTTGTGGCATGTGAACTCTTAGTTGCAACATGCATGTGGGATTTAGTTGCCTGGCCAGGGATCGAACCCACATCCCCTGCATTGAGAGGCGGACTCTCAACCACTGTGCCATCAGGGAAGCCCCTAGGTTCATCTGTTCTTGTATGTATCTGTAGTTCGTTCCTTTTTGTTACTGAGTAGTATCCCACTGTATGGATTTATCAGAGTTTGAAGTATTCACCACATAGATATTCATCTGTTCACCAGTTGATGGATATTAGAGTTGTTTCCACTTTGAGTCAGTAAGAATAAAGCTGCTGTGAACATTCATGTAGCAGGTCTTTATGTGGACATATGTTTTTATTTCCCTTGGGTAAATACCTCGGTGTGTGGAATTGCTGGGTCATATGATATGTGTGTATTTAACTTTATGAGAAACTGTCAAAGTGCTCTCCAAAGTGGCTGTGCTATTTTGCACTCCCACCAGCAATATCTGAGGCGTTCTGATGCTCCACATCCTCACTAACACTTTGTATGGTAAGTCTTTTTAATTTTAACCATTCTAGTGGGTCTATGGTGACATCTCATTTCAGTTTTAATTTATATTTTCCTAGTGACTAATGATGTTGAACATGCTTATTAGCTGTTCATGTAACTTTTTTGATGAGGTGTCTGTTCATTCTTTTGTCCATTTCTTTAATCGAGTTGTTTGTCTTCTTTAAGAGTTCTTTATGTATAAAGCATATAAGAACTTCATCAGATATATTTGCCAATATTTACCTCCCAGTCTGTGGCTTGTCTTTCATTTTCTTGACAATGTCTTTTTTTTCTGTTCTCTTTTTCTTTTAAGTTTTTAATTTAATTTAATTTAATTTTTATACAGCAGGTTCTTATTAGTCATCAGTTTTATACACATCAGTGTATACATGTCAATCCCAATCGCCCAGTTCATCCCACCACCACCACCACCCCTCCGCGGCTTTCCCCCCTTGGTGTCCATATGTTTGTTCTCTACATCTGTGTCTCTATTTCTGCCCTGCAAACCGGTTCATCTGTACCATTTTTCTAGGTTCCACATATATGTGTTAATATATGATATTTGTTTTTCTCTTTCTTACTTACATCACTCTGTATGACAGTCTCTAGATCCATCCACATGTCAACAAATGACCCAATTTTGTTCCTTTTTATGGCTGAGTAATATTCCATTGTATATATGTACCATACCTTCTTTATCCATTTGTGTGTCAATGAGCATTTAGGTTGCTTCCAAGACCTGGCTATTGTAAATAGTGCTGCAGTGAACATTGGGGTGCATGTGTCTTTTTGAATTATGGTTTTCTCAGGGTATATGCCCAGTACTGGGATTGCTGGGTCATATGGTAGTTCTATTTTTAGTTTTTTAAGGAACCTCCATACTGTCCTCCATAGTGACTGTATCAATTTACATTCCCACCAACAGTGCAAGAGGGTTCCCTTTTCTCCACACCCTCTCCAGCATTTGTTGTTTGTAGATTTTCTGATGATGCCCATTCTAACTGGTGTGAGGTGATACCTCATTGTAGTTTTGATTTGCATTTCTCTAATAATTAGTGATGTTGAGCAGCTTTTCATGTGCTTCTTGGCCATCTGTATGTCTTCTTTGGAGAAATGTCCATTTAGGTCTTCTGCCCATTTTTGGATTGGGTTGTTTGTTTTTTTAATATTGAGCTGCATGAGCTGTTTATATATTTTGGAGATTAATCCTTTGTCCGTTGATTCGTTTGCAAAATTTTCTCCCATTCTGAGGGTTGTCTTTTTGTCTTGTTTATGGTTTCCTTTGCTGTGCAAAAGCTTTTTTTTTAACATAACAAAAGACACCTTTATTGCTTTTGTCACTTAGGAAATTCTAAGGGTTTTAGAAGCTCTATGACTTTAATGGGGATAAAGACCAGATATATGTTTCTTATTATAAATCACAATATCACACAGCCCACTCAAAAGTTTCAGCCAAGGGCTTCCCTGGTAGCGTGGTTGTTGAGAGTCCACCTGCCGATACAGGGGACACGGGTTTGTGCCCTGGTCTGGGAAGATCCCACATGCCGCGGAGCGGCTGGGCCCGTGAGCCATGGCCGCTGAGCCTGCACATCCGGAGCCTGTGCTCCGCAACGGGAGAGGCCACAACAGTGAGAGGCCTGCGTACCGCCAAAAAAAAAGTTTCAGCCAAAGTAAATACTCAGTGCCTTTGAAGAAGAAAAGGATACCTGCATATTTAAATATTGCAGGCATTCAAGATTTCCTAGACTCTTGTTTCCTAGCCCTGGTCCTAAAATAGGTTTAAACTGAGTGTGTTCTTCCTCAGGACAGCCTGGTCTGATAATGGATGGGATGTTAATCACCCCATTGAACCATTCTCTAATTTGCTGGATCACATTCTTTGTTTATTCCTGTTTCCTTGGAGAATATCTTGTAAAATTTATTTACAACTATTTGTAGTTTGGCCAAATTAAAAGTATGAATATCTAGGACACAGATTTATAATTAGCTGAACCAGTGTTTCCCCCAAGATTTTTAACCTTAACTTTGAAATGGTGAAAACACCTTCACGAAGGAGCAATGCTACATATGGACAACTTTCTTTCCTCTTGTTTCAGAGAAAGAAGTACTTTGCTTCCCTAATAGGTTTTACCATTCTGCCTGTTTATAATCTCAATAATGATTTTTTTCATCAAATGTTTATGTGGTATTATTTTATTGATATAGCAGCTATTTTGCCAGATCCTGAAAATATAAAGGTAAACAGGATATGATGCTTACTCTTAAGGATCGTACAGTCTAGAAGGAGAGTTAGACATATGTGGGATGACACATATGTCTATAACATATTAAAAGATAACAAGTGTTTAGAAAGAAGTGTGGACAGTCCTAGGAGATCACAGATAGTGCTATAAAAAATTAATACAAGGAGACTTCAGTTAAACAGAGTCAGGAAATTCCCTGGCAGGCCAGTGGTTAGGACTCCACGCTTCCACTGCAGGGGTCCCGGGTTCAATACATGGTTGGGGAACTAAGATCCTGCAAGCTGCTGGGTGTGGCCAAAAAAACCAAAAACCGAAACAAACAAACAAAAATATAGGGTCAGGCGACCAGAAGGGGGAGCTCTCATGCCCTATGACCAACAATAATGGGAGCCCAACAGGAAGAAGACTTCTTCCTCCTTCCTGGCAAGAGCTTAGCCAATGAGAGACATTCACAATTCAGCCAATGAAAAGTCATGGAGTCTTTGTTTATTGTAGGCCTCCCAAGTTCCTTTTCCCCTCTATGAAATAATTCTCCTCTCCATTTTTTCTGGGGACTTCCACATGGCTTGCCATGCTGCAGATCCTGAATTACAATTCTTTTTTTTTTTTTTTTTAATAGGTGTTTTCTATTCATTTTTCTTTTTATACAGCATGTTCTTATTAGTCATGAATTTTATACACATCAGTGTATTCATGTCAATCCCAATCTCCCAGTTCATCCCACCACCCCCACCACCCGTGGCTTCCCCCCCTTGGTGTCCATACGTTTGTTCTCTACATCTGTGTCTCAATTTTTGCCGTGCAAAACTGTTCGTCTGTACCATTTTTCTAGGTTCCACATATATGCGTTAATATACGACATTTGTTTTTCTCTTTCTGACTTATTTCACTCTGTATGACAGTCTCTAGATCCATCCACATGTCAACAAATGACCCAGTTTCGTTCCTTTTTATGACTGAGTAATATTCCATTTTATATATATACCATACCTTCTTTATCCATTCGTCTGTCGATGGGCATTTAGGTTGCTTCCATGACCTGGCTATTGTAAATAGTGTTGCAATGAACATTGGGGTGCATGTGTCTTTTTGAATTGTGGTTTTCTCTGGGTATGTGCCCAGTAGTGAGATTGCTGGGTCATGTGGTAATTCTATTTTTAGTTATTTAAGGAACCTCCATACTGTTCTCCATAGTGGCTGTATCAGTTTACATTCCCACCAACAGTGCAAGAGGGTTCCCTTTTCTCCACACCCTCTCCAGCATTTGTTGTTTGTGGATTTTCTGATGATGCCCGTTCTAACCAGTGTGAGGTGATACCTCATTGTAGTTTTGAGTTGCATTTCTCTAATAATTCACTAATTATTGTTGAGCAGCTTTTCATGTGCTTCTTGGCCATCTGTATGTCTTCTTTGGAGAAATGTCTATTTAGGTCTTCTGCTCATTTTTGGACTGGGTTGTTTGTTTTTTTAATATTGAGCTGCATGAGCTGTTTATATATTTTGGAGATTAATCCTTTGTCTGTTGATTCGTTTGCAAATATTTTCTCCCATTCTGAGGGTTGTTTTTTCGTCTTGTTTATGGTTTCCTTTGCTGTGCAAAAGCTTTTAAGTTTCATTAGGTCCCATTTGTTTATTTTTGTTTTTATTTCCATTACTCTAGGAGGTGGATCAAAAAAGATCTTGCTGTGATTTATATCAAAGAGTATTCTTCCTATGTTTTCCTCTAAGAGTTTTACAGTGTCCGGTCTTACATTTAGGTCTCTAATCCATTTTGAGTTTATTTTTATTTTATTTTTTATGGTGTTAGGGAGTGTTCTAATTTCATTCTTTTTTTTTTTTTTTTTTTTGGGTATGCGGGCCTCTCACTGTTGTGGTGTCTCCCATTGCAGTGCACAGGCTCCGGATGCGCAGGCTCAGCGGCCATGGCTCACAGGCCCAGCCGCTCCGCGGCATGTGGGATCTTCCCAGACCGGGGCACGAACCCGTGTCCCTTGCATCGGCAGGCGGACTCTCAACCACTGCGCCACCAGGGAAGCCCCTAATTTCATTCTTTTACAAGTAGCTGTCCAGTTTTCCCAGCACCACTTGTTTAAGAGACTGTCTTTTCTCCATTGTATATCCTTGCCTCCTTTGTCATAGATTAGTTGACCGTAGGTGTGTGGGTTTACCTCTGGGCTTTCTATCTAGTTCCATTGATCTATATTTCTGTTTTTGTGCCAGTACCATATTGTCTTGATTACTGTAGCTTTGTAGTATAGTCTGAAGTCAGGGAGTCTGATTCCTCCAGCTCCCTTTTTTTCCCTCAAGACTGCTTTGGCTATTCGGGGTCTTTTGTGTCTCCATACAAATTTTAAGAGCTTTTGTTCTAGTTCCATAAAAAAAATGCCATTGGTAATTTGATAGGGATTGCATTGAATCTGTAGCTTGCTTTGGGTAGTATAGTCATTTTCACAATATTGATTCTTCCAATCCAAGAACATGGTATATCTCTCCATCTGTTTGTATCATCTTTAATTTCTTTCATCAGTGTCTTATAGTTTTCTGCATACAGGTCTTTTGTCTCCCTAGGAAGGTTTATTCCTAGGTATTTCTTTTTGTTGCAATGGTAAATGGGAATGTTTCCTTAATTTCTCTTTCAGATTTTTCATCATTAGTGTATAGGAATGCAAGAGATTTCTGTGTATTAATTTTGTATCCTGCAACTTTACCAAATTCATTGATTAGCTCTAGTAGTTTTCTGGTGGCATCTTTAGGATTCTCTATGTATAGTATCATGTCATCTGCAAACAGGGACAGTTTTACTTCTTCTTTTCCAACTTGTATTCCTTTTATTTCTTTTTCTTCTCTGATTGCTGAGGCTAGGACTTCCAAAACTATGTTGAATAATAGTGGTGAGAGTGGATATCCTTGTCTTGTTCCTGATCTTAGAGGAAATGTTTTCAGTTTTTCACCATTGAGAATGATGTTTGCTGTGGGTTTGTCGTATATGGCCTTTATTATGTTGAGGTAGTTTCCCTCTATGCCCACTTTCTAGAGAGTTTTTATCATAAATGGGTGTTGAATTTTGTCAAAAGCTTTGTCTGCATCTATTGAGATGATCATATGGTTTTTATTCTTCAATTTGTTAATATGGTGTATCACATTGATTGATTTGTGTATATTGAAGAATCTTTGCATCCCTGGGATAAATCCCACTTGATCATGGTGTATGATCCTTTTAATGTGTTGTTGGATTCTGTTTGCTAGTATTTTGTTGAGGATTTTTGCATCTATATTCATCAGTGATATTGGTCTGTAATTTTCTTTTTCTGTAGTATCTTTTTCTGGTTTTGGTATTGGGGTGATGATGGCCTCATAGAGTGAGTTTGGGAGTGTTCCTTGCTCTGCAATTTTTTGGAAGAGTTTGAGAAGGAAACATCTCAAAATGTTTGATAGAATTCACCTGTGAAGCCATCTGGTCCTGGACTTTTGTTTGTTGGAAGATTTTTAATCACAGTTTCAATTTCATTACTTGTGATTGGTCTGTTCATATATTCTATTTCTTCCTGGTTCAGTCTTGGAAGGTTATACCTTTTGAAGAATTTGTCCATTTCTTCCAGGTTGTCCATTTTATTGGCATAGGGTTGCTGGTAGTAGTCTCTTAGGATGCTTTGTATTTCTGCGGTGTCTATTGTAACTTCTCCTTTTTCATTTCTAATTTTATAGATATGAGTCCTCCCCCTCTTTTTCTTGATGAGTCTGGCTAATGGTTTATCAATTTTGTTTATCTTCTCCAAGAACCAGCTTTTAGTTTTATTGATCTTTGCTATTGTTTTCTTTGTTTCTATTTCATTTATTTCTGCTCTGATCTTTATGATTTCTTTCCTTCTGCTAACTTTGGGTTTTGTTTGTTCTTCTTTCTCTAGTTCCTTTTGGTGTAAGGTTAGATTGTTTATTTGAGATTTTTCTTGTTTCTTGAGGTAGGCTTGTATAACTATAAACTTCCCTCTTAGAACTGCTTTTGCTGCATCCCATAGGTTTTGGATTGTTGTGTTTTCATTGTCATTTGTCTCTAGGTATTTTCTGATTTCCTCTTTGATTTCTTAACTGATCTCTTGGTTATTTAGTAACGTAGTGTTTAGCCTCCATGTGTTTGTGTTTTTTACATTTTTTCCCCTGTAATTCATTTCTAATCTCATAGCGTTGTGGTCAGAAAACATGTTGATATGATTTCAGTTTTCTTAAATTTACTGAGGCTTGATTTGTGACCCAAGATGTAATCTGTCCTGGAGAATGTTCCATGCGCACTTGAGAAGAAAGTGTAATCTGCTGTTTTTGGATGCAATGTCCTATAAATATCAATTAAATCTATCTGGTCTATTGTGTCATTTAAAGCTTCTGTTTCCTTATCTATTTTCATTTTGGATGATCTGTCCATTTGTTTAAGTGAGGTGTTAAAGTCCCCCACTATTATTGTGTTACTATCGATTTCCTCTTTTATAGATGTTAGCAGTTGCCTTATGTATTGAGGTGTTCCTATGTTGGGTGCATATATATTTATAATTGTTATATCTTCTTCTTGGATTGATCCCTTGTTCATTATGTAGTGTCCTTCCTTGTCTCTTGTAACATTCTTTACTTTAAAGTCTATTTTATCTGATATGAGTATTGCTACTCCAGCTTTCTTTTGATTTCCATTTGCATGGAATATCTTTTTCCATGTCCTCACTTTCAGTCTGTATGTGTCCCTAGGTCTGAAGTGGGTCTCTTGTAGACAGCATATATATGGGTCTTGTTTTTTGTATCCATTCAGTGAGCCTGTGTCTTTTAGTTGGAGCATTTAATCCATTCACGTTTAAGGTAATTATGGATATGTATGTTCCTATGACCATTTTCTTAATTGTTTTGGTTTGTTTTTGTAGGTCCTTTTCTTCTCTTGTGTTTCCCACTTAGAGAAGTTCCTTTAGCATTTTTTGCAGAGCTGGTTTGGTGGTGCTGAATTGTCTTAGCTTCTGCTTGTCTGTAAAGCTTTTGATTTCTCCATTGAATCTGAATGAGATCCTTGCCAGGTAGAGTCATCTTGGTTGTAGGTTCTTCCCTTTCATCACTTTAAGTATATCATGCCACTCCCTTCTGGCTTGTAGAGTTTCTGCTGAGAAATCAGCTGTTAACCTTATGGGAGTTCCCTTATATGTTATTTGTCATTTTTCCCTTGCTGCTTTCAATAATTTTTCTTTGTCTTTAATTTTTGCCAATTTGATTACTATGTGTCTTGGTGTGTTTCTCCTTGGGTTTATCCTGTATGGGACTCACTGCACTTCTTAGACTTGGGTGGCTATTTCCTTTCCCATGTTAGGGAAGTTTTCAACTATAATCTCTGCAAATATTTTCTCTGGTCCTTCCTCTCTCTCTTCTCCTTCTGGGACCCCTATAATGCAAATATTGTTGCATTTAATGTTGTCCCAGAGGTCTCTTAGGCTCTCTTCATTTATTTTCATTCTTTTTTCTTTATTCTGTTCAGCAGTGAATTCCATCATTCTGTCTTCCAGGTCACTTATCCGTACTTCTGCCTCAGTTATTCTGCTATTGATTCCTTCTAGTGTAGTTTTCATTTCAGCTATTGTATTGTTCATCTCTGTTTGTTTGTTCTTTAATTCTACTATGTCCTTGTTAAACATTTCTTGCATCTTCTCGATGTTTGCCTCCATTCTTTTTCTAAGGTGCTGGATCATCTTCACTATCATTATTCTGAATTCTTTTTCTGGAAGGTTTCCTATCTCCACTTCATTTAGTTGTTTTTCTGGGGTTTTATCTTGTTCCTTCATCTGGTACATAGCCCTCTGCCTTTTCATCTTGTCTGTCTTTCTGTGAACGTGGTTTTTGTTCCACAGGCTACAGAATTGTAGTTCTTCTTGCTTCTGCTGTCTGCCCTCTGGTGGGTGAGGCTGTCTAAGAGGCTTGTGTATGTTTCCTGATGGGAGGGACTGGTGGTGGGTAGAGCTGACTGTTGCTCTGGTGGGCAGAGCTCAGTAAAACTTTAATCCACTTGAGTGCTGATGGGTGGGGCTGGGTTCCCTCCCTGTCGTTTGTTTGGCCTGAGGCAAGCCAACACTGGGGCCTACCTGGGCTCTTTGGTGGGGCTAATGGCAGACTCTGGGAGGGCTCACACCAAGGAGTACTTCCCAGAACTTCTGCTGCCAGTGTCCTTGTCCCCAGAGTGAGCCACGGCCACCCCCTGCCTCTGCAGGAGATCCTCCAACACTAGCAGGTAGGTCTGGTTCAGTCTCCCCGGGGGTCAGTGCTCATTCACCTGGGTCGCACACTACTTTGTGTGTGCCCTCCAGGAGTGGAGTCTCTGTTTCCCCCAGTCCTGCTTGACAATGTCTTTTGAAGAGTAAATTTTTAAAAATTGATGAAGTCCAGCTGGTAATTTCTCTTTTATGGCCCATACGTTTTGTGTTCTAAAAAAACTTATCTAACCAAGGCTCATGAAGATTTTGGCCTACGTTTTCTTCTAGGCTTTTGGCCAGAATATGATTTGACTGAATCCTGACTCCCTCCAGAATAGCTGCACGTGCCCCCTCCCACCAGCAGCTCAGGTTTCCTCTAACCCACAGCTCTACAACATTTGGCATTATTCAGCTTTCTAACATCTGCCCGGCTAATAGGTAAAAAGTGATATTGCTTTGTTATTTTACTTTGTTCTGTTCTGATGACTGAAGTAAGTCAGTGTGCCTGTTATCTGTGTGACTCCCAGTTGATTTTCTTCTCTTGTGTATCCTCAGTTGAAAGTGTTTCCCAGGCCCTTTTCTGAGCTTCCCACAAGTATCATTTGGTCCTTCTGCCTTGTTTATTGTCATCACTGATGGCAATCAGATGTAATCAGAGGCAAACTAATTCTTTCCCCCAGTCATTGGCTTACATGGTGAGTGGTATCATGAACAAGCAGGTGCCTGAATTTCAGGAGGAAGCCTCCATCAGTAGGGCTTTTGCTCCTACAGTGTTTGTTTTCTTTTTAATTGCAACAAGTAATGCAACAGCCAGACTTTTTAGACATCATATTTGGGGCTCTGTACTCAAGAAGAGAAACCATTCCTTTCTCAAGATGTTTGCTCCTTGCTAATAACATTGGAAAGTCATCATTATTCCGTCTTTCTCCTCTCTGGGAAAGACAGATGTGGCTACATGAATTATCTGTTTTAGAGTCCAAGGCTCTGTCTTGAACATGTGTGCAATTCTGTGAGGCAGGTCAGGCCTATGCTGTGGAAGAAGTAGGCTCAAAAGTAGAATTTGGAAAACGAATAATACTCTGTCCAAATACTCTCTCAGTAACAAGCCAAATAAAAAATGATATAAACCTCCTCTACGTACTTTAACAATTATAAACAACATTTTAGGTATTATACTAAAATGCCAGTGCTTAGACCACTGCAGGCTGACTGCACAAGTTAAGCAGCGTCAGGATCAAGCTACATAAACCCTCTAGGGGTAGATTCTTGTAAGGTCAAAAGGATAGTCAGATTTCCCTTTGAGAGTCCCCGGGATCCTGTCACACATCATCTCAGAAACTGTTTTGCAAGTGTGGGTCATCATTTTCTCTGGTCATCTGTAGACTGTATTTTCATCCTGGATATTCTCTGAGTTCTACCCACAGTATAGTCTCCTTCTCCTTCTAGTCTGATCTCATCTCCTGCACAGGTGGCCACATTTTACTACTCAAGGTACTACATTTAGGAAGGAAAATCTGATGCTTTAAGAAGCAAAAAATGTGCATCTCTACACCTCACCCCCATTGATGCACATCACCTCAGCTATGGATACATTCAAGAAGAAAAGGGCTGTCCTGGTTTCAGAAGAATAACTCATTGGGAGCCACCCCAGTGTTTAGTAGCAGGAGGGTAATGTTTGTACAGGGCCACAGTATACGGTTGTGCAGTTGGTGCACTGCACATAAAGAGCCAGTAGAACTTGTGAATGGGGACTGAAATCCAAGCTAAGTGTCCTGACTTGGAGATGGCTCTTCCCAAAAGGGGCAGCACAAAGGTGCCCTGTAAGCTACCAGAGACCCCCACAGGGTCAGTGCTGGATCCCAGAGGGCCAGACCCAGGGCTTAGGGAAGGATGAGAACAGGCTCAGGTTGCTGTTCTACTGCACCTTGTAGAAATGATATGCTTAGGAGGCTGCCTGAGAGATTGCATGTGAGTGACATCCGAGAAAAGGGCTACATCAGCAGTTCTCAATGGAGGAAGGGGGAAGGGGTTGCCCCCGAAGGGCAGTTGGCAACATCTTGAGGTATTTTTGATCGTCATGACTGGGGCCTGCTACTGGCGGTTAGAGGCCAGAGATGCTGCTAAACATCCTACAAGCCACAGGACATGCTCCATATTAGAATTATCTGATCCAAAAAAATCAATAGTGCCACTGTTGAGAAACCCTGGGTGATGTGAAGATAAGAGGAATGAGTTTCCTCCATAGGTGAACGTGTGGGTAGTAAAGTGGTGGTTTTAACCTATATTTAAGAGTGGCCCGTTGTATACTTCAGGTTTTTCCTTGAAGTAAAGGTTCTTCCCCCACCCCAATTCTACCCCATCCCACTCTCATTTCCCTCCCACCCGTCCCCCTGGTGCTGTGGGAAAACAAGATGCTCAGAAGAAACTCCTGCATCATGATTGTGCGAGTGTCCATGTGCACGGGTCTACCTGTGTGTGAGAGAGAAACCAAGACAGACTGAGAAACAGAAAAAGACACTTAGAAATGCAGAAAGAGGTGTGCAGAGAAAGACAGATAGTGAGGGAGTCGGGCGAGAGGTAGACGGAAAGAGAGAAAAAAACCCACAGAGGACTGATCTCCAGCTAATTTTTTTTTTTCAACAAATCCCACCTGTAATATGCCCGAGCCTGGAAACTCAGTGATAGCAAGTCCAGGTCCCTGCATTCCAGTCTCTCCAAGAGACAAAGGCCACCAGCTGTAACAAGTGTGGAAAGTAGAAAACTCACAATAAGTCACAAGCAAAGCCGGAGGGAACGTGGAGGAGGGGTGCACTTTGTTCTGAGGGTGAAGTGGGAGCACCGGGGGAGGCTTCGGGGGAGGCGACCACTGAGGTGACCAGGGAGGAGAAGCATTTTGTTGTGGAAACAGAATGAGGAGTGAGGATTCTTGGTAGGTGGGTTTGGGGAATGGCAGAGGGTTGGGAGGTGAGGATGCAGGGTGGACCTGGGCATGGAGGAGTAGCGGTGAGAAAGGAGGTTGAAAAGGGCAGTTATGACCTGCATGAACCCCCAGGGCAGGATTAGACCTTGAATCCGTGCTTGAAGTTGTACACGTGGAGGATGCCTGGAGTTTCTTGTGTAATATTTCCTCACCTCTTTCCAGCTTTTGCCCTTTCAGTGAGGCCTACCCCAGTGACCCTATGAAAAACTTCAACCCACCCCCTGGCATCCCCAGCCCCTCTATCCTTTCTATAGTACTCATCACCTAATAACATGTTATATACAATTTATTTATTAATTTAATGTTTTTATTCCTTGACTAGAATATAAGCTTCGTGAGAGCAGGGATTTTCTTTCTTTTTTTAAAAAAATTAATTAATTAATTAATTAATTTCTGGCTGCATTGGGTCTTCGTTGGTACACGTGGGCCTTCTCTAGTGGCAGCGAGCGGGGGCCACTCCTCGTCATGGTGTGCAGGCTTCTCACTGCAGTGGCCTCTCTCGTTGCAGAGCACCAGCTCCAAGCACACGGGCTTCAGCAGTTGTGGCACATGGCTCAGTAGTTGTGGCTCATGGACTCTAGAGCACAGGCTGAGTAGTTACGGCGCACGGGCTTAGTTGCTCCATGGCATGTGGGATCTTCCCCAACCAGGGCTCGAACCCATGTCCCCTGCTCTGGCAGGCGGATTCTCAACCAGGGACTGCGCCACCAGGGAAGTCTCAACCAGGGACTGCGCCACCAGGGAAGTCCCAGGGATTTTCTTCTGTTCACTAATGTATCTAAACCAGTGCATCGTGCATCATAAATGCTCGATAAATATTTGCTGAATGGATGAACATGGGAGCTGGAGACATTACCCCAGCTGTCAGCCCCTTCCCAGAACTTTACATTCCTGATAGCTGCTCCTCAGGAGGTATGATAGTTTTCTAGTGTTGCATAACAAATTACCACAAACTTAGGGGTTTAAAACAACACACGTGTTTTATCTCACAGTTGCTGTGCTTCAGGAATCCCAGCAAAGCTTATCTGGATCTGCTGTTTAGGGTCTTTTAAAACTGTAATCAAGGTGTCAGCTGGTATAACTGAGTCACTTGGCTGTACAGCAGAAATTAACACAACATTGTAACTCAACTATACTTCAATTTAAAAAAAGAAAATGGTGGCAGCTGGGGCTGAGGCTCTGCTGAGGAAAAGTCCACTTCCAAAGTTCCCTCAGGTTGTTGGCAGAGCCCAGTTCCTGTGGCTACGTGACACAGAGCTTCAGTTTCTTGTTGGCTGTTGGCCAGAGGCTGTTCTTAGCTCCTAAAGCCAAGTTTCTTGGCACGTGGGATTCCCCAACGTGGTCAGTTGCTTCCTCAAAGCCATAGCAAGGGAGACAGAAACTCCAGCAAGATGGGCACTACAATTTTATGTAACAGAATAATGTAATTACATACACATAGTCACCCACATCCTGTCACCTTTGGCTTATGGCAGAATCAAGCAAGTCGTAAGTTCTACCCACACTCAACGGGAGGGGATCACACAAGGGCGTGAACACCAGGAGGTGGGATCAGAGGGGCCATTTTGACAGAAAGTCCACCTCAGGAGGTGACAGCTGGAGGTGATGCTTCTCCTTTGCATGCAGGCAGTCCCTTGGTCTTACGCACACCTCAACCTCTGCACCACATTTGAGTTATTTACGTATGCTAAATATGTATAACATATTTACATATGCCTCTCCCACAAGATTGGGGGCAGGAATCATTCTCACTCCTCTTCAGAGTCAGCGTCTAGCACAAAGCCTGGCACATAGAAAGTCATCAGTTTGGGAAGAATGGGTAAAAGGATGGGTGGATGGATGGATAGTGAATGGATTTATGATATATAGATGGAAGAAAGGCAGAAAATAAGGGAAAATGTGGTGACAAAACAAGGTGAAGGCAAAGCACCTGGACAGAAGGAGTGTGGCCCTCACCTGACAGTGGGCCACACACTGTGAAATGAGAAGGTGAAGCAACGGGCATGGATCTGCCCACAGTCCCAGCCTCATTCCTGGAACCCTCACTTGGACTCTTCCTACCAGGGCAGGCAAGAGACCAGAGGCAGGTAGCCCCTCTTTCCCAGAGCTTCTGTTTTCTCTTCAGGAAATAGGAGTGGAAAAAATCATGAGGGATGACCAAATGTTCCATGTATGAAGACACCAATGAAACCCTGCATCTCTTTGTGACTTTGGCAGGTCTGAAGGCAATTTCCTAAGAAATGAGCTGAAGGAAGAAAGCATTACTTTGTAATCCTCTCCAAGGCTCAAGGGAAAGGCTTTGGATAACAAGGGACTTTAAAAGTGCTTCAAACAATAAATATTGGATTTTGAGCAGAACCTTCCCGAGCTCCTGCTGCAGTGAGGGGTGATGAATCCAGGCCTTGGCCTCTGAGTGCAAGATGGAAGCCAGGTCACAGGCGTGCCTGGTGCTGGAGGTGGGGTCTCAGGCTGTTGTTCCTCTATCAGAACTGTGAGACGGCTATCCCAGGGCAGACTCAGCTGATGATGCGTATGTGTTTTCCACCCAGTAACGCCTTGTGGGAGGAAAGATGGCGACACATTTTCCGGCTGAGAGCTTTAGGCTGGGTGACCTTAGGTTAAAACTTTACGTGTGCATATATTTTTTCCCCTTTTGCTTGAATTTTTATGATTTCTTTTGTTCACTTGATCAGTCATTTGTTTTATGTCAGGTAAAGGCCACTAATAGCCAAGGTGAGTGAATTTTGTGACAAGGTCACACCAGAGGCTATACTATTTATGTCATATGTGCTAATCACAGCCAGACAGTAAGGCTGAGGAACACCATTGTCTTTAGAGGTGACAACTGAGCCTTTGCACGGGTCCATGTTTGTAAAAACCTTTATAACAGAAATCTGTGAAATGTTTGGTGCTTAGTCTCCCTGGTGTTGATGAACCACGGAAACTCTGGGTATTCTGAGCCGTGAAGAAAATGTCAGGACAAGGCACTTTTTTTCTTTTTTAAAATCTACAATGAAATTTAATGCCATCTAGGAAGGAGTGGATATTCATGGGTATTTTGAGGACATATAGGTAAAGTAAGTTCAGAAATAATAGAATATATGGAAAGATATGCAGAGGCTAACTTAAATAAATATTTTAACCTGGATTTCTCTTGCTGTGTTTTCTTTATAACCGGTCAGCCTGCCACCACCAAGCTAAAGGAGCTTAAAGCAAATCTGGAAAATCCAATGAATAACAGTGGGGCTTTATTTACTAAAATTGCCCTGAGAGCAAAACAGTAAGGAGAACTTGAAATTTCCCAACACAGTGTTCATCCTTGTTTTGAAAGCAATGTCCTCATTTGAGAAGAAAGGGGCTTTAATCTCTTCCTCCTCACGTTGGCTCCTCTCCTAGCTTTGTGTCTGAGTTCTTCCTCTCCTCCGTAGAATTCCAAACACGAGGAGCGTCATTCCTCTGGATCCAAAACCGGTAACTCGACCTGGAAACATCATGAGAACTATTAGAAGACCACTAGTTCCCTGCTGGGGTCTCTGTGTCCTGAGTCCACACTTCAGGCCCAAACCTTTAAAAGCTTTTTTTTTTTTTTTTTTCCTAAAATGTATTTATTTATTTATTTTTGGCTGTGTTGGGTCTTTGTTGCTGCGCGGGGCTTTCTCTAGTTGCGGCGAGCGGGGGCTACTCTTCGTTGCAGTGTGCAGGCTTCTCATTACGGTGGCTCCTCTTGTTGTGGAGCACGGGCTCTAGGCACGCGGGCTTCAGTAGTTGTGGCACGCAGCCTCAGTAGTTTGGCTTACGGGCTCTAGAGCGCAGGCTCAATAGTTGTAGTGCATGGGCTTAGCCGTTCCGCGGCATGTGGGATCTTCCCGGACCAGGGCTCGAACCCGTGTCCCCTGCGTTGGCAGGCGGATTCTTAACCACTGTGCCACCAGGGAAGTCCCTAAAAGCTTTAAAAGTTGACTTGGCTCAGGTGGGAAGCTTTTGTATAAAGGCATCAATAAGTACCGATTCTCCTGTTGGGGGCATAGCACGTTGCTCAGCATGCTGAGGGAACACAAAAGGATTAAAGATTTTCTGTGAAGGAAAAAGTGCATCATATCACACACACACACACACACACACACACACACACACACACCAGTTGTTTGTCGCAAGCATGTGCTGCGTATTCTCTCAGGGTCCACCTTGTGTCCCATCCCTTCCCCTGACTACTATCTTAATGGAGAGGTTTTTGATGGCACAGCCTGGACTCACTCTCAGTAACTCATTCTTAGTAAATCGTCTCTGTTAGAATGAAGGACTTCCTTTCCATATACTTCCCCCTTTCAACATCAGATCAAAAGGAAAGAAAAAGATTACTCACCATCTCCTGTTCTCCCAGTGAACTTGTATGACTGTCTCTTTCCTTCTAAACCTGGGTCTCTCAAACTGCTAGCTTTCCATCTCTATTCATATTTCTTCTTAAGAATTTAACCACTGTGGAGTATTTTTCAAACGGATGAACACTTCTAACAAAAACTGCTTTCTTGATGGGTCCATATCCTTTTGACTTTCTAATATTTAAAAATGCATTTGGATACAAAGGCCTTCCCCATCTATCTTTTCTGGAATAGGTCCTACCCTCCTGTCCACCCTGGCTCACCTTTGTCTATTTATACAGCCCCACTCATTTTTAAAATCAAGTTTTGTTTGTTTACTTGAATTTTTGGTCTGTCCTCCCCTGCTGGGCTGTAAGCTCCATGAGGGCAGAGACCACATCTGTTCTGCTCTCCAATGTACCCCCAGCACCTAGCAGAGTGCCTGCCATGTAGGAGAATCTTGTTAGAACATTTGTTGAATGGATAAATAAAGTAGAATGTACATAATAAGTGATATATCACTTAGCTAATTAATTTTAAATAAGTTTAACAAATTTAAATGAATTTCCTTAGCTAATTAAAAGTGAAATGCAGGGTGAAGTAGAGTGGAGGGTAAGCAATGCCTGCTTTGTCAGGATTGAGTCTTAGGAGAGTGGAGCAGAGTACATTGGAGCTAACAGAGCTGACGGGTCAAACAAAGGCACCTGTCATCGTGGGTGTAAATGCCCACAGCTGCCCAGGGGTCAGGGAAGCTGAGGGAGGACCTAGGGGAGGTGAGGGCAGATATGGGCCTGGTCCCTGCTTCATGCAAAGGAGGTGGGCCAGCAGATACACGACCATATGTGTGAGCTACAAAATGACTGCTGCTTCACTTCCACCCTCCAAATCTCACATGAGAATCCCTCTGGTGGCCCACCCTATCCAAAAACATGAAGGAAAGGAAAGTGTAATGTAGCCTAGCCAAGTTAACACATTACAAAGCCACTATAGTAGGCACTCACTGTTTGTTGAAGGACTGCTTGAATGAATGAATGCTTGAACACATGAATGATTGAATGAGCTGGCATGGCAGCAAGAGACATTTGGCCATCTGGTCTCACCAGAATGAGCACTCTGTGAGGGATGGGATTTTTGCAGGTTTCATTCATTGCTGTATCCCCAGTACGTGGAATGGTACCTGGCCCGTGTGGGTGCTTGAGAAAATTTTGTGGAACGAATATTGAATGGTTCTGGCCCAAAGTCAAAAGGACTTGGGTGGAGTCACTAGAAGACACAACTGAATGAAAATTTTTCCTTGGTACAGGGTGTGGGAAATGCATGAGGAGCCATTTTATACATTTAGCATAAATGGGCATGACGTGAAACAAAGGCAAAACCATATTTCCTTCTCTTGCAACATATCTCAAGAGAGCAAAATATAAAATCGTTGTAGTGACAGTGGAGCAAATATCATAAATAGTATATCAGTTATAGAGAAGCTTGGCTACTAAGAGCCAAGAATCCTGGCTAAGGGGGACGAGAGGGGAGAGGAAAAGTGAGTTAGAAACATTTTATTCACAGCCTTCTCCAGGTCCAGGTGGGAAGCTACAAAGCAGAGTAAATCCTAGAAGTGGCCTTGACCTGCTGTGAAACCTAACAGGCCACGGATACCCCAGGGCCAGAGTCATTCAGTTACAACCAGGCTATACCCTTAGGCAGGCTCCTAGAACTTAGTCCTGGGAGGGCTCAAGGTTTAGCTCAAATATTCCACTTCTCTGTTGGCAGGTCTCTGTCGGAAGGTCTCACATGAACTCTGATGCAATTGGAGCATCCCTTTCCCCTTTTGTCTCCCTGCCCCTCATATGATCTCATTTTTGTTTCAAAAGATACGTGCCTCCTCTCTATAACTCTTCTACAACCCTATCCCTATATATCAGAGATACCAAATGGTAACCATGGTTCTCTCTGGCTGGTGGAATGACTGGCTTTCATATGCTTTTCTTCTTTGTGCTTTCCTGTGTTTTCCACTTTTTTTGAACATGAATTACTTCTATAATCACACACACAAAACAGTACAAAAGTACTTTTAAGTACTATAACTAAGGGTAACTGGAGCAATGAAAAAGAGAACTATTGTTTGTATGTTTTCAAAATAAATATTGCCGGCAACATCTTACATCTCAGCATGAGCAACTTAAACTGTAGATGCTGCTTCTAAGCTACAATATCATTGATATGTGAGATACCTGTGATATAGCAACAATATGGCACTTGTACTCGGTTACTGAATTTCTTCTAGATGTAGCACCCTGGGAAAGTTTATGATCAGCCAAATGTTGTTGGTTTTCAACTTGAATTAGACTTTCTTTGATCTTTATACCTGATATAAACTAAAAGACTATTTGTCCACAAAAATGAAATAAAGAAAATGAGATAACTTTCCACTTATTATGTGTGGTATCTGCAGAATTACAGACCTAAGTATTAAAGAAAAGATGTCAAGGTGCCAGCAGCACCAGATTGAAGATGGCAGCCAGCAGGAGGCTGATGAAGGGGCTTGAAGACATCCTCAAATGTGAGATGAAAAACTTCCTTAACATCTAGGTTGATGAAGATACTTTGTTGACCTGGCAAGGGCTTATGGTTCCTGACAACCCTGCATATTGATAAGGGGGCCTTCAGAATCGAAATCAGCTTTCCAGCAGACTACCCATTCAAGCTACCAAAGATCACATTTAAATCGAAGATCTATCACCCGGAACATGGATGAAAAGGGCAGGTCTGTCTGCTGGTAATTAGTGCTGAAAACTGGAAGCCAGCAACCAAAACCAACCAAATGAACCCCCCAGCCCAAGGACAGTAAAAAATTCTGTAAGAACGTTGAAGAGTTTACAAAGAAATATGGGGAAAAGCGACCTGTGGACTAAAATCTGCCACAACTGATTCCAGCGTGTGAGCAGAGACCCTGAGCAGTGCATTCAGATATCCCAAGAAGCAGGACTCTGTGGAAGATTGACATGGGCCACCGCCCAGCATCTGCTTGTGGCAGTTACTAATTTTCTACAATTTTCATAATCAAACGTGGTCTAGGTAACCTGTAAAGATAGGATTAAAATTTTAAGATGTTCTAAGACAAGAAAAGATGTCAATAAATGGTGTCAGTGGACATGAAAAATGTGGTTACCACTGTGTCATGGATCTAATAAGCGGTATAATGAAAAAAAAAAAAAACAGAAAAGAAAACTGAACTGAATACTTGGCTTTAAATTAAAACCAGGGCATGGGCTTCCCTGGTGGCGCAGTGGTTAAGAATCTGCCTGCCAATGCAGGGGACATAGGTTCGAGCCCTGGTCCAGAAAGATCCCACATGCCACAGAGCAACTAAGCCCATGTACCACAACTACTGAGCCTGCGAGCCATAACTACTGAGCCCACGTGCCACAACTACTGAAGCCCACACACCTACAGCCCGTGCTCTGCAAGAAGAGAAGCCATTGCAATGAGAAGTCCGCGCGCAGCAACAAAGACCCAACGCAACCAAAAATAAAATAAATTTATTTTTAAAAAAATTATAACCGGGGCATATTTGAGGACCAAGTTTTATGATTCATCCCTATTTTCGTAGCAGGTTAAAACCCATTGACAATAAAAAAGTATCAAAGTTTCTTCACCCAAATATCTCCAAACAAATCACTAGAGATGTCCTCAGTAAAGTGGATATGTAAGATTAAGATCATTCTAGACTTTGGAGAGCTAAATTTTATGTTTCCTCCTGCCCTAATTCTTGGTAGAGGTGAGTCAATGAGAGGAAAACTCACTTCTGTCCCCAGGTCACAGTCCTGGTCTTCCTCTGCTTCTCCTCTTCTCTCAGACTTCTTCCTTATTTTATCCCCAGGTTCGGTGCTTCAGCCAAGCAAGGCCCAGGGCCCTCCTGAGGAGTGAAGGCTTGGACTGAGGACAAGCTCACTGCCATCTCCCATCATTTGTATCCAGGCAGAAGTGGGTGAAATGAGCATCAAGGGCAGTCTTGGGAAGGGTGTGAAGGATGGAGACAGAGGGAGAGTCAGCAAAGGGAAACTGGCTGCCTGAGAAGCATGTGGAAGGGAAAGGAGCAGTCCTCTTGGACGGGGAGAATTGCAGGAACGCTGTATGTACGTGTCTGTGTCCCAAGTTTGGTTTGCACTAGATGAGAGAGTGACCTCTTTTTCCCACAAAGAACGCTTGTCCAAAATCAGCCAGGCACTTCGTTCTACGCTCTCCAGATCAGCTCAGGGTTCTCACTAACTTCGCAAGGCTGGTTCTGATCTGACCACTAGAGACTTATCATAAAGAGTCTGCCTTTCTCATGGAGTCCAAGGACCTCAACTCTCGGCCACACACAATCACATAGATATATAATTAATATATCTATTATAAACCCTCCTCAAATAATCAGTTCTTCAATTTGGTGGAGGAACCAACCAGACCATTTGGGTCCTGCAAATAAACTAACCCATGGAATCCTGGAATGTTCCCATTCTCAGCCACTTAGTTTGTGCTGGAGACTTTCATATTCACCAAGTGTCCACTAGACTGAATGCTAAACAAGTTCATAGGGGTAAGACCATGAGAAAAACACACAGAAGAAATTCTTCTGGTGTTAAAACAAACTCTGTGAGGACAAAATGTACTTGGAGTTCGACTCCATCTCTTCTGTCTCCTGGTGGGTTACTACAGTTTACCAGGAAAATAGTTTGAAATTGGCAAAACCTCCAAATCCTGCCTTGGGGAGTTCTGTGCCTGTTGGCTTTCTCACAGCTTCTTTGTGACCATAGGATGGGTTTAATAACCACACTCCGGGTTGCACAACTATTATTATCCCCATCAGAGAAATGCAGTGCAGAAAAACAGAACCTGTGTTTGCATTTCCTGTTTCATATAAAGAGTTTCATCTAAGACAACAGCATAAGCTATTCATCCATGACTATTGTCCTCTCCTGGTGCTGAGGCTGGAGGGCCTGCAGCAAATAGTTTCAAAATGGAAGCATCTTCCCCAGCTGCACTCTCCACATGGCCTCCTTTCTCACCTCACAGCCTATCTCTCTGACTCTCTACCCCCATGGTGGGTGCATAAAAGAAATGGGGACCCAGTGAGTCTTGGTGCTTCTGCGGAAGCCCACAGGCCCCGATCAGAGCTGACAGTTTGGGAGGTAGAGTGAGGCCAGTGGACTTAAAGATGCAAGCAGAGTTATGTAGGGATCCAAGGATTTTAATGGTTCCTAAGCTAATACAACCTTCTCCCAACTTCCCTTTCTGACTCCCCTGACCTGCCTGGGGTCTTGTCTTCTTCCTATACTAGGTACCAAATCACAGTCATAGAATGTTAGTGGCAAGAAAGGATGAACTTTGATCTGGGCAGAGGAAGTTCCTTGCCAAAGTCAGCCATAGATTGATGACAAAGCTGGGCCTAGAACCCGTCTGTCTTGATTCACAGACCTGTGCTCTTTCCAGAAGCCCTAACATGAAGAGGATTCTTTAACTGAGCTGTTATGGAGATTCTCACTGATTCTTGCCTGTAAATAATAATGGCCTGTCAAGATACCAAAATTGAAATAAGACAAAATAGGATAAACCTTAGTTGGCTACAACATCATTGACAGGAGACTACAAACCCCCTCACCCCTGACACTCTCAGGGATCTGAGTAGGGTCTAGTATCATGGAGGACAAGGTTGGTCACATGAATCCTTCCTTCCCTCTGCTGTCCACCCAGTGACCATTCACAGCATGACTCATCCCTAACATGTTTAGCTATAGGTCTCTAAAATTTTAGATGCTCAGGAAAGGAAGAGGCCTTAAAGAGCATACAGAATAACTACATGTCTGCGTGTATCACATATGTTAGAAGCAGCTGCAAGTCTAAAGGCAGCCTCCTGTGCCTGTGTCCACAGATCCCTGTGGGACTTGAAGATCTGGCCGTTATCTGGCTAATCTGAATAGGTAGCAGTTAAGCTGTATATTTCAAGCCAGAATGTTCACTATGCCACTTACATCATTCTATTTGGCAGTCTACACTGCAGGACTCCTATAGTAGATCTAGAAATTCCCCTCCACTTATCCAGTTTTTCAATCTAAAGTCCTAAGGGTATCCCTCTGCTTGGCAGGACGTCCTAATGTAGCCATTTATCCCCTGGGCCATTTCCTTGGCCCACTCTGTCCCCGGACCAGAGATGTGCTTCCTCCCAGCCCAGCACAGATGCTATGGGAGGCCTGGTACAGCGACCTGGGCTCAGCTGACCCCGCCACCCCATCTGCTCATGGGAACAGTGCTTCCTTTGTACCATTGTTTGGTTTTTTGCTTTTTGGTTGTTGTTTTTTAAAATTTTTCCTTCTCCCCTGTTTCAAACTCAGTCCCTCAGGGCCTCAGTTGAAGCCATCCCTGCCCAAGCACATCCCCACACTACAACTTGTAATTATTCCCTAAGCAGGCCATGGATATCTTTTCAAATAACCCTCCTGAAGTGGGAAGGTCCTGGGAAATCCAGTCACTTCCCCTCAACTGGAAGCACCAGCTTCTGGAAAATTCCACAGCTCTGGGCCCTGGCTAGTGGGAGAAAAGGGGAGGGGGTGAATTAGGTTGATGCCTAAATCTTTAGACCATCTGTTGGGTTCTTTTTTTTTTTTTTTTTTTTTTTATTTTGCGGTACGTGGGCCTCTCACTGTTGTGGATTCTCCCGTTGCGGAGCACAGGCTCCGGATGCGCAGGCTCAGCGGCCATGGCTCCCGGGCCCAGCTGCGCCGCGGCACGTGGGATCCTCCTGGACCGGGG
This sequence comes from Phocoena sinus, assembly GCF_008692025.1. NCBI lineage: Eukaryota > Metazoa > Chordata > Mammalia > Artiodactyla > Phocoenidae > Phocoena > Phocoena sinus. The sequence goes on along the minus strand of NC_045766.1, from coordinate 71,546,179 downwards.
CACGAACCCGCATCCCCTGCATCGGCAGGCGGACTCCCAACCACTGTGCCACCAGGGAAGCCCTGTTGGGTTCTTTTGAGTGAGTTAGGGTGAATCTCAATGAAGTGAAATTCTCAACCTGGAATAGTTATGACAACCTGAAGATCATCTCAGGCCAAATGTAGAGAAAAAAGGCAAAGTGTGTGTGTTCATCCCTTAGAGTTGTGAGGTGGGACCTTCCTTCAGACCCAGCAGACTTTCTTTAGGGGAGCCCTTCCTTGACCCTTTTAAGAAAATCACGGGCCTTCTGGTCATGATTGAAATCTCCCTATTTGAAGCATATTTGATGAACCAACTCTTTCGTTCACATATTTTTCTTTTAAAAGTTGAGCTTGTTTTCCTAAATTTTTGTTATTCTAACTACATCAAAGCATCCCAGTCCAAAGACATAGAATGTGCTAGGAAAGCAGACATTGGATCATTTAGGGCAAAATGTATATAAGACATGTTTACTTGAGAGTTCATGACACCAAAGATAAAAGGATTTCTGGCTGACAGGTCAACAGGCTTCTTTCCCTGGAGACTAGGGTCCCCTGCGGTCCCAAGATACCCAGAGTGGTACCTGCAAGGCTGAGCCCTGAGATGCTAAGAGTCCCTAAGCTTTGCCCATCTCTCGAGTGGATATGGCTGTGAGAGGGAAATGTAAGAGACAATTTGATGCCCCTGGACAGGCAGAACGTAGCTGCCCAGGGTCCCTCATGGCAGGGTGCAGAGATCCTGAGTCTTCAGGAGTTTTTCTGGTTAATGGCCATGTTCAGCTTCTGCTACAAAGGTCACTGATCCAGGTGAGGGAAGCTGAGAAACAAGTGACCAGAGCAACTACTCAGAGGGGAAAGAAGCCAGAATAGCAAAGTCCACAAGGACAGGGATTTGACCTTTGTACATCTCATCTTCCTGGTGCCTAGCAAAATAACTAGTCCTTATGAAGTGCTCCGTAAACATTTGTTAAATTAATAAATTATTGATTTATGAGATTAGGTCAAGGATTTAAGCCTGGGGTGGGGGAGACAGAAGGAAGTCTAAGGGGATTAGTCAGAAACCTCAAGGGAATCTCGGTAAGTCTCAGAATCACTGACTCAACAGAGGAGGTCCCTTTACTCCAAGACCCAAGTCCAAATGCAGCTCCCACTATGGTTGTGACATATGGTATGAGCTTAGTGACACTTGAACCTTCTCACGTCAAGTTAGATGGCGGCCTGAGGTAAGGTATTGCCACTGGGGAAACAGAGAAGGGATGAAATAGAAATTTAGGAGGCTGGATGGAGAATATTTGGAGACAGAGTATGTAGGTATTGAAGAAAAGTGACTCAAAGGTAAAAATAACATAGAGACAATATCTACTTCATGGGGTTACTGTAAGGAGTGGACGAATTAACACAGAGTCTCTGGAATAGTATTTCAGTGCCACTGGGTAGGTTTTTTGTTTGTTTGTTTTTTGCGGTTCACAGGCCTCTCACTGTTGTGGCCTCTCCCGTTGCGGAGCACAGGCTCCGGACGCGCAGGCTCAGCAGCCATGGCTCACAGGCCCAGCCACTCTGCGGCATGTGGGATCTTCCCGGACCGGGGCATGAACCCATGTCCCCTGCATTGGCAGGCGGACTCTCAACCACTGCGCCACCAGGGAAGCCCTGGGTAGGTTCTTAATAGAAAGAGCTTTCTCCTCCTCCTCATCCCTCTCTATTTTCATTAAAGATCAGACTATCCCACCTGAAAACCTCAGAGTGCCCACCCCAAGGAGGCTCTGCCAGCCGTGTCTTCATGTGAATGTCGTGACTGAAGGCCATGGACACACCCGAGCCTCTGCTGATCCCCACTGAACAGATAGAAATAAAAGTGTCTTCTCTCCAGGGCTGCGTCAGGAAGACCCTGAAAGCCATTCTCTCACAGTCAGAATGTTTTCTTTGTTCCTCTGAGATAGAACCAACATCTCTGTAAAGGACAAAGAGGCAGCTTGACTCATAAGCCGAGCAGATGCTATGGGCTGAGTGATGGCTACACAGGGGTAGCTGGAGCTGAACCCCTGAGACTTCAATATTTGTTGTGGTATATATTATGATGAGGTGTGGGGGACCTTTTTAAAAACCGAATACGTGTATTTCTGAACGTCAGATTCACATGCAGCCTCAGACCTCTCCAAACACACACATCCTAAGCTCTCCTGATGTGTCTTCAGGGCCCCCAGAGAACGGAAAAGGACCAGACATGTCTGGCCACATTTCTGATTCTTTCCCTCCAAATATTTTCATGCCCTCACTTATTCAACAAACATTTACCAAGCTCCTACTTTGTGCCAGGCACCGTGCTGGAAGCTGGAGCTTCAAAGAAATAAGGCCACATCCCTTCCCACATACAGCCCTGTAGGGAAGAGAGACAAACCACACACTAGAACACTGGGGGATGTGTTAGAGAGAGATTTTGCAAACAGTCCTGGGAGCATAGAGGAGGCCACAGAGCCCAACCAGTGTTTCAGTGTTCCTGGAGGACCAGCAAGAGTTGACCAGGTGAAGAGGGCAGGGAGGCCTTCCAGGTAAGGGAGCAGCAAGCAGGACGGCCAAAGGCAAGCAAGACAGTGACTCGGTAGTTCTCACCTCCCTGCACGTTGAAATCATTGGCAGAGCTTTTCTTTTCTTTTTTTTATTTTTTATTGAAGTATAGTTGACTTACAATGTTGTGTTAGTTTGTGGTGTACAGCAAAGTGATTCAGATATATATATTCTTTTTCATATTCTTTTCTATTATGGTTTATTACAGGATATCGAATAGAGTTCCCTGTGCTACACAGCAGGACCTTGTTGTTTATCTATTTTATATATGGTAGTTTGTATCTGGTAATCTCAAACTCCTAATTTATTCCTCCCCTGCTTTCCCCTTTGGTAACATAAGTTTGTTTTCTATGTTGGCAGAGCTTTTAACAGTTACTGATGCCTAGGCCCTCACACAGATCTATTGAGTCAGAATCTTTGGAGATAGGGCCCAGGAATCAGTCTTATTAAAAGCACCCCAGGTATATGTGACCAGAGTTAAGGACCACTGGACTAAGGAAGAGTCATTAATACAAGACATTTGGGAAAGAAAGCACAAAAGAATACTATAATAGTTCACTCCATCAATAATTCTAAAACAGAGGCTCTTAGACCCCATGCAAAGCATGCAAGACCAAGGGATGCATTGATGTATTCTCGAGTCAGTAACAGATCTACCATACAGCCTCCACCCAAATCCAGGAACCAATGAAATCTGTGGTTCTCAGTCACCTCCTCTCCCCCACACCCACTTGCTCCCTCCAGGAGATTGGCATTGCCATTCTTAATGGAGTATGCTGTGGCTCTCAAATCCAATAATACTCTCTTCATCGCTGCAATGAGGACCTACTTGTATTTCAGAAAACTTAAAAGGAGGCTCCAAGGCCAAACACAAAACTCTAGATACAGTACAACAATACCACTTTTGACAAAGTACATAATAAATCAATAAATCAAATGGTTATTTTCTTAAAGACTTAGATGGAGACATAGAAATCCTGTTCTTAAAACTGGGGCATGTCCCATTGTAAGAGGGACTACCTTGGACCAAGAGACTGGCCAATAGCTCCCATTCACAAGAAGATGAATTCAGAAGTGGTTATGAATCCCAGTTCAGCCACTGGCTGTACCCTGTTGGGCAAGTACTAACCTGTGAGCAGGTTCTCTGCTCCACGAAATAGATATAATTATATCTACCTTTCATGGTTGCTCTTGGCTTAAAGGAGATAATACCCAGCATATCAAGTGTCTAGTACCCGAGAGCTGACTCCTCAGTCAGTGAAAACTCTCTATTTATTCTACCATCACTTCATTATCGGAAACTGTGTTACAGGAGCGAAAGTAACACAGATGTAGAAGGATGGGCCAGGTCATGGTTCTCCTGCTGCCACCCTCTCCCTCCCTCTTATCTTCTCACTCGAGGCAGCACATGGCACCTGAGACTCTAAGTCTGCAGGCTGCTCCTGCCTCTCGGGGGTGCGCCCCAAATACACATCTAAGTGTGTGATGGTTCAGCCCCTCTACCCAGATGAAGACAGCATGTGAGAGCCTGGAGTCTGGCTCTCTCCCTCTGTCACCTGGGCCCCAGCCCAAATGTGATGCTCCATCACCTCCTATTTATTGACCTCTCTCACCAGCATTGGGAAACTGCCCTTCACTCCTGCACACTCAGTTGGACTTCATTAAAGAAATTTCTCTCCCAGAAGATATGTTCATGGAAATTATGTCGAATCAAGCAGGGACCCCAGACATCCTCTCTCAGGTTCCTACCCTTTTTGTGCCATGGACCCACTGACAACTCAGCAAAAACGTCCAATAATGTGTAAAACAAAACAGGATCGCAAAAGCATTCAATTTTATTGAAATGGGATTCTATCAACCTCCCATGGAGACCCATGGATTCCATATTACAAACACCTGATAGTCAAACCCTGGACTGAAAGCTCAGGAAACTCTCCAAAGTCACCCAGCTAAGAGGTAAGAGAGCCAAGGCAAGAACCCCATCGCCCTGTTCCCGAACCCGAGCTCTGTCCACCAATCTATTTATTATCTTAGAAAATTAAAAAAATCAAAACAGAGCTCTTACTGATTCTGGATTTAAAAATCCTGAATTAAAAAAAAAATCCTGAATTTTGGTCCCATTGGAAGGCTTGGAGGTGGCCCTGCCGGCCCCGTATATCTTCATAAGAACTGGCCTCAGTCTATATTGGATTACAAAACTGGACAAAGATTGTTTCCCAGCAAACATCTGGAAGAGCTTAAAGTCACAATAAGTTGACTGAGGTAACTGGTAGCAGATGTCCCAGCTCCTGGAATTTGTTGGATGACAGTGTTGGATGATGGACTAGATGGACGGGTTCAATCCCTTTGCTTTCAGGTGGCCTTTGTCAAGGAGTCTGGGACACTAGTTTCTGAGCCTGATGCAGAAAACTCAGCCCTCCTGCTTGCCTCAACATTTCTCAGGAATTAGTAAGCAGTTGGTATCATCCTTCTCTGCTGAGAAGGTTGGAAGGTATTAAACCCCTGGCCAATCTCTCGGTGAACCCTTTCACCCCTTTCTATTGCTGGGCCAATAGAACATAATGGTTAAAAGTATGGGTTTGGAGTTACACGTTAGGATTTAAATTCTCATTTCATCACTCTAGAAAAGTTGCATGACCACATCTTCCCACCTCAGTTTTTTCATCCCTCTAATGGGACTAGTACTAATGCCTGCCTTGCAGGGTATGTAACAATTAGAGCTAATATATGGAAAACACCTATACAGGACCTGGTGTTGCAGTGTTAAATAGTCAGGAGCTATGATTACAATTAGTCCTAGGTTGAACCCTGCCCCTTCCCAACTCTGTCCCTTAATAAATGAAGCAGGTGTTAAGGCAGGTGTCATTAGCAGAGTGACTGTGTTCAAGGAAACCCATTCACCATGATCAGAGCAGAATTGTTGAGTTTCTCCAACATATCTCAGCAAGATAAGTGACTTGACCACAGTCACACAGAGAGAAAACCCCACATCTTCTTACCACCAGATCTACATACCTCCCTGAATCTGGTTGCCTCCCCTCTGCATCCCCTCCTGTTTCTATGGGCCCAGAACCCTTGCTCCTCTCAAAAGCCAGCCTCTCCACCTGTGCTCTGGATCCCACTCCCTCTCTCCTGCTCAGGATTGCTCTTGCAGTCTCCACCCACCTCTCCTACAAAGTCAATATTCCTCCTTTACTGGATCAGCCCCATGTGCATGCCCTGAGCATCTTCCTCAACCTCCATGTCTCCCGTCAGCTACTAAACTCATTTCTCTATTTTCCTCCAACTTCAAAACTGAGTTGCTGTTTCCAATTCCCTTCCTCAGCACACTCAAATTGGACTTCTATTCCCATTATCCTCAGAGACTACTATTGTCAAGGTCACCAGTGACCTCCATTTGCTAAATCCAGGGGCCGCTTCTTCGTTATCTTCTTTGAACTTTCAGTAAAAGTTGATTATTTCCTCCTTCTTAAAACATTTTCTTCCCTTGGCTCTGTGATAGCCCACTGTCCTCTTTTACTTATGTCTCCTTTACTGGCTCCTCCTCTAGTCAGTCTCTCTAAGAGCATAGTAGGGATCTGTCCTGAGCATCCTTTTCTCCCATTACTGTGTGCTCTCCCTTTGTAACCCCATCGAGTCCCATGACTTTGAAGACCATCTATGTCTGGGATCCCCAACCCCCAGGTCTCAGACCGTTACCAGTCTGCAGCCTGTTAGGAACCGGGCCGCACAGCAGGAGGTGAGCAGTGGGTGAGTGAGCAAACCTTCATCTGCCGCTCCCCCTCGCTCCCCATTGCTCCCCACTGCTCCCCATCGCTCCCCACCACTCCCCACTGCTCCCCATCACTCCCCATCGCTCCCCATCCCTCCCCACTGCTCCCCACCGCTCCCCATGGCTCCCCATCACTCCCCATCACTCGTATTACTGCCTGAACCATCCCCCCAACCTCCTGTCCGTGGAAAACTTGTCTTCCAGGAAACCAGTCCCTGGTGCCAAAAAGGTTGGAGACCGCTGGTCTATGTGCTTGTGATTCCAAAATCTCTGCCTCCAGCCCTGACTTTTCCCCAAATCTTGACTATCCAACTGCCATCTTCACATTTCCACATGGGTGTCTAACAGGCAACTCAGATATAACTTATCCATGAAAGAATTTGAGTTTTCCTCCCAAACTTGCTCCTTCCTCAGGCTTCCTAGTTTTAGTCATTAGCGCGAGCATTCACCCAGTTGTTCAACCTATAAATATAGGAGTCAGTCTTGATTCCCTCTTTTCTTCATTATCTATATTCAATATATCAGCAAATCTTGTCCACTTTATCTCCAAAGCATACTCCAAATTCATCTACTTCTCTCCATTTTCATCACAGTCACTGTGGTCCAAGCCACCATTACCTGAATGACTGCAATAGCTTCCCAGCTGATCCATCTGGAACCATACTACAATCCACACTTGACAGGGAAGCCTGAATAATCTTGTCACATTCTTGTAGAATGTACAAGCACATGGCTTCCCATTGTACTTGAAATAAAACCTAAATTCCTCAAAGCAAGATGTAACATGGCTTCTGCCTACCTCTCCAAACTCACTTTGAATCACTTTCCTCCTCATCTCTCCACTCCAGCCACACTGGTCTTTCTGTCCCTTGAAAACCTGAAATCTATTCCCACCCTAGGACCTTTGCACTGGCTGTTCTTCCTGGAATGCTCTTCCCCCTGATCCTTGAATGACTGTTTCCTTTCCATCATTAACATCTCACTGAAATGTCAGTACTCAGAGAGGCCCTTCCTGACCACAAAACTGAAGTAGCCCACCCAGTCACTCCCTATCACATCACCCTGTTCTCTCATATATGTTTTCCTCTCTGTGTGTCTGACTCTGTTCTGGTTGGTAAGTCCCACAAGGGCTAGGACCTTGTCTTTCTTCTTCACCATTACATCTGCAGGACTTAGAACAGTGCCTGAACATGGCAGTGCTTGATATCTGTTGTCGAAAGAGTGAATGAATGGATAAATGAGTCAGTAACGGAGCTAGGACAAGAACCCAGGCCTCCTGCCTTCCAGTTCCGTGTTCCTCCCCCATGCCATGTCAAGTTGTAGTTTTCACCAGTTTGATTGCTTTCTTGCTGTTCAGCAGATGCTTGGCATCCTTCAACTCTCAGCTGGTTCCAGATCCTAGTGATAAACTAAACGGCCACAAAGGAGCAGGAAGGAGAGGAAAGAGGGCATCTGAATAAATCATGAAGTATGTGGTCATCCCCCAAAATAATGAGAATTAAACACTCAGTCATCCAGTGACATTTAGTAAACACTTACTACCTACCAGGCATTAGGCAATTTACCAGGGACAAAAAGACAAACCTACTCTGAAGGATCTGACAGTCTCCAGGAGGAGATGGTGGCCCTAGTGGTGATGCTTGACATGGTGTGATGGGCCTGAGACCAAAGTAACACATGCTGTGGAAACACAAAGTAGAGAGTGATGAACACTGCATGGAGTGGGCAAGAATTCAGGGAGACAACCAGAGAGTGGAACTTCTGAACTGAGTCTTAAAGAGTGAATACCTGCTATTGAAAACTCATAGTCTGGGTTTTCACATGGAAAGTACAGTTGTGTTTCCCCTTCATTTTATTTGACAAAAGAAAAATCACTTTAGAAAGGCATACAGGATGACTCTGGTAGTTGAAAGAACCACATATTAATAAACAGAGAAATTTCCATCTGGGAAGCTTTTTTATTTTTTTAAGATGGGATAGTTCTCTATTTCTTACTACAAAAAGTCCACAAAAACAATTTCATCTTCCCTGAGGGTCTTATGGTGAAACCACTGAGGCAATTACCTACATGATGAAAGATCACCCAACTAAGGAACTACTTCCTATAAAACCACAGGCCATCCCCTTGAAGAAATGTGCTGTCATGTAGAAACGAGGTTTTACAGCAGGTGAAAGAATGAAGTAGATTTATGTGAAGAGATACATTGATCTCAATGAGATACATTATTACGTAAAGACAAGAAAGCTTCAGTACACTGGATATTGTTGCTACTATTGTTATTATGTTGGGATCTGTCTAGGACTGTGGAGAATAATAAGTGCAAATGTTAACAATCTCTGAGGTGTGGGATTATGAGACACACTTTCTGAGGCCTACATTTTGGTACTATTTTAATTGTTTACAACAAATTGCACTCTTTTGGAATTTAAACATGAAGACTGTTTAGAACACAGTTCTGATTGGTTTTATAATGCTTAAGAACTTGTGCTTGTCTCTACATTCCAGAAACATATAAAAAGAGGATTTCCCTAAATTATATCGTTTGCTAACACCTGCAGAAAAAAATAAACTGAGACCCAGAAAGATAATGTGATTTTTCTCACACTATGACTCCTAGACTAGTACCTTCAGCTCCACAGTTCTTGATTTCATGCTGAGGACTCAAATATATGAATATATCAATCTTAACGTACACATTTGGAAATTTAGCGATATTGCTTTGTGGAAAACTGTGCAACGGTTTATTGTAATAGTTACAGGCCAGTACTTTCCCCAGAAAACAATTCAAATAGAAGTCTCTTGAATATTACCTCTAGTCCTTGTGCATATCTTAGAATACTCAGTAAATTCTTTGAATAGATAGGTCCCTTCCATTCAGTTTATAAGTAGTTACTGAGCACTTACGATGTGTTCTAGCCACTAGGGGTACGGCAGTAAGAAAATGAGACAAATTCTCTGTACTTGTGGAGCTTAGATCCCAGTGGGGAAAACACCATAAGCAAGAAAAAACATAAATAAAGGATATAATTTCAGGTAAAGATATAGTAAGGATATAATGAACCAAGTAAAATGATAGTGACAAGAGTGCTATTTTTGAAAGGTCAGGAAGGCCCTTAAAGGAAGGACATTAGATCAGAGACCTGGACGAAGGAGGGAGCCACGCAGGAGTACAGTCAGAGTCAGTGCCCTGAACAGGAAGAAGAATTCCTTCTTTTCCTGAAAAAGTAAAGAACATCCCAAAGAAAGAGCTCTCAAAGTTTGGTATGTTAAGGTTTCACTCTTGTTGCTGTTGTTATAAGGTTTAAAGGTCTAGTGCTGTAAATTTCTCTCTATTGCTTACAAATTTGACCATGAATTTTATTTAGGAATATAAGTCTGGTACAAAAGTAGTGTCTTATCTATGTGTCACCTTCTGCCAGTGTGGTGTATATATATATATACATACATACAATGGAATATTACTCAGCCATAACAAAGAATGAAATACTGCCATTTGCAGCAACATGGATGGACCCAGAGATTATCATACTAAGTGAAGTAAGTCAGAAAGAGAAAGACAAATACCATATGATATCACTTATATGTGGAATCTAAAATACCAATTTATCTACAAAACAGAAATAGACTCACAGACATAGAGAACAGACTTGTGGTTGCCAAGGAGGAGGGGAGGTGGGGGGAGGGAAGGATTGGGAGTTCAGGATTAGCAGATGCAAACTATTACATACAGGATGGATAAACAAAAAAGTCCGGGGCTTCCCTGGTGGCGCAGTGGTTGAGAGTCCGCTTGCCGATGCAGGGGACGTGGGTTCGTGCCCCGGTCCGGGAGGATCCCACGTGCCGCGGAGCAGCTGGGCCCGTGAGCCATGGCCGCTGAGCCTGCGCGTCTGGAGCCTGTGCTCCGCAATGGGAGAGGCCACAACAGTGAGAGGCCTGCGTACTGAAAAAAAAAAAAAAAAAAAAAAAAAAAAAAAGGTCCTACTGTATAGCAGGGGAAACTATATTCAATATCCATGATAAACCATAATGGAAAAGAATATATATTTTTATAACTGAGCCAATTTGCTGTACAGCAGAAATTAACACAACGTTGTAAATCAACTATACTTCAATAAAATAAAATTTTAAAACCTTCTGCCTATCACAAAGGCACAGAATCCAACGCCTAAGGGTCTTTCCAAAGCTGTTCATTCCACAGAGAGAGACGAGGCCCAACCGAAAGTGCCCCTGGGCTTAAATCTGCTCCCCGTCCCCACTCCCACCCCAAGCAGAACGGGCTGCCTAGAATATGTAGCTGGGAGAGTCATCCAAGACTCAAGAGAGAGGAGTGCAGAAGACACCTTTGGTGTTCTCAGCTTTTAGCCCCTACACACCCAACTCTGGCGGGGACAGAAATGACAGTCTATCCTTCACAGTGGGGAGACTGAAGCTCAGAGAAGTGGGTGGCTTGCCCAGGATCACACAGAAAGCCAGCTCTGTTTGCTAACCTTCTCTCTGTTGCCTGCGTCATGTTCCAGGCCAGGGACCACATGGGTGGAATTCAGGCTCCATTTTCAGGAAATGTGAATGTTGCTTTTTCATTTACACAAAAATGAAAAATAAATAACAGATGTTTGAACACATGTTGCAACTCATCTTACTGGAACTTAAAAGTGCATTCTGACTGAGAAAGTTAAATTAGAAAATCCACACAGCAAAAAAGATGTTTTGAATGAAATGCACTTTGTCTTTCTCTCTCTCACACACACACACACACACACACACACGCAAACAATATCTCGTTGTTTCTTCTTCAGGGAGCAGCTGTGAAGGAAACTGGGGGAGGGAGATGAACATAACATCCCATCTTTGTGTTTCATACAGAGCGAAGCTTTTAGGCCAGCCTTCCTGAACTGGAGGGGGTGTGGCATGCATTAAAATTAAACATCAATGACCTGAGAAGCTTATAAAATAGCTTGGGAGAAGCCAGTCACCAAGAGAAGGCGTCTCGAATTGGATGATTTTGCATGTGGAAACTGCTTTCATCTTGATAAAAAAGGTATGTACTGTGGTATTAATTTTCATTTATGATAAATAATGCTTAAAATAGAGACAGTCTTGAGTTTTCATTGCCCCTTTTCAGCTAAAAATTGTAACTAACACAACTGAGGGCCTTTGGCCAGTTGCTTTGCCGACTTGGTCTCATTTTTCCATAAACAACCTTACGAAGAAGATATTGTTAGTGCCATTTTTCAGATGAGGAAACTGAAGTTCAGATAAGACCATCAACAAATGCTGCCAACGCAGTGCTGACTCACCTCAAAGTCTTCTGCTGGCACTACGCACCCCCCTCTATACTATATGAGACAATGAGGAATTGTTCCATACACCAATACTGTGATAGATGAATTCTCAGGGGGTTGTTATCCACTGTGCATTACAGTAAAATTGACCGAAAAGTGAATTGGAATGCACTATGTGAATAGAAAATGCATTTAATATTAATAGAATTAATTATTATTAAATTAAAGTAATAGAAAATACAAAAATATTTTCTTCAGAAGATATGTTTTCTTGTTAGATTCGATAGCGAAATGGTTTTTAAGACCCATTTACTTGTGGAAATGTATTTTTTTTTTTGGTCACGTGAAATCTAAAAGCCTAGTCCTTAATATTCTGCAGCTCCTTGAGACCAGGCACCAGGTCCAGGCTAACATGCAGGTGTGTAGACTCTTAGGAAACCTGACTTAAGTTCTGGCTTCACCGCTTGTCAGGAAGTAACCTCACTGAGTACACAGAGAACTGTCAGCACAGGACACTTCCAGTTAGGGTGTTGTGAAGATTCAATGCACATATAAAATACTGAAGCCAGGGCTCCTCCCTGGAGAAGCTCAGTGAGTGTGAGCAGTGGTCCACAGAGTCAATTCTGGCCCCGTGTGGATGCACCATAACCTTAGTAGAATTATTTTTTAATTATTTAATATTTAGTTAAAATAATATTTAAATTATATCTTTTTTTTAAGTATTTAAACTCTCCTCGTTAGGACAGTCTTCCCATTAGTATTAGGAGACAATGCAAAGATAAGTCATGCATACCCAAGTTCATAGATATATGTTAATAATGTGATTTACCCTCAGAAGGTGCTCAATAAGCACTGGGTGAAGAAGAATGCAAAAAAATGATGGATGTTATCGACTCTTCCTCTCACAAAAAGTTTTCATCATAGGAATAAAAGTACTGCAATAAAGAGGCATCTTTGGAAGGGTAGCAGGCAAGGGGAATTAGTTTTGCTCTGAAATCCTCCTACAGAGCTAAAGAACATGTTTCAGCCCACAATAGAACATTCTGTAACAAGATATTTGTCAGAGTAAGACGGCAAACTGACTTTTGGTGGGGCTGTCACGTGGTGAAATGAGATTTATCAGGTACAGAGGTAGGTGTTTATTGAAGCCACCGAAGGTGAGCACAGAAGGAAGCATGGCTCAGGGTTGGGACAGAATGGAGAAGTGGAGATGGGGCCCGAGTCCCAGCGCTCTGCCCCTTCTGGGCCTCAACTTTCCCATCTGTACACCTGAGGGGTGGGGTTGGATAAATGACCTCTAAGGTCCTGTCCTGTTTGGGGGAGGGGGTGCCTGTAGAATGTGTGGCCATCCTCTGGGCTTAGAATTCCTGGGCAAGGCACTGAGCTTGGAGCCTACTAGGGGCCCAAAGCAGAACTTCAGTAGTTCTAAGAACCTCTTGGAAAGAAATGCAAATTTTTGTGGATTTAGGCTGGATTTTGGCATCCATCATCCCCCAAAAGGTTAAGACAAGTGTTGTTTACCTGGTGGTAGGGGCTGACGGGAAGTGGAGCCTCAGAGACTAAGGAAAGGGCCCCACAGCAGACGTGCTCAAGGCAGGGACTCAGGGACCACCTTTCCTCCCCCCAACCTCGCATCAGCTTTTACTCATTAGGTAACTGTTCTTTTGAAAAACGGACAACAGAACTTCCAGAAGAAAAGCTATTGATTATTAAAGGTTATTTGGAGGTTTAGAGATTCATAAGAAAGTGGTTATAATTATTCCTGTTATGACACATCCTTTTAAATATTCAGATCTGAGAACATCTTGCTTGCATTGATTCAGTCCTCTTCATCACAGGCAGAAAGGCAAAGCAAAGCATTGGAAATAGCTCCCGTGCCGCTACAGGCAAGGAGTCGCAAGGAGGAGAAGAGACTGAGAGCAAGTCAGTGAAGAAGCAGGGAGCAGCCCAGGCTCCTACCCTGTGAACAGCACTGCAGCCCTCACCCCTGCCCACTGCCCCTCCTCAAAGAAGCTTCCACGCCCAAGGGTGCTGGGCTCAAATGCTTTTTGCACAATTACAAGTCAGCTACTGGTCCTTCTCTGGTTAAATGTACAGCATCTATGAAAAATACCCTCAACAGCATGTCAAAGGAAGGAAGGAAGGAAGGAAGGGAGGGAGGGAGGGAGGGAGGGAGGGAGGGAGGGAGGGAGGAAGAAAGAAAAAGAAATTCAGGAAACACAATATTTTGCTTCTGCTTTTCATAATAATAACTAGCATTTATTGAGCATTTTCTCTGTCAGACACTGCTCTAAATGCTCTCCTTATACTTTCTCATTTAATTCTCATGAAACTTCATGAGGTTGGTATGATTATTATTCCCACTTAATAGCCAAGGAAACTAAAGCATCCATTGGACACAATTATACTTAGTATGTGCAGAGCCAGAATTCAAATCCAGTCAGGGTGACCCTGTAGTCCCCAGCACGCTGCTCCCTGTTAAAGTTCCCAGGCCTAGGGCTTCCCTGGTGGCGCAGTGGTTGAGAGTCCGCCTGCTGATGCAGGGGACACGGGTTCGTGCCCCGGTCCGGGAAGATCCCACATGCCGCGGAGCGGCTGGGCCTGCGCGTCTGGAGCCTGTGCTCCACAACGGGAGAGGCCACAGCAGTGAGAGGCCTGCATACCACCAAAAAAAAAAAAAAAAAAGTTCCCAGGCCTACTCTTGGGTTGGTAAACAGCCAAGCAGATAGGAGCAGGGTGGGGAAGTGGAGTCAGGGAGGCATTTCTTTGATGAATCTCACAGGGCACTAAATGTAGTGAATGGTTTGTTTTTGGTTTTTTCTCTCATGGTTCACTTGATGGCTTCACTCTACCCCTTTGCCTACCCATCCCCAACACACACCCATTGTTTCTGTTCATACAATGAGTACCTACTGCACCTGGCACTGCGAGGTTCTGTGGGTGAGTCCAGGGAGAATCAAAAACGATGCCCGTCCTTGAAAAATGCATAATTAAGTGTGTAGGGTCAGGGGGAGCTGGCAAAATAAATCCAACAAACTCTAATACCAGGCAGAATGTGTTCTAATGGTGGCACAAAAGCTTCTGGAGAGGCTCACAGGGGTGGAGGGCCTCACAGTGACACTGATGACTGAGGTGGCCCTGGGGGATGAGGGGCTCAGATGGGCTGAGTGGGAGGCTGCACACAGAGGGACCGGCCAGCCCAGAAATTTTCCTCTGGGGACTCTGTCCCCTCAGGAGACTCCGAGTGCCTCCAGCTGCTTTGTTCTCCCCACTCCAGGTCCACCTCCAGCCACCCAGCTCCAAGATGGTCCCAGCTCTGCTGCTGCTGCTTCCTGCCCTGGCTGGACTCTTAGGAGCAGCTGAGGGACAAGCTTTCCATCTCGGGAAATGCCCAAATCCTCCAGTGCAGGAGAACTTTGACGTGAATAAGGTGCGGTAAAAGGCTAACCTCCCGCTTGCTTTGCTGTCTCCTGTTTGCATAAGCATCCTACCAGGTTCGGTTTTATTTTTCTGCTTTAATGGCCACAGCAAGCCTTGGGGTAGGTACTTATCTTACTGGGAGCTCCCCCAAAGAAGACCCTGAGACAAGAACTGGGGAGCAGAGATGTTTTAGAAGATGATCCCAGAAAGCCTGAGTGGGCATGTGGGGAAACAGACAGAGAAGGCAGGAAAGCAGTAAAGCGTGAGTTCATGAGCAGGTTACTCTGTGAACAATGGGGTTCAATCCTGCTGGGGATCCTCTGAGGAAATATGTAGAATGTGCCTCAGGTTGTCCCACGGACGGATGTAGGTGGGCAGTGGGAGCTCCCATGGCACTGGCCAAGCCTGTGGCAGAGAAGGAGACCCAGGGGCTCCAGGTGAGAAGTTGGCAGTGTGTATGGGAAGCCCGCTGTGATGGAGGTGAGCCCAGCGGTGGGCTGAAAGGACATGGGACAGGGCACTGACAGCAGCTGCTGCAGAAGTATTATCCTCACTCTACAGCTGAAGAAGCTGAACGTCAGAGAGCTGAGCTTGCAACCCAGTCCGTTCACACCGCCAGTAAATGCAGAGCAGGCTTCAAAACTAGCCAGGCGTGCAGGACCCCCACAGGTTACGCAAACAGAGCCCAGGAGAGGACAGCACTCCCCCGAGGGGCTTTCTTGTTACCTGCACTAAAAAGATATTGATAGAATCAACTCCCCATTTATGGTAAGGATTGTCTTTTCACCTTATTGATGTGTCTTTTGAGCACAAAACTTTTTAATATTAATGATGTCCAATTTATCTATTTTTTCTTTTGTTGCTTGTGCTTTTGGTGGCCTATCCAAAAAAAATTGCCTAGTCTAAGGTTATAAAGATTTACTCCTATATTTTCTTCTAAGTGATTTACAGTTGTAGTTCTTACATTTAAGTCTTTGATTCATTTTAAGTTAAATTTTGTATATCATGTGATATAGGAGTCAAACTTCTTTCTTTGGCATGAGGATATCCAGTTGTTCCAGCACGGTTTGTTGAGAAGACTATTCTTCACCATTGAATAGTCTTGACACCCTTGTTGAAAATCAATTGACCATATGTGTAAGAGTTGATTTTTGGACCCTCAATTCTATTCTATTGATCTATATATCTATCCTTATACCAGCACAGTATAGTATTGATTACTGTAGCTTTGTAGTAAGTTTTGACATCAGAATATATGAGTTCTTCAACTTTGTTCTTCTGGCTATTCTGGGCCCTTTGTATTTCCATATAAATTTTAGGCTCATTTTGTCAATTTCTGCAAAGAAGCAAGTTGGAATTTTGATAGAGACTGTATTAAATCTGTCGGTCCATTTGGAGAGTATTGCCATCTTAACAATTTTATGTCTTCCTATCCATGAACATAGGATGTCTTTCCATTTACTTAGGTCTCCTTTAATTTATTTCAACAATGTTTTGTAGTTTTCAGAGTATGTTTTATGCTTCTTTGGTTACATTTCTTCATAAGAATTTGATTCTTTTGATGCTACTATAAATGGAATTTTCTTAAATTAATTTGCAGATTGGTCATTGTAAGTATAGAGATACATTTTATTTCTATATATTAATTCTTGTATCTTTAACCTTGCTGAATTCATTTGTTAGTTCTAATAATTGTGTGTGTGTGTGTATTCCTTAGGATTTTCTATATATAAAACCCTGTCATCTGGAAATGGAGATAGTTTTACTTCTTCCTTTTCATAATTATCTTTAAACATTGCATTCTCCTCATAGAGATAGAGAAACGGAGACCCCCAAAGACAAAAAGACCTTCACAAAAATATTATGAGATCATGAGGGAACATGACATGAAAAGCAATCTTCCACCTCTGAGTTTCTTCCTTTCTGGAAAATCGTGTGTCCTCGTTTTTAATTATGGAGCATTAAAGTCACCTTAACAATAATAGAACTATTTTAAATGCATTGTATATAATGGGGATTTTCTGAGAATGCCTATGAAAGCAGCTGACCTTTAAACTTATTCTTCAGTGCTTTAAATGCCTGTTAAGTTCAGTGACTTTAATTGAAAGATGTCCTTTAACGAATGAGTGAACATTTATGCCCTAAATATGGGTAGATATTTTAGCAGAGAGCCAGGTGACCGAAGCAATACTGCTACCTATTTGCAGTATGCTCTCATTTCAAATTCTGACTTTTTTGAAGGTGACTGCATCTCCTTGATTTTGTTTTGTTGAGTAATACATTTTTAAATTTCTAAAATAATTTCAATCAATATTTTGACTAGGTAAATATATTCACATGGTTCAAAATTCTAAAGATGCAAAAGGACATACATCCTTTCCACCCCTATATCCCAGCCTCAGTTTTCCTCCCCAGTAGCAACCAGTAAAAACAGCTTATGGTGTATCTTTTGGGAGATAATATGTACATATATAAAAAAGCACATACATAACTGCAGTAGGAAGAATGATGTCCATGCCATATTCCCCAGAATCTGCAAATTGTTTCTTTACATGGAAAAGGGGATTTTGAAGATGTGATTAAAGTAATGGCAAGAGTATCCTGCATTATCAGGTGGGTCCAACCTAATCATTAGCAGCAAAGAACCTTACCCAGCTGTGGTCAGAGAGATGTGATGATGGAAGAAGAGTGAAAGAGATGCAGTGTGAGAGGGATTTGACCTGCTTTTGCTGCCTCTGAAGATGGAGGAAGGGATTCACAAACCAAGGAATGCAAACGGCCTCTAGAACCTGGAAAGGGCAAGAAGACAGATTCTCCGCTAGAGCCTCTGGAAAGGAATGTAGCACTGCCAGCACTTTGATTTTAAGCCAGTGAGACCCGTGTCAGACTTCTGATGTACAAAACCATGAGACCATAAATTTGTGGTGTTTTAAATTTGTGGTAATTTGTTACAGCAGCAATAGAGAACTGATATAATAACCTTTTCCCCCATTTTTACATAAAAGTTAGTTGAATATATACACTATTTTGCACCTGGCTCTTTTTCCATTAAATGTATCTTGGAGATAATTACATATAGCTCTTTTAAAAGAGGGTGTATAACATTCCATTGTATGGATGTACCATCATTTATTTACCCAGTCCCCTACTAATGCTCACTTAGGCCATTTCCTGTCTTTTATTATTACAAATAGGACTGCAATGAATAACCTTATGCATACATCGTTTCTTAATTTCAGGAGGATACCTTCTCAGAGGTGAAATTGTTGGGCCAGAGTATATGTAGTTTTAGTTTTGCTAGATATTGCCTAGTTGCCCTCATGAAGGCTGTAGATTAGAGCAGTCTCTATGCCCAGCAATGTATGGAAGCAGGAGCGTGCCTCTCTCCCCTCACCCTCACCCGTGCAGTTGCTCACTTCCTTTAAAGATGACTCTGTGCACCAAAATTATGGACAGAGAGCAAGCCCCCAGGGGAGGAATAATACAGGTCTTCTAAATCTTGACCACCTTCCAAAAGCCTTTGTGACCAACTCCCTGTGTGGGGTTATATGAGGAGAATTTAACCAACTCTGGAGACCCAACTCCCCACAGTAAACACATCTGACTTTGCACACAATTCAAAGACGTCTTGGAGAATCATAAAATATTTGAGCTGGCACCTTACATCATCTAAACCAATCCCTTCCTTTTACAGAGTTTAGAATTTCAGATAGATTTTGACTGAAGGGGACACTGAAAGCATAGCTAAATAAAAAGCACTTTAGGAATGGACTGTGGCATTCAACCAATGCCCACACATCCGATTCACTTATTACCATTTGAGTCAATATCTTGCTCAGTGGCTGCTGGGAACAATGCAGCCCATTTTGCCTGGTTACCCCAGGAAAGGGCTCTGCTCTGAAAGACAACAATGGGGAAGAGTTTGCAGGTCCCCAGAGAGCCACAGGGTTTGCTCTGCTTGTCGTTGTCTCTGCAGTATCTTGGAAGATGGTATGAAATTGAGAAGATCCCAGTGAGCTTTGAGAAGGGAAGTTGCATCCAAGCCAACTACTCACTAATGGAAAACGGAAACATCAAAGTGATAAACAAGGAGCTGAGGTGAGAGGCTGTGCTTTCAAAGGCAACACACGTCCGGGAGGGAGCCCTGCAGAGACTGTCCTGGGGTGACTGGTGTCCTTGCGTCTAGTGTGGGGAGGATGCAGACATTGCTGGGTCTGGGCTGCCTGCTCAGGACAGGTCCTGAGAGGAAAGCTTTTGGCAGGCAGGATGATAGGGACTAGAAGTCACTCATTCATTCCCATGACCACTTGCTGAGCACCTTATTGTGTCCCACACCCTGTGAGAGGTCCTAGGGACTCCATGGTAACACAAACTGCAAGGTTCCTGCTCTCATTGCAAAACAGACCCTCTGGTAGCAAAGGACAGCAAAGGACCCTCTTGTCTGACCTCCAAACCAAGAGAGAAGCACTTTCTATATCGTCTGTTGATTGAGGGCATCCAGCATAACTTGAATCCTTCCAGAAACTGGGAGCTCAACATCTTCCATGACAATTTATCCCATCTCCAGACAGCTTTAACTCTTAGAAAACTCCTTTTCTTATTAAGCAAGAATCAGATACATACATAGTCACACTCTAGGTTGTGTGAACAGGAGAACCTCCAGAAAGATATTTTTCTATTACTTCTAACAGACTGATATTTGCTCCCAAAATTCATACTTTAGAAAGCAAATATAAACTTAAAAAGAAACCTAGGAAGAACTCCTACCTACCCGCCATCAACAAAGATAAGAGTAACAATAAACAATGGTAACTAATATTAATTAAGCATTTCCTGTGTGCAAGGCACTGTTGTGTATGTGTATGTATATATACATGTGTGTACATATACATCTATTTATGTATGTACATGTAAATGAGCATAGATATTCATTTAATCCCCGTAGCAACCTGAGGTTGGTACTATTATTAACCCTCTTTTTATGGATGAGGAAAATGAGGTACAGAGAGGTAAAGTAATTTGCCCAAGGGTCACACAGCTTATAAGTGATGAAGCTGAGATTCAACACCAGGGAGAAGTGAAATGGGGAAGAGACCAGAAGATATACGAAAGAGGCAGGGCATGGATGGTTGCCATTCTTGTTTCCTAAGTTGTCTGAGAACTGTGTTCAACTGCAAGAAAACAACTACCACCCAGCCTGGAAGTTACTCGGGCTCAGAGAGGCTTTGCATGGCCATCCTATTACCCATTAAGCTTCCTGTGAGCCACAGTACAATGGGCTGACTCTCTGACCCCGCATAAACCAAAGAAATAAAGTAAGAATCTTGAGCAACTCTAAAGAAAAATCCCACTCATTTCAGAGCCCAGTAAGGGCTACAGGAATTGAGATGCAGACCCCCAGAAGGTCTCACAGGAATTTTATAGGTCCCAAAGTAACAATGACTTTATTTGAAATATTTTGTCCCATTCTAAGGTCAAGAGTCAATGACACAGATCCCAAAACCCATCAGATGCCCCCAGCTCTCCTTCTGAGTTGGCCAGGAATCCTCTTTAACTGTACCCAGAGTATTAGGTCACTCTGCCTCTAGGGTCACTTCTACTTAAGAGCAAAGGCATATGGAGAAAGGTTTGTTAGTCAGGAAAATGATATAGATTCTGCAGAACAAGCAGGGGGCATGGCAGGGAGCCTGAGCAAAATATCCTTAGCCAGTGTCAGAATGCTGGGGCCAAAGCAGCTGGCTCAGGGCTGGGAGCTGAAGGGGTTAGGTGCCCAGTTTCAAATCCTGATTCTACCACTTACTAATGATGTGATCTTAGGTTAGTTATGGTGATTTTCTAGGCCTCAGTTTCCTCCTCTGTAAATTGACAGTAATCATAGTACGTCCGTCCATAAGGCTGTGTGAACATTAAATGGGGTAACACATGTAAAGCACTTAGAACAGTGTTTAGCATGTGGTAGTCATTTAATATTACCTATTATTGCTAATATGCTGCTACCCTTGAAAATCCAAATGCATTTTTCCTATGAACAAATTGCGAGTTTATGATCAGAGACTGGTATTTTGAAAACTGTCCTGGAGCAAAACATAAATGATGGTGAAAAGGGGGAAAGTCTGTTGGGAACAGACTGGTTTGTTGCTAAGCAACTGCATGCAGATAGAAATGGAACGTCTTCCGTCTTACAGGTTGACTCCCAGGTGAGAGCGGGGCACGGTCTCCAGCCCTACTCAGTGATAAACAGACTGTGCAATCCAGGAGCATCAGAGAACATTTCCCACCCCCAACCCCCTTACCTGCTGCTTATTGTCTGGTTTCTAGGATATCCATCCCCACTAACCATAGCCTACTGACTTTCTAACACATGCCATTGCTCCAATTTTAGTTTGTCTGCCCCTCTGAGAACTGATGAACAGGAAGCTCCTCTGTTGGCCTGCTAGGAAGAGCACCCTCCTTCATAGCCTCAATCCCTAGGTCTTTCCCTTAGATCCAGGGGGTCATTGGAAGTTATCCAGAAATGGGGCCAGCTCCCTTCAAAAGAGTGAAAGTATTTCAACCATCCAAGCAAAAAGACCATCGCTTTTAAGACCCCACCATTTTATATACCACTAAAAAAGAAATGACACTAACAATTGTAAGGTGGCATTAATTGTAAGATGCACATTTCTTCACATCTAATGTCTCTGAGATCTGGATGCCTGGTAGAATCCCTGAAGTGAGGTAAATGTTTCCTCACTGCCTGCTTTGACCTGGCCTACGTCAGAATCTCCCACACTCGATCAGAAGCTTGCTGAACTGGATGGGGTCTCAGAGCTATGAACCCAGGCATATGAGCCCCTTTATGGGACAAATGATGCCACGTGATATCACTGAGGCCCAAAGAGGGGGAAACTTGGCAGATCTCCAGATTCCACGTTTTATATGATTTTCAGTAATCCAGTCAGCCCTTATTTTTTCCTTTCTCATTTTTAAAGAAGCAAATCTTTGTTCTGTGTTGGGTTGTTTTATTTGCTTGTTTTTCCCTTCCCTTTTCCTCCCTCTTGGTTTGGAGCCCAGGAGCAGCAAATGGCCTCGCAGGCTACTACATACACTCCAAAAAACAGTGTTGAAATACCAGGGCCTCACATATTATCCAGTCCTGGGGCATTGCAATTGTTGATTCTTATCACCCAAAAGCTGTCTTCCTCTGCTCTGTCTCAGAGACAGCAAGAAAGCAAAGGGGAGGGAATGGAATTTAGGACCCAACCTGTTTTCAAGAATCTCCTACCCAGAAATTGCAGTGTTGGCCACCATGATTGTTGGTGTCACAAATCTTGCTTTTCCTTGATTTGGGGCTTTTCATGAGTTCAGGTTTTTTGGTTTTTGTTTTTAACTCATTGCAGAGCTGATGGAACTGTGAATCAAATTGAAGGTGAAGCCACCCAGGAGAACATCACGGAGCCCGCCAAGTTGGCAGTTAAGTTTTTCTGGTGTAAGTATACACTTCTCGCAGGAGGTGTCAGGAACAGGAGATATGCAAACGGAAGACTAGAGCCCTGGGTCCGAGCACTCCCATCACATCTGAGTGTCACCCATATTGATTCAATGCATAATTATTCGTTGAGCACCTCCTGCCTGCCATGCGCTGGGCTAGGCCCTGGAGATGCAAAGATGAGCAAGACAGAGCTGGCCCTCGTCCCTGAGAAGCTTACATGTCAGTGTGGATACTGACGAGCACCCAGGTGATTTACTATAAAACTACAGTAAGTGTGTCAATAGAGGAAGCACAGATTGGAGGCCCCTGGGCATGAGCCGTAGGAGATCCAAGCCAGTCTTGTTTCCCAGAGGAAACTAATAACTGAAAAATTAGTAGTTATTAGCAGAACAACTAACATGTGAGAAATCTTGGAGGTAAGAGATGATAAGAGTGAAGGTAAGTTGGAGTCCTGGCTCTGTCTGCCATTTTCTAGCCAAATTGTTGGAGTTTCATTTGGGTCCACCTTCCCCTTAACTTTAACAAGCTGGGCAGTGAGTTTTCCTTGGTGTTTGGAAGTGGAGTTACTGAATAATATCCTCTGAACTGAAAAGGAACTTTGAGACTGGAAACGAAGCAGACAACTCCATAAAGAACTATTGTGGGTAGAATCAGGTGGACGACCCTCAGAGGCATTCACAGCTGCACTGCATTCCGCCAAAAGGGGTACAGGGGCACTTAAAGGAGCCAAAGCTGAAAGTAGAATGACTACTAAAGAGAAGTATGTCCACATTGACAGGAACTGAGGGGTTTTCCTCCCTGCACTCTCACCCCAGGGGTCTCGTGACCGTTAACCACCTGTGTCAGCAAAAGGCATTCGTCCAGTTTTCATGTCAGATGAAGTTTATAGGGAACGAATCTGGCTTGGGTGTATTCCTTGTGAGTAAGCTAAAGCTCAGACTCACAAAAAAAGGGAGCGGGTAGGACCGCAGGCCTAAGATGGAGCTGACAAAATGGAGCCAGTGTGGTTCAGCCACACACTTGACTTGGACCTTGGCTGTGGAGGTCACGTTCACAGAGGAAGTTTCTGGATTCAGATGGGGAACCTTCTCTCTTAAGGACCGTTTCAATGTTGAGCTTTCAACACTATACAGATGTCAATCAGTGAATCATAACCTGTGACCACCTGATTTACCGTAATCTTAAGAATGGTGGGATTTTTAAAGTTCGCACAATAAGAAAAACAAGCAGACCAGCATTAGCCCCTACCGCCTTCCGTCGGTGGGTTCTAGAGGAAGTGGTACAAACTTGGAAAGCCTGGGGCCCCTAACCTTACATTCTTGACTCCATTTAGCTAAGTGGTGGTTCCATACGCACTAGAGCCGCCTGTTGGTCCAGGGGGTACAGCCAAACCTCCCAGGTATTATGGACTTCCAGGTACCAACCAGCAATCAGGGAGGGGGGGATCCAGAATTATGACTCTGAACTCTGGCTGCACACTGGAATCACTGAGGAGCTTTCAAAAGTACCAATAGCCTCCAGTTCAGAATTTGGGAGTCGCGGTGAGGGGAGGCAGGCCTGGTGTTTTTCAAAGTTCCCGTAGGATTCCCATGTGAAGTCACAATTAAGAACCACTGATGTAGAAGAATTAGAACCCCAGAGCCTGGCTTCCAGGGTCCTAGAGGTGAAGGTTTCTCTTGCTCTGATCCCTCCTAATACTGCCTTTCTCTGGTTTTCAGTCATGCCATCAGCTCCATACTGGGTCCTGGCCACCGACTATGAGAACTACGCCCTCGTGTACTCCTGTACCACAATCATCTGGCTTTTTCACATGGATCATGTTTGGATCTTGGGAAGAAACCCTTATCTCCCTCCAGAAACAGTGACCTATCTCAAAGATATCCTGACCTCTAATAACATTGACATTGAGAAAATAGCTGTCACAGATCAGGTGAACTGCCCCGAGTTCCTATAACCAGGCTCTAAAGGGAGGCTGCATTCACTCCATGTTCCTTCTTTTGCTTTGCTTTTCCCCTACACCACCCCTCATAAAGACAAACCAAACCACCACAGCAAACTATTACAAATACCAGAAGGGAAATGTGACAGCAGAAGCTAGTGGAGAGGAACTCAAGGCAAGTTGGCCCAAACACTTAGCCATGCACCATCCTGTTACCTTGCAAGCCTGATAATAAACTTGCTGCTGACCTGCTGTGCTCACAGTAGACTACAAATTGGACTAATTATTGGGGAGTTCTTAATTCTAAGCTTATGTTTGGAAATCCTTAAGCAGTTATGTTGAAAAAAAAAAAAAAGAAGCACCGAACAATTTAAAGGTAACAATCTTGTTTCTAGAAAGGGAAAGCTGATGGCAAAGGCACATACCAGGTGACCTGAATCCAGGTGGCCCCATCCTGCAGTAGGCAGTCCATAGCGGGGAATCATTTGGAGTTTTTGAGTCTCTGACAGGCAGTTTCCTGGACGCATTTACTTTCTTATCAGGAGGTCTTCAGAGTCAGGTGAAGAATGGGACCATCTTGGGTCTGTGCAAGGAAGAAGAGACTCTATGAGGGCGAAGCTATGGGAATTTTTTTAAGAAAATAATTTTTGGGTCTTTTATTCAACTGATATTTACTGGGACCCAACTGCATTCCAGGCATTGAAAAATACAGAATCCGTCTCCTCCCACAGCAGCTCACAGACTAGGAAGGGAGATTGACAAGTAAAGACACAATTTTAATCCAAGCTGAGGGGTCCATAGGCAGAGGCATGTGGAGGGAGCCATGGGAGCTCTGAGAAGGTCTCAACCCCTGCCAGGCATAGGTACCCACAAGGTTATATAGTCACATCTCAGAGTGTCCCAGCTTCAAGGAGTCAGGAACCACCAGGAGTTTGTTGTTGTTGTTGTTTTTTACATTTTACTATTAAAATCAGAACAATCTCAAAATCATCACCCTGCGATTAATCTTAGGTCACATAACATTTGTAATCCACTAATGTTTTGGGAAATGAATAGAAGATGAAGCCATTTGATTAGCTTTTTGCATTTTCAGCATGAGCATAAAATATTTCCTTGAGCACTTGAGATGCTTCACTGATTTATATTAAAGGTTATAAAATTTCCAAGAAACTTAATATGTATAATTTTCACTTTCCTAAATAAATATGACCTCAAAATGTAGCTTGCTATTTGAAATTCCTAAAGGCTGAAAACCACTGGACAAAAAGGCGGTGATGGAGAGGTAGGTATTGAAGAAGAGCCTCTTCCCACAAGCTCGGCCTGCTGTTGCATCTGTGCTTTATCACACTGCCCACCCCACCAGAGGGTACCTGGCTCCTCTTCGAACATACATTTCTTCCCAAGAGTGTTAAGCTGCTTACCTCTCTCTTAACTCATCAGACAAGCTATGAT
The DNA here is from genome assembly GCF_008692025.1 of Phocoena sinus. Lineage (NCBI taxonomy): Eukaryota > Metazoa > Chordata > Mammalia > Artiodactyla > Phocoenidae > Phocoena > Phocoena sinus. The sequence continues at coordinate 71,520,260 of NC_045766.1, read as the reverse complement.
TGTGTTCCTCTTAACAGCTGTCTGGTAGCATCTAAAACAATGAACATGGCTACATTTGCACCTTTACAGTGTAGGTATCAGGGGTGATTGAACCTCAGAAAATGGGGGGCATTCAGAGGATAGCATGGGGGCACCACGTATCTAGAGGAAACATGGGGAAAAACAACAAAAAATCTAGAAGGGAGAGCAAGAGAAGGGAAATGGGAAGTAAACAGCAAAATAGAGACAGTAGTAAACCCCCCTGTGCCTATGTACCCATCAACAGCTCCAACAGTCATCAACATCTCACCAATCTTGCTTCAGCTATCACCCACCCACCCCCATTTTTTTTCATAGAGTGTTTTGAAGCAAATCCTAAAGAGCACATCCTATTATTTTGCCTGTTAGCTACCTAAGGATAAATCTCTAGCAGGTACAGACATTTCTTAAACAACAACAAAAAATACAAGGTTACGTTTTATATCCTGCAAGTGCTCAGAGAATATAATTTAATCTATGTAATTTAAAGATTATTCTATATTATCCAGATGAAAGGGAAGATATATGTACAAAAATGTTCATCATACTTTTACTCGTAGCAGCCCCCAAACTAAAAGGAGCTAAACTAAAACTAAAACAGATGAATGAGATCATGAATTATGGAACAGCCACTTGTTGTAATGTGGTGTACTCATTAAAATTCATAGTTATGAAGACTACAAGGCCACATGGGAGCTGTGCCTGCCCGCCCACACTTACCACCTGTATGTGTGTAGGGGGGGTGGAAAAAGGTGGAGGAGGGGAGGAAGAGGAGGGGTCCCGCATGTGGCCTTGCTGCCTGCAGAGATAGAGTCTGGAACATGTGCTCTGCTTACCCAGCCACATCCGATAAGACCAAGGTGTGTCCACCAGTGCTAATGACAGCCAATCCACAGGCTGAACAGAAACCTCTGATTTTTGTGGCCTACCTGGATGAAAAAGATAAATTAGGCCAATCTAATCAGAATCTGACTTTAAGAGATCTAGAGAAAGGATAATTGAAAACTCTGTAAGTCATAATCATAAGGTCGTGTCGTTCGGGGTGGCTGTTTTTGGTGATGCACAACTGAAGTTATGAAGAGTGCAGAACAGAAGTGCAAAGATAAGCCCAGACCCCACCCAGGGTCCCACCAGCAGCTTCAGTAGCTGACTGCTGTCTGTGTCCTAGCTCCAGCTCCTGTGGAGCTTAGCTGTCTAAGGTTCCTGAATTTGGATTTCTTTAAGATTAGGCTCACACACACACCTACACACACACACACACACACCCCTTTTTTTTGAGGTAGTTTGACTTGCCTGAGTGAATGTTCCTTGCAACCTCAAATAGCCCTAAGACAAAAGTGTTCACTTTTTGAGTGAAAGAAAGAAGGCAGCATTGTACCTAAGTTGTACTTGTAGTTACATAAAATGATGGCATAAAATCAAGGACTAAAAGTGAACAGAGAAATGAAAGCAATTAATATGTTAGAATGGTGGAATTACTGAATGATTTATTTTCCTTTTTTATTTTTGCTGTTGGTGTTTGTCGTGTAGGCCCTAAAACTTTAGACCCTAAAACTTCCTCCTAGTTCAGCCTGGCCCTCTAGCAAGTCGAGTGTCAAACCCCAAAGAAACAGGCTTCTTCCAATAATTACCTCAGTTATGTGAGTAGTATGTGTTTAATCCCTATGGAAAAATGTATACATCCAAATAATGTATAGTATGAAAAAAGATACACGTATTGATTAAAAAACAAGTGTGTGTACGTGTGTGTGTGTGTGTGTATACATTGATAAGGATTAGGAAACAAAACAAAGAGTTGCTTATGTCTTTTAAGTTTATGGTTTCTTTTCTCTATAAAGGTACAGGTATCCCTTCCTTTGAAGAAAAAAATTTACTTAATTAATCTTGTACAAAACTATAATGCACAGAACTATAAATGATTGACCTGGAAGAGTCGTTAGAGGCAGTTCTTTTAATGACATCTAGTTCTTTTAATGACATAACGCGCAGGTGAGGAAACAGCCAGCCGGGAGGGGAGGGGACGCTGGAGGACGCGGCTAAGTCGACTGAAGCAGGGACTGTCCTTGGATCCCATCCCAGTGTGCTTTCCACCACATCACCTCTCAGCACTCCCAACTAGTTCAGTTCACCTTGCTCTGCTGGAAAACCTTAGATCTGAGGAACCTATTTTCATCTCATATTTGATATTTAGTCAAAATATTGATTTTAGCATAAAAGTTGGCCATATTTAACAAATATTCATAATGTTAATAGTTTCTCATAATCATCAAGATGAAAGTGATTGCTGTGGGGGGAAACTTTTAAATATAAGAACACAACATTTAGACAACTGTGTAAACAAAAACTTTCTAAATTACTTATCTCCCTTCATGCCTCCTAGAAGTGTACAGAGGGCCTTGTTGGTAGTAAATAAAGATCGCTTTAATCACAGGTCCTATATTCACAAATCAACCCACCATCTCAGGTGTAACGGAAATGCAGTGTGATAAGAGTAGAGTCCAGAAAGGTCTCACACGTTATGTTCTATAAATGCATTGGAAGTATTATATTTAACTTTCCTGAATTTTCCTAGGCTACTAATTATAATTCAAGTATAAGAATGCCAAACTTAAGTCAACTCTTCAGCCTCTTCAGAGACCCAGGGGAGTGATAGCTCATTGAATTATTTTTGTTATCTTTTTTTAAAAATTTATTTATCTTCGGCTGCGTTGGGTCTTTGTTGCTGCATGTGGGCTTTCTCTAGTGCGGCGAGTGGGGACTACTCTTCATTGCGGTGCGCGGGCTTCTCACTGTGGTGCCTTCTCTTGTTGCAGAGCATGGGCTCTAGGTGCGTGGGCTTCAGTAGTTGTGGCGCACAGCCTCAGTAGTTGTGGCACACGGGCTTAGTTGCTCCATGGCATGTAAGATCTTCCCAGACCAGGGATCGAACCCATATCCCCTGCATTGGCAGGCGGATTCTTAACCACTGTGCCACCAGGGAAGTCCTGGTATGACTCTCTATATAAAATGGCATATTATTCCAGGATACATACATATGCAATAAAAGTATAATGAAATTCAGAGAATATTAAACACCAAATTCAAGGTTACCTCCAGAGGGTGGAGAGAGGGGATTGCAATTGGATACAGTAACATAGGTAGCTTCCATTGCATTGGTAATTATATTAGTTTGCTGTAGCTGCTGTAACAAATTACTACAAATCTGTGAGTCTCTTTTAAGATGTTAAATTTAAATGTTTAGAGAGTGACCCCTCCCCCCCAAAATTTAGCCTTCAGAGACCTAAAGACTAAAAAACAAAAAAACTTTCAAAAACTGAGTGGATTGGATGCTAACTTCTAGCAGTAGAATTTCAAGCATTGAGGTGAGGACAGGTCAGAGGAGAAAAATTCCAGTCATATTACATAGGCAGTCACCAGCTTCACCTGCTTTTAATCCAAACCTTCTGTCTCCAACCCTTCCCAGGTCAAAAGAGCTGCCAGTGATCTGTGAATCTGCTCTGTCCCCAGAAGGTGACAAATGGGCTCAGGAGCTCCCTAGCCAGAATGGGCAGTACTGGAAAAAGCAGATGCCCATTCCTTCATCAGCACAGTTCAGCTGTGACTAAGCTCACGTTCATTCCTTGCCTGCAGCCCGGTCAGAGCAGGACTGGTGAGGTCAGGGCCTGCACACAGAGTCAGAAGACTCCCTCCCCAAATGAGGGAGTGGTTGGTAATGACCAGGACCAGCCCTACTGCTATGGAAATCTACAAAACTGGGACTGACATCTCTGGCATTCTGCCTAAGGGCATTATGTCAACAAAGTGTTCTGTACATGGGGAACAGTCTATATGGGTCATTTTTGTACCTAGGAGTTACTGATATGAACAGCCTCTCTACCTTGGCAAGCTTAGAGGCTAAGGTTGTTGGCATGTCATTTGGCATTCATTTCTCAGCTCAGATGGCATCTCTACAGGCATCTACCTAAAAGTGATTGCCCCAATTACCACCTATCCCATACACTTTTTAAATTTTCTTTCTTACCACTTTTCACAATCTGCAATTATTTTGTTTACTTATTTGCTTATGTATTTATTGTCTATTTGTCCCACTAGAATGTAGGCTTTCTGAAGACAGGAAACTCGTTTTGTTCATTCTTGCGTCCTCAGAGCTTAGGACACTCAACAATTTTTTACTGAATGAATGAGTGAATGAACAAATTAATAAATTCCCTAGGGCCCAGAAAGAATCAGTCGTGGAAATGAAAACAATGCAAATAAATGTAAATATCCTATATTCATGTGCTTCGTGACATATTCAACTAAGATTGTCTCCCAATTTGCTATTTCTGCTACATTCCCACAATTTACCACTGGAATATCATCCCCCTCATATGCATATTCATTCTCCAAATGGAGAAACTGATGCCCAGCACAGTGAAATGACTTGAACAAAACTATTTGGCTAGTTACAGTGATGACTTGAACTTGGACACTAATTTCTATCAGAGAAGTAATTTACTCATGGGGTAATTGGGATTCTTTTACTTCTTCCTGTTCCTTTTCCCCACAAACAACAACAACAAAACACCTCCTATGAGAAAAATGTTCAGTCTCCATGAGACAAAAAACTATGGTACAGAGTCAGTGTTACATTTGGCAAGTCAATAACCTCTACATAGGAGGCTATAGTCAAGGAATAATAACTAAGGAGGTAATTTTGGCTAGGCTTGGTGATACTCTATGTTATTAGAGGTGAGTGAGAGGAGGACATCCTCCTCCCCAGGGCTACCAGACACATGAGATGTCACAAGGAAACCTTGGATTCAGACTCTGGTTATTTTTAGCATTAGGAATATGGTTTCATATGGCTAAGGGGCAACTCTACCAGGAAGCAGGGGACTGACTGACTTTATGAGACCTTCCCAGCATCTAGAGCCATCTGGACAAGGACAGCACAGGAAGCATGAAGAAGAGGATCTTCAAACGCCCCTCCTCCCATGAGACTCTGCTGCCTCCTTCTGATTTGAGGGACAAATGCTGATTGCATGTACTTAACACGTTAACTGAGAAGCTACTAATTCCTTACTAAGTGTGAATGCTTTCTCTGTGTCCACTTCTTGTTGTCCCTTTGTGTGTTATAGAAAGTATACCCCAGCTCATTCATTCCTTCCTTCTTACTTTTTTCTCTTTGAAAATGTCACCCATTCTGAAACTTGTTTTTAATTGTGATAGAAAAGTATGACTGTCATTGAAAGGAGAATCTTTTTCATGCACACAAATAAAAGCCCTGAGGTACCATATCTTCTTAAAAGTAAGTTCACTGCCAACTGACAGCAAAAGAATTATCACAGTAAAGGGAGACTCTATGAAGATGTGTGCTTTACCAAAGAATAGCCTAACTTAGAGAATCTTTCTTAGCTCTCAAACAAACCTTACCATTAACTGATATTGTTTATTAATTATGTCTAGTATTGTAACAACCAGCTCTGCCACCATCTTAAAGAAAGACATCTCCCTTTAAAGTCACAAAGAACAGCCAATGGGTGGCTTGCTGAGAGACAATTTTCAGTACAGAATGATGGTACCCTAAATGCTAAACACAAACTGAAAAAAAAATCACAAAGCAATTTAAAATGAAGAAAAATTCTTATTTCAGCATAATATAAGAAAACTAAAAGGAAACTCTTCAGGTAGTAGAGCAACTCTGTGAAAACAGAATCCCCAGAACATCCCAGGAAACATTATATTAGGCCACCAAATTCAATATGGTCAAGAAACAATGTGATAGTTTTCTGCCTGAGGGACAAAGACTGGTAACACACGCAATGTTTTCAGTTCTCTGCTCTGAGGACTGGTTTGACTCATTATTTGAATTATGCCTAAGAATGCCAACAGCTCACATATTCCCTTTGGCAGGAAGGCAGCTCTTCTTGTTCTTGGAATTACTGCCTCCAAAGACAAATGCAATGTGTCAACCCTAAATCATCTACTTCATTCTTAGCTATTGGTTGGCCAGCCTGCCTTTCCCACTAGATGATGAGGGCCTTAGGGCAGGGACACTGTCATTCATTTTCGCTTCCCTCACTTCTAGTACAGAGGAGTGAAGTTAATACATGGGTAGATGTGGAGCCTGCCTCAAAAATCAATCCCCTTGAAAGTATTTTTTATAATTTTATCTGTTCTATTCTTTATTCCTATCTTTTTGGCATTTGAAGGACTTTTTAAAGTATTTTGACATACTTTGTATTTCAAATTTGTATTTGTATTTCAAATTAGCTTATAATATTTTGTATTTCAAATATTTGTATTTCAAATTAGCTTATAATAGATTTGCAACATTTATGAAGGATGGTGTTGTTAGTTCCCCTGTGGCTGTTATTTTTCTTTTATTTACCATGAATCAAGACCTTAAAATCGCTAAATAATATTCTGGATTCTAAAATGCTAGTTATAAATACTATAAATTATAAAAACTAACTTGTACCAAATGTTATGGGTGACTGAAAGCAAGTTATTTCAAGAATTTACAATTGGGATCCACCCATAGACAAGAGTTTTCAGTCTCCACATAATCTCCACATCTCATCTGCAGCAATGCTTCCAGCTGCCTGCAAAATGCTCCATCCCCACCTCATTCAGGCTTTGCTACTCAGTCTCCATCATGGGTAACTGCCAACGTTACCTGTTCGAAGGGGGTTGCCTTAGAGTCCACATCTAGTGTCCGTGTAAATCCAGGAATTCCATCAAAAAAAGCAAAATAAAAACGACAAAAAGTAGGCAAAAAAAGCACAAGATACCTCCACAGATGCCAAAAGGGCAGTACTGTAGGTACAGTACACTGCTTTTGGAGAACAGATCTGGAAACTGCTTGAGTTGCTCACAGTCTAGAGAGAAAGATAAACAAGAAAAGCAACCATTGCAATGTAGCATTCAGAGGCCACGATGGGTTAGGAGCTGGAATCTAGGTTAGAATTGGGCACTAGGACGGCACCAAGGAGGGGCACCTGACCCCAGTCTGAAGAGTCAGGGAAGGTTTCTCTCAGGAGCAGATCCTGATGTGCCTTTGAAGGAACAAGCTGAAGTTAGCCAGAAATAGAAGGGTGAGGAGGCAGCATCCCAGGCAGAAGAAAGACTGTCACATGAGAGAACTCAAAGAATTCAGTAGCAAGTGGGGTCCAGGGTCTATGGAGGAGCAGTGGAATATGAAGCTAGCTAAGTGGCCAAGGTCAGATTACCCACAGCCTTGTAAACCATGACAAGGAGTTCGGATGTCAATTTGAAGGTGAAGGGGAGTGGCTGAGGATTTAAATCTAGGAAGTAATTTAACTTGCAGAGAAAAAAGTCCTTAAAGAGCAGATCAGAGGCTGGAGTCCTCTGGGAGCTAATGCTCTGCCTTCAGTTGGCTGCAGAGGATGCCAGGGTCTGATGAGAAAGGGGTTGGTGAAACTCAGGCAGCAGGCTAAGGCCACGTCATTCATGACACACTGGGCATCCACCTACCACCTACTCAGACACCTTCCTCCTGGTAAGGGCACTGTCCTGAGCTGAGTGATGGCTCTGACAGCAAAGGAAGATAGAGAGGGACAGGTGAGCTTGAAAGTAGGAACATCCATGAGGTGGCTGTTGTACTAATGTGTGTGATGATGAGGGACTGAACTAAAGCAGTGGGGATGAAAAGGACAAGTCAGATTTAGGAGAGTCTTAGGAGGCAGAATCATGTGGACTTAGGGACCAACCGGATGTGGGAAGTGATGGGGAAGTAGGAGTCTAAGATAAGTGGTTACCAGGAGCCAAAGAGGGAGAGTAAAGATGTGAAGGCATGTTTGTGTGGGAAAATAATGAGATTCCTGACCTGCTTCCTGCCACATTTTAGGATTATCTCTTGCCACTACTGAGTATAGATCCTTTACAGCTGCCAGACTAGGTCACTTGCAGTTTCCCAAAGGTGGCATCCTCTCAGACCTCAGTCCCTTTGTACACATTGCTTCAGATGACATGACACAATCTCACTCTCCTGCTCTACCTGGATGACTCCAACTTACCAGCTCACCAGTTCTGTCCAGCCAGTCTTCTCCAGCCCTTCCCTTGCTTTCCTTCCTACTCAGCTGTTATGGGTTGAATTGTGTCCTCCCAAAAGATATGTTGACATCCTAACCATCAGTACCTGTGAATGTGACTTTATTTGAAAATAGGGTCTTTGCATATTTAATCAAATGAAGATGAGGCCATTAGGGTAGACCCTAATCCAATACAACTGCTGTACTTATAAGAAGAAGAAAATGCTCTGTGAAGATAGAAATACACAGGGAGAACACCACGTGACAACAGAGGCGGAGATTAGAATGATGCAGCGACCATTAAGGAAGTCTAAGGATTGCCGGCCACCACCAGAAGCTAGGAAGAGCTAAGGAAGGATTCCACCCAGAGTCTTAGAGGGAGCATAGCCCTGCTGACACCTTGATTTCAGACTTCTAGCCTCTAGAACTCTGAGAGAATAAATTTCTGCTGTTTTAAGCTGCTTGGTGGTACTTTGTTACAGCACCTACAGAAAACTAATATACCAGCCATTTCCATGTGCCCATGTTTCCATACCTATAAATGCTTTACGACCGCTCAGGCATTTACCAGCTAGTCTGAGTCTTTGTTTTATATTTATTCTTTAAACTATGAGCTTATCTTTAAGGACAAGAAGTCTTACACATCTTACACATCTCTGTACATACTGCACACTGGTACAATGAATGCTTAATAATGATTTTTTTTTTTCCGGCCACGCCGCGCAGCCTGCAGGATCCAAGTTCCCCGTCCAGTGATTGAACCCAGGCCCCCCGCAGTGAAAGTGCTGAGTCTTAACCACTGGACCTCCAGGGAATTCCCGAATATTTCTTACATGAGAAAAAAATGAGCCAAAGCTCTTGATGAATTGTAGAGATTGGCAGGAGTTTGCGAGATGGCCACAGCTGGAAAGGGCAGACAGGGATACATAGTAGCTGATATGAGCCTCCAGGAGTTTTTATCTTGGGGTGTGGGTCAGGGTAGGGGGAGTGATGATGAAGGAAGCAGCCTTGAGAGTAAAGGAGAAAGGCCCACCACTTCCTGCCCCCAGGCTCCATGGCACATGGATGAATTACCAGCCATGATTTGTAAGAGCTGCGTGGGAGAGAAAAGCCAGAATTCTGCTAAGGTGAGGAATGCAGGCAACCTTCTGGGAAGTCATTTGGAGACTCAGGCTGCTACTCAGTATGTGGGCCATCACAGCAGTCCCACTTGGTAAGCAACCACTCTTCTGAGCCTCTAGAGTACTCCCCATCACTTGGCCATCCTTGGGCCCCCCCAGTGAGCCCAGAAACTAAAGGAGGAACACTTGGTACTGCAGAGGCCTCCATGAATTATATGAACCCGCACCTGCATCATGGCTATTTTTCTGACTGTTTGGAGCTAGCCCACACCGTTTTGGTTATCGAATATTCGGAGCCGTTTGTTTGTGAGGAATGGAGGCTGGAGTGCCAGCAGAAAGGGCTGAGGAGGAAAATGAGCACTAAGATGCCTGAAGATGACAGTGGGCAAAGAGGTTACATGTCCGGGGAGGCTGAGGGTGACAGGGTTGGGGGCCTAATGAGCAGAACTGGCCTTGGGTGTGAAACGGCTGGTCCACGGTGCCATTTGAACTCTCTGAAAGCTGCCTGAACTAGGAGAGAAGCATGGCCAGCCTACTTGGCTCCTGGAAGCAGCTGTCCCAGAAAAAAGGGCTTGGCCGAAAAAAAAAAAAAAAAAAAGGGCTTGGCCGGGTCCCAGAGCCCGGAAAGATTGAAATGGAGTTTGATGCCTGAGCGGGGGAGGTGGGAGCAAAAGACATTTATGCTGAATTTCACTTAGAGTTATTGACTTAAGTCAATTAGCATTGACAACTTTATTACATTCTTATCCTTCAAGAAGTATAATCTTGTATTTAATAAGTATGCTAACGTGATTAAGCAGAAGACTTTACTCCTGCCCACTCTGTATAAATTTTCTTTATTTCTATGTCCCTCTATGGAAGGAGAAGAAACACGAAACAAAAGCAGTTAACGTGTTTATGTGTTCTCTTCGAAAGAGTTGGAGGGAGTTTATCCTGCAGCCTTAATTCATTGTTTCCTATTTAGAGGGATTTAGCAAGATCAAAGTGAGTTTCAGCTATAGTCACCCATAAAGGACCACAATCCTGCACTGCAGCCATTTTAGCACAGAATCAAATATGCTTCTGGACTCTCCTCTGAGATGTGGCAAATACAATTCATTGCCTTTGACAAGCACAGCTGAGCAGTGTATTAAAGAATGCTGGAGGGGCTTCCAGGGGCTTCCCTGGTGGCGCAGTGGTTGGGAGTCCGCCTGCCGATGCAGGGGACACGGGTTCGTGCCCGTTCCGGGAAGATCCCACGTGCCGCGGAGTGGCTGGGCCCGTGAGCCATGGCCTCTGAGCCTGCGCGTCCGGAGCCTGTGCTCCGCAACGGGAGAGGCCACAACAGTGAGAGGCCCGCGTACCGCAAAAAAAATAAATAAATAAATAAGAATGCTGGAGTATTAGGGGTACAGTGGACCTTCATAAAATTAAGAATGTTTACTAAGGGCCTACCTTGGACACAGTTGGGTTTCCAAGTAGGTAAACCATTAATGACAGGCAATTAGAAAGAACATTCTAGTTAGTTACCTGAAATACAACAGTATAGGTGCCACAGTTAAAAAAAAATTCTAGCGATGGACTTCCCTGGTGGTCCAGTGGTTAAGACTCCGTGCTCCCAGTGCAGAGGGCCCGGGTTTGATCCCTGGAGGGGGTTAGATCCCACATGCCACGTGGTGCAACCGAAAAAGAAAAAAACTTCTAGGGACAAAGCTAGTATTCATTTTGGCTTCATTTTTAGTTCAATTCAGTTCAAGATGCTGGCTAGAAAACCCCACATATGAGAAAATGGGAGGAGCAAATTCCTTCGTGCCCTAGATTGTTCTTGATAGGAGCTATAAAAAAAGATTGTTGGAAACCTTCAGCATTTCCTGCTTTATGTTTCACAGATGAGAATGTTTGCCCTGAAACCAGCCACCTACGCAGCCATTGGTTTCCCAAGCATGAGCTTTTCTCGCAGTCTCCCCTCCCCTGCTTTCCCCTGACTGCCAGTCCAGGAGGGAGAAAACAGCTAGGCACCAGTTGCTTCTGTGAGAGCTTTGTGGTTCCTAGAGGGGAACCTGCCTTAGCCACAGGAGAACACAGAGGGTCTGGAAGCCCATCTAGAGCACAGGCCCACTTCACGAGAATGCCTGATGATGCAGATAGGAAGACATGCCTTCGTGAAAACAGCAACACTGCTCTCACAGAGCACAGACACAAACGCAGAGAGAACTAATTAAAACTGGATGTGTGTGTGAGAGAGAGAGAGAGAGAGAGGAGAGAGAGAGAACAAAGAATATTTTTTAGAAAGGCTTCTGAACCTAAAATGTAAAAAGAATAGCTGCCATAGTTCACTTTCTGAAACCAAGCCATCGGTGGCACCTAGAAAGGGGCCCAGCACATAACAAGTCCTCGATAAAGATTTTTGACAGACTGTGTTGACAGACAACCACTCCCCCACCTTTAATGCCTTCTCTGCCTTATTCAGCAGGCTTTCTTATCTCTACTATTTCCTTTCCAGCATTATAGCTGGTTAGTAACTCACTCTGCCATGTAGAACAAGATATGTAATCAGATAGTTTTCTAAGAAATTGATGTTGTTAAGGGAACCATTGTTTGATTGGGGAAGAATTTCAGAAGCGTTTATTCATTTATTCACTGATTCGACCAACACTCATCAGGTGCTTCTCATGGACAGACACTGCATTCGTTAAGTGATACTGCTGGGAAGCAGAGAGGAGAAATGCACCTGCTCCCAAAGAGGCCACCGAGGGAGAGACAGACAGACACTTAGAGAATTATGATACCACGATACAGAGGGATGCAAACAGTTCCTCAGGATCCCGACGGAGGCAAAGACTACTTCTGCCTGAGTGGAGTGGGAAGGAGGTGACCTTTGAACTGGGATGATTCCAGGGCAAGAATGGAGGACAGCATTTCACACAAACTAGTAGAGCATGAAAAAGTGAAGGATCATGGGGTGCTCTTGTTACAGAACCACATTTGTTTTGCCTGACGTGCAGCAAGCCCAAACCACTGAGATGATGAGGTTCACAGCACAGAGAGTTTATTCACGAGGCAGCCAAGAGAGGGGAACAAGTCTCAAATCCACCTACCAAATGCTTGGGGCTCAGGGCATTTATGGCATAAAACAGTAAGGTGTCTTGAGGTGTAAGGAGCGTGGGGGAAGGTGATTGGGAAAAGGTGTGGTAACTGTCATTCCGTGCAGGTGTAAATAAGCTATGGGCCTCTGCGCATTCAAAAATGGAGGCACTTAGCATCATTTGAGGGTGGAGTTTTTGGCCCTGTGACGTCAAAAGGTCACCGAGTGGACACTTGCTCATGTCCAGTTGGAGGGTCAGTGGTCCTATCCAGTCTCAACCAGCTCAGCTCCAACTAGACACAGCTGACTCGAAGTTCCTGGAAAACAGCTCTAGCAAACATCTTATCGCTTAGGCTACATGCTGCGTGGAGGACACACCAGTCTTAAAACAACCCTGATTAGTGAAGGCAGGGGAAATGGATTTGACTCATTGCCCACGGTTTCTTTCTGGCACCTTGAGAATGGTAGTAAGATTGGTCTGAAGAACATGGGGAGAAAGAAAGTGGATGTGAAAAGACAGGGAGCCTAGAAAAACAGGGCCAGATTGTGAAGGCCCAAGGAGTTTGGACTTTATTCTATGCAATAAGCAGTCACTGAAGGCTGAGGTCCTTGAGTAAAAGATGAAAGTGGGGTAAGGGCCTAATCAATTGTTTGCTCCATGCCAAAAGCAGAGTTGATTTTATAAATTACATTTCATTACATAACACGTTTAGTATGGGAGCGGTATGAAGATGAATGGTCAGTAAGGAAAAATGGAGATTGGTCGCTAGATCAATCTAGAACTGTTACAAGAGTCAAATAAAAATAATAAGGTTACATAGTTGAGAAATATCAAAGTAGAATAAATGCAAGTGAGCATAAATACAGTTTTTAAAATAAGATGTCTTTCCATTGTAAACAATGATTATAGGCTTCAAAATATATTTGGGATTTTCCATGAGGTATTTATACCAACATCACATGTATTCTGAATCAAAGTCTATACTCCTCATTCCATTATGAGTTCACAGAATAATAAAATGCAATAGAATCTGGCAATATGGACTTCCCTGGTGGCGCAGTGGTTAAGAACCCGCCTAACAATGCAGGGGACAGGGGTTCGAGCCCTGGTCTGGGAAGATCTCACATGCTACGAAGCAACTAACCCTGCGAGCCACAACTACTGAGCCCACATGCCACAGCTACTGAAGCCCGCTCGCCTAGGGCCCATGCTCTGCAACAAGAGAAGCCACCACAATGAGAAGCCCAGGCACCGCAACAAAGAGTAGCCCCCGCTCACCACAACTAAAGAAAGCCTGCGCGCAGCAATGAAGACCCAATGCAGCCAAAAATAAAATAAAAAAGTCATTAGATGTCACAGTGAAAAAAAAAAGAAAAAAAAAAAGAATCTGGAAATATTAGCACAGTGAAATTAAAATATGTGTCATTGCTTGCTTACTACTTGCAGTAATTTACAAACCAGACTCAATGACACTTACGGAAAATTTACAGTCACAAAAAGTTGAGAGATTTCTGGCAGGCCCAAGATAAATTTGTAGCTTAGCCAAGAAAATAATTCACATTTCCTACTTACAATTCCAAGGCTCTTCACACTTCTTATCCTGCCTTCTTTTTTCTTTCCATTTTTTTGTGTTATAGGTTTTGAAAAAAGTAGGTAATTCTCTAGATTTCCTCAATTTAACTAGTTTTTAATGGGTCAGGAAACATCTAGGAACTAATGAAACCTTTGTATACTTGACAGGTGTACCTATGCTGTGTGAGTCTTCTCAGAAAAGTATTTTGGCAGTATTTGGTGGTGAGGGTAAGGAATCCTTTTGGTAGGTATCTTTGAAGAGAAGAGAAATAGTGGAGAGTTGCAAATCAAAGCCATTTTTTAAGCAAAAAGTGATTAATATTTGTCCTTAGATTTCGCTCCCTCTTTTGAATACTTCTGTATTTTTGTTTAAATAATCTTGCCCCTGCTACCATGAATTTTTCCATGCACTATAAAATCTGTGATTTTTCTTGTCCCTTGGAGGGCTTACCTGAAAAGGAAAAGAACAATAGCTATTCTTGACAAGCAAAGAGCTGCTGCTGACTCAGTGGTCATTAAGTCCCAACCCTTGGGTATTTTTCCAGAGGTTAGGGGTGGGCACTATCGCTTCTCTGCTCAGTGAGCCCTGGCTGATGACTTAGACAGGTCAGTCACAGAAGCCATTTCTAGCTTTGGAATTCTGTTTTTGGTGAGAAGCCAAGTGGTGTTGGCCTCAGTTGCCTACTCCAATGAGAGCCAACTGGCTCAGCCACGTAAGGAGGTACATTCAACCTGTCTCCTCTCTTCCTCTCCACACATAGCATTGAATCAGGCAACCATGATGAAGTCTTCAAAAGGAGAGCAGAAATATTGGTAATTGTCAGATAATTCTTAAACTTGTATATATATATATATATTTATTTATTTATTTATTTTATTTTTGGCTGCATTGGGTCTTCGTTGCTGCACACAGGCATTCTCTAGTTGCGGCGAGCAGGGGCTACTCCTCGTTGCGGTGCACAGGCTTCTCACTGTGGTGGCTTCTCTTCTTGCGGAGCACAGGCAGGCTCTAGGCGTGCGGGCTTCAGTGGTTGTGGCACACGGGCTCAGTAGTTGTGGCTCACGGGCTCTAGAGTACAGGCTCAGTAGTTGTGGTGCACGGGCTTAGTTGCTCCACAGCATGTGGAATCTTCCCGGACCAGGGATCAAACCCATGTCCCCTGCATTGGCAGGCAGATTCTTAACCACTGCACTGCCAGGGAAGTCCCTAGCATGTATATATTTTTAAATACATGATTTGCCTTGATCTCAATAGCTACCTTCGGAAACTGAAACAAGAATGGAAGATTCCATCCACAATCCATCTCTTGGCAGCCAAACCCTAACACACAGGAAATGTAACGCGAATACAGCCAAATTCAGTGCTTGGGCTGTTTGGTCCAGACGACTTCCCACAAGAGAGTATCTCAGTAAACGCATAGAAGGAGAGCTCTGTTTAGAAGCATTTGGAAATCTTCTTTGGGCCACACTAAGGAGTAAAGTGGTTCAATTATTCTAAAATATAAAGAAAAGCTGTACTGGCACTCATAATCTTGCAGTCAAACTAATGCTTCATTAATATTTTTGCACACTAAGAAAGTCCTCTTCACCTACATTCTCTTTTAGTGGTGTTTGGAGTGGAAAAAATAATACAAGAGGCAACAGTCTGACTTTTGATGATGGAAATTTTTTTTTCAAGATTCTCCAGAGAACTCTTTACCACTCCCTGTTCCAATGCTTTTTATTTTATTAACCGTAATAAAACACTTTATGTCATACTGTGCTAGCCCTTTTCATTAGTGTCTCAAAGCAAGACAGTGCTTAATTTAGAGCCCAGTCATGGTTAGGTCCAGGGAGATGACTGCTGGGCCCAAGCAGGAACCAGGCAACTCTGCCCAGTAATTTACATCATGAAGGGTGTATTCCCTTGAGAACAGGATTATCACCACTGAGTTGGGCTCCTGCTGACAGGGCAGAAGAGGCAGTGCAGGTGTTGGAAACTTGGATGGAAAGAACTCAGGAAGGGAGGTGGCCATCCAGCTTCCTCTCACTGAGAACCCTCTCTCTTCCCCGGGGCTGGTCAGGGCCTTCAGGGTGTGACGTCAGATCCACTGGGCAGTGGAAGACCTGTGGCTAGGAACAGAGGTGGGGCCAGGACAGGGAGGTGCCAAGGGGGGCTGTGGATGCCTCTGCCTGGGGAGATCCCTGGGGAACACATGCAGCTCTGACAAGTTTGTTGCCCTCCTGCCCTTCCTGCTCACTGTCCCCTGCATTGTCTCCATTCAGCAATCATTCCCTTGCTGAGGCCCTGTTCCATGCCAGGAACTCAGCTACAGGCTGGGGGCCAGGCAATAAAAGCAGAATAGTTTTCAGGAACCCTACAGTCGTTCCTGAGGAGCAGAGTTCTAAGGCAATAAACTGATTGTTGTTCTTCAAGGTACAGAGCCTGTATTAAGGGAGATGAGAGGACTTTCCTGGTGGCGCAGTGGTTGACAGTCCGCCTGCCGATGCAGGGGACGCAGGTTCGTGCCCCGGTCCAGGAAGATCCCACATGCCACGGAGCGGCTAGGCCATGGCCGCTGAGCCTGCGCGTCCGGAGCCTGTGCTCCGCAACGGGAGAGGCCACAGCAGTGAGAGGCCCGCGTACCGCAAAAAAAAAAAAAAAAAAAAAAAAAGAATCCGCCTGCTAATGCAGGGGACACAGGTTCAAGCCCTGATCCGGGAAGATCCCACATGCTGTGGAGCAACTATGCCAGTGCACCACAACTACTGAGCCTGTGCTCTAGAGCCCGCGAGCCACAGCTACTGAAGCCCGAGCGCCTAGAGCCCAAGGTCCGCAACAAGAGAAGCCACCGCAATGAGAAGCCTGCGCGCGGCAACGAAGACTAGCCCCCGCTAGCCGCAACTAGAGAAAGCCCGCGCATAGCAATGAAGACCCAAGGCAGTCAAAAATAAATAATTTAAAAAAAATTTTTTTTAAAGGGAGATGAGATTTGGGGCCCAGGACTAGGAGACTTGAATGAGATCACTGCCATTGGGGTATGATAAAGTACCTCCACCTTCGCTCCTCTCATCCCTTACACCGGTGGCCAGATGTTGCTGGGAACTGGGAGTCAGATCAATTTAAGGAAGAACTTTCTGACTCAGAGCTGTCCAAAGATAAAATGAGTGGTGTTGAGGGGTGGCGAGCGCCCGGCCACTGGGATTGTTGGAGAAGAGGCTGGATAGCTACCTGGTGGGATTAACAAGGTCCCTTCCAGACCTAGTAGTCCATGAATCCACAGGGGCCTAGTCCACTGGCAGTGGCAATTCTGGATGAACTAGTCTGCTCTGCTCTGACCTGTCATGAAGATAATGAGGAGGCCTGATCAAGGAAAGGGTGATGGGAAAGAGCCTGGTGATGAGGGAGTTGGGGACTAAGGGTAGGAGCGGGAGGGGAGGGGTATATACAGCTGCCATAACAAAGTACCACAAACTGGGTGGTTTTAAACAACAGAAATTTAATCTCACAGTCTGGAGACTAAAAGTCCAAAATCAAAATGTCAGCAGGGTTGGTTCCTTCTGAGATGTCGAAAGGAGAGTCTTCTCCATGCTTCTGCCAGCTTTGGGTAGCCCCAGGTGGTCCTTGGCTTGTAGATGCATCACTCCAGTCCCCTGTCTTCACATGGCCTTCTGCTTATAAGGACACCAGTTATATTGGGTTAGAGGCCTACCCTACTCCAGTACAACCTCATGTTAATTTGACAAATTAGATCTGCAATGACTCTATTTCCAAATAAGTTTACATTCTAAGGTATTGGAAGTTAGGACTTCAATATAACTTAGGGGGACATAATTCATCCCATAACAGGAGGCAACTTGCTTAATTCCTGAGCCCTCCACTTTTCCCACCGGTACAACTCCAGTGGTGGCGCTGCATGGAGAGAGGCTGGGTGGCTGGAGTGGACACCACCCCCTCTGTTGACCTGAGCTTGACTTTAGATACAGCCTAGCCCCCAGAGTGTTTCCAGGACTTCAAACTCCTGCCCTTCCCTAGAACCCACTTCTCCTCACAACAGCCACAGCACCCACCACTGGGAAACACGTGTATCCTGGCACCTTAGAGCCTCAAGGTCTCTTCTCTCTCATCAAGGTTCTCCCGGCTATCTTTCATTCGCACCCAGGCAGAGATAACATGCGGAGAGTGTGTGCTGGAGGGTTTTGTTTTTTTTTCTCTTTTGGGACTCATCTTACAAAGACCTAGACAGTCCCCTAGGCTTTTGGCCTGTTTCACCCAGTGTTGGACAGCTGGTTACACTAAGTGTGTCCCCAAGATCTGGGGGGAGAAAGACTATAAACTACAATTCTAGGAACTTCTGCCAGTGATACCTTCCATGAGATTACCAACACAGAGGCAGAATGTGGTAAAATGGGGAAACATCAGACTAGAAGCAGAAGTCTGAACTTCTATGAGCACACACTACGGATGGGCCGTGTGACAGTGGTGGTCCCGTCACTTCTCTCCTTCAGCTTTTCCAATGGTAAAAATAAGTTAGACTATTTTAATGCTGATGTTCTATGATTTCATAAAAGTCAGTATTCTATGATCTCACAATAGGTCTCTAAGGACCATTCCAATGCTGATATTTCATGATTTTATAATGGATGGTTAAGCTTTTTATGCTGGTTAAATGGAAGGAAAGAGGAGACACACTTCATTTCTCTGAAAGTCAGTTAATATCTTTGGCGAATGATGTCACCTTTGAGCTTCAATTTTCAGATCTATAAAATACAGAAACAACAATATGAACCTCATGAAACTGTGGGAGCGAGGGTGCTTGGAGAGATGTACAGCTCGGTACAGACTCCAGCCGGAAACCTCTCGGAACGTTTCCTCACCCAGAGCCCCAGCCAAGGCAGGGGAGAGCTCACCGAGAGGGACGGGAAGGGGCGGGGCGAGGAGGTGGACATGGTTCTCGCCCCGCCCCCGCCCCTCCCCAGATATCGCGAGAGGGCGGGCCCGCTTGGGTTTGGCGTCGGCGTCGCTCCGGCGTTAGGCAGGCTTCTCTCCGCGGGCCGCCAATAAAGTGCGGGTGGCCTAGGGTGCTGTAAGGGCCGCCCGGTGCGCTAAGGACCGCTAGCCACGCGGCGTCGGCTGGACGCCAGAGCGTCCGAGTCGTTGTGTCGTGACAACGACTCTAGTGGCTGTCTCCGCGACAGCAGGTGCGGCCGCTTCAGCCCCAGGCGGGCTTGGCGGCTGACTGGCGAGTCTCTGCTCGCGCCCAGCCCTTTCCTTCCTGTACCCGGCGCCAAGCAGCGACGCTGAGCCGACCGCCGGAGCGACGGGCAATGGCGGCCTCGACGGCCTCGCACCGGCCCATCAAGGGGATCCTGAAGAACAAGAGCTCTGCGACTTCCTCTGTGGTGGCATCGGCCGAACAGCCCGGCAGGAGTGTCGACGAAGAGCTGAGGTAAGAGCCGCGAGGGACGGCCATCGTCGCCCGGGTCGGCCTGGGCGGCCTCGCCCTCCCCGCCCCCCGGCCCTGTTGCCATCCCCCCGGCCCTGTTGCCGACCCCCAGCCCGACCCCGGACACCGAGCGCGGCGGGCGGGCGGGCGGGCGGGGCGGCTGCGTAGATGCGGCCCTTGTGCCGCTCGGGTCTCCCTCCGCCGGCCAGGCTGAGGGGTGGAGTGATTATAAAGAAGACAGGAGCTATGACGTTTGTTGTGTGGGTTTTAAGTATATACGCATATATAATAATTTGAAAACATACACCATGATCTTTGAGCTTCTGGAAATTGGGAATATTAAAGAATCAAATTGAAGTTAAAGCTTCACCTGTTAAGCATTTATTATTTCTTCACTTCGTATCGGAGTGTCTTAAATTCAATGAGTAAAGTGTATTTTCTTGGCTTGGGAGCCCTTTAAGATCTACTCGCAAGCTAATAAGAGACTCCTCCGAAAAAGAGATAATTTCTCCATTTTTCTAATTGCCCTTCTGCCATAGTCGTTCCTTTTTAGGTGAACATTACCACAAGAATCATGCCACATTCACTCTCTTGGGTCCTGGTTTGTCATTATCTCTGCATTAAAAGAAACCGAAAATTTCCCAGTCTGATCTATATTTAATGGAAAGCTACTTATTGCTAATTATTTTTGCATCTGCAACGAGAGTTTGAGCGCTTTCTAGTCTTTGTTCCTCTTGAAAGACATATGTAAGCTCAGAACAGTTCAGAAAGTACCAACTTAAAATGATCCCGTGATAATTTAGTTGCTTTTGCATACTCACAAATACATATGTGAAAAGATGTTGATCCATAGCATTGTGTGTGATAGTAAATAATTGGGAACAACCCAAGGTCCCTTAAGAAGGACTGGTGAAATATTAATTATGGTACATTAGTATAATGGGAAAACAGACCAGCCTTTAAAAAGAATGAAATAGATGTTAATGCGCAGAGAAAGATATCCAGGGTGCAGTCCTCAATGGGGAAAAAAAAAAGGTGCAAAACCATATATATAGTATAAAATGCAACACTGGGTTAGAAGTCCTCGGGGGCTTGGGTATTCTAAGATACTAAACACATAAGGACTCTACATTCTGGAAGTAAGGCCTAAGAAAAGTTGTTGAAATCTGTGAAGTCATAAAGCTAAAATGAGGATGTTCCCGAAAACTTTGAATATTGGAACTAGGAACTAGGAACCTGTTCAAAAGGATCATTTTAGGGCTATAAAAGGAACTACAGTTTGGTGATGGTAAATTTATGGGGATTTGTGTTACCTAGAGGAAAACATTAAGTAGGATCACAGCTCAGAATCATGGGCTTTGGGGGTTGGAAAGGACCTTAATTTGTCTAGCACCTCTCCTACTCCCACTCTCTTTTGGATGCTTGACTCTCTTACGTTCTCCAACATGCAATTTTCAAACCTCTATTTGGGGTAAGCCACTTCATATGGGAAGGGGGGGTGTTGTAATGGGATTAAGAAAATGATCTTACCAGAGCATAGCTATAACAGGAAGACCAAGATAGGCTTAATAACAAAACAAACTATGGAAGGCTTTTATATGATTTCAGGGTGTTCAGCAGCAAGAATGTGGTTCTCACTAGCATTTAAGTTATTTACCTATTCTCCAGTGTGAGCTTCTTTTTGTTTGGCTACCAAGTAGCTTATTACTTTCTAATGTCTTTTGCTGCTGCTTCTGTTTATTCTCAACTTTGGTCTGCTGTAATTTCTGGTGGCCCCACTCTGTGTGTTGGCCTCTTTATGTAATTGACGGGGGTTTACCTCCAGGTCCTTCTGCCTGGAAAGCCACTATACTAGACTGTCTCACCTACATAGGGCTGCTCCTTCTCTAGGAGCTGCTAACAGGGCAGATTGACTTAAAGGGGGCCTTTTGCAAGGCAGTTGACTTTGACTTATGTAAATTAGGAGGTTATAGGCCTGTCTTCAAAGGCAGTTACCAAGCCCTAATTCATTGAGGTTTATGATGTTTAGCTCTAAGTAGTAAAAGGGGATGGGTTTTTTCATGGTAAGTGTTATTTGCTGGAAGGGAAATAAACTAATTCTATTCGTAATACAGTACACATTATTATTTATGGCACAGCTCATGCAAACAATATTAGTGACTTTATGAGAGCCTCTTTGAACAGAAACAATGAAAGTATAGGTGAACACATTTGAAACAAACTTTTTGTAATGTTTAAGTACAACCAGTATTTTCCCTTTCATGTATAAAGGACCGAAATAGCTCTTTCAAGTACAATGCACTTAAAATTCAGAAACTAAAAAGTACGGTGTAATGGTCTAACTTCAAATGTTGGAACCAGAGTATTAGTAAAATAATCTCATATTAATGTGAAAATGACCGGGGATTTAAGTCAGTTCTCACTGTTCTCAGTAGTGACACTCTATAAAGTCACCACAAACACTGAGTTAGTTAATACTGAACTGTTACTCCTAGGGGGAATACAGACTTAGGTTCCTGTAAGCCTCTGGTCACAACATTTTCATCAACCAATCAGTCCATAACCTTTTAAAATTTCTGTTTCTGTTTAAAGACACCTAATTTTATACATATTGTTGATTCATCAGCATTGAACACATGGCCAATAGCACTATATGTAACTCATGCCTGAATGAAGTTTATCTAACACATACTTTCTCCATAAGACACATAACAATCATCTTGGGCTTAGGAGCACTGGACAGCACTTAAGCACAATCTTTGGGAGCCATTTTGAACGGCTAATTCACCAAAAAAGCAAAAAACATGGTACTAAATAGATAAAAAGGACACATTTACAGTAAGAGAGCTGAAGCAAGGTTTAATCTCAGCTGGGAACATGTGCATCAGACAACTCAAATTTTTCCCTGCTCTATGCATGTCAGAGAGACAGAGAAATCTCAGGTATTGATTTTGGAGTTACAGATAAATTTTGGCAAGTAGTCAGATTTGCAAATACAGAATCCACGAATAACCATACCTTTCATTGGTGCCATTATCATGTGAAGTACAGTGGTAGTTTCCCTTTTCTGCACAAACCACTCCCTACCCCAACGCCATCAGGTTGTGAGAGGATATAATTTAACAGAACATTTTATTTAACATAAAGAGATGTTACTAAGGGATTTTTTTTTTAAGTCATGAGTTGTGCTATTCCACTGGTCTCTAAACTTTTTGATTGTGCATCATTTTAGTAGGAAAAACTTGAAATATGTTTCAAATATGTTTGTTTATGATTTATATACATATACTACTACCATTAGATAATATCTCAAGATTCAATATATACTTAAAGTGAGGTTTATATACTGCAGTATTTCAAGTAGTCTTTAGGATTTTTTTTATACAGTTCTTGTCCAACCTTTTTGTTTTTTTAATGTCCCAGTGGTGTTATCTTCTTATTCTCTGTACTTTGCATTGGTACTGTTATCTTCAGTGGTTTCTTCAGGTACCATTTGTCAGGTACCAGTTTTTGAGGGTTAGTTCAATTAAAACTGGATATAGTCTGTACATCCATATAATTAGGCATAGATAATGTCAGTATATTGCAGCACCCTGCTCAACTAATTAGAACACCACTGTCATCACTGTGACTGTGGAATTCCCATTCTTTCTGGATACTTTGAATATAGTGAACAACCTGTGAAGGTCAGACATAACAGATCTAGTGAGTAAGTACGTGTGTTTCATCAAAAACAAGACACCATTGATTCTAAGATGTACCATGATTTTAGGTAGCACCAAGAAAGAAAAAAATACTGCCAATTTTAAGATGCCATCCATTTTAAGATATATTCTGTTTTCAGAAATATTGAAGTGAGAAAAATGTTCACTTGGAATTGTTGAAAATATTGTGTTACTAAAGCCTATCTTATTAGAAGTGTTAAAGGTTAGTGATTAATATGGGGCCAGATTGCCTGGGTTCAGATCCTCTTTGCTACTTATTAGCTCTGTGACTTACGGTGCGTTATTCATTATATCCCTGCCTAGTTTAATTATTAAATGAGTTACTAAATGTAAAGTGTTTAACCCCGTACCTCACCCTCAAATGTTGGTCTTATTCTATTAGAAATACAGAAATCTAATTTTCCCCACTTTTGGGGTTGTTGTACACAGTATGCTTTGGATTCACTGTGTTCAATTCAAATTCTGTAGTAGTCTTAGGTAATGTAGGCAAATTCTGCTTGGAAAAATTGTGCTTAAATTAATTTCCTTCAATATAATTTTATATAAGCATGCTTCAGCTTTGTCTTTTTCTGCCTATAAAGGGATATGGAATATGGTCAAAGGCCCACTGAGTAAAGTTTTCCAAAGTGACCTTTTATTTACTAATTGCTTTTATTTTTAAGTCTTAGTTTAATTGTTCAAGCTTCAAAGGCTTGTACTTTGTCAACCTACAGAAGTTGAATCTTCATTTAAGAAAGAACCATTTCTTGAAATGTGGGGTTAAAGTTTAACACATTGAAGCAAAATCCTGCTTCCCACTCCAAACTCAGCTAAAACTGTAAAAACGAGAAGGTCACAAGCAACAAGAAGTATGAGTAGATCTTTGAGATGGCATCATATGAGCTATGAAAGTGAAAGTGAGAATTGGTGACTTTTTCTGGTGCAGATTTAGGCTGCCGGAAAACCAGTCACCCAAGAGGGAGGAGGGAGCTGAAACTAGCAGGTGCTTTCACCCTCACAGCAGATCTTCAGTGTAAGTGGTACTGTGCCTATTTTTTGTAAGTGGAGATGATGGCCCAAAGAAGGTCACATGAACAGTTTGTGGTAGTATTGGGAATAAACCAAGTTCACTCCTTGGGTTTTGTTACTCAACTGATGTTAATTCTACCAAAATTTAAGAGATGCTAATTTCCATATCCAGTGTCCTCTGCCGACAGTTTCTTCGACTTCATTACTTTCCTCCTAAGAATTTCTAGCATTCTTTGGAGTCTGTTGTTTTATGCCCTTACTGAAAGTTCATGGTTTTGCAAGATAATATCTCCTCTGGATCTTGACAGTTGTAAGGTTCTTTTCCTCTTAGTATTGTGGTGAAGATGTGGAGTGAAGCTTTGGATATATAAAACTTTAATTCTGTTTATAGTAGATAGTAAACTAAATGGCAAGCTAATGGGAAAAATTTAGGTTATATGTAATGTGGTTCTATATAATATAGCTTAAATCTTATATACATCTTTGAGTTATATATAATGTGGTTTAAACCTTCTCATAAATTTGAATGAGTTCTTTACATTTGTGTAGATATAAAGAACTCACTCAATGAGAATGTTTCCAGTAAATAGGCAAAGGATGTAAACAATTCACACAAGGAAAGTAAAATAAGCATTTTTTCATATGATTTATTAGGTAATGAGCAGAGAAACATAAAACAGCATTTAAATATCAATTTATACCTCTCAGGTGGCAAAAACACACACAGATACCCAATCCTGGCAAAGTTTTGGCAGTTATTTGGGGACATTACAAATAGTCCTCTTTTAAAAAAAAAAGCTATATGGCAACATGGAGTGAACTACAAAGCTCTTGATAAATTTAACCCAGATATGCTTGTCCTAGCAAATTATCCTGAAAAGTCATTGAATACAATATGCACAAATGTTCATTTCTGCTTTACTTTAAGTAGGAAGACACTGGATTCAATCTAAATATCTAATATTAGGTAAATAGTTTGTTATTGAATATTATGCATATAATATTAAAAAGGTAAAGACTAGAAAATACAAGCAGCTTATGATAAAATACATATACTGATATAGAAGCTATTTTTATATATACTATACGTATACTGTTTTGTCTATATTTTTATATATACTAATAGCTTGGGTATTTTTTCGTGTATGTTAGAGTGGAAAGAATATACAGAAATCAAAATTGTTAGTGGGTTAAGGTACTAGGATTGTGATTTTTTAATTTTATCCTTAATTTCAAGAAAACATCATTTCTTCTTATATCCTACAATTCAGTTCTTTTTCTTCTATCATTGTCTCACAGAACAGATTTGCAGGGTGTTTGGGGGTATCTCTGTAACTTCAGAGGGCCATCTTCATTCTTCTAATGATGATAAATTGTCATTTTAATTCAATATTGTTAGCATCACTTAGGAAGTAGCTTGTTTTACTTTGAGATTAGGACACACCTAACAAAGTCATTTTGTATGTGTTTATTTTTTAAATATTTTATTGTAATTTAATACACATACAGAAAAGTGTATTAGATGTAATTTTAAAGCTTAAGGAATAATTATAAAGCAGACACCCCTGTAACCGCCATACTGGTCAAGAAGAAGAATGTTTCCATCACCTCAGAAATGTCTCCTGTCTGGGACTTCCCTGGTGGCCCAGCGGGTGGGACTCCATGCTCCCAATGCAGGGGGCCCGGGTTCGATCCCTGGTTGGGAACTAGATCCCTCATGCATGACGCAACTAAGATCCGGTGCAGCCAAAATAAATAATAAATAAATAAATATTTTTTTTAAAAAAACAGAAAGAAAAGAAATGTCTCCTGTCCTTTCCAATCACAGTCTCCTCCTCCCCTGTAATACAACCACTATCCTGACTTTTACGGTAATTCCCTAAGTATACATACCTATACACTTTAGTTTTTGCGTGCTCTTGAACTTTATATAAATAGATATGTGCTAGTTATCTTTTACAATATCTTTAATAGGGAATCTTAATTGGACTGTATTAATACAGGTTTTATGAAACGTTTACCTGTGCTTTTGTGTTTCTGACTCGGACTTAACTCTGGCTTATCATTTCAGAGGCCTTGTCTATCAGGAGGGAACATTGAGTTACCATATAATGGGTCTCCCTTTGTCTATTAATTGAATTGCTTTCTTTACAAAATTAATCTAATTCTCTTAAAATTTGTATATGTCTTTAATTATCCTTCTGATCAGAAGCTTCTTGATCATTTCTGCTGTCTAAAATCTTTAAAGTGTATCTCTCTTCATTGTGAGTTTCCTTATGTAGAATATGACCATGAGAAGACCTAAATCATTTGCTTTCTAAATTTACAGAAATTTGTAGATAATAGAGCTATTTAGCAAAATACAAATCTGAAACTGTAGATTTAGTCAAATAGAAAACTGACTGCTTTTTAGAAAAACTCATTCTGTAGCAGATCATAAATATTTCAAAATCATTTAAATTTTGACTTGTGGGAGAAGGCATTCATACATAAGCAATTTAAACATTTTTTAAGAATGCCTTATCGCAAGCCATTCTCACAGTGCTAAGTGAGATATGGTTTCCAAACTTGTAACAAAACTTTAGATTTAAAAATCCTAAAAATTCCATTTTTTATAATTTCCATGTAGAGTAAATACAGCCCAAGAGAGAATGTTTGTTGGACTTGACTATAGTAACAGGACTAATGAAGGGTAAGTGGAACTTGAACCTTAAACATCTATCTCCCAGTTGTATGTTACTGTTGTTGTTTTTTGCCACAAGACCAACTATTACTCTGATGGTCAGAAACTAGGCATCTAAAGAAATCAATACTATTTTAAAGCAACATCTATATACACAGTCTAGTTCAATCAAGTGTTATATACATACACACACTAGCAACATTTAAGTTTTATTAGTTGAAAATTCAGGTGAGTACCTTGCTGAATGAATAAAAAAGCAGTTTTTTGAAGAAGAAATGTTACTTCTGTGCTTTAAAAATAAACGACCCACTAATTTTTAGCTTCTTATAAACTTAAGATTTTGATTTTTTCATGGTGAAGAAACTTCTGTTTGGTGGGGGGCGGGAATGGGAGTTGTAGTGGCAGTCACCTGTGGAGTATATCTAGGCCAACATTTGCCTCTTGATAAAACTAAGGGTAAGTAGGCTTAAAAGGAAGTTGTAGTTAATAGTACTTAGTCTGCAATTGAATATTATTCAGCCTTAAAAAGGAAGAAAATTTTGACACATGCCACAACATAGATGAACCATACAGACATTAAGTGAGATAAGCCATCCACAAAGGACAAATACAGTATCAGTCCACTTATAAGAGGTACCTCGAGTGGTCTTAGAGACAGAAAATGGAATGGTTGTTGTGGCGGGGGTGAGGGGTAGTGTTCATTGGGTACAGAGTTTCAGCTGGGGAAGATGAAAAAGTTCTAGAGATGGATGATAGTGATGGTTACACAATAATGTGATGTACTTAATGTCACAGAACTCTTCACTTAAAAATGGTTAAAATGGGGCTTCCCTGGTGGCGCAGTGGTTGAGAGTCCGCCTGCTGATGCAGGGGACACAGGTTCGTGCCCCAGTCCGGGAAGATCCCACATGTCGCGGAGCGGCTGGGCCTGTGAGCCATGGCCGCTGAGCCTGCTCGTCCGGAGCCTGTGCTCCGCAACGGAAGAGGCAACAACAGTGAGAGGCCCGCGAATAGCAAAAAAAAAAAAAAATGGTTAAAATGGTGAATTTTATGTTATGTATATTCTACCACAATAAAAATATGAAGGAAAAAAGTGATTAGCCTTAAATGGGGACACTGTGGGCCCTTTATGGTAGAAAGCAGAAGAACATAAAGTCAGGCTTAACTGCCACGAGTGGGCACATGTAATTTTTAAGGTGACTCAGAACATGGAGAAGAGAATATAATATTAAAATTTTTTAAATGTCTTTCTTCAAGAGCAGTTCAAGATCCAGGTATTGGTAGATTTAGGAAAATTGAAAATATCTGCAGTAAAACCTCACCAATGTTGAGCAAATATGGAAAGGATGATTTGAATCTGTGTAAAGTCTACATTGATTTGTTTTTAAGGTAGTTTTATTTTTAAGTATATAACCAAGTTACAAATTGTATATGTAACAGATTGTTGGCTGGCACAGAGGTTGTTGATGTCCTTTTTAATGAGTAGATAAGGATTTCTAATTAAGGCATTTAATTATTGAGCACCTTAGTAGTTGTACAAATATTTTGTTGAATGGACACTAATGGATGTTCATAAAGCATTTACAAAGCATTTCTAGTTTTCTTAAGTAGATTTATTCCAGGTGATCTGAAACCATTTATCAGCAAATCGTTATATTTCTAAATTTAAAAAAAAACAACTGAGGTATAATTTTATGTGTAATCTAAATCTTTATTAATGGTATCTGAATTTAATGAGGTCTTCTCTGTAGTTTTATGTTATGATTATTTTGATTGTTATAGATACTGCTAAAAAAAATTAGGCCAAGGAAAATATTGCTGTTGTGTTTTTTATCAAACTATTAAAAATATATCGTAGATCCAAAATCCTTAACTACTGAGATCAGGCAATGTGTAAATTCCAGCTTTTGCTGTTACTCTACAGGCCAGATGAAGATTAAACATGTCATAATGTAATCGTTTTTTGAATGCCTGGTGAAGAATCTGTTTACCCCTCCATATCCACAGGTTCTGCATCCTCAGATTCAACCAATCATGGATCAAACATATTCTGGAAAAAAAATTCCAGAAAGTTTCAGAAACCAAACTTGAATTTGCCATGTGCCAGCAACTATTTGCATTGTATTATATTGTATTTACAACTATTTGCATAGCATTTACATTGTATTAGGCATTATAAGTAATCTAGTAATGGTCTAAAGTATACAGGAGGATGTGCAGAGATTATATACAAATATTACGCCATGTTATAGAAGAGATTTGAGCATCCTTGGATTTTGGTATCTGTGTCAGTCCTGGAACCAATCCCCTGAGGATACTGAGGGACAACTGTAATGTGTTTTTAATATGTGGGCACTAAGTATTCTGTAAAATATTTACTGACACTTTATTGTAGTTACTTATGGCTTTTACCCAAGTCAGTTTCTGTTCCAAGAAAGTAGATGTAAAAATAGAAGTTAGCAGTCAAATAGAAATTGC
Organism: Phocoena sinus; assembly: GCF_008692025.1. Classification (NCBI taxonomy): domain Eukaryota; kingdom Metazoa; phylum Chordata; class Mammalia; order Artiodactyla; family Phocoenidae; genus Phocoena; species Phocoena sinus. The sequence goes on along the minus strand of NC_045766.1, from coordinate 71,491,128 downwards.
AATGTGGGATTTGGATGTTCGTGAATTTTAGATGTGTACATTTTGTATCTTTCACTACATTGAGGAAAAAATTTTTTTCTTCTTATTGTAGTAAAAAGTCCCAGAAGTGGGATGAAATGAACATCCTGGCGACATATCATCCAGCAGACAAAGACTATGGTTTAATGAAAATAGATGAACCTAGCACTCCTTACCATAGGTAATGTTTTGTACACAGCATTCCTTTTTTGACTTGTTTCCATTTTGCATTTGACATGAGCTTCTGGATAACAGATGATTTGAATCTTTGTCTGTTTTTTTATATTTGTTACTGGAATACTAATTAATAACTCAACTGCATATTTTTGTGTAATAGTAAAAGTAATATGGAACTTTATGGAATCCATTTTTTACATTATAATTATAGTAGTAAATGTTTATTCATTGCACCTCAGTGGTCCCTAGCTGCTAATGATATATACAAAGTGACTTTTGCCTTCCTTAAAGTCATCTATTTGTAAAGGAAGATGAGAGCTGGGCTTGTTTGCTTCCTAAGTAGGTGGCAGAGGCTTATTCATTCTCTTTGCAGAAAGGGATAACTTCACAGATGGTAACTCTTTTTTAATCCATGCAAAGACAAGTGGACATTACTACTGTTTCATGTCCTTATTTTTGAACTTACATGATATTGTAGTTCATATAATTGCATTGTAATTGTTAGTTTTGAGTCTTCCAGACTCAAATGACTCATTATCATTTTTTTAATGAGTTGTAAAATGATAGTGTATGGCTGTAGTTAGTATGAAGACAAAAATAAGGCACCAATAAACATAATGAGATTCTAAATAAGTTAGAAATACCTAATTCAGATCATGCCCAGATTGTATTGAAAAAAATAAAGATTTTCAGGACTGAAATATTTTGTATTTGTCACTGAAGTAAAACAATATAAGTCTAGAAGTTACTGTTAAAATAGCGTTAAAGAAATTCTGTTTTAAATCAATGGATGAAACTTTGGAAGATAAGTTGAGATAACTTGATAATAGCAAAAACAGTAAAAACAAGAATTAACATGATTGTGACAAGGGGAGAAAAATAATGAAATAGGAGGTACAGATACTGAAACTCAGTACTAATAAAGCTTGAGGGAAGAAGTAGACATGTCATTTATGAAAGTGATCCTTATTTTTCTCCTAATTACAGGTATATACTTTAAAACGTAACCTAAAACTTCTATTGTACCAGAAGCCAAAGTCAATGCTTTCTTCCTTTTCAATAAAGGTAGTAGACATCCCTTATCTGTGTTGGTTGGAGATAACTATCCTAAAAAAATTAAGATCAAACATGATTCAAAAATAAATAGCTGTAGCCATTATTTTAAAACTGTTTATATTTAAATAATAAAGGTAACCATTTTTCGCAATTATGTGGGGAGCAAATATTTCCTTAGAGAGTAGATTGCGTAAGCTAAATAGCTTTTAAACTTCCTGAATTAGGTCTTAGGATCTAATTTTGTTATTTTACCTAACCTGTGTCTGCATAGATCATTTGTGTCTTATCTTCAGGTTGATGTACAAATACATATTCTAAAGCTGGATAGGGTTCTTTTGCATTATTTTTTCCCTGCCACTGGATGGACTAACTGAAGTTTTTTTTTTCCCCTCCAGATGATTCGCGTTTTCAGTATTTATTTTTATAGTTGCAGTGGGGGTTTTTTTTTGCATGTTTTTTCTTTTTTTAAAATTATTTGAAGGCTTTTCTTGATTGGTGCTATACTTTTAAATATTTGCATCAAATAGAAACAGTGTAAAATTAAACTTCAAAGATGACAACAGAGCCATAAATACATTGATACTTTTAGTCAATAGAATTATGTTTCTCTACCTTGTTTTCCTGCTTGAAAAATTATAGTTCAGGTATTAATTTATAATGTATTTATCATCCTAGTATGGTAGGTGATGATGAAGATGCACTGAGTGATTCAGAAACCACTGAAGCCCTGACCCCAGATATCTTAGCTAGGAAGTAAGTATTGATGACTATAAAGCATTTTACTCATGCTGTTTTTAATTCTTCAGAGTTAAAGGCATTTTACTTTACTTGTACAAGTGTAAATAAAAAGCATGTGCTAAATAAATAAGTTTATCTGTTTTTTTCATAGCAACTTACATAGTCTTATTTCTAGGTTAAAATCAAGGTATGTAGATTGAGAACCAGAAGCTGGTACACAGATTCCCTATGTCAGTTCCCTGAATGGAGGTTTTTCTGTTTTTGCTTTTTAATATCCTGTCACCTGGGTTTTAAAGATAGAAGTGAGAAAGGCAAAATAAGTTGAATTCCTGAAAAAAAGCTCTATTTGCTGTTCATGGGTTTGTCAACTTCCACTCTTCTTGTTTATTGGTTTCTATATACAGTCCCACTCTCTTGCTTTTTATGTTCCTCATCAGGTTATAGCTAGCATGTTTTTATGAGACTAAAAAGTAGAGTGAGACACTCAACTAATATAAGACTATCACAGTATTGATTTCTTTTTAAATGATTGTTGTATAGATTAACTGCTGCTGCTGAAAGCTCGGAGCCAAAGTGTCGAGTTCGTGAACAAGAAAGCAGTGAAGATGAGGATAGTGACCTCTCACCTGAAGAACGAGGTAGTTTCTTTCTTTTACTGCTTTTAGCATTGCTAATAATTTTTGCTAAGATAAATACATTATATAGAAGACTGTCAAATGGTTTTCCTTTTTAGGAGGTGGATGGTGGGAGATTAAGGAGGAACATTTTTATAATTCAGTTTCTACTTGTGTGGGTTTACTGTATGACAGCTCCACACACCCCCCATTTCAAGAAAATATTACTGTCTGTAAAGGAATTAACATGTGTTCCTTTCTTTGTACTTTTTGTTCCTTTCTTTGTACCAAGCATCTATACCAGGTAGATGCTCAGTAAATATTTATTAAATTAATACATTTAGGGTCATTGAGTGGATGATCTTAAAGTGGATAGCAGTAAGAGCTAATTTCTCAGTTGCTTGTGCTTTTTCTGTATTAAGGCATTGGTGAAGCTTACCAGATGAATCAAGATGGTCAGACTTGGAATAAAGATTTTTGTTAGGTCCCATTGAACAGAAAGAACAGAAGTGTCACAGGAAAGGAGATAAATATAACCCTCTCAACAAGGATGAAAGAGGCTCTTTTAGCCCACACAGTACATACACAGTTAAGGCATTGCTACCTATTCATTGTTCCTGTTTTTACAAGTAATAGTTCTTATCTGTGGAGGTAAGGAAAGATGGAAAATATTTCACTTTGTTGCTTTTTATAATTTTGAAGGATGTGAATGTATAATCTCAGGAACTGAAAATTGCTTATATAGTTTATTTTCAATTATTTTTTAATAATTTATTTATTTGACTGCGTTGGGTCTTCATTGCTGCACGTGGGCTTTCTCTAGTTGCGGCGAGTGGGGGCTACTCTTCGTTGCGATGCGCGGGCTTCTCATTGTAGTGGCTTCTCGTTGCGGAGCACGGGCTCTAAGCACGCGGGCTTCAGCAGTTGTGGCTCACGGGCTCAGTAGTTGTGGCTCACGGGCTCGAGAGCGCAGGCTCAGTAGTTGTGGTGCACGGGCTTAGTTGCTTCGCGGCATGTGGGATCTTCCCAGACCAGAGATTGAACCCGTGTCCCCTGCATTGGCAGGCGGATTCTTAACCACTGCACTACCAGGGAAGTCCCTTCAATTATTTTTAAAAGGGAAAACCAAGCCTATGTATAGGAAAAAAGATGCAAGAAAAACACACACCCTCACAAAAAAGAAAAAAGAGATCGAGTAGTTTGTTTACTTGAAGGCTTGAAATGCAGAAACTACCTGTACTGTAAAGAAGTTTAGAAACTTTAGAACTAAGATTCTGAATATTTGCTAGTTAACTGTCAGGATCTTTGTCATGTGTAGCTGTAAAGGTACAATTTGCTATTCCCTCGTATCATCTTTAGAATGTAGTGTATTGAACAAAACTATGATAGTTTGAGTGCTATACAAGAAAGAAATACATAGCATAATCTCAAATTGTATTATATTCTATCCTCAGTGACTTCCTGTTTTATTTTCCCAAAATATACCCCAAAGGCCTTTGAAACGGTTTCAGATAGAAATTGTTCCTAGAGTTTGTTGATTCCTTATTCTCTGAAAACGTGATCTATTGAGAACAGGGAATTTTTATTAACCTCTATTGTCAGTTTCATTAAGGGATTTTTCCCTCAAATTGTAGTTCCAGGAGTTAGCCAGCAGGGGGAACCATTTCACTAGTTACAGTTTCACAAGTTCAAGTTCCCAGTCGTAAGGGTTACTGATACAGGTGTTTATTGCTTTTAAATAAATTACATGTCTGAACATCCTTGTTTATTAAAGAAATTCTTAGAAAATTTTATTTTGGGGACTTCCCTGGTGGCTCAGTGGTTGAGAGTCCGCCTGCCGGTGCAGGGAACACGGGTTCATGCCCCAGTCCGGGAAGATCCCACATGCCGTGGAGCGGCTAGGTCCGTGAGCCATGTTTGCTGAGCCTGCGAGTCCGGAGCCTGTGCTCCGCAACAGGAGAGGCCACAACAGTGAGAGGCCCGCATACCACAAAAAAAAAAAAAAAAAAAAAGAAAGAAAAGAAAAAGAAAATTTTATCTTGTAACTAGTAACATAACAATTAAAATATTGGCTGTGGAGTCAGATAGATCTAAGTTTGTACTCTAGGTATGTCACTTACCTAATTTGCCTAATTTCTCTGACCCTCAGTTTCCTCATTTCTAAATGGGGGGCTATAAAAATATTTGGAGTCATTTTTGAGTATTAAATGAGATAAAGAATTTAAGACACTTAGCACTGATTCTGGCATATTGTAAGTACTCAGTAAATATTAACTTTTAATAACTTAAAATAATTGGTATATTCTCCATTATTTTTAAAAATAGCCAAAGAAAGTATAAAAAGGATAATTTACTTGTCAAGTTCACATGGATAGTTGATTATTATTAGAGCTGGGCCTGAAACCTGAAAATTTTTGTACTCTTTGGCATTATGTTGCTCTGCCATACAAAGATTATAAGTAAAATTAATATTCAAAGAAGGTTGAGACCACTTATGTTAGCTTTCTACAAAATAAATGCATAAATTATATAATAAATTTTGAGTATTGCAAAACTAAAATATATAACAAGCAAAACTGAGTTTAATATCTCGTAGAATTAAAAAGAAATCATCTTCTTAGACTATTACTATAATTGACAAAAGAAAAATACCGTAAGATCAACTCTTAGGAATAAGAAACTACAAATTAAAACAGCGTCGTGGTGCCTTTCTTTCCTTTCAGATCAACAAAAATTAAAAAGAATGACAATATCCCTTTTGGTGTGAATGTGGAGAAATAAGTTATTCATATACAATTGGTGGGTGTGAAAAATGGTTTGGCTTTTCTGGATGGCGATATGGCAACATATGAGCCCAAAGCTTTAAAAGAAAATGACACCCTTTGCTCTAGCAATTCAGTTTCCCAGGCTTTATTTCAATGTTTCTCAAACATTTTTTACCAAGTGCCACTCAGCATACATGTAAACATAAAATTATAAAAATTAAAATTTCACAAAACATTACTTAACCTTTACTATATGTGATATGTTCTATCCAGTTTATTTTGTTTTCATTTTTTTAAAATGCTGGTTATAACTTACTAAAGGATTATAAGGCACAGTTTAAAAAAACACTAACTAGGGCTTCCCTGGTGGCGCAGTGGTTGAGAGTCTGCCTGCCGATGCAGGGAACACGGGTTCGTGCCTGGGTCTAGGAAGATACCACATGCTGCGGAGCGGCTGGGCCTGTGAGCTATGGCCGCTGAGCCTGCGAGTCCGGAACCTGTGCTCTGCAACAGGAGAGGCCACAACAGTGAGAGGCCCATGTACCGCAAAAAAAAAAACGAAAAAAAAACACTAACTAATGTTGAGAAACTAATAGAACAGATGTACAAATATGTAAGTTGAACCTTGAACAACATGGGTTTGAACTGTGCAGGTCCACTTATACTAAATACCTACTACACAGTCTGCGGTTGGTTGAATCCACAGATGCGGAACTGTGAACATGAAGGGCGAACTGTAAAGTTATATGTGGATTTCAACTGTGAGGAGAGTAGGCACTCCTAATCCCCACGTTGTTCAAGGGTCAACTGTATATTACATCATAAAAAACAATTTTTTTATGTATACATAAATACAAAGGGGGAAATCAGAAACCTTTGAGCAAGTTAGGGGATTAAATTATAACTCACTACTTTATAACCTTCTAAAAATTGTGTAGATCTGCTATGTACGTGGCAGAATTTTACTCTTATCTTCATATACTTTATTGTCTAAACTCTGGATTATTTTAAGAGTGAAAGGGTCACTAATACAGCTCCATCAGACAATAGGCATAAACTGAGACTTCCTGGGACGTTGTCATTCTAACTATACAGTAAGTGAGAAAATAGCATATACATACAACAAGGTATGATTCATTTTTATAAAAAATACATTTTTAGAAAAAAGTCGAGTCATAAAATATTAATGATAATTTCTGAGTGCGGAGATTGAGTGATTTTTAAGTTTCTAGCTTTTTTTTAAACTTTGTAAGTTCTTTTAAGTTGCATGAAAAAGAACATGTGTTACTTTGTACTGAGAAAAAGTCTTACCTTTTTAGTAAATGTATCTGGTATTGGAGGCAATTAGAATCATTTTTTGTTGTTTTTTAATCTTGGCCTTTACATCATCTGAAAGTCATCACTAAAAATTTAGTCATGAGGATTTGGTCTTTTATTGATTTTTTAAAAAAATTTTTACTTTCTTCTACAATATGGTACTCTCAAAGAGTAAAACAAATCACAAAAGTAACTTAGAGAAGGAGAAAGATGGCTGGCAAGATCTTGGTAGTTTGCAACAAATGTTTATGGGATGATGATATGGATGTTGATCTCGGAACTTTCCTTCTCCCAACCCAAATAGAGGCTGAAAAGTGACTGATCAGTAGTGACAACTGTAAATGCCAGTGTTTAGAACATAAATAAACATAGATGATAAAAACTTAAAGGGAGGGACTTCCCTGGCGATCCAGTGGTTAAGACTCCGCGCTTCCACTGCAGGGGATGTGGGTTCGATAGAGGGAATTAGGGGACATAGAGAAAGTACTTTGAATAGCCTTATTCTGAGAGATTTCTCTTACGCCTTTTTGGCATTAAAATATTTTTATGAATACCATAATAAACCTATGGTGAATGAGTTTTAATGCTCTTGACAAAATAAACAGTTGGCAATTTTATGTCGACTCCTTTTTTGTCTTTCAATTTACTGGTCAAAGAAATTCTAAAATCTTATAATATTTCTTAAAGTTGATCTTTAAAGTGCTATATATTGATAAAATATGGTCAGTTGTGTTGATTTACAGCTTTTTTTGTTTCTGTGGTGAAGACTATAAATAATGAATAGTCTAGAATCACTTTACTGTTCCTAATAATACATTTTTCTTAAAATTACTCTGGGAATGAGGTTATGTTTTTAGGCCAGCGATGTTTGTTTTTTTTTCCTCCCCCCGTCCCTTCTTCCCTCCCTCCCTCCCTCCCTCCCTCTTTAGAGCCAGCAGTGTTTTAAATCATGGCAATTTCTTAATGGATAATAAGAATTTTTTAAGGGAATTTTTTCTGAATTATAAAAATAGAAAACTTGAAAACATTAAAATTACCCCATAGTTCCTTGACCCAGAATTAACGGTTGTTAATTGCTGAGTCTTATTTTGTGTCTGTGTGCACATGTGCATGCACGCAGGCTTTGTACATAGTATGTATATGGTATTATAGTTTTCCTTTTTTCCCATTCAACTCTATCTGGAGAATTTTCTTATATCTTTAAATTTCCTTCACAAATATAACTACTAATGGCTCTTACTCTTAGTCTCCCATTAAGATGTACTTGAAGCATCTAAGGCAAAGGTTGGTAAACTTTTTCTATAAACGGCCAGACAGTAAATATTTTAGGTTTTGAGGGCCATATGGTCTCTATTGCAACTACTCAACTCTGCCATTGAGTACAAAAGCAGTCTTAAGCATTACAAAAGCAAATGAGTGTGACTGTGTTCCATAACACTTTACTTACCAAATAGACACAGGCTGTAGTTTGCCAGTCTTTGAGCTAAAGACGCCTACTTTTTTGTATCTTGTAGAAAAAAAGCGACAGTTTGAAATGAAAAGGAAGCTTCACTACAATGAAGGACTGAATATTAAATTAGCTAGACAATTAATTTCAAAAGACCTATGTGATGAGGAGGAGGATGAAGAAATGTCAGAGACTGCAGCTGGAGAAAGCATGAATACAGAAGAATCAAATCAAGGTTAGGTGTTTTGAAAATATCACTGAGACACTTGTGGTCCTTTGTACCTAAATAATATACTTTATTTTGCTCTCAACTTTGAAGAACCTCAGAAAATTTTTCTAAAATTCACTTTTTATGGCAAAAGTTTAGAAAATTTCAACCCCCTGTTGGTCAGTTTCAAAATAATGTTTTTATGCTCAGAGTTGATTTAAGCCCATATGTTATGTTATATGTCTATGTTGTTTGGTCTACTTGACTTTAAGCAATGATGTTTGTCTTCATATTAAGCTATACTTTGTTTTTAATGGTTCAGATCATATTTTGTCTGTCGTAACAATGTCAATTAAGGTTTAAACTTTTTAAAGAAACGTTTTTAACATGGAAGATTTGTTTTAACATCTCTTCAAGCATAAAGTATGTCATGTCTTTCCAGTGTTGATTCTTTTGACTGTTGGGTCAACAAATTATTTGGCTGATTTTTGTTTGTTTTAAGTCTCAGACAAACAGCCATTGCAGCCTACCAACTCTCGATCAGTCATAGAAAATTGATTTTATTTATTTATTTTTCATAAACTGTTATTCTGGCATTCAACAAAGGTGAATCTTCTATACCATTAATGCAGATTTTGTGCCCATCTACCTACTCTTTGTGCTGCAAACTGGTGCTTTTGAGTGGAGATGTAGCTTTTTTTTTTTTTTAACATCTTTATTGGGGTATAATTGCTTTACAATGGTGTGTTAGTTTCTGCTTTATAACAAAGTGAATCAGTTATACATATACATATGTTCCCATATCTCTTCCCTCTTGCATCTCCCTCCCTCCCACCCTCCCTAGTAACTTACTTTTATATGTTGTGCCTTGGATGATTAAGTCTTAGGAAAGTAAATAATTATTATATTATTGTTTTGGTGAGCAGATATGAAATATAAGTGATTCTATGGTAGAACCTGATGACTGTGCTCATTATAATAGCAGGATGACAATATTTTTTTGTTATTCCATGTTATGCTTTTGCGTTTCAGTTTGTTTCATACAGCATTTTCTTTCCATTTTATTCACCATAGTCTGTTTAACTTGAACAAACTTTATCTTGAGTAATTATTGTTGTATGTCTCTCTCTTCTCTCTCTTTAAATTTATTATCCATTTTTAGGTGACCTATCTCCTAGTTGGTCTTTGTTTCCCTGTTACCTATATCTTGGTGATCTCTTTTTATGTATTCAATGCAGATGTTTCTGGGTTATAACTTTTCATCAGTTTCTTCTCAGACTTTCAGTATCTATTTGTAGCGACTCTAACAAGGCGTTGGGAATACCCTTCATTTGCCAATGGAAATTTGTACCAGCACCACTATGCCAAATATTAAAGGGATTTGTTTTTTAAGCCACAGCTTTTGAAAAATAAATCTGACCTTTTGTCTGTCTCTGCTTCTAAAACATTGGATTTCACAGATTTAACACATAAATACATTTTTTTCATTTAAGTGTAATAGATGATTAAAATTTGTATTAACGCCGATTTTTCTTCAGTGGAGATGAAGTACTCCTTACATAGGAGTATATACTACTTCGCTTCAATAACGTCCACAAAGATAGAAAAGACTACATAATAAGGCATAGAGAAGAAAGTTCATTATTTATTTTCTGTTCTTGGGCCCTTAAAAAAATTTAACCAGCTTTTAAAATCTCCAAGGATCTATGGCACCCATTACTTTTTTATCATTTTCCTTCTTTTCCCCCTCTTCTACACTCCTGCCCATCCCCACCTGTTTTATTACTGTTTTTATAAAAAGAAATGTGGCATGTTTAGACTCTCAGGAAATTTTTTATCATTTTTATATCATAAACACAAATCTTTTATAGTTCTGGATATTTGAGTTGTAATAAACTCTTAGCTATCCACCTGTGATTTAGTCACAAAAGTGTTCAACCTGAAACCTATTTGTCCTGTCACTTAAATAGATACACCTGTTCTGCTCTTTATATTATTTACGGGGTATACAGATTCTTTCATATCATACTGATCAGTCTGCATGAAATATCTTACTTGTTTTTTAGATCTTTCTATTTGTTTATCATACATAGCAGTGGAAGGAAACTTTAGCTCAGGTAGTTCCAAGTTTGGCAGTACTCAACAAACAAATTATGTTCCTGTTTTTTCTTTTATCATTGCAGGATCTACTACATGTGGCCAACTGCAAAACAAATCAAAGAGCTCATAGAAGGGATTCGTTCAGCACAGTAATTGTCAGATACAAACCATTACTATAACATACTGCTTCTTGTTCTCTACAATTCATGACTTAAGTACCAAAATGCGTACTAGTTATTATATATTGCCAAGAATTAAATAACTTTAGAGACTAAATAGACTGAAAATGCCTAATTGATACATATATTCTTGTGCCTAGTACTTCACCACAAATACAGCATAATGTCATCAGTCCAAAACTACATTACTTTTGTAAGAACACTGGTTAATTTGTATAAGATATATAGCTTTTTATGCTTTAGAAGTTAATATCTTTTGGGGAGGGAGAGGGATCTAATTTATTTTCTTCACTTCTAGATGTGATAGCTCTTATAAAAAATTAGGTTTTTTAAAAATCAAAATCCAATTGGAACAACAGATCATACAGGCTGATAAATATTCAGTCTGAAAAGTATTTTAACATGCATCTTCAACTTGTCTGTTTAATTGAAAAGAATTATAAGAGTTACTGTTGCATTTTCTGGTATACTACCTTTAAAATTCCTGTTGCGTTTCTTTTATGTTTACAAGGAAAGGATTAAACTTTTTCTCATCAAAACTAGCTTTTTCCACAAATAAATTATCAGATTAAACTTGCACTAACGTCTGCTCTGACTTTTTTTTTGTACTCTCGATGGGCAGACTTCAGATCAGTTTTTAAAATAAATATAATTCTAATATAGTCTCAGCATTCCCTTTATCTACTTGTCTTAACGTCCTACCTTTGTTTCTTACTCCTTTCCACGCATATGCACAGAATCCTTTACCTTTATAAAGGATCATAAAGATTGTCGTGACATTAGGAACTTTTCCTTTTCTCACATATTCTGTCATTTGCTGCAACAATGCAAATCTTATTTTGACTATCAATGCCTATTAGTTCTTCTAATACATGGAGAAAATAGATTGAATAGCAGCAGTACTATAGACAGGAAATACAATTCAACTGCAGAATTTCTACACCTCTGATTTACAGCTTGCTAATTAAAGTGCTATTATTAGTTTATTGTTTGACTTAATTAGACCTTAGAAAACAACTAACTGAGGCTTTTGGGGGTTTTTTTTGCATGATGAGAGAATTGTGTGTAACCAGTGATATGATGATAGTTCCTGAATGTATAGACAGAAGTAAATCTGAACACTTTTTAAATTTAAAAACCTTAAATAGTTCCTGCTTTAAGGGAATATCATAATGTATACTATGACAAATGTACTTTATTCTTCTAACACAGTAAGATTTGGACTTTTTCCCTGAAATGAAGTGCAGTTCCTGTGTATCTTAGTTTAGTGATGGTTTCATTTCTAGTCAATTATTTGTATCTTAATTTTTTGTTAGTACCAAAGGAATCCATTATATGAACGGACTTTTAAAATAATTTCTGTATACTGTATGTATTATGAATTGGCTTTTATTGAACAGCTTTTCTTCCACTTGCAAGTTTATAGAAATATCAATATGTCAAAATAAATAAGAAGTGGGAGAATTCTTTGCTGTTAGAAGAATGTGTTTATTAATTTGAATGTCTTTTTCTTTTAATGGAATCCAATCAGTACTTTTGAACTGCAGGTATAGTGTTCTAACTAAAACATATTAGCTAGTAATACTACTGATTTATAAACAATGTTTATCTCTACTTTCTGAATTTAGAATGTTGAGGTATTCTTACCTGTTTAAACCTGTTTGGGGGTATTTAAGCTTATACATATGTGTGTACATATGTTCATGCGCACAGACCTCTGTTTTTGGTTTTCTCGTTTCGAGTCCTTAGAAAGTATCCACATGCTCTTTATTTGTAGAAATAGCTGCTATACAGTGAAGAAAAGGTAAGACCTTTAACAACTGATCCTTTTGGTGTTTTCTACAAACTATTTCTTGAAACTTAAATCACAGGCAAACTTGCATATCTGGTTTCAGGAAGTAGATAGTTATGTAAGAGGAATAAGACATGGCAAATAGCATGCCCAGTAGAATTTTAGGTAGTCAAATGTGACTGAGTAAAACTTGTTCATCGTCATGAATTCCTAATTGACACAGTATTGAACTACACAAAAAATGGACCTTCATGACTCAAGTTAGATTTTCCTTTGGAGAAAGTTATCTGTCAGTGTTCAGTTCTAGCCAAAGTAGATTTTACTTTCAATTTTTTAATCAATATCTCTTCTCTGCTTAACTCCTCTGATGTCATCTTTTCTGTTTATTTTTCAGTCTGAAATTCAGCAATGATGCTCTTTAAAATCTGAGACATATAATGGTATAAATGGATTGTTAAAAATAACTTTAAATTGAAGATTAAAGCAAAGTGCCATTTTTCCCTAGACTTCCGTTTTGTTTACCTTTTTTCCTCTTAAATCAGTACACCGAACATATTGTAATAAAATACAGTAATATGACGATTGTGTGTGGATTTTATTTTCTTGTTACCCAGCTATCGTGTTCCATTGGCTAAATGTTCTGGATACCAGGAGAGGGTCTTGAACTACACTGTGACAGAGTAGTTTGTTTAGTTGCCCAGCCTTGTGCTAGGTGTCCAATATATAATCCTCAAAACAACCACGCAGAACAGGTATCTTATCAGCACTTTGTAAGTGAGGAAAATGCTCTTGGCCAAATTCTTCAGTCTCAATGTCTCATACATGCCAGTTGACAGGATTCAAATCCAGATGTAACTAAATTTCATACTCTTTATCCATGCCTTTTTAGATGTAGAAATTCCCTCATTTTTGCAGTTGTACCTTACAAAGGTGTTTAGTTTGAGTTTTTGTTTTTTACTTTAATCTGAAGAAATTTGGAAATTTTGTTTGAGGTTTATATACCACTGAGGAAAAAATCTCAAAAGTACAATTATACAGTGGCTGGAGATGTCTAAATTCATGTGATTTGGTTTGCATTCCACAAGTTTGTCTCTGAACAGAATGTTTCAAACTCAAAAAATGATTTTTTTCATAGACTCCGTGTTACAAAGTAAGTACCAAGCTAGCCTGTCAAAACTAACATATACCTAAGCCAGCATTTCCCAGTGTGTTCTGTGAAACCCTCAATCCCACACGTTCCATGAAAAGGATTCCATGAGCAAATGTGCTTTGCACATGCTACATGCTTTATTCCCCTACCTCCCAGAGATTTATAATAATGCACATCATCATATTAGAGTCTGAGACATCCTGCTTAAGGAACTGTTTAAAACTTTGGTTTAACCTAGTATTTATCAGACGTTTCACAACCACTCCCAACCCCCTTTTCCCTCAAGTAGAATCCCAAATAGGAGTAGGGAAATAGTCTGGGATCTCTAATATATGAAAGTTGAACTTCCTCCTAAAAGAAAAAGAACAGTTTACCATTGAAAGAGGGAAGACACGGTAGCAATAACTGCACATTGCAGATTGTATATAATTTGCCAGATATAAGACTTTAATTTTTGGTAACGTATGCAAGAAACTGTAAAATACACATCTGGGACAGATGAGGGTGTGGTTGATGTGTTTGGTTATAAGCTGCTGTGGTTTAGTATTGATACAACTATTGCTCAAAGACTTGCTGCTCTAAGCAAATTTCCAAAATGCCTTGTCCTCCCCATCAGCTCACGTAACTGGTCGACAAGAGCACATCTGCTACTCATTGGGAAAATAAAAGAGCAGACAGCAAGTGTCTCTGGTCTGTGGCTTACACCCCCAAGCCTTGGTTAGCTGCCCCAGTGTTTGGGGGGGATGTTGGGGGTGGGGGTTGGCTCCTACACTTTAAATTTGGGGTTGACTCATCTAGTCTTTTATTTGAGGAACTATTGGTGGGAGGTAATGCTGAGAGGAGGTAAGTGAGGGTGGATTTGGCAAGTGTTCAGTCATGATTTTATCTCAACTGCCCGACCTGAAATTTTTTTCGGTAAGTCTGCCAAGTGAGTGTTTAGCATTTCAGTTCTGTTACCAATGGGAATTATTGTAATTGGAAGAAAATACACATTTTTGTTCTCCATTTAATTATTTTGGATTGTTGACTGTGTTGACTAGAAGTAGAAGAGGATTGTGCAGACTGATCTTTGGCATCTTAATATCATTTGACCTCACTTTTTAGGCAAAGGGATTATAAGCAGCTTTGCAGTGTGCCTTGATCTAATAAATGATACAGCCTGAAAAAGTGTTAACCAGCAATAGACCTAACATGCATAGGAAGAAGAAAGTTTAATTATATTCTTGTTTAGTTATACTCCCGGGTATCTGCAGTATCACTTACATAAGCAGTTACTTAAAAGATAATATATATATTTTCATCTTCATTTGTAAAAGAGATTCCCATGTGAAAAATAAGCACTTTATTGTAGGGCATCATGCCAAGCTAATTGGGAAATATGGACGTGAGACTCTTGCCCCGCCTTTAAATATTTTAAAAGTTACATGTACATACAGAGCAGAGAGCACACTTTGGGGGGGAACAAGGAAGGAGTAAACTACACACTTACCTTCTCTAGCCATTCTGAGGAGGCCTTTCTGGTAGGGAAGCCCGGGCTAATTATTATTAGCAAGACTTTGTTATTTAGCAGATTACTTACGCCGTTTTCCTGAAGGTAAGATTTCTTAGTGATCTAAGACAAAGTTGTTACTAAGCAAGCTAGAAAGTTCCCACAGAAATCAAAAATGTTAAATGACCATTTTTTTTAAACAAAACTTAATCTGAAATGTTGGATTTTAAAAGTTAAAGCAAATTTGTGGATTGTTGCCAGTTAACCTGCTGCTGCCATTTTTAGTTATCCCTAAGTCAGGTTATTGGGGGAAAAGGGGTGGGTTGAGAGGGTCTGGGGCAAGACCACAATTATGGGAGTCCCACTGTAGTTTGAAGCTATCAGGAAATGTGCTCTGGTTCAGTGCTAACTTTGAAAAGTGGTCCCCACTTGTCCAAGTAGGAGTATCTTGAGTTTTTTTATGGCAAATGACAAAGTATAGAATTCAATCTAGGAATTTTAAAACCAGCCCGGGGGTGGGGGAATGGGGCGGGTAGTGGGAAATTGGTCAGACTGCAAAGTGAATTCGACCCAGAATAGTATTCTCTATTCTAAGCTTCAAGCACTGTTCGGAAGACGTGGACTAGAATCATCTGAAATTTTACAGTCTGGATGAAGACACACTGATAAATGTAGAGTTTAGGGGAAAAGATGTTTATTTTTGAGAAGATTATTAAATATGTATTAAGCACCAACTGTGACCCCAGAAATTTGCTGGGTATTGTACATAAAAAGGTAAATAGATGGTTCTTAGAAAAAAGGTATGCAATTACTGTGACCAGAATCAAAAGGTATAAGAACAGAGGGTTCAGATATCTATTGCTTACATAAGATGTCTCACATGTATCAAACACCACATCTAAAACTGAGCTCTTTATTTTTCTTCTATTTTTTTTTTTTTTTTTTTGCGGTACGCGGGCCTCTCACTGTTGTGGTCTGTCCTGTTGCGGAGCACAGCCTACAGACGCGCAGGCTCAGCGGCCATGGCTCACAGGCCCAGCTGCTCCACGGCATGTGGGATCTTCCCGGACCGGAGCACAAACCCGTGTCCCCTACATCGGCAGGCGGACTCTCAACCACTGAGCCACCAGGGAAGCCCTCCTCTAATTATTCTTAATTGCTGTATTCCCCACCCAAAACATTCTCCCAAAATCAATAACTTAGCACCATATTATTTCTCAACTTTGATTCCCTTCATTTTCTCAAATACGTGAAAACAATCCACTAGAAAGCCCTTTTGATTCTACCTCCATGATATCTCTTAAATCTCTCCCCTACTCCAATCCCTACTACAGTATCATAGTCAAACCACCATCATACTTTGCCTATACTCCTACCACAGCCTCCTAAGTACTTGATTTCCCCACTTCCATTCTGTCCCTTTCCAATCCATCTTTTATAACAGCAAGTGTTGCTGCCCTACTTAAAGCCCTTCAGTGATTTCTCTACCATCCTTAATGAGTCCAGATTTCTTAGAATGGCTTAACAAGACTGTGTGTACTGACCCCCAAATACCTCTGCAAATCTTCTCGTGCCACTCCTCTGCATAATTATTATAGTCATACTTTTTTTTTTTTCATTTTCTCAAGTTTACTGAGTTTCCCCCCTTTTTTAGGGCCTAGGCATTAAAGGTTACTCTTCCTGAAATGCTCTTCACTAATTCTTCATATGGCTTTTGTTTTCATTATTTAGGTTCAGACATGACCTCTCCAGAGGTGCCATTCCCTGACCATCTTATCTAAAAAAGATGTCTTTCCTATTATTTTCAGACTCTTGTTTTCTTATCTGGTTGGTTTGGTTTGTTGTTGCCTGACTCCCTCTCTAAACAGAAAGCTCAAGGCAGGACCTCTTTCGCTTACTACAGTATTCTCAGAGCTTGGTATAGGTCATCTCAATAGAAGCCTCAATAAATGTTTATTGAATGAATAAAAGGAAGATAATTGTTTATAATGTGATTTAACTTTTCCTTCCTGT
This sequence comes from Phocoena sinus, assembly GCF_008692025.1. NCBI lineage: Eukaryota > Metazoa > Chordata > Mammalia > Artiodactyla > Phocoenidae > Phocoena > Phocoena sinus. The sequence continues at coordinate 71,474,065 of NC_045766.1, read as the reverse complement.
TACTCTTTAGCATCTTCATATACTTAATGCTTGAATATTAGAACTGGAAAGGATTTTTAGAAATCAACTAGTCTAATGGCCTTGTTTTTCAGAGAAGTCAACCAAAGCAAAGAGAAGTCAGGATTACCCAGCTGGTTTTTGGCAGAGAGTCTAGAATCTAGTTTCTCTGACTCTATTTTCACAATAAATCTCTCCTTGGATTGAACAACTGTGGCCCTGTCTAGGCTTGGTGGTTATATTTTTTCATAGTGGAGGGAGTTAAGAATTATTAACTCATTATTCAGGATTATCTGAAAATGAGTTCTTACCCCCAGGTAAAATTTCTCAAAACTGAGTTACCCAAACTCTGCCTTTTTTGTTGTTATAATGATACACTCAATGATACACATCATATGTGTATAATTAATATATGATATTGTATTAGTTTCAGGTGTGCAGCATAGTGATTCAGTATTTTTATACATTATAAAGTGATCACAGCAGTAAGACCAGTTCCCATACATCACCATACAAAGTTGTTGTAATATTATTGACTCTATTCCCGATATATGCATTACATCCCTGTGACTTATTTATTTTGTAGCTGGAAGTTTGTACCTGTAAGCATTTTGGAAGTAGATCTTGCTAAAGAATGGTGCATTGTCCAAGATTCACATACCAAGGATCCCAAACATAATCTTTACTTACTGACTGGTTTGTTTTTATCAACATTGATTATTGTACTGTCTGAAATACAGCCTTGCCCTCAAGAGCACATTGAAGGGATTTTTCCCAAGCCTTAACATGCTGGTCTTTTTTAAAAAGTAAGACATCTGAGGGTAGTTACCAGTTTCTGGATGAGGCCTTTGTGACTGTTTTCCTTGATGCCAAGAGACTTGTTTCATTTCCAGCTTCCTGTCTTTGTTTCTGGCTGTAATTGCCAAAAAGCTCACACCAGGGTGAATGGGTTGTTACTGTAATGTAATAGTCCTTGAACTTCTCCCAGCCCTACCTATCTTAGGAAGGTCTTTAACACTTTTGAAAAGATCAGTTGTTGGGTTCTGTGGTCCAGCCAGAACATGAATCAAAAAAGTTACAAATTTTGAGAACCAGACTGAATACTTAGCTTCTCTTCTGCCCAAATTCCAGAAAATTATATTACATGTGTTGATGAGATTTTCCTGAAGAATTAAAATGGGAGGGTATACTTTACCTTATTCTTCTTTTAGCTATTTTTCTTGTTTAGTTATATAAATACAAGTGAGTGAAAATGTGATGACTTTTCAATTATTTTGAATGATGGAAAAATCATTTGCTGGATTTACATATAGTCAGAGGTACCAAGAAAAGACAGAAGTTTGGAACATATCTTGAATATTTCAGATACTCTACTAAGTATATTAGATAAATTAACTCATTTCTTCATTTGATTTAGGGTCACCTAGATCAGGATGATCTTGGTGAGAATTGACTTCATTGGCCTTGTGAAGGTGGAAGCCACATTGCAGGGGGCTGAGGAATGAGTACAAGGCATGGAAATGGATATTGCATGTGTGGGCAGCTTGTTCAAGAACTTTAGTTGTGAATGCGAATATGGGGATAGAACGATAGGCAAAGTGGAGCAGAGATTTGTATGTTTGTAATTATATTTTAGAAAATGTTTAGACTTAGGAGATAGAGAAGGTTCATCTTTGTATATAGGTTAAAAATGCACATATGACTAGATAAAGTTTAAAAATTAATCATCAGCAGTAACATTTGAAAAGAGACCTATGAACGTACCTAATAAATAACCCTGCCTTACTGTTCTCTGAAGTACCTACCTCCTTGTGTGTACAAATTATAACATACACATAATGTTCATTAATCGTGGCATCATCTCAGCCTGTTTGTTTAATGCAATGCCTAAAGCATATCATTGTTTTCTGTGTGTAGGTTTATGATCTATATTAATATATTCCACGATTTTGATGTCATTTGCCTTCAAAAGATCATCTATTTTTAAACCATTAATTGGTCTCTAAACAGGTGGCACAACAACTAAGAAATCTTTTTTAGAGTCAGAGGCTTTGGTATATATTAAGTTAGAACCCCAGATGTTATGCTTCTTTGTTCACACGTTTTATTAACAAAAGTTATTGCATCCAAAATTTAGTTATAATAAAAATTAAAATACCTACTGACAGCAAGAAAAAAAAGGCTACTGAGAAAAACATTTAAATTACCATCACCTATCTTTTGTTAAATGAAATTTTGGACAGTAAAAGTGGCAGATCTTAGAGAAAGGGGATATTCCAACGCCCCAAAACAAAACACTTGAGCACAGAGCTAGACAGCTCGGAGCTAATTTTGGAACTCAGAAGTCAAAGCAAAATTTTTCTAAAGGATATCTGAGAAAAAGCAGACTTTAAGTTTACATTCTTTTGTTTAAGCTCAATGTGTACAAAACTAAACTCATAAAATTTCCGTACCAAACCAGGCCATAATTGTGGAGCAGTGTCTTCCTGTCACCCATGCTATCCAAAGCCATCTTTGATGCCCTCCCTGCCCTTACCCTAACTAACATCTTATAAATTACTAAACTCTGTCAATATTACCTTTAAAATATCTCTTGAATCTGTCCTTTTCTAACTTCTCTGTAACTCCTCTCACTTTGATCCTTTATTATCTACCCTCCAACTACTCTCATTCCTTCAGTCCTTCCTCTGTCACCCTTGCTAATCTACATCCATCCTATTCCTGGATGTTAATTTTATTTTAAGACAAACCTAATCATGCATTAAGATATTCCTGGTTTGGAGGGCCCTGGCTCCCTACAGCCTACTGGATAAAATCAAAACTCAGTTCGTCCTTAGGCCCTTTCTTTCTACTCTCTATATATTCCCTTGGTTTGTGTGAAGCTGGGCTGCTCTTTTTTCACTAACATAGCTCGGGCTTTCTCACCACCTTTTTCTTTTCTCTATCAGCCTCTGTCATTCTGATCTTTCCTGTTTTTTAGGTCAAGATTCACTTCTTTCATTAAGCTTTTTCATATGTGGTGGGTTTTTTCCTTTGAATCCCTGTTACATTATACTTATTTCTCCCTTAGCACATTCAGCTCTGTGTTATAATTATGTACCTGTCTTCTATTCCCTTGGACTAAATACATCTTTCTTGTATTTCTAACATATAGGAAAGTGCATGACAAATGTTTAATTATTCTTGAGTCTTGAGGTATATTGACTAGTGAAACGTTAGATTGTGATTCCAATCTGTAATGATGGAGCCCTAGGGTCAATTAAAAGGAGATGTGGGTAGAGGGAACAAGAGGAAATTTTGCATAGATTCCAGTGCCTTGGACCTGTTTCTGTATTGGATGTAAGGAAACATTACAGCTGCACTGCTCTTCCTTCCTCTCTAGATCTGGGCATCAAGCAAACTTGCTGGATTGCCAAGGTATTATCTATATGCAGATCCCAACACATGGGATTTGGGGTACCACAGACACATCTATTTGGTTTAGTTTGAGGTGAGTTTATTCACCCTGTGTAAGGCCTTACAATATTCAAAGGAGATATGGATTAGTGATAACAAGGTCCCTCTCTCAGAGGACTGGAGTAGATTTGGCTTGAATAGCTGTCTGCTTCCAAATGCTGGTTAGCAGAAAAACGCAACGATATTTTATATTTCTCAGGGACACGTGGGTCCATGGAGATAAAAATGTTAATTTCAGCAGCTGTGTCAATTTTACTCAGGGAGAAGGTGTCAGAACACTGTACCAGCACCAAAAATAGCTTCTTGAAGGCATTGTGTGCCCGAATTTAGAAAGGTTAAAAATAAAAAACATTTTTACATACTTTTCAAATGGTGGTAAAATATGTTATGTGTTACACAAGGCCTTTTTCAGTGTGCTTATTTATTATTAGGGTAGTTTCTTGCATAACCTAAGTGATAAACATGTCTGCCGAGTTCTCATAAATTCCCAGGGATTTTTCATCTGCCTCTTTCCTCTCAAGTTATTTACTAATATGGAAAGGCTTGTTTAAGAGCATTTTGTTATCCACATGCATCTTAATCCAGTTTTGAAGAGAATTTGGTTTTGGCTGCTAGTCAATTCCAAGAGAACATATTAAGTAGGGTGGATGACTGAGTAGCTGGTTGGCAGCTGGGTTGTAGAATAGCTTGGTTCTTAATCTGGTTTGCTTCGATTGCACATTACTCCAATGTCCTTCTTACAAACAAAAACAAGATTTTGCTAAACACTGTGAAAGTAAGGGAAAAGTTACTAAAATATGAAATAGGGTGAATTTGTGGATATGGAATCCCTTTAGACTGTTGAAACAGATGATGCCTTTTTATTATTACACAAAGATGGCAAAAATAGCACCACTGTGATACTACTACGTGTATTAGGTTTTACTGAGACTGAAATCACTTTCCCTGAAAAGTAACAAATACAATGAAAACTTAACATGACATAGTTCATTCCTAAGGTGACTCCAGTAACTAGCATGAGGTCCACTGTAGATCTGAAAACGTGGGTTACCAAAAATATTGACGAAGTTTGTGCCTGCCTTGGGTTATCAGCTAACCTGACAACTGATTTCTAACTTTCATCTTTACACATTGTATAACATCCCTAATCATTTTTTTTTTTTTTTTTGGTCAGTTTCTTGAAGCATCTTATAAAGAATGTTATATAGATGCAGACTATTACAGATATCTTAGAAAATCAAAGAGCATCTTTCAGAGAAGGTATGTATATCAAGTCTTTTGGTGCAAAGAAACCAAATCCTTAAGTAAAATAGGAATTTATGTCTCACATAACTGTAAAGTCCAGAGGTACATAGAGCTGACTTTAGTTGTGGCTGAATTCTCAGCAGGGCTATCTCTATCTTTTGACTCTGTTTCTCTCTGTGCTGGCCTCATTCTCTCCACCTGGTGGTAGAGTTGGCTGCTACTTCCTGGTCTATGTCATCCTTAGAGGCTTGAGATGCCAGAAAGAGAGAGCATTCTCTGAAAAACTCCCAAGGAGGACTCCGATTTGGCCCAGTCTGAGTCTTGTGCTGCTCCTTCTTTGAACAATCACTGTGTGTGTACGTTGGAGAAAGGAGGCAGGAATGGAGAACACAGAGTGCGGATGGAGGACTCCGGGCAAAGCTGGATCTCATCTTCACTCCTCACCAGGACTACACAGACCAAGAAGAATCACTGCGGAAGAGGGATTCCTTCCCCCAAAGGAAGGAACAACAAGCAGATAAAGCCCTTCAGTGTGCTTATTCAAACCTTTTATAAATAAGCACATTCAGACCTTCAGGGAGGCTAATTTCATTTATTGTCTGAATTCTTTATATAGAAGAAATATGCATTTAGTTTTCCTGTTTAAAAATGTTTTTTCTTTTTCTTTTTTTTTAAATTTATTTATTTTATTTATTTATTTTTGGCTGTGTTGGGTCTCTGTTGCTGTGTGCAGGCCCCCTCTAGCTGTGGCGAGCAGGAGCCACTTCCCCGCTGCAGTGTGCGGGCCTCTCACTGCAGTGGCCTCTCCCGTTGCAGAGTACAGGCTGCAGGCCCACAGGCCTCAGCAGTTGTGGCTCGTGGGCTCCAGAGCGCAGGCTCAGCAGTTGTGGCGCAAGGGCCCAGCTGCTCTGCGGCATGCAGGATCCTCCTGGATCAGGGCTCGAACTCACGTCCCCCGCATTGGCAGGCGGACTCCCAACCACTGCGCCACCGGGGAAGCCCTAAAAATGTTTTTTCTTTATATGTAAATTTTCTGTTTAAAAAATAATTTGCAGATTCTGAATTAGTGAAGTCTACCTTAATGAACTCAATTAGTTGTACAACTTGGTAACTGATAGTAATAATGGCTAACATTTATTGAGCACTTAATTCTAGAAAGTATTCTGAGTGTTATATGTGTAATATCTCATTTAATCTTCAAAACAACCCTAATATGGTAAGTACTATTACTACTGCTATTTTACAAGTGAGGAAATTGAGGCACTAAGAAGTTAAGTATCCTATCCAAGGCCACACACGGTAAGTGGTGCACCCAAGATTCCAATCAGGCAGCCTCTAGAGCCCATGCTCTTCTTAACAGATGTGCCATATTGCTGCCAAAGTCCATGTTACACCTCTGTTGTCTACTATTTGTGTTGCTTTTTGCATATTTTTGCTTTCATTATCTTCATACCACATGCACAATAAAACCCCAGCTCTCTGCCATGGCCTGCAAAGCTATGCATGACCTGGCCCCTGCCTATCTCTGCAGCATCATCTACCACTATCCCCCCGTGCTCACTCCTGGCTATTCCTCACATGTGAACGCCCAGTTCATTCTGACCTTAGGAACTTAAATTCTGTTTGCCCTGCCTGGACTGCCCTTTCCCCAGATCACTGTCTAGCTTTCTTTCTTTATATTCAAGTCTCTGTCTGATGTTACCTCTTCCCTGATCACTCTATAACCCCTGTCCTCTTTTATTTTTCTTCAGGGTGCATATTACTCTTGAAAATATCTACTTATTTGTTCTTATTTTTGTCAATCCTCCTTTCCACTAGAATGCAAACCCCATGAGGGCAAGGATTTTGTCTGTCTTGTTCATGACGTGTTCCTGGTGTCTAGAGCAATGCCAGGCACACGTAGTAGGTGCTCTGTATCTACTGAATGAATAAATTTAGCTTCTCCCAAGAGTCTACGGGGTAGTAAAGCAGAAAATACTATATTGTTTTTACAGTTGAGATGGTCTCAGAAAGATGAAATAAATGCCTTAAGAGTATTGGCTAATGAGTGGATGGGACTAAAGTAAGACTAAAATTCCTCCCTCTTCACTCTCATGTCTGGACGTTTTTTACTGTGCCCCCATGGTCTGCCTGATGTCATCTGTTTTTCTCTTCTCTGCCTCCGGATTGGTTATAAAACATTTTTCAAGTTACTGTCTGTATACGTCATCACAGTAACCAAACCACAGCTAAGATGGACTATAGTTTGAGAACCCTTAAGTTAGTGACACTAACATTTGTTATTTTTTGACATGATTTTTCTACGGCTAAAACTTTGAAATATTTGTAAATCTATGTCCTTTTCTCCCTCTCCCATTTCATATGTGGTTAGAATATTTAGCTAAACCCAAATGTTTGCTTATCTTGAAAGAATTATTTTATTTCATTTATTCATTATGGATTTGTTTTATTTATTTTTAATTTTAAATTTTTGGCTGCGTTGGGTCTTCACTGCTGCACATGGGCCTTCTCCAGTTGCGGCGAGCAGGGTCTACTCTTTCGTTGCAGTGCGCAGGCTTCTCATTGCCTCACTGTGGTGGCTTCTCTTATTGCGGAGCATGGGCTTTAGGTGCGAGGGCTTCAGTAGTTGTGACTTGTGGACTCTAGAGCGCAGGCTCAGTAGTTGTGCACACGGGCTTAGTAGCTCCGTGGCATGTGGTAATCTTCCCGGACCAGGGATCGAACCCACGTCCCCTGCATTGGCAGGCAGATTCTTAACCACTGCACCACTAGGGAAGCCTCTCAATATGGATTTGAATTCCACCCTTGTATTCACTGGTGTATGTCATTTCATTTCTCTGGGCCTCAGTTTCCTCACTTAGTAAATGAGGATAATAATAGTACCTACCTCATGAGGCTGTTCTGATGATTAAATGAGATTATGTTAAGTGCCTGGCACATATCAACGGCTCAATAAATAGCAGTTATGAGCTATATCGCTATGTTCTATGCACTCCTTGATGTGAGAATACAACAATGAACAAGGCAGATTTGAGCCCTTCTCCCTTAGAACTTTCAGTCTTACAGGGAAGATAGTTAAACAAATCAACACAACGTATGTCAAGTACTCTAAGGGGGTTGGGGGGAGAGTGTCATCCTTGGAGTTATCCTTGACACCCTCCTCTCATACCCCACATCCAATCCATCAGCAAATCATGTCAGCTCTACCTGCACGAAAAAACCAGAATTAGACTACATGTCACCACCTCTACTGCTGGCACTCAGGCCTTGATCAGCTCTCACCTGGATTATTCTAATAGCCCCCTACTTGGTCTCCCTGCTTCCACCCTTGTCCCCTACAGTTTATTCCCCACAGAGCACTCAGGGTTATCCTGGTAAAAACCTTAAGTCAGATCAAGTCATTTGTTGTAGGCAGAATAATACCCTCCCCAAACATGTCCATTTTCTAATCCCTGGAACCTATGAATATACCACCTCATGTGACCAAGGAACTTTGCAGATGTGATTAAGGACCTTGAGATGCAGAGATTATTCTGGATTATTCAAGTGGTCCCCACCTAATCACATGACTGCTTAAAGGTAGATAACCTTTCTTGACTGTGGTCAGAGGGAAGTATGGACACAGAACTGTACATTACTGGCTTTGAAGACAGAGGAAGAGGGCTGATACAGAGGGATGACTATACTCTTATTTTCAGAAATTTTTACTATGTACCTAGTTTAAAATGAGCCAGATGGTTCAAAATGAAATAGCACAAGGAGTTTTTGCTTATGTGTATGGGCCTCTTCAGACTGCAAGTTGTGACTCATTAGTGGGTCATAGACCGACTTAGTAGGTCAAAAAAGCTTTTTAAAAATAATAACAGGGCTTCCCTGGTGGCGCAGTGGTTGAGAGTCGGCCTGCCAATGCAGGGGACGTGGGTTCGTGCCCCGGTCCAGGAAGATCCCACATGCCGCTCCGCGGCTGGGCCCGTGAGCCATGGCCGCTGAGCCTGCGCGTCCGGAGCCTGTGCTCCGTAACGGGAGAGGCCACAACAGTGAGAGGCCCGCGTACCGCAAAAAAAAAAAAAAAAAAAAAAAAAAAAAAAAAAATAATAACAGAGGGAGCTCCCTGATGGTCCAGCAGTTAGGACTCCGCACTCTCACTGCCAAGGGCCCGGATTCAATCCCTGGTTAGGGAACTAAGATCCTGCAAGCTGCATGGCGCGGCCAAAAAATAATGATAATAATAACAACAACAGAAAACAGAGCATAGCATTTGGAAAGGGTAATACTGTGTCATGCCATGTCTGTTTCAATCACATGTATGTCTACATTTCACTCACTCATTGGTAACGAGGTTAAATGTATTTCTGACCATGGATCCTGGTTTCACAAGTTTGAGAAACACTGCTTCAGGAGACCTGTTTAAATTCTTGTTCTGCAAGCTGGCTGTGTCACCCTGGGTGAGTCCTTTATAGAATCCTGAAGGTTCTTATGGCTCTGTAAGATCATGACTCCTGATATAGGAGGTCCTCCCTGTTTGGTTGTGTGGCCAAATGTCTTGCTGTGACCTATAGTGAGCTAAAAGGCAAAACCCAACCACTCCTTGAGGGACGGCCCCAAGGAAGCAGTTGGCAAAGCACAATCCAGAGCAGAGCAGCTGTGGGAGGCTGATTTCGGATCCCAAAGTACCTTGTGTTTCCAAGTTAGGGAGTGGGGGGAAGGATGGGGAAGTGTGAACTGCTTATCTCCATAGTGCCACCCACCTCGGCTGCCTTCGAGTCATGTCGACAAGCTGTCGACAGCTCTGTGGCAGTGCCCTTGCCCACCCAGGCCCCTTGCAGCGGCCAGTTATGGAATCAGCTGAGGAGAACAGTGAGGGCTGTTATGTCCATCAGAAGGTTGGTGGTCTCTGCATGCCTGACGGTCGTCTCTGTGGAGCTTCTTTGCCAGAAGTTGCCTGGCAGGTCAGCTGTTCCATGGGTGGAGGGGAGGGCTGACTCTGGCTAGTTATATGTATGTAGCAATGTAACCAATGCCAGCGGTGATACACACCCCTTTTGTCAGTGGCGGCACACCACTGGCACTAGCCCACCTATTTGTTTTGCTCTAACAAGTGTTCTAATTCTCTGAGAGAGGTAAGAAAGCTGGAGTCAGAACTGCGAGGAACTGGAGTCGTGGTGGCTGGGCCGAGAGGAGTTGGACAATTTCTGTTCTTTGAATGTAGCTATGTTGTGACCAGTCATGTTGAAATCACAGTACATTGAACAGCGCTACACTTGAGGCACTGAGGCCCCAGGTGGGGATGGGGCCGTTAACCCCTTGTACTCCTGGACTCTGCCACTCCTCTAACAGCTTATGCCTTGTACTCAATGTTTTACTAACTTCAAACATCATCCTTCCCTTTGCATTCCCAGAGCACACACATCTGGTGTTTGAATGTGTAGCTTTGGATTGATAGCATTTGGGTGAGCATTTGTGTTGGTGCAAAAGGCTATGAGTAATGTCAACATTACATTTTAAAAAAGAATACTTCCCTCGTAATGTAGATCTATACCTCGATATAGCACAGTGTGTTCAAAGGAACTAATAAATAGGTAAAATTCATCAGCTCCTCCCCCCTCTTTTTCTTTTTTTAAGCAACAACAACAAGCCACCCTGTCATTAGGAGAGATTAAGGAATGAGGTAGGCAGCTTCTTAGCTTTTCTAGTGAGGGACATATTTGGCTCTATTCCTGCAGTTGATAAAAATTTTTTTTAAAAAGTTTCAAATTTCAGCCATGAAAATCAATAGCTTGGTTTTACCTAACAATACCAACTTTAGCACATGAAGGAAGACTAGGAGGAAGAAGACAAATTTATTTCTATTGCCTTCTACTTCCCTAGCACTTCTGCCAAGAGGCAGTTAAAGGCAAAAGACAGATATTAGGAAGAAAAGCAGTAAATGTTCTGCTGAAGGTCATGGGTGGCCCTTGGTAGGTAAGGAAGGAAGCAGTGAAGCCTAAGACATGAGTGCTCCTAGCATCAACAGCAGCAGGAAGGAGACCTACTCTTCAGTGCATACCCCTTTGTACATGTGCAAATGTTCAAAGTATTTAAATCATAAACAACAGCAACAAAACTGAAGTCCCCTAGTAAAGCTTCATTGGTATTTGGAAATACCAAACTTTCTTTAAAATAACAAAAGTAAAGAAAACAGGGTATGTGTTCTGAGGCCCACTAAAAGGAAGTACCAAAATGTCCTTGTGATAATACCACATCCTCATGTGTAAGCACTTTCAAAGCCATGAATTCAGCATTAAAGAGAGGGTTCAGTGGAAGTGCACATTAGTTGCCTAACAGGTGATAGGAACAGAAATTAAGCTTGTATAAATTTCTCTTGGAAAGTGTTTGTCTTTCCTGAGTTAGTGGTATGAATTCTTTTCTCAGTTAATTGGAACAACATAACAGTGTATTTTATTTTTAACCTTGTCCAAAAAAAAAAGAGCCTGGGTTCTTAGCATAACTTTTTATTCTCTTTCCCATAGTTTCCATGTTTTTAGAAAAACTTTCATTTTAACTGCCTTGTTATTTAATATTTTCTTAATTTAAGAGACATACAGGATATAAGTGATTAAAATAGAGCAAATAGCTAAAATTTTAAACACTTTAGGGTCTACTTTTCCTGGAATAATAGGTCTGAAGACTTTTTTTCAACTATAAAAGTAATATGTATGTTTACAAAGAAAGGAGGTACACGATAAAGGATTAAACCAAAACTAATAATCATTGCTAATATTGGATTTATTTTCTTCTCATTACATAGTATTCTACTGTATGGATATATTATAGTTTATTTAACCCGTCTATTAGTAAAAATTTAGAATATATCTTTTTTTCTCCAGAAATAACACTGCAGCAAATATGTATGTATACATATCTCCTATCCTTTTCTTAAGATAAATTCAAAGATAAACATATTTAGCACTTTGATTCATATTGCCAAATGGTCCTTCAGAAAAGTTCTGTGCTTCTCCAGTGTATGAGAACCTCTATCTACACAGTCTCACCAGTGAGAAAAATTACTTAATTTTTCCTTCTTATACATGTTTCCTTTTTGAAGGTATTTTATCTTCTCATGCACCAGAGCTTTCAGAACTGTGTGGTACAGCCAGTCATACTTCTTTAAAGAACAGGTATTTTCTTATGTGTTGTGTGTGTGACAGAGGGAAGGCTGCAGGGCTTGGATTTGACTGCCTTCCTGTGCAATAAGGAAAGCCGATCTCACACAGGTGTGCTAGTCACTTACTGAATATTAAATATTAAATTGCCCCAACTGTCTGCCAGGCTCTGTGCCACATGATAGGGATATAGTGGCGAGCAAAACAGAAGTCTCTGTTCTCAGGAGGTTTACACTCTAATGGGTTGTTTTCTAGGGCATTCTTTTCCATCTTTACCATCTGAGAGGGGAGGAAAAGGTATATCTTTCTAATTTGCATGTATTTGATTTCTGAATTTCGTAATTTTTTGTCCATTTGTATTACTTCCATTTTTTAAGATAGGAACATTCTTGTCTTTTCCTTCTTTTTCTTTTTGATTTGTCAGGGTTAGTCACGTTGATCCTTTGCCATTGTGGCAGACACCAGTGCCCCTCTGTCCTTGCTGACCAGGCCCTGACTGTGTTCAGGTGCTGGATGACCAGCACCAGTGGAGCTGGCCTTAGTTCCTGGGCTTTTAGGAGAAATAGGAAGCAGTGCGCTGAACCTGGGCTCTGGCATGGAATCCCCGTGAGGTCTGATAAGTGCACAGATTACTCTTTGCTGTGCCTCCATTTCTTCACCTATAAAGTAAAGGGACTGGACAAAACAATGTTTTTAGTTTCCGCTTCTGTCTATGACTTGAGACCAAGATTGGGGTGGCTGCTTCTCACTGGCCAAGCCTAGGTCACAATCCCTCCTCCTCTGTGTGAGGAGGGCTGGGAATGAGAATGACAGCCGTTCTGGCTTTGACGGTGGCAGGCTGACTCTGCTGAGTAAAGTGGAGGATTCCCCGGACACCCAAGACTCTATTAGTTTGCTAGGGCTGCCATAACAAAATACCACAGGCTGGGTGGCTTAAACCACAGAAATTTATTTTCTCACAGCTCTGGAGGATGGAAGTCCAAAATCAATGTGTTGGCAGGTATCTCCTGAGGCCTCTCTCCTTGCCTTGCAGGCAGCTGCCTTCTAACTGTGTCCTCACTTGGCCTTTTCTCAGTGTACCTGCATCCCTAGGATCCCTTCCTCTTCTTATAAGGATATCACTCATACTGTTAAATGAGGGCCCCACCATTATGACCTCACTTAACCTTAATACCTCCCTAAAGACCCCATCTCCAAATATAATCGCATTCTGAGGTACTGGGCACAAGGCTTCAACATATAAATTTGAGGGGAACACAGTTCAGCCTATAACAAGCAAGGAGCCCAGTTAGGATGCTATTTAGAATAATTCTGGCAAGGGATATTGAAGGCCTTGAACCAAGGCAGTGGCAATGAGGATTGGAAGTTGGGCACAAATTCAAGAGCTATTACACAAGAAAAAGTTAACAGGATCTGAGGATCAATTAAATGTGGTGGTTATGAGAGAGGACTTCCAGGAAAGCGCTGAGAGAGAGACCATAGCCAGATCGAGAAGTTACATTCTTGATTCTTAATCTTAGAAACTTTGGTGTTTTGGATCTGTGGGGTTCGTAGTTGGGCAAAGAGTAAGTCTTCTTACCATGTAATAAAGGCAGGAAGGTGGGAAGGGGGCAGAAGGAAGGAAGAAGAGCAGCAGAGGGTACAGACTGTACTGAAGTATAGACCCAACAGGACCTATGCCAGTTACAAAATGAACATTAGGTAGCATGTACTGAGTTTCAATTATGAGGGCTGTGCATCAGAGTCATCTGTGGGACTTATGCCCTGGACCACTTCTGGAAAATCTGATTTAATAAGTAGGGCCCACAAGTCTACATTAAAACAAACAAACACAGAACAACTCTAAAGGGGATTCTGTTATACAGCCAGGATGAAAAACTCCCAATGAATCAGGCATTGTTAGGCACTTTTATGTATATCTTATTTAGTTCTCACCATCACCCTAACGTACAAGTATTGTAATCTGAGCTCATAATCTGGTGGGGAAGTACATACTTCCCCATAATCTGGTGGGGAAGTAACCATGGGGATGCAAATAAGAAAAAGATCATCTGGGGAGAGAAATACATCTATTTACTCAACATTTATCAGACACTTAGTAAGTGCCAGGCACTAGACTAGGTTAGGTTCTAGAGCTAAAAAGATGAAAAGAACATAATGTCACCACCCAGCAGCTCCAGGTCTGAAGAGAACATGAGTATAAAAATCTCAAATTATAAAGCTGAACTGAACTCTGTTCTAACGGAGTTATGTGCTGACACAAAGGAGAAGTCACATCATGTGGGAAGCACCTGAGGAGATTCCATTTAAGCCAACTTACAAATAATGAATTGCAGCCCACCAGGCACACAGAGGAAGGAGGCCCACTCAGGCAGAGGAAACATCATGTACCACGGTGGGGCTGAGAAAAAAGCACACCAAAGCCACTGAAGGAATCCCTTCGTGGATGGCTGAACCTGTCTGGAGTAGAGAGATTGGCAGCAAAGAAGGTAGGAAAGGTTGGCAGGTTGATGGGGCCTGATTTTTGAAATTAAGGAATTTGGAGTTTATCCTACAGATCTGTGGTTTTCAAATTCTATTCAGTAGAGCTGTGAGATCTCTTTGGAGTCCACTGGTGGGTCATCTGGGAATGCGGAGTGGGCCCAGGTGGGCAGGGGTCTGGGTCTCCCACCCCTAATTCAACCACACCAACTCTGCTTCTACCCATTGAATAGTGGGTACTAGTGAAAGACTTTTTCTTTTAAACAAAGGGTCCCATGATTAAGGAAAGCTTAAAAACCATAGCTTTAGGTGATGATAAACTGTTGAAGAATTTTAAGCATGAGAGTGCTATGAGTTTCCAAGGTGAAAAGAGTTGCCAAGAGTGTCAAGCGCTGAAGAGATGTTAGGAAAAATAAGTACTGGAAAGTGTCCTTTGGCTTGGCAATCGGAAAGTGACCTTACTGAAAACAGCTGATGGGGGTGGGTAGGGAGTGGAGAACAGAATGCAGTGGATAGTGGAATGAACAGCAGGAGAAAAGGTGGCGACTATGCTCTTAAGAATCTTAGGAAGCAACGGAGGGAGGTTTGGCAACAGCCAAAGGGGGGGTTTACTCCACTCACCTGTCTGCCTTCTTTGCTAACTGATCCCCTATCCACATGGTGACAGAGGGAGGCTTCTGAAGCTATGTTTGTATGTGGCTGTCCCCTTGATGTGATCAGTTGGCCCTTGATGGGGTACATCATCCAAGCTGGGCTGATACTTCCCCCAAGAAATTTAGAATTTGGGTCAAGAGAGAAAACCCTTTCTTGCAGCTTGGTTGGTTAATCTCAGGAGCTGGGCCCGGACAGTCAGGTGAAGTGAGCTTCAGGTGTGCAGAAGAACAAAGCAGATGTTTGGAAAGGACAGAGGGGAGAGAGCATCCAGGCTTTACAGGGCCTGGTTCCAACTACTTCTCAAGGTCCATGGAAAGCCTGTCATCCCCATTCCTGGTGAAATCATCCTATTTTATCATGAACTCTTTATTTTTGCCTTACTCAAATAGTTTCTCTTACAACAAAAATGATCCTTACCGATACAGAGGATATATGCTTCTATTTCTTTCTCTTTTCTTCAAAGAGAAAAGAAAGGTCAGTGGAGAGAAAGGGTGAGGATACCGAGAAAGAACCTTTCTCAGAGGAGAATGGAAGGGGTGAGGTCTGGAGCACAAGGAAAAGATACACTTTCCTCTGAGTTAGGTGGGTAAGAAGTAAGGAAGATGGGAATGTAGATGAGTATGCGGGGCAGGGCTGGGAAGAGTATTCCTACCTAATGACTCCTGTCTTCTTTGTGAAGAGGCAAAATTATCTACAGATCATGGAGGTGTGGGCCACAGCTTGGCTGGCAAAGTTTGGGAACAGCCATTGTGTCAGTGCGCCAGGGATGTGGCAACATAAATAATACAAAGACAGTTGAAACGCCTAAGTATGTAGTGTCCAAGTCTTGAACTACTGAATGCAGTGATACAGTCTCAGCCGTAAAAGCCTTCAACTCTTGGCTACCCAGCCCCCTGTAACATACAAATTGGATCACATCACACTCCTCTACTTAAACTCTTCCAACGGCTCCCATTGCTTTAAGATACAAATTGTCTCCAGTATTGCTCAACAACTAGTGGGGGAGACATCAGGAAGGAAATCTTTGGATTGATCCAGTGCTGGGTGTGTGAAATAGCCAGGGAATGACCTAGGGAGAGGTAGGGGGCATGATTAAAAAAAAAAAAAAAAAAAGCTGTTGAAGTGGTGGAGGAAGACCAGACAGGTGGATACCAACAGCCTGAAAGAGAGAGTCCTGGGGTCGGGACTTGGGGTGTGAAGTGAATGTGTGTGAGTGAGACAGCAGGGAACATTGAAGGTTGAGCTTGTGCATGGAATGTTCTGGGTGAGACAAAGTTTAACATGGGAACATGTAAGGACTTTCTGGAGTGACATATTCTGAGCCAAAGAGATAACCTTTCTTCTCTCTGTGTGAATGACACCACCTCCTACCAGTCACCACAACCTGTAACCTGGAGTCATCCTAGGGGTTCAGTCTTCATTGCCTCCCTTACATTCATTTGGCCATCAGAACCTTTTAACTGTATTTCCTAAACATCTCTCTTTTTTTTTTTAATATAAATTTATTTATTTATTTTTGGTTGCGTTGGGTCTTCGTTGCTGCGTGCGGGTTTTCTCTAGTTGCGGCGAGCGGGGGCTACTCTTCGTTGCAGTGTGCGGGCTTCTCATTGTGGTGGCTTCTCTTGTTGTGGAGCACGGGCTCTAGGCGCGTGGGCTTCAGTAGTTGTGGCGCGCGGGCTCTAGAGCACAGGCTCAGTAGTTGTAGCACACGGGCTTGGTTGCTCCGGGGCCTGTGGGATCTTCCCTGACCAGGGCTCGAACCCGTGTCCCCTGCATTGGCAGGCGGATTCTTAACCACTGCAGTACCAGGGAAGCCCCCTAAACATCTGACTGCAGTTGCCTTGATTGAAAACCTCGAAATTGCCCCCACCCCCTTGCTCCACTGTCCTTTAAAATTCAAATCAGATCTCACTCCCAGGCTTAAATTCTCCCAGTGACTTCCCACTGCTTTAAGATAAAAATTCCTTAGTGTGGCAGGCAAGGTCCTTGGTATCTGGTCACCGTTTACCTCTGTGCTTTAGTCACATAGTCCTCTGTGATTAAAGGTCCTTGGAAAGACCTTCCACACCTTCTCTTGGATCTTTTTCAAGATCCCTCATATCTGTGGAGGTATGAGAAACTTTATTTCCTTCACTGGGAGAAATGACCATCAGAGTATGAGTAGCCCCCTGTGCATGCCCCTGGCCCAGAACTAATCACATATTTCCCCCTCTGGTCTGATAGCTCTAGACGGGAGACACTGTTTATTTCACCTGTAAACCTCAGAGCCTACCACAGGGTTTGGCCAGAGTACATGCTCAATGGATATTATTGAATGAAGAAGGAATGAGTGAATGTTGAAATCTCCTTAGCTGAGGGTAGGAATTGGGGTTGGAAGACTGTGAGTGAGAGGCCAAAGTCTTGGATGAGAGTTTACTAGCTGTGTTTTATGGGACCTGGCCATCGACACCTTCTTTTAGGGAAATTGCCTTGTCTAGTAGTCAGCTGTCCTGAATCCTGCATCCTGACACCATTCCTGTACAAATGATTAAGTTGAGTCATCCTGCCCTTCTATCTGCTTGCCAGGGACCTGTGTGACCTGTCATGAAATGATGAGCTGGGTTAATCGGATTTTCTCCTGGGATCTGGGAATTGGAAAACAGGTTAAAATGATAAGCTCCAGGAGCATAGGTTGAAAGGATACATCAAGAATTGTCAAGAAATATTTAGCAGAAGTTGCAGAGTGGCCCGGATACATTTTTATGACCTGTGCCATGTTTTATAATATTTTGAATGGGTTGCCAACGTTTGAGAATTGGAAGGTTTCACATTGAAATCTGGCTATTTGGTTTCTCTTGTAAAATTCAAAAGTCTGATATGGCAAAAACTGAAGACAAGTAGAACACAGGGCACCTGCTTTCCCCTTCACCATGGCCTTCCCCACGCCATATGCTCACACCTGGCCAGCTTCATTCATTTACTTTATTTGCTTGGCCCCTATAGCCATCTGACAACCAACTTGTTAAAGGAACAAGTTAGCAGTGAGGGCTTATATGCAAGCCAGGTTCACAGGGGAACAGAATCCCTAAGAGAGCAAGGAGGAAACTGGTGGGAGTTGGGCAGTAGGTGAGAAAGAGAGGATACAGCTGCTAAGAGAGGGAAACCAGTGCCCAGAGATGCCTGAGTTTCTGGGCTTCTCAGTTCTAGTAACTGCTCATGGTTACCTTCATCATAATTCCCTTTTCTTGAGATAATTTGCAATGCAATTAGTCAGGCTAAGGGAGGGGGCTACTAGGAAATTGGTAGATAGCAGCAATGAGGCAAGTAAGACAGTGGTTTATTTAGATGATATTAGCCTCAAAGAAGAAATTCTTACATGAAGGTGGAATATAAATTATAAGTTGCTGTCAAGAGTTAGACTCTTGTTGACTATGTATCCTGGTTCAGAAAGATCAGAGAAGGGGCACTGAACAACCTCTGCTCGAGAGGATGTATAGTCAAAAGTATTCTCAGAGAAAATCAGAAGCATTCTGGGAAGGGCTGTGGGTATGCAGGGTTCCAGAGGGTTTGGAGGAAGGAACTAGGAAGTCTGGGGAGAAGAAATTTGGAAGAGATTTAAGTTTTGATCATTTATATCATCTAAGAGTGTAAACTGGGCCTGGTAACTAACTTTCACTGTGTGTTGAAAAGAGAGGTCTGTATTTCAGCAAACAGAGAAGGCTTCCTGAAAGAGGTGGCATCTGAGCTGCGTTTTTTTTGTGGTACGCGGGCCTCTCACTGTTGTGGCCTCTCCCGTTGCGGAGCACAGGCTCCGGACTCGCAGGCTCAGCGGCCATGGCTCAGGGGCCTAGCCGCTCCACGGCATGTGGGATCCTCCCGGCCCGGGGCACGAACCCGAGTCCCCTGCATCGGCAGGCGGACTCTCAATCACTGCGCCACCAGGGAAGCCCTGAGCTGCGTTTTAAAGAGATGAAAAGGAAATGCTTCACAGGCAGACAGAGCCACAACTGTAAAGGCTGAATTCTAAAGGGAGAGTGGGCAGTTTGCAGTTAGAGTCTGGATCATGGGGCCTGAGTCACCTAGCAAGTTATTTTTGTATCTTGGGGCCTTGGTTTCCATTATTATAAGAATAATGATATTGTAATTCTATTCTAATACTCCATGTTCCTACCCTATCTCACTTTTTTTTTTTTTTTTTTTTTTTTTCCGGTACACGGGCCTCTCACTGTTGTGGCCTCTCCCGTTGCGGAGCACAGGCTCCAGACGCGCAGGCTCAGCAGCCATGCGTCACGGGCCCAGCCGCTCCGCGGCACGTGGGATCTTCCCAGACCGGGGCACGAACCCGTGTCCCCTGCATCGGCAGGCGGACTCTCAACCACTGCGCCACCAGGGAAGCCCCCCTATCTCACTTTTAATATTTCTCAATTTAAGACGTATCTTACAATTGACACCCCAAAATGCTTGCTTTATCACAGGGCAAAGAAAAATTGTGACAGCGTTATCACTAACTAGGTATATGTAAATTTAGCCATCCACAGAAAGATGTTCATTTGATAATTAGCTTAGTTATTTGCATTGATGGTGCCATGCAGTTGAATTTTAATCTGAATCTCAAAGTGTCATGTTAGGTGTCTTCCAAAAGGTTACACTGTGTTGAGTCATTGAAACAATAAGATATTGTATACACAGATTAGTTGTCATGCATATGGAATACAATTAAATGTAGAAATGGCCAACTCTCTAAATTTGACACAGAAGTTACACATCTAGAAGAGGTTGTTTTGACTAACTGAAGTGTCTGAGGACACTGAATGTTTAACTGCCAATAGTTTCTAGTTATTAAGAGAAGCTGTGTAGATTCTAGGGCTATGCAATTCAATTAAAAAAATAAACCAAGTTTATAAACAAAGAAGAAACATATATAATGCTCGTATATTCTTTGAAATGTCTCAAAAGTATGCTGTTACTTTCTAAATGTGATGAAGAGATCAAGATATAACCATACGTTATGAAAGACAGATGCCATCATGCTATACTTAACCAGATGGTCAAAGGGGTTATTATATAAGACTTTCGGCAGTGGAAGTGCCTAACTTCTGCTATGGTACTGAAGTGGAAGTTAAACCTATGGAAGTTAAACCTAACTTCTGCTTATGGTACTGAAGAAGAAAGTGGTACAATTATGATAATAACCAACATTAACTGAATGATTACTATGTGGCACTGTTGACTTGAGTTCTTACCTATTCAGCCTCAGGACACTGTGTCAGATCAGTGGTATTATCTTCATTTTGCAGTGAGAAAGCTAGCAGGCAAATCCAGGAAGTTTACCTCCAGAGCCACTATGCTGTTCTAACCCTCCCTGTGCATTTTTACAGGTATGGTTTTTAGGTTGAGTTTAGAAGTATATACTTAAATACAATGTATCCATGGTACTTTTTACTTACATGCCATGAGTCCGTGGCATCTAAGAATCAGAAGTAGGGGCTTGTGGGATTATTGTGGGGATCAGAAGATGAGTATCTTACAGTGGCTCCTAGAAAAATCGTGTATCAGAGGGCAGGTGTTGCAAGTTGAGTAAATGAGCCTGCATTTTCAGAATCCTATCATCTTAGAACTGGCAAAGGCTACTGAGAGAAAGGCGTCAGTAAGGAGGAATGTTTTCTGTGGTTTTGAGAACGGTTCCTCCACACAAAACGCCCTGCCTCCCCCATCTGTCTAAATCCTTCTGATCTTTCCATGCCCACCCCAAATGCCAGCTCCTTCTGAAAGTAGTCTCTGCTTATATGAAAATATATATCAATACATGGGAGATACTTTCAAATTATTACGTGATGAAGCCGGTAAGTGAAAGACGGATTTTATCATTAAAGTTACCCTCGCTCCTCTCCTGGCCTCGGTTTCTCTAAACTGAAAGGAAGTGGTGGCTTAGACCATCTCTTCCTTTTATAATCTCTACTCTTTTACCCTTTTCAGACTTCTGCCAAAGCTGCCTTGAAAAGCAACTCTCCTTCCTCAGACCTGCAGGCGGCGGCTCCTCCTTGTTGGCAGCTCAGCAGGGCGGGGCTGGAGAAGCAGGAGAAGAGGCGGGGGCTCCGGGGGAAGCGCGGCGCGCAGCCACGTGACTTCCTTCCCAAGGAGCCTCAGCTGCCGGCCTCCCAGCAACCGGTTCGTCCCGCCTAACGACGCCCGCGCATCCTGGTTGGCCCTTGGGACGCATTTGGCAACGAGGCTCCCACGGTCGCGCCGCTCACTGGCTTCCGCTACCGTCGCTCAGGCGCGTTGCCCGAGCGCCCGCAGGCGGTGCTACCGGAAGCTCCTCCCAGTGGCCGTCGTGTTCGTGGCTGGCTGGTTGGGGCTGTCACTCCGGGTCGTTTCCCTGAGGTCGGTCCTCTGTTGGGGGCGGGAGGAAGAGGGGCAGGACTGGGGCCTGACTAGCCGTCGCTGCCGCCGCTGTCTTCGCGGCTGCTATGACCAGCGGGCGAGACGCCCTCCGCAGCTCTGCGCAGCGCTAGTCGCGGCCGTGCGCCAGCCGTAGCCGTCTGGGTCCCCAGCGCAGCCGCTCCCGCGGCTCCCTCGGCTCTTCCAGCGCCGCTTGCGAGACGAGGCGGAGGCAGGATGAAGATGACGGTGGATTTCGAGGAGTGTCTGAAGGACTCGCCCCGCTTCAGGTAGCCGACGCGGCCGCCTGGCGCCGGGCCGGCGTCACCCGGAGGTGCCTCCTCCGGCGGTGGGGGCGTGAAAGGCAGACCGCGGAACGCGCGGGAGGCCCCGTAGCCCGCGCCCTCCGACGGGGCAGGCTGCGGATGCCGTCGCTCCCGACCCGGAGAGGGCACGACAGCCCCGACTAGCCCTTCGTGAGGGGCGAGGCTGAGCCAGAGGGGGATGTTGCCTCCTTATCCCCCTTCCTTGCTCTCTGCCCGGGGCGGAGCGCCCGAGAGGCGGGGCGCACCAGCTCCGGGGAGCTGGGATGCAGCCGCGTCCCCGAAGACTCGTGTCCTTTGCGGTGCGCGCTCTCGTCCCCTTCCTCTTGCCGCTCGTCCTTTCCCCTTCCTTCCGCTGCTTCTTCGTTTCCACCCCCACCCCAGCCCCTCTTTGAGGGAGCTTGCAGGGCACCCTCCTGCAGTTCACTTAGTTCCTTTTACCCCGAGGGTGAAGGAGTGGGGGGCGAACTGGGATGTCGATTTATGCTGCTGGCGTGTCCCCTGCCAGGGGGGGTCTCCTCGGAAGGCGCTGGCGGTTGATTTTGCACGGGAGTCGGGGGTGGGAGTCCTTTGACCAACAGCATTCTGTCCACCTTGGTCCGAGACTATAGGTTTTTCTTTACACCTAAGCTCTTTGGAGGGGTACCGCTGTCGAGAGGTACCGGGCTGAGGGGGGAGGACTAGGAGAAACAGTGCATTTCAGTTTTGAGAACGGAAGTAGGAGGGCCCTGAAGATGGCATTTCTGTTCCTCTTCCAGCAGCGTCGGCCCGGGAGGGCCCCCATCACCGTCGGATGTTCCCAGTGGATCTGTCACATAAACTGACGTGGTGGCGCTCCGATTCACATGGGCTGGCCACCTTGCCTTGAGAGAGGCGGCAGTCCTGAGGGTGTCCAGAGCACAGACTCTTTCGGTTTCGGGCATCGTAGGAAACTCTTGAATTGTTTTGGAGAATGGAGTTTTGCTAGGTTGTGTTTTACAGTGCATTTATAGGGCTGTCCTTAGGCCTTAAAAATAAGGCCTTTAGAACCTCCGTTAGATAGTGACATGTCTTGAAAGCGTCCCCTGAGCATTGATGTGTGTGTGCCCGCTGATCTCTAGGCCAAGCCTGGGTTGTAAATTCCTGCATCCGCTGCCTGGGAACTAACTGTTCTCATCGTTATCACTGTTAATTTCATTTGCCATTTTCTTTTCAGTGAAAAGCAAAGAAAACTATTGTAAAACTAAGGAACTCCTACTTCTAAGAGAATGTCCTTTGATTTTTTTTTGTTTGTTTTTTGGTGTTAATTTTATTTGGAGCTTTGGGCTATTGCTTGTAAAAACGTACACCTGATTTGATTGTTGTTGTTGGTATTAGTTTTTAAAACTTATATTGTGCGTGATTTGATGGACTCAGAGGAGATACAAATGGATTGTTTAGGACAGCTTTGCAAGTTAGATTCCAGGACTGTGTGGCAAAGGAAGTAATTTTTAAAGTGTACCTTAAAAAGTTCTACTTTTTTGGTGAAATTGTTGTTAATATTACTGGGTAACGAGGTAATCACGGCACTTTTTACCTAGAGAATGTGGCTTTGTGCTCAGTTTGTTTCACAGTTTAAATTTCATTAAAAAAAAGAAGTTGAGAGAAGTGATTTGGAAATGCTTCTAATCCCTGGTGTTGGTCACAAACCATGTGCTGTCTTTGTTTTTAAAATAAAAGAATCATTGAATATAAAATAAGAGGAAAAGATACTGATTAAGTCATATGGAATATTATAGTGAACGTTTGTTAGACTTGAATGTAATTTCTATTCTGTATTAATTAGGATGTTAGGGATTTTCTAGAGTTGTTTCCGGTATTCCAGTTGCTGTTGGCTGCAAATTGGGAAGACAAACCAAGATTCAGAGAACTCTAATATCTTGTATACATTTGTGAGACTAGATTAAATTTGCAATAGAGGCAAGAATGCCAGGAAATAAAAGTCTCATCGTTCACACTTCTGATTTTTACAGTTTTCCTATAATCCCATTACTGTGTAGGTTTCTATAGCATTTGAAAATAATGTTTCAGAAGTCTTTTTATTCACATGCCTTATGTATAAGTGAAACTTTTGAAAGCATTGTGCACTTTATGAGTGATATATTGAAGTGTTTGTATCAAAAGAGAAGATTTGTGGCGGCTGGGCTTGTTTTTTTGAGAGCAAGGCAGCTGTACTATTTATTCCTTGTAGTGTCCTGATCTATTGTGCTGCTTGAAATCTAATTCCTATTTTTATTATCCTTCACAAATGAATCTTGTGGCGTTTAAGTCTGGTATGTGGACATAACTGCCTTGAATGTTGTAGAATCAATGTAAATGGCAGCTCTTGCTGAAGAAAAATTTCATCAGTGTTCAAGCTTCAGACATTAATTTTCCTATTAAATTGGTAAGGAAACAGGAAGACTGGTTGAAATAGGGAGAGAAGGATGTTGCAGTTGCAACATTGTTTTTAGTAATTTGAATAGTCAGTGGTTACTTTTACATTCCTGTGAACATTTTGTTTTGTTTTTAGATTGGAAGGCACATTTCATTGTGTAATTTTGGGTTCCCTTCTTAGTTTTTAAAAAACCAGTCTAAAGGTCAAAATCTTGTTCATTTAAAATCTGCAGGAAAGTGAATGCATCTAAGTGTACATTTCTGAAGTGGGAATTATCCATTTTGACCAACATTTGTTGAAGAAGTTTGAACTTGTTTGGGCCCTAAACTGTAAATTTATATAATTTTTATAAAAATTGTGTTTTTTCCTTTATATAAGCATATGGTTCACTCAGGAAGTGAAATTTTGTTTGAAACAAAAAGTTGAATTAGTGCTTTTTTTTTTTTTTTTTTTTTTTTTTAACAGTCCAGGTCTTTTATTTTCTTTACATCCATCATGCCATGAATTCATAGGGAATGGGCTCCAACAGTTCAGGCTTTTTTGTGTTGGTTCTCACGAAGTGTGCTTCTCTGGGTGGAGCAGGCTGGTGCTTCAGTTGAACCCAATTACCTTTCTCTTTGGCTTCCTTCTTTTAATGATCATTTTCCTTCACCCGTTTCAGGAAGCTATCTCGGCTCTTAGAATGCTTAATATGCTCGATACGCACGTTAATTCTCTTGGTGAGAATCTTGCCCTTAACTTGTTTGTTTACAATGATGCCAACAGCATGCTGGGTAACATTGTAGACTCTCCCAGTTTTGCCATGGTAACATTTGTGGGGCATTCCTTTTTGAACAGTGCCCATTCCCTTGATATCTACAATATCACCTTTCTTGTAGATTCGCATGTATGTGGCCAAAGGAACAACTCCATGTTTTCTAAAAGGCCTAGAGAACATGTAGTGGGTGCCCCTCCTCTTTCCCTTCGTGTTGGTCATTTTGGCGAATTACTGGAAGATGGCAGTTCCGCTAGTGCTTTTTTATTTTTATTTTTATTTTTTTTGCGGTACGCGGGCCTCTCACTGTTGTGGCCTCTCCCGTTGCGGAGCACAGCCTCCGGACGCGCAGGCTCAGTGGCCATGGCTCACGGGCCCAGCCGCTCTGCGGCATGTGGGATCTTCCCGGACTGGGACACGAACCCGTGTCCCCTGCATCGGCAGGCAGACTCTCAACCACTGCGCCACCAGGGAAGCCCCCGCTAGTGCATTTAAAAAAAAAAAAAAATTATTTATATTTTGGCTGCTTTGGGTCTTAGTTGTGGCACGTGGGACCTTTTGTTGTGGCGTGCAGGCTCTTCCTTGCGGTGCACCAGCTTCTCTCTAGTTGTGGCGTGCGGGTTTTCTCTCTCTAGCTGTGGCACGTGGGCTCCAGGGCTCGCGTGCTCTGTAGCTGTGGCGCGTGGGTTCCCAAGCGCGTGGACTCTGTAGTTTGCAGCACACGGGCTCTCTCATTGAGGCACGCGAGCTCAGCAGTTGGCGGGCTTAGTTGTCCCGGGGCGTGTGGGATGGAACCGGAGTTCCCTGCCTTGGAAGGCAGATTCTGTACCACTGGACCACCAGGGAAGTCCCAAGTGCTTTTTGACTTGTGGAAGATTTTTGCTCTAATTCATTCCTCAAATATAAAAATATTGAGTCTTTATCTAGTACATTTATTTTTTATCCTTAACAATGTTTATTTTGCACTGTTCTGAAGGTTTTTTGTTTGATTCTATTTCAGATATGATCCTTGTTCAGCAACTTAGGATAAAAATCTTAAAAAGATGTTTTAGGGTGAAAGGTTTTAATGGTTGAAAGACATTGGAATAAATAAATAAATAAATGCACACATAAGTGTGTGCACGTGCACACACATACATATAATGTTTTGCTCTTAAGCTGGTGCCAATCCTGGCTGGTTTGCCTCTTTACCTTCCATATTTAGAACCGGTATACACTCTTAACAATTGGTACTTTATATACATGGAAAATACAGTGGGCAAGAGATGAAGCAAAATGTGTTTTTATTTCAGAAGCGGTAGAATGGCATTATAAAGTATCAATAGTTTTATCATGAACCAAAATACGGGAACCCAGCTACTCCTCATTGCAGCTTCTAATTCCTCATTTAATGTAGTACCAGCATAAGTTGAAATAAGGAAGAACAAGCTTTTATAACATACCAGACCTTATACTAGATGCTTTTATAGCTACCATCTCTTTTAATACTAAAATATATTACGATGTAGGAATTACTATCTTTGTTTTTAAAATGTTTAAAAATTACCAAACTGGATATTTTGAGAAGTTAAACTGACTTTTTTTTTTTTAAATTTTATTTATTTTATTTTTGACTGCGTTGGATCTTTGTTGCTGTGTACAGGCTTTCTACGGTTGCGGAGAGCGGGGGCTACTCTTCGTTGCAGTGTGCAGGCTTCTCATTGTGATGGCTTATCTTGTTGCGGAGCATGGGCTCTAGGCACGCAGGCTCAGTAGTTGTGGCACACGGGCTTAGTTGTTCTGCGGCATGTGGGATCTTCCCAGCCCAGGGCTTGAACCCGTGTCCCCTGCATTGGCAGGCGGATTCTTAACCACTGCGCCACCAGGGAAGCCCAAACTGACTTCTTAATGGTGGACTTTCAAGTGGTGGACTTGGAAGTGAATTCACTCTTTTACTCCATCTCTTGAGCCACAGGCTTTATTGCATTAATTAAATTTGCATTAAGTGTGTGTATGGTGTCTTTTATAATACAGAAGTTTAAAAATTGGCATTCATGTATTCCCTAGAAAAGTGTTCCCATTCCCATTATTTTAGGATATTTTCTATTTTTAGCAATTTTTAGTTTCATGTAATGCAGCTGGATTTAGTTTTGAGTGTGGGAGATAATCCTATTTTATTTTCTTCCTAATGGAAGCCCTTGTCCTAATACCTTTTATTGAATAATCCATCCTTTCCCCATTGATTTAAAATTATACACATACGTGCATATACATATATGTATACGAACGTGTGTCTTTTTCTGGATTCTACTCTTTTCTACGAATGTAATTTTTTGTTCTCTTGCAAATATTGTTAATATATTAGTTGTAAAATTTTATAGTCTGTTATGATATCCAGTGGGACAAGTTTTCCTTTGTTACTGTTTTTTCCAAAAATTTAATGGCTGTTCTTGAATATTTTGTCTATATAATAGCTTCTTCAATTTCAGAAGAGGTTACATCTTTCTATGTATTTTGGCCTTATTTATTTAAAACTTTTTATTATGTAAAATTTCAATGATGATCCAACTACATGCTGTTTATTAGAGAAATACTTTAGATTCAAAGATACAAATAGATTGAAAGTAAAGGGATAGAAAAAGATAAACAGTGCAAGCAGTACCCAAAAGAGAGCTGGACTGGCTATACTAATATCAGATAAAATAGACTTTATGACAAAAATTACTAAAGATAAAGGACGTTTTTTAATGATAAAAGTCAATCCATCAGGAAGACATATACTTATAAACATATGCACTTAGTATAGCCTCAAAATACATGAGGCAAAAATTGACAGAATTGAAGGGAGAAATAGAAAATCCAACAATAATAGAGACATAAATACTTTCAATAATGGGTAGAACAACTAGCCAGATGGTCAACAAGGAAATAGAAGATGTGAATAACACTATA
This sequence comes from Phocoena sinus, assembly GCF_008692025.1. NCBI lineage: Eukaryota > Metazoa > Chordata > Mammalia > Artiodactyla > Phocoenidae > Phocoena > Phocoena sinus. The sequence goes on along the minus strand of NC_045766.1, from coordinate 71,446,327 downwards.
AACCAAAAAAATATTTAATAGATATCTATAGAACACTTCATGCAGCAATAGCAGAATTCATATTTTTCTCCAGTTCACATGAATACATTTTCTAGCACGGACTGTATATTAAGGCATTAAACAAGCTTCAGTAAATTCAGAAGGATTGAAATCATGAAAAATACGTTCTTTGGCCACAATGGAATGAAATTAGAAATCAGTAACAGAAAGAAATCTGAAAAATTTATAAATACTCGAAAATTAAGCAACACATTCCTAAATAACTAGTGGATCAAAGAGGAAATCACAAGGAAATAAGGAAATACTTTCAGACAAATGGAAACAAAAATACAACATACTAAACTTATGGAATGCAGCTAAAGCAGTGCTTAGAGTGAAATTTATACCTACAAACACCTATATTAAAAAGAAGAAAGATCTCAAATCAGTGATTTAACCTTCCATCTTAAGAAACTACAAAAAGAATAGCAAACTAATGTCAAAGCAGGGAAAGGGAGGAAATAAAAAAGACTAGAGCAGAAATAAATGAAAATGGAGACTAGTACAACAACTAGAGAAAATCAGTGAAACCAGAAGTTGGTTATTCATAAGGATCAGCAAAGCTGACAAGCCTTTAGCTAGACAAAGGAAAAAAAAGGAGAAGACTCAAATTTCTAGATTCAGGACAGAAAGAGGGGACATCATTGCTGTCTTACAAAAATAAGAGGGATTATGAGACAATACTATGAAGAATACTCAGACAATAAATTAGTTAAGCTAGATGAAATGGATATATTCCTAGAAAGACACAAACTACTGAAAATGGCTCAAGAAGAAATAGAAAATTTGAATAGACATGAGATTGAATTAGTAATCAAAAAGCTTCCTGGAAAGAAAAGCCCAGGGACTTCCCTGGTGGCAGAGTGGTTAAGAATCCGCCTGCCAGTGCAGGGAACACGGTTTCGATCCCTAGTCTGGGAAGATCCCACATGCCGCGGAGCAACTAAGCCCATGCGCTACAACTACTGAGCCTGTGTTCTAGAGCGCACGTGCTGCAAATACTGAAGCCTGCATGTCTAGAGCCTGTGCTCCGCAACAAGAGAAGCCACCACAGTGAGAAGCCCATGCACTGCAACCAGGAGTAGCCCCTGCTTGCCACAACTAGAAAAAGCCCATGCACAGCAAGAAGACCCAATGCCGCCCAAAAGAAAAAATAAAAGAAAACCCCAGGCCAAAATGGCTTCACTGATGAATTCTATCAAATATTTAAAGATGAATTAACAACAGTCCTTCATAAACTCTTCGAAGAAAGAGTAGGAAGGAAGTGTCGCTTCCCAACTGATTTATGAGGCCAGTATCACCCTGCTACCAAAGCCAAAGATATCACAAGAAAATTACACACCAATATCTGTTATGAATACAGGTATTAAAATCCTCAACAAAATATTAGCAAACCAAATATAGCAATATATAGAAAGGATTGTACACCATGACCAAGTGGGATTTATCCCAGGAGTACAAAAATCAGTCAATGTAGTAAACTGTATTAATAGAACAAATGATGCAAACCACATAATCATCTTGGTACAGAGAGAGCATTTGACTAAATCCAGCCCACTTTCATGATGAAAATAGTAGTGATGAACTGGGTGATTGGGATTGACATGTATACACTGATGTGTATAAAATTGATGACTAATAAGAACCTGCTGTATAAAAAAATAAATAAAATTCAAAGATTAGAAAAAAGAAAATACTCAATAAACTAGGAATAGAAAAATTCCTCAACCTGATAAAGGACATGTATAAAACACTCTCAGCTAACATCATACTTAATGGTGAAAGACAAAGTTTTTCTCCAAGATCAAGAGGAAGTCTGTTCTTCCCACTTCTGTTTAGCAGTGTAGTGGAGGTTGTAGCCAGAGCAATTAGGCAAGAAAGAAAAATAAAGGCATACATATAAGAAAAGAAGTAGTAAATCCATCTCTACTTTTAGATTATATACAGTTGTCTCTTGGTATCCATGGGAATTGTTTCCAGGACCCCCGTGGACATCAAAATATGTGAATACTTGGGCTTCCCTGGTGGTGCAGTGGTTGAGAGTCCGCCTGCCGATGCAGGGGACGCGGATTCGTGCCCCAGTCCAGGAGGATCCCACACGCTGTGGAGCGACTGGGCCCGTGAGCCATGGCCACTGGGCCTGTGCGTCCAGGGCCTGTGCTCCGCAACTGGAGAGGCTACAACAGTGAGAGGCCCGCGTACTGCAAAAAAAAAAAAAAAAAATGTGAATACTCAAGTTCCTTGCATAAAATGGTGTAGTATAGTCAACCCTCTTTATCTGCAGGGTCTGCATCCAAGGATATGGAGGGCTGACTGTATCTAGTACATAGAAAATCTTTAGGAATGCACAAAAGTCAGAACTAATAAGTTCAACAAGGCCGCAGGATACAAGATCATTGTCAGAATATACCACAGTTTATTTATTCATTCACCTACCAGAGGACATCTTGGTTGCTTCCAAGTTTTGGCAATTATGAATAAAGCTGCTATATACATTTGTATGCAAATTTTTGTGTGGACATAAGTTTTCCACTCATTTGGGTAAGTACCAAGGAGCACAATTGCTGGGTTGTATGGTAAGTATTGCCAGAGTATATTTAGTTTTATAAGAACCCCCCCAAACTGTCTTCCAAAGTGGCTGTGCCAGTTGCATTCTCAAGAGCAATGAGAGTTCCTGTTGCTCTACCTTCTCACCAGCATTTGGTGTTGTCAGTATTCTCAAGTTTAGCCATTCTTGTAGGTGTGTAGTGGTATCTCGTTGTTTTAATTTGCATTTCTCTGATCACATATGATGTGAGCTTATTTGCCATCATGTGCTTATTTGCCATCTGTATATCTTCTTTGTTAAGGTGTCTTTTAAGGTGTTTGGCCCATTTTTTAATTGGGTTGTTTGTTTTCTTATTGGTTTTTAAGAGTTCTTCGTATATTTTAAAGAACAGTCCTATATTAGATAGGTATTTTGGAATTTTTTCCCCCCAGTCTATGGTTTGTCTTCATTTTCTTGATTCCCTTTATTTTTGATATGGAAATTCCCTCTGTCCTTCATATATTGGGTTTACTGTTCTTGATTTTCATGTTGTTGCTTTTTCTATTTACTTATTTTTGCAGAGCGCAGTTGCCACTACCCTCCCTTGAAAAGGTGCATTTTTTTTTTTTTTCCTTTTAGACTTTAGCTGTTTGGAAATGTTTGTAGGTTTGTAGATTGAAACGATTTTCTCTCAGAATTTGCAGGCATTGCTCTATTTTCTTCAGGTTTTCAGTGTTGTTGTTGACACTTGATGCTGTTTTTATTTCCTGATTCATTGTTTGTCCTTAAAGTTTTTTTAGATTTTTCCTTTACTACTGGTATTTTGAAATTTCATGATGATGTGCCTTTGGGTGGGTCTTTTTAATTTATTGTCTTGGACATGTACTTTCAATCTGAAAACTCATGTGTTTTAGTTCTGAGGAATCTTATTATTTCTTTGGTAGTTTCTTTTCCTCTTTTTTTAACCTGTTATTTTTATATTCATATTTTGAATGAATCCTCTAATTTTCTTTTTCCTCCCTTTTTCTATTTCTTTGTCTTTTTGTTCTACTTTCTGGATGATATATCCAAATTATTTACTAATCTTAGTTTTCAAGAATTCTTTCTTACTGTGAATATTCCTTTTTAATGTCAACCCATTCTTCAAGAGCTTTCCTTGTACGTCTGAAGAAATTAGTCATAGTCAACAATTTTTTTTCCTCTCTGAATTACCTTTCCTCTAAGGTTTTTGTTTGTATGTTTTGGTCTCCTTTTAGAAGTTTTCCTTAATGTGTTTCTGTTGACCCTTGGCTCTCTGTTTACATCAAAGAATGAGGCACTTAAAAAGTTATTGGAAGTATGGTATATTTTGTTACAGCTTGTTGACTGGTGAGTTTCACTACAGGGCAGTATTTTCATTGGGACCACTCCCAAATGTCAGTATCTTTAGGTCTTTTCTTATTTATCTGACATATCCTTAAAGAGCCATCTTCTGCCTGGTAGGTAGAGCATAAGTGCTGAATTTCAGGGAACTGAGCTAGGGAAGGGGTTGGGGAAGGGCTGTGGGGTAGAGACTTCTTACTGGAGTTTCTCTCTCATAGGGAATTTTTAACTGAGTTTTAATCAATACTTTTTTTTTTAATCAATACTTTTGATTTAATTATGTAAGCCTTTACAGAAAATAAAGCTCCCATCTTTTGTCAGGGTCAGGGAGGGGTAGTCATATCAGGTTGGAGGAGTGGAATGAGGATCTGAAGAGTTTGGTTGTTCCTTATAAGATTTCAACTAGTCCTGTTTTCACCCTCCCAGCTCCTCCCACCTCCATCCCAGTATTTTGAGACATATGACATCTTCATGCCTCTAACCATTAGGGGATTCTGTATTGTGGATCTTCTTGCTTGACACTGGCTTCACAAGTGTACTTTGAAGACTTAGGTTTTGGCATTTTCTGGTCTGAGTTACTGTTGTTTTATTTGCCTTTCAGATTCCAGAATTGTGTTGCTACTGTTATTGCTTCTGTTGTTTGTCCTGTGTATTAACCTGCCTTACTATTCTGTCATTTTAATTGGATTTTTTTTTTTTTTTTTTTTTGCGGGCCTCTCATTGTCGTGGCCCCTCCTGTCGCGGAGCACAGGCTCCGGACACGCAGGCTCAGTGGCCATGGCTCATGGGCCCAGCCGCTCCGCGGCATGTGGGATCTTCCCAGACCGGGGCATGAACCTGTGTCCCCTGCATCGGCAGGCGGACTCTCAATCACTGCACCACCAGAGAAGCCCTTAATTGGATTTTTTGAGAAAATGGAGATAAATGGATGTATTTGATCTGCTGTTGGTATGCAAAGCATAATTTCTACTGGAGAACACTCTTTTAGGGTAGTGAATGTGGACCAAGTATGTGGGCTCTGGAGGTTGATTACCTGTTTGACTGCTTTTTCACTTACTCGTTGTGAGACCTTGGGTAGGTTTCTTACTTTTACCTAGGCTCAGTGAGAACAGTACGGCATTACTGAGAATTCAAAATGCTTTTCACCGAAGTAGGTGGGGAGTACCCACTTAATAATGCTAATTTCCCTTCCTCTTTCTCTTGTATCCTTGAAGAGAAGCTTGGATGATTTAGTTAAGGATGCAAGCATTCCCATGTGGAAATAATAAGCTATCGGTTGGAAGCATCTAGAATGCATGAAGGATTAGGCATGTTACTTGTAAATATGAAAATCATCTGTGTTGTGGATGATGAAACAATAAAAGTAGATGGACAGACTTCACTTTGTAGGAGAGCAGTAAAGGTCTTTAAAAAGGGCCATATGTAGATTTTATGTGTAGAGTATTTAAGAAGGAAGAGCGAGCAAAAGAAGAATAGGAGGAGAAAAAACAACTGAGGACGCAGTGCCTTAAGGATTTAAATCCTGAATGATGACAGAGCAAAGGATAAGTGAACTGAGAGGTTGTAGAAGAAAACTACTATGAAGAAATATACGTGTTTACTGGAGAGTACATGAAATCTGTTTCCATTGAATTGTACCTAGGATTTGGGGGTTAGACAGATGAGAAGCAATGCAAGTTAAACCTCTATAAAGATCTGGGTAAATGAGTACATGAAGAAATTCTCATAGAAGGAATTAACTTGATTGTAATCTTGTAGTAATTTGTACCTGAAATACGTCAGGATTCTTTATTGAAATATAATCAGTTTTTCTGTTTAAAGTTTTTATATTTTCTGTGATGCCACAGACATACTCAAATTTAAACATAAATTTTTCACTGCTTAAAAAGTTATAGTTCAGTGCTGAAGTGTAAAAAAAGTGGTAAAATAGTTTAACCAAAGGCAGGCAATGGAGAATGGGCATTGCTGTTGCAGGAAGGGGGACCCCTTCCAGGGCACGAGAGTGGGCTCTTGTCTAACACTCGGAAATGAATTGTCCGAGGAGACACATATGCTGACATAAAGCAAGAGACTTTATTGGGAAGGGGCATCCGGGTGGAGAGCAGGAGGGTAAGGGAACCCAGGAGGACTGCTCTGCCACGTGGCTTGCAGTCTCTGGTTTTACGGTGATGGGATTAGTTTCTGGGTTGTCTCTGGCCAATCATTCTGACTCAGGGTCCTTCCTGGTGGTGCATACATCGCTCAGCCAGGATGGATTACAGCGAGGAGGATTCTGGGAGGCTGGCAGGACATATGGACTGGCATCACCTTTTGACCTTTACTGAATTCTTCTGGTTGGTGGTGGCTTGTTAGTTCCATATTCCTTACCAGGACCTCCTGTCACAAGATAACTCATTGGTGCCTGGCCAGGGTGGGCAGTTTTAGTCAGTGGTTCCCCTAACACTAGGACAATTAATATCAAGGATTTAACTTTGTATGTATTCTAGAGTCACTTTTAGACAAAGATGTGAGCAAGTGTGTATACTTTTAAAGTTGACTCATATAAAATTAAAGTTGATGGGACTAATTTTAGTTTTTTAGTTCTAGCCAGAAGTGTGTGTGTGTTTTTTTTTTTTTGGCTGCACCTTGGGGCTTGTGGGATCTTAGTTCCCTGACCAAGGATTGAACCCAGACCCTTGGCAGTGAAAGAGCGGAGTCCTAACCACGGTACCGCCAGGGAATTCCCCATGTTCATTTTTAAATAAACAAAACTTTTCCTTTTTTAAAAAATAGTTTTTAACTTGGAGATAATGTTTTACTTTGATTTTCAATTTTCTGTTCAAAGGGAGGCTTTATAGTAAGTTAAAAGTCCATTTCTATGAATTTTCAAATTAAAGTATTTAAACTAATATAATAATAAAGAGACTAGATTTTATTGGTTATGGTCAGGTAATAGTTTTATATGAATAAAATGAATTAAGATACTTCCTAGCACACTTATCATTTAATTTGAAGACCTCTTTTGGCATTTCTTTCAGGTTTTATGGGCTGGCTAAGAGCCATCTCTGTTTGTCTGAAAAAGCCTTTGTTTTTCTTTGATGTTAGAAGGCTATTTTCCCAAAGCATAGAATAGTAGGTTGGCTTTTTTCTTAAAGCACAATGTCATTTCATTGTCTTTTGTTTATGTTTTTATCACTTATGTTACAAGTTTGTTTGTCTTATTGTTGCTCTTTGGAGCATAATGAGTCTGTTTTCCTCTGGCTGCTTTTAAGATTTTTTTCTTTGACTGGTTTTCAGACAGTTTTACCATGATGTGTAGGTGTGGTTTCTTTCATATTCATCCTGCTTGGGGCTTGTAGGGTTTCTTCAATACATGGGGTTTGTAGAGAATCTTTCATCCATTTGTAAAGTTCCTGGCTATTATCTCTCCAAATGTTGCCTCTGCTTCACTTCTTCTGGGACTCAGTTCCACATATGTTAGAATTTTTTTGCTGTGTCTTACATGTCTCTTGTTCTTTTTTGAAATATTCTTCATAGAGAAATAGGATATTTTTATTCATCTGTATTCCCTCATCTTCTGCTGTGTATGAACTGTTGTTAAACCTGTCTGTGGAGTTTTCAGTTGTATCTTTTCACTTTTGGAAAGTTCATTTGATTTTCTTTTTTATAGATTCTTATTCTTTGGTGAAAATCACTAACTTTTCATCTGTTTCTTGCAGGTTTTTCTCTAGTTTCATGAATATATTAATTATTGCCACTTTTAAGTCACTAATAAAACCAATATCTAGGTCATCTGTCGGTCTGTTTCTCTTTGTTTTGTGTTTTCTTTTTGTTGTTATTTAGTTCTTTCTTTTGGTGGGCCCAGTTTTTAACTTCATGCTATACATCGTATTTGAAAAACTGTAGATGCTCTGGAAGATACTATCTTTCTCCAGAGAGGGTGAATTCTTTCCTTTGTTAGGTAGACAGTGTGGCAGATGATCATCCTAGTGCAGTCACTGAATAAGCTTTGTCAGTTTCCTATTGCTGCTATAACAAATTATCCCAAATATAGTGGCTTAAAACAACACAAATTTATTATTTTACAGTTCTGAGGGTCAGAGTTTCGATACAGGTCTCATTTAGCTAAAATCAAGGTGTTGGCAGGACTGCATTTCTTTCTAGACGGTCTAGGGAATAATCTTTATTTTATTTATTTATTTAAAAAAATTTATTTAGTTATTTATTTTTGGCTGTGTTGGGTCTTCGTTGCTGCACGCGGGCTTTCTCTAGTTGCAGTGAGCGGGAGCCATTCTTCGTTGCGGTGCGCCAGCTTCTCATTGTGGTGGCTTCTTTTGTTGCGGAGCATGGACTCTAGGTGCGCGGGCATCAGTAGTTGTGGCACGTGGGCTCAGTAGTTGTGGCTTGCGGCTCTAGAGCACAGGCTTAGTAGTTGTGGCTTGCGCGCTTAGTTGCTCCACGGCATGTGGGATCTTCCCAGACCGGGGCTCGAACCTGTGTCCCCTGCATTGGCAGGCAGATTCTTAACCACTGTGCCACCAGGGAGGTCCCAGAATCTTTATTTTTTGACTTTTCTAGTTTCAAAGGGCTGCCCATATTTCTTGATTCATGGCTCCCTTCTATCTTCAAAGCCAGCCATGACTGTGACACTCTCTGTCTCCCTCTTTCCCTTATAATGACTCTGTGGTAACACTGGACTTACCCAGATAATTCCAGGATAATTTCCTCATCTCAAGGTCAGATGATTATCAACCTTAATTCTATCTGCTGCTTTAATTCACCCAAACAGTGTAACCTAACATCTTCACAGGTTCTGGGGATTAGGATGTTGGCATCATTGGGAGGCCATTATTCTGTCTACCACATTCCACCCTCTGACTCCTAAAGTCTCACCTCTGTCTCACATGCAGAGTTTATTAACCTCATTGCAACTTAAGTCTCATCTCATCCGGGTTGAAATTTTGCCAAAAGTCTCATTTGTGTTTGTTAGTTTACACGTTACCATCTTAAAATCATAGTGCAAAGTTTTGGTAGCTGTGCTATTTTTTTTTTTTTTTTTTTTTTTTTTTTGGTACGCGGACCTCTCACTGTTGTGGCCTCTCCCGTTGCAGAACACAGGCTCTGGACGCGCAGGCTCAGTGGCCAATGGCTCATGGGCCCGGCCCAGCCGCTCCGCGGCATGTGGGATCTTCCCAGACCGGGGCATGAATCCGCGTCCCCTGCATCAGCAGGCGGACTCTCAACCACTGCGCCACCACGGAAGCCCCAGCTGTGCTATTTTTTATTTAGTAGTATGTTATAAATTTTCACTGTTGCTAGGAAGGTTTTTATGATTTAAAGAAAATGGTTGTATTATATGTTCTATCAAGATGTTATAGCATAACACTTATTGCTTATTCCTGTTTTCAAAGTGATGATTCCCCCACTTCTCTGGATTATAGATAATATGATAACTAATAATTTCATGTTACCTTTTTTGAGGGTAGACAAATTATCTTGTACAATTTCCCACATTCTGAAATTGTCTGGTTGTTCCCTGTGGATAGACTCAGTTTAAACAATTTTAGCAAGAATACTTGTAAGTGGTGATGTTTCATTTCTATCAGGAGGCCCATGATAGTTGGTCATCTTCCGGTTGATCTCTGGTACCATGGATTGGGAACTAGGGGGAAGAGAGGCTTCTGAATCAAAAGCCTTGAAATGGGAAGGAGCATGATCTTCAAGGAACTAAAAGAGACCAGCATGGCCTGGAGCAAGTGAGCAAGAGGAGCAATGGTAGGAGATGAGAGAGAGAAACAGGGATCAGATCATGTTAGGCCTTGTAAGTCATCCATTGTAAGAAGTTTGGATTTTATGATTAGTGCAATAGGAAGCCATTAGAAAACAGTGGTGAGAGATAAGGATTATATTTTTAAAATATTTTGAGTACTGTTCGGAAAATGGGTTGTAGAGGGGCAAGGGTGAATGTGGGGAGAACAGTTAACTAGTTTCCTGCAATGGCTTCCTTATCAGGCTAGGCCAGGCAAGAGATGACTCGGGGAGTTAGTAGAGATAATTTTTGTGGTAGAATCAAACAGAATTGCTGTTGAATTGCTTGTCAGGAACAAGAATAAAAAATGACATTTTTACCTTTAGCAACTGGGCGGATAGAGGTATTGTTTGCTGCTAAGGGGAAGGCAAGGGAAGAACAGGTTTTGGGTAAAAAATAAAGAGTTCTATTTTTGTACCTGTTAAGTTTGAGATACCTAGTAGACACCCAGGTGGTACTGTTAAGTAGAATCGGCACAGAAGTGTAGCCTTTTGTAATTTTACTTTACAAACTGCTATGATCTCATCTCATACTCCCTTTTAGATTATAAACTCTTTGGTACAGAGACCACCACTGTCTTCATTTCCTTTCACTCTCAGCATAATACTTTGTGCACAAGTTAGGCTACAGACTTTTATTGCCAAAAATTATGTTCATAAGATAGTCATACATTCTCCATTTTCACATAACATACTATTTTTAGTTTAGAAATCTTTCTGTTATTGTACTATTGATGAATTTGAAAAACTATAAGTAATACATGACAGCTGCTAGGGCTTGTGTAACTTTTCCTTCACTACATAGTAATTAAATCAAACCAAAATCTTTAGATCCTCTTGGGTAGTTGTTATAATTCTAGAGAGCCTAGTCTGTTTCTAGGCTACCAGAATATTTATACTTGGGGTTTATAAGGAAATAGTTAATTTCACAAACGGAACTATTCAGAGAATTAATGCTTATTGTAGTTGTATAGAAAAAATTTTACATATCATATTCTTTTTTATTTTTTTCAGTTTTTAAAAAAATTTTCCGCTTCCACCTTGAGAGACTTTGGGCTCTCGGCAGTGAAAGCACAGAGTCCTAACTACTGGACCACCAGTGAGTTCCCTAAAATAACATTATTTTGTCTCCTTGATAAACCCTTAATTTTTCAGCTGACTATCTAGTTAGAATATCTATAACAGTCTTTTGGAAACTGTTGTTCCTTGACAACCTGATTCAGAATGAGATAAATATTAAGGCTCCTTAAGCGATTATAAAATAGTTGTTCTTAAGATGCTCTTAGTAATCATGAAATCATTGGAGTAAGTATGTTTCTTTAAGATAACCTTTGAAGTGCATGTTGACTTGGGGATATATGATCTTAAAATTTTTATCAGACAGCAAAGGAAACCATAAACAAGACGAAAAGACAACCCTCAGAATGGGAGAAAATATTTGCAAACGAATCAACGGACAAAGGATTAATCTCCAAAATATATAAACAGCTCATGTAGCTCAATATTAAAAAAGCAAACAACCCAATCGAAAAATGGGCAGAAGACCTAAGACATTTCTCCAAGGAAGACATACAGATGGCCAAGAAGCACATGAAAAGCTGCTCAACATCACTAATTATTAGAGAAATGCAAATCAAAACTACAATGAGGAATCACCTCACACCAGTTAGAATGGGCATCATCAGAAAATCTACAAACAACAAATGCTGGAGAGCGTGTGGAGAAAATGGAATCCTCTTGCTCTGTTGGTGGGAATGTAAATTGATACAGCCACTATGGAGAACAGTATGGAGGTTCCTTAAAAAACTAAAAATAGAATTACCATATGATCCAGCAATCCCACTACTGGGCATATACCCAGAGAAAACCATAATTCAGAAAGACATGTGCACCCCAGTTTTCATTGCAGCACTATTTACAATAGCCAGGTCATGGAAGCAACCTAAAAGTCCATTGACAGACGAATGGATAAAGAAGATATGGTACATACATAACAATGGAATATTACTCAGCCGTAAAAAGGAATGAAATTGGATCATTTGTAGAGCCGTGGATGGATCTGGAGACTGTCATACAGAGTGAAGTAAGTCAGAAAGAGAAAAACAAATATCGTATGTTAACGCATGTATGTGGAACCTAGAAAAATAGATAGTACAGATGAACCAGTTTGCAGGGCAGAAAATGAGACACAGATGTAGAGAACAAACATATGGACAGCAAGTGGGGAAAGCGGTGGGGGGTGGTGGTGGTGGTGTGATGAATTGGGCGATTGGGATTGACATGTAAACACTGATGTGTATAAAATTGATGACTAATAAGAACCTGCTGTATAAAAAAATAAAATAAAATTCAAAAATTAAAAAAAATTTTAATCAGTTTTTACTTTAAATCATGTTCTGGTTATCTACTGCTCTGTAACAAACCAACCTAAAATTTAGTGACTTAAAACAACCATTTTATTTTGCTCATGATTTGTGGGTCAGGAGTTTGAAAAGGTCTTGGCTGGAAGGTTCATCTCTGATCCATGTTGTGAAAACTGGGTGGCTGAGGCTGGACCATCCACTTCCAACGTGGCTTCTTTATTCACATGTCTGACGCCCCTGTGCTTCATGGTCCTTCTGCCGTCTCTTCACATGTCATCTCATTCTTGAGGCCATTTAAGCTACCAGGCCGATTAAGGGCTAAGCCTGGAACAGGTTCAGCATCATTTCCACTGTATTCTGTTAGGGCGGTCACAGGAGTCACCCAGATTCAAGGGAGTGGAGAAATAGACTGCATCTTGATGGGGGAATGGCCAGGTCATGTTGCAAATGATCATGTGTGGCCATCTTTGGAAAATATAATCTGCTGCACATTGTATCCAAAAGTGCCTTTGGCAATAATGATGAGGAAAATTATAAAGATGCAATAAGATTGCATATTTAAAGCTAAAGCGAGCTATTTTTGTCTGTCAAATTGACAGTTTTAAGAGTTCTCATTGCTAGGAAAGGTATAGGGAAACAGTCCTCATACTGTTGGAAAGCGTGTGGTTTGGTAGAGCTTTTGTGAAGGACAAAGTAGTAAAATATCTCAGAATTTTAAAATGCATATGTTTTGATTTAGCATTTTTCCATCTAGGAATTTCTCCTAAGGAATAATAGGAAAAGTGTGCAAAGTTATATGAACAAGGATATTTTTCAGGTAAATTTATCACATTATTTATAAGAAAAATTGTGCAAGTAGAATATTGGTTAAGTAGAATACTGTTTAGCTATTAAAATATAATGATAACTAACACTTAAAAAGTGCTTTATATTTACTAGGACCATTCTATGTGCTTTATATAACTTGTGCAGTCATGTAGGGCCTCACTCTTAGAAGGGTCCTGTGCTTGGTTTAATGCTCTGTCACTATTTTGAAATTCGTAATTGTTAAACAAGAGACCTCATTTATTTTTTTCCATTGGTCCCTGCAGATTATGTTATCATTTCTACTTGTGAACTATGTTTTTATATCTTTAAAAGTTGAAAAAAACCCAGAAGATAATTTTATGACACAATGAAAATTATACAAAATTTAAATTTCTGTTCATAAATAAAGTTTTATTGGAACACGTCCATGCTTATTTATTTACATATTATCAATGACTTTTTTGCTACAGCAGCAGAATTGAGTAGTTGGAACAGGGACTGTATGGCTCTCAAAGCTTAATATTTACTATCTGGCTCTATATGGAAAATTTGCCAGTGCTTGCTCTATCTATATAAACCACTGTTCTATTCTGCATTTCATAAAAGAATGAGAAATAGATCTCAATTTATGGGGATAATGTCCATGATACATTACGTGAAAAGAAAAAGTGGAATATAGAATATAATTTAGAATGTGTAACATGACACTGTGTATGTCAAAAGGGCTATTAAAAAGTCTGGAAAAGTCTGGAAAACTATTAACGTATTTTATTTCTGGGAAATAGGAGTATGCTTTCTGGCCATTAGTTTTGAAGTTTTGTTTACAAAAATAAGTGCTATTAGTAAAAAAAAAAAAAAAGATACTATGGGGAAAAGGAGGCAGTATGTTCTTTCCCTTCCCCCTCTGCCCCCCACAACTTTTTATTTTAAAAATGTTCAAGCTTACTGAAATGTTGAAAGGATGTACAATGAATACCTATCTAACCTTTGTCTAGATCCTCTGGTTGTTAATATTTTGGCACATTTGCTCCCTCTGTCTTACACACACACACACACACACACACACACACACACACACACAGCATGTACATTTTTATTTATTTTATTCATTTATTTAAAAATTTTTCTTTTGGCCATGCTGCGCGGCTTGTGGGATCTTACTTAGTTCCCTGACCAGAGATCGAACCCAGGCCCTCGCAGTGAAAGTGCAGAGTCCTAACCACGGGACTGCTAGGGAATTCCCCAGCATGTACATTTAAAAAAAAAACCATCTGAAAGTTCAAAATGCATCTTCTAAAAATAAGGACATTCTCCTTCATAACCACCTTTATAACACTAACAGTAATTACACGTTCTAATTTTCCCAATTGTGCCAGTAAGGTCTTTTGTAAGTAGTTTTTTCCTTTGGTTCAGCATTCAATTAAGGTTCCACACCATTGTAAAGCAATTATACTCTAATAAAGATGTTAAAAAAAAAAAAGGTTCACGCAGTGGATTGCTTTTTCATTACCTTTAGCTGAGTGTACTTTTTTGATTCTTTTAGTCCATTATCTCTCACTGGGGCAACTTACCATTAAGAAAATACTAGATTATTATGGAGCTAGGAGAGGTCTCAGTCATACTTGAGGCCTTGATTTGGGTAAGCGCCAGAACATGCAAGACTTTGTATATCATGTTAAGGATTTTGGTGGATTGTCATAGAAACATAGTGGGAAGCTCTTACAGAGCTATGACATGTTCAGATTTGGATAGTGTATAAAACATTAACTTTTGAGGCAAAATATTTTAGAGTATCACATTTGGTACAAAATGATATAGCCTTGAACAAAACTGTAAAAAACACATTTTTGAGACAATCTAGGAAAGTCAAACATGACATGGTTATTAGATACTATTAAGGAATTACTGTTATTAGGTGTGATAATGATAAAGAGTTTCTATTGTTATCAATTAAAGTTTAATTAAAGAATATAACAGCTGGTGTTTTCTTTAAAGTACATCAGCAAAAAAGTAGGATAGGATTACATGAAACAAGAATGGCAAAGTTTTGATAATTGTTGAAACCAGGTGATGGGTATGTGGGAGTACATCATATACTTCTGTCTATTTTTATGTGTTTGATTAACTTCATAAGAGGTAAAAAAGACATAACCACTGACACCTCATTTTTGACTTGAAAAATGAATTAGAAAGTAAGTTGTATGTGAAAGTTGACTGGTATCTAAAACTTCTGTTACTTTCCATAGGAGTTCTTTAATAGTATCAAATAAATACACCAAAGAAACATTTTAGAACATTTGATTAGAAAAATAATTCTTAGCAAAAATAATTATGTTTCTGAATCTCTTGAAGAGAATCCAATGTTTGAAGGTATTAAGAAGTAATCCTGCTCTTACAGTATTTATTTAAAAACTGTGATCTTTTAAGTATGGCAGAAAGCTAGCTATGACAATAGAAAAAGTCTGTACAAATTACAAAACTGTTTAATTCAAACTCACAATTGTAGAACACTATTGTGGAGATTTCTTGCTTATCAATCAGCTATTGTGTAAATTGTGTGTAATCTTTCCTATAATTACAGCGCTAATACATTACTAGTGCTGCTTTACTATGATTCCAAGAGATGTAAACAATGGCATCTCTCTTTTTTTTTTTTTTGCGCGGTACGCGGGCCTCTCACTGTTGTGGCCTCTCCCGTTGAGGAGCACAGGCTCCGGACGCCCAGGCTCAGCGGCCATGGCTCATGGGCCCAGCTGCTCCGCGGCATGTGGGATCCTCCCGGACCAGGGCACGAACACGTGTCCCCTGCATCGGCAGGCGGACTCTCAACCACTGCGCCACCTGGGAAGCCCAGTGGCATCTCTTGATTTGAATCCAGCCAGCTGTATTCTGACCACAGGTGCTAGTTGCAGTCATTGAAGTAAAAATATGACAGTGTTATGGAGGGAGAGTTTGATTCTAAGATAGTTAACAGATGACTTAATGTCAAGGCCTTTGCCCTCTATATTAGCAATGTGTTAGTTTTCGTTTTATTTTAATGTTTGATTATTTGAGAAACCATCCATGTAGTCAAATAAGCAGTTTTAAACCAGAGGATCAGAGGTGCACATCAAAATCACCTAGGGAGCTTTATCCAAGATACCTTTGTTTGGATTCTGCTCCAAGCCTATTGAATCAGAACTTTGGGGGAGAATAGGACCTAGGCATAGATACTTTGAAAATGTCTTTTAGGTGGTTCTGATGTGAACCTATATTCAAGGACTATTCAAGGACTCCTGTTCTAAGAGTGTCGGAATTCTTCTTTAATATATGTAAACAGATAATAAAGCACAGTGATTTCAGTCTTCCTGTCTTTTTAACCTAATGGTTCTAGGCAAGGCACAGTTACCCACTGGCTATGTATAACTCCATTCCTTATTCTTGTTTACTTGTTCTCTAGAACAAGTAAAGCATTCAGGATTGCAGTGGATAGCCATTAAAGTGTTTTTTAGCAGGCAAGTGATGTGATAACATTTGTATCTCAATTATTAGTAACAAGTATTTTGTCACACCTCAGACCGACCTCAATAACTCCCCAGTGTAGACAGCCTCATTATAGTTCTTCCCTAGATAACCTGTTCCCTGCCCGACCCAACACTACCTATTATTATTGGGTTGGCCAAAAAGTTCGTTCGGTTTTTCTGCAGCACCTTATGGGAAAACAAAACGAACTTTTTGGCCAACCCAATATTGTATTAAGTCCTCCTGTGATACTAATTTCATCATTTTTACTTTTATACACAAAAATGCTCAGTGTCTTTACACTGCCTTTGAGTAAACTTTGCTAAGGCCTTCTAATTTATACCCTCTTGTGTCTTCTAATTTTTTATTTTGTTGCCACCTAAACATTGCTGTCATGACCACTTCAAACTTTTATATGCAGTGCCCTTTTCTTTATTCTATCTTTAAAAAAATTATGAAGCTTTATTTTTTCTGGTATAGGTTTTAAAAACAATTTATACAAATTGGAAAAATAATACATTTAAAGTAAATTCTAAGTGCTAACAACTTAGTGTATATGCTTTCAGATGTTTTGCTCTATTTATGCTAACACAGTGATTTTTCTTGTATGAATGAGATCA
The DNA here is from genome assembly GCF_008692025.1 of Phocoena sinus. Lineage (NCBI taxonomy): Eukaryota > Metazoa > Chordata > Mammalia > Artiodactyla > Phocoenidae > Phocoena > Phocoena sinus. The sequence continues at coordinate 71,429,321 of NC_045766.1, read as the reverse complement.
GATCATCTTCTGTCTGCTTCACTTAGCTATAATATTCATATTTCTTTGTCAGTACATAGAGATCTGCCTCTTTAAATGGCTGCATACTTTTTAAGTGGCTGTGTACTAATTAGTGAATGGTAATTTGAATAACCAGTCCCCTGATGGGTTTTTTATTTTTAGTTTATTTATTTTTCCTGTGAGCTTCCTTCTGTACTCTTGGTGTATTTGCCTTATTGTATCTGTAGCATAAATACCTAAAAGGAACATAATAATTTGGGTAAAAGAGGATATAACACTTAAAATTTTAGAAGCTATTGCTAAATTTTGAATGAGGAGGACTAGTCCAAGCAAATGTGCTTTCTTATCTCTCTCTCTCTCTCTCTGTGTGTGCGTATCTTAAAGATGTAACTTTTTTTTTTTTTTGGCTGCACTGCGTGGCTTGTGGGATCTTAGTTCCCTGGTCGGGGATTGAACCTGGGGTGCAGAGTCCTAACCACTGGACTGCCAGGGAATTCCCAAGAAGTAACTGTTTTTGAATAAATAGGGTTATGAATCAGGAATGGGTGTTTAATTTTGTCAGATGCCTTTTTGTCATCTGAGACTGTTTTAGTCAATTTGGACTGCTGCCATATCAGATTGCCATCGATTGAGTGGCTTAGATACCAAACATTTATTTCTCACAGTTCTGGAAGTTGGAAGTGTAAGATCAGAGTGTTAGCATGGTTGAGTTCTTGATGAGGGCCTTCTTCCTGGTGTATAGAGAGAGCTCTGGTCTCTTAAACTCCTTTTAAGGACACTAATCCCATCATCACCTTTGTGAACTAATCTAACCCTCATTACTTCCCAAAGACCCTACCTCCAAATACCAGCACATTAGAAATTAAGGTTTCAGCATATCAATTTTGGAGGGATACCAACATTCAGTCTTTAGAGAGATAACCATGTTGCTTTTCTTCTTTGACCTGTTAGCATAGTAAATTAAATTAAAGGATTTCCTAATAATATTTAAGTTTTATTATAGTCCTGGAAGCTTCATTTGGTCATAATTTTAAAAAACACAGCTGGGTCTTATTAATATTTTATTTATGAATTTTTATTAATATTCAGAAGTTATAATGAGCTGTTGTTCTGTTTTAGGTTTTGGTAATACAGTAGTCTCCCCTAATCAGAAGGAAATACATTCTAAGACCCCCGATGGATGCCTGAAACTGAGGATAGTACTGAATCATATATGTACCATTTTTTCCTATTCATACATACCTATGATAAAGTTTGACTTATAAATTAGGCATAGTAAGTGATTAACAATAATTTATAACAATAAAGTATAATAAAAATTATGTGAATGTGGTCTCTCAAAGTATCTTATTGTAATATACTCACCCTCTTGTGATGATGTGAGATGATAAAATGAAGTTGGCATTGTGATGAAGCGTTAGGCTACTGTTTTTTTTGTTTTTTCATTTTTGGCTATGCTGCATGGCTTGTGGGATCTTAGTTCCCTGACCAAGGATTGAACCCAGGCCCCTGGCAGTGAAAGTGCTGAGTCCTAATCACTGGACCACCAGAGAATTCCCAAGGCTACTGTTGATGTTCTGATTATATGTGAGAAAGATGATCATCTACTTCAGGTAATCCTGGATCATCAAGCCAGGATGATGTCAGTGGTGGGCGGGTCGGAGCAAGGTGACACAAGATTTCATTGCACTATTCAGAATGGCATGCAATTTAAAATTTATGGGTTATTTGTGGAACTTTCCATTTAATATCTTCGGACTGTGGCTGACTGTGGGTAACTGAAGTGGGGACTACTATAGTGTTATATTGACTTTAAAAAAAAATTAATTAATTTATTTTTGGCTGCATTGGGTCTTCGTTGCTGTGTGCAGGCTTCCTCTAGTTGCAGCGAGCGGGGGCTGCTCTTCATTGTGGTGTGCGGGCTTCTCATTGCGGTGGCTTCTCTTTTTGTGGAGCACGGGCTGTAGGCGTGTGGGCTTCAGTAGTTGTGGCTTGCAGGCTCTAGAGCACAGGCTCAGTAGTTGTGGTGCACAGGCTTAGTTGCTCCGCGGCATGTGGGATGTTCCCGGATTAGGGCTCGAACCCGTGTCCCCTGCATTGGCAGGCGGATTCTTAACCACTGTGCCACCAGGGAAGCCTTATATTGACTTTTTTAAGTGGAAAAAAAACCCCCAACCCAATAAGTACCCACTTCTACATGCTCTGGTATAATTTGCTCTTCAAATTATTTGTTCTTGAAATTGTTATATAATTCACCTAGATTGGACCTTTCTGTCACTCTTTGGCAATTTGTCTTACCCAGAAGTATCTGTTATGGGTTGAACTGTGTTCCCCAGAAGACATGTTGTAGTCCTAACTCCAGTATCCCAGAATGTGACTTTATTTGGAAATAGGGTCATAGCAGATGTAATTAAGTTAAGATGAGGTCATACTGAAGTAGCATGGACTCTTAATTCATTATAACTGATATCCTTATAAGGAGGCAGAAGGCAGTGTGAAGACAGACACACAGGGAGAAGACAACCATGTAATGACAGAGGCAGAGACTGGGGTGATGCTGCTATAAGCCAGGAATCGATGACCAGAATCTAGACAGAGGCAAGGAAGGATCCTGCTGTACAGGTTTCAGAGGCAGCATGGCCCTGCCGGTGCCTTAACTTCAGACCCTAGAGCTGTGGGAGAAGAAATTTATTGTTTTAAGCTACCCAGTTTTTGGTAATTTCTTATGAGAACCCTAGAAAACTAATATAATATGTATTTCACTCAGGCTTCCAAATTTGTACAACATAGGGTCATGTAAAATATTGTAGATTTCTTGTCTTTTTCATTCATAATGTTTTAATTGATGCTTTCTTTTTTTATCCTGTTAATATGGTATCCCATAATACTTAGTTTTTATCTACCTCCCCATACTAGTTGTTGAGTTTGATCAACATTCTCTTTTTTTTTTTTGGCCATGCCCCATGGCTTGTGGGATCTTAGTTCCTCAACCAGGCATCGAACCCAGGCCTCGGCAGTGAAAACACTGAGTCCTAACCACTGGACTTCCAGGGAATTCCCAAGTTTGATCAATTCTGTTTTTTATTACTATCGGCCTTAGCCTTCATAATGCTGTTTTCTGCTTTTCTAAGAAAGAATAAAGTAAATCTGACATTTTGAGTTCATTTACATTCTTTTTGTCTAACATTCAGTATGAAGTCTTCAAGAGTATAAGTTTTTCTTTGAGCTTAGCTTTTGCTGGATTTTACCAGTTTTGATGTGAAATGTTTTTATGATTATTTATCATATATTATTGCTGTGTAGTTTTGATTTTCTTTTTAACTCAACACTGTTACAGAGAAAAATTTAAAATTCCTAACATTGGGATTTTTTTGTTTGTTTACTTCTGCTATTTCAATTTTCAATACTTACTGGTTAATGAGTGTGATTAGTTTTATTTCTACTTTATGAAACTTATGAATTTTCTTTGTGGCTTAATTAATCAGTTTCTTAAAGTGGTCCATGAATGTTTAAATAGAAGATGCAAACTCTGCAGAGTATAAATCTTCGTTGATAGCTGTATGTCTAGTCCTAGGTTAATTGTATTAATAATCTTACTTATCAGAGATTACAAACTGCCTAACATGGTCTTATTTGGCCCATAGGCATATATTTTTCTTGCCATGCGTTGTGTTGACTTGTATAATGTTAAAAATTAACATTGATTAAAAGTGTGCCAATATTAAAACGTTTGGACATTTTCTATACATATGTGGATTTCCAGTTTACTAAGAAGGTCTTATTTCAGCTCCTCAAGCAACTCATACTCTCTCCTGCCTCCTCCAGTCTTTGAACAGGCTGTTTGTTCCCTTTGCCTGGAAGGCTTTCTCCATTCCCTTTTACTGGCTTATTCCTATTCATCCTTTCTGTCTCAGTGTCAACATTACCACCTTCCAGAAGCCTTCTTTCACCTCTCAGGACTAGCTAAAGAAGATGTAGGATAGCAAATAAGCATTTGAAAAGATGCTCAACCTCTTCAGTAATTAGGGTAATGCAAATTATTAATACCCTACTAAGATACCACTACATACCTAGTATAATGGCTAAAATGAAACGGATGGATCATACCGATCATAACAAGTATTTGCAGGTATGTGGAGTAACTAGAATTCTCTTACATGCTAGTAGATATGTAAAATGGCAAAACTACTTTGAAAACCAGTATGGCAATTTCTTGAAAACTTAACATACAGTTCTCATACGATGCACACATTCCACTCTTAGGTATTTATCCATGAGAAAAGAAAGCAGATGGCCATAAAAAGACTTGTACCTGAATGTTTATAGCAGCTTTATTTGTAGTAGCTGAAAACTGGAAACAACCCAAATGTCCATCAACAAGTGAGTGGATAAATAAACTGGTATATCCTTAAAACAGAATACTACTCAGTAACAAAAAGGAATGAACTGTTGATACAACGTGGATGAATCTCAAAATATGCATGCTGAGTAAAAGAACCCAGATCAAAGAGTTCATAGTATATTAACCCATTTATATAAAATTCTTTTTTTTAACATCTTTATTGTAGTATAATTGCTTTACAATGGTGTGTTAGTTTCTGCTTTACAACAAAGTGAATCAGTTATACATATACATATGTTCCCATATCCCTTCCCTCTTGTGTCTCCCTACCTCCCACCCTCCCTATCCCACCCCTGTAGGTGGTCACACACCACCTAGCTGATCGCCCTGTGCATGCGGCTGCTTCCCACTAGCTATCCATCGTATGTTTGGTAGTGTATATATGTCTATGCCACTCTCTCACTTTCTCACTTCCCCCTCCCCATATCCTCAAGTCCATGCTCTAGTAGGTCTGTGTTTTTATTCCTGTCCTACCCCTAGACTCTTCATGACATTTTTTTTTCTTAGATTCCATATATATGTGCTAGCATACAGTATATGTTTTTCTCCTTCTGACTGACTTCACTCTATATGACAGACTCCAGGTCCATCCACCTCACTACAAATAACTCAATTTCGTTTCTTTTTATGGCTGAGTAATACTCCATCATATATATGTGCTACATCTTCTTTGCCCATTCATCTTTCGATGGACACTTAGGTAGCTTCCATGTCCTGGCTATTGTAAATAGAGCTGCAGTGAACATTTTGGTACATGACTCTTTTTGAATTATGGTTTTCTCAGGGTATATATATGCCCAGTAGTGGGATTGCTGGGTTGTATGGTAGTTCTATTTGTAGTTTTTAAAAGAACCTCCATACTGTTCTCCCTAGTGGCTGTATCAATTTACATTCCCACCAGCAGTGCAAGAGTGTTCCCTTTTCTCCACACCCTCTCCAGCATTTTCTAGATTTTTTGATGATGGCCATTCTGACCGATGTGAGATGAGATCTCATTGTAGTTTTGATTTGCATTTCTCTAATGATTAATGATGTTGAGCATTCATTCATGTGTTTGTTGGCAATCTGTATACCTTCTTTGGAGAAATGTCTATTTAGGTCTTCTGCCCATTTTTGGATTGGGTTGTTTTCTTGTTATTGAGCTGCATGAGCTGCTTGTAAATCTTGGAGATTAATCCTTTGTCAGTTGCTTCATTTGCAAATATTTTATCCCATTCTGAGGGTTGTCTTTTGGTCTTGTTTATGGTTTCCTTTGCTGTGCAAAAGCTTTGAAGTTTCATTAGGTCCCATTTGTTTATTTTTGTTTTTATTTCCATTTCTCTAGGAGGTGGGTCAAAAAGGATCTTGCTGTGATTTATGTCAAAGAGTGTTCTGCCTATGTTTTCCTCTAAGAGTTCGATAGTTTCTGGCCTTACATTTAGGTCTTGAATCCATTTTGAGCTTATTTTTGTGTATGGTGTTAGGGAGTGATCTAATCTCATACTTTTACATGTACCTGTCCAGTTTTCCCAGCACCACTTACTGAAGAGGCTGTCCTTTCTCCACTGTACATTCCTGCTTCCTTTATCAAAGATAAGGTGACCATATGTGCGTGGGTTTATCTCTGGGCTTTCTATCCTGTTCCATTGATCTATCTTTCTGTTTTTGTGCCAGTACCATACTGTCTTGATTACTGTAGCTTTGTAGTATAGTCTGAAGTCAGGGAGCCTGATTCCTCCAGCTCCGTTTTTCGTTCTCAAGATTGCTTTGGCTATTCGGGGTCTTTTGTGTTTCCATACAAATTGTGAAATTTTTTGTTCTAGTTCTGTGAAAAATGCAAGTGGTAGTTTGATAGGGATTGCATTGAATCTGTAGATTGCTTTGGGTAGTAGAGTCATTTTCACAATGTTGATTCTTCCAATCCAAGAACATGGTATATCTCTCCATCTATTTGTATCATCTTTAATTTCTTTCATCAGTGTCTTATAATTTTCTGCATACAGGTCTTTTGTCTCCTTAGGTAGGTTTATTCCTAGATATTTTATTCTTTTTGTTGCAATGGTAAATGGGAGTGTTTTCTTGATTTCACTCTTAGATTTTTCATCATTAGTGTATAGGAATGCCAGAGATTTCTGTGCATTAATTTTGTACCCTGCTACTTTACCAAATTCATTGATTAGCTCTAGTAGTTCTCTGGTAGCATCTTTAGGATTCTCTACGTATAGTATCATGTCATCTGCAAACAGTGACAGCTTTACTTCTTCTTTTCCGATTTGGATTCCTTTTATTTCTTTTTCTTCTCTGATTGCCGTGGCTAGAACTTCCAAAACTATGTTGAATAAGAGCGGTGAGAGTGGGCAACCTTGTCTTGTTCCTGTTCTTAGTGGAAATGGTTTCAGTTTTTCACCATTGAGGACGATGTTGGCTGTGGGTTTGTCATATATGGCCTTTATTATGTTGAGGAAAGTTCCCTCTATGCCTACTTTCTGCAGGAATTTTATCAGAAATGGGTGTTGAATTTTGTCATAAGCTTTCTCCGCATTTATTGAGCTGATCATATGGTTTTTCTCCTTCAATTTGTTAATATGGTGTATCACGTTGATTGATTTGTGTATATTGAAGAATCCTTGAATTCCTGGAATAAACCCCACTTGATCATGGTGTATGATCCTTCTAATGTGCTGTTGGATTCTGTTTGCTAGTATTTTGTTGAGAATTTTTGCATCTATGTTCATCAGTGATACTGGCCTGTAGTTTTCTTTCTTTGTGACATCTTTGTCTGGTTTTGGTATCAGGGTGATGGTGGTCTCGTAGAATGAGTTTGGGAGTGTTCCTCCCTCTGCTATATTTTGGAAGAGTTTGCAAAGGATAGATGTTAGCTCTTCTCTAAATGTTTGATAGAATTCACCTGTGAAGCCATGTGGTCCTGGGCTTTTGTTTGTTGGAAGATTTTTAATCACAGTTTCAATTTCAGTGCTTGTGATTGGTCTGTTCATATTTTCTGTCTCTTCCTGGTTCGGTCTCGGCAGGCAGGTTGTGCATTTCTAAGAATTTGTCCATTTCTTCCAGGTTGTCCATTTTATTGGCATAGAGTTGCTTGTAGTAATGTCTCATGATCTTTTGTATTTCTGCGGTGTCAGTTGTTACTTCTCCTTTTTCATTTCTAATTCTATTGATTTGAGTCGTCTCCCATTTTTTCTTGATGAGTCTGGCTAATGGTTTATCCATTTTGTTTATCTTCTCAAAGAACCAGCTTTTAGTTTTATTGATCTTTGCTATCGTTTCCTTCATTTCTTTTTCATTTATTTCTGATCTGACCCTTATGCTTTCTTTCCTTCTGCTAAATTTGGGGTTTTTTTGTTCTTCTTTCTTTAATTGCTTTAGGTGCAAGGTTAGGTTGTTTATTTGAAACGTTTCCTGTTTCTTAAGGTAGGATTGTATTGCTATAAACTTCCCTCTTAGAACTGCTTTTGCTGCATCCCATAGGTTTTGTTTTGTTTTGTTTTGTTTTTTTTGTGGTACGTGGGCCTCTCACTGTTGTGGCCTCTCCCGTTGTGGAGCACAGGTTCTGGACGCACAGGCTCAGCGGCTATGGACGCACAGGCTCAGCGGCTATGGCTCAAGGGCCCAGGTGCTCTGCGGCATGTGGGATCTTCCTGGACCGCGGCACGAACCCGTGTCACCTGCATCTACAGGCGGACTCTCAACCACCGCGCCACCAGGGAAGCCCTGTCCCATAGGTTTTACGTCGTTGTGTCTTCATTGTCATTTGTTTCTAGGTCTTTTTTGATTTCCTCTTTGATTTCTTTGATTTCCAAAATTTGCATGCTGAGTAAAAGAACCCAGATCAAAGAGTTCATATTATATTAACCCATTTATATAAAATGCTTAAAAATTTAATCTGTGGCAACACAAAGTACCTGGAGAGGGGAGGGGCAGGAGGCAGAAGTTACAAAGGGGCATGAGGAAATTTTCAGGGTGATGGATGTGTTTATTATCTTGATTTTGGTGATGGCTTCGTGTGTGTGTGTGTGTGTGTGTGTGTGTATGTATCAAATTGTACACTTTATATATATGCACTGTCAATTGTACCTCAGTAAATCTGTTTAAAAACAAAACCAGCCTAGAGAATGCTATTACTATTACTCCCTAATCCATCAATGTGGATCTCTAACTGCTTTTCTCTTGTCATAGGCCAATGCTTCTTGTTAGGCAGGTTGTTTACAGTATTTCTGTCCATTGGCATCTGGTGGTACAGTTCAGCCTCTGCAGAAGTTTCCTCATTCCAGGATATAAAACAAGTCCAAGACAGCTCTCAAGTTCATATTTTTTTTACATGCGAAACACTCCTTGGCCTATTAGCAGTGACAGTGCAGCTACTTTGTAATTCTAGTCTTCTGCTCTGCTGCTGTGGGTCACTCTAATCAACTGCTAGTCTTTAGATTTCTCAGGTAGAAGTCAGATAAAACCAGTCCACAGAGTCCCTAAGCTCCAAAAGACAGATACCAAGTTTTCAGAGTGGTATCCTTGCAGCCCTCCTTACTAGGTGAGAGGCGAGGGTAAAACACCAGTCCACTCCTATTCATTTGAGAGTGTTATTGACAACTCACTCTAAAGAAAATCTCTTCTCCCTAGTTTCCGTCTTCTCTTTAGATCTCTCCAGATCCTCCCCACCTCCACCCTTTTTAAAAATAGTTGGAGGTGGGTGATTAGCTAAGGTATTGTAAAATTGCCCTTTTTTTTGGCCACTTCCTTCGTGGTGTAGACCTTCATTTTGGATAGTGGAAGTAAGTAGTTGGCAGGTAGTACCTTGGAGGCTCAGCTAAGAACTGACAGGTGTTTATTTGGTATCGTGTTATATGCTGTTAATAGGATGTGTCTGTACTTAACTTAAGATTAGTGAAATTGTGGGAGCTCCACTTTTCATTTTGTCCTTATTTCATGGTATTGGACCTATATTCTTATCTGTGGTATGGAATTGTAGCCATTCCCTAGTTTCATAGTAGGTGGAGTTTCCTATAATAATAGTTTTCTTTTTATTAATGTTTGTAAACTTTAGGGAAGGAAAGAAACATGCTCTTACTGCTCTCCCCAAACAGTCATCTCATCATTCCCTCACTGACTTCCATCTTTTCTAAATTTCTGTAGAATTTATTCTTTGTAATACTCATTCTCTATATTTATTTAGTGTTTTATTCTTTTGTATTTATTTCCTTTCAAATACTTCGGTGCACTTGATTTGTTTTCTGTATTTTTGAAATGGAACAATTAAAATGGGTTATCTTTGATAGCCCTTGACTCAGAGATTTTAGGATTCTCAAAGCTCCTTTGGGAAGGTAGGATAAGTGATAGTATTTGGAGTTTTATAGATAACGAATAAGTCAGATTTGAAGTGATTGGCCAGTATAACATAGCAAATTAATGACAGTGAGGATTAGAACACAGTCTGTACCAACTCCATTCTGTTTCCTGGGTACTACAAGTTTTCAGATTTTCTGCTGAGGAATGGGTACCCCCCACCCCTGCCTCCCGTAATTGGTTTATGTAATGAGCCCAGACCTGACAGATGGAATAACTGCTGCTAGAGTAATAGGTAATGTGGGAATGGGGATTACATTTATTAAAAGTCTCATTTATTAGATGTTTTTATTCTCTATGTTATGCAGTGGGGAGTTATCAAAGTAATAGATTGATCAGAAATGACCATAGTACCAATAACTTTACTCAAACCCCAGGCTAATTGCTTAATTTTGTATATGTTTTTCCCTGTTCTTTTTTTGTTTTAACTGTATGGGCTGCAAAATCTAATTTGAATAATGAAGAAAGGAGTTTTTTGGTAAACTGCCTGTGTTAAGAGGTAATCTGTCCTCATGAAAGTTCCTGTTGACATAGACCTGATTCTGGAAATTAAGGGAAACATTTAAGACATACAAGAATGTTGTCAGAGTAAATAGGAAGAAAAACAATAGGAAGAGATGCTGTCTTTTTGCCCTGCCTGCTTAAGTTAGCCTTTAAGTCTTAATCACAGGGAAACCATTAGTGTAGTAAGGTTTATTGTGATCAACATAATTAAGAGGTCTTTTGTTTTGATCCTGAGTCTCTGCAAGAGTAATCAAATGACTGAGAGAGGGAAAAGCAACATAGTCACCCTCTTCATCCCAAATTAAGTCTAACACAAAAATCATTCAAGATGGCTCACCACTAAAAAGATTTTTATCATTTTTCTCTCATAATTTATTCTAGACTTAGTGAGATTCCTCTTTTTTTAAATGAATTTATTTATTTTTATTTATTTATTTTTGGCTGCGTTGGGTCTTTGTTGCTGTGTGTGCGCTTTCTCTAGTTGCAGCGAGTGGGGGCTACTCTTCATAGCAGTGCGTGGGCTTCTCATTGCGGTGGCTTCTTTTGTCGCGGAGCACAGGCTCTGGGCGTGCAGGCTTCAGTAGTTGTGGCACGTGGGCTCAGTAGTTGTGGCTTGTGGGCTCTAGAGCACAGGCTCAGTAGTTGTGGTGTACGGGCTTAGTTGCTCTGCGGCATGTGGGATCTTCCCGGACCAAGGCTCGAACCTGTGTCCCCTGCATTTGCAGGTGGATTCTTAACCACTGTGCCACCAGGGAAGTCCCAGTGAGATTCCTCTTAAACAAGGATACATATCTGTGGCATGACAGTAAGTTTTTCTTCCCCCACCCTGGGAAAACAAACATATGTTAGTTTGTGAGACACATCTAGTATTTCAAAGTTAAGTAGTAAATCACATTTTTAGATTGAAAGCTATGTCAGACGGATTCTGAGTAGAACAGAGTTCTTTTCCTTTTACTTCCATCCATGGTCTCCCAATTTCATGGCTGTATAATTCTTTCTGCTGTTTATTTGGAAATGTCTCTGGTCTTCCTTGAGAAATTTAGCTTGTTGAATGTAGTCAGAATACCCCCTTGAAAAAAGTAACGTACAAAACAATGCACACTGCGCTCCTTTAAAGGAATGGATAGGTAATATACTTTATAAAACAGTCTCTGGAGTCATGTGTAAATGTTACTCTGAATCTCATTCGTTTTCTGATCATATTCCCATAGTCCTTTTTCAGCTTATAATGTTTAGGTCTGATTAAGTATAAGGCAGATACAATGAAAATGAATAAAACAATTCAAAAATGATTTTGAACATGTTTATACATAAAAGTTAGTAACTTTCCTGTATACCAAGTAAGCAGATAGAAATAAAGACATGTTCAGGGAAATCTCCTTTAAGTTAGTGAAAAAATACATAAAATGAATAGAAATGAAGTCAACAAAAATATGTGGGACTTTATAACTATACAACAACTAAAAACTTGATGACAAAAACGGAAAATATGACTAAGGAATCATGTCTGTTGCTTGAAGACTCAACATTGTAAAGTGTAAAGTTTTCCTAAATTAATTTATAAATTTAAATCTCTAAATTTAAATGCAAGAACAAATGTGCGAGACTACCCAAGAAAATTTTAGAAAATAAGAGCAATGATGTCCCCTATCAGATTTTTTTTTTTTTTTTTTTTTTTTTTTTTTTGCAGTACGCGGGCCTCTCACTGTTGTGGCCTCTCCCTTTGCGGAGCACAGGCTCCGGACGCGCAGGCTCAGCGGCCATGGCTCACGGGCCCAGCCGCTCCGCAGCATGTGGGATCTTCCCGGACTGGGGCACGAGCCCGTGTCCCCTGCATCGGCAAGCGAACTCTCAACCAGTGCGCCACCAGGGAAGCCCCCCCACATCAGATTTTAAAATGTATTATTGGAATACCAAGATTAAAATAGTGTTGTATTGAGTTCAGATCTGACAGATGAAAGGAACAGAATTTTTAAAAGTTCTGAGACAGACTCAAATGTATATGAGTTTAGAGTATGATTAAGGTGATATTTCAAATCAATCGAAAATAGTTACTTGAGAAATAAAGAGGGACTACTGGCTTACTACTTGGCAAAAACAAGGTAGGATACTTACACTTCTCCAGAATAAATTTTAGGTGGAGTAATGATTTGGATGTTAAAATTGAAGCCTTGAATATAGTAATGGAAAGTATAGATGAGATTATATATTAACTTGTGATCAGGACAGTCTTTCTAAGCATGACACAAAAGGCAAAAGCCTTAAAATAGATTTGACTATATAAAAATATTAACTTCCCCTCCATAGATGGAAAAATATTTGGAATGTGTGAAAGAAGTGTCAAATCCTATATATTTAGAAAGTTCTTAGAAATGTCTTGCAGGAGCTACTGGGTTGGTGAACATGTGGTGTTTAGGCAAAGAGTGACACACTCAGCATGGAAGCTCCGTGCCCCTTCCCACATACCTTACCCTATGCATCTCTTCTCTGTGGCTGTTCCTGAGTTGAGTATATTTCTACTGGATCATAGGAATGCCTCTGCTGATCTGTATTCTATTTAGATAAGACTTGATACAAATGAATATCTAGATTCAAGAATGTGTTTGGTTGGAAATACAAGAAGTCTCCATCTAAAAGTCAGAAACATAACACCTAGCTTGGATATCTGAAAATGTCAGTATCAACTTATCCATAAACATAGAGTCTAATGTAATAATTCTTCCCTGTCCTCTTATCAAAATCCATTTAAATAAATCCAAAGTATTGTACTGGGAAAATTTTTTTTTGCAGTTCCATTTATATGAAATGTCCAGAATAGGCCAACCTGTGGAGGTAGAAAGTAGATTAGTGGTTGCCTAGGGCTGGGAGCAGGGGAAGTGGGAATGGGAAGTGACTAGCTAATGGGCATTGGATTTCTTTTGGGGGTGATGAAAATGTTCTAAAATTAGTGGTGATGGGTGCACAACTCTGTGAATGTACTAAAAAAGATTGAATTGTATATTTTAAGTGATTATAGTATTTGAATTATATCTCAGTAAAGCTGTTTAAATATTTTTTTAATTGCAAACCTGACTCAGTAGAAAATAGGCTAATACCTACTCAGCCATAAAAAAGAATGAAATAATGCCATTTGCAGCAACATGGATGAACCTAAAGATGATCATATTAAGTGAAGTAAGTCAAAGACAAATATCGTATGATACTACTTATATGTGGAATCTAAAAAAAGTGAAACAAATGGACTTACAAAACAGAAATAGGCTCACAGACGTAGAAAACAAACTTATGGTTACCAAAGGGGAAAGGGGGTGGGGGAGATAAATTAGGAGTTTGGGATTAACATATATGCACTACTATATATAAAATAGATAAACAACAAGGACCTACTGTATAGCACAGGGAGCTATATTCAATATCTTGTAATAATGGAAAAGAATCTGAGAAGAATACATATATATGTATGTATATATATATATGCATAACTGAATCACTTTGCTGTACACCTGAAACTAATACAACATTGTAAATTAACTGTACTTCAATTAAAAAATGGTTAAAAAAAGAAAATAGGCTAATATCATAAATAGGCAATTAAAAAAATAGAGTGCAGTTGGCTAGTAAACCTAAAAGTTATTCATTTTTTGCATTAAATAAATGCGAATAAATCCATATTAAGTTGCCATTATTTAAGATATTTCAATTGACAAAGATTTGGGTATACTCATATATAGTTGGTGGGAGTGTAAATTGGTCAACCTTTGTGGGAGGCTGTGTATCACTGTGTAAGAAAAAAAAACCTTTAAAATACTCATACTCATAAAACATTTGTTTCTGCAATTCCACTTTAAGCTTAATAGTCTATTCCAAGTATCTCCGTGTTATATAATATCTCAATATTTTGAATAGCCATGTGTGTGTGTTTAGTTATTTATTTATCTGGGAATATTCCCTATAAAACACTTTTATAGAATGAATGTTCTTATCTGAACATCTTATTTATTTCTTTGATTGTTGAGAAATTATTATTTTAAAAATTACTTATTTTTGGCTGCGTTGCGTCTGTTGCTGTGCGCAGGCTTTCTCTAGTTGTGGTGAGCAGGGGCTACTCTTCGTTGTGGTGTGCAGTCTTCTCATCGCGGTGGCTTCTCGTTGCGGAGCACAGGCTCTAGGCACGCGGGCTTCAGTAGTTGTGGCATCCGGACTTAGTTGCTCCACGGCATGTGGAATCTTCCTGGACCGGGGATCGAACCCATGTCCCCTGCGTTGGCAGGCAGATTCTTAACCACTGCACCACCAGGGAAGCCCAGAAATTATTAAAAACAATAATCTTCACTATGGGTTTCAAGCAGACTGAGCAACCACCCAAGAGCAAGTTAATTGCAAATGGCAAGAAATTGCAGGTTTCTTGCTTTTTAAAGAAAGTTCAACCTGTTAATCCTCTAAACTAGGTTCTGGAGCTTTGGTGAAAAGACTCAGTCTCTGTCTCTGGGAGCAAATGGACACTTAACTTACAGCGTGTTAAGTGGTACAGTTGAATTAAATCCTGGGGGCAGATAAGAAAGATCTCTGTCTTGCATGGGCAAGTAAGGCTTCCTAAAATAGGGAATGTTTAAGCTGACAGATGAAGAACAAATTGGGAATTACTGAGGTGAAGAAGTTTGAGGACAAGGGCTTCTGGCAGAGAACTGCGTGTGGAATGGCCCGAAAGTAAGTGAGAGTGTACAATGGTGAGGATGGAGGCATAAATAAGGGCCAGATCATGGGCCTTTTGAGTCCATTAAGGATTTTAACCTGAGGATAGTGGAGAGCCATTGAAAATGTTAAGTAGGAGGTTGATGTATCTTGATCATATTTTTGCTTGTTAAAGAACATTTTGATTGCAGTGTGTTGATATGATTAACTTCACTGGAGCAAGAGAGTCCTTTAGAAGGTGGTTGCTGCAGTTCAGATGAGAGGAAACGATGGTTTGCTCTGGGTAGTTAGTGGGATAGCATCAAAGTATTTAGGAGGTAGAATGATAGGACGTGTTTGCTTGCATATGAGGGATGGGGAGGAAGGAGGTCAGGGTGATGGTCCAGAGTTATGTCTTGATCAACTGTGCAAATACTGTTTGTCGTTAAATCACTGAGCTAGAGAACAGCAGGTTTGGTGAAGAAGATAATGCCCAGTTTTTTAGTTAAGCATGGCTCTTTCAGGCAGAGGTGTTCAGTAGGCAGTCTGAAGCTCTGAGAGAGGTAATGGGCTGGATATAAATATTTGAGATCTTGATATTCATTTCCTTGAGGGTAAATTGGGTTTATAAGTTGGGATAATTTCCTTTTGTATTTTATGACAGCCAATGCTTATGCTCAAAGAGTTGCTTGCCAAATAACAGGCTACTTGAAAGTGTTTTGTTGGTCATGTTTTTACTTCCTGTGTTATAATTGGTGAGATTCAACCTAATTGATTCTTATTCTTTTAGTTTATTTATTTTCACAGTTTTCATGGTATTTTAAAATCCATTGTAAGAAAATACTTCATTGTATTTATCTCTCCTTCTGTGGATGGACATTTGTTTCCTATTTTTCTTAGTGCTACTGTGTTCATAGTTAGTGTTAATATGAAGCTCGTGTGCATGTCTCTGCACATGTGTGAGAGCTAGGGAGTGGAACTACCAGGTAGAAGGGCATATACATCTTTAATTTTACCAGATGTTGGCAGATTGCTTTATGAATAGGTTATATCTGTGTACACTCCCACTAGCTATGTGTGAGACTGTATGTTTCATATCCTCTCCTATGTTAGGTATTGTCAGACTTTAAAGTTTTTGCCATTCTGAGGAGTGTGAAATGGTGTCTTGTGATTTTAAATTTGTTTCTTAATTGCCCATGAAGTTGAGCATCTTTTCATGTTAATTGTCCACTCATGATTTCTCTTCTACAAATTGCCTATTCATATTTTCCCCCTACTTTCTATTGGCGAGTTTGTCCTTTTCTTTCTGATTTGTGGAATGATCGTGGTTTCTCTTCACTTTTTAATGTTGTTTATTTTTTCACCCTAAAACTTCACCTTCTGTGACTTGAGACTTTTAAAATTTACTGCTTCATTTACTGCTTATTTTGAATATATACATATCTTACTTTTTAAAAGAAAGTTATTTTTATCTTTTATACATAATTTATCAAATCAATGGTATTGAATAATTATACATTTGAAAATATTTTACAGTTATAAACTGATGATACAGACATATGCAAATGTATTTTTTTAATAGACTTTATTTTTTAGAGCAGTTTTAGGTTCACAGCAAACCTGAGCAGAAGGTAAAGAGAATTCCCATGTCCCTTCGTCCCCACATACTTACAGCCTCCCCCCACTGTCTACATCAGGCACCAGGGTACCTTTGTCACAATCAAGAAACCTACATCGACACTTCTTTATCACCCAAACCCTGTAGTTTACATTAGGGTTCGCTGGTAGTGTTGTACATCCTGTGGGTTTTGACACGTGAATAAAGACATGCACTCACCATTGTAGTGACATACAGAATAGTTTTACTGCCCTAAGTATCCTTTGTGCTCTGCTGATTCATCCCTCCATCCCCTTGACCCCTGTCAACCACTGATCTTTTTAATGTCTCCATAGTTTTGCCTTTTCCAGAATATCATATAGTTGAAATCATACCGTATGTAGCCTTTTCACATTGGCTTCTTTCACTTGGTAATATGCATTTAAGTTTCTTCCATGTCTTTTCATGGCTTGATAGCTCATTCTTTTTTTTTTAAGCACTGAATAATATTCCACTATCAGGTTCTTATCCATCACCTACTGAAGGACTTCTTGGTTGCTTCTGAGTTTTGCAATCGTGAATAAAGCTGCTATATAGATGTATGTGCAGGTTTTTGTGTGGGCAAAAGGTTTCCACTCATTTGGGTAAATACCAGGGAGCACAATTGCTGGATTGTATGGTATGTATTATAAGAGTATGTTTAGTTTTATTAGAAACCCCGAAACTGTCTTCCAAAGTGGCTGTGCCATTTGCATTCCCAGGAACAATGAATGAGAGTTCCTGTTGCTCCACCTTCTCACCAGCATTTGGTGTTGCCGGTATTCTGGAGTTTGGCCATTCTAATAGGTGTGTAGTGGTATCTTGTTGTTTTTAAAATTAATTAATTAATAGAGGTATAATTGATTTACAACATTATATGTTTCAAGTGTACAGCATAGTGATTCAGGATTTTTAAAGGTTATAGTCTATTTATAGTTACTATAAAATATTAGCTATGTTCCCTGTGCTGTACAGTATATCCTTATAGCTTATTTATTTTACACGTAGTAGTTTGTATCTCTTAATCCCCTACGCCCCCATTGTGTTTTTAATTTGTATTTCTCTGATCACTTATGATGTGGTGCATCTTTTCATATGTTTATATGCCACCTGTATGTCTTATTTAGTGAGGTGTCCAGATCTTGGGCCTATTTTTTTAATTGGGTTGTTTGTTTGCTTATTGTTGAGTTTTAAGAGTTCTTTGTGTATTTTGAATAGCAGTCTTTTATCAGATATGTATTTTGCAAATATTTTCTCCCAGCCTATGATCTGTCATTTTATTCTCTTAAGCAATATTTACTTTTAAATAAACATCAGGCACTTTTGTTTGTGGACTATAATTTTTTAATTAATTGATTAGTGTCCTAAGATAAGAAATCTTGGTTGTGATGTAACCCACCAAATAAAATAAGGCAGAATCAATAAAATTTTAAATCAATAAATACTTCCAACTAAAACTAGTTACAAAAAGAACAAGGTTGAGTGCTTTAAGGTCTAAATTTATGTAGAACTCCCCTCTATGGAATATAATAAAAACCACATTTATTCAACTATTTTCTTCACTGCTTATATTGTTGAAACAATTTCTTTCCATTCCTTAGTATATTTCAGCCATGAATATTTTTTCTTAAATATTTAAAATTGAATCCCCTTCCATCACTCTATCCTCTTATCCCGCCTTTTTAAAAAGTGCTTATACTACCTGATACAATATGTGTACATATTTATTGATAGTCTTAACCCCACTTAGATTTCTTTATTGATTGTCATAACCTGTTCCATGAGAACAGAGATTTATTTTATTTTCTACTGTACCCTAAGTCCCTTGTATAGTGTCTGGCATCCAATAAATACTAAAGAAATATTTGTTGAATGAATGAAAAACTTACTTATATTTTAGTATGCAAAGCTTAAAAAAATTACTGCTGATTTCAGAGGTAGTTGTTATGGCCTTAATTTGTTATTATCCCCAAGATTGATTTTACAAAGACTTCTCACACCTCAAAAGGGCTTAAATCTCCGCTTAGTACTACTACTCAGAATTTCAAATTTCATATTCTGAGCAACAAGTTATGCTACCTTAATCGAGTATGCTAATTCTTAAGCCAACTATAGATTTTTGAGTGGTTGGTCAGTGGGTCTGTGTAGTATGTGATGTAATCCTTTACCATCATCAAGACCCAGCTTTAAAACAAATTTTGCCATGCAATATGAGTTTAAATGCAACATAGTTATGTTAATTATCTGTAAATTTCTTGATGGTTTGACCTAGAAATTTGAAATTGGTTAGTCCTAGGAATATGCCAGTCACAGGCAAAAGACTACAGGTTAGAGATTATCAAGGAAAGAATTAAGTAAAATGCATATGTCTTTTGATGTGAAGAAATTCTTTTATTTTCCAATTTTTTATGGTGGTAAAATACATATAAAATGTACTGTCTTAACCATTTTTAAGTGTACATGTCAGTGGTATTAAGTACATTTATATTATTGTGCGATTATTATCACTATTCATCTCCAGAACTCTTTTCACCTCCCCAAAATGAGACTCTGTACCCATTATGTAATAACTCCCCATTTCCTCCTACCCTTAGTCCCTGGAAACCACCATTTTACTGTCTCCATGACTTTGACTAAGAATCTCATGTAAGTGGAATCATACAATATTTATCTTTTTGTGACTAGCTTATTTCACTTAGCATAATGTCCCCAAGTTTCATCCATGTTGTAGCATAGGTCAGAATTTCCTTCCTTTTCAAAGCTGGATAATATTCTATTGTATGTACATACCACATTTGGCTTATCCATTCATTTGTTGATGGACACTGCAGTATTTTCTCCTAGTCTTTATCCAGATGATGGATGCTACCTTAACAATTGACATGAAGGGAATGACTTTCTCCTTCAGGGAAGCCCTTGTCCCTTTTAGGAGTGTGGTTCTATTCCTGTAGGTTTAAATAATATATCTTCATCAGAATATAACAAGGCCACATATCCATACAATAAATACAACTTTAGTGTTGTTTCCCTAAGAAACACACTTTGCTTTTCTTCAGCGTTCTTGGAAACACTGATAATAGGTTGTTTTTTTTTTAAACATCTTTATTGGAGTATAATTGCTTTACAATGGTGTGTTAGTTTCTGCTTTATAACAGAGTGAATCAGTCATACATATACATATGTTCCCATATCTCCTCCCTCTTGCGTCTCCCTCCCTCCCACCCTCCCTATCCCACCCCTCTAGGTGGTCACAAAGCACTGAGCTGATCTCCCTGTGCTATGTGGCTGCTTCCCCCTAGCTATCTATTTTAAGTTTGATAGTATATATATGTCCATGCCACTCTCTCGCTTTGTCAAAGATTACCCTTCCCCCTCCCCATATCCTCAAGTCCATTCTCTAGTAGGTCTGTGTCTTTATTCCTGTCTTACCCCTAGGTTCTTCATGACATATTTTTTTTTCTTAAATTCCATATATATGTGTTAGCATATGGTATTTGTCTTTCTCTTTCTTACTTACTTCACTCTATATGACAGACTCTAGGTCTATCCACCTCATTACAAATAGCTCAATTTCGTTTCTTTTTATGGCTGAGTAATATTCCATTGTATATATATGCCACATCTTCTTTATCCATTCATCCGATGATGGACACTTAGGTTGTTTCCATCTCCGGGCTATTATAAGTAGAGCTGCAGTGAACATTTTGGTACATGACTCTTTGAATTATGGTTTTCTCAGGATATATGCCCAGTAGTGGGATTGCTGGGTCATATGGTAGTTCCATTTGTAGTTTTTTAAGGAACCTCCATACTGTACTCCATATTGGCTGTACCAATTCACATTCCCACCAGCAGTACAAGAGTGTTCCCTTTTCTCCACACCCTCTCCAGCATTTATTGTTTCTAGATTTTTTGCTGATGGCCATTATGACCAGTGTGAGATGATATCTCATTGTAGTTTTGATTTGCATTTCTCTAATGATTAATGATGTTGGGCATTCTTTCATGTGTTTGTTGGCAGTCTGTATATCTTCTTTGGAGAAATATCTATTTAGGTCTTCTGCCCATTTTTGGATTGGGTTCTTTGTTTTTCTGTTATTGAGCTGCATGAGCTGCTTATAAATTTTGGAGATTAATCGTTTGTCTGTTGCTTCATTTGCAAATATATTCTCCCATTCTGAGGGTTGTCTTTTGGTCTTGTTTATGGTTTCCTTTGCTGTGCAAAAGCTTTGAAGTTTCATTAGGTCCCATTTGTTTATTTTTGTTTTTATTTCCGTTTCTCTAGGAGGTGGGTCAAAAAGGATTTTGCTGTGATTTATGTCAAAGAGTGTTCTGCCTATGTTTTCCTCTAAGAGTTTGATAGTTTCTGGCCTTACATTTAGGTCTTGAATCCATTTTGAGTTTATTTTTGTGTATGGTGTTAGGGAGTGATCTAATCTCATACTTTTACATGTACCTGTCCAGTTTTCCCAGCACCACTTATTGAAGAGGCTGTCCTTTCTCCACTGTACATTCCTGCCTCCTTTATCAAAGACAAGGTGACCATATGTACGTGGGTGTATCTGTGGGCTTTCTATCCTGTTCCATTGATCTATCTTTCTGTTTTTGTGCCAGTACCATACTGTCTTGATTACTGTAGCTTTGTAGTATAGTCTGAAGTCAGGGAGCCTGATTCCTCCAGCTCCATCTTTCATTCTCAAGATTGCTTTGGCTATTCGGGGTCTTTTATGTTTCCATACAAATTGTGAAATTTTTTGTTATAGTTGTGTAAAAAATGCCAGTGGTAGTTTGATAGGGATTGCATTGAATCTGTAGATTGCTTTGGGTAGTAGCGTCATTTTCACAATGTTGATCCTTCCAACCAAAAACATGAGATATCTCTCCATCTATTTGTATCATCTTTAATTTCTTTCATCGGTGTCTTATAATTTTCTGCTTACAGGTCATTTGTCTCCTTAGGTAGGTTTATTCCTAGATATTTTATTCTTTTTGTTGCAGTGGTAAATGGGAGTGTTTTCTTGATTTCACTTTTAGATTTTTCATCATTAGTGTAAAGGAACGCCAGAGATTTCTGTGCATTAATTTTGTATCCTGCTACTTTACCAAATTCATTGATTAGCTCTAGTAGTTTTCTGGTAGCATCTTTAGGATTCTCTATGTATAGTATCATGTCATCTGCAAACAGTGACAGCTTTACTTCTTCTTTTCCGATTTGGATTCCTTTTATTTCTTTTTCTTCTCTGATTGCCGTGGCTAGAACTTCCAAAACTATGTTGAATAAGAGTGGTGAGAGTGGGCAACCTTATCTTGTTCCTGTTCTTAGTGGAAATGGTTTCAGTTTTTCACCATTGAGGATGATGTTGGCTGTGGGTTTGTCATATATGGCCTTTATTATGTTGAGGAAAGTTCCCTCTATGCCTACTTTCTGGAGGGTTTTTATCATATATGGGTGTGGAATTTTGTCAGAAGCTTTCTCCACATCTATTGAGCTGATCATATGGTTTTTCTCCTTCATTTTGTTAATATGGTGTATCACGTTGATTGATTTGCGTATATTGAAGAATCCTTGCATTCCTGGAATAAACCCCACTTGATCATGGTGTATGATCCTTTTAATGTGCTGTTGGATTCTGTTTGCTAGTATTTTGTTGAGGATTTTTGCATCTATGTTCATCAGTGATATTGGCCTGTAGGTTTCTTTCTTTGTGACATCCTTGTCTGGTTTTGGTATCAGGGTGATGGTGGCCTCGTAGAATGAGTTTGGGAGTGTTCCTCCCTCTGCCTTATTTTGGAAGAGTTTGAGAAAGATAGTTGTTAGCTCTTCCCTAATGTTTGATAGAATTCGCCTGTGAAGCCATCTGGTCCTGGGCTTTTGTTTGTTGGAAGATTTTTATCACAGTTTCAATTTCAGTGCTTGCGATTGGTCTGCTCATATTTTCTATTTCTTCCTGATTCAGTGTTGGCAGGTTGTGAATTTCTAAGAATTTGTCCATTTCTTCCAGGTTTTCCATTTTATTGGCATAGAGTTGCTTGTAGTAATGTCTCATGATCTTTTGTATTTCTGCAGTGTCAGTTGTTACTTCTTTTTCATTTCTAACTCTATTGATTTGAGTCTTCTCCCTTTTTTTCTTGATGAGTTTGGCTAATGGTTTATCCATTTTGTTTATCTTCTCAAAGAACCAGCTTTTAGTTTTATTGATCTTTGCTATCGTTTCCTTTATTTCTTTTTCATTTTTTTCTGATCTGATCCTTATGGTTTCTTTCCTTCTGCTAAATTTGGGTTTTTTTTGTTCTTCTTTCTCTAATTGCTTTAGGTGCAAGGTTAGGTTGTTTGTTTGAAATGTTTCCTGTTTCTTAAGGTAGGATTGTATTGCTGTAAATTTCCCTCTTAGAACTGCTTTTTCTGCATCTTGTAGGTTTCAGGTCGTCTCGTCTCCATTGTCATTTGTTTCTAAGTATTTTTTTATTTTCTCTGATTTCGTCAGTGATCACTTCGTTATTAAGTAATGTATTATTCAGCCTCCAGGTGTTGGTATTTTTTACAGATCTTTTCCTGTAATTGATATATAGTCTCATGGCGTTGTGGTCGGAAAAGATACTTGATACAATTTCAATTTTCTTAAATTTACCAAGGCTTGATTTGTGACCCAAGATATGATCTATCCTGGAGAATGTTCCATGAGCACTTGAGAAAAATGTGTATTCTGTTGTTTTTGGATGGAATGTCCTATAAATATCAATGAAGTCCATCTTGTTTAATGTATCATTTAGAGCTTGTGTTTCCTTATTTATTTTCATTTTGGATGATCTGTCCATTGGTGAAAGTGGGGTGTTAAAGTCCCCTACTATGAATGTGTTACCGTCAATTTCCCCTTTTATGGCTGTTAGTATTTGCCTTATGTATTGAGGTGCTCCTATGTTGGGTGCATAAATATTTACAATTGTTATATCTTCTTCTTGGATCGATCCCTTGATCATTATGTAGTGTCCTTCTTTGTCTCTTCTATTAGTCTTTATTTTAAAGTCTATTTTGTCTGATATAAGTATTGCTACTCTAGCTTTCTTTTGGTTTCCATTTGCATGGAATATCTTTTTCCATCCCCTTACTTTCAGTCTGTATGTGTCTCTGGGTCTGAAATGGGTCTCTTGTAGACAGCATATATATGGGTCTTGTTTTTGTATCCATTCAGCCAATCTGTGTCTTGGTGGGAGCATTTACATTTAAGGTAATTATTAGTCCATTTACATTTAAGGTAATTATCGATATGTGTGTTCCTATTCCCATTTTCTGAATTGTTTTGGGTTTGTTATTGTAGGTCTTTTCCTTCTTTTGTGTTTCTTGCCTAGGGAAGTTCCTTTAGCATTTGTGGTAAAGCTGGTTTGTTCGTGTTGAACTCTCTCAGCTTTTGCTTGTCTGTAAAGGTTTTAATTTCTCCATCAAATCTGAATGAGATCCTTGCTGGGTAGAGTAATCTTGGTTGCAGGTTTTTCTCCTTCATCACTTTAAATATGTCCTGCCAGTCCCTTCTGGCTTGCACAGTTTCTGCTGAAAGATCAGCTGTTAACCTTATGGGGATTCCCTTGTGTGTTATTTGTTGTTTTTCCCTTGCTGCTTTTAATATGTTTTCTTTGTATTTAATTTTTGACAGTTTGATAAATATGTGTCTTGGCGTATTTCTCCTTGGATTTATCCTGTATGGGACTCTCTGTGCTTCCTGGACTTGATTAACTATTTCCTTTCCCATATTAGGGAAGTTTTCAACTATAATCTCTTCAAATATTTTCTCAGTCCCTTTCTTTTACTCTTCTTCTTCTGGAACCCCTATAATTTTAATGTTGGTGCGTTTAATGTTGTCCCAGAGGTCTCTGAGACTGTCCTCAGTTCTTTTCATTCTGTTTTCTTTATTCTGCTCTGCAGTATTTATTTCCACTATTTTATCTTCCAGGTCACTTATCCGTTCTTCTGCCTCAGTTATTCTGCTATTGATCCCATCTAGAGTATTTTTAATTTCATTTATTGTGTTGTTCTTCATTGCTTGTTTCATCTTTAGTTCTTCTAGGTCTTTGTTAAATGTTTCTTGCATTTTGTCTCTTCTATTTCCAAGATTTTGGATCATCTTTACTATCATTATTCTGAATTCTTTTTCAGGTAGACTGCCTATTTCCTCTTCATTTGTTAGGTCTGGTGGGTTTTTATCTTTCTCCTTCATCTGCTGTGTGTTTTTCTGTCTTCTCATTTTGCTTATCTTACTGTGTTTAGGGTCTCCTTTTTGCAGGCTGCAGGTTCGTAGTTCCCATTGTTTTTGGTGTCTGCCCCCAGTGGCTAAGGTTGGTTCAGTGGGTTGTGTAGGCTTCCTGGTGGAGGGGACTAGTGCCTGTGTTCTGGTGGATGAGGCTGGATCTTGTCTTTCTGGTGGGCAGGTCCACGTCTGGTGGTTTGTTTTGGGGTGTCTGTGGACTTATTATGATTTTAGGCAGCCTCTCTGCTAATGGGTGAGGTTGTATTCCTGTCTTGCTAGTTGTTTTACGTAGGGTGTCCAGCACTTTGGCTGCAGCACCAATAGCCTTTCATCCACATGGCTCAGAATAAAAGGGAGAAAATGTAGAAGGAAGGAAGGAAAGAAAGAAAGGAAGAAATAAAGAAAGAGGGAGGGAAGGAAGGAAGGAAGGAAGCAGGGAAAGAAGGAAGGAAAGAAAGAAAGAAAAAAGAAAAAGAGAAAGGAAAGAAAGAAAGAAAGAGAAAGAAGGGAAGGAGCGAGGGAGGAAGGAAGGAGGGAAGGAAGGAAAGAAAGAAAGAAGGAAAGAAGAAGATAAAGTAAAATAAAGTAAGATAATTTAAAATAAAGTTATTAAAATAAAAAATAATTATTAAGAAAAAAAATTTTTTTAAAGAAAGAAAAAAAAACGGACGGATAGAACCCCAGGACAAATGGTGGAAGCAAAGCTATACAGACAGAATCTCACACAGAAGCATACACATACACACTCACAAAAAGAGGAAAAGGGGGAAAAATCATAGATCTTGCTCTCGAAGCCCACCTCCTCAATGTGGGATGACTCGTTGTCTATTCATGTATTCCACAGATGCAGGGTACATCAGGTTGATTGTGGAGCTTTAATGCGCTGCTTCTGAGGCTGCTGGGAGAGATTTCCCTTTCTCTTCTTTGTTCCGCGCAGCTCTCGGGGCTCAGCTTTGGGTTTGGCCCCGCCTCTGCGTGTAGGTCGCCGGAGGGCGTCTGTTCTTCGCTCAGACAGGACGGGGTTAAAGGAGCATTTGCTTCTGGGGCTCTGGCTTACTCAGGTGGGGGCGGGGGGGGGGCGGGAGGGAGGGGTATGGATGCGGGGCGGGCCTGCGGTGGCAGAGGCCGGCGTGACGTTGCACCAGCCTGAGGCACACCATGTGTTCTCCAGGGGAAGTTGTCCCTGGATCCTGGGACCCTGGCAGTGGCGGGCTGCACAGGCTCCCCGGAAGGGGGGTTTGGTTAGTGACCTGTGCTCACACACAGGTGTCTTGTTGGCGGCAGCAGCAGCCTTAGCGTCTCATGCCCGTCTCTGGGGTTCGCGCTCTTAGCCGCGGCTTGCGCCCGTCTCTGGAGCTCCTTTAAGCAGCGCTCTTAATTCCCTCTTCTCGCACACCAGGAAACAAAGAGGGAAGAAAAAGTCTCTTGCCTCTTCGGCAGGTCCAGACTTTTCCCCGGACTCCCTCCCGGCTAGCCATGGTGCACTAACCCTCTGCAGGCTGTCTTCACGCCGCCAACCCCAGTCCTCTCCCTGCGCTCCGACCGACCGAAGCCCGAGCCTCAGCTCCCAGCCCCGCCTGCCCCGGCAGGTGAGCAGACAAGCCTCTCGGGCTGGTGACTGCCGGTCGGCACCGATCCTCTGTGCGGGAATGTCTCCGCTTTGCCCACCGCACCCCTGTTGCTGTGTTCTTCTCCGCGGCTCCGAAGCTTCCCCCTCCGCCACCCGCAGTCTCCGCCCGCGAAGGGGCTTCCTAGTGTGTGGAAACCTTTCCTCCTTCACAGCTCCCTCCCACTGGTGCAGGTCCCGTCCCTTTCCTTTTGTCTCTGTTTATTCTTTTTTCTTTTGCCCTACCCAGGTACGTGGGGGACTTTCTTGCCTTTTGGGAGGTCTGAGGCCTTCTGCCAGCATTCAGTAGGTGTTCTGTAGGAGTTGTTCTATGTGTAGATGTATTTCTGATGTATCTGTGGAGAGGAAGGTGATCTCCGTGTCTTACTCTTCCGTCATCTTTCCCTCGTCCTCCATTATCTTTTAAGAAGCATATAGAGGAGGCATTTGAAAGGGATGAGTGAAACAATATAAACTTTAGTGAGGGTTTTCATGGCTTTTATGTTTTTTTCTTTTATTCTCTAACTCTGTTGAAAGTGTGAGTGAGGGCCTGGAGGAAACCTTGCTTAGGAGAAGATAATCAAATCCAGGTTCTTGCTTTCCTTTGAATGCTTATTCCAGAGTAATAGAATGTTATTATCTGGAAGTGATATTAAAGATGATTCAGTCCACTCGTCACTTTTTATGGATGAGAGAATTGAGGTCTGGAGAGATTCAGAGGTCTTTCCAGGGACCCATATTAGTTGGTAGAGGGTTAGACTAAAATTTTGGTTTCCATTTCTAGTCTGTTTTTCCACAATTCTTTTTTCCATTACAGGACTGAATTTCTCATGGATCTTGCCAGTTTTGCCTAGTTGACCAATCTGAGCGAATAGGAGCAGTTAACATTTCTAGCATACTATGTTGCATATAAATGTTTCTAGCAACATTTCTAGCATATACTTTTAAAAGGAGAATGTCCTTTTAATTTCACTGAGACTTTCCAGAAATAAAGGCAGAGACTTTTTAAAAAAGTGGCTTATTATTATTATGTAATTTTATTGAAGTATAGTTGATTTACAGTGTTGTGTTTAATTTCTGCTGTACAGCAAAGTGACTCAGTTATATGTATTCTTTTTCCTATTCTTTTCCATTATGGGTTATCACAGGATATTGAATGTAATTCCCTGTGCTATACAGGAGGACCTTGTTGTTTATTAAAAGGTGGCTTACTATTATTGTCTAATAAATATGTATTCAGGGCCTTAACTCCCCCTGGTACTGATTGCAGTGTTGGTTCTCCTCTGTTTGTAGGCTCTTAGAGGAGTCAGATAGAACCAACCTTGATAACCATAGAAAACCTAGAGGATTTTCAAGTAAATTTTATTATATTCTCCTATGGCTAGATTGAAGTTATGAAGAAGTTAGGAGAAGACTGCAGTGTGTATTTGACATGTAATTTTTGTAAGAGAGTAAAAAGTATTGAAGTATTTTAAGGCAGTTTGGACTTGCTGTTTTATCTGCTGATCAAAGGCCTGTTGTAAATTTTTTGTTCCTTTTTAAACCATTTCAAATTCTTGTTGGAAGTATGTGATAACTTAATCTTATCACTGCTTTCTTCCCTTTTGGCCCCATGAAATGAAAATGAAAAGAAATTGTGTATTTTCTTTAACACTATAGATGATTATAGCTAACATTTATTGATTACTTACTGAGTGTCAGGTACTGTGCTAAGGTTTTTATATGTATTTAAAAATTCTCATACGTCTCTATGGGACATACAGTTATTATTACCTGTATTTTATAGATGATATTGAAACACGAAGAACTTGTTCAACATTACATAGGTAGTAAGAAGTAAAATATGGATTCAAACCTAGACAGTTTTTTTAAAACTCCATTCCATTCCCTCTCAACATTAAAAGGTATTACAGAGACCCAATTATAAAGGGCTCAGAGCTTATTGAACAAAATAAGGGGAGGCCATTCACATTACAAGATGATCTAATGAAGGACTTCTTTTAAAAAGTAAGTTTCCAGGGTGTGTCATGTGTTCTCCGGTCAAAAACCCAGAGAGAGCCATCTCATTATATGGGGAGTTTGGTCATCTAGTTTTGCCATCTGTTGAGTTATAGGGCTACCCTTGGATCAGTGAGCTATCCCTGATCCTGCCATTGTCCTATCTTTGCAAAGAATAGCCCAGCATTGCCCACGGTGGATAAAGCTGTTGAGCTGAAAGAGTTGGTTGGGGATGGTAGGTCATGATAGACATATAGGCAACTCCTCTGAGTATCTAAATGGTTATTCAATTTATGTGCAGCCTTTAGGAGTATATCTATTATATAAAACAAGGACCATAGATGTTAGTTTCAAAATCTGTACATTATAGTTTGAGTAGTTATTTGATCTCTTTCATAATTCTTTGGGAGGTAGTTATGACAGAGCCTCAAATCCATCTTTAATGCTTTGAGGATATTTATGTGCTTAATAAGTGATCTTGAGTATCCTGTAGTTGTGTTTTAGATTGCATCATCATGTGACCTAGTCTTAGATTATCAATTCCATTTTAAGCATATTGTCAAAGCTGAAGTGGAAACAGTTTTTTTTTTTTAAAGGATCTCAAATGGATGGGTAGAATAATTCTTTATCATACCTCCTGTTTCTTTCAAATAATTTTCTTTTATAAAGAAAATGTAATGCTTGCGTTACGCATACTATTTAGTTACTCTTATGGATAAACTTGTAAAAGCAGTGGTTTAAAAAGTTTATTGTAAACCAATTATACTTCAATAAAAAAATAAAACAAAAAAAAGTTTATTTCTACACCAGGGGTGTGCAGTTATCTGGGTGGGGAGAGTTCTATGTTTGTGCTTTTCTTAGAGCTTTATTTAATTCACAGCCCAAAGTGATCACCATGTGATTAGAAATGTCTCAGTGTTAGTACTTGCTGCTAGATATTTTCCTATTCTAGTTTTATGTTTTTATTTTTAGTTAACTCTTTTGTGAGTTGATCCGTGATGCATGAATAGATAAAAGAATGAAGTTGTTATTATTAAAAATAAAGTGACCCTAACAAAAAGGTCCTACTGTCTAGCACAGGGAACTATATTCAATATCCTGTGATAAACCATAATGGAAAAGAATAGGAAAAAGAATATATATGTAACTGAATCACTTTGCTGTACAGCAGAAATTAACACAGCATTGTAAGTCAACTATACTTTAATAAAATTTAAAAAAATAAAGTGACTCTTTCCCTGAAATCTGGGCTTATTCAGTTTCTTAGGGTACAGCCAAGCAGACCTAAGTCCTAAAAATTATTTTCTTGTATGTAGCTCATGTATGAAAACACGTTTTCATCCATGCTCTTGTATTTGATATTCATAGTAAGGAGTCAGTAAACTTTTTCCATAAAGGACCAGATAGTAGTAAATATTTTAAGCTTTGTAGGCCATATAGTCTCTCTTCCGACTACTCAACTCTGCCACTAGGGCGTGCAAGCTGACATAGGCAATGTGTAAATGGATGAGCTTGACCGTGTTTCCATAAAACTTTATTTATGGACACTGGAATTTGAATTTAATATGGTTTTCATGGGTCATTAAATATTATTTTTCTTTTTTTTTTTCAGCCAGTTAAAAATGCAAGAACCATTTTTAGCTCATGGGCTATGTGAAAGCAGGTTACGGGCCAGATTGCCTGACAGGTTGTCATTTGCTGACCCCTGCTTATAATAATCCTGTGAGACTTAGCTGACTGCTTTCTGGTTTTTTTGCCCTTTATTTTACCATCTTTTAACATTATTTTATATTATTCTTATTTTTACTACTTAATCATGTTTTCTTTCATTGTTAATGTGTGTGTAACTTTTAAAATTTAATAATTTTAATTAACATTTTAAGCTATGGAGTGTAGGGTCTATAATATTGTCATCTTTAATGCCTTGCACATTTATAAAAATTATATGCTCAATAAATATATATTTTTTAATACATATATTTATTTATTTTTGGCTGCGTTCGGTTTTTGTTGCCGCGCGTGGTCTTTTCTCTAGTTGCGGTGAGCGAGGGCAACTCTTCATTGTGGTGTGCAGGCTTCTCACTGGTGGAGCGCGGGCTCTAGGCGTGCAGGCCTAGTTGTGGCTCGCGGGCTCTAGAGCGCAGGCTCGGTAGTTGTGGCACACGGACTTAGTTGCTCCGTGGCATGTGGGATCTTCCTGGACCAGGGCTCGAACCTGTGTCCTGTGCGTTGGCAGGCGGATTCTTAACCACTGTGCCACCAGGGAAGCCCATATGCTCAATAAATATTTGAGAGAGTTGGAAAGGAATAATATCTGTCTTTAACTATTTGAAGGATTGTTGTGTAGATTGTTTTACTTATTGATTTATGTATTAAAAATGTGTTCCAGAATGGTTGTCTTGCATAATGAGTAGACACAATAGGGAGGCAAAACTCACCTCAGAATGCAGGGATGAGAAAGGAGAGAAAGAAGCTCCTATTGATTGTGTTCTTTGTGTTGTAGTACATATATACTGTAGTCAGTGACACGTAGTCCCTCATTTAACCTTTACAACTCTTTTAAATAGGTATTTGTTTACTCAGTTCACAGATGAAGAAACTTAGATAAAATACTTTAGCCTTAGATAAGTGAGTGGTGAGACAGAATTTGAACTGAGACCATGTTCTGTCCATATACTTTTCTTTTTATACCAAGGAATGTTCAACAGTTAACCAGGCTGCTTTAGACACTAGGTACTTACTTATTGCTACAAGTTTTCACACACATCTTAGATGACCAAGGACAGAGATTTTTTTTTAGAGAAGGTGAAATGTTGAATTGAAGAACCTCTGTGATAAACTTTCAGATTCTCAATATGTGATTACAGTGAGCTTTATTTTGAAATGGTAGGCAAAACACATTTTACCTGTTAATTTTATACACAAACTCTTACCTCTCTCTTTTAAAAAACTATTTATTTATTTATTTGGCTGTGTCAGGTCTTTGTTGAGGTGTGCAGGCAGGCTCTAGAGTGTGCGGGCTCAGTAGTTGAGGCACGTGGGCTCTAGAGTGCATGGGCTTAGGTGCCCCACAACGTGTGGGATCTTAGCTCCTCTACCAGGGATTGAACCTGCGTCCCCTGTATTGGAAGGTGGATTCTTAACCACTAAACCACCAGGGAAGTCCCTCTTACCTCTCTTTAAAGAAAGGTGTTTAAAAGTGTTTTACAAATAAATTCGTAGTATTGCACAGTGAAATAAGATTGAGGAATGTACATGAAGTTTCTATTAAACTATATGTTTAGTAGACACCAATGATTAAATCAAATCTTAAGCTGATCGTTTCAACTCATTTTCTTGAAGTTGAAGATTGAGTCAAGCTAAATTAAATGCAGGTTAAAAGTATAAATGGAGAGGTTTTAAATGGTTATAAATGGAGAGGGAATTCCCTGGTGGTCCGGTGGTTAGGACTCCATGCTTCCACTGCTGGGGTCCTGGGTTCGATCCCTGGTCAGGGAACTAAGATCCCGCAAGACGTGCGGCGTGGCCAACAACAAAAGAAGTATAAATGAAGAAAGTTTCTGAAACTGTGGAGTTTCTTTCTTGACGCGGCAAACATTTTGAGTCTCTGTACTGCTACCAGGAGCTCGTAATAGTGAGAGAAGTGGACAGGGATAGAGCTTCTAAGAGGACCCACTTCCTAGGAAGGTGATGTCTGAACTTATTTCTTTTCCCCCTTTATTAGCTTTAAAAATTATTTAAAAACACATAGTCATTGAAAATATTAAAACAATCTAGAAGTATAAATCGTAAGAAGTGTAAATCCTTATTTTCACTTTCTGCCCTCTGATCCTCATTCTTCAAAGTTATAGTTAGCAGATTGGTAAATATGCTTCCAGATTTTTTCTTATGCATATACGAATAGGCTCCCCACTCCACCCCCCCAAAAAAACTGGGCTCACACTATATGTAATTTTGTAACTTGCTTTTCCTCCCTTGTGATGGTCTGTAATGTATATGTTTCCATCTCAGTAGAGACAGATTAATCTCATTTAAAAACCTGCTGCTTCACATAATAGGATGGAGTACCATCATTTATTTACATTATTTCTCATTGCTGGACATGTAGGTTTTAAACCTATTTACAAAAAATAGATATCCTTGTACTAATATATTTGTTTTCTTTTGTGAATTAAGTTTTAAATGATGAGTAACATAGAGTCAGGTGAAGAGAATGAGGATTAATGTGAAGGGGAAATGTTTTCTAGGCTAAGGGAACAATGTGTACTTTGAAAACACTGCTGAAGAAAATGACAAACTTTTAGTTAGGGGAGAAGCATTTCTCTTTCTATGCTGTGGAAGTATAGCACCTCTTGTTTTCTTAACTGTGCTAGAGTATCTCATTTTGTGGAATCGGCATTTCTTTACTGAATAATTTATGGTTACATAATTTTCTCATTTTGGAGATTAAAATTTTTTTTCAATAAATGTTACCAGGTAGAGAAGTAGAACCACAAGCTGATAAAAATGGTATTCAAGAGGTCACACAGAGGTTCTGTGGGTAGTTTTGGGAATAGAGCTCATATCTTAGCTATTTTTCTCTTCTTAACAGTGTCTAACTGAGAATTCTTTCCCAGAGTTCAAACTAGCTTTTTGGGTGGCTAGTCCCCCACTGTTATCCAATTGAAACAAATTTCGGTTGATTCAAAAAACAGGTATTGCAAAGTTGCTAGTTTATCAAGTAGTTATCTTAAAATGGATAGATAGATGGCTTAAAGTAGATGAATAACATTTTTTACTCCTAAGTATAAAATATCGTTATCCTTAAAAAGTTTTAGTTGCTGCTGTTTTGTTCCAAATTTCCAATTTTGGAATGTTGCCCTATAGGGCATATCAAGTACTACTTAGTGTTAGAATTTTATCATTCCCCTGACAAGGAAGAGAATCTGCTGATTTCTTTAAAAATACATAGGAAACAAAACGCGGTCTTAAACAAGGGTCATAACATCTTTCTGAACTGTTTCTAAAAGTAAAAGCCTTTATTTTTGGTTACCAAGGATGCTTTGCTGTTTGGTTACATGTGCTTTGTTGAATAGAAATATAAGTCTTTGTAAGGCTCAACTTTCAAAATTTCTTACTTGTTTTTAAAAACATATGCTTAATAGTTCTAATTAGTGTTATTAATTTGAATAACATGAATGCGTTCAGTAAATTAGCCTAATGTGTTCTCTCATTACCTTAAACAATAATTGTATTATGTGTTGTAATACATGGTTATGAAGTATTCATACTTTGTTCTAAGGGAGTTATTACTTTATGTGAAGTGTAATCTTTTAGCATTCATATCTATTTTTTTACTTGGAGTTATTTTTCAAGAGTAAAGTATATGTTTAAACACAAAGTAACTTACTTTATGTTTAATTTTTCAAGGGCTGCTTTGGAAGAAGTAGAAGGAGATGTGGCAGAATTGGAACTGAAACTTGATAAGGTAAATTTTACTTTAACTTTTTAAAACATTAATTCTTGTTTTGCATAATGATTTGTTCCTGTAACACTAGATGGTTCAAGTGACTTTTATCTCCGTGAGGGTAAATGCTAATATTATCCCAATATTATGAAGAAGTTGAGGCTAGAGACATTAAGTAGTTTGTTGAAAATTTAATCTAAGTGCCAGAGCAAGAATCTGAACCATCTCTGACTAGGCATCTTTTATATTGTTGGATGGTTGTTTCCTTCTCCATCAAAAAGATTGCAGTCTTTTTTGATGCTTAATGGATATCATATGTAACCTAACCACTCTTGTTTATACATTTGGGTGAGGCCATGTTCAAATATAAAATTTTAAATACTCCTTCCATTTTTTAAAGCTAATGCCAGAAATGCTGAATATGTATTTAATAATTGATATTAAATGGTCATATTCTATGCAAGGGTAAATGTAGATTGATTCCTATCTTCTGTATTAATTATTGATAATCTTTTTTTTTTTTGGCCTCTACCCAAGAAATGTTATCTGCTGTATAACAGTGAAATATGAGAATGAGTAAGACATGGCTTCTGATCTTAAGTAACCGTTGTTCATTGTTAAAATTTTTGGAGATAAATGTGTATATTTGAATACCTTCTCTGAAAATAATTTCCTATTTATGTAATTATTATTATAAATGGAATTATTATGTAAAGCAGTGCTTCTCAAACCTTACTGTGCATAGGACTATGTGGGATTCTGGTGAAAATATGGATCTAGATTCAGTAAGTCTTGGTATCTGAGAGTCTGTGTTTCTAACCAGATTTTAGGTGATACCAATGCTGTTGTTCCATAGACTGCATTTTGAATAACAAGGATATAATATATATTAACTAGACTGATGGTTTTCAAATGTTTTGAAATCATGAAATATATGTATATAATGTAAATAGTATAGAAACTGTATAAAGCAGTAGTTATTAGTTATATATGTAAAACAAAATAATTTTAGAAAATGTTTAGTAGTAAGTTATTTTTGTGCAGTACTCTGTAGTTTTCAAAGCACTTTGATATACAGTATGTTTTTGGATTTTTACAATAATCCTGTGAGGTGGGTAGGACAAGTGGATTATTTCCATTTTATAGATGAGGGTCCCACAGCCCACAAAGTGAAGAGGACTTGCTTCAAATCACAGAGTTAGGAAAGGCAGAACCAGGGTTAGAATCCATCTGTTTTATTCTTAGTTCAGTGCTCTTCTTGTGCACCACTGTACTCCTGGATCCATGTTGAGGGAGCACATGCCACTTGGAAATTTTCTGAGGAACACTAGCAAGCTTCCAGGCAAGTGTTTTTAAAAACTAATGTTAGAATTTTTTGTAAGGATATTATTTTCAAGAACTTTATTTTCTATTTAAAATTATATATATGGGATCATTGTTGTTGTTGTTGTTATTATTATTTTCCCCTGAGGTATTACATTTATTTTTAAGGACTCTGTGAAACAAAGTTTTTAAACCCTTAAGGTAGGCAACAGAAGATGTAGTTTTGATTTTCTGGTAGGTTTATAAGAGAGTATATAAAAGGAGAAGGCTTTTCAAAGAATCACAGAATAGTACAATAAGGATATCTATTCTCTTTGGGCAGAACTTCATCTAAATCAAACAAAACACTTGTGTCGGGGGGACCTCAAAATTTAAAGTACCTAAACAGAATCCTCTTACAGTATTTTTGTTAATGATTTGCTTTTATGAGCAGCTATCTCCCCCCGCCCCCTTATATCATTTGGTTGCAGTTGAGAGACTGGTAGAATCTTAAAACCAAAAGATTCAAATCTAAACCAAGTTGTCGCAGTATTGGCATTCAGTACTAAGAACCCTAAATCCTTCCTAGAGTCCATATTACCCAAAGGGCTACTCAGGTTATCATGGAAGCTTTGGCATCTTTTAAAATATCATCTTCCACCCAAATAGAATTTCCATAGTTACTTTTATTTCTCTAGTTTAAGATCTTGATCCCTTATACAATGTCCCTTTCCCAAATTCTTAAGCTATTACTGATCATTTTTACTTTAGAATTATGAGGAGTTACAATTAAAGAAGAGAGCCTGTGAGGAGCAAGAAATGGTTGTTATTGAAGGAGGTGGCATTGAAGGACTTGTGGAGGGGAGGGGTTGCCTAAAACTAGTTTACTGATTTCATAACTTTGTGCAGGACCAGTTGTACCTGTAGTATTGCAAATCATGGCAGCAACAGGTTTAACTAGCTTGATGACCTAGCTTATATTTATTTTGCTTATAATGTATGCCACCAGTAGTTACACTCTTTCTGATGAGTAATGCTCCATGAATGGATGGCATTATTCGACTAGGTCCAATTATTTATTCATTCTGCCAGGTATTCTGGCATTGGCAATACACAGAGCATCATAGTGGCCATCTAGATATAATTTCTGTATCTATTGCATCTTCTCACTGGAATGCTTGTTCCTTGTTTGTTAAGCAGATACCCTTTAAATCACAGCTCAGGTACTACCAAACTTAGGTTCTTTTTCAGGTATTGCATTATTTCTTGCATTTTTACATTTTAAAATTGTATTGCCATTTAAATTATTATAATATTATTGTAATTTTTGGTTTGTAGCATAGTCTAGTAATTAAGAGCACAAAGCCTGGAGCAAGGCTTTACCACTTACTAAGCTGTATGGCCTTGGGCAAGTTCCTAAACCTTCCTATGTCTCAGTTTCTTCATCTCCAAAATGGGGAAAATAAGAGTATCTATTATAAGGTTATTATGTGAATGAGATGTGTTAATACATGTTAAGTGCTTTGACACATGATAAGTTCTAAATAAATGTTAATGATGGTGGTGTCTTTTCAACAGACTCTTAGATCTCCTTGAAGACAGATTGTCTTTAACAGGGAAAAAGCCCTCATTTTACTCTTAGGTAAAAATCTTCCCTCTTTGTAGGCTTATGTTATTTAGTATAGCTGTCATCACTGTCATCTAATAAGGACTCTGACAGCTGGCAAAGTATCTATCTGTCTATCACCCAGTCAATCCTTCCACCTGAGTAGCTGCAGTGTATATGTGCTTCAGCTATATGACAATTTCATCTTCCCTCCAACGCCTGCGATAGTGACCTTTATTCTAATTCTTATACCTGTTTTCCTGGCCATATGCTGTGTCTTTTTGCTCAGAGTCGTAATCTCTGAAACTGTGGAATGCTCATTGATATCTTACTTTCTGATGTGAGTCTCCAGTCTTTCCAGTTCTCATCTTGGACTCCTCCTGCTTCTGTTTTTCAAGCTTATCTAAATCTCTAGTCTTTCAGTCTATCTGCTTCCAGTGTTTCAGATCCCTTTTTTATTCACTATATATTTTTTAAAATAATTTTTTTAATTGAGATAAAATTCACCTAACATAAAACCCACCATTTTAAAGTGTACAACTCAGTGGTTTTTAGCATATTCACAATGTGAATGTACTACTTAATTCCATTACCCTGATAAGAAACTCTGTACCTGTTTGTAGTCAATTCCAATTTCCCTCTCCCTACATCCTCTGGCAACCACTAATTTACTTGCTGTCTCTGTGGATTTGCCTGTTCTGGACATTTCATATAAATGGAATCATACAGTATTTGACCTTTTGTGACTGGCTTCTTTCACTTAGCATAATGTTTTTAAAGTTCATCCGTCTATGTTGTAGCATCGCCAGTATTTCCCTTTTTATGGCTGAATAATATGCCATTGTATGGATATACCATATGTTGTTTATCCATTCATCAGTTGATGGACATTTGGGTTGTTTCCACTTTTTGACTATTATGTATAATACTGCTGTGAACCCTTCCAGTCTACTCTTAACTTATCACATCATTATTTCTCTTATGGAGACCTTCATTTCCTTTCCATAACACCTACTCTGCAGAATTCTGACTATATTTGTCTAACCATCTATATCCTCTGTCCCTTATCTGGGCTATAAAGCCCTACAGGAGAAGTTACACAACTGTTTGGTGAAACTAATTGGTGGAGCTACACATACCTGGGATTCATGATGCAAAGCAATTTTTCTGACACTCAATCAGGTTATCTTACTATCTTTAGCATCTCTTATATTTCACTGTTTTCTCAAGATTCACCACCTTGCTCTTCATTCTTAGTAGAGGAACTTGTCTCTTACTTCCTTTTGGTGGGAACACCTTTATTTCTTGCTTTTAATCTAGAAACTTAACAGAATCTGTCCTTATTCCATTTTTTTTTCCCATTTGAGTGATAAAAATATCCCCTTTCCTATGTAATTCCAAACTCTAACTTCTCAGGACTTTGCTTTAGCCATCTCTCTCCTTTTCCATCTCTACCACCTCATTATTTTAAGTAAACAAAAACGTTTGTTTCTCTTGAATCAAAACAAAACAAAACAAGAGGAAAATCTCACCTCTGACAAGGAATTGCAAATCTTTATCAAGTATTACCATGTGCCAGTAACAGTTTGTGCTAAGATCTTTAAGTGCATTATCTTAACTCTTATAGTAACCCTCTATGGTTTGATACCATTGTCATTGTATCATACAGAAGAACCTGAAGCTTCTTGAGGTTGAGGTCTCTCCGAATCACTTAGAGCATTAAGTTTGGTGGCAGAATTTGAACCTAAGCCAACTGAGCCTATAAACCTGTTTTTAACCATAATGTTCTACTACCAACCTGTCTGTTTGTTTCTGTTTTTATGGAAACTTTCAATTTAATCATTTTTGAATTATTTAATTTGTTGAATAAGCAATATCACACATGTGGTACAAAATTCAAAGGTACAAAAGTGTACCTAGTGAAAAATTAGTCATCATCTAATCTGTATCCCAGAGGAGTACACTGACCTAGTTTCTTGTGTGGTCTTCCAGAAATCTCTTAAGCATGTGAAAGATTATATGTATTTGTACTCTTCTCTCCCCACTCCAACAAAGATATTAGCGTTGTTCTAATTTTGCTTTCTTAAAATATATAATTTAGATTTTGTTCCTTATTATTAATTACAGAGCTGCCCCATTCTTTTTAATGGCTGATTGTATCTAATTGTGCAAATATATCTGTATGATACATTTCTAAAAGTGAAATTACTACATTAGAGGGCATGTATGTTTAAAATTTTTATAGCTCTTGCTTAGTTGCCTTTCATAGAAATTGTACCAGTTTACATTCCCACCAGCAGTGTGTGAGAGTGCCTATTTCCCCATACCTACCTTCTCTAAAACAGCGTGTTATCACATTTTTTGACCTTTGCTCTTCTATAAAAAATAGTAATTTACCTTTCTTTTATTATGAGTGAGGTTGAATTTCTTTTCATGGACATAGGTATATTTGAATTTTCTTTTCTGGGAATTACCTGTACATGTCTGTCAGCCATTGTTTTTCTAGTGGCTGGTTGGATTTTCAAAAATGAGTTGTATACCCTTTCTTGTGGTAGGGAAATTAGTCCCTTGTGATTTGTTGCTAATATTGTTTTCCAGTATTGTCATTTGTCTTTTGACTAAGTTTTTTTTTCCCCTTATCTAAATGTTTTATTGTTACGTATTTGAATTGATTAGTTTCTTCTATGGCTTTTGAGTTTTGCATCCTTTTCAGAAAGACTTTTCCTACTTTGAGATTATAAAAAATACCACCTCCTGTTTTCTCCTGGTTTTCTGATTTAATGTTTTATGTTTAAATATTTATTCCATCTGAAATTAATTTGGGGGTTTGGAATACAACTTAGTTTCTTTTTTTAGATGGCTTTAGATGGCTATCCAGTGTCCTTGTGTCATTTATTGGATAATTTTTTACCCCCCTGGCTGGAGTGTGTATCTGCTTCTTCACTCTGTATTCTCTTCCATTAACCAATTTGTCTGTTCACATCCATTACCAGACTTTTAATTACTGCACCTGTATATTTTAATATGGGGCTAATGTCCCCACCTCATTACTCTTTCAATTTTTTTTGATGCTCTTCTTGCATGTTGGTTACCCATATGAATTTTAGAATTAGTTTTTTTGGTTGTTAAGATACCTTTTTTTTTTTTTTTTTGAAATAGCAAACTGTTTGAAGGACTAGTCTCTGCCAGCATTTCTCATAGTGGGTTTTGTGGAACATTGGTCCTATGAGGATGCTTCCTCTAAAGAGAATTCAATCAATGTCAGATAATTTTGAGAAATGCTACCTATTACATACTTCCTCTCTAGGATTCATAATACACATTAATATATCAAAAGCTCTTACAAATTTAGTAATAAAGAAATCTGTTTAACTTGACAAAATGAGTTTCCCAGACTTACTTGATCACAGAATCCTTATTTTGGTATTGAATGTTCCCCTGGGATATTCTATAGAATATATATTGGCAAAGAATTGACCTCTCATTATGTCTTCTTCATCTGCAGTTCATAACTCACTGTAATCTGGCTACAGCCCCCCAGTTTTTCTTAAAACTATCCTTGCTAGGGATGCTGGTGACTGTCACCAAACTCAACAAAGTTTTTTTAAGAGTTTTTAAAACTTGACCTTTATGGATTTTCAACCTATTCATCATCCATCTTTTGATACTTTGTTCTTTCTTGACTTTGATGAAATTAATCTGTTGCTTTTCCTCCTACCTTTCCCTTTTCCTTTTTAGTCTCCTTTGTGGGGTCCTCACTGTACACACTGTGACCCCTGCTTTTTATCTAGGCTGTAGCATTGTAGCACTGATACTTTATTTGCTGCTGACTCCTGTGTGTGTATCTACAGTACACTTCTCTTTTTTGAGCTTTAAATATCTATTTTCACTTGGGTTTGATAGACTTTCCACTTGGCTTATTTCACAGACCCATCTAGCTCAGGCCTACCTCACAGGCCCAATGCTGTTAAAACAAGTCTTTGCTGGACAGTATAGTGTCTTTGTGCAAATTAGCATCTTGTAGCAGATATAGCCCTCAGCAAGCAGAGCTTAGGCTGGATTTCATCCCCTGTTTTTCCCTTTGGTAGGACACTATCTGCATAATTGTACTTCGGTGCTCAACTAACTTCTAAATTTGTCTCCTCTCTTCTCTCCCTGCTTACTGCCTTAATTCAGGCTCTCTTAGTTTTTGGTCTAATCTCCTTATCTTTATTCTTTCCACTTCCGTATCTTACTTTTTCTTCTTTTAGGTCATCATTCTAAAATGGAACTCTGGTCAACTCACCCATTCGATGTCTTTATTGTTTTCCATTTCCTTTCGTATAAAATGTGAACACCTTAGCTTTGCACACAAGGCTATTCCTGATCGGGCCCTTGTATACATTTTCACACTGTGCTAAGCTACTTAGTGCCCCTGGTTTGCCCTGCCATCTAAGCTTCAGGGCCTTAGAACATGCTTTTCCTAGAGAAGTGTCTTCTTATTACCCTTATCTGATTGGCTAATTCCTGTTGGTGTTCAGGGCTTTTCTCAAGTGTTACCTTTTCCAGGAACCCTTCCTTGATCCCCATAGCCCTCATTACACATTCCTCCTTTGTTCCCTCTTGCATGATTTTGATGAGCATAGCAGTTGTACTTGTGCTAAATAGAATTTATCTGCTTTTTGAATGGTTAGAATTAGAACAGAGATTATGTTTTTCACTTCTGTTCCTCCGGGTCCCAGGGTAACAGTTTTAAATTACACTCCTGAGATCCTTGAGCTGTCTTCTGAAGTTTTCCTGAGCTCTTTATCCTCTTCTTGGGGGCCCCTCTTCCCACCCTCTCATTACCCTTCCTTCATCTAGAGCAGCTCCACTTTTATCTTTTTTAATATTAGATTTTCACCCAAGTTTTTGTTTACTTAAAGAAAATGTTCTGTATCTGAGTGAACTGAAGAAAGAAACAAGGAAGGGATAGAAAAAAAAAGAAAAGGAATGAAAGGGAAAAAGAGAAAGATGAAAAAAAGAAAGAAGAAAGGAGGGGACAGGAGAAGAGAGAGAAGCTCTGTTCTAAGATTTAGCACAATGCCTAGATGGTAGGCATTAGAAAAATATGGTTGATTAAGCAATTCTGCTTTGATAGTCTGATATTAAAATGACCAGCATGACTAACCCACCATACCAGTTTACTTCCCTTTCCTCCACCATACCATAGTTGTGTTTTTAAAAAATCTTTTATCATACTGCTTGCTCTGCCTGAAGTTTCCTTTCCTTCCTTCCAAGGGGTGCTTAATACATTTTTATGGGGTTAATTTATGGGATTGAATTTAACTTGATAAAATGATTGGTTGTTGTTGTTATCAGACAGCCTCTGCATCCTGAAAGGTCAACTTCTTTTGGTACAGTTCTCTTGTGAATTTACTTTTTAAGCCAAAGGAAAAAAAGCAATTTTCATTTAGTCTATTTTGGGTTTATCGATGAACTATAATTTGTCTTAACTAGGCTAACTCATGTGGTTAATGCTAGCACTTGTTTGATTAAGTAATTTGTAAAATTATTTTCAATGATATGATGTTTTTCTTTTTCAGCTTGTGAAGCTATGTATTGCAATGATTGATACTGGAAAAGCCTTTTGTGTTGCAAATAAACAGTTCATGAATGGGATTCGAGACCTGGCACAGTATTCTAGCAATGATGCTGTAGTTGAGGTTAGTATTATTAAATTTAGTTAAAATGGTAAATGAAACAAGATGTTAAGAGAATTATGCATCCATTTACCTTATTAATAGTAGTAGTGGTCCTTAAAATTAGAAGTGGAAAAGCTATCATCTGTTGGTGCTATCTGATATAATCCTGTTTTCTAGGACAGTTAGAAGGTGATGGTTGATTTGCATTGTGGATATAAGTTTACTCTACTTGCTGCTAGGTGAACTGAACCATCTACAAGGGGACCTGAGCAGTGAGAATAGGATCATGCTCATTAGTAGCTGTTTATCGGGGCAAGCAGAGAGCATTAACCCAAGACTAGTATCTAACTATACATTTTGGGGGCTGCATAGGAAAGTTCTGGTCAGCTAGCTATGCTGTGTTAGCTTAGACCCCTTGCTATACTATGTGGTATTATGACATTTCTTTTATGAAGAATAATAACTGGTACAGAAATGGTTGTAATTTGATGATTATGTGATCCATAGATGCCTAAACGGACAGTCTTGATATACTCAATTTTACCTTAGGTTTACATGGGCCATTTCGATTTGCTAGTATAATAGTATTGATAGGGCAGGCTAATTCTTTGACTGTTCTAGGGTTTTATGTTACTACATGTAGACTTGACCTCTCTGCAGAGCATGCCTGAGAGGTAGTGAGATTGTCCTAATGAGAAATAAATGTTACTGTTTACAGTGTAACTTGATCTTTCTGTCAGAAACGCTGAAGTAACATTTTTGTGGCCTATATTAGTAGCTCTTAAATGACTTGGTTTTCTTTTGATTTCTTTCTCATAGACAAGTTTGACCAAATTTTCTGACAGTCTTCAAGAAATGATAAATTTTCACACAGTAAGTGTTTAGTAAATAGGTGTTATTATGACCATGTTCATGTTTTAGTACTTTTCTTTGGTGGCAGTATTTTATAAAATTACTTAAGTTGGAAAATGAATGACTGATTTGTCAACAACTTTTTAGTTGGGTGGATCTAAAATTCTGTGTGTGTGAGGGAGAGACAGAGGGAGAAAGTATAGATGTGTATTATTTCCCATTCTATAATAGTGAACTTTAATTTCAATGAAGTACACACCCATAAAAGTTAATTTTTTTCCTTTAAGGTGTGCCTTTATAAGTTTTTAAGTAATTTCAAGAAGAAAGATGTACAAGTCATCATTCTAAAATTAGCTATTTCTTTTAAGATACGAATATATATATCCCCTTTGAGGACAGATCTTCAAGAATGAGGATATGTATTACTTTTAGAATGTTGTGAAATTCCTTTATAAGT
Organism: Phocoena sinus; assembly: GCF_008692025.1. Lineage (NCBI taxonomy): Eukaryota > Metazoa > Chordata > Mammalia > Artiodactyla > Phocoenidae > Phocoena > Phocoena sinus. The sequence goes on along the minus strand of NC_045766.1, from coordinate 71,385,601 downwards.
TTTGTAAAAGTTTACTGAAATAATGTGGGATCTTTTAGTTGTGGCGTGTGGGATCTAGTTCCCTGACCAGGGATTGAACCCAGGCCCCCTGCACTGGGAGTGTGGAGTCTTAGCCACTGGACTACCAGGGAAGTCCCTCATTGTGGTTTTGATTTGCATTTCCCTAATGACCAATCTGGTTGAGCATCTTTTCATCTGCTTATTGGCCATTTGTGTATTTTCTTCTGCCATTGTTACCATTGTTGTCCACTTAAGTCCTTTGCCCATTTAAAGTTTTTTTTAATTGAATTCTTTATATATTCTGGATATTACATGCTTATCAGATATATGATATATAAATAATTTTTCCCATTCTGTAAGTAGTCTTTTTATTTTCTTGATAATGTTATTTGATGCATAAAAGTTTTAATTTTTTTTATTGAAGTATAGTTAATTTACAATGTTATGTTTCAAGTATACAGCAGAGTGATTCAGTTATACATATATATATATTCTTTTTCAGATTCCTTTCCATTATAGGTTATTACAAGATAGTATAGTTTTCTTCACTATACAGTGGGTCCTTATTGTTTACCTATTTTATATATAGTAGAGTGTATTATGTTAATCCCAAACTGCTATCCTCCCTCTCCCCACCCCCACTATCCCCTTTGGTAACCAGAAGTTTGTGTTCTGTGTCTGTGAGTCTATTTCTGTTTTGTTAATAAGTTCATTTGTATCATTTTTTTAGATTCCACATATAAGTGATATCCTATGATATTTGTCTTTCTCTGTTTTACTTCACTTAATAATCTCTAGGTCCATCCATGTTGCTGCAAATGGCATTATTTCATTCTTTTTAGTGGCTGAGTAGTATTCTGTTGTGTGTGTGTGCATATATATATATACACACACGCACACACACACACACCCCACATCTTCTTTATTCATTTCTCTGTTAATGGATATTTAGGTTGCTTCCATGTCTTGGCTATTGTAAATAGTGCTGCTATGAACATTGGGGTGCATGTATCTTTTCAAATCAGAGTTTTCTCCAGAAATATGCCCAGAAGGGGGATTGCTGGATCATATGGCAACTCTATTTTTAGTTTTTTAAGGAAACTCCATACTGTTCTCGATAATGACTGCACCAATTTATATTCCCACTAACAGTGTAGGAGGGTTTCTTTTTCTCCACACCCTCTCCAGCATTTATTATTTGTAGACTTTTTGATGGTGCCCATTCTGACCACAGTGAGGTGATACCTCATTTGTAGTTTTGATTTGTATTTCACAGTAATTAGCAGTGTTGAGCATCTTTTCATGTGCCTCTTGACCATCTGTATGTCTTCTTTGGAGAAATGTCTAGGTCTTCTGCCCATTTTTTTTTACTGGGTTGTTTGTTTTTTTGATATTGAGCTGTTTGTGTAGTTTGGAAATTAATCCCTTGTTGCTCACAACATTTACAAATATTTTCTCCTATTCAGTAGGTTGTCTTTTCATTCTGCCTCCTTGGGTAGGTTTATTCCTAGGTACTTTATTCTTTTTCGATGTGATGGTAAATGGGATTGTTTTCTTAATTTCTCTTTCTGATATTTGGTTGTTAGTGTATAGAAATGCAACAGATTTCTGTATGTTAATTTTGTATCCTGCAACTTTACTGAATTCATTGATGAGCTCTATTAGTTTTCTGGTAACATCTTCAGGATTTTCTATGTAGAGCATAATGTCATCTGCAAACAGTGACAGTTTTACTTCTTCTTTTCCAACTTGGATTCCTTTTATTTCTTTTCCTTCTCTAATTGCTGTGGCTAGGACTTCCAAAATTATGTTGAATAAAAGTGGCGAGAGTGGACATCCTTGTCTTGTTTGTGATCTTAGAGGAAATGCTTTCAGCTTTTCATCATTGAGTATGATGTTAGCTGTAGGTTTGTCATATATGACCTTTATTATGTTGAGGTAGGTTCCCTCTGTGCCCACTTTCTGAAGAGTTTTTATCATAAATGGATGCTGAATTTTATCAAAAGCTTTTTCTGCATCTATTGAAATGATCATATGGTTTTTATTCCTCAATTTGTTAATGTGGTGTATCACACTGATTGATTTGCAGATATTGAAAAGTCCTTGCATCCCTGGAATAAATCCCACTTGTTCATGGTGTATGATCCTTTTAATGTATTGTTGGATTCAGTTTGCTGGTATTTTGTTGAGGATTTTTACATTGTGTTCATCAGTGATATTGGCCTATACTTTTCTTTTTTGATATCTTTGTCTGATTTTGGTATCAGGGTGACTGTGGCCTCATAGAATGAGTTTGGGAGTGTTCCTTCCTCTGCAGTATTTTGGAATAGTTTCAGAAGGATAGGTGTTAACTCTTCTTTAAATGTTCGGTAGAATTTACCTGTGAAACCATTGTGTTCTGGACTTCTACTTCTTGGGAGTTTTTAAATTACTGATTCAATTTAAGTACTGGTAGTTGGTCTGTTCATATATTCTATTTCTTCCTGGTTCAGTCTTGGGAGAGTGTACCTTTCTAAGAATTTGTCCATTTCTTCTAGGTTGTCCATTTTATTGGTATATAATTGCTCATAGTATTCTCCCTATGATCCTTTGTATTTCTGTGGCGTTGGTTGTAACTTCTCCTTTTTCATTTCTGATTTTATTGATTTGGGCCCTCTCCCTTCTTTTCTTGATGAGTCTGGCTAAAGGTTTATCAGTTTTGTTTATCTTTTCAGAGAACCAGCTTTTAGTTTTCATTGATCTTTCTATTGTTTTTTTAGTCTCTATTTCATTTATTTCTGCTGTGATCCTTGTGATTTCTTTTCTTTTACTAAGTTTGGATTTTGTTTGTTCTTCATTCTCTAGTTGCTTTATATGTAAGATTAGGTTGTTTGTTTGAGATTTTTCTTGTTTCCTGAGGTAGAATTATATTGCTATAAACTTCCCTCTTAGAACTGCTTTTGCTGCATCCCATAGGTTTTGGATAGTCGGTTCTTTTTTTGTTTTCGTTAGTCTCCAGGCATTTTAAAATTTCCTCTTTGATTTCTTCAGTGATCCATTGGTTGTTTAGTAGCATATTGTTTAGCCTCCATGTGTTTGTGTTTTTTTGCAGTTTTTCTTCTTGTAGTTGATTTCTAGCCTCATAGCCTTGTGGTCAGAAAAGATATTTGATATGATTTCAGTTTTCTTAAATTTACTGAGGCTTGCTACGTGGCCCAGCATGTGATCTGTTTTGGAGAATGTTCCATGTGCCCTTGAAAAGAATGTGTTCTGCAGCTTTTGGATGGAATGCTCTATAAATATCAATTAAGTCTGTCTGGTCTGTATGTCATTTAAGTCCTGTATTTCTTCATTGATTTTCTGTCTAGATAATCTGTCCATTGATGTAAGTGGGGTGTTAAAGTCCCCCACTATTATTGTGTTAATGTCAGTTTCTCCTTTTGTGTCTGTTAACATTTGCCTTATGTATTGAGGTGCTCCTGTGTTGGGTGCATATATATTTACAATTATATCTTCTTCTTGGATTGATCCTTCGATCACTATGTAGTGTCCTTCTTTGTCTCTTGTAACAGTCTTTATTTTAAAGTCTATTTTGTCTGATATAAGTATTGCTACTCCAGCTTTCTTTTGATTTCCATTTGCGTGGAATACCTTTTTCCATCCCCTTACTTTCAGTCTGTATGTGTCTCCAGATCTGAAGTGAGTCTCTTGTAGGCAGCAAATACACGGGTCTTATTTTTGTATCCATTCAGCCAGTCTCTGTCTTTTGGTAGGAGCATTTCGTCCATTTACATTTAAGGTGATGATGACCAATATGTTTGTTTCTATTGCTGTTTTCTTAATTGTTTTGGATTTGTTTTTATAGGTCTTTTTTCCCCTTCTTTTGTTTTGTCTTATGATTTGATGACTTCTCTTCTCTTCTAACAAACACTGGTATGTTTGTATTCCTTTTTCTTCTTTGTGTGTATATCTATTATAGATTTTTGTTTTGCAGTTACCATGAGGTTTTTGTATAGGAGTCAGTATTTATACATGCTTGTTTTAAGTTGCTGATCTCTTAATTTCAAACACATTTTAAATAACCTGCATTTGTACCCTCCTACCCTCACGATCACTGTTTTTTTTTGTTGTTTTGTTTTTAAAATTTATTTATTTATTCACTTATTTGTTTGTTTGTTTCTTTCTTTATGGCCATGTTGGGTCTTTGTTTCTGTGCAAGGGCTTTCTCTAGTTGCAGCGAGCGGGCACCACTCTTCATCGTGGTGCGTGGGCCTTTCACTGTTGCAGCCTCTTGTTGCAGAGTACAAGCTCCAGATGCGCAGGCTCAGTAGTTGTGGCTCATGGGCCTAGTTGCTCCGCGGCATGTGGGATCTTGTCCCAGACCAGGGCTCAAACCCGTGTCCCCTGCATTGGCAGGCAGATTCTCAACCCCTGCGCCACCAGGGAAGCCCCACTGTTTTTGATATTATATTCTGCATCAAATTGTTTTCTATATCCCTTAACTGCTTATTGTGTATACAAATGATTTTACTACTTTTGTCTTTTAACCTTACTACTAGCTTTGTTCGTGGATGATTTCCTACCTTTATTGTATGTTTGCCTTTACGAGTGAACTTCTCCATTTTGTGATTTTCTTGTTTCTAGTTGTGGCCTTTTCTGCCTAGAGAAGTTCCTTTAGCATTTGTTGTAAAGCTGGTTTGGTGGTGCTGAATTCTTTCAGCTTTTGCTTGTCTGTAAAGCTTTTGACCTCTCCATCAAATCTGAAGGAGAGCCTTGCTGGGTAGATTATTCTTGGTTTTTCTCTTTCATCACTTTAAGTGTATCTTGCCACTCCCTTCTGGCCTGTAGAGTTTTGCTGAAAAACTAGCTGATAACTTTATGGGAGTCCCCTTGTATGTTACTTTTCCCTTGTTGCTTTTAATATTCTCTCTTATCTTTAATTTTTGTCATTTTGATTACAGTGTGTTGTGGTGTATTCCTCTATGGGTTAATTCTGTATGGGACTCTCTGCACTTCCTGGACTTGGGTGACTATTTCCATCCCCAGATTAGGGAAGTTTTCAGCTGTTGTCTCTTCAAATATGTTTTCAGGCCCTTTCTCTCTTCTCCTTTTGGGACCCCTATCAAGTGAATATTAGCACGCTTGATGTTGTCCCAGAGGTCTGCTAAACTGTCCTTATTCATTTCATTCTTTTTTCTTTTTTCTTTTTTCTGTTCAGGGACAGTGATTTCCACTATTTTGTCTTCCAGCTCAGTGATCCATCCTTCTGCCTCAGTTAGTCTACTATTCATTCCTTCTAGTGTATTTTTCATTTCAGTTATTGTATTCTTTAATTCTGTTTGGCTGTTCTTTATATATTCTAATTCTTTGTTAAAAACTTCTAATTTCTCACTCTGTGCATCCCTTATCCTAAATTCTTTGATCATCTTTATGGTTGTTATTCTGAACAAGATCTTTCTTGGTTAGATTGCCTATCTTCCTTCACTTTGTTTTTCTGGAGTTTTATCTTGTTCCTTTGTCTGAAACATATTCCTCTGTCACCTAATTTTTTGTAAATTGCTATTTGTATTTTTAAGGATGTGGTAGGTTCGTTAAGTTTCTTGACCTTGGAAAAGTGGCCCTCTGTAGGAGATGTCCTATGTGTCCCAGCAGTGCACTCCCCTCTTGTCACCAGGGCTAGGGGCCAGCTGGTCCAGGGTAGTGTCTGGCCTGTGTTTGTGGACTTGGTCCACATGCTGCTGGACTGTAATTTTCTTGCTTCTGGTGTCTGCCCCCTGGTGGGTGAGACTGGTCTAGAGGCTTCTGCAAGCTTCCTGACAGGAGAGGCCGGTGCCTGCCCCCTGGTGGGTGGGGCTGGGTATTAATCTTCTGGTGGGCAGGGCCATTCTATGGGTGTGTCTAGAGGCTGCTGTGGGCTCAGGAAGTCTTTAGATAGCCTGTCTGCTGATGAATGGGGCTGTGTCCTTGCTCAGTTTTTTGTTTGGCCAGAGGTGTCCCAGCAACTGGAGCCTACAGGCTTTTAGGTGGGGCCAGGTCTTTGTGCCAAAATGTCAGCCTCCAGGAGAGCTCACGCAGATGAATATTCCCTGATACATCTGAATATTCCCTGATACATCTGCCAGCAGTGTTTGTGTCCCCAGGGTGGGCCACAGTCACCCAGGAGCCTCCCCAGGAGACCCTCCAAGACCAGAATTAGGTCTGGCCCAGGCTTCTATCAAATTACTGCTTTTGCCCTTGTTCCTGGTATACCTGAGATTTTGTGTGTGCTCTTTAAGAGTGAAGTCTCTATTTCCCCCAGTCCTGTGGAGCTTCTGCAGTCAAGCCCCACTGACCTTCAAGGCCAGATGCTCTGGGGGCTCTCCTTCCTGGTGCCAGACCTCTAGGCTGGGGGCCTGATGTGGGGCTCAGCATTCTCACTCTTGTGCGAGAACATCTGTAATTTAATTCTCTAGTCTGTGGGTGTCCTACCCAGGGGGTATGGGATTTGATTATATCACAGGTGCACCCCTCCTACCAGTCTTGTTGTGGTTCTGTCTGTATGTCTTTAGCTGTAGAGAATCGTTTCTGGTAGGTTTCAGTCTTTTTCAATGATGGTGGTTCTGCAGATTGTTGTGATTTTGGTGTGTTCGTGAGAGGAGGTGGTCTTAGGGTTCTTCTACTCTACCATCTTGGCCACTCTCTAAAAGTTTTAATTTTGGGACTTCCCTGGTGGCACAGTGGTTAAGAATCCACCTGCCAGTGCAGGGGACACAGGTTTGATCCCTGGTCCAGGAAGATCCCACATGCCTTGAAGCAACTAAGCCCATGCCTCACAACTACTGAGCCTGCGCTCTAGAGCCTGCAAACCACAACTACTGAGCCCGTGTGCCACTACTACTGAAGCCTGTGCGCCTAGAGCCCGTGCTTCGCAACAAGAGAAGCCACCGCAGTGAGAAGCCCACGCACCGCTATGAAGACTAGCCCCCGCTCGCTGCAACTAGAGAAAGCCTGCGCGTAGCAATGAAGACCCAACACAGCCAAAAATAAATAAATAAAAATAAATAGAAGTTTTAATTTTGATGAAATCCAATGGATCTTTTTTTTTTTCTGTTCCTCCTGCTTTTGGGGTCATATCCAAGAATCCACTGCTAAATTCCAGATCACGCAGATTAATCCCTTTGTTTTCTTCTGATATTTTTATGATTTTAGCTCTGATATTTTGCACCAATTTGTTTTTAATGACCTCTTATTAATTTTCTTTTTGCCTTCTATTGAATTTGGATGCTAGTGTATAGTATATTTGATTTCTTTTTAAATCAGGGACCTTTGGGATTCAAACTTCTTAAAAAGTATAATATAATGAGAATTAAATTTTTTTTTTAAGTTACTGATTTTAAATTAACATAATAGGTTAAATTTTTTTGTAATATAGTATCCTTTGTAGTAATCCTATTTCTTATATTTTCTTTAAATCAGTAAGTCTTATATTATTGCTTTATATAAGAATATTTTGCTTTTTGTTATAGTTTTATATGTGAAAAGTTATGAGTAAGATAAACTTCTGGTAAATAAATAGTTTAAATGTATGTTGAAATCTGTCCTGTCAAGAAAACTTAAGTTCAGAGTATTTTATAAATCATTCTCTTAGAGTAAATTGAGTCTTTAAAAATGAGGTTTGTTTGAAGCAAGGTATCTAAGTATAGTTTGCTTCAAGAGGATAGCGGTTGGTCTTTTTAGTGCTAGTGCTGTTAATGTGCAGCTGGTTTCCTGAACTGATTCCAATAATGTGGTTTTTTTTTTCCTTTTGTAAAATTGAATGCAATCGATATTTCTTAATTTTAACATTGTAAAAAGAGCATAGAATTTAGATAGAAACAACTTTGAGTTTAGGCTTCACTGTTATTAGCTGTATAATTTTGGTCAGTTTATTTAATCACTTTCATTTTTCATTTTACTGTTCTATAAAAGGGGAATAGTAGAACTTGCGATACCAATGTGTAAGGGTGTTGTGATGAGGAACAAAATATGTGCAGCTAGATCCTGGGGAGTGAAACTTCTTCCTTTACTATATTGGTTGGTATCCGTTCGGGAAAACAGAAACCACATACGGTATTTCTTATAGAAGGGTTTTGATATAGTGAATTGGTTACAAAGTGTTGGAAGGGTTGTAGGAATGCAAAAAGCCACAGTGAAAAAAAAAAAAAAGCCTAGAGATTAGTCAACGTAGGAAGGAGCTACTGTCCTTAGGGGTTGCAGGAGCAAGGGTGGAAGTGGTGGTGCTAGAGCTCCTAAGTACTGCACTCTTGAGAACACTGCCATTGTTGCCGAGCCAGGAAGTCAGGGCTTGCCTGCTTGCTGTGGCTGCAAGAGCCTCGGAGCCTGCAGTCCCATTGACACCCTCAGATTGGTCACTGACGCTGCCGAAATTTGGAGTAGCTCAGTTGCTCACTAATGGCTGTGTCAGAACAGAAGCAGAAAAAGAAAGTGGCTTCTCCTTATCTCCTGCCTCTTAATCTAACATCAGATCCTATTTGCAGAACCTAACCTCTTGGCTTGCAGGGGGGTTGGGAAATAGCTTTGCAGATTTCTAGCTCCTGGCAACATAGAGGAGGAGATTATGGAAGGGTGATGTAGTGGTGAAAGCCAGTAAACAACTGGCACACCAACCATAAAGGCTATAATTTTGAAAACAGTTTTAGTAAGCAAATTATTGTGCAGTCTTAGCAATTTTCATCCTTGAAACCTCTTTCTGTGACTTTTCTTTTTCCCCCCATACTCCATATCCCACACATTATCAAAATATACCCCAGATCCTATAATAAATAGTTGCTCTGTCACCTCCAAGTCTAAACTACTACCATCTTTTGTTTAGGATTATATAACTTGATCTCTGCTTCTTTACTTGCCCTTCTAAATATAGTGAGTTATGTATACAGCAGCCAGAATGAACTTTTAAAAATATAAATTAATTCACAGTACTCTCCTGTTCTAGTTCCCTGTTACACTCAGAATAAAATCCTAACCAAGCCCTATACGATGAGGCTCCTGCTGATAACTTTCTGATCTCATCTCTCTTCTCTGTCCGATTGTAGCCTCTTGGGCTCTTTGTTCTTCTTTGAACGTGCCAAAGTAATGCTCATATTATGGCCTTTGTACTTACAGTCTGTTCGGTGCGGCATGTTCCTCCTCCACGTTTACGTGTGACTGTTTCCTTACGATATTGCTTTTCTTTCTATAGGTCTCCCTCACTTTAATAGATCACTGCCTCTATGAGAAGCCTTCCTTGACCACCATATGGTTACTGTCTATCAATTTACCCTGCCTTTTGCGTGCGCACACATATACCATGTATATTCTTAAATATGTGTACTTATTTTATTGTCTGTTCCTTTCTAAGTTTTATGACTGTAGGCACTTTGTTGTATTCACCTCTGTTACTACCACCTAGAAGAGTCCTTGGCGGGAAGGAGTTACTCATGGCAGGATTGAGGACACTGAGATTATGACAACGCTTGTAATGTTTTTTTAGTCATTAAATGAATAAAGATGTGTTAAATCAGTGAAAATTCAGTGAACAAATAGACAAAAGTATTTAATATTCTTTAGAAATGCTTAATATGGTTTAGAAAGATAATTTGCAAACTAAGAGGAGATCACTATTTGTCTGCCTGTCTGCCTAGAGGTCTAAATGCTATAGGTTGGTGATCTTGTGTGTGTTTACATGTATACTTACATATATGTATATAGGAGAGCTCTGATACTACACCCAGATGTCTAGTGCCTTTCTAATTTTATTCCCATATTCCTTTTTACAGCATCTCAGAAATTTTTCTACTAATAGCTATAGGTATGAAATTATGAGACCGTAGTTTAGTTTCTTTTAATTTTCTTGCCTTTTATATAGTTGCTATGCTCTGTGCTTTACCTGGCCTTTTCGTTTCTTGTTAACAAATACTTTTCCCTTAGTTTTTTCAGTAGGAGTGACCTCTTTGTACTTGAATCACAATCTTTATTTATTATTATTATTATTTTTTTTTTTTTGCGGTACGTGGGCCTCTCACTGTTGCGGCCTCTCACTGTTGCGGCCTCTCCTGTTGCGAAGCACAGGCTCCGGACGCACAGGCTCAGCAGCCGTGGCTCATGGGCCCAGCCACTCCACGGCATGTGGGATCTTCCCGGACCGGGGCACGAACCCGTGTCCCCTGCATCGGCAGGCGGACTCTCAACCACTGTGCCACCAGGGAAGGCCGAATCACAATCTTTATATTTGTGGCAAAGGTTCTTCCCCCATCATAACGCTGTATACTTCAACTAGATTAAAGATAGGGATGACACATATCTTGGTTACTGTTATATCCTTAGTACTTGGATAATTCTTACCTTGGGGAAGTCATTTAATTTTTCTAAGCTTTGCATTCCACCTCTGTAAAATGAAGGAGCTTTTATTAGATGACTTTTAATTATAAAGTATTAATTATTATAAGATTTAAATATGATCTCAGAGTCATTTGTTAAAAATGTGGGAAAGCCTAGTTGTATAAATGCTTTATTTTAGTAGCATTCTGTTCAGTGAAATTTTAATTACATAGTATTATAGGATAAAGGAGACTTTATAGGATAAGACAAACTGCTTTCTAAAAGGTAATAAACACTGGAATCTGCTTTATATTCTATAGCAAAGCTCATAACACTTAAGTCTTGGTGTATAACTTTGTATCAGTATAAAAGGCTAGGTGTTACAGAGATGATATTTATGAATAACTTTGTGGGCTTAAATAAATGTGTGAAATAATGTAGCCATTTGGGTTTTTAGCCAAGTAAGATTAAACATAGACTGGGTTTAGATTATCCAGTCATTTAAAAAATAAATTATTTGGATTCTTTTGTGATTTATTTTCTCTGTAAAAATGGATAGTACTGTTCCTTATTCCTTACAGAATGAGAACTTCCTAGGGTTGCTGTTTAACTCGTATGTTTTTTATAAGGTACCAACTCATAACTTTTCCAGAGCAGGTCATATATGCTACATTCTACTATGTACTAGAGTTGATTTGACTACTTTGTTTTCCTGGAACTTAGAGCTCTGTTTCTGTAACGTCGCTGATGACTCTTTTGGATTCGAATTTGCTGTTAGTATAAGGAAATTGGAATATTATTTTGATTATTTGCTGAATGAAGTTTTGAAGTTGAATTGCTGCATAAAATTCTGTGAAAATATATGACCCTTTTTGTTTTGTTTTTTTGTGAGTTTGGTTTTCCATATTACAGCTGTCTACTCATTCGCTCAACAAATGGTTTTAGGTAGTGAGAATATAGTAGTTCAGTGCTTCCCAACGGTTCTCATCTCATGGCACAGGTAGAAACTGATGGTTGTATTTGTATGAGACACTGGAGAAAACTTCTAGGGGACATAAGGTGTCATGTCCTGTCTGGGTGTTGGTGAAAAATGTTTAGATTTCCTTTTTATGGAATTACATTAAATAATTAATAAATATTTAATAAATAATTTATTTTTATAGAATTATGTTAAAATAATACCTAAAGTGTTAGGAAAGATATTACGTATTGAATGTGTATAACACTTCCATATATTTAAAATATATATATATATATTAATATCTTTATTGGAGTATAATTGCTTTACAATGGTTAGTTTCTGCTTTATAACAAAGTGAATCAGTTATACATATACATATGTTCCCATATCTCTTCCCTCTTGCGTCTCCCTCCCTCCCACTCTCTCTCTATCCCACTCCTCTAGGTGGTCACAGAGCACCAAGCTGATCTCCCTGTGCTATGCGGCTGCTTCCCCCTAGCTATCTGTTTTACGTTTGGTAGTGTATATATGTCCATGTCACTCTCTCACTTTGTCACAGCTTATGCTTCCCCCTCCCCATATTCTCAAGTCCATTCTCTAGTAGGTCTGTGTTTTTATTCCCGTCTTAACCCTAGGTTTTTCATGACCTTTTTTTTTTTTCTTAGATTCCATATATATGTGTTAGCATACGGTATTTGTTTTTCTCTTTCTGACTTACTTCACTCTGTATGACAGACTCTAGGTCCATCCACCTCACTACAAATAACTCAATTTCGTTTCTTTTTATGGCTGAGTAATATTCCATTGTATATATGTGCCACATCTTCTTTATCCATTCATCTGTTGATGGACACTTAGGTGGCTTCCATCTCCTGGCTGTTGTAAATAGAGCTGCAATGAACATTTTGGTACGTGACTCTTTTTGAATTATGGTTTTTCAGGGTATATGCCCAGTAGTGGGATTGCTAGGTCGTATGGTAGTTCTATTTGTAGTTTTTTAAAGAACCTCCATACTGTTCTCCCTAGTGGCTGTATCAATTTACATTCCCACCAGCAGTGCAGGAGTGTTCCCATTTCTCCACACCCTCTCTAGAATTTATTGTTTCTAGATTTTTTGATGATGGCCATTCTGACCAGTGTGAGATGATATCTCATTGTAGTTTTGATTTGCGTTTCTCTAATGATTAATGATGTTGAGCATTCTTTTAGGTGTTTGTTGGCAATCTGTATATCTTCTTTGGAGAAATGTCTATTTAGGTCTTCAGACCATTTTTGGATTGGGTTGTTTGTTTTTTTGTTGTTGAGCTGCATGAGCTGCTTGTAAATTTTGGAGATTAATCCTTTGTCTGTTGCTTCATTTGCAAATATTTTATCCCATTCTGATGATTGTCTTTTGGTCTTGTTTATGGTTTCCCTTGCTGTGCAAAAGCTTTTAATAAGTTTCATTAGGTCCCATTTGTTTATTTTTGTTTTTATCTCCATTTCTCTAGGAGGTGGGTCAAAAAGGATCTTGCTGTGATTTATGTCATAGAGTGTTCTGCCTATGTTTTTCTCTTAAGAGTTTGATAGTTTCTAGCCTTACATTTAGGTCTTGAATCCATTTTGAGCTTATTTTTGTGTATGGTGTTAGGGAGTGTTCTAATCTCATACTTTTACATGTACGTGTCCAGTTTTCCCAGCACCGCTTATTGAAGAGGCTGTCTTTTCTCCACTGTATATTCTTGCCTCCTTTATCAAAGATAAGGTGACCATATGTGAGTGGGTTTATCTCTGGGCTTTCTATCCTGTTCCACTGATCTATCTTTCTGTTTTTGTGCCAGTACCATACTGTCTTGATTACGGTAGCTTTGTAGCATAGTCTGAAGTCAGGGAGCCTAATTCCTCCAGCTCCATTTTTTGTTCTCAAGATTGCTTTGGTTGTTCGGGGTCTTTTGTGTTTCCATACAAATTGTGAAATTTTTTGTTCTAGTTCTGTGAAAAATGCCAGTGGTAGTTTGATAGGGATTGCATTGAATCTGTAGATTGCTTTGGGTAGTAGCGTCATTTTCACAATGTTGATTCTTCCAATCGAACAACATGGTATATCTCTCCATCTATTTGTATGGTCTTTAATTTCTGTCATCAGTGTCTTATAATTTTCTATGTACATGTCTTTTGTCTCCTTAGGTAGGCTTATTCCTAGATATTTTATTATTTTTGTTGCAGTGGTAAATGGGAGTGTTTTCTTAATTTCACTTTCAGATTTTTCATCATCAGTGTATAGGAATACCAGAGATTTCTGTGCATTAATTTTGTATCCTGCTACTTTACCAAATTCATTGATTAGCTCTAGTAGTTTTCTGGTAGCATCTTTGGGATTCACTGTGTATAGTATCCTGTCATTTGAAAAATGACAGTTTTACTTTTTCTTTTCCAATTGGTATTCCTTCTATTTCTTTTTCTTCTCTCTGTGTGTATAACACTTCCATATATTTAAAAAATATTTTAATGAGAAACTTGAGCTGGCTTCCCTGAACATAACTTTAAAAAAAATAGTCTTATGCATGAAATGATTTCAAGCAATTCCTGATCAGGATTTAAAAATTGATGATCTTTTCAAATTCTTGGCCATTGTCATTGATGAGAACTTTGTCTGCATAGGTAGACATATTAGTGAAAGGCAGATGGGCACTTATTGCCCTTTCCTCCTGATTGACAGAAACTCTTTTATCACTTGTAATTAGAATTTAAATAATTACATATCTTTAAATTATACCTTAAAGGAGCAATCATTCATTAAGTGGGGCTGCTCTTCCTTTTCTTTCATTGACACATGTAATGCTTAAATTTTCTGTGATAAATTGAATGGATTTTGAATAAAATAATGATGAAGCTTTTCTGTAGGTATACGTAGAAGTTGCTCTACTTACTAAACCCCATTTACCCACTTTTTTTTTTTTTTTGCGGTACACGGGCCTCTCCCGTTACGGAGCACAGGCTCTGGACGCGCAGGCTCAGCGGCCATGGCTCACGAGCCCAGCCGCTCCGCGGCATGTGGGATCCTCCCAGACCGGGGCACGAACCTGCATCCCCTGCATCGGCAGGCAGACTCTCAACCACTGCGCCACCAGGGAAGCCCTTCGTTTACCCACTTCTAATAATTCTATTTTTGGATTCAGATTATAGCACTGACTCCCTAGTGACTCATTCTTAACCTCTTGTTTGCAACACTTTGAATCCATAAAGATTGTTGGTACATGTTAATTGTCAAAAATATCAAGGATTGGGCTTCCCTGGTGGCGCAGTGGTTGGGAGTCCGCCTGCCGATGCAGAGGACGTGGGTTCGTGCCCCGGTCTGGGAAGATCCCACATGCCACGGAGCGGCTGGGCCCGTGAGCCATGGCCGCTGGGCCTGCGCGTCGGGAGCCTGTGCTCCGCAACGGGAGAGGCCACGGCAGTGAGAGGCCCGCGTAACACAAAAAAAAAAAAAAAAAAAAAAAATCAAGGCTTGTTTGAAATAAGATCATCAGATTTAGAACACCAGTTAACTAAGCCACCTTTTAAAGTCAATAACTAGCACTAAACACATCTGCAAGTTGAAAGTTGTTCCTCCTAAACTTTTTGAATTCTACTTTTTTTTTTTTTTTTTTGCGGTATGTGGGCCTCTCACTGTCGTGGCCTCTCCCGTTGCGGAGCACAGGCTCCGGACACGCAGGCTCAGTGGCCATAGCTCACGGGCCCAGCTGCTCCGCGGCATGTGGGATCTTCCCAGACCGGGGCACGAACCCGTGTCCCCTGCATCGGCGGGCGGACTCTCAACCACTGCGCCACCAAGGAAGCCCGAGTTCTACTTTTAAATCATAAACTTAGGCAAAACTCTTCCTTTGGACAGCTAGTACACTGTTGTATGAAAACAGTAGAGAGTGATATTCCTTTTTTAAAATTTTTTTGGCCACGCTGCACAGCATGCAGGATTTTAGTTCCCCGAACAGGGATAGAACCCGTGCCCCCTGCATTGGAAGCCTGGAGTCTTAACCACTGGACAGCCAGCGAAGTCCCCAGAGCATGATATACTTGTCTCACTGCTATACAAAAAGCTGAAAAAAATTGAAATATTTTGAATATTTGTTTAGATTCATGTATCATTTTCATAAAATTTAATTTGGAATTTATATCTACATGTAACCTTTTACATATAAGAGATCCTTTGTGAAATAATGTACTACTAGATCTTCACAGCTTTCTAAATGAATTCTTAACGTAAATTTACATCTTGCTGTCTTTGTAGCTGTTCTATCAGTATACAAAGTTACAGTGTTTCCAAATTTATCCTCTTTGTTTGTTTTAAAGTTTTCTTTTGTCATTTGAGTATTTCATCCCTAGGAATTTGTTTTGGTGCTTAGTAAAACAATCTGTTCTTCCAAGATAATCTTCTATTCAGAAATTTTAAGTATTGCTGTTAGTTTGAGTACAGTTATTAACATGTAGAATCACTGGGCAGCAATGAAAACTTTTTGATACAGTTGTCTTCTGGGTTAGTAATTATTGCTGTGTTTATTTGGCATGCCATCAAACGCATCTGTTAATTCTGTTATTTGAATGCGGCACATTTTCTATTTCCTTTGCTTCTTTGGAAATTACAAAGTTCTGAAATTTTCCTTGTAGGCTGGTATATTATACAGTTTTGCAATTGTGTGAGGCATTCTGGCTCTAGCCGTTAATTGAGTAGTAACCTTTTAAGCAGTTTAGTAATCTGATATAGTTATAACTAATGTGATAAAAGAGCTTTGTTTCTTATTTTGTGTTTGTAGAAGTTTAAAGTGCAAATCTTTTCCTGTATTAAATGGATATTTTGTGTTGAAGTCCTGTATGATTTGCTTCTGTAATTGCTTTATTTAATAACTCTTTCATGTAAAAATACATTTTGGTTAAAGAAGAGAATTTTGGAAATGTTGTGTTTGCCTTATGAATGTAATGGCTTTCCAGCACTGTTTGATGAAAAAGTTGTCCATTATGGTGGAAAACGACAACCAGTAAAAAATCAGATCTATTTAAATATGAGATAAAATAGGATATGTTTTAAGGTTCAAAAGTTGATTATGTGTATAATTTTCTGCATTCTTAAAATGTTTTAAAGTAAATTATATTGCAAGATTATAAAACTAGGCATTTAGTAAAGATAGGAAATATTCATTTTAGTTTATTCAACAAATGTTACGCTTATTTATGATCAAAAAATCAAAATTTCAAAATGTTTTTGAATCTGCAAAGGTCTGCAATCCCATTTAAAATGATAGAATTATGTGCATTTAATTCCATCTTCAGAAATAAATGTTTTTTAATAATTTAAAATAAAACACAATTAAATTTCATTAAGAGTCAGACTTTGGCTAATTAACATTAAAAGCCAATAATAAATAAATACCAAGAAGTAAGAGCCAAAAAATAACAAAATCAATTGCATTCTAATGGGAATACCTTATAACTAATGATGATGATGCTAAGGAAACAATCATACATACCTTGTTAATAGGAAAAATGTGAAAAATGACAATAGGAGCAAGAATTGTGAAAAATAAGCAAAAGAAAGATGCAATATTTGACAGGGCGTACAAAACAAAGAAGTGATGACAAACAAATTGTGACTAAAATAGCTTTGGATGATTCAAATAGTAATGCCATGTAACTTTTCCCCTGAAATGTCACTATTTTAGTGTGCCATGACCTAAGCATTGAGAACCTTTATAGTAGTAAATTGGTTCCCATTCCCAGAGACTGGATTTATGTCATCTGGAGTGCGGCATTAGAATTTTTAAAATCTCCCCAGGTGATTCTGACATGCAGTAAAATTTGAGGACCATTACTTTCGATCGGTGGTTCTCAAATTGTGGTCTCTGGACCAGCAGCATCAGTATTACCTCGGGACTTGTTAGAATAACAGCTTCTTAGAGCCCATCCAGATCTACTAAATCAGAAACTCTGAGGCTGGAAGCCAGCAATATGTGTTTGAACAAGGCTTGCAGGGGTTTCTGTTGTATTCTGAAGTTTGTGAACCACTGTTCTAGAGCAGGGGTTGGCAAACTATGGCTTACAGGCCAAATCTAGCCCATCGCCCCCTCCCCTTTTTTTCATATAAATTTTTATTGGAACACAGCTATGCTGTGTTTGCTTCTGTATTGTCTATGGTTACTTTCGCATGATGGCAGAGATGAGTAGCTGTGGCAGAGACAACATGGCCCACAAGCCTAAAATACCATCTAGCTCTTTACAGAAAAAAATGTGCTGACTTCTGCTCTCAAGACTGTTTTTGCCCACTTCCAAGGACTGTATATGTCATGACATCCACTGAAGGGAGGCCCCTTTTTGCTCTTAGTGAAGGTAATTTAGTGATTTAGATGCCTTGATGAATTCTTCTCAGTGGAGTGCTAGTGGGCTGCAACCCAGACTAGTTAAAATTAGTCTCTGGGAGTAAGAACCAGCAATCAAAGCTCTACAGGTCATCCCATTGTGCAGCCCAGTTTGAGAAACAATGCATTGCTTCTTCCCCCAAACAAGCACTTGGAAATCATGGTAAATGTAGATTTTGATTCTGTAAGTCTGGGGTGGTTCTGGAGATTCTTCATCTCTAACAAGCACACAAGTGATGTGGATACTGCTGATTCACATCTGGGGAACCTTAAAAATTCTGATTCCTGATACTTGCCAGTTTTTCTAATTATCTCAGCATCAGGGTACTTAAAAGTTCCCCAGGTTATAATACTGTACCATTGAGAACCCCTGGTCAGAGCGATTTGTCTCAATCTTGGAGTAACAGAATCACCTAGTGAACTTATTAAAAAATACAGAGGGATTCTGTCCTTCAATAAGCTTGGATCTTTGTATTAATATTTTCTGTTAGCTTTGCAGGTGATTTTGATTCACAACCAAGCCCGTGAAGAACCACTGCCTTAGAGAAATGAAGAAAGGGAGAAAGAAGGGGTTAGATAAATGGATAGGTTAGGACAGGCAGGGGATGTAGAAAAACGGGAACACATAATAAATATTCCTTTGCATATTGGGACCTGTTTCTGCTAAAAGCAAAGAAGAGTCTTCTTGATTATTATAAGCCTGTAATAAACAGGCCTAATGAGATTAAAAGATTCAATGAATCCACAGTGTCAACAGCCATAACCCTGTGCCTATAGATTCTGGAAAGGACAGGAATGATTATGTCATGCAGAATCGTCAGAAGAGACTGCTATGGTAGCTCAGTAATATTTAAATGGATCACAAAGACTACAAAATTTTTAGTCTCGGCCAGTGGGACCTAAATGGCAAGAACTGAGAATAGTTCAATGCTATCTATGGATGTGTAGCCTATTCTTCTACTAAAGTTCCTAGAGTGTCTGCCATCTGTGTAGTGTATCTCAGCTTTCATCTTTTGCTGAACACAGCTAGATAGTGTTGCTTTAACTGGGTGCAGACATGAATGGGGAATAACCTGAGTGTAAGCCATTGGTTTTAAACAGCCATGATATTTATGCACTCTTACCTCTTAAAAGGTAAGATCCTTTTATAAGTAGCAGATAGGTCAAATGACATTGCTGATTATTTGTCATACATATGTTGCTAGGAATAATGCCATTCATTTCCAAAAATGGAACTGAACCTTTGCTTTGTGTTGGTACCCCCCCCACACCCCACCCAAGGAACCTGTCACTCTGGCTTTATTATACCATCCCAGGTTTTGTGGTACAGACATGGAAGAGAAGACCTGTATGCACTCAATTCTGAGGATGAAACAAATTTTGTTTTTGGTCTAAAGCCCAGATAAAGTTTTTGGGTGGTTGCTGAGCACTTTGGTTAAGATCTTGATCAGAACCCCCAACTAGTCAGGATAGTAGAACTCTACACAAGGAAAATAGGGAAATGAGGTAAAGGGCAAAAATTTAGGGAAGAGTCTTGCAAAATTCCTTCGTCACCAAATTTCCAGAGACATTGACAAGGCAAAGTCTTAAAGCTTAAGAAATGCTGTGAATTCTCTCTTAGTGGGGAATAGATTAGTGCCCTATTGAGGCAGCTCTTTGCAACAGTTCACCAGAGGAAGAGTTAGCTGTTAGGTAGCTGGATAGCTTGAAACTGGCAAGTGGGAGACTCAGTTGCCTTTGCATTACAACATACTTTTCATTCTAATGGAGGTGTTAAAATAGGTAGGCTAGATTATTGACAATTGCTTGAAATATTTCTCATTCTCTCCAAATGTATATAAACTTTAGTTAATGCTATATTTTGGAGAACTTTGTAATGTTTTTGTAGTTTTAAAATAACAATAATAGGCAAAAACCATTGTGTTTCTTTCTCTGGAATATATTGATTTTTTTTTTTTTACTGGGGAATGATTGACATAAACTGTATTATTAAAGTGTACAATTTGATAAATGTTGACATATGTATACCTCCATAAAACTGTCACCTCAATTAATTTAATGAACATAACAATTATGCCTCAAAATTTTCTTGTGCCGCTTTATAATTCCTCCTCTGATTTGCCACCTCCTCATTCCTAGTCAATCACTGATCTGCTGTCTGTCATTACTGATCAGTTTGCATTTTCCAGACCTATATGTAAATGGATTTTTTTTTTTTTTGGTCTAATTTCTTTCAGTGTAATGATTTTGAGGCTCAATCATGGTCTGTGTAGCAATAGTTTATTCCCTTTTTTTCTATTGCTTAATAGTATTGCATTGTATAGATATATCACAATTTGTTTATCCATTCACCTGTTGATGGATGTGTTAGTTATCTATTGCTGTATAACTGATTACCCCAAAATATGGTGGCTTAAAGCAACAAACATTTATTATCTCAGTTTCTGGGCCTGGAATTTTTAGAGAGACTTAGCTGAGTGGCTTTGGCTCAGAGTCTTTAATGAGATAGCTGATAAGGTGTGGCCGGGGTTACTGTAATTTGAAGGCTTCACTGGGGTTGGAGGATCCAATTCCAAGATAGGGCCATGCATATGACTGTTGACTGCAGGCCTCACTCAGTTCCTCACCAAGGAGCCTCTTTACAGGGTTGCCTGAGTGGTTTTTACTGCATGGAATCTGGTTACTCCCAAAACAAATGATACAAGAGTAAGGGCAAAGAGAAAAATGCAATACTATCCATGACTTAGTCTCAGAAGTTACTGTTTGTCACTTCCTCCATATTACTATTTTTTAGAAGTAAGTCTCTATGGGGAAAAGAATTAGGCTCCACTTTTGAAGGGAAGAATGTTAAACAATTTGTGGACGTATTTTAAAGCCAATACAATGAACATTTGAGTTGTTTCCCAGTTTTGGCTATTACAAATAAAGCTGCTTATAAAAAATATGTGTAAAAGTCTGTATAGATGTATGCTTTTATTTCTTTTGTGTAAATAGCTAGAGGTAGAATGGGTAGTATGTTTAACGTTTTACGAAACTACTTATATAGTGAAATGTACAAAAAAATTGCTAAGAAGAATTATGGAAAGAAGAATTTCTTTATTAATGCTTATAATGATGTTAATATTCTTTTATACATTAAATTTCTAAAAGTTTTAAATTTCATTAAAGAAAACCTCCAAAATCTGGAAATTGTTTTCCAAATTTGATTGTATCCTTTTATACAAGCAGTGTATGAGAGTTCTAGTTGTTCCACATGATTGCCAGCACTTGGTATGGATACTCTTCTTAATTTTGTTATGGTTTTAATTTGCATTTCCTTAATAACTAATGATCCCAAGAATCTTTTCATGTGTTTATTTGCCACCCTTGTATTTTCCTCAATGAAATGTCAGATCTTTAGCCCATTTAAAAAAGTTGGGCTGTTTATCTTATTATTTAGTTACAAGAGTTCTTTCTATATTCCAGATATGTTATTTGTCAGATAAGTGTTTTGCAGATATGTATTTTCTCCCAGGCTTTGGCTTATCTTTTTTATTTTTGTAGCAGTATCTTTTGAAGAGCAATAGTTTTTAATTTTGATGAAGTAAATTTATTGATCTTTTTTTCTTTTATAGTTTTCTTTTTGTGTACTATTAAGATATGTTTGCCTAACCCAAGTTCACTAACACTATTCTAGGTTTAGTTTAGATCTGTAGATCCATCCCAAGTTAATTTTTGTGTATGTTGCATGCTAAGGGTCGAGTTTCATTTTTTGGTCATAAGGCTGTCCAGTTGTTTGTTCCAGCATCATTTGCTCAAAAAATTATCTGTTCCCTATTGGCATCTTTTGTTTAAAAAAAAAAAAAGTTGACCGTATGTATTGGTCATTTCTGGACTCTATTCTGTTTTATTGACTTTTTTTGCCTATCTTTAATACTACAAATGCCTTGATTACTGTAGGTTTCATAATAAGTCTTGAAATTAAGTAGGTTAGATATTTCAACTTTCTTCCTTCTTTTCAAAATTGTTTTGGCTACTCTAGGTCCCTCACATTTCCATATATATTTTAGAATCAAGTTTTAAACTTCTACAAAATGCCTTACTGGGATTTGGAGTGGGATTGCATCAAATCTATATAGATCAATTTGGTGAGAATTGACATCTTACTAATATTGACTCTTCTAATCCATGAACACAATATATCTCTATTTTTTTAGGTTTTCTTTAATTTCTCTTGGCAGTATTTTGTGATCTTCATTGCAGAAGTCTTGCATATCTTTTGTCAAGTTTATCCCTAAGCATTTCCTATTTTTTGGTGCTATTGTAAGTGATATATTTTAAAGTTCAGTTTCTAATTGGTCATTGCTGGTGTATAGAAATACCACTGAATCTTGTATACTGACTTTATTTCTGCAGACTTGCTAAATTCACTTATTAGTTCTAGTAGACTTTCCTGTAGTTTCTCTTTAGTTATGTTTGTTCATTTGTTTTGTTTTTTAGATTCCATATATAAGTGAAATCATACAATATTTGTCTTTCTTTGTCTGACTATTTCACATAGCATAACACCCTCGAGGTCCATGCATGTTGTGGCAAATGGCAAATATTAGAAGTCATAGCCACAGCAGTCAGACAAAAAAAATAAAAGGAATGCAGATTGGAAAGGAAGATACAAAACTGTCAATGTTTGCAGATGCCATATGATACTATATATACAAAATCCTAAAGATGCCACCAAAAGACTACTGGAACTTGTCAATGAATTCAGTAAAGTTGCAGGATACATAATTTTTTTTTAACATCTTTATTGGAGTATAATTGCTTTACAATGGTGTATTAGTTTCTGCTTTGTAACAAAGTGAATCAGTTATACATATACATATGTTCCCATGTCTCTTCCCTCTTGCATCTCCCTCCCTCCCACCCTCCCTATCCCACCCCTCTAGGTGGTCACAAAGCACCGAGCTGATCTCCCTGTGCTATGTGGCTGCTTCCCCCTAGCTATCTATTTTACGTTTGGTAGTGTATATATGTCCATGCCACTCTCTCACTTTGTCACAGCTTACCCTTCCCCCTCTCCATATCCTCAAGTCCATTCTCTAATAGGTCTGTGCCTTTATTCCTGTCTTACCCCTAGGTTCTTCATGACCTTTTTTTTTTTTTATTTTACTTAGATTCCGTATATATGTGTTAACATACGGTATTTGTTTTTCTCTTTCTGACTTACTTCACTTTGTATGACAGACTCTAGGTCCATCCACCTCACTACAAATAGGATACATAATTAATATGCAGAAACCTGTTACATTTCTATACACTAACAATGAAGTAACAAACAGTCCCATTTACAGTCACATCCAAAAGAATAAAATACATGGAAATAAATCTAACTAAGGAAATAAAAGACTTAGAAAACTATATGACACTGATCAAAGAAATTAAAGATGACACAAACAGATGGAAAGGTATACTGTGATCATGGATTGAAAGAAATAATATTTTTAAAATGACCATACTACCTCAGGTGGTGTGGGGATTCATTTTAATCCTTATCAAAATCCCAATTACATTTTTCACAGAACTGGAAAAGATAATTCTAAAATATGTATGGAAACACGAAAGACCCGAAGTAGCCAAAACAATCTTAAGAAAGAAGAACAAAGCTGGAGGTATCATGCAC
Organism: Phocoena sinus; assembly: GCF_008692025.1. Lineage (NCBI taxonomy): Eukaryota > Metazoa > Chordata > Mammalia > Artiodactyla > Phocoenidae > Phocoena > Phocoena sinus. The sequence goes on along the minus strand of NC_045766.1, from coordinate 71,362,281 downwards.
CCTCATCTCAAACTATACAACAAAGCTGCAGTAATCAAAACAGTGTGGTACTGGCACAAAAACAGACACATAGATCAAGGGAACAGAATAGAGAGCCCAGAAATGAACCCACATTTATATGGGCAATTAATATATGACGAAGGAGGCAAGAGTACACAGTGGGGGAAAGGCAGACTCTTCAATAAATGGTGTTAGGAACACTGGGCAGCTACATGCAAAAGAATCAGATGAGTACATTCTCACACCATATACAAAAATAAACTCAAAATGGATTAAAGACTTAAATGTAAGATATGAAACCCTAAAACTTCTAGAAGGAAACATAAGCAGTATGCTCTTTGACATCAGTCTTAGCAATATTTTTTTGGCCTATGTCTCCACAATCAAGGGAAACAAAAGCAAAGATAAGCAAATGGGACTACATGAAACTAAGAAAGCTTTTATACAGTGAAGGAAGCCATGAACAAAACGAAAAGGCAGCCTACTGAATGGGAGAAGATGTTTGCAAATGTTATATCCAACAAGGGGTCAATATCCCAAATATACAAGGAACTCATACAACTCAGCATCCAAAAAAACCCCAAATACCTCAATTTAAAAAATGGGCAGAGGACCTGAATAGACATTTTTCCAAAGAAGACATACAGATGGTCAACAGGCACATGAAAAAATGCTTTCAAAACCACAATGAGATATAACCTCACATTTGTCAGAATGGCTGTTATCTAAACAAATCAAATGCAAATCAAAACCACAATGAGTTATAACCTCACATTTGTCAGAATGGCTGTTATCTAAACGTTAACAAGTAACAAGCATTGGTGAGGATGTGGAGACAGGTAAATCCTTGTGTGCTGTTGATGGGAATATAAATTTATACAGCCATTATGGAAAACAGTATGGAAATTCCTCAAAAAACTAAAAGTAAAACTACCGTATGGTCCAGCAAGTTCACTCTTGGGTACTTAACCAAAGAAAACAAAAACACTAATTAGAAAAGATATATACACCCCTGTGTTCATTGCAGCATTATTCACAATAGGCAAGATATGGAAGCAATCTAAGTACCTATCAGTAGGTGAATGGATGAAGAAGGTGTGGTGTATATATTACATGTATAGTATATATACAGTGGAATATTATTCAACCATAAAAAAGAATGAAACCTTGCCATTTGTGACAAATGGGGTGGACCTAGAGGGTATTAAAGTTATTTTCAAATTTAAATTTATTTATTTATTTATTTATTTTGGATTGTGTTGGGTCTTCATTTCCACGCGAGGGCTTTCTCCAGTTGCGGCGAGCGGGGGCCACTCTTCATTGCAGTGCACGGGCCTCTCACTGTCGCGGCCTCTCCCGTTGCGGAGCACAGGCTCCAGACGTGCAGGCTCAGTAGTTGTGGCTCACGGGCTTAGTTGCTCTGCGGCATGTGGGATCTTCCCAGACCAGGGCACGAACCCGTGTCCCCTGCATTGGCAGGCAGATTCTTAACCACTGCACCACCAGGGAAGCCCCAAATTTAAATGTAACAAAATTGATTTTTTGTGGTGTAGTTTTATGAGTTTTGACAAATGCATATGGTTGGGTCTCCATACCTCAATCAAGATGCAGTTTTGTTAACTCTCGAAATACTCTTATTAACCCATTGTTAGTCACCCTTTCCTTCTTCCTCCTACCATTGTAAATTGCTGATTTGATATCCATCCTATAGTTCTGCCTTTTCCTAAATGTCATATAACTGGACTCATTTAGTTTGTACCCTTTTGAATATGACTTATTTATCAAAATGCATTCAGATTCATCTATGTGGTTGCATGTATTAATAGTTCTTTCTTTTTTATTGCTGAGTAGTATTCCATTGTATAGATATACTATAGTTTGTTTCTCCAAGGACATTTGGGTTGTGTCCAATTTTGGGCAATTAGGAATGAAACTGCTAAAAAACATTTGTATACAGATTTTGTTATGAACCTAAGTTTTCATTTCTCTTGGGCAAATACCTAAGATTGGGGTTGCTAGGTTTTATGTAAAGTTACCTTTAACTTTATAGGATGGGGAGGTTTTTCACTATAGATTCTATTTCTTTAATTCTGTTTAGGTTTCTTTGTTTTTTTTTTTTTTTTTTTTTTGGCCACGCCATGTGGCTTGTGGGATATCAGTTCCCCAACCAGGGGTTGGACCCAGGCCACGGCAGTAAAAGCCCAGAATCCTAACCATTAGGCCACCAGGGAACTCTGTTTAGGTTTCTGATATCTTCTCTTTTTTAAATTTTTTAATTGAAGTATAGTTGATTTACAAAGTTGTTATTAGTTTCTGGTATACAGCAAAGTGACTCAGTTATGTGTGTATGTGTGTGTGTATATATATATATATTCTTTTTCACTATGGTTTATTACAGAATATTCAATATAGTTCCCTGTGCTATACTGTAGTACCTTGTTGTTATCCATCCTATATGTAATAGTTTGCATCTGCTAATCCCGAACTCTCAATCCTTCCCTCCCTCACCTCCCCTCCTCCTTGGCAACCACAAGTCTATTCTCTATGTCTGTGAGTCTGTTTCTGTTTCGGAGATAAATTCATTTGTGTCATATTTTAGATTCCACATATAAGTGATATCACATAATATTTGTCTTTCTCTGGCTGACTTCACTTAGTATGATAATCTCTAAGTCCGCCCATGTTGCTGCAAATGGCATTATTTCATTCCTTCTTATGGCTGAGTAATATTCCATGTATCTATTCATCTGTTGATGGACATTTAGGTTGCTTCCATGTCTTGGCTGTTGTAGATAGTGGTGCTATGAACATTGGGATGCATGTATCTTTTCAAATTAGAGTTTTCTCTGGAAGTATGCCCAGGAGGGGGATTGCTGGATTATATGGCAACTCTATTTTTAGTTTTTTAAGGAACCTCCATACTGTTTTCCCTAGTGGCTGCACCAATTTACGTTCTTACCAACAATGTAGGAGGGTTCCCTTTTCTCTACACCCTCTCCAGCATTTATTATTTGTAGACTTTTTAATGATGGCCATTCTGACTGGTGTGAAGTGAGACCTTATTGTAGTTTTGATTTGCATTTATCTAATAATTAGAGAAGTTGAGCATCTTTTCATGTACCTATTGACCATCTGTATGTTTTCTTTGGAGAAATGTCTATTTAGGTCTTCTGCCCATTTTTTGATTTGTTTGTGTTTTTGTTATTGATTTGTATGAGCTCTTTGTATATTTTGGAAATTAAGCCCTCGTCAGTTGCAACATTTGCAAATTTTTTCTTCCAGTCTGTAGGTTGTCTTTTCATTTTGTTCATGGTTTCCTTTGCTGTTCAAAAGCTTCTAAGTTTGATTAGATCCCATTTGTTTATTTTTGCTTTTATTTCTATTGCCTTGGGAAACTGCCCTTAACGTTGCTACAGTTGAGCTTTGTTAGTTTTTGTCCTTCAAAGTATTTCCCCATCTCATCTATTGAATTTATCGGCATAAAATTGTTCCTCTGATTATCCGTTTTTAATATCTGTAGAATCTGTGGTGAAGCCATCTCTCTCCTTTTTATTGTATGAAATTTGTGTCTTCTTTCTTCCTGATCACTTTGGTTGTGGGTTTATCTATTTTAGATCTTCTTAAAGAACTAGCTTTAGGTTTCATTGGGTTTTGGCTATTGATTTTCTGTTTTCTATTTAGTTGCCTTCCAAACTGATCTTCATGATTTCCTTTCTTCTGCTTAAATTGGGTTTAATACTTTGGGATTAACATAATACAAAACTCTTTTACCTTTGGAAGTGAATTGACAGATTTTGAAACCCTGTACTCAATCCAGGTTTTGTGTGTGTGTGTGTGTGTGTGTGTGTGTGTGTTGTGTGTGTGTGTATTTGGCATTTAGGCAAGGACGTAAGACTTTGCTAATAGTAAGATTCCATAGAGACTGAATTTTTTTGGTACTGCTTTTAGTTAGTTGAAGGACATAAGGTTTTCTTTTTAATATTTATTTTTCTGCCTCTTCATCTGGCATGTGTTTCAAATTCTGAATGAAGTGTATCTGTAAATTATGAAAGTATTTGGAATTCCCATGCCAAGCCCTGTGAAATTTACCACACATAGAGTTAAATATGTGGCATCCATTACGTGGTGTAAAATATTGTCGTGATAAGTAAAATTTTATTCTCATTTTTAATCTTAGCAATAATTTAACCTGAAGGGCTATATAATATTTACTTGAATTCTGAATTTAAGACATTTAAATCCACAGGTCTTCCCAAATGAGAAACCTCTAACTAAGGTATAAGGCAGTTCTAGAGTTGTTTTCATTTGTTTTGTTTTAATATATTAGAGTAAGAAATTTCTGTGGTGGATAGAGTAGAATTTGTATTACTCTTTTAGGTTGTCTTCCAAAGCCTGAATTATAGTCAAGGAGATAAATTGCTCTACTGATTGAACATTGTATTTAAATATTAATGCACATTTCATTCCTCTGTAAATAGAAGTAATTTTATTTTTTAAACAGATGAAATTGGCTTGAAAATCAGTTTGTTTCTTTTTTAAATACTTCTTATGCAATGTTCAGTAAGAAATGTAGGTGTTATTAGAATTGGAATATTGTTGGAAGGATGTAATATTTACGGAACTACATGAAAATTATTTTCTTTGTTTACTTTTCTAATTGTTTAATGTCCTTCTTTTCTTTTAGATCCTATTTGACCAAACTCAGAGATCGATTAAGGCACAGCTTCAGAACTTTGTCAAAGAGTAAGTCAGTTGCAGTGAAAAGAAAAGCAAAGCAACCAGTTAATGATCACATCTGGGAGTTGGTATCTTTTCAGAGAGCTTAGAAACATGACTTAGTGAAAATATGGGGGTTTTTGTGCGTTTTTTGCTTTGTGAAATTTATATTGCATTTTTTCCTGAATTACTCTGTAAAGGAGTCAGACTTAATGCCTTTCAGTGAATCATTTATACTATGAAATTTGTGTTCAGGATACATAGTTCAAATTGTTACAGACTAAAAAAAATTTTTTTAATGTAAATAAATAACCTAATGATCTTTAAAAATCAAAGCAGATCCCAAAAGTGGTTGAAATACTGTCAGTTATTCTAGTTGTCTCAATATGGTATTTTCTTTGTAGAGAAGATAATAGAATATACGAGAATGAGTAATGAAGGTGCATAATAAGTAATGAAGCAAACCTTTTGTGTCACATTCATCACATTTTATATGTGAAATAAAATGAAACTAGAAATAAAAAATTTATCTGAACTTCCAGGTAGGAATGTTTTCCTTTTCCACATTAATAATTTCACTTTATGTCTTTTAATTCCTGACTGAGAATATATTAAATTATAGATAAAGTTGATTATGATATAGGATTCAGATGTTAAAAGCTATAAATAGTGGCAGATCTCATGAACATAATGCACTTCTGTTTTAGTAGGTTAGAATTTGTTGTTCTGGAGGTGATGTCTTGCAGATCATTTATAAATCACTTCAAAATAGACTGATATCCAGGATGTCCTTATAGAGTGTATACATGAAAATTTATGGCTTCTTATTAAAGTCTTTGCTAGGTACACGTTATTATTATTGTTATTATTTTAAAGTCATTTGTCTTCAAATTACTTTGCCTAATTCCTTGGTAGAAAAAGTAAAAGGATGTTATATATTTACCTAAGGTCATTAATGAATCAAGGTTTCAGATTTTCAGACTACTGAAATGGATACTGTTATTCTCTACTGGTACATAATTCTTTTAGAAAGCATTCTTCTGTGTGTGTGTTTTAAGAATATATTCGTGTCCTTTGGCCTCCTAATTTTTTTCAACAATAAATGAATGTTGTTTCTTAAAGTGTGGTCTGTAGACCACCATAACAGTGAAATCAAGGGCATGTCTTAAGAAAATTCCTCAGATTTCTAGGGCTTATCCCGAAAACACAAAGAATTGTAATCTCTGGTAGAGGACCCTTGGAACTTGCATTTTTAACAAGTTCCCTATGGTATATACTACTGTTTAAAAATCATTTGGTCTTTTTTTTTTTTAATTGGGGTATAGTTGCTTGACAATGTTGTGTAAGTTTCTGCTGTATAGTGAAGTGAATCAGCTATATGTATACATATATCCCCTCTTTTTTGGATTTCCTTCCCATTCAGGTCACCACAGAGTATTAAGTAGAGTTCCCTGTGCTATACAGCATGTTCTCATTAGTTACCTATTTTATACATATTACTATGTATATGTCAATCCCAGTCTTCCAATTCACCCCACACACCCCTGCCCCCGCTTGGTGTCCATATGTTTTTTTCTTTACGTCTGTCTCTATTTCTGCCTTGCAAACAGGTTCATCTGTACCATTTTTCTACATTCCACATATATGTGTTAATACACGATATTTGTTTTTCTCTTTCTGACTTAGTTCACTCTGTATGACAGTCTCTAGGTCCATCCACATTGCTACAAATGACCCAATTTCATTCCTTTTTATGGCTGAGTAATTTTCCATTGTATATATGTACCACATCTTTATCCATTCATCTGTCAGTGGACATTTAGGTTACTTCCATGATCTGGCTATTGTAAATAGTGCTGCAGTGAACACTGGGGTGCATCTGTCTTTTTGAATTATGGTTTTCTCTGGGTATATGCCCAGTAGTGGGATTGCTGGGTCATATGCTAATTCTGTTTTTAGTTTTTAAAGGAACCTTCATACTGTTCTCCATAGTGGGTGTATCAGTTTACATTTCCACCAACAGTTGCAAGATAGTTCCCTTTTCTTCACACCCTCTCCAGCATTTATCGTTTGTAGATTTTTTGACGATGGCCATTCTGACTGGTGTGAAGTGATACCTCATTGTAGTTTTGATTTGCATTTCTCTAATAATTAGTGATATTGAGCATCTTTTCATGTGCCTCTTGGCCATCTATATGTCTTCTTTGGAGGAATGTCTATTTAGGTCTTCTGCCCATTTTTTGATTGGGTTGTTTGTTTTTTTGATATTGAGATGCATGAGCTATTTGTATTTTTTGGAGATTAATCCCTTGTCTGTTGCTTCGTTTGTAAATATTTTCTCGCATTCTGTGGGTTGTCTTTTCGTCTTGTTTATGGTTTCCTTTGCTGTGCAAAAGCTTTTAAGTTTCATTAGGTCCCATTTGTTTGTTTTTATTTTTATTACTGAAGGAGGTGGGTCAAAAAAGGTCTTGCTGTGATTTATGTCAAAAAGTGTTCTTCCTGTGTTTTCCTCTAAGAGTTTTATAGTGTCTGGTCTTACATTTAGGTCTCTAATCCATTTTGAGTTTATTTTTGTGTATGGTGTTAGGGAGTGTTCTAATTTCATTCTTTTACATGTAGCTGTCCAGTTTTCCCAGCACCACTTATTGAAGAGGCTGTCTTTTCTCCACTGTATATTTTTGCCTCCTTTGTCATAGATTAGGTAACCATAGGTGCATGGGTTTATCTCTGGGGTTTCTGTCCTGTTACGTTGGTCTGTATTTCTGTTTTTGTGCCAGTACCATACTCTCTTGATTACTGTATCTTTGTAGTATAGTCTGAAGTCAGGGAGCCTGATTCCTCCAGCTCCATTTTTCTTTCTCAAGATTGCTTTGGCTATTTGGGGTCTTTTGTGTCTCCATACAAATTGTGCAATTTTTTGTTCTAGTTCTGTGAAAAATGCCATTGGTAATTTGATAGGGATTGCATTGAATCTGTAGATGGCTTTGGGTAGTATAGTCATTTTCACAGTATTGATTCTTCCAATCCAAGAACATGGTATATCTCTCCATTTGTTTGTGTCATCTTTGATTTCTTTCATCAGTGTCTTGTAGTTTTCCACATACAGGTCTTTTACCTCCTTAGGTAGGTTTATTCCTAGGTATTTTATTATTTTTGTTGCATTGGTGAATGGGATTATTTCCTTAATTTCTCTTTCTGATCTTTTGTTGTTAGTGTATAGGAATGCAAGAGATTTCTGTGCATTAATTTTGTATCCTGCAAATTTACCAAATTCATTGATTAGCTCTAGTAGTTTTCTGGTGGCATCTTTAGGATCTTCTACATATAGTATCCTGTCATTTGAAAAATGACAGTTTTACTTCTTTTCCAATTTGTATTCCTTTTATTTCTTTTTCTTCTCTGATTGCTGTGGCTAGGACTTCCAAAACTATGTTGAATAATAGTGGTGAGAGTGGACATCCTCGTCTTGTTCCTGATCTTAGAAGAAATGCTTTCAGTTTTTCACCATTGAGAATGATGTTTCCTGTGGTTTTGTCAGATATGGCCTTTATTATGTCGAGGTAGGTTCCCTCTATGCCCACTTTCTGGAGAGTTTTTATCATAAATGGGTGTTGAATTTTGTCAAAAGCTTTTTCTGTATCTATCGAGCTGATCATATGGTTTTTATTCTTCAATTTGTTAATATGGTGTATCACATTGATTGGTTTGCATATATTGAAGAATCCTTGCATCCCTGGGATAAATTGCTCTTGATCATGGTGTGTGCTCCTTTTAATGTGTTGTTGGATTCTGTTTGCTAGTATTTTTTTTTTTTTTTTTTGCTGTACGCGGGCCTCTCACTGTTGTGGCCTCTCCCGTTGCGGAGCACAGGCTCCGGACGCGCAGGCTCAGCGACCATGGCTCACGGGCCCAGCCGCTCCGCGGCACGTGGGATCTTCCCGGACTGGGGCACGAACCCGCGCCCCCTGCATCGGCAGGCGGACTCTCAACCACTGCGCCACCAGGGAAGCCCTGTTTGCTAGTATTTTGTTGAGGATTTTTGCATCTATATTCCTCAGTGATATTGGTCCGTAATTCTCTGTTTTTGTGATATCTTTGTCTGGTTTTGGTATCAGGGTGATGGTGGCCTTGTAGAATGAGCTTGGGAGTGTTTCTCTCTCTGCAATTTTTTGGAATAGTTTGAGAAGGATGGGCGTTAGCTGTTCTCTAAATATTTGATAGAATTTGCCTGTGAAGCCATCTGGTCCTGGACTTTTTGTTTGTTGGAAACTTTTTTTTTTTTTTTTTTTTTTGCGATATGCAGGCCTCTCACTGTTGTGGCCTCTCCCGTTGCGGAGCACAGACTCCGGACGTGCAGGCTCAGCAGCCGTGGCTCATGGGCCTAGCCGCTCCGCGGCATGTGGGATCTTCCCGGACCGGGGCACAAACCCGTGTCCCCTGCATCGGCAGGCGGACTCTGAACCACTGTGCCACCAGAGAATCCCAGTTTTATTGATCTTTGCTCTTGTTTTCTTTTTTCTGTTTCATTTATTTCTGCTCTGATCTTTGTGAGTTCTTTCCATCTACTAACGTTGGTTTTTATTGTTTTGTTTTGGTTTTTGTTTTCTTTTCTTCTTTCTCTAGTCCCTTTAGGTGTAAGGTTAGATTGTTTATTTGAAATTTTTCATGTTTCTTGAGGTAGGATTATATTGCTATAAACTTCCCTCTTAGAATTGCTTTTGCTGCATACCATAGGTTTTGGGTTGTCGTGCTTTTGTTGTCATTTGTCTCTAGGTATTTTTTGATTTCCTCTTTGATTTCTTCAGTGATCTCTTGGTTATTTAGTAGCATATTGTTTAGCCTCCCTGTGTTTGTGTTTTTTTACAGTTTTTTTCCTGTAATTGATTTCTAGTCTCATAGCGTTGTGGTCAGAAAAGATGCTTGATACGATTTCAATTTTCTTAAATTTACTGAGGCTTGATTTGTGACCCAAGATGTGATGTATCCTGGATAGTGTTCCATGTACACTTGAGAAGAAAGTGTATTCTGCTGCTTTCAGGTGGAATGTCCTATAAATATCAGTTAAATCCATCTCGTTTAAAGCTTGTGTTTCCATGTTAATTTTCTGTCTGGATAATCTGTCTGTTGGTGTAAATGAAGTGTTAAAGTCCCCCACTATTATTGTGTTACCGTCAGTTTCCTCTTTTATGGCTGTTAACATTTGCCTTATGTATTGAGGTGCTCCTATGTTGGGTGCATGTATATTTGTAATTGTTATATCTTCTTGGATTGATCCCTTTATCATTATGTAGTGTTCTTCCCTGTCTCTTGTAACAGTCTATATTTTAAAGTCTATCTTATCTGGTATGAGTAAGTCTGTCTCATCTGATATGAGTATTCCATGCACATGGAAATCAAAATCTTTTGATTTCCATGTGCATGGAATATCTTTTTCCATCCCCTCACTTTCAGTCTGTATGTGTCCCTAGGTCTGAAGTGGGTCTCTTGTAGACAGCATATATATGGGTCTTGTTTTTGTATCCATTCAGCGAGCTGTGTCTTTTGGTTGAGCATTTAGTCCATTCACATGTAAGGTAATTATCGATATGTAAGTTCTATTACCTTTTTCTTAATTGTTTTGGGTTGTTTTTCTAGGTCTTTTTCTTGTGTTTCTGGCTTAGAGGAGTTCCTTTAGCATTTGTTGTAGAGTTGGTTTGGTGGTTCTGAAGTCTCTTAGCTTTTGCTTGTCTGTAAAGCTTTTGATTTCTCTGTTGAATGTGAGTGAGATCCTTGCTGGGTAGATTAATCTTGGTTGTAGCTTTTTCCCTTTCACCACTTTAAATATATCCTGCCACTCCAACGTGGCCTCCAGAGTTTCTGTTGAAAAATCATCTCATAACCTTACAGGGATTCCCTTGTATGTTATTTTTTGCTTTTTCATTGCTGCTTAATATTTTTTCTTTGTATTTAATTTTTTTTAATGTGATTAATATGTGTCTCGGTGTGTTTTTCCTTGGGTTTATACCGTATGGGACTCTCTGCACTTCCTGGACTTGATTGACTATTTCCTTTCCCATGTTAGGGATGTTTTCAACTATAGTCTCTTCAGATACTTTCTCAGACCCTTTCTCTTTCTCTTCTTCCTCTGGGACCTCTGTAATTTGAGTGTAGGTGTGTTTAATGTTGTCCCAGAGGCCTCTGAGACTGTCCTTAATTGTTTTCATTCTTTTTTCTTTATTCTGCTCCCTGGCAGTTATTTCCACCATTCTGTCTTCCAGCTCACTTATCCATTCTTCTGCCTCAGTTATTCTGCTATTGATTCCTTCTAGAGTATTTTTAATTTCAGTTATTGTCTTATTCATCACTGTTCTTTAGTTCTTCTAGGTCCTTGTTAAATATTTATTGTATTTTCTCCATTCTATTTCCAATATTTTGGATCATCTTTGCTATCAATACTCTAAATCCTTTTTCAGGTAGATTGCCTATTTCCTCTTCATTTGTTTGGTCTTGTGGGTGTTTACCTTGTTCCTTCATCTGCAACATATTTCTCTGTCTTCTCATTTTGTTTTACTTATTGTGTTTGGGGTCTCCTTTCCACAGGCTGCGAGGTTGTAGTTGCTCTTGCTTCTGGTGTCTGCCCCCAGTGGGTGAGGTTGGTCCAGTGGCCTGTGTAGGCTTCCTGGTGTGGGGGACTGGTGTTTGTGTTCTGGTGGGTGGAGCTATATCTTGTCCCTCTGGTTGGCAGGGCTGTGTCAGGTGATGTGTTTCGGGTTGTCTGTGAGCTTCGTATGACTTCAGGCAGCCTGTATGCTAATGGGTGGGGTTGTGTTCCTGTCTTGCTAGTTGTTTGGTGTGAGGCGTCCAGCACTGGAGCTTGCTGGCCCTTGGGTGGAGCCAGGTCTTGGTGTTGAGATGGAGACATCTAGGAGAGCTCTCACCTATTAATATTCCCTGGGGCTGGGAGTTCTCTGGCGGTCCAGTGTCCTGGACTTGGCTGTCAGAAGGTCAGGCCCGACCCCTGGCCAGAGAACCAAGACCCTGCAAGCTGCACCATGTGAAAGAAAAAAAAAAAGGAAATGAACTAGCAAAACCCCCAAGACAAATGGTAAAAGCAAAACCAAACACACAAAAATACACAAAGAAACACACACACACACACACACACACACAAAAACAGGGGAAAAAAAGGAAAAACATAAAGAAAGGCAAGATGGACTTACCTGGTGGTCCAGTGGGTAAGACTCCATGCTCCCAATGCAGGGCGCCTGGGTTCAGTCCCTGGTTGGGTAACTAAATCCCACATGCATGCCACAAGTAAGAGTTCACATGCCTCAAGTAAGAGTCTGCAGGCCGCAATGAAGATCCCATGTGCCATAACTAAGACTCGGGGCAGCCAAAATAAATAAATAAATATTAAAAAATAACAACTTTACAGATTCACAGACTCAGAGAACAAATTTATGGTTATCAGGAGGGAAGAGTGGGGGAGGGATAGTTAGGGAGTTTGGGATTGACCAAAAAAAAAAATTGTATATAACTATATTATACACCTGTAACTTATATAATATTTTACATCAACCATTCATCAGTTAAAGAAAATAAAAATAAATGTAAAAAAAATAAAAATTATTTGGTTAAATATTGGTGCATGTCCCAGAATTTGTCTTTAGAAAAATTAACTTTGCCTTTTATGTTTCTGTAATGTTAATTTGATAATTTATTTTCACTTTAAATTGTATAGATTTAAGTAAGGAAATGCTAGGTGACTATATCAGGAATAGTGTGTACTCATAAACTAATATATATACGTTAGTTGGAAGAGCTATTGAGTGTCATTTTCAAATAAATAAGTAGAGGAACATAAGAATTAAATTCTAAATGTTATTTTGGTAAAGTTTTTGATCCATATAGTTTTATGAAAGTTTTGCTATTTTAATTTTTTTTAGAGATCTTAGAAAATTCAAAGATGCCAAGAAGCAGTTTGAAAAAGTCAGTGAAGAAAAAGAAAACGCATTAGTAAAAAATGCTCAAGTACAGAGAAACAAACAGCATGAAGTTGAAGAAGCCACAAACATTCTGACAGCAACAAGGAAATGTTTTCGACATATAGCCCTAGATTATGTACTTCAGGTATGTTTATTATATGTTTTCAAAAAATGGTTATTAGGGCTTCCCTGGTGGCGCAATGGTTGAGAGTCCGCCTGCCGATGCAGGGGACACGGGTTCGTGCCCTGGTCTGGGAAGATCCCACCTGCAGCAGAGTGGCTAGGCCCGTGAGCCATGGCCACTGAGCCTGCATGTCCAGAGCCTGTGCTCTGCAACGGGTGAGGCCACAACAGTGAGAGGCCCGCACACACACACAAAAATACTTAAGTAAACATATTGCTAATTAGTGATTAAAAACTACTCAGGTAACTTTGCGAAAACAGTAGAAAATGACTTTAAGATTTTTTTCTATTAAGTTCCTGTTCAGTAAGTGGGAAGTTAAATTTTAAACAATGAAGTACACTCCACTTATTAATGAAAGGCTTCTAGCATGGAGTAGTCTGTATTTCTTATCTCGTCTTATCTACCTCACATTTATACCACTTCCTGCAGTAGTATGAGTACTGAGACTGCCTACCTCATTCTACTGAAATGGCTCATGTTAAGGTCTTATTCGTTAGATATATTGTACTTTTTAACCAACTTGACTATTGTGTTTCACTGAAATAGTAGACCACACTCTCTTGAAACATACTTTTGTCTTGATGTATCTTAAACCATTTGCAAGTCATCATCTTAATTTATGTTTCTTTTCAGTTTCCACTTTGGGTTTCTCTCCTTTGTCCACCTTTTCAGTCTCTCTATTAGGGTTCCATCTTTGGTCTTCCTGTTTTCTGACTTTATGATAATCCCTTACAGTTTAATCATGCCCTTTGCTTGAATTATCACCATATATAAGTGACAAAATATATTTTTCTCAGAAGTACCTCATTCCTTTTGTGTCTAAAACTAAAATCTTTCTTCTTCTCAAATGACTTCGTATTGCCATTACCATACTGAGTAGTATCATCCTCTTAATCATAGAAATCAGAATTGGAGAATCATATCAGATATTCTCCTCATTCTTAGCTACTATATCTAACAGTCAAAATTGCCTTGAAAAGTTCTATGTACTTCTTAAACCTGTTCGTTCTCACTCTGCTGCAGCCCCAACACTAGTTCTTAACTGTTTCTTGTCTCGAGTATTAAGATGTTCTTATAAAAATTGATCTTTCTTGTGTTGCTTTTAACCTGCCCATTAGCAATTCATTCTCTGTTCTGTGGTCACAATTACTCAAGCTTTTCCAGGCAAAATGAATCATTCTTGTCTCTGTTTCCTCTGTGCTGCCATATTATTGTCATACACATTGCTGTTAGAGCACTTATCTCATTTATTGAAATTATTTATTTATATGTCTTTCCTACTCCTAGATTATATCCCTTCCCTCTAGTCCAGTGGTTGGAAAATAGATAGGTAATGTTTTTTGAAAGAGTGAACAGCTTACTTAATTTTAAATTTTATTTGGGAAGTGGGGAAGTTACCTAAATATTCATTATTTTCAAATTTACACATTATAAACTGTCCGTTTCCTTTGATGTCCATCCAGTAGTTTTAAGTTAGGACCTCACCTCTCATATAACTATTTGTTTGATTTTTCTAATGAGAACTGTTGCGTTATTTTACTATATGGCCAAAGTGTCTGTTTTAGAGAATAGTAAGTAAGAAATATTCAGCTTTATAGAGTGTCACGCTTTAGTTTCTCTAAATATTTGAATATACTTTTGTATTTTCAAATGTATGCTGTTTTTCATTGTCAAACAGAGGCATTTTTAACATTTTTCTAAGCTTTTACTTAGAGCATTTGAAAGTTAATCTTTTAGTTTTCAAAACTGAATAGACCTTGAAACAGACATGCAGAAGAAACTAGTGCTTAGGTAAACAAAGTTATTAGATTTTTCTTGGTCTGTCTTTTCTTATTTATTTATTTATTTATTTTTGGCTGCATTGGGTCTTCATAGCAGTGCGCCTGCTTTCTCTAGTTGCATCAAGCGGGGGCTACTTTTCATTGCGGTGCACGGGCTTCTCATTGCAGTAGCTTCTCTTGTTGCAGAACACGGGCTCTAGGCACGTGGGCTTCAGTAGTTGCGGCATGCAGGCTCAGTAGTTGTGGCTCGTGGACTCTAGAGCACAGGCTCAGTAGTTGTGGCACATGGGCTTAGTTGCTCCGCGGCATGTGGGATCTTCCCAGAGCAGGGCTCGAACCCGTGTCCCCTACATTGGCAGGTGGATTCTTAACCACTGCACCACCAAGGAATTCCCTCTTGGTCTGTTTTTTTTGTTTTTTTTTTTTTTTTTTTGCGGTACGTGGGCCTCTCACTGTTGTGGCCTCTCCCGTTGCGGAGCACAGGCTCCGGACGCACAGGCTCAGCGGCCATGGCTCACGGGCCTAGCTGCTCCACAGCATATGGGATCTTCCTGGACCGGGGCACAAACCTGTGCCCCCTGCATCGGCAGGTGGACTCTCAACCACTGCAGCACCAGGGAAGCCCCCTCTTGGTCTGTTTTTGTTTTCTGATCAGTGCTTTAAAATTATCTTATTAAACAACAGGCAGAACATTCAGTGGGAAGGACATATTAAAAAGATATTCTGTAACCTTTTGGAAATTTTAGCAAATAGTTCATGATTCTTTTCTTGTGTAAACATTGTATTTCATTAAGCTGATATATAATAAATAACAGACAAAAATAAAATGTTTGTTGTGAATTTCTAGAGTTGGGAGAGATACCACAGAAGGCAACTTTTATAATTACTGATCTTTCAATAGTTTAGTCTAATTAAAATATTTATTTAAGGTCCATTAATTTGTTCAACAAATATTTCTGAGTGCCTAATATATACAGCTTGGAGGATACAACTGGGAATAAAGCACGACCTTGATCTCATGGAGCTTATGTTTTAGCTGGGGAAAACAAATAAGTAAATAAAATATGAGGTAGTTATGAATACTATAAAGAAAATAAATAGGGTTGGTGTACTAAAGACTGCTTAAAGGCCTACTTTAGACCTTTGTGAGGAGATACTATTTAAGCTGGGACCTGATGGATAAGAGCCTTGTGCCCATCTGGGAAGAAAATCATGACATGAGGACAGAACAAATAGTACAAAGGCATCGAGGTGGGAGTACTCTTGGGTTGTGGTTGGACCACAGAAAAGGGGAAAGTACTGTAGTAGAAAATTAGGTGGGAGAGGTAGCAGGAGCCTCTTCACAAAGGGCCTTGTAGGCTACAGTAGGGAGTTGGAAGGTTTTAATACAGACGTACATGATCTTATTTATTGTTTGAAAAGATCACTCTGATTGCTGAATGAAGTGTCAAGAGTGGAAACAGAGACTAGTTCATAGACTGTTATAGCAGTCAGGAAAAGATATGGTGGTTGGTGGTAGTAGTAAAAGTGATTAGAATTTGTATTAAGGATGTATGTTAAAAGAGCAATTAGATAAGGAGGGTGGAGAGAAGACAGAATTCTAAGAAATTCAGAAGTTTATCAAGGTGATAGTTTTATCAGTACAGTACAATTTTATGGTTTGAACATGGCCAGTTTTTCTTTAAGTTGAAAAAATGGATGAGAGTTTCATTGGTATGTTTGTCTTAACTGTTTTTGCAAAAAGCAGGTCAAATGGTGAAAAACTTGAACTTTGTTTTCATTTACTTTTCTGGAAAAGTATTAAACCATTAGAATAAGCAAATTTTACAATATTGCATTCTGGATTAGTTTTTAAAATAATGCATAGGTGATTAACCAAGTGCATTCTCCCTCAGATTAACGTCCTTCAATCAAAAAGGAGATCAGAAATCCTGAAATCAGTAAGATATTTATTGAAATGATGTTCTAAATATTTTAATATGAAGTTAAATGTATATATTTAAGTTTTTAAAATAGCACCATATATGTGTGTGTGTGTATATTTATTTATTTACTTATTTATTCCAGGTTCATAATTAATGATATGTTGTACTTCTTATATGTCACTTAACCACTTTTTTTGGTCTCCTTTATGTTATAGTTATTTATGTGTGTCTCATCTATAATTATACTGTAATCTCCTTAAAGCAGACACTTAAATAATTTGAGATTGAGGGCATACATAGCATCATTTTACACAATTTTTCCCTTAGGGCTGTTGATGGTGTATCAGCTTTTTGGAGTGCAGGTAGAAAACAAATGAGATGAAATTTGAAGGATGGCACGGCAACAGTGATTTCTTATTTGCCCATTTTTCGTCTTAAAAGCTAACAAGGAGGTGGGCAGAGGATGATAGTCATATATACATTACACTCTTTTATATTTTGAGAACCTTAGAAATAATTTCTCCTTTCTGATTTCGTTCACTAAAGTTTTTTTATGGTTTTTTTTTTCTCAAAGGATCCACAGAAATTGCTTTTGATCCTTGTCCACACCTAGGTTTTTCCTAAATTCTCTGTTAATATTTATGTTATTTCTTATCAGATGAGAACATTATACTTCCTGTTTACCTCCACCACCTTTTCCAGATTGAGAGTAATGTATGTTAATTGTAGAAAATTGGAAAATAAAATATATGAAGGAAGAATAAAAATACTTATAAATGCTACTACCAAGAGAGAACCACTATCAACATCTTGGTGTAATCTTTGTCTTTTTTCTCTGTTTGTGTGCGCACGCCTGTGTGTGTGTGTGTATGTGAAAATGTATATACACCTCTTAAAATTCCATTTAATTTTTTTTTTTTTTTTTTTTTTTCTTGCTGTACGCGGGCCTCTCACTGTAGGGGGGCTTCCCTGGTGGCACAGTGGTTGGGGGTCCGCCTGCCGATGCAGGGGATGCGGGTTCGTGCCCCGGTCTGGGAGGATCCCGCGTGCCGCGGAGCGGCTGGGCCCGTGAGCCGTGGCCGCTGGGCCTGCGCGTCCGGAGCCTGTGCTCTGCAACGGGAGAGGCCACAACAGTGAGAGGCCCGCGTACAGCAAGAAAAACAAAAAAAAAAACAAACAAAAAAAAACAAAATAGGAATCATTCCTACATACTGTTCTGTAATTTTCTTTTTTCACTAATACACTCCAAAATCATCATGTGTCATTAAATATTTTTTTATTTAACGATGTGACCAGGTAGAATTCTACCATATGAATACAGTAGAGGTGAGCAAACATTTTCTTTGAAGGGCCAGGTAGTAAATATATTAGGTTTTGGAGGCCGTATTGTCTGTGTTGAAACTACTCAGCTGTGCTATTGTAATAGGAAAGCAGTCATAGACAATATGTAAATGAATGACATGACTGTTCTAATAAAACTTTTTTTATGAACATGGAAATTTGAATTTTATATAATTTTTACGTGTCATGAATTTCATGTCTTCTTTTCATTTTCTTTAACCATTTAAAAATGCAAAAACTGTTGTTAGCCCGTAGGCCATCCAAAAACAGGTGGTAGGGCTGGATATAGTTTGTAGGTCAGTTTGCTGACCTTGAATATACCATAAATTAACTTTACCTATTAATGGATTTTAAGTAATTTCCCTGTTTTTGACGTAAAGCATAGCATTATAGTGATCATCGTAATGAATAATATTTCCTTCGGATAGATTAAGACAAGAGATTACTTAGTCAAAGGGTTGAAGCATTTATTGAAACTTTTAAGGAATATTGTCAAATTTTAAGGGTTACACAAAATTTCCACTAATAGTGTGTGAGAGTGAACATTTTTCTACATTTTACCAACGCTGGGTATTAATTTCCCCCACTCTACCACAGTTTGGTAGATTGAAAATGTCATCTCTTTGTTTAATTTTGGATTTCTTTGAGGCAAATGAGTATGAATGTCCCCCCCCCTTTTTTTTCTTGGTCACTATGTTTTCTGTTTATGTCCTTACCCTCTTTTTTTGTCTTCATACTTTTCATATTGATTTGTAACATCTCTTATCTGTTAAGACTAGTAACCCTTTGTCAAGTGTTTTTTCCTAGTTTATTATTTATCTTTTAATATGCTTATTCTGTGTTTTGATGTGCAGGCATATTTTACTTTTTATGTACTTGTAACTATTAATCTCTTATTTTTATAATAAGAGATTAATATAATAGTTAATAATTAATTAACTATTAATCTCTTCCTCTCTTTTTAAAAAATATATTTAGTGTTTTTTAAAATCATATTCACAAAGTTGTACAACCGGCGTTATCTAATTCCAGAATCATCTTTTAGTGAGCTTTGTCCTTTTGTCATTGTGTTTTATTTTATGGTTTTTCTCTCCCAAAAAAATTCCTTTTGAAGGATTCTTGAGTATTAAGGACCTTTTGACCTATTTTAGATTTTACAGAATTAAACAGATGTCTCTTCTTGCTAAAAATAACAGGGATGTTTGGAGGATTCTTTCAGTATTGTGATTGAATTAATTCCTTCTCATGTAAAAATTTAACTAATAAAAATAAGAGTGTTTTTTCTCTCATGAATAGGTAAAATGTAGGAAAACTTAGAAAAAAATCTTAACCCATTAATCATTTTTGAATTTTTGGAATGAATATAACAAAATCTCCATATTGGCAAAGTCTGTTGCCTCATTTTATTTTGCTATCTTGAGAAAAAAATGAGCATGCCCCTATTTCGTGTTGTGCTTAGTGATCTACGGGTTGTAAAGTATATGTGATTGCTTTGTTTTGAGAGCTTCGTATGTCCCCTCCTAATATTTTAATGTTTTATTTGTAATTTAAGGTTTTGCCAGTGAGTTTTGTTGAAAGACACCTAGATATTTTATAATGTACCTGGAAAGCTGGTGAAGTTATTGAAAACTTGATTCTTTGAATTATTGCAATATAAGTTTGAAAATATTTTTGTAATACTCTTTTAAGAAAAATGACTCAGTTTAATTTTAAATAGGTTTGCTATTTTGGGCTCTGGTGGAATAATTTTTAAACAATAGATAGGATCAGAATTTTTTTTAAATTTCAGAATATTTATCTAAGAATTGATTTTAAAATGCTAACCATTTTTTCCTCCTGTTAGATGTTATCCTTTATGTATGCCCATTTGGCCTTCTTTCATCAAGGATATGATCTATTTAGTGAACTTGGGCCCTACATGAAGGATCTTGGTGCACAGGTAATGTACTGTACTTCTTGATTCTGTGTTATATACCAATATCTGTATTTTTTTAAATTGAGATATAGTTGACATACATATAACTGGAAGTTTTGTACCTTTTGACCCCACTCACCCATTTTCCCACCGCCAACACCCACCTCTAGCAACCTCCAGTCTGTTTTTACTATGAGTTCTGTTTTTTGTTTTTGTTTTTTTTTAATTCCACATATCAGTGAGATCACACAGTAGTTGTCTTTCTGTGTCTGACTTATTTCACTTAGTGTAATGCCCTCAGGATCCATCCATGTTGTTGCAAAAGGCAGGATTTCCTTTTTTATGGCTGAATAATGTTCCAGTGTATTATGTATACCACATTTTAAAATCCATCTATTGACAGACACTTAGTTAGGTTACTTCCATATCTTGGCTAAATAATGCTGCAGTGAACGTGGGGATGCAGATATATTTTCGAGTTAGTGTCTTCGATTCCTTCAGGTAAATACCCAGAAGTGGAATTGTTGGATCACATAGTAGTTCTATTTTTAATTTTTTGAGGAACCTGCATACTGTTTTTCATAGTGGCTGTGCCAATTTCATTCTCACCAACAGTGCTCAAGGGTTCCCTTTTCTCCACATCCTTGACAGTCTTCTCTTATTTTTGATGACAGCCATTCTAACAGGTGTGAGGCAATATCTCCCTGTGGTTTTGATCTGCATGTCTTTCATCATTAGTGACATTGAGTACCTTTGACCCCTTATTGGCCATCTGTATGTCTTCTGTGGGAAAATGTCTGTTCAGATCCTCTGCCCATTTTTTAATTGAATTTTTTTTTTTTTGCTGTTAAGTTGTCTGAGTTCTTTATATATTTTAGATATTAACCCCTTATCAGATATATGATTTGTAAATATTTTCTGCCATTTGGTAGGTTGCCTTTTAATTTTGCTCATGGTTTCCTTTGCTGTGCAGAAGCGTTTTAGTTTGATGTAGTTTGAGTTGTTTATTTTTCCTTTTGTTGTCTTTGTTCTAGTATATGTATTTTTAAAGAGATTTAGCATATTGGGAAATTTGACAATTTAATGATGAAGTTTGGTGCTATAACAGATTTATGTATGGGTTAAATGTGTAACCAAAAATAAGATTAAAGTTAAAGAAAATGTTACAGATAGTATATTAGGGTACCAAAAAGAAGAATTTTAAAACAAAGTGTTTGTTTTACAGTATACATAGCTGGATTTATTTTTTTGTTTCTTACATTTGGATTATTGAGTTACTGTCCTAATTGGTATTTTATTTGAGTTATAGCTCTTTTTTTATTTTCAGAGAAATTTGCATTTTGCTATTTTGAATAATAAAATTTTAGAATCTTAAGATTATAGAACTCTTGGGAACTTTTTCATTTTATACACATGCACACACACATGCACATGCATGAGTTATATATAAGAATATTATATAGAAATTTTATTACGTCCAAATTATTTTTGATATCTAATCAAAACTTTATGTTAGATCTGTTCCCGGACATTCTTTTTTGTTGACTGGTGAGTTTTCTGGATTTCTGTCAATTTTCAGTTGATTTTCTTTCCCAAAATGGTTCAGGTTACTTTCTGAGGAGAGGGATTAAGGATGAAAAATAGAGTTTAGGGAAATGGGGAAAAGGTAAGAGCAGAATGAGAATTGCATTCACTGACCAAAATTAAATGTGGTGCATGCATGTGTGCATGTGTGTCTGTGTGTGTGTGTTGGGATGGTGCTGGGGAAAGATGGTGTGCAGGGCATATGCTGTGAATTATAGAAATGCTCTTCCGTGCCTCTACAGAACTTAATCTATTGGAAGAAAATAACAAGTCACCACACTATTAATCTCTGTGCTAAGTGCCCTGTCTGGGTATATAAATGGAGATTAGATTTGTTTGCATGTGATAGAAAACCAGAAATAGTAGGAGCTTTAACAAGATAGAATTTTATTTCTTTTATGTAAAATCAAAGGCCTAGTATGGTGGTCACTTAATCTGCAGGGACACAGTCTTATTATATCTTTGGATTCTACCTAATGGTTCAAAGTGGTTTATCAAGCTTTAGCCTTCATATCCAAATGCTAGCCAACAGGAAGGAGGAAAGGGGAAAGAAAGATTCATTCCCTCTCTTTAAGGATATTTCCTAGAAATAGTATATTCCACTTCTGTGTACGACCCAGTGTCACACTAGCTGCAAGGAAAGCTGGGAAATTTAGTCTTAATGCATGTAACCGTGTTAACCTACTAGAATTTGGGGATTCTGTTGTTAAGAAAGGAGGAGAGAATGGATGTTGGGAGGCAACCAGCTATCCCTACCACATATTGGAGGATCAAAGTGTTACTGTAACCTGTATAGAGTACATCCAGCCCAGACTTGGGAAGAAGGCAAGACCTTCCTAGGCCCCAGGCACTCCCCACATCTTAATCAAACATTAGATTGTACCCTTATCTTAAATTAAGTATAATTTATCAAAAAAATGAATTGGTTTGTAGTTGACTAGTTTCAATAATTGTATATTTTGACATTTATTAATTTCAGTTTTTACCCTCCCAGGTCTCAAGTAATTTTGCAGGTCCTCGAAAAGCATCTAAACTCCGGTGCCTGTAGTGCCTGGTGGATAATATGGCCTGGTTGGAGGTGGCCAGTTAGGATATTCTTTCAGTAATTCAGTTATGAGATTATGGCATCTGGAACTAGGGTCCTGGCAGTAAGGGTGGAGATAAATAGATAGACTTGAGGAATAGTTAAGATGTAGCCAATTTGAGTGGAGGGACATGATGAGTTCAAGTTTAAATGTGTTGATTTTGAGAATAGGACATCTAAGTGGGTATATCTGGAGTTCAAGAGAAAGAAACACTAAAGGAGTCAATAGCATATAATTGCTAATTGCAATCACAAGAGTGTGTGAATTGACCCAAGGAAAGTTAATAGGTATTTCAAAATCATGAACCTATTTTAAAAAAACATAAGTGATCGAACACCATGCCTAATAATTTTGATTTTGTAAGTTAAGGTCAAGGTCCACGAGTATGCAGTAAAAAGAGATTTGGCTTGGGACAGAGCCCTAAGAATGATCTACTTTTAAGAGACGGCTAGGTAAGAGGGGCTCCGTGAGAACACTGATGGGAGAGGAGGTGGAAAACCAGAAAATCGTGGTAGCACAGGGCAAGGAAAGAGTGTCTCAGAAAGGTGGGGGTGGTTGTCAGTGCAAATGCTGGAAAGAAGGTCGAGTAACCCTAGGACTAAGAACTACCTCTTGGGTTTAGCAGCAAGAAGGTTATGTGTTACTGATGTGAGAGTTGAGGGTCCAAGAGGTGAAAGCTTAATTACAGTGGGTAGATGAATATGAAATGGGCAAGTGGAGAACAGGGAAAAATTTTTTAAGAAGTTGTATTGTGAAGAAAAGAGAGCAGGTAGTAGCTAGAGGGGAGTATGAGTTGTAGGAAGGTTTTATTTAAGGTATTATTTGCACAAATTTAAAAAGAAATGGGAATGGGAGAAGTTGAAAGGCAGAAAGAGAAGTGGTGAAATCTGAGGTGGTAGGAGTGTAGGAGATTCAATACATAGGTAGAGGATTGGGGGCACCTGGTTAGGTATAGGAGCCTATTAACCTCATGATGCCCAACGCTAATAGAAACACGGGACACATGCTACTGTGCTCCAAACTCTCTCTTCCTGATACAGTACCCAGCATCTAGGAGACAAGACTGCCAGCCTTCGCACCTCCCCAACTCATACGTCCTCCAGTACTCCACCATGTTGGAAGATATCTTTTTCTTTATACTTCTGCCCCAACAGAGAGAGGGGAATTTCCTCCCTTTCTGCTGCAATAGCAGTGGGTGGGATGCAGCAGAGAAATTTACTACCAAGTTGACAATTTTACTACCATCACTGGCATTGTAGTACTGGTGTGGAAAGTACATGCATGCAAGTTTAGAAATAGCAGTTTGAATCTTGGGGGCTGCCTTCTGCTGCACTTCAATCTGAATGTATGAAAAACATTAACATGCCTTTCACTTAAAGGCTATAAAACAAGGATATAATGGTTATGCCACTCATTCAGTATAAGAAACTATTGAGGACAAACATTTTCCTAGCACAGCATTACCCGTTAAATCAATGCAGCATGTCACTAAGGTAAGTATGCATTAGATCTTAAAGTGGAGTGGTATAGTTGCCATCTAAGTAAAATATTCTATAATAGTGATAGTTCTATTTCAGGATGTTTTCTTTTGGTTCTTTATTATTATTCAGTGATATTAAGATTCTGTGGTCAGAATTTGTCTCCTGTAGAAAAAAAACACCATTTGTGATAGTGAATAAAGGATCACACAGTCTTTTAAGAAGGCCTTTTTCAGTTTTGTTTTTAAAGGATATCAATGAGAACATTTTGACATTTAATACTTTGTCTCCGTAGTCTGTTGACATTTACATTTTTATTTATTCATTTATCACACATTAGTCAATTTGAGGTGATGGGTGTTCAAAGATGAAATGACATACATCACAGTTTAGAAGAGTAGACCCACATAATGGGGTATTTTATAACCCAATTTTTGTTATTCCAGCAAAGAGGAGTTCAAGAAGCCAGTGCTTTTTGTCATAATACTGGAAGTCAGATATTTCTCTTCTGATGGAAAGGATCAAGAAAGAAATGGGATTTTATGATTTCATAAGTTTTTAAATTTTTTTTTAAAAAAAGGACTTTAAAAATTGGTGATTTTATACCCTGATCTAATGAATGGTTTCTATTCTATTCTATTCTGTTCTATTCTATCCTATTCTGTCCTCTACTACTCTATTCTATTCTTTTCCCTCCCTCCCTCCTTTCTTGCTTTCTCTTTTATCTGTTGAATTATTTTTCTACCTTTTAGATTTTATTGTAATATTAGGAAGCCAACTTGAAAACATCATGCATCTTGAGTGATTGGAAGTGTCTGTTACGTTGAACTTGTGAGGCTGGCACACACTAGCTTAGCTGCTACTTTTTGCTGTTTGGGAAGAAAAATCACCAGTATATCTTCTTTCTGTCTTTGATAGCAACTACCAGAATTGCTGAGTGCATCAGCAGACAACTTAATCTAGAGTCATTCTCCTTAATTCAAGGGGTGAGCATGTTATCACTGTTGTGCCTGAGACAGGGCCACCTGTCACAATTGCTTGGAACCATGGTTGCTCTTAGAAATGTTTTCTCTAAAGGAATTAAAGACCTTCTCAAAGAGGATATGATACCAGAAAAAAAAGAACTTCCACTTTAAAGTTGTAGCCAAAATGCCTTTTTAGGTAAACCTCAATTGACTGACTGATTTGGTGTATGAGTTTTGAAAAATAATCATGTCTTTCTTTCTTTAACTTCTAAGTCTATCATTTACTCCTTTTATAGTTGGATCGACTGGTTGTGGATGCAGCAAAGGAGAAAAGAGAAATGGAGCAAAAACATTCCACCATTCAACAAAAGGTACTTGAGGGGAGAAGTTAAAGGAGATTAATTCCCATTTTACACAATTTCTTGATTATTGGTTTCAGCAGGATATCATTGTGTTGGAAAAGATCCTTTGAGTTGCTTTAATAATTATAGATTGTATTGTATAGATAAATTCCTCCATTTTTTGTAAAAAATAAAATATTTTTCTGACGTTCAGGTTTGTATTTTATTACTATTTTATATCAAAATATTTGAAAGCCATGCTCTTGAACCAGTTTATAAAAACATCATCAGTCTCTTAGGGCCTTAACTGCTTTAAAAGTGGCCCTTAGAGTTTAAAGCACTACTTATAGTTTCAGTTAAGATATCACCAACCACCTGTAAAAATGTGTGTGTGTATGTGGGGGGCGGTGGATGGGGGGGTGCGTGGAGGTGGTCATGGGTTGGAGAACACCGTAGCATCAATGTGTGTGTTTGGTACTAGGAATTTCCAGCTGCAGTCACTCTAAGGCAGCACTTACCCTCTCAAGTGATGCTGAAATTTCACTTGCATTTCTTATTAATTTGCCTAAGTCTAACTAAACTAATGTTTGAAAAATATATATTTAAAAATGAAGATTTAAATGTGAAACCAGTTTTTGTTTCTGTGTGCTAAAAGCTTTGAATATGATATACCTGGAACTCAGTCTAATAATATTTTATCTTATATAGTCATTGACATTTTTTTGTGTGTAGTAATCTGAAAATAAAAAGAGACAACTGGAGGTTGAATGTATGTAAGAAGTATGAAAAAAGATGTGTTCTGTACTTACCTGGCAGGAGAGATACCATGATCACAAAGGTGGTTTTCCCAGGGTGAGGCTTATCCATCCCACACCTACAATTTCCCCAAATGTGGGAAACTTGACTGCATAATTTTTGGTAGTGGGGGACTGCTATCACACTTTCCCCTAAAAAGACCAAAAAAAAAAAAAAAAAAGACACCTTCTAGCATTGCTTTAAGAAATCTATTCTCTTGGTATTGAGCAGTCAAATCAACTTTTGTTATGGTGTATTTAGAATTTAAAATACCAGTAAACTAGATCTGATATAGAAGATGTCAGAGGAAAAAAACAAAAGTGAAATCCGTAATAAAAGTAAGGAAAATTTTATTGGTGATGGGTTGTTAGTACTCAAAGAGAAACGTTATTTAAAAAGTAGAAGATTTTCTACCAGACCATGTTTAATTCATTACTTCTAGTTATATTCAGGTAAGAGTACCTCCATGTTTTATTTTGTTTAAAGTTAGAATCACTTTTGTTTGGATAACTTGTTTTAATGACGTTACTGTGGAAAGATTTTTAAGAATTGGGACCAATCATTTTTAATTAAAATGAGAGGTCATGAAATTTAGAAGCATGTGACTATTTGTTTAAACTGAATTATTTAATGAATATTATGCATCTTTTTTTTAAATAGATCTTTATTGGAGTATGATTGCTTCACAGTACCGTGTTAGTTTCTGTTGCACTATGCATCTTTTAATATCTTTCCCTATTGTATAACAGCTCAGTGTTGTACCGAATGTCCAAGAGTAGTAGATTATTAAATCTGATAAATTTATTTGATTTTAAATAATTGTCAGTTATTGTTTTCCTTAAAGGGAATAATGCTGTTTTTGTTCATTATGAATACTTACCTTTTTTTTTTTTTTTGCCCTTAAATGCTGACACAAGGCTGCATTACAGGTAAAAAAAAAAGGAAAAGAACAAGATCCAGTCAAACTAAAAATTAAGGAAAAATATGTCTAATGTAATTATTTAGATTTTTTCAAGAATTGAAATTGATCAGTTGAAGAAACAATGCTATGCATATTCATGTACATGCCTTTTGGATATATGCACACATTTCTGATGAATTCATACCTAGGAATAAAACTGGGTCAGAGGGTGTGTATATATGTTCAGTGTTGGTAGATAATGCTAAATTATTTTTCAAAATGTTATACCACTCCTGGTAAGCAGCACTGTGTGAGAGTTCCCATTGCTGCTTGCCACCTCGTTGTATTGTGAAAGTTTTAAATTTTTTGCCTATTTTGGTGGTAGATATTGACATCTTGTTGTGGTTTTAATTTATGCTTTAGTCACTAATGACCTTCTCCCAAGTCTGTTGGTCATTTGGATATCCTCCTTGTTAAATGTCTGTTAGTCTTTCTCCCATTTTTCCATCATGTTGCCTAGCTAACTGTTGATCATATCTTCAGATATTCTGGATATTAGCCCCCCTTTGGGGTATATACGTTTTAAATTTTCACATAGTTTTTAAAATGTCTTTTCTGTGTGGTACTTTTTGTGTCCTTCCCAACCGAGGATCACAATGGTATATCTCCTAAGGTTTTATAGATTTGCCTAATCTTCTGAGTGTGTATAGATTTGCCTTTTATCAATATATCTAGATTTTTAATCAATCTGTAATTGGTTTTTTGTATATAGTATGAGGTAGAGATCCAGTTTCCTTTTATTTTCACATTGGTAGCTAAATGATCTAGATTCAGTTATTAAAAAGTTTGTTTCTCCCTACTACTCAGTGTTGTATACTGTTATACATCACATTTCCATACATGTGAGGTCTGTTTTGGACTCTATTCTGTTTTGTTGGTCTTTTTATCTTAATTATGCCAATACTGTGCTATCTTAATTATTTTAGCCTTATAGCATATCTTGATATCTGACAAAGAGAAGCCTCCTACCTTCTCTTCTTCAAAAGTGAATTGCCAAAGTTCTGCATTTCCATATAAATTTCAGGAGTGGCTTTTTAGGTTACATAAAAATAGCTTTTGGGATTTTGATTGGGATTGCATTGGATCTGTGAATCAGTTTGGGGAAAAATTGATATCTTTATTTTAAATGTCTTCTAGTCCATGAGCTTGAAATATTTCTCCATTTATTTAAGTTTTCTTTAATGTCCTTCATAAAGTTTGATAGTTTTCTTGTACATCTTTTGTTAAATTGTATTGCAAATGTTACTGTAAATATTATCTTGTAAAAATTTCTTTTCTCACTGTTTACTTTTGTTATATATTAGAATAAAATTTGATTTTTATGTATTGATTTTGTAACCAGTAGTCTTTTTAAGCTCTCTTTAATACTGATTTATCTCTGGATTCTTTTGGATGTTATGTGTACAAAGTCACATCATCTGCAAATAATTGTTACCTTTACTTTTTGTTTATCTTGCTGGCTAGGACTTTTAAAATAAGCTTAAATCAAAGAGATAATAGTGGTCCTTCTTGTCTTTCTTGCAATTTCAAAAGAGAAAGCTTCTCTTAGAGTCCCCTCATTGGCCAGCCTTGGCCTTGCCTTCTATTCCTTGGGCCCCACACCAGAGCTTCAAGTTCTCCTGATGAGACAAACGCCCTTAATGGGAGACTTGGCTTCCTTGCTCTGCTTACTCCTGTGGCTTCCAATTTTCACTTATTCTTTTGCCTTTGAGTATTCCTTCCATTTTGTCAGCTCATCAGTGTGTTTAAATTCTAATATTATATATTTTATTCAACATTATTGGTTGCTTTCATTATAAAATCATATCTATCACATTTTAAGTACTATAAAATATTAATTGATGTTAATAGGAATTATACTGAAGACTTAATTTATCTCAAGAAAAATAGTTGAAATTAGAAAAAAAATACTTATAATGCATTGCAAAGATGCCGATGTGACAAATGAAATTTTTAGAATGTTGCCAAACTCAATTATATCTGTTGCTGACTTAATTCTGTCTACATAATTAAATAAATTATAGCTTCAAGTAAATATTAAATGAAGGAATTAAAATTTCCCTGATTTTTTCCCCCAAAGTAAAAGCAGGAAGAAATGTAGCAATTTATTTACAGGTTATTTCATTTGATTATTTTGGATTATTATGTCTTTATGATTAAATTTTGAGAGATGTCAGCAGTGTTTGTTTTTAATTCTGAAGTTAGTCTGTTTCCTCTTTCCATAGTCTTAGACTCTTAGATTTGGAAAGCCCTTAGGTGATTCTCACTCCATTTCTCCTCCAGTGCAGGACCCCCGCATCCCAGCGTTCTGGCAGGTGGTCATCCAGCCTCTACCAAAATCTTTCTCAAGACAGAAAGTCTACTACTCTCTAATAGGATAGCATTCTAATTTTGATTATTGGTCCAGAAATAATTTTGAAAGTTTCAAGACTGATTTTTAGAGTTTTCAATTTGGGGATCACAGCAATCTTGCAGTTTTGTTGAAATTACTTTGGAAATTCACCAGGAAATATTTTAAATATGGGAATTCTGATTTCAAAACTTCATGAATCCTGGGAGGAAAATTGAAAGTTTGAATTGTATTCAAGTGAAAACTAGAATGATTAGAATGATAGAAGATGACTATGAGTGGTTCTACAGTCCTCATAAAAAAGTGAGCTCGGAATGCTCACTTCACACTGTGGTGCTTCTCCTTTGCAAAAATAATTTTATTTTAATCCTTTTTTGAACCCCCAAACAGTGGAGTTATTGTTTCTACCAGATTTTAAAAACTGCCATAATAGTAATATATTTAGAAAATAGTGGTAGATTTAAATAATCCCAATTAAATATACCCATATTCCTTTAAAAAAAATTGTTAGCAGACACATCACCATAAAATATTGGGATTAAATGAAAACATTTTAAACATAACACCTGTAGAATATCGAGTTATTCCCTTTGTCTATTTGTATACATATTGTGCTTTTAATCACAGTGTATATACAGTTTATTTACCCAAGCTGTATAATTTATAAAATTTATATTGTTTTTTCTCTTTTAATGTATATTCTGTATACTCATCTATGTTATTGCATAATAGTCTACTGGATTGAAATACATCAATATGTTGAAGCATTCTTCTATTTTTGAACATTTAGGTCTCCCCTGCTTTCTTATGAATATTGTTGATATAGCTATCTTAATACAAAGCTTTTTACTGTTTGAGCTGTTTCTCTAGGATAGATTTGTTGTCTAGGGAAATCAGTAAAAATCATATGAACTTTTTAATGTGTTATTTTGCCTAGGATTTCTCCAGTGATGATTCTAAACTAGAATATAATGTAGATGCTGCAAATGGCATTGTTATGGAAGGTTATCTGTTCAAACGAGCCAGCAATGCCTTCAAAACTTGGAACAGGTAATATATTTCAAATCTAGTCTTGCTCTTTCCATATTCTCAGTTTTCTGACTTTCCCTTTGGTTTGGCAACTCTTTCCTTCATAATTCTCTAAATTCACAGTCCCTAGTAACTTTCCTGAACCCAGTCCATTGAAGATAAGATAAGGCCCTTCTAGGAAAGGGGCCTTAAGAAGCAAGTCAAAAGTAACAGTAGTAATTCTAAATTTTAAAATTTAAGCAAAGTTTAAACCAGGAAGCAAGGAGACTTTTTATACTGCTTGGTCTGTAGTGACTAGATCATTACAATGAATAAATTTTTAAATGTGAGCTTCCTCCCATATTTGTTACCAAATAGATCTGATTGCAAATTATATTTTGAACATAATGGATGAATATGACAAGTGAGCTTTTTTTTTTTCCCTTTGGGTTCCTCCCCTGTATGCTGTTTATGTACATTTTTACTTAATTTTGGCTTGTGAATCTTTAAGTGAGGTGATCCTGATCTTTGGATCTTTGCAATAACTTTAACCAGGAGTTTTAGGGTATGGAATTGTTTTTATGTGTGAAGTGAGTATGGCAGCTGGTGCTCCGATGCCTACCAAAAACTTAAAATTTTTTTTTTCTAAACTGATTTTTATATATATTGATCCAGTAAATGTCTTTTGAATGAATGTGTAAAATATTTTATTTTCTTATGTATTAATAAAGTGGAATAATTTCAGACATTAAAGCAAAAAAAAAGATTGTATTGTCTCAGGATCATTCTTCTGAATAGCAGTGATTAGCCTTTTATTCAAGGATGCCTCCCTTCTTGCAAAAAAAAAAAAAAGTAGTTAGAACAGTTTTGTAATAATTGAAAATAGTATTGGGTTCTGGTTAATTGATACACTATTATATTATTGGTTGAATGTATATTATTTGCTGCTTGAACAGATATGAATTCACTTAATGATAGATTGTTTTCTTTTTATAAAATGGACAGTAGCAAAATAAATAGAATTTTCTTGGTAAGTTTAATTTAGTATACATTTTTGTTAATTTAACTGGAAATGATTATGCTTGGATATTCAGTACGTTGAAATGGATTCCTTGTGCACTAATTTTGAGTCCTTGGTGATGAGGTTATAGAAAAAACATTTATTGATATTTTCAAATGTCAGTGATACATTGAGTATTTCCATAGCATTCGATATTGTCAGATGTTTGAATGGTACATGGTGTGTTGTATTTGAAATAATTTTCATTTACTTGAGAGTGAATATAAACTGGAAAGAATAATGATTATATTTGATATTAAGTCTCTTTGAGTTATGTAGAACTTTTTTTTTTTTTTTTTTTTTGCGGTACGTGGGCCGCTCACTGTTGTGGCCTCTCCCGTTGCGGAGCACAGGCTCAGCAGCCATGGCTCACGGGCCTAGCCGCTCCATGGCATGTGGGATCTTCCTGGACTGGGGCACGAACCCGTGTCCCCTGCATCGGCAGGCGGACTCTCAACCACTGCGCCACCAGGGAAGCCCGAGTTATGTAGAACTTTAAAAATAATACATGAATATAGATGGATCAACTAGATGGTCTGGTTAAGAAATAATGTTTTAACTATTATAAAGTAAAAAAGAAAAATTAAAATTCTGTATTAAGCCAATAATCTTTGAAGCGTTTCCTGGCAAATTTCCATAGCCAGAGTAGGAAATTAAGATCGTGTGGTTGTCAAATTTTTATAATAAAGATTTTTCAACTAGTATGGTTTCATGAGGTAATGTTAGAATTGAATTTTAACCTTCAGATTTCAAAACAACCTCCTTAAAGTTTAACACAGTGAAAATACAGTAAATCCATAGAAACTGTACCATTATGTTAAGAAGAAATGAAATGAACTTCCATGGACTACTCCAATCAGAAATGCTCTCAGACTTCAAAATGAAGCACAGTAAGTGTTAGTGGAAAATCGCATTCCCATTTAGGACAACGGAAGAACATTAATTGACTTAAGCATGGACCTTTTGGTTTTTTATTATATGTTTCATGAATTTTATTAATTGGCATAGACATTAAAACATAACTAAAATCAAGTAGGGAATAACTATTAAATTCTCAATTGTAGATATGTTACCTATCATTTGCCAAGTAAGGAAGACAATAACTTTGGAAATGAGGCCACTTTTTAAAGGAGATGCCATTTCTGTGTGATAGGATGACAGTTATTGATTAGAATCATAGATTGTAGTTAACACCCTAATTTTTAGTAAAGAAATGGAAGTGCAGGGAGATGGTTGCTCATTCAGGGTCACACAGCTGGTTTGTGACAAAATTGAGGCTCAAAACCTGGCTCTTTAAAAAACTTGCTATGGCAGATAGTCAAGAAACGACCAAGGTCAGACGACAGTGGATCAACCCAGAATTAAGACTCCGTGCTTCCAGTGCAGGGGCGGGCGGGTTTGATCCCTGGTCGGGGAACTAAGATACCACATTACACGAGGCCAAAAAAAATAAAATAAAACATAAAGGAATTGTCAAAAAAAGAAAGAAAAAACTTGCTATGGAAATTCCAAACAATCTGAATTTTTATTTTTTATTTTTTTGCGGTACACGGGCCTCTCACTGTTGTGGCCTCTCCTGTTGCGGAGCACAGGCTCCGAACGTGCAGGCTCAGCGGCCATGGCTCACGGGCCCAGCCGCTCCACGGCATGTGGGATCTTCCCAGACGGGGCCACGAACCCGTGTCCCCTGCATCAGCAGGTGGACTCTCAACCACTGCGCCACCAGGGAAGCCCACAATCTGTAGTTTGATAAGACAAAATACAACTTCAATAACAATAACAAAAAAATAGCTTAAAAAATATTTTTAAAAACCTTCCTAATCCATTTGCATTATTAGGAATAAATTATGCATAGCAAATTAGTTTCATTTTCATACACCTTTAAAGAATATTTTGATGACAACAGTAGTTAAAGGTAGACTTCTAAGGAATATAGCATATAAACATTATACAAATCCCTTTTCAAAAACAAAAACAAAAGTCAAAACCTTGCAACAGAAGTCTTAAGTATTTTCTAGGTTATAGGTCAGTAGCTATAAAAGGGAGAAGAAAGAAAGAGTTATCTATTAAATGTTATTTAGAATTCTCTTCTGCTTTTCAATTTTAAAAATTTGGAATGTATCTAAATTTTTTTATATGAAGTTACCAAAAATCTAATGTTAGGAAGTACATGCAAATAATTTCCCTTTACCTGTATATGACTTCCAGACTCTGCCCTGCTTCTCTAGTTAGTTCTCTATCTAGCTTGATTTAATATATTCTACGAGCCTCTGAATAAAAGACTGTGTATTTGTGATATTTGTGCCTTAACTTTAAAAGTCCAGGAATTCAACTGTTCAAATGTACAGATTTTTTTTCTGCCCACCGTTTACGTTTGTTTTTGTTTTTTTTAATTGTTTGTGGATTAGTTTTAGCAAACATACTTTCCTGTAGTTACTATAAGGTGCCAATCATATGACAAATTTGCCATTGTCTATAGTTCTATGGAGTAGAAGCATACAATATTTTCAAAAGGAACTTTTTAAAAAGATCTTCCTGAGGGAAATGTGAATTTGACTAGGAATTCCCAGGTAGTTTTAAAACCTGGCCCTGTGTTCCATAAAATCTAAGTATATCTTGAAAGCATCATTCTATGATCTGAAATTTAACCAAAGAGATGGTATTTTGTGTGATATGATTGAAATAGCATAAGGAGTGAAACGTTTTATGTCTTATGTGAATTGTTGAGCTTGTTTCTGGTTGGCTTCAGATTTCTGGTGTCTCTTAAGATTTTTATATGTCTATAATATACATTTTTTGATGATGTGATATCTACAAAATAGTCTTTCCATACCAGGCCATCTTCTCAGTGTGTCAGCTTTACTTCAAGCTCAAGTCAGTGCTAGATGGATTACTAATACCTGTATATCTCTTTTGCTTTTAATGATAAATTTAGAAAAGATGAAGGAACAAGGAAAATAATTAAATATTAACATTATTTAGTAGTGAGGTGTCAAAACGAATAAAGAAGTTGAATAATTACATGCTGTGCTCAGTCTTTGTTGAATTAGAAAATACAGCTAAAAGCATAAAATGTATTATATAGTATCTTAATCTAGTACAGATACAAATAAGAAGTGTATAGATAGATTAAAGATAAACTCTACTTATGTGTGGCCTTAGAGTCTCCACTATCATTTGACAAAAAGAGGGTGAGCAGATGGGAGGAACTTTTCCTTATGGAAAGTTCTCATTTGTTTCAGGTTTATATATATATATATATATATATATATATATATATATATATATTCTGTATCTGTATCACTGTAGTGATTATTTCCTTTAAATTTTTAAGATGAGGAAAGGTACTATTTATATTTTACAGCTGTGACCATAGAGGCAGAAAATAATAGCAGAGTGTGCTAAGTCCTACCAGAACCTTCTATACCATAATGCTTTGAAGAAAATTTTGAATATTTCTGAAATATTAGCATTTCAGATCCCTGAGAATTGGAATTAACTGTATAAATGCATGTATGTATAATATGTGAGCAAAATACAACAGATACTTTTGACTCTTTTGTTAGGTTATGAGCTTAAGCTGGTTCCTTTAATTCTTGCTTTATTTTCATATCATGCTAGTCTTTTGCTTATTTTGCACATTTGCGTTTTCATTCTTTTACCACCTTTCCCTTATGTTTTAATCCTGCCCCATTTTTTCACATGACAGGAAAAAGCCCGATCATATCAGGTACCAAATGGCTTCCTTCCCCTCACCCCTACCTTACTCCAGTTTCCTCTTTGGCACGAGAAAGCTCATAATTAACCTGCATTTCAATTGGATTACTTGCAATGGATATAAAGTCTCATGTTTTAAATTGGGAAGAAAGTGTAAACTTGTTATTTGAGGAATGGAATTATACCTT
Organism: Phocoena sinus; assembly: GCF_008692025.1. NCBI lineage: Eukaryota > Metazoa > Chordata > Mammalia > Artiodactyla > Phocoenidae > Phocoena > Phocoena sinus. The sequence goes on along the minus strand of NC_045766.1, from coordinate 71,326,923 downwards.
TTCATTGCTTATCTCCTCAATTTGTTTTAATCTGGAAGAGAACATTTGATATGTATATAGTTATCCAAAGAAGATACAGATTAATACGAATACCTTTATATATATGTGTGTCTGTATTTTTTAAGGGAAATAAGCTAGTAAGTGCTTTTTAAATTTTTTAAACGGTAATTAGGAATTAGCCCCTTTGGTAATCACCTTATTAATTATGTTTAAAGGAAACATTGTCAGTTCCTAGCTTTTGTTTGTTTTACCATTTTGGTCTTTTTCCTTGTGAAAAACTAAATTGAATTTTAGATAAAGGAACATGTACATGTTCAAGCTTTTAATTTTGTTAAATGTTCACCTTTTTGGCACCTATGTGCCAAGTGTGTGCATGAATCCATCATCTGTATAGTTTTAGTGATAAAGCTTCTACAGATTTAGAAGTCTGACTTTTACCCATGTTCTTGATTTTGAGTTCCGGGACTAGTGCTCAAAAATTGTAAAAGATACTTGATTTCTTTTTTAATGTATTCCCTCCCCACCAAAATTCTGTCATCCTATGGCTCTCATTGGTATTTAAAAATTGATAATATTTATGAATGTAATATTTTGGTCTAAAATCTTTATTATGTTATCTCAGTTTGAGATAGATCTAAAGTGGTGTCTTAGTTCTCTTAAAACCAAGAAATTTTCCTTTTTAAAAACGTTTATATTTTGGCTTTGTGGTCAGTTTGTGAATCTTGCAGAATATAGTGTAGTTGTCAGCACAATGCTTTCCAACATTTGTCTTTTTTATTATTTAATTACCTTTTAAAGAATCTTTAAATTGCAGGTAGCATGAACTTGAAAATATTAAATATTTTTGCATATCGCATAGACTATGAACTGTCTCATTTTTCCTTTTATTAAAATTGTTAATAATAACTAGGATTATCCTACAGGAGCAATTTAAAATTATATTTTATTTTACTTACCTGATTAAGGTCTTCATCAGTGTAAATGAGTAAAGTTAGCTCTTTTTTCTTTTTTTAATGGCAGAGGAGAGGAGATAGTATCATAAGACATACTGATCTTAGTAATTAAAATATTTTTCTACCTAGGATATATTGTGGGATTGTTTTTCCTTAGGAGATGTCAAATTAAGATGAATTTATAGTGTATACAAAAACTAATGATGTGAGAAAGTTACCCAGAAGCAGATAGATGGTAGGGGAACTGAGTTTCAGAAATACAAATGATCTATAAAGTTAATAATCAGAGGAAATTGTCTCTAAGAAAAAAAATTAAGTTTTTATCTAGTATTTTGTTATTTATGTTTAGAGGCTATTCTAAGATTCAGCAGGTCAAAAGAAATTTATTTTTTGAAGACCTCAGAAGCATGAAAAGTTTACATGGATGTTTTTCCATTGTGCAATAAAATTCATTGTAGTTTTTCATCAAATTATATAATATGATTACTATATATAAAATATAAGAATTTTTATTAATATGGTTTATGCTACTTCAAATGATTTTTTTAAAAAACACTTTAATCAATATCAGAGATTGTTTCCATTGCATGTCATCCCATGTGGCAGGGCTGCACCGTTTTGTTTGTTTGGAGGTATTTCCTTTAACATTTCTAACCAACCATGTGTTCCAAAGCAAAGAGACCCAGAAGTTCTTCCTTTTCTAGCTCACCTCTTGATGATTTGCATTTAGAGGCAACCCACTTGGTTTTATCTAGATGCTTATTTAACAGTCTCTATTTTAATGGTAACGGTGATACCTTTTTAAATAGCAAGAAAACCTAACAATCTGTCTAGCTTAAAAATAGAAAAGCATCTAATCATTTTCTCAGCTTTGGAGAATTAACTTAATTTTTTAAAATAGAAATTCTAAATATGTCTAAATACAATTTTTAGTGCTTTGTATTAGTATCAATGAAAAGGTAGAATCTCTATCTGCTAATAGATTAATAACTAATGTTTATGATAGAAATCATTTCACATGAAACTAATTTTAAAATAATGACTCAAATATTGTTTTACCTTTCATGCTTGATGAGAGTTTTTGCTTCCTTTTATGAATGGCTTTTGGCTGTGATTTTTTTTTTTGTAAGTCTTTAGGTCCTTTTACTGTTTTAATAAATTAGAATTAGTAAATATGCCATACGTAGCTTAGTTTTTTCTTCTAAAGAAGATTGCAAGTAAAGTGTTTGCCAATTAATGTATAGTAATGAGCAGAACAATAGTTAGGTGACTCATTTTTAGTCATAACTTTGATTATTCTGCTTAGAAGTATTTTACATGAAAGTAAGCCCAAGTGAATTGGCACCTATCTCCTGTGATGTCAGTTCTAAAAGGATGATACAATTTTCTGTTTTGCTTAACAAATCAAATGCTGAATTAGCTTCAGAAAGGTTGAAAACAAAGCACCATTTATTTCAGTCTTTTATGGTATACAAATGAAGTCTTATTTATAATATAATTTTATTTCTACTTTATAACAAAAGCAAATTATTTTGGGGGAAAGATTTAGTTATTTTTGAGGAAGCTCAAAAAGCTAAATTTTTATTTTAAAACAATTATTATTTGGTAATGACATAAAGGATGACAACTTTTGTTAGGATATAAATTTCTGACATAAAAATGAATCAAAATATAGTAATTTTATTTTCCTAATCTGTGGTTTTAAAATTGCCTGAAATTGTTTTTTTACTTTCAGTAGTTATCTATCTCATTAACATCAGTTTATATAAAGCAAAACAAAACAATGCACTTCTAAAAACATAATTACCATAAACTGATTTTCTAGTGCTTTCCCCAATATTTCTTTTCTAACAACAACTGAAATAAATTATGTTTGTGAAAACGTAATCTATTTTGTATTTATTTAGACGCTGGTTTTCAATACAGAATAATCAGTTGGTTTACCAGAAAAAGTTTAAGGTAGGTGTTTTGTTAATTAGTGAAAACCCATTGAGTCCCCAGTTTAAGTTTTTTAACTGTTCCTTTTGGTAAAGCATTGAAGTCCATAAATATGCATGTGTGCAAGATTACTGTTTATTAGTTTTATGTTTGTGTATGTATAAGAGGACTCAGAAGTGGAAAGTGTCAACATTGTGTCCTGAATTCTTAGTTCCTAGCTTTGAGATGGATTTTTCTGTGTCCCAGGATTATTACTTTTATTCCTTCACATGTTTCTTTGTCCAGCTGTGAGACAGGAATTCCCTAGTACTGTTTTGATGCTGAAGGAAAGGGTGCTTTTTAAGAAATATCACCTTAGGGCCAAGTGGTAATGGAGAAAGGTTAATAATTACATTAAAGTGTAAGCTTGAATTAATTTAAATAGAAACTTTTAAATTTGTTAACATTGTTTTTACATGTTTGTTTTCCTGAACCTGGTTTTAAGAGTGAGGTATTTTTATTTAATGGAAAGGCATAATGAGATTATATGTGACTTGAGAATGTTAAAGATAATTAGAGAAAAAGAACTATTAGTTAATTGATGACTTGATTTTTACCTAGTTAGTCTTTATGAATGATGTATTCACCTGTAAATTTCAAATATCCACTTTACTCTTGAGATGACACAATGTGAAATTTTACTTGCTATTCTATGATAGCAGGTTTATTCCATAGAAGTTCTTTATTCTAACTAATTAGTCCATGGTTATTTCTACTCTGATAAGCTTGGTTTTGAGTTTATTTTTTTATTAAGTACTAAAAAATGATTTAAAATTTCTCATTTTCTTAGGTATTTTAAGAAGCACGTATAGGCTTCTTATTTTTCTTTCAGTTATTTAAACTTGACTCATGAAAGGCTTCTTGTTTTGGAGGAAAGTAGCTTTTATTATATGTGAGTAAGGATCAGGAGAGAAATCGATATGAAAGAAAATAGAAGAAAATGAACAGAAAGCTAACATTTATTGAGCACTTGCTAATTAACTACCAAGTGTTGGACTAAGTTTATATAAACTATTTCATTTAATTCTTATACAGCAGTTTTATGAGGCAGATAAAATTATTAACAGGGCAGAATTACCTTTATTAGTTATATCTATGTTGATAACTCCTATTTCTAATCTAAAATAAGATAAAATATAAACCTTTAAAATTAGACCATTTATTCCAAGTACTGTTTTTAAGTATGTTTTTATTGGTAGTTGGTATTTAAAACCTAGGTTGATAAATATAGGAGTTTTGTTTCCTTATTGTAGGATAATCCCACTGTGGTGGTAGAAGATCTAAGGCTCTGTACAGTGAAACATTGTGAGGACATAGAACGACGATTCTGCTTTGAGGTGGTCTCTCCAACAAAGTGAGTGGTTCTAAAGAATTTGAGAGTTGCTTTTATGTTTCCATAGCTTGTCTTAAAGAATTTTCCAGAATACAGAGAGATCTGTGTTACAGTTGTGATTATATGAGCTAAAGAGGAAAAAAGTGCACTAAAAGTAAATTTTAATAATTAATGATTACACATATTAAGTCAGATATTTATGTAACTTCTACCCAGTATCATATTCTTTAAATTCTATAAACATGATTGATGTGGCCATGTGAAAACATATTAACTGTCATGGTAATGAACTGAAGTCATATATCAGATAAATTTCTTTGATAACTATCATTTCATATATCTACCCAATGGAAAAAATTAATGTTATTTTATGTGGCAAATTTAAAGTTGTTTTTTTTTTTAATATACAGGAATGGGTGATTTGTTTTCAGTAGGTAATTTATTTCATTGGTTCCTTGATTTCTTTATGAACATACCCTGTCGTAAAGATAGGTGAAATAAAACCTTTCAACAGAAATTAGTTTTTGTTAGAAAATTATTAAATAACAAAGTGGACAAAAAAGTAAACCTTCTTATTTTTTGGTTTAATTTAGTATCTGAGAAAACAATGTTATTTCCTTTTAGAAGTTGTATGCTTCAGGCAGATTCTGAAAAGCTGCGCCAGGCATGGATTAAGGCTGTTCAGACCAGTATTGCTACTGCTTATAGAGAGAAGGGTGATGAATCGGAGGTTAGTAAACAATATTGTGATACCAAGTGATACATTAACAAAGTTTCTAATTTTAGTCGCAACATTGCATGATTATTAAAACTTTCTTTTTTATGGAGGATAATTTTTTTTGTAATTGAAATGGGTTTTATTTTTAAATTGTAGATTCAATTCTCTTGCTTATTTCTCTTTACTTATCATTTTATATATATGTTTAATATATATTTAATATATATATTTATGTTTAATCCATTATTTCAATATGTGTCCCAGGTATTCTGATGCAAGTATTTTTCCCCAAATATTTTATTATTCTAATAAAACAGTGAATGTGAAAGGTATTTAAAATTAAATCTGGGTGAAAAGCAAAAAAGGAAAGCTCATATTTTAGTGGAAATCTCCCTGGAGAAGATAAACTAAATATAGAGTCTTGGGTTGTAGTCTGGCTTTAGCTACCCAGTGAGTTTACAAACTCCTTTGAGCAAGGCCATGAGTGAGTCTTAAGAAATGGAACTCACCGCTTCCCCCCACTAGCTTCCTGAAAATGTGACATTTGTGAATCTGTACATGTCTGAAAATGTCTGTATTCTATCCTCACATTTGTTTGATAGTTTGGTTGAGTGTGGAATTTTTAGGTTGGAAATGATTATTCTCAAAAATTTTAATGGCAGTGTTTTTCTTGTTTCCAGAGTTGTTGTTGGAGTCTTTCTTGTTACCAGTCTTTAGTATTCCTCCTCTCCAATTTCTTTGTTTTCTTTTTCTGGAATTTCTGGACTGGTCTTATGACTTTCTTATTTTTTGTGTTTTTTGTTCTGCATTCTGGGAGATTTTATCAGTTAGTCTTCCAAACCTTCTATTGAATATTTCAGTTCTGCTAGCACATATTTAATTTCCAAGAGATCCTTTTTGTTTGCTGAATGTTTGTACATATAAACCTGTTCTTTTTTCATATATGCAGTGTTAGAGTTGTGGTTCTTAATCTTGACTACACATTAGGATAACACAAGAAGCTTTAAAAAATCCCAGTGCTTAGGTCCCACCCCAGAACAATTGAATGGAGTTGGGACCCAGGCATCAATATTTTTAAAAGCTTTCTAAATGATTTCTGTGTATAGACAATGTTGAGAACCATTTTATTAGGGGCTTTCCTTGGCTTTCTGGTAATCTGCTCATGGTTGCAAGATAAGGACTAACCTCTTCGGAAGCTCTGAGAACGCAGTTAGGACTTCGTTGACTGTGAGCTTCAGCAAAGTGTGGACCATTTGTTGAGGAATAACCATAGTTAGGGACTTTGGAGTCTTTTCAGCTAAGATTCCCCAGAGAAGACTCACCAATCTCCTGCATAGGGATAAGGGCCTGGCTTGGAGCTAATTGCTGGGGATCGCAGCATTCGGTGTGTATACATTAATTTAATCCTCTGCCTTCCACCTTTTAGGTAAACCCCATCCAGTCACTTTCTGTTTTACTTTCCCAGAGAATAAACCTCTAGTCATTTGTGTGTCTTTGTAGAGAGCAGTCCACTAATGGCAGTGTTGGGGAGGGCACCTTCGATCTAACTGCTTCTTAAACAATCAGTCCTCCTACTTTCATCCCCACTTCTGAGATAACTGGTATAAATCCTTGAGTCATTTGAATATTATGTGATATAAATTGATGGACTCCTGGATTTTTCTTATTATTTCCTTAGATTTTACCTTGGTCTACTCAGTTACCATTCATCCAGCCACTCTTCAGCTCCCCAAGTTTTGTTGCTCTTATTTTCTTTCCTGTTCTCCCTATTCTTGTGGATAAATGTCTTAATTTTTTAAAATAAAAAAGCTTAAGTTTTTAAAAGTAGATTACAGATATCATGTCATTCCACACTTAATAGTAATTTCTTAATATCGTCTGTAACCCAGTCTATATTCATGTGTCTTCAGTTGTCCTAAAAATGTCTTTTACAACCTGTTTTACAAAGTAGGATCTCTTCTATGACTGGGCATTGCATCTGGTCTTATGTTCCTTGTCTTTCCATCTAGAACAGTTCTTTTTTTTTCATAACAATGATGTGCTGAAAAGGTTAGGCTATTTGTTCCTATAGAATTCCTTCTCATAGATTGCAACATAGATAATGTGTATTCTTCATGCTGCAACAGGAGACATACAATATTGTTATCCAGCCACTGTTAATGCGAAAATGTTCTGTGTGAACATGAAGCAGATACATTGGATTAGGGAGATGACAATATGATCCCTCCATTGTCATGTTACATTTCCTTTTTTGTTCCCAGTCTACTTTGTTATTTTGTGTAACAAAATCTACCTTGTGTTACTTTGACCCTATAAGATCTATGCTCCATCAACCATTCATCTAATAGTTTTATAACTGAATTTGTAATTTCATTAGGAATTGCAAAATGATGATTTTCTAATTCTGTCATCCCCGTCTGAATTCCTGTGTGAAATACAGGTTTTCTTCATCAACGGAGCTATTTAGTTAGTTTAATAAAATGCTTAATTTTTTGCTTTTAATTACCACATTTGGTTGATTTATTAGCTACCTTAAGTGGGGACAGATACATGTTTTTTGGGATATCATTATACACTCATGGATTTTTGGTAAATACAGTGGGTCCCAATTAATTGCGGTAATTACTCTTTTTTCATACTCAGATTATCACAACTTTGTCCATTAAGGGCTCTGGGTAATTGCCTTTAAAAAAATTCTCTAGTTTTTAGCGGAGTTTTGAGAGGGAACAAATTTAGGTGTGTATCCAGATCATCTTGATGAAGGAGCTAGTGGTGTTGCTGAAATACCTATGTTAGCAAAATCATACACCAGAAACAGCAGGGATTACAGGAAAAATAGGGATAGGGCCAACCTAAAAAACCGTGTAAGTTTGTAACTTGAATAATTTTTGGAACTTTAGAATCTCAGTAAAAATATTGGCTTGGCCAAAAAGTTCGTTTGGTTTTAAGTCAAGATAAAAGACACATTTTTCATGAAGAACTTTATGGAACAACTTATTCACTACCGAATGAGCTTTTTGGCCAACCCAATATTAGCCTAGTTAAATTCCTAATAAATGAACACTATAATATAGAATACAGATAGGACTTAACTTTAAAAATTGGTGAGGATAGCTTAAAGGAAGGGTACAGAAGGGTTGAGGCTTTGGTGATATATACAAAATACATAAAGATCAGAGAGAATGGTGCAGTAAACACTTTCAAGTCATAGCACATGGCCAAAATGAGCCAAGAAGAATGGGGAGATGGGTGTCCTTTTCAGTCCTGTGTTCCTTGAGGTGGCCAGCCCAAGTTCTGCTGTGTTAGTGTACTTTGCTTTCAGCCAAAAGCATTAGCTAATAAAGAAAAAATTGGGACTGAACCAACATGATTTCTGCATTATATTGACATCCTTTCTCTATATGATAATTGCTTATGAGCTAATTCACATTATCAAACATGTTTTAGTAAAGCAGATTTTATTTCTTTTTTTAAAAAATTTTAAAGTAATCTCAAATTTATAGAGAAGTTCCAAGTATAATACAAACAATTTTTTCCCCTGAACTGTTTCAGAGTAAGCTGCTAACATATGCCCCATCACCCATTATTAATTTAGTGAGTAATTCCCACAATTAGGACATTTCTCCTGTATAAGCATAGTACAGTCATCAAAATCAAGAAATGAGCATTGATGCATTACTTCCATTTAATTCTCAAATATCATTGTTTTAACAGTTGTCCCAGTAATGTTCTTTACAGCAAAAAGATGCAGTTCAGAAGCACAGGTCTCTTTTAGTTGTCATGACTCTTCAGTTTCCTTCAGTTAGGAATAGTCCCTCAGTCTTACTTTGACCTTCTTGACCTTGGTTGTATTCAAGATTACAGATTTCTGTAGAATGTCCCTCATTGTTGGTTTGTTTACTCACAAGGTTATGCACCTTTTGTAGGAATGTTGTATAAATGATGCTGTGTTCTTCTCACTGCATCCTTTCAGGTGGCACAAGATTTTGATTTGTCCCGTTATTGGTGATGTTAACTTTGATCACTTGAGTAAGGTAGTGTCTGCTAGACTTCTCTACTGTAATGTTATCTTTGTAATAGTATTTTGTATGTGGGGGGGGGGTACTTTGAGACTGTAGATATTCTGTTCCTCATCAGGCTTTAAATTTTAAAATATAATTATATCAATATAGGCCTCTATTTTATTCAATGTATTATAATTCATTACTATCATTACTTGTTTTGTTTCTCAAATTGACCCAAGTTTGGCCAATCCAGTGGAGCCCTGGATTCTGTATCCTTTTGACATGTTCCCAACAATCTTTGAGTTGTTCTCTACTTTCTAACATGATGAGATGTTCCGAGTTCATCTTCTTGTAGTTTCTCTGTACTAGCCTTGAAATCAGTAGTTTCTGCAAACTGCCCTAGTTCTTTTTCGTGGAGAATAGTTTGTAGAAACCAAGATAAGGGAATATACATGTATATGTACACATTTACATCTGTATAACTTTATGTATCTATTTGTATTGAAACCATTAGGGCACCTGTTGGTATCTCCAGTCCTAATTTAATATAACAGGGTTTGTTCTAACTCTCTCCCTTTTTATATAAATGAGCCCTTTCTCTGCAGTGAGAAATCTGGCTCCCATTTATTTTTAGCAGGTTTAGTTACATAATCAGTTCCCCTGTATGTGACCAATATCCCTTCCCTGCTGCCATTTCCCACCTGCCAGGCTCTAACATCTCTCACTAGGTGGCACTCCCACTTTGTAGTTCCTCTCTATCCTCAGGCTCACATTTCCTTTGTTGGGCTGTCTCCCTATGCAAATACCCTCCTTCTGCTGCTTGGGAACAGCAACCTGCACAGGGTCACTCTCATTTGAGGGTATGCTCCTCACCCAGCTGAGTCCTCTCTGGCATACTGTATCCCCACACTTTCTTTGCTTAGGCCCACCTAACGGCTATTGAATTGAGTTTTCAAGAAGGGCAAGACAAGGGCCAAATTATATTTCTGTTGATTTTATACTAAAATACTGGCTTGTTGAAATATTTTTAAACGAGAAGACTTTTTAGGTCATATCTTTAATTGCTTAGGATCCCCAAGCTACATGTTTGTATTTGGTCGTTATTGGTATAGACTTTGTTGTTCACTTAAAAAATTAGCTTTTTGCTTATCTACCACCTTTGCTTTTCTCCTCGTTTCGCCTGAGATTTTAGACATCGTGCATTCTGTTGTTGATTCACTCGTAATTATAATTATGCAATTGATCTCCTCATTAGTAAAAGGCCATATCATTTTCAGTAATTCACTGCAGTAATTGAAACAACTTGCTTGCTGTTCATTGAATACCTTGGAAAAACTTGGTATAAAATAGTATTTATTTTATTCTTGAGTCTTTATAGTCTCACGTGTACTCTCTCTGTCTCTCATCCTGCGTGTTAATTTACTGTTCCCCTTTCTCTTTGCCATTTTATCTTGTACATACATTCATTGTATCGGGTTATTTTTCAATATTAATGTGTTTCTCCCCACAAGACTAAAGGCCAATTGATGGAGGAAACTATATCTTTTCATCCTTGAATCCCCGGTGCTTAGAACAGTGCCTGGCTTAGGCCCATAATAGGCCTTCAATTTGTTGATTAGAAGCATTTGTTTGGAGCATGCAGTGTGCAACGTAGTATTACAATCCTTTTTTTTTTAATAATTCTTAATTCTTTTAGAAGCTGGATAAGAAATCATCTCCATCCACGGGAAGCCTGGATTCTGGAAATGAGTCAAAAGATAAATTATTGAAAGGAGAAAGTGCATTGCAGCGAGTCCAGTGTATTCCTGGCAATGCCAGCTGTTGTGACTGTGGTCTGGCAGACCCACGGTGGGCCAGCATCAACCTGGGCATCACCCTGTGTATCGAGTGTTCTGGGATTCACCGGTGGGTAGGCCTGCCCAGGATGAGAGACTTCTTTCCGTTAAACACATATTGTAAATTACTGTGTCTCATTGGTTAGAGGACCTTTCCCACTTGCCTAGTTTGACTGCCAGTGTGTTTTTGAATCTTTTATGAAGTGGATAAAATTCTGGTTGGTGAAGTACGTTTGAGGACTTTGATTCACCATTCATTATTAACTAGAAGATCTACCCCTATTTATGTATGTGTTGAGGCCTATATTAGAGACTATGTCACATTAAGAGAGAAAAATAACTTGCATAATGTGCAAATAGAGACTTGAAAGTTTTATATATTAATGCAGTCTTTTTTTTTTCCCCACTTAGGAGTCTTGGAGTTCACTTTTCAAAAGTACGATCTTTAACTTTAGACACCTGGGAGCCTGAACTTTTAAAGGTAAAATGAATATTTGCTTAAAAATATTTTATGTTTTCACATAAAAGTCAAGATTTTATTTATTTATTTATTTTTTTGCCACATAGCTGTGCAGGATCTTAGTTCCCCTACCAGGGATTGAACCCGTGCCCCCTGCAGTGGAAAGGCAGAGTTCTAACCACTGGACTGCCAGGGAATCCCCCAAAGTCAAGATTTTAGAATCTGGTTTTACAAATGTGTGAGTTTCTCAGTGCTAACAGTGAATTAAATTGTATTGGAACATATCTGATGTTATTTTGGCAAATCTGATGTTTTGTTATTGGTTTTTTAAATTGCTAAGCTTATTATGTAGCACTCTTAACTCCATGTCAGTTCACTTTTTTTTTTTTTTTTGCGGTGCGCGGGCCTTTCACTGTTGTGGCCCTCTCCCGCTGCGGAGCACAGGCTCTGGACACGCAGGCTCAGCGGCCATGGCTCACGGGCCCAGCCGCTCCGCGGCATGTGGGATCCTCCCGGACCGGGGCAAGAACCCGTGTCCCCTGCATCGGCAGGCGGACTCTTAACCACTGCGCCACCAGGGAAGCCCTGTCAGTTCACTTTTTAAGGAAACCAGCACCCTGCATTTTTATGTTTTCTCACAAATTATCTTAGATTCTGTGCCTTAATTTTATATTTTATAATTACATAAATTCTTGTTAAAAATATTAGATATTGCTATAGTGAGCTGCGTGATGGATTGGTATAGCATGTCATTATCATTGCATATTTTAGCATAACACATTTGCAAATTTACATTTTTAAGGGGTAGTAGTCATCAGACTAAGACATCCTTTTACCTGTGTAAGGATTCATATCTATGAAAATGTCATAAATGATTTTATATCACAACTGGGTTTTTAATATTTACAAAATTTATACTGGTTAATAGTATGCCCATTTTAATTCCCACCATTTAGTTTACCATACTCTAAAAAATATACGTTTGTTTAAAGGTTGTAGTGTATCCTACATTTATTTCTGTCTGAAAATTTTGTTCTTAATGTGCTTGTGTTTTTATTTCAATCCATAAATAAACCAATAATTCTGTCAATTAAGTAAAGTAAAAAGTTTTCTTTGTGGAATCACTGTGGAAACGTCTAAATGAAAGTGATTAAGTTGGCTCCTGTGGTAGAGCCCTATTTCGATAGATTCCATAAATTGTTATGAATTCAAAGGAGAAGAAAGTGGGGGGTGGGGGCTAGCAATCTAATTTCTGCATCAACTTTGCGTGTAGATATGAACTCAGTGGATTCAGTTTAGAAGCTTTGGTTGAAACACAACTGTCTGATACATTTAAAAAATATTGAGACTTAAAAAAATATTTAGAAATACTTATAAATAAAGTGTAAGGAGAAAATAGTTTGCTTCAATTCTGAGTTGTTTAAACCTTACCGTGTCTGGACTTAGGCTTCTTTTTTCAGTTAACTTAGCAAATGTTGTGAATGTGTAGCCTTGTGCTAGCCACAGTAAGGGATAGAAATCTGGTAGAAGATGGGTGAGGAGAAACGCTTTCTTGAGGAGTAGTAATCTTCTAGGGGAGGTATTCTGGTGAAGAATGGCAAAATGGTGATATTGCTCTCAGTCCTTGTCTCCTTTTGTTTTAAATTTAAGCATCTTTGTGAAATGAGCATTTGTAGAACATGCAAAAAGAACTAAGTAGCTCTGTTTGCTTAAGGATTTATACAGTGTTTTTTAGGAAATTATTGCTTATTTTCTGTCTTTCTGCCAAACAGCTTATGTGTGAGTTGGGGAATGATGTTATGAATAGAGTTTATGAAGCTAATGTGGAAAAAATGGGAATAAAGAAACCGCAACCAGGACAAAGGTACTGTTGTGTTAATGTGTTACCTCATTCCCCCCCCCACCATCTTGAATATAGCTGTTACTTTATTTCACTTTAATTGATATGTATTATTGAAGCAGACTGTTCAGAAGAGATCATTACTGCTTCTGTTAAAATGTGGCTGTGTCTCTCTTGGGTTTGTTAATTAGATAATTATATTTTACTAGTCAGATAATAAATTATAGTCTCCAGATGAGAGAGAATCTTAAAAATTAAGGCTCCGGGGCTTCCCTGGTGGCGCAGTGGTTAAGAATCCGCTTGCCAATGCAGGGGACACAGGTTCGAGCCCTGGCCCAGGAAGATCCCACATGCCGCGGAGCAACTAAGCCCGTGAGCCACAACTACCGAGCCTGCGCTCTAGAGCCTGTGAGCCACAACTACTGAGCCTGCATGCCACAACTGCTGAAGCCTGCACGCCTAGAGCCCGTGCTTCACAAGAGAAGCCACCACAATGAGAAGCCCGCACACTGCATTGAAGAGTAGCCCCCGCTCGCCACAACTAGAGAAAGTCCGCGCACAGCAACAAAGACCCAAAGTAGCCAGAAATAAATAAATTAAAAATAAATTAATTTTTTAAAAAAAGGCTCCACATAGGAATATAAAAACTCTTAGCAGTTAAAGGAGACAAAGTTCTGTTAGTGGCAGGCCTTTAAAAAGAGTTAATCTGTTCATTAATGTCTCCAAGGATCAAGTTTCTACTACCTACAATGAATAGTATCACATTGTTTGACTTCGTTCTGCAAATATTTGTTAATTATGTATTTCATACATGGCATTATTATATTGAAGAATTACAGATGAAAAGGGTAGCTTCTGGTAGGGGAGAGTACTTACTTAATTGCTCTGTTTGAAATTTTACTTCCAATTCTATTTATGGAGACTCCAAACGAAGTGGCCGCCTTCAAGGTAGATAATTAGTTTTGTTGTTCATGTTATTTTTAGACTTTATGATTCTTTATATTAGGTATTAAATTTTTATTTGCCATAATCCTATGTTTGATTATATTTTTATGATAATTAATACTTTTTAAAAGTTATTGCCCTCTAAACCAATACCACTTAAATCAGATTCTTATTTTTTTGCTAAAGCATGTCTGTTTGAGTATTTCAGACCTTGAGATATCCTATTTTAGCCAAAGACCTAGGCATTTTAGAAAGATGTAAGTAAGAAAAGGTATAGAACAAACTTGGTGTTTTATAGTTGTATCATAAATCAAAAATTTTAAATGTGATACCTTTTTTGGTCCCCCTTAAGTTAGAAATGCTATGTTGTTTTGAAGTAGTTGTCTTACGAAGAATTATGGTCATGACTAGTGATAGTTCAGTATGTGACATTATTTATCGGAGTAAAACTGGAATTAAAGTTAACTTATGTAAATTTTAATAGTTTCTTGGTAATGTTTTTCATTCTGTAAAAAGCAAAAGAGAATATGTATGGGAATGAATGAGCATAGAAATTAAGACAATAAGAGAGTGCCATGTTAATACTTGTGATTTTTCATTTTATTGTTTGTTTTTCATTTAAACATGAAATCATAGTTCATTAAATATTGGGAAGGAAAACATGTTGTAGAATGTTGCAAATTCAGTTTTAACTAGTATGACATTTAGTGACTTTCTTTGAAAAATTCAATATGTAATGGCTTCTTTTCAGTATTAGCCATGCTAAGAGATTAAGCAGAACATCATGACATTTTTATGTATACCAACCAGACAGGAGAAAGAGGCGTATATCAGAGCAAAATATGTGGAGAGAAAATTTGTGGATAAATATTCTATATCATCATCACCTCCTGAGCAGGAAAAACAGATTGTCTCCAAAAGTTGTGAAGAAAAGAGGCTGAGCATTTCTAAACTTGGGCCAAGTGAACAAGTTAGAGCATCTCCCCAAAGTTCAGGTATTACGGTTTACTTGTTATCTATATAAATATTTTCTTAAGCTGAAGTCACTTTCTTAATCTCTGAATTAGTAGCTGTTGTAGATTTTTTAAATGCTAAAAACTGTTTCCTTCTGTATATCCTACAGAAAAATTGGATTTCTCTGTCTATAAAACAGTTAAATTTAAGTAGTGTTCTGATAATTCACATTTCTAGGTACACTTGACCCTTGAACAACTCGGGGGTTGGGGCACTGACTCTCCGATCAGTTGAAACTTCTCATATAATTTGTAGTTGGCCCTCCATGTATATGTTTCCTCCATGTCTGCTCTGCAGTTCCTCTGTATCATTGGTTCTGCATCCGTGGATGCCACCAATCCCAGATCATGTGGTACTGTAGTATGTAGTATTGAAAAAATCTGAGTATAGGTGGACCCACGTAGTTCAAACCTGTGTTGTTCAAGGTTCAACCATAATGTGTATATTCTTAAGGAATAAAACTGCTTAAAATGAAATGGGAGATGGGAATTGCAAATCTGTCATGCAAAAAGCCCTAAATATCTGATTAACCACCTAATAGCCTTCCTGTTTTTTCCTCCTAAATTTTTCCCAGTAACGTTTTTTCCTGCCCTTTTCCCTTCTTATGGCCTGCTTTGTGCTTTGCTAACTTGCATGTCCCCAGTGATTGCTGTAAATAGCGACGAGGCCAGGAGGGAGTCTCTGTTCTGTCCTGATGAGCTAGATTCACTCTTCTCCTACTTTGATACTTCTTCAAAACTACGTAGTAGTAAGTACTACTCTTGTGGAGCATTCCAAGTCTGTGCCCGTGGTCATTGTGCGGTGTGGCCATTTCTCTAGATGTTACCCATTGTCTCAGAATTACACATTACTTACAGTCATACGATAAATTAACTCTTTACTACCCCTGACACATTACGGGGTAATGAGATATGTTGCGACTCTGAAAGTAAGTTTATTGCCAGGCTTCATGACTGATTCATATTTTGATACGTGAAGTGTTCCAAAGGATTAAAATTGTCGTAAATTTATTCTACTGGTGGTGGCTGAGATCACGTTGATGTATCAGAGCTCATTTTAAAACCTCATTGATTGTGGGACTTTTTTTCTTAATGGTGCAAACTTTAATCACTAGCTGGTTTTTCTTTAAAACAGTCAAAAGTAATGACAGTGGAATCCAGCAGAGCTCTGATGATGGAAGAGAATCTTTACCTTCCACAGTGTCAGCCAATAGTTTATATGAGCCGGGTGAGTTTTGGTGAAATTCCATGTTAATTGGTATTGTTTGCTGAAAAATGCATGTGGAAAATGCCAAGTTTGATTAAATAGTTTCTGAAGGAACTGGTTAGTCTTTTAGAAGGTACTAAGGGGCAGTTAATACTGCTGAATGAGAAAGCAGCTATTTTCATATTTGGAAGTTCTCTCTTAGCTGTACATTTTTCTGAGCCTCAAGATATGTGTCAATAGCTAAGGATAATTTTTAATCCACGTGAACGGTATTTCTTACTACCCATTATCTTTTTTTGTGGCTGTCTTTTCTTATCAGGAGAAAGAGATCAGCAAATCCCCCACATCCCCCCTCAAGTTAGGTTTTTCTTCTGACCTGCGCTTTCCTCCTGTATTCTCTCCTTTATGATCTTAGTGGTTATGATCTTGCAGAATACTCAGGATAGTAAGCATTCTTTAAATTATTTGAATTGCTTGTACTGCAAATTGTGATGATGGTATTGGACCATTCTAGGAATAAAGTGAGGTTTGGTCTAGTAGTGAAATCCTTTAGGGGTTCTTACTGCCTCTTCTGAGTCTCTTAAGTCCAGGCTTATACTCATATATACCTAATTTTAATCTAATACAGAGTAATTTACCTATCCATTGGATACTGGCAAGACCATAAAGGCCTGGTGTACTAGTCGATGTATTTATAAGAGAAGAAGGTTGTGGAGAGTGATTAGTCTACAGGAAATAAGATTCCTTTGTGAACATCTCCCATTAGCTCATTTTGTTAAACTAGTGGTTTCTTATGTCACAACTTTCATACTGTGATACAGGTAAGAGTTCGCCTTTTTAAAAAGCTGTGGTAAGATACACATAACATAAAATTTACCATCTTAACAATTTTCAAGTGTACAGTTCAGTGGCATTAAATCTATTCACACTCTTGTGCTGCCATCAGCACCATCCATCCACAGAACTCTTTTCATCTTACAGAACTGAAATTCTGTACCTATGAAGCAATGACTCCCCATTCTTTCCCTCCCTCCTTGCCAAGAGCTTATTTTTATTGATGTATTTGTGTTTGCTTTTCAGAGACAGAAAGGCAGGATTCTTCTGTGTTTCTCGACTCTCAACATCTTAATCCAGGACTCCAGCTTTATAGGGCTTCGTATGAAAAAAATCTTCCTAAAATGGCTGAAGCTTTGGCTCATGGCGCAGATGTGAACTGGGCTAATTCTGAGGAAAACAAAGCAACACCACTTATTCAGGCTGTATTAGGGGTATGAATTTGTAAATTCAGGTCTTCAGTGGTAGTAGAGCATAAAATAAAATGATAATTCATTTTGAGCATAGCTTTAACATTATTGTTTGCTTTAAGAGATGGGATAGAAAATAGAAGCAGCAGCTAGTAGTGATTTCTGAACATCACTTTGTGTAAGCTCAATTTTTTTTCTTAATGAGAGAGTTCTAGTAATGAAAGTAGTGGGTTTTGCTAGATCACAAACTGCAAATTGAATCCCAGTTAGAAGTAGTTCTTGGGAAGAAAATAATATAATTTATCATTTTTCTGCTTTTTGCAGGGGGGTATTTTCTCTTTTGGGGAAAATACAATAGAAAGGCTATTAGAGTAAAGTAAATACTCTGTTAATAGAAATATATTGTTGTTTGTTTGCTTTCTCTCCATTGTTATCTTCTTTTTTCCTCTAAGGGCTCTTTGGTGACATGCGAGTTTCTCCTTCAGAACGGTGCTAATGTGAACCAGAGAGATGTGCAAGGGCGGGGACCACTGCACCATGCCACTGTCTTAGGGCACACGGGGTAAACTAGTGCTTATATATTTAAGTAGATTTTATTTGAAAAATTTATTTTGAAATAATGTTTTGCTCTTTCTCAGGTTAAGATTGTTAGCTAGAGCTTATAAAGTTATACTTTCCTTGACTTATACTCTCATGCTGGAACTGAAAATTTTTTAAAATTTCATTCAGAAAAAAGATATGGTTACTTTTCAGATAAGAAAATTGCCAAGCTTACTTTGAACTTTACTAATTCTTTATATAGATCTGTTTTAGTATTTAAAACTGTGGTGATTTCATCAGACAACTTAAGTCTGTATTTGTGTATATTTACGCATGTACATACATTATGTACATAGCACATACATTTTGGGAGAGTTTTGTAACTTTGTAAATTTTAGTTTTCCCACAAGGTAGTTAATTCTTAATTTGTGCTATTGATGTGTGGCTTCTGGAGCAATATTTAGATTCACAGAACAATAAAGCCGTAAAAATGGGCTTTCTACTAGAGGGTACAAATAAAGTCAAAATATTGGCCTTATGTAAAGTTTGTGTCATAGGTCATTGTTTTTCAATAAAACATCTCAGGATCTCCAAGTCTTATTACCTGGACAAACAAGAAACTGTCCTTTTTTAATGTTTATTTTATAGCATCTTCTATTTTCATCATAGCTTATTTTGTTTCCCTCTATTAGCAAGAAGATTCAGTTCAATAACTTTATCATAAAAACTTTTCTCTACTTAAAAATGGTTGTATTTAACTCATCCTTTGTATTTTCTTCATAATCATAATTATTCCCATTTTACTTTATAGACTCCATTTATTCATTTTTTTTCATTTTTTTTCATTTTTTGTCAGTTTCTTCAAGTTATGAATATTTGTGGAATACAGCGGCAAGATTACTTCCCGCTCGTTGCTGTTGTATTATCGTTAATGTATTATGATGTTAACGTTGCCTTGGCTTTCTTCTTTCCCAGATAATGACCTTGAGTGATTTTTGTTTTATTTACATTTATAGTTATCTGTGTACATCTTTTTATGATATTCTTGGAGGGTAGGGACCATAATTTACACATCTCACTATGCTGTATATTATCAGGTTAAATGTGAAAATTTCATAAGATTTATAAAATGTTGATCATGGTAGATTTTTATTATTAGAGTCAATATTCAATAAATCTTTGTAGCATGAATCAAGAATTTCCTAATGAAAATGTTATTTCTTTAAGTAGTGCTTTTTATTTCTTAAGGTGAATACTAATTTTTTTTCTTATCGGCAGTATCTCATAAACACTGTTCCCTTAAACAGGCAGGTATGTTTATTCCTAAAACGAGGTGCCAATCAACATGCCACTGATGAAGAAGGGAAGGACCCTTTGAGTATAGCTGTGGAAGCAGCCAACGCTGATATTGTGACCTTGTAAGTGTTTTCTTTTCACTTGATTATTTTCCATACACCGTATTACTTAATACAGTGTTTAAACGTAGAGTTTCGTGTGTAGGCATGAAATTTAAACTTGGTTCTTTACTAGAAGCCATTTACTTCTCTAAGCACGTTAAATGTATGAAGCACTTTACATACATGAACTTACTTGGTTCCCACCTCAACCCTGTGAGGAAGGTTTTATTATTATCAGCCTCATTTTATAAGGAAGCCAAGCCACAAATAATTTGAGAAGCTAGTAAGTGGTAGGGCTGGGATTTGAAACCAAGAATTCTGGCTCTAAAACCCATGTGCTTAGCCACTTCTGTTATACTGCCTGGCCAGTAGGAACAGAAAATCAGTAACTTTTCTGATTCTTTAACTCTCAGTACAGTACTGGGGTGGGAGTTGGATTGGTATAGTAACAGGCAATTTTTCGACTACCTCAGGAATCAGAGGATTATAAGCAGGGAAGCCAACTGCATTGATGTTAGTAACTTTTGCAGCTGCATTTCCTTTGGGCAGTGATAATTAGGGGACCTGTTTGTACTTATTTTTTTGAAGAACTATTCGTATGAGTCCTCTATTTTGAGGTAAAAATATTTGTTTTGGAATGTTCGAATACAATTTAACATGACCTACTAAAGAGAGAATCTTGAGGTCTTTATTTGATTTTCATCTTAGATCAGAGTTGTTCATTACACTTGGAATCTAGGAATGTGGTTGTCACCTACACTTTATTGTTATGTAGGGAGTCTCAAGCATATGTTGTATGAATCGCTTATTCAGTCTATTCTGAATGAAGCCCAGGATTGCTGATTCCCTGTTAAATAAGTAGAGATAGTTCCATCTACACTACTGAATTTTAGTCACTTACAGATAGAAACTCCCTTGACTGTCTTGAACTCCTGAGCTCCCACTGAGAATTCTTGACTTGCCATATATCACCCCTCCCTGACCCCTGCCAGATTAAAACAAAACGAAAAAACAAAAGAGCAAGACATATTTTCTCTGTACTTAGCTTCTTTTCCTCACTGGAGGGGTTATTGTTATTATGGAAACTATTGTGGGAAAATTTAGATCTATTAAATCATTATAGACTTAAAACTGGAGAAAGATAAGTTATTAAAGAAAAGATAGGAGTGATATACAGAGAAATTAACCCTGGCTGCAGCTTCCCAGGCAATTCTTACAGTAATGGGCCTTCTTCCCCCAAAATATGGTCCCAAATTGTCTTAAGTTTTCTCATTTTACTTTGTATGAGGACGTCAGTTTCACTTACAATTTTTTGAAACAGGCATCCTCTGTGAAAAGTCCAAATACCAAAAAGGGAGACTTATCTTGCTATTATTAATTCACACAATGGTTGGAAAGGAAATGGCAGGGAATTGTGGTGCTTTGAAGATAAGAAAAGCCCATGTCAGATGCTGCAACTGCCAGAGAGAGCACGCTAGAAGAGGGTGACAGCAGTCTGGGAAGGCGTTGAGGATTTGGCGGCCTGGAGGACAGGCAAGAAGTACAGAGTAGGAGAGGGGCACCACGGGTAACATTTGCCTGTTTCAAAATGTTGCTTAAAGTCAGTAAGAAAATGAGAGGAAATTCTTGTTTCCTTAATCCAGTGCTACAGGTCTTCCTGCTGCCAGGATACATAACCCAAAAAAGAATGTATATAATCAATATGGTAACCATGCAAAAATCTTGGTAACCTATGGTCACTTATTATAATGTCTGTAGGTCAGAATATATCCCGAGTATTTATAGATAACACATGCTGTTTATACATCTGGAACTACCGTACCTCAGGGTGAACCAGAATGAACTTATGACAGGCTATTGCTTCCATTCTATAGAAGCAGTAATTTCAGCAGTTGGCATTTAAAGTTTGACAGGTTGCTTTAGGAGCCAGGAATTCTCTGTGTCTGGAGGAAGTAAGCTGCTAGAGGTGCTGCCAGGAGCCTGCTTAAACCGAAGTGAAATGCCCTTGTTAGAAGTCTTTTATTGTCTTCTCTCATGAGAATTGTATAAGATAAAATACAGTATCTCAGATTGCTGGGCCTGATAAACTAAAAGTACTTTTGTTTCAGTGGCAAATACTGGTAAAAGAAAAAATTACATGAATACGTCTTAGCTGCATATGTAATTCATTAGTTTATGAATATTTATACTGTATAACTTATCTAAAAAATTCTTTTATTTAATTTTAGGTTACGTTTAGCAAGAATGAATGAAGAGATGCGGGAATCAGAAGGACTTTATGGACAGCCAGGTCAATATTCTACTAATAACCATACTGAAATGCAGTATAAGAAATGCATCCAGGAATTTATCAGTTTACAATTGGAAGATTCATAGTTCTTTAGCAAACTAACTTAATGCTACAGAGTTTTTATAAATTACTTGTAAATTGTGAGTTGTTAGGTATATATAGTGTACTTACTGAATTCTTGGGAGTGGCTCACTCCCGAGCCTTTAAAAATCCGTAACTATTCCTATTACAGAACACATTTACTTGCTGTATCTAACTCTGGCTGCTGACTTCTTTATCTGCTGTACAGATAGATGTCTTCCATATACATTCCAGAGAGGCGAATGGAATGATAACGTATCTTTATACCCTTACAGCAGCACAGCAGTCATTTTCTTTTTGGCTGTCAAGTGAATATAACAAAATTGTTTTCTTTTTGTTATTCAGGGAATTTCTATAAATTGTGTTCAGGGAAAAAAACAAATCACTATGTGTTGACATATAAAAGTCAGTATGGAAAATGCCTAGAAGAAGTTTATTAAATTAAGAGTTCCGTATTTGATCTAAAAATGAGTGGAAGGTTTAAGAATAAAATTTACCAGTAGGTTAAGAAGTCCATAATGCGAATGGAGTTAGTTTAAAAGATATAGGGAAAAGGTCAAATTTTATCTTGTACCTTTGCCGCAAGTAATTGTACAATATCTGTTGGATAAATGGAAGTATTTAGAAGAATATTTCATGAGCTTGATGGCAAAGTAGACGTATTCTTATTAGAGAGA
Source organism: Phocoena sinus (assembly GCF_008692025.1). NCBI lineage: Eukaryota > Metazoa > Chordata > Mammalia > Artiodactyla > Phocoenidae > Phocoena > Phocoena sinus. The sequence continues at coordinate 71,304,409 of NC_045766.1, read as the reverse complement.
ACTCAGGATCAGCTCAAGTCTCATTTTGAGTAATTTTTGAGTCGAGATGTCAAGAAAAGCAAGAAATGTTGCTGATCAGATTTCTTTCTTTGATGAACATATCCTGATTAGACATTCTTCACAAAGAAGAGAGTAATAATTAGATCTCCAGTTTCATGAATTTGAGTATATGAATTACTAATTTATCTGTTTTAAATTCATATACATGCTGGTTAAAAATTTTAGGAATTCATGACTGAAATAATTGAGAATGTTCAGTTTTAAGTGAGTATGTTTGAGTTTTTTTCAATGACTACTAATATATTATTTTAAAAGTGGCTTGTGATATCATCTATCTTTCCTGTTTAAGTATGTTTTGAAATTTCTGCACTTTATGCTAGCTTCAGCCATTTACTTTTATTTTATCCAGATTAATATATAACTAAGATAAATATGGGGCCATTCCTTTCTCAGAGGACTGTATTTATTACTTATTTTTGGTCTAATTTAATAGGAACAAATAAGAACTTTGAGAATAGAGGCACTTCAGCTAGATACTTCTAATCTAGGGTGTCCCACTTTAATCCTATGGATCAAACAGTACTACTGACTCATGATGTACCAAGATGTAAGAGTGCTGATTAAGGGTGAAGTCTCAGCGTTAATTCTGAATTTCACCCATTTGTTTTAAACTTGAATGTTAGACTTTAAATACATTATAATTTTGTAACAGATATACACTTAAGTGATAGTATTACTAGGCCATTTTTGAGGCCTTTATGTTTAAGCACTTTAAAATGAAAATTATTCAAAGACTATGACCTGATTCGTGAGATAAGAGTGAACTTCAAGATTTTAAGTTAAACAGTTTTTTTTCCTGACATTTTAAGTGTAAATGTTTCCTTAAGGTGTTTGCTGATGAAGCTGCACCCAGCTGGTTAGTCAGAAGGTCGGTGGGTGACTTTTCTCTGGAGCTGGGAAGCTTGGAAGGACAGGTCTTCTTATGTTCTTGCAGCTTCTAGTTCCACCTAAACTGCTCCGGCTTCTGCCCCCATCTAGGAGCCTTCAAGTGTCTCTTTCACTGTCGTTTTATATATACGTTTATGAGTATATACCTTCCGCTCAACAGTAGAAAAACAGATTTTTCCAATTTATTTGAATGAAAATTTGAAGAAAAGGCTTATTTAAAAAAAAAAAAGCTTGGGCTTCCCTGGTGGCGCAGTGGTTGAGAGTCCGTCCGCCTGCCGATGCAGGGGACACGGATTCGTGCCCCGGTCCGGGAAGATCCCACATGCCGCAGAGCGGCTGGGCCCGTGAGCCGTGGCCACTGAGCCTGCATGTCCGGAGCCTGTGCTCCGCAGCGGGAGAGGCCACAACAGTGAGAGGCCAGCGTACTGCAAAGAAACAATAATAAAAGTAAAAAAACAAGCTTTCCTACCACTCAAATTTTAGCTTAGAAAAGATTAAAAAATAGATCAGAAGTCTGGAAATGGTATATCAGCAGAATGAAATGAGATTCTGATTTGGTAATAATTAGATTTTAAATTCATTTGGGGGTCTTGTAGTTAAAGCAGAACAACTTTATACTTATACAGGTGACATGGTAAAATGGCTCAGCAGTTGCTCTCTGGCTTCTTTTCCTTTATGAGTCTTGGGAGAGCAGATAGTTTTGCTCAGGCAGCAGGTCTTTTTTCTTCTCTGCTTATCACTGTAAATTTCCCTCTCATAGATTTTGGTTGGTTGTTTTATCTAGATCCTTTTTTTGTTGCCTAGCAATAGAAGGAAAACTTGAGAATTCTGGGTAGTTTTAAAAGGCGGGTATTTTCAATTTTTGCATTATGAAGAGCCCTACCATTAAAAGACTCAGATATAATCTTTGGGAATGATGGACGTATTTCTAGGAAACCCCACTTTTGAACTTTCTGTCTACAACCCTACGGACCTGAGACTCCCTGTTTTTTGCAAGGCGACTTAAGAGCACACATTTCCTGAAGGGAAGATGTATCCTTCTTTGTCAGTTCCCACAACTCATAGGACTGGGTGGGTGGGTGCAACATCACGCCGTTCTCTCAATTGTTGGAAACCAGTTTGGTGGTTCCCACAGTCTCTGGCTCTGTGACTCCTCTTGATTGTTGGCAGAGTTTCTCAGCCAGTTGAAAATCACTGCTTTAGTGAACCAGTACTGGTTACGTGAGTATGTTGCTGATGAAGATTGATCATTGATCTAATCAGTTACAAAAAGGAAGCTGTAATCAGCCCAGAAGGGGCAGGATCATACACTGATCACCTGGGAGTAGGGTCTCACAAGCTGTCATATCTTTGAGGGGAGTATATTTTGAGAGCAAAATTAGCAAAATCTTGGATCATCACTGCTGTTGCAGTGCTTATTCTGAATACCAAAAATCAAGAACTGTTTTAAACTATCAGTGGAAATATAGCAGTCCACATTTCAAAAAACTCAGAACTGTCCAGGCACATGGAAAAGCTAACTTTCTGAAGAGAAATAAAATGTGATGTAATTTAAAGAATATAACTTAGTATTACAAATATTGGGTGGTTAGTTGTTTACTGTTTATAATAGACTGTTAAATGTACTCATATGAACTTTCCAGGGCAACATATTCTGGGTCATTGTTTATGTATTCTAGTGTAGACAAGTTATATTTGCCGTGGGAAACATTCTAAATGATTAAAATTGTATTTAAAGAATCATATTGAAGTTCAGTTTGTGTTAACTATATTAAATATCTTAGTCACTATTGTTATTGTAACGTTTGCTTTCTGACAACACATTTTGAGGCCTAAGAAAGGTATTATATTGATAAGTCCCTTAATTAACATTTGGTTAGAAACTGAATGTTAACAAAAAGTTTTGTGTATGTGTGTGAAGGTGAGACTTCCTTTGTATTGTATTAACTCTTTTAAAATGTATTCAGTAAGTGAAACCAATGAGTAGTGTAGCACCAACACTTTCCTTCAAGGACGCATTTAATTCAGTCAATTAAAAAAATCTTATAATTTGTTTTGCATGGTACAATGGTTCTACTAAAATGTACTTGTGTAGTAGATACTTTAAAAACAAAAACTGGGAAACCACAAAAAGAAAAAAAAAATCTCACAACCTGTTATACAAAATATGCATTGCTAATAGTAGAAGCCATATATTGCCATTGTACTGTTGTAATACTTAAGATTGCTCACCTGGTGCTATCTGTAAACTATTTGGCATTAGCATCTATTAGATACTTCTTCCTATTTCTTCTTGAATGTATAATGTGTGCCTTTTAAGTTATTTCTGGTGTTGAATGGTAAAATCAGTGTGGTATTTTTGTATTATAATCTGCACTTTACACTTTCTTGGAAAGTAAAACTCCAGACTCTCCAGTTTAAATAGTATTTTAAAAATATTTATAATGTTTACAATAAATATTTTAAATATTTGAATTCAACATCTAAGAATAAGAAAAAAATTTAAATGTTTTATATGGTTTGTTAAGTGATGTTTAATGTTTGTCTCTTCTCAGTTTATTTTATATCTTTTAGAGTGGCTAATAATGGGAATAGATTGTAGTTTGTCTTTTAATGTGGGGTAAACTTTTATGAAATGAAACATGGGTGTAATTGAATTGTCTTACCCATTGTTCCACCATATCAACCTTTATTGTTTTAGTAACAATAATATGAGTTAGATGTTACTCTTAGCCAACCTATTAAGATTCTCTTACTGTATTTTTTCTTTTTAAAGTAGATTGATTGATTCAGGTCATGAGAAAATTTCCAGGGCTAAATGAAAAACTACGTAGAGATTTTAATAACTTGCTTTTTACATTGACTAAATATTAAAAGCATTAACATTTTTTTACTGAAAATCTTGGTTTATGCTATTAGACCTTTTACTAGATCTGTATCCCCCTCCCCCAGATTTTTTCTAATTCTCTGGCTTTTGGTATGACATCTGTTGCCTCAAAAAAAATCTCACTTTTTGAAAGCTGACAGAACTTACTGCACTATTAACAACAACTGTAGCAATGAGTGTATAATAAGATGGATGCAAGGTATCTTATGGGGAATAATTATAAAACCATGTTCCAACACGAATCATCTAAAACAGTATTTGACAGTCTAAATTCTGTTTCCTAAATCAGAAAACAGAATTATGCCCAGCTTCTGCATAAAGCTAATATGTTTAACAGGAAGCATTCATGATGAATGATTCATCTTGAAAATAAGATTTCATTTTATACAAATCTTTTGTCTGAGGAGTTAGCCTTTATGTGTGTTATATATTTAGTTTTTCATTGCAAGAAAAATAGTATTCAATCCACTATAATATCATATTGTATCTATAATCTTCTCTACAAGCATATTTGTACGTATAAACATTTGCATTACTCTAATTTAACAGATGTCTTTGATATTTATTCCCCTTTTGTCATAGCATCCTTGCTCATATGACCTACAGTAAATGAAAAACTGACTAAATGTGAAATGATTTTAAAGTCATTTTCTAGGCTTTATTTTGTAAGCCTAGTAGAAAGTGGATTAGGTGCATTAGTTTGAGTTAAGAATTAAAGTTTGAGTAAAGACTTACTTTTTCACATTCTATTTAAATTAAAATGCCTTTAATTAAAAGATAATATTAAAACATGAGGCTTTTTTTCCCACATGGTTATTAGTTTTGTCTTGCTAATAACTTGCATCCAACAGAAACAGTAGTGTTTGTTTTTGGTCTTTTCTTTTGGCCTTGATCAAGGGAAGTATTTATTTAAAGAATGCTTTGTTTATTTAGAATGACGTGATTTACCTCATTTAGAATGACTTTTATTTCTCATGTGTTAATAAATGTATTTCTTTATATTGCTTTAAAACACTTGCATCTTTGCTCTTTTCTAACTCTGAACTTTCCTCTGTGGCTGCATCTGAGGTGCTTTTTTCAGGTATAGTTTTTTTTTTTTTCTTCCACTGTATACTTTTCCAACACTTATATTTAGTTGGTCTTTTTTCTTCCAAAAATGCTCATCTGAACAAAATTTTAATGTAATGAATTATAAAATAGTTACTAGTCGTAAAAATGAATGTTGTTTATTAATACTTTCAATTGTGTAAATTTTAAAAATCTCCTCATTTTACTTTCATGCAGGTGATGAAACTTACCAGGATATTTTTCGTGATTTCTCCCAAATGGCATCCAATAATCCAGAGAAACTAAATCGTTTCCAGCAAGATTCACAGAAATTTTGAATTTTTTTAAGAAGGGGAAAATAGTAAATCTGGTGACTCCCTCAAGTATACATCTGAAAGCTCACAGCTTTTTACTTCTTTAATTCTACTTACTTACTTTTAGTAGCTATTGAGTTGTTTGGGAAAAAGGTACCCGTTCATTGATATTTTTATAAATCAAAACATAGATCTCTAGTAGTTGGGAGAGGAACCTACTTTAAGACTTCTTTTATTAAAAAAATTTTTTAAAGCCTGTTTAAAGGGCTATTTTTTATAGATTAAAATTTAAATCTAGACTTAGGCCATCTCTAGTTTACAAGATGCTAAGAGTTTAGACAAAATAATCTTTTTTTCCCAGTGGGTGGTAGCATTGAATTTTTTCTTCTGTGCACTGTGCCCAGGATCGTTCAATCAAGCATATCGGCATCGAGTGGGAGCCTGATGTCCTCCTGCCTGACTTGAGAATATGTCTTTGCTTTAGCTTCCCTGATGTTGGTGATTCAGAAATAGTTTTTTTCTGTTTGTTTGTTTGTTTCTTGGTAGCCTAGCTGTCATATACACAATATGTAATTTAATTATTAGAACTAGAGAATATATGCCCCCCCATTTGCTCAAAAATGCAGTTATATTCCTCAGTTATTGTCCAGTACTTTAACGTACATACAGTGGCTGTACAGATTGACATAACTCAGTCCTTTAGATTTATTCCATTTTATGAAGGAAAAAAAAAAACAACCCTTGACAATAGTTTTTTTTTAATTACCAAAAGAATCTCATAGAAGTTGTAGTTCTTCATTGTTTAGTTGATTTCCTAAAACCTTGACAAATTTATTGATGTAACAAAACTGTGTTTCAAAGGTTACTTGAATGTTGCAAAATTATGCTTTCATCAGTTGTAACTATCAAAGGAAAAGTTGACTTATAAAATAATGTAGAACATTTTTATATTTGAAATGTGTCCTTTTCCAGATACATTTTTGCTGTTGCTCCTAGTGAAAGGAAAAATATCTCTGTAAAAGGAGTAAAAAAGACTCAAGTTTTTTTAGTTTGTACTAAAATATACAGCAATAAATGGCTTTTTAATTCTTCTAACATCTCCTGTGTACTTGTTGTACACGGTATACATTCTTTTAAATTATAGCATCTATATAGCTTTAGTATTTAGTTACATGAATCACAGACCCTTGAATTCCAAAATATTATGGGTATACTAATTTTCCAGGTACATGCTACAGATTAGTCTGATTCTATCTTTGATTGACATATCTTGTCAGGAGTATAAAATAAGTAATTTGCCTTATGGTTTCTTTCTGATATTGTCATAATTAAGTTTAACTTTCTTTTTCAAGTTACATGTAAGTAATATTATTGATACTCAGTTTCTAAATGAGAGGTTTTTAAACTTGAGTTGCCAAATGAGTACAGAAATTATATTTCATTGGGTAGATAATAAATTTTCTGACATTTTCCCACCAGTAAGTAGAGTTTTCTAAGTTGACTGAACATCAAATCAGAATGTCTAAACAGGAATTATACTGACATAAATTCGTATCACAGAAAAGGTTCCATATTTGTTTGGCCAAATTGCATGCATATAATGCTTATTTAGTAATAATTGCTGTGTATTAGATAAGGATACAAATATATTTAGGGATTATTTCTAAGGAAATGCTAACTTCCAAAGCCTTGTATTTTAATTGCAACAATACCAGGAACCTTAAATCTTTCCTGTTTCACCTCAGAGTCACAGGTCACCGGGCTTTGCAAAAGTCTCATTTGTAGCATTTTTATTAGTGTACTTTGAAATTAATTGTCCGAAAATCTCAAGGAGAAGGAAATATGTTGAGAAAAGAAAGAAACAAAGAAAGGAAGAAAAGAAAAAAAGAGAAAAGAGAGCCTCGCTTTTCCTTTGTAGTGCCTATTCCTGTTTTGCTCCTAGGGATTCATCTGACCTTTATCTGAGGAAGCCTAGGCAGTTTACCTTTTGGATCCAGCCTTTGGTCTTCAGATCACTTCTGGGATCTCTGGTTGTAAAAGCAATTCTTGATCATACTCTTAACTCCTGTGGCTTCAGTCATGAGTTGTTAATGTGGCAGTAATTAATGTCTACTTAAATTTAATTGTTAGAGATGTATTTGAAGTACACTAAAAGATCATGGTTCTGAATATCTTCAGAGAAAGTGAAATCTTTAACAGTACAGGGAGCCTGTACATACAAAAATAGACTTCTGTGGCTTGACTTCTTGAATATGCGGAGGCCCAATTTTGATTAAATTTGGCAGAAATGATGCAGGAGTAACAGCAAGGTTTTAAAGTAAATTAATGGTTACAAGTGGTTACAGAGTAGGTTGGCTCTTAACCAAGGTGAATTAGCTGTGTCAACTAATAGCCTTTCTGTAGTATGTAACAAATCTTAGTTTCATTATGCTGTGAATTATTCAGTATCATATGATAAATTATAGTTTAAACAACGTTAGTCATACTCTTGGGCTTCAGAAATCAATTTGACTGTCCTTTGTTTTCATTCCCTCACTGATCTGCTGGTATTAGTTTCTGATTCCTTGTCATTATTCCATTAACTCATTAACTTAAAAGTTAGAGTAATCTGAAAATAAGAATAGCAGTACTATGAGGAATTCATAAAATACAGTTTCATGTTAGAACTAGACTAAAGGTAATTGCGTAGTTATTTGCAGTTTTTTCATTGTAACACTTACATGTTTAAGATTTCTAAGGTTTTAAAAATTACCTTTGGTACAATCCTTAGAAATTCAGAAATTTCCAGGGATTCACTATATTACATTGTTTACCTAATTTATACTGGTCTTTGTAGATTTTAATCAACTTTAGTGTTTACTTTGTAAAACATACAGATTTTATTTGGAATATTATTTTGGTTCTTCATGGGTGCATTTTGAAAAAAACTTATACTTTCACAGTCTGGACACCTTAAGTTTGTGATGTGTTAAAGCAGTATTTTAAAAATATAATTTTACACATGTGAAGTGGGGTCACGATAAACCAAATTGTATTTAAGATTAAATTTACTATCCATTTTGAATAAGACATTCCCATATCACTCTTATATTGTGGAATTAACTTTCCTGTTTGATAGCACTTTCGACTATGGACATGAGCTGGAAAAATGCTATATTTTTATAGAATTGTCTGTTCAGAATGACTTCAGACCTGCATGATATAGTGGAAAGAGCACTGACTAGTTGCTTACTACTCTTACTGGATTCAGAGCTCCTCACAAATAAAATGAGTGGGACGAAACAAGGTGTTCCGTAACAGCATCCCTTGGTGTACTGTTCCGCTGCTCACATCTGCTCACAGTGTGCTTTGCCGTTACTCACAGTAGGACTTCTGAGATCTTAATCTAAGAGCACCAACAGTGTCTCTTCTTTGATCCTGGGCTGCTCCTCTTGTTTTACAGAGCAGGTCACTGGTTTGTTGGTTGGTGGCGTAGCTGACACCAGAACCCCTGTCTGACTAGTAGTCAGAGGCACTTTACTCATATCATGAAATGATTTGAAATCATTGTAAAGCAGCAAAATTGGATAATGACTGCCAGCTTTCCTTGTGCTTTGATAACGAAGACTCCAAGTATTCTGGAGAACCTGGATATAAAATTACTTTGAAGGAATAGATTAGGGTTTAAATACGTTAAATTGTAGGGAATTTTATATGTTTGCAATAACAAACATTGATGAAGGCAAAACGTTGTAAAGGCAATTCGAATTCACATATGCTTATCAATTTCTTGATGCTTCTAAATGAAGACAACTAAAAGGGGCATGGATTCAGTTTGGCCAAATCCTGACATCTATAAATATGATTTGGGGGGCATCCTTTTCTATTTACATAAATTTATCTACTAAAATAAGGTAATGGGGGGAGGGAAGTAAGGTTTGATTAAGTAAACTTTTCTCTACACTGCTCTTTTCACTATCTTATGTACTAGATTTTCTTATTTTTCCTCAACACACCTCCCACCTTTTGGGTGTTCATTTTAAACAGGGAAAGCTCGCTACATTATAAAGAATGTTGGCACCATTTATTTTACACAAAGGCTAAAGGTTAACTTTTGGAAGTGATGAGCTACTTTTCTATATGTGTTTACTCGTGCTTTGTGATATTTCTGGATCATTCCAGTCATAAAGACTTATTACATGTAATATTTCCTGCTACCTGTGAAAAGGTATATTTTAAAGAATGTATAACCAACAATCCATTTACTTTTTATTAGTGTGTAGAGGATTTATTTGTATCTAATTCATGAATGTAGTTTTACTGTAGGATGTCACTGTAAATGGAACAAAGTACATTATCTTTATAGTTATTCTAAAATGTATATTATGTAAGAATTGTAAATATTATACCTGATTAAACTCTTTGTATGCCAAGAAATTATGTCAAGTCAATAAAAATCTCACCTCTGGCGTAGTTCTATTATGCTCAGACTTCCACTTTATTGTGAACTACAATTGCAGACATACCTGTTAACAACTGTCATGTTTAAGGTCCTGTATTCCTTTCTAACTCTGTCACACTGGTCCAGATTGATCCTATTTGCTGATTGCTTCAACCATGAAATCCATTTTGATCTTTTAAATATTTTCTTCTGCCTGATCACAGAGCTGTATGGCTCCCAGTTCATTAGCTAAACACCACAAAAGGCCTTTTTTGCTGTAGCTCTAATTTTTTTCTATTACGATTGAGATATCTGTTGAAGTTTCTAATCTAGGCAACACATTTACACTCAATCCTTTTAGTAAACAAACAAACAACATGTTTTTGCATGAAATGAGATTGAAGGAATAGAGGCTTGAAAGAACAGACCTGGAAGTGAATTGCCTGCTTTTGCCTTTCCTTTAAAAGTTAGTTGAAAGCAGACACTTAAAACTTTTCTATGTAATTTGCTTTATTCCACTTCATTTCATTTTCATAATAGTTGTTTGACAAAGAGAATCCAAACTGACAGTAAATGTTTTCAATGAAAACAGCCTACTTTTCGTTATTACAAAACAGTGCTTTTTCATCCTCGAAAAATGTTCAAGTAATGATAAGTAAAAAGAATTCCATCCTAATTCCGTCACCTGCCTGTGATGTTCACGTGTGGCTAGTAGATGGTAGCTACTAGCTACATGTGGCTATTGAAATTTAATTAAAATTAGACAAAATTAAGAGTTCAGTTCATCTGTGGAATTGCCACATTTAAGAGCTGACTAGCCATGTGCCCAGTGACTACTGTTTTGAACAGGGCAGATAACAGAGCATAGTCATCCTAGGAAGTTCTATTTGACAGTTACCAAGTACGGGGCAAGCTGTTACTTCTTTGGTATATACCCTTCTAGACCTTTGGGTGTATGTATTATATTTATATACAATGGGATCATACTGATTTGCCAACTGCTTCTTTCACTTAATAAGTGAGGAACAAGTTTCTAAGTCCTTAAGTAATCTGCATCACTTTGGGAAGGATTTCTTTAAATGTTTTTGTTATGGAAACTTTCAAACATGTACAAAAGTAGAGACAGTAACTTCAGTAGCTGTTAGCTCATGGCTCACATTGTTTTATCTATACTCCCACCCATTTTTCCTCTTCCTCATTTTTTGTAAACCAAATGCCAGACATTTCAACAAATCGTTGAGTATGTCTCTAAATATCGTATGATAGCGCTTATTACGCAGAATCTTAAAAAAATGATACAAATGAACTTATTTACAAAACAGAAAACAGAACAAACTTAGGGTTACCAGAGGGGAAGGGTGGTGGGGGGTTGACGTTAATTAGGGAGTTTGGGACTGACTTGTACACGTGGCTAAATTTAAAACAGATCACCAGCAGGGACCTACTGTGTAACTGCAGGGAACACTGCTCAATATTATGTAACAACCTAAATGGGAAAAGAATCCGAAAAAGAATAGATACATGTATATGTATAACTGAATCACTTTGCTGTACACCTGAAACTAACACAACATTGTTAATCAGCTCTCCTCCAATATAAAATAAAAAGTTAAAAACATAAAGGGGGAAAAAGACTGTTTTAAAAAAATCATATCACCTTCCTTAAAATATGAAACTATGTAGTCAATATTCAAATTTTCCCAATGTCTTAAGTGTGTTCTTTAAAAAAAGATTTTTCAAATCAGAATTCATGTAAGTTCCATTCATTGCAATTGGCTAATATATCTCTTGAGTCTCTATAGGTTCTTCTATTTATCACTTTAAAAAATTTCCCTTATAGTTTGTTGAATACATCACTTTTAATGACAGCATCTTTATTTTAGTTTCACTTTACTGATGAACATTTGATTTCAATATCTTGTCATCATAAACCTAGTTCTTCATTACCCTTATGGCTAAATATTTGAGTACATTCTTCCTTATTTCCTTAGGATGAATTCCTAGATGTGAAAATGCTGGTTCACAATGGGTGGGTATATTTTTGAGGCTCATTCAATGAGTCAGGCACTGTGTTAGGTACTGGGGATACTACGGTTAAAAAAAAAAAAAAGACACACTACCTGTTCTCTTGAAGTCTTGCCTTCTTGCAGTGGAGAAAGATAGGACTGGGCAGTTCATAGGTGGCCCTCATGGGATCCCTGAGGATGGTGCCTCCTCTGGACACTGGACGCGTTGGTGTTTAGAGACCATTCCTCAAGGCAGTGACATCTAAGCCAAGGTCTGAAGCCCGAGCGGTTGGCTCCCTGAAGAGCTAGGGCAGTACTTTTCAAACTTTGGCTTGTAAAAGAATCACCGTCGAGGCCCAGGCTCACTGAAGATAATAGGGCCTGAGCCATTGTGTTTTTACCAAGCTCCCCGTGGTTTCCAATGCCAATCAAAATTTGAGACCCTTGTCTCAGAAAGAAACATTCATCTGGATAGGAGAGAGAACTGAAAGTTCTCTTAGAAAGATTTTAGTATTGCCAGAGTTCCCTCCAGGAAAGTTGTGTCAATATACACACCCCCATCTACTGTAGAGGAGTGTCTTTTTCTCTGTATCTTTGACAATATTGGGTAGTGGTCAGTAAAGAAAAAAGCCTGCTAAACGATCAGATTTCTATGTTACATTACAGATGTAGAAATCATACAACAGGAAAAACCATCTCCCCTGGCTAGAAGTCAGAGAACTTGACCACAGTTAAAGTTAGAACTGAAGGGTCACTTGCCGACCAAGTTCTTGTCTATTTAGTCATATTGTTATACACCCAGATATATCTATTTTAAGCTGAGAAAATAGCGCATAACATCTGACACACTACATACTTTCTCTTTTTGTTTAAAAAGACTTTATTCATTTTTGATAAGGGAAAGGACAATCTCAATGTCAACTTGTCATCTAATCATAAATTTGAATTTACAGGATTCACTGCCCTAAAGACACTGTATCTACTGACTGACAACATAGCTTAAAATGAAAATCTCCTTTCTGTTCCCTAAGGTTGCATGTTGAAAGAATTAAACAGTCCTTTGCAATAGTCAGCATTGGTACTTGGCCTAGGTGTAAGATCAAAGAGCAAAACAGGAGCAAAAGAAGGCCGAAAGCATAACTTGATTGCCCAGTGAGTACAAACATCATTGGAACAAAGAAAGTTGCAGGCACCAGATAAAAAAGGCAGGTTCATTAGCATAAAAAAATTACACTTGGTTGAAGGTGAGGTCAGCTATTCCACACGTTAACATGTATGCCAATCCTAATGGCTAACATGGAACCACAGAAACAAAAACAGAGACCTTAAATTCAGTAACTACACAATGTAAAATTCAAAATGGAATTTACCCAGGTCATCCTACAAAATCTATAGCTAAAACTGTTTTTCTTTTTAATGCACCAGGAAGATCTGTTGTAATGACATGAGTTGGTCACACTTAGATTTGCATTTATATAAGATTTAAGGGATACCTTTCCCCACTATTCCTTATGTCTGAATATGGATATGCTTAACTACCCAGCTCATGCACTAACTGCGCTAAAAATGATGAAACAAACTACCATGACTTTTTCTAAGAACTCACACCACATCAGCTAACACCCAATATAGCTTCCTAAAAATGCCCCGACAGAAAACATTTTGTTCAGTTTGGTGCTTGCTGTGACATAACACCAACAGAATAGTGTACAACTACTTTAGTTACTCAGCCGCTACTTCAAATATTTTAATCTAACTTGTTCAGACTTTAATAACTTCTTACCTATTTGCCAAAATCCTTGTGTTAAATGTAACTACATCTGATATTCTTAAACTGTAGCTCCTGTAACACAGTTCAAGTGTTTTTTTCCCCTGGGTATATCTAGACATTTTAATCAAGAAAACAAAGTTATGCTATTATGATTAGCCAAAGCTCTTTCCAGCAGACCACTGAATACAGCAAGTCATAACAAATGCCTTCCCAGAGACAAGAACAAAGCAAAATATTTTCTATTCATAAAAGGAGCTAACAGCATGCTTTGTGCCATTAAAAAGCTACTTTTCAAAATATAACCAGAAGACTTACGGTCTACTAGAAAACTTCCACTAATCACACACTATAACTAAGCCACAGAAACTTTCATGACAAAGGCTCCAGATATACAGAGAGAAAACAAAGTTACGTGGAAACCTCAGTTAACAGGGAAATGAAGCCTTAGAAGACAGAATACATCTAACAAATATGGGGAACAGAGTAGACACTGTAGCTGGTTAGTAAAGGACCACAGTTTCTCCCTGTATCAACACTCCCTACAAAATTGTACCTTAATTATCACTTATTTAAAATTACACTTTTACAGAGATATTTAGTACCTGACTCAGAAAAACAATCGCATTTATTTGAGGTTTAACATGAAATCATACAAATAAAATTTGTATAAACACAAATCCACATCGAGTCATAACACAGCAAAAAAAAGTAAAAACAAAACTAATTGGCGGCTACATGCAGTTGGACACAGTTGTGTCTTGTACACTAGAAAGTCTTTTACAAAATAATCATCTTAGATCAATAGAAGACCAAACTTCAATGTTGTCCTTGCAAGATGGGTTGCTTTAGCAATCTCTTCCTGTTTTCTCCAACGTCCCTTTTTAATATGGCTGGTAATTATTTTGGTGATTGCCATCCCCTCGAGATGCCTTGCCATAAGTGCTCTGTTGGCCACTGTAGTCTGCATATCCGTGCATATCCATAGTTCCCATAGTTATACCCAGTATAACCATAGCCGCCATAGCCACTATAGTTTTGATCACCACCATAAGCACTATTGTAATTTCCATATCCTTGATCATAATAGTTATTAAATCCTTGGTTCCAGTTTTGGCCCTGACCTTGGCCATGACCCCTAGTACCTCCTTGTCCACCAGCTGCAGCACCTCTTCCTCCTTTTTGTTGTTGCTGTTGCTGCCTATATACCTCTTTGGGTTGTGCAACTTTGATTTCACACTTCCCAGAACCAATTTGATATCTGCTTTCTACCAATTTCTTTACTGGCTCTCCGTCTGTATATGTAATAAAACAAAATCCTCTTCTTTCATTTGTTTTTGTATCCATGGGAAGTTCAATATTTTCAATCTCTCCAAAGTCTCCAAAATATTCTTTAATTTGTTCTTCCAAAGTATCTGGGTTCAATCCACCCACAAAAACCTTTTTGGGGGGTTCCTTCCCCAAGCTTTGGCCCTTTTAGGGTCTATCAATTTGCCATCCAGCTTGTGTTCTTTCAGTTTCAAAACCTTATCAACACTAGCAGCATCTTTGAAATGCACAAATCCAAATCCTCTTGATCTTCCAGTGACTGGATGTGTTTTCATTGTGCAGTCTACAACTTCTCCAAATCGAGACAAATATTCAGTCAGATCTTTCTTGCTTGTATCCCAGCTCAAGCCTCCAATAAACATTTTACCGTCATCCTGCTGATTCACATAACACATTAATTTTTCTTTATGGTCAAAGAATTGAGGATGAAGAAGCTTGGAGAAAAGACCAGTCTCTTGAGTATTTTCCTGTGTCTACTGACTTCCTATGTAAAATTTAAATTATCTTGTTCTTCATTTGTTATCCATAAATTCCAGGAGTAGTGATCTTATAAAGGTCTGAAAAAATATATTTGTTGAATAAATTCCAGAATAAATGGCAGAGGAAAAATCCACCTTATTGATCGTGTAGGTGGGTGGACTAAAAGGTAAAATTCCAGAATTATTTCTCCCTTATTAATGAACAATAATTAGAATGTAATAATACAATGGTAGCACACAGTGGTGGAGATTCTGTGGTACATGTAATAAAGTCTTAATGGATATTTGGGGTTTAGAATTTGTAAACACTCTAGAAAAGCTATGATTGCTAAACTGTATTTTGTACTTGTTGGGTATTTAGACTTTGTTTTAGAGTTTGGTGTTTCTAGCATAGTTTATATTTATTGTTTACTAAGTGTCAGACACTATTCTAACTGCTTTTTATCTATTATCTCTCATAACCCTATGAGGCATAAGTACTAATATTAGCCCCATGTTACATAGGGGTGTGACTGCAGCTCAGAGAGATTACCTCCCTTGAAGTCTAACAACTCCTAGTTAGCTGTAAATCCAGCTCTCTGGTGCCTGTGGGAGCAGCTGTGCTCAGGGTCTTCCTACTCTGCCATCTTGCTTCCCCCTGCACGTGCCCAAATCCAGCTCTCTTAACCACAATGTCATCTGCTGAAGCTTGTGGTAAAATACACTCAACTCAGAGTCTGAGTTATCACTTTCAGTGCTAATCTTGGCTGGAAGTTTGGGCTTTGGAAGTGGTATGGCTTGAGTGGGGATCCATTATTTACTAGCCAACTAGATTTGGGCAGTTCACTTCTCTAAATCTCAATTTCCTCAATTGTAAAGTGCAAATAAGCAAATAATACCTCTACCTCTTACAGCTGTGTGGATTAAATGAACTAAAGTAATACCTGTTACTAAAGTGAGATAATTCTGCTATTGTTCCCCACCCCCCAAGGTGAGTAGCATGTATTGAACTTGTTGCTAAGCACTCTTTAGAGGTCCAAGGTTTTTCAGAGAAGTGTTGCTCCAACTGAAAAGAAGAAGAGTTAAAAACGAGATGAATTGTGGTTCTGGGGACCACACATTCAGAAATAATGGCATGGCACAGTAAACGGGTGAGAGAATTTGTGATTGCATTTGTGCCTGCGTTTTCACCTGCACCTCTTTCAAGCATGCAGACCACTTGTACATGTTTACGTAAACACTGTAGTGTGTCATTGGTCCTCAGAAGACTCAAGTTAATGGGCTTTTATGTAGTTGGCAGTGTCCAGCTATATTGTCAAACCTGCCACTGTGTGACCCTGGGCAAGTGACCTCAGTTATGCTTCAGTTAAGAATTTGCAAAACTACCGGGTACATATTAAGCCTCTTTTAAAGTGTTAAAGTTAAAAAAAAAAAAAGTATCCTTTAGATTGCCTCTGGTCCGCCTCAGAGGTGCCAAGTGAGGTGAGCAGGACATTTACACCTCTGGTGTCAATCCTACTTCACCGAGAATAGGGAGGGAGTTGCTAGTTTAAATTCTTTAGCCCCAGATAGTCTCCAAGGTGTGAAAGGAGTCGGGGAGAGGACTTAAAGCCTTCAAGAAATTAGGGTGGAAAAGGTATATAGAGAAAATTTTTCTTTGTGAGTCCAGTTTAGTCTTTTTGCTACCGAAGTCTTAGCTTCGGTTTCTAGCGTCTGGGGCTGGGCACTTAAGAGGGCCATTTTTCACGGACGGTACAGCCAGCTGGCTTGTATGCCCGAGTCCTCACCGGCTTCTCTGACCACTCTGGGGCGGCTCCTGCGGACCCGCGGCGCATCCCCGATGTAATCCTTCTGAGCCTAGGACCCAGCGGCTGCCGGGCAGCCCTGGCCCCGCCTCTCGGCGCATCAGCGCCCGCGGATTGGTAGCGCGGCTCCGCCTCCGCCATGGCTGCCGCCCGCCGCCGGGGCTACTAAGTAGCTGCAGGGGTACTGTTCTCCGCTGCGGCTCCCCGGCCGCCCTGTCCGCGGGAGGGTGGCGCATGGGTCTCCTCCGAGGCGCGCCCCCATGCGCTCGGGCTATGGCGCGTCTGGGCGCTGTGCGCTCCCACTACTGCGCGCTGCTGCTGGCCGCGGCGCTTGCCGTCTGTGCCTTCTACTACCTCGGCTCCGGCCGGGAGACCTTCTCCAGCGCCACCAAGAGGCTGAAGGAGGCCCGCGCCGGAGCCCCTGCCGCGCCCTCGCCGCTGGTGCCGGAGCTGGCGCAGGGCTCCGTGGCGCCGGCCCCGGGTGCTAAGGCCAAGAGCCTGGAGAGCGGCGGGGCCGGGCCGGTGGACTACCACCTGCTGATGATGTTCACCAAGGCGGAACACAATGCCGCGCTGCAGGCCAAGGCCCGCGTCGCGATCCGCTCCCTGTTGCGCCTCGCTAAGTTCGAGGCGCACGAGGTGCTTAACCTGCACTTCGTGAGCGAGGAGACCAGCCGCGAGGTGGCCAAGGCCCTGCTGCGGGAGCTGCTACCGCCCGCCGCCGGCTTCAAGTGCAAGGTGAGCGGGGCCTCAGCCGGAGGTTCCGGGTGGGTAGCTCGGTCAGCGCGCGCGCCCGGCCAGGCTCCAGGGGTCAGGAGGGAGGTGTCTTCGTTGCGCTGCCCACTGCCAACGCCAGTAGAAGCCTAACCTCTCAACCCGATCCCCCTGGCTGAAGTGTGCATTCACAGCACGCTGGAGGCGTCGTCCGGGGGCGTGTCCGGGAGCCTCGTTGTTAGCCGACTACCCTGACCGCGTCTCCCCCTTTAACTGCGGCCTCCTTGAGAACTGGCACTCCCCGTCTTTGCTAGCGTTACAGGATTCAGCAGTCAGTGCCTTCAGAGCCTGCCCCTCTTTTTATTCTTCTCAGTCTTTGACTTTTTTTAAAAATAAATTTATTTTGTTTATTTTATTTTTGGCTGCGATGGGTCTTCGTTGCTGCGCGCGGGCTTTTCTCTGGTTGCGGCGATGCGGGGGCTACTCTTCCTTGTGGTGCGCAGGCTTCTTATTGTGGTGGCTTCTCTTGTTGGGAACACGGGCTCCAGGTGCGCGGGCTTCAGTAGTTGTGGCTCACGGGCTTAGTTGCTCCGCGGCATGTGGGATCTTCCCGGACCAGGGCTCGAACCCGTGTCTCCTGCATTGGCAGGCGGCTTCTTAACCACTGTGCCACCAGGGAAGCGCCTCAGACTTTTACTTTTGAGGATGGAGCAGGTCATTTGAACGTACCAATATGCTTCTGGTGCATAGTCTGCTGGACAGGGTCTTCGGCCGCTTGAATTGTTCAGGTTACAGTGACATTTCTCATAGCTCATTTTCTCTAAGGTATTTCAGTCGGAACTAGTCAAGCCCAAACCCAGCCAGTGTGAACCATCTCATCTCCTCTGTGTGCCCCCTTCTCCCCTACCCTCAAGGGTCCTGAACCCATTTAGAGAAGCACCGGGTTCCTCCCAGGAGGTACAGATAAGATCTGGGGAGAGCAGAGCTAGTCACCTTGTCCTAGGCTGGACCCACCTGCATCCCCATCATCTCGCTTCACCTCCTGGCTCTGCTTGTCAGAGATTGGATTCCTAGCTTAGAGTTAATGGTCTCAGTTAAATTGCTTGCCTCGTTTTGACCTAACAGTTGCACAGAGGGAATCCAAGGTCTGATTTTGGGATAGAAATAGTAGGTGATCCTAAAGGATGGAGCCTGATGGTGGGGGGATGGGCGGTGAGGCAAGAGTAGTGTTCCATGTGTTTGTGCCCAGTGAGTGACTAAGGGGAGCTGATGCCAGGATCCTGCAGGGTTCAGGGGTCTGCTGTTTGTTGTCTTCAGAATCAAGTTCTAATTTCTTGGTAGGGCTGTCTGTGTTGTGGCCCTGGCTCTCCTCTTCTGCCTACCTTCTTGTCTTCCCCCTACGTGCACCTTAGATCTTAACTGTACTGAATGTGCCTTTACATAAGCTATACTTTTCACCCAGAATGTCCTTCCTTCCTTCCTGGGCCCTTGGCCACTCTTTACTTAGTTTTCACCTTCCCCCAGGAATGTCCATAGACTCGGGGACAATCTGTGCCCAGCCCTCCACAGCTCTCCTTTCCAGCTTCCCCCCATAGCGTCAAAAGTCTGTCCTCTGCCCAGAACAAATGAGCCCATCTGGAACACCCACCATAGTCAGGGAGAGGTACCTGGGCCTGGATTCCATGGTACAGGAGGCCAAGAATCCAGGTCCTGGAGCTTGTGGCTGGCCAGGCCCTTGACACCCACTGTCTGACCTGGGGTTTTTCAGCCTGGGGCCCATCGCATTTGCCCTAATTGCCGTCTCTGGAAGTAGGGCCTGGCAACCTGTTCCAGGTGGTCCTTGGGACTTTAATGTTTGAGAAATTCTGTGCTAGTCCAAGGGAGAAAACCAAGGGCCCTTGATCATAGGGCCAGTCTGGGCAGAGCTGGGATTTGACCGGCTCTCCAGACACTGCCTTGAAGACCAGCATGTCATCTCTTCACTTTCTGAGTCAGAGGTCACAACTCAGGCCTATCTCCTCCATTGCTAGGGCTCTACTGTCCCCTTCTCGAGCTCCAGCCACAGTATCTTGTTGCAAACTCAGTGCTTTCCAGCGTACATGCCTCTGCTTCTTTCATTCCACTGTCAGGATACTCTTTCTGTGTGCGTCGCCGAGTCTTGCCCATCTTTGGATACCATCCCTTCCTTGGAGCTGTCCAAGGAACCCCCATTCAAAAGGCACATCTTCCTCTTCCTCGTGTACCTCCCTGGTGCTGTAGACTCTACGACGTCTTATCTCCCATCCCTATGCCTGGCACATAGTGGGCAACCAGAAATACTTGTCCAGGGCAGGTCCAGTCTCAGGGCCAGCTTCCCTTCTTGGAGTCTGTGTTTCATGCTTTGACTCCTTCCCTCTGCTGGGCCCAGTTCTGACAGCCATAGCCATCACCCAAGGCCTGAGGCAGCTGCAGATGACCTGAGGGAATTGACACCACCCCTACTGAGGCATGAGGAATGAGGGTCTGGGGGCTTTCAGCCAGATGGCTGTGTTCAGATAAGGGTTTATCAGTTCTAGCTAAAATTGCTCCTGTTCCTTTTGAATGATTTTTTGTGAATCTGTTTTCTGTTTGTGACAAAAGTTGCTCTTTTTGTTTTATTTTTTTCTTTAAATATGCAGTCCTAAAAGGTTTGCCTCATTTTAGTTGTCATTTAATTCTTCCTCAGGTTTGGAATGTGTCTTCTGGTACCACTTCACACATGCCTTTCCCTCTACCTGGAGTACCTCCCACCCCACCCCCCCTCTTCCTTAACTGGTACTCTGCTTTCAGGTCTCAGCATAAATGTTATTTCCTTGGTAAACCTTTCCTGAGCCCCCATTGTACATTCTCATCACACCAAGGACTTTTCCTTAGTAACATTTCTCACAGTTGTCATTATGTAATTATTGAATGAGTTATTTGTCTACCTTGCTAGACAGTAAACTCCTTAAGGGCTTGGACCCTGACCTCTCTTAAGTGTATGCCTAGCAGCGAGCATCAAGTCTTACATATGGGAGTGCATCTTATATGAGAATTATTTTTTCAGTATTAATTAGGAAGAATGACACTAGAAATTCTCACCCCAGTTGCATCACAGCTGGAAGGGATTTTCAAGAGCATATAGCAACCCAGGTGAGGAAACTTGCCTAAGGCCACTTGGGGAGTTACTGACAAGGCTGGGGGCTAGACTCAAGTCCTAGGCCAATGTTTTTCTCTTTGTACCATGTTCCGCCTTTAAGGAGCACTTCTCTCTTGTAAGATAAGGTAAAAGAACAGTCCACTCCCAGGGAGAGTTGCCCTGAAGTGTGTAAGAACACCTTGGGAAGAGGAAGGCAGCTCCTGGCCCACCCGGCTGTCTGGAGACAGCCTGAAAGCTCTTCCTCCCTCAGGGTGGGATCTGGGACTCCGCCAGGTGTGCGGGATGCAGGGCAGGGCTGCAGTGAGCCAGCCTAGGACTCGTGCTCACACTCAGAGGTCTCTTCTCAGGCCATTTTCAAGTGCCACAGAAATGGTGGAGCCAAAATGTTTGCAGAAATTGATCATAGAATATTACTAGTGACTTTAGATTACATTTTGGTTAATTAAATACTAGCTAAAAAGCTATTCAGTTAACCAGAAAAATCTTGTTTCGAATTATTATTGAAAGTCTTTCAAAATCCACTGGTTTGTTTTCTCCTAACAGTATGGAAATATATTATTTGTTCACTTATTTAATAAACATCCAAACCTGTTATGTTCGAGGTACCAGGATAGGAGCTGCTTCTAGCTCATTTAATAAGTCTACGGACTAACTGCATCAGAATCTCCTGGAGACAGTTATTCAAAATACAGACTCATGGACCCTGCCCCAGCCTGTGGGTCAGAATCTCCTGATGGGGCCTGGAAATCTGAATTTGTATGAGGCTGTGGCAGCAGGCATGGAAGTCCCTGCTGTAAAAGGGATACAGGAGGGCCTGATGCTTTCCTGCCCACCTTCAGACCGAGCTCAGGCATCCTTGCCCCTGTGCAGCCTGCCCTGTGAGCACAATGCCTGACACATAGTAGACCTTCAGGGAGCATTTGCCTTTCATTCAGGCTGTCCTGGCTCTGCTGTCATCTTGTTAAAATGGGGCTCTTATCACACCACTCAGAACCCCCTGGCTCCCGGCTCACTGTCATCCAGGTCATTCCAACATTCTAGCCCCACAGCAGCTGGCTGCAGCTTCCTTGTCCAGCCTTTCCCCACTAAGCTGCAGGAGACCCTGTCCCTTCTCCTGGAGCTTTGCTCGCTTTGCTTCCGAGCCATCTACTGTCTCATTCTGTCTGTCCAGTGGGATCTCACCCTTCTAAAACTTAGGTCCAGACTTGTGTTCCATAAGGCTTCCTTTTGCATAAAGTTTGATAGAATATGCCATGGGAATCCCACATAGTGGTAGCTTAAGCAAGATGGAGCTTTATTTCTCATCTAAATGGAGTCCAGAGGTAGGAGGCGTTCCGGGCTGGCCCAGGAGCTTCATGACATCATCAGGGTCCTAGGCTCCTCCAGCTCTGTTTTACCATCCCCACAGAGTGGCCCTTGTCCTCATGGGCCAGAATGGCTGCTAGAGCTTTAGTCATCACATCTGTGTTGCAGCCGCAGGATGGAGGAAGAACCAAAGCAGAGTTCCCATTAAAAATAGTTAATAAGGAGAGGAGGGGAAGCTTTGGGGTAGGCAACCAGTCATCTCCCTCAGGAGGCTACCGTGCATGTCGAAGCCCTGTGAATGACTGAGCACCTGTTGTGTGTTGGACCCTGAATGCACAAATGCAGGGGACACAGAGGGGGCACAGGCACAGCCCCCTGCCACCCAGGTACCTGTGTCGCTTAGCATCACCCCCACGTACAGCCTGTCCTGTTGCTAAACCTGCTGGGTTGGGCACAACATGGTCCTGAGGGAGGGAGACAGCACTGAGTTTAAACCCCAGTGGCCAGTTACTCGCTGGTGACTGCGGGCAACCCCCCTCGCCTCTCAGGGCCTCCCGGGCCTCCTGTAAAATGAGGATGAAACACCCATCCCCCACGGGGCGGTAAGGATTAAACGCAGCCTTGCTGTATTGTGCAGGGAGCCCAGTGCTAATGCGTCCGTTTTTGAGTCCAGCCTCACAACACGGTTCTACTCTGCCGACTTCTGGGGACTCAGCACTGCTGGGACCCTGTAGCCATCTCCTCTCTCCTTTTCGGGGTGGCCAGCCCCTTGCAGAGGCCTGGGGGAGCTTACCCAGCCCTGTGCGGACACCCTCAGGGGTACGGCAGGATTGCCTCTTGTGCTCCTTCTCTCGTGCCGTCACTGTGTTATCACTCAGATGGTAACGACTCAGAAAGGCCTTCCCCGAACCCCTTTTCTAAAGCAGCAGCCACCCTAGCCCTCGTTATCTTTCCCATCACCTTGTTTGTAGCAGGTACTCATGTGCTCATTGATTCAGCAGATGTTCTTGGGTGCTTCCCTGGCACCAGGCCCTGTTTTAGGTGCCTGTGCCAGTAGGAAGAGAACCAGTCCCTGCCCTCATGGAGCTTCCATTCTGGGGTTCTGGGGGTGTGTGGGAGATCGACTTTAAACAAACAAACCTGTCCACGTAGAGTGAGTCAGATCGTGATCCATTGTATAGACAAAAGTAAAGGTGGATAAGGACACAGGGAGCGTTCCTGTGTTGGGGTGCGGAGTTGTGGGCTGTTTTGTACAGCTGGTCAGGGAAGGCCCCACGGATTTGGTGACATCTGAGCAGGGGCTGAAGGAAGTGATAGCAAGAGCTCTTTGGACATCAGGAAGCAAGTTTGGAAAGTCACTACCCTGTTTCCTAGTTTGCATTCTGCCGCTCCCTACTAGAGTATCATCTCCATGGGGGGCAGAGCATTACTTACCTTCTTCATCTGCTGAAGTGGACAGCCCCCCCCCCCCCCGCCCCGTAAATGTCATCCCTATTTCTGGCCTGAGTTGGGAGTGACAGACACAGGGACAGGTGCCTCCCAACCTGGGGTACAGACCAGACAGACTTCTGAAAGGACAGGCAGCTCTGGACAGCCGCTGGCCGCCTTGCAGGGAGGGCAGTCTCTCGGAGGCTAATTCCAGAGGAGAGGAGAGGAGGATTGGGCAGCCTGCCTCCCAAACTCGCCCATCACAGCAGTTTCTCTTCCTTCCCTAAGGGAGGTGGTAGTGTGCACAGGTCGGGAAGGAGGGCTGAGGAGGGGGCAGGAGGCGGGGAGTGCTGGTCAAGTTAGGGGGGTCCTCCATATGGATGGTGCGAAACAATGGAAACAGAGGTGTTCCCTCCTCCTCCATCACCATTATATTTTTAGCACAGTTCCTGGCACTTTCTAGGCTCTCAGTAATATTTTATAGTCGACTGATTGATAGCTATATTAATTCAACCCAAGAAATCATCCTCGGGGATCTGCCCCTCGTACATCAAATTTCAGCCTCCTCAGAGCACGAGGCTGGGTTGCTTTGTCTCCAGATGACACAAGAAGGAGGCCTCGTGCTTTCCACACTTAAAAGAGACTGTTGGATTTCAGGAGGAGCGTGTGCTGAGGACTGGGCTAACAAGAAAAGTGTTAAAGCTCTTTGCACACCTCTTCTGAATTTGCAGAGTTTCTTTTACCGCAAGAGCAAAACTGTGAGTGGCTTTGAAAAGCCTCAGCTCACAGTCGGGGCTTGAAAGGAGCCTGAGGGTAAAGACCTCGATGCTGGCTGTCTCAATTAAGCTAATGACAAACAGGTGACATTGCTGTGCAGCTTCTCCGGCATGTCACAGCAGCAGGAACCTTGACCAGAAGGAATCTTTTGACTAAGTTATGACCGTCTGGGAAAGAGGTGATCAAAGAAATGTATCCTGAAGTGAGAGGCTCTTTGAAAAGATTGACTGACATTTTATACTATAGAATTTGGAGAATTTACCAAATGCAATGGAACTCTTTTAAATTATAATATGCTCATAACACAGCTGTAGTAGTTTGTGTACCAGTGCATGTTTCTCATGGAAAGCTTTAGTCACGGATCTGTAGGGAAGACCTTTGTATGGCATTATTGTATCATGTACAGTATACTCTGGATAATTTCACAGGTATTTGTTGAAATTATAAGGCAAAGCCCATAACATAAGACCAGCAATCATCATGTAGACGAAATACACTGACACCTGGGTGATTTTGCTGTGGGGCTTCAGTGCATGTATGAAGTGGTCCAGCTTTGGGTAACAGTCATTGTTTATGATTACTTGACTGTTCTCTCTTCCAATAGGTCATTCTTTTGAAAGACAGATGATTACATTTTCTTGCGGTTAAAAAAACCTGAGATGTAATTCACATCTCATGAAATTCACCCTTTTAAAATATACAGTTCGGGGGCTTCCCTGGTGGCGCAGTGGTTGAGAGTGCGCCTGCCGATGCGGGGGACACGGGTTCGTGCCCCGGTCCGGGAAGATCCCACATGCCGCGGAGCGGCTGGGCCCGTGAGCCATGGCCGCTGAGCCTGCGTGTCCGGAGCCTGTGCTCCGCAACGGGAGAGGCCACAGCAGTGAGAGGCCCGCGTACTACAAAAATAATAATAATAATAATAAAATAAAATATACAGTTCAACAAAACTAGAAAAATTTGAGATCTCCCTTACTGTAACATTGTCACAGATCATTGAAATACAGTTCTTTCATGATGTCATTAGAATCAGAAATATATCTTATTATTGGCTTTGTAGACAGATTGCTTAATATCAAAAATATACAATTCAGTGGTTTTTAATATATTCACAAGGTTGTTCAGTTATTCCAGAACATTTCATCACCCCAAAAAGAAACTCCATACGCATCAGCAGTCATTCCCATTCCCCCTTTTCTCTCAGCCCTGGCAACCACTAACCTGCTTTCTGTAAATTTGCCTATTCTGAACATTTCATATAAACGGACCTTTTGTGTCTGGCTTCTTTCGCTTAGCGTAATGTTTTTAAGGTTCATGTTGCAGCATGTGTCAGTACTTCATGCCTTTATATGGGTGAATAATATTCCATTGTACGGCTATACCACATTTTGTTCATTCATTCATTAGTTGATGGACATTTGAGTTTCCACTTTTTGGCTATTGTGAATAATTCGCTGTGAACATTCATTTACAACTTTTTGTGAGGATATATGTTTTCAGATCTCTTGGGTATATATATACCTGCGCATGGAATAGCTCAGTCATATAGTAAGTGTGAGGAACTGCCAGACTTCTCCAGAGTAGCTGTATTATTATTTTACATTCTCATCAGCAATGTGTGAGGGTTCTGATTTCTCCACATCTTTGCCAGCACTTGTTGTCTGTCTTGATTCTAGCCATGCTAGTGGGTGTGACATAGCATCTATTGTGTTTTTTAAATATAAATTTATTTTATTTTTGGCTGGGTAGGATCTTTGTTGCTGCACCTGCACTTTCTCTAGTTGCGGTGCGCGGGCTTCTCATTGTGGTGGCTTCTCTTGTTGTGGAGCACGGGCTCTAGGCACGCGGGCTTCAGCAGTTGTGGCATGTGGGCTCAGTAGTTGTGGCACGCGGGCTCTAGAGCTCAGGCTCAGTAGTTGTGGCGCATGTGCTTAGTTGCTCTGCGGCATGTGAGATCTTCCTGGACCAGGGATCGAACCCATGTCCCCTGCATTGGCAGGCGGATTCTTAACCACTGCGCCACCAGGGAAGTCCTCGTTGTGGTTTTGATTTGCATTTCCCTAATGACTAAAGGTGAGATGATTAGGTACTGATAAGGACAGCCAACTAAATGTATTTGGTATATTTCTTACATATTTACCAAAATACATTTTACAAGAAAAACCAGGTATCTTGACTCCCCTCCCCATCCTGAAAGATGTTGTAACATCTCTGGAAACACTTGTTTCTGAAGAGCACAGTTTGGAGATTTCTGATGTGTACAGTAATGATATGCCTAAAATCAATGAGGAGGTGTTATTAGTATGAAGACTGGATTAGGAGAATAGTAACAATATTTGTTCAGCACTTAGAGCTTATGAAAGTGCTTGCAGAAATGTCTCACTTGAGCATCACTGCGAGCCGTGAAGGAGCCTTCAAGGCTGAGAGATCCGGTGACATACTTGAGCTCCCGCACTAAGCCTTGGGGCTGGACTGTATCACATGCTTTGGGGAGTAGGGGGGCAGGACAAGACAGGGAGCCATTGAGGTGTGCAATCTGTATCATCCTCCTGCCCGGATGCCCCCAATAAACATTCACTCTGAATAAAGACTGTGCTTGCTGCCAGAGCCTTGCAGAATCACCAAGCATTGGAGTGGGAAGGAAACTCTGAACCTCTGGGTGCAGCGTCCTCCCAGCGAGCTGATAGATCCTGGGCGGCAAGGCAGTGATTTATGCAGTGCGCACAGCGCTGGGGTTAGACGCAGCCCAAGCCCTTCCCTCTTCTGTTTGTCAGTGTTT
The DNA here is from genome assembly GCF_008692025.1 of Phocoena sinus. Taxonomy (NCBI): domain Eukaryota; kingdom Metazoa; phylum Chordata; class Mammalia; order Artiodactyla; family Phocoenidae; genus Phocoena; species Phocoena sinus. The sequence goes on along the minus strand of NC_045766.1, from coordinate 71,277,270 downwards.
TCAGCAGCCTCTGGCCCTTCAGGGAGGGTGGGTGAGAGCCAGCTCACCCTAAACCCCACAGCAGAGCGGACAGGATGCAGGGTCGCTTTCACCCATCCCAGCGGAGCCTCTTCCTGTGTCTCCAAGGATCCCTCTGGCTTGGGAAGGGGAGGGGCGACACCGCCCTGACCTCTAGCGGGCCAAACCTCTGCTGTTCCCTGGGGCCAGCTTTCCAGCTGTCCAGTGCCTGAGACGACCGGAGAGTTAGTATTGGGGGAGCTGTATTCCTCCGAGGGAAACCACGTGGTTTGTCCTCTGCTTGGGGCTGAGCGCTGGAGGGAGCTCCAGGGCTAGAATCCGCGCGCGGTGCTCCCAGGCCGATGGAGGAGGAGCTGCAGAAGTGCAGCCCACACTGGGCCTCCCCTCCTTGGTGGTCACCGCATCCTCGCTGACACCCAGTAGGGGGAGAGCTTGCCCTGCTGCTCCCAGGCGGGGTCACGTCCCCTGCGCATCGAGTCGTGTGCGGCGCTCCGCGCGGCCAGTGGAGGGCGCCGCTGCACCGCGTTTGCTTGGCTGGAGCCCCCCTCTGCCTCTCCCTCCACGGAAGCCTGAGGCGCAAGCAGAGCTGTTTTTGTTCATTCTCCACGAGCGTTCCCCTTTCTCACTGACCACCTCCCCGCCCCGGGTTTTAGAAAGGAAGACTGAAATGAAAGGGAATCTGCCTGGCGATTATGGGCGGTCATTTCCTTCCTGAACGGGGGGTGGGGGGTGGGGGCGTGTAAACCTGTTTTGATGAGGCCCTTAGAAAAAGGTGGATGGAAAACAAGCTGGGATGGTTGGATCCTGGATGGAGAAGGCTTCAGTGCTTCTCTGCAGCACAGTCGGAGAGAAGAGCGTGGATGGGGTGCGGGGTGGGTCTCTGCGCATCCCGATCCTCCTTGCCCCTCCTTGTTTCCCTGCCCTATGACCCCAGCTGGGCGCTGCCCACGGGCGTCGCAGCTCCCCAGGGCACATCCTTTCCTGTGGGGTCCCCATCACACCTAGCACGGGCCCTCTGGTAAAGGGAGGCACGCTTCCGCTTAACAAGGGGAACTGTGCCTCTTGGAGCAGCTTGAAGGTGGAGCCCCTCACCTACGGTGAGTTTGCCAGAGTCGCAGGGTTTGCGTTCTGTCAGCGGCCCCGGGTATCCTGGCTCTTGGTGGGGACTTGGGCAAGAGGACAGCATGGTGGGGAGGGTGCTGTGACCTGGGTGCTGGGCCTGGAAGGCCCCTTGTTGCCTAACTGCCTGGAGCCTCCGCGTCCTCAGCAGTCAGATGGGCTCGGATCCCCACCTCCAGCCATGTCCCCATGGTGAGTGGCAGCTTCCCCAGTCTGTCTTTGGCTGAGTGAGACCGCCATTGGAGAGGAGGAGCCCAGCTGTGACTGGAGGGGCGGAAGGGAAGCCGCCCATCCCCGCGGCAGCAGGCAGGCTCTCGGGGTACCTGGCAGGGCAGGAGAACTCCCTGCTTCCCCTCCTCACACCCTTCCTGGTCCAGGCCTCTTGCCTTTGGCCTCGGGGCCACTCACACTGGCCTGTGGGTTGCTCAGGGCAGTCAGGATGGCTGGTCAGGATGGTCAGGCCTGGCCCCAAGAGGCAGCTCTGTGTGCTCCCATTCCCGTTTCAGGTGCCTGTTCTGAGCAGCTGAGTCAGGCCCCGTTGGCTGGCACAAAGCCTGCTGTTAATGTAATGTCTTTTAAATTAAAGCCATTTGTTTTCTTTATTGGGGTAATTACTGTTAAGCAGCCGTGATTAAGTGATCCGCCTGCTGGTGGGACAGTGTGTCCGAGAGGCTGGCCTCTGTTGCCCTGCACTGGTCCCTGGTGGGCGCACACTGTTCTCCCTCGGCCTCCTCTTCTCTCCTCGATGGGGTTCACCACCCTTCCCGCACCAGAGGAGTCTGTCCTGTTCCTGCCACGGAGAGGCCCCAGGGCAGGAGCGTGTGGCTTGGAGCCTGAGACCTGGGCCCAAATGCAGTCTGTGGCATTTGGGAACAGGGGAACCCTGGATGTAAGCCCTCTGAGCCTCTGACCCTTCACACAGGACCTTACCAGAGTGGCTGTAAGGCAAAAGTGAGGCACCACCGGGGCCCTGGAACATGGCAGGTGGCTAATTAGTGGTGACTGCTACAAATGGTACCTGAGTAGGTGTTGGGGGGAGGACCCTTTTCTCATCATTTCGGAAGGCACGACACCTTTAATTCAACTGGAGAACCGTGAATTGAGCTCAAAAATCACTGTTATGCCCAGGTTTATTTCAGGGTGTCTTAGTCTGTTCAGGTTGTTATGACAAAATACCACAGACTGGGTGGCTTATAAACAATAGAAATTTATTTCTCACAAGTGCTGAAGGCTGGAAGCCCAAGATTGGATGCCAGCATGGTTGGGCTCTGCCAAAGGCCCTCTTCCTGTTTGCAGACTGCCGACTTCTCACTGTGTCCTCATGTGGTGGAAGGGGCTAGGATGCTGTCTGGAGCCTCATTTATAAGAGCACGAATCCCACTCATGAGGGCTCCACCCTCATGACCTAAGCACGTCCCAAAGACCTCACCTCCTCGTACCATCCCATTGGGGGGTTCGTATGTCAACATATGAATTTTGGGGGGGACATAAACAATCAGACCATAGCACAGGGTGTTCTCATGTTCTTTCAAGTCTTCCTCAGTTCCCCAAACTACAGTGTTCTCTCCTTCTCTGACCCTCCCTCCGTCCCCTGTTTCCCTTAACAGTGCACTGTTTGCCTCTCTCTGAAAGCACCCCAGGCTGTGGCCTCATTTGGTGCTCAGATGTGTCCATGCTTTCTCTCTTCTGCTAGAAGGAAGAGGGCCTGATCACCAGCTCTCCCTTGCCCACCGTGCCTAACATGCGCCTTACTCTGGGCAGAGGCTCAGCAAATGCTAACTTGCTTTGGCCTGTGGTCCGGAGCAGGTGCCACTGTTTCTTATCAGGATGGGGAAGCTGGACTGTGCTTTGCTGCATCTTCTTTGTGAATGTTCCTTTCTAGAAGTTCCAATTCCAGAAGTTTCTAGAAGGTTCCAGTTCAAACTTGTTGCTAGTAAAGTGAGAATGTTTCTTGTTTTGCTTACCTCTTCTTAATGGTGTTTGTTTTCTCGGTCTCATTGCACACAGCAGTTGTTCATAATCTTTTTGGGAATTCAGCGAAGTATAACCTGTAAGCGATTTTAAAAAGCCAGGCTACAGGGGAGACCCACATCCCCCAGAGCTTGCTCCTTTCCCTCTCCCACCCATCCCTCTGAGTGGGGTCTTGGGCCTCACCCTCTGTGGCTCATACCCCACCAACTGCTCTGAAGGGGCCCAGTTCTTACCAGATCACATGGGCTCCTTGAGTCCTGGTCACTGTAGGATTCTGGAGGGGCTTCACCAGCTCTGGCAGGTGGACAGGTGGATTAGTTGATATTGTTTGATAACCCGTACAGGATCAGGTAGAGTGCAAGCTTTGTTCCGGGCGCCCCTGGCCGCCAGTGTCTGGGGGGCAGGAAGACACCAGGCGGGGGATTCCAGGTGGACTGGGGCTGGCTTTGTGAGTGTGGAGGAGGGGCTGTAGGAGTCAGGGAGCTTTGGGGATGTGCATCCATTGTAAGTTGGGGTGGGACTCTCCCAATCTTGCAGAGGAGGGAATGGAGGCAGCTTGGGCAATAGGCCGGCTTTGTCTCCTGTACCTGGGAGGAGAGTCATGACCAGAAGATGGGGGAGGAGAGCACGGGACTGAGGGGCCATCTGGCTGGTGGGCCGTCAGGGCCCCAGAACAGGCGGAGGGAGCTGCAGCGCCTGTGAGGCTGGCCATCTCGGGGAGTGGCTGGCTGTCGTGTGTCTCTGCTTACCGAGCTGCCCGTAATTGTGGGAGCCTCTCCATGCCTCTGGGACTTAGCTCAGGTGCTTCCTCTCCTGAACACCCAGCCCACCTTTATCCAGTTAATTCTTTTCGTCCTTCAAGATTAGGCTCCGGTGGGTGCCAGCTACGTGAGGAGGCCGTCCTTGACCACCTCACCCTGCATTAGCCCTTCTCTTCTGAGTCCTGCTGTGCTAAAGTTGGCCCCTGTGCAAGCTCCTGGGGGCAGGGCTGTCTTGTTTCCTTCTGTGTCTCAGGATATGGTGTACTACAGGGCCTGGCGTAGAGTCAGACCCAGCACGAGCTTGTGGAACTGGCGCAGGTGGGCTGCTCGGCACCCGGCTCCATCAGACGTTCTGTGAGCGTGCTCTCACACCTTAGGGTGTGGATGGCAACATTGGGAGTCCTTGCCCTCTAGAGAGGCCTCTTGATTTAAATAAAGTCTTCCTTGCACCTTTTAACGCAGGTCCTCCAGACAGGGAGTTGTCCAGTCTGAAACCAGCCTGGAAGATCCAGGTGTGCGTTTGGAGACTTCTTCCTGGGTTTCAAAACTACCCCCCCCCCCCACCCTGTGTATTACTATGCAGAGATACTGATGGGGGTCTGGAGGAGGTAGGAGGGGCTTGGCTTTTCTCTCTCACCTTATGCAAATAGGGAGGATGGGGCTGCAATGGCCACTGATCTGCCCAAAGCCTCCAGCTGGTGAGCAGTGCCTGGGGCTGCTTTTCAGCCTCTCCCGTAAGCAGCCCAGCCCCTGCCCATCGGCTCACTCTCAGAGTCCTGCCCAGGTATCATGATCCTGGGTTCTAGGGCTCTCCCTGACCTTGGCTTCCACTGGCAAGGCTTTCAGTGTCTCTGAACCTCAGTTTCTCATCTGTAAGATGGGCAGGGACATTCTAGCCTGAGTGATATTCCGTAGCTCTCTTACTGGCATGTTGAAACTGGACTTGGCAAGCTGTAAAACACGTGTCCTTTCCAGACTTTTCCTGAGTGGGAGGGTAGGAGACTGGGGGGTCTTGAAGCCATTGTTTATCTCTTTCTGGGATAGCCTCCCAAGTCTTGCTTGCCGACTCTGCTTTGTCCCTCTGGGAGATACTGGTTCATTTCCGGGCCTCTGCCCCAAGCCAGGCTGCACCTCAGGGTTAGGGGGCTGGGTGTGGAAGCGCCCAGACTCTCTCAGGTGTCTCGCAGCATCAGTGTTTTTATCGCACAGCTGCCGCCATTTAAGTGGTGGGCCCCCTGCTGGATTCCACCTTCGTTCTCTTATTAACCTTAGAGTGATCAGTCCTGTGAGGAGGGAGGGATTCTCCCCTAGGAAGAGGTTTCCCGGATGTGGATCCTGAGCCCGAAGCAGGTTCAGAGTTTGGGCTCTGAAGTGGTGGAGACTGGATGGGAGCCGATCTTTCGGACTCGTAAGCTCTGTGCCCTAACGCCTGTGATGTCTGTTTGTTTCGGTGGTTCGTTCCAGGCCCTCCAAGCAGGGGGTGCTCTGGGAGAGCCGGGGTTCCCCCAGGAGGGCTCCCACAGTTCCCTGGTGCCTGCTGCTCCCTGGGGCCTCACACACATGTCCTCTTTCCCTTGTCACCGGGTGGTGTGAGAAGAGCAGGGCAACTTCAGCCTGCCCAGAGTGGCTCTCTCATTTCTTCTCCAAGTTCTGCCCTGAGAACCAGCTGGGAGCCTCTGTCGAGGATGTGGGATCTTAGAGGACCGTGGTGTTTGGAGCCCCACTTCCCTCATATGGCAGCAGGTACAAGAGGTCAGGGCAGGGGAAACTGGAAAGGCCATGTAGTCCTGTCCCCTCATGTTACCCGTGAGGAAACGGGCCCAGAGCCGCCAAATGACTCGCTCAAGGCTACACAGCTAGTCCGCGGACAGGGGCCTGGGACCAGGTCTCCTTCCCACACCGCCTCCCTGTCTGCTGTCCGTTTCCTTTGTTCTGAAGCCAGTTCTGGGCTGTGCTGGTCTCTGTGTGCTTCTTTGTCTTCTGGTTTTGTCCCTAGCCTGACACATGTTTCAGATCTCACCCACCTGTGACTGCCCTGCAGTCTCCTGTGTTTTGTGTACATCGAATGGCCTTGCTTGCTTCCTGCCCGCTGAGCAGCTGCTCCAGAATCCAGTTGATTGGGCTCCTCAGGTGCAGGCCCCAGAGCCTTCTGAAAGGCGCAGCGCACGCGGGGCTGGAGGGAGGCTGAGCCTGTGTGTGTACGTGTGGGGTGGAGGTATAAGGACCCCGCTGCTGTCTCCTGCCTTGGTCTGCACCCCATTAAACCCAGTCCTGCTGTATCACAAGGATCTCCGGGTGCCGGGGAGTGGGCTCCCCATTATGTGAGGTGATGCACGTGACGCAGGAGGCTCTCTGGTACGTTTTTCTGATTTACCATCCCACTCGCCCTACCTGGAGAGTCCACTCTGTCTGGAGACTGTTGCCTGAGCCTGTCTTCTGATGCCTCTTTTCTCCCCTGTGCTGTCTGCAGTGATGTTAAAGCTGCCAGAGGGGAGGCCTTGGGGCCGGGCTCCGTGTTGGCTTTCTGTCCCTCTCGGTGTGGCCTGGCGCAGGGGTGGGCAGGAGCTTCTCGAATGAGCGTGGTGTTGGCTACAGATGGACCTGGGCAGGTTCCAGGTCAACCTCATCCCTCTGGGAGGCGGTGGGTAGTTGTTTGCCTTCTCTGATCTCCTTCCTCATCTGCACAAGGGGCACAATACCATCACCCACCTCAAGATGTTGGCATGGGGATGAAATGAAATGATGCAATGTGTCTAAAGGACCTGTTTGTGCCCAGCACATACGAGGGGTCTGTTGTGGACCTGAGGCACGGTGGCCCCATCCTCAGTGAAGGCCGTCCAGGTGTGCTTTCTGCCTCCCAGCGGCAGTACCCTGTCTGGGTCCACCCTGAGAATACCACCCCATGGCCCTGCCCTGCTGGTGTACACCTGCTCATCCTGTGTCCCAGGTCAGATCCTGGTGCAGGTGGCCCCCCCCCCCCCCCGGCCTGGGCTGTGCGAGCCGGCCGCTTGAATGCTCACGTTTGTCTTATTAAAGAGCAAGTTTGGCACGGAGGCGGCCCGGTCTGCACACCTTATTACAGTTGGTGTATGTGCTGAGTGAGAGTGAGAGGGTGACTGAGGCCTGGGGTCCCCAGCTCTCTCACCGTGGGGAAGGAGCAAGCTTTCTGCTTGGGAGAACGGCTGCTGGGGAGGAGACCTTGATATGGGAGTACCCCTGCAGGGAGATGGACCTGCGCGCCTGCGGTTGGCAGGGCGAGATGCTTGTGATTTTGGCTGCTGTCTGTCTGTTTCAAGGTGATTTTTTTTTTTTTTTTTTTTTTTTTTTTTTTGCGGTACGCGGGCCTCTCGCTATTGTGGCCTCTCCCGTTGCGGAGCACAGGCTCCGGACGCGCAGGCTCAGCGGCCATGGCTCACGGGCCCAGCCGCTCGGCGGCATGTGGGATCTTCCCGGACCGGGGCACGAACCCGTGTCCCCTGCATCGGCAGGCAGACTCTCAACCACTGCGCCACCAGGGAAGCCCTTAAGGTGATTTGAGGTCCGTGTAGGGTGGGACTTCGGTCCTGGGTCCCTGGGGTTGGGCACTGCTGACGCCTGAGTCTTGGCCAAAGTCTCAGATCCCTGATCGCCCGCCCACTCGGGGTCTGGCTGTGCTGTGGCTCACTCAGCCAGGAGCAGGTGATGGACGGGGCATGGGGTGCCCAGCTACATGCGGCCCAGCCTCAGGGGCACCAGTCACCTGCAGTCTCCAGTGGAAGGGGCTCCCTGGTGTGAGCTTGTCTGCGAGCCTCACTTCTTCCACGTGTTCCCGCCTAAGACCCAACCTGGCTAGTGTGGAGACTGGCCTGTTAAATAGCTCAGTGAGTGTGGAGAGCAGTGTTTGCAGGGGAAGTGGGGCGTTAGGGGGTCAGCTGCGTTCTTCTGGCTCCCCGAGCAGCTTTCGCTTTGATCAGAAACATGAGCAACTGAAGTTAGTCACGGGTGTGGCTCTCACAGAGCCGTAACGCTTTGAGGGCAGATGCAGACTGAAAGCATTTCTCTTTACTCAGGGGGAAGCTCTGTCTCAAGCCCCTGGCTCTGGGAGGTGAGGTAGGACCTTGCTGTCTCTGGAGCTGTTGACTTGGAGCCCTGTACTGTGACGTGCGCAGCATCTGGAATGGATTTCTGGAAATCTTTGGGGGATCTTTTAGGGCCTGGAAAAAATGTGAGGGGTTTCTTGCTGCCCCCCACGAGTCTTCAGCTCTGAGGAATCAGAGTCCTGGACCTGGGGAGGGGGGTGAGGAGGAAGGGCTTAGAGAAAGGTGGGCAGGCGGGAGCAGTGACAGCAGCCCCTTTGTGCCCGGCTTCTACCAAGAGTGTAAAACTGTAGATCAGATGTACCGTCTTCATTTATCCAGGTTCCCTTTGAGCCTTGTCCACTGGCCGGGTACCTTTTTTGTAGCCGGAGAAGGGGTTTTCTGCTCATTACACTTAATATGGGACCCACACGTGGTGGTGCATCTCTAAACATCTTCCCATTTTCTGTCTCATCTTGCCCTTTTTGTTTGTATGGGTATAGTATAAGTTACTGTCCTATTTCTTTTGTAAGCAGTTCTGTAAGTTCCTGACTTTTCACACCATAAATAACACCACAGAGAACATCTCTGTATATGTTTTTGTTTGTTTGTTTGTTTTTGTTTTTTTATTTCTTTTGAATTGTTCCCAGGAACACTTTCTTGACTCCTTACAAGGAACACTTTACAGTCCTAAATGGTCCTGTGTCTACAAATTAATATTAGAAAGTCAGGACCCAGCAGTGATGCCCCTCAAGCTCACTCTCGGCTTTTCTATAATAAAGGGTTTGCCAGCTAATTTACATGGCACAGCCTTGCTTTCTCTCCTCTTATGTGGTATTTTATTAAAAAAATGTTTCTTAAGCAACAAGGATTTACTGTATAACACAGGGAACTATATTCACTATCTTGTAATAACCTACAATGGAAAATAATCCGAAAAAACATATATATAACTGAATCACTTTGCTGTCCACCTGAAACTAACACAATATTGTAAGTCAACTATACTTCAATAAAAATTTTTTTAACATTTTATCCTTATACATTAAATTATGAAGTATCAAAATATAGAAAAGTTGAGAAAAAATATGATACCTATTTTCCTACTATATAAGTTAAATAGGGGCTAACAGTTTGCTCTCTTTGCTTAGATTCTTTTTTTAAAGAAATAAAATACTATAGATCTAGCTAAAGCCCACCCCTATTTCTCCCCGCTGCCTCAGCGGTGTTCACTATCACACACAAGGAGGTGTATGCTTTGTGGAATTTGTCTTTATACTTTTACCACATACATATGTGTTCATGCACACACACATACATACACATATATGTAAAAAATATATATATTGCTTTGTATATCTTAAACAGTTATATAAATGCCCCCATTCTATATCCTCCTGCTATTTCTTTTTTCACTCGACATTATAGGTTTGAGATGTATTCATGTTGATACAGGCAGGTCTTGTTTGGCCGTTTTAACTGCCATATAGGATTTCATTATGGGGAGACATCAGTTTATCCGTTTTCCCTCTGGTTGCCCCTACTTTTTTGTCTTCACAATCATTGCTGCAGTGAACCTCTGGGTGCACATCTGCATACGCATATGTGCTTGAGTTTCTCCAGACTCCACACCTGGAAGGGCTTTTCCTGGTCCAGGTGCATCTTTCCCAGATCCTGCCAAGCTCTTCTCCAGGGCAGCGGTCTCCCTGCCCACCCCGAGTTCTGCCGAGCACTTGGCGTAGCCTCCCTTTTCCTGGTGTGAGTCCGGCTGCCTTTGTGACAGGGGGTGGAAGCTTGAGGACAACTTTGGGCATAGGGAAGGAGGGAAGTTTTGAGGGCAGACTCGAGTGTTCCTCAGCGCCACTGCAAGCTCTCTGGCTGTGTGGAGACCTGACCCAGTCTTCCCCGGCATTTCCCGAATCTCTGTAGAGGAGGGTGCCTCCAGCTGCAGGTGGAGTGCCTTTGTCTGGGAGGCGCAGGGCCTGGCTTTGGGGCTGGCTCTGCCCGTGACTGGCCATGTAACCTGGGAGAGCCCTGCCTCCCTCACTGGCCCTCACTTTCCCTCTCTGAGACATGAGGGGTCGAGTCAGTGACTTGTACACATGGCCTCTTGGCTCTGCCTGTGTTGCTCACCCACTTTGGCTTTTGCAACTAGCAGAGGGGTCTCCACCATCCTATAGCCACAGCTGCTGGGCCTGAGCCGTGGGCAGCTGGCAGGTCGGGGTGGAGGCTGGGCGGCTGCTTTGCAGGGCGGCAGGGGCCTGGCGCTCACCAGTGACCTGGCTGTCCCCTTAGTAGAATGGTCTGTGCTCTCATACAACTTGGGGGAAGGGCCTCAGATCCCAGGGCTGAAGGCCAAAGCAGATTAATGCTGACAGAGGGGACCTGTCAGCAGGTCGGGGACCTCACGGAAGCCAGCGGCAGAGGAGGGCTGCTTTCTTCCTAAGGCCCGTGTGAGCCCCTGCGGCATTGCTGCCGTGTCCATGGAACCAGAATTTACTGTGTGCCTGAGAGGTGGCCACACTGTCCCACGACACTGATACACACTGGGTGTGTCAGTGAACAGAGGAAGAGTCGAAACCCCTGCCCTTGTGGAGCTTACCTTCTGGCAGGAAGAGGAGTAAACGAGCCAATAATGTCTGTCTGCTTTGCTGCCTGGGACACGGTGTAGTAAGGGCTCACAAAGGGCTGGGGTTCATTTCATCTTTTTGTTGTTCCTTGAGAAGCAGATGAGTAAACTGTACCGCGTCCTCCGAGGTGAGTTAGGATGTTAGCAGGATGAGGGGTGCAGGGCTGTCACGATCTTTAGTTGGACAGGCAGGGGCTCCGTCACTGAGAAGGTGGCATTGGAGCAGAGGCCTGGAGGAGTGAGGGTGCTGGCCAGGCAGCTACTGAGGAAGAGTGTTCGGGTGGCAGGATGGGTGGCAGGTGCCTGGCATGTTTGAGGAGCAGCAGGGGGGCCGTGGGCTGCAGCCGTGGGAGTCACGGGAGGGCGTGGTAGGACGGGGGGCAGGCTTAGCGGGAGGAGGGCAGGTCCAGGCCGGTCCCAGTGAGGGTTCTGGCTTTGTTGGAGTAATGGGAGGGGCCGCTTCTGGGTTTTGAGCAGAGAAGGGTCACCTTGGACAGAATGAAGTGGAGACCGTTAGGAGGCCAGTGTCCTAGCCCAGGGGAGCGGGTGGACGCTGGGGGTCTGGGGAGAGGTGGGGGGCTGCTGGGCCCATCCAGGAGAAGAGTTTGTTCGGACATGGGCTTGTGGCCTCGAGAGGGCTGTAAACGACGTGTACCTCTTTGACAGAGCTGGGGTTGTAGTGTCCACACTCAGCGGGCTCTGCCCCTCGGCGAGGGGATAAAATAAGAAGAGTGGCGTGAGGGCAGGCCACGGAGGTTGTTCACATTCTGGAATCAGAAAGGCCTGGCCTCAAATCTGGGCCTCTGCCGTCCACCAGGTCGCCTGGGGCGGGTGGCTCCGCCTCTCCGAGGGCCATGGCTACCTTCTTCATGAAGGGCATGGTATTGGTGAGGGTCGGATGGACTCCTGGCTGTCCACATTGCTGCCTGACCCTTGTTTCCTTTTGTTTCTTTGTGGCCCCTCGATGAGCAAGTGCCAGTACCTCGTGTGGCAGGGCTCAGAGCAGTGCTGGAAGTGGGATGTAGCCGGGGGAGAGACAGTCTCAGCTTGAAGTTAAGGAGGGGACTTAGTGGACAGGCTGCAGACGGGGCGTCAGGAGATCCAGTCCTGACGTCAGCACGTGTGACCTTGGGGAATGCAGGGACTCAGCCTGTGGGCGCCTCCTGGCTGCCCGTGCTGTGCTCAGCATTTTAAACACATCATCTCACCCTCGAAAGGAAGTCATGGACATGAGCAGTGTCCCCAGAGTCGGGCCATTGATTGTTTCCTTCACTGTTTTTGCCAATATCCTGGAACTGCCTGCAGCGTTACCTGCTTAATATGTATTTTAAGCTGACTCACTTTTTTTTTCCTTAGCCTCTCCTTAGGTAATATCTGTGAAATCGTAGTCCTAAAGTGTTTTTTAAATTAATTTTTCTCGTGTTTTACATATCAAAATAAGTCTATGAGCATTAAAGTGGTTGGTCTCTTTGCCTCTTTAGAAGTCCCTTTTGTACCCCTCCAGAGGTGTGTACCACATCTCGGGGGGCATGGGACGAGGGGGTTTCAGGAAACCTAGGAGAGGAGGCAGCCTCAGAAAACGATGGACGCTGTCCTGGCTGGCTAGTCTGAGCTTGGCAGGGTGCTCTGCGGGCCACGGATCCCCTGCTTGGGCGCCTGCTGTGTCCTCACCCCAGAGAGCCAGGAAGGGAGGGGGGGGAAGTGTGGACCGAGGAGGGGGTGTGGGAGGCCTGGCTGAGGCCACCTTCCCGCCTGCCCAGTGGAAGCAGGAAGCTGGCTAAACGCACCCTTTTGGATGCCACTTGTGTACAATGGCAGTGTTCCTTGGGAGGTCATAGGTCATGGGAGATGACCACACAAAAAAGAACAAATCAAGGAATCTGGTGAAGAAGACCTGACAGCCCAACTCCTTGGTGGGTGGGTGGGCTGGGACACTTACCCTAAGATTTCACAATAAAGTCCTTTTACTGCAGGGTCACTACTCTCCTTCCATCTCTTCTCCCTTCCCTACTTTCTTTCTCTTTCATACCTTTTCTTTTCTTGTGGGGTGGAAAACATTATTCTGTAGAAAACTGGTTCCAACTGTCAGGAAAATGCAGTATTAAATCTAAACAATCCAAGCCTCATAATTTATAAAAGAGGTGAATTAAGGAATGTTTATACCCACTATGTACAGATTATTTGAGATCACTAAACAAATTCTTCAGTGAGTACTGGAAAAGGTAGGGGGCGACTGGGTGCATTTAAGAATAACTGCTCAGTGCTGAGAGACCGGCCCTGGGAGTGGGAGGTGGGACAGCGGGTGGTGGGGACGGCCGTGGGGCTGTGGGAGTTGGATGGACTGCGTTGTAGAAATTATAGGTTTATGCTCACGGAACCCCACAGCTGTGTCACGAATCTCAGCAAGGGCTTGTGGCCCGTCCGACGGCACCGTTTGTCAGCTGGTCACGGACACGTGCAGACCCCGGGAAGATAGCACTCACCTTTTCTTTTTTTTTTTTGCCCCCACTTTTCCTTTGGAGTCGCCTTATCGTTCATTTGGAGTTAGCCCTGGAGGGGCGTCTGGGCCCATTCCTCTGTCTCTTCTACTCCTCTTGGCGTGTTTGTGTTTTCTTGGATCCTTGCTCACCCTCCGTCTCAGTGATTTGCTGTAGTTCCTGGTGGTCATCCTGGAAATCCACTGGGAAGGCCCAGGTGTTTCAGGGTCTAAGAGTGGAGCACCTGCGAGACAGACCAACCTTTTTCTTGCTTGTTTTTGTATATATAACGTTTACACCTTGCTGTGCAGACAAGGTCTTCATCTCTTTATCTGCTTGCCCAAGACTGTCCCACCACTAGAGGTGAGGTGGACGAGCTCTGGGTAAGGGGGAAGCAAAGTTGGTGTAGCCAACTGGACACACAGAGGGCACCAGGTTCAGTTCCTGAGCCTGGGGACTCCTCTCCTCCAGACGTGATGGCCTGCTCTTCCTTGATCCCTTGTTAGGGCTCCTGAGTCAACAGACAGTTGAGGTCTCAAAGGGGGATGGGGTTAATCGTTGCCATTTATCCTCCATTACAGGCAAGAAAATGAAACATGGTGGAAACATGAGCGGGGATAGAGGGCGGGGCTGGAGAGAACGACTTGGCACGTGTGTGAGATTATATAAGTCCCCCCCACCCTCGCCCCTGGGCAGACACCCACAGGTCCTTCAGCTGCTCCTCACGCTTTTGCCACCTTGGTCTTCTCCTTTGGACAGACTCTGGAGGTTGCCCAGGGCCATGCTGCATGTGTATCCAGAGCTGAACCCATCCAGTTCCCTGAGGCAGGCCGACTGGCACTGAGTCGAGTGGGGCCCTCTGTCACCCCCCTTCTCAAATCGTCTAGGGGCCGCCTACAGTAGAATCACTTGGGGTGGCTTTTAAATAAAGAGTCTTGAGCCTCAATGTCTGGGGTCAGGACCCAGGAGTCTGCCTTTTTACCAGACTCCCCAGGGAGCGCCTGCACGCACTGAAGATGTGGGACCTCGGGTCCAGACCACCATCCTGGCAGTACGGCTGGAGCTCACAGGCTTGCTGGACACACCCGCCCTGGTGAGGTTGTTCTGCTGAAAGTCACCCACCGTCCGGGGGTCTTCTCTACGGGTGCCAGGCCTTCCCGTCTTATGTTCTGCTTCTTCCTCGTCCTATCCTACCTCGGTCATACCGAGGTTTTGGAGAACTGGAACGCGGCCCATCTCTGCTGCAATGTTGGGAATCTTGTAGGGGTCCCAGAACATTAACTGTACACCTGGTTATCCAGACACTGCTGATGGCACAGTAAGTGTGAGGTGGACTTGGGGGCGGAGAAGGAACTGGACAAGGACGCCCTGTAGTGAGGGTAGCGGGAGGGGCGGTAGCTTTTGCGCTGTTAGTAAACTGGGTCATGAGAATGGTGTTAGAAATTACTTTGGAAATTAGGTGGGCTGGCTTCTTTTTTCCTCTTCAGCTGCTTGCGGTTCTGCCTGACACAATCGAATTATATCTAGGACATCTTGCAGAAGATGAACAACAGGACAGGTGGCATGGAGGGGGGGCAACCTGTGGATTTACATTTTTCTTTTCTCATGAAAACTGTTCATCAATGATAATTTTTGGTTTTTTCATTTAAAACTAACAAATTTACGGTGTTTTTCACTTATCCTGGGAGATCTTTGTTTTCAAAGGGAGCTAAAGTTATTGGAGGGGGACAATATGCAGCCACTGATAACTGATAGTGTTTTTAGGACTTGGTACTGATTTGAAAAAAAGAAATCAGTATATCTCTCCGTTGCTCTACCCATCTTTCAGTCATCTCTCTATAGCTCCTTTGTCCAGGACGTTCATTCATTTAAGGAGATACCTTTGATATCATTTCTGACATAAAATTAAAAGCTAGGGCATAGTTACTCTGAAGCAGCTTGCAGGTTGGGTACAAAATGTATGGGGCAACAGCTCTCCTTCTGACAAAGTGAGATATTGCAACCCAAGCCTGCCTGACATTCTAACCAGCAGGCTAAAGGTGCAAAGAAGACCCATATTCCTGATGGTTTAGAATAAGTCCCATGGGGAAGAAACTCCTCCTTTGGGAGAAGAGCCAGGATGGAAGTGAGGAAGCACGTGACAGGCCCGGGAGAGATCCTGGGGTTAAGAAGGAGCCTCCAAGTTCTCCAGGCCTGCAGGGGCCACCGCTTTGCGTCCTGGGGCAGGTTGTCCTTGTCACCCCTCCTCTCTGGATGCCTTTATCTCTGCTCATCCATTTGCTCATTCCTTCCTACAACAAGCAGTTGCTCAACTTCTACAGGGCATGAAGCGGTTTGCTAAGAGCTGGGTGCATAGCAATGAGCAGGAAAGACAAGGTCCTCCCTTCATGGTGCCTCATAGGCTGGTTGGGGCCTGGGGAGAGACAGCAAAAAATGACTAAATACTTAAAAATTAACGTGTCAGGTGGTAATACATGCTCTGGAGAAAAGAAATCTGATAATTGAATAGCCAGGACTGGTTGTATGTTGGGGGGCTAGGGGGCTGGGGAGAGTAGCTCCTTGTTTGGTCGGGGAAGCTCTCAGGGGGTGACATTTGAACCAGCACCAGAAGAGCTAGAAGGACCTAGGCATGCGATGATTCTGGGGGAGAGCGTTCTGACAGAGGGAACAGCTGGTGCAAAGCCCTGCGGTGTAATAAATGTCTTTGGCATGTTTGTAGGATGGCAAGACTGCCAGTCTGTTGGCAGGTTTTTCTTTCCATTGTAAAAATATGCCTTCACATTCATAGTGCACATCAATGAGAAAACAAATTTTTTTCCCAGGAAATCATTTCCCCTCCAACTGTTGTTGAAATTGATTACTCAGATTACACAAACGAGGAATGTGCTTGTGGGAGCTGACCGGCCTGTGGTGGGGTCCACTCGGTAACCCCCCCGACACCCCACGCCGGCCGAGTGCTGCAGAGCCAGGCAGCTCCGATTATTGCCGTATCGTATCTTGGGCTGTTGATTACAGAGTGTATTCTTTTATCAAATCTAGGTATTCTTGCATGGGAAAGGCATTCTAGCTATAGTGGAAGGAAGGGGGTGATAGTGTCAACTCTCCTTTATTGAGCTCCTCCTACATTCCTCACCAAAGCCTGTGAGACCACCGCCATGGTTCTCTCCCATTTTGTAGACGAGGTAGTTTCGGTATTTTGACCAGGGTTACCAGGTGATGAAGTGGTGGAGTTCGCATCTGAACCCAGAACTGCCCGCTCCAGCCCCGACTGGACTGCCCAGCACAGGTGTGATTCCACCCAAAACTGGTGCCCACAGAGCAGGGTGATAGCCCTGTGGGTGGCGACTTTGCCAACCCCTGGAGGACGTTGCCGTCGGCACTTTCCTGCCGAGTCCAGATGTTGGCACCGCAGCCCTCCTGCCCAGTGCCCCGGCAGCCCCTCGGGAGAAGCGGACGCCTATTTGCTGTTCCTGCAGTGCGTGGGCCCCGGCGATTTGAACAGGCTTCCCAGAGCGCTGCGCTGGCACTCTGTCCTTCAACAGCTCCTCCAGGGACATCCGAGTACGGGGAGGTGCTGTGGCCGCCCCGTGGCCCTGTGCCTGCCGCTGGAGGAGCTGCTGCTCTTCAGGCAGACCTTGGCGTTTCCTGGAAGCCTGGCATCTCCCTTTGTGCAGGGCTGGCCCCACTGCCTCCCTCCTTGGCTCTAAGAGCTCAGTGTGTCCTGATTCCCAGTGGGCATACCAAGTGCTACATGAGTTTTCTCTACCACATTCAGCTGCGGCTTGGCATGGCTTATGTCCCCAGTGGCTGTGCAGCGGAGCAGTGGTCTGGCTCTTTAGGCCTGTCTGTGCCAACGAGACCAGGGCCTAGACCTCTGCCCCTGCCGGGCACCAGGCTCTGCCGTTCTGGGGGCTCTGGCCTCCCGTGTAGGAAGTGTTGAGAAGGTGCTGTGCGTGGTGGCTGTGAGGCAAGCTTCACCTCTCTGCCCATCCCCAGACTCTCCTTTGCAAGAGAGATGAGTCTTTCCAGTCTCTTATTTTACACGGCACTCTCTGAACTACATGCTTTATTTCGAACAACAGAGTACAGCTTGAGACCACTTTAGCCTGAAGCAGCCTCAGTCATTATTGAATGGGGGCGCTTCTAGGATTTACTTGACGGCATTCATTAAAGGTAAAAGGAGGCAAAGCCACTTCACACAGATTTAGCCACTGTTTCTGGGATTTGGATCTCATAATTATAAATGTGGAATATTGATACGAGCAAGCCTTTTAAAGTGCTCACAAAAACATTTATAAGGGGCTGTATCCAAAACATCTTGAATGGATGCCGAGGATGAGGTGTTCTGAAAAACTACTCTGAATGACTCAGCTTGACTCTGGGATTGACGAAGGCATTCATGTTGGGGAGGCACGTGAAGCGTTTGAAAAAAATCAGTTTGTAAGCAGGGTGGGGGGTGGAAATCATAATGGATAGGATTTTTAATTTAAAATATGTATAAATTTATTAATAAAAGTTACAAGTAATGATTTGGCTTTTAAATCTACATCCCTAAAAAAATATGCTCGGTGTAAACCGTTGTCTTGGTTCTTCTCTTTGGTCAGTTGCCTTCAATATGGGCGTCACCTTGTGGTCCTGGGTTTCTAGGTTATGTGGTACTTCTTCCTGCAGCCTCTGAAGTGGGGGGTTTGAAAAGGAGGAGGAGCAGAGGGAGGGGTGCCATGTTCTCTCCCCCCTCCCTCTTTTTTTCCTCTCTTTCCATCACTCTTGCTTCGCTTCCGCCTGCCAGACACCAGCCCCTGGCTGGGCTGGGGGCTTCAGAGAGTGCCAGACTCCATCCCTGCCCTTAGGAGACCACAGTTTGCAAACCTGTTTTAGACACTGGCAGGCCTGGGTGTTTTGATTCACACTTGCAGTGTCTGTGGTTTGCTTCTTGCTTCAGAAAGTGTATTCCATGGAACATATTAATTTATCTTTAAGTAGATCTGTTTTCTGAAATATTCATTGGAGCGGGCTCTGCCGTACAGTGTTTGGAACAACGTACCTAGTACAGTTTGTCCTCATAAATCTATTAATGCTGATGGGATGTAATTGTCTCCTGTGAAGCTCTGGGGTGAGATGGGGGCCCAGGTAGGGGAGGAAGCTGGCCGCTTCTCTCTCTCCCTCGTAGCTTAGCTGTGGCAGGCCCTGCTCAGTGTGTGTGTGGGTGTGTGTATGTGTGCGCGCACGTGTGCGTGCATGTGTGTGTGTGTGTTTGTACATATCCGTATATACATATCTTCCTTTTTAATGAATACAGAGGCTTCCATTTCTGAAGGCCCTCTTGTCAGCTTCCAGCTTCTTGTCAAATTCCAGCTTCCAGCAGTGGTTGGAGGTGTAATGAGGCTCAGAGGGAAAAGCTAGCTCATGAGTGAAGACTGATCTGTGACCTGAGGGAATTCAGGGGACCGAGGAGGGGGTGAGGGTGGGCACAGGATGCTAACACTTAGGAATAAGTGCAGCGTGGAAACCCCTGGGCTAGGTTTTTAAAAAAAATTTTTTTTAATAGTTATCTCTATTTATTTATTTATTTATCTATCTATCTATCTATTTATTTATTTATTTTTGCGGTACGCAGGCCTCTCACTGTTGTGGCCTCTCCCGTTGCAGAGCACAGGCTCCAGACGCGCAGGCTCAGTGGCCATGGCTCCTGGGCCCAGCCGCTCCACGGCATGTGGGATCCTCCCAGACCGGGGCACGAACCCATGTTCCCTGCATCGGCAGGCGGGCTCCCAACCACTGCGCCACCAGGGAAGCCCCTATTTTTTTTTTTTTAACATCTTTATTGGAGTATAATTTCTTTACAGTGGTGTGTTAGTTTCTGCTTTATAACAAAGTGAATCAGCTATACATATACATAAACCCTCATATCCCCTCCTTCTTGTGTCTCCCTCCCACCCCCCCATCCCACCCCTCTAGGTGGTCACAGAGCATGGAGCTGATTTCCCTGTGCTATGCGGCTGCTTCCCACTAGCTAGCTATTTTACATTTGGGAGTGTATATATGTCCATGCCACTCTCTCACTTTGTCCCAGCTTACCCTTCCCCCTCCCCATGTCCTCAAGTCCATTCTCTACGTCTTTGTCTTTATTCCTGTCCTGCCCCTAGGGTCTTCAGAAACTTTTATTTTTTAAATTAGATTCCGTATATATGTGTTAGCATATGGTATTTCTTTTTCTCTTTCTGACTTACTTCGCTCTGTATGACAGACTCTAGGTCCATCCACCTCACTACAAATAACTCAATTTTGTTTCTTTTTATGGCTGAGTAATATTCCACTGTATATATGTGCCACATCTTCTTTATCCATTCATCTGTTGATGGACACTTAGGTTGCTTCCATGTCCTGGCTATTGTAAATAGAACAGCAATGAACATTGTGGTACGACTCCTTTTGAATTATGGTTTTCTCAGGGTATATGCCCAGCAGTGGGATTGCTGGGTTGTATGGTGGTTCTATTTTTAGTTTTTTAAGGAACCTCCATACTGTTCTCCATAGTGGCTGTATCAATTTACTTTCCCACCAACAGTGCAAGAGGGTTCCCTTTTCTCCACACCCTCTCCAGCATTTATTGTTTGTAGAATTTTGATGATGGCCATTCTGACTGGTGTGAGGTGATACCTCATTGTAGTTTTGACTTGCATTTCTCTAGTGATTAGTGATGTTGAGAATCCTTTCATGTTTGTTGGCAATCTATATCTTCTTTGGAGAAATGTCTGTTTAGGTCTTCTGCCCATTTTTGGATTGGGTTGTTTGTTTTTTTGATATTGAGCTGCATGAGCTGCTTGTATACTTTGGAGATTAATCCTTTGTCAGTTGCTTCGTTTGCAGATATTTTCTCCCATTCTGAGGGTTGTCTTTTCGTCTTGTTTATGGTTTCCTTTGCTGTGCAAAAGCTTTTAAGTTTCATTAGGTCCCATTTTAAAATTTTTGTTTTTATTTCCATTTCTCCAGGAGGTGGGTCAAAAAGGATCTTGCTATGGTTTATGTCATAGAGTGTTCTGCCTATGTTTTCCTCTAAGAGTTTTATAGTTTTATAGTGTCTGGCCTTACATTTAGGTCTTTAATCCATTTTGAGTTTATTTTTGTGTATGGTGTTAGGGAGTGTTCATTCATCCTTTTACATGTAGCTGTCCAGTTTTCCCAGCACCATTTATTGAAGAGGCTGTGGGCTAGGTGTTTTATCTGCTTGTCCCAGGTGGTCCTAACAGCCACCTGAGATGGAGGTGTCAGCATTACTGTGTTATCCATGAAGAAATTGAGTCTCCGAGAGGTCTAGTAACTTGTGCAGAATGCAGCTCATTTAATTCAGCGAGCCTGTCCTGATGGCTTGGGGTTGGGCCCAGGGCAAAGAGCAGTCACAGCCCCTGGCCTCCAGGAGTGCCCCATCCTACTGATGCAGAAACAGGACCTGCAGAGGAGACGGACAAGGAGATGGCGCCTTCCTCCCTATGACACAGGGCGTGCAGGGCAGCGTGACGAATTGTGGGAGGCCATGGGGAGGCCGGAGTGGGTGCCTAGCAAGGCTGGAAGACTGGATGGGAGTTCACCCGGGAGCTGGTGGCTGGGAGAATGAGTTCCAGACAGTGCAAAGGTCAGGTGCAACACGTAAGGACAAAGGACACCAAGGTGTGGTGGGCAGGGTAAGGACTGCCTGGTTCAGTTCTGCTCAGTCACCAGGGGAGGGAGAGCTGAGGGGTAGCCAGAGCCACTAGCGCAGGGCCTTGCTGGGGCATTTGGACTGTAACCCAGGGCACTGAGGAGCCATATGAAGTTTTGAAGCCAAGGAGAGAGAGAAATGAATTTGTATGTTTGGAAAATTACTCAAGGGGCACAACAGAACCTGGCTTGGAGGGGGGCAAGGCAGGAGGTGGGAAAGCTTGTGGGGTTTGTGATTCCCGTGCAGCCAGGATGTCAGGTGAGCGAGGCGTGTGGGGCGTACAAGGCCAAAGCCATAGTGTGGTACCTGTGTTGAGAAATAGCAGAACAGGTCTGGAGTCCCCATCCCAGGCTGAGAGGTCACAAAAAAGGAAAAAGTCAAATAGAAGAAAAGAAGCAGTCAGTAAAAGGATAAAGGAAAATAGTGCATTAGAAGGGAAATGTCAAGAAGTTGTAAAAAGACTTTTATGAAGAGATAAAAAATTTAAAGAATTCCAGCTAGGGAATGATAAGGACTAACAGAATATGAAAGATTTCTTTTTTTTTTTTTTGCTGTACGCGGGCCTCTCACTCACTGTTGTGGCCTCTCACTGTTGTGGCCTCTCCCGTTGTGGAGCACAGGCTCCGGACACGCAGGCTCAGCGGCCACAGCTCACGGGCCCAGCCGCTCCGCGGCACGTGGGATCTTCCAGGACCGGAGCACAAACCCGTGTCCCCTGCATCGGCAGACGGACTCTCAACCACTGCGCCACCAGGGAAGCCCTAAATGATTTCTTTTTTAAGTTTTTAAAACACTTTTCTAAGTGTTTTAGAAATTTAAGTGGATCTGAGGATAAAAAGCAAACACTTAAGTGAGTTAAGACAAAAACAGATTTCTGGTCAAAAGCAGAACCTAAAGTAGGAGGAAGCAGACGGGGCAGCTGGCCGCTGCAGGGCCTTCAGAGGTGCTTATTCCAACAGTCTGACCACTGATGGCTCTGGGACTGTGGGCTGGCTGGGTGGGTGACACCGCGGGCTGGCCCGGGCAGAGTTGAGGGAAAGGGCAGATGTAAGCGACAAAATGGAGGCTACCTGCTTTGGGGACTTCTCGGGCACCACCCACACCTGTCTTTTCTCCTGCGGGCAGGGCCACTGCAAGCATAGGCTAGCCAGATGGGGCCTCGCACGGCCCCTCCTTTCACTGTCGGCGCCCTGTTCAGGCAGGTTCTTGGCCCTGGAGTCTGGGTGGTGGCGGCCGAGCAGCTCATGGCCGTTTCGCAGGCTCATCCTGTCCTGTTAGCCACCAGGGAAGAGGGAGGTGGAAGGTCATCAGCAGATGTCTGTGAGCGTTGAAGACTGGGTGCGTTTATTGAGCACCTCTTGCGTGCAGTGGAGCGTGCTTTAACCTGGATTCCAGTCACTGGGCACAGAGCTTCCTCCAGGGTGGCCCAGTTTGAAGTTCAGAAGCTGCTCCCATTCCCATTCAGGCTCGCAGTCCTCTTCCACTACACCCCACGTGCCTCCCTGCACACGCTCACACTCGGCATCCCCGTCCCCGTAGCCAGCCTCTGCGGACTCCCCACTCCTCCCCGTTTTGTTAGCTCTTAGGGATTCCAAGTCCTATGCTCGTGGGCCCCCTGCTCGTGGGCCCTGGAGAGGTCTGCCCCCTCCTCAGACGGCACGTGTGCCAGGTGCCCGGGTAGGGTACTCACTTCAGCCATTTCCCGTGCCCTTCTGCAGGTTGTCTTCCATGACGTCGGTGTGCTGACGGACAGACTCTTCCCCGTCGTGGAGGCCATGCAGAAGCACTTCAGTGCCGGCTCCGGGACCTACTACAGCGACTCCATCTTCTTCCTTTCAGTGGCCATGCATCAGATCATGCCCAAAGGTAACCTGAGCTGCGGGGCAGTAGCCCCTGGGGTGTGACTTTGCATCTGTTTTCCCGGCCCCAATACTGCTGGTGTCCCGTATCAGAGAGAAGAGCTCCACTCCAACACGAGGGAGAGGGCAAGGGGGCCAGCCAAGCCCTCCATGTGCAGAGTTTCCTGCACAGAGACTCCATGGCAGGGCCCTGGGCTGCACAGCTCCTGGAGTCCATTCACAAGTTCACGGTGTGAGTTGTGCCGTGTGGAGTCCCTGGATCAGGGCATCTGGGCTCCAGCTCGGATTCTGCTCCTTATACGCAGCCCCCTCTGGGACTCCGTTTGCTTATCTGTAAAATGGCAGGTTGGACTAGATTACCCTCCGTCCCAGTCTGTGATCCTGCTTTTTCTGGTTTGAACCTGTACTTATCTGACTTTAAAATATCAAATCTATAGATGTGAGAGGTGCAAGTTATGACTGAGTAACAAGACTTTTTCTGAAACGCTGGTGCACGATTGAAGTATTTTCTGGGCTTTAGTCCCTTCAGGGCAGAAGAGATGTGACTGTCTGATGTGTGGAAGTGCTGGCAGGTTATCCTTGGACTAGAAGACTTGAAGGGGGTGAGGGTCTTATTCATGGGGTGTTCCAGCTTCTGGGTTTATTTCCTCCGAAGTGCCCATGATTGATTCTGGAGCGCTGGGTATTGCCCCCAGCCCCCGTTTCTGGCTGTGGCGAACCGTGAGCTGAGCATTTTAGGGCTGACGAGGGGAGTCCTGGGGTCTTGGGGTAGCAGCTATTTGAACTGTGACTAGTTGAGTTTTCTGCGGTTCCCAGACCAGGCGGGACCCGACAGCTGAGGGGACAGCCTGTCCGCTTGGTGGAGGCCCGCTGCTCCAGCCCAGCAGCCTAGGGTGGGAGAGGAGTCGGGAGCACCGCCGTTTAATTCCTGGTGAAGCAGGAACCCAGGAGTCAGAGGATGAGGCTGGGCTCCTGTTGGCAGGTTGTCATAGCACAGGAAGATCTAGCCCACCGTTTTGGCTGGGACTTTGTCTCCACAGGGCAAGTTCCTGCACCACAGAGGCCTCTGATTGTTCTCTTAGCTGTAAGGCAAGAGCTCAGGGAGCTTCAGTGAGCTCAGGTCTGAAGGAGATGGGGGACAAACTCACCTAAAGGGCACGGGGAGGAGAGCTGGCATTTGTGATTCTGTGAGGAGACCAGGTGCAGCTCCGTCAGCTCCCCAAGTCCGCCCCCCGCCCACGCCGTAGCCGTGGAGGTTACACATGAGAGCTGACCGAGGAGTTGAGTGATGAGCAGTTATTTCTCTCCCCTCAGGTGGGCAGGTGTGATCTCTCTGGGCAGGCCCTGTGCAGGTGCCGTGGGCCTCTCAGACTGGAGGAAGGTGTGGCTCCTCATCTCCTGGATTCCAGGGGAGAAGACAGACGTGGGTGCTGGTCCCAGCTGTCCCTCTAACCCCTGTGTGTCCTTGCTGAGGCCTCAGTTTCCCCACCTAGAAATGAGGAGTCTGAACTAGTGAAGAGTCCAGGGTTACGGGAATCTCCTATGGGATTCTGTAGTTCTGGGGAGAGAAGGAAGAGGGGTTCTACCCTCTCCCTGCCTCTCTCTCCCATCCCCACCTCACTCCTAGCAGTCCATCTTGATCGCTCTGTAGATCAGGCTTGGGAGCAGGATTCTATTTGGGCAAAAGGTTTCGTGGTTAAACTTGCACTTTGAAATGTCTTGACTAGATGGGCCTTAGGGACCTGCCCAGTCCTGTTGTCTTGCATGCACAATTGGCCTTGAATGAAGCTCTGTGACAGAAGAACTGGCAAAGGACTGGGAGATCTGGGAGGAGGCGTGCCTGACCTTCCTTTCCCTCTTTCTCCCTCCTTTCCTCATGTAGGTCTCTGCCCATGAAGTGCTAAACTCTGGGCCAGGTTTTGCTTTGGGGCAC
Organism: Phocoena sinus; assembly: GCF_008692025.1. Classification (NCBI taxonomy): domain Eukaryota; kingdom Metazoa; phylum Chordata; class Mammalia; order Artiodactyla; family Phocoenidae; genus Phocoena; species Phocoena sinus. The sequence goes on along the minus strand of NC_045766.1, from coordinate 71,252,749 downwards.
CCAGAGGGAGAGGGTTGTCAGGACAGAGAAGATACTTCTGCCTCACAGCCCTGGCATGGACCAGGCTGTGAACAGTAAGTGCAGTTGACAAGAGTTAGGGACCCAGCTCGCTGCCCCTCTGCCTCGCTCACTCTGCCCTGCCCCAGAGCCTGGCCTTGCCCCCGGGGCCATGTCTTCGGAGAAGAGGCTTTGCCTGGAGCTTTGCTGTCCATGCAGTAGATCAGATCATAGGTGTCCCTTCAGGTGATCTGTGGGCTCTGAGGGCCCGATATCAGGGGGTGTGGAAGGAGCTGTGTGAGATGTGCCGACCCAAACACGGGGTCTTTTCTTGGGTTCTTTAGGCAAATGATTCACTGCCAGAGGTTCATTTTTACATCTACTCAAAGTCCACTTCCTAAGAAGCACGTTATTAGGAGTTAACTAAACTTTGATAATCATAAAATAAAACGCACGGTCCTGGATCTCCCCTCGGAGTTTGGGTGTTTCCACCGAGCAGTCTGGCTGCTGCACAACACTTGGCAGTGTTGCAAAGCTCCTGCCAGGCAGATCTTTTGGAATTCTTGCAATTTTCGGAAGGATGCTCTGTTTTCCAGCACCATTAGTGCCGTCTTGAGTGTGTCATGGCTCTTTATTGCTGCCTTTTTTGTATTCATTGTTTTCAATCATAGAAATTGCTGTTGTTTTGTGCTTTTTTTTCTAAATTAATTAATTTATTTGTTTTTATTTTTGGCTGTGTTGGGTCTTCGCTGCTGCATGCGGGCTTTCTCTAGTTGTGGCGAGCGGGGGCTACTCTTTGTTGCAGTGCGCGGGCTTCTCATTGCAGTGGCTGCTCTTGTAGAGCATGGGCTCCAGGCGCATGGGCTTCAGCAGTTGCAGCATGCGGGCTCAGTAGTTGTGGCTCGCGGGCTCTAGAGCGCAGGCTCAGTAGTTGTGGCACGTGGGCTTAATTGCCCTACGGCATGTGGGATCTTCCCGGATCAGGGCTCAAACCTGTGTCCCCTGAATTGGCAGGCAGATTCTTAACCACTGCGCCACCAGGGAAGCCCCTGTTTTGTGCTTTGTTGATCGTTTTGTTCTCGTGTAATTGCTGCATTCTTGCTATTTTGGTTTATTTTGTTTCTTTCACAGTGTTCTTTTTCCTCTGGGAAAGTGAGAATGGGATGTGGGTGGATCATAAACCCTTGGTCTTGCCCAGGAGAGCTGGGTCAGAAAAGCTTGTGTTCTCCTGAGTCATGTCTCAGGAGGTCCTGTCAGGTGTTTGCCCCCAAACTCCAGGTTGTTTATTTCTGTGCCTTGAAGCCTCTTTTCCCCTCCCCTTTCTGAAGCATAAGTGTTACCCTTCTGTACTCAAACTGCCGTTACAGTACGTTTACTTACTTTTCTATTTTTAAAGTAACAGTCATTCATAAAAAAATCTGAAAACTACATTAAAATAGAAAAAAAGTTATCCCTTTATTACTACATAAATAGCATTACTGTTAATTCTGATTATCTTCTAATATCTTCCCAGCACGTAGCTTTTTTAAAATTTAGGCAAAGTAGGATTTATACTATATATTTAAAGCATTTTGAGAGTCTTTTTTATATATCAGCCTATGAAATCGAACCTTCATTTCAGCTTAAGCTCAAAAATGAAAGAAGTAGTACAAGTAGATCTGTATTATGACTTTTTCAGTTAATGTCACTCATCACCGTTTTCTGTGTATTCACAGTGTTTGAAAATTTTTTGAATGATTCCATTGAGTAGATGAACCTTAGTTCATCTTATCATTTCTGTGTTCTCAGCTACCTAGACGCTTTCTGTTTTTTCCTACAATCATCAATTACACTGTGATGAATGCCCTCACGCATAAAGATTCTTTTCTTTACTTAGGGTTATTTCCCTAGGCTAGCTCCCCTCAGGTGGAATTCGTGGGCCAAAGGTGAGCCTTACAGAGCCAGCCTGTGTCAACTGCCCCAGCCCCACTGTCTCAGCCTGCACGTGCCAGGTTCTGTACGGTTTGCTAAGCCCGTTGATGTCTGGCCTCTCAGGGGGACCTGAGGCAGCCGTATTCGAGCTTCAGTTGCTGTCCCCACATGACAGGAGAGGAAGCTAGGAGCTGAGGGCAGGCCACTTCTCCGAGTTCTAGGGTGAGCTGGGCCTCCCCGCAGGTTCCTGAGGCCTTGACCAACCACGCTCGTTCTGACGGCGAGACCTGCGTGCCAGCCTCTCATACCCGCGCAGCCCCTTGAGGCTTCCAAAGCGTGGCCTCCTCTCCTCTTCTGGGCCCCTCGCTGCAGCCCTGCGGAGGGGGCCTGGCTGGGCTGGGTGGGCGATGGTTAACCCCTTGTGTTTTGCACACGAAGGGGACTGTCCCCTTTGGCTCAGACCACGTCCTCAGAGACGAATGAAGGGGCCTTGTTGGTGGAACGCACTGGCTCTGATTTTAGTCAGACCTTGTTTTTCCTTCCATTGCTTGTTGGCGGAGCCACGTGTGGCTGGCTGGCCCTGCCTCTCACACTTGCCTGCCCACGTACCCTACACAGACACGCACCCTCTCTCTCTCCTCACTCACACCCACAGGGCTTTTATCTCCTGTCAGTGGTGTTGGGTTTGTCGCCACTGGAAGCATTATGCAATGGAAAAGAAAATATTTTTTTCCCAACTGGAGCTGGAGGGTGCAAAGAGCAGCTTCCCTCTCCTTGTCACACGGCTCCAAGGAGCTGTTGGCCCCGGCTTAGAGACACGGACCATAAAAACAGCCCTTACCCAGATTGAGCCACGATGCCTGGTCCATGGTTGAGGTGGGGATCCCCTGGGCAGGGAAGGCAGGTGCCCAGAGAGTCAGCAGTGGGTAGGGTTGGCCACAGGCCCTGGGAGACTTTTTTGGAAGGCTCTCCTGTCCTGTGGTCAACCCTTTGCCAATAGACATCCTTTGCCAAGGGTCTGATGTTTGCACGACGTGGTGCTGGGCACTCCGGGTGTCCCAGAGATGTTTGCTGGGTTGCCACTTGGTGGGCTCCTGGTGGTGGGATGGGTGGCATGGTCCAACAATCAGGTAGCACGTCTTGAAGACCACCGGGGAGATCCACACCGTGCTGAGCGTTCAGGAGAGGATGAGTACCAGGCATTTGGCAGGAAGTAGGAGGACTTCATAGGGGAGGTGGTACTTGAGGTAGGCTTTGAAGGGTGGGTAAGATGTCATTGTGGAAACAGGTAGTGAGCAGTTCAGGCAGGTGGAAAGAGTGTGGTGAGTGTTTGGGAGACAGCACACCACCTCTTTTGACAAACGCATTAGGGCACGTGTTGGGAAGCAGTGATGGAAGAGATGGGCGAAGGAGGTTTGTACGTGTATGGGGGCTTGGATGCCAGGCGGGGGGCTTGCTCCGAACACAGGGGACAGAGCCTTTGTGAACATTCCGGCAGGGAGGAACTTGACCAGATCCATGCTTTACGATGGGTCTAAGGCTGGGGGTGGATTACCGGGGGAGCTGTTGGTGTCCAGCTGCATATCTTTTCTGGGTGTCCATTGGCTGGACAGGCTGTGAGAGACCCACAGGTGGACTCCCTGGCCTCAAGCAGCAGCTAATCTGGAGTGTGTGTGTATGTGCACATGTGTACCAAGCATGTCACATCCACAAGGTGAACTGCAGTGCCGGGTGAGACCTGACAGGCATCCCAGCTTTTGCACTGCCTCCCTCTTTCCATGAAAGGGGCTGCAGATGTTGTTATACTGGCTGCTGTGGGAGCAGTTACGAACTAACTTCAGCTTTTAGCAACTCTGTGGGTTAGAACAAAAGGAAGTGAAGAGTTTATGAGAGTAGGCAGAGCAGACAGTCTTCCACTCTGAGCTCATAAACCCCTGTAAAACCAAGGCAGATATTTCTGCCATGGAACCTCTTGCCCAGCCAGTCCTTTGCAAGTGCTAACTAAACTTGGTGTGAATTAGCCTCCAGTCTGATTGCTTTCCTCTGACACTGAGTGGAGATAGATGACCCAAGGGAATGGGATGAATATGACAAATGAGGTTGAGGGAAAGGTGGAAGGAAGGAGGAGAAAATGATTTTGGAGCCTGGTGCTCTCCTGGGGTCTTTTGGAGATAGGCTCAGGCATGTCTTGAGAAACCCCCGAGTCTAGGCAGAGGGAGGTTGGGAGGAAGGAGGCCAACTGCCTGATTAGACCTTGATGAGGTCTCAGTCCTGGAAAGGTCGAGGAGCCCCTCCTCTCCTCTTCTAGTACTTTCCTTCCTACACCCCATGAGTCTGGCTCCTGGGCCCTGGAACCCAGGCCTGGGCCATAGAGCTTGGCTTTAGCTGTGTATCTACTTGGCTTCTGTAGGCTAGCCTGGGCACCTGACCATTTTTACCCTGGTGTCTGTTGAGGTAGGGGTATAGAAACTTCCAAGCGAAAACTTCTGGCTTCTTGATGAGCCTTGTGCAAAACCGGCTCCATGGGAGATGGGCGTTTATAGACCTTGGGCCCCAGTGGAGCCTGGGCAGCTGCCCGCTCTGGTTTGTGCACGTTATAGGGTCATGCTTCCAGGCGCCTTGTGTTTCTGTTGGTTTCCCAGCCTGCAGTTGAGGACTGAAGTTCTGTACAATCCTGTGTCTACACAGAGGAGGGGTGGGTTCGAGTGTCGCAGCCTCTCCTGACTTGGCCTGTGGTCAGGGCATTCTGAGAATTAATGAGATGATGCCTCCGATGGCCCTCAGTACTGTGCCGGGCACGTGGTGAGTGCCCAGTAATTGAGGCAGTATGAGACGTGCCTGCAAACACAGCACTGAAGGGTGTGGGGCTGGAGTTATTCTCAGACTTAGGCCACCCACTTTTGCCTTTTGGAAAGAGCCTCTGATATGGGAGAAGGAGATTTTCTGGATGATCCTGGGCAAGTCATGTGACCTCTTGTCTCCCAGGTGAGGATTGCCATCCCTGACCTGCCTTCCCCTCAGGGTTACTGTGAGTCGGAAATAGAGTAATGCAGCTTAAAATGCTTCTCCCCGCCACCTCCCAAGACCAGCTCCCAGAATCGGAGTACTTGAAACCTGTGCAATCATAGCACATTATTATTACCAACACGGTCAGCCCCATCCTGCTCACGCTTCCTAAGGAGGTTTGTGAGTAAAAAGATCAGGCAGGGGCTTCCCTGGTGGCGCAGTGGTTGAGAGTCCGCCTGCCGATGCAGGGGACACGGGTTCGTGCCCCGGTCCGGGAAGATCCCACATGCTGCGGAGCGGCTGGGCCCGTGAGCCATGGCCGCTGAGCCTGCGCGTCCGGAGCCTGTGCTCCGCAACGGGAGAGGCCACAACAGTGAGAGGCCCGTGTACCGCAAAGAAAAAAAAAAAAAAAGTCAGGCAAATGCAAAATGTTGTAAACTCCCTGAAAATGTAGGACTTGGGCCCTGAGTGTCCTCTGCCCCAGAGTCACATTCTTGAAGACACGTGTGATGCTTGCTGTTGTAGAACCGAATGAAAAGGCAACTGGTGATGAGTAGAGGGTGGCTCAGTCCTGCTCCCATCACCCTTTCTCCTGGCATCATGGGTGCCATCACCCCTGAGCATCCTTCTTTCAGCGATCTGTCCCTGGGGCCTTGTAGAACCGAATGAAAAGGCAACTGGTGATGAGTAGAGGGTGGCTCAGTCCTGCTCCCATCACCCTTTCTCCTGGCATCATGGGTGCCATCACCCCTGAGCATCCTTCTTTCAGCGATCTGTCCCTGGGGCCTTGGTGTCCTGAGGCCAGAGGCAGACGGTTGGACTCTTATGAGGACATTCTTGGATCTACTTTGGGTTGGTGGCACTGGATGGAAAAAGCTGGTGTGAATCTCAGGTAATTCGTGCACGGGTGGATCTCAGCCCAGGTTTACAGGCCCACGTGAGAAAGAATGGAATCACGGCTAGGAAGCCTGCGGGCTGGAGATAAAACCAAAATGGGAAAATCCACACGGGCAGCTCTCATTCATTCATTCCTGCTTTGAAACACTGAATCAGTGTGCAGTCTTTTTTTTTTTTTTTTTTTTTGTGGTATGCGGGCCTCTCGCTGTTGTGGCCTCTCCCGTTGCGGAGCACAGGCTCCGGACGCGCAGGCTCAGCGGCCATGGCTCACGGGCCCAGCCGCTCCGCAGCATGTGGGATCTTCCCAGACCGGGGCACGAACCCGTGTCCCCTGCATCGGCAGGCGGACTCTCAACCACTGCGCCACCAGGGAAGCCCCAGTGTGCAGTCTTTTGCAGAAAGCCTTTAAAATTCCATCTTCTTTTTTTCTTTTTTCCTTAGGTGAAATTTGACAAATGTAGTAAAAGCTATATCCAGTGTGGACTTCTTTGTTCTGTGCTTTTTGTGCTTTTACTCACTACCGTGGGGGGTCATTAATATTCTCCACTGTTGTCTCATAGCAGTTTTATAAACAGAGAAGGCTTTTAAGGCTGGGTTTTGGAACTTTATAATTTCGCTCAGTTAGAACCCAAATCAGGAAGCTAGTCTATAACCAATGTTTAATCATCCCTCAGTGAGGCAGACATGTGTCTGGTAGGAGGGGTCCTGCAGCAGGATGTACATACATTCTGGAACCTGGGGTACAGTGGAGAAGGGGTGGGGATTCTGGGGGTGGCCTCTTCTCTGCCCCTACCCCATCAGGCTCAGTATCGGAAGAAAGCAGAAGCAAGTTGATGCTGTTTTAACTGGTTTGTCATTTCCTGAAATCCTTAATGGGAAAGGCGGCAGCTGTACCCACAGTTAGTCCCACGGCCTCTGCTTACTCCAGGGATGAAGGGACCTGAGGGGTGGTTTAGTGTGGATGTGGAATCGGCTGTGGTGAGGGGGGCTCTCTCCGTTCCCCGATTCCTCTCCAGAGGACAGTGATGTAGACTGGCTTGAGGACCCTGTTTACTAGTGGGCACGGTCACTGCATAAGAGGTCTCATGCATGAGTGTGGCTTCCCTTCTCTCTGGAGTTTTCTGCTGGCTCCAGAGACAGGAGACGTGGCGGGAACAGGGCTGCCTCAGCATGGCGGGGTGGGGAGCACCGTTGCCCTCTCTCTCCCACACCCCTCAGGCTTACCTGTGCGGGAGGAGAGTGAGGTCCTGCTGAGACTTTGGGCCTCAGCCACGTTCTCCAGCCTGGTTTGCCAGGGAGTCCTGCATCGCAGCCCAGCTGATAACAAGGAGGTACTTGACGTTCCCACCCGCCATGACTGCTGGGGTGCCTAGATGTCTCAGAAGCCTCCTCAGGAGGGCTCACTGGGCTTCTCCGAGTTCTCTGGTCAAGATACCGTCTCGGACTGCCTACCCCCCTCCTGACTCCTAACAGAGGCTCTGAGTGAACAGCCTCGCTTCTCCGTACCGCTGACTCTCTGTTTGGAAAACGGGGATAAATGACTGTACAGACGTCATAGGGTTGGACGGGGACTGAGATGGCGTCTGCAGAGTCATAGTCCCTGGGACTAATAACATATGTCACTAGTGCCTCTCCTCTTGGAGGGTCCGGCACATCAAAAGCAGCACATCAAAAGCTCTGCTAAGTGCTGAAGTTGAAAAAAACAAAAAAGTTTAACTTAGTTTCACCCAGTATTTCTCAATGTAACTTATCACAGAACCCCTTTCTGAGGAATCCTTATTCACATTCTGAGGCAGGGCTGTTTCACGGGACTCACTTTAAGAAATGCTGCCCTCAAACTAGAGTAGTAAACACACCACACTGGCGTAGCTCTCTCTGGGGGGTGGGCAAGCGGTGCAGGACGCCTCAGCCCGCAGGGAAAGGCACTTCCTGTCAGACTTTCCTCTTCTCCCTGCAGCGCAGCCCGGGGAGCCTCCGGCTGGGCATGGCACTTTAATTACTCGCTTCTTTGTTGCTTATACCACAACTACTTCCTGAGCAGGTCTGAAGTAGCTTTGGGGCTGCCCAAAGTCTGCCTCAGACCTAGAAGAGTGAGGAAAACTTTCTCTGGATCACGAAACGTGGTGGGGCCATGGGGAGCAGAGTCGTTTAGAAGGAGGGCGATGTAAGTCTGGTGCCCCTCCGTAAGCAGGGCACCCTTTGTGGCAGTGACGAGCTGGTTTCAGAGCACGGTGACCCAGAGGGCGGCCGTGCCATCTCGAAACGGACCCTTGAGGGAACCGGACCTGCGCACTGGAGAAGACTTGCTGGCTTCTTTTTCTTTATTGAAGTAGAGTCGATTCACGATGTTGTGTTAGTTTCTGCTGTACAGCAAAGCGATTCACTTATACACATATTCTTTTTTATATTTTTTTTCCATTATGGTTTATCACAGGATATTGAATATAGTTCCCTGTGCTAGACAGTAGGTCCTTGTTTATCCATTCTATATGTAATACTTTGCTTCTGCTGACCCCAAACTCCCCCTCCATCCCTCCCGCTTGGCAACCATAAGTCTGTTCTGTAAGTCTGTGAAGACTCGATGCCTTCTGAAGGGCTGTCCTGGGAAAAAGGAAGCCGGCCCGTTCTGTGTGGCCCTGAAGGCCACCCCAGGTACAGCTGACTGCAATTTGTAACTCTGTTGCCACCTTTCTGTGAGCCCCGTGGGCAAGGCCTTTCCCTGGCCAGGGGGCAGGTCCTCACAGCCTGAGGGGTTGGATAAAATCCAGAGTGTAGACTGGCCACTTACGGCTAGGGACCACAATCTGTTTGGCCATTTTAGCATCCTTGCAGGGGCTTTCAGTGGCATCGTAGCTGGAAACCAGCCGTTCTAGCCTCACTGCTCTTGGTTCCCTGTCTTTATGTTGCCTACGATGCCTGTGGGTTGAAGTCCTGTTTAAGGGTCTGCCGGTCAGCTCCACTCCGCTCCTCTCCTCCTGAGCTCTGCTTTGTTCATCCTCCTGCAGCCGCACCAGCTTCCCTGCCCCCTCTGCCTGGACCAGCCTCCCCAGGGATCCTTAGGGCTTTGTTCCCTCACCTCCTTCAGATCTTTGTCCAGTTGTCACCTCCTTGGTGAGGCATCCCTGAGCCATCCTGTGTTAACAGTGTACTCACACCCTGTGGAGCACTCTGCTGTGACCCCTACATGGCTTTATTTCTATTCATGCTGTGACCCCTACATGGCTTTATTTCTCTTCATCGTCCTTATCCCATCTGACAGAGAATGTATTCTACGTTCTTCTTTGATCGTCTGTCCCCCATACCCAAATGTAGGTTCCACGAGGGCAGGGAGTCTTATGTGTTTTGTTCATTGCTCTGCTCCGGGTGCCTAGAATAATAGCACGCACATAGTGGGCATTCAGGAAATCTCTGTCAAGTGAATTAAATGAATACGTATCTGTTAGCCATGTATCTTTTTTTTTCAATTAATTAATTATTTATTTTTGGCTGCGTTGGATCTTTGTTGCTGTGTGCGGGCTTTCTCTAGTTGTGGCGAGCGAGGGCTGTTCTTCGTTGCGGTGCACGGGCTTCTTACTGTGGTGGCTTTTCTTGTGGAGCACAGGCTCTAGGTGTGCAGGCTCAGTAGTTGTGGCTCGCGGGCTCTAGAGCGCAGGCTCAGTAGTTGTGGTGCACGGGCTTAGTTGCTCCGCGGCATGTGGGATCTTCCTGGGCCAGGGCTCGAACCCATGTCCCCTGCATCGGCAGGTGGATTCTTAACCACTGTGCCACCAGGGAATTAGCCTATTTTGTGGGTCACCTTCGTATGACAGAGCCGACTCACTGCCTCAGCACATTTTCTTAAGCCCGTTTGGAACTGCCTGGGGATGAAGTCCAGCAGCTTTGATAAATTGCAGAGAAACTGGATGTTCTTTGTGAGTTAGTCACAACCACGAGCTTGGGTTTTCTAGATGACCACTTCTTGATGGGTCCCCTCAAGCCTTGAGGAAGCACGGTGGGTCCTGATTGCCTGCTGCAGCCTCTGATGCCCTGACTGCCAGTGTTCAGTGTGGCACGAGGGGCAGGAGTTCTCCTGTGGAAGAAAGCAAAAGGAAAAACAGATACTCAGGGGCTTGCCTGGGTGAAAACATCTGAGTAAATACTGAACAAAGGTTATGAACATGTGTCCAGTGGTTGCAGTGAAAACCGCTTTCTGGCAGCTCCTATGGAACAAATTTGAGGCATTTCAGTCTTATTCTGAAAGGGGACGACTGAGCAGATTTCTCATAAAATGCTAAAAGTAATAAGGTGACACAGACCACTTTCTATTAACTTAATGCCAGGGGCTCTTTGCAAGCTAATGAAGACAGTTGCCAAATTGAACAGTAATACCTTCCATTTTGGTCCCCCCATTAGATTCTGCCTTTTGACTTTTCAAGGTCCTCTTTTAAATTCTTGGCTACCAGTCAGAGGTATCAGCCAACATTTATTGATGTCAAGAGGTTAAGCAGCGTTTATTCTTGGCAACTTGTCACCTGTGAAGGGGCGGCTATCTCTTGCCATACACTGGGCGCTGAGTGGGTGTAGCTGCCCTGCCCTCCGGGTGCTCGCCTTCTGGTTGGGAGAGAGCCCAAGTGAGTGGGTGCTCGCAGAGCCAGAGGTTGGAGGTCAGCAGCCCTGGGGCTGGTCTGGGGAGATGGTGTCGGATTATTTGCATGGAGAATGGACCGGATACCATCAGTTCTGCCAGCGTGCAGAGGGGATGCTTTGTTGAGGAGGATGAGGTGGGTTTCTGCCAGGCCTTGAAGGCTGCGGGGGTGAGGGTGAGGGAGGAGAAGGGCAGGTATTCTGGGTGAGGGTGGTGCTGGGCTGCCTGCCTCTCAGCCTGGGCGGAGGCCATCGTGCTCTAGGGATGCTGTCTCTTCAGGTGGCAGCAGATCCCAAATCCATCAGTCCAGCGTGTCCAGCAAGCACCTCTGGGGTTGACGTTAAGTACATTAACGAGCATCTTCTCCTTGTCCCTGTCTTTGTGCATCGTCCCCTGGCAGGAGAAGACTCTATTTCTTTACGCAAGCCGTGTATGTAATTGCTGATGACCAGGTCCTCTTGGTTAAGCATCTTGGAATGAATCTCAGGCCTGCTCTTCCTTCCTTTTCCCCACCCACTTACTCTGGCTCCGGACGTCCTTTGGAATGTGCCTGGCTGTGCCTGGGCCTCCAGAGAGAGAGAGCGCTGCAGGGATTGAAGCCTCGCTGCCCCTGTTAGCCGCCTTACCCACTCCCTTCAGCAGAGTTTCTGGCTGCTCCCCATAGCCATGCTGTTTTCCAGCCCGAGTGGCTGCCTGAAATAGTTTGTGGTCAAACGTGCATTCGGCTTTCCTACTTCCTGGCCTTGCTCAGCTCTTCCTTTGGCGCGTAACGCCTCCCCACATAACCCCCCAGTCACCGCGCTGCCTAGCAGAAGGGCTTCCAGAGGGCAGGCTCTGCAAGCACGCAGGGTGTCCACAGGGCAGCCTCTGGACCTGGACCTTTGGGGGGTGAAAACCTCTTGAGAGTCCTAAGTCAAGCGGATGGGACATGACGTGAACCTGAACTTTTTTGTAAAATCTGAAAGCCCTTGGTGGATGGGTGGGGACGATTCCCATCACATGTGGGTAAGAACTCTCAGCAGGCAAGGGATTCCACTGAGTGAGTAGAATCGGCCACGTGGGTGTGGAGTTCTGGTGATAAAATACTGTTTTAGAGTTGCTTGTTGCTCAGGGAGCTATCACAGTGGCTCTAAAGGTGGCCTTAAACCTTGGCTTTGTGGCTTCTGTCCCTCACACCAGCTTCTTGCCTTACTTCAGGACTGATTTCTTTTTTTTTTATTTATTATTATTATTATTTTTTTGCAGTATGTGGGCCTCTCACTGTTGTGGCCTCTCCCGCTGCGGAGCACAGGCTCTGGACGCGCAGGCTCAGCGGCCATGGCTCACGGGCTCAGCCGCTCTGCGGCATATGGGATCCTCCTGGACCGGGGCACGAACCCGCATCCCCTGCATCGGCAGGTGGACTCTCAACCACTGCGCCACCAGGGAAGCCCTATACTGCTTTTTTAAAACGTGTTTTTTTCTGTTCCCACAGAACTGAAGCTTGCGTGGGGCTTTGGTTTGTTATAACTTCCCCACAACAGGCATCATCTCTTGGTAGTTTCCATTTCAGAGCCTGAAAGAGAATCTTCTGGCCAGCCTGCAGGCCATGAATTGTTGACATTTTTTGTCATTGATCCAGTCAGCTGGGACCAGCGCAGGTGGGCCTATGTAGTCCCAAACCCAGCCACCGGTACCTACCCCTTCAGCAAGAGTGTGAGAGGGGACAGGTGTGTGATTGCTGCTCTCAAGACACAGAGCAGCTGTCTGAGGTGGCCCTGGAGGGGAGGGGAAGGGAAAAGGCGTGCATCAGATGTGGGTCTTGCCCTCATGACTTTTCTAGTGAAGGAATTTAAAATTCCTGTCATACAGAGGCATGGACTTTGGGGGGTGTCGTAGGCAGCCTCTAAGCTGCCTCCCATTGATCCCCACCTCCTGGTGTTCATGCCCTTCACTTGAGTGTGAGCTGGACTTACTGACTCCTAGTGTGTAGAATATGGCAAAGATTCTGAGGTCATGTTACTACAGACTGTGGCCTCCATCTTGGAGATCTTTTTTCTCTCTGAGCCCTTGTCCTGGAGGAAGCCAGCTGCCATGTTATGAGCTGCCCTGTGGAGTGGCCCGCATGATAAGGAATCGAGATCTCTGGCCAGCAGCCCAGAGGACCTGAGGCCCACCAACAGCCACATGAGTGAACTCTGAGACGGTTGCAGCCTGTGCATCTACTAAGCTGTGGCTGAGGTGTCTCAAGAGCTGTGAGATCATAAATGTTTGCCATTTTCAGCCACAGAGTTTGGGATTAGCCTGTTACGCGGCAACAAACTGATCAGGGGGTGTAAGCACAGAGCTGTGAGAGGATAAAGGAGGGCGCACCTTTGGCCAAGGAATTTGGGCAAGGCTTTGAGAAGAATGTGGCATTTGGGCGTGGCTTGCCTTTTCTCCCTGGAGTGGCCTCTTGTACAGGGTGGGCCATCTGTACATACAGAGGGCAGGGAGGGCTGATCTGGCCATTTTCCAAGGTGGATCAGATGAACGCATGGTTTTTCTGTTGCGTGGCCTCTGAGAACGTCTGTATCTTCTGTTGAAGAAGGGCAGGATAGGCTTGAGCCTTCCGCTCAGCCTGACACGTGGCTTCTCTGATGAAGGTTGGGTCTCCTGGGCCCCTGGGGCCTCCATGATTGCGTTGCCGGGCTGCTTAGTGCCCGGCCCTGAGTAGAGAGCCACAGCTCTGAGCTCACAGCTTAGCTGGGTGCCTCTGACATCTATTTCTCTTTCTTACTGATGGTGTGGCCTTAGGCAAGGCAGTGAGTGTCCTCTCTGGGACTTTTCCTGCACCTTTTATTATGAAAAATTCAAATATATACAAAAGTAGAATAACATAATGAACTCTCTCATACCCATCACCCAGCTTCAATAGTTATCAACTCATGGCCTATCTTATTTCATCTCTACTCCCACCCACTGCCTTCTCCCTCAACCCTGGGTTATTTCAAAGCACACACCAGATATCATATTATTTTATTCTTAAATACTTTGATAAGTGTCTCTGACAGATAAGTACCTTTTTTTAACATAAACACAATATCTTTATTACATTTAACAAAATTAACAATTCCTTATTACCGTCTAATATCCAAGCAGTGTTCACATTCTTCAGTTGTCTTAGAAATGTGTTTTTATAGGGTTGTTCAAATCGGGATTCAGACAAGGGCTACATGTCTCTTAAGTCTTCCTCTCTCTCTTTTTGTAAATTAAACTTTTAAATTTGAGATATTTGTAGATGAATATGTAGTTGTAAGAAAGAATATAGAGATCCTTTACCAACTTTCACCCAGTGGTACCATCTTGCAAGACTACAGTACATGACAGCTACGATACTGACATTGATGTAGTCAAGATTACAGAGCATTCCGTCATCACAAGGCTCCTTCTTCATGTTGCCCTTTTAGAGCCACATCCACTCCTCACACTCCCCACCCCACCCCTGGCAAGCACTCATCTGTTTTCCATTTTCTATACTTTTGTCATTTCAAGAATGCTATATAAATGGAATCATAAAGTATGTAACCTTTTAAGACTGACTTTTTTTTTCACTCAACATAATTCTCTGGAGACTCTTTCAAGTTGTTACATGTATCAAAATCCATTCCTTTTTATTGCTGAGTAGAATTCAGTAGTATAGATATGCCCCAGTGTGTTTCACCATTCACACATTTAAGGACATCTGGGTTGTTTGCAGTTTGGGGTTATTATGAAAAAAGCTGCTAGGACATTTGCATACAGGTTTTTGTGTGAACATAAATTGTTATTTCTCTGGAATAAATGCCTGAAAGAACAGTAGCTTGGTCTTAGAGTAGTTCCATGCTTAGTTTTATAAGAAATTGCCAAGCTTTTCCAGAGTGGCCGTACCATTTTACATGCCTACCAGCAATGTGTGAGTGTTGCTTGAGTCTTAGTCTATATGTCTTCTCTCCTTCTTCCCCTCTTTTCTGCCCTACCAACTTGGCATAGAAACCGTGTCCTGATTGTCTTGGATGATTGAGGTGATACATGTGAAACTGCTTTATAAACTCTCCCTAACTGAGATTATTGGTGCTTCTCTTTTGTGGGATATCTGAAAATGGCATCACAGCACCTTCGGGAAGTACGGTAGATGCTTCCTGACTATCCGCCCCTGCGTTTCCCAGCCTGGCTAGGTTCTGCAGGGCAGCTGGATCACCAGGGTAGCCGTACATCAAGCATGTTTAGTACAGCTTGGTTTTTTTTTTTTTTTTTTTTTTTTTTTTTTTTTTTTTTTTTTTTTTTTTTTTTTTTTTTTTTTTTTTTGTTTGTTTTTTTTTTTTTGTTTGTTTGTTTTTGGCAGTACGCGGGCCTCTCACTGTTGTGGCCTCTCCCATTGCGGAGCACAGGCTCCGGACGCGCAGGCTCAGCGGCCATGGCTCACGGGCCCAGCCGCTCCGCAGTATGTGGGATCCTCCTGGACTGGGGCGCGAACCCGCGTCCCCTGCATCGGCAGGCGGACTCTCAACCACTGCGCCACCAGGGAAGCCCCAGCTTGGTTTTTAAAGAACATGCCGGATGGGGTGGGAATGAGATACTCAGGTTGCCTGAGTGACCCATGAGACTGTAGTCCCCGCCCACCATCCTGCCTGTTAGGATGGGTCGTCCAGTCACCTTTCATCTTTCTTGACCTGGCTGGCAGTTCTGCTGACCGGAAGGTGGAGATGCCAGCGTGTGAGTGTATATGTATGCGCACGCTGCCCTTTTAGCCACAGGTTCGCACCACATTTGCTTAAGGTGATGACAGTTTTCTAGAACACTGTGTGCAGCAAATTCCAGGTTCTATTAGAAATTAGAATGTGAAGCTTTTCAAAGCACTTTCCTCGTCTCCTCCCTTGTGCTGGGTCTGCCACACATGTAACTTCCTCAGGGTCGTAATCCTCCCCCATCACTTGCTGAGCTGTTGACCGATGTCCCTGATGTTAGTGGCAGCTTCTGTTCCAGGGGCTGACCTGACTAAATGTCCCAGGTTCCTGGGTGACTTCAGACAAGAAGCACAGCAGTTACCTGGCCTCCAGCCCCTTCAGCATCAGGAATGACAGTCCCAGCGTTCCGCAGCAGGGGGCTGTGAAGAATCGGTAATAGATTTACGGAAAAACACTGCACAGAGGAATTGTGTTGAAGAGACACTAACAGCAGAGAGGATGGTTTTGTCAGGCTGTTTGCACCTTACTTTTTTTTTTTTTTTTTTTTAATAGGGTAACTCTGTGGGTCTCTGTGAGGTTTTTCAAGACAGGGTATTAATTAATTAATTTATTTTTGTTGTGTTTGGTCTTTGTTTCTGTGCGAGGGCTTTCTCTAGTTGTGGCAAGCAGGGGCCACTCTTCATCGCGGTGCGTGGGCCTCTCACTATCGTGGCCTCTCTTGTTGCGGAGCACAGGCTCCAGATGCGCAGGCTCAGTAGTTGTGGCTCATGGGCCTAGTTGCTCCGCGGCATGTGAGATCCTCCCAGACCAGGGCTCGAACCTGTGTCCCCTGCATTAGCAGGCAGATTCTCAACCACTGCGCCACCAGGGAAGCCCCTGTACCTTACTTTAAATGCCAAGGGATTGCCAGATCTCTGTTCCTTGTATTCTAGAAAATGAGATTTCAGTGTTGTTAGACTCGCTTCTTTTGTGGGTTTCCTCTAGTGCCAGCATGCTCCCCTTTTGTATTGCTATCTGTCCCAGGCCTGGGGTTGGAGTTGCGTCTGCTGCTCTCTTGAAGGATATGTGGACTCAAAAGGGTTTTCAGTGAGGTGCAGTGGTGGGTACAAGTCATTGAATTAACAAATAATGGTCATGAAGGTCCGGCAGTGGAGGACACTTGTGTGAACGTTCATATCCAAGTAGCACAGAGGTGTGAGCAGGAATTGCAGACAGAGGGCAGTTAGAGTTTCTTTGGGGCTGCTCTGCACGGAACCTGCTGTCTGTTCCTGTCTAATTGTCGCTGACACGTCGTCCCTCTTTGGGGGCGGGGGCTCTAGGAGCCAGGGTGTTGCCTTGGTGGCACTCTGCCCCTCTTCTTTGGGCCTCTGTGACTTCCAAGTGGCCTTTCTGTGGGCGATCACTCTCTGGGTAGCAAGCTTGGAGGACCTGAGGGCCCAGGGGGCACACTGTTTATCACACAGTCCCTTTCACACGCGTCTTACTTTCTATAACACTTTTGTTAACACCTGCTGTGGACTAGGTGGCCTGTGAGAAGTGCTGAGACGCAGCCTGCATGGCTCTTGGTCCCGCAAAGCCTACAGGCTCCTTAGGGGGAAACCCCATTCCCAGTTGTTCCCTCTCAGCTGCCCTCCCCTTCTCCATATTCTTGCTGCCATCTCCTTGGGTCAGATCCTTGTTGTACAATGTTACAGTGATGATAGATGCCATGATTTAGAGAAGCCTCACCTTGTGCCAGGCATGTGCTGAGTGCCTTACTACATTGTATTATCTCCCATTAGCTCAGAGGGAGGTACAGTTCCCTACTTTACAGGTGAGAGAACTGGGCCCAGAGGAATCAGGTAAATTGTCGCAAGACACCGCACTGATGGGAGAGCTGGACAGAACATGGACTGCCTGACTCCAGGGCCTGCTTTTTACAACTAAAAGGGGGTCTGGATGATCCATAAACCTGGCAGGACCTTAGTTGAACGTTGCCCTGGCCACCTACTTTCTCACAAATAACTTTCAAGAACAATGAACAGTGCCCAGCTCAAAAGAACCAAACACAAAGAAAATAAGGTACAATGAGTGAGAACCAGCAAAAACAAGAAACAGCAGAAGTAGACCCTTTAAGACTTCAGATGTCGGAATTATCAGATTCGGATCATAAAAAATGTATACTAACCGTGTTTAAAGAAACAAAAGACAAGCCTGAGAATACCTGAAGGGAACTTTAAAAAAATGACCTAACATATTTGAAAAACAACCAAATAGAACTTCTGGAAATAAAGAATACAGTAGTCAAAACAAAAAGTTATGGGTGGTCAATTAGAAAAATCTTTAAAATGCAGATTTTTAAAGGTAACCAGTGCACAGATTCCTTGGTTCCCTCTTTCCTACCCCAATTCTACTGCCCTCCTCAAGGGTGAGCACAGTAAATAGATTGTATGTTTCATTTTAAGCCTTTTTCTATGCGCTTATGAACACACATATGTCAACAGACAACAAAAGAGGGTTATTTTTTTTGGGGGGTGTAGGAGTTTATTAATTAATTAATTTTTGCTGTGTTGGATCTTCATTTCTGTGCGTAGGGCTTTCTCTAGTTGTGGCAAGCGGGGGCCACTCTTCATCACGGTGTGCGGGCCTCTCACTAGCGCAGCCTCTCTGGTTGCAGAGCACAGGCTCCAGACGTGCAGGCTCAGTAGTTGTGGCTCACGGGCCCAGTTGCTCCACGGCATGTGGGATCCTCCCAGACCAGGGCTCGAACCCGTGTCCCCTGCATTAGCAGGCAGATTCTCAACCACTGTGCCACCAGGGAAGCCCCCAAAGAGGTTTTTTTTAATATAAACAAGATGTGCTTTTTTCCCCCACTTAATAATATGATAGACGTCTAGATACCGATGCATATAGATTTACTACATTGATGAAACTCATTTAAAATTTTTGTTGTCATATTCTCAAGCACCGCCACATGGTAGAAAATTCAGAAAACACAGAAGGGTATACAGAGAAAATAAGTCTTCTTACCCTCATTCCTGCCACCAAGTTCTCAACTCCCTGGAAATGTTCTGCACCTTATTTCTTTTTCACTTAATGTCTTGTTGATATTTTCAAATCAGTGTTTTTAGGGGTGCCTCATTCTTTTTATAGCTACAGAGTATTTTATTTTTAAAAGTTTATTTTTTTGAAGTAGAGTTGATTTACAATGTTGTGTTAATTTCTTCTGTACAGCAAAGAGATTCAGTTATACATGTATATACATTATTTTTCATATTTTTTCTCATGCTTTATCACAGGATATTGAATATAATTCCCTGTGCTATACAGTAGGACCTTGTTGTTTATCCATTCTATATATAACAGTTTGCATCTGCTAATCCCAAACTCCCAATCCATCCCTCCCCCACCCTACAGAGTATTTTATTGTATGGAATTTAATTTACTTAACTAGTCCCTTGTTGATGTACCTTTAGATCATTTCCAAATTTTATAATTAAAAACAATGCTGCAGTTACTACCTTGTTCACCAGTGATTTTACACATATGTAGGATTTTGTTGGATGAATCCTTAAAAGTAAAATTGCTGAGTCAAAGGTGTGTGCATTTAAAATTTTGATAGATGTTGCCACATGGCCCTCCATCATGTTTATATCAATTTCTAAATCCACCAGTATGAATGAGATTGTCTGTTTCTCAATACCCAGCTCAGAATGTTAAGCAAACTATTTGATCTTTGCCAATTTTATAGGTGAAAAATTGTATCTAATGGAATATTAATTTCTCTTGCTCTTATTTTGAGTGAAATTGGATCTCCTTGAATATGGTAAGAACCACTGCATTTACTTTTCTTGGAAATATTTATATGCTTAGCCCATTTTTCTGTTGAGTTGTTGACTTTTTCTTACTGATTTCAAGGAGCTCTTTATTTATTAAGGAAATTAGGGTTTTTTCTTTGTCCCTGATATACATTGAAAATTTTTTTTTACAGTTCGTTACCTTTTTTTTTTTTTTTTTTTTGCGGTACGCGGGCCTCTCACTGCTGTGGCCTCTCCCGTTGCGGAGCACAGGCTCCGGATGCGCAGGCTCAGCAGCCATGGCTCACGGGCCCAGCCACTCCGCAGCATGTGGGATCTTCCCGGACCGGGGCACAAACCCGTGTCCCCTGCATCGGCAGGCGGACTCTCAACCAGTGCGCCACCAGGGAAGCCCAGTTCGTTACCTTTTGACTCTTTTTAGACTTCTCATGAAGTCTAAAAATAATTGTGTTCTCAGATGTGTCAGTCCTTTGTGACTTTTAGATTTTGTGTCCCACCTAGAAAAGTCTTCTTCACTTCAAGATTATAAAAAACATTATTTCATGAGTTCTGATGAAGCAGTCTGTAAATTGTAGTGTTAATAGAGAAATGAACTATTGTCATCCTTAAGAATTGTTCTGGCCTACTTTCTTCTCTGAATTCATCTAAAGCAACTCTTCTTTCGAGGTGACTCAAGTGAGTGACTCTGGATACAGAAATTTAGAAGCTAGGGAGCTGATAGTCTGAGGATATCCTTTTAGCTTGGGCTTGTGGACGCCAAATTGACCGTGTTCTCAGGATTCCTAGGTTTTCATCTTTGGGGCTGCCGGTAGACATGTCAGGCTATACATATGGGAGTGTATATATGGAAATGTAAGGGAAGATGGACGGGATGGTGGGCAGTGAAACCACGTGCTCTAAATCTAAAGCCCATGCCTGTGGTTTCCTCCTCCCAAAACAGGGCTCAGATGGGCGCCGTCACATTCGCTTCTGAGAGTCTCAGTCTTTTGATTGACAGCTTATATTTTAAGACTTATTAAGGTATTCTATCAGGTTACTGCCAATTTTCTTGGCCAGGGACCTAGTTGGTCTCCTTAAGGTTACATTGCAATCTCTGCTCTATTCCATTGTGTGTTGATTTTAGGATTAGTTCTAAACACTTATATTTATTTCTTTTGTTTTCACGTTATTTTGTCTCTCTATAGCCCTTTGTGCTGACAACTGGAACAGAGTGAGATTCAACACTCCAGAAACTTGTTCCAAGTATGAAATTGGCCTCATCCAATTCCTTTGTACTCTTGGCTCTTAGTCAGCACTCAGTTGCCTGTGCGGATGGAGGAGAGGGGCAGAGAGGTGGCTAAGGCCCAAACTCAGAATTAAACAGAATGCCAAGGCTTTGGGTCCCTCTGGGCCTCAGGTTATGATGCCTTTATCCCTTGGCCAGTAAGGTTCTGTGAGCTTTAGATGGTCCCTGGGATGTGTATGGGGCCAGCCAGGATAGATGTTCTACCTGAGATAGCCCAAAGTGTGACAAGCCAGTGGAGTGAACCCAAGCAAGGGTTCTTGTGGAAGGGAAGCCTGAGACTCCAGTACAGTCCAGAAGGGCAGAAATGGGATCATCAACAAGGAACAGCACCAAGACAAGACTTGGGATGAAGTGAGTATAGAATTGGGGAGGAGGATCTGGGATAGTTGATGCTTGCTTTTTTTGGCACATGGTTTGAGAGTGTTAGGATGGCTTAAAGGCAGAGGGTTGAGCTGGACTTGCAGAGATAGGTAGCTGTATGGAATGTCTCAGAAGCAGCTGGGTAAAAGTGTGTGGCTGGGCTTCCCAGGATATACAGAGCACCTCTCTCTGCAGGAACTGAGGGCCCTTCCCAACAATCCTGACCTCGTCCAGCCAATGATTTGAAAGGCAGTATGTTCGACACCTTTTTCATAGAGGAACCCAGAAGTCGGGTGGCCTTTTATAAGATGCTTGAAGGGATGCTTGTGATCATGCGGCAAGTTTTTCGGATTGGAGTCACCCAGGGAGTTTTTTTCAAAATACTTTGCCTGGGTTCCAACACTCAGAGATTTTTTTTTAAAAATTGAGGTGATTTTTTTTTTTTTTTTTTTTTTTGCGGTACGTGGGCCTCTCACTGTTGTGGCCTCTCCCGTTGCGGAGCACAGGCTCCAGACGCGCAGGCTCAGCGGCCATGGCTCACGGGCCCAGCCAATCCGCGGCATGTGGAATCTTCCCAGACCGGGGCACGAACCCGTGTCCCCTGCATGGGCAGGCGGACTCTCAACCACTGCGCCACCAGGGAAGCCCGAGGTGATTTTTATATGCAGTGAAAATAGAAATTTTTGACTCAGTAGCTCTGGGGTTGGGTCTAGACAGGATTGTTTCCAGAGAGTGCCCTGAATAAGTCTAATGTTCATCTCCAATTGAGAACCTATGTTCACTTCATCCCTAAATATTACTGATGGGGAGACTGAGGTCCAGAGAGGTGGCTAGTGGTGGAGCGCAAGAGCACATTAGACCCTGGGGCTCATATTGGACCAGGAATGGGAACCCAGATTTCCTTCTTGTGGTCGAGGGTTCTTTCCACCAAGTGACTTTTATCCTTAAACGAGTGGCTGATGAAGTCAGAATGGGACAAGGTTGTTTGACCCCCTCTTTCCAGCCCAGTCTAAACAGATATTTCCAGGTTTACTGCATGTCACAATGTAGTCATGGATCTGCCCTACAGAATCCAGGAGGGGGTTCACATGAGTCAGTTGACTGCAGGTCAGTGAGCACTGGTCACCAAAGCTCTTACTTGGGAAACTGTGATTAAAAATCTTCCAGCATACTAAAGCCCAGGACCAGATGGCTTCACAGGCAAATTCTATCAAACGTTAAGAGAAGAGCTAACACCTATCCTTCTCAAACTCTTCCAAAATATAGCAGAGGGAGGAACACTCCCAAACTCATTCTACGAGGCCACCATCACCCTGATACCAAAACCAGACAGAGATGTCACAAAAAAAGAAAACTACAGGCCAATATCACTGATGAACATAGATGCAAAAATCCTCAACAAAATACTAGCAAACAGAATCCAACAGCACGTTGAAAGGATCATACACCATGATCAAGTGGGGTTTATCCCAGGAATGAAAGGATTCTTCAATATATGCAAATCAATCAATGTGATATACCGTATTAACAAACTGAAGGATAAACACCATATGATCATCTCAATAGATGCAGAAAATGCTTTCAACAAAATTCAACACCCATTTTTGATAAAAACCCTCCAGAAAGTAGGCATAGAGGGAACTTACCTCAACATAATAAAGGCCATATATGACAAACCCACACCAACATCATTCTCAGTGGTGAAAAACTGAAACCATTTCCTCTAAAATCAGGAACAAGATGAGGTTGCCCACTCTCACCACTGTTATTCAACATAGTTTTGGAAGTTTTAACCACAGCAATCAGAGAAGAAAAAGAAATAAAAGGAATATAAATCAGAAAAGAAGAAGTAAAACTGTCACTGTTTGCAGATGACAGGATACTATACCTGTACACAGAGAATCCTAAAGATGCTACCAGAAAACTACTAGAGCTAATCAATGAATTTGGTAGAGTAGCAGGATACAAAATTAATGCACAGAAATCTCTGGCATTCCTATACACTAACGATGAAAAATCTAAAAGAGAAATCAAGGAAACACTCCCATTTACCATTGCAACAAAAAGAATAAAATACCTAGGAATAAACCTACCTCAGGAGACAAAAGACCTGTATGCAGAAAATTATAAGACAGTGATGAAAGAAATTAAAGATGATACAAACAGATGGAGAGATACACCATGTTCTTGGATTGGAAGAATCAACATTGTGAAAATGACTCTACTACCCAAAGCAATCTACAAATTCAATGCAACCCCTATCAAACTACCAATGGCATTTTTCACAGAACTAGAACAAAAAATTTCACAATTTGTATGGAAACACAAAAGACCCCAAATAGCCAAAGTAATCTTGAGAAAGAAAAATGGAGCTGGAGGAATCAGGCTCCCTGACTTCAGACTATACTACAAAGCTACAGGAATCAAGACAGTATGGTACTGGCACACAAACAGAAATATAGATCAATGGAACAGGATAGGAAGCCCAGAGATAAACCCATGCACCTATGGTCACCCTATCTTTCATAAAGGAGGCAAGAATATACAATGGAGAAAAAAACCAGCCTCCTCAATAAGTGGTGCTGGGAAAACTGGACAGCTACATGTAAAAGAATGAAATTAGAACACTTCCTAACACCATCCACAAAAATAAACTCATAATGGATTAAAGACCTAAATGTATGAAATTAGAACATTTCCTAACACCATACACAAGAATAAACTCAAAATGGGTTAAAGACCTAAATGTAAGGCCAGACACTATAAACTCTTAGAGGAAAACATAGGAAGAACACTCTCTGACAAGATCCTTTTTGACCCACCTCCTAGTGAAATGGAAATATAAACAAATGGGACCTAATGAAACTTGAAAGCTTTTGCACAGCAAAGGAAACCATAAAGAAGACGAAAGGCAACCCTCAGAATGGGAGAAAATATTTGCAAACGAAGCAACTGACAAAGGCTTAATCTCCAAAATATACAAGGAGCTCATGCAGCTCAGTATCAAAAACAACAAACAACCCAAACCAAAAAAGGGCAGAAGATCTAAATAGACATTTCTCCAAAGAAGATGTACAGATTGCCAACAAACACATGAAAGGATGCTCAGCCTCACTAACCATTAGAGAAATGCAAATCAAAGCTACAATGAGGTATCACCGCACACGGGTCAGAATGGCCATCATCAAAAAAATCTACAAACAATAAATGCTAGAGAGGGTGTGGAGAAAAGGGAACCCTCTTGCGTTGTTGGTGGAAATGTAAATTGATACAGCCACTATGGAGAACAATATGGAGGTTCCTTAAAAAACTAAAAATAGAACTACCATATGACCAGCAATTGCATTACTGGGCATATACCCTGAGAAAACCATAATTCAAAAAGAGACATGTACCACAATGTTCATTGCAGCACTATTTACAATAGCGAGGACATGGAAGCAACCTAAGTGTCCATTGACAGATGATGGATAAAGAAGATATGACACATATACAATGGAATATTACTCAGCCATAAAAAGAAACGAAATTGAGTTATTTGTAGTGAGGTGGACGGACCTAGAGTTTGTCATACAGAGTGAAGTAAGTCAGAAAGAGAAAAACAAATGCCGTATGCTAACACATACATATGGAATCTAAAAAAAAAATGGTTCTGATGAACCTATGGGCAGGATGCGAATAAAGACACAGATGTAGAGAATGGACTTGAAGACACAGGGAGGGGGAATGGTAAACTGGGACAAGGTGAGAGTAGCGTTGACATATATACACTACCAAATGTAAAATAGCTAGTGGGAAGCAGCTGTATCGCACAGGGAGATCAGCTCCGTGCTTTGTGACCACCTAGTGGGGTGGGTTAGGGAGGTGGGAAGGAAACGTGAGAGGGAGGGGTTATGGGGATATATGTATACATACAGATGATTCACTTTGTTATACAGCAGAAACTAACACAATATTGTAAAGCAATTATACTCCAATAAAGATGTTAAAAACAAAAAACTCTTGCTTGGCAGGAGCCAAGTTGTAAGGACAAAAGGCAAGTTTTGTGTCCTGGTGCACGTCTCTTGGTAAGCACCGGGAAAAGCATTTTCCAGGCTTGATTCCAAAGGAGTTAATGGAATTCCACTACCACTGTTTCCACTACTGCTTCCAGTGAACTGTGCTATGCACTTTGATGAATTATCTCACGTGACCCACCCTTGGGAATGGGTCATTTATCCCATTTTATGGCTAAGGAAGCCGGTTAAGTAACATGGCCAGTGTTACCCAGCTGGCTGGGTTGGAGCTGGAGTTCAAGGCCAGGCATAATGACTCCAGCCCTGGGCTGCTACCCTGGCTGCTCCATGGTCTTCCAGAGCACTGGATCTGAAACAAATCTTGCAGAACAGCATTCCCTAAACTGCATGCTCCAGGGAAGACCGTTACAGGAAATGTGAAAAGCAGTGATGGAAAAATATGTGCAAACACAGCATTCAGTCCCTCCTTGGAGAATGATAGTGTGCTTCCTCATACTGGAGACTTGGAGAACAGCAACAAGGAAATCTATTTCACTTTGATTAAGCAGCAGTTCCCAGATTGATGCACTCATGGAACACTTCTTTCCACATCATCCTAAATGGCTTTCAGGCTACTGTTCCTCAAACACTAGTTTGGGAAACACGTTCATGGTCGATAAGTCCAATTATCTCATTTTCAGTGAACACAGAAGGGCAAGGACTTACCTAACATCCAACATGAGTGTGTCACGGGGCTGGGGATGTCTATAGTCTGAGCTTTACCAGGGTGTCCATCTTCAAGGGGACACCTTGAGTCCTGGAGGGAGACAGGTGGATGATAACCCCTTGAGAGACCCTTTAGCTTGGACCTTTATGAAGGTGGCAACAAGATCTGTTGGAAATGATTAGTTCTATCCATAGGTATAGAGGTTATATTTTGAGGGGTTTTGGATAAAATCCCACTTCCTCTCTCCCAAGGTCGTGATGGGACCCCTGAGCCAGGGGCTAAGGGAACAGACTGTGGATGTTTTCTGCTTCTGTTCCCACCAATGGGGCCTCTTCGTGGGCCCTTGTTCTGCTCCCACACCGGTGCCTGGGCCCAAGGGCAGCATCCATATATCCCAACTCTTCATTCACGTTGCAGATTAATTTCCATCCCTGGTAATGCAATTGATCAAAATTTATTTCCGGGACTTCCCTGGTGGCTCAGTGGTTAAGAATCCACCTGCCAATGCTGGGGACACGGGTTCGAGCCCTGGTCTGGGAAGATCCCACTTGCTGTGGAGCAGCTAAGCCCGTGCGCCACAGCTACTGAGCCTGCGCTCTCGAGCCCGTGAGCCACAACTACTGAGCCCACGTGCCACAACTACGGAAGCCCGCATGCCCGAGCCCATGGTCCACAACAAAAGAAGCCACCGCAATAAGAAGCCCACGCATCGCAACTAAAGAAAGCCTGCGTGCATCAATGAAGACCCAACGCAACAATAAATAAATAAACAAATCTATTTAAAAAAATTTATTTCCAAGCAGCAGCCTCTATCAGTTGATTTTTATAGAGATTTTTTCCAGTGTGCTTGGCAAAATGCCTATCAATATTTACTTATTAACTCGAGAACTGGTGTTTGTGCTCCCATCTGAGGACTCTGGCTTTTATCTGAATTTTCTGTAGTGATCAATGTTCTCTGTGGGGAGTGGAGGGAGTGTTTTGCTCCCTTGACAGAAGAGTCACTTCCCAAATTGGGTATCAAGAACTGTGGGTGCCCTGACCTTGCGAACACCATGGAACTTTTCTCTGATGACTGGGGTGTTTGTGTTAAAGGTTTTGTTATGTGTTACATAATAGTTAAGAGCACTGGAACAACACTGCCTGGATTTAAAGGCAGCTCTGCCACTTAGTTATGAAAATAATAGTATCTGCTTTGAAGATGATTGAGTTCATATATTTACCGTGCTTGGATGATACGGGGCGCACAACAAGTGTTATATGGGTGCTCACTCTTCCTGCTCTTGTTCGTGTGGCTCCGGTTGGGACATTCCTACAGCCTGGCTCTCCTGACACCCAGGCCCTGGAGTCTCTGTACTTGATAACCTTTACTTACTATGGAGTAAGTTAAGGTTATCAAGGAGTCCTAGGACTCCTTCTTCAGGCACTTGGCCTTCCCCAGGATGAAACGCCTGGGCAGCTTGCTCCTGATTGTCTCTTTTTTAAAACTCTGGGAGGAGTGAGAGGAGATGTTCTACATTGCAGGACTCCTCTCTAGGAGCCTATTTCCTACTTAGAGTTACTCATCCTTTATATGAATCAGCTGTGCCAATTATGACCTCCTTAGTTTGCATCCCTCCCTTGTGAAGCATACTTCTGGGATGTTTTCCCCAATAATTACTCCACAGTCAGGAAATGCAACTTAGTTTTTATAATCCAAGTCAGACAGAATTGGGTGAACCTGGCATACGCTTTCTATCTCCACGCCCCAGTTGAACAGTTATTGGATTACCTGCCGTTATGAATTCGTCTCAGTTTGGCTAGTGTGATCTTATGGATAAGGGAGAGCTGAGGTGAAGCCTGTGATTAGCACTGGAGCCAGGTGCAGCCCAGGTTGGCTTCTGTCTCCAACTTGAATGGAAGGTAATGAGTGGGTGGGGCCAGTGTTAAGCTTCCCCCTGGTTTTGAGCCTGCAGGTCCTTGCAGGGAAGCCTCTGGGTTTGCTTTTCTATAAGCTCCTATCTGGGTTAGGGAAATGTGTGAGGCCAAATGAGCAGAGCATTTCTAGAGAGGGAGAGTGATCACTTGTGTGGAATGCTGATGACTGGTCAGTATGATGAGGGCTGGAGTTAGCAACGTGGATATCATCTGTGACCTTGACGAGCAGTCTCACTGGATCATGGACAAGTGTGAGCCTGAGTGAAGTGGGTATTTAATCATTTCCCTTTTTATAGGACATTTAATTTATTTAGATTGTTTCAGTTTTTGGCATTTTAGATTATGATGCTTGTGAATATCTTCAGGTATATAGTTTTTCTTTTCGAATATTATTTCACAAATCATCACAGTAAGATTACTGAACCAAAGGATTAAAACATTTTAATATTATACCGCTAATATTTGACTCTCAGTCTGTCTTTTCCCTAAAACAATTTGTAATAGCATTCCATTTTTTTTTTTTTTTTTTGCTGTACGCGGGCCTCTCACTGTTGTGGCCTCTCCCGTTGCGGAGCACAGGCTCCGGATGCGCAGGCTCAGCGGCCATGGCTCACGGGCCCAGCTGCTCCACGGCATGTGGGATCTTCCCGGACCGGGGCACGAACCCACGTCCCCTGCATCGGCAGGCGGACTCTCAACCACTGTGCCACCAGGGAAGCCCAGCATTCCATTTTTGCTGTAAATATCTCAGATAGAAATAGACTGGCTGCTATTGTTTTAAGCTAAAAACTAATTGAGCCATGAAAACTCATTGCCAGTTCAGTAGCAGGAGGTGCAGAAAATAATTGCCTCGTTGCATATTGATTTTTTTCAATCCAGGGTGGTTATGCTGTGAGATAATTGACCAACACTGGCTTTTTAAAAATTGACCAACACTCGCAAAACAAAGGATTTTCCTTCTGCTAGTTGCTCTGCCTGTCTTGAAACCTGCTACTTTTTAAAAAATTTGCATGAAAAGACAAGGACTTGAAATTATAGTTGATTTAGTCTTATCTCATTCTAATATTATTCATTACACTGGTATTTTAGTTCCTGCAATGCATTTTATAATAATCTCTTTTTCCTGTCTGATGTGACTCTTAAATTTTGTTTTACATAATCTGGGCCCAACTCTTAGTATAATAGTGAAATTATGACAAAATTCCAGGCACATTATTTATTCAGATTTCAAAAGAGAAAGCAGGGGCCTCATCCATCCTTCATGTTTGCATCACCGGTCTGACTCATTTGTGTGGTCTCTCCCTCTGTGTTTGTTTTTTTCCCCTAAGATGCTTTGCTGAAATATTAAAGGAACAGTTCTCAGACCCCCATGAGCACACCTGTTGCCCCGGGGGAGTATCTGTATATGTCTGGGTTGCTGGTCCTGTGATAATGCTGGAAGGGATGCAGAGGAAGCCAGCGCCCGTGTGTGCTGTCAGGGAATGGGACAGGGTCAGTGGATGAGGTTAGGGAGCACCCAAGGGGATTGCTAGGCCAGTGTTCAGTATCTAGAGCTGTGCTGTCTGAATCAGTAGCCACTGGACACATGTGGCTATTTAAAATTTAATTAAAAGTAAATGAAGTTAAAAATTCAGTTCCTTGTCACACTAGTCATATTTGATGTGCTTAATAGCCAAATGTGATTAGTAGGTACTGCATTGAACAGCACAGATATGGAACATTTCCATCACTGTAGAAATTTCTATTAGACAGCACTGCTCTAGAGGGCATGGCAACCTACTGGGTGTTTTGAGAGGCCGATGTTTAGGGTACTTTTTGGCCAAGGCCCTTGTACAGGGGATGGGGTTCAGCTTTCTGAAGAAGGGAAGTTGTAGGTGATCTGGGAAAGCAGGCTGTGGCCTTGGGCCGGGAGGAACAGCAGTGCTAGGCAAGGAAACTGAGACAGAATCCCAGACACACACTGGGTCACCTCCAGTGAGGAGGAAAAGGGACTGTGACTTGGAGGTCAGGGCAAGTCTCAGGCTCACTTAAGCACCCTGGATGGCTTACTGAGCCGAAAGCCTGCAGCTGTGGCTGGGATTGCTGAAATCCTGCCCTCCGGAGAGGCTGGGCCTGCCAGGAGGGGCTCAGCTGGGGTGCATGGAAGGCAGGGCTCCCAGTACAGCACTGCCCTGCCCCTCAGAGTTGTTCCAGAGAGCTCTGTGAGCCGAGTTGGTGGGGTGGGCAGAAGGGGGTGCTTTAAGAGCTGAGCAAATGGGACACAAAGGCTTGTCATTCCTGAATCTTTTTCTTTTACAATACACTAGGAGTGGCCTTTCCTCAGGCATCTGAATGGTTCCAAGAACAAAGGAACAAATAAGAAACAGATGGCTTTTTTTTTTTTTTTTTTTTAAAGCTAAAAGAGGCTCTATCCAATGGAAGGAATGTGGCCACTTTTCAGTGGGACTCCTTTTAGGAACAATTCTGGCTGCCCTAGAGCCTCTGGGGAAGGAGTCCATAATGGCCACCCCTGGAGGGCTCAGGATCACCTTCTCAGAGCACTTCAAGGCATGCCTGTCACATTAATAATAAGGACATTGAAGATGATAATAATAATAATAATAATGATAATATAGTTGACCCTTGAATAATGCAGAGGTTAGGGGTGCCAACCCTCCAAGCAGTTGAAAATCTGCTATAACTTTATAGTCAGCCCGCCATATCTGTGGTTCCACTTCTGCGGATTCAACCAACCTCAGATCAGGTAGTGCTGTAGTACGTATTTATTGAAAAACTGCATGTAAGTGCAATCGCACAGTTCAAACCTGTGTTGTTCAAGGGTAGACTGTAGTGAATATAGACCGAACTTGTTTTATTGCACTTTGCTTTATTGTGCTTTGCAGATGCTGCATTTTTTTTTTTTTTTTTTTCCCGGTACGCGGGCCTTTCACTATTGTGGCCTCTCCCGTTGCGGAGCACAGGCTCCAGACGTGCAGGCTCAGTGGCCGTGACTCACGGGCCTATCCGCTCTGTGGCATGTGGGATCTTCCCGGACCGGGGCATGAACCCGTGTCCCCTGCATCGGCAGGCGGACTCTCAACCACTGCGCCACCAGGGAAGCCCCCCCCCCTTTTTTTTTTTTTGCTGTTTTCTGTTTTTTGGTTTTTTACAAATTGAAGGCCTGTGGCAACCCTACATCCTCCAGGTCTACTGGCACCATTTTTCCAACAGCATTTGCTCACTTCATGTCTCTGTGTCACATTTTGCTATGGTGATCTGTGATCAGTGATCTTCCATGTTACTATTGTAGTTGTTTTGGGGGTACCATGAACCGCACCCGTATAAGATGGTGAACTTGATAAATGTTGTATGCATTTTGACTGCTCCACCAACCATTTCCCTGTCTCTCTCCCTCTCCTTGGGCCTCTCTGTCCCTGAGACAATGATATTGAATTTAGGCCAAATAATAACCCTACAATGGCCTCTATGTGTTCAGATGAAAGGAAGAGTCACACATTTTACTTTCAATCAAAGCTAGAAATGATTAAATTTAGTGAAGAAGACATGGTGAAAGCCCGGGTAGGATGAAAGCTAGGCCTCTTACACCAGTTAGCCAAGTTGTGATTGCAAAGGAAAAGCTCTTAAAGGAAATTAAAAGTGCTGCTCCAGTGAATACAAGAATGATAAGAAAGTGAAACAGCCTTGTTGCTGATATGGAGAAAGTTTTAGTGGTCTGGATAGAAGATCAAATCAGCCACGTATTCCAAGCCAAAGCATAATCCAGAGCAAGGCGCAAACTCTCTTCAGTTGTATAAAGGCTGAGAGAGGTGAGGAAGCTGCAGAAAAGAAGTTTGAAGCTAGCAGAGGTTGGTTCATGAGGTTTTTGGAAAGAAGACATCTCCGTAACATAAAAGTACAAGGTGAAACAGCAAGTGCTGAGGTAGAAGCTGCAGCAAGTTATCCAGGAGATCTAGCTAAGATAACTAATGAAGGTGGCTATACTAAACAACAGATTTTCCATGTAGATGAAACAGCCTTATATTGGAAGTAGATGCTGTCTAGCACTTTCATAGCTGGAGAGGAGAAATCAATGCCTGGCTTCAGAGCTTCAGAAGCCAGGCTGACTTCCTTGTTAGGGGCTCATGCAGCTGGTGACTTTAAATTGAAGACAATGCTTGTTTAATGTTGAAAATCCTAGGGCCCTTAAGAATTATGCTAAATCTACTCTGCCTGTGTTCTAGAAAAGGAACAACAAAGCCTCAGTGACAGCACATCTGTTTATAACATGGTTTACAGAACATTTTAAGCACACCATTGAGACCTACTCCTCAGACAAAAGGATCCCTTTCAAAATATTGCTGCTGGGCTTCCCTGGTGGTGCAATGGTTGAATCTGCCTGCCAATGCAGGGGACACAGGTTCGAGCCCTGGTCCGGGAAGATCCCACATGATGCAGGGCAACTAAGCCCGTGGGTCACAACTACTGAGCCACATGCCACAACTACTGAAGCCTGCACACCCAGAGCCCGTGCTCAATAAGAAAAGCCTGCCATGAGAAGACCACACACTGCAATGAAGACCCAACACAGCCAAAAATATAAATAAATAAATATATCTATATATTAAAAAAAAAATATTACTTCTCCTTGAAAATGCACCTGTTCATCGAAGAACTTTGATGGAGATGTGCAATGAGACTAATGTTGTTTTCATGCCTGCTAACACAACACCTGCTCTGTAGCCCATGGATCAGGAGTAATTTTGACCGTCAAGTCTTATTATTTAAGAAAGACTTAAGAGCTTTTGCACAGCAAAGGAAACCATAAACAAGACAAAAAGACAACCCTCAGAATGGGAAAAAATATTTGCAAATGAAGCAACTGACAGAGGTTTAATCTCTAAGATTTACAAGCAGCTCATGCAACTCAATATCAAAAAAAAACAACCCAATCCAAAAATGGGCAGAAGACCTAAATAGACATTTCTCTAAAGAAGATATACAGATTGCTAACAAACACATGAAAGAATGCTCAACATCATTAATCATTAGAGAAATGCAAATCAAAACTACAATGAGATATCATCTCATACCGGTTCAGAATGGCCATCATCAAAAAATCTACAAACAATAAATGCTGGAGAGAGTGTGGAGAAAAGGGAACCCTCTTGCACTGTTGGTGGGAATGTAAATTGATACAGCCACTATGGAGAACATTATGGAGGTTCCTTAAAAAACTGAAAATAGAACTACCATACCACCCAGCAATCCCACTACTGGGCATATACCCAGAGAAAACCATAATTCAAAAAGAGTCATGTACCACAATGTTCATTGCTGTTCTATTTACAATAGCCAGGACATGGAAGCAACCTAAGTGTCCATCAACAGATGAATGGATAAAGAAGATGTGGTATATATATACAATGGAATATTACTCAGCCATAAAAAGAAACGAAATTGAGTTATTTGTAGTGAGGTGGATGGACCTAGAGTCTGTCATACAGAGTGAAGTAAGTCAGAAAGAGAAAAACAAATACCATATGCTAACATGTATATATGGAATCTAAAAAAAAAAAAAAAAAGTGGTCATGAAGAACCTAGGGGCAAGATGGGAATAAAGACGCAGACCTACTAGAGAATGGACTTGAGGACATGGGGAGGGGGAAGGGTAAGCTGGGACAAAGTGAGAGAGTGCCATGGACATATATACACTACCAAATGTAAAATAGCTAGCTAGTGGGAAGCAGCCGCATACCACAGGGAGATCAGCTCGGTGCTTTGTGACCACCTCGAGGGGTGGGATAGGGAGGGTTGGAGGGAGGGAGACACAAGAGGGAAGAGATATGGGGATATATGTATATGTATAACTGATTCACTTTGTTATAAAGCAGAAACTAACACACCATTGTAAAGCAATTATACTCCAATAAAGATGTTAAAAAAAAGACTTAACATGGAGATTATCATACTAAGTGAAGTAAGTCAGACAGAGAACAACAAATATCATATGATATCGCTTATATGTGGAATCTAAAACATGACACAAATGAACTTATCTGCAAAATAAGAACAGACTCACACACATAGAAAACAAATGTATGGTTACCAAAGAGTAAAGGGAGAGGGATAAATAAGGAGTTTGGGATTAATGTATACACACTCCTATATATAAAATAGATAGCCAACAAGGACCTACTATATAGCACAGGGAACTATACTCGATATTTTATAATAACTCATAAGGGAAAAGACTCTGAAAAAGAATATATATATATATATATATATATATATATATATATATATGTATATATGTCTGTATCACTTTGCTGTACACCTGCAACTAACACAACATTGTCAATCAACTATACTTCAATTTTTAAAAACAAGAAAGACATTTTGTAAGGCTATAGCTGCCATAGATAGTGATTCCTTTGATGGATCAGGGAAAAGTCAACTGACAACCTTCCGGAAAGGATTTACCATTCTAGACGTAATTAAGAACATTCATGAATCATGGGAAGAGGTCAAAATATCAACATTAACAGGAGTCGGGAAGAAGTTGATTCTAACCCTTGTGGATGACTTTGAGGGGCTCCAGACTTCAGTGGAGGAAGTAACTGCACATGTGGTAGAAATAGCCAGAGAACTAGAATTAAAAGTGGAACCTAAAGATGTGAGTGAATTGCTGCAATCTTATGATAAAACTTGAAGAGATGAGGAGTTGCTTCTTCTAGATGAGAAAGTTGTTTCTTGAGATGGAATCTACTCCTGGTAAAGAAGCTGTGAAGATTGTCGAAATAACAACAAAAGGTGTAGAATACCACATCAACTTAGTAGATGAAGCAGCAGTAGGGTTTGAGAGTATTGACTCCAATTTTGAAAGAAATACTACTGTGGGTAAAATGCTGTCAAATGACATTGCATGCTCCAGAGAAATTGTTCATGAAAGGAAGAGTCAGTCAGTGTGGGAAACTTTATTGTTGTCTTATTTTAAGAAATTGCCTCAGCCACCCTGATCAGTCAGCAGCTATCTAGACCCTCCACCAGCAAAAAGATTATGACTCGCAGAAAGCTCAGATTTTTTTCAGCAATGAAGTATTTTTTAACTAAAGTATGTATACTTTTAAGACATAATGCTATTGCATACTTAATAGACTGTAGTATAGTGTAAACATAACTTTTATATGTGCTGGAAAACCAAAAAACGCATGTGGCTTGCTTTTCTGTGATATTTGCTTCATTGCACTGGCCTGGAACAGAACCCACAATATTGCTGAGATATGCCTGTATTTACATAATGCTTCCTAAGACCCAGGCACTGTTCTACGTGATTTATTTAAATTCATTTAAGAGGACGTTCATGAGACAGTAGCAAAGTTTATCACTGGAGGGCTTCCACTTGGAAAGGCCCAACACCACAACATTTAATAGCATCAGTAACCGTTGTAATAGTAGCTGCTATATTTTAAGGTTAAAAAACTTTTTTAAACATACATTGTCTTTTTTTCCTCCCAGTTTTGTTGAGGTACAATTTACATACCATAAATTTTAGCCATTGTAAATGCACAGTTCAATGATTTCGGTAAATTTTTAGAGTTATGCAGCTATCACTGCAGTTCAGTTTTAGAACCTTTCCATCACTCCAAAAAGTTACCTTGTGCTTGTTTGTAGTTAATCCCTGTTCCCACCCTTAGCCATAGGCAATCACTGATCTTTCTTTCTCTATAAATTTACCTTTTTTGAAAATTTCATATGAAGGGAATCATACAATATGTTGTCTTTTGCATCTGGGTTCTTTACTTAGCATAATCTTTTTGAGGTTCATTCATGTTGTAGTATGTATTGGTAGTTCATTCCTTTTAATTGTTGAGTAGTATTCTGTTGTGTTGATATACTACATTTTGTCATGTATTCACAAGTTGATAGACATTTGGATTGTTTCCATTTTGTGTTATTATGAGTAATGCTATTATGAACATTCATGTGTGTGTTTTGTGTGAATATATGTTTTCATTTTTGTTGGGTAAATTCTTAGGTGCAGTGGACTGAATATTTATGTCTGCCCACAGTTCACATGTTGAAATTCTAATCCCCAAATGTGGTAGCATTTGGAGGTTGGACCTCTGGGAGGTGATCAATTCTAGTAGTTTTTCTGTATGGATTCCTTGGGATTTTTAACATGCAGGATAATGTCATCTGTGAATAAAGACAGTTTTAATTCTTCCTTTCCAATCTGGATGCCTTTAATTAATTAGATGATGATGACGATTAGAATTTTTAATATTATCCTTTTGCCTTATTGCACTAGCTAGAACCTCCAGTACAGCGTTGTATAGAAGTGGCAAAAGCAGGCATTCTTGCCCTGTTCCCAATCCTAGGAGGAAAGCATTCAGTCTCTTACCATTTATGTATTATGGTTACTATAGGTTTTTAAAAAAACTGATAGATGCCCTTTATCAGGTTGAAGAAATTCCCTTATTTTCCCAGTTTATTGAGAGTTTTTATCTTATCTTTTGGGATGATCAGTGGTTTTGTCCTTTATTCTATCAATATGATGTATTGCATTAATTAATTTTGGATGTTACACCAACCTTGCATTCCTGAAGTAAATCCCCACTTGGTTATCCTATATAATATTTTTTATATGTTGGTAGGTAGGGTTTACTAATATTTTGTTAAGAATTAAAATTTTCTTCCCTTGTGGTGTTTTTGGTCTCATAGAATGAGTTGGGAAGTGTCTCTTTCTCCTATTTTCTGAAAGATTTTGCAAAGGGTTCATATTATTTCTTCTTTAAATATTTAATAGGATTCACCTGTGAAATCATCTGGGCTTGTGCTTTTTTTTGTGGGAAGATTTTAAGTTATGAAATAAGTTTCTTATTATCGACCTATTCATATCATCTATTTCTTCTTGAGTCAGTTTTGGTAATTTATGTCTTTCTATAGATTTCCATTTTATCTAAGCTGTCTAATTTGTTGGCATAAAGTTGTTCTTTAGGATTGATAATTGTGTCCCTTCTTTCATTCATCATTTTGTAATATTCATCTCCTTTCTCTCTCTTTCATTTTTTCTCTCTCCCTCATCAATCTAGTCAAGGGTTTGTCATTTTTTTGATCTTTAGAAAGAACCAACTTTTTGTTTCTTGTTTTCTCTAGAGTTTTTCTGTTTTCTGTTTAGTTGATTTCTACTCAACTCTTTTTGATTTACTTTCCTCTGATTGCTTTGGTTTTTAGTTTGTTCTTCTGTTTCTTGTTTCTTAAGGTGAAGATTAGGTTATTTGTTTGAGATCCTTCTTTTCTGATACAGGCATTTAAAGCTATACATTTTCCTCTAAGCATTGCTTTAGCTGTATCCCACATATTTTTAAAAAATTAATTAAGTTATTTAATTTTGGCTGCATTGGGTGTTCGTTGCTGCACGCAGGCTTTCTCTAGTTGCAGTGAGCAGGGGCTACTCTTAGTTGTGGTGCACGGGTTTCTCAGTGAGGTGGCTTCTCTTGTTGTGGAGCATGGGCTCTAGGCATGTGGGCTTCAGTAGTTGTGGCATGAGGGCTCAGTAGTTGTGGCTCATGGGCTCTAGAGTTCAGGCTCAGTAGTTGTGGCACACGGGCTTAGTTGCTCTGTGGCATGTAGCATCTTCCAGGACCAGGGATTGAACCCATGTCCCCTGCATTGGCAGGTGGATTCTTAACCACTGCACCACCAGGGTAGTCCAGTATCTCACATATTTTGACATGCTGTGTTTTCATTTTCACTGAGTTGAAAATGTTTTCTGATTTCTTTTGTCATTTCTTTTTTGACCAGTGGGTTATTTAGAAGTGTATAATTTCTAAACATTTGGAGATTTCCCAGGTTCTTTCTGTTGTTGATTTCTACTCATAAACAGAGAACATACTTGATAGAATTTCAGACCTTTTAAATTTATTAAAACTTGTTTATGGACTAGCGTATAATCTGTCCCAGGGAATCTTCCATGTGTACTTCATTGTGCTGAGTCTATGCATTGTATATTCTGCAATCACTGGATGGAGTGTTCTATATATATCAATTAGGTGAAGTTGGTTGATTGTATTATTCAAGGCTTCTATATCCTTGCTAATATTTTGTGTAGTTTTTATCAGTTAGCAAGAATGGAGTATTTAAATTTCCAACTATAGTTATTGAATCCTCTATTTCTCCTTTCAGTTCTGTTAGTTGTTGCTTCATGTATTTTGGGGATCTGTTTTTAGGTGCATGTGCATGTATAATCGTTACATCTTCCTGATGTATTGACCCTTTTATCATTTTGGAATGTTCCTCCTTATCTCTGATAATAATGCTTGTGTTAAAGTCTATTTTGTCTCTTATTAACTTGGCCACTCCAGCTTTCTTACGGTTATTGTTTGCATGGTACAGCTCATCCCATTTTACTTTTAACCAATTTGTGTCTTTGAATCTAATGTGTGTCATTTATTGACAACACATAGTTTGGATCTTGCTTTTTATCCATCTGGCAATTCCTGCCTTTGTTTAGGATGTTTATACTATTCATATAATTGATTGATATGGTTGGATTTACGTTTACCATTTTGCTATTTGTTTTCTGTATGTCTTCTGTCTTTTTTTGTACCTGTGTTCTTCTGTGATTGCCTTCTTTTTATGTTAAGTAAAAATATTTTAGTGTAGCATTTCAATTCTGTTGATATTTTTACTGTATTTTTTGAGTTATTTTCTTAGTGGTTGCTCTAGGGCTTACAGTATGCACATCAACTTATCACTATCTACTTCAGATTAATAGGAACTTAATTCCTGTAAAATCAAACTTTGCTCCAGTGAAGCTGCATTCTCTTTCCCTCCTTTTGTGCTACTCTTGCCATATTAATTATATGTATATATGTTCTAATTCCAACAATACAATGTTATCATTTTGCTTCATACAATTTTATGTTTTTTAAGTTAAGGAAAGAAATGAGAAAAAATTTTATATATTTTATATTAACACATCTTTAATATGGTGCTCTTCATTTCTTCCTGTGGATTCAGATTAGCATCTGACATGATTTCCTTTTAGCCTGAAGGACTTCTTTTAGTATTTCTTACTTACATGGCTAGTCTGAACGATGAGTTTCTGTGTTGTTATTTATCTGGCAATGCTTTATCTTGTTTTCACTTTTGCTAGATATTTTTCTTTCACTGCTTTCAAGATTTTCTCTTTCTCTTTGAAGAGTTTGATTATGCTTTGTCTAGTTATAGAATTCCTAGTATTTATCCTTCCTGGTGTCCGTTGAGCTTCTTGCATGTGTAGATTGATGTTTTTCATCAAGTTTAGGAAATTTTCAGTCATTATTCCTACAAATAGCTTTTCTTCTATCTCCCCTTGCCTACTCCTTCTGAGACTTTCATTACATGTATATGGTATATTTGATGTTGTCCCACAGGTCCCTGAGACTCTGGTTCATTTTTCCATAATATTTTCTGTCTATTCTTCAGATGGGATAATTTCAGTTTCTTTATATCCAAGTTCACTGATTCTGTCTTTTGCCATCTTGAATCTTATGTTGAGCCCCTCTAGTACCTTTTCATTTCAGTTATTGAACTCTTCAACAACAGAATTTTCATTTGGTTCTTAACATTTTTTTTATCTTTATTAAAAATCTTTATTTGTTGATTCATTCTTATCACATTTTCTTATAATTCTTTAAACATGCTTTCATTTAGTTCTTTGGACATATTTATTATATGCTTTGAATTTTTTGTCTGCTAAATCCAACATCTGGGTACATTAAAAAATAGTTTCTATTAACTGCTACATTTCCTTTGTATGGGTCACACTTTTCTGTTTCTTTGCATGTCTCATGATTTTTGTTGAAAACAACATTTTGATAATATATTGTAACAACTCTGGTTTCTGATATTTTCCCCCAATTGTTGTTGTTTCTATTTATTTGTTCTTTTCTTTGTTTAGTAGTTGCCTGGAGTAAATCTGTGAAATCTGTCTCGTCTCCAGTGTGTGGCCTCTGATGTCTTTGCTCAGTATATATTCTTTTAATTTAATTTTTTAATTTTTAAGCTTGGATCACTAGAGGTTGCCCCTCTGTCTGTGTAGCATAGTGGGCAAGTCACATGTGTTTTAGATCTTGGTTTCTTACTTAAAATGGGAATAACATAGTACTCAACTCATAAGGTTCTCGGGTGGTTTGAATTACCTAATCAGTGTAAAGTACTCAGCACAGTGACTTGTATATAGTAAGTGCTCAATGGATGTGAGCATAATTATTGCTGACTGTTATTGTGTGAGGAAAGTAAGGGTCGGAGATGAAGTGACTCAAGATTACACATCTGGTGAGAGCTAGAGCAGAACTTGAACTCAGGTCAGTCTGATGCTGTTTTTGCAGGCTGCACCTCCTGGCTCTGAGGTGTCTCCGTCAAGTTAAGTCACAAAATGTTTGAGTAAGCACTTGATGGAGTAAAAGGATTGGAAGAAATTCTGACCCTCCAACCCCAAGATTCTGTGGTTCTGAGATAGTGCACTATGGACAGAAATGGGAGCAAGCAGGTTTGGATGTTGAACCTTGAGCTGGATAGGCCTCTATGATCACCCAGTGCTGGCTGGTGATTGGGGCCTCAGACTCCTGAGGGTCTAAGGTTGGAAAGACCACGTGCACCCGGGAGGCATCTTTGGCCCTTAGTCTGGAAAGTGCCTGGCAGAGCTCACCTCACTGGAGCCTTTGCAGGAATCTGGATTTCTGGAGAGTTCTCTGGGGCCAGCATACCTTACCTCACTGCCTGCCCAGCTTAGGAAATGAGAGGAAACTGCAGAAGAAAGTTTGCAGATCAGATATAGCAGTTGCTGGAATGCACGTCCCTGTGGTCCTGCCGCCCCACAGTCTTCTCCAGCCAGCACAGAGGATTGTTTGAGTCTCGCTTCCTGGATTTCCTTCCCCAGAGAGTAAAGGGCAAGTCCTACATTTGTGACTAGCTAGCTAGAGACTGTTTCCATTAACTATACCTTTGGGAGGTATGCTAATTTAATTCTGTCCTTTAGACGTTTTTCCTGTCTAGAGGTGGTATCTCTGGAATCGAACCTTTCCTAAGGACAGGGGTTTATTCTTACATCTAAATTTAGAGCCAAGGAAACTAGTTGAGGCGTTAGTTGAACTCACGTCCTTTGGTTGCATTTAATATCACAGTGAATTTCTTTAGTATGGCCTTTGTCAGAGAGAAAGAATTTGCCCTTTCTTTTTTTAATTGGGGGGTAAAAGGTTGACAATAAACAAGGACGTATCTTTGAAGTGTTTAGTGAGATAGGGAAGTTTTAAATATTTCCTGGCATTCATCTAATTTACAAGTACACAGCTTTGTTAATCATGTCCAGGCATGTCCTTAGCCTCAAGTCTTGCCATAATATTAAGAGTGTGTTCACTGGAATGCAGCCTGCATCATTCACTTCCGGCTACAAATGAAAAGTTCCAGGCAACTGGGATTCTACTTCAGTTTGCATGCGATGCAATTACAATCTCAGAAGCTTAGTGGAATAGTTTCCAGAGGCGGAATCCCATTTCTTTCTCCTTCTATATGCCGCAGCTCTTGAGTTAAGTCACACCAGTAAATATTAGGTCAAGATATTGGGGGAGATTGCCTCTCTGACTGATTGACTGTCTTCTTATGGTTCCTCACAGTGCTACATAGATAATTTGAAATTTCCTGAAAAAATTGGATGGGGTAATGCCTGTGGAGAAGATATCGAAAGAAGGAACACAGTAGAGGAATTTGGGGGAATCAGAAGCAAATCTTCAGCCAATATTGCCAGTAAGCGGACTCAGGTAGATGGAGGAGCTGTCACCAGACTTCATTCCCTCATTCATTCAGCAAAGATTTATTGAATTCCAGCTGTGAGCCAAATCCTGCCCTAAGTGCTAGGGATACAGGGTTTAGAAAAACAGATGTGACCTCTGTCCTCATGGAGCGCACAGTGCAGATAGACATTAATCAGATAATTGAGCAGGTGGTTAATTAGATGCAGTTGTGAGAAGGGCAGGAGGGGAGCTGCAGGTGCTGTGTTAGTGGGGATTTGGGGTTTGTGTGTGTGGGGTGCTAGAAAGGCTTCCTTGAGAGGGTGACATTTAAGGTGAGACTGACGGATGGGTGGGATTTAGCTGGGCCAGAAAGCAGAGCAGGAGGGGTACAGCCTGAGAGTATAGGGGAAATAGAGTCTTTGGGGATGGAAGGTGTTTGATGTGCCCTAAACACGGAGGCCTAACCAGTGTTGCTGGAGCCCAGGGCACTGCAGACTAGAGGGGTGAGTGGGGCCGGGCCATGCAGGATTGAGAGCTGGGGACTTTATCCTGTGGACAGTGGAATTTGTGACCATTGATGGAGTTTTCAGCAAGGGAGAAACATGGTTTGCATTTTCAACTAGTGACTTAAGTGCTTTTTCATGCATTCTTCTGTGGGATGGACTGGAGAGTGGCCTGGATTTGAAGATCCCCATGGAGCACATCAAAGCCCAAAGAAGAGTTCTGTTTGTAGCATGTGGTCAAGGAGCCAGCTTTGGAAGGTTTTGAAGAGGAGGATGACATAGTCTGGGGATCAGCTCTGCGGTGGCTTTCAAGTTCAGGGAAACAAACATAGTATGTACCAGAAGGCGCTGAAGAAGCCAGTCCAGGCATTTAGGAGGGAAGTGGCTTGGAATTTTTAAGTAAGGGGGGAGTTTAGCCCTCAGGGCAGGTGTCAGGGATGGTGGAACTGGAAAAGTTCTATAGTCTGAAGTCTTCAGATGCTAAGGGAGGAGAAGGCCTTCATAGGAAAATAAAGAGGTTACAGATCTGAGTGAAAGTGACTGAGGAGAGGAGAGAAGAGGGGCTGGAGTGGCTTCTGGGCTTGTTGTGAAAGGAGAGGTGGGTATCCAGGTGCAGAGTAGGGACATGAGCCCCCTGTGAGAGGAATAAGAGTCAGGGTTCATTTTCAACATTCAGGAGGGCCCTGAAAGAAGATAGTGAAGCCACTGTCCCCACTGTGTCCCTCAGCATCCAGTGGGCAGGTCGACCTGCCTCTCCGGCCAGGTCAGCCTATCCCGGTAACTCCACGACCTCAGAGCGGAGGGCTAGAGTCATTTGTGCCACAGCTCTAAAGTCAGAAAGCTGCTTTTTATAAATTAGCACAAATTGACCTCATTACCCGTGGTCATTAAGGAACTTCAGAGATCAAAGTGAAAAAACAAAAACAGATCAAAAACTCCTCCAGACCACAGCTTTCCTCCGGAAGCAGGACCCAAACAAAGATACCAGTGGCTGGCTTTCTGCTCAGGTGTGTCTCTCCTCCCGGTGCTGGTTCTGGGGAAGGTCCCTTCCAGGCTGTTATTCCTCCCAGTTCCCTGTAGGTATGCTTACAGTTTCGTGTTCTACTAGTCACATTAGCATGATGGAACATTCCCCACCCAAGCTGCTTTTTCCATTCTTTAGTCTTCTAAGTTCTGACACCATGAGCTTTCCAAAACCCGGCTTATTCTGTATTTCTCAGAACAGTCTTTCTTCTCAATACTCCAGGACTCCCCATCCTTTCATTCCTTTCTCCCCTTTTTTCTTTCCTTTTCCCTCCTCTCTTCTTTTTCTTTAACTGGAGTGAGGTCATTTGCGGAGCTGTTGCAGCTTTGTGGAAGGGTAGCCAGAAGGGACACCAAGCCTTCCTTGCTACGACTTCTGATGTGTACAGCCTGTAAAGTGAGCCAAAGAAAATACCCAGCATTTGAGAAAATGAAACTGAAGGGATTGTGTAAGATACCGGACTATATAAAACTCTTCTTTTTAATGTAGTCCATTTTCTTGGTGAAGATAAGAGTGATTTGACATGAGGGGGAACTTCAGATTTTTCCCTTAACTGAATTATAGACACTTCCTTCGGGATTGGTAATTTCCCCAGAATATTTTCTCAGCCCACAGCAACTGTGCTAATTTGAATATTGGAAATTTTACAAGCTGTGTGGGAGTTGGAGGGGTTGTGTTGATTGTCCAGTGAGACCTGAAGAGGGAATGACCTTGTTTCTGGGTAAACAGACCTGAATCAGATAGACTCATGAGGTGTCTTGGGGGGAGGGGTTCTTCTGAATCATTTTGAGGATTTTCTTTTTTTTTTTAACATCTTTACTGGAGTATAATTGCTTTACAATGGTGTGCCAGTCTCGGCTGCACAGCAAAGTGAACCAGCCTTATGCATACGTATATCCTTATATCCCTTCCCTCTTGCGTCTCCCTCCCACCTTCTCTATCCCACCCCTCTAACTGATCTCCCTGTGCTATGCAGCTGCTTCCCACTAGCTATCTATTTCACATTTGGTAGTGTATATATGTCAGTGTTACTCTCTCACTTCGTCCCAGTTTACCCTGCCCCCGCCCCATGTACTAAAGTCCATTCTCTACGTCTGTGTCGTTATTCCTGTACTGCTCCTAGGTTCATCAGAAACATTTTTTTTTTTTAGATTCCATATATATGTGTTAGCATACGGTATTTGTTTTTCTCTTTCTGACTTA
The DNA here is from genome assembly GCF_008692025.1 of Phocoena sinus. Taxonomy (NCBI): domain Eukaryota; kingdom Metazoa; phylum Chordata; class Mammalia; order Artiodactyla; family Phocoenidae; genus Phocoena; species Phocoena sinus. Next base: position 71,209,067 of record NC_045766.1, on the reverse strand, counting down.
CTTCACTCTATATGACAGACTCTAGATCTGTCCACCTCACTACAAATAACTCAATTTCGTTTCATTTTTTGGCTGAATAATATTCCATTGTATATATGTGCCACATCTTCTTTATCCATTCATCTGTCGATGGACACTTAGGTTGCTTCCATGTCCTGGCTATTGTAAATAGTCCTGCAATGAACACTGTGGTGTATGTCTCTTTTTGAATTATAGTTTTCTCAGGGTATATGCCCAGTAGTGGGATTGCTGGGTCATATGGTAATTCTATTTTTACTTCTTTAAGCAACCTCCATACTGTTCTTCCTAGTGGCTGTATCAATTTACATTCCCACCAACAGTGCAAGAGGGTTCCCTTTTCTTCACACCCTCTCCAGCATTTATAGTTTGTAGATTTTTTTTTTTTTTTTTTTTTTTTAGCCGTACGTGGGCCTCTCACTGTTGTGGCCTCTTCCGTTGCGGAGCATAGACTCCGGACGCGCAGGCTTAGTGGCCATGGCTCAAGGGCCCAGCTACTCCACGGCATGTGGGATCTTCCCGGACTGGAGCACAAACCCGTGTCCCCTGCATCGGCAGGCGGACTCTCAACCACTGTGCCACCAGGAAAGCCCTATTGTTTGTAGATTTTTTGATGATGGCCATTCTGACCCGTGTGAGGTGATATCTCATTGTACTTTTGATTTGCATTTCTCTAATGATTAGTGATGCTGAGCATCCTTTCATGTGTTTGTTGGCAATCTGTATATCTTCTTTGGAAAAATGTCTATTTAGGTCTTCTGACCATTTTTGGGTTGGGTTGTTTGGCTTTTTCATATTGAGATGCATGAGCTGCTTGTAAGTTTTGGAGATTAATCCTTTGTCAGTTGTTTAGTTGGCAAATATTTTCTCCCATTCTGAGGGTTGTCTTTTGGTCTTGTTTATGGTTTCCTTTGCTGTGCTAAAGCTTTTAAGTTTCATTAGGTCCCATTTGTTTATTTTTGTTTTAATGTCCATTTCTCTAGGAGGTGGGTCAAAAAAGGATCTTGCTGTGATTTATGTCATTGAGTGTTCTGCCTATGTTTTCCTCTAAGAGTTTTATTGTGTCTGGCCTTACGTTTAGGTCTTTAATCCATTTTGAGTTTATTTTTGTGTATGGTATTAGGAAGTGTTCTAATTTCATTCTTTTACATGTAGCTGTCCAGTTTTCCCAACACCACTTATTGAAGAGCCTGTCTTTCCTCCATTGAATACTCTTGCCTCCTTTATCAAAGGTAAGGTGACCATGTGTGCATGGGTTTATTTCTGGGCTTTCTATCCTGTTCCATTGATCTGTATTTCTGTTTGTGTGCCAGTACCATACTGTCTTGATTCCTGTAGCTTTGTAGTATAGTCTGAAGTCAGGCAGCCTGATTCCTCCAGCTCCGTTTTTCTTTCTCAAGATTACTTTGGCTATTTGGGGTCTTTTGTGTTTCCATACAAATTGTGAAATTTTTTGTTCTAGTTCTGTGAAAAATGCCATTGGTATTTTGATAGGGATTTCACTGAATCTGTAGATTGCTTTGGGTAGTAGAGTCATTTTCACAATGTTGATTCTTCCAATCCAAGAACATGGTGTATCTCTTGATCTATTTGTATCATCTTTAAATTCTTTCATCAGCATCTTATGGTTTTCTGCATACAGGTCTTTTGTCTCCTGAGGTAGGTTTATTCCTAGGTATTTTATTCTTTTTGTTGTAATGATAAATGGGAGTGTTTCCTTAATTTCTCTTTCAGATTTTTCATCATTAGTGTATAGGAATGCAAGAGATTTCTGTGCATTAATTTTGTATCCTGCTACTCTACCAAATTCATTGATTAGCTCTAGTAGTTTTCTGGTAGCATCTTTAGGATTCTCTATGTATAGTATCCTGTCATCTGCAAACAATGACAGTTTTACTTCTTTTTTGATTTGGAGTCCTTTAATTTCTTTTTCTTCTCTGATTGCTGTGGCTAAAACTTCCAAAACTATGTTGAATAATAGTGGTGAGAGTGGGCAACCTTGTCTTGTTCCTGATCTAAGAGGAAATGGTTTCAGTTTTTCACCATTGAGAACGATGTTGGCTGTGGGTTTGTCTAATATGGCCTTTATTATGTTGAGGTAAGTTCCCTCTGTGCCTACCTTCTGGAGAGCTTTTATCGTAAATGGGTGTTGAATTTTGTCAGAAGCATTTTCTGCAACTATTGAGAGGATCATATGGTTTTTTTCCTTCAGTTTGTTAATATGGTATATCACATTGATTGATTTGCATATATTGAAGAATCCTTTCATTCCTGGGATAAACCCCACTTGGTCATGGTGTATGATCCTTTCAATGTGCTGTTGGATTTTGTTTGCTAGTATTTTGTTGAGAATTTTTGCATCTGTGTTCATCAGAGATATTGGCCTGTAGTTTTCTTTTTTTGTGACATCTCTGTCTGGTTTTGGTATCAGGGTGATGGTGGTCTCGTAGAATGAGTTTGGGAGTGTTCCTCCCTATGCTATATTTTGGAAGAGTTTGAGAAGGATAGGTGTTAGCTCTTCTCTAAATGTTTGATAGAATTTGCCTGTGAAGCCATCTGGTCTCGGACTTCTGTTTGTTGGAAGATTTTTAATCACAGTTTCAATTTCAGTGCTTGTGATTGGTCTGTTTATATTTTCTATTTTTTCCTGGTTCAGTCTGGGAAGGTTGTGCTTTTCTAAGAATTTGTCTTTTTCTTCCAGGTTGTCCATTTTATTGGCATAGTTGCTTGTGGTAATCTCTCATGAGCCTTTGTATTTCTGCAGTGTCAGTTGTTACTTCTCCTTTTTAATTCTGTTGATTTGAGTCTTGTCCCTTTTTTTCTTCATGAGTCTGGCTAATGGTTTATCCATTTTTTTTATCTTCTCCAAGAACCAGCTTTTAGTTTTATTGATCTTTGCTATTCTTTCCTTCATTTCTTTTTCATTTATTTCTGATTTGATCTTTATGATTTCTTTCCTTCTGCTAACTTCAGGTTTTTTCTCTTCTTTCTCTAATTGCTTTAGGTGTAAGGTTAGGTTGTTTATTTGAGATGTTTCTTGTTTCTTGAGGTAGGATTGTATTGCTGTAAACTTCCCTCTTAGAACTGCTTTTGCTGCATCCCATAGGTTTTGGGTCATTGTGTTTTCATTGTCATTTGTTTCTGGGTATTTTCTGATTTCCTCTTTGATTTCTTCAGTGATCTCTTGGTTATTTAGTAGTGTATTGTTTAGCCTCCATGTGTTTGTATTTTTTACAGGTTTTTCCTGTAATTGATATCTCATAGTGTTGTGGTCAGAAAAGATACTTGATATGATTTCAATTTTCTCAAATTTACCAAGGCTAGATTTGTGACACAAGATATGGTCTATCCGGGAGAATATTCCATGAGCACTTGAGAAGAAAGTGTATTCTCTTGTTTTTGGTTGGAATGTCCTATAAATATCAGTTAAGTCTATCTTGTTTAATGTGTCATTTAAAGCTTGTGTTTCCTTATTTATTTTCATTTTGGATGATCTGTCCATTGGTGAAAGTGGGGTGTTAAAGTCCCCTACTGTTAGTGTGTTACTGTTTATTTCCTCTTTTATGGCTGTTAGCATTTGCCTTATGTACTGAGGTGCTCCTGTTTTGGGTGCATAAATGTTTACAATTGTTATATCTTCTTCTTGGATTGATCCCTTGATCATTATGTAGTGTCCTTCTTTGTCTCTTGTAATAGTCTTTATTTTAAAGTCTGTTTTGTTTGCTATGAGGATTGCTACTCCAGCTTTCTTTTGGTTTCCATTTGCATGGAATATCTTTTTCCATCCCCTCACTTTCAGTCTGTATGTGTCCCTAGGTCTGAAGTGGGTCTCTTGTAGACAGCATATATATGGTCTTGTTTGTGTATCCATTCAGCCAGTCTTTGTCTTTTGGTGGGAGCATTTAATCCATGTACATTTAAGGTAATTATCGATATATATGTTCCTATTCCCATTTTCTTAATTGTTTGGGGTTTGTTTTTGTAGGTCTTTTCCTACTCTTGTGTTTCCTGCTTAGAGAAGTTCCTTTAGCAGTTGTTGTAAAGCTAGTTTGGTGGTGCTGAATTCTCTTAACTTTTGCTTGTCTGTAAAGGTTTTAATTTCTCCATGGAATCTGAATGAGATCCTTTCTGGGTAGAGTACTCTTGGTTGCAGGTTTTTCCCTTTCACCACTTTATATATGTCCCGCCACTCCCTGCTGGCTGCAGAGTTTCTGCTGAAAGATCAGCTGTTAACCTTATGTGGAGTCCCGTGTATGTTATTTGTTGCTTTTCCCTTGCTGCTTTCAATACTTTTTCTTTGTGTTTAATTTTTGATAGTTTGATTAGTATGTGTCTTGGTGTGTTTCTCTTTGTGTTTATCCTGTATGGTACTCTCTGCACTTCCTGTACTTGATTATTTCCTTTCCCATGTTAGGGAAGTTTTCAATGATAATCTCTTCAAATATTTTCTCAGACCCTTTCTTTTTCTCTTTTTCTTCTGAGACCCCTATAATTTGAATGTTGGTGCGTTTAATGTTATCCCAGAAGTCTCTGAGACTGTCCTCAATTCTTTCCATTCTTTTTTTCTTTATTCTGCTCCCTGGCAGTTATCTCCACCATTTTATCTTCCCGGTCACTTATCCATTCTTCTGCCTCAGTTATTCTGCTATTGCTTCCTTCTAGAGTGTTTTTCATTTCAGTTATTGTGTTGTTCATCACTGTTTGCTCTGTAGTTCCTCTAGATCCTTGTTAAATGTTTCTTGTATTTTCTCCATTCTGTTTCCAAGATTTTGGATCATCTTTACTATCATTACTGTGAATTCTTTTTCAGGTAGGTTGCCTGTTTCATCTTCATTTATTTGGTCTTGTAGGTTTTTACCTTGCTCCTTCGTCTGTATCATAGTTTTTTGTTGTTTCTTTTTTTTTTTTTTTTTTTTTGATGGATTGTGCTGTATTCCTGTCTTACTGGTTGCTTGGCCTGAGACATCCAGCACTGGAGATTGCAGGCAGTTGGACGGAGCCGGGTCTTGGTGCTGAGAGGAGGGCCTCCGGGAGGTCTCACTCCGATTAATATTATTCCCAAGGTTCCATGGTTGTGTGTTAGTCCAGCAGTTTGGACTCGGAGCTCCTACCACAGGAGCTTGGGCCTGACCTCTGGCCTGGGAACCAAGATCCCGCAAGCTGTGATTGCTTCCCTTGAACTAGTGGTTCCTCAGCTCTTCCCAGCTTGGAGGCTCCAGAGGGAAAAGACACATTCACTGAGGGTCCCCACCAATGGAGGGGTGGGGATGGGCAGGTGGGGTGCGCTGGGATGGTGGAGAGATTCTGTGGAAGTCCCCTTGAGAGAGAAGTTTCACCTTATGTGAAATGCAAGACCTTATGCTAAATGGAAGACCTTATGCTAAATGGAAGAAGCTGCTCACAAAAGTCCACATATCATATGATCCAACTTGTGAGAATGCAGAGCAGGGAAGTCTTTTTTCCCCTTCTCTTTTCCTTTGTGCTTAGTCTGGTGTCACTTGCTCAAAGGGTGCCTCAAGCAGAGGCCTCACACCCGGCACTTCAGACAGAGTCCCCAGGGCCAGTGGCTGCACCTGACACCTCAGCTTGGTGGGCCGTGTGCACACGCTGCACACGACACTCATCCAAGATCGAGGATTTTGTTAAACTTCCAGAATTAGGAGGCCATTTCTTTCTTTTTTTTTTTTACATCTTTATTGGAGTATAATTGCTTTACAATGGTGTGTTAGTTTCTGCTTTATTCACAAAGTGAATCAGTTATACATATACATGTGTTCCCATACCTCTTCCCTCTTGCGTCTCCCTCCCTCCCACCTTCCCTATCCCACCCCTCCAGGCGGTCACAAAGCACTGAGCTGATCTCCCTGTGCTATGCGGCTGCTTCCCACTAGCTCTCTACCTTACGTTTTAGGAGGCCATTTCTTTTAAGCTGGTCTGGGGATATGGTGATAGCCACTGAGGGGAGCTGGGATTTCAGTCGTGTTTTCAGTTTAAAGGCAAAGACAGGGAAGATGGCTGCTGTTCTGTTAGCCCCTTGTTATGATCAAGTGGCATTTGACAGTTTGAAATACAAAAGGAAATCAGCTGAAGTGTGGAGGGCTCCACATGCTGTGTTAACAACCAGTCTGCATTCTACACCTAGCATTTCTTGGAAGGTGTTATCTGAAAAACTCGTGTAGTGTCATTGTGGGAATGAAGCAATCACCAAGCTTGTCCTTTGCTCCTTTGCACTGAATTAACTCACTGTTAATAAAAGATGGGGTTCTCCATAGGTGGCCTCGGTGCAGGGCTCATCTGTGTATCTTGCTCTGACTGGTGGACCTCACAGGGCCATCATAAAGATTAAATGCATTTATATATGCCAGGTAGTGTTGCACAAATTCGGCCATTAATTTTTATCTTTGTTTTTTTCCTTCTCCCCCTCTCCAGATAATAAACTCAGCCTGTCTTCTAACAGAGGATTTTTATTCCAGAATGTAGGATGGTGCTTCTCTCTTAAAATGAGATGCCTCACAGATGACCTAGGTCCACCAAGTGGGTCACGGAACTCCTCGACTCTGGGAAGTCTCAGGCCTTCAACCTTTTTCTGGCTATTCAACCCTCACACTAGTTCCCTTCAGCTCTTGGGGTTTTGAGGGCTGGAATCTGAATTGCTTCCAAATTACCCCTTTCCTGTGGACTGAGGTAACAATTGGGTTTTGGGCAATTTCACTTCCTTCTTGTTCACAAACACAGCAGAGTCCTGATCCCCGTGTGGAGAGGCCTGAGGCCTCTGGATTCCTGGAAATGACTTGACCTTCTTCTGTGGCTACAACAGTTGAAAACTGGTTTCTCAGAGAGCCCCCGAGCAGGCCAATCCCAGTCGGAATCCAAGAGTTCAGTGGGAGGCAGACAGTAGGGGGAACAGAGTGATGAGTTTAGCGTTCCTAAACCTGAACCTCAGCCTAGCTTGGCTGCCCGCTGGTTGTGTGAACGTCTTCATTTATTTATCATGCCTGAGCCTCGGTTTCTTTATTTGTAAATGAGGAGGATCATATGTACCTCACAGGGTTTTATAGAAAATAAAGGAGATGAAGTAAATGAAAACATGATGTAAGCTTTAGTAACATAGTTAATTTTTTCTACTTGTTCTCTAGGTTGGGAAGTTCTTTTATCCTCAGTACATGCTTTAGCACCAAGCACGCTAGAAATTCGCAGTAGAGCTTTTTGTGTTTATGGAGCTGTTTTGGCAGCCCCAACTTAATGGTTTAAATTCTGACCTTCTATAGGGAGGTAGTTATTATTGCTGGGAGAAAAAAAAATAGATTTCACATAAAAGGATGAAAAATGTAAGGCCTTTTGTTCTTTTTTTAAATTTCCTTCCTTCCACCAAGACTTTTCATATTATCTTCACCTCTTCATGGTGAAAGCAGACCATGGCTTATTGCTAGGTTTCCAGGAGGAGGAAGGAGAATGAAACACCAGCAGGATGGTTTTCTCCTCTGCAGAGCTGTTTACAAGTTTTGGCCTTGGGAGTGACACACTCTGCTCATCTAGTGGGTCTGGCTCTCTGGCCTGAGGCTTGACCACTTGCATACAGGGCTGACTGATTTATTTGGAGAGTGATTTGAGACTTAGAACTTTTAGAATGAAGATGCTGCGTTCCAGTCCCTTGTAGAGTGACAGCTACTCTTATTGCTTTGATAGATAAACAGGTTGCTTTATGTAGTTGTCATTATCAGGTAACAGCGGCGGCAGCAGCAGCAGCAAGAGCTGACATTAACTGAGCGATTACCAGCTGCTAGCCACTGCTCTAAGTGCTTTATGGGTGCTCACCCCTAATCCACACAGCCACCATGTGAGATCAGAAAGCAGGTACTGTAGTCTTCCCATCTTAAACATGAAAAAGTCCAGCACGGAGAGATTAGGTGACTTGCCCATGAGCACATACCTGGTTTAGTGGCTGGCACAGTATTTGGGAACATGATAACTAAGAATCAGGGGATTTGGATTAATTACTTAACGTGCTCTTCACAGTGTCTGGCACGAGGCGGGACCTCAGCATATGGCAGTTTTTAGTCATGCCGGTCTGGAATTGGCCTGGAGAAGTGGGGTGTCCCTTGAGATAGAAAGTGTAGTAGCTCATTTCACTGGAGATCTTGGGGGACCAGGGCCATGAAGAAAAATACTGCAGCTCATTTGGAACTAACTTCAGAATTTAGCCTGAGAGCTTAACCATTGTCTGTGAGTTAATTATTACAATTCATTCACCTCGCCCTCATATTTCCAATGTAGAGCACATTGCGTAGGGATATGACCTGTGGAGGAAAACTTCAATGGTTCAAACCCTATCTTTGCCGGATACCGCCTGTGGGCACATAACCACTCCAGGCCCAGATTTCCTCCTTTGCGAAGGGAGGATAATAATAATATACTTATCTCCAGGGTTGTTGTGGCAACCAAATGAGTGTATATAACAGGAAGACTTTAAAACAGTATCTGGCACATGGTAGGCATACAAACAATGATAATGTACTATTATCGTTGATATCTATTACCATCTTCTTACTTAATCCCTTGCCTTATTCCTCAGAGCATTTGAGGTGCTCACTAAAATAACAAAGTTAAAACGGTAAAAGCAAATAGAGATCCAGGGCCAGGGAGTAAATATATAGAAAATGAAAGCTTAGGTCCCATAGAAAAAGATGTAAAGACATGCATAGCTGCAGAAGCAGCTCTTCAGCCTGGTGGCCAGTGCGAAGAGGGAAATTGTTTTCATTCACATAGATGTCCTCTTCAGAGAGGAGGAAGCAGAGCTTTACCAAGCATTGACTTCTGAAATAAATGAACGCTTTTATGTCTTTTATTAGAGAAAATGGACCCTAAGTTCTAAACACCTGGCCCATTTCTGTTCACTGCCCATCGGACACATGGGAAACCTTCACCCCAAGTCATTTGTCTAAACTTAATTCTTTGGAGTCAACTGGGCATTTTATATTTTGGTTTGTGGTCAACCCTCATTAGCCAAGCGGGGATGAACCATGTCACTTGCTTTTTTCTTGCAGCTAAAGGTCTTATACCACTTTGTCTTTGAAAACCTCTTATGAACAAAATCCTGTGATAGCAGTAGAGTTCTTGTGGTTTCTCCTAAGGAGTGCCGGTACTGCTGTTGCTCTTGGAGAGCAGATGTGCCATTGTGGGGTGTAGGAGCAGCGGATGCCTTTCTAATCTGCCTTTGGTGTGTGTGGAGCCGGGAGGCGGGGGTGGCCTTGAGCTTGGTCGCGTTTGCAGTGGCGCTGGCTGCTCCGGCCACCACTGCCGCCTGGTCCTCTTGGCCAGATGGGGCCACATCATGCTCTGGGGGGGCCACTGGGACTGTCCCCAGAGGCTGACCCTTATCTGTTTGTTTGCTTGTTTCCAAGGGCTACAGAGCCAGGAAGAGGAATACAGCCCCCATAGAAAGAAAAAGGAAGAGGAAGTTGTTCAAAAGGGAATGATGAAATGCGAAAAGCAACAGGAAATGGCTTGGGAATCAGGGGAGGCATCAGGCAAAGGAAATAAGTTTTGAGGACCAGGCGGGCCAGAGGAATAAATCATCCCCAAACCTTTGAGACTCCTTCCTTGTTGGCCCTGACCAGCCAGGTCTCCAGGATGGAAGTGACCTCTCTGATTACTGGGGGACTGTCTGTGCCACCCCCTCCCCCAGCATCAGCGCAGATCTGGGGATCTGGAGTTACAGGAATGAATCTGCCCATCTGAGTCAAACCCTCCCAGGTGTGCTGCATGTCTACCTCCCTTCCGTGCACCTCTTCTGCTCCCCTCCTTTCTCTGCGAGGTCAAGAGTGCTTTCCCAGGGACCCCAGAGCCCCATCTCTCCATGGTGCTGCTCACCAGCAGCTCTGTCTCTCCACTTCACCCCCGTCCTGTTCTGTCCTGGCCTGGGGCTGGCCACGTGTGAGGGAGACAAAGTGGGAGGGAGGGGAAAAGAGATGCCGCGTGGGGAGCACAGCGTTCTCAGAGGTGCACACCAGTCACACAGCACGCACAGGGCTTCCCGGGGCAGAAGCCACACTTAGGAAATCATTTGGTAATCGTGGCTTGCTTTAAAATTTGTGCCACATCTTTATTACTTACTCTGAGTGAAATTTGGGAAATCACCTTTTAGTGTTTCGCTCCCAGGAAGGATGAAATTGAGCTCCCCTTTAGAAACTGCTTTCCTCTGGGTATATCAGGCTAGCTTGTTTCTGTTTCTTGGGATTGATTATCCATTTGTAACCTGATAGTGTCCACTCTGGAGTTTGTATCTCGTCACCAGTTCTCCCTACCCCCCACCTGTTTCCATGAGCGCGTGCGCGTGGGCACGCACATACACAGGCACACACACATCTCTTTAGCTTACTGATTCTTTGGCTGAAATTCAGGTTCGGTTTAAATAGGACGTGACTACAAACCAGTCCTTGAACTTCCCCATCCTTTTTCTGGTCAAACTATTGAACATTGCAGTTTTTAATGGGGATACGGGAGTAGCTACGTTGGGTCAGAGAATTTCAAGGTTGGAAAAGACTGGAAGGTTCGATTCTTTCATCATTTCTTGAATTATCCCCGTGGCATCCTGAAGCATAAGGTAGTGCAGTACAACCTGCTTGGACTCCTAATGACGGGGAACTGCCGCCGCCGGAAGGAGCCTCTTTCATCTTCAGACATGTTTTGGTTTTAGAAAGTTCTTTTTTACATTGTCCAAAACCTGCTTTTATATGTTGACGCTTATACCAACTCTTGACCTCGGTGAAGAAGCCTAGTTCCTTTCTCTTAGAAAATCAAAGGCAACTTTCAATCAGGGGAAACAGCCCCAGTTTCCTCGTGTGTTCCCCAAAGGAAGTATTTCTAGACTGCTCACAGCCCAGATGCCTGCTTCTGGGGATGCTTCAGTTGGTCTCTGACCCCCTTCAAATATGGGGTCCAGATTGGAACACAGTACTTCAGAGGTGGGTACTGTGAGAGGGACAGATGCAAACTGGAGGACAGAGCAAGGCGGTATTCTCGTATGCCTCTGTTGACGGAGCTGCACAGGGGTTCTTAGTTGATGGCTGCATCCTGCCGGAGATGCAGTGCTTGCAGACACAGCAAATCCCTGTGTATCCCCTTTTTGTGGCCACCCGCGTATACCAGAATAGAGCCCCCCCCCCAATTTGAGAGCACATAATGAGACTTCCTGGGGAGAGCAGGGCAGACTTCCCAAACTGGTCTGAGACGACTTGCAAGAGTAGGGAAAGGAGACCGGCGTGGGGTTTTTATGGTGGTTGTGGGGTGCGGTTGGGGTGAAGTTTCTGCACAGGCCAGGGATGGTGTGGTTTGAACATCCCACCAGCATCAAAGGAGGGAGCCCCCGGTCTTTCCTGTCAGCTTGCCCAGGTGTGGGGCAGAAGGGGAAGAGGAGGCATGAGGCTTGAAAGGTGTCAGCAGTGAAATATCAAAAACTGAAGTCACACGACCATTCTTTGTCTCTGCTTCCTGACCTTGAGTCTGATGGGTCTGCTTCTCTACCTTCTAACAAGTCCTTGGTGGAAATATTTAACAGAGTAAGTCTGAAGGAGTGTCCTGAATTCATGTACTTGAGGTCCTCTTGCAGTCGAGGGCGTCCTTCAGATCCTATTCCCTGGGCTGGGGATAAAAGGAGGGTGAGACACAGCACATACCATACGGACACATGAATGCCTAAATAATTCCACGAGCAGAGAGTAGAACTGTATAGACGAATACTGTCAGGGAGCAGGTATTTCTGCATGGATACGAGGGTGAGGAGTTTGGCAGGAGGACACCTGCGCCAGCCTGAGGAAGGGGCAGAGCTGCCGCGAGCAGAGACTCCTGGCTGGTTGTGCTAGTGTGAAGGCCCAGAGAGAGGATGTGGTACGTGGTCACTGATGTGCTGGAGAGGGGACATCAGCTGTGAGGGATTTGAGAGTTCCTTCCCATTGGTTCTGAGTAATTGACCATGTCCTACGTCTAGAATCACATTTTCAGCAGACACTGTAGGCATATGTTCTGTGAGGTCAGGAGTGATGCTATGGGAACAGTGACTTGCATCTTCTTACTGAGCTATTCACATTGTCAGTTTCAGCCCCCCAGACTTCTGCCTTTTGCGTGTTGAGTCCCTAGGTGGGCAAAAGGGAGGTAGCGCACGCAGGCTGTACTGCGAGATACAAACTAATGTCACTCTCCTCCACTTCTCCAGCCTCCTCAATGTCAGTGCTTCTCCAAATGTGAGGGACTGGGGAAGCCAAGGGAGCTTAATAGACGTGATAAATCAATCAGGTTATACTGGCATATCAGAGAGGTGGTGCACACTGATGGTTCACAAGCATGGATTGTTGTGTTGAAACTGAGGCCTAGAACTGGGATTCATGTTCCCAAGATCTGCTTCTCTCCTCATTTCATCCAGTTATGCTCAGATCATGGGGGTGGAGGATGAACGCAAATATCAGAGTTGTCTGGAGGGGATTTAGACAGTCTGTATAGCCCCCTTCCACCCAAGATTATGATCTGTACCCCAGAGTGGGGCAGGGGTGCCTCTTCTCCCTTCAGGTGTGTGGGCAGATGAAAGATTGTGCACGCTTACCTGGTCCATGGCTTGACCTCAGCTGCTGCCTGTACACTGAACACTGATGACTCTTGCAGTAGGAAGGCTAGGCTAGACTGGGCTGCAGTAACAAACATGCCCTGAAATCTCAGTGCCTTAATATATATTTGTTTTTTTCCCAAGAAAATTTCACTCTGGGTGTAGCCACTCTCTAGGGCAACTTCCTTTCAAGCAACAACCCAGGGATTCAGACTACTTCCATCCTGTAGCCACGCCCCCCGGAACACAGGCTTGCAAAGGGAGAGTGGATAGGATGGTGCAGTGGCTTTCACTGTTACTGTTTAGAAGTAACACCCATCACCTCTGCTCATAGTCCATCAGCCAGGTACTAGTCATACGGCCACCCAACTGCAAGGAGCCAGGAGAACAGGGTGCGGGTGAGCACTGGTAATGTTCTTACCACCATGTCCACTGGACATCTGTTTTGAAAAGTCTCAGGGGCTTCCCTGGTGGCGCAGTGGTTGAGAGTCCACCTGCTGATGCAGGGGACGCGGGTTCGTGCCCCGGTCTGGGAGGATCCCACATGCCGCGGAGCGGCTGGGCCTGTGAGCCATGGCCGCTGAGCCTGTGCGCCCGGAGCCTGTGCTCCGCAACGGGAGAGGCCACGACAGTGAGAGGCCCGCGTACCTCAAAAAAAAAAAAAAAAAAAGTCTCAGTTAGCACTGGCCCTGGAAATCCCCATCTGAATACCCATAGATACAGCAAAATCAACAGGTAACCCAGAACTGACTGTCTTCCTTTCCCCAGATTTGCCGTTTCGTATCCTGGCAAATGATAGGCTGCCTGAGCCAGAAGCAACAGACTCATCTTAGATTCCCTTCCTTCCTCCTTCCCCCTTAGATTGTCATAAAGTCTCACCAGTTCTCCCTTATACCCCGACCTCTACTTTTATTGTTTGTTTGTTTGTTTTGCGTACGCAGGCCTCTCACTGTTGCGGCCTCTCCCGTTGCGGAGCCCAGGCTCCGGACGCACAGGCTCAGGGGCCATGGCTCACGGGCCCAGCCGCTCCGAGGCATGTGGGATCTTCCCGGACCGGGGCACGAACCCGCGTCCCCTGCATCGGCAGACGGACTCTCAACCACTGCGCCACCAGGGAAGCCCCCGACCTCTACTTTTAGATATTAAATGATTTTATTTGTTTGGCAATAGGCAAAATTATATGTACAATTTTCTTTTTTTCTCTTCCAGTTTTATTGAGATATAATTGACACACAACCCTGTATAAGTTTAAGGTGTGCAGCATGATGATTTAACTTACATACATCATGAAATGCCTCATACATACGTCTTGATGGCTTCTGCCCCCTGTTCCTGTCCACAGGGCTGGGGCTCAGTCAGTGCGTACTGCATGACCATCCAGCTGTAAAAAATCTGAAATGCTTACATTCTGGTTGGTAAATTGTTACCCCCCAGTGCCCAGCGACACTGACCTGTGGGCCTCCAGGATCCTACTCCAGTCCTCCAGGCGGCTTCCTTTCCCATCGGTCAGCTTTGCCTTGTGCTCTGTCAACCTGAGGCCCCTCCTGTACCCTGTGAGGTCTTGCCAATTGTCGTCTAAGAAGGTGGGTTGAGCCTTACCTCCTGGGTGTCTTTCTCTGACTTTCCTCCCCAGCAGAATTTGCTGTCCACCTCTGTGACCCTTAGGGCCCGGCCCTGCTGGCTCTTAGGAATGACTGTTTTATAGTCGCCTCCACCAGACACTGAGCTTCTTAAGAGGGTAGCTCCCTTCCAAGTGAGTCTGGTTCTGGGAACATCTTGTATTTCCTCTTTTTCAAAACAGCAGTTGTTGAATGTGTCAAGTGCTGTGCTCGGTGCTAACATTATAAATCCTCATGGAGCATACAGTCTCCCTGGAGGGGCCGACCCTAAATAAGTAAACAATTAAATGTATAATTGCAAATGGTACAGAAGTCCTAAGAGGAGTGCCTAGAGCAAGAGAGCCCAGGCAAGTCCTTGGACTGGGTCCGTGGGGGTCCTCAGTCCAGGATCCTTCTTCTCAGCCCCTCATAGGTGAAAGGCTTATCCTTTTTTGAAGGGCTGGGGACTTGAGACAGAAATGGGGTAGGGAGAATGAGCTTTTCCTGATCGCCAGTGGCAAGGCTGTTTCCTGGCTACTCTGAAACTTGGTTTTTTTAAGTTTTTTTTTAAATTAATTTATTTTATTTTATTTATTTTTGGCTGTGTTGGGTCTTTGTTGCTGCATGTGGGCTTTCTCTAGTTGCAGTGAGCGGGCGCTACTCTTCGTTGAGGTGTGCAGGCTTCTCTTGTTGCGGAGCATGGGCTCTAGGCGTACGGGCTTCAGTAGTTGTGGCACGTGGGCTCAGTAGTTGTGGCTCGTGGGCTTAGTTGGTCCGCGGCATGTGGGATCTTCCCAGACCAGGGATTGAACCCGTGTCCCCTGCATTGGCAGGCGGATTCTTAACCACTGCACCACCAGGGAAGCCCTGAGACTTGGTTTTTAAGAAACTGACGGATGGGATCATCCACAGTCTGCATTAAAAAAAAAAAAAAAAGGATCACCAGAGCAGCATCCATGTGACTTGGGTCCTTTTTGTGCCATGGGTTTCCTGTCTTTCTGCCAAGCCAGGTGACTCTGCCCCCTGCAAAGTGAGAAAGCCAAGGGCTGTGTCAATAGCATCCCTGCAGACACAGGTTCTGTGATCTAGTCGCCGCCTGTGGAAGACACCCTGAGAGTGACACCTGGTCCCTTTCCTTCAGGGAAGGGTGGTCGTGGCCTCTGATAGACAATAAGAATGGCTCTGTGGTGGGAACTGGTGCCCCCCCTGGATGGCAAGCAGGTGCTGAGTGGGGAGGGGCAGTTCCTGCATCCTTTAAAATATGATTCCCTTTAGCCTGAGTTGTTTGACTGCTGTAGCAGGGATGGTGGGGGAAGGTAATTGGGAGAAATAGGAAGCTCACTGGATGTTTGAAAACCAGACAGGAAAATGAAAGAGCTTTGAAATGATGCTTTTAATCATTGAGAAAATAGGATCCAGTTAATACAGTACAGTTCCATGCCAGTTTTTAGGCGCATATCGAGGGCGCCCTGGGAGATGTTCTTCTGCCATGTCTCATGAAACTCAGAATGTTGTTTGGCATCAGGAGCCGCCTAGGTCGGCTGCCTCCGTGGTGTGTGTGCTGTGATGGTGGTCCTAGGGTTAGAACCCACAGGGGTCTGAGGGACCACCTAGGCCTAGCCCCTTGTTCTGCAGATGAGCAAGTGGACTCAGGGGCCACAGTGAGGCACACCACGTGTGACTGACACCTTGTGAGCGACACCGTCTTCCTAGCCTCACCAGGAAACCACAGCGTCTCATCTGTGCTGTCAGGACTACCGCCCGTGGCTCACAGGGTATGTCTAGCTCCCTGGAACCTCTGGAGGCCCCTCTTCCTTCCTTCCACCAGTGGGCCCTTTGGAGGGCAGGGCAGTGGGTGGCTCGGGCAGCTCTGGTCCTGTTCTTGCAGTTTCCCTGTCTCCAGAATCAGCCCGGAAGGGCACAGGGAGGTTTGATCAGGTGGGAAGCGGTTGACTTCAGCCTCACTGGAGAGAGCCCCCACTTTTTACTTCCCTTTGGAGCCCAGCCCTCTGTGGCCACAAGTAGCTGTGCGTGGCCCTGCCTCCTAGCTGGCCGTGCCATGCTGTGCCAGGGCTCCCCACTGGGCAGCTTGAGAGAAGTGTTTCTGTCAAGGGACTTGTGCGGTTTCTTGCCGCCCAGAGGGGAGTTTGGGGTACGCAGCCCCGGGTATAGGGACCTCAGCTTTGCTCCCCACCACCCTGGGGGGGCTCCAGTTGGCCAGTCCCAGAAAAGCTCGGGCTCACATGTCCGCAGCAGCACACCATTCTGAGCCATGGCTTCAAAGCAGAGACCTCTCGTCTTGCCTACTGCAGCTGCCTTTTAACTGTCCCCCTCCCCAGCCTGGATTGGGAGAGCCATGCAGTCTGCAGGCCTGATCCTGTCAGTCTTATGATCAGTAACTTCCTTGGTTCCCTGCCGAGATGTGGCACTGGAATCCTCCATAACGTGCCCCCAGACTGTCTTTCTGGCCTCATCTCCCCCTGTGTCCCTTTACATATCCTTTACTCCAGCCAAACTGGTTTGCTTTCTGCTTTCTCCAGAAGTCTTCTAGGCTCTCATGTCTCTGCCTTTGCTTTTCTGTAATGCCATTTCCCACATAGACAGACTCTGGTTCATATGTGTCTTTCAAAGCCTATTATGGACTGGATTGTATCCCCCCCAAATTCCTATGTTGAAGCTTAGCTTCCAGGGTGCTGGTATTTGGAGATGGGGCCTTTGGGATTTATTAGGGTTAAATGAGGTCATAAGGGTGGAGCTCTGGCCCCGCGGGATTGCTGTCCTTAGCAAAGAGGGAGCAACAGCACAGTACTGTCTCTGAGTGAGCACAGATGGAAGGCCGTGTGAGGACACAGCGGGAAGGTGGCATCTGCAAGTTGGGACGAGAGCTCTTGTCAGAAACCGAATTTGCCAGCACCTTGATCATGGACTCCGGCCTCCAGAACTGAGAGAAAACCAGTGCGGTTTAAGCCACCCAGGTTGTGCCCTTTTGTTACGGCAGCTGGAGCAGGCTAAGACGAGGCCCCGCTGAATCCCATCTCTTCTCACTGTCCCCTCACTGTCCCTGCAGCACTGCCCCTCCCTTCCTGAGCACTTATCACAGGCTTCCTGAGATTATTATTTTTGTTAGTTAATTTCCATCCCTAGCCTATCAGCAGTTTGAGGGCAGGGACCTCGTTTTGCTTATCCTAATCAGAGTGCCAGGTATTATATGTTTATTCAACTAATAATTGAATGAATGAAGTACACAGATACTCACCCCCTACTCCTTGCCAGTTGGCTGTTAGGCTGCGGAGAGTCCTTTTATGGCTGCTTTTCAGTTATTTCTGCTCTTGGTGATCACTTAACCTGATCTCTCCCAGGTATTAACACGTGGAAGGGGTAAAGGACCCACGGTGTTATTTTTCCACCCACATTATGCCTTGGTTTGCCTGAATGTGCAGCTTTCCCCAGCTCAGTTGGTGAGAGGAAAGGAATTGTTTTGGTAATAGCACAGAAGAGATCCGAGGCCAGGACCAGACCCAGCCCATAATGACAAGGAAAGAGAGCACACGTGCCCTTAAGTCTTCCTGGTATTGTCTGCTTCTAGGAATAGCCTCCAAGCCTCCGTCTTTGGACCCCAGCCTCCCAAAGGTCATGTGATGGAGAGAAGCGGCTCCCTAAGTGGGTGATGGTGGGGGGATTACATCTCTCGAGTTGAGCTGCTAGGAGCATAGCCCAGACAGCAGGGTGCCAAGGGGCACATCCAATTAGGCACCAGGACAGCTGGGCGGGGCCGGAGACACAGAGAGGTGCCAAGTCTACAGAGCAGGGACGTTGCCAAATCAGGCTGCTCCCCTGCCCTGCCGGTCTGATGCCTGCCTTGCCACGACTTTCATACCTCTCTCTCCTTTTTTCACTCAGATGCACTAAAGATGTTCCCTGATTTTTCATTAGTGGCTCCCTTTGCCTTTGCTTCCCCCAGGTCTTTGCATTTTTGTTTCCCCATCTTGCAGGTCTCAGCTCAAGTGCTGCTTGTCCCAAAGACCCTGTCTGTTTCCCCAACTTTTGTAGCCCTTCACAGTGCCATGTTGCCCCCGTCACTGTTTCTCTTCTCCACAGCACCTACTGCTGTCTGTAGTCATCATGTGCAGACTGAGTGACACAGAAGCAGAACCCTTGCCTGTCGCTTCCCTGATATATCTGCAGTGGCGAAACAGTGCCTGGCATACAGTTGGGGGGTAATAAATATTTGTTGAATGATCGAAAGAATGCAGAGTTGTTCGTCACGAACAGGGAGGCGTCCGGCGTCTTAGAACTCTGTGCAGTGCACGCCGGCCGCGTGTGCTGCTGGTGGGATGGTCCCTCGGAGGGGCTGGCGTGGTGCCTCTCCTGGGCGGGAATGCAGGGCCGTGCTCATGCCCGGCAGTGCCTAGCGATCAGCTTCCTGGGGCAGCATTTTTCCTCCTGAGTGCTTGATTTATTTCTAGCAGTATTGAGTTTCCATTTTTATTACAGCATCTGAAGCCTCTCATTAGATGCAGAAGGAAAATTTGGTGCGGTTCCAGATTTTTCTTTTCGAAAAGGAGAAAGCGCTATCCTTGAATAGAAACTCATAGCTCTGCCTGAGCTAGAAGTGTTTTTGTCAGTCAGGAAGACCCTGAAGTTGTAGAAACCTTGTTTATCTTCAAGGAATTAAAGTTACCCAGCATCACAGCTGTACTTCAGATGTAAGTGAAAGTGGAAGTATTTTATAAAGAAAATAAGACTCGTCCTGGCTTCCACAGAAAAGAAACATTCTTTTTTCTTTTGGTTCGTGTTCGTTGTTTCTGTGACCACACCGTCACGCCTGGCTTTATAATTGCAATCGTTTGGGAATCGTTTTAAGATTGTTCAACTCTTCCATCACCGGCAGTTCCCAAACTCTGTACCTGGATGTTTATCACCAAGGATTCTAATGATGTCACAATTAACTGTTATATGAACCGCACAGAGGCAGCTTCATCTCCTAATGTTGGACCGGAATATTCGTAAGGCAGATTTGCCCTGACCTAGCATTCCAGGGGCCAGACCATAAACACCAACCTGTAGGACTCCACCTGCCTGGGTAGAGGAGAGAAGGGGCAGGCCATGGCCTCCCCGCTTAATCAGAGCGGTGTAGGTTTAGAGAGCAGGCAAGACACCAATCACCGACACCCTCCTGCCAAGAAAAGGTTAAAACGTCATATGTTTCCATAGGAATGCTGAAGTTTTTCCTTCATGCAGGCATTCAGGAAATGAAACCACAAGAAAGGCCAAGTCGAATTTCTTAATCCACCCCAAACAATGAAATCTGAAGTGTGGGTTTATGGTTGGAAAGTGACTGGGTAAAAATAGCACTGACTGACTCAACAAATCAGCGTCCTCCGGCTCCCAGAGCCGCTGATGCATGCCGACTCTGCTCACAGATGCCCGTGCTTGGCTGGTCAGAGCCTGCCCTCCTTTGGGAAGGCAGGCCAGCAGGAGAATTCGGTCCCACTTTTGTCATCTCCTGCCTGGGTTCCCTGCTCTCTCCATACTCAATTTCAGAAGTTTCCAGTCCAGGCTCAGCAGTGTCCTTTGGCAGACGTGATTCGGAGGGAGGCTCCCTGGCTGCTTGGATGTTGGGTTTAGAGGGTCTCTACATCTGGGGCAGTGACAGCTTTATTGCCTTCAGCCATCATTGTCCACAGGGGTACACAGTCACTCACCTGGCAGGACGGGGGTTGCTCTGCCTCAGGCTACCTTCCTTGCCGCTGAGGGTTGACTGAACTTTCCCGTCTGTGATCTTGCATCCTCATGTATCTCTAAGGCTGATCTTTCTTTTGGGGATTCCTCTAGGCCTGGAGCTCTGAGAATGCAACTTGGCCTCTGAGAGACTCATCCCAATAGACTTGAGGGTCTTTCTAAGCTGCTCAGGTACCCGAAGCACCTGCCATTTGCCTTGAACTTTCAAGGTTTACTTGGCAAGAGGAGTTGGGGAAAATGTAGCACAAATACAATTAGATAAATAACAGGAAAAAGAAACCAGTTGAGAGTAACTCCCAGCTTATTGTTTGCTTTTTCTTTAAAAAATGCATTTGGAAACTCAGAAAACCACCTTGTGGTGAACTAGGAGGAAGGCAGAAGTTTCTAGATGGACTTGCCTTAGGAAAAAGATTATAAAAATGGGTAACTGGCCACCTTGAGAAGAATCTTAAAGTAACTTGAGGTCATGGCAAAATGCCTTAAATCTGATCGGCTTTGCCAGAAAATGGGTATTTTCTGTGAGGTAGTTAATTAATCCCTTTAGAAATGTTTTCAATTTAAAAGCAATACATGTCCTTTTTGAAAAGATGGACAAGTATTTTAAAAATACACATTTTCTTCTAGTTGCATATGTGTGTGTGTGTGTATATATATATACACACACACACAAATATGTAATACATTAGTGTATATTTGACATACTGATAACATTATAATTACAATATTAGATGTTTTAATATATTTATTTTTGTCATTACAAAAATACATACATATATATAGTAGGATATTTAGAATAGCATAAAGAAGAAATTTTAAATAATCTGTAATTCCACTATGGGGTGAGGGAATGTGGTAGCTGGTTCCCAAAGACAACCTCCTAAGGAGCCACACCTCCCAGCATTCACACCTGTGTGCAGCCCCCTCTCCTGGAATTTGGGTAGGCTCTGTAGCTTGTTTTTGGTGGATAAGACCCAGCGGAAGTGATGCAGCCTGACTTCTAAGCTCTGTGCAGTTTCAGCCTGGGTCTCTTGGAACACTTGTTCTTGGCAAGCTCCCTTTTGGAATCCAGCTGCCCTGCTGGGAGAAGCCAAGACCCCAGGGGGAGCTCACATGAAAGTGCTCTGGTTGACAGCCCCAGCTGGGCTCTTTGCCAACAGCCAGCATCAACCGCAAGCAAAATGTGTGATGTGGCCGTCCAGCCTGGCTGAGTCTTTGGAAGACTGTAGCCTCGGCCACCATCTTCCGGTGTCCATATGGGAGACCCCAGCTGAGGACAGCCCAGCTGAGCCTAGCTGACCCACAGAACAGTACTGTGGGTCAGTACACTGTTTTAAACCACTAAGTTTTGGGGTGGTTTGTTACGCAGCTACAGGTAGCTGGCACGGGGTGTGGGATAGTTTCAAAGTAAACACGTTTAAAGGGAGTATGATGTGGCCAAAGAGCTCAGACTCTAGGGCCAGAAAGGCCTGATGTGCATTCCTGCTCTGTCACTCTCTAGCTGTGTGACCTTAGGCAAGTTATTTCCATTTGTTAAATGGAAATTGGGAGATTTAAAAGTATTCCAGCGTCTGGCACTTAGTAGGTACTAAGTAAGTGTTAGTTTCCATATGGTCATGTTGAATAGTCATGGAGAATGGGTGTAAGGAAACATTGGAAACAGCAGTGGCAGCAGCAGAGAATATATAATGAAAATGCTACTATATTTGGATATTTTGCGGCTATGAACAATGTCATTCATTTCTGAACCTCCTCCACACATAACATAGTACTGGGCACACAGTAGGGACTATGGCTTGCTTGGCTTGGCATGGCTAAGGTCAACACAGTGAGGAGTATCTTCTGTGCCTAATATATCTGTGCTATTCTGAGGACAAGCAGCTGGGCTATGAGTGAGGGGAAAAGGCCACCTCTATTCAGAGTCACAAGGATGCAGGGCTGGGAGGGGTTGGGAGAGCATCTGCTCCAGTGCCCTTGTCTTTACAGTCTGGGAAAACTGATGTTCAGAGAAGAAGTGGCTTGTCCAAGGCCAGACACAGTGGCAGAGTCAGGCCTGTGAGCCAGGGCTGTAACCTAGCATCCTGCCTACTCACACTTGCCCAGAGTTCCTAAGTCCACATTTCATTAAATAAGGCAGAGCACATTTCATTACTTGTTTTAAAAAAACAGGGGATCAAAACTAACATCACCAATAATGGGATAAATTGACATGTTGTGCCTCCTGATAAGATGGAGTGAGAAGAACCCAGCATCACTTCTGTGCTGTTCCTGACAAAGATGCATAACCTGAATCAAATCAGAAGGAAACGTTAGCAAACCCAAATTTAGGGAGATTTTACTAAATCATTGGCCTGTGCTCCTCAAATTGTCTCAGGTCCCAGAAGACAAGGAAAGACTGAGGAACTATTTCATATTGAAGATACATGACAACCATATGCCATCCTGGACCATACATTTTCTTTTTGTTTTTTGGACAATTGACAAATTTTGAATGGGGCTGTAGATTAAGTGGTAGTGATGTATTAATGTTAATTTCCTGGGTTTGATGGTTGTACTGTTATGATGAGAGTGTCCTTGTTTGGTAGGAAGTACCTACTAAAATATTTAGAGGTTAAATTTTTTTTTCTTTGCTTTCATCTGCAATGATGTCAATTTGGCATTATATTTTATGTCTTTAATTTAAAAATTAAAACAATTTTATTTAATTAAAAACCAGAAACTAAATTAATTAAATGAAATTAAAATTAAAACAAGTGAATGAATCAATCAGTGCATAAGTACAATTTGGTAGGATCTTTTCAGTGGTTGCGTCTGTGATGGGAACAATTTATAAAAAGGATTTCGAATGAAAATTGGAATCTGGACTCCCAGCATAGGGGCCAGTCTTATGACTACTCCACATTCTTGGGTAATTCTTCTTAGATTCATAGTAGGAGGGGCTCCTCTTAACCTTGGTAAACAAGGATGAAAGCAATGAAACATAGACTGTATTTTGGATGGGAGAAAACTATAAAATGGGGACAATAAACACTACTTGTAAGGATTAAATTAGGTAAAATATATAAAAATGAGCTAGCCCAGTACCTTGTTCCCAGGCATATGGGAACCTCATCATTTTATAAATGATGATAGATAGTTCATTTTTTTTCTTATTGAAGTATGTATGGTTGATTTACGGTTTTATATTAGTTTCTGGTGTATAGCAAAGTGATTGAGTTATATATATGTGTGTGTATATATATGTGTGTGTGTGTATTCTTTTTCATATTCTTTTCCGTTATGGTTTATTGCAGGATATTAAATATAGTTCCCTGTGCTATACAATAGGTCCTTGTTGGTTATCTATTTTATATACAGTAGTGTGTATCTGTTAATCCCAAACATCTAATTTATCTTTCCCTCCCCCCTTACCCTTTGGTAACCATAGGTGTGTTTTCTATGTCTGTGAGTCTCTTTCTGTTTTGGAAATAAGTTCATTTGTATCATATTTTACATTCCACATATAAGTGATGTCATATAATATTTGTCTTTCTCTTTCTGATTTACTTCACTTAGTATGATAATCTCTAGGTCCATCCATGTTGCTGCAAATGGCATTATTTCATTCTTTTTTATGGCTGAGTAATATGCCATTGTATATATATACCACATCTTCTTTATCCATTCATCTGTTGATGGACATTTAGGTTGTTTCCATGTCTTGGCTACTGTAAATAGTGCTGCTATGAACATTGGGGTGCATGTATCTTTTCGAATTATAGTTTTCTCCAGATATATGCTCAGGAGTGGGATTGCTGGATCATATGGTGACTCTATTTTGGTTTTTTAAGGCACCACCGTACTGTTCTCCATAGTGGCTGCACAAATTTATATTCCCACCAACAGTGTAGGAGTGTAAATTTTTCCTTTGCTTTTCTCCCTCTGCAGCATTTGTTATTTGTAGACTTTTTTTTTTTTTGCAGTACGCGGGCCTCTCACTGTTGTGGCCTCTCCCGTTGCGGAGCACAGGCTCCGGACGTGCAGGCTCAGTGGCCATGGCTCACGGGCCCAGCCGCTCCGCGGCATGTGAGATCCTCCCGAACCGGGGCACGAACCCGTGTCCCCTGCTTCAGCAGGCGGACTCTCAACTACTGCGCCACCAGGGAAGCCCATTTGTAGACTTTTTTTTTTTTTTTTTTTTTTTTGCCTAAAAATAAGCAGTTATATTTTAAAAATATGGAACGCTTCACGAATTTGCATGTCATCCTTGCGCAGGGGCCATGCTAATCTTCTCTGTATCGTTCCAATTTTAGTATATGTGCTGCCGAAGCGAGCACCATTTGTAGACTTTTTGACGATGGGCATTCTGACAGGTGTGAGGTGATACCTCACTGTAGTTTTGATTTGCATTTCTCTGATAATTAGTAATGTTGAGCATCGTTTCATGTACCTTTTGGTCATCTGTATGTCTTCTTTGGAGAAATGTCTATTTAGGTCTTCTGCCCATTTTTTTTTTTTTTAATTGGGTTGTGTGGTATTTTTGTTATTGAGTTGTATGAGCTGTTTGCATATTTTGGAAATTAAACCCTTGTCGGTAGCATCATTTGCAAATATTTTCTCTCAGTCTGTAGTTTGTCTATTCATTTTGCTATGGTTTCCATCTTTCTTTTTTTTTAATGTAGCATAAAAGTCAAAATAATGTAACATTTTCTCAGGAGGCAGGAAAACTGGAGAGCAATTTGACCATAGCCAAGTCAGTTTGCAAACCGTCACAGGTTTTCCTCCTGAAAAGACGAAAGCCTTTTAATGATTTAGAAAGAAAAAACAGATTTTTTTCTCCTGCTTCAAAAGGTAAGGGGATGGGTAGATCTTCACCTGTCTCAGAGAGGTATTTCTGGGTTCATAAAGTAGAGAAACTGGTTTTTCTCCTTGCAAGTTGCCATAATGTGGATTTCTGGGCACAAGGAATGATGGGGGCCTCTCTTTCCTCAACTCCTCCATGGTGCCAGGGAGAAGTCAGGCGTGTGCCCGAGGGCAGGCTTTCTCCCCTTGGGGAAGTGTTGGCTGTTCTCTGCCTGATCCACTTTCCCTCCTGGTGTAAGCATCTCGGTGGTGCCCATCCCTCTCTTGCAGGTCCTCCCCCTGTATCAGCTAGAGAGGATGCTGAAGGAGACCCACAGCCTTGAGTCTGAGGGTGGTGGTGAGCTGTAAGCCCCGTTGGAGAAGGATGAGTCTCCTGGGTGAAAGGAACTCAGGCAGTTCAGCCCCAGTAAAGAGGGACGGATCCATTGTTCACACCAGGAAGAACTGCTGCCAAAATCAGAAGCCTTTGTTTTTTGTGACGTGAAAGAAGTGGCCAGGGTGCTGGGACCTTGAAAGCAAAACTGCCTGTGCTTGCTTAGGTGTTGTCAGAGACCTGAAGGTCTCTGCTCTAGCGCACAGCCACGCAGCGTGCAGGAAATGTGATTTCAGTGTCAGAATGGAACAAGGCGCCGGCCACACAAGAGCTTCACCACTGGAAACAGTGTTAGGAGATGCCAACGATCCTTGTGGGGCAGGGCCCAGGTGAGGCATCCTTCTCACAGAACTCCACGGACATTACAGAGTTTTGGGGTGTGCTCCAGCTCGTGGGGGTCTGGGTTGGCGCTGGCTTGGCTCACCTTACTAGTGACCATGCCTAGACTTGAAGGCACATGTTGGGGCACAGGGCAAGGAGCCAGGCAGGGAGGGAAGTGAGAGGCAGGCGATGAAGGACAGGCATCCTTCACGATGGCATCCAGGACTGGCAGGCACAGATCTCAGTAGGTAGGTAGGTGATGGTAGGCCATCACGGAACAGGTGAGGGCTGAGCAACGGTCTGGAAGGTGAACAGACAGGAGTCCAGGCAGGAACATGCTAGTGGCTCCACCGCAGCACAGGGACTTTGTGAACAAGGTAAAGGAGTCTGGACATGGGTCAGATGATGTGGAGTTAGTTCCTGTGTTGCCATTATTGACCATGTGACCTTAGCAAAACCTAATCTCTTTGGGCCTCTACTTCATCTCCAGAGTGGGTGGAATGAATACTTGCTTGCTGTGGAACTGCTAGTTGCTGCTCTATTCTCTCCTTTTTCATTTCTAACTGAATCCCATTTATTTGGGAGCAGCATTATGCCCAGTAAAAGAATATGTTTCACAGCTTCCCTTGCAGCTAGGTGTGGCCATGTGACCAAATTTTGTCTGGTGTGATATAAGAAGAATTGTTAAGGACTTCCAGGAAGGTTGCCTAAAAGGTCTGCCTTATTGCAGGGGGCAAAGAAGAAGGAGGGCCTTTCCTCCTTCCTCCTTTCTGTTGCCTGGAATACAGCCAGGTTGGCTGGAGCATCAGTAGCCATCTTGAACCATGAGGTAACCTTGAGGATGGAAACCAGACCTAGGATAGCAGAATGAAAAGGTAGAAGGAGCCTGGACCCTTGATAACTTCATAAAGCAGCCATCCCATCCCTGGATGACTTAGCTATGATCTTATGTGTGTTTAAATCATTGTTATTTTAGGTCTTCTGCTATGTGCAGTTGGACCCAACCCACAGAGATGCACCTGCCCCCTAGGGTTGTTGTAAAGATTAAATGAGCCAAAGCATGGGAAAGAGTTTTGTGATCTGGGAACATCGCTATGTGCTGTAAAATATAAGGAATCAGTCCTGTTATCGTCATTGTCATCTGAGTGAACCGAAGGGGGCGGGGGGTGCTGGCCAGGCCCAGGGACAGGAGCGTGTGTCCGGGCAGAGCTTGGGGATGAGGAACTGCGAGGCAATGGGACAAAACCTTTGTTAGTTTCCCTAATTCTGAATGGAATCTGTGGGTCTGTGATAGGTTCAAATGCCAGCGCAGAGGAAGAGAGTGGCTGGAAGATGGAAAGAGAGAGGGCAGATGGGATTAGAAGCAAGAGCCACACACTTCCAGTAAAAACCTCAGAATGAGGAATTTGCAAAGTCCTGCTTTGACCGTTTGGGCAGACCCATGGTAACTGCTGTATCGCTATTTCCAGAAAATACCTATTAATTCTGCCCAGAAAGGACTGCTTTCTACAGCTGCCATCCCTAGGGGTCCGTGAAAAAAGCCGTGAAAAGAGCAGAGACCAGGCATAGACTCAGTGTTGGTGAACAAAGTCGCAGTGTGGTCCTGCCCCCAACAGGAAGGAGAGTTTACATGAGAGACAAGAAATAAAGTCTATAGCAGGCATCAGAGAGCTGTAAGCTGTGGAGAGGCCAGCAGGGACCATGGACATCCATACCATAGAAATGAAAAGAAAGTGGGATATTCTGCTGTTCTGCTTTTCAAATCTAAAATTCAATTTCCCCTGCATATTGAACTTCATGAAGAAGTACATGAGCTGTAATTTCATGTTGGCAATATAAGTGGGAGGAAAATTGAGGCTGGGTGTTTTATGTGTTGTCTTCTTATATATGTTCCTGAAGTTTTTCAGCCAAGTTCAAAATAAATTCTGTCCTATCCTAAAGGATATGATTTATACCAAGTCACAGAAGGTGCTAAGGATGAGGGAGGAGACTCCCGTTGCACTGTTGCTGAAGTGCCGTGTCTTTTCATAATACCTTGTTTTGTCCACAAAACAGGAGCTGATAGTTGTAAAAAATGTTACGGCTGAGCCATAGCTAACACTTCACGCTTAATTTTGAGAGGGTTGAGTAGGGCTAGAAGAAAGAATTTGCTTTGTAGTTAATACATAAAACTGACTCTGGTCATTAATTTCAACCTCTTGGCCCCAAAGCCTTTCACCAGAGCTGCTAACAGGTTGTATTAATCACTCTTGTGAACTCAGTTTCCTTTCCCTTCCCCTCCTCCCCCAGGGGAGGGGCCGGCTGCTGATGTGGAAAGCATAGATTAGCCTGGGGGACTTCCTGGCTGCGCTGAGCCTGCAGACCCGAGCACTGCTGTATCCTGGCCATCCAGGGACCTGCAAGGCAGGGAAGCGCGGGGCTTCCGAGCAAGTATGGGGCTTCAGAACTTCCTTTTGACTTAATTTTGTGGCATGAAACCTCTTTTTCCTGAAACTTCTCCATTGGCCCTTGCTCAATGAAAGGGTACCCGATAGTCTTCAAGTTCCTTGAGGGTGGGGGCCTTGAGGGAAGTGGCTGTGGGAAAGCCCAGCTCTGCCCACGGGAAACCCAGTCTCTGCCTGCGATGCTCTGCATCTGTCTGGTATTTTTGCTCTTGGTGTGGCAGCATTTCTTGTTTTTAAAGATAACGGAATTTGAAAAGGGACTTCAGAGATGTCTGAAGGGTTTTCTCAGAAACCTGTATGAGGCAAATCTGTGCTTGCTCTCAACTCTGACGCTTCCTTGCCAGGTTGTCCTCGGTGAGTCGCCAAAACTCTCTGAGCCTCAACTTCCTCATTTGAAGATGGGGGGGTCCTGATACCCACCCAGCAGAGCAGAGTGGAGGTTCGTGCGCTGGGTCAGTAGCTGTAAAGCCCCAGCAATGGGCCTGGCACAGACACACTCTCTCTGCTCCGAGGGAAGGAGCGTTTAGCTGAGCAGGCTGGAGGAGCCCCTTGGACGCTTGGCATGTTCCACTGTGTTCCTTCGTGCCAGCTATTCCCACAGTTAGCCAGCTGTCCTGCAGCTGGGCCTTGCACGGGGAAGGGAATGGAGAAGCCCAGCTGGGAGGCGACCCAAGTTCCCTGTTGGATGTGAGAACCGCCCCGGCGCATTCCACCCTCGGACCCCCTCGGGGACACAGCTTGGGTCTGTGCAGTGGAATGGCGGGCCCTCCGTCACACCCAGCCTGAAACCCTCTAGCAGGAAATGCTGGGCTGGTGTGGCTGGTGTGGCACGTCGGGACTGTCTCCTCCCCGGTCAGGAGCCTCTTACCCTTAGAGGAAGTCTCCACCCCTTTCAGGTGCCCTTTGGGTCCTACAGGCCAGAGGTGCTACTGAGCAGCAATGAACAAGCTCCAGATGATGATAAAGCAGGTGGCAAATTGCTGTCATCTTGTCAAGCAGACAGTGAGAAAGTGAGCTCCCTTTCTAAGCAGCTGCTTCCAGGTCCTCAGCCTCATGACGCCCCGCATTGCTTGGAGTTGTCATAATTTCCCTTCCTCCCCAAGCCCCCTCCGGGTTAGTGGAAAGCTTGGGCTGATGTTCAGAGGTGAGGGCCTTCTAATGTTTTATAAATATTTATCTCTGGGAAGCTCTGATGCTCTTTCAAAACACAAAGGGAGAGAAGGTGCTTGCATGGTTCATCTGCCCCTGGAGAAGGCCCGTCTGCTGCCCAGGATGGGGGGCTCAGTGTTCACCTAACTGAGTCTTACCTTCTCATCATTTCCTGACCTATTATGTTTTGTGTGTGTTAAGATGTGTCTGTGGTTTCTGGGGATAGGAGAAGGGAGGGGAGAGGAAAGGAGGTTTTTTTTAAATCCTTTTGTTTGTTTGGGGGTATCCTTAATTACGCACTCCGGGTTGTAATTCCATCCATGGTCAGATGACATGCCTTGTGGCTGGTTTAATTGGAGGCTGATGATGAGCTGTCTCAAGCCTGTTTCCATCGGGGAATGTTGACTTGGGAACCTCCCAGCTGGTTTTAAGGCCGTGGACATTGCCTTCTGCAGTGCACTTGTGCAGAGGCATCAGCCCTACAGCCCAGCCAGGCTGGTGCTCAGGGCCTCAGACACAGCAGCGGGGGTGGGCTTTCTGAACCCCAAGAGCAATCACCTGGGCAGTTGGAACCTCCTCAGTGCCATCCAGGCTCAGGGCGGTGATGATGGTAATGGGGATTTGAAGGTCTTGAAAGCGCATTTTGAGCCAGCACTTGGGATCTTGTCTTTTCTTTTCCAACTTGTTAGAACCGAGTGGCACCATGTTGTCAGCCTGAAACTGGAGCATGAGAGGACGAGGCGAGCTGACCTCCTCTTGTGAAGACGGCACCACATTTTTTACTGTATCCCCTGGAGTTGAAGCTCAAGAGGAAGTGTGTCTTAGACTAGAAAGCCCACCTAGGTCCTGAGCATCTTTTCCCAGTTTGAGTTGACATACTTCAGTGGATCCTATCTTGTGATCACACATTCACCAGTCCTGTGTGAACCCTGAACCACCTTCTATACCTTGTAGGCAGCAATTCTTGCATTTCCTGAAATAGCCCAGGTCAGATTTTCTGAGCTCTTGCCAAACTATTGTCCTCCGTGGAAACCAGCGTTTAAAGCTCCAGCTGCTGAGCCATGAGGTGGGAATGCCGGAAGCTCTTCCAGGTTCCATCATTTACCAAGAGGCCTGGGCAACCAGCATCAGGGAGTTGAACTCACCTGAGGAGGTTGACCAGCCACAAGTGTGTTCCTCAAATACCAGGTGCACACACAGGTCTCTTCCTAACACGTGAGCCAAGCTTCCTTCTACCTGAAACCGTGACCTAGGCACACGCTGATACTTCAGTTCTTGCTTTTGTGATTTAAGCACGTCTATGAGAAGATTTTAAGTCTGAGGGGCTGGTCGGAATGCCCCTCACCCAGCAGACACATTCCTGGGAATGCACAGGTCTGCCTAGAACAGAGGATGGTGGGCACGGGGAGGACATTGCTTGGTTGCTGGTCGCTATGGGTCTCGCACGGGGTGCTTAGCTTGAGTCCCCATGGGTGGCTCTGAGATGCTAAGTCAGGTTCCTGCCTCCCTTTGAATTTCGCACAGCTCAAGGTGTGTTCTTAGAAGAATGTAAAGATTTGTTTGTTTTTTTAACATCTCCGCCTGAGGTTAATGTGAGAATATGGAGAGCCATTTTCCCGTTTCCAAAAGTTGACTACAAACTGTGTGGGTCATGGAAGTCTTTCTTTTCTTTGGCTACTACTTATTAATCTTCAGGTTTACATTTTCACGGGTAATTTGCGGATCCTCCATGAGCTAGTTGTGTTGGGTGCCTGGCAAGACTTGTGCACAACCCTTTGGGCCATTACACAGTATCTTCTGCTCCCTAGGGGTTCATGGTCCATGCTGGGAGTGGGTGGTGGCAGGGGGGCTAGTTAACATGAGACCATTGGCTAGGGAGTCAGAAGACCTGAGTTCTGGGATCAGCTTGGCCACTTAGCTGGACTGTGTAATCGCTGGCAAGTCCTTCTGCTTCTTTGGTCCTCAGTTTCCCCGTCTGTAAATGGGTATATTGGCCTCAGTTATTATCAGGTTCCCTTTTCAAATGCATTATCCTAGATTATCCTGTCCACTACCTTTTCTGCTTTCTTCTCAGGGGATTCTGACATCGCGGACATTCAACCAGCCTGAGATGCGAGACATTTTTTTGCGTTTTGTAGACTACTACTCCTCCTTTTGCTCAAACATTCTCCCCAGTGCTTTATAGATTTCATCTCCTCTTTTCTTAGGGAGCAGTTATCTCATTCATTTATTCCTTACATTTCAGTGGTCTTACTTGCTGTCATTACAGCTGTCCTCCAACCAGCATCTTCTCTGGGCCATCACTGTGGCTGCTACTTGCACATATCAACCTTGTTTCATCCTCAAAACAATCTCTCAGCATTATGTATAAAACGCGCCGGATGTAGTTCCCACAGAAATGACGATATCAAGGACCAGAGGAGCAGGGCCCTTTAAAAAATCTCATCCTAATGAATTCCAGCCTTCCTGGTAAGCATCTTCCTCTTTTCAGCAGCGACATTTACAACTTGGCATCTTATTTCACAATTACATAAAAGGATAACTGTCTGGACCGATGCCTGCGTGTTAGTGCAGGCTATGCTGGGAGCTGTCGGCCTCCCTGAACAGAAGGGAGTGTCCTCCTGCCTCAGCCTGGAAGTTGACAACTGGGTCAGTCCTTTCACATTGGTGTGAAGGGGTCACTTCATGCTGGAGCTGCTGCCTCTTTCCTTCCTAATCAGTTAACCTTGTGTGGCGAAGGCTCTCTCTCGAAAGAAGTCTTCCCAAGCTTAAGCAAATCCTTCCTGAAAGGTGCTTTACCAAGGAGGAGTTATAAAAAATATTAAAGCATCTCAAATTCCTGTGTCTTAGGACTGCACGTCACCTTCCCAAGTTCACTCCCAGCCAGTCCCTAAAGGTCTGGGAAAGTGCTCAGATTTACTGAGGGGCATATTAAGACAAGGCCAGGCTCTGCCCAAATGCATTAACTGGTTCTCCTCAAGAGAATCTGATGTCCTTGAGCTCGGCCCTCTGCCCAGGTCCTGTCCAGGCAGGCCAGGGAAGGAGGTATTCGGGTTGCTTCAGGCAGATTAAGTAGGATTTAGATGATCTTGAAAGACCAGAGAGTACACATAGCACATGGTAAGCCTTCAAGGAAGAATGACTGATTGACAGACCGAATGGCCCCTCGGTCAGGAATTTCTCTGATTATAGTGAAATTACTGCTTTTATATAGAGGACTTCCTCATAATTCTCATTTGGCCAGGCTGTCGCTCTGCTTTTTGTCTGTCAAAGTCTTTGGCACATCTCCGTGCTCCCAGGCCTCCTGTGTGGGTAGCGGTGGAGCTAAAACTTACCTCCCAGGAGCTCCTCTCCCGTCACAAGCAGAATCAGGGTCTACTGGGAAGAGCATGCTGGGCTTTCAAGTCAAGCAGACCTGGGTTCAGATCCCAGCTCTGAGACTTGTTGGTTGCGGGACCTTGGGCTATTGTTTTTAACCTTTCTAAGCCTCTGGTTCTTCATTTAAACATGGGAATAACTCCACTTAACATGTCGGGTGGTTATGAGAAATAAAACTGTTGCCTGTATAATAATACCAGACACTTATAAACCACTCAGAGAAAGGGTACTTCTTATGTGGCATTCGCTGATGTTATTGGAAGTACTCCCAGGGCCGTGAGGATGAGAGTTCCCTTTCTTTCATAGCCCTGATGGTGCCACAGAACTACCACCATACTTCCTTGAGGCCTCCCATCTCCAGGTCAAACACCCTTTTTTCCTCTCACCATCCCCACCCCTGGCGATGATGTGATTTCTCTGTTTGGGATGATGGTGCCATTCTGTCCCTGTCTCATGAGGTCTCTGCTCTACCGTGTGTGAGAGCTGCCTGAAACCCTGGATTTGGGAGCTCGGGACACAGGAGATGGACTGAAAGGAGAAATGGCTGGAGGGGTGTGTGCGGTGGGGCCTCCCCATCATGGCTTCTTGATGGCTGCAACTCATGCCTGGACATTCTCTCCTGGGACACAGTGGCCTTCCCTAAGGTCACCATCAGGTTCCTTACCTCTGTTCTCCAGGGCCATCTCTGAGAGCAGCAGGTGCCCCGAGACTCCACCTTGTGGCCTATTTCTCTTCTCCTTCCCGGTTTAGGGCAGCTTCTAGGAGGCAGCCACGTCAGCACATGGGCTTGCTGACCTCCAGGCTCCGGGGTTCCTTCCAACTACCCTTCCTAGTTTCTAGGTAGTTGTGATTATTGTCTTTAGTGCAGGAGGGGAAGTGGCAGTTTTGCTCACATTTACGTGTGGGGTGGGCAGTGTGAAGGCAGGCAGGCCGCCGGGTCCGAACTGGCCTGGGGCCCATTCTCATCTACCCCCCCCCTTCCCACAGGGGCCCAAGAAGCAGCCTGCTCCCCTCTGGCCTGGGCAGCTGGATTCTCACCTACTGGCACTTATTTTTTTTCAGAAAACTCATATGGGATGTCAATTACTGATTTGTTTCTGCAGCACAAAGGAAAGTAGAACAGAGACAAATGAATCCGTTTTCTTGAATCATAAGCTGTGATTTCTTCATAAACTAATCTAGAGAATGTTGAATTCCACAAACGTTCCTGAGTATTTACTGAATGCCAAGCCCCACACTATGAGTGGACGGAGGCCAAGATGCCGAAGATGGGGTCCCTGTCTTCAGGGGGCTTCCACGGGCAGTGGGTCCTGAAAGTGCCGTTCTCTGCAGCTGGGCCGCCGTGAAAGGGTGGTGGAGAGTTGAGGGGGGAGCCCGGCATTCTGGGTAGGTGGTGCTGTTACCTCATTGCTCCTCGCCTGCCTCAGGCTCTCGTGAGTTCCCTACTCTCCAGACCCTGGGTTCCTGTGGTGCCTACAGCCTGGATGATGTTTCCTACCTGTTATCTCGTCTTCTCGGCATCACAGCCTCACGAGGCACACTGTATCATCTGCACTAACAAATGAAAAAACTAAGGTTTAGAGAAGTGAAATAATTTCCCCAGGGTCACAGAATTAATCAGCAGCAGAACTGGAATCTGCTCCCTTGTGGTCTGATTCCCAGGCCAGGCCTTCTCTTAGTACTACTCTTTCTCCTTCATCACTTAACCCTCTTCCAATGTCACGTCAGCACTAGGTCCCCCCTTACTGTTTTCAGTCACCTGAGCGTCCCTCCCTGAGGGCAGGGCCCAGTCAGCTTGGTGTGTGGTCCTCTGCTGGCACCACTGGCCCAGGAGCTCAGACAGTCCTGTTGGATGAAGGATGGAGAATGATCTCAGTGCCTCTCTCCTCCCTTCTCGCCCCTGAGTCATCTGGGGGCAACGGAAGCAAACAGCTCTTAAGAGCCAGGTGATTGTGAGAGTCGGTCTGTCTAATTATAGCTCAGTTAGTCTTTCAGACAGTGGATTAAAAACATAACAGTAGGCCTGGCGCGGCCCGAAGGCCCACAGTCTGGCCTGCCATGTTCCGCTCCGTGGTGCTCTGGGCCCACGCGGCTGGCTTCGCTGCCCAGTGGGGAAGACATATAAGGAATTTGCATAAGACAGCTGTGCAGAATGGAGCCAGAGAGAACTCCAGCTCTCTGGAGCTCTTATTTGTGCAGAGAGATACTCCTGAGAATAACCCAGATGCTCCGTTTGATTTCACACCGGAAAACTATAAGAGGATAGAGGCAATTGTAAAAAACTACCCAGAAGGGCATAAAGCAGCAGCTGTGCTTCCAGTCCTGGATTTAGCCCAAAGACAGAATGGATGGCTGCCCATCTCTGCTATGAACAAGGTTGCAGAAGTTTTACAAGTACCTCCAATGAGAGTATATGAAGTAGCAACTTTTTATACAGTGTATAACCGAAAGCCAGTTGGAAAACATGTTCCAGTCTGCAGTACTATGCCTTGCGTGCTTCCCTTGTGTGCCTCGTAACTCCGACAGCATCCTGGAGGTCATTCAGAAAAAGCTTGGTATAAAGGTTGGAGAGCCTACACCAGACAAACTTTTCACTCTTATAGAAGTGGAATGTTCAGGGGCCTGTGTAAACACACCAGTGGTTCAAATAAATGACAGCTACTTTGAGGATCTGACACTTAAGGATATTGAAAAAATTATTGATGAACTCAAGGCTGGCAGAATCCCAAAACCTGGGCCAAGGAGTGGACGTTTCTCATGTGAGCCAGCCGGAGGTCTTACCTCTTTGACTGAACCACCTCAAGGACCTGGCTTTGGTGTGCAAGCACGCCTTTAATTTATATTCAACTGTAAATATGTCACTGGAGAAATAAAATATGAATCTCCTATCTACATAGACTTTTTATATTATTTGTTCATTTCCATCTGTGTACACCTTGCTTGTAACCTAGCAACTTGCAGCTGTAAGTGCCATGTCAGAACCTCAGAGCACCATTTTAGTCGTCTGCTATCTTTGGCTAACTATGAACACATTATTCC
This sequence comes from Phocoena sinus, assembly GCF_008692025.1. NCBI lineage: Eukaryota > Metazoa > Chordata > Mammalia > Artiodactyla > Phocoenidae > Phocoena > Phocoena sinus. Next base: position 71,173,571 of record NC_045766.1, on the reverse strand, counting down.
ATAAGCTAGTTAACAGTTATTTCAATATTACCTATTTTCAACTGCCCCTTCACTTTTTTTTTTTTTTTTTTTTTGGCGATACGCGGGCCTCTCACTGTTGTGGCCTCTCCCGTTGCGGAGCACAGGCTCCGGACGCGCAGGCTCAGAGGCCATGGCTCACGGGCCCAGCCGCTCCGCGGTATGTGGGATCTTCCCGGACCGGGGCACGGACCCGTGTCCCCTGCATCGGCAGGCGGACTCTCAACCACTGCGCCACCAGGGAAGCCCGCCCCTTCACTTTTATCAGTAATATTATGTTATTGTGAAGTAAAAATTCTGTCAAATTTCAAATACATTTTGTTCTCCCATCTTTAGCCATAGCCAAGTCTTAAGTTAATATGATATTTCTATAAACCTTATTTGTCAGTATTCTCTTTAAACATTTTTATATTTACAGAACACAATTGTTACTGTAATTTCAACTGGTAAATGACACATCAAGCAGACTGTAGGTGTGACGAGGACAGGGTAGTTGTCTCTAGAAGTACTGTTTATCATTTTTAAAGAAGGAAGGTACAAAACAAAACCTGACCCTGCAACTATACAAAAACTAATTGGGGGAGGAAACTGGAAGTGTAACTTGAGTTGGAAAGTTCAGTGGATATGGGAAATATACTCCTCAGCTGAATGCACATTACAACTTAGAAGAAAGAATAAAACCCTTTGTGTACAATGTCCAGTTCAAGAAACTAGATATGAGTTTTGCAAGCTGGAATAAAAATTACCAGCCAGCTTTAATTCAGGGATAGATCTAAACGAATCCAGTTGTTCCAGGATTTCTCAGCGTCACTGTTTGGCCTTGATCTTATGACAGACTAGTAACTATGATGCTTATGACTATGATTATTTTTAAGACTGTCTTTAAAAACTAGTTTTCGAGAAATGAAATCGAGTAATTTGTACTGAGGTGGATGGATCTAGAGTCTGTCATACAGAGTGAAGTAAGTCAGAAAGGGAAAAACAAATACTGTATGCTAACACATATATATGGAATCTAAAAAAAAAAAAGTGGTTCTGAAGAACCTAGGGGCAGGACAGGAATAAAGACACAGATGTAGGGAATGGACTTGAAGACATGGGGAGGGGGAAGGGTAAGCTGGGACGAAGTGAGAGAGTGGCATGGCCATATATACACAACCAAATGTAAAATAGCTAGCTAGTGGGAAGCAGCCGCATGGCACAGGGAGATCAGCTCCATGCTTTGTGTCCACCTAGAGGGGTGTGATAGGGAGGGTGGGAGGGAGATGCAAGAGGGGAGGGGATATGGGGACATATGTATATGTGTAACTGATTCACTTTGTTATAAAGCAGAAACTAGCACAACACTGTAAAGCAATTATACTCCAATAAAGATGTTAAAAAAAAACAACCCCAAAACAGTATCTGAGGTCTTTTAGCTGTTTTTCTCTGGGTCAGCATCCTAACTCCACACATACCTAGGTTTGCAGAAATATATACGAATAAGAACCTGAAGCAATAATGACTTCTGTGGGTCACTTACTACCTGTACCCCAAAGAGGAACACCTGTATGCTTTGAGTTTTCAGTAGGGTGTCCGTGTACTGTATCATGTAAATCAGATACTTTTGAGAATGAAATGGTGCTCTGTTGACAATTACACCAGGGCAGTGGCCTAAACTGGAGGATCTGGTTGCCTAGTTTTACAGAAACTGTATGTCTGCAATTGGAAGGAAATCTCCAGGGCCACTGTTTTTTATGAAGGCTTCTAGTGAGTGGGGGCTTGCTGGTAGATGAAGGGCCTTTGTTTCAAGCAGTGTCTTTGCGTTATTCAGTGACAGCAAGAATAATCCAGTACCCTCTTCTGTACCTTCCACTTCATCTTCTGTCAGTGGCTGAGCCTCCCAGGATGTGTGTCTGTCTCATTATCGTATTGTTCTTTCCTCCAGAGATCCTGCGGATAATTCAGCTGGACCTAGACCTAAAGTACGAGACCAATATCCGGGAATTGTTTGAGGAGTTCGATAACTTCCTGCCCGGTGCCGTCATTGGCATAGCAAGGGAGATGCAGCCAGTATACAGGTATGTGGCAGCAGCTGGTGGGGGGCCTCCAGGACCCCTCCTCACTCCCCCTCCGCCCTCGGCAGATTGGGACTGATCCGTCTGTGGTCTTTCTGTGCTGAATATCTCAGGGACACGTTTGTACTTATTGCTTATATTTAGTAGGATGGGCAGGTGGGTCTGCACCGAATCCATAGATGTTACTTCATTCATTTGGCGGGGTTTGTGACATTTTTTCTTGTGGAAAGCCCAGCCATTTGGATTGTTGGTTCTGGCTCAGCTCAGAATTTTAAAATCTTGGGCTTTGTCTTACAGAGAAGGTATCAAGATACAGCTTTAACTTGCCAGTCTGGTGATGAACTAGGTTTTCTTGGCCTCGAGTCACCGTGACCCCTCCTCTGTATAAGTGGAGTGGGTTTATCCGTGTCTTTCAGGGAGGGAGAGGCAGCGTAATTTTGGAACACAGATTGGCATCTGCTAGTGAAACGCGCATTCTCCTGCAGCAGTGTTTCCCTGTCAGGTGTGCGGCATAAAGAAACTCCAGCACCTGAGGACCCGGAGACACATTAAAGAGTGTTCGTCACGGCATTATTTGTAGTAGCCCAAACTGAAAACAACCTAAATGCTCAATAGACAGCAGAATGGATAAATATAATATATTCATCTAACTGAGTATTATATAAAGATAAAACGAGCAGACGGGAAGCTAGCTATGTGCATTGATAGGCAAAATGGAAATGTAATCTTTAGGGATATATACGCAAGTGGTGAACATCATAAGGAAAACCAAGGAAATGATGGTTCCCAAAGCCAGCATGACCGTTGCCTCTGGAGGGAGCGGAGGAGTGGTGGGGACACAGACACAGGTGGGGATTGCCGCTGGAGGGCTGCATTGCTTTTGTGCCGCACTTGAGGGAGTGTGTCTGTGTTTGCATGTACTCCTTTGTACGTAATATATGTCTTACAATTTAAAAAAATTTAAAAAGGAAAGGAAAAGCAGAAACACATGTAGGTTTTTGTTAAAAACTAGGCCCACGGCCCTGGATACAGAGAGCTCCATGTTGCTGACTCTTCCTCCTCTGGCCAGAGCCAGAGCTCACCCAGAGCCTGGAGCTGGGATTTCACTGCCCCCTGGGCTGGCCCACCCTTCGTTCTCAGTGCACACCCTCCTGCTGGCTCCCTGTGGGCATTCTCAGAGCTAGGCCCAGTCTTTGGAGAGCTGCAGGGCACCGGCAACTGGTGACTCAAAGACACGCATTTCCTCTAAGAGAGAGGAGAGTGACAGCCTCGGCTTGGTTGTAGTTATTTGCGAGATCCAGATCACACAACAGGAAATTCCTGCAAGGCCTCTGAATGAGTCGATAACTCCTGGGCCTGGTGGGCTGTTCTCCCTTACGTAATCCTCTTGCAGGTTGCCCCAGAGTGACAAAGTGGAGCCCTTTACTCTGCTGTGTGTGGGGAAGGGGGAGGTTTGGGCAAACATCTGCCCTGGTACTCATGGCAGCCTCCCTGCCTCATTCCCTCACCTTCATACAAGGTGTATCTTATGTCTGGGCGTCTTGATTTAACAGAGAGAGGAGGGACTTCCTTGGCAGTCCAGTGGTTAAGACTCCACGCTTCCACTGCAAGGGGGCACGGGTTAGGTCCCTGGTCAGGGAACGAAGATCCTGGGAGGAGATGGAAGAAGCACTCAGAGTCTGATATGCTATGTGCTGGTGCCTGCTCAGCCACCACGCTTGGGCTCCTCCGTCTGGGAATGGGAGCAGGTGGGCTCCGAGACCTCCCTCTTTCAGCCCTGGCATTTGTGATCCCAGCCCTTCCAACCCTCACCATTTCCGCATCGTCTTTCCTTAACCTGAGGTTGCTTGTCAGCTGGTGAGATCCTCACTGCTCCGTAGGGCCAGTGCCCCAGGGATCCTTAAACCAGGCTTACTATTAAGTGCAGTTAGAGCCCTGAGGCCTCCAAGCCTCGGTTTGGAATCTTCTCATGTAATATATATGGAAACCTGATCACACTTAATTTAAATGGTGTTGGCCAGAATTTATGTTTTCTGTACCTTGAGGATTTTAAAAACGGTGAAACTTAAGTCAATTTAATTGGCTTTTTCAAAAGAAATCTTGGAAAGATTTTAAATCCAAAATGAAGTTGAGTTTTTCTCACCTTCAGAATCTTTAATTATCATTCTCTACGATGAGACAGAAGAGACCCCTGCGTCAGGGCAGCTGGTAGAGTCCAAAAAATGCCTTGTTTGTAGGGCTTGCGCCCTCAGAATCAACAGAAATTAAAAGTCTGTCCATGTTCTCCCCCCCTTCCACCCCCCTCCAGCTGAAATGTTTCTAAACACCTCTGATAATTAAGTCTGCAAATGACTGCCCTGAGCTAATCTGCGCCCCGGGGTTCTGGATAATTGCCTTTGGGTATTTGTTTCAGGCTGAGAATGGTGCTGGCTGGGGTGGAAACAGAGTGTGTTTTTTTGCCATCTTCCACAGAAAACTGGAGGCTCCAAGTGGCCCAAAAGATCAAGTGTTAGTTGTCTGCCACTTTGGAGTCTGTGCCTGTGTGTGTTTGTAGGGAGGGGTGGGAGTAGCAAGCGGAGGGATGAAGGCAGGGGAGTAAAGAGGGCCTGAGCAAGGGCAGGCAGAGCGGAGCCCTTGTGAACAGGCTCAGCCCCATCTCCATGGACTTGGCCATCGTAGCTGGTGGGAAATCCCCGCGGCTGTCTGCCTACCTCTGTGGGCACCACCCTCCCCCAGGAACTGGCAGTGGGGCCTGACTGCCACGTGGTCTCCCTGAGTGTGGACTGTGAGATGGGCAAGATTTTATCGTAAACAGAAGCTGCTAGCATCTGTGAAAAGAAAGGAAAATTTAGAAACCAAACAGCACAAAAGCAAAACAACTGATGAACAGAGCACATTCTGATCTGGAAACTCACTCAGCAGAAATAAATCTAGACCGTCTCAGCTGTGTTCTTTTTATAGTCACTTGTCCGACAGTTACTGTACTTCAAAAAAGGCACATATTAAGTCATTTTTATGGCTGTTTCCCTTCGATTGTGTGCCACAGATGTTAGAGGCTTGGGGGGCTGGAGGAGAAAGTATTTCCCACTGTCCTTTTGACAGATAGCTTTTTAAAAAACAATTTCCCCCCCAGAACATAACACCAAATCAACTGTGTTTTTGGGAAAATGATGGCTTGTGGGATGCTAGCGTAGGGATAGAGGAGCCTTTTCCTCTTGGGTCCCTGTAAGATTTTGTTGAGTCAAATATCTCATGACCTTCCTCATCTGAAAATTGGGGAGCAGTGGTCATCTTGGGTGGAACATTGTCCTTCTTGTCTTGACTCTTTCTCTGCCTCTTTGTCAGGGAACTATGGTTAGCTGGGCAATGTGGTTAGTTGGGATTAGTGGCCCAAAGGAGGGAAGGGTCTAGTGCTTTCTCTGTAAATAGAATGATCTCTGTAAATAGACGACTGTATTTTGCAAATATGTGTTAGTCCAGGATGCCGTTTAGAATTTACTTCCTTATGAATGTATTGGAAAAGTAAAGAAAACTGTTGGATCTGCTTTGTGTACAACCTATAAAAATTATAAGGGTGTATCAGCAGGCAAAGCAGCCATATGTAGAAGAAATAGCGCTCAGATTATACTCAGAAGCCGTGGATTATAGTCCTGCCTTTCACGAATTACCCATGTGACACTTTGCAAGCCAGTTGATTCTCTGAACTTCTGTGTTTTCATCTGTAAGTGCGGATAAATATGTCCAATACACAGAGTTACTGGAACACTCAAATGAAATCATGTACCTGCAAGTTTCTGGTGTAAAAGAGACTCTCAGTAAAGGCGTTGTCTCCCTCCCTCCTTAATCATCACGACTGCATTTGTGTTTTCCTTTCCTGCTGATGTGTTTTTCTGTATACCTCCTCTTCTACCCCACTCCCAACCACATTGCCAGTTAAAATGCAGGATACCCAGGTAAATCAAATTCCAGATAAACAACGAATACTTGTTTTAGGTAAGTATATCCCAAATATTGTATAGGGGTATATTTACACAAGTATTTGTTGTTTATCTGAAACTTAAATTTAACTGGGTATCCTGTTGGGTTCCCTTCCTCCCTTCTCTCCCTCTCTCCCTTCCCTTTCTTTCCTTCTTTCTTTGCTAAATCTGGCAGTTCTACCCCTGCCAAAGTGTTAAACCCTCCCTTTTTAGCAGAGGACTGTGAGCTGGCTTTTTTTATAAGATCCTTGAGTGAGCAGGAACAAAGAGTATGGAACTGGAGCTTATGAGGGAGACGGGTGGGAGGGAGGGAGCCTGGGAGGGTGGGAGCCTGGGAGGGAGGGAGGCTGGGAGGGTGGGAGGGAGGGAGGCTGGGAGGGAGGGAGGGAGGGAGGCTGGGAGGGTGGGAGGCTGGGAGGGAGGGAGGCTGGGAGGCTGGGAGGGAGGGAGGCTGGGAGGCTGGGAGGGAGGGAGGGAGGGAGGGAGGCTGGGAGGGTGGGAGGCTGGGAGGGTGGGAGGCTGGGAGGCAGCCCTTAAAGTCTCTGTGAGGCACCAGGCCTGAGGTCCACCACCCACCCCCTGCAGGGGGCCCAGACTGTGGCCTGGGTCGTCAGGGGAGGCCCCTGGGGCTAGGAAGCCTGGCAGTGGCTTAGCCAGGTCACAGGGCCCCTGCTGAGCCTGGAATGAGTGAGTGTGTGAATGTGTGTGTGTGTCTGTCTGTGTTTTGAGGAGCTGGGGTCACAGCCATTGGTCATGGTCACTCTGTCTTGAAGCTGCTGCCTGAGGAGCTGCTGAATGGCAGCTTTGTTGGTGGGGGCCGTGGGCTTCCGGTTCATTCTCTCTTGGCTCCACAGGCTGGCTGTGTGCTGGTTTGAGCCCAAACCCACCATGAGGTGGAAGCAGCAGGCTAATCCTGTCAGCTGCTGATAACCCCACCAGGCAGGAATTTGCTTCTGTGGTAAATATTTGAATAGTGTCCACTCTTTTACCTTTTTAGGTCATGTGCTTTTTATTGATAGCATTTGTGCCAGCCTAACCTCTTTCCAGATGCTTGGAATGAAAATGTCCAGCGTATTTGCAGGCTGCTTTATCCCACTCCTGGGACTGGAGAAGGGCTCTCCGGGACATTGGGAAGGAGGTGAGGACTAGCACAGAAGTAGGAGGGGAGGAAGTGGACTGATACCACCTCTGCTACTCAAGGCTGTGTGACCTTGGGGAAGTTTCTTGATCTCTCTGAGCTTCAGTTTCTTTAGCTGAGACCTGGAGATTATAGAGCACTGTACAGTACTGTATGTGGTAGAGTTGACTGGAGGCTAAATTAAACAGTGTGCCTGGCACAGAGTAGCACTTCCTACTGGTGGTAGCAATTTTATCCAGTCCCACTCAGCCACTTGGTTCTGTGACCTTAGGGAAGTCACTTAACCTCTGAGGTTCAGCTTCCTCATGGTATCTGAAACTGGAGCAACTGATAATTTAGCATAATTAGTGCTGATAGTTTGGCTTCTCAGCGTCTGAACCCCCTTCCCATGTTTGAGGAATGTCCTGCTATAGAAGCCCGCCTCCCTTTATGGAAGACAAAAAGGCTGGAGACTCTCTTTCCTGGACTCCTTGCAGCTAGGATGTTGTTGCTCTGTTCCCCTTCTTCCCTCCCTCCCCTGAGGAAAGCACCATCAGCAATTTGGCATCTATGCAGGCTTGTTTTATACTTTTACTATATACCCTAAGCAATATAAGGTACTTGCAGAACAGAAACTGACAGTATTACAAGGAGAAAACAATGAGTCCACAATGATGGAGTGACATTTTAACATGCCTCTATCAGAAACCAAGAGCTCAGAGAGGCGGAAGGTATGCATACAGAAGATCGCAGCAGAGGAGGAAGGAAAAGGGGGGGCGGGGGACGTGAGGAGGACAGACTGTGCCTGAGGCAGGCACCGGTCCCCTGTTTCACACCGTGAGCCTGGCTGGGGGCCTGCGGTATTTCAGTGCCCTCCAGAGCGTGACCTTCCGGTCACTACCTGCTTCTGGACTCCAGCCCTTGGCTCTAGTGGTTTCTGGTTCATGGAGATGTTCATCTCATTTTTCACCCCTACTATTTCCCTTCCCCTGCTACATTCCTTGAATTTAAAAAAATTATTATATAAGAGTAATACATTTTCATTAAAAATTCAAACAGTATACGAGGATTATTATTTTTCCAGAAATTTTCTACAGATTTATCAGTTGTGTGTGTGTGTGCGTGGTGTGTATAAGTGGACTCATACTTTATATACCCTTGTGCGTCTTTTTTATTTGCTAAATAGTGTATCTTGGCCATCCTTATACCTAACTCAGTATTCCTTTATTAAACATTGCTAGTCTCCCAATATAATATATATATATTTTTTATGTTTTATTTTGGAAAACTTCCAACATAGAGGTAGACAGAATCATGTATTCTGTCTAGAGTCTAGTATTCTGGGTGCTTCAGTATTGTAATATTCATGGAGCTTCAGTAATTATCAACTCTGAGCCAACCTTGTTTCATCTTTACCCCCATCCACTTTTCCTCTTCCCTCCTCCCCAGCCACCCCCATTATTTTGAAGCAAACCCAGACAGCATACCATTTCATCAGTAAATGTCATTTAAAATCCATTATTTAAAAAAAAAAAACAATTCTACGTGCTTGTTTCTGGGTTTGGAGCTGAGAGGTTGTGTGAACTCATGGTGTCATTTCGTCTTCAAGTTTCTCGGTCTGAAATCAGTTTGTATGAGGGAAGAAAACAGACAGACACGGCTCTAACATCTAGCCAAGCAGCATCTTCCATCACTCTCCAGATTGTCTTATGTCAGGATGTTAATGTAGCAGTAGTGTCTTGAAGATTCTATGGCCAATATAAATTCAGGTCCATTGCTCACTAGGCATGAAGCTCTGCTTTTAAGAGAACCTGTCCCCACCGTCGTTTCAGGATGAGTAAGCATGGGGCTTGGAGGTGAAAGGTAGTAGATTTTCTCCTGACACCTGAGGATCAACTTCTTGCCTCTTGTTCTCGTGTTTTTTAAAAAAATTAACCAAGATGGAAACTGTCAGTTTCTATTAGAGTTAAATCTGAGTAAAGAGAAAAAAAGCTTGCCAGCTTTTAAACTAGTGACTGATAAAGAAGCCTCGTATTCCTTCTTCCCTGGGATTTAGAAGACAGGGCTGACTGCTTTTGCGGAGCCCGTGTAACCTGCAGGCAGTGGTGTAGCCCCTCCAGGAATCACTAGCAAAAGGGGAGAGAAATACCTGCCCTGCGGTGGAGATAAAAACATCTATTAGAAGATTATGATTTTTTAATGACCGCACTGGGAAAATATATTTTAAAAGGAAAAAGCTGCATACAGTAAAGCTGAGTGGAATTGTGTTACTGTTAATGTTGTTATTTCCTCTCTGATGGCTGTGCCCGCCAGGGAAGCTGTGAACATCTGCTGTCATCTGAAGGCCATGGGAGTCAGGGAGGCTCCCTAAGGCCGAATGCTTAGGCTGAGATGAGGTCCTGGTGGGGACCATGTGAGGGGCTTCCCTCCTCTGAAAACACTACTCATTTCAGCTCTTCTGTCATCCTGTGCATTATGAGTCCTCTGGCACTACTGAATCAATAAGTAAGATCCATGGCATGGTACCTGACTGACACAGATGTCATTGGAAGAATGAGTGAGGAAATGAAGGAGCGGATGGGGTGAGGCCAGGTTGCATGCTAACTTTAGGGTGTGCAGACCGAGTGCCAGGCACGTAGTAGCTGTTGATTGAACACATGAAGGAACCATTGTTTAATCAGAGGATGCTTCCTCAACAGTGTGTTGGCCAGCTGTTAAGTAAGGGTCTATAGTCCATCACTGGTGTTTTTATAGAAATGCTTTCACATTTTTCTTTTTAAAGACAATCCACAGGAAGCATTGTTATTCTTAATTTTTATTGGGTTCATCGCGTGTGAACCGTAAGATTAGGTGCTTTGAGGAATTACGAGGTAGAACACATGGTTCCTGCTTTCAAGGAGATTATAATGTGAGGGAGATAGGGCAGATGAAATTCAGTAAAGACACAAATGCCAAAGGTGCAAACACCAAGTCAGTGCTGCTGTTTAGAGGTTTCCCTTGGATGAGCCACAAATACATGGGACTGAGAACTTCACTGTGTGGCCAACGTCATCCTCAGTTTAATATTCTGCCTTCAGAATTCTAAGGGGTGTGTGTGTGTGTGTGTGTGTGTGTGTGTGTGTGTGAGAGATGCTTCTTTCTTCTGAAAGGTCTCTTGGAAGGGCCCTTGGATTTGCTATGTGGGTATAGCCTCCAGGAAGCGTGCTTAGGACGGACCTGGCCCTGTGCACAAATAGAAGACTCACCCAGTGGGCTTTTACTGTGAGCCTGGCTGAGCAGGAGAGAGAAACTAGACCCTGTCCTCCGGGAGCTGGCAGCCTAGCTGGAGGGACTGCCGCCCTGGATGGCTTCCCTGGGCAGGTGCTCCAACGGAGGCCCAGCAAAGGATGACAGGCCCGGGAGGACTATCCTTTTTTTGCATTACGACTTGTTTCTTTTGCCAAATAAACATCTTGTTGAGAGAACCTCATTTGTAATCTAGGCAGCAAAAAAGACTTATCTGTAAGCATCTTCCTGGGGAAAAGAGGCAAAATAGAGTTGAATCACAGTGACATAGGTACAAGAGGGACTTTCTGTGACAAACAGTGTGTGAAAAGGGCTAAGTTAGGCATGACTGGCTCCACGTGAGGAGAATTTCAATATGGCTCCGTGGCTACCTCGGGTACACATGTCAGCCACATGACTACATTTCTGCAGGTGATTAAGTGTAATGGATATTCAGTCCCCAGGCCTCTGCCACTAGGTTAGCTGCAGAATTGATGTTGCAGAAATATCAGGCTTTTAAACTGGACTTGAGTTTGAACTGAACGCCTTACCTTCAACTCCTGCGTTGAGGGACTTCTTTAAACAAGCCATTTGCTGTTGATCGTAGAGCGTTCCCATGATCTTCTGTTTGGAGGGGGCAGAACCGACCCCCACATCAAGGAGCTGCCCGTAGGAACGTGTTGATCCAGGCACCTAGCCGTCCCTGGCGTGCTTATCTTCAAGACTTTTCTATCACTATTTGTAAAAGGAGATGCATATTTAGGAACCAGAATTGCTTCCTATATAATAATCTGCCTGTCCTCGCCTCTGTAGATGAGCACTCATTATGAGGCTTGCTGCTCCTGATGGGTTTTCAGAAATGTGAGGTCATGGAGATGCTCGTGGGGCCTCATTACTGCCAGGCAGCGTGGAGTGCATGCCAGTGCATTTGGATGCTTCTCTGGTTCTCCTTGACCGCTTGGTCCTGTAAGGAAACACTGTCTCCCTTAATAACATGAAGCCCAGTGTCTACACGGAGTATAAGCAAGGGCAACCCTTTCCCTAACTGCTAGGACCATCTTATCTTGTTGGACCCAAGGATCGTGAGCTTGGAACTGTAAAGAAGACAGTCTAATTCTAGTGCTCTAACTTGGCTCCGCAACGAACAAGATTTTCATGTTCCTAATAATGTAACTGTAGGTCATTGGTATTCAGCTCTCAGCCTGGAAGTTGGTGTGTAAGCAAGGTAAAAGCATAAAGGTGAATCGTGTGTTTAGAAGGAATGACTAGAGGAGAGGAGAGGCATCCGCATTTCTTCTGCCTCCTCTTTCCTGCCAAGATGTCAGCAGGGTTTGGGAAGAATACGGCGTGACCTTGGTCCTTCAGGCCCCCTTTCCACTGACACCTCACATCCTTTCAGCTGCTGTCAAAGGTTAAATGCATCAGATGATCAAGCAATACATTTTGTATAAAAGGAGCAGAGAGAGCCTTTGAGGCCTTGTTGGTGCAGAGGGGGCTGAAACAGCCAGCTGGAACGTAGGAGAGATGTGTGGGTAAATGGAGTATCTGTGAGGATAGGTGCCCACCAGCCACCTGCACAGACCAGAGCAGAGGAGCCCCAGTCTCCAGTCCACGTGCCATGTCACATTCAGGATCAGATACTGAGTGGCTTTTTGTTTAAAAAGTGTAAAATGAGAGAACATCTGGTTAGGCTCTGAAAAGAAAAGAGGATCATCCAGTGAACATAATATCTTGTAACAGGCACAAGAATCATTTGTGATTCAGGAACTCAGGATCCAACCTGTAGCAGTTTAGTTTCAGGTAAATGCCTCCAGGAAGTAATACAAGTTTTTGAAGGTTTAAAAATGGATTGTGACACAGAAGGAAGGAGAGCCGTTGATTGAAAACCCATCTATGCCCTGGTTCTTAACTGGTGTTTTGGTTTTTTTTTTTTGTGGTACGCGGGCCTCTCACTGTTGCGGCCCCTCCCGTTGCGGAGCACAGGCTCCAGACGCGCAGGCTCAGCGGCCATGGCTCACAGGCCCAGCCGCTCTGTGGCATGTGGGATCTTCCCGGACCCGGGCACGAACCCGTGTCCCCTGCATCGGCAGGCGGACTCTCAACCACTGCGCCACCAGGGAAGCCCTTAACTGGTGTTTTTGATTATCTTGTTTATTTTGCATGAATATGGGCCCAGTGTTGCCTGGTGTTTTGATTTTTTTTTTCCTAAGAGAAGCCAGAAATATGTGTTATTAATGTAAAAGCTCCTGATTTTAAAATAGTGGCAATTAAGCAAACAGTCTGCTGGCCAGACAAAACAAAATGGTGCACCAGATTCAGTCCAAGAACTGCCAGTTTGAGAATTCGGGTCTGAAAGTTCATTGAGGCAAAAACTTGGCCAAATGCCTCCTCCAGTTGGCCTGGACCTTCCGAAGGCTTTGGTCGGTCGTTGGCTGGTCCTTGGAGGCTGATGGCAAAAGTTTTTGGGTGCTCAAACTTTTTCTCAAGTGTTTTCTCCCTATACTTGAAATAGTTGATTTTTATTGGTAATTTAAAATTCCATCAAATGATTTTTCTAATTGACCTCACACTTACCTAATCATAAAATGCCAAGGCCAATCATAATTCTCGTCCAGAAGTATAATTTGGGAAGAAAATAAAAAGATCCCCAGACTTACCATTTATCAGAGTGGGCAACTACTTTAATGTGTATGCGAACATCTTTGAACTACTCTCAGTGTCTGAAGGTGCTTTGAGGAGCTTGAAGGTCTAGACGGGGAGGAGAGGAGGAGAGAAACCCAAGGCAAGAGGGAAGGAGGAGAGGCCTGGAGTCATGCGGCAGTTGTACATTCACTGCTTCTCATCCACCATCCTGTCTGTTCGGTGCTGCCTCGTGAACAAGCCAGGGAAGTGATGGCCCACGGAGACTCCAGCCCCCGGGCCTTGCTGTCTGTACAGGCATGGAAGTGAGGATGTTGGGATGTTGTCAATACACACAGAGTGGCCTCCTTGATGGCCCAGCTGGAGACTCTTCTCCCTGGTCTTAGAGTCACGAATAGTCCTATTTCTCCTGGGTAATGAATTGGTTTCCCCTTCTGTACAACTGTTTAGATGTCCTTTGCTTTCAGTTGACTAACAGAAATCTTAGAGCCAAACTTGGGTACACCTGTAGTAAGCTTGTGGCTCTCTATAGGCTGCCTGCTGGCACCTTTGCTAGCTAAGATAAATCCTTTTGGAACAAAATGGGGGGTAAAATTTAAAGGAAAGGAGAGAAGGCGGGAAGGAAGCTGGATGTAGTCTGGATTAGTCTCCACTTTCTAGATCTGGCTGACTGTTGTAATTAAAGATAAACATTGTGAGAAATAGTCCTGGAGGAAGTGCAGCATGGGTGGGGTGACCATTTAATTTCACCATTAATTTATTGTTTCAACTAGAATACTTTGAGAGTGAAAAGGGAATGCTGTTAATAATCACCCCAGGACCTCAAGGGCAAACCAAGTCTGTCCTGGGCCACCCGAGGATGTGTTACCACTCTAAGCTCGAGGCAGCAGATCAGGGAAGGATGTAAGGAAAAAGACTGGGCCAGACGGGCTTCCTTGGTGGCGCAGTGGTTGAGAGTCCGCCTGCCGATGCAGGGGACACGGGTTCGTGCCCCGGTCGGTGAAAACCCCATGTGCCGTGGAGCGTCTGGGCCCGTGAGCCGTGGCCGCTGGGCCTGCGCGTCCGGAGCCTGTGCTCAGTAAGGAGGAGAGGCCTCAACAGTGAGAGGCCCGCGTACCGCAAAAAAAAAAAAAAAAAAAAAAGACTGGGCCGGGAATGAGGCGGGGGAGGAAGCTGTGAGAGGCTGAGGTAGTTAGGGTCAGAAATACTGCTGAGGTTGGCAGTGTATCTGGATTCACCATCTGTTAGAACCAGGAAGGGGATGTTGGGCCATTCTTGGGCTGGAATTTGGCTATTGACTGGACTTCCAAGGTGAAGAGTAAAAGCAGCCCATGTCTATGAATGCGTCTTACCAGGGCTGCCCCCCACTTCTCCTGGTTTTCCGTGTCAGTGTGGGAGTTGTGATTGGCCCTGGATTGAATGGGAAGATTGAGCTTCCCTTTTGGGTAGTGCTCAGACTATGTAGATACTAACTTGGGAACTAACCACTGGGATCTGGCCATAATTCCATGTGGAAGGAATCAGAGGAAAGAAGTGAAGGTGAGAAGACTGCCTCTCAAAAGTGTAAATGCTTTGTTTTCACTATTGATTCTTGGCTGGGCTCAAACATTCCCAAGAGCTTTTAGCGTGCACTCGCCGCGTGTCAGAATTTCGCCAGGGCTGCACTCTTTCAGCCTGTGACTGGGAAAGGCTGACCCTGTGCTTCTGTGCACTCCCAGATGCGGGAGGAGGGCTCAGGAAATGTCGCCTCTGCCTCCTGCATGGGCTTGTATTACATCTAGAGCAGAATCTCCAGAAGCTGGGAGGGGTCCTCATCTGGGAGCAACCAGCTGGGGCTGTAGGTGAGGGCAGCCCAGCACAGTCCAACTCCAGGAGGGGAATGGAGTGGAAGCTCAGACTCTGCGGATTTCACGGGGCTGGCCCTGGATTCACCCAAGATGAAGACCGTAGGCAATTAACAAGAGCTGGACATTTCGGTCTTGGGTGCATTTTGGGGAGGTGGCCCTTGTCCTCTCATCCCAGGACATCTGAGCTTATCCATGCTAACTTGGTGACCAGTAGCTTAGCTGTTAAGGATTCCACAGGTATCTGTTGAGGGCCTTCTCTACACCAGGCTCAGTGGACAAGCCACAGGCCCCACCCTCAAGAGTATACAGTCTGGACAGCTGGCCCCGCCTGCAGCCGAGGGGCTGAGCACCCTGTAAAATTCTCAGTGGTCGCACTCCCGTAACTCAGAGGTACCTCCGGACCTTGCTTCCTTCCTGCTGCTCTTTCTGACGCTGAAGGCCCTGGTTCCCTCTGCATCACTCACACCGTTATCTGCTGCCTAGAAGCTCCTTAGCCAGAGTGTCCACTTGACTTTCAGTTTCATTTCACGCTGGACACCGTGTCTTGGCTCACTGACAGCTGCGTGTTTTGCAGCCAAGGGGCAGCCTACCCCATCCCTGTCCTCCCTGGCCCCAAATTAACTGATGACTTAACTCTCGCACACTCTCTTGACCACGTACTGTATGCCAGGCGTTGTGCTAATTCTAAAGTCCACACACCTTAGCCCGCCACTTGGGGACCTTTTCAGTCTGCCTTTCCCCACATCCCCACCTTCCCCACCTCCCACCAGTTCCCTGTACCTTTTGTACAGGAACCCTGAACCCCTGCTATCTCCCAAACATTTGCTCACCCACATGTGTGGCCTTTGGGGATGACCTTCCCTTGCCTAGGATGCTCTCTCTCCATCCTGCTCTTCGCCCCAGTCGTCCGTCAAGGCCCACGTGGGAAGCCCCCACTTCCAGAGAGCCCACCGAGGGCCTCCTTGCTCCCAGCTGTAAACCCCACTCCTCAGCGCTAACTGCCCTGAGATTGTTCAACAGGTCATAACTTGGAGGCCAGATGCTTCGTGTGTGTGTGTGTGTGTGTGTGTGTGTGTGTGTGTGTGTGTGTGTGTATGTATGTGTGTCTCTCTCTCCCCCGACAAAGGTATGAACTCTTTGCAGACGGGGCCCTTGGCTGATAAAACATTACCATTCTCTCTCCCAGTCTCACAAGTACAATTTGGAAGCCTTGAACTGAAACCTTTCCTGTAGCCATCGTCCAACTCTGGTCCTTTAAGAACATCTTGGAGTTTTAAGGCTTGGTTATTATTTTCAGATAATGGCATGAAGGATCAAGGAAGTAGAGGGGACTGAACTTTAGCCATAGGGATAAAACCAAATCACTTGGTTTTCTGGGATTATATTGTACATGCTCTCGTTGCATTGTGAAGATAGACTAGAATGTCAGGAAATTATCCGACCTTGAAGTCAGACAGAGCTGGGTAGACTCCTGGTTCCACCACTTGCTAGTCATATTACTTTGCAAAATATATTGAAACCTTTTAAAGCCTCAGTTTCCTCATCTGTGAAATAGGGATATGCCCAGCATATTGGTTATAAAGCGATTTCTGCTCCCTGTGCCATGGCATATTTGAGATATGTGGCTCACATGTTGCAATGCAGGTGAAAGGATGTGTTTGGAAAAGCCTTCTTGGTGATTCTGATGTTGGAGTTTCTGCCTTCACTTTCCCCTGTTTGAGCATCACTGGCTTAGTCCTGTGGGTGCTCAGTGAACAGCTGAGAATGAAGTGATGTCATATACACATCACACAACACCAGGCACAGAGGTGCTCAGTGAGCAATGTGCCCCCCCCCACCGCCGTCCTACACAATCCACGTCTTCCCTTGGTGCTGGTCAGTAGTGGACAATGTCCCCAGAGGGGATACTGCAGAGCGGGAGGTGGGGCCTCCTTTTGAAGCCAGGAGGACTTTGTCCGGGCTTGGAAAGGCAGCGTGCTGTGCAGGAAGAGGCTGCATCCTGTATTATACGAAGCTGCCGCTGACCCGTTTCTTTTCACAGTCTTTGGGGTTCCAGGCCAGTTACATGCCCTTGGCCATGATCAAAAATATGACTTTGCTTTTCCATTCCATGGTCCGGAGACCAGTGTGGAGAGCCCAATGGCAAAGGTGCAGAAACTGGCCAGATTGGAGCTGACCGTGAGTAGCCATCTGTGTTTTGGAAATTACAGACTGAAAACAGCTCACAGCCTACGGTGTCAAGGGTTTTTGAAGTACCAGTATTAAAGCATTTCAAGCTTCTCCTTATAATGTGACCATCCCTGCGTGCCACTCCACCCCCATACCCCAGAGGAGTGTCACACTCCACTCTCTCTCTCACTCCACTGTCTCAGGGCCCCTTCTCTGCCCCGGCTTCTCCAAGCTGGCTGATACGAGCACGGTCTCTGAGGCGCATGGGTACCATGGCCTGGCATAACCGTGCGGGGTGACCAGGGCTGCCCACAGCTAAACCTGAGCTTATGGACAGCCTCCCGGTACTTGACCGAGTTGAAGTCTGTCCACCTCCTTCTAGACACTTGTTCCCTGGGGTCATGTCTCAGTTTGAGAACCTGTCTTCTGCATCTAGACTCGTGTGACGAAGGCTTTTGTTCAGAGGCAAAGAATAAGCTGTTTGCTTCCTCAGACCTCCGTTTGATCCTTTCTTGTCCAGGTCCTTGGACAGTCATGTAGTCTCCTTGCTGGCAGCTCAGGTGCGTGCTGTGAGCTGTGAGCTTCCCGCTGCAGCTTCTTGGTTCCTGCCAGTGGTTGGAACAGCACTGCAGTCCCTTAGGCTTGAGCAGGGCTCAACTGTTTCCAGGTTGGTTTCACATCTGCTCCTCATACTAACTCAGCGAAGTGGGAAGGCAGATAGTTTTATCCCTGTTTTGCAGAAGAGACTGATTTGGGCATGGGTTAGATTTGCCCAGGGTCACTCAGTCACATGGTCAGGACTAGAGCTCGGGTCCCTGTCTCCTCTGTGCCTGAGGTCCCAGAGGGCTCGTTCCTGGCCCCTGCCCTCTGTTTCCTGAATTATGAGACAACAGACCTGGAGAGGTTTTGCAGCCTCACGCCCAGCCATCTCCCAGCCTGAGTCCCCTCTTTTGGAATTTACAGCATATACAGTTGCACCCCTCCAACTGCTATTCCCAGGTTCCACATCCGTGATTCAATCAAACACAGGTCAAAAAAAATCCAGAAAATTCCAAAAAGCGAAACTTGAATTTGCCACACACTGGCAACTATTAACATAGAATTTTATTGTATTTACAACTATTTACATTGTGTTAGGTATGATAAGTAATCTAGAGATGATTTAAAGTATATGGGGGGATATATGTAGTTTATATGCAAGTACTACTCCATTTTATATAAAGAACTCGAGCATCCACAGATTTTGGTATTCCTGGGGGGGGGTCCTGGCACCAATGCCCCACACATACCCAGGAAAGACTGTACTTACTTGCATGTTAAAGACACACAGTCTCTCCATTAAAAACTTTAAGAGCACTCAAGTTCCTCCTTAGTGTTTGAGCCCCGTGCAAACTGCCCTCCTACCTCTGTTCACAGTTATATTTGGTAAAGGCTGGATTTCTGCTCTGACCTATACAGGTCCCTCTGGCAAAAATAGTTTTATCACTTTTCCTCACAGCACAGTGATGTCCCTGGTGATGGATGCTGTGATGAGTGTGTAATTAAAGAGACTTGTGGATGGCTATTCTCAGTCTGTTTCTTGGGATTTGGGGTTTTGGGGGAATCTCAGTGGTGTAGGTTTTAGTGTGAATTGTGTCCAGTCAGGCCACTCATAGCTTTTATACCAAAGAGGGAATGTTTTTAGTTATTAGAGGGCATGGGCTTCATTTTTGTGTTAGTCTGCAGCTTGACTTGGATTAAATATCTCTTACTGTTAGGGAAGCATTAGAGCATTTTCCTTTCTTCCTTCTTTCCTTCCCTCCATCCATCCATGCATTCCTCATCCATGACCCATCTAAGATGATAGGAAAGATTTACTGTGGGTGTCTTTGAATCCGATGAGTTTCAGTACCTACCCCTTAATTTACAGAAATCCCATCCTGCTCCTTACTGCAAGAGCAGCCTGTTTCTACTATAGTATCTCTCCTGTGGTCTCAACCTCCTGGTTCTGAGGCCTGGGGACTGTGTACAGAGCCAGCCTGGGGTCTCCAGGGTGGTGTGAAGGTGCTCAGAGTGTCACCAGCTCTTGGAAATTTAATCCACTTGTACTTTACCTCCTTCCCTCCCATCTCCTTGCTGCCTCTTTGCTCTCACTGACATGCTTAACAAGCCTGCCTCATCCTGCTGAATGATTGCTGGATGAGGGGATGGAGAGACAGCAGTGGGTGGCTCCAGTCAAGTCACTTCCTCTCTGCCTGCCCTGGGTTCCTCTTTTATAACCTGAGAAGGATGAGTTGAAATGTCTTTCCTAACTCAAACAGACAATTATAGATTCTGTTAAAATAATTACAGAATCTCAGGAATAGGAGAAACAGCTGAGGGCATCTTTTCTTGTGTATAAATTCTCCCTAAAGCGTCCCTGACTTATTAGGTCTCAGCTTGATTACCTCCCGTGATGGGGAACTTGCCACTTCCAGAGCAGCCCATTATTTTATTGTTGGTCAAGTTCATTGGAATGTTTCTCTGTATATAAAGTTAAATAAAAATTGCTTCCCTGTGGTTTCTACCCATTGTCCTCACTTCGGTACTCTGGGGCCACACAAAGATGTGTTTTTGTGTGTGTGTGTGTGTGTACTTTTCCCCACAAAAGTCCTTCAGATATTCAGATGTGCAGAGAAGCTCTCATTTCCTCTGAGTGATCTTTTGTGTGGCTAATAGCCCTTCCCTCACACAAGGAAGGTCATTCCACTTCTGAACATCAGCAAGTTGGAAATACGGACGGAAAAGCCTTCCATCTTGGCCCAGGCACCAAGCAGCAGGAAGGAGGCCGCTCTGGAGCAAGGCTCCGTGGGCACGCTTTTCTTACCTGGGAAACCAGGGCCCCTGCTTGTAGCTTTCCCTGAGCCCCACCCAGCCTCCAAGGGTTGACTGACTGCTGCAGATATACAGATGCGTGTGCCGACTCCCTGCAGGACCCCGTTCTGGGCCCTGCACGCAGCCCAGGGGCATAATGATCAGCAGGGATCACGCTCATGTTCTGAGCACAGGGACCAGCGAGGTTTTCGGGATGTCTGGAGCTATTCAAAGAAGAAAGGGACAAAGAAGAAAGCTTTGGGACAGCCAGGGTCTGGAAGCAATGTTTCAGTTTGTTGGGAGTCGCCTGGAAGGACTTCAGGGCCTGCAGGGACTTACCCAGATGTGGCCGCGCAGACCACTTTCTCTTGCTTTCCCCTCTTCATTTATAGTCTCCCATCTCCATTTTAAGGAAAAAATAGATTCTCTGTGTTTCTGTCATTTCTCCTGACGGGTGGGCTGACTTGGCCGTCTCAGGCCAGAGAACCAGGGTGAGATGGATGTTAGCAGCTTCAAGCCGGGACGAGCACAGTCTGTCACTCTCTTCCAAACCATGCTGTCCTAAAGACCTGCTCTTTCTTCCTGCTGTCTGGGTGGGGCCTGCCCCTTCTGGTGTTCCCGCCAGGTGAGGACAGTACATTTTCACAGCTGTTAGCTCCAAGGGCCTCTGCTCCCTGGAGCTTCCTGACAGCTGGATTTCATGGCCATGGGGCGTTAGTCACAGCTTTGGGGGATTTCTCTAAGGCAGCTTTGAGACCATACTGCTTCTATCATCACCTAAAAATTAGCTTAAATTTTATATGGGGATAAAAGTGCACTGAACCCCTAGATGTCTCTGGTACACATCTGGGCTGATCTCCAGGGGTTTTGAAAAGCTTAAGCTTCGCACGCAGGGGATTCTGGTGTGCAGCTGTTGTTCTGCCCTGGCATTCAGGGCTCTGACTGTGCAGCCGGCCAGGAGGTTCTGGGAAGCAGGGGGTCCCAGCATTTGCGGCAAGGAAGGTTCGGGAAGCTGGGTCACTTCATTCCTCTCTCTCAGAACTGAGCTGAGGGTGATGCTCACGAGGCAGCATAGTGGAGAGGTTAAGGGCACAGGCCGGACTGGGTTTGAATTCTGGCTCTGCCACTCACTGCCTGAGTGACCTTGAACTGGCCCCCTGACCTCACTGTGCCTGGGGGCATCATCTGTAAAACTGTACCTTCCTCGTGGGTAGGGATGGAACTGTGAGGATTGAACAAGTTAATGCTTGTCCAGTGCCTAGAACAACGCCTGGTACAAGTGCTGTGTGAGTATTTGTAAAATTAGTAAAGCAGTTGTGTTAAATATGCAATGCAGCCCATAGTGACTGTTCGCAAGGAAAACGCATCCGAGAGGTTTAAACAGCAGATCATCTCCTTGTGGTGGTTCTTCCAGCAGAGGTGGTTAAAATATGGAACGTTATCATTTGAGAGGCTGAAAATCTGGTTTTCTGGGGGCCGACACATTCTTTTAGGGCCCGGTAGATGCTGTCACTTACAGGACAATTTCTCTAGGCGGTCTTTGGTCACGTGTTTGCCTGCAGTCCTTCTAGAACTGTTGGGCACCTATTGGACGCACCAGCATTTTTTCTTCTTCCTACTTTGGGAAAAAGGCCCCTCCCTTCTTCTCCCTCCACAGAGCTGGCAAAGCTGTTTACCTGCAGATGTGGCTGCTGTGACTCCGATGTCATTCGGGAAACGTTAACTTTCCGCTGCTCGTCACAGCCTGGCAGCCACCTTCCCGTGTAGCAGGAGTTGCATTTCAAGCTTCAGCTGCCTCTCTCTCCCCATTTCATGCTCCTTCATCTGCCTGATTCCTTGTCTGCACTGTCCTCACCCCATGGCCCCTGAGACCGTCACCACCTCCACCCCAAAAAAGGTCTTTCTGGATAAGATGTTGTAAGATTCTATTTCCCTGCAACTCCATTAACCGGAAGATTCAGTTTACAGAATGTCGCTACTTCTGCCTTTGTTAAACTAGAAAATCCAGTTTGTCAGAATATACAGTTTTGATAGAGGATTATGCGTGAAATTAAGCAAACTGAATTGTCTTCTACACTTTCTTCAGTGGTAAAATGAGAGTCATATCGTGTGTCTCACAGAGTTAGAAAATCTGCAGAAACCTTGCAGTGCTACATACGTCTCTGAAAGATTAACTTATCATTAGACTTTAAGCATCCAGCTTCATCGGGGTCTCCTCCGTGTAAATGAAGAATAAAAATGTGGCATCACTCCTTGCCTCTTCAGCTCTGACTTGGTGCATCAAGAAGGCTATACATCCTCTCCCCAGCGAGGCCGATGTCATTGGCGCCTCCGAAGCTGTTTTTTCCTTTGTTGCAGTTTAAATTAAGGGAGAACAGAAGTAGACTGTGTAATAACAATAATAATTCATAATTAGTGAAGTGGTCATGTGTCAAGCACCGTTCAAAGTTTTTGGATGTTTAATTATCCCAGCTCCATGAGATCAGTACTGTTTCTCTCCCCATTTTACAGATGACGGAATAGAGGCCCAGAAAGGCAAAACTCACGCCCAGGGTGTTACAGCCTGTAAATGTGGAGACCGGGTTCAGACCTAGACACCGCCCCTGACCCCCGTGCTGCCCTTGTTCCCTGGGTGTGCAGGTTGGCACTGATGGGCCCCAGGGATGCCCCTTTGTGGTTGTCCAGCCCCCAAAGAAGGAACGCTCTCCTGAGATGACTCGCTATGCTTAGCTGCCTGCGAGAATCTCAGTCTGTTTCCTGCTTGGGGGGAGGGGCGGGGGGGGGGTGGCGGTGGTGGTCTGTGTTTCTGAGAGGATGCAAAGGAAGCATTGTGTCCCGTGCTGTTGGGTCTGTTTAGACAGGAATTGAGGGCAGGCACTGACAACGTGAGAATCGGCATCCGGGTTTTGCAGCTGCTCCCTCACTAACCTGTGGTGGAGGCCGTCCCCTTCCCTGGGGCCCCAGTGTTGAGCCCTGGGCTCGGGCTGACGCTCTGACCGTGGAGTATGTGGTCACCTGGAGGTGCCAAGGACCCATGTGGTTCGTTTGGTACCTTTTCCTTAAAGTTGAAATAAGAATGAAGCTTATCGCTGGTGTTTGGGGCCTGCTCTGTCGAGGCAGCCACGGGCGCTGGGGACACAGAAAGGAGTCACACGTGGGCCAGCTGCCCTCGTGGTACTGAGGTTGAGGACCCTGAAGGTGGGGGAGAGTTCCTGAGGCTGAATGTGTACGGTGCAGACATGGCCCAGCGACAGCACCAGGCAGGCCCTGGGCCCGCAGCCTCCGGCCCAACAGCCAGGCTCCAGCCTCAGCCCCCATGCCTGAGTTCCTACTGCCTCAGCCCTGTTGGGTTCCTTAGTTCTTTAGGAGGGAGGCCCTACTTCACTCTCTGAAGTCTTGCTGGCTTGGCTGGCTTCTGGCATCTTCCTGTTGGCCCTCCCAGATGCTGACCACCTGCCCAGACTTCTTTATTGCCACATGTAGTCGCTGAGCCCCTTCGGGGAGAACCAGGGAGTTAGTGTCCCCATTTTACAGAATTGACCCAAAGTCATAAAACTAGAAAATGGAGGCACCAGGCCTCGAGCGTAATCCGGTATTCTTTTTACTGTATCGTAACATTGCATCCTGTGTGGTGAAAATAGCCTGCTACGCCGGGCCACTGATAAACACTTACCATAGCATTTTGTCGCCTGCTGGCTGCTCTGCCAGCCCAGCCGTACCCAGCTCACGCTCAGAGGACAGTCTTCTCAGAAGGAGATTCTCACCTCGCAGTTTGAAGCGTCACTGCGTCACTGACTTGTAACCACCGTGGAGGAAAGAGAGTAGAAAAAGTGTCTTACAAGTGGAGTGGGGCTTTCTGTAGATGCATTTTCCTGCTGCAGCAGATTCCAATCCGTTCTTCATGACTGCTGACGTGTGCATTGTGCTGCAGTAGCGGAAATAGCCATGTGATAGCAAGCCAAATGCTATATATCTAGTTTGCTGCAGGACAGGTAGCTGCAAAGCCAAGGCCTGCCCTCGCTTGCATGGTGCAGGTGAGAACGTGGAGCTAGGGCTGAAAAACCCACCTGCATTGTGGAAGACCAAGTCAGAGCACGTGTCGTGCTGGCAGTGGCCTGCACGGCCCTTTCGTGGGTGATGACTGTGTGTGTTTAGGAATGAGTGGGGATGGGGAAGGGGGTGAGAAGAGAGACCTTCTCCAGCTGGTTCGGGTTCTGATTCTAGGGTGATTGAGCCACATGGGGGTCAGAGCTTTGGCAGTTAGGATGCTTGTGCCAGAGAGAGGCTGCTGCTCCCAGCAGTGGTGAAGGGACAAGCTGGAGGAACAAGTCAGCTAGAGGGAGGGCGCTTTTGTGATTCATTTCTGAGGGCAGGCTGCAGGGGAGGGGGCCGCATGGCATCATGGAGGGAGGCGCCTGAATGTTGCCGCTTGCAGGTCTTGGCCATGGCATTGCATTTGCAGGTCCTGAGCTGCGCAGACCCTTGGGGATCCTGCCACCATGGGGCCCTGTTGGCCTCCCTTCCTTGTGGCTTGCAGGATAAAGCCACATACAGTATGGTGTGAAGGCCCCTTTTGATCTGGCTTCAACCTGATCTTTCAGACCCATTTCCATCCACTCCCCTCCCCCTGCCCTGAAGCTGTATGCACAGTGAGCTGTGTGTGGGTCTGGGTGCGTCTGTTTAGATTCTCAAAGGTGCTGGCTTGCGTCCAGCCCCTCAAGATCGCCAGTTACCTCTGTTCTCCTTTCCCTCCAAGGCTTTGCGCATGCCTGTCCTCGGCGTGGCATGCCCTTCCCCAACTCCAGCTGTTGAAATCCTACTTGTTTTGTAAGCTGAGCTCAAACACAGCTACTTGCACGAAGGCTTCCCTGATCTACGCATCACCCCTAAGGTGGAAGCACATCTCCCTTTCCCTTTGCTTCTGAAGCTCCTTGCTTATGGCTATGGTGTCACCACAGCTCGAATGTGAAGTTTTTGAAAGCAAGCAAGTTCTATCCTCACTCATCTCTGAACCTTTCACTCCCAGCCAAGCCCCTCCTAGTAGTTTCTAGAAGACATCAGGCTGCACGGTCCCCTGTCTATTGAGTTGAATCATTGTCACTTAAAGTCAGCTCCAGAGTCATCTCTAAAGGGCTAGTGAGTGAGTCCTTTCCACAGGGGAGCTGCAGGAGCTGTACCCAGTGTTCCTCAGAGAGGGACCCAGAGATCTACCAGGAAGTCCTGGGAAAAGTGCATTACACTGAGTATTTGCTGAGCCTGGAAAGAAAGCAGGAGAGATATACAAATGGCCAAAAAGCACAAGAGAAGATGCTCGGCATCATTAGTCATCAGAGAAATGGAAATCAGAACCACAGTGAGATACCACTACACACCTACTGGGATGACTGTAATGAAAAAGACAGACAGTAACAAGTGTTGGCAAGGATATGGAGAAATTGGAACCCTCACGCACTGCTGATGGGAACATAAAATGGTGCAGTCACTTTGGAAAACAGCCTGGCTGTTCCTCAAAAAGTTAAACATAGTTAGCCACATAACCCAGCCATTCTCCTCCTATGTATATGTGCCCAAGAAATTGAAAATATATGTCCACTCAAAAGCTTGTACATGGGGCTTCCCTGGTGGCGCAGTGGTTGAGAGTCCGCCTGCCGATGCAGGGGACGTGGGTTCGTGCCCCGGTCCGGGAGGATCCCACATGCCGCGGAGCGGCTGGGCCCGTGAGCCATGGCCGCTGAGCCTGTGCGTCCGGAGCCTGTGCTCCGCAACGGGAGAGGCCACAGCAGTGAGAGGCCCGCGTACCACAAAAAAAAAAAAAAGCTTGTACATGAGTGCTTACAGCAGCATTATTCATGAGAGGCACAAGGTGGAAACATCCCAAATGTCCATCAGCTGATGGTGTATAAATAAAATGTGGTATATCCATATAAGGGAATATTATTTGGCCATAAAAAGGAATGAAGTGTTGACACATGCTGCAACATGGATGAAATGAAAACATTATGCTTAATGAAAGAAGCCAGTCACAAAAGACCACATATTCTATGCTTTCATTTGTATGAAATGTCCTGAATAGGCCAAAATAGTTGCTTAGGGCTGGGGCAGTTGGGTTTGGATAGTTCGTGGTAGTGATAGCTAAAGGGTACTGGTTTTCTTTTTGAGGTGATGAAAATGGTCTAAAATTGATTGTGGTGATAGCTGCACAGCTCTGTAAATATACTAAAGACCACTGAATTTTATACTTTAAATGGGTGATTTGTATGGTGTGTGAATTATGTGTCGATAAAAGTGTTATAAAAAAAATAAGGGTGGGAGTAGATATACTGCTGCAATTTAAGTGTAGATGTCAATGTATGTGCTAAACTTTGTTTTTCACGGAAGGAGACTTCTTTTAATGCTCTCCCTGTCTATCTGTAGCCTATCACCTTTCCCCCACGCAATATTTTTTCCAGAATGGAACACACATAAGTAACTGACAAATCTGTATAAAGTCATTTTTTTTAAGATGAAAAATTCTTTTCACTTTTATGATCGAGTTGCCCTTTTATTTTCCAAGGGAATTAAAATGACTCAGCTTGCATTTGGATTCCTTTCTTGGCCACTGGGACAAGACAGCTTGACTAATCTTTCGGTGTTGGTGGTTGTTTTCACTCATTCGTTCAT
This sequence comes from Phocoena sinus, assembly GCF_008692025.1. NCBI lineage: Eukaryota > Metazoa > Chordata > Mammalia > Artiodactyla > Phocoenidae > Phocoena > Phocoena sinus. Next base: position 71,146,990 of record NC_045766.1, on the reverse strand, counting down.
TCTTTCACTGCAAACATTTATTGTGTGCCAGTGTTTTAGTATCTGAAGAGACAGAAATAAAAGTTTCCCCCATCAAGGAGCTTACAGTACAATGGGTGAGACATTCTCGTAAGCAAATAATGAATGGATATCAGTATTGTGATGGGGGCTATGTAAACACATCGAGAGGCTCCTGAACTCAACTAGGGGTAATCAGGGCAGGCATCAGGAAAAGGTGACTTATTGGAAGACAAATAGGAATTGGCCAAGAAGAAAGGACATTTTAGGTAAAGAGAGTTTTACTGCTGCACCGGCAGTGGCCAGGGGGCTTCAGGGAACTGTGAGAGTTCAGTCCCGGGTGCCAAGGTGGGCAGGGTAAGGATCAGACATGGAGTGCATTTGTTCTTTGTCCTGTGGGGGGTTGGGGAGGTCTGATTTCATTTCATTTTAGGAAGGTCAGGTTGGCTGCATGATGGAGATTAGTCTGGAGAGGAGTGAGAGCATGAATGCCTGGGCCGGGGGTGAGATTTAGGGAGGGAGAGTTGGGTAGGAGGGTGAGGGCACCATGGGGTCAAGGATGCTACTCAGAGTTCTGGCTTGGACATTCTGGTGGGTGATGGTGTCTGTTTGTGAGGTTGGAGACACTGGGGGACGTGCAGGCTTTGGCTGGTCATTTGCCTCCTGGGGGCCGCACTGGGTCTGAGCTATCCATGTTGGCATTAGCAGGCCTGGAACACATGTGTCCCTGAGTCAGCCAGCAGCCGGTGGTGTGCCCACACACAGTTACAGGTTGTGGTCCCTGTGGGGTCTGGGCTCCTGGCATGCCAGGCTCTTTCACTTCTCTGTACTCTGGGTTCACTAATGGTCTGTCCAACGGGAGGTGGATTTACTGATCTTTACGCTCCCTTCCAGTTCTGATAGTGTATCATTCTGTGTGATGGGAGATTATACATTTGCACAATCACCTCTTTTGATGATTTACATAATCACTTCAGAGACACTTCAGATTCCTTTCTGATCATCTGTCCACTCGGAGAGAATTCCAAAAGCTTAGATTTCGGTTTTGCTGTCCCTGCCTTCCCAAGGCCTCCCTTTCAAGCACTAATCTCTGAACATTCGGATTTACTTGGGAGCTGAGTCTTTTCCCAAGGACTCTTCCAAAAGACGATTCCCCTCCCAGGTAGCTCAAGTTCTTCCCACCCTTACCCCTCAGACCCTCTTCTTTTAATTTCTTAGCCTAGTCCTGAAAATCCACAAGGAGAACATTCTGTAAAATGGACCAGGTGTTGGTTGCTGTCCTCGAGTTGCAGAAGGGTACAGACGAAGATGAAAGGACTCTTTCTTTCTGTTTCCCTCTGAGAGTGTTTTGGCCCCTCTGCTTTATAGCATTATAATTGTATCACAACCAGGCAAGAAAATCAAATCACCTCCCACCAGATTTCCAGTGTTTTTCCACTAGGGGACCAGGGCAGAACGAGGGCTTCTGAGAGGCGGAGTCACCCCCCCCACCCCACCCCCACCCCCCTGCCAGCTGACAGACATGTGGCCTTGTTGTTGACTCTCTGTTTTCTCTGGGTCAGGGCCTGGGGGGTGGGATCAGGTTGAGAGAAGGAGGAGGAGCCCTTCAGGACTGTCTGTTTTCTTGTATCACCTCTTTCTCAAGAATGGACGTTCTGTTCCTGCATGTTTCTTTCCCTGGAAGTCTCTTGTCCTGTGGGGTCTTTGTCAAGACTGAACAGGACTGAGGAATGTCAGAGTTGGAAGGTCCAGTCTAAATCCGTGAGCTCCTTCCTAGAGGACTGGACTTGTGTCTTCATTACCTCTATGTCTCCAGTACTTGACACAGTGCTTGGCACGCAGGGTCTCTGAGAACATTCGCTAAGTGAATGAACTGCAGAATGACAGATCTGGGTTACCAATGAGGGGCCAACTCTGACCTTCCTCCACCAGGGGGGATGTGATTCTGTTAGCGCCTATTGGACTGTACGTTCTCAAGCACAGGTGGTGTCTCGGCCTCATCTGCGCCCATAGGCCAGCCCAGCACCGGGAGGGTGGGTGGATGAATAAATACCTCCCCCCCGCCCCCCCATTGCTATGGTGCTGGTGCAGCTTCTTCAGAGGGAGTCTGATGGCCTTTGGGCGGGGCCTTACCCTGCCTCAGGCTGACAGTGGGAATTAGGAGTGGAACGCAACTCATTAAAAAATAAAAGGAAAGAAAAAGAAGACTGCAATCAGCTTGCTCAAGGAAGGTCTACGACAAAAGGGAAATTTAAAAATAACCTTACAGAGTGTGTATGTGATGTGGCCGTTTGTCAGTGTTGACAGTTTTCATTTGCTGACTACAGAGCAGTAATTCCTAGATGTGGTTTTATAGTCCTCCCTGCTATCTTGCTCTGTGATCTCAAGGGTTGTCATGAACTTGCCAAAAAGTTGCTTGAATCAAAATTTTAATTCACGTATTTTTATTGATTTATTTATACCTCAGACCCCCATCTACTTGCAAAGATTTTTAAGATGGCATCTAATAAAGGAGATATTATAGGTAATGTTAAAATAGAAAAAAGATTTTTTTTTTAATCTAGGAAGAGGAAGTAAAAAGTAAGATATTTTAATGGCTTTTATTGAGGATTCAGTCAGCACTTAGCTTGTTGGAGACCAAGAAAAAAAATAGATATGGTGAAATATGTGATACATTTTGCAGCAAAAGCCTGTGGAGTCACATGCCCTCGGCCAGCTCAGATTTCAGCTCCAGTTGTAGTGGGCGGTCTCATGAGAGCTCAGACACGCCCTGGGGCATCTGTAGGGCATGGGAACTGGGGGCGAAGGCGCCAACCTCCTGGCCATTTGGAGAGCAGTTCTGGGAGGCCCCAGTACGTTCGTCTGGGTCCTGGCTAGACCGAGCACCCATGCCTCCAGCTGCAGTCTAGATAACGCACCCTCATGTTGGTTTCACGGTGTCCCTTGTCCTCCTGGCCCCTCTCAGGCCCCACTACCTTGATTCCTGGGCAGCACTGTTTCCTCTGCGTCTCTCCCATTCAGGGAGGCTCAGTGGGCATGTGTATATTAAGGCCACCCTTAGTGGAGCTCAGGGGCCCCTCAAGGAACAGAAGCCCCCATATTTCCATTTCCATCTCCAGACATCCTCTCCTGTTTTCACCGTCACTTCTCAGAGGAGACCGTTTCATGACAAGGGCGAAGGAAAGGACTCACGGACAGGGCTCTACTTTGTCTGTCTTGCCCAGAACTGCCCTCTGCCCGCTTTCCCTGATAGCGGGCGCTGTCGTCTGATCGAGCTCTGCTGTTGTGGAGGATGGGTGTGTGTGGACTGAAACCCCCTGACTCCTGGGGTTGTCCCCATGCAGGGCTCAGCCCCTGCTTCCAGACTGGTGCCATCAGGGCCTTGCGGTCTGACCCCACTGCTGGCCGCAGATCCTGATTGTGGACATTTCAACTTATTTCAGACAGGATTTTGGTTAAAAAGCAATGTGGTTTCTTGACGTTGTTGGGATGATTTGTATTTGGAAGCCTGAGGGCCACCCAGTACTACCAGGAAATTCACTGAGCTTAGATTCTCATTGGGAAACACTCCCCACCCCAAGAGGTTTGAAGCAGGTGGCCAGCCTGGAGGATGGCTGTCACAGCCCTCCTCTGCTCACCCTGGGCTCTGCTACTCCGCCCCTCCTGGAAGCTCCCTCCCACACCCCTCCTGGTTAGGACCCTGCTGGCTAGGCCCCTGCTATTTCATGGCACTTCCTAAGGAGGCCTGCCCTGGGCTGCGTCCTAACTCCTGAGGCCTCCAGAGGAAGGGGATGGGAATGAAAGGAATCCGGGCCCCAGGCTTTCCCCACCTTCACCTCATCCCTTACATTTTTGGGACTGTTGTAGTCAAAGGGAGGAGTGGAGGCTACAAGCATCATTTTTCAGGCCCCAAATTTAATATCACTGCAGCTTTCTGTCAAAATCAGACTCTTTGTCCTATTCTTAGGGAAAGAGTTTCTCTGTGTATCTCTGGTAACTGTCGCCTTTGTTCTGTGGTTACTTCTACACACATCTTTTCTCTCGTTCTAGGCTATAAGCTTCTTGAGGGCGGAGACCAAGCCTTTCATTTCTTCCTTTTTCCTCGTGAGTAACTGGTCAGTAAATATGTAATAAATGAATGGATCCTAGGTTGGCTTGAAAGAAGTTGGGATACCATATATTCCTACTGCATCTGCTTTCTCCCACATATTTCAGAAAACTCGTGGCTACCTTGCTCACCCTGCATCATTGTTAGGAAATACAGATGTGTCTTGCATCCGTGAAGATGGTTCCAGCGCTGGCTCTGACTCCAGCCTTTCTGGAGTCAAGCCCTTTCTGTACTCTGGTCGGCTGTAGTGGGAGCCTGGCTGACCACATCCCCAAGCAGCAGGGGCAGGCCCATGGTGCTGAGGAACAGTCTGTATTCATTTCTCCATGGGACTCTTGCATCTGGAAGCAAGAGGGCTCATCGTCAAGGTGTCTTGAGTCCTTGGAAGTGGATATTCAGGCACGTGTTCATTAGTCCATCGGTCAGCAAATATTTACCGAGCGCTGTCTGCTTGCCAGGCCCTGTGCCAGGGGTAGGGGCCACATTCATGGATAAAATAGGCATGGTCCCTACCCCTTGGAGCTCACAGTCTAGCAGGGCAGACATAGAAACATTAAGCAAATTATTAACAGGGAAGAAAGTGTTCTTCTGTACCAAGCCAGAAGGTATCAGAGCTCTCTCACACTGTTAATACAAACCATTTCCCTCCAGGTTGGTCCTAGGGCTTAGATTTACACCCATTGTTTTCCCAGAAGCATTTCGGCCCCCAGCTCTTTTGTCAGCTCCTGGAGAAAGCCTTGACGTTTACCCTAAAGCAGCTGCCGAGCACCTGGAACATGACCGTTTAGCATGAAGCACTCTGCTTAGGCTCCGGCTCACTGTGACTACTCTGGTCCTCAGTCTCTTCGTCTGTAAAATGAGGGCTGTGTGGTCTAGGGTTACATTTCTCAAGGTGAGCTCCGTGGAAAACCAATCTCGGAACATGTCCTGGAGAAAAGGATCTCATGATGAGATAAGTTTGGGAAATTGAATATTTTATGTAAATATATATGTGTGTGTATATATATATATATATATATATGTATATATATATATTCCCCTTTTCTCAATTCACAGAGCACATTAAAGGCTCTGAGAAGTTCTAGAGTATGCAATCTGGCCTGGCTTCGTTGAGTGCAACCTTTTTTAAACTTTTGGACCCAGATTCCTTTTTTCACACGGCACCTATTTTCCCGAGGCTTTGGTGTTCCACAGAGCCCGCTTCTGCAGAGACCTCTGAAGGCCCCTTCTGCTCTAGCACTCGGTAACTAGGGCTCTGGTGATGCTCTGTGCTGTAGGACAGGAGTTGGTGTGGGGCAGTGGTCCCAGAGCCCATAGCATCTGGCACCCCTTCCTCCTTTGCGATTATCGTGTCTGTTCAAGGAGACAGCTGACCAAATTTTCTGCAGCAGATCCCGGAGACATGTGAAGACACTCACTGTTGGTGGCACTGCCTCGGAATCCACAGTCATTCTTAATTGGCCTCAGAACCATCAGCTTGCAAAGCCGTCTGTCATGGGAAACTTGAGCAGTGTTCAGGGTTTCATTAATAATTCAGTGGACGAGCTTCTTCAGACGCAGGCCTTCTCACCCTTGGGACTCACTTGTCTTCTGCCTCCAGAGATGTTCCAGGGAGAGTTCTCTGTTATGTTACAGATGTTAATGACTCAGACAGTAGTCCTTCGAGGCTGTCCCAGAGTCCCCAAAGCCGCATCAGTCGGAAGAGGGAATATTGATACAGGTTAATCCCACTCTAATTATATCAGCCGGCTCAGAGGGTTGGGTGGGCTTGTGGACAGTGAGGTTCCAGGGAGTAGATGCCCACCGCAGGCTTCAGGCAAAAAGCCTCTTGTGCTGGGGTGGTGGGGGGCTTATATCCACTGCGATAGATTCCTTCTTCTGTCTGTAGCATCCCCAGCCATTCAGAAAAAAATTATGTAGGATCTTTTTTTTTTTTTTGCAAGTTAGAGATACCTAAAAATATTGGTTGAATTCGTTCTAGCTGATGAGCACTGATTCTCATTCCCATTTAGTTGACTTCTAGAATGTCACAGCGGAATGGGAACATAGAAATCATCTCATCTAGCTCCTTCATTTTTCAGTGTAGGAAAATGAGACCAGAGGAAAGTGACTGTCAAGGTTACCCAGCTGGTTCGTGCAGAGGCTGCCCGGTACCCGGGCCTCCTGGCTTACAGCCCCGTGTCCTTTCCAGCGTGTCCCACGCCCTGCTCTGAGCACAGTGCGCAGAGCGTTCTTCTTGGAGTGCTGCAAGCAGTCCCAGGCACAGTGATGTTGGGACACCAGATGCTCTTTTCCTTCTCAGGCGCTGTGATGCCAAGGGTAACACATCCATCCTGGCTGTCACGCTGATGGGGCTGTGAGGCAGGTTTATGTGCCATCAATAAGGTTAAAAAAGAAGCTGGGCTCTCCTCTCTCCTTCTCTCAGCTTCCCTGCTAATTTGTGGTCATTAGCGCTGGCTGTCACCTCCTCAAGTCCCCTCTCCCCTTGGAGAAACTTGCCTCCAGGGGAGTTGAGCCTGGCTGCTCAGGGGAAGCAGGGCTTGGGAGCCAGCCCTTCTCATCCTCTTGTGGAGACTGCTGGGCCTGGCTGCCGGTGCTCAGCCATGGGCCACTTCCTGGCTAGACACTGAGCTGGTTTTTCCACCTTCCCCTGGAGCCTGGAGAGGAGGGGCGGGAAGGGGGAGATCACAGAGCCTACCTCCCCTGTCTGCATGGAGAGCAAGGATGATGAACAAGGGCCCTGGGGTCTTGAGTTTCTCATGGAGTCTCAGTGCCAGAAGTACCTTTGGAGATGACTGGGTTCTGTACCTGCTATTTATATTAAGGACCCCGAGGCCTGGAGAGGGGTCAGCCTCGTTTAAGGTTGCTGGGCCAGTTGATGGCAGAACTGGGGTGAACCTTAGATTTCTACCCTGTTTTTCCTGGAGTCTCAGCTACAGGCCTTCCGCCTTTCTAGTTTGGGGTGTCGTTTTCCAGTGCGCAGCCAGCGTGTCTCAGCCCCAAACCCCAGTGGTTAGAAAGTACAGAGCAGGTTTAGGGAGGAGAGAGCACTCTGCCGTGGTCCATGGGAGTTTGACAGTGAGGTGTAGAGACAGATAAGAGTTGACTGGGCCGGGCAGCCAATGGGCCTTCAGGGGCTGTTCAGTAGAGGAACGAATGCCCAGGAAATCTGTGCTCTGAGGGCGCTCAGGAGCGTGTGAGGGCCGGTAGGAGGTAAAGGAGCAGAGCTGGGACAAGCCAGGGGGTCCCGGGTGCCTCTCTGCACCAGTTCTGACACAGGGACCCAGACTTCCTTCACTTCCTCTCTGCACTAGAGGGACCCCCTTCTCTCCTAACCTGTCTGTTCTGAATTTTAAGCTGGGGCAGTACTTGGCTAAGTTTCTGCCTGGAAGTCGTGGGCAGCTGCAGCCAGACAGGGCCCAGGCCGGCCTGAGGGTAGGGTTGACCACGTCCTCAGGTGGAAAGACAGACACCTGGCTGGCCCGGCAGCCTCAGGCCCGCTGGTGACTCCAAGGCCTCCACGTGGCTCAGTGAGACTTTCGGTAAGTGTAGTGTTTCCAAGGGCAGCATGTCAGCTGAACTGAGGATGTCATGGATGCAGGTATGTGGGTTCAGGTTTGGGGGCCGCAGGGGAGGGGCTCAAGGAGGAGGTGGCAGCGGACAGACATAGCTCATGGGCCCCCCTCGCCCCCCGACTCCAACCTTGGTCACCCTCAACCCGTGACTTGCGCAGCCCTGCCTGTGACTACGGAGCAGGGAGCACTGCCCAGGCCCCGTGGCAGGTGAGGGTTCCGGGAAACAAGTCCTGGAGCCTTGGCTCTGCAGAAACTCGGGTGCGGGGCAGGGCACGGGGTGCAGGAGCTGTATTGCCCAGGGCCTCACCCCCACGCCGTTCTTCCAGTAAGCACCCTAAGGGCTGGCATGGGGCTCGCCTTGTCCTCCCCTCCAGCGACTGAGCCACAGAGAAGGGACATCTTGAGTGAAATCAGGACCAGGTGGAAACAGGTGCTGAGCTTTTGCTTTTTAGCAATTACTAAGCACTCTTCACGGACCCCACTTCCTCTGAGGAGAACACTGAAGAAGTGTCACTAATGCTGGTGACGCTAATAGGAATACAGAGATGCTTGTGCTTATACTGTTACTGCTGAAGGGAATGATAAAGTTAACGTTTATTGGTGCACACCCTATGCCAGGCGCTGTGCTAAGCACTTTATATGGAATGTTATTTAATCCTCACAGCAGTTCTGTACAATCATTATTATTACCCCCGTTTTCCAGATGAGACCACTGAGGCACAGATTGTTGACATGCTCATTCAAGGTCAGCCTCAGAGCCAAGAGATAGTGGAGCCATGATTCCACGCACAGTCTGAGGCTCTTTACTAAGCTGTCCTTCTCCGTGGTCTGTGTGGGGGCATTTGAGCAGCGAGGGGTGACAGTGGTGTTTGAAGGGAGGACACCCCAAGAGGATGGGACAGCTACAGCAGCAGAGTGGCAGGGGGGAGGCCCTCCGCTGGACGTCTAGGCTCTTTACTTCTTTGAGCAGATCATCCCCTTCCTGGGGCCTTGATGGAGGCCTTAGACAGAAAACAGGGTAGAAACCTAAGCTTTTCATTTTCAGAGAGCAGAGAGACCATGTGAGTTTTGACTGGAATCTGATCCTGGAGAAATGCAGCAAGTGCCCCAATCATCCCACAGGAATCCTGCAGACCCAGTGAGAACTTCCCGTTCCAGGGGGAGCACGGGGACAGGGCTGCACCCCACTGGCCCAGCCTGGACCCTTCTGCCAGCCTTCCCTTCTTCAGCCAGAAACCCTCAGCTTTGTTGTTTCAACTGCATAGAGCAGGTTACTAGCTATTGTTCTTGGAAGCCTTTCTGTGATCTTAGGACCTTTGAGAAAAGAACAAACAGCTACAAAAACACAGGGTAGTTAAAAAATATTTGTGATTTTTGTGCTGCGTGGAACAAAAGAGGCATTCAGGAGACTCAGCATTGTTCCGGGGGAGTGGGGTTGAAACTGCCCCTTCTCCTCTCCCCTTGGGAGCATCCATGCGATGGCTGTGGAATGTCCTTAGACCATCTCCCGGTGGCAGCCTCCTCCTCTGTGCGGGGCCTGAGCTAGGGACACATTTATACTTGTAATCAGCTTTAATGCTCACTCAGTTTCTATCTAGTCCATTTTTTTCATCTTGTTGGGAAAAGCGGCTCAAAGTTATCACCTGGTCACCATAGTTTCATACTAGTTACTAGCTACCCTATCTCTTGCTGGATACCTTTAACTGCCAGTCATATAGCAATCCAGTGTACATAGTAATTTTCCTTATTGGATCTTTATTTCTGTTTCATTGTCTGGAAGTGCTATCTATTTTATCAAAGGCAGGACTGAGGTTCGAAGCAGGGAAGTGACCTGCCCGATGTTGCTCAGCTAATAACACAGATCCCTGATGAACACAGTGCTCTTAGAACCCTACTAAGATTCCTTCTTCAAGGAACTAAATTTTGAAAGCTTACTGCCTCCGCTTCTTGGGAAGTTCTAAAACACCATGGACCCACTGTTGTCTTTATCCTTGAAAGCTCTTTCTAGGATTGAAGCTCTAAAATCCCAGGCCCAGAACCAATTCTGAATTGGTTCATTTCTCCTGTGGTGGCCCAGGCGCCCACAGCCAGCCAATGAGCCTGGTGTGCCCAGTGCCCTCGCTCCAGCCCACAGCCCTTCAGCAGGCAGTTGTAAGGGAGCCAAGATGCTCATTGCCTTCTCGAGGACACACAGCTTAATTGCCTCTCCCCGTTCCTCCTGTCCATGCCTGGTTTAATCTGTGCAGCCTTCCCTGTGTAAGTCACGGCCAGACAATCTCAGCGGGATACACTTGGGACTGAGCGTGGAAGCTGGGTTGCAGTGATTTGTGTTGGAACACCAGTGGTGGGCTTCTTTCACGTTCTTCAGATGAAGGCTCTTGGGGAATTAGAAGGGCCTTTGGAACTGCCTTCCTCCCCAGCCTGCTCCGTATCTCCTTCAGATTTCTTCTGCTAGAGATGGCGCAGGGTTGTTCCTTTGGAGGACTTGGACACATGGCGTCTTTGCTCGTATCCTATCAGAATCCCTGGGCTTCACTGGAGGAGTAACAACTTGACCTGCCATCAGGAAATTCCTGAGATGTATGCTCAGCACCAGTCTGAGGAACTGGGGATGTTTAGTCAAGATAAGAGAGAGCCCATGGGGATATGATCCCTGTCTTCGTGTGAGAGAGGAAATACGCTTGTTCCTTATGTCTCCGGGGGTGGGTGGAGGGGCAGGACTTAGACCAGAGAGTAGAAGCTTGGACGGGGTGACATTCAGCACAATGTAAAAAGGAACTCACTAAAAGGAGAGTTTTCAGAAAATAGAATATGTTGTCCAGAGCAGAGTGAATTTCCTCTCCCTGGAAATTTGTGTTCCTCTGATGAGGAGGCTGTGACGTGGGTTTTAGGGAATGGCAACTCCAGCCCTGAGTGGAGAATGAGATGGCCATTTACCTCTACACCTATTGGCCTGTGATGGCGCCCTCCACGGTGTCCTTAGGGACAGCTGCCCACGAGGACTGAGCCAATCCAGGCTCGGGCTCCAGGAGGCACCCCAAAGGATGAAGAGGATCAGGGAAAGGGGAGGCCACTGGCCTCTCTCCCCATGTGCGGCCCATGCTTTTGGTCTTAGCCTTCATTTCTCTGGGTGAGCAGGATGGTGATGGTGGTAGCGGTAGCAGCAAGAGCCTATCAGTGAAAACATGGGCCTCTTCTGTAGAAAAAAGAGCTTAGTTGGCACGCAGCTGGGCTGTCGTGACTGCTGGAACGACACCTTCCAGGCAATGGAAGAAATCTGCTGGAAACAGTGTGGCAGAGCGGCAGGTCTGCCCTTCCAGCAGCTTTGTAAGTTGGCAGCATGGATGGAGGAGAGCAAGGACTCCACAAATTGTGACCTTTTCATACTTCATCATTCTTGAATGCAGGAACATGTGTGTGTGTGTGAGGGAGAGGGAGAGACACACACACACACACACACACACACACACACACACACACAGAATGACATAGGGAGAGACGCACTGGTTTTGTTTTCATTGTTTCCCTGTGCGAGCTCCACATAAATAACTCATTTAAATAACTTGGCATCTTTCCATACTTTTAACTATGCTTATAAAAATTATACAGTTAAACACACACATAAACATACTTATGTCTGCAAGATTTTTTTAAGTAATTTTTTTACAAAATTAATCACATTTACTGCATACTGCTTTTCTTATTCATCAATAATTCATAGAAAAATCCCTCCAAGCCAGCTGGTGTACCTCCTATTTCATTCTTTTTATTCCCTAGAAGGGATGGTCTTTATTTTATTCAACCATTCTTATATTGATGGGTATTCACTTTGTCTGCAGTTTTGTTTTGTTTTGTTTTGTTTTTTACAAATAACTACCTCCATAGACATCCATAAACTGCTTCCATAAACATCCTTGTATATGTGTGTGTATCCTTATGAACTACTGCTTTTATTTCCCAGGGGTAGATTCCCAAGAGTAGGACCGCTGAGCTGAAGGGTATAGTATTTTTATTTTATTTTATTTATTTTTATAAATTTATTTTATTTAGTTTTGGCTGTGTTGGGTCTTTGTTGCTGCGCACAGGCTTTCTCTAGTTGTGGCGAGCGGGGGCTACTCTTCGTTGTGGTGCACGGGCTTCTCATTGCCGTGGCTTCTGTTGTTGCGGAGCACAGGCCCTAGGCACGCAGGCTTCAGTAGTTGTGGCTCGCGGGCTCAGTAGTTGTGGCCCATGGGCTCCAGAGCACAGGCTCAGTAGTTGTGGCGCACGGGCTCAGTTACTCCGCAGCATGTGGGATCTTCCTGGACCAGGGCTCGAACCTGTGTCCCCTGCATTGGCAGGCGGATTCTCAATCACTGTGCCACTAAGGAGCCCAGTATTTTTATTTTTGATAGACGTTTCCAGATTGTGTTCCCAAAAAACTACAACAGTTCTCATTTCCCTTAGCAGTTGGTGAGAGTACCTGTTTCCCCATCCCCACAGCATGGTTACTTCCTTGTTAGTGTTAGCCTTCTGATGGGTAAACAGTAATATCTCATTGTTACTTTGATTTTCATTTCTCTGACTCCTGTCGAGTCTGAGCATCCTTCATACGATTATTTGCCATTTGCCTTGTTCTGCCATGAATTGCCTCCTAGGATCCCAGGGGAAGGGACCAACAAGACTCTGGGTCGACTGGCAAGAAACGGTGTGAACACCCTTCACCCGGTCCTGGGTGACAGTCGGTCCTGGGTGACAGTCGGCTCTCAGTGCCCTTCTGTCTCCCTCCCCTCCCCCTCCCTCCTCTTCCCCACCTCTCTGCCCTGGCACAGGATTTAGAGTCCACAGAAATGAGAAATTAAATCACATTCTCCCAAGGGCCCAGGGTAGGGTAAGGGAAAGCAGAAAACAGAGCTGTAAGCAGGTGAGAGCTGGCAGGCCGGTGTGTGGGTTAGTTGCTCCTTACCCCTTGAGAGGCCCTGGGCTAGCTCCTTAACTTTTTGCTGATGTGAAATCTGCATCCGTGAAATAGGGAACAGACACTTGGCACTTGGTAATGCATCTGTAAGTAGTTCACATGTTGACTGATGCTTACCAAGCTTCAAGTCTGGCTACTCATAGTGTGGTCTGCACCAGAAATACAGAATCTTGGACTGCACCCAGACCCACTGAATCAGACCCTGCATTTTCAAAAGACCCCCACCCCCACCCCCCGCAAGTGATCCGGATGCACATTAAAGGTTGAGAAGCACTGGCTTAAAGCGCATTGATTAAAGCTGTGAGAAAAAAAAAATAGTACAACGTGCCCAGAAATGTTGCTGCAATTGCACACTTTGGAGATGCACCAATCGATCCAGTGTAGTATGGACGAGACGGCTCACAGTAGCACAAGTTCTTGCCTCTTGACCGTGAGGTCTCTTAGTAATGTCACCTAACAGAATGCAGCACCCCTCTCCCCTGGTGACAGGGATACCTCAGTTTAAGAAAACTCAACACACCCAAATCCAATTGGTTCTCCCTGTCGTTGAGCCTTATGGGAACCCCGGGCTCACACTAATCACCAGGCTGCTCCAGCACCCCAGCTGCCTGCCTGGCAGACCCTGGATGCTTCAGCTGCCTTGACTCTCAGTCCCGTGCACACTTCTGTGTTCCCAGCTGCTCACCACTGGCTCTGTCACCCAGCTTCAGCCTTTCTCCTTTGAGCCTGGCTACTGGCTCCACTTCAGTTTTCACACTGAGTTCAGACCTCGTCAGCCTCTAGGTAATGGAGCCCCGGCCCTGGCACTGACACACTTGGCCTGCGCTTTCCGCCATCTACCTCCACACAGACATGCCCCACATTCCCCCTGCCCTCCGTCTCAGCTCCAAGGTGAGAATACCTAGGGCCTTCCTCCAGAGCTGCCCTGGGGACTGACTAGTTTAAATAGCGGTGCTCCCAGGAGCATTTCTACTATGGTTCCATGGCATTCGAACTTGCTCGGTTTATCCAGATGGTTTATCCACCAAGGGTCAGCGCTGGAAACAGAATCCACTCCAGGTATTATAAGCAGAAGGGGTTTAGTACTGGGAATTCGGTGCTTATAGCTTCGGTGAAGGGGCTGGTTCTAGGCTGGGCCTTTTGAATGACTCCTGGATTGTACAGCTGCCAGCCCCACAGCTGTTACCGGACTCTCCAGGAAGCTGAAGGATCTCAACCCTAGGGTGAGGTCCAGGGATTAGAGTTTGGACAAGAAGCTGCCTCCACTGCCCTGCTTCTTGGATACCTGGAAGCGGCAGCAGGACATCTGGTTTCGGGGTGACTAGCAGTGACAGCCAGGAGCTGCATTCCCTCCCTCCACATCTCATGGACTTGTGCTCGGCAGACCCTGATTTACATGCAGAGCTCCGGCTACGTGGGAGTCTGCGAAACGTAGTTTCCCCAGGTCTGATATCCTGAGAGGAGAGTGAAAAGGAGGTCTGGGGAGAACCAACTGCATGTCTACCTCAGACAGGTAGGATTTTGACCGGTGGGGATGGGTGGGGGCATTCTGCACTCACAGTCCAGAATTCAGCCTCCACCCGGCCCCAGGGAATGACGGCACAGAGGCCAGACCCCGGGTTCTTCCCAGACCGGGCTGCAGTGCCTTCTGCAGGTGGTGGCCCCCTCTGTGGGTAGGTTCTTCTCTCCCCAGGGACGTGTTTCCACTGCGCTGACAGGGAGAGTTCCTTCACGTCTCTCTGCCGTTCTACGCACATAAAGCATTGCTGCCTTCCTGAGTGCTCCAAAAGCTTTATATTTTTATTTTTACCTAGTTTTGCCTGATTCCAGAGTGACAAGCTCGATAGAGGTGCAGGAAATATGACTGAACTAAGTCATGCCAGCTGCAGTATGAGACGGTGTTTGTTGTGGGTCATTAGGATTTCATGTCCAATTCTGGTCCTCGTTATTAAACATGTAAAGGGATGTTCTCCCAGCCCTGTAATTAGCAAGCACTTTTTCCTGCTCATGACATGGTTGTGTAACATGACTGCCTGTGGGCCTTGTGGGGGCGGGGGAGGGGGGATGTGTTTTAGGTGTCAGAGAAATGACAATGATTTGGGTCTCAAAGGGGCCTGTGGGAGAGTTCTGAGTTTGGGGGTGTGAAAGCTGAAAACAACTTGTGGCTGCAGAACTGGCAGGGAGTTTAGTGCCTGGAGGCAAGGGGTGATTTGAAAAAGGGGCAAAATGGAATTCAGGAGCTATCGTGTGCCCTGGGCAGAAGCCTCTTGACCTCCTCTCAGATCCTGACACAGCACCTTATACAGAGGAGGTGCTCAAAACGGTTTATTTATTACGTGCAAGAAAATAAAAAGAGATTCAATGTGGGTAGGAGTTAGGAGGCTCATGCCTCTTCCAGCTCTGCAGGCAGTAAGCATCCCTCAGGCCCCCTGTTTTGGGGGGACAAATCAGGGCGGCTGTATTCAGGGCTCCAGGTTGAGGAGAGAGAAGGTGGCCCCCTGTAGCTTTCCTGGAGAGCATTTGGAATGGGGCACAGTTTTTGCAGGAGGATGGGTTACCAGCCTTATGGAGCAGAATCCAGAGGGAGTTCTACAACAGATCCTCACCCTGCTTCCATAACTGAGTGCTGGGATGCACTGTGAATTTTAGCCCCTGGGGGGCCTGGCATCCAAGGCCTTTGTGACTGGCCCTGTGCGCTCCAGTCAGATTGGACGCTCATGCTTCCTTAAGTGCTGTGCCAGGCGCTCACCTTTTTATCTTTGCTTGAGCCCCCCCTGCCTCCTGGGGGGCTTCTCTTCACTTGTCTCCCCCTTGCGAAACCCTCTCTGTCTTTCAGGGCCAGCTCGATCACACCTTCTCCATAGCATCCTGTGACCGTCAGCCACAGGAGCCCACTCTCGCCCTATCTGAACACCCAGAGCACTTTTCTCTCCTCCTCTCCTGGCCCTCGCCCCTTTCTGCCCATTCATTAGACCTGTGGATGCCCTACAGGCCTCCCTCCCAGCCCAGCTGCGTCTTCCCAGCTTCTGGCTCAGAGTCAGTGTCAACAATTGTTTGTGGAGTGAATGTTTAAAAAGTGAAAGGAGGGCTTCCCTGGTGGCGCAGTGGTTGAGAGTCTGCCTGCCGATGCAGGGGACACGGGTTCGTCACATGCCGCAAAGCGGCTGGGCCCGTGAGCCATGGCCGCTGAGCCTGCGCATCCGGAGCCTGTGCTCCACAACGGGAGAGGCCACAACAGTGAGAGGCCCGCGTACCGCAAAAAAAAAAAAAAAAAAAAAAAAAAAGTAAAGGGAATATGTAACTGACTCACTTTGGTACAAAGCAAAAACGAACACACCATTGTAAAGCAATTATGCTCCAGTAAAGATGTTAAAAAAAAAGTGAAGGGAAAATTAATACAGCATTGTAAATCACCTATACTCCAATAAAAAATTATATCTAGCTCCAACAACAACAGCAAAAAGTGGAGCAAAACAGCCATTAAACTGAGCGGGAAAATCCCAAACCAGCTGCAGAGGAAGGATTCGGACAAGAAGGGGCAGCATGGTAGCGTGGTTAAGCTCATGGGTGCTAGGTCCACACTGCCTGGGTTTGGTCCTGACTCTACCACTTATTCTGTGACCTTAGGCAAGCCACTTAACCTCTCTGTGCCTCAGTTTCCTCATCTGTTAAGTAAGGATAAGGATAAAATCTACCTCACAGGGCTGTTGTGAGAATTCAACTATTATAAAGTATATAAAGTTCTTAGAACAGTGCCTGGCACATAAGAAGTGTAAATGTATGTTAGTACACCCCTCTTCCCCAAATACACTTTCAACACTTTCTTACTTGCTTGTCAGAAGACAGTGCCAGATGTTGGGGGTCTTCTGAGCTCCCGCTGGATCTCCACCTCTGTTTAAATCTCATACTTGCAGTCCAGTCAGATGGCGATTGTTCCCTGAGAGGGCTCCATCCTTCTCATGGAAGGGAAGAAGGGCAGAAAGTTCCACTGACCGAGGACTGGCTATATGGCCAGGCTCTGTGTGACGGCTACTTGTACAAAACGCTGTTGAATCTTTACGACAGCCTCTAGACGTGTAATGATATTCCCATCTTACAGGAAGCTGAAGCTCAAAGAGCTCAGCTAGTGAGTGGCATGGCTTGCAGCTGAAAAGCAGATCAGGCTCCAAAACCTGTGTTCTCTTGGCTGCCTTGTGTGGTTCCCCCACCTCCTGGGGCCTGGCGATGAGTATGTGTGTGATCCTAGTGGGGGCAGGGTGGGTGTATCGGCCCTGCCCCGTGTTGCCTCACAGGGGAGCAGTACAGGTGCCGGGAGTGGGAAGAGTGGATGGTGTGTGCGGATCTTCCTGGGCCTGGAAAACCCACTGGCATCCATTAAACCGGTGTTTATCAGTTGCCCCGTGTTGAGCTGTAATAGTTCACAGAATCTGACCTGGATTCCTGTATCCTTTTGCCAAAATGTCACTGAGGTGTCAGCAAGCCTTGTTTCGGTTTCTTAGTCTATGGCTTCTCTTCTTTGTTAGAAAAGGTCCTGTTGGTTTTAAGGATAATTACAACCATTTGTTCTCACTTCAGCTGATGTGGTATACCAAGTTGCTGATTGATACTAGCACCAACATCATTTGCACAACATTTATGCAGGGACAGTAATGCCAAGTAAACCAGAAGAAATGAGTTCCTACGGCGTTTACAGCCCATCTTAATGTACACTTCGCATATATAGCATGCATGCTCTATTTGAAGCAAGCTTTCACCATTGGGGTGAGCAAATGATGTCTTATATTTACGTATTTTTTTCCCTACAGGAGGCATCGGGTAAGGACATCTTACCTCTATTTTAAATCTTTAAGTTGAGTTTGTATTTTTGAAAATTCTATTCTGTCTTGACAGGTAAGTTCACCCCAAGGTTCTCTGAGGCAGCTTATATTCAAAGCCCATCTGTCAGTCTTACCAGCTTGAAGGCAGCAGAATTCTGTGGGACAATATATGATTCAAGAGTCACTACCAGTGGTGGACAGTGGGTGGGCCAGAGATGGCACAGTGGTATTCAAACTTGGTCACAATTAGCATGTCCCTTACCTACTGCTTACAGATGTTCGCAATGACGGGGCACCCCTTTCATAAGAAACACCGACACCATCCCACATCCCACACCCGCCCTGGCCAGAGGGAGTGCACACAGCCCAGCCCCAGTCAGCCCAGCCCCCTCCTCTCCTTTCCAGCTCTCCCTCCCTCTCCCTCCCCTCCTCCCTCTCTTACTCTCTCCCTTCGACCCTCCCTTCCATCCTCTGCCTCCCTGCCCCATATATGTCTCTCTTTCTCACTCACTGTTATGGGTTGAATTGTGTCCCCCCACAAATTCATATGTTGGAGTCCTAACCCCCAGTGCCTCAGAATGTGACCTTATTTAGAAATAGGGTCATTACAGATATAATTAGTTAATGTGGGATCATGAGGGTGCGTCCTAATACAATATGATTGATCTCCTTATTAAAAGGGGAAATCGGGACACAGGCATACTTACACAGGGAGAGTGCCATGTGGACGTGAAGGCAGAGATCGGGCTTTGCTTCTTTAAGCGAAGGACACCAAAGATCGCTAACAAACCACCAGAAGCCAGGGGAGAGGCAGGCAGCAGATGGGGTTCCCACAGCCCCCAGAAGGAACAACCCTTCTGATACCTTGATCTCAGACTTCTGGCCTCTAAAACTGTGGGACGAGAAATGTCTGTTGTTTAGCTACCCAGTTTGTGGTACTTTGTTACAGCAGCCCTAGCAAACGAACTCTCTCTCTCCCTCTCTCTCTCTCTCTCTCTCTCTCTCTCTCTCTCTCTCTCTCTCTCTCTCTCTCTCTCTCTCTCTCTCTCTCTCTCTCTCCCTCTCTCTCCCTCTCTCTCTCTCTCTCTCCCTCTCTCTCCCCCTCTCCCTCTCCCTCTCCTTCTCTCTCTCTCTCTCTCTCTCTCTCTCTCTCTCTCTCTCTCTCTCTCCCCCCCCCCTCCCCCTCTCCCTCTCCCTCTCCCTCTCCTTCTCTCTCTCTCTCTCTCTCTCTCTCTCTCCCTCTCTCTCTCTCTCTCTCTCTCTCTCTCCAGGAACTTCTCAGTTGTAATGAAGGTGACTGTGGAGGTGTTGGCCTCTCATGTGGAAGCACCATGCATGTGCCTTCCTTTTTAAAACTGCTCGTGCTCGGGAGTGGAGGTCTGTAAAACCAAAAGAGAAAGCATCTGGTGTGATGCAGAGAGCATGTGTTTTTAGGGTAGATGGACTGCGGTGATTTAAAATCCCAACTGTGCCATTTTCTAGTTTATTTCACTTCCCTGAGACTTTGCTACCTTGTTGATATATTGGAAATAATACTACTACCTTTGGGGTTGTTTTGAGAACTAAAGAAAACGCAGGTAAAACTCTGAGCGTGATGCTTGATTTACAGGATGATAGCTGCCTTACTTATTATTGATAAACACTTTGTGGGAAATGACTGTAACAGTAGCATGTGGTAGAGGGCAATCCTGGGGTTTGCTTTGCTGAAACACCCTGAATTCTAGCTTCGGGTCTCTGTGCGTGTGTATGAGAGAGAGATTGTTGTGTGTGTTATTCTCTCTTTATGGTTTATAGAGTTTTCCAGCTTTTTTATTTTGAACATGTATTTTACAAACGAAATTGATTTTTTTAAAGGAGAAAGATTTTTCTAAGTCTCAAATGAGTAAAACGAGTTAAATTCAGCGATTCGATAACAGTTGAAGGTTTTTGAGAAAGGTTCCACTTATACCTAGTTCTTAGGCTTTTTTTTATGTCTTGCTCAGATGGCATGTTTTTGTAAATGTAGTGACTTGCACTTCTAATTAATGTTTATGCCTGGTTGGTTGAATATGCAGTTATATTTAGTAAAGAAAAACAAGAGCAGAGGGAGGGACGGTAGGCTGTGGTTGACGCGGCCCAGAACTCAAGTCCGAGCCGCCGACCCAGGGCGCCCCCTGCAGGCCGGTGAGATGAGAGGCTCGGCTCCCCCGTGCGGGCGGGGTGAGGACAGAGGGCTGCTGAAGCCGGGTCAGTGGGGGAGGGATGTTGTCACCATACTTCAAATGGGACAGAGCTCGATTTTGTGAGAGCTGAATGGCGTTAGAGCTGTGTCACCGCGACGGGACTGTTTTTGTTTGTTGTGTCGTGTCAAGCAGCCGGCGTGGAAGAAGGGTCCTGCTGCCCAGGAGGCCGTGGCTGGAGGGCGACGTGTCCCTTTAAGGTGTGAGGTGGCCTTCTCCACGGTGCCTGCCTCCTGAGGCCGGGAGGGTTAAAGCCCTGACCGAGCTTGATCATCAGATCCACTCCAAGTGGGAAACACTGGGAAGGGGTTAACGGTGGGGAGAGTACAGATTGCTATTGTCAGTTTTGCCCCCTGGCACCTTGTGGCCCCCTTGCTTCTTTTTGAAAGGGGTTTGGAGGCAGCTTTTAGTCTTGTTGAAGGGAAGCTGTCATCGGAAGGTGGAAGGTCGTTCTAGGCAAAACAGAACTAATGTTCTCTCTCCACAGGGCAGAGGCAGCGTGCCTCTGTGTGTTTGGGATTTATTTTTATTTTCTAATCCTGTTAGCAACAGAAGAAGACTCTGAGGAGCCCCTGATTTTATTACCATCGGGAGCAGGAAGTTTGTCATGTGTGGGCACCCTGGCCAGGTATCCAGGGCTCCAAGTGTGTTCTCCCCTCCCCGCCCCCGTCCTTCTAGGGGGTTGTCTGAGAATTCAGCTGAGGCCCAGGAGGGGTAAGTGCTGACGGTCGGGTTCTGTCGCCTGTCGGGGGAGTGGGCTGTCCAGCGTGTCGGTATAGGAGGGGGAGTGGATGATAGCCTGAGTCAGAGGAGACAGTGGTGAAAGAAAGCTGGAAAGAGGATGCGGCACCCTGAGAGCTTCTTTGCTGGGAGACCCCCCTCCCCTCGGTGTGGGTGCAGGGTTACGCCTCGCCAGCAGGGGTCTCACCTGTGCCACTCCCAGGGCTGCATGCAGGTGGGAGAACCTTCTCGAGGCTCCTCCCTCACAACAGCTTAGAAGCACTGAGCTCTGGAACGTTCCAGCTGAGGGGACTTAGACACCATTTTGAGGCTCCCAGAGAGGAAGTGGCTGATCCCTTGAGAGAAGGTGGGTTTGGGTCCCAGCTGGGGCAGAACTTTCTTGGGGGTGGGGTGAGGGTGAGAATAAAGCCAGAGCATCTCTCCATCGTGAACATTAGTGACTGAGGGAAGGACGGTGTATATTTGGCTTCCACAAAGAGCTTTTATCACTTTCCTTCGTGTAATAATATGAAGTAACTTTATTGATTGTGTGATCATCACTTTACTCATGACAGCAAGTTGGGCACTGTGACATAAAGAGCCCACATTTAATTTAAAGCATCTTTTCCATAGGAATCAACACCTGGGGCATTCAGATCAATAGTTAAGTGCTACACAGCAGTGAAATGCTGCCCGAAATTAATCAGGAATTCTCACACTTACTAAAATGTAATATCTCCAGGGAACCTAGCTTTAAGCTTACTAAGAAGTAATGATATTAGGGTAGGAAGACAGGAGGTGTGACTTTAAATGCTGGTGGCAGTTGGCAATGTCACCAAGAAAGGAAAAGTTAAGCCCAGCAGGAATACCTTGGTTTCCTTGCAGCCTCACAATGCAGACAATGGCAGAATGCCTGCAGCGGCTCTGCTGCCTGTAGATAGCACTCAGGTCCCTCAGACCCCACTGGGTGGCTGAAACAGGTCTGCAGGCCATTGCTCTGGGGCCTGTGTGTAGACAGGAGGTATATACACGTGGCTGGAGCTTCCGGGATGGATTGTTATTTCCGAAGGAGTCTGAGCTGCCCACACCACAAAGCCGCACAGTGAGCAAATCCTCCAAAAGTGACCCTCGCTGCCCAGATGAGCAGGGCCTTTAGAGCAGTTTAAGCGCCTAATTTCCTTTGACTGCTTCTTTTTATTAAAAAAAAAAAATGTAAATAAACCACTCTTAAGCCATTAACCTTTGAAAGCTGTATGTTGTTGAAGGATGATTTCTTGTTATTATGTCATCATTTTCTCCCCCATCTAACACATTTCTAACACACACACATGCCTTATTTTTGGAGCAGAAATTTAAATAGAAGTCTTAATAGAAGCCAAATAATTCTGCATGTAGCCTCCCACCTGTGGACTTAATGTGGCATTTTGCCAGTGGGCCTAGATTAAGTGAAATAGTATATGGATCTAGATATGTGTGTGCTTCTCAAACTTTGGTAAATATCCTGGGACACTTGTGCTGGGGGAATTCTCGGGGGCCCTCCAAATCACAGGATAAACGTACTGCATCTTCCTCCAGAGTCAGTTTTTCTCGAAGATTTGGTAGGGGGAAAATTGGTATATTAAAATATATATGGGTATCTTATAGAGTAGGATATTAAAGTTTTATAAAGCTTTTAGAGAAGACACAATTTTACACATTCGGCAACAGCTGTGTCCCAGGTCTCCCATACGCTGGCCTCTGTCCTTTCCCTGGAGAGAAGTTTTAGAAGCCTTGGTCCGTATTTTTTGTGGTGTTGTCATTTTATTTTTCTTATAATATTATTTTCTCATTATGAGCTAGAGGTATGAGACAAAAGTGAGGGTTTGGTTATACCTATGAAGCCAAGGAAAGTAACACGAACGTGTCAGGGGTTCCTCAGAGTCAGTGCGGCCACGTCATAATCACAACCTCAAGATACAGGTTCCTAGGTGTCTCCCAGAGGGATTCGGATTCAGTTGGTCTAGGGTGGGTCTCTAAATCTGTATTTTGGACCTACACCCTAAGTGATTCTGGTCTGTAACTGGCTTTGGAAACCGAAGAACCACACAGTTTTTTCTGACTATAGGCACTGGGAAAGGGGCTGCAAACTAGCATCCCACCAACCAGGCAGAAGAGTGGGGTTTTTTTTTTTCCTTTTCTTCCTGTGGCATTTTTTTCTTAATATGTATTAATTGCCACCATTTAAAATCAGGATATTTTTTACTTTTATTTAAAACTCAGAAGGCAGGACAGCCCTGTGTCTGCCTTCTCTCCAGATCCCACGGCCAGGACTGAGGCGTGGCGGCTGTGTTGATGGCCCATACTCTCCAGCCCTCCCCAGCACCTCCGCCACACACGCTGCCCCAGTCTCACTGGCTCACGTCACCGTCTGGCCCTATGGGCGCTGGAGGTCTTGACCCTGCTCGGTGAACACGTGGTCCTGCATAGTGTTCCTTAATCATAGCGAACAGCTGAGTTACAGGCATCCCAGTCCAGCAAACAGCGGGAGTCTATTGCTGCGCCCCCTCCCCTCTCCTGGCCTCAGCGAAACAGCTCACCCTTGTTCCCACCTGGGAAGTGAGTCCTTTTAGAGAGAAAGACTTCAACTGAGGAGTTACTGGGACTCAGAATCCTCACCTCTGCTTGGTACTTCTCCTTGTCTTTCAGTTCCTTCCCTGAGCTTCTGTTTCTGTTTCTGGAGCCCCATGTTTCTCTCACAGACGTGCTCTCCCACAAAACACACACACGCGCGCACACACGTGGATCCCTCCTGGCCATCATCATGGGAATGTGGTCCCAGAGTGCCCCTGCTGACCAGTCAGTTTCATGGCCATGAACGCCCCTTTTCCCTTCACCATTGGTCCTGCCATTCTAAACTCTGGGTCATTCTGTGTTTCGTGTATAAGAAGGAGCCCGAACACCATGAGGAGATAGTTTTTATAGGAAGTCGTGTTCAGAATTCCAAACAACAGACTTGAAGCTATGTGCCTTTAGAGTGTGGTATTTCTGTACGCTTGTTGGATGGCCGTGTCTGAACACACGGCTTGGCAGGAACAGGGGGTACCGTCGGCCTCTGCTGGCCCTGCTCAGCAGTCAGAGGCATGACCCCTGCTCCTGTTTTCTTCTGAGATATTACAGGGGCTCTCTTTTATTCCATGAGGTCAAAGGATGCCATTCAGATTGGCTACTTGACAGGACTGCATTGTTTCTCTTAGTTTTTATTCTAGTGGCCCAAGCCCTGAATCACAGTTCTCTTGCCTAGCAACTTGCCCCTTGATGGATTCCAGAGGTGTCACAGAGCATCGCCTCTTCCCTCATTTATCTGAGTAGGTAAAAGCACAGAGATGGTGAATGTCAGTAACCCTTGAAAGGCTTTGAAAGGCAAAGAACATTTTCCTTTTAAAATCTAACTCCTCTCTTGCCTTACCTAGATTGATTCTCTCTGGGCCCTGACAGCTCGTATGCCTTACTATTCCAGAAATGATGAATATAGGCTGCTGGGTGGAAGTGCCTTTCTTGCAACCAAACCACCGGATGGATGGCTGGCATTGAGAAACGAGGCCCACCCTCATGGCCCCAAATCCCAGTCTCTTGTCCTGAGGAAATCGCCATTTCCGTGTAAGACTCTAAGCCTCACCTTCCATCTGCTGCCTGGAGCACTGATGGTCACTAGCTTTAGCCCCTGTTGTCCCCATCAGGTACTGGCTTTTCATTCCTTAGAGATGTAAAAAGTAGCCAAATCAGAAAGCATTCAGTCTAACTTCACTGTTCGAAAAATGTAGGATCAGAACCAGACCTGCAGGCATGTTTTCTGACACATCCCAATTTCATATATTTCATCTTAGTTAAGGGCCAGGTGCTCTCATTTTCATTCAGAACATATGCTAATCAGAAATACATGTATGACCACCATATTTTGCCCAAATCTCACTGAAATGTATAGTGTACAAAGGGAGTATCCCTGGGGCTAATTAACGTTTGCAAACATTTACTTAAAGCAGATGAAAGTTGTATACATTTCTAGAAAAATTAATAAGGGGGAAGGGAGAGGTTTTGCAAAAGGGGGTGTGTTTACCAGTTTCACCATGGCGATGCCCTGGGAGTGTTGGTGCTAACCTGCCAGGGGGAGACTGTGGGTTTTTCCCAATGTGATTTGAGCAGCTTGAATGAGGGCAGCGCTGGGGGTACAGTGTTTATTCTGTGCTGTAAATTAATTAAGTAGATTACATTCAGTCTGGTGGTGCATGTCCAGGCTCTAAAAGGGTAGCACGGCCCTGGCAAGTGGCCCAGCAGGCTCTGAAGCCAATGAGGTATTTATTGGTTGCGGCCTCACTATCTTATGCTGTGAGGTGCTCTGTGGCTACCCCACTGAGGCTGGGTGTGGCTTCAGTTGCTCCCAAAGCCCTTCACAGACACTGGCCACGGCCTTGGCTGGGTGGTCACAATGTGGAGTCTAGCCATTGCAGAAGAGGCATGTTTTATCCTTACTATGTGGTGGTGAGAGTGTGCCTGTCTAGAAAAATTCACTTTAATAAATATAGACTGAGTCCCTACTTCCTGCCAGGCACTGGGCTAGGCAGCAGGGATTCAGATGTAAAGAGACACAGGCCCTGTCCTCCTCCAAGAACTCCCAGCTTGATCGGTCAGAGAGGCACACAGGATGATTATAGACACCGTAACCACGGACGTGTCCAAGGCCCGGAGGAAGGAACTACACAGAGGCTGTGGCCTCTGAGCTGGGATTTAATGAAGAGGAGGGATAAGGACACTGCGGCCGAGAGGAACAGCAGCACAGAGGCCTTGGTAGGTGGCACGTGCAGGGACTCCAGCTGCTCCGGGCTGGATGAGCACAAGGGGCAGGGCTGGGGGGCAGCGGAGGATGTGGTCAGACACAGGCAGGGGCTGGGTCGTGGGAGTCTCTGTGTTGTGCTAAGGAGTTGCAGTTAATTCCAGAGGCAGTGAGGAGCATGACGTCACCCCAGGGTCAGCACAGAAGACTCTGTAGACATCTGCCTTCTGCGAGAGGGGTCAAACCCTGACGCCGTCCTAGCTAAATCATGCCATCTTGTTATTTTGGCAGTCAAAATGCTGAGTTGTAACTCACTTCCATGTATGGGTATAGGCCACACTTTCTGAGCAAGATCCCAAGCTAGTTGCAGACCAGAGATGAATAGGAAACTAGCCCTGTCCACCTGTCTGTCAGAGGTCCACAGGCCACGGGGGGAGAGGGGGATGGACATGGCTGGACCACTTGTTGTGAGCAGTCATATAGCAGTGATATGAAGCAGTGGCAAAGATTCATTTTCAAAGGCAGGCTCTCAGAAGATTTTATATAGGAGTTAGAAATTCCAGATTCCACCAAACTTTTCTTCTGGAGAATTATTTATGGTACTTTATTTAATCTGGCTTCCTTTTTTTTTTTTTTTTTTTTTAAAGTATAGATAAGTGAGACTTTTTTTCTTCCCTCTCCTTTTTGTGCCCGGCAATAAACAGATCCCAAATGTCACCAAAGCTACACCTGAAAAACAGAAATTTTTCTCAAGAACCTCTGTACTGAACAGGATTTCAAATACAGTTAGTGCATTTATTTCTCTATTCAATAGTTCTGTCTTTGCTCACTTTCACAGGAAAAGGGGCTTATGAACCAGTTTATTATTTTTTTAAAAAGTGGACTTTCCTTCTAGTGACTTGACTGCATGCAGACTGACAGTGCAGGCCCCATATGGCCCCGCTGGGTTGATGGGAGCTTCGATGGTGTATGTTTGTAGGTGTGTCTCTGCGGTCAGGAGGCCCAGGTGGTGAGCGAGGCAGAGCACCGTCTGTCCAACTGTTGCCCCGTATGCGGGTCCCCGCACCTGCACCAGGGCCTGCTTTGTACGTGTGAAGCAGGACAGGTTTATTTCTTTGTCTCCCAGAGGTTTAATGTTTTGACATCCCGGGAAGGGAGAAGGAGAGGAGAAAACAGTCCTCTTGCAGCAGAAGGCGTTGTTGTTGGAGAGCCTGACCTCTGTCCCACATGTCCTGGGCTCCCTCAGAACATTCCACGTTAATTACAGTCTGCCGCTGCCTCGGCATTGGAAAACAGATTGTGATTGCAGAACTTGAAGCGGTGAGAAAAGGAAAGCCACAGCTCTGCGGGCCCGAGGGCCCTGAGGCGGCTTGGAGACTGGCAGCCTGAGGGCAGAGAGGCCCCGGGTGGGGTCCAGTGAGCAGCTGGCCTCAGGGACGCAGGCAAAGAGCAAGGCTGTCAGGCCGTCGGATTCTATCGCCGGGCACCAGGGCTCCAGCTCTCAGATCCCGAAGGGAAGGAATGGCAGCCCTGGCACCTGGGCTCAGCAGCAGGGCAGCGCAGTGACAGGGTGGCTCCCGGGACCTTGACAGTCTGGGCCCACTGGCTGCTTCTCCTCAGCTCGTGTGTGTGTGTGTGTGTGTGTGTGTGTGTGTGTGTGTGTGTGTGTGTGTGAAAATATATATAACATAAAATTTGCCATTTTAACTGTTTTTAAGTGTTCCATCATTGGCATTAATTCCATTTACAGTGTTGTGCAACCATCACCACTATTTCCGAAATATTTTCATAACCCCCAAACAGGAGCTCTGTACCTGTTAAGCAATAGCTCCGTATCGCCCCGCCCTCCGCCTCTAGTACCCTCTAGTCTCCTTTCTGTGCCTGTGAATTTACCTGTTCTAGGTGGTTCATACGCGTGGACTCACAATATTTGTCTCCTCCGCCACTCTGTCGCCTCCAGGCCCCTGGAGCACTCACCCCTCCACCCCCAACACCAGGCCTCTGTCAGTCCTTCCTCCTCATTCACTGTACTCTCCATGGGCCTTTCTTTCTTTGTTTTTAAATTAATTATAGTTGATTTACAAGATTATATTATTTAGTTTCAGGTGTACAACATAGTGATTTAGTATTTTTGCTGATTATACTCCGTTATAGGTTATTAGAAGATAGTGGCTATAATTCTCCGTATATATATGTACATATGAATGTATAATTATTAATCACCTCTGTCTTTGAGAAAGTCTTGAATGAATAGAGAATTTACTCCACTGCAATATTTGATTGTATAGACGCACACTGTTTCATCAACAGAAGTGGAAAGGCTGTGTATGAGTTTTTGGTACTATGTACCACCTCTGTTATTCTAAAGCGAAGTATTCACGTACTTAAACCATATTCTATTTAATTGTGTTTGATTTTAAAATATATATATGAATTTAAAAACAAAACAAGGATATACAGTTTATCTTTGTTGCTTATCTCTTTTTCCATGGGACTTGCTTGATTTCCCTCCACTAATCTGATCTTTCTCTGTCTGGAACATTTGGTTTGAAGAGGTCTTTCAGCCCAGCTGACTGCTCTGTGTGAGGCTCTATGTGTAAAGGTCTTTAATGCACCCACACTCCCTTGCTGAACAAGGAGCCCCTGGAGGGAGCAGCAGGACTGCACAGAGTAGATGCTCAGGGCTGTGCCTGTCTAGATGGAATGACCCCAGGGCGCTCCTGTCCACTGAGGGGCGGTGAGGATGGAATTGTCAGAGGGGCGCTGGGGCCTGGCTGCCTGTGTTTGAACCCAGGCTTCACCACTTATTAGGTGAGTGGCTTCAGCTAAATTTCTTAACCTCTGTAAGCCTCAGGTTCCTCACCTATAAAGTGAGGATAATAATAGCGCCTACCTTACAAGCTTGTGAAGAGTAAATGCGTCAAGTGTGTGAAGCACTTAGAACGTGCTTACATGTGCTGACACGTGCTGCTTTATAAGTGTTTGCCATTATCATTGCCATTGTTGTAACCTACGTCACAAAGTTGTGAGGATGAAATAATTCATGTAAGTTGTTTTTAAAGTGGCTGGCGTGTAATAAGCATTTAGTAACTGTCAGCTACCAGTATATGTGTGTGTGTGTGCGTGTGTGTTTGTGTCTGTGTGTGTGTGTGTGCGTGCATGTGAGCATATGTATGTATGTATTTTTACAACAAAACCAGCTCAGCTCTGAAACTAGTCCCAGGGGCTGCCTCTAACTTGAAGTTGCCACTGTTCTGATAAAAGGGATGGGAGCAGCCCGGGGGCAGAGAAAAACAAACCTGCTGGCATTTCCTGTTCCTTTGAAGACAAGAACAGAAAGAGGAAGCCTCAGAAGCTGAATGCCAAGGGAAGGTCTTCTTAGGAGTGTGGCGAGGTAAAAATCAGTACAGCCTGCACTTGGAGGTGTCATCTGAGTTCACAGCAGTCTTACTAGCATTTTCACCTTTCTTAAAAATCTGGAAACAAATCATATGAATTTGCATTCCTTTTAACCTCAGAGAAAAGATCCTCACATTCTGTCTGCATCTGGAAGACTGAGTGGGCTTTACTGTTTATGTGGCTGCCTACAGTTTCAATCAAGATTCTCATTTTTTTAAACCCACAGAAGAAAAGTTATCCTCTATGGAAACCAAGCTTTACAAAACTTGTCTCTGTGCTCTGATTTTAATAGCCAGTTAAAAGAAACCTTAACCCTGCTTCTTAAATAGCTGTGTGAAATGTTATCAGGGCATGGAGAAGGGCTGGGGCTAGAGAAGGAATGGCCTCCTGGCAAATTTGTACCTCTTTGTGAAGAAAGCGGAACTCAAAACTAGCTGGGAAGCTGAACCTCAGCTTCCCGAAGGCAGAGGAAATACATGTGTGTATGTGTGTGCATGTGCACGTGTGTGTATGTATATTAGGGATGCACTCTGGGAACAGAGCATGGTTTCTGGGGCTCACATGTCATCTCTGCTACTCAGAGCCCTTGACCTCTGTGTTTGCACCACCATCACTTTCAGTGCCCCCTCTCTGGCCACATGTGTCCCTCTGCACTGGATGTGGGCTGGTACCATGCCAGAGGGATCCCCCAGTCTCAGCAGGTACCGTCTACAAGTATGATGAAACAGCATTATTTTTTTTTAATTATAGTTGATTTACAATATCATGTTAGTTTCAGGTATACAGCAAAGTGATTCATTTATATTTATGTATTTTTCAGATTATTTTCCATTATAGTTTATTATAAGATATTGAATATAGCTCCCTGTGCTATACAGTAAATCCCTGTTGCCTATCCATTTTATGCATAGCAGTTTGTATCTGTTAATCCCATACTCCTAATTTATCCCTGTTCCCCGCCCTTTCCCTTTTGGTAAACATGTTTGTTTTCTATGTCTGTGAGTCTCTTTCTGTTTTGCATATAAACTCATTGGTATTATTTTTTAGATTCCACATATACGTGATATCTACAATATTTGTCTTTTTCTGTCTGACTGACTTCACTTAATATGATATTATCTAGGTCCATCCATGTTGCTGCAAATGGCAATATTTCATTCTTTTTATGGCTGAGTGGCATTCCATTGTGCATATGTACCACATCTTCTTAAGCCAATCATCTGTTGATGGGCATTTGGGTTGTTTCCATGTCTTGGCTATTGTAAATAATGCTGTTATGAACATTGGGGTGCATATATCTCTTCAAATTAGACTTTTCATCTTTTCCACATATATACCCAGGAGTGGGATTGCAGGATTATATGGTAGCTTTATTTTTAGTTTTTTAAGGAACCTCCATTCTATTCTCCATAGTGGTGGTACGAAATTACATTCCCACCAACAGTGCAAGAGGGTTCCCTTTTCCCCACATCCTCTCCAGCATTTATTCTTTGTAGACTTTTTGATGATAGCCATTCTGACCGGTGTGAGGTGATGCTTCATTGTGGTTTTGATTTGCATTTCTCTAATAATTAGCAATGTTGAGTATCTTTTCAAGTGCCTGTTGGCTATTTGCATGTCTTCTTTGGAGAAATGTCTATTTAGGTCTTCTGCCCATTTTCGATTGGGTTGTTTGTTCTTTTGATATTGAGTTGTATGAGCTGAAACAGCATCATTTTCTGATTAAGATCAAAGGGGTTTACTTTTGATCTTAATCAGAAAAGATTAAGTATATGGGGGGGCAGGGGAGGCTACGATACAGACTGGCTGTCAGTAAATGCTTACTGAAGATGAATTGGCCATCAGTCTAATTTCTCCTCTTGCCTTTGCCTTAAACCTTAGAAGCAACACTGCTATATATCGCATATTGAGCTTGGTTCCCTGAGCCCCTAGCCTTTTTCTGGAAACAAGCAAGATCTCTGAAGCAGCTTGAGTACCTATAGGCCAGGAAAAAGGAGGGGTTCTGATGAATGGTCCTTTCCCTGGCCAGACTGGTTAATGCAGATTCTAAAAGCACCTACCTTTCTTCTATTGAGCTGCTGACCTGCAGTGAGAATCAGACTAAGTGGGGTCGTACGGTCCTCTCCAGTGGTCGCTGCCCCAACTAAGAGGCAGCAGGGCTTGGGGCCTTACCCAGGGCTCTCCAGGCTGGCTGCCATCTGTAGGTCCTTGCTCTGTATGACCCCTCCCACGCGTTAGCAGGCGTTCTTGCTCATGCACATGTATCCAAGTAACAAAATCACTTGAGGAATCACCCTTCAGCGTGACCTGAACAACCCACTTCTCCAGTACCACACGCACAGGCACTCAGAGCTGGATGTGGAGACCCTTAGTCTAAGAGACAGGCCTTCGGGCCCTCCCAGCCCCCTCCCTGATCATATGGGACACAGGTTATGTGCCAGACACAGGACTAACAGCAGAAGGAAAGGAGGGAGAACTCTCATCATCTGTCACCTGCTGTGCACCACGGTCTTCAGATGTTATTTCATTTAACTCTCTGGCAATACCTCTCGCGAGGTCTCTCGTTCCTACTATTACAGGGAGAAAACTGAAGCAAAAGGAACAGAACTTGCACTTGTGGGCACCCGTGGCTTCGGGGGCTCTCGGCTCTGCTTTACCTCATGTAATGCAGGAACATTGCAGACATCCCAAGTCTCTTTCCTCTACTTTCTCACTCCCCAAAGTGTTGCCTGTGGACCACAGCATCATCACCTGGGAGCTTGTCAGAAATGTAGGATCCCACTCCTCTCACCTGCTGAACCCCAGCTACATTTTTTTTTTTTTTTTTGACATAGCTTTTTTTTTTTTTTAAAGATGTTGGGGTAGGAGTTTATTAATTAATTTTTTTGTTGTTTTTTGCTGTGTTGGGGTCTTCGTTTCTGTGCGAGGGCTTTCTCTAGTTGTGGCAAGCGGGGGTCACTCTTCATCGCGGTGCGCGGGCCTCTCAGTATCACGGCCTCTCCTGTTGCGGAGCACAGGCTCCAGACGCGCAGGCTCAGTAGCTGTGGCTCACGGGCCTAGTTGCTCCGCGGCATGTGGGATCCTCCCAGACCAGGGCTCGAACCCGTGTCCCCTGCATTAGCAGGCAGATTCTCAACCACTGCGCCACCAGGGAAGCCCCCCAGCTACATTTAACTGGATCTCCAGACAGACATTTTGTGTGCACAGTAAGGTTTGCACAGCCCTGCCATTCACCACACAGCTCTTCGGGAAGAGAAGCCTGGGCCGGGAAGAGGAAGAGCGGACTTAGCTGGGAAAACCTTCCTAGGGGTAGACCTGAGCTGAGTCACACGGGAGTGCCACAGAGGGGAGGCGGCACTGTCTGCTCAGAATGGCATCAGCAAATACCTGCCCAGCCCATGCAAGAGGGGCCCCTGACTGTGCAGCCTCGCGGTTCCTGCCCGTGTGGACGAGCAGACGGCGTGAAGAGGGAAGAATCGGCACCTTCACAGGCCTCGTGGCCCCGTGCATCTGCATCCGGAGACGGGGGCTGCTGGGAGAGGCGGGCAGCTCGGAGCCGGCTCCGTGAGACATCTGCACCTGGACGGCCTCTGAGGAGGAGGGCAGAGGCTAGAAGGGCTTCGTTTGGTAGAAGTTTCCTGAGATCCCACGAGGAGTCCGGCTCTGAGCGAGGAGGGGGAGCATCCTGGGTCAGCAGCCCTGTGTACGTGCGTCTGGGCGGAATGAACGGCAGGAGACCTGGTCGGGCCCCTGTGGGCTCTGTGCGTGTGGGCAGGTGTCTAGGTCTTGGGCGAGAAGCCAGGCGGCTCTGGGGAGGGGAAGGAGGAGGTCTGGCAGGGAAAGGGAGTGTTGAAGATGCAGGCCCACCCGTGGTATGGTGCAGCTGTGGGCAGGGTGCTGGTGCTGGGCTCTGTGGGGCCTGGCCCGGCTCTGCTGTGTGGGTTCATTCCTTGTCTTCTTTGCCTCCTTCCCAAGGTATGTCCACAGCCCAGGTTTCTTGCTTTTTCTCAGGCTGGGAACTAGTTGGGAACTTGGGGCCTCCCGAGCAAAACGGCCCTGCAGGTTCCACACAGGGCGGAGAGCAGAGCAGCTCAGCACCCCCCTGACCCTTGGCAGTACCAGAATTTTCAGGATGAGGGCCCCCTGGGGTGCAAATAAGCACCTGATTCTTTTGGCTGTGGTTCTAGTCAGGACGCTTCTTCCTCAGTCAGCAACTGGGCAGCCTGAACGGCCATGGGGAGAAAGGCAGGGAGAGGGTGGCCAGGAGCCCTGGGGGAGGAAGAGCTGCCCCCTGAACAGCCAGAGAATTCCAGAAGAACGGCTCCAGGAGTGGCGTCCGGCAGCCTGCTGTCATTGCAGAGGATTCTAATCACTCTCGCAGGTAGTGGCCTGGACTAGCGTCTAATTTTAAGGCCAGTTTTGATCTGTCTCTCTTTAATTCCCCTCTTCATGTGCACTCAAATCCAGTTGGCGGTTCTGTTTCAGGCTGGGCTCCGGCCCTCCACCGCAGAGAGAGCTGAGAAGTCCCAGGCCCTGGGTGCTGTGGGGCTGCAGTTCCTCTCCACGGTGCTCTTCCAGCTCCAGGAGCCCCAGGCATTCCTGTGGGCACCTGAGTAGAGAGCTGGGTGGGGACAGAGGGCCAGGGTAGTTCCCATCGTTCTCTGCCTTTAGAGGGAGCCCCCCCAGGCTCGGCAAGATTCTGGTGATCCATCTAGAAGGCATAGAGAAGAGACTTGAGCAGATCAGATCCAAGGAGGCAGCTAAGGGGCATGCTTCCAGATTAAAGGGGAGAACATCTCCCTAGGAAATCGGCCCCATGTGGCAGGGAAGCAAGGGACGCTCACCAGCCCTGGACGAGGTGAGGGTGACTGTGGTCCAGAAGAAGCAGGGGAAAGGCAGGTTTGCTCTACGTCGTCTGCAAAGAAGTCGGCATTTAATGGGCCACACCGGCCAGCGTCGCACAGCTGTCCCTGTCTGCATCCTCCCGGCCTGGTCCTGTGTTTGGAGAAATGCACAAAGGCTGGAGGAGTGAGCACGTGCCGGCACTCAGGCAGTTGTTGGGGGTGGCACAGAGACACACAGGTCTGAGCTGGGCGCGTCTCATTGCTGTACAGGTGGGAGAACGAGGCCCAGACAGGGCAATGACCTGGTCCGTGTCCCTGCGCCAGTCGGTGATCATGGTGATGTAGCTGTTGCCATTTATGCCACGCCCAGAGTGCTCAGGACAGAAACCCGGGCTCGGAGCTCCTACCCTCCGTCAGTCCCTCTATCCACCCATCAGTCCTCAAGTCCTGTCCCGCGCCTGCTGACCATCTCCTGAATCCTCCGCCTCCCTCCTGCCCTGACACCACCGCCATGCTCCCCTGGGTCACTGCGGCAGCCCCCAGCTGTCTGGCCGCTTCCAGCCCTGCCTTCTCCAGACCATCCCTCCCCCAGCCGGTGACCTTCGTCATACACAGGCTGCCTTGCTTTAACCCTTTGTTATCCTCGGCATCAAGGTCAGCCTCCCTGACCTTCCTCACAGGACCCTTCCTAGTCTGGCCCCTGCCCGCCGCCCATCTCAGTCCAGCCAGGCTGGACTGTGCTCAGTTCCCCAGGCCAGGTGCACGGTGGCCCACCTCTGCTCTTCACCTGCCTGAGTCTTCACATCGGGGCTCACATACCAGTTTCTCCAGGAAGGCTTCCTTGAACCCCTCAAGACTGGGTGAGGAGCCTCTCTTTGGGGGTCTTAAAACTCCCCATTGCTGTGCCATCCTGTCTCTTATCACCCAGAATTGTGTTGCCTGTTGGCTGGTCTGCATCCTTCCCAGACACTAAGCTCCACGAGGGTAGGAATCATAGTTGTCTTTCCTGTTTATTGTTGTATCCCAGGGCCTAGCATGGTGTCTAGCACATAGTAGGATTTCAGTAAGTATTTCTTCAATTAATAAATGTGCCAGGCTCTCCCCTGGCACTTCCACTTAAGCCTCAAAGAGATCTCATTCTCTCAGGTTTACAGATGACCACACTCAAGAGAGTTAAGTAACTGGCTGGAGGCCCTACCTCTGGGAAGGGGCAGCCCTGAGACTGCAGCCCAGGCCTGACTCCACAGCCCCTGCTCTGAATCCCTGTGCTTGTTGAATGGAACTGCAGGTCTGCGGTCTCTGCTGGACCCCCTGGCATGTTTAGAGACCGGGAGGGGCCTCAGTCCCAGCAACCCATGCACAGGGAGCTGCCGAGATTCCAGGCCATCTTTGAGGAGTTGTTTATTTTCTGAGCCAGACAGTTCTGATAACCCCCTGGTAACGTTGCTCTTTGATTCAGCCTAGCTCAACTGCGATCTGAGCTGGCCTGTCAGGAGGACAGCTTGTTTTGTGGAATTTCTTCTTCTTTCCTTCTTTAAAAGAAAGGAAACAGAGAAGACAGCGCAGTGGAGGGCCAAGCCGCGGGGCTTCAGGCCACAGAAGGCAGCCAGCCGTGAGGGGACGCTGGCAGGCCAGGAACAAGCTGGGTGTTTGGGTGGGCTGGAGGCCAGGCCTGTGTGGCTCAGGTGTGCTCTTTACAGATGACCTCTAATGCTGCCGCTCCACCCCGCCCTGCACACGGCCCCCATGCTGCCCTTGCGTGAGAAGAGGCTTAAAGAGCCCCAGAGTCTTTCTGCATCTGGGCCACCACGGAGTTACAGGAGGCCCACACAGCACAGAAGGCAGAGGTGAAGGCATGGCTGCCTCCGGGCCAGCCCCAGGGTGAAGGAGGAGGCTGGCCCAGCCCGCCATCCAGGGCCTCTTTCCTGTGCTGAGCACGTTGGTTGTGCCATCACCACCCACAAAGGACGAGGCTCTCAGGGGCCCCAGAGCATGAACTAAACCGGGCCAGCCGCTGGGGGAATGGTCAGAATGAGCCCAAGATGGGGGTGGTCTCCCTTCATCCGTCCTGGACTCTGTCAGCTTGTCACCATACACAGATGGTGGCTCATAAACGCCCACCACAGCCCACAGGCAGGGCAGGGCTCTTGGGATGTGAGGGGCACAGGGAGGTGAACGCCTGCTCCCTTTCTCTCTGACTTCACTGCGGGGCCAGGGCTGGGGATGGGACTCTCTGACACTGGTCCCAAGTCACTGTCCCTTGTAGAGAGGCTGGAAAGGGGTGGAGCCTTGGGGGCAAACCTAGATATTCTCTCTTCAGAGCACACACCCCTTCTCTGAACCATCCTGCAGGGACCCCACTGAGCCTCCTTTTGTCCTCAACCTGAACTTCCAAGTGACAATAGTTTCTTTGCCTACTTGACCTCATGCAGGAGGATTCAGAATGCTTGAATAATTTAAGTCTCATGGGGATGGCCCTTTGTCCACATGAAGACATTGCGGCCACACAGATGAAGCATGGACTCTGGAGGTTTTCAGTGTTTTGAGAGAATTTGGGAGTGGCTGCCTCTGTGGCCTCCCTTTCTTACCCTGAGCTCCTTTGGCTGGCAGGATGCCTGTCTCCGGCATTGCCAGAGAGACTTCCCTGCCCAGAGCCAAGGTGAGCCATCCCCAGTGTGGTGACTACTTGTCCCATCCTAAGTGGTTCCTGCGGGACAGAGGTCATTGTGTGATTCACCTTTGTGTCCTCAGTGCCCTGCACACTCTAGGCCCCTGGGATGGGTCCCTGCGGTTGGGTTCCGATGGCTGATGGGGTCCTGGGATTGTGTGCAGGGGTGGGGGGTTTGCAGAGAGCATCCTTGGGTGGTTAAACTTACTAGATGACGGCAAGTGAAGAACAGGCAGCAAGGGCTGACCTAAGTATTTTAGGGAAACAACTGATGTCCTATGACCCTAAAAAAGTGTGTGGTTTTCCTTGGTCAGAATCTGGAAAAGCATGAGACAAAAGCTGAGGCTGCCATCTTGCTGGTGTGGGAGGGCCCTCAGGCAGCTTTGTGGTGCCCGGGCATGTGAGCTGTTACGTCTCAGCTGGGGGATCTTGTGCAAGTTGCTTCCACTCTCTGTGTTCCTGGGTGATCTCTATAGGTTTTTTCACCTACGGGATTTTGGTTCCAGGGCCAGAGCCACGACTGAAACCAGGCTTCCTGCCTCTAAGTGCACCTGGGGCAGGGAGCACGCTGGCTCACTCCTGCTATCCCTCTACCCTTACATAGCCTGCTCCACGGTTGGAACTGGTCTGACGAAATTCAGACCCCACCCCCAGTCTTGGTGTGTGGAATCCCCTATCCTGTCTTCTGCTCCACCACCCAGACCTCCCCTGAGAATCCATTCTCTGAGTTCTTTCTCACTCCAGCTCTGAACTTGGTGAGAGCACAGGAGATTGAGAGCCCACCCTGTAGGCTCCACAACTTCATGGGCCCCTCTGGGAGCGCAACACTGAGCAGGGAGGGCACTTCCTCCTGCCCCGCAACCTCACCTCTGGGCTTAGCCTCGCAAGAGGGCTGTGTGACCATAAGCACATTGCTTAACCTCTCTGAGCCTTCACTGCCTCATCCTTACTGACCATAGATGTTGTCGTGAGGGATTGAGAGAATGTATGTAAAGCTGAGTAAGGGCTGCACGAGTGATGGCAACTCCTCTTCCTCCTCCTCATTATCTCAGGTGCGGCGCTTGGTCTGTACCAGGCTTTGAACAGACATTTACTGAAGACTTAGAGATATGGGTGAGAAGGAGTTGATGAGGACAGAGGTCTCTGGTGCTGGGGAAACTGGAGGAGAGACCCCAGGGGTCATCTCAATGGGGCAGGGGTGGGAACAGAGCCACAGAGAATCCACACTGCTTCCCACTAAAGGTGACGTGTGTCTTTGGCTTCCATCATCTCATCTGATGGGATTGTTTTACCTGCGTTATCTCATAAAATCCTCACAACAACCCTGTTTCCATACGGGAAGACTGAAGCACAAAGCACTTTAGCACCTTGTGCAGGGTAGTGAGCAAAGCACCAGGATTTGAACGCAGACTGTCTGCCTCAGAACCTCTTAACCCCGTCATGCACCGGCACTTTTTTTCAAGTCAGTGGACAGCTAATACATACCTGCCTCCCCCTCCACCCCAGACAGACTGCTAATCCCTGGGGATGGAAGGCGGCAGACCTGGGCCCTCCCTCCTGGCACCATAAGCGCCCTGCTTCCAGGAAGCATCTCCCCAGCAGCGCCCCCAGGACTGTGCAACGTGAGAAGGCTCAGCAAATATTAGCATAAAAATTTGCAAGTGGCCGAGCCACCTACTTCATGGCCATTTTCATGATAAAATATCACTGCTACTCATGTGGTTTTCATTTCTTTATAAGATTATTAAAAATACCTCTTTTTTCCCCTCTGAGTATGATCGTCGGGCCAGCAGCATCAGCATTACCTGGGAGCTTGTCAGAAATGCAGCATCTGAATGAGAATCTGCATTTTAACAAGATCCCAGGTGAGTCCCTGGCATGGTGACATCTGAGAAGTGCTGTTGCCCGTGATAGGCTCCCGTGGGGCAGGGCCTGTGTCTGGCCCGTCGCTGTCCCCCCACGGTGCCTTGCCGTGTGCCTGACAGGTGAGAGGAGATCCCCAGTGTCTGTGTCAACATGCCGATCACTTGTTTTACCCTTGACCGAGACCCATGCCACAGTGTGTGGGACAGCGGGCAGGGGCAGGCAGAGGTCAGCTGAGATGAAGTGGGACAGCTCACAGACTGCTTCTGGGCTTGGGAAGTAACACATTTTCCTGGAGCTCGGTTGCCTTTGTGCCCGGCTCAGCCACACCAGGGTGAAGGACACCGGGCTGGACTGGTGTTGAACTTAATTCGGGCACAAGGTTAAATTCCACCCGTGGTCCTCCCCATCACCCTTACTGCACACGCCTACGCTCTGCTGACTGCCCCGGAAAACACCCGGCATGTGTCCTGGGCACTTCTCTCCCGTGTCCCCTAGTGCCACGGGGCTGTTGGGAGCAGTGAGCCAATTCTGAAGGTGACTCTCTCTGGCTTTGTCTTCACCCTGATGAAAGTCCCTCCCTCAGCCCGACTTCTGGGAAAGGGCAGGATTGTAGAGCTGAGCTGGGGCCCCCTGCACGTGGGTTGTGACCAACCCAGCCCGCTGGCTGCAGGCCCTGCTGTCTCCTGGTTGGTCCCAGGGCTCACACCAGATTTGAGCTGCTCCCTAGAAGTGATGTACAAGCCCCGCTACTCGGAAGCTAGGGGCTCTTCCAGAGCCAGCGCTGGGAAGGGCACTGTCCACAGGGCTGTGGGCACCACTGGGTCAGGTTACCATCTGCGGCTCTTCATGGCTCACCTTTGTCACACCCGCATCTCATCACAGGTGTGGATTCTAGAGCTCATGGGACCACCTTTTCTCCCTTGCCTTCTCTGTCCTCACCCTGGAGGAGACCTGGCTCCCCCGGATGAAGACCCGCATGGCCCCAGCTCACAGGGTCCAGGGCGCACTGTCTCCCAACTGCCTTTCTGAACTTTTGTTCCACCACCTTCATCAACATTCTCCTCTTTTAAATTTCTGCTATCTGATCTTACAGTCCCTTATTCTTTTGTTCATTCATTCTTTAATCCATTCATCCATCCATTCATTTGAAACTTAGCAGTTCTCACGGGTGTGCTGGGAATCAAATGCCCGTGCTAGGCTCTCAAGACATAAAGGTGAATAAGGCATACCCTGGTTATCAATCCAGAGCTTCCTCACGCCCTCTCTACTCCAGCAAATTCTTTCATTCATCTTTTATTGATTCCTTATTGCATTTCCGAGGGGCCCTCATAGACGATTTCTCTTTCTCGGGCCCTTCTTGCACCCCAGCTCCTCTATCTCCTGAGATGACTTCACCTCTTACCTTCCCAAGATTTAGAGTTGACCAAAAATGAGCTTTTAAAATATCCCTTGCTCCCACCTCAGAGCCACTGCACCTTCTTACTTCTGTCCCTCCTTCAGGCTCAGATGCGTCCCAGGATTTCCCTCTTCTTGGCAAACTCTGACCTTGGGCAAATGTTTTATATCTTCCTTTCACACTTATCTCTAAAATGGAGATAATAGTTCTTCCTCATGGGTTTGTTACAAACGTTAAATGAGAACTTAAAGCGGCCTGGCACGTAGTACTCACTAAACATTAGCCATTATCATGATTATCGTTCCTCAAAGTGCTACCCTGCCATTCATCCTGTTTCCTTTCTCTTCAGTCTGGCACACGCATCCCTTTCCCTTGACATGTGGCTTCGCTTCCCTCTCTGTAAATACGCTTCCCTCTGCCCTCTCTTTGCTGCTAGTGTATCTGCCTGCCCTGCCTCTGCTCTCCCTGCTCTTGTGTCCCCAGGGCCAAGTATCTGGCCTCTTAGGCTCCATCACTCACCTCTCAAAGGTCTCGGGCACCTCCTGCAGCATTTCTGGGTCTTCATTCTCTACGGCTTTCAACACTGTCACGTTCCAGGCATGTGGTGAGGTGCTGGGGGGCAGTTCAGACTG
This sequence comes from Phocoena sinus, assembly GCF_008692025.1. Lineage (NCBI taxonomy): Eukaryota > Metazoa > Chordata > Mammalia > Artiodactyla > Phocoenidae > Phocoena > Phocoena sinus. The sequence goes on along the minus strand of NC_045766.1, from coordinate 71,106,985 downwards.
TGGGGGCGGGGACCAGGGGAGCCAGGAAAGACTGACAATCTAGAAAATAAGGAGAGGTGGGCCCCAGAGACTCCCAAGGGGCCGACTGGCAGCTTCCATGGGTATGTGGTCAGAGGGGATCTATCTCAGCTCCCTGTCCCTGGAGGAGAGTGCCTTTTTTTTTTTTAATTTTATTAAGTATAGTTGATAAACAGTGGTGTGTTAATTAATGCTGCACAGCAAAATGATTCAGTTATACATATATATACATTCTTTTTCATATTCTTTTCCATTATGGTCTATCACAGGGTATTGAATAGTTCCCTGTGCTATACAGTAGTTGAATACAGTTCCCTGTGCTATACTGTAGGACCTTGTTGTTTTATCCATCCTATGTACAATAGTTTGCGTTTGCTAATCCCAAACGCCCAGTCCATCTCTCCCCATCTCCTCCTCCCCCTTGGCAACAAGAAGTCTGTTCTCTATGTCTGTGAGTCTATTTCTGTTTCATAGATAAATTCGTTTGTGTCATATTTTAGATTCCATATGTAAGTGATAGCATATGGTATGTCTTTCTCTTTCTGACTTCACTTAGTATGATCATCTCTGTGTCCACCCATGTTTCTGCAAATGGCATTAGTTCATTCTTTTTTATGGCTAGGTAGTAGTCCATTGTATATATGTACCACATCTTTATCCATTCATCTGTTGATGGACATTTAGGTTGTTTCCATGTCTTGGGTGTTGTGAATAGTGCTGCTGTGAACATAGAGGTGCATGTATCTTTTTGAACTATAGTTTTGTCTGGATGTATACCCAGGAGTGGAATTGCTGGATCATATGGCAACTCTATTTTTAGTTTTTTGAGGAACCTCCATACTGTTTTCCATAGTGGCTGCACCTACTTACATTCCCACCAGCAGTGTGGGAGGGTTCCCTTTTCTCCATACCCTCTCTAGCATTTGTTATTTGTAGATTTTTTAATGATGGCCATTCTGACCGGTATGAGGTGGTACCTTATTGTTTTTTTATTTGCATTTATCTAATAATTAGCTACGTTGAGCATCTTTCCATGTGCCTGTTGTCCATCTGTATGTCTTCTTTGGAGAAATGTCTGTCTGGGTCTTGTTACCATTTTTTGATTGGGTTGTTTGCTTCTCTGTTATTGAGTTGTATGAGCTGTTTCTGTATTTTGGAAATTAAGCCCTTGTTGGTTGCATCGCTTGCAAATATTTTCTCCCAGTCCATAGGTTCTCTTTTCATTTTGTTTATGGTTTCCTTTGCTGTACAAAAGCTTGTAAGTTTGATTAGGTCCCATTTGTTTGTTTTTGCTTTTATTTCTGTTGCCTTGGGAGACTGACCTAAGAAAACATTGGTATGATTATGTCAGAGAATGTTTTGCCTGTGTCCTCTTCTAAGAATTGTATGGTGTCATGTCTTATAATTCTTTACACCATTTTGAGTTTATTTTTGTGTATGGTGTGAGGGTGTGTTCTAACTTCATTGATTTACATCCGGCTGTCCAACTATCCCAACACTACTTGTTGAAGAGACTGGGTTTTTTTCCATTGTATATTCTTGCCACCCTTGTCGAAGACTAATTGACCATAGGTGTGTGAGTTTATTTCTGGGCTCTCTATTCTGTTCCATTGATCCATATGTCTGTTTTTGTGCCAGTACCATGCTGTTTTGATTACTGGAGCTTTGTAGTATTGTCTGAAGTCTGGGAGTCTTATGCCTCCTGCTTTGTTCTTTTTCCTGAGAATTGCTTTGGCAATTCTGTGTCTTTTATGGTTTCATATAAATTTTAGGATTGCTTGTTCTAATTCTGTGGAAAAAAAGTCATGGGTAATTTGATAAGAATCACATTAAATCTGGAGGAGAGTGCCTTCTGGTGGCAAGGTGCACAGAAGGGGGAGCCAAGTGGCTAGCTCAGTTAGGGCTTGAAGAACCCTAAGGCCAAGGTGAAGCTCTTATCAAGGCTGTTGAAATTATTGAGGGTGCCCTAGGGATGGAGCAGAGAAGAAGAGGGTATGGGTGGTGGGCAGAGGTGACGAGCAGGGAGGCGAGGAGGCAGCTAGACTGATGGTGTGGCTGCGGTGCATAGTGGGGGGACAGCTCTAGAAGGGTGTGTCGGGGGAGGCAGTGTGCATCCCTGCAGTCTGGGGGAGTGGCAGCAGGATTGGTTTCTACTTGGGGAGGGAGGGCTGGAGATACTTAGTGCTGTCTGGGGTGTCATTCTGTCCTGATCTGTGTTTGTTCAAATGGGAGGCAGAGAATGGGCAGTTGCTGTCAGTAAGAGGGTTTGGAGGGCAGCACCTGGGGAGAGAAGGCCTGGAGGCCCACTGGATTGGATGGGGATGAAGGTGAAGGAGGAAGGCTGGGGGCACTTCGGGCACCTGGGACACAGGGCTGGGGCATGCAGGGTTAAAGTGCACACAGTGGGCCTGCAGGTCCAGCTGGAGGTCGGTGCAGCTCCTCAGGGGGTCCCACAGCAAATTGAGGGCCCCACGGCCCGCGTCAGTGTGGGGGACAGGTGGCTCGGCTACTCAGAGTTCCTACCTGTGTCCTCACTCCTCATCCTCCGTTCCCTAAATGTCAGCACTCTCCAGAATTCTGTCCTGCCTGCTTTGCACTGCGCTTGTGACACACCTGTGTCCAGCTCCCTGCTGGGCATCTGTTTGAGACTGAACGGGGTCACTCCCCTCTGCATCCTCCCAGCCCCGCCGTGCTGTTGGCAGCTCCGCCACCCCTGTAGTAGCCTAGGCCTGAAGCCCCTCCGAGCTCCGTCTGCCTGGCTAAACCCTGCAATGCCTCTTCCTCCATCATCTCTGTCCCTTGTGCCTCCCCCAGTTCCTTGCCATGCAGCCCTCCAGGGCCCAGCCCAGTGCCGGCACCTCAGTGCTCTAGAGCCATTTGTCAGATTGAGTGGTGATGGGTTCCCCAGCCCCACCCACCTGTTCGCAGCTCTAGGACAGCAGGTGTGGGAGGAAAGCCAAGACGTCCGGCCGGCGGGCTGGGGAACGACAGGAGGGCCAGGGATGGGGATGGATGCTTTAGGAAGGGGCATCCCACCCCTCCTGAGGGCACAGGGGAGCGGCTGGTGCCCTGGTGGTGCTGTGCCAGGGGAGGCCTCAGGTCCACTGAAGCCGCCCATAGGGCTCCAGAGCAAAGGAGGACTGGGGGCGTTAGGAGAGCTGTCCTGCAGCAGGTCAGAGCCTTGCCAGCAGGGGTGTTCACGCTCCATGATTCCAATGCTCTGCCAGGTTTTAGAGTCCCACAGAGGTGGACACATCATAGCCGGTGCTGCTTTGGTAACGAGACACACAGTCATTCCAGACTCCCTGGAGCAGGAAGCCGTGTCTAAACAAAAACCTGCAGACGCCTGGCTGGTGGACGAGGGCTGGTCCCTGAGATACCACCACACCCTGAGAAGAGTCTGGGCAGGAAGGGCGTCTGCCTTCGGTGGCTGAGCACCCATGGTGACAGCCACGACCACTCCTAGGGGCCTGGTGCTGGGCAGGGTCTGGCATGTGTTTGCTCCTGGAGTCCAGGACGGCCCTAAGGGGTGTCTCATCCCCATCCCTACGTGATCGCTGAGCAAACCAAGGCCCTGAGAGGCTCAGGGGCTCACCCCGCTGGTCCCTAGCCCAGGCATCCAGGGTCCAGGCGCAGCCCCCCCAGCCCCACCCCAGGACCACCACCGCTGGTGTGTTCACACCCAGGTCTCAGCTCCTTGCTGCACTGCCTGTTTCCTGAGGGCAGGGATGTTCCACTCACCTCCGTATGGGTTGGGTCTGTTAAATAGCTGAGTGATGGGCAATTGATCTCAGTTCAGTGTGCTCTCTGTTGTACCTGTTCATCTCATGAAGAACTAGGAGACACGGGAGAGTGGACTTCTGGGCATCTCTCTGCTGACTGACCAGTGCCGATGAGGGGCCCCTGTCAGTCCTACCACTGATAACCTGTGTGACTTTGGGAACATTTCTTACCCTCTCTGACCAGTGGAGTCAGAGACCTCCCTGCTTCAGGCCTTGCCAGCAGGAGATCCTAACAAGGGTCAGCTGTGACTCTCGGTGGTAAGAAATGCCCTAGGGCAACAGGCAGTTTAAAGCTTCGCGGGGCCCACAGCCCCACGCGGTCCACGCCCTCTCCAGTTTGATACCACAAGACAGTGGTTCCCCTAGAGAATGAAGGGTCAGCGCCCGTCCCGCAGAACCTCAGCCTCAGCCCAAGGCAGGATGGAGAGACAGTGCCACTGCTGTGAAACCATCCCCTAGAACTGTCCCGTCACCTTGCAGGACCGGGGCTGGGTGGAACGCTGGGCTGCCTCTGAGCATGGCTCTTCATTCCTGGCCTTTCCTCTCGGATGACTGGAAAGCAGGGTCCCTTCCAAGTCAGACAAGAGCTGATTGGGCCTGGTACACAAGCACGGGCATGAGGGAAGTAGTGTTTCCTGATTCCAGTCTTTGCTGATTAGATGGCGAGCTTTCCCCGGGTAGAGGCCGGCCTCCCTTGCTCCTTAGAGACTTTGCCCTTGACTCTGAGGCACACTCAAGGGGTGAGCCATGGTGAGATGTGCCGCGTGTGAGGCCGTCCTTGTGAATCCCAGACCTACAACAGGGCCTTCTCAGCCTGAGCACCTACGGCTTGAACTCAACCTGAGTCGGCACAGGCTTCCAGAACCTTCCTGAGGGGTGTTGTGCAGACTGCCCGGGCCCAGTGTGTGTTCCCATCTTTGCTTCTCCCCTCTTGGAAGTGAAAGTAGAAAACTGAGCCTTAGGAGCTGAGAAAGGCCAACCCAGGAGAAAAAAATCATGAAGAAACAGGGAGGCAAAAGAGTCTGTGATTTGGGGTGGTGTGTGGGGAGGAGGAAGGGACGATTCACGGCAACGTGAGTCCTTTTCTGGAGAACGTGAGCTTTAGGTTCTCAGCCAGGGCCTCTGGTTGAGAGACTTGTTGGAGTGACCTTAGCAATGATCATCAGAGAAAAGACCTGAGGGAGGAGATGGCTCTGCTTTTTCAAAACTATAATACTTCAAACACCCCCTCCTGTAAGGATGGGTTTTCCTCACTAGAACTAGTCCACTAGCTTCTAATAGTCCTTTTTATGATTATTAATTAGGATGTATTCGATATAAAAAAATTAGAAAATGCATCACCCATAACTAGTAGAATGTGCTTGAAGGCTCCTCACTTGTGCTCTCCCAGCAAGCCTCGTCGACTTCTGGAAGGACTTGGTATTTACAATGGACCATCTGCATTAGGCCTCGTTTTACAGTTAAGTTTATTTCTAAGGGGGAAGAAACCTTATCCCCTCTAGTGTGGGTCTCCAGGTGACCATGGGGGTGGGAACAAGACTCCACACAGGCCCAAATGAAACAATTAGGCAGCACCACATGGCTGGGCTGTGGCCATGGAGGTTAATCTGAGAAACTTCTGGAAGCTCTCAGAATCGGATTCCTTCATTCATACAGACGTTTCCTGCAGCCTCAGCACATGCTACTGGCAGTGCCCTGTGAATATACATGGTCAGCCCAGGCCCCGTGAGGAAGGCAAGGGTCTGGGGTGCTCTCTGACCACCACCCTCCAAGCCAGCAGCGGCTGCATCACCCGATGGCCTGGTCCCCAGCACCCGTGGCCTTGGGGTCTGCCAACCAAAGTCAGAAATGATATTGAAATCCAAGTGCTGCTCCTTGGAACATTAGCCTGTGGTGGAATCTGAAGTAGTCAAAGACTAAAGGGACCTTGGAGGTCAGAGGCCCTGGATCCGAGTCGGGGCCCTGCCCCTCACAACCGAGGGCCTCTGTTCCCTCTGTTAAAATGCAGGCAACAGTGTCCCTGCACGGCTGGGAGAGGAGTGAGGCAGAGAATTGTAAGAGGGCTTTGCAGCCCGCACGTGCTGCCGCGGCTGTGGAAGTGGGGACCCCGCCCCGTTAGGCTGCTCCATGTGGGATCAGAGCCCCTTACGTGAGTTCTCATCCCTTCCACGTCCCTCTATCACCCTCTACCCCAAGGCTAGCACAGCTCCTCCACAAGGACCAGCTGCCGTGGAAGCCCGAGAAACCCACCATTCCCCTAAGCGGCTGCTCGGTTTTTCTGGGTGCGTCTTGGGGTAGTAGGAACACTTTAAATAACGGCAGTAATTTTGTACTTAGAGAATCGTTGGTTCATTTTCAGGCTGTGTTTCTGCTTCAGACACCCCAGGCAGCTTGCATTTCCAATTTCCTTTCCCTCCCTTGCTTCTCCTTACAAATCATAATGTACTGATGTCCCAGACCTGGTTCTTTCTGGCTCTTTGTTATAAAATGCCTCTTATGTCTTGATTAAGCAGTGGTCCTAGGCAGCATGTTCCCAAAGAGCCACCTAGGTTATGGTCTCTGCCTGGAAGGATTCCACCTACCTCTCTGCCTCTGGCCCTGCCCTCCAGAGCCCAGCAAGTTCGGTGCCAGGTCACTCTTGTGTAGACAAGAAGATCTGGGGGAGCTTCCCTGCTGAGGTTGGTAAGGGCGTCCCGGGGCTGCCGATGGCCCCTCTGCTCCCAGCTTGCTCAAGGGTCGAAACCCTTCTGAACCTTTCTCAGACATCTGAGCACCCTCTCGTGGGTCCCTGTTCCTCTCCCCCAAAATAGACCTGGCAGCAGTGGATCCAGGGCTCAGAGAAGCAGCAGGTTTTTTCTCGGCAGCCGGCAACTGTCCTGACCTCTTCCTGCCCCTGGTGCCAGATGACATCGAAGGCCATGTAGCCTGAGCTGCACTGACCTTTTCCTCAGTCCTTATCGTCACTTCATGGTTCCTGAGGCAGAGGCGATGGCAGTGCTGGGGGACCTCACAGACGTGACCGCCGCGCCCCCACCACCAGCCCGTGCCACGTTCCCCCGCCCGTCCTCTGGGAGGGGAGGACAGACCGTGGGGGAAGTACAGAAGGACCGGTGGGCTTGATGGGGCATGAGGTGTCCAGGGGCTCCACGAGCACCGACTCTGCCTCTTCGCTGCCATCTTCTCCTTTCCCCTGGGTCTCTCCTCTCTGGAGAATGAATCCCGTGCTTTGGCAATAGAACAACCCTCCCCTTAAAAAAAAAAGATAGCGGGAGAGAGAAGCCCTGTACCTAAGGTGACACATAACTTGTAGTCTGAACCCAAACATTTCAATGGATGACCAACCGTCCTGGTTTGCCTGAGACTAGGACAGTTTCTCAGGACATGGGACAGCTGGTCACCTGCTTTTGAAAATGAAAGGGTACATGACTATTCATTCAATTTGCAATACTTTGATTTTCCTTATGATTTCTTCTTTGGCCAGTGGATTGTTTTAAAGGTGTGTTGCTTAATTTCTAAATATTTAGAAATTTTCTCTATCTAGTTTATTTCAAGTGCCGTTCCATTTTGGTTAGGGAGCATTCTTTATATGATTTTTAACTTTTTTCAACGTACTGAGACTTGTTTTGTCCTCCAGCATATGGTCTATCTTGGTGAATGTTCCATTTGCAGGAGAAAAGAATGTGTGTTCTGCTGCTGTTGAGTAGAGAGTTCCACAGATGTCGACTAGGTCAAGTTGGTTGATAGCTTTGTTCAGATCTTCCACATCCTTTGTCTAGTTGCTCTATCAGTTACTGAGAGTGGGGTAATAAAATTTCCAACTAGAATAGTGGAAAAAAAAAAAAAAAAAAAAAGAAAACCTCGCCTGGTTTGAGGATCCCTCCTCTACCATGCCGTGCTAGCCCAGGTCTATTTGGTAGAATGTTAGCTGGTTTGCAACCTGTTCCTGAAATTGACTATTTGGAAGAAATATGGTAAAATGAACTAACAGTTGTCAAACGACATTCTAACCCTGCTATGATCCCATCACTGCAGGCTTTAGTGGCTAGAAAGATCTAGCATCTCTGTTTGCTTTGGAAGCTTATTTTTGCCAGGGTTGTTATCACCAAGTAGGCACCAGAGCTCTGTTCCACTCACAGTCCAATTATGGTGAAATTCAGACAATGAACCTGTGTATTCCACTTGTAAGAATGTCCAAATGGAATGCTTTACCCTGGCCAGGAGCAAACTCTCGGCCCCCTTGTGATATGCGAGACCTCAAGGACGCTCCCAGACCTGGAGAAATGTGTTGAACTGGAAAATGCATCAGGGTGGCCCACCCCGGGTCAGGCCTCTGGTTTTCTTTCCCTTGCACTGCCCACTTCACTGCACAGCTCCTCCCTGTCGCTGGTCAGGAAGCTGCTCTGGGGGAGGCCAGAGGGTGGCATTTCCAGGCTGGGGGCAGAGCTGGTTTTGCTGTGCTGCATCCCCATCCTACGGACTCTAGGGAAGAGGCAAAGCTGGTAAAACAGGTGGGATGGAGCCTGATGCAGGACACGCCCCAGCCCACTCCTGCCCTTGCCCACAACAGAGGGTCCTCCGTCTTTCCTCCTTCCTCCAGGTCGAAGGCCCCTCTGCTGTGATGGCATCTCTGCCGGAATGGAGCCTGGGTCTCTCTTTGCCCCTTCCTGTGACCATTCTGTGCAGGAACTTGCTGTTAAAGAGGCTAGAGAACAGAGTGGCTCATGCTCTAACCTTGTCACCCACAGGGAGGTTTCTGGATCTGACTTCCTGTCTCCAGATGGAAACATTTGGATAAAGGACCTAGGAGGGGCCCCTTGGCTCTAACATCCAGTGGACTTAGAGCAGATTTCTAGAGAGAGAAACTGAAATTGAGTGGACCTGCTCTCTAAAATTGCTATAATTCTACTTGGCTGTCCCATAGCCACTTTCACTTGACCCACGGGTGGACCTGGGCTGTTTCAGAAATGCTAGGCATGGGGTTTTAATGAATGAGACTTGTTCTGAAGCAAAAAAATGATTTTGATTCAGCCTGTGTTTAGCTCCCTATGTCTTTACCTGATCACCATTCAGAACTGTTTCCCAACTTTTCTCTCTCCTTTCCTTTTCAAGATCACAGACAAAAACAAGGGGGTGGAAAGTTCCACCTAGATTGTTACTAACCTCAGAAGTGGACGCTGGAGCCGGATGCCTGGGTTGAGTCCCTGCTTGTGCTATTTGCTGATTGTGTGACTTTGGGGAAGTCTCTGAACCTCTCTGTGCAGTTTCCTCAGGCGTGAGGTGACATATTGCCTCTGAGAACACACGTCTCAGAGGATGTAGTGCCTGGTGCTCACGAAGTCTGTACAGATGTGATTGATGGAGATGTTGATGTCATCCTGAGGGTGGTGGGAAGAACGTGAGGCTTGGACTTGGGAGACTCAGACCAGCTCTGCCTCTTGCTGGCAGTGTGATACAGATTCTGAGCCTCAGAATGTCTCAGTCCTTGTAGCTGTAGAACGAGTGAAAATGGAACCTCCCTCCTGGGTGGTTGTGAGGACCCAGAGGAACAGGACTGGCAGACTGTTCCCACACACACACACGTGTCAGGCTAAATCTGTTCTCTTTCCCCTTCCCAGGCACACATTCTGGCAGTTCCGTCATGAGAACCCCAAGACCCGTGTCGGGGGCCCTCCCCCTGAGGGGCTCCCCGGCTTCAACAGCGGGGTGATGCTGCTCAACCTGGAGGCCATGCGCCAGTCCCCACTGTACGGCCGCCTGCTGGAGCCAGCACAGGTGCAGCAGCTGGCCGACAAGTACCACTTCCGGGGTCACCTCGGGGACCAGGACTTCTTCACCATGATCGGCATGGAGCACCCTGAGCTCTTCCACGTGCTGGACTGTACCTGGAACCGGCAGCTTTGCACCTGGTGGAGGGACCATGGCTACAGCGACGTCTTCGATGCCTACTTCCGGTGTGAGGGCCACGTCAGGATCTACCATGGGAACTGCAACACCCCTATCCCCGAGGCCTAGGCGCCTCCTCGCCCGATCTGGGGAAGGAGAGGGGCGCCTCTCGGACAGGCCTGGGGCAGTGTCTGAACTCCTAGAGAGACACGGCAAGGACGTCCTTGTGATCAGGTGCTGCAGCTCTCCCAGCACGCATCGCTGTCCTGAAGCCATCCAATGACGACTGGACCCTTTGCCCCCACTGGTGCTCTGGACCCTCTGCCTCCAAGGACCAGGCGTCATGAAGGACAAACACATAGACCTCTTCCGGTGGGCTAGGAAGCAAGCATTTGAAAAGAAGGAAGAAAAACAAAACGGTGCCTCTTGCCTTCAGCCCCCAAAGAATGGAAATCCTTTTAAGAACTGGGCTTTCTTAGACCAAATATAAACTTATTTTAAATCGACAGGCAAGACAGAGCAAACAGTACTGCTATAGCTCCCAGCGAGCTCTAAATGCATGAGCCAGGGTTTTAACAACCAGCCCAGAGTTTAAGCATCCAAAGGAATGCTGGCCTTCCACACGCACGTCCTAGGAGGCTGTGTGGTTAGTCTCACAATGGTCGTGGTGCCTGGTGGAGATGTAAAGATCCCACCTCTTTGGGGAGGGCCCTCGACAGCACCTGTGGCCCACGTAAGAAAACTGGTCTCATTATTTTAACCTTCACAGCATTTACCTCCCAACTGCATCACAGAACCTCATTATCCCTTATTCATCTGATCCAGCTCCAGGTGACCAGACTCTGCTCTGAAATCAAATCTGCCATCAGAGAGATTGGCCACGCGCAAGGACAGGTGATGGAATTGTCTGGATTGGGAAGACTCATTCCAAAGAGGAGCCCAGCAGTGCCCTAGTGTAACCGTGCAGCTTGGAAGGGGTGTCGCTCTTAGACTTATAAGCATTCTAGTCTCTTTATTTGGAAGAATCATCCGTGTGACTTCATTGCACCAGGTCAGACCCTATACCTTACAAGAAATTAGTCTGTCATTACTTGATTTCTGCTTTAATGAGTTCTCCTGTAAGTGAGCTACAAACACGAAGCCTCTATTGGTCCATTTTGTATAATCCACCTGGGGTCCTCGGAAAAGAAGTGTTGTTGGATTTTCATCTTATTTTATTTCATTTATTTTATTTTTTTCCACTGTGAGTGAGAATAGCTAATAAATAATCTTTGAGAACACAATGATTTATGTTGTTTGCTCTCTGATCACAGTTTCCGGCTACCTGAAGGATCTGAATCAAGAGTGTGATCAATGTCGTTCAGAGTCTCCCTCCCCACGTGATTAAGCTAATAAGTGTGCTCACAGTGGGTCTCTGGGGCCTCAGGGGGACCACATCTGAGGTTATATTGGGCTCAAAATGGAGAATTATTTCATTTCAGGTATTGACAGGCCGGTCTAATTCTGGGAGCAAAACCCACCACCGCATCCCTTCTCATCTGCTTACCCCAACTGTCCGCCTACATCATCCCCTGGTGAAACGGAACACATGTCTCTCCTAACTCTCAGCTCTGACAGAACAGGTCTGTCCACTTAGGGACCTGATTTCATATTTATTGCTACAAATTATTTTTTAGTGGTTTTTGAGAGACAGCAATCTTACTTACTTATTTATTGGCTGTGTTGGGTCTTTGTGGCTGTGTGCAGGCTTTCTCTGGTTGCAGCGAGTGAGGGGCTACTGTTGGCAGTGTGCAGGCTTCTCATTGCAGTGGCTTCTCTTGTTGCGGAGCATGGGCTCTGGGTGCATGGGCTTCAGTAGTTGTGGCACACGGGCTTCAGTAGTTGTGGCTCGTGGGATCTAGAGCACAGGCTCAGTAGTTGTGGTACACGGGCTCAGTTGCTCCGTGGCATGTGGGACCTTCCTGGACCAGGGATTGAACCTGTGTCCCCTGCACTGGCAGGCAGATTCTTAACCACTGTGCCACCACGGAAGTCCAACTGCTACCAGTTATTGAATGTCTGCTGTGTGCCTAGCATTGTATTATGTGATAGTGACACACTATCACTGATACTTGTGAAAACCTCATTAAGGTAATTCAGATTCTAAAATTTAGGGCAATAAAATAAGAGATGTGGACAGAGTCATTGTTTATCACAGCCTTTTTTATAATAGAAAAAAATTGGGAGCAACAAAATGCTGAATAGGGGAGTGGATAAATAATGTGTTACAGCTATATAATGGAATACTTTAGGCATTAAAAATCATATTTTTGGGTGGGAGGGGAAGATGGCGGAAGAGTAAGACACGGAGATCACCTTCCTCCCCACAGATACACCAGAAATACATCTACACGTGGAACAACTCCTACAGAACACCTACTGAACGCTGGCAGAAGACCTCAGACCTCCCAAAAGGCAAGAAAGTCCCCACGTACCTGGGTAGGGCAAAAGAAAAAAGAATAAACAGAGACAAAAGGATAGGGACGGGACCTGCACCAGTGGGAGGGAGCCGTGAAGGAGGAAAGGTTTCCACACACTAGGAAGCCCCTTCGTGGGCAGAGACTGCAGGTGGTGGAGGGGGGAAACTTCAGAGCCTCAGAGGAGAGCACAGCAACAGGGGTGCGGAGGGCAAAGCGGAGAGATTCCGGCACAGAGGATCGGTGCCAACCGGCACTCACCAGCCCGGGCGGGCGGGGCTGGGAGCTGAGGCTCGGGCTTCGGTCGGTCAGAGCACAGGGAGAGGACTGGGGTTGGTGGCGTGAACACAACCTGCAGGGGGTTAGTGCACCACGGCCAGCCGGGAGGGAGTCAGGGGAAAAGTCTGGACCTGCTGAAGAGGCAAGAGACTTTTTCTTCCCTCTTTGTTTCCTGGTGCGCAAGGAGAGGGGATTCAGAGTGCTGCTTAAAGGAGCTCCAGAGACGGGCGCGAGCCATGGCTAAAAGCGCAGACCCCAGAGATGGGCATGAGACACTAAGGCTGCTGCTGCTGCCACCAAGAAGCCTGTGTGCGAGCACAGGTCACTATCCACACCCCTCTTCCGGGGAGCCTGTGCAGCCCTCCACTGCCAGGGTCCAGTGATCCAGGGACAACTTCCCCAGGAGAATGCACAGCGCGCCTCAGGCTGGTGCAACGTCACGCTGGCCTCTGCCGCCACAGGCTCGCCCTGCACTCCGTACTCCTCCCTCCCCCCGGCCTGAGTGAGTCAGAGTCCTCGAAGCAGCTGCTCCTTTAACCCCGTCCTGTCTGAGCGAAGAACAGACACCTTCAGGCGACCTACACGCAGAGGCGGGGCCAAATCCAAAACTGAGCCCCGAGAGCTGTGAGAACAAAGAAGAGAAAGGGAGATCTCTCCCAGCAGCCTCAGAAGCAGCGGATTAAAGCTCCACAATCAACTTGTTGTACCCTGCATCTGTGGAATACATGAATAGACAACGAGTCATCCCAAATTAAGGAGGTGGACTTTGAGAGCAAGATTTATTATTTTTTCCCATTTCCCTCTTTTTGTGACTGTGTATGTGTATGCTTCTGTGTGACATTTTGTCCGTATAACTTTGCTTCCACCATTTGCCCTAGGGTTCTATCCATCTGCTTTTTCTTTAAAAAAATTTTTTTTTCTTAATAATTATTTTTTATTTTAATAACTTTATTTTATCTTAATTTATTTTATCTTCTTTCTTTCTTTCCTTCCTTCCCTCCCTCCTTTCCTTCCTTCCTTTCTTTCTACTACTTCTCCCTTTTATTCTGAGCCATATGCATGAAAGGCTCTTGGTGCTGCAGCCAGGAGTCAGTGCTGTTCCTCTGAGGTGGGAGAGCCAAGTTCAGGACACTGGTCCACCAGAGACCTCCCAGCTCCACATAATATCAAATGGCGAAAATCTCCCAGAGATCTCCATCTCAACACCAGCACCCAGCTTCACTCAACGACCAGCAAGCTACACTGTGGGACACCCTATGCCAAACAACTAGCAAGACAGGAACACAACCCCACCCATTAGCAGAGAGGCTGCCTAAAATCATAACTCCACAGACACCCCAAAACACACCACCAGACGTGAACCTGCCCGCCAGAAAGACAAGCTCCAGCCTCATCCACCAGAACACAGGCACTAGTCCCCTCCACCAGAAAACCTACACAACCCACTGAACCAACTTTAACCACCGGGGACAGACACCAAAAACAACGGGAACTATGAACCTGCAGCCTGCAACAAAGAGACCCCAAACACAGTAAGATAAGCAAAATGAGAAGACAGAAAAACACACAGCAGATGAAGGAGCAAGATAAAAACCCACCAGACCTAACAAATGAAAAGGAAATAGGCAGTCTGCCTGAAAAAGAATTCAGAATAATGATAGTAAAGATGATCCAAAATCTAGGAAATACAATGGAGAAAATGCAAGAAACATTTAACAAGGACCTAGAAGAACTAAGGATGAAACAAGCAACGATGAACAACACAATAAATGAAATTACAAATACTTTAGATGGGATCAATACCAGAGGCAGAAGAACGGGTAAGTGACCTGGGATATAATATAGTGGAAATAACTACTGCAGAGCAGAATAAAGAAAAAAGAATGAAAAGAACTGAGGACAGTCTCAGAGACTTCTGGGACAACATTAAACGCATGAACATTTGAATTATAGGGGTTCCAGAAGAAGAAGAGAAAAAGAAAGGAACTGAGAAAATATTTGAAGAGATTATAGTTGAAAACTTCTCTAATATGGGAAATAGTTAATCAAGTCCAGGAAGCACAGAGAGTCCCATACAGGATAAATCCAAGGAGATATATGCCAAGACACATATTAATCAAACTGTCAAAAATTAAATACAAAGAAAACACATTAAAAGCAGCAAGGGAAAAACAACAAATAACACACAAGGGAATCCCCATAACGTTAACAGCTGATCTTTCAGCAGAAACTCTGCAAGCCAGAAGGGACTGGCAGGACGTATTTAAAGTGATGAAGGAGAAAAACCTGCAACCAAGATTACTCTAACCAGCAAGGATCTCATTCAGATTTGATGGAGAAATTAAAAGCTTTACAGATGAGCAAAAGCTGAGAGAGTTCAGCACCACCAAACCAGCTTTACAACAAATGCTAAAGGAACTTCTCTAGGCAAGAAACACAAGAGAAGGAAAAGACCCACAATAACGAACCCAAAACAATTAAGAAAATGGGAATAGGAACATACATATCGATAATTACCTTGAATGTAAATGGACTAAATGCTCCCACCAAAAGACACAGACTGGCTGAATAGATACAAAAACAAGACCCATATATATGCTGTCTACAAGAGACCCACTTCAGACCTAGAGACACATACAGATTGAAAGTAAGGGGATGGAAAAAGATATTCCATGCAAATGGAAACCAAAAGAAAGCTCAAGTAGCAATTCTCATATCAGACAAAATAGACTTTAAAATAAAGACTATTAGAAGAGACAAAGAAGGACACTACAAAATGATCAAGGTATCGATCCAAGAAGAAGATATAACAACTGTAAATATTTATGCACCCAACATAGGAGCACCTCAATACATAAGGCAAATACTAACAGCCATGAAAGGGGAAATCGACAGTAACACATTCATAGCAGGGAACTTTAACACCCCACTTTCACCAATGGACAGATCATCCAAGATGAAAATAAATAAGGAAACACAAGCATTAAATGATACATTAAGCAAGATGGACTTAATTGATATTTATAGGACATTCCATCCAAAAACAACAGAATACACATTTTTCTCAAGTGCTCATGGAATATTCTCCAGGATAGATCATATCTTGGATCACAAATCAAGTCTTGGTAAATTTAAGAAAATTGAAATTGTATCAAGTATCTTTTCTGACCACAATGCTATGAGACTAGATATCAATTACAGGAAAAGATCTGTCAAAAATACAAACACATGGAGGCTAAACAATACACTACTTAATAACGAAGTGATCACTGAAGAATTCAAAGAGGAAATTTAAAAATACCTAGAAACAAATGACAATGGAGACACGACGACCCAAAATCTATGGGATGCAGCAAAAGCAGTCCTAAGAGGGAAGTTTATAGGAATACAATCCTACCTTAAGAAACAGAAAACATCTCGAATAAACAACCTAACCTTGCACATAAAGCAATTAGAGAAAGAAGAACAAAAAAACCCCAGAGATAGCAGAAGGAAAGAAATCATAAAAATCAGATCAGAAATAAATGAAAAAGAAGGAAACGACAGCAAAGAGCAATAAAACTAAAAGCTGGTTCTTTGAGAAGATAAACAAAATGGATAAACCATTAGCCAGAGTCATGAAGAAAAAAAGGGAGACGACTCAAATCAATAGAATTAGAAATGAAAAAGGAGAAGTAACAACTGACACTGCAGAAAGACAAAAGATCATGAGAGATTACTACAAGCAGCTCTATGCCAATAAAATGGACAACCTGGAAGAAATGGACAAATTCTTAGAAATGCACAACCTGCCGAGACTGAACCAGGAAGAAACAGAAAATATGAACAGACCAATCACAAGCACTGAAATTGAAACTGTGATTAAAAATCTTCCAACAAACAAAAGCCCAGGACCAGCTGGCTTCACAGATGAATTCTATGAAACATTTAGAGAAGAGCTAACACCTATCCTTCTCAAACTCTTCCAAAATATAGCAGAGGGAGGAACACTCCCAAACTCATTCTACAAGGCCACCATCACCCTGATACCAAAACCAGACAAGGATGTCACAAAGAAAGAAACCTACAGGCCAATATCACTGATGAACATAGATGCAAAAATCCTCAACAAAATACTAGCAAACAGAATCCAACCGCACATTAAAAGGATCATACACCATGATCAAGTGGGGTTTATTCCAGGAATGCAAGGATTCTTCAATATATGCAAATCAATCAACGTGATACACCATATTAACAAATTGAAGGAGAAAAACCATATGATCATCTCAATAGATGCAGAGAAAGCTTTCGACAGAGTTCAACACCCATTTATGATAAAAACCCTGCAGAAAGTAGGCAAAGAGGGAACTTTCCTCAACATAATAAAGGCCATATATGACAAACCCACAGCCAACATCATCCTCAATGGTGAAAAACTGAAACCATTTCCACTAAGATCAGGAACAAGACAAGGTTGCCCACTCTCACCACTCTTATTCAACATAGTTTTGGAAGTTTTAGCCACAGCAATCAGAGAAGAAAAGGAAATAAAAGGAATCCAAATCAGAAAAGAAGAAGTAAAGCTGTCACTGTTTGCAGATGACATGATACTATACATAGAGAATCCTAAAGATGCTACCAAAAAACTACTAGAGCTAATCAATGAATATGGTAAAGTAGCAGGATACAAAATTAATGCACAGAAATCTCTGACATTCCTATACACTAATGATGAAAAATCTGAAAGTGAAATCAAGAAAACACTCCCATTTACCATTGCAACAAAAAGAATAAAATATCTAGGAATTAACCTACCTAAGGAGACAAAAGACCTGTATGCAGAAAATTATAAGACACTGATGAAAGAAATTAAAGATGATACAAATAGATGGAGAGATATACCATGTTCTTGGATTGGAAGAATCAACATTGTGAAAATGACTCTACTTCCCAAAGCAATCTACAGATTCAATGTAATCTCTATCAAACTACCACTGGCATTTTTCACAGAACTAGAACAAAATATTTCACAATTTGTATGGAAACACAAAAAACCCCGAATAGCCAAAGCAATCTTGAGAACGAAAAACGGAGCTGGAGGAATCAGGCTCCCTGACTTCAGACTATACTACAAAGCTACAGGAATCAAGACAGTATGATACTGGCACAAAAACAGAAATATAGACCAATGGAACAGGATAGAAAGCCCAGAGATGCACCCACGCACATATGGTCACCTTATCTTTGATAAAGGAGGCAGGAATGTACAGTGGAGAAAGGATAGCCTCTTCAATAAGTGGTGCTGGGAAAACTGGACAGGTACATGTAAAAGTATGAGATTAGATCACTCCCTAACACCATACACAAAAATAAGCTCAAAATGGATTACTGACCTAAATGTAAGGCCAGAAGCTGTCAAACTCTTAGAGGAAAACATAGGCAGAACACTCTATGACATAAATCACAGCAAGGTTCTTTTTGACCCACCTCCTAGAGAAATGGAAATAAAAACAAAAATAAACAAATGGGACCTAATGAAACTTCAAAGCTTTTGCACAGCAAAGGAAACCATAAACAAGACCAAAAGACAACCCTCAGAATGGAAGAAAATATTTGCAAATGAATCAACTGACAAAGGATTAATCTCCAAAATTTTAAGGAGCTCATGCAGCTCAATAACAAAATACAAACAACCCAATCCAAAAATGGGCAGAAGACCTAAATAGACATTTCTCCAAAGAAGATATACAGACTGCCAACAAACACATGAGAGAATGCTCAACGTCATTAACCATTAGAGAAATGCAAATCAAAACTACAATGAGATATCATCTCACACCAGTCAGAATGGCCATCATCAAAAAATCTAGATACAATAAATGCTGGAGAGGGTGTGGAGAAAAGGGAACACTCTTGCACTGCTGGTGGGAATGTGAATTGGTACAGCCACTATGGATAACAGTATGGAGGTTCCTTAAAGAACTACAAATAGAACTACCATATGACCCAGCAATCCCACTACTGGGCATATACCCTGAAAAACCATAATTCAAAAAGAGTCATGTACCAAAATGTTCATTGCAGCTCTATTTACAATAGCCCAGAGATGGAAACAACCTAAGTGCCCATCATCAGATGAATGGATAAAGAAGATGTGGTACATATATACAATGGAATATTACTCAGCCATAAAAAGAAATGAAATTGAGCTATTTGTAGTGAGGTGGATGGACCTAGAGTCTGTCATACAGAGTGAAGTCAGAAAAAGAAACTCCTATACCGTAGGCAAACACATATATATGGAATTTAAGAAAGCAAAAAATGTCATGAAGAACCTAGGGGTAAGACAGGAATAAAGACACAGACCTACTAGAGAATGGACTTGAGGATATGGGGAGGGGGAAGGGTAAGCTGTGACAAAGCGAGAGAGTGGCATGGACATATATACACTACCAAACGTAAAATAGATAGCTAGTGGAAAGCAGCCGCATAGCCCAGGGAGATCAACTCAGTGCTCTGTGACCGCCTGGAGGGGTGAGATAGGGATGGTGGGAGGGAGGGAGCCGCAAGAGGGAAGAGATATGGGAACACATGTATATGTATAACTGATTCAGTTTGTTATAAAGCAGAAACTAACACGCCATTGTAAAGCAATTATACTCCAATGAAGATGTAAAAGAAAAATCAAATTTTTGACAAACGCCTTGGAAAATGCTTATAATATGCTATTCAGTAACGAATGCAAAATACAAGATTATATGCATAGTATGATCCTAATTTTTTTTTGCAATTATGTATATGTGTATGTAAATATATAAAGAGACAGAGAGCTTGCCTGTTCCGCTGTATTTCATTAGTTTAACTCCTAAAAATAATCATGTGTTTCAAACACCACATTAAAAAAACCAATTATTTTAATGGGGAAAAAAGTGAGTGAAACACTGGAGCATTTTAGACTCATAATAGCAAAGGTATTTTTCCTGCAGTAATTTCAGTAGTTACAGTATTTCTTTAGCTGTGAATGAATTTTGTCATTACAAGGAAAAAGCAATAAACTGATTGATCAAAATGGGCAAAAGCCAAACAGTAGGTGACCTTTGAGGTCACCTACTCAGGAGTTTCCCCCTTCTCTGTCACAAGTAACCTTGACCTTACAACTCCATGGTGAACAGCAAAATAACTCAACAGGAAACCCAGCCAGACTAACAAAGCCATCATGTGCTTCTGTGCTTTTCCACAAGCAACTTTTTGACAAATCCTGGAAGGCTGGTTCCTGATTGGGATCCTGTTATAATCAATGCAACACAAACATAATTAATTGTGCTGTGTGAGTGGAACATATGCCTGTAGTATGAATTGAACAGAAGTCCAAAAAGAGAATCTTTCTGGGTAGTAGGATTAAGTGCTTTTTAATTTTCATCTGTATTTACTTCTATATTTTCCATAGTGAAAACTACTTTTAAAGATAAACAATAAAGGCTATAAAATTCTAGCCAACCCGCTTTCCCTCCGATTACAGGTAAGCATCATCGCAGCCACTTTACAGCTTACAGTTGGCCATGGTTACCATCATCGATAAGAAAACATAATCTTGGTTAAATAGGCTCTGGGTTTTCAACTTTCCCTATGGATGCCCTAGTTCTCCAAATAAAAAGGACCTAATAATAGCATCTCTAGACTGCTTTCATTTCTGATACCGTCATCTTTTGTGTGTACACAAATGACAATGGCCTTTGGAAGGCTCGCGGCCTCGTTGAAGAGATTTGTTCTTGTATATGTGTCAAAACCAAACTACAGCATCCCCCTTTCCATAACATCTCATCAAGCTAAGGAGTGACGTGCTGGTTCAGTGGGCCCAACGTAGGATACCCCGGGGGTTCATGGGCTAAGGGGGCAAGTGCAGCTGTGACTTGGCACGTTTTAACCAAAGGCCAAACCTCTACTTATCCTAAGACCTGATCTCAGCATGGAGCCCCGAGGTTGGGCTGAACATGGAGTTTGGCAGGGCGAGCAGAGATTTCTGAGTAAGCAAGGTGGTACCATAGAGAGAACCTCTCACCTGAGACAGGCCTGGCTTTGAGTCCACGTTCTGCCCTCACTACCTGGGCAATCTTGGACAAGCAAGATCACCTGTTTCCTCATTTCTAGACACAAGTAACGAGAACTCCTTCAAAGCAGTGTTGTTGGAAGCAAAGAGTTGTGTAAGGCCTTGGTAGGCTGAGAAATGATACACAGATGCAAGGGAATTCTTAGAGTTACTACTGAAAACACTGTTTTAAAATAATAAATGAGCCATTTGGGGCACATTAAATGTCATCCCTAAACTCACTGAATGACCAGACACTCGCCTGTAGGCTGTCTGAGTTTTTGTTAGCCACGCCACTCTGCAGAGGCCTGGGTGTGCCCAAGAGGTTGGGGGTCCTTGGGTAAACCCTCACCCCTCTCTAGGATCAGCTTCTTCATTTGTGAAAACAAGGGGATAAGTGGACTGGCCTAGATCTCCAAGCAGCCCCCCGCCCTGGCTCTGTTGGAAGTAACATGTTTTTCTGCATCCATTGGGGTGCACATGGCAGGGAGTTGAAATCAAATGCAGAACCTTCAGATTTTCACTCACCAGTCACCAACTTGGAATTTATGACCATTCAAATGGAAACTCACTCAAAGTGTACTGTTAGCACACTCCCTTCCCCTCAAACAGGATAGGCAAAGTGAGGAATACAGACAAACTGGGGGGCTGGGAGTGGTATTTAAAATCGAGAGAGAACCAAAAATCTTGTCTGAGCTTTCAGCTTATGTGACCAGCCCGAGTGCCTCCCAGGCAGAGCTGCTTGATAGATGGACCCATACCACCATGGGTCTCACCCTGGGAAGGCCTGAGCCTTGAGTCCCCCAGCCAGTAGAGATGCCCTGCAGGACACATTGAGCGGAATGGCCAGTCACTCCCTAAGGTGCTTGTAAAGATCAAAAACACTTCTGGCGTGAAGGCTTCTTTAACTGGGGCTGGCTCAGCTCCCAGGGTGTCTCCAGGTGTACCCGCATTCTGAGGGAGACCTGTCTGCTCCATGCAGACCCTGCAGCCTCGCGAGCACCCCACATTCTCAGTGCCTTAGAGGCCAGCTGCTATCTCCAGCCCCCCTTCCCTGATGGGAGGACTGGGGCAAATCCTCTGAACCCCGCTCCCTGTACACAGGCCTGAGCAGGACCATGCAACACAGAACAGAGCCTGGGGTGTTTCTGGCCCTGGTGTGGAGTCCCTCTGGGTGCCAAAACTGAGTCAAGAAGAAAGATAACATGAACAGACTGATCACTAGAAGTGAAATCGAATCTGTAATTTAAAAAAAAAACAAAAAAAAACGAACTCCCTGCAAACAGAAGTCCAGGACCAGATGGCTTCACTGGGGAATTATACCAAACATACAAAGAACTTATATTGATCCTTCTCAAACTCCTCCAAAAGACTGAGGAGGAGGGAACATTCCCAAAGTTATTCTACGAAGCTACTATTGCCCTGATACAAAACCAGACAGAGACACTACAAAAAAACAAAATTATAGGCCAATATCTTTGATGAATATAGATGCAAAAATCCTCAACAAAATTTGAGCAAACTGAAGCCAACAATACATAGAAAGGATCATACACCATGATCTAGTCGGATTCATTCCAGGGTTGCAAGGATGGTTCAATATGTTCAAATCAATCAATATGATAGACCACATCAACAAAAGGAAAGACAAGAACCACATCCAAGCTGCCCCAGGTAGAACCCAGTGTTCCCCCATTATGTCATCCTGCCCTCTCTCAGGAAGGCCTCCTCTGTCACATCCCAGGCAGCCAGGAAGCTGTAACGCTCTAACCCTCATCCAACCTGGGCCTGGCACTTCCCAAAGCACAGAATGCTTTTACCCAAAGCACAAAGCTGGACTAAGAGCTCCTGCTAGATGTGTGTAGTTTCTGTGCTTGAAGGCGTGCTGTCAGAGATGTAAGTAATCCTCTTTTGTTAGCAAAAATCTGAGCCATAAAGTGGCAGAGATGTCGATAATCTTCCAAGGCTAAGTGAACACATGCTTTGAAAAATGTAAGTCCTAGGGCTTCCCTGGTGGTGCAGTGGTTGAGAGTCCGCCTGCCGATGCAGGGAACACGGGTTCGTGCCCCGGTCTGGGAAGATCCCACATGCCGCGGAGCGGCTGAGCCCGTGAGCCATGGCCGCTGAGCCTGCGCGTCCAGAGCCTGTGCTCCGCGACAGGAGAGGCCACAGCAGTGAGAGGCCCATGTACCGCAAAAAAAAAAAAAAAAAAAAAAGAGGTAAGTCCCTGTTCACAGTCACAGGCAGCTTCAATGTAAACTTGGGTCCATCTCAGCCTGTCCCACCTTTCAGGGAAACTAACCTTATCTCTAATCCAGGAAGCCATGACAACCCTCCTCCCCTGCAGCATCTCCCTGGGATCCCTGTGGCCTCTCCTCTCCCGCCTGCCTTCCCTGGCCCAGCCTCCTTCCCCAGGGGTCCCCAGGATCCCCTACTACCACTCCACATGCTTTGAAACTTCCCAGCTGGGGCTCCCACCATCTCAGCCCGGGTCCAAACCACTGTGTGCTATGATCTCATACCACTCCCCACCTCTCCTTACAGGGCTTATGCTGCCCCCCCCCCCCCAGGAAGCAGGCTCTTACAGCCAGCATACCCCAAGGTGCCAGGCCAGTCCTACTGGCAACACAAGGGAAGGTCATCTGATGTTTGTAGGGAGCAAGGCCTTATCTGCTGTCCCTTCCCTCCAGACTTGGATCCTACCTGCCTCTGCACTCTCCAAGATCTGTGTGTGGCCCAGGGCACACAGACAGGCTGTAGGGATTCCAGTTGGCAGGAAGAGCAACACCTTGGCCAACTTGACAGGTGGGGTGCTCTCCAAAGGCCAGGAACCCCACCAAACACAAGGGAGCATCTGCCGTTGCCAGGGCTGATGTTAAAGTTGTGAGCCTCTACTGGGGTTACCTCCCATGTACTGTAGGGAAGAGGACAGAGGAATAATTCTGTGCAGAGAGCACAGGCTTTGGAGGAAGGGGACCCAAGCTGATACTCCACCTGTGACATTGTTCATCTGTGTGTGTCATAGATATTTACCAAGCCCCCGCTGTGGGTTAGATTCTGGGGTCACAGTGGTGAAGAGTGTGAGCCAATCCCTACTCCAGCAGAAGTACTCACAGAGTGAGGTAGTCTCACTACCATGGGTGCTCTGAGAAGGGGCTATGGGTGCATATAGAGGGGTACCCTAGGACCTGGACTAGGGGTGAGGGATGTGTCCTGGAGTATGCGACAAGAACCCCAAGCCCTGGTGAGAGAGAGCATGGCTGTGTGGCCTTGAGGCACATACTTGACCTCTCTGAGTCTCCCAGTTATACCCACCTGCTGGCCACTGTGAGGACTAAGTGAAATAACATAAGTATCATAGTCTCTGGTCCCAACTCATGGACCAGAGTTCCAACATATGGTGGCTATTACTATGATAGATAAAGGGAGCTACCATTTTCTGGGAATGAGGTAATTCCCTGAGCTCTGTGGATAAGTGTGAGCTAAGGACTTTGTTCTATCCAGGGTCTTGGTGGGATTTGGGCTGCTAGGGTTCTCAGTCTTGCCCTGCTACAGCCACTGACTTGCCGTGTGACCCCGAGCACCTTACATCCCATCTCTAACCTTACCTGCATCCTTTGTAACAGAAAGGAGTTGGATCAGAGTCTGTACTTCAAGGCCTAGCTGGAAATAAACATTTAAAATCCACGTTGGGGAGGAGGGATCAAGATGGTAGAGTAGGATGAAGTGGAGCTCACTTCCCCCCACAAACACATCCAAGAAAATGTACATGTGGAACAATTCTCAGAGAAAACAAACTGGAAACTGGCAGAAGAACTTATACAAACAAAGCTGTAAGAAAGATCTCCATATAACCAGGTAGGACCAAAAAAAAAAAAGACAGGGTGGAGCCAGCGCCCCTGGGAGGAATCTATGAAAGATAGAAGGTCCAGGGCTTCCCTGGTGGGGCAGTGGTTGAGAATCTGCCTGCCAATGCAGGGGACACGGGTTCGAGCCCTGGTCTGGGAAGATCCCACATGCCACGGAGCAACTGGGCCCATGAGCCACAACTACTGAGCCTGCGCGTCTGGAGCCTGTGCCCCAAAACAAGAGAGGCCCGCGCACCACGATGAAGAGTGGCCCCCGCTCACCGCAACTAGAGAAAGCCCTCACACAGAAATGAAGACCCAACACAGCCAAAAAAGAAAAAACTAAAATAAATAAAAAAGATAGAAGGTTCACAGGGTCAGGCCCTTGCCCTGGGGAGCCCCTTCATCTGCTGGGAGGTCCACTGGGACAGATCGAGGGGCTGCAGGGGCCTGGACTCTGGCCTCGACGAATGTGGTCCAGTCTGAAGCTCAGAGCCCACTGTCAGCACATGCACGGCAGGGCAGGTCCTCTGGGCAGCCTTCGTTGGCGTGCACAGTGAAGGCGGGTCAGGCCACATCTGACTTTGTCAGAGCGAACACCAGGTGATGCCACAGAAACTCACGTCTCGGGTGGACAGGCCTTGGGGAGGAGTACACAGTGGTTCAGTGCGCTCCAGCTCTGCCCACCCCACACCTCAGCTTGGAGCCAGATCTGGGGCTCACAAGTCCTGAGAGAAGCCTGCCAAAGAGGCAACCCAGGTCCCAGGCAGTAGCACAACCACTTCAATTCCTGTAGCCACAGTTCCTGGCCCCCAGGGCTGACCCACACACACCACAGCCTAGCACTAGGTTTGGGACAAACACAACAGAGAAACTGACATGACCTTGGGCTGCTTCTGGGCAGAAACACATGTGCCACCTGTGCAAGCATCTAGGTTCTCCGTGACCACACAAGCCTCACTTGCTTCAGTGATCACCTCCTTTGGGACAGAACATGCACTCAAGGGCAATGGAGGCTTATGAAACCTGACCCTCAAGGCTTCTACTCCAACAACTGGGGAGCAGACCTCACTCCTGACAGTGCTATGACAGCCCCAAAGCACAGAGGAGGCTCTGCCCAACATCCAGTACAGGCTCTGGTCACCACAACACTAATCACACCCCCTATTAAGGGGATAATGGCCAACACACTCTGAGGAAAGATCTAGATGGCATCCAACAGCCCTTGCACCAAATATATTGGATTCACACAATCTACACAGGGATGCTCTCACATAAACAGCCCTTCAAGGCCACAGTAGATAACAGTTTCTCCTAAATTCACAGAGATAGAGAAAGCTAAGTAAAATGGAAAAGTACAGGAACTACTCCCAATTAAAAGAGCAAGAGAAATCCTTTGAAAGAACAAAGAAGCAGACGTCACCAGTCTACTAGACCCCAAGTTCAAAAAGGAGGCAGTAAAAATAATGACGGAATTAAGAAAGATTACTCATACAAATGCAGATCACTGCAACAAGGAACTAGAAACTATAAAGAAGAACCAATCAAAATCAGTTAACTCAACTGCCAAGATAAAAATGCTCCCACCAAAAGACACAGGTTGGCTGAATGGATACAAAAACAAGACCCATATATTTGCAGTCTACAAGAGACCCACTTCAGACCTAGAGACACATACAGACTGAAAGTAAGGGGATGGAAAAAGTTATTTCATGCAAATGGAAAACAAAAGAAAGCTGGAGAAGCAATTCTCATATCACACCAAATAGACTTTAAAATAAAGACTATTAGAAGAGACAAAGAAGGACACTACATAATGATCAAGGGATCGATCCAAGAAGAAGATATAACAATTCTAAATATATATGCACCCAACAAAGGAGCACCTCAATACATAAGGCAAATACTAACAGCCATAAAAGGGGAAATCGACAGTAATACATTCATAGTAGGGGACATTAACACCCCACTTTCACCAATGGACAGATCATCCAAAATGAAAATAAGGAAACACAGGCTTTAAATGATACATTAAACAAGATGGACTTAATTGATATTTATAGGACATTCCATCCAAAAACAACAGAATACACATTTTTCTCAAGTGCTCATGGAACATTCTCCAGGATAGATCGTCTTGGGTCACAAATCAAGCCTTGGTAAATTTAAGAAAATTGAAATTGTATCAAGTATCTTTTCTGACCACAATGCTATGAGACTAGATATCAATTACAGGAAAAGATCTATCAAAAATACAAACACATGGAGGCTAAACAATACACTACTTAATAATGAAGTGATCACTGAAGAAATCAAAGAGGAAATTAAAAAATACCTAGAAACAAATGACAATGGAGACACGACCACCCAAAATCTATGGGATGCAGCAAAAGCAGTCCTAAGAGGGAAGTTTATAGCAATACAATCCTACCTTAAGAAACAGGAAACATCTCGAATAAACAACCTAACCTTGCACATAAAGCAATCAGAGAGAGAAGAACAAAAAAACCCCAAAGTTAGCAGAAGGAAATAAATCATAAAAATCAGATCAGAAATAAATGAAAAAGAAATGAAGGAAACGATAGCAAAAATCAATAAAACTAAAAGCTGGTTCTTTGAGAAGATAAACAAAATGGATAAACCATTAGCCAGACTCATCAAGAAAAAAAGGGAGAAGACTCACATCAATAGAGTTAGAAATGAAAAAGGAGAAGTAACAACTGACACTGCAGAAAGACAAAAGATCATGAGAGATTACTACAAGCAACTCTATGCCATTAATATGGACAACCTGGAAGAAATGGACAAATTCTTAGAAATGCACAACCTGCCAAGACTGAATCAGGAAGAAATAGAAAATATGAACAGACCAATCACAAGCACTGAAATTGAAACTGTGATTAAAAATCTTCCAACAAACAAAAGCCCAGGACCAGCTGGCTTCACAGATGAATTCTATGAAACATTTAGAGAAGAGCTAACACCTATCCTTCTCAAACTCTTCCAAAATATAGCAGAGGGAGGAACACTCCCAAACTCATTCTACGAGGCCACCATCACCCTGATACCAAAACCAGACAAGGATGTCACAAAGAAAGAAAACTACAGGCCAATATCACTGATGAACATGAATGCAAAAATATTCAACAAAATACTAGCAAACAGAATCCAACAGCACATTAAAAGGATCATATACCATGATCAAGTGGGGTTTATTCCAGGAATGCAAGAATTCTTCAATATACACAAATCAATGTGATACACCATATTAACAAATTGAAGGAGAAAAACCATATGATCATCTCAATAGATGCAGAGAAAGCTTTCGACAAGATTCCACACCGATTTATGATAAAAATCCTGCAGAAAGTAGGCAAAGAGGGAACTTTCCTCAACATAATAAAGGCCATATATGACAAACCCACAGCCAACATCATCGTCAATGGTGAAAAACTGAAAGCATTTCCACTAAGATCAGGAACAAGACAAGGTTGCCAACTCTCACCACTCTTATTCAACATAGTTTTGGAAGTTTTAGCCACAGCAATCAGAGAAGAAAAGGAAATAAAAGGATTCCAAACTGGAAAAGAGGAAGTAAAGCTGTCACTGTTCGCAGATGACATTATACTATACATAGAGAATCCTAAAGATGCTACCAAAAAACTACTAGAGCTAATCAATGAATTTGGTAAAGTAGCAGGATACAAAATTAATGCACAGAAATCTCTGGCATTCCTATACACTAATGATAAAAAATCTGAAAGTGAAATCAAGAAAACACTCCCATTTACCACTGCAACAAAAAGAATAAAATATCTAGGAATAAACCTACCTAAGGAGACAAAAGACCTGTATGCAGAAAATTATAAGACACTGATGAAAGAAATTAAAGATGATACAAATAGATCAAGAGATACACCATGTTCTTGGATTGGAAGAATCAACATTGTGAAAATGACTTTACTTCCCAAAGAAATCTACAGATTCAATGTAATCCCTATCAAACTACCACTGGCATTTTTCACAGAACTAGAACAAAAAATTTCACAATTTGTATGGAAACACAGAAGACCCCGAATGGCCAAAGCAATCTTGAGAACGAAAAACGGAGCTGGAGGAATCAGGCTCCCTGACTTCAGATTATACTACAAAGCTACAGTAATCAAGACAGTATGGTACTGGCACAAAAACAGAAAGATAGATAAATGGAAAAGGATAGAAAGCCCAGAGATAAACCCACACACATATGGTCCCTTATCTTTGATAAAGGAGGCAAGAAGTACAGTGGAGAAAGGACAGCTTCTTCAATAAGTGGTGCTGGGGAAACTGGACAGCTACATGTAAAAGTATGAGATTAGATCACTCCCTAACACCATACACAAAAATAGGCTCAAAATGGGTTAAAGACCTAAATGTAAGGCCAGAAACTGTCAAACTCTTAGAGGAAAACATAGGCAGAACACTCTATGACATAAATCACAGAAAGATCATTTTTGACCCACCTCCTAGAGAAATGGAAATAAAAACAAAAATAAACAAATGGGACCTAATGAAACTTCAAAGCTTTTGCACAGCAAAGGAAACCATAAACAAGACCAAAAGATAACCCTCAGAATGGGAGAAAATATTTGCAAATGAAGCAACTGACACAGGATTAATCTCCAAAATTTATAAGCAGCTCATGCAGCTTAATAACAAATAAACAAAGAACCCAATCCAAAAATGGGCAGAAGACCTCAATAGACATTTCTCCAAAGAAGATATACAGACTGCCAACCAACACATGAAAGAATGCTCAACATCACTAATTATTAGAGAAATGCAAATCAAAACTACAATGAGATATCATCTCACACCATCAAAAAATCTACAAACAATAAATGCTAGAGAGGGTGTGGAGAAAAGGGAACCCTCTTGCGCTGTTAGTGGGAATATAAATTGATATAGCCACTGTGGAGAACAGTATGGAGGTTCCTTAAAAAACTACAAATAGAGCTACCATATGACCCAGCAATCCCACTACTGGGCATATACCCTGAGAAAACCGTAATTCAAAAAGAGTCATGTACCAAAATGTTCATTGCAGCTCTATTTACAATAGCCTGGAGATGGAAACAACCTAAGTGTCCATCATCGGATGAATGGATAAAGAAGATATGGCACATATATACAATGGAATATTACTCAGCCAAAAAAAGAAATGAAATTGAACTTTTTGTAATGAGGTGGATAGACCCAGAGTCTTTCATACAGAGTGAAGTAAGTCAGAAAGAGACAAATACTGTATGCTAACACATATATATGGAATTTAAGGAAAAAAACTGTCATGAAGAACCTAGGTGTAAGACAGGAATAAAGACTGTGTCCTACTAGACCTACTAGAGAATGGACTTGCGGATATGGAGAGGGGGAAGGGTAAAGTGTGCCAAAGCGAGAGAGAGGCATGGACATATATACACTACGAAACGTAAGGTAGATAGCTAGTGGGAAGCAGCCACATAGCACAGGGAGATCAGCTGGGCGCTCTGTGACCGCCTGCAGGGGTGGGATAGGGAGTGTGGGAGGGAAGGAGACACAAGAGGGAAGAGATATGGGAACATATGTATAACTGATTCACTTTGTTATAAAGCAGAAACTAACACACCATTGTAAAGCAATTATACTCCAATAAAGATGTTAAAAAAAAAACCAATCTAGAAGCAATGAATAGCACACTAAATAATGCAGAAGAACAAATAAGTGATCTGGAAGATTGAATACTGGAAATCACCCAATCAGAAGAGCAGACAGAAAGACAAATGGAAAGAAAAAATGAAAGCAACATATGAGATCTATGGGATAATATAAGCAGTGCCAACCTACATATAATAGGGGTTCCAGAAGGGGAAAAAAGAGAAAGGGGGATCAAAAATGTATTTGAAGAAATTATGGCTGAAAATCTCCCAAAGCTAAAGAAGGAAAGATATATCACGGAAGCACAGAGGGTCCCAAACAAGATGAAACCAAACAGACCCACACCAGGACACTTAAAATGGCAAAAATTAGAGGGGATTCTAAAGGCAGCAAGAGAAAACCAAAGAATCAGTTATAAGGGAACCTCCAAAAAACTATCAGATGACTTCTCTACAGAAACTTTGTAGGCCAGAAGGGAGTGGCACTGTATATCCAAAATCTTGAAAGGCAAAAAGGCAACCTGGGATACTCTACCCAGCAAGATTATCATTTAGAATAGTCATAGATGGGCTTCCCTGGTGGCGCAGTGGTTGATAGTCCGCCTGCCGATGCAGGGGACATGGGTTCGTGCTCCGGTCCGGGAAGATCCCACATTCTGCAGAGCGGCTAGACCCGTGAGCCATGGCCGCTGAGCCTGCATGTCCGGAGCCTCTGCTCCACAACAGGAGAGGCCACAACAGTGAGAGGCCCACGTACCGCCAAAAAAAAAAGAATAGTCATAGAGATAAAGAATTTCTCAGACAAGCAAAAACTAAAAGAATACAGCAATACTAAACCTACCCTAGAAGAAATATTGAAAGATCTTTTCTAAATAGAAAACAAACAAGAATCTATAGGAAAGGGAAAATCACAATAGGAAAGGCAAATAAATAAAAGGATTGAAGATCACTTAAATAAGCCAGTACATATGTTAAAAAACACAATCAAAAAACTGTAAAAGCTATAACTACTACATTAGTAGCAAAAGGATAAATGTGAAGATGTAAAATAGGACATCAAAAGCACAGAATGTGGGTGGGGCAGGGGAGTAACAAAATGTAGACCTCTTATAATGTGTTTGAGCCTATATGACTACCAATCTAAAGCAGGTAGATTTAGTTATGGGTTAACATACTTGAAAATCTAATCATCGGGACCTAATTAAACTTAAAAGTTTTTGCACAGCAAAGGAAACCATAAACACGACAAAAAGACCACCTATGGGAGAAAACATTTGCAAATGATGCAGCCAACAAGGGATTAATCTCCAAAATATATGAACAGCTCTTGCAGGTCAATATCAAAAGACAAACAACCCACTCAAAAAATGGGCAGAAGATCTAGACAGACATTTCTCCAAAGAAGACAAAAAGATGGCCAAAAGGCCCTTGAGAAGAAATGCTCAATATCACTAATTATTAGAGAAATAAATGCAAATCAAAACTACAATGAGGTATCACCTCACACCAGTCAGAATGGCCATCATCAAAAAGTCTACAAATAATAAATACTGGAGAGGGTGTAGAGAAAAAGGAACCCTCCTACACTGTTGGTGGGAATGTAAATTGATACAGTCACTATGGAGAACAGTATGGAGGGGCCTTAGAAAACTAAAAATAGAATTACCATATGATCCAGCAGTCCCACTACTGGGCATATATCTGGAGAACACCATAATTCGAAAAGATACATGCACCCTAGTGTTCACAGCAGCACTATTTACAATAGCCAAGACATGGAAGCAACTCAGATGTCCATCAGCAGATGAATGGATAAAGATGTAAAGATGTGGTATATATATATACAATGGAATATTACTCAGCCATAAAAAAGAATGAAATACTGCCATTTGCAGCAACATGGATGAACCTAGAGATTATCATACTAAGTGAAGTAAGCCAGACAGAGAAAGACAAATATATGATATCACTTATACATGGAATCTAAAAAACAGTGATAGAAATGAACTTATATACAAAACAAATAGACACAGAGACACAGAAAACAAACTTATGGTTACCAAAGGGGAAAGGGGGGGGAGGAATAAATTAGGAGTTTGGGATTAACATATACACTATTAGGGCTTCCCTGGTGGCGCAGTGGTTGAGAGTCCGCCTGCCGATGCCGGGGACACAGGTTCGTGCCCCGGTCTGGGAAGATCCCACATGCTGCGGAGCGGCTGGGCCCGTGAGCCATGGCCGCTGAGCCTGCGCATCCGGAGCCTGTGCTCCACAACGGGAGAGGCCACAACAGTGAGAAGCCTGTGTACTGCCAAAAAAAAAACCAAACAAACATATACACTATTATATATAAAGTAGATCACCAACAAGGACCTCCTGTATAGCACAGGGAACTATACTCAATATTTTGTAATAACCTAGAAGGGAAAAGAATCTGAAAAAAATAGATATATATGTGTGTGTATAACAGAATCACTTCGCTATATACCTGAAACTAACACAACTGAAACTAACACACATTGTAAATCAAGTATAATTTTTTTAAAAATGGGAAAAAAGATGTAAAATAGGACACCAAAATCACAGAATGTGGGGGAGGGGGTAAAATATTGTAGACCTCTTAGAGTGTGTTTGAACCTATATGACTACCAGTCTAAAGCAAGTCGATACAG
The DNA here is from genome assembly GCF_008692025.1 of Phocoena sinus. Lineage (NCBI taxonomy): Eukaryota > Metazoa > Chordata > Mammalia > Artiodactyla > Phocoenidae > Phocoena > Phocoena sinus. The sequence goes on along the minus strand of NC_045766.1, from coordinate 71,074,307 downwards.
TTATCGGTTAATGTACTTGAAAACCAGGGTAACCACAAATCAAAAACTTACAATAGATTCACAGAAACTGGAAAAAAAAAAGGGGACTCAAGCATAATACCAAAAACACTCCCATCAAACCACAGAAGGAAAAACAAAAAGAAAGAGAAAGGAACAAAGAAGAACTACAAAGTCAACTGGAAAAAAAAGGTTTAAAATGACAATAAATACATACTTATCAGTAATTACTTTAAATGTCAATGGCCTACATGCCCCAATCAAAAGACATTGAGTGGCAGATTGGATTAAAAAAAATGGACCTTCAATATGCAGCCTGTAAGAGACCCACTTTATGGTGAAAGACACACATAGACTGAAAGGGAGGGCATGGAAAAAGGTATTTCATGCAAATGGAAATGAAAAGAAAGTGAGGGGAGGCAATACTCATATCAGACACAATAGACTCTAAAACAAAGTCCATAAAGAAAGACAAAGAAGGACACTATTTAATGATACAGGGATCAGTACAAGAGGATATTACACTGGTTAACATATATGCACCCAATATAGGAACACTTAAATACACAGAACAAGTACAAGCAGATATAAAGGGAGAAATTAACAGGAATACAATTATAACAGGAGATTTTAATATCTCTTTGACATCAATGGACATACCTTCCAGACAGAAAAATCAATAAGACAACAGAGATCATAAATGACATAATAAAACAGTTGGACTTAATTGTATCTACAGGACACTACATCCAAAAAAGCCCAGAATACACATTCTGTTCAAGTGCACATGGAACATTCTCTAGGACTGACCACATACTCAGACACAAAACAATCCTCAACAGATTTAAGAGGACTGAAATCATTTCAAACATCTTTTCTGACCACAAAGGTATGAGACTAGACATCAATCACAGAGAGAAAAACAGGAATAAAATGATCACATGGAGACTAAACAGCATGCTACTAAAAAAACAAGTGGGTCAACAATAAAATCAAAGAGGAAATCAGAAAATACCTCGAGACAAATAACAATGAACCTCACAGCATCTATGGGATGCAGCAAAAGCGGTTCTAAGAGGGAAGTTCATAGTGATACATGCCTTCCTCAAAACACAAGAAAAATCTCAAACAACCTAACCTACCCCCTAAAATAATTGTAAAAAGAAGAACAAATAAAACTCAAAGTCAGCAGAAAGAAAGAAATAAGATCAGAGAGGAAATACATAAAAGAGAGATCAAAAAAAAAATAGGAAAGATCAATAACACCAAGAGCTGTCATTTTTGAAAATGTAAACAAAATTGATAAAACTCTAGCTAGGCTCACCAAGAAGAAAAGAAAGAGAACACAAATAAACAAAATAAGAAATGAAAGAGGAGAAATAACAACCAGTACCGCAGAAATACAAAAAACCATAAGAAAATACTACAAACAGTTATGTACCAACAAATCGGACAACCTAGAAGAAATGGATAAGTTTCTAGAAATATATAGTCTTCCAAAACTGAGTCAGGAAGAAACAGGTAATTTGAACAGACCAATCACTAGAAGTGAATAGAATCTGTTTTTTTAAAAAAAAAATCCCTGCAAACAAAAGTCCGGGACCAGATGGCTTCACTGGGGAATTCTATCAAACATACAAAAAACTTATACTGATCCTTCTCAAACACTTCCAAAAGATTGAAGAGGAGGAAACACTCCCAAAGTCATTCTATGAAGCCACCATCACCCTGATACAAGACCAGAGACGCTACAAAAAAAACACAAAATTACAGGCCAATATCTTTGATGAATATAGATGCAAAAATCCTCAACAAAATAGGAACAAACCAAATCCGAAAATATATAAAAAGGATCATACACCATGATAAAGTTGGATTCATTCCAGTGTTGCAAGGATTGTTCATCATATATAAATCAATTTGATACACCACAGCAACAAAAGGAAAGACAAAAACAATATGATCAATGCAGAAAAAGCATTTGATGAAATGTATTCATGATAAAAACTCTCACCAAAGTGGGTATAGATGGAACATATATCAACATAATAAAGGCCATTTATGATGAACCCATAGCCAACATAGTACTCAGTGATGAAAAGCTAAAAGCCATTCTGCTAAATTCAGGATTCCAAGACAAGGATCCCACTCTCACCACTTCTATCCCACATAGTATTGGAAGTCCTAGCTACAGCAATCAGACAATAAAAATAAATAAAAAACTATTCAAATTGGAAGGGAAGAGGTAAAACAGTCACTATTTGCAGATGACATGATACTCCTCTATACACAGAAAACCCTAAAGGCGCCACACAAAAACTATTAGAAGAAATAAATGAATTCAGCAAGGTAGCAGGATACGAGATTAATATGCAGAAATCTGTTGCATTTCTTTATGCTAACAATGAAATAATATCAGAAAGAGAAAGTAAAAAAACAATCCCATTCAAAATCATGTCAGAAAAAATAAAATATCTAGGAATAAATTTAACCGAGGAAGTGAAAGACCTATCTGCTGAAAACTATAAAACATTGATAAAGGAAACTGAAGTTGATGAAAAGAAATGGAGAGATATCCTTTGGTCTTGGATTAGAAGAATTAACATTGTTAAAATGTCCATACTACCCAAAGCAATCTACAGATTTAATGTGATCCCTATCAAAATACCCATGACATTTTTCACAGAACTAGAACAAATAATCCTAAAATTTATATGGAACCACAAAAAGACTTCAAATTGCTAAGGCAATCCCGAGGAAAGAGAAAAAAGCTGGAGGCATATTCCTCCCAGACTTCAGACAATACTACAGAGCTACAGTAATCAAAACAGCATGGTATTGGCACCAAAACAGACATACAGATCAATGAAATAGAGAGCCCAGAAATAAACCCACACACCCATGGTCAATTAATCTTTGACAAATAGGCAAGAATATACAATGGAGAAAAGAGTCTCTTTAGCAAGTGGTGTTGGGAAACCTGGACAGCTACATGTAAATCAATGAAATTAGAACACACCCTCACACCATATAAAAAATAAACTCAAAATTTAGGTTTAAAGACCTAAATATAAGACATGACACCAGAAAACTCCTAGAAGAGAACATAGGCAAAACATTCTCAGACATAAATTGTAGCAATATTTTCATAGATCAGTGTCCCAAGACAAAAAGAGTTAAAAGCAAAAATAAACAAATGGGACCTAATTAAACTTACAAGCTTTTGCACAGCAAAGGAAACCATCAACAAAATGAAAAGACCACTTATGGAATGGGAGAAAATATTTGTAAATGATATGACCAACAAGGGGTTAATATCCAAGATATACAGGGACTTTTCTGGTGTTCCAGTGGTTAAGACTCCACGCTTCCAATGCAGGGGGCTCAGGTTCTATCCCTAGTTGGGGAGCTAAGATCCCACATGCTGTGTGGCATGGCCAAAAAAAAAGTATATACATATATATGCATACACACATACACACACACACACACACACACACACACACACACAAACAGCTCGTACAACTCAGTATCAAGAAAAAACCAAAAAACAGTCAAAAAATGGGCAGAAGACTCAAATAGATATGTCTTCAAAGACATACAGGTGGCCAACAGGCACATGAAGAGATGTTTCACATCACTAATTATTAGAGAAATGCAAATAAAAACCACAATGAAGCATCATCTCACACCAGTCAGAATGGCCATTGTCAAAAAGTCTACAAATAATAAATGCTGGAGAGGGTGTGGAGAAAAGGAAACCCTCCTACACTATTGGTGGGAATGTAAATTGGTGCAGCCACTATGGAAAACAGTTTGGAAGTTCCTTAAAAAGCTAAAAATTGAACTACCACATGATCCAGCGATCCCACTTCTGGGCATATGTCTGGCAAAGACGAAAACTCTAATTTGAAAAGATACATTCACCCCAATGTTCATAGAAGTACTATTTACAATAGCCAAGACATGGAAGCAACTCAGATGTCCATCAGCAGATGAATGGATAAAGATGTGGTATATATATATACAATGGAATACTACTCAGCCATAAAAAAGAATGAAATACTGCCATTTGCAGCAACATGGATGAACCTAGAGATTATCATACTAAGTGAAGTAAGCCACACAGAGAAAGACAAATATATGATATCACTTATACACGGAATCTAAAAAACAGTGATAGAAATGAACTTATATACAAAACAGAAATAGACACAGAGACACAGAAAACAAACTTACGGTTACCAAAGGGGAAAGGAGGGGGGGAGGAATAAATTAGGAGTGTGGGATTGACAGATATAAAATACTATACATAAAATAGATACGCAACAAGGATTTAGTGTATAGCACAGGGAACTATATTCAGTCTTGCAATAACCTATAATAGAAAATAATCTGAAATATATATATCTGAATCACTTTGCTGTACACCTGAAACTAACACAATATTTTAAATCAACAATACTTTAATAAGTAACTAAATAAAAATAAAATCCAACCTGACATCTTCGTATTCTAGGGAGTCACCAATGGGGTGGGGAAGCCCCCCAGACATAGTCTGGGTGAGGCAAGTGGAGTCTGGATGACTGCCCTTGACCTACCTACTCAGTGGGGGAGTCTGAAACCTGTGCTTGCTGTCACTTGGTACCAAATGGCAAGAAAGTGGAAAATGTATGAAGTGCAGAGAGTGGCTGCTGCCTCACATCTGTGGATCTGCCTTCAGGGGAAGAGCTCGCTTTGATCCACATCCAGTCTTTGTAGTCAATAGCCTTTGAAGATGAAGGAACAAATGGCCCGGTCCTGTTCCTCCATGACTGCTCAGCTCAGGGCCAGAGGAAGCCTTCTCTGAACTCCCACCTGAGGTTAGATATCCCTCCTCTGTCACCCACAACACTTGTGCGTCCCTCTGTAACAGTGTGGAGAATTTCGTGTGTCAAGGGTTTCTTGTAAGAGAAAGCAGTCACACTGAGCAGAGGGCTCCATCTCCTGCACAGCAGGCATTTAGGAGGTCCGGGACCCTCTGACTCATAGCATCCTATAGTCCCCAGCCTGGCCTGCAGAGGGAAGCAGGAATCCAGGGGCCCCTTGACAGGCGGCTGTGAGGCCTGGACTATCGGGGAGAAAGGACAGAGAAGTGCTAGGGCCTGTTTTAAGAAAAGAGTCATAAGTGAGGGAACCAGAGTATGGGGAGCATGTGGAGACATGAGGAGTTTTCCAGGAAGTGTAAGAGATGATGACACTGGTGGCAGGGCATTATGAATGGGATCATCTTTCCCCTTTTTCACAAAACATAAATAGAGATTGACATTGCTGTTGCATTTAACTTTGGCTGCTGGACTACATGTTGGATGACACAAAAGGCTGGGACTGGGTCACGTGGAGCCCACGGGTTTGCTGGCCAGACACCACTGTAACCTTGCTGCCTTGCCAATCTTCCAACGCTGCTGGTAATCTCTGCACAGCTTGAAGGCAGGAACCCCTGCATCCTTGTGCCCCCAGCACCCTGACACATGGTGGGCACTCATTCAATCTTTGTCATTTTGATTGCATGAATAAGTGAAAACCATGCTCACAACTTGAGTAGAGAAGAGAAATGGTACCAGTGGGTTTCGGAGCAAGAAGGAAGAGTGGAGAGAGGCCCAGAGTTGCCCACATCATAGAATCCCAGTGAGGGCCAAAGGAGGGGCAATGGAAGAGCACTGGGTAACTGGGAGGATGTAGCATTAGAGCCAAATTGGGGGAGATGGGTGGAGGCCCAGAAGTCAACACTCATGCCAGGAAAGCTCCCTCTGTGTCCCCATTTAATGAATATTCTGCACTCACATTGGTCCTTTCTTCAAGCTAAATTAATTCCTGGGACTTGACAGTCCCTGTGGCAATTGTTTTGCCCATAAAATTTCCAGTATCTGATTAGAGGATGCCCGCAAATGTTCCCTTAGCCCTGCTCAGTGGGACCGAGGAGGATAATCCTGAGGTGCAGGTAGAGTGGGAAAGAGAGGCTTAGAGAGGTAGTGAGCTCCACGTCCCTGAAGGTATGCCAGCAGAGGCTGCACAGCCTCTTGTGAGAGAACATGAGATGAGTGTTGAGCAATAGATGGGAACTCAAATGACCTGACCTTGGTGTTCCTGATGACCCTGAGATTCTCGATTTCCAAGCCTATTCCCTGCCCTTTTCTCCACAATTAACCTCATTAAGAAACATTTACCCTCTACACCTGAGCATTTTCAGGTTCCAGTTCTAGAGGCTCTGCCTACTTCTAGAAAGGAGACTCCTCTCTAAAAACTACAGGACCAGGATCCTATGAAAATCCCTTCCATACTCTCATCACTCTCCCTTCCCCCCTTTCCATGTGGTAATCTTAACTTCTTGTAAGAAGTACTACAGAAAGTCACACTAGGCATCCCACAGGCAAACAGAGATCCGGAAGGGAGGGAGATGGTTTGGGGAAGGGGAATCAGGCTGGGTCTGGCTTGAAAGTTGGTGAAAAGGGGCTTGATGGAAACTCATGCTGCCGCAGGGATTTGATTTGTAGTTCTAGCCCATGTGCTGCTCAGCTCCCAGCTCAAGCCACATACATGGGCTGAAACCCTGAGAAGGGAGGGGGATTAATAAAAGCTGTATTAGAAAGCAAAAAAATCCTTTAAAAAAATTACAGCCAACATTAAAAATAAGGTTAGTGATCTTAGCAAAATGGAGAAAGAGCCATCCTGACCCAACCAAGGTAACATTTACCAGTGCCAGACAGTGCTTGTTGTGATCTTTTTCTTAAAAAAAAAAAGATGTCATCAACAAACATTATAGATGCTCTGGACTACAGGTGAGTGAGTGTAATCCAGGAAGTCTTTGGTCACAGATTGATACCAGGTTGGCTTAAGCCCTCTCTGGGTTCATCTTGCAGGGAAGCACAGGAGCCCCACTAGCCTCAGGTCTGGAGTGTGTAACAACTATAGACGCACCATCCAGCTGCTTCCTGCTGTACAAATGGCAGTGGGGCCTTTCTCTCTGAAATAAGGGTATTAAACCCAGTTACTCTCTTCCCTTTCCAGACCTCCTTTCACTTCCACTCCCTCTTGGGATAAATGGAGTGGCAGGGGAAGTATGCAAATGGGAGCCTTCCTGTACATGTTCAGAGGACTTCACAGTTCATAAACAAGCTCTTACAGAGGGTCTTCACTTTCACAACCTCATTTAGCCTTACAACAGTGTACCAACCATCTCCCCCCGCCATCAAAGATGGAAAGGAAAGGACCATTATCCCCATGGTACATATAAGATAAACTGAAGCTCACCAGAGGTCAAGTTCTTTGCTTAAGCTTGCCTAGCCTGAAAGTTGTAGAACTGGTACGATAGCAAAGGACTCCTGGCTTCCAACTTTTCTATCATTCAACAAGTCTTTATTTGGTTCCTGCTGTGTATCAAACACTATTCAAGGCACTAGAGATATAGCAGTGATCAGGAGAGACATGGTCCCTGCCCTCATGGAGCTTATCTTCTAATGAAAAGAGACAGGTAACAAAGAAATAAACCAATAAACAAGCAAGATCATCTTACACAGTGATGAGTGGTATAAAGGTAATTTCATAGTGGCTGGAGTGGGAGGTGCTGCTTTAGAACTAATGGTCAGGGAAGTAGGTGACATTTGAACCAAGAACTGAACGAGGAGGAGACAGCCCTGTGAAACCCTGGGGGAAGAGGATGCCAGGCAGAGGGAACAGCAATAGCAAAGGCACCAAGGAAGGAAAAAGACTGTCAGAGGGCCAGGGTAGCTGAGGACAGAGAGGAGGGCCAGGGAGGGAGGTGGGGTCAGAATGAGAGGTCATATCAGGAGGGCCTCATCTTCCACAGGAAGGAATGGGGTTTTATCCAAAGTGTGATGGGAAGACACTGGAGAATTTTTTTTTTAACATCTTTATTGGGGTATAATTGCTTTACAATGGTGTGTTAGTTTCTGCTTTATAACAAAGTGAATCAGTTATACATATACATATGTTCCCATATGTCTTCCCTCTTGCGTCTCCCTCCCTCCCACCCTCCCTATCCCACCCCTCCAGGCTGTCACAAAGCACCGAGCCAATATCCCTGTGCTATGCGGCTGCTTCCCACTAGCTATCTACCTTACGTTTGTTAGTGTGTATATGTCCATGACTCACTCTCGCCCTGTCGACACTGGAGAATTTGAATTAGGGAAGTGACATGATCTGGTCATTGTATAGAAAGTAGAGTATAGGTGGGCAAGTATGTCAGGAGGAAGACTAGTTAGGAGGTGATAAAACAGTTTAGGCAAAAGGTGATAGAAAGATGTAGGCTTGAACTGGTGACCAGTTAAGGTGGAATAAGAAATGAAAGAACAGGATATATTTTGAAGGGGTAACAGCCAGGCCTTGCCAAGGAAAAGGGCTGCAGGCAGGCTGGTATGAATAAAAGAGGGGGATTACAGCTTTCTCCTGTGTTTTCAGCTCGAGCAATTTGATGCATGCCTTTATTAAGATAGAGAAGTCTTAGAGAGAAGCAGCCCTTTTTTTTTGTTTTTTTTTTTTAAAGGGGAGAAGAAATCGTGTCTTGTTGAAAACAAATGTGAGATTTTTTTTAAAAAAAACAACCAAGTAGAAGTTTCAAACATACTGTCAGAGTTCAGAGGAGAGATTGGTTATGGGCTAACCATCTGAGAGTCAGATTTGTGGTTTCAGGATGGTTAAGTGAGGCCATATTGTACCCGCCTCCTTATCCTCTTGAAAATCACCTCCAAAACAATATAAAACAAAAACCTAAAATAAAACTCCAAGTCTGATGAAGTGAGGAGAAGTCTGTAACTTCAAACCACAATATATGAAGATGGGAAGTAGACAGAGGGACGAGAAATGATTTAGCAGAGAGGAGAAAGCCCAAATATAAGCACCTGATGTCAGGGGGTACCAGCAGGAAGGAACCTGGTCCACCTTGCAGAACCCCTGTGAAGAACAGGAGTAGGGGGCACTAGATGAGAAAGATGGGGGTGACGCCAGGGAAATGGGGGCTGAAAACAGGGAGAGGATTTTGAAAATCCATGTGAGGAAAAGTAGTCCTTGCCCAGATACTCACCAATGAGTACCCTTTCCCCAATCTGGCAGGAAACTGGAACTTTGTTTTCTGAATAATGAACCAGGGAGGCCTGAGAGTGGGACGGCAGTGACAAAGCCCTAAGTACAACAGACTAAACAAGAATTTGTAACCTGACAGATGAGCCTACCCCAGCCTCTTCCCTAGAAGCTAGGCATCTATCCTTGGGCAGGCAGGAAGAGGAGGAACTTTCTATTCTCTAGAGAAACTGAAGTGCCCAGTACCCACAGCTACTGACTTTGGGACCCCAAGTGAAAATACCATGGACCTGCTCACCCCACAAGGCAGGTCGCCGGTCTCCTACATCCCACCTGTGCCTTAGTTTCCCATAACATTTGGACACAAAGGCACAGTCAAGTTCCATCAAATATTTGAGGAAAACCTCCAACACAACACAGATCAAGACAATCAAAAAAAGGCACCTAGAAGAAGTAGATAATACCCAGAGATAAAGAAAATGTCAAAATAAATGATAATATCCTAAGAAGAGATGGTATTAAATTCCTGAGACACAAATAGAAGCTATTAAAAAAAGGAACAGCCAGAGATCATAACATATTCTCGGAAATTAGAAATGATACTAAAATAAAAAATTTAATAATAGGGTTGAATGATAAATTTGGGAAAGATCACCGGAAAATGGGGTGGGAGGACAAAGGTAGAAAGCAGTAAAGTTTTTTTAAATTAGAAGGTCTATGCAGATGACATGATACTATATATCCAAAACCCTAAAGACTCCACACAAAAACTATTAGAAGTAATAAATGAATTCAGTAACGTAACAGGATACAAGATTAATATACAGAAAACTGTTGCATTTCTTTACACTAGACATGAAATATAAGAAAACAATCTCATTTAAAATTGCATCAAAAAATAAAACACCTAGGAATAAACTTAACCAAGGCAGTGAAAGACCTATACAGTGAGAACTATAAAATATTTAGGAAATTGAAATTGAAGATGATTCACAGAAATGGAAAGATACCCCATGCTGTTGGATTGGAAGAATTAATATTGTTAAAATGGCCAAGCTACCCAGAGCAATCTACAGATTTAATGTGATTCCTATCAAATTACCTATGACAATTTTAACAGAACTAGAACCAATAATCCTAACACAGAACCAGAAGACCCAGAATTGCCAAAGTAATCCTGAGAAAAAAAGAACAAAACTAGAGGCATAAGACTCCCAGACTTCAAACAACACTACAAGGCTACAGTTATCAAAACAACATGATATTGGCAAAAAACAGACATATTGACCAATGCAAGAGAACAGAGAGCCCAGAAATAAACCCACACACCTACAGTCAATTAATCCTCGACAAAGGAGGCAGTATACAATGGAAAAAAGAGTCTCTTCAACAAGTAGTGTTGGGATAGTTGGACAGCTGCATGTGTATCAATGAAGTTAGAACACACCCTCACATCATACACAAAAATAAACTCAAAATGGTTTAAAGACTTAAATATAAGACATGACACCATGAAACTCCTAGAAGAAAAACTCAGGCAAAACATTCTCTGACATAAATTGTACCAATGTTTTCTTAGGTCAGTCTCCCAAGGCAATAGAAACAAAAGCAAAAATAAACAAATGGGACCTAATCAAATTTACAAGCTTCTGTACAGCAAAGGAAACCATAAATAAAATCAAAAGACAACCTACAGACTGGGAGAAAATATTCACAAATGTTGTGACTGACAAGGGCTTAGTTTCCAAAATATAAAAACAGCTCATACAACTCAACAACAAACAACCAACCTGATTAAAAAATGGGCAGAAGACCTAAATAGACATTTCTTCAAAGAAGACACACAGATGACCAACAGGCACAGGAAAAAATGCTCAACATTGCTATTTATTAGAGAAATGCTGATGCTGAGTTAGCATCTCCCCACAACTAAGGCACCTACCAGATGCTGGTGGGGAACCTCGACACCCAAGGGGATGGGAGGAACCACTGAGTGACCAGGTAGGATGTGAGGGGAAGCAAGGGGGGAGGAGAAGTGGAGGTCAGATGGGACCAGTGCCCCTGAGGGGTGGCCGTGGGAGGGGAGGGGTTCCCGTGCCTGGAGGGACCCTCGGAGGTTTGGAGGATGGGGGAGGGGTGGGGGGTGGGAACACGGCTGGCCTTTCCCCTGCTCACTGAGGCCCCGGGAAGCCTGCTGGGGTCCTGGGCCAGGTCCTCCACCCTCAGGGGCCCCCTCCTGCCACATGGGTCCTAGGGGTGTGGGAGGGAGATGGGGTAAGAAGAGTAGAGATGAATGGGGAGGGAACCTTGGGGATCGGAGGATCAGGGAGGGAATGCAGCTTGCATTTCCCCTGCCCACTGGGGCCCCGGGGAGCCTGCTGGTGTCCTGGACATGGTCCTTTGCCCTCTGTGGCCCCCTCTGCCATGTGGGTCCTAGGGGCGTGGCAGGGGGGTAAGAAGAGCAGAGGTGAACGGGGAGCCTGCTGAGGTCCCGGGCCTGATCATTCGCACTCCAAGTCCAGAGGCACTCCGGAGGCCCTCTGGCCACGCTGAGCCTAAGCCCAGCACCCCCGCCCCCCCACCCCCCACCCCCACCCCGCAAGGCCTTTTCTGGCACCTGGGTCCTAAGCCTAGGTCCCACCCCTGCCTAAGCCCCACCCCCACCTAAGCCCTGCCCCCCCACAGCTAAGCCCTTTTCTGGCTTTTTTTTTCCTTCTGTTTTTTTGCTAAAGTGGTTCTGTTTACCTTCTGGTTGTTGTTTATTTATATTTTATTTTTTCTAACATATCTGTTAGTTTTCTAATCTTATTTTATTTTTTACTCTTTGTTATTGTTCTGCCCTTTTTTTAATTGCCACCCTGCACAGCTTGAAGGATCTTGGTTCACGGGCTGGGGGGTTGGGCCTGAGCTCCTGTGGTGGGAGCACCGAGTCTGAACCACTGGACTTACAGAGAACCTCAAACTCCAGGAAATATCAATCAGAGTGAGGTCTCCCAGAGGTCCTCATCTTGGCACCAAGACCCAGCTCTACCCAATAGCCTACAAACTCCAGTGCTGAAAGCCTCAGGCCAAACAACCAGTAAGACAGCAACACAGTCCCACCCATCAAAAAAAAAAGACGGCTGGCAAAAAAATATGTTACAGATGAAGGAGCAAAGTAAAAACCAATAATGAATGGGAAATTCATTATTGAATTGGGAAATTCAATACCTCTCTAAGCCTTTCCTATTCACAATAGCCAATGAAGAGGAAATAGGCAATCTACCTGAAAAAGAATTCAGAGTAATGATAATAAAGATGATCCAAAATCTTGGAAATAGAATGGAGGTACGGATCGAGAAAATACAAGAAATGTTTAACAAAGACCTAGAAGAACTAAAGAACAAACAAACAGAGATGAACAACACAATAACTGAAATGAAAAATACACTAGAAGGAATCAACAGGAGAATAACTGAGGCAGAAGAATGAATAAGTGAGCTGGAAGATAGAATGGTGGAAATAACTGCCGAGGAGCAGAATAAAGTAAAAAGAATGAAAAGAACTGAAGACAATCTCAGAGACCTCTGGGACAACACTAAACACACCAACATTCAAATTATAGGGGTCCCAGAAGAAGAAGAGAAAAATAAAGGGTCTGAGAAAATATTCAAAGAGATTATAGTCAAAAACATCCCTAACATGGGAAAGGAAATAGCCACCCAAGTCCAGGAAGTGCAGAGAGTCCCATACAGGATAAACCCAAGGAGAAACACAACAAGAAACATATTAATTAAACTAACAAACATTAAATTCAAGGAAAAAATATTAAAAGCAGCAAGAGAAAAGCAAAAGAATAACATACAAGGGAATCCCCATAAGGTTATCAGCTGATTTTTCAGCAGAAACTCTGCAGGCCAGAAGGGAGAGGCAGGATATATTCAAAGTGATGAAAGAGAAGAACCTGCAACCAAGATTACTCTACCCAACAAAGATCTCAATCAGATTTCATGGAGAAATCAAATGCTTTACAGACAAGAAAAAGCTAAGAGAATTCAGCATCCCCAAACCAGCTTTACAACAAATGCTAAAGGAACTTCTCTAGGTGGGAAACACAGAGAAGAAAAAGACCCACAAAAACAAACCTAAAATAATTAACAAAATGGTAATAGGAACATACACATCAATAATTACCTTAAATATAAACGGATTAAATGCCCCAACCAAAAGACTCAGACTGGCTGAATGGATACAAAAACAAGACCCATATATATGCTGCCTACAAGAGACCACTTCAGTGCTAGGGACACATACAGACTGAAAGTGAGAGGATGGAAAAAGATATTCCATGCAAAAGGAAATCAAAAGAAAGCTGGAGTAGCAATACTCATATCAGATAAAATAGATGTTAAAATAAAGACTGTTGTGAGAGATAAGGAAGGACACTACATAATGATCAAGGGATCAATCTGAGAAGATATAACAATTATAATATTTATGCACCCAACATAGGAGCACCTCAATACATAAGGCAAATACCAACAACGATAAAAGAAGAAATTGACAGCAACACAGTAATAGTGGGGTACTTTAACACCCCACTTACATGAATGGACAGATCCAAACAAAATAAATAAGGAAACACAAGCTTTAAATGACACAATAGACCAGATAGATTTGATTGACATTTATAGGACATTCCACCCACAAGTGGCAGAATACACTTTCTTCTCAAGTGCACACAGAACACTGTGCAGGATAGATCACATCTTGGGTCACAAAAAGCCTCAGAAAATTTAAGAAAATTGAAATCATATCAAGCACCTTTTCTGACCACAATGCTATGAGATTAGAAATCAATTACAGGAAAAAAAAATAGTAAAAAACACAAATACATGGAGGCTAAAGAGTGTGCTACTAAATAACCAAGATATCACTGGAGAAATCCAAGAGGAAATTTTAAAAAATACATAGAAACAAATGACAGTGGAAACACAATGACCAAAAACCTGCAAAAGCAGTCCTAGGAGGGAAATTTATAGCAATTCAATCTCAACTTAATAAACAGAAAAATCTCAAATAAACAATCTAACCTTACACCTAAAGCAACTAGAGAAAGAAGAACAAAGAAAACCCAAAGTCAGTAGTAGGAAAGAAAGAGTAAAGATCAGAGCAGAAATAAATGAAATAGAAATGAAGAAGATGATAGCAAAGATCAATAAAACTAAAAGCTGGTTCATTGAGATGTTAAACAAATTTGATAAACCTTTAGCCAGACTCATCAAGAAAAAAAAGGGAGGAGACTTAACTCAATAAAATTAGACATGAAAAAGGAGAAATTACAACTGACACTGCAGAAATACACAGGATAAGAGACTACTACAAGGAACTATATGCCAATAAAATGAAGAAATGGACAAATTCTTGGAAAGGTACAATTTTCCAAGACTGAACCAAGAAGAACTGGAAAATATAAACAGACCTATCACAGGTAATGAAATTGAAACTGTAATTAAAAGTCTTCCAACAAACAAAAGTCCAGGACCAGATGGCTTCACAGGTGAATTCTATCAAACATTTAAGAAGAGCTAACACCCATCCTTCTCAAAATCTTCCAAAAAGTTGCAGGGGGAGGAACACTCCCAAATTTGTTCTACGAGGCCACCATCACTATTATACCAAAACCAGACAAAGATATCACAAAAAAAGAAACTTACAGACCAATATCACTGATGAATATAGATGCAAAGATCCTCAACAAAATACTAGCAAACAGAATCCAACAACACATTAAAAGGATCATACACCATGATCAAGTGGGATTTGTTCCAGGAATGCAAGGATCCTTCAATATATGCAAATCAATCAATGTGATACACCATATTAACAAATTAAGGAATAAAAACCATATGATCATCTCAACAGACGCAGAAAAAGCTTTTTACAAAATTCAACACCCATTTGTGGTAAAAACTCTCCAGAAAGTGGGCATAGAGGGAACCTACTTCAACGTATTAAAGGCCATATATGACAAACCCACAGCAAACATCATTCTCAATGGTGAAGAATTGAAAGCATTTCCACTAAGATCAGGAAGAAGAGAAGGATGTCCACTATCACCACTCTTACTCAACATAGTTATCGAAGTCCTAGCCTCGGCAATCAGAGAAGAAAAGGAAATAAAAAATACAAATTGGAAAGGAGGAAGTAAAACTGTCACTGTTTGCAGATAACATGATTCTATACTTAGAAAATCCTAAAGATGCCACCAGAAAACTACTAGAGCTAATCAATGAATTTGGTAAAGTTGCAGGATACAAAACTAATGCACAGAAATCTCTTGCATTCCTATACACTAACAACAAAAGATCAGAAAGAGAACTTAAGGAAACAATCCTGTTTACCATCACAACAAAAAGAATAAAATACCTAGGAATAAACCTACCTAAGGAGGCAAAACACCTGTACTCAGAAAACTATCAGACACTGATGAAAGAAATCAAAGATGACAAACAGATGGAGAGACATACCACATTTTTGGATTGAAGAATCAATATTGTGAAAATGAATATACTACCCAAAGCAGTTGGGTATTATACTACAGATTCACTGCAATCTCTATAAAATTACCAATGGCATTCTTTACAGAATTAGAAAAAAATATTTTACAATTTGTATGGAAACACAAAAGACTCTGAAAAGCCAAAGCAATCTTGAGAAAGAAAATTGGAGCTGGAGGAATCAGGCTCCCTGACTTCATATTATACTGCAAGTTTACAGTAATCAAGACAGTATGGTGCTGGCACAAAAACAGAAATATAGATCAGTGGTACAGGATAGAAAGCCCAGAGATAAACACACACACATATGGTCACCTAGTTTATGACAAAGAAGGTAAGAACATACAATGGAGAAAAGACAGCCTCTTCAACGAGTGGTGCTGGGAAAACTGGAGTGGTGCTGGGAAAACAGCTACATGTAAAAGAATGAAATTAGAACACTCCCTAACACCATGCACAAAAACAAACTCAAAATGGATTAAAGACCTAAATGTAAGACTGGACACTATAAAACTATTAGAGGAAAACATAGGAAGAACACACTTTGACATAAATCACAGCAAGATCATTTTTGATCCACCTCCTAGAGTAATGAAAATAAAAACAAAAATAAAAAAATGGGACCTAATGAAACTTAAAAGCTTTTGCACAGCAAAGGAAAATATAAACAAGATGAAAAGACAACCCTCAGAATGAGAGAAAATAGCCTCCCCTTTCTCCTCCCGCTCCGGCTGGGCTGGTGAGCCAGAGTCTGCCTGAGTTGGCTGGAGCTGTTGCCATGACAAGCATTTTCTCAAGAAAGCTATGCTGTTGAAACCATCTAGAGCTGGGGGTTAAAAAAAGGGGGCACGAACTTCCTGGGGAACCATCCCTCTGAGGAGAGTAAGACCAGAGACACCCACCCAGCTCGCCTGCACCCTTTCCTTCCAGAAACCTGAGAGGTCCTTCCCTTTGGGAGGGCTGGAGGAGGAGACCCAGTCCACTCCCTGGTCGTGGCTGGAAAGGCAGAAGAGACCAGCCAGCATCTCCAGCATGGTTGCCACATTGGACCGGTGGGTGGTCACCCACACCCTACCCCTGTGCATGGACAGCCAGAGGGAGATTCCCACGTGGAGAAGCCTGGATCTTTGCTAGAAAGAGAGGCTCATGGTGCTGCAGCCAGGAGTCAGTGCTGTGCCTCTGAGGTGGGAGAGCCAAGTTCAGGACACTGGTCCACCAGAGACCTCGCAGCTCCACGTAATATCAAATGGCGAAAATCTCCTAGAGATCTGCATCTCAACACCAGCACCCAGCTTCACTCAACGACCAGCAAACTACAGTGCTGAACATCCTATGCCAAACAACTAGCAAGACAGGAACACAACCCCACCCATTAGCAGAGAGGCTGCCTAAAATCATAATAAGTCCACAGACACCCCAAAACACACCACCAGATGTGGACCTGCCCACCAGAAAGACAAGATCCAGCCTCATCCACCAGAACACAGGCACTAGTCCCCTCGACCAGGAAGCCTACAAAACCCACTGAACCAACCTTAGCCACTGGGGACACCAAAAACAATGGGAACCACGAACCCACAGCCTGCAAAAAGGAGACCCCAAACACAGTAAGATAAGCAAAATGAGAAGACAGAAAAACACACAGCAGATGAAGGAGCAAGATAAAAACCCACCAGACCTAACAAATGAAGAGGAAATAGGCAGTCTACCTGAAAAAGAATTCAGAATAATGAAGTAAAGATGATCCAAAATCTTGGAAATAGAAGAGACAAAATGCAAGAAACATTTAACGAGGACCTAGAAGAACTAAAGATGAAACAAATAATGATGAACAACACAATAAATAAAATGAAAAATACTCTAGATGCGATCAATAGCAGAATAACTGAGGCAGAAGAATGGATAAGTGACCTGGAAGATAATATAGTGGAAATAACTACTGCAGAGCAGAATAAAGAAAAAAGAATGAGAAGAACTGAGGACAGTCTCAGAGACCTCTGGGACAACATTAAACACACGAACTCGAATTATAGGGGTTCCAGAAGAAGAAGAGAAAAAAAAGGGACTGAGAAAATATTTGAAGAGATTTTAGTTGAAAACTTCCCTAATATGGGAAAGGAAATAGTTAATCAAGTCCAGGAAGCATAGAGAGTCCCATACAGGATAAATCCAAGGAGAAATACGCCAAGACACATATTTATCAAACTGTCAAAAATTAAATACAAAGAAAACATATTAAAAGCAGCAAGGGAAAAACAACACACAAGGGAATCCCCATAATGTTAACAGCTGATCTTTCAGCAGAAACCCTGCAAGCCAGAAGGGACTGGCAGGACACATTTAAAGTGATGAAGGAGAAAAACCTGCAACCAAGGTTACTCTACCCAGTAAGGATCTAACTCAGATTTGATGGAGAAATTAAAACCTTTACAGACAAGCAAAAGATGAGAGAGTTCAGCACCACCAAACCAGCTCTACAACAACTGCTAAAGGAACTTCTCTAGGCAAGAAACACAAGAGAAGGAAAAGACCTACAATAACAAACCCAAAACAATTAAGAAAATGGGAATAGGAACATATATATCAATAATTACCTTAAGTGTAAATGGACTAAATGCTCCCACCAAAAGACACAGATTGGCTGAATGGATACAAATCAAGACCCATATATTTGCTGTCTACAAGAGACCCACTTCAGACCTACAGACACATATAGACTGAAAGTAAGGGGATGGAAAAAGATATTTCATGCAAATGGAAACCAAAAGAGAGCTGGAGTAGCAATTCTCATATCACACCAAATAGACTTTAAAATAAAGACTATTAGAAGAGACAAAGAAGGACACTACATAATGATCAAGGGATCGATACAAGAAGAAGATATAACAATTGTAAATACTTATGCACCCAACAAAGGAGCACCTCAATACATAAGGCAAATACTAACAAACATAAAAGGGGAAATCGACAGTGACACATTCATAGTAGGGGACTTTAACACCCCACTTTCACCCATGGACAGATCATCCAAAATGAAAATAAATAAGGAAACACAAGCTTTAAATGATACATTAAACAAGATGGACTTAATTGATATATATAGGACATTCCATCCAAAACCAACAGAATACACAATTTTCTCTAGTGCTCATGGAACATTCTCCAGGATAGATCATATCCTGGGTCATAAATCAAGCCTTGATACAATTTCAGTTTTCTTAAATTTACCAAGTATTTTTTCTGACCACAACGCCATGAGACTAGATATCAATTACAGGAAAAGATCTGTAAAAAATACAAACACATGGAGGCTAAACAATACACTACTTAATAACGAAGTGATCACTGAAGAAATCAAAGAGGAAATCAAAAAATACCTAGAAACAATTGACAATGGAGACACGACAACCCAAAATCTATGGGATGCAGCAAAAGCAGTTCTAAGAGGGAAGTTTATAGCAATACAATCCTACCTTAAGAAACAGGAAACATCTCAAATAAACAACCTAACCTTGCACCTAAAGCAATTAGAGAAAGAAGAACAAAAGAATCCCAACGTTAGCAGAAGGAAAGAAATCATAAAAATCAGATCAGAAACATATGAAAAAGAAATGAAGGAAACGATAGCAAAGATCAATAAAACTAAAAGCTGGTTCTTTGAGAAGATAAACAAAATGGATAAACCATTAGCCAGAATCATGAAGAAAAAAAGGGAGAAGACTCAAATCAATAGATTTAGAAATGAAAAAGGAGAAGTAACAACTGACACTGCAGAAAGACAAAAGATCATGAGAGATTACTACAAGCAACTCTACGCCAATAAAATGGACAACCTGGAAGAAATGGACAAATTCTTAGAAATGCACAACCTGCCGAGACTGAATCAGGAAGAAATAGAAAATATGAACAGACCAATCACAAGCATTGAAATTGAAACTGTGATTAAAAATCTTCCGACAAACAAAAGCCCAGGACCAGACGGCTTCACAGACGAATTCTATGAAACATTTAGAGAAGAGCTAACACCTATCCTTCTCAAACTCTTCCAAAATATAGCAGAGGGAGGAACACTCCCAAACTCATTCTACGAGGCCACCATCACCCTGATACCAAAACCAGACAAGGATGTCACAAAGAAAGAAAACTACAAGCCAATATCACTGATGAACATAGATGCAAAAATCCTCAACAAAATACTAGCAAACAGAATCCAACAGCACATTAAAACGATCATACACCATGATCAAGTAGGGTTTATTCCAGGAATGCAAGGATTCTTCAATATACGCAAATCAATCAACGTGATACACCATATTAACAAACTGAAGGAGAAAAACCATATGATCATCTCAATAGATGCAGAAAAGCTTTTGACAAAATTCAACACCCATTTATGATAAAAACCCTGCAGAAAATAGGCATAGAGGGATATTTCCTCAACATAATTAAGGCCATATATGACAAACCCACAGCCAACATCGTTGTCAATGGTGAAAAACTGAAAGCATTTCCACTAAGATCAGGAACAAGACAAGGTTGCCGACTCTCACCACTCTTATTCAACATAGTTTTGGAAGTTTTAGCCACAGCAATCAGAGACGAAAAAGAAATAAAAGGAATCCAAATTGGAAAAGAAGAAGTAAAGCTGTCACTGTTTGCAGATGACATGATACTATACATGGAGAATCCTAAAGATGCTACCAGAAAACTACTAGAGCTAATCAATGTATTTGGTAAAGTAGCAGATACAAAATTAATGCACAGAAATCTCTGGCATTCCTACACACTAATGAAGAAAAATCTGAAAGTGAAATCAAGAAAACACTCCCATTTACCATTGCAACAAAAAGAATAAAATATCTAGGAATAAAGCTACCTAAGGAGACAAAAGACCTGTATGCAGAAAATTATAAGACACTGATGAAAGAAATTAAAGATGATACAAATAGATGGAGAGATATACCGTGTTCTTGCATTGGAAGAATCAACATTGTGAAAATGACTCTACTACCCAAAGCAATCTACAGATTCAATGCAATCCCTATCAAACTACCACTGGCATTTTTCACAGAACTAGAACAAAAAATTTCACAATTTGTATGGAAACACAAAAGACCCCAAATAGCCAAAGCGATCTTGAGAACGAAAAACGGAGCTGGAGGAATCAGGCTCCCTAACTTCAGACTATACTACAAAACTACAGTAATCAAGACAGTATGATACTGGCACAAAAACAGAAAGATAGATCAATGGAACAGGATAGAAAGCCCAAAGATAAATCCACGCACATATGGTCACCTTACCTTTGATAAAGGAGGCAGGAATATACAGTGGAGAAAGGACAGCTTCTTCAATAAGTGGTGCTGGGAAAACTGGACCGGTACATGTAAAAGTATGAAATTAGATCACTCCCTAACACCATACACAAAAATAAGCTCAAAATGGGTTAAAGACCTAAATGTAAGGCCAGAAACTATCAAACTCCTAGAGGAAAACACAGGCAGGACACTCTGACATAAATCACAGGAAGATCCTTTTTGACCCACCTCCTAGAGAAATGGAAATAAAAACAAAAATAAACAAATGGGACCTAATGAAACTTCAAATCTTTTGCACAGCAAAGGAAACTATAAACAAGCTCAAAAGACAACCCTCAGAATGGGAGAAAATATTTGCAAATGAAGCAACTGACAAAGGATTAATCCCCAAAGTTTATAAGCAGCTCATGCAGCTCAATAACAAAAAAACAAACAACCCAATCCAAAAATGGGCAGAAGACCTAAATAGACATTTCTCCAAAGAAGATATACAGAATGCCAACAAACACATGAAAGAATGCTCAACAACACTAATAATTAGAGAAATGCAAATCAAAACTACAATGAGATATCATCTCGCACCAGTTAGAATGGCCATCATCAAAAAATCTAGAAACAATAAATGCTGGAGAGGGTGTGGAGAAAAGGGAACCCTCTTGCACTGTTGGTGGGAATGTAAATTGATACAGCCACTGTGGAGAACAGTATGGAGGTTCCTTAAAAAACTACAAATAGAACTACCATATGACCCAGCAATCCCACTACTGGGCATATACCCTGAGAAAACCGTAATTCAAAAAGAGTCATGTACCAAAATGTTCATTGCAGCTCTATTTACAATAGCCTGGAGACGGAAATAACCTAAGTGTCTATCATCGGATGAATGGATAAAGAAGATATGGCACATATATACAATGGAATATTACTCAGCCATAAAAAGAAATGAAATTGAGCTATTTGTAATGAGGTGGATGGACCTAGAGTCTTTCATACAGAGTGAAGTCAGTCAGAAAGAGAGAGACAAATACTGTATGCTAACACATATATATGGAATTTAAGAAAAAAAAATGTCATAAGAACCTAGGGGTAAGACAGGAATAAGGACACAGATCTACTAGAGAATGGACTTGAGGATATGGGGAGGGGGAAGGGTAAGCTGTGACAAAGCGAGAGTGAGGCATGGACATATATACACTACGAAACGTAAGGTAGATAGCTAGTGGGAAGCAGCCACATAGCACAGGGAGATCAGCTGGGTGCTCTGTGACCGCCTGGAGGGGTGGGATAGGGAGGGTGGGAGGGAAGGAGACACAAGAGGGAAGAGATATGGGAATATATGTATATATATAACTGATTCATTTTGTTGTAAAGCAGAAACTAACACACCATTGTAAAGCAATTATACTCCAATAAAGATGTTAAAAAAAAAAGAATGAGAGAAAATATTTGCAAAGAAGCAACAAAGGATTAATCTGCAAAATATACAAACAGCTCATGGAGCTCAATATCATAAAAACAAACAACTGAATCAAAAAATGGGCAGAAAACCTAAACAGACATCTCTCCAAGGAGGATAAACAGATGGTCAAGGGGCACATGAAAGGATGCTCAACATCATTAATTATTAGAGAAATGCAAATCAAAACCACAGTGAGGTACCACCTCACACCAGTCAGAATGGCCATCATTTAAAAATCTACAAATAACCAATGATGGAGAGGGTACAAAAAAGGGGAACCCTCCTACACTGTTTTTGGGAATGTAAATTGGTGCAGCCACTATGGAAAGCAATATGGAGGTTCCCCAAAAAACTAAAATTAGAGTTGTCATATGATCCAGCAATCCTACCTCTGAGTATATGTCCAGACAAAACTATAACTCAAAAAGATACGTGTACCCCTATGTTCATAGCAGCACTATTCACAATAGCCAAGACATGGAAACAACCTGGATGTCCATCAACAGATGAATGGATAAAGATGTGGTACATATATACAATGGAATATTACTCAGCCATAAAAAAGAATGAAATAACGCCATATGCAACAACATGGATAGACCTAGATATTATCATACTAAATCAAGTAAGTCAGACAGAGAAAGAGAAATACTGTATGATATCACTTATATGTGGAATGTAAAATATGACATAAATGAACTTATTTATAAAACAGAAACAGACTCACAGACATAGCCAACAGACTTGTGGTTGCCAAGGGGGAGGAGGGATGGGAGTGGGATGGATTAGGAGTTTGGGGTTAGCAGATGCAAACTATTATATATAGAATGGATAAACAACAAGGTCCTGCTGTATAGCACAGGGAACTATATTCAATATCCTGTGATAAACCATAATGGAAAAAATATTAAAAAGTGTGTACATATGTATAACTGAATTACTTTACTGTACAGCAGAAACTAACACAACATTGTAAATCAACTATACATCAATAAAAAATAATAAATTAGAATATAATTTCAGAAGGTCCAATAGGAGCTCTAGAAAGAGAAATCAGAGAAAGTAATTGGGAGGACATTACCAGAGGAATAATATAAGACATGTAAGAAAATAGAAGAGATAACATAAGAAAAGTTCCCAGAACTGGAGGACATAATGCCCAATCCAAAGAATGCCAGAAGGACTATATCAGTGCAATCAACGTGAACTCAGACTCAGCTAAATCAGACTGGTCTTCTCCCTCCAGTATAGATTTAAAACTTTTGGCTGTCATATCACTAGCGATCCCTTTTCAATGCCTGTCCCCAGTAGCGAACAACTTTCTCCCCTGTGCCCTAAATCTACTTTGTGCTGGGGCTGGCTCATATCAGCTTACAAGAGCTGATAAATTGTCAGGAATTTTGCAATGTGGTTGTGTGATATTGTGATTTATAACAAGACTAGCACAGAGCTTCTAAATCCCTTAAGTGGCAGAGGGATAAAGGTGTCTTTTGTTATGTTAATGAGGTGACTTTTGGGATGTCCCTAGGTCACCTAAGGATGGAGGCTGGTTGCCAGAGGAAACAACCCTGTGACTGGGGTTGGAACTTTCAATGCCACCTGTCCCACCCTTTGACCCCTGGGGAGGGGAGAGGGGCTGAAGGTTGGATCAGTCACCAATGGCCAATGATTTAATGAACCATGCCTATGTATGAAGCCTCCACAAAACCCCAAAAGGATGGAATTTGGAGAGTTTCCTGGTTGAACACATAGAGATTCAGGTAGAATGGCACACCTGGAGAGGACATGGGAGTCCCTCCCATATACCTCACCCTATGCATCTCATCCATCTGTTGGTCCTAAGTTATATCTTTTTATATAACCTGGTAATCTAGTAAGTAAAATATTTCTCTGAATTCCCTGAACTGCTCTAGCAAATTAACTGAACCCAAGAATGGGGTCATGGGAACCTCTGATCTATGGCTGGTCAGTCTCAAGCACAGGTGACAGTCTAGACTTGTGACTGGTATCTGAAGTTGGGGAAGGGGCAGTTTTGTAGTGCTGAGCCCTTAACTTGGGGGATCTGATGCTGTCTCTGGGTAGATAGTGTCAGAATTGAGTTAAATTGTAGAATGGTCAGGTTGTGTCTTAAGAATTTCTGGTTGGTGTCAGGACAACTGTCCCCCACCCCCATGCACATACACCCATACATTGGAATTAGTGATCAGAACTACCTTTTAGGTTGTTAAATACAACCATCACTATATAAACTTTCAATTAAATTATCTTAATAGCAAAAATAACAGATACTCAAAACATCACTTCCTAATGATTTTACACCATTTTATAATTATCTATGCTCTTGAAGTTATCTGTATCTGTATGGTGGAAATACCATCTAAAATCAGGCTACTGGGGGCTTCCCTGGTGGTGCAGTGGTTGAGAGTCTGCCTGCCGATGCAGGGGACGCGAGAAAGTGCCCCGGTCCGGGAAGATCCCACATGCCGCGGAGCAGCTGGGCCCGTGAGCCATGGCCGGTGAGCCTGCGCATCTGGATCCTGTGCTCCGCAACGGGAGAGGCCACAACAGAGAGAGGCCCGCGTACCGCAAAAAAAATAATAATAATAAAAAAATAAAATCAGGCTACTGGGCATCTTTCTTGACTCTGCATTGATGACATCACATTGGTAGTTTGAATTCGACCACAGTGAGAATATTTACACTGCAGAAAGTGGCAAACAGCACAAACCAGGGCTTTTCCCCCGAGATTGCCAGTGGTTAAGCATATACCAGTATATCACTACTTATACAATTCTTTGCATATTCCTCTTGGATATACAGGTGGATGAATGGGCAGATTGCTGGTTGGTTGGCTAACTGGCAGTGCGATTGGAAGGCCCCTCCCTTTCTGACAGTCCCTGGAGCCTAAAGACCACATTCCCAGTGCATGAACAGCAGAGCAACATGAGGGCCTGACTCTAGCTGCCAAATGTCTGTTCTTAGCTAAAAGTATCATCAGTCGGCTCGGTCTTGCCTAAGCATGGAGAAGTGGCAGCCTGCTTGGAGAAGTGGGATATCTCCACCCATATTGCTAGGAGAAGGAAAGTCTTCCATGCAGAGGGAGGAGGCTGCCTTTTAGTCTCTTCATGCCTGTAAGTGGCCTTGGTGTCAAGCTGTCCCCTGCCCGTTTCGCTGCCCACCACACACGCAGCACTGGAGGCTGACAGCACCACGCCTCACTGACATACTCCTTACTTTCATGGAGCCTTGCTGGCAGCTAGGCAAGTGAAGAGCTAGGTACACAGCTCAGATTATACAGAAATTGCTGGTAAACTCAGGCAGTCACTGGTGCAACAGAATATGAAGGGACCGGCGTAATCAGGAACTCCCTAATAATGACAGGTGTGAATGGCAGCGGGCTGTCGTGTGACCTGCTTCCACTGGAGAAACCAAGCACGGCACCCTTAACCCCCCAGTACCTGCCCCCGCCCCCACCCCATCTTGCTCAAGAATGTCAGGAAACACCTCCTCACCGTTTTCCGGGCTCCTGGAAATGGTGGAGGGCTGGGTTCTCATCCCAGCTCTGTTTCTCTGTGACCCTGAGTATGTTAATTCATCCCTCTGGGCCTCAGTTTTCCATCTGTAAAGGAATGGAATGAGCTTAGATCAGCATCTCTCAGAACATGTTAATGGCTATTTAAAAAAAAAAAATTTGTGGTCAGAAGTCAGGTTTCTTGGACAAATTTTCGGAAAACCCTAGCCCCATACTGGATCCCTTTCTCAGAGATTTGCAGTGTTCTTGTGTACATATTAAAGGCTCTGAGAAGTCTTGCAGGAGAGAACTATGTCTACTTTTATTCTAAGATGTGTCAAATTTATTTCATCACAGAATCCTTTTTAAAGAATTGCTGTTTTAGAGTATCTTCAAGGATGGGTAAGAACCTTTTGCAGATAGGGACCATTCAGTATGACCTGGCTGATTCCAGGGATAATTGTGGTCATTTCATGTTTATTTCCAAGTCACTGGCCACAGGGTAATGTAAAACAGGATGGAAAAAACATTATGGGCCTCCTGTGTTCCAGGCGCTTTTTATATCTCTCATGTTATTTAAACCTAATGAAAAACTCTGAGAGGAGGGCATATTGCACCAATTTAACAGATGAGGAATATGAGGCTTACTGATATTAAATTACTGACTCAAAGCTTCACAGTCAGCAAGTGGCGGAGCTGAGATGTGGCCAGAGCATCTGATTCTGAGGCCCCTGCCCTTCCCTCCCCACCGTGCATCTCCCAGGAGGGTAGAGAGGCCTGGGATCGGCTTGTGTTCTTTCTCCCTTTCTGGGCATGAGCTGCAGCTGTTCCTACCGCCTTCTGGGCCTGGGCAAGCCCTCCCACGCATGGAGCTCCTCCACTCAGCCCCCCAGGGCAGCTGCCCCTGCAGAGCTGTTTGGGCCCTGGCCCTGTCTCTGTGCCACGGCTGCTCTGTGGCCTGGCTGCCACCCCACACCCCAGGCTCACCAAGTATTCGGTCTTCCTGGGTTTCTGCTTGGTGTCCAGCACCTCACCCGCCGCAGGAAGTCTCTCCCAGTTCTCCCGTTGCCCTCTTTGTGCCCCCTCCCTGTTCTCATTCCTGATGCCCGTCATCGTCGGCCTTATATTAGAGACATACATGTGCTTGCTTCCCCTCACGACTGGTTTTTTTGGTTTTTTTGCGGTACGCGGGCCTCTCACTGTTATGGCCTCTCCCGTTGCGGACCACAGGCTCCAGACGCGCAGGCCCAGCAGCCATGGCCCACACGTGGGATCCTCCAGGACCGGGGCACGAACCCGTGTCCCCTGCATTGGCAGGCGGACTCCCAACCACTGGGCCACCAGGGAAGCCCCCACCTCAGGACTGTTTGTTTGAGTGGCTCAGGAGCCCTGGCTGCTGGCTCAGGGGTTACCGTGGAAAGCCTGGGGTCAGCCCAGCACTTCCCCGAGTGTATCAAGCTTCTGGGACCCTGTTCCCGGCCCCTCTACACCCTACCCTGACCCCACAGACCCTCATGAGTGTGGGCACCCCTGGGAGACAGGAGAGTGAGTAGATGGAAGCTTGGTAGATAGAAGAGTGATACTGGCGTCAGAGAGACCAGCCCTGGCCCTCCACCTTCACCTCTCTGAGCCTCACCTGTGAGACGGAGACCCAGGGTGGGCCTGCGAACTGAACGGAAAAATGCACTTAGCGTTCTCCGCCACCGGCTCTGCACGCAGTGAGCGAGTGATACGCGTGGTGAGGACGAAGCAGACGGCGCTGCCGAAGACGACTCGGGGCAGAGCCCTCCGGAGCTGCCGCAGCACAGCCTCTCCGGGAAATGGACTCTGAGATGAAGAGCAGCCTCTCGGGGTCGTACAGCCGAGAGCTGTTAGGAGCCACACCTGTGCGGGGGCGGGGGAAGGGTGGACGCAGGATTGCATAAGGGAAGAAGTGGAGGCTTCAGCTGACTCCGGGGGCTGGGAGCGGGGGCGGGGGCGGGACGCTTCGGTGTTGTCCTGTGTTGGGGGGAGGGGCCAGACATTTATACCACTAAGTTGATCGCTCACCCACTGTGGGACAGCCCCGGGGGGAGGGGAGATCTTGCTCCAGGCAGGTTTCTTCAGCTCAGCCCAGCCTCACAGGCGGTGTGCAGGCTGCTGTCTGACCATGCTTTTAGCACCAGGGATGATGAATCCTTCTTTCCTAAGGGGCTCTGAGCAGCTCCCGGTGATGCCCACCCCAGAGGTCCTTGAGCGAAGTGGTTCTCAAACTCACATCACCTGGAGGCTGTGTTAAACCATCACTGGAGCCCCAAGTGCTAGAGTTTCTGATTCAGCGGGTCCCAGGTGGGCCCGAGAATTTGCTCCCAGGTGGTGATGCTGCTGCCACCCCAGGGGACCACATTCTGAGCACACTGTTCTAGTCTCATCTTTTTATACCCGGCACCCAGAGTATTATTTGGGGGCTGTGTGAATATCCTGCTCCTCAAAGACCTCTCACCCAATGGTTTTAGCATCTATTGACTTGCAGGTGTCCATTATTCTATCAGTGGTTGCAAACGGTGCTTTGCTAATTCTCTAATTCCTTCTGGATTAGAGGAGCTTTCTCTCTCTTTACTTTACCCTTTAGACCAATGCCTCTGTATTTGAATTACCTGTGAGCTTTTAAAAATGATTAGTGCCTGCATATATACAATGGAATATTACTGAGCCATAAAAAGAAATGAAATTGAGTTATTTGTAGTGAGGTGGATGGACCTAGAGTCTGTCATACAGAGTGAAGTAAGTCAGAAAGAGAAAAACAAATACCATATGCTAACACATATATGTGGAATCTAAAAAAAATAAAAATGGTTCCGATGAACCTACGGGCAGGACAGGAATAAAGATGCAGACGTAGAGAATGGACTTGAGGACACAGGGAGGGGGAAGGGTAAGCTGGGCTGAAGTGAGAGAGTGGCATGGACATATATACACTCCCAAATGTAAAATAGATAGCTAGTGGGAAGCAGCTGCATAGCACAGGGAGATCAGCTCGGTGCTTTGTGACCACCTAGAGGGGTGGGATAGGGAGGATGGGAGGGAGACGCAAGAGGGAGGAAATATAGGGATATATGTATATGTATAGCTGATTCACTGTTATACAGCAGAAACTAACACCCCATTGTAAAGCAATTACACTCCAATAAAGATGTTAAAAAAAAAAAGAAATGATTAGTGCCTGCCCTCCAAATTCTGATTTAATTGGTCTGGTTGGGGCTTAAGCATCAATGTTTTTTTAAAGCTCCCAGGTGATTCTGCTGTGTAGGCTGAGAGCCTGCTCTGGGTATTGGAGAGCCATGGAAGAATTTGACGCAGGAGAGCGAAGACCCCGTTGGAGTTTTAGAAGGGGCCCTCCAAGGAGGGCTGGGGGCAGGGAGCCGAGCGGAGTGAGAGTGCTGTTGCGAAATCCTGCTGAAACACCATGAAGGGGAAATCAGAGGAATAAAGTTCACGTGCAGAAGCATTTAGATGCTGCAGTCCTGGGAGATGTCTTTGAGGAAGTTGTGGGCTGAAGTTAATAAGAAATGAAGAGATAATCTCTTTCATATATGTGACTGGGCCTGCGTGTCTAGCGTTTCTGCGTTCCTCAAAACTACCAAACGTAAAATAGATAGCTAGTGGGAAGAAGCCGCATGGCACAGGGAGATCAGCTTGGTGCTTTGTGACCTAGATGGGTGGGATAGGGAGGGTGGGAGGGAGGGAGACGCAAGAGGGAAAAGATAATGTATATGTATAATTGATTCACTTTGTTTTAAAGCAGAAACTAACACACCATTGTAAAGCAATTATACTCCAATAAAGATGTTAAAAAACAAACAAACAAACAAAAAAATCACACTTAGAAACGTCTGGGAAGACAGAGAAGGACCAAGGGTGAGGGTGAGGCGTGTGCCCTCACCACGTTTGCTCTCCAGCCCCTGAGCAGCCAGCCATCTGCCCCCACCCCGGAAAGCAGCGTTAAGACACAAGAGGGAAAACGATCCTTTTGGCTTAAGGTTCTTATTAGTTTTAAGATTACTCATTGTGGGGCTTCCCTGGTAGCGCAGTGGTTGAGAGTCCCCCTGCCGATGCAGGGGACACGGGTTCGTACCCTGGTCCGGGAAGATCCCACGTGCCGTGGAGCGGCTGGGCCCATGAGCCATGGCCTCTGAGCCTGCGCGTCCGGAGCCTGTGCTCCGCAACGGGAGAGGCCACAACAGTGAGAGGCCTGTGTACCGCAAAAAAAAAATAAAATAAGATTACTCATTGTGGTTGGCTTTATGCCGCTATTTATTTAAATTACACTTACAGCTATCAACCATGGTGTGGAGGTGGGAGCCCAGGATTTGGGGGAGAGCGTTACACTGCTCAGTGCCCCGGCAGTGTGATGGGACTGTGGCTGCTGGGGCTGAGCCCATCGCCCCCGGACAGACAGACTCCAGGGCAGCTCAGGAAGGCCCATCTGGGTGATGGGGTCTGGCTTGGCGCCTCTCCTTTGCAGAAGGGGCCCTTGCTGGGCATCTGAAACAGTCTCCACTAGCAGGTTTCTTAAAGGACTGCAGCTACAATCACTGGGAGACTGACCCTGGGTTGTTTCATGGATCCTTCTCCTTAGCTCTGCAAACCCCTCAGGGAAAGGCCTGGCCTAGAGCACTGCTGAGAAGCTGCCATTCCTTCACATACCCCCAGCCTTCGAGACTGCCCTCCCAGGGCCCAGTGTATACCACAGGCACTCAGCAGCGTCCTCCAGCCCAGCGTCTCACAGCCACAGCTGACTTCATTCCATCAGGAGGTCACTCCAACTTCTCTTTCATACCCAGGGAGTGTGAGGGGTACCCAGGCATGGCGGTCATGCCCTGGGTGCACCCAGTAGTCAGCCAAGACCTGGGTCAAGGATTATATGTGACACAAGTGACAGGGCCCAGACAGTGTGTCACAAGTATTGGAGGACCGTGGGGGAAGGAAGATGAATGGCAAGTCCTTGAAGAAAGTAGCATCCAAGGGGCTTCCCTGGTGGCACAGTGGTTAAGACTCCGCCTGCCAGTGCAGGGGACACAGGTTTGAGCCCTGGTCTGGGAAGATCCCACGTGCCGCAGAGCAAGTAAGCCCATGCACCACAACTACTGAGCCCGTGTGCCACAACTACTGAAGCTTGCATGCCTAGAGCCCGTGCTCCACAAGAGAAGCCACCGCAATGAGAAGCCCGCGCACTGCAACGAAGAGCAGCCCCCGCTTGCCGCAACTAGAGAAAGCCCATGCGCCACAACGAAGACCCAATGCATCCATAAATGAATGAATGAATGAAGAAAGTAGCATCCAAGTAGGGTCTTGGGATGCTTAGGACAAGCAGTACTGTCTCTCCAGGGAAGCCAGTCTCCTACGTGAGCCCTTGTCAACAGAAGGTGCCAAAAGAAGGAGTCTGAAGTCCCAGGTTACATCTGTGCGTGGTTATGGGAGCCTGTGGCACACAAGGCCCCTTCTCCATTGCTAAGACCAAGAAATGACTGCAGTCCTGGTTTTGCCACTGCCCTTGCTGTGTGACCTTGGGCAAGTCCCTCCCCCGCCCCCACCGTGGGCCTCAGTGTCCTCACTTTCTGCTCGGCCCTTCAGGCTGTAGCACTCTGTGGCTCTGGAGTTACTATTGGGCCCCAGGCTCCCATTCAAAGGCGGAGAACCTTTCATTGCTTTCCCTGGGCTCTGCATGCCCACCTCCCTGCCCCCAGAAAGGGAGCTGGGTGGAGCCCTTGCCAGGCCCCCAGCTTCAGAGGCCCCTCCTCCCCACACTTTCCTCTTGCAGCCCCAGCTCCGGGTCCCTGGTACTTTGTCCTGGGTCCTCTGACACCCCAGAGCAGGTCCCTTCATACACTACCAAGCCTTGGCCCCCTGGCCCTCTACAGGCCAAAGATTCACCCAAAAGGACCAAGCTCTTTTCTCTCCTTGGAGTTTTTCTCCCTTTCTTAGAGAACGTCAAAGAGAGAAATGGAGTTTAGAAGAAATCAATGTCTTTGGATGGAGGAGAACTTGCTGCATACACAGTAAATCAATTTGGCACAAATTTACAGAGCACCTGCTGTGGGTGGAGCCCTCAGCCCTGGAGGGAATCAGAGTTGAGTCAGCCCCCTCTGGGCCACAGAGAAGATCACCGGCAGGAGGGGAGATCAACACAGGCATTAGTAATTCATATTTAAGCTGAAGAGTGTTGCCAAACCAGAAAACCGTTTACCCCTCTGAGCCGCCTCCTCCTTACCTGTGGTACGCTGGCAATAATACCTACCTAGAGGTGATTGTGCAGAAAACAGGAAATGGATTTTTTTAAATGCATGTGAAAGGACTTTGCAAGTAGCAACACAACATCTGGTAGCGTTTCTTGGAGGAGGCTGGATTTGCACCTTGAAAAATGGTGTAATATTAAGCTTGACTGTTAGTACCAGAGAAATCCAAAATAGCAAGTGACTTAAGCAAAATACAAGGCTCTTTCTTTTCACAGAACTAGCCAGAGGTAGGTGGCCTAGTGCTAGTATAGCAGCTCCATGAGGTCAAGAACCCACAGTATCCTTCTGCCTTGTTGCTTTTCTATATATTGCTTCAGTCCCAAGATTACCTCATGGTCCAAAATGGCTGCTCCAGTTCCAGCCATTAAACCCACATTCCAGACACCAAGGAGGAAAAGGAGAAAGGTCTATCTCTTCCCTTTAAATAAAAGTCCCTGAAATGGCACTTACCTGTTAACTAGATGTTAGTCACATGGCCATATCTACTGTAAGAAACGCTGGGAAATGTAGTCTTCCTTCTGAGTGGCCATATTCTTAGCTAAATATCCCATGGAACAGTGGAGAACAGATTTTGGGACCAACAAGCCTCGGCTGCTACAGGTGGGCGGGCTGCTTGCAGACTTTGTCTTCAGCTCTCATTTCCTTTTGCTTTAAGGAGTCCTCTTTCTGCCCCTCCCATCTGGTATCCAGATGAATGAACCCACAAGAGCTTGGCCGGCTGTCTCTGACTTCTGACTTCCCTGGGAAAGCACAGAGTTACCTACACCATTTCAGCTGCTCCAGAAAGAGCTCTTCCAGGAGCAGAGGGGTGTAGTGGGGGATTGTCTGCACAACCTCGGTGGCATGAACCCATTGATCTGAAGATTTGGCCCCGGACAGGAGGGGTCCTATCTCTGAGGCTTCTCTGAGGCCCCAGGCGGGAAGGCTGACCCAGGAGCTGAAGGAGACACACACCCCTCCTCTCCCCACGGTGAGGAAGGAGATTCTGTCTCTTGGACCTACCTCCACTTTTCCCACGTGGACAGGGGTGGCCTCGCCAGGCCCTGGGCCCCTCCACCTGCAGAGGAGAAAGCCTGGAGAGGAGCTGGATGAGTTGCAGAGAGAAGTTGTCCAGAGGATTCCATCTCTGCCTGCCTTGGGGCATCCAGGCTTCAGGAACATGGGAGGTCCTGAGAGGCTCTTGGCATTCATTTCCCCTGCCCACTGCTGCATGGCTTCTTACACAGACCTCCTCACATAGCTCAGGGCCTTGTCCTGGCCCCGTGCCCGCTTTACCCCTGTCCTCCCACAGCCTTGTGAAAAAGCCTGTCCTACCTTTGTTTATACTGATCCCTGGCCTGGAATGTACCGACCCCCTGGCTTTCAGGTCAGCCCCTGCCTCCAAGTCCCCCTGTGCCCTCTTCCCATAGTTTCCTGCTTCTACCCCACCTGGCTGTGACCACCCCCACGGCAATCTTGGAATCCCCTTTGCACTCAACACACACCTCTCTGAATGGGACCACTTTTGGTCTCCGGTGTAGGTAGTTGGTGCCTGTCCGGAGTTCTGCCCTAGACTGAGACCCTTCACATAGAGGGGCCATCTCTCTGTTTGTCCCCAGTAAGGACCTGGCCCAGAGTAGGTGCTCAGCGATGTATACTGAAGGAACACTGATGGACACAGCCCATCTCCCCACTGCCCACTGGATGATAAGTGTTTGCTCACGGCAACAAGGTGGTGGGTCCCTAGAGCTATGAGGACTTCAAGGGTATATGGGTGGGTTTATATAGGACTGCATGCAGCACAGCTTAGGACCCTGCATGGGACGTGAACTCTGAGATCCGAACAGCCTGGTTTCAAATAAGCTCATGGGAACAAGTTGTCTTTAGTGAACTTGAGGACCCACTGCATTTCCCCGTACCAGGTCCGGGAGCCCCGTCTGAAGAGCAGCCAAGATGGGAAGAACATAAATACTCCTGAAGCGGGAAGAAGCAAATGTGAAACAAAAAGTCCTCCGGCCCCTTGTCCTTGTCCTTTGAAACTATAAAGGCCTGAAACCATCTCCCCACCCCACCCTTCTTGCACGAATTAAACCCTAGAAATTCCACTGTGGCTGGGATTGCAGCTGTTTCACTGTGTCTTAAACACACTTCTCTGAACCTTGAAGGTCAACATTGCAGCACTTCCTGGATCAGAAATGATCAGTCGTTAGCTCCAATTAGCCAAGGCCCACCTCTCGGTGTGTGGTGAGGACTGCATCATTCCCCTTCCCTTTTAACCTGCATCAATCACGATTAACGCCATCTAACTCGTCGTTTACTCTGCCAGGTGTGTCTACTGAGCAACCCTCTGGCTCACCCGATCCTTGTCTCTGCTGATCCTCACTCAGACTTATTTATTCAGCTCTGCTGTTACTAAAATGCACCAATTAAACTCAGTGTCAGGGAGAAAAATGTATCCAGGATGGTTTTTATACCCTCCCCTCCCTGTGCTGAAAGAGGTAATTCACGATTGAAAATGACTTATCTGAGGAATTTTCTCTAGGACTAAAATCCTAGATTTTTCTCAGCTATTTGTTTTAGCATCTCAACTTTTTTTTTTTTGCATTACGCGGGACTCTCACTGTTGTGGCCTCTCCCGTTGCGGAGCACAGGCTCCGGACGCGCAGGCTCAGCAGCCATGGCTCACGGGCCTAGCCGCTCCGCGGCATGTGGGATCTTCCTGGACCGGGGCACGAACCCGTGTCCCCTGCATCGGCAGGCGGACTCTCAACCACTGCGCCACCAGGGAAGCCCTCGCATCTCAACTTTTTTACTGATAACATTTTCGATGCCTGAGAACGTTTGGTGTTTTAGCTTTTTACTGTATCTACTTTGCATACAGAGGGTATACATAAGTGTACAGCTTGATGCGTCTTTGCAAACAAGACATACCTGTGTAACCACTCTGTCATTTTTCAACTCCTGATTTCTCCAAATAAGATTCCATCTAGAGGAGGAGCCCCAACTGTAGGCCCAGATCAGAGCCTTTGTTAGACTCACCAGGCCTCACAACAAGCTAAAAGTAGGTTTAACTCTGTTACTTGTGCAGAAGAGGAAATACAGGCTCCGAGAGTCTGGCCGCCAGGCTGGTCAGAGGGCTGGGGCTCAGACCAGCGACCCCGACTCCGACCCCCAGCACCAAGTCTGACCTCTTCCTACTGCCCCTGCCCGTCTGGCCCAGCTCACTGTACGGCATGACCTGCTCTCTGGTCTTCCTGGAGCTGATGTGCCCGAAGTGTGGGCCCCAAACAGTGGATGGGTGGACAGATAGATGGATGGATGGACGGATGGATTGACAGGGATGAGAGTGGCAAGGACAGCAAGTCTATACTTTCCTTCCCCTGCGGGTGTCCTTGGAGGGCCTTATGTTGTCCAGCCAGGGACCCTGTAAACTTGTCTTTGGGCATCGGGCAGCACACCGCCCACTTCCTTGCTGAGAACTCCGTCAGTCCACTGGGAGACCAGAGCCCACATATAGCGATTCTCAGGTAACAAGTAGCACTTACCAGGCATCTGCTGCATCGGGCTGGTCCATCACTCGGACATTTAACAATAGCACGGCAATACACTGACCAGTGAGAAGGATGCAGCCATAGAGCTGGAGCAGAGTCCTGGAGTCCCTGCTAGGCCAGACATCACCCTTTAGCAGCCAGACAGGGGGCTGGGGGCATTGGATGAGGTGCTGGGCATCTAGGGGTGGGGGGCACTCTAGGGCTCAGGCAGCAACTGTATGGAAGGTTTTCAGTATTTTAACAACTGACCTGGACACACAAGTGTACCCTGAGTGCCCATCAGCCTTGCTTGGAGACCTCGTGAAGAAAAGATCTATTCTTCTCTCCCAGAGAGCTTGTGACTGAGCTGAGGAGACAGGTGACAGGTTCACAGCTGGAGAGAATCAGTGCTTCGGTCTCAGCTGGTCGGTCCATTTGTTTGTCCACCCTTGTGTATCACAGCCCTGCTACCTGCCAGGCGCTGGAGGACGACTATTAGATGGTCCCTGCCCATAGGAGTGCACCGATTACAGGAGGAGTGAGGCAGCTACACAGACAACCACAGTTTAACCTCATTTGGGTTGATATGCTGAGTTTGAGATCACTTCAGAGCATCTTCATGGGAATTACCAAGCTTAGAGCCTTACGGAATCACTTTTTCTAATTCCCTGTATTTCAGATGGGGAGCCTGGGGTCCACGGCAGAGAAGTTACACACTCCAGGATGGAGGACGAAGGCAGAACCACACTTCCTTGCCCCCTCCCCTGCCCCCTCGGCCCCTCCCCATGTACCACCTTTTGGCTCCAATCCTGGAAGCAGTAACTTCAAGGAGGTAGAGAAGCTGCTGAGGGTCACATGCTGACAGCTTGACAAAGGGGCAGGTCACAAAATTATAATAAGCCAACAACAGCAAGAACTCAAAAGCAGGACGGGGGCCACCTGTGTAGGGGCACTTGCTCCACCCTCCCCAGTGGGCCTGAGCTATCAAATTATGCTCAATTTAAAAAACTGAAGTAGAGTTGATTTATAATATTGTGTTAGTTTCAGGTGGACAGCAAAGTGCTTCAGTTATATATATATTTCCAGATTATTTTCCATTACAGGTTATTATAAGATATTGAATATAGTTCCCTGTGTTGCCATATTACAGCAAGTCCCTGTTGCTCATCTATTTTATGTTTAGTGGTGTGTATCTGTCAGTCCCATACTCCTAATTTATCCCTGCCCCGCCCTCTTTCCCCTTTGGTAACCACAAGTTTGTTTTCTGTCCATGAGTCTGTTTTTGCTTTGTACATAGATTCAATTGTATTACTTTTTAGATTCCACACATGAGCGGTATCATACAATATTTGTCTTTGTCTGACTTCACTGTTTTGTTCAATTTATTTCAGAGTATAAGGTGACTACAGTGTTCTTCGGATGTTTTATATCTAAATTATAAAAAATACGTTTACACTTTGGAATTGTCTTTACTTGTCCGCCACAGTCACCTCTGTGGAAACCCTGTTTCCTGGCAGGGTCGATAGGGGATTTTCCAGGAACTCTGTAGCGCTCTCCTGTGAGAATCACATCGGGAAGCTCACTGTCAGTTCTAAAGGCCCAGTTACGGTATAGACCAATCACTGATTTACCAAAGTGTACAGGATCGCCTTTACTTACTCTGACCAGGGCACTCCTTTGAAGGAAAATGGATTTTGGATGTAAGTGCTCTGTGATAACTCCATGTTCCTGGGACATAAGCCACTCAAGGCCCTTGAAAGCAGAGATTCAGGAACCAGTGGCCGGGTTCACCAAACAGGTAGGGGCCCCTTCCCACCCTGAGGGGTGCCCCACTTGCCAATGGATCGTGGGGTGCTGGCAACCCCTGGGCCTGCCTCTTTCTGCCACACTTGTGTCACAGGGAAGTTCCAGGTTTCTCTAGAGATCATCTCAGCTGCTTGGAATCCTGCCCTTTGACCTGTCTGGGCTGGCACAGGCCTGGAAGGAAAGGAAAATAAATAAATATCAATCCATTTGGTCACGGGCAAAACATTTATCTTTCAACAAGAAGCTTCCCGAGGAAGAACAGCGGAGGGGTTTGGAGCGAGAGCACTGTGTGAGACTTGGCCTGTGCAGGCCTTTGCCTGTCAGGGTTACTGCCTGGCGTGCCCCACGGAGCCTCGCCAGGAGTGGCATCGTGGCTGCTCTGAGCGCTAGCGCTGCATGGGTACCCTGGAGCCCCTGCCCTTCCCACCTAGGTCCCTCCAGGGGTGCACCTCCCTCTGAGCCAGCGAGGGCAGCTGATGGGCCCAGTCTGGCTCCCTGCAGCTTCCCAAGCAGAGGAGGAAATGAGTCTTTGCCACTGAAGCCAGTGAGCCAGCCTCCCTCCAGGAGCTGGGTCTTCTTCGGGGCTGTGGAGGAAATGCTGGGGTGAGGGGTAGGGTTGGGAAGCCAAACTCACATGTTCCCTGTGGGGGTGTCATTGGACCTTCCAGGATCCTAAAAGAGAGAGAATGCTTGTGTCCTTCTGGTAATGGCCTTGGGAATCCCTTGCCTGTGACATTTGTCACTTCCCCTTTTTATCTATACATCTCTGCCCTTGTCTGGCGCTGGCCAGAAACCCTGTGTGTCCTTTACATGCTAAAGAACAGTTGGGGTCCCAGAAATCCTTTCCTGACACTCAAGGAAATCCAGTGACCTATGGTCAAAAGTCCATTTGCTTATCAGCTGGTGAAAAGTCATGGTGTCTCTCTCAAGCTCCACCCAGTAGATGATGTCTATTCTGTAAGTCCCAAGGGCACCATAAAATGACCACATAGAAACTAGCTCCCCACCTGCCCCTCTTCCATCTTCTTGGCCTACTGTACCCTCCTTCCTTCTGCTGGACATCTGAGAACTCAAAGTTATTCCACATCCCCCAAACCTCTTAACATCTTAAATCAGAATCCAGGTGATTATCCGATGTCCCAAAGATGTCCATTATGACAACCCCTATTTCACTTGATTTGGTTAAATTGATCTCTTTTCATTCACTCAATTATTCTTTCATTCATTCCAGACACTTCTAAGGTGCTGGGGCCCTCTGCTGGAGCTCGAG
This sequence comes from Phocoena sinus, assembly GCF_008692025.1. Classification (NCBI taxonomy): domain Eukaryota; kingdom Metazoa; phylum Chordata; class Mammalia; order Artiodactyla; family Phocoenidae; genus Phocoena; species Phocoena sinus. The sequence continues at coordinate 71,035,548 of NC_045766.1, read as the reverse complement.
TCGCAGAGGTGAGGAAGGTTCAGGTTAGGCCTGACAGGAGAGTAGCATAGACCACTACCACCCACACCTGGGCCAGCAAGAGCACTGTGTACTGAGCTGGAGGGGCAGCCCTCAGCGGGCTCCATGCTTACTGCACACCCATTCACCAAGTATCTGGATCGCTTGCGACAGGAAACACAGGCCACAGTATAGTGGTCAGTGTAAACAGCAGAGAATCAGAAGATGTGAAAAGGGTATAAACTAGGCTCTGTCTGCATCACTTATTGTTAGAAAATTGTAGTTCATTCACTCAGGAAGCTTGATGGATGGCTAAAGTGGGTCCACCAGGAAAAGTACAGAGAATAGCAGCCCCGTGGTGCTCCTCCATGGAGCAGGCCAGCCCCTGAGCTGGCGCATCACATATATCACAGCACGACCCTGTGCAGTAGGTACTCTGCACATTCCCATCTTACAGGTGAAAAAACAGGATCAGAGGAATTATGTGGCTGGCTCACAGTCATAGAGCTAGAGCTGGAATTCAAATACAGGTCTGCCTGACTCCAGTGTGTCTGTTGATTATGGCACAGAAAGGATTCCTTGTTTCCACCAGCTTCTTTTTAATCAAGGCAGACCAGGGATTCACACATTGGCTAAGCTAGACTTTGAGTGCAGTGACGTATATTTAGCACCTACAAAGCAACATTCGCCGTTACACGTTTGCTGGTATTCTGGGAACTGACTGTTGACAATTACCAGCAAGGCTTTATCTCAGGTTATGTTTTGAAATCTCAGCCCATATTTACCTTGCCCACAGAAAGGCTCTGGAGGTGGAATGGACTGAAAGTCAGGTGACTGAAGTTGTAATCCTGGACTAGCAGGGGACTAGCAGTGTAACCTTGGAGAAGCCGCTTTTCTCTAGTTTCAATTTCCCTATTTGAAAATGAAAAAGAACACAATTCTACTTTAAGACTTGGAGAGAGAAGTACAGGTGCATCAAGAAGCATGCCCAAGTATGTTCATGGAGCGCTGCATGTGACTGTGAAAACCTGAAACCCACCACAGTAACCTCATGTGGTAGCCAACCTCCAAGTTGGCCCTCAATGACCCCGCCTCCTGGTATTGCCCCAGGTGTAGTCCTCTCCCATTGAACCAGGGTTGTTATGCATGACCAATAGCACATGGCAGAGTGATGGCATGCCATTCTTGAACTTGGGCTATAAAAAGACATCAGCTTCCACCTTGGGTTCTCTCCCTCTTTCTCATCACTAAGGAAGCTGCCTTGTTGTGAGCAGCCTTATAGAAAGCCCCATGCACAGAAAGACTGAGTCTTCTTGCCAATACCCATGTAAGTGATGGCTTATACCTTATACGCCAATGTTTTACTCCCAGCCGAGTCTTCAGTTGACTGTAGCCCTGGCCCACAGCTCAACTGCAACCTCATGAGAGACTCTGATCCAGAACCACCAGGATAAGTTGTTCCCAGATTCCTGGTCTCAGAAACTGAGTAGATAATAAATATGTGTTGTTTTAAAGTGCTAAACTGGGGGATAATTTGTTACACAGCAATAAATAGCTAATACATGCCATACTATAGAATTTTATGCAACAGTTTAAAAATAGACTAAACTTTGTGTGCTGATATGGAAAGGTTTCTAAGATATGTTGTTCTGAGAAAATGATAACCACAGAAAAATACAGAGCTATATTCCTTTTACATAAAACACCATCACCACCTGCTATATTTTTTGTGCATTTACATATGCATGTATTGATACATATGTAGTAAATGAGCCATCATAATGTACCAAAAAATCAACATTAGTTTACTTCTCAGTAAGGGGGTCAGAGGAAGATGCAAAAGAGGACTTTCATTTTTATTCAATACATTGCAATTTCATTTTAGACTTTCATCATGATAATGTGTTCATGTATTACTTACATGCAATTTAAAAAATTCTTCTTTAAACAGAGGGGTTGGACTATATGATCAATGAGGTCTCTTTCAACTCTGGTGTTTTACAGTTCTATTAAAATAGTCACTGAATGCAAATTAAAAGAATGAGATAACATTTATTACCTGTTTGTTGGCAAGCATTAAAAAGTTTGATAAATTAAGTATTGGCAAAGATGTCGGGATAACTGGTACTCTCATACACTGCTTCTGGGAGAATAAAGTGAGAATCAATTGGGAAAGCTGGTAAGGATGGGAATAAGATAATATCAACTAAAACAAAACATGCAGACTCCACACCCTTTGAGGTCTAACACTTCTTTTTCTAGATAGTCATTCTTTTACATAGAAACATGCTGGAAACCAGATGGTGTTGTATTTATTGACATAAATGCTATACTGTAAGGAGCATTCTGTGACATACCAAAGGATGCACATGGCAGCAGGGCTTGCAAGAGCAAACACAGAGATATAAGTTAAATGTCCATAAATAAACAAGTTAGTGTATTTTCATACTATGAAATACTATGAAACTATTAAAATGAATGAGCTAGACTTATACATCACAATGTGGATAAATCTCTGAGACATATCAAGTGAAAAAACATACTGTAGAATGTTACACATGATACCATTTAAAACCATAAACACATTTAAAACCATAAACACACAGTGCCATCTTGTTTCCTAATGTTTTGATGAAAAATCATAGAAAAAAGTCAGTAAATATACAAACCAAAGTCATAAGGGTGAGTGTCTGTGTTTCTGGAGAAGGGGAAGTCTCTTTTAATTATCCCTATAACTGAGGGGTAATTAAAAGAGACAACCTTTGTCTGCAATGTTCTGATGTGATCAAATAGTTATAAAGCACTAGTAAGCACTATGTAAGAAATGTATTTAAATATTCATGTGTCATTAAAAGTTAAGTTATAAATAGTCATTTGCTCATGCTAAGAAGAACTTTGGCTGGATGAGTAGGAATTCTCATATGTTAAGATCAGTGTATCTCAACTCTGGCTGGCTGCACATCAGAATCACCTGGAGCTATAGAAAAACTGATGCTGGTCCCGGCCACACCCAGCAACTCTGGTGTAATTGGTGAGTGGCTCTGGCCTTAGTGCTCTTCAAAGTTTTCCTAAGTGATTCTAGTGGACAGCCAGGGCTGAGAACCCCTGATTTACAGCAGCAGGCTCTGAAAAATTGTCACAGACGGTAGGACACTGAGGAAACATAATGATGTAGTCTGCTGGATTGGATGCTGGAACAAAAAAAGGACATTAGTAAAATCCAAATAAAGTCTATAATTTAATTGTACCAACGTTAACCTCTCAGTTTTGATAAATGTATCTATTATGTAAGACATGAACATGAGGGAAGCTGGGTGAAGGGTGTAGGGAGACTTTCTGTACTATCTCTACAACTTTTCTGTGAATCTAAGACTATTGCAAAATAAAAAAGCACTACATACCTTGGATAATTGTCTTGGTGATATTTTAGCTCTTGCCAACTTAAAAAAAATCTTTCAGGGGCAGAGATCAAGATGGTGGAGTAGGATGTGGAGCTCACCTCCCCCCACAAACACATAATAATACATTTACATGTGGAACAACTCTCACAGAAAACCAACTGAAAGCTGGCAGAAGATCTTTTATACAACCAAAGCTGCAAGAAAGATCCCCACATAACCAGGTAGAATGAAAAAAGGAAAAAAAAAAAAAAAAGGAAGGAATTGGAATGGAACCTGTGCCCCTGGGAGGAAGCTGTGAAAGAGGAAAAGTTCCCTTGCCCTGGGAATCCCCTTCACTGGCAGGGAGGTCCACCTGGGCATATACGGTGGTGGAGTCACCTGTACTTTGCTCAAGAGGAGTGTGCAGGTGCTGGTTTGCTAGCAATCAGGGCAAAGAGAGACTGGCAGTAATGGCTGCCATGGTCACCGCACCTCCCAGCCCGAAACATGTGCCTGCTAGTACGTGCAGTGGCTAGGTACTGAAACTCGGGTTTCAGAGTACAGACCCTGGGAGAAGACTCAGTTTAGCTGTGCAGAGACAAGCCTGAAGGGCCTAGGGTGTGGTCCAGGCCACCATTGTTAACATGTGCAAAATGGTACAGGTCTGCCATAGGAGCCCCATTATCAGCACATGCAGGGTGGGATGTGGGTCTGCCATAAGATACCCACTGTCACTGTTCTCATAGTAGCATGCAGCTCTGGCCATGGCAGGCTTTGTGAGGGCTCACTCATGGGAGGCAGGGTATTGGAGCCAAGTCTGGAGGCGGGTCCACGAGCAGTGGACTTTGTTGATCCACAGAGAGGGTAGTGGGCAGTGTAACAGAATCTCATGTCCATGGTAAACAGCCCTGTGGGAGGAATATGCAGCGATTCATTTCCCAGTGGGAGGGCTCCAATCCCACCTGCCTCACACCACAGCTTACAGCCAGATCTGGAGGCTTCTACTCCAACAACTGGGGACCAGACCCTGGCCCTAACAGGGCTGTGACAGCCATAGAGCAAAGAGGAGGATTTGCCCAACACCCAGTGCAGGCTCTAATCACCACAACACAAAATACACCTCCTACCAAGGGAACAATGACCAGCACACTCTGAGGAAAGACATAGCTGGCATCCATACCAAAAACAGTCCTCACACCAAAAATTTTGGGTGCACACAGTCTACACAGGGATGCTCCCACAGAAAAACAGTTTTCAAGACCACAGTAGATAACTTTTTCTCCTAAATACATAGAGTCAGAGAAACTTAAGTAAAATGAAAAAGCACAGGAACTACTGCCAATTAAAAGAGCAAGAGAAATCCCCTGAAAGAGCAAACAATGAAACAGACCTTTCCATTCTACCAGACCCCAGGTCCAAACAGGAAGTACTAAAAATACTAAAGGAATTAAGAAAGATTATCAAAAGAAATGCAGATCACTGTAACAAGGTACTAGAAACTATAAAGAGGAACCAATCAAAATTAGACAATACAATTGCTGAGATAGAAACCAATCTAGAAGCAATGAATAGCAGACTAAATAGTATAGAAGAATGAATAAGTGATCTGGAAGATAGAATAATGGAAATAACCCAATCAGCAGACAGAAAGACAAATGAAAAAAATGAAAGCAACATACAAGATCTATGGGATAATATAAAGCACACAAAACTATAGGGGTTCCACAAGGAAAAGAAAGAGAAAGGGGGATCAAAAATGTATTTGAAGAAATTATGGCTAAAAACTTCCCAAACCTAAAGAAGGAAACAGATATTTAGGTATAGGAAGCACAGAGGGTCCCAAAGAAGATGAACCCAACAGACCCACACCAAAACATATAATTAAATTGGAAAAAGTTAAAGAAAAAAAGAGTATTCTAAAGGCAGTGAGAGAAAAATCAGAATCATTTACAAGAGAATCCCAATAAGGCTATCAGCTAATTTCTGTGCAGAAACTTTGCCATCCAGAAGAGAGTGGCATGATATATTTGAAGCCTTCAAAGGGAAAAGTGCAACTTAGAATACTCTACCCAGCAAGATTATCATTTAGAATAGGAGGGGAAACAAAGAACAACAAAACAATGCAGCAATGCTAAACCTACCCTAAAAGAAATACTGTAAGGTCTTCTCTAAACAGAAAAGAGAAAGAATCCATAGGAAAGGAAAAAACATAATAGGAAAGGCAAATATGTAAAAGGATTGAAGATAACGTAAGCCAGTACATAGATTAAAAAACAAAATGTTTTTGTAAAAGTGATTGTAACTATAATAATAGCAAGTGGACAAACATAAAGATGTAAAATAGGATATCAAAATCACAAAGTGTGGGTAGGGGAGTAAAAAAAGTAGATCTTTTAGAATGTGTTTGAACTTGTATGACTATCAGTTTACAAAAAGTAGATATAGTTATGGGTTAACATACATGAAAACCAGCATAACCACAAATCAAAAAAATAAAAGAGTCACAAAAACCAAAAAGAAAGGAACACAACTATAATACAAAAGAAAACTATAAAACCACAAAAGTAAAAACAAAGAGAAGAAAGAAAAAAAGAACTACAAAATCAACTAGAAAACAAGGTTTAAAATGACAATAAATACATACTTATCAATAATTACTTTAAATGTCAATGGACTAAATGCCCCAATCAAAAGACATTGAGTGGCAGATTGGATTAAAAAAAATAAGAACCTACAGTATGCTGCCTACAAGAGTCTCATTTTAGGCTGAAAGAAACATATAGATTGAAAGTTAGGGGATGGAAAAAGATATTTCATGCAAATGTAAAGGACATGAAAATGGGAGTAGGCAATACTCATATCAGACAAAAGAGACTTTTTAAAAAGTCTATAAAGAAAGACAAAGAAGGACACTAAATAATGATAAAGGAGGCATTACAGGAAGAGGATATTACACTTGTTAACATATATGCACCCAATATAGGAGTACCTAAATATATAAAACAAATACTAACAGACATAAAGTGAGAAGTTGACAAGAACACAATAGTAGGAGACTTTAACAGCCCCTGACATCAAAGGACAGATCTTCCAGACAGAAAATCAATAAGTAACAGAGATCCTAAATGACACAATAAAACAGTTGGACATAATTGATATCTACAGGACAATATATACCCAAAACAAACAAACAAACAAACAAAAACAAAAACACAGAATGCACATTCTTTTCAAGCATGCATGGAACATTCTCTAGGATAGACCACATACTAGGACATAAAACAAGCCTCAACAAATTTAAGAGACTAGAAATTGTTTCAAGCATCTTTTCTGACCACAATAGTATGAAACTATAAATCAACCACAGAAAGAAAAATGGGGGAAGAAAGAACACATGAAGACTAAACAACATGCTTCTAAACACACAATGGGTCAATGATGGAATGAAAGAGGAAATCAGATATACCTTGAGACAAAATGATAATGAAAACACCACCTTACAACATCTATGGGTTACAGCAAAAGCAGTTCTAAGAGGAAAGTTCATAGCGATACAGGCCTTCCTTGAGAAACACGAAAAATTTCAAATAAACAACCTAACCTAACACCTAAAAGAATTAGAAAACGAAGAAGAAACAAAACCCAAAATCAACAGTAGGAAGAAAATAATAAAATCAGAGAGGAAATAAATAAAAGAGAAATAAAAACATAGAAAAGATCAATAAATCCCAGAGCTGTTTATTTGAAAGGATAAACAAAATCAACAACCCTCTGGCCAGGCTCACCAAAAAGAAAAGAGAAGACCCAAATAAACAAAATAAGAAATTAAAGAGGAGAAATAACAACTGATACCATAGAAATACAAAAAATAAGAAAATACTACAAATAGTTATATGCCAAAAAATTGGACAATGTAGAAGAAATGAACAAGTTTCTAGAAAAATACAGCCAACCACAACTGAGCCAAGAAGAAACATAATTTGAACAGACTGCTTGCTAGAAGTGAAATAGAATCTGTAATAATAAAAAAAAAAAACTCCCTGCAAACAAAAGTCCAGGATGGGATGGCTTCACTGGGGAATTCTATCAAACATACAAAGAACTTATACCAATCCTTCTCAAACTCTTCCAAAAGACTGAAGAGGAGGGAACACTCCCAAATTCATTCTATGAAGCCACCATCAACCTGATACAAAACCAGAGACCCTACAAAGAAAATTACAGGCCAATATCTTTGATGAATATAGATGCAAAAATCCTCAACAAAATATGAGCAAACTGAAGCCAACAATACATAAAAAGGATTATACACCATGGTGAAGTTGGATTCAATCCAAGGTGATTCAACATACACAAATCAATTAATGTGATACACCACATTAACAAAAAGAAAAACAAAAACTCATGGTCATCTCAATAGGTGAAGAAAGAGCATCTGATAAAATTCAACATCCATTCATAATAAAAACTCTCACCAAAGTGGGTATAGGTGGAACATATCTCAACATAATAAAAGCTATTTTATGACAAAATCATAGCCAACATAATACTAAATGGTGAAAAGCTGAAAGCTGTCCTACTAAATTCACAATTCCAAGACAAGGATGCTCATTCTCACCACTTCTATTCAATGCAGTATTGGAAGTCCTAGCCACAGCAACCACGTAAGAAAAAGAAATAAAATGTATCCAAATTGGAAGGAAGAGGTAAAAGTGTCATTATATGTAGATGACAAGGCACTCTATATAGAAAACCCTAAAGATGCCACCCAAAAACTATTAGAAGTAACAAATGAATTCAGTAATATAGCAGGATACAAGATTAATATACAGAAATCTGTTGCATTTACTTACATTAGCCATGAAATATCAGAAAGTAAAAAAAAAATCCCATTTAAAATTGCATCAAAAAATAAAATACCGAGGAATAAAACTAACCAAGGCAGTGAAAGACCTTTATAGTGAGAATTATAAAACACTGATAAAGGAAGTTGAAAATGATTCACTGCAATGGAAAGATATCCCATGTTCTTGGATTGGAAGAAGTAATATTGCTAAAATGGCCAAGCTACCCAGAGCAATCTACAGAAATACTGTCCTTATCAGATTACCCATGATATTTTCACAGAACTAGAACAAATAATCATAAAATTTATATAGAATCACAGAAGACCCAGAATTGCCAAAGCAATCCTGAGAAAAAAGAACAAAACTAGAGGCATAAGACTCCCAGACTTCAGACAATACTACAAATCTACAGTTATCAAAACAATGTGATATTGGCAAAAAACAGACATATAGATCTATGGAAGAGAATAGAGAGCCCAGAATCAACCCACACACCTATGGTCAGTTAATCTTTGACAAAGGAGGCAAGAGTATACAACTGAGAACAAGTGGTGTTGGGAAAGCTGGACAGCCACATTGTAAATCAATGAAATTAGAACACTCCCTCATACCATATACAAAAATAAACTCAAAATTTAGGTTTAAAAATCAAAGACATGACACCAGAAAACTCTTAGAAGAAAACTTAGGTAAAACATTTTCAGACTAAATTGTAGCAATATTTTCTTAGATCAGGCAAGGCAAAAGAAATAAAAGCAAGAAAACCCAAATGGGATCTAATTAAACTTAAAAACTTTTGCACAGCAAAGGAAACAAAACAAAAAGACAACCTACAAAAGGGGTAGAAAATATTTGCAAGCTACATGGTTGACAAAGGATTAATTTCTAAAATATACAAAGAGCTCATGCAACTCAATATCAAAAAAACCCACAACTCAACCAAGAAATGGGAAGAAGTCCTAAATAGACATTTCTCCAAAGAAGATATACAGATGGCCAACAGGCACCTGAAAAGATGCTCAAAATCGCTAGTTATTAGAGAAATGCAAACCAAAACTACAATGAGGTATTACCTCACACCAATTAGAATAACTATCATTAAAAAGTCTACAAATAATAAATGCTGGAAAGGGTGTGGAGAAAAGGGAACCCTACTACACTGTTGGTGAGAATGTAAATTGGTGCAGCCACTATGGAAAACAGTATCAAGGTTCTTTAAAAAGAAACTAAAAATAGAACTACCATATGATCCAGCAATCCCACTCCTAGGCATATATCTGGAAAAAATGAAAACTTTAATTCAAAAAGATACATGCACCACAATGTTCATAGCAGCAATCTTTACAATAGTCAAGACATGGAAGCAATCTAAGTGTGCATCAACAGATGAATGGATAAAGAAGATGTGGTACATATATACAATGGAATACTTCTCCATTATGAAAAGAATGAAATACTGCCATTTGCAGCAACATGGTTGGACCTAGAGATTATCATATTAAGTGAAATAAGTCATACAGAGAAAGACAAATATACGATATCACTTACATGTAGAATCTAAGAAATAATATACATGTATTTATTTACAGAAACAGAAACAGACTCAGACATAGAAAACAAACTTATGGTTACTGAAAGGGAAAGTGGTGGGTGGGCAAGGGATAAATAGGAGTTTGGGATTATACACAATATTATATATAAAATAATCAACAATTTACTGTATAGCACAGGGTACTGTATTCTATATTTTGTAATAACCTATAATGAAAAAGAATCTGAAAATACATATATAAGTAAATCACTTTTCTGTACACCTGAAACTAATACAACATTGTAAATCAAATATACGTTAACAACCAAAAATATCTTTTGGTAATTGGCTAAGATGACAGAGTAGAAAGATCCTGAGCTCACCTCCTCTCACAAACATACCAAGATCACAATTATCTGCAAAACAACCATCAATGAAAAAGAACAGAACCTACCAGAAAAGATCTTCTATAACTAAAGACATAAAGAACAAACCACAATGAGACAGGTAGGAGGAGCAGACTTGCGATATAATCAAGTCCCATAACCCTGGGTGGGTGACCCACAACCTGGAGAATTATTATATTGCAGTGATTCTCCAGAGCAGTGAGAGTTCTGAGTCCCATGTTGGGCTCCCCAGCCTGGGGGTCCTGAACCCAGAAGGTGATTCCCCAGAGTATTTGACCTTGATGACCAGTGGGGCTTAATTTCAGGAGCCCCAAAGGACTGGGGGAAATAAAACTTACTCTTAAAGGGCACACAAAAAAATCTCACACTCCAGAACCCAAGGTAAAAGTAGTAATTTGATAGGAGCCTAAGCCAGACATACCTCCTGGTCTTGGAGAGTCTCCCAGAGAAGTGGAGGGGGCAACTGTGGCTGACCCTGGGGACATAAACACTAGTGGCAATTACTTTTGGGAGCTTCTTCTGCTGCATGGACACTGGTACTGGCGGATGCCATTGTGGTTCTCCCTGTAGCTCATTAACACCAAGGCCTGGCCCCACCCAACAGCCTGTAGGCACCAATGCTGGACACCTCAGACTGGGCAAATAACTCAATGGGGACATAACCCCACCTATCAGAAGACAGGCTGCCTAATGTCTTCCTGAGCCCACAGCTACCTAGACTTGTCTCTTGACATGACCCTGCCTACCAGAGTGCCAGGACTGAACTTGACTCACTAGTGGGCAAGCAACAGATGCAAGAAAACCACAATCCAGCAGCATGTGGACTGAGCTTGCCCACAGTAGGACCAACCCTGCCCTATTACCAGCTGGGCTCCGGTCCTGCCCATTAGCAGGCCAACACAAGCTTTGGGACACAACATACCCCTCACCCAACTGTCAGGAACCTCCTCCTGCCCCCATTCGATCTGACACCAGCTCTGGGATCCTTGGGCTCTTTAGCCATCCTCCAGGTTCTGACTCTGTTTGCCAGTAGTCTGGTCCTAACTCCAGAACCCAGCTTCACTCACCAGTGGGCAGGCAACTGCCCTGGAGTTTTCTGGACCCTGACTCCACCAATCAGAGAGCCAGCACTAGCCCTGGGGTTCTGCAGTCAGCTGTCTCATGACCAGACCCTGCCAACCAGCAGCTGGCAACCTCTGCACAAGGCTGGGTCTGGCAACCAACTGGACTAGGGGCCAAACAAGCATACCAGATCACCCACATAGCCAGCCTGCCACAACATAAGGACACATGCAGCCCTCATAGGGGGAACCCCTAGGGCACATAGCTTGGGTGACGAGAGGGGAGTGTTCTAATGGGGTACATGGGACATCTCCTATAAAAGGCCACTTCTCCAAGGTCAGGAACTGTAACTAACATACCAGATACATAAAAGTGCAAACAGCAACTTTGGCAAAATGAGGGGTCAGAGGAACATGGTCCAGATGAAGGAAAAAGATAAAACCCCAGAAGAAGAACTAAGTGAAGAGGAGATAGGCAGTCTATCCAAAAAAGAGTTCAGAGTGAGGATCATAAAGATGATCAAAGAACTCGGGATAAGAATGGATGCACAAAGGAAGAAGCTAGAAGTTTTTAACAAAGAGTCAGAAAATATAAAGAACAACCAAACAGAGATGAACATACAATAACTGAAATGAAAAATACAGTAGAAGGAATCAGTAGTAGACTTGGTGATACAGAAGAATGGATCAGTGAGCTGCAAGACAGAGTAGAGGAAATTGCCACTGAACGGAAAAAAGAAAAAAGAATGAAAAGAAATGAGGACAGTTTAAGAGACCTTTGGGACAACACCAAGCATGCTAATATTATAGGGGTCCCAGAGGAGAAGAGAGAGATAAAGGGCCTGAGGACATATTTGAAGACATAATAGCTGAAAACTTCCTTATCCCATGGAAGGAAACAGTCACTCAAGTCCAGGAAATGCAGAATCCCATACAGGATTAACCCACAGAGGAATACACCATGACACATTGTAATCAAAATGACAAAAATGAAAGTTAAAGAGAGAATATTAACAGCAACAAGGGAAAAGCAACAAATAACACACAAGGGAACTCCCATAAGGCTATCAGCTGATTTTTCAGCAGAAACTCTGCAGGCCAGAAGGGAGTGGAATGATATACTTAAAGTGATGGAAGAGAAAAACCCACAACCAAGAATACTCTACCCAGGAAGACTCTTGTTCAGTTTTGATGGAGATATCAAAAGCTATGTAGTGTAGGGCATTCCCTAACTGCCCTCACAAATACTTGAAGCAGTGGAAGTGGGGGTTCACAGGTCATGGAGAATCAGTGAAACTTAGATTACTACTGTCAAAGCGGCCCTATTCATCCTCAAGACTAGTGATACTGAGACTGTGGCAATTCCACTATGTTAATCCTCACAACCAATTTTAAGGCACGTAAGATTATCCCCTTTCCAATAGCTGGGGAAACTGAGGCTCAGCCAAGTGAAGTAATACGGGTCCAATGTCATACACCTGGTAAATGCAGAACTGTGAGTAAACCCAGGTGTGTTAATTTCAAAAGCACTGTCGTTTCCACTCCACATTCTACCATGCCTTCTCTCTGCTAAGAAGAATCTGGGGCTGGAAGAGAGAGAACAAAATGAGACAAGAAATGAAGCCTGGGAGACACTTGTGACTTTTTTCTGCCCAGAATCCCTTCTTTTGAGGAAGGATCCTGGCCCAGTCCTTATAATTGGTGGAGAGTCAACAACGGATGTCCACTTTTCCGATCCCCCAGCGAGCAGCTAAGGCAAACTTAAATTTAGACTCTTTCTCCTGGGAATTTGAATCTTGAGTGGGCTCCCAGGGATTGAAGAAGCAGGGCAAAATTATCCTACAACAGCTTCCTAAAGAGACTTTCTGTGAATCCCTGAGATGTTCCTGACCTTCAGTTCCATGAACTACTCAAAATCCCAACAGAGCATAGTTGCCAATAGCTATTCTCCCTACTTCCTTAGAAATAAAACTTGCAGTTTACTGAGTGAATAAAAAAAAAAAAAGCTATATAGGGAAGCAAAAGCTAAAAGAATTTGGCACTACCAAACCAGCTTTACACAAATGCTAAAAGAACTTCTCTAGATAGAAAAGAAAAGGCCACAACAAGAAACAAGAAAATTACAAAATGGAAAATCTCACTGGTAAAAGCAAACATACAATAAAGGTAGGAAATCATCCACCCACAAAGCTAGTAGGGAGTTAAAAGACAAAAGTAGTAAAATCATTTTTGTCCACAATAAGCAGTTAAGGGGTACATAAAACAATTAGATGTAAAATATAATATTAAAAACAGCAATTGTGAGGAGAGGAGAGTACAAATGCAGGGTCACTAAAATGCATTTGAAATTAAGAGATCAGCAACTTAAAACAAGCATGTATAAATACAGACTCCTATATAAAAACCTCATGGTAAGCACAAAACAAAAATCTATAACAGCTATACACATAAAAAAGATAAAGGAATCCACACATAAAATTAAAGATATTCATCACATCACAAGAGAAGAGAACAAAAGAATAAAGGAGAAAAAGACCTACAAAAACCAAATCCAAAACAATGAACAAAATGGCAAGAGGAACATACATATTGATAATTACCTTAAATGTAAATGGACTAAATGCTCCAACCAAGAGACAGAGACTGGCTTAATGGATACGAAAATAAGACCTGTATATTTGCTGGCTACAAGAGACTCACTTCGGATCTAGAGACACCTACACACTGAAAGTGAGGGGATGGAAAAAGGTATTCCATGTGAATGGAAATCAAATGAAAGCTGGAGTAGCAATACTTATATCAGACAGAGTAGACTTTAAAGTAAAGATTGTCACAAGAGACAAAAAAGGACACTACATAATGATCAAGGAATCAATTCAAGAAGAAGATGTAACAATTGTAAATATATATACACCCAACACAGGAGCACCTCAATATATAAGGCAAATGTTAGAAGACATAAAAGGAGACATTGACAGTAACAATAATTGTGGGGGACTTTAACACCCCACTTACATCAATGGACAGATCATCCAGACAGAAAATCAGTAAGGAAACACTGACCTTAAATGACACATTAGATCAGATGAACTTAAGTGATACGTATAGAGCATTCCATCTGAAAGCAGCAGAATACACAGTCTTTTCAAGTGCACATGGAATATTGTCCAAAACAGATCACATGCTGGACAACAAAGAAAGCCTGAGTCAATTTAAGAAAACGGAAATCATATCAAGCATCTTTCCTGAACCATAATGGCTATGAGGCTGAGAAATCAACTACAAGAAAAAAACTGCAAAAAACACAAACACATGGAGGCTAAACAATATGCTACTGAACAACCAATGGATCACTGAAGAAATCAAGGAGTAAATTAAAAATTACCTACAGACAAATGAAAACAAAAAGACAACAATCCAAAACCTATCGGCTGCAGCAAAAGCAGTTCTAAGAGGGAAGTTTATAGTGGTATAAGCTTACCTTGGGAAACAAGAAAAATCTCAAGTAACCAACCTAACCTTACACCTAAAGGAATTCCATAAATAAGAACAAGCAAACCCAAAGTTTAGTAGAAAGAAAGCAATCATAAATGTCAGAACCCCAAAACTCCTACGGGGGAGGGACCTCAGAGGAGTCATACACTTTCCTTCAGGATCACAGGCTACTGGCAATTAAAAGATGTTAAACAAAGTTCATATTCTCCAGAGAACTTGTCCCTCGAAGTCCACAGGGTAAATTTCTCAGGAGTAAGAACTATCCATGAAGCTTCCTGGCTATTCCAGAATGAGACAGGAGGAGAGGAAAAGTCCTTTCCACAGGAAGGGAGAAACCCCAGAGCCTTTGAGCTAGGGGAATCTGAGTGTTCTTGGGTCTGATGCGCTCTTTGCAAAGATTGGGAGAACAAAGGTCAGAGAAATGGGGAAGCCAGGTCACACCTGCCAGGAGTGAGTGGACGGCAGCACTGGCCTTCAAATCCAGTTTTTTTTTAATCTGAAAATTTAGGGCCCATCCTGTTACTTCACCTTTGTCCTGGTACTAGAGAATTAGATGTCTGTGTAAGGGGAACTTGTCTCTGGGCTGAAGAGAGCCCAGAACTTAAATCGTGGTTCCTTGTAACTCCCTCTGTTTCTGCTGAGGAAAATTTCTCATTTTCCATTACTTATAAGAGATGGGTTCTAACACTTCACAGAATGCAATTATCTTGTTTAATTTATAAATTCTGGACCTACTTCCAACCGAATCCTGGACCCTGTCCCAGCTGACATTCCTGGCTGATAAGGGCTTTCCTCCAGTTCTTTTGGAAAGCCTGGGTCTCTCTCAGATGAGGCAGGTGTTCAACTGGGTTTAATGGGCCATATTGCCATGCAATTTCCCCAGAACATGTGCTAGGCCTCCCCCCAGCCTGACAGACCACTCAGGGGCCTGAGGATCAGCCTGCCCAACCTGGAATATCTTATGTAGTGTTGATCTGGGTAAAAATGGCCTTTGGAGAAGCAATTGCTTCTAAAATCATTCTCAGTATAGTGCCACTGATTTATCTTTTTTGAGGAGAGAAAGAAATGACCCTGGCCTGTGGCTTTGATTGGGATGTTGTAAGGAGATGGGAGCAGTGATTCTCAGCCTGGCTCTGCAGTAGAATCACCTGATGCCCCTCCACCCACATTGGCATCTAACTGATTTGAGGGCCCAGACATGGATATTTCTAAAAGTGCCACAAATGGCTTTAATAAACAGCTTGGATTGGGGACTCCTGAGCTGGAGGGAAAGGGAGAAAAAACATTGAGGTCAGTGGATGGGATTGGTTATGTTTGCCAAGTCAAGAAACTTTCTAGGGAGGAGCATGAATTGCCCATGGTTTTGCATATTTTTGGCAAATTAAAGCCAAGTTTCAGTTGAGCAAAGATCTGGGGGCCACCTAGTCTGTGCTGGTCTGGAAGGAAATGGGGATAGAAGGGGTAATCTCTCCCAGCCACTCACCCAGCTGTCATGGAGAGCAGGACAGGAGAAGGGCCAACTCCCAACTCATGACTCCTGTGAGAGAAGATGGCGGAGGCAGCACCCAGCTCCCAATATGGTCTCCTCCCACCAAATCCTCCTATACATGACTGTAAACCAAGTGTTGAGTGACTGTCTCCACTGAACAGCCTCTCCTTTGAAAATAGTAATTGATCACATAGTGTCTGGAAGCAAAGTTCCTGGGTTAACTGAAGCTCCAGTGCTTCCCAGCTGCGTGACCCAGGGCATATTATATGACCTCTCTGTGCTTCAATTTCCTCATCTGTAAAATGAGGATAATGAGAGCACATACCCCACAGGATTGGGAGGGTTAAATGAGTCAGTGCATGCATACAAAGTGCTTAGCACTGTGCCTGGTCTCTCACATACACTCATTTAACATTAGCTCTTGTTGTTAGGCCTACAGTATCAACACTCTTCCTGGTTGGAAGGGAGGGAAGTTTCTCTGCAAAACAACTGTGTTCTACTGGTGCATAAGCAGTCTTTTAATGCCAGGGTGGCACACCTACCACCTCTCTTTCCTGTACTCCCAACCACCTGCTCTCAGATGCACTTGCGTAACTGAGCAGGACCCTATGCAGCCTTCCCAGGGCAGAGGTCCACAGCCCCTTGCCCCACGTCCTCCACCTTCCTCTTGTTCATAGGAAAACTTTAGCCTCCTAGGCCTTCCTCGAGTTCCAAAAGACAAATTTAATCAGAGAAATGAAAAAATGAAGAAACAAAGGAAAAACTCAAGCAAGAAAAAGTAATAGAGACATAGCACTGGCTTCAACACCAGGATTGGTTGCAAGTAGGAAGCTTTTGCCACTACACTGGGACAATCGGACTGTGCTGGTGCCGCACCTGAAGCTGTAGCAGGCTCCGCGCTTAGGTGCTCAGGTGGTATGCATTTGAACTTGAGATGAATAACACATTTAGGGGAATTGTTGACATTTAGTAACTCCACAGCATATGGCCGCAGGAACTGCCCTAAATGCTGTGTGGAAGACAGGCTCTTGGTGCTCCAGCCAGGCGTCAGGGATGTGCCACTGAGGTGGGAGAGCCAACTTCAGGACACTGGTCCACAAGAGATCTCCCAGCTCCATGTAATATCAAACAGCAAAAATCTCCCAGAGATCTCCATCTCAACACCAAGACCCAGCTTCACTCAATGACCAGCAAGATACAGTGCTGGATACCCTATACCAAACAAGTAGCAAGACAGGAACACAGTCCCATCCATTAGCAGAGAGGCTGCCTAAAATCATAAGGCCACAGACACCCCAAAACACACCACTAGACGTGGACCTGCCCACAGAAAGGCAAGATCCAGCCTCATCCACCAGAACACAGGCACTAGTCCCCTCCACCAGGAAACCTACACAACCCACAGAAACAACCTAAACCACTGGGGACAGACACCAAAAACAACAGGAACTACGAACCTGCAGCCAGCAGAAAGGAGACCCCAAACACAGTAAGATAAGCAAAATGAGAAGACAGAAAAACACACAGCAGATGAAGGAGCAAGATAAAAACCCACCAGACCTAACAAATGAAGAGGAAATAGGCAGTCTATCTGAAAAAGAATTCAGAATAATGATAGTAAGGATGACCCAAAATCTTGGAAATAGAATAGACAAAATGCAAGAAACATTTAACAAGGACCTAGAAGAACTAAAGAGGAAACAAGCAATGATGAACAACACAATAAATGAAATGAAAAATACTCTAGAAGGGATCAATAGCAGAATAACTGAGGCAGAAGAACGGATAAGTGACCTGGAAGATAAAATAGTGGAAATAACTACTGCAGAGCAGAATAAAGAAAAAAGAATGAAAAGAACTGAGGACAATTTCAGAGACGTCTGGGACAACATTAAATGCACCAACATTCAAATTACAGGGGTCCAAGAAGAAGAAGAGAAAAAGAAAGGGACTGAGAAAATATTTGAAGAGATTATAGTTGAAAACTTCCCTAATATGGGAGAGGAAATAGTTAATCAAGTCCAGGAAGCACAGAGAGTCCCATACAGGATAAATCCAAGGAGAAACATGCCAAGACACATATTAATTAAACTGCCAAAAATTAAATACAAAGAAAACATATTAAAAGCAGTAAGAGAAAAACAACAAATAACACACAAGGGAATCCCCATAACGTTAACAGCTGATCTGTCAGCAGAAACTCCGCAAGCAAGAAGGGACTGGCAGGACATATATAACGTGATGAAGGAGAAAAACCTGCAATAAAGATGACTAGTCAGCGAGCATCTCATTCAGATTTGATGGAGAAATTAAAAGCTTTACAAACAAGCAAAAGCTGAGAGAGTTCAGCACCACCAAACCAGCTTTACAACAAATGCTAAAGGAACTTCTCTAAGCAAGAAACACAAGAGAAGGAAAAGACCTATAATAACAGACTCAAAACAATTAAGACAATGGGAATAGGAAAATACATATCGATAATTACCTTAAATGTAAAAGGATTAAATGCTCCCACCAAAAGACACAGACTGGATGAATGGATACAAAAACAAGACCCGTATATATGCTGTCTACAAGAGACCCACTTCAGGCCTAGGGACACATACAGACTGAAAGTGAGGGGATGGAAAAAGATATTCCATGCAAATGGAAATCAGAAGAAAGCTGGAGTAGCAATTCTCATATCAGACAAAAGAGACTTTAAAATAAAGATTATTAAAAGAGACAAAGAAGGAAACTACTTAATGATCAAGGGATCGATCCAAGAAGATATAACAATTGTAAATATTTATGCACCCAACATAGGAGCACCTCAATACATAAGGCAAATACTAACAGCCATAAAAGGGGAAATCGACGGTAACACATTCATAGTAGGGGACTTTAACACCCCACTGTCACCAATGGACAGATCATCCAAAATGAAAATAAATAAGAAAACACAAGCTTTAAATGCTACATTAAACAAGGTGGACTTAACTGATATTTATAGGACATTCCATCCAAAAACAACAGAATACACATTTTTCTCAAGTGCTCATGGAACATTCTCCAGGATAGATCATATCTTGGGTCACAAATCTAGCCTTGGTAAATTTAAGAAAATTGAAATCATATCAAGTATCTTTTCTGACCACAACACTATGAGACTAGATATCAAATACAGGAAAAGATCTGTAAAAAATACAAACACATGGAAGCTAAACAATACACTACTTAATAACGAAGTGATCACTGAAGAAATCAAAGAGGAAATCAAAATATACCTCGAAACAAATGACAATGGAGACACGACGACCCAAAACCTATGGGATGCAGCAAAAGCAGTTCTAAGAGGGAAGTTTATAGCAATACAATCCTACCTTAAGAAACAGGAAACATCTCAAATAAACAACCTAACCTTGCACCTAAAGCAATTAGAGAAAGAAGAACAAAAAAACCCCAAAGTGAGCAGAAGGAAAGAAATCATAAAGATCAGATCAGAAATAAATGAAGGAAACGATAGCAAAGATCAATAAAAGTAAAAGCTGGTTCTTTGAGAAGATAAACAAAATTGATAAACCATTAGCCAAACTCATCAAGAAAAAAAGGGAGAAGACTCAAATCAATAGAATTAGAAATGAAAAAGGAAAAGTAACAACTGACACTGCAGAAAGACAAAAGATCATGAGAGATTACTACAAGCAACTCTATGCCAATAAAATGGACAACCTAGAAGAAATGGACAAATTCTTAGAAATGCACAACCTGCTGAGACTGAACCAGGAAGAAATAGAAAATATGAACAGACCAATCACAAGCACTGAAATTGAAACTGTGATTAAAAATCTTCCAACAAACAAAAGCCCAAGACCAGATGGCTTCACAGGCAAATTCTATCAAACATTTAGAGAAGAGTTAACACCTATCCTTCTCAAACTCTTCCAAAATATAGCAGAGGGAAGAACACTCCTAAATGCATTCTACGAGGCCACTATCACCCTGACACCAAAACTAGACAAGGATATCACAAAGAAAGAAAACTACAGGCCAATATCACTGATGAACATAGATGCAAAAATCCTCAACAAAATACTAGCAAACAGAATCAAACAGCGCATTAAAAGAATCATACACCATGATCAAGTGGGGTTTATTCCAGGAATGCAAGAATTCTTCAATATACACACATCAATCAACGTGATACACCATATTAACAAACTGAAGGAGAAAAACCATATGATCATCTCAATAGATGCAGAGAAAGCTTTTGACAAAATTCGACACCCATTTATGATAAAAACCCTGCTGAAAGTAGGCATAGAGGGAACTTTCCTCAAGATAATAAAGGCTATATATGACAAACCCACAGCCAACATCATGCTTAATGGTGAAAAATTGAAAGCATTTCCACTAAGATCAGGAACAAGACAAGGTTGCCCACTCTCACCACTCTTATTCAACATAGTTTTGGAAGTTTTAGCCACAGCAATCAGAGAAGAAAAGGAAATAAAAGGAATCCAAATTGGAAAAGAAGAAGTAAAGCTGTTACTGTTTGCAGATGACAAGATACTATACATAGAGAATCCTAAAGATGCTACCAGAAAACTACTAGAGCTAATCAATGAATTTGGTAAAGTAGCAGGATACAAAATTAATGCACAGAAATCTCTGGCATTCTTATACACTAATGATTAAATATCTGAAAATGAAATTAAGAAAACACTCCCATTTACCGCTGCAAGAAAAATAATAAAATATCTAGGAATAAACCTACCTAAGGAGACAAAAGACATGTATGCAGAAAATTATGACACTGCTGAAAGAAATTAAGGATGATACAAATAGATGGAGAGATATACCATGTTCTTGAATTGGAAGAATCAACATTGTGAAAATGACTCCATTACCCAAAGCAATCTACAGATTCAATGCAATCCCTATCAAACTACCACTGGCATTTTTCACAGAACTAGAACAAAAAATTTCACAATTTGTATGGAAACACAAAAGACCCCGAATAGCCAAAGCAATCTTCAGAACGAAAAATGGGGCTGGAAGAATCAGGCTCCCTGACTTCAGACTATACTACAAAGCTACAGGAATCAAGACAGTATGGTACTGACACACAAACATAGAAATATAGATCAATGGAACAGGATAGAAAGCCCAGAGATAAACCCACACACATATGGTCACATTATCTTTGATAAAGGAGGCAAGAATATACAGTGGAGAAAAGACAGCCTCTTCAATAAGTGGTGCTGGGAAAACTGGACAGGTCCATGTAAAAGTATGAAATTAGAACACTCCCTAACACCATATACAAAACTAAACTCAAAATGGATTAAAGACCTAAATGTAAGGCCAGACACTATCAAACTCTTAGAGGAAAACATAGGTAGAACAGTCTATGGCATAAATCACAGCAAGATTCCTTTTGACCCACCTCTTAGAGAAATGGAAATAAAAACAAAAATAAACAAATGGGACCTAATGAAACTTCAAAGCTTTTGCACAGCAAAGGAAACCATAAACAAGATGAAAAGACAACCTTCAGAATGGGAGAAAATATTTGCAAATGAATCAATGGACAAAGGATTAATCGTCAAGATTTACAAGCAGCTCATGCAGCTCAATAACAAAAAAACAAACAGCTCAATCCAAAAATGGGCCGAAGACCTAAACAGACATTTCTCCAAAGAATATATACAGATTGCCAACAAACACATGAAAGAATGCTCAGCATCATTAATCATTAGAGAAATGGAAATCAAAACTACAATGAGATATCTCACACCTGTCAGAATGGCCATCATCAAAAAATCTAGAAAAAATAAATGCTGGAGAGGGTGTGGAGATAAGGGAACCAACCCTCTCGCTCTGTTGGTGAGAATGTAAATTGATACAGCCACTATGGATAACAGTATAGAGATTCCTTAAAAAACTACCAGTAGAACTACCATACAACCCAGCAATCCCACTCCTGGGCATATACCCTGAGAAAACCATAATTCAAAAAGAGTCACTGCCCTGGTGGTGCAGTGGTTGAGAGTCCACCTGCTGATGCAGGGGACACAGGTTCGTGCCCCGGTCTGGGTAGACCCCACGTGCCACAGAGTGGCTGGGTCCATTAGCCATGGCCGCTGAGCCTGCGTGTCCGGAGCCTGTGCTCCGCAATGGGAGGGGCCACGGCAGTGAGAGGCCCACGTACAGCAAAAAATTAAATTAAATTAAATTAAAAAGTCATGTACCAAAATGTTCATTGCAGCTCTATTTACAATAGCCAGGACATGGAAGCCACCTAAGTGTCCATCAACAGATGAATGGATAAAGAAGATGTGGCACATATATACAATGGAATATTACTCAGCCATAAAAAGAAACGAAACTGAGTTATTTGTAGTGAGGTGGATGGACCTAGAGTCTGCCATACAGAGTGAAGTAAGTCAGAAAGAGAAAAACACATACCATATGTTAACACATATATATGGAATGTAAGAGAAAATAAAAATAAAAAGTCATGAAAAACCTAGGGGTAAGGCGGGAATAAAGACACAGACCTAGTAGAGCATGGACTTGAGGATATGGGGAGGTGGAAGGGTAAGCTGGGACAAAGTGAGAGAGTGGCATGGGCATATATACACTACCAAAGTAAAATAGATAGCAAGTGAGAAGTAGCCACATAGCACAGGGAGATCAGCTCAGTGGTTTGTGACCACCTAGAGGGGTGGGATAGGGAGGGTGGGAGGGAGGGAGACGCAAGAGTGAAGAGATATGGGAACATATGTATATGTATAACTGATTTACTTTGTTATAAAGCAGAAACTAACACACCATTGTAAAGCAACTATAGTCCAATAAAGATGTTTAAAATAAAGAAAAAAAATAATAATTTAGCTATTAAACAAAGTCAAGGAACTTTAGTTCCTCCCAAGGGCTATATAAATTATTCCTTTTTTTATGTATAGCTTTTGTTAAAAATTTTATTTTATTTTTTTAATACAGCCGGTTCTTATTAGTTATCTATTTCATACATATCAGTGCATATATGTCAATTCCAATCTCCCAATTCATAACACCCCCACCCCCACCCCACTTTTCCCTCTTGGTGTCCATACATATGTTCTCTACATCTGTGTCTCTACTTCTGCTTTGCAAACCAGTTCATCTGTACCATTTATCTAGATTCCACATATATGCGTTAATATACGATATTTGTTTTTCTTGTTCTTACTTACTTCACTCTGTATGACAGTCTCTAGGTCCATCCACATCTATACAAATGACCCAATATCTTTCCTTTTTATGGCTCAGTAATATTCCTTTGTATATATGTACTACATCTTCTTTATCCATTTGTCTGTCGATAGGCATTTAGGTTGCTTCCATGTCCTGACTATTGTAAATACTGCTGCCATGAACATTGTGGTGCATGTGTCTTTTTGAATTATGGTTTTCTCATAGTATATGCCCAGTAGTGGGATTGCTGGGTCATATGGTAATTCTATTTTTAGTTTTTTAAGGAACCTCCATACTGTTCTCCATAATGGCTGTATCAATTTCCATTCCCACCAACAGTGCAAGAGGGTTCCCTTTTCTCCATACTCTCTCCAGCATTTACAGTTTGTAGATTTTCTTATGATGATGCCCATTCTGATCAGTGTGAGGTGATACCTAATTGTAGTTTTTATTTCTCTAATAATTAGTGATGTTGAGCATTTTTTATGTGCCTCTTGGCCATCTGTATGTCTTCTTTGGATAAATGTCTATTTATGTCTTCTGTTTATTTTTTTGATTGGGTTTTTTTCTTTTTTAATATTGAGCTGCATGAGCTGTTTATATATTTTGGAGATTACTCGTTTGTCCGTTGGTTCATTGGTAAATATTTTCTCCCATTCTGAGGGTTGTCTTTTCATCTTGTTTATAGTTTCCTTTGCTGTGCAAAAGCTTTGAAGTTTCATTAGGTCCCATTTATTTATTTTTGTTTTTATTTCCATTACTCTAGAAGGTGGGTCAGAAAAGATCTTGCTGTGATTTATGTCAAAGAGTGTTCTTCCTATGTTTTCCTCTAAGAGTTTGATAGTGTCTGGCCTTACATTTAGGTCTTTAATCCATTTTGAGTTTATTTTTGTGTATGGTGTTAGGAAGTGTTCTAGTTTCATTCTTTTACTTGTAGCTGTCCAGTTTTCCCAGCACCACTTATTGAAGAGGCCGTGTTTTCTCCATTGCATACCCTTGCCTCCTTTGACATAGATTAGGTGACCACATGTGTGTGGGTTTATCCCTGGCCTTTCTATCGTGTTCCATTGATCTATATTTCTGTTTTTATGCCAGTACCAGATTGTCTTGATTACTGTAGCTTTGTAGTATAGTCTGAAGTCAGGGAGTCTGATTCCTCCAGCTCTGTTTTTTCCCTCAAGAATCCTTATGGTAGTCAGGGTCTTTTGTGTCTCCATACAAATTTTAAGATGTTTTTTGTTCTACTTCTGTAAAAAATGCCATTGGTAATTTGATAGGGCTTCATTGAATCTGTAGATTGATTTGGTTAGTATATTCATTTTCACAACATTGATTCTTCCAGTCCAAAAACATGGTATATCTCTCCATCTGTTTGTGTCATCTTTGATTTATTTCATCAGTGTCTTATAGTTTTCTGAGTACAGGTCTTTTACCTCCTTAGGTAGGTTTATTCCTGGGTATTTTATTCTTTTTGTTGCAATGGGATTGTTTCCTTAATTTCTCTTTCTGATCTTTCATTGTTAGTGTATAGGAATGCAAGAGATTTCTGTGCATTAATTTTATATCCTGCAACTTTACCAAATTCATCCATTAGCTCTGGTAGTTTTCTGGTGGCATCTTTAGGATTATCTATGTATAGTATCATGTCACCTGCAAACAATGACAGTTTTACTACTTCTTTTCTGATTTGGATTCCTTTTATCTCTTTTTCTTCTCTGATTGTGATGGCTAGGACTTCCAAAACTATGTTGGATAATAGTGGCAAGAGTGGACGTCTTTGTCTTGTTCCTGATCTTAGAGGAAATGCTTTCAATTTTTTCACCATTGAGAATGGTGTTTGCTGTGGGTTTGTCGTATATGGCTCTTATTATGTTGAGGTTGGTTCCCTCTATGTCCACTTTCCAGAAAGTTTTTATCATAAATCGGTGTTGAATTTTGTCAAAAGCTTGTTCTGCATCTACTGAGATGATCATATGGTTTTTATTCTTCAATTTGTTAATATGGTGTATCACATTGATTGATTTGCGTATATTGAAGAACCCTTGCATCCCTGGGATAAATCCCACTTGATCATGGTGTATAATCCTTTTAATGTGTTGCTGGATTCTGTTTGATAGTGTTTTGTTGAGGATTTTTGTATCTATATTCATCAATGATATTGGTCTGTAATCTTTTTTTGTAGTATCTTGTCTGGTTTTCGTGTAATGGTGATGGTGGCCTCGTAGAACGAGTTTTGGAGTGTTCCTTCCTCTGCAGTTTTTTGGAAAAGTTTGAGAAGGATGGGTGTTAGTTCTTCTCTAAATGTTTGATAGAATTCACCTGTGAAACCATCTGTTCCTGGCCTTCTGTTTGTTAGAATATTTTTTAATCACAGTTTCAATTTAATCACTTGGGATTGGTCTGTTCCTATTTTCTATTTCTTCCTGGTTCAATCTTGGAAGGCTATATCTTTCTATAGTTTGTCCATTTCTTCCAGGTTGTCCATTTGATTGGCATAGAGT
Source organism: Phocoena sinus (assembly GCF_008692025.1). Taxonomy (NCBI): domain Eukaryota; kingdom Metazoa; phylum Chordata; class Mammalia; order Artiodactyla; family Phocoenidae; genus Phocoena; species Phocoena sinus. The sequence continues at coordinate 71,009,619 of NC_045766.1, read as the reverse complement.
TGCTTGTTGTAGTCTTTTAGGATGCTTTGTATTTCTGCGGTGTCTGTTGTAACTTCTCCTTTTTCATTTCTAATTTTATTGATTTGAGTCCTCGGTTCTTTTTCTTGATGAGTCTGGGTAAACGCTTATCAATTTTAACTTCTCAAAGAACCAGCTTTTAGTTTTATTGATCTTTGCTATTATTTTCTTTGTTTCCATTTCATTTATCTCTGCTCTGACCTTTATGATTTCTTTCCTTCTACTAACTTTGGGTTTTGTTTGTTCTTCTTTCTCTAGTCCCTTTAGGTGTAATGTTAGATTGTTTATTTTGAGATTTTTCTTGTTTCTTGAGGTAGGACTGTATTGCTATAAACTTCCTTCTTAGAACTGCTTTTGCTACATCCCAAAAGTTTTGGATCGTCTTGTTTTTGTTGTCATTTGTCTCTAGGTATATTTTGATTTCCTCTTTGATTTCTTCAGTGATCTGTTGGTTATTTAGTAATGTAAGGTTTAGCCTCCATGTATTTGTGTTTTTATGTTTTTTTCCTGTAATTTATTTCTAATCTCATAGCATCATGGTCAGAAATGATGCTTGAAATGATTTCAATTTTCTTAAATTTACTGAGACTTGATTTGTGACCCAAGGTGTGATCTACCCTGGAGAATATTCTTTGTGCTCTTGAGAAGTGTAATCTGCTGTTTTTGGATGGTATGTTGTATAAATATCAATTAAATCTATCTGGTCTATTGTGTCCTTTAAAGCTTGTGTTTCCTTATTAATTTTCTGCCTGCTTGATCTTTCCATTGGTTTAAGTGAGGTGTTAAAGTCCCCCACTATTATTGTGTTACTGTTGATTTCCTCTTTTATAGCTGTTAGCATTTGCTTTATATATTGAGGTGCTCCTACGTTGGGTGTGTATATATTTATAATTTTTATATCTTCTTCTCAGACTGATCAATTGATCATTATGTAGTGTCCTTCTCTGTCTCTTGTAACATTCTTTATTTTAAAGTCTATTTTATCTAATATGAGTATTGTTACTCCAGGTTTCTTTTGATTTCAGTTTGTGTGGAAAATTCTTTTCCAGCCCCTCACTTTCAGTCTGTATGTGTCCCTCGGTGTGAAGTGGGTGTCTGGTAGACCACATGTATATGGGTCTTGTTTTTGTATCCATTCAGTGAGCCTGTGTCTTTTGATTGGAGCATTTAATCCATTCCCATTTAAGGTAATTATCAATATGTTTGTTCCTATTACCATTTTCTTAACTGTTTTGGGTTTGTTTTTGTAGGTCCTTTTCTTCTCTTGTGTTTCCCACTTAGAGAAGTTCCTTTAGCATTTGTTGTAGAGCTGGTTTGGTGCTTCTGAATTCTCTTAGCTTTTACTTGTTTGTAAAGCTTTTGATTTCTCTGTCGACTCTGAATGAGAACCTTGCTGGGTAGAGTAATCTTGGTTGTAGGTTCTTCCATTTCATCACTTTAAATATATCGTGCCACTCCCTTCTGGCTTGTAGAGTTTCTTCTGAGAAATCAGCTGTTAACCTTACGGGAGTTCCCTTGTATGTTGTCATTTTTCCCTTGTTGCTTTCAATAATTTTTCTTTGTCTTTAATTTTTGTCAATTTGATTACTCTGTGTCTTGGCATGTTTCTCCTTGGGTTTATCCTGCCTGGAACTCTCTGCACTTCCTGGACTTGGGTGGCTGTTTCCCTTCCCATGTTAGGGAAGTTTTTGACTATAATCTCTTTAAATATTTTCTTGGGTCCTTTCTCTCTCTCTTCACCTTCTGGAACCCTTATAATGTGAATGTTGGTGCATTTAACATTGTCCCAGAGGTCTCTTAGGCTGTCTTCATTTCTTTTCATTCTTTTGTCTTTATCCTGTTCTTTATGACAGCAGTGAATTCCACCATTCTGTCTTCCATATCACTTATCTGTTCTTCTGCCTCAGTTATTCTGCTATTGTTTCCTTCTAGTGTATTTTTCACTTCAGTTATTGTATTGTTGATCTCTATTTGTTTGTTCTTTAATTCTTCTAGGTCTTTGTTAAACATTTCTTGCATCTTCTCAGTCTTTACCTCCATTCTTTTTCCGAGGTCCTGGATCATCTTCACTATCATTATTATGAATTATTTTTCTGGAAGTTGACTGTCTCCACTTCATGTAGTTGTTTTTCTGGGGTTTTATCTTATTCCTTCATTCCTTCATCATAGTCCTCTGCCTTTTCATTTCCTCTGTCTTTCTGTGAATGTGGTTTTCATTCCACAGGCTGCAGGATTTTTGTTTTTCTTGCTTCTGCTGTCTGCCCTCTGGTGGATGAGGCTACATTTCAAAAAAAATTTATTTATTTTATGTAATTTAAAAAATTTTGGCTGTGTTGGGTCTTTGTTGCTGCATGTGGTCTTTCTCTAGCTGTGGTGAGCAGGGGCTACTCTTTGTTGTGGTTCATGGGCTTCTCATTGTGGTGGCTTCTCTTGTGGAGTATGGGCTCTAGGTGCGTGGGCTTCAGTAGTTGTGTCACATGGGCTCAGTATGGCTCGCAGGCTCTAGAGTGCATGCTCAGTAGTTGTGGCGCACAGGCTTAGTTGCTCAGTGTCATGTGGGATCTTCCTGGACCAGGGCTCAAACCCATGTCCCTGTATTGGCAAGTGGATTCTTAACCACTGTGCCACCATGGAATTCCATGGGCTCCCACTTTTAAGGAAGGGTTCTATTAGCAGAAGAAAAGAGAAAGAGAAAGGGCTCAGGGCAAACAAAAATTGTAGCTGGCACTGTCTTCTCCACAGCTAAATAGAACAGAATTGTTACTATACCCAGACGTCTCCTTACATTTCCCCACCACCTTGACTCAGGCCTTCCTTCAGACTGTGCTGAAACAAAAATCAACATAAAGTATGATGGCTATGATCAAACCTTATTGCAACCCACAAGGGCAAGCTCAGTAAGTTCCAGGAAGTAGAACTACTATAGACTTTCTTTGATCTCAATGCAATACAAATAAAAATGGATAAAACTAGAAGCAAAAGTCCCTATTATTTAAATTTTAAAAAATAAAACCAAATTTTGTTCTTCTGGGTCCTGGTCTAGCATGTAAGAACTTGGAACTTGCCAATTGATCCTAATAACAAGTAAAAATCTGAACAAACTGAAAAATCAACAACTCTTCTTAGATCAGTCAGAGAAAGGAGATCACAGGGCAAACCACTGCCCCCAAAACTGAAGAGACAGAGAATCACAACTTAGTAGAGCAGAACACTCCATGGGAACCAGTACCAAGTTAGGAAAACCTGAATTGTAATCAACGATTGCTGAAGGCTTAAGTGTGGACAACTCTGTGAGTTAGAAACTTCCACTCTGTGAAAGATACAAGAGAATGAGAAGACAACACATAGACTGGGAAAAATATTTGCAAAAATTATATCTCATAAAGGACTGCTATCCAAAGTATGCAAAGAACTCTTAAAACTCAATGATAAGGAAACAAACAACTTGATTAAAAAGTGGGCAAAAGACCTAAACAGACACCTCACCAAAAAAAAAAAAAAAAAGATATACAGATGGTAAATAAGCATATGAAAAAATGTTCCACACCATATACCATTAGGGAAAAGCAAACTGAAACAACAATGAGATACCACTACATACCAGTTAGAATGGCCAAACTCCAGAACACTGACAACACCACATGCTGGTGAGGATGTGGTGTAACAGGAGCTCTCATTCATTGCTGGTGGGAATGGAAAATGGTACAGCCACCTTGGAAGACAGTTTGGGGGTTTCTTACCAGGCTAATACACTCTTGTCAGCATGACACTACTTGCTACTTACCCACATAAGTTGAAAGCAGATGTCTACTGTTAAGGACTGAATATTTGTGTCCTTTAAAAATTCATGTATTGAAGCCCTAATCCCCAATGTGACAGTATTTTGAGATGGGACTTTTGGGAGGTGATTAGTTTTAGAGGTGGTCATGATGGTGGGGTCCTCATGATGGGATTAGTGTCTTTTTAAGAAGAGACCAGATCTCCACTGGTGAGGATTCAGGAAGAAGGCAGCTGTTTACAAGCCAGGAAGGGGGCTCTCACCAGAACCTGACCATGCTAGCACCCTGATCATGGAATTCCAGCCTCCAGAACTGTGAGAAATCAATGTCTGTTTTTTAAACCACCCAGTCTATGGTATCTTGTTACAGCAGCCCTAGCTGACTAAGATGTCCACATGAAGATCTACAAACAAGAGTTTATAGCAGTTTTATTCATAATTGCTAAAACGTGGAAACAACAAAGATGTCCTCCAGTAGGTGAATGGATAAATAAACTGTGGTACATCCACACAATAGGATATTATTCAGTGCTAAAAAGAAATGAGATATCAAGTCACTAAAAGACACATAAATCTTAAATGCATCTCACTAAGTGAAAGAAGTCAACCTGTAAAGGCTACACAACCAAATGATTCTAACTATATGACATTCTGGAAAGAGCAAAACTATGGAGATAGTAAAAAGATTAGTGGTTAATCAGGTTGGCCAATAGTTCATCTTTTTTTTGCCTTAAAGAAGCAGTTCTCAGATTTATTAATTTTTATTATTTTTCTAATCTAAAGATTAGAAAATCTTTAATGTATTTAGTTATTAACTTATTTCTTGATAACAGGGTAATATTCTCAGATACAGAGCAAACTAAGAGGGTTGTATGATGTTACTTTGTTCCACTCTATGCAAATCATTTTGAAAATCTGGATGAAATAGATTATTTTATAAGAGAGTAGATATTGCCCAAACTTACCCCCAAACAGAACATGTAAATGGAAAAATTAATAAAGAACAGAGAGAAAATATTGTCAAACAGCTACTAAAAATATCAGGAGACTCAGATGGTTTCACAGAATTCCATGAAAATCTAAAAGGATAGATAGCAGTAATGCTACTTGTTATTCCAGAGCACAGGGAAATTCTTTTTATGACACATAACACTGATACCAAAACCCAAAAAAGCACACACAAAAAAGAAAACTGCAAACCCGTTTCACTTTTGATTATCAATGCATAGAAATCCAAAATGAAGTATTAGCCAAAAGAATACACCAGCAAGGGCTTCCCTGGTGGCGCAGTGGTTGAGAGTCTGCCTGCCGATGCAGGGGACATGGGTTCGTGCCCCGGTCCGGCAAGATCCCACATGCCGCGGAGCGGCTGGGCCCGTGAGCCATGGCCGCTGAGCCTGCGTGTCCGGAGCCTGTGCTCCGCAATGGGAGAGGCCACAACAGTGAGAGGCCCGAGTACCACACACACACAAAAAAAATACACCAGCAAGTTAAAGGCATTTCAAATAAGTGATACAAATATGGATTATTTAATAAATAGAATTGGTACAATCATTAGTTGTCTGGAAAAAATTAACTTGGATCTATACTTCCTGTTTTGCATCAAAATAAATTTCCAAAAGGATCAAATGTTTAAATATAAAAATATTATAGGAGACCATGAGAGATTTTTTGTTTTTCATTTTTCAGAGTAGGGAAGTTCTTTCTCACTATAACTGCAAACCCAGAATCCATAAGAAACACATAAATTTAGGTACGTAATTTTTTTAAAAAGCTCAGTATGGAAAGAAACATCATAAAGTCTGGATATAAATTAGGAAAATTACAAATTATATCATAAATAAAAGCCTCTTAATATTTAAGAACCCCTGCAAAGCCATAAGAAAATGACCTACAGCCCAATAGAAAAATGGGCAAATGATGCGAATAGAAAATGCACAGAAAATACAAATAATTTTTAAATAAATGAAAAGATATTCAACTTCATTTATAAAAATGAAATGCAAATTAAATTACAATGATCTACAACCACTGCCTGTCAGACTGGCAAAGATAATAAAGCTGGAAAACGTGGTGAAGTAGTGAGGGTGGGAAGAAACAAGCTCTGTCACACTCTTATTAATGGGGGTGTAAGTGGGTACAACTTTTCTGAAGAACACTAGCAACATCCTGCAAAAAGTTACACAACCCTTTGATCCAGCAAATCTACCTTTATGAACTTATCTTACAGATATACCTGCACATGTACAAGATGACTCATGTTTAAGAGCATTAATTGCAACCTTTTGTCATTGTAAATGATTGTAAGTAACCTAAATAACTATCAGTAGGGATTGGTTTAATAAGTTGTGGAACATCCACATGAGGAGTATTATCAGTTGTTAAAAAGGCACAAAGGAAGAGTATATGGGAACTCTGTACCCTTTTCAACCTTTCTGTAAATCTAAAAATCTTCTAAAAGAAAAACAGTAACAAAGAAAACTCCACAACTTGTGGACCAGCCATGCCTGGGACTATGTTATAAAAGAATTAAAAGAACTATTATTATCCTCAAGGAATTTGAAATGTATATGAATAAAGCCCAATTCAATTAAAAAGGCCGATGGATAGATAGTACAGTTCTCTATAAGAAAGAGAGACTGACAGACAGACAGACATGAGGCAGCTTAGCATATCTGATATGAAACAGTCTCCAATAAATGAAGTGAAAAAAACAGCATTCAGAACAATGTCTATGGTATTCTATGTTGCTACATTATTTGCAAAAAAAAAAGGAAAATCCATATATCAGCTTATAAATGCACAGAGTATCTCTAAGATGGTATTTAAGTGACTGTTAGGACTGATTGCCTCTGGGGAGGGAAACTAGTTAACAGGATGCAAAGACGACTATTTTGGTTTATTCCAAATCATTCTAAATGTATGTTTTGTATTTTATACCTTGTCACGGGTTAATTACCCAGAATTTTTAAAAAACAAATTAAATAATGCATTTCATGGAGGGAAGAGCTTACTTTTAACTGGGATTTTCAGGGAATGCTTCCTGGGGGAAGAGGTATCAGCTAGGTCTTGAAGAGTGGTGATAATGGGCCAGAACGTCCTGGGCAAGGGGACTGCACAAGTAAAACATAGAAGTGGGAAGCTGGAGGAGGGAACTGGAGAGGGTCACACAATAGTTTTACTGAAATGTAATCTTTAGTAAAGTGACAGCTAAGGAGATATTTCTATAAGGGTATGTTATGCAGTATAATAGGGTACAGTGAGTAAAAATCAGGTCAAACACTATAACATTTACCAGCTCTGAGACCTCTGGAGTTACTTACCTTCTGTAAAATGGACATAATGATAGAGACTCTTAGGGTTTTATGAAGACTCGTTAGGTAAGGTAGGTAGAGGACTCAGGCCAGACATGGCAGCAAGAAGTGTTCAGTTAAGTGTCAGCTCTCATATGACCAGAGGGCTCCTAATGCCAGATTTATTCTGTGGGCAATGAGAAGTCAGTGCAGGTTTTGGTCAGTGGAGTGATGTTATCAGAGCTGAAATTTAGGAAAAGTCACCTGGTCACCTGTGCAGGGTGAGTTGCAAGGGCATGAGATGGGAGTCAAAGAGACCAGGGAGGAGGCTGCTGACATAGTCTAGATGAGAGAAGAGGAAGATCTGAGCCAGGTAGGTTCCATGATTAGGAAAAGATAGACAACTTGATAACAATAGAATATGAAGAGAGAAGAAGGTGTATTGAAGAAAATTTGGGGCTTTAAATTTAAGTAACTCAGAGGTTGGTGGCACCTCTAAAGAAACAGAGATCCTGAAGAAATGAGAAGGACTGGTAGAAAAGATGACTATTTGGATGTGTTTAGTGTGTGAAGGAATCCAGGTAGATTTAATCAGTATGAAGTTGGAGATGTGGGAAACTCCAGGAAAATGCTGAGATAAGAGATAATACTGGGAGTGATATTAAATAGGATGTTTAGTTGCAAGAGGGAGAAGTTCAGCTTGAATTAGTTTAGGCAAAAAGTCTATGCGTGGATCTGGGAAGTCTAAGGAATGCAAGCATGGCTGGATCTAGGGGCTCAAACAGTGTCCTCAGGCCTCAGGCACTTATCTCTCTGACCTCATATGCTTGGCTTTATTTTCTTACAGCCTCTCTGCATGAAGCAGCAAGATAACCACTGGAAACTCTATCAACTCCAATAGAAAGTTCTTTTTTTTCCCTTTAATTGTAAATTTTGCAGAAAAGTTCTGGAGAAGGTTATATTTGGCTTGAATTAGATCACTCCTACTAGAGAAAAGTCAGAAGAATCAGCAAAGAGTGGTGTCAAGGGAACACCCAAGGAGGAGTAATCATTGATGTCAAGCGCTGAGAGAAAAACTTGTAAAAAAATAAAGTTTATTTTATACATATATAATATATAAAATATATATATATATTGAACAGAGAAAACATTTCTCCAAAGAAAAAGATTATGAAATATACACACATTGATCAATCTGAATATATTAGCTAACTACCTATTGAAGTGTAAGAAATTACCACAAGACTTAGGGGGTTAAAATAACAATATTTATGGAGGTCAGCCAAGATGGTGGAGTAGGAAAACACTGAGCTAACCTCCTCTCATGAGCACACCAAAATCACAACTATCTACAGAACAACCATTGTTGTAAAAGAGCAGAACCTACCAGATAAGGTCTTCTACAACTAAAGACATAAAGAAGGAACCACAATGAGGCAGTTAGGAGGGGCAGACTCGCAATATAATCAAATCCCATACATGCGAGTGGGCAACTGACAAACCAGAAAATAAATATATTGCAGAGGTTCTCCCACAGAAATGAGAGTTCTGAGCCCAACATTGGGCTCCCCAGCCTCCAGACAAGCCTCCAAAGCAGTTGGATTTGAAGGCCAGCAAGGTTTAATTTCAGGAGCCCCACACAACTGAGGGAAATAGAGACTTCACTCTTAAAGGGTACACACAAAATCTCACATGCTCTAGCACCCAGGACAAAAAAGGTAATTTGATAGGAGCCTGGGCCAGACCTACCTGCTGGTCTTGGAGAATCTCCTGGAGAGGTTGGGGGTGGCTGTGGCTCACCCTGGGGACGTAGACATTGGCCCAACCATACATGGGAGTTCCTTCTACCGCACGGACACTGCTTCTAGTGGCCGCCATCTTGGGATCCTCCCTCTGCTTCATTAGTGCCAAGACTTGGCCCCACCCAATAGCCTGTAGGCACCAGTGCTGGGATACATCAGGCCAAACAACTAACTGAGGGGAACACAGCCCCATCTATCAGCAGAGAGGCTGCTTTAAAACTTTCTGAGCCCACAGCTACCTATAAACATGCCTCTAGACACAGCCTTGCCAACCAGAGGGCCAAGACTCAGCTCCATCTTCCAGTGTACAGGCATTGGCCTTGCCCTCCAGGAAGCCTTCACTGGCCTCTAGGCCAGCCTCACCCACCAGGGGACAGACACCAGATGCAAGAAAACCATAATCTCACAACCTGTGGACACAGGCCAGATCCTACCCTGGGACCAGCTGGGCCAAAGCCCTGTCCACTAGCAGACCAACAAAAGCTTCAGGACACTCTGTACCCCGTACCCAACTGTGTAGAGAACTGGTATCCCTGTCCCTCACCAGTGATCTGACACTAGCTCTGGGATCCCTGGGCCCTGCAGCAAGAATTTGGGGCTCAGCTCTGCCTGCCAATAGTCTGGCAATAATCCCAGGACCTGGCTTCACCCACCAGTGGGTGAGCAACAGCCCCAGAGTCTTCTGGCCCCTCACTCTGCCCACCAGTGAGGCAGCACTAGCCCAGGTCACCCTAGGGCTTTGCAGCCAACTGCTTCATGGCCAGCTCCCATCTTCACAAGGCAAGGCCTGGCAACCAACTGGGCTAGAGGCCAAACAAGCCTACTAGACCACCCACATAGTCAGTCCACCACAAAAGAAGGACATATGCAGCCTTCATGTGGGAACCCCTAGAGCATATAGCTTGGGTGACAAGAGGGGAGTGCACTACTGGGGCACATAGGATATCTCCTATAGCAGGCTATTTCTGCAGGGTTAAGAAATGTAAATAAATTATCACATATATAAAAATACAAATAGCAACATAGACAAAATGAGGTGGCAGAGGAACATGTTCCAGATGAAGGAAAAAGATAAAACCCCAGAAGAAAAACTAAGTGAAGTGGAGATAGGCATTCTACTGAGAAAGAGTTTAGAGTAATGATCATAAAGATGATCAAAGAACTCTGGAGAAGAAGGGATGCACAGAGTGAGAGGCTAGAAGTTTTTAATAAATAGTTAGAAAATATACAGAACTACCAAACAGAGATGCGGAATACAATAACTGAAATGAAAAGTACACTAGAAGGAATCAATAATAGACTAAATGATACAGAGGAATGGATCAGTGAGCTGGAAGACAGAATAGTAGAAATCACTGATGCTGAACACAAAAAAGAAAAAAGAAAGAAAAGAAATGAAGATGGTTTAAGAAACTTCTGGGACAAGATCAAGTGCACTAATATTCATATTATAGGGGTCCCAGAAGGAGAAGAGAGAAAGGGTCTGAGAACATATTTGAAGACATAATAGCTGGAAACTTCCCTAACCTGGGAAAGGAAATAGTCACTCAAGTCCAGGAAGCTCAGAGAGTCCCATACAGGATTAAGCCAGAGAGGAACACACCAAGACACACTGTAATCAAAATGACAAATATTGGGCTTCCCTGGTGGCGCAGTGGTTGAGAGTCCACCTGCCAATGCAGGGGACACGGGTTTGTGTCCCGGTCCAGGAGGATCCCACATGCTGCGGAGCGGCTGGGCCCATGAGCCATGGCCGCTGGGCCTGCATGTCTGGAGCCTGTGCTCTGCAACGGGAGGGGCCACAACAGTGAGAGGCCTGTGTACTGCAAAAAAAAAAAAAAAAAAAAAAAAGTGGAAAAAAAAAGACAAATATTAAAGATAAAGAGAGAATATTAAAAGCAGCATGGGAAAAGCAAAAAATAACATACAAGGGAATTCCCATAAGGCTATCAGATGATTTTTTCAGCAGAAACTCTGGAGGCCAAAGGGGAGTGGCACAATATATTTAAAGTAATAAAAGGGGAAAAACCTGTAACCAGGAATACTCTACCTAACAAGGCTCTCCTTCAGGTTTGATGGAGAAATCAATAGATTTACAGACAAGCAAAAGCTAAAAGAGTTCAGCACCACCAAACCAGCTTTTCAACAAATGTTAAATGAAATTCTCCAGGCAAAAAAGAAAAGGCCACACTAGAAATAAGAAAATTATGAAATGAAAAAGCTCACCAATAAAAACAAACATATATTAAAGGTAGGAAATCATCCACCCACACACACACAAAAAAGACAAAAGTAGTAAAAATAATCTATATCTACAATAAGCAGTCAAGGGATATACAAAACAATTAGATGTAAAATATGATAACAAAAGCAGTCATTGTGGGGGAGGAGAGTAAATGGAGGTTTTAAAAATGCATTTGATATTAAGAGATCAGCAACTTAAAACAATTATGTACATATATAGACTGTTATACAAAAACCTCATGGTAACCACAAACCAAAAATCTATAATAGATATACACACAAAAAAGAAAAAGGAATCCAAACATAACTATAAAGATAGTCATCAAATCACAAATGAAGAGAACAAAAGAAGAAAAAAGGAAAAAAAAGACATACAAAAAACAACCCCCAGGGGCTTCCCAGGTGGTACAGTGGTTAAGAATCTGCCTGCCAATGCAGGGGATGTGGGTTTGAGCCCTGGTCTGGTAACATCCCACATGCTGTGGAGCAACTAAGCCCATGTGCCACAACTACTGAGCCTGCACTCTAGAGCCCACAAGCCACAATTATTGAGCCTGCATGCCACAACTATTGAAGCCCATGTGCCTAGAGCCCCTGCTCTGCAACAAAGAGAAGCCACTGCAATGAGAAGCCTGTGCACTGCAGCAAAAAGTAGCCCCTTCTCACCACAACTAGAGAAAGCCCACGTGCAGCAATGAAGACCCAATGCAGCCAAAAATAAATGAATAAATAAATAAATACCCAAACAATTAATAAATTGGCAATAAGAACATACATGTCAATTATTACTTTAAATGTAAATGAACTAAATGCTCCAACCAAAAGACATAGAATGGCTGAATGGGTATATAAACAAGGCCCATATATATGCTGCCTACAAGAGACTCACTTCAGATCTAGAGACACACACAGACTGAAAGTGAGAGGATGGAAAAAAGTATTCCACACAAACTGAAATCAGGAGAAGCCTGGAGTAGCAATACTTATATCAGACAAAATAGACTTTAAAATAAAGACTGTTATAAGAGACAAAGAAGGACACTACATAGTGATCAATCCTAGAAGCAGATACAACAATTATAAATATATATGCAACAAACATTGGAGCACCTAAATATATAAGGCAAAGATTAATAAACAAAAGGAGAAATTGACAGTAGCACTATAATAGTGGGGGATTTTAACACCTCACTTACATCAATGGACAGATCATCTAGACAGAAAATGAGTAAGGAAACACTTGCCTTAAATAATACATTAGATCAGATGAACTTAATTGATAGATAAAGAGTATCCCATCCAAAAGCAGCAGAATACACATTCTTTTCAAATACACATGGACCATTCTCCATCTTAGATCACATTCTAGGTCACAAAACAAGCCTCAATAAATGTAAGAAAATTGAAATCATATCAAGCGTCTTTTCTGACAATAATGCCAATGAGACTAGAAATCAACTACAAGCAAAAAACCCCTGCAAAAACCACAAACACGTGGAGGCTAAACAATATGCTAGTGAAAACAACCAATGGATCACTGAAGAAATCAAAGAGTAAGTTAAAAAATGCCTAGAGAGAAATGAAAATGAAAACATCATGGTCCAAAGCCTATGGGACACAGCAAAAGCAGTTCTAAGAAGGAGTTTATAGCAATACAGGCTTACCTTAGGAAACAAGAAAAATCTCAGGTAACCAACCTAACATTACAACTAAAGGAACTAGAGAAAGAAGAACAAGCAAAACCCAAAGCGAGTAGAAGGAAAGAAATCATAAAGATCAGAGCAGAAATAAATGAAATAGAGACTAATATAAAAATAGAAAAGATCAATGAAATCAAAAACTGGTTCTTTGAAAAGATAAACAAAATTGATAAACATTTAGCTGGATTCATCAAGGAACAAAGGAAGAGGACCAAACCAATCAAATCAGAAATGTTAAAAGAGAAGCTACAGCTGACACCACAGAAATACAAAGGATCATAAGAGACTACTATGAACAACTATATGCCAATAAAATGGACAATCTAGAAGAAATGGACAAGTTCTTAGAAATGTACACTTTCCCAAGACTGAACCAGGAAGAAATAGAAAATCTGAACAGTCCAATTACCAGTACAGAAATTAAATCAGTAATTTAAACACTCCCAAAAAACAACAATCCAGGACCAGATGGCTTCACAGATGAATTCTACCAAACATTTAGAGAAGAGTTAACACCTATCCTTCTCAAACTATTCCAAAAAATTGCAGAGGAAGGAACAACTTTCAGACTCCTTTTATGAGGCCAACATCACTCTGATACAAAAACCAGACAAAGATATCACAAAAAAACGAAATGTCACTGATGAACATGGATGCAAAAGTCCTCTACAAAGTACTAGCAAACGAAATCCAACAATACATTAAAAGAATCATACACTAGGATTAAGTGAGATTTATCCCAGGGATGCAAGGATTTTTCAAAATCAGTGGGATACACTGCATTAACAAACTGAAGAATAAAAACCATATGATCAGCTCAATGGATGCAGAAAAACCTTTTGATAAAATTCAACATCAATTTATAATAAAAACTCTCCAAAATGCAGGCATAGAGGGAAAGTCATAAAGGCTATATATGACAAACCCACTGCTAACATATTCAATGGTGAAATGCTGAAAGCATTTCCTTTAAGATCAGGAAAAAGACAAGGATGCCCACTCTTGCCACTTTTATTCAACATTGGTTTGGAAGTTGTAGCCACAGAAATCTGACAAGAAAAATAAATAAAAGGAATCCAAATTGGAAAGGAAGAAGTAAAACTGTCACTGTTTACAGGTGACATGATACTATACATAGAAAATCCTAAAGACACTACCAAAAAACTATTAGCCCTCATCAATGAATTCAGTAGAGTTGCAGGATACAAACTTAATATACAGAAATCTGTTGCATTTCTTTACACTAACCACATAGTAGCAGAAAAAGAAATTAAGGAAATAATCCCATTTACCATTGCATCAAAAAGAATAAAATACCTAGGAATAAACATACCTAAGGAGACAAAATACCTGTACTCAGATAACAATAAGACACTGGTGAAAGAAATTAAAGATGACACAGATAGACGGAATGGTATACCATGTTCTTGTATTGAAAGAATTAATATTGTGAAAATGACCATACTACCCAAGGCAATCTACAGATCCAATGCAATTCCTAAAAACATACCAATGGAATTTTTCACAGAATTATTGATAGAACAAATAATTTAAAATTTTGTATGGAAACACAAAGGACCCCGAGTAACCAAAACAATCTTGAGAAAGAAGAATAAAGCTTGGGGAATCATGCTCCTGGACTTCAGACTATACTACAAAGCTACAGTAATCAGAAGAGCATGGTATAGGCACAAAACCAGACACAGAGGTCAATGAAATAGGATAGAGAGCCCAGAAATAAACCCATACACTTATGGCCAATTAATCTATGACAAAGGAGGCAAGAATACACAATGGAGAAAAGACAGTCTTTTCAATAAGTGTTGCTGGGAAAACTGGACAACTACATGCAAAAGAATGAGTTAGAACATTCTCTAACACCATATACAAAAAAACAAAAAACAAAAAAAGTCTTAAATTTAAAGATTTATATGTAAGACCGGATAGTATACATAGGCAGAGCACTCTTTAAAATAAGTCATGGCAATACTTTTTTGGCTCTGTCTCCTAAAGCAAATGAAATAAAAGCAAAGATAAACAATTGTGACCTAATTAAACTTAAAAGCTTTTGCACAACAAAGGAAACCACTAACAAAACAAAAAGACAACCTACTGAATGGGAACAGATATTTGCAAATAATAGGACCAATAACAGATTTATATAAAACATATATAAACAGCTTGCACAACTCAACATCAAAAACCCAACAACCTGATTTAAAAATGGTCAGAAGAACTGAATAGATGTTTTCACAAAGAGGAAATGCAGATGGCCAATAGGCACATGAAAAGATGCTCAACATCGCTAACCATCAGGGAGATGCAAATCAAAACCACAAGCAGATATCACCTCACACCTGTCAAAATGGCTAACCTCAAAATGAACACAAATAACAAATATTGGCGAGGATGTGGAGAAAAGGGAACACTTGTACACTGTTGGTGGGAATGTAACTTGGTGCAGTCACTGTGGAAAACAGTGTAGATATTTCTAAAAAAACTAAAAATAGAACTACCACATATTCCAGCAATTCTACTCCTGGGTATATATCTGAAACAACCAAAAACATTAATTTGGAAAGATGCTTGCACCCCAATTTTCATAGCAGCATTATTTACAATTGCCAAGATATGGAAGCGACCTGTGTCCATCAACAGATGAATGGATAAAGAAGTGGTATATATATACAACGGAATACTACACAGCCATAAAAAAGAATGCAATTTTGCCATTTGTAACAACATGGATGGATTTGGAGGGTATTATGCTAAGTACAACAAGTCAGAGAGATAAAGACAAATACTGTATGATATCACTTGTATATGCAATCTAAAAAATACAACAAACTAGTAAATATAACAAAAAATAAGCAGACTCACAGATATAGAGAACAAACTAGTGGTTACCAGTGGGGAGAGGGAAGCAGGGAGGGGCAATATAGGGGTAGGGAAGTAAGAGTTACAAACTATTATGTATAAAGTAAGCTACAAGGATATATTATATAACTTGGGAACTATAGCCAATCTTTTATAATAACTATAATGGAGTATAACCTTTAAAAATTGTGATTCACTATATCATACACCTGTAACTTACATAATATTGTACAGCAACTATACTTCAATAAAAATATCAAATACATTAAAAAAACCTCCAATATTTATTATCACAATTTTTGTGGACCAGTAATCTGAGTGCAGCTTAGCTGAGCCCTTTGTCTCAGAGTCACTTACAAGGCTGCTGGCTGAAGTTGTGGTCTCATATGAAGGCTCAGCTTGGGAAGAATCTACTTCTAAGCTTGTTCATGTGACAATTGGCAGTATTCAGTTCCTCACTGGCTGTTGGTTAGAGTCTGCCCTCAGTTTTTCACCATGTGGGTCTTACAACATGACATTTGACTTTCATAAGAGTGAGCAAATGAGAGAGAGAGAACAAAATTCAGTCTTTTACAATCTTAACTTGAAAGTGACATCACAACACTTTTTCTACTCATTAGAAGCAAGTCACTAGGTACAGTCTACTCTATAGAAGAGGGGATTATACAAGGGCATGAATACCAGGAGATGGAGATCATTGGGAGTCTTGTCAGAAGCTGCCTACCACACTGAATCATTAGGAAATACACAATACATTTGAAAAGGTAGAAACCTTGGAGGCCACATTTTCTAGTAACAAAGCAATATGGCTAGAAAATAAATCATTTGTAAAGTAAAACTACAATAACAAGAAACTATGTATCAAACCTAAGAAATACAACCAAAACTATACTTGGAGGAAATTTTATAGCATTAATTGGTAATGATATTTAACAAAAAATAATAAAAATAAATGGACCCCACCTTCAAGTTAAGAGGCTAATCTTCCTATACTTCCCAACAAACAGACTTAAGGAAAGACAGAAGAACAAATGCAGAAATCAACAAACTGGAAAATAATAAAATTAATAAACAATTTAGGTGCTCATGAAAAAAAACAATAGGCAAATCTCTAATAGAGTTAACTAAGAAAATAAGGGGAGACATATCTAACATTAGATTTGAGAAAGGGAATATAACCACATGAACAAAGGACATTGTTTTCAAATGAAAGAGAACATTGTGCACTATGTTTGCTGAGAGACTCAAAAATCTTTGGAAAATAAAAAATGAGTGATTATAGAAAAAGAATCAGAAGAGTCAAAGAGATTTCAAAGAACAGATCCATGGGCGAATTCTATCAAAACTTTAAAGCACAATTCACATGTCATTTATCCCAGAGTTTAGAACAGGGGTCCCCAACCCCCGGGCCATGGACTGGTACTGGTCCGTGGCCTGTTAGGAACCAGGCCACACAGCAGGAGGCGAGTGGCAGGCCAGTGAGCAAAGTTTCATCTGTATTTACAGCCACTTCCCATTGCTTGCATCACCGCCTGAGCTCCACCTCCTGTCAGATCAGCGATGGCATTAGATCCTCATAGGAGCGTGAACCCTACTGTGAACTGCGTATGTGAGGGACCTAGGTTGCACACTCCTTATGAGAATTTAATGCCTGATGATCTGAGGTGGAGCTGAGGCAGTGACGCTAGCACTGGGGAGCGGCTGCAAATACAGATTATCATTAGCAGAGAGGTTTGACTGCACAGAGGCCATAATAAAATCAATTGCTTGCAGACTCATATCAAAACCCTATAAGTGAGTGGCAAGTGAAAACAAGCTCAGGGCTCCCACTGAGTCTGCATTATGGTGAGTTGTACAATTATTTCATTATATATTACAACGTAATAATAATAGAAATAAACTGCACAATAAATGTAATGTGCTTGAATCACCCCAAAACCATCCCCTTATCCCCCTGGTCCATGGATAAGTTGTCTTCTACAAAATCCGTCCCTGGTGCCAAAAAGGTTGGGGACCTCTGGTTTAGAAAAAAATCCATTTAATTCTACAAAGATAGCATCACCCTGATACCCAAATCTTGATCATCATGCCTTCTTCTTTGACAAAGCTCTTTCCTCAGACCTTTGGTTTCCTGTCCCACTAGTTCTCTGAATACAATGACTTACTCCCTTCCTGTGCTGCTAGGGGGAAGGATGCTGCAGACTCAGCAGCTACAGAATCTGTTCTCTCTTCAGAATCTCCTGTGTCTGTCCTGGGGCTCAGGCAGGAGAATCTGGAAGGTTCAGACAAGAGCTGAGGATTTCTGCTACCTGGAGTACCTTCTCCCATCTTCTCTAACAGAACTGTGATTGATTGTAGCTTAGCTGCATCATGTGAGACTCTCTAGCTCTGCTGTAGGGTTAGGAACACCACAGGTAGATTCTCCAGTCTGGTCAGAAAAGGCCTTTTAGAGTTTTTATACCCTCAATGCTTTAAAGAATAAATTTGAGATCTCAGAGGAAAAGGTATCTTTCAAATAAGCTGGACGGATAAGTAGAGAAAATTGAGACTGAGGAAAAGAGGAAGCAAGTAAACTAAATTAGTGTTAGTAGTTTTCTCCAGGTTTATTGAGATTTAACTGACATATAACATTGTGTAAATTTAAGGTATACAACATATTGATTTGATACACATATATCGCAAAATGGTTACTACCATAGTTTTAGCTAACACCCCAATTATGTCACATAATTACCATTGCTTTTTTTGTGGTGAGGACGTTTAAAATCTACTCTCTTAGCAGCTTTCAAGTGTATAATACAGTACTGTTAACTATAATCACTATCCTGTACATTAGATCCCCAGAACTTATTTATAACTGGAAATGTGTACTCTTTGACCAACATCTCCCCAATTCCCCCCCAGCCCCTTGTAACTCTACTCTGTCTCTGAGTTTGGCTTTTTTAGATTCCACATATATGTGATATTATACACATAGTATCTATTTGGCTTATTTCACTTAGCATAATTGCCTCATTTCGTCCATGTTGTCACAAATGGCAGGATTTCTTTCTTTCTTATAGTTGACTAATATTCCACTGTGTATGTGTACACCACATCTCTTTTAGCCATTCAGCTGCTGATGGACACTTAGGCTTTTCTATATCTTGGCTATTGTGAATAATGCTGCAATGAACATGGGAATGCAGATATCTCTTTGAGATCCTATTTTCATTTCCTTTGGATATATATGCAGAAGAGGGATTGCTGGATCAAATGGTAGTCCTATTTTTAATTTTTTTGAGGAACCTCCATACTATTTTCCATAGTGGCCATCCTAACTTACATTCCTACCAACAGAGCACAAGTGTTTTCTTTTCTCCACATTCTTGCCAACACTTGTTACCTCTTGTCTTTTTGATGACAGTAATTTTAACAGGTGTGAGGTGATATCTCATGGTTTTGATTTGCATTTCTCTGATGATTAGCAACACTGAGCATCTTTTCATGTACCTATCGGCCATTTATCTTCTTCAGAAAAATTTATATTCAGCTCCTCTGCCCATTTTAATTGGATTATTTCCTATTAAGTTGTATGAGCTCTTTATATATTTAGGATATCAGATATATGATTTACAAATATTTTCTCCCACTTCATAGGTTGCCTTTCATTTCGTTGATTGTTTCTTTTGATGTGCATAAGTTCTTTAGCTTGATGTAGTCCTACTTATTTATTTTTGCTCTTTTTGCTTGTGCTTTTGGTGTCATATCCAAAAAAATCATTGCCAAGACCAATGTCAAGGAAATTTCCCCCTATGTTTTCTTCTAGGAGTTTTATGGGTCAGCTTTTATGTTTAAGTCTTTGATCCATTTCAAGTTAATTTTTGTGAATGGTGTTAGATAGGGGTTCATTTTCATTCTTCTGTATATGGTTATCCAGTTTCCCCAAAACCATTTATTGAAGAGACTATCCTTTCCCCATCGAGTATTCTTGGCTACTTTGTCAAATAATAGTTGACTGTATTTGTTAGAATTTATTTCTGGGCTTTCTATTCTGTTCCATTAGTCTATATGTCTATTTTTATGCCAGTACCATATTGTTTTGATCACTATAGCTTTATAGTATAGTTTGAAATCAGGACTATGTGGTGCCTACAGCCTTATTTCTCTTTCTCAGAATTTCTTTGGTTATTTGAGGGCTTTTGTGATCCCATACATATTTTAGAATTGATTTTTCTATTTCTTTAAAAAAAAGCCACTGGAATTTTGATGGGTATTGCATTGAACATATAGATGACTTTGGCTACTATTGATATTTTAGCAATATTAATTTTTCTGGTCCATGAACATGGGATATCTTTCCTTTTGTTTGTGTCTTCAATTTCTTTCATCAGAGTCATGTACAGATCTTTCATCTCCTTGGTTAAACTTATTCCTAACCATTTTATTGTTTTTGATGCTATTGTGAATGGGATTGCTTTTTTAAAATTTCTTTTCCTTTTTCAGATGTTTCATTGTTAGTGTTGGAAATGCAACTTATTTCTGTATGTTGAATTTGTATCCTGAAACTTTACTGAATTCATTGATTCATTCTAACAGTTTTTTGATGGAGTCTTTAGGATTTTCTCTATATAAGATTCTATCACCTGCAAACAAAGACAATTTTACTTCTTCCTCTCTGATTTGGATATCTGTATATATATTACTATTAAAATGGATCATATGGTTTGGTTCTAAGCTTCTTGGTAGCCAGTATAAAAAACAAAACATGGGCTTCCCTGGTGGCACAGTGGTTGAGAGTCTGCCTGCCGATGCAGGCAACACGGGTTTGTGCCTCGGTCCAGGAAGATCCCACATGCTGCGGAACGGCTGGGCCCTTGAGCCATGGCCGCTGAGCCTGCGTGTCCGGAGCCTGTGCTCCACAACAGGAGAGGCCACAATAGTGAGTGGCCCGCGTACCACAAAAAAAAACAACAACAAAAAAAAACATGGAATGTTATGTAAAAGATATGAACATATTTTCTTAGGCAAGAAGACACTCTTTCTGGCACTAAATTCTAAAATTATTTTTCACCTAGTGTTTATATAAGGAAAAAGGGGTCATTTATTAGACTAATTCTTCCAAAAAAACTCCACAGTAAATGTAGAAAATTAATTCTGTTTCTTATAATGACTGTCAAGAAAAGCCCAGAGCAAGACATTAAAATACAGCCCAGTAAAGGGGATTCTGCAGGAGGCTGAATTCCTGCGATCCTAGTAGGAAAAGCCAGGACAATAATTGGTCATTGGGAGAGTTAGCATTTTCTGTAGAGTGTGGGGCAGGAGCCATTTTCAGGAGTTAAGGTACAACTCAGAAGCAAGGAAGCGGAGACAGCAGACATTGAATCTATACTCAAGGAAGTTGGTTAAGGTGTGGTGAAAATCTTCTAGTGAATTTTTAGTTCTTTTTTCCTTGAAACTTTTCTTTCCCCCTTAGAGTTAGAAGGAGGTTATCACTTCTCCTGCTGTAGCAAGTGGAGGAGACCTTGTGTTGAGAAGGGGGAGACACAAGATTAAAGCAGCCTGCTTTGCTGTGTTCCCACATGGAAGACAGTTGCTCTGGAAAGTCACTTTGACCTGTAGTGGACATTGCCTGAGTGAGGAAAAATAAACCAAACCTTTGTTATGTTAGACTTGGGGCTGTTTGTTACAGCAGCATAACCTAGCTTGTCCTAACTAATACAAGAAGGATAAGACAAGAGAAATGAGAAGGGCAGCAGGGTGAAGAGAGGCTATTTTTAAATAAAAGAAAGGCCTGAACATATTTATAAATTGAGGAGAATGACCCAGAAGAGGTGGAGAAGTTGGAGCTACAGGAAAGAGAGGACCTGCCTGGCCATTCAAGTTTAACACATGACAGAAGGTGTGTGATTTCCAGCAAGAGAGGAAGGTTTATGGTGCCCAAGATGGCAATATAGGAGGCTGCTGAACTTATCTCTTACCATGCACACACTGAATCTACAGCTACACATGAAAGAACTCCTTCTGAAACAATCCAGAAGCTACCTGAGCAACTCCTATACATTTTGGCAAATTAGAAAATACCCTCATCGAAGTAGGTAGGAAAGGCTGAGATGCACTCTTACCATAAACCCCACCCTGGCACAGAAAGAGAAAGGTTTACCTTGGGTCAAGAAGAGAGATACTTCTTCCTTGAGCACAAAGGGAAGGAAATGATGAACAATGAGAGAGAGTCAGAAGGAAGGAGGCTAACACTTTTGTCTGGTAGTTTTGATTTCCTCAATAAGTGTAGGAATGAGGATGTGTGGTGAGAGGTGGGAACAGGTGGTGGGACAGGATCTGAGACAAAGGGGAAAGGTTTGGGGAACTCCTGAGAGGTGAATCATTGGGTGGTGAGGAAATGGAGATGCCTGCTACAATAGCTCAACATGAATTTGTAGAAAACCTGGTTTTTGAAAAGCTGTGACCTTTCCTGGGAAATCTCTGTCTCCTCATAGTGGGGAAAAGATAGTCCCATTAGCCTTCCCTGGGGAAAGGCAAGTTGCCCATCACTGAACGTATTGAAACAGAGCTTGTATAAGCCTATTCCTGAATTGGATGGGCTAAATAACATTTACATTCTCTGTCAACCTTGGGATTTTATGATTCTGTAATTCTAGGTATTGTAAGTAAGTTAACAAAATCAAATTACTTCCAGCCTATGCAAATTATAGTGACCTGCCTTTCAGCTTCCCCAAGGGAATGGATTAAAAATGCTGTGTGCTTAGAATAGATTATGTGATTCTTGCACTCTCATTCCAGGTCAAGTCTCCTAAGTATCAGATAATTATGATGGAGCAGGTGTACCATCGTGCTGACTGATAAATTACCACAGTATTCATCTCGCTTGAGCAAGCATGATGGAATGGCTGGAAATGGAATATCATTTTGATACATATTTTTTTGGTTTGCTGGTGACTTTTGGAATTTTCTATTCCTAAACTCAGCATTTCCCCCTGCTGACTCTGGGTTATCAAAGTTTTCTTCTCTTTAGAGAATTTGAGTTAGTGCTTATATCTTGGAAGTAGCTTTGCAAAGGAAGCAGCAGGTGAGAGAGGAATGTCCTGTGTGGTTCTAGCTCTAAAAGAACCACAATTTTCAGACTGATGGTAGGACACCCCCATATAAGTACTGGGTCCCCCATATGTCCTGGAATAATAGAGAGAAAACAAGGACCGTTCCAACATTAAAATTCTTGCTTCATATTGGGACAGAACTATATATTCCCAGCCTAGATCAAAGGAAAGAGGGACCTTTTGAACAAGGCTCATGTAAAATCACAAAACCATTGAACACTTTGCAATAGTAATCTAGTTTTACTGAGTTCCCCCCAACCACTTCTATCACCATCACATCAATTCAATGACCAGCAACAGATGCATTTTCAGGAGAAATGGGAGGCATTAGCTTGTCAACATGACCTCTAGCCCCAATCTGGAGATCTTTGTCCTGGGAAGTCTCCTTCTATCTTCTGGTCAGTTCGTAACATCTTGTGATGCAAATCACCTGCCCAGTGCACTGAAATATTTCCATATGGAATGGGGCTTTATGCCACTGTTTGGCATAAGAAATATTGCCTGAGTTGCTCTCAAGCCCAGCATCAGTAGATTAGAGGAATATCAACATCACATAAGTCGAGCATGTCAGAAAAGAGGTACAGGGAAAATGTTTTAAGAACAAAAGGAGTGCAGATTATCATCCTGTTTATATATAATAAACTGACATTGATAAATAGCTTCATAGTGCCTAATGGTAAAGAACAAAAGGGCAGAAATATTAAACAAAACTCCAATCATCACTGCTTATGTGGGGAGTCAGAAAGAGCTCTTCACTTCTGGTTAATGTCACCCCAACAAAGTAGTGACAAGTATGTCAGTTAAACTCTCCTGACCTCATGTTCCATCTGAAAATACTGGGATTAAAATGAGAATCTGTTTATTGACACCATCTCTGGCTGTTTACAAAATAGATATTAAAGGTTTTGATTTAAAATCCATAACTTAGGACTTCCGAGGTGGCTCAGTGGTTGAGAGTCCGCCTGCCGATGCAGGGGACACGGGTTTGTGTCCTGGTCCGGGAAAATCCCACATGCCGCGGAGCGGCTGGGCCTGTGAGCCATGGCCGCTGGGCCTGCACGTCTGGAGCCTGTGCTCTGCAACGGGAGAGGCCACAACAGTGAGGGGCCCATGTACCGCAAAAAAACAAAAAAAACAAAACAAAAAAACCCTCTATAACTTAGATGATTCTTTAATCCAAAAAAAAGGAGAACCACGTAGCAAAATGGAAAGAGAAAATGACTGTACCAGAATCCTAGCCTGAATACAAGTACTGTAACAGCAACTGAAATTTAGCTCTTGAAGTCTTAGACTATCTGTATGATCCTTCACCAGCCCAAAATACCATGATTCTTATATGGAGTAGTTACTTGCATTTACCAAACAGGTCCTGGGGTAGATGGATGGTAAACAGTGTTGATGTGAATTACTGCAAAGCCCAGGAAGGAAATGGATTGTGGGAAAATAATTGGATAAGCATAAATTCTTCTGCCACAGGCACCTAGATAAAATACAACAAAAATTATTCTAAGCGAATATCCAAGTGTGCAAGCAAGGAAGGAAACTCACCAGGCACCAGAAATGAAGAGGGGAGTAAAAGCTTTAGTGGAAAGTGAATGAACTGCTGCTACTGACTCCTGGGTGGAGGTGGGGTAGCTGTGGGAGTGGCTGGTGTGGAGGTAGACGTGGTGGTCACACTGCTGCCAGTTTTAGGAACCTGGGAGCTTGGGCTTTCATGCCCACATAGAGACAGGAAATGAAATCTTGGACCACATAAGGCAAGGAGTTAGAATGAAACCCTTGCTTATAGCTGGCATGCTCAGAGGGCCACACCCTCAGGGGAAGTATAGATTAGAAAGAAACCTGTTCACTGGCTCAGTAAGATAAGAAGAAAGCATGTGTGTTTCTGCTTGGGCTCAGCGTAAAAATTTCTCCCTTGAGAAATCAAAACCCAGGGCTTGTGTCTCCCATAGATTTAAGTTTGAATTTATACCATCCAGAAGTCTAGGAAACTCCCAAGCCAAAAAACTTTAATAAAAAGTCGATCCCAGGCTGCTGATACTTTGGATTTACCTGGGGGAGTAAATATAGCAACATTCTGGAGGGACTATTCAATAATCTGGGATGACAAGAGTTTCATGGCACACAACCCACACCAAAGATGAGGAAAATGCCCACGATGCACACGAGTCTGACAACATGATGGACTGAATGACTAGAGTTCCAGGAAACTGGGATAATAGACAGTCAAATAAAGAATGCGATGTGTCTAAAATTAGTACAGAGCTTGCACACATACAAAATGACAGGATTATTTGTGGCAGTATTATTTCTAAAAGCAAAAAAAAAAAAAAAAAAAAAAAAATGGAAACAACCTATGTCCTTATTTAGAGGACAGGTTAAATAAACCGTGGTACACCTACCCAAAGATGGCTATGCAGCTACAAAAAATGATGAAGCTCTTTATGTACTGATGTAAAAAAATTTCTAGGTCAGAACTTCCCTGTTGATACAGTGGTTAAGACTCAATGCTCTCAATGCAGGCTGCACAGGTTTGATCTCTGGTTGGGGAACTGAGATCCCACATGCTGCAAGGCACGGCCAAAAGAAAAAAAAAAATTTCTAGGACATATTGTTAGCTGAAAAAAGCCAGTAAAAGTCTATATAATTAGCTACCTTTTATTTAAGAAAGAGAGTAAAAATAAGAATTTATGTCCTTATCTTTATTTATTTGTGTCGACATGGAAAGAATATGCAAAAATATTAGTAACTATTGTTGACCATAGGGATTGGAGTATGGATGTGTAGATGGGACAAGGGTGGGAGTGAAGATTTTCACTGTGTATATTTTTATACTATTTTGATGTTTAAGCCATATGAATGTGTTAATTATTAAAATGACTAGCAATAGAGAAGATTTGGATAATATAATTAATGTTTGACCAAATGGGATACACGTGGACCATGCACCAATATTTTAGAGACTATATTCAAAATACTCTCTGACATAAATCATAGCAACGTTTTCTTAGGTCAGTCTCCCAAGGCAAAAGCAAAAATAAACAAATGAGACGTAATCAAACTTACAATTTTGCACAGCAAAAGAAACCATAAACAAAATGAAAAGACAACTTACGGACTGGGAGAAAATATTTGCCAATGATGCGACCAACAGGGGTTTAATTTCCAAAATATACAAACAGCTCATACAACTCAATAACAAAAAAACAAGCAACCCAATAAAAAAATGGGCAGAAGAGCTAAATAGACATTTCTCCAAAGAAGACATGCAGATAGCCAATACACACATGAACAGATACTCAACATCACTAATTATTACAGAAATGCAAATTAAAACTACAATGAGGTACCACCTCACATCAGTCAGAATGGCCATCATCAAAAAATCTACAAATAATAAATGCTGGAGGGGGTGTGGAGAAAAGGGAACCCTTCTGCACTGTTGGTGGGAATGTAAATTGGTGCAGCCACTATGAAAAACAATATGGAATTTTCCTAGAAAACTAAAAATAGAGTTACCATATGATCAAGCAATACCACTCTTAGGCACATATTCAGAGGAAACTAATTTGAAAAGATCATGCATCCCAGTGTTCACTGCAGCAGTATTTACAATAGCCAAGACATGGAAGCAACCTAAATGTTCATTGACAGATGAACAGATAAAGAAGATGTACTATATCTATATTACACGTATATGTGTGTGTGTGTGTGTGTATATATATATATATACACAATGGAATATTAATCAGCCATAAAAAAGAATGAAATGTTATTTGTAGCAATATGAATGGACCTAGAGATTATCATACTAAATGAAGTCAGACAGAGAAAGACAAATACCATATGATATTAGTTATATGTAGAATCTAAAAAATGATACAAATGAACTTCTTTACAAAACAGAAACAGACTCACAGACACAGAAAACAACTTATGGTTATCAAAGAGGGAAGGGGGTGGAGAAGGGATAAATTAGGAGTTTGGGATTAGCAGATATATTCAATATCTTATAGTGTTTGTAAAAATTAAACTCTCTTTAGGTCATAAATAAAACTTCAAAACAATCATCTAAGATTTAATATCTACAGTCCTCAGTACCTGATTATAATATAATAAAACTAAAAATTAATATGTAATCAATACACTAATTTAACTTGTTATTAAAAAATTGATCTATAAATAATCCATGGATCAAGGAGAAATAATACTAAAATTATGAAAATATTTAAAATTGAATAATAGTTAATATTAAGTATGTGAGATACACCTAAAGTGATCCTTAGGGGAAATGGATTATCTACATACATATAGTTTAAAAGTAGCTTGTATGGATCAATGGAATAGAACTGGGAGTCCAGAAGTAGACCCTCACATTTACTGTCAATTGATTTTCAACAAAGTTACCACCAAGATAATTCCATGGAGAAAGATTACTCTTTAATGAATGGTGCTGGGATAAGTGAATATCCACATGCAGAAGAACAAAGTTGTATCTCTACCTCACACCACATACAAAAATTAACTCAAAATGGATCAAAGACCTAAATGTGAGAGCTAAAAATATTAATCTCTTAGAGGAAAACATAAGTGTAATTATTCATGACCTTGAATTAAACAATGGTTTTTCAGATATGACACTAAAAGCACAAGCAACAAAAGAAAAATATTGGACATCAACAAAATTAAAAACTTTTGTGCTTCAGAGGATACCATTTTAAGAAACTGAAAAGACAATCCACAGAATGGGATAAAAATTTTTGCAAATCATATGTCTGATAAGGGACTTTTTACATTACAGAACATAGAAAGAACTTTTAACATTCAATAATAAAGAGACAACCCAAATTAAAAAATGAGCAAAGGACTTGGATAATTATTTTTCCAAAGAAAATATACAAAAAGCATATAATCATATGAAATGATGCATGATGATGGCTCAGCATCATTGACCATTAGAGAAATACAAATCAAAATCACAATTGGACACCATCTCATACCCACTAGGATGGCTATAATAGAAAACAGATAATAGCATTGTTGATGTCAATGTGGAGAAATTGAAACCCTTATACATTGCTGGTGGGAATGTATAATTGTGCAGTCACTTTGGAAAACAGTGTGGCAGCTCATCAAGATGTTTAACATAGAGTTACCATATATGACCCAGTAATTCCACTCCTAAGTATAAACCCAAAAGCAATGAGAACATATGCCCACATAGAAATTGTACATAAACGTTCATAGCAGCATTATTTATAATAGTCAGAAAGTGGGGACCACCTAAATGTCCATCAATTGATGAATGGATAAACAAAGTGTGATATGTCCATACAGTGGACTATTATTTGGCAATGAAAAAAAACTGAGTACTGATATATGCCACAACATGGATAAACCTCAAAACCATTATGCTAAACGAAAGAAGCCAGTCACCAAAGACCACATATTGTATAATTCCATTTATGTGAGATGTACAAACTAGATTAATCCATGGAGACTGAAAGTAGACTGGTGGCTGACTAGAGCTGAGAGTGGGAAAGGGAGGCATGTTAAGAGAATAGGTATAGGATTTCCTTTTAGGGTGATAAAATGCCCTAAAATTGGCTATGGTAATAGCTGAACAACTCTGTGAAGGTACAAAAATCCATTAAATTATACACTTTAAATGGGTGAATTAATATGGTATGTAAATTATATCTTAATAAAAAGCTTTATTTTCAAAAAACTAGCTGGAAAATGAATGAGCTAAGCCTACAACTCAGAAAAAGTACAAAAGAGTAAACTTAAAGAAAGTAAAAGGAAGAAAAGAAAATAATGGTGAAAGCATAAATTAATGAAATGGAACTTGAAAACTTCCCTAACATGGGAAAGGAAGTAGTCACCTAAGTTCAGGAAGCACAGAGAGTCCCATACAGGATAAACCCAAGGAGGAACATGCTGAGACACATATTAATCAAACTAACAAAAATTAAATACAAAGAAAAAATATTAAAAGCAACAAGGGAAAAGCAACAAATAACATATAAGGGAATCCTCATAAGGTTATCAGCTGATTTTTTAGCAGAAACTCTGCAGGCCAGAAGGGAGTGGCAGGATATATTTAAAGTAATGAAAGGGGAAAACCTACAACCAAGGATACTCTACCCAGCAAGGGCTCTCATTCAGATTTGACAGAGAAATCAAAAGCTTTACAGACAAGCAAAAGCTAAGAGAATTCAGCACCACCAAACCAGCTTTGAATCAAATTCTAAAGGAACTTCTCTAGGCAGAAAAGAAAAGGCCACAACTAGAATCAAGAAAATTATGAATGGTAAAGCTCACCATTAAAGGCAAATATAAAGAAAAGGTAGGAAATCATCCACACACAAATATATTAAAACCAGCAGTCGTGTGAAGAGAGTACAAATGCAGGATATTGGAAACACATTGGAAATTAAGAGACCAGCAACTTAAAACAATCTTGTACATATATAGACTGCTATATTGAAACCTCATGGGAACCACAAACCAAAAATCTGCAATAGATACACATAAAAGAAAAAGCAATCCAAATACAACACTAAAGACAGACATCAAATCACAAGAGAACAAAAGAGGAAGAGAAGAAAAAAGACCTTTAAAAACAAATCCAAAACAATTAACAAAATAGCAGTAAGAATGTACATATCAATAATTACCTTAAAGGTAAATGGATTAAATGCTCCAACCAAAAGACACAGACTGACTGAATGGATACAAAAACAAGACCCATATATATGCTGTCTACAAGAAACCCACTTCAGATCTAGACCACTTACAGACTTGAAAGTCATTCCATGCAAATGGAAATTGAAAGAAAGCTGGAGTAGCAATACTCATATCAGACAAAATAGACCTTAAAATAAAGACTGTTACAAGACACAAAGAAGGACACTACATAATGATCAAGGGATCAATCCAAGATGAAGATATAACAATTGTAAATATATATGCACCCCACATAGGAGACCCTCAATATATAAGGCAAATGTTAACAGCCATGAAAGGGGAAATTGACAGTAACACAATAATAGTGGGGGACTTTAATACCCCACTTACACCAATGGACAGATCATCCAGACAGCAAATCAATTAGGAAACACAAGCCTTAAATGACACATTAGATAGACTTAATTGATATTTATAGGACATTTCATCCAGAAGCAGCAGAATACACTTTCTTCGAGTGCACCTGGAACATTCTTCAGGATAGATCACATCTTGGGCCACAAATCAAGGCTTGCTAAATTTAAGAAAACTGAAATCATATCAAGCATCTTTTCTGATCACAACGCTATGAGATTAGAAATCAATTACAGGAAAAAAACGTAAAAAACGCAAACACATGGAGACTAAACAATATATTACTAAACAGTCAATGGATCACTGAAGAAATCAAAGAGGAAATAAAAAAAATCTAGAGGCAAATGACAATGAAAACACAATGATCCAAAACCTATGGGATGCAGCAAAAGCAGTTCTAAAAAGGAAGTTTATGGCAATACAATCTTATCTCAGGAAACAAGAAAAATCTCAAACAACATAACCTTACACCTAAAGCAAATGAAATGAAATGAAAAAGGAGAAGTTGCAACTGACAGCACAGAAATGCAAAGGATCATAAAA
Source organism: Phocoena sinus (assembly GCF_008692025.1). Lineage (NCBI taxonomy): Eukaryota > Metazoa > Chordata > Mammalia > Artiodactyla > Phocoenidae > Phocoena > Phocoena sinus. Next base: position 70,979,166 of record NC_045766.1, on the reverse strand, counting down.
GACTACTACAAGCAACTATATGCCAATAAAATGGACAAACTAGAAGTGGACAAGTTCTTAGAAAGGTACAACCTTCCAATACTAAATCAGGAAGAAATAGAAAATAAGAACAGATGAATCACAAATACTGAAATTGAAACTGTGATTTAAAAATTACAACAAACAAAAGTCCAGGACAGATGGTTTCACAGGCAAATTCCATCAAACATTTAGAGAAGAGTTAACACCGATCCTTCTAAAACTCTCCCAAAAAATTGCAGAGGAAGGAACACTCCCAAACTCATTCAACGAGGTCACCATCACTCTGATACCAAAACTAGACAAAGATATTACAAGAAAAGAAAATTACAGGCCAATTTCACTGATGAACATAGACACAAAAATCCTCAACGAAATACTAGCAAACCAAATCCAACAACACATTAAAAAGATCATACACCATGATCAAGTGGGATTTATCCCAGAGATGCAAGGATTCTTTAATATATGCAAATCAATCAATGTGATACACCATGTTAACAAACTGAAAAACCACATGATAATCTCAACAGACACAGAAAAGCTTCTGACAAAATTCAACATCCATTTTTGATAAAAACTCTCCAGAAAGTGGGCATAGAGGGAACTTACCTCAACATAGTAAAGGCCATATACAACAAATGCAGAGCAAACATCATTCTCAATGGTAAAAAACTGAAAGCATTTCCTCTAAGATCAGGAACAAGACAAGGATGTCCACTCTTGACACTTTTTTTCAACATAGTTTTAGAAGTCCTCGCCACGGCAATCAAAGGAGGAAAAGAAATGAAAGGAATACAAACTGGAAAAGAAGAAGTAAAACTGTCACTGTTTGCCAATGACATGATACTATACATAGAAAAGAGTAATGATGCTACCAGAAAACTATTACAGCTCATCAATGAATGTGGTAAAGATGCAGGATACAAAATTAATACACAGAAATCTCTGGCATTCCTAAAAATGAAAGATCAGAAAGAGAAATTGAGGAAACAATCCCATTTACCATCACATCAAAAAGAGTAAAATACCTAGGAATAAACCTATTTAAGTAGGCAAAAGACCTGTACTCAGAAAACTATAAGATACTGATGAAAGGAAGCAAAGATAACACAAACAGATAGAGAGATATACCATGTTCTTGGATTGGAAGAATCAATACTGTCAAAATGACTATACTACCTAAAGCAATCTACAGATTCAGTGCAATCCCTATCAAATTACCAATGGCATTTTTCATAGAACTAGAACAAAAAATTGCACAATTTGTATGGAAACACAAAAGACCCCAGATAGCCAAAACAATCTTGAGAAAGAAAAATGGAGCTGGAAGAATCAGGCTCCCTGACTTCAAACTATACTACAAAGCTACAGTAATAAAAACAGTATGCTACTGGCACACAAACAGAAACATAGATCATTGGAACAGGATAGAGAGCCCAGAGATAAACTCATGCACCTATGGTCACCTAATCTATGACAAAGGAGGCAATCATATACAATGGAGAAAAGATAGCCTCTTCAATAAGTGGTGCTGGGAAACCTGGACAGCTACATGTAAAAGAATGAAATTAGAACACTCCCTAACACCATATACAAAAATAAACTCAAAATGGATTAAAGACATAAATGTAAGGCAGATAGTATAAAACTGTTAGAGGAAAACATAGGTGGAACACTCTCTGACTTAAATTGCAGCAAGATCTTTTTTGATCCACCTCCTACAGTAATGAAAATAAACACAAAAATGGGACCTACTGTAACTTAAAAGCTTTTGCACAGCAAAGGAAACCATAAACAAAATGAAAAGACAACTCTCAGAATGGGAGAAAATATTGACAAATGAATCAACGGACAAAGGATTAATATCCAAAATATACAAACAGTTCATGCAGCCCAATACCAAAAACAAACAAACAAACAACACAATATAAAAATGGGCATAAGACATTTCTCCAAGGAAGACATACAGATGGCCAGAAACACATGAAAAGATGCTCAACATCACTAATTATTAGAGAAATGCAAATCAAAACTACCATATCACCTCACACTGGTCAGAATGCCATCATCAAAAAATCTACAAATAATAAACACTGGAGAGGGTGTGGAGAAAAGGGAACCCTCTTACACTGTTGGTGGGAATGTAAATTGGTGCAGTCACTATGGAAAACAGCATAGAGCTTCCCTAAAAAACTAAAAATAGAGCTACCATATGATCCAGCAATCTCACTCCTGGGCATATACCTGGAGAAAACCATAATTTGAAAAGATACATGCACTCCAATGTTCATTGGAGCACTATTTACAATAGTCAGGACATGGAAGTGACCTAAATGTCCATCAGCAGAGGAATGGATAAAGAAGACGTGGTACATATATACAATGGAATATTACTCAGCCATAAAAAAGAACAAAAAATGCCATCTGCAGCAACATGGATGGGCCTACAGTTTGTCATACTGAGTCAAGTAAGTCAGACAGAGAAAGACAAATATCATATGGTATCGCTTATATGTGGAATCTAAAAAAATGGTACAAATGAACTTACAAAACAGAAATAGAGTCACAGATGTTGAAAACAAACTTATGGTCAGCATAGGGGGAAGGGGGGGTAGGAATAAACTGGGAGACTGGGATTGACATTTACACACACTATATATAAAATAGATAACTCGGGGTTTCCCTGGTGGCACAGTGGTTGAGAGTCCACCTGCCAATGCAGGGGACACAGGTTCGTGCCCCAGTCTGGGAAGATCCCACATGCCGTGGAGCAGGTAGGCCCGTGAGCCATGGCCGCTGAGCCTGCGTGTCTGGAGCCTATGCTCCACAACGGGAGAGGCCACAACAGTGAGAGGCCTGCGTACCACAAAATAAATAAATAAAGATAACTAATAAAGACCTACTGTATAGCACAGGGAACTCTACTCAATACTCTGTAATGGCCCATACGGGAAAAGAATCTAAAAAATAGTAGATATATGTGTATGTATAACTGATTCACTTTGCTGTATACCTGAAATACAACATTGTAAATCAACTATCCTAAAATAAAATTGTAAAAAATTAATTAATGAAGTCTGGCCTGAGGCGACCCAGTACTGGAGCCTACCTGCGTCTTTGGTGGGGCTAATGGCAGACTCGGGGAATGCCCTCACCAAAAAGTACTTCCCAGAACTTCTGCTGTCAGTGTCGTTGCCCCCACAGTGAGACACAGCCACACTGCGCCTCTGCAGGAGACCTTCTAACACTAGCAGGTAAACAAAATCAACAAACCTCTAGCCAGGTTTACCAAGAAGAAAAGAGAGAGGACCCAAGTAAACAAAGTAAGAAATGACAGAAGAGAAGTAACAAGAGAGGTTACTATGAACAATTATATGCCAACAAATTTGACAACCTAGAAGAAATGGACAAGTTTCTAGAAACATACAGCCCACCAAAACTTAATCAAGAAGTAGATCATTTGAACAGACCTAGAAGTGAAGTACAATCTGTAAAAAAACAAAAAACTTCTTGCAAACATAAGTCCAGGACTAGCTGGCTTCACTGGGGAATTTTACCAAGCATGCAAAGAAGAACTTTTATTGATCCTTCTCAAACTCTTCCAAAAGATTGAAGAGGAGGGAACACTCCCAAAGACATTCTATGAAGTCACCATCACCTTGATACCAAAACCAGACAAAGATACCACGAAAAAAGAAAATTACAGGCCAATATCTTTGATAAATATAGATGCAAAAATTCTCAACAAAGTATTAGCAAACCGAATACAACACGTTAAAAAAATCGTACACCATGATCAAATGGGATTCATCTCAATTTCACAAGGATGGTTCAACATACACAAATCAATCAATGTGATACAACATATCAACAAAAGGAAAGACAAAAACCACATGATCATCTCAATAGATGCTGAAAAAGCATTTGACAAAATTCAACATCCATGCATGATAAAAACTTTTACCAAAATGGGTATAGAGGGAGCATGACTTAACATAATAAAAGCTACCTATGACAAACTCACAGACAATATAATACTCAATGGTGAAAAGCAGAAAGCCATCCTGCTAAAATCTGGAACAAGACAAGGATGCCCACTCTCACCATTTCTGTTCAACATAGTATTAGAAGTCCTAGCCACAGCAATCAGACAAGAAAAAGAAATAAATGTATACAAATTGGAAGAGAAGAGGTAAAATTGTCATTATATGCAGATGACATGATATTATATAGAGAAAACCCTAAAGATTCCACACAAAAACTACTAGAACTGATAAACAAATTCAGCAAGGTAGCAGGCTATAAGATTAACATATAGAAATTGGTTCTATTTCTTTACACTAACAATGAAATATCAGAAAGGGAAAGTTAAAAAGAATTCCTTTTAAAATCACATCATATGGTAGCTCTATTTTTAGTTTTTTTAAGGAACCTCCATATTGTTCTCCATAGTGGCCATACTGATTTAGATTCCCACCAACAGTGTAGGAGGGTTCCTTTTCTCCACAAGCTTTCCAGCATTTATTGTTTGTAGACTTTTTCATGATGGCCATTGTGACTGGTGTGAGGTGATATCTCATTGTAGTTTTGATTTGTATTTCTCTAATAACTAGTGATGCTGAACATTTTTTCATGTGCCTCTTGGCCATCTGTATATCTTCTTTGAAGAAATGTCTATTTGGGTCTTCTGCCCATTTTTTGATTGGGTGTTTTTTTTTTTTTTTGATGTTGAGCTGCATGAGCTATTTGTAAGTTTTGGAGGTTAATTCCTTGTCATCACATTGTTTTCAAATATTTTCTGTCATTCTGTGGGTTGTATTTTCATTTTGTTTATGGTTTCCTTTGCTGTGCAAAAGCTTTTGATCCAGCAATACCACTCCTGGGCATATATCCAGAGAAAACCATGGTTTGAAAGGATACATGCATCCCAGTGTTCATAGCAGCACTATATACAATAGCCAAGACATGGAAGCAAACTAAATGTCCATATGATCCCTCTTCTGGTTATATACCCAAAGGAAATGAAATCAGTACCTCTGAGGTATTTACACTCCCAAGCTCACTGCAGTATTATGGCTAAGACATAGAAACAACTTAAGTACCTGTCAACAGATGAATGGACAAAGAAAATGTCATATATATATAGATAAAATTCAGCCTTACAAAAGAAGGGTATCCTGCCATTTGCCTCAACGTGAGTGAACTTTGGAGTCTTTATGCTAAATGAAATAAGCTAGATACAGAAAGAAAAAAAAACACTTTTATGTAGAAACTAGAAAAGTTGAATACATAGAAGCAGAGCGTTGAATGGTGATTATCAGGATCTGGGAGGCAGGGGAAAAGAGAGATGTTGGTCAAAGGGTACAAAGTTGCAGTTATGTAGGGTGAATAAGTCTGGAAATCTAACAGTATGATGACTATAGTTAGTAATACTCTACTGAATACTGGAAATTTGCTAGGAGAGTAGATTTTCAGGTATTCTCATCACACACATAAATGGTAACTGTGAAGAGAGGATAGGTTGACTAGCTTGACTGTAGTAATAATTTCACTATGTACGTATATAAATCATTGTGTTGTGCATTTTAAATATATACAATTTTTACTTTTAAAAGTTATGCAACCTCACTAATAATAAGAGAAAATTTAAAACTATATTGAAATGCCATTCTAAAATCCTACTGAGACTGTGCCCCACTTCCACTGGGTTGAAGTAGGAGGTGACTGGCTGGGACTTCTGAGCTATCTTGAAAAATAACAGCTTGTTGACTGTCAAACCATGCTCCACATCCACTAGCAAGAAATGATTAACTGAGATTTCTGAGCTGCTTTGCAGAATACCAAGGAAACTGAAAATAAGGAAACAACTTCCTGATAGTTTCCTTTGAGCATCGCATAGGAGCATTGAAGGACAGGAAAGACTGACCAATGAACTTTGGATGTCACAGGCTGAAAATCCACCACATGCAACACTTTGAACCCAACCCCCCCGCCTCAAATTTGCACATGCAACCAATGAAAAGACACAAGAGACATTTGCACCTGCACAGAGGACTCTTGAAATTTCTCCCTTACCCTTCTACCAACCATTTCTTAGGCCCAACACCCTCCTATTCTTTACCCCCATTCAAAAGCTGATTGGGGTGACAGATTTGAGCTTTGCCTCCTGTCTCCTTGCTTGGCTGCCCTGCAATAAGTTATTTTCTCTGTAATAGACCACTGCTTATGTGTTTGGTCTTTCTGTTTGGCAGAGGGTAATGAGCCTGCTTGCTCAGTTACACTATCAGACTGGCTAAAGCCCAAAAGACTGAACATATGCTTTGTTGTGATCAGTGTAGGGAACTAGCCACTCTCAAACATTGCTGGTGCAGTGCAAATTTATATATCCACATATGGAAAGCAATTTTTCAAGGTCCAAAACATTGTGTATAGCATACTGCATTTTGTGTAATAAAATGGAAAATAGATCTTTATAACTGAAAAAAAATTAATGAAATAGAAATCATGACCTTTGCAGAAAATAATAAAATAGACAAACATATGGCAGGACTACTAAGGAAAACATAAGAAAAAACTCAAATGACCCACATCAGGAATGAAAAAGGGGCCATCATTGTGGATGCTGCAGATACAAAGATAATAAGAGGGTTTTATGAACAAATGTATAACATTGAATTAGATAATTCAAAGAAAAGACAAATTTGCCCCCAAATTGTGTCTGCTATTTGAGAGATAACAGGCCTCTCAGGCTTTTTAACATGGATCAGTTTAACTTATGGAGAGGAGGATGCCAAATGGATGGAAACAGAGTAAACTCAGATGACAGGACGAGACGGAAGAGCAGTGGTCCATAGGGCAGGCTTGGGCAGACACCGTGGAGGGAGGTGATTGGCATTGAGGGGCACCATGGGGCCCTGGAGCCTGAGAGAGAGCACAGAAGGGACATTGCAGGTCTCTGGTGGTCACTTTCCCAGGGCCAAAATGCTGCTTTAGGGCTTTCCCATCTCTCATTCAGTGAGGGCACCTCTTCCTTCTCCACCCTGGGTTGTTGTCCTGCTCTGCTACCACTTACTCTGCATCTTACATGGGTTCTTTCTCCAGTTGGGGTTTTTGATTTCCTTCCCTGTCAAGTTGAGTTTGCCCAGAAGATGTCTCTGATTCTCTCCAACCCCAGAGGTCTCTGAATCTGAGTTGTCCTATCTTCTAATAGGTGCAAGAGATGTGAGACATGAATGTTTGGTGGTTTCGCAGGGCCTCCACAAATTCCAAGTTACAGAGCAAGATCTGGAGTGTCGGTTCTCACACTGTGTTCCGTGGAACCCCAGGGTTCCAATAATGATTCTCAGGGAGCTCTGAGGGGTGAAGGGAAGATCAGCTGTGGGGCTTAGGCCTCCTGCCGGAGTGTCATCCTGTGAAACTTTGCTGGAGTTTTATATTCTTGTGAACGTTCATTTGCAAAAAAACCCTCAATTCTAAGCAATTCTGAAGATCCCTCACCATCTAAGCTGCAGCAAGAAAACAGGCCTCACTCAGGTCGTTGACTGTTGATGTCTGGGGGTCCCTGCTGAGGCTCAGATCCAAGGGGACATCTGCTATGGGCTAGCACGAGGGTCTCATTTATCCACCGTGGACTTCGGAGCTCAGGATTGGCCTGGCTTTGTGTTTGCTATAAGGCCTTCAGAGCACTTGATATAGTCTCACCCTACTTCTCAATTGGCCCTACATCAGTCAAAGGGCCTCGGAAGAATGTGAGCCAGCATTCGATGTGGCTTTCTGCAGAGGGTGCTGAGTTTGCCGGGCATCTGCGTGGTGGGCGTTTACTGTGTGCTTGACCCTGTACGGGGTTTACAGTGAGAAAGACGTGGGAGTTGGAGGCCAGGCAGAACATGAAGGAAGAAAAGAAAAGGCCAGAGCCTGAGTCCACTTGATGAGAAAAGGTAGCTAAATAACTAGAGGAGAATCAGTGGCATTTGGCGGAGGGTTGGATTATAGAAAGAAAAGGAGCTCTTTAGCCAGGGCCCCAGAGAAGTTGTCAGATGGAAGAAGGGTTAGAATCGTGTGGCTGCCAGAGGTGGAACCATGAGCCGTGAGTGGAAATTAAAGGGGGACACGTCTTGGCCTAACACTGTGCAGCCACTCCCCACAGTTAGACCTGCCTGAGGACAAACCTCCCTCCCTCGTGAGGTCGCGAGTACCCACTGATGCAGGTGCTCAGAGTCTGGACAATTCTTCTTGGGGCTATCGAGCAGAGAATGGGCGATGGAGGAGTGGAGTGGGAAGGGGGGCGTTGTTTGATCCCCATGGCCCATTCTGGCCCTTCCAGCCTCTGGTTAGGAGCTGCATTTTTAGGTGCAGGAAAGCTTCAGAGAAAGAAGTCAGCACGATCTGGACTGGTCAAAGGGGGCTTTATTAGGCCCTTGAAGTCAACCTTAAAAATACCAAGTATGGCAGCTCCATAGAGGCAGCCTCTCCTGAGCACTGGGCAGCATGGTGGGGACATTACAGTACATAAAACTGCACTGTGATCACAGTGCTGGGTGTGAGATACCATCAGGAGACGAGGCTGGGCACTGAGGCCTGATGTAACCCATAATTGGAGCCACAGCACAGTCCTGGTTAGATTGGCTCTGTACCTTCTGAGCAGTGCTGAGTGAAAAAATACATTTATGAAATGCTCCATTCATTTCCTGCCAGAGATCCTATCTGAAGCCAGGGCTCTCACCTCCTGGAGAAGTAACAGTTTCTCACAAAGCCTTCCCTGCCCAGAAAGATGCTGAGGGAACCTTGGGGGAGGAACAGTTTCCATTTGGCAAAGCAAACCGTGTGTTCTCCATATATTTTCTTAAGTATATTTCTTTTCTTGTTGAAACATCTGGTGTGAGGTATTGGACCAATTTAACACTGCGTCGTTTCCTATCACATACTTCGGGTGATCTGGGAGAAAATATTTTAAAGCTGTGAAAATGATCTGAGTCACTGTAGATACTGCAGCCCCCAGTAGCAGAAAGCTAGATTCCCATATTGCAAATGTAAAGCTGTCTGAGATGCTTTAGCCTGCTACGGCCAGGTGCTCCAGATGAGAGAGACTGAAACATCCAAGGAGGACAGATACAGGAGGTCAAGTAATAACTTGGCTTCTGGAGGCAGCCTTGCATGTAACCACCCATGTTTACCAGCTCATAAGAATATTAATGGTATTTAACAATGCTTCCACCTATCTATCCTATAAAGATAGGGAGATCAAATAACCCCACAGTCATTATAATAGGGTCATCTGCATCGTCCCTGGCCTGGACCTGTGGCAATTCTTCACTGTGTAAATCTGGCTGAAATTGTGAGTATTCTGAGAAAAGAACCAAGGCTCAGAAGTAGGGGCTTTGATCTGTGATCCTGCCTGACTCCTGAGTTTTGGAGAGATGGGTAGTTTCTGGCATGCCCATGTGCTTACCAGCCTTAGTGGAGGTTAAGCCCCAGCTGGGGGACATATATGCTGCCCCTTCTGCTTCTTCAAGGCTGTGCAAACGGGGGAGGGACCTAGATGGCAGAGCCAGGGCCACCCTCCCTGGGGACTGCCTTGGGTATTGACATGGCGTGGGCTTGCAGGGAGGATGAGCATCTCTGAAATGACAACACAGTTCATGGGAAGAGAGAAGTCCTTCTCCAGAACATTCGCTCTGAGAGCAGGGGTCAGCTTTACTTCTTTGGCCGCTGATTCAGCTCAGCTCTCCTTTCAGCCTGAGCTCTTCCTCTGCTCCTGTCTCTCCCTCCTCAGAACCCCTCAGACATCTCCTGACCCTCCTGTACTAAAGGCAAGTGCCTGGATCGGCCAAGTTGTCTGAGCACAGGGACGACGTGCCTGCTTCCCCTCTGTGTTGCCCGTGGTAAACACAGGGCCCGAGGCGGGTGCCAGGTACCTGAGCTCCTGTGTTGAGCAATTACCTCTCAACACAGGAGGGCCTGTGTTTTCTCCATCCTTGGCACACAGCAGGGGCTCCATGAACATTTGCTAAACAGCAGGGACTGACCCGCAGTAGGCGCTCAGGGTGGCTGACTCTGCTGTCTTGATTTCCCAGGGTCCCGTATCTCAGGGGCAGGCGGGCTCCGGGAACGCTACGGAATGGTGTAGAGAGGAGGCTGTCTTGTTCGGCCTGTGAAATGGGGCGCTTTACGCTCCTAAACTGTGCAGGGGGGAGTTTGACTCTGCAGCTGCCTGGCTTGCTCTGGTGTCAGGCTCCAGGCCAAGCTCTTGCCTCTCTCTTCGGCTGACAGGCGAGGCTCACGGTGCACAGTCCAGATGGCTGGGCCCCAGCTCTCCCTCCCCCACTGCTATCCTCCCTCTGAAGGGAAATGGAGCTCCGGATCAGCCGGCCAGGGTCAGGGGAGGAGGACTGGAGCTGCGATGTCAAGAGTGAGTGCAGTGAACCAGGGCCAGGGGCAGCCACCCCGCTGTGCCCCAGTGTGAAGAGCACCCACCCAGCCGGGCTGCTGTTGGGAACTGATGGCTGGCACGGCAGCTCTAGGCAGCCCAGCCCTGTCCTGGGAAGGGGAGGTGAGAGGGGGGAATTTGGGGAGGAGGGGTGTCAGACCCCCAGTGGGGCATCCTTGAGCAATTACCTGTTGGAAGAGTCCCCCATCACAAGGAAGAGGCCATGCTGATCCTTCCGTTGGCTTCGTCATTGGCTGGGGGCAGCCCACTTCCCTGTCTCTTGCTACGTGTCTCCTGAAGGTCAAGGGCTCTCTCTTACCCAGGTCAGGCCTGCATTGCGGTCTAAAGGGTCTTGCCCCATCCCTGGCTCTCTCCCTTTTATCCTTCACAGCCATTCTCCCATAAATCTCTTGTATGTGTAAACTCAAGCTGGTATCTGGTTTTTAGAGGATCTGAACCATCACACGTACGGTGTGCGTTCCTCTGTGTCTGGTTCCCTTCTGTGTCATCTGTCAGTGAGAGCCACCCAGGTCCTGGAGCAGGAAGGCAGTGCTTCGGATATAGCTCGTGCCCTCTTCCACATGATAAGAGGCCTTATGGCTGCTGGACCTTCGGTGGTCCTCTAGTGCCACATCTGGGAGGGCCAGGGCCCCTGACAGTATCCCCTGACAGGTGGTCATCTGGACACTGCTTGAACATCTCCAGGGAGAGGTCACTGTGAGGCCATTGGAGGGCAATGCAAATTGCTAGAAAATTCTTCCTTGTGCCGGTCACTCCTCCAGTGGTATGGCTGCCACAGACCATTCACTCATTTCTTCTTTCTTTGGAGGAGCATTACCAGAGGCCCGCCATCAGAGGCCTGTGTGAGACCTCACTTCCGACAGGGCAGTGGGGAGCAGATGGGAGTGGCATAGGCCCAGCCCAGGGCCTTTCCTCCGTGCAGGGGTGTTGGCACAGGTGAACCCCAATGGGGGTTGGCAGGAGGTAGTGAGAAAGGACGAGAAGTACCGCCACCAAGTTTTCTGTAGCTGCAGGCTGAGTGCCCCAGCTTTCTCCTTGAACATATAAAACCCTCCTTTTGCTAAAAGTGGATAAAAACCTCTGGTCTTCTGCCTCACTGGCCTGGTTTTAAGTCCCAGCTCTAATTCCTAGGGGTTGCGTGTTCTTGAGAACTCACTCAACCTTTCTGCAGCTCAAGCTCCACTTACATAAAATAGGATAATAATACTTACTCCCAGATCTCTTCGAGGATTAAATAATTTGATGTTTGTGAAGCACGCCTGGTGGAAGACAAGTGTTAGCTGACACCTAGGCAGCAGCCCGGCTCACAGTTATGAGCTGCTGGTCCCGGATGTGAGTTTGGTGCTGCATGTGTACAGTGGGTTGAATGGTGACCTCTAAAGAGGTATGTCCACATCCTAATCCCTAGAACCTGTCAATGTGACCTGATGTGGAAAAAGAGTCTTTGCAGTTGTAATTAAATTGAGGCTCTTGAAATGAGGTCATCCTAAATTATCTGGGTAAACTGTAAATCAATAACAAATGTCCTTACAAAAGACAGAAGATGTCCTCACCCAGACCACAATGAGCTGATAGAAGGAGTTGCAAGGGGCTCCTTGGGGCTGATTAAATTGTGGAGCTGAAGTGAAGTTTTGCCATCTTAACAATGCACCCCTTCCTGCCAGAGCAGATGGTACAAAGGCTCGCTTGCTTTCGGTATTCATGTCTTTGTAACTGAAGAAAACCCACATTTCTGAAGTAAAGAGAGCTGTAAAATGAATGAAACATTATGCAATATCTTGTAAATGTGAAGAAAAAAGAATAGCTACATGGGTGTTGACAGAAGTCTGAGTTTGAAGAAAGATCCCATTCATGCCCGAAGTATCAAGCCTGCTCTCCTGCCGGCCTTCTCCCGTCTTTCCTTCAGAACATATTTGCTATGCTTCGAGTTTGTGCCACTCGAATTGTGTTAAGTGTTGAGGACATAGCTGCGAACAAGCAAGACAGTCTTTCTCCTGCCTGGGCATGCAGCCTAGGAGGGGAGAAGGGCGTTAACTAAAACGCAGACATATCATCTTAAACCACGACAGTGGTTAAGTGTTATGAATTGCCTTGGTGCCCTTGACAAAATTCAACGATGGTACACGTGTGGGTCTATTTCTGGGTTCTCTATTCTGCCCATTGATCTGAGTCTCTCTCCTTTCATTAATACCACACTGTCATCCGCTACGGGAAGTCTTGAAGGCAGGGGGTGTACATCCTCCAACTTTGCTCTTTTCCAAAATTGCTTTGGTTCCTGTGGTTCCTCTCTTTTCCTATCTAATTTTTAGCATCTGATTTTTAGATTCAATTAGCCAGATATGTCAAGTGTTATGAAGGAAAGGTCCGTGGAACAAAAGATTTTTCAGAAGCGAAGTTTTAGCAGTCGAAGTTTTAGACCTGAATGTTAGATCATAGGCAAATGATAGATGAGGGGAAAGTTAACTTCTTTGTTATTTTTTTAGGTTTTTCACAAGCGACTCTGAGACTCTATGATCCTTTCACAAATGCTTTGAGGGAACTGATGGGTGGATGTGGGTCAGAACTATTTAGAGCTGCCCTAACCATCCTTTGTGTATTTTTGCTTCTTTTACTCGTCCTTAATAACAAAAGGGTAAGTGAAACTGGAAACATGATGACGACCTCGAAAACAGAATGTCAGGGAGAGGTGGGGAGAAAGAGGCCATCTGGGTGGCCGTGGCCTTAGACCAGACCACAGGATGGTCTGTAGGCGGATGTGTTCGCAGTCCCCAAGCCCCTCCTACATGGGCCGATAGCGCAGAGCTGGAGCGCTCCATCCAGTGATTTAGGGACCAGTCCTGTCTGGCTGATTCAAACGTGAGAGAAGGTGATGGGCCCCAAATCTGGCCAGGTAGGGGGCCTGCTTCTTGCCCGGGGAGTCCTAGTGGTCCTGGCCATGCTGGGAGCTGGCAGAAGCCTCCTTGCTCTGTGCTGTCATTGGCAGCATCGTGCACTGCTCCCCGCTGGGAGGTGGGCAGGCAGAGCATGCAGGCTGCACATCACGCTCCCGGGCCTCTGGCCCTCAGGAGACATGCAGCAAGAGACAGGGAGGTGGAAGCTCAGGACGTCTGGGGTCTCCCAGGCAGAGACAAATGAGAGAGCTGGGGCCAGCACGAAGCTACCAAATTGTCCCATAGACTGACCCGGCAGCCCAGTCCTCTGCCCCCAGAGGAGGCAGGGAGGTCCTGAGACATGGAGGACAAGATTCCTGTGCTCCAGAGTCTCACGCCTTGCTGAGAGGAGAGGGGGGCCTTCCCAGACGAGGGGATCTAAAAACGCCCCAACACTCACAAGGCGGCAGTGAGGGGCAAGGGCAAAGGCGCTGGTCTTCACTGCAAACGGGATAGTCCTTCTGCCAGTCTTTCAGGACGTTTGAAAATGAAAACAAATAGCAGACAGAGGAATGGATAGATGAACAGTCCTAACTGCAGACGTTTGGTGTTTACTGTGCACCCCATATCGGTCTAAGCCCCTTAGATACATGGGATCATTGAACCCCCACACGGCTCTCACGATGGAGGCACAGTTATTATGCCCGTGATGCCGATGACGGAAACACGGCTCTGAACAGTAATGGAACCTGCTGAAGGTCAAGTGGTGGGGCTGGGATTTAACACAGATCTGTCTGACTCCAGAACCTTTGCTCTGAAACGTGGCACTCTTGTGTCTTTAATGAAAATACGCCGGGAACTGCACAGTACTGTACAAACCTAAAAGTTATTCATATAGTTTTTCTCCCACTGTCCTCATCTGGAGGCTGAAGCTGTTTTGGCGAGGGTTGGGTTGGATTAGGTACTCTGCTCCTCGGAGAACGAGCAGCAGGTAAAGCTTCAGGAGAGGGTGCCCCCCACCCCACGGGCAATGCATTTGTCAGCGCACCCAGGAGGCCTGGGCAAAGCCCCCTCAGGGCAGGGACAGGACACTGACCCATGAAGGGCCTTAGCGTGGAGTCCGGTGACCAGCCGTGGCTCCTCTGGTGGCTTGGGCAGTGTTGTTTGCCTCCCAAAGCTCACTTGAGCCTCATGTCACACAAGACCAGTGCTACCAGATGATAGAGGCTTGGAGGAGCCTTGGCCTGGGAACGCACAGGAGCAAAGGGGGCTGGAAGAGGACGTGGCATGGGAGTAACTGGCGACAAGATGCAGAGTGTCTTGGGGGCAGAAGGGGTTCTTAGAAGAGGTCTTTTAGTCTGACGCCCTTGAGCCTGAGTCTGGGGTGACTGGAGAGGGCTTGGAATGACCTTTTCCCTAAATGACCATTTCCCTAAATTATCGCCTTCAACGAATGGTCTCATAGCCCTGAGATTCCACACTCAGAGCTTTCTGCCTTTGAGTTAAACATCGCCCTGTCTAGCAACTTCCTTGAAAATGTGAGCTTACCTGGGCCCATGGAGTCACCAGGACCTGAGTGTGAGGGAGTCCGGACCCAGTGAGGAGCAGGTAGAGGGCGCCAGGCTGGGAGAAATTGAAGAAAGAGGTATCACAAGTGGGAAATTAGGAAGAGGGTTTTTGGCAGCTCACTGGTTTCAGCTACAGCTGGACCTCAGAGAGGCAGCCTCCGTGGGGAACTGGACTTACCAGGGGCCTCAGGTCTCTGCTTTTATCAGTTAGCAGAGCCTCGCTGCTGTAACAAGTGACCTCCCCTCAAATTCAGTGGCTTTAACACAATACAAATTTATTTCTTACGGAAAAAAATTGTAACTTATGGCACAGTCTAAGCTGGGGTGGGGCCCTCGGTTCCACACACTCATTCAGGGTCCCAATGTCCTCCTCTCCTCACTGCTCAGAGGCCTCTGAGCGGGGAGGGGACGAGAGCAAATACCGCACACGGGACATCGGTATGTGCCAGGCTTGGTGGTGGCTCTCACCTCTTCCACCCTCATTCCACTGGCCAGGACTCTGTTACCAGGCCACACCTGATTATTACAAGGGGGCGTACTCTAGCTGTCTGCCCAGGAGGAAGAGGCAAACAACAGTTCCTGACACACTGGATCCCTCTCCTTCCTTTTAGAAATGAATCAGAGCACAGTTTGGGCCATCAGGAAGGCTCCATAGAGGAGGTAGCATTGGCTGTGGCCTAGAAGGATGGGAGGCTTCTCCCCAAGATGGGTGGGTGTGTGTGCAGAGGTACAGAGGTGACCCTTATACCTAGACTCTTCCCTGCCCCCACCTCTCGTCCCCAGCTGCAACTCTCCAGGCATAAGGGGACAGGGCTCATCCTACCAGCTGACTCAGGCTGGAGCAGTATAATTTGGGAGGAATAAGGAGGGTAGTTTACCCCAAATATCTCAGGCTACCTGGCCTGCACAAATGAGCACACATCTCATCTCTTTTCACAAGGACAAAAAGTGGTCATTTTGTGAGTCGAGAAGGTACTTCTATAGCCAGTAATTACATATTCACTGGGGAAACGTAATAAAAATCATTCCTCTCTTCATTTACTTAGATGTGATTTTTCTGTAGTCATTGTATAATTACTGGTATTTTTCAATAACATTAAGAATAAATGGGCCACCATTTCTCCGTCGCCATACAGATTCAAATGTGAGAAGTGCCTCATTAGACAAGGAGAGTGGGGAGGTCATTATCTTGGAGAAGACTCTGGGAAGGCACAGGGCACATTTATCAGGTTATTTGGGACAAATGGTACCAAAGCCATTGGCTGGTGCTGATGGAATGGTTTGCAGCTGTCTTCAGCATTGGGCTTTCTTCTCAGCCCTCATGCCCACACCTCCAAACAAAGTATCTCAGAGAATGTATCCCCTGTGCTCGGCTGATGGCAGACCCACCTGCAGTCTGAAGCCCAGGGGCAGGGCCCCAGAAAGGAACAAGCTGAGGGCATATTATAGAACGTCTCGTGCTGTGTCCTTTACCCCAGCTCTCCCCTCTCCTAGGTGCCTGGGATGGAGATCGATATTCTTTTTCCCAGAATATCACTTAAAATGGCAGGGACTGTTTCAAAAGAACAGATCTGGGACCACTTTGAACTGTCCATGCCCAACACTTGCACAGCTGTTCCTAAGGCTCTTAAATTATTCACAAAGAACACGATATGAATTGCTGTGGGGCTCGGGGAGCAGAACACTGTGTACAGCTGCTCAAGTTGTGCACTGCTCAACTCTGGGTGGGAGGGTGCCACTCACACAGACTCC
The DNA here is from genome assembly GCF_008692025.1 of Phocoena sinus. Lineage (NCBI taxonomy): Eukaryota > Metazoa > Chordata > Mammalia > Artiodactyla > Phocoenidae > Phocoena > Phocoena sinus. Next base: position 70,962,508 of record NC_045766.1, on the reverse strand, counting down.
AGTGTGTACAAGCTGCAGGACTGTAGGTGGGTGGCCCTGCTTCAGAATCTTGGACATAATGGGAGGCAGCTAGGAAAACCCCTCTCTGGTGCTGCCAGGCTTTCCCTACTCCAGTGAATCAAACGTGTTCCAGACTTCTTGTCAGTTGTCAATATAAAGGCAATGCATTTGGGTGGCAGGGGCTGGGAGCCATTGACTGGGCTTTGTGGCCTGGGCAAAGCCATGCCGTCAACTGCCTCTCAGTCAAAAATCACTCCTGCCCTACGATCGAAAGAGGTGAGTGGATAGTACAGTCTTCTCCTCTGGGAAGTGAGGACTCCTAGAGCCTAGAGGAAAAACCCTCCTGAGAAATAAAAATCTGAGGCTCTCAGGGAAAGGAGAGTGTTTGAGTGAGCCTAGAGGGCCAGTGGGAGGGAAGATGGTAGCCTTTGTTGCAAGAGCAAGGTTTAGAGCCTGCAGGTTTAGAGAGTTTGGTACCAAACTCTCCAGCTGGACAAGCAAGCTGGTGCTTAGAGTTTATTCTTTTACTTAGAATCATCTCATCTCCATCGAGCCTTTTCTTCATGCCAGGCACTGTGCCAATGCATTGTATCATCTCATTCGATCTTCACGGGGACACTCTGAGGAAGGTACTTCTGTGATCCTCATTTTGTTTTGTTAAAAAAATTTTTTTGAACTTGTTTTTTTAATTGAATGTGGTCCCCATTTGACAGATGAGAAAACTGATGCATAGAGAGGTTCAGTGATTTGCCTAAGATTACACAGCGTTATTTTTGTGGTGAATCTGGGCTTTGAACCCACTCTCTCTGGCCCACGGCCTCATTTCTAACCATTATGCTCATCTGGGTTAAAAGTTAATTGAACAATAGGAAATGAGATTGGAGGAGGTAGATGTGAGATGGGTAGATAGATCTGTCCCAAACATCCTGATCTAGCTGTCTGTCTTTCAACTCCTCGACATCCTTCCCTGACACCTTCCACCTCCTCTCATGCTTTTTCACGCCGTACCCTCCCTTCCAACCAGGCCAATCCTTAAACCCCTGTCTCTGGGCAGGGGGCCTATTTCCCAGATCCCCACTTTTTTATGTCCATCCATGCCAGGTCTTTCCTTTCAGATTTGGTGCCAAGTTCACTGCCTTCAAAAGCCTGCACAGGCTCACTTCAATCATTTATTTCTTCAATACTGTTGAAAACCTATTTTGCATCAGGGAACGTTCTTAGCCCCAGGATGCAAAAATGAAGGAGCCACGGACCCTACCCTTAAATTATTCACTGTCTATTTGGGGAGACAGACCAGTGAATAGAATAGACACAGAACGGATTAGGCGTCCCTAAGACAGCAGCTCTCAAGCTTAACCTGCCAGTGAATCACCTGGGGATCTAGTTAATAGGTCCAAATTGGGCCTGATGGTCTGCCTTTCCATTAGGCTCCCAGGTGGTCCTGCTACTGCTGAGGACCATGCTTGGTGAAACAAGACCCCCCCCCCCCAGGATTTCAGATGCTATGATAAGAAAGTACACCTGGTGCTGGGAGGAGGGGACTCAAAGGGGGAATGGGAGTCTGGGAAAGGGCTAAGGCCTTAGCCGAGACCTGACCAAAGCTGAGGGGATGTGAGCTGTCACCTCTCGGAAAAGAAATGCATTCAAGAGAGCATCAAGGGGCCAGGATGGTCCTAGTCTATCCCAAAGTAGGTAATTCTGTCTACTCTGCCTTGATTTGCTCTGACAAGTTGCTGACTTCCAGGAATTGTGGGGTTGGGCTAGGAGTTGGGCTAAGGTCCCTTCCAGCTCTAACAGTTTTAGGAGTCTGTGATTCCCACCAAAAAGAGCAGACTACTTCCATTTTGCGGACCAGCCCTAGAGCCTGGTAGATAGAGGGACCTTAGAAAGGACACAAGTCAACCCCTTCATCTTGCAAATGAGAAAACAGGTCCCAAGACAGGCTAGGGGTGAGGAGTGGAAGGGGTGGAGGTGGGGTTAAGTTTTCAATCACATGGCGGGTCAGGGCCCAGACCCCAGAGTTCACAGTGACCAGGCCTGGGCTCCTGCCTTTAGGGCCCCGGTGTCCTTGTACAGTTCCGGGGTGAGGGCGACTCCATTTCATCACGTTTCATGTAAAATCCTCCTCCAGGGAGTCGCCCCGCCTTCCATGATCCTGAGCTGCGTTTCAGAATGAGACAAATAAAGAAATAACTCACCGGGGAAGAGTGACCTGAGCCCTTCGGGGAGGAGCTGGCGACAATCGCAATGAAGTATTCCTAGCCTCCGGATTAGGTTCTCACGAGGCAAATCACAGAGTCCTAGTATTAATCACCACAAGGACGTCAGCGCAAATACCAAGTCTTTCTCTCTTGCAATCTCAAGTGATCTATGCGAGCAGTGCAGCTTCTCTGGTGTTTTAAGTGCAACAAAGAGCAGCTGGAACCTGTTTGGCCGCCAAGTGCATCGGCTGAGGGCGTGGCTGCTCTGGTGCTGGGGCCTGACGCAGACGTGCCAATGCACCGCACGCACGAGCACACAAGCACTCGTGCACGTGCAGGTCCCATGTACGCGATCACACACACCTGCACACACATCTTAGCGTTCAGCAGTGCTCAGGAAGCCAGCAGAAGGCACTGGGCACAGTGGTGCACCGCAAACGCCCATTTGGAACTCTGAAAAGCAAACTAGCTCAACCTGCAAGCTGCAACCCTATATCCCTTTGAAAAATAAGCCCCACCCCTCCCCCAGAGGATTAAACAGTCTCTCCTCACCCCCTGTTTTAATTAATACCCAGCACAGATGCTGGATGGAAGGCCGAAGCCTGACTTGCCTGAACGCAGAATTCCAATATGTCAACGAGCTTGCATGGCCATTGTGATTAGGACGTTTCGGTTAAATGAACAGATGCAGCAAGAAATGCCCATAAGCACCAAGCCAGTCTGGTGGTCACCTACAGCGAGGCAACCGCTTTCCCACTCCTGCCTTTGGTCTCCGTCCAAGCCAGTCGTGCTGTGACAGAGATTAGAAGGCCCTGCCCCTTCCCAGCTCATCCAGCCAGTAGGCCTGCCACCGCTGACTCCCTCCCCACCCATCCGGCGAGGCGCCCCACCCCCCCAGGCATCCCCTTCAGCCATCTTGCAGCTCTGGCTTCCCGTTAGGGATTCTCTTGGCTTCACGAGTCAGGTTAACATACCCCAAACACTGTCTATCCAAAGCCAAAGGAAGGTGTAATCTTCTGCATCCCAAGGGGCAGAATGTGGGCATTTAAAAACTAAGTCGCTTTAAATAAGATCGTCGTGAAGTGAACTCTAGACCCTGAAGTGAGCTGGTTCTCTGTGCTGTTTAGGAATCAAAGCAGTAGATGCTCCATCACACTATTTCACAGGGGGAGGGGGAGGAAAAGATGTTATATAACGATCCTTGAGAAACTGAGAGAGAGACGGGGATGACAACTTCTCTCCTCTGCTGACCCCCTGGCGGCAGTGAATCAGCCTGTCAGCGTCACTGTAAACTGTGAAGAGAGGCGTTACAATAAACTCATGGGGGAGGAGATCTCTAGCCTGAAAAGTGGGAGGGTCAGCGTTACTGGAAAAATAATTCCTCCCTCCTTTCTTCACGGCACAAATTAGACTGTGTCTGCCTAAAAGCCAGCTAACAGCCAATCTTCCACCTGCGTTCTCTGGGCTGTCTCTGGGTTCTCCAGTCTCTGGGCAGTAGTATCTTTCCAGGGTTCACCGATTTTTGATGGTGGCTGATGAAATATTGTTTTTGCCCTTTTGCTGAGGCAGACACAAGACCCCATGGGACTCTTGGGTTAGGAGGCCGGGGTGTGGATGTCCAGCCAAGATACTCGAGTGGGCCTGGGCTCACGTCTGGGGTCCTGGTTCCAGCAGCCCCATTCTCTCAGCTTTCACCGGATCAGAGCTGTGCATGAAAGGCTGGGGTGGGCTTTGAGGATCTGGGGATTCTGGGTTGTCCTAGAAAGAACTCCTCTAATTCTTCCCGTTCTCAGCTGAGTCGTTGTATCCTTGGGAAGCCTTCTCTGATCTCCTGACCAATTCTCATCATACCATCAACCTCTCCTTCTTGGCACTTGTGATAGTTTCAGTTTACATTAATTTGTGCAACTGTTCATTTAATGTCTCTCTTCCAAGGAGCCGTCTGCTCCCTGAGGGTAGGTCAATTGATGGTTCTCACTCACCCTCGTGCCAAGCCCAGTGTCTGGCACACGGCTGACGCAATACATATTTTTTTGGGCTGATGAATACGTGATTGAAACTTTGGACCTGTTAAGTGTCCTTCGTCCTTGATCTCTTGAATTAGGCCTACTGCCACACGGGGGTGGGCTGGGCTGGGGAGAGGAGCTTTCCCTGTCATTATCTCTTGGGCTCCCAGGCAGGGAGCCCAAGCATGCCCAAGGATTGCTCCCAGGCAGATGGGCTCAGGATGTGACAGCTGTGGTTATAGCAGAAGAGTATGAGCCTCAACCCAGAAGCTGGTCCTGGGAGAGGCCTGGGGACTGAGATCTAAGCCAAAGATGCAGGGCACTGACCAGGGAGGTGTCTGAACAGCTGGACACACTGACACTCTGGTCTAGGTTTCCATTTCATAAACATAATGATGAAGCAAGCGGGTTCAGCTTGACGTCTGTGTTTTTAAATCTGTGATTTTCATATTATAAAATTAATGAAAGAAGAAGAAATCTGATCAGACAGTAAGTAGATAAAAAACCTCTTTAATAATCATGAAAATGCAAATTTAATTGAAAATGAGATACCATTTCCATTCATCAGCTCAGCAAAAAGGAAATGGTCTTAGAGTGCCAGTATAGGTGAAGAGGTGGGGAGGCCTCATAGGCCACTGCTGGGAGATATATCGGTAAACTGCTTTGAGAGCTCTTTGGGGTTGTACGGTGGATCTTAAAATGTGCACACCCAGGCACCCAGTGATCCATTTCTAGAGACATGTTCTAGTCTAGAGCAGTGTTTCTCAAACTGTATCTTGCATCAAACCACCTGGAAGATTTGCTAAAACAGATCACCCAGCCCCATGCCGCGGTTTCTGTTTCAGTCTGGGGTGGCACCTGAGAATTTGCATTTCTACTAAGTTCTTAGGCGATGCTGATGGTACCGGTCCTGGAACCACACTTTGAGAACCACTGTTCTAGTTAAATTCTTGCTTATGTGTACAGGAAAGCATGCCCATGTATTGGCAAAAGCACGTATTGCTGAATACACATCTAATCTATAAAATCTGTGGTCCTGGGCTTCCCTGGTGGCGCAGTGGTTGAGAGTCCACCTGCCGATGCAGGGGACACGGGTTCGTGCCCCGGTCCGGGAAGATCCCACATGTCGCGGAGCGGCTGGGCCTGTGAGCCATGGCCGCTGAGCCTGCGCGTCCGGAGCCTGTGCTCCACAACGGGAGAGGCCACAACAGTGAGAGGCCCGCGTACCGCGAAAAAAAAAAAAAATCTGTGGTCTCTGGAGAGGGAGGGAGAGGACTAGGACTGGGGAAAGAGGACACTGGGGCTCCTGTCTAGTCTGTTCTTCCATTCTCTAAAAAAATAAGATCCAAATAAAATATGGTCTTTATTTAATGGGGCAGATATATGGTTTTTATTATATTTTTTGTGCTTTTCTATATTCTTTAAGTGAATTTTAAAACAGAGTAATACAGGCTCATTGTAGAAAATTAGAAAATGTGGAGAAGTATGAAGACAGAAGTTAAAATTATCCACAAATCCACTGTAAATATTTTTGAATTTTTCCCAATTTGATTTACTTACAAAAAAGGAAATGGGAGCCATACACACTAGTTACATGTTTGCGTCCTACTTTTGTGGCTTAATATGATATTGTAAATAGTTTCCCGTTCATTAAATTGTTTTGAGTAATGTCCTTTTAATTAGCTAATAATGGTCCATCCTATGGTGTTATTTTATTTAATCAACCCCCTACTGGTTGTTCAGGTTTCTAGGTTTTCACTGTTATAAATAGCAAGGTGATGAATGTCTTAATACATCCAGCTTTGTCCAGGTTACTTCCTTCTCTGCCTGGGGCAGCAGGGTCCCTGAATTTGGGGTCACAAGGAAGAAGAACTTGTGTGTCCCACAGGGCCTGGGATGGGATGGCTTGGGATATGATGACACAGGTCTGCGTGGGAATGGCTTTAGGTACCCGTTAAGTTCCTGGAGCCCTGCAAGTACTGAGCCTGCAGGGTCCCCTCTCCTCCTCCATTCATTCACTGCAGATGGGTTTACTGTCTCTCTGACATGCAGGACCTGTGTGGCCTTGGGGCAGGGACGTGAGGTAGTCAGAGATGATTGAGGCCTGGTCTAGATGGGAGAAGCAGGCACAGCCACAAATATCACAGCTCAAGGTACAATGTGGGAGTGAACCTAAGGAGGGCTGCAGGAGTCCTGAGCAGGGCATGGTTGGTTCTGTGCAGTGAAGGCAGCTGGTTATATCAACACTAGGTGTTTGGTTTTCTGTTTTTTAGTTTATTTTTTATTTTTATTTTTGGCTGTGTTGGGTCTTAACTGCTGCGTGTGGGCTTTCTCTAGTTGTGGCAAGCAGGGGCTACTCTTGGTTGTGGTGCGTGGGCTTCTCATTGCGGTGGCTTCTCTTGCTGCGGAGCATGGGCTCCAGGTGCACGGGCTCAGTAGTTGTGGCTCACAGGCTTAGTTGCTCCGCGCCACGTGGGGTCTTCCTGGACCAGGGCTCGAAGCGGTGTCCCCTGCGTTGGCAGGCGGATTCTTAACCACTGCGCCATCAGGGAAGCCCCTAGGTGTTTGGTTTTAAAAAAACATTTTTTTAAACCAGCTTTGTTGAGGTGTACTTTACATATCATAAAATCGAGCCATTTCAGGTATAGAATTCAGTGATTTTTAGTAACTTTACCAAGTGGCACAACCATCACCATATATCAGTTTTAGAACATTTTCAAAAAGATCCCTCACATCATTAACAGTTCATCCCCATTCCCACCCTCATCTCTAGGTAACCATGAATCCACTTTCTCACTCTGAATTTACAGGTTTACATTTTAAAGGATGGAAACTGGACCTTATGTTAAGGTAGCTGCAAGGAAGGAGCAAAATCTGGGGACACAGGTGGTTTAGCTCTTTATAGCAGAAAAGCAGTTCCCTAGCCTCTAACTTTGTCATCTGGGGTGAAATTCTGAACTTGGAAGTTTCAAACAGTCAAGAGCTCTTCATGCCCTGGAAGCCGTTTTTTACCTCTGGCCAGTAAAGCCTTCCTTTCCTTGGTTCCTGGCTTTGAAAACGCATTTGGCTGTAGATGGCCTGGTGGTCATGGACAAGCTGGCTGGGAAGTCCCTGGAAGCCACCAGGGAGCTCCACACAACGTGGTAGAGCAATCTCTACTCTCGAAATGAGGGTCTTTACCCTTTTGATGTTGTCTGCCCTGGTCCTGCCATGATGGGGTCCCCATGGTCTCTGCACACCTTAGGCTCCAACATTTTTCATCCTGAGGAGAGAGGTGTGAGCAGATCATCTGTGTTCAGTCTGTCTGCCTTTTGATAATCAGGTGTGCTTTGAGATGCTCTGTGGAAGATTCTTTGAAATAACATTTTCCTCCTAGTTTCAAAACTAGACAGTCTCTGGGCTTCCCTGGTGGCGCAGTGGTTGAGAGTCCGCCTGCCGATGCAGAGGACACGGGTTCGTGCCCCGGTCCGGGAAGATCCCACATGCCGTGGAGCGGCTGGGCCCGTGAGCCATGGCCGCTGAGCCTGCGCGTCCGGAGCCTGTGCTCCGCAATGGGAGAGGCCACAGCAATGAGAAGCCCGCGTACCACACACACACACAAAAAAACTAGACAGTCTCAATGCAGAAAAGTAGCACAGTAAAACAGAAATAAGGTCTCCTCTATGATCTCACCTGAAGTTAACCCCTGCTGCAATTGAGCACGTATACTTCCTGTCTTTTCCCCCTACTTGTCTGGCATTTCGTTGGCTTCCATTTAGTCTCCATGGCAGTGGGGGAGGTGTTTAGGATGATAGGGCACCAGCCTGGCTCTTACTGGTAGGGAAGCCCTGGCCCTCGTGCCCCCATCCTGGTTTACACATGGGCTGCTTCTGGCACTTTGAACTGGTTGTTTAACCTTGATCTTAGTTTCTCCCTCTCACAATGAGCCAAATGCTTGACTCTGGGGAGACAGTCCCTCTGCCTGGGGCATTATCTTCTATGTAAAAGAAGACAGTCAACTTGAAGATGTTAATAGTTCTAAACTCTCTAAAGAGTATCTGGACAGCAGGTTGCAACACATCTGAGATAATTCAATTTTTATAGAAGCTATTTCCATTAATCATTTATTATTATTATTATTTTTTTTTTGCGGTACGCGGGCCTCTCACTGTTGTGGCCTCTCCTGTTGCGGAGCACAGGCTCTGGACACGCAGGCACAGCAGCCATGGCTCATGGGCCCAGCTGCTCCGCGGCATGTGGGATCTTCCCGGACCGGGACACGAACCCGTGTTCTCTGCATCGGCAGGCGGACTCTCAACCACTGCGCCACCAGGGAAGCCCTCCATTAATCATTTATTAATGGCTCTCCCAACTGAGGCAATTAAGTAGACCTAGGATTAAGAAGAGCCCATGTTCATTTCACATCTGTGTAATTACCCTGCAGTTCATGGATCCTGGAAGAATGTGAAAAATGGACTCCAGTCTTTTCCGTTGTACTTTGCATTTCTCTCTGGGTTTGGTTTCAGCCCCAAAAGGAGGCAGCCTCTGGGGGGGCGGGGTGTGCATGAGGGCATATGTGTGTGTGTGACACCCGGTGGTCCAGGCTCAGAGGGGAAGGGCACTGACTGTGAAATCTGAGGAAGGCTTTGGGGGTGGGGGCAGGAGCCAGGGCAGGGCTGCTTGAGGAATGGGGAGCCCAGAGAAACCGAGCCTGTCTTCTGGGATTTGAGGGTTAGAGGTAGGGAAATAGAGTAGCAGCCTCCTGGACTTGTCCCAGAAAAGGCAGCAGGGAGCATGTTGACCCTGAGCTGAAGAGCAGGGGACAGCAGGATGGACTGGAGGTCACAGGGCACCTCCTGTCTACAGGCGGTGTTAGGTACTTTAGCTGTGTACTCCCATTAATCCTCCCCAAACTCTGTACGTTAGATATCAACATCCATATTTTAGACAAAAGGAAATTAGGGCTCAGAGAGGCTACGTGACTTGCTCCAGGTCACACAGCTGATGAGTGGCAGAGCCAAGGCTGGAGTCCAGCTGTGCTGAGCTCAGTGTCTTGGCACTTCCCCTGAGCCACACAGCCGTTGTCATGCACCGTAGCCTGGCACACTCCAAGGTTCTGCCACGGAAGCAGAAAAGCCGAACAATGTGGATTTTCCACTGCCCTGGGAATAAAGCACTCCTTTTTTTTCTTCCAAGGAATAGAGATTGTAATTAAAGAATCTCCAGGGAATCCAGTGGAGCTGAGAAAGAGGAATTCTTACCCAACGTCCTTCCCTAGGGCAGGTCCTGAAGATGGGAACTGATTGCTGCTCTCCAGCAGCCCTTCCCACCAAAACACTTGAGTCCAGGGAGGTTATTTCCAGCCTGTGTGACCTTGGACACCTGTCAGCTTCCTCCAGCCTGGAGCAGAGGTTGGAGGCAGAAAGGTGGAAACCAGGGTGTGAGCAAGTGAGGGGCAGCAAGGGCAGCTGGACCTAGAGCATGGTAGGGCTGTTCCATGGGAACCTTAGATGGTATGGGTATCTTGGATTGCCCGTGCCCTAGCGCAGTGGCGTTCAAAGGGATGCAAACCCTACAGGTAGGAGAAGCAGCCACAGAGTCTAGACCTGCCTTGTAGGTTTGAAAGGACTCGATGTCCAGATGCTCAGCTTCCCACGATACTCCTTCCTAAAGCTAATCTCCCTGGGAGGCACCTGGCTTCATGCTAACCCTTCCCCTACCATAAGAAAGCCCTCATCCTCTGAGGGATGTGAAACTTCCCAGGCTATAAACAAAATGGAAGCCTCTTTAGGATTAATCAAGCCACCCCCAAACCCTCAGGGCACAAAGCCTTTCAAGGTCCTACACACATTTCTGTTAAAGGTGTAAAGCCTGGCATTAAAAATGGGAATTGGGGCTCAGTCCTGGGATATTCTGAATCCAGATGCACAGACGAGTGCAGTGGTGGAAGTATAACAATTTTTGTTTAAGAACTTTAACTCTTCTATCCTCCAATGTAAGTCTAATGTTTCCAGGACGGTCACATTTTCAAGATACACTGAAAAAAAAAAAAAACAAATAAATTTTATGTGATGTCTTTCATTATTTGTGTGCATTATTTAATAACGTAGTTTAAAGTTTTTTTTATCAAATCACATCATAAATTATTATTCCAGGTGCAGACAATCTTTATCTTATTTCATCTTGTAAAATGTTCATATTTTCTACCTCTCATTTAAAGTATGCTGGCTGTGGGCCAATTATTTTTTAGTGGAGTTCATCTTTTCTCTTTCATTAAATACATAGAACAATTTGATCACAATGTCCAATGAAATGAATGGAATTATTTCTTTAACTTATTCCCAAAACCAACACCAGAGTTCAAAGAAAAAGGATGCTTTTTTATCAAACTCCTAACTTACTAAAAAACTTACAATTTTGTCTTCACGTTACAACCTTATATATAAACTTTACAAATTAAGTAACCAGTAACCACATAGTAAGCTATGATTTTGTTTTTATAACTTGTAAAATAGATTAAATAATTATATTGGGTCAAAATCATGTAAATCTTGACCTCTTTTTAGAACACTATCTTATGAGATTTATTCCAAAATTTATTTTCCAGTAGACTGTATGGTATTCCTTGAAATGCTCATTACTTTTCTGATAGAAAGTAAGTCTGACTGGGTTGATAGATTTAACAGTGAGGACCGGTATGACAAGTTGTGTGAGAAATATTTTTCATAGATTGATGAACTAAATTTGCAGTTTCTAGGTACGTACTTTTGCGAAATGCCCCCTCTCCCCTCTGGCTTCCAGATCCTCACCTATGAGATGAATTGGGAGCAAGGAGGCTAAAATCTGTGAGCTCTCCTCCTGGCTCTGACCTGTTGGGTTTCTGTGATTCTCAGGTTTGAAACTGAGACACAGGCAAAGGGGAGTCAAGCCATGGAGGGAATTCACAGCAGAGCAGGAATGAAAGTCTCTGTTTCTCAAGCCCCTGGAGATCCGCCCTGGTCTCCTGACTCCTATGCACAGTCAGCAGGTGATTGCAGATGCCGGGCTGACAGGGCAAACCCAAGAGCTGCAGTTTCTGTGATTCAGAAGACAGGAGTGAAGGTGTGTGATCACTGCCCACAGGTCTCGCAAGTGAATCTCAGGCCCAGCAAGCCCCCTCCTCAGTATTTCTGGAAACTCTGTACCCTGCGATGGGCACTGTTCCACTATTGCCTGGGGGAAGGGGGCACTGACTGAGGGGCTGCAGGGTCAGGGCAGTGCCTGAGGATGAGGCAGTTGGAAAGAGTGGCCCATGGAAGCAGGAAGGGAAGGAGGTATGCCGTTTCCCTCCGTGTTTCAAATGGGGAAGCAAAAGCCCAGAGAAGCTATGTGACTTACCCCCAGTTGTCCACCTGGAGCCCTAGCTTTGGCTGCTGGCCCAGGGTGCTTTTTCATCATCACACGGCCTGCTGGGTTTGGGCTGGGGTTGGCAAATTGGTGCCATTTAACTGCATTTTTGTTCGAGTTTCTAGTTCAGAGAAGAAACTTGCAAATATAGCTGGAGGAAGCTCCTACTCTTGGGAAATCCCATACAAATGACCACAGCTGGAGAGGGTGGCCCTGCAGGCCTATTGACCCCGGGGCCCTCAGCTGCCTTGTCCCTCCTGTAAGGGCCTTGCAGGAAACCCTGTCAGAGAGCGGCTGTAAGGCCTCTGAGTTCTGTGAGGTTTCTGTTCAGTCAGACCCCTGACATTCAGAAAGGAGACCTGGGCTCTGTTCCTGACCTAGAGGGTCACCAGCTACGTGATTCAGCCAGGAGCCCCCATTTCTTTATCTGGGGGTAGGAGTGGGTGTGTGTGTGGACTAAATGGTCTCTAAGGTCCCTGTGACCCTGGTCCTGCAGGAAGGGGAAAGGTAGTCTGGATTAGAATTGCTTTTATCTCAGCGAGCTTTGAAGACCACCATTTCCAAAAGGAGCCTGACTAGAGAAAGAATGAATACTAATACGATCCTATAATTATATCACACATATTGTCTACATATTTTTCCACACAAATGGGAGGGAGAAAAATTGTATAGGGCAGAATTACGCTCAGGACTCTGGGATGGAAGTTGGGCCATACTCTTGACTCTTTTGTTACTTGGTTCCCACATAGATTTTGCTTCTTCAACTTGGTCCTGGCTCAGCCCTGGCTGATTGAACATCTAGGCACTTTCATAAACAGGATCTCCATTAGCTCCTTTTGTGCTCTGGTTAGTTTTATCCTCCAGAGCTTCTCTGCTTCTGTCCAGAGGGACACACAAGCTGTCTTCCGGTGTCTCCAGGACTGTTGTGTGGTGGAGACGTTGCATACGGGTGCTGCACCTGGTGAGGAATCTGACTAGATGAGGTCCTGACTCACCTTGATTCTAGACAACTCATTTCTGAGGAGATTTGCCTTAGCCATACTAGTCAGGGCTCTTTTGGTGGAATGTGACAGAAACCCAACTCACACTTGCTTAAACCCAAACGGGAACTTTGGGTTCAGGAAACTGGGAAAGACAGGGGTGGAGTGGACATGGGGTGTTTGGATTGAGAGTTCAGTGATGTCAGCTGTCTTTCACCATGCTCACTTTTCTCTCTTTGTGAGTTGCCTTCATTTCTTTCTACTACAAATAGAAATATTTGGCATGGGGGTGGAGGAAGAGGAGAGGCATGGCTGCAGACAATCCAGCTAAAACAATCCCAGTTAGTGGTCCTAGAATAAAGAGACCTCAGTGTATACAAGTCCCAGGGGAGGCTCTAATTGGCTGGCTTAGGCCACATGCCCACCTGTGGGACCAACACCATATCCAGGCCAGGTTAGGGCAGCAGTCACATAGGATCCTATGGAGCAGTCATGTGGGAGGAGCAGTTCTGTAAACGAGGGGTATTGCTATCGGAGGCAGGTCAGAGGGATACTGTGAGAGATGAAAACAATAGGAATCCACTAAAGATATTGTAGCAGTGTCCAGTAAGAAGAGAGAGAACTTAATAGAACTAACTGTTGGGTATAAAGTCATTAACTAGATAAACTGAAGGGTAAAAGGAGGCCCCTAAGCTGGGACAGCTTCAGGAAGCAGCCACCGCTCCCCTGGCTGAGGGAGCAAAGGGAACATTTAGAAGCACAGAGGAGGAGCCCTGCAGAGCTGGAACTCAGACTTGGGAGGAGGGAGGGCCATGTGCCTGAGACCAGACCTCCCAGCAGGGGCGCCAGCCGGCTGTTGACAGTGTCTCTTGGGGGGCAGGGTGGGGTAAAATGGGTTCTGCAGGAGCTGGAAAAGCTGCAAACTGGAGTCAGCTGCTGCTCCAGTCTGGCCTTGCCTGGGGCCTAGGCAAGAATAGTGGTGGGATGGTGCTCACGGAAACAGGAAGCCCGCAGGAAGCAGACGGGGAACAAACAGGAAAGAGCCGGCCGGCTCTCCCGCCTCCAGCCCGTAGGCGCCCTCTTGCGCCCCCTATGGGCAGAGCTAACACAGCGCCAGACGGCAAAGCCAAGCGTGAGTGCGGAATGCCAGCTCCGGCCCAGCGCAGACACAGTGACTTGATAGTTGACGCCACTGTCTTACTGCAGGCGTTCTGGGTGGTGTGGCTTCCAGAGCCGCAGTAAGTCTCCCTCAGGAGGCTGTGAACTCCTAGACGTCAGGGACATGCCCGATCTATCTGTCCTTCTCAGGGCCTGGTACCCAGCCTACCCACGCAGAACCGGCAAGTGTGCGTTATGCCGAAATGCATGGCAGAAGCCGAGGACGAGTGGGTCCTGAGGCAGCTCCGCAGCCCTCCCTGCCCAGCCTTTAGAGTTCCTGCCTGACTTCCCTGGAGGTGTGATTCTAGGCTCTCCCAGGAGTCCTGCATGGGGCAGGGAGTGGGGGACTGTGAACAGCTTGGGGCAGGCTCTGCCCAGCCTGGTTGATGTGCCCACACCCCCCTTCTCATCCTCACCCACTTTATGATAAAGTCAACAGTGGGGGCCCAGCTCCACCACTAATAAGGTATGTGGCTTTGGGCAGGTTATCGGACCATTCTTAGCCCCAGTTTCCCCAGAATGCCCCCTTCAGTTGCTTAATCTCTGCAACAAGGGACAAGAAGAGACTCTTGGTCCTCTCCATCCCATGTCCATCCCCCTTCCTCCAATTCCCCTTCCCCCATCTTGCTTCTTAAAAAGAGTGATAATTTAGCATCATAATTCGGCTTTGAAAGGTAGTCAATATTAGCAAGACAGAAATCTGTTTAGCTCAAGGGAAAGTAAGGATCCAAGACAACTGGGACTTGCTGGGCAGGGCTCGTGGGACAGCTGCAGGACAAAGCAGGTCCCCATGGTGTGGAGAGGAGGGAAAGCGAGGAGGAACACAGGTTCTGCATCAACCCTAAGGAATAAGAACAGGTGGGCACCATCCTCTGGCTCCCAGTGAATTCCAGATCTGCTGAGCGTTTGAGCCAGACTTCTCAGGTGAAGACCTGAGCCTCCCAGCCTCCACCTGCTTCAGGGCAGAACGGTGGGGGACAGGCCCCTTGGGGGTAAAGGACCCACAAAGAGTTGATGCGGCCATGTGGGAAATGGGATTAGGTCAGTGCCCAATACAGAGAAAACGTTCCAATGATAAATGATAGCTTTAGCTTCATTATAGCCCTTATCACGTTCTGGCCTCTATTAAAGGTTTCTGTGTGCAAGTTTATCTCCCTCACTAATCTCGAATTCTTTCAAGGTGGAGACTATGTCTGAGTTTTCTCTGGTTGTGTTGTGCCCAGTGAACACGGGGGTTGTATCTGGAGACCACAGTCAAGGCTAGGTGAGTGTTAGGAGGACCCACCATGGCAGCGTGGCCTAGGTCATGGCTGAGCAGCGGCCCTGTGAGCTGAGGCAGGGGCGTAAGTGGTGGCAGACATAACATTTCCCAGAGAGGGGCCCTGGCAGGCAGGTGGAGGGGGTCAAAGCACAGGGTCCTCTTTCCCGGCCAGAGGAGAGATCACCAATGAGCCAGGTGCCCCAAAGGGAGGCTAATTGGGTCCTGAGGACGGACAGGGGTTCTGGAACCCACTTGGCATCCTTCCAGCCAAACAGCACCTGTTTCCTTAAGAACTTAATTTTCCTTTGTTGAATGCAGCCCTCAGATGAGGAATGGTATGGGCTGTTTCTTTTCTTTTCTTTTCTTTATTGGAATGAGCCACTCTGGCGAGAAGGTTCCTGTGCCTGGTGACTTTGAAACACGGGGGCTGGGATGGGGACTTCTGTTTTCCAGAGCAGGCCCTCAGCACAGTCAGCACCTGTCTCCCTCATCTGCTCGGCTGTCTGTCTATCTGCCCTGCTCAGTGCTGGCGGAAAGTTTTGCCTACTGGCCACTCCCCGGGCAGCCTTTCCTTGTAATGGGGGGTGGGGGCTGGTGGGTGGAAAGATGTCTGAATCCATGCTGCTGACACTTTTTACAGTGGCCCAGACACAGAGCAGGGGGTGGAAATGCCTCCTTTTCCTTCCCTGGTTAATACCATCCCTGCTGGGCCACCTCGACTTGAAAGGCGGGACCCAGTACCTATAGTGAATGATGACTCAGGAGTCACCTCTTGCAGTTCACCTCTTCAAGCCTCAGTTTTCTCATCTGTAAATTAACTACCCCAGAGAGTTATTGTGAGGCTTAAATTAGATAATTAGGGTGAGAAGTTTAGCACAGGGTCTGGCACGTGGTAAGCATGATGAAAGTATAGTTTTGATTAGTAGGAGGGTATATTCCTCTCCTGTGGCTTCTGTAGCAAATAACCATAAACTGTGTGGCTTAAAACACCCAATCACAGTTCTGGAGTACAAGGCCAAAATCAAGGTGTCAGCAGGGCCACGCTCCCCGCTGAAGGCTCTAGGGGAGAATCTGTTCCTTGCCTCTTCCTTGGCTGCCAGCATTTCTTGGTTTGTGGCTCTATCGCTCCAGTCTTCAAGGCGGCATCTTCAAATCTCTCTCCCTGATCTGGCTTTACCTGGCCTTTCCCTCTGTTTGTGTGTGGTCAAAATTCCCTCTGCCTACCTCTTATAAGGAGAGATGTGATGCATTTAGGACCCATCTAGATAATCCTGGATAGTTTCCCCTTCTCATGACCCTTAATTTAGTCCCAATCTCAAAGAATCTTTTTTTTTTTTTTTGCCACATAAGGTAACATTCACAGGTTCCAAGGATTAGGATCTTGGTGGGGGCGCTATTTTTCAGTTTACCAAAGAGGGACAGGCTGAAGTGTTGGGGAGAGACTGTCACTGTCCCAGGACAGGCTCCCTAGAAGCAGACCCCTGCCGAGGATTCCTGTGTGTGAGGTTTATTAGGGAAGTTCTCCCAGGAGAAACTGGGAAGAGTGGGAGAAGCAGGTCAGAGAAGCAGCAGAAGCCAAGCAGTGTCGAATGTGAAGCCCCAGCCTCAGGCTACTCCGACAGGGAGCTTTCAAAGAAAAATCTCTGATGAAATGGACTCTCACTTTTATCATCATCCAATCCTATTTCCTTCCTTACCCTTCCCGAGGAAATTATTGTCATAAATTTGATATGTTCCTTCTTGTCCACCTCAGAAATGTTTATAACATATGTATGTGCCCATAAGCGATGTAAAGTATTATCTTCTGTATTTTAAAAATATTATATAATAATATAAAGAAATGATATCCACTTTATACATCTTTCTGCCCCTTTGCTTTCTGCACACAGTGTACGGTCTGGGGGATCTGTTCATGTTGAGACATACAGATTTAGTTCATTCATTTTAACTGCTGCTAATTCATATATACCACTTTTAATTTAGTCATCATTTTCTTGATGGAAATTTAGGATGTTTACTTTTTTTTCATTATTACAGCAGTGCTGAGCTGTCTCTTTGCCCACATAGAAGAGATTCTCTAGGGTCGATACCTTGGGAATTTGCTAGATCATATACTATGTGTATTTTTCAATTTAAATTAAAACTGCAAAGCTGTCCTCCAAATGGCCATGCTTATTTATCCCTTGACATGCAGTGTATATGTTCCTATTTCCTCACATCCTCAAAAAGGTTAGTACGAGACCTTTGAATTTTTTCCAAAGCACAGGGAGTGAAATGGTATCATAATGTTTTAATTTGTTTTCCATGAGTGCTTGGGAAGTTGAGCATCTTTTCAGATGTTCATTGGCTCTTTGAGTTTCCTCTTCTGTGATTATGTATCTCTTACCCTGCTTCCTATTGGGCTGAATGTCTTTTTCTCATTGAGTTGTAGAAGGTCTTTATATACTCTGGAAACTACTTTTTTTTTTTTTTTTTTGCTATATTTCAAATAATTTCTAATCTGTCACTTTTTTTGTGATTTTTAAATATTTAGATCTTAATTTATCCAGAATTTATTTTGGTACATCTTATGAGATAGAAACCTAATTTCATTCTTTTACATGGAAAGCCATTGTCCCAACACCATATAGATGTAGTTTCTAGGCTCTCCTGTCAGTTAATTTGATCTATTTTTCATTGCTGTACAAATACCACCCTATTTTCATTATTACAGCTTTATAATGTCTTTATAGCCTGTTGGTTAAATCATGTCCCTTACCCTCGTGTTTTTCTTCTTTATAATTGTGTTGGCTTTTCTTGGTGGGTTATGTGAGATGAAGGCTTGAAATCTTGCAGTCATTTTGCTCCCAAAGGGAAGCCAGCCTTAGAATGAAGCTGATACTATGGAAGAGAGCAGAGATGGGAAGATACTGGATCCCTGATGACATTGTTGCTGAATCACCTACTCTGATCTTGCCTCTGGAGTTTCTATTTATCTGAGCTAGTAAATCTACTTCATTGTTAACTAATTTAAGTTGACTTTTCAATAACTTGTAACCAAAGTTTTCTGTTTCACCTGGTATATCTTTTTCTGTCGAATTATTTTCCAACTTTGTCATTATGTTTGGTGCACTTCTCATAAACTGCGTTTATTTGTATGTTTAAAATGTAGTCTGAGTGTCTGTCTTTTAATAGACAAGATTAACTCTTTTCTGACTTGTGTGATTACTGTGATTATTTGGACTTATATATATATAATGTTGTTTTGCATTTTCCATATATCATTTCTTTGCCTTAATTTTTTCCTGCTTTCTGTGAGATTGATTGATTTTTCTTCATTCATTTGCCCTCTAATGATTTGGTAGTTATGCATTCTGTTTCTGGTCTTTTAGTGTTTTCCTAGTTTTTAATATGCACACTTCACTTTATGTTTTTCTAACAAAGCCTGAGGTTAATCAATATCTTTGTCCTCCTCCTGAATAAAGTTAGGGATTTTATTCACTATAATTTTATCTTCCCCCGCTCATCTTCCTGTTACTATTTCTAGCATTTTAATTCTCCCATGTTTTTAAACCTCCTCAAACTGGTGATGATGATTCAGTACTTATTTATTGGGTCAGCCAAAAAGTTTGTTCTGTTTTAAGTAAAAATAAGACGTATTTTTCATTTTCATGAAGAACTTTATTGAACAACATATTCACTAACCAAACAAACTTTTTGGCCAACCCAATAGATCTTAATGATTTCTTGCTTATCCTTACCTTTTAAATTAATTTTTTTGGCCATTTTTTTTCATGAGCTCATTTTCTTTTTCTTTTTTTCTGAATTAAATTGTTTACTAGTTCTAGCTCCTTCAGGGAGGAATCTCTGGGTTTAAACTGTTTCAGTACATCTTTAAAAAGTCTTTATTTTGCCTCATTCTTAAATGATAGTTTAATTGGGCATAGAATTCTAGGAGCGATTCACAGCCCCAAGGTATCTGGACTTAGTAAGCCCCATTTCACCAAATTCTACCCCTCACAGGAATGATTCTCTTTGGTCATTTCCTCAAAGGGACATGCTAAAATAAACGAGAATTTGTTTACACTGTAAAGTGACACCCTTAAGTACATTGATACCCTTAAATCTAAATACACTGAGAGGGGAAAGGGACATTTTCCACACTAGAATCCCCTTAGAAGATATGTTTTCTTAGCACTTTGTCTATGATGATGGAAACTCTGCTGCTTATCCAATAGCCATTCTTTTGTAGGTAACTATATTTTCACTAAACTAGCTTTTGTGATTTTTTTCTTTGTAGATGTGCATTTATGTTTATTTATCCTGCTTGGGGTTTAGTGTTCTTATTCAATGTAAGGGCACATGTCTCTCCTAAATTCTGGAGAAATCTCAGCTATTATTTCTTTAAATATCATCTCTTTTCCATTCTGTGTATTCTTTACTTTTGGAACTCCTATTAGATATATACTGTGGCTTCTCAATCTCTACTCTATGTCTTAATTCCTCTCTCATATTTTATAGCTCTGTGATTTCCTTAGCTCTGTTGTCCTATTCACTAATTCCTCCTTCAGTTGTATCTTGTAATTGTTTAACCTGATTATTGATTCTTTAAAAATCATTTGTTGTATTGTTCAATTCTGTAATTTTCTATTTGGTACCTTTCCCAATCCTTCCATTTATCTTTTATAGTAATCTGCTTTTTGCCTTATAAATCTAATCATTTTTAATTTCTTTGCATTATACAAACAAACCTATTTTGAAGACCCTTTCAGATTTCTATATAATTTTTAGTTTCTCACTTGTGTTTGTTTAATGTACTTGCTGATTATTGCTCATGGACTTTCTTGCAAACTTTGTAATTTTGCCAGTGAGGAATTGTTTTCTGTGGGGTTCCTATATATGCTTCAATTTTGGAAATGTTCCTGTGGTGTGATATTGGGATTACCTCTGCTGTGTCTAAAGGATAAACAGTTTCTGGACCAGCTTTTATATGAGTTTCTAGGCTCAGGACGTTCATATCATGCTGATTGTATGAGAATACCTGTTCATATATTTATGCCACACAGACTAGAAGTTGAGATATCTCATGGCTACTATTTTCATCACAGGTCAAGTTACGTGGCTCACTTTTGTGCCTAATATTTGGGTCAGCAAGCAGAATTTTTCTAATCCCAGTTCCCAAATAGAGAAACCCTTTCTTAACTCCTGGTTTCATTTAAGGAGCTTAGTTCCAATATCTCTGCTATCTGCAAGACTGCAGCTTTTATATCCTTCCATAGGTGAGAATTAAAATTACAGCCTCTCTAAAGACTGTATGATTCCATTTATATGGAATTCTGGAAAATGTAAACGTATTGGAAAAGAGACATATCGGTGGTTGCCAGAGACAGGAGGAGGTGGAAGGGGTTGACTACAAAGGGAAGAGGGGAGTTTAGGGGGTGATGGAACTGTCCTATGCCTTAATTGGCTTAGTAGTTATATGACTGAATGCATTTGTCAAAACCCATAGTACTATATATTTAAAAGGATGAATTTTACTGCATGTAAATTATACCTTAATTTAATTTTAAAAAGACACAAGATTGCATATTCAATTCAATATAATTTTTGATAAGTTAAACACATACACACAACAACAACTCAGCCTCTAAGGCATATGCAAGATGGGTTCAACCTCTGGTCATCACTGAATCTCCTATTCATTCAAGCATCCACAGATTTATTTAGCTTCTGATCTTCGTTTCAGGTTAAGAAATTTAATTTTCAGTGTTTTACCTAGCATTTCTATGTGTTTGGAGCAGGAAGGTGACTTGCCATGTCAATTCAGATCACTACCTTGACTGGAAGTCAAGTGCCCCATCATGCCCCCTTCAGGCCACTGCACTGCTGTATATGAAGTCCCCTGATGGGCTTTAGTACCTGGAAAAGATAATGTATTTTCCAAATAAGTGGCATACACCATTCTGGACGGCTGGGACTGTCCTGCTCTCTCAATATAGGTGCTGGGTCTTTATCTTCCCCCCTTTTCCCTCAGGGTTCTGCCTCTGATGTCCTTGAAGTGTACTCTGCCCCCATGGGTGGGGTCCTTCCTGCAGCTGGTGAGGATCAGATTGCTGTGGAGTGATGCTGCTATACCCAGTACAGTGTCCCTCTGTGCTCAGTGTCTAAACAAGCCCTCAAGGGCTTGACTCAGCAACCATGAGGCATCAGTACTGGCATCTGCTTCAAGTGCATGCTAGGTGCCCAACAATTTGGGCAAGTAATGGTATTTCTTTTGGCAAAATAAGAAGCTGTGTCACTGAAAATAACTCCAGGAGGTAGCACGACTTCTGCCTTAATTATCCACATTGGCTCATGAAATGAACTAAAGCTACTAAGATCCAAAATGGATTAAGAGTGAAGTGGTTAGGAAGTTACAAATCCTTCTCCATGCCACTAAAGATGAGCTTTACAAGCCTCATGTAAAGAGAAATGGAATCATTAAAAAAAAATCATTAGAAAGTATATAACTAATATATCATTTCTTCAAAATTTTAAATCGTGTTTAAAAATTTAGAGCAATACAATGTTATGGTCTTTGTAAAACACACAGAGAAAGATATATGAGAGAGAGGAAAAGGGTGGGGAGGGATGCGGGGAGAACATCAGAGTGAAAAGAACCTCCAAGAGATGATCCAGTATGGCCCTCTGGTTTTACTGCCAGGGAAATGAGGCTCAGAAAGGGAGAGCAACTTATCCAAGGTTACACAGCTGACTAGTAGACCAGTACAGTAGGTCAGTAGAGCCCAGGTCTCCCAAGTCCTAGTTTAGGACTTGTCCCACTGGGCCTCCCTGCCTCGAGGTGTCAGATCAGCTGTGCAGCTGGGGATTGCTGAGGGAGCCTAGGGACAGTGGTCCTGGAAGCTTTCTTGGTCCTGAGCCTAGGGGAAGGGAGAGCACCTGGGTAAGAGGTGAGGATGAAGGCATGGCAGGCACCAGCGAGCATCTGACCTGAAGCAGAGGCTCTTTCTCTTAGCTCCTTCATTAACAGAGCCAGGAGGAGGGGACGTGAGTTCCCCCAGGCCCTGAATGTCTGAAGCACGGATGCTCTCAGGAAATGGCAATAGGACTCGGGTCACTGCAGTCACTAATGAGGCTGCTTTAATAAAGACGTGGGGCTGACTGAAGGGGAAATGGACACTCTCCCTGAACGTGATTTGCATAGCCTGACGTGTACTTCCATCTTAGCCTCTAGAACAGACTCTGCCCTTAATGTGTGTATGGATTCATCTCGTCTACTAGTTCAGGAGCCTTTCCAGGTTGGAGGGGGAAGTGGGGGTTACAAGGGTGGCGACCTGCCCCAGCTGTCAGAGTATCGTATCACTGACGTTGTTCAGAATCTCCAGTGCCTGGTGAGAGGAAAAGGCAGATTGACTTTTATTCAGTTCTATCAGTGTTTTGAATTCTCTGCAGACAACGCACCCCTGCTTCTTTTTGCATCCAGGGAGGATTGCTCTCACTGCCACCGTCCCCCCGCATACCACTATTCACAACCTCCTTAACAGATCTTTGTGTGGTTATCTACTGACAGCAGGGCTGTGTCGCATGGCCACCCCTGAATGAAAGGGCAGCTGGGAAAGCAAGTATTTACCAGTTCCAGCCTCTCCAGTGGAAGGTGGCAAGGGAGGGGACTTGTAGGCTGCCATACCCTTCAATGCCGCTTCCCTAAAAGGCATTAGCCCTCGCAGCTGACAGGCAGGGCCCAGCATCTTGGGAGTATTCTCACCTGTCAACGGGGAACAACGGGCCACCCCAGCCAGAGCCAGCTGTATTGGACAGCTATTGCCAGGACCCCCCATGACAGAGCCAGGGGACACAGGCACTGAAGAGGCAGACCCCACAGAGATGAGGCGTGAGGACATGTGTTCTGGGTGCCTTGAGGCTCTGAACAGTTCTGGAGATGGATCCATCCAACGGATGTGAATGCAAATTTAAATTCAAGAGTGTTTGAAGGAAGTTGACATTAACCTGAACAATCTCATCCAAACTATCAGTAACAACTAAAACTTCCAGTAGAAAAGCTATTTGGTTGTTGCCGTTGGAGTATACTTTTCTATGTCTTCATCATAGCTACCGAAATCTAACATTCCCATGAGTGATGCTAAATATTCCCGTTGAACATTCCAATAAGTAAATTAGATAAATTTGGTGAAAGGTTTGCTCGGCAAGTTGAGTTCTGAGAATTGGTTCCCAGTGAATTGGTTTCTCAGCCTTCTGTGAACTGGCATCTGCTGGGGTGACCTAGACTCACCTTCTGGATGGAGATGGGAGGACTGGAGTTACTGAGTCAGAGTCCTGGGGATGAGAGCAGACACTGTGTTTAGGGAGTGGAGCTGTGACCCAGGCCCTGAATCGTCCTTGTGTTATTGCAGCTGCCAGGGTGAGTGTGCACGGCTTGGCTGAAGTGAACTTGCTGTTTAACTTTCAGAGGATCTCGTTGGACAAATTTACTGCAGAAGACATTTTGGTGATGTTTGTTGAAGCATTAGCAGCTTTGGAGAATTCAGAAGCTTGAGGGTCTTTTCCTTCTCAGGAAGAAAATGGCTGATGCTTAAGACCCCCAGCTGATGCTTAGAAAATTATTTGCAAAGGTGTTGAGGACCTGAGTCTGGGCAAGATGACCAGATGCCAGAAAGGGCCAGAGTGAGAAGGAGGTGAGACAGCTGCACCCATTCACAGTGGCTGGTGTTGGAAGGAAAGGTGTGAAGCTGTGCCACCGGCTGGCCTGCTAAGAGGGACCTTGAGAGCACCTGTGAGTGGGGTGGGACAGGCGGGGGTCCTGGAGCAGGCAAAATCCGACATTATGGTTGCATATCCAAAGGGTACTGTCACACCCAGTCCTTGTTAGAATCTCCATACTGGATGCAAAAAAATTGTCCTGTTTATTTTGCAAACGATCACACAGTGTTAGGTGTGTGTATGGGGTGGCTGGGGTGCGGTTGATGGGTAAAAGAGGATGCTTTGCCAGTTCTAGAGCATTGCTAAACTGGTCCATTTCTGAAAACAAAGCACATATTTGTTGATTGATTTGATTGTTAATTGCAGTTTTGCCTGCTGATTTGCACGACTACTTGAGTACAGAATAAGACATGCTTAATCATTGTTGACATTTTCCTGAGCATAGCGTTGGCAGAGGTTAGAAGTTTTATAAATATTTTTTCTGGGTAAAGAGGCTTCTTCAGGCTGGGGATGGGGAATTGTTTCAGTGTAAAAAATCTAAGAGCTTGGACAACACAGGCTTATGGTGTGCAGTAAAGGGCTAAGCAAGAGGTTTATTAGTGCAGTGTCTTAGGAATTGAAGCAGATCCAGGGCCCTTGAGAGAGAGATTCATGATGCTGTCTGGATATCTGGGTCCACCTGTGTCCTGGGCAGGCCTGAGATCCTGACCCGTTAATCTGTGGCCTTCACACTTGGCATTTACTCTATCGCCCTGTAGCTATCTCTTTTTATAGCATCCCTCAGCTCCAACAATAACCAGGAAGCAGTCTGCATACCCAGCCCTTTCAAAATGAGAGAAACCCCCCAGAACATCTCCAGCAACACATATATGGGAAAAGGTCAGATTTTATCTTAAAAATTTCACATTGGGCAGGAAGGTGTCAGTTCTGTAGAGGGATACCCCACAGAACACTGGAAAAACAGTGTTCTTAAATATGCGAATTGCTCCAGGAGTGGTTATTGGAGTGTCCCTATTGCCCACATGATAGAATTTATTGGGTTCTCAAAACAGAGAGGAAGTGTATGCACTGTTAGTAGATGTATTACTTATCTGTTGCTACATAGCAAATCACCCAAACCTTAGAAGTTAAAATAGCAATAATCATCTAGTATCTCCTGTGGTTTCTCTGGATCAGGAAGTGAAGAGTAGGTTGACTGGGCAGTTCTGGCTCAGGGGCTCTCCTGAGGCCGCAGTCACATATCAGCCAGGACCACAGTCGTCTGAAGGCTTGTCTGATGCTGGAGGATCCACTTGCAAGGTGACTTACTCTCATGCCTGGGAAACGGGTACCAGCTGTTTGTGGGAGCCTCAGTTCCTCTCCACATAGGCCTCTCCACAAGGCTGCTTGAGTGTCCTCCTGACATGGTGGCTGGCTTCTCAGAGTGAATGATCCAAAAGACCAAGGAGGAAGCTGCCGTGCCTTTTATGTCCTAGTCTTGGATGTCACACATTGTCACTTCTGCAGTGTTTTATTCCTCACTCAGACCAGCTGATTCAATTGAGAAGAGACTACAGAAGAGCTTGGCTATCGAGAGGTTAGGGTCTTTAGGGACCGTCTTGGAGGCCAGCTACCAGAATCAGTATAAAAAGCAGACTCCCACTGAGAGTCATGGAAATGAGTGTTACCTCTAATGCACCCAGGTGATACCAGAATTTGGCTAACTGGGCCATGGTGTTGGTTATTTCCTGGTACTGTAAAGGTCGTGTTTTTTTATTTTGTTTTGTTTTTTTGATATGTGGGTCTCTTACTGTTGTGGCCTCTCCCATTGCGGAGCACAGGCTCCGGACGCGCAGGCTCAGCGGCCATGGCTCACGGGCCCAGCCGCTCCGCGGGATGTGGGATCTTCCCGGACCGGGGCACGAACCCGTGTCCTCTGCATCGGTGGGCGGACTCTCAACCACTGCGCCACCAGGGAAGCCCAAGGTCGTGTTTTAAATTTATAAATCAGGACTTTGTACCACCTTAGCCAGACTTTCTTTTGCTTCTCTGTGTTCATTCTGTAAAACAGTAAATCTCTCTCACCCTGGTTTTGTCTGTGTTGAGTGCTTTGTTGCCTGCAGGGGTTGCTTTGACAACTAGAGTATTTTGCTGGGGATCAGTCGAGGCACATCATCTGTTTAAGCTTCTCACTCTTCATCCAGTCCCAGGTTGTTGTCACCTCATTAGAGTCTAAATGTCCTATTGCCTGTCAGTGAATTATAAAAAAAAAAGGCCTTTCTCAGGAAGAAGAACATCATCTTTGGCTAGTCAAGCTTCTTAGTTGCAACAGTGGAAAGCCATTTTGCTAATTTAAACCAAAAATAGGCTTATGAGCTTAGAATATAGGCCAGAACAGAGAAGATTAGCAGTGCTCAGTTTCACAGCCAAACTGCAGCCCAGAACCAGGCTGGGGAAGATGCTGTTGTCACATCTGAAGGGAAACACAAAGCTTCACTTGGCATCCCTTGTACCCCACCACCATCACCACCCCAGGATGCTGAGTGCTTGAGCACTCGTTACTGTTGGCTTTGCTTCTCCTGCTGCCCTCCCCCTCCCCCAACAGTGGCTATCATGACCGCAGATTGTGCCATCACTGGAATGCTGTTTCTGTTGACCCTACTCTTTTTCATCATCAGATCCTGGCTCATATCTGGGGCAGTTGAATCTGATTGGCTGAGTCCAAACCATGTGCTCCTGTCCTTGCTACAAGGGAGGCTGGAAAAACACACATCTAACCCTCTTGGCTCCACAGTGGGAGAGGGCTCTGCTTCTTATCATGACTCATAAGGTGGTAAATTCACAAGCATGGGGGAAGGGTTCTAGATGCTGGGTGTCAAAACAATGGCAATTACCAAACAAATATCTTCTATAATTAGTTCCTGCCTGGAGAATGATATTTTTAAAGAAAAATATCTGGGGCTTCCCTGGTGACGCAGTGGTTGAGAGTTCGCCTGCCGATGCAGGGGACACGGGTTCATGCCGCAGTCCAGGAAGATCCCACATGCCGCGGAGTGGCTGGGTCCGTGAGCCATGGCCGCTGAGCCTGCGTGTCCGGAGCCTGTGCTCCGCAACGGGAGAGGCCACAACAGTGAGAGGCCCGCGTACCACAAACAAACGAACAAACAAACAAACAAAATATCTGGAAAGCATGTGAAAAGTTGACCTGGGATGACTGATTTGTCAAAAGATCAAAGGAATGTCTACAAAAAAATTGAGTGGAAAATAACAACATCAAAGCAAGAAGAAATACAACTCAATAATAAAAAGAAAATCCAAATCAAAAGTAGGCAAAGGACTTGAATAGACATTTACCCAAAAAAGATATGCAAATGGCCAATAAGCACATGAGAAGATGGTCAATGTAATTAACCATCGGGAAAATGAACATCTAAACCACAATGAGTTTGAGCCCACTAGGATGGTTGTAATCAAGAAGACAGATAATAACAAGTGTTGGGGAGAATGTGGAGAAATTGGAACTCTCGTACATTACTGGTGGGAATGTAACATTGTGCAGTCACTTTGGAAAACAGTCTGACATTTCCTCAAGTGGTTAAGCATAGAGTTACCATATAACCAAGCAATTCTATTCCTAGGTGTATACCCAAGAGAAATGGAAACATATGTCCATGCGAAAACTTGTATATGAATGTTTATAGCATCATTATTTGTAATAGCCAAAAAGGTAGAAACAACCCAGATGTCTTTTAATTGATGAGTGGATAAGCAAAATAAGATGCATCTATACAATGGAATATTATTCAGCCATAAAAAGAAATGAAGTGCTGATTCATGCTACAATATGGATGTACCTTAAAAACATTATGCTAAATGAAAGAAGCCAGTCACAAAAGACCACACACTATATGATTCCAGAATAGGCAGTCCAGAGCAAGCAAATCTATAGAGAGGTGGTAGATTTGTGGCTGCTTAGGACTGAAAGTGGGGATTGGAGAGTGACAGCTTAAGTGTATGACATTCTTTTTTTGGTATGATGAAAATTGACTGTGGTGTTGGTTGCACATATCTGTGAATATACTAAAAACCATCGCGTTGTACACTTTTAGTGAGTGAATTGCCTGGTATGTGAGTTATATCTCAAAAAAGCTGTTATTAGAGAAAAATATTTGCTCATTATAGAAAAGTAGAAAGAAATGGAAAAATGGTACTTACCCTGTGTTAACATTTTGTGATATTTCTTTTCACTCCTTTTCTGGGCAAAGTTTAAAAAATTTTTATTTTATATATTTTTGAGGCTAATACATATTTAATTTTATCTTGATTTTTTGTTTAATGTAAAAATTTTCCATTATTTTATTACTTTAATGGTTGTATCATATATTTCACCAAGTGGATGAACATTCCCCTACTGTGGGACATTTAAATTATCTCCATTTTTTTTAAGATCCTAAGTATGGTTTGATGAACATCTTTGTTCATGAAGTTTAGTCAAGATTTTATTTTTTATTATCATTATTTTTATTGAAGTATAGCTGCTGTACAATATTATATGTTACAGGTGTACAATATAGTGATTCACAATTTTTAAAAGTTATACTCCATTTATAGTTATTATAAAAATATTGGCTCTATTGCCCGTGTGGTACAATATATCCTTGTAGCTTATTTTATACCTGATAGTTTGTACCTCTTAAGATTTTAAATTGTTCATTAGGATAGATTCACATGGCGGGTTTATTGGGTTAAAGAGTTTGAATACTTCCAAGACTTGTGATACTTAGCACTAATTTGCTACACAAAGCAGATAGACTAACCTACCTCTAAAAAAGATGTTTTAAGAGAAAGAAATCCCATGCCCCACTCCGCTATGCCCTAAATTTGGTGCTCTTCTCCTCTGATCCCCTGCTTTTTTCTTGGAAATGGATTTGCACTGTAACGTATGCAGTCAATACTAGGGTTTTTTTTTTTTTTTCCATCTGGGCTCTTGAGTTGATTGCTATCTGGTAACATTCGAAACGACATATTGGATTTTTTAAAGGACAAATAGCACAGGAGAGGAGGCAACAGCAACAAAATTTGGAAGCTGAGAAGCAGCTAGACAAGTGGTAACTGACTTGATGTATCTAAGTCAGGAATGGGGCACCTGATCTGCAAGTGAGAGCAAAGTAGCATCAGAAGAGGAGGACAGGTTGCAAGTCTACTTAAAAAGCAGATAGATCCCAAGACCATCTCCCCCCACTCCACGCAGAGACACATTCTGTGCCCCTCCTGAGGACTGCTCTTTTATCTCCAGAAAGGGTAACACAGAGGGTGCTGGACTGGGGCACCCCAGGCCCTGCTGACCACAAGGGAGCTGAATTGAAAACAGGAGTATGTGAAAGTTTAAATGATGACTGTTGAGACACGTAGCTCCCAGAACATGGGCAGCCAGGTGAATACACTCCAGGCAGGAGGTTGATGAATCTTCTCTAGGGCCCGGCCAACAGAAAATCCCTAAATATAACATTATCAGGAACTTTCCATGAAATGGCCTAGCCAGATTACCTTACAGTGACGCCCTCAGCCGATAAGCCACACGTACACTCAGCACTTTGTGTCATCATCTTTCTGCTTCACCCTTAGATATGATCAAAAGTCAAGGACTGTTTAATCTTCCCATTGAGAAGCATGGTATGTCTCACTGTGTATCAAGTCATTTTCGGCTTTTTGTGAGGTTTTATGTTTTACCGATGGCTTACACATTCATTATTAAGTTAATTTCTACATATTTCTTTGTTTATTGTCATATGTGAAAGGGACTTTCCTCCAAGTAGTTCCTAACTGGTTGTTGGCTGTGTATGTATGAAAGTTATTACTTTTCATGTTTCCTTTGTATCCCACTACTTTATCGAGCTTTCTTATTAATGTTAAAGATTTTCAGCTGAATCTTGCATTTTCTGGGTCGACAATTACACCGTCTGCAAATTGTCCTAAATGTGTCTCCTCTTCATTTTCCCATAGCTACACTTTTTATTTCTGGTTCATATGCCTTGGCCCCCAATTTCAAAAGTGTTAATTGATAGTGGCTATGGTTGACATTCTTGTCTGGCCTTGATTTAATAAGATTGCTTCTAAGGGTCTTGTCATTAGGTATTATGCTTGAAGTTGGTTTAAGAAAGATATTATTTAGCATAAAAAGGGAATCTATTTTTCTTTTTCAGGAGTCGATGTGAATTTTATCTTATGCCTTAACAGTACTCGTTGATATGTGCGTGTAGTTTTTCCTTCGACTTACTGATATGCTCCACTGAAAAATCAAACTAATGTCATTCCTTGAGTAACCATCTTCTGAGTTGACCAGACATAGCAGAAGAAGCACGAGAGGACACAGGCCTGCGGGGTGTCCATCCTTAGCAGGCAGCGGCCCTGCAGGCCCTCCCTTTCTGACTACTTCTGCTTCCTCCAGTACATCCTCAAAGACTCCCACAGGATGGGGCAG
Source organism: Phocoena sinus (assembly GCF_008692025.1). Classification (NCBI taxonomy): domain Eukaryota; kingdom Metazoa; phylum Chordata; class Mammalia; order Artiodactyla; family Phocoenidae; genus Phocoena; species Phocoena sinus. The sequence goes on along the minus strand of NC_045766.1, from coordinate 70,932,380 downwards.
TCATTTTAATCTCTTGCCATTCAAAGTGTGGCCCATGGACCAGCAGCTTCAGCATCACCAGGGAGCTTATCCAAAATGCAGAATCTCAGAGCCCCCTGCTCCAGACCTATTGAATCAGAATCTGACATTTATCTAACAAGACCACCCAGGAGTGTGTGTGTGACCATGAAAGTCTTAGGAGCACGGCTCCAACACAGTGGTGCAATGGCTTTTCCCAGTTTCACTTCTGCCAACAGGGAAGCCCTCTCATCCCACCTAAGAGTGGTTGAGAGAAGTTCTGGGGTATTCCTCTGTGTGTATATGAGAGAGAGAGAAACAGAGACGGAGGCAGACAGAGAGCGGGCCTGGGATGAGCACACATGTGCATGATCCTTTTCAGCATCGCTGAGAAATTATCACAAGTGATCTGGCCCTCCTCTGTGAGCCAAGCTCTCAGGTACATGGGATGGGGAAGGGCGTGCCCCCTGAGGTAGTGCAGGGAGGAGAGGAGAGCAGGAGGCGTGTGGAGAGAGAGCAATAGCTTTTTCTAGGAAGCACCGCGTGGTTTGCTTTAAACAGCTGCCTATGGTGATTCCTAAAGTGCCTGAATCTTTGGGGAGAGGATGCTGGCTGGTTAATTACCTCCTGACTTGATGGCTAGCAGCAACTAGAGGAAACTAGGATTTCCTCTAGTTTTCTTGGGACACTGAATCTTGTTAAGAAGACGTAGGATCAAGACTGTGTGTGTGTGTGTGTGTGTGTGTGTGTGTGTGTGTGTGGTTTGTGTGCGTTCATTCTTTGGAAAGTGTCCCACCCTCTCTGCATTTGTTTCCTCATTTGTGGAGCAGAGACAGACATCTCTGCCTCTAACCTAGGCTTTGGGTGGTGATGATGGGAGTTGGGTAGGGAGGACAAATTAGAAAGTCCTGTGGAGCATTTTGAGCTCCATAAAGTTGGTGGTGAATCAAAGGTGGCCTCAACATGAATCACAGCCACAGGATGGTGTCTTCGTCTCCTGACACAGAAGAGATTTCCCATGCTTCTCCAGAAAACTCCAAATGGAACCAGGGAAAATGGAACTAGCAGAGCAGAGAGCACAGCTGTCTTTTCAACTGACACTCCAGGTTCATATAAGAAAGAGTCACAATGCAGAACATCTTTTTAACTTGGGAATATAGATTGGGTCGACTTCAAAGAAGCTTGCATTATCAAAAGCATTTTGCTATTAAATTTTACAAGGGAGACCAGAAGCCATCATTTAAGACAGTGCTAGAAAGAGTGACTTGATGGTACCGCTCTGAGAGTACGAGAAGGGAAAGATCAAAGAGTGTGATTAATCAGATGCTTTACAGACAGGAGAGAAATGGAGGCACAGGAGAAACATTCCTGCCGAAGAATCTCGAACCTGGGAAGGAATATTCAAAGAAGTAGATGAGGAAGGGAATGACATTTACTGAGCCTCTGCCAACAGCCAGGCACTGTGCTAAGTGCTCTACAGCCACACTGGCCTCCCTTTAATGTACTTATGAATTAGTTAAGTGACAGAGCTGTACTTCAAGTTCAGATCTGTTAGATTCTGGAAGTCACACCCAAATACCCCACTGTGCCTTATGATCTCCCATAAAATAGTGCTCCTCAAACTTTAATTATCAATCACTGCCCATCTTGTCTAAATGCAGGTTCTGATTCAGAAAAACTGGGGTGAGTCCCATGCTTCTGCAGTTCTAACAAGTTCCCAGGTGTTGCTGATCCTGCTGGTTCATGGACCACAGTTACAAAAGTAAGACCTTAGAAATAGTCTATTCTAATTATTCACAACCTTACATGCACGCCAGCTTTACCTGGGGGTTCCCAGGCGTGGGTAGGTTTTAGAAGTTCTCTAGTTCATTCTAATGTTCCACCAGGATTGAGAATTGCTGATCTGGTCCACCAGTTCTCAGTCAAAGTAGGGGGATGGAAAGGGCATGTAGGTGGGGGTAGGATGTGACTTGTAACAGAACCACCTATGGAGTTTTTTAAACTGTGGGGTATGTTTATCTCTTTGTGAATATGTATAGTTTCCAAACTATACATGCCCCTCTGTTCTGAGATTCAAATGTGTTTCCTGAATGCACATCCTTCTGCCTACCTCCTCTTGATGTTTGAGGGATGCTAAAGTCATAAATAAGCACCAGCTAGCCTGGAAGAATCAGACATAATTCAATGAACCACTAAGAATGTTTTTTAAAAATTGTAATGGCATTCAGAAAGATCAAGAGGTTATTGCATCCATAAAACCGAAGTAGACTTGTTTCTCAGATGTGAAAAGTCACCTGAGAACAAGAACAAAGACCGTGTAGAAATTCAAAGCATGACTGGTGAAATTAAAAATTCAATGGGGGACTTCCCTGGTGGTGCAATGATTAAGAATCCGCCTGCCGATGCAGGGGACATAGGTTCGAGCCCTTGTCCGGGAAGATCCCAAGTGCCGCAGAGCAACGAAGCCCATGTGCCACAACTACTGAGCCTGCACTCCAGAGCCCGAGAGCCACAACTACTGAAGCCCGCGTGCCTAGAGCCCGTGCTCTGCCACAAGAGAAGCCAACGCAATGAGAAGCCTGCGCACCACAAGGAAGAGTATCCCCCGCTCCCTGCAACTGGAGAAAGCCCTTGCACAGCAACGAAGACCAAACGCAGCCAAAAATAAACAAATAAATAAATAAATATTCAATGGGATAAGCTGAATAATGTAATGGACAAGACTGAAAACCAAATTCGTAATTTGGAAAGGAAATCTCTAGAACATAGAGCAAAAGTACAAAGAAAGAAAATAGAGAAAAGCCAAGAGACATGGAAGATACATCAGAAGGTTCATAATCTGCCCAGTAGGAGTTTTAATAGAAAATAAACACCTAAAACATAGAAGAAACATTTCATGAACTGAAGAAATCAGGAGTCTTCAGATTGAAACAGTTCACACAGTGTCAAGAAGGATTTATATGTCAAAGACCAAAATCGACGCATTCTGAAGGAATGACAGAACTCAAAGGATAAAAACAAAATGTATAAAAGCTTACAGAGCAAGGAAAAATTGGTACCCTGAAAAGTAAGATTCAGACTGACATGAGATTTCTTCTCATTAGCTCTACTGGATGCTAGAAGCCCATGGTTCGAAGCCCATGGTTCAAAGTTCTGAGGAAAAATCATTTGTAGTATAGAATATAGAATTTTACACATAGCCAAACTGTCAACAAGAGAGTGTCACCCCAGACAGTCATTTTTATGTATAGAAATTATAATGTTGTTGTATTAGTTTCCCATGGCTGCTGTAACAAATAATTACAAGTCTAGTGGCCTAAAAAAGAAAGAAAGAAATTTATTTTCTCACCATTCTAGAGGACAGAAATCTGAAATCAGTATCATTGAGCTGAAATGAAGACATTGACAGGGCTGCACTCCCTCTGGTTGTAGGAGAAAACCCTTCCTTGCCTCTTCCAGCTTCTGATGGTAGCTGGCACACCTTGGTTTGTAGCTGCATCACTCTAGCCTTTAAGACTAGCATCTTCAAATCTCTCTGTGTTTCATCTTCATATCTCCTTCTGCTCTATGTCTGTGTGAGAAATCTCCATCTGCCTCTCTCTTATAAGGACACCTATGACTTGCATTTAGGGCTCATTTGGATAATTTCAAAATCTTTAACTTAATTACATCTGCAGAGACCCCTATTTTGCCATGTAAGGACGTTTATAGGTTCCAAGAATTGGGATATGGATATCTTTTAAAGGCCATCTCTCAGCCTACCACTGGTTGCCAATCATACACCCTAAATGAAAACAAATTTCGAGGAAATACTCTAGTAAAACTGAAAAAGAATTTTAAAAGAAGATAACATGAGAGCCAAGAAAAAGTACAGCTGAAACTGATCCAGAAGAAGCTAAGAAAAGCTGAAAGGGAGTGATGCGTCTCCACTCGACTCTTTGCTTCATAGAAAAGCCTCCTTAGAGTGTCCAAGGTATCATGACAGTGAACACACTTTCTTCTCTGTAGATCCAGGCTTCGGTGAGTAGTGTTCATAGAAGCACAATGCTGTTTATTGGTTTTCAACCTTTGGAATTATCTTATGGACAAAATGTGGAGCACCTACTTATAGCTAAACACAGAGTACAAATGTTACAAATCTTGAAATTGTTAAAAAAAAATCTATATGGTAAATATAGATATAATAAAATTGAAAATTAGAGAGACGTAGAAAAAAGAGGCTCACCACTTTCCTCAACTTTCATAGTGGAAAATTAATGAATGTTGCATAAAGTGGATAAATCAATGCAGGTTTTTAAGTAGATTAGTGATAGTAATAAGAATAACCACTGGAAGAACTAAAAAGAGTTATATTACTAACCAAATTAGGAGGTAAAGTGGTGTGGAGACGGGAAGTGTAAATGTGCTGAATTCCTCATACTGCGCAAAGGGCGATCAACAGATACCATCTAGAGATAAGCCAGAGATCAAGGTACAGTTGTGTTTTTAAAAATTATAATAGGAATTATCACAAGAAATAAAAATAGAAAATTTTAAAAGAGGCTTCCTCTGGGGAGTGGCACTGGGCTTGGAAGAGAATGGGGGGAGAACTTTACTTTTTGCTTTAGATTCTCTTTTGCTATTTTGAACACTTTAAGCAATGTCCATGGATTACATTTATAGTTTTTAAAAATCAAGTTTAATAATATGGATAAATGTAACACTTTAAAACATGAAACAAGTTCCTTGAGAGGTCACCAAGTCTCCTGCTACAGGACACGTTCCTGAAGGACACAGGACAGTGATGTCCAGAGGCAAGAGATGAGGGCGGTGGGGAGGGGTGAGGATTTATGTCCTCTGGGGAATGGGAGGCATGTCAGCCTAGAGAAGAGGAGCCCTGTGGGGACTGAGAGCCTTCATCGAACATTTGGAAGCCGCCATGAGGCCAGAGGACACAGATTTGTTTCTTGAGGCCCCAAGGGTTAGAATTAGGACTAGGCAGGGGGACCTCTAGAAAAACTTCAGCTCATGGTAAGGAGCAGAAAGATGGAATGGGTGTCCTCGGGATGTAGTGAGATCCCATTCACTGGAGATGTTCTAGATCAATATTTGGGGGAACTGCATAGAGAGACAGCACAAAAGGAGAGAAAGAACACGAAATTTGGAATCCGATGGCTATGGAGTCTAATACTTGTCAATGCTTTTTAGTGACAGTGTGACATTGAGCAAGGCAAATACCTTAACCTCTCTGAGTCCCAGTTTCCCTCATCTGAAAACAGGATTAATAATTGCTAGCTTATCATGTTGTTACAAGTGAAACTCCATGGAAAAATCAGCCAGTACAGAAAAAAAGCTGCCCCAGAACGAGTTGTTGGGGGGCAGGTGGGCAGGGGAAGGAGAGTTGGGGGAAGTATCTGATTCTAGCACTGGGGCCGAAAACCATGGGATTTGGCTACTTTGACCCATGGTGCCTCCCCAACCCCACTGACAGCTCTGCTATCTCCTTATTTTAGGCTCTCACATTTTCTCCCCTGGATTGAAAACCCCCTCTTGACTGGTCTCACCCCTCCGGCTCCCTTTCCACTATCCACACCGATCTGAGCTGATCGCTTCCAGGCCTCCAGGCCTCCGATGTGCCCCATCTCCTTCAAGGAGACTCAGGACACATTGGCTGAATGAATGGATGAACTAGCTACTGAATAAGGAGGGGGTGCCATGCCCATTGAAACACACAATGTGTGCTTTGGGGGACTGTGACCTCAGGCCTTAGGGAGCCAGGAGATCCCGTAAGGCAGGGAAGGACACGTTCAAAGCTGTCTGAAGGCAGGGGTTGGAGAGAGTCTGGAGACCTGGGGGTTCTGACCCCTCTCCCTGTGATGAGGGTCCGAGGCCTGCCTCTGCTCACTTCCCCGTCTGGCATGGCGTAGCTCAGGTTCCTTCCTGTGCGGCTCTCTGGGCTGCCCTGAGAATCAGGGGGGATGGTTGTGAATGTTGTGAGAATCCAAGCCAAACAATCTGAGAGAGAGAAAGAGAGAGGCTAAAGAAAACCCACAACCACTGCAGGCTGCACACACACACACACACGGGCACCGCAAACCCACCCTCGTGGGGCTTCTCTTCTGGTGCAGAGCAGAAAGGCTATTCTCGAGCACCTGAGCTCAGATGAGCTGGGGTTGCTCATAACGGGGTCAAAGAGAGGGAGGAGCTGCTTCCTCCTTGTGGGCAGATAATCCAGGAAAACTTCTGAGAGCCCTCCTCTGTGCAGGCGCCGGCCTGGGGCTCTGCAACTAGACTTGCTCGAGCCCAGGTCAGGCCATTTTGTCAGGAGACATCAAGTAAGATCAGGACGAGGGGAGAGACTAGGCATCTCATCCATCAGGGATTTTTCTGGTCCCCCCCCTAAATCTTCCTGGATTGAGGCCTGCTAGACTAATGAGGTTTATTCTAGCATCTTCAACGGACAGGACCCAGTGACAGCCCGCTGGACCAAGACAGGGAGGAAAGGCTTTTCATCCAGCCTCTCCTTATATTTGCAGGGTACTTATTTCCATAGCATCATCATATTATATAAGCATGAGGGTTTGTTCTTCAAGATGTCTAAGGACTAACAAACGTAGAGCAAATTAAAATCTCATAATCCAAAGTACATTGGTTAATTATATATACACTTTATATAAAATCCACAAGCATTACATATTGAAGTTACGCAATGATCTAGAATAATAATTAGACTAGGAATGCAAAATTGCATCACACACGTACTAAATGTTTGTTAAATAAAATAACTCACAAAAATTTTTTTAACATCTTTATTGGAGTATAATTTCTTTACAATTGTGTGTTAGTTTCTGCTGTATCACAAAGTGAATCAGCTATACATATACATATATCCCCATATCCCCTCCCTCTTGCGTCTCCCTCCCACCCTCCCTATCCCACCCCTCTAGGTGGACACAAAGCACCCAGCTGATCTCCCTGTGCTATGTGGCTGCTCCCCACTAGCTATTTTACATTTGGTAGTGTATATATGTCCATGCCTCTGTCTCACTTTGTCCCAGCTTACCCCTCCCCCTCCCCTTGTCCTCAAGTCCATTCACTACATCTGTGTCTTTATTCCTGTCCTGCCCCTACGTTCTTCAGAACCACTTTTTTTTTTACATTCCATATATATGTGTTAGCATACAGTATTTGTTTTTCTCTTTCTGACTTCACTCTGTAGGACAGTCTCTAGGTCCATCCACTTCACAACAAATAACTCAATTTCGTTGCTAATATTCCACTGTATATATGTGCCACATCTTCTTTATCCATTCATCTGTTGATGGACACTTAAGTTGCTTCCACATCCTGGCTATTGTAAATAGAGCTGCAATGAACATTGTGGTACATGACTCTTTTTGAATTATGGTTTTCTCAGGGTATATGCCCAGTAGTGGCATTCCTGGGTTGTATGGTAGTTCTATTTTTAGTTTTTTTGAGGGACCTCCATACTGTTCTCCATAGTGGCTGTATCAATTTACATTCCCACCAACAGTGCAAGAGGGTTCCCTTTTCTCCACATACACCCCCTCCAGAATTTATTGCTTGTAGATTTTTTGATGATGGCCATACTGACCGGTGTGAGGTGACACCTCATTGTAGTTTTGACTTGCATTTCTCTAATGATTAGTGATGTTGAGCATCCTTTCATGTGTTTGTTGGCAGTCTGTATATCTTCTTTGGAGAAATGTCTATTTAGATCTTCTGCCCATTTTTGGATTGGGTTGTTTGTTTTTTTGATATTGAGCTGCTTGAGCTGCTTGTATATTTTGGAGATTAATCCTTTGTCAGTTGCTTCATTTGCAAATATTTTCTCCCATTCTGAGGGCTGTCTTTTGGTCTTGTTTATGGTTTCCTTTGCTGTGCAAAAGCTTTGAAGTTTCATTAGGTCCCATTTTTAAATTTTTGTTTTTATTTCCATTTCTCTAGGAGGTGGGTCAAAAAGGATCTTGCTGTGATTTATGTCTTAGAGTGTTCTGCCTATGCTTCCTCAAAGAATTTTATAGTGTCTGGCTTTACGTTTAGGTCGTTAATCCATTTTTAGTTTATTTTTGTGTTTGGTGTTAGGGAGTGTTCTAATTTCATTCTTTTACATGTAGTTGTCCAGTTTTCCCAGCACCACTTATTGAAGAGGCTGTCTTTCCTCCGTTATATAGTCTTGCCTCCTTTATCAAAGTTAAGGTGACCATATGTGTGTGGGTTTTTCTCTGGGCTTTCTATCCTGTTCCATTGATCTATGTTTCTGTTTTTGTGCCAGTACCATACTTTCTTGATTACTGTAGCTTTGTAGTATAGTCTGAAGTCCAGGAGCTGATTCCTCCAGCTCTGTTTTTCTTTCTCAAGATTGCTTTGGCTATTCGGGTCTTTTATGTTTCCATACAAATTGTGAAATTTTTTGTTCTAGTTCTGTGAAAAATGCCATTGGTAGTTTGATAGGGATTGCATTGAATCTGTAGATTGCTTTGGGTAGTATAGTCAATTTCACAATGTTGATTCTTCCAATCCAAGAACATGGTATATCTCTCCATCTGTTTGTGTCATTTTTAATTTCTTTCATCAGTGTCTTATAGTTTTCTGCATACAGGTCTTTTGTCTCCTTAGGTAGGTTTATTCCTAGGTATTTTATCCTTTTTATTACAATGATAAATGGGAGTGTTTCCTTAATTTCTCTTTCAGATTTTTCATCATTAGTGTATAGGAATGCAAGAGATTTCTGTGCATTAATTTTGTATCCTGCTACTTTACCAAATTCATTGATTAGCTCTAGTAGTTTTCTGGTAGCATCTTTAGGATTCTCTATGTATAGTATCATGTCATCTGCAAACAGTAACAGTTTTACTTCTTTTCCAATTTGGATTCCTTTTATTCCTTTTTCTTCTCTGATTGCTGTGGCTAAAACTTCCAAAACTATGTTGAGTAAGAGTGGTGAGAGTGGGCAACCTTGTCTTGTTCCTGATCTTAGTGGAAATGGTTTCAATTTTTCACCATTGAGAACCATGTTGGCTGTGGGTTTGTCATATATGACCTTTATTATGTTGAGGTAAGTTCCCTCTATGCCTACTTTCTGCAGGGTTTTTTATCATAAATGGCTGTTTTTTAAAAAATAAATTTATTTATTTATTTGTTTTTGGCTGTGTTGGGTCTTCATTGCTGCACACGGGCTTTTTTCTAGTTGTGGCCAGTGGGGGGGAGTTGTGTCAAACTCTTCATTGTAGTGCACAGGCTTTTCATTGTGGTGGTTTCTCTTGTTGCAGAGCACGGGCTCTAGGTGCATGAGCTTCAGTAGTTGTGACTTGCAGACTCTAGAGTGCAGGCTCAGTAGTTGTGGCGCATGGGCTTAGTTGCTTCGCGGCATATGGGATCTTCCCGGGCCAGGGCTTCAACCCATGTCCACTGCATTGGCAGGCGGATTCTCAACCACTGTGCCACCAGAGAAGCCCATACATGGGTATTGAATTTTGTCAAAAGCCTTTTCTGCATCTATTGAGATGATCATATGGTTTTTCTCCTTCAATTTGTTAATATGGTTTATCACATTGATTGATTTACATATATTGAAGAATCCCTGCATTCCTGGGATAAACCCACTTGATCATGATGTATGAACCTTGTAATATGCTGTTGGATTCTGTTTGCTAGAATTTTGTTGAGGATTTTTGCATCTATGTTCATCAGTGATATTGGCCTGTAGTTTTCTTTTTTCTCACAAATGTTTTCAATGGGCAGAAAGGAAAGCTTCCCCTGCTCCCTCTGTGCATCAATGGCTGTATGTGTTAAGTACTTCTATTAGTGTTCTTTTCTATTAATGTACTATTCTGTTGTTTCCTGCTGTGGTCCCAGCATCTGTCACAATCCCAGACACACAGTGTGTGCTCACTAAAATATATGTTTAAATGAATGTCTATCGAAATGTTTCTGTACACTGTCATTCTGCTTTGCTAAGCCATCTCCTCCTTGAGGACAAGGCCTATATGGTCATCTTCTCTGTGTCACCTGTTCTTAGCTAAGTGCCTGACACTTAATCATAACTCGAAAAAATTTTTTTAGTGAGTACATAGTGTGACTAATTGAAGAATGGAGGGAAAGCTCTTCCTAGACCAGAGGCTTGTCCAGAATTTTTATGTAGGAAAGACTCGGGGTGGAAAACCAGGGTCAATGTCCAGTGAATTGTCTCGAGCTGATATTTGCTAAATGGGTGTCCTTTTTACTTAGTGTATATTTATATATTTGAGGTAAACAATGGAGATTGTAAGAGCGTAAAGCCTGCTCAAGTTTCATTGGGTTGTGCCATCTCCCAAGCTGAAGGGATTCCCCTGGGTGCTGCAGGTTGGAAGCTTGTGGGAGTGGGGGTATGGGAGCAAGGAGGAGAGAGCAACCTCTCCACACCCATTTCCTGAGCACCTACAGGCCTGGCAGCAGGGGCTGTGAGGAGACTGGGCTCCAGAGGCTGCGGGCCTGTTCCTTAGAGTGCTTGCAAGAAAACTGAGGAAACAACACAAATTCATCCCGAAAAATTAAACACCATTGGGATGGTGAAATGAGGCGATACAAATAGTTAGCATATGGTCCCTGTTATAGGTCACCTCAGAGGCCAAGAAGAAACTCGGCAGAAGGCCTCTGCTCTGAATTGAGGACATTTGTTATCTGTTCAGTTTTCAGCACCATAGACCCGTAAATAGAGATGGATGTCAAGAGAGAAAAGGGGATAAATAAAAGTTCTAGATGGAGTTGAAATAAATAGAAGAGGTGATTGATGAGAGAGAGATTAGAAAATCAAAAGGCATGTGAGAAAACAGATGAATGAGAAATTATGGAAAGTGAGGGAGGGAGGTGAGAAGAGGACAGAGTGAAAGAGACTTTTCAGCCGAATCTCAGGCTGGATCCCCTCCATCCTTTCAGACCAGCGCTGTTCCTCATATATCTTCTCCAGAAGATACATGTTGGGGTTCCAGAGGGTGAAAGCATGGACTCTGTGCCAGTCCTCTGGCCCCCGTCCTCTGGCCTCCTCCTCACAGCCCAGGCCTCCCGTCAGGGCTCAGGCCTCCTGAGAACCCAGCAGCAGCTGGCTTGCTGGTGTGAGAGCCTGGAATTGTGGAGCTGTTCTGATGCCCACCCTTCTCTGTTCTGCTTGACTCTTCCTCTTCCACCCCTCTTCCTCTAGCTCTTCTCCTACCCCTACCTGCAATCCCGAAATGCCCACTGGGGAATCAAGGAGCCAGGTCGTTCTCTGCCCCTTCTGTAAATGGTGAAAATGGCACGTCCAAGATTGAAAACAGGACCTGATGGGCCCAGGTCTTCTTCCAGGGGGGAAAGTCACATGGTGGGATGATGGGGAAAGTGTACAGGAAAGTGAGAAGGCTCTATAAATGTAAAGACAAAACAAGACATTAGTGGGGTCAGAATTTTCTTCCCCAGTTGCTCTCAGAACAGTAACATACTCAAATGAGAAGCATGACAGTAAATAGGTATTTATTTCTTCAGATGGAAACTAGCGTAAAGTCCTAAAATAAATTGACCAGAGACCGTGAGTACCGTGGAAACTTAAATTCAGTGAGGGCTTGATAAGTGTCTTTTCTGGTAGAACGGGGAGAGGCCTGGAATGGAGTCAGGAGACCCTTTTCTCTAGACTTGGAGTAACCCAACAGCCCAAACCCCTCTCTAGCTACAATTATTCTGCCTTTCAAAGGAAGGGATTGATCAACAAATCATCTCCAGAGTCCTCCCTGTTTTACTGTTCTAGCACAGTACAAAGTAAGGGGGTAAAAAAGTGATTCCAGCCCAAATCTACAAGGATGTTTGGCCTCAAGTGGGAATCAAATCGACAGTTTATACCAATGTCGCCCATTTAGTAGCAGAATGTTGATAACCCATTGAGTGCAGTTCTGGTTGTCCCCAAACCCAAACTGGGGGAAAGAGAGGGCTGGGCAAATAGAAGTGAGGTGGAGAGATGGAAATACAGGTAGACTGGAGGAAAAGTGTAGTCAGGCAGAAAAAAGTCAATTTTCCCCTAAACTCTTTCCTCTGGAAAGGACCACAGGCACATGGGTGGCATGTCCCAGTGCTAGGGTCTTCCACCATCTCCAGTTTGAGGAACTCCCCCTTGTGACTGTAGTTCTATTTTTAGTATCAATTTATTAAAATATACATATTTATAACAAAGCTACACAAAGTTCCAACACTTTCAAATGAGCTTGTATGACAACAGCATTTACATTAATTTGAAAAAATGGTAGTGCCTTTATATCTAAGAAATATTTATTTAAATTTCAGGTGGAGTGACTGTCACTCGACATAAAATGTTGAAGGAAATGGACCTCCCAGCCTAGCTGGGAGACACACGTTAATAAAATAACCACAGAGATAACTAAGATTTAGACAGTGTCTAGTGCCGCCAAGGAGCAGAACGTGGGCAATGCGAGTATGGGACTGGGGGATTTGCCTGAGTCATGGAAGGCAAGGAAAACTTCCCCAAGGAAATCCCAAAGAGTTGAAAGCTGAAGGAAGAGCAGGAAGAGATAATTAGGTGAAGAGGTGAGGGAATTCCAGAGAGAGGGGACAGCATGTGCAAAAGCCTCAGTCATCATCTTCTATGCCCCTGTCTTCCCCTGAACTGTTATCTGTGACCTTGTGGGTGCAAGATCTGCTTCTGGTTAACTCTAAGCTCAGCCCAGGATCCAGTTCTTGCAGGCGCTCAATAAATCCTGAAATCGAATTGAATTGAATTAAACTGAATTATCACACCCCAGTTGGACACACCCACCCATTCAGGCCACTGCTGACCCCAGAGCAGCCTGGCCCACCCTCCTGAGCTTGGGCACAGGGAGCTCTCAATGACTGCACTGTCAGAAGCCACATTTCAAGTGGTTTGCGCAGCCTCAGCCCTTCTGGCCTGTAGTGGATACTGCTTGTGGGCTGGCATCAATATTTACCAGGCGTGCTGTAGGCAGAGCTGGAGCAGTGACCAGAGCGGCCAGCGCTATGCAGATACTGCTCTTGCAAATGGTGACCAAATGATGCCATCTGGGAAAAGGCTTTGTTTAATTAATCCTGGAGCATCTTTTGCTGTGAGCAGATCCTCTGACCCCCGACTGGCGCATGCCTCCCCCGGGGTCAGAGACAGAAGGCCAGGGTCCCAGAGGTGCCGGAGAGCGACCAGAGTTGGTCTGGTCCTGCTGCAAATGAGAACCCTCCTGTTGCTAAGCATTTGCATCCCCTGGCTGAGGACACAAGGCTGCTGTCTGCCACAGAGACCTGCACAAGCCAATCAGTTCAGTGGGAAACTGTGTGAAAAAAATACAGCTTACATTTCCCTTGACCTTGGAAGGAGGGGAGTAGGTTGGAGCTGGTTCTTCCTGCTCTGGGCCCTTTAGGGATGCCACCAGGTTCAGCTGTCCCTAACCATGTGGAGCCTGGGCCAGGCATGGTTTAGGCAGGGCCTCCCTCACCCTAGAGGGGTGGGGAAGGTATCATGATGGGATAGGGGAAGGAGTACATACTCGGGGGCTCCGTGAGAATTCCAGGGTCCTGCAGGCCCTGTTGTCACAGTGTGTCCAGCCCATGTCACCTGAGAGCACCCAGTAACCCAGGACTGTGATCAAGACAAGGGGACAGTACTTGAATTCACCAGGATCCAACAGATGGCCTGCACTCCTCCAATCCAGGGCAGCCCAACCTTCCAGCCTCTCCCTATGAGCTACTGTAGAGCTCCATGCTTTAGCCTGGTATTCAGCCTCTGCGGTTGATTGAACACTATCTCTCCCAACTCCCTTCAGGTATTACACCCCAGCCAAGCTAGACCATGCCCTCCTTCATGGCATATTTCTGCCTCTTGGCTTCTGCAACCTGGGAACCATTCCACTGCATCCCAGTACGAGCCAGTTCTACCAGCCCAAATTCCACTTTCTCCACAAGACTTTCTGGGATCTCTAGGGTTAGAAGGGATGTATACCCTTTCTCAGCTCTTAAGTGGCACTTCTTACTCCTTGGCCTATCTCATGGCTACCTGTTCACTTGTCTGTTCAGCCCCTCTGGGTTGATCTCTGAGAACAGGAAGCCTGTGTCATCACCCATCTCTCCTCTCCCCTCCATCTCCCCTGCACCCGGTACCAGCACAGTGTCTGGGCCATGCCGACCACCAGCTATCATTGGGGTGAGCACTGGGCCCAGAGAGCCCACTGGCATTCAGGAAGTTTGCTTAGGCTGGTTACAGAAATGCTGCCCTGCACACTTGATGTTCTGCTCATCTCCTGGAGAAGACAGAGACCTTCTGGCCTGCAGGAGAGCAGAGCAGGGGGTGATGCACAGCTCTGGACGAGCTGTCAGTCCTCCGCAGAGCTCATTATTAATCCCTGCAAAGGCTGTGCTCAGGTCATTTTTCAGGGAAAATGTATCACCCAGACCAAGGCTGGCTATTGGCAGAGGCAGCAGCTACAGAAGCCAAGGGCATTAGTCAGGAGGGGAGGCATCACAGGAAGTCTTTTTACTGCCACTTCTCCAGGGGACTAGCAGCTCTAAGCTCCCACCTTCAGCTTCCTTTGCTTTCCTTTTTGCCTTGAAACATCCCCAATGTGGGCACAGATGCCGGACCTCAAACCACCCTCTTGAGGTCTGATAGGGGAGCAGGGAGCAGCCGGCCTAGAGGATGAGGCAGAAAGCTCGAGGGGCAGGGCAGGAAGATCTCTTCATCCTTCCCACTTGTAAAGTCACTCTTTTCCCTGCCAGTTCCCAGGGCATCTGAGTGATGTGGGCACTCAAGATACTAATAGCCTTCCATGCCCAGGCAGTGTTCTAAGCTCTGTACACCATCAACTCATTTTAATCCTCCCAACAATACGGTGAATTAGTTTCTCTTTTCATCCCCATTTAATAATCAGGAAATCAGAGACACAGAGAGGCTAAGTAATTTGTCTAAGATCACACAATTAATAAGTAGGATTTGAACCCAGGACCATCAATCGCAAAGTCAGTATTTATTCTGCTGTTTCTGCCTAGGATTCAAAACTCCACCAACATCGGCTGGAAAAATGCATGTGCAACCCTGAACAAGTCACCTCATCCTCCTGGGATTGCTCCTTCATCAGTAGAAAGGAGGTGATGCTAGTAATTGCAGTGAGAATTCATTAAGGAAATTTAGCAAAGTGCTTGCAGGAGGAGAGGGAGACAAAACATTTGTATAAAGGCATTGTGGGCAGGGGCAGGTACCAGACCCCATAGGTGCTGAGATTTTCCCAGGGGCCACAGTGATAAAGTGAGATTTGATGGCAGGGCCATTGCCAGAGTCAGGGGCCTTGGTGCTGCCACACTGATAAATGAGGCCTTGGCTTGTTTGACTGATGATGTCAGTGGATCTTCCTCCTTGTCTCCCAGGACTTGGTGTTCAATTATAAGAAACCAAAGTAGGCAATAAAATAAGGAAGTCCAAATTTCATTAGCATTTCTGAGGAGAGAGAATCACTCTTGTGGATGAAGCTCCCAGCCCCCTATAGCTTTCACCCAGCATCTCACTGTTTACTTAGCTTCTCACTATCAAACCCAGTTGCCGGCTCTTTTTTCCAATGTCCCTGTCCCAGGCTTGGAATTCCATTTTGGATTCCTGGGTGAGGCAGCTGGGTGCACCAGCAACAGACAGTGGTTCGTTCTGAAAAGCATCTGATCTGGTCTGGCACAATCTTCCTGCCCGTGAGGCTCAGATTTGGTTTTGGTTGGTAGAAATGTTTCCTTAGCCTGAGTGGACAAATAGACACAGGCTGACTGACTTGCGGCTTTTCTAGGTGACCACTTGGTTCTAATGGCAAAGATTGATGCCTGGAGGGTTTAGAGCATGTGACTGCCTGCTTTTTTTTTTTTTAGAATATGGTGAGTCAGAGGTGAGTGAAGTTTCATGGAGCTTGACTCCTGTTCCCTTTTCTATCCTCTTCCCAGCAAGCGGTTGTCAAGCTTCTCCTTGGATGCTTTCACTGATGGAAAACTCACTACATCTCCAGGCCAGCTCTTCAGTGTTTTCACAGCCAGACCCTAAGGACTCCAGCAGAAACCCCCTACCATGGAAATCAGAACTCGGGAACTAGGATCACCTGCCCAGCAAATCCCGAGCCAGGGGCTCAGCAATAAGGCCATAACATATCAGCTCTGAGGGGCCCTTGGAGAAGAGCTGCTCTGACTTTCTTATTTTTTTATTTTTTATTTTTTGCGGTACGCGGGCCTCTCACTGTTGTGGCCTCTCCCGTTGCGGAGCACAGGCTCCGGACGCGCAGGCTCAGCGGCCATGGCTCACGGGCCCAGCCACTCCACGGCATGTGGGATCTTCCTGGACCGGGGCACGAACCCGTGTCCCCTGCATCGGCAGGCGGACTCTCAACCAATGCGCCACCAGGGAAGCCCTGACTGCCTTATTTTATAGAGATGGAAGCAACTCCATTATAAGGAATCATCGGTGGCAGGTCACCTCTCCTTACAATAACAGCTGACAGTGGTTGAGGTCTTATTGCTTTCCAGGAACGTTGATGAATGCTTGCAGCTGCGTGATTTCATTTAGCTGCTATTAGGCACTTGTAAGATGGGAATTATTCATTTAACAGATGAAGTGACTAAAATTCAAAAGGGTGAAATACTTTGTCCAAAATCACAGCAGCTGATTAATGGCTGAGCTGGGACTTGAACTCAGACTTGTCTGAATTCAAAGCCCATGTTCCCAGCTACCTCTGCTAGTCTTTCAATGATATAAAACACCAGTTTCATGGAAGTTAAGAATATTGGATTTTCTGTGGAAGAAATTGATTGGCACTTATTATTAGGGGTTTAAAAATTCACTGTAGGCTCTGAGTTCATGTAAAATGCTGAGACTGGATCCATGCAAATAACAAAATTAGGGGAAAATATATCATCAAATGATAGAAATCTGGTTTAATCAATAATTTGCTGCCTGTCTACACATCTAGCCAGTTCCTCCCTAAATGGTTTGCGTGTGTAGTTACAGTCTGAAGACCCGGAGGGTACCTGTTATGCTCATCAGGAGAGTAATTTGTTTTATTTCCTGAATCGTATCTCCAAGTGAGGTCATAAGCAGTTGGAGATGCCTAATATTTCGTTTATAAGCACAGAGCTCCCAAAACATTTTTTAAAAATTGGAGCAAGAAATTACTGTTTAGCTGGAAGTTAACATGATCTTATTTAAAACAATGGAAAGAACTTTTTAGCCATTATTTAAAATTAATTTTCCCTAAGGTTAAACCTTCTGTTAAATCAAAGCTAAAACTTGAGATTTAGCTCTGAGAATTGCTCTATTGTGGAGAGACAGCCTTTGGGTACTTGAGTGTTTCAGTGCTAAGTTTTAGACCATCCCAAGGCTCTTGTCAAATCTCTCCTGTCCCCTCCTAGAAAAGGCAGAGGGGAAGCTGGCAAAGCTTCTGCATTTCCATTTGCTTTCTCAAACACAATCTGCCAAGTTGGAAGGTGGGATGTCTTATTAGCCTGGAAGCCATTTAGCTAAACAATTCTTCACGTTGCCAGATTGCGCTTTGCTGTCGACTTCTCTACGGCGCTCTGATGGGGCTGCCTTTCTGGAGAGACGAGCTCTAGAACGCAGGAAGCAGAATTTCCCTTTTGTCTCCTCCGCCATCTTGGAGAGAGCCTTTCACCAAAGCTTGCACATGGGGCTGGGTGCTGCTGGGCTGCAGGCAGTGTAGCTCTGCCCAAGTGCTCGGCCTCCTTTAATGCCATTCTGGCAATTTGGAAACAGATTCAACAGGTTGGTGCACACCACATTTTATGCTGTTCTTAAGCTAAAGAGATTCCCCCCCAACCTCCCGCCTCCACCCCGGGGGGCAGAAGACCTCTAATACTTTGGACCCAGCGTGGTTTCCTGCCCCTCCTCAGAGGTAGAGGTTTTCATCTTGTACCCTCACTCCACTTACAATGGGTTCCCTGGGGTGACAAGTTTTGCCTTTCTCTGCCGTTGGCTTAATGCCACAGGGCAGAAGGTTCTGGACAGGGCTTTATGTTTTTTCCTATAGCATCAGCTCCCCTACCTCCATGACTGCACCACTGAGGGGACTTTCTCCTATTATGCCACCTGCCCCATCTTTCTTGAGAGCACCAGGTGCAGGTTTTTGGAGAAGAGTCTAGATGAGAACTCCTCTTGTGTCTGCAGTTTCTTTGGGGTCCGCAATACCCAGGCTAGCCCACACTCAATCTCCAGAGTTATTTGAAATTTTAGCTGAACTCTTACACCTGGTATGTCTTCCTCCCATCTCTTCCCTGAAAGCTCCGTCTTTTCTTAGATTTCAGGCTACATGGATGCTCTGAAACCTCAGCTCTTTGATGGGTTCAAGCAAAGTTATAATCTTGGAGTTAGGCTGGATTTTTGTTGTCCTTAGGGTAGGAGTAATATTCTCTCCAGCTTCTCAGCACAGCTCAGCAGTCTCAGCCCCTCTAGAGCTTTATGCTCTGCCCCGTCTCGTTTACGTGTTCCTTGGGGCAGGGACCATGTCTAGTTATTGATGTACCCTCAGTGCTTGGCATGAAGTGGGCATCACTAAGTGTTTGTGGAAGGAAATGGGCTCTGCAGCTGGCAGCTGGGTGACCAGTGAGGCACCTGGAGTTGTTGGCAAAGGGAGGGTGCCCCAGGAAGGACCAAGACCATTGTAAAATTGTACTTGGAAACTTTTGTGCCTCAGATTTCTGTATCTCTGCCCATTTACACTCACCCTCCCTCATCATGCCCTTCTCCAGAGTTCGGGTGTAATTTGAGGTCTTATCCCTCAGAGGGGAATGCATGCCTCTTACTCAGAGCCTCTTCCAAAGTGTTGAGAACCCAGGGAATTTTGATTTATTTATCTACCAAGTGTTTATCGAGATCCTTCTTTGTGCCAGGCACTTTCAGGTACTTCTTGATCCTGAGTCCATCCTTGGGGCGCTAAGTGATTCCAACTGGGTCTCTGTGTGTGTTGGGATAATATAACTACTGTGACAAGCAACCTTGACCTTTCAGTGACTTAACACATAGACATTCATAGTCCAATACAGGCATTCATGGGCAGGCTTCCACGATCCCAACTTTTTCTACCTTGAACTCTTCTCTGTACTAGAGTCTCTTCACTCAGCCGGCAGGTGATTAAAGAGACCATGGAGCAGACACACCTACTCCTTGAACATAACAACACAGAAGTCAAATATATTGGTTCTGTTGTTACCTTATTGATGACAAAGAGCCACATCACCCCTCCCAGATGCAAGAAATGTAGTCTCTAACAGAGAAACTGCTTTATAGCAGCCATTCTACACTCTAGGAGGGGAACTTCAATTTTGGGTGATGTTTGCTGTCTCTGCCAGAGTCTTAGAGAGATTGGATGGACAATTGGTCAATTGATTCCAGCAAGGATTAAGTCTTGAAAAGACTCTGCGGAAATACTTCTCCACCATCCTAAGCTAGAAGATATTTGGAGCGTGGCCTTGGGAGATTTAGAGTGTGAGATGCAGAGACTTGGGGTGTGAACAGGAAGACACCTGAGGTGTAAGCTGGGGAGATTGGGGAGTAGCAGCTGACCGCTTCCTAGGTTTTGGCTGTGACATGTTCTAGTTTGCCGTACGAAGTGCAAACTCTTCTATCTGGAACTTAAGATCCTTCATAATCTTGCCCCAACAACTTAGGATTCTTCCACTACTCCTCTTCTTGTCCCCTATGCCTGGGTTACATCGTACCCTGCCATCTTCCTTACAGATCAGATCAATATTCATTCATTCATCCCTTATTAAACATTGTGCCACTCTCTAGAAAGAAGCATAAGAATGAATAAGTTAGTCTTTCAGGAAGTTACACTGCTTATGTGCTCTGACCTTTTCAAAATGAACCTTTGCTGGGAACTTGAAATGCTGATACCAGATAACTTCCTTCCTTGGGGAAATATCCTTTTATTGCCCTGCCTTTGTCTGAGTCAATACTCTCTGTAGACTCTCTGGTCTGGTTCTGGCATCTACACAATGCAAGAGCCCCTTCCATAGCTTTCCCACAATAGCCATCTAGTGTTGGTGAGAGATATGCCGAGGTCAGGGGCTTCACTAGCTCTTGAGACACCTGGTATTAAGAACAAAACCTTGTCTCCCTTTGACCCTACCTTTACCCTTGGGGGTCACACAGTACAAATTTCCCCTTTGTCCACAGGGGAGATCTTCAAAGATTGATTGGCTTGTCCCTTCAGAAAGACCTCTCACCAGTCAACACCCTCTTGCTCTGAGACCTCACCCATGTCCAGTTTTGTCAAGTACACCACAAAGGTCCACCAGCTCCCTGGCCCCCCCAGATCACTTGCCCGCTGCTGTCCTCACATGAGTCTTTTCACAGACCCTTGACCACATGCCAGGTGGTGACAAAGCACTGCATTAAAACACAGCCTGGAGCTTCCCTGGTGGCGCAGTGGTTGAGAGTCCGCCTGCTGATGCAGGGGATGTGGGTTCGTGCCCCAGACTGGGAAGATCCCGCGGAGTGGTTGGGCCCGTGAGCCATGGCCGCTGAGCCTGCGCGTCCGGAGCCTGTGCTCCACAACGGGAGAGGCCACAACGGTGAGAGGCCCACATACCGCAAAAAAAAAAAAAAAAAAAAAAAAACAACAAAAAAACACAGCCTGACTTGATCAGGTGAATCCAACCCTGGGTAGGAGAAGACTGTGAAAGATGACTTGCAGAGACTTTGTCCTCTATCTCTTCATAACTTTCAGAAAGATCTTGCAGACCTTTGTTTATATGCAGTGATAGGCTTGCAAAAGGTTAAATTAAGTGTTCTAGAAGTTTTAAATTTGCTTTCTTCCCTTTGCTTTATCATTTTGAGTATTCTCCAAATGACATTCTTTTGGGGGAAAAATAGTCTGAAATTTCATGAAATATATATTTAAGTTGTAGTAGGCAATAAAAATATGGCATTTGTTTGATTATAATTTCCATGAGAAGATGTGTGTGAGCAGCATTCTAGAAGCCTTTTGCTTTGCCTTTGGTTTCTCTTTGTGTCCCACTTGAGTAATTTCCTCTCACATCCTTCGGTCCCTGGGCCTAGAAACCTGGTAAATAAGCAAGCCCCAGAGACATCCAGAGAGCCAGCAACATCCTGGAAATCTGAGGCCATGAGGTTAAGCACAAAAATGCTCTCTTTCCAGGAAGGAATGACTGAATCAGAGCAACGACCTTGGCTCCCAATGAGTCCTCGTCCAACTTTTCCCACTCTTTCCCTCTCTGCCCTCCACCCCTCATGCCCCAAGCTGTGCCCCAGCTCTCTTGCACAAGCCCACCTTGCCCTTGGCATGTGCCTCAGGACTTTCTGTGTCCACAAAGCTGGGCTGAGTCAAGCTTCCTCTCCAGCCCTGAGAAGAATGCCCATCAGGAAGCTCAATTATTTTGAGAATGTGAAATCCAGTATTTTAATGGAGCCGTTTTCCAGCCCTTCTAGAAGGATGTAGAGTTTGTTGTCAGTCTATCTGCAGATGGGTCTCGTTCACACCGGAGCACTTTCCTGATTTCAACACAACAAACTCTGGGTACTTTTCTCTGCCACAAAGAGATGTTGGCTGTGGTTCTCTCTCCGCAGGTGCAGTCCAGTGAGACAGGCTGTTGAAATGTAGGCGGCGTTCTTAGGAAAGGGGCCTGCCCTTGGAATTAATTCTGCAAGTACGGTGCCAAGCCAAGCTATGGCAAAACATCAAGCAGGGTGTTGACGTTTATTTCTAGATACCGTGACTGGTCCTAAAACGAAACCATGATGCTAGCAGCAGGGCGGGAGAAACCAGTGCCTCTTGTGCTATTTGGCTGCAAAACAAGTGGATAAACTTTTCGACATTTTACTTTTGGTTAACATTCTTCCCATGATAAACACCAAACCAGTCAGTAGCAACAGAGAGTTCTTGGCAATAGAGGCTGCCGCCATGAGTCAAATTCCTCAGTTTTCTTTGTCTAGGATGGACTGTTGGATCCTCTTCTTTGATGGGAGAGATTTATATTTATCACAATAAAAAGATAAATAAAATAAACAATTAAAATAGCAAAGTTGAGAGCATAATTCATATCCCCGGGCTCCTGAGCTCCAAACACCTTACTACTTTGGAATTAAAAAAAAAATCTTTGTGTAAAAGTCATTGGCTTTTCCAGATGAAACTGGGCTACACAAACATACTTTGAGTATGTGTGATTTCACTTAAAACACGTGTCCTGGCTCAGAGACATATTGTAAAACCCAATCAATTCAGGGAAATGAATAATCCTTACTCTTGGATCACTTTGTGAAGGAGAGTTCAGCCTTCTGTGAAGCCAGAAAAGAAATGTTTTTTAGAACCAAAGCTTCCTGTGCAGTACTGAGCCCTAGTGTTACTCCACCGAGGGGAAGTAAAGGCAGGGGAAGGGAATATCGTGGAGAGAAGCCACGTCACTGGACCAAGGTTTAGGATTCTCTGAGACGTGCCTTCCTGTATCTTGCCCTGGTTCACCATCAGCACTTCCTGCCCGCCCCTCCACCTGGGGGTCGGGACGGGGAGTCGGGGGGAACCGGGTGGACAGGGAGAAGGGGACGGGAGTTCCTGAGTCAGGCAGGCGCAGGCACGTTTGGGCGCAGTTTTTGCAGATGAGGAAGAGTTTGTTAACATTTCTGTGGCTTTGAAAATGCCTTTGACCCCTGCTGCACAAAAACTTGCTTTACCAGCTTGGAAGACAAATAGGACCACATCTGTTTGTAATGTTCCAACTAATCACTTTAGCTACCTCCACGGCCAAGTTCACAGGAAGTCCCATCCCTCTCAGGACTTCCCACCTGGTAACGACTAGAAATTCTCAGCCTGAAGGGCCCTGGTATGGGCTGAAGAGTGGAAAGGACAAACCAACAGCGTTCTGCCTGACGAGACCCTGCTGCTCCTCCCCAGTGTCATGTTCCAACCACCAACCAAAAAGTGGGGGGTGGGTGATGGGGACTCCACACTTGTGGGGGGGGCCCTAAGGGTCCTTTGTTTTCCTGACTCCACACCCAATTTTCCCTGCCAGGAGGAGTTTGTGGGGAGGGGAATGGATCTACACAGAGTTCTTTCCTGCCAGCTAGCCCCAGGCCCAATCACCTGAGGCCAAGCTTCTAATCACGTGGATCCTCAAAAGGATGCAGTCAGGGTTGCTTGGGACTTTTCTTCCCAGGAGCTTCCTTGAACTCTGCAGGTTTACCAGCCCCTTCCCACAGGAGGGCAGTGGGGTGGCAGAGGGCCAGGCTTGCCCCTGGTTTGGAAAACCTCCAAGTATGTGAATAATTGTAGGTTTAACCCCTCCCCGTCCCCAAGTAAAATTCTATGACCATAGTAGGAAGGTCTCACAAGACAGAAGGAGACTGGGTCACTTACTAGAGAGTTTGAGGCTTGTGGCAAGTGCTAGTAAGTCTCAAAATTTATTCCTAAGGAATCTTCTTCCACCTGGGAAATCCACCACAAGTCGAGGACACACCTGGTAGCAGTAATATTAGTTTTAGGGTCTGCCCACTTAGGCACGTGCAACTAACTCAGAGTATATATAACCTACTTTTTATTTATTTTATTTTATTTTTTTAATAAATTTATTTATTTTTGGCTGCGTTGGGTCTTTGTTGCTGCACGTGGGCTTTCTCTAGTTGTGGTGAGCAGGGGCTACTCTTCATTTTGGAGCGCGGGCTCTAGGCGACACGGCTTCAGTAATTGTGGCATGTGGGCTCAGTAGTTGTGGCTCACGGGCTCTAGAGCGCAGGCTCAGTAGTTGTGCCGCACGGACTTAGTTGCTCTGCGGCATGTGGGATCTTCCTGGGCCAGGGCTCTAACCCGTGTCCCCTGCATTGGCAGGCGGATTCTTAACCACTGCACCACCAGGGAAGCCCCTACTTTTTAAATGGTATATATAACTACTCATTTTTAGTGTAGATAACCTACTCTGACTGCTACTTTTTCCCCCAAAAATCTTTTTTTAATATTTTCAATTCCTACAGAAAAGTTTCAAGAACAGTACAATGCCATACACTTATGATCTGTGTACTTTTCTGTAATACTTCAATGAAAGATAATTCAGACTAGCGCAATGAACACCCATATATCCGTCAGCTAGATTCACCAGCTTTAATGTTGTGCCATATTAGCTTTATCTCTGTTTCTCTGCACACACACATCCATTTGTATATTAAGATAGGTACATACGTGTGTATGTATATTCCTTTAAGGTAGTTTAACCATGTGAGGGTATGTTGCAGACACCATGATTCTTCACTCTTTAATACCATGTGTCTATAAATAGGGCATTCTCCTACATAACCACAATCATGAGGAAACTTAACAAGACTACAAAACGATGATCAGATATACAGTCCCTATTCAAGTTTTCCCAATGGCCATGATAACTGGATTTTAAAATATCTAGGATACAATCAAGAATCATACATTGCATTTAGTTGCCAGGTCTCTTTAGCCTCTCTTCAATGACAATAGTCCCCACAACATTAAAAAAAATCTTTTATGACACTGACATTTTTGAGGAGTCTAGGTAAGCTGTTTTGCAGACTTGAAGGCTTTGAATGTTTCTGATTGTTTCCACATGATTTATGTTAAACATTTTTGACAGAACAGTACATAGATGATGTTGTTTACTTCCACTGCATCTCAAGAGGGGGTAGCACAAGGTGCCTGTCCCATTATAGGGGCTGTTAAAGTTTGATTGTTCAGTTAAGGTCATGTCAGCCAGATTTCTCCTCTGTGTCTACTATATATTTCAGTTGGAAAGAGTATGTTGAGAGAACATTCTGAATAATAATAACGAAAACAATACTTTTAGCTACTGGCTAATATAACGGTCCACTTTATCTCTTCTGTTCCCTTTAGTTTCCTGACAGGATTTCACAGTCATCCAAAGCACCACTCTGGCAGAAACGCACCAGTCCATTTATACAGCCTTCCACCCTTGATAACCGGCTGGTTGCTTGTCCACAGTGACTCTCGTTGAATGAAAGGTCTCCATTCCCCTCATTGGTTCCAAGATGTTCTCTGATTAAACTGGGCCAGTCTGCCAGCCTAGAAGGAGCCTCTGCTGACTTTTCCTGTCTCTCTCTGGGCAGGAACTGCTAGAGAGAATCTCTTTTTAGGGGTCATGCACATATTTGTTTTCCCCTCTTAGACAATACAAATGATTGGATCAAAATACAGCTCATCTTCCCAACTAATCTCGTAAACTTGACACAACATTCAACGTTACTAGAAACACTCTAACAAGACAGAGGAGTTTCAAAGTGAAGAAGATTATAATGTAGAAAAAGACTGGACTGGGGGTTAGGGGAGAGCTACAGTCAAGTCCCAGCTCTTTGATTTACAAGTTGTGTGATTTTAGGCAACTCCTTCACCTCTCTGAATTTCAGGATTATTAGCTCCAGAAATCAAATCATATTTATGTCTGTCTGTTAATATATCAGATAAAAGAAAGCAGATGAAATCTTCACAGAATTTGGATGGCTCTTTAAGGTACATAAGAACATTTGCTCTGGGTGGCCCTGAAGTGTATCAGTCAGGGTAGTCTCAGTTATGCTTTGGTAATAAGTTAGTCTCCAATCTCAGAGACTTAACACAACCAAAATTTCTTTCTTTCTTATGTTATTGATATATGTCCATCACCCACTTGTTATAGCTCCAGGTTAGTAGCAGCAGTGAAGCACTGATTTAATGACAGTT
Source organism: Phocoena sinus (assembly GCF_008692025.1). Lineage (NCBI taxonomy): Eukaryota > Metazoa > Chordata > Mammalia > Artiodactyla > Phocoenidae > Phocoena > Phocoena sinus. The sequence goes on along the minus strand of NC_045766.1, from coordinate 70,906,677 downwards.
AAATGTCCTCTAAACAACCCCGGGGAGGGGGGGGCACCAAGTCTGTTATTCAGGGACTACAATACCTGTCCCATGAATTTCACAGGCTTCTTGTGGGGATTGAGCACGATGTCACGTGCGACAAGACTTTGGGTTAGAAAAATGTGAGATTTGATTGTGTCACTGCCACTAGACTTGGAGCTCCTCCGGAGTAAGGAATAGAGTTTATTCATCTTTGAATTCCCAGTGCTTAGCCCATGGTAGCATATAGTAGAATCTGAATAAATACTGATGGAATGAATGATGGAATGAAGACACATACAAGGAAATTTAGTTAGGGTAAGAAAAAAAGGTCCAAATCTATGTTTGAAAATTATGGATAAACTCTTACAAACAAATACCTCATATAAAAATGAACGTAATAGCCCCAGAGAAGGAGCTCCTCTTACAGTAATGGAGTAGCATGTGTTAAACCAACCCTCCTGAAGGCAACAATTATAAACTCTGAAGAAAATATAAAAAACAACTAGCTGAAGGCACTTAAGAGCAGACAGAAACTGGAGGGGAATTGACATATAGAAAAAAAGGATGTCACAGGGTGAGCCGCCTTTTTAAAAATGGTTGTTCACTACATAAAGAAAGGAAGAGTATCGGAGAAGAAGTATATAAAGGTAAAATAAAATGCTTAATTCTTCTTATTCTTAATTGCTATAAAAGATAACTATTGGCTTACGTAGTAATAGTAACAGCGTATTGGGTGAACATAGCTTATTGATAAGTAAAATGAATGACAGCAATGTCATAGGGATGGGAGAGAAGAATTGGGAATGTTGTTACACATTACGTGTAATTACATGTAATGTAATGCGGCATAGTGTTATTTAAAAATACACTTGGACCAGTTTTAACATGTATGTTGCAAATTCTAGGGCAACCATTAAAAATTTTTAAAAGTATAATTGTTATGCTAAGAGAGGAGATAAAATGAAATCATATTAAATGTTCATTTACAACCAGAAAAGGCAAAAGAGGGGAGGGAAAAATAAAACAAAGAATTAAGGTAATGAACAGAAAAGTGTTACAATTATGGTAAGTATTAATCCAGCAATATCAATAATTGCTTTAAATGTGAATGGTCTAAAAATACCAATTAAAAGACATATTGTCCGACTGAAAAAAAGAACAAGACTCAACTATATGCTACTACAAGAAACCCACTTTAAATATAAAGACTTGGATACATGAGGGGATGGAGGAAGTATGAGGGGGCTGGAGGAAGATAGACCATGCTAAGACAAATCAAGACAAAACTGGAATGACTATATTAATTTCAAACAAAGCTCACTTCAGAATACAGAAAATTATCAAAGATAAAGAAGGGCATTACAGAATGATAAAGGGACAAATTTTCCAAGAAGGCATAACAATTCTAAATGGATATGTGTCTAACACCAAAACATGAAATATGTGAGTCAAAACCAGATATAACTCAAGGACAGGTAGACAAAATTTACTAGTATAGTTGGAGACTTCAACACACCTCTTTCAGGGATTGATAAATCAAGCAGACAGAAAATCAGTGAGAATATAGTTGAATTGAATGGCATTATCAATCAACTTGATCTTATTGGCATTTCTAAAATACTCCATCGAAAAACAGCAGAGTACATATTCTTCTCAAGCTTACAGGAAAATTCATGAAGATAGATCATATCCTGGGCCATAAAGCACACCTTAATAAATTTAAGGGAATATAAATCATAAAAAGTGTATTCTCAGACCACAATAGAATTAAACTAAAAATCAATAATAGAAAGATAGCTGGAAAATCTCCAAATATTTGGAGATTAAACAAAACACTTCTGAATAACATATGCATCAAAAAAGAACTCGAGAGAAATATTTTTAACTAAATGAAAATAAAAATAAAATTGATCAAAATTTGTGGGATGCAGTGAAAGCAGTGTTTACAGGAAAATTTATAGCATTGATTGCATATATTAGAAAAGAAGAAAGACTTAAAATCAATAATTCTACTTTACTTCAATAATCAATTGAAGTAAATCAATTACAATCAATAATTCTATTTTACTTCCTAAACTTCTACTTTAGGAAACTAGAGGAAGAAGAATAATTTAAACCTAAAGCAAGAATAGGAAAAGAAATAATAAAAATTAGAGCAGAAATCAATAAAATTGAAGACAGGAAAAAAATAGAGAAAAATCAATAAAATCAAAAGCTGTTTTTCTGAAAAGATCAATAAAACTGATAAAACTCTAGGCAGACTAATCAGGAAAAAAGAGAAAAGACATAAATTACGAATATAAGAAATAAAAGAAGGCTCATCTACTGATTCTATGGACATTAAAGGATAATAAAGGAATACTATGAACAGCTCTGTGACCAACAATTTAATAACTTAGATGAAATGAACTGATTCCTTGAAAGACACAGACTACTAAAACTCATACAAGGAGAAATAGATAGTCTGAATAGGCCTATATCTATTAAGGAAATTGAATCAAAAACTAATAACCTTCCAAAAAAGAAAGCACCAGGGCCATAAGATTTTACTAGTGAATTCAACCAAGCATTTAAGGAAGAAATTATACCATTCTCCACCATCTCTTCCAGAAAATATGAATTCATTAATTTAACAAGTTTACAATACTATGGAAGATGTCAATAATAAGAGAAACTGAGTGTGGGGTATTTGAGAACTCTCTGAACTATCTTTGCAATATTTCTGTAAATAAAAAAGCTATTCTAAAAAAACCTGTTCTAAAATTAAAGAAAAATAAAATGCTGAAAGGAAAAATTGTCAACCCAGAATTCTATATCCAGTAAAAAATATCCTTCAAGAATAAGGAAGGAATAAAGTCATTTTCAGATAAAGGAAAACTAGGATAATTCATTACCAGCAAACATGCACTCCAAGCAATACTAAAGAAAAGACTAAAGGAATATAGTACCAGATGGAAGATCAGATCTTCAGGAAGATATAAAGATTATCAGAAATGGTAACTTTGGGGAATTCCCTGGCGGTCCAGCGGTGAGGACTCGGTGCTTTCACTTCAGTGTCCTGGGTTCAGTCCCTGATTGGGGAACTAAGATCCCTCAAACTGCATGGTAAGGTCAAAAATATTTAAAATTAAAAAAAAAATAAAGAAATAGTAACTTTGTGGGCATATATTTTTTAGACTATCTTTTTTTAAAAAATTTCTTTAAAATACATCTTACAGTTTAGAACAAAAGTTATAGCATTGCATTGTGGGGTTTATAGAGTATGTAAATGTAATACTTATCAGAACTGTAGCATGAAAGATGGAGGTTAAAATGAGTACAGCGTTAAAAGATTCTTACATTTGTTAAGTGAAATGGCATAATATTAACTCTAAGGAAACTGTGAAAACTAAGGATTATCACTGAAATACCTAGAGTACCACTTAAAAGCAATGCAAAGAGGTGTAACTAAAAATCCAATAGAAAAATTAAAATGCAATTCTAGAGAATATTCAATTAGCCCAGAAGGAGGCAGAAAGGGAAGAACAGAAGAACAAAGACCACATGATACAAACAAGAAATAAAGAGCAGAATGGTGACCTAAATTCAAACATATCAATAATGACATTGATAACTGATATCATTCTGTCACTGATAATGCCAGAAATGAACTGAACATCCCAATTAAGAGGCAGAGATTATCGGAATGGATTTTTTAAAAAGACCCAATTACATAATCTCTAAAAGAGATGTGCTTTAAATATAGTAACACAGATAGATTGAATAAAAAAGCATAGAAAAATCATGCAAATAGAAAGCATAAAATGTTGTAGTGGCTATATTAATATCAGAAAAAATAAACTTTAAGATAAAGAGTATAAGGAACCCATAAAGAAACACTTCATTATGATAAAAGGGACAGTTCCACAGGAAGATATAACCATCATAAATGTGCATGCATCCAATAACAAGGCTTCAAAATGTATGAAGCAAAAATGGACAGAATTAGAGGGAGAAATAGAAAATTCTAATGAAAGATGTTAGTAATAAGGGAAACTGGGAAATTTTGATAGTACCCTCCCAAAACATAAATCACTTAGGTGTTTATTTAACCATATATGTCCAACACCTCTACAAGGAAAATGAAAACTTGATGAGAGAAATTAAAGACTAAATAAATGGAGAGATGAGAGGTATACCATGTTCAAAAATTAGAAGATTCAATGTCGTTAAGATGACTATTCTCCCTAAAATGACCTACAGATTTATCACAATCTCAGTCTAAATTCAAGTGAACTTTCTAAAAACACAAATTGGCAAGCTAATTCTAGAATTTATTTGGAAATACAAAGGTCCTAGAAAAACCAAAGCAATTTTTTTTAAGTTATAGGGCTGTTGACACCATCCAATTTAATAACAAACCGTAAATCATTGTAATGAAGACTGTGTCAAACTGGTGAAAAGTTATACATGGAAATCAATGGAAAAAAATAGAGAATTCATAAATAGAACCACATGTCTATGGCCACTTGACAGTCTACAAAGGAGTCAAGGCAGTCTAACGGGGGAAAGAAAAGTCTTTTCAACAAATAGTGTTTGATCAAATGGATAGCTCTATGGAAAAAAGTGGACATTAGCCCTTTTAGCACACAATGTGCAATAATTAACAAGACATGGATCAAAGACCTAAATATAAAACTTAAAAATGTAAGAGTTTTGGAAGAAAATATAGAATAAAATACTTGCAACCTTGAGAGTAGACAAAGATTTCTTAGAACCAAGGAAGCACATTTCATAAGAGAAAAAAAAAGATTTAGAAGAATTAGATTTCTTCAAAACTGCAAACTTTTTGCTCTTTGAAAGACACATTAAAGAAATAATAAGGTAAGCCACAGATTGGGTGAACTTCCTTTGTGCAAGTACTCTCTATATCCTTAGGAAGATCTGGAGGGCTGGAGAAGATCTAAGAAGGTAGGGTAGACTAAAAACCCAGGAATGTGGCAAAAAGACCTCTCTAAAACAGAGAGACAAAAAGTATTGGGTTGGCCAAAAAATTCGTTCGGAGTTTTCGTAACAGCTTATGGAAAAAATCTGAACGAACTTTTTGGCCAACCCAGTATATGAAAAGCACAAATGCAGGTGTATTGACCAAATCCCAGAAGAGCAGAATGAGGAATGTCTGTTAATGAAAACAGCTGTGGACAAATAAAATGAACTATTGCTTTACCTAGGGAGGAGGAAATTTTTGAGTTTGTTACTCTGAGAGGTCAAGAAGCAGTTTTATGTCTACAACACGTTAAGGAAATCTGTGAATGCTTGGAGCATGCCCCTCACCATTCTAAGATTGATAGCAATTGTGTCTGGTCATCCATGTGCTGCCACTTCCTCCAATCTCAGCTGCTCACCCTTCCCACACTCTGCCCAGGGGTCTGAGCTCTGCTTGGCGGAGATGCTGGAGATAGAGTATTTTGCTAGCAGAGTCCCAGTTTGATCTCTGTGTCCATTCTTCTTCCATGTGACTAGCTCCAAAGCACGTTCTTTTTGCCAGTGATTGGCCAGTGGGTGCGCATGGGATCCTGTCCTGACCATTGAGTCCTGGGGGAAGGTTCCTGGATATAATCTCACATTTCTTCCTGTGGGGAATGGCCTTGCTATCACTTCCTTGAAGTTGAGACTTCAAACTAACTCCAATTCTGACCTTGGCTTGAAAGGTCCAGCTAACAGCCATGGTCCATCCTCGAGTTACTGCCACCAGGTGAGAGAAGCAACAGTGTTAACGATGATTTTGATGGGACAGCCCAGAAATCTGTGTGCAGTCTTCCAAACACGTCAAAAGGTAACAAGTCAAACTCTGGACATTTCAATGAATCCCGTCTCAAGTGACATTTATCTCCCCTGACTATTTTACATGCCTTTAATTAAATAAGCAGAATTCTATTACTATCTTGTTTTGTACACAATTGGAGGAGGTCCTACTAACCTAAGTTTTCAATCACTGTTATTTCATTCCCCACCACCTTCAATTATTCTGCCCTTGTTCCATGATTGTTTCTTTTATTCTGGTATCCGAGCCTGCAACAATCCTGTAAGTGGGATAATTAAATGGAGAGCAGTGGGAAGAGCTGTTAGGGATACAGCTGTATGGATTTTTCCCTTGAGTAGATAGGGTCATTGCAACTCACCGAGTGGTGTACAGAAAGGGCAGTGGGACAGCCTGAGGGTGACCACATCCACAGTCTCTCTAGAATCTGTGTGTCGTGTGGGAAGAAACACTTTCCCTGGATCCTGTCTCAAAAATATGCTCTTTTCCCCTGACCCAGGAGATGAAGGAGGTGGTAGTGAGTGTCTTTAGGGATGAGGGATTGAGTTAGAATAAGACCAAAAACCAGGAGAACTTCCCCTGAAATAATGAGTATTCAGCTCTGAATGGAAAGGGTCTCAGCTGGCACAGCTGACAGCGCTAATTCACACCTGAACAGAGTAACAGTCTCCTTTGGTTTAGGGAGTCAGTATAATGTGTCTGGTTTGGGAATTTGTCAACCTTTTTTTTTTTACATCTTTATTGGAGTATAATTGCTTTACAATGGTGTGTTAGTTTCTGCTTTACAACAAAATGAATCAGTTATATATATACATATGATACATGTGTTCCCATATCTCTTCCCTCTTGCGTCTCCCTCCCTCCCCCGCTCCCTATCGCACCCCTCCAGGCGGTCACAAAGCACCGAGCTGATCTCCCTGTGCTATGTGGCTGCTTCCCACTAGCTATCTACCTTAAGTTTGGTAGTGTATGAATGTCCATGCCTCTGATGCTAAATATCCAATAAATACGGAAGTGTCATTCCTACTCCCCCTTCCCTCCCCCAACCCAACAAGCATCGGTGCAATTCTCTGGCAGCTCTGGGAGAGTGTGATGGGGGCTTCGGCGAGCCCTCCAGTCCTCTTCTGACCCCAGGGAAGCAGCTGGGCTCCCCACAGCCTACGGAGAAAGGACCTCTGTGGCTTCCAGGCAGGAGGGGGGACTGCTCCTTTGCGTTGCCAGTTCAGGCACAGGTGGAGAAGGGAAGCACAAGAGTGTAAAGTTCACCCGCTGCAATTACATCCAAGCAGCAAATGAGGCAGCTGGGCAAGCTGTTCTAGGAGCGAAAGTCCCAGTGGTTCCCGTTTGGAGAGAGAAAAAGAAATTGTCACTCTTTCTCATGCAGTCAGCGTTTCTTAGGTCTCAAATTCCTGTGGACTGTGGGACCTCATCTGACCCTCACATCTGGACAGAGCACTGATCTGGAGGTCAGCAGATGTTATCCTACCAAGAGCAGGCTGTGGGACCTAAACTGGGTTCCTATCTGTAGAGTCTGGATCACGAGAGCTTCATAATGGTTATGAAATATCAGGTGACCATCCAGCCAGCAAACACTTCTCCAAGGTCCACCGGTTTCCACCAGGGCCTATGAAGAAGACCGGGACAGGATTTCTGCTCCCCAGGAATGCCAGCCTCATGGTGAAGCCCCCTCCCTACTCTTAGCCATCAACACCTTTCCTCTCTCCACTCTCCCCTTTAGGTATCTGCTTTGAGAGTTGCTGTCTCTAGGAAGTCTTCCCTAGCCCCGCCCCCTCCATAAGCTGGATTAGATCCTCTATTAAAGACCTCTGTTGCACCCTCTATTTCTTCATCATGATAACTAGCAGACCTGTTATTACCCATTCAATGTATTCCCCACTGGACCATAAACAACAAGAAGGCAAGGAGTGTCTCAAGCACTGCTGTGTCCTTTTCACTAAATAGTACCTGCACGGAAGAGACACTTGGTCTGTTGAACCAAATTAATTAATTCAAAAATAAAATGGTATAATCCTTACCTTTAAAGACCAAGAACTATGTGCCCAAAGAAGAGATGAGGCTTACCGAGGGCCACATGGCATCCTGATCAACAAGGAAGGGACCAGGACACAGCATCCCACCCTTGTTCAATGCTCTTGTAGGAACGGGAGCTACTGCTGTGTGTCTCAGTCTCTGATCAGGGAACCCTGACTTGGAGGGCCAGGAGAAGCAAGAGAAGTGTGCTTGGTTCGTCCAACTCCTCTAATGGTCTCCATGGTGCTCTCTGCCACCATCTTATTAGGCTGTCCTTCCCTGATGCTAGCAGTCTCTTAGCAAAAACCAGAAGCATTCAGTGGTTTACACTGTCCCATGCCACAACACCAGGCCCCAGCCAAAGAGTCATCCTGGTGTCTGTGAGGCCTGGGTGTTTGCCAGAGGGCTACAGGAACCATGCACAGTTCAAGGTCTTGGGCCAAAGCACGAAACTCAGTGCATATCTGTAGCACACTTGGTAATGACTCCTGGTTTTATGTACAATGAATACATATTACAGAATTATCATGGGGTAGATTTATTGGAGGTGGGAAGTAACCAATTTCTATGAAAAATAATTACCACCATCAAGTTGATATAATTACTAGTACTGGTTTGCCAGGGTTGCTATCCAATTTTATTTACAGGCAATTTTTCTGATATGGTTTAAACTACACCCTGAGAATAATTGGTCTATTTTAATTTATTTCCAGACTGCTCCTTTGCTGGCCCAGCTGGCCTGGGGAGGATGAGCTGATGCATGTGTGGTATGGTCGCCGCTGTGGCCTCTCTTGATGCTGGGCCAGGCTCTCCTGGAAGGGAAGGCCGGCCAGAGAGCCCCTTGCCCTTCTGCGTGGGGAAGGGAGTAGATATGGATGGTTCCTGTCAGAATTATGCCCTGGCTGTCCTTCTCTTGAATGAATGACTATATTCTTTGGGATGTAGGGTCTAAGGGAGAAATTGACTATAAAGATTGCAAAGGAAAATAAGGACAACAGAAGAGAAAGAAAATAGGTCTTAGAATTATGTAGGACTCTGTTCTAATTCTGGTTCTATCGCTCATATCCAGGTGACCTTTACTAACAGGGTCTCAGTTTCTGTCTCTGTAGAGAGAGGTTTCTAACTTGGGGACTTATTGAGAGAGTTGCGTGAGGTGATGTGAACCAGACCACTCTGAGCCTGGCACCAGCAGGTACACAATTAAGTGTTACCAGGAGGTGGAGGATGGGGCTGGGGGAGGTTGACTTCCTTAAGTGGCAGAGCCAGAGGGAACCCTGGGGAACAGGTGCCTCCCACCTCACAGACGCTGTGAGGGAGCAGCCTTAGCTCAGGGGGGCTACATTCTGTCATAGCCAAGAGGGTTAGAGTGGGCACCTGGCCTGAGGGCAGCAGATCGGTAGGTTGAGCAGCTGTTCCATGAGGTAGCTTAGCCCAAAAGGTTCGTCCAAACAAGGTAGATGGGTGATTAGCTGAGCCAAATGGATTTTCTTGGAATGGTCCATGAGGGGCAGAAGCAAGTGGGCATCCCAAAAGCAGAGAGAGGGAGGGAGGGAGAGAGAGAGAGAGAAAGCCAGAAAAGGTAAAGGTGGAACACAGAGCTGCTGCAGGTGGACAGTTAACCCACAAAGGGCTTCCTGGACTCTGAATGTGCCTCTATTAGGCGCAGAGCTACGTGCCAGGCTCCACAGGGTCCGGCTGTATGGCTAAGTCTGCATTCCTCTGTGATTCTTGCCTTCCTCGTTGTTACTGCACACCCACGACTACCCTCATCAATTGGGATAACCTGTGTGGGTCTCTGTTCCTTGCAACAAAAAGCCAACGTAGCACCAGAGACAAGTGAAAAATGCCCTGCCCCCAATCCCCACTCACCAGCACAAAATATACCTGGGACACTGGACCCCAGAGAACCCAGCGTCACTCAATGAACTAATGGCCCAGCTGAGGCTGGAAACTAGGTTCACTGAGAAGAAGGCGCCAAATTTGGGTTCCTCCAAAAGCTGATAGGCATGGCTTTTAGGGGAGTGGTAAAATGCAGGGTGAGGAGAAGAGTCACAAAAGCAGTCACTTCTGACACTAGATCCAGTTGCTCCAAAATGCCCTCTTTGCCAGAGGGCACCCCACCCCTGCTCATATACTGTTTGCCGCAACTTCTTTCCTGATGTTCTTGGTAACACTGGCCTCCCGCTCCGTGACAGCTTGCACCACAGGCAGCGGGATAGTGCCCAGCAGTCTGGCAGTTCTGAGTGTGTGTATGTGTATGCGGGTGTGTGTGCACTTGTGGGCACTTCTGTGTCTACAGAGAAAATCTATGGAGTCCTGGAGCACTGGGAGCATGCCATGTGCTTCCTTTCTTTCTTTTTTTTTTTTTTTTTTTGTGGCCTCTCCCGTTGCGGAGCAGAGGCTCTGGACGCGCAGGCCCAGCGGCCATGGCTCATGGGCCCAGCCGCTCCGTGGCATGTGGGATCCTCCCAGACCGGGCACGAACCCGTCTCCCCTGCATCGGCAGGCGGACTCTCAACCACTGCGCCACCAGGGAAGCCCAATGTGCTTCCTTTCTTTAGTGAATGCTTCGGGCTTCAGCTGAGAGCTCAGAGGCGTCCACGAAACGCTTGCTAGGTATCCCCAGGGCAACGCTCATCCTCTTCAAGGGCAATTTAAACCTTTACAAATCTCTGAAGAACCCTTTGCTGCTACTTCCTGCCTCACTCTCAACTAAGGACGTCTACCTTTACTTCACTGGAGAACAGAGAACATTCCATGGAGACGTCAAAACTTCCTAACCACAGCTACAGATTTTTTTTTTTTTCAGAGAGAAAGAAAACAGTTTTATTACTGAATAAGCATTTTTCAGCTTTACTGAGGTATAATTGACTAAAAAATGTTAAGGCATTTAAAGTGTACATCGTGGTGATCTGATACACGTACACATTGTAAAACGATTCCCCCATCTAGTTAATTAGCACATCTGTCACTTCACATATTTATCTTTTTGTGTGTGTGTGAGAGAGAACACTTACATTCTATTGTTTTCACAAATTTCAATTATACAACGCAGAGTTATCAACGATAATCCCCATGCTGGACATTAGAACTTATTCATCTTATAGCTGGAAGTCCGTACCCTTTGACCAATCTCTTCCTATTTCCCCTACCCCACAGCCCGTGGCTACCACTTTTCTAAGCTCTGTTTCTATGAATTTGACTTTTCTTTAGATTCCACATATAAGTGATACTACAAAGTATTTGTCTTTCTATGTCTGGCTTATTCCACAGCTAAATATTTATTTGCCTTTGTAACCAGTTCTTTCCATGAGAGAAAGATCCCAGTGTTCTGGATCCTAAACATCACTTTCTTTTTTTGTTTCTTTCAACAAACATTCTTAAAGGCCTCAGATACCAGTAGTACTATTGCTATTTCCAAATTCCTGAAAGGCATTAATCTTTGGGAATTGGGAAGGAAAAAATTGGAATTTCTGGGACTCCTCAGGAATTACCAAAATCATAAGTTATTGTAAAAATATTTTGCAACATTCTTCATACTCTTTACTCATTATTCTGGATATCTAAAAATTTTTACTTAATAAATAGGAAATATTAAGTTTGGTGCCCTTCGTAAAATACTTGTACTTGATAATATGTATGAAGCCTTTATACTTTGGTAGTACTTGTACAGACGTTTTGCTTATAGCAAATATTCAAACACTGAAAAACACCAGTGAATATCACTGGGTCGTATTTGAATAATGCTGGATCTCCTAGCAAGGATAATGGAACCTCACAGAATCTATGTGGAAATTGCCAATTTAAGGACCTAGTTTGCTTTCAAAACTCATTCCTCCTTGGAATACCATTCATAGAGTTTGTATTAATGCTTACTATACATAGATACATAAATATTCATTGTGTTTGGAGCAGTGACTCACCACTAGCATCAGAAAAGTCCAGAAACACACATTTATAATAAGGCAATAGCCACAAACAAGATTAAACAGTGGGACTGTGATCATGTGTCTCCTGCAGGCTCCTGTCCCAGTCCCCAGAGATGCCAACCTTAGCCTTCAGCTCCACGGGTCGGTGTTTCCTGCTCTTGCCTTTGACTTGATGTCAGGGGAGACCTTTGACTAGTAATGTCTCTGTGTTAATTGTTAATCTTTAATTCTCACAGAAGAATTATAATCCCTTCCCCCAGTTTCCTGACTTATTTTTCTTGGTATTCAGGATTTGGAAACATAAGTTTCCTAGAAATGCAGGGAAGGGATTCCTGCATTGAAACACTGATATTGGGCATGTGGTAGGTGTCACAGTCGTGATTAAGGGCTCAGGATGTAACAGACCCTGAGTATGAAGTCTTACTAGCTGTGTGACCTTGGGAAAATTACTTAACATCTCTGAGCCTCTGCTACCTAATTAGTAAACGTAACTCATAGAGTTGTTTTGAGGTTATGTGTTTGTAAAGCCTTTAGCAATCTCTGGCATACAACGTGTGGTAATACATACTACAGCTATTAAGACACAAATCCTGATGAAGGAATGCATGATCTAGATCAGTGTTTTCCAAGAGAAATAGAACATGAAACACAGATGTGAGTTTAAATTCTGGTAGAGAGGGTATGGTGAAAAGGGAACCCTCCAGCACTGTTGGTGGGAATGTAAATTGATACAGCCACTATGGAGAACAGTATGGAGATTACTTAAAAACTAAAAATAGAACTACCATATGACCCAGCGATCCCACTACTGGGCATATACCCTGAGAAAACCATAATTCAAAAAGAGACATGTACCACAATGTTCATTGCAGCACTATTTACCATAGCCAGGACATGGAAGCAACCTAAATGTCCATCAACAGATTAATGGATAAAGAAGATGTGGCACATATATACAATGGAATATTACTCAGCCATAAAAAGAAACAAAATTGAGTTATTTGTAGTGAGGTGGATGGATCTAGAGTCTGTCATACAGAGTGAAGTAAGTCAGAAAGAGAAAAACAAATATCATATGCTAATGCATATATATGGAATCTAAAAAAAAAATGGTACTGATGAACCTAGTGGCAGGGCAGGAATAGAGACACAGACATAGAGAATGGACTTGAGGACACAGGGTGGGGAGGGGAAGCTGGGACGAAGTGATAGAGTGGCATGGATATATATATACACTACCAAATGTAAAATAGATAGCTAGTGGGAAGCAGCAGCATAGCACAGGGAGATCAGCTCGGTGCTTTGCGATGACCTAGAGGGGTGGGATAGGGAGGGTGGGAGGGAGGCTCAAGAGAGAGGGGATATGGGGATATACGTATGCATGTGGCTGATTCACTATGTTGTACAACAGAAATTAACACAGCATTTTGAAGCAATCATACTCCAATAAAGATGTATAAAAAAATAAATTCTGGTAGACACATTAAGGAAAGCTAAAAAAAGATGAAATTAATTTTAATAATATATTTAACCCAATGTATCCAAAATATTATCATTTCAGCATGAACTCAATATAAAAAATTATTAATGAGATATTTTACATACTTTTTTTAAAACCAGTTCATCAAAATTCAGTGTGTTTTTTACAGTACATCTTAATTTGGGCCCTAAATTCTCACTGGAAATATTTGCTCTGTAATTAGATTTCATAAATTTACAGTTGAAAAAGTAAATTCACAGGCTCAAGTTGCTCCAAACATACTTAAAAGTTTTCTGGTAACTGAATAGAGTATCAAAAAATAATTTTTCTTTAATATTTATATCCGCATCACCAAAACTGCTTCATCTTTTTCAGACGAATCAATTTAACTTTGAAGCAAAAAGCATATTAGTTTTAATACAATTTCTGTTCAATCAGTAAACTGACTAACTCTTGAGTCAACTAAGTAACATTAGCATAGAGCTCAAAGATATTGCATAAACTGAAAAGCAATTCTATACTTGCTGATATCAACAAAGGATTCTTCAAATTTTCTTGTATTTTTGCAGCAAATTTAAAAGGTGCTATTACAATGAAACTCTTCTGCATATTAATTCATGTTAGAAAATGTACAAAAGCATTATGGTTGATTTTTATTATAAATAGTTTCAATTTCAGCATAAATTCTCATGCCTAACAAGCTAGGTCACAGAAAAAGCTTTCATGCTAACTTCAAATTTTGCTCATTCATATGCCATATGATATGGCCATATTTTGTCTATGATTATTTAGTATTTGGCAAGTATTATTCTTATTTCAAGAAAATCTTGAATTGGAGCAAATCTTTGTTAAAAGAAAAAGTCTACCATTGAACCCACAAGCATTGGCAAAGAACCGAAGGTCATTAAATTTATTGCTTTGTTTTCAATATTTCCATCAACTGGAAATAATTTATACATTTGTATGTGTACACTGAAAGATTAAAACAATTATATCCATGACACTTTGCATAATTCTTCAAAAACTGAGAAAAAATTCTTTCATAGAGAAAAACATCAGTCTCTCGTTTTAGAATTCCAATAAAATCTGGATTTTTAATTCTAATGTAGTTGAAGCACTATCCAGCATGATAGAAACGAAGTTTTCATATCTAGTGGAAATTCTTATTTGACAGATATAAATGATTCAAAAATGTCTAAGCCATGAGTTTGGTTTTGTTGGCCATAAAAGGACATATTTCTTCATAAATTTGGACATCTTTTGAGACAAAATATACACAAATATTAATTGGATGGAATATTTTATATTGCATGACTCATCTAAAGCTGAGGAAAAGTACTTGCAATTTTAAAATGTTTGCAAAAAAATCCAAACCATTTTATAGTTGACCAAAGTTACTAGCTCTAGATACTGTTAAAAATAGTTTAAATTTTTTGTTGGATATTTAATTCAGGTGACTAGTTTCATTGATTTTTTTTTTGATTGCTGACAGGAAACTTCTTATCAAATCCAGTATGTGTTTGCTGAAAATGTCTCTTAGTCATGTCTACTCTGTTATCTTTAAAAACGTTTACACAACAGCTTTTTTGTTTTGCCCTGCTGCAGTGAATGGCAATTGCTCTTCTGTTTCTATCCACATCTCTTATTTCTGCTTCTCTTTGGATGTTGATTTCCTTCTTTCAAACAACATTACTCCACTTCTGTGGGAACCTGGCCACCCAAAACAAACTTTAAGGGAAATAAAGGACTATCCTCACCAGTTCCAGTTAGAAAAATTCCAGGGAAGGTTTCTGATTGACTTGCTTGGGGGAAGATGGGATGCTTTGATTGGTCCCATATGTATCATTTGCCTATTCTCAAGGCCAAACAGGTGGCGTCTGTCACCAGAAGAAAGGGTGGAAGCCCAGAGACGTGGCCCTTAATCCACCCAGCGTGGAAGGATATTCAGTGAAGGATTCCTGGAGGAGAGGTTCCTTAGCTGAGTCTTAAGTAATGAATTAGAGGTAACCAGTCCAAATGGAGAAAAGGGGAAGGGAATGGAAGAAAGGCATTCCAGGGAGGGGGAAATAGAAGGAAAAGCCCATGGGTAAAAAAGAGCATGATGTATAAGCCTCTGTACTAGACTTCAAGGTGCTAGACTGTAAGCATTTTGAAGGCAGCGATTGTGTCTTATTCATCCTTGTCTCCATCCGTCCTCTTGACCTGTATGAAGTGCTCCCTACATGTCCGCTGACTAAATGAATGGATGATAAATGGTCAGCAACACCATAATTTGACAGTACCAAGCAAGGGTTGAAGTGACTCCTCCCCAGCCTCTGAGAGCACAGTCTAGGGCCCCATGTGAGCTCAACTGAATATCAGACAATAACTTGCTTTTCATTTTTTCTAGAGAAATAAAAACAATTATAAAAACTCCCACAGGAGGCTTAGCTACCAGGAGTCTTGTTTGCTGTCATCAAGTCTTGCTATTCAAATGCACTGCAGGGGATCACCTCAGACTTTCACTATGAGAATAAATCACCCTTCATGACTCTCCAAAATGCAAAGTCACTTTCACAAGTGTGACCATTTCAATAAATTCCAGTTACAAAAAATCTGGATTAAAATACATAGTGGAGGTATATTTTTAACGTTTACATTTTTTTATCAAAGTTTCACAAATACACACTTGGAAGAGTCTAATAGTTCTGCTTTGCCATGAAAAAGAGCGGTTCCCCACCCGACCCCATTTCTCACTACCCTGAGGCAACCATATTCAACTCTTTCAACTGATTCTTTCGTCATTTCCTTCCATAGATGCTCATATTTTTACTCATGGATTTTGCAGTTTGGGCATCATCTTTTGACTTCCAACTGTGGAAGATGAGGCTCTGACACTTTTCTCTACCCTTTTACCACCACTACCTAGACTCACATCCATACAGGTACACTTCCTGCTCTCCCACACCCCTCATATGGTTATACTGTCCTTTAGCTTAGGTCCATATGCATTGTTTACCTTCTTCTGACTCTGTAAATGCTATTTATAGCTGAACCATGTTCTGTACTACGGTTCTTTTTCCTTTCTTGTCCAACTTTTTGCTTACCCTCGAGTTAATAACCGCCTTTGTTTTTCACTCGCTGAGTTTTCTATGTACTCAACATCAACTTAATCTCTTTCCTGAATGCATACATTTTCTCTCAACAAGTACAATAAGTTTAAGCACAAGAAGTGTTCTGTCAATTTTATTTTCTTGACAAAGCTGCTTGTGCACCTGATCCAGTCTGGGATCTTCCTTCACCATCACCCCCACGGAGTTCCTTCACCTCTCTCTAGAATGAGATCCTCTCTGTTTTAAATCCTGTATTTTCTTCTTAGTTTACTCAATCGTTTTGATGGAGCGTGTCCTCTAGTTTTCCAAGAAAGAGTACATAGAAATAATTTCTTGTTTTTGTACATTTGAACAGATTTCTAGTTTATTCTCATACATAATTGATGTAGAATTTTAGGTGGGAAAATATTTTTGCCCAATTTTGAAGGTACTGTTTCATTGTCATGTCATTTCCAGTTTAGCTGTCGTGAAAGTCATGCATTTTGATTCTGATTATTGTTTCTTTGAATGAAATCAATTCCTCCCTTACCTCCCAAAGCGTGCAGGTTCTTCTGGAATTTCACAGTGATGTGCCTGCCATGAGTCTAGTTTTACCCATTTTATTGGGCATTTAGTGGGCATTTTTCACTTAGAAATTTATGTCTTTCAATTCTAGGAAAATTTCTTAAACTGTTTATTTGATGGTTCCTTTTCCTCCATTTCCTTTCTGGAACTCCTATTATTTAGATATTGGATCTCCACAATTTGTCCTCTATTTTTTTTTTTTTTTTTTTTTTTGCAGTACACGGGCCTCTGACTGTCGTGGCCTCTCCCGTTGTGGAGCACAGACTCTGGACGCGCAGGCTCAGTGGCCATGGCTCACGGGTCCAGCCGCTCCGAGGCACGTGGGATCTTCCCGGACCAGGGCACGAATCCATGTCCCCTGCATCAGCAGGCGGACTCTCAACCACTGCGCCACCAGGGAAGCCTCCTCTACTTTTTTGTTTAAGATTTTCTTCCTTATTTTCCACGCTTTGCTTTTTTGCTCTGCTTTCTGAGATATTTCTTCACCTTAATTTTCTAATCTTTCTATTGAGTTTTTCATTTCTGCTTTCATATTTTTAATTTGCAATGGCTTTTATCCTGTTCTCACAATATTCTGTTTCTGTTTCACAGAATGCAATATGTTCTCTGCAAGGCTATTACGATAGATTTTTAAAAAGTTTTATTCTCTTTGCATAGTTTCTTCCATCCAAGTTTCTTTTTTTCTTTCTGTTTCTTTCTGTTTGTTCTGGCCTGTTTTATATTAGAGACTGCACCAGTGTCTGGTGAACACTATGTTTTTATGTATACCTAAAAGTGGGGCCTTGGGCTTCCCTGGTGGCGCAGTGGTTGAGAGTCCGCCTGCCGATGCAGGGGACACAGGTTCATGCCCCGGTCCGGGAAGATCCCACATGCCGTGGAGCGGCTGGGCCTGTGAGCCATGGCCACTGAGCCTGCGCGTCCAGAGCCTGTGCTCCGCAATGGGAGAGGCCACAACAGTGAGAGGCCCGTGTACCGCAAAAAAAAAAAAAAAAAAAAAATGGGGCCTTAACAACAGATTGGAAGCTTCAGCGGACAGGGGCCTTGTCCACTTTGTTTTCGGTGCACAGTGATCTGGATAAGGACCCCTAATGTCAATACCTTCTTATCTTTTCTCTTGAGCTGTCCAGCTGCCCCAGAGAATAATACTCTTCCATCTTCTGCCTGAACCATAGAATCTGATATTGGTATTCAGGGTGCTAGATAAGAGAAGAAAGTTGGTGATCTCCATGGATAGCATATCCATTTAATGGCTCTGTTTTCTGTATGATACCTCTGCCCTCAGTATTGTTCTTTAATGCAGACCCTCTCTTTTATCGTTTATTGAGAATCAGCCTCCAGTCTTCTGCAGAGGGAAGTCCCTACTAAGTGAAGTAGAGGAAGGAAACCAGAAATCTAACGATCTCTTATAGCGTTTTAAACCAATCCTCGCATTTTAGCCCTCTGTTACCCCCACTTCCATAGGTACTTGGAGCCACCAACTCTTGAACTTTTTGAGAGTTCTTCATTATACGATCAGAATATTTCTTGGCTTTCCATAGGCTGCCTTAGAATTCAGCTTCCTCTGGTCTGCTACGTCCGATATCACTCATCCATCTGCTTCCTAGCCTCTGAAATATTGTTGCTAATGACTCCTTTCCCACTCTGTTTATCCTTATGAGATTATCCCTTTCGTCTAACTTCTGATTTTTCAAGTGATGTTTAGAGATGGAGGGGAGATCAATCTGTTCATTCAACCCATCATTTATCCTGGAGTTCTGGTCATTTTTCATTAAAAAAAAAATTCACCAAATAGTTCTAAATAGCAAGCTGCTCTGTTACATTTAAAATAATATTAGGCTAGCAAATCCATATTCCAGAGTTTTCAGAGAGCTTTATTTTTCTGGAAGGCAAGGCTACTCCCTGGGTGAGAGAGAAAATTCATCATCAGTCAGGAGAAAATGCAAACCCCCTTTTAGGAAATTCAGGTTTCTATCATTTTAAAGAGTTTTATTTCCATAGGCTAGTAAAAGTTTGATATCTGGATGAAGAAATGGCATTTGTTTCAGAAAAGGAGCTTGGAAAATGACTGGTGTCTCTTCGTGGTGATCGGGGTGGTGGCTCCCCAGCAGGACTGGCCTAAGCCAGCCGTTGCTTTAGGAATAGGCGTGTGTCTAAAATGAAGCAAAGACATTGGCTGGAAGTCTGCCGGGAGTCTGCTGGGAGAGGTTTTCTTGCTTCTGAAGAAAGAGGCACAAGGAAGGGACAGCTTCTGTCATTCCTCTGGATGTCGTTGTTTCTGGGTGTTACACCGGCGACTGCCTCAACCATCTAGCAAGGCAGTCTTGGATCCGACCGAAATTGAGGACTGCAGAGTGGAGGAATGAAACAAATGGAATCTTTGCTGCTTTGTTGAGCTGCTGATCGATCCAAGCTTGGGCTTCCCCTTCCTCTGAACTTCCAGTTACAGAAAATGATAACTGTCTTTATTCCTTAAGCCAGTTTGAGCTGGAGTCTTCTGTGTTTTGCAGCTGAAAACATCCTAACTCTATATACTGCCAATATACAAGTCACATTCTTTAGCAGGAAAGCATTTATTTTTCAAAAATTATGTAGAAATGTTGATTTATAGTCTCTGTTTAGATGATGAAAATAGATTTAGGAAGAATGAGTTTAATATCTGTACAAATAGGAATAAACATATTACTTAGCTTTCAGGTGCCTGAAGGTTACTTTTTGAACAGTGTTTTTTTTTTTTTCACTGCTCTGAGTGTCTGTTTCTATCAAAAAAATTTTGGATTTTTTTCCCCATTTACTTGGGTCCTAGTAAATATAAAATAAAGTAGAAAATGAAATGCAGTGAAATGAACCTTCCAAAGTCAGTGGAATATATGATTCCTTTATTTTTAATTGCTTTTATCAGTCCTTTTGAGGTTCTCCTTTGAAGAGGATTTTTTCTGAAGTTTACTCTGAAAGTTATTTGAGTCTCAATGCTATGAATTAGCCCCTAGGAGAGGGATTTTATTGTTTCTTATAACAAGCAGATTTAGCAGAGAATATTTTGAGAGGGGGTGGTGTAGGGGGAGGCCAAAACTGGGTGAGCAAATGTTTTACTATTAATACCATGCCCTATTGCATAATGGCTTAGAGCATAGGCTTTGAGGGTCAAGAAAGTGGGTTCAAATCCTAGCTTTACTGTTCGCTAGCTGTGTGGCTGTAGATAAGTTACTCAGCCTCTCTGTGCCTCCAATTCATCACCTGTAAAATGAGGATAATAATAGTACCTACCTCAAAGGGTTGATGAGAAAAGATTAAAGGAAGAAATACATGTTAAAAAAAAAAGACCTAGAACAGTGCCTGACACATAGGAAGTACTCAATAAAAATTAGCTATTATTATTATCATTACCATCATTATTCAGGATTATTCTATTCAACATTTATTGAGCACCCAGGTGAGCTCTCTCCTCAGTGTTGGAGTCATGGCACCCAGCTGGTTAGGTCAAGGAGAGAGATACAGAGAGCTGGTTTCAGAGCCCTGCCTTACACTGACCACTCCACCCTCCCCTACACCTCAAGGCTTCCTCATCACTCTCTTTTTCATCTTCCCCACACACAGCCATGGTCATCTCCTCCTGACCCCTCAGCCTTATCCTGGGCCCTGAGACAGGTGTTTCACTTACTTCACTTGGGATCCGTTTCATCCCTCCTCTGCCAGAGGACACAGCTCCCATCCTGACTCCTTCCCACTCTGTGACCCTCCCCGCTCTTTCTGAGGCATGCGTCTCTGCTCCATTTCTATTCAAAGCTCTTTTGTTACCAAAAGTCAGTCAAACAACCCTGGACAAAGGGGTAGGTTCTTGGCTGTCCTTGGAGGGTCAAGAAATCCTTAACACCCTGTGCCAGGGGCTGCCTTAGGTCCTGGGCACTGGAGGGCACACAGAGGTAAGACACACACACCAATGACCATCACCTGACCTGGAAATAAGGGCCTTATGAGAGTGGAGGTGAGGTCTTTGGAAGGACAGAGGAAAAAGAGAATGTCTGAGTTGTTGAAACAAGAAGGGCTTCCTACCAGAGGATGTGGCATTTGAGACACATCAAAGGTTGGAGGGCTTGAACACGCAGCAGTAGAGAGGGGGGAGGGGAGAGCATGAGCAAAGCCACAGTGTCCTTTCCTTTCCAGAAGATGTGGCACAGCCAGTGACTACTGTGGCCAGACCAGGTTATGGTCATTCATTCATTCATTCATTCACTTCTGGATTCTCTTTCCATGGCATAGAGACATTTACCTTCTTAATTCAACCTGGGTTGCTGTCGTTCAAGCCTCTTCCTTTCACTTTGGGTGAATGTCCCTCCTGTACAGCTAGCTACCCACAGTCTGTAGGTTAATCATTAAAAATGTAAGGCTTGACTCTGAAATTCTGGAATCTGTGAACATCCCTTCCCCTAGGGTTGGTCCCTGTCTCTTTACTGCCTATTTGGAGTGAGGAGGGGATTTGGTCATCTTTAAGGTCCAACTCAAAGACCACCTTCTGAGACTTCCTTGCTGGTCCAGTGGTTAAGAATCTGCCTTCCAATGCAGGGGACACGGGTTCGATCCCTGGTCAGGGAATTAAGATCCCACGTGCCGTGGGGCAACTAAGCCCGAGCGCCACAACTAGAGAGCCCATGTGTCGGAACTACTGAGTCCATGGGCTCTGGAGCCCCTGCAGCACAACTAGAGAGAAGCCTGCACACCACAGTGAAGATCCTGTGTGCCACAAGTAAGAACTGACACAGCCATGAATAATTTTTTTTTTTTTTTAAAAAAGGACCACCTCCTATAAGAGGAAAAAAAGTAAATGGCTTTTACTGAATCAGTTCTCCCTGCAGGCACCTGCTGGGCCTTCCCCCCACACTTCCTTATTTAGTCCTTACCATTGTCACAGTGGGGACTTCACTCAGGCGGTAGTGCTCTATTGACTGAGCACTCTGTGATACCAGCACCAAAAGTGGGTCCCTCGCAGATGTCCAGCCCCTCGCTCCTGATGGGGGCGGCCACAAGAGCCTCCAGTTCACAGCCCAGGTTCACTAGGTCCCAAGTCCACTGCAGGATCTGACCATTTCGGGAGTCCAGCCAGCTTCTTCCTGAGGATGTGCTCTGGTGACTCATGACCAGACCCATGGGAGAATAATCCAAAATCTACTGGCCAAAATTTAACAATAGCAGTGTTTTAATCATCTCCTAGGAGTGACAGACGTCACTGCCTCCAGGGGAAGAGCGGGGTTGTTCCACCCAGCTGCATCCTACATGAGGCCTCCCTTCCTCTCAGGTGGGTGACAGGGCTGGCAGGATGGGGTGGAGGTGTGGGTGAAAGGTGGTGTCACTTTTTCACAATCAGAGAACTTGAAAGCATGCTGTAGTTTATGGGATCCTCTAAGCCATGGGCCCTAGTGTATAAAATAAGGTGTTGGACTATATGATCCCTAAGTCTCCTTGCAGTTTACAGGTTCCAGGGCTCTGAACATTCTAGAGCTCCTGTACTACGTTTGAGGTTTTCTGCTTGAGATAAACCTGGAAATTAAGGCTAGAGAGCCCTAAAAAGCGAGTGATTCTTCCAGCTTATTTCCCATCAGCTGTTGTCAAAGCCACCCTTATGTCTTGGTCCCAGCCAGCTTAACTTCTTTTTTATTTTTATTTTTTATTTTTTATTTTTTGCAGCACACGGGCCTCTCACTGCTGTGGCCTCTCCCGTTGTGGAGCACAGGCTCCAGACGCGCAGCCCTAGCAGCCATGGCTCACGGGTCCAGCCGCTCCGCGGCATGTGGGATCTTCCTGGACCGGGACACGAACCCGTGTCCCCTGCATCGGGAGGCGGACTCTCAACCACTGCGCCACCAGGGAAGACCCAGCTTAACTTCTTTTATTTGCTATTCATTTTTCATGATCAGACACTCAAGACAGGAACTAGGACTCCTGGGAAAACAGCACCCAGCCAAATCTTCACCTCCTGTAGGTCCCTTGCCTTCACGTCCTGGGCTTCTCGGAAGAGCTCAGTTACTACAGGTGTGGAATGCAAGGATGGCTGGAGAAGCTGCAGTGATCCAGGGCAAGATGCTATACCAGTAGCCTGTCACCTCTTTGAAGACAGCTCCCAGATCAGCATGTCCAATGTTAACCTCATTCCACAGCTCCACCTGGATACCTGTGGGCATCTCGCATGCAGTATGCTCACTGAACTCATTGTCCCGCCCTGCAAAACTGCTGTCCCTCCTGCTCTCTCCACTTTGATGCCACCAGAGGGATCATTTGTGCCCTCGTTCTCTCTCTGCTTTCCTATCATCTGATCCCTTATCTTGTTTGGAAGAAATTCCAATAAGTATGAGTCTGAAAGGGGCTAGACATTCCCACAATTGCCCCCTAGTGACTGGGGCATGCTCACGTGACTTAGACATGGTCATTCACACCATCCAAAGGGATTTTGGTTCCTGAGAGTTAGACAAGGCTAGAGATTACTCACAGCAGGAGTGAGGAGGGCAGTGCTGCAAGTGGCCAATCACAGGGATGCTTTGGCTTTGACCTGACCATGCTGCTCTTGTGGTGTGACTCAGGTCCCAGCCTCCTTTGGTCCCACCTATTTTCTAAGATTGGTTTTCCAGTCTTTCCGTTGATTCAGTGAGCTCTAACAAATATATATTTAATAAACTTCATTTCTTCTTAGAGAATCAGAATCAGTTTCTGTTGTTTGCAGTCCTGGCTGGTACCATCTCCATCCCCCCAGCCTCCAAATCAGGAAGCTGGAAATCCTTCCTGACTGCCCCTTTATGCTTCACACATCACTGGTCACAGGTCCATGCCTCCTGCCCAGCGATGTCACCCCTATGGCCCCACTGCCACCCCAAACCAGGCTCTCATTAGATCTGCCTATTTCTGCTGTCCCTGGGTTGATAGCTCTTCTGGCCTCTGGGCTCTTCTTAACCACAAGCACCTACTTTTGATAACACCTCAGAATCCAGGATCAGGCTGCATCGTCCATCAGCGTTTTTGGCAAAGGAGGAAAAAGAGAAAACTGGAGAAAGAAAAGATGTTCAGCACCTCTTGAGTGGAGAGGGAAGAGAGAAGGCAGGCACCATAAAACAAGTGTAACTCAGTGTCCCTGTAATAACTCAGTCTGCCTGAGGTCCTGAGATTGGATGGGCTTTGCCTCTTCATTGGTACTTTTCCCTGTTTTCTAAACTCACATCAATGAGAGGTATTAATTACCCTTTAAGTGGAAATAAATTAACTTAAGAAGATGCAGTTTTATCTTGCTTTACTAGTAGCTGAGCTCCTTGAGGATGCACTAATTGATTTTAAATCCAAATCAGCCTAATGCACTTGGATAGTTTGCTGGGTAATGGAAATTAGTGATGACTTCCGTAAAGGAAGGACTTGATTCCAATTCCTTTTTTCCACATATTTATCACTGTGGATGAGGTAAACCTAATCATGGGTGGAGAAGGCCCAGCAGCACCAAACTCTTTATTTATTCATTAAATATTTATTGAGCACCTACTTTATGCCAAGGACTGTGCAAAGCGCTGGGCATCCAATGGTGAACGAGACAGACTTGGTCCCTGAATGAAGCTTACAGCTGAACACATTAAAAAGCCTTTGAGAGGCTTCCTGAAGTTTCTATTCACAGTTCCCCCCCCTGCCTGGGTCTCACTGAAGCTGGCAGTTACAGGAAGCCAGGCTCAGGAAGGACGGACCTGGGGGTAGAACATCAGAGAGCCTCATCTGGAAATACCAGGAGACTTGGAAGTTGTGAACAACCAAAAAAGGAGTAATACACAGTCACAACCTTAAGGAACCCAGAGATTAGCAAGGGAAGGGGAGTAAGCTATTCATATAACTGTGATACAAGGTGGAAAATGAAAAATGACTTGGGTGCCAAGGGAAGGCAGGGAGGAAGAGATCACATTAACTTTGGAGGATGGGAGTCTCGAGGGCATCATGGAGGAGGTGGCATTTACAACAAATTAGACCAATGACAAATCTACCAAATCACTTCACAGCTTGGATGTGGTCATTCCAAAACTGGTATCCCAGATAAAGTCTTTTTACCATCCTTGACCTAGAAGTGTGCCCTAAAGCTGCCAAGAGGGACCTTCTGGAAAGGGCATGCCAGGTGGAGTAATCAGTATAGACCCAAGTCATGAGAAAGGACCTGTGTGTTTGGAGAACTCTGAGAAGTCTCATGTAGCCAGAGTCTAGGAGTCTGTGTGGGGTGTGTAGCTGGAGAGTCTCTCCCCAAGGTATGTCAAGGATTGGGCGATGAAAGGTCTAAGATTGCAAGGAGCGGGCACTTGCAGTGGAAAGCTGGGGTTGGAACAGAGCACCTGCTCTCCCTGGAGGAGGGTCTCCCTAACCAAGGGCCTGCATGGGCACCATTCCTATTTCCAACACCCAGTGGACACTGGTTGTGCCGAAGAAGGGAATGTCCATCACACTCTTGGTAAATATTTAGACACCTGAAGTTTTGAACAGATAACACTTCAGAGCTTGCTTTATGCTTGTATAGCATCTAATACAGGAGCAGAAAGGCTTCTCATTCATTGCTATCCGGTTAATATGAGGGAGCTTTCTCCAGCCAGGCAAACATTTACAGCCGCAGGGGCTAAGCCCAGCCCTGATAATGGCCCGAAAGTGGCCAGAGAGGAAAGCCAAATGCTCCGACTGCCTGTTTGCAGAGGAAGCAGCAAAGAAAATATTCCACAGGGGCTGTGGGCCCTCAGCATTGGAGGGATTCTGTGGTCTGTGATAGTTTCACAGGGATTACTATACACACACAACACATCGTATACAGACCGTCGCAGTGCTAAGGTCTCAGGAGACAGAAGAGCTGATGGCTGGTTAATGAATTCTCCCCCAGCAAGTGAATCAGACAGGCGCCAGCTGCCCCCCAGCTGGCCTATTAAGTGGGCTGGGCTCCCTGGGCAGGGCTCAGCACGGGTCTGCCAGGGACCGTTTGAGAAATTAAAGTGACATTTCTAAGTGGGTGCACATAACTACCTCCCACCTCTCCTTCTGCCTGAGAGTCCCTGCACTGCAGGAATAATGCATGAGCGTGTGTTCGTGTTCCTCCAGAAACTTACTTCAAGCTGCCTGCCACGTGGAGCCAGCCTGCGCCCAGGTTCAAGGGCAGTGGGGCAGGCTCCTGGGCCCCTCCTGTGTCCACTGTCCTGGCGGACCCCTGCCCCTCAGACTCCTCTGGACCCTGGAAGGAAAGCAGATGGTACCCTGCTGGGGGCGCTGAGTCCAGAGTTGCAGCGCCCCATCCCTGCCCTTCCGGCTTGTGTCCATTTCCTCCTGACGGGGTCATCCAGACTTCACTTGCCCCTTTGTGAGCCTGCTCACATCCTGACCTTCGTGTGTGTTTTCACTTGCCCCAGACCTCCATCTCTAGCTTTTGGAGGCCCTGTTTTCACCCATCATGGGGGGAGACCCTGCTGGAAAGGCCCAGGCCTGGCTTACCCTGGATGGGGCCCAACACCGGCATCCTCCCCTCTCTTTTCCCCTTCCCATCCCTCCTCCCTCTTAATCCCTCCCCCTCCTCCTCCCCCCACCAGGCGGCTGCTGCGCTGGAAACCACAGGAAGGGGCTGGGTTGGCAGCAGAGGCTGAAAGCTGGAGGTGGGGAAATCAGGAAACCCAGGCTTGATTCCAACGTGAATTGGAAATATCCCCAACAGCCAGGGCATTAGATAAATAAGGCTCCAAAAACCTGTGACTGGCAAAGTATTTTTTAAATTTCCATTAAATTTTAAAACGTTGGTTTTGAAGCACAGTCCTACCGATGAGCAGCAACATGTCTTTTTCTTAATTCTTATAAATATAGTGCGTGGTCATGGGAGGAATCAAAATAATATAAAACAGTATAAAATGAAGCGAATTGTTAGCAGTTTCCTAGGGCAATTAGGTTTCCGAGAAACAAAATTCAGGATGGAAGTTGCAGAACTCGAGTAGAATCTGGGGGGCGTGTTTGGAATGCAGAGGAGGAGTGTGTGTGCGTATGTGCGCGTACGGGTGTGAGCACAGGCCGTGAGTCACTAACACAGGCTCTGCTGTCAACGGCTTGGGTTCAGATTCCAGCTCCTCTGTTCCTAACTACATGGCAAGTTGGGCGACTTGCTTCACTTTTTGGTGTCTGGTTTTATCATTTGTAACTTGCGAATAATTACAATAGTAATTATTCTCCTACACAGTTGTGGAGATTCGCCTGTTTTTCAGCTCACGAAACATCTGTGAACCTGCAACAGGTGCTGTGAATCCTGCTTACCTGTGCCTCAGTCCCACCCCCTTCCAGAACCAACGGTAGCTCCAGCAACTCCTCGTGTGCATGTACTGCCATTTGGTTTATAACCCACGGCACAGACGTCCCAGGAAGCAGACACGTGACCCCCAAAGAGGTGAAGAAACCCGGGAGCAACCACTTGTCTAAGATCCTAGAACTATACGTGCCAGAGCCGGACCCAGACCCCAAATGGCGTGATTTTTCCGGTGCTCCCGTGGCGACACCTGTGGCTGTCTGAGAGGTAAGCATGTGACGCTGAGCAGAGGAAGGGCCCCTGCAGCTCCCCTTGTTGCCCCCCCACCCCCATCCGCACCCCAGGAGTCCGGCCTTGTGATTTTGACATGACCACTGGGACAGCAATCAGGCCTCTTGCCTTGGGCTCAAGCCACAGGTCTCAGGGGCAGAAGCATCTTGGTCAAGTGTCTCAAGTTTCCTCCCCTTCTCCTCATTGAGCTTTTATAGTTTTCATCAGTCTAATCACTTGTCATTTTGTATTTTAAAAATGTATTGCTTTCCCTTTTTACAAAAGTGATACCTAGTATAAACAAGCAAACAGAAAGTGAAAATAAATATCACAGTAGAATTGTTTTCTACTTTCCTGGAGTGTCCCTTCCGGCCTCCAACCTGACCAGCAGTGCCACTGATGTCACAGAATCTTCAGCCAAGTATGACTGTCAGCCCATCCCAGCTTCAGCAGCAAGCTGATATCATGTGAAGCTTTTCAAGATTCACAGCATTTTTTTTGTGTGTGTGGTACGCGGGCCTCTCACTGTTGTGGTCTCCCCCGTTGCGGAGCACAGGCTCTGGACGCGCAGGCTCAGCGGCCACGGCTCATGGGCCCAGCCGCTCCGCGGCATGTGGGATCCTCCCGGACCGGGGCATGAACCCGTGTCCCCTGCATTGGCAGGCGGACTCTCAACCACTGCACCACCAGGGAAGCTCCTCACAGGATTATTGATTACAATGATTTTGAGCTGCAGATGACGCAAGACAACAGCATGACTTATTGTTTTTAAAGCTGCTGCTCCTTAATTTAAAAATGAAGTTAAGAACTCCACCCCCCATGTGGAATTTGACAAAAATTCTCAGAAAAGTCAATTTGGTCTGTGGATCTGAAAGTGCCTCACAGCATCAGCTCTAAGTTTCTTTGATACGCTATCAAGAATGTAAACCTGTAGAGTTTAACAAACTTACCGTGCGCCAGAGAACTCAAAGATCAATAGGGAGAGAGAGGCACATAACATGGGGTTACAAAAGGGGAACATTGAGTATCATGATAAAGATGTTTACCAAGGGCTGTGGGAGCACCAGGACGGGACACTGCACTTCCTGAGGAGGAAAGAAGATCTGGTGAAGCTTTACTGAGGAGCTGGATACTGAGAGGGAACTTGAAGGAACTTTAGGAGTTGGTTGGGCAGAGAAAGGATGGCAGGAAAAGGGGTGTGGCAGGTATGGCCAGGGCATAAAGGGTGGGGAAGGTGGAAGGGGTGGGGTGTGAGACAGAGTGAGGAGGGGTCCGCAGGATCAAGAGATGAGGCTGAAGGAGGGATTGGGATTCTGTTATGAAGTACCTCGTGTGCCATGCTGGAGATTCGGGTCTTCAATGGGTCCAGGTCCCAGGACCCTGACCCTCGTCTGTTTGCGAATTCCTGGATCTGTTGCAGGTAGGATGGAGATAGAAGCGCTCAGCCTCACAACCCCCCAGGGGAAGCGTGCTGGGCAGGTTGGCTTGGGCAGCAGAGGGAGGCTGGGTCCTCCTCACTTGCACTTTTACCAATCCCATTCAGAGTTTCTTTTGGAAAGTTCTTGTGTTCCTGTTACCCTGTGTCTATCTTCAGCCAAGTTGCTTATGAATATTGAAACACACACACACAGAGCAAAGGGAAGCGATTAGTTCACTGTTTTTTTCCAAGAGTTTTAATATGAAAACTTGGGACTGTAGGAAAATACTACTTAGGAGACAAGGAAAAATAGATGGTGAGCAGGTAGTAAATAGGCACAAGCAAGGAAGTAAAACCGAATCACCTCAGAGGCGTGTGTTAACTCTTGGCCCTTTTAGAAGATTTTCTGCTCCTCTCTGACTTGGGGTTGCTGGAAGCAGAGAGGAGAAAGCTGGCTCTGTCACTACACTAGATACTTGCATTTCTCTTGGATGAATTTTGGCCATCTGGGTTCTGTCAAGGTGAGAAATGTTTCAGCAGTTGTAAAAGCCCTGAGCCAGTAGGTAAGCAGAAGGGAGAGCAGAGCTAGGCCTCCTTCTACTCAGCCCCTTTCCCTGCCTGGCGCCCCTCACCCTCCGACCACTCACAACCCAGCCAGTCGGGAAGGAGCCACAGGTCACGGAAACAGCTGGGCCTGCTCAGCTGCAGTGACCCCAGATCAGCTGATCCTCGCCCTCTGAGCTGTTGCACCTGTCTGGGCTGCAGGGGGTGGAGGTGAGCTGGAGAAGGCTTTACACCGGGACAGGGCTTGCTGGGTACAGGAGGAGTCAGGGTCCTGGCCACGCCAGCTCCCTGGCCCTGGGCTCTAGTATCTGTGGCTGCAAACAGGACTCTGCAGGTGACTCCTCCCCACCCTCACTCCTGGCTTCCCTGGGGCATGGTGTGTGGTGATGGGCTGTGGGAGGAGGACAAAGGAATGGCATCAGGACCTCTCTGGCCAGCGGGGGTAAGAAGCCAATGACCAGGACTCGCTTCTGGTTACTGCCGAGTTTTCCTCTGAAATCAACTTTATTCCTAGAATGTTTAGAAGGAGATACAAATGGGAGGAAGAAAACAGGTCCTGACTGGTGTGACCAGATGCCCCCCATGTCCCAGGCCCTGGGAATGCAAAGACGAGTAGGACCTGTCTCTCTGAGAGTGCTGTGTGCTTTATGAGCACTTTATCCCTCCTTCTCCCCAGGACCCCTGGAAGCCAAGGGGAGGTACCTCTCTCACCCAGCACCAGAGGCTGCGTCTGCTCAAATCCCAGCATCCTGACATTCGGCATATCTACCTGTGCTCCTCCCTGGACAACCAGAGCCTGAGGATCTTCCATTTCACTAGAGCCCAGAAATAAGATTGAAGTGGGAGGTCCCATCTCCGCGATGTGCCCTCGTGTATCCATGCCTGATGAACCAAAGAGCACATCCTAAACTACAGCTCTACATACATAGGTATTTTACAATGTGGAATATGGTTCTCAAGAGATAACAAACTGGATGCAGAGTTTTCAAAGTCTAAATTTGCTTCTTAAGCCTATGATTTTCAATTACTCTGGCCACCGTCCAAAAAATAACCTTCCTGATTCTCCTCTACTCTTCCTGCTTCTCCCTCCCTCCCCACTAGCAGATGACATCACTTCAAGTTCCCCTCATTTTGTCACCCTCCAATGATCCAATATTTGGCATAAGTTAGTCTTATGCATAGGCAAGAACATATCATAAAAAGTATCTTGGGGCCACCACTTATTATTGGATGACCTTGGACAAGGTAATTAATGTCATCAGTTTCATCATCTGTAAACTAGAGGTAATAATAGTCCCTGCCTCTTAGGTGAGTAAGGAGTAAATGTGACAGTATAAGTAGAGAGATAGTGCCCGGCACATAGTAAATGCTCAATAAAACATTGCCTGAGCTGAGGCTGCTGAGATTTCTCTGACCTCAGTTGCACGTGGCTGCTGTTTCCCTTCTTCTGGGAGGGCGAGTGTCTACCTTCTCGTCTCTCCCAGCTTCCCCTTCACTCCACCCACAGGGCTCCACCAGAAAAGGTAGGGAAATCTGACACTCAGAGCCCATGTCGAGGGTTTGCAGGGACAAGATCTGGGGGCAAGACATTCCTGGTTACTTTTTCTTCCACTGCCCGAGTCACCACCAACAACAGCCAGGCCCAGGACAGGCCAGCACCTTGACTTGGGAAAGTGGACCACCCCCCTCTGAAGTCCCCATCCTCTCATATTTGCCCCGTCTTTTCCCTCTTCCTGAAACATCTGCTCACACTGTTTGGCCTTGTTCTTGGCCTCCCGGTTCGTCATATATCCTCTATCCCCGTGCTCTCCCTGCTGGTTTTTGTCAAGCTCAGAATGGTGATACAGATCCCTAAGCAATGGCCTGCATAGCAAGAGGCCTGTGCTGTGCCCTGATGCTCACCCCTCCCTGCCTCTCTCATCCTACTCACCTCATGGATACCCTCTCTCTGCCAGGCACCTTGGTGGATGCCAGGGACAAAATGGTGTCATGGACGGACATGGTTCCGGCTCCCACATAGTTCAATCACCCCGTATGAGCTGTGGGAGAGTCCACAGCTCTCGAGCTGTTTCCTTCCTTTCATGCCTTGCTCTGACACCCAGGTGTACTCCATCCTGTGATTTCTTGTGGCTGAGCTGCCATCCGAGGCCTGAACGCCACAGAGGCGAGACTGTGTAATTTTAGTTGCAGCCCAAGAATGATCAGACTCAGTGCCCAACCCTCCTGTAACTATAAAATACCACTCCCCCAAGACTAATTGATTCATGTTCTCTGTTTAAATCATAACCAAAAGGAAGCCCCAATTGGCCAAATCCCAAACCTCCTCCCTCTATGGAAACCAGCCCTGCAGTGGAGTCTAACCGATCCCTGCCCCACCCAAGGCAGGGTCTCCCCCAGGGCAGTGTCCTCAGCAGGACCCCTCGCTTAGGCTCATCTTGGAGCAGTGAGGCTGTTTTCTGAAGTCCGTGTTCCCCCACAGGCAGCCTCCCTCAGCAGAAAGAAGCAGCACCTACCTTCCGCAGTGTGTCTCCTGTGTGTCAGGACAGCCCACTAGTCTTTCCAGGGCGTCATCAGGAGTGGCTTAAGCCCTGGAAGGGGGTCTTCCGGGCTTATCTTGAACCAGTATTTGCATAGTAAACGTTCTGCCTTTATTAGATTCTATGTTATAAATCATTAAAAATAGCAACACGCTATAACGATGTATGTACCCACACTTAACGAGAATGAGGATACAAGTTGTCAATATGAAAAACTATCACCCTCACATTTTGATGGGTGACTCTGGGGGCTGGAGGCTGTGGAGGATTGGCTGGTGATTCTCAAGACCACCGTCCACGATAAGCCTCCCCGGAAGGGGCACTGGGGAAGAGCCCAGATGTGGTGGACACAAACCAACAGCTAGAAAGGCCTGAGGAGTGAGTGCTGTTTTGGGCAAGTCCGTCACCCCTCTGGGCTTCTATTACCTCATCTGTAAGCTGAGATCCAAGTTCCCGCCCACTCACGACTCTTGAGAATCAAATCAAATCAAACCAAGTAACACATGTGAAAGCCTTTTGTGAGGAGGCAAGTTCTGTGTAAATGGAGGCTAGTGGTGGTGTTGTTTTAACTGCAACCCGGTTACCCACACGAAAGGCGGCTGAACCCCCGGAGACACCATGGAGCAGGTTCTCCCCAGATTCCCACCCAAAGCTCCTCCCCTTGCGCTCCCAGCCCCGCCCACCTGGCAGCTCCCGCAATCGGACTCACCGCGCACAGTGGCTTAGATCACGACCGCAGATGTCCCTTGGAATTCACCGTGCCAAACCCAGTTTGTTCCGACTCCTCTTTTCAGCGTGAATGTGAGTGAGCATGTGTCCAGGCATTAGGTGGCAGAGGCGGTGGGCAGGACTGGGTTTGCTTGCTGTAAGCCCTATAGCTGTGACCCGGCCAGAGTTCAAGCCTCACTAAAGCCCAAGTTTGCAACCAGATCCCCAAGCCCTCCACAGCCAGCAGCCTGGGAACCCATCACTTCAGAAATCTTCACCAATGGCTTGGTGTCCCGAGGGCATCTGCAGGGACAGCCACAGACACCCCGCTCACCTGAGACAACAGGCCCTCAGTCCTGTTCTTGCTGTTCTTAAGAGGGTGCCGGGGCTGGAGGGGGTTTCAGGATGCCGCCGTGCTCCCTTTGATTTTACAGATGGGAATCAGACACTGCCCGGGGAGAGAGGTGACTGGACCCGGGGCAGAGAGGTTTGTGGTTGTGAGAATCGGACCTTCCAGACTATGCTGGGTTGAATAGCACCCTGACTCCCCCCCCCAAAAAATAATTCATGTCCACACAGTACCTGTGAACGTGACCTTATTTGAAAATTGGCTCTTTGCAGATATCCTTAATTAAGGTGAGGTCATACTGAATTAGACTGGGGCCTAAATCCCATGATGTCCTTATAAGAAGGCCACGTGGAGACAGACATGCAGGGAAGACGGCCAGTGATGGTGGAGCAGTGGAGTGATGGCAGCTGCAAGCCGAGTATGCCAGAGAGGGACGCCACCACCTAAGCTGGATGAGGCAGGAAGGAGTCTTCGCTAGAGCCTTCAGCGAGAGAACAGCCCTGCTGACACCTCGATTTCAGACTGCTGGCCTCCAGAACTGGGGGAGAATATATTCTTGTCGTTTGAAGCAACCCAGTTTGCGATGCTTTGTCACGGTAGTCCTGGGGACCAAACACAGAAGCCGAGGCTCTTTCTGTTGTTTCCTGTGGAATCAGAATCAGTCCTCAATGCGCCCAGGGCTGAGGGCTGAGCTGAGCAGTTCCCATGCATTGTCTCATTCAATCCTCATCCCAAGCACATCAGGAATGTATTATTAATCTCACAGCAGCTCTGTGAAGTAGGGTACTTTTCATTCTTTTTCATTGTAGTTTTGAGTAGTAATATAGTCACATAACACAAAAACATAAAAGCGACTAAAACGTATGATCCACAGTGAAAAGTCTCCTTCTAGCTCACCCCATGCCAGTTCTCTGCTCTGGGGGTAGCCATTGTTACCAGGTTCTTCCAGAGCTATTCTACAGGTAAACCTGCAGATCAGCTAAAACCTACTCCCTCCCACACACATCTTTCTAAAAAACAAAGTATAATAAACTATACAGAGTGTTCTGTGTCTCGCTCTTCACTTATCAATGCATCTTGGTGCTTCCATCCTCATCTCGGCAACACTGGATCCCACCTTCTTGAAATGTCCCCTTTCCGTGACCCCTTTCTCTCTTGGTCTTCCTTTCGCCTTACTGGTCATCCTTGGCAGGGTTCTTTGCTGACCCCTCTTGTCTTCCCTACTCTAAATGTTGGTGACCTTCTAGCCACTGCTAAAGACCACTCCCCTCCCTCTCTCCCTAAGCCACCTCTCTACTAAAGCACTATACGCATAAATGTTATAGATTGAATGTTTGTGACTACCCCTCCCCCAATTCATATATTGAAATCCTAACCCCCAATGTGATAGGGCCTTTGAGGGGTGCTTAGATCATGAGAGTGGAGCCTTCATGAATGGAATTAGTGCCTTTGTGAAAGGGACCCCAGAGAGCCTTCCTGCCCCTTCCACCATGTGAGGACACAGTGAGAAGACAGCCATCTATGATCCCGGAAGTGGGTCCTCACTAGTTACTGAACCTGCTGGTGCCTTGATCTTGGACATCTCAGGCTCCAGAAGGGTGAAAAATAAGTGTTTGTTGTTTAAGCCGCCCGGTCTAAGGTATTCTTAGTATAGCATCCCAATGGTCTAAGATGGTAAGTAAGCTTATACTTACTTATAAGTTGCTGACTCCCACGTTTGATCTCCAGATTGGACCTCTGTGGAGCTCAAGCTGCCACAGTCATTACATCCTCATTTGGCTGTCTTACCAATATCTCAAAACATACACACTCAGTTAGAAATCTTGATCCCCCAGATTGTTCTCTCCATCAGTCCTCCCCCATATCAGTAAGTGGCACCCACTTTCACTCACTGGCTCAGGCAACCAGTGAGTGACCCTACAAACACACACACATATACACACACCCCATCCCCACTCCACCCACAAGTCCTGGGGATTCCACCCCCTGAGGATACTCAACTCTGTCTACTTCTCCCCATCTCCACTGCCATCACCGTGTCTCCTGGGACTCCTGCAGCAGCCTCCTGCCTGGTCTCTTCACTTCCATTCTTAAGCACCACACGACCCCCACTCCATCTCCACAGTGGCCAGCGCGATCATCTTGACACTTCAGTGAGTGTCCTCAGACTTAGAATACAATCCAAATTCCTTCCTGACTACCAAGCCCTGCAGGATAGGACTCGTGCTATCTGTCTAGCCTCACCGGATGCCATCCTCCTCTCGCCCAGCCCCAGTGGTCTTCTTCGAGTTTCTTGGTAGCACCGAGCTCTTTCTGGCCACCGAGGCTTTGCGTGTATGCTCTTTACCTGGCAAGCCCTGCTTGCTCTTGTTGACTTCTCTTCCTCTGAGGTTCAGCTTAAGTGTCGCCTCTTGGTGAGACCCTCCTTGAATCCTCTGTTATTCTCCATCTCAGCTCATGGTTTCTTTCTTTCCTAATACTTATGGGTGTGATGGTGATTATGTTGATATAAATTTGATTTTTTATTCTACCTCCCCAACATGTAAACTCCGTGATGGCAGGGGCCATGTCTATCTCATTTACCATTGTATCCCTAGAGCCTAGCACCCTGCCTGACACATAGTAGGTCTATCAATGAAGGTCCATTAAACAAATCCCTCCCTTTTTTTTTTAACAGATGGAGAAACTGAGGGTTAGAGTGGCTGAATTACTTGCCCAAGGCCACACGGCAAGTATGTAATAGAGCCAGGATTTGACACCAAAGCAGCCTAAGTCGAGAGATGGAATTTATATGCGAGAAGCTGTGTCACTGTGGACATTCAGATGTTACCTAGCTTCAGAGAAGGAATAGAATCCCACACACTTTTTCTTCTCTTGGGGGCAACGTGAAAAGCTCTAGTTTTTAGTACCGGGTGAGGGTAAGGGCATGGGGTGGGGGAAATGGTGAGGCTTACGGGCCATAGGTTTTGTCAGGCCGGCAGATGGGGCAGGGGAGACAGCTATCCTCAAACTTCCCACACTCTCATTGCAGTGGGAACCAGACCTCACCAGAGGCTATGTCTCCCCATCACTGTGTCAGTTACACCGATCAGGAAGATCAGGGAACTGGGGATGTCGCCCTGATGGTAATTTATTGCTTGCTTTTAGAGCCTGCTGCCTCTGCTAGGAACAAGAGAGACGATTTCAGAACTGTGGCTTAATAGAGAAAAAGGTTTCATCACTCTCGCAGAAATCTTGAGCCATTTAAATATTCAGTTCCTTATCACCAGAGATCTCTGCAGAGAATATGGGCTAGGTATGGTGAGGGAAGCTCAGTGGGGCCTAGACATCAGAGTCCACTCTGGGTACCATTGTCTCTGCAGTGCCCCCCACAAACATTTGTTTACTAAATATTTACTTTTCCATCTCTACACGAATTGCCTTCCTCCCCTTTGAGGTCCTAAGCCACTACCCCCAACAGCTGTTTTTTTTTTAATTGGCATATAGTTGCTGTACAGTGTTGTATAATTGCAGGTATTCAATGTGGTAATTCACATTTTTAAAAGGTTACACTCCATTTATGGTTATTATAGAATGTTGACTATATTCTCTCTATTGTACAATGTATCCTTGTAGGTTATTTTGTACCTAGTGGTTTGTACCTCTAGGTACAAACCCCTTGCCCCTATATTGCCCCTCCCCCTTCCCTCTCCCCACTAGTGGCCACTGGTTTGTTCTCTGTGTCTGAGAGTCTGCTTCTTTGCTGTTATACTCTCTAGTTTCCCAATATCCTCTTTTATCTTTAGCTGAAGATGATATTTAAGGTGAGAGATTCAGCCATTTTGGTGAGCTACTCAGTTCTCCTGGGTCCCTCCCATGTATACATGTTATTAAACTTTTGTTTGATTTTCTCCTGTTAAAAATAATAAATAAATAAATATTCACCTCTTTCCTTCTTGTTGGAAAAGGTCTGCCTTTGTTAAGCAATTTGACTATAAGAAGGGCCATTGCAGGCGAGGAGCAGGGAATGGGGAAGCCGGGTGGTCCTTGAGAGCCATCCCTTGAGCTGCATCCACAGGAAGGATTGAACTGGCTGGGGGGGCTGCCCATGGAGACGTTTTCCTCTGGGCCAGCAGTCAGGAAGTGCATTGTGTGCTAGGGAAGCGCATGTCCTTCCTTTCTTTCTTCCCTGTGCTCATATGGAGAATTTTCACAAGCACATCCCATCCCCATTAAGGGCCTAGAGGAGTGAGGGGTGAGGACAGGGGAGCATAGCTGTTCCTACACCTTTTTTCGTTTCCGTAAAAGAATTTTGTTTTGGAAATATGAAATTCCCACAGAAAACTGCACCTATGATAGATCTCCTGAATGAGATTGTTATTCACTAAATATTCACTCCTCACTTTGACTTTCATGAGACGAGCCAGTTTCCCCACTGCCGTTGGGTTTGGCCACGTGACATGCTTTGGCCAATGAAACGTGGGCAGCAAAGGACAGCTAGTTCCCAGCCTAGACCTTAAGAGACACGTGTATTTTCTTTCACCCCCCTTCATCCTGGCTTTCACCTTAAAAGAACATGCCTCGGAGAGCTGCCAGTTAATGGAGGAAGAGAGACGTGTGGAGCGGCCCTGCCCTCATCCTGCAGTTTAGAGCCAAGGCCAGCCCAGCCCAACCCAGAGCTCTACCCACAACAAGCCAGTAGGAAATAAATACGTACTGCCTGCCACTGGGTATGGGGGTGGTTTGTTATGGCAATAACCAGCTGATACGTTAAGTGCACAGCCCAGTAAATTGTCACCAAGTGAATACACCTTTGCAGCCAGCACATCGATCAATAGAATATCACCACACCTGAGAACTGAGAAGTCCAGCCCCCTTGGTACCCAATCCAGTTCCTACACCCTTCTCCAGGTAACCACTAACCTGACTTATAGCATAGAAGAATTTTGTCTGTTTTCTTACTTTTAGTAACGGAAACATTGTAAATCAACTCCACTCCAATAAAAATTTTAAAAATAAAAAAATAAAAATAAAGGAAACAGGCAGAATAAATATACTGTTTGTCTGGCTGCTGTCATTCAAAACCACATCTGTAGGATTGATCCCTATACTGTTGCCTGTGGCAGTAGTTCGTATATTCCCATCGTTATGTTGCGAATATACTATCATTTATTCCCCCATTCTATTGTTATGGGCATTTGGGTGGTTTTCGGTTTTCACCCGCTATGAATAGCATTGCTATGAATACTCTTGTGCATGTCTTTTGGTGAACATGTATACACATTTCTGTTAGATCTAGAGTAGGAGTGAAATTATATATAAAATATGTATACATTCAGCTATAGTAGATACTACCAAACCGTTTTCCAAAGTTCTTGTGCCAATTGAATTCACTGGCAGCTTATGAGAGTTCCACATCCTTGCCAATACTAGGTATTTCCCATCTTTTAAAATTTGGTCATTCTGATGGGTGTGTTCTCAGATTTCATGTTAATTTTAATCTGCATTTTCCTGATGACTAATAACTTAAGTCATTCTTTTCGTAAGCTTACTGGCCATTTGGATATTCTCTTTTGTGAAGTGTCTATTCAAGTCTTTTGCCTATTTTCTTCTGGGCTTTCTGTCTTTTTCTTATTGAGTTACAGAAGCTCTTTATATATTTTGGACACTAGTTCTACATGTATTACAAGTATCTTCTTCCACTCTGTGGGTTGCATTTTTACTTTCTCAGTAGTGTCTTTTCATGAGCAGAGTTTCTTAATTTTAATATGCAGTTGACCCTAGAACAACTCGGGTTTGAACTACGTGGGTCCACTTATATGCAGATGTTTTTTCAATACATATACAGGTAGTACTATGTTTACAATCCATGGATGACTGAATCCTGGGAAGCAGAATCCAAGGATGTGGAGGGCTGCCTGTGGGACTTCAGCATATGCAGATTTTGGCATCTATGGTGAGTTCGGGAGCCAGTCCCCCATGGATACTGAGGGACCACAGTAATCCAATTTATCAATTTTATTATTTATGATTAGTGATTTTTTTGCCCTGTGTAAGGGATTGTTACCTACTCCAAGGGCATGAAGATATCCTCCTGTGTTTTCTTCTAAAGTTTTATTGATCTATAACTCAATTGGGATTGATTTCTGTGTGTGGTGAGAGGTAGGGGTTAAAATACTTCTTTTTCCTAAATGAATATTCAGTTGACCCAGAAACATTTAATTGTAAAGGCCATCCTTTCCCTTCTGCACTGCAGTGTTGCTGGGGGTTTTTTTTTTTCTGTTTTTTGTCTGTTTGTTTGTTTTAATTTGGGAATTGAAAAAAGTCATAGTTTAGAGAACATGCTTTCAAACTAATGAACTAGATTCACATGCTAACTTTCATGCCCTCACTATGGATTTGGGGTGAGTTACTTCCTACCTCTGAGTCTCAGTTTCCTCACCTATATTTGAGAGTCATGAAGCTTTTCATCTCAGAGTCTCAGACATCAAATGGGAAAAGGCACGAAAAGCACTTAGTACAGCGCCTGGGAGTGAAGGCTCAATAAATATCTGCTGTTACTGTTACCACGACAAGGACCATATTCCTGATGTTTCTTAGCACAACTAAGTCAAATGGGATTTTTCAGATCTGGGAAACAAATTTGTTGTCTGTGCTCAGTTGTTTCCGCACCTCTGTGAGACCCGTTAAAGACCAGTCTCCACTCCGGGCTGACTTTGTATTCCTCTGTCTCCCTAACCAGAGTCAGGCACTCACCCCCTCTAGGACCCTTACTATTTCCAGCCTTTGCTTTCCTGGGCCTTCTATGAAATCAACAACCTCCCTGCATTATTTACTACCACTGCAATTCACTGCTGCTCTGCCTTTGAAGCTGTAGACCCAGCTTCCCCAGTGAGCTGGCATCCCTGAACATACTTTTCTGGTTTGTTTGTGACACCCTGCCAGCTGCTGGCCTGTCCAGCAGAACACCAAAAGACGCTTTTTTAGGACAACATCCTGTCTTTGTGAAATTGCTTTGTAGAGAAACAGCTGTGAAAGAAGGCTGCTTGGCCCAGGTCTCTGGCAGCAAAGTTTTAACTCAATGCAAATCACGGATAAAATAAACATCAGACATTTCACACATTAACCCGGTTCGAGTTATGTGATCCTGCTGATTAAAAATGTCTTCTTGGCACTTCCCGTCAGCAAGTGGAATTAATGCTCTTGCTGAAGCTAGAGAGACTAAATTGGAAATAAGTTCCCTGTGGTTTGGCTTCTGTCTACGGAAATGTCAATGGTTTATTTGAGCTTTAGGAAGCTGCAGATGTCACCATTTTTGATTTTCAAGATCAGGTTAAATGTTTGTCAGGATAGATGTAACTAAAATGGTCTGATCTTCCACAATCTGCACGGAAGACATTGCTCAAGCTGGGGGTGTGCCTTCCTGGCATATCGTTCATGTATTTGGTTCATCCACAGATAGGAAGTTGCATCACACCAGGTCCTCTGCTAGGGGCAGGTGGTAAAAAGATAAATGTTCTACCTTTCAAAATCCTTTCACTTAGACTGTAACACTTAATTCACAATATTTTGTACGACAGATATTTCTAGGACAAAAGTTGTGTTGTCCTTAAACATTTTAATGCCTGTGTTTGTACTCTGACTTACCAAGACATTTGCCTTGGTCTGCTGCCTTGGGGCAACTCTCCCCGGGTGACAACTGCATAGCACATCCTTGCTGAGAAGGGCTTCTCAGTTGGCTTGATCGTTGGTGTTTTCTACTTTGCTTCCCAACAGGGAGCATCTATTTAGTCCCGATATTTATAAGCTAAATCAAGTATATACAAGTTGGTGTCCAAAATCTGCTTGGTCTAGTTACCTGAAATCTTAAGCAAGATGAGAATGCCTTTTACATTAACCTTGGAGATATTTAGAAATCATATCACTTTCAATGGAGCGAGCATTTATTGGGAACTATTCATCAGATGTCAAAGCCAGTCCCTTTTGCTTTCTTCATTTATATATATATATATATATATATATATACACACACACACACACACACACACACATACACATATATATGTGCGTGTGTATTTCTTTCTTTTTTTTTTTCTGTGGCACGCGGGCCTCCCACTGTTGTGGCCTCTCCCATTGCGGAGCACGGGCTCCGGACGCGCAGGCTCAGCGGCCACGGCTCACGGGCCCAGTCGCTCCGCGGCATGTGGGATCCGCCCGGACCGGGGCACGAACCCGTGTCCCCTGCATCGGCAGGCGGACTCTCAACCACTGCGCCACCAGGGAAGCCCTGTATTTCTTTTTCTTTTTTTTTAATTTAATTTAATTAATTTATTTTTTTATACAGCAGGTTCTTATTAGCTATCCATTTTATACATATAAGTGTATATATGTCAATCCCAATCTCCCAATTCATCCCACCACCACCACACCCCCACACCAGCCGCTTTCCCCCTGTATTTCTAATTGTAAAGATTCTCATGCCATGGGTACAAGTCTGTGGCATTAAATCATCAGTTAATTCATGAAACAGAGTTTTATGTT
This sequence comes from Phocoena sinus, assembly GCF_008692025.1. Taxonomy (NCBI): domain Eukaryota; kingdom Metazoa; phylum Chordata; class Mammalia; order Artiodactyla; family Phocoenidae; genus Phocoena; species Phocoena sinus. The sequence goes on along the minus strand of NC_045766.1, from coordinate 70,865,146 downwards.
TTCAAAAATATTTTTTGCCAAATCTAGTTCTTTGTGTCACAAATTATCTTTTTGCAACATCTCTTGAGACCAGCAGTTTCCCCAAGATTTTTTTGAAAGAGCATCTATCAGTAAAAAAAGTTTGAGTATCCCTTCCCATCACGTTTTGTTTGTTTGTTTACCAGTTATACACACAAAGAGAATGTGGAATAAAGACCCCTCCATTCTAGGATAAAGAAGATGTGATATATATATATATAGGAATACTACTCAGCCATAAAAAAGAATGAAATAATGCCATTTGCAGCAACATGGATGGATCTACAGATTATCACACTAGGCAAAGTAAGTCGGAGGGAGAGGCAAATACCATGTGATATTGCTTATGCATGGAATCTAAAATATGACACAAATGGACTTATCTATGAAACAGAAACAGACTCACAGACATAGAGAACAGACTTGTGGTTGTCAAGTTGAGGCGGGGAGAGAAGGATTGGGAGTTTGGGATTGGCAGAGGCAAACTATTATATATAGAATGGACAGACAACAAGGCCCTACTGTGTAGCGCAGAGAACTCTATTCAATATTCCGTGATAAGCCATCACAGAAGGCAACAGCAGCCAGATTAAAGCAGCATAAACCATCATGCAGGACCTTGCCCCTCTTCCTCTGATGCTCCCTCCCCTGCCCCCTGGAGGAGTGAAAGAGCAACGCCCTTCCGCATTTCCTATTACAGGTCCTCAAGCCACGAGTTAGGCCTGAGACAGGGGAGAGAACAATTATTTAATTGGATGTGAGTTTGAAGTTTTAATTTAGACTGGCCTGAACTTTTTAATACCTGAACACGAGATCGTTCATAGAACTGAAAGTAACCAAAAAGTTAAGGTTTCTGTCTGAGCTGTTATCAAGGATGGGAAAGGAGATTGAAAAAGGCATGTTTGAAGGCAGCTGTGGAAGAAAAATGAAGCTGTTTCTCCTTGTCCCTATTGAGATTAGTCCACTCAATAAACTGGTTACAGCAGAAAACCTAGAATTTCTTTCCTTCTTTCTTTTCATTCAGGTAAAAATAAACGCAGAAAGAAGTCCTAATATTTTCCTCTCATACCCTAGTACATCATCTCCCGCAGCCCCTGGGCTGAGCAGCCACATTGGAGGCCAGTGCCTCACACCTGGTCCATGGTCATCTGGAGCCTAGCCTGGCCCTCTGGAGACCAGGCCGTCTACGCAGCTCAGAACAAAGCTCAGGAAATGCACCGTCCACTTCTAAACCCACTGAGGCTGATCACCCACTCATCCTTTCACGCATCCATTCCATTCACCCATTCACCCATTCACCCATCTCTTACCTGCTTTCAAGCGTCAGTCTCTGTGGACAGCCTGGAGATTCATTGGTGAATAAAGCAGACAAGACCTCTGCCCTTGAGAAGTTTACAATCTAATAGTAGAAAACACACTATAAACACATAAATATGTATTTACAAGTTGTGGTTAGTGTTATAGTAGTGGCAATAAACAAACAAATAATAACAACAACAAAACCAAAGTACAGTAATAAAGAATTGTGTGTGTGTGTGTGTGTGTGTGTGTTGGTGGGGGGCAGTCCACTGGCAAATACCCTCTTAACCACTCTAGCAGCTGAAAATCACCCAAAGGAAACCCAGCAATTATTATGCATTAAACTGGGCTTTTCATTTTAGAGGCATGTGTTCTTGGAAGGGAAATGAGGATGAAGAGAGTGTGTGTCTGTGTGTGTATTTACTTAAAAGATAATTTTGTCTAACAAACATTTGCTGAGAATCTGCTTTGAGTGAGGAAATATGCAAGGGAGTGCTGTGGAGAGATTTACTAGCTAAGTCTGGGCCAGGAGTCTCTGGGTATGTAGGAATATCTGAGCATCTCTGAGCCATTTCTAACGGCAGAGCAGTGAACTTGCCTTTGGCTGTCCAGCTCTGGCATGTCTGGGCTAGGAGCAGACTTGGCAAAGCAGGAAGAAATGCTGCAAAGGATGTCACCAGGAATGATTTAGATTTCTCCTTGAAATCTTTGGCTTTAGACCCCTGTCTTCTTGGCACTTTTGCTTTCCAACTCTTGGTCTAAGGCATGAATAATACTATTACTCCCTACTATGTGCTGGGAGACTTCCTAGATGACTTTATACATGATGTCATTTAAATCTCAGCACCACCACATGGTGAGGGCCTTAATACCTTCAATTTTCAGGTGAGGAAGCTGAGGCTCACGCTAGTCAAATCCTTTGCCCACATTCCATGCAGATCCAGGTTTCTGATGCATGTTTGTTCTTGTGCAATGGCACGCTTTCTCCTCCACCCTGCCGTGCCTCCAACTAGGCCCTAGACTCTGAGCATCTTGAAGCTGAGACCACGTCTCATTCATTCCTGTAGCCCCCAGAGCCCAGAATTGTGAGGAATGCTGCCATTCACTCATCTATCCATCCAAAACCAGTATATACTGAGCGCCAGTTCAGTGCCACGACCTATGCCCTGTGGTCATTAAATATTTGAGAAATGAAAGAGGGAAGGGAGAGAAAATGGAGGGAAAGGTGGGTGTACAGTGGAGTGGGGCTCAGGACGGATGGCCGCAGGACCCTGGGCTGTGCGGGAGGAGGAGCATCAGGAGGGATGGGTGGAGCCCTCGCTGGGAATCATCCCTTGACTCTGGCACTAATCTGCTATGTGTCACTACCTCTCTGGGCTCCAGTTTTCACAGAACTTTCCAGGGCTCCTCAGGTACCTTTTTGACAGGTAATTCTGAAAGCTTTATAAACTGAACAAATCATGTGGCCTAACCATTCCTTTCACTGGTGTGGCCTTTCCATAATTTGAGCGAGTTCTTCTCAGGAGGAAGAACTTTTTTCCTGGTGACACAAAGGTGGAGTGATTCAGATGTGCAGCCAGGATTGAGAACCACCTGTTCATATGTTTTTCTTTCCATTAACGGTAGAGGTAGAAGCCAGGTATCCAAAGATCCAAGGCTCCTAGCCAAGTGTCTGACCCACAGGAAATCTGAGAAATGGGTTTTTATTGTTGTTATTATTTCTAATGAAATAATTATGGATGAAAACTAAAAAAAGTAAATGGGAGATTTAGAAGAAGAAAGGGGAAAAGCAGCCACTTATGGGGAACATTTCAACATCAAAGGATTATTATATTATCTTCAGCTAATCTCTCTGGACCTCTATTTCCCAGCTGTAAAAGATGGAAAATATATAAATCCTGGTAAACTTGTTCAATTAATAAATAAACAAAAAGTCCTAGTTTGTAACACTTGCCAATTTCTCTGGTGTAAATACTCTCACCATGGTCAGTTTTCACTTACGAATGGTTTAACAATGGCTCAGAAAATTCCTTGATATTTAACAATCACCCTCCCAAGCCTGTCAGCCAGGTCCAGCAGAGCACAATAGGGGGAGGCACAAGTTAAACATCTATGACATGCTTGGGGTGATGCCTGCTCCATAGAAAGCACTCAGAAAACCAGCTATTATCAGGATCGTTATGCTTATTAATTCTGTTATTTTCTTTACTCTTATTTTGCTAATAGACAGATTCTTTTTGCTCTTCCAGGACTCACAGTTGCTGAGGGATAGGACTTTTTTCCAGTGTTTTAGGTAGAAACCTGGTAGCTCCCAGCACCTATGCAGTGTTCTCAGGCAGTCTGCTTACAATCCAGAGATCATTTAACAGAAATGAATAACATTTTATAAGAGTTTGTAGTTTTTGAAGCACTTTCGTGGCTTTTTCTCCTCTTCTGATACCCAGAACAACATGATGAGATAAGGAGCGCTTCCCATTTTGCAGAGGAAGAATTGAGGTTCGGAGAGAGTGTGACTTACCTGAGTCACACAGCTGTCAGGGGCGGAGTCGACTCTCGAAAAAGCCCAGTGCTCTTTTCTCCTATCATAGCTGCCTCTTCATTTCCAGGAGGCACTTGTGTGGGATACATGGTTTCCCTTGCCAGGGACCCAACTTGAACTGAGAGGGAAGGAAGGAAGGAGGAAGGTGGATGATCTCATCTACTCTAAACAGAAGCCCACAACACTCCCGGCAGGCAGGCAGGAACCTAAGACAAAGACAGTTAATTCAGCGCAGATACCTTCGGTGAGCATTTTCGGGGAAGGCATCTCCAGAGGGAAAGATTACTAATTCATGATGAGGATAAAGTGGACCCATCTCTTGCTTTTAATGTGAGCTTGAGTTACTGAGATAATTAAGTTTGGCAGTAAGAGTATTAGCTGTGTAGCGCAAGAAGCCCTGTTATCTGAAAGACACCAAACACAGTTTAATGGGATGGGTATGCGTGAGTGTGTATTAAGGACAGGCTGGGGAGGACTCATGTGACATTATGGAGATTGGTGTCTGCTAAGTTGGGCAGCTAACAGGGCTCCCCAGATGCAGCTCTTGGGCTGAAAGCCTCTCCTTACTGAAGAGGCAATGGCTGTATCTCTTGAGGATGGAATGTATTCCATTCTGTATTCTGGTGATTAGCAAGAAGTGGTGGTGTCAGCAGAAGGAGAGCACATGTGATGTTCTGCATACATCATTTGTCTTGCAATGTGATGTATGCTCAGAGTGGGCTCACCAAGATGGAGGAGGGGCTGGGGGGTGATTCTCCTGCATTTTCTCCCCCAGTCCTCAGGTGACCTGGTGCTTGCAAGAGGACTTGGTGAGAAGTGGGGCTCCCGGTGGCTCCGAATAGAGCAAAGGGTCCACATGGAGAACGGGTGCAGGGCCTCTCAGTCCTGCCAGTTTGAGCCCTGGAGAGCTAGCCCCAGATTTTTATGTCTCAAGGTAAAACCTCCCAAACACATAAGCACACATGAAGTGTGTATAAACAAGAGTAGGAGAGAGCCTGCCCTATTGGATGCCAATTTTTAACTTACAGAGTTTTATTAATATTATTAAATCAATAATCACAAATGATTTGCTTCCAGACCTCTGTTATCTTTCCTCGCATTGCCCAGAAAAAAACCATGCCAGTGCCCAGGAGAAAAGTGGGTTCCAGGAAGCCTTCAGGTCCCAGGAGGCTTTGGAAGGAGCTGCTGGATTCCGGGGAGGTGGAGGCCCCTGTTTCACAGCTCTGGCGCTGTGAGCTCCAAACACTCTCCAGACCCAACATGTCTGGGTGATGCTCTTCAAGTACCAGTGTCCTGAGATGCTCCTCTCTCAGTGTGAACATCTTCCACTTTGGCAAGTTTCCCTTATGTCTGGAGCCCAGAGGCGAGGAAACCAGCATTTGTTGAGCAGATCGTAAGTGACAGACTCTGTGCTAATTGCTTCCTCTACTTTATCTCATTGTATCGCTGGAACCACCAATATGAGGTACCCACCATTACCCATTCAAGGCAGCGGGAGATGGTGGATGGGACTCTTACTCTGCCTGCCTGGCTCCTCTGAGCCCCATGTTCCAGGCTTGGGTAGCTCAGCTTGGACCAACACAGGACTGGTCCTTCCTTGATCCAGGAAGAATGCAGTCCATGGGTAAATTAACTTTGGCATATCACATTTTGGACCCAGAATGAGGAGAACTAAAACTAAATACTCACTGTGTGCCAAGCCCTCTGCTAGGCCCATGTCAAAGGCAGCATGAGGTAATGAAAGAAGCACCAACTTTGGAGAGAGAAGGTCCTGGATTCAAATCCTACTTGTTAGTTGCACAGTTTGGGGCAAATTACATAACCTTTCTGAATCTCAGTTTTCTCCTCCACAAAATGAGTATAATAATAATGCAAACTCTTCTTCATAGAGTTGTGAAAATTAAATGAGGTAACTGATGTGACAGTGTAAATGTTAGCATGATTACAAATTCTTCAGAAACCTGTGCTGAATGCCCATAACCCAGCCCTTTTACAATACAGTCTACAACTTGGTCCAAATGGACTTCAAACTTTTATATCAATAGATTTCAGAGTATATCTTCACCCTCTTTTTGAAAATAGGACTGCATTTGCCATTTCAGTATGCCAGCTCCTTTCATAATTCCCCCAAAATCATCTGCAGTGCTTTAGTGAGCTTAGCCAGTCATTGATAATTGAGTAATCTAGGAATGTATTCCATCCTCATTGAGTAATCTAGGAGTATATTCCATCCTCACTCATGGGAACCAATAAAGGCTCTGAGATTGGCAGGGAGGGAAATCTTTCACTTATCTTTTTGTCCTGTGTTATTTAGTAGTGCTATGGATCACTTAGCACCTACTATGCGAGGTACCAGAAGATGCAGATGTGAAAGCCACCATCTCTGTCCCCATGGAGCACACAGGTTAGGAAATAACTGGACAGTGAGGCAGAGAGCATTACACACCTGAGAAGCACCTGGGGGAAGAAGAGACATCTTCAGCCTTGGGCATCACAGAAGAAGACAAATTTGGACAACTCACTTAACCTTTCTGGAATGTGGACAATTTTATTAACCTCTGGACCAGGCTTTGAAGGGTGGATATAGTTTAGGAGGCCATCTGGGAAGAGGAAGGGCAATTAGGGGTTCATGGAGGAATATACAGGACGTGACAAAGAGTCCTATCTTGTTGGAGCTTACAATTTACAGCAGAGGAAAACAAGAGATTATGTTGTTGGGTGTCAGAGTGTAGAAATCTTAAGTATCAGGCTCTGTTTAACTTCAGTGAGGAGCCACTGACCCAGGATTTTCAAAAGAGGAATGACATGATCCCCACCTAGAGCTGTTCCCTCAGTCAGACAGAGGAAATGGAGACCAGAGAGAGGAATGCTGATGCAAAAGTCGTTGGCCAGGTGAGAGATGAAAAGGTGAGCATTCGAGTAGAGGCAATGGGCAGGAAGGCAGGAAAGGCTACGGGAGCTGTCCAGGACAAGTAGCTTATGGATGGAGGCCTGAGTTCCCATCCAAGGTCTACCAGTCCTTACATGTGGGGTCTTGCTTATCCTCTCTGGGCCTCTGTTCCCATGGCTGGGAAGGAAAACCCTTGCACCAGAAGATGATTTCTAAATGTCCTTCTAGCCCTGGCCTCCTCTGACCCTCTGTCTAACATTTTTGTCATTGCTCTTCAAGCTTGCTGGCCAACTGTCAATGGACGGGGAGGACACCCAAGCCGTGCCCCAGTCACAATGGTGACAGCTGGTGAATTTTCTTTTGTCAAGCCTTGCAAAGACTCCCAATGAATCACATTAGTTGTGTTGGCTTTGACTTCACAAATCTTCCCAAACCAAATGATCCTAAAAGTAATAGCAAATCAATGGAGCAAAATAATAACGTCAAGAATACATAAGAACGTTCTTTTTGTTACAAAGGTGACATTTCAAGTGACTGAAGAAAGGATAAGTTCACCGAGCAGCCCTGGAGCCAATGGCTGTTTAGGAAAAAGATAACATTCCATCCCTACCTCACTCTTTGGACAAATATTACTTCCAAATGGTTGCAAGAGAGAAATAAAACATTACTGGAAATAACATTGAAACTGTTAATAATCTTAAGGCAGGGAAAGAAAGCTTTTCTTAGCCTGACGCGAAGGCCGTTACAGTAAAAGAAGACATTAATAGATTGGACCATGTAAATATTTAAAATTTCTGCATCCCAAAGATACCAAAGCCATTCCATAGCATTGCATCAGCCCTTCTGGGAAGGATAGGAAAGCCATTTCTGATTATCTCAATGTGACATGGCAGAACCCATTACTGAAGGAAGGGAAGAAAACTAGCTTCAGGGGAAACTTCAGAAGGGAAGGAAGCCTGCACCACAGGCTGGAATGGGGGCTCTCAGGGAGGGGATGCCAGGAGCAGGAGCCAAGAGGATTCTGGGCTTCCACTCCTGGGGCAGGGCCCCCCTACCCGTCTGCACTGCTGGTCCCCCCTGCACTCTCCACCTCCCACAGCATGTAAACAAAGCCCCTGCCAACTTTGCTTTGCCCTTTCTGGCCTTAGACTTCATGGCTGTCTGTGTGACAGAAATAAAGAGATTCACCTTCCTCTAGACAGTATCCTTGGGCCCCTCCTGAGTCACAGGAGCCTGTCTTTCCTGTTCTGTCTTCACCACCTGGGTGTCACAAGGGAAGGATTTGGTGTCACACTGCCTCCACGGCCCGTGGTTGCGTGCCAGGCCTCCGTGCCCACAAGAAACACAATACCACCTGCTCTAGAGAACAAATGGACCACGTGCCTCACAGGCTCACTGATAGGTGGCTGGAAGGCTCCAAGGATTGATCACTGCTCCTCGGAGCCATCAGATTCCTTCTTTGCTGACTCTCCTGGGTGTGGGGTGCTGAAAAGGAGCCCTAGCACTCCCGCAGAGAGCCCTTTCTGGTCCCCTCTCCATCCATAGGCTGCTGGCCTCTAGTGAGCAGTGGCCTGGGATGGGTTGCCTGGATTGCATGCCCTCAGCAGCAAATTCATATGTCATAATGGGTCCCAGCCCAAGATGGAGAAGTTTAGAAATGATAGGTGATATGGGGGCTAAAATGGTTTCTGGGAAAAACGTTCAAGTTGTATTCACAAGTGCAATTTACACATGCCTGGGTCTCCTGGCCAATTGGGGAGCAGTGGCCGAAGGTAAGGCTAAGGGCAGTGGGAGCTAAGGAGCCCCAGGGAGAGCACTCAACGTAAGGGAAGAAGGAGCCAGACACGCCACCTTGAGTGAGTGGCAAAGCCTGGATCTTGGAGGAGATGAGCCATTCTGAGCAGCATCTGAGATTCCGATTTGGCTCCCTGTGCAGGTCCCATTAGATTCATGTTTGAGCTCTATGGAGAGCTGAGCGCTAGGTAAAAACAAACTTGGACCAGCTCAAGGTCATTACACAGAGTGTATCAGTCAGGATTCTTCATTGTAGGCAAAAAAACTGATTCTGGCTGATTGAAGCCAAGAAGGAATGTTGTGAAAGAGTATCACATAGCACACAGCATGCCCAGAACAGTGGGAAAACAAATGGAAACACAAAGTTACTATACAGCCAGATCCATTGCTGGAACCATAGGCACCAAACCAGCCTGGAGAGAAGCTGGTGCCTTCTCCACTGCCTGACCCAGGCAGCTCAGCAGACACCCATAATATCAGGGGCCTTGGACACTAAATTCCACCTCCACCACCACACCAGCATCACCATCACCACCAGCACCACCTCCACCACCACCACCATCACCACCTCAACCAGCACCACCATCACCACCACCACCACCATCACCATCACCACCACCACCACCACCACTACCACCTCCACCACCACCACCACCACTACCATCACCACCACCACCACCATCACCACCTCCACCACCACCTCTACCACCACCACCATTACCACCTCCACCACCATCACCAGCATCACCACCTCTACCAACACCACCATCACCACCTCCACCACCACCACCTCCACCACCACCGCCACTACCACCTCTACCACCACCACCATTACCACCTCCACCACCATCACCACCATCACCACCTCTACCACCACCACTATCACCACTACCACCACCACCACCACCTCCACCACCACCACCACCACTACCATCACCACCACCACCACCATCACCACCTCCACCACCACCACCATCACCACCACCACCATCACCACTACCACCTCCACCACCACCACCTCCACCACCACCACCATTACCATCACCACCATCACCACCTCTACCACCACCTCTACCATCACCACCTCCACCACCACCTCTACCACCACCACCATTAGCACCTCCACCACCATCACCACCATCACCACCTCTACCACCACCACTATCACCACCACCACCACCATCACCACCTCCACCACCACCACCACTACCATCACCACCACCACCACCATCACCACCTCCACCACCATCACCGTCACCACCACCACCACTGCCATCACCACCTCCACCACCACTACCATCACTACCACCACCACCATCATCATCTCTACCACCTCCACCACCACAACCTCCACCACCACCACCACTACCACCTCTACCACCACCACCATTACCACCTCCACCACCACCACCATCATCACCTCTACCACCTCCACCACCACCACCTCTACCACCACCACCATCCCCACCACCACCACCATCACCACCTCCACCACCACCACCATCACCACAACCACCACCTCCACCACCATCCCCACCACCACCACCATCACCACCTCCACCACCACCACCATCACCACAACCACCACCTCCACCACCATCATCATCACCACCACCACCACCACCACTGCCATCACCACCTCCGCCACCATCACCACCAACACCACCAACACCACCATCACCACCTCCACCACCATCACCACCAACACCACCATCACCACCTCCACCACTATCACCATGATCACCACCATCAGAACCATCACCACCACCACCATCACCACCACTTCCATCACCACCACTGCAAGAAAGAATTTGCCCCTGCCCCTGCTTCACTGTGGTCACTGATTCCTGATTCAAAGATGGGTGAGGCTGATTGGCTCACACCCTATTCTCAAGAAAGACTGGGAATGCTAGCATCTGCTCTCTTCAGCTTCCACACTTATACATTAGGGAATTCTCCCAACATAGGCAGTTGGGGAGGTAGTCAGATACTGGCATCCCAGAAGAAGGAGGAAAAGAAAAAACGAGAAACAAACACTACACCCTGAAACAGATATTGAAGAAATCACTTATTTTCTCTGGGCCGCAGTTTCCTCTTCCACAGTGGCGGGGAATAAAGGAGATGAATGTGATCCTCCACTGTCAACTACTGTGTGGACAAACGAAATCACCGTTGTCATTGTCATTGTCATCACCATGATCTCCAGCATTAGCCTCTGCATGGAACCTGGGTCTCCTGACTCCCAACACAGTGCAGACTGAAGGCACTGGCAGAGACTCCCATCTCCGTCATAGAGTCTTTTCTTTCCCCTTATTTCAGAGTTCTTCCTCAACTTCAATTCCACTAGCATTTGGACCAGGTAACACTTTGTTCTCTGGACTGTCCTGTGCATTGTAGGATGTTTAGCAGCATCCTTGACCTCTACGGACTAGATTCCAGTAGCACTTCGTTCCCAGTTGTGAAAACCGAAAGTATCTCTAGACATTGCCAAACATCCCCTTGGGGACAGAATTGCCTCTAGTTGGTGTAAGGGAGCAAAACTTGCCACCCCAAAATGTCTCTTTGGCATGCAGATAATTTCAGCTGAAAAAAATCAAGGTGCAAAAGACTCAGGAAAAAACTTTGACCTTCCTCCTAGCTACCTAAAGAATGTAGGTGGTGGACCTGTTCCAGAAAGGGAGATGTCACCATAGATATCTATAATATGACTAGGTGTGTAGACAAGGAGAAGCCTAGGAAAGTCTGTTTGTTAAAATTCCTCTCTGTGTCCCATTGTCTCTGTATGGCCCAGCAAACATTAGTTTACACAAATTTGCTTTTGCATCTCCATGTCAGTTGCCTCCCCAACCCCTTTGAAGTCCCAAACCACTACCCTCAACATCTTCTTTTGTCTTTAAGGTGAGAGTTTCAGCCATTTTGGTGAGTTATTCAGTTTTCCTGGGTCTCTCCCGTGTATACATGTTATTAAACTTTGGTCTGATTTTCTCCTGTTAATATGCCTTATGTCAAATTAACTCTTAGACCAGCCAGAAGAACCTAGGAGGGTAGAGAAAAATTTCTTCCTAATAGTTGGCGATGAGGATGGGATGCAATTACTCACGCCAAGGCTGCTGCAGTTAGGAGATCCTGGGAAGCCAATAAAAGCCAGCAGAAGACGAGAATTCTCACCAAGTCAATCTCCCAGATCTCTGCCTGCAGGGTCTGTTGGAAAGGAGAGTGGTAAGAGTTTGTCTCTTTTCTAAAATTAGATTAACAGGAGAAAATATTTGTGGGGCTAGCTTCTTGGACTCAGCAGCTCTTGGGAAATTTGAAAGACTACTCTTGGTTTATTGATCCTTTCCCTCCCAGAGATGGTCACTGGTTTTTTGTTTTTGTTTTTTTAATCTTTGTCTTTGTGTGTCATTTGTCACAAGGAGGAAGACCACTGGTCTGATGAGGTATTCATTTTACCTTGTTCAATGTCTTGAGTGCTTGGTTTGGTGATCTGTGAGAAAACTCTCTCTGGTCTCTGCTGTCAGGAAGGGGCACACACCGGTGTGCGTTTGGCAGCCAGTTGCCCAGTTCCTTTTTGTAAAGCACTTGTACATTTATAAAGGAAATCTTCATTTGTAAGAGTGTCTCCTTGTCTGTACCAGGAACAGGAGTTTGACTGAATCACAAGAACCCTCATCAAAAGAGAATGCATTGACTTAAATCTGCAAATTATACTTCACCCTTGTTTACCCTGCTTTTTCTGGTAGCCTCCCATAACTGGCCTCCTCCCCCAACATCTTTCTTTTGTCTTTAGCTGAACATGGTATATAAACAAGTGGCTTAGGCCCCCTCCGTGAGTTACTCAGTTTTGCTTGGTATCTCCCATGTATACATGAGGTATACGTGTTCGTAAACTTCTGTTTGTTTTTCTCTTGTTAATGTCTTTCATTATGGGGTGTCTCAACTAAGAATTGAGTAGGGTAGAGGGAAAATTATTTTTCCTCCCCTACAGGTAGAGGAAGAGATTTTTGACTGCCTCACAGGGTCCTTCTTTTCTTCTGCCATTAGAGACACTTGGTGGGAAAAGCTGAGAAACCCCAGGCTCACTGAGGCAGGGTGAGCGTGCAGCAGTGGTGAGGGCTGCAGGCGTCCTGGAATTGCCTCCAGATTGGGATGGAAGGGAATCTACCTGAGATAGACTGTTTCAATGCATACAGGCAAGCTTGGGGCAGAGGAATGAACCGTGGGACTTTCAAATCTCTTCTCACCTTGCCTTCAGGTAACTCAGTTTACGTTTCTATCCTCTTGTTCCTTAGGAAATTTTTCATAAAATAACACTTTCATGTAGTCAGAGAACTAAGATGCACCTTTCCTGGCCTCAGTGCACCTGTCCCAAGAGGTGTAGGAAGTAAATTCCGCGTAGTTACTGGGTCAGTTAGCACAGTTCCTCTCCTTCAGTGGTTCTCAACCTTGCCTGCACCCTGGACTCACCTGGGGAGTTTTAACATGCTGATGCCCACGCTCCAACCCCAGAGGCCCTGATGTGCTGGGTTGGAGGTGTGCCTTGGCCACTGAACGTGTTAAAACCCCCCAGATCAGATCCAGTATGCGGGGGAGGGGGGGGGCAATGAAAAGCATTGTCAACAACCAGGAGCCCGGGCACTTTTAAGGAGCAATTTGGAATAGACTTGAGCTGCAGAATTGCCATTCCTTTTATCCCCGTGGGTTAAGAAAATTCAGAGGAAAATCTTCCTGCTGAAAGCTTGAGGTGAAAGGGTTCACTTTAGATGGACGAACATATAAGGAAAAGAGTTCGATTTGCTTATAAAGTTTTCCTCTTGCCAATATGAGAGTGTTCCAAAATCGTCTGAAATGAATTGGATTCCAGCAGAAGAGGCTGATGAAATGAAGGTCGATGAGAGCAGTTTACATTGAAAACCAGAAAGCCCAGTGCTGGCTTCTTTCTTGAGCGGTTTCTGGTTTTCACAGATATGTCTTCAATGGCGTTGAATCCATCTGTCCTCACTGTTCTCCCTGTCCCTGCCTTAATCCGGGCTGCAGAATCACAGCCTCCTAACTGACCTCCCTGCCACCAGCCTTTTCCTTCTCCATCCACTCTGCCTCATACTCAAGATTTTTTGAGAATGATCATGTCAGTCTCCTGCTTCAACATCCTGCAGTGTCTACTGCCTTACTGCATTGAAATAAAACCCGAACTCCTCAGCACAACTCATCACACCATTCATGATCTAGCACATGCCTCCTTCTCTGGCTTCACCTTGGAATGTCTCTGTAAACCCCTCACCCCGCCATGCCTTCCATGCCACCGCGAAACAGAATGACTCACAGTTTCCCAAACATGTTGTGCCCTTTTATGTCCCTGCGTCATTGTACAGAGGGGTCTGTCTTTCTGGAACATCCTTTTCACCTCCTTCTTCTCTTGGCTAAGTCCCACTGGCTTTTGGAGAAGCTTCCTTGAAGCCCCTGGCCCATGTTAGGCAGCCCTCATCTTTGTTCCCAAAACACCATAAGTGTAGACCTCAGTCACTACTCGTTATACTGTATTATGATCCCCTGTTTACTTGTCTGCACTGGGCTGTCATCTCTTTAGCATCATCCAGCACCCAGTCCACAGCCTAACCAATGGATTGGTGTATACTATGGTTTACAATAAAAGGAGTCAAAAGAATTCCCAAAGTATGTTCATTTCTGCGCACTGCCTTCCAGCGAAATGGGCAACTGAAGTAGTTGGTTTGCATGGGCACTAAGAAAATAAATCCTTGTGCCAAGTGGCACCTAATTTCTCTATATGTCAATAAAATCTCTTTGAAAAGTATCGAGCAACTGCTGAATGACCAGCACTGCGGGGGGTAAACAAAGAACAGGACGTGATTGGTTCTGTTCAGGCAAAGGCAAATGCTCTTGCTTCTCCTTTGCTTCCACATTAGTGTCCCTTGGATAAATCCCTTCATTCTCCCAGAACTGTTGTCACCCGGGCATGTACCTCTTATGCCACTACACTCAAACCATCTGGAGGGCAATAATCATGCTTTGTGATCCCTCTATAGGACCCATCTTGCCTGGAGCAGGTGTTCAGAAAATGTTATCCAACTCTGAATTATGATGAACGAAGGATATGGGGACACATTCTGAAATGTTAGCTTTGGGGCCCAAAATTAAAACTTTCACCTCTGATGAAGATGTCCTAAATCCTTTCTAGAATAAGGCAAGCTATAAATAAATGAATGCAGGAAAGTGAAAAGATGCATAAAAATAAATAGGTAAGGAAATGAAAAACATATCTGGTGAAACCCACTCTCTCACTTGCTCATTTATTTGCCAACCCATCCTTCCATCCAACCAGCCATCCTCCATTGAACAAATACAGATGTGCCTGGGGCTGAGCCAGAGACAGGGCTCAGAGGGATAAATAAGACAGAAACAATCCTTGCAGTCGTGCATGGGTCTACAGTCTAACAGGGAGACAGACATTTAATAATTGCAAGTGTCACTAGGAGAATGAGAAAGGTAGGATGGAAGTGGCCCCTAGATGGGGGCGGGGGGGGGAGGGCGTGCCATGTGTTCATTCACCTGTTCGCTCACTCACTCCTTGGCTTATCCCCAGGTCCTAGCCCAGAGCCTGGACCTCTAGCGGCACCACTAAATGAGAAATGATCGAAAGAATGAGGACCGCTGCCTGTATACGGTGCAATTAACCAAGGAAGATTTACCGGGAAGTTTTACTTGGGAGCCCCGAATTTAAATTTGCGTGTCTTTTCAAAGCTTCTGCTTTCCTCGGATTTTTGCCGTAGAAGAAATACAAGCTTCTGTAAAGTCAGAGTTAGGACCTAACGACTGACAGTCTTGTGAGCACGCTGGGGCCAAAGTACATGTGTTCTATAACACAGTCCCCAGTGCTTTAGCCAAAGGACGTTTAACTTTCAATGACAAAGAAATGACATTTCCATCACCCGCCCCGCCCCCCCAGGGAGAAAAAAAGAAAAAGACAAACAAATCATGGTGCCATAATTTCAACAGTGGATAGGATCCAGCCTGAACTGAAAATGCATCACCTCCCTCTCTTCACTGCCGGAGACCCTTCAGTTAGAAGCCCTGCCCTGTGTAGCTTCTCCTTCCCAGTATTCCCAATGAACCCACCCAGAGCCAGGGGGCCCCTAGTGATATCTACGTGTCTCGTTTCACAAAAGGACTGGGCTTTGCATTTTCTAGCTAAACATGAGATGGGGGAAAACAGCACAGGCAGGCTTGGGGATGTCACTGTGACCTTGGCTGGGGCCCATTCTACTGCCAAGATGAGTCACCTGGAGGGCAGAGCCTTGGTCACTTGTCAGCTGAATTTTACATTACTTGACATAACTTGAATTCTATAGCAGGTGTGATGAGCACTCACCCCCATTCTATTTTAGTCTGGATCTGTAGAAGCATCAGTGGGTCTAGAAAGCTGAGGCTGGTTCTATTTACTTCTGCTTTCCAGCTTAACAACTGACAGGGGGTCCAAGTGCTGAAGAAAGGATCCAGGACCTGGGTTGGGAGACCTGTTTCTAGTCCTAGATCTGCCACCAACTCCCTGTGTGACCTTGGACAAGTCACTTGCTCCCTCTGCCTTCATTTTCTCCATCTGTAAAACGGGAGTTGGTATAGTCAAGGAGCTCTAAATTTTTGGTTCCTAGTCTACCAGAAGTTCTCTAAGATAGTCTGTGTTTGTGATTTCCAAAGGCCTGATGGAAATTTACTTTTCCCAACAAAGGGCTGATTTGACTAAAGAACCAAATTCCATTGCTTTTGAATAACATTGTATGGATTACATGTATTCAGATTCCTGTGATGATTAGAAACCCCTAACAGCAGTCACATATTTCTTTAATAAATATTAAGGAAATACATTTATGTTAATATATTTAGTTTGTTTAGTACATAAAGTCTTTCTATTTTTATTTTTTACTTTGCTTTTTATTTAACAATGGTTGATTTACAATGTTGTGTTAGTTTTAGGTGTAGAGCTTCAGATTCTTTTCCATTATAGATTGTTACAAGATACTGAATATAGTTCCCTATGCTACACAGAAAATCCTTATTGTTTACTCTCTATATAGTAGTATATATCTATTAATGCCATACTCTTAATTTATTCCTTCCCCTCCTTTTTCCCTTTGGTAACTAAGTTTGTTTTCTATGTCTGTGAGTCTGTTTCTGTTTTGTAAATAAGTTGCTTTGTATTATATTTTTCAGATTCCACATAGAAGTGATATCATATAATATTTGTTTTTCTCATACTTCACTTAGTATGATAATCTCTAAATCCACGCATGCTGCTGCAAATGGCAATATTTCGTTCTTTTTTATGGCTGCGTAATATTCCATTGTCTATATACACCACATCTTCTTTATCCATTCATCTTAAACATCAATGGACATTTAAGTTACTTCCATATCTTGGCTATTGTAAGCAGTGCTGCTATGAACATAGAGGTGCATGTATCTTTTAGAATTAGAGTTTTCATCGTTTCCAGATATAACCTCAGGAGTGGGATTGGTGGATCATATGGTAGTTCTATTTTTAGTTTTTTAAGGAACTGCCATACTGTTTTCCAGAGTGGCTGTAACAATTTACATTCCCAAGAACAGTGTAGGAAAGTTCCCTTTTCTCCACACCCTCTCCAGCACTTATTATTTATAGACATTTTGATGATGGCCATTCTGTCTTTCTAAATGTGAGGCAAGGATGAAGAATATCTTTTGAACGTGTTTTTGGTAGTAAAAACATTGGAGCCCTGTGAAACACAGAACCCCTCAGCTCTGAGATTCTAAGATCGGCTAAGGAGCCCAGCACCCCCTTCCTCCTACTATCTTATCCACAGTTAACAAAGCCATCTGCCCCTAGGGTCAGGCTGCATGTTCACTGCACTCACTTCAGACAAGAGCAGGGGTCCACCTGTGTGCTCAGAAAAATTTGGAGAACTTGTGACTTGGGATTCTGATCCTTGTTTGCCCAGAGAATCTTTCAAAAACCACAGACAATTCACTTTTGTCATCACTGCCTCCGTTTCCTTTCCTACAAAATAGTGTCCATTTCTATGTATCCTAGAGAAAACTTTAAAATATTGGATATGTTATGAGGAGAGGCAGGTAGTGAAACCAGAATTACAATTCACTAAAGTGGGCTCACCACGCACACACACATGCACACATACATACACGCACACAATCGTAATCTCCTACACATATCCCTGACTGTCCCTAGCCCTCTCTTTGTGTCCTTTCTTCCTGGCTTGAGTACGAGTGGGCATCTGAGTTTTCAGGAGAAAAGTTTGCTAGGTTTAGAACCCGAGACCTGGGAAACTCTTGGAGCGTCATCCGTCCCATGCCACATTCTTCCAGGTGACACCAGAGAGAGCCCAGCCTCAGTGTGGGTACCGAAGTTCCAATTCCCTGCTGCTCCAGGGGGAACGTCTAGGAGGCGCGCTGGACTTGGCAGAGGGAGAATGCTGAGACGTTCTGTCCAAACTCCCTCTCACAAAGCTAAAAGTGACCCTTCAGAGCCAGGGTGAGAACCCAGGGATGAATGAGACGGATAAAGTTAGGCCATTAAAATCAGGAATTCGGGCTTCCCTGGTGGCGCAGTGGTTGAGAGTCTGCCTGCCGATGCAGGGGACACGGGTTCGTGCCCCGGTCCAGGAAGATCCCACATGCCGCGGAGTGG
Organism: Phocoena sinus; assembly: GCF_008692025.1. Lineage (NCBI taxonomy): Eukaryota > Metazoa > Chordata > Mammalia > Artiodactyla > Phocoenidae > Phocoena > Phocoena sinus. Next base: position 70,846,912 of record NC_045766.1, on the reverse strand, counting down.
CTGGGCCCATGAGCTGTGGCCGCTGAGCCTGCGCGTCCAGAGCCTGTGCTCCGCAACGGGAGAGGCCACAACAGTGAGAGGCCCGCGTACAGGAAAAAAAAAAAAAAAAATCAGGAATTCATCTCTTGGGTGATATTTATAGGAGTAGCACATAAAAAGTAACTCAGCTACCATTACCATCATCGCCATCATCACCATTACACTGAAAGAGGAGCATCTGCTCAGCACCCTGTAATGTACAAAAACAGCCTTCACATCCGTTATCTTATTTGAGCTCATAATCACCTGTAAAGTGGGCACGGCAGGGATTATTTCCTGCTCCTCATCCCTTTAAGGGTGAGAAAACTGCAACTCCCAGAGGAAGAGTGACTTGTTCCGGGCCTCCCAAGACTTAGTATCAGAGACAGGACTAGAACTCAGGTATCCTGACTCCAGTCCCGAGTTCTTTCCCCTGCCAGCTGCTGCCTTCCCAAAGGCACCTTGGGAAATGGTGGGAGCTGGGAGGGAGCCCTCTGGGGTGGGTCAGGCCCTAGTTCACGCTGAGGACAGAGGAGCAGAGCCTTTGATGGAGGCCTGCAAACCGTCTGGCTCCTTTGGGGTCACTGGTGGTCCTCATTGCTCCAAGGGAAGCTCATGATTTTCCAGTTGGCTTACTTTTTTGATTGCAGTTGAGCTGAATCTCCAGATTGAGTTTGTCAGAAAACTTGGTGCAAATTAAAGATGAGCCTTGTGCTCTCCATGGCTGGTTGGAGTTGAGAGGCCTGGGGGAGGTGGTCGGGAGCGGTCTCTCCCTGTGAGGTCCAGCGCTCGTCCTCTGGTTCCCAAGCCTCCTGCTCTGTAATCGGAGGAGCATGCCTTACCACGAGCAACCCTTGCTTTCCTTAGCAAATCCTCTCTGTGTACTTTCTCCTCCTGCAGCCTCTCTTATCCTCCTTTCTACCTCCTTTGAATCAGCCCAGCCTAATCTCAGAAATGTGCTAAAAGCCCCTAAAAGTCTAACTGCAAACATGGAGGCCCCAGCTCCAGAGGGCTGACCTCTCTGACATGTGTCTCCTACATCCGCTCCCTACTTCTCCAGCCCTCCACCCACAGCCTGCACAGGCTCCCGTTCTGCAGATGCCACAGTCCATGCCCCCCCTCCCAAGCAGGGCAGGTTCCCCCTCTCCAGTTTGTATCCGGAAGCAGTTCCTTCTCATTGCTGCACCTCACACCTAGGAAAGCATTCCGTCCCCTTGGCTTTTATCCATGTCAGCCACATACATCACGTATCCTTGATTGCAAGTGACCTCTTTTTTGTTAATCAAAGTTTTGAACAAGACTGCCCCAGCTCATCCATGTCAGCTTTTGAGCAGGGATTATATTAGCTACTGCATTAATACTTTTATTTCTGATTCCTGAATTCCTCGGAGCCCAGAACAAGGATTAGCCCAAACATTCATGTCAGGTGAGTCCAGGGGAATCACTCAGTGAAGGATGGGGTCAGGCTTTTCAGGGGCTTCCTCCTAAGCAGGGTTCTCCTTAGGAGGGTGGGGCTGGGGGCAGCTCCACTAGCATGGGGCCACCCAGGATATGTGCACTTGAAAGGAAGCCTCACCATCGGCATCCACAGAGGCCTCTTGGGATATCAGTCATGACAGATATTTCATATTGGACTTCATAGGGTTCAGAAAAGAGGAGGGGGGCGGAGTGCCCCACATCCCGCCACCCCTCCAAGTACAGAGCCCAGGGCTGCTGCCCCACCTGAGAGACAGACCTGTCTCTAAGCCACACTTTCAGGTGGAGGGGAGGCTCTTCCAGTCTGGGTGGTCAGGCCAGAGCACCCTGGCTTCTCAGGAAAGAACTTGGGGGCGAGTGAACATGTTGCCATAAGTCTTCCTTGACTTCCCTCCCCCATCTTTTCCTCAGACTCTAAGAGTCTGAGGAAATTTGTGCTTTCGACATGTAGTTAGTTGTTGGGATGAATCACGCTTATTTCAAGCCTTAAGCAGGTAGCAAAACGGACTTCCTCTTTCAGGTGACGTGAAAGAGTGTAGGATGAGGCTGGGGAAGATTCTGTGCTATGATGTTTTAGGAAGGAGAGAAGATAATCTCTCTTCTACACTAGAAAGTCTTCCAGGTTGGTCTGATCGAAGCATATGTTCTCATCTCCTGCATGTCCCCAGGCTTACAGCAAAAATGAGCAGTTAGCATCTGTTAGTTATTGCCCTTTCAAAAGTTATCACTGAACGGATTTACGATTACGTAATGAAGACTTTTAGGCCTTAATTTTTTTTTTTTTTTTTTTTGCCTAGTGTTTTCTTTAAAAAGATGATTAAGGGCCTTTACGTGGACATATCTACATGGTATGTCCACATAAAATTCACTCTGAGGAAGGATTTTGTACCAATTTAAAAAATCAATAGAACGGAATAGCAGTGGATGTACGGGGTGAAATTAATCTAATGCTGTGATATTTCATTTGATTACAGGCTAGACCTCATTACTGCAGATTCAGCTTTGGCTCAATCTCTTTATCACAAGAAGATTTTGGACTCCAAACACTAGCCCCACTCATGTGAAGCAATGAGTGACTCAACACTATTAAAAAATAGGACCACAAAAGGCCCTTGTTACCTCATTTGAGGCCCTTGTTACCTCAAATGCGTTCTGTAATGAGGGGACCGAAGAAGAAAGAAAGGTGGAAAGGAAGGGAACAGAAGGAGGAAAGAAGGGTTCCAGTGAATTTCTTACAATTCATTTGTGAGAGATCTGGCCTATTAATGCTTTCTAGTGTTCTCTGACGGGAGGATTCTGGAAAACAAGATTAAGAAGTGCTTCACTAAGGGCTTCTCTGGTGGCGCAGTGATTAAGATTCCGCCTGCCAACGCAGGTGACACGGCTTCGTGCCCCGGTCCGGGAGGATCCCATGTGCTGCAGAGCGGCTGGGCCCGTGAGCCATGGCCGCTGAGCCTGTGCTCCGCAACGGGAGAGGCCACAACAGTGAGAGGCCCGCGTACTGCAAAAAAAAAAAGAAGAAAAAAAGAAGTGTTTCACTAAAATAAAGCCTCTTCAAGAATTATTCAGGAATTTCCCCCTCAATAACAATCCACCATCAATTTCCCCTTTTTTGCTATTGAGACACTCTATTACCTAGTCAGCCCACATTCTTGTCCTACAGGCCCTGCCCCAAAGTTCTCAAAAGAAAGTTTTCAATTGAGATATTGGGTCTCAGTCTATTTGAACTCATCTATATTTAAAGAAAAAAAAAAAAAAATTAGGGGCTGACCTTCTGTTTTTCTACCAAACCAGAAACCACACACTCTCTTCAAACTCTCGCGATCTCCTTGTGTTGGCGTGACTTGAGCAAGTGTGTGTATGTACAAATGCAACTCTTGCCAATGATTTCTGTGTCACTGGAGAGACATGAAAGTGTTTATTCTTGCTGAGATGCAGCCAGGGCTCGAGTCAGTACCAACATGACTACTCATTTCTAGTTCGCCTTGAAGAGAATGTTCTTTCAAGGGCACTTAAAAACAGTAGCCTTTTGGGAACAAGTAGAAACAGTGTAAGAGCTGAGGATGTTTAGTCTGAAGAAGGAAGACTCAAGAGGACAAGAGAGCTGTCCTCAAACATCCAAAGGGCTGCTCTGGGGAAGAGTGAGAAGACTTGTTCTGAGCGGCCCCAGGGGTAGAACTGGGGTCAGAGGGTGGATGTGGATCTAGAGAAAGTGTCCCCCAGGCTCAGCTGTCCAAGGACAGGGGTGTCATCAGTGGAGTTGTTCTACCTGCAGTCTCCCTGGCAGGCGTGCTGTGGAAGGGACGGCAGCCTTGGCCGAGAGCCCTTTTTCAGCTCCACGCTTCTGTGATTTTATGACCATCTTGCCCAGCTCTGTCTTCCTAAGTACAGGAAGAAGGCTCCTCAAGAGCTGTATGCTGAGCCGGGGGATGCTGTGGCAGGGCTACAAGAGGACAGAAGAGTCAGCGTGGTTCTTGCCATCCCAGGAAGGGAAGTTCCAGGTCAGGTAGACACCAGCTTCCCGGGCTCAGAGTTCAGAGAGTGGCTTCTTGGAAAGTTAAACCAAAATCCATCTGAGCCAAGTTATGCTGCTGGCTATACCTCCTATTTTCCTATGCAACTCAATTTACCCAGCTGACCTAATGTCTTGGCCAGGCCCTGGTGGGGGGGAGTGGGGCTCGGTAGAGGTGAGATAGAGGTGAATCAGATCCACTCCTTGCCACCAGGACCTGCAGTCTGGTCATGAGCAATGCAGTAGAAGGCAATAAATTGTGAGTGCCAGAGCAAAGGCACAGGGAGGGAGACTGGCCGGACAGAGCGTTATGATTGGCTGGGCATCACACATGCTTAATGGGGAGGTGGTGTTTGAAATGTGTGTTGAGTGATGGATAGGATTTTTGAGTGGAGAAAAGGGGGTAGATGTGAGTCTATTATAATCCTCTAGTAAAAATATTTTCTCCCTTGAGTGGGTAGATAAATAGGAATATAAGATAGGTTTTAGTAGGTTTTGTTTCTTCTAGGTATTCAGATACCCACTCTTCGCTCTGAAAGATATGTGTCTGAAACTGTCCCCTTTAAGTCCAGAACCAAACTCATCTGTCAGTGGACTCTGTGGACCGGGACCAGCAGAGGAAGTAATCGAGAGAAGGTGGGCGGTTAGGGCTTCAGGAGGGGCAGCCGAAGGGCATTAAGAGGAAGGAGACTGCAGGGGACTTAAATGTGACTCATTTACATGACAAATACTGACGTCACTGATACAATATTACTTGCAACAGGCGCTGTGTTGGGAACTGGGTATCCTAAGATGAAGACAGCAGGGTGTCTACTCCTGGGAGCCCTCATGCTGATCACACACTGTCTCCAACTTCTTTTAGTAGAAATTCCAGCTTCTTAATCTATTAACCATGGCTATTGGCTCTGCTATAGACTGAATGTGGCCTGCCCTCTCTGACAAATTCATATGTTAAAACCTAAACCCCAATGTGATGATGTGAGGAGGTCCTCCTTCAGAGGTGATTAGGTCATGAGGGTGGAGCCCTCATGACTGGGATTAGCAACCTTACAAAAGAGGTTCAGAGAGCTCCCTTGCCCCTTCCTCTATGTGAGGACACAGCGAGAAGACAGCTATGAACCAGGAAGAGGGACCTCACCAGATACCAAACCTGCTGGTGCCTTTATCTTGGACTTCCAGCCTCCAGAAGTGTGAAAAATAGATTTTGTGTTGTTTATAAGCCACTCAGCCTACCGCATTCTGTTAGAGCAGCCTGAACAGACTAAGATAGTTCCTCTTTCCTCTTTCTCTCCGTAGTACTGTAGGTGGGACCGCTCTTTTCTGGAGGTCACTGCAACGCTCAGTAAAGTTGTTTTTAGGAAACAGAATAGGATTGCCTTTGTACCAGTTTGTCCTTTCCTAATGGGGGTCATGTCAGGGTTCGTAGAAAGGACTTTATTACTCACATGCAGCCATTTTTAACCCCCTGTGGGTTTGGGGCTTCCTCCTTCCTTCCCTGTTTTCTTTAACTTGCGTTCTCTCCTCTTTCTTCAGAGCAAGAGTAGATGCTTTCAGGGTAGGCACACATCAAAGTTCCAGGTATCTTGAAGAGAGCAATTTGGATTTAGGTATTTATTCTTATTTTTATATGACCATAAATAAAATCTCTTCATGCAAATAAAACTGCTAATATTGTAAAACAACACAGAAATTACCATGCGCTGCTTTGAATAACATCATTTAAATTTTCATTTTTGCAGTAATAACTGATTCAGGCAATAGTGTCAAATGATACTTTAAAGAGGTATTTTCTAACTTCTAATGTTCATGGGATGAAAGACCTATGAGTGAACAAACCACACATCACTGCATGTCAAGCAGAAAGGAGCGAAATCAAGGCAGCAGAACCAGTGTCACCAGACTGCCTAGTTATCAGTTCAGCCTTTAAGTGTCAAGCTAAATGCAGGGTGTTTAAGGCCGGAACATGAGGATTTTGTAACAGCTGTACTACGATTTTCTGGAGACCAGAGGAAAGAGTCAAAAGTTCTAACTGAAGATCAGAAAGGACTTTTGGAGGAGGTGTGATTGTACTTTGATGAGAAGGCCATTTGGAGAAACTAAAAACATGGGGGTGGGGAGGGAAGAGAGACGTGAAGGAGAGGGCAACACCCCTGGTAGGCTGCCCACACCCTCTTGGCAGGCAACGTTCCCGTGCAAGCTGGACTTGTGTGTTGCAGAGACAAGGTCTCCCCCTCCCCCCACAGAACCCCACCACCAGGGACTTACGGGAATTGGTGAAAAAACACCCCAATTCTCTCTACTCTCAGGTGGAGACAACTCTGAAGTGGCTTCTACACAGTTTCCCAGAGTTCCCCAGTAGAAGCGAAACTTAGTTGCCCACCATGGGGATCTGCTCAGTAATGTTCCCTTTACTCATTTCCTTCCTCCCCCATTATCCTACTGGAGTTTTTGTTTTTGTTTTGTTTTTTGCGGTACGTGGGCCTCTCACTGTTGTGGCCTCTCCCGTTGCGGAGCACAGGCTCCGGACGCGCAGGCTCAGCGGCCATGGCTCACGGGCCCAGCCGCTCTGCGGCATGTGGGATCTTCCCGGACCGGGGCACGAACCCGTGTCCCCTGCATCGGCAGGCGGACTCTCAGCCACTGCGCCACCAGGGAAGCCCTACTGGAGTTTTTTTGACCATCTCCCCCACCCCCTTCTCTCCAAAATACCTGCACTTGAATCCATGTCTCTGGGTCTAAGAATCCATCCTAAGACAAAGGATGTTTCAGTAGCTGGAACGAAGACCTTGGCGGTGGGGGGCAGGGGGGAATGAGTTGGGCATATCTGGGGAGCACAAATGCTCCAAGATGGCTAGTGGTTTAGAGGTCTGGTGGAAGATGAGACTAAAACGATTAGGGTCACCATGTGAAGTACCTGAATTCTGGACAAAATAATCCAATTTTTCTGTAGACAGTGGAATCTATGCAGTGATGAGGGTAGCGAGCACTTTCTTTCTAGGTCTTCTAGCATCTCCTTCTCTGGCTCAGCCTCTAGTGACCATATGATTTTCTTCCAGCCCATCCATTGTGAATCGCCTGCTTGCTAGGGATCCTGCAGGAGGCACTTCAGACCCACTCTTCTCTCGTTTACTTTTGAAGAGAACACTGACTTTGAGCTTCTGTGTGGAAAGGGCTGACATTTGGAGGAAGGGCCAGGTTCTTGGAAGAGTCTAGGCTGTTCTGGCATGAACTAGGTTCTTCCTCATAGGCAGAAGAGGGTGAGTGGTTTCAGCTGGTCACCCCAGTTTTTATAACCTCAGAGGGGATATTTGATGTGAGAGAGGCCCTCTCTAGCCTCAGACAACCGTAAGTGAAGCCCAGCTCACAGGGTTTGGCACCCCTGGTGGCAAATAGGAAGACACTTCCAGCCAGTCCCAGGGAGTCAGGTGACAGTTACTGGGGACACTCTGGTGTCAGAGCTGTTCACAGGGCTTTGCAGGTGGAAGAGCATCCATCAAATACCACCCTGTCCACTGACGGCCTCCTGGGCTTCTGAAAATAGCCCCCAGCCTAGGGAGTGTCTGAGACAGCAGTGAGCAGCCAGGAAGTTTCCCAACAAGGAGGCACAGGGACTGTTCCTCTTTATCCAAAAGCAGTGGGAAGGAGAGAGGGAAAGGAATGTCTGCTTTATTGGGAAAGCACAGGTGCTGTCCAGAAAGGAAGCAGGATGCTTTTGTCATGCTGGTGGGGAAAGGCTGGTGGAATCTCATTCATCCAACCTGCACTTATGGAATGCTGCCTTTGAGCCAGGTCCTGGGCTGGGTGCTGAGGGGAAGAGAGGGCAGAAGAAATAATATGAGCCTAAGGAGTTCACAGTCCAGGGCATCAAGAAGGTATATACACGTCTAACCAAATTCCAGAAGCAGTTTGACCAGGGCCATGCAGCCGTGCAAAGTTCCTGAGAGAGCACGGATTCACATCTGGGTTAGAGGGGGTGATTGATGGGACAATGGGAGGTGAAAGTAGCTTATGAGATGGCCTTGTAGGATGTACTACAGGGTTTGACATATCGAAAAGGTGCTTGGTCGCTGGGGGCGTTTTATTCCCAGGGACGTTACTGGGAGGGGTCAGAGGAGACACTCTCAGCCTGGCTCCTGGGGAGGGGTCCTCGGCTCACTGTTGGCCTGTAGGCAGTGGTGCCACCTGGGAGCCACCTTCCAGCAATGTGAGCATGGCATCCCTTCCATCAGTCCTGACACTCGGGCTGGGAGCAGGAGACCTGGTTCTCATCCTGGCACATTGTGGCACTGAGGGAGGCTGTGTCCCCTCTCAGAGGCACAGTTCCCCACTTAGACCCCAGGGGAGTTGGGGTGGTCAAGGGCATTGGACTAACAGGGCTGTCTCCATCCCTCCACCCACCCTAGGGAAGAAGCCTTAAGGGGCTGAGCTAGTGGATTCTGCCAGGAGGAAGGATGCCCCATTCCTCAGGTGTGTTCAGGCCTGTGTGTGTGTGTGTGTGTGTGTGTGTGTGTGTGTTAGGAAATTCACTGGAGTGCCCCTCCCTGACATTTTAGAATTCCTTCAGACTGACACTCGCCCCAGTCATCTCCCTCCCCCTCCACACCTTCACCCCCAATCTAACCACACACGCCAGTTTGCCCATGGTACATGATGTGCCGGTGCCCAGCCAGCTCTCAGGGAACTGGCCGGCCGCCAGGCTCAGCTGGGCTCGCCCCACGAGCAGAGCTGCCGGCTCTCCTCCTTCATTTGTGAGCTCCTGCATGCCAAGGTGCAGCATGAGTCTCATGGAGGAATGATTAACGTGCAATCCTGAAATGCAAATAGACTAAGGCCCCTGCAAACCTCTCTCTCTGAAACTAACCAGAAGGCTGATGCGCTGCCGGTCGCGGGCACCCACCCCTTTTCTCACTGTTCTCTTAAAGGAAGTTCTTCCTTGGATGGATGGGGACAGTCTCCTCACGACTTTGACCTCTAGTCCCAGGTGTGTCTTTGGTCACGACCAAAGCCCTGGCCCTCCTTCAGTGTCCGAACTCCTGCTCTTCTGTGTTCTTTGCCGATTCCGAATAAGCTGCTTCCTGGAGGCACAGGCTTCCTGGCTGGGTGCTCTCTGAAGGGGGTTTCTTGGCTCTGTGGTGCTGTCTGCTTCTGTAACCTTTGAATTGTCCAGCACTGATCTCCCCAGGTCAAGAGGACATCCAGTCTATGCTGAGCACTGTAGAGGGAGACAAAGAATGGGTCACACGAGGACCCAGTGCTCTGATGGCTCACAGTCCAAGAAAGGAGCTATCTTCCACATTTTCAGGCAAATAAGTGTCTGAAAAGAGGCAGAGAGAGAGCGCTAGAGATTTTAGGCAGGAATTCAGAGTCACATCCAGCCTGGTGATGGTGGGGGAGGGGAGGGTGGTGCGGGGGAAATGGGGATGAGAATCAGGAAAGATATCTGAGAGAAGGTGGCTTTTTTTTTTTTTTTTTTTTTGGTACGTGGGCCTCTCACTGCTGTGGCCTCTCCCGTTGCGGAGCACAGGCTCCGGACTCACAGACTCAGCGGTCATGGCTCACGGACCCAGCCGCTCCACGGCATGTGGGATCTTCCCGGACAGGGGCACTAACCCGTGTCCCCTGCATCGGCAGGCGGACTCTCAACCACTGCCCCACCAGGGAAGCCCGAGAAGGTGGCTTTGAATTGGGTTAAGAGGGATGCAGAGGATTTGGTCAGGTAAAGATGAGGGGTGATCCAGAGGACAGCAAGCAAGAAGGTGAAAAAGCCAGGGCAGGTACATGAAACTGTGAAGATGCCATTTTGGCAGATGTGCCGGGTATAATGGAGAATAAACAGGGTTGATGTTGGGAGATAAGTGGGACCCACTCTCAAGAGGCTTGAACACTGGGTTATTAAAATTTAGACCTGGGAGCTGCATATTCTTTATTTGTCTCTCCAGATCTAGTCTCCACTCCACTGTGGTAGACTAATTACAAAAACAATCATCAGTCTTTCCCCTCCCTGTATCCGTGCTGCCTTGCTATGTACCTTTCACTGTTCTCCTGCTGTGATTCTGAGCTCAGCCATGTGACTCGCTTGCCCAATGGGATGTGAGCAGTGGTGCATAAGCAGAGGCTTGAAAAGTGATTGCCCCTTGGGGTTTGTCCTCTTTTGCTGCTCTTGGACTCCTGCCACCACATAGATGAGCATGCAGGAGGACAAGAGGTCATATGGTGGAGCGTTGACCACAGACGCATGGGTGAGCCCCAGCAGGAATCAGAACTCCCCAGCTGAGCACAGGCCAAACTGCCAACCTGTGGAATTTTGAGCCAAATAAACGGTGGTTGTTTTCAGCTTCTAAGTGTTGGGGTGGTTTGTTATACAGCAAAAGGCAGCTGACGCAGGAATAAACCCAGATTGGAGGGATCCAGGTTGGGAGGTCCTAGGATATGGGAGAGTATATTTTGCACATGGGAGGAATGTGAGTTATTGTGCCTGGGGCACAGACCACGGCAGGTTGAAAAAAATAGCCACCCCTTCTTCCCCTCCCCTCAAGAGGTGGAATCTATTTTTCTACCCCTTGAATCAGGAGGACCATGTGACTTTTTGGGCCAAAAGTGCAGAAGAAGATGCAACGTGAACAGAGGGCTGCAGAGAGCTTGCACTCCTGGATTTTCCCACTAGCTGATCTTGGGCTCTTGGTCTCTTTATACGTGAGCCCCAGGTTAGTAACTTGGAGGGTGAGAGGTCCAGGTCGACAAAGGATCTCTGAATCTTCCTAACCATCTCAGGGAAGACCATCCTAAACTAGCCAGTCATGGTCAACCCACCAATTGAAAGCAGACACACGAGTGAGTCTGGCTGAGGTCAGCCAAACCAGGCACAGACCAGGCCAGAAGAACCAACCAGCTGAGCCCAGCTTAAATCGTAAATTACTAATCCATAAAATCAAGGGCTAAATTTGTGGTTATTGTCTTAAGACACTAATTTTGGAGTGGTTTGTAGAAGTTCCCTGAACTGTCCCTCATGCTCTGGGCCAGGAGGATGACATATCTGGGCTGCATCAGTAAGTCCCCAGGCTCCTTACCTTCCGCCAACAAGAGAAGGTTGAGGTGGAAGCCTTTATGCCCCTGGTTCTCACCCTGCTGGGCTATCTGGTGTGGGCACAGCCTCTATCCGTGGCCATGTGCTACAGCCACAGCTCACTTTCAGGGTTCTGGCAATCGCTTCTTCCCATGTACCTTCAGGCCGGGGTGGTAACTGCTTTCCGATGCTGCCAGTCCTGGGGTTCAACCTTCCTTAGCCCTGCCCACACCTTCGTCTCTGCCCTGTTTCCCATTTGAGTGGCCACCTGTTTGCTGAAAAGACCCTGATGGGCAAAACTATTCTGTGCACAAATAGGATCTACTGACTGTTTTACTAAGCAGACACTTCCAGTTTGGGTAGAGTGGAATGGAACTCTCGCTGTAAGGGGTTCTGCTCTGAACTTCCCACAAATGCTGCTTTGGGCTTGGACGTTTGGAAAGTCATGCTGGCAAGGGAGAGTGCCAAGCAGCAACATTCCCAGGCTGGCTCTCGGGAGCCATCTGGAGCGCTGCCTTATGAAGGGAGTAGTCGTTGCCCCTTTTCCTGCCAATTCCCCAAGTTAGAGAATAAAAAATTAGCCCTTCCAGTGCCCCCTGGCACTTTTCCTCCCCTAGAGAGAATTTTTCTCCAGTATTTGAATCAAACATTAAGCCACACATTAAGCAAATCAGAAAGTCGGCTTCCCAAGGACCTTGGTTAGTGAGAGCACGGCCTTGCCCCATCTTTTCCTAACAATCACCCACACGTTCAAGACCCTCCAGTGATGTCACTCCCAACTCTGTGCAAGGCCTTGTACTGTTAGTAGTTATAATTGTTGATGATGATAAATGGCTGAGCAAACTGAGAATCTACGTCTGCCACCACCGTTGCCATTGCCACCGGTGGAGAAGCATTTGGACCTCTGCTGTCAAGTTCATATAGGAAGCTCTGTGATGTAAGTCAGAGCAGGGTGGCAGTGGTGTCAGTAGTGGTAGTATGTATTTCCCATCTAGAAGGGTGGGGTTTGGAAGGACATTTATCCTCTCAGTGGTGAGATGTGTTTCATTTTAGAGACTCCGGGGAAAAATGAACCACAGCAAGCCAGCATGCAAGTCTTACCACCATTTTTCTCTACCAGCCCAGGCGATGGACCAAAACTTCCCGTTTCCCCTGGGGGAGCTGCCCCTCCTCTCTCAGGGAAGCAGCAGTAACTGCTCAGAGGCAGGAGGCACTGGCATTCCACACCTGAGGCTGTCCCGTTTGCAAGACACACAGTGGGGACTTTGGGAGACTGAGGTTTGATTCTTTCTGAAGAGACACAATGACAGAATCCAGATAAGGAAGAAAGGGATTTGGTGACATCTGAGAGGATAGTGAGGGATTCATACCTGCACTCACCGCTTAGGCAGGACATTTCTTTATTATGTGGGATTGTCCTGAGCATCCTAGGATGATTAGCATCCCTAACCCCAGCCCTTTAAACGCCAAGAGCACCTCCCAGTCACTGTGACAGTCAAAAATGGCCCCCTCCCATTCCAACCACTCCTAGGGTGGCGGTGGAGGGACAATACGGCCTCTGGTTGAGAAACACTGCAAGGGACAGTAAGAGGCAGAGAGTTAGAGAGAGGGGATAGGATATCTTTGTGGGTAACTTCCAAAAGCCCAAGGCATGTCCACGAGGTATAACCTCCCCACCCACCGGAACTCTCACTCTTCTCTTTGTGTGCACATGACACAGTAACAACGACGCTTAAGTAAAGAAACACACCTTCCCTGGAAACCAGAGAAGGCGAGGTGTTGAAGCAGGTGAGGAAGGATTTGGAACAGGTAAGGGAGTCTTCAGTCTTTCCTGATCAGTGATGCTCAGGGGCCTCCATGGTTATGGCTTCCTGGATGGTGAGGACCAGCTGTCTGAAGGTTGAAGTCCTGGCTGGAGTGAAAATCAGGTCCAACTCCTCAAGTTCTCCTATCTCAGAAGACACGGTCTGTGGGGCAGAGGAAAGGAACTGACCACTGGGTTAAGCGTAATTAGCTTAGACTTATCCCTGCTGTTCTCTGCCAGGGATGAACTTCCCCCAGGTCTCACATGGCTGGCTCCTTCTTTCTTTTATATATTTTTTTTTTTTTTTTTTTTTTGCGGTACGCAGGCCTCTCACAGTTGTGGCCTCTCCTGTTGCGGAGCACAGGCTCCGGACGCGCAGGCTCAGAGGCCATGACTCACGGGCCCAGCCGCTCCGCGGCATGTGGGATCCTCCTGGACCGGGGCACGAACCCGTGTCCCCTGCATCGGCAGGTGGAGTCTCAACCACTGCGCCACCAGGGAAGCCCGGCTCCTTCTTTTAATTCAGGTCTTTGCTAAACTAGATCTCTCTTCCCTAGCCAGCACTCTCTATTCTTTACCCTAGTTATTTTCTTCAAAGCACTCATCAGCATCTTAGATTATTTATTCACTGACTTACATGAGCTTTCATGAATGTAGTTTCTTTGAAACAGTAACTTAATCTGTCTTGTTCACTGCTGTATCTCCAGTGTCTGGCACATAAGAGGTGCTCAATAAATATTTGTTGACTAAACTGATTGCTTAGATATTGTGCTAAGTAATTTGCATGCATGGTCTCATGTAACCCCCAAAGATTCTTTAAGGTAAATACTATACCATCCCCATGATTTGTAGAAACCAAGACTTGGCGAGGTTGAATAACCTGCTTGGAGAAAAATGGTGGTCAAGTCTTGCAAGCTGAGCTGTGTTGTGGTTAATTCTCCCCTGGAGGACCTGAAATCAAACACTTCTCATCACCAAGAGGATAAATGTCCCTCCAAGCTCCACCTGTCTAGATGAGAAGTACATAGTAACCTTACTACCAGGTCACATAGCTATTTATTAAGTGGTGCAATAAGGATTTGATTGATTCCAGTGTCCACAGTCTTACAGGACAATAAACAGATACGAATTTTCTCTAAACTCTAGGGGAGCAAATGCTAAGAGGTATGGCTACATGCAGGACCATGGGATTTTAGAAGAGCGGGCAATCCTTCCCAGTTGGAAGTGGGAATGCATCAGAGGAGAGGGCTGCATTGGCCTGAAGGATGGGGAGAATTTAGGTGTGTGGAAATGGAGCAGAGGCGGAGGATGTGAGCCTGAATGGAAGGGGCATGCTCAGTTCTCCAGGGAGTTAGTGGCTCTGGAGTGAAGGGCCATATGGAGGGTGGTGGGGGATGGCCCCAGACAGGAAGCTCGCGGCCAGTGCATGACAGGTGGTGAACACCAGAGTGAGTAGTTTAGACCTCGTCTTGGGCAATGGGAGGTCCTTGAGTGACAGTGATGGTGGGTGAGACAACAGGATCCACTCCCCACTAAAGGCCACCAGTGCTTCCTTTTCAGCAGGAGATCTCCAAAGTGAGACGCAGTGAGAAAGACACACTGCCAGGACTTGCTGGAGGGAGTCCCTGAAAGGGAAGGCATGCCAAGGAAAGTCAGGGGCTATTTGTTGGACATCTGTGCCCCTATTTCACACCATTTCCCTCAGAGTAGACAGCAGCTTCAGGCAGGAGCTGGAGAGCTTCCCTGGGCTGATTTGTTCAAAACTATGAAGTGGGATTCAGTCTGGCCCCGAACCATGCTTCCAGCCTCACCTCCTCGGCGCCCTCCCCAGAGCTGGCAGGCTTGCACCCACCACGGCCTCCCACCCTTGTCTACTTGGTGATCCGGTGACTGCCCGCCACTCTAGGGCTCCTCTTCCAGCAGCCTCCCCTCCCCATCTGTGCTCCAGCCAGCAGGCAGATCCCTGTGAGAGCCCAGCCCTGTTTGCCTACTGCCCCCCTCCCACCCCCCAGGCCCTGGCACTCCTGGAGGGCATCTTACCCCCACAGCGTGGCCCGTGCCCAGCTCAGCATCTGGTCCTAAGAGGGTCTGACATTCTTCTCTCTGGGATGCCTTTAAAGTTGTTTTTCTTTCTGTAACCAGGGGCAGTGGCTGGAATGGTTGGAATGCGGCCTTGGTTTTCCTTTATTTCTCTGAGCATTGGCCAGACTCCCTTGTCATTTCTGGTCCTGGGCGACTTCACATTTTAAATTCCCTCTGGGGTATGACGCTCCCAGGGCTACTGCACTCCCATCTTTTTCCTCCATCCTGACCTCACCGGTGGTCTTCTCTCCCTTCCTCGCCAGAACATTCCAGGGCCATCAGGCACCCGTGAGCCAAACTTCTGATCACTCTCCCAGTAGTCATTTGGCCGAATATGAGAGACATGACCGCTCTGTTTTCCGTGAAGCCCCACTAAACAAGAAAGATTTTCACCTCAGCACATTTGTCCTCACAGAAGCTAAAGATCTCACAACATCACAATGCCAGCTGGGTTTCCTTGACCGGCCGCCTCCCAGGCCCCTCACTGAGATGGGGGCTTTTGAATCATTCAACTAATGTATTATAAGGGGAGGGAGTCAGCCCTAAGGGCTCTTCATTGAATAGCCTTTTCAAATGATGAGATCAATTTTAGGGGCTTAACCCATCAACAAACTGTTGGATTTAAAGCCCGTTATTTAGCATCCTCTTGCAAGCACCAGAGTCACTTTCAAATCCCCATGGCAGTCCCTCCACTGGCTGGGAGTGAGGTGACGTCACTGCAGGATGAGGCTGAGCCGCCTTAGTTGTGGCCCTGAGGGTTCCAGGCATCCCCTTTGGACCCTGACTGAGGGTTTCATCCCGGGCTGGATGCTGGGAGGATAGGGGGAAGCTGAGGGAACTGCACAACTCAGATGTGTCCTTGTCCCCTGAGGGTGCTGGACCCTGAGCTCCTCTCTGTCACAAGCTGACTTGGGTCCCCTAGAGAGTGAGACTTGGAGTTACCTGCCCCAGATTCTTAGCAAGAGCCCCGTTTGGAAGCCCAGGACATATGGACTAGACGTGCTTGTGGACATTCAACAGCGTACTATGATTTAAACCTATTTGATCCCCATAGAGATCCCTCCCAGGATCTACCAGCCCTGGCAACTCCTTTCCTACAGAACAGTCCAGACAACTCATTCTGTCTTCAAAAGCCCAACTCATAGATTTGCTCCTGCCATATAGAACAAGCAGAAATGTCCTAATATTCCCCAGGCTTTTCCACCCCCAGGCCTTTGCTTCTGCTCTTTTCTCTGCCAGTGATGCTATACTAGTTATTTATTAACACAACAATAGTACAGCAAACTTAGTGGCTTAACACGTTCATTATCTCATCATTTCTTGGTCTCATCTCAAGGTTCAGTGGGAGAAGGATCCACTTCCCAGCTTTTGTGGTTGTTGGTAGGATTCAGGTCCTTGTGGGTGGTTGGGGCAAGGGCCTCAGTTCCTTGTTGGCTGCCCTCATTCCTAGCTGGTCATTGGCCAGAACCTGCCCTCAGTTCCTTGCCACATGGGCTTCCCCACAAGGACTGCTCGCTTCTTCAGAGCCAGCAAGGGAGAAGGTCTTCTAGTAAGATGGGCATTACAAACTTACAATCCTATAATCATGGAAATGGCCTCAGTCACGTTTGCATAGCCTACTGAAGCAAGTCACGAGTCCTGCCCACACTCAAGGGGAGGGGATTGCACGGGCATCAGGAAGAGGGCATCATGGGGCCACCTCAGCATCTGTCCACCACAAATGCCCTTCTCCTGGTCTCCCTATCCACTCTACGGACCTGAGCCTAAAGAGGACTTCATGAAAGCTTCTTTCCATCCCAACCAGAACTCTCTATCTTTTCTGAGCTCCCTCATGGCTTTGCTTAAATTATTCTTTGGTATTTCATTCATTCATTCAGACATTTAATAAAATCCATTTTGAGTATCAACTACACACCTGACGCTAGGGGTAGTGTGGTACAATAGTTAAAGCTGCAAGTTCTGGAATCAGAGGCTCTTAGTCCAAATCCTGTGTCTGCTGCTTCCTGCTGGGCCTCAGTTTGCTCACCTGTAAATACATTAGCAGATGGTAAAGTTGTGAGTGAGCTTTAAATGAAATCACCATGGAAGAAGCTTAACATGGAGCTGGGCTCATAGTAGGAAACCAGTAATGATTTAATCTTATTTTAGGTGCTGTAGTGATTCCGTAGGATGTCGTCCTGCCTTAACAGAGCCCATGTAGTCTGCCTTTGTCATGAGTGTTTCTGCACGTGCCTTACCTCCCTGCAGGCTGTCTGTGACTGCCCCGAGGACAGATCCCGGTCTTAGTGCTCTCTGTCACTTCAGTGGCACTTAGCACAGGGTCTGGAGCACGCGAGGCTTCAGTGACTGGCTATGGGTGTAGATGGTCTGTAACCAATGCCGAGCCGCAGCATATCATCATCAACACAGCCAATCTGCGCCAGTCCTCACTTCCCCGCAGCGCACCTGCAACTCCGGTCTGCCGACTTCCACATTTGTCATGTACGGTGGGTTCAGATGCAAAATTATGCAACTGATGAGAAATTATGGCAGAGTGTCCTGCCTCCCTCCTCCCCCGCTTGTCGTTTGGCAAATGCTGGTGGCTAGCGTGTCCTGCGGATGAAGTCTCAGCAGGAGAACCAGGAACCAGGGCTGGGCGTGGGTGGGCTGAGGGTGAAGGTCAGTGGCTGAGAGCTGAGAAGCGCCAAGCCTCCGAAGCCAAGCGGTGGACATTGGCTTTTCATTTTTTTTTAATTTTTTTAAATTTTGCCGTACGCGGGCCTCTCACTGTTGTGGCTTCTCCCATTGCAGAGCATAGGCTCTGGACGCGCAGGCTCAGCCGCCATAGCTCACAGGCCCAGCCGCTCCACGGCATGTGGGATCCTCCCGGACCGGGGCACAAACCCGTGTCCCCTGCGTCGGCAGGCGGACTCTCAACCACTGCGCCACCAGGGAAGCCTCCAGACTTTCATGTTTTGCTTGCCCAGAATCTAATCTCTCCTTTCTCGTTTTGCAAGAATCCTTGATCTGTGGGTCATAAGGGGAGGCAGGGCCCTGTCTCACACAGAGAAAGTCAAAGGCCCAGGCATCCCCTTTCCACCTCCTGGATGTCAGGGCCTGGACTTTGGCTTCAGGCTGCCGGTTTGGCTTATTTGAGGATAACCCTGGTTATATGAGGTCATCTCAGGAGTCCTAGACAGATAAGGAGAGCAGCCCACCACACATATTTCCACCCCATTTCAGCCTCTGAAATGTCTGCCCATCTTGGGGCCACGAAGGACCTAGTTCAGAGCAGAATTTCAAGAGGGTGTGTCCTCTGCAGCCAGCGTTTCCTCAGCTCACGCTTTGCTTCTCAGTCACCCCTTCTTTCTTCCTTTTTTTTCTTTTGCAGGGAAGTTTAGGGAGAGAATAAAACTGCAATTAACTGCCTGCCTTTACTGTCTGAGCCCACACCCAGCTCATCAGGACTGTGTTCATAGCATTCCCATGCCAAATGTGTCACCAGGGCTAATTGCAGCCTCCAAGACAGGGAGTGGGAGAGGGAAACTGGGCCGTAAGAAAGTCAGAAAAGCAATTTTTAAAAAAGAAGTGGCTACTTATAAAAATTAGGATTCTCAAGCTGGAAAGAACCCTGGAAATAGAATTAAAGAGTTGGCATCAGCCTCAGGAGTTGTCTGGTCAGAAATCCCTGCTACCTCAGACTGTGTACTTTGCCTCACCAATGGCTCACTCTTCTTCCTTGCTGACAGTACCCTGATTTTGTCCAGGTACTGAGTGCCCATGTGTTTCATGGACATTCCACATGCACATTGACCAGTTTAAGCTAATTCAGCTAATTCCTTTCTTTTTGCCAGTGACTGGTGGAGGTGAACTGATGCGACCCCACCCTAGCCAATGAGGTATAAAGGGAAGTCTGTGAGGGCTTCTGGGAATATTTTCTCCATTTGTAAAAAGGAATTCAGTACTGGCTCCTTCCTGTGTTTGGATGTATTTGTATGAGGAAGTGTTACTCCCAACTGTGCTGCCATCTTGGACCATTAGGGGAAACCCAAGAGAAGCCCAGAGATGCTGTCCCAGGGCCCTGACTTTGTGCTGTTCCATCTTATCCTGTTGTGTCAGATAACAGGACTTCTTATGATAGGTAATAAATTCATTATTGTTTAAGCAATTCTTAATCTGTGATTCTGTTAGTTGCAGCCTCAAGCCTCCTAAGTGACAGGCTTGCCCACATTCCCTTCACAGGTCTCTGCTAGAACACTTCCAGGAATGGAGCACTTACTACCTTCCTACCTCAAGCAGAGATTGTTATTAGGATGTCCTCTCTGGTACCAAATTGAGATCGGATCCTGGTAACTAACCGCATGATAGAGACTGATTTCTGCCCTCTGGAATCAGAAACAATGTCATCAACGTCTTTCCCAAGACTTCTCTGTAGGCCTCAAGAGGACAGCTTCCATGTCTATCTGTGTCTTGGTTTTTGTAACTTTTTCATGTCACTGAGGGCCACTCTATCCAAGGCTGGCTCAAACTCCTAAACCCATCATCCTATAGATGAGAAAACCAAGGCTGAGAGAGGGGAGAGGCCCTGCTCAAAGTAACCCAGCCAGAGGCAGAGCCTCTCAGTAATGGCGGGCAGATGGTGATGATGCCATGGAAACAGTATAGGCAATAAGAATTATCGATCATTTTTAACTGGGGAGGGGTCAAGCAGCTTCATGAAGGGAGAGGACATTTGAGCTTGATCTTAAACTCTAAGTAGTACTTTTTTAAAAAGGAAAAGAAAGAGAAGAATCCATAAGGAAATGCAAGAACGGCCTCTGCACACATGCCCTACCTGAGTGCTTTTCCAGCAGAGCCGACAGAGAGCTGGGCACCTTGTGAGATGGCCCACCCCTCCCTAACTCTTAGAAGGTCCTTTCTTAAGCTAAACTGAGGCCTGCCTCTGTATCTCTCATCCATTTCTCCTAATTCTGCCTTCCAGGCCCCTAGAGAAACAGGGCAACTGCCTCATCCCCACAGCAGACCTTTGTTGAGGGGCAGGTCCCACACTTTCCATTTCACCGGGCTGAATACCCCAGTTCTTCTGGTCATTTCCCACAGGATGTTGCTTCATAGTCCCGGTCATTAACCTCAGGACAGCTCCTAATTTGTTAACGTTCTTTCAAGTTAGTTGCCCAGAACTGAGCATAACCCTCCAGGGTGGTCTTCCCAATGAGAATGGAAACCATCAATGCCCACACAGCTTACAATCTGTGTTATTCATTCTTCTATCTTCATCAACACAACTTTATGAGCCATTTTAGAAAATCCTTCATCAACCATTCTAGAAAACTCTGTCCCAGTGAGATAAAAGTTGCAAATAACTTTACTGTTCACTGCAAGAACTTCCTGAAAGACTTATCTACTCATTAATAGAAAGCATCAAATAACTGTTTATACATTTTTGAACCCCTTGCCTCAAAGTCTTTGCCTTGTTGTGTCCATCAGCCCTAAACTATTATGTCATGAGCCTTCCCCAGTCCTGATCAATCACTGCCTTCCCCCACACCCAGTTGAAAGACTCATCTTAAGCCAGATTTCAAAATCCCAGCAGGTGTCTTGACTTTGACTTCCTCCCAGACACTCCTAAGACCCCCGCGGAAGTAAGAGTAAATTCAGTGTTTCCTTATCAGCAGGTTGCTTTGGTGCTATCTTAGAGACCCAGAATTCTACCCCAGCAAGCCATAGGAAAAGAAGGACCTTCGCCTCCCTGACTGCCCCTAGCTCATTGGGGATCATCACCTTCCTGTCCTCGGACCTCCCATGTCCCCTGGGAAGCTTCTCTTCCCAGGATTTCCAAAGGGTTCCCGGGGCCGTCTCTTCCCAGGCTCTCCCATCTTCTTGCAACTTGGTTTTTTTCCCTAGAGCTTGAGAAAGGAGCCTTTAAATTTCCAGACCTGCTTCACCAGTCACCCATCATCCCACTCTCATTTCACTCAGTTGCTTTCACTCTGTCTCCCAATATACAAGTAAAGGACTATAGAAATATCAGTAGATATATAGACAGGGAGAGAGTGCTTTTCAGTCCCAGGGGCTTCTTTTACCATGTTCTCTTAGTATTTTCTCACTCAATTCTGAGCTTTAACAAGCCCAGAATGGTCATGCTGGGTTTTTTAGCACACCCTTAATTGCCTTTTCTTTTTTCTTGAAGAAATTTCAGGCCACACTTTCTGCAGCAGTCCATGTTCCATTGGATTAGCTGTGGAATAATTAGTTTTATAAGTGAATGTATCTGGGAAATGGACTTTAAAGGCCTCCTGCCTGATGTATGACCTTGAGCTGGATGACCTTGGGCAAGTCCATCCCCTTTGCCACCACAGTTCCCTCCTCTGTCAAGGAGGGGGTTAGGCTAGATGATCTCCAAGAGCCCTATAGTCCCTTGAGATCCTGCCGTTCTGATTCCATGCCTGAAGAGAAGGCATTTGGAAGAAAATATGCTTTCTGTTTTTAATTATAAAAACAAAATATGCTTGTAAAACAAAAGTATGCAAAACCCAAAATGTCGGTGTTCCTTCCTTCTCCATCAGTACCCCTGGAGACAGTCTTTTGGGGGCAGTAAATACCAAGTGTACTCAGTGTATGCTTTATGATAATATTTGCCCCACTGACCTCCAATTCACCGGGACAACTGAAGACTGTTCTGAGAAGAAACTGTGCCTGTTCTTATACTTTCTCTTTTCCCTGGAGGAAAATTGCAGAATTTTTTGTGTTGTTTAAGAGGCTCTGCTGCCAGGACTTCCCTGGTGGCGCAGTGGTTGAGAGTCCGCCTGTCAATGCAGGGGACACGGGTTCGTGCCCCGGTCCGGGAAGATCCCATATGCCGCGGAGCGGCTGCACCCGTGAGCCATGGCCGCTGAGCCTGCACGTCCGGAGCTTGTTGCTCCGCAACAGGAGAGGCCACAACAGTGAGAGGTCCGCGTACCGCAAAAAAAATAAATAAATAAGAGGCTCTGCTGCCAGGACTTCCCTGGTGGCACAGTGGTTAGGAATCCCCCTGCCAATGCAGGGGACAGGGATTCGAGTCCTGGTCTGGGAAGATGCCACATGTCATGGAGCAACTAAGCCGGGGCACAACAATTACTGAGCCTGCGCTCTGCAGCCTGCGAGCCACAACTAATGAGCCCATGTGCAACAACTACTGAAGCCCACATGCCTAGAGCTTGTGCTCCACAACAAGAGAAGCCACCGCAATGAGAAGCCCACGCACTGCAACAAAGAGTAGCCCCTGCTCACCACAACTAGAGAAAGCCCGTGCACAGCAACAAAGACCCAGCACAGCCAAAAATAAATAAATAAATTAATTAATTAATTAACATTAAAAAAAAAAGAGGCTCTGCTGCCTAGGACCTGACCTATGTCTTTGTCAGAAAATTGGACACAGCCATTTGCAGCAACGTGGATGGACCTAGAGATTATCATATTAACTGAAGTCAGACAAAGACAGACAAATACCATATGATATCACTTATATGTGGAATCTAGAAAAATGATATAAGTGAATTTACAAACTTATGGTTACCTATTTACAAAATGGAAATAGACTCACAGACATAGAAAACAAACTTATGGTTACCAGAGGAGATAGTGGGGGGGGAGGGGTGGAGATAATTAGGAGTTTGGGGTTAACATATACACACTACTATGTGTAAAATAGATAAACAACAAGGACCTGCTGTATAGCACAGGGAACTGTATTCAATGCCTTGTAATAACCTATAATAGAAAAGAATCTGAAAAAGAATATACGTACATATATGCATATACATATATATGTATATATATTTCTGTGTGTGTGTATATATATATATATGTATATATAACTGAATCTCTTTGCTGTACACCTGAAGCTAACACAACATTGTAAATTAACTATACTTCAATTTAAAAACATGGTATTGAGGAAAAAACAGGACACAGAATCCTGGCCTTAACCCAAGACTTGGATTTGCAGGGACCAAGACACCAGGAGAGTCAGTGACCAGGGCGCTGACTGTCACTTGGCAACCATGGCTGGATAGTCAGGCCCAGTGACTAGAGCCTAGGACAGTAATATTGACCTCAGCACTTTGCTCTTCCCACAAAACATGAACATTACCTTCTTGTGTGTCTAAAGTTTTAATCACTGGTGTTGGACTCTGTACCAGAGACCTGAGACAATACAAATTGCTGGAGAATAACATAGAGATGTATTTTTGTTATCCTCCATTCTGGGGAAGCAGCCCATTAGGGAGAGATGGATCAAGGGCGCTCACTACGAAAGCTCTTAGCCACAAGCTTAACTCCTTAGCTCACTCCCGGCCTCAAGGAAGGTCAGGTCTGAGAGAGGAGGAGTAAACAGAACCCAGCGTGGCTCCAGGAGGGGCATCTGGACAAGGCCATGCAGATGTGCGTGTGAGGTGTGACTCAGAGGTGAGGAAGGGGCAGGTGCTGGGAGAGGCGTGCAAACGAGGGGGACAAACTGGACTATTCATAAGGCAGAGGGGGCGGGGAGGAGGGCTGGGCTACAGGACAATTTGGGGGCTTAAATAGGGAAACAGATTGCGGGTCAGTTGGCTGAACTCGGCCCGTGACAGAGAGCAAGCCATGCCACACCACCAGTCCTGGGCCTCAGTCCCTGAGGGACCTGGAGAAGCTCACTGAGAGCTTCTGAGTGGTATGCCATGATACCATTCACTCATTCATTCATCCGTTCGCTCAACAAATGTTTATGAACTTTTTGTATATACCAGGCACTCTGCTAGGTCCTGAGGATATCATGGTAAATAAGAGAGATGTGGTCCCTGCTCTTACGAAGGCTTCAGTTTAGTGAAGGAGGCATACATTGAATTAATTTCAAGGTGAATGGTTAGGCAGAAGGGTAGGAGCAGAGGGGGTGGGGTTTGGGTGTGGACAGGGTCAGAGTGTGACCAGCCTTGCAGGCCAGAGGACAAAGGGGGCAGGTTACAAAGAGCTAAACCTTGTGGGGTGGGGTCGGTCGAGTAAGGTTATTGTCTTGATTCTGGAGAGTGAAGATGGGATGGGAGCTGTAGCTTCTAGGAGAGTCTGGCAGGTACGTCTAGCCGGGTCAGTACTGGATTGGACGTGTGGGGAATGGAGAGCGGGGAGTAGTGGATGACCCCTGGGTTTACAGCTTGGGGCACTGAGCAAGGTTGGGGTAGGAGGGTAGAAGTGAGGAACAGCGGCAGGGGATATGCCTCACACAGTCTCTTCAGCTCCAGATCACACAGTCACGTGGGCTCTGATTCTGAGATGGAGATCAGAGGCTCTTTGGGATGAAAGCACTTCCTCTCTACAACGCTACTAGGAAGGAGCTAGCAATCTTCTCGAGCAATCTGCTCTTCTGGAGGATTAATTGCTTCTCAGTGTTTACTTCTAAACAATGAGTTGAGGTAACCCAAATTAGGAATTGGAATTTGGACGGAGAGACTCAGGAGCACGTCCTTAAAATGGGGGGATGGGTAAAGTCGATGGGAAGCTAGGACCCCAGGAGTGGCAGGGAGTGGGACAGTGCAAAGCATCTCAACAAGCCTGTGGGAAAATCCATTTCTCCTATGATCTCACCTGGCAGTGGATATTCCACATGCTTGGTCTCCCCATCTGTCAAATGGCAGCAGTCATCTCACAGGATTGTGGAGAGCAATAAATTAGGCAAAGCATGTTAGAGCCCCAAGCACCACCCTGAAATGCAGCAGGCTCTTGGTAAATGTTAGCTTCCATCCTACTCCCTTGGCTTCAAGCAGCCCCTGCGGAATTGAGGATATTATAGACTGCCCTAGCTTATGATTCAGGGTGAGGCAAGAATGTTGAAGTCCTTGAAGACCTGCACAGTATTATACAAACAGAGGTATAGTTACCACCAAGGTGATGGTAACTCATGGTAATAATTACAATGAGATGTGAGCTGGGGGGCTCAGTAGGCTTGTAAACAGCAGGGATAGCTGAGAATCCCTTTGCAACAACTATGGATAGGAACAGGGTGGCTGGCTAGAAGAGCTTGGGACATGGTCAGAAGGGCTTGGGATTAAATCTTGACTCTGCCACTACTAGCTATGTGATCTTATGAAACTACGCGACCTCTCTGGGTCTTATCTTCTCATCTGAACAATATGGATAATGCCATCCAGCTCATAGAGCTGGCCCCAGCAAGCGAGCTAACATGTAGAGCTCCTGGTACCCACCAGGCAGAAGAACACAGTGTCAGATCCAGGTAAAGGAATAATTTAACTTCATAATGCTTTAGGTTTCTCTTCTGTGAAATAGGGATATTAATAGTATCTGCTTCCTAGGTTTGATAACTAAATCATATAATGCGAGGAAAATACATACAATACCCGACCTAGTCAATGGTAATTATTACCAAAATAGGTTCTCTAGAGAGCTGGCTCTGCCCCCACTCCAGGCCTCCTCTGACTTTACCCGGGGTGTGGAAAGAAGACTCCTTTAGAGCAGGAGTGTCCTGGATTCCAGAGAGTTTTGTACTATCTCATAGTCCCCATAGGGAGCAGCCTAGAAGTCATTTGGGAAAGATGGCTCAGTAGAGCTTGTGATGCTTTTACAATTCTAAGGCCTACCCTTCTCCTCTAGGGAGTAGAGATAGTGCCTGTATTAGTTAGAGTTCTCCAGAGAATCAGAACCAACAGGATATGTATACATATTTATTTATTTTGAGGAATTGCCTTCCTCTCCCAATCTGGAGGCTTAGTAAACCCAAAATCTGTGGAGTAGGCCAGCAGGCTGAAGACCCAGGGAAGAGATGCAGTTTGAGTCCAAAGGCAGTCCACTGGTAGAATTCCTATTGCTCAGAGGAGGTCAGTCTTTGTTCTAGTCAGGCCTTCAACTGATTGGATGAGGCCCACCCACATTATGAAGGGCAATCTGCTTCACTCAAAATCCACCGATTTAAATGTTCATCTCATCCAAGACACACCTTTATAGGAAACATCCAGAAAAATGTTTGACTGAAGATCTGGGCACCATGGCCCAGCCAAGTTAACAGACATAAAATCAACCATTGTAGCTCTTTTCTTCTACCTTTTTTCTTTGGCAAAACTTCTGGGTTCAACTTAAAGCTTTGGAAGAGGGAGGAGCATCCTTAACTTCCCATGGGCCCAGAACAGACTCTAGAACCCTGTAAGGCTCACTCACTTCCATTGAGATGACTTAGTATCAGCCTAGAGATCAGTGACTGCATCTACAGATGGAGAAGCAGACCAGAGACAGGGAGTAACTTACTGCAGGTCACACAGCAGAGCCAGCCCTATAGTCTGGGGCTCCCAACCAGCTCCATGTTCTCAGAGTGGATGTTGACTGTACTCTCCTAACCCCCAAAATGTTGATGTCTACAGAGGCCTCTGGCTGCTCTCTGCCCTGTCTCTGAAAGATCAGCCATTCCTGTAGGGAATCCTTCCAGCCTTTTATTTCCAGAACACAATTTTTCCCCAAATGTATTGCCTTCTGCTGAGCTGGACTGGACTGAGATCAATGACATTAATTTGCACTGAGGAGAAGTTAATGATTTTCCCCCTTCAGATATCAGGAGGCTTCCTGAAGCCTGTGGTCAGATAAGCTGTTTTATTTCCTCTGCAGAAAGTTCCTCAGGACGATCACAGAATCCTGGAGTAGGAAGGAGTTTCTAGAAGAGTTTATTTTCTCCAATTCCTTTACTTTGCAGATGGAGGGGCAAAGGACCCAGGATAGGGTAGTAGCATGACCCAGATACCAGGACACGCAGCTAATCAGTTGCTCTTGTACTGTTCTCTTCCTTCATCAGGATTTGGTCCTGGGAAGAAGGAGCCTGGGGCTGGCTTAGGCAGACAAATGGAGAGGAAGGGCTCCCTGGAAGCCCTCCTAGAGTCCAGGTGAGATGCAATGGGGGGCTGGGCTCTCCGCTTGCAGGGTGGTAGGAAGGATGAAGGCTAAACGTTATATCGAAAGACAGTTCTGAGAGAGAACTGAGGAGCTTAGTGACTGGTTAGATGTGAGTTGGGGAAAGGATGGAGCTAAGGGTTCCTGTCTTGGTTTCTGGGTGGATAGAGATTACTACCCAGGACCAGGAAGTGGGTAGGAGGCAGGAGTTTTAGAGGCTGGGCAATGAGCTTTGAATGCGTTAGGGGAAGTATTCGTGGGATGTCCAGAGGAGACATTGGTAGGCAGTGGGATGTGTGAGCCTGAAGCTCAGAGAGCAAGACTGAGCATGAGATGTGGGATTCCACCAGCATGTTCTGGAAGTTGAATCCATAAGAGGGAGGATCTCCCAGGAGAGCTCGTGGCCAGATAAAAGCAGAACCAGAGCAACTCCCAGGTTAAAGCTCATTCCATGAAGCTGTATTCCCAAGGGAGGATGACCAGGGCTCACAGACACCCCCTTAAAGAGGGTTTTGGGGCTTCCCTGGTGGCGCAGTGGTTGGGAGTCCGCCTGCCGATGCAGGGGACGCGGGTTCGTGCCCCGGTCCGGGAGGATCCCACGTGCCGCGGAGCGGCTGGGCCCGTGAGCCATGGCCGCTGAGCCTGCGCGTCCGGAGCCTGTGCTCCGCAGCGGGAGAGGCCACGACAGTGAGAGGCCAGCGTACCGCAAAAAAAAAAAAAAAAAAAAAAAAAAAAAAAAGAGGGTTTTGGTCTCACGTTCTCAGTGAGCTCCTCCTTTGACCAATATCCTGTATGTCTATAGCTAGGACACTGTCCCTCCCTGCCCAAGAAGCAAACACCCCCATGTTCTCAGGAACAGCAAATACGTTTGCTGCTCTCTGTCTTGCTAAAGAGTTTCCTTAGAATGGGGAGAGCTTGGCTGAGGAGGGTACAGGTGTGACTGA
Organism: Phocoena sinus; assembly: GCF_008692025.1. NCBI lineage: Eukaryota > Metazoa > Chordata > Mammalia > Artiodactyla > Phocoenidae > Phocoena > Phocoena sinus. The sequence continues at coordinate 70,819,130 of NC_045766.1, read as the reverse complement.
CACCTCAGTCTCCCCACCACCCAACGTGCTCCAGGCTGGGCAGAGCAACTGCTGAGTGTTCTGACCCCTCCCCGAGACCCAGGCAGGCCCAGAGCCTCACAGAAGGGATGCAGCAGCCACTGAGAGGCTACGTGGCTTTCTCCGGTGTCCAGAGTGCAGCATTAAGAACCAGTGTCAGTAATCTATCACCTTGAGTTCTTTCCAGCTGCTTGGTAATTCATGTTAAGTCCCCAGTGAGTATGTGTGCTGCTTCCTGGCAGGTTTCAAAAATAGAGGTCAAGAGAAAATGAAAGCATTTCTGGGATTTCTTAGATCAGGTGGCTTAACCATTTTTACAAATTTTTTGAATAGCTCATTCTAGAGTTAGCAGAAATTCCATTCAGAAGGTCTCTGGCATAGCAGCACGAGTTGACACCTCTTCTTCTGAATTACACATTATTTATTCAGTGGCAACTATGAACCCGGCAGGTGACAAGCTAAACTTAACTTCCTGGTGCATGTGTTCATGCGTGCATACACACACACACACACACACACACACACACACACACACACCCTCAGAAACAAGGGAGTGACAGCAACCTCGTCTCAGGGTGGCCCCTCCAAGGAGGAGGACGAAGAATGTTGGTGGTGAGGATCTCCCTGCTCTAAATGGGGAAGGGAACTTGGCTGCAGCCCTGTGTGCCAAGCGCAGTGCTAGGAGCTGACCATGTGTGATGACATTTGTTCTCCACTACAACCCATGAGATGTGTATCGTTATATCCCTTTTTACAGATGAGCAAATGGGGACTTTGAGGGCGGTAGTAACCCCCCTAAAGCCTTGAACCCAAGTCTCCAATTAAAAATCCAGAGCTCTTTTCAGTACTGCGTTAGAAGAAGCTGATGGCTATTGTGGAAGCTAGTCTCCAAGATGGCCCCAGTGAACTACTCTCCGTGGTGACACCCCTGAGTACGTGCCTCGTATGCTGAACCAAGCCTGGCCCCGTGTAACCAAATGAATGAGGCAGAAGTGATGCTGTGTGACTTCTGAAGCTAGGTCATAAGAAGCCTTCCAGCTTCTTCATCTCTTAGAACGTTTGTTCTGGAAGAGGCCAGCTGTCGCGTAAGAAGTCTGACTTCTCTGAGACTGCCATGCTGTGAGGAGGTCCAAGCTAACCACATGAAGAGCCTACGTGGAGAGAGGGAGATGCCCAGCCAGCCCCTGGCTGTTCAAGCCATCTCAGCTGAGGACAAAACATGAAAGCAAACAAGCCATTTTAAATGTCCCTACTCAGTCCAGTCTTCAGATGACTTTAGTCCCTCAGCTGCCACCTGACTGCAACCGCATGAGGAATCTCAGGTAAGAAGAGCCAGATGAGGCCAGGCAACCTTTAGAATAATGGGAAATAATACATTTTGTTTTACATGACTGTTTTTGAGTGGTTTGTTGCACAGCGATAACTGAAACAATTGGGCTTCAGTATTATCTCATCTATTATAGTCACTATGACCAATTTTTGTTAACCAGTTACTATGTCAGGCACTGCACTAAGCATTCTACATTTGTTATTCCAATTGATTTTCACAAGAACTCTATGAGACAGTGCTTATTATTATTCACTTTACTTGTTTTGCATATGAGAAAGGTTCAGAGATGTTAAGTAATAAACCCAAGGTCACACAGCTAGTAAGTAAGAAGACCAGGATTCAAGCCCCAACAATCCAACTCTAAATGTCATGCTATTCCACACTGCTCTGCTCTGTGACTAGATGCAGGTGACTCAGGGGACTGACCCCTAATGGATGGACTCAGATCTGGGGGATTTGCCTTGGAAAGTCTCACTTTGCCTAGAGAGCTTGTTCTGGGAGGCTTGGAGCAGCCACCTGGGCTCGTGCTGAGTCTTCCAGGGACAAGCAGCCAGGGGGCTGTGAATTTATTCATGTGGAGAAATAAATTGTTCTGACCTTTTCTTTTTAAAATGTTTTTCAAGGGAGGTCTGTGCTGTCAGCAGGGTCTAGATTGATGGCTTTGGGTGCTGAGAAGTAGAGCCTCCACCCTGCATCGCTTCACTTGGTACCTTGGGTCAGATCATCCAGAGACACAGCGGGGCCCGGGAATGTCATGTCGATTACCTATTCAGAACAGTCTCCCTCCCTCTTCTCCCCACCTTTATTGCTTTTCTCATCTGTGGGACACTGGGGGCTGCTTTAGATTTCCTGTCCTCAGAGCAAAAGAGATGGGAAGACCAGGAATCCAGCCACAAGAAATGAGAGGGCAGAGATGAGGACAGGAAATAGGGTAGGGGTGGAGGACCACGGCTGTGAGTGAAGATGTGTGAACCAACACTGCTGGTTCCCCCAGCTAGGCCCGGGGCAGGCACCAGGCTAGAGAGACACAGGCCCGTGCTCTGCGATGACATGGCCCTCCGTGGGTAGCTGGGAGACAGAACACTGGGCACCAGGGACTGTGGCCCTCATTTGCGGAGGCAGCTTTCGTTCAGGGCCGAAGTACTGAAAAGTGCTGATCTGTGAGTGCCGCTGGTTTTCTCTCTTTCTCCAGCTGGGCCTCTGTGTGGTGCCTGCCCCTGCACCACACACACGCGTGCACACACACACACACACACACACGTGCAAGGCTGTCCTCAGAGTGCATCCTGACGCAGGGGTGAGGGACGTGGGTCAGGAATCGCATTGAGACACGATGAGAGGCACAAGATCGCCTCTACTCTCAGGAAGAAGTGTTAGCCTGGTGGGAAAGTCCTCCACATTCCAGCCTGGAGAGCAAGCATCCAGCCTGCCCTGCTGCCTCTCCATCCCACCCGGGTTCTGCCCTGTTCACCGGGAGCCCTCTGACTGTACAGCTTTCATCACGGTGGGGAAAGTCTCACTTCTCCACTCCCAGTGTCATGATGTTTCCCAAATTTCAGTCCTTTAAGTACATTTTTACCATTTTCTCCATAGTCACATACTGCCTGCACTAATATTTACTTACTAGTTTTCTTTAAAGTGACTCCTCCTTTATACTTAAATTAGATGATTTTAAAAGTAAAAGTATATGATGGAAAACCATTATCACTTGCCATAAATGGAAGATATCTGTACAAACAAATACAAAAACCTCAAAACAATGTCATTAAATTTTAGCTACATATTGTTGTCTGCCAAGATCTGGGCTTGAGACTTGTCCTGTGTTTATTAAAATGAATGTTACGATCTGTTAAAAATGCCCCGGTGGAAACCTTCCTTAATGTAGACTAAAAATGTCAAAGAGAATGAAGAAGAGCAGTCTTCCTGCTGTGTAATTTAATGCTATTCAGCATGGTGTTTGTATCTCTCTGAAATCATTTCTTCTCCCACCCATGGCCTGTATTTCATGCTTTGATAGTTACTGCCCTGCTCAATCCTGCTATGTCTTTAAAGACCAGCTCAGAGGATTTTCTTACCACCCTTTCTCTTCTTTCTCTAAATATTTATAGTAACAGGTATCATTTGATAGTGAACAGGTATGATTTATTATGACACTTATTGTAACCTAACTGTCACCTAGTTGTTCTGGGGCTCCATGTTCTAGTTTTACAGGGTCTCACCCTCCTAGAATGCAGTAACTGTGAACTCTTCTTTTGGTGTGAGAGTGTGTGTGTATGTGAAGGGAGAGTGATGAGGATTTCACACAGTATCTTTCATGTTGCTGAGCACAAAGGTGATGTTTGACTTACCCGGCTGAGTTAAATGAAACTCCCTTTACTGCTAATTATAATTGTGTTGCTCTTAAGTTGATCTTTTTACCATCATATCAAATAATATGTATAAAAAGTAAAAAAATAATTTCCCAGCTCAGCCTATTTATTACATACAATGTTCCACACAACACAGTTCTGCCATAACAAAAAACTTGCAAAATCACCTCCGTTCTATATAAAGGCTGAGCTGTCTGGAGTCGGAATTATATACGTTAGAGAGGGAAAGCATTGGAGATTTCTTAACTAACTTTATCCTTAAGTCTCTTACTTATCCGTTCAGCAGAAGTTGACAGAGCACCGACCACATAACAAACACTAGGGGAATAAAAATGAAGAATATGTCGTGTTTCTGATTTGGAGAAGCTCATTATTTAGAAAGAGAGATGACATGAAAGCCATTCATTACAATTTGATGCAAACGCAGTAATGCAGGTATCCACCATGGGTTATGGGAACCGGGAGAGAGGTTTTGATTCTGACTAGGAGATCTGGGAAAGGTAGCACAAAAGAGATGACCTTGGAGTTAAGCTTTGAAAATGAGCCAGACTTGTCAGAGAAAGGGCATCCCAAGCCAAAGAAAGCAGAGGCAAGGGCACGGCAGCTTGCATCTTGGTGTTTTAGGTGTGGCCATGATTAGAGGTGCTTAGAGAATGGCGCATCTGGAGAGCAGGACAGAAGATAGAATGAGAGATAGGGGCCAAACTGTGAAGGTCTTCACATGTCTGGCAGTGGGGAGTCGTAGAAGGTCCTTAAATAGCAATGCATAACAGAGATGGCTAGTTACTCTCACAATGTTTATACTCCCCTTCCTTCTTTTTTTACAGAACTCTGCTGTTTACTGGGGCCTATTAATTTCCAAACCAAAACACGATATTCCTCAGCTTCCCACGCAGTGGGAGGCAGTCATACGAATAGGTTTTGACAAAAAGATATAAGCAGAGTGCTGTGTGGGACTTCTAGGAAGGCTGCTGAAAGGGAGATGAGTTAGCCAGGTGAAACCCCGTTTCCCCTTCTGCATTTTTTTCTTCTTTTGGTTTGAAACTTGGACGTGATGGTTGGCGTTCCAGCAATCCTTTTGGACTACGAAGTCACCTTGATGATGAAGACCAAAACTGAAAATGATGGAGTAGAATGAAGAGCCACCAACCCTGTGTGTCACCTTGTCTTTTAGGTGAGAAAGAAAGAAGTTTTCATGTTGTTAAAATTATTGTTATTTGGGGGGTTTTATAATATTCAGCCAAACCTAATCTTAACAAATACGGGGAGTCATGGTCTCTCTGACTTAAAAACCATGTCTGATGACTCCAATATCTGGGTATGCTTTGGATCTGCTTATGTATATGTTTTTCTGTTGGTTTTCATCACTTGATCTTGCCTCTTGGTATCCCTGGCAATCTTGGATTGAAAACCAAATATTGTAGAGAACCATACTGTTTTAAAAAGCAGCTTCTAGCCACATGTAGCTATCTGAATGAAAGTTAAATTAAATTATGAATTCAATTCTTCAGCTACATGATCACATTCCAAGTGCTCAGTAACCACATATGGCTAGTGTTGGGCAGTGCAGGTTATAGAACATTTCCATCTTTGCAGGAAATAGACATTGCTGGTATAGAGATTACTGGATGCTCTAGAGGATATTATTTTCCTCCAGAGACGAAACTCTCATTTCTGACCAGCAGTTAGGCTAGGGACTCCTTTGTTTGATAGACCCTCCACTCCAACTTTGGTCTCTCTGGCCCCACGAGATTGTTGAATGGCCTGCTCAGCTTCTCAAACTCCAGACTGCTGCTTATGAAAGGGCAAATGCCTCAAGAAGGCCTTATGTCAGCTTACCGCCGTGTACTTCCCTTCTCTCCAGAATCTTGGCCCTTCACGTTTTTGGTCTTGGTAGCTATTCAGTGACTTCAAATGGATTTTTAAAATATAGATACATTGTATCTAATTTTCAAGTTATTATTGGCAGGAAGTTGGTCTGAAACAAGCTAGTCTGCATAGCTGGAAGCAGAATTCACCTCCGTTTTAGGCTTATGGCTCTGGGGGCAGTGCAGAGAAAGTCCGTTAGGATATTCTAGGGAAAAGGCAATGAGGACTTGAGCTAAGCACAAGCAGGGAGGGAGGGGAAGTTTGAGAAATCTGGGCAATTGAGGAAAGTAGAATTAGCTGGAATCAGTCTCAGATTAGAAGTGGGCATGAGAGAGAGGAAGAAGAATTCAAGGATGGCTTTCAGGTCATGACCCTCAGATGTCTTGGGCAACAGGGTGGATGCATCCTTCTAAGGTGATCTCAAGGAGTGGGACCTGGGGAGAATTCTTTCTGGTGGCTTTGGAGGCAGCCACATCAGGTGTGCTGTGTACAATGCCCTGTGCCACAGGGAGATCAGCTCGGTGCTTTGCGACCACCTAGAGGGGTGGGATAGGGAGGGTGGGAGGGAGACACAAGAGGGAGGAGATATGGGGACATAGGTAAATGTATAGCTGATTCACTTTGTGATACAGCAGAAACTAACACACCATTGTAAAGCAATTATACTCCAATAAAGTTGTTAGAGGAAAAAAGAAAAAAAAGTGCCGTGTGCCAGTGGTACTGGAGGTGCCATCTGTTACGTCTGGTGGTTAGTGGCAGGGCAGGAGTAACTTCTCCAGGCTAGTTCAGTAGCATAATTTTAGTCTGATTCTGGCTGCTTTGCTCCTTCCTCTTCCCCTTTTTCTCCTCTTCCTCCTCTCTTCCTCCTTCCTCTTCCCCTCCTTCTTCCTTCTCCTTCTCCATACTCCTTTATTTCTTGCTTCTCTAGGCTTTGGGGCAATGCTGATACCCTTAGAATGAACTTCTTTTCTGTTTCTGGAGTCCATTTCTATGCCTTGCAACCCAGAACTCTGGGATAAAGATGTGTACACTCATAATATCCAATTTGTGTATGACAAAGGATTTTCTCCCCATGGATTAAATTTCTTAATATAACTTATAAGCACACTTGTGCTGTTTTTCATAGATTCTCAAAAGTGATGGGGAAAGGCCAGAATGTAGAGATGAAGGGTAGAACAGAATGGCTTTTTCAAGCAATGGGAGTATAATAAATATCTATTGCTCAGTTGAAACCATAGAGTGGCTACTATTTCCCAGACATTGTGTAGCCTGAGAAAGATAGCTGATGAGTTTTTATTTAGTCTATCCCCTTCATCAATCAAGGTGAGGTGCTCCCTTCTGGGGATGCCGAGCTAATTCCAGGGATTTGGGATATATGACTTCCTCCTAGCATGCTGCCCTGCTGGTCACGCAGAGACCAGCCCAGCATCGACCCTTCAGCTGGGGAGCATCAGGGTCTCTGCTGGGCCTGGGCAGGACTGGGCTGTCCTGAGTGCCAGTTCTCTGCTTCCTGCAGGGCCTGGAGGCTGCCTGGGGAGCAAACCATTCAGTCTCCCTGGGGCCGGTGGTCTAAACTGGGAGCCCAGGGTCTAGAGGCCAGATCTAGGGTGATTTGTGCCAGTCTCAGCCTATCCATAGTGATGCTATCAGCTAGAAATGCTGGGGGGCACACTCACCTGGGCCTGGGTTCTGCTTTTGGAACCAGTGCTGTGGCTGGACTGACCCTTGTGGTTCTTATTATGATTGCAAGATGCCATCAGACATAACCACCAGGAAACTTTGAAGCAGACAAGGTTTATTACTCACAGGCCTGGAGGGTACATGGCATGCCGTGGGCCACACAGTGCGGTCGCAGGGGTAGGAGGGGATGGGATGGGGAGAAAGGGACAGAGAGATAGAGAGAACATGCTGGCCCAGGGTTCTTCTTCCACTGGGGCGGAGGTGAGGGGCCTAGGGTTTCATGAGGTTACTCTTTATTGGTGAATTTAAAACATAAGAGCAGGAATTAAAGCACAGGGAGGAAAGAAAAAAAATGTGGTGCAATGGTCAGTTACCTAAATCAACCAAAGATTTTTATTTTTATTTTTTAAATAATTAATTTATTTTTGGCTGGGATCTTCGTTGCTGCGTGGGCTTTCTCTAGTTGCAGCGAGCGGGGGCTACTCTTCGTTGTGATGCATGGACTTCTCATTGCAGTGGCTTCTCTTGTTGCGGAGCATGGGCTCTAGGCGCACAGGCTTCAGTAGTTGTGGCACACGGGCTCAGTAGTTGTGGCTCACAGGCTTAGTTGCTCCATGGCATGTGGGATCTTCCCAGACCAGGGATCAAACCCATGTCCCCTGTATTGGCAAGCAGATTCTTATCCACTGTACCACCAGGGAAGTCCCAGCCAAAGATTTTTAAACAGAGGAACTCCAAGGGAGGAGGCCTGGCTCTTAATGCAGTGAGGGTGACATCTCTGCTGCGGATGCCTTGGCAATCAAAGCTTAAGTCAGGCACTTGCCTTAGAAAAAAGAAAACCATCTGTCAGGGCTCACACCGCACAGGGCATCACTAAGTCAGCGTGACCCTCGGAGCCAACAGACCACAGGGGAGTTGGGGAGGATGCCTGACACCGGGCTTCTGCTGCTCCGAGCTGAGCACAAGTCAAATCCTGTGGCACCCTGCTGGCCACGTTCAGGCATTTGGGCTTTACTCTGGGAGCACTGAAGGTCAGTAAGTTTAACGATATAATTTGCACTTTCAAGAACTGACTCCAACTGGAAATAGATGGGAGGGAATAGACTGTATGTTATGAAATCAGTTAGGATCTGCTGGCTAGTTTCCACGTGAGAGAGGATGCAGGTTCGCACAGGAGAGAGTGGAAGGGGCGCAGGGGAGTGCGGGGAGCTGACGGACATTTCAGAGGCAGAAGTGACGGAATGTGGGCAAGATCTAGGGTGAGTGTTAGATGTTCCTCCTTAAGGCAGGCCCCCAAGAAGAACCACAAGAAATGGAGGGAAAATGATGAGTGCTGTTTGGACACGGTGGTTTGAGGTGTCTGTGGGACCTTCAAGGCAGTGGGAGAGATTTGGATTTTGGAGTCCTTGGTCAGAGCTGGCCTCTGTCTGGGTCACCCCTCCCCCAGACTCCCTGGTGAAGGCCTGGGTGTCTACATGTGGGCCACCCCCTGAGGTTGGACTTACTCGCCACCTTCTGCTAGGACCTCCCCAGATGACCTACCATGCCCTGTGGGCTGGCCGTGTCTGTGGGCCCCAGTCCTCACAATCCATCTCAGCCTGCCTTTCAGGAGCTGGAGTTCTGCCAAGCACCAGCCCAGGCAGCTCAGTCCTCTAGCTTGGAGAGGGCAAGGGCTCACAGTCTCATGGGACTTCTACCTTCTCAGAGCTAACCGTGTGGGCAAACTCACAGCCCTCGTGAGAAACACCCAGGACAGGTACAAAAGCATATGCAAGGGAGGACCAATTGTCAGAGGAAGTATGAATGTGCTGGAAGACTCTTGAGGAAAGTTACATCAACTTAGGCTGCAGTGCAGTCTTTTAATTACATAAAAGAACTAGGGGTTTCCCTGGTGGCGCAGTGGTTGAGAATCTGCCTGCCAATGCAGAGGACATGGGTTCGAGCCCTGGTCTGGGAAGATCCCACATGCTGAGGAGCAATTAGGCTCATGAGCCACAACTACTGAACCTGTGCGTCTGGAGCTTGTGCTCCGGAACAAGAGAGGTCACGGTAGTGAGAGGCCCGCGCACTGCGATGAAGAGTGGCTCCCGCTCGCCGCAACTAGAGAAAGCCCTCGCACAGAAACGAAGACCCCACACAGCCAAAAATAAATAAATAAATATTAAAAAAAAGAAGAAGAAGAACTAGAAAGAGCCTCGGCTTTGTCAACAACAGCAGACCTGAGTCCAGTCTCTCGCTCCCTGAATCACCTTGGGTGGGTCACTCTCTCCTCGGCAGCCTCCTCATCTGTAAAATGAAGGAAGTGGAACCAGTTGTTAGGGGTTGTTAGTTCTGTAATCTATGAACTGACCTCACCCAACTGCTTGCAGTCTGCATATTAGGGTTCCCTAAGACACAAAGAACTCAAAGACTTGAAGACCTTAAAGTCTTGCCAAACCAACACCCACTGGAGTCAGGGGAAGCTTCAGGGAAGAAGAGTTGGGAGTAGCAGAGGGGGAGAGAAGCTTTGCAGGTGCCGGAGGAAAGGTACAGAAGGGAAACACTCACGGTATGTATCGGTATGTGCAGTGAGGGACTGGCTTTAGGAGGGCCAGGCAGGCCCCTTATCCTCCCATCATGCACGGGAATCGTTGTCATGTGTAGCCTCTCAGAAGGCAGGAGGGGGATCTGTACAGTTGAATGACCAAGTCCCCTCATCTCTCAGCTGGAGAAACAGAGGAAAATGGTGCTGGCCCAGGGCCTGGTGGAAGGTCTTCAGACTCTGAGTCTGGGACTTGCTCTATCTCCCGGGTTTATCTGTGAGTCTTTAGAGAATTGACACACCTGTCTTCCTTATCTCCCAGGTGCCTCGTGCAGGCTTCTGAACCCAGACGTGTTTCGTGAGTGCTCAGCAGGAACAAACAAGCAGCCAAAGAACTTTGAAGGATTCTGTTCGGCGTGCTGAGCAATGGCAGCCACTTGGGGGGAGACTTGGGGAATTTTCCAGAGCTTTGGAAACCTGGCACGGCTCGTGGTGGACCTACAGGAATAAATCTCTTGCCTCTGTGAAATGAATTAACTCTCCCCAGGCACCAAGTGGTGAGAGAAAGAAGTCATTCACTAAATGGCCCCTTCCTGCCACGCAAGAACACATGTGCTTCACGTGGGCACCGAAATCACTTCTTGCAGGAACATTTATGAAGAGAATCATTTCAGCAGGGCTGCTGGAGTCGTGACGAGAGCCAGCCCTGTGATGCCACAGCCAGCCAGCCTTAGAGAGAGGTAGCTCCCCCTTTCTTTTTATCAGAGGGACCTCAGGCCAGGGTGGAGAGAGACTATGCTTGTGACAATTAAATATTGTCTTCTCCCACCCAGCCATTCTCAAGGCTGAGGCCCAGAGAAGAGAGGGATGGAGCTGGGACAAAAGGACCCCTGACTCCGGTGCAGGCTCTGCCCTCGACTGACCTCTCAGGGGCCTGGCACGTCCTCCCTCCGGGTCACTGGGTTAGTCACTGGACCACCCCCCCCATGCCCCTTTATTGCCCCTCATTTTTTTTCTCTCAGTACTTTTTTTATTTGTTTGTTTTTGTTTCTTTATTGAAGTATAGTTGTTTTACAGTGTTGTGTTAGTTTCTGCTGTAGAGCAAAGTGATTCGGTTTTATACATAAACATATATATGTATGTATGTATGTATATATTCTTTTCCACATTCTTTTCCCTTGTAGGTAATTACAATATATTGAGTATAGTTCTCTGTGCTATATAGTAGGTCCTCATTTTTATCTATTTTATATACAGTACTCTGTATATGTGAATCCCAAACTCCTAATTTGTTCCTCCCCCACCCCCTTTCCCCTTTGGTAACCATAAGTTTGTTTTCTGTGTCTGTGTGTCTATTTCTGCCTTGTAAATGAGTTCCATTATATCATTTTTTAAGATTCCACATGAAGTGATAGCATATGATATTTGTCTTTATTGCCCCTCACATTTCTTTTCTTTTTTTTATTTTTTAAAATAAATTTATTTGTTTGTTTATTTAGTTTTGACTGCATTGGGTCTTCATTGCTGTGCGCAGGCTTTCTCCAGTTGCGACGAGTGGGGGCCACTCTTCACTGCAGTGCCCAGGCCTTCCACTGCTGTGTCCTCTCCCGTTCCAGAGCACGGGCTTTAGGCGCTCAGGCTCAGCAGTTGTGGCTCGTGGGTTCTAGAGAGTTGGCTCAACAGTTGTGGCGCACAGGCCCAGTTGCTCCGTGACATGTGGAGTCTTCCCCCACCAGGGCTCGAACCCGTGACCCCTGCATTGGCAGGCGGACTCCCAACCACTGTGCCACCAGGGAAATCCTACTGCCCCTCACTTTTCATTGCAGGTGCTTTTCCTGTGCCCACAGGGCCCCAGCAGGGAACCTGGGAACATAAGGAACCCTCCCTGCCCCTCACAGGTGAATCAGGTCTGCTCTTCTTTGTTTCCAAGCCACCAGAGCTCATCTTTTGTTGAAAAGACTTAGAACTTATCATTCTTTGGGAATGAGAATTTTGAACAAAGAACCAGGAACATGAGGCAGTAGAAAAGAGGCTGGTGTGTATCCTGAATGGGACCATTTTGCTCAGGCTACCTCATTTTGTATCTATAGTATATATGTTACAATAGCCCTGTTGAGGTGGGCATTGAAAATATCAATTTACAGATGAGGAATATGAGACTTATAAACATTTTTTAAATTGCCCGTGTTCGCCGTCTACCAAGTAAGACCTCATATCAGGAAATCCTAGAACCTCATAGTTGAAACTCTCCTTAAAGTCAGTCCACCTGGTCAATTGCTCCCCATCCTCTCAGTGTTTAATTTATGTTTCCATTTCAATCTTTTGGTTGGTTTTCTCCTATCAGCAATAATTATGCTTTGCTCAAACCTCTTGGGCTACAAATCACCACCCTAGGGAAGCTGAGTTCTGACTATCTCAAGACTCCTGCTTCTCCCCCAGCAGAAGCCTCTTCAGGTTTTATATGTAGAAGCACACTTGCTGACATCACATTCACTAACAAAAGACTTATCTGTAATACAGCTGATATTTTGGTCTCCAATGGCCTTATTCCCTTGTCTTATTCTGTATTGGTTCAGAGCTCAGGTGGAGAAGATGAGTGGTATTTTTTGGATGCTCAACCTGAGCTGGGTCAATAAGATTCTACCTCCTGGGATTCTGAGTCTTGAGACACATAGGGACCAAATTTGGTTGGAATAGGGTTATCCATAGATGGTGAACTTAGCCACCAAGCTGACTAGACCTACCATGGTTCCATCCTTCCAAGCCTGGGCACTCAGCTCTTTGTTTCTGAGAGGTACTACAATCGTGCCAGCCTTTTGGTTGGATCTCGAAGAATAGATGAGATTTTTAGGCAGTGATGGAAAGAAAGCGGGGCTGGGGTAGAGGTTTTATGTAGAGCAGATGAGCAAAGGCAAGGGGTAGGAAAGCACAAGGAATGTTTAGAGAAGAGTCCAGTATAATTGGCTGAAACATACTGCATACGTAAGTGAGTAGGAGACGTGGTAGGCTAGGGCTGGCTCTTGATGGATGTTGAAAGCAGGAGGGGAATTTTGACTTTATAATGCAGGAATTCAAAGACACTGAACAATGTGAAATGCAGGGGTGACATGTGTAGGGTAGACTGAGGCCAGACCAGACACTACAGAAAGAACCAGAATTCCAGTCCCAGCTGTGCCACCTTCTCAGCCTGTCTCCCCCACTCCAGTCCCGCTCTCATAAGGCAATCAATACTGACAGCCAATGTGTATCTTTCACACTTTTCCTTCTGCTCACACAAATACAAGCAATCAGAGCACCCATCCCTCCCTTCAGAAAAGCAAACATGTTATCATATACATTACTCTATAGCTTGCTTTGTTCACTTAAATTCCACATTTTCCAAGTCATTGCACACATATCTAACTCAGTTTTGCTTTTATCAGTTGCATTTTAATCCATGTATAGATTTCTCATAATCAAGTCAACCAATTGCCTACTGATGGAGGTTGAGATTGTTTCAAGCTTTTGTTAACACAAAAGATAGTATAAATTTACTCTCTTTTTTAAAAAAAAAGATTTATTTAATATTTATTTTTGGCTGCATTGGGTCTTTGTTGCTGCGTGCAGGCTTTCTCTAGTTGTGGCGAGAGGAGGCTACTCTTCGTTGCACTGCACTTGTTTCTCATTACAGTGGCTTCTCTTGCGGAGGCACGTGGGCTTCAGTAGTTATGGCTCATGGGCTCAGTAGTTGTGGCTCGTGAGCTCTAGAGTGCAGGCTCAGTAGTTGTGGTGCACGGGCTTAGTTGCTCCAAGGCACGTGGGACCTTCCCAGACCAGGGCTCGAACCCGTGTCCCCTGCATTGACAGGCGGATTCTTAACCACTGCGCCACTAGGGAAGTCCCTGTAAATTTACTCTTATGTACTTATTTTTATAACTTTTTTAAAGAAAACATGCTCAAAAGTTGCACTCCTGTGTTTAAAAGCAAGTCCATGTAAAATTTCAATAAGTATTTCCAGATTCTTTTTTTCCAAATGTTGTAGCAATTAATTTGTACTACTATGTGCACTCATTTGACAGCAAAAATTAAGAACTTGATGATACCAAGTGTGGGTGAATATGTCCATTAACTCTTTTACTTTCCTGGTAGAAGTAGAAATTGGTGCAATGTTTTAACAAGTAGTTTACCGTTACCTTTAGCACCATCTTGCACATCATATACCCTGTAACCCAAACAGTCTCACTACTAGGTGTATACAGACGTGTATATACATACACTTTCACACCTATACCAAGAAACTCATACAACAATTATGATACGATAACCAGAAACAACAAATGCCCTTTGGTAGGATATTGGATATATAAACTGTGGCATTGCTATACAATGGCAGTAAAAATGAATGAACTATTACTACATGCTATAATATAGTATATACATATTATATACTATATATACATGTGTAAAATACTGAGTGAAAAATTAAGACCCAGAAGAATATTGTTTACTGTTGTTAGAAACAACTATACATTGAATAAAAATAAACAAAATTGTATATATAATAAAACATTTTAATCAAGAAAATAATAGACAAATGGTTGCCTTAGGTGGGGGGAGGGAAAGGGAGTGGATGGAGAAGAAATACATAGGCAGATATATGTTACTGTCGATGCTCTAATTCTTTGACGTAGTTCATCAGTGTTAACTATATCATAAATAGATGATAATTAATTAACTAACTGACCAATTAAAAAGGGGCCATTCATGAGAGTGTGTCAGGAACCAAGGCTCTAAAAAGAAAAAGGAGACAGAGAAAAACGAAACCAACATCGAGGAATAAGAGATGCAACTTCAGTCCTAGGGGCCAGGTTTCTGTCCGATGAGAACTCGGTTTCTCAGCCTCCCGGGCTTGGATCAGGGCATTTGCGGGGGACATTGACACATTCAGTACAGAGTCCCCGCAAGAAACCTGAGTTGCTTTGCAAAAACAAACTCCATGGATTCCTCCCTTTCATGCAGTGATGTTGTCAGGGTCTGTCATCCTGAAGGTCTGGGGATGACCGGTTTCTTCCTATCTCATGTGTTTCACCCTTTGGAGAAAAATGTTGTCTGGACATTTTTATCTTGCATTGTATTGATACACCCTTTGGTTGAGGTGGTTCAGCACCAAGCAGTCACACACTTTTGTTTGGGATACAGCATGAGACTGCCTAGAGCAAGGTGAACCGCCCCGGAGAGAAGCCCTGTTCTCTTGCCATACAAAAGGCATATTCACCTCCACATCACCTCTCTGCTGTCCCAGCCAGCTGGCAACACCTCCAGGCCCAGGAAGGGCATGGATGAGAGGGCAGAGCAGACTGGAATGGGGAAGGCTGCCATCCGGATGTGTTATCAGGGACCTCTCCCAGGTGGGGCCATCTTGGCCTCCTGAAGTTTTCCTGCACTAAAATAATCAGCTTCCCTCCTGAGCTAGCTTGGTTGCCAACCCTCTTCAATAAGAAAGGGACGAGGTTGCTACTTGTGGTCAGGTCCAGGCTAGGTGGGTCAGGATGGGAGCACAAATTTTCCATCCGTCTCTGTATCCTGGGGCTTGGAACGGAGTTGTCTGGGGAGCAGCTATAATTGTGTAATGACAGATGAAACGCTCACTCTCTCCAGCAGGATGAGAAGATGGTGAGCTGTTATTATTTTTGATTTACAAAAAGAGCAGGTCATAAAGCCCCAGGGCCACTTAGCTAATAGACACATAATTCACCAGGAGCTCTCAAAAGCACCATGTTATGGGCATGAGAGCCAGCTCTCTGCTCTCCTCCTAGCTTTGGTCTGGCTCAACAGTTGGAACCAAAACAAGCACAGTCTGGACTGCCCCAAAAAGTCCAGACGTTTACAGGCCTGTGTTGCACCCCTGGGCCCTCAGAACTTCTAGCACCAGTGAGTCTGAATTTGTCAACTCAAGAAGATGGAACTCTGTTGCTGGTGATTTCCCTGACCTGTAGTCATGGCAGGGACTGCAAATATAGGGACCAATCCTTCCCACCCCGATTCTTCTCCCTCTCAATAAATAAGACCCAGCTACATGGGTTTACTTGGTCTCTAAATAATCCTTAAAATTTGGCAAAAAACTCTGTCCACAATGGCCAGATTCTCCTTCCCAACTTCCCATCTTGAAATCCTGCTCCTTCTTCAAGCCCCAGGTCAAATGCTGCCTCCTGGTTGGAATTGTCTTCTTTCTCCTGGTTGGAATTAAATTCTTCTTCTGCACTTGCCCGTCTCGTGGCGTCTAAACTGTATACTGTGTCTAGTGAAGTTTCACATTTTCTGTTTGCTGGTAAGTCCCCTGCAGGCAGGGAGTGAGGTGCTGAGAGGTGAGACAGGGGAAGAACTGAGCAGAGTGAGAACACGGCAGGTGCTAACGGA
Source organism: Phocoena sinus (assembly GCF_008692025.1). Classification (NCBI taxonomy): domain Eukaryota; kingdom Metazoa; phylum Chordata; class Mammalia; order Artiodactyla; family Phocoenidae; genus Phocoena; species Phocoena sinus. The sequence goes on along the minus strand of NC_045766.1, from coordinate 70,802,947 downwards.
CGGTATAGCTCCTCTTTCTCTGCACAGCACCTTGGAACAAAGCAGACCTTCAGGGTTTAGCTGAATGTACATAGTTCTGAGAGGACAGAATGGCAAACAAGCCAAAGTAATGAGAACTAGGATAAAAGTTTTGGGGCACTTCTGAATTATGTGTTTTGCATGGGAAAAGATAGCGAATAAGTCCAATTTTGTTACAATACAATTTGAAAGGGGCTGTTGCAGATTTAATTGCACCAAGTACGGGAAATGAATCAGATGGTGTGATCTGAGTTTCTCGGTTTTGAATATTTGAGATGGTTTTGCCTGTGGTCCTCATCCAGCCTGTGTGGTGTCCGACCTACATGTACTGTCATGAGGATGAAAGAAGGTAGCCGCATCTCTAATGGTTGCAACGTATCCCACAACTGTGGTTTTCCTATCTGGCTTAAAGTGAGTGAGGGAATCATCATTTAGACTTGAAATATTTTGTTGTACTGAATTTTAATTGTCATATTTGTAATAAAGAGATGTGGCCTCCAAATCTAGCTGAGCCATTAGAAGATTTTACTGCAAAGGACAATCTGTTGCAGTTAATTTGATTTAGTCCTTCAAATAGTCTCGATCTTATTGTTTATCTTCAGATGGAACAATGTAAGGGGAAATAAGCTTGGACCAGCTGGGGGAAGATTAATAATAGATGCTGCCAACCCCACTACCAGCCCCCCATCAGCACACTGTCTCTCCACCATACACGAACCCAGCAACAATAAGTAATGTTTTCTTTGTTTTAAGGTAAGGAAACTGAAGCCCCCAAAGGATAAGTGATTTCAGCTCAAGGCTGAAGCTGGGATTCAATATGAGGCCATCAGCCTTTGACGATTGTCTCATTCCCACAACCGCCCAGCCCAGACCTCCTCCTTCCACGAAGCCAGGCTGAATTTTGCGGGGAAGCGCGCGACAGTGGGGTGTGGGCACCACTTGCATTAAATGCATCTGGAGATTTTTCTGGAGAGTTTATGGAGGGCTGGGGCTCCTCTTATTTGAAACTCTTCTGATCTTTTGATATCACGAAAAGAGTTCCCTCTACCCACCCCACCCCCAAGTTCAGGACTAAAAGGCAAATCAGGACAACACCCCGTATAGTTTGAGCCCTGGTTTCTTTCCGAGACTAGGCATTGCTCTGAGACGTAGGGGAAAGCACACACAGGCTGTGGACACAAAGCTGTTCACCTTGAGCGAGTTACTTAGTGTCTCTGAGCTTCAGTTTCCTTAAAATGAGGCTAATAGGGCTTCGCTGGTGGCGCAGTGGTTGAGAGTCCGCCTGCCGATGCAGGGGACACGGGTTCGTGCCCCGGTCCGGGAGGATCCCACATGCTGCGGAGCGGCTGGGCCCGTGAGTCATGGCCGCTGAGCCTGCGCGTCCGGAGCCTGTGCTCCGCAACGGGAGAGGCCACAACAGTGAGAGGCCCGCGTACCGCAAAAAAAAAAAAAAAAAAAGGGTAATAAAATCCCCTTGGGGGAGGGGATATATGATAAAATGATTTGTTGAGTGCTAGTGCCTAGAATAATACATGGAACATACTGAGCACTCCCTAAATGAGGATATTAATTAATTGAGTATATAAGCATGACTATAGTCCCCTCCGAGGGTTGGTGTAAATATTGAGAAACACGATGAAAGCCAAAGGGCTCTGTCAATGCAACACCCTGGACACACATACGGGATGATTACAGGTGATCTCACGGATATGGACGCCGAGCCCCTGAGCAGGCAAGTGATTTGTCCCGGTTTCCTTTTGTTCAGTGAGGAGTGGATGTGTTGCCCCTCCCCGGTACCATGCAGCCCGCTCCTCAGTGCCCTGCAGGGGCAGGAAGTGCTGGATGGCAGGGAGGTGGGGAGGCTGTCCTGAGCCCAGCACCTCCGAGGACAGAGGAGATGAGAAAAGGAAAGCCCACCCTCAGGCAGTGACATTCTCCAAACTTTCACTTGAGTGGTAGATGCCAAGCACTTTCCTTACTTTAAAGGACTGAAAAAGCAAGAGGCTCTAGCTTATTTAAATAACCTAAATCTTGTATCAGGAGAGACAAAAAAAGTAGTTAAAACTCAGCTAACATTTGTCAGTTCCGGGAGCAGCCCCAGTGTTCACTCGGGCGACTTGGAAGGCGGCTGTGCCGTGGGAGCGGGTGATTGATGAGTGTAATATGCTCCAGCAGCTCCAGGCTGAGGCTTTATCGCATTAGCTCTCACGCCCTGAATCGTGACGCATTGATTCAATCCACTGCACGTGACAGATGGCCTGCTCAGACATGAGGGAACCTCTCTCCAGACACATCTGAGGGCCAGGGAGGAGATCATGAGGAAGGACTCAGGGTGGTGGGAAGAGGACAGGGGTCGTGGGCTAGACGGCTGCCACCTATGCTGACCCAGTGTACCTGGGGCTGGAAGACCACAAGGCAAATGGACTTTTCTTTAAAAACAGAGCATCCCTACATGAAAACAGTGAAGTGATTATTGTGATAATGATGTAAGATTATAGATATTTTTACTATATTTTTCAGATAATGCTCATATTGTTTCTATAATTTAAAAAATGAAAAGCATGAAAATGGATCATTCGTTTTAGGATATAATCTCCCAATGGATGAAAACCTCTCTGAACTCTGCAATGGTGATATTGGTGGAGAGAAGTCAGCCTTTGGATGGTTAAGAGGACTCTTGGCAATTGTGAACATGCCCATAATCTTCAGAGATATAAGATGTTTTAAATTTCATAAAATAAATGTTAAGCCAGAACCATTTTTTTAAAAAATAGAGCATCCCTTCACTTGGTTGGCCCCATTTGTTCCGTTTAAGATGCAATGAGTGAGGCAGTGAGTGTATAAATAGCACCATAAATTCCTGGAACCTGCTCATTTTTGTTTAAAATGTGTCTTCTTTCATGCTTCTGGCTTGTTTTTCTTTGGGATTTTGAAGTTACTAAAATCTGCTCATTTATTATTTTCAAAACGTTTGGCTCACTCAGACAAAGGGAGCTTGGACTAGTAGAGAGAACATTTGATTAGGAACTCAGAGACCAAACCAGCTCTGTGATCTTGGGCAATTTCACTCTTTCAACAAAAATTTAGGGTCCTCATTATATGCAGGGGATCCTGCCAGATGCTATGGAAAATGCCAAGATGTATGGAACGGTCTCTGCCCTAAGTTGCCTACAACCCCCTCGTATGTCTCCCTTTCTTTATGTGAAAATTAAGAATCACAGGATATGTCCAATTTCCCCCATCAGGTTGTGATCAGGACCAAGCATGAAAGCAACTGAGCTCAGTGCCGGGCTCACAGAAGGTGTTCAGCACATCAGGCAATGACATTGAAAGTGACTTCGCTTTTCTCCTATCCTTACGTATGGAATGTCTCATTAACCAAAGTGTCATCAAGATGTGACTGTTAACTTTCCATTAAAAAAAAAAAAGACATTAATTATAACGCTGTTTGCTTACTCAAGGGTATGGACTTTAAGAACCAATCTTTATGTCTGAGGAAGTTGGCAACGAGGGCAGAAATGGGCAGGTTGCTCCCACATTCTGCAGGTGCAGAGGCCTGCCTGCCAGTATTACTCTCCTTTCATGCCATTGAAAACATACAATGCCCAAAAAGTGACGAAGAAATGTAGTCTTAAATTATCCTAAGAAAAAACATCTAGGTCAGAGAAAGACCCCTGAGAAAAATCACTACTCCCTGCCAGCCTCTTTTCATCATCTGGGAAGGAAGGGAGAGGTCCGAGGAGACCGCTCGGTGACTATAGCGGGTGGGTCGTGGTTCTCTGAGTTTCCCCCATGACTCATCAGTGTGGAGGAGCAGATGGCAAGTCCTCAGAGCCCAGGATCAAGGCACTGAGGAGTCTGAGGCACAGCCAGAAAGCTGGGCCCACACTCGGGGATCAGGGTGAAAATGGCTCACAGAAATGGTTTCTTGGCGAGTATTGATTGCCCACTGTGTGTGAGTGAGAATCTCAGCAGCATCCTCTGATAAAGAAGGGGAACGCCCTGGATTCGAGGCTTGTTTGGCACCACATTAAAGGGCAAAGCCCAGGAAATGGCTACTTCCCCTATAAATGGCTGTTACTCTTTCATGTGCTAGGTCCCTCGGCATACTTCTGCTTGACCCCTCCTGCTCAAACACCACAGGTCAGTTCAGGGGGAGGCTGAGGGCCACCCAGGCACAGCCACCAAGGAGGGAAGCATCAGTCTGTCCTCAAAGGATGGACAGCCCGAGTGGGGGGCAGGGGTCAGTGCTGTAAGAAGCCAGGAGAAGGAAGCTGTGTTTGCTGATATCTGGACACTTCTCTGCCTCTTCAGCTTCACAGAGTCCTGAAGACCCCTGCACAGTCAGCAGAGGGTGGAGACTGAGCAATGAGTTGTTGATAACATAGGGCCAGGGGTAAGTTGGGGCAGTGTCCGTATCAGACACAAACCGTTGCTGGGCTTACACTCAGGATTGCAGGAACAATGGCTTCAGAACCTACATCTTCTTCTTTCCAAGCTTCTGCTTTCACCAAAGTGATGATGTATCCTGGGATGCAGCCTGCCTGGGCCAGCAGCACCTATGACCGTGGGGATGCTTTAATGATGGTCCCCATGGGAAAGTGGAGGGACTAATTGCACTAAGGGGACAGGGTGGGAGGGAGGGTCTACTTGTGCAGTGTCCTTCACACCCAGAGCAGTGGGAGGTATGGCTGTGTCATGAGTAGAATGACAGCAAAATTTATCATCCAAACTGGTACACCTTTGAAAGGGAAAGGCACATTTTTTTTTTTTTTTTTTTTGCGGTACGTGGGCCTCTCACTGTTGTGGCCTCTCCCGTTGCGGAGCACAGGCTCCGGACGTGCAGGTTCAGCGGCCATGGCTCACGGGCCCAGCCGCTCCGCGGCATGTGGGATCTTCCCGGACCGGGGCACGAACCCGTGTCCCCTGCATCGGCAGGCGGACTCTCAACCACTGCGCCACCAGGGAAGCCCGAGAAAGGCACATTACTAATAATTATTCCAGGATCACAGGTATGAACTGAGCCATAGTGGATGCTGTGGGATGCCACACAAATTCCTCCCATCCAGACCAAGACACTCATCTCCCCAGTGCTGATGACTCCAGCATTGCCCTCAGCTGAGAGGGTATGCCACCTTCTCAAGGATACCACCCACTGAAGGCTGGTTGACGTAGGGACACAAAGGTCTGGCCCTTTTGCCTTAATTTGGAACAAATCTGAATGGCCCCTGCAGCCCCAGAGCTCATCATGGGATTGGCTGAGGCCTTTGTTGTGATGGTGTCGCCCTTCAGTTTCTCCCTCTGCCCAGTCAGCTTCCTTCATCCCTCATAGTGTTTTTGTTGTGAGAACTCTCCATTAACCTACTCATAACTCTCCATCTCAGAGTGTGTTTCCTGGAGAACCCAGCCTAAGACAAGTTGCCTGAGGAAGTTGGCTGTGAAATGAGAATGTGGGGCTGGATCACCGGCCTGGTGGCTGGTATGTGGAGTCTGGGGAGTCCCGGACATGCTGTGACAGTTCAGTTGCTAAGACTTTCACTGGTCGTGAAATGAGATGCAGGGCTGGTGGTAGGGATGCACTAGCAGGTATGATACCTCCGGTGTTTAAGGGGCTGAGGAAGTCATAACTATGAGGACTAGGGAGTCAAAGGGCTGTCCCAAAGGGTCGTGCATGTGCTAGAGAAAGACAAGGAAAGACTGAGAATGACTAATTACCAACTTAAGGCAAAGTATGAAAGTTAGAGGGCCTCCTTGGCAGCATGTAAAGAATTTTCATCTCCTGCATCTGGAGGGCAGAAAGAGCTTAGGATCAGGCTCGGGGCTTAATCTTGAGCATAGCCGAGCTCCAGAGAAGGTGAAATTCTTGACCTCAACAATGCTATACAATGTCCCAGTTGTCATGGCTGGGAATGAATGAGACCTTGACCCAGGACAGAGACATCTGGGCCAACACACCTGAGAATCACGAGCTTGAACTTTCTGCACCTGCAGAAGTGACCACTCCTCCCTACTACAGGCCACTGCCCTCCCTTGCTTAAAGAGCTTCTGCTTTGCAAGATAACAAGTCCCTGTTCCTCCTTCCCACCCCCGGATCTGGTCCTACTTCCTCTCCAGGTCACCAGATTAATAACGAGGGTCAACTCACACCAAAAAAACAAACCTTGGGGGAAAGTGCAGGGCCTACTGAGGGGAGAATAGGACTGTATGACAAAGGAAGCACACAGCCTCGCCAACATGTCCCAACAGAAGCCTAGAGAACGTGCCGTGGGACCGGATTACAAGGCTGCCAGGACAACAGGGACAGAAGTAAAGCTGGTGAAGGAAGAATTTATTGCCGTGGGAGCGCTCTGCAGTGATGCCGGACTTAACACACTGGCAAGGGCCCCAGGAGATGGTGCTAATATGTTGTGTGCTCTGTCTTAGAAACCTAGAAAAAAAGTGAAGTGGAAATTCTAAAACTACATGGAGGAAGGGATCCAAGGGCTCAGGGCATGCTAGAGAGGCCATACTATATGAGGCCAGAAAGCCCACTGGTTGACTGTTCTGTGAGAGGGTCTGACAGACCCTCCATTTGCCAAGGCAATAGGAATGATGACGGGCACCAGCATCATTGAGAAGCTCGGTGGTCCTCTCAGGCCAGGGCTGATGGTAGGAGATGCTGGTACAGAAATGGGCTCCCTGGTAGCAATGGGAACAATAGAACCCTGACATAATAGAGACCATCTGACAGCACTTAAGACCATCAGCAGCAAGGGAAATGCAATTTTCTTAATGAGCAACAGGGTCGGAGTGGCAGTCAAGAGGCTTAACCCACAGAGCTATGGAGATATAATTAATTGAACGTGGCTGTTTTGAGGGCAGGATATGGGTGGCAAACAAGGTATTAATCAATCTGCACAATAAAAAGAAATCAAAGATGGATGATCAGGAGGCTGAGGGCAGCTTCCCTAGTAAAAAAAGCCATGATCCTAGCTTGGAGCCCCATTAGACCGAGTGTGGAAAAAGTATTCACGGTTACAGGCCAGAATGCTACTGTGATCAACCTTGAGAATTCAAAAATAAAAGGGCAGCTGATATGGGATTACTGATGGAAGGGATGGAAAGAGGGGGGAAATTCTAGTATCCTTACCAGCCACAGTAAGAAGAGAAGTGACAGAGGTTCAATCATATTCATTAGAATTACCAGTAGAGGACTAACCTAGTGCTGCGGATATATTGGGGCGGGGGAGGGCAGTGGGGTGGCAGAGGAAGTAAGTGAGCAAATCTCCATCTGTCAAGGCAATAAACAATGTCTAAAGTTAATGATTGAAGGATTAATCATATAAGCTGTTTAGTTAGAGGCATGGAGGTAACTACTAAGAAACTAATTAAAAACAATACCCAACTTCCTCCACCCAAATGGGTATAAATGGTTGTCTTTGGGTGGTGGAACCGGGTGGAGAGAGGTGGAGAAGAGGCTTGGCCTTTTGTTTTTCTTTTATAAGCTCATATGTACCCTTATTTTTAACCAGGTGCATGTATCATTTGGGGGCATTTTTAAATAATAGTGAAAAAGAGAAAAATGGAGAATCCTCACATTGTCAAGCTCTGAATGCTCAGTCCTGCAACAAAAAATGATCACATGGAATTTCTTACATGTTAAGTAGTCCTCTGTAAGAGGGAATTAGTTAATAAGGGCTAGAGAGAGAACTATGAAGAATTTGGCTTCAAATTCAAAAAGAAAGGGTGGTTTAGAATTGAAGTATCACTGCCACCAGAATGACTGTGTGTCGCATAAGCGCTTCTGCAAGTCCATTCTCGGGATGTAAAGATCAGGCAGCTGTTGGGCTGGAATTGGCCCTCGAGCGAATGGCCCAGTCCATGGCAGGCTCAAGGTGAATACCTTGGCATCCAGAGAGGACACCGCTTACAAGAAAGTAGACTGGGACCTGTTAAAATTGCAGGATCTCTTTCCTCCGTCTTCAGGAAGTACTTTAGTGATGGAACGGGAGGCACGGACTCAAGTCAGGCAGCCTTGGCTGGGTGGGAATCCTTCTTTCTGCCCCTTGCAGGTTGTGTGACCTCCAGCCAGTTACTTAGCTTCAACGAGCCTCAGTTTTTCCATCTGTAAAACAAGGTTAATAACACCTCCTCCCAGAGTAGCCAGGAGGATAAGAAGAAATGCACCGTGCACAGCATCACGCCTGCTACAATGTGAAGAGTGGGAGGAAAGGTAAAGGGGGCAGGGGTCCCCCATCATCCAGCTTCAGGAGGGCCCACGGGCTGATTTGCAGGCCTCTGGGTTGGAGAACACCACCAAGCCCGTGAGGAAAAGAGGCTCTGAGCGGCTGGGAGAGTGCAGAGGGACTGAAGGGGCAAAGCAAGAAAGAGGCCATCCGACAGTATCTCTATTCACACAGCATCCTGTCAGATACCTGGCTGGGATGCCTCACAACTTCATAAATAATCAAAGGGCACTGAATCATAGAGAATCATAGAGAATGGCTTCTTTGGGCTAATTCTATTTCCCAGGACAGCCCAGCTTGACTCTCCATCTGTTTTCAGCGTGACTCTGATTTCTACTTAATTTCTCAGTTGGATGCAAGAGGCAGAGAGAGGTTAAGTGATTTGCCCATAAGACCTCGGTGTGGTTACTTTTTACAGGGGTGATGTCTCGGTGGCTGCATCCGGGCCTCCTCCACAGTAATCCTTTAGCGAGGTTCAGGGGAAACTGTGAAGTCTGGGGACAGACCAACTTGGTATTGCAGTCCCTTCGGAATAAAAAGCCCAGCTGTTCATGCTCTCCATGTCTCAGTATCTCCATCTGTCAAACGGCACCTAGCATGCCAGACCACTGAAAGGTGCACAGCAAACGTGTGCTCATCCTCAGCAAAGCCTGGCACACTAAAGGGACTCCACGTGGGGTGTGTTATTTTTGTTATCACCATACAGACCCTTACAATCGGCAGACTCTTTCAAATGCCTTATCTTGGTGGTTTCTTTATACACTTGATTTCACAGACCAGTAAAATTTCAAAAAACAAGTTGTCAACAATACAGGGTTGACAACTATTATTCTGCAGAGTAAGGTCTTTAAAGACAAACTACTATCCATGAGCAGCATACTTTCATAAGAGAAGGGCTAGTTTAACACACACACAACGGAAGTGATATAATATTAGAATACATTCGTTTAAAACTGGGGGTAATTTGATCTTAAAATGTTTGCTATGTTATTATTTTTCTCATTTCCTCACCGGTTGGTGAAAACTTTGTCGTAAACTGACGCCGTACATCTGCACTTGGGAACCACTGCCTCAGTTCCTTTGAACTCAAAACAACAAATGAGGAGGGTGAGGAAAGAACTGCAGCATTTGACAGGTGAGCAAACAGTCAAGGAGAGGGGAAGTAACTTGTGATGTCTCCTGGAACTCTAAGTATCTGTTCTATTATCACCATCATTTTCTTCACCCTTAATGGAGTGGTTTTTTTTTTTTTTTTGACAGTTCCTTCTATCTCTTTTATCGGGACTGGGGTTCACAGTTCTTGTACTGAAGCCCAACTCTCATTTTTTTGTAGAGGACCAGGGTCTTCTCAGTGAGGGGATGGAGGAGCCAGTTGTAAGATGCTCACTTGCACAAGGTGGTTAAAAACTGAGCCAGGAGGCTTCCCTGGTGGCGCAGTGATTGAGAGTCTGCCTGCCGATGCAGAGGACACGGGTTCGTGCCCCGGTCCGGGAGGATCCCACATGCCGCGGGGCGGCTGGGCCGGTGAGCCATGGCCACTGAGCCTGCGCGTCCAGAGCCTGTGCTCCGCAACGGGAGAGGGCACAACAGTGAGAGGCCCGCGTACCGCCAAAAAAAACCAAAAAAAATAGAACAAACAGAAAACTGAGCCGGGACCCCATTCTCTCCCAAGATGGTACATGACCCCTTGTGCTGCCTCCAGGTCTCTTCATCCAACTCTGTCCACGTTGTTGGACGGCAGCCTCAGAGAGACAAGGGGCAGTTGGAAAGCCCTCTGAGAGGCCCAGGTCCTGGAGGAGCTTCCGCCCAGGTTGAGGTCTTGGGGACTGGACTGTTCTCACCAGGATGCCCTCTTGTTCCTCTCTGGGCAGGCCTGTGAGGCAAGTGGCCCCACCGAGTCTGAAAAGCAATGTGTCACCTTCGCAGCTTCCGGCACCTGCAGGTGTCTGGGTTGAGCTCTAAGCCCCGCCCTTGACAACGGAGGAAGCTGCAGCGTCGGCAGCGGCAGCGTAGGTTAGAAAGGTAAAGTAGCTTGTCCGAGGTCACACAGCTGGGACGTGGCAGAGCCAGGATTCAAACCCAAGTTTAGACAACTCCAAAGCTGCCGCATTTTACAGCTTATCTCTTCCCAGGATCATCAGCTGGGAAGAGGGAAAGTTGGCTCCCAATCCCAAGCTTTCTGACTCCTGGCCCACTGCTTTTCCCCAAAACGAAAGGTCTAAGGAACCCGCAGAAAGCAGAGGTCTCTACCTCTCACTGCAGTTCTCATCTGTCCCCATACACTGTCACTTGGCTCCATTGCCTTTGATAAAGAGAACCCGGGATTGGGAGTCAGAAGCCGAGTGAAGAGTCCAGAGTAATTGCCCCTGACATTGGCTGTCAGGTTTCGTTATCAGCAGTGAACCAGGGGCTCTTGCCTCTTCTTCCCAGGGAGCATTCAGCCAGGCAAGGCAAAGAAGCTCTTAGCTTACTGCTACTCTTCCCCAGTCAAGACTCTATCAGATTCTGGGGGAGGTGGAGCTCTCCAGTGCTACTCGATGGAATCTATTTTGTGACCCAAATGGAGTCAAAACTGCATCCATGTGCTCTGGATGGATGGGAAGTTCCTATCTGGTAAGTAAAGAATGACATATGTTGGGGCTTCCCTGGTGGCGCAGTAGTTCGGAGTCCGCCTGCCGATGCAGGGGACGCGAGTTCGTGCCCCGGTCCGGGAGGATGTCACATGCCGTGGAGCGGCTGGGCCCATGAGCCATGGCCACTGAGCCTGCGCGTCCGGAGCCTGTGCTCCGCAACGGGAGAGGCCACAACAGTGCGAGGCCCTTGTACCGCAAAAAAAAAAAAAAAAAAAGGATGACATATGGAGAATAAGGTATTCGTAGTCTTCTAGTTAACCGAATGCCAGTTAGACGCAGCATCTCCCTGAGAGCCAAGCAATGTAAGTCTCTGCCCCTCACCCTGCACCACGCACCCACATGCGGGCCTCCCACGGCCCCAGGGTGAGGGGCCACAGGCTGAGGGGTGCCCAGCAGGAGCCCACTCGCCCCCTTCCAGACCATGCTCTGGGCACATGAGACCAGAGAATCCATGTTCAAACAGCCTGGAGTCACCTCGAGGGCCAGAACTGACCTCTGACCCAAACTGCAGAGGGCAGGGTGTGGCTCAGACATGAGAAGAGGAGCCCTGTCTTAACGTCTGTCTGTGGCTTGAACATTATGTTCCTTACCGCCCGCCTCACCACCCAGAGTCAGGGGCTCACACCATCCTACTCCCAGCCCTTCCCTACCAGTGCCAGCAGGAGAATGGAGATTTAGCCTCTAAATACATTTAACAGAATGGATTTTGACCTTACGGTCCCTAGGCTCAGTGGAGGGTAGTGGCGGTGACACATGGGCTGAAAACAAGAGGATTCCGTGAAATGAATGCAATGACCTTTGAGATCCTACCCCTTTCCACAGCCAGGCATGTGCCATCCAGAAAGGAGGCAGGCTCTGCCTGTCTGGAGAAATTGAACAGAGGCCAAGAACAGACCTCGAGAAACTAGCATCTGGAAGTCCTTCAACGAAGGGGCTGGCTTGTCCTCTGATCATCCACGCTACGGCCACATTCCCGAGGCAATCAGCTAGTGTTATAATCGCTCACCTGAAAACGCCCTCGACCCTTTCACCCTCCTCCCTTCGTTGCACTCACAACCACACACCTCTATGTCACATTTGCGGTCCTCCAAAGTTCTTCTGGAAAGCTTGCTACCCTCCTCAGCAAGAGGACAACTGTGTGCTTTGTCCTTTTCCTCAAACTCCATCCCTTTCACCCAAAGACCTTGTCTCATTTGTTTTCAATAGAAGCCACAAGAGAGAAACACCTTCATCTCCCCACAACCCTCCAAAGCCGGAGCCGTGCCTGCATCTGTGCCAGCTTCTCCCCTCTGCTGTGATGGACAAGGCACCCTTCTTCCTGCCCAAGGCCCTCTTCTTACCGCCTCTCACCCACTCTCAGACTTTGCTCCTACAATGGTCTCCTCTCTCAGTACATCCTTAACTCTCCCTGTCTGCTCAGTCATCCCTCCAACAAACAGTCTTACACCTTTAAATGCCATTTGTTTCCTTTTCCATTCCTGCCCAGCTACTGCCCCGTTTCTATTCCTCTTTATAGCAAGTCTTACTGAAAACGCTGGCCCCTCTCACCAAGCCCCTTTTCTCCCGGTCCATTCACTCTTTGAAACTTACTCATTTAAAGTCTCTTTCGGGTTACTCTCTCATCGGTTATGGCCACTGATTCTCCAAACGTGAGGTCCATTTTGTTACTTTGTTGTCTTGATTGTTTTAACTGTAACCCTATCTTCAGCAGGGGTTGTAGTCTGGGAATGTTCCACGTGCCTTAGTTTATGAAGAGGTTTCTCCAGGGTGGTTCTGTACTCGCCTCTGCTAGGGCCATTGGGTGTCACTGGCTCTGAACTGGTTTTGATATTAATTTCTTGGTCTTGGGTTTCTGCATGTCATGGACACGGGTGTGCTATGGCACAAACTTGGTTTTCCAATTTCTTTCATGTCTCTTTCCCCGCAGACCTCACTATTAACCCAGGACTGTGAGTGCATCTTCTCCAGTCCATTTCAGGGACAGAGCGCTCTTCATTTACTTCGTCCTCCATTCACATACCAGTAAATAGAGTCCGGGAGAGAAGGTTGTTCCTTTAAGGTTTGACAGTAACAGAAGTGACACTTAGAGCATGGATTTGTGCTGAAAAATTCTGAGTTGCACTGATCAATTTTTCCAGGAAAATATAGTGGAAGAGTGGAAAGAATAAAACCAAATATATCAGATGTTACACTAAATATATTTTTTAATTAAGCTAATTTTATGATTAAAAAGAAATAGTGATTTAATTTCTGACTACCGTCTTTCTTCCTCTCTCCCCCTCCCTTCCTGCCCCACTTTGTTCCTTCCTTCTTATTTTCCTTCCTTCTACTTTCCCTTTTCTTCTCTTTTCTTCTTTCTCTGTCTTTTCCCTTCCTCGGGTGTAGTGGTAAACTATCCTGATTGATATTATTTTTCTCTGACAAACCCTCTGCTTTTCTAGAAGCTTGAGGGCGTATTTATAATTCATGTAAATCAGTTTCTTTAAACATTTGACTTTTTCCTACATTTCCTTCCTCCCTTCCCTCCCTTCTTTTTTTTTTTAAGGCAGAATAACCCCAAAAGAAACGAACAACAAGCCAAGTAATCTATTTATTTATTTATTTTAAGATTATGACACCCTCCTGTGTCCCTCTTCACACACCCCATTAGCACAGGGGGTTGCTGGGGGGCTTTATCTCCTTGGTTTCCAGCACGGTACACACTTTGGCTACACTTTAAGGGGTTCAGGGTGGGAATGCCCTGAGTTTGCTTAAGGGTTTAATTTCCCATAATCCTTTTGGGAATGAAACATCTCTGCCCCTCTGCACCTACATTTAGACCGCCTTAAGCTGTACTCCTCTGCTTAGGGATCAGAGCACATTAAATTGCTGGGGATCCAGCTACATTCCCCATCTCCACATGCTGCTTGAACAAGGCTCCATTGCCTCCAGCCACACTGCCCCTCCCCCATTTAATTTATTTATTTCTCTTCAGGAAGTAACCCCTGACTCCCTCTTCATCAGTGTGTCATGGCCTTTTCCCCAGGGACGAAGTAGAAGGAGTCCTGATAAAAGGAGGAAAGGGACAGAGAATTCTTGACTCCTTTAAAGCCTTTCCTGAAAGTTTATGAGAAGGCAGGGTCTTCCTTGAAGAGCTGCATTATGGAAACTGCGGTGGGAATTTCCCTCCCAGCAGGTGTAAGGTTCCCAAAGACACATCCCTAAGTGTGTGGATATCGCCACCTCCCAAGTCACAGGCAGAGTACTACCTTTTTTAAACCAAAGGTTATGGATATGACCTGTACGCCTAACTATCCCACCTTCTGGTTTTATCCTTGGGAGCTCTGACGCCCAAGAGGGAACCTGACTGCAGAGTTAGGCAGTGACTCAGAGGCACGGCTTCTCCCGACACCTCTCCCCTGTCTCATTTGCATTACTCCCAGATTCCTGACCTCAGACCACCCAGAACATCTTGTTGTCCCCCCATATCTCACAGAATGTGTGGAAACAAAATGTGTTTTAAATGTTTGGTTTGCACGTGCACCTGCATGCCTCCATCTGCTACAGAAAGTCTTTTTAGGAAGGGGTAGGAGGATGGATTACAAAATCAAACAAGCAATTATCAGGTATTACAGCTCCCCAGAGTTTGGTAATCCTTAACTGGTGTGTCCTGTGATGAAAGAGAAGAACGTAGGAAAACAAAACTTCTGTGGGTGGGGATTCGGGATGAAATCATGTTTCACTAGATACCATTTTAAGGAATGTATTTCAAAAACTTGGTTTACAAACAGATTAAATTAAGAGAAGTAGTTATTTACACTACCCATCTTACCTAAGAATGCCTTTAAAAATCGACATGGCCTAGTGCTGGGAGCCTGGGCCAGACTTCCACTTACCAGCTAGTTACATAACCTCTGTAAGCCCTGCGTTCCTCATTAATAAAATAAAGCTTCCTCATACGGTCAAAGCCAGGACATGGGATTGTAACTCAGCAATGGTGAGGGTCCTGGTCTCTTTTGGTGAGCTAAGGTCATAGGCCAGACAGAGACAGGCTCCCTCACAAGGAAGACAGCTCAGACTGTGCAGCCCTGAAAGGCTCGGGCAGTCTTGGGTGATTCCTGTCCAGGCAACACAAAGGGGACCCATGCAGGAGATAGGAGGCTGGACCAAGCTTCCACTCTCCCCCTGCAGGATCGATCACAAAGGGCAGATTAACAACCATCACTGTGGGGTATCCCTGACAAATGTTGCCCCTGCTTGAATCTCCCAGCATGGGGAACTCACCACCTCCCAAAGCAGCCTGCACCATGATTCTTGCTTTCAGTGACTTGAAACATGCTACCTTCTCCCCCACCACCACCCTGGGGCTCTGAAGGAGTAAGCCTGCCCCTCGTTCACACTTAGGATGGCCATTCAGATATTTGAAGGCAGTTCCCATGCCTCCCTTTGTCTTCTCTGTTCCAGGATCCCTGTTCCTCCAGCTGCTTCTGATGTAACCTCATTTCAAGCATGAACGAAATAGGAGCTGGGTGTTCCCCCACCTGGCATGTTTAGGAATCTGGTGAAACTGCTGTTATTAATAAGCGCCCATCTGGAGTGAGTGATAATGATGTCATCGTCAGGAAGAAGGGGTCTCTGCTGAGATGTTCCTGTCTACAGGTCCTGCATCCCCAGTCAAGTGTCACAACTATAGGATGCAGTGAGTGTCAGGAGGGCCTGTGTTCTGACAGATTATCCCCACACATTCCAGACAGGAAGTGAAGTAGGAACGAGAAAGATCTTGCGTTTCTATCCCTTCCTCCTTTCTTTTCTTCCTCCCTCCTTCCCTCCGTGCACTATAGTCACTCTGAACTCCCCCAGCTCCTTTCTGAGGCCCGGCCAGGCTCCCTGTCCTTTCTTCCTCAGACAAGCCCTGGGCCTTCATCTGGTTTTCCTCTCCTCTCGACAGCTGCCTTGCCACTGTATCCCTGGGATTCCGTCCTCCTCCAGCCTGGCTCCTGCCGCCAGCATTTTTACCCACCCATCTCCATGCAAACACACAGACTCCGAGACCTAAAGGACGTAACTGCTCAGCATGTCAGAAAACCATCGACATGGGAAGAATATACTCAATAATTCTGTACCATCTTTGTATGTGACAGATCATAACTAGACTTATCATGGTGATCATTTTGAGATGTATAGAAATATCGGGTCACTATGTTGTAAAAAAAAAAAAAAATGCCAGGAAGATCCCACAGTTCTAGGAACCTCTGTTCCCAGAAGCCCTTCTGAGACAGAAAACGGTAACTGCATTGGGCTTCCATCCTCTTATTCCGGGAGTGGGTAGAATCCTCCCTCATTACTCAAGCAGTCAGGGTTAGAGGCAGGAAAATGGCAACCTGGGGCCTGGGAACAACTGTATTGCAGTGTGGCTAGCCAGTGTCAGGGCTTGTATCTGTGGCCATGAGAAGCAGGGGGTAGGATGGAAGGGGGTACTCAAATGACCTCAGTAGCGCCAATGTACCTTGAGCCAGTGGCCCTAACTCACTAAGAAATTCAGCCTCACACAGACCTGGCTCAAGTTTATGTATTTTCTATGCCGTTGTACAGTGTGTGTGTGGTGTGTGTGAGATGGGTGGGAGGTGGGGGGTGGGGAGTGGAGGGGGGTCTGGGGGGAGGGGAGAGGGTGGTGTGTTGGGGAGGGCGGGGGGTTATCAAGACATAGACATGGCTCCTTCTCACTGTTCCTCACAGACAGGAGGGACAGTGTCTCCATTAAAATCCGCACACAAATTTAAAAAAAAAAAATCCATTATCCCATGATCGCATATCATCCATGTGCTTACTATTTTCTCCTGGAGTGAAGAAGCTTTTTGGCTTAAGGAGAGCAGTTTGTGTATTTAAAAAAAAAAAAAAAACCAAAAAAATAAAACACATTGAATAAATTTTTTTTAAATATACTGAATTTGGATTAAAAAAAACTTTTTGCAATATGCCTTAACATGTGTTAGCAGAAACAAGAATTGGTGTTGGAAGGTTGAAAATATTAGAGTGCCTGCTTGGCTGGGCATTCTTTTACAGCTCTTATAAGCTAGGAAATAAACTGCAAGTTGAAATTTAGTCACTGCTTCCGCCATATGCTTCTTGAGCAAACTGGGAATGTGGATGAGTGCTGGAAAAACGCCTCTTCCTGTTATCTTCCTAGAAGCCATTTACTGTTGAAAGAAAAAGTGAGCCTCCTGGAGCATAAATTCCATAATGCAATGACAAACTTCCTTCCCTTTAACCATATGTCAGAAGTACTCGCATTCCGGAATTCAAAAATGACCTGTGATATGTCCTAAACAAGAGCAGATACATCCAGGAAACATGGATGAGCCAGGCCCTGTGTCCACGGAGGGCTTCTTTCCAGCACATGGGAGCGCGTCACAGAGAGCGGCCAAACAGTCCCACGGGGAGACCTTAGCGAACACTCCTGCCCAGTGTGGGCATATATGTGCCTGCCCTGCGCGGAGCAGGGCACGATTAGGCACATGTATGGAACATACGTGTGTACGTATTGATGTCGATGCTTTATGCTTTGGCACGTGTGCGTGAATGAATCTATACAACACATGTGCACTAAGAACCTACCATATGTTATCGCCAGGCCCTTCAGGCAAACTTTGAGTCCCTGCCTTCTAGGCATTCCCAGTCTACTTAACAGTTGATAAGAATCATTCTGGGTCAAGGAGTGGGCAGAAGAGGGTGGGACTCATCTGCATCAAGGCAGTGCCTGGCATTTCCTGCTGGAGCAGCGGGGGGGAAGACACGAAGGGAAGCACGAGAAAGCAGGGCTGGAGGTGGGCCCAGGGGGAGGAGGGAAGCAGCGATGTCTGCCCACCTGTCAGTACAACTTGTGGGGCACATACAGGTGCTGGGTTCTGTGGGGGCAGGTGATGCCCCAGGTCCCCAGCCTCTTCCTAGGGCTCATCTCTCCCCTGGGCCCTCAGCTTCCTCAGAACTGCCCTCTGTGAACTTAACTCTCACCTCTCACGCAGGGAGTTGTCAACTTGCCCTCCTGGTCTCCTTAGCACGGGACAGACTACCTCAAATCTGTCTGATCGTGTCCTCTAGCTAGTCCCTCTGCTTCCATTCAGAGCCATGTTTCTTAACCGAGTCGCCACCTCTGGTGGTCTTCACTCCCCCTCTCCACTCTCCCTTAGTCTGGCCCGATCTGGCCCTGCAATCCCCCTCCCTAAGTCTGCCCTGGCCTAGGTCAGCCCCTGCACACACTCCAGCCCTCACACTGCCCGGCCCTCTGGAGCACCTGATGGCTGCCCCCGGGGCCTCCTTCCTAGTACCCACACTCCTTGGGCTGGTGAGATAATGCTGCTCTTCCCTGAGGCCTCCTCCTTGGAGGCCAGGCCCACTCTGGGCTCTCCGTCCTCCCTGGGCCCCGTGTACACCAAGGGCCTGTCCATCTACCATCTGTCCAGGCCATCTCTGCTCCATCGTCACACCTCCACAGCCACGTTTCCCAACCCCAGCTACTCATCACAAGGAGCACCTGGGAACTTTTAAAATATACTGAGGCCAGGGCCCATTCTGCAGTAATTGAATCATAATTTCTGGAAACGGGGCCCAGATACCAGTAGCTTTTCTTTTAAGCTTCCCATTTGGTTTCGGTGAGAGTGAGGGTTGAGACCCCCTCTGCTGTACAGGCTTTATCAACTCCCCACCTCCTTCCAAACTTGTACGCCCAAGCCTGGATTTCTCCCCTGAGCTCCCAGTTATATATCTGATTTCCCGTTTATTGTGACTACTTGGGCTCCTTACCATGGGGGATTCAAAACAAGCCTGCCCTTTCCCTCTACCTGCTCCCTCCTCCATGGCTCCCACTCCCTGAAAGGCATCAACCTGCCCCCAGTCACCCAAGGCTGACCCTGGGCTGACCTCAGATTCTTCTTTTCTCTTGTCCCCACACATCCAATGAGTCACTAAGCCCTGTAACTAATTTGTAGTCTATCTTTTCATTACTTTTAAGTACTTCTAAAATTTGATCCTGCTTTTCATCTTTCCTGACCCCGCCTACCTCTGTCCAGGTCCCTATCCTGTCTCCCTGGCTCTATTTTAACAACCTCCATCAGGCCTCCTTCTCCCCAGCTTCGCCCCCTCCTGTCCTCCACGCACAGCCAGCACAGGGATGCTTCTGAAACCCACAGGTGATCACGCCGCCCTCTGCTAAAAGCCTCCAGTGAGGGCGCCGCCCTCCCGGCAGCCCCTGTGCCTCCTGTCTGACCCTGCTGGCGGTCCAGCCTCACGGCCCCTGCCTTCCGCCTGCACCCACTCTGACCTGCCTTCCCTTCCCACACGCTCCCTGCTCCCCCGCACTGCCTGCCTGGCCCAGGCTGCTCCCTCTGTCTGGACCACTCTTCTTCTAATTCCTACTCAGCCTTCAGACACCCACAGGGATGACCTCCTTCCTGAAGCCTCTCATGACGTCTCCCACCACCCTGGGCCCACCATGCACTGTGGATTGTGTCCTATCACTGTCACCTCCCCAGGGCAAGGATGACATCATTTATCTCTGAGCCTAGCACAGGGAGGGCCTGGCCTGGGTGCTCAGGAAATGTTTGTCAAATGAATAAATGAATGAATGAGTGAATGGTGAGGAGTCTGACTCCAGGGGAGGTGGGTGTGGCCGCAGTGTAGGAGACAGAAGGACAGGTGGGGATACTCACCACTACGAGAAGGAAGAGAGAGACAGAAGGAACTTCTGAGCCCATGTCCTACTATCCAAGCTCATCCCACCTTCAGACACCCAAGGATTTGTTTTGCATTCCACAGCCTAACAAGGATGTTACAAGAGCACACATATTCCTTTATTTTCCTAATCCATGAAATGGGAATAATACCCATTTAGCAGGAGTGTCATGAGGATCAGAGAAGGTAATGGGTGTGAATATGCTTTGAAAATTATAAATGATTGTTCAAACATGAGGGAGCAGCACCCAGTGTCCTCGTTTGGCAGAAGCCTCCGTGCCAGTGGTTCAGAGAATGTCCAGCGTGGAAAGGTTGCACACAGCTGACGTAAGGATGGCTCTGTCTGTCTGGCAGGGTCCCTGGAGAGGGGCAAGGCTGTACTTGCACTCTGTCCTTGCACAGTGAGCCATCCCAGTGGTCAGAGAGGAGGATGTGGGGTTTTTAAGTCTGGCTCCTTAACAGACGCAAGGGCCCACCTGGCCATAAACTTGGCACCTTTTCCCAGCACGCAGTGAGGAGCTCTCTCTCCACCTGTGGTTAGCAGCCTGCAGGGCCTTAAAAATAGCACTGGGAAGATATTTTTAGTACACCATCCTGAGGCGTGGCTGGAGCCCCGTGGCCTCCTGTGACGCATGAAAACTCTTTTGGCTCTGTTTGCAAGTGATTCAGACAGCTGGTTTTGGACTTCGGGGGTGTAAAAATAAAAACAAGATGGGGGAAGCTGGGTTCCAGCCCAGGGGTGCCCCACCCCACAACATCTGATTAATTGCTCGTTGAGAAAATTTAATCTGAGCCGTGGTTCTCTGGAGATTACACAAATCACAGTTCTGCCTGGAGGGCTTCAGGCTGATGGGTAGGACAGAGAGCAGAACGACCCCATTTTACAGGTCAGAAACTGAGGCTGTGAGAAGTTGCTTTACTTACCCAAAGTCTCCCAATCAACGTGTGGCAGGACCACATTCGGATCCACGTCACATTGTGCTTTGTATCTTGACCATCTTTCACGACCCTTAAATCTTGTACATCAGTCAAAATGCACAAAAATACACACTTTAAATTACTCAACAAAGATTAACCTTCTTTTTGCATTCCCCTCCCCCCCCATTATATTTCTATTTAATGGCAGAAAAAAAGGGAAACAGTAGAGATGCAGAAGGAGCGCCTCTAGCCTGTGATTTCTCAGGCAACCTCCCCAGCTCCTTCATCTTTTTAAATGCAAGAGCTCTGGACCGTCTTTGTAATTCTTACACGGTAACTAAATCGACTTGACGAAACGCCAGTCTTACTTTAGGGCTTTATCCTACCTAGATGTCACGCATCCGAGCCACTCCAGTGACCAGAGGGACAGAGGACAGTCTTCTCTGCAAACTGCTACAGTCCCCCAGCACACAGCTGAAGACCCGGTTCCCTTACTCATTGTTTGCAGCGCACTGCAGGCAGCCTCTCGGACCCTGAGTTCACTTTCCTTGCAAGGTCATTTTTTAGGGCCAAATGCAGTGATGTATGTGAAGGCAATTCTTTTTTTAAGTTGCAAAAGCCTTTATGCAACACAAAAATATTATTCATTATTCTGATTAGCCAGTGGTTCCTAACCTTTTCAAATATAGTTCTGTTTTAAATTAAAAAAAATAATTCCCTGAATCCTGACTATTAAGCGCCTAGTATGCTTGGCCTTGAGCAAGGTACTAGGAGTACAGTCACAAAACAGACTGGGATTTGCCTTTCCTGGAGCTGGCATTTCTGTAACTGGGAGTCTTGCATATCTCTTGCAGCATGCATTGAGTGAGAAAAGCACAAGACACCTGGTACAAATTTAGAGCTACCTTTTAAAGGAAAGTTTATTTCGCTAGTCATGATGGCAGCTCTATGGTACATTTGGAAAACTATGTATACTTGCAAGACATACTACTCACTTGGTCAGACAATGCTTGATTCATAAAGGGATTGTGGACCTCTTGCAGTAACTTTGAGCCTTCCACCCACTGCCCTCCACTCCAGCCCAGGATTCGGTGGTCCCAGGCCCTGAGCTCTGAAGGGTTATACCAACCTTCTAGACTCTTTATGCTCATTCATGGAATCTGACACCTTTCCAGCTCTTCTCAGACCCTGATTGTGAGCCATATGTTCACCCTCAATCTTTGGAATTCAGCAAATGTTCCAGCTCTGCAGGGAAAAGATGGTGGAGTTTTCATAGAGAAGCCTCAGGGTGCCAGTTAGGAGGAAATAAGGGCCGGGGCTCCTCAATCCCAGGGGAAGTCAGCAAGAGGCACTGACAATTGGGCTTTGACGACTAAGTCCCGTTGCGACCAAAGCAGCCCTTGTTTCTAATTTTGTCCTTAATGCTATTTATGGATTTTTAAGAGGGTCCTTCTGGCCATGATGGTCTTCTGACATTCCTTATAGGTAACACAGAGTAATTATAAGAGTAATTCTTTAAAAAAGCAGGTATGAATCAACACCGTGGACCACAAAATGTTGACAAGGACCTCTGAGATTTCGATTCCGGGGTTTTATATGGAGGAGAACTGAAGTTCTGTGTCGCGAGAAGTGACTCGCCCGGGTTTACAAGGAACTCAGAACTCATGACTTCCTGCCTAGAGTTTTTCTTACTGTGTCACCTGCTTTATCAAGATCATCCCTGGCATCGAGGCTTAGGATTTATCTATCCCAGCAAATCTATTTACGAATGAATTAATTCCACAAACACTTGCTGAGTTCATCTGCTATATTCTGGGAACTGTGCTGGCTACAGGGATACCGTATCGAATAGGAGAGAATCCACAACTCAAGGGTCTTACATTCTGGTGAGGGGAACAGACAACTAAGCCGGCAATTAACATACACTCTGGTAATGGCCCGCCACGGGGGAACTAGGAGGCTCCGGGAACAATAGCAGGGCTTCCTAGTCCAGCTGCTGGGAAAGCGGTGGTGGTGGTAGAGGGCGTTGAGTGTTCTGTCCTGGTACCTTCAGGTGGTGTCTGAACAGGGTCTTTAAGATTGACTAAGAATTAAGGAGTGGAGGGCTAGGGGCTCCAGGCAGTAGCGCAGCATGTTCTAAGACCGGAAGAAAGCACGAGCATGGGATACGAGTAGTTGGATCATTAGTACAAGGGAACACGTGTTAAGGAATAAGGATGTAGCTAGAGGTCAACAGGAGTCAAGATGAGAGGATTCTGTGGGCCAGGTTAAAGAGGCTTGGATTTAATATTGAGGTCTAGGGAAGCCGTGGAGGGGCAACAGTGATCCAGTGTGATCTGTGGTTTAAAAATTGTTCTGCGCATAGAGAATGGACTTGGGGACACAGGGAGGGGGAAGGGTAAGCTGGGCCGAAGTGAGAGAGTGGCATGGACAAATATACACTACCAAATGTCAAATAGATAGCTAGTGGGAAGCAGCCGCATAGCACAGGGAGATCAGCTCGGTGCTTTGTGACCGCCTGGAGGGGTGGGATAGGGAGGGTGGGAGGGAGATGCAAGAGGCAGGAGATATGGGGATATATGTATATGTATAGCTGATTCACTTTGTTATAAAGCAGAAACTAACACACCATTGTAAAGCAATTATACTCCAATAAAGATGTTAAAAAAAAAAAAAAAGAAGTCTAACACAGAAAAATGGGCAAGCCATCTCATGGTGGGTTCTGGCCACAGACCTGGTCTCACTCCCTCCAGGCCTTGCACCCTTGGGGCTTTGCATGCCTGAACATCTACATAATTAATTTCACTCCCAGACTACTCATCAGGAGGTCTTTTTATGGAGATAACTAGTAATGAGATTGCAACAAACTGGGGAGCACTCCCAGATAGACATAGAGAGAGAGAGCCATACATATACATAAATTTTATATAAATATAGAAGTATGTATGTGTACATATACATAATATATATATAACATATTTATACATGTAAATTTTCCCCTCAGCAGTTTATACGCAAGACCCCTTTCTCAGGACAGCTCCTAAGAATGGGTTTTAACAGTGTCTGTTTCCCATCCTGAAAAACTCCTGTGGTGGCCTGTAGGACAAGGCTGAGGCTAAATCCACATTTCAACCCTCCATCAGCAGGGAGGTGGAGATGGAGAAGGAGGGGCCTGGCAGGCAGTTCCAGTTGAGCCAGGAAAAACAAATAATGTAGCGAGATATCTATAAATCAGGGCAGGGTGTTTTTGAGATAGGTGAACATATTGTAAACAGATGATAAAAACTTGACAGAGCTGAGATTAAGAATCCCTAGGGGCACCCACCTCATAGGCTATTGAAGAAAGAAAGAGCTGTTCTTAGAAACAGGAAATTCCTGGGCATCACAGTACATGTGCAGTATTTTGAGGGCCGAGACTGGCAGAGACCGTCCGGCTGATGTCTGTACTCCCACCATATTGCCTGCCTAGCACACCGGTCACACCAAATGTGAATGAATGAATAATGAATAATTACTTAATAGAGTAAATACTCTATATGTACAAGTTTGATAAGGTCAAATACTGACTTTGACCTAATGGAACCTGTGGAAGTAGGGTCCTTGCAGGAGTAGTTGCGGGTGTGAATTCTCTTGACAAGGCAGGGTATGCTGGAAAGTCCTTTGATGCTGAAGGGATTCATCCATGAGCTACTGGGGTGTCTTCTAATCTTCTGGAGGTCCGGAATTCTGGACAAACAATCCAAGAAGAGCTGAAGGAATCCCAGGCTCCCTGCATTCCTGGATCCTGTAAGGAAGACCTCTTGAAATGGACCCCTTTGGGCACCCCAGGCTCCTAGCAGGACACCAAGGAAAGTGCACTTCATGCCCCTCCCTGGAGGGAGACACATTGTGTCTGATGGTGGCTGTGGGTGAGTGAGCTAGAGGAAGTGTGTGTGTGTGTGTGTGTGTGTGTGTGTGTGTGTGCGCGAGAGCACACAGGATTGAGACTGTGATTTATGAATGCCTTAAAATAAGAATTCTCTGTCTATTTGAGGGCTTCCCTGGTGGCGCAGTGGTTGGGAGTCCGCCTGCCGAGGCAGGGGACACGGGCTTGTGCCCTGGTCTGGGAAGATCCCACATCCCGCGGAGCGGCTGGGCCCGTGAGCCATGGCCGCTGAGCCTCTGCGTCCGGAGCCTGTGCTCCGCAATGGGAGAGGCCACAACAGTGAGAGGCCTGCGTACCGCAAAAAAAAAAAAAAAAAAAAAAAGAATTCTATATCTATTTGAGTTTTGATTTAAATTTCCTTTCTTGAGATCTTCTGTTGGAAAATGTAGCCATTATTTAACGGCATTCCGCAGCACCCTTTCCCACCAACAAAAGAGATACATCTGATTAGCCCTAGGTTTGAAGAGCAGATCTTTGTGCCTATTAGAAGTGGGGGAAAATATTAAGATTTATCTGAATCGGGACCCCAAAAGCTGGAATACCACAGTTTGCGGTTTATTGCAGAGGATTTTTTGCTTCTTTCTGACTTCTCAGTTGAGTTGGAAATAGAAAAGGGTGTGAGATGATATTCATTAGATAAATAAGATGTTACTGTGATGGGAAATTAGTGCAGACACAGAGAGAGTATTCAACAAATGAGTATAAACGGAGAGAATGAAATTTGGGAAGGGAGGGCACCATATATTATTTAAAAGGCATATCATCTTACTTAGGAGGGTACAAGTGGAAAGGATTCAAGGAAGCCTCATTCATTCATTCATCCTTTTTTTAAAAAAAACTTCATTTAATGGACTTGATGTCTGCCACGTGTCAGGTACTGAGCTGGGAGCTGGTTGTACAGTAATGGACAAAGCATGTACGGTCCTTGCTCTCATAGAGCTTATAGTCTAGTGGAGAGGAGGGAAAACAGATGAAGAAAAAATCAAGTGCTATGAAGAAAAAGGACAGTAAACATGAAAGAATAACAGGGAAGGCCCACTTTGGATGGGACATCCTCTTAGGAAAGGTGCCATTTAAACTGATACCTAAAAGATGAGAAAGATTCAGTTATGTGAAATGCTTGGGAAGGGCATGCTGGGCAGAAGGGACAGCATCTGCAATGACCTAAGGAGAGAAGGACTTGGCATTGGAAGAAATTGAAAGGAGAGGACAGTGTGCCTAGGGGCTGGAGTGAACAGAGACAAGAGATGAATAGGGAGACAGAAGAGGGGTCAGATCCCATAGGGCCTGGGAGACCACAGGCAGGAACTTGGATTACATTCTGAGGGCAATGGAAAGTCACTGATGGGTTTGATTCAGGGTAGAGGCATCATGGGGTTTAGGTTTTTAAGCAGTCTGACTGCTCTGTGAGGAATGGATTGGAAGAGGTTGGAGTGGAGGAGGCGAGAACAGAGTGACCGTTGCAGTGGCCCAGAGAGGAGCAGAGGGAGGAGGCGGGGCAGGATGCAGGGAGAATAGACAGGTATTTTGTTGGCTTGTTAAAATTTTTTAATTTTATTTTAAAATTTAATTTAATTTTATTTATTAGACTATAGTTGATTTACAATATTGTTTTAATTTCAGGTGTACAACTTCAGATTCTTTTCCTTTATAGATTATTACAAGATATTGAATATAGTTCCCTGTGTAATACAGTAAATCCTTGTTGCTTATCTATTTTATATATAGTGGTGTGTATCTACTAATCCCACACTCCTAATTTATCCCTCTCCCTCCTCTTTCCCCTTTGGTAACCATAAGTTTGTTTTCTATGCCTGTGAGTCTATATCTATTTTGCAAATAAGTCGCTTTGTATTATTTTTTTAGATTCCATATAGAAGTGATATCATATAATATTTGTATTTCTTTGCCTGATTTACTTGACTTCATATGATAATCTCTCTAGGTCCATCCATGTTGCTACAAATGGCATTATTTCATTCTTTTTTAAGGTTGAGTAATATTCCAGTGTATATGTGTATATAAATATATATATACCACATCTTTTTTATTTTGTAATAACTTTATTTTTTTTAACTGACAATCTCTGCCTTTCTTTACATTTTTATTTTATATTAGACTATAGTTGATTTACCATGTTGTGTTAGTTTCAGGTGTACAGCAACGTGATTCAATTATACATATACGTGTATCTATTCTTTTTCAAATTCTTTCCCCATTTAGGTTATTACAGAATATTGAACAGAGTTCCCAGTGCTATACAATAGATCTGTGTTGGTTATCTATTTTAAATATAACAGTCTGTATATGTCAATTCCAAACTCCCAATTTATTCTTCTCTGCCACCTTTCCCCTTTGATAACCATGTTTGTTTTCTATCTGTGAGTCTGTTTCTGTTTTATAAATAAGTTCATTTGTATCATTTTTTTTACCACTTATCATTTTTTATAAGTGGTATCATATGATATTTGTCTTTCTCTCTCTGACATACTTCACTTAGTATGATAATCTCCAGGTCTGCCCATGTTGCTGCAAGTGGCATTATTTCATTCTTTTTAAAGGCTGGGTAATATTCCATTGTATATATGTGCCACATCTTCTTTATCCATTCATCTGTCAATGGACACTTAGGTTGCTTCCATGTCCTGGCTATTGTAAACAGAGTGGCAATGAACATTGTGGTACATGACTCTTTTTGAATTATGGTTTTCTCAGGGTATATGCCCAGGAGTGGGATTGCTGGGTCGTATGGTAGTTCTATTTTTAGTTTCCTAAGAAACCTCCATACTGTTCTCCATAGTGGCTGTATCAATTTACATTCCCACCAACAGTGCAAGAGGGTTCCCTTTTCTCCATACCCTCTCCAGCATTTATTTGTAGATTTTTTGATGATGGTCATTCTGACTGGTGTG
This sequence comes from Phocoena sinus, assembly GCF_008692025.1. NCBI lineage: Eukaryota > Metazoa > Chordata > Mammalia > Artiodactyla > Phocoenidae > Phocoena > Phocoena sinus. The sequence continues at coordinate 70,775,610 of NC_045766.1, read as the reverse complement.
AGGTGATACCTCATTGTACTTTTGATTTGCATTTCTCTCATGATTAGTGATGTTGAGCATCCTTTCATGTGTTTGTTGGCAATCTGTATATCTTCTTTGGAGAAATGTCTATTAGGTCTTCTGCCCATTTTTGGATTGGGTTGTTTGGTTTTTTCATATTGAGCTGCATGAGCTGCTTGTAAATCTTGGAGATTAATCCTTTGTCAGTTGCTTCGTTTGCAAATATTTTCTCCCATTCTAAGGGTTGTCTTTTCGTCTTGTTTATGGTTTCCTTTGCTGTGCAAAATCTTTTAAGTTTCATTAGGTCCCATTTGTTTATTTTTGTTTTTATTTCCATTTCTCTAGGAGGTGGGTCAAAAAGGATCTTGCTGTGATTTATGTTATAGAGTGTTCTGCCTATGTTTTCCTCTAAGAGTTTTAGAGTGTCTGGCCTTACATTTAGGTCTTTAATCCATTTTGAGTTTATTTTTGTATATGGTGTTACAGAGTGTTCCAATTTCATTCTTTTACATGTAGCTGTCCAGTTTTCCCAGCACCACTTATTGAAGTGGCTGTCTTTTCTCTACTGTATATTCTTTTTTTTTTTTTTTTTTTGTGCTGTACGCAGGCCTCTCACTGTTGTGGCTTCTCCCGTTGCAGAGCGCAGGCTCTGGACGTGCAGGCTCAGTGGCCATGACTCACAGGCCCAGCCGCTCCGCAGCATGTGGGATCTTCCCAGACCGGGCTACAAACCTGTGTCCCCTGCATCGGCAGGCAGACTCTCAACCACTGCGCCACCAGGGAAGCCCTCTATTGTATATTCTTGCCTCCTTTATCAAAGATAAGGTGAGCATATGTGCATGGGTTTATCTTTGGGATTTCTATCCTGTTCCATTGACCTCTATTTCTGTTTTTGTGCCAGTACCATACTGTCTAGATTACTGTAGCTTTGTAGTAGAGTCTGAAGTCCAGGAGCCTGATTCTTCCAGCTCTGTTTTTCTTTCTCAAGATTGCTTTGGCTATTCGGGGTCTTTTGTGTTTCCATACAAATTGTGAAATTTTTGGCTCTAGTTCTGTAAAGAATGCCATTGGTAGTGTGATAGGGATTGTATTGAATCTGTAGATTGCTTTGGGTAGTATAGTCATTTTCACAATGTTGAGTCTTCCAATCTAAGAACATGGTATATCTCTCCATCTGTTTGTATCATCTTCAATTTCTTTCATCAGTATCTTTTTTTTTTTTTTTTTTTTTTTTTTGCAGTACGCGGGCCTCTCACTGTTGTGGCCTCTCCCGTTGCGGAGCACCGGCTCCAGATGCACAGGCCCAGCGGCCATGGCTTACAGGCCCAGCTGCTCCGTGGCATGTGGGATCTTCCCGGACCAGGGCACGAGCCCGTGTCCCCTGCATCGGCAGGCGGACTCTCAACCACTGCGCCACCAGGGAAGCTCTCATCAGTGTCTTATAGTTTTCTGCATACAGATCTTTTGTCTCCTTAGGTAGGTTTATTCCTAGGTATTTTATCCTTTTTGTTGCAATGGCAAATGGGAGTGTTTCCTTAATATCTCTTTCAGATTTTTCATCATTAGTGTATAGGAATGCAAGAGATTTCTGTGCATTAATTTTGTATTCTGCTACTTTACCAAATTCATTGATTAGCTCTAGTAGCTTTCTGGTAGCATCTTTAGGATTCTCTATGTACAGTATCATGTCATCTGCAAACAGTGACAGCTTTACTTCTTCTTTCCGATTCAGATTCCTTTTATTTCTTTTTCTTCTCTGATTGCTGTGGCTAAAGCTTCCAAAACTATGTTGAATAATAGTGGTGAGAGTGGACAACCTTGTCTTGTTCCTGATCTTAGAGGAAGTGGTTTCAGGTTTTCACCATTGAGAATGATGTTGGCTGTGGGTTTGTCATATATGTCCTTTATCACGATGAAGTAAGTTCCCTCTATACCTACTTTCTGGAGGGTTTTTATCATAAATGGATGCTGAATTTTGTAGAAAGCCTTTTCTGAATCTATTGAGATGATCATATGGTTTTTCTCCTTCAATTTGTTAATATGGTATATCTCATTGATTGATTTGCCTGTATTGAAGAATCCTTTCATTCGTGGGATAAACCCCACTTGATCATGGTGTATGATGCTTTTAATGTGCTGTTGGATTCTGTTTGCTAGTATTTTGTTGAGGATTTTTGCATCTAGGTTCATCAGTGATATTGGCCTGTAGTTTTCTTTCTTTGTGACATCTTTGTCTACAAATCTCTTCTTTTAAATTTCATTATTTTGTTCCTCTTACAGAGCTTATGTTTTGAACAATATTGCCTGCTTGAGTGTTAATTTATTCGCCAGTGTACTAATGAATCAATGACATGTAAACATGTAAATTTCATGTCAGCCTGGCCTAACATACAGTGGGTATTCAATAAATGTTTACTGCAGTGAATTCAGCCCAATGTCACCATACTAAGTAAATCTATTTTCCACCAAAAGCAAGGAAAATGAATATGTTGGTTAGTTCTACAGCCTTATTACAGTTAAGGGTTTTAGGAAAGAGTTCAAGGATTTATTTGTAGTACTACAGAGCACTAGGGTTCCAGATGACCCATAGCAGGACACACTTACATATACTTTGGGCCCGCCAAACTGAGCATTGATAAGGCATGAACTCCTTTCCATGGGGATTGCAGATATGCTTGGCAGGACTTCTCTGTCGCACCTGGGAGAGAGGGGAACACCTGCTTAGTGTGGGTAATAGAGATTCCTCAGCTGAACTTCTGGACCAGAGATATTGATAAGATGGCAATTGTCCAAGGACATATTCTGGAGCCTGTGTAGTTACATTTGGCTGCAGGCAAGTCAGATTAACCTGTGAGGTGCGTGATCCCCAAGTGTGGTCCACGCACCAAATGCATCGGAATCACCTGGGGAAATTGTTAAATTGCTTATTCCTAGGCATCACCCCAAACCTGAAACAGACTCTTCAGAGAAGGTCTCTGCAACCTGCATTTTAAACAAGTAATTATGAGGCATCTTCCCCTCGAGAGCCACGGGCAAGTACTCCGTACTGCCAGACATCCAGCGTTGGGTTGGTTTGGGAATGAAGATGGTCAATCCTCAGCAAACAGCTGAGTCAGCCCCGCAGCCCCTCTCTTGTATGATGCCCTGCCTTGGTGTTCATCGCATGCCATCAGCCAGAGTCCTATTCCGCTCTCACAGGTCCAGGGAGGTGGCAGAGGGTGGCAGTGCCAGGGAGGGTCCCAGACCTTCCACCACCTGACCTTCTTCCCTTTTAGGACTTCCTCCCTACAACTCATCATCCTCACCCACACTGCAGCCAAGTGGACCATGTGAAAACCTTTTCCCCTGTATGCTCCCCACTCTGGCCAGGGAATACCTTCCCACCCTCACCAATGACATAAATAGCCACCAGCCACATATTGGAGGGGCTCTGACAGGGACTCAGGAGAATGTAAACCTTATCCAGAGACAGTAGAACAGGAGGGGCTATTGTAAAATGGTGCCGGCAGGGTGAGATGCCGAGGCACTACTCAGGAGAGTTCAAAACCTTAAACTCCCTCCCTTTCCCCGGCTCTGGAGGGAGAGACATACACTTTCCCAGCACTGGATCAGACCCGCAGCTCTGGCTGCAAAAGGGCCCGTGAGCCCAGCTCACTTCCCCCCTCCCCCACCAGCCTCTGTGGGAGCTTTAGGGACAGCATCTGACCATCGGGGTCACCAGAAATGCCTCCTCTCTTGGGGAGCTGAGGAGGTTTCAAGGAAGTATACAATGAGCAGGAAGCAGGTGTTAAGGCAAATGGAAACACCAAGGACCATTGGTGGACTTTTTGCCCCTCACTGGCAACACAACCCCTGGCAAAGGGCGGCCCAGTCGGGCAGGCTGTTATTATCTTCTAGACTAGGGCTATTGGGTGGTGCCAGTGTGGAGTGTGATGTGTTCTGCCTGGCTCCTGGTGCCCATGACTCTCTCGCCACCCCACCTCACCCCCCAGCTGATGCCACTCACGTCCCACCTATGAGCTCGAGGACATAGCCCTGCTATAAGAAGCCCCAGGCCAAGTCATCCAGACCTCAGGCAGCCTCTCTGTGGGGCTTCCCGCACCTCCCTTTCCTCTGCTTAAGCCAGAGGAAAGGGGTCAAGAACCTCAGGCTCCCCTTCTGCCTCGAGTGGGAGCCATCTGCCCCGCTAAGATATGTCGTAAGGTGCCTAACAATTACCCTGCCCCCTCCTTGGTCAGTCTTGCCACTGTGGCTCTGAGGGGCAAGGCACTGTGACAGCAGGGGCTCTACCACTGAGGCCAGGAGCTCGGTTCCCTTGCTGGTCCCCGCTTACATGTAGAAAGAACCCCTTTACCTCCCTCCTCGACATCCTCATTTGTAAGCGGAGTCCAAGTCGTCTAACTCTTGGGGCTGTTGTGAGATCTGATAATAGATGCTGATGAAGTTGCTCAGAAGATGATAAAGCAGGCTAGGTGTTTAAATGTTTCTTTTATTTTTGATGTTTGATGACTTAAGGATTTTTTTCCTACTTATAAAAGTCATATATATATATATATATATATATATATATAGCAAAATTTTTGGAAAGTGCAGAAAAGGATAAGGAAAAAATTTTACATAAGCTAACCCTCCCCACCCCCGAGCAACCCAGAAGTCACTTTTGGTTTATTTCTTTCTTCCTTTTTTTAAGCAATTTTTAACTCAGTGTAACATAAGCATTTTCCCACATTATCAAAAAGTCTTCTTAGACATAATACGTAATGGCAATGGACATTTTTGAGCATAAAGCTTTTTATGTGTTTTGGGTTACTTTTACAGGATAACTGCCCAGACTCAGATCACTGGGTTAAAGGGTATGAATATTTTAAGACTCTTGATGTATATATTGTAGCTATTGTTATCCCTTTCTCCTGGGGTTAGAAACTGAAGCTCAGAAATTGAAATCATGTGTCCTAATTCACACAGGTCATCCGAGGCAGCGCCGGGACAAAAACACTGGGCAGAACAGTACACATTCTGTGATCTGTGCTCAACAACTCAGCACAGGAGAGAAGGCTGTCTGTCCTGCAGAACATCTGATCTGATACACTGAAGAGGACACACACCCTGGGGGTGATCAAATACAGAACAAAGGCTGGTGCACAGAAAAATCAGCCCGGAGGTTGGGACACCTGGGTTCTACTGGGGACTCGTCTGCTAACTCCATCACCCTGTGCACGTCTCTTTGGCCTCGGCTTCCTCCTTGCAGGAGGAGGGGTTTGGACTGGGTCTAACACATTGCCCCTATGCCCGCATACATCACTCCCAAAACAAAATCAGAAACATTTTGGTTTTGTTTTTGCATAAAAAGACCAAAGATAATCCAGTTGCTCCAGCTCGGTGTAACTGTTTCCTCTGTTGGCCATAAAACCTATCCAGCTGGATGCCAAAGCAGGCAGGTCGGGGTTAACGAGACAGCCAGCTCCAGAGAACATGCCGCAAGCCGGAATCTGCCAGCAAGTGACAGGAGAATGCAATCCTTTCAAGATCAAGTCAGATGGTCGGAAACACAGCTCAGCAGCGGGTCTCAGCACCAGGCTCCGCTGTAAAGAGATCCCACGAGTTCTGGCCCTTGGGATGGAGGGCATCAGCACTGGTGGTCCAGGGTGCCAGGCTATTGGCTGTCGCTGTGTGTGCACAAGTGTGCTGATGGATAGCCACCCAGTGTGCTCAGGGCATAGCTAACGGTGCTCTGGGTTGTCTTCCCAAGTGACCAGGGACTTGGGAGGCAACATCAGCAGCTGTGAAACCAGGGCCGACAGAACAAGGTGGGTGGGGCAGCTGTTTATCAGATGCTAACATGAGACTGTAGTTTCCCAGGACTCATAGACGAGCACCTCTGTCCTGGGTGTAGGTCAAGTCCCACGATCTGTGGGAAACAGGGCGCTCCTCCACCCACATCTCTGTCTGACTCCCAGTACTGGGCTAACGGATGGGAGGATACATACATACTGCACAACATTTCTGACCCTGGAGGGAGATCTGTCTCATCTCTCTCAGAAAGGAGAACGGCGAATTCAGGGAAGAAACCCAGGAAGAGGCTGGATGGTCTGTGTGAAAATGCACACGCAGAGTGTCAGGAAGACAAGTCGCTGACACAGAACAAACTGTGGAATGTGTGACTTACATAAGTGAAAGCACATATACACAAAAGAACACACCTTTTGCCAGAGCATATTCAAGTAAAAAGATAAAATGGTGGTCTCTGGGTAAAGAAAGGGAATAGACGGGGGGCCAGGGATAATCTCCTATCATCCAATTAGGAATGAACTGAGGAATAACGTTAACTCAGCCCTGTGGACTTCAGGTCCAAAGGTTTTTAAAAAGAAAAGGAAGAAAAAGAGACCAAAGTAAGCCAAACCCAGGAGATGTTGGTAAGAGTGGCTTTGGAAGGGCTATGAGTTTGCTTTTAGGAAAGGAGATGGTCATTTGAATCCACATGGGACAGAGGAACTCAGGCCACCTTTAGTTCTCAACCTTGGACACACCTTTGAGCTATCAGGGGAGCTTTTAGAAGAAACTGGACACCTGCCTTAGTTGGCTTGGGGTGAGCCCAGGTGTGATATGGAAGAAGATCTGGCTGGAGCAGCCAGTGAGGACAGCGCTGAAGTATCCCTCACGTGCCTTTGGGCTCTGACATTCAGGATACACAGGAAGGAAGGGCTTCCCAAGAGCCAGAGGAAGAAGCATTTTTGGAGAGGAAGGGTCAGCTGTGGCCCGAGAAGAGGGGTGACTCACAGTGAGGCTCTGTTTTGGAAGGGGGAGTAGAGGAGACACCAGAGCGGGGAGAGGTATCCAGTGGAAGCCTGGGTCGGATGGCAGGGTCAGAGGCAGGGGTAGGGAGCAGGGTGAGGGTGATCCCTGTGGCTGACCCCCTCGTGTTACAGAGAACAAAGACTGTGAAAAGAAAGCAACTTCTCCAGAGATGGGGTTCCCACACAGGTATCCCCGTCCACTGCTCTTTCCGGGGCTCTTTCCACTGTCCCTGGAGTCCCCGGCTGCTGCGGCCAAGTCTCCCCCATCTCCCAATGCCCATAACAGAAGCGGGGGAGAAGCCGCCTCAGAGCAAGTGATTTGAGCTTCTTGAGAAAAAAACTAAATTAAAGAAGAGTTTAGAAAGGAATCTAACTAGTTATTATTGTTATTACTGTTTATTCCTTTCCCTTTCTCAAGTAACTGTTTTTCTTCATCGCCCTCTGAATTCAGATCTTTTCTTAATCCCTTCATTCTGGAGGCTCACTTGTTTTTACTGCTTTCAATGTTGCCAGCCAGGCTTCGCGACTGTCCTAACAATTCTTGCTTTCCTGAAGCTCTGATGGTCTGTTTGGTCGCCCTACTGAGAAAGGGAAATCTGTGGAGTGAGGGTCTGAGGGGGGAAGGCTGAGAACATTTAGTTTCAACCAGAATACATAGAGTGTCACGTGCCCACCAGGCAAAATGGTTTCACCTTTTCTCAATGATTACAGACAAGAAAAGTAAGCCAAAGAGAAGTTACATAAATTCTCGTTATTTGCAAGCTCCTATAGGGAGATTGGGTCTTACTCCTTTGTGCCCTACTGGGGCCCAGCCCAGTAGCAGCACATGGCTGCTGGATGTTCATCAAATCCTCACTGAAGCGAGTGGTCCAGTTGAGAGCTGCCCCAGGCCTTCCGACTTACAGCTCAGCACTGGAACCACGGGCGTAGAGCCACCCAGCCTCTGCAGGCCATCCTGGCTACACTTGGCCCTGGCCAGGTCTGCTGCATGCAGCCTTGATCTGGCACCGTGCTGGGCACACAACTTTCCATCAGGATGTGTTGGCAGAGAGTCCGCTATCGCGGTGGATGCTGTGAAGCATCCCAGAAGAATTCAGGGCTGAGAGGGGAATTAAAAGTCATCTAGTCTGAATGCCCACTTCCCTCCCTCCCTCTTCTCCTCCAAACCCACTCACCTGCCCTGCTTCTCTCCACTCGGACACACATACATTCTCCCACTGGCAGTTAGACCTGCAGATTCATTTCTAGTTCATAAATATTTATTTATTTGTTATTGCTAACGAGGAGAGATTACATGGAGAGGCCATGTGTAGGTTTCTAGCAAGAGGCCAGCTAAGATCCAGTTGACAGTCAACACTAATGACTAGACAAGTAAGCGGAGATACCTCCATACAATGTACTCCAACAGAGTTAGGAACAAAGTGCTACTAGAGCTCAAAGAGTGAGTGATGAATTATTAATGGTGGGGACATCAGGGAAGACTTTATTGAGGAGGTAGCAAGTGGGACAGGCCTGCAAGAATGGCTAGGCTCTGCACTTGCCCATGGGTATAATGAGGAGTTAGTCTAGACAAGCTATGACATGATCACGGTCACGGTGAACCTGAGACACCACGTTAACAGTAGTGAACCAGAGAAGTTCATGGCCCTGGAAGCCCTCAGGGTGCTCAGCAGGGTGGTGGAGCAGGATGAATGCCCAGTCATCGCGTGTCGTTCTCAAGCTCCGGGGACTTCGAACAAGGCATCCATACCCTGGCCAGCTTCCTCGTCTATCAGGGAAGGGCAGGAGACAAGGAAGGGCTTGGGCAAGTACTGTAGGAGGGATTAGATGCTGCTTTGCTGGATGTGGGGGAGATGGGCTTGATCTGCTGCCGCTTACTCACTGTAGGGCCTTGAGGTAGCGAGTCTCATTGAGTCGTGGTTTCCTCACCTGTATAGAGAGATGGCAATCTCTGTACCACCTTGCCTGTGTTTATCCATGAAAACAGAGATGGCCGCTGTGACGACCACTGGCACCAGCCGCTCAGGGTGCCCGGCACTGCCCTGAGCATGTCTCTCTGCCCCATCCTTTAATGGCTTCTCGCTGAAGTACGTGTTTGTTCCAGTGACTCACCTGTGTAAGAAACCACCGCCGAGACCGTGTTGGGGATGACATAAAATAAGCATTACCTTGCTGATGGTGAGAGTTAGGGACTTAAACAAGGCTTGGCCAGGGTGGCTTATCTCCACTCCAGAATATCTGGGGCCTTATCTGAGAAGATATGAAGACGAGGGGGTGGGAGGAGTTACTCAACAGCTGGGGCTGGAGGTATCTGGAGTTCTCTTCACTAATATGTCTAGTAATTGATCCTGGCCATCAGTGGGGTCTTCAGCTGGGTGGTTGCCAGAACACCTACGCATGGCCTCTCTGTGTGAGTTTGGGCCTCTTCAGAGCGTGGTGACTGGGTTCTAAGAGAAAGTAGCCCGAGAGAGAAAAATGGAGGTGCATGGAATTTTTATGGCCTAGTCTTGGAATTTTGGAATTTACATGACACCCCTTCTGCCGTACTCTAGGGGTTGAGACAGTCTTGTCCAGGCTCAAGAGGAATGGGTGGCACTCAATGGGAGGGCTGCCAAACTCACATTTCAAGAAGAGCATGCAGGCTGGACATGTGGCAGCAATCCTTGAAAAATAAAATGTACCCCAACATCGCTCAAGCTGGCACTCAAAGCCCCTGCCGTATCCTCCCAATGGCATCTCCTGTTACCTCTCAGCATGAACCCCACTCCAGGCAGGCCAGCCTCCTCATGGTACCCAGAAAATGCCATACTCATCCCAGCCTGAGAGGCTCGAGCCTTGTGCGCTCACACCTCACTCTGCTCCCTCTGATTTTTCAAGTCCTATCTCCCCAGGGATTCAGGATCCTGGTGTATTTGAACAACACTTAAGATGAAAAAGGAAGACTCTTAGCAAGCATAGTTCCTGGAGTCTTCTTTATTGCTTGAGAGTGAAGGCTGCTTCTTTCTTAGAATAAATAAAAATTCTACCGCACTGAGAATGATTGGTTCTGAAAACATCCACCAAGCACAGGCATGGGTCCTCTTCAGCTGTAATCATTGCACACATACTTAACAAAATGCATCTTCGTCTCTCCCAGACAGAAATAATGACCCTCATAAAGTCAGCTTGTTTTAAACCAACAAATGGTGTGGCTGACAATAGAAGTGTAAATATGGTTATAGTTAATGGATTTTATTCAGCCTTGCTCCATTTCAGCTCTTCAGACTGATGACTAATAAAGAGCTGGCCAGCATCACTCACTAATCGCCTCCAATTAAATCAGGGGCCAGGCCCCGCCTCCTGTGCAGACCCCAGTCCCTGGGAGTTCCTGGCATCTAATAGTGCCCAGGAAACTCTCCCTGGCTGCTTGGTAGAAAAACAGAAACACACAAGGCAGCCAAACCAGGCAGTTCCTCTACATCCCAGCTGGAGAGGGGTGCCCTCACTGAGCATGACCACAGCGACTACCAGTGGGCGGAGCTTTACACCATACTAGAAGCTTTCGCATCCTTTCCTCACTCACGGTCTGGTGAGGCACAGAGCGAAGGTATTGTTGTCTCCATTTTTCTGATGAGCAAGAGGCAACTTATAGAGGTAAAGGGGCTTTTTTTTTGCAGAATCAATGGCTCCCATGAAAGGAACAAGGAATTCATGCTAAGTGTTTTCCTTCCCCAGTCCAGATTCTTTTCTATTGCACTGCTTCCAGTTCAGCTGGCTCATTCACCCATTCACTTATTCATTCACTGACCGATTTGCCAAATGCTTAATAAGCACATACTTTACACACAGGGTGGCATAGGCCCTAGGGAAACAGTGGTGAGCAAAGCGACGTCCCTGCTTTTATCGAGCCTGTGGTCAGGAGCGAGAGACAGCAGTAAGTACCTAAACAATTATATAAATAAAAGAACTTGACAGAATGGCAAATGCTATAAAGAAATAGAACAGAGTAATGGGATAGAGAATGGTCAGGGAGGTAAAGATGGGGCCCTTTAGCGGGATTGTCAGGGAAGCCTTCCCTAGGAAGATGATGCTAGAGCTGGAACCATAATGATGACAAGGGCCAGGCATTTAGAGATCTGAGGGGTAAAGAGTCCCAGGAGGCAGTTACAGCGGGTGCAAACGTCCTGAGGCAGGACTGCAATAGGCTGGTTATGTTAGAGTGATAGAAAGCCCAGTTGGGCTGGAGCATCTTGAGCAATGGGAAAAATGGAAGTGACCAGAAGGTGTAGGGCCTTATAGGCCAAAGTATAGCCTGAGTCAGGCACTATACTAGATGCTGTGGTATGGTGGTGAAGAAATGGGCAACCAGGAACAGCCAGCCCAAGCCTCCATGAACCTCTAATGCCTGATGTCAATATTACACCCCTGCCCTCTGCGTCAAAGCAACCGTGGAACCACTCTAATCCTTTCACTGACAGGGTTGTCCTAGGGATATGGCTTTCATGGAAAGAATTAGTCAATCGAGATAAACTGGGGATTCCCACTAATTCCGATGGGTTCAATCTGCAACCTGCCCAGTCCCTTCTAGACTTTGCCTGTAGATCCTGGAATTGGAGGAGGAAATGCCTGGAATTCCATGACTGCTTCCCATGGTTCCCCCACCCTCTCCTACCATGTCCAGCCTGAAGTCAGAGCCACCCTGGCCAGCCTGAAAGGAGGATGTCAAGAAGCAAAAAAGCATCTCCAGCTGCCCAAATCCCTTTGCAGCATCAGATGGACAGACACACTGATGCGGGGTAAACCCTCTGGACTCTGCGTGAATGTAGTTGTTTCCCCAAATCGAAAAAAAATTCTCCTGAAATACAGGAAGCGTGGACAGGAGCCAACCCTGTTAAGGTAAGAATAACAGCTCACTCTGTGTGCTCTTCCCTTAGGAGCTATAACTGGGACCCAGCAACAGGTTATCTCCAAGTCATGACAAGGATGGGTAGGTAAGAGGGAAGGAAGACAGTCTTTCCTGACGATGCCCTTTCCCTCTTCCACCTTCCACTCTGGCCTAGTCACCCTTTCACACACACACACACTCTTTCCCAGTTTCATTCCAGCCCCTTTTCCTTGCTGTGAGTATGTACTGCCCCTCACCCAACCCTGTCCCTGCATCAAACCAAAGACCATGTTTACTCACAAGCCGACCTTCAGGAAAACACATCCTGGATTTGCTTCCTAAACTTCCTCTTATGCATAAAGAACACATCGTCCTTGCAAAGCCAGGACTGAGACCTAATATCCCATGCATCACCACATTACATGGTTACCATGAACCTGGACAGCCTGTAAGCAACCTTGCAGATGCCTCAGGGTCTGAAGTCATAGTCACTTCTGCTCTGGCTGACACATCCAGCTGACCTCACAAAGTTTCCTGTTGACTGAGGAGCATGTGACAGCTCTGTGAGGCCACCAGCCTGCCCAAAGGCAGCTCTCGACATGGCACTCCTTTACAAAGGAGCCAGTTGTGGGCAACATGGATGTCCACCCCTGGGGGACAGATAGGCAAAATGTAGTGGGTAGACTTCATGCAGTACTATGCAGTGGTTAGTCATTGTCTAGAGGCACACACGGCGGGATGGATGGATCTTAAAACCATAGTGCCAAATAAGACATCGGAAGTGGAATGAGACAGAGAAAACCCAAAGTCATTTACATAAGTGAGAGCAACATGCCTTCCAAGCAGCTCAACAACAATGCACCTTGTATGAGAAAATGTACAAACAGAACAAAAGAGGTCAAGCATATTAAAATGTGTGGCTTATGGATGAGGAAATGGGACTAAATAAGTAAAACAGAGAGGGAATTTGTAGGGACCAATGATGACAACGTGTCATGAAGTGAAGAGCACGATTAACTCGATCCTCTCCTCTCGAAGTTATAAAACATCAAAAGGAAGGACACAGAAATCTCTGAGCTGGCCCAGGCTGAGATTCCCAACCTCAGCTGCCACTTCCCGCTCAGGTCAAACAGGAAGACCAGCTCCACACACAGCACTGCTGCTTCCTCGCCTTTGATGATGCTACCCCCGCCCCTACAGCCAGGTCCACCCCACCCTTTGAAGTCCAGCCCCTGCTACCTCCTCCAGAGATTCCCACCTCTGAGCAGCCACGCCCTTCCTCTGCACCACACTGCAGGCATGATCAGTGTGCCTGGGAGCTTGTCCTTATTAGTAGGCAGATGTGGTCCCAATGGAGTCCCAAAGGTTGCTCTTTTCAGGGGGGCAGTGCAACAGTGGCATGCTGTGCCTGTGGCATCTGCACACCTGGATTGCAAGTCATGCCTTCGAAGGACTTCCTGGAAAGAACTGACCCAGGAGGAGCCCTTTCTCCCCACAGAGATGCAATACATTTCCATGAAATTCATCCCAAAGAGCAGGCACGCATGTTTGGTGAATGGCTAAAGGACAAGATTGCTCACACCAGCCCTTCTACAGTTAAGCCCTAGGCAATGGGCTCAAGCCAGCTCTCTGAGGTCTCCTTTCCTACCTTCCTGCAAGACTAAGGCATAGCCAGCTTACCTCTCCCCTTCGAAACTACGTCCATCCCTTTATCCTCTGGACCTCCTCTAAAGTTGAGCCTGACTGTGGAAGCCATTACCCTGTTATTCCTGATGCTCCACCCCTATCCTAGACACCAGGCTCTTAACCAGAACCCACCGAGAGTCCTATAAACATAAAGATGCTGGGGTTGGAAATGTCAAGAAGTAGTGAAATCTCCTTCCCTGGCTTCAGCATGTATGCATCAATAAACAAATATTTTTAAGTACCTGTTATATGCTTGGTACTAGTTTTAGCCCTGAGGATCGATGAAGATTCTCTCCTTAACTTCCTTGTCTCTTCACTGTCCAATTTTAGCAAGAATCCTACTAAGTCAGTTTAGCTAGAATCCCTCTTCCTCTTGGTGTCTAGTCAGGGTCCTCACTGTGATAAGTTTGATTTTTAATAAGAAATATGTATTTGGTCTTACGTGCCATTTCTGGCACAGAGCACCTAAAACCCTTGGAATTTCCTAAGTGATAAGAGATATAAATATGCCTTAATATTCATTAAAAAAAAACCTTTCAACCACACCTGAGTTGTTGCTAATGAGGTGATTGTTTAAATCACCTAAGGATAGGGGCTGGTTGCCAGGGGAACTGACCTTGTGATTGAAGGGTGGGAACCACTGGGGAGGGGAGAGGGGCTGGAGGTTGAATCAGTCACCAATGGCCATTGGTTTAATCAGTCATGCTTATGAAGCCTCCATAAAAACCCAGAAGGACGGGAGCTTCCGGGTTGGTAAACACATGGGCATCCTGAGAGGGTTGGATCCAGAGAGGCATGGAAGATCTACTCCTTTTCCCCATGCCCTGCCCTACGCACCTCTTCCATCTGGCTGTCCCTGAGTTATATCCTTTTATAATAAACCGGCAATGTAGTAAGTAAAATGTTTCTCTGAGTTCTTTGAGCTACTCTAGCAAAGGAGGGGGTGTAGGAACCTCTGATTTATAGCCAGCCTGTCAGAAGCACAGTTGATACCCTGGACTTGTGATTGGCATCTGAAGTCAAGGGCAGTTTTGTGGGATGAGCCCTTAACCTGTGGAATCTGACGCTCCCTCCAGGTAGATGGTGTCAGAACTGAGTTGAATTGTAGGACACCCAGCTAGTGTAGAAGAATTGCTTGGGGTGGGGGGTGGGGGAACTCCACACACTGGAACTGGTGAGCAGAGCTGTATTCATCCTCCACCAGCTCCCAGCTGACATCTGATCACCACGGTCCACCTTGAGCAATAATCCTGTTAAGGTAGTTTAGCCAGAACCCCGCTTACAAGGCCCCATGTTTCCTCTTACTAATTTTCCATCCATTGATCTACACACTGCCCATCAGCTATAAATTCCCCCTCACCATGCTGTATTTGGAGTTGAGCCCAGTCTCTCTCCCCCACTGCAAAATCCCACCTTCGCCTATCGTGTTGGTCTCCCTGAATAAAGTCTGCCTTATCGCTCTTCAATGGTGTCACTGAATCATTTTTTCTTAACAGGATATGATGATTAGTAAAAGCAGGCTAGACCTGCCCTCATGGAGCTGATGGATAATGTATTACTTCCCACAGGAGGGGGCCGCTCCCACCCATTCTCAAAAAGAAGACATGTGAATTTTGCCAAATTCCATTTCCATTCTCCTGGGGCCCGTGCAGTGTTGGCAGTAGAGGGGAGCTACTGGCTGGAGACCAGCTGCCTTGCGAGGCCCTGCCAGGACTGGTACAGAAGGGCTGACGTTTCTGTTCCCAGAGCCTGGCTCCCAAGCAGGATGGCATCTGCTCAGAGTCTGAAGCCTAGCACACTCCAATTGTCCTGTGGTCTTGTGGCACTTTCAACCTATCAATTGAATCTTTCTTAAAAAGCTAATCCTGCGTTTATTGGTTTTCTGCTCTGAACTGGCATCACTAGAATTTTCCTTACGGATGGAAGAGCTCAGAGAACCAGATCTGGATGTCTCTCCAGTGCCAGGACCTGAGTGAGAGAGGCTGGTGACATACTGAGGAAAAACTGGCCCGGTGCCCACCCCTACCACTCACCACCCCGTTTTCCTGAATGGCACCAGCCCCTTCTGAGCCCTTGGACAAGATGCTGGGGATCTCACCCCAATCAGATGTCACTACACTAACTGGCTGAGTGGCCACAGCCGAATCTCTCCCCTCTCTGGACCGATATCCTATCTAAGTGTTTCTTGAATAAGTGAAATCGCAGATGCAAAGGAAGTTTTCAAGCTTTGTGAAAATGTAAGGTCCTGTGAGAACACTCTGTACTTCCCACTCAATTTTGCTATAAACCTAAAACTTATCTAAAAAGTAAAGTCTATTAAAAACAAACAAGCAAACAAAAATGTTAGGCCCTACAATGAACCCTGGACAGAGAATGAAGCCCTAAGTTCTTATAAAAGTGCTGCACCTTTCTGTGTGGCTTTGGGAAGTATGGAAACTTTCTGAGCCTTGGTTCCCCTGTTCTACCCATTGTGGCTACTATAAGAATCAAATAAACTAATGGGTTTTTAAATATTGAGTTAATTATAGAGCACTGTCTCTCAGTGAGCACTTCTTGTTAATATCTGTCACTTACTAAAGAGACTGTACTGAAGGTTGACCAGCCAGTCCCAAGGTGGCAGAAATTTTGTAGCTCTTAGAGAGCACTAGGAAAATCTAAAGAAAGGATGGGCACTACAGACAGCACATTCAAAACTGAACAGCTTACAAATAATGAATGCTGGAGAGGGTGTGGAGAAAAGGGAACACTCTTGCATTGTTGGTGGGAATGTAAATTGATACAGCCACTATGGAGAACAGTATGGAGGTTCCTTAAAAAACTAAAAATAGAACTACCATATGACCCAGCAATCCCACTACTGGGCATATAGCCTAAGAAAACCATAATTCAAAAAGAGTCATGTACCACAATGTTCATTGCAGCTCTGTTTACAATAGCCAGGGCATGGAGGCAACCTAAGTGTCCATCGATAGATGAATGGATAAAGAAGATGTGGCACATATATACAATGGAGTATTACTCAGCCATAATAAGAGACGAAATTGAGTTATTTGTAGTGAGGTGGATGGACCTAGAGTCTGTCATACAGAGTGAAGTAAGTCAGAAATGGAAAAACAAATGCCGTATGCTAACACATATATGTGGAATCTAAAAAAAAAGTTCTGAAGAACCTAGGGGCAGGACAGGAATAAAGATGCAGAAGTCGAGAATGGACTTGAGGACACGGGGAGGGGGAAGGGTAAGCTGGGACGAAGTGAGAGAGCAGCACTGACATATATACACTACCAAATGTCAAATAGATAGCTAGTGGGAAGCAGCCGTATAGCACAGGGGGATCAGCTCTATTCTCTGTGACCACCTAGAGGGGTGGGATAGGGAGGGTGGGAGGGAGGCGCAAGAGGGAGGAGATATGGGGATATATGTAAACGTATAGTTGAGTCACTTTGTTATACAGCAGAAACTAACACACCATTGTAAAGCAATTATACTCCATTAAAGATGTTTTTAAAAAAAACTGAACAGGAGGAAGAGAAGGAGGAGGAGATGGAGAAAGAAAAGGAGATAAAGGAGGAGGAGAAACAGAAGGAGGAAGAGGAAGAGAAGGAGGAGAAGAAGTAGTAGAACAAGAAGCAGCAGCAATAGCAGGGAAAAAAAGAAAAAAAAACAGAAGCAGCAGCAGGTGCCAACGCAGAAGGAGAAGAAACGGAGGAGATGCTGATGAAGCAGAAGTACAAACAGAGGAAGCAGAAGCAGAAGAAGAGGCAGAAGACGAGGAAGGAGGAGGAGGAGAGAAGGAGGAAGGAAGAGGCGTGGAAGTTGCCGGAGAAGAAGGAGGAGAAGTGGAAAAAGCCGAAGGCACGAAAGTATAAGCTGAAGCCAAAGCCACCGCCGCTGAAAAAGCTGGCGGGGGAGAAAGAAGGAAAAGTGGAAGCGGAAGGAGAGCGTAAGAGGCGGGAGCAGCCCAAGCAGAAAAGGAGCAGAAGCGGAAGTGAAAGAAACAGAGGAAGAGGAAGGAAAGAAAGGAGGAGGAAGCAGAGAGGGAGAGAGGGAGGAGAGAGAAGTAGTAGAAGGAGCCGTCGAGGAAGAAACAGCAGCAGAAGAAGAAGCAGAAGCAGGAAAAGCACAGAAACTGAAGCCAGAGCAGCAGAAGCAGAAACCAGAGCGGCAGCGGCAGCAGCCGGGCCCGGGGCAGAGGTGCAGCATCCACCCAGGGGCAAGGATGAGAGGACGCAGGGCTGGCTGGGCACCGGCTGCTCCTCGAAGCCCAGTTTCCTTCTACAGCCAAAGAGGCAGGTAAACCAGTGACAGGCTCTTGCAGTTCTATTTCTTTGGGCCCTCAAGACAAGGCCAGGGACCGAGAAGAATTCCTTCATTCTCGTTTTTGTTCCCCAGACAAAAACGAGAATGAAGGAATGAACTTTGATCAAGCGCCTTCTGAGAACCGAGCAGAGACAAAGGAGACACAGTCCCTGCTTCCCATGAGCTCAGAGTCCGGGGCAGGGCAGTACTAGTGGTCAGAGGAGGGGCAGAGATCTTTCAGGTCCAGAATTTGGGAAATGAGGAAACGTCAGAGAGGCTTTAGAAAGAGGTGAGATTTGAGTTCTGAGTCAACAAGTGGAGATGGAATTTAATACATGGATTGGTGTGGGGAAGAAGGGCTCCTCTCCCAGGAAAGGGGTGCACCCAAGGCTCTAAGGTTCAGCCAGGCTGGTGGCCTGGATCAGATACCGGCCTTTCGCACCCAGGGCTGAGCACAGCAAGCTGCTGCCCGGGAAACAATTCCTCTCCCAGTCAAGAGGTCTGTGATACGGAGATCAGGCCTGTCATGGGACAATCTTCCTGCTGGGGGAGAGATGGTCATTTGGACTTGTCTCACCTCACTGACTAGAAGTGCCTGGGAGGTGACCAGAGGGACCTTGGTACTGAAGAGCAGACGCCTCCAGACCCTGGAGGATGAGCTCGAGGGGAGAGAGAGCAGGGACTGTCAGGAACCCTCCAGGGTCCCCCGTCCTCTGCAGGGTTTCTCCTTCCAGGAAGACTGAAGGCTTCAGTGTTGCCTCCAAATCTAGTGAAGAGATCCAGCCTGTCTCCAGAGCAGACCCTTCCCTGATTCCTCTCAGGAGCCAGATTCTCCATAGCTGCCCCAGCCTTTGAGCAAGGAGTGACCCAGAGTAAGTGAGAGTCAGGCTCTGTGAAGGTCCAGCAGAGAGTGGGGCCCCCTCAGACCTCCCCCATTCACCCCCAAGGACCCCAGCCCTCATTTCTTGAGTCCTGCTCCAGCCAGAGTCTATGAAGGTGTCCCTTCCTGAAAACCCATGGCAGTGTGACAATGAAGCCAACATGATGGGGCCATCACCTGGTGAGGCAGCATCTCGGTGGATGGTACAGACCCTTCTCCCCTCCCCTCAGGCTACCACAACCCCACCACGAGGGTGAGATAGAGGAAGTGTCTCTCGTGTGTGTGTGTGTGTGTGTGTGTGTGTGTGTGAGAGAGAGAGTTGAGATGGGGAAAATTGGGGAGTTCCAGGCAGTGATGGGATCTGTCACAAGGGGAAATTCCAAGTGATAGCAAGAGTTGGGGTAAAACAGGAAAATCAGAGGGGATAAGGAAAGGACAGAGAGGAAATTCTTCAGCCTTGACAATACAAGGAAGCTTCCTAGGTCTGGTGAATATTAATTGAAAAATGCCCAGTGATGCATTTCTCTTCACAGCATCCAACAAAGTGCTGGGCGCTGGGGTGCTTGGAGCCCTGGCTTAGAAACCAGTTTGCCTCTCACAGCATTTGTAAGATGGTCCCTCTCTCCCCACATAGTTACTATATGTAAATGGCTTAGAGCAGTACCTGGCAGACAGTAAATGCTCAATAGCTCTTAGTTATTATATTATTAAAGGAAGCATATTAAAAATGCCTATTAATTGATTAGAAAAATTATCTTAATACCTGAATGGGCAGCAAAAATTCTTGTTCTGAGCAGGTCAAAGTTGAAAGTATTTCAGGACTGAGGAGGCTATGTCCTTCAACGTGAGGGAAATAAGAGGAATTAGGACCATTTTCTCAAACCAGTGTTGTCTTTGAATCCTATTTACTTTGGGTGAAACTAACACCACCAATAACCTTGTATCCACCTGGGTTGCCTCCAAGTTTGCAATTACAGTAAAGTAAAATCGGTAACTATTCAAGTCACTTAATGGCAGGCCTAGCTGTCCATCTCACCCCTCTCATGCTGGAATATCTTTGCAAAATGCTTTAAGAGCTACAGATAAAAGAAATTGTTATGGTGTAGGAGGACCAAGGCTCTGGGGCTTCTCTGAGTGAGAAATGAAGGAGGCCGACTTCTGTGCCTTATGCAGCCATGATTCACGAAATCTCTCAACTCACCTTCCCAAGCCAGGTTTCCAATCCAACGTTTTCTTCATATGTTGCAACATCAATTGGCCTTGATGGTCAGCAAAGGGGACATCTCCTCTCAAACCTGTCTATTCTTCTCCATGTCCACCCCTACCACTCTGGCCAAGGCCACTCTTATGGCTCTTCTAGAGCCCAATGACCTTGATGGTCTCAGATCTGCAGCTGCCAGCAAGATCTTCTTATTTTTAAAAAAAAAATTTATTTGAGTACAATTAATTTATAATATATTAGTTTCAGGTGTACAACATAATGATTCAATATTTTTATAGATTATACTCCATTTAAAGTTATCGTAAAATATTGGCTATAGTCCCTTGCTGTACAATATACCCTTGTAGCTTATTTTCCTATACATGGTAGTTTTTCTGAATCCTTGACCCCTGTATTGCCCCTCCCCCTTCCCTCTCCCTACTGGTAACTACTAGCTTGATCTCTCTACCTCTGTGAGTCTGGTTCTGTTTTGTTATATACAGTCGTTTGTTGTATTTTTTAGATTCCACATATAAGTGATAACATACAGTGTTTATCTTTCTCTGTCTGACTTCACCAAGCTTAATACCCGCCAGGTCCGTCCATGCTGTTTCAAATGGCAGAATTTCATTCTTTTTTTGACTGAGTAGTGTCCCGCTGTGAATGTGTGCATCACGTCTTCTTTATCCATTCACCTGTTGATAAATGCTTAAATTGCTTGCATATCTTGACTAATGTAAATAATGCTGCTGTGAACATTGGGGTGCATGTATCTTTTCAAATTAGTGTTTTTGTTTTCTTTGGATATATGGTACAGCCACTATGGAAAGCAGTATAAGTTTCCTCCAAAAACTAAAAATAGAACTACCATATGATTCAGCAATTCCACTCCTGGGTATATATCCAGAGAGATCTTTTTAAAATGCAAATATGGTGGCATTTTAGCCCCTCTCCCTTCCAATCAATCCTATGACCTTAGGCAAATCCCTTCCCACCTTGGGACTGGGAATCGTTAGAATGATACTGAGGAGTTCGGGCTACTTGGTTTCTCAGGGTCCTCCCCACTCGGTCTATGGTTTTCTGTTGCTGAGGGTACTGATTTCAGACTCCCCCGGCCTAAACAGACTTTGGACTAGCAGTGACATGGCAGGAGTGGAGGTGCGAATAAATCTCCCTAAAGAAACAAATTCTCCTGCTCGCTCTATTGTCAGAACATTTGTGCTTGAAAGTGGCCTTCACAACCAGAACCAAGGGAATTCTTTGTCGTCTGCAGTTTAATTATTGGTTCAGTTACTTAAATGAGTGACTTAAACTTTCCATTTCCTCTCCAGACATCCAGAAAGTGGGCATGAAGCACCACAGCATGTCCCAAAGGCATGATGTGTAGTCTATAGGTTAAAAATTTAACACAGGCAAGTCTTTCAAATAAATCATTTACAACTGTTCGCGTTCTATTAAAGAATAAATAAGGACCTCTTGGGCACATTAGTTTTGGGGATTCCCTTTCTGCCCTAGGATATATTTCTTCTCTATTTAATTTTCATTCCTGCTAACTTCCATTCTTAGATCTCTAGAGTTAGAATACCTAACCTCCTTTTGCTTGGAACACAAAGTAATAATTATTCCCACTTTGTTTCCACAGTAACAGCCTGTGTCTCATATTTGCACACTTTATTCCCAAACATCATTTAAATGCAGCAGAGAAAAAATAGGGTAATTCAAGAGGATCAGATAAGAACCTGATTCTAGCCGCTCCCTGAACAAGACATTTTCTCTCAACAATTCAGAGGCTCTTGAAATTTGCACTTTCCCATACAACACTTTTCATGTGCCAGTGGAACAGCCTCTTTGTTGGAAACTCATTGCATGGGCACTTGCTCTTGTCAAATCTACCCTCCAAGAAGCCTGGCAGGCTGCCAGGGACCCCAGCCTCCACGGTTGACACTCTGGGTCAAGGATTTCTTTAGTGACTCAGAATCTGAGAACCTGAAGTTTGCAGCTGTGTCCCTTCTTGGAAGTTCTCTTTGCTGTGAGCATTACATGAGAAGCCATTGAAGTGCAAAGCAAGGTCCACGTGGATGACAGCTCTTCTACTGAAGTCACCCCCTGTCACTTCAAGGGCACCTGCTTTGCATTTAGTGCTCATCAAATAAGATTGAGAGAGTAAGCTCGTAGCCCCCTGGCCTGGTCCTAGGTTGTGAGCATCCTTAAGGGCAAGAATTGAACACAGCACCTGCCATGTAATAATCTGTATTTCAAAGGATCAACGTCCTATCTAGATAATCCCCAGGCATTTTAGGTTGAGTCCCATCTTATTAGGCTCATAAAAGCTCTTCTACCTTAACTAATTTTGTTCCAGGTAACTTGTATAGAAAGCCTGAACACAAAGGAAAATTAAAAGAGCCCCAGAGTGGTGGTGTTCTCCATATTACCTTGAAAGTGATAGCCATTTAGATTTTAATCAGAGGAGTAACTGAAATTCTTAACATCTCCACTGCACACTAGGGAAAACTGAGAATAGTTTCTTGTCCAAACCGGTTGGAAATCTCCGTTGCAAAATGTCTGTAGGACCACTATGATCTATGATATTGCCACACCTGGCCTCCTCCCAACACACACGAAACACTGACAAATTTCGTCTCTCAAGTCTGAATCATTCCTGACAGTGTACAATAGCTTTGCCATGTGTGGACCCTAAGATACAGACAGGTGAAGTCACTCATGCCGGTCATGCAGTTAATTCGTGTGCTGGCTCTTAGCTGCCATCTGAGATTACTCCATTACCAACTTGATTGATATTCGTGTCCCCAGTGGTAAAATGAGAGTTTTAGAGGGAAAAGAAGCATAAAGCAATTTTTTTTAAAAGAAAGAAGCTCAAGTGTTTGTTCCCAGGGTTCTCTCTTGGAACGTGGCTTTGGAAAATGGTTTAGTCAGCATTTTTCCTCCCAAATGATTTTTTTTTTTTTCCTTACCTCTACCTTTTCAGGTATTGGCAAAAATGGGAGGGAGTCTTAAAAGACTGGAAGTTCTTGGCTGCGTGTTATAGCCAGCCTCAGAACAGAAAGCCCCGGTACCGTCTCAGTCTCTCCTGCCCCTCTCCTCCTCCCCCTTCTTCTCTTTCTCTTTCTCCCTTTCCCCCTACACCCATACACAAGATCATTCAGTCAGTGGAGGGACTTCGGGAGAAGAGAGAGGGAGAAGAGAGATAGGCCAGCAGACTTTTAGGTGCCTTTTCCATTCCCCTTTCAATGAACTGAAGTAAAACAGCTGTCTTCCTCGGCATGTGGCCCAGAGAGTCACCTGCTGACTCTGCGGATCTAGCCGCGGCTCTTTAGTTAATGCCAATTGCGGAGAGGCTAGAAGGAGCAGGAAATCTGTATTCCCACAGAGATGGATCCCTTGGTAATACACTGAGTTTCCATCTGTAAAACAGAGGAGATGAACACTTAAAACCTGAAGTGTTCTTTTCATAAAATTTGTTCTCTTTATAAAATAATAACAAAACAAAAAATTAAGAGCTATGCCCTAAAAGCATCCGTGAATTTCAAAACAGCACAAATCCTTTCAACGTTTTTCAAAAATCCTAAAAGTAATAGTCCACAGATACATTTACCCCGCCCGCCAGCTACCTGGAAATCTTATCAACAAACAAGCTGAAGTAGGGTCAGTCAAAGAAGATACAGGGGGCCAGTCAGAGGCTAAAACAAACCCCACGGCTACATGGTACTATCCACGCTGCCATCTCCAATCCCCTCAACACCCGCATTCTCCCTGAACTGCTCTCCCTCCCCCACCCATCTCTTTCTTAACTCAGTCGATTATTTAAGCTGATTTCAGTAAGCAAAAAACAAAGCCTCTGTCTTTCCAAGGTGGAGGGTAAGGGAGACTTGTCCTCACAAATACAGGATTCACTTTGTTAGCTTGTGGTGGTTGTGATAAGACTATGAACATTCCCAGATGAATGATTTAAAGCAACAAGAAAACAACAACAAAAACCTTAATCAAAGGGAGGTATCAACTGGGAAACAAGCATTGCATGTCTTTTGTGCATCTGTGCATCAACTCAGCCAACAAGAGCAGAGCACCACTGCTGTGCAGGCCCACAGTGAAGCCCCAGCGCATTCATTTAATGGTTGCCCTTAGGTAAGTTACTCCATCTTTCTAAACATCTGTCTCCTCATCTGTGAAATGGGGATAATAACAGTTCTTACCTCAAAATGTCACTGGGAGGACTAAATGCAATCATTCATACAAGAGTAATCAGTCAGTACATGGCACAATGTAAGTACCTAACACATGTTGATGATTATCATTTATCTTTTTCTTATCTTTGAGATATCATACAGGATATGGGACAGGAACAGGAAGTGGATGTCTATAAAGATTCTTGCAATAATGAAGACCACGTTCTAGCTCCTTTGAAATGGGTTCAATTAGTTTCTGAACATCAAGCTTCACTATCCTACAGGCTTCTGGGGAGATCTAAGGGAGCAAGAGTTCACCCCCTCTGTAGCTTTCGAAGAGAGATGTTTATCCTCACAATGACTGTCTGCAGTCCCTTACAGGGAAAGCTGGAGCTACATTAAGCGCATGCCTGTTGAGTTGCCTTCTTTTAGTCACATGGTCCGTGATAGAAAACTGGACTATCTAGACTTGGGAGGAGCCCTAGGGCCTGAGGGAAAGAAAATGTTTCCCTGCACCCAAGCAGCAATAGCTTCATAAGAAGGTGTCCACTCCTCTGTCTCCCAAGGAATTACAAGCAGAGCTCCAGTCACACCTCTGCCATGTCCTGTGGAAACCTGAGCGAGTTATTCATCTCCTCTGAGCGCATTATGCCCATCTGAAAAGCAGAGTTGATACTACCCATCTTGGAGGGTTGTTGTAAGGACTAGAGATAATATATAATTTAAACATATGACACCATGTGCCCAGCACTTTACAGATACTTAATAAACAAGAGTGTCTGTTAGGCAAATTGCAATGGCGTGTGATCATTACTGGGTCAGAGAGAAGAATTCCCCCATGTGAATACTAAGAGGTATTTGACTAGCACGAGTCTTGATTCATACTGGCCCAGAAATGAGGAGACCTGGGGCAAGTCACACAGCCTGAGTCTCAGGCTTCTCATATGAAAAAGAAGGGGCTGGACAAACCATCTCAGAGGCCATAGACTGCAGAGACTCAGACTGTGTGGTTCCAGGGTCTAGAACTCTGCTCCTGGGCTTGCTGAGTAACAAGAATATGACCAAAAGCATATATAGCATTTGGATATATGACCCAGCCATCCCACTCTCAGGTAAATATCCAGCAGAAAAGTGTACATGTGTTCAATAATGTGTGCAAGAACATTCATTGCAGACCTACTTGTAAAAGCTAGAAATGTCCAGTGACAGTAGAATGGATCAATAATTGTGGTATATTCAAACAATGGAATACTATACAGCCACGCGAATGAACAATGACTGCTACACACACACAGTGGATGGGTCACAGAAATAAACTGTTGCGTAAAAGAAGTCTGACATAGAAGAGTACGTACTGTTTGATTCCACTTATATGAAGTTCAAAAACAGGTAAAACGAATCCATGATGTTACGAGTCAAGACAGTGGTTACCATTGAGTAATGAGAAGGTATGAGGGAAGTTTCGGGACTGCTGGTAAGGCTCTGTTTATTGATGAAGGTATGTCTACTTTGAAAACACATTTGTGTGTGTGTGTGTGTGTGCACACGTGTGTGTGTGTATATACACACACATATATAATAGTTCAAGAAAAAGTTTACATTAAAAATATGCATAGGGCTTCCCTGGTGGCGCAGTGGTTGAGAGTCTGCCTGCCGATGCAGGGGACACGGGTTCGTGCCCCGGTCCAGGAAGATCCCACATGCCGCGAAGCGGCTGGGCCTGTGAGCCATGGCCGCTGGGCCTGCGTGTCCGCAACGGGAGAGGCCACAACAGTGAGAGGCCCGTGTACCGCAAAAAAATAATAAAGTAAAATAAAACAATGATCTCCACACTGCTATACCCAATGGTCAGTTCTCCAGTCGTCACCTTACTTGGCTCATAGCAGCATGTGACCTAGTTAATGATGACTTCCTCCTTGAAACCCTTTCTTTACTTGGCTACCAGGGCACTCTGCTGGCTTTCGTCCTACTTTACACCCTGCTCTTTCTCAATCTTTGCAGGTTCCTCATCTCTGGACCTCTATACCTTGAAGTTACCCCAAAGCTCAGTCTTTCTGAACATATTAGGTTCTGAACTATCTGAACTTCACCATCTGATCTCATTCAGCTCCATGTTTTTAAATTCCATCGATAAGCTGATGACTCCCAGATATATATCTGTGGCCCACATTTCCCCCTCTGGATTTTCAGACACACCTGTCCAACTGCCCACTTGGATATTTGATAGGCATCCCAAATTTCACCTATCCAGAACTGATCTCCTGATCTGTCCCTAAAACCTGCTCCTCCCACAATCATCCTCATCTCCAGAATGGCAACTCCAGTTCCTCAGGTCACATGGTCATCCTGTCTCTTCTCTCATACAGTGAAGTCAAACTGTGAGCATCACGGTGCTGAATGGTGGGAGATAAGAGGAGATGGGGTAGTAACATCACGTGCAGCTTTTTAAAGGACTGCTGAGTACAAGCCTGAGCATCAAGGTTGGGCATCGACCATTGTTCTTTGAAGCGGAGTGTGGCCTCTTGCACTGTATCCTTAAACACCTCCCAAACAGCAAAGGTCTTTTTTATGAATGAATGAAAATAGAATAAGCGGTAATAGAGAGCGATTGTTCAGTCTTAAATGGAAAGCACTGTGCAGACCTTAGTTGGTCTCAAACAAAACGCTTCACCTTATTAGGGAACTTCTCAACTGGGACTCTTAGCCAAAGTTCACCCGGCTTTACACCACACACTGAATTTCCAATGTGGGCATAGAGTTGCTTAGAAAATAAGGAGGACTTCCTGTGACTGGTGTAAGGCCTATTTGCTCTTGTCTTTCCTAAAAAGGGTCTAAGATAATCATAGCAAATGCTCGGCATTCATGCTTCCTTTCCCTCCTCTTGCATTCTCTAAGACATTGCTAATCAGTCTTGGTACTCTTTCCCTCTGAACGTGGATTTGGCTTCAGAACAATTTTTAACCCAGTAGCCCAAGCAGTCACTACCAATGGATCTATCACTTTTGGCAAACAAGTTTAAGCCTAATTGGCCTCTCTTGTCTGGTCCTTGCTAAGTGTTTGTATAGTCACATACACACGCTCAAAACCAAAAAGAGATGACAGCAGTGGTGCTATGCCATGAAAGCTAGATTCAAACCCATCCACCTCCAGGGAGTTGAGTATTTCCACCCCACAATCATCCCTCCCTTAAATGTCCACATAGCACCTACTAGTTCATGTGAGGATGGGCAATTCCCACCTTTTACCAAGGTATACTCCTGAAAATCATATTATATAAGTGGATTATGTTTTCTTATAACAATAGAGTAAATGGAGGTTGTGTTTCTAATTAAAAACTTGGCAGCAAATAAATCACAAAGATGATCAACAATGTCATAAATTATCAAACAATAGCCTCCTATGATTAATTCAAGTGTGAAACTTTTAAGTCCCTTAAAATAGGCCTAAGTATGTATGTCGATTAGTCAGTGTTTATAAAGTGCTCAAATACCACGTTAGAACACCTAACTCTCCTGAATCATCCGTTTAACCCATCTAAAATGAATATAGGAACTTCACTAAATCGTAATTAACTTTTTAACTGAAAGGACTGGGTTTGCCTTCTTAATAATTAAGAAGCCTTTGAGGGGTAATTTGGATGATCTAGATTTCTTTGGAAGAGAAGAGAAGCTGCCAAGGGAAATCTGAACCATGGCTATTTTTCTAAAAGAGACGCCATTGGCCAATGTTTCTTGAAGCCTGCTCTGTGCTAGGTATTGTGCTGAAGGCGCCAATAAACAAAATGATTCAAACTCATTTCATTGACCTCAGAGCTGCACTTGTGGGAGGACCCATTCTTTACAAAATAGCTGTTGCATTGTTTAAATATTTGAGGACCTTACTATAGAGTCTGATTGCATCCTGGATGTTGACTTTTTGTTTATCTTATTCTCTCTCTTCGTTATATATTTTAATGTTTTTACTAATTTTTCTTAATTTACTGTAACCATTGGAAAATGTCACCCAATGGCTGGAATCTACAGGTACTTATGCCACTACTTCTCAACCCTAACTGCACTTCAGAATCATCCAGGGGAACTTTTAGAAATGTTGATGCCCAGTGGCAACCTAGACTAGTTAAATCAGAATCTCTGGGATGAGACCCAGTCATCAGTACTTTTTAAAGTTTCTGGGCTCTTCCAATGTGCCCAGTCAAACAACATGTCAGGCTTTCTTCCCTAAATAGAAGTAGGCAGGTATCCCTCATTGCCACTCAATAAATATGTGTCCATGCCTGAAGCAGGACTCTCAATGCTATTGGATTTAGTCAGCTCAGTTCTCGGGGAAGAGCATTTGTTTCTCTAAAATAAAAGTGGATTCTGGTCTCCAGTTTTCAGTTGTTATGGTGATCAGGTAGCTAGAGAAAAGCCTTCATGAATGTTGCCTATTCTTGACTTCCAGAAACTGTCATATACCGTTTGGGTTTCTTTTTCTCACCACTTGATGAAATGGGAGGGAGACCGTCTGGAGAACACTTAACCCACATCAAGTCCTCAATCTAAGGGTCTCTGAGAAAGAAAGTTTGGAATGAGTGTCAGTCCAAATTCCATCTCAAATTCCATTATTTCTTACTTTTAAAGGGCTGCTGTAACAAAGTACCATAAACTAGGTATCTTAAACCAACAGAAACTTATTCTTTCACAGTTGTGGAGGTTAGAAGTCCAAAATCAAGGGATCAGCAGGAACATGCTTTCCCTGAAGGCTCTAGGGAAGAATCCTTCCTTGCCTCTTCCTCGCTTATGGTTGCTGGCAATCCTTGGCACTCCTTGGCTTACATCTGCACAACCCCAGTCTCTGCCTCTGCTATCACATGGCCTTCTCCCTGTGTCTCTGTGTGTCTCTCTCCTTCTAAGGACACCAGCCATTGAATGTATAACCCACCTTCATCCAGTATGACCTCAACTTAACTTGATTACATCTGCAAAGACCCTATTTCCAAATAAGATCACATTCACAGGTTCCAGGAGGACACAAATTGGGTGGGGGGGGGACACTACAGAACCCAGAACAGCTCATATACTACTTGTGGGTATTCTTGTTCTTCATTCTTAGGATGCAGGTGGTAGAAACATTTATCACATTCTACCTGTAAGTCTAGTTAGATACTTAATCTTTCTCTAGAGTTTTAGAAAGAGAGCCATCTGCCCATAGTTAAAGGAAAACAATTTGGCTAATTAGGTTGGCCTTTTAAGTGTTATCAATACAGAGGGATGAAAAAGGCAGGTATTATGCTTTTGTTTTTTTAGACTTTATTCCACATTTTTAGCCATTTTTCTGGTTCCATACGTGTTCAGAAATAGGAAATATGTAATATTTAAAGTGTAATGAATTCATTTTTTTTCCTAATGAAGCTTGACAGACTATATAACAAACACACACAAAGGAACTGAACTGCGAACTCCTTTTATTGTTCAAATATAATGTTGTAACTATTCAATTAGATGGCCCCAGGAAGCTCAAAGGGGAGCCCAGGCTGCTAGTGAGACTGTAGGAATTCCTATGAGATAATCATTTAACACCAGTTCCTTCTACTTCATCAGCAACTTCCTTTTACAAAACCTGAGGCAGGTTTTAGCCAGATCTATTGCTTATATTGCTCTTCAGCCCCACACTCCAGGTGTGTTTGCAAAATTAAACTGTGTTAGACTTTGAGTATGAGAAGAGGCATTTAGAAAACCCCCAAAGTCCCCAAGGTTCCTGGGCTGACGTAGAGGTCTGGGTTTGGGAATTCACTATTCCCTCTCCCATTCCTTCCTGTCATTTGAGCTGTCACCTTGGAGACGTCACAGCCCGTACCTGCTTCCTTCTGTGAAATGAGGCTCATGATCATTGGCTCTGAAACATCAGGGGAGCTGGCAGAGCAGCCAGGAGATGTTAACTTATTTTCACCCACAAGTTGCACCAGCTCTGTGCTCAGAAAGGCAGACACGACAGCAGCTCAGGGTTGGAAACTAGATAGCAGTAAAGAGTAAACAAACAAGGATGCAAGCTCTGGAGTTGGACTGGCTGGGTTCAAGTCTTAGAACCATTGTCGGGGTGGGGGTAAGATACTTAACTTCTCTAAGACTGTTTACTCATCTGTAAAAAGAGGATAATGACAGCGCCTGCTTCCTGGAGTTATGCGGAAGTAATGTGATAGTGAATGAAGCATGGTGCCCAGCACATAGTAAGTGCTCATCAAATTCTAGCTCTTATTAACTTGAGTACAAATTCCACTGAATGTTCATGGTTGCCTAGATCAGAATCTTGAGAGGTCATGTTCAGGCTTAATGGGAAGGAATGGCTGATAGATCTGTGATGTCTACCCGGGATGTAGAAAGGCGAGTGGGTCTACTGGAGCCACACATCTGCCATTCCTGTAGGGACATATCGAATTCATCTCTGTCTTTCCATGAGCCCTTTCCAGGACCATCCACATGAAAGGTACTCAGCATATATGCAGAGAAATAAATAATTTGCTAGTGCTTCTTGCCATAGTGGTGTAAGGCAGGAGGGGAGGGCATGGGAACTAAAGGGGGTTCAGCACATGAGACAAAACCTCTCTCCCCAACATAGTTTTTGATGTCTCCCTTTTGTGAGTCAGATGATCACCTGGACTACATAGAGTCTTACCAGCAGGTAAATCCTTGCTTTGAAATGGACTGGGCTGGTGTGCAACGGTGAAGTAGAAACCTAGAAAGCTGATGGGCTAATGCTGAAAAACCGGAGGAAGAATGCTGTAGAGGAAGGAGCCATGGCCTTTCCCAGCTCCTCTGACAACCCAGCCCACACCTCTCTGGTCCTCAGCTCTCTTATCTGTAAAACAATGATAATCTCAACCAGTGGTGTTGTGAGGCTGAAATGGCATAAGCGTGCAAGTTGTTTTACAGGAGTAGGGGAGTAAAGTATGAAATTCCACCTACCCATCAAGAGCCTAGCCAAATATCAAAAAATATATAGTCAGGTATATTCAACCTGTTGGTGTTTTCCCCAAATTTCAGCCAACCTTCCTTGGTACTCCTGTCTCTCTCGGTCTAACCGCATCCTGATATGACTGGTAAAGTATAAGTGAGCCTCCCCCTCACCTTTCACAGCAAGTTCTAAGCCAAGGTCTGTGGAACCTCCCAGGGGGTCACCACCTCATTTAGCCAGAAGATAGACTTTAGCCATGCTGCTCATTCAAAGCTAAATGCTGCAGATCTAAGTATGCAGCTCCAGATGCAACATCCCAACCCTAGGCCCTGGACATGAAGGAAGCAAAGCCAAGAATTCCAAGCACTGGCCCACCAACCACATCATTTTTAATTGCTGTGGGTAAACCACTTCTACTCTCTAGGCTTCAGATCCTCCATTAGCCTGCGGTCTGTGCTTGGAGTTGGAGAAGCAGCCTCAGAGAGAACCAGAACCTCCCAGTCTTGCTGTGTCATACACATCTGGGAAGTCTAATAGCTAGGAGGAGCCATAGATGGGAGGACATGGGCTAATGTAGAAGATTTCAGAAGGATCCTCAAGCCCACAATGCCTGCAAGGGCCAACAACACCAGGGCTGCTCAGAGGTGTCAGCCATGGTGGAACATCTGTGTCTCAGGAGTAGATGAGTCAAAAATAAGCGGGAAACATTACCTGAATACAGAGCCTTCGCAGTGGGCTTGATTTAGCTGGGTTCCATGTTGACTGTTTATTCCAGATCTGTGGCAAAGGGAAAGTGAGCCCTATGTGCAGACTGGTAGCTGGGTCCCAGGGCAAGCCAAACAGAAGTACATATCGGCTCTGGAAGGAAAACCCAATTCACCCTTCAGGGCAGCCTGAAGGTTATTTCTGTTCTGTCTACCATACAAGTTATCCAAGGTCAAAGTTAAGGGAAAACTTCAGGAAGAACCTGTAAATTATTAAATGTTTCTCAAAAAAGAGTTTGGGAAATGGATAAATGAAGGTATGGTGGGTTTCCCCATTGTTATGATAATAGGGGAGCATGCCAAGGAGGGAAGGGGCCCAAGAGGAAGTTGTAGTGCTTTCAGGGATAAGAGTCTTCAAATAGACATGAGGATCACCTGCCCCGGTAGGGGTGGGGAGTAAAAGAAAATACAATGCCTGCCCCCTACCCCCGCTTCAGACCAAGTGAATCATATTCTCCAGGGGGTGGGGCTGGGGGTTGGATGGGAGACTGTTGTTGTGCTGTTTTGGCGTTTGGTGCTTTTGTAGCTCCTTAGGGGATTCTAAGGTTCTGCAAGGTTGAGAATCACTGTTGGAAAGTCTTATCCAGAGCTGCAGGCTGGGGTTCAGGCTGTTCTATAGGAGCCTGAGCACTCAGAGGTAACCTAGGGAAAGGGAGTTGGGAGAAGAGAGGGGCAGAGGAAGGAAGAGGGGGAAGTAGCTTGGTGGGAAGAAAGAAACGATCAGAACCTGAAAGGTCTGCCAACATTAATTGCTAAATTTGTCCCTAGGAAAAGTTAAATTAATGTGTTGTGTCTTGTGCAGGCACTGTGCTTGGAGCCTTGACAAGTGAGACATTATGCAATCATGACATCGTGCCAACCTGGTGAGGTCCATGACCCACTTACCAGGGGAAGAAAGGGAGGTCCAGAGAGGAGACACGGTTTGCTGGCTGAGCTGGGATTCCAGAGCAGGTAGGTCTCCAGATTCCAAGACCAGATGAGGAGGCCCAGACTGGATTTTCTTGGAATGTTGGCACTGACCTGGACTCAACCCATTCTTATGAAGAATAAAGAAGATGAGGTAGACAGATTAATAAGTGCCTGAAACCCGGACATCGGAGACCCATGCACTATGTGAGCACCTGGGAAAGACTGAGGGAGATAAATCAGGATCTCCAAGCCTCCAAGATTCCCCTGTCCTTTGGCAGGAGGTGGGTGTGAACTTGTGCTCTTCTTACACAGCCCCAGGAGTACAAAGGCTGGAGCCACCCAAGGAAGTGCACGCGGGCAGGCAGTTCACCAGTGCAACAGTAGTCAGGGGCTTAACCTTGGTGCTGAGACGTGTGATTCCCAGCAGACGGCAGATCAGAGAGGAGCCATCAGATCGGACACGAAAACAGGAAGGGGAAAGAGGCACCGCACGTGTTGGTGAGCAGAGCCGAGACTGCACCATGCAGGGAGGCATGCAGGGAGGCATCCAGGGCCCTCGAGCCTGGTGTTGCCACATCCAGACTTGCATCCCGAGTGCATGCCAGCCCATCTCTTCCCTGGTCATCTCCACCTGTCTCATGCTCAGAACACCCTACTTTATTTTTGTTACTATATATGTTTTTATCATGAAATACTTCTAAAAGGAAAGACAATAGAAAATGATATAATTTGTGCACATCACCGGGCTTTGTCAAATCCTAAGATTCTTCTCCATATTTGTTTCAGATATATATTTTTAAAGACAGAACTTCACAGATGCCTTTGAAGCCTCCATAGGCTGATTTCTTTTTCTTTTTTCTATTCCCAGGGGAAACCACTCTCTGGAATTTGATGTTTACTCTTCCCATGCATGACTTTACTTTCGCTATGAGTGGGCATCCATAAATAATGTTGTTTTCACATATTTTAACTTAATCTTAATGGAATCATAAATGTAAACAATATAAATTAATATAGTATTAATAAATTATATTTTATATAATATAATAAATAATATATGAAATATGATAATAAACAAATAAATATGATATTAGTATAGATGGAATCAAACTGCTACTTGCTCTGTTTTTCGCTGATATTCTTGCTCAGGGATTCATCTATGTTAATGCTAATTCATTTAATTTGATGTTGAGTAGTATTTCATTGTATGAAAATTTATGATTTATATATTCATTCTCCTTTTGATGGAAGGCAATGTGTCCACTTTTTTCCCAGTGTTCCAATTTTTTACTATTGCAAACAATGGCATAATGAGTTTTCGTGAATATGCGTGGGTTTGTCCAGGCTGTGTACCCAGGAGTGGAGTTGCTGGGCTGGGGGAATGCATATCCTTCATCTATGCCTCAGTCTCTTTTAAGCCTCTTTGCCCATACCTTGCTATCATGGGTATTTCAGAGGCACTCCTGGCACCAAGGGTAAGATCAGGAAATGTTAACCATGGAAACAGAAACCGCTGGACATATGCTCTCGGTACATGCATGAGTGTCCACTCTGAGCTGAGCTGAGTGTGCTTGTCAGTGAATCGGGGCCTCTGGTCCAGATGTTCTCCAGGAACTAAGAAAATCAACCTGCTCGACTGAGACCTGAAGCCTGCAGTGACCTCACCAGCTATGTTTTGGGGCCCAACCTCAAACACACAGCTGCCCTGTCTTTATTTTTTCTTTTTAAATATTTAACTCGATGACTAATAAGAACCTGCAGTATAAAAAAACAAACAAACAAACAAAACAACTAATACTAAACTTTCTTTGGCTTATTTGTATGGAAATATGTTAATATAAACGTTTCAGACATTACATGAAATTTCTAAAACTCTTATATGTTCCGGTATAATGTTATAAGTCATAATTCTAGTTATTACTTTAAAATGTATACCTCAGAAATAACTAAATTTTCTTGTCAATTGCATTATTATGAACTTTCATAAAATCTTTAACCGTGGTCATTTTTAAGTCTTTTGTCATTTACAGACAGTTCTGGGTGTACTCTGATGCTTCTGCAAAAATGTTCCTATAAAAGGGTTTCATCTTCAAGGAATTCATGGAGAAGACTCTGACAAGTACAGGTTTCTGGTCACTGACTATACTGCTGAACTGAATGGATAAGCATTTTCAGAAATCTAATGGAAAACTGATGAACTCATAAAAGTGCTAACAAAAGATCAAGATGAAAAAAATTAATTACGTGGGACTGAGTGAACTGATGAGGATGATTTTAATTTTTGTGACTTTCTGTTTGAATAAAAAAAATTTTAACTTTATTTCCCCTGACTATCAAAGTAATATGTACTCTTTTTTTTATTTTATTGAGTATAGTTGATTTACAATCTATAATATGTATTCTTAACATAAATTTTAGAAATTTTAGACAAATATATTTTATGTTAATCATTTAAAATATCACTCCTGGGACTTCCCTGGTGGTGCAATGGTTAGAAATCCGCCTGCCAATGCAGCGGACACGGGTTTGAGCCCTGATCCGGGAAGATC
Organism: Phocoena sinus; assembly: GCF_008692025.1. NCBI lineage: Eukaryota > Metazoa > Chordata > Mammalia > Artiodactyla > Phocoenidae > Phocoena > Phocoena sinus. The sequence continues at coordinate 70,740,550 of NC_045766.1, read as the reverse complement.
CCACGTTCCACGGAGCAACTAAGCCCATGCACCACATCTGCTGAGCCTGTGCTCTAGAGCCTGAGAGCCACAACTACTGAAGCCCACGTGCCTAGAGCCCGTGCTCCACAACAAGAGAAGCCACCACAATGAGAAGCCTGCACACCGCAGTGAGGAGTAGCCCCCGCTCGCCACAATTAGAGAAAGCCCACGCGCAGCAAAGAAGACCCAACTCAGCCAAAAATAAATAAATAAATAAAATTTAAAAAAAATAAAATAAAATATCACTCCTCAGAAACAGTCACTATTAGCGTTTTAGCCTAAATATCTTCAGTCTTTTTTCTTAGCATTTTCCCCTTACATATATATTCTATTGCATTCTGATTTTTAACCTAACATTATATAATTTTCCATATTGTTGGAAACTCTGTAAACATAATTTTAATGGATTCAGATTATTCTTTTACTCATTTTCTATTATCTACTTAATTAGATACTGAGTTATCTACTTAATCCCCCTCAGTAACCATGAAGGATTGGTTCCAGGAGCCCCTTCATATACCAAAATCCTGGGATGCTCAAGTCCCTTATGAAAGTCCACCTTATAAGATGGTGGAGCACAATGAATACAGCTGGCCCTCCATATCTGTAGATGCAAAGTCCACGAATAAGGAGATCCAACTGTATATTTATTGAAAAAAATGCAATCCACAGGTTTGGACCCTGTGTTCAAACCTGTGTTGTTCAAGGGTCAACTGTATATTGGATATCTAGGTTATTTCTAATTTCTGTTTTTACAATTAAAATGCAGTGGCCATCTTTGGGGATAAACCTTTGATGATCTTTCAGATCCTTAAGAGAGGATCTTAGAAGTATAATTCTCAGAAGGGGAAAGAGCATTTTTAAAGCTTTAGATATTATACAACTGTTCTAGAAAGACACCCATATTACGAGCCCACCAACAAAGTGTTCAGAATGCCCAGAGGGCCTACCTTCACTGAAGCTAATTGTGAGAGCTTGTTACACTGGGGCTCAGATGTGGAAAGAAAGGGAACCTTTAAATGCCGTCGTGCCCAGTCACAGACTGTCCGGTTTGGTGGAGTAGAATGTCTGGTGTCCTCCCAAGCAGTATGTACTAACCTGCTTTCCCTCCATGAGAACTAACAAGACAGCAAAATGGATGAATCATACCGTGGGAAAGTCGGACTCCAGAGCCAGGTCTCTTATATATAGTAGACACTTGAAATAGGCCACTGGGACAGTAGAAGATGTATTATTTAAATTTCCTTAGGTTGAAAGTAACAAGAGCAAAAAGACTCTGGCTAATTTAAGCAAAACAAAAAGGAATTTGTTAGAAGGATACTGAGATCAAAGGACTGTGTCAACTGTTGGGCCAGTTGTACACTGTACAACTCAGGCAGGGTGGAATCATTCACGTTGCCACCTATATGATCTGCACTTCCTAGAGTTGTGCAGTGCACTACCTACACAACCGTATATAGCAGCCCTGCTAGAATATCTCATAGACCAGTGTTTCTCAAACTATCTGTGCTGAAGGCCCAGGGGTTTTTTTTTTCTTTATTTTATTTATTTATTTTTGGCTGCATTGGGTCTTCATTGTTGCACACGGGCTTTCTCTAGTTGTGGCAAGTGGGGGCTACTCTTCGTTGCCGTGCGCGGGCTTCTCATTGTGGCAGCTTCTCTTGTTGCGGAGCACAGGCTCTAGGCGCACGGGTTTCAGTAGTTGTGGCACGCGGGCTAAGTAGTTGTGGCGCACGGGCTTATTTGCTCTGCAGCATGTGGAATCTTCCCAGACCAGGGCTCGAACCTGCACCCCCTGCCTTGGCAGGCAGGTTCCTAACCACTGCGCCACCAGGTAAGCCCCCAGGCCCAGGTTTTATTATTATTATTATCCATTGTAGATCAATACTTTGGTAAATTACATCAATATGAATTACTAGAAAAATAAAATGCCTCTTAATTTACTAAACACTCACTTTCTGAATTTACCTCACTACAGACAAATAATGCACGGTTTGGGAAACAGCACTGGTCCACAAACACACCTGAGTACACTTTGATTAGTACCAACATAGATTATCCAAACTGCACAAAAGTGGGGATGGAATGAGAAGTCCAGAGCCAGAACCAAGGAGTCAAATACATCTGGTCTCTCCATCTCCCATGTTTTTCCCTCTGCCTGTTAGTACTATTAAACACCATCACAGAACAGCTTTCTCCGGATACGAGAAAACATAACAACTAACAGTTCTTCACATTTTATGTCTTACAGGCTCAGCCACCAGGCAAAGAATCATTGGTCCCAAATTCAAAGATTTCAGAAAAGGGACTGAGTGGCCCAGCCCAGGTCTGGTGCTCACTCTTATGGCTAGGAGGTGTGTTGCTTGTGGTCAAGAAAATGCCAGCTCCCTTGGGGACCACATGAATGCGGCTGGGAGCAGTTCTCAAGAGAGGGGTATGGTGTTACCAGAAATAATCGAACGTGGATGTGGCACACAGATGAACCGGTAGGTTTGCAATTATTAGGTCTATGATTTCCTATATCTATTTTCCTCTGAATACTTTTTCTGAAATATATCCCCCCTCCCAAAACGGTTTATGATCAAATAAATGTGGGAAAAACTTTAGATTGTATCACCCTCATAGAGATTCATAAGGAATATTAGTATATTAAAGGCTCTGAGAAGTCCTGTAAAAAGGAAGCTTGTTTAACTATGTTTAATCCAGTGTTTCCTGACCTCATCTGATCACTGAAACGTTTTTAGTGTACCATCCAGTAACACCCCATGGGATTAGTGTTCCAAGAACACATCTTGGGAAAACCTAGGTGATAGATGTTCTCCAGAAATATGTGCCTCAAATCCTTTAAAAAAGAAAATAAAAAATGTATAAACAAACCAGAGAGCTGGATATTTACAGAAACTGGTAAATTATTTGCAAAGAGTCATTTTATAAGTTATAACACATCAACATTACCAGTTTCTAGGCTCAGAGTTTTGTATGTTCAATATTATTAACATGAGATACATCTCTGCAACTCCAAACCTTCCTGCTCTGGAACATTCCTTTCCTAGGGCAATTTTACAGGTTGTTCGGAACCCTTTTCATGTGATGTCTGGTACCCTGCCCCCTTCAAGGTGAGGTGTATCTTTATGCCATTATGTAGTTGGCCACTGCGGTTTGCAAAACCAACTTAATAGCATGGGGCATCTTCTCTGCCCTGTGTGCTCATGTAATAAAGAGGCCCACTGGGGTGAGCAACACCCTGGAGAGCAGTGTTAGCAGTACCTACATCTGGGGAAGCTTGGAAGTGGGGTCAACATTAATAAGTATAATGAGGGCCTTCTCCTCTCTAGTGAGAGATTAGGATCTTATACCAGATCAGCCAACTGGATTACAGGCACAACTAAAGGACAGAGTAAACTGCATGGACAGTCAGGATCAGAGGGCATAATAGAAGTTGGCCACCTAGTCTGGCAACACAGGCCAATATATAATAAATGGTTTATGGATATCACATTATAACACGTGATAAAATAATATCTATGTTTCCAGACTTTGTGGCCACTCTGGAGCCAAAGCTAGGATTTATATCAAACAGTCACTGAATGTCAGGAGGCACTGTTCTTAATGTTTCACCTGAATTAGCTAATTTAATTTTCACAACATCCCTACGAAGCAGGTACTGTCATCATTTCCACGGAAATATGTGCGGAGACTGTGGCACAGAGGAATTGAGTATCTGGCCCCGGGTCACACCGTTGGTGAGTGGTGGAGCTGAGTTGTGAACCCAGGAAGCCTCACTCTAGATCCCATCCTTGTACCCACCGCACTGCAGCTGCCTCCCCTGGAGGCCTGAATCCCTATGGTTTGCTGAATAGCCATCAATAAGCAAGGACGTAGGGTTCTCTCTCTTGCATTTTTTTTTAAACGAAGGTGGCTTAGGAATAATCACTGGAAATAACATCTGTACTGTTCTTTGCAGTTTGTTCCTCATCACAACTCATTATCGCAAACCAGGCAGGACCAATTGTCCCACTTTAGAGGTAAAGGAAGTTCGTTTTTTTTTTTTTTTTTGCGGTACGCGGACCTCTCACTGTTGTGGCCTCTCCCGTTGCAGAGCACAGGCTCCGGACGCGCAGGCTCAGTGGCCATGGCTCACGGGCCCAGCCGCTCCACGGCATGTGGGATCTTCCCGGACCGGGGCACGAACCCGTGTCCCCTGCGTCGGCAGGCGGACTCTCAACCACTGCACCACCAGGGAAGCCCGGAAGTTGAGTCTTTAACGGGATCCCTACCTACCAAATGGCAGACCACGTCCTCTTACGTCAAGAGTCTCCCGGTTTTAACTCACTTGCTGTATTGGGTTCTGTGGTAACCAACATCCAAGCTGGTCCCCAGTGATCCCTGACTCTCGTATTATCCCCTGCCACACTGAGTAAGACTCACTCGTGTGACCACTAGGATATTGTAGAAATGATGATGATGACTTCTGAAGCTAAGTCATAAAAGACTTCGGAGCTTCTGCCTTGATCTCTCTGGATTACTCACTCAGGACGAACCAGCTGCCCTGCTGTGAGGATGCCAGCAGACCTACAGAGGCCCCCGGTGAGGACCTGCAGCCTCCTGCCCACACCAGCATGAATATGCCAGCCACGTGGGCGAGCCCCCGTGAAAGCTGATCCTCTAACCCGTCAGATGATGGCGGCCCCAGCCGACGTCTCTACGGCAATTTAACGAGAGACCCCATGATGGTTAATTTCCTGTGTCAATTTGACTGGCCATAGGGTGTCCATATGAAACATGATTTCTGGGTGTATCTGTGTGGGTGTTTCTGGATGAGAAACAGTAAAGTTGATGGCCCTCCCCGGTGTGGATGGGCATCATACAATCCAAAGGGCCTGAATAGGACAAATGGTGGAAGAAGGAGGAATTCATCCCTCTTCTTCCTGCTTCACTGCTTCAGCTGGGACTTCTCATCTCATATTCTCCTGCCCTTAGACTTGGATTTACACCATTGGCTCCCCCGGTTCTCAGGCCTTCAGACTCAGACTGAATTACAACACCAGTTTTCCTGGGCATCAGGTTGTAGACAACAGATAATGGGGCTTCGTAACATCCACATTGTGTGAGCCAATTTCTCATAATAAATTATATATACATAGTATATATAGGTTATATATAGTTATAGTTATATATTTATATATAACATATAAATTTTATATAATATACAATAGTTTAGATATTTTATATATATAAAAGCCAAATCCACCCAATTAAATCACTCTTGAATTCCTGACTCACAAAAACTCTGAGATAATAAATGTTTATTGTTGTTTTAAGCCAGTTTTTTAACTGTTTTTTTAAAAGTTGGGAGGAATTGTGCTTTGCAGTTATAGGTAACTATTACAACTTCTACCTCCAAAGTGTTGATCCTGGGGAAGGTCACTAACTAGCTGTGATCCTGAGAAAGTCTTTGGAGCCCTCTCTGGCACTCCGCTGCTAAAAATAACCTGGGGAAATTTCTGAGTCATTCTTAAGGTAATTAATTAACCATTACAGCTGGATTCAGGGAATGCTCTGTGTAAAGATGAACTCCTGGCACAAATGGACTAGTGCATGGTAAACGTGCCTCGCGTACCTGTAAGTACTTAAAGAACGTTTCATTGGTGCATCTGATCTACTTGAAGATTCTGCTAGCAGTAGCCAACAAACGGTCACCAAGAGTCTCTTAAGTTCCATTCTCTGTGCCGAGATACCCCAGAGGAAGGTAGGCCTTTGCTCACACTGAGCGTTCACTAAAAATGTCTCCCTTACCCCCTACCGACCACAAACTTATCGCTTGCCCAAGGCTCATCTCAAATGCCTCCGAAATCTCCGGAGGCCACTGCCTCTGATGCCTCCCTCTGCACCACCCACAGCAGGAGAAGCTCAGCCAAGGTGTGTTGGTAAATATTTAACAACCGGCTCTCTGAGGAGAAAAGATCCTGATTTGTAGACTATTTTTAATGTCTGTGGTGTTAATGCTACTCCCACGGCTGCTTTAAAGGTGCCAACGTGATGTTCCTGAGTGCAGAGTTAGGAAAAGATGTACACAGTCCGTCTCCTGAGCCAGTGCCAGCCGGCTCCAGCACACCCCTGCATTTTGGACACCTCACTCTCTCTTATTCTTGTCCTCCTGATGATTTCGAAATGTCCCTGGGACCTGTCCCCCTTCCCCATGCCCAGCATCTCTCCCTCAGCCCAGGTCTTCATCATCTCCTGCCTGGACTATTGCAAGAGCCTCTTCCCTGTTCTCCCTGCCTCAGGGCCCTCCCTCCTCACTACCCCCCTCCTCCCCACTATCAGGAGTAAGCGTTCCTACACCGCCGTCTCACGGCACCATGCTGCCCATCCTTCAAATCCTTCAAACCCATGGTTTTCAACGGAAAGGTCAGAGTTGTCGGGTGTGCAGGCTCTTTATGATCTGACCCCCATCCACCAATCCATCTTCACACACACACACACACGCACTGAACCCCAAGGCATTTCTCTGATGAACCATGATACTCTTCCTGTCCCCCCTTGACGTTCCTACAGCCTAAAATGCCCTGTCTCCAGTCACAGCCCCACTCCTCCCTCTGGGCTTATCAGCATTGTCCGCTTCCTCCAGCCCCTCTTGTCCCACATTCCCACGCATTTTATGGAAAACTCTGTGGGGGAACTTGCTACGGGGAACCATGGCTGCTTCTGCGTGCCTCCACCTTTCTCTCCCCCCACCAAAGCCACAAGGTCCTTGAGGGCAGGAGCCTAGAGTGAGTCTCCTACTCTTCAGTGCCCGGCACCGTGTCCTGCGTGATGGGAGAGCCTGTCTGGCTCTGGAGAGGGAGGGTGGTGCTACGAGGTCAATGGGGTGAGGCAGTGGAAATGTGCCCAGCCAAGCACCTCTCCCACCCCAAAGCCTCGGAGCTCCTGGCAGACAGGGGTACAGGTTGCTGAGGGAGGTGGGGGAGTGTGCGGGAGGGGAGTGAGGACCAGGAACCCTTCCAGAATGCTCTATGGTGGCTGAGGCTCCCAGGATCCCTCCCGCATCTGTTTCCTTCTTCTGGGACTGAATGCCCCACTCTGCATAGTTAAAAGCCGTCTCTTAGGTTCTATGTCTGTTACATTGCATTAAATTGGTGATTACGGGCTCAAAACAACCACTGGGCCACATGTTAAAGGCTCTGGTCCGGGCTCTGATCCTAAGGCTGGAGGGCAGCCACCCCCCTTTCCCCAAACACATTCAAACTTAAGTCCCAGATCAAATGGTCAATGTCTTGGATTTCAGGTACTTTCCTTAAAATAATTGTGAGAAAACACCCTTGTCAAGTTATCTCTGCTCCAATTACTAAGAGACTCGGCAAGTCTCTTCCCTCCAGCTGGTGTTTCCATCTGAAAAAGAAAGTCAGTGACCAGCTGATCACTAATATCTCTGCTGCTACGATTCTAAGCCAGTTCCTGCTCGTCATGCCTTAATCTCCTCATCTATAAAATGGTCATAATATCTACCCATCTCAGAGGGCGAGTGAAGATCAAAAGAGATAACGGACATAAAAATACTCTTGTATGCTATAACTGTATTAGTTATTATTATTTTTGAAATTTAATGAGGGCACTAACGTCTTCTATGAACATTCCTGGGTGATTTAAATAGATTTTAACATGATGGTAGTCATCATGGTGACTGTGAATTTAGGAGAAAAGTGAGAGTACATTAAAGGCAAGACTTCCTAAATGGGGACTCTTCACATAATTGGGCAAATTCATAGGTCAGACATCTCCTAGGTGAGCTATGGACAGTTACAGGCCAGGCCTGTATCAGTAGTTTTCATTATGGCTTTTCTTATTCCACAGGATCTACACAAAGGACTGGCCATTACAGTCTGTGCATGCCGGGTTATACTAAGGCTTGACCTGAACGTTCAGTCAGCCTTTTAACAGATGAGCTGAAGAGAATTAAAGTAACTCATGCCTGTTCGCCTTTCCCAGGTGGAGTGTAGCTAGGTCACTATAGTATTTCCAAACGTCTTCATTCCATCTTTTTTGTTATCATTATTATGGTTCAGCCCTTCAAAACCAAGGTCAAGATTCAGAAGTAAGCCATGCCTTACTCTGATCTTCAAGATCAGCAGCCTACATACCCGTGTCTCCAAGCACAGTAAAAGCCTAATTAGGAAATCTTTAGAGTGTCCTTGAGAATTGGGACTCCGGAGGTGATTGAGGCCAGGGACAACAAGAGGAGTCCATGTCACTCCACAGCTTTTGCTTGAAAATTATGGCTGACCACTCTTCCAAGCCCCCAACCAAAGAATGACACTCTTTTTTTGCTCAGTAGATTAGTAGAGAAGTACTTGTTGGTAAACACCTGTGACTGAATAGTCATTGACCCAGGCCTCCCTGCGGTCCTCCTGCTTGTGTCATCCTGGCCACCCTGGCCACCCACGCCCTCCCTCTGTACCCCGCACCACACACGTGATATTGGGAGTGTAGTTTCTGTTCAGTGGTTCCAACTGATGCTTAGAATAAAAGGTTGACTCCTAAAAAAAAAAAAAGTTGACTCCTAAGCAACCCACTTTTTCATCAATATACAGTTACCTGATCTACAAAGGTGGACAGATACAGGTGGCCTACCCACAGGTGACCATCTATCTTGCAACAATGTAAATGTATCTTACTGATGGAAGACACTGAGGAAGAAAGAAAAACTTACTCTCCCCACCACCCTAAAAGCAAGAGTTAACCAAGGCTCCCAGTCCACTGACCAGCCAATCAGAAACATCCTCTTGGGACTTCCCTGGTGGCGCAGTGGATAAGAATCCATCTGCCAATGTAGGGGACACAGGTTCGAGCCCTGGTCCGGGAAGATCCCATGTGCCGCGGAGCAACTAAGCCCGTGCGCCACAACTACTGAGCCTGTGCTCTAGAGCCCGCAAGCCACAACTACTGAGTCCACATGCCACAACTACTGAAGCCCCCGTGCCTAGAGCCCGTGCTCCTCCACAAGTGAAGCCACCGCAATGAGAAACCCGCACACCAAAATGAAAAATAGACCCCGCTTATCGCAACTAGAGGAAGACTGCACGCAGCAACAAAGACCCAACACAGCCCAAAATAAATAAATTAGTTAATTTTTTAAAAAAAGAAAGTGAAATTCAAACACAGTTATTGTTCTTTATGAAAAGAAAAGAAACAACTTCTTGGTATCTAAAAGGCCGCCCATTAGAAAATAGTCATGAAAGCAAAGTCCAATAGTGCTGTTATGAAGGGACTAAATGTCATCATTTTATTATTAATAAAATGTTATTATTATTGTAAAACATTTGATACTCATAAATTACTTTACAGATAAAAAAGTACTTTTCTCGTGATTGATATTCTGCTAGTACAGTCATATTGATTGATAAAACACTGAATTATTTCCATATCTATTGGTAAATAGCCACTGACCCAAGCCTCCCTGCAGCAGTGCTTCTTGGGTCACACTGACCACCGGGTCCTTCCTCTGGACCCCCTCCCCCACCCCAATACACACACACACACGCACACACACACACGCACACACACACACCTGTCCAAGATCCAGCAATCAAAGAGTTAGCACCCGGCCAAACAGAGGTCCCTAAGACCCGCGCTAGGCCAGTGTTACAGCCAGTGTCCATTCAGATGGGTAGGTGAACATGCCGCGCTGGTTGTTGCCTATTTTAATACCTCCCTGCCTAGCTGCACTGAGGACTTTAGGATGGAACAGCCTGCAGGGTTCCTGTACTCAGCACCCCACACTCTGCTCTCTGGCTCTGTGGCAGCCCCATTGTGGGAACACAAGTCAGGTGGCTTCAGAAAGCCACAGGGCAAACGCTGAGTGCCTAGGCAGGCCCTTCCTTAACTGTGAGGGAGGAGTGGGAAATGTCCTCAGTGACTAGCACTTAAATGTGGCCTCCTTCCCTTTGGCTGTACCCCAGAGCCCCAGGTTAGGTGCCTCTTAAAAACCAGAAATAATAACACATAACAGTCACATGGGCAAGTCCCCAACCTGCCATCTGCATCAGTTTCCTTCTGTTCAGTCCAATGGAGAGAGATAATAACCTATCTTAGGCTTAATTAACATCTGGGCTCTGCTGCTGGGGGAGTCCCAAACCCATGTCTCCCTGTAATTGCAAACCTTTATTTATTTGGGCACTTTGATGACAGCCACATAATGGGAACTATGGCCCAGACCCCATCCATAGCCTCATACTTGCCAGCAGCTGCCAACCTCCCCTCCGCACCCCGACCTGCCCCTCTCTATTACTCTCCTGCCTGTCTACCCAGCCATCTCCCAGTATTCCTTGCTCATAATCCCCCTGCCTCGTGCCATTCTGTGCTTGTAGAGCACTTGGAATCTGGAAGCCTGGACCGCAGTACCAGATCTGCCCGTTACTTACTCCACCACCATGAGATGCATGCACTTGAAGTGCCCAGCGCTTTGCCTTGCATACAGTAAGTGCTAAACACTTGCGGTGGCCTTCCTTTCTACTCCATTCCATTCTTTAACCCCTAGGTCTCTCACCTGAAAACTGAGTTATTTATGCTGCCCAGCCTGCCTCCCTTGAGTGGTTATGAGCATCAGAAGAGAAAATGGCTAAGAGCGTCCTTTGTAAAGTATGCTACACAGAAGGGTGGTCTCCTCAGAAGGAGGGAGGGTTGGAGTGCCGGAGGGATCACTGACCAGAAGAGCCTCCCAGCGGGGAGAGTCCCTTGGACAGACCCCAATCTAGGGTCTATCCTTTAGTAAATGCAGGTCTCTAGGAAATAGGTATACATCCTCAAGAAGTTTTCGGGGAAGTGGAACTCCCAGGAAGCAACTAGAGAAGGATAGAGCAGGCTTGGCCACCACATGGCCAGAGTCTCTCCAGGGCATGCTTCCCGATCCGCCTGAGACCCAACTGTCAGCAAGGAAAATTCCTCACATTTGTGTCATGCTTTTCCATAAGAGGTGGCTTATATATGTGGTTTCCTTTGAATTGCACAATGCCATAAGGAAGCATAATTACCCTGTTTACAAATTTAGCAGACCTAGGAGAAATGCACCTCTTTGTGCAACATCACCCAGGGAGCCTTGTAGAATGGGGTGCAAACCCAGGTCTCTGAGTTGGAATCCTGGCTTCTCCCCCTGTGGTGGTTACCTCTGGAAGAGGCACAGCTTGTTGCCTTTGTTTTCTTTTTTTTCCCCCTCCCTTCCTTCCTTTCTTCTTTTTTTTTCTCAATAATGATGCATTTATTTAAACTATTTGCTAGTTTATCTCTAAACTTATCAAAGAATATAATGAATAAAGTAATGCCATATTCCATTAACACCCACACCAGTACATTTCCCAGTTAATCCTGTTAGGTACCCTAAGCCTTTTTAAAAATACTATTTTGAATTAAAGTATTTCTAAAATGCACTATACAATGTTTTTTAAAAATTAGATTAGTTTATTATAAATGTAGCATGCTAATAAAATAAAAATTCAGCCAGCCTAGTACCATATAAAGTATAAATTCCCCCTCTCCTGCCCTCCCCCGGGTCAGTATGCAGATTGAGCGTTTAGTAGAGGCATTTCTTTTTTTAGATATATAAATTTATTTATTTATTTATATTTGGCTGTGTTGGGTCTTCGTTGCTGTGCACGGGCTTTCTCTAGTTGCAGCGAGTGGGGGCTACTCTTCGTTGTGGTGCGCTGGCTTCTCATTGCAATGGCTTCTCTTGTTGCGGAGCACGGTCTCTAGGCACGCAGGCTTCAGTAGTTGTGGCACGAGGGCTCAGTAGTTGTGGCTCATGGGCTTAGTTACTCCATGGCATGTGGGATCTTCCTGGACCAGCGCTCGAGCCCGTGTCCACTGCATTGGCAGGCGGATTCTTAACCACTGCACCACCAGGGAAGCCCAGTAGAGGCGTTTCTGACATGGGACAGTGGGACCTCTCTCAGACCTCTGGGGGACAGTGCAATTCACTTAGGGCCTTCCCAGAACTTTCAGTGACCACTCACGCATCTATCCAGGTCTCCCTTTCACTGGAAAAGCAGAGCCATTCTCTCCCCAGGTGTCTGGGTCCCTGGTGGGAGAAGCTGAGGCCTTTCTAGGAGAGAAGAACCCAGGCATCTCCCTGCAGGCGGCTGGGTCTGACCAAGGAAGAATTCGCTGACTTGTTCTCTGCAGCCTCACAGGGCAGAGTGACAAATCTTAGAAGAACCTTTCAAGAATCAGAACTGTCATCCAGGGGCTGGGTTGTCTCAGGAGAAAGAGAGATCTGCTCCCAAAGGCCGTAGGAATTCACAGAGCCCCCAGAGAGGGGACAGTTTCCCTCAAAAATCCTTCTAGTGTTGGGCTAATGTTTGCAGCAACTGTTTCTGAAAAGTTACTGGAACTCTGGGTCCTGAGCTCTTCAAAGCAGCCCTTAGGACCAAGCACAGACTGAATGATGACTGTCTTCACAAATTTTTTTTTTTTTTTTTGTGGTACGCGGGCCTCTCACTGTTGTGGCTTCTCCTCGTTGCGGAGCACAGGCTCCGGATGTGCAGGCTCAGCGGCCATGGCTCACGGGCCCAGCCGCTCCACGGCACGTGGAATCTTCCCGGACCGGGGCACGAACCCGTGTCCCCTGCATCGGCAGGAGGACTCTCAACCACTGCACCACAGGGAAGCCCCCACAAACTTTTATAAATAACAGTTTTTCTCTGATCCTCCTAAAGTCTCAGCTCATCTAAACCTGGGCCTGTGGTCATAAGATGAAGAGTTTCTGTTGCAGAGACTATGTATCTCTTCCCCAAGTCCATTTCCATTTCCTTATGAGCATAATGTTGGACTACATTTCCCAGCTGGCCTTGCAGTTACATGTAACCACAAACTGAATTCTGGCCAATGGAACATGCTGAGAAGTTTTGTGTGTCACTTCTAAGCCTTCCCACTAAGACCTCCAAATGATCATGCACACTTTTTCTCTGTCCACTGGAAGACATTCTCTGGCTGGAAGCAGGTGACCCAGAGAGAATTTTGAGGTACTAGGATAGAGGTCAGCAAATTTTTTCTCTAAAGGACCAGATGGCAAATATTTTAGGCTTGTGGGCTATACAGACTGTTGCAATTACTCAAGTCTGTTGCCATAGTGCAAAGCAGTCATACACAATGTGTGAATGGATGAGCATGACTGTGTTCCAATTAAACTTCAAATACAAAAAACAGCCAGCAAGTCCAACTGGGCCCATGTCTCCTGCTCTAGAAGATGGTGGAGCCACAATGTAGAAGGAACCTGGGTCCCTAAATGACTGCTTGACAACCACAAGTATTCACACTGAATATTGCATAGGTGAGAAATAAGCTCTCCTTATGTTAATCCAGTAAGATTATGGAATTTGTTAAAGCAGTTAACATTCTTTACCCTATTTAATTATACCCAACATATTCTATTCCTTCTGGTTGCCAAGTTCATGGATCAGGAAATGGACCAATGAGGAAGACAACCCAAATATTCTTCTAAAATGGCCTTTAGAAGTACAGGGCTGGAGAAAGGCTGCAGGTAGGAAATTTTCAAAAGCATCCTCCAATCTCACCCTTTAAAAAACAAAAAAATGTTCTGGAGGATTATACTTCCCCCAGAACCTAGATGAGGCAAAGTTTTAACTCAGTCAGAGTCTTTGAGAAGACCATCTTGGTGGTTGAAAAGGACTATGTCTTTTGTGAAGCCCTCTATGATCATCCCTCCCTCACTTGGCTGGGTAGCGGTGGGTTGGCTGCTTGTCCTGTGTTCCCTCAATACTTTACACACTGACTGCCCATACTTCTTTATAGGTTGTACAGGTATTACATGTTTTGGTCTCTTCCACTGGATTACAAGCTCCACTAGAGCAGGGATGTCTTCTTGTTTCCCTAGGTGCACCCCATCCCCCACCTCAGACTAACCCACCTCACCCCACAGCCAGCACAGTGCTTGGCACACAGTAGGTGCATTATAAATGTTTCCCCAGTGAAGAAGAGAACTGGAATGCATGGATAAAGACATGCACAGATTAAGGTCAAAATTATCTAGGTAATAGGTAGGGAAACATGTAATTTGTCATCCAAACTAGGACACTTTTGAGAGTGAAATGTGGCTCTACTATAATTATGTGAGGACATCAGGCATAAATGGGGACTGTCCTGAGCAAACCAGGATCTGTGGTCATCCTAGCAGAGGCCCCTGTAGAGCATTCCTCAAGGAAATTGGTGATTTCTATTAGTTTCAGGATCCTTTAAGATTAAAAACAAGCCAAAAAGAAGACTCAGAGTACAATGGAAAGGAAAGGGTGACGTGATTTGAAGTTTTTCTTGGCCGAAATCTCGGAGGATCAGCATAGCTCTCTCATTGCGCTGTGAGTTTTCACTGATCATTTCACACTAATGCCAAGCACAACATCTTGAGTTTACAGTACAGCTCAGCTGCGTCCTAGAGCACAGTCCCAGGCACACCCACAGGAACCTGCACATGTACGCACACACACACACACACACACACACACACACACCAGTTCCATCAGAACAAGAGGATCCTAATTATTCCTGTGTGTACTCTATCTACATAGCATGTCTCCAAGGAACACCTCAGAACTTCCACATTTCTAGAAAATAGTCTAAAGAATCACTCTAAGAGAACCGTGTCCATTTCAGGGACATCCATTTGAGAAGTAAATGAAATCGTGATTGTGAATATTTGTGGAAATTTTCGGGAAGTAGTGCATGTGTGTGTGTGTCTGTCAGTCTGAGCGTAGAACAGTAATCACACTAGAAATACTGATCTGGCTGATCATCACATCCCGACAAAATGAATCTAGTTACAGAGAACAAATAAAACTCTAGCCAGAGAACACCGGCAGTTGCCACGCTCTCCCGCCACAGCCGATGGAAGAGATTGGGCTGGAGGTGCAGCCACATAGTTCAGGTGGCTATCTAGAGCTTCAGACGGAAAATTGGCCCCTAATCTTTCCACATAAAGCATGCCATTTGAACGCCCACCTACTGTTTCCTATTCTTAATAGATTACTTCCTTGTGTTTGCCTGTTTTCCCTCCTTGGGTCCCTGGAATACGTTTCATGGAAAATGTCCCTGCCCAGCTATACATTCCCTCCGTGGAGGAGCCCCACTGAGGCTCACTCATGCCGACTGTGTTATTGCAATCTGAATATTCCAGCAGCCACCACTCCTTTCCTGGACTGCTCTTTACCGAGAGCACTGACTTATCCAACATTTAGATTTTGAGCCTCAAAACAACCTGAGAGATCGTTTGGTTAGCTATTACTACCTCCATTTCACAAAAAGAAACTTGCCCAAGGTCAAAGAGCTGATATACGGGAAAACCAAGGCTAGAACCAGGTCTCAAGTCCAATTCTCTTTTGGCTCTACCCACAGTCTCATCCCCCACCCCACCCCAGCCCCCCAGTTATTTCAGTTGTCAGTTAATATTGGACATTTGCTAAGACCTGGGTCAAAGAAATGAAGTGGCAGAGATATTACGTAACTAAAACCTCTTTGGACTTCATCAACATGAACACCTCCGAAAGGGTCTGACCAGCCATGGGCTCTGTGAGCTTCCTTCATCAGCAACAACTGCTACAGATATGAGAGGAAGGGTCCCACACACCTTGGTGTGGCCCCACATCTCCTTCGGGTAAGTAGTGTGGTTTGGTGCGGGCACAAACAGGATCACCTGATCTCATGGTGTTCCTTTAAAGAGACGAGCTCCTCTACTGGAAATCAGGTAGTGTGGGCATTTTCCCTGGGAATTGAGGACATAGAGGATGAGTTAGCCTGCAAAGGCTAAGACAGGTTTACCTGCAGAGGAAGCCTTGGTGGAGGACAGACAGCAGCTGTGGACAAGGAACTGCTGATGCTTTTGTAGATCTTTAGATGGTGCCTGGGAATCATTTGCAAGCCCTGATCTGGCACACAGAACTGATAGTAGGACCCAGTGGCCCTACCCACCCTCCCTCCTTGAACTCATGAGACCTTGGAAACATCACTTTCTCTGTGTATGAGTTCAGCTGCAAGAGTGTGACCTTTAGGAACGTGGCTTATGACGCTAGAACATCTGTAATGTTAGGAGAGGTATTCCCTGCACTAAAACATTTTTTCCTGCCTACTCTGGCCGCCTACATCATGGCGCCTGAAATTCTCTTATTATGGGGTTTTATAGCTCAAAGGCTTTTAATATCCAAGAATACCCTATTAAAATGTCAGTTCCCTGAAAAGGCCACTTAGGTAAGAGTTTGGGACACACTGTAGGCTTTAGGAACAATAGCTTAAGGATGCAAAAGTGTGAACATTACCACTTAGGGAAGGGAGGGAGGCAGGCCCTGTGCTTCACACACACACACTTGGCCCATGTCACCAAGGTAGTGAGGGGAGAAATTAGAAGCCTGAGTTCTAATCGTGGCTCCACTGTAAGCTCCCTGCAACACCTGAACCAGTCCTTTCCCTTCTCTGAGCTTAGTGTCCTCATCTATAAAAGGAAGGGACTGGTCTGGAAGTGCGCTGAGGTTCTGTCTGGCTCTCAGGCTCTCAGGGAGAGTAGATGATCTTGGAGTGAGCTGGTGACCTCTTGAGCCATTCATTGTTGGCTAATCCTGGAACAGAGGGAAGGGAGAATCCCTGACAGGCAGCAAAGAATAAATTCCCCTAGGAGAGGGATCCAGGATTGGGATGGGTCCTGGAGTAGGGAGGAGCGAGAGGGTGGGGAAGATGCCCCAGGATGCCTACTCCCTCTTTTTTTTGCAGTACGCGGGCCTCTCACCGTTGCGGCCTCTCCCGTTGCAGAGCACAGGCTCCAGACGCACAGGCTCAGCGGCCATGGCTCACGGGCCCAGCCGCTCCGCGGCATGTGGGATCTTCCCAGACCGGGGCACGAACCTGCATCCCCTGCATCGGCAGGCGGACTCTCAATCACTGCGCCACCAGGAAAGCTCCCTACTCCCTCTTACTCCCAGACTTGTTGCCGGTGGGTCCTGGTCTCCCTTGTTAGGAAAACAAAACACCGTTCTACCAGGTGCCCTTATGGTCTTTGATCAGATGCCTGGGCTCTGCCAAATCTCCTTGGAGAGTGGCTGGGTTGCTTTCAAACTACCTTATCCCAACCAAAACAATACAGAGAAAAAGAGGGTAGGACTTGGAGTTAGGAGACCTGACTTCTAGCCCCAACTTGCTGAGTGATCCTAGGGCAAGTTATTTTATGTTTCCTAACCTGGCCCTTAGATACAGTATCAGTCTGCATTTTAGGACACACGATGGCCTCCAGGTTTTGAGGTAGTGAAAGGGATGTCTAGCAGGCAACTCCTGCTCCGACTTGGCCAAGAGAATATCACCTCCAAATTAGACTCTGGTGAGGGTCCAGGCCACAGTGAATCCTAAAGGTGTCCCCAGAGCCCCAGACAGTTTCTAGCCACAGTCAGAGGTTTCTTCTGTTCTTACCCACTAGGGGATGGAGGAAGGCAGAAACACACTTGACCTTAACCTTTGCTCCTTCTTTGATTCAGAACACTAGTTTTGCTATTATCTAATGCAACCCATCCACTTTACCTATGAGGATCCCAAGGGTAGAGAGGGGAAGTGACTGGACTGGGTCAGTGCAGACAGAGTCCGGATCACTTCAAGGCCTGGATTCAAGGCTCTTCCTTCAGGCTTCTGCCTATGCCACATTTTGCAAACCTTCATTTGGCTCAAATTACAGGGAGGGATATGGGCAATAACTTTGGTGACTACAATTCCATTAAAGCTAATTCCAAGTAAACCACCCTTCTCCAAACCAGAACCATCCCTTCCCTAAGAAGGTCGGGGAAGTTCCAAGGAAAATCTTGGGAACTGAATCTACCTGATGTGGAGTGGAGGAGTCAATTGAATCCGTCTTCCCTCCCTTCCAAACATAATATTCTTAAAACCTTGGCTCCTCCATCTGGGTGATGACCTTGAACTTTATC
Organism: Phocoena sinus; assembly: GCF_008692025.1. Taxonomy (NCBI): domain Eukaryota; kingdom Metazoa; phylum Chordata; class Mammalia; order Artiodactyla; family Phocoenidae; genus Phocoena; species Phocoena sinus. Next base: position 70,722,569 of record NC_045766.1, on the reverse strand, counting down.
AGCCCTATTCTCATAGCATGAAGTAGAATCACCCCCTTTACTTACTCCCTCCTTAGCATTTCCTGAGCACCTACTAGGTGTTGGGCTCTATGCTAAGTTTAGTGAATCAGAGATGCCTAAAGTCACATGCCTGTCCTGGGAGAACTCAGCCAACCAGGAGGGATACAGATGATTAATAAATATGGTGCAAGGGAAAGAGCTCCCCCACGCTCAAACTACACCTGCTCTTCTAGGGCAAGACCTTGCCAGACCAGACCTCCGGGGTGGAAATAAGAGGAGACCAAGTTTCTCTGGGGGTGGCCACCCCACCCACCAGCAGCATCCTTGCCAGAAGGACAGACACCTGGCCCCTCTACCTTCAGCATCATGCAGCTAGTAGACACTCATGTGCACTTGTTGGTGGGAGTGGCACGTTGAAGAATGGCACTCAAGTTTATCATCCAGCATCTACCATGTGTAAAATGTAGGGGTACATAAGAAAGGGGGAAACAGGGCTTCCCTGGTGGCGCAGTGGTTGAGAGTCCACCTGCCGATGCAGGGGACACGGGTTCGTGCCCCGGTCCTGGAAGATCCCACATGCCGCGGAGCGGCTGGGCCCGTGAGCCATGGCCGCTGAGCCTGCGTGTCCGGAGCCTGTGCTCCGCAACAAGAGAGGCCACAACAGTGAGAGGCCCGCGTACCGAAAAAAAAAAAAGGGGGTGGGGACAAAGAACAATTCAACTGCCAGTTTCTGCCATCCCAAAGCTAAACATCTAGTTATAAGCCATAAAAACTGGAGGAATATGAAAAGAGCATGGGCTTAGGAGTTTGAACCCCTGGGTCTTGGTGTCTCCTTGTATAACTTTGGGCAGGACATCACCCCTCTGTACCTCATTTGTTCATTTCTAAGTGGGGGGTGGGCAGGGCCAAAGCATGCCCTGGAGTTGCAGGATTGGTGCTGATGGATGACTGTGTGCTTGGTTTGTTTTTCCTTTAAAGTTTGGGCTTTCTTTTCTTCCATGTGATTAAAGTCTGAACTAGGTTTGTGGGAAGAAAGAAAAATGAAGCCAGGATCAGGTGGGAAGCTGGGTAATAGGAGAAGCCCAAGGGGAACGATGTGTTACAGGAGGAAGTGGGGTGGGAGATAGATGAAGAAGAGAACCAGGAAAGGAGGTGGTTGGAAGGGCTGCTCTCCCTCGGGGTTAGAAACAAGGGCCTTTGCTGGTGCCACTGAACAGCCCTAGAGTGGTGAAGGAATTAGTGCCAAGCTGCAGGGCCACCTAGCCATTCAAACCACCAAAATGATGGTTAGTCAAGGCTGTTCAGATTGGGTCACTCCAGAGCTGGCGGGGGTGGGGGGTGGGGGTGGCGAGGGCCGGAAGTGGGGCTGGTCCCAGGCACATTGTGAACATGGATGAGCTAGCAGGAGCAGGAAAGGCCCCAGCTAACCATAAAGCCAGATCCAGATGGGGCCGAGCACATGGAACATTCTCCAGGGTAGTTCACATGCTGGGTCACAAAGCAAGCCTCAGTAGACTTCAGAAAACTGAAATCATAACAAGCATCTTTTGCAAGTACAACACTACGAGGCTAGACATCAACTATAAGAAAAACACTGCAAGAAACGCAAACACGTGGAGGCTACACAATATGCTACTAAACAGCCAATGGATCCCTGAAGAAATCAAAGAGGAAATCAAAAAATACCTAGAGACAGACGTGGCCAAGTACAGAAAAACCTGGTGCCAAGAGTATAGAGCGCCCTGGCCCTAGGGGCCTCCTGCCCGCCTGGAGCCCTGAGTAGTTTCCCACGTGTTAGGCAAGGCTCCTAGCACCAACAGTCTACGCACATTGCTAGCTCTGTCACGCATCACTTACCAGCAGATGCTAAGGCTACGGTTGCATACCACACAGAGGAAAGAGTTCTTCTTATTACATGACTAAACCCTTTAGAAATGAGGGCAACGAGCTCCTAATAGAATTGTTACGTTTCTCATGGTTCTTGGTGACTCCCATGCGGTTTTCTAATCTCCAGTGTGGTGCTAGGGGTGGATTCTACCGGCCATTTCTTTCTCCTTTCACAAGTAGAACCCTTAAAAGCAACTCTGTCCCTGGGAGGGCATTGTGCTTTCTCAGTATAACAGAGCCTTTCTGATTTGTTTAAAATCTACTCTTCTGCTGACTGAGGGGCAGTGAGAGGGAAGGTTTTCTTTAGGGGGGAGCATGCGTGTGTGTAGAGTGGGTGTTGTCTGACACTGTAATAGTTGAGAGGCTATGTAATACCATTGTTTATTTTACTCTGCCCTACTCCTCTCTCCTGCCTCAACACACACAAAAATTGTACAAACAGGGGATGTTTGTGCCGAGAGGTGGAGAAACACCTCCTCCGTGGACGCATGCGGCCACCCCTGCAACCATCTCTCTTTCAGCCAGAAGTAACTCCGTGTTTCGTGCAGTCAAGGCTGCAGTGTTGGACACCGAGGATTACTTAGTCTGGGGAAGACTGTGGCAAGAGTCTCACTGCATTTAAAGTACCATCGGGTAGTAAAGGAGAAACGTGAGCCTCACCTTGCGAGACGGAAAAGCTAAATTTGATGAATAAACCAGACCTCAGGTGCTTTCTGGAACATGTATTCCCACTACTTCGCTGTGCTTTTGTCACACCACGCTTTTCCCTCTGAGTGTCAAGAGTAAATCGGTTTTCCGGTTTTGTTTTGTTTTGTTTTTTCATTTAAAACATCTCTCCTTACGCTAGTGATGTCACCCCTGGAAGACTGAGATGTAAGAAGAGGTGAATCATGTATCACCTTCGCATCTCTTCTAGAATTACATCAGCCAGAGCCCTGGGGTGCAGTGGGGATAAAAGCCAAAAAGTAGAGGGGAGGAAAGAGGGAAAGGGAGGGTGCCGGTGGGGTGAGGGAAAGAGAGAGCCGGTTCTTTTGCAGTCTGCTTATTTTCTTCTTTCTCCTTCCTCAACCCCTAAACACCCCTTCCCTATTTATAAATCAGATAACAGGAAAAATCAGACTTTAAAGAGACAGTTGCCTTATATTTATTGATGGTGTTGGTGTAAATGTCACTTGTCTGAACTTTCTGACCAATCACCATACCCCCATCAGTCACAGACGAAAGCCACCTTGGCATTCTCACTGGGCACATCAATTGGATTAAGAAGGAAGACATGAAGACCCTGCGCCACCCCCAAGTATCCATCAAATGATCTTCACCGTGATTAATGTTCTCATCAGTTTCAAACAGCAAAGGAAATGGCAGTGCACGGAAATAACCTGAAATATGAAATTACTGAAATGTGAAATCTAACCGTGCAAACTAGCGATGACCCACAGCTGACTTTCCTGCCCTCTCTCTACCTGAGGGTTTGAAAACATCATCCAATAATGTGTAGCTGAGGTATTCAGCAAAAGGCATAGGGACTCTCAACCAAACCAAAATATAACAGAAGAGAAATATAAGCTAGGCCTTGTTCTAATGCCCTCAGAAAGTGACTCTGAATATTTTTCAATTTCCCACACACCCACCCACACTTTGCTTTTCTAAAGATCATCTTATACCTGAACCACTCCTGTTAATTCGGGAGAAAAGCTACCACCTCCCTTCCTCTATGGCTCCAGTGAATTCCAGACTCCTTAGGATCACTGGGTCTAGCTGCTCGGAACATATTTATGATGAAAACAAAACCAGGGGCCTCAGGACGCTACACGAGGGAAGGCCAGGAGAGCGATCAATTTCTGCAACATAGAAAAAGGGGCCCATAGGGGCAAAGGGAAAAAATAGTTTGCAGAATGCACAGTTTTGGTAGAATCTTATTACAGCTTCCAGCTGATCGGGTGTAGCCAAACTAGAGACATCTGTTTGGAGTTTACAACAGAAACAAACACACGGAAAGCATGAAAACGCTAAGACACACACACAGAACAAGCTCTAGCAGTTCTTCTCCGCCTTGACCTCCAAACCGTTCTCCCACTGGGTCATGCTGGGTTGTAGAAGGAGAGGAAATAGGCTCTTCCACCTGCCCCTGCCCCGACCCCACCCCACGTGCACCATGACTCATTCAAGCCATGACTGGAACCTCTCCACTTTCCTCTCTCCTTGACTTTCCTCCCAGGAAAAACAGAGATGCTCCCACTCCTGAGAGCATCGTGGGGACTTTCCTTAGTTCTCTAATTCACACCTTCAAAGCTCCTTGAGCCGTTGAAAAGGTGAACCACAGGAGGTGGTAAAACCTCAGAAGACCTTGAAAGTCACCCCTCCCTAAATAACCTCACAGGTCTGGCAATGAGGAACAGAACTCACCCGGCATCTCCAAGAATTGCCTCAAAGAAGTCAGAAAAAGCCTACGCTCACACAACTAATAATAAGTGAAGAACACGGCCCCAGCTGCAGCACACAGAGCTACAGAGGACCAGAAAGGCCCCAGGCTACTCATAAAGTGGGTTCCTCTTCCCTAATTACCTCCAAGCCCCGCAAAGGACAATGACTGTCCTCCCACTCCATCCCAGCCATGGTCACACCCTCTGCCGCCCAGCCCCACAGCCAAGCATTTTCTGAAGCAGGTCTAGACACTCACCTGTTCTGTTAAATTTTCCTCTTTATTCTCTCCCCACTGGCGGGCAAACAGAACTAGAGCAGTGCTACTCTTTAAAAATAACAAAATGTTTTATACACATTTCTGTATATACAACTGAACAACATTTTACATGTTCCTTTTGCACAGCAAAAGATATAAACATCGGACTCTGAGAACAGTTATGTACAAAAAAAAATGTCAAAAATACTTCACAACAGTGCAAAAATATTTTACACAGTATCATGGAGTGAGATCTTTTGAGCAGAAGCAAGGTGTGTGTGTTTCTAAAGGAAAACTCCTTTTTTAGATATTAGATGTCTTTAACTGTAAACAAAATGCAACTTTCTTTCTCCCCCCCTCCCTTCCCCACCAGTTATTTGAGGAATTTGGCAGAATTTCAAGGGTCTGAGCCTGAGGTAAACAACCCAAGCTCTCGCACCAAAAAGACTGGGGGCAAGGAGGTGGCACTAAAGCCTCAAACGTTGAGAGCAAATCCTTTTTTTTTTTTTTTTTTTTTTTTTAAGGACATGTCAGTGACAGCGTCAGGCCGCTCCCAGTTGGGGGCTGGTGGAGGAAGTTAACCCCTCCTCCTCAGGCCCCAGCTGCCCACAAACAGGAAAACGGCCAGCAGGCACCTCACGCCTGCGGGGCTTTGCTAACACCAGCTGCCCTTCCCCTCCCCAGACCCCAGAGGGCTGCCTCTCTCCCCTTCCTTGTAGGGTTTCCCTCCCCCATATCTCCACGTGCAATCTGAGCCCTGCTTCAAACAGAGCCAAACGTATGGGGGTGGGGGAGGGTCTGGGCCTCAAGTGTCCCCTTTCCCCTTTCTTGGGGGGGGGGGGGTCGGGAAGGTAAGGAAGTGGTGGAGAGACGGGGGTGGGGTGTCACGATGCGGCAACAGGGGCGCGCACAGGACATTGCTGGGAGCTCAGCCCGAGTGGGGCTCGTCTGGTCTGGCGCAGTCGGCGGGGTTGGACTGGTCCCCGGCGGTGGTAGTGGTAGCTTCCGGGCCCCCTCCTTCGATGGAGCTCTCGCTACCCGTGCTCTCACCCGACAGCAGGCGCGTCACCCGCAAGTCGGCCTGCAGGCTGCGCACGTCGTTGCCGAAGCTGAGCTCTCCCAGATCATTAATAAGCTGGGACAGCTCGGCCTTCATGTCGGAGGTGCTGCCCAGCAGCAGAGACGGCGACCCAGCCTCAGGACCCGGCGAGACCCCGCCGCCCCCCAGCACCTCTTCGCGGCCACTCTCCAGCGTGTCTAGCAAGTCCCCGCATTCGAAGTGCATGGCCACCACCAGCGCCCGCTGCGCCTCGGCCTCTTGCTCTGCCGGGTCTCCCTCCCCGGCTCGGTCCTCCTCCTCCTCCCCCTCCTCCTCCTCCGGGCAGCCCTCCGTGTGCACCCCTCTCTCTTCCTCCTGCAGCTCCTGCTCCTGCTGTTCGCCGAGCAGATCCTCGGTGATGGAGCCGAGCTTGGGCGCGCTGCGGCTGCGCTCCACCGGCGGCTTGTAGCAGCAGGGTCCGTGCAGGAGCAGCTTGCGCAGGGGCACTAGCGGGATGGTGTGCGCGCCCACCAGCTCCTGCTGTTGGTGACGCGCGTCGTCCCGCCGCTTGAGCCGTTTAAATTCCGCCAGAGCGTTGGCTGACGTCTGGTAGAGCAGCAGGGCCATGGCCTGCGCCTTCTCGGGCTTGGACACCAGCACCGCGTGGCAGCGCAGCATTACCGCCTTGTGTTTGAGCTCGTGCCGGTACACCCAGGCGAAGACCTTGGGCAGTCGCGCGTCCGCCACGCAGTAGGTAACGCGATGCAGCAGGTAGAGGTGGCCCGGGCGGCGCAGCGCACGCTCCTCGGCGTGCACCATGCGGATACCCTGCGCACTCACTGTCAGCTTCATCTTGGTGCCCTGACGGCCCGCCTCGCTCTTGCTCCAGATCTTGCCCACCGCTAGGTCGGTGCAGCCGTCGCCGCGCGCCTGGATGGTGGTGGCATTGCCCAAGTAGAGCACGGTGTAAGTTGGGTCCTCGCTGGTGATGTGCAGCTTCTTGCGCTTGGAGCGGAACATGCTGCCCACCCGGCTGAGCGCGCCTTCGGGGCACGCCCGTGCCAGAGAGCTGAGCGCCGAGTAGTGCAGGCTCACCGCGTAGCCCTTGGGTTTGGACGCCTGCCGTGGCGGCGCCTCGGCCAGCAGCTCGAACTTGTGCTTCTTCCACGGCAGCATCTCCGGAGGGCGCCCCAGCGCAGCTGGGCGGCGGCGGCGGAGCGCCGATTGAGAACCCGGCTGAGCCACCCGCCCCGGCCGGGCTCGGCCGGGGCAAGACCGAAAAATAAAACTCTGCTGGGAGTGGCCCAGTCGGAGGGAGTGGGGGCGGGGGAGATGTTCGAGAGCCCCGCCGAAAGAGGTAGGGGTAGAATTTTTTTAAAGAGGATTTAACTGCAAGGAGAGGGGGTGGGTAGGAGCACACAGATTTACCCCAGCCTGGGCAGGACCAGGGCAAAGAGTCTTGGGCAAGCAAAATGAGAGAAAGCACGAGAGTGGAGCAGAAAATGTCTTTAGAAAAAAGGGATGCGTGCGTGCAGCAAAAGCAGCCGGGATGGTGCGAGAATACGCAGGAACTCCTCGGCGAAGGTGAAAAGGGGCCCCCTCTCACACACACAATCCCCAGGGCTAGGGCCAGAAACCGCGGAAGCTCAACCGCGAGTGTGCCCAGGGGTCGGTGATCCCCACCCCCAAGAGGTGCTGTAGGCAGAGAGCCCCTCGGCTGAGCGGGTCCCAGAATCAGCTGCTTGCCCCGAGTGCGCTCAGATGGTGGGTCCAGCTGGCCGCGGCGGGCCCAGCGCAGCAGTCCCGCCGTGGCTCACTGCATTTTCTCTCCCGCAGGACGCCGGGGACTCTGGCTTCGCCGGCTCACTGTCCGAGCTGGCTCCGCCAGGGCAGCGCCGGCCTCCGAGGGCGGGGCGTGCGCATGGTCGGCTCCGGGGATGGTCGCTACCTCATTTCTTCTCTCCGGAGGGTGTCCGACTGCGCTCCCGGGATACCCTGGCTCGGCTGCCCGCCTTTGCAGCGCGCCCCCTCCGGTGTCGCGAGAGGTAGCTGCCTCGCCAGCCTCATATCCTAGCCGTCTGGGAGGAAGATCTCGGGTAAATATAGGCCGGCGCGAACCATTCGCCGCGCGGGGACAGGGGAGGAGCGGAGAAGAGGATCTGTTTCGGGCTTGGAAGGTCGGCGGGTTCCTGGTCTCTTAAAGGGACCTGGTTGCAGCCATTGGTTGAGGGAAAGGGGAGAACGGGCCAACCTGGCAATTAAATCCCAAGTTTACCAGCAGAAATTCTGTAGAATTTATCTACAAAAATCGCCAAGACCTTTGGTTACCCCGCAAGAAAAGCAACTTGAATTCTGACACTCCACCCCCAGCCTGAATTGCAACTCACTGATGTGTGTCTCCATCGGAACTTCTGGGGGAGGTGGTGGAGGGTGGGATTTACACTATAAAATACAAAAAGGTTGGGGAAATAGTGATTCTTTCCGTGTGTAATAGCTTTCTGAAATTGACTGGGTGCTGTTTAATTTTTTTTTTCCAAAATTTTATTCTATTAAAGAAAATAAAGAGGGGCAAAGAAAACGCTGGGACTTATCTTTCACCATCTTGGAGCCCTTTCTCCACAGGCAAAGAGCAGATAGTGAAAAGAGATGAGTGGTAATGGGATGGTTAGAGTGAACACTATAGTATGTGTTTGGTAAATAAGGTGCTTCCAGCTTCTAACCCCCAGCAGTGCCCCCTCCTTCTGTCAGGCCTCAGAGTAGAGCAGTTTTCTGAGATATACTCAATTTCTAAGTGATGCTTGTGTGTGGTTAGAACTCAGTTTATAATTTGGCAGGCCAGTCATTTAGTTTTATTACATCATTGTCACATTATGGATGAGAATTCCTAGTAAAAATTCAAATGATGTTTTTTATTTGTGTCAAATAATGCCCGGCCACCCTCCACAGAGAATGATTAACATTAATCATTCTTTTCTCTTGTGCCAGCTGGATAATGTCGCTTTAATCATCTGGCCGGCTTGACCCTTGGCTAGTAACTCATTTCTGGGCCCTCGAAACAACGGGCTTGCCTCTACGGTCTGCTCAATCAAAGCAAAACCACTTCTAGCTGGAATGTGCAGGTGACCCTACATCAAACTCCCAAGCTCATCCCAGAGGAGGAGAGTAGGCCCTCCCACTCCCCAGGCCCAGTCTACTGGGGATCTAGATGTCTCTGGCTTCCATACCAGGTTCTGATTTCAAAACAACTGTAACTCCTCATGGAAATTCTCTGGCCCTCTACCTTTACTAACTTTTAACCTTTCTTTGAACTCTAACCCAATTTTCTAGAGTCACTGGTGCTGCGTTTCAATTTAACTAACTTTCCTGAGTACCTTCTGGTACCAGGCCCTGAGCTGGGAACAGACCTAATTCCTGTCTCCAAGAAGCTCCCAGTCCAGTGAAGGATGTAAACTTCACCCACCTCTGGGCTTCTTCTGGAATGTAAGTTCTGTGAGAGCACCCTATCTCCCTCCAGTGCCTGACACTACTTAATTGTTGAATGAATGAATGACATATGCATGTAAACAAGAAGACAGAGGGAACTAAATGCCCTGAGACAAGACCCAAAGTACTCTGAGAAGCTGGAAGAAAATGTTCTTTGTGACTAGGAAAATCAGAAGAGGTTCCACGGAGGTGGTGAAGTGTGAAATATGGACAGGATTTTGCCACGGAGGGAAGAATTAAAGGGCTTTCCAGATATAGAGAACAGCAAAATTATAGAACATAAAAATGCGTGCACATGTGTAGTTGAGGATGGCATTTGACAATTGTGACAATGAAAGAAGAAAATTTCCTGATCAAACAAGGAAGTCTCCTGCTCGTGCCCTCCTAGTCTCTGAGGGAAGGAATGGCCTTTTCATGGCTGGCTGGTCCCAGAATGTCATTAGACCAAAGCTCTAATGCCTTACTCCTCAGCTACACTGATGGGTTAATGGAGGTACGGTGTTGGAATGAGCTGGTTAGGACTATAATAAGCCATTTAAACCAAGGTTAATTCCTCTTCTGTTCACATTTCTGGAATATCTTGCAGTGGCAATGAAGTAGATGGTATGTGCTCCAAACAAAAAATTCCGATAAAAAACCCACCAAATTAACCTGTGCTGAGTGACCTTTAGCTGGTCCATAACCTTGAAGTCTAGACTCTACAAAAGCAGGCATCATATTCAAGCAGTTAACATTTCCAAATTACTCAGAGGTCCAGGGACCAGAAGTGTTTGAGCAGGAAGAGAAGGGACCAGTGGTGGGAGCTAAGGCTGGTCTCAGCCTCCGCAAGAGGCACCTCTTTGGGCTTCATGCGGTGGCAGGGAAACCAATGGACCACAGCAGCAGGGAGGACTCCACTGGCGGGCCAGGGCTTTCCAGTGGAGCCAGAGTGTCAGACCCAGATGCACAGGCCCACAGAGCTGCTCCTGGGCTATCTTCTTAATAAGCCTGTTTTCAACCTGGGGAGGACAGAGAAATTCTAGGCAAATGTCAACACTCTGACATGTGAGTCCCGCTCTGTGCAGATTTGAGACACAGAGCAGTTCCAGAAGAGACCTCAGCAAAGTCAGCCGGAAACGGCTTAGAAACTGCATAGGACCGCAGACTGCACTTGTTTTTTATGACACTGCCCCATCTACTGGTGCCAGGCAGAAGTGACACTTGATGAGATGGTTTCTCATAGAACTGGATAAGCCAGTGGTTGAATCAATACACAGCCAAGTCACAGCTGGAAAGAAACCCAGCTTCTAACGTAACATGTAAGAGTCAGCCTTTTAGCGCGCAGGAAGCTTTCAGGCTGGTTTTCTCCCACCTTATTTCTTGCATAACGCTCCTGCCTCTTGGTCCCCCTCCCGCTACACCCCACTGAATGAACATGGGCTTCAGAGACGATACATGACGTGCCTGGGATCTTCAAAGTCATTCAACAAATATTTGTGGATGTGATTTGTGGATATACTGTGGATGTGATGTTGTTGCTGGGGATACTGCCCCAAAGCAGACAGACGGGTCTCTGCCCTCATGGGATTTATATCCTACGGGGAGGCAGATAATCAGCAAACAAATAACTAATAAAGTATCAGTTAGTGATAAGTCTCCGAGGAAAAGAAAACAGTGTTAGGAGTAGAAAGTAGCTGGCTTAGACAGCAGAGCCAGGGAAGGTATCTCTGGGCAGAGACCTGGATGAGATGGAGCCAGCCAGGCAAAGATATGGAGGGAGAACATTCCAACCCGTGTTGGCCGAAGTGGTAGTCACTGGCCACGTGCGGCTAATGAACACTTGACGTGTACTTGGTCCAACTTGAGATGTGATGCAAACATGAAATACACTCTGGATTTTAAAGACTTAGTAAGATAAGGAGGATGTAAAATATCTCAATAATTTGATAGTAATTACATATCGAAGGATAATATTTTGAGGTAATAGAATATACTATTAAAATTAATTTTGCCTGTTTCCTTTTACTTCTTTAATGTGGCTGCTAGAACATTTAAAACTATACATATGGACAGCTTTGCGCTAGGCAAAGGGCACACCCAGTACGAAGTCCCCAAGGTGGGAATGTTTCCAGTGGGTTCAAGGACTCTCTGGCTTCAAAATCCCACTGTGTGATCACAGCCTCTTACCCTTCCAGCCCTCTTCATTCCTTACTCTATCACATCAGTTCTTTAACCTTCTCAAGACCTCCAGGATCTACATCAGCATTCCTCACAAGTAGACTCACCCACTGGCTGCATCAGAATTCCCTGGGACAAGTCCTGGATCCCACCCTTAAATGGGAATTTCTGGAGTTAGGGACTGGGAGTATACATGCTGAAACTCCTCCATGGTAGAACAGTTACTCAAGTTTAGTGAGCCCTGTCCTAGCCCACTTCATTTTTCCCACTATCAACTCCTTCCTAGCCTCTTATCCTTGCCTTCCTCCCCATCCAAGACCTTCTGGATGAGCATCGGGTCCACAATTTCTGTGCACTGCACCCACCCCATCCCTGGACCACTACCACAATCACTGTGCTCTGCTTCTGGAGCTATAATGCTGAGAAGAATCCCTCAGCTGTTGGGGCAGTGCCTCAACCCATTCTGACCCCTCCTATGGTAGGCACAATAATGATCCCCCCCTAAGATGTCTATGTCCTAATCTCCAGAACTCGTGATTATGTTACAGCACATGGCAAAGGGGAAGGAAGATTCTACAATTAAGGTAGAATGGGTAGATAGAAAGGTAGATAGAATTAAGGTTGCTAACTAGCTGACCTTAAAAAGGGAGAATAATCTGAATTATGCAGTTGGGCTCAATGTAATCACCAAGGCCCTTAAAAGTGAAAGTGGAGACCTCAAAAACATTATGCTAAAGTGAAAGAAGACACAAAAGGTCACATACTGGGCTTCCCTGGTGGCGCAGTGGTTGAGGGTCCGCCTGCCGATGCAGGGGACGCGGGTTCGTGCCCCGGTCTGGGAAGATCCCACGTGCCGCGGAGCGGCTGGGCCCGTGAGCCATGGCCGCTGAGCCTGCACGTCCGGAGCCTGTGCTCCGCGACGGGAGAGGCCACAACAGTGAGAGGCCCGCGTACTGAAAAAAAAAAAAAGAGAGAGATAAGGACATACTGTATAGCACAGGGAATTACAACCATTATCTTGTAATAACCTAAAATGGAGTATAATCTACAAAAACACTGAATCACTAGGCTGTACACCTGAAATTAATATATTGTAAATCAACTATACTTCAATTAAAAAAAAAAGAAACCTGCCAAAGATTTCCAAAGCCTATGCTCTTTTAATTTTAAAATTTATTTTATTCTAGTAGAGTTGATTTACAATGTTATGTTAGTTTCTGCTGTACAGCAAAGTGATTCAGTTATACATATATATGTATACATTCTTTTTCATATTTTTTCCATTATGGTTTATCACAGGATATTGAATATAGTTCCCTGTGCCATATAGTAGAACCTTGTTGTTTGTCCATTCTATATATACTAGTTTGCATCTGCTAATCCCAAACTCCCAAGCCATCCCTCCCCCATCCCTCCTCCCCCTTGGCAACCACATCTGTTCTCTATGTCTTTGAGTCTGTTTCTGTTTCGTAGATAAGTTTATTTGTGTCATATTTTAGATTCCACATATAAGGGATGTCATATGATATTTGTCTTTCTCTTTCTGACTTACTTCATTTAGTATGATAATCTCTAGGTCCATCCATGTTGCTGCAAATGGCATTATTTCATTCTTTTTTGTGGCTGAGTAGTATTCCACTGTATATATGTACCACATCTTCTTTATCCATTCATCTGTTGGTTGTTTCCATGTCTTGGCTATTGTGAATAGTGATGCTATGAACATAAGAGTACGTGTATCTTTCTGAATTATAGTTTTGTCTGGATATACGCACAGGAGTAGGATTGCTGGATCATATGGTAATTCTATTTTTAGTTTTTTGAGGCTCCTCCATACTGTTCTCCAGAGTGGCTGCACCAATTTACATTCCCACCAACAGTGTAGGAGGGTTCCCTTTTCTCCACACCCTCTCCAGCACTTGTTATTTGTAGACTTTTTAATGACGGACATTCTGACCTGTGTGAGGTGGTACCTCATTATAGTTTTGATCTGCATTTCTCTAATAATTAGTGATGTTGAGCATCTTCTCATGTGCCTGTTGGCCATCTGTATGTCTTCTTTGGCGAAATGTCTATTTAGGTCTTCTGTCCATTTTTCAATTGGGTTGTTTGGCTTTTTTGTTATTGAGTTTTATGAGCTGCTTGTATATTTTGGAAATTAAGCCCTTGTCAGTTACATCATTTACAAGTCTTTTCTCCCAGTCTATACAAAGCCTATGCTTTTTGTGTTGAGTCAAGTCAGGCCTGACTCTGGAGGACCTTGAATAGCAGGTGGAGGCATCTCACAAACTGGGCGAGTCATTGGAGGCATTTGAGTAGGGACGTGCCTTGATCAGAGCCGGGGCTCAGACACCCACATCCCAGCTCTCACTCAGTGAGGGTTCCAGAGCAAGATGTTGCCCCTTTCTGGCCCTCACCTTCCTGCTTGTGAGCTGAGCGAACTCCCCATCTGGTTCTAAGATCACAGGAGGCTGTGTTGGTTTTCTAGGGCTGCCATAACAAATTACCATAAACAGGGTGGCTTCAAACAATAGACATTTTTTCTCTCACAGGTCCTGAGGCTGGAAGAAGAAAGCATCCTTCCTTGCCTCTTCCTGTTTCCACAATCCTTGGTGTTCCTTGGCTTGTAGACATATCGTTCCAGTCTCTATCTCCATCCTCTGATGGTGTTCACCCCCTGTGTCTTTTCTGTGTGTGCCCAAATTTGTGTCTTCTTATAACGACATCATTACAGTAGGGCCCACTCTAATCACATATGACCTCGTCTTCACTTGATTACATCTACAAAGATTTTATTTCCAAATAACATCACATCCAGGTTAAGACTGGAACCTCTGTTCTTGAGAGACACCATTCAACTCAAAGCAGAGGCCATGATAGGAAATTGCAGGGGTAAGAGAAGAAAATAGACAAGTTAGATGTCTATGAACTCTGAAGGTCACCCTGTGTCTGAAGCCCCCAGAGATGTTCTCACCATGACCTTGTTTGCCCTGAAGCCCCTCCTTTCATGCGCTGCTTGCGTGGAATATTTACCACCTGGACAAGGGCCAGGCAGAAATGCAAAGGCGTAAGGGGGCAATCAAGAGAAGAACGATGAGCCTTGCAGTGAGCCTTTCTCATCAGTGCCACCAGAGGCAAGGAAGGCCAAGTTTGTCCCCTCCAAAAGCAGAGGGCAGAGAAATTGCTATGCCTGCATGGTTCCCTTTAAAACTGAAACCTTGTATCTTCACTTTTCTGTTTGTGCTAACAGTACTTTAACTAATGATGACCGCATTTGCTAGATGGTTGGTTCATGGTGCCCTCAACCCTCACATGACAAAGAGGGTGCAATGTTGTCTTTTCCCTGGGTTATATGGTGAAGGAACCACCCTGCTATTGACAGCCTGGGCACCTTTTCTGAGACCGTCGTTGTGCCCCTGTTATTTCAGAGACTGGGGTGAAACAAAGGGTAGCGTGAAGCAGAAGGGAACCCATTGAGGTAAGGAGTCTGTTAAGCACCTTAGTGATTATGTATTCCAACACCCACTTTGAAGTATGAACCTCCTTGAGAACATCCTGATGCCTGGTTATTTAGCCTTTGCTTAAACACCTCCAGTGGCAGAGAGCTCACTACCTCTCAAAGCTATCCATTCCATCTTTGAACCATTGCAATTGTAAGTAGGTGGAAACAGATGGCAGTGGCAACTCTGTAGCTTCGCCCTATTTGTTCTAGTTCTGCTTGCCTCATGTCTACTCAGGACACTCTTCTCTCCTGTCCTAGGGTAGTCCTTCACATAAAGAGAAATGGCCCATTATACCTTCTCCTGAGACTAGCCATACTTCCTCCACCTTTTCCTCATTCCCTCACCATGCAAGTGTACCTGCTAACATTATCAATGTATCTATTAATCTATTAAAGTGACTTAGGGGAGGGCCCACAGTTAGACACAAAAAGTAAAATCCCAGTAGTCAGAAGACTTTCCCAGTGGATTAGGGTCTACCTGGTGCTATAGTTTGTGGCTCCACCAGCGACTTGAGCTATTTAACCTTGGATGAGTCCCTCTGTCAGGCTGATCACCACTAAAATACAAGCTCATAGGGGCAAGGAGTTTGTCCAATGCTGAATCCCCAGAGCCTAGAGATGAATGAATGAACAAGAGAAACCTGGCACTTTCCATCTGCAGATTTTAGAGTTGGTGATTCTTTTTCTTTTTTTTTTTTTCTTTTTTCTTTTGATGGTACGCGGGCCTCTCACTGTTGTGGCCTCTTCCGTTGCGGAGCACAGGCTCCGGATGCGCAGGCTCAGCGGCCATGGCTCACGGGCCCAGCCGCTCCACGGCATGCGGGATCTTCCCTGACCGGGGCACGAACCCGTGTCCCCTGCATCGGCAGGCGGGCTCTCAACCACTGCACCACCAGGGAAGCCCCTAGAGTTGGTGATTATTCATTCTACTTGGAGCCTTCTTTACTTCGTATTACTTCACTGAACTTTACTGGGTCTCAATTTCTACAACTAAAAGTTCAGAAAAACAACAGTGCCCTTTCTCACTTGTCTGTTGTGAGGGAAAAAAGAATGACAAAGTCATCTGTGAATAAAAGACCCCAGAAATTCCACATGTAACTACAAGAGTTGGGGAAAAAGTCCACAGGTTCAAATACAGTACACGTAGGATCTTGTAGCCTACACACCAAAACGAGAGGTCATTTACACGTTTCGTTGCACACACAATGACTTGCACAAGCAGGAAATCGATGTTTGAAGTGACTCAAATTAATCATTTATAATAACCACAAAGGGTTGCTGAACTACTGAAACTTGATTATGTGTAAGAATCCACTCATTTTCAACAGGGATAAATTGAGAATCGCAGATAACCGAAGGGAGTTTCCCTACTGATTCAGTGACTCTGCAGAGACTGCCAGACTTCTATTTTCACAACTCTCAGCCTTATGCAAACTGCTTTAATGTCCTGTGGAAGTAGTTGGTGTAGAGAATGGGAGAGAGGGAGGGGCAGGCTTGCAAGCTTGCCTGGGAACAATTTTTCTACCAGTGACACATTGTTGGCCAAGGGGTGAAAAGAAAACCAAAACAGAAACCCACCTACTCACCCCTCTCCATTCCCAGAAAGAGGTGGAGCCCAGAGGCAGAACAGTGCAGAGTTGGAGAGCAGAAAGCTACACCAAGATTTGTTCCTGGGTGTGGGTTTGCGGCGCTTGGAACTACATTTGTTGAATCACAGTAAATCGAGTAGTATGCAACATCATGAATGAGGAACACTCCGTATTGCTATTTGGAAACTGGATACGAGGCTTCCAATCTCAAAATCAATGCAACTTTCTCCAAGGGTCAGCTATTCAGAAAGTCTTGGCTTCAACAGAAAGTCTAAGCTATATGGGCATTCAGGAGGATCTGACCAGTCTTCCAGACAGAAACATTTCCACTGTCGTGACAAAGGGATGAGGGCAGTTTGGCTGGGTTGTGTTGTTCCCTTAAGTGTGTGGGTGGAATGGCTTCTGTAGTTAGAGGGCAGGGACCGGGCTGATTCATCTTTGCAACCCCCTCACTCGGGAGCAGCAGCCAACACCTTCCCCACCCTTCACCACCACCATCATCACTCCCTCCTCATCTCACTTGGTTTCTCTGAATCTGGATCCCATAATCATGTCTCATCAGCATCCTCAGGTCCCCTCCCTCCTTGCCCTTCTCACTGAACTAGCGTCATAATCCCTCAACATGGACCAATTATACATCTGGATTCTCACCTGCATTGTCCACTTCTGGGGAAAAAGTTGTTCAGTTGTGAAAATGGGTACCCCACAAAATACCAGGCAATGAACTTGCAGTATTATCTCATTTGCTACCTCTGCCTGACAGGAATTATTATTATCTCCATGAACCACATAAGAAAACTGAGGCTCGGTTAGTTCTTTTTCAATGGTAGATTTGAGGAGCATCTTGGGGTGATAGAATTATTTTTATTTTTGACTTACTTATTGGTCAGCCAGGAATAGTTGCTGCTATTTTAATTTTATAATGTCAGTGTCTTTTTGATGCCCCACCCATCTTGATTAAATTATCACTTTATTTGGTCAAGATTTTTTGGAGCCCATAAGAGGAATGACAATAGAAACCAAAAGTGTTTGCTTTCCTTAAATCTCTGAAGGTGACAAAATCTGGAAGAGGAAATGAGGGTGAAGTCCCAAGTTTCTGATTGAGCTCTAGGAATGAGGTAGCAGGTTTCTTTATATCATCTATTATTATTTTAACATCTTTATTAGAGTATAATTGCTTTACAATGGTGTGTCAGTTTCTGCTTTATAACAAAGTGAATCAGTTATACATATACATATGTCCCTATATCTCTTCCCTCTTGCATCTCCCTCCCTCCCACCCTCCCTATCCCACCCCTCTAGGTGGTCACAAAGCACTGAGCTGATCTCCCTGCGCTATGTGGCTGCTTCCCACTAGCTATCTATTTTACGTTTGGTATGTATATATGTCATATATTATTATTATTGTCACTAGAACATAAAGTTCATTGACTCTTACTGTATGAGTTAGTTTTATCTTTAACCACTCAGCTCCAAGAGAATGCCAGAAACTGCTAATTCTCTTCCATGGGTCTTCTCCATATCTTACTTCTGGAAATGATGTTCAGGTTTTTTAAAGACACACTGTTTCTAAGTTGAGAAATGGGAGAAACCATGTTCTAATGTATTCCTTTACTGATCTGTGAGCACTGCCTTCCCAAAGCCTTGCCAGCTACTACATGGCTTGTCAGCAGCCCTTTGGGTATTTCCCAAAGTTCACTCCAATTCAGTAAGAGTCAGCAGTGAGGTGTAGCACAGAACGGTCAGGGTCCCAGCTTTTCCTGACCCAAACTTGCTGTGACTGACTTTTAGCCAGTCCACTTCAGTATCTTCACTAGGAGGGAGTGGACTTCTCTTGCTACTCAGCGTGGCCTGTGGCCCAGACCAGCATCAGCAGCATCTCCTGGAAGTACAGAGTGCCGGCCCCCCCCCCCAGACCTTATCAATCAGGATCTGCACGTTAACAAGATTCCCAGGGGGTTCACATGCACATCAAAGTTTGAGAACTGGATTCTGAAATATACACTAACAACCGTCATTCTCCCCTTGCCCCAGGAACGAATAAAATAGTGAGGAGACCTGGGTTTGATGCCTGACTCCGAATATAGTTCAGCTCTGACTTGGACAAGCTGCTTCCTCTCCGGAGCATCACAACATTGAGGTGTTTCTCCTGATTAAGGAGAATGGAGCTTAAACGCCCAACACCCACACAATTCTGACCCGACTTTTCTAACGATAAAGTGAGAAACAAAATCCAGGCCGAAAAGAGTGGAGCGGGGTCACTGTTTTTCACTTCATTTTAATTTATAGGAAAATTTAAATACAATTCTAGGTGGAACTTTTAAACGTTTTTTTAAAAATTATTTGAAGGGCTTCCCTGGTGGCGCAGTGGTTGAGAGTCCGCCTGCCCATGCAGGACACATGGGTTCGTGCCCCAGTCCAGGAAGATTCCCACATGCCACAGAGTGGCTGGGCCCGTGAGCCATGGTCACTGAGCCTGCACGTCCAGAGCCTGTGCTCCACAACGGGAGAGAACACAACAGTGAGAGGCCCATGTACCACAAAAAAAAAAAAAAAAGCAAGAAAAATAAAATTAAATAAATAAAAAGAAAAATAATAAAATTAAAAAAAAAAAAAAATTATTTGAAAACAAAAGCATTTAAGTCAGATCCATTTGGCTTTCCTTGCAACCTTGCCAAGCTCTTTCCATTCCCAACTACCATCAAGGCTGGGACTCTTCTCACCAATTCACAGCTCCGGATGAACAAGTATACAAAAAGCTGTTTAGTTGCCGGGCGTGACAGCAGCGAGGCCACACCTTAGAACACCGGCCGAAAACTAGCGCCAGGAAGCAACGCCACCTAGCGCTGCAGGAACACCCTTCACCCGGGTCTCCGCCTCCTTCTGACGAAAGTAGCCGGGAGGCGGGGCTAGTATCAATATGAACGGCCACGTTTTCCACGTCTCCTAGTTCTACACCGGACGCTAAAGACCGACGCACAAGTTTGGAAGGTACCATTCTTTTAATTTAATCAACTTATCAAAATTTGAGATATTCATAGGAAATATATTGAAACTTAAGTCCTCAGACCACTTTACATTTATTTCCCATCATAGTGGCAAATATGAGATATATAAGTGGTGATTTGAAACAATTATTGTGTTTCCCTTCAACCTCGGGCCTTAACTACTTGGGCTAGCTCATACGTCACTTCCGGAGATCTATCGGCTAACTATCCAAAAAACAGGAGCGGGTACGGCAAGCGAGATTCGTGTGCAGACGGGGCAGATATGGGTCGGAGGAGAACGCCGGAGGCTGGGACCCTCGGTCGGGCTCTTATCCGCCAGCAAGTTCAGCGGAGCCGTAGCCATCGTCACACCGACTCCTGGGTAAGACCTTGTCATCTTTCCCAGTCTGTCTAGTTATGAGAGTCTGAAAGCTGCGAAGCTTGGGGTAAGAGGTCACAGGGAAATTTTCCAGAGGAAATGATGCCAAAATAGGGTTTCTAAGGATGAGTACAGTCGTCCCCCGTTAACCGCGGGGATCGGTTTGGGGCCCCCCAACTCCCCGCGGATACCACAATGCAGTAGAGCCTACCAGGCAGATAAACAGGCCCTCCTTCTAGCAAGGCACAGGGCCCAGAGGTGGAGGCTAATGTGGTGATGAAGTTGCAGTGAGATCTTGAGTGCCAGGATAAAAGTTTGGTCTTTGCCCTGTAAGCCATGGAAGCGTTTGGAAGTTTCTGTACAGGAAAGACATAAAAACAACTTTTCGTATTCATTTGTTCAAAGAATTGACCCTCCAAGAGCCGCTGGTTGGTTCCAGAAGTACAAAATAACTCAGATTCCTGCTTCACCCTTTTTATTCCCTAGTGGTTTCACTCAAAGATGAACAACTTATCTCCAAAGTTTGGCGGGCCTAATAGTTCCCTGGGCCTGGGAACGATCATAATTTTTAGGATCCTTGAAAAGCGGATGAAGTAGTTTGACTTGTGTTTGTCATTTTGACATTCATTCCCTCATGTATTTGAGAACTCACGAAGTTCTCTGGGAGAATCTGTGCAAAGTCAAAGGTGTCTCTGATTATCCATGTGCACTTCACACCATCTAACTTCCATCTGTGTAATCTGCAGAGTAAACAGCATACAGAGCTCATCAATATTCATCAGGTCAGAGTTACTCTGGACATTAGATTACCAGTAATTTTAATTGATTTTGAAGCAACCTGTTTTTAATGTACCCATTAGGAAGTAGTGGGAAGATTCGATTATGAGCTCTAAAGAACTGGATTCTAATCCTTATGCTGATTTTTGCTGATTCTGTGGCCTTGGGCAAACCACCTAGCCTTTTAACCTTTAATTTTTTCATTTATTTGCACCTGTACAGAGTGTAGAGCTTAGGATGGTGTTTATCTTTTCAAACTATGGGTTGTGTCTGGAAATCAGTTCAGTAACTCTCGACTAGACAGGTTTTTCAACCTACAGAATAGAATTCAAGAAAATACCAGTCTGTGTGGCATGTAATAAAGTAACTTTGTTTCAGGATTCTTTTGTTACCATTTTACTATACTGAATGGTACACAGTTGTATCACTAAGTTTCTCACAGCATTTGGGTCACTATGTGAAATGTATTTCTTACTGTGGGTCTCCGTCAAAAAAATTTGACTAACAGTGGCTGCCAGGACCAGAGTATATGGTATATGGGTTCAGGTTCTTACCTCTACCACGTATTAGCTTGCCACTGTAGGCAAGCTGTTTTATCTAATTTAATCCTGTTTCCTCATCAGTAAAATAGAGATACAATAAAATTTATCTTAAAAGATTTTGAAAATAAAATGAGAAAATAAATGGAGAGTAACTATCCATCTGTAAGATGGATGAGAAAGTGAGGTAAGAAAGTGCTCATTTAAATGTTAACTGTTATTAATATTGACTCTAAAGGGGCTGATACCACTCTTAAGACCATAGAATCGTTACTTGGGAGTTAGTTTGGATGTTAAGAACAGAAGAGAGCAGCTGTATTACCACCTTGTGTTTTATTCATAGTTGCACACAAGTGAACTCAATGATGGCTATGATTGGGGTCGTCTTAATCTTCAGTCCGTGACTGAACAGAGCTCCCTGGATGACTTCCTTGCCACTGCAGAACTTGCAGGAACAGAGTTTGTAGCTGGTAAGTTGTTGCTGAGTGCCTACAGCACATTTGTGTCTTTGCTGACTATATACAAATAAGTCTGCTCGGAAATGTTTTGCCAATCCTACCAAACTCATAAAGGAGCTGTCTTTAATCCAAAGGCAGATATCCCAGAAGCAGTGTGGGAAGGTCGAGATGAACTCAACTGGGAGGTACAGAATGTGCCACAGTTTTCAAATTCAGCTCTAAAAAACACTTCAGGTTATCCATACTCATATCAAATTCAAGAACCTCAGTCTCTCACAAGGAAAGAGACCAGTCAACATTACAGTGGACAATACCAGCATTTTCCAGAAAATATTTTCTGATACCGTGGTTAGAAGCAAAATCCTGGGCCTGCTGCTGTAACGTAGGCAATTTGAATTGTATTTTAAAGCACTTGTTAACACATTATAGTGAATTTTTCCATGCATGTAATTTGTTTTAGTCACTGCTTTCCCTTTTTTTGTTTTTTGTTTTTTCTAAGCACTTAGAAAACTACCTGGCACAGAGACAGCATGATAAACTACCATTTCTATTGCTCTTCTCTTATTATAAGTGTTATTATGTTGTTTAGCAAATTCATTCATTTGTTCAAAATGCTTTTATTGAGCCCCAGCTACTCTCAGGTATTGTACTGGCTCCTGAAAGTATGGTGTTGACTAAGACAAATTTTGTCTCTGCAGAATTTTGTCTAAGGTGCTATAAAAGAATTCTGTAGCAGAGAATAGGGTCATAAAAGATGGAGTTGGTGTTCATTTCTATCTGAAGGAAAACTAGGGCCAGTCAGGGCAAGCTTTACCCTGGGGCTGAGTCTTAAAAGATGAGTAGGTGTTAGCAGGACAGGTGAGATGACACAGGACATTATGCACAGGCAGGCAGAGCACTTCAAGCTAAGATCTGAGCAGCAGTTTACTTTGTTCAGAAAACGGACTGAGTGAACCGATGAGGATGATTATAACTTTTGTGACTTTCTGTTTGATTAAAAACAAAATCCCCCCCAAAAAAATAAAACAAAACAAAAATAAAATAATGTGCAAAAAAAAAGAAAACGGTTAGGAGCTTCGCCCTGTTGGTGCTTAAAGTACATGGGGGCAGGATGTGATGCACAAACACTAGGGAGGAGGGCCAGGGCCAGGAGAGAATAAGGGCTTGAAAGGAGTCTTTAGAGGGATGTAAGCAAGTAGGAAACATTTTTTGAAAGATCACTGATGGATTTTGAGGAAGAAAGAGTAGTCAGGAAACTATTGCTTTAGTACAGCAAAAGAATCAGGCTAGAACTGAAATAGTAGGAGTAGAAGAATGGAGAAAAGAATAGGAACAAGATTTTTAGTGAGCTAGAATAAACCAGACTTTGTGGAGGGGGTGGAGTAAGTGAAGAGTGAGGAGTGTCTTTTTGCATTTTAATGAGGACCCCTAAATAGCTTCAGGATGGGGGTTGGTCTTGTGAGCATTGTAAGGATAATTAGAAGATTGGAATTTTTAGCCCCACTGGGGAGAGGAGAGGAGCTGGAGATTAATCACTAATGACCAATGACTTGAGCAGTCATACCTACATAATGAAGTTTCCATAAGCCTTTCAAAAATCGGTAAGAATTCCTCATTGAAATTAATTTCATGCCTTTTTCCCTTTTCCTTAATAATGTAGAAGTGATAGAATTTTGTCTCAACTCTCTATGACCTTCAGACAGCACTTGTCTCCTGGATACACAGGGACAGGGATTAAACCTGGAGGCTACAAGTTTCAGCTGTGAGCCCCTCAGATTGCAGGCAAAATTGGACGTGTGTGTGTGTGTGTGTGTTTGTGTGTGTGTGTACATAGTGCGTTTTGAATCAAATTAGGTCCATGGTTTTTAAGCCAGTTCTCACATGGATCCCTGACCTTGCAAAGGAGAGCAAAACAATGAGAAATGCTAAGTGTTCACTGGGAACTCTTTACCTTTAGAAGATGGCACAGGCCGTACTCACTTCTTATGTTCAGCAAGTAAGAGGAAGATGTGATATTGTGATATAATAAGAAATACATTTATATTTGGTCTTCATCTCTGGTTCCTTGATACAAGAGCTTCTAAAACCCTTGTAATTTCTTGAGTGGTAGGGGTGAGAGGAGTGTCTTTTGTTGTTCATAATAAGCCCCTTGCAACCTTACTAGAGTTTATGCTGATGAGGTGACCGGTGGGCCCCTAGGTAACTTCTTTGTGGGGGCTGATTGCCACAGAAACCAACCCTGGGATGTGAGGGTTGGGGCTTCCAGAAACTCCTCCCTCAACCACCGGGGAGCGGAGTCGTCCTGGAGATTGAGTTAATCACCAGTGGCCAATGATTTAATCTATGGGGCCTCCATAAAAATACATTCAGAGATTTGGCA
The DNA here is from genome assembly GCF_008692025.1 of Phocoena sinus. NCBI lineage: Eukaryota > Metazoa > Chordata > Mammalia > Artiodactyla > Phocoenidae > Phocoena > Phocoena sinus. The sequence continues at coordinate 70,698,712 of NC_045766.1, read as the reverse complement.
TCTGAAGTGGGGAAGTCACTTGATAATTAGTGTCAGAATAGAATTGAATTGTAGGACACCCAGTTGGTGTCTGGAGAGTTGGAGAACTGGCTGTTGGTGTGGGAAAACCCACGCATTCGGTGTCAGAAGTGTTGGTAGTAAAAGCAGTCCAGAGATGGGTGGCTGCGTTATTGTGTGATCACCTCCAGCAGAGCTCAGCATCGTTACTGAAATGAGAACGAGAATGGATAGTTGGCTCGGTGCAGTGGGCTAAGGAATTTGATGTGTGGTCGGAGAGTGGTGGAGTGGATGGCCCGTATGGTTTTAGCCAAATAGGGAAGAAGTGAAGCTACAAGCTGGGTGGTACACTGGGAGAAGAGGAAAGAATCAAGGGGCGGGAGACGTTTACAGAGGTTGGCCCAAACAAAGTGGGAACACTGGGTGGGAGATCACCATTGGAAGGAGGAATTAATGTGAAAGAATTATCCAGTATGGGGCTAAAGGGATGTGTATTCTGACTGTTGGTTGAGGATGACATGAATGAGAATGGTGACTGAATTGGCTGTACTCTAGGTCAGGGGTCCCCAACCTAGGTACCAGTCCACGGCCTGTTAGGAACCGGGCCGCACAGCAGGAGGTGAACGGTGGGCCAGCGAGCTAAGCTTCATCTGCCGCTCCCCGTGGCTCGCATTACCACCTGAAGCATCCCACCCACCCCCACCCCCCGCCAGTCCGTGGAAAAATTGTCTTCCGTGAAACTGGTCCCTGGTGCCAGAAAGGCTGGGGACTGCTGCTCTAGGTGACTGGACCGTGCAGTATTGGTGGTCCAACGAGGGTAGCAGATTGCGGCCTTTGCCTAAAGGTTAAGAGGCACATTGCTGAAGATGTCCTGTTATCCTTGGATAGGACCTCCCCTTGGCATTTTGGTAAGAAGCTTAGCTGGCTTCTCAGGTGCTTATCTCGGTGGAGTCACCTGCCCAGGAGACTAGGTGGCCATGTGTGGTACAGTGGAGGGGCCTGGAGCAACTTGAGGGGGATAGAGCCCTAGAGCAGAGGTCTCTGGTTCATACATAGACTGGGCGTTTTTTTATTCCTTTGAATTCTTATATAGCTTAATTGTGGATGTTCATAAATATTTCATATAAATTATAGCTGTGTAGTAATTTACCAGTTCTAACTGGAGTGAGTCTCCTTGCTGAATCTTTGCTTCCCCCCTCACTCCCATTGGCTTACAATTATTCTCCACATGTAAAATGAGGAGATTGGTTGTAATGAATGTTTACAATCCCTTCCCACTCTTATTGCTTCTGTTTCCATGAAATGCATTTAGCATGTGGAGTTTTATAAAATCAGTACTTGAAAAAGTGGTTGACCTTTTGAAAGTTTTAGTAAAGATCTGTTCTTGTATTCTTTTTTGTGGGGTGGCTAGAAAACTTTCTTTAGAAATTATAATTAATTCAAGGCTAGGGGAATCTATCTAAATCGGGAAAGCTTAAATTCTGTTTTAAGTGCTCCTATTTTTAGTTTTCTAAGTAATGACCAACATTCACTCTCTATACTTCCTCTTAAATAACAGTACTTTTGTTTTCCTACAAACAGAGAAGCTTAATATAAAATTTGTGCCTCCTGAGGCTAGAACTGGACTACTGTCTTTTGAGGAGAACCAGAGAATTAAGAAACTCCATGAAGAAAACAAACAGTTCTTGTGTATCCCAAGGAGGTGAGTTGAATAAAAATATAGGACATTAAAAGGCGTAACAAGGCAACTAAATATAAAATTTTTTATTTGGTGTTCACGTTTTTCTGCTTTCTTTTCTCAGCTGCTATTATTAAATCCCAATCTCCTATATTATTTTGGTAACTCGTGTGGAATTTTTTTTTCCTTCATGATTGTTGCAGACCAAAGTGGGACCGAAAAACTAGTGCAGAAGAACTCAAACAGGCAGAGAAAGATAACTTTCTAGAATGGAGACGTCAACTTGTCCGGTGAGTGTTAGTCTACAGGAAGATTTGCCTTGAAATTCTGAGTTAGGCATTTTAGTGTGCTTGCATTGCTATTTGCATTTTGAAGGCTTTGTTCTTTTAAAAGGGAAATGGTAGATTTCATCTTATAAGTGCAAATTGGTGTGTGTGCAAACCGCATTGCTTTGTGCACGTGTGTCCTTGCACAAAGATGGTGAGTTGATTGCTCCATTCCTGGCCTTTTCTCCTTTTCATACCCTTCTCTAGCCATTAGTAACCCCGGAGTTGATCACTGCTCTCTGGAGCATTCTTCCAAGAAGAGATGTCCGGGAGAAATGTCACTTTGTGTGTTAAATAAACTTTCAGGCCTTAAGAAGCTTAAGTATAAAATTTGCATTTGATTTGCATATTGACTCAGCAGAAAGTATATAAAAATCATTTGACGGTTAATAGTTGTGTACTTATTTTTTTTAATGCAGTGAATTTGGGTGTTTATACTACTTGAACCCTACTATTATAATCGGGCAGAGGTATAAACTTCTCATTCTAAAATCAGGCTGGAAGAGGAACAAAACCTGATATTGACTCCATTTGAAAGAAATTTGGATTTTTGGCGCCAGCTCTGGAGGGTGATTGAAAGAAGGTAGGTTACCGTTTTCTCTTTGTGTAAGAGTATGTGGTGGTGGCGGTATATTAGACTGGGAAGTTATATATGTTTGTCAGCCCAGGGAGGGGCTGAGGGGACAGGATCAAATCAGGCACAGTGCTACTGAGAATTATTATAAAACCTGAAAGTAGGATACTATATTTCTTTTTAAATATAAGGGTTTTTTGTTATTAGATAAACACATTGATAAACTTGCAAGAGTGGTGACTATTTTCTGTAAGATGAGTTCTGAAGCACCTGTAGTTGTTTCAGCAAATGTATATGAGTTCCTACCGGTAATACGGAAAATATGGCTGGGAGGTGTCTGCTTGCAAAGAGCAAATATGTTATGGGGGAGGCCAAGCAAAGGGCCAAGCACCGGGGGCACACAGATGGATGAAACGCGATCGTTGCACTAAGGTATTAGTAAAATACAAACTGGAGTGTGATTCCTATTGTATTAGAGAGAGGGTAGTGGGCTGAGTCAGAGCAGAGGAAGGAGCAGTTAGTAGTATTGGGGGAAATTAAGGAGTGATTTGTTTTAATTGGGCTTTGAAAAGAAGAGAATGCCTTTGATAAGTTGAGACTGGGAGATGTTTTAAGTCTTTTCCATATCTTGATAGCTAAAAGGTTTTTATTTTTGTCAAAGAGTGTATGAATTATTTATAAGGATTCCATAAATAGACCTTTTTTTAAAACATCTTTATCGGAGTATAATTGCTTTACAATGGTGTGTTAGTTTCTGCCTTATAACAAAGTGAATCAGTTATACATATACACATATCCCCATATCTCCTCCCTCTTGCTTCTCCCTCCCACCCTCCCTATCCCACCCCTCTAGGTGGTCACAAGGCACCATGCTGATCTCCCTGTGCTATGTGGCTACTTCCCACTAGCTAGCTATTTTACATTTGGTAGTGTATATATGTCCATGCCACTCTCTCACTTTGTCCCAGCTTACCCTTCCCCCTCCCTGTGTCCTCAAGTCCATTCTCTAGTAGGTCTGCGTCTTTATTCCCATCCTGCGCCTAGGTTCTTCATGACCTTTTTTTTTTTTTCTTTAGATTCCATGTATATGTATTAGCATACGGTATTTGTTTTTCTCTTTCTGAATTCACTCTGTATGACAGACTCTAGGTCCATCCACCTCACTACAAATAACTCAATTTCGTTTCTTTTTATGGCTGAGTAATATTCCATTGTATATATATCTGCCACATCTTCTTTATCCATTCGTCTGTTGATGGACACTTAGGTGGCTTCCATGTCCTGGCTATTGTAAATAGAGCCGCAATGAACATTGTGGTACATGACTCTTTTTGAATTATGGTTTTCTCAGGGTATATGCCCAGTAGTGGGATTGCCGGGTCATATGGTAGTTCTATTTTTAGTTTTTTAAGGAACCTCCATGCTGTTCTCCATAGTATCTGTATCAATTTACATTCTCACCAACAGTGCAAGAGGGTTCCCTTTTCTCCACACCCTCTCCAGCATTTATTGTTTGTAGATGTTTTGATGATGGCCATTCTGACTGGTATGAGATGATATCTCATTGTAGTTTTGATTTGCATTTCTCTAATGATTAATGATGTTGAGCATCCTTTCATGTGTTTGTTGGCAATCTGTATATCTTCTTTGGAGAAATGTCCATTTAGGTCTTCTGCCCATGTTTGGACTGGGTTGTTTGTTTTTTTGATACTGAGCTGCATGAGCAGCTTGTAAATTTTGGAGATCATAAATGAACCTTATATTTGAAATGATGCTTTTAACAAGGAGCCCTTAGGATGTGGGTTTGTTTGTTTGTTTAGTCCATAGAATATACCCAATAAGAACATTAGGAAACAGGGTGCTTTAACTGGGATTCTCAGGAAAGAATATTAGCACATTTAGCACTGTTACTAAGAAAAAGGACTTGGATTAAATTTGTAGAAGTTATTTACATTTCTTTTTAGAGTGATGAAAATGATCTAGAATTAGATAGTGGTGATGGTTGCACCACTTTGTGAATATACGAAAAACCACTGAACTGTACATTTTTTAAGAGATGGAACTTATGTGAATTATCTCTCTCTCTCTTTTTTTTTAAGTCACTTATATACTCCCCCCCCACCCCCGCTTCTTGCTTCCTCAGGGGCAGAGAGGGCTGTTGGCGTGGGATGTGAGGAGGCCAGAGTAGCTAGGCAAATCTCTAAGCCTGAAGAAAGGGGAAGCTAGCTCCTGATCGCGGGCTCCATGCAGGCTTGAATGGGGCTTGGGAAGACCCAGTATGGTTCTCCCAGGGAACAGAGTGAGCTAATTTCTCCATCAGGGCCTCATTAGCATTTGGGATGTATACTGCTGAAAATGTCTGTTTTCGAATTTCCAAAGATAAGTGGTAACAATGTGAAATATTGAAACCTCACCCTTGAGGGAATGCCCCCATTTGCACGCTTATAGTTTACTATTTAATTCTAGATTTTCTCCTACTTCCTTTATTGTCTGTCTTCCCTCTGCATTCTTTTTTTTTTCCTACTTATTCTGGTTTCTGACTTTTATGTAAGAGGCCTTCCTCCAATGTCAAATGATGTTTGTTGTCTGTTCATATTTAAGATCAAAGCATTACAGAGCTGATTGACAGGACTTTTGTTTGGGTGGAGTTTGCCCACTGGTGAACTTGACTGTACAGTAACTGAGCAGGGGTCAATTTTATTTTACAGTATCTATGGGTGTTTTCCCTAGGATCGGTCAGTTTCTTAAAGAGGAGGACTATCTCCTGCCAGGAGCGGGGCTAAAGGTGGTGGTGTAATACAAGGGAGCTGGGCATTTCCATCATTTGGGGTATAGACTTATGTTTAATCCTCCTCTCTTCAGTATAGCACCTCTTTCCCACCTTCTCCTGTGCTTGAGGTCCCAGTTCAGGAGCCTCTCAAGTTCATTTTCTCCAGGGTTCATTTTCTCCACAGGGGCTGTGGGGTGACGTGTGGCTGCCTGGCTGAATGGAACAGGGGCGTGGACCTAATTGCTCCCTGCTGAGAATGATTTCAGTCCTATACCTCACTCTTGCCATGAAAGCTAGACGTGATGCTTCTAATCCTGAGCTTTCTCGGGGCTCTGGGGCATGAACAGGCTCATTTCTCATTGGGCTGACATTTCTTAGTTGCTGTTCTTTCTTTCTCTTTGTCCTGATGAGTTCCAGTCTTTGCTTTCATGTTTTGCAGGCTTTGAGAGGGAACAGAGGTAGCCATATGTGTTCCTCCAGGTTCAGCAACAGCAAGGCCCTTCCCTTGCTTTTCATGCCCCTAAATAAGCAATTTGTTTCCCCAGAGTGAGCCTGTACTATTGAAACTTCTAGCTTCTATTGCATTACAGCATTACTTGCTCTTTTACTTTTTTGTGATATTTTTCTGTGTTTTTACAAGAGAGAACATGTTCCTGACTCAGGGAATATAGTTTATGTCGCACAGAAGTGGATCTGAGTCACATAGAAACATCAATAAAGTGACTACTGCCGTGTCTTTTTTTTTTTTTTTTTTTTTTTTTTTTTTATGCGTTACGCGGGCCTCTCACTGTCGTGGCCTCTCCCGTTGCGGAGGACAGGCTCCGGACGCGCAGGCTCAGCGGCCATGGCTCACGGGCCCAGCCGCTCCGCGGCACGTGGGATCCTCCCAGACCGGGGCACGAACCCGTGTCCCCTGCATCGGCAGGCGGACTCTCAACCACTGCGCCACCAGGGAAGCCCTGCCGTGTCTTTTAATAGGAAATATTTATTGACATGTTCTGTACAGCAGATGTCTCCTGTTTGGTAACAGGCTAGCTACGCCATCTGCCTCTTTAATTTCAAGAGTAGCTGTGAGCAAAGATTTGATGTATACTATGTCATTGAAATGGCGGACACTGCCGAGGCACGGAGGGCAGAACGCCATATCCCAGGAAGACGAGGCGCTTCCACTGTGTTGCATCAGCCTTCCCAGTACATAGCTGGCACTTTTCTAGGCATCCTAATTCAGCACACGAAGCAAGCTGCCTTAAACTTTTCTTCTTTTCTTCCTGGTGTGTCTAAGCTGGTTATTCTTTCTACCTGTTTGGTAGGTAGACATAATGTGTGTGGATCTTGTAATTTTAGTTCATTAGGCTTTGTCCATGTTTTGCAGTCATTTTTGCATTTACTGTTAAATCCTCACAGTTGGAAAGTGGTAGATATTACCTTAAAGTAGGAAATACTAGGACCCACTTAACTAGAGAACTTAGAAGCAATTTGTCATTAATTAGCAGCTCTGTGAGTTTCTTTGACTCACAAGATCATGCTGGAAATTTAACTCTTCTGAAGGAAAATGCACTTTGTCAAAAGCTCTGCCCTAAATGGTAACCTTGATGTAATACATTTCCTTCAGTTGCATAGGAGTTACCTGAGGAAAAGCTGACCAGATACGGATTTGCGGGAGGCTGGTGGAAGGTGGTAGCACATCCACAGCTTGTTTCCCTCCAGTGGCAGTCACAGCTGGCCCTTACAGCAGCTCTCCTAGCCACAGGGTCTGAAGGGAGGGAGGACTCTGCCGGAGAAGTGCAGTATTTACTCTTACAGTGCTCAGCTGCTGTCGTTCCCCATTACATTGTGAGGGATTCGAGGGGCTTGCTGTCAGCTGCAGAAAGTTTTCGTATTGCTACATCATCTTACATGTGATGGAAGGCGTCGGACTCATCATTCCTGCTTCATTATGGCAACTTAAGTTGATATTTTGCTGTTTTGTATTTTTGCCATTTAAACACATTCTTGGAACTGGTGGGTGATGATTTGCTACATGTACACATGTCTTTAAATAAGATATAGGCTTTGATGGTGGCAGCTGTGAGCAGGTGATTTTTGAGGGGTTTTTGAGGCCTTACTTAACACAAGTGTAAACTAGGCACTGAGTATACAGTAGACCTCACCTTGGATTGACGTCTTCGGAATACTCTTTGATCTCTCCAGGAGAGTTTACTAGAAGATACAAGTAAAAGTTTTAACAATGAAACATCATCAGAGACTACAAGCTCTGGTCCAGAGTGCTTGCGTTCTCATTCCAGCTCCCTCACTTAGTAGCTGGTGACCTTGAACAAGCCACTTAGCTGTTCTAAACTTCAGTCTCTTCGTATATAAACTGGGGATAATTGCACCTTAAAAAGTTAAATATACCAGTGCTTAATATGTCAAAAGTGTTTGCTACTATTTCCTTTCGCTTCACAGTGATTGGTGTATCTCACATTTGTTTTTCAGTGATATCGTGGTCCAGATAGTAGATGCTCGAAATCCACTCCTATTTAGGTGTGAGGATTTGGTAAGTAAAATGTGATATGATTCAAACTTTAAGTCCTTGGGCAGCAGTGGGAGGACAGCATCACCGATAGCAGTAAGCCTAGGCAGGCCTTTGCACCCTCCTCTAGCTTTGTTTAATCTGGCCTCCTGCTCCTCCCAAGGTCAGGAGTTTGCATTTTGGGACTGTTTAGATAAGGTGTTTTCTTCAAACAGTTGTTTCCATCTGCAGGAAGGCACAAACACTTGAACTTCCTACTTTTAGTTTCGAAGCCACTTTGTTAATAGGCATTTGCCAGTGTTTCTCATTTTTTAAGAGACTCTAGTTGAAATAGCATTTTGCTTACTTTAGCATATGCCTAGTCCCTTCACTTACCCATCCCACTAAGCTTTCTCTTCTCACACCTTACTTATTACCTCCTGTGGTATTTTACAAATGAACTAAGTTTGTAAAACACCACAGGGGGTAATCATTAAGGTGTGAGGATCACAAGAAATAATGTGATACAGGCTTTCAATTAATAAGACACTGAACACACATGAAGTATTCCTATATTTGTTTGAGGACCAGAGTAGGAATAGTACTGATTATTTTAAAATCCACTGGTGAATAACAGTCTTAATGGGGAAACTCTTATTAATTCAGCTTTCATACTTCTGGTCTATTTCCTAATGGAGACCTGTGCTTGGGAATTAATTTAATCACTGGGTCTTGTTTTCCTTTTAGCCTTCAAAAATATTTTTTTATATTAATAGGTAAGATTATTATTAGCTATCGTCACTTGGATTGAAGATAGTCCCTGCTGGCCGACAAATCTAGTTATACAGTTCTTTAACTTTGCTTAAAAGAAAGAATTCAAGATGATTAAAGAGAGGAACTATATAATTTAAAGAAATAAGAACCTGTTTTACTTAAACTGGGCAGGAAAGCATTTCTTTTTACCCTTTCCAGTTTCTTATGTGAAGAGTATTTTTTCTAAGTATAGATGACCTAACTTCTTTTCAGAGCTTGCTGAAAGGATCCATAGAATGTATCATGATTAAAAATCTTTAAATTAGGAATGATTTAAAACTGGGGGCAGTAAAAACTTTTAGTCATAGCTGGGGATCTTCAGTATAATTAGCCTAATTTCCCCCCTTTTGGAGAAATATCTAAATATCTTTATCTTGCATAGGAATGTTATGTGAAAACAGTTGATGACAACAAGGAGAATGTTATTCTGATAAATAAGGCTGACTTGATGACTGCCGAGCAGCGGAGTGCCTGGGCCGAGTTCTTCGAAAAGGAAAATGTGAAGGTCATTTTCTGGTCGGCTTTGTCGGAAGCCATTCAACTGATTGATGACTCTAAGGTAACCTGGGGGACTTTTTCAGGTTGGGTTTCAAGGAGGAGGATTTTGGCTTCTGTTAAGTGTGCTCTGTTTTTTTTGTTTGTTTGTTTGTTTGTTTATTGTTGATGTGTGGGGTTTTATTTGTTTCTTTTTTCCCTAAGTGCTGAGATAGTCGGGTGATCTATAGAAAAGTAAGCCACGAGGTTGCTTTCTCTGGTTTTTAAATAGTCTGCTATCCCAGGGGTCTATGATGCACACTGAGAGTAGCTATAATTTTTAATTTTTAAAAATTTTAGGCAGAAAATTGTATAGGAAGTTTCATACAGCCCTTGTATGTAATTGCTTTTAAGAGAAGTCAGAACAAAAAGTCAGATACAACTGAATGTAGTAACTTCTCTGGACTTGATTAGACTCTCTTTTGACTTTGTTTTGAAAACAAAGAAATGAAATAGTCCTAAATTAAGATATACCATGTTATTTTCTGTATCTTTTGATCCACTTTTTGCAGAAACAGTTTAGGAGTTATTTTCTAGTAAAAATTAATGGTAACCAGCTATGAAAAGAAATTAGTAATAGAATCTTAGAGCTGGAAGAGACTTAAAGTCATATCTTTTCCTATCCACCTCCTTTCCTCTCACCTCTATTTATCAACTATTTGCTGACTGGTTAGGGTGCTATGAATACAGCACCCTCCCTTGGTGAGCTCACAAGCTAGTGAGCTCTAACTCTGTGAAGGAGTTCTTCCCTTCACCTCGCTGGCAGTCACATGCTGTCTCTGTGACTCCTTTAAATGGCAGACACCAGGTGTCTCATTCCTTTTTATCTCCAAGGTTAGAAAGTTGTTTAGTCCAGTGAAGCTCAGTCAGCTTCCCTACCTTTGATCTGAGGCCTCTTCCTCTCTCCCCGTGTTCCCTCTTCTGCAGAAGAGACGTTGTCTGCTTTCCTGCTCCTTATATTGACATGACCTCCAGAGCACTCCTCACCCTGAGCGCCTGTCTGCCTGTGTCAGACACCTAAAGTGGGTGGCAGCTGGTTGAGTACAGTATTCCAGGTGTGGTTTGCCCAGGACATGTACTCTTATTTCTTGGGATCAGGGTACTCCCAGTAATTCAGAGTTTTGTTTAATTCACGCCCTTTCAAAGGAGCTTATGCTCTTGGCTCATTGAACCTGTGAACAGCCACATCCCTCACATATTTAAAAGACAAAACTTACTAAGCAGATCTCATCCTGTCTTTACATGTGGGAAAAGGTCTTCGTTTTGGTTTTAGCTCAGCTTAGGATCATGCTGTTCCTCTTAAATATTAGTGATTTGGGAACAAGGTAGAATTCATTTTGCATGTGTCATTTGCTTTTCTCTTCTTCCAGCTTTGAGTCATCTGCAGCTTTTGTATTGGCCCTTCTGTGTATTCTCTCTGGTCATCGATAACGCTGTTGAGTAGACCGGAGCCAAGGATAGAGCTCTGTGAACTTTTGTGGACTTAATAAGCGCTCAGTATCCAAGTTGCAAAGGGAAGTGGGATTTGTTTGCACCATCTGTTCTCAGGGAACCGTTGTTGCCTCCCATTACTGTCAGGGGAGGAATTGTTTGGAGGAATTTCCTAACTTGAGGAATTGCTTCCCTGTCAGACTCTGGATTAACAGTGCATGATTTATGGAAGACATTCTTTCTTCCTTTTTAAAAGTTGAACCCTATTTATTCCTTCCAGGTCTTCTGAAATCTGTTATTCATGATTTTCCAAGTCAAGTAGCCAGCTACCATTGTGATATATCTAATCACATCTGTCATTTGAGTGTCAAACATGAACTTACTAAAAATAGATATTCACTGTTTTCTCACCTATCTGAAGTTTGGTTCTTTCTCTATGGTTGCTTAACCTTTCTTATTTTAAAAAAATAGGACATATTTTTGAATTGAGTACTTTGGTTTTCTCTTGGCCATCTCTTAAATTGCACTGTGTTCCCCCAAAAGACTGACTTTTCCCTTCTTTCTTTCTATTTTTGATGTAACCACTGCAAAGTCCTTTTGTTGCCTTTATCATTTTTCCTGAACCAAAACTGCTTCTAGCCTTAGTTTTCCTAATACACATTCATGCTCAGTTTACATTCTTGTGTCTGCAGAAGAGCACACAGTGACTTCTTTACATTTATTGCTCATTTATCATAGAAATTGCTTCCAATTCCATATTTCTTTTTGAGTTGCCAGGAATGACAATGAAATCGTACCTTTTCTCCCTGACATTTTTTTTTAATATCTCTTTCCTAAAATGTAGGATGCCTGTTTAACTGAGTTCATCATGCCCTCTCCTGTGGTGGCTACTCATTGTAATGCTAGACTATTTGGAAATGATAGGTTTCCATCACTTCTAAATCTGAATCAATTCTCCCTTGTTGATACTGCTTGGTAATGCTATAAATTTGTCATATTTCTGCTTTGCTATCCATAGGAATTCAGAAGGATTAACACACCCATGAATCGTAAATGATTTTTACCTTTCTCTTTCCAAAGGAAATCGTTGGTTGGTGAATAATTTCCACGCGCAGAGTTGAGTTTTATTGCTCTCATACTTCACACACAGGGACCTGTGCTCCATGGTGCTATGATTTATTAAAGGCAGTTATAAAAGAATAGCAGTCTCCTTAACTATGCAAACCACTGTCTTTGAAAATGCAAATATACAGTGAAGCTCAGATTACAAATTATACCCTTCTTGCTTTGTGCAGCGAAGAGAATGTTAAATGTTTTATCGTTCATGAGAAATGCTTTGTTTTATTCTACAGCCCATTGCAAAAACAGTGTACTGCCAAGGAGTTCAGCTTGATACAGGTTTTTCTAAACCCTTGCTTTCTTTTAATAGGTAAAAGAGTTATCTACTAGAAAAGTAATGCATGTTATTTGTACAGAGTTCAAATAATACAAAACTGTGTAAAGTGAAGGTCCACCCCTCCAGAGGACACCACTGCTGATAGTTTGGTTATATCCTCATGCTATCTTCTCCCTCTATTCACCTTTCTCTTTCTCCTTCGTAACTTTCCTTGTCCTCTGTTCATCTTAGGTAACCAGCTCTGAATGTTGTTCACCAGAGTGAAGAGTGCAGTTGTTACACACTTCTGAACTTTTGTGGTTTCTGTTATTTCATCAGGAAGAAGTAAATGGAGACAGTGCAGAAGCCATCACAGCTGAGTTTGAAAACTCCAGTTGTGACGAAGCTGAAACTCTACACAAAGAGACTGAACATCTTTCAGTTAATGAAGTTGCCAGGAGTGATGAAGATGACAGTGAGTATGAGGACTGCTGGCAGGAGGAGGAGGACTGGCAGACGTGTTCGGAAGAGGGCAGCGGCCCCGACGAGCAGGCCTGCGGCCAGGATTGGAAGGAGCGCTGTACTGTGCGTTCTGAGGCGCAAGGAAGGAAGACCCCCCAGCAGAGGCAGATACACAATTTTAGCCACCTGGTGTCAAAGCAGGAATTACTGGAGATCTTTAAACAGCTACACTCTGGAAAGAAGGTGAAGAACGGACAACTTACTGTCGGACTGGTAAGATGAAATATATCATAAAGTTGTTCTGTGAGGGTCTGTATTCCCCATCCTTTGGTAGCTACACTGGAACTCTAGAGATCAGGCCCCGGCGTCATAGGGAACATCGATGCCCTCTTCTTGCCCACGGGCATCCTGGGAGCAGACTGGGTGACAGGCAAAGCCCAACTCAAAGAATGAACTTTCTCAAGGCTTATATTGGTCACACCACTGTTCATATTAATTATCTTCTACAATCTCCCAGTTCATCCCTACCTGTCACGTCACTTACAAGAGATACTAGAATGAGAGCTTTCAGGGTTGTCTTCAGACTTCCAGTCCAATGTTCTTAGCTTTAGATAGGCTTTTTACATAGGGTAGGCTTTCGGCATCCTGTGATCCTTGCCAACTTATACTGTAAACGTTCCTTCTGACACCCTTCTAGGTGGGCTACCCAAACGTTGGTAAGAGTTCAACAATCAACACCATCATGGGCAACAAGAAGGTGTCTGTGTCTGCCACGCCCGGTCACACCAAGCATTTTCAGGTATTTCTACAGCATCGGCCTCTGTGTTTCCTTCTCCGCCAGTTCCTCCCTCTGGGTGTTTTCTGAAGTTCTTTGCCACTCGTGTGCTGCTGCTCTCCTTTCCCTTCCTGTGCTGTATGCCCAGCATAAACCTCTTACGTGTCTTTCAGACTCTCTATGTGGAACCTGGCCTCTGCTTATGTGACTGCCCAGGCCTGGTGATGCCGTCCTTTGTTTCTACCAAAGCTGAGATGATTTGCAGTGGAATCCTCCCGATTGACCAGATGAGAGATCACCTCCCACCTATATCACTAATATCCTCTATGCTGTGCCAAAATTTTGGTTGTTATGTGTATATTAGGGCTTAAAAATCTGGGCAATAGACAGGGGAGGAAAAAGTAATCACTCCTTACATAGTTGTAAGGATTAGAAACAAAGACTCGGTGCTTTATGTCTGAATTAGGGTCATCTCACAAATCTATAGTGTATTTACATAAAAATATGTCATCTTTAAGGTCTGTTTTCAGAGATAATATTTTTAAAGGATACATTTGGAAGTGATCATTGTGCATAAGGCTTTGTTTAAAAGAGGGGAGAGGGGCTTTCCTGGTGGCGCAGTGGTTGAGAGTCCGCCTGCCGATGCAGGGGACACGGGTTCGTGCCCCGGTCCGGGAGGATCCCACATGCCGCGTAGCGGCTGGGCCCGTGAGCCATGGCCGCTGAGCCTGCGCGTCCGGAGCCTGTGCTCTGCAACGGGAGAGGCCACAACAGTGAGAGGCCCGCGTACCGCAAAATAATAATAATAATAATACAAAATAAAAGAGGGGAGAAAAGTCTTTTATTTTTTTTTTTTTTTTTTTTTTTTTTTTTTTTTTTTTTTTTTTTTTATGCGTTACGCGGGCCTCTCACTGTTGTGGCCTCTCCCGTTGCGGTGGACAGGCTCCGGACGCGCAGGCTCAGCGGCCATGGCTCACGGGCCCAGCCGCTCCGCGGCATGTGGGATCCTCCCAGACCGGGGCACGAACCCGTGTCCCCTGCATCGGCAGGCGGACTCTCAACCACTGCGCCACCAGGGAAGCCCCAGAAAAGTCTTTTAAATTAACGAATAACCGTACTTCTTCTTTGGAGAGGTGAAAAGTTTTTTTGTCACAGAGGTGCTGAAATACCATGTTCTTGGAAGACAACATGGGGAGGAGGAAGGGGTCAGTTCAAAGAAATGGATTCCTTGACAATCTTACATTTGCCAGAATATTCCAAGACATGTTTTAGAAGCTACGTATGGCATTGACATCATAAAACCTAGAGAAGATGAAGATCCCCAGCGACCTCCAACGTCAGAAGAACTATTGACGGCTTATGGATGTGAGTTGTGATTTATTTTAAAACATGAACAAAAAATAATAGTATAGCTACTAAGAGGAATACTCTGCAAAGGTACAAGTTCAGAAGTTTTCCTTAGCATTTGTCATGTCACCTTTCAGGCTTGATATTTTTGTTGTCCTGTTGGTCTTGCCCACCAGGTGGCCTCCAGGTAGCTGACTTGGTCCAGCAGTAAAGGAGGGAGAGCCGGCCACTACCTGAGTGGTATTTTACTTCAGTGTTAAGTGCTTTTTAGAGTTAGAGAAGGAGCTGCTCTGTATCCTTTGCCTCTTCCCCAGGTCTTCATCATAGAAATCAAGTGCCTGGGAGACACATCTTCCCAGGCTCTCTCAGGCCCTTTCCTATGGGAGGCCTAGGACCCAAGTGTAGACACAGGGCTTCTGATCTAAAGCTATGTTGGCTTTTTCCTTTTCTGTATGGGAATTATCTTTGTCTGTCATTTCTCCAATTCATTGTGATTTATTTACCTTAAACACAAGCTTTAAAGGTAATCTGGAAAGACGCGTATCTACCTAAAGAAAAAGCGGTGTTAAAAAAATTTCCATGCATGTGTGGCTTGCCTTGTAAGGAATTGCCCCCAGCCGGGAAGGAGTTCAGGTTATTTGAGTATTTACTGGCAGAGAAAGGTGATTTGATATAAACCACACTTATATGGTTAAAATCAGACCTTGAATTTACTTTAATTGAGCGACTTTAAAGAGGATGAATACTAAGCACTTGTTGCAAGACTGCTATAGTCACAAAATCATAGGACAAGAAGGGGCCTTAAAGATTCTCCCACCTCTCATCCCCCTTTTCTTAAGACAAGTAACCTGAGATCAGAGCATGAAGTGACTTGCCCAAGGTGGTGTCTGGTCAGTGGCATAGCCTCAGTGAGAACCCAGATTTCCTAATCTAGACCTCTCCAGTGTGCTAACCTGAAAGATGGGGAAAGGTAGACTTTGCACTAAACTTTGCATCTGGTTTGATTTCCAGATAAAACTGAAAGAAATGTCAGTCTTTTAAGATTTTTCATCTGATTCTCTCTGATGAAATCAAAGAGAGTGAGGACAAAACCAGTTTGTAAAAACAGATGACTGAACATTCTTAAAATATTAGTGAAATTCAACATCTGTCCATATATTTGTTAGCCATTTTGTCTTCTGAGAATCACTTTTTTCTGTGCATCATTTGTTTTTGTCATAATGATCTGTAGGAGTTCTTTGCTACCTGTGCTGCAAATGTTTTTCCCAGTGTCTATTTATGGTTTCTTTAGCCCTGTAGAAGTTAGCGACTTTAATAAACAATGTTGTTTTTTTTTGTTTTTTGGGGGGGTGTCTTTGGCTGCATTGGGTCTTTGCTGCTGCGCGCAGGCTTTTCTGTGGTTGAGGCGAGCACGGGCTACTCTTCATTGCAGTGCGCGGGCTTCTTGTTGTGGTGGCTTCTCTTGTGGAACACGGGCACGGTCTTCAGTAGCTGCAGCGCGCGGGCTCAGTAGTTGTGGCTCGTGGGCTCTAGAGTGCAGGCTCAGTAGTTGTGGCGCACGGTCTTAGTTGCTCCACGGCATGTGGGATCTTCTGGGACCAGGGCTCAAACCCATGTACCCTGCATTGGCAGGTGGATTCTTAACCACTGTGCCACCAGGGAAGCCCAACAATGTTTTTCCTTCTTAGTTTTGTTGGGTTCGGTGTTTTACTTGGGAAAAACCATTTTACTGTAATCCTTTTTTTTTTAATCTTTAGATTTTTTTTTTCTTTTCCTAAATGTTTTTTTTTGTACGGTTCTAAGTATTGATACTTTCTTCTAAACTGAAGGAGCCAACATACAGCTAGTATGGGAGGGAACTGAGTTTTGAACCTGTCAGCCAAAGCTTGTGTTCTTTCCCGCTGTGCTCTGCTACTCCCTTCTAATTGAGTTAGTATTAAAGGGATCTTCGTTGTATGTTTGGGAAACTGAAAAAGGTGTAGACATATCATTAAATAAGAAAACTTGCTCTGTTGCTTTGGGTTTTGCTAATAATATTGACAACATAGCATTGTACAAGTAGCCTCCTTGAATCAATAATTAAAATCAGAGATAGAAGAAATGACTGGAGTAGAGAGAGATTGAATGTGTCACAGCATGTTGCTAGGTGGTTGTCAGAAGATCAGATGTAACAATATAGTCTGTTCTCCTGGATTATCAGATGTTTTTGTAATGCTAACCAAAATATTTTCTACATTATTAATTGATTTGTTTTTTTTTAAGGTTAAGTAAGAATGCACAGTGTAATAACAGAAAAGGCTAGATTTCCATCACCTCAGTTGTCTTTTGTTGTGATGTTTTCTAACTTTTTTGCAAAATTCATTTCTCCTCACAGGTATGCGAGGATTCATGACAGCACATGGACAGCCAGACCAACCTCGATCTGCACGCTACATCCTGAAGGATTATGTCAATGTAAGTGAACCCTGCTTCTCGTTCCTCTGGTATAAGTAGGTCTTCTTTCTCCACAGCGTATGTTTAGGGTAATGGCAACCAGCTGGGTTATAAAGGAGATATCTTCTCATTGATATTGTGCCATAACTGGAATTATATTCTTGATCCAGGAGAGCTAGCATCATATAAATCATAGAAGTGACTGACATAATATGAAAGAGATGAAGATCTCTGAATACCTATTTGCAGTGAAGGTGATAAATTTATGTCTCCAGTTTTTCCATCTCCTCCAGCCCTTGGGTGTTTCTACTGCAGCTATATCACAGTATTCCTTGTAGTGTAGCTGTTTATATACCTGTCTTCCAACACTTGTCCAGTAACAGTAATAATCATAGCTAACATTTATTCAAAGCTAGCCCTGCTAGGAATAGTTCTAAATGTTTTATGTTTGTCATCTCATTAAAAATACGTAAGGGGCTTCCCTGGTGGCGCAGTGGTTGAGAGTCCGCCTGCCGATGCAGGGGACACGGGTTCGTGCCCCGGTCCGGGAAGATCCCACATGCCGCAGAGCGGCTGGGCCCGTGAGCCATGGCCACTGAGCCTGTGTGTCCGGAGCCTGTGCTCTGCAACGGGAGAGGCCACAACAGTGAGAGGCCTGCGTACTGCCAAAAAAAAAAAAAAAAAAAAAAAAAAAAAATGTAAGTCTGTGAGGTATTATTCTCCAATCACAAGTGAGGACATGCTAAGTTTTGGGTTTTCTTCATCAGTAAAATAGGAATTAATAGTACCTATCCCATGAGATTATTATGGGAAATAAATGAGAACAGTGTATGTGTGTGGAGACATACACACACACACACACGCACATCACTAAGCTCAGTGCCTGGCACTTAATTAGCCCCAATAGTTTTTATTTATTAAGCTACTTCTTTCCACAAAAAAGCATTCCAGGGGCTTAATTGGTTGTGAGGATTTCACTTTATTCCCTCCTCTTCTCAATAGACCATCAGCAGGGCTTGGAGCATAGAAATAAAAGAGGGCAGCCATATTCTCTTTTTTTTTAATTCGGTAGGAAAACAGTTAATAGAATATTTGTATAGATGAATTATTCATTCATTTACCATTTGTAAAACTATGGAGGGTGGGGGAGATGAGTTAAAAACAACCACAGTTTTTAGAGTGTTTATGGTGGAAAGAGGAAACTTGGCACCCAGTGGACAACAGCAGCAGGCCCAGTGTCCCCATCAGTACAGCCACACTGTCCAACTACGTCCTGGCTTTTGTTTTGGAAAATATTCTCTTAAGTATACTCATATACATGTACTGAAGAGTATGGTAAACAAGGTGAAAAGGGGGCACAGGGAAGATTTCGTTCTTGTGTGGGAGCTGTGGGAAGAGGTAGGCCTCTAGAACACTAAGGATCATCATCAGGGTGTAAGTTGGGACTCTCCGGTTGCAGTAACCAAAACTCAGCTCAGCTGTCAAATGGCCGAAAGTTCCATCAGAGTGTGCACCGTGGAGAGGCCTCCTCTGTGGACTCTCACACGGATGGCCCTGAGGATGTGCTGTTACCATGCATGTTGTCTTTGCAGGGTAAACTCCTGTACTGTCATCCTCCTCCTGGAAGAGATCCTCTGACCTTTCAGTATCAACACCAGCGACTCCTAGAGAAGAAAGCGAATGGTGGGGAAATAAAAATGCAGCCACGCAGAAATAAAAAAGCAAATCAGATTGAAAATGTAGTGGACAAAACTTTTTTCCATCAGGTAAGTTTTAAAGTTTTTTTTTAACTTCTGATCCAGTACATTTTGTATAACAGCTTTATTGAAATAACATTCACATACCATAAAATTCACACTTCTAAAATATACGGTTCAGTAGGTTATAGGATATTTGCAGAGTTATGTAACCATCACCACTCACTCCGAAAAGAAACCCTGTACCCATTAGCATTCACTCTCCACTCCCCTCTTCCCCGCAGCCCCTGCCCACCACTAAGCTACTTTCTCTATATAAAGATTTGTCTATTCTGGACGTTTCATGTAAATGGAATCATATGCTCTGTGGTCCTTTGTGACTGGCTTCTTTAGCCTGATGGCTTCAAGGTTCACCCATGTACCAGTGCTGTATTCCTTTTTACTGCCAAATAATATTCCATTGAATGGATAGACCACACTCTGTTTATCCATTTATCAGTTGTTGGACATTTGGGTTGTTTCCACTTTTGTCTATTATGAATAATGCTGCTATGAACATTCATGTGCACGTGTTTGTGTGGACATATATTTCATTTCTCTTGGGTATATACATTAGGAGCGGGATTGCTGGGTCATGTGGAAACTCTAAGTTTAACAGTTGAGGTACTGCCAAACTTCCCAAAAGTGGCTGCACCATTTTCCATCCCCAGCAGCAACTATGAGGTTTCTACTTTCTCCACATCCTTGCTAAACTACAGAAAAGAAGTGATATTTAAGCTGAACTTCGAGGAACAGATAAGAATGTGTCAGTTGGAAGAAGCGGTGAGGGCCAGATTTCCATGCAGAAGGAGTAGCATGAACAAAGGCAAAAAGATGTGAGAGTGTGGATTTTTTCAGTAAAGAGCCTATGTTTGTAGGTGGCTTTGTGTGCCACGTGAGGGAATATGAACTTGATTCCCCAGGCCACAGGCGGCCATCAGAGATCTGTGAGGACAGGACTAGAGAGATACAGAATAGAGCACTCTGATAGAAATGTGCACACGGGATTTGAGGAGTCTTGCAGTGAAAGTGAAAGTTCAGTGAAAGCCGATGAACACCTGGGTTAGAGCAGTGGGGACGGAGAAGAGGGGGAAAGATGAACAAAGTCCTTGAGAGTGGAATCCACAGAACTTAGTGCCTGGCTGTGTGTGATAGATAAGGAGGACAGAGCGTGTGCCATCTTCGGGGCTGGGCAGATTCTTACACCACTGGCCGAAATAAAGAATGGAGAGTCAGCTTCTAACTAACTTTGGGTTGCGGCCGGTTGAAGTTTGGTATCAAGATAGAGATGTCCAGAAAATAGCTGGTATTGAGCCTAGTTATAGATGTTGTTTGAAGCCACGGACTAAACAAAGTTGAGGACAAAGAGAATGGAGTGAAGACAAAACACTGAGAAACTTATTTAAGGAATGGGGAGAGAAAGAGGACCAGTGAGAGATGGAAGTCCACTCTCTTGGAGTTCTCCATAAGCAATCCTGTGCATATCCTGTAAAGGAGACTGCTGACATCGCCAATGATATTTTCTCTTATTTCCCAGGAAAATTTGAGAGCTTTGACCAAAGGCGTCCAGGCTGTGATGGGCTACAAGCCTGGGAGTGGCCTGGTGACGGCAGCTACTGTGAGCAGCTCTGAGATGGGGGCTGGGAAGCCCTGGAAAAAACATGGCAACAGAAATAAAAAAGAGAAAAGTCGTAGACTCTATAAGCACCTGGATACATGAACTTGGGCTACAGCAGAAGTAGCATATCCGCACTGTGCATCTGTGGTGCTATAGGGTGGACCCTGCCCTTGTGATCCACACCCAACAGCTGATATCCAGACCGAGGGGCTCCTCAGAGCACCAACTCCAGTTAACAGGGTCGTCTTGGAGCCCCAGAAACCTGTTCCTGTAGGAGGCTGAATCTGAGATGAGGGAATCAATGATGTATGTTTATTTGTGTAAACATATATACAAATGCATAGTAATTTGTAATCTGGGAATTTTTTGAAGAGATATTAAAATTAAATTGCCACGTGGATTTTTTATTTGTTCGTGTAGCTACACTGCAATTTGGATATTTCACATTATTTAGACAATTTTAATCTGCTAAAACATGCTGGGATTTTAGATGGATTTTTGAGTACATTATGAGATTTGTGCTTCTCCATCTCACACACATACCCAACACACACCCCTAATATGGCAGAAGGCATATCAGATCTTGGAATGGGGCTAGCACAGGTGATTTTTAAAAGCCCTTGAAGAGCATAATCCTCTGTTGAAAGTCGCCGTGAGTCTCTTCCCCAGAGGGGAGCGTGGATTTTTCTATAGCCAGACCCACAGCGAGTGAGGAGAGTGGCAGCTAAGCAGCTGGTTCTTGTTTTAGGTGTAGGGATCCTTGACGTCCTTAGCACTTAGGACCATCAGGAGTAGTTGACCTACAAGGGCAGTTGACCTTTTACAATCACCTTTGTAATACACTATGGCTGCTTCAGCCTCTCACTTCTTTATTTTTGTCTCTCTTTTTCTCTGAGCCTCATTATTCCCTTAATTCAGATCCTTACCTTGTTCTGTGTCAGATATTTTTGGAAATCTAATGGAAGTTATAAATGCTTTCTCCAGAAAAATGCACGTTCCCACCTACACAATTTTGAAAAATGTATCAGAACATTCACAGGTCCCCAAAGTTCATGAATTCACTGTTAAGAAGCCTTGCCTTGGGAATTCCCTGGTGGTCCAGTGGTTAGGACTCTGCTTTCACTGCCAAGGGCCTGGGTTCTATCCCTGGTGGGGGAACTAAGATCCCACAAGCCATGAGGTGTGGCCAAAAAAAAAGGTGTTAAAAAAATATTTTTTATTTAAAAAAATTTTTCTTTAAAAGAAGGCTTGCCTTTAACTGACCATAATGTATTTGGTATATTTGAAAATTGTTATATATGGGAAATTAAAAATTTTTGTTCATTAATAAGTATTCATTGACCAAATTTTAATTTTCATGAAGTCCAAATTTATCTTTTTTTGCCGTGGTTGGTTGCTTGTGCTTTTGGTATTATAATTAAGAAAGTATTGGCAAATAAAAGGTTACTAAGATTTACTCCTGTGTTTTTTCCCAAGAGTTTTAGGGTTTTAGGTCTTAAATTTAGGTCTTTGGGCCAGAGTTGATTTTTGTATATGGTGTGAGGTAGGGGACAAACCAACTTCATTCTTTTGCATGTGGATATCCAGTAGTCCCAACACCATTTGTTGAAAAGACTAGCCTTTCCCCATTGAACTATTTTGATACCCCTGTCAAAAGTCAAACGTAGGGGACTTCCCTGGTGGCGCAGTTGTTGGGAGTCCACCTGCCAATGTGGGGGACTCGGGTTCGAGCCCTAGTCTGGGAGGATCCCACATGCCGTTGAGCTACTAAGCCCGTGTGCCACAACTACTGAGCCTGCGCTCTAGACCCCGTGAGCCACAACTACTGAAGCCCATGCGTCAAGAGCCCGTGCTCCACAACAAGAGAAGCCACCGCAGTGAGAGGCCCACGCACCACAACAAAGACCCAGTGCAGCCAAAAATATAAATAAATAAAAAAAAAAAAAAAAAAAAAAAAGTCGAACGTAAATGTGAGGGCTTATTTCTTGATGTATGCCTTTGATATTTAACATTCATGGGTGTGTAACAATTGTGAAGAGTATCTGACTCGATTTCCTAGCATGTACTGCTGGTAAGAGATGATGTCTATGCAGATGCCCCACCCACTCCACATCCCTTAGACTAATTGGAGTTCGCCTGCAGCCCAATACACGGTTCCTGTGCAGGCCCACAGCTTTCCACAAGCCCTGTGTTTTCTGCTTTCCCACCTGAGGGCTTTTCCTGCACCCCAGGAGCTTGCTCAGCCTGCACACAGGGCAGTCTAGAAGGGCTGGGGGCTCAACACTCCCTGGGGTAACCCCCAACCAGTAAGGAATGGGGGCCAGTTGGTAAGCACCCCAGCTTCCCTTTCACCCAGTGTGTACATTCTACATGTTCTTCCTCAGTGGAACTGAGCCCCACTTGCCCACGGCTAAAACTGTCTCATTAACTCACCTTTCCTTTTCTCCCTTCCCGGTCTCACTCCCCTCTTCCTCATTTCTGCTTCACGGAAGTGCCACCCAAATAAACTAACTGAACCTAAGTCTTTGCTTACAGTCTGAGGAACCCAAACTAGGACACCACGAAAAGGGAATTTCTGTTTTCACCTTTGCTTCTGCCCAGAACATGTCTCGTTAAGCATCCTCGCAATTTTTTTTTTTTTTTAAGTATTCTCACCCTTGTTTTACAGGTTAGTACTTCAATTTACGAAGTGCAGTCATTATCCCACTATCAAATTTTTTGTTTCGAAATTTTTTTCCAATATTTAAATACAAGGACTATGCCACCCTTTTCAAGTAGAACCTGCTATACATCTGTCATCTGTTTACTTTTCAGGAAATTAGTAGGAAGTGTGGTTTCTCTCAAGAAACCAATAGCAGCATATGTTTTCTTGGTGGGGAACCAGGAAAGATTTGGCAGCAAGCCAGAAATCTACTTAACTCCCACCTTGTTTTACCAGCCTTTTCCCATCTTCAGTCTTTGTGGAGAAGTGAGGAAAATCGTTTTAAATTTCCACCCTTAACAACCATTTGTTGTCTGTCGTGTTCAACGTACTGTATACCAGGTGAAGGTGAGAGGCCCTACAGAAAGGAAAAATGGTGCTTTCAAAAGTTTCCAGTATAGGGACTTCCCTGGTGGTCCAGTGGTTGAGAATCCGCCTTCCAACGCAGGGGACGCAGGTTCGATCCCTGTTCGGGGAACGAAGATCCCACATGCGTGCTGCAGCTAAGCTTGCGTGCTCTAGAGCCCATGCGCTGCAACGATGCGGCCAAATAACTATTTTTTTTAAAAATCTCCAGTATAAAGAGGAAACAACAACCATTTTGAACAATTTAAAAACAAAAGGCATTATGTTAGCAAAACGTAGACCCTCAGTAAGATTTTTTAATGTTTTATTGAAGTGCAATATGTATACAGAAAGTGCACGATCGTAAGTGTACAGATAGCTGAATTTCCACAAGCAACACACTGATGCAGCCAGCACCCCGATGCAGGCACAGAGCATGACCAGCGCCCACCTAACCGCTGTTCTAACCTTTTCGCCTCACTTTATATTATGTAGAAACAGAATCAACGGTGTGTACCCTTACGTATCTCACCTTTTTAATCAGGGTCTGTGAGATTCGTCCATGTTCTCACGTGTAATCGTACATTGTTCATTCTCATTGCCAAATAGTATTCTGTGGTGTGAATATATCACAATTTATCTGTTTTATTATTGGTGGACTTGTAGAGGTTTCTCAGGTTTGGGGTTTTTTTTAAGTTTTTCAATTAATAAACTTTATTATTTAGACCAGTTTTAGGCTCACAGCAAAATTATGCAGAAAGTACAGAGAGTTCCCGTTTATCCCCAGTCCCCACACACACAGAGCCTCCCCTACTGTCAACATCCCCTACCACGTGGCTCGTTCGTTACAACGGAGGAAGCTACAGTAACACATCCTTATCACCCAATGGGTTTTGGTTTTTTAAAATAGTGCTGCCGTGGATGTTGTAACACAGTGCTGTTCAACAGAACTTTCTGGTATAATGGAAATGTTCCATGATCGGTGCTCTCCAGTACGTAACTACAGCCGTATGTGACTATTCAGCACTTAAAATGTGGCTAGTGACATCATCAGAAGTTAACTGCTAAAGGCAATGACTGTTAACTCCTGCCTGACCCAACAATCAAAGGTCAGTATGATGAGATTTTTTTTCAGGGTTGGGGGAGAATAGGGGTAAATTTCACATTTATAATTTATACATCTTGTCTACTTCTAAAGTAGGCAACACAGTATTAAAACACTTATAATCTTTTGGATTATAAACCATTGAGCTTTTTTAAAAAGGATTTTTGAATCCATAGTAATTTTCAAAAAAGGGAGAGGAAGGGAAACTTTTTTTACAAAAGAACCCCAGGGAGAAAATGTAGAAGGAATGATAGGATCGTCATTTTGTAACCATCAACGAAATCAAGGATTCAGGCAAGATCACCAACGGATGCTGAAAGCACTGAGTGAAAGGTCGTCGTGGAACTGGATAGTCACACCCCTCTAAGTATCACCCACCCTTACTTATTAAATTCAAAGGGAAAGTGCTTTCTACAAGGGAGCAACCTGGCAGCCACTACGTTAAACAAGTGATCAAACTCAGCATCACCCGTGGAACGCCAGCCTGGCATGTCGCCAGCACGACATCACCTTGTACTGCTTTTGCAAAAGCACTTAACCTCAATATAATCACGAGGAAACAACTAGATGAATCCCACATTTGGGACAATCTATAAAACAAGGGACCTGGGCTAAAGAGACACACAGCTAAATGAGTGAATCCTAAACTGAAAAAAAAAAAAAAATCAACTCCATTACTGGACATTATCGGAACAACTGAGCAAATTTTAATATGGATTACATTTTTTTCTTCCAGTTTTATTGAGATATAATTGACATACAGCACTATGTAAGTTTAAGGTGTACAGCATAATGATCTGATTTACATGCATCATGAAGTGGTTCTCACAGTAAGTTTAGTGAACATCCATCACCTCATATAGGTATAAAATTAAAGAAATAGAAACAATTGTTTTCCTTGTGATGAGAATTCTTATGATTTACTCTTAACAATTTTCATATATAACACACAGCAGTGTTCATTATATTCATCGTGTTGTACATCACACCCCTAGTACTTATGTATCTTATAACAGGAAGTTGGTACTTTTCGACCACCTTCATCCACTTCCCCTCCCCCGCCCCCATCCCCGGATTACATATTAGATAAGATTATTGTATCAGTGCAATAGAAGTGTGGTTCTGAGGAGACTATCCTCGGAGAAACATGCTGATGCATGTTAAGGGTAAAATGTCACGATACCTGCAATTTCAAATGCTTCCGAGTGGAGACAGAGAGACAAAACAAATGTGGCAAAATGTTAACAGTTGGTGAATCTAGGTAGGTATTCTTTTTGTTTTTGTTTTTTTTTTTTGCAGTACGCGGGCCTCTCACTGTTGTGGCCTCTCCCGTTGCAGAGCACAGGCTCCAGACACGCAGGCTCAGCGGCCATGGCTCACGGGCCCAGCCACTCGGCCGCATGTGGGATCTTCCCGGACCGGGGCACAGAACCCGCGTCCCCTGCATCGGCAGGCGGACTCCCAACCACTGTGCCACCAGGGAAGCCCCCTAGGTAGGTATTCTTTCACCTTTCTGTAGTTTTGAAATTTTTCAAAATAAAAAATCGGGGAGTGAGGTGTTGTAAGAGTTGACAGTTAAATACCATAAGGGCTCAGGAGCCATTCAGAAGCACAGACAAAATTGTACCAGAAGACTACAGAATCAAACAGTTACCACGATTAACAGATACACGCAGAGCTTCTGTCTTTACTCTTGGCCTTTGCTGGCTTTTAGGCAGGCTGGTTATCCAGCTCCCATACTGGCATGTAGGAACTTAGCTGGATGCTGGTTGCTTTCTGAATTGCAAACGGCAGTGAGAACTTACATTTCTTTTAAATAATTATCTCAATGCAAATATTCAAGTACTCAATTCGCTTTAAGAGGTGAGTTGCCGGACTTCCCTCGTGGCGCAGTGGTTAAGAATCCACCTGCCAGTGCAGGGGACACGGGTTCCAGCCCTGGCCCGGGAAGATCCCACATGCCGCTAAGCAGCTAAGCCTGTGCGCCACAACTACTGAGCCCGCGCCCCTAGAGCCCACATTCCACAGAAAGAGAATCCACTGCAGTGAGAAGCCAGCACACCGCAACGAAGTGTAGGCCCTGCTCACTGCAGCTAGAGAAAGCCCTTGCAGCAACGAAGACCCAACACAGCCAAAAATAAATACATTAATTAATTAATTCTTTTAAAAAAGGTGAGTTGCCTTGCTTTTAACGTCCCTTTAAAAAAGGACTTTCCTTGATGTAACGTCTCAACATCTGTCCGTTCCATTAGCCCTTGCCTAGCTTCTGAGTGACATGCAGAAAGTGACTTTCAACAATCATGTTACAAGGAACTTGAGGGGAAAAAGGTGAAGAAACCCTCACAAGATCCTACAGTGTGTTGATGACAGAGTTTTAAATAGAACCCAGGACCCCAACAGTCCTACCACCTGCTTCAATCACAGCACTCCAACTTGTCCACAACGGGACTGATTAAGATTTGGAAAGGCCAGGATAAACAACAAGGTCCTACTGTCTAGCACAGGGAACTAGATTCAATATCCTGTGAAACCACAATGGAAAAGAATATGAAAAAGAATATATATGTACAACTGAATCACTTTGCTGTACAGAAGAAATTAACACAACGTTGTAAATCAACTCTATTTCAATAAAAATTTTTTAAAAGATTTGGAAGGGTCAGTATTGCATTCTCTTAGAATTAGCTTCTCTGTATTTATAGCAGGTAAAACAAACCAATGCAGAATTTTTTTTAAATGTTGTTTGAGGAGTAGCCCCAAGCCCTTCCTCTCAATAATGCATTTTAAAGAACACTGGCAGGAGGCAATGTATCCTCAGAAGAGAAAAGCTGTTGAGCGGCTAGCCTGTCCCACCCACCACCACAAGCGGCTGGGATTTACGGCCTGATTGGCTGCCCATTCCTCAGAAATGCTCAGCCCACTGCAGCCCTTCCTGAGTCAGGATAATGCCGATGGGCACAGTGCCTCTACCAACAGGACAAGTTTACGAGCTGTGAGGGAGGACGTGTGCTATGGTCCTCTTGTTAGTTTTTCTTTCTGGCAAACTCTGGACCATGGCCAGAAAAACACTCGCTTCTGGGCCTTGGGGAATCCTGGTAAAGGAACTGAGACACTTCCTGAGGGCGGATCAGGTGGAGAGCCCTATGGAAGGTACTGGAAGAATTTGGGAGGGGTCCTAATGGCAGGGAGGGAGTTGGTTAGAATGCAGCATCCTAAGTGTTCCCTACAAGATGAAGTCCTGGCTCCTTCAGGACCGGACCATCTGCCCCTCTCGCCCATCTCCCCTCGCTGCAGAACCTCTGCTGTTTCCTGTGCCCATGGACAAGCTCTTACCACCTCCAGGAGCACATTTGCAGGACTGGTGCTATGACCTTGCCACCAAAAGCAAACATTCTCCAGAGCCCAGCTCATGCGTTTCTTGAAAGCCTTCCCCAATGTACCCACACGTGCAATGTTAGGTATCACCTAAGCATTTTCTTTCTTTTTTTTTTTTTTTTTTAACATCTTTATTGGAGTATAATTGCTTTATAATGGTGTGTTAGTTTCTGCTTTATAACGAAATGAATCAGTTATATATATATACATATGTTCCCATTATCTCATCCCTCTTGCGACTCCCTCCCTCCCACCCTCCCACCCTCCCTATTCCACGCCTCTAGGTGGTCACAATGCACCAAGCTGATCTCCCTGTGCCATGCGGCTGCTTCCCACTAGTTATCTATTTTACATTTGGTAGAGTATATATGTCCATGCCACTCTCTCACTTCATCCCAGCTTACCCTTCTCTTTCCCCGTGTCCTCAAGTCCATTCTCTACATCTGTGTCTTTATTCCTGTCCTGCCCCTAGGTTCATCAGAACCATTTTGGATTGGAAGAATCAACATTGTGAAAGTGACTATACTACCCAAAGCATTTTCAATATGTTCTTAAGTACACATCACATTTCTCTGGCCTGTTTAAAAATCAATATTTTCACTCCGTAAATATTTTTCTAAGTATGTGCCAGGCACTGAGCTGGGGAGACAGGTAGGAACTAATCAACCCCAGCTGCAAGGTGCTCACAGCCTGGTAGAAAGACAACACTCATCGTGCTTGAGAGGCACCCTAACAGAGGAGGAGAGCAGGCACCTACCCCCTCAGGACCAGGACGCCCAATCACCTTTGTAGGGAAGACCACCGGTGGAGCAGCTTTGGGAAGGAAAACCACCCGGTTTGGTTTTAGACGCGCTCAATTAAGACATGCAAGACAGGTCACGCATAGGCAGTTGCATGTGTGAGTCTAAAGTTTGGGAGCTCCGAGCTGCGGATAACTCACTTGGGAGGCACAAGCACAGAAGACAGATGCTCCTGGAACGTGGTGGGGAAGGGAAGAACTGAGCTCTGTGTCTCCCTCCATTGTTGATCTTCCTTTTCACATATTCTTTATATCTTTTTTTTTTTTTTTTTTTTTGGCGGTACGCGGGCCTCTCACTGTTGTGGCCTCTGCCGTTGCAGAGCACAGACTCCGGACGCACAGGCTCAGCGGCCATGGCTCACTGGCCCAGCCGCTCCGCGGCATGTGGGATCTTCCCGGACCGGGGCATGAACCCACGTCCCCTGCATTGGCAGGTGGACTCTCAACCACTGCGCCACAAGGGAAGCCCTATACCTCCTTTTTTTTAGTGGATCTGAGGTTCTTCCTAGGAAGGACAATAACAATAATAATTGCCACTGTTGACATGTGCCAGATGCTTTATCTGCAGGATGTCTAATAATCACAGTAACTCTATGATAGGTACTCCTATTCTCAGTTTACAGGTAAAAATACTCCCGTGCAGAGAGAATCAGTGCTTCACCCCAATCACACCTGCAAGGATGCAGAGTGAGAATTCCAGTCAAGATTCTCCAAAGCCCACGTCTTCCCACTGCAACATCCAATGAGCCAAGATATCCAGAGACTGGGAACAGCTCCCCGCAGCCTCTCCAGCCCCACTGAGGGCCATCTCATAACCTAGTGTGTCTCATAAGAATCTCCTAAGAAGGGACTTCCCTGGCGGCACAGTGGTTAAGAATCTGCCTGCTAATGCAGGGCACATGGGTTCGAGCCCTGGTCCAGGAAGATCCCACATGCCGTGGAGCAACTAAACCCGTGCACCACAACTACTGAGCCTACACCCTAGAGCCCGCGAGCCACAACTCCTGAGCCCGCATGCCACAACTACTGAAGCCTGCGCGCCTAGAGCCTGTGCTCCGCAACAAGAGAAGCCACCGCAATAAGAAGCCCGCACGCTGCAACGAAGAGTAGCCCCCGTTCGCCACAACTAGAGAAAGCCCGCATGCAGCAATGAAGATCCAACGCAGCCAAAAATAAATAAATTAAAAAAAAAAAAAAGAATCTCCTAAGAAGCTTGTGCAAAGCAGTGTAGTTGACTAAATAATGGTCCCCAAAGATTTCAAGTCCTAATCCTTGGAACCTGTAAATGTTACCTTATGTGGAAAATGGGTCTTTGCAGACGTGATTAAGTTAAAGAACTTGAGACAAGAAGATTATCGTGGATTACCTGAGTAGGCCACAAATGTAATCACAGTGTCTTTATAAGAGAAAGGCAGAGGGAGATTTAACACACAGAAGAGGAGAAGGCAATATAGCCACGGAGGCAGGAGGCAGAGACTGATCAGAGGAATGCAGCCATAAGGCAAGGAACGCTGGCAACCACCAGAAGCTGGAAGAGGCAGGACAAGAAACAGCTTCCCCGTAGAGCTGCCATGGAGAGGCAGCCCAGCCAACACCTTGATTTTGGTCCAGTGAAAACTGATTTCAGACTTTTGGCCTCCGGAACTGAGGGAATACATTTTTGTTTCTTTAAACCACTGCGTTTGTGGTGATTTGTTTCAGCAATTCCAGGAAACGAATCCATGCAGATTCCAAGGACACATGCCCAGGGAGTTGGATTTAGTAGGTCTGCTTTTTGACCGGCAGCCAGAGTGATTCTGATACCGACAATCTGTGGGCCACACTGCCTCAGCTGCTCAGGGCAGGGTACCTGTAGGACTTAAACCCTTAAACTAGGGACGTTTAGTCTGGGTCTATTCTGCTATGGAATCCATAGTTGAATTTCAGGCGTTCCATAAATTCCTTAAGATTATACGACAAACTGTGTGTGGGTGTGCACACAAGTTCATATTTTTCAGGGATGAGGTTTTCTTCAGATTCTCAGAGGAGTCACAGAAAAGGTGGAGAATTAACTACTAATTTAAGAAAAAGACGTTAATGTGTGTAAACCTGGTCCAACGTGGGTGAGGAAGATTGGCCAAGCAGGGTTCTTAGTTCCCCGACCAGGGATCAAACCGGGGCCACGGCAGTGAAGGCACCGAGTTCTAACCACTGGACCACCAGGGGATTCCCTGAAGCAACTTTTATTTTTTATTTTTTGGCCGCACCATGCAGCTTGTGGGATCTCAGTTCCCCGACCACGGATCGAACCCGTGCCCCCAGCATTGGAAGCACGGGGCCTTAACCACTGGACAGCCAGGGAAGTCCCCGCAACTTTTAAATTAGGCCCACCTCCCCGGGGTCTATGCTGAGCCTGAGAGAGAAGGAAACCATAACAAAGATTGAATCAAATTAAATAGTGGTATCTTCAAGTCAAAACAAAACTGAGAGCATAAGGCAACCTTAGGGCCTGGTGAGAGAGTGACACAAAACTGTGGGCTGTGTCCTCACTTCAGTGAGATAATTAGTGGAATAGATTATCTTTGGATAGATCTGCCTTTGGGAGCAGTAAGTAGACAGCATCACTAGAGGAACCCAGGATCTAGGCAGTCACTGGTCAGCACCCACAGGAGAGCAAAGTAGAGATGACCATTTGTAAGCACAGAGAACAAACACCGGAAGAGCCCGAAAAGAACAAGAAGGCAAAAACAAAGAAGAAAAAAAAAGATGAAGAAGAAAAAAAAAAAAAGATGAAGAAGGCAGAGGTTTCAGACTAAGAGCATTTTTTGTTTATACACTATGAGAAACTTGGGTTACATATATTTTTAATTTAACCCTTTAATCTTGTCTTAGTTGGCATGAATTTTATATCAATTCATCTTAATCATGTTACTATTTGAATTTTGGCCCCTTTTGCTTAATAACATATTTTAATTTTATCTTTATTTGCTTGATTGCCTGTTTAATATCTCTCTCTTTTCTACTGGACTGTAAATTCCACTGAGGTAGAAAAACATCTGTTTTTCTCAACAATGTGTCCCCCGCTCCTAGCACAATGCCTGACAGATAGTGTTTTATTTCTCCCGTGTGTGGTCATAACTTTTTTAAAATGAATAAACCAATAAAATAGTGTAGCCACTTTGGAAAACAGTCGAGTAGTTCCTCGAAACTTGAAACACAGAGTTACCATGGGACCCAGCAATTCTACTCCTAGGTATGTGACCAAGAGGACTGAGAACCTATGTCCACACAAAAACTTGTAGACAAATGTTCACAGTGCATTATTCATAACAGCCAAAAAGTGGAAACAACCCAAATGTCCATCAACTGATGAAAAGATAAATAAATCTGGTACAACCATACAATGGATTATTTTTCAGCCATAAAAAGAAGTAACATACGGATACATGCTACAACATGCATGATGCTTAAAAACTTTACGCTAAGTCAGTCACAAAAAGGTCACTATTGGATGATTCCATTTATAAGGAATGTCCAGCATAGGCAGCTCCATAGAGACAGAGGTAGATGTGTGGTTGCCTAGGGCTGGGAGTGCTTGAGAGGGGTGGAGAGTAACTGCTAGTAGGCACTAGGTTTTTTGGCAGGTAATGAAAATGTTCTAAAATTAGATAATGGTGGTGGTCGCACAACTCTGTGGATATATTAAAAACCACTGAACTGTACACTTTAAATGGGTGAATTTTATGATATATGAATGGGATCTCAGTAAAGCTATTTTTAAAAATAAAAAAAAGAAATGATATAGTCATGTCCTTTAAGAAAAGTTATTAAAATCAACAATGAAAATTTAAAATCATAGTAATAGTTTGTTTTCAAGAACAATAGCCCTGTGTACTTGAACTGACGGCAGTGTGGCTGGATGGGAGGGGACAGATTGCAAAAATCACGGGGCTCCCTGGCTGCGGCGGGTCGCGGGGTAAGAGGACTTCGCCTCCAGAGCCCCGCTTGGGCAACGGAACAGGGACACAGGGTGCAGCTCCAGCCTCAGAAAAGAGTGAGGGAGGATGCAGAGGGGCGCGTTTGATTCCTCTTTCTTGGCCTCCCACAGCACCCTTTGTATTGTGCCATTTTAACGATCTGGACAAAGCCCCACTCATCGCGGGATCCCCAGCGCCCAAGCAAGCTCCCCAGGCACCAAGTATGTATTGTTTGACTCAGGAAATATGGTGGGTTAATGAACGGACGAGGTGCCTCACCATGCGCCGGCAGGTCAGTGTATTCCGCTCTGGCGGCCGGGTTTGGGGGTGCGTGACAGCGAAGGGGTCCGCGGGAGCCGTGCTGCCGCCGCTGTCTGGGGGGCGTGGGGCGCAGCCTTTGTGCAGAGGCTGCTCCCGGCTTCCGCCACTGGGGGGCGGCCTCCCGCCCGCCGACCCCCGACAATAGCGCGAGGGGTGGGGAGCCGCGCGTTCCCGGAAACTTTTCCCTCGAGTCTTGACCGCCGCCGCCCGCCCCCTGGAGCGCGGAGCTGGGCGCGCCTATCTCCGGCCTGCTGTCGGCGCGCTCGGCTGGGGCCGCCGCGAAGGAACAGAACCGGAGAAGGAGACGCGCGGGGAGGCAGCGCCCGGGGCGGCGGGCAGCGGGGGGAGGCTGCGCGCGGGTCCCCGGCCAGGCGGAGGCGCGGGCACCGGGCCAGGCGGAGCCGAGACAGCCATGGGGGAGGCGCCCAGCCCCGCGCCCGCGCTCTGGGACTGGGACTACCTGGACCACTGCTTCGCCCGCCACCGTGTCTGCATCTCCTTCGGCCTGTGGATCTGCGCCTTCTCCTGCTGGATCGCCGTCCACGCGCTGTAATGGGGACTGGGGCCGGGCGGCGCCAGGGCGGGGACCGGGGCGGCCGCGGGGGGAAATGGGGCGCTGCCCCCTGCCAACTCGCGCTTGGAAACCTAGAGGGAAGGGGGCAGAAAGGGAGGATGCAGGAGGCAGCACAATTGCAGGATCGAGAGGAGCATTTTGCTGTAGACTGAAATCAGATACTTCTTTCCGGATTCCACGCACAGGAGGCTGGGCTGGGACCCAGCAGGAGGAGGCTGGGTGGTGCAGTGGACGGGGCCGTGGACTGGAAGCAGCCAGTCCTGGGTTCTAGTGTCAGCCTTTCCCCGTTCACTGGCCGTGTGAGCTGGGCGAGCTATAAGATCCCTGGGGCTCGTTTTACTCACGTAAATGGGGATGATAGCACATAGGACGGCTGGGAGGATCAAATAGTACTGGTAAAGCTCTTACTAAATGCTCATTAAACAGCATTATTATTGCTCCAACACTGCCATCAACCCTTGGCGGAGGGCAAGGGCCTTGGACAAGTCTCTCAATGTTTCTGGCCTCAATTTACTGGCCCTCTTAGCTGAGAAGAGGGGAGGCTAGTATCCGACTCTGGCCACAGACTTTGCCCTGGTCTGTCCGACACCTGGAGTGTTTTGGCCAAGTGGTCCCCATAACCTGGGTTCTAAGGGTGAAGTCTGGCTAAAGATGGTCTCCAGATCTTCTGCCACCCTGTCCCAAGCTCTGGAGGATGGTGCCACCCACGTATTCCCTGGCAGGGGAGAAGGACCACCCCTGAGGGAGGCTGACACCGGCTCACCTTTGACAGGCAATCATGTTCCCCTCAGGCATTTGACGCTGGTGGAGAGATTCTGCAGCCCCACTGCCCAGTCCCTGGAATATGAATAAGACACTTAGAACAGTTACTGAGGGCCTAGTGCTGCGTTAACTCACTGATCCCTGCCACAGCCCCATGGGGTAGGGACTGTCATTGACCCCGCTTAGATGAGAAGCCTGAGCTGCTGAGAGGTTAACTAACTTGCCTGAGTAAATAGGGAGAACCGAAATCCCAGAACCTACTAGAAAGGGGCAGGCTTGTGAGGTAAACTACCCAGATCAGAGGATGGGAACTAACAAGGCACTTTTTGTGCATTATCTCACTTGTCCCTCACCGCCACCCTCTAAAGCCAGTATTATTAGACGTCTTACCCTCCAGGAACTAAGGCTTGGAGAGGTTAAGCTGCTCCCTCCAGAATGCCCAGTGGCCAGGCTGAGAGCACAGCCTCTGCCTTTTCGCCTTGCCTCAGCTGTGTGGGGACTGGGTCAGAGTCAGCCCGGGATACCTGACCCCTAAGAGCTGGGGAAGTGGCCGGAGAGCCGCAGGGCACACGCAGAGCCGCCACACGTGAAGCAGAGGCCTGCCGTTAACTCACCTTTCACCATAGGCCTCAGTTTTCTCCTTTCTCAAATGGGAGGGTTGAAATGAATTGTTTCTTTTTTTAAATCAATTTATTTATTTATTTGTTTGTTTTATTTTTTTGGCTGTGTTGGGTCTTGGTTGCTGCGCGCGGGCTTTCTCTGGTTGCGGTGAGCGGGGGCTACTCTTCGTTGTTGTGGTGCGCGGGCTTCTCATGGCGGTGGCTTCTCTTGTTGCAGAGCACGGACTCCAGGCGCGCAGGCCTCAGTAGTTGTGGCACACGGGCTCAGTAGTTGTGACTCGCGGGCTCTAGAGCGCTGGCTCAGTAGTTGTGGCGCACGGGCTTAGTCGCTCCGCGGCATGTGGGATCTTCCCAGACCAGGGCTCGAGCCCGTGTCCCCTGCTTTGGCAGGCGGATTCTTAACCACTGCGCCACCAGGGAAGCCCTAAATGAATTATTTCTAATTTGGGTCCAACTCAGAGAGTCTCTAATGTAGGAGTCTTCACTCCTGGGCCTTGAAACAGTTTCAGGACCCAAATTAACAGTTGGTATTCCCACTGTGAGCTTTGGGCTTCGGCTGGCTGGTTGGGGAATGTTTGGGAGCCCAATGGCCTTCTGTCCTCATTCATTAGTCCCAAGGGCTGATGCTCAGAACCAGCCATATGGTCCTAATGATGTAGAGTGAGTACCACCCTGTGGTTAAATGAAGTGAAAACAGAGCTGCAATCATGCCTCAGTTTCTCCACAGAAATGGAGCAGGGAAACATCTAGAATAAAGTATTTCCAAGATCCGATCAATGATGCTGACAGAGAGACACCTGGCCCCTTCCGGTCTGTCCTGCCTTCCCGCGCTTGTTCCTGGGGGTGGAAAGCGGGCAGTAAGGGAGAGAAGCCAGCAGTGGGGCCCCTAGGGGGAGGTCAGCCCAAAGTGCCATCGCAGCTTAGAGGAGTCTCCCCCGGTGTGTGAGGAACATGCACCCAAAGTGAAATCAGTTTGGATGCAGCTGGCAGAAGCCAGGCCATTTCACTGCACAGATGGATTAGAAGGATTTCATTTTAATTTCAAAGAAGCAAGTTGCCTTTTTAATCCAGGCGATTAACTCTGCTCTGCAGTTAAACTGCAATGATTGGGTTACTTTTATAACCCTCCTGTTTCCTTTCAAAACATAAAAGCTGACAGCTCATTTGTCAGCACTGAGTGGTGGGTCATGAACTTGAGGCAGCCAGATTTGTAGGAGGAATTTCTTTCATCCTTTCACGAGGTCTGCCTCCTGCCATGGGCTTGTTGGTCAGTGGCTCGGAGGCTTTCCATCCTTTCTTTAACCACCTGCAAACTAAGGTCAAAACCACCTGCTGAATATCGGGAAGAAAGTGATTCTGAGGGACCTAAAGTCACAATTGCCCTTTTCAGACACCTGCTTTGGGAACCCAAACTCGCGTCTCCGTGTTCTGCCCACACGCCTGTCTGTCCCCGCAGGCTTCTCTATCTGAGATGTGGGAAGAAATCCGGACGGGACCAGTCGGCGCTGTGTGCTGCCTGCTGCCTCCTGACCAGCCTGTGTGACACCATCGGGGCGATTCTGGCCAAACAGCTCACCATCCAGGTGTGTTGGGCCCACAGGTGACAGTGGTTTCTGTCTCGTTCCTTCCCCATGGGAGGCAGTTTCGCCTCAGGGCTTGTGACCCTGCTGGCCTTCCTGCTCCTCCAATACCCACGTGGCTCGCTGCTCACCTCCTTTAAGTCTTTGCTCAGATTATCTCCTTCTCAATAAGGCCTCCCTGATCACCTGTTTAAAAGTGTGCCCTGCCTCTACCACAGGTGCTCCAGACAACCTTATCTTGCTCTAGTTTTCCCTAATATACCATCGACTTTACTTATTCATTATGTTTATGGCTTATTGTATGTTAACCCCTACTAGAATGTCAGCTCCATAAGGGCAAAAATTTTTATTCGCTACCATATCCCCATCACTTAAAACACCAGCTGACACATAGTAGCTATCCAGTAAAAAGGGATTGTTGCTGTTATTGTTTTTAGAGCCCAGGGCCCAGCCGCAGCTCAGGCAGGGGTGTCCGAATCCTTTCCCAGGTAGTGATGTGGGCTTTGGAGCAAGGGAGAAGCAGTTTCAAGTTTTTCCAAAGTCTAGGCCCTCAAACATATCTGTGTAGAAGGGGCTTATCCCAAAACACATATCCCAAGGAGGACCTGTGGGTCCCACTTCAGCGGGCTGATCCTGGCCTTTTGCCATCCAGGTAGATGTGAAGGAGGGGAGCCTAGTGGTTGGACACAGGTTTGGAGAGTTCTAGACCCTGCTGTGAGCAGCATTCTATCAGAAACAAATCACCTTTCCTTCTGGGAGCCCATTGTCATTAGCCGATAGACTATAATGAGGCCTAGCTCAAGTCCAATAATAATAGCTGGTATTTATTAAATACTTAACTATGTACTTGACATTAAGGGCTTTTCATGTATTAACTCATTTCATCCTCAAATCGACCTATGACGTGGGTGCTCTCATTATCCCTGTTTTATACATGTGGAAACTGAGGCATAGCGAGGTTAAATAACCTTGCTAAAGTCACCCTCTAGTAAGTACAGAGTCAGGATTCAAACCCCAGAATGCATGCTCGTAAGCACTAAGTACAGTGGACCCTTGAACAACATGGGTTTGAACTGTGTGTGTCCACGTATACATGGATTTTTTTTCAATAAATACACACTACGGCACTACAGGATCCACAGTTGGTTGAATCCATGGACGCAGAACCTCGGATACAGAGGGCTGACTGTAAAGTTATACTTGGAATTTCCACTTCAGAGGAGTCGGTGCCCCAACCCCTGAGTTCTTCAAGTGTCAACTATACTGTCAGTAGCTAGTGCATGTATGGGTAGGTGCATTTTACTTTCGTCCAGTCGCTGGCCTAAGCAACTTCCCATGTATCGGCCCATACAATCTACTTAACAATGAGGGAGGCACTGTTATTATCCCTGCTTTCTAGATGAGGAAACCGAGGCCCAGGGAAGTTCAGTGGCTGGGCCAAAGTTGCACAGCAGAGACCATGCTGTCCAGTGGAAAGCGGGGCGGGCTGAGTTCTTATCCCATCTCTCTGATGGGCGTCTGCATAATGGGATTGGTTACTTAAGCACCCCATCTCCTCGTTAGTCAAA
The DNA here is from genome assembly GCF_008692025.1 of Phocoena sinus. Taxonomy (NCBI): domain Eukaryota; kingdom Metazoa; phylum Chordata; class Mammalia; order Artiodactyla; family Phocoenidae; genus Phocoena; species Phocoena sinus. The sequence goes on along the minus strand of NC_045766.1, from coordinate 70,660,646 downwards.
TGGAGGTGATAACCAACCTTTCCTGGGGTCGGAGGTGTCCCTGGAAGCCCTACATCAGTGGAACACACGTGGTAGAGGAGAGCCAGAATGAGGGGTGCTACAGTTGCTGAAAGGTGTTTGAACACCAAGACCCTCTTTCCTTTGCTCCCAGGTCTTCACTGGTGTCTACCTAGCAGCTGTTGACCTGGTGAGCTTCGTGTCCATTCTCTTCCCAGTCTGCAGCTCCAAAGTCAAGTCCAGTTCAGGTAAGTGTGCTGCCATCTGTTCCTGTCTTCACCCATCCACTCATTTCATCCATCAGTGTGCTGAGTGCCTCTCCCTGTCACGCCCGAGCCTGGACCCTGCCAAATACAGACGAATGGGCGAGCTCCTTGGTTTCACCCAGAGCGGGGAGTCAGGGGCCTAAAAGGTAGTTAGCGCTGCTAGTAAGGGGGTGTGGGCACACAATGGGCAACCAGAGGAGGGGAGGGGCTGCAGGTGTCAGAGAAGGATGTGACGTCGGAACTGGGACCGCAAGGAAGGGCATTCCAGGTGAAAGGGCAGCATGGGCCGAGGTCAGGGAGGGGAGGGGGCGGGGCTTTGGGGATGGACAGTGATACTCAGTGTGCAAGTCCAGGGGCTCCAAGCGAAGCACCTGGGCTGCCTCAGGCCGAGCGGGCGCTGGAAGTAACTGAGATGGGTTGAGTAGCCTTAAGTATGTGGGACTGGGACTTGCCTGAGAAGGGGCAACAGTGTGCTCGGACCCTTGTCCCAAAGGGAAATGCTTGCATCAGGGGTGATGTAAGATGCTCTCAGCTGCTCGAGGCTGCCCAGAGGAGGAATGTTCTTTTTGGAATTGTTCAGAGGCGTATCTGTCTTCTATTTCAAGGAGACTTTCAAAGACGATGCTTATCCTACTCACAGCTTTGGTGCCTTGGCACCAGCGTGCCCACTCATAATACATTCACCAAGCTTGTGCCGGTTCTGCTCTGTGCCGGGCTCCGTGCAGATTCTAGCACTGGCCGGGCACAGTGCCTGCCTTCAGCGGTCTCCAGTCTAGGACGGGCGACTCTGTGTGCATGCAGGTGCATATGAAAAAGGATCACGTTGCCCTGCCTTGAAACATAAAACACTATGAGAGGCTGAGGAAGGGGAAGAGTGCCAGTCATGGGGGGGTGGGGGGATAAGGGGAAGGGGGGAAAACCCAACCACAGGCCCTTGAAGGGGGGTGAGGGGCTGGCCTGTGGAACAGTGTGGGAGCCCATCCTGGCCTCGGGTCTGGGGTCGACACCAGTTCTTCCCACGCAGCTGTCTGTCGAGTTCCAGATCCCGGGAGCCCTGTGGGATCTTGGTGTCTGTTGCAGGTCGGGGATCCCGGGAGAGAAAGAGGAGGCGGCAGCTCAGGGCCAGCATATTTGCCCTGGTCCTGCCGCTGAGCCTGGGCCCAGGCTGGGCTCTGTGGGCCGCTGTCCCGAAGGCTTCAGGCCCCCTCCGAGGGCCGCAGCGGAGGCTGCTGGGAAGCCTGGTACAGGTGAGGTCTAGCCTGCTCAGGGGGACCTGACGGTGGGGGGGGGGGGAGGCGGGGGGGGAATGCGGGCCCCTCCCCTTCTCCTAGTTCCAACAAATGCCCTGGGGGTGGGCGTCAGGGTTAGGCCTTGTTGGGAAGAACCTCCTAAAAGCAGAAAAGGACGGGCCTGGGGGTGCATGGGCATCTCCTCAGGGTGCTGAGTGTATCACCGTTCCCGCAGGACAACACTGAAATCCTTGGCTACCTGCTGGGCGGCATCGCAGCCTTGGGCTCCTGGGCTTCCCGGATCCCCCCACTCTCCAGAATCGTGAGTCTGGGGCCGGGACTGTGGGTCACGCTGGCAGGTCTTAGGGCGTCTGGGAACATCCTCCCAGCTCCAGGTCACCGGGGTGGACAGGTGGTGTCTCCGTTCACATGTGCGCATGTGGGCGTGTATGTGGGTGTGTGTGCGTATATACACGTGTGTGTGGGCAGCGAACAGCCGCCCCCAGGCCTCAGAGGGTCCTGAGGCTCACAGGGAGAGGGCACTGTGTTCTCTCCATTTCTCATAGCAAATGAAAATCAGGCTCTCCGGAAGGAGCCCCTGAGTTTGGATGGGTAAGCACCCCATTAAGGAACGAGAAGACCTGAGCTTTTAGAGAACAGGGTCATGCAGCTCCTGGGGTCTGTGTATTTGAGAGTGTCTTGTTGGCAGGTATTTTCCAGGCATCTGAGGTTAGGGAAGTCATGTGATGGCCAGTCCTTTGGGGGAACAGACGTGCCTTGAGATGCCCTGCTTGCCCTTGGGGAGCTCACAGTCTCCCCAAGGAAGACACAGAAATGGAAAGCAGGATGTTTGAATGCTCTAAGAAAGAATCAAATGTTTGGGGTTCTGGAAGAAAGAGAGAAGCCTCCTACATTATTCAAATGAGCGAGGGTGAAAACTGTTCACACTGCCAGGCACTGGGTGCTGGCGCGGCCCCAGGTTGGCAGCGAAGGCCAGGTGGGGTCTGAGGAGGCAGAGGCGAAGGGAAGGCACTCAGCGCAGAGCAGAGTGTGCGGGAAAGGCCACCGAGGCAGGAGAGCGCCAGCCAAAGAGCCACATATTATGGACGCGTGAAAATGGCGGGGCCTGACGCCAGAAATGTGACGGCCCATCATTAGTCTTGCCCAAGAGCACTGTGGTTTAACAGCAATCCCAGGAGAACAGGATTTGAGGAGGCGGGTGCTTAGTTGACCGCTCGTGGGAGCCGCAGCCTGAAACCTCCCGGGGCACGGGGCCTCATGAGCAAAGATGCTGTCTCCAGGGCAAGGGAGGGGAGCGTGGGGAACAGTGTGCTCAGTTCAGCCACCGCTGGGATGGGCCTCCAGGGTGTGGTCAGGGCTGGGAAGCCGTGTCACATGAGGACCTTTGAAGGAACAGCTGCAGTGCCCTGACCACCTGTATTAGTTTCCTGCTGCTGCCATAACAAAGTATCCCAGACTCTGAACAACAGAAACATACTGTCTTTAAGTCCTGGAGGCCAGAGGTCCGATACCAAAGTGTCAGCAGGGCCACACTCTTTCTGAAGGCCCTAGAGAGGGATCCGTTCCAGGCCTTTCTCTAAGCTTCTGGTAGTTCCTTGGCTGGTGGCACCACAACCCCAGGATTTGTGTGGAGTTCTCCGTGAGTGTGTGTGTGTGTGTGTGTGTGTGTGTGTGTGTGTGGTCGCATGGCTTCCCTCCGTATGTTTCTGTGTCTGACTTTCCTCTTTTCACAAGGACACAGTCCCCTTGGATTAGAGCCCACCGTAATAACCTCAGCTTACCTTGATCATCTGCAAAAATCCTATTTCCAGATAAGGCCACATTCACTACCTCTGGCGGTTGGGACTTCAACATCTTTTTGGGGGGACACAATTCAACCTATAACACCATCCCACCTAAAATAGCCCCAGGCCAGCCCCACCGCTGTGTCCCTCCCTCTGCTTAATTTTCTTCATCTCATTTATCACAGCCTGAATGAGCTCCTTTAGTTACTTACCAGGTTGCTGCCTGGTCCCCTAGCAGAGCATCGGCAGTGTGAGAGCAGTGCCCTTGTCTGTTTCATTTCTCACTGTGTTCCAGGTGCTTGGGGTCTGCCCAGGGTAGCTTCCAGCAGACACTTCTTAATGAGTCACTGCATTTGGCCTAGAGAAAAGGAAGCTCATGGATACAGGAAACAGAGGGCTATCTTGGGGCAGAAAGAGCAGCCTTGTTCTTTGCAGTCTCGGAGAACAGGACCAAGACCAGAATCAATAACCAAGAGGTTACCGGGAGGGCCGCTTCCCGTTCGGTGAAAGGAAGAATTCCATGGGTTAGACACTTTTCCCAGTGCCTGGCATGTTGAGAACAGCTGGTGGTGTTATTCCTGCTTTAGGAGGTAGTGGGCTCCTCATCACTAGAGGCATTCAAACCTGATGGCCCCTTGGCAAGAAGATAGAGGGGAGTTGCAAGGGGACTGAGCTGGGCAATCTCGGAGGGGCTGCCAGCCCTGAGTGTCTCTGGTCCCATGAATAACCCAGAGCTAGGGTTCCCTCATTAGGGAGAAAGCCAGCAGGGTTGCAGTGCTAAGGGAAGCCAAGCCAGCCTGGACTTGGGCCCTGGATCCCCCAGAAGCCGCTTCTAATTTACCCCTGCAGGGGGCGCTGAGGAGCAGCCTGGCTGGGTGGCTTTGGTGGGAAAAGTCCCCATTTTTCCAGGAGCAAGTCCTTGAACAGGACAAAGGGTACGAAACACGCACTGATCAGTAAAGCATTGTGCTGACAACACAGGGAATCATTGCTGCTGTTAGAGTGTCTGAGGCACAGCCCGCTTCCAGTCCCCAGCGCGGATTTGCCGGGAAGCCACCAGGCAGGTCATCCTCCCAGCCGTCTGTCCTGACCTGCTAGACAGGCCTGTGCGTGCTGGAGAAATTCATACCACATCTCGAGTCGCCAAGCCAGTTCCAGTCTTCAAGCAGTGATGCTTGAAGCACAGCTGTGTGTTCAGCGCCGCAGGCAGAGCCCTCTGGACCCTAGTACCGACCCTGAGAAGAGCTTGAGTTCTGAGTCAGTGGGCGCTGGCCGTGGGTTGGCACGGGACTGAGAGCAGAGGGCTCCCCCAGCTTGGCCTCATCCAGCTCAGGGCGTAGCCCGGCTCTGCAAGTCACCTTCCCCTCTGGCCATCAATGTCCTCTGTAAAATGGGGGTGGGTGGACTGGAGGACCCCAGAGTCTTCCCCCCACAGCAGTGCTGCTGGGCCGTGTGAGGTGGGACGGGCTGATGGGAAGGGATGACACTCCACCCGCAGCCTCTGGGGCCAATGGGTCAGGGGCCACCGTCCCCAGCTGCATGCCGTCTGCTCAGTGGGTGGCAGGCCAGAAACAGGGAGGCCCGGGAACAAAACTGGAAGAGATGCAGAGGGAGATGTAACACTCCTGAGGAATCTGTTTTTTCTTTCTTCCCCTTTCCTTGGCCGTGCTGTGCGGCTTGTGGGATCCTAGTTCCCCAACCAGGGATTGAACCCAGGCCCTTGGAAGTGAAGGCATGGAGACCCAACCACTGGACCGCCGGGGAATTCCCAGGAGTCTTTTTTTTTTTTTTTTAATTTATTTTTGGCCGTGTTGGGTCTTCGTTGCTGCGCGCGGACTTTCTCTAGTTGCGGCGAGCAGGGGCTACTCTTCATTGCAGTGCACGGGCTTCACATTGTGGTGGCGGAGCACGGGCTCTAGGCACGTGGGCTTCAGTAGTTGTGGCACTTGGGCTCAGTAGTTTTGGCTCGTGGGCTCTAGAGTGCAGGCTCAGTAGCTGTGGCACACGGGCCTAGTTGCTCCGTGGCATGTGGGATCTTCCCAGACCAGGGCTCGAACCCGTGTCCCCTGCACTGGCAGGCAGATTCTTATCCACTGTGCCACCAGGACAGTCCCAGGAATCTTTTTGAGGGTTAAAATTAAAATGGAGAAAATCGGCTAAAACATGCTTTTTCTCTTGAATTTTTTCCATTCCTTAACCAAGGCCTGTATGTCTCTAAGTACAGTCATCTAATGAGCAAACTAAGTTATATATATATATATAATATAATTTATATTTATGTATTAATTTAAATACCTATGTAATTGTATATAATTGGAAACACATAATATTTGTATATATACTTAATGTGTATATAAAGTGACTTTAAACCTGTAAAGGATACTTACGTATAAATATTGCATGTTTCCTTTTTTAAAAACCAATATTTCCATTGCTCATTCTCCAGAAATATCCCCTTGGCTTCAAAATTTCCAGAATGTTATCTCTAATTTTCCTGACTTTCCCATCCCGCCTGGTTCAGAGTTGGTGGCCCCGAGACGAGAAGAGTGGGCCCTTGGTTCTCCATAATTCAGTCTCCGTCCTGCTCTCCCCACTGACATTCACGAGCCCCTGCCCAGTGCTGGGTTCCAGGGCACCGAGATGGTGAGGACCTCAGCCCTGCTCTCAGGAGCCCTCTGTCTGTTGGACAGACAGATGTGTAAGGAGCTAAGTCATGATCAGGGTGAAAGGCACTCCAATAGAGGGATATGTCAGAGGTGTGAGGGACCCTGAAGAGGGAATAACTTGCTCCCCTTAGGGTGGAGGTGTTAAGGGATGGTTTCCCAGAGTTGGGTTTAAGCCAGGTTCTGAGGGATGAATAGGAGTTCACCAGACAAAGAAAACAGCTTTCTTTTTTTTTGGCCACGCCGCGCAGCTTGCATGATCTTAGTTCGCCAACCAGGGATCGAACCCATGCCCTCTGCAGTGGAAGCGAGGAGCCCTAACCACTGGACTGCCAGGGAATTCCTGGAAGCAGCTTGAAGCCCAACAGAAGTGGCACCTCTGGGGACTGGCCATGGGCAGAGGGCTTGCCCTCCAACCTCTTACATCACCAGGGGCCTGGGTCTTAGAATCAGCTTTAAGGGAGCTGAGGGAGGTGTCAGTGTTCCTCCCAGCCCAGCCCCCTTCTCTCTCTGCCCAGTGCTGGGGTAGGACATTTCCCTCCATCTACCTGTGGACCCGGCTCCTGTCGGCCCTGGCTGGCCTCCTCTACGCCTCGGCCATCGTGGCCCATGACCGGCGGCCTGAATACCTGCTACGGGCCACACCCTGGTTCCTGACCTCCCTCGGCCGTGCAGCGCTGGACCTCGCCGTATCCACCCCAGGCCCTGGGGCTTGGCTGCTGTGTCTCACCTGCCCTCCTACCCTCTTGCTAGAAAGAATTCTTTCCCAGTAGCCAGGGTGGTGGTTTGAATCCTGGGGGAGGCAGACACAATTGCAATGTGCAGTTTTGTGCTTTGTGTCCTTTTAAAATTTTATTTATTTATTCATTTATTTGGTTGCACCGGGTCTTAGTTGTGGCAGGCTGGCTCCTTAGTTGCAGCTCGCTGGCTTCTTAGTTGTGGCATGCGTGTGGGATCTAGTTCCCTGACAAGGGATCGAACCTGGGCGCCCTGCATTGGGAGTGCAGAGTCTTACCCACTGCGCCACCAGGGAAGTCCCTCCTCCTTTTTATTTATTTTTTAATAAGAAGAAATATCTCTTGACTGGAGCTTTGCGAAACAGCAGAGGGGAGTATGAAGCTTCCTGGCCTTGGGATCACAGAAGAGCCAGGCTCCTGTCTCGGTGCTGCTCCCCACCTGGATTGGTCCCCGTCCTCTGTGAACCTGTTTTCCTCACCTTTGCCTTGTCTTCTCACAGGCTGGGAAGGGCTTTGCAAGCTGACCTACCCTACACGAGTGATCATCTGCTTTCTGTCCTCTTCGGTGCTGGAGCCTGGGGTGGGGAAGCAGAGAGAAAAGCTGTCAGTGATCGCTGAGCCCCTTTCTGATCCCCAAGGGGGTGTTGCCTGACGCGCTGACACCCCAGTGACCTTGGTGTGAGGGCCTCAAGGGCAAGCTAAGCTCAGACAGTGGCAAGTGGAGATGCTGGGTGGGGTTGGGGGAGGGGTGGAAAACCTGTGGATTTAGCATAAATAGTTTAGAAATGGATTTTCTCACATACTATTTGAGTCTGCGAGGGCTGCCGTAACACATAACCACAAACGTCATGGCTTAAACCACAGGAATTTATTCTCTCAGCTTTGGAAGCCAGAAGTCCGAAATCCAGGTGGAGCCATACTCTCTCCAGAGGTTCTAGGGGAGAATCTTTCACTGACTCTTCCAACTTCTGGTGGCTCCTGGGGTTCCCTGGCTTCTGGCAGCATAATTTTTTTTTTTAACATCTTTATTGGAGTCTAATTGCTTTACAATGGTGTGTTAGTTTCTGCTTTATAACAAAGTGAATCAGTTATACATATACATATGTCCCCATATCTCTTCCCTCTTGCGTCTCCTTCCCTCGCACCCTGCCTATCCCACCCCTCCAGGCGGTCACAAGGCACCGAGCTGATCTCCCTGTGCTATGCGGCTGCTTCCCACTAGCTATCTATTTTACATTTGGTAGTGTATATGTGTCCATGCCACTCTCTCACTTCGTCCCAGCTTACCCTTCTTCCTCCCTGTGTCCTCAAGTCCATTCTCTACGTCTGCGTCTTTATTCCTGTCCTGCCCCTAGGTTCATCAGAACACTTTTTTTTTTAGATTCCATATATATGTGTTAGCATATGGTATTTGCTTTTCTCTTTCTGACTTACTTCACTCTGTATGACAGTCTCTAGGTCCATCCACCTCACTACAGATAACTCAATTTTGTTTCTTTTTATGGCTGAGTAATATTCCATTGTATATATGTGCCACATCTTCTTTATCCATTCATCTGTCGATGGACACTTAGGTTGCTTCCATGTCCTGGCTATTGTAAATAGAGCTGCAGTGAACACTGTGGAACATGACTCTTTTTGAATTATGGTTTTCTCAGGGTATATGCCCAGTAGTGGGATTGCTGGGTTGTATGGTAGTTCTATTTTTAGTGTTTTAATGAACCTCCATACTGTTCTCCATAGTGGCTGTATCAATTTACATTCCCACCGACAGTGCAAGAGGGTTCCCTTTTCTCCACACCCTCTTCAGCATTTATTGTTTGTAGAGTTTTTGATGATGGCCATTCTGACTGGTACGAGGTGATACCTCATTGTAGTTTTGATTTGCATTTCTCTAATAATTAGTGATGTTGAGCATCCTTTCATGTGTTTGTTGGCCATCTGTATGTCTTCTTTGGAGAAATGTCTATTTAGGGCTTCTGTCCATTTCGGGATTGGGTTGTTTGTTTTCTGATATTGAGTTGGCAGCATAATTTTAATTTCTGCCTCCATCTTCACCTGGCCTTTTTCCCTTTGTGTATCTCTGCATTACTTCTCTTCTTCCTGTGAGGTTCCTGCCACAGGACTTACCTTATCCACCCTAATCCACTACCACCTCATCTTAACTAATTATATCAGCAAAGACCCTGTTTCCAAATAAGATCACATTCTGAGGTTCCGAGTGGATATGAATTTTGGGAGGACACTATTCAACCCACTACGTGTACTGTCCTTGTAAGCCAGGGAAAATGGTTTTCAAAATCCTTTTGTGTAACAGGTATCTACTAAGTGCTTGTTAGAGGCAGTGTCTGGCTGGGTACTGGGCCCTCAGGGGGACAGGAGCTAGAGAGTGTCGGACCTGGCTCTGTCCTCAGATGAGCTGTGTCTGTTCTGGGGCTGACCCGACCGGATGATCCCGGGGAGGTAAGGGACCAGCCCAGGATGGAGCCCTCAGGGTGCAGAGGTGAAGGCAGCACCGGTGGCTGAAGTTCTCCGCCTCCGTGGACCTTAACTTCACTTCTCAGATCATTTTCCTTTCCTGGGTGATGAAGAGCAAGCTGAGGCATGCTTTGGGATTTGCCTCTGAAGCCAGAGAGAATGCCGACACCCAAGCCCTTTTGACCTGTGCAGAGAAGGAGGAAGAAAACCAGGAGGCAAGGACCGAGGCAAGGTCTCACAGCTGGACGGGGCCCCCCGGTGTTTGTGCACAGCATGGGCAGAGGCAGCGAGCCTCACCGGGGCCGGGCCTGGGAATCCTGGGGGTCCCCACGAGCTTGGCCAGTTGGTCACTTTAAAAAACTACTGTTACGCGCAATGCTGAGTGCCCTGAATAAGTAGGATCCTCTGTTTTCCCAAGTACAAAATATTTTTTTTAAGTTTGCTATTATGCTATTTGGTAATTTACATGTATATATTTAAGTTCACATACTATATAAATTAATACGTTAGTTTAGAAGTAATGTGCTTTCTGCCCTCATTTCGTAAAAACTTAAGTTCCCACTTTTGCATGCATGTGACAGCCACAGCATCGCCACCGCTAACACAGCTTTTTTTTTTAAGTTGGTATCACTAAAAAGCTGATTTTTAAAAGTGCTGCTTACAAATGACATCCACCCTTTACAATTATGTCATACCAGTAAATGTGTCTGTCTCTGTGTTTTGCTGATTTAATCAGGTGACCCCTCTAAGTAAGCAGAACTACGCTAACTGAGGCAATTTTTCTTTGTCAAAAGTCCTTGCTTGCAAATAGTTGACAAAATGCCTCATAATAATAAGAGAGCTTGTAAAGAGTTGAACATAAAGCAGCTCCCCCTTTTCTAAGATCATTTTTTGAGGAAAAAAAGTCTCACCTACTACCTGGACTCCTCACTACCTTCATTTCTTTCAGAGTAGAAATGAGGCTCCGTGTGAGTGAACCGGGTCCCCTCCTCCGAATTTTCTAGGTTTAACAGTGTAATCTGACTGAGTTAATGAAGTAGAAGATAGTGTGGGTATGACCAAGGTAAAAGGGGAGATACAGGTGCTTAGACCAAAGATCCAAGTTCCCAAGAAGGCTCTAGTGGGAAGTTATTTTCATTCCATTCTAGAAACTGTTACAAAATTATATCCCAATGGGGAGCTAAGGTATTTAAAGAGAGCCCTGTGTGTGTTTAGTATTTTGAAGAGAGGAAGTGGAGCCTTTGTAATCTCTTCAGCAGTCTTTCCATCAGTGGTTCTCAAAGTGTGGTCCCCGGACCAGCACTGCCTGCAAACTTGTTAGAAATGCACATCTTAGGGCTCCACCCAGCTCTACCAAATCCAAAACTCGGGGTGTTTTTATAAGTCCTCTGGGTGCTTCTGGTACCCAGTAAAGTTCAAGAACCACACTGCTTTACAAAAGCATTTATTTAGCACCCACTTCAGTGATTCCCAAACTTTGCCATACTTTAGAATTATCTGGGGGGCTTTTCAACTCTGCAAGTCACATCCATACCAATTAAACCAGAATGTCTGGTGTGAGGCGGGGTGGGGGGTGAGAGCTAAACTTCAGTTGTTTGGTTTTTTAAGAAGCCCAGGTGATTCCACGGTGCAGCAAAGTTTGGGACCCACCCACCTACTGTGACCTCAAAGAGACAGATAAGATACATCTTATAGGACGCAGAAAGTGAGATGTGCCATAAAAGAACAGAAAAAAATACTGTAGGGGTTCTTTTGAAGAAACTGGGATCCTGTTTTGAGAAAAGGTCTCCTGACTTTAAGAATCCCCCTTTCTGTCTCCCCATCCCCGCTTGAAAGAATTCAGACTGGGTGCCTCTCACCACGCTTCCTTACTGCAAGCCCCTCAAGAGGATGGCAGCCGTCAGCCGCTACCTGGAGCTGACCATCGAGCCTGTGCAGGAGGTAAGTGGCTGTGGGCCACAGCCGGGTGTCCAGAGGGTGGGAGGTAGTCCTGGAAGGCTTCCTGGAGGAAGTGACACTTTAGCTGCAGGAGGGGCGGAATGAGGCAGGAAAGCCTGTAAAAAGAGGAAGGGACTCTCAGAGGCCTTGGTGGGGGGCGGGCGGTGGCGGTCAGATGAAGGGGAGCTCAGAGATAAAAGGGTGGAGGTGGGGTAAGTGTGAGATCGCAGAGGGTGACGGGAGTTCAGGAGGCTTCAGGACTAGAGACTCAGGGTCAGACGTGCATTTTAGAGCCGTCACTCAGGCAGTGTTGGGGGGCAGACTAGGGAGTGGAGACTAGAAGCAAGGGGGTCAGTGAGGGACAGTTGTAAGTCCAGGAAAGACATGGTGTGGCCTGAACCAAGGCTGCAGCCGATGGAGAAGCAGAGCTGCAGGGGAGTCGGCAGGTAGAGCAGTGGGGGCAGTGAGGATGTGGTGGTGAAGAGGACCACATGCTCCAGATGACTCCCAGGGTTCTGCACGGAGGGCCTTCAGGAGGAAGAGGGTTGGAGGGAAAGAGGCGACAAGAAGCCCACTCCATGTCCCACACCCCACTAAATCGTTCCTGTCGAGGCTACAGCGACCTCCCAGTTGCTAAATCCCGGGGTCATTTCTGTCCAGTTGAGGTTCAACTCGTTTGGCCACCTGCTTCTTCTGATTTCTGGGCCCCTCCCTGTCCTGGTTTTTCTGCCACCCTCACCTCTGCGGGCTCCTCCTGGTGAGCCGACTTCAAGGTTGCAGTACCCCAGCTCCGCCTCAGGAGGGCTCCCTTCTCTGGGTACACTCTTCCAGTCCCACAGCCCTACCTGCCAGCTCCGGCTGATTTCCCCGGCCTGTGTCTCCATCCTTTTCCTCTCCTTCAGTTCCAGTCTTGACTGCCCCACTACCTCTTCATCCTCCCTCTTCTTCGTCACCATGTGGCATCTCACACGTGCCGTGTCCAATACAGAATTCTGGATTTCCATGTCCAGACCGGCTCCTCTCCCCATCTTCCTCATGTCAGTAAGCAACACCACTGTCCGTGCAGTGGGTCAAACTCAGATTCCTCTTTCCCTCACTATACGCCCATGCCCATATCATCCATCTGTGAGTCTTGCAAATACTTCTTTTAAAGTAGGTCCAACCTAGAGGTTATCATACTGAGGGAAGTAAGTGAGACAGAGAAAGACAAATATCATATCACTTATATGTGGAATCTAAAAAATATTACCCCCCCAAATTACAAATGAACTTATTTACAAAACAGAAACAGACTCACAGACGTAGAAGACAAACTTAACGGTTACCAAAGTGGAGGGGGAGGGATAAATTGGGAGTATGGGATTAACAGACGCACACAACCATATATAAAATAGGTAAACGACAAGATTTTACTGTATAGCACAGGGAACTGTATTCAATATCTTGTAATAAGCTGTAATAGAAAAGAATTGGAAAAAAAGAATCTAGGTATATTCATATAAATCGGTAGAAATGAATCACTTTTCTGTACACCTGAAACTAACACAGTACTGTAAATCAACTATACTTCAATAAAGAAAAAAAAAAACAAGTAGATCCAGGAGCCTCCTAACTGGTTTTCCTCTCACTGCTATTCTTGTCCCACCCCCTCCATTTACAACCAGTAACCAGAAGGGTCTCTTACAAATGTAAATGACATCTTGTTCGTCTTTGGTTTAAAACACTCCTCTGGCTTCCCATTTCACGCAGAATAAAATCTAATCTCCTGACACAGCCCCGCGCTTTCCCCCTCCCTCACTGCCTCCTATTCTCCCCTCTTCAATTCTCTCTGCACAGAATTTCTCTCCGTTCCTCTGCCTACATGCTCTTCCTCCTGATTTTTTGCATGGATGCTTCTTTCTTGTCTTTCCAATTTCAGTAAAAATGTCACCTCCTTCCCCCACCACTCATTCTGTGGAAAAGTTGCTTCCACCCCTCTGCTGTTTATTTTATTACCTTTTAAAATGCTCTGCAAAGCACTTATCGTGATCTTTTACTTCTGTTTGTTTTCTGTTTCCTGCTGGGATATAAACTTTGTCTCCTTCTGTCTTGTTTGCCAAAACCCTGGTGCGTCAGGTCACGGGCTCTCCGTACAGGTGTGTTTGGAACCCAGAGTGCAGAGCGCTGGGCTGACCCTGGGACGTGCTGACGCTCAGACTTTGGGCCTGAGAGAGGAGTTTTACACTTTGCTGTTGTTCCTTGGAAAGTGGGTGTAAATAACCTGTATGTGACGTTAAGTGAAGTTCTGGGAGGTTTGGAGCACGCTTTCACGATTAAGAGTCCACTTCGGCCATTAAGCTCTTTTTCTGTCCAGAGGGTGGGTGGGTGGGTGGGTGGGTGATGGGAAGCCCTGGGGAAAGCACAGGGAGCCCTGGCAGCATCTGGCCAACGCTTTGCACTAGAAATTTTTAAATCGTGGAACTTGTGAAAAATAATAGTGCAAAAGCTGCATTCACTTGAACCCTTCCAGTACCTGAATCTTGAGTGGATGCCCGCTGGAGAGCAGACTCCTTGAGAGAAGACTGTGTTCCTCTTCCGTTCTCTTCCACTGAGGCCGGCCAGCACATTTTTGAGGAAATACTTGCATTCGGCCTCTTCCTTCTGTGTCCACCAGAGGGCAAGAGTTGCCTCCAAGACAGCTCCCAGCAGGGAGCCAGGAGCCCCGCCCTCTAGCCTGGGCAGAAGCCGCCTCCCTGGGCTCTAGGGTCATCATTCGCATGGTGGTCTGTTTACTGAGGGCTGACTACTTGCCAGGCTCTGAGTAAATAATAACAGCCAACACTTCCATGGTGCTTATTGTACTTACTGGTCACAGTGCTTGGAGTACTGGTCTAAGTGCTTTACATAGATCAACTCATTTAATCCCACAGCGAACCCTTGAGGTATTATGCTCATTTTACAGAGAAGGAAAATGGGGCCCAGAGAGGTTAAGCAACTTGCTCAAGGTCACACAGTTTGTTGGTGGTAGAACCAGGATTCAGAACTGTCTCTGCCGAGTCTGTGCCTTTGACCAAAATGCTATGCTGCTTCTTACTTGGCATGATGGCTGACACCAAGTAAACGCTTGATAAATGTTTTTTTACAATTATTAGCAACGCAGATTCTTATAACAACCTGAGGTAGATACTATTATTATTTCTATTGTCATTTATTAATAGTTAATCATTTTATTTTTTTTTTATTTTTTTTTTGCGGTACGCGGGCCTCTCACTGTTGTGGCCTCTCCCGTTGCGGAGCACAGGCTCTGGACGCGCAGGCTCAGCGGCCATGGCTCACGGGCCCAGCCGCTTCGCGGCATGTGGGATCTTCCCGGACCGGGGCATGAACCCGTGTCCCCTGCATCGGCAGGCGGACTCTCAACCACTGTGCCACCAGGGAAGCCCTTCTTCTTCTTCTTTTTTTAAAAAAATATTTATTTATTAATTTATTTATTTTTGGCTGCATTGGGTCTTCGTTGCTGCCCACGGGCTTTCTCTAGTTGCGGTGCACGGGATTCTCATTGCGGTGGCTTCTCTGTTGCGGAGCACGGGCTCTAGGCATGCAGGCTTCAGTAGTTGTGGCACTCAGGCTCAGTAGCTGTGGCTCGCAGGCTTTAGAGTGCAGGCTCAGTAGTTGTGGCACATGGGCTTAGTTGCTCCGCGGCATGTGGGATCTTCCCAGACCAGGGCTTGAACCCATGTCCCTTGCATTGGCAGGCGGATTCTTAACCACTGCTCCACCAGGGAAGCCCCCCTTATTATTCTTTTAAAATGAGGCACAGGGAGGATTAACTCACTTGCCCAAGATCCCATAGTTAGAAAATCACAGGAATAGGTTTCAGACTAATCCTGTCTGACTCTGGCACCTGAGCTTTTATACAGAGGACATGCTTTTTATGCCGCCGTTTCATGCCACCATTTCATGCCTGTTGCATTAGCAAATTCTTTTATTTTTTTCATGAGACTGTCCTGATGGGCATGTTGTGGTGATATTGGTACACTGTTGCCATGTGCCTTGATACACGTCCTGTTTGAACTACCATCAGGAAGTGGGCAAAAGAGCCAGAGTGGTGCTCACTCTTGCCATCATCACCTCCTGAGCACTGGTCAAGGAGAGATTTTCCAAGAGATGCAGCTGGGGTCAGGCTGAGCCTAGGAGGCCGAGGGTGTGGGGTCCTAGGAGTCAACAGCTTGCAGCATTTGAAAACTCCATTTTATCTGTTGACTCAGGTGTGGTCAGACCTGAGGAATTTATAGATTCTTTCCTTTGTTGTGGCCTGGGAGGCCTCTGCTGCCCCGCCTGCCCCCCCTCCCACCCGGAAAGCTGTCTTTGTCTCCTTTGTGGACTTTCCTCCCTTCCAGACGACTCTCACAGGGAACTGTGCCCTTGACCCATCCAGGGCTGAAGCCCTGCGTGATTTGGGGACCAGCATGAGCAGCTGTCCTTCTCGTGTGTCCAGGACATTTACTAAACCTGAGCCGCGTGACACCAGTTCAAAGGAAGCAAGGCAGGGGTTACGAACCCCTTCTATAGATTAGGAAACTGAGACTCAGGAGGATAAGTTTTTTGCCGAGGTCATATGGTTAGTTGGTGGAAGATACGGTCCAGAAGGTGGGTTATTCCCCCTGTGCTGTGTCACTGGGATGACTGCCCGGCTCTGAGCCCAGCCCAGAGCCTTGAGGATCTCTGGGGAAACCCTTGTGAGGCCTGTGGGAGGAAGCTCTCTTCTGAGATAGTTGGACAGACAGATAGTCTCACAAGTTTCTTCTTCCCTTAACCCTTCCCAGCTCACTCTCGTAGGCTGCTGGCGGGTGCGTTGGTTAAGCCTCTATGGAGCACACGTTTGGCAAGAGCTATCCAAATTACAAGCGCTCATACCCTCTGATCCAGCAATTCCACTTCTAAGAATTTATCCTTTATATCCTGAAATTTTTAATGTACGGTATAATTGACTGCAGCCAGGGTTGATTGTAAAAGCAAGAGACTGGGAATATCCTATCCATTAGCAGGGGACTGGTTTAAATAGCTTGTGAACATCTGTACAATGCTACCAAAAAAAAACTGCTATGAAACTACTTCTAAGGCATGTTGTTAAGTGGAATAAAGCAAGATGCATAAGAGAGTATAGAGCGTACTACTGTTAGTGGAAATGGGGGAAATATGTACATGCATTTGCTCGCGTGTGCACGGACTATCGGGAAGGACACACAAAGGAGGGCCGGTGCCTCTGAGGAGGAGCTGAGTGGCCGCAGGAGGAGGGTGGAGGCGGCTGCGTCCTTTCGTGCCTTTTGAATGCTGAAGCACGTGGATGCTCTGACAGTGCAAAAAACAAAGATGCCAACCAAGTCTCCTGCCTGCCCTTCCCCGCACACCTTGCAGGTGAGCTGCAGTGCCACCAGGCTGCCTGGAGACGGACAGACAAGCACGGGCGCCACGTCCCTGCAGGAGCCCCCCTCGTACCCTCCGGTTCAGGTCATCCGGGCATGCGTGTCCTCCAGTAGCTCCTCCCAGGTCTCCTCCGTCAACTCTGACCTCGAGGTAGGTGCTGTGTCCGCCGGCAGGTGCACGGGTCCTCCTTCACGCGTGCTTGCTGGTGCCTCTGAGGTGCCTGCACTGCTCTGTTCTCCTCGGCCCACGCCCGCCTCACGCCCACTCAGTAGTGAATAAGCATCTACCCGAGGACTTTCCCACGCTGTCCACGCTGAGGAGGGCTTTCCACAGTCAAATGAGTCGTGGAAACACTGCACGCTGAATCATGGGGCACATTCAAGTCTTGCAGAAATAAGTGCTGACTAACAAACTTTTTTTTTTTGCGGTACGCGGGCCTCTCACTGTTGTGGCCTCTCCCGTTGCGGAGCACAGGCTCCGGACGCGCAGGCTCAGCGGCCATGGCTCACGGGCCCAGCCGCTCCGCGGCATGTGGGATCTTCCCGGACCGGGGCACGAACCCGCGTCCCCTGCATCGGCAGGCGGACCCTCCACCACTGCGCCACCAGGGAAGCCCCTAACAAACTTTTTAAAGAGTCTTGGTGTTTCCCAAACCCATTTGACCATGGAAGGCTTTCTTCCCCCGCAAGGAGCACCAGGCTGTTCCCTGTGGTGCTGTCAGGGTCATACACAGGGGCCCTCAATGGGCATTGTGCCTGGCACTTTCATAAGCTTTGCCTCATTTTGAATTTTTGGATCTTTGAACAAAACACATCACATTTTGGATACCGGAAATGGGTCTAACTCTCAGGTCTACGGTCCTGTCACTCTCAGCCCCACAGCTGTGGCTCCCAGCCCTTGTCAGGAGGAAGTTTCCCTTTGTCTGTGGCAAGTGAGAACAAGGACAGCATAGTGGACAGGTGGTACCAGCAGGGGGAGGGACCGTCCTTCATTCTGGGTTTGTTGGGGTCTCCCACTCTTTTGATATTTAAATGCCCTTTTATGAATTGATGATAACAGGAAGTGCTAAGTTGGTGTTGAGGGTTTGGTGTTGGTCTTAATGGCCTTATTTGGCAAAGTAATCAATCATCTGTCCTGAGTCAGTCCCCCAGATTCGTTCAACTCGTAGTGGACCCTGAAATCCGAAAGACTTAGAGCCCCTGATCTGCGGGGTAGAGTCCAGATCCCTTAATGTGGGGTTCAGGCCTTGCACACCTGCCCCAGCCTCGTGCCCCTCCCCTGCCCTCACCTACATGTCCTCCTTGGCCGTGGACTCTTCCCTCATCCCCAGGGCTCTGGGCCTTTCTTCCTGGGATTTCCTCTGGCCCAACTGCCGTGTGTCAGAATCCTACCCAGATGCCACCTGCTGTGTGAACTCCCCTCCCCTCCACGTACACACCAGAGATTAAAGCCTCCTTCCCTTGGGTGCTCAGAGCATACACCTCTCTTCCATCCCTGGTGTTGTTTGCCGTGTAGCCTGAGGGCTGCAGGGACCTGTCTCCCCGGCCAGGCTGTGCGCAGGCTTTTAGGTCTAGGGGCCTGGGCTGCCCTCATCTTTATCTCTTGATCCTGGAACACACACAGCTGGTCATTGAGAGGTGGGTTTTGAGGGAGAAATTCTGCTCCAGACCAAGGACCATTTGGGCTCCGTTTATCCCCGAGTCCTTCATTTGGTGCTGTTTATTTCTTGGATCTGGTCTCAGAATGTGTCGGACAACCCAAGGCGCATGTCTTGGCAGCCCGGAACCAGCAGTCCGGGCAGAGTCTAAGGCTAAGGGGAGAGAGGGAGAGTGTGTTCAGTGAGGGGAAGGGACAGTTGAGTTGGTGAGATGGGGGGAGGGGCCTTGGGGAGGGCGGGAAGCAAGCTCGCTCTGTGGGAACCCGCAACTGAGCTTAGGATTGGACAGTGACCTTGAACAATTCAGAAATTTGTCTCTGTGGCTGTTTTGGGCAGTTTCTGTGTTTTGCAGTCCTTTTTCTCCCTCTCCTCTATTCGCTCTTTCCTTTTAAATTCCAAGGGCACAGGGTCGCGCTCATACATGAGGCAAATGGAGATGAATGCTTTTGCCCTTGTTAAATAAGGGGTATATTTTTAGAAGCCCAGGTGCCCCCATCTACCCCACCCACCCCCTCCAGAACCCCCAGCACAGCCTCCTACTTCATTCCCCAAAACACCCACACGCTACACATGACAAAGTGCTGAGTCCCGATTGGAAGTTACTTAGAATCTCACTAAACACAGACACTGAGGAAATGTGAGCAGGGGACAGTGTAGCTTGTCAGGCTTGTGGCCCATCCGATCTTCTGGTAATCTATATATTCTCTATATAATCTATATATTCTCTCTTAAAAGTAATACATGTTTATTGTAGAAATTTTGGAAGATGTAAAGAAGAAAATTAAAGTTAAGCCACAAACCCATCAACCACCAGCTGCCTCAGGGTGGTGGGATTGATTGGGTGGGCTCCCCAGTTTTTCAGAGCAATATTCCTTAAAAGTTCTGGCTCCCTGATGGCTGAAGGGGAGGAAGGGGGTGTCTTTTAGCCGATGAATGTGACACTGCTTTTCATCCACCTGTTTGGGTCACTCATTCAGCAAACATGTTCTTGGGGGGGGATTTGAAAGAAAAATGCATGAGGGCAGGGGGGCTGGCCTGACCCACCACACGTGGTGGGAGGTACTTGGTAGATTGGTCACAGTCTGGTCATGACCTTGCTCCTCCAGACCACACCCCCAAGGGACTGAAGCCGGGCCCCAGGTCGTCACCTCTTCTGGTTTGCGACTTCTCTTACCCCCAAGATGGATTGCACAGTTCAGATATTTCCTAACACTGGGTTGAGACACCCAGGGCATCTGTCTGTACTCTCTGGCTACAGTCGTCTGTGTCTTTTGCCAGCCAGCTGGGCTTCTGCTTGACCCGCGGGGTCCATAAGTGAACGCTTGCGCCTCCCACGGTGGAGGCCTGGGGGCACTCTTTGTCGCTAAGGTGTTGTGTTCGTCACCTCTGTGGTCCTTTACGACTTTGTGACTTCACTCTCAGAGGGTGCTTTTGTGTCCATGTCCTTGGGGCACATACCCACAGGTTTGAAGACCTACGTCCTGCCGTGCTGGGGGAGGTGGAGAGAAGAGAGGTCCCTCAACACGACGTACACTGTATCCACAGCCCTCAGCTCACTACGCGTTTTGAAAGTCATTGCTCACAGTGACTGCGTGTGTGTCATGAGGCAGGCGTGGTATGTTCTATACTTTCCAAGCACTGTTTGGTATAGTCCTCCTAACAGCCCTGAGGCAGGTATCTTTAAATATTCTTGTTTCCCAGAAGAGGAGACTGGGATTCATTGAGTTTAAGTAACCTGCCCAAGAAAACGTCATCATCATCATCGCCATCGTTATAATTGGCAGACCTGGGGATTTGAACCCAGCTCTGTCTGGCTCTGAAACCCTGTTGTTACCCACTACACCCCACTGCCTCGGCAGGAACTACCCAGGGCCGAGTTTCTTATCTATCATTCCCATTTTACAGATGAGAAAACTCTCTCCACAGGACTCTCTCCACTTACCTATGCGCTACCTGTGTTCTCAGGCAGGGTCCTGTCTAATAGGCAGGATAAAACATTGGGATTTACAAGGAATTCCAGTGATGTAGAACACCCATGAAAAGAGGTGAAGCAGAGACAGATAAGGCATGGGAGCTTGCGTGGAGGGAGAACTGGGTCATTTTCACCTTTTCTCAAGTGTCCACTGGATGGGCTGGTCAGGGCACCAGACTAATGGCAGTGGAGCCTGAATGTGACTCATAACCCTGTAGACAGGCCATTTGTGTGGGCTGTGCGGATTTCTGGACGTCTCCACGAGACAGGGCACACTCCACGGAGACTGTGCACCTACTCACTCAGCCACTCGACACCAGGCAGCCTGTCTCCTGACACAGCCGTCGGAGGGCGTTCTGAACACATGTGGAGGAAGGGTCACTGGCTCATGGTCTGTGGGTGAGGGACCAGGGCCCAGAGGGAGCAGGGCTTTCCGGAGCGGCCCGCTCACTTGCCAGGGCAGCCAGCACCCGTTTTATGAGTGCAGGGTCGACATTCCCTCAGTGTTGAGACTGTTCCTGTGCCTTTTAAAGGTTTTTTTCCTCCTAGCCTCTGGGATGCAAGAAAAGATTGAGTCCAGCTTTGTGTTTAACCACACACCAGATTGCTGTCTGAAGAGGCTCGCGTCCCAGGCCCCCGTGTCCTGCTAATTCTGTACCTAAGGCTCTTGACAGCCAGGACTGCTTGTTCCCTCTCCAGACCCTGCTTCCAGCACCAGCAGACCAGGACACAGTCCCTTGGATGTTTGTCATTCTTAAAGCCAAATCATTCTTTCAAGGAAAAAACAATTAATTAGTTAATAAAAAGAATACACACCCACACACTGACTCTAAAAGTGCTAATTTTAGAAGTAAATACATATAAGTATGAAGAAAGAGGCCAGAAATTTCTAATGGGTCCCAAAGACCAGAAATTAAGTTCAGGGCATAGTATCTGCCCTGCCCAGATCTGTGTGCCCCTGTGTGCTCTGCAGCAGTGAGAGATGGTGTGTCCGGAAATGTGTGGACAGTCAGCTAGTTCCCCTGGGGTAAGGAAAGACTGTACTGGGCCCCCCCCCAGGGCAACGGGGCTGAGCAGGAGAGAGAGGGCTGACCAGGGGTCGGGTGGACACTGGCTTGTCCAGGCTCTCGCTGACCTGCCAGGCGGCCTTGGTTCTGCCCTGGACTTCTTGGGTTTTAGTTTCTCCCTCTGTAAGTGGGAATCAGGAGACCTGCCCTGCTTACATTACGGAGTGATTCTGAGGATCAAATGGGGGTGCTGCTGGGGCCCTGCAAGCCTGCCAATGCTGCTAGATGCAGTGCAGTGGACAACGGGCTGCAAGTGGTCTCGGACACCTACGCTGGCCCTGAGAGCCTTTGAACCAGGTGACGCCGTTCATTTCTCTGGACTTGCTCTGTCTGTGGAGATAATGAACTCAGGGAGCTGGTGAGGCTCTGACAGAGCACTATTCCCACAGATGATGAGCTTTGAACTAGGCCATCTTTCAGGTCCCATTTAGCAAGTGACCTTAAGTGAGCAAGTGTACTGGGGGAGTTAGGCGGAGGTTAATTACACTGAGTCAGTTCTTAGAAGTGGAAAGGCTTCCATCAGGAAAACAGCGGGGTCAACCACCAGCAAAATGGGCTGCTGTGTCTGCCTGGGTGCCACTCAGAAAACCTCTTCTGGCCTCCGCAGTCTCTAGAAGCATTTCCATCACGCTGCCTGAAATCCAGGGAAGAGCTCCTGACTGAGCTCCTGCCTCCGTCCCCCCTCCTTTCAGTGCTGTCCTACCCAAGATCTTCCCAACACTCCATCAGCCCCCTGGCCTTCCTGCTCTAAGGCCCTCTGTGGCTCCTTACTGCTTACAGCTTATGTCCAGACCCCTTAGCCTGACCTCTAGGACATTTCGTTGTCTGGTTCAGGGCTAACTCTCCAGGTTTTCCTCTGCACATCCAGCCAGCTTTCCCTTCTCTGGGTTCCTTTGCTCATCTGTCTTCTGCCCTTCAAGGCCCTGGCTAAATCCTGCTTCCTCCGGGAAGCCTTCCCTGTGTTCCTGAGTAGGGTTGCTAGATTTAACAGGCAAAAAATACAAGAGGCCAGTGAATTTGAATTTCAGATAAACACACCTATACTAAAACATTATTTGTTATCTGAAATTCACATTTCACGGTGTATCCTGTGTTTTATCTGCAGCAGCCCTGCTCCTGAATCCAACTTGATCATGGCCATTTCCCGCCCTTCCCTGGGCCAGCATATGAATAGCAAAACTTCTTCCAAAAAAATCAGGAACATACAATGTTTTATGTCAATTGTATCTCCTGTTTGAATGGGAAAAAATAATTTTAAAAAAATCAGGAACAGGAGCCAGAGTTGCCAAGGCCTTTCCCACTGGTGGTCTTGGAGTTTGGCCTAAGTACAGTATTTGCATCTCCTTGTGAGTGGAGTTCAGAGGTGCTCGCTCCCAACCCTTGCTGCCCACCGTTGTAATACATAGGCCTTCATCTCGGCTTCCCCTTCATCCCAACCTTGGGATGTCCCTGCAGTGAAACTGTCATCTTTAGAAGGGAAACCGGCCCCGTGTGGGTCAGAACTTCTCTCTCACTGATCCAGTTCACCATGGGCTTTGCATACAGCACTCCACGGCCTGTGATCCATTTTTCCTCACATCCCATTTTCCTCACGACAGCCCAGGAAGGAAGAGCTGAGTGGGGAGTTTGGGCTGGTAGAGAGGAGGAGAGAAAGTATGGGAGGTGAAACAGTGCTTGATCCAGAGTAAGTGCTATAGAACTGCTTAATTAACTAACTAAAGAAATTGAAAGGATGAGATTTTTGAAGCGTATGGTGTTAAGGTTTAAAAGCCTGTAAGGTACTAGGAAAATCAAAAAGGAAATCTGCTTGATGAAATCTAAGACGGAACTGTAGCTGGCGTGTATCTGGCCAGTCTCAAAACTTTATGATCAGAAAAAACAAAAAACCTTTATAATGGGTCCTGAGTCCAACACCATTTCACCTCCCCCATCTTGGGGAAGTCACTTCTCCCCAGATGTAAGAGGAGGGAGTTGAACAAATGGTCTCTGAGGGCCCATCCAGCTCCCAGTCCTAGAAAGTGACCCTGTTTCCTCAGTGGCTGAGACACACCTCAGAGTCTTCAGGAACAAAGGAGAGCTTACCACATGCCCTGTGGACAGCGTCTATAGGTTGCTTCTTGGTTTCAGAAGCATGATAAAGTGTTCTTTTAGAAATGAGGTGAATTGAAACCCTACATGCTGTGGTTCACGGAGATGATGGAATTGTGGTCCTAAAGACAATTCAAGGATATGTGGAAATGCTCACTGTATTTTAAGAGAGAAAAGCCATTTGCATAATATGGGGTGTGTGTGTGTGTGTGTGTGTGTGTGTGTGTGTGTGTGTGTGTGTGTATTTCAGAGGGCTATTCAATAACTGTTCATAGAGGCCCTCTTTTAGGGATAGAATTCTGGGCAATCTTTTTTTTTTTTTTTTTTTTTGCGATACGCGGGCCTCTCACCGTTGTGGCCTCTCCTGTTGCGGAGCACAGGCTCCGGACGCGCAGGCTCAGCGGCCATGGCTCACGGGCCCAGCCGCTCCGCGACATGTGGGATCTTCCCGGACCGGGGCACGAACCCGTGTCCCCTGCATCGGCAGGCGGACTCTCGACCACTGCACCACCAGGGAAGCCCTGGGCAATCTTTATTTTGGGTTTTGAAAAAATTTCTATACAAAAATGAACAGATTTTGCTCTTGAAACAGGGAAAAGACTACACAAATGTTTATTTATTTTTACTTCTTTGTGGGGGGTGGAGAGAGACCTCAGTTACAAAGATTTGAGTTAATCGTGTTCCCTGGGCACGTTATCATTAGTTTAGAAAGTAACTTAAAAAACAAATCCCGGCTACTACTTCCACTAGAGGGCACTCTTCTGAAATTTTCGATTGTTTGTGATGCTGAAGATTTTGAAAAGGAGGTTTTAAGGTTTCATTTCAAATTCAGTTGGAGGACTCTTAAACTTTTTTATTTGTTTGCTTGTCTTTAAATACACTTTTTCTTTTGGAATAAGTTTAGATTTACAGAAAAGTTGCAAAGGTAGGACAGAGAGTTCCTGTATACCTTCACCCAATTCCCTCTGATGTTAACATCCTGCACCACCAGGCTGCATTTGTCAACACAGAGAAATTAACGTTAGTACATTACCATTAACTAAAGTACAGACTTTATTTGGGTTTCACCAGTTTTTCTATTCATGTTCTTATTCTTAGCATATTTTCTTTCATCTCTCTTTTTATTTCTATTACATTTGCAGAAGTTATGTAACTTTTTCCACCTGTGTTGTCATCAACATTTCCATCTTTTGCAGTGTGTGTGGAAAATCATTTTTCGTAATTTTGTGTGTTCTCCATTTAATCTTTTTTTTAGTTTCTGTTTTCCCCAGCAGGATGTCATTAAAAGATGAATGCTGTGGAATTATCACGGTTTTGTTAGGTATTAATGGCATTGTGCTTAGGAGTTTTTAAGTCCTTATCTATGAGATACGTACTGAAGTATTTACAGATGAAATTATTTACTTTAAAATACTTCAGCAAATAAAAAATTGGGGGAGCTAGAGCAAATGAAAGAGAATATGTCCACAGGTGTTCATTAGATTATTCTTTTGCTTTTGTGTATGACTGAAAATCTTATAATTAAAAAGTTGTTCAAAAGAAAAAGACATGGTACAGCTGAAGTCAGTGATGACTCAAGTTTTCTAGGTCCATTCTGTCCTCCCGTGGAACGGGGGAAGGAGTTCATAGGTACCAGGCTGGAAGCATGTGACCTGAAAGGGGTGGGTGGGAGAGGGAGGGAAGAGGGAGAAACTGGGGAGATGACTCTCAAGCTACATTTCTGCCACCCACATCCCCATATCCTGCCCTCCCTCCTGCAGCGGCCACCACATCCTACCCAGCAGGGGCCAGTGAATTCTTGTGGGGGGCACTGACCAAGGACCCAGCTTTGGTGCCCCTTCCCTGCCCTCCTCAGTTTCAAGTTTGGACCTCTGCCCTTCACCTCCAGTCTGCCAGGTGCCCTGCCACTGAGCTTGGGGCACAGCTCTGCCAGCACAGCCTGGGTCAGACCTCTCTGCCTGACTCCACCCCTACCTCCAGCTCTGACCCAGAATGGGACTTGTGCAGGCCCCAGAGCAGAGCCCCATCTCTGGGCTAGCAGTGACCAGTGGACAAATAGAGGTGTTCAATAAAGTGTTTATAATCTTAACAGATACACAGCTGCACCCATGCACACACGTACGGATTCACGTAACAGACTTGGCTGAGTGCATTCCGCCAGCCCTGCCAGTCCTGAAGACTCAAAGTTGAGTCAAACTGCAGCCCTCAAGGAGCTCAGAAAAACCAAACAGAAGCAAACAAACAGAAGTTGTTCAAAATGGAAATTTTAAAAGAATTGAACAGTAGGGGCTTTGTTTCAATGTGACAATAAAGCCAAATCCTGTGTACCGTGCAGATTGGCAGATCAGTGTAACAGACATTTGCAGATTCAGAGCTTATGAATACACACACACGCACGTGTCCTGGGCACTACAGGAGGCGCTGGGCGAATGAGAGCAGACGGCGACACTACCCTTCAAGAACCTGAGCCAGACATATTTGAGGCTTGGGGTGGAACCAACCGTGCAGTAAAGGCTGATTAAATATGAATCTCGGCTGGTAGCAAATACCCCATAGTTTCAAGATGAGGATTTTATTTGCATCTCTCTTTCTTAGTCTTATGGGTTTGTGTTGACTCATCTCAGCCATGTGGTTAATAAATGGAATCTTTATGATTATGCCTAATAATAACTTCTAACAGTAATTTAAAAATCTGCATAGATGATAATTTTTTCAAGGACCTGTAGCCCTTCATAATTCTCACAGTTATCCTACTGACCATTTAACTAAGTTGTAGCCACTAGTGGCTGCTGCCTTTTTGCTTGCTGAAGTCAGTTGTTCCTTTGCCTCCGGACCAGCGGAGGGCCTTTCTCCTGGCTCACGGAGCAGACAGGGGCTGGCGCTGATCTCTGCTCTGTGATGGTGGCAAAATCTAGTCAACACTTTTTTTTTAATCTCTCTTTTTATTCTGCAGCAGAACTATTGGGAAGCCCTAAACTCGGAGCAGGTATGGACAATCGTACTCTCTCTTTATTCTGCAAGAGACTTCCTGTGGCTTGATTTCAGTTCCTGCTTTTGTGAGCCCCCCTTGGATGGCTGGGCCCGTGCCAAATTCCTCTAGGAAAAAAAAAGAATTTGAAAATGAGTGGAGAGTCTGAAAGTCGAGGGTTTTTTCCAGGCTCTCCATTTCAGAGTTCTGTCTGCTTTGTCCAAACCATCTAGTAGGGGCTCAGAGAAGACGCATAACCCAAGGAAGAAACTTGCTTGGAACAAAAGTTTTTGAACAAGAGGAAGCCCAGCAGGTCACTAATGGTAGCGGTGCTGGGAGTGGCTACAGGAGTTGAGATCAACATTCCCCTGTGTTGTCATTGTGAGACCTTGGGCAGCTGGCTGCTGTCTCTGTGCCCTCCTCGCCTCCAAGCGACAAATAAGCACGTGATTCATGACAGCCACCTGTGCCTGTCACCTCCCAGGATTTTTTTTCTGATAAGAGAGTAGATTATCTTTTGCTCAAATTCTCTGAATGCCTGGATTCCAGTGATGTTTTTATTACTTAAAATGACATTTTAAAACACAATATTCCGGGAATCCAGAAGGAAGAGATTTAAATTGTTTTCGAAGGCTTAATCCACTTTAAAGAGTGCACCTGACCAGAGTGGTGGGCTGTTTCTGTTTGCCAGCAGCGGAATTGGTCAGGAGTAGCAAGGATAACTCTTAAGAAGGCATTTTAGGAGCTGGAGCTGTGGTTTTGACACATCAGGGCGGCTAAGAACCACCCTAAGAGCTTGTTCAAATGCCAAGCCTTAGGTCCCAACCCACAGATAGGGTCTAGGGTGGGTCCCCAGCATCAGCCTTTTCTTTTTTTTTTTTTTGCTGTACGAGGGCCTCTCACTGTTGTGGCCTCTCCTGTTGCGGAGCACAGGCTCCAGACGCACAGGCTCAGCGGCCATGGCTCATGGGCCCAGCCGCTCCGCGGCATGTGGGATCTTCCCGGACCAGGAGACGACCCCGAGTCCCCTGCATCGGCAGGCGGACTCTCAACCACTGCGCCACCAGGGAAGCCCAGCATCACTCTTTTTAATGAGCACCCTGGGCGCTCCTGGTGAGACTGGTCCAGAACTGAGATCTAGAACGTGGGTCTCCACTTGAAAACAGAATTCGTCAAAAAGCACACTGTCCATTCTCAGAGAATGGAACAGGCCCCCACTTCCACTACTAGGCAACTGGGTCTCAGAGGCTGAGGGGCCAGGGAGCTCTTTTACTTGGGATCTCTGATAACGTCTGGAAGGAGTTTGCTTAGAGGTGTCCGCCCAAGTCTGCTTCCACAGGTAGATGAGAGATTAGCATACGTGTGCCTGACACAGCCCCAGACACGTCCAAGGGGCTGAGCTGCACCAACGAAATCAGCTCAGTCTCTGGCCTGAAAGGTTACTGGGGATGAGGTGGTCTTTTTAACACGATGCTGTTTTTCATGACCAAGTAGTAGAACTCAGTTCAGTTATGAGCAGTAAATCAGTAATTGAATGGGACTCTTTCTGTGGGAAACAAAGCTACAGTTTGTGTTTTATAACTAGTGGGGTGTGGGCATTATCTTTCAGTGGCTCAGGAAGCCTTGAGGACCTTGTTCTGACCCTCTGAGGACTGGACTGTTTGATTCTGCTCAGGTTTGAGTAGCTGGTGGAACACTTTTCTTGGAGTGCATGTCCACGCCTGGCTCTATTTTCTTGCCCAAATAGATTGTCTGGCCCGGGCTGACACATCCTATGTGGCCTTTGCTTGTTGTTTCCTGGGTCTTTTGCTACTGTCAAATGCAACCTTATGACTCAGAATCACCAGTCATAGAAACTCAGAAATGAGAGATCGTATTATCTAGTTGCTGATTCAGCCTCCCGATTTACACATGGAGAAATCAAGATCCAGAGAAGAGAAAGCAAGTTAGTGGCAGAAAGAGGACCTGAGCCCAACCCCTACTTGCCTCTGTGGCTGGAATCACTAAAGATGATGCCCTTGCTCTTGGCCCACATGAAAAGCTCTCTCTTTTATCTGTCGTTTTAGAACAGTGGAGGCTTTTGCAAACAGTTTCATCAGTGCTTGTGTGCTCACCGATTTTTTTTTCTTTTAACCTTTTTTTTTAACCCCTGCACATTTCAATTTCCCATACTTGTCTGAGTCAGAGTGATGAAATATTCACTGGCAGTGGCCACCGCTCTGGATTAGGTTTTAAATGTTTGTTTTTGACAAGTCTGCTGACCTCAAGTTTAGAGGAAACACCATGTGGGGGGGGGCAAGGACAGTCCGGTGCCCTACTCCTAAGAAGCTCTGTCATCTACCTGAGAGCACAAGGTGGACACCCAGGGCAGGGCTGCCCGAGCTCAACTGCAAACCAGTGGTACAGGCAGTATAGAGAAGCTGGGAAGAGCTCAGTGGGTGTCAGGATAGGCTTCTTGGAAGAGGAGGAACTTACCTGGGCCATAAAGAATGGGTTGAGTTTGCCTGGTCTTTTCCAGGAATGAGTTAGGCAGGGAGGTGGGAATTCTCAGGATAAAGGGAGCATGACTGAGTCTCACTAGAGAAGGACTTGGTGAAGAGAGGGGAACAGAGAGTAGGAGGGGGAAGTAGGATTGGTCTGTTCAGAGTGGCTGTCCATTAATTCCTTGATTTAAAGTTATACTTGCCCTGTTAGCTTCTAGAAACACAGTCCTGGTTAACTTGTCCTTACCTGTTTGTTCTTGTCTGTGCCTGGGCCATGAGAACCAGGATTGGAGCTGTCATTGGGGAAATTGTAAGAGATGGGAAGGGCCTCTTCCACCAAGGTACCTCTTGTGTCTTTTCTCCACAGTGGGATCCTGAAGACGTAAACCTTGGAGGGAACAAAGACAACATGGAGCTATTCAGACCCCGGGTGCACAGGTGGTCTATGAAGCCAGTGGACTTGACCTCTGATAAGTAACACTTTCAGGAGCCAGCTCAGCAGCTCAGAGCCCAAGGTCAAGGTTTGGTCAGGAGCTGAGCAGGGATCAACCTGCAGAGACAGCCATGGCAGGAATTTAAGCTTCTGCCAAGGCCGCCCATGAAAGTGAGGAACCAGGAGCTGTCACGGAGCTTGGCTGGTCTGCACCATGGCTCAGAATGGAGCTAAGACCTTGGGCCCTGTGGACAGACCTGGACACACCCAGAGTTTGTTCTGAAAATTCAAAGTTCACAAACCAATCTTGCTTTGAAATATAATCTAGAATAGTTTGGTCTCTCTTTTCCCTTTCCCTTTGGATTCAACCCTACTCTGAATATCTGCTACAAATGAGCTCATGTAACAAACAGCTAATATGCTTGGATCTTAGTAAAGCCCCACTCCATAAGACCTGGCTAAGCCTAGAGAGGGGTGGGCCCGCATTTGGGGGGTTTGGGACACAGTCACAGGTTCTGATGGGACCTGGCTCCTGCCCTCCAGTCACCCACTTGAGTTTTCTGCTGGAAGTTGAGAGAGGACTGTTTGATCAACCAAGTGTTTGCAAGGTCACTGGTATTGCAAGGGTGAGCAAAGCAAAGTGCTCTAGGTACCAGGACTTGCTGCAGCCTGGCCCAGTGTGTGCTGGGCTAGGGTCTGCAGGTGCAGGGAACTGTCTGCTTCAGGAGGTAACTGAAAGCATGCAAAGGGTAAGAGGCACGATGGGAGGGGCTCGAAATCCCCTCTCAGGATTATTTTGGAGCTACGGCGGGAGGAACGCTGGAATGAATAAATCCTGATTGAGTGCACTGAAGCGTCTCACCATGGAGCGCAGAGATACGTCTGAATCCCAGCACAGCCACAGAAGTTGGCCACCAGGGAACCTGGGAGAAATGCCAGGAAACACAGCTCTGCTTCTGGCTGGCCCCTGGCAGCCTGTGTGACTCAGCTGC
Source organism: Phocoena sinus (assembly GCF_008692025.1). Lineage (NCBI taxonomy): Eukaryota > Metazoa > Chordata > Mammalia > Artiodactyla > Phocoenidae > Phocoena > Phocoena sinus. The sequence continues at coordinate 70,630,467 of NC_045766.1, read as the reverse complement.
AGCTGCCCAGTTGCTCGTGAGGGGTAGTGCAAGTCCCAGCAGCATGAAAGAGGGGTTGCCTCAGGGAAGCAGGTTGTTCCACAGGTCTCTGCACAGATTCCAATCCCCTGCATGATCTCTGGACTAGAAGTGAACCTAAAGCCACCCTATTTATCCAACTGCTTTGGACCCTGGTTGTCTTTTGTTTTGTTTTTTTTTAAAACATCTTTATTGGGGTATAATTGCTTTACAATGGTGTGTTAGTTTCTGCTTTATAACAAAGTGAATCAGTTATACATATACATATGTTCCCATATCTCTTCCCTCTTGCGTCTCCCTCCCTCCCACTCTCCCTATCCCACCCCTCCAGGCGGTCACAAAGCACCGAGCCGATATCCCTGTGCTATGCGGCTGCTTCCCACTAGTTATCTACCTTACGTTTGTTAGTGTATATGTGTCCATGACTCTCTCTCGCCCTGTCACAGCTCACCCTTCCCCTCCCCATATCCTCAAGTCCGTTCTCCAGTAGGTCTGTGTCTTTATTCCTGTCTTACCCCTAGGCTCTTTATGACCTTTTTTTTCTTCTTAAATTCCATATATATGTGTTAGCATACGGTATTTGTCTTTTTCTTTCTGACTTACTTCACTCTGTATGACAGACTCTAGGTCTATCCACCTCATTACAAATAGCTCAATTTCATTTCTTTTTAGGGCTGAGTAATATTCCATTGTATATATGTGCCACATCTTCTTTATCCATTCATCCGATGATGGGCACGTAGGTTGGACCCTGGTTGTCTTTTAATGGAGTTTGCTAAAGTCCATTTTGCTTTGTGATCTTAATCACTGAAGCTGTACTGTGAGGGAAGATGAAACTTTTAACTGGGGACAGGGGGAGGTTGGGAGAACATTCCAGCAGATGAAACCACACAGAGGATTGGAAGCAGGGAAGGGGGGAATCTAGCTAAGGAAAGAGGACTCTGATGTGGCCAGAATAGATGTAGGGGGTGGGTGAAGAGGCTGGAAAGGACCCTGGGAGTTGTTGCTTAATTCTGTGGCTGACTGGTAGCTATTGCAAGATACAGAGAGGAAGCTGACTGACATGCCTCAGGTGGGCCACAGCTGATTGGTGAGTTTTACATTCCTGCAGCCACAACTTTTCAAGAAGCAGAACTGTACAGTCATGGATACAGTACCAACTTGGGGAACGTGTTTAATTTGATTACTAACAGCAGGGCAGGAGGAGGGCTCATCTTTGGAAAGGCAGAAGGCCTGGGGACAGGATGACATCCCTGGAGTTTGTCTTTAGCACATCGCCCCTCCCAACGGGAGGCTGGCTCATGTCCCTGGGGCACCAGAAATTGGTTGGATCCTAATGGAAACGGCCATTCACTCAAGAATATCAAATGATCTTGCTGACTTTGCACAGCACAAACTACTTGAGCTCCAGACGTTAACCATCTCCCTAGATCCCATCGTCCCTGCCTCTTCCTTCACAAACCAGTTATCGTTGTCCAAGCTGGTGTCAAAATGGAATCCCAGAGTGAACCTTTACACTGACAAATTTGGCAGCGAAGTTTGGCCTCATTGTTCAATGAGAATCTGCCTGCTATGCAACGCTCTGGAGCCTTTGGGAAGAGGTGCCAACCCAAATGCCTTCCTCCTAGCAGGAGTGTTCCCACCCTGGGCCTCCGCTGCAGCTTCGTGCCCTGGCCGTTAGTCAGACCAGGAGGATAACGGGAGTTACTTGCCCTGAAGACCCACTGAGCAGTGCAAGGGGGTTACCTACACCAGGGAGAAGCTGGGGAACCAACTGTGTAATCATCCTCTCCTGCCCACTCATCTGGAGGTGAGAGATGGTATAATAGTTGTAGCTGTGCTGCCTATTATCTGCATGGCTTGGAGCTTGTTACCTGACCTTTGTGAACTCCTGGGGTAGACTGAGGATAATACCTATCTAGAAAGCTTGTTGTGAAGATTAAATAACGTATATGAAATGCATAACACTACGTGACTCAAAGTAGACATTGAAGAGGGATTAGTTTCCTTCCTCCCTATAATTCCTGGCCACATATGACCTGCAAGCCAGTTGGTAACCAAAGAATCAGACCCACAGATGGAAGGGACTTCAGAGGATTGAATTGCCTTGACAACAACCCCAATAAGTGATTAAAGTGATTACCCACCCCCTTCATAAGCTACTCAAAAAAAAAAAATTTCACCCATTTTAATCTCTCAAGGAAAGAAGTCTGTGTGATTTAGGGAGAGCTCTATCCCTAAGATTTTCTTAAAACCCTGTCTAGATCCTGAAGAACCAATCCCCTTATCTCCCCCAGTACTTCAGTACGATGAAGAGATTTATGAGCAGTCATCTGATGCCACACTCACATCTGATTGTTACAACTGGGTATGAGCTCCTCCAGAGCAAGGAGAGGCACTGGGCCAAGGAGCCTGGCTGGGCTCCAGTTCCTGTGTCTGATTCAGCGTGATCCTTGTTAAGTCATTTCCCTTTCTGATCACAGTTTCATCATCTGTAAAATGCAAGGACAGATTTCTTTCCTTTTTTTTTTGACCTTTTATGAATATGCCAGTGAATTTTTTTTTTTTTTTTTTGGCGGTACACAGGCCTCTTACTGCCGTGGCCTCTCCCGCTGTGGAGCACAGGCTCCGGATGCGCAGGCTCAGCGGCCATGGCTCACAGGCCCAGCCGCTCGCGGCGTGTGGGATCTTCCCGGACTGGGGCACGAACCCATGTCCCCTGCATCGGCAGGCAGACTCCCAACCACTGCGCCACCAGGGAAGCCCACCAGTGAATTTTTTTTTTCCTACAGAAGACTGACATCTTCATAAACTCTCAAGAAAGAGATAATATCAAGAGAAATTTCAGATATATTTAAAAAATAGGTTTCATTATATAATATACACTTCTCTCTGTTTGGATTTTACTATCCATTTAAGATAAAATTCCCCTTTTATGAAGAACCAAGGCTTTGTTGTAACAAGAAGAGATCACAGCATTTGATGTTTAAAATTTTTGCAGTTTCCTTCCAGTACTGAAAATTTTAAAATATGATATATGAATATTTTCCAGTGACAGAAAAAGAATTCTGTATCGATCATTAAGAAAAAGAAGAGGGCTTCCCTGGCGCAGTGGTTGAGAGTCCGCCTGCTGATGCAGGTAACACGGGTTCGTACTCCGGTCCGGGAAGATCCCACTTGCCGCGGAGCGGCTGGGCCCGTGAGCCATGGCCGCTGAGCCTGCGCGTCCGGAGCCTGTGCTCCACAACGGGAGAGGCAGGCCACAACAGTGAGAGGCCTAAGTACTGCAAAAAAAAAAAAAAAAAAAGAGCAGTGTCTTAGTGTTTCAAGGCTAATTTTGCAACGTTTCCAAGATCCTCTCCACTTCTTTTGCTGTCCCTTCTTGATCATCTCCCTCCACAGTTTCCAGCTATGAGGGCATTGCTCTACTCTCTTCCACTTTTCATTGTTTTTTTCTAACATTCAAGTCGATGTTTTGACAGAGGAGGCTCTACCTTGAATGAACCCAAGATTTGGTGTAATGGTGACTAACATCTCTTCAAGAAGTTTACACGTGCCTGTCTAGTATTATTCTAAAGGTCATCATCGCGTGAGAGAGACAGTCTTAGATCAGGGAATGGTGCTAAATCAAGTGACTTAGAGCACATCTGATTTGTTGTTCCCTTACCCAACTCTGAAAACCAAACAAGGTACCAGGCATCCAGCACCAATGCCTCTGGACTGGACACTTCATTGACAGTGTCTCAGTTAATCTGTCGCCTAGAGAACTCAGCATACCCTCCCAATTCCATTGGAAATTTTCCACGGGCAGTCGATATTGGCGGCAGAGGGCCAGGCTCTTCTCTTCCTGGTCCTCGGGGTCTTGCAGCTGTGATTGCAAGAGGGCTTAGTCCCTGTCGTAGGTCAGGAGCGCTCGCTCCCTCTTCACTGTCCACTGGGCTCCTCCACGACCGTCCTGGCGGGGCAGTAAGTGGTCTCCTCAAACTGCGACGGCGAAGGAGGCCACTGTTGGCACCGTCAGAAGTGAATCCCGACCTCCCACTGGCTACTTCTCCCTCAGAGAAGCGGCCTAACCCCGGCAGCCTGCTTCCCATTCAAACCTCTGTCCTGGGTCTTCCGGGAAGAGAAGAAATGCCCGGCCCCGCGAGTGAGTGCGCACTAAGCAGCTGCCGCCTCACGCGAGTCCGGCACATCCCACGCCGCCTCCAGGGCCCCAGACCGGCGCGGGGTCCTGTTTCGCCGCCTCCGGGGAGCTGCTGAGGGCGGCTCCTGGGGTGCATTTCACACCGCTGGTTTTGTAAGGGGATGATAACAAGATTACTGTTCCGAAATTATTGACAGCATTCAGCATCCTTTATGGTGTACTGGAAAACATCCTATTTGTTTTTAAATACATTTAAAATGTTTTTTGAAATATAGTGCCGGTACACAGTTTTTAAAAAGAGAATCAGATTGTAACAAAAGGCTTATGAAGGAAAACAGCAGTGCCCTGCTCCTCCGACCCCAAAGGTCCTGCTTCTCGCCCGTCCACTTTTTTTTTTAACTTCTTTATTGGAGTATAATTGCTTTACAGTGGTGTGTTACTTTCTGCTGTATAACAAAGTGAATCAGCTATACGTATAGTTATATCCCCATATCTCCTTCTTCTTGGTCTCCCTCCCACCCTCCCTATCCCACTCCTCTAAGTGGTCACAAAGTACCGAGCTGATCTCCCTGTGCTATGCGGCTGCTTCCCACTAGCTATCTATTTTACATTTGGGAGTGTATATATGTCCATGCCACTCTCTCACTTCATCCCAGCTTACCCATCCCCCTCCCCGTGTCCTCAAGTCCATTCTCTACGTCGGCGTCTTTATTCCTGTCATGCCCCTAGGTTCATCAGAACCTTTTATTTATTTTTTTAGATTCCATATATATGTGTTAGCATACAGTATTTGTTTTTCTCTTTCTGACTTACTTCACTCTGTGTGACACCCTCTAGGTCCATCCACCTCACTACAAATAACTCAATTTTGTTTCCTTTTATGGCTGAGTGATATTCCATTGTATATATGTGCCACATCTTCTTTATCCATTCATCTGTCGATGGACACTTAGGTTGCTTCCATGTCCTCGGTATTGTAAATAAGGCTGCAATGCACATTGTGGTACATGACTCTTTTTGAATTATGGTTTTCTCAGTGTATATGCCCCGTAGTGGGATTGCTGGGTGGTATGGTAGTTCTATTTTTAGTTATTTAAGGAACCTCCACACTGTTCTCCATAGTGGCTGTATCAATTTACATTCCCACCAACAGGCAAGAGGGTTCCCTTTTCTCCACACCCTCTCCAGCATTTGTTGTTTGTAGATTTCTTGAGGATGACCATTCTGACCAGTGTGAGGTGATACCACATTGTAGTTTTGATTTGCATTTCTCTAATGATTAGTGATTTTGAGCACCCTTTCATGTGTTTGTTGGCAATCTGTATATCTTCTTTGGAGAAATGTCTATTTATGTCTTCTGCCCATTTTTGGATTGGGTTGTTTGCTTTTTTGTTATTGAGCTGCATGAGCTGCTTGTAAATTTGGGAGATTAATCCTTTGTCAGTTGATTCATTGGCAAATATTTTCTCCCATTCTGAGGGTTGTCTTTTTGTCTTGTTTATGGTTTCCTTTGCTGTGCAAAAGCTTTTAAGTTTCATTAGGTCCAATTTGTTTATTTTTGTTTTCGTTTCCATTTCTCTAGGAGGTGGGTTAAAAAGGATCTTGCTGTGATTTATGTCATAGAGTGTTCTGCCTATGTTTTCTTCTAAGAGTTTGATAGTGTCTGGCCTTATATTTAGGTCTTTAATCCATTTTGAGTTTATTTTTGTGTGTGGTGTTAGGGAGTGTTCTAATTTCATTCTTTTACATGTAGCTGTCCAGTTTTCCAAGTACCACTTTTTGAAGAGGCTGTCTTTTCTCCATGGTGTATTCTTGCCTCCTTTATCAAAGATAAGTTGACCATATGTGCGTGGGTTTATCTCTGGGCTCTCTATCCTGTTCCATTAATCTATATTTCTGTTTTTGTGCCAGTACCATACTGTCTTCATTACTGTAGCTTTGTAGTATAGTCTGAACTTAAGGAGTCTGATTCCTCCAGCTCCATTTTTCTTTCTCAAGATTGCTTTGGCTATTCAGGGTCTTTTGTGTTTCCATACAAATTGTGAAATTTTTTGTTCTAGTTCTGTGAAAAATGCCATTGGTAGTTTGGTAGGGATTGTATTGAATCTGTAGATTGCTTTGGGTAGTATAGTCATTTTCACAATGTTGAGTCTTCCAATCTAAGAACATGGTATATCTCTCCATCTGTTTGTATCATCTTTAATTTCTTCCATCAGTGTCTTATAGTTTTCTGCATACAGGTCTTTTTTCTCCTTAGGTAGGTTTATTCCTAGGTAGCTTATTCTTTTTGTTGCAATGGTAAATGGGAGTGTTTCCTTAATTTCTCTTTTAGATTTTTCATCATTAGTGTATAGGAATGCAAGAGATTTCTGTGTATTAATTATGTATCCTGTTACTTTACCAAATTCATTTATTAGGTCTAGTAATTTTGTGGTAGCTTCTTTAGGATTCTCTATGTATAATATCTTGTCATTTGCAAGCAGTGACAGTTTTACTTCTTCTTTTCTGATTTGGATTCCTTTTATTTCTTTTTCTTCTCTGACTGCTGTGGCTAAAACTTCCAAAACTATGTTGAATAATAGTGGTGAGAGTGGACAACCTTGTCTTGTTCCTGATCTTAGAGGAAATGCTTTCAGTTTTTCACCATTAAGAGCGATGTTGGCTGTGGGTTTGTCATATATGGCCTTTATTGTGTTGAGGTAAGTTCCCTCTATGCCTACTTTTTGGAGGGTTTTTATCATAAACAGGTGCTGAATTTTGTCAAAAGCTTTTTGTGCATCTATTGAGATGATCGTATAGTTTTTATCCTTCAGTTTGTTAATATGGTTTATCACATTGATTGATTTGCATATATTGAAGAATCCTTTCATTCCTGGGATAAACCCCACTTGATCATGGTGTATGATCCTTTTAATGTGCTGTTGGATTCCGTTTGCTAGTATTTTGTTGAGGATTTTTGCATCGATGTTCATCAGTGATATTGGCCTGCAGTTTTCTTTCTTTGTGATATCTTTGTCTGGTTTTGATATCAGGGTGATGGTGGCCTCGTAGAATGAGTTTGGGAGTGTTCCTCCCTCTGCTACATTTTGGAAGAGTTTGAGAAGGATAGATGTTAGTTCTCTAAATGTTTGACAGAATTTGCCTGTGAAGCTATCTGGTCCTGGACTTCTGTTTGTTGGAATATTTTTAGTCACAGTTTCAATTTCAGTGCTTGTGTTTGGTCTGTTTATATTTTCTATTTCTTCCTGGTTCAGTCTTGGAGGCCTGTGCTTTTCTAAGAATTTGTCCATTTCTTCCAGGTTGTCCATTTTATTGGCATATAGTTGCATGTAGTAATCTCTCATGATCCTTTGTGTTTCTGCAGTGTCTGTTGTAACTTCTCTTTTTTCATTTCTAATTTTATTGATTTGAGTCCTCTCCCTCTTTTTCTTGATAAGTCTGGCTAATGATTTATCAATTTTGTTTATCTTCTCAAAGAACCAGGATTTAGTTTTATTGATCTTTGTTATTGTTTTCTTTGTTTCTATTTCATTTATTTCTGCTCTGATTTTTATGATTTCTTTCCTTCTGCTAACTTTGGGTTTTGTTTGTTCTTCTTTCTCTACTTCTTTTAGGTGTAATGTTAGATTGTTTATTTGAGATTTTTCTTGTTTCTTGCGGTAGGCTTGTGTAGCTATAAACTTCCCTCTTAGAACTGCTTTTCCTGCATCCTATTTGTTTTGGATCATCGTGTTTGCATTGTCATTTGTCTCTAGGTATTTTTTGATTTCCTCTTTGACTTCTTAGTGATCTCTAGGTTATTTAGTAATGTTTTGTTTAGCCTCCATGTGTTTATGTTTTTTAAGTTTTTTTTTTCCCTGTAATTGATTTCTAATCTCATAACATTGTGGTCAGAAAAGATGCTTGATATGATTTCAATTTTCTTAAATTTACTGAGGCTTTATTTGTGACCCAAGACGTGATATATCCTAGAGAACGTTCTGTGTGCACTTGAGAAAAAAATGTATACTGCCACTTTTGGGTGGAATGTTCTATAAATACCAATTAAATCTATCTGGTCTATTGTGTCATTTAAAGCTTTTGTTTCCTTGTTTATTTTGTTTGGATGATCTGTCCATTGGTGCAAGTGGGGTGTTAAAGTCCCCTACTATGATTGTGTTACTGCGGATTTCCCCTTATGGCTGTTAGCATTTGCCTTATGTATTGAGGTGCTCCTATGTAGGGTGCATAAATATTTACAGTTGTTATATCTCCTTCTTGGATTGATCCCTTGATTTTTTTTTTTTTTTTTCTTTTAAATGCCTCTCTCCTTACCAGGCTTCTTTTATTTATTTATTTATTTATTATTTTTGGCTGTGTTGGGTCTTCGTTTCTGTGCGAGGGCTTTCTCCAGTTGTGTCAAGCAGGGGCCACTCTTCATCGCGGTGCATGGGCCTTTCACTGTTGCGGCCTCTCTTGTTGCGGGGCGGAGGCTCCAGATGCCCAAGCTCAGTATTTCTGGCTCATGGGCCCAGTTGCTCTGCGGCATGTGGGATCTTCCCAGACCAGGGCTCGAACCCGTGTCCCCTGCATTGGCAGGCAGATTCTCAACCACTGCGCAACCAGGGAAGCCCCATCCCTTGATTTATATGTAGTGTCCTTCTTTGTCTCTTGTAATAGTCTTTATTTTAAAGTCTAGTTTTTCTGATATGAGAATTGCTGCTCTGCTTTTCTTTCGATTTCCAGTTACATGGAATATCTTTTTCCATCCCCTTACTTTCAGTCTGTATGTGTACCTAGGTCTGAAGTGGGTCTGTTATAGACAGCATATATATGGGTCTTGTTTTTGTATCCATTCAGCCAGTCTATGTCTTTTGGTTGGAGCATTTAATCCATTTACATTTAAGGTAGTTATTGATATGTATGTTCCAATTACCATTTTCTTAATTGTTTCGGGTTTGTTATTGTAGGTCCTTTCCTCCTCTTGTGTTTCCTGCCTAGAGAAGTTCCTTTAGCATTTGTTGTAAAGCTGGTTTGGTGGTGTGAATTCTCTTAGCTTTTGCTTGTCTGTAAAGGTTTTAATTTCTCCGTTGAATCTGAGTGAGATCCTTGCTGGGTAGAGTAATCTTTGTTGTAAGTTTTTCCCTTTCATCACTTTAAATATGTCCTGCCACTCTCTTCTGGCTTGCAGAGTTTCTGCTGAAAGATCAGCTGTTAACCTTATGGGGATTCCCTTGTATATTATTTGTTGCTTTTGCCTTGCTGCTTTTAATATTTTTTCTTTGTACTTAATTTTTGATTGTTTGATTAATATGTGTCTTGCTGTGTTTCTTCTTCGATTTATCCTGTATGGGACTCTGTGCTTCCTGGACTTGATTGACTATCTCCTTTCCTATATTAGGGAAGTTTTCAACTATAATCTCTTCAAGTATTTTCTCAGTTCCTTTTTTTTCCTCTTCTTCTTCTCGGACCCCTATAATTCAAATGTTGGTGTGTTTAATGTTGTTCCAGAGGTCTCTGAGACTGTCCTCAATTCTTTTCTTTCTTTTTTCTTTATTCTGCTCTGCAGTAATTATTTCCACTATTTTATCCTGCAGGTCACTTATCTGTTCTTCTGCCTCAGTTATTCTGCTATCGATTACTTGTAGAGAATTTAGAATTTCATTTATTGTGTTGTTCATCATTTTTTGTTTGCTCTTTAGCTTTTCTAGGTCCTTGTTAAATGCTGCTTGTATTTTCACCATTCTATTTCCGAGATTTTGAATCACCTTTACTCTCATTACTTTGAATTCTTTTTCAGGTAGACTGCCTATTTCCTCTTCATTTGTTTGGTCTGGTGGGCTTTTACCTTGCTCCTTCATCTGCTGCGTATTTCTCTGTCTTGTCATTTTGCTTAACTTACTGTGTTTGGGGTCTCCTTTTTGCAGGCTGCAGATTTGAAGTTCTCGTTGTTTTTGGTGTCTTTCCCCAGTGGCTAAGGCTGGTTCAGTGGTTTGGGTAGACTTCCCAGTGGAGGGGACTGGTGCCTGTGTTCTGGTTGATGAGGCTGGATCTTGTCTTTCTGGTGGGCAGGACCATGTCCGGTGGTGTGGTCTGGGGTGTCTGTGATGTTATTATGATTTTAGGCAGCCTCTCTTCTAATGGTTGTGCTCCTGTCTTTCTAGTTGTTTGGCATAGGGTGTCCAGCACTGTAGCTTGCTGGTTGTTGAGTGGAGCTGGGTCTTAGTGTTGAGATTGAGATCTCTGGGAGAGCTTTCGCCATTTGATATTACGTGGAGCCGGGAGGTCTCTGATGGACCAATGTCCTGAACTCGGCTCTCCGACCTCAGTGGCTCAGGCCTGACACCCAGCCGGAGCACCAAGACCCTGTCAGCCTGATGGCTCAGAAGAAAAGGGAGAAAAGGAAAGAAAGAAAGAAAGAAAAATAAAATAAAGTTATTAAAATAAAAAAAATTATTAAAAATTAAAAAGTAATGTAAAGAAATTTAAAAAGAAAGAAAGAAGAGAGCAGCCAAACCAAAAAACAAATACACCAATGATAACAAGTGCTAAAAACTATATTAACAAAACAAACAACAATACAAACAAAAACAGACAGGCAGAACCCTAGGACAAATGGTAAAAGCAAAGCTATACAGACAAAATCACATAAAGAAGTATACACATACACACTCACAAAAAGAGAAAAAGGAAAAAAAAATATATATATATATGTATATAAAAAAATGAAGAGAGCAACCAAATCTATAAACAAATCTACCAGTGATAATAAGCTCTAAATTCTAAATTAAGATAAACTTAAAATCAGAAACAAATTAGATGCAGAAAGCAAACCCCAAGTCTACAGCTGCTCCCAAAGTCCAGTGCCTCCATTTTGGGATGACTCGTTGTCTATTCATGTATTCCACAGATGCAGGGTACATCAAGTTGACTGTGGAGATTTAATCCGCTGCTCCTGAGGCTGCTGGGAGAGATTTCCCTTTCTCTTCTTTGTTCGCACAGCTCCCGGGGTTCAGCTTTGGATTTGGCCCTGCCTCTGCGTGTAGGTCGCCTGAGGGTGTCTGTTCCTGCCCAGGCAGGAGCGGGTTAAAGGGGCAGCTGATCTGGGGGCTCTGGCTCACTCAGGCTCGGGGTGAGGGAGGGGTATGGAATGTGGGGCAAGTCTGCGGCGGCAGAGGCCGTCGTGACGTTGCACCAGCCTGAGGCGTGCCGTGTGTTCTCCCAGGGAAGTTGTCCCTGGATCACGGGACCCTGGCAGTGGCAGGCTGCACAGCCTCCCGGGATGGGAGGTGTGGATAGTGACCTGTGCTTGCACACAGGCTTCCTGGTGGCTGCAGCAGCAGCCTTAGCGTCTCATGCATGTTTCTGGGGTCTGCTCATAGGCACGGCTTGCGCCTGTCTCTGGAGCTCGTCTAGGCGGTGCTCTGAATCCCCTCTCCTCACGCACCCTTTTGGGGAGTCTGAGGTCTTCTGCCAGCGTTCAGTAGGTGTTCTGTAGGAATTGTTCCACGTGTAGGTGTCTTTCTGATGTATTTGTGGGGAGGAAGGTGATTTCCGTGTCTTATTCCTCCGCCATCTTGAAGGAACCTCTCTGGAGTTAATTCTTGAGAGGAATTTATTTCATCTATCTGCCTTCTGCCTCTGGTCTCTCGTTGCTGCTTGTCTTGTCATTAGCTGAACCCAAGTGAAAGCCAGAGGGCAAAGCAATCCATTGATTTTGTTTATAGAGGCACCTCCTGTAAGCTGGGGTTTTTATGAATGTGAAGTGGCTCCTCCACTGTCTCTTTCCCTTTCTGCCAACTGAAGCAGAAGACTCTGAGGCTTTAGAACAGGGCAGTACTCCTCAACATCGTCGAGGTCATCAAAATTGAGGAAAGTACGAGAAATTGTCACAGCCAAGAGGAGCCTATGGAGACATGAAGACTAAATGTAACGCTCTATCAAATCAGCAATGTTGAGGAAATTTTCTGAACTTTCCCAGAAGGCTAGTCCATATCGCAGAGAGTTATTTAATAAGGCTAATTATTGGTGATGTTCTGAAAAGGTAACAACACCAATAAACTTTGCTGGGTTTGCAAAGAAAAAAGAAAAAACAGCTGGTTCTGCGGGCTGTCCAGTTTCCAGGGCTAACTGACGTGCCATCTGCTTGCCACATAGAGTGGGAACCATGGTTCACGTGTCACACCCTAGGCCACCAGTTTTTTAATTGTTTTGTTTGTTCTAGCAGTTTTCTCCTTTAGGTTTGATATCAAACATGCTTTCCAGCCGTAAGGTTCTAAGATTATACTGTAATTTTTTGTTTGTTTGTTTTCAGGAGATTACCTCCAACTTCCATTAAGTACAGGCTAATGAGACACTGCAGCTCGGACAGGACCACCAGTGTATTGAGAACGTTTGTCAAAGCTGTCTTCACATCCTGCAGGTTGCTGTGGAATCCTTCGTGCGAGGGCCCCTTCCCCACGCCGTTATTCCTGAGCTAGTTTCCAGCTTCTGAGTCCAGACTGCACCGACTCAAATGTGCTTTCAGAGCAGCTGTCAAGTCACATGCCTCTGCTGTGAACTTGACCTTGACCTTCATCCTTTTGTCTTTCCTTTCCTGCAGGTGTCCTAGTATTTGGGGCGTCTCCAGTGCAAATCTGAGAAATTTTCTAAACCCACAGCTGGAACAAGGGCTCTCGTACTCTCCAGCCGCCACAGTCTTTCCCAAGGGCAGCCTGACCACGTGTGAGAAAAGCTATCCCATAGGCCTTTCCTCGGACCAGCAATTGCACTTTGGAATATGTAGGTCCTAAAGCTCTGATGTGTGTGATATCTGTTCAAATATAGGCTCTTAGTCTCCACCCCAGGGATTTCCTAGATCTGGGCAGGGTCTGGGAATCTTTAACAAGCTCCTCAGGTGATTCTTTGAGAACACTGCCCTCAGGAAGTTACTTTTAAAGTGATCTATTTGTATGAGATGTTCTCATAAAACTATTTAGAATAGGGGGGAAAAAACTGATAAAGCCCCAAAACTCCACTTGTTCGGAAAGATTAAACATTATAGTTTCATGAAGAAATGCTATTTTGGCATTAAACCTAAAAGGTTGAGACTTCCCTGGTGGTGTAGTGGTTGAGAATCTGCCTGCTAATGCAGGGGACACGGGTTCGAGCCCTGGTCTGGGAGGATCCCACATGCCGCGGAGCAACTAGGCCCGTGAGCCACAACTACTGAGCCTGCGCGTCCGTAGCCTGTGCTCCGCAACGAGAGAGGCCGCCACAGTGAGAGGCCCGTGCATCGCGATGAAGAGTGGCCCCTGCTCGCCACAACTAGAGAAAGGCCTCGCACAGAAACGAAGACGCAACACAGCCAAAAATAAATAAATTAATTAATAAACTCCTACCCCCAACATCTTCTTAAAAAAAAAAAAAAAACTTAAAAGATTACAGACCTGTAGACTGAGGAACGGACTTGAATTACCTTGAAATCATCTAGCTCAGCGCCTGAGCGGCCTGCTCATCCTCACAGCATGAATTCCCAGTTCTAACATGGCAAGAAAAATCTGCAGAAGACAATGTCAGGTAATAAAGTAGAATCCAAGAGAGTGTGTGCCACTATCAGCAATTATTTTCAAAACACTGTGTACTGACGATATCAGATGAGTCTTATTATGAGACTTTCCATAGTCAGGGGATTATGTGGATTCTTGTACTAGTGGTTTCCGACTGCGGAAGCAGTTGAATACATCCCCCAATTAAAAAATAGTTCCCCCTAAATTCCCTTTCCTTTCAAGTTTGCAGCATAAAACTTTGTTTCCAAAGGAAACCACTTGGCTCAAGAAGCTGTTGTAGTTCCAGTTCATTGCCAATCACATCCCCCAAGACCAAAGAATGGTAAAGGGTGACCAGATAGCATCGACTCCCAAACCAGGGAAAACAGGCAGGAGAGAGCCCCTGAGAAAATATAACTACCTAGTTACTATTTAAAAGCAAGGCAGGACTTCCCTGGTGGTGCAGTGGTTAAGAGTCGGCCTGTCAATGCGGGGGACACGGGTTCGAGCCCTGGTCCCGGAAGATCCCACATGCCATGGAGCAGCTAGGCCCGTGCATCACAACTGCTGAGCCTGCACTCTAGGGCCCGCAAGCCACAACTACTGAGCGTGAGTGCCACAACTACTGAAGCCTGTGTGCCTAGAGCCCGTGCTGTGCAACAAGAGAATCCACCAATCACTGCAACTAGAGGAAGCCCACACGCAGCAATGAAGACCCAATGTAGCCAAAAAAATAAATAAAATTAAAACAAAAACAAAGTACAGTACTTATATTATTTCATTTTAAAAAAGTAAAAAATAAAAATAAAAGCAAGGCAGGAAAATTAAAAGGACAGAATTTTTTTTGAGTTCTTAGTATGAATAAGAAAAGAGGCATATGACAAAGTATGTATTATATAAGTAACTTTGTCATGGATGCATTTATGAATGTTATGCTTTTTAATACTTTTTGGTGCTTCATAAACTTTATAAAAAATTTTTATTGGAGTATAGTTGATTTACAATGTTGTGTTCATTTCAGATGTACAGCAAAGTGAATCAGATATATATATGTATATTTATATATATATCTCCATCCATTCCTTTTCAGATTCTTTTCCCATGTAGGTTGTTACAGAATATTATAAACTTTTTCAATTAGTATATGTCTATTATATAATCAGACAAAATAAACTGAAGAAAGTTATAAATACATATATGGTCCCCCAAATAACATTCACAGAAACATTAGAAGAGGGGAAGTTTATAAGTAACTATACTGTGTATTGTGCATGTATTTTTATCTTGCTCTCTGTGTGTATGTAGAAATTATATTTCCATTATACTTTTCATTATGCTATACCTTTTCCATAATGAATATTTCTTTTCTAGGTTAAAGACAATGTGATCCACCATAATAATATTTGACAGACAAGGACCTCAATAATTGCTAAAAACACGTGAAAGGTTATTGGGAGTAGGATACTCACAGGGTCTCAACGTACCACCTGTTGATGAAAATTCAATTAACAATCAAGCTAAGAAGAAAAAAAAGGGAATTTTATTTGAGCCATACTGAGGATTATAACCCAGGAAACAGACTCTGAGAAAGCTCTGAGAACTGTTCCGCCTGTTAGAAGTCAAAGGCACAGTCATATCATTCTCAAAACAAAGGATCATACATCAAATGATGTTTTACATAAGGTTCACCAAGGTTACTTAGTCCAGGGAAGCACGTACAAAGTGGGCTGCAAGTCAGCACAGCCCCCTACAGAGTTTGGAAAGAATGCTGTTCTTCAAAGAAGTTACATTACTAGTGTCAGAAGAAAGGGGGAAAAAGTTATCTTTTTTTTTTTAAAAAACAGGATTTATGTATTTATTTGTTAAATCTTGTTATTTATTTATTTATATTTTGGCTGCATTGGGTCTTTGCTGCTGTGTTCCGGCTCTCTCTAGTTGTGGCGAGCGGGGGCTACTCTTCGTTGTGGTGCGCGGGCTTCTCACTGCAGTGGCTTCTCTCGTTGCAAAGCACGGGCTCTAGGCACACCGGCTTCAGTAGTTGCGGCACGTGGGCTCAGTAGTTGTGGCTCGCGGGCTCTAGAGCGCAGGCTCAGTAGTTGTGGCGCACGGGCTTAGTTGCTCCATGGCATGTGGGATCTTCCCGGACCAGGGCTCGAACCCGTGTCCCCTGCATTGATAGGCGGCTTCTTAACCACTGCGCCACCAGGGAAGTCCCGAAAAACGTTATCTTTATGGCGAAGGCACTGCCGTCTTTGAGAAGATCTGGTTAATGTGTAAGGCAGATGCCCACTGCACGTTAGGGAGAGGAGGAGGCACAAACGGGTGCAGAGAGAGGATTTTATGTTTAAATTTTCTTGATCTGCCTTAAAAGGTAAATTTTGTTTCATCACACCCTGCAGAGTAGTTTATGAATTACAAATGGAAATGGGTTTGTTTACAATGGGGAAATCTGGATATCACCATGGGGGTGATATGAGGCTGTCACCTTAACCAAGTCATCAAGTTCACATTACCAAGACAGGACAAATTGACATCGTGTGCCTCCTGTTGTAATATCCTGATCAGGACACAGCATCACCTGTGAAATATTCTTGCCGAATATTTTCATCGGAAATCCATTTTTGAGGAAATAATCCGACAAATCCAAATTGTGGGCCATTCTGTAAAGCAACTACCTTGGATTTTTTTTTTAATGTCAATGTCCTAAAAAACAAAGAAAAAGACTAGAGAACTGTACTAGTTTAAAGGAGCCGAAAGGCGGGGGATGGGAAGCTACGTGGGATTATTGGGACAATTGAGGACCTTGGACTATGTACAGTATATTAGCTCACATTATTATTTCATTTTCTTGAGAATGATAATAGTATTATGTTTGTATAGGAGAACGCCCTGTTCTTCGGATAGACATGCCAACTATTTAGGAGAGAAGCATCATGATTTGGCATGTTTCAAATGTTTAGACCAAAAAAGTATACGTGTTTCAGGTATTTATGTATATGGAGAGAAAGAGGTAAACGTGACAAAATGGGATCAACCGATGAACCCAGGTGAATAATATAAGCACGTTCACGACTTTTCTGTAGGTTTGAAGTTTTTCAGAGTAAAATTTGAGGGAAGAATTACAGGAGTGAAGACTCTCACAGTCAGCTTCACCACGAGGTCGCTCTCCATCACCCTTGCCGGTAGAGGACCCTGAAATCCTAGGGCTTTGTGGAGGAAGCAGCTGGATTACTGGTGACTGCAGCTTCTCCACGCAGCTGGTTTCTGAGCCCGCTAATTGTGGGATGATGTCAGGCCACAAAGGGTAGACAGATTCCAGTTTGTCTGGTACTGAGAAAAAAATAGTCCCTGTATCTTAGACAGCCCTGATAGGGCGCCTCCGTGGATATGAGTAATGGTCAGACCCAGGGGATGAACCGGGGCTGAGAAAGCTGGACAATGGAAAGCCGGGAGCACCAGGACAAGGAAATTCTTCCCTTGAATTGCCTTTTCCTATTGAGATAAGATAGTACGTAATAAAGCACCAGACTCAGAAGTGCTGTCACCAGCGGTAGCAGCTGGCGTGGGGCCTGAGTTGCAGCACGTGAGTGCCTAGTGTTGTCAAGCATCTAGGGGGTCTCTCGAGGGCTCGCTCTGGCCTGCCGCACAAGGGGTAAAGTCAGTGACCTCAGACCCAGAAGGCCTGGGGGCAAGTCCTGATCCCACTACTCACCAGCTCGGAGACTGATTCTTTTCTCTTGTTCACAAAATAAATGCCTACTTCTCTCCTACCTGCCTTAATGATGGGTTGCAAAAACTGAAAACAAACCATGAAAGGGTTTTTCAACCCAAAGGCCATTGAGATGTCAGTATTATCATGACTTCCTAGGCATGAAGCGATTCATTTTGTAGCTTTCCCCACCTCAGGCCCAGCTCACCTGAATGTCTTTTAGGCTCTGAGTACGTTTTTAATATGAGGTTGTATGAGTAAAACCTTTCAAACTTCTGAGGAAGCAGGATGGAGATGCTTTGAGATGCTCTAGTTTCTCCTGAATAGGCAGAGCGTGGCAGCGAATGTTACCCCTTTGTTACACCTTAACTGGGAAGTAGATCCCCATCGGCAAGCAGTGACTCGCCCACACTGTCCCGAGTGAATCAGTGTCCCAGCTGAGCGAGCATGGGTGGCCCCGAGCCAGAGTACCACAAGGGAGAGGAATCTGGGACTCAACTCAGTCCAGGATGTGGGCCTTGGCATCTCAGGGGCAGTCAAGCAGAGCCGACAGAGTGAAAAGGGAGCAAGCCTTAGGCTGGTCTTCAGGAGAGGACTGAGCTAGTGGGTATATGCTACAGAGAAGGAGTTTAACTCAGTGCAAGGGAGAACTTCCCTTTGGCCCTGTCCCAGCTGCAGTGATGGCCAGGAGCTCCCTGGTACTAGAGCAATCCCGCACAGCTCCATCACCCCTCCTCTAAGATGTTTTGGGAAGGTGCACCACTGACCAGAGATGGATCAGATGGTATTCCAGGGCTCTTCCAACCCTAAGAATCTGAGCCACTTGTGTCCAGCAGTGAATTTGCATTAACCCATCCTCTGCTTACTAGTCATGTGACCTTGGACATGTTTATTAGTTTTCTGATCCCTAGTTTTCTCAGATGTAAAATGAGACTATTAACATCTACCCTACTTATTGGGTTGTTAGAAACATCAACACAGGTGAGAAGTGATTCCTGGTGAAATCATAAATGTTCTCCCTACTCCCCCAGGCCTCTGCCCACAGTTTCTGGGTGACCAGGAGAGTGCCTGGACTGGCATGTCCCATGGGTCAGAGCAGAGGTCACAAATGCTCAAGGGATCGGCACTAAATCCGATTTCACTAGCCATCCTCCGTCCCTGCTTCGCACTTTGCCCTCTCTGGCTTCCCCATCCCTCTATCTTTACCCTTCCCTTCTTCCTTTCCCTTATGCTCAGTCAGCTAGCACTTTCTGAGGGGGGTACTATGTCTCAGACACCCTGCTGGGCTGGGGAGCATGTAAAAAATACCCAGTCTTGCGAGGGCGTCTTGCCCGGTTGTGGGAAGAACATAGAGAACAGATGAGGTGGGCAGAGCTCTGAGGGAGGGTTGTGCTGGGGCTCACAGGGGCAAGCCTTTGTAGGGGCAAGGCTGGAAGGGCAGGCTGGACGGGAGAAGTATCCACCAAGAATAAGACGTTTGAGCCTGTCTTTCAACAGATCACTTTCCAAGTAGAGAAGGCAAGCGGAGGGCATGAACAAACAGCATGTGGATGTGAGTCTTGGGCCCCGCGGGCTTGGCTTCTCTGCTGGTCCTTAGTAAGCTCCTTCCCTCTGGTCAGCTTCCACAGGGAGCTTCCTTCTGTGCAGGAAACACTGCTGCCTGGTCACTGGGAGCTGTGAAATGTTACTATGAAATAAAGGCAGTAATTCTCAACCTTGGCTGGACACCAGCATCACCTGTGGTTTGTTTTCAGTTCCCAGTGACCAGGCAGCAGTTTTCAGTTTGTTTTAAATTCACATTTACTGGCCCCACCCTTCATGTACCCTCATTCAGTAACTCTGGGGCGGGACCTCTGAGACTGGTGTGATCTGCTTTCATAAAACTGGAGGTAGAAATATTGTCCCACTTTTGTTTTTCCAGTTCCTCACTAAGGACTGCACATGTTTTACTGCGGGAAGTCCAGTATCCCCTAGTCAAGATTCCCAACTAGCTTTGGTTTTCTGAGAATCCTAAAGGCTTAGAAGTTCCAAAAAGTGGTGGAACTGTGGTGGGATTAGATGGGGTTAGTCCGGTCTCCATTCTCAGAGGGGAGAGAACGATAGCAAGCAGTCCACTACTTATATCTTCTCTGAGCCTCACTTTCCTCATCTGTGAAATGGGAATATGAACAGTTCTCACCTCATAGGAGAGTAGTGAAGACTAAAAAAGCACAGAGAACACAATATATAGCACGTAGTAAGCGCTCAGTCAACAATGGTTAATGTTATGGAGGCAATAAGACCTGCCTGGCAGTTAGAGGGTGGGCTCTGGAGCCAGACCGCCTGGTTCACAGTCTGCCAGCTACTCACCATATAACCTCCATGCCTCAATTTCCTTTTCTGTACAAAAGGGGTGATAATACCTCCCTCACAGAACTGTTATTAAATGAATGAATAAGTGCCAAGCACTTAAATCAGTGCTGGCAAACCACACCAAAGAAACCTCAGCAGGGAATCATGATTTCTGCTGTGACCTCTAGCTGCCTCGTGGTGTCACTGTTGGACACTGGTCCTACCCCCTCCTCAGCTGGTGTCCGCTGACGCTCCCAGCAGCCTTTCAGGCCCAGCTGTGGCCCTGCGAGAAGGAACCACTGCCTCCCCCTTTACTAACCGTGGCCAGGGGAGACGTGATCTCCTAATACAGCAGTTCACCTACACAGCCTCCTCCCAGGACACCAGCCGGCCTCGCAATGCTGAGTCAGGCTCAGTTTCAGCCCCACCAGCTGGCAGAGCCAGAATCTCCTCTCCCACCTTCTTCCCCACAAAGATCTACCCCAGGGTCCAAGGTCTCTTCGACCGTCTTGGAGCCTAAAGCATCTGAGTACATCCCTTTCCCCAGGGAAGCTACTCTTTTAAAGGAAGTTATTAGGGTAAGTCTTGGGTCCCTAAGCCCCTCTTTGTTCAGAAGGCTGTCCGTCCTCCTTGGCGCCAAGCCATTGGCCCTCGTTAGGGAGATTCCCCAAGAAATTAGCAGGTGCCCACACATACCCTTCTGGTGGAAACTGCCAGGGATTCTAAAGTGGCTGTTTGGTATGTTAGAGAAGAGAGGAGACACCCCACATCTGTTTGGAAATCATATGTGTAATTTTTTTAAAAAACACCATGCATGATTCTATTGATAACGTGCCGCCAGGGTAAGAATCAGTAAAGTAAGAAGACGAGACCTAATGGTTATTAAAACTCACCTGTACCAATGGGAGGCTGTGGGCTTACACCCTGGAGGCTGCCGTCCTCAGAACATTTTGATCCGAGAATACAGGAGCTAAATCTGTCCCTAGAGGGCGGCTGGCTCAATGATTCCCAAATTCAGTGCAGCGGAATCACGGGGTCTGACTGTCGCACAGATTCTCAAGTCTTGCTGATTCAGGAGGTCTGGGGGTGGAGGAGTGGGGAGGAATCCCAAATCCCAGTGAGATGCCACGGAAGAGCCCCGTGGGGAGGGGGGGAGGCAAAGCGGGTGGAGGGCTGCCCACAGAGTGCCGCTTAAGCAGGGGCTCATGAGAGGCAAGGGGGCTTCTGAGGGAGGCTCAGACGGGAGGGAGCTGTCATCCGTGCAGTTCTCAAAGTTAAAGCTCAAATCTCTTGCTAAGTGATATATCTCCTCTCTGGCTATCGGGACATATTTTCAGATGGAAGAAAGTATATGTCCAAAGCAGGAACCCCAGTATCAGAACCCTCCGTGGGAGCGGAGGTGAACCCCTGGGAATGCAAGCCAGGAAGACAATTGCCGCCGCTGGTCGGTGAGGAAAGCCTTGGGCTCCGATGACCTCATGGCTCTTTTCTGTCGCCGGTGACGGGACACACCCTTCCCCTCTGCCCACCTCCACCCACAGGCATATCAGACAGATGACCGCATGAGCACAGGGGAAAAGTGTTCCCCATCGATAACACACATTCTCACGTGCTGCTGCCGCCACTGGCCTCATCTTCCAAAAGTCCCATGATGTCAGGCTGAGCAAGCCTGGCTGAGGTCAGTGGGAGCTCTCTCTCCCCGGAGACACAGGAATTTTTGAAAAGTTGTCTAAGGGCAAACGTCTGATTGTGCCTTGAATTTTTTGTGTGAAAACTTTAGCTCTGACAGCTCAAGTCACATTTGCCTCCTGGCTCACCGTGCCTGATTTTGTTTATCTGAGCAGTGCTCATTGAGAGAAGTAAAAGAATATTTCCCTATCTCTCCAGAGGAGTCGGCAAGGCAGCCTGTCCAGCCATGAGGTAGGTGATTGCTGAATCAAACTGGGCTCAAATGCTTAGAGCCTCCAGAATCCATCCCTCAGAAGGAGTCTCTCCCCTTCTCCCTGCATTCCGGCAGAGACCCAAAGGTGTCCCCTTACCCCCAAAGAGCTCAATTAGTGATAAAGAAGGGGCCAGAGCCTCCTGGGTATCACCATTTCCAGCAAGATGCCAGAGGATCACCAAAAAAAGTCCTTTCCCCACATTATCAAGCTCTCAAACCTCTGACAGCTCCCCAACAATCATCCCCCGCCTCCTGCTTGGCTAAATATTTGGGAGCTGAAACAATAGCCTTACTGAAGCAGTGATGGGCAATTACTGGGAAGTCATGTGATTGTCCAAATTCAACCAATTTGTCAGACCATTTTCCTTTCACTCATCACCTCCCCCCACGATAAGATAGGGTCACCAGAGCACAATAATCCTTTCCTGAGATACAATGTAGAGGCTCCTGAGAAAAGAAACAAAAGTGGGGCTAATTTTGGCTTTTCTGGGACTAAAGAAAAGCAGGCAGGCAGGCAGGCAGGCAGGCTCCGTCCAACTCAAGGAAGCCAGGGTGGGCCTTGTTGCATTGCTCCAGGGTGTCTGCTTAGATCACCAGGGGATTTGGAGAACAATGCAAGGGGGGAGGGGGATGGGAACAGAGTTCTGGCTCTGGCCACGGTGACCAAGCTTTGTCCAGGCTCTGGGGAGGTCTCTGAAACGGCAGCCCGTGGCTTCAGACTTGAATTTTTTTTTCAACTATAAACACCTTGCCACTCCTCCCCAACTTAATGAATTAAGATTTGGGAATTCCTTCCAGAGCCAGCAGTGGTCTTTGTGCTCTTTAGGGCTCTGTGAAGGCCCTAAAGTTGTAGGTGAATGTTGGTAGTCATGGGCACTTTTTTCTGGGGCAAGGGTCCGTGGCTTTCCTCTGATTCTCAGAGGGATCTGTCATCCAAAAAAGACATGCCCCTCGAGGCAAAGCGTCCCCCCACCTATCACCCCAGCCCCAGGGAGAACTCCTGTTCTTTGTGGCAATGCTGGTCAAATTTCCATGTGCATTAGAATCAGCTGGGTATCAAGTTAAAATGTAAATTCTAATTCCTTCGGTCTTGAAGGCAAGCAGTGATTCTCCCTCCCCAGGCCTGGATCATGGTCACAGCCTCCTACCTGATCTCTAGTCCACTCTCCCTCTGGCCACAGGAGTGACCTTGATGCACGTTTTTAAAAAAAATTTTATTGGAGTAGAGTTGATTTATAATGTTGTGTTAGTTTCAGGGGTACAGCAAAGTGAATAAGTTATACGTATACATATATCCACACTTTCGATGCACATTTCTTTTTTTTTCTATTTTTTAAAATTTTTATTTAATTTTTTTTGGCTGTGTTGGGTCTTTGTTGCTGCACGCAGGCTTTTCTCTAGTTGTGTCGAGTGGGGGCTACTCTTCGTTGCGGTGCGCGGGCTTCTCATGGCAGTGGCTTCTCTTGTTGTGGAGCACGGGCTCTAGGTGCGGGGGCTTCAGTAGTTGTGGCACGTGGCCTCCGTAGTTGTGGCTCACGGGCTCTAGAGCACAGGCTCAGTAGTTGTGGTGCATGGGCTTAGCTGCTCCGCGGCCTGTGGGATCTTCCTGGACCAGGGCTCGAACCCGTGTCCCCTGTGTTGGCAGGCAGATTCTTAATCACTGTGCCACCAGGGAAGTCCGTCGATGAATGTTTCTAGTTGTGTTCCTCCCCTTCCTTAAAACCTGCATACCCTTCCATCTCTATGTTAAATAAAGCACCTCAGAATCCATAAACAAGATGTTCCATGATTTGTCTTCATCCTATCTTTTCTCCCATTGTATCTCTCCATGAGCAGCTAATTCCATCCATGCTGGACTACATAAGAGCAAGGACTTGGGAGGTTGAGGGGGTCAGACCAATGTCTGAATACTATTCCTGCCATTGACCATCTGGACTCCAGTTTCTTCATGTGTAGCACGGGAATAAAAATACCTACCTTGGGCTCCCCTGGTGGTGCGGTGGTTAAAAATCTGCCTGCCAATGCAGCAGACATTGAACTGCCCTGACAAGTTGCAGATCTCAAGAGTATGGGATTAGCATGGGCATTACCTTATATTGGAATCAATTCACTCAACCAATATTTACTGACATCTGCCATGTACCAGCACAGTAAATGATTGTAGTGACGATCATTGCAACAACACAGGTGCATGTAGCCTTCCTTATAGAGGTGTTGGCTCTGGGACAGCTTCTGCCACCCAGGAGAGGACAGGGTCTACGTTGAGACTTCCTTCTGTAAGCCCCATCATATGCCCTCAGGGAGCCCATAAATGCCAGGGACACTCCTCTGTAGACACCTTAGCAAGGATCCCTCAAAAAAAAAAAAAAAAGGATCCCTTGAAGCTATTTCCCAACTCCAAAGATTTGGGCTAATTCTCTGAAAAATCAATCCTTTTGAGTACTTGTATGCCCATCCAAGCCTCGATTCTCTAATTATAAAGGTCCTCATTCAAACAGTCTTTACAGTTTACAAAGGTCTTTCACATAACACTAATGAGATTGATTTTTTGTCACAACTCTGAGAGGTAAGCAGGGCGGGTTTCTAGATTTTCGTTCTGAAGTTGAGGTGCCGAAAGCTCAGAGGAATTAAGGGATTGACCCAAGGTCTTGTAGCAAGTAAATGAAACACTCAATACCCATATCCATTCCTGCTGACTAAAGGTCCAGAAATTCCTTCTATTGTGACAGGATCCTGGGTCTCCTAGCTAGGAAAAGTTGAAGCAGGAGAGCAAAACAACCTCTCTGCTACTTACTCTCAGTGCATTTCCTGAAAGGGAGGAGGGGACCAGGTGAGGTCTTACGGCTGTGGGAGGGTAGCCCTTCCTAGTGCCAGGGAAGTGGTATTTTTTACAAGTTCCCCCAGGTGACCCATTACATAGTGACAGTGAAGAAACAGGATGGGTTAATTTCTGACCTGCTGGGAAGAGCTGGGCAAGAACCCGAGGTCTTGTGTCCATCTGGTCGACATTCCACAATGTACCATGTGGCCACTCCAACCTTTAGACTCAAGGCTATGAAAGAGCAGAGCAGACAGTATATACAGAGACCCCCCAGGGGGGCCACGTGTTCCAGGTACACAGCAAGGCAGAGCCATCAGGTGTTCAGGCATCCAGCCCTCAAGCCAGTGGCCTTGTCTTACTGCCACACAAGTGCTGGAAGAATCCAGGGGAATTAATGGAGAGAAAGGCTTCTACCCCCCAGAAGCCTTTCCCCTAATGGTGTTTTGGAGTTCGGTGAATATTTCCTCATTCCTTCTGCACTTGATAACTAAGTGGCCCAAGCCCCAGAGAAGCAGGTTGTTATTATCCACAGATGACAAAATGACAGGTGGGAAGGTTGAGACTTGCCCTGGTCACACAGCACACTAACAGCAGAGGCCGTGTATTGGAAACAGAAGCCCTTGTTGTGCTGGAGGAAACACCATGACTTAGCTGTTCAGAAGCAGCCAGTCTTGGCTGGGTAGCTCCATGGAGAACAGGGACGTACCTGCCGGAGGTGGCCCCGCCCTCTCGAGTCCCAGCAGGAAGGGACAGCACACCCCAGGCAACACTTCTCTGCGTTTTGGCACCTCAATATCTCCCACATGTTTATCAAGCCCTTTCACATCTTGTCCACCGGTTTTCCCCCGCCCTTGTGTTCAGGCACGAGCTCTCTCGGCTGTCCCCAGAGGTCTCCTCTGCATCATTCCATCCGGAAAGGCAAAATGACAGGAAAGCTCCCACCAGGGGGTGGAGAGGTGATAAGAAGGAAAAACCTTAGGCTTTCAATTGTCCTGTGGTCAGTAGAACAGCCGCTGAGGTGCTCTCGTGTGAAACCACACAGTGCCAAAGTGGAAACTCCACCGGCTCCTACAGAGTGCCGCCCGTCACCACACATACAGATTTTTGGTATTCTGTTGACCAAGAGTGAGAAGTCTGTTGTCATCAAAATCCAGTATGCCATGTAGATTTCTTTTTAGCTTTGCTCCGTGGAGAACCATTTCTGAAGCCCTGCTGTTGTTTCCCTACCCTTCCCACTCCGCTCCAAATTCATTACCAGCCGTAGACAATGTGCATCAGGAAACTGGGCAACCCAGACACATAGCCAACAAAGGGTTTGTGCAGTCAAGCAAAGCGCCTTTGTATGCCTTTGATGGTCCCAGCTGATGCTTTCCCTTTCGGGAAACTATTAACTCTTCACCTTTGGGAGGTTATTCGGGCTGATGGAAAATCTGATAGACCAAGAACACCATCCACAGACCCTTGGGCTAGAATAGCCAAGACAGTGAAGCACCTCTCTCAGTCACCTGCCCTTTAGCTTTCTGTCAGCACTGCTCCCATCTGGCTTTACCTGACCTCTGCCATGCCAGGTGTGGCGGCCAGCCACCCATGTGACTCCTCATCTCTCGGTATTCACAGATGTGTTGTCCCCTCGCACGATGAAGAGGGCTGATCCATGTGACCAATAGAATATTGCAGGCCTGATGGTGTGGGGCTTCCTGATGGTGTGGGGCTTCCCATTAACAAAAATTTCAGCTTCCATGGTGGGCCCTTGACCTGCTCCCTTGGGGAAGTCAACCACCATGTTATGAGGACATTCAAGCACCTGTGGAGAGACCATGTTGGAAGGAACCAGCCTCCAGCATAAACTTGCCGGGCACTTGAATGAGCTACATCTGGAAGCAGGTTCTCTAGTCCCAGTTAAGCCTTCAGATGATTCTAGCTCCTTTGCTGAATCTCCAGCAAAGACCCAAGACATCAGGGAGCAGAGATAAGGTGTCCCTGCTGTGTCTGGTCTGAATTCTTGACTCACAAAAATAATGGGATAATAAGTCATTATTGTTGTTCTTTTGCCAGTAAGGTGTGCGAGTGATTTGTAATGCAGCCATAGATGCCTCCAGCCTAGCTGTGTATGGATAGGAGCCGTCATAAAATTCTCTCTGCAAAGCTCATCCTACTTTATAAAGTAATCATTAAAAGCTGAATTCTTCTACCCCTGCCTTCTAAATTGTATTCATGTGGTCTTGAGTATTCATAATTGAGGTGGGTCCTCCATCTACCAGTACCAAGGAGGGTGCAATGCACCTTGTGGATGGAGGGGACCATACAAAGTCCACTAAAGGAGCCATGGCTTGAATAAGCGGTTAACTTTCCACTCCTCCCACCAAACCTCTCTTAAGAGAGGGAATCTGACTTTGGTCTCTACCACTCCTTGGGAATCATCTTCTCCTCTATCATCAGGGGCCACCCCATCTCTAACTCCAGGAGCCCAAATTCTAATTCCCCTGTACCTTCTTGGTCTTCCCCTCCTTTGATTTCCTTGATACCTACCTCCCTTTGTTCCTCTTTGGTCCACCTACTGCTTCCTCTATTTTAATGGCAAATCTTCTTCCCAATCCTTTTTCATCCTGGACTTCTGATGAACTCCTAATGACTCGGACTAAAGGGAAACGGGCCGCCTTGGGAGGCAGTGAGCTTCCTGGTGTCGGTAGATGCAGGGTGACCTTCCAGCAGGGGTGGCGTAACAGGGGTTCCAGCAGTGGTCTCTGAGACACTACTCAACAACGTAAGTCTGTAAGTATTGAGAGACTTGAATATCAAGGTAACTTAAAGAATATTCAGAACTGGGACTGTTGTTATTTCAGAATTCAAACTCATCGTAGAGAGTCAAAGCTGGACCCGATCTTTGAAATTGTCTATATGGTCTTATCCACTCTAAAATTTGAACTCTCCCTGTAGAGATGACTTCCATTGTTTTCTCATGACTAGCCCTATTTCTCAAGCGCTAGCCCCAAGTTTCCTCCAGGAACCTATACATCTGCCCTGGATGTATCGTGTGCCACGCAGACTCAGGCCAGCTAAATCAGGTGC
Source organism: Phocoena sinus (assembly GCF_008692025.1). Lineage (NCBI taxonomy): Eukaryota > Metazoa > Chordata > Mammalia > Artiodactyla > Phocoenidae > Phocoena > Phocoena sinus. The sequence continues at coordinate 70,602,927 of NC_045766.1, read as the reverse complement.
ACCTTCTTCTTCTCCAAACCTACTCATCCTCCTGACTTGCTTATCTCAGTTAAGCACACTCTCCTCTGGTTGGGTCTCCAAGGTAAAATCTTGGAATCATTCTTGTGTTTTTCCCCGTCCTTCCAATTTCTGTTTTATCGGTTACCAAGACATCCATCTTTCTCCTTCATGTCTCTCTCATCCTTCTCTGTATTAGTCAGGGTTCTCCAGAGAAACAGAACCAATAAGAGATAGATGGATAGGGGCTTCCCTGGTGGCGCAGTGGTTAAGAACCCGCCTGCCAATGCAGGGGACACGGGTTCGAGCCCTGGTCCGGGAAGATCCCACATGCCATGGAGCAACTAAGCCCGTGCACCACAACTACTGAGCCTGCACTCTAGAGCCCACGAGCCACAACTACTGAAGCCCGCGTGCCTAGAGCCCGTGCTCCGCAACAAGAGAAGCTACTGCAGTGAGAAGCCCGCACACCTCAACGAAGAGTAGCCCCTGCTCCCCACAACTAGAGAAAGCCCGTGTGCAGCAACAAAGACCCAACACAGCCAAAAATAAATAAATAAAATAAATTAATTTTTAAAAAATTTAATAAAAAATAAATTAATTTTTAAAAGAGATAGATAGACAGATAGAATTATATAAGCCGAATCCTCATTATATGTAACACTATTACAGAGCTGAGGCTGGCAGTTCCTACAATCTGTGAGCTGGAGACCCAATGGTTTAGTTCCAGTCATCACCAGGAGAGCCAGTGGTAAAGTTTTCTTTCAAAGGCTGGCAGGCTCAGTGCCCAGGAAGAGCCAGTGTTTCAGTGTGAGTCTAAGGGCAGGAAAAAAGCTAATGCCTCAGTCTGAAGGCAGTCAGGTAGGTAGAATTATTTCTTACTTGGGGGAGGGTCAGCATCTTGTTCTATTCAGGTCTTCAACTGATTGGATGAGACCCTCCCACATTAGAGAGGACAATCTGCTTAGCTCAGTCTATGGATTTAAATGTTAATCTCAGCCAAAACTGTCCTCACAGAAACACCCAGAATAATGTGCACCCCATGGCTCAGTCAAGTTGACACATAGTTTTTTTTTTGGCTGCGTTGGGTCTTGATTGCCGTGCACCAGCTTTCTCTAGTTGTGGTGAGCAGGGGCTACTCTTCATTGTGGTACGTGGGCTTCTCACTGCGGTGGCTTCTCTTGTTGTGGAGCACGGGCTCTAGGCGTGTGGGCTTCAGTAGTTGCGGTGCGTGGGTTCAGTAGTTGTGGCTCGCGGGCTCTAGAGCACAGACTCAGGTGTTGTGGTGCATGGGCCTAGTTGCTCTGTGGCATGTGGGATCTTCCCGGACCAGGGATCGAACCCATGTCCCCTGCATTAACCACTGCACCACCAGGGAAGTCCCGACACATAACATTAATCATCATATCTTCCTACCCATCCCCACCACCTATGCCTTAGTTTGGGCCGGTATTAATTTGCTTTCCCTGCCAACACTCTAAACCTCTCGACCTATAACTTGACTCAAGTCCCAGCAGGCCCCAAGTGAGGTACCAAGTGTGACCCATGACGAGATCTACTACACTCAAAAACAAAACAAAAACAAAAACTGCATGGGGAATTCCCTGGTGGTCCAGTGGTTAGGACTCGGCGCTTTCACTGCCGGGGCCTGGATTTGATCCCCTGTTTGAGGAACTTAGATCCTGTAAGCCACGCGGTGCAGAAAAAAAAAAAAAACTGCATGAGTTTTCCAATTTATGCATATAGAAATCTGGGGAACACAGTGTAGAATAGATCTTAAAGGTATAGGATTATGGTGGAAAGACTATAAAGTTGGATCAGACAGAATTTATTGGTATGAGCCCACTCAGCAGAGATTCTGAATTCAATGCTTTAGATTGAGGGGAACCTCAGCATCCTTGAAGAGTTCTGTGGCCACTTTTCTCAACATTACAGTAGGAACTACAGCCACCACACCGGGATCCCTAATGCAATGAGGATGAGATCCCCAGGGAGGCCCATACTAAGTGACAGCACTTAATCACAAAAGATTGGTGTGGTTACCATAATGGACAACAGAGCCAAAGCAGTCATCACAATAGACTGACTCACAGAGACCTATGGCGTTTGGCTAGCAGATCATGATCCCTTTGGGGAAGACTTAGAGAAAGATTAACAGTACTATATAAAAATTCGGCAGTGTTGGCAGAGCCTTTCCTCAAGGGACCTGGCCTCCACTTCATTCAAGAGCTCCTTGGCCTATAAATTGACTCAAGTCTGGGAATTGACTGAAGGGCCATCATGACTCTGTTTTGGTGATCTAAGATATACTACTGTTCACTCAACCTAGAATTCTTACGCTTATACAGATGCAAGAGTCTATGCTGATTCATGGGCTGTGGGCAATGGTTTGGCTGAGTGGGCAGGGACTTGAAAGGAACATTATTGGAAAGGTAGTGACACGGAGGTCCCAGGAAGAGGTCAGCGTATAGACCATCTCTGAATGGGCGAAAGCTGTGAAGATATTTGTAGTCCATGTGAATGTTCACCAAAGGTAACCTCAGCAGAGGAGGCAGTTTAATAATCAAGTGGATGGGCTGACCCATTCTTTGGATATCAGTCAACTTCTTTCTTCAGTCAGACCTGTCATTGCCCATTGGGTTCATGAACAAAGTGGGAATGGTAGCAGGGATGGAGGTTATGCATGGGCTCAACTTCTACTCGCCAGTGCTAACCTGGCTATGACCACTGCTGAGTGCCCTATAATTGCCACAGCAGAGACCAACGCTGAGATCCCTTTATGACTCCGGGGTGATCAGCAAGCTACTTGTTGGCAAACTGATTGCATTGGACCGTTTCCAGCATGGATGGGCCAGGACTTTGTTCTAATTGAAATATCCACTTATCTAGATATGGATTTGCCTTCCCTGCACACAATGATTCTGTCAAAACTACCATGCGAGGATGTGCAGAATACTTTATCCACCACCACACTATCCCCCATAGCACTGCTTCTGAGCAGGAAGCTCGCTTTCTAGCCATGAAGTACAACAATGGGCCTATGCTCATGGAATTCACTAGCCTTACCATGTTCCCCATGATCCTGCATCAGTTGGCTTGATAGAACGTGGAATGGCCTTTTGAAGACTCATTCATAGCACCAGCTATGTGGAAATATCTCATGAGGCTGGGACAATGTCCTCTAGGATGCTGTGTATTCTCTAAATCGATGTCCAATATATGGTGCTACTTCTCCCATAGCCAAGATTCCTGGGTTCAGGAATCAAGGGGTGGAAATGCGAGTGGCTCCAGTCAATGTGAATTCTCATGATCCACTAGCAAAATTTCTGTTGTCTTTCCTTGTGACCTTAGGTTCTGCTGGTCTAGGGGTTCTAGTTCCAAAAGAAGGAATGTTTCAACCAGGAAACACAACGATGATTCCATTGAACTGAAAGTTAAGGCTGCCACCCAGCCTTAACTCTGTATACCTCTTTTTTTTTTTTTTTTTTTTTTTACGGTACCCGGGCCTCTCACTGTTGTGGCCTCTCCCGTGGTGGAGCACAGGCTCTGGATGCGCAGGCTCAGCGGCCATGGCTCACGGGCCCAGCCGCTCCACGGCATGTGGGATCCTCCCGGACCGGGGCACGAACCTGTGTCCCCTGCATCGGCAGGCAGACTCTCAACCACTGCGCCACCAGGGAAGCCCTGTATACCTCTTTATTAACAGGCAAAAGAGGGGTTAGTCTCCTGAGCAAAGGATTTGAACATTTCTAAGGAAATGTTACCTAAAGGCATGTTTTCTATCAGTTCTTCTTATAAGAAATAGAAAAAAGAAATCAGCATATTTCATTTTTCTTGGAACTTCCAAAGTTCCAAATAGGTATTGGAGAGACATGATGGTCTTCTTTATGTGTCAACTTGGCTAGACCACAGTCCTCAATTAGTCCGTCAAACATTGATCTAGATGTTGCTGTGAAGGTATTTTGTAGATATGATTAAAGTCCTTAATCAGTTGACTTTAAGTAAGGGAGATTAACCTAGATAATCAATTGGTTCAATCAGTTGAAAGGTCATAAGAGCTTCTTCCTTGGAGAACCCACCTGAGAGTTCTAGCCTACCTTTCTGGATGGTCTGCCATATGGAGTTCAGGCTGGCCTAGCCAGCCCCTACAATTACATAAGCCAATTCCTTGCAATGAATCTCTTAATATATTAATATGTATTTCCTTCTTGTCCTTCTCTAGTTGAATCCTGACAGAGACATTAAAAACCCTCTCTCCAACGGACTTAAGGGTATGGGGAGGGGGAAGGGTGAGCTGTGACAAAGCGAGAAAGAGGCATGGACATATATACACTAACAAACATAAGGTAGATAGCTAGTGGGAAGCAGCTGCTTAGCACAGGGAGATCAGCTCGGTGCTTTGTGACCGCCTGGAGGGGTGGGATAGGGAGGGTGGGAGGGAGGGAGATGCAAGAGAGAAGAGATATGGGAACATATGTATATGTATAACTGATTCACTTTGTTATAGAGCAGAAATTAAGACACCACTGTAAAGCAATTATATCCCAATAAAGATGTTAAAAAAAAAAAAAAAACCCTCTCTCCAAAGCCCCTCCCATTTCCCACCTTCCCATTCAATGGAGAACCTAAGAATTAGGCAGGATCATGTGGGCTCATTTTCTCAAGTTAAAGGAGAAGCACATTATAATGAAAACATAAAATTATGTTAACAAAAGGAATGTGAATTACTTATGTAGACCCACTGAAGCTTAACTAATCCTTTTGTTTCTGTTTTTTTTAAATTGAGATATAATTGACATGTAACATTGTATAAGTTTAAGTTGTACAGGTGTTGATTTCATGCATTTATATATTGCAGTATTATGACTACCACCATAGTGTTAGCTAACACTTCTATAAGGTCACATAATTATTATTTCTTTTTTGTAGTGAGAACAATGAAGATCTAATCTCTCAGAAACTTTGAAGTTTATAATACAGTATTGTTGACTATAATCACTATGCTGTACATCAGATCTCCAGGACATATTTATCTACTAGTTGCAAGTTTGTAATCCTTGAGGTGCAAGGTGCATCTGATTTTTCTAACATATTTGGAGGAAAGCAAACTTCACTCTGAAATGGGAGCCACCTCTGTTCTGGACGTCCTTTGCTTCCATTGTTGGGTCTCAGAACCACCTCTTCTCCATACTTGGCAGCAGAAAGTGGAGAGAAGAGAGAGAGATGCTAGAGGCTGTAGAATTTAATTTTTTTTTTTTTTTCTGCACCAAGCGTGGCATGCGGGATCTTAGTTCCCTAACAAGGGACTGAACCCATGCCCTCTGCAGTGGAAGCTCGGAGTCTTAACCACTGGACTGCCAGGGAAGTCCTGGAGGCTGTACAACTTAGATACAAGAGGGGACATGGATGCAGAGATTTCTGATTAAGAGTGTTGGTGATTCAAGAAAATGGGGTAGGAGATGCAGGGACTCCATGGGGTTTAAAAAAGAAAGAGGGAATAATGAGAAGGGAGAGAAGGGCTGATGTTAGGAAAGGAGGTTATCCATGTGACTATAGGTCAGGGCAGTGAGGTTCCAGACTTTTGTTCAGGGCAAAAGGACAAAGTTTGAGAAAAGAACCTCAGTGCCTGACTTTCCACACTGCCAACTCTATATGGTTCACATCCATCACTGGAGCTTTTAGTAAAGAACTGCTTACCCTTGTTCGGACCTTGAGGTCTAAAATAAGGAAGAGAGCCCCTTCCTCCAAGATCAGTGTCCGGAGTTAGAAACACCTTCACTGAAGCTGACAACAGGGCGGTGGAGGGGACAAAAGTGTAGTGCCTCTTGCGTTGCCTTTTACAAAGTAACCCAGAGAACAGAACATTGGGTGGAAGATACAGGGTGACAGATTTCATTTCTGCCAAGAAATACCTTTGAAGTTCTCTTCCTGACTAAAGGGAAATGAGCTGCCTTGAGAGGCAGTGGGCTTCTTGCCCTATAGGTGTGAGTAGATACAGGGGACCACCTAACAGGGGTGGTGTGGGAGAGGACTCTGTTGAATTGTATTCAACAACATAATTCGACAGTTATTGAAAGATGTAGATACTGAGATAACTTTCAGAATATTTGGGACCAAGACCATGAGATATTCTTTTATAATCTCAGAGTTAAACCTCATCACAGAGAGTCAGAGGCAGACAGGATCTTTAAAATCATCTTGTCTAACCTCCCTCCTCTCCCCCTTTTATATAAATGAAAAAACATAAGGCCCAGAGAGAAGTGACTAACTCAAGGTCACACAGGTAAAAAGTGGAAGATCTGGGCTAGAACTTGTAGGCATGTTTCATCTCTCAACATCTTTGCTGGTCTCATTATCAAATCTGCCCAGCAATATCTGGAAACTTACCAGGAAAGAAAATAATGGAAACAATTAAACCTAGACAAATGACAGCTTCTTCAGATATCATTTAAACACAAAGAAATATGAGGAACTCAACGCTGAAACTCCTTGATAACATCAAGGAAAAGGAGGCATTTCACATAAATCTCAGAGATGATGTCATCTAAACACACAAGCCGTTAGTGGAAGTTCCAACTCATTATGAAGGAAATGATTCTTATAAATAGTTTTGATCTGGAGATACTGTTTGGCGTCTTCAAATCATAGATTCTTGAAGTAGGAAGACCTATCATAGAGGTCATCTGATCCAGGGCACGCTGACCCTGCAAATATTGGGCCACGGTTCACGCCACTCTCAACTCCGTGTCTCACGCTACCTTGTACCAGCCACTACTCCAGCATTTTGCATGTTAAAGTACACCAAACTGAATGGAAATTTTTTCTTCCAATCTGAAAATAGATTTTTCCCCTAATAAAATAAACATGCTCATTGCAAAATGTCAAATAATACAGAGAAGTATAAAAAAATAAAAAGGCTTACCAGAAATCTCACCACTCAGAGATAACCATTGTTAGCATTTTGATATCGTTTAAGTATTTCTCCATGCACATATGTTTCCACTTGCACATCCATATTTTTGTAAAATTGGGACCAAGTATAAGTGCAGTATTGTCACATTCTGCTTTTCACTTATCTGTCTGTATAGATCTACATCTTCATTTTAATGGCTGCATGATAAACCTTAACATGGTGAGCCAGACCCTGACTGATGGATTAGTTGTTCCCAGTTTTTTTTTTTTTTTTTTTTAACTAACATGGGGTGTTATTTCCTGCTTCAGGGAGAGAGGTCACCTTGGTCACCCGCGGGAGGGTGTATCATCTCTGGAAACTGAAAGTAGCTTGCTCCTTCAAAGGGGTGATGGGGTGATTGTAGAGCTAAGGCTCCTTGGAAAGTGAGTGGGTGGGTAAGAGGCAGTATTGTCTCCTCTGGGAGTTTAAAGGAGCCTTTGGTTTGCCGGAGAAGCTGCCATAATCCATGGGGAGACCCCAAGGTATGGTCAGTGACTGGAACCCATCTGACCTTGGCTGACTTCCAGATCAGCTTGGAAACCTGCCCCTGCAGTACTCACAGCAACAGCCAGAAGTGAGGACTGAACAAACCTCTGGTCCAGAGCCCAGCTCACGCAGGCCAGCTGCTGCTCTGTGACCAGGACTGCACTCCTGGAGCAAGAGACATGGTTGCCTAATTCCTTGGTCGCTAGGTGAGGCCAAAGCTTCATTCACTTCCGGGCTTTGGGTATAGATTACTTAACCAGCAGCTGCTCCTCTGTCACCAACCCTTCCCCTCACAATTACGATAAGAGACGCCACTATCAGTTAGTTCCCATGGGTGCTATATGAAGTGGGGAATGGGGGGGGGGGTCTAGGACCCACCCACACTCTGGGGGACAGCATGGGGTACAAAGTACCACCATCACCACCTCCAGCTGAGGGAGAGAGAAGATGACAATGCAATAATAAGCATTTTTCTACATACATTTCTCATATTTATCCAATTAGCTCCTTAATATAAACTCCTCTAAGTGGAGTTACTGGGTTTGTGGGAAAATGCTAAACAAATCTTGCAGTGATGCTGAGAGGTACCTGGGAAGGACCGGCTGGCCAGCTGCTGAGAACCTTCACAGGGTAGCAATATATTACAGAAATAGCCACTGTCCAGGGTCTGGCCTTGAAGGTTCAGAAACTTGATCCCATCAGGGTCCCAAAGTTAATTGGTCGGAGGAGACTGGAGGGGATAAAGCAGAATCCCAAGTGATTAATTTATAATGAGATATCTAAATGCCAGATGAAGTGGCCTTTTGGGTCAACCTGACCGGCCTGTTCTTTCTCACTGTGGGCAGCCATTGTGGGAAGCCAAATCACAATCAAAGGCTAGTGGTGGCCCTAGAAGAGAGGAAGGACAGTTAGTATGATGTCATCTGAATGGTGGCCTGATGCAGCCACTTCTCCACCAGAGCAAGGATAATATACACCCGTGAGGTGACAGTGGCTACAAAGGTAAGCCAGGTGAGTTATAAGTACTGAAACTGCTCTGTGGCTAATGTGGACCCCAAGCCACTCTCCTTACAGACCCCCTTCTGTCCAGCAGTCTCTAGGGGCCCCGAGACTCACAGCTTTTCTTGTAGACAGAGAGGGTGCAGGTGGTCAAATGGTGCCATAAGGCCTGCTGTTTTTAATAGCCTAGCCATATCTCACTTTTCTATTTATCTCTTCCTCTATTCGCACATTCAACAAATGATGGTTGGGTACCAGTCAGGTCCTGCAGAGACAGCAGTGGGTAAAATAGACCAAAATGCTGCTCTTATGGAGCTCACATGCTAGGGGAGGAGAAAGACAACAGACAGGTAATCAAATCAATAGACAATAATTTTTTTTAAAAAAATCACCAAATAGGGCTTCCATGGTGGCACAGTGGTTGAGAGTCCGCCTGCCGGTGCGGGGGACGTGGGTTCGTGCCCCAGCCCAGGAGGGTTCCGCTTGCCGCGGGGCAGCTGGGCCCGTGAGCCATGGCTGCTGGGGCTGCGCGTCCGGAGCCTGTGCTCCGCGGCGGGAGAGGCCACGGCAGTGAGAGGCCCGCGTACAGCAAAAAACAAATTTAAAAAATCAACAAATAAATAAGAAAGTTGCTAACTGCAAAAACCTATATGCAAGATATTAGATGGCAATATTTGCTGTGAACAAAAATTAAGCAGGGTAAGGGGTTAAAGAGTAACAAAGTGGGGAACATTTTTAGAGGGTGATCAGGGGAGGTCTTTCTGATAACATGACATCTGAACAAAGACCAAACTGTACAGATATCTGGAGGGCGAGTATTCCAGGTGGAGGGAACAGCACATGCAAAGGTTTTGAGGCTAGAGGATGGCTGGAATAGCAAAGAGATCCATGTGGCTGGAATATATATAAGCAAGGGGAAGAAGGGGTAGGGGAGGGGGCCAGGAAAGTGATGGAGCGGGGGAATCAGATCATGTAGGGCTTTGTAGTGCCACATTGTAAAAACTGGATTTTATTCTGAATGATATGGGAAGCCACCAAAAGGTCAAACTCCCCTTTTATAAGGAGTCTGGCTACTGTGTAGTGAATAAACCGATTATTCTAATGTGTCAAAAATGGAGCCGTTGAATATTAAGAAAGGGACTTTTGGAGATCAAGACTCCTGCTACAGGGCTTCCCTGGTGGCGCAGTGGTTGAGAATCTGCCTGCCAATGTAGAGGACACGAGTTCGAGCCCTGCTCTGGGAAGATCCCACGTGCCGCGGAGCAACTAGGTCCGTGAGCCACACGGCTCACAACTACTGAGCCTGCGCATCTGGAGCCTGTGCTCCGCAACAAGAGAGGCCGCGATAGTGAGAGGCCCGCGCACCGCGATGGAGAGTGGCCCCCGCTTGCCACAACTAGAGAAAGCCCTCGCACAGAAACGAAGACCCAACACAGCCATAAAAAAAAAAAAAAAAAAAGACTCCTGCTACACAAAGTGTGGCCTATGGACCAGAAGAATTGGCATCACCTGGAGTTTGTTAGCCATGAAGAAATCTTAGGCCCCCACCCCAGACCTCCTGAACCAGAATCTGCATTTAACAAGGTCCCCTGATAATCTATGTGTACATAGAGGTGGGGGAGGCCCTGGTCTAGTCTAAGCCCCTCATTTTACAGACTATGAAACCAAGTGTCAGTCTGCAGAAGTGACTTGCTTACAATCACATGGTTGGGTTCATAAGCGGGCCAGGGCTAGTGCCCAGGTCTCCTGACTCTGGCGAGCCCACTTTCCATGGCCTCGCGTGGTCATGAGATTGTAAAATCCACTCATTCAGTCAATAATTCACTTAATCGTCACTAAGGCATCATCCCATAATCATACACAATCATCTCACTAAAGATTTTTACCTTTTAAGAACTCACGAGTAAGTCAAGAGAAACTGATAACAGACTAGGCTAATCTAACTCAACTGACCACCTACGCTGATTTTAAAACAGAACAAAACCTAACCGTGAGTGCTAGCAGCCTTGGCTGCAATACTTTTCCCAACCCATCTCATCAACTGCTGAGATTTGCTGGAAATGCCCAGCATGTTTATGTGTGGTGTCCCCTGAAATGTTTCTTCCTCCAGGACGGTGGGAAAAAGCACAGATTTCATTGTCTTCTCAGCAGAAAAATCCCCTATGGCCTGAAGCAATTTTTTAAAAAAAGCTCAATGTGGGTACCACCCCAGGAGCTTGGAGATTAGACATAGAAACCCAGGTCATGTCCCAAAAGGGAAGAGTCAAGATAGGAAGGACTCTATTTTAAGGGATTGATAGAGTGAATGGCTGGAAGTTTCTACAATGGGAAAAAAAAGGCGAGTTATCATCTCTGTCATTGCTATTATTGTTGTTATTATCAAAAACTTGTAAATAGTGCTCTTAAATTATTGTCCCTTTAAAACAATAAAGGAGATAATGGAGATTTCTATGGGCATTTGCTATTCACCAGCAGCTTTGCTTTCAGAAAAGTGGCCCAGTAATGACTGTTGGGATCTAGACAGTTCCAGGGGCAGGCCTGGGTGTGTTGTATGAGGACTGAAGAGGGTCAGAGCCCTTAGAGAAATGGTTCTGGCAGACTGCAAAGGGCATTTCCAAGGGGAGAAGACCCACTCTCTAGGAGGCTATTGAAGCCAATCAGGAGATAGCTGGCAGGAGAGAGGGTGAAGGAAGGAGGGGAGGGGTAGATGGGAGACGCTGCGGAATTAGATGCCTGGGACAGGGCAGAAAGGAGGACTCCAAGATGTCTCTGAAAGGTCAAGCCTGAAGGACTGGAGGGCTTGCTGGTTTACCCGGAAAGTTCCTCAGTTTCTATATTAACCAGGGTGGTTAGCACTAGCTTCTGCCCACCCTCCTCCACCCCTCATCCCTGTGACGACAAAGGCTCATTTATGTCTAACTCCTACAGTCTCTCGTGAGGGGCTGGGAGGGCGGCACTCCCACACAGCTGTATTCCAGGGACTGAGGCATCCTGGCTGGGCCCATCTTGGAACCCTTTGCTTTCAGCCAGATGGGCAGAAGAGAAAGTAAAGCTTTTTCTTCACCACCATGAATGGGAGGTGACCCATAACTTTCACTTGCTTTTGTTGGTGAAGATTAGTCATGGGACCCCACCTTACTTCCAGGAGCCGGGAAACCTACTTTAGCCGTGGGCCCAGGAAGTGAGCCTGGCTGGGGAACACAGCCAACTCACTGCAGTGGGACTGACACGCCCACACCCCGTGTGGCTCTCAGGAGGCTGGCCCACGGGCAGGGGGCTGCCCTGTCCGGAGTGATGAGCTGTTGGTAACCGTAGTAGAAGGGAACTTTCTTTGGTGCCTCCTCACTCCAAATCTCATCCTGCTGCCCTGTCTGGACTGTTCCTGGTTTGGGTAAGGTTTGGAGGCCACCAAGGCAATCCCGCTTTGTAAATGGCAAGGCCCTTTATTTTGTTTTTTATTGTGGCTCTACAACCTTTAATGCTCCTCCCAGCACTGGGATCTGATGAATATTCAGAAGCTTTGGAGTCTCACCCTGCCTCTCCAGTACCTTATCCTCCAATCTCAGGGGAGTCCCTTTTTCCTGCAGTTAGAGCCTTAGTTTCCCTAACTGCAGAGGAAGTGCGTTGGCCCAGATGACCGTTCATTTTCTTTCTAGGCCTCAGAGTCTTACTTCCCTTGAGGACTAGCTTGAACTAGCTCACTTCCACCTCTCCTGAGTCCTTGGAAAGGAATGAGGCCTAAAAAACCTGGAGTTACTGCTGTGACCTTTGGCTCTGTTTGATCCTGCCCAAAATTGCATAACAAACTCAGTGACTACTTCAGCTGAGCAGCTGCTGGCATTCAGCAGCTGGCAACTATCCCAAAAAAGCAGGACCTGAATGGGTAGAGGGAGAGACCCAAGGGCATGTGCCAGGGCCAGAGGCCAGATTTCAAGGCAGAAAAGAGTTCTGCCTGCCGGGACCTCTATGAGATCCAGGGCATGAGCAAAGCTTAGAGCATCCATAGATGTGAGACCAAGTACATGAGTCAGGGTCCCAGCAGGCAACAGGTGCGTGCTCAAAAGTGCTTAGTGGTCGAAGGGGAGAGGAGAAGACCTTAATGAAGGGACTGTTTACAAACGTGTGTCCAGAGTTAAGGGACCACACAGAACAGTGAAGCATCCTGGGACTAAGCATCCCGAGACTAGGACCAGGCCTGAAGGGCAAGGGGAGGAGATGTTGCGGCTGGAGGCCGCAAGAGCTAGAGTCCTGGGTGAGGGGCCTCTCCACAGGAGCCAGAGCTGCAGACGTACGTGACCACTGCCAGACGTGCAGTAAAGCAGGGAGGAGGGCGGTGGCATGGAGTGGGGGATGAATATGTCAACCTGGAATCTCCTGCTAGTGCTTCCCGTTGGACCAACATAACAAGAAGCCAAAGGAACAGGGAGCCTGGTGATGCAGCTACAGAGAATCCAGAGGGGCCAGAGCAGGGCCAGCCGGGAATGGATGGCGGAAACACGAGGAAAGCAACCAGGACATGAGTCTCGGGTCTTCTCTGGTCTTCCTCCCATCCTCTGTGAGACTTTGAATATTCTGGACCTGGTGGTACACTCTCAACAAAGTCCCCAGCCACGTGCGTGACAACAGCAATAATAATGAAGATGGTGACATTATCTTGTTTATATTACATACTCTCCTGCAATAATATCTGGTTACCTGGAGCAAGTTTCACCGCATCTGAAGGAGCCAGGTTGAATTTTTGGCATCTTACCTTGAGATTGCTTTTAGATACAGATCTGGACCCTGTTCCACCTTTCATCTGCGGTGGTAACACTAGCTGCTCTGTCAGTCCTGTGAGAGCTGGAAGACTGGGGTAAATTTAGACCAGAGAGTTATTGTGCCAGAGCCAGTATTTTAAATACTTGATTTTTAACATGACCTTGACCTCTGTGCCTTGCATAACCACATATTTCTTGTCCTGGGCTTGGCCAGCTTTTCAGTCTCTCACCCCCATGCTCACATGTATCACCCCGCCCCCCGGCAGCTCTGAAAGGTCGGTGTGTACAATGAGCCAGGGTACTGGGCTGTACTTAGTTCCCCCTCCATCAGATACCATCACTGTCAAAACAAAGTCAGCGATGTGAAAACCCTCACCATTCCCCCTGCCTCCTTTCGGAATGCACTGTTCCAACTGCAAGTACAAAGCAGCAATTTCTAAGCATGAATTGGTACAGAAAACAAGACACAAAACCAAGAAAATGAACATGACATGGCATAGCATGAAACCCAGAGCTGTAAACAGGGAGATAGGGATGGAAACAGGAACAAGATGACATTTGGACATCAATATACATGACATAAGAGAGCCAAGAAACCAGACCTCAGGTATTTCTTTTATTGCTTTGTGTAGCCACACTCACTATGGAATGACCGTTAATGGATGATTTTCTTCTGGTACTTTTAAAACTCTTTAAACAATTGTGGCCATACCTTTTAGTACTATTTAAAAAGGAAAAAGATAAAGATATATGTGTATTTTTTACCCTATAGTATAGTGTACTGTTTTCAAACTGTGGGTCACAACCTTTTAATAGGTCATGAAATTAATTTAACAGGTATGGCCGGCATTTTTCCAAAAAATGAAATAGGGTGAGAATCTTCATAAGCGTCAGAGTGTATTACACAGAGCAAAGTTAAGTGTTGGATGATACACAGAGACACGTGTGTTGGGTGTGAACGCAGGCCGTACTCTTTGCCGTGTACCGCGGTGTGTACAGTTGGCTGGGTATCGGGGCACTTGGGCGCTTGTTCTAGCACAGCTTTTAATCTTCCAAGTGGCCTCCTCTAGACAGTTGTCCTCTCTGGTGTTGGTATCCTTATGTGTAAAGTGATACATTTGGACAGAATGAACCCTAAGGGCCTTTCCATCCCCCAGTTTAACACGTATCTATTGAATACCTACTAAGCGCCAAGCTCTGGGTATTTAGCAGCAAAAACCTTCCGCTCACTGAGTTTATATTTTGGTGGGGGGTTGCCCAGTAATAGACAAACAAATGAACAGATAAAACACTAGTGAGTGGTGATAGTGCAATAAAGAAAAGCAAAGCAAGATAAGGGAGCTTATAGAACAATGAAGGGAGGGGATGCCATGTGGGCAGGTGAGGCCTCTCTGGTAAGGTGATATTTCAGTTGAGACATTAAGACAGAAAGTGAAAGAATCAAGTCACACAGATATATGGGAGAAGAGTAGATCCTGCCAAGACTGAAAAGTGCTTTTGCCTTGTTGGAGGAAGAGGCCAGAGTGGCTGGAGCAGAGCGAGCCAGGGGTCGGGGCAGCAGAGCATCACAGGGAGGGGGGCCCGGACCAGTGGAAACGAAGCCTGGAGAGGGTTGACCTGATCGGACTCATATTGTAAAAGGTTCCCTGTAAATCGTAAGAGGCTTCTAGAATACTCCAGAAGCAAGATAATAATGTTTTGCTCTAGGGTGGTAGAGAGAAGAGGTGAGAGGGATTCTGAATATATTTTGGAGGTAAAGTGAGTAAGATTTGCTGGTGGTTTACATATGATGTGAGGGATAAAGAGGAATATAGATTGAATTCAAGGTCTGAGGCCTGAGCAGCTGGAGTTTTGATTTACAGAGATAAGGACGAGCCTGAGAGAAGAGGCTTTGGGGAAGGGAGGGTGAGGCGGGAGATGCTTACGGGATGTTGGAAATCTAAATCTGGAAAGAAGCATTCATCAGCATATGATGATACAGAAAGCCAAAGGTGACCCCTGGGAGGACGGACACAGAGATTAGAAGAGGGCGGATCCCTGGCCCCTCCCACATAGAGACCCTGTGGATGAGAAAGAACCAGCCAACATGATTTGACTCTGTGACTCTTTCCAGAAGAGGCTGCTGAATGAGAAAAGGAAAACTTGGAAAATGTAGGTTTTGTTTTGAAATAATGAGCATGACTTTCCTATCAATCATTGCTAAACCCAGCATTCCTGACTGCAAGGATCACGTCTTGCACCAAACTAAGTAGAGGTTTGCTGGCAGGGTAAAAGGAAAAACATATATTGATTGACTCAGGGTTTCCTCCGGCTTGTTGGTGTTGTGAAAAAATGGGGTGAATCAGAGCTTATTTACTTTCAGCAGATGATTCCAACTGAAAGATATTGATTTCCAGGGTTTCCCCAGAAGCCCCTGAGCTCCAAAGGGAGGCTGCAGAGTGGATTTCTCCAAAGTTGCCCCCATCAATGCCATCTCCATGTCAAAATATAATTGCAGTGCCAAGTCCTGAGCTCTCTGGGGAATTTCTCTCTCTCAGCAAAGGCAAGAGAGACCAGCCTTGTGAGGAAGTCCTCAGCACATGCTTTTCTGGTGCTTTCTCAGGCTTCAGGACTAACTCTCCCACAGGAGCAGAAAAAATCTGAAGTTGCAGGGAATTCAATGCACGCTTCACCTCATTAAGATATGTCCTCTTGAAAAAGGATTCCGAACTGCCGCGTTCATCAAACTGTGTGGAGCTGCCGGGTGTGTCTTTCTGTTAGTGCTGGATTTTGACGGCCATTTGGATGCAGCCGCAGTTGGAAGGTCGTGGTGGCCACACCGAGATTAGAGGGGAGAGCAGAGGACTGCTATATTAGGAGCAGCCGCAAAAGGAACTAGCAATTTTTGCCCCCCAGGAAAATTTCCGAAACTGCCCCTCCTACCCACCCCACCATTGTCCTCTGCCTCTTGGTCCTCCTTCCCTCCCCTAGCAACAAATTCTCTGATTCTATTGTGACTTCTCTGGACACCCAAGCCATGCATCCCAGAAACTGTACCCTGGGCCTTCACCCTCCCTCTCTTCACCCTCTTTGCCCTTAGAGCACTGAACTCCTAAAATAACTATGTCTGGCCTGCGAGACAGGTTGACAGATTTGGAGGCTCAGCACGGTTAAATACTGCCTGAATCAAAAGTAAAGGCCCGGGGCTTCCCTGGTGGCGCAGTGGTTGAGAGTCCGCCTGCCGATGCAGGGGACACGGGTTCGTGCCCCGGACCAGGAGGATCCCACATGCCGCGGAGCGGCTGGGCCCGTGAGCCATGGCCGCTGAGCCTGCGCGTCCGGAGCCTGTGCTCCGCAACAGGAGAGGCCACAACAGTGAGAGGCCCTCGTAACGCAAAAAAAAAAAAAAAAAAAAAAAAAAAAAAAAAAAAAAAAAAAGTAAAGGCCCGCTGAACGTTCTCCAACCTTCTGGGAGTGTACTTGCCAGGCTGAGGGAATGGACTGGCAGCTCTGCCCCCTGATCAGCAGCGGGGACAGAGAACAATGTTGGGACCAATCTATAGCCCAATAGAGAGTCTGTGCCTGTTGTACAGAGGCTAACCTTAGTGGGCTCTCATTCAAAAGCTCACACCATTTAGGCTTCCCACAATAGTAAACCATATCCTCTTAAATACCCTCCCCAAGCACACGTGAGCACACACACTCACACACACTCTCTAACATTCTATTCATGACAGACACAAGGTCTTTACCCACAATGTCTTCCCACATTTCTGGGCCTTGGTCCAAGTCTTTTCCTTGTGCCTTGGCTCTCAAATCCACCTTCTCAGACCCTAAATTACCCTGTTCGTGGTTAGGGCACTTTATTCTATGGCTTGCGGCAGTCTGCATGGCACTCAAGCTAGCTGTGTGGGCTCCCGCCAACACTTGCCCCCTCCCCAATGTCCAAGCACACAGGAGACTCTGAGCTCTTTGAGGGCAAATTAGCAGTGGCGACAGTCACATGTCAGGGGCTATGGCACTTTCACAGAATCAAAGTAAAGAAGACTTTGCTAATTCAAAATGGTACCGGGCAAACGGCTCCCATTTTAGTTTCTGTTAATTTCCTGTTTAAAGACTCCAAAAAAAATGAAACTTGACATCTTCAAAAACAAAGAAAACCTGGCACATGACTTGGGACTTGGGCACGTTAAACGCCCTCCAACTGTGGTTCCAAATAGATTGTGGTCAGACACTTGATCAAGGCAGCTACCTGAGCACAGGCTTAGAAAGGTAGCCGCTCCTCCCCGCTTTGACTCAGCAGTTCTCTTGCTAGGAATTTATCCTAAGGAATAATTATGTATGTCGATAAAAATTTAACCACAAGGGAAAATCGAAACAAATTACATGCCTAACAGAAAGGATAGGCTCAAAAATAGGGGTATATCTGTGTGAAAGTGTACTGTACATCCAATAAAAATTATGTTCTAAAGATATGTTTACTGACATGGAAAATTGTCCACGATTTATTGTTGGTGAAAAAAATGCAGGTTACAAAACAGAATATATCATTCAATTTTTATAATAAAAACCTACCATAGGTATACGCAGAGGATAAAGCCTGGAAGAATATACTTCAGAATGTGGACAGTTGTAATCTCTGGGTAATGGAATTATGGCTAATGTTTACTTGCTTCTTTTATATAGCCTGTTTATTTTGACAATGGATAAGTGTTTCTCCACTAATATATAGAGAGTATTCAGACAAAACCATAATTCAAAAAGACACACACACCTCAATGTTCACTGCAGCACTATTTACAATAGCCAAGTCATGGAAGCAACCTAAATGCCCATCGACAGATGAACGGATAAAGAAGATGTGGTACATATGCACAGTGGAATATTACTCAGCCATAAAAAGGAACGAATTTGGGTCATTTATAGAGACGTGGATGGACCTACAGACTGTCACACAGAGTGAAGTAAGTCAGAAAGAGAAAAACAAATATCATATATTAATGCATATATGTGGAATCTAGAAAAATGGTACAGATGAACTGTTTTGCAAGGCAGAAATAGAGACAAAGGCGTATAGAACAAACATATGGACACCAAGGAGGGAAAGTGGGTGGGATGAATTGGGAGACTGGGATTGACATATATACACTAATATGTATAAAATAGATAACTAATTAGAACCTGCTGTATAGCACAGGGAACTCTACTTCACTTTGCTGTACAGTAGAAACTAACACAACATTGTAAAACAAGTATACCCCGATTAAAATATATATATATTTAGAGAGAGGGTATTAATAATAAACAGAGAAGCAACAGAGAGCCATGGATCAGAGCGTAAGTTCATCAGCAGACAACCTGAGTTGGATTTCATCTGCCAATAACTTGCTGTTGGATCCTGGAGAAAGTTCCTTAACTTTTCTTCTTCTGTAAAATGTGCATAATAATAATGTGTAAGGCGATTCTATGGAGAAAAGAGAGACTTTTAAACACAGAGCGCTGGAACCACTGGACACCCACAAACAAAAATATGAACCTAGACAGAGACCTTACAACCTTCACAAAAATTAACTCAAAATGGATCACAGACCTAAATGTAAAATACAAAACTATAACTCCTAGAAGATAACATAAGAGAAAATCTAGATAAGCTTGGGTGCGGCCATAACTTTTCAGATACAACACCAAAGGCCCAATCTGTGAAAGAAAGAATCGATAAGCTATATTTCATTAAAATTAAAAATTCCTGCTCTGTGAAAGACACTGTCAACAGAATAAGACAAGCCACAGAGTAGAAGAAAATATTTGCAAAAGACACATCTGATAAAGGACTATTAACCAAAATAAATAAAGAACTCCCAAAACTCAACAATAAGAAAACAACCTGATTGAGAAATAAACACCTCACTGAGTAAGATGTGCAGATGACAAATAGGCACATATGGAGGAGGCTGCGAGCGTGTGGGTCAAGGAGGTCACGGGTACTCTCTTCATTTTCCTCTCATCGTTGTTGTGAACCCCAAACTGCTCTAAAAAAATAAAGTCTATTAAAAAAAAGTTTCTATCTCATTGGGGCTGCCGTGAGAGTTAAATACGTCACTCCTGCAGAGCTGTTAGAATAGCTCTTTGGCAAAGAGTAAGCACTCAATACATTTTAGCTAAAATTAAGTAAAATCAACACACACACATACACAAGAAGAGATTTTTTTAATGCAAATGAGAAAAAGATTTCCTATCTGACTGGAAAAGTCCAGGGACTTCATACCCCAAACTCACAGAACCTGGCATATTCTAGATGCTCAATAAATGCTTGTGAACAGGTAAGTAAGGGACTAATCTCTGATTTAAACCTGAGAATAAATGAGATTGCTTAGGGTGAGATGAGCATGGGCCCAGGATTAGGTCTTATGCCCTCTAAATTTAATGATCAGCTAGAGTGGAAGAAACAGGTAAAGGAAACTAAGAAATGGCCAGATAGGAATCAGGAGTGTTTGGTGTCTGAAAACCAAGAAAACTGAGCATTTCAGGAAAGAGGAAGTGCCTGGCTGGGCTGGGTGCTCTGCCGAGAGGCCAAGACCAAGGAAGTATGAACTTGTCGCTCAGGTAACAAAGGTCCAGGTGATGGTGGTAAATGCAGCTGCACTGGAAGGGGGTTGCGGGGGAGCTAGACAGGAGAGGGGCTGAAGAATGACTGACAAGTAAGGAAACAAGACAGGGAGTGGAGACACCTTTCAGGAACCCTGAGAACGGAGCAAAGAAAAACATTAGCAACCAGAGGGGAATTTGGGACAGAAGAGAGTTTATATTTGTTTGTTCTGCTTTTAGGCTGGAATGACTGGAGCAGGTTTAATAAAATACTGATGAGAAAGGATGCTTCCTCCATGTCCATGAAGGATGATGGGAAAAGCATGTTGCAGATGCAGTGGTGGGAAGGTGAAATAGTGCCCATCAGAGATTTCTCTTTTCTTTGTGCAGTAGGGAGCCAGGTCATTTGCAAAGAGTGAGGAGAATCGGAAGATATGGGTAGATCTGAGCAGAGAGGAAGGTCTGACACGGTCTCTGTGGAGAGCAGCGCCGCCATGGATGGCAAACTCTGGAGGGATTGTGGGGTCCTTATCCATGCTCTGTTCCTTCTGCAAGTTCTTCCCACCTCTAATTCCATAGCCACAGATACCAAGACCCAGAGGGAGGAAGCCATTTGCTCAAAGTCACGTAGCACGTTAGGGGCAAAGCTTTGATTGGAGTCAGGTGTTTGGGCCTCCGGTTGAGGGCACGTCCATCCCATAGCAGCAGTCACCTTCTCATGGGTCTGTTCTTCAGCACGTGCCGTTGTGTCAGGCTCTGCAAAAAATGGGCTCCTTGGTCTTACGAGATGTGTCGCCCCTTCCCCCTCATGCAAAGCCTTGCACATAGAGGGGACGGAAGCAATATTTTCTCAGCTAATGAATGATTAGAAATCAGGCTGTCCTTCTGTCTCACTCCTCTTTTTTAAAAAATTAAATTAAATTTTATTTATTTATTTTTTTCAGCCGCGTCTCTTGGCTTGCGGGATCTTAGTTCCCCAACCAGGGATCCACCCGGGCCCCTGGCAGTGAGAGCACGAAGTCCTAACCACTGGACTACCACGGAATTCCCTGTTTCACTCTTCTTAAAGGGAAGCCCTCCCTTATGTATAATAATTCCCTTCTTGCTCCCTCACTTCCCTTTCAGAAAAAGCCAAGGGGAGAACAGAATGAGCATCTCTTTGTCATTTAGGGTAACAGACACCAAAACAGACACCAATATCTGCTTTCCTACACTGGGACATGGATAACGTATTTACTTATGTACACGTCACCTTGTTCTGGAAAAGATTTAATGCTCCTAGGGTGTATCAGTTGCCAAAAAAATAATAAGTCCTTCTTTTTATTGTGGATGTCCCAATGCTCCACATAACTGGATTTGGCTATTAACAGATTCTACTAATTAATTCATGGTATTTCCTTGGGGGCTTAGGAACTCATTTATGTAAATGAATGCAAAAGAGATGACACATTAGAATTCCCACCCCAAAATACTTGTCACATTATAAAGATAGAATCAGGAAGGAGTAATTACTATTTACCCACTCAACAGGCTAGTTGAGCTTTTTTTTTTTTTTCAGTTACGTAGAGGTAACCCTATACAAATGCCAATAGAAGACTCATACCCTGGCTCTGGTGGGTGGCAGGCCCCTGACTGTGGAACACTCAGATTATGGAATCAGAGGTTCAGAGAGAGTAATAGAGAGAACCGTAAGCACGCAGCCGTTAGGAGACCTCTGCTTTAGGCTTGGTTCCATCACTTATTCTGGGCCTCCGTTCCTTGATGGACCAGATAAAGTGAAGCATTATTGCTGCCCTGACACAGTGAGAACTTTTGGAATGTGAACTATTTCTGGCTGTGGTCCAGGCCTCACAGGGCTTTGATGTCCCCTCAGACACAGCAACCAGCCGCTTGTCTGCATGCAGTCCGTATTAGTGAATAGGAGCTTGGTCCCAGTAGTTAAATAGCTCCCCTGTAACCTGCAGGGGCTCTGGGTCAGGTCCTGGCTACGTGTTCCGGGGCCTGAAGCTCTGGAGCGTTGTAACACAGGGTAAACTGATAAGTGTATTTAGCTCAGTGGCAGTAAATATTCCCTATCACTTTTTTTTTTTATTGGAGTATAATTGCTTTACAATGGTGTGTTAGTTTCTGCTTTATGACAAAGTGAATCAGTTATACATATACATATGTTCCCATATCTCTTCCCTCTTGCGGCTCCCTCCCTCCCACCCTCCCTATCCCACCCCTGCAGGCGGTCACAAAGCACCCAGCCGATATCCCTGTGCTATGCGGCTGCTTCCCACTAACTATCTACCTTATGTTTGGTAGTATATATATGTCCATGCCTCTCTCTCGCTTTGTCACAGCTTACCCTTCTCCCTCCCCCTATCCTCAAGTCCGTTCTCTAGTAAGTCTGTGTCTTTATTCCTGTCTTACCCCTAGGTTCTTCATGACATTTTTTTTTTCTTAAATTCCATATATATGTGTTAGCATAAGAGAAAGACAAATCCCTATCACTTTTTAACAGCTGAGCAGGAATGACTGAACAATGTTTCTAAGAAACTTCACATTTGAACCTCTTTATAGGTTCGGCTAGGGGATTATATATGTGAAGATATGGCAAATATCAAAAAGTAACCTGACTGGGAAAAAAAGTCTTGTCTGTGCATCTGTTTGCATTTCCTGAGCCCCTGAGCCTTTACCATGAGCAAGGGACTATACCAGGGCTGGGAAGGCAGGCCCAGTCCAGGGTGGATGAGAGCGCGAGGAGCTTGCAGAAAGGTGGGTGATTTCTATCCTCAGCTGAGGGGCCCCCAGTCTCCAGGCTAACCCACAGGGTCAGGCTACCCGATCCAGGGAAGGGAGCTATTCTTCCAGAGTAGGAACGAGTATTCTATCTGGAACACACAAGTATCTAGGTTACTAGTGCTGACTGAAAAAAAAAAAGCGCAACCTAAAAGTTGAGAGTTACGTTTTATTAGGCGCACATTCTTAGGACTTCAAGCCGGGAGACAGCCTCTCAGATAAACGCTGAGAAAACTGTTCCGTAGAGGAAGGGGGGGAAGCCAGGAGATATAGGAGTTTTTGCAACACCACCAGGCAGTCAGAACAAAAGGCTACTGTTAATAAAAGAAAACCAAATATCTCAAGTTAAGGAATTTAGCGCTTTCCTATATATGGGAAGATGCAAGAGTCTGGGCTCACTGAAATCCTTCTTTTGATATGCACCTCAGCTATCTGGGGCCAGCATCCTGTGTTTCCTCATCCTGAGTTTCCTCAGGCTGCACTGTTGCAGGTAGCTGCAGTCTGATGGCTGCTGGATGGCAGGCATTCTTTTTTCCATCCTGAACTCCCTTAGGGCTCACCTTTGGGACATCCTTTGTTTGCTGATATGTCAGGTGATTTTTTATTTCTCACCAGGAAATTCTATCAATTCTGTTGTTGAAGGCAGGACTTTGCCAGGCACTGGGAATTTAGAGGTGGATAAAACATGATCCATGTCCACAAGGAGCTCACAGGTGTCTGGTCCTTAAGAAAAGCTCTCTCTAAGCCTGGGAAGCCCCAAGAGAGCATCCAAAATCACGTTCCTGGGTATGCAAAACTGAGGACCAGATCCTTAACACACTTGGCCCCAGCTAGGTGCTGTTGTGCCAGAAAGGCCTGGAAAGCCTGCTGGATTTTGCACCTTCTCTGCGCAGTCCGTGGATTTTACTGCAAGAACCACTTTCCTCTCTAACCAGGCACAGATATATTAGAATGTTAGAAATTTATTGTTTCCTTTTGTATTTAACTTGCTATTGACGATGACTCTGTACGTATTCACTCATTGTCTCTGGTTTCCAATGAAGGAAGGAAACAATGTCCTTTAGGCACCTCCCCTGCCACGTCCCCTGCCCTTTAAAATTATGAAATGTTCCACATTCACAGATGAGTATATGTACAGTTTAAAGATAAATAATAAAAGAAACACCTGTTACCCAGCTGGGCCTGAATCCCAGCTGTGTGGCTCTGTCCAGTCCCTGCTTCCCCTGACTGCTCCCACCGCCCTACGTAACCAACGTACTGACTTTTATGTTAATCATTCCAGTTTTCTTCACAGTTTTACTCCCCATATTACACGTCCCTAAGAAATCTACTGCTTGGATTTGAATAACACAAATTTAAAAAAAAAAAAGAAAAAAAAAGCTGTGTAAAGAAAGAGCACTATTGCCATTATCAGACGGGATTTCCCAGAAAAACAAGCTGACTTGTTTTCAAGGGGTACAGTATGGTTTCAGCTTTCCCGAGTTTTCAAAAGCCTCTTCTGGGGAAGTCAGAGGGCAAAACCGTTAAGTAGAGGCACATCTAGGATTTGTGGGGCCTGAAGATTATATAATTTGGGGGACTCTTTAAGAAGAGTGTGAGTTCAAAATTACAAATGTTGAGTTAGCTGCAGGGCTTTGCGAGGGACAAGTATGAGTAAGGGGCTTAAGTTTTATTGGCTTCAGGTAAATAAGTCTCTAGCCATGAGGGCTCACCTGCATCCAGGCGTCTGGTAGATCTGCAGTATGGGTGAGGCACTGAACACCCTGTAAAAATAGGGTCAGAGGGAAAGGGCTGCTTTGTATTTTCTGTTTCTAAGCTCATCATAGCCTATCTCCGTCTCTCAAGAACAGGTCAAAGAAGAACACTTCAGAAATGGAGATGTTTTGTGATGTGAGGGTTCTCAGCTGATTCTAGAAGCAGGGCATAGAGAGATGAGCAGGAAATTCCTTAATAGATGAGGAAGCCATGACAGACACAGATAAACCTGTCCTCAAGACTAAATGAGGGTATAATGTCAGTGGGGATTTTTGGTGATGACAGTTTTCATCATATCTGTTTCTCTTTTTTTTTTTTTTGCCTCACCATGTGGTTTATGGGATCTTTGTTCCCAGAACAGGGATTGAACCTGTGCCCTCGGCAGTGAAAGTGCGGAGTCCTAACCACTGGACTTCCAAGGAATTCCCTCATATCTGTTTCTTGAGTCCCACTTTTCCAAGTGGAGCTGGTTAATCTCTACGTCTGGTACACGGCTATTATTATGGGATTTCCCTTCACCATCCTCCTAGGGAATCTTTGTCTCTCTCCTGTTTTAGATCCTCCTCCTTGATTTACTCTATCTTTGAGTGAGGTACATTCTTCAGTAGCTTTCTAAAGATGCATGATACTTGCATACTTGAAAAAAAATTTTATTCCACTTTCATACTCGGTAGTATGGCTGGGTATAGAATTCTAGATTGGAAATGACAATCTTCAGAATTTTAAAGGCTTCATGGTATTTTAGCTTCTAGTGTTGCTGATGGGAAGTCAGAAGCCCTTCTGATCCCTAAACTTTGTATTTGACTCACTTTATTTTTCCTTCCTGGAAGCAGGAAAATCTCCTGGTCCCTCAAATCGTACCAGCCACTCATTGGCTCTTCAATCTGGCAGTTCATTCTGTTCTTGAATTACACCATTGATTGTTCCTCCCCTTTTCTTCTCTTGCTCTCTTTCTGGAAACACTGCTATTCAGATGTAAGGCCTCCTGAACTTGTACTCTAATTTCTTACTTCTTCTCTCTTATTTTCTATCGCTTTGCCTTTTTGCTCTATTTGCTGGGGAATTGTCCCAATGTTGTATTCCAACGACTGTGTTGAATTTTTTATTTTTACATAGGCAGATAATTTTCCTTTCATATATTCTTATCCTGTTTCTTAACGACAAAGTATTATATGCACATTATTTAACAATTATTACAAAAATACTTTACATAGAAAATAAAAGGTTTCTATAGTTCTGTTTAGTAGATCATGAAACAGAATAGAGTCCAGAAGTAGACTCATGCATAATAGCCTAAACCTTTGTAGATGAACCACATTTTATATTTATTTTCAACAAAGATGCTGTATAGTAAGAAATGTGGCCTCCAAAGAGAGGTCTGGGTTTGTACCAGTACCTGGGAAGCAACCTCTAAACCTTAGGAATTTCCTGAGCAATAGGAATGTGTTTCTTTTTTATGGTGGGCCCCTGGGACTACACCTGGTATTATATGCTGGTGAGATGACTTAGGCTGGGGGCTGGTCATGTAAGAAAGACCAAGCACGAGATTAGAGGTTTGGGGCTTTGGGTCAGATGGTATCAGTCCAACTTCCAGGGAGGAGAGGGCTAGAGATTGAATTCAATCATGTGGGCAGTGTTTCAATCAATCATGCCTATGTAATGAAATCTCAGTAAAATCTCTGGACACTAAAGCTCAGGTGAGTTTCCCTGGTTGGCAATACTCTGTGCATATTACCACACATCAATGTCAGTAGGGTAACACATCACTGATGATGAGAGAAGCATTGTATTTAAACACTCCCAGACTTTGCCCATATATTTTTTTCCTTTGGCTGGTTTTAATTTGTATGCTTTTGTTATAATAAAACTGTAATTGTAAGTATAGGGCTTTCCTGAGTTCTGTGAGTCATTCTAGCAAAGTATCAAATCTGAAGGTGGTTTTGGGAAAACCCCAAACTTGCAGCTGTTGTCTGAAGTAAGGGCAGTCTTATAGGGACAGTTCCCTCTGAGTGTTCAGTTTGGAAAACCTCTTAGAGATGCCAAGGCAATTCAGTGAGAAAATGGCACTCTTTCCACAAGTGGTACTATAATCATTGATATCCATATGTAAAGAAGTGAACCTCAATACTTACTTCAGGGAATTCCCTGGCAGTCCAGTGGTTAGGACTCTGTACTCTCACTACTGAGTGCCCAGGTTCAATCCCTGGTTGGAAAACTAATATCCTGCAAGCTGTGCAGCGTGGCCAAAAAAAAAAAAAAGGTAAAAAGAAAGAGGTTGAAATAAATTAAAACAAAATGTTTACCTCATACTATATACAAAAATTAACTTGGAATGGATCATAGGTATAAATGTAAGAACTAGAAACATAACATTTAAAAAATAAGTGAAAATCTTTGTGACTTTGGGTTGGGATATATTAATATATTAAATAGACCACAAAAAGCAGGAAAAAATGATGAACTGGACTTCATTAAAATTAAAACCTTGGGCTTCCCTGGTGGCGCAGTGGTTGAGAGTCCGCCTGCCGATGCAGGGGACACGGGTTCGTGCCCCGGTCCGGGAGGATCCCACGTGCCGCGGAGCGGCTGGGCCCGTGAACCATGGCCTCTGAGCCTGTGCGTCCGGAGCCTGTGCTCCGCAACGGGAGAGGCCACAACAGTGAGAGGTCTGCGTACCACAAAAAAAAAAAAAAAAAAAAAAAAAAATTAAAACCTTTTGCTCTTCAAAAGACACTGTTAAGAAGATGAAAATGCAAATCACAAGCTGGGATAAAATACAGCTGACCCTTGAGCAATGTGGAGGTTAGGGACACCAATCCTTGTGCAGTTGAAAATCCACATAAAACTTAGTATTTGTATCCAAACTTAACTGTTAATAGCCTACTGTTGACTGGAAACCTTAATAATAACATAAACAATTGATTAACACCTATTTTGTATGTATTGTATTCTTACATTAAAGTAAGTTAGAGAAAAGAAAATGTTGTTAACAAAATCATAAAGAAGAGAAAGTACATTTACAGTATTGTACTGTATTTATTGATACCATAAGTTTACATTGTCTGTTTACAAGATGAATCGTCTGTCTGTCAGTACCTACCTCAGTATCGTCTTATGTGATGCAAAACACTGTAGATGTTACACGTATTACTAACATGACATAAAAAATGAAAGACAATGTGAAAAAGAATTTCATATTTATTTACAGGTGTAACAACTGATGCATTGATAATGAAGAAGCAGAAATATAATTGCTTCATGGTAGCCTAGCCTACACACTAACAAATGAATCGTTATAAAATTTTTTTAAATTAATTTTATTTATTTATTTTTTGGCTGCATTGCGTCTTCGTTGCTGTGGCTTTCTCTAGTTGCGGCCAGTGGGGGCTACTCTTCATTGCGGTGAGCGGGGGCTACTCTTTGTTGTGGTGTGTGTACTTCTCATTGTGGTGGCTTCTCCTGTTGCAGAGCACAGGCTCTAGAGTGCAGGGTCAGTAGTTATGGCTCATGGGCTTAGTTGCTCTGAGGCATGTGGGATCTTCCCGGACCAGGACTCAAACCCATGTCCTCTGCATTGGCAGGCAGATTCTTAACCACTGTGACACCAGGGAAGTCCCTCGTTATATATGGCATACAGTATTACTGTCATATTCATAATACAGTATTGGAACTTTGTTACATTTTGTGAAAAAAAATACTTTCCTGTGATGATAGGCTGAAGCACAGTTTCTCCAAGTAGGGGAGAGAGAGAGAGGCGTACTTTACAGTCATATAATTCATTGAAAGCAAAGCTATAAAATAGTAAGAAACCAACACATTCTTAATTTCATATTAGGTATCACTCACCTTATGCCAATGTAAGGATAGGCTTCCACTTCAATACAAGTCTTGTACATGGTGTTCTACATGATGAATACTTAGGTAACGGTGATGATGCTGACACAAAAATGTCTCATACAGTTTTTGCCATGCACTTATTAGATTTTCAATATTTACTATTCATTAGGTAAAGTAGATCGTCATAAAGGTCTTCACCCTCATCGTCTTCACATCGAGTCGGCTGAGAAGGAGGAAGAAGAAGGGTGGGTCTTGCTCCTTCAGGGGTGGCAGAGGCAGAAGAGGTGGAGGTGGAAGGAGAGACAGGCACACTCAGTCTAATTTTACAGAAATACCTTGTAAATTCTGACTTTTTTGTGTTTTCATTTCTCTAAAAATATTTCTATGTGGTATCAATCCTTCTTCTACCTTCTGCTTTAGTTTCAGTGCCTGAACGATAGAAGTGTCTATGTTGTAAAAGTCAACAGCAGTCTTGAATAAGCAGAACCCATCTGCCAGATTGTCTAATGTCAGCTTGTTTCCTAGCGCTGCTTCTTCTACATCGTCTTCCGCATCATCTGGCACTGGTTTAGAAGCACTCCTCTCTGTCAAGTCCTCTTCAGTTAATTCCTCTGGTGTGGTGTCTATTAGCTCTTGAATTTCTCCAAGAACCATATCTTTTATGTGTGTGTGTGTGTGTGTGTGTGTGTATTTATTTATTTGGTTGTCCAGCTCCTTAGTTGTGGCACATGGGCTCCTTAGTTGTCACATATGAACTGTTAGTGGCAGTATGCAGGTGGGATCTAGTTCCCTGACCAGGATTGAACCTGGGCCCCCTGCATTGGAGTGTGGAGTCTTATCCATTGAGTCACCAGGGAAGTCCCAAGATCCATATCTTGAAACTCTTCACCACCCCCCCCCACCTTTTTTTCATATCCACGATCTCTTTCATGATTTCCTTGATTGGCTCTGTCATAAATCCTGTGAAGTCATGCACAACATCTGGATAGCTTTCTCCAGCAGAAATTTATTGTTTTGGGCTTGATGGCTTCCACAGCTTTTTCTATAACAATGATGGCATCTTCAATGGTGTAATCTTTCCAGACTTTACAATGATCTGTCTGTCGGGGTTCTCTTCCGTCACACTGACAGTCTTTTCCAGAGAGTACCACGTGTAATGAGCCCTAAAGATGCTTATGACCCACTGGTGTAGAGGCTTAATTAGAGACGGTGTGTATGGGGGCAAGTAGACCACTTTGCCAGCTTCAGTGTTGAACTCATGGGGTTCTGGGGGGGCCAGAGGCATTGTCCAATATTAAAAGAACTTTAAAAGGCAGTCCCTTATTGGCAGGGTACTTCCTGACTTCAGGGGCAAAGCATTGATGGAACCAATCCAAAAAGAGGGTTTTGTTGTCCAGGCCTTCTCGCTGTACAACCAAAAGACTGGTAGCTGGAGTTTATCTTTTCCCTTCAAAGCTCGGGTGTTAGCAGCTTTGTAGATAAGGGCAATCCGGATCATAAACCTGATTGCATTTACACAAAACAGAAGAGTTAGACTATCCTCTCTGGCCTTAAATCCCAGTACTCACTTCTCTTCCATACTAATAAATGTCTTTCGTGGCATTTTTTTTCCCCCAGAATAAGACACTTTCATCTGCATTAAAAACCTGTTCAGGCAGGTATCCTTTCCCTTCAGTGATTTTCTTAATGGCATCTAGGAACTCATCTGCTGCCTCTGGGTCAGCAGAAGCTACTTCTCCTATTATCTTGATATTTTTTAAGTCAAATCTTTTTCTAATATGATCAAACCATCCTTTACTGACATTGATTTCTCCAGCTTCAGATCCTTCACCTTCATTTTGCTTTAAGCTGTCATATAATGAATTTACTTTCTCTTGAATTGTATTGAAGTCTATAGGTATGCCTTCCCTATAGCAATTCTGAACCCACATAAAAGCTGCATTTTCAATACAAGATAAAAAGTTATTTCACAAAAAGTGCAATGTTTTCACACCTGCTGGTGTAGCTGCAGTGAAGCTTTCATGAAATTCTTTTTCTTTTTTCATAGTGGTCCTTACATTGGGACAACACAATAAATGAAATTACAAATGCTCTAGAAGGAATCAATAGCAGAATAACTGAAGCAGAAAAACAGATATGTGACCTGGAAGACAAAACAGTGGAAATAACTACCACAGAGCAAAATAAAGAAAAAAGAACAAAAAGAATTGAGGACAGTCTCAGAGACCTCTGGGACAACATAAAACACACCAACATTCGAATTAAAGGGGTCCCAGGAGAAGAAGAGAAAAAGAAAGGGACTGAGAAAATATTTGAAGAGATTATAGTTGAAAACTTCCCTAACATGGGAAAGGAAATAGTCAATCAAGTCCAGGAAGCACAGAGAGTCCCATACAGGATAAATCCAAGGAGAAACAGGCCAAGACACATATTAATCAAACTATCAAAAATTAAATACAAAGAAAAAATATTAAAAGCAGCAAGGCAAAAGCAACAAATAACATACAAGGGAATACCCATAAGGTTAACAGCTGATCTTTCAGCAGAAACTCTGCAAGCCAGAAGGGAGTGGCAGGGCATATTTACAGTGATGAAAGGGGAAAACCTGCAACCAAGATTACTCTACCCAGCAAGGATCTCATTCAGATTTGACAGAGAAACTAAAACCTTTACAAACAAGCAAAAGCTAACAGAATTCAGCACCACAAAACCAGCTTTACAACAAATGCTAAAGGAACTTCTCTAGGCAAGAAACACAAGAGAAGGAAAAGACCCACACAAGCAAACCCAAAACAATTAAGAAAATGGTAATAGGAACATATGTATCGATA
Organism: Phocoena sinus; assembly: GCF_008692025.1. Lineage (NCBI taxonomy): Eukaryota > Metazoa > Chordata > Mammalia > Artiodactyla > Phocoenidae > Phocoena > Phocoena sinus. Next base: position 70,571,965 of record NC_045766.1, on the reverse strand, counting down.
ATTACCTTAAATGTAAATGGATTAAATGTTCCAACCAAAAGGCATAGGCTGGCTGAATGCATACAAAAACAAGACCAATATATTGCTGTCTACAAAAGACCCACTTCAGACCTAGGGACACATACAGAAAAAGTGAGGGGAATTGAAAAAGATATTCAATGCAAATGGAAATCAAAAGAAAGGTGGAGTAGCAATTCTCATATCAGACAAAATATACTTTAAAATAAAGACTATTACAAGAAACAAAGAAGGACACTACATAAGAATCAAGGGATCAATCCAAGAAGGAGATATAACAATTGTAAATATTTATGAACCCAACACAGGAGCACCTCAGTACATAAGGTAAATGCTAACAGCCATAAAAGGGGAAATCCACAGTAACACAATCATACTAGAGGACTTTAACATCCCACTTTCACCAATGGATAGATCATCCAAAATGAAAATAAAAAAGGAAACACAAGATTCAAATGACATACTAAACAAGATGGACTTAATTGTTATTTATAGGACAATCCATCCAAAAAGAACAGAATACATTTTCTTCTCAAGTGCTCATGGAACATTCTCCAGGATAGGTCATATCTTGGGTCACAAATCAAGCCTTGGTAATTTAAGAAAATTGAAATCAAGTATCTTTTCTGACCACAACACTATGAGCCTAGATACCAATTACAGGAACAATACTGTAAAAAATATAAATACATGGAGGCTACACAATACACTACTAAGTAACCAAGAAATCACTGAAGAAATCAAAAAGGAAATTAAAAAAATACCTAGAAACAAATGACAATGAAAACACAATGATCCAAAACATATGGGATGCAGCAAAAGGAGTTCTAAGCAGGAAGTTTATAGCAATACAATCCTACCTCAAGAAACAAGAAAAATCTCAAATAAATAACCTAAACTTACACATAAAGCAATTAAAGAAAGAAGAACCAAAAAAACCCAAAGTTAGCAGAAGGAAAGAAATCATAAAGATCAGATCAGAAATAAATGAAAAAGAAGTGAAAGAAATGATAGCAAAGATCAATAAAACTAAAAGCTGGTTCTTTGAGAAGAGAAACAAAATTGATAAACCATTAGCTAGACTTATCAAGAAAAAAAGGGAGAAGACTCAAATCAACAGAATTAGAAATGAAAAAGGAGAAGTAACAACTGACACTGAAGAAATATAAAAGATCATGAGACATTACTACAAGCAACAATATGCCAATAAAATGGACAACCTGGAAGAAATGGACAAATTCTTAGAAAAGCACAACCTTCTGATACTGAACCAGGAAGAAACAGAAAATATAAACAGACCAATCACAAGTGCTGAAATTGAAACTGTGATTAAAAATCTTCCAACAAACAAAAGCCCAGAACCAGATGCCACCACAGGAGAATTCTATCAAACATTTAGAGAAGAGCTAACACCTATCCTCAAACTCTTCCAAAATATAGCAGAGGGAGGAACACTCCCATACTCGTTCTATGAGGCCACCATCACCCTGATACCAAAACCAGACAAAGATGTCACAAAAAAAGAAAACTACAGGCCAATATCACTGATGAACATAGATGCAAAAATCCTCAACAAAATACTAGCAAACAGAATCCAACAGCACATTAAAAGGATCATACACTGTGATCAAGTGGGGTTTATCCCAGGAATGCAAGGATTCTTCAATATATGCAAATCAATCAATGTGACAAGCCGTATTAACAAAATGAAGGATAAAAACCATATGATATATATATGGAATTTAAGGGAGAAAAATGTCATGAAGAACCTAAGGGTAAGATAGGAATAAAGACGCAGACCTACTGGAGAACGGACTTGAGGATATGGGGAGGGGGAAGGGTGAGTTTTGACAGGGCGAGAGAGAGTCATGGACATATACACACTAACAAACGTAGTAAGGTAGATAGCTGGGGGGAAGCAGCCGCAAGGCACAGGGATATTAGCTCGGTGCTTTGTGACAGCCTGGAAGTGTGGGATGGGGAGAGTGGGAGGGAGGGAGACGCAAGAGGGAAGACATATGGGAACATATGTATATGTATAGCTGATTCACTTTGTTATAAAGCAGAAACTAACACACCATTGTAAAGCAATTATACCCCAATAAAGATGTTTAAAAAAAAAAAAAAAAAACCATATGATAGTCTCAATAGATGCAGAAAAAGCTTTCAACAAAATTCAACACCCATTAATGACGAAAAATTTCCATAAGGTAGGCATAGAGGAAACTTACCTTAACATAATAAAGGGCGTATATGACAAACCCACAGCCAACATCGTTCTTAATGGTGAAAAACTGAAACCATTTCCACTAAGATCAGGAACAAAACAAGGTTGCCCACTCTCACCACTATTACTCAACATAGTTTTGGAAGTTTTAGCCACAGCAATCAGAGAAGAAAAAGAAATAAAAGGAATCCAAATTGGAAAAGAAGAAGTAAAACTGTTATTGTTTGCAGATGACAGGATACTATACATAGAGAATCCTAAAGATGCTACCAGAAAACTGCTAGAGCTAATCAATGAATTTGGTAAAGGAGCAGGATACAGAATTAATGCACAGAAATCACTTGCATTCCTATACAATAATGATGAAAAATCTGAAAGAGAAATTAAGGAAACACTCTCATTTAACATTGTAACAAAAAGAATAAAATACCTAGGAATAAACCTACCTAAGGAGAAAAAAGACCTGTATGCAGAAAACTATAAGACACTGATGAAAGAAATTGAAGATGATACGAATAGATGGAGAGATATACCATGTTCTTGGATTGGAAAAATCAACACTGTGAAAATGACTATATACAAAGCAATCAACAGGTTCAATGCAATCCTTACCAAACTACTAATGGCATTTTTCACAGAACTAGAAAAATAAATTTCACAACTTGTATGGAAACACAAAAGACCCCAAATAGCCAAAGCAATCTTGAGAAAGAAATACGGAGCTGGAGGAATCAGGAAAAATAAACTCAAAATGGATTAAAGACCTAAATGTAAGGCCAGACACTGTAAAACTCTTAGAGGAAAACATAGGCAGGACACTCTATGACATAAATCACAGCAAGATCGTTTTTGACCCACCTCCTCGAGAAATGGAGATAAAATCAAAAATGAACAAATGGGACCTAATGAAACTTAAAAGCTTTTGCCAGCAAAGGAAACCATAAAGAAGACGAAAATACAACCCTCAGAATGGGAGAAAGTATTTGCAAATGAAGCAACTGACAAAGGATTAATCTCCAAAATATACAAGCAGCTCATGCAGCTCAATATCTGAAAAACAAACAACCCAATCCAAAAATGGGCAGAAGACATAAATAGACATTTCTCCAAAAAAGGCATACAGATTGCCAACAAACACATGAAGGATGTTCAACATCATTAATCATTAGAGAAATGCAAATCAAAACTACAATGAGATGTCATCTCACACCGGTCAGAATAGCCATCATCAGAAAATCTACAAACAACAAATGCTGGAGAGGGTGTGGAGAAAAGGGAACCTTCTTGCACTGTTGGTGGGAATGTAAATTGATATAGCCACTATGGAGAACAGCATGGAGGTTCCTTAAAAAGCTAAATATAGAACTACCATATGACCCAGCAATCCCACTAATGGGCATATACCCTGAGAAAACCATAATTCAAAAAGAGTCATGTACCACAATGTTCAGTGCATCTCTATTTATGATAACCAGGACATGGAAGCAACCTAAGTGTCCATCGACAGATGAATGGATAAAGAAGATGTGGCACATATATACAATGGAATATTACTCAGCCATAAAAAGAAACGAAATTGAGTTATTTGTAGTGAGGTGGATGGGCCTAGAGTCTGTCATACAGAGTGAAGTAAGTCAGAAAGAGAGAAACAAATACTGTATGCTAACACATATGTATGGAATCTAAAAAAAAAAAAAGTGTTCTGATGAACGTAGGGGCAGGACAGGAATAAAGACGCAGGTGTAGAGAATGGACTTGAGGACACAGGGAGGGGGAAGGGTAAGCTGGGACGAGGTGAGAGAGTAGCATTGACATATATACACTCCCAAATGTAAAATAGATAGCTAGTGGGAAGCAGCTGCATAGCACAGGGAGATCAGCTCCGTGCTTTGTGACCACCTAGAGGGGTAGGATAGGGAGGTTGGAAGGGAGACGCAGGAGGGAAGAGATATGGGGATATATGTATATGTATAGCTGATTCACTTTGTTATACAGAAGAAACTAACACAACATTGTAAAACATTTATACTCCAATAAAGGTGTTAAAAAAAAAAATGGAACAAAACCAAGACTCCACTGGCAAATGAACAGAAGCTGAATTTTAAAAAAGAAAAATCCAATTAGAAAATGGGTAAAGGACATGAGCAGACATCCTGAAGAGGATATACAAATGGTAAATAAGCACATGAAAAGAAGTTCACTATCTGTGGCCATGAGGGAAATATAAATTAAAGCACATGAGCTATCACTACACACCTAGCAAATTGCTACAATAAAAAAATGGCAACACCCAATGCTCGCTAGAGTGCAGAGAAACTGGATCGCTTACAAACTGCTGGTGAGAATGTAAAGTGGAACAGCCACTGTGGAAACCAATTTGTCTGTTTCTTAAAAAACTCAACATGTAGCTACCATACAACTCAGCAATTGCTCTGCTGGGCATTTATCCCAGAGAAAAGAAAACGCGTGCTCCCGCTAAAGAACTGTAGAGAAATGTTCAAAGAAACTTTATTCATAATAGCCAAAAACTGAAGACAAAACAGATGTCTTTCCACCAGTGAATGGTTAAGCAAACTGTGTACATCCACACCGTGGAACACTACTCAGAAATAAAAAGGAACAAACTGTTGATCTATTCAATGACTTAGATGAATCTCCAGGGAAACATGTTTCATGAAAAAGTCAATTCCCCCCAAATTACATATTGTATGATTCCATTATAATATATCCTTTAAATGGCAAAACTATGGATACAGAGAAGAGATTAGTGGTTGCCAGGGTCTGGGGAGGGGAAAAGAGAGGTGAATGGGCCTATAAGAGGGCAGCATAAGAGGCCCCTTTGATGATAAGACTCTTCTGTATCTTGACCATATCATTGTCAATATCCTGGTCGTGATATTGTATTATACTTGTATAAAATTTTACCATTGGGGGAAATTGGATAGAAGGATCTCTGTGTTATTTCTAACAACTGCATGTCAATCTACAACTATCTCAAAATAAAGAGTTTAATTAAATGAAACTGCACATGAATGTTTATAGTGTATTTATTCATAATCATCAAAAACTGGAAACAAACCAAATGTCCATCAATTGTTAAATAGTAAATAAATTGTGTTACCACCTTACAGTGGAATACTAATAAGGAAGAATGTTCTATTGATAGGCAGCAATATGAATGAATGCCAAAAGCATTATGCTAAGTGGAAGGAGCCAGACTTAGGAGTATATACTTTACGATTCCATTTATATGAAATTCTAGAAAAGTAAGAAACCATAATGATAAAGAGCAGATCAGTGGTTGCCAGGGCCCAGAGGGTGAAGATACAGAATGACTGAATATGGTTTCCAGCTAACTTTTGGGGGTGATGGAGTTGTTCTATCAATATAATGATGGCAGTAGTGGTTTTATGACATTATATATTTGTTAAAACTCATCTAATTGTGCACTTAATATTGATGAATTTTATTGTATTTAAATTATACCTTCATAAAGCCGACCCCCAAAAGGGGCTAATACATTTAGATGAATTTACAAATTTTTCACTTACCTGTGTATTATGGACTCTAGCTTCAGGGCATATAACCTTACCTTCTTTCCACAACAGTTGCATAGTATTCCAGTGTATGGAGCCCAATAATACCAGAGTTAATTTAGTTAATTTAATTGTCCCCTTTTGATGAGCATTTGGGATGTTTCCAATATTTTACTTTACAAATAAAGTTGTAATAGTCAACTTTATCATATATCTTTGCATACTTGAGTGTTTTTATTGAATGGATTCCTAAAAGTGATTTCTTGGTCAAAGGTTATATACAATTAAAAGTTTAGCAGTAAGTATCAAATTGCCCTACAGAATAGGGTGGTGTCAAGTTGCATTCTTGTCAGTGGTGAGTAAGAGTCCTGTGGTTGTTTCTAAGGGATTTTTTTTTTTTTTAATTCATGCTTTCAGAGTTTATTTCATCTCTTTACTTTCCATCTAAGGGATTCTTTTCAAGCTCATTTACTTGTTCCTTTTCCCACAGCTTTTTTGTGCAGTTAATATTTTCCTTTTCACAGCTCCCATAGGATTTCTCTAGCTCTGAGTTTTGACTGTTTTTTTTTTGTTTGTTTGTTTTTGTATAAATTTATTTATTTATTTATTTTTGGCCGTGTTGGTTCTTTGTTGCTATGCACGGGCTTTCTCTAGTTACAGCCAGCAGGGGCTACTCTTCGTTGTGGTGTGCGGGCTCCTCATTGCGGTGGCTTCTCTGTGTTGTGGAGCACAGGCTCTAGACGTGTAGGCTTCAGTAGTTGTGGCATGGGGGCTCAGTAGCTCTGGCGCATGGGCTTAGTTGTTCTGCAGCATGTGGTATCTTCCTGGACCAGGGCTCGAACCTGTGTCCCCTGCATTGGTAGGCAGATTCTTAACCACTGCACCACCAGGGAAGTCCTCTGAGTTTTGACTGTTGATGCTTTGCTAGGGCTTGTAGAATGACCTAGTTATTTGTTGACCAATCAACAAGGAGCTCATATGATAGTGGGGAGACAGACACAAAAAGCAATACTATATAGCATGTTAAATAACATGATACTTGTGTATGTGTCATACACTGATAATAATGATGAGAGAGAATATGATGATAATGGTAATAATAATAGCTAAAAATCATTGAGCCCTTATTATGTACCAGGATGTAATCTAAGATCTATATATATATACTTATTAAATCCTCCCAACAGTGCTCTGAGGTAGAAACTATTTCTACTGTTCCCATTTTATAGATTCCTTTGCTGGGCGTTGAATGATGAATTAACTAGGTTAACTAGGTGAAGAAAGGTTGTGGATTAAATGGAATCAGTCAGAATGAAAAGTGTGTATAAAGGTACCAGGGAAGAAAGAAAAGTCAATTCAGCAGTCCTGTGAGTAATTTCAGGCGGCTGGCACCCAAAGGGCACAGGAAAAGAAGAAGCTGGAGAGAGTTCATGAGAGGGTGGATGGAAATGTTTCTCATTTCCTCTTGCTAAACACACACACACACCCTACATTTGGCTGCCCCCACCTTATTAACCTATGGTTTCTAGTGGAGGCTGGGGGAAGACTTCTCATTAGCAAGTAATGCCTGGGGACTTCTCTGGTGGTCCAGTGGTTGAGAATCCGCCTTCCAATGCAGGGGATGCAGGTTCAGTCCCTGGTTGGGAAACTGAGATCCCACATGCCGGGAGGCAACTAAGCCCATGCACCGCAACTAGAGAGAAGCCTTTGTGCCGTAGCAAAGAGCCTGCACGCTGCAAAGAACGATCCTGTGTGCCACAAGGAAAGACCCGACAGCCAAAAATTAATTAATTAATTAATTTAAAAAGGAAGCAATACCTGGAATTAGACCCAAAGGTTGAGTAAGAGTCAACCAAACAAAGAAGAGGAACTGAGTGTTCAGGCAGAGAATGTGACACAAGGTATCATGACTGGAGCACTTAAGGAACTAACTGGAACTGGAGATAGCTAGTTATGAAGTGTTAAGGGAGAAGAGCCATTAGCGAGGCCAAAGAGGGTGGCAGAGCCCAACTCATGCAGAGGCTGTAGGTTGCATTAAGGAGTTCTCAAAACTCATGGTGACTCCAAAATCAATCAATGAAAAAGAAATGATCCAATATCTACTCTAGGTAGGCCCTGTCCTGAGGGCCAAGGGAGATGCAATGATGTGGACTGCCTTTAAGAAGCTCCCAAAAAAAAAAAAAAAAAGAAGCTCCCAGACTAGCTAAGAAGGTAAGACATGAGCAAATATAAGGGAGCCAATCAAAGATAAAGAGCCACATATAACAAGGAATAAATGTGAAATGTTGCGATTTATGGGCGGGAAAGACGATTGGCTGGGGAGGTGGGATAGTGAGGCGTCAGGGGACAGAATGGAGTCTTGAAGGGTGGGTGCCATTTGGAAGGTGATAGGGAGTTAGCCTTCTGTATAGGACATTCCAAGAATAAACAAATGGAATATATCCTATATATATATATATATATATTTGGAAGAGACTGAGTAAGCCTGCTGGGCCAAAGGGTGGGTGTGTGCAGGGAATATGAGAGAACCTGAGAAAAGGTGCATAAGGTCAAATTAGGAAGGGTCCTACATGCAAGGCTAAGGAATTTGAATTTAAATCTTTGTGGACAAAAAAGGGCCATTCTGTCTTTTTCAGTGTTGAGCAACTTGAATAAGGTGATTTTGTTTGATGATTAATCTGGAACAAAAGAGATAACCAAGTCAGGGAGACAACTTAGGAGGTTAGCGCTTACATCACAGTTCTGTACAAGGTTCGCCAAAATAAAGCAGAAACGAGAAACCAGAGGGAAGAATGTGCCTCGTTATTTATGCCTTTTTGCAGGAAAGTTATTTTCTTCCTTACCATGACATACATTCTCTTTTCACGGTAATCTGCCTTCAGAACCTTGAAGATGGATGTAATTAGAGTTCTAGAAGCCAAGTCGATGGTATAGTATGATGTCTTTTAGGAATATGTACTCAAGTTTCTTCACTGGCGTCTATCACTATGTTTCATGCTCACTCTCCTGTCTGCTGGGTCTCCTTTTTCCACAGGAGGTTCATTATTGAAGCATTCTTGATACAGTAATAAAATACATTAAGATTATTTTAAAAGATGTTTCCTTCTCTTGGGGTGTTTTTACTCACAACACTTCTGTGGATTTTCCCATGCCAACAACCGGTTCTCCAACTCTCCAGACACCAGCTGGGTGCCCTACAATTCAATTCTACTCGGACACTAACTACCCTGAGTTAGCACAGGCTCCACAGTTTTAAGGGCTCAGTCCCACAAGACTGTCCCACTTCAGATGTCAGCTGAAAGTATTGGGTCCCCCAGGTACCCACGCTTTTGTCCAATTTGGCCGCAGGGTCAGAGTTCCCAAACTCCCCCACCAACTTCATGTTCCATCATCTGCTAGAATGGCTCACAGAATTAAGGAAAACACTTTACTTTCTACCATTGGTTTATTATAGAGGATACAAATGAACAGCCAGATGAAGAGGTATATAGGGTGAGGTTCAGAAGGGTCCTGAGCACAGAGCTTCTGTCCCTGTTGAGTTAAGTTGTGCCACCTTCCCAGAACAGAGCTGTGTTTGCCAACATGGAAGCTCTTCCAGCCCTAGGTTTTTATGGAAGTTTCACTACACATGTGTGATTGAGTAAATCACTGGCCAGCAGTGATTAACTCAATCTTCAGCACCTCTCCTCTCCCAGAGTTGGGAGTTCTGAAAATTCCAAACCTCAAATCACAGGGTTGGTTCCCATTGCAACCAGCCCCCACGAAGTTACCTAGGGGCCCACCAACCACCTCATTAGCATAACCTCAGGTAAGGTTGAAAGGGGCTTATTATGAATAACAAAAGACACTTCTATCACTCAAGAAATTTCAGGGATTTTAGAAGCTCTTGTACCAAGGAACCAGAGATGAAGACCAAATATAAATGTATTTATTATATCATAATATCACACCTTCCTCTTATTTGCTGAACAGAAGTGAATATGGTCTGTGCCATCTTTTAAAAATAGAGAGTTTTCAGTGAACACTTAGCATTTTTCATTATTTTTCTCTCCATTGTAAGGTCAGGGACCCATATGAGAACGCGCTTAAAAACCAGGGGGCATCACCCCACCCAAAAATGCACTATGTACACACACACACACACACACACACATGCACACGTGTAAAATTTTGCCTGCAATCTGAGGGGTTCACTGACAGCTGAAACTTGTAGCCTCCAGGTTAAGAATCCCTGTCCCTCTGTATCCAGGAGACAAGTGCTATCTGAAGGTCACAGAGAATTGAGACAAAATTCTATTACCTCTACAGTATTAAGGAAAAGGGAGAGAAGGTATGGAATGCATTCCAATGAGGAATTTTATTGGATTCTTGAAAGGTTTAAATGGTAAGATTAATAATAACAACTAAAAAGCTTTGTATATATACACCATAAAATGCTATACCTGTATAAATTTAAGGGATTCAGTCTCCATTTGTGTATACAATATGGTAGAGAGCTTAAAGTGGAGGAGAAACATAAGCTCTCCTCATTCCCCCCTCCACCCTCCCATATAACTGGCCCTTGTTGGACTTGTTTTCAAAGCAGTAAGCAGTTTTCGAGGGCCCTGCAGTGTGCCAGAGGCTATGCTCAGCACCTAGGAGGGAGAAGAAAGACTGTGAAGACTCTTGCCTTCTAGGGAAGTTTATAGCCCAGTGGGAAGAAACAGATGTATATTTAAAAAAACACACTAATAAAAGGAATCAATGATGTGTTAAAATAGACTTGTGGAAATGCTGTGGAGAAAGGAGGCGGTACTAATTTTGCCTGGAGGTGAATTTGAAAGCTCTGCAGAAGGGGAAGGATGTTCAGGTGAAGTTTTGTTTTGTTTTTTTCCCTTTTAGCACAGGAAGAGAGAATTCCAGGGTCCCTCTACCCTGGACTTATCACCTGGACTCTGTGTACCAGCTACTCCAGAAAGAGAAATGGCCAAGGGCACTCACCCTGCTCTTCAGTAATGAATGAAGTAGCTAATGTGTGCCAGGAATGCTGCCCGGCATTCTCCAGCTCTTATCTCTAATTCTGATAACAACAAAATGGTGGAGTGTTAGCCCCGTTTTCCTGAGGAAACTGGGTTCTGAGCTAGGACTCATCATGGTCACAGCGCTAGAAAGTGGCTGAGCCAGGTCTGGAGCTGACTGTAACTTCAAAATCACTATCTTTTTTCTATGCTACATGGTTGCTTTGGGCCTGTGTTTTAAGGCCTTGTGATGTTGTGGTGTACTCAAGCACACACATAGCAGACATGTGATACTTGTGTGGTCAATACATGGATAAATGAAGAAAAGAACGAAGGACTAAACTTCCCAGTAGGGGCAGCTCCTAGGAAGCCTGTTCCTGCTCCTGCAGAATGAATTTATCTTCCTTGCTATTGCTATATCATCAGTCAGACCCTGTTGTCCAGAGGGACTCCCCTCAGCAGGGTGTGCTGACCTCTGCTGCAGGCACTGTCTGGGGAGGTGTAGATTTGCCCAGCCAGAAGCCATGCTTGTGCCTGAAAAGTCATGGCACCACTTCTCATCCACTCTGCCAGATTTTGCCACCATCTGCCCTGGATTGTAACCACACGTGCAGAGGCCTTGCTTTGCCTGCGAGGCTGAGAGTCCCATCTGCCTCACTGTTAGCAAAATGAACTCGAGTTTGCTGGTCTGATATGCAGCAAAGCCAGTCTCCTGACACCAGGTGGTGGTGAAGGAAAGTGCAGCTTTTATTGCAAGGCACCAAGCAAGGAGAATGGACAGCTCATGCGTAAAAGACCCGAAATCCCCAATGGCTTTCAGGGAAGTGTCTTTAAAGGTAACCTTTAGGGGTGAGGGTCACAGGGTGTGTGATCAGCTCGTGGACATTCTTCTGACTGGTTGGTGGTGAGGTAACAGGGTGGTATTTGGGGATCTTAATCATCAACCTTCTGGTTCTAATCAGTCTGGGGTCTATATGCTTGCAGTCAGCATGTAGTCACCATCCTAGTTGTGGTGACCCTGGGGGAGGGGGTGGTCAGTTTCTGCAGAACAATACAAAATTATGCATTAGATTGTAATCTGTATCCCTTCAGGAAGAGCTAGGAGTTTTGTGACTCTATCATTCTAATCATAAACTGCTTGAGTTTGTTCTTTGGAAACTTGGGGAAGGCCAAACAAGAAGTAGGGGACACAGAGGAGCTTTTGTACCCCAGAGGCTCTCTTTTTCTTTAAGACTCCTCAATCCTGAGGGGGAACAGGGGCAGGACAAGATAGGGAATACAGTTTTGGATAGAGAGGTTAATTATCAACTTAGCAGGGGAACTCAGTTTTAGGGGGACTTGGTTTCATCACCACCCTGCTCCCCGTGGTCCCTGGGACTGACACGCAACAGCTGGGGAAACCAGAGCAGCTCTGAAATGGGAACCACCGTCCACCAATTTTGTAAAGATTACAGAGGCATAGTTGTCACTTGAAGCCCTTTAAATTATACTGTCAAATACAATTTTTGTTATTAGAGTTAGCACTTGACAAAAGTTTAGCCAATGATTAGACAAATGATGATGTGAAAAAAAGTATGATGGGAAAAAGTGTTCTAGGAATTCAGATTACTGTAGGGTGGGGGGGGGGGCACTGAGGAAGGGAGACTGGAGGAAGGGAAGATTTGGCTACTTTGGAATATGGAAATGACAGTGGCCGTGGGGAAAATAACTAGAAGGGAAAAACTGCACCAGCATTCAGTTCAGCAACAAGCACTATTTATTTGCAGCAACATTCTGGTCCGAGGAGTCCTCTAAGGAAGTTGTATGTAAAGGTAACTCAGCAATAGCTAGCATTGATCAAGAGTCACTTCGTGTTGGGCACTCAGCTAAGTGCTTTACATGGGTGACCTCCTTTAATCCTCACAACAGCCCAATGAGGTGTTTACTGTTATAATCATCCTCAACTAATAGATCAGGAAATTGAGACGCAGAGAAGTTAATTAACTTACCTGAAGTCTAGTGAAAGCCAAACCATGCAGGGATTTGAAGCCCAAACTAGGACTTTGAACTCCCACAGTGGCAGAAGAGAGCTGCTGAAGCAGTAATATGGGTAGTAATATGGGTGCTTCAGGAAAAAAGCAGTATGGTGCAATACTTACGAGTTGGGACTTTGGCACCAAACTACCTGTTTTTCTAAAATCCCAGTTCTGCCACTTGCCAGCTGTGCCATCTTAGATGTATTATTTAACTGCTCTGTGCCTCAGTTTCCTCATCTATAAAATGGGGGTAACAAAAGCATCCCGCTTTTAGGGTCTTATGAGGAGTAAATGAGATAATAAATGTAGAGCACTTAGAAACAGTGATGGCACATACATGTATGACAACTGTTAGCTACTATCAATATGTTAGCTATTTGCTAGATGCACTGGAGAGAAGTCAGAGGCAGGGGGCCAGCAGGAGGCAAGGACTGAAGCAGCACTGCCTAGGGTGATGGCAACTGGAATAAAGAGTAAGATATTTTAAAGTAAGATTCAATAAGGTTCATTAACTAGAAATGTGGGATAAAGAAGAATAGTCAATAATGATTCCTGGTGTCATTAACTGGGAGGAAAAGGGTTTCTAATAGCAACAGGAACACTAGGAGAGGAGGTAGGTCTTGGGGGCCAAGACCACACTTAGGGAAGGCATGGGGGGCACGTCAAGAGGACTCTGGGTTCTATTGCTAGCTCTGCCACCAGCTTGGCAAAAGCCTCCTTCCTCCTCTGAGTTTTCCCATCAGCAAAATGATGCTTTTACACTTGAGATCTCAAACTTCTCTCCCAGCTCAGATATTTTCCTATCTCACCTGGGAGTGCCCTAAAGGGAGACTGATGCCGATGGCCTGGCTCAGGCTTTTTGAAGTTCAAGGGTAGGTGACAGGAGGAAGGCAATAACAGAAGAAGGGGACTCCCCCCCTTCTTCTTTTTTTCAAATTGAGTTATAATTGACATATAACACTATATTAGTTTCAGCTGTATGACATAACGATTTGATATTTCTATATATTACAAAATGATCAACACGATAAGTCTAGTTATCATCTGTCACCATACAAAGTTGAGACAATATTATTGACTATATTCTCTATGCTGTACATTTCATCCCCGTGACTCATTTATTTTGTTACCGGAAGTTTGTACCTCTTAATCCCCATCACTTATTTTACTTCTCCCCTCTGGCAACCACGTTTTTGTTCTCTGTATCTATGAGTCTGCTTCTGTTTTGTTTTGTTTTTTAAATTCCACATATAAGTAAAATCAAACAGTATTTGTCTTTCTCTGTCTAGTTACTTTACTGAGCATAATACCTCTACATCCACCTGTGTCACTGCAAATGGCAAGATTTCATTCTTTTTACGGCTGAGTAATATTCCATATATATATATATCACCTCTTCTTTATCCATTCATCTATCAGTGGGCACTTAGGTTGCTTCCATATCTTGGCAATTGTAAATAATGCTGCAGTGAATATAGGGGTGCATATGTCTTTTCAAATTAGTGTTTTTGGTTTCTTTGGAAAAATACCCAGAAGTGGAATTGTTGGATCATATGGTAGTTCTATTTCTAATTTTTTTGAAAAACCTTCAAACCATTTTCCATAGTGGCTGCACCAATTTACAATCTCACCAGCAGTGTATGAGGGTTCCCTTCTCTCCACATATTTGCTGTCTTTCTGATAATAGTCATCCATTCTGACAGGTGTGAGGTGGTGCCCCCTTATTTTTCTTCATGTGCCCTTAAATATTGCACCTCAGGTCCTGCAAAGGCCCCCTCTCTTGAGATCCCAGGGATCTCTGGGACAGGCTCTCCAAAACAGCCTGTCCCAGAGATCCCTGCACCTCTCAAGAGATTCTGGGAGCAGTGTTGGAGAAAGTCAAGGTCAGTGTTTGATTTAGATGCACCATCTTCCACTTGAGTGGTTCCTGACTCAGGCTTTGTTTTTACTACCAGATTAGAGAAGAAAGGAGAGGTTGTTTTTAAAAGTTCACTGTCCTTAGCACTGACATCAGAAACACAGCGACAGTGAAAATGGAACCCTTGGTGGTGGCAGCAGCCCAGGAGAGCTTGTGTTTACCCACATGGCACACCTGAGGGGGAGGAGAATCACCTGCCCAGGTGCACCTGGAACTGGCCCTAGGCTGGTGCGTGCAGCGGGCCTTCCATTCAGGAGGGCTGTGGGAGAATGGGCAGACGCTTTTCTGAGAAGAGCTGCATTTTGAAACGGAGTTTCACATAAAGTAAAATAGAATGACAAAACCTAGGCTGAATAATGAACATGTTGAATGCATGCCAATCAACTTAGAAACAAACACCGGGAGAAAAATGTTTTTTCAAATAAAGTACTACTTCCACAACGTAGTGGCGTAGTACTACACAGAGGAGGTGCCTTCTCCTTTTTTAAAGCTGGCAACTGTGCTTAGACCATTTTCCTCAGATTGGACAATATTTAGGAATTAAACTTAGGAATTAAAATTAATTCTTACATATAGTGATTGGGAGTCATTTACAAAACCTTAATTGGCTCTCAGACTTAATGATTAGAGGGAACTTTGACATTAAGTGGGCTCTTTTCAGTTCACACAGAGTCATCACTGTTACTCATGTCAGCAAATATTTATTGGGCATTTTTGTATTAAATAAAATTCTACTTGGCAAAAGCATTTTAAAACTTTAAAGCACTGTGAAAAAATGTTCGTGTGCTTGGCGGATTCATAGATTTCGAAAACCTTATGCCCCACATTTTACAGATAGAGAAACTGAGGTCCTGGGAAGCAAAATGTCTCACCGATGATCATTCCCTATTTTAAATATAGTGCCAGGCTGTGAGGATTTAAGGAGATGAGACATGCAAGTAATTGATAATCTAGCTCAAGAGAGATAGCACTAAGAAATGGAACCCATGGTGTTTAATTCCTTGTTTGTGCCCAATAGAATGCCCGATGCTTCTGAGGGTGAACTGGAGACCTAGGAGGCTGCATCTTCCATGCAAGTTTGGAGAGACCATAGTGAAACCTAAAAGAGAAGAGGACACAGAAGTGACTAGAAGTATATCCATGGCCCCCTGGAGAGATGGCAGGCTGCTGAAGACTGCTGGTGACCACCCTGAAACAAGTGCCTGATCTCTAGGGAGAGGCCTGGCAGGGGGGTGGGTGGGTGGGGCACTCTGTTTTTAAGCAGCACCTGCAGGAGACTTCAATTATCGGCTAAGTATCAACAGAGAAACCATGGGGAAAGTAGGGCATGGTGTGGCGAGAACCCATCCTTTGGCTAAGTCATTCCACTGGAGTCAATCTCAGTGAAATAATCACTGTTAAATAGTCTCAGTGAAATATGGACAAAGCTTTATACACCCCAGAATTATTTATAATTGCCTCTGTTCTCCTTATTTCTCTCTCCACTCCTTGCACCAGTCATACTGAAGTACTTGTAGTTCCTCTGAACTTGCTGCATTTTTTTTTCACATCCCCACTTTATATATATAAAATATTTCTATCTCCTTTCACTTTTTATTCTTTACCATGCTTCTAGAATGAGCTAGGTGTCACCTCCTTCCAGCATTTTCTTGTCGCTAAATTTTGGGGCTAAATTGTGTCTCTTTAAAGTTCCTGTGTTAAGGCCCTGACCCCACTCAAAGCCTCAGACTGTGACTGTGTTTGGAGATAGGGCCTTTAAAGAGGTGATTCAGTTAAAACGAGACCTTTAGGGTATGATGACTCAATCTGACCGGTGTCCTTATAAGAAGAGGAAATTTGGACGTACAGACACCAGGGGTGCACACACACAGAGGAAAGGTCACATGAGGACACAGTGAGAAGGCCACCAAATGCAAGGTAAGGAGAGGCCGCAGAAGGAACCAAAGCTACTGACACCTTCATCTTGGATTTTTAGGCTCCAGAACTGTGAGAAAATACATTTCTGTTGTTTAAGCCACCCAGTCTATGGTACTTGTAGGTCCTTTCCCCTTTGGGTTAATGGCACTCCTCGTGCCTCCTCTTGTCATCTTATTTTAATTGTATATGTCTGCTTCCCAGTCATTTTTCTTCCACATTTTGAGTTCCTGGAAGTCTAGACTTACTCACTTTTATATCTTCAAACCAAGCCCAGTGCTTGGCTCCTGAATGCCAAGGGTTCAATAAATGCAGAATGAATTAATTACTCTGAATGAAAACAATATGCGATGTAAATGAGGAACAATGAGGAACAGGATACGCAAATTATATTCACATGACTAAAACAATGCTTACAACCAATTTTTAATAACGTGGGAGAAATGCTTATGTTCTTATATTAAGTGAAAAAAAGGTAGGATAACAGATTCTACCTTCAGGATGGGCACAACTATATTAAAATGAATCGAAGGCTACTCAAAGGAATTATGCAAAATATTCCTAGCGCCTCACCCGGGTAGTGGCGTTATGGATATTTGCCTTAGTTCTTGCTTCCTATTTTGGAAATTTGTACCCCTGGTATTTCCTATTGAAAGTCAATCTGTACTGACCTCCTTTGTTGCATCTCTCCTTCTGTATTTCAGTTTTCTGGTTTCTTATTCCACCGTTTTACTAGTCAAGACTATATACTCCTTGCAACCGGAGCAGTGCTTTTGTACTATGGTTTCTCTGGTGCTTGGCATATCGTATTAAACACTAAACATTTAGTCATTCACTAAATAATTCTTCAATGCATGATGGCAATAACACCCACAAAAATGAAAGTTTTTTGTTGTTGTTTTTAAGGAAACTCTCATTAAACCTCTTTTTCTTATGTCTGGCAATGCAGAAATATGTGAGCAGAGATGAGAGTTTTCACTATGAATGGAGGCCAGTAATGATTCAAGTAACCTTGCATCCAAAAAAGGGATAAAATGGGTCCACAGAGCAGAGAAGGGTTTTGTGATTTGGGAAAACTTTCTGAAAGGCCCAGGTGTGCGACATGCTGAGGGTGGAGAAAGAAAACCTGACTGTATTTTGTCAGATTTCTTCAAAATCCCTTACCAGTCAGTCAATTTGTTCATCTGAAACTTGACGTCATGGTAAGATAACACAGGAGTGTTTACAATGAAAAGTTACTAGCAAAACACATGGAGTGTCTAGTTGCCACAGCTAACACTTTTTGCTCTCTGAAGTTTAGCCTCGGTTTCTGGTGAAATTTAATAATGAATATCTACATCCACACTTATAGATGGGAGTGGACCTCTCTCATAAATACTAGGTCAAGGTTTCCTTCCGAAGCTTAAAAACAGCAGAGTGACTATTTGTGGCACTTACCATAGAGCCCCACTGTGAGCTCAGCACTCTGGGTTCATCTTAGCTTCACTCACACACTCAAAACAGGAGAAAACTCAGTGGGCCCGAAGCAAAGGTGGGATCTTAGAAAAACACAGCTGCCAGTGTTAGCATGTGTGTAAATGTTTCTCTCTGTCGTGCCCATGCTGCGTTCTTATTTGCTTGGCTCTGAAAGCTAAGCTTTGGGGCTTTAAACTCAATTCCGTCAGACCTGAATTGATGCTTCTTAATTATGCCTGTGATGTAGTAAATCAACACCCTATTAGGAAGTCATTCAAGCATTAAATATTTAGGAACTTATTACAAGAGAATTGCAACATGTAAGCCCTCAGGCAGGAAAAGACGTTGCTAATCTGTTCCATGTATGGAGCAATGCTAACTGACATTGTGCAAACCAGGACAGGGCTTCTGGTCATATGTCCATTCATATATTTCATCAAATCCCACCTTTCAAATCACAAAAAGATCCAGTATAACCTCCCTCCTTCACCTTTCCTACTTATTTGCTTCTTTGTGGTTCCCTTTAAGCTGAAATTAAGTCCTAGTTATGGCACATGAGCTTAGTTGCTCTGTGGCATGTGGGATCTTCCCCAATCAGGGCTTAAACCCATGCCCCCTGCATTGGCAGGCAGATTCTTAACCGCTGAGCCACCAGGGAAGCCCATGTTGGAAGATTTTTAATCACAGTTCTATTTCAGTGCTTGTGATTGGTCTGTTTATGTTTTCTACTTCTTCCTGATTCAGTCTCGGAAGGTTGTGCTTTTCTAAGAATTTGTCCGTTTCTTCCAGGTTGTCCATTTTATTGGCATATAGTTTCCTGTAGTAATCTCTCATGATCCTTTGTATTTCTGCATGTCAGTTGTTACTTCTCCTTTTTCATTTCTAATTCTGTTGATTTGAGTCTTCTCCCTTTTTTTCTTGATGAGTCTGGCTAAGGGTTTATCAATTTTGTTTCTCTTCTCAAAGAACCAGCTTTTAGTTTTATTGATCTTTGCTACTGTTTTCTTCGTTTCTATTTCATTCATTTCTGCTTGATCTTTATGATTTCTTTCCTTCTACTGACTTTGGGTTTTCTTTGTTCTTCTTTCTCTAGTTGCTTTAGGTGTAGGGTTAGATTGTTTATTTGAGATTTTTCTTGTTTCTTGAGGTGAGATTGAATTGCTGTAAACTTCCCTCTTAGAACTGCTTTTGCTGTGTCCCATAGGTTTTGGGTCATGTTTTCATTGTCATTTGTTTCTATGTATGTTTTGATTTCTTCTTTGATTTCTTCAGTGATCTCTTGGTTATTTAGTAGCGCACTATTTAACCTCCATGTACTTGTGTTTTTTACAGGTTTTTTTTCCTGTAATTGATTTCCAATCTCATAGCATTGTGGTCAGAAAAGATGCTTGATATGATTTCAATGTTGTTAAATTTTCTGAGGCTTGATTTGTGACCCATGATGTGATCTATCCTGGAGAATGTTCTGTGTGCACTTGAGAAGAAAGTGTATTCTGCCACTTCTGGGTGGAATGTTCTATAAATACCAATTAAATCTATCTGGTCTATTGTGTCATTTAAAGCTTGTGTTTCCTTATTTATTTTCTGTTTGGATGATCTGTCCATTGGTGTAAGTGGGGTGTTAAAGTCTCCTACTATTATTGTGTTACTGTCAATTTCCCCTTTCATGTTTGTTAGCATTTGCCTTATGTATTAAGGTGCTCCTATGTTGGGTGCATAAACATTTATAATTGTTATATCTTCTTCTTGGATTGATCCCTTGATCATTATGTTGTGTCCTTCCTTAGCGCTTGTAACAATATTTATTTTAAAGTTTATTTTATCTGATATGAGTATTGCTACTCCAGCTTTCTTTTGATTTCCATTTATATGGAATATCTTTTTCCACCTCTTCACTTTCAGTCTGTATGTGTCCCTAGTCTGAAGTGGGTCTCTTGTAGACAGCATATATATGGGTCCTGTTTTTGTATCCATTCAGCCAGTCTGTGTCATTTGGTTGGGGCATTTATCTATACATATTATCGATATGTATGTCCCTATTAACATTTTCTTAATTGTTTTTTTTCCTTTTTTTTTTTTTTTTTTTTTTTTTTTTTTTGCGGTACATGGGCCTTTCACTGCTTTGGCCTCTCCTGTTGCGGAGCACAGGCTCCGGACGCGCAGGCTCAGCAGCCATGGCTCACGGGGCCCAGCCGCTCCGCGGCATGTGGGATCTTCCCGGACTGGGGCACGAACCGGTGTCCCCTGCATCGGCAGGCGGACTCTCAACCACTGCGCCACCAGGGAAGCCCCTGGGCTTGTTTTTTTGAGGCTTTTTCTTCTCTTGTGTTTCCCGCCTGGAGAAGTTTCTTTAGCATTTGTTGTAAAGCTGGTTTGGTGGTGCTGAATTCTCTTAACTTTTGCTTGTCTGAAAAGCTTTTGATTTCTCCATTGAATCTGAATGAGATCCTTTCTGGGTAGAGTAATCTTGGTTGTAGGTTTTTCCCTTTCATCATTTTAAGTATATCCTGCTACTCCCTTCTGGCCTGCAGAGTTTCTGCTGAAAAATCAGCTGATAACCTTATGGGGATTCCTTTGTATTTTATTTTTTGTTTTTCCCTTGCTGCTTTTAATATTTTTTCTTTGAATTTAATTTTTGTTAGTTTGATTAATATGTGTCTTGGCCTGTTTCTCCTTGGATTTATCCTGTATGGGACTCTCTGTGCTTCCTGGACTTGATTTACTATTTCCTTTCCCATGTTAGGGAAGTTTTCCACTATAATCTCTTCAAATATTGTCTCAGCCCCTTTATTTTTCTCTTCTCCTTCTGGGACCCCTATAATTCAAATGTTGGTACATTTAGTGTTGTTCCAGAGGTCTCCAAGATTGTCTTCAATTCTTTTCATTCTTTTTTCTTTATTCTGCTCCTCAGCAGTTTATTTCCACCATTCTGTCTTCCAGCTCACTTATTCGTCCTTCTGCCTCAGTTATTATGTTATTGATTCCTTCTAGTGTATTTTTCATTTCAGTTATTGTGTTGTTCATCTCTGTTGGTTTGTTCTTTAGTTCTTCTAGATCTTTTATAAACTTTTCTTGTATTTTCTGAATCCGTGCCTCCATTCTATTTCCGAGATTCTGGGTCATCTTTACTATCATTACTCTGAATTCTTTTTCAGGTAGCTTGCCTATTCCCTCTTCATTTGTTTGGTCTTGTAGGGTTTTACCTTGCTCCTTCTTCTGTGACATATTTTTTTGCTGTCTCATTATTATTATTTATTTTTTGGTGAGTGGGATTGTGTTCCTGTCTTACTGGTTGTTTGGCCTGAGGCTTCCAATGCTGGGGTTTGTAGGCAGTTTGCTTGGGGGTTCCTTCCGTCTCCTTGGGCATCAAGGGTCCCCACCAGCATCTGGCAGGTGCCCTAGTTGTGGGGAGACATGAACGCTGCGTCTTCCCACACTGCCATCTTGACTCCGCCTTCTAAACTTTTAAAAATGTTAATATTTTACTATATTTATTTTGTCTATCTATCTGTATATATATTTATCTTTGTTGTTTTGTTGTTGTCAACCCATTTGAAAGTTGCAGACATCATGGGACTTTATCCTCAGAAACAATCTCCTATTATATCACATCTCAGAAAACTAAAACTGATGAAATCTAAATTCAAAATTCCCTTCTTTCTAAGAATCCTTTTACATACTACCAGGATTCCAATCAAGGTTCATACATTGCATTTGATTGTTATGATGTGCTGGTCTGTTTTATTCTAAAATAGTCTATCCATGGTTTTGTTTTCTGATTGTTTATTTTCAAGACATTGACATTTTGGAAGAGTTCAGACCAGTTGTCTTACAGAATGCTCGCACTTTTGGATTTGATTGATTGTTTCCTACTAGTGTCTAACTCATTCCTCTATCCCCTGCATTCCCTGTAAACTGGAAGTTAGATCTAATGGAAATTTGTGAGTTTTAATTAGATTAAAGTACTACTAGTGTCTAACTCACTCCTCTATCCCCTGCATTCCCTGTAAACTGGAAGTTAGATCTAATGGAAACTTGTGAGTTTTAATTAGATGAAAGTACAGTGTATTCTGGGAAGTGGTGATCCATTTTCTAGGTATTGACTGGATTAAACACCATTTGGGGGACTTCCCTCATAGTCCAGTGGTAAAGAGTCCACCTTCCAATGAAGGGGATGTGGGTTCGGTCCCTGGTGGGGGAACTAAGAGCCCACATGCTGCGGGTCAACTAAGCCCTCGAGCCACAACTAAGACCCAATGCAGCCAAAAATGATAAATATTAAACAACATTTTAAGTTGTTGGTACTTTAGAAGATCATCTTTAGCCTTATAGGACTCCATTCCTATCCTTTACCCACCTAGGGAGGGATGCATGGTTATATACAGACAGAGAGGGAGAGAGAGGAAGATTTCCCTGGCATTAAGAGGAAGAGCACTGAATTTGGAGTTTAGCCCTAAAGTTGATCATATCCCTTTCTCAGTTTCCTCATCTAAAATTTAGAATAAGTTTCTTTTTAATGGATTGTTGGTTTCAAATGAAAGATCAGAAAAGTCTTTTTTTAGTGAAATAAGAAGATCTATGTGGAAGCAGCTCTGCTTCAGGGACTGACATCCAGTTCACAGACATCCTTGATTCATCTCAAGTAAGTGAGCAAAGTATGAATCAATCAATCTATCATCTATCTATTATCTATCTATCTATATCTATCTATCTATCTATCTATCTATCTATCTATCTATCTATCATCTCTATCTAACTATCATCATCTATCTACCTACCTACCTACCTACCCACCTATCCATCTAGAGTAATGAAGTTTTGATATTTCTCAAGAGTGACTAGAAAGTGTGGTGGGGGTCAGTTTTTCAAGATGATTTAAGGCAGTGGTTCTTAATCAGGGGAAATGTTGCCCTCCAGGGGATATTTGGCAATGTCTGAATACACTTTTGGTTGTTTAACTGGGGAGCAGTTACTGGTGTTTAGTGGGTGGAGGCCAAGATGCTGCTAAATATCCTACAATAAACAGGACTGTCCCCCTCACCCCCCAGCCGAAGAAGTATCCTGCTCAAAATGTCAATAGTGCCAATATAGAGAAACCTTGATTTCATATAAGGCACAATTAAATATTGGACCTTAGTCCAAAATCCTAGACCAATCCTTCAAATAACTATTGGGAATTTGAAATTCCATGCCATGAAATAGTAAATTATGCACAGAAGAAGAAAAACAGAAAGAAAAAAATGGAGATGCAAATATGTTAATCATTTCAGTTAACATAATTGCTACAGTTCAACTGAGCTTCCTCCAAGACTTAAAAGAAATCACAATCAGTTGTATGACTTTGATTATTACAAAGGGTAACTCCTAAAGGACATTGATTTCCCTAAAATAAATTATAAAATATAATTTTCAAAAAGTGTTTTATAATACAGGGAGCAATGAGTGACCTGATGATGGGATGGGCAATAGTCTCGGTATTCATGCAAAAAAATGCAGAAGTAAGTTCCATATGGCTATTTATTATAGCGACTTAGATAAAAGCTATAGGGAAAATATTCAGATAAAATGCCTTTAGGGTGACTCTGTGAGGCACTGGATTAATATGATTCCATTTGGAGCCTTCTGATGGTCTAATTTGATTAAAGAATTGGATTATGGTACCTGGAGGAATATAAGGTTTAAGTAAAGGCACAACTGAACCGTGGCCTGGAGCCCTTATTATGTTTTTAAAAGCACTTTGTAAACATACTATTTAAAAAAATAACTTTATTGAGCTATTATTCACGTACCATAAAAATCACCCTTTTAAAGCGTAGAAGTCAGTGTCTTATGGCATTTTCACAGAATTGTACAACCATCACCGCTGTCTAATTTCAGAGTATTTTCATTACCCCAAAAGGAAACACTGTACTCCTTAGCAGTTACTCCCTCTTCATCCCCCCGAACCTCCTTCCCCCACCCCTGGAAAACACTAGTCTACTTTCTGTCTCTGTGAATTTGCTTATTCTGGACATTTCATATAAATGGAATCATACAAGATGTGGCCTTTTGTGACTGCCTTCTTTTACTTAGCATAATGTTTTCAAGGTTCATCCATGTTGTCACATGTGTTGATATTTCATTCTTTGTATTGCCAATCAATATTCCATTATATGGATATACTTATTCACTTTTTGGTTATTATGAATAATGCTATGAACTTTGGCATGAATGTTTTTTTTATCCTGAAAAGATATTGAATTTTGTCAAATACTTCTGCATCTATTGAGAAGATCATGTGGTTTTTGTTCTTTATTCTTTTAACATAGTGTATTGCATTTATTGATTTTCATATGTGAGATCAACCTTTACCTTCCTGGGATAAATCCCACTTGGTTATGGTATAAAACACTTTTTACATGTTACTGGACTTGGTTTTCTAGTTTGTTAAGGATACTTGTGTCTATAGTTATAAGGGATATTGGTCTGTAGTTTTTTTGCATTGTCTTTGGCTAGTTTTGATTATCAGGTTCATACTGGCCTCATAGACTGAGTTGGGAAATATTCCCTCCTATTTTATTTTTTGGAAGAATTTGTGAAGAATTGGTACTCTTCTTTAAATGTTTGTAGAGTTCATCGGTGAAGTCATCTATCTGGTCCTAGGTTTTTCTTTGAGGGAACTTTTAAAAATTACTAACTTAATCTCTTCACTTGTTATAGGTCTATATAGATTTCTATTTCTGCTTGAGTCAGTTTTGATACTTTGCATCTTTCTGGAAATGTATCCATTTTGTCTAGGTATCACATGTGTTGCCATACAATTATTCATAGTATTCCTTTATAAATCTTTTAATTTCTGTAATGTAGGTAATGGTGTCCTCTCTTTTATTCTTGATTTTGGTAATTTGAGTCTTCCCTCTTTTATTCTTGATTATCTGGATAAAGAGTTGTCAACATTGTCAAAATTTTCCAAGAATCAAGTTTTGGGACATCAGTTTTCTGTAATGCTTTCTTATTCTCTTTTCAATTTATTGTCACTCTAATCTTTATTATTTTCTCCTTGGTAAATATACTATTAAATGTTTTCATAATGTGTTATAAACTACATTCTCATTTTGCTGACCATCTTTGGGCTTTAGGTTTTCTCTTCCTCCCTTTTCCCCCATTATAAATGATATCTGAGTGACCATCTCTGTGTAAGCATTTTCTCTGTTTCAAATACTTATATACGTTAATAGAGGAGAAATGGCTTTGGAGGGACACGTTGGTCCTTTAATTTACCCAGCTATTTGACATTGAACAAGTTACTCAAGTTTAGGTTTCTTTAGAGATTAACATCCCTTTAGGATGTTAATCCTTTCTTGGCACCTAGGTAATGTTATTAGGTTTCTATGATTGAGATATCTTGGGCAGGGGATATGAACATTTCTTAAAAAACTTGATACATAAAGGAATACATTTTTATTGTTCCTTCTTATATGAAATAAGAAAAGGAAATAAATATAGATATGGAAGGAGCCACTTCCAAAGTTCCAAGATAGGTATCTGAGGGTTGTGATTGTCTTTTCTATGTGTCAACTTGGCTAGACCAGTTATTCAGTCAAACACTGATCTAGCTGTTGCTGTGAAGGTATTTTGTAGATATGATTAAAGTCCTTAATCAGTTGACTTTAACTAAGGGAGATTATCCTAGACAATCAATTGGTTCAATCAGTTGACAGGTCTTAAGAGCAGGGCTGACTCTTTCCTGGAGAAGAAGAAATCCACCTGAGTGTTCCAGCCGACCTTTCCTGATGGTCTGCCCTATGGATTTCAGCCTTGCCTAGTCAGCCTCCACAATCGTGTAGGCCAGTTCTTTGAACTAAACCTCTTAATAGGTATATCCTGTTGATCCTGCTTTTCTGATTGATCACTAACTCTTACAAGGAGGACCAAATTTAATGAAAAAAAGTTAAAAATTCGAAACCTCCTTATACTACATTTATTAAGGCTATAGGCTAATTTATTCAAAATTTATTGAGTGGTTACTACCTAATGTTTATTGTTCTAGTTGCTGGGACTATAGGAATGAATAAAATAGAGAAAAATCCTGTCTTCGTGGAGGTTACATAGCAACCATAACAATACTGACCACCTGCTACAGCATCCACATGTGGAGGATAAAAAGGTGAACTATACCTTCTCTCTTGGACCTTGTAATTAGTCCATGAACATTTGAATTGGTATGAAGGAGCGTGGAACTGAGCATGAATTTTAATTGTAGGAACACATAATTTCTCATGAAGAGATAAAATCAGGTATTTCAGAGGAGCTATGTGGTACCTCTTGAAGGGATATTTGAGATCTTTAGGGTCCTGAGACTTCTTTAACAAATAAAATTATATTTTAAAAATGAAACTAAGTTCATAAATGTATTTAGATGTACCCTAAAAAAATTACATAAGCTTAAAAAAATTATGAAGGGAATTTTTAGTAAAGCCCCAAGAGGTTTCACTTTGGCTTTCTTTGTGAGCAATATGAACTATTCAAGTATATTTAAAGAGTCCAGTGACAAAGAACAGTGTGCAAATAGTGACATGTTTCTGTTGTTCTCCACTTGAACACCTGGTTCTATTTCATTTTGTGCCTGCAGCTGTTGTGGAATCTGCAGAACTTTGAGCTGTTTGGACTCTGCTTTCTAGACTGGATTAGATTACAGGTAACCTCATGGTGGAGGTGTATTTTGGATCAACTTACTTTTGAAACGTTTCTGAAAGAAATTCTTTGGTAATGGGACTTCCATACAGTAGCTCAATCAGTATTGCCTTAATTTGCCAATTTTGGTGAGGCATTTTTTCCTTTGACAAAAACAAAACAAGAAGAACAAATGGGTTCTTTTTCTTTATTACTATCAAGAAGCAACAGCCTTCAGCAAACAGACGATAACAAACAACCTTCTGGAGTTGAGATATGGACCGTAGTTTATAGTGGGATGAACATCTGTCGACTTGAATGAGACAATCATACCCACCTACTGACCTGCAATCTTTTCACCATTACCGAGCAATTCTTTTTTGTTGCCGGGAGCCTAAAGGAAACAATCACCTACAGCTGGGCTTGTTCCTTGTTTGCTCTAGAAGCCAGAACTGCCAGCACTGAAAATAGGTCACAAGTGACCAGCAGTCCCTGAGAGGCT
This sequence comes from Phocoena sinus, assembly GCF_008692025.1. NCBI lineage: Eukaryota > Metazoa > Chordata > Mammalia > Artiodactyla > Phocoenidae > Phocoena > Phocoena sinus. The sequence continues at coordinate 70,544,731 of NC_045766.1, read as the reverse complement.
CACAGGAAGTAGCTGCAAAGGTCAAGGGAGGTTTTTAAAGATTATCTAAGAGGCCAGTGAATGACAGGCCTACAGGAGTTTCTCTGCTTGGCATCTGAAACAGCCACGTGGAGGAGCTGCCTCGGAGACAGACTGACAGGTGTGGAGATGTGAGCCTGGTGCCTAAGTCCCATGAAGGAGGTGCCTTTGCTCTGTTGTACAAAAAGCCTATGACTATATACAGTATAGGGAAATCATCTTTCAGGACTCAAAGGATGATCAGGAAGGATTTACGGCATTAACTGCAGAAACCCAACACAATAGGCCCAAGTGGAGAGTCAAGGTTGCGATGAACAATCTCTGAATTAATTCCAACCCTGAGATGTTGGGATCCCATGACATCAGGTTTATGTTTCTACTAGTACTTGTTTTCATGGATCATTTGTTACTGAAGTTTATACCTTAATGCTGTTTCACTGAGAAAATTGTTATAGTACGAATGTCAGGGTACAGTTACAATCTTGACATTACTTTTCACTTGTCTTATTGGCCAAGAACACAATTTCAGAACCAGCTTGACCCTGGGAACTACTAGGCTCAATAATAACCATTGCCTCTCCCCGAATAAAGAGGCAGGATACCATAGAGCAGGGATCAGCCAACTTTTTCTGTAAAGGGCCAGATATTATAAATATCTGGGGCTTTGTGGGTCATATGGTCTCTGTCACAACTACTCAACTCTGCTGTTGTAACACAAAAGCAGCCATAGACAATATGTAAATGAATGAGTATGGCTGTGTTCCAATAAAACTCTATTTTTAAAATCAGGCAGCTGGCTTTGACTTGGGGCCTTAAAGGGTAAAAGTACAGACTTTGGAGTCAGGTTCAAATCCTGGCACTATTACTTGCTAGCTGTGTGACCTTAAAGAACTTAATTAACCTCTCTGTGCTTTGCTCTTTTCGCATCTCTAAACTGATAATAGTACTTACACCACAGTGTTGTTATAAAGATTAAATAAGTAAATGTATAAAGTACTTAAACAGTGCCTAGCAGATAGTAAGTGTTATACAAGTGTTTGTTAGATAATTAACCATCCTGTGAAGTAGGTAATATTATTCCTATTAAAACTGAAGTTTGAAGAAGTAAATATGTTACTTCTAAGAAGGCTAAGACTGGAACCTAGTTTTCCCATCTCCAGTACAATTGTTCTTTTCTCATCAGAGGTGAAATCATTACCTCTAAACACAGAGAAATCCTGGGAACAGCCTAAGGGGGCAGGCTTTGTCCCTAAAACCGTCATTTAAAGAGCTGCTTGTATTTCTCCTCTCCCTGTCCACACGAGGAGGCCCTATAAGCAGTAGTGTGCTGGAACTGATTTGTGTTGGCTCATTAGAGCAGATTGCTGAATTTTCAGGAATCTGTGAGCTGTGTAAACTGTTGGTAGCTTGAAAATGGCCGTGGTGGGAGTATTTACACCATGAAACTGGCAGGTGCTCCAAATCAGGGCTTTTTTCCTCCAGGAGGCCTGGATCACTAGCACATGACTGGCTACATGTCAGCAGTGAGCACCCCTCCAAGCAGGGGTCCTATGATCTAAGCGAGTTGGTAAACAATATTCAGCGGCATGTGACCCACCATATCCTAGTGTACCATGGCCTGAGAAGAATGCGCATCCCTGGCTTTCTGTCTCGTGGCAGAGACAGAAAAGATTACATGCTTTGTTTAGCAACAGAAATGAGTCAGTGGTGGCCTCTGGACTCTGATTTCTATACATCTGATTCACAGCTTTCTTCTTATTCCTGTTCCAACACACTCGTGTGCATGCACGCACACACAGACAGAGGCCTGTATGGTTCAAGCTAAATAGGGACAAAACGACTTAGGAGGGGCTAAGGGAAAGAGAGAGCTTGTTAGGCAAACATCATAAAGTACTTTTTTTTTTTTTTTTTTTTTTTTGTGCGGTATGCAGGCCTCTCACTGTTGCGGCCTCTCCCGTTGTGGAGCACAGGCTCCGGACGCGCAGGCTCAGCGGCCATGGCTCACGGGCCCAGCCGCTCCGCGGCATGTGGGATCTTCCCAGACCAGGGCTCGAATCCATGTCCCCTGCATTGGCAGGCAGAGTCTTAACCACTGTGCCACCAGGGAAGCCCCTTTTTTAGTCTTTTCTAAGGTGAAGTCTTCCTGAACACTGTCCTCTAAACTGTGGGAGCAGCGGAAGAAATACAAAAGAGGGCTGGAGTCAGTCAGAAGGACAGTAAGACAAATCACTTCCTCTTATGAAGTTGTGAATCTCATTTTTCTTCTCTATAAAATGGGAAGCTTAATCATGCCATTGTTAGTTTGACATGGTGGTTGTGAAAATCAATGACAGTTTGTTATTCATTCAGTCGACATACTTGTTACTGAGTACCATCATTAGCCAGGTCCTCCACTAAGTGGTAAGGACCCAGAGATGGGTGAGTTGGGTCCCTGCTCATGCGAAAATCAGAATCTGAGTGTTTAAACAGATAATCCAAAGAGTTTGGATCCCAGAGGCTGGATCCCTGTGGCTTCATTTGGTCGTACTGATGAAGAGTTTGACCCTGGAGCCAAGTTGCCTGTGTTAAATCCTGGCTGTGTGTTGTTTATTAGCTCTGTGACTTTGAGTGAGTTATTTAGTATCTTTTCCTATTCTGTAAAAGGGAATTTTAAGCTCTCCTCAGTTTCATCTTTAAACATTGAGATGATAATAGTACCTACTTCCTGGATTATTCCAAAGATTAAATGAGATAATACATGTAAAGCTTCCTCAGTTTAAAAAATACAGATAATAAAATCTATTAAAAAATACAGATAATACAAATAAAAATCTCTTTAAAAATACAGATAATAGTAACTACTGCTGCTTTTAGTATCGGCATTGTTATAATGATCAAATAACACACAAAAGTACTTAAAACTGTAGAAACAAAAACACAAATTCAACATAGACTAATGGAAGACACAGACGCTAAACAGGTACTTGTTCAAGGTTGCAAATGCAGTAAAAAGATGCACAGAATAGGGATGCTTAGCCTGAGAGTCAGGAAAGGCATTTAACAGAGATGATATTTGGGAATGTAAGTTCATTCATTCATTCATTCATTTGACAACAAACATTTGAGAGTCTACCATATTCCAGGCTTCATCTAGTGCTTGATATACAGTGATAAACCAAACCGATTCAGTCTTCGCCAGTAGCTGCACCAAAAGATGGCTTCTGGGGAAGGCAGGGGAAGTGCTTCCTGTGTCCCTTCCCCTTAATTCCAAAAATCCTTTCCCCATTTACAAACATGGACAACTGATCTTTTTTCAGTTTTACATAAAGTGTCATGGAAGCATAGCCGCAAGACAAACCCTCATTTCTTCGTCCAAAAAGACCACTACTTTTAAGCCCCTTCTAGAAAAATTCTTGAGTTGTAATCAGTCCTCATCTTCACAGAATTGAAATCTGGTGGGAGAGACAGGTGTTAAATACATATATAAACTCACAGGTAATTAAAATTGTGGTAATGGTTATAAAGAAAATAAATGGAGGTCATCAGAAAATAAAGGAAAGAATAAATAGCCAGGGAAGGCCTTTTTCAAGAACTGAGGTACACGTATTTAAGGCATGAGCTGAACTTGTACGAGTTAGCCAGGCAAGGAAACAAGGGAAAGAGAGAAAGAAAAGGTTGTGCAAAGGCCCTGGGGCAGGAAAGAGTGTGGCATGTTTGAAGAGCCGAAAGAAGGCTTACTGTGGTTGGAATGAGGTGAGGTAGGGAAGGATCTAGGGTGGGGGGAAGGTGAGGGTGCAGGAATGCCACAGAAAGGGGAGTGATGGGCAGGCCGCGTCTAACCCTGGACTTTGTAGGTCAAAGAAGTTCACATTTTATTCTCAGTGAAATGGGAAGCAATTGAAAACTTTTATCAGAAGCTATGCTCGGAGTCACACACAGTAATACACTCTGGCTGCTGTGTAAGAATGGATTGGAGGGTGGTAAGTGTGAAAGTGGGGAAATCAGTTGGGGGCTAAGGTAGTAGTTCCAGGTGAGAGAGAAACTTGAGAGGTGGCTTGGATTATTCTAGTGGAAGTAGAGATGGAGAGAGGTGGAAGGATTTGAAGTGGATTTGATATTGGAATGGAAAGAATGACACCCAGGTTTCTGGCTTGAGCAGCTGGGGTGGGTGACAGTGTCTTTTGCTGACGAGAAAGTCTGAGAATGTAGCTGGTTTGGAGAAGGAGGGGAGGAGCTGGGTTTTGGATTAGTGAATTTATGAGGTACCAGTGAGACATCATGTGAAGATGATATGGACGTATGGCCCAGAGACTCTAAAGTGAGACCTGGGCTGCAGGTATATATATACGGTTGTGAGTTATTAATGTACATGCAGACAATAGCTACAGCCATGGTATTTGAGGTCATCAGGGGGAGTGAATGTGGATCAGGGCTCTCATCCTTTTTTGAGGTTCCAGATGTCTTTGAAAAGCTGATAGACACTATACTTCTTCGTTTAAAGTATTTTCATTCAAGTTTAAGGAATTTATAGACCTCCTGAAGCCCATCCACAACTCCTGTAAGGTCCATAGATGACAAATGGAAAAAAAAAAAAAAAAAGACCCAAGCAATAAGACTTGTATATACAGAAAAACACGCCCTGGATTGAGCCCTGGCTAGCGGCACCATTTAGAGGTGAGACAGAGGAAGTATCCACAAGAGTCTGAGATGGCATAGACAAAGACGGAGGAGCAATTCCAAAAGAGACTTATTGAAACTGAGAGAAAAGCCTTTCAAGAATGGGAGATAAGTGTCGCTGAGAGGCCTGAGAGATAAAGACTGAGAAGTGTCCACTGAGGTTGGCAACAGCAGTGATCTTTGGGAGGCCCAGGACTGTACTTATGAAGGGTTAGAGCTCTCGGAAGGAGGCATTGCCTGCTCCTCTGCAAAAACTGGAGTGAGGGAGAGATACTGGATGCAGAGGTGGGTTGATGTGTAGACTTGCAGGTGTTCCCTCTTGATGGCCTGCCTTTTTTTCGGTGAACTAGAAGGTAAGGTGACGGTGAGAGAGGAAGACAATTGAGAACAAGGGTGGAAAGTGAAGAGCTTAGTAAGAGGACTGTTACCTATTTGGGGCTGTGATCAGGGGTTGGGTCTTAAAGAGTGAGTAGGATCAGAGGAGGGAAGGGCTGGGCTCAGTATAAGTGTGGGCACAGAATCATCGTGGGCCAAGAGCCAGCCAGGCTTCCAGAACTTCTCAAGGCTTGCTCCACTCCCTTTCTCTTCATCCTGGGCTTCTCTTTTTTCTGGCTTGTCTTTCCCCTCAGCCTATAAACATGCTCAAGCTTTACCCAGTGACTCAGCAACTCCTCTCATCAGCTCTTGTTCTTCCTATAGTTTTCCCTTGCTTGGTTGTGTGTTGCCTTATTTTGGGGATGTTGGCTGCTTTTTTTTTTTTTTTCTTTGCGGTACGCGGGCCTCTCACTGTTGTGGCCTCTCCCGTCGCGGAGTACAGGCTCCGGACACGCAGGCTCAGCGGCCATGGCTCACGGGCCCAGCCGCTCCGCGGCATGTGGGATCCTCCCGGACCGGGGCACGAACCCATGTCCCCTGCATCGGCAGGCGGACTCTCAACCACTGCGCCACCAGGGAAGCCCTGTTGGCTGCTTTTTGAGGTCTGGAGTTTTGCGTGGTCTTTTAAAAGCCTGAGTGCATTGATAAGTTCATGCTGGAGATACAAGCAACAGCCAGAAGCCGGGGGAACCCCTGCAGGATTTTAGATAGGTATGTGTTTTAGACAGTTCACTCTGGAGGCTGCGTGGAGGATGAATTTGTCTGAAGGAGACTGTTAGGAGGCTGCTGTAATAGTTCAGGCTGGAGAGGATGGCTGGAACTTTTGCCAGTGGGAATGGAGGTAGAGATTTGAGGGTTACTGAGGTGAAATAGAAATGACTGGATGATTGGATAACACAAGAGGCTGAATCTAGAATGACTCACACTCATTCCCAACTTTCTAATTCAGATGGCTGTGGATGGTGGTGCCAACAGCTGAGGGAGGAGCTGCTATGAAGGCAGAGGATGAGTTCGGTTTTGGACAAGCTGAGTTCGGAGCACCCCTGTGATATCTAGATAGAGCTGCCTTGTAGGCAGTTGGATATTTGGGTCTAACTTTTGTGGAAGAGGTCTGGGCTGGTGATCACTGATTTGATAATCGAAACTGTGAGGATGGAGGTGATTTCCTAAGAGTGGAATGAGACGAGCTGTGGGCTTGCAGTGGAGTCTTCCATATAAGGTGCAGACTCACAATTGGTGGTAAAACAGGATAGAAAGGGGCAGGGCACAACTTTTTAAAAAAATGACACAGCCATAGTACATGACAAAAACTAATGAGAAGCAACTAGGTCCAAGATGGTGGAGGATTCGACTTCCAGTAGACCTTGAGCCTCATTATACGCTCATTGTAATACCATGCTAAATGACACACCCACAGGCCCATGACAGTTTTGAGGCCAACCATAAAACGTCAAAAAGTGGAAATCCCCACCCCTTCCCCGAAACAGTTGGAATAATCCTCCCACTCATTCGCTTACGAAATCCATGCCATATTTCAAGGACTCTTGCTTCTTGCCTTCCGAGATGGCCCACACTCTGTCTGTGGAGTGCGTTTCTCTCTAAATAAATCTAATTTTTACCTACCACATAGTCTCCGAATTCTTTCACAATGAAGAAAGAACCTTAAATTCACGGGCAACAGTGGCACTTAAGGTGCCACCCAAGGAGGAAGAGGCTTTATTTACTGAGATGCGAGAACTGGAAGAGTTCTCACATCTTCTGAAAACCAAGACAGTATTGAGATTCCAGAGGTGGAAGTCATCTAAGCTGTCAAATGTAGCAGAGAGATTCAGAAAGATACGGGTCTGCAGGATGCCTGCTAGATTTGGGAAAATGAAGGTCATGGGTTACTCTTGCCCTAACAGGGTGAGGAAAGGTGTTGGGGTGGAGGGAGAAGAGGGGAAGCTTGAGTGCCTAGTGCTGAGAAGGGAGGAAGTGGAGTCAGCAGGATACACCACCGTTTAAGAGGTCTGTATGAGAGGAAGAGAGATAGTTTTGTTTTTAGAACCTAAGCTTGTTTAAAGGCTGAGGGAAAACAGCGACGAGCCAAGGAGACCAGAGAGGTGAGGAAGGAGGCTTTAAGGGCTCCACGCCGCCAAGACAGCTTCTTAGAGTTTGCCCAACGCTTCCACGCTCCTTAACTCATTTAATCATTTGAGGGGGAAAACAAACGGTGAGACTGAGCCCAGGAATCGGGGAGTAGAGCTGTAGATCCATCCTGGTCCCGTGCGCAGTCCATGCCACGTGGTACCAGGAAGTGCGTGGAAACCGTCCAGCTCCACACAACCTACGGGCCAGGAGCAGCGTGTTCCTGGCTCCCGGTGAGGTGACATCGGTGCCGCGGACTTGGGGATGTGTGCTGCCCCCAGATGAGGTGTCAATACGTGTCACGGACCAAGGGTGGCAGCCCCCCGCCTAGTGTTATCATGTGCTATGAACCGGAGCATGAACGCTCCCTGCCCTCGGCAAATATGCCCAAGTGCTGTGCACCAGAGGTCGTTGAGTCTCCTCCTTTCTTAAGCTCCAGCAGCTGGGAGTTCTGTTAGCCGTAAGGTGAATGACAGTAACAGTGATAGCCGGGCCTTAAGGGCGCGGGCAAGGTAGTCTCACGGCCGACAGATGGCGGGAACCCGAGGAGGCAGATGGCTGAGCGCGCTCCTCGCGCGAGTCACCGAAGGGACGTCGCGAAAACCAAACTCGCGATTTGTTCATCCGGCCGGGGCCCTTCTCCGAGATAAATCTTCTGCGGAGGGAAGTATTTAATTTGCATCCATCGCTGTCGGAAGAAACTCCTTACCGCTGGAGGCGGTGTAGTGGGTGCGTGGGAGCTTTCTCTTGGGTATGTCTTCCAGTCCTCAGCCCAAGGTCGGGCGAGCCAAGCAGGTTGTTAAATGCAATTTATAGTTTTTGGTTTGTTTTTGGAGGGGGGAGTCTGCTGTTAAGGAATGAAAGGTACCTGGATTGCGAGCCAGGATCTGACCTCCTCTCCATCATTCTAGTACAAGCTACCTCTGTGACCTTGACTCTGCGCAAGTTAAGCTAGGCCCTTCACTGCGACTCAGTTTCCCTGTTCATAAAATGGGGATTTGGACTATGATCTGGTCTGCACGGCCAGGATGGCAAATTCCACCTCCTCCCGCCAAAAAAATGAAGTCCTCCATTAGGAACATCCCCTCCCCAACAGCCGGCTCCTCTGTAGTGCCCTCCCTCACCCTTTTTTTTCTCCTCCTGCCTGCGGGGACGGGACCAAACAGGAGGAGGTGGGCGGGGCCGCCCCTCGCCCCGCCCACCACGCCCCTCCCCTCCCGACTTCCCCTCTGCGCCCCTCCGCCTTCGGCGCTGGATGAGGCAATCACGTGACCTCATATCCGGCTCGGGAGTCCCGAGCTCGCCGCGCGCGCTCCCCAGCAGCCTGCCGGCTCTCCCCGCAGCGTGATCCAGGCGCCACCGCGGAGGGGAGGGGGGGTTCGCTACGTCGGTGGCGGCGGAAGGCCGTTTCGGAGTGCAGAACGCCCCCCTCCCCTGCCTACCTCCCCCTGCTGCCCGCCCTTGTTCTCGCCCTGCTCCGGCTACACGCCGCCGCCGCGGGCGCAGAGGAGGAGAGCGCGGACGCTCCTGCGCCCGCCTCGGCCCGGGCCCCGCCGCGGCTCCTCCCTCCCCTCACCCCGAGCCGCAGCGTGCGGCGGCGGCGGCGGCGCCTCGAGCTCGAGCGACCCGCGGCCGCCAGCGCCGGCGGAGGGCGATGGGGCTGGGCTGAGGCGAGGCGGCGGCGGCGGCGGCGGCGACAGCGGTGGGCCCCGGCCCTGCGCGGCCCCTCGGCTGCTCCGGCCGGGAGGCCGCCGAGGAGACGGCGCGGCGGTGCCGGGTGAGTGGCCCCAGCTTCCCCGAGGCGTCGGAGGGCTGGGTGAGCAGGGCGTGGAGCCGGTGGGAGGTTGGAGGAGGTGAATGGTATTGTCGGGGGTGGCGGGTACCAGGTGAGCTCGTGGTCGGCCTCCTGGAGCCGGAATGGGGCATCACTTCTCGGGGAAGGTGTGTGTGGTGTGGGGAGAGGAGCGTTAAGACTGCGGAATGTCTGTCTGGGACAGGTGAGGCGCGGAGGAGGGCACCACGTTGTGGGTGTGAAGGCCTGGTTGGGACACGCCGCTTGGGGGGAAGGCGAGTGTGTTGGGTTTGAGAGTGAGATGGTGGTCCAGCCCTTTCAGAAAGTACGGGAGATGGTGAGATCGAAGGTAGGGGTATTGGCAGGGCGCTTGATGGGTTTGTGCGGGTGCTGACTGAGGAATCTTCATTTCGTCCTTAGCCACGGAGTAGTGGAGCTCCTGGCCAGTCACCGCATTAAGCTAAGTGAGGCCCAGAGAGGAAAAGTGACTTATGACTTGCTTAAGGCCTCTCACTTTGACTCTAGAAAAACCCGGGGCCCTTTCTCCAGTACCTCCATGGCCGCTCTCTTTAGAGCCTTTCCTTCTCCCCACATCATTCGCAAAGTTAGGTTCTGGTGGATATGTGACCTCTTTTTTTTTTTTGCGGGGGGCGGGGGGAGGGGGAGCGGAGGGAATCTGACTGGGGGTTGACAGTAGTAATTCAGAGCTTCCCAGTTTGGAAAGCTTTTGTGACAGGTGTTTATCATTTCCTCTTCCCACAGATCTGACAGAGACATCCTTGGATCTTGGTGTCTGGACATAGGAGGTATGAATCACTCAGATAATTAACTACTTTTTCATCAGTGTTTTAGAGCTATATTGAATGGTTACATTAGTGCAAAATGAATGGGTATGGAGTTGTAAACCTAGAAACAGAAACCTATGTTTCCTACGTGATTCCAAACGAAATGAGTAGAACGTTTATGTATGTAATGACTATTTTAGATCTATGAATCAGGAAGTTAGAATTTTTTAAAAATCTAAGAAATGCAGGGACGTTTAAGATAATTGCAAAATGAATACTTTTCTAAAGACTTCGTTGCTAAGGTGAAGGTGTTCTGATTTGATTGTCTTTTGAAGGGCGATTACTTAGTTAAAAATGCTCTACCGGGCTTCCCTGGTGGCGCAGTGGTTGAGAGTACGCCTGCCCATGCAGGGGACACGGGTTCGTGCCCTGGTCCGGGAAGATCCCACATGCTACGGAGCAGCTGGGCCCGTGAGCTGTGGCCGCTGAGCCTGCGCGTCTGGAGCCTGTGCTCCTCAACAGGAGAGGCCACAACAGTGAAAGGCCCGCATACCACAAAAAAAAAAAAAAAGCTCTACCTTTGCTTAGAATTCAGCCTTTTAGTACCAAGGCACATTTATTAATTTTGTTTCACTGGAATATATGTGGTATTCTTTTCTTAGGAGGATTGTTGCTTTGCTGAATAGGCTACAGTTGCCAAAATAAATGTATGCGGGCATCCCATTCTGGTTTAGCGACCCTTTTTAAAGGCAAGTCAGTTCCTGGAAGTTGCTTGAAATAGTAAGCCTATTATTAATAATTGTTAAGAAAGTTTACTTTTGCTGCTACCCTTGTTTTTGCATTATCCACCATTAAAGCAGATGAGGATGAGACGGCTAAGTGAGATTTTTGAACATTATCAGAACAGCAAAGCCTGTTTTTGGTCGGGGGATTGGATATGAAGAATGTTGACATTGGTTGGTTGCGTTACTTCCTAAGGAGTACAATTATAAAAAAATAAAAATATTAAGTAGCAATAAAGTTGACAGGCTTCACTTCGACTCTGTGTTCAAATTATGTAGTAAGAGGGCAGAGTTCTTCGTCCAGGCTGACCAGGAAGCTTTATTTGGGGTAGCTTTGGTTGTTAAAGTTTTAATTTACAACTGATTTGAGATAAATAGGATAAACTCCTATATAGATAGGAAAATAGTTTCACAGTCGTTAAAACAAAACTCTATAACCTGAATGTCTAAACAGTATTTTCTGATGAGTTTTCTACTTGGTTCTGCTTATTAGTTATTAGAGCTAAAATCCTTCTGTTGGTTTAGTTAGCCCTAAATAGTTATTTCATTTAGGTAACATCAGTTTCCCATCTGTTATATTCCGAGTATGGATTCTTATGTGGATAATAATGTGTGTTTGCAGCTACAGAATATTGTAGTAGAAGAAGCATGAACTTGGGAATCAGACCTGAGTTTGATCTGACTTTCTTAACTAGCTATTGACTTTGACCAATGCTGATAGTTATTGGGTAAGCTTACTGTATACTATGCTTTGAATTAAACATGATGTGAATTGTCTCATTTAAACCCCATTTTACAGATGGGGAAACTGAGGTTCAGAGATGTTAAGTTGCTCAAAGTCACATGCAGCTAATCCGGTAAACCTAGAAATAGAAACCTCTACATCACATACAGTAACATAGAGCTAGGTTTCTGGCTGTGTTGAAAGTCCCTTATACTGTTGCTTAACTTCCCTGTTCTGCTTTTAATTTCTTCTTCTTTTTTTTTTAATTAACAAAGGAGAATACTAGTACTTACATCAGAGAGTTTTGAGGATTAGCTGAGAGCATTTGTAAAGAAAGGAGCACTCTTCCTGGCACATAGTAAATATTCCTTTTCCCCTTCCATTCCATATACTGAATCAGGGCTGTGCTTGTTTAGCATGGTGGTTTTGTAACCACTGTGAATATAAGATTTTAAATGTGAATATACTTTATTGCTGAAATGGATAGCAGTCCTAGGAAATGGGCAATGATGAATGATAATGGGGCATGCTGTGGAGTTTTGTCTTTAGTTTTTGTATTTTTCCCACTGGTCTAGGTGATGGTGGAAATAGGAACTTCATGCTTGTGAATGACAATGAGGTGGTGGTTGTAGTTTCTAAAATTTTAGAAGACAGAAGTAGAATTTCAAAATGATACTGATTACTTGGTTCATCTAAAGCTGGCTTTTGTTCACTGGTATACTGGGTAACCTAAGTAGGGGACCTTGTGAACAGACCCTAAGTTGAATAGGAGTTAGCAGCTTATCACTAACTGGACAACATTCTTAACTCACAGTGGTATGCTAAAGGAAGATAATTTAGTGTCTGACGTCTACCTGATACATAACCAGAAGGTTTGTTCCGGTGATGGAATGTGTTCTGAATGTGCTGTATAGCTCATCTGGTTAAATCTGGATCTAAGAGTTAGCTGATGGGATTTAGTCTTTGGTTTTAGAACATAGTTTTTCTGTGTGAAATGAAGCCAACTGGCCTGTTGGAGAGAGTAAATCTGTAGTCATCAAAACCATATTCTAATTAACCCACTTAACTAGTCCAGGTAACAAGCAAGAAGCAAGGAAATTATCATTACAGTCTTACTTTAATGTTGTTGATCTTCATATTTTGAGAGTAGAGAAATGAGAGAGGATCAGGATTGGGCTACATATTTTAAGATTTAGGTTAAAAAGTAAAAGGTTCTAGGCTTATTTAATCTGGAGAAAAGTATGTATCAGTTACAAGGTAGAATGTCCTGAAGTTAATGGTAACTAGTAATTATAAAAATTGAGTTAAAAACATTAAAAACATATTAGTAAGATTAAAAATAGAGGTAGTAATGTGAAATGTTATGAATAAATGGTAACTGGAAAAAACGATCACTGTTATAATGGTGAGTTGAAAATGATTTTTTGGTCCTCAGTAAGAAGGGAGAAAAGTGGAATGAAGGAAAGGGAGAGTTGTCCAAATAATCGAATATCTGAGACAGAGGAAAGTTGAGGATGAGGATTGCTGAAGAGTTTCCAGAGAGCTATCCCAACACCAGGCCTCGTAATATCTTCAACCCACAGGCTTGTATTGGGGCCTTTGCTAGGTCTGAGATTGTAAAATATTAACTCAAATAGCAAACTTTGAGACTGTCCAAATTAAAAAAGGACTTATGTACCTTATGTATGTGTCTCCCCAAGGGAAGGGTCCATATAGATTTATGAAAATGGAGCTTCTCAGAGGCATGTATCTTTGAAGTTACAGGTGAAAATGCATCTTTTATCTTATCTATCACCAAAGGCCACTAATGCTAGTATGAGCTGGGAATGCAGGAAGAAAGTAGTACCCTGTGTTTGAAGTCTGTTTTTTTGTATGTAAGATGGGATGAATGAAGTGAGTTGTAATTAATCTGTTTTTTTGTAATTAATCTCTTCATCAAAATTTCTCTCTTGTTGACTCTTTCACTTACTTGCTGTGGATCTTGCTTTTAAATAACCCATTGAGGGAATTCCCTGGAGGTCCAGTGGTTAGGACTCTGAGCTTCTACTGCCCGGGGCCCGGGTTCGATCCCTGGTCGGGGAACTAAGATACCACAAGCAGCACAGCGTGGCCAAAAAAAAAAAAATATATATATATCCAGTGACACTCAGATACTAGTTAGATTAGAAGCATAATTTCCAGGAAAGGTGAGTTAACTGTAAAGTAGAATTTCTTGATTACATGATGTGGAACACGCTGATATCTATATAATCTTTCTCAGAAATTATTAATAAAATATTTATATCTGTTGTTGGGTGATGAGGTGAAAGACAGGTCTGCCTCAGTGATAGCAAGCTCGATTGACTCCTGTTTTTTTGTTGTTTTTTAATTTTTTTCACAAAGGAATTTATGAGTTGGACATTGAAATAAGGAGGTATGAGATTGGAAAATAATAATGCTGAGTGGTTGTAGGTTATTTAGACTAGCCCCTTATTTTTATAGAAAAGGAAACTGATGTCTGGAGAGGTAAGTGACAGCATGTTGGTAAAGGAGAAGCTTCCTATTAGTTGGGTGTTCTTTTCACCCTTGTCTTTAGTTTGTACTCTGTAGTAATGGCACATCTCAAAACTCAATGTATGTTTTGTGGGGTGTTTTTTTTTTTCTTATTGAGAACCAACTTTAAAGGATTGATTTTGATCACTTGACAGACTTCTATTACATTTTTAGTTTATTTTAAAATAAGTCATGGAACAACTCCCACATGTGTCTAGCATGGCTTCTTTACAGCATCCCTATTGCTCTATTTTTCCTATTTGTAACGTAGGATGAAAAATATGTTAGTAACTTACTTTGATATATAAAAGACAAGTGTTTTGGTTCCTAATTCTTTCTGATCTAAACAGCTGAGTAAAATGAAATCCCCTTTTATGTAGGGGCTTTGGGCCTACATTCTCATTTAAGATAAAAATCCTGTGAAGTCAAAATTACCCATGAAAAAGTCATTTAGGAAGGCACCAGTTTGAAAACTGGTTAACTGACATATGGTTTTTCAATTCTCACAGCTAGTTTTTTCTTCAGCTATTAGTATAGGTTACTTTTTTCTGGAATCATAATCGGTTATGTGCTTTGGATTGACCAAGGAACACCAGATTTAGTCTCCGCTGCATGCTCACTCTGGGACAAGGATGTGAGGGCAAGCGTCCTGCCACCATTATTTAGAGTATTTTTCTCTCTTGTTTTTCTTTTTTCTTGCAGCACAGATAGTTGAATTGTAATTAAATCCATATGTAATGTGATTCCACAGTGTGAATAATGGAGAAAGAAATTAGGTGTTTAGGAAAATCTGCTATTTCTTAGGGTTATACTGGGTGTTCTATACCACACAAAAAACTTAGCATAATTAAAGGGCTAAGTAATAAAGTTGGGATTATTGGGGCACTGTTGGTACTTTTTATAATTCTAGATGGATATTCAGCTACTATCAGTGTTTTTTGTTTTTGTTTGTTTTGTTTATTTTGTTTTGGCTGTGTTGTGTCTTTGTTGCTGCTCGCCGGCTTTCTCTAGTTGCGGCGAGTGGGGGCTGTTCTTTGTTGCGGTGTGCAGGCTTCTCATTGCGGTGGCTTCTCTTGTTGTGGAGCACAGGCTCTAGGCGTGCGGGCTTCAGTAGTTGTGGCACATGGCTTAGTTGCTTCGTGACATGTGGGATCTTCCTGGACCAGGGCTCGAACCCGTGTACCCTGCCTTGGCAGGTGGATTCTTAACCACTGTGCCACCAGGGAAGCCCTGACTATCAGTGTTTTTAAGAGTTAATGTCTCCTTACTGCTAGCAAGATTTGCCTTATTTAAAAACAACTCTGTAAGTTAATGTTTTCCATGAAATTTAAAGTATTTGAACTTAAATATCACTCTGGGGATAGCACAGTAAGAAAACGCCAGTCGTTAAAGAAATGTTAGGGTGACTAAAGATTTAACAGTCATATGCCCTGGGAGAGGGCATGTGTATTGGTTAAAATGTGGCCTCAGAGCCATACACAAGTGATTTTGAATTCTAGCCTCATCACTTACTAGCTCTGTAGTCCCTTAACCCTGTTTAGCTTCTTCATTGGCTGAATGGAGGTAATAAAACATAGAGAATTGTGAGGATAAGAGGCTCAGTAATTGGTAAATTACTATTATTAATTAGTTTAATAACATTTAACATATTCAAAACAAGTCACACTCCTGTGTGTATCTGTGTGTCGTGAGAGAGTGTGTGTGTGGGTTGTGATTGAGGATTGCTTTTTCTCAACTGGAGCAGCAGGCAATAATGACATACTGTTTAATTCAGGCTTTTATAGCAAAAATACCATGATTTTGCATCTTTGGTAGTGACATCCCATAAAGCTCAAGATGTTAATTTCATGGGTCTCTAATGTACATTTGATGTATATTTTTATCTTGATGTTTCTGGGTGTGTTTGTAGTCTCTTTTTCCCCCATCCTCTGTGTTAATGTTGCCTGTTGTCTCTCTCCCTGGCTGCATTATAAAATTTAAAAATATGTTTATTTAATAGGATTTTATGTTTCCTTTCTTTTTTTTTTTTTTTTTTTTTTTTTGCAGTATGCGGGCCTCTCACTGTTGTTGCCTCTCCCGTTGCGGAGCATGGGCTCCGGACGCGCAGGCTCAGCGGCCATGGCTCACGGGCCCAGCCGCTCCGCGGCATGTGGGATCTTCCTATACCGGGGCACAAACCCGCGTCCCCTGCATTGGCAGGTGGACTCTCAACCACTGCGCCACCAGGGAAGCCCTAGAGGCACTGTTTTAAGTTCATCGGTGACCGTGTTGGTGAGACTTTCTGTCCATAATAATGAAAAACTGACCATCACTGGTCTCTAAAGCAAATAAAACTTTTCAACCCAAAAAGAATGGGTGATCCGTAGGATTGCCATAGCACCAGCTCCATCTGTCTCTGCTAGTAGTGCCCACTGCTGCTCCTGGGAAGCAGGGAGACTCAGTCAGGAGGACTCCCAGATTTTTATGGGCCAGCCTCTCTGAGTGGTAGAACCGTAATGTCCACTCCCTGTATCTCCTTCATGCTTAAAGAAAAAATATTTTGGGGACTTCCCTGGCTGTCCAGTGGTTAGGACTCCACGCTTCCACTGCAGGGGGGCATGGGTTCAACCCCTGGTCAGGGAACTAAGATCCTGCATGCCTCATGGTGCAGTCCAAAATAAATAAGTAAATAAATAAATTGTTGCCTAGAGATTCATCTTAGATTTGCCAGCTTTGAGAAGCTGTAACCCATTTATGTATTAACTTCTGAACAGAATAACTCTTGATGAACTGGATGAGGAAGTAGTTGATACTGATGAGCATAGTCTTGTGGCGGCGGTTGTATAGAGTTAGGTGAGGTCACTAAGGACCTGGAGAGAGGGTGTTGGGAGAGTCAGGAAAGGGAAAGGGGCATAGGGATGAGATGTGGGAGTGGGGCAAAAACAAAATTTACTTTGTTGTGAAATTTTGCCCAGAAAAAGGAAAGATTTTACCCCTTCTTCACACTCACCTCCTGTCTTGCCCTGTCTGATTCAGTCAGCTATGTTGCTGGGTGCTGGCCTGCTTCCCAACTTTAAGTCTGTTTTTAGTCTGTAAGCCCAATATTGTGAGACAAGTGCTGACTGCTCTGACACGTGTAGAGGAGCGACAGAGGTGGGAAAAGTCTGCTGCGGCGTGGAAGGGACAATCAAAGCTTAGTAGAGAAAATAACTGACCAGGGGCTGGAAGGACTCACAGGAGCTCTTCAGCCAGCCTAAGTTAGGGAATGGCATTCTTAGCAGAAGGAATGATGTATATAAAAGAATGGAATCAGGAATCAGTAGGGCTCTTTGAGGAACAGCAAGTTGTGTTCTGTATAGATGGGATGTAAGGTTTGTAGGAGGTGAATAATAACCATTGATGAATGGAAGGTGATGTTGACAACTAGGCAGGGCCAGGTTCTGAAGGATTTTGTGTCTCCCAATTAGTTGTGCCTTTGTCCTTGGAGCCCAATTGGGTCTCTCTTTTGCCCCAGTTTCCCATGGTAGGCAAACACATAATAGTATCGTGTGTTGTAAGACTTTCCAAAGTCTTGCTGGCAAGAGGGCTACTTAACTTTGTTTAATGCAGTACTTTTCTTCAATGTATATGAGCAGTCAATGCCTTTAAAATTTTTTTATTTTGGGGCTTCCCTGGTGACGCAGTGGTTGGGAGTCCGCCTGCTGATGCAGGGGACGCGGGTTCGTGCCCCGGTCCAGGAGGATCCCACGTGCTGCGAAGCGGCTGGGCTCGTGAGCCATGGCTGCTGGGCCTGCGCGTCTGGGGCCTGTGCTCCGCGGCGGGAGAGGCCACAGCGGTGAGAGGCCCACGTACCGCCAAAAAAATATATATATATATTTTGGAGGGACTTGCAGTTGGGAAATGCTGCTGCAGACAGTAGGAAGCCCTTGAAATTTTAAGCAGAGAGAAACGATCACATCAAGTTCGTATATTGATTAGAATGAGGGAGACTGGAGAGGGGATCAGGACCCAAGGTGAGGCATGCCAGTGCAGATAGGGTGGGGTGAGATGGGTTTGAGAAAGGTAGGAATGATAAGACTTAGTGCCCAGATGGATGTAGAAGGTGTGGGATAGGAAGGAGTCTAGGATGACTTCCAATTTCCTAGCATGGCTTTTTAGGCAAGTCGTATTCGTTAAAGGAGTAGAGGGAATTGGTAGTGGCAGCAGCAGGTGAGAGGGCAGGTTTTTGGAAGAAAGTTGAAACAAGCCATTTGAATTTAGCTGTCTGCAAACATGGACTGTAGATGTTTGAATCCGTGGGTCTGGAGCTCCTGAGAGAGCAGTGCTGACAATACTGATTGGTGGTTGCCACTCTAGATGGGCCAGTGGTGCCACCCTTTGCCCATGATATTGTTACAGAGAGAGAAGCATGGAGGAATTAATAGTTAAGAAGTAGGCAGAGGAAGTAGAGGCTTGGGGAATATTAATAAGAAGTGGACAGAGGAGGTAGAGGCTTGGTAACCTGGCTACCTGCCTCAACACCCAGGCTAGTATAATATGAAGTAGATCAGCAGCATTGTGAGAGGTAAAAAGGTCATTTGCGGGCCGTCTTAGGAACCTACGCTGTTTTCCGTATGAAAGCGTGTATTTCAAGTACACGCTGCTTTCAGATGAAGTTTTGGAAAATGGATGGTGCTGTCTACATTAATTTGTTGGCAAGGCTTTTCGGTATAAAGTCACCCCGTGCTTGACTTTCTAGGGAAGGTGAAAAATGCTAATCTTAGTTAAGTGAAGATTATTTTTTTTCCTGTTTTTAAAAGACAGTATTGATTGAAAACTGGTAAATGATAATATTTTGTAAACTAAAAATCCCTTTTCAAATGTCAGTCACTATTATTACGGTTGACATAGTACCCAAATACATTGATTTTTTTTTTTTTAATCCTGAATAATGGATTATAGAATGACCATAGGAGATGAGGAAGTTTAGATTTCTGTGATGGTTGTACCATGAGTAAGGCCGTTATCCTCTTCAGCAGTAACTTAAAGTTCTGTATTATTGAAATATTTGCTGAATGAAAATGTTAAGGCCTTTATACTTCCTTTCTGTGCTGAATCAGCATGAGTAGGTTTCAAATTGGGGAAAAGGAGTAAAGCGGAAAAAAATTCACATAATTGAAAAAAGTTGATCCAGGTGCCTATCAGTTGTAAGTGGAAATTTGCAGGATTGTACTTTTTGTACAGAATGGTTTCCTGGTGATTTTGTGCTTCTTTGAGGTTGAGCCTTTATAATGTTTGGAAAAATGAAATGTGAACCATACTATAGTATAGATCATGAGTAAAACTAATTTTGTTTTCTTGTAAGCATAATACAATAATCCTGAAGTGACATAATTTTGTTTTCTTGTAAGCATAATACAATAATCCTGAAGTGACATATGCTGAGTTAGTGAAGAAAAATTATTTTGGAGTTTGTTGTTATAAGAAAAATGAACATATCTGTAGTCTATGTGTGACTCCTTAACATACTGAAGATTTAGAAGTATAATTCTCCGGGAAGTTCTTCTGTTCTTCCTTTTTCCTTCTCTACCTTTCCCTATCCCCCCGCCCCTTCTGATCCTAGTTCTTCCTTTCCACTCTGCTGCTCTATTTTGATACTTTTCTGTGCAAATGATTACTTCTTGTTTCAGTATGCAACTACAGTGTAATCTTTTTGAATATTTTTAATAATCAATTTAAACTCAGCATTGTACTGCCAATAATGCACTTTACTCAACTGAAATGACAATGCTATAACCAGTTGACACCAACTTTGAGTGTGTGCATGCATTGATCACTGCGTCACCACGGTTACCTGTCAACTGCAGCAGTAAGATTTCATCTGTAAGTTATATCCCGATTTTAACTATGCTAAAATGTGGAAAATACGAGTCTTAGAATTAATGGATGTTTAAATTTCAAAGACCACCTTTTAAATTGCTGACTGAAATGTCAAACAAGTTATTAGGGATTGGATTAATAGCATTACATTTTAGAAGAAATAGTCACTAATTTGCATTAAAATGGAAGAAACATTCACGTATATATTGCTTAACAAGAACCCTTACCTCTGAAAAGTGTAACTTTTTTTTAGTTGAAATATAGTTGATGTACAATATTATATGTTACAGATGTACAATATGGTGATTCAATATAGTGATTATACTTCATTTATAGTTACTATAAAATATTGGCTATATTCCCCATGTTATACAATATACCCTTGTAACTTACTTTATACGTAATAATTTGTACCTCTTAATCCCTTACCCCTAAAAGTGTAACTTTTAGTTTGGGGACTTAGGCACAAACAAACAATTTGGTTTATTTATACAGTTGTTATTAGAACTCTTTTTAAAAATAAATAAATTAATTAATTAGGCTGCGTTGGGTCTTAGTTGCGGCACATGGGATCTTCGTTGCGGTGCACGGGCTTTTCGTTGTGGCACGTGGGCTCCAGAGCGCACGGGCTCAGTAGTTGTGGCACATGGGCTCTCTAGTTGTGGCTCGTGGGCTTAGTTGCCCTGCGGCATGTGGGATCTTAGTTCCCCGACCAGGGTTGACCAGGGATCAAAACCCGTGTCCCCTGCATTGGAAGGTGAATTCTTAACCACTGGACCCTGTTACTAGAGCTCTTGATTTGTCAGTTCCTATTGTATTAAATGCCCATGGCACACAATTTCTTTTGTGCGTGTTTTAAAATACTCTCATTTGTTTCAGCTAGGCTTGTTTGTTTGTAGGTACCCACTTTCACCCCTAAAGAAAAAAAAAAGCACAAAACATTTATAGTCTATTTCATAAGTCTAACAATGCAGAGAGGAATTTGAAGAAACTGTTAGTAGTAACATACATGTATAGGTACATGTGACATGGATTTCTAATTGGGATTGTTGGATCAAAGTATGTAGGAAGTTTAAATTTTTGTATACTGACAATTGGTTTTCCAAAAAGCTAGTACATATGCACTCTTAACAGCAGTGTATAAAGGTGCTCTTTTTTTGTGTGTGTGTGCCAATTTAATAGGCAAATAATGTTTTATCACGTAATTTCATACTTTACCTCATCTTGTTTTCTAATAGGATCATGTACTCTTTAATTGTTACTGTTTTCCCCCTCCCTGGTTCTACAGCATTGTAAGATCCCTAAATTCTAGTTTCAGATGATTGTGAATTTGGCAGTAATCTTTATAAAGGGAATAATATACCTGCCTTTCCATCCCATTATCATATGTTTTATGTTTATTGCCATGTCTTATTTTTCCACTGAGACACATGAAATAGAAGTTCTATTATAGGCAACTCCTACTTTCTCTTATTAGTATTTCCATTGGTACTAAAAAAAAACTATAAAATTTCTTACCTTTAATCATTCTTGATCAGCGATTGCCTTGCTAAAGGCTTGTGAAAACTGTCAGCCTCTTTTCTTACCAATGTTGGAACGTCACCTAGTGGTGAAAGAGTGCAAGAGAAGCCTATATACACAGGCGATACTTGTGTAGCTCAGAAGCTTTCATGGTTGGAGTAAATCATGAGTTATTGGGTTGGCCAAAAAGTTCGTACGGGTTTTCTGTAAAATGTTACAGAAAAACCCAAACAAACTTTTTGGCCAACCCAATATTACAACCGTCTCATTTTAGTGGAGAAGTTGAAACGAAGATGGGTGAAGGAACTTGCAAAATAGTTCGTGTTGAATTAATTGACATTTAAGAACAAGTTGAAGCTGATTCTTGAGTTGTGTACTCTTTTCATTTGTTTTTGTTTTGTTTTTTTGTATTTTGGGGTAAAGTTATATATCTCCTACTGTTCCTAATATAGTAGTGAATATGTCATATATGCTCACTTAATACTTATAGTTGAATTAGTTTGATAAAATAATTTAGAATTTGCTGTTGCTTATGCTGTATCACTGGCTAGTACTTTTCCTCAGTGGAGCCAAAATATGGAGGAGACAGAAAAATAAAAATAGCTAACTGTAGCTTTCTTGAAATATGCTTGTTAAAGGAGCCTTCAAAATGGTACTTTACCTTGTCTGGGGTAAAATAACAATAAGAGTGCATCCAGGCAAAGAGAGTGGAATGGTCTGATAGAGACCATCTGGAGGGTCCTACAAGTTCAGGCCCACAGTTTGCCACGTGTGGTAGAATTAGAATTCTGTACATATGCTCAGCCTTCTTCCTTTCCTTTCTTTCTTTAACTATTTAAAAATATTATTGCACATAGATGGTGAAAGCATTCAAAGAGCACGAAAGTCTCCCTCATTCCCATCCTGACACACTGTTACCCCTGATAGTTACGTCACCAATTTACAGATATATTCATCCTTTGGTTGTCTTAGGGGTGGGTGCCAGTTTTCTTTTGAGGCCTTTTTGGTTCTGCCAGTTTTGAATATTCACTCTTTAGGACTGGTCTTATCATAGTGAGCCTTTCTACTGCTTTCAGTTGTCTGCTGTAGCATTTTTCATAATAGATGGTAAGATTTTGAAATCAGTCTAGCAATTATAATACTTTCATAACTCTCAGTCCTTGAGTATGGAGTTTTAGAAAGTCACATACATGAGGAAGGTTTAAGGGGAAGTACAAAAGTTTTAAGTTCAAAGTAACTTGAATAAATGAAAAAAATCTCTCATTCATATTAAGTAGACAAACTTAATTATGCAAACTTAATTATGCTGTATATAAATTATATATTTTACTCATTTCCTTTTTTTAATAATGAGAATAAAGCATAGATACCATTTGTCAGTGCAAAGGTACCTTCTCCCAGTTTTTACTGATTAAATACTATACAGTTGACTCTAATACTCAAAGCCATTATTTTGTCTAATGATAGTCTTACCACATGGGGTTTCTCTGAATAAATGGGTTGATTTCTTTCTTTAAATAGCGTATATAATAAAAGTGATAAAAATGTATGCATGTATGTTATAGTGCAGGTTAGGTTATGACTCTTAATGTTCTTGAATTGACCCTAAGACAGAAAATTGCATTATCTTTCCTAATTATAACTTATTTTGTTACAGCTATCACATTGTTTTATAACTTACAAAAAAAAATAATTTTACAAAGACTGCATTTTACAAATGTAAATACAGTTTTAGTTTGGTGTATATTGGATACAATGGTCTTCCTTAAGCCTAAACACAGAAACAAAAGCATGTATTATAAGAGAAAGTTCAAGATGGGAAGTGATAAAATGGGTATTGAGTAGAGCTTTGTTAAGATTTAGCTGGTATCCTCGTAAAATTTCCATGTATTCATTAAATTATATTATGTCATTCTTATTGTTAGGAGCTGACTTGAAGTGTTCAGTTTTGCCCTCATAAAGTTGTCACAATTTGGTTACTGTTGTTGGGAGATTGAGATTTTGTCATTCTTTTTACACAAATATTTGTATAGATACTAAAATTAAGGTTGGACAGTGAGTAGAGTTAGGATTTTATATTAATAGGGCATATTTCAGTTGTAAAGGTAGAACGCTTTTGAATTGCAGAAAGTCATCTTAATTGCTGTGGATGCTACAAATTTGACAATGAAATAATATTGATTGAAATATTGATGAAATAATACAGAATGCTGGCTTTGCTGTTTATACTTCAGAATCTTTGAAACACCCTTTGTTTTGTGGTTCTGAAAGGTGTGTTTATCAAATCTTTATTTAACATGTATAGGTATGTTTAATTCTCAGGAAAAAACCTAGAACTACAAAATAAAGTGGGATGATTCATTTTGTTTTTCAACAATACAAGGTGGCCCAAAAGTTTTAGTGCAGTTTTAATTTTTAAAACTTAAGAAGTACATGTTCCAAACTTATAAAAAATATCATTTGAGAATTTTTAATACTTATTTAGTTTTGCAAATATTGAATAGTACATTTTTAATTTAATTTGTGTGTGTGTGGTACGCGGGCCTCTCACTGTTGCGGCCTCTCCCATTGCGGAGCACAGGCTCCGGACGCGCAGGCTCAGCGGCCACGGCTCCTGGGCCTAGCCACTCCGCGGCATGTGGGATCTTCCCGGACCGGGGCATGAACCTGTGTCCCCTGCATTGGCAGGCGGACTCTCAACCACTGCGCCACCAGGAAAGCCCTAATTTTATTTTTTTAACTTCAGTTTCCCTGAAATTGGCAAATACCAACAGAAGTAAAAAATTAAATTAAAAATATTTATTCAGAATTTGCTTGAGGTTTTACTTGAGTGGCAGATCATTCATTCCCTAATTCACCTCATAAAATTACCTACTTTGGAAATCTAAGCACATACATTGAGTATCCTCAAAGAAAACCCTCCACATATAATACTATAATATTGTTACAGCTCATGCGAAACTCAGGTTTGAAGCAAAGATGCCTTAGGTGTGGGGATTCTGTGCTTGTTAAGGCCAAGCTCATCTTGTTTTAGGAAATGAGATCTGACTCTTAACCCTAGGTTTAAGACTATACCTTAAATGGTTCTTAGTAATTACATAATATGAAAAAATGAGTTAACTTTCACAAAAATTAGCATTAGATTTTGTGTGATTTATTCCTGATAGCTTTACTTTGTCCTGTGCTGCTGTTTTTACTCACACAAAAAAATCAGGTTCATTGTAAATGCAAGGAAGGGTTTGGTTAAGCACAATAGCCTATAAGCTGCTTGCTATTTAGATAACATCAAGGCTCAGTCATGCACCATGGAATTGGGACTTCAGTATGCTAGCTAGATATGATTTATTCAAGTAATAGGAGCTCTGCAGTGACAGTCAGATGGCAGAAGGTATGTCTTCTGAAAACCCATTTAAAATTGGAGCATTAAAAAATCCTAAATTTTAATGTCTTAGTCACTTTGAAAACAGTTCAAAAAGAACCCAAACAAGTATGTGGCAGAAAGTTGTCATTTGAATGGATTTTTATGCTTAGTTTCATTTTATTTTTGTTATTAAGAGCCGGCTTTTGAAAGCTCTGCTAATATCAACAGTTGGAAAGAATGATGATACAGTGCTATTGGTAAGAAAAATTTCTTTGTTTTTTATGATCTAGAAATTGACTTGATTAAAAAGCACATGCCCTCAAGCAAACCACCGGAAGTTATACTTCTGTAAGTTAAATGGATTTTAGAAGTTTGATATTAATGTTTTAAATATCTAACTGGGTAAATGGTAGAATAGTATTTAATATGTATTTTCATCTTGATAAGTAATATATTTTGAAATATGTTATATAGATTTTTATCTTCATGATGTCATAAAAATGTTAAGGGCTTTCTATATATGTACATGTTTTTAAAATTTATACATTTATGATATGTATATGTTTTAAATGTAAGCTGTTGCAGTTGTCCCACTGGGTTTTACTAAAAGTTTATGTGACGAGTGAATTCTTAGTAATTTCCTATGAAGTATAATATGTTTATAGAGAATAATAATTGGTGACTTTTAGAGCAACTTTTAATTTGAATTACTTAAATTATTTTCAACATTGCATCTTTGGTAAAGTTTGGTAAGACTTAAGAACTTTGCCTTAAAAAGTAGAACTTTGCCTCAAAAAGTAAGTTAAATTTCAGAGAAATAACACTTATAAAAAGAGTAGTGAGATAATACAGTCAAGAATTGTATTTAGAAAAGTATGAACATAGATTGTTGTAGGCAGTGCACCATGTGTAATGGCTCATTTAAAAATAATTTGAGTATTTTTTTTGCTGTGGTCAGTTTTTACCTGTAGAAGATGAGATGAAAATATAGTTATCTTGGACTAATTTGAACTCTGTCAAGAGATATTTGGGGAAAAGAATTTAAATAGTTATGAGCATATGGAATTAAGGAAAACATTGAATTTTAATGATAGTTCTTTTTCTAAAATTATGAAAAGCATGCTTATTTATCTGCAAATATATTCTACATTGAAAACTTAGAATTTACAGAGGTGGGGAAGTACGTCTATATTTCTAGGCAATGGATGAAAGACAAGAGTGAAGAAGAGTTAGATTCAAAACCCAGGGGTAAGAGTTTATGGATAATACCTGAACATAATAGGTTGAGTCAGTAGATTTGGGACTCAGAGTCCTCAAGATTCATATCCCTTTGTGCCAGGAATGACGATCCTCTGAAAATTTTCTTTTATTTTCACTTCAGATGGGTGAATTTTTTTTTTAATTCAAGTATATTGATTTACAGTGTTGGGTTAATTTCTGCTGTATAACAAAGTGATTCAATTGTGTGTGTGTATATATATATATATATATATATTTATATACACACACACACACATTCTTTTTCATATTTTTTCCATTTTGGTTTATCACAGGATATTGAATATAGTTCCCTGTGCTATACAGTAGGACCTTGTTTATCCATTCTATATATAATAGTTTGCATCTGCTAATCCCAAACTCCCAGTCCATCCCTCCCGCACACCCTCTCCCCCTTGGCAACCACAAGTCCATTCACTATGTCTTTGAATCTGTTTCATAGATAAGTTCATTTGTGCCATATTTTAGCAAATGGATGGCTTTTATTTATTTAAGAAAACTTTTC
This sequence comes from Phocoena sinus, assembly GCF_008692025.1. NCBI lineage: Eukaryota > Metazoa > Chordata > Mammalia > Artiodactyla > Phocoenidae > Phocoena > Phocoena sinus. The sequence goes on along the minus strand of NC_045766.1, from coordinate 70,518,437 downwards.
CATTATGGACAATTTATACATATTAAAGAGTAGAAAGATGAGTATAATGAACTCTCATGGACCATCGCTCAGCTTTTTTTTTCTTTTTTTAATTTTAATTTTTTTCCATCACTCAGCTTTTAAGTCAGCTTTAGCAGTTATCAACTCACAGCCATCCCCTGACTGATATTTTTTTTTTAAGTTTTTTTATCGGGAAGTAAGTTCAAACCTGCAGAAAAGTTGGTTTGTTTGTATAAAGTTGTTTGTTGGTTCCTTGATTATCCTTCTGATATCTGCATAATCTATAGCAATGTCTCCTGTTCTATTCCTGATATTGATAATTTGTAGCCCCCCCCTTTGAGTTTAACTAGAAATGATCAATTTTATTAATGTCAAAGAACCAGATTTTGGTTTCATTGATTTTTTTCATTTTTCTGTTTTTTAAAATTTCATTTATTTCTTCTCTGAGTTTTAGTCTTTCCCTTAAGTGCCTACACTGGGTATAACTTGCTGTTCTTTTTCTACTTTCTTAAGAGCATTGTAAGAGTGTACTTTCATTTCTCCATGTTCTTTGTGCTTTTGCTGTGTATAGTTACCCACTTAGTTACCATTTCTGGTGCTCATCAATCCTTTGTGGAGATCCTTATTACCATTGGTTACCTTTTTTCCCCCCATCTGAGGAATTCGCTTACAATTTTTTTTTTTTAAATAGTGTAGGTTTTTAAATTTTTTTAAATAGTGTAGGTGAATTTTTCCCAGCTTTTGTATCTGAAAAAGACTTTTATTTCACCTTTGATTTGGGAAGATATTTTTGCTGGGTATAGAATTCTCAGAATAGTTTCTTTTTCTCAGTACTTCAGAGATGTTGCCCTGCTATCTTTTCACCTGCATTGTTTTTAGCAAGAAATTTAATGTCATTTATTTTTATTTTCCTTTGTATGTGACATGTCTTTTTTCTCTGGCTTCTTTCAAGATATATATATATATATATATATATATATATATACACACATATATATATATATATATATATACATGTATATATGTACGTGTGTGTGTGTGTTGTGTGTGTGTGTGTATATATATATATCCCATTTTCCATCATGGGTTTTGATGATGATATGCCTTGGTTTAATTTCTTATGTTCTTTGGTTAGTGTTAGTTGGACTTTTTTCATCTAATCTGGAAATTTTGGGGCCATTATAGAATTACATATTTTTTGTTCCCTCCTGCCTTACATGTATATCAGGGTGCTTGAGATTGTCACACAGCTTACTGATGCTGTTATGTTAGCTTTTTTTCCCCTCTAGTCTTTTTTTCTCTCCATTTTTCATTTTGGATATTTCTATTACTATGTCTTCAAGTTCATTGATTATTTTTGTGTAATATCGAATCTGCTGTTAATCCCATCTAGTGTGTTTTTCATGTCAGACATCGTACTTTTTATTTTATGTTTGATTTGGTTCTTTTTTATATTTTTCATGTCTCTGCTTCACATGATCAGTCTTTCCTCTTGCTTTTTGAACATATGAACTATAGTTGCTTTTTGAACATATGAACTATAGTGGGGACAGTGTCAGGGCAGAGTTCCTTTGCAGTTATTTTAATGTCCTTGTCTACCAGTTCTATTATCTCTGTCAGTTCTAGGTCCTCTTCTGTCCTTTGATTTTTCTCATTGTGGGTCATATTTTCTTGCTTCTTTGCAAGCCTGTTAAGTTTTTTAATTTTTATTTATTTATTTATTTATTTTGCGGTACGTGGGCCTCTCACTGTTGTGGCCTCTCCCGTTGCGGAGCACAGGCTCCGGACGTGCAGGCTCAGCGGCCATGGCTCACGGGCCCAGCCGCTCCGCGACATGTGGGATCCTCCCGGACCAGGGCACAAACCCGCGTCCCCTGCATCGGCAGGCGGACTCTCAACCACTGCGCCACCAGGGAAGCCCAAGCCTGTTAAGTTTTAATTGGATATCAGACATTGTAACTGGATATTTTGTATTCCTATAAATCTCCTTGGACTGTGTTCTGTGAAGCAGTTAAGTTACTTGGAAACAATTTTATTCTTTCAAGTCTTAAAAGTTTTGTTAGGCAGGATCAGAGTAGCTTTTAGTTTCAGGGTAATTTGAACCCACTACTGAAGCAAAACCCTCTGAGTACTCCGCCTGATTTCATGCAGCTAATGAGGTTTTCCCACTGATTGGTGGGAACAGGTACTCTTTCTAGCCCTGTGTGAGCCCTGATGCATTTTTCCCCTTAAACCTTTTGGGTGGATTTTCCCCTGGTCTTGGTAGTTTCCTCACACACAAGTGCTGATCAGTGTTCAGCTGAAGACTTGAGAAGGGACCACTTTGCAGATTTTCAGTGTTCCTTCTCTGTACATACCTCTTCTCTGGTAATCTGCCCTGCAAACCCAGTCACTTTGGTGCCTCCCCAGGCTCCCAGCTTCATCTCTTCAACTCAGGAAGATTGCTGGGCTCCCCCTGGGTTTCCTGTCCTACATTTTTTTTTTTTTTTTTTTTTGCATCCTGTAAATTATTCAGTTTGTAAACTGGGACAATTGTAGAGCTCACCCATTTTTTGTATCAGTTTCTTTCATTGACGTCCAGTTCCTTGAAGACTATATAGTTTTATATATTTTATTCATTTTGTTGTTTTAGTTAGGAGGGCTGGTCTTGGTTGGAAGCAGAAGTCTCTCCACTTAAGAATTTGAAGAGGTTCTTCCCCTCGAGAAACATATTTTAGGTGGTGGTGGGAAATGGGGATCAGAATTATATGTTTTGATTGTTAAAAATGACTGGTAAATCCTGAGTGATGATCCTGAGACACAGTCCAGAGCTTAAGGAAGAACCACGGATTAAAGGTTAAGAACCCCAGACTGGAATCTTTAGTGGGGACAGTGTCAGGGCAGAGTTCCTTTGCCTTATTACCCTTTGAAGGTAGGCATGTGCACATTTGAAACCTTGCAGGATTGGGCTAAACCTTACAGGTTCAGGCAACAACAGCTGATCTTTTCTACAGGGAAAGAGGTTGGGCTTGCTAATTCTCCCCCAAAGTCTGTAGCAGCAGGTGTATAGCCCTTGAGAATAACTGCTGCCTCAAGTTGTATTGGTTTGATGGAACAGTCTTAAAATGGTGGGATGACTCTGGTACTATACTTTTCAGGGCTCTAACAGCACCCTAGACTGAGAAGAAATTGTTACTAAATTGCCTAAAAGGTTTTGTATGATAATGTGTCTTGTTTTCCTCTGAGAAACAAGATATCTCTGAGGCTTCTTTTCCAAGATGGCACTGAGTCCAATATATTGTGTGTGTATGTGTGTGTTTGTAATTAAACTCTTGCATTTTATTTCTGTGGAAAGCCCTGACTCTACCTAGCCCTAACCCTGTCTTCAGGGCTACCAGAAAGTAGAGAAATTTTGCCCATTCAGGAGGCATCAATATTTTTTATTGGTCATTTTGTTGATGACATAAATCAGGAGATTTCAGTAGTCTTATGGCGGGGGGATTAACTTGAAATCCTGCAGTTGGTTTTACTTTGCTATTAATTCATATCATGTAAACATTACATGTGGCTATTGCTGTCTTAGCACAAATTCTTTATCAGATCATTCATTCAGCAAGTATTCTTTGAGTGCCTACCATGTGTCAGACTTGTGCTATACACCATATAGATGAGTGGAGGTATGGCATCTGGAATGAGGGAGGTAATATTCCCACTGTGTTCTGCAGAGATCAGCCTAGTCTAAAGCAGTGGCTCTCAAACTCTTTGGGCTCAGGGCTCAGACCCTTTTACATTCTTGAAAACTGTTGTGAACCCTAAGGAGCTTTTGTTTATGTGTTATCGCCACATTAGTTTTTATAGATCTTTAAGAATATTAATTTAATAGAACAGTTATGATACTACATGTTAAGTAACATATTTTCCAAAAATATATATATTTTCCAGAAGCAAAAAAAACGAGAAAACTGGCATTGTTTTACATTTTGCAACTCTCTTTAATGTGTGACTGAATGTCTAATATTTGAATTTAATCTGTTTTTTAATACAGGAAAAAGATTTTTGTCAGTAGGCTCAATGAATTTTTTCCTACACAAGCATTATGGGTAGTCAGGAACAATAAGATTGCTCAGTGGACTTGGCATCAGAATGACATAGTCAGTTGAGTGGTCTCCAATAGAGGTACACCTGCCTTAGAGATTAACCCAGCAATTGCCATACATGTGATAGGTGCTCAGTAGATGAGTCTGGGGAATGAAAACGGAAGAGTCTGTACAAATAGTTTCTCTCAGAATTTAAATGGCTTTGTAGCAAGGCTAGTGCTAGTATAAATTAATTAATGAAATATGCCAAGTTTTGTGATAGGAGTAAGCCAGGCAGTTTCAAGAACTGGCACACCATTGAAAATGTCACGAGAATCAGCACTTCAATGACTACTTAAATATCAGTTAAACTTGTATCAAAACAAGAAATCTGGTAGTATGAAGTTAGTATCAGATATAGTCTACCAAGATACAAGATAATGCTCTAATATTTGTTCCTCTTTCCCTCAGTTATCTTCAATTGTTCTGAAGCACAAGACCTTTCCAACCACTGTAGATATGGACAAAGAAGAAAGAAAGACTATCAACCAGGGTCAAGAAGATGAAATGGTAGCCAGCTTTTATAATATACTTATAAAGTGTGAAGAATTTATATTTCTAGGGAAGTAGAAAAGTATATTTAAAGAACTGCTAAACTAAAATACAATAAAACAACAGCTAAATCAGTGTGCTGTCGTCTTTCTGACTGTGTTTTTGAGTTGGAATTATGTAACACCTCTGGTTCCAGTATAGTTCCTGTTTCACTTGTGAACTGTTAAAACTTAGAGGAAAGAGATATGTTTTTTCATTTGATAATTTAAGTTACATTAGCTAATGCTTAAATATATCTCAAATGCAAAATTTCTAATTTTCCATTTATAAAAAATGTTTAAAGTCAGCTTAATAAAACTCAAGTCTTTGTTGGTGGTATGTGAGGGGAAAGATAGGGTTCTCACTTTGAAATTTACCTCTCATGTCACTTGATGTGTAATCACTATGTCCATGCAGGAGATTTATGGCTATAATTTGTGTCGCTGGAAGCTTGCCATAGTTTCTCTCGGAGTGGTGTGTACTGGCGGCTTTCTTCTCCTGCTCCTCTATTGGATGCCCGAGTGGCGGGTAAAGGCAACCTGTATTAGAGCTGCAGTTAAAGACTGTGAAGTGGTGCTGCTGAGGACTACTGTAAGTCCACGTGTTTACTTGTAGCTGATTATTTGAGGAGTAAAATAATGTCTTTGTGTGTATTCAAAATAAAATACGAAGAGAACATCACTGCTAGGATACAATGAGGAATACTAATCCTAGTATTTCTAAAGCATCTGTGTTTGAAGTGACTATTATCCCAGTGATTAGACTTTAAAGGAATCTTAAAAATGATCACATCTACCCTTTTTTATAGTTCTTGATGCACTGAGAGATTGGATCAGTGGTTGGTCTATCAAGGTCTCTTGACAGGATCCCAGATCTCTTCTACTGTGCGATGCTGTTGCACCCTAGGATTTGTTTTAAAATCCTAATTGGAAGCATTTTATAAGAGGCTTTAATATCTAGTCTCAGTATATAGTTGGATAAATTAAGAAATTATGATCTTTTATGAGATCCTCTCAGTGAAGTATGACATATAAAATGGTGAGCAGTTGAAAGCACTTCATGTTTGAATTTATACATCTTCATATTTCGAAATGGTTTAACATTTAGTGAGTGGAAAGTGAGACTTTCTCAATTAGAGATAAGTAAATAATATATCGTGTAAAGAATGGAAACCAAATATATATGGTTATGTAATACGCATAATTGACTCTTTATCCTTATTCCTTTCTGTTCTAAGGATGAATTCAGAATGTGGTTTTGTGCAAAAATTCGCTTTCTTTCTCTGGAAACTCCCCCATTTTCAAGCCCCAAATCTATGGCTAATAAGGTTTCGAATGGCCATGCAGTTCACTTAACTGAAAATCTGGCTGAAGAGAATAGGCTTGAGATGAATAAGTATTCACAGCCTCAATCACAACAGGTATTGTGATCTTAGTCTCAAAGTTCCTTTAAGAACCAGAATTGTTACATTTTATACTATTACGGATAGTCTATAATTTTGTACTTGCAGTTTTTTTGTTTGAGATTATATGCATATAAAATGCCTATTTATCACTGTATATAACAGTTTAGTTATTTACTAGAAGAAATAGATTACATGTGATTGCTTTAATTTTAATAGTTGTTACATTATATGCTAAATTTGTGTTAGTAAACTTAATTGTTAGCAAGTGATAATAATGCTTTTTGATGTAACCTTTATGTATGTTCTACAGATTCGTTATTTCACCCACCATAGTGTAAAATACTTCTGGAATGATACCCTTCACAATTTTGTTTTCTTAAAGTACGTACTTTCCTTTTGTTTGGATTATGAGTATCTTGATAATGTTTTAGCTAGAAAAGAATTCATTTTAGTGTTACATAAAATTGAAGAGGTTTTTGTTACATAACTTTCATTCACTTCATTAATAACTCCTTGGTGTTATTTGAATACTTACTAACCATTTTAGAATAAATCCTATCTGCAACTTGTACCTTGGCAAAACGTACATAAAAGTTAGAAGCAGTATGCTCCCAAAATCCAGTCTGAGTCCTTTTCTTTTTGAGGATTCATCTAAAGTGAATTTCGAGTATACCTTTATTTATTTATTTATTTATATTTTTGCGGTACGTGGGCCTCTCACTGTTGTGGCCTTTCCCGTTGTGGAGCACAGGCTCCGGACGCACAGGCTCCGCGGCCATGGCTCATGGGCCCAGCCGCTCCGTGGCATGTGGGATCTTCCTGGACCAGGGCACGAACCCGTGTCCCCTGCATTGGCAGGTGGACTCTCAACCTCTGTGCCACCAGGGAAGCCCTGAGTATACCTTTTAGCCTTTCAGTTCTTTTTCTTTTTGAGGGTTCACCTCAAAGTGAATTTCGAGTGTACCTTTTAGCCTGTCAGAGTATCTGAATTGTCACCTCTCAATTTCCTGACAGTTCCATCCACTTGTACTTGAGGGATGGAGTGATAGACAAACATAAATTTCACTTTAATATGTGGATAAAGATGGGACATCATCAAACAAGTTAAGCCTTGGGTAGGACATATTGGAATAATCCTTTAAAATTTATTTTTTGTGGAGGCTTCAAATGATATAAGTACTAAATTAACTAGGATTCTATTTTTATTGCTGTTAAAGTGATTATTATAAACACTTGTTAAGTATTGTTGCTTGAGAGTGGCAAAGGAATTCTTAATATTAGCAATAAAAAAAGAATCACCTTGTGAACATTTAAAATGTTCATGCCTGGATTTTGTTCCTCAGACACTAAAGAATTGGTATATTCTGGAATGGAGCAGGGCAGTTCCACATGCCTACTTTTGAAGACCATTCCTAGTTAAGAACCATTGATTTCTTTATAGAACACTGCCTATAAACTGTCATTTTGTTTTTTAAAAAAATTTTGACTTGGACCTGATCCCTGCTACCTTTGGAGAAGTAATCAATCTCAGTGCGAAAAAAGAGTCAAACATATTTGCTGTGTAGCCTTTGCCAACCATACCAACTTGTAGAATTTAAACTTATCCCAGTGATAACAGCTAATCATGGGGCTTGGTTTTTCTGTCCGAAAAAAGTAGAAAAGGATTGGAGTTAAATGATGTGTTATATTCTCTTTAGAGTTTTTCTGAATAGCATCTCAATTAAAATAAGCATAATTAAGACATGTGTGGTGGAAAGTAGATATGCTAATTGAATCCCAGTTTTAATTGTTACAGATTTTAGACATTGCCTGTGACTCATACAGATTCAGCACTTCTCTTCTCAGTATGTATTAGATGAGGGAAGGATTTAGATTGATGCTTTTGTAGAAAGAAAAATGAGTAGGACTTCTTAGAGTGAAGCTTAAAAATTGAAGAGGGAAAACTAGATAAAAAGTAAAAACTTTTTCATCTTTAGTTTGGAATTCTTGAGTTAGTCATACTTTAATTTTATTAATTATTAGCTCTTACAACTTTGGCACAGACTTAAAGGATAATAATATTGTTACATAAGCTTGAGTATTGAGAGCCATCTTATTATGTGACACGTTGGATAATTTAGAAATTGCCACATTTGAGACTTAGACCTCTCATTATTGTTTTATCTTAGGAATTGGAGATTTAAAAATTGTCATCCATATCTCAGTTTTTGTTAGGGGTTTCTATTTGTAAGGAAGTCACACTTTAAAACCAGGAATATAGAAAAATGAGGCATGGAGAAATTTGGATATTTTAAACTTTGTTTAAAGTAAAAACTTTGGATTTATTTAGGGGACTGGATGAAGGTGTTTCTTGTACGTCAATTTATGAAAAGCATAGTGCAGGACTGACAAAGGGGATGCATGCCTACAGGTAATTTTTATCCAACTAAAGTTAGACCTATTATCATAATTCCTAAATAAAGTAGTATATATAGTCTACCCTTTTACCATATAGTTGTAATATTAACAGGTATTTAAGTATTATAGTAGATGACAACTTATTGATATTTTATTTGGGTAGCATTGTCTCTCAGTTTAAGAATTATAAAAATGTTGAAGCTGATTTTGAAGTGAATATCCCTGATAATATACTGTATTTCATCAGTTCTAAGGTGCACACTTCCCTGCATTTTAACATCTCTATAAGGAGGGTGTGTCATACAGTGGGTGGAGTGTCATCCTTTACTTGACAGCATTTTTGTCTTTCTTGATAGTACATAAAATCATGGAATGTCTTACAATTCAAATCTTAGATTTACTGAAATGTTGGGAATTGTAAGCACGAGCTCAAATTTACCACAATGAAAATTTGTAAATTGGGAGACATAATCCTTTTTATAGTGTTATTCTTTGCTAAAGTATAAAAGTATACCAGTGTATTACATATCGTAGAGATAAATGCCTTTTTCAGCTACACTAGAAATTTTCTTGTACTCCTACAGCATGTTCTTTCAAAGGGTTGGAATATAAATTTATTCATTCAGGCTTCTACTTCATAAAAGGCAAGAATTAATGTATCATATAGGAAGTACTATTATAAGGAATTTAAGTGGAAGGTTTTAAGCAACTTAAGCATTAAAAAAAGCCAAATGTATAATGTTTTGAAATAAACATTTTTAGTACAGTATTCTTATTAGAAAAATAGTACAGGACCCCTCAAATTTACTTACGTAGTCTCTTGCAAAAATTAATTGCAATTCAAAATTGTTGAGATGTATTGTGTTCATGGGTGGAAAAGAAAGTCTTTTGTTGATATGGTTATTATAGACTAGTGGGAGAGGTACTTGTCACACAAAAAGATAAAGTGATAACAGTATAGTTATCCAGTATGGACTACATTGATTTAAATACTGTAGATAGAGAGTTTAAATTGTAGAAGACAACTGTTTAGAAACATGAACGTTTAAGTTCTGGATTTAAGGAGCAGTCGGTGGTTTGAGCCTTATCTAATGCAATGCCTTCCCTAAATTGTTATTATGATATAATATAATGCAATATTATTATTATTGTATTTTCCTGTTATAGAAAGTTGCTTTATGGAGTAAATGAAATTGCTGTGAAAGTGCCTTCAGTTTTTAAGCTTCTGATTAAGGAGGTAAGACAATTGTACTTGTCTCAACATTTGTGATCAATAGGTTTGCCATTTGAAAAGAGCCAGGATTTAAGTAATGATATCCTTGGTGTTTTGTTTCCTAACTTCTCTTTGCTTATTTTTTTACTTGGAAGGACAGAAAGATATTCCTCTGATCGATCAGTAATTTGGGAGCATGATTACTTTTTTATTTTGTCTAATTTTTTTCTTTTCGAAGTCTGTAGTTTTTTTTTTGTTTGTTTGTTTTTTTTTGTTTTTTTACTCTCAGGAAGTTGCACATCTAAACCTTGCCCTATTTTACAGATGTATACACCTGTCTTTTCTTTTTTCCCGCTAATTTTTTTGGCCGCGCTGTGTGGCATGTGGGATCATAGTTCCCTGACCAGGGATCGAACCTGTGCCCTCTGCAGTGGAAGCGTGGAATCTTAACCACTGGACGACCAGGGAAGTCCCTCCTTCTAATTTTAAAAACGATTAATCATGTTTTCTTCAGGTGGTACACTCTTAGGAACTAGGCATTGTGCCAGAAGTTTGGAATTAAAAACATGACATGATGAGTAACAACGAGGAGCTTGCACTTTAGCCCAGGAGTAATACATGTCAGTAGTTACTGTGGTGACCCTTCAGTTGTAAGAGCCGTAGAAGCGGTGGGAATGAGGGATTGCAGGCATGTAAAGGAAGGAGTAAGTGGTTTTGCCAAGGAGAGTTGGGCTCTCCAGTCTTTCTGGTTTGGGGCTAAAGTATAGAATTAGCTGTATTGAGTGAATACTTTTAGTAGAAGGTACAGATTGTTTTCTGTCGGTTCCTGAGAGTGGCCATATAATGCTGCTTTAGAGCATAGCAAAGTGTAATAATGATTAGGAATTAGAAACACTGGTTTATAATGTGACTTCATCAGTAACTAGCTTTGGTCATTAGAAGACCTTTCTCCCTGCTGTTCTTTTATTGGTAAAATTGTAGGAAATCCTTTAATGATCTCATTTGATTTTTTTTTTAAGGGAACTTTTATTTATTTATTTATTTAATTTATTTATTTATGGCTGCTTTGGGTCTTCATTGCTGCGCGGGCTTTCTTTAGTTGCATTGAGCGGGGGCTACTCTTCATTGCGGTGTGTGGGTTTCTCATTGCAATGGATTCTCTTGTTGCGGAGCGTGGGCTCTAGACACATGGGCTTCAGTAGTTGTGGCTTATGGGCTCTAGAGTGCAGGCTGAGTAGTTGTGGCACACGGGCTTAGTTGCTCCGCGGCATGTGGGGTCTTCCCGGACCAGGGCTCGAACCCGTGTCCCCCTGCATTGGCAGGCGGATTCTTAGCCACTGGGCCACCAGGGAAGCCCATCTCATTTGATATTGAAGTAAAATGGGACTATATATGTGAAAGTGCTTTAAAAAGTACAGAAGCATCAATTTTAAAACATTGGGGGGTTATTAATGAAATTGGTAAAATTCTATAAAATTTGGGTAAACAAAGTCCATTGCCAGGACTCCTTATCTTTTTTGTTTAATTCAGATTTTAATACTTAATTATTTCCTTAGAGAAAGCAAAACAGTGTAACTTATTTCATGTTTGTCTTCTCTTTGGACTCCAGTGAACCTTTGACATAATAAGTAAATGTTTGTTCCAGTTGGTTAAAAGTTTTTGTATCCTTTAGCAGCACAGTAATTATTGAAAGTAAATGTATTTTATTGCTAAAGCAGAATGAAGAACAGCTAAATTCACACGTGTTAGCTGTTTCTAGCTGAATCTGTGTTTGGGTTTGGTATGAACCTAAATGGATGCAAATAAATTAAGCTTATTTAGTCAAACTCTAGTAGTTTGATGGTAAAAAAAAAAAAAAAAGTAACATCCTGCCCTGCTCTTTGGGTAGTTACTTGTTACCGTAGGATACTACAGAGCTTATCCTGTAAGTATCCTGTTGGTTATTTCTTAAATCTGTGTGCTTATAAATATCTCATTCAATTTGACTTAAAAATCTTGTTTTTTAGGTTCTCAACCCATTTTACATTTTCCAGCTGTTCAGTGTTATACTGTGGAGCACAGATGAATACTATTACTATGCTATAGCCATTGTGATTATGTCTGTAGTATCAATTATAAGCTCCCTATATGCCATTAGAAAGGTAAGTCCAATTTATTATGGGTTTCACAAATGTGTTTGTATTTTGTAATAATAACACGTAAGGTGTGTAGAATGATACTTGGTATAACGTAAGTACTCCATACAGTTATTCTTTTAGTTACGTGAATATGTGTTCCCTTTCCCTCTTTTTTGAGGTGGGGGAAGGCAGCTGCTTTTTAAGAGTCAACGTATCACTTAACTGCTTTGAGGCTGTAGGATCTATAGTTGCTTATCTAAGACTGGACTACTGGAGGGCTGATTCTGCTGTTTTCAGGGCTGTCTCATTAAAGTGCTCTTATTTTGTCTAATGTTTTGAGCTAAAATATTGAACGATCTTTGAATCTTTTGGTCTTGACCTTTTCAAAGGCAGAGTGATATGAATTTATTATTTTAGCTTACCTTATTTTATATTACCCTTGCTTTCTAATAGCTTGAAGAGTTAGTTTATATTAACGAGTTAAAATTTTTTTCCCTGATTCAGCAATATATTATGTTGCATGACATGGTGGCAGCTCACAGTACTGTGAGAGTTTCAGTTTGCAGAGTAAATGAAGGTAAGTAAGTATTTCAGTTTACTCTTGGAAAAGTAAATTTAAGAAGATTTCCACTAAGCCCTAATGTGTGAAGCAAGCCCAATATATTATACATATGCACTTATTTCCATAAGAAATAAAAATGTGTGTTTGGATTTGTACTCATATTTCTGTATCAAATTCTTTTATTTATGTGAAATTGTATTTTTCTTTTTCTATAATGTGACACATACTATACTAGGCTCTTGGGATACAGTGGATGGACATAGTCCTTGCCATCATTGAACTTCAGTCTAGTTGGAAAGACATGATAAACAGAAACAGTAAAGTGTGATAAATGCTATGATAGGGAGAAGTCAGGGTTAGATATTAGAGCTCATTTACTGTAGGTGTCAGGGATGCCTTCTTTGAAAAAGTATTCTTAAGTGATTGAATTAGACAGATAAAAAGTAGGTGAGAAAGTGGTAAGGTGGGGGTGAGAGAGGGATAGAGGAGGGTTCTAAGTGCCCAGAGGCCTGGGTATTAGAGAGTTTTGTCATTGTAATAACTGAAAGAAATTCAGTGTGGCAGAGGCAGCAACTAGATAGTGGACAGCCTTTTAAGGCTTGTTAAGGGATTTGGACTCTCCCAAAAGGCAGTGGAAAGCCATTGAAGAGTTTTAAGTAGGAGAGTGATATGATCATATTTGCCTATTTGAAAAAATCATTCTGGCTGCCATGTTCGAACTTATTTAGAGGGGATTAATATTAAATGCATGAAATGAATCAGGGTGAGGGTTGTGGAGATGGAGAGTGGTGAGATGGGTTTGAGAGATACTTAAATGCGGGCGTTGAAGAAGATTTGATGATTCATTGGATGCAAGGTGATACAGTGGTGTCAGGCTGGGGGCATGGACGTTGGTGTCATTTAATTAAATAGGGAACACTGGAGGAGAAGCAGGATTGTAGGGAAGGATAATGTTTTGGACACGTTAGTTTGGTGAGATAATTGAAGAGGTAAAGGAGATAAAGGGGAGGCAGCACAGCATCATGGGCCTTGGAGACAGTAGCCGCTTTGATTGATCAGGAAAACCAAATCAGTCTGCATTCTCTTGGCTCAGTATACTACATCCAGGTGTAAACCCAAGTTGGCCTGGCAGGTTGCTTTCTTCCTTGCGCTTCCTGGTCACTTGCTAGAGTACCAGCTGATAGTTTCTGCCTCCCTAGCTGCAGTCTTAGATGTGTAGCTTATTGGTGCTCCTCCTCTCTGCACTCTGCCGCTGCCGAAGATCCTGAGGATGCTGGGACAGATGCACTGCTCAGTGTTTAGCTTCCTTATCCCCTTTGTATAGTCCAACAGATCATTGATATTTAGTTTCTCAGTGCACCTAAGAGGGTTAGAATTTCACGTGGCATTAAGGCATTGAGTCACGTTTTTAAAATAAGGGATCTTATTAAGAAATGAAGATTATTATACTTACTACATGCAAAATAGCATCAGAATTCTTTAAAAGTTGTTTCCTCATAGCTTAGTAAACTACTTCTACCTTTTTTTAGAAAGGGAAGAGTATTTGTCCTGCAGACTGACATCACAAACAGTAGTTTTCTCCTCACCCATCTTTGCTTAGAAACTAGTGTAAGTCTCTTCTAAGCATAGTTTAATAAAATCTAGGGGTAGGGGAAGAGAGAGAGAATGCCCAAATATAAGGCCACCTTTTACTTGGGAAGATCATTAAAGAAATGTTTAACTAACTTGAATATAATACATAAATTTCTAAGGAAATAATGAACTAGGTATGACACAGTTTAATTTATATTATAAATTGATTTAAAATGTCTAAGATATTTTGGGACTATTTTAGGAATATTGAGAAAACAATGAGACATTATGGATTATAAATAGTAGCAACAAGAAAAAGAATGCTGTTAAAAAAGAAAGTGCTAAAATTTCAATGCTTTTATCTGTTTCCAAGGGATTACAGAAATCTGAGTTTATTTACCTGTTGCAGGGGGTCTCCTGTGTGGATTCATCATCTGTTTACTCATAGGGCTGATAGCTAAGATTGAGCATCCACCATTGTAATGAGTGTTGAAGCCCACCTACCTGTTAGCTTAGAGGGGACTTGGCATCAACTCTGTGCAGTTGGCGTCCTATCCAGGGACAAACTAGCTGACACATTTAGACACCATGCTTTGTTAGCTTAAGGAATAATAATCTTATTTATCAAAACTCTTCATCTATTGGGATTTTTCTATTTAACTCCATTATATTTTTAATGTATTTTTGAGATCAGGTGACCTTTGGATAGATCTTTTGTTTGCTGTATTCTTATTCCAAGTTAAAGAATATTCTTTTCAGACTTTTCTTTCTTTAAATTCAGAAATCGAAGAGATCTTTTCTACAGATCTTGTGCCAGGAGATGTCATGGTCATTCCGTTAAATGGGACAGTCATGCCTTGTGATGCAGTACTTATTAATGGGACTTGTATTGTAAATGAAAGCATGTTAACAGGTAAACTAAATTAAATGAGTAAAATCCAGATGAGTTGTTTATAATGATACTAGGATTAAGTAGTTGTTGATTAAGCTATGTCACTATTAACTGTGCTGTTTGTGTCCTTTACTCATGAATGTCATGAATGTGATAGATATTTGTGAAAAGATTTTCTTTTATTTTGAGGGAACCAAATTCTGCCTTATACTCAGCTGTGATACTAAAGCACAATGCTGTTGTTCACGATATCTCGTCCTTCTTCTGTCCATTCTTTTGACATGAGGAAATGCTTTATAGTAAGGGAAGAGGAAAGAAATCCTTTGCCCACAGCATATTTACTTCTCACTTTGATGTGCAAAAAGTGGGATTAGGAGAGTTGATATTTTTATTAAATTGGGGAGAAATAGACTTTAAAATAGCTTCCCTTTGGAAACTCACAATCTGGAGGTAGAGCTTTATATCTTTATTTTTTTTAATTTAATTTAATTTAATTAAAAAATTTTTTTTCTTTGAACATTTTTTTAACATCTTTATTGGAGTATAATTGCTTTACATTGTTGGGTTAGTTGCTGCATAACAGTGAATCAGCTATGTGTATGTATCTTTTTATCATGACTTTTTTTTTTTTTGGCGGTACGCGGGCGTCTCCCTGTTGTGGCCTCTACCGTTGCGGAGCACAGGCTCCGGACGCGCAGGCTCAGCGGCCATGGCTCACGGGCCCAGCCGCTCTGCGGCATGTGGGATCTTCCCGGACTGGGGCACGAACCTGTGTCCCCTGCATCAGCAGGCGGACTCTCAACCACTGCGCCACCAGGGAAGCCCCATGACTATTTTTTAATTGTCATAGTCAACCTGGCAAGAAAGTGATTCCTATATAATACATTTTTGAACTGTTAAGAGTCATAAAACACACTCATACACATAAATATCCCCACACACCTGTCACCTTTGACATAAGAAGTGTGAATGATACAGAGCACTACATTTTAATGTTAAAAGAATTTGGCTCTTTTTTACTGTTAGAGAATTACCATACTCCTCTGCCTTGCTCGGATGCTTGTTCTCTTCTTACTCGTGTGTGTGTGTGTGTGCGTGCGCACGCGCTTGTGGTCGGGGAGTGGGTGGGATTAGGAGTGGATCTTCACATGTTGTGTGTGCTTGGGGTTGCAGAGTGCTTCCTAGGTTAGTTCTCAGGGATACCAGAACAGGTGCTGAGGCGACGGTAGCAACCTCGTCTTCTTATTTGAAACTTGGCACAGTTATTTCCAACTGATAACCTTTGAGTCACAGATCACTTTCAGGAATTATTGTGGAAGACAAAATCTGATATTTCTGGGAAAGGAAATTGTTAGACCAAAAGCTAATTGATTAAGCTATGTTATTCACATGTGAGAACTGTTAATAACTGTTGTCAACAGTATGATAACATTTAGGATATTTAACAACTCAAGATTTGTGTGTTTGATACTGATTTCTATGCTTTAACTTATGGATTTTTTTTTTTTTAAAGGAGAGAGTGTTCCAGTGACAAAGACTAATTTGCCAAATCCTTCAGTGGACGTAAAAGGAATGGGAGATGAATTATACAGTCCAGAAACACATAGACGACACACTTTGTTTTGTGGGACAACTGTTATTCAAACTCGTTTCTACACTGGAGAGCTTGTCAAAGCCATAGTAGTTAGAACAGGTAGAAAATATTTAATCTTGTCTTGCATGGTTTAGCATATTTGAAGCCTATCGAATGCTTAATAAGAGATTCTGTTTTGAGAGATAATTCTCATTTTCTTATAAAAATACTATATAATCATTTTCTTCTTTAATTTTTTTGAAAGGATTTAGTACTTCCAAAGGACAGCTTGTCCGCTCCATATTGTATCCCAAACCAACTGATTTTAAACTCTACAGAGATGCCTACTTATTTCTACTGTGTCTTGTGGCGGTGGCTGGCATTGGGTTTATCTACACTATTATCAATAGCATTTTAAATGAGGTATGTACATGGGACCCTTAATAGAGTTTGATTCTTAGTTTGATTCACGTGTGGCTCTTGAAGATTTGAAATGTAGCTAGTGAGACTAAAAAATTAAAATTTTAATTTAAATTAATTTAACTTAAAAAAAAGCCATATGAGACTTGTAGCTATTATGTTAGAAGGTACAGATCTAGAACATCACCGTCAAAGCAGAAAGTTTTGATCAGCTCTGGTTTAGATGATCTTTTATTTGCTCTCTAGTTACTTTAAAAAAGGGAGGAGTGATCCCCTACTCACCAAAAGCTTTATTTTTTCTTTTTTAACCTCTGGTATATACAGCCTTAAAATTATTTGTGATTACTGAATTGAAGGTATTTCTAAGGGACCTTGTCAAATTTCTTTTTTCTATCCCCTATAGAGACTAGCATAGTAGTAAGAGTCAATATCTGATAATATTTGTTGACTTTGAAGTATGTAGTGTATGAAGTATATGGGGCTATTAAAGTAAGAATTAGCTTTAAAAATAGTTCATTCCCACAGTCCACTGACAATTCATTGAGCTTTCCATTTTGCAGAATGTCTAAAGGGAAAAAAATTATAGTTAATACATGAATATACATAACACACTTATTATATATAAGATTAAAAATGGTTTATAGACTTTTCACTAAAGAAACACCCCCATTGGGTTAATAAATATTTAATATTGGGGGTCTGACATTTATTTTTATGTTAACTGTAGGTAGAAGTTGGGGATATAATTATCGAGTCTCTTGATATCATTACAATTACTGTGCCACCTGCACTTCCTGCCGCAATGACTGCTGGCATTGTGTATGCCCAAAGAAGACTGAAAAAAGTGGGCATTTTCTGTATCAGTCCCCAAAGGATAAACATCTGTGGACAACTGAATCTTGTTTGCTTTGACAAGGTTGGTTCAATGTCATAATCATTGTCAAAGGTCACTTTGTAGCTTTGTAAGTCTAAAGTATTTAGATTAATGGTTTCTGTATTCTTTATCAACTAATTTGCACACGTTTTAAAAGAAATGTTCTTCTCATTTTTCTCTTTTAACTTATTTGGCACATGCATCATTTTTGTATTATTTCTTCTCATTATTTTTCAATTTTTAATACTTTGGATATTGCTTATTTGCCCAAATCTACCATTCATATCCAGAATTATGCCTTATAGTAGTAGGAGTAAAATTTATCCTCTCTTTCATCTTTTTAACAGAATAGGCTCTATACAGATATAGGTACTGGAATGTTATTGCTGTAAAGTATATACATTTAGTGTTTGCTCTATGATTTCATTGAATGTGTTACAAAATTATGAAAGACACTGATTATATGATTTTATGTGAAAATGACAAATTTTGTACCTGTGTGAAATATACCTTGCCTCTTACAAAGGGTTCTTCTTTCCTCACCTGAAATTAGTTTTCCTAAAAGTTTAGAGAATTAAACCTTGGTCAGAAAACTTTCCATCTGTCTCTTCTGGGTGACTAACATGATAAGAATTTGATTTTTGTGCATCTTCATTATTAAAGAAAAAAATATGAGATGTATTTTATTAAGAGAAAAATAAAGTCATATCCCATGACTGTGTTTTATATGAATCTGTTCAGAAAATTTTACTTAAAATTTTGCTTAATCTTTTTTGGAAATGTTTTTAAAATTTTTAAGCAGACACAAAAGTGGAGAAAAAGATGAAAGTATAATAAATCCTCGTTTGCCCATTATGCAACTTAAACAGTTACCAACATTTTGTCAGTCTTATTTCACTATCCCCTCATTTTGAAGGTGGCAGCATCAGACATTATGTTATTTCATCCGTATACTTCGGTATATAGCTCTAAAAGATAATGTTTTAACAGAACTTACCACAGTACCATTATCACTGCTTACTACACTTAACAAAATTAACAGTTCCTTAGTATTACCTAATATCCAATTCATATTCAGGTTGCTCTGCCTTTCTCAAAAATATCTCAAATTTTTACAGTGTGTGTTTTCAGTCAGAATCCAAATAAGGATTTCATTAGTTATAATTAATCTGTGACCATTGCTTTTCTTGCCTCTCTTTCCCAGTCATCTTATTGAGGAAACCAGGTTATTTATATCCTGTATTTGCCTTATTGCACCTCTTGATGTCATTTAACTTGTTCCTCTTCCCTTTTTTGGCTCCCTATGCCCTAATCTCCCCATCTTGTGTTGGCATCCTTCATTGATTGATAGGTCGATTGGTGCATTGTTCCACCATTTAATACTATAAGTACATAAGTATACTATTCTACACATATCTCCCCCTACCCCGCCCCACCCACAAAGAGGAACCACACCATAGGGAGTGTTCTGCACACTTTTCCTCACTTTTTGTCCTGCAAGTTACTCTATTAGTACACGCACAGAGATCTTACTTATCTTCCTCCCCATCTTATAGCTGTATTATACTCCATTATGTAGATGGAGCATAGCTTTTCATGATTTTGTAAATGTGTGCTTTTTTTTTTTTTTTTTTTTTTTTTTTAAGACTGGAACTCTTACTGAAGATGGTTTAGATCTTTGGGGGATTCAACGAGTGGAAAATACACGGTAATTATTAGCTAGACTTGATCATTTATTTTAGTTAATTTTAATAAATATTTTAATATATGAAACATTCAAACATATAGAAAGTAATATTATAGCTATGTACCCACCACTAAGATTATACAGTTGACATTTTGCCATATTTGCTTCAGATCTCCTAAAAGATTTAAAACATTACAGATATTGCTAAAGTCTTAACCTATCCCTTTTTCTATCCCTACCACCATTTTGAAGTTGTATTGTTATCTTTGCATGTTTTTATATTTTTACTTCATATATATCTACCCATAAACAAGATCTGTTTATAAATAAATATACACAACTGTTATGTACTGTATGTGTTTTGCTGCTTTTTTGCCTCATAACATTGTTTTCAAGATTCATCCATGTTGATATGTATAGATCCAATTTATTAATCTTAACTGCTGTTTAGTATGCTGTTATGTGATTAAACCATAATATTTGTTCTTCAGCCAAGGGACAGTTTCATTTTTTCTCCCTTTTTCCTTCCACTTTCACAAACAGTGTCGCAATTAAAATTCTTAGGCACACAACTTCTGTGAGCATGTGGTTGAGTTTCAGTAAACCAGCTTCTTAAAAGTTTCACTGCTGAGTCATACCGCCCATGCATGGCCACAGCTCTAGTAGGTACCGTCTGCTTGCTCTCTAAGTGATGGTGCGAACCTACATTCTCTCCCTCAGTGGGTGAGAGACCCTGCTGCTCCATATCCTTGCAAAACTTGCCATTGTCAGACTTCTGATTTTCCCAAATGGATAGATATGAAATGGTATTTCATTGTGGCTTTGTTCAGAGTTTCTTTGTTTGGAGTTTGAGCGTATTTTCACATTTTTGGAAGGAGGGTCATTTAGCATTCTCTGTATTGTCAGTTTATATCCTAATTTTTTTAATGGTGTTGTTTGTCTTTATCTTATTCACTTGGTAAAAGTCCTTTGTATTTTCTGGGTGATCATCTTTTTCAGTACTATACATTAAAAATATTTCACCAGTCTCTGTTTCATCTTTTTACTTTGTTTTTGCTGTCTTTGATGCTTAAAAGTTTTACTACTATAGCTGTGTCTATGCCACTTTTTATTTTTTCTCTCTCAAAAGTCTGTGGGATTTTGGTTTATACAGTCTGAGAGACTATTGTTTGGTTCATGTCATGTCAGAGCTCTCACATCTTCTTGGTAAATAGCGTGTCACATTGTGACCTTACTTATCCCTAGTGATACATCTTGCCTTAAATTCTGTTTCATCTAATATTTGTATAGTTTTACACCAGCTTGCTCTTGCCTGATGTTTGCCTCCTATATCTTTTTTTCTATCTCTTTACTTTTCAGTCTTTACGTTCACATTTATTGCCATCGTGTTCACATTTATTGTGATTTCAGATATATTTGAAATTATTTCTGCCATCCCTCACCCCAATTCCCAAACACATTTTCTCATATTTCTCTCATTTTCTCAGAATTTATACGTCCTAATCTTTTACTACTTGTCCTTAAGTTATTAATATTCATATTTCGAGTCTAAAGTCCATGGTTTAGTCTAAACTAGTCCATAGTTTAGTCTAAACTAAAATAAAGTCTTTATTAGTTTCTAAACCCCCCAAAACCCATGCACTGTACACTACTTTTACTTTCACCTCCCTTTTTATATGTATTTGTTGCATAACATTTTATGATTATGATTTTGGTTTTATACAGTCTGCATGCAAGGATTTACCTAGGTTTACGGATACCTTTGCTAACCATTGCTTCTTGTATCCCATTCCTCTGGATTAAATTGCCATCTTCCGTAACTACATTCATTAGTAGTTCTTTTCTCGTTCTCTCTCGTGAATGATGATGTAACTGTATAGATTCCTAGGTTGACAGCTGTGTTCCTTCAGCACCTTGGAGGTGTTATTCCATTTCTCCTAACTACTTTTGTTATTGCTACTGAGAAGTCTTAGTCTTCTTTAGTAATTTTTTTTTCTACTTTGTTTAAAAAAATACTTCTTTATGCTTGATTTCTGCAGTTTTACCATGATCTTTTTCTTTGTGTGGTACTCATTTTGCTTCTTGATTCTAAAGATTCATGCTTTTCCTAAATTCTGGAAAATTTGCAGCCTTTTTCTGTTCCATTATGGCTTTTCCCCCATTCTTTGTTTTCTCTCCATCTGGGAATCCTAACCATACCCTGGACAAGAAATTTCATTTGGTTCTTTCCAAATCTGCCTCTCCCCTTTTCCCCGCCATGGTGTCTTGTTCTTTTTCTAAGTCTGTAATTTTAAAATGCCTTCTTTGCATTCTTTCAGATTGCCATTCTATTATCTCAAGTTTATGGGATTCTAATTCTGTTGAGTCGTGAGAATTGTTTCCTGGTTCATTTTTAAATTATGGACTCATCCTTAGCAGGATTTTTCTGTGAGTCTCCTTTGTGGCTGTGTTGTGGGAGCTCCTCTCTAGAGAGTTTAGACTTTGGCCAAAAGTAGTGTCAGTGGTGCCAGACAAGCTGTAATGTTACTTTCATAACTTGGGGATTTCTAGGCCAGGCAGTAACATACATTCAAGCCCAAATGCCATCCTGAGTAGCGTAATGGTTTAGAGTTTAGGTACTGACACCAGACCTCTTGTGTTTGAATCCTTGCTTTGCCACTTATATGCTGTGACTTGGCAAGTTACTTAAGCACTCTGCTTCGGTTTTCTCATCTGTAAAATGGAGATAATAAAACACCTTCCTGTGGTATAAGGATGAGAGGAGTCAAATAAATTTAAAGTTCTTGGAACAGTGCCTAATGCATAGTAAATATGTTATATAGATATTAACTGTTTTCTTGAACTTTGGGTGGGGGAAAAGAGGTAAGCTTATTCTTAGTTATGCCTTTGTCTGTGGGTAAATTTTTTCTAGTATACTCTTTTTCCAAGGGTGTAGCTCTTCAAGAGCACTGGCTGTCTTAGGTGAGAGGGATTCTCTCCGTTCCAACTCCCCACTTTGTATGTGGCCACAACTTTGTCTCCTGTTCCCCGTGTGGTTATTAAAACCCAAGGCCTTAAGGGTACTGAGATGGCTCTCCTCCCTCTTCCTTCTCCCCCAGGCAGTCACAGCATCTGTTTAAGGTCACACCCCTCTGGTTTTCCTTTCCCTGTTTCTGGCACTTGAAATTTTCCTTTTCTTTCTTATGAGCCCAGTTTTGCATTTGAAAGGTAATGCATTACACATTCATTTTATGTTTTTACAAGAGAGTTTTTATGTGTTCTAATTTGCCATGTGTCCATAGGCAGGAGTTTTAATTATTGTTTAGTATGTAGCATTTTCTATACTGTTAATGTCTGGTCTAGTTATTCAGAATCTAAGGTAATAGTGTGTTTTAGTCATGTATAATAATTTTCATGGAAGAAAATGTTTTTGAATGTCAAAATCTATAGTGAAAATTAATACATGCATAAATGCAAACATTTTATTTCTACTTTTTAAAATAATAAAACCTGAAAAGTCCTGTTAGACTATTGTCTTCAGTCTTGGGATTTATGAATCTAATTCAGTGAATTTTCTACATAGTTTTCTTTTGCCAGAAGAAAAGGTTTGCAATGAGATGTTGGTAAAGTCTCAGTTTGTCGCTTGTATGGCTACTTGTCATTCACTTACAAAAATTGAAGGAGTGCTTTCTGGCGATCCACTTGATTTGAAGATGTTTGAAGCCATTGGATGGGTAAGTTCAGTGTTTTAAAGTACAATTAATTAACTTTAGGAAAATAGTAAAAATTAACTTGCAAAGAATTGTTTCTTCACATTGTTTTGACAGTGGTCTATCTTGTACCATAAAAGGAACTATGTAATTTCTTTTTTTTAATTAATTAATTTATTTTTAAAAATTTATTTATTTTGGCTGCATTGGGTCTTCGTTGCTGCGCGTGGGCTTTCTCCAGCTGCGGCGAGCGGGGGCCACTCTTCATTGCGGTGTGTGGGCTTCTCATTGCGGCGGCTTCTCTTGTTGCAGAGCACAGGCTCCAGGCACGTGGGCTTCAGTAGTTGTGGCTCGCAGGCTCCACAGTGCAGGCTCAGTAGTTGTGGCTCACAGGCTTAGTTGCTCCATGGCATGTGGGATCTTCCCGGACCAGGGATAGAACCCGTGTCCCCTGCATTGGCAGGCAGATTCCCATCCACTGCGCCACCAGGGAAGCCCTGTAATTTCTAAAGGTACATCACTGGAGAGATATTTATAATTGTCTAAAAAGTCTGTTTTAGTTAAATTGACTCATTCAAACGACCTTTAATAGAGGATGACCTGCTCAGGGCCCTGCTTCATGTTTACAAGAGAAAGCAGGTATCAGTATCTTGAGGCAGTAGGTCTAAGTCAGTAAGAAGATCTCAGTGACACAGTTCGTTGGGCATAGGGCAGAAGTATAGAGTGGGCATGTGTCTTCAGTGCTCTTTAGTCCCCATCCATGTACTACTTCCTGTGTCCTTACACACACACGCATGCGCAGAGGTTTCTGTCTGTTCACTTCTTTGTTTGTTTTGTCCTTGATTATTTTAATTTCTGAGTGCTCGCTTGTGTTCTCTGGTTTGTTTTCTCTGTTCTTCTTTTATAGATGTAATAATAGTTTGTTTTTAAAGTTCCTTTCTTGCTTCTGAATTTTTAATTTTCTCTGGGTCAGGTTTTCTTCCCCTGCTTCCTATATTAATCTTCTCCTTTATGCTTTTAGAAAAAATTGAGGTGTCATTGACATCTCCTTCATGCTTTTGGTTTTCATTATGCATCTTGATGGTACTTTTATATTTAAGAATGAAGGTCTGATTTGATAGTTCTGGGTAGCTGCAACAAGGTTTCATCCTTGTTCATATGTATGTTGGTCTGTTTGCCTGAGAAGTGTCTTCCCTGAATGGGAAGGCTGACTGGGGGAGCCTGTTGTGTACTGAGGGTGGGGCGCCTTCAGCAGGCATTCTTCAGTTTCAGGGGAGCAGAAGTAGTCTTTAGGTTGCTTTCCCCGCCCACTCCCCCAATGCTTGCACACGCAGTACTCTGGAATGCTGCCCCTCATATTAGCAGCCCTTCCTCCTCTCAGGTAGGTAGTTCGTATCTGTAGAGCATGACTCCTGGGGTTTTTTTTGTTTCTTTTTGCTTTGCTCAGCTATTCTGGCTGATAAGAAATGTTCCCACCTCTCCTGTATGTCCTTTTGTGTTTATTCTGGGCTACTATTTCCTTCATTGCTATATCCATCAATATGTTTCAGTCTCCTTGCTTTGCTTTCTGTTTACTTTTACAGGGTTATTTCTTTTTGTGTGTTTTGTTAGTATTTTGAAAGGGAGGGAGATGAATGAAGAAGTACTCTGCCACTTTCTGAAAGCCCACAATAAATACTCATTAAATTTAATTCCTTAAAGGAGACCCACTTCATTTGTAAGGAGTAGAACAAAGTACAGCTGATTCATCTCTGATATTCTCTAAAGCTGTTCTCCAACTGAATAGATTTTCAGTAGATTTTTTGTTCTGTATGTGAATCTTTTAAAAAGTGGGTTTAAATAAGTAAGTTTGTATAATAGCATGCTTTTTTGACTCTGAGATGCTTTGATGCTTGATCTTACCACAGAGTATCTATGGAATGTTTTCACATAACTGGGCACTACTATTATTTTATGTGATTAATACCATGTAAGGTGTTAAAATGTTTCCTAAGAACTGTGTAAATTGGACACAGCTCTCTTCCCCTTCATTTTCCCGTTGATGATTCCTTCACTTATAGAGCCAAATTAGTTGTATTGTCATGTGCGTGTATTTAATACAAGTTTTTGATAGAATTTTTCACCAGAAATATTTTAAAATTAAATTTCAAGGAGTTAGGATAGTAGTACTTTAATTAGACATATTCAAGGTGGGAAACTAAATTCACATCTTTGTTCCTCAGAGTGCTCTTGACCCAGTGGTTCTGCTAACCGTATCTGAGTTCCACATATTTTTGAATCCTCTTCTGTTGGCAGAAAGGAATCCCTGGATGATTGACAATTTTTGGAACTGCAAGGACCTTCTTTATCTTGCAGAAGTAGTCTTTAAACCCAACTGGTTGTAGGAGCAAAATTAGAGAAGTTTTTCTCTATTTCTTTACTAACCTCTGTCTCCCCTCTCCCATGAGTTGCTAGGACTTTAACTAACTAGCTTTGTTTATATATTGTTTTACTTTTTTTTTTTAACTTAACTGAAGATAGCCGTAATGTTTCATTTTAAAATGGAACCAGTGAATTGAATTTATGAATTTCATGGATCAATACTTTGAATATTTTCCTTTCAGATTCTGGAAGAAGCAACTGAAGAGGAAACAGCACTTCATAATCGAATTATGCCCACTGTGGTTCGTCCCCCAAAACAGCTGCTTCCTGAATCTACACCTGCAGGAAACCAAGAAATGGTGCAGAATTGTTTTAAGCTAGATAATACTGTTGGTGCTCACATTTTGTCCTCATTTTAAAATATTGCTGGAAGATGAAGTCACATGTCCTTTTTCTAACTCTAATAGAGATATGAATATGTTTACTGCATTTATCAGAAACTACACCTGGTGTGTTGCAGGCCTTCTGTGTAAAACATTGAGATTCAATTCTCAGTACTATTACTTTTTTCCTATATACTGAGTGGCTTAGTGCCTTATGATTTAGATGCATGGTGGTTATTAAGACTTTTAAATTGCATCTGTATTCCTGGGACTTAATAAAAATAATATGTGAAAGGCTTTATTTTTAGGGTAATTTTTAAATATGTTCCTATTAGTTTATGTTAGAACTTAATATTTTAATATTTCTAGGATAGCAGAATGTTTTAAAATACTCAAGAATATACTTTTTTAAGAAATGGGAGGTGGTAAAGAAGCAATCTTAAAACCTGACTTTGAAATATTCAGAATTCCTTACTGTTTTCCGAATAATGTTTTGTGGATGTGTAGTTAAAATTTTTTTAGCTTGAGTGTGTCAATGGACTTAATTTATACTATTACTTTATTCTTTTTGTCTTGTTTTATTTTTAGGAGCTGTTTGAACTTCCAGTAAGTGAAGAATGTTTACTTGTTACCTAAGTATATCTTTTAAAAAATTTTTTTTTTTAAATTGAGGTATAGTAGATATACTTGTGTATCTGTTTTAATTCTTAAAAAATAACAAATGGTTTGTGCATCTTTTGAAATTACATAGGCTATTTATGAGATAGGAATTGTTCGCCAGTTCCCATTTTCTTCTGCTTTGCAACGTATGAGTGTGGTTGCGAGGGTGCTAGGGGACAGGAAGATGGACGCCTACGTGAAAGGGGCGCCGGAGGTCATTGCCGGTCTTTGTAAACCTGAAACAGGTAAGGAAGCAGCTAGGCTTTGAGTGAGATTCTGTTATTTGTGTAAGCTTGTAGTCACAATTCTAATAATGACCTTTATTTCCTCCTTCTTCAAAGTTCCTGTTGACTTTGAAAAAGTTTTAGAAAATTACACCAAACAGGGCTTCCGTGTGATTGCTCTTGCACACAGAAAATTGGAGTCAAAACTGACGTGGCACAAAGTGCAGAATATCAGCAGGTAAGGTTGGTGAATGGTTTTTCTACAGTTTTTCCAATAAAGCATCATTTATGTTTATAAAAGTCTTGTACAATAATTTATATTCAATTACTATTTATTAAATATTTATTGGATATATGCAAATATGTAACAGTTCAATGTTTGTTTTAGGCAGTTGAGATAAAAGTACAACTCTCTGGAACTACTTTTATTTTTTTAAAGCTACCTTACCTTTAAAATATTTATTTATTTATTTATTGGCCGTGTTGGGTCTTCGTTGCTGCGCGCGGGCTTTCTCTAGTCATGGTGAACGGGGGCTGCTCTTCGTTGTGGTGCGCAGGCTTCTCATCATGGTGGCTTCTCTTGTTGGGGAGCACAGGCTCTAGGCACACGGGCTCAGTAGTTGTGGCTTGCGGGCTCTAGAGCGCAGGCTCAGTAGTTGTGAGAATGGGCTTTGTTACTCTGCAGCATGTGGGATCTTCCCAGACCAGGGCTTGAACCTGTGTCCCCTGCATTGGCAGGCGGGTTCTTAACCACTGCGCTACCAGGGAAGTCCCTCTGGAACTACTTTTAGTTTATTTGTTAGATATTTATTGAGTGCCTGCTATGTGTCAGGCATGTTTTAGGAACATAATTATGCTTTTGGTAAACATAATTCTACAGAAGTTTATTTTTCCCCAGTGATCTACAGTTATTCCTTGGTATTTGTAGGGGATTGGCTCCAGGACCTGCCTCACGGATTCAACTGTGAATTTTGTAGTACTGTAGTATTTATTGAAAAAAAATCTGTGTGTAAGTGGACCCACACAGTTCAAACTTGTGTTGTTCAGGGGTCACCTGTACTTGCTTTTGCCCAGTAGCTGAAACCAAGTACCATCAGTCACAATAACCACACCCTCCCACCCTCACCCGCAAAGGTCAGATGGCCATTACCAGCGTCACGTTTACTTCCAGTTATAGCTATGGGTTTCACGTTCAAGGATTGTCACTTTTACTATAACTGATAACAGATCGACCTTTTGAGGATAACACTTTTGTTTAGGAATATTTCACGGGGTACCTAGCATTTTGTAAGCAGAAAGAAATATTTATTGGCTATCCTGCTAATTCTGCCTATCAAACAGACTTTTCTTCTCACATCCCTGCCCTGCTGCCATTGTCTCTAATTCAGGGACTCGGCTCTTTAGACCAGTCTTTCCTATATCTAATCTGTGTACCACACTATATCTACAGAGAGCTCTTTAACATTCAAATCTAATACTAGTCTTCTACCTGGAATTCTTATAAATAGCTCCCCATCATCTACTGGCAGAGTTCACAAGCAAGAATATGAATCAGGAAATAAACAACAGAATACATACTTAGTTAAAAAAAAAAAGTAAATGATTCAAACAGATAATTATCAGAAAAAGACATGCAAATGGCCACTGAACACATGAAAGTGATACGACACTTCAGTCTTGGGGAACTACAGAATTAAACCACAGCAAGACATGACTTCTTTCTTAAGGTTTACAGAATTGAAAAGATTGATGATATCAAGTGTTAGAGAAGGCTTGAGAAAATTTTTAACAGCATACTGCCACCGCACTATTGTAAATTTGTAAAGAACATGCATAGTACCTGTCAAAATCTCAACTTGCTTATACAGTTTGACCCAGCAAGTGCAGTTCTAGGAATCCAGCCTAAAGAAATATTTCTATGTGAGCATAAGGTTCAAATTTAAATAGTATAAATAACATGATATGATAGTGGTTAAATCCTGAAGTATTAATACTTCTGTTAATTATTCTAAGCGCATTATGTGAAAAGGGTAGGACAGTGTTTATAGTACAATCCTGTTTTTCTGGACGAGAACTAAAGGAGTGGAGTGGATAGCCAAATAATAACTATAAGTAAAAACAACTTTAGGAATTCTACCTATTAAAACAGAATACTGGGGGAATTTGGTCTAAGCAGGGACGTTTAAAAAAAAAAAAAAAGACAGGGGCAACCAAATGATCTGATGCATGCATACGTGTGATTGGGAGCCACACGTGTAAAATATTATACCCTAATTCCTACGAAGGGAACATTAAGGGTTGTCTTTCTCTACGGCTTTGCCTTTTACCACCTCTCCTCCCCCACCTTAAAGACTGAGAACTGAGTTGCCTATGGTTCTTGAGCCTGTCTTTCAGGCATCCTTCTGTGCCTTGGACAGGCTGTTCCCTCTGTGCAGAATACCCTACCCTCCCTATCAACCCTTCTCTCTCTCTACTCCCCTTCCTCATCTTTCAACCAAGATCTTCTCTGTGTTTCCATTCTACCTGTAGGAACAGGTTTTGGCATTTCTCTTACAGCTTGAACCTGTATATCTTGAATTGAATATTGTACCGTTCATTAACTAGAGGGCAAGATTTCCATGACCTGTATCATTCCTAGGAGAGTTAGGAAACCAGCTGCAGCCAGAAACTAGAACCTCACAGGAAAGTGGTTACAGAGCTTTGACCCAGTAGTTTCACATCGGTACAGCTTTGTGCTTTGAAATGCATTTTCAGGCTTCAAGGCTTATTTCTCCTGTTACCACCAGCAGGATAATTCATATTAAGTTTTCTAACTATTCTTTAATATCTTTACCACTCATTGTATAATTATATAATTTCAAAGATGTTTAGATTTTGTCGCTGTTTACTTAAGCACCCTTATTTTGAATTTTGTGTAGGAAAACCACTTGGTTATTGTAAGTCTGAAATTTTGGCCCCTATCTTCAAACCCCATTTTCACTATTGAAAAGAATATTTCTGTGATATAATTTTTTTTTTTTTTTTTTTTTTTTTATGCGTTACGCGGGCCTCTCACTGTTGTGGCCTCTCCCGTTGCGGAGGACAGGCTCCGGACGCGCAGGCTCAGCGGCCATGGCTCACGGGCCCAGCCGCTCCGCGGCATGTGGGATCCTCCCAGACCGGGGCACGAACCCGTGTCCCCTGCATCGGCAGGCGGACTCTCAACCACTGCGCCACCAGGGAAGCCCTCTGTGATATAATTTTGATAGCTTTAGAATTTTTAAGAATGCAGCTGTCACTGAACAGACTTCATCTCCATTGTAGTGCTGAAGCACATATTATTTTTGCATAATCCCTTTGCTTGCATGTCTGTTTCCCCACAAAAGGGTCTTGAGAGTAGAGATCATGCCTTTCATCTTTGACTTCCCAGTGATGAGTGTACTACTTGGTGCACAGTAGATGATCGACTATTTGAAGAAATAGCATCTTGATAACTATTGAATATTAATATTCTAAAAGACCCATCTCTGGATCCTGAGTAGATCTCATTGTTGGACTGCTAATAGTTTTTGTATCACGCTTCCAGCATCAAGAATTTGATCAGGAGTTTTATAAAATTCCTCAAAGACTTGATAATGAATCCAGTATAACTATTGAATGTGCCTGTGTACAGTTTTTCCTTTTCTCTTAACATTTAAATTAGAGTATATTCGATGGGGAACGGTAAAAAATAGATATATTTTATGGTCATTCATTTTGTAGGTAGGATACAAGATGAATATTCCTTAGTACTAGAAGTATTTAGTGTCTTAGACAAAGATATACATTTCCTAAGGATCTTTATATGCCCGTGTTTCAAGGGTAAAATTTAATTTCAAAATGTATTTCTTGGGAATTGTTTTTTTCAGATTTAAGTTCATTGAGATCGAACTCATAAACTTATACATTTATGGTTTATTCAGCATAGAAAATGTTTTAATTTATAATTTTTGGCTATTTTAAATCGCCTTATCAACATAAAATGAACAAATACTTGTTCTCTTGACTAAATCATAATGTTAAAATTTCTTTTTCTGCAGAGATGCCATTGAGAACAACATGGATTTTATGGGATTAATTATAATGCAGAACAAATTAAAGCGAGAAACCCCTGCAGTACTTGAAGATTTGCATAAAGCCAACATTCGCACTGTCATGGTCACAGGTTAGACTTTATAAAAGGACACAGAAAAAAATCGAGTGTGACTCTTAGAGTTCAGGTTATCTAATATTGAGGAATGATCAGTTAGTTGTAAAAGCATACTTATTACTGTTGATGTATAGCTCCATCTAATACCACACTATTATCCTATAACTCAGGTAATTAAATTTATTATATAGTTGCTCCTTCTTACATTGCCCTATTTCAGCTCTGAATACTTTTCCAAGATAGAGGACAACCTTACAATACACTTTGGAGGTCTAGCAAATCTGTATATAATAAGTATAATACAGTAGTGAAAGGCACACTGTAAAATATTTAACAGCTCTTTTTCGTTATCTCTCTTTAATCATATATTTCTTATAGCAGTTGTTTTACTCTGCCTTGTGTTAGTTATTTGTAGATTTGTTTTCTCTATTAGAATATAAGATTCTTGAGGGTTAAGAATGTGATTTACTTATTTTGAGACTGTCTGTAATTTTTAGAACTGTGCCACATACATGGAAAATGATTAATAGATATTTGTTACAATTATATTTTTATATACAAGATAGTACATTTATCATTGTTTGTGTGTAACCGTGAAAAGAGCCATTTTTTGGTTTCTTTCTTGACTGCTACATCTAAATGATTCTCCTGGTGTTTATCATACTGTTATAATCAACAGTTTATCGTACTGTGGATGATATTAGATAATTCCTTTCTTAGTCGTATGAAATTGTGGCAGCTCTTAAAGTGTTTTTTTCTTAGCAAATAATCAGATTTAAGATATTCACTTTATGGCATTTATGTGTACAGTAAGACATATGGAAAAAGCTCGTGTACATTTTTGTTTTAGGCTCTGAGATCCATCTAATACCATACTTATTAGCAGATAGCTCAAGTAACCAAGTTTATGAGCATCCCAGCAGTTCTTGGTTCTCATGATCCTGCTTCAGAGCACTTTGTCTGTATCACTGGCCCTTGTTTTCCTGCCCCGGACAGAATATGGCATTGTGTCTCAAGGATCTGTCAGGTCATAGGAAGACACGCTTGGAAATAGTGTGTGGGAATTGAAGGAAGAGACAATCGTGCCCTTCCATTCTGGTAGCAGTGGGCTTCCCAGACGTTTGCCTGCTTCTCCTGTACATCTGCATTTTCCTCTCTTGATCTTGTCTTTACGGTGTCTTTAGTTCTTTCCTTTCGTGACTGAGAAGTTGTCTGTCTTGCTTCTCTTTATATCTTGTAAAGATTGTGTTCTTGTTACTTTGCTTATCTTTTTGTTTTGTGTAATCTTACTTTTGTAACTCAGTTTTTTCTGTGATGCTACTCTCATATTCTCGAACAGATTACCAGTCACTCCCAGGTTATTTCAACAATATTTATTGAGCACTGTGCCAGGCGTTGAGTGGGTACCACTAGTCCATGACTCAGAAAGATTGAGACTGTATTTGTCTTTAAAAATGGTGGGTGAGAATGTTCTGAATATTTAGTATCTGTGTGCTTTTGAATTATTTGAGGCTTCTTTTGATATATATATATCCTGATTTTATTATTTTTAAACTCCAAGAGTAAGGACCATACATTAACTTCATTTTGCCCAGCCCAGTAATGGGGACTGTAGTAGATTCTCAGTAAGTACTTGTTGTTTAATGCATTCATGTTTCTGTTGTAATGTTAATGTATTTTCAATATTTTGAAAATTAGGTGACAACATGTTGACTGCTGTCTCTGTGGCCAGAGACTGTGGAATGATACTACCTCAGGATAAAGTTATTATTGCTGAAGCATTACCTCCAAAGGATGGGAAAGTTGCCAAGATAAATTGGCATTATGCAGACACCCTAACACAGAGTAGTGATTCATCAGCAGTTGACTCAGAGGTAATATCAAGTAGAATTTTCTTTTACAAAACTTGCTTGTTTTAATTTATTCTGAAAAAATGTGCATTAAAAACACAACAAAAACTCAACAAGAACAGAAGCCTGGGCCATCTCCTCAGAGACTCTGATTCATTAGGACTGGGGCAGATGTAGGTCTCTCAGTGTTTAGATTTTGAAATTTAGCCAAAGTTGAGAAGCACAGTTTTAAAGTATAAGAATCCCAAATACTTATCCTATTTTAAAAGTAGTGGTAAATGATGCAAGTGATCCATAATGTTTAGCTCATGGATCATTTCAAACCGAAGCTGATATTTAGCCTTCCTTAAGTTTTATTTTTTAAATAAACAATATAGACAGATTACCTTAAAACTGAATTTTCTTTTACTTTCAATAAATGTTAAACATTCAGTTGTCTTGTGTAAAACATCAAATGAAAGAATTTAGTTTTGGATCAAATATATTTAAAGTAGGATTGTGTTACTTGGTTTGGCTAAATATTGTTCTGAATGTCTTATACACAGGCTATTCCAATTAAATTGGTCCATGATAACTTAGAGGATCTTCAGGTGACTCGTTATCACTTTGCAATGAATGGAAAATCATTTTCGGTGATACTGGAACATTTTCAAGACCTTGTTCCTAAGGTTAGTGATTTGGGTTATGTATGTGTTCATACAAATACACTGTGAACAGTATTTTAAAGAAATTTATATTTTTTCCAGTTGATGCTACATGGCACTGTGTTTGCTCGTATGGCACCCGATCAGAAGACACAGTTAGTAGAAGCATTGCAAAATGTAGAGTAAGTATTGGTGGATTTTGTTTTTGTTTTGGTTTTTTGGGGGGCTCTGCTGCGAGGCATGCAGGATCTCAGTTCCCTGACCGGGGATCGAACCCGTGCCCCCTGCAGTGGAAGCACAGTGTCCTAACCACTGGATCGCCAGGGAATTCCCTGTTTTTTTAATTTTTTATGAATTGTAGTTTTGTTTTCAAAACCAGAAAAGTAACTAATATTTCATGTATATAAACTTGTCACCTGTAAGATAGGTAAGTGCCTCTTTAAAAGAGGCTCATCTGCTTATTTATTTAGGGTAAAGTACAATATCCACCGTTCCTTTTCCAGGTGATATCCATGAGGATATCATTCACTCTTGAATGGTAGAAGTGATGTTATACTTTTAGTAACTAATTATGTTTCAAGTTTTTAAGGGAGAAGTCTTTACTGACAGCCTTAAAAGTAAGTGTACTAAAGACTAGGCAGGCCCAATCTTTGCTCTAAACATTAGGAAACTGAGATGCCAAAATGATAAACTAATGGTTGCCCATCTTGTGACAGTACTGGAGCAGTGACCCAGGTCATTTGACTTGCAGGCTGGTGCTGTTCGCAAAGCAGCATGCCTGTGGTCATTGTAATGAAAAAATTCATTAGTCCCACTGGGGGAATCGGGATCTGTCAGCTCTTCAAAATGCTGTGTTGGAGGAAATCTTAAGTTAAAAGTTGTATGTTTTTAGAAATTAATCAAAATCTTAACATAATTTTTGTTTCTTAGTTACTTTGTTGGGATGTGCGGTGATGGGGCAAATGATTGTGGTGTAAGTATAGATTTTGTGATTTGTAGTTCTTTCTGTGGCCTAAATCACACGCACAAAACGCAAGTAATTTTATTCTTCAAACCATTAGGCTCTGAAGAGGGCACATGGAGGCATTTCCTTATCAGAGCTCGAGGCTTCGGTGGCATCTCCCTTTACCTCCAAAACTCCTAGTATTTCCTGTGTGCCTAACCTTATCAGGTAGTATACATTGAAAAACTTCCCATTATCTTTTTGTAGCTTGCTCTAAGAATATAGGAAAAAAAAAAGTCATAGAAAGTAATTTGAATTTGTTTTAATGGTATGTTAGTGTATTTGATCTATAACTCTTTAGCAACAGATCGATTGCTACTCCTCATTTCTTCCAGTTCTGCTTTGGCTAAGTTCTTTAGGTAGAAGAGTGCTTTGTTGTAACGGTTGAATGTTGATGTTCATCTTCAAGATATAATTGTGGTTTGGAGGAGGCATTGAGAATACTTCTGTTCACATGCTGACATTTGTTTTCACAGGGAAGGCCGTGCTGCTTTAATGACTTCCTTCTGTGTGTTTAAATTTATGGCTTTGTACAGCATTATACAGTACTTCAGTGTTACTCTACTGTATTCTGTGAGTACTGACATTGCTAACAGAGATGGTATTTAAATTAAGATATTGAGCATATATGTTTCAGTTTGAATGCATCCATTAATTGTGGAACTTAAATAACTAGCATCTGTAAATATTCCTTTAGTGTACTATATTTCGAGTAGCAAATTGAAAATCTCATTAATCTGGAATAGCATTTTCCTTAACTGTGGATTCGGCCTTGTGAATGAAAGATGATTGTATTCTTTTTTTGCCTTTAGTGCAGATTGGACATCTTTTTAAGAACTCTGCAAAATGTCAAGCTGTGACATACTTTAGAATTGCAGTTAGCTTTGCTATCCATTTATAAGGAAAGGCCAGAATGAGAAAAGATGTTTCAGCTGTAGTTTTAGGACTTTTAGGACTTGTATAAACAAGTGATATCCCTAGGTACTCCATAGGGTTTTGTAGTTGAAGTGATCTCACTTTAGATTTTTCTCTAAGTGAACATTGGTGAGATCCCAAGGAGTCTTTGTGAAACTATCCCCTTTTACCATTTGTGGAAAGTATCAGGCGGGGTGGTGTTAGATATTAAGGAAGCTTCAGGATACTAATTTTCAAGAATGTCCAAATTATGTGAGTAGAAGTTTGTGTTTTCTTTTTGCCAAAAAACTTTTAAAGTTTTTATTGAATGAATTTTTTGGAGCTACTTTTTTTTTTTTTTTTTTTTTTTTTTTTTGCGTTACGCGGGCCTCTCAATGTTGTGGCCTCTTCCGTTGCGGAGCACAGGCTCCGGACGCGCAGGCTCAGCGGCCATGGCTCACGGGCCCAGCCGCTCCGCGGCATGTGGGATCCTCCCGGACCGGGGCACGAACCCGCGTCCCCTGCATCGGCAGGCGGACTCTCAACCACTGCGCCACCAGGGAAGCCCGGAGCTACTTTTTATACTAATATATTAAATTGAATTTTGCAAATATGTTATATTTCACTAATTTAAAGGCAAATCTGTTCAATTTTTAAGCATGTCCAAGTGTCATTTTGAAGTTGTCATTTAAAACCAGGGAGGAAAAATCTAATAAAACCAGGGGGAAATGGTATAAAAGTGGTGCTATAAAAATAGTTCCTGAACACTAACTATTTAAAAAAAATCCCTTCTCTAGATCTTAAGTAACCTGGGAGACTTCCAGTTTCTCTTCATTGATCTGGCAATCATTTTGGTAGTGGTATTTACAAGTGAGTATTTTGCTTTGTTATTGTTTTTAAAGCATATGAAATTCTGATGTGACTTATTAAACTTTGGTGAATTTACATGAACGGTTGTAACACAGTGCATATCTCTCCATTTTCCCTGCAAGTATGTTCTTTTATTAGTGGTTATTTATATTTTGCCCCATTTGTTTTATTCTTTCTCCATTTTTTTCTGAAATATTTGAGAATATGTTTATGTTATCATGACCCTTTGCCTCTGAATGTTTTAGTATATATTGCCCTAAACAAAGTCATTTTCTTATACAGCTAAACACAGTTATAATGATCAAGAAATTTAACACTGATACAATTTTACGTAATCCATACCCATATTCAGGTTTTGTTATGTGTTCCAGTAAGGTCCCTTATACCTATTTCACCCCCCTAGTCCCCTAGCCCAGGATCTAGTCTAGGCTCATAAATTTCATTTAGTTATCATATCTCTTTTGTCATCTTTAATCCAAAATAGTATGTCAGCCTTTTGGGGGGGGGGGTGCTTCTTGACGTTGACATTTATGAAAGAAGATAATCCAGTTACCCAAGTTTGTCTGATGTATTCTCATTAGACTCAGGCTATGCATTCTTGGCAGGAATACCAAAGAAGTGATGCTCTGTCCTCCTGAGTACATCGTATAAGGAGACAAGATGTTGATTTGTTTCAGTATTGGTGATGTTAACATCAAAATAAAAAATAATGGTAATGAGATATGATCTATTTAATCAAATGAAAATTCATAAGTCCATAGTGGAAATAAATAAGTGATTGGTAGAGAAGGGAAAGCTCTTCCTTACAGTAAAATGCTAACTAATAATACAGAAGGAATGATTGGCTTATACTATGGAAAGACCCTTGTCTTACTGACATCTTAGGCCGGCTGCGTCTTCACTGTGGGGGACTATTGTGTGTGTCATAGGATGCTTACCAGTATCTCTGGCCTCTACCGACTGGATGCCAGTAACACTCCCCGATATGTGACACCCAGAAATATCTCCAGACATTGCCACATGTTCTCTGGGGGCCAAAATCACTTTGGTTGAGAACCACTGAGTTTGACAGTCTTTAGTGGATGCTACAACTAGTGAATGAAAGTTGATAAGGAACAGGATTTTTACACAGTCTTAGTATCTTTCTACAAATTACTTAATTACAAAGAGAAAAATAGAAACGCTACAGTGGAGAAACTTGGTGGAACACCTTAATAAGCGATCAGAGCCTTTTTTTTTTTATGTTACTGTTATGTTTATATAGCTTCAAACCTTTGTTAATATCTTCCTAAGAGGAGGAAATATGTATTATTTTAACTGTAGCTTTGCAATTAAAGATTCAGAAATAAACATACAAGGGTGGTGATGATATATGCTAATATTTACTATTCTTTTTACTTGTACTAGTGTTTCCTTTGAATTTCAATAGACTAATGTAAAAAGTACTCCTGAGCCATTTTTGAAAAAGCCTAAATTGTTTACTTTTACAGATTATTTAGATATGTATAGCATCTGGCTTGTTTTTTGGACATTTTTCATGCTAAATATTTGTTAGAGAAAAACAGGGGTTTTTTTTCCCTAAATGTTCCTAAATGAATCTGACAGATGAATTTAGATATAAACCTTTCCTCTCTTTCTTCTCAATGTAGTGAGTTTAAATCCTGCCTGGAAGGAACTTGTGGCACAAAGACCACCTTCAGGTCTTATATCTGGGGCCCTTCTCTTCTCCGTCTTGTCTCAGATTATCATCTGCATTGGATTTCAATCTTTGGGGTTTTTTTGGGTCAAGCAGCAGACGTGGTATAAGGAATCGCATCCACATTCAGAGTAAGTTGGTCAATCCATTAAAAAGTATGTGTAAAATGTATGTAATATATATGCATGCAAAAATAAGTTTAAAATTTATGTAAAAATTGCATGCAGCTTGACTAAGCACTTAAATAATTTGGCCTGTATTTGACTTTATCTGTAGGAAGGTGGTCAGGCCAGGTCCTAATCACTACCAAGATGGGGACATGGACCAGTTTCTTAATTTGCTGCTGAGCCTTGCTTTCCTTATCTGTAAAATAAGAAAGTTGAAATTAATCACTAGGGTCTCTTCTAAACCCAGAATGTTTGTGTTCCTAACTTCTCTATCCCCAGTTTGGGAAATGACATTTAAAACCTAAAAAAATTTAAGTAAAGCTATTAAGTGGGTCTTTCATTTGTTTATGGGCAGAGTGTTTTCCAGTTCACAAATTATGATAACATTATTTTAATCAGTTACATATAGGTAAACACAAGGTCTGTTTACCTTTACTATGCTAATATTACTCCTCAAATTTAAAGAATGGGGAAAGGGTTAAGTAAGAGAGGCTTATTAATTAATGAAGTTTCTTACTTTCTTGTAATTTTTTAATTGATTGGAATGTGACTAGAGAGAAAAACTGGTTTCCTTTGGGAAACATACATATTGTGTTTACTAATATAAAATCTTTTGTGTGTGTTTTAGTACACAGGAAGCTTTTAATACAACAGGAAGCCTATATGGGAATTCTTCACATTTGTACAATGAAACCAATCCTGATAGACATAATATAGAAAATTATGAAAATACCACAGTGTTTTTTATCTCCAGTTTTCAGTACCTCATAGTGGCAATTGCCTTTTCAAAAGGAAAACCCTTCAGGCAACCTTGCTACAAGAATTGTAAGTTTGGCATTTATTGTGATTCCCATCCTGCTTCCCTTCTTTAAAAGTAATGCAAGAGTAGAGTTAAAACTGTCCTTTCAAAGTAAAATAGATCTTCACAAATAGAATGAACCTAGTGATTTAGATGTTTACTGTCTTGTTTTATTCTCATGGTAACTGCCACCCTAAGTTTAAAATTAAAGCCAGCAGTTCTAAACATTCCTGGTTTTCACATCCTATTACTTCTGGCTCCAACTTTTATTTTTACAGCCCATTGCAAGGAGAGTTAGAATTAGAAGCAGGAACAGAGGTTCCTCAGTTGGAACAGTGGGTATTATACTTTCCTTCTGGGTGGTCTGCATAGCACCAGCTGTCTTTTCCCATTTTTGACACTGTTCCAGCCAGTATTCACCTGGAATTCTTCATTTCTGTCACCTTTGCATCCACCACACTTAAGGGGCCAGTAGAATGGAGGCTTGTGCCTATGTAAGCTTGTCTGCCTGTGGCAATAGGAGATAGCATATTTTGATTGATTACAATTAGGGTTTTGGGGGGAAAAAATTATTCACTATATGTAAATTGCTAGTTTTAAAAATTTGAGACTGTACTAATTAATATATGGAATAACTTAAATTTTTTTTCACATAAAACTGTAGACTTTTGCAGTATCTTGGGATGAGTAGTAGTTATTCTTTTGCTGTAAAGAAATGCCAGTGTTCTAGTTGGCAGAATGTCAGGCCACAGGTTTTGGTGTGTTACAGGGGTGATAACTACTCACATCTCTCTCTCATGTTAGAGTTAACAAAGCATATTCACATATGTTTTCTTATTTAGTCTTTACTTCTACCCTCTGGTTTGTAGGGAAGGTTTTATTACTTTATATGTTGGACAGGTAAGACTGTTTAAAAATATAAGTGCTGATAATAATTGAAATCTGATTTTTCTCTTTTTTAAAAAGAACTGATATTTCTTATCCAATAAATGGAGGCTGTATGACTGAGAGTCATATTAAAACCAGGGGGGACAAAAAGCCTTGCATAGAAGGTTTATCACTGTACTTTTAAGAGAACTTCGTAACTTAAGTTACCTTATTATAAGGTGAACTTAAAACATGTATATCAACCTTAATTATTATTTTTAGTTCAATATTTTTAAATTTTAAGGAAATACTGAGCATGCCCAGGGGTAGCTAAAACATCTATCAAAGAACAAAACTTTCTTTACATGAAGAAAACTGGTGTTCAGACTGGTTGATAATAAGTAAGACAAGCTGCACCAGGAAAGTTAATTTAGAGGTCTAAGTAAATCCACCCTATCCATACTTCTCCAATTAAGAAAGAGAATATTAGTTGCCTATTTTAAAAAAAATTTTTTTTAGTTGCCTATTTTTTAAACACATCTTTTATATTATTTTGGGAAACTTCCAAAAAAATTAAAGGCTCAAATATTTTGATTTCCTATTTAATTTCAAATTGATTTAAATAAACTCAATTGTTGATGGCTGGACTTTTTTTTTTTAAAACGTGTTAAAACTTATATTTTAGTAGAAATATAGCCACAAAACCTTTGTCTTTACTATAAGCAGCTTGTGCGTGTCTGTCAGTGCATACAGAAGTGCATGCTGTCATTAAAACATGCCTCCCAGAAAATACAATAGGAACAGGAAAGTTAGCGTATACATACTTTGTGATTTTCACATCCTGTCTGTCTGTCTGTCTTTCTGTCATTGAAGTCCCCTGATCTTGGAATGTAGTAAAGAAGGAAAAGTAGAGAAGAAAGTAAGAAATGACAGAAATAAAGTACTACTGTATAAAGTGATATACAATGTAAAGTATAAATATAGATGGAAAAGAGTGGGGAAAAGGTTAAGGCTTTCCTAGAGCTGACATTAATTAGCCTTTCCTTTTGTCCTGCACAATAGACAGTTAACAGGTCTTCACTGGGACCTGCTAGTTGCTCTTCTCAATATCTAAACAGTGTAATGTATTCAGTCTATCTTGAGGTGATTATTTTTAAGAATTAACCTCAATCTTAGGCATTTAAGGCATTATAGAGTTTTTTGCTGTCTTCTAGTGGTTCAGTTTAATCTAAGTAAAACCTTATTTCAGCCTGTGGTTACCCATTTTTAACTTTAGCTTAGCCCAGTTATATTTTCTTGTTTGACTATGCTATCATTTCAGGGGCCACGATCTTACGGACTTAGTTCTAACCCTCTCTCTTAACTAGATGTGATTTCTTGAGATCTGGCTTCAATTTTTGCTACAGTTTTTTTTTACTTGATCCCTATAATTTACTGCTTGTGAAATCCAGGTTCTTTCTCAGTTTATGAAGGCATTATTACTGACATGCCAGTATCCTTCCTGTTCAGGCCGATGTATCTTTTTTTTTTTTTTTTTTTTTTTTTTTTGGTGTACGCGGGCCTCTCACTGCTGTGGCCTCTCCTGTTGCGGAGCACAGGCTCCGGACGCGCAGGCTCAGTGGCCATGGCTCACAGGCCCAGCCGCTCCGCGGCATGTGGGATCTTCCCAGACCGGGGCACGAACCTGTGTCCCCTGCATCGGCAGGCGGACTCCCAACCACTGCGCCACCAGGGAAGCCCAGGCCTATGTATCTTTTGCCTGTTCATCTGCCATGCCTGAATTGGTTGGAGCAGATACCTAGAGGCCCTGCAGAATAAGGTGGCCTTTGAAAGACAAGTAACTGAGTAAGGAAGGAGGGAATAGAAGTACGAAAGACTTGAAATCTGTGTTATAGATCAGGCAGTCCTGGTTAGTATTTTTGAAGAAGGAACAAGAGAGGTATATATCAGAGCCATGGACAAGTATTGCGGATTTATTTACTCCATGTAGGTTTTTATTTTTGAGTCACTTAACTAAGGGGAATATGAAGGAAATCCTTTATGGTGCCTTATTTTGATGCCGTATTCCATCAAAAGGAACTGGTATCATTAGAAGAACAGTTCTGTGATGCCATAGCTGGGATGTATGTAATAATAACTTAAATCTGTTTCCTCCAGGATCATCACCATATCCCCATTTTATAGTTAAAATAATTTGACTCTGAATGACTCGACGTTCACATAGCTTTGTGGCAGCATCTGAAATAGAAGCTAATTCTTTAACTTGTAGAACATTCTCCCTCAGCCGCCAGTCACCACCAACACAGAATTTGTTTTGATAGCTGTCTTCTGGTGAAGAGCATTCCTTGCGCTTCAGTACGATCACTAAGGAATCACTGACCATGCCAGGAGAATCCCGGAGTTGAGAGCACAGTCTACTAGAAACTCATACCTCTCCAAAATGAATCCCTGACTTTTCCATTCTTGGTTGAAATCCTTATTGATTTTTTTCATTTTGGTGGTTATCTAAATCTGCTAGCCATCCACCTCCCCTGTCAGATTCCTTTGAATAGTGCCTCTTTTTCTCCCCTGGCTAAACAAAGGAAAGATTCAATTATTTATTTTTTCCTTCAAATGGAAATCTTGGCAGATTTTTAGAGGTGTGATCAAAGCGGGTGGTTATAGGAGAAGGACAGATGAAGAGTTGAGAAATACTGTTGAGGTAGATGTAAGAAGTTTTTGAGCTTGAGTAAAAAAAAAAATTTTTTTTCTGGTAACACGTCAGGACTAGATTGCAAGTCTGTTTTTGCTTATTGTTATAAAAATGCAATAGGAGTTGAAAAACATTCAATATGGGCTATTTATTGAAACAAGACCTTTCTGTCTTTCTTTGGGATTTATATTGACTGTTTTTTTTTTTTTTTGGTCCTTTTTCTGATTTAGCCTTTGTGTGTGTGTGCTTGTGTGTGTGTGTGTTCATGTACTTCCAACTAGCACTTTCCGAACACTTTTTCTTTAACTGACTATATAGATATTTGAATGGCTATATAACATGTATTACTTTCATTGCTGCATTTATTGAACAGAATGTTGTATCCCCTGTTTGAAATTTATTTTTTATTATTTGGTGAAATTTTTATTTATTTTTTTTATTTTTTGGCCACCCCGCGCAGCATGTGGGATCTTAATTCCCTGACCAGGGATCAAACCCGCGCCCCCTGCATTGGAAGCGCAGTCTTAACCACTGGACTGCCAGGGAAGTCCCATCCTGTTTGCAATTTAGTAGACTGTTGGAAAAGATAAAAATCTAGAAAAAAATTTCTTTTTTATCTAAGTGGGTTCCAAATTTTTCACCCTGTTGGTCAGTGGCTCATAGTAAAAGAGTTTCCCCACTTTTGGCATGAATGTTAGTATAACTTTCAGTCTAAGCTTCTAGAACAATAAATATATATATAAAACAATAAACATATATATATATATAACACAGTATTGTTTCTATAGAATAATAACTGTTGGCCTATAGTTTTCAACTGATGGATTAACAAATTTCATATTTACAAATGACTCCCACATTTAAAAATATTGAGACCCCTTCCTTCATTTACAATCTGTAAATAGTATATTAAACTTCTTTACTCAGTCTGAAGGCTTCATGATAAAGTTTTGGTTATATGTGGTCATACTAAAGTTTGAGTTTTGAAGCCAACCTCAAATAGGAACTTAGAAATAAATATCCAGACCAAAGAAAAAAGTGGGGAAAAGTTGGGGTCTGTCAATATAATTGAGACTATTTCTGAGCCCCCTCCACCCCCATGGCTTGTTACATAAGGGTGTGCTTGTATACGTGCATGTGAATGCATGTATGTACACAGTTAACAAAATGTACACAGTTAACAAAATGAGCAGGGAGTTTTATTTTTGAGTTAGGAAAGTGATACAAAGTGCTGATGGATGGAATTTACCATCCCTACCTACCACAGCAAGCCACAGGGTTAGCCCACATTTAAAGTAGCAGATCATCTCAGTTTCTGGGTTTTAGCTAGCGTTTTCTGTGGAA
Source organism: Phocoena sinus (assembly GCF_008692025.1). Classification (NCBI taxonomy): domain Eukaryota; kingdom Metazoa; phylum Chordata; class Mammalia; order Artiodactyla; family Phocoenidae; genus Phocoena; species Phocoena sinus. The sequence continues at coordinate 70,474,768 of NC_045766.1, read as the reverse complement.
ATATTTTCACGGAGGAAATTAATGAAAAAGTGGGATTCACTGAACAGAAATATACTTACGTTCAGCTTAGAGTGCCTCTGTTTAGGATTATAACATAACTAATACTGAGAATAAATGTTATCAGCATTTTTACAATCAGTTGTCTTTGCATGTATGTTTTAAATGATAATCTAATTTTGCCATACGTAGTCTAGTCTCCTATTTGTGAATTATAGATTGGCTTGGTTGTCTTATAAAGTAGCTATCTATCTGTGAGATACACAAATAAATATTCGTAAAGGTCTGTCTCTTATTTTTTATAAATGCTGATTATTTTCACATTACATAAATAAATCCTTTGGGCCTGCATGATGTATCATACTCTAGGAAATATCATAGAACACACATTTTATATACTTCATCAACCTGGATAGAAGTATTTAAAACCAAATTTAAGATCGCCAGTATACCAGTATGTGCCTTTTTATTTAAAGGAACTCCCTAATTTAATTGTTTTACTTTCTGTTTCAGATTTTTTTGTTGTGTCTCTGATTATTTTGTATGTTTTCATATTATTCATCATGTTGCATCCAGTTGCCTCTATTGACCAGATTCTTCAGGTAAGGCTTAAGCACATCAATTATTACTGATTGTCTGAGGAGTAATAGGATCTGGGATAGCAGTGGTAAATAAGACAGTCGTGGAAAATGACACATTAGTATCACATAGCCAAATGGGACTTCTGGATGATTGCTAGGGCTTAAGATCTGTCCCCCTCCTCTGCTCTTATGTTACTGGGGAAAGAAACTAAACTGTCTTTGTTTCTTTTTTCCAGGATCTCTTCTTTCCTAATTTTCGAAGATCCAGTTATATTAACCCAAAGGGAGCATAATTAAAACAGCAGCCTTTCTTGACTACCTGATATTTTTCTTTCCTGTTTCTTCAGTCTTTGCTTCTAGTTCCATTTCCCTTTGTCCACAAACAAATTAAATGTCCCTTGGTCTTTAAAAATAAAAGAACATTGATTCCATTATTTGACCCGTCCCTTACCAACCTACTTCTTGAGTAGTCTGCCTGTGCTGCCTCATCACGTGCTGTCCATTGAGTTCTTATTCTCGTTCTCATTAAAAACTTTATTAAAGGTGAAATACTTGTTTTATACAAACGAATATGCATACACGTTTAAGTTGTTAATCGTAATAGCAATAAAATAATACCTAGGAGTCCATCATGTAACCTGAAAAAAAGGTAGCATTACCAACACCAGTAAGGCTCTATTGTGCACCTTTCTCCAAACACCCAGAGGGAACCACTACCTCATTGTCTTACTTTTCACTATACCATATATGTATGAAGTCTTAAAAGATAGTTTTGCTTACTTTTGAACTTTATGAAAATGGTGTCTGGTAATTGCTGTTTTACTGTGACTTGCTTTTTCCCAAAAGCCTTATTATGCTGCTGCATGCATTTCATTTTCATTCTATATAGTATTCCGTTATAGGAATATACCATAATTCACTTCCCAGTTCTCCACTGGTAAATACCTGGATTGTTCGTAGACTTTTCCTGAATTAATGGTCCTGATGTAAACATTCTTATACACGTCTCTTAGTGTAAGGGAGTGAGTAACATCAAAGAGTTCATCGCAAGTACAAGCAGCAAGGGGGTGGTACAATGCTGTTGAGAATTTAAAACCAGCAGTAAAGCCCACTAAACGTCCATCTGCTAGAAATATCACCTTGTCGTGGGAATTCTAAACAATGTCAGTGGTAAAATACTCCTTCCATTACCACCTGCCCTACCTTGGCATACCACTAGGGCAGACCGTCTTCTGGTGTGTTCTAGTATAAGTTTGAGCATGTGCTCTTTAGCTTTCTGAGGTTCCAGTTGTTTTCCAAAGTGATTATACCAATTTATACTTCCATCAGTGTATGAGATCTTTTGTTCCACATCTTTGCCAATGTTTGTCTAGTGGGTGTAAAGTGTGATATGACTTTGTAAGTAATTTTGATATATGGTTGGATAGGACCCCTATCCCCACCTCACATTGTTCATCATGATCTTTTTGGCTGTTTCTGAGCTTTTCCTCCTCCGTATACATTTTAAGTTTATACCAGGATAAGGCCTCTTGGAATTTTTATTAGAATTACACTGGGTTTATCAAAAAATTGAGGGGGAGAATATCTCTATTTCTTCAGAATATCTTTCTCCCTAAAGGTGTTTTTTTTTTTTTTTAAAAGAAGATGTTGGGTGGTAGGAGATTATTAATTTATTTATTTTTGCTGTGTTGGGTCTTCGTTTCTGTGGGAGGGCTTTCTCTAGTTGTGGCTTGAGGGGGCCACTCTTCATCGCGGTGCGCGAGCCTCTCACTATCGCGGCCTCTCGTTGCGGAGCACAGGCTCCAGACGCGCAGGCTCAGTAGTTGTGGCTCACAGGCCTAGTTGCTCCGCCGCATGTGGGATCCTCCCAGACCAGGGCTCGAAGCCGTGTCCCCTGCATTAGCAGGCAGATTCTCAACCACTGTGCCACCAGGGAAGCCCTCCCTAAAGGTTTTTATACACATTTTTGTTAGATTTATTCCTGTAGTATTACGGTTTTTGTTCCTCTGATAAGTATCTGTTTAAAATTGCATTTTATAGTCCTTTTATGCTGGTGGAAACAGTGCAGTTATTTTGGATATTCATCTCGTATCCATCAGCCTTGTCAAACTTTATTCTTAAAAATTTTAGATTCTCTAGGATTTTGTTTTAGACAGTTATCTATAAATAGTGACTTTTTTTGTTTCTGACATTTCAGTCCTTAGTCCTTCTATGTGTTTTGCATGTCTGTTAACCACACGAATGTTGGTGTGATAGTGATGTACTTGTCCTGTTCCTGACTCTACAGGGAGTGTTCCTAGTATTTCACCACTGGATATATTGTGGGCTGTAGGTTTCTGGTATATACTCTTTATCGGGTTGAGGAAGCTTATTTCTGTGGTGTTGTTAACATAAATAGACGTTTAATTTTATCTAATCCTCTTTCTACAGCTGTTGAAATGATAACATAGTGTTTCTTCCAGGAGAATGTGGTGAATTACAGTTGACTGATATTCAAATGTTGAACCAACACCATTCCTAGAATAAATCCAACTTGGTCATGATGCATTCTTTTTATATCTGCTGGATTTGGTTGACTATGATTTTGTTTAGGATTTTTGCTTGTGGTTGCATGAGTGAGATCAAACTTAGTTTTCTTTTCTTGATGTATTGACAGGTTTGGGCATCAAGCTTATAAGCACTTTATGGATGAGCATTCCGTTTCATGCACTTTTCCATATTTTAACTAATCCCTTTAATGGATATTTAGGTTGTTTCCACTGTTTTGCTGTTATAAACAATGCTGTATTTGCAGATTCTTGCACACTTCATTAAGAAGGACAAATACATATTTAGAAGTTAATGTCAGAAGTAGAATTGCTTGGCCCAAGGGTATCTAGAATTTGAATTTTTATAAATACTATGTTATTGAACTTTGAAAAGGTTGACAGTTTATAGTCTTACCAAGAGTGTATGAGCATCTCTTTCCCCACACGCTTCATTCAGGGATTTAGATAACCACTTTAGGCAAAAGAAGAAAATAAAACACATTTATATAATATTTCTCTCTCACCACATGCCTTCTACTTCACAGCCAAATTATTTTTTGAAAGAATGCTACATGCAACTCACCTCTCACACACTCATCAACTAATCTAATCTGGCTACTACCCCTGCCAGTCTACTGAAACTGCCCTTGCCAAGGCAATTAACAACCTTCTTGTTAAGTCCATTGGATTTGTACCCCTGACGTGTGTGTGGTCTTTTTTCCCCCTCAGTCTTACTTGTCTCCTCAGCAGTATTTGACAAGTTAGCCATGCCATCGTTCTTGAGACATTCTCCCTGGAATTCTATGATGCTTTGCTTTCTTCTGACCTTTTCCTACTTCTTCTGTGACTCCTCATTCTCCATTGTGGTTCCAAACCCTGTGCCTGTGTCTTAAATGTTACTGTTCCACACATTTGTGTTCTTGTCTTACCCTATCCATTCAGGTGACCTCATCCTTAATTGTGGCTTCCCCTGTAGTTGCCATCTATGTGTTGAAAACTCCTGACTTTTTTTTTTTTTTTTTGGCAGTACGCAGGCCTCTCACTGTTGTGGCCTCTCCCGTTGCGGAGCACAGGCTCCAGACGCGGAGGCTCAACGGCCATGGCTTACGGGCCCAGCCGCTCCGCGGCATGTGGGATCTTCCCGGACCGGGGCACAAACCCGTGTCCCCTGCATCGGCAGGCGGACTCTCAACCACTGCGCCACCACGGAAGCCCGAAAACTCCTGACTTTATACCCTTAGCCTAGTCTCACAACTGAGCTTTAACCTGAATATCCACTAACATACTGAACATTATATGCGTGGTTCACCCATCAGTTCTCTCAGTCAACATTTAAAAAACTAAGCTCATCATGTTCTCCCTCAACCCTGCTTCAACTCTGTTTCTTTTTTTTTTTTCGATTCTGTTTCTTGATACTCCCATTTATCTAAGGCAGAAGTGTGTGTGTATACTTGTCTTTTCCTTCTCTTTTCATGGCCGGTCTGGTCCTAGATTTTCTCAGGTTTCTTATTCTGTATCCCTGTCTCTCTCTTTACTCCAATCCCATCTGCCACCTAAAAGGAAACTATTGTTTCCTACTCAAAACACTTCTGACCCCAGATGTGTGGGGTTGTTTCACACCAGCCAGTTCTCTGGACACCAACTGGGTGTCTTGCAGTTCAGTTTTTTTTTTTTTTTTTTTTTTGCGTTACGCGGGCCTCTCAATGCTGTGGCCTCTCCCGCCGCGGAGCACAGGCTCCGGACGCGCAGGCCCAGCGGCCATGGCTCACGGGCCCAGCCGCTCCGCGGCATGTGGGATCTTCCCGGACCGGGGCACGAACCCGCGTCCCCTGCATCGGCAGGCGGACTCTCAACCACTGCGCCACCAGGGAAGCCCTGCAGTTCAGTTTTAACACTAACTACCTGGGGCGAGCACAGACCGTGCGAGTTAAGGGCATGGTCCCACAGATTGCCCCCACTCCAGGCACCAGATGCAAGTCGCAGATTGTCACCTGTACTTCTTCTGACCAACCAACTATAAGTCATGGTTCCCACAACCCTCTTCTCAGCTTTGGTAATTTGCTGTAACAGCTCACAGAGCTCAGTGAAACACTTAACGTTTATTGGTTTATTATAAAGAATATAATAAAGGTACAGGATACAGCCAGATGAAGAGGTACATAAGCCAAGGTCTGGAAGGGTCCCAAGCGCAGGAGCTTCTGTCATATGCCATTGGGATGCTTCACCCTCCCAGCACACAGATGTGTTGACCAGCCCAGAGGCTCTCCAAACTCTGTAGTTTAGGGATTTTTTTAAAATGGAGGTTTCGTCATATAGACATGATCAATTATTAACTCGATCTTTAGCCCCTCCCCTCTCCCTGGTCTTTCTGGTGACCAGCCCACATCCTAAAGCCCATCAAGAGTAGCCTTATTAGGGCTTCCCTGGTGGCGCAGAGGTTGAGAGTCCGCTTGCCGATGCAGGGGACACGGGTTCGTGCCCCGGTCCGGGAAGATCCCACATGCTGCGGAGTGGCTAGGCCTGTGAGCCATGGCCACTGAGCCTGCGCGTCTGGGGCCTGTGCTCCGCAACGGGAGAGGACACAACAGTGAGAGGCCCGCGTACCGCAAAAAAAAAAAAAGAGTAGCCTTATTAGAATGAAAACATTCCTGATACCCAGGAAATTCCAGGGGATTTAGAAGCTCTGTTTAAGATATTCCTATCTCTCCCACCACTCAGGAAATTGAGTTTATATATAAACTCAATTTATATATAACTCAACTCTCAGATATAAATATATCTGAGACCAGATATATTTATTTCTCATTATGTCTACCACCACTGTAGTTCAGGCTACCATCGTCTCTTGCCTGGATCAGTACAGCAATCTCCACCCCTCAAATCCTTGCTGAGCCGTAAGTGTCTTTCTGAAACATGCTTTATCATGCCACTCCTCAGCACTTGACACAGGTACTAGTGTGTACCTAGGTACTCAGTAAGTATTTGCTGACTAAAGAGATGAATGTATGGATGAGATTTTTTTTCCTTCTTTCTTCTTCTCTTTTTTTTTTAGGCCTTAGAAATTAATCACAGGTTTTAAAGTGAAAACTTCCTTCTTAAATTGATCTGCACAGTTCTTTTTATGAATTTGTCTTTAAACAGTGTAGAGTTTTGAGTAGTACTTCATTATTAGACCAATATCTACTTCATTGTTTAAAGGACTTTATTTTTAAAATAGAGACTTGTTAGAAATTCATGATCTAGTAGAGCATGGGCTTTTGAGTTTGAATAGGATTTGTCTCTTAAGTTCGACCGCTTTAATGTATCTTTTAAACCTTGAGTTACTTCACTTTGCGTTTTATCATCTGAAAAGTGGGTATAGTATCTACCTTGTGGCATTGTTGAGGATTGAGTAGATAGTGTATGTGAAAGTGTTTGGTATATAATAGGAATTAAATAAATTTGGAAATTACGATATAATGCTATAATATCAACTACGTACTATATTAACGTAATTTTTGTCTTACAGATAGTGTGTGTACCATATCAGTGGCGTGTAACTATGCTCATCATTGTTCTTGTCAATGCCTTTGTTTCAATCATGGTAGAGGTAAGCACTTTACATAATTAAGTGGCTGCCTTGCTGCTTTGCAATTCTCGGTGATTTAATGGTAATGGGGGAAATGGATCGGTAACATTATGGAAGCCCACAAAGAATTTTCGTTTCATTGCAGTTAAATTCATTTAGCCTTCTCTTCTCAACTTTTCCGTGAGCTAATAATAGTCATATTAAGAGATAGGACGGAATTCCCTGATGGTCCAGTGGTTAGGACTCCGTGCCTTCACTTCCGAGGGCATGGGTTCGATCCCTGGTTGGGGAGCTAAGATCCCGCATGCCACGCGACGTGGCCAAAAAAGGAGGGAGATGATTTAGCTGAAGTCATAGGTGGGAGAAAATAAGCAGTTATAAATAAAAAATTAGTGACTGAGAGAAAGGAGAGAAGATTGGTGCTCAGGTGGCCCATAAACTGGTAAACCAGTGGCCATGAAATCAGAGCACCACCCAAGTCCTGTGATGTACAGTAAAATCTCCCATTTAAGGGAGGAAAGGGAGGGGGCTCTCTCCATGAAGTAGAGTAAATCTTAATCATTAGAGAGTTTATTGAAATTGTAAAATAGTGACCATGATGAACTTCCCCAGTCTCAGCCTGATTGCTGGAACTTCTTCCTTGGTATTTACTTCTAAGTTTTCCTTAGAGGGAAGAGGTCTTAAGTACTCTTTGATCCATTTTATACTGTATAGTTATTCTCTACTAGGATTCCTTTAGGTCAGCTTCTCTAAAAGGAGATAGTAAGTTCTCACTTGCTGCTTATTAATAAGATTTGGTCTGTTCTCAGAGCTACTATTATTCACTCTTACAGTAGCAGTATGCCAAATGAAGAAGGAGATACAGTTGTGATTTTTAAGTTAAGGGTTTCATAGAGTAGGCTTTTGAATTAAAATTAGGTAATTTGTGGGAAACATGTATACTTTAAAGATAATGGCTGTAGACTTGGAAATTATGTTTAATTTGATATTTTTCTAAAAGATGACTTGGTATTTAAATTGGGGCCATAGTGGACAGCATGGTTATTACGGTACTGATCTTTTTAGGTTGCCCATTTTAATGTATTTTTGCTGTTTTATGGACAGTAGAAAGCATGTCCAAGATACTGTACTTTAAAAGCTTTCCTTTTTCTATAGTATAAGTTCATCTTTTCACTCAAATGTTATTTAAGATAAAATCTTTTTATAAAACAGAATTTCTAGGGAATCCTTTCTTAATCTCCCTTAATTTATTCTTGCTTACTATCAAAAGAATTATTTTTCATCATATGCATATAGATATAGTTGTATATAGATAGAGATAACTCAATACACTGTTAAGAAAAATACTTCAGATTATAAGCATTATTTTAATATGGGAAAACCCTGAGGATTCATATAAAAGCTATACTTTGTAGAAAATTTATCAAGAATTTTATGATGATTTATATTTGTTACAAAAGTCTTGTTGTTATTCTTTATCCTTTTGCAATATAAACTGAAATCCTCTATATGAAAACCAAATCATGTTTTTCACGAATGTCTCAGCATTGTGTGAGCCTTTTTAAATGTATGCATTAATAAAGAATGACATAGTCATTTTTAATTCTTAACTCGCTGGACTATCTCTCAGAACTTCTTCCTTGACATGGTCCTTTGGAAAGTTGTGTTCAATCGAGACAAACAAGGAGAATATCGCTTCACCACCACACAGCCACCACAGGTTGGAAATCAGCCCTTACTCTCAATTCTTCACGTCAGTTGTGTACTCTGCATTGTGTAGGGTGGTGTTCTGTTGTGTGTTGCTCAACCTTTTCCTCTATGCCTGGCATTTCATTTTTTTGTAAGGAGTCCTAGAAGATTCGTGGCAAATATTTGTTACAGTCTTTTTAGGACTTCAGAAATTTCATAAGGCTCTTCTCCATTCCAATCCATATCTTCTCTGTGTGTGAAGGTCTTGTTCTCAGTGGTAAATTTTTTCATTTCTGTCTGGCTTAAATTTTATGTTTTCAGTTTTTATGAGTCCCATTAGAGGCTAAATGAGATTCATGTAAATAAAGTTATGGAATGGGAATTGTTTCTTCATGTATCAGAGTCCAGAGGTCAAAATTCTGAGGAATTATTTCTGATTTCTTGTCAGTTACTGTGCCAATTTTGGGTGACTTTTTGGTTTTCCCCAGCATATGTCTCTCATCATTTAGAAACATTTTCAGAGAGATAGTGTTCATTTTTATACAAACCATGGTTTAAGGACTTTTGACTTTCTTTGTGGTGAAAAGAAAAGAGAAGCAGATGAATAAAACCCATTTTTTGGTGTTAGGATGTTGAAATTCTTTTTTTTTTTTTTTTTTTTAGGATGTTGAAATTCTTGATAGAAAATATAGGTTAGTCTTGTTTTTTAAACCAGTACCATTGAATCACAGCTCTGAGCAGCTTTTTGAGTATAGAGAACTTGACAGCATAAAGTTCCACTCCCTCATTGTGCCCATTGCTGTTTGTAGGTGGGCGATATGCTTTATACACGAGTTCTAAACCTTTCACTCATCCCAAGCCAGAAAGCAGCGTTCCGAATTCAAGAGGATTCCCTGGCTGGGTCACTCACTTATTTTTAGCCTTCTTTTACCTGAATAGCTATGTCCTGAGCTTTGCTTTGGTAATTCATCAGGCTTGATGCCTGGTGTAGTAGTATCACAGGATCACTTTATAAGAAGTTCTATAGAGCACCATTTCCTTTTCTAATGCTTGATGATGAGTAAGGATAGTTTTGTAATAATGTGATAAGTCTGGAATCTGCTTTAGTTTCTTTTTCTCAAAGCAGTGTAAGGCACAGTTGTCCCTAGTAAGTATGACCAGAGCTGTATTAGAGAGAGGCTCAAGTCCCTGAGCTACATCTCCTCTGTGTCTTGGTTACCTCACTACATTGCTTCAAAGGGTTAACTTTGGGTCCTGTCATCAGTCTTCATATAAAATATTTGTACTGGCAAGGCCTTGGCCAAGGAAAACATTTCCCTTGTTTTTAGCTTTTCCAAAGAGATCTCCAACTATTGATCTAAACAGGAAACGCAGGTTCTGAAGAGGAGCTGTACCCTAAGTCAAAAGTGGGTATCATAAAGCTCCTTTAAAACATTTGAATTGGAAAGCCTTCCTCACTTTTCAACCAAAATTAAATGGCAGAAAATTCTATCATTTGCTACATCTTTTTTCTAAAATTGTGTCCTCATTATTTTTAAGAGTTTGTGCCTCTTATGTGAACTTGTGCCTCTTATGTGAGGTTGTACCTCTGAAGTGTTCTGGGGAGAGAGTGGTCTGAGCAGGGAGGCTCCCACCGGCCCCATGTGTTTACCAGTTCTGAGCACCACTGAGTACACAAGAAGTTTGGCCTTCAGTTTCTAGGGTCATGTTTTAAGAAAGCATTTTTTAAATCATTGGCTTCAGAAAAGAGAGTTCTTATAACCTCTTAGCACAGAATGCTGTGCTTTCATCTTCCAACGCTTCCGTTTGTAGTTTGCTCTCACTGTTCATATTTGTGACCCTTGGAGAGCCCATCAGTTAGTCAGATTACTGTAAGGCTGTAGTTCTCAATTAGGGGTAATCCCCCCATCCTCCCGGGGACACGTGGCAGTATCTGGAGACATTTTTGTTTGTTACAATTGGGGGGGTGGTGGGGGTGAGGTTGCTACTAGCATGTGGTGGGTGGAGCCTGAAGATGCTGCTGAGTAAACATCCTACAGCAGCGCCCACGACAGAGACTGTCTGGGCCAACATGTCAGCAGTGCCGAGGCTGAAAAAGCCTGCCGTAAGGTGAAAAAGCAAGTAAAGATGAGAGTGACCTGCTACACCTAGGAGCCCATTCTGTGCTCTTTCCTACCAAGAGTCCCATGAGGTCTTCTAAGATCGCAGCTCTCAACCTTCTCTGTTAATGTCAGGGGAAGAACAGCCATGTGTCTTCATTCCTTCCTTACTACATAAACCCAGAGACCACTGAGTAAGGTTCGAAGTTTCACAGCTAAAGACCCTGGACTAGGCTCCAGGTCTTAATGCAGTTGAGTTGTGAAGTCGAGAACCTCACCTAGAAATCTCAAGTAACCACGTCCAAAATATCTGGTGATCTGCAAGGCAGCTATGTAACACCTCCAGAATCCTTCCAATCTTAAGGTGTTTCTAACTTCGTTTTATACATAAAGAAACAGCATTCAGTCAACTTGCCATGGTTATGCAGCTTATGAGTGGCAGAGCTGGGAGTTGAAGCCAAGGTTTCTGATTTCAAGAGGAGTGTTTTTTCCACTGTGCCACACTGTCTCACATTGTGAGGCCACAGAGATGCAAACTAATAGAACAATCAAGTGACAAAATGGAGACAAAGAACAGCTGTTTTCAAAACCTACTTTTTATGGTAGATACTGTGAGGCATTTTGTATAAATTCTCTCTAGTTGTTACAACCACCTAAGAGGTTAGGGTAGAGAGACTGAAGATATCCCTGTCTTCACAGATGAAGAAACAGTGTTAGAACTGGAATTCAGGTTCAGTTTTATCTGGGCCCAGGACATAATATTCCTATAACAGAAAGCCTCCATCTGTTCTTTAAAAACGAAATAAACCTTTAGGTGTCATTTTATTTAATAGTAGACATTTTAGATATTATGTTTATTTGGCCCACTGAACATACATACAGCTAATCTAATTTAGATACAGAAAGATTTTTATATAATAGTCACTTATTTCCTACAGTGGTTCTTTTTCTTATTAATGCACAGTGGCCTCAGTAAATGTCCATTGAATCAAATTGAAAACAGGTTAAATAAACCATTTGTAAATAATCAAAGTTAAAACTTTTATGTAACTAATTATTTTTTTTTCTGTAGTGATCTTTAGCAGCTCCAGATGTTAATACTTATTCTCTGACAAAAATAGAAAAGAAAAACAAAAGATTCTTGAGATGCAGTGATTTTCAAGTAAGGATATTCATCACAAATGCCTTGAGCTCCACCTTTGATCTACTGAATGAGAAGTCTTCAGTGGAGGGGCCCATCACCTGTGTTTTTCTGTACAGCTTTACCCGTGTTTGAGATCTGTGCTTCATATTCTCTTTCGAAGAAGCGTTTGTGCCTACCCTGTGTCTGGTAAACTGAGGCTGCTTAGTGGTTAGATGTGGAACTGGAGTCATACCATCATGTATTTTGATAATGCCTGAGAATGTGTCCTGATTATGTTTCCCTTTTGGGGGAAAAATCCAGATGTTAGCTGTAGTCTTTATTGCCACTTAGGATATTATTCGAGTTTATTTAGATAGAATGCTCATTCTGGTTGTTTGTCTTATATTCAGGATTGGTATGGAAGAAGAGTTTTATGAAAACCACAGCACCATTACATTTTCCCATAAGCATGGCTTTATATCTTACATACTGCCTATGAAAACATTTCCTAAAAGACACTGCTAGGAGTTAGCTGGCATTGGGGTTCTAGAATGAACAGCTTGGACTGGTCTAAGAAGCAGGAGAATTTTAGCTGTAGATCTTTTTAAAAGTTCTTTGTGTTTTTTTCTGCTGGGCTGTGGTAGCCACTTTGCCTTCTCTGAGGGATACACTTGGTTATTTAACCACTCCTGTCAGGAGCAAATCACAAGATCCAGCTGCTGGGGCTCCTGTGTTCTGCTTCAGAGACTTACCGTAGATGTTTGGCGAGGTCTTGATGCTCATTCTAAGCCCCGTGATGCTTCATCTCTTCCCTCTCCTTGTGCAGTGCTTGCCTTTGTCCTGTTGCCACTGTCTTTTCTCCCTTGATTTAGTTCTATTCTAGCATGCCTGTAGCACTGTTTATTTTCTGTACCAGTGAATTATGTTGTTTAAGGATGTCTGTGGTATGCTTGTGTTTGTAAATGAACAAGCCTATGCTTGCTTATAGTGTATTTTTTGTGTATGCTGTTTGGGGGAGGTGAGGGTACAAGAACAAAATATGAGTCTAATTGTAGTGGAGGGGGAATCCCTAGTGTTCCTTGTGACTGAATTTATTTTTAAAATTGTAACAAGTGTATGTTGCTTTTAATAGGGACCTGAGGATTCTTTTTTTAAAAAGCATGCACATTAATGTGAAAAGAATTGTGATTCAATTGTGATTCTGTTTGCAGTGGGTTTCATTTTAATTTTATTGCTTGCCTCATTTTCCACAGGTGGGGAAATGATGGATTTTATTATTTTGTGTGTGTGTGTGTGTGTGTGTGTGTGTGTGTGTGTGTGTATGTCTTACATTTGAATACACTTGGCTGTGACTTTCCTTAACTCAGCCTGTTTTGCATTGCTTTCAGCACAGCTGGCTCATCTGGACAGACAAGGCTTATATGTTTCTGCCTTTTTTTTTTTTAAAGTCAGCATTCACCATTCACCCTTTTCTGTGATCCTTTAACAGTGCTACTTGCTGTAAGATAAAAAGTGACAGCTTTCACATTGATTTAGGAACAATAAATTTTTTTTTCCCCTGCAATTAGACGGAAGAATTTAAACACCTCGGGGAAGAGATAGGTCCAAGTAGTGAACTGTCGCCTCAGATTAAATATTAAGGTTTGTCATGTATACACCTATACCGAAAAGGAATTATTTGTTATTTGGATCACCTGAAGAGTCCTATAGCTAACCTCTTCTATATTCTAATGCTAAATGTTTTCTTGTGGACTTCCTTTGAGGTGATGGTAATAACTCTCCTTTTAGCTATGACAATAAAGAGGCTACTAGATGAATAATCCTCAAATCTGTATCCCCACTAACCCACCCCACCCCTAATTTAATATAGCCTACTTGTGACAAACCACCGTTTTTGCCTTTAAATTCTTGGTAATGGTGCAGCTTACACTGTTTTGTCGACAGAGTAAACTAGAAGGCCTTCAAAAGCATGTCGTTATTGCGTATCATGCTCTCTGCGGCATGCCCACCCCCAGTTCTGAAGAAGGAGAGAGTAGTAGGTTCCTGATGGTTGTCTCAGTACGATGAGACCTACCAAGTCAAAGTGTGAAAAAGTTTTAAAGAGTTTTCATTTTAAAGTAGTTTTGCTATTCTCCATTGGCCAATTTAGAAACCCGTGTTTCAGGATCTGTGTTATAGCAAATTTGCCTTTCTTGATCATGAAGATACTTTGCGAGTTAACATTAGAATGCTTCCGGAATTTTGTGAGATTACAGCTGACCCTTGAATAATGCCAGGATTAGGGTTGCTGACCCTCCCCACAGCCAAGAATCTGCTATGATTTATATAGTTTATAGGCCTTCTGTATACAGGGTTCCTCCATATCTGCAGATTCAACCAACTGTGGATCATGTAGTATTTGCTAAAAAAATCCACATGTAAGTGAACCTGTGCAGTTCAAACCCGGTGTTGCTCAAGGGTCATCTTTACTTCAGTTGAGCTTAGACCTGGTTGTAGCCTAGGTTATATGTTGAAGGCCAAACAAAACAACCTGGGATTTAAATTTTGCTTTGTAGAAGAAACATCCAAAATAGTTAAGAATTGACTGTTCTTCAGAGGTGAATATAACTACAGGTCTCAGTATAGTCATTTAGTTTTGTTTCATTTATTTCCGGTTCCAATTAAGACGAATTCTGAGGGCCTGTATTGAATTTACATTTTTGTACAATAACCAGGGACTCTGCTTTCTTGTCCTTCAAGAACTGTTTATCTAAGATCACATCCAGTAAAAACATTGGGATTGATCCGAAGGAATTCTGTGACAGCAGAGCTTTTTATAATGAAATAATACGAAGAATTAGTACTTGCTTTATAGTTTTCTATGTACCTCTTTCCAGTTGTGGAGCACCATGGGGAAACCATCATTATAAAATAAAATTGTTTTTATGTTCATGAGAATGTGGTTTTAAAAGAAGTGATTGACATTAAACATGATCTAAGTTCTGATTTTGACCCAACAGTATTTACAGAATGCTTTGAAAGGTGATATTAACAGTAGCAGTGGTATCTTTACACTGTTTTCTTTCAAAAATGATCAGGTGGTTAAGTTGCTAGAAGCAGTAGTACCAAAAGATAGTTTAGGATAGAACGAGGGTTTTCATATTAAATATTAAAACTTTTTTCTCTGAATATTTGGAAGTTATTCTTAATACATCAGATGTTTTATGTTATGGAATCAGACTCCAGATATACAAGTTATTTTTAAAATGTATCTGCATACAGGAGGAAGTAGGAACATAGAACTAAATAAAATGAAGTATAAATTACATGGATACTTTAGAAATATAATCTTAAAAAAATAATGTTCCTAAATAATGGAAAGCTGACTTTTTTTTTAAGCGTGGATTTTTTTTTCCTTTCCTTCATGTATTTGTTGTGCCCAGAAGTAATTTTCTCTTATTTTTCTGTGCTGATGAACTGTGCTTTAACGAACTTGTTAAAAACAACAGCTCTTAATCTACTGGGTGTTCCTCTTTTTCCTTATTTTCTTAGGAGTCAGTGGATTGGTGGGGAAAATGCTGCTTGTCCTGGGCCCTGAACTGTAGGAAGAAGATGCCAAAGGCCAAGTACATGTATCTGGCCCAGGAGCTCTTGGTTGACCCGGAATGGCCACCAAAACCTCAAACAACAACAGAAGCGAAAGCTTTAGTAAAGGAGAATGGATCATGTCAGATCATCACCATAACATAGCAGTGAATCGGTCTCAGTGGTATTCTAGTAGCAGTATTGAGGAGAATGTAAATGTAGGACTTAATCTGATCCTGTGCGTCAGAATGGCACCCTTTCAATTTATGTCCCTTCCAATATAGGAGCTGATTTGAGGGTTTTTTTTAAAACAAAACAAACAAAAAGAGATTAGCCTGTCAGTTAAATTAATAATCAAACTTCAAAGTCCTATACCTTCATTCAGTAACTCTAAATATTATATATATTTCCAGAACTTGCTTGATTGTTATCCTCAGTGATACTCTTTATAGGGTACAGAAAAAAGTTGGTATCTGGAAGGTGTTTAGATATTAGCTTCTAAGACTTTAGTTTATGCCTTTAAATTTATTTTCACAGCCCCCTTATTAGGAAAAGTCATCATTTATATACAGGCCCTAAATTTGTGGTTGATAAATAAAATGGGTGTTAATTAGCCTCCAGTGAAAATAGGTACAAAGCCTGTTTTTATTTGATTTCAGTATTTCTCCCAAAGAAAACTTAGTATGCATACCACCAGTTCCCTTTAATAGCATAGAGTTAGGAGTGAGTTTTATGGTGTTGTAACTCAGGTAATTTCCATTTATGGTTTTATATTTTCTGTACAAACTGCCTGGGTTTTATTTTTTCTAATCAGCAAGGTGCTTCACTGCCTTCTTGAGATGTCCCTCAAAGCTATTAAATGGATCTTGTGCTACGTCTGGTGTCAGTAGTATAATTTGCTT
The DNA here is from genome assembly GCF_008692025.1 of Phocoena sinus. Lineage (NCBI taxonomy): Eukaryota > Metazoa > Chordata > Mammalia > Artiodactyla > Phocoenidae > Phocoena > Phocoena sinus. Next base: position 70,458,717 of record NC_045766.1, on the reverse strand, counting down.
TAGTTAAATGTTGTTGAAGCCTTTTCAGTAGGAAAAAAGCTGATTTCTTTTGGCAGTAGATGTAGATCTACCATTCTAATATCTCTTCATACCTATTTTTTTCCTCTCAGGCTTTATATTATTTTAAATGTCTTTTTATTTTCCTCTACGTCTTTAATTACCTAAAGACATAGGATAATAGTTTTTTGTTTTTTGAGTTAGAATTTTACCTCCTAAAATTTTAAAGGTTTGATGTATGTCTCTCCTGTTAATAATGAGGCTCAAAAAAATGAGTGGTTTTGAATGACTGCTGTTTTTTCAAAGCTGTATGAACCTGGCGAGTTTGTTTTATGCCATTAGGTGGCGCCAGAGGTCAGAGTTTACCTATTTTGGATTGGGTGTTTGCGAATGAGCATATTTGGTTGTGGAAATTTCTGGGAGAAAAAAAAATGAAATAAAGTTAAAAAGAAAAGTCATTCATTGAGCCAAAAGAAATGTGGAAGATATTTTTCACCTTTCTGTTTTGCCTGGTTAATGTTTAAATTCTAAACAAAATTAAGGTAATTTAAAAATGCCTTTATAGGTAAGATCCAGCAGTTTGGCAAAGACCAAAGTTCTGATAAACAAGAAAACTGATACTGCTGTAAAGTGGACACTAAACTACTCAGATTGTGTGATCTTATCCTGTGCTCTTCCTTGACCGATAGCATGCTTGTGCTTTCTACTTCTAACTGATCATTATTTTCCTGATACATATTTACCAATTTGATCAAATGTTACCCAGAACCATAAGACCAAATGGTTCTCATTTTTTATGCTGCAGAGACCTGATGATTTTTGGTTAACTGTAGAAAAATGTATGTTACACTCAGGATCACTGTTAACTGCTGTGGCCACTGATGATTCTTACAAAAATATAATCAAAGTTTTCCATCAAAAAAGTATGATACTATATTAATACACATTAGATGATAAGAACAATTGTTCCATGAATGATTCTATGAAGCTATGCATCTTAGACCTCTTGAGCTGTGATTAGCACTGTTTTTATAGTTACTTACTCTCTTTATCATTTTATAATTTCCACATTCAGTTCACTTCCAATACATACGAGTGATAGTCTTCAGTGATCTCCCACAATTGTAAATTTTATTCTTTGATTTAAATACTGAAGCATATAATTAAAGTAATTGCGAAGTAGCAGCTTAAAAATCCAGCTATCAGATTGTATTTAACATCTTTAAGAGCATGATCATAAAGAGCTATATTTTTGACAACCTCCCCCCTTTTTTAACATTTAGATTTTATAAGGGTTTTATATCACATCTGTCCATATTGTTTTCAAAGGAATGAGGTTTTTAGGTAGGTGGACAAAGCATTTGTAGGAGGTTAGATTTGAACATAGACAAGGTGGGTTGTTCAGGTTGAAATGGATGGCTTCCAGAATGTGATTTGAAGAACGCCTGTGAGTCCAGGTGTGGGTCTTACTTAGTGCCATAGATAGACGAGTCCTCTCTCTGTAGGTCACCATTACGTAGTAATTTTGAATTTCACATTAAATTATTTGAGTGTATACAGATCTAAATTTTAAAATCTGTACATATATTATTTTGACGTATTAAGATGAATAAATATTGCTGATTTAAATTTTATTTATGCACATACCTAAAGGACAGAAATGTCCAGGAAAGTAACTGTTAAATAATATGTAACTTTTTAACTTTTTAAATAAATAACAAGATTTTTAATGTGTGTCTCCCTCAGGGTTGTTTAAAGGTTTTTTTCCTCCCTCAGATATAAATAGTGGTAACTATATGTTTTGTATCTTCTAGCACCAACTGCTGTAAAGCAATGCTGCAAATAATGCTTGAATAAAAGTGGCTAAGCCAACAACAAAGTAAAACCTTTTTATATGTTTTATAATCCCTACATTCGAAAGCTTTCCAAATTGTACTTGCATTTAAATAAAACTGTTGCAGTTTTTACTATTCATTTTGTTTCCCGTGTTTATGAAACTACTGCACAGTTTCAAAGGCATGGAAAATTATATCAGTGTTTATGTACTCTGTTCCCCCAAACGGCTATGGATCCAATGTCCAGAGAAGAGCAAAATTCCAGCTTTAGAAGACATTCTAAGATTTCGTGCATGCAGTTTTGACATATCTGAAAATACGCTTTTTGTATATTTATGGTGGGAGGTGGTTGGGAACTTTTAACAAAATGTTAATTTTTGTACAGTCTGTAGGCATTTACACATATTTTTAATGTATTAAGATTTGGTAATTATGTGCACATGAAATTAATAAAATAATTACTTCCTGTTACGATTTGTGAATTCCCTAAGACTTTGGATTTTTTTAAGTAACTTTATATCAGAAATGATACTGCATCTTTCTATTTTTTAAATAGTATTGCTGCTCAAGAATGGTACCCTGATGTCAAAAAGGCATACATTCAGAATTGTACATTCAGCACTGTAAATAACCTTATGAAAAATTTTTGATTGAAGCTGTTCAAAATAAAGATTTGAATAATATATATAACATTTCTTTTTTTCCTGTGTCTTTATATACGTTTGTTTGCTCTTTAGTTGCATGAATACTGCCCAAATACTCTGGATTTATTTTCCTGCTTAATACTTCCCCCATTTCTCTCTTTCTTTTTAACTTTGAGTTTTTCAAGAAAATAATGTAACTTGCCACACACCACGTCATGTCTGTGACCGGCCCATGGAAACCCATCAGTCAGATACAGCGTAGAGCGAAATGTTAAGCATCAGGAGGTCTGAGGGAAGTGGTGAAATAGAAGACTAGGGACTTAGAATTTATTAGTAGTTGGGAAGATCAGACGGAAAGCTAATGCCATGTAAGCCATGGTAAGTTTGAGGGGAAGCGGCATCCATGGATGCAAAAAGAGCGCTCCATGGTACAGGAGACCTTGGAGCTAACTACCGGCCATAGGAATCCCAGAGAGGGCAGGATGTGCTGGGCCTTGTGCTTGGGTAGGAGGGCTTTCCTTGTGTCACAGGTTCTGCAGGAGCCATGTGTCCTCTGCTGTGGGCCATGTGGATGGTTGGCTGGTGTGAGACCTAGTTTGAGCCCCAAGTTCCTTCCATTCTCTGTGGGTTGTGTAGCAAATGGTCGTGTCCCTTGCACCACAGCCTGCAGGTGGCAGTACAGTTCTGCATGTCGCTCCTTCCTTTTCCCCCTCCATCACTGCCAGGTGCTTTACTCTGGGTATATACTGCAGGGAAGGACAGAGGGAGTTCTAGGAGTTTGAATGAGATTGTCCCCGTACCAAGTTGGGGTTGTGGTTACTCTACAAGTGCAGAGATCGCTGCTTCGCCCTGGCCTTGGAGTCTCTCCCACGGAGGAAGAAAAGCATATCTCATTCGGTAGATACCTGGTTTTGAATGGCCAAACCCTGTAAGCCAGGGTTCTGTGACTGATACAGAAGCTGCCACTTAGGACAGCAGATTCCTGACTTGTTTCATGGATTCCAAAATCCAAAGGACTTGAAACACGGGTGCCGTCATTACTTCAGTGCTCAAAGTACTTCTCATCAATTTGCTCATTGGATCAACTCTGCTCCTCCACTGTCTGCAACTTCTGTGCCCAGTGTTCCCTTCTTGGCCCATCATAATGTCCTCTCTTCAAAATAAAACTTGGAGGTAATTCTCACGGGAGATCTTCCTGGGGAAATGGGCTAAAGAAGCTTCACCCGAATTTGACTCGAAGTCGTACTCTGATTATCCCACAGTACCTTTTCCCAGGCCTCTGTCATGCTGGCTTGTGGCATTTGATGGGCAAGGGGCCTTTCACTTGGTCTGCCCGTGTCACTGACTCACTGGTCACCAGGGGAGCTGTTCCAGGCTCTGGAGCTGCTTCCCTTGATTTAAGCGGAAAGACGGCTCAGTGGCTTTCCCTGTGTTTTAGGACTGCATATGCTTAGAAGATTATTTCAGTCCCTTCAGCATTTAATGGGCTTCGACTGCATTTGGCTACACTAAAGGCTGAATAGATTTCAGTTCCTTTTCTATAACACCTGACAATGTCGATTTGGGGGACTTTTTTCCCAACAATAAAATAATTTAAGAACCACTTCTGTTGTACCACTGCACTCAGATTCCAGAGGTTAATGTTTATTCTTTTGCAATTCAAGCATTGACTTTTCCCAGTATTTTAAGATACCTATATTCCTACCTTTTTTCTTAAATAATGCCATTTTCCCTTCCAAATCACTTTATATTTGCATGAAAAAAATTTTAATAGTGACATTAAGCACATTTGATAAAATTTCAAAGCTCACAGAAAGGTATATAAGGAAGTCACCTTTTTTCCTGGTTTCTCCCCCGAAGGGGGAATACTAAAGTTTCTTGGGTGTATTGTTCTAGAAAAAATACATATGCTCATATGTTTTTAAAAATCCTACACACATAGAACCCCATGTTATATGCTATGCTGCCCTTGTTTTATGTCATCCAGTGTATTTTAGAAAGTTATGTCAGGGACTTCCCTGGTGGTACAGTGGTTAAGAATCCGCCTGCCAGTGCAGGGGACGTGGTTTCGAGCCCTGGTCCGGGAAGATCCCACATGCCGCGGAGCAAATAGGCCCGTGCACCACAACTACTGAGCCTGCGCTCTAGAGCCCACGAGCCACAACTACTGAGCCCGTGTGCCACAACTACTGAAACCCGCGTGCCTAGAGCCCGTGCTCCACAACAAGAGAAGCCACCGCAATGAGAAGCCCGCGCACCGCAACGAAGAGTAGCCCCCGCTCGCCGCAACTAAAGCCCACACGCACCAACAAAGACCCAACGCGGCCAAAAATAATTTTTAAAAGGTATGTCAGTACTTGCAGCTCAAATCCATTCTTTTCAAAGTCTGCAAGGCATCCTATTGCATGGATATACTATAATTTAAACGACTACTTCCCTATTGATGGTCATTTAGATTTTCTTTTTTTTCTATTAAAATCCTGCAAATAAATTTTTGTGTACATGTCTTAATGAGCATTCCCATAGGACATATTTTTAGCAGTGGAACTGCTGGACAAAGAATATGTATGTTTAAAATTTGGTTGATACTACTAAATTTTCCTCCCCAAAGTTTGCTACCATTTATATTCCCACCAACGTAGTGTAAGAATATCTACTTCTTCACACTTCATGAAACACTGGACGTTTTCAGGCTTTACATTTCAGTGTGGTGTTGGTATAGGGATTATCAAATAGCCCAGAAACAGACCCACACAACATTCATCAGATGTTGATTTATGACAGTGCTGACGTTGTAGCTCTGAGGGAAGAAGGGATATACATATATAGGACAGCTGGTTATCCTAATGGAAAAAAATAAAATTGGACTTACAGCATACACAAAAATCAATTCTAGACAGATTAAAGACCTAAATGCGAAGGACAAAATTCTAAAATGTAATAAGGTGTTATAGGAGAATATTTTTTTGGCTTGAGAGGAGAGGAGGAATTATTTTAATAGGCATAAAAAACAAATCTTAAAGATTAATAACTGCCTATATCAAGATTTCTGTCCATCAAAAGACAGCAGGTGGAAAGGCAAAGCACAAACTAGATGAAGATATCTGTAACACCTACAGTTGGCAAAGGATTAGTATCCTGAATACATAAATAATGCCTACAATTCAGTTTTTTAAAGACACAATCATACATACTTTGCATATAGAAAAATGGTCAAAAGAACCCAAATTTCTCAGAAGATGAGGCACAACAGTCCCTTAAAAATATGAAAAGATGCTCAAGTTCATAATTCAACAGGGAAATGAAAAATTAAAACCATACCGAGACAGTTATTTCATACGAATGGCAAAAATTAAATTTAAAAATTCAATTCCAAGGCATGGGTGGAGATGTACAGGAACCGTCATACCCAGTAGGTGGCAGCATATATTGGCACAGCTACTTCGCAAAGCAGTTTGACATCCCTGTGCTCAGTTGAACATGTGGACACCCTTCCTTCAACCCAGCAAGGCCATTATGGAACATGTTTGAGAATGGTTTTAGCTTTACTACTCCTAAAATGAAAAAAAAAAAAAAATGAGTAGGGCACTTGAGAATGTCCTTAGCCTTATTCCTAAAAGGGGGAGAGGGGAACTGGAGTAGAATTGGAGCGAAACGGCAGAAAAAGGAACACCCAAAGGAAGTGTAGCCCAACCAGGGGTGTGGTTGCTGCAGTGGCCCAGCTGTGTCACTACTGGACACACATCACAGAGTCATATTGTGCCTCTGGGGAGAAACTGCTCTCCCTCCCGCTCTTATCATTCGGCTTTGGCCATAGGACTTGGGTGATATATGGTCTCTTTCTCAAAGTTTGAAGATATTCGTCATTAAAAACCAGAATATGCCCTCTGAGATAGGGTCCTTAACATGACTTTTATTCTGGGAAAGCCTTTATCCTCAGGATGCAAGGATACTTCCCTCTTCCTCTGGAAAGTGCCAGGTCACATGCAAAGCTCTAAGCCTTTCAGTTGCTTTGGGGTGCAGCACCGTTTCAGGTAAGGCCAAATATTTTAAAAATTAGTATGGGCAACTGGAGGGCTCGGTTAGTCTGTACGAATAAGAAATAAAATTTAGTACAAGAAGCAATTCGTTTAAAATTACATTGTTTTGGCAAATTAGTATTACTGTATGTATTTCACAGATAATTCAGTGCCACGAGTACTAATTTTTATTTAAGCATCTTAGAAGTGATAGCTCCTTATTTATGGCTCAATCAGAGATACTACTCTCAAATTCTAGCTCTGTGACCCTGGTTAAGTTACTTAACCTTTCTGTGCCTTAGTTGCATCATCCTTTTAATTGGGGATAATATTAGTACCTAACTCATAGGGTTATTGTAAGGATTAAGTGAATTAATTTAAATAAAGTGCCGAGAACAATGCGTGGTGTAAAGTGATAGGTACCATTACCTACTATTACCTACTTTTTTTTTTTTTTTTTTTTTTTTTTTTTTATGCGTTACGCGGGCCTCTCACTGTTGTGGCCTCTCCCGTTGCGGAGGACAGGCTCCGGACACGCAGGCTCAGCGGCCATGGCTCACGGGCCCAGCCGCTCCGCGGCATGTGGGATCCTCCCAGACCGGGGCACGAACCCGTGTCCCCTGCATCGGCAGGCGGACTCTCAACCACTGCGCCACCAGGGAAGCCCCTATTACCTACTTTTCTCAGTGTGGTTCACTATGATGGGGTGGTCCTGTTTTAGGGTAAGTTGGCACTGAAGATACAGCATGATTGTGATAAAAGGAATCAGGTGATGGTTGCTGCTGTTTTAACAGACTTTGCTGTTCCCTTCAGGGCTGTAGGTCATAGCCACCGCAGGCTAAGTCATGAAGTCAGGAGCAGGGCTATGTTCACAATGCACACTGCTCTGTGATGTCTGTGAGCTTGACTGTGAGAAAGATCGTTTTAATTAGTTCTCTCTATGTAAAGATTTAAAGGTGTTGACTTTTCCATAGCTTGAAACTGCTTTCATTTCAACGATTTGAACTAAGAGTGGAAAATCAGTAAAACGAACGAGGCCTCGTAGTGTAGAATGAACGTCTTTTCACCACCCAGGAAAATCAGCACTCCTAAGAGGGAGACTTCACTTGTACCTGGGTAACATTCAAAGTCAGTGATAATCCTGGCGAAAGGATCATGCAGGGTTACAAGACTGAAATTGGAGCGTTTGTCCTTTGTGTGTTGCCCACAGATCTGCCGCGGTCGCCTTTCCAGACATGCTGAGGAGAGCTCTGCTGTGCGCCGCGCTCGGGCTCCTGCGCGCCCAGCCCTTCCCCTGCCCACCCACCTGCAGGTGCATTTTCCGCGACGCCGCGCAGTGCTCGCAGGGTAGCGTGGCGCGCATCGCGGCGCTCGGCTTGCCCACCAACCTTACGCACATCCTGCTTTTCCGAATGGGCCCCGGCGCCTTGCTGAACAGCAGCTTCAGTGGCATGACCGTCCTGCAGCGCCTAATGCTGTCCGACAGCCAAGTTTCGGCCATTGCTCCCGGCACTTTCAACGACCTGATAAAACTTAAAACCCTGAGGTTATCGCACAACAAGATCACTCATCTTCCAGGCGCGCTGTTGGATAAGCTGGTGCTCTTGGAACAGTTGTTTCTGGACGGCAATGAACTAAAGAGCCTTGACCAAAACATGTTTCAGAAACTGGTTAACCTGCAGGAGCTCTTTTTGAACCAAAACCAACTCGCTTTCCTCCCTGCTAGCCTCTTCACACACCTGGGGAACCTGAAATTGTTGGATTTATCGGGAAATAATTTGACCCACCTGCCCGAGGGATTGTTTGGGGTCCAGGTTAAGCTTGAGAAGCTTCTGCTCCACTCGAACCAGCTCGTGTCTCTGGATTCGGGGCTGTTGGATAGCCTGCGCGCCCTGATGGAGTTGCAGCTCGACAGAAATCACATCCGTTCCGTCGCACCCGGCGCCTTCGACCGTCTGCGAAGCCTGAGCTCTTTGACTCTTTCCAGAAACCGCCTCGAGTTTCTGCCCTCTGCCCTCTTCCTTCACTCGCACAATTTGACCTTCCTGACCCTGTTCGAGAACCCGCTGGAGGAACTCCCCGAGGTGCTCTTCGGGGTGATGGGCGGCCTGCGGGAGCTGTGGCTGAACGCCACCCAGTTGCGCACCCTGCCTGCCGCCGCCTTCCGCAACCTGAGCGGCCTGCGGGTCCTGGGGGTGACGCTGAGCCCGCGGCTGAGCGCGCTCCCGGAGGACGCCTTTCGGGGCCTCGGCGAGCTGCGGGTGCTCGCCCTGCGCTCCACCGGCCTGGTTTCCCTCCCCGCCGGCTTGCTCCGCGGCCTCGGCGGGCTGCGCCACTTGTCGCTGCGCCGCAACCGGCTGCGGACCCTGCCCCGCGAGCTCTTCCGCAACGTCAGCAGCCTGGAGGAGGTCCAGCTTGACCACAACCAGCTGGAGACACTGCCCGGAGACGTATTTGAGGCTCTGCCCCGGCTGGCGAAGGTCCTGCTGGGGCACAATCCCTGGCGCTGCGACTGTGGCCTGGGGCCCTTCCTGGCGTGGCTGCGGCGGCACGCGGGCCTTGTGGGTCGAGCCGAGGCCCCGCTGTGTCACGGCCCCGGGCCGCACGCCGGCCTGCCGCTCTGGGCCCTGCCCCTCGGCGACCCCGGCTGCCCGCCTTCCCGCAGCCTCGCCCTCGGCTCTTCCGAAGGCCCCCAGCAGCCCACCCTGCCCGCCGCCCCTGCCCGCGCTTCCTTGGGACCCAAGCGCTCCGAGTCCTGGGCGTGGGCCCGGCCGGTGGCCGAAGGCAAAAGTCAGGACCAGAACCTGTTCTGGGGTCTCTATTTTCTGCTTTTAGCTGCTCAGGCCATAATAACCGGGATCATAGTGTTTGCGATGATTCGACTCGGCAGGCTCTTTCGGAAATTAATCAGAGAGAGAGCTCTGGTTTGAGGCAATGGTGAAACCTTGCAATTAATTAAAACGTGACCAGGGTATTGTTAGACGTGGCTCTGGAGAGAGTCCCGACGGGTTGCCGCTGTCTTCCTCTCCCTGCTTCCTCTTCCTCTTCTCCCATCTCCCTCCCTCTCTCCCTCCCTCTCTCCCTCTCTCCCTCCCTCTCTCCCTCCCTCCCTCTCTTCCTCCCTCCCTCTCTCCCTCTCTCCCTCTCTTCCTCCCTCCCTCTCTCCCTCTCTCCCTCTCTTCCTCCCTCCCTCTCTCCCTCTCTCCCTCTCTTCCTCCCTCCCTCTCTCCCTCTCTCCCTCTCTCCCTCTCTTCCTCCCTCCCTCTCTCCCTCTCTCCCTCTCTTCCTCCCTCCCTCTCTCCCTCTCTCCCTCTCTCCCTCCCTCCCTCTCTCCCTCTCTCCCTCTCTCCCTCTCTTCCTCCCTCCCTCTCTCCCTCTCTCCCTCTGTCTTCCCCTTTCAGTCTCACCTCCCATTCCCGCCCCCGCCCCGTACCATTTACAGTCAGAAATTGTGGCTGCCTGCTGTGCCTTTGTCTCCTTCTCCGTCGTTGTGCATCAGGGGGCGCGGGCTGTGAAGGCCCCTCCCAGTGCCCGCCGTGCCGGCAGGAGGGAGGGTTCTCTCCACTCTTTTCGGAGGGAAGGTGCAAAGGAGGCAGCCAGCTTCAGTCCAGGGCCCGCCTCCCGCACCTGGCAGGTGTCTGGTAAATGTTTGTGAAATGAATGAATAACATGAATACAGGGGAATCCAGTGATAATGGCTTTTCCTAGCGGAGAAGATGGAGTGCTCGCTTTATCTACTTTTATTTGAAAAGCAGAATTCTTCCAGTTCTTGGACTTCCCTGGTGGCGCGGTGGTTAAGAATCCGCCTGCCAATACAGGGTACACGGGTTCAAGCCCTGGTCTGGGAAGATCCCACATGCCGCGGAGCACCTAAGCCCGTGAGCCACAACTACTGTAGTCCGCGCGCCTAGAGCCTGTGCTCCACAACAAGAGAAGCCACCACAATGAGAAGCCCGCGCACGGCAAGGACGAGTAGCCCCCGCTCGCCACAACTAGAGAAAACCCGCACGCAGCAACGAAGACCAAACACAGCCAAAAATAAATAAACAAATTTATCTTAAAAACAAAAGAACTTTTCAAAACAAAAAAAAGAATTTTTCCAGTTCTTTTTCTGTCCTGTTTCTTCTCACTTTATGTATGTCTGACCTGTGGGGTTTGGGGGAGAGCGATGAACTCCATCCACACAAAAGCATATTTTCAGAGCAGGTCCGCTGTGTGATAGGCTGAGAGAGAGAAAACCCAGCCTTCCCTCTGGGAGGTCGGTGCCCAGCGCAGAGCCCTTACAGCAGGGTCCGGGCTGAGCGCCGAGGAGCGGGGGAGGGGCGGGCACGAGAGCAGGTGGGACGGGGGTTAGAGGAGGAGCGGGGGTGTTCGGGGGGTCTAAGTGTGGGGCCGGGAGCGCCCACTGTCCACGGATGCGTGCCCGTGAAGCGCTGCCCTGCTTGTTCACGGGGCCTGTGAGTTACTACTTGCTTCCTACAGGGGTGAAGACTGTCATTTTGACACTGGGTTGGTTATCATTTCCTGAAACTAAACGCTACCTCATTTCACAAGCATTTACGGAGCACCTGACAGTGACAGGTGTTCATGAATGTAATGATAAGCTTGGGGTTTAGTTTATTATGCTCGGATCACGTTCTCATTCATTCCAGTTGAAGGCATAAAACTCTTGTTGCTTTCATTGGGTGTCTGCTTGTGAGAAGCAGTGGTTAAAACGCAGGCTGGAGAGTCGGAAGGGTTCAGATCCCACCTCCACCTACTAACTCCATAGGACTGTGGGCAAGGCACCTGAATTCTCAAAGCCTTGGTTTCCTCATCCCTGGAAAGGTGTAAATAGTACGTGCCTTTTAGAATTGCTGTGAGAACTAAAGGCAATAAAGCATCTGATGACAGCCCAGTGCCCTGCATATAGTAAATGCTCAGTAAATGGTAGCTCTTATTATTAAAGGGCAAGCAATTATTACTGCTGTCATCATTTCAAAAGAAGAGCTTTGAGCTGTTTTTTTTTCCCCCTCTGTGTATATAAAGATGAGAGCAAACATCCTCAAACTGGAGATAACATTCAAGTTAGTCTTCACTTGTGGGTGGTCTCAGCCCTGTGTGGTCAGGCTCTGTGCTCAGGGTCCAGAGAAATGGGTCCTCCAACAACCACTGGATGTGGAGCAGAAAGAGCTGGGTTCCTGGCATTGTAGGTGCACTTCTCTTTCAAGGCCAAGTTCACATGTCTCCTCCTGGTGAAGTCTTCCCTGACTGTCCTAGCAGATTAAAGCATTCCCTTCTGTGTGCCCCCCTCTCAGGCTATCTGGCACTAGGCACCCTCCCACTCCAACTGGTTCTGCTCACCCTTCACTCTAGGGGTTGTGTGTGTGTTTATGTGCCTCCTTGGCTTATTTATTTACATTGCTCCAATTTTGAATCTACCTACAGCATAAAACTCATCCTCTGCATATAGTATTCTTCAACTGTTTTTTCTGGGCTAACACATTTTTGAGATTTATCCACATGAAGCATTTGGCTCTAGTTCATTCATTTTAGTAGCTACATAATATTCTATTGAATGAATATACCACAGTTTATCTGTTCTCTTGTTGATGGACATTTACTCCCAGTGTTTTTTCTTTTCTTTTTATGGCCCATTACTCTACATCCTTACCACCTCTTGATAATGTCAGAATTTTTAATTTTTGTCAATCTGATAGGTAGGAAATTGTATTTCATTGTTGTTTTATCTTATATTTCCCTGATAACGAGTGAAGTTGAACTTATTTTTAAATGTCTATTGAATGTTCCGATTTATTCTTAGAATTATCTGTGCATATCTGTCAACCAACTTATAATGGGGCATTTTGTCTTTTTGGTATTGATTTCTAGGAACTCTTTACATATCCTGGATACTAATCTTCTGTAAATTATATGCTTTGCAGGTATCTTTTTTCTGTTCTTATTTCACTTTATTCATACCATCTTTTGGGGAGCAGAAACTTTAATTTTAATTTAGTGAAGTTTAGCAATAAAACTTTATAGTTTGGGCTTTTGAAAAAAAACCCTTGTCTTAAGAAAATCTTCCTGGGGCTTCCCTGGTGGCGCAGTGGTTAAGAATCCTGCTGCTAGTGCAGGGGACCCGGGTTCGAGCCCTTGTCTGGAAAGATCCCACGTGCCAAGGAGCAACTAAGCCCGGGTGCCAGAGCTACTGAGCCTGCACTCTAGAGCCTGCGAGCCACAGCTACTGAAGCCCGCAAGACTAGAGCCCATGCTCCACAACAAGAGAAGCCACCGCAATGAGAATTGAGAAGACTTCACACCTCAAGGAAGAGTAGCCCCTGCTCGCTGCAGCTAGAGAAAGCCTGTGTGCGGCAATGAAGACCCAACGCAGCCAAAAATAAATAAATAAAATGGATCAATTTATATATAAAAAAAGAAAATCTTCCTACTCTCAAGCCATGAAATTACTCTCCTTTATTTTCTTCTAAAAGTTGTAAAGTTTTTCACATTTAGATCTTTAGTCCACATGGAATTTATTTTAGTATACGGTGAGATATAGGGAGCCGACTGTATTTTTTGCAAACATACATCCTATTGTCCCAGACCATTAATCACACAGTCCATTCTCTCCCCGCTGGTTTGCAAAGCTGTCATTTATCAAGTTTCCTTATATGCGTGGGTTGATTTCTGGGTCCTGTAGCCTAAACCATTGGCCTATTTATCTAGTCTTATACTCACTGTCTTCATTATTGTAGCTTTGATAATTCTCAGTAGAGTCACCACTCTACCTTGTTTTTCTTCAGAAAAGTTTCATCTATTCTGGGCCCTTGGCAGTTCTATGCATATTTTAAGGTCAGCATGTCAAGCTCCACTGAGAAACCCTGCTGGAATTCTGATAGGCAACTGGCATCCCCCAGATCGAGTGTTCAAGAGAGAGATATCAAGACAGAAGCCAGTGTCTTTTATAGCTTAGCCTTGCTAGTCACATTTCATCAGTTCCTCAGTATCCTACTTGTATACGCAGGTCAGCCTCGTCAATGTACGAGGGCACCAGCTGGAGTGAGAACACCCGGAGGCAGGGATCACTGGGGCCATTCTGGAGCCTGGCTACCATGGGTGTGTAAGTTTTTGTGGTTTACTCTTAACTACCGATTTAATTTCAATGGTCATAAATCTGTTCAATTTTCTATTTCCTCACTTTTGTTACATTATATTTTTTTTGTTTTTTGTGTTTTGTGGTACGCGGGCCTCTCACTGTTGTGGCCTCTCCCGCTGCGGAGCACAGGCTCCGGACGTGCAGGCTCAGCGGCCGTGGCTCACAGGCCCAGCCGCTCCGCGGCATGTGGGATCTTCCCGGACTGGGGCACGAACCCGTGTCCCCTGCATCGGCAGGCGGACTCTCAACCACTGCGCCACCAGGGAAGCCCACATTATATATTTTTAAGGAAATTGTTCATTTTGTCCCCACATTTTCAAATTTGTTAGCCTAACATTTTCCATAATATTTAATTTCTCTGTTGTATCTGTTGTTGTCGTCCCCCTTTTAATCATCCTTAATATTGTTTATATCCATCTTTTTTTTCTAGATAAACTTCACGAGTGTTTTTTCTATTTTCCTACTTTTACTGAGAACAAACTTGGGGTTTTGCTGCTCCTTTCTACTGTATCATTGTTTTCTATTTCATTCATTTTCGGCTTTATTATTTCCTTCCTCCATTTCCTTTGAGTCTATTTAGTTGTTTTTCTCTTCATGACTTCTTAGGTCAGATATTTAGCCCATTAATTTTCACTCTTTCTTCTTTTTCGGGGCGTAAACTTCCCTTAAGGACTGTGTTGAGGTTGATGACTTTTATGTTCTCTTACTGTAATTAACATTTTGGTGTTTGTTGAAAATGAATACAAAAGAGTTGATGTTATTGTTTCTTTGGAAATATTGTTTACTATAGTGTCAGGTAGTACATTGTAACTACATTTCCTTTCTAACACTTCATTCATCTTTCTAGAATTTGTGGAAACCACTCTGGACCTCTACCCAGCTGCCTCTGGGAACTCCTCTCCATGGCTTTAATTGGTTGCATCCACTATCTCCTAAATTCCATGTCTTCCTCTTTCTAGTGTATTCTCCCATCTTATAACTTCCTAGGAGAAGGGATACAGAGGGTATCCTTTTTTCCGAGTCCTTACCTGAAATTTTCTTTATTCTCCCCTCATACTTGGTTGCTAGTTTAGCTGGGAATAAAATTCTAAATTCAAATTGTCTTTTGCACCAAGATTACTGGTAAGAATTCATTGTCATTATTTACAGCTGACTCATTTTTTTCTTTTTGGGAGCCTTTAAGATCTTCTCTATGTCTTTTGTGTTCTGCTGTCAATATGATGTCCTATGTATTCCTCTTTATTTCATTCACACAGCTGGAAACATCCTGGGTCCTCTGGAGACTTATGTCCTTAAGTTTTATGAAATTATCATACACTACTTCCTTGATAATTTTTTGCCTCTCTTTTAATCCTTTATTTATTTATTTATTTATTTATTTTTATCTTCTCTTGTGTCTTGTCTTTGAAATCTCTCTCTTCTACTTTCCGGAGACTTCTCAACTCTGTCTGCCAACACTTTAATTAAAATTTTAATTTCTGCAGTTGTATTTTTAATTTCTGTGGTGCCTGTTCTTTAATTGTTCCTTTTTATAGATTCTTACTCTTGTTTAATGGATGCAGTCTCTTTTGGATTTCTCTTAGGATGCTAGGGTTTAAAATTTTGTAGTTTTTAAAGTTACCTTTTCCTTTCTGAGCTATGTCTATTTTCTCTGGGATTTGTTGTTGATTGTTGTTTGCTTCCCTTAAATCCATGGTTGTTGGCTCATATTTTAAAAGGGAGGCAATAAAAGTCACTATCATAGAGCTCTGTACACATGGCAAGTTTCATGTTTGGGTTCTGGGGTAGCAGGCTGAGTATTATACTGGGAACGTCTACAAGCCAGAATGTTCGTGGAGGGTTGTTTTCTCTAGAACATTGTAATTTAAAAAAATAACTTGTTTGTTTTCCTATGTGTGGGAGCAAAGGCAAATGTTCTATATAGTAGCTTTCAAATAACGCCCTGGTTTTTACTCCCCGTCTCACACACACCTGTCCTGCATTGTACCTGGTGTAATCAATTTTCAAACCTCTCTGGGGCTCCGTTAGGAAAATGAGATCTCTCTGCTCAGCTACCTTCAACTGTTCTGTTCCATAAATGTGTTGAAATCTCTAGTCCAGTGATAATCCTCTTCCCTTCCCTGTGATGTAGTGGGCTTATCATTTCAATTCCTTTGTTACCATCTAAGTGGGGTCCTTGGAGGGAGAGGAGATAATTGGGGACAAGCAATTTGCATGTTTAACTGCAAGTCTTTCCATTTCTATTCTCCAAGTTTCCAGCCTCTCTGCCCGCCCACCCCAGCATGTTGTAATTGGCTTCTCTTTCTGGAACAACTGCAGGTTGGGCTCTGAATCTCTGCTGACATGGGGACTGACCAAGTCTGTTTTGGGAGAAGTCACTTTGGGCTTCCCAGCTTTTAAAAATCACCATTACTACCAGGGCGTGCCTAAGGCAGGGAGACACCAGGACTCTCTGTGCAGTAGCTGTGCCCACCCTCATTAGGCATCTGGAATGTTACAAGATGATTTCATCGCATCATGAAGAGACAAGCATTAATTGAATTCAGTGTGACTGGATCCAGGGTACTGGGGAGCCTGAGATGCCCAGGGGGAAAAACAATGAACAGCTTCTTCCCAGTGACACTCTTCCTCCATTCCCTTCCACCTCTCTGTTGATGCTTCCAGGTGCTTCCTAGCTTTTATTACCCCAACACAGATATTGATATTTTCAAGTCCACTGCTTGGGATGGTTCTGTGTTCCAGCTGCTGCCGCATTCAACCAAGCTTTATTAAATATATAATACATGCCTGGTACCATGAAATCAATTTTCCTAACCTTTACAACTGCCCTGGGAGGTAGGTATTGTTATCCCATTTTATCAATGAGAAAACTGAGGTCCAGAGTGGAGCAGTAATGTACCTAAGGTTATGATTGGCAGAGCTGTCTGTGAGCTCAAGCCAGAGCTGTCTCCTGGCTTCTGGCCTAGACTATTCCAAGCCCCCTCCCCCACTGCTTCTCCTGGTGTGGACGGGTCACCTGCTCGAACCAGGACCTATTGATCGGGGGAGGCGAGCACCAGGAGGACACTCATTCGTGGTTGTAGACATCCTGACCTCAGCATTCTAGTCCCTTAAGCCTTATTAGGGGCTCCCGAGAGCTGTGAGTTATTTGTAGGGGCTTTGGTTGCTAAGAAGGAGAAAAGAAGAGAGAATAAAGAGAGAGAAAGAGGGAAGAAAAAAGGCTGGGAGAGAGGTAGTTGAGAGGGGAAGGGAACGAGAGGAAGGAGGTAGAAATTCAAGGGCAGGTCATTCTGACAGTGGCTGCAAGCGTGGCCCTGACCCAGCAGGAGCTGTCCAGAGCCCACGGGAGGCACCGTTGTGTGGTGGGAAAGATAGAGTTGGTCTGAGATATGGGTCTGAGCAATGCCACTGACTGGGTTTCCGCATCCTCCTGGAGTGGTGTAGGAGTCAGATGGATGTAAAAGTGCACCGTAAGCTGGAGCTCTGTCCCGAAGGGTCCCCTGTTTTTGGCACACCGTGGGGGCAGGGTGGTTCTCCATCCACCACCTCCGCATCCCGGAGCCAAACCCAGAACTGTCCCACTTGGCACAAAGAAGACCCACGAATGCAAACCATCAACAGAAGATGCAAAGAGATAAAGGGATGCAGGATGTGTTTTCTGCACAAGCCTTTCCCATGCTCCTGTCCTCCCTCCACAGGCCCCGCAGCCCAGAGCTCCCACGCTCTCCCCTTAACCGCCGCAGCAGGAGCTGCCAGATTGAGGCCCGCCAGAACCCCAGCTTGACAGAAGGCAGAGAGTGGGGCCTCTTCCCTGGCTCCAGTTCCCTAGCAATTCATGGCCACAGTGACATCAAAAGAGAAACAGAAAATGTCGCTGTTTCTGAGGTTTTGCCCCCTTCAAGCTCAAGGTCAAAGTCAGCCTCAGTTTAAACTCTTTTCAGTTGATTTGTAGGACAGGAATAGAGGAGATGGCATCAGTGAAACTCTGCAGCCCACCCAGCTTTGGGAATGCTATCATTCTAATAAGGTAATGGCCCGATGACCTGCCCAGGAGCAGTTAGGTGGAACAGAGTCTATCTGAAGATGAACCTCCTGGCTGCATCAGACCCCTGTGTGCCATGACCCTCCCACTGCCCAGCATCCTTTCTGGTTCAATTAAAGTAACTCCTGGGCACCGTAAGATCTGTTAACATTTCCAGTGATGATGAAAACAACAGGGTTCTCTGTTCAGATCTGTCAATAGGAAGAAACAAGCTGCCTTGACAGGTAATGTATCACACAACCCTAGAGGCAATCAGGCTCTTTCTGGAAAAGAAAATAAAGAAAAGCAATCTAAAAAAAGTTGGGGAAGGGCACAAAAACTAGCCAGGCTATCCTGTCCCCATGCCTTGTGCAAGCACATTCTTGTAAATCTCTTTTCCCTTTTATGCCAGGGTGCTCCTGTAAAACTACAAAGCCTTAAAGGATCCACTCCCACAGGCAGAGTTAGTTGTTCTCTGTGGAACATAATGGCCCAAATAGCGGCCACCAAAGATGTCCATGTTTTAGTCCCCTAT
Source organism: Phocoena sinus (assembly GCF_008692025.1). Taxonomy (NCBI): domain Eukaryota; kingdom Metazoa; phylum Chordata; class Mammalia; order Artiodactyla; family Phocoenidae; genus Phocoena; species Phocoena sinus. The sequence continues at coordinate 70,440,528 of NC_045766.1, read as the reverse complement.
GAATGTGTGAATAGGTTACCTTCCACGGCAAAAGGGACTTTGCAGAAGTGATTAGGTTTAGGACCTTGAGATGGGAAGATTATCCAGGTGAGCCCAATGTAATCACAAGGGTTCTTATAAGTGAAAGGAGGCAGGAGGCTGGAGAGAGATTTGAAGATGTGACAATGATGCTATTGGCTTTGAAGATGGAGAAAGGGGGCCATGAGCCAAGGAATGCGGGCAGCCTTTAGAAGTTGGAAAAGGCAAGGAAGTGGATCCTCTCCTAGTTCCTCCTGAAGGAACCCAGCCCTGCTGACACCTTGATTTTAGTCCAGTGAGACCCATTTCGGGTTGGTGGTCATTTGGTATAAGAGCAACAGGAAACTAACTTTCCCCACTTCCATGCCTCAATTACAGCATCTAGCACATTCTACCATAATTCTACGTGTATGGATCTGCTTAACTGGCCTCCTTGGGGTCAAAGCTATACATTAAGTAGCCTCTCTGTCATGGTGCTACTGGGTCTAGTAGGTGCTCAGAGTTAGCTCTCCTGAATGAATATGTCACGTCTACACTGGCCCGTAGAATCAGACCTGACAGAGGTCAGCTGCGGCCCATGCTGTGCTATTAAGGGAGTTCATCTTTGACCCCACTGCCTTTAGAGAGTTAAATGTTCTTCCTTTTTCAGGTTTTGGAAAGTCAGGATTTGCCACACACTTAATCATGAACACAGGTTCCCATCACTGTTCTCTGAGCAAGTGTGGCCTTCGTGTGTGTCTCTCTGAAGCTTGGAACAGAGGGTCTAAACCCGAGGTAACAGGAAGGGGAAAGGGCACGTGGATTAGGTCTCTAGGAGGGTGCCCTGAGATGTTGGCCTTCACCTTGAATGTTATGTTCAATCCTGGGGAGCCAGGATTAATAATTAACCTAGTAGAGAGAGTATAGAAGAAAATGACTAGGATGAAGGGTGGGAGAGAGAGCTGATGAAAGGCTGGAACCCCGTCACAGGGAAACTGGTTGAGAGAGCCGGGGTGTTCAGCCTGGAAAGGAGAGGATTTGGGGGGCTGATCACTGTGTTTAGCCAGTCCAAGGGTTGGTATGGGGAAGAGGAAGGGATTCGTTCCATGGGGTCTCAAGAGACAGAACGAGGACCACTTGGCAGGAAACACAGGGTGGGTGGTGGAGGAGACGCTTGGTCCCAGGGTTGGCGTGGCCATCACGTGGGACCATGAGCTGTCTCTGTGAGCTCCTCAAGCTGTGGCCGCGCAGCCCCGAGATGGAAGGAATTCCAGTGTTTGATGGAGACAGATGTGAGGCTGCTACATGCCCTTTGAGGTCCCTTCTCCCTCACACGGCCTGTGATTACTCGACCCTGCCCTGGGTTGAACTGGGTGGATATGGGTGTACCCTGCTGTCCAGACTCTGGCCGCTGGAGACACTGGCCGTGGCCTTGTTGAGCTGATCTGCACAGAGAGGAAGAGCAATTTGCGGGCTCTGTGTCAGCATGGGTCCTTAATGCCCTGGGGTCAATCCACATCCTCAAACATAAAACCAGCCATCCCAACAGCAGGCTTTTTGCAGTTTGCTCTTTCCGGGGAGGAGACCTCTCACTGGCCAGCAGGGCCTCCCAGGGGTTTATATTCCCAGATTGCTTTGGAGAAGCTCAATCCTAGGTTCCCACACAGTCCTTAGAGGGCTGGTCCCCGGCCAAAGTGTGTGTCTGCTTTTCTCCCCTCTTCCTGTGCCTCTTCTAGATACCCAGCCCCCTGCCTAGGGATCAGGTCCTGACTCTGCTACTGACCAGCTATGTGACTGTAAGTGAGCTCTTTTCCCTCCTTGGGCTGTAGTGTCCACATCTGTAAAATGGGGGTCTGGACCAGGAGGTCACTCCCACTCTGATGCTACAGAAACCCAGAGTCTAGGACCTGAAAAAAATCACTTCCCTTCCTTGTACATTTACCTCTGTCCTTTCAAAGACACATCCCTGTCCCCTCCTCCCTGCCCACCCCAGGCTGCCCTTGAATGACTGACCCTGCTCATCTCCCTCCTAACACTTAAGCAGCCACAGAAAGGGCCTTTTCCCAGAACGAGTGGAGAATCAGTCTAAGTGCCTGTGCAGGTGTCCCCGTGCCCATGTTTGTTCCTACTGCCGGCACCACACTTTGTAGAAACGCATTTTGGCTGGTGGTGCTCGTGACTCATGGTTGGAGGGCACCCTGGCGAGGCCCCCTCTGAGCCCCAGGTTCAGTCCGTGCTGTGGCGGAGTCCAAGGCTCCCCGCTAACCAGGAACACAGCCCACGTGTTCCGCAGCAGCTACCTGCTGCCCAGTCCCTGCCCACAAAGAGAAGGCTCATCCTCAAGCCTAGAATCTCACTCATCCTAGTGCGATGGCCAGCTATCCCCTGGGTTATCGTGGCCCTGCTCTTATGCCCGCCGCCGATGGCTGGGAGTAGACGTTCTTGGAACAATCATGGTGAGACATGGGTGAGAAAGTGCTTTGTGATTTGAAGAGCTCCATGTGAGGAATGACTACATCTGGGAGGTCCACTGGGCACCCATGGGACAGTGAGGTAGGGCCTCCCCAGGACTTGGGTTCTCCCTGGTAGCATCTGGGGAGGCGTGTTAGGTCAGCAGATGCTACTGTATGTAGGCTTAGATGTGTTGAGTCAGGTGCTTCCTGGAAAAAGAGTGCGACCCAGAACAAGAGCAAGACAGAGAGAGAGAGAGAAAGACGGAGAGAGTGAGAGTACGCGTGGACCCCATCTTGGCTGTGCCCCTCACTGCACGGCCCTCGGCAAGTTCTCCTTTTCTCTAAAATCAGTTACTTCAACTGTAAAGCGAGAAGGTTGCTTTCAATGCCAGACATCCACACGCCACTATCGGTGAGGCTCTGTGAACTCAAGCCTCTTCTCCGCCTCCTTGGGACTCCTGGACCACACAGCTCCTGAGTTGTCACCAAGGCTGAGGCAGTAGGGAGACCAGAGTGGTCTGGGTAGCTCAGTGGTTGGAGGAGGGAGCCAGTGGGGCCATGGGGATCCCTGCTTGGGCTGCATCCTCCACAGGCCTCCCTCACCGAGCAGGAGTCAGGGGGAGAAGTGAGGCTGATTCCCAGGGGCCCGCCCGCATGGTGGATGGTACAGCTTCCCGGGCACGTCATTCTCCTGACAGGCCTGCAGTGCCAGCCTCTTAAACAGAGCCCAGCCCTTTGGACTTGGTTTCTAGATTGAGTTATGGGACATCACATAAACGCCCAGTGGAAAGCCAGTTCCTGCATCTTCCTATCTTCCTGAGGAATTCCCGCTTCTGCTCAGATTAACCAGGTGGTCCCTTTGTTGGGCATTTAAAGACTCTCCCTTTTAAAAACGCTTGATTTTATAAGAAGTCAAGTCGAAGATGGGCAGGTCTGGATTTTCTGGAGGGAAACCCTGCACTTCAACACTTGGCCGAGAAAGCAGGGTCAGCCTCACGGCCACTTGATGTTGTTTCGAAGCTCAGGTGAGAGGAGCAATCTTTAGGGCGAGTTGCTGGAAAGAGAAGACGTGGGAAGTGGCTCATACACTCCCCCAGGTACCCTAAAAGATGTCTCTCAGACAAGCCAGAGGTGTAGAGAGCTGTAAATGTATTTTAAAAATTCCCATCCGTAAATCCATACAGAAAAGTACATAAATCGCGTGTGTGCCACTGGATGAATGACCACGAAATGGATTTTGAAGTATTCACTTTTAGTCGCATTCCTGAGTACCTTTGAGTCCTTCACTTTTGTTTTTCCTCCTTCTTTCCTTCTTGCTTTTTTTTTTTTTTTAATTAAAACTTTATTTTTCTTTTTGGCTGCCCCAAACGGCATGTGGGAATCTTAGCTCCCCGACCAGGGATCGAACCCGTGCCTCCTGCAGTGGAAGTGCAGAGTCCTAACCACTGGACCTCCAGGGAAGTCCCCCTTCTTGCTTTTAACTTAGGTTATTTTGTTACATTTTATTTGAGCTACCTCACATCCTTTCTGGAACCAGGAGGGATGAGAGTAAATACACAGAAAGATGAATGGGTTGATGGATGAAAACACAGTTCTCTGAGATGACTGGGAAGCTGATCCACCCAGAGCCACCAGTCCTGAGGGCCATGACTCCATCCTAGACATGAGGAAATGCCTCCCAGCAGGGATGGGGTGGTGATTTTAGCAGGGGAGAGCCCGGGGTCATCCTCGTTCTGCCCTGACGCCAGCTCTCTCCTCCGCATCACTTGTCACCTGGGTCGCCATCCATCCTGTTAACCACTTCCTGCCTACCTTCCAGGTTCCCAGTTGTAATAAGCACTATCACTGCATTCCTGTCTCCAAATCCTCTGCTGTCAGCAGCGAAGCTTAGTCATTTCCCTTAATTTGCCAGCAGGGAAATGGCCTATGCCAGAGAAGACAGCCTGTCATTCCAAGGACTCAGGTGACGGCTCTGACAGTGGAACCCAGGCACCACGGTCATTTAGTCTTGTTTTCCCCTCAGAGCAATAACCACCAGCTAGCTTCATTTATGAGGAGCCGCCGCTCTTTCAGCTGTCTCATTTCTTATGCAAAGGCTGACCAGAAGGCAGTCTTCAGGAATAATGTGTTGCTCCTCTGAAGAACAGAAACTAATAGTCAAAGGTGTGGTGTATGTGGCTTCCCTGGTGGCGCAGTGGTTGAGAGTCCGCCTGCCGATGCAGGAGACGTGGGTTCGCGTCCCGGTCCAGGAAGATCCCACATGCCGCGGAGCGGCTGGGCCCGTGAGCCATGGCCGCTGACCCTGCGTGTCCGGAGCCTGTGCTCCGCAGCGGGAGAGGCCACAACAGTGAGAGGCCCGCGTACCGCAAAAAAATAAAAAGGTGTGGTGTAACGCAGAGAATGTTGGATTCTAATCCCAACCTTTGACTGAGACTTCTCTAGAATTCAGTTTCTTTTTCTAGAAGAGCATAGATTTAAACTAGATGAAGTCTGGGCTCCTTTCCGGGCCCCGCTCTCCTCCAACCCCTCCCCCAAAGCACAGGGTTTGGGTGGGTAGTGGTGTGAGAACCCTGACTACTTTTAGGTACCAAAAATGGTTCTGGATAATAACATATGTATAAGCAACTGTTTGAACAACGGAAGAAACCCCAATTCCTTCTGATACCGATTTTATTTAGAAAACTTTGCTAGACATTTCTTATTTGGACAAGTCCTTAAAAAAGGGAATAGGGGCCAAAGGCCTGAGATGAACCTTGCCATGAGAATGTCTCACTTTCTGAACTACAGGTGCTGCAACCTTTCGAGGTACTGGATTGAATAAATGGCCTAAAAGCACAGGTTGGAGTTTTTCAAGGCAAATGAGGCAGTAGAATTACAGTGACCTCAGCTCAGGCAAGCCGTCTGAAGGGGCTCCAATCTGAAATGCTCTTTTCAGGCCTTACGATGGAACTGAGTCGCTGAAGGCTCCAAGTGCAACGAAACCTCTGAAGGAGTTGGTCACAACTTATCCAGACCCAGCCCAGCCGATTCCCATCCTGCAAGAGCCGCTGCTCCCCAGCCCAGCCTGGGGAGGAGCCTAGGTCACTCTATGCACCTGTGCGGTGAGAGAACGCCAGAAAAACGTTTACCATTTATACGTAATAAATGATAATAATAACAATAATAATAAATAAAGCTGGAAGCTGTCGGGTCTGGGCACTGATGTGTGCGGTGGGCAGTGCAGAGTCAAGACAGTCTGAAATTAGTCAAGGCGAATGCAAACATAAACTGTGAACAAAATTTGCCCACCTCCCTCCATCACTTCCCTCCTCCCTCCCTCCTTCCTTTCTTCTCCTTTATCAGATGAGATAGGGAGAAAAGTTATGATTTTTTTCATAGAATAACAGACTGTCATAAGTAGTTAGCTCGTGTAATGTCCCCACTTTATGGATGGGAAAACTGATACCCAGAAGGGGAAGTGACTTGCTAAGGTCCATGTTCTGGGCTCCCAGCTGTCGTCTATGCCTTTCTTGAACGTGTTTGTCTAGCTAACTGCGTTTTCTTGCTCCTTTTTGGGTTGTACACTGAGAGGAATCTGTAGAGAGTGTGCTGATCAAGGCAGGTTTCTCAGAGTGGGGAGCAGGGGAAGAATGAGGCCCCTTGGATTGAGCGCAGGTGCCCCTGTGTTTTTGTGCAAACTTCAGTCATCTAGGGCATTCAAAACAGACTTGTTCATTCATGTAATAATTAAGGAAAACACAGCAGCTCTTACAGCACTCATCTCTGACCTTTAATTAGGTGTGGTGACGCGCTGGAAGCTGCTCTAGCCGTGAGGACCACGAAGTTGCTAGTTTAATCATTTCAAAGGCTGCTCTGTTTTATTGTGGCATAAAATTTGGAAGTCTCATATTAAAATGTACAATTAAATGTAACTCGAATAAATCGCTTTTATTCGATAAAAATATATATTTTTTTTTCGATAAAAAATTTTATCTTTTTTATCGATATTTTATTTTATTCGATAAAAATATAAAATTTTTATTTTATATTGGAGTCTAGTTGATTTACAATGTTGTGTTAGTTTCAGGTGTACAGCAAAGTGACTCAGTTATACATACATATATTCTTTTTCAGATTCTTTTCCAAAGGCCAAAGAGAACTCCCTTCTTCCTGTGATCAGCCCTGTCCCCTCTCCACCCCCATCTGTTAACTGTCTATTTTCAAACTCCCTGAATCCCTTTGAGGTAACTAGATGATTGGGCTCTTTGAAAAACAGTGTTTAAAAAGACATTTGGCAAGCTTGCCGGAGTCAGTCTGTAGATTCAGAGATAGCTACTGGTTAGGCTCAAACTGTCCTACCTGCGTGATTTGAGGCTGCTGGGACAAGAAAGCAGACTCTGAGGCCTCTTGATCTACATGGGCTGGTCTCTTGATAAAGTAAATGAAACCATAACAACCACTACCCTTCCTGGTTTGCAGTCAGCTATGGAAAAAAGTCCAAAAAAGTCTCTCAGCCTGGCATACAAGGGCTTCACAATCCAGTTACCTATAAAAGCTCACACCCTCAAACAAGTACCCTTTCTTGCCTTTGGGCCTTTGCTCACCCCATGGCCCTTGTCTGGAATGTCCACCCACCCCCTTCAAACCCTTTCAAAATCCCATTCATCCTTGAAAGCCCTGCATCCACCCTGCCATACCTTCCTTGATCTATCTCGGCTGGAGAACGTTCCCCTCCTCTGTCCCTTCTGGACACAACGCTTGCATGAGGTCAGGACCTGTTTTTAGTTTGGGATGCTTTGTGTTGGTTGTTTATGTGTCTCAGGCCCCTGAGACTGAGCTCTGAGGATGGGGGCTGAAGGTCATTCCAGTTGGTCTCTGCAGACAGTTTGACCCTAGCAGAGCACCTACCTGGAGCCCAGCTGATGGCCACAAAGGTTTACTGGGACATTTGTCCATCTGGACTGTGAGCCTAGCCCATCCCTATGATCCTACCTGTGTGACTCACTTAGGAAAACAGCATTTCACTTGGGGGCTGGTCCTAGGCAGTGGAGGTCCCTCCTGAGAAACACTGAGCCCTCGCTCACAGGGGTTGGCATGGAGGATGGGGTCTTTAAAATATGAGGAATTTCAGAAATGTTTTCTTCATTATAAAAATCGTCAAATCATTTCAGAAAATGTGGAAAAAGTATAAAAGACAAAATTATAGGCGAGGGAAAGATGGTTCTTATTCCCATCACCTAGAGGCAGGCCAGTCTTCCGCCAAGGCTCAGACATGTCTGCTGGGCGAGGGGAGCTGAGTTCAGGCCAGAGCAGAGGGGTGGGTTCTGTGACCTGTCCGCGTCTGGGTGATCCAGGAACCAGCTCACTTAGACTGGGTTTCTGTGTTCTTTATTTCGGATGATGTTTTCAGAAAGGCTTAATTTTTAAGTTCATAGAAAAAACATTTCACCAGTTAAATAATCATCTTCAACTCTGTCTAGCATACCATTTTTAAGGGTACACTTCAGTGGCATTAAGCATATTCATATGTAACCATCATCACCATCCATCTCTAGAACTTTTTAATTGTCCCAAACTGAAACTCTATACCCATCAAGCATTAGCTCCCCATTTCTCCATCCCTCAACCCCTGACAGCCACCATTCTACTTTCTGTCTCTGTAAATATGAATACTTTAGGCACTTCATATAAGTTGTATCATACAGTATTTGTCCTTTTGGACACTTGGGTTGCTTCTCCCTTTCGGCTATTATGAATAATGCTGCTATTAACATGGGTGTACACTTATCTTTCTATATCTACCTATCTATCTATCTATATGTACATATACGTACATACACCTGGAAGTGGCATTGTTCGGTCATATGGTAATGCTATGTTAAATGTTTTAAATTTTTATTTTATATTGGAGTCTAGTTGATTTACAATGTTGTGTTAGTTTCAGGTGTACAGCAAAGTGACTCAGTTATACATACATATATTCTTTTTCAGATCCTTTTCCCATATAGGTTATTACAGAGCATTGAATAGAGTTCCCTGGCTATGTTTAATTTTTGAGGAACCAACATACTGTTCTCCATAACAGCTGCACCATTTTACATTCTCACCAGCAACACAACAGTGTTCCAATTTCTCCACATCCTCTTCAACATTTACTAGGTTCTATTTTGGGCACAGAAGCCATCCTAATGGGTGTGAAGTAATATCTTATTATGGTTTTGGTTTGCAATTCTCTGATGACTAGTGATGTTGAGCATCTATTCATGTGCTTATTGGCCATTTGTATATCTTCCTGGAGAAATGTACACTCAAGTCCTTTGCCTTTGTTTTAATTGGGTTGTTTGTTTGAAGATGGCTTTTTCACATGTGAAATCCTCTCTGCTCCCAGGCTTGACAACCTCTGACCAAACAGCCTCCTTGGGACACTCATGACTCAGAACACATCACCATCGTCATCAGAAACAGAATTCTAGGATGAAAAACCATCTCATGACACCTGCCTTTGGAGAAACACCATTAATAACCTGGTATAGGTGGAGATGAGTCTGGGAGCTGTCACTGGGGATTTTAAGAAGGTGACTTTCAGAACCCTCCTGCACTGCTGGTGGGAACGTAAATTGGTGCAGCCACTATGGAGAACAGTATGGAAGTTCCTTAAAAAACTAAAACTAGAGCTACCATAGGATCCAGCAATCCCACGGGCATATATCGAGACAAAACTCTAATTTGAAAAGATACATACACCCCTATGTTCCTAGCAGCACTATTTACAATAGCCAAGACATGGGAGCAAACTTAATGTCCATCAACAGAAGAATGGATAAAGAAGATGTGATGTATATATATGCAATGGAATATTACTCAGCCATTAAAAAAAGACTGAAATAATGCCATTTGCAGCAACATGGATGGACCTAGAGATTATCGTACTAAGTGAAGTAAGTCAGACAAAGACAAACGTCATATGATATCATTTATATGTGGAATCTTAAAAAATGATACAAATGAGCTTATTTGTACAGAATAAGCTCAGGCAGAAACACACTCACAGAAACAGACTCACAGACATAGAAACAGAAACAGACTCACAGACATAGGAAACAAAGTTACAGCTACCAAAAGGGAAAGGGTGGGGAGGGACAAGTTAGGAGTTTGGGATTAACAGATACACACTACTATATATAAAATAGATAAACAGTAAGGGCCTACTGTATAGCACAGGGAACTATATTCAATATCTTGTAAAAAACTCTGATGGAAAAGAAAAAAGAAGGTGACTTTCTGCTTGTTTGTTCCATTAATATTATTCTGCATATTTTAAGTGTTTCGTTCTTCCCTCATGAGGCTGGTGTGCAATACTTTCCATGGCCCAAATCATGCCACTTTGGGACACGTAGGAAGATTAGAAAGTCATTTTTTCAAAGACTGCCCTTTTCCTGAGAAGTAAAAAGCAGCCATCCTATAAGAAGAGGAGGGTGGGGAAGAGAGAAGGGCCCGCCCACCTACTGAGCATCTACTGCGATCAGGACTGAGCCGCGCCCTTCACACATGATTTTTCTTCTCATCCTTCAATCAGTCCCGTCAGGCAGGTTGTTACTGAGTTCACACACGGGGACAGGGAGGCTTGGAGAGGTGACGAACTCACCAAGGACCCAGCCAGAGAGACAGGTAAAGGTGGCAAGGGCCCCAGAAACCTAAGCCCTTTCTGTGACAGCAGGCACTTCTGCTCCTGGTGCTGGGACCACACCTGAATTTGGTGTCAGGAACCTGTTTCAAGAAAATATCATTCGCTCTATCTCTTCACAATTCCTCCCTCTCTGCTGGACATTTCCACTCAACCTCTGACATGTTGAATCTTGTCACCCCAAAAGCCCGGTGTCCCCTCCAGAATGAGCCTTCTCTCCCATCCCTCTCTCCGGGACCCTGCCTCCTTCGCCAGCTCATTCTACTGCCCCCACAGCACCACCACGCCTATGGGCTCCCTACCACCGCCACGCCCACAGACTCCGCACCACCGCCCCGCCCACGGGCTCCCCACAGCACTGCCAGGCCCACGTGCTCCTCCGTCGCCGCCGCCACATTGTCGTAAACGCTGCCCCACCCCTCAAACGCTGCTTCATACTGCTCCCACCACCTCCCTCACTGCTCTTCTTGGTCCCTGCCGTTGGCTACTCTGCCTTTGTCTGCCTCAGTAATATTGCGAAGCCCCAGGCTGCCTTTCTGAACCCTCTTTTTAGCTCACTCTGCACCCAGACCCCTTGAGAATCTGACGAAAGTCATGAGATTTTTTTTTTTTTCTCTAGAAAATCGCCCATGCACAGCACATGCACTGACATGCTATCTCACAGAGTCGCCCGCTGCCTCTCCCTCTCATCCTTTAGGTGTAGAGCCTGCTTTAATCAGTGAGGTTCTTGGACTCCAGATTAACACCATTTCTGGACAATGTCCTCATCTATGGCTCCTTAGACCTCCATCAGCATCCAGACCCTTTCCTGAGCTCGGACCCTGATTTCGGACTCCGCTGGACAGTCTACATTATGGTCCCATGGGCCTCAAATGCAGCCTGTCCAGGTGAGTCTGCCATCGTGCTCCCAACGCCCTCCCCTGTGTCTTCTCCCCTTCTTTATGGTACGCACCATGCTGAAAACCTGGTTGCTTTCCTTCATGAGTTTTTTCTCTTTCATCACCTGTGGCGTGGACTGCTAAGAGCCCCCCAGTGACTGTGCACACCTACTTTCATAGTTATAAGTGTTTTACTTTTGTACATGGCGTTCAGCTCAAGACTACATTTCCCTTGCAGGAAGGGGCAGCCATACGACTAAGTTCTGACCCATAGAAAGTGAACAGAAGTGACATGTATAGCTCCTAGGTCACGCCGTGAAAAGGAAGGACTGAGCCCTTCCTCCTTTCCTTTGGCTGGAATATGAATGTGAAGGCAGGAGGTGGAGCAGCTATTTCAGCCATGAGATGGCAACCATGGATTGAGATGGCAGAGCAGTTAGATAGATGGGATCTCAGTCCCTGATATACCACCCTTCCAGCTCTAGATGGAAAATAAACCTTCATCTTATTTAAGCTCTTGCTTTTGTGGGCTCACTTTGTTGTGACCTAACCCATATAGTGACAGCCCCATTGTGTTACCCCACTTACCGATATAATCAATCCATCACCATGTTTTACCAGTTTTACTCCTTACATAACTTTTGATGCAGTCTCCTCTTTCAGTCCTCACTGTCTGGTCTTAGCTCAGGCTTTCATCATCTCCCATCTGAGCTATCGCTATACTTTTTTTATTAGGTCTCTGTACCCACACCTCCTCCTCCCAAGCAATCCATCTTCCGTACTGCTGCCAGAACCATCCATCCTCTACACCAGTGTTCCTCAACCTCAGCACTCTTGACATCTCAGCCCAGATTACTCTTTGTTGTGGAGGGCTGTCCTGGGCATTGGAAGCTATGTAGCAACCTCTCTGGCCTGTACTCACTTAACGCTACTTGCATTCTCCAAGTTGTGACAACCAAAAATGTCTTCAGTCATTACCAAATGTCCCCTGAGAGGGTGGCAAAATCACCCTTGGTTGAAAACCACTGCCCTACACCAACCTGACCACATCTCTCCTTGGCTGAGCCCTTCCACGGCCCTCCGTTGCCTACAGAATGAGTCCAGTTGGTGGGACCCTTCATACAGTACATCCTGCATTCCCCTGGATGGTGTTCCTGCAGAGCCCTCACACACTCCCTGCCCTCTGGTTATCTGCAGCTATTTCACACATGCTCGATGTGCCATGGTCCTTGGTGCCTTTTAGCTTTTGCAAATGCTCTTTGTTCTTCCCAGTGAGCCCAAATGCCTGCTCATCCTACCAGGCTTAGACCGAGGGTCACCTCCTTGGGGAAGCCTTCCTCCCATGGCTCAGGCAGGCTGAGCGGCTCCCTTGTGTGACCCCATCTCATACATGCCTTACACCTGAATATGACTGTTCATGTGTTTGAGTCCCCTTCAGACAAATTCACTTCTGTATACGGGCCCTTGGCTGGGCCTGACCTTTAATGAACGCTTGGTTTGCTGAGCTGGGGCTCCAAGCTGAGCAACCAGGATGGTGGAGGGAAGGAACTATGTGATGTGTCCAAAGGTACAGGAGAGGTGGTGGCGCAGTGGTTGAGAGTCCACCTGCCGATGCAGGGAACGCGGGTTCGTGCCCCGGTCCGAGAAGATCCCACGTGCCGCGCAGCGGCTGGGCCCGTTGAGCCGTGGCCGCTGAGCCTGCGCGTCCGGAGCCTGTGCTCCGCAGGGGGAGAGGCCACAACAGTGAGAGGCCCTCGTACCACAAAAAAAAAAAAAAAAAAAAAAAAATTGAAAAAAAAAAAAAAGGTGCAGGAGAGGAAGGGGCTTGGAATGAGGTGAGCCTGTTCATGGATCCCAAATGTCTGAGGGACTGGCCTGTGGGCGAGGGCAGGGACGATGGGGCCTGAAGTGGGGAAGAGAACCATCTGTAGAGGGTCCAGGGAGCCAGGATTCAGTGTAATAAAAAGAAACATTAAAAAAAATAGAATTTTGTTTTTTGTCTTAAAATAGTTGTCCTAATGATCAATTAGATGAAATTCAGGAATGTATGTTTATTTATTTATTTAAAACATTTTAAAATTATAGTTGGATTTACAATATTGTGTAAGTTTCAGGTGTACAGCACAGTGATTCAGTTATATATATATTCTTTTTCAGATTCTTTTCCCTTACAGGTTATTACAAATTATTAAGAATAGTTCCCTGTGCTGTACGGTAGGTCCCTGTTGGTTATCTAGTTTATACATAGCAGTGTGTATATGTTAATCCCAGCCTCTTAATTTATTCCTCCCCCAACCCCTCTTTCCCGTTTGGTAACCATAAGTTTGTTTTCTGTGTTTGTGAGTCTTTCTGTTTTGGAAATAAGTTCATTTTTGTCTTTTTTTTTTTTAAAGGAAACATAAAGCAACAGATAGCTCTAAAAAATCCTCATTCATCACTACTCCCTACCCCCACTACTGGAGCAGTTTTTTGTGTATCCTTCTAGATCTTTTTCTGTGCATTTATATAATAGATATAGACAAAGATATACTTGTGTGTACATGTAAACACACACACACACACACACACAGATGTATAGCTGTTTGAAATTTTCTCTCACCTGCACTCTTTTCTCTTGTTCCTCCTTATCTGTGTTGGGAAAGGTTTTTTATAAAACGGAGTAAGTGGACAGAGACTTAGGTGGCGGCCACATCCCAGTCCTATTGTGAGAGGCTGTCTACGTGAGCACAAGGGATGCCTGTGTGTCTTTGAGATCCGCTGCTTTGAGGAACCACCTAAAATTCCTCCTTCACAGAACAGCTGGGGCTATGGGAATGAGCTGGGAACCATAGCCATGCATCTGGAGCTCAGGGGTGTGGCCTTCTCTGCCTCCAAGACAGCTGGGCCACTGGGAGGGGAGCAGCAGCTGAAGGCAGAACAGGGCCACCTGGGGAAGGTGAGAAGTTGGGGGACAAGCAGAGACAAGGGCCCTGGGTGCCCATCTCAGGCTGACTCCGTGGGCACTCAAAGGGCCATGTGATGGGAAAACTGAAGTTTTGTACCATCTGGCTTTTTGTGTGATCGTGATCAACAAATAGAAAGAGTGCTTTCCTAAAACCAGTAAGTGAAATCATATTATATATATTAGCCTGCTTAAAACATCATATACATTTTTCTTTCTCAGCAAATAAAGGTGAACCCCCTCTTTTAAATGAGCTACTTGGTATGGGTTTTCACGATGCAGGGAATCGTTGTGTTATGGACGGATATCTGCATTGTTTACAAAGATCTATTATTGCCAACAATGCTTGAATATATAGCTTCATGCCCACATGATCCTGTCAGTGAATGTGGCACTGACGCTGGTTTACATGTTTTGAATTTTTATATCTACTGCTCCACCAGTTTATATTCCCATTAACAGTGCGTGAGACCACCAGCATCCTTGCCAAGCCTGGGTGTCTCCAACTTTTTCATTCTGCCAATCTACCAGAGGACCTCATTGTGCAGTACTGACAGCCCCATCCTGGAAGTAGACCAAGTGGGTCATAACTTCACCTCTTGAGGGTGAGGTGGAGGGGCTTCCTCCCCAGTGGGGAGGCTGGATGGTATGGTTTGCAGTTCCCTGGATTCTGTGCTTATTCACCAAACTAGAGAAACATGTGTGGGTGGGAGTGCTGAGTTCTCTGAACCCCGAGGCAACCTGGTCCCTCTGGTATTCCCAGAGGGGCTGGAAGGTGAACCCTGAGGTTTACAGGACCTACGGGTAGTGAATCAGCCTTTTACTTTCACCAATAATAGATTTCACTTCTAGGGACTGAGTGGGGTCATTTTGCTTTCTCTGTAGCAGAGAGTATGCTTCTCCGTGAAAGAGAGGGGCTCAGTGAGCGGAAGATGTGAGGTCCTATACCTGGATCCCGACAAACACTCTTTTTTATTTTTTTAATTGAAGTACAGTTGATTTACAATGTTGTGTTACTTTCAATTGTATATAGCAAAGTGACTCAGTTATACACATATATATGTATATATCTATATTCTCTTTTTTTCAATTCTTTTCCATTATCGGTTAGTACAAGATATTAAATTTAGTTCCCTGTGCTATACAATAAATCTTTACACTCTTAATCTGGGGAATGGACCTTCCTGCACAGCCTGGTTACTGTATTGAAACCCGTGTCTTTTCATGAGGACCAAAGAAAATGATAGAAGTGCTTTGAAAACTGCAAGCACCCAAGGGTCCTCCATGAAACCTGGAAACCCTGTGTTACTGCACCTCTTGCAGCATGGCTCTGACTGTGCCTCTCGCCTCCTCCAAAACCTTCGGTGGCTTCCTCCTGCCTGCAGAGAGACATCCCACTCCTCAGGAAGGCATCCCAGCCCTCCCAGCTGGGTCTGTCACCCACCCTGGGCTCTAGCCACACACAGTGTTTGGTTGTGAGCTCTCTCGCCTTCTTGCTCTGACTCCGTGATTTTCCTTAACTCCCCCCCACATTTCCAGATCCTGTTCATCTTTTTTTTTTTAATTTAAAAAATGTCTTTCTTTCTTTATTTTGGCTGTGCCACGTGGCTTGCAGGATCTTATTTCCCCAACCAAGGATTGAACCTGGGCCACGGCAGTGAGAGTGCCCAGTCCTAACCACTGGACCGCCAGGGAATTCCCCCTGCTCATCTTTTCAAGCCACCTTTTACATGAAACTCAAGCCCTATCCCTTCAAATGCACCCACAGGTATCAACCTTACCTCAAGGAAGCTTCTGTCAGTGACTTCACTCCCCTCGTCCCCGCCTAATCCTTCCTCTCCACCAATCCCAACACAACCGCACTTCTATCTACAGTATTATGTGTGTCTGAGCACACAGTGTGGTGGAAATAGCATACAATCCACAGTCTAAGATTTGAATCCTAGTTCTGCCACTTAGTGTGTGATCTTGGGGAAATTAGTTAACTGCCCAGGGCCTCAGTTATTCTATCTGTAAAGTGGGGGCAATTTCTCCCACTCGCAGGATTATTTGGTAATCAGTGGTTCTCAGGTGTGTGTGTGTGTGTGTGTGTGGGTGTGTGTGCATGTGTGCTGACTCCCCAGGGGACGTTTGGCCCTGTGTAGAGACATTTTTGGTTGTCACAACTTGGGAGGGATGCTACTGGCATCTAGTGGTAGAGGCCAGGGATGGTCTAAGTATGCTATGATATATAGGACAGCTCCCTACGACAAAGAATCCTCTGGGCCAAAATGTCAACAGTGATGAGGCTGAGAAAGCCGGTGTAGATGAAGGAAAGTAATAAGGTGCTCTAGGCTTTCTGGCTCACAGTAGGTGCTTCCTGAACAGCCTTTCTTTCTTCCTGCCCGCTGAGTGTCAGCTCTTTATGGGCAGGAAACGTATCTGATTCATCCCTGTGTTGTCTGGAGCTCCCAGCATAAGGCCTAGCACAGGGCGGCTGAATGTCAGGATTGGGAAGGAAGGAAAGAAGGTAAAGAGGGAATATTCTTATTGTTGCGGGTTCTATGGAAAGGCAGTTGAAGACCCGAATGTGGGGATATGGAGCCTCCAGGGGAGTAAGAGGGAGGGAGTTTTCCACGTGGACTATTATTTGGAAGGAAGGCTGGTGGCTGAAGAGATGGGCTGGGTGCTGTGTGGAGACCCCCTCCAAGTACCCTGCCCCTTTTGGGCCAGCATCACTTAATGGACAGGGCACTTATTGTTTCTGCCTCTGAATCACGGGGCCACGGTGAGGAGGAATGTGGCATGATTCAGGCTGAAGGGCTTGACCATGGCAAGCTCCCCAAGTGACTATTTCAGTAATAACACTACGCACTTTTATGTTTTCCTTTCATCACAGCTCTCAAAGCACAGTGCAAACGTTAATTAAGGCTTTCAGCATGGCATGAGGCACTGTGTGTAAATATTACTCTCCCCACTTGGCTGAGAGGGTAAACTGAGCCAGGGGAGGGCAGGTGGCTTAATCCAGTGTGGCTCATACCTTATTGAGGCTCCACCTTGGAGAAGTTGGGGTTTAACAGCCTCCCTGCCTCTCCAACTATGACTTCTTTCTCTCCTTCCCAGGCCCTCTTGGTGATACCATGAGTAGAAATGGTTTCTTATTTCCCACTGGGGCAGCAGGATGACAGCTCCAATGCAGAGGTGCAGGGCATAGGGAGCTCCTCATTCAGATATATCCCTTCACTGCCATGTGTCACCACTTCCGGTGGGGGGGGCAGTGAGGGGACAGAGGATGATGTCAGAAGGCAATCGAAACATTGTGGATTTTTGGGGTTTTTTTTTTTTTTTTTTTTTTGTGGTACGGGGGTCTCTCACTGTTGTGGCCTCTCCCGTTGCGGAGCACAGGCTCTGGATGCGCAGGCTCAGCGGCCATGGCTCACGGGCCCAGCCGCTCTGCGGCATGTGGGATCCTCCCGGACCGGTGCACGTACCCGTGTCCCCTGCATCGGCAGGCGGACTCCCAACCACTGGGCCACTGGGGAAGCATGTTTTTACGGACTTCCCTAGCGTCCAGTGGTTAAAACTCCAGGCTTCCTCTGGAGGGGGCACAGGTTTCATCCCTGGTGGTGGAACTAAGATCCCACATGTCCCGTGGCACGGCCAAAAAATTAAAAAATAAATAAAGAAAAGAAACATTGTTTTTAGGAGAGACACTGGGGGTAACTTTAACTTTCCTCGGAATTTTTCCAAAACCTTAACAACGGGTGAATCGGGTTAAGCAAATAAGAGGGTTCCTTGTATTGTTCCTGCAAATGTTCTGTAAATTTGAAATTACTTCCGAATAGAAAGTTTAAAAGGAAAAGAACGGATGTCTTTTCTAGAACCGCAGCGGCCAATGCAGCAGAGAGAGTCCAAAAGAAACACTGGAGGAAAAGAGACAAGAGGAAAATGTGTTCTTAAAAAAGAAAAACAAAATCCAAAACACTGGCAGAAGGAAACCCCTTCCGCTGAGCGCACAGGCTTGCCTCCTTGGGTGACACCGCACCTCTCTGTCCTCGCACGTCGGGGTGCTGCAGTGGCGCGCGTGCCCCTCCCCGCCACCGCGCCGACACTGCCCCTGGCGGTGACTCACGCCGGGCATCCTTTAAATACGGGGAGGGACCGGCGAGCCGCACTCACGCAGCAGCAGTGAGCCGTCCCAAGTCCTCCTCTCTGGCTCCCTCTGGTTGACGGCCGCCGGGCGGGCGCTGAGCTGCTGGTAAGTAGGAGGGCTGGCCTCCTGCCTCCTCCCTCCCTCCCACCGGCCTGGAAGGACCCGGCTAGCCTCCCCCTCCTTTTTTTGCTGACCCCGCTCCCCGGGGAAGAGCGTCCAGAAGGGGCAGGGCTGGCGCGGTGCCTGGGGATGCTCTCAGAACGCGGCCGGTGGAGCCTGCGCTGGAGGGCCACGTGGCTGAACCCAGGTGCCTAGGGCCACAGCCCCTCTCTGCGGATCCCTGACCAGCCTCTTACTCTTTTTGTCCTGACCCGTCCTGGATATCGACCTGGGACGCTGAGAAGATGTTTTAGACCGGCAAAAAGTTGACTTTGAAAGTTGACTTTCAAATTATCACACCAGTTACCCATCGAGCTTACCTCTTACGGGATACAAGCTCCACTGGGAGAAGAGTTTCTCTTTTTAAGATCCAGGTTATTTGAACCCAAGTCCTCTTCCCCAGCACTTACTATGGTGGCCACCAGCGGCCTGTCCTGTATTTGGGTCTGTTGAGGACCAATGGGGTATCCCAAGTGACAGAGCTGTCCTCTTTTCATAGGCTGACTTCTAGTTGCTACAAAAGTGGCTTCAGCAGATGTGCTGGCGCCTGGTTTGGATTTCCAATTTGGAGTTCGGCTGTGGACTCAGGGTTGTTCCAGACCCTAAGTTTGTGTACGGCTTAGGCGGCTCCATCATTCTGGCAGCTTTCCCCTCTTGCCTTGGCCACTAACGGCTTTGGGAAGGGAGAGTCAGGGCTGGAGATGGATTTGTGATGAGGCTGGTTTGCATTTAAAATTGTGACTGTTGAACCTTTACCAGATTCTCTGCTCAAATGTAGAGGCAGGAGCGGGGCCAGGGAACCACCTGTGGAAAACCAGGACTTTTCTAGAGCTTCCCACCGTGCCAAGTATGAGAGAGCCAGTCTACCTCCAGGGCCAAGTGTGTGACCTCAGGGCAGGTTGCGACTCTCTCTTGGATGACACATCACTCAGACTGAAGGTGCTAGATGCCTGTCTGTCACGCTCCGGCTTCTCCTTTAGGATTATATCACCATATCAACCGGTGTTGGTGCCACTGGCTCTGTAATTTAGAAATTCTTTAATGGCTGTCACTTCTTATACTCTGAATCGATTGAACATCTGGGGTACATTCAGGGCCAGACAGTCCTATTTGCCTGTGGTCTTGAGTCAGCTGGGCGGGCTCTGCAGGGCTGAGACAAGAATGTGAGAGAGGTCGGTGTGCGGGGAAAGGTTCTGAACAGACCCTGCAGAAAGTCAGGGCACGGAAAGGCTCTCCCAGGGCTGGGGACACTACCTGGGCTTGCTCAGTAAATGGGGGGGGGGGGGGAGGCTGCCACTGGAAGTAGATCCAGATGTGGAGAAATAAGGAGAGCTGGGAGAGAAGCTGTTCCAGCTCGGTCCTGCCAGCAAACACTCCCACAGCTGTGACTACACGTGGCAGTTTGCCTCCCTAAATCCTGACCGCGAAAGACTGACGGCAGCTTCTGGTTTCACTGCCTCCCTGGCCTTTGGGGACACAGGATTTAGAAACTTCTGTTAAGATGCTTTGATGAGGGGCTGGTCCATTTTACCTAAGTTAGGCCCCCCAGGTGTTACCCTGAGAAAGGGGCTGTAGCCCATGGCTTTTAAAATAAAAGCCCCAAGTGGAAGCGTCTCCCCGCTCGGCTGGCAAGTTTGTCAGTATGTCCTGCCACTTCTGCCAAGCTAATTCCAGCCCTGCTCTGGCCTCTGCCAGAAGCCCTACCTCCCCTAACCCCAGGGCTGGAAAGGACTTGTTTCCTCGTACTCATTTCCTTTTCTAAACAAATGGACTGAACTTTGACCTCGATGGGCCATGAGAGATGGGGTCAGTGACTGAGGCAGGTGGAGGATGAGGGTGTACCTGCTCTTCCCTTGGGGCTCCAGGATGTGTTTGGGGTGGAGCCCTGAGCCGGGCTGTGTGTTGAGACGATGGGATCACCCGCTTCTGCTTGAACAACCTCTTCTGTCCTTCCATCCACTCCTCCAAGCCACTCAGGTGAAACGGAGCAAACACGAGCATCAGGGCAGCCTTGAGGAAGAACATCTCTCAAACCATGCAGCCTGGGAGTTGGGAGAGGCACTTGACCTTGACTAATCATGCTGGGCAGCTGGAGGGTGGATTGTAGATGAGCCTGATATCATTTTAGAATGGAGGGAGAGAAGCCACCTCTTCCCCGAATCCAGGCACAGCTGGACACGTGGCTGATGAGGTCCTAAAGCCTCATGTTAAGGTTCAGGGGGACCACCAAGCTCTATGGTTAGTTAGAGCCCTGATCTGGGTGTCTGGAATCTTCCACTGACTGTGTGAGCCCAGGCAAGGCTCCTCCTTCCTCTGGGCCCCTTAGTTTTCCCATCTACAAAATGACCAGATGGTTTGACCAGATGGGCTCTGAAGGCCTTGGCATCTCTGATGCCCTGGGCTCTAAGTGCTGCTCCTGGGAGCAGCCTCTACTGCTGGGTTCAACTTAGCACAGACCCCAGATTTCTGACAGGGATGGAGAAAGGGCCACTGAAGGAAGTATCGATAGAGGGGGCTGGACCCTGTCTATGGCCCGACCTTCAGCCTCCCCAATCCAGGGTTCAGTCTCTCTGTCTTGGCAGTAAATGACATAGGTCAGGAGCATGGGGTCCCAGCTGGTCTAGGCCTCAAGTGGTGCTTCCGAGTGTGGGCTGTGGACCCCTGCCTCAGAGTCACTTGGGGAGTCTGTTAAATGTGCAGGGTCCTGGGCCGTTTCCCCTACCTCCCAGACCTAGGGATCAGGAGCTCTGTGGGTGGAGCCTCCAGAGATTCTGATTTTACTCGACAAGATGAACAATATTTGTAAGTAACATTTATCAGGTACTCATTTTGGGCCAAGAACAAGCCTAAGTGCTTCACATGCATTAATTCGTGCAATCCTCATCACCGCAGTGCTGTGAGTTCAGTTCTATTAAGCGAGTTTCCCAGGCACTTCCAGGCGACATTTAGGCGACATTTATGTACTGATCTGGGGAACACAGTGGTTACCCCCTTCAAGCGAGACGTGGAGGTCAGGATACAGTGAGCCTCTCATTCAGACAGTGGCTTCAGACCCGCTGGACCGTGCAGAGAGGAGCGGCTTAATTGAGGCTGACGCCGGCTGTGTACAGGGGAGACAACACAGCCCGATGCCTGGCATCTCCCTCGGAGGACGGGGCAACGTCTCAACGCTGATGAGGCCATGTTTTGGGAGATCTCTGTGCGGGGAGGGCACAGGCCACGGAGGGAGATTTCCTGTCTGGGCTTCAGTTTCCCCAGGTGTGCTGGGAGGGGGCCTCCCTAAGGCCCCCCTCTCAGGTCCCTGATCCATGAAATGGTTCTTGGCCGTGTGAAGATGCGCCAGTTAACAAGTGGGATTGCCCTGCCTGGAAAACTTTGGAAGCAAGGTGGGCCTGAAAAGATGGATGCAATGTCCTCAAGCCTCCATGTGAAGGTGGCACTGCTGGTGGTTCCACGTGACCTATAGGGGGTGGTGGGAATGGCGGGGCTTCAGGCCAAATCTCCTTTCTGTCTCTGGTAAGATATCAGAGCTGCCAAGGGCCCCTGGGAGTCTTTACAATAGGGGAAACTGAGGTCTGGAGAATTTAAACTCACACTCCAACTTAGAGTTAAGACAGAGTAGCACATCCGTCTCCGAGGTTCTTTCCAAAAGCTTTGCTCCATGGCATTGAAATAAGAAGGCGTCTCCTCCGAGGGAACCTCGTGTTTCAGGAATGTGATGATGGTATTAAACCCAAAAGTCCCAACCCACCAACCAACAAAGCTCAGGGCTTCGAGGCTAATTACGTGTTTGCCCATGAGTCATAGAGGCTGTTTTTGCTAAAGAGACCAGAGCCAGAGCGCCTGGTCCAAGCGCTTCCACTCCTGGGGAGGGACCACGTCAGCGTGCCCAGGTGAGCTATCTGTCTGTCCTGCTGTGTGTCTGCGGGCTCAGTGAATTCCCTGGGCCAGCGACAGACGCCAGGCTGCTCCCCCTCCCAAGACAGGGGCTGGACCAAGTCGCTGCAGTGACTAAGGACGAGTTTGGCTGCCTGGAGGAGGAGGGTGTAATTAGGGCAGCTCTGTGGGTCTTTAACTGTCATGGCTGCCAAGCGGCACAGGGCAGCGTGGACTATCAGTCCACTGTGTGCTGGGCTCCTGAGGGCCTCAGGCTGCCGTGGACGCCGGCCACACTTGCTGGATATCCAAGGGCCCGGCTGGTTATCCAGCCTGCTCCTGCGGCCCCTCCCTCCCCTGAGGGCTCTGCAGCTGGGTTTGGGGTAGGCTCCCTGGAGATCCTTCGCAGTAGTCAGTGCCAGCCATGGCGGTAACAAGTGCTAGAAAGTAGGAAAGCAGCGCATGTGGTGCTGGAGTGGGCTCTGCAGACACGAGGATTTATAAAAGGGAAAATCTGCAAATTCTTGCAATATTCGTTAAGCTGAGTGTGGTTCGTTTTAAACAGCAGTGGCTCTGTTTCCATAAGGGAGTTGTTCCCATAAGGGAGTTATCTTTTTCCTCCTCTTCCCAAGACGTGAGGCACCACCCCTGGCCGTGGGCCCTTCCTGGGGCTGGCTTGATGCCCCCTCCCCAGCTGGGGAGTGCAAACTCAGAGAGGTCTGAGATGGGTCTTCAGAAGGTTCCTTGGCCCACACCATCATTTATAGATGGGGAAACTAGACAGAGACTGCCCTGGGCTTTCCAGGTTATGGGCACTTTAATTTAGTCCCTAATACTTGGGCTACAACACCATTTTGAAGCATCCTGGGCATAGGAGTATACATAGAAATTAAGTGCTAGATGGCTCGTCACCAGGACTGATGCTTCACATTTTGTAAGTCAGTCTCTCACACATATATCAAGGGGATGGGCAAACACCCACAACTGTCTGCGTGGACCCCCTGGGAGCACAGGCACAATTGTCCTGGTTGATGGCTCTCATATCCTTGCCCTGGGACTCAGCCTTAGAATCCTAAAGTCTTGGTGATGGACAGCTGTCATCTACCAGGTGTAGAATCTTCTCTCCAGCTTCCTTACCATGTTTCTGCTTACTTTCTGCTTGAACACTTTCAGGGATGGGGAGCTTACTGCCTTATGAGGTTGTCCATTCTGGTTCAGACAAGCTGTCTTCGGTGAAGAACTAAAATGCATGTGACCCCATAGCTTCTGTGTACTAGTTTCGACCTCGAGAGCCACCCTAAGGCTGTTTGCTTTATCCCAGGGCAGCCCTTCGCGCACACTAAGAAAGTGCTTGCAGGCTCATCACATCTTCTCTTCTTTCTGCTATTCGTCCACAGTTCCTTCAATGGATGCTCAGATGTTCTGGTTTCGGCATCCCCTCACCATCCTCTTACCCTTCTCTAGAAGGCCTTCAATAGACCAGTTTGTCTTTGGCCTTCTTGAAGTTCAGGGTGAAACTGAGAACAGCATTATAGGTGTGGACTGATGAGGGTGGTGTAAAGCAAGACTATCACCTCCTTTGTTCCGTACTTAATACTTCTATTAATGCAGCCTAAGATCACATTAGCTTTTGTGAGCAGTCTTCTTTCTCTGCTACCATCAATAAAACGCCCTCACATCTAAGGGTGGATGTTAAGTCACTCTTTCAGTGCCTCCTTTCTAAGCTGTTCATTTTCTGCTCTCAAGTTCTGGATCCAACATTTATCTATACAAGTTCATTCTTTTAGATGTGTCCATAGCTTAATCTGGCCCCCTTCCTTTGAATCTAGACTCCATTGTCAAGTTGTTATTTTTCTTTCATTTCTCCACAGTTCTACATACTTATTTGAGTCTTGATGGAAAGTACAGCAGGTCAGGGCTTGGATGGGCTGTAACTAGGGCAACAATCAAGGCCTGGGTAGGTGGGGGTTGAACTTGGGTTCTGTCCTCAGAGTAAGCTTGTTGAGAGCAGGGGAGGGGTGCATTGAGTTGAGGCCAGGTTGGGAAGCCTGGATTACTCTGAGTTATGGGCCAGACTCAGGACTCCATGAGTTCAGGGGAACAAAGAAAGGCCAGAGAAGTACCTTCTCCACCCAGTCAGTTTATGCCTTACAGGCCATCATTTGAAATTCCTTCTTCTGACTCAGGGCTTTTGCTCATTAAAAGGACAGGCACTGCAGTAACACTCACGGTTCTCATCCAGGAATCTGGAGATGCTGGCTTTAAGCTCTGAGCCTCAGTTTCCCGGCTTCCTGCATTCCCCCAAAATGATGGGCATGCATGATCAGCAGGTCTTAACCCTTTGGGAGTTAGAGACCCCTTTGAATCTCAGATGGAAGTTACAGATGTCCTACACATGCACAGAAATCCATAGTCCCTTGACTAAGAATGCCAAGATTCAAAGCACCTTGAGGCCTTCCTGCCTCCAAGAGTCTACAAGGGCCATTGTAGGGGAGCTTGGCACTTGTTCACACGTTTGCACAGAACACACCCTCACAGCCTTTCTTCAATTTGCTCCTCATGGCCGCCTCAGGAGGGGGCAGAGGTTATCACTGTCACTTAACAGATGACAGGCCTCAAGCTTCATTCGAGTCAAACAGCTAATTTGTGGTCCTTAAATATTCATGTAGGGCCCAGTTCCCATGCCCCCCATCTCCACTTTCTATTTGTATAGACCTGATCTCAAACACCAAACGTTCCATGACTTTGACTCCATTCCCAGATCAGCACCATGTCTGCGGGAGCGTCTGGGCCTACCAGCTTTCAGCTCAAAGTACATCCTAAGTTTTCTGGGACTTACTCGAGGCCACCCAACGTTTCTTCTGGAAACTAGGACTGGTACCCAGGAGGCAGAGCCCAGACGTCGGCCGACGCACAGCAGCCCCTTCCGGAGAGACAGGAATGGTGTGGATAATTTCCTTTTATTGGGAAGGTGGTTTGGATTAAACCTAGATGAGGCCCCTGTGAAAGGGTTAACACAGGGGCAGGTTGGTGGTGGCGGTGATGGGGCAGTGCTGGCCGCTGTGCGGCG
Source organism: Phocoena sinus (assembly GCF_008692025.1). Taxonomy (NCBI): domain Eukaryota; kingdom Metazoa; phylum Chordata; class Mammalia; order Artiodactyla; family Phocoenidae; genus Phocoena; species Phocoena sinus. The sequence continues at coordinate 70,415,359 of NC_045766.1, read as the reverse complement.
GGGCCCAGGGAGACGGAAGGCTGAGCTTCCCCGCAGTCTTTTCCACCAGATCGCAGTGTGGTCCTGCTCTGTTGGCCGCTGCTTCTCCCCGCAGGTGTTCATATCTGTGGCCTCAGCATCTTCCCCCAGGTTCAGGCCCTGTTTATTTAATCTCGTGTCCTATCTGTTCCTCCTGAGGAAGCCACATTCAACTAGCAGTTCCAGGTGCTCTGAGAGACACAGAGGTGGATACGATACTGCTCCTGACTGAAGGAGCTCATAGGGATGGGACACAAACGTCCCTGCCCTTGCAAAGCCTATTGACTAGTGAAGGAGACAGACGGGGACACGGTGAATGCCATGTGTGGCTGCTGTGGCTTAGGCCATAATGGAAGTTGGGAAAATCACCTGCACGGGAGGGTAACTAAAGCTGACTCATGAAATCCTGGAAAGCTTCCTAGGGGTGACTGCCTGTGAGCTACACTTAGAAGTGTGGGGAAGATTTGGATGAGGATGAAGAGCCCTCCAAGTGGGGCGAATGGCTTGGGCAAAGACGTAGAAATAGGAAGGCCTGGGGGAAAACGAGGCTGCAGACCAGACCACAGGTGGCATGAGATGGGTATGTGGTGATGGGGTTCAAAGGCAAGCCAGCGTTTGGCACCCAAGGTTGACGTTGGCTTAAAAACAGCTGAAGCGTCAGTGAGGCAGTCCTGACTCGTGCGCTTTCTCTCCTTGCAGAGGCCATGCCACTGAAACATTATCTCCTTTTGCTGGTGGGCTGCCAAGCCTGGGCTGTGGGCTGGGCCTACCATGGCTGCCCTAGAGAGTGCACCTGCTCCAGGGCCTCCCAGGTGGAGTGCACGGGGGCGCACATCATGGTGGTACCCACCCCGCTGCCCTGGAACACCGTGAGCCTGCAGATCCTCAACACGCACATCACCGAACTCAACGAATCCCCGTTCCTCAACATCTCGGCCCTGATCGCCCTGCGGATTGAGAAGAATGAGCTGTCCCACATCGCGCCCAGTGCCTTCCATAACCTGGGCTCGCTGCGCTACCTCAGCCTCGCCAACAACAAGCTTCAGGTTCTGCCCGTCAGCCTCTTCCAGGGCCTGGACAACCTAGAGTCGCTCCTCTTGTCCAGCAACCAGCTGGTGCATATCCAGCCGACTCACTTCACCCGCTTCAGCAACCTCAAGGAGCTGCAGCTGCACGGCAACCACCTGGAGTTTATCCCCGACGGGGCCTTCGACCACCTGGTGGGCCTCGTCAAGCTGAATCTGGGCAAGAATAGGCTCACCCACCTCTCACCCAGGGTCTTCCAGCACCTGAGCAACCTCCAGGTCCTCCGGCTGTATGAGAACAGGATTTCAGACATCCCCATGGGCTGTTTTGACGGGCTTGGCAACCTCCAGGAGCTGGCCCTGCAACAGAACCAGATTAGCATGCTGTCTCCTGGCCTCTTCCACAACAACCGTAACCTCCAGAAGCTCTATCTGTCCAACAACCACATCTCCCAGCTGCCCTCCGGCATCTTCATGCAGCTGCCCCAGCTCAGCCGGCTCACGCTCTTCGGGAATTCCCTGAAGGAGCTCGCTCCGGGCATCTTTGGACCCATGCACAACCTGCGTGAGCTTTGGCTCTATGACAACCACATCGCCTCCCTCCCGGACAATGTCTTCAGCAGCCTCCGCCAGTTGCAGGTCCTGGTCCTCAGCCACAACCAGATCAGCTACATCTCTCCGGATGCCTTCAATGGGCTGGTGGAGATGCGGGAGCTGTCCCTCCACACCAACGTGCTGCAGGAGCTGGACGGGAGTGTCTTCCGCACGTTGGCCAATCTGCAGAACGTCTCCCTGCAGAACAACCGCCTCAGACAGCTCCCGGGCAACATCTTCGCCAACGCCAATGAACTCATGACCCTCCAGCTGCAGAACAACCGGCTGGAGAACCTGCCCTTGGGCATCTTCGATCACCTGGGGAAGCTGTGTGAGCTGCGGCTCTATGACAACCCCTGGAGGTGTGACTCAGACATCCTTCCGCTCCACAACTGGCTCCTACTCAACAAGGCCAGGCTGGGGACAGACACCCCCCCGGTGTGTTTCAGCCCAGCCAATGTCCGAGGCCAGTCCCTCATCATCATCGATGTCAATGTTGTTGTCTCCAGTGTCCAGGGTTCAGTGGTCCCCGAGGTGTCCACCCACCCAGAGACACCCAGCTACTCCGACACCACCTGCGTCTCCTCCACCACTGACTTCACCAGTCTGACCACCACCGAGACCACCGATAGCCGTGACACGGGGGGCATGACCCAGGCCCAGAGCGGGCTGACTGTTGCTGCCATTGTGATTGGCATCGTCGCCCTGGCCTGCTCCCTGGCTGCCTGTATCTGCTGTTGCTTCTGCAAGAAGAGGAGCCATGCAGTCCTGATGCAGATGAAGGCACCCAATGAGTGTTAAGAGAGGCAGAGGCTGGAGACAGGGCTGGGGAACCGTGGGACCCCCAGAGGATCCGGGATTTCGTAGTTCCGCCTCCACCCCTGGGTCCACAGAGCCATCCCCTGCTCCCCCTCTCTCTGGTCCCTGAGAGAAAGGTGTCCCCACCTTTTCCTGACCTGCCTGGTTCTCCTATAGAAGAGGTTCTCGCAGAGCCTTCTTACCAACAGGGAGACCTAACCCACTGTGGCAAAAACCCTGCGGTGTTCCCAATTCACATCCCTGGGCTTCTCTCGAGAAAGCCCCTCCTCTAAAGCCTCACCAGCTCTCCTCCAAAAACCACCTTCCCTGCGTCTGTACCCCTGCCAACCTCTATAGACGCAATTATTACACACCTGCCACTTTGTGGCAATGGTTCTCCGCCGGGACAGCCCCGCTCCCAAGTATTATGTAAGTTGATTCCCCTTCTTCACTCCTCTTGTTTGTGACATGGCTCTACCCTGTCCCCTCAATGAAAGGTCTCCCTTCACTTCCTACTCCTGAAGGCAAGGTGACTTCTCTCCTCGAAGAAGGCTTCAAACCATATAGCTGATCTCTTAAGAACTGCCAAATGCCCTGGCTTTCAGGATGCTATGAAAGAGAGAAGGGGAAAATGAGGCTGTTCAGGTCCTGAAGGCCGGACTACCCTCAGCATCTCTTGTGATTTTTATCTGGAAAAGGGAGAAAGGCACCGGTGCAACAAGTTTAGCCGCTTAGAGAATGATATTTCTGAACTGCAAACTTTGCTTTGAAAATTTCAGTCCTTTAAGGAATAAAATCATGTAGAATTTCTCACCGCCCCGCAGAAAAACTTGAAAATCAGCTTATTGGTACTGGATGGAGAAAGCAATTTGGTGCCTGGGGGTCCTTGTGTTCACCCCCAGGATTTTTCTCTTTTAACTTTTTATGGAAGTGTAATATACATACAGAAAAGCATGATAGTGTATAGTTTGATGGATTTTCACAAACTTTACACACCTGTGTAATCAGCCCCCAAATTAAGAAACGAGACATCGCCAGGATCCTCCATCCTGAGCTTTTCCTGGAGAAGACTGGGGCCTGTGGAGGTGGCATGAACTTACCTGGGAACTGGCTCCCCATGGGTCAGGATGAGCCCCTCACTGCCCTCCCCCTGCAGCCAGCCCTTGCAAAGGCCCAGCTGCCAGGGTTGGAGGAGAAGATGTAGGTACACATCTTCTGGCCTGGACGGGAAATTGTATTAAATCCCGGACCTTGAAGCACCAGGCTTGGCCAGGTCAGAGGCATCTCAACTAGAGAGTCCCATGCAACCACACACCCTACCCTGCCAACAAGCTGTCTGGTGCTCATTGGAGGCCCCTCTGCTTGGGCCTTTTATGGGCATGATATGCCTATATCTGTTTTTAATTTTCACTCTCCGTTTGGGAAAGTGAAATAGCTCAGAGATGAGATCCTTTCATTGGACAGCCAAGTGTAATGGAACCCAGCAATCCCTCTGGTTGTGGTAAAATTCTCCATCGACATTACAGTCAGCTAGACACTGAATTTCACCATTCTCATACACGGCAGGCAACATGGGTACACAGATAGGTCACACCGGGTCAAGGCCCTCTGTGGAGCCTCTCCCTGCCTGTGGTCTGGTTACAAGAGTTGAGTTGTTTGGTCCAGAGTTGCAGTCACATGAATACCTGCCCTCGCCATCCTTCCTGCTACATATATATTCACACTGGTAAAGAAAGTACACTCAGGACAGTGCATGTCTTTCTCTGGACAACTGGTATACCAGTGTAGAAGTAGAAACAGTGACATGGAGAATTTCACGTATCTGTGTCTGCCCAGGAAAGAGCTGCATCCAACACTACAGGGATCTGGAAATCTGCTATCAATCCTGACTGGCCTTTACTAGTTCCCTCTGCCCCACGAGACAAATAAGAAATTCCCTTGGGCCTTTACAGCATGATGCTGGAAGGTCCCAACAAAACGAGTGTGTAAGAACTTGTGCATTTTGTAGCTTTTCACTCTCTGTCATAGGGAATCTGGGAGAGATGGGGCCTGTTAAGGCAAAAGACATAGTATCCCCAAGGTGAATCTGGGTCTCCAAAATGTTTTCAAATTATTTATAGCACCTGGCGGACATGTATCAAGGCTTGCCAGGGTCCAAAAGGATGTGAGTCCAGAACTTGGGGCATGGGCATCATTCCACTGATGGTGGCCTGCCGTGTTGATCCTGGGGCCCAAAGGGGAAGCTTGGCTTGCTCTCCTCCAGACAGGAAGCATGGTTTGGCACTGCATTCCTCAAGATGCTCCTTGTAACTAGGCTCCAACGTCTCCTTGTGCAAGGGTACAAGTGGGCCAGAGATGGCAGAGAGGTGAGGAAGGAGTCCTCTTCATCCAGTGTGCCCTGCCAAGCTGAACCCAGAACCCCTGGGTATTGATGGCATTGGCCATGACCTTGGAATATCTTCCTCTCTGGCCCAGGATATCACACGGTGGCCTGAGGGCAGCTGTCCTCAGAAGACTCCCCACAGGAGCACCCTGGGTGGGGCTGCTGGACCCTTTGCCTGACCTTCTGAGCTTGCCTGTTCCTTTCTGCCATCAGCGTGGACTGGAAGGAGCCACTGGGCCTCCTCTTCCTTGGCAGGCGTTTTGGTCTTTCTGAACCACGTTGTCTGGTCAGGGAGCTGCCAGAAAATGTGGGTGGAGTTTCCTTTCCGACAGGATGATGCATTTGCTCAATTCTTGGGGCTGGAGTGAGCTGCTCGGTCCCCCAAAAGTTGAGTTCACTTTCCCCCTTTGCTCATTGGCTTCTAGTTCCCCTTGCCAGTGCTCCATTTGGAGTGGAGGGTCAATGTTGGAGGAAAGATAATAAAAGCCCATTAGAACCACTGTTTTTCAAAAATGCTTACTGTTCATGGATACCCTTCAAAGCACCTAACAGCCATTTTCTTTTTAACCCTCACAGCACCCCTGTGCTTGAGTAGTACACGTGAGAGGGTCTAAAACCACTTGTCTTCTGCAACATTATTCAGTAGGCTGTGGCTTTACCTTCGCTAAGCTTTGCACAACCAAAGAAAACGGGAGTCACTGTCCTGTCGCTCCCCATACCATAGTCTTAGCCATTGGAACCTCCCCTGGTACTGTGTGGCTCCAACGCTTTGTGAATACAGGAAAAAATTAAACTCAGCCACCCGTTAAAGGAAAACTGGCTTCTCTCAAGGGAACTGTTGGGCCGCGTGTATATCGTTCCTCCTCGTTAGAATTTAAAGGCAAAACACCCTCCTCAGAACTCTTCCTGGGAACCAATACAGTTGTCACAGATGTCTGTGTAGTGCAGTGATGGGAATCGTTTCCAAACTCGGGAAGCTTGTGGCGAGCAGACAGCTAGAGATAACTAGATAACTAGAGTTGCTAAAGAGACACTGGAGGTAGCCCGGCCTTTAGCTATGAATCACTCAAAGAATTCAGCCTACAGATCCCACAGTCGGAACTGAATCGGGGCTGTTGGGGAGCCGGTGGTGGTCTTGGGGAGCAGGTCTTCGCTGTGGTTCAGAGAGGCATGAGGCCTACATTCCTCCAGGCCAAACTCCTCCCAGTGTGAGCTCTCTCCTTGACCTAAGGAGAGATTGTTCTCACAAACCTGTTACCTTCGTGCTACCTTCAAAAGTAGATCAATTTTGCCTCGCTTAAAGAATCATTGCAAATAGTCCCAGGTGCTTGGTGATGCATTTAGAGCTTTCTAGGCCCCCGAGGTTTTACAGAGTGTGAGCCCTGGTGGGCAAGGTTGGGGGTCTGTCTTTCCTGGATGCTGCTTTTAACAGATTTGGTGCACAGAATCAGCAATAAACGGTATACACAAGACGCGTGGGATACTGTGGGCGCCTTGGCTAGCGGATCTCACTGTTGATTCTACGCTTGTCACACGAATGCAAGGCTGACCTGGACAGCCCCCCCACAGAGACCAATTCCAGGCTAGGAAAGGTCTTTGGAAAGTGAGCGGGGACCACAATGATGTCTATAGGTCACTGTGGCCAGAAGGGGCCTTAAGAATAGGTTCAACCCATTTTATAGATGAAGAAGGTAATATTGGGACAGGAAATGTCCCATTCTTATTTCCCCTAGTCACCTAGGGAACTAGTGGCTGAGCTCGCAAGACAACCAGGCTTCCAGACTCCCAGGCTGGAGTTTCTTCTATGCCTCAGAAAGGCAGTGAAGTTCACTCAGCATTCATTAAAGTGTCTGCATGCGCGCGCACACACACACACACACACACACACACACACACACACACACTCTTCACTTTGTTCTGAAGCCCCTGGATGAACACCTTCAGGGCTGTTCACTCTCTCCCCAAGCAACTGCTTTCATCCTTGGATAATCCCAGTGGTTAAAGCTTCTCTCTCCATATTGGGCCAAAATTCACCTTCCTATATCATTTCCCCCTTTTAACTCAGAAAGGGTTTACAAACTTAAATAAGCACTAAATAAAGAAACAAACACAAAAGGACAGCAAACCCACAGCCCTCTTAGAACTTCTCCTGGCACTGAGAGCCCATGTGTGCGTGTGGCCGGCTGCCCAGCTGCGGTCAGTCTGACCTTGCACTGGAGGGGATGTGAGTGTGGAGCCCTCAGCCCAGAGCAACTTACTAGAGACTTTCTAGGGCCTAGTGGCTGCCCTTAGGGTCCTAAAGTTGCCAAGACCATAACCTTAGCTGGATTTTGGCCCCAACCTGGATCCGTCCATGGGAACAGTTCAGGGTCATTTTGTAATCTGCAGAGGCCTTGCCTAGATTCTCTTCTGCTGTCCTGTGACCCTGGTGACATTCCGGGAACGCTCAGGCCACGTGAGGGGAGGAACCACTGCCTGGAACTTTGATCAGCAGCAGGACTGCTGGGTTCAGGCTGACCACTGACCACACCAGAAGCCCTTCTGCTCCTGAGGGACAGCCAGGGCAGCTGGTCCCCAACCGTGAGCCCCTCGCGGTAGGTTTCCTGGGGTCACTACAGGGCTCTGGGGTCTGTGGGGACGTGGGAGGAATCTGGCCTGGGATCCCAGCTTGGGGGCAGGAGATGGGCTGGCCGCTTGTCCCAGGTTTCAGAGCATGTCCCCAACTCCATGAAGGCTGCACCTCCTGTGTCCCCTTGCCCGGGCAGGAGAAGCCCCTGAGGTACTCAGCCAGGGTGGTGCTGGGCTGGGGCTGGAGGCAGGTCACGGTGTGGGATTCTGAGATGAAGGTGACCCAGTCCCTGGGCACAGACAGCTCCTAGTGGATGGTGGGGATAAAGCCAGTGTGACCATATGTGTAGGTTTTCCCGGTCCCACCCTTGTTTATGCCTGTTATCCTGGCATAATTATCAAGAGCTCTCCTTTTATTCTCAGAAGTGTCCTGGTTTCGATGATAAAGTAGGAGTAAAACATGTATGTGGCTACGTTTTAGCAACAGTTATTATTTGCCAGGCACTGCATTAAGTCCTTTATTATTTACCATCTCATTTAGCATATTTATCATCCAATTGAGTGCTAATTTTAACACTAAGGGATGGGGTAATAACCAGGTATTGGGAAACTGAGGCTTAGAGAGGGAGTGACCTGCCCAATCCCACACAGCTAGTAGATAGCCGTGTCAGAATTTAAACCCAGGGTACAGCAATGACAGAGCCCTAATCCATGAAGCAGGATGAAGAATAAGACCCTGGATACAGGCTCACGAGAGCCACAGATACATCCTGTTCAATTCGGCACCCAGGGCCTGAGCACCTCTCTGGCTCAGCCCTGGGCCAGGTGCTGGGGTGCATGGCCAGGTAAGAGATGCTGCGGTCACGGGACCGCCACCTCCCAGGGGCTCCTAGTCAGGTGGTGCAACTGACTAGAAGGCAGAGCAGAAGGACCCACATGTTCAACAGAAGACAAGTCCCTGCAGGGTCCAAAAGAGGCGCAGTCCAGAAAGGCTTCCCAGGGGACGTGGGACTTGTGCTGGCCTGGAGGGTAGGGAGAATGGGGACAGGTAGCAACAGGGAAAGGTCAGCAAGGGCATTCTAGTGGAGGGGGCTGCCTAAGAGAGGGCTAGAGGTGGGGCCCATGGGGAGCATTTGGAGAAAGGACAGTGCCCGCTTCACAACCTCCTATTTCAGAATGTTAGTTCCCTTCAGGAAGCTATGACAGTGGATAAAGTTTCCTTGAGCCTCTGCAATGTAATTGCAAGGAAGGAAAGGAATCAAGGAAGCCCCTATTAGGTACTTGGAACCGTGCTGTGTGTTTTACATGATCTAAATTTTTTTTTTAATTGTTTAATTTTTTTGGCCGCGCTGTGCAGCATGCGGGATCTTAGTTCCCTGACCAGGGATCGAACCTGTGCCCACTGGACTGCCCGGGAATTCCCTACATTATTTTTATAATAACTTTCAACCTTATTACAACAGTGACACCTATTTATTATTTTTAAAAGTTGAAAATACATTATTAAGCCAAAGGAAAAAATTAAAATCACCCGCAATTAATTCTGTTCTTCAGAGATAACCACTGCAAATATTTTGTGTACCGTCTGAAGCTCTCTAGGGGACCATCAAAGTCACTTCAGTGACATAAACTCAGGTGTGGGTTGAAAGGAGCTTATTACGAATAACGAAAGACGTTCCTCTCATCACTCAGGATATTCCAAGGGTTTTTGGAGCTCTGTGCCAGGCAACAGAAAGACCAAATATAAATGTATTATATCAGAGTACCGTAAACCCATGGCCAGTTGTTTCATTTAATTGCCGCGATGACCCTAATGCGCGGTAATGCGGGTGTTATTATTATTATCATGATTACCACGATTGTTCTCAATCTACAGACGCGGAAACTGGGACTCTGAGGGATTACTTCACTGCTTGGGACACCCTGGGCAGCAGGGAGGGTGGGGAGGGCGGGCTGGCTGGGAAGGGAGCCAGCCCAGGTCCCACTGCCTCAGCCACTTGGCTTACCTCCCCTGATTGAGAGGAAAGGAGACCGGGGTCCCGGAGACTTGGATGAGGCAGTCAGGGGCTCCAGATAAGCCTTGGAAGCCCCTCTTCCTGCTCGCAGATGTACTAGAGCCCGAGGGGCAAAATCCAGCCACGTTGGTGAGACAGATCCTGTTGTGGATACCCCAGGTCCAGGGACAAGTCCCCTGGGGGTGTCGGGCCGGGCTCTGGGCTCCCGTCACCCTCTGGAAGGAGTGAGGGTTGGCTCTGTGGTGGATGACAGATGGGCTTGTGGTACACACACAAATGTGCCAATCCAAAAGTAATCTGAGAAGAGGAAAGAGTCCATTCGCAGCCAGTCACCCCTCCCACCCTCCTCCACAAAAAAGCCAGGCTTCCTCGGCTTGCTGAAGGCATGGAACATCTTTGTGGGCATTTGCCGGTCTCTGCGCAAATGCAGAGGTGGTTTCTTAGATGACGAGTTGGAATCTTCTGGCTGCCGCCCCACTATCCCCTTCCTCCACAGTACCTAGGCGGGGATGCTCCCGGTCTCCAGAGCCTGTGGAGACCTGCTCTTGAGGGTGGCTCGGGGAAGAGGCCCAAGTCCAGGGCATCCTGGCCACATCAGAATCTGAGCTCCACTAAACCAAGGACAAAACAATGACCCGTTTCCCTTGGCCAGAAGAGCCAGAAAGTGCTGTAGCGAGACATCTGGCTGGCCCGTAAATGAGGTGCTTGAATGAGCTCACCAGTCTTTCCTTAGCTGACTCCTGTGACTGCTTTACAACAGAGCTGGGGCTGGCCTGGGCTGACGTAGCTGAGTGCTCTCTGTGTACACAGCTCTGGGTTTGGAGCCTTCAATGCATTTTCTCATTCACCCTTCAGAACCACCCCTTGAGGAAGGTAGTATTGAACCTTACTCTTTTGAAGGTGAGGAAATTGAAGCACGGAGAGGTTAAGTAATTCAGCCAAAGCCACACAGCTAGTAAGGGATGGAGACAAGATTTGAACCCAGACTCTCTGACACCACAGCACAAACTCTTAGCCATTCTAGAGTGATGTGAGAGTGAGTCTTGGGCTGGGAGCGGAACATTTGGAAATGATAAGTGTTCCATACCCTCACTGTGAGTACCATCCATCACTTCCTTTGCCCCAGTGGACTGGGACAAGAGGGTCTTGCACTGAACTTTAGAGGTCCTGTTCTGGTTCCCCTCCCACCATGACACCCCCAAGGGGTGAGAAGTTTGCATGATCAAAGGGACATGCCCATCTGGAGGCTGTGTCCCCATCTCAAATCCTGATTCAGGTACCCAGGACCCAGGGCTTGTGTGGCATGCCTCCCGAGGTCCATCTTCTCTAGGCTGACCCCGTCACAGAAGTGCGTTCCCTTAGGCTTGTGAGGTGCGGGGACACAGCTGTGTGAGGGATCTCTACTCACAGTACCGGAGAGAGGCCAGTGGGAAGAGAAGGGGACAGGCGGTAGACAAGGTCCCTTGTGTATGTTCACCTTGGGTCCTGAAAATGTGAGCATGGGTCTTCCTGTTCCAGAAGCCTTGTGGTGTTGCTGCAAGCACCTTGCTGACAGCTCAGGCCATCAGGACGGATCCTAGCCCCATACTTCTTAGTCGTGTGCCCTTAGACCCGTTGCTGTAGCTCTGGGTCCCCCAGTTTCCTTGTCCTGGAAATTTCTCGATGTGCTCTGAGGATCAAGATGTAGGTGTGAGAGCTTTGGGAGCTGGCAGGTGGGTCTCGCCCCCCAGCTCAGCCCCCCACACCAGAGAAGCTCCTCCCACCTCTCCCACCAACCACTGCCTGAGCCTAAGCTGATTTCTCTACACTTGATTTTCTGTGCCATTGATGCCATAGTTTTGACTCAAGTCCTGAATTCTCCAGTTACATCCTTTGTTGGAAAATTCTAAAGTATATTATTTCTTTTTTTTCTGTATAACTACAATTTTTTTATTAGTTATCTATTTTATACATATTAGTGTATATATGTAAGTCCCAATCTCCCAGTTCATCCCACCACCACCCCCTGCCCCCGCTTTCCCACCTTGGTGTCCATATATTTGTTCTCTACATCTGTGTCTCAATTTCTGCCTTGCAAACCAGTTCATCTGTACCATTTTTCTAGATTCCACATATATGCGTTAATATACGATATTTGTTTTCCTCTTTCTGACTTACTTCACTCTGTATGACAGTCTCTAGGTCCATCCACGTCTCTACAAATGACCCAATTTCATTCCTTTTTATGGCTGAGTAGTATTCCATTGTATATATGTACCACATCTTCTTTATCCATTCGTCTGTTGATGGGCAGTTAGGTTGCTTCCATGACCTGGCTATTGTAAATATTGCTGCAGTGAACATTGGGGTGCATGTGTCTTTTTGAATTATGGTTTTCTCTGTGTATATGCTGGGTCATATGGTAGTTCTACTTTTAGTTTGTTTTGGTTTTTTGCGGTACGTGGGCCTCTCACTGTTGTGGCCTCTCCCGTTGCGGAGCACAGGCTCCAGACGCGCAGGTTCAGCGGCCATGGCTCACAGGCTCAGCCGCTCCGTGGCACGTGGGATCTTCCCGGACCAGGGCACGAACCCATGTCCCCTGCATTGGCAGGCGGACTCTCAACCACTGCGCCACCAGGGAAGCCCTACTTTTAGTTTTTTTAAGGAACCTCCATGCTTTTCTCCATTGTGGCTGTATCAATTTATATTCCCACCAACAGTGCAAGAAGGTTTCCTTTTCTCCACACCCTCTCCAGCATTCGTTGTTTGTAGATTTTCTGATGATGCCCATTCTAACTGGTGTGAGGTGATACCTCATTCAGTTTTGATTTGCATTTCTCTAATAATTAGTGATGTTGAGCAGCTTTTCATGTGCTGCTTGGCCATCTGTATGTCTTCTTTGGATAAATGTTTATTTCGGTCTTCTGCCCATTTTTTGATTAGGTTGTTTTTTTACTATTGAGCTGCATGAGCTGTTTATATATTTTGGAGATTAATCCTTTGTCTGTTGATTCCTTTGCAAATATTTTCTTCCATTCTGAGGGTTGTCTTTTTGTCTCGTTTATAGTTTCCTTTGCTGTGCAAAAGCTTTTAAGTTTCATTAGGTCCCATTTGTTTATTTTTGTTTTTCTGTCCATTACTCTAGGAGGTGGGTCAAAGAAGATCTTGCTGTGATTTATGTCAAAGAGTGTTCTTCCTATGTTTTCTGCCAAGAGTTTTATAGTGTCTGGTCTTACATTTAGGTCTTTAATCCATTTTGAGTTTATTTTTGCGTGTGGTGTTAGGAAGTGTTCTAATTTCATTCATTTACATGTAGCTGCCCAGTTTTCCCAGCACCACTTATTGAAGAGATTGTCTTTTCTCCATTGTATATCCTTGCCTCCTGTGTCATTGATTAGTTGACCGTAGGTGTGTGGGTTTATCTCTGGGCTTTCTATCCTGTTCCATTGATCTATATTTCTGTTTTTGTGCCAGTACCATATTGTTTTGATTACTGTAGCTTTGTAGTATAGTCTGCAGTCAGGGAGTCTGATTCCTCCAGCTCCATTTTTTCCCCTAAGATTGCTTTGGCTATTCGGGGTCTTTTGTGTGTCCATGCAAATTTTAAGATTTTTGTTCTAGTTCTGTAAAAACTGCCATTGGTAATATGATAAGGATTGCATTGAATCTGTAGACTGCTTCTAAAGCATATTATTTCCAAGTGACATTGGGTTAGAAGTTAGAGGTACAGCAGGGGCGGGTGAGGCACGGTGTCCCCATGAGGCTTTTCCTTTCACCTGCACCTCTTGCTTTGGTCCCAGCTCTCCCAGCAGGAGTGATCAAGGAAACCAGGAGATCTGGGTTCTAACCCAGGCCCCACTGCAGACACCTGGGGGCCTGGCCTCACCCTCTCAATGAGGCTGGCCAGAGGGTCCCTAGGGTCCTCATGTCCTTTCTAGTGGGATTTCTTCTGGAAACTGCCTTTGAGAACCAAGGACCAAAGGGGTTAGCAGGAAGGGGACTGGCATGTTGATAATATTATGGCACTTTACAAATAGGAATTGCTCCTCTCTTACTCTAGGTGAGGGAAGGAGGAGGGAGGGCTCAAGGCCGTGCTCACGCCTGGCTACGGTCATTCACTCCGGGCTGGAATCATTCCAGGGAAGGGCAGCTCTGCCTCTCAAGCTGCTCATCTCAGCCATGGACGGTTCAGTTCAACAGACCCTATCATGAATCAACACGAGCGTAGAGAGGACCACACCCACCTTCTCGCAGAAAGGACAGCTGTGAGAACCCGTCATCTGGAGGACGATGCCAGTGCTAAGATAGAGAAACATATCAGGAGTCAGAGAAGGCTTCTGTCAGGATGCCCAGGGGTTTCATGTAGGAGCCTAGGGACAGCCCAGGTAGCAGGTATGGGTGGGACCATGGCTACGTCATCCTTCTTCAGCCAGGCCCTCTTCTTCTTATCTGTATTCTGTGCATGCAATCTCAAGAGAATAAAGTCTCACGCTAAAGTTGAACTCTGTAATGCTGGTCTGTGGGGTGGCAGGACCAGGAGGCTTATCCTTTTCCCTAGTGTGTCCTGAGTGGCAGCAAGCACCATCACTATTAGAGACCTTCCCAACCATGGTGTTTAATCCACCTCCTGTGGCTTACCTATGTGGCCATCAGAGGAGCCTCAAGGGAGCGGCAGCGCTTTTTCAGGGAGAAATTGTTCCTTCTCTATTGATTAGGCAGAAAAATTCCTGGAAAAACTGAGAGTTATTGAGTGTCTGAATGGGAAGAGGGTACAGGGGGCTTTTTGTGAGCACTGGGCTTGCATGTGGAGCCTTTTGGCTGAAGCTGAATCTTGCGATGGAGGAAGCAGCCAGCAGAGGGCAGCAGAGAGGCAGGCAGCAAAGAGTGCTTGGGGCCAAGGTTCCCCAACAGGGAGCCAGCTGAGTTCTTGCTGAGGACAGGTAAATTGAGAAAAATTACGATTATATTGCATGAGGATTTTCCCTTTCTTTCTGCCTTTCCTTCTTTCTGTCTGTCTTCTTTCTTTCTTTAAAGCTAAATATATTCTAGCTAAAGGGCATTTTGTTCTTCTACTTCTTTAATGTTCAAATAATCTTTTCTGTAATGATGGTGGTTTGCAACCTTTAACAATGGTTAGCATAGCTTATTAATTGCTCACACTATGTCAGACACTGTTCTAACAACTTTACCTATATTTACTCATTTAATCCTGCAATTACCCCAACAAGGTTAGCACTAATATTATCGTCATTTTACAGGTAAGAAAATTGAAGCACAGCCCAAGGTCACATAGCGAGAACGTGATAGAGCTGGTATTCCAACTCATGGAACCTGAACCACGAGAAGCCATGTAAATGATGATGTGGGTGGGAGCAGTAGAGATGTGGGGGGTACAGACCCCCTAATGGGACAATTAAGGCCCCGTTGATCTCGTTATGTGGGAATGTGAACCCAATGCCCCTAAATCATCCTGAAATCTGGAAACATTTAATGTGCTACTTCTCAGTTTCTACATGCTGGCTAGTGGTTTAGACATAAAAAAGACTGAGTGGTAAGTAAAATGTGCTTGTAAGCTGTGTCACCAATTCGTGACCTGTGGTAGATGCTGGCGTTAAAAAAATTTAATATTTAGTGAACTAAAAACTTGGTCCCCTTCCCTTATTTAAAACAAAAACCTACAGGTCTGTGGAATCCCCTCATCTGGGACCCACCTGTCCACACAGTGTTGGAAAGTTCCGTGGGCTCCAGGCTGGTGATAGGGGTGGCGGGCAGGAGGGGAGCATTTTGGTAGCAGTGCTGAAGAGAAGGCGGACTCATTTCAAGATAAGAGCCCATCTTGTCCCTGTGTCTGCTCTCAGCCTCAGCGGTGCAAAGAGCTGAGGGTAAGATCTCCTCATAATTAGGCTCTGCGATGTGCTGAGATTTGAAAACTCAGGAAGAGTTACGGTTAAAAGAATTTCCAACTCAGGAATAATCTGCCCATACTTTACATATCATCTTAAAATTTCCACAGTACCCATGGTCTCCTTTTATACCCCTGTTCCATGCCTTTTAGTCTTGCTCCCACCTCTTTCTCCAATCTGGAAAGAACACGTCAAGTCCATGAGACCAGGGTCTTGGTCCTGCCACTAACCTGCAGGGTGGGATTATGGACTGGCCACGAGACACCCTTGCTGTCAGAAGGTTGGAACTCTGGTCCTATTGACCTTGCAAGGCTGCTGTGAGGTGGTATGAAAACAACTATTAGAAACATAAACTAGCTTCCCACCTCCTGGCTCTCTGACCAGTGTGCTGGTCACCGGGCTGCCTGCCCTTGACGAAGGTGCCACTTCTGTTTTCGCTTCCCACTCAGATCTAGGAGATGCTGCCCAGAGCCTGGCTGCGCTGGGCCTGCCTCTTGCTCCTGGCCGTGCCTACCCAGCCCTGTCCCAAGGGGTGTGACTGCTTCATCCGGGAGGTCTTTTGCTCCGATGAGGAGCTGGCCACCATCCCGCTGGACATCCCGCCACACGCCACAGACATCATCTTCGTGGAGACCTCGTTCACTGTGGTGGGAGCCAGGACCTTCAGTGGCAGCCCCAACCTGACCAAGGTGGTCTTCCTCAACACCCAGGTGTGCCACTTCGGGCCGGATGCCTTCGGGGGGCTGCCGGGGCTCCAGGACCTGGAGATCACTGGCGGTGCCTTCTCCGACCTCAGCACTGACATCTTCTCCAACCTGACCTCGCTGGGCAAGTTCACCCTCAACTTCAACATGCTGGAGGCTCTGCCTGAGGGCCTCTTCCAGCACATGGATGTCCTGGAGTCCCTCCAGCTGCAGGGCAATCGGCTCCAGACGCTGCCCGGGAGGCTCTTCCAGCCTCTGAGACGTCTGAAGACCCTCAACCTCGCTCAGAACCTCCTGGCCCAGCTGCCCGAGGAACTGTTTGCCCCCCTCTGCAGCCTGCAGACCCTGAGGCTGAGCAACAACGCACTGACCGGCCTGCCCCAAGGGCTGTTCAGCCACCTGGGCGGCCTGCAGGAACTCTTCCTGGACGGCAACTCCATCTCCGAGCTGCCCTCGCAAGCGTTCGCGGGGCTGTCCCGCCTGGAGAAGCTATGGCTGCAGCGCAACACCATCAGCCACCTGCCCCGGTCCATCTTCTCCTCCCTGGGCAATCTGACCTTCCTGAGCTTGCAGGGCAACGCACTGCGGACGCTGCCCGCCAGCCTCTTCGCCCATTCCCCGGGCCTGGTCAGCCTGTCCCTGTCCCACAACCAGCTGGAGACCATCCCCGAGGGAGCCTTTGCCAACCTGTCCAGCCTCGGGTCCCTCACGCTCTCGCACAACACCCTCACCCATCTGCCGGCTGGCATCTTCAGGGGCCTTGAGGGGCTGGTCAAGCTCTATCTGGGCAGCAACAACCTGACGGCCCTGCACCCAGCCCTCTTCCAGAACCTGTCCATGCTTGAGCTGCTCAGCCTTTCCAGGAACCTCCTGACCACGCTCCCCCAGGGCATCTTTGACACCAATTACAACCTGTTCAACCTGGCCCTGCACGGCAACCCCTGGCAGTGCGACTGCCACCTGGCCTATCTCTTCGGGTGGCTGCACCAGTATAGCGACCGGCTCTTCAACAGCCAGACCTACTGTGCCGGCCCCGCCTACCTGAAGGGTCAGGTGGTGCCCGCCCTGAGGGAGGAGCAGCTGGTGTGCCCGGTCACCCAGGACCACCTGGGCTTCCAGGCCCCGGGGCCGGAGGACAGGGAGCCAGGGGGCGGCTGGGATCTGGCCATGGCGGAGAAGGCGACCTGGGGCCGGTGCATCTACAGCAACCCCGAGGGCACCGTGGTGCTGGCTTGTGACGAGGTCCGGTGTCGCTGGCTGAACGTCCAGCTGTCTCCCAGGCAGGGCTCGGCCTCCCCGGCACTGACGTTCAACGGCAGTCAGGAGTGGGACTTGAAGTCCACCTGTGGCTCTGTGAGGGTCACTGTGTCGATCGAGGCTCTGGCAGGGGAGCCCTAGATGCAGAGCAGATGGGCTGGGAGCCTGGGCAGACAGCCTCCAGGCCCAGCCAGGCAAGAGCCGGCGAGGGGAGCTGAAGCTTTGGTTCTTCAGATGCACGGGATGGAACTGCATCTCCCCTGGTGGAGCGTGTGGGGGCTCACCCCCCGAGTCTCTGCCACCCCCTCCTTCTTCATCCTCCCAGTCTCTGAGTCTGAGACCTAACAGGGCCTTCCTCAAGCTTTGCAAAGCATCCGTTAAATCTGCATCGTGGTCCAGAGAATAAACTGATGGCGTTGCCCTGGTGTTTTTCTGTTATTGAATACCCACCCTAATCTCATCCCCACCCTGAGATACCCTCTTACCACTGCTCCATTTCCACAAAGTGGAGGCCACCCGCTCTTGACATCCAGTTCAAGAGCCAGTGTCTGTTTCTATTTCTCTGCCTGGAACTGTGGTTTTAATTGATAAAGACAAATAGGGGAGAGGATAAAAGCAGAGGTGACCAGAAAGATGAGGGGCGGGGCTCTGACTCCACGTTCAGGGGACTCATGCCGTTCGTGCCCCACTCCAGCGCTTCCAGGAGAAGCTAGGTGACAGGGGCTCTGGAGGGGAAATGCTTTGCCTGTTCAGCCGAAGGGATGGCTGCTCCCTGAGGGGAGGGGGGAGGAGGGAGCTGGGTGGCTGGGACCGACGCCCTTCAGTTGTAAGTGTCGGCCTCTGTGGACTGCTCACTCACTGAAATGGTCCTCTCTTGGTTCTGGGGACACCACCCTCTTACCCAAGCCCAGCTGCTCTCCCAGTTTTACCCAGTCACCTCTTGCGCGCTGGTGTCCTCGGAGCTGGCTGTCATTCAGGATCCCTGGGTAATCCCTGTGCAGGCCCTTGGAGGCAGATGCCGCCTCTACGCTGATGACCTCAAATCTCCAAAGACCTGAGCCATATCTCGGGCTCGGGTTTCTGGCTCCGTGATGAGACATCCACCTGCTCTGCCTGCAGCCCCGTGTTTTATCATGACAGCCACAAACACGTCCAAACCAGACTCCGACCCCAGCTCCTCCTGGGTCCCAGCAAATCGCCAAGCCCAGGAGCTGGGAGTGGTCTTCAATCTCTCCTCCCCTTATTCCTCTTGGCCAGCCAGTCACTGAATGCTTCTGAGTGCCACTCTGTCCATTTCTCCTTTCCCCGTTCCCATCCCAGGGAAGCTCTTTGTCTCCCTGGATTGAACCGTGACCCAGCCCCCTTCCTGGTTTCCCAGCCTACGGTGCGGACTGGCTTGGGTGAAGTGCTGGGGTAGGGGAGGGAGAAATAAATCAGATGTACAGCAGGCCCTCCAGGGGCTCATAGTCTGGTGGAGAGATCAGAAAAGGATTCATGGGATGAAAACATAAGTAAGACGGGGTGGGCACCAAGAAGGTGCTGGGGAGTTCAGGGGAGGTGGTGGTCTGGGTGAGCACAGACCTCGGGAAGCTGCATTTGATCCCTGGGCCTTGAGATTGTGCAAGAAGCATGTGAGTCAAGGGATGGAGACAGGCAAGTGGGTGAGGACAGGGCCATGGCCTCTGGAACAGGCTACAGGTGGGAGAGGAGGTGGGGAGATAAGTAAGGCTGAAAGGTAGCTGGAGCCTCGACAGGCCCAGGGAGGAGTTCACGTGTTCCTTAAGAATGCCCAGCTGTTACTGAAGGACTTTATGCAGAGGAGGGTCATGCTCCTGCCTGTGAAGTTTGAGGAGATCAAGGGACAGGGAAAACAGTAAGGATTCTTGCTTGGCTTGAGCTAAGAGCTGAGCGAACAGCTCAAGGATGCCAAGGAAATAGAATGAAATGTTTTCAGCAACCGAACAGCACATACACAGATGGATTAAAAGACTGAAATCATTACAGAAATGCAAATTCAAACAATATAGGTATCACTTCATACCTATTAATCCCATGGAAATTAGAAAGCTGGATTATGGGCACAGGGGAGTCTCCAGGTACCGCTGGCTGGTGCAGCCACTCCTTCAAGGACACGAGCAAGCCTGAGGCAAAGAAAGGGTTTGGTTGAGGGAGTCAGGGGTCCAGTGGGTGGGGCTGGAAGATGGGGGGAGGAGAAACCTGGGGTGACTCTCAATTTTCTCTCCTGGGAGACAGGGAGGACAGTGAAGCCATCGACCAAGGGCAGGGGCAGTTTTGGGGAAAGGGAGGAGAAAGATGCCAGCTTTAGACAAGGAAGTACAACTTCACCCTCGTGTCCAGTGACGCCCTTTTAAAAAGACATGCTTCCTGAGCGTCAAACCAGTTAAATTCTAAGGTGATAGAAGGTAGTTTGGCAGCTGTGCCAAAGGAACAGACTGTCTCCCAGATACATTTGGTTCAGTTCCCAAAAGCCTCTGGTTTAAGAATAATCCTGACCAGGTCCTCCAAGGTTGGGGAACGTTGCTTCCCCAGAAAGGAGGAGGCCCTGAGCAACTGAGGGTCCCGTGATGCCAGTCCCCAAGGCTTGTGCTTTCACTGCCCAGGCCCAAGGCTGGGCTGCTAGCTTCCAGCTCGTTGTGATATCCACTGTCTGGGGAAAGGGTCACCAGCACACAGGAGGCGCTTCCCAAATCTCCATCAAATGGATGCCCGTCTGAACTACAGCTGCTGGTCCAAATAGTCCTTGGGTCTACCGCCAGGGATAAAGGAACAAGATAATCCCACAGACATTTCTCTTAATTATATTCCCTCCCAATAGAACTCTTTGTTAGGTTAAGATATAATAATTTTTCTCTGTGCTGAATGGTGCTGTGGAAAGAGCACCGGCTGACAGGGCAAGCTGCTTGCTGGCCCTTTCAAGTTGGTTGGACGAGATCAGAGTCACTGTGCTCTTTGGGTAGGGTTGCCAGATTTACAAATAAGCACATACATACTGCTAGGGACATATTTATATACTAAAAAAGCGATTCGTAGTTTATTTAATTGGGTATATTATTTGGTGACCCAACCATCTGATGGAAGTGGGGAAACAATGGGCGCAGAAGTGAGGGTTCAGGGGTTCTCTTCAGGGCCAGGGAGGCCAGGCCTGAGCCTGCAGTGGTGCAGGTCCTGACTACTGAGGGCTGCTAGGGTCTTCAGGTTGGAGCTGACAGGAAGCAGGGGGCGCTGAGCATCCCCCCAGACCGAGGTACGCAGACAAAGAGGCAGCTCTGAGTGTGCTGTGCACCCAGGGCCCTTGGTCCTGCTGCCTGTTTCCTTGTGAGGTGGTCCCAGTCTGGGGCAGCAGTAGAGCTTTTGATGGGTTCTGGAAAGAAATCAGGACACTTGGCTCCCCCTTCCTTAACATTTGGCTTTTGGCAAATCATGGCTCCTCTCTGGGCCAGAGGAGGTTGGTTCTCAATGCTGACTGAATCCTAGAATCACCTGTGGGAAGTTATAAAAGACAACAGGGTCCCACTTCCAGAGATGATGATTCAACTGGCCTAGGGAGACCCAGATATCAGTTTAAACACACACACACACACACACACACACACACACACACACACACACACACAAAACATCCCCAGTGATTCTAATGCTCAGCCAGGCTTGAAAACTCAGGGCTCGATTTTGTCCAGTTCTAGGTCTTCCCACTATCTGTAGCTGCCCCAGGGTTGTGGAGCAAATGCTCACCTTATCAGATCCACCTGGTGTAATGCTTGGGATGAATTCATGAACAAAATAAGCCACAACACTGTGTCCCAAAATATCTCATAGGTTTTTTTGTTTGTTGGTTGGTTGGTTTTATTTTATCATCCTCAGTGTTCTCAGATTTTGGAGAAACAATAAGCTGAGTGCACGCTGGCTTGTTTTCTTGCAGTACGAGGACGAGGGTGGCCAAGTTCCTCCAAAGCACCTCCTTACAGCAGATGGGAGTCCTTGCGCTGATGCCTGGAATGTTCCACAGTTCTTCAGTGACTTCCCCGCCACTTGCTAGCAAGGTAACCTTGGGCAAGTTACTGAAACCCTCTGCACCTCAGTTTTCTCATCCATGCTGTTTATCACGGGGATAATACTACCCACCTCACAGCGCTACTGGTGAAGATAAAATATTCATTCATGGAAAGAACTGAAAACAATGTTATCTCTTATTATTTCTAGAGAAGTGTGTGTGTGTGTGTGTGTGTGTGTGTGTGTGTGTGTGCGCGCGCGCGCGCGCGGGGGGGAGGCAAGAACTGGCCAACCTCTTGGCCATTGCACTTGTTTCACCCGTATTCATTGGTGTTTCTGGGAGGATGTTGACATTGCTGTTTATATATCAAGATTATATTATTGGGAGGATTGGAAACGCCATTTACAAAATTATTCAGTGCTAACAGTGGATACTGGAAAAGTGGATGGTGCTGCCACAGATAGACAATTTCGCACAATACTAGTGCAGTAAGGAATTCTTTCTCACACTGTTTTCGGCCTGCCTCCATCTCTTGCATCCGTAGACAGTTCAACATCTCACAAACCTGCAAAGGTTCCGATTCTGGGTCTCAGGGCGCCCCCGCGTGGCCGACTGGGAGAACGGCTTTCCGGGAAGTCACAACCAGGGAGCTCCAGAAGGGACAACATGACCACATGGATGCTTCCACGGCTGGCAGCTCCTGCCGAGCTTCTGTTTCCTGCGATTCTGGAACGTGCCCGCGCCCAGGGAGCGGTTGGAGCGGAGGCTGAGGTCCCGGGTGCACCTCCACCTCGTGGCGTTTAGACATGCCGGGCGTTCAGATTTGTCCCAGTGATGTTCTGCATGGGGAGGGTGGGGGCACAATCCTGCACGACTGTGGGTTGTCTTGCGTCTCCCATGGCTTCCAAACAGACCTCCAGACACTGCTGTGGGTGAAATCCTGTCAGTGATGATCTCTGCTCATATACACTCAAAATTGTGGTCTCTGCCTTGTTGTCTGCACACTTTTTCCAGGACTGTCCCTTAGTATATATATATATTCTGGGAAGACTGTGCTTTATTTTCTTTGGAATTTTATTCAGAGTTTTTCAGGATTTTGGAAAAAAATCCCCCTTGGCAATGCTTAACTCTTATTTCAAGAAGTCGCGTATAGAGGAAAAGCAACTTCTCTTAAATTCGTCCTTTACTCAGTATCTAGTAGGTGAAAGCCTCTAACTACTTCATCAAGTCTCTGGTGAGGTCTTATCCAAGCATTTACACGCAAAAATGAATATTATTTTATTATAAACTGCCTTTTCTTTCTAGCTTATGACAGTCAGAACATTTAATTTTTAAATTCTCTTTGAGATCTGATGATATCTGTGAAATTTATTTCGGGAGACTGAAGGGGGTGTTAAGATTTATTTGCTTTAAAAGCGGTGTTGGGTCTGTTGGTGATGAGCTCCACTGTTCCAAAGTAACAGAAGGAGCAAAAGCTAGATGTCAAGGTCTCCAGAGAAACAGAACCAGGAGGATATATATATACAGAGAGAGAGAGAGAGAGAGAGAGAGAGAGAGAAGGGAGATTTATTACAGGAGTTAGCTTATGCAATTATGGAGGCTGAGAGATCCCACGATTTGCTGTCTGTAAGCTTCAGAGTCCGAAGGCCAGAGAACCAGGAGCTCTGATGTCCAAAGGCAGGAGAAGACAGATGTCCCAACTCAAGCGAAAGGGCAAATTGGCCCCCCCTCCACCGTTATGTTCCGCTCAGGCCCTCAGTGGATTGGATGGTGCCCATCTGCATTGGTGAGGGCCATCTTTACCCAGTCTATGGATTCAAATGCTAATCTCTTCTGGAAACATCCTCATAGACACACCCAGAAACAGTGTTTCACCAACTATCTGGGCATCCCTTAGTCAAGTTGACACATAAAATGAACCATCACAGTCTCTGTCAGTGGAGGTCTTTAAGTTATTTCCTGGCTCCTTTTCCCCACAGGCAGAGACTGTGGCCGCCTTTCCCACACCGTGTGATGGTACCTCTCATTTCCCCATTGCAGAGAAGCTTTGTAAAAGGGAGTAGAGATTCAAGCTGCCTTTGGAGAGAGAGAAAAGATTAGGAAGCCTCATTTGTGGCATCTGCTCTGTCTCAACCTTGCTCTGCGATTGTGAGCAAGTTACTTGCCCTCCCTGGGCCCCTGAATCTTCATCTGGTAACCAGGGGCTGAAAGTTTTGAGCGCTGACGTCCTCTTCAGGTGGGTGTGTGGAAGGTCTCACCTCCTGCCCCGGCCCTCCAAGGTAGGCTCACCTGGTCTTGGGGATGCTGGGCACCTGCAGCAGGGCCCAGCCAGAGTCTAAGCTCTCAGAGCTCTGGGCCCTTGGGCCCTCGACATGCAGAGTGCCATCGGGGCCTTCCAGGCTGGCCCCTCAGGAGCTGCCTACTGGCTGTGACCAGTGACGGTCAGCTCACTGTCTCCTGACACAGCCCACCTTCCCTGGGCAGCTCCAACTGTCCAAATGGGCCTCCCCGCTGGCCTGGCCAAGTGGACACTCCTGTCCCTACAGTGACCTTCAGAAATGGAAGCAGCTTTCCCATCTCCTCAATCATCCCAGCCCTTCAGTCATCCCAGCTCCAGTGTAACCCTCCCCAGTCACAACCTCTCATAAGCAGCTGCTTCTCGCAGGGTGTGGTCTTCATAGAAACCATGGTTGGGAGCCCTCATGAAGGATGTGCCCTCCTCCTGCTGTGGATGGATCACAAGTGTGGAGTGTAGACCTGACCGCCTTCCCGCAGGGCTGGGCTCTGGGCCAGAGGCCCCCCTGGTAGATAGAGAAGCCATTTTCCTGATGCCGTCATCTGATAGGTTCCCTCCATGGCTGACACCTGGGGTCGTTTTATTTCTTCCTCAAACTATGTGGCTGGCCTGCCTGTGTGCTTTGGTTCCACTCCTGTAGGATGGATTATCCCAACAGCAGCCTTGCCAGGCTTTCCTCGTCAAGCTGGATTTCATAGAAATTCCAGAGACTCTGGGGTCAGCCTTCATAGAGAGATCCTTCATGGGCAAAGACATTCCTTTTGTGGAGTGGGGAGCACTGATGACCCTGCGAGGCTGAAAAAGGTGGCATTTGCCTATAAGGCCTTTGAAGCAGGTGTGCTGATGGTCTGGAAGGCTGGTGTGCTCAGGCTGCTACAGCTTCATGGGGCCTCATCTTGTCAGCTGCAGAAGCAGAAGCTCGGTCCTGAGAACGACAAAGGAATGAGGAGAAGAGACTGTTTGATGCCCTTGCTAATTAGACAAACGGTTCTGGAATAATACTGACATTTTCTTCCTGCTCAAGGGACCAGGCTCCAGCTGACTTTTGTGTCCATGGTTGAGAGAGATCTTTGCCCTTCCCAGGAAAGCCTTTCAGAGACTGTCCCACTGAAGTCCTTCTGCTAGCAGAGACCAGGATTGGATACCACCCCTCAGGATTCGGGACAATCTTGTGTCCCATGTTGAACTGAACATTCAGCACAGTGGGACTGAATTTTTTTGCTGGAAACTCCTTGAGCTGGAAGTGATGAATTTGGAGAGCAACCTTCCTGGGGGGCTCCCATGTTCTGTCTTCTTTGGACCAGTCCAGCACACAGGAGGAAACTCAGCTTTGTTTTTCATGGTCTGTATAATTTATACAAGCAACAGGGACCCAGCCTGCATCCCCTACTAATATAGAGTTCTCTCTACGAAATATAGATAATTTTGTCCCCTATGGCAGCCGGAGGGGGAGGGGAGGGAGGGTATGAGGAGGAAGGTTAAGATCCATCCTCTGGGGCAGCAGAGGGCAGGGGCAGGGGCAGGGCCAGGCCAGGGCAGGAAGGCACCATCAGCATTGACAGGGAGGGGTCTGGGGAGGGGCTACAGGAAAGCAGCCAGGGGCTGGGGGCCCAGGAGATGGGGGTGCCAGCGTGGGGGTCAGTATTTGTGGTGGGCGGGGGTCCACTAGTGTCTTTGGTAGGGGCTGAAGGTACCACCAGTGGGGGACAGGGGTTGCACAGGAGTCTCATCAATAGAAATAGGGTAAAGGTGAGAGGGTCGGGGTTGGGGTGACCTCAGGTCCTAGGAACCCAGGAGCCGAGTGGCTGCCGGGACACTCCCGGTCCATTTACGCAGTGCCCCTCCCCCAGGAGCAGGGGTCTGATCTTCTGCCAGTTCCGTTGGTTCAGCCAAATCGCTCTTAACCAAGAAGTTGATCGTTTCTCATAATCAGATTTCACCTCTGCCTCACGGAATCATGGATTTGGGAAATTCACAGATTTCAGCGTGGGAGCCAATTCAATCACCTCTTTAGAGGTGGCGTGTTTTCTTCTCTTGCCAAATGTGAGGAGTCTCTCCCTGCAGTCATTGCGGTGGTGAGCTTGCCTCAAGGGACTTCTGTATCCCCACCGAAGCTCTAATCCATGAGGTTCCCTCCCACATGGCCCCAGAGGATTCCCAGGTGGGTGCAGCTGTCAGCATCTCAGAGGGACAGCGGGTCTCGCTGAGGCTGCGCCATCCTCAGGCACACCAAGCGCCAGCCCTGCTGACCACCTGACAACCACCTGGCCTCCTGCCTGCCTGCAGCCGCATCCTTGGCAGCCCCCGGTGTGCAAATTTCAGCCCTCAAACCACACATAGTGACCACCCCTGTGAAGGCACTTCATCAACCCTGATGTCCTCTGAGCAGCCGTGACCCTCAAACTTCAGCCCTCCTGTCACTGCTGCCTTGCCCAGAACACCAGTCTTTGCGGTCTTCAAAACCATGGCTTGTTCGGGGACGGAGGCCCCGTGGGATATGCTTCCCTCTGCCTAGATTTAGTCCCTCTCCAGCAGGGAGCACACTGCCACGCTGTGGGGCTGAGCCCATCCAAGAAGGAAGCTCCCATTCACCATTCACTGCATGTCCCAGGAGGTTCTACAGCCAAGGCCTCCCTCTCTCCCGATCAACCTTTCCCCTAAAAACACCCACATGCTTTTGCCACCCCTGTTCTCAGCAGCACAGAAAACACTCAGCTCACTGACCCCTTGTTTCTCCCCTGTGCCCCTCCTAGGGCTGCAATGGGTTACCATCGACACACCTGCTGCAGTGTGTTCTCAGCCTGTCTCTGAAGTGTGGCTCTTTTGTGGCTTTTCCCCAGCTGTGCCATCAGCCTTGGTACCCACAGGTTGTCCCTGGTGCCTTTGAGGCTGAGAAAGTTGCGGGGGAGAGAGGCGAGCCCAGAACAGAACTCTTCCCATGGGAGGAATCCCATGGAGTTACCTGAAGCCAGTGTGGGCACACACCTTCTCCTGCCCACAGGAGGGGACATACGACTTCTTGGGAGAGGAAAGGGGTTAGACTGAACCCTAGGAGGCTGAACAAGGAGATTTTTATTCAGTCCCTGGTTGGATTCTATTTTTGCTCCAAAATCTGTGTCAGACATCATACTTTTGGCATCTGTGAAGCTGGCAAACTTGTGAACACCCTCAGAGTCCTAAAACTTGCATTTGTGGAGTTAGCACATCCTAATAAACAGCAGGTCGAAGCCTTAGGGCAGGGGTCCCCATCCCCCAGGCTGGGGACAGTCCGCAGCCTGTTAGGAACCAGGCCACACAGCAGGAAGCGAGCGTGAGGCAGGAGCGAAGCTTCGTCTGCAGCTCCCCATGGCCCCCCATCGCTCACATTACTGCCTCAGCCACCTCCCACCCCCCAACCCCTCCCTAACGACCCCCGCTCCCGCCCCCCACGTAAAAATTGTCTTCCCACGAAACTGGTCCCTGGTGCCAAAAGGTTGGGGACCGCTGCCTTAGGGCATTTGCAATAAGTATTATTAGATCCACTGCCTTTGCCCACAAACACGTCACCTATTTAAATTGAAATAGAAGAACTCGTTCATACAAAATTTCACTATCCAACCTCTACACTCTCCAAATTAGAGCTCTAACCAGGAAAAAGAAAAATGTCTCACGAGCAGCCAAAGTAAGTTTCCAGTGCCTTGGATGAAAGCTCGTGCATTTGCTCAAAGAAATATTCCTGCACTCAGGGTCTGTTCACTTTTATGTTAGACACAAGTCCATCACGTTTCGTCATATGGTTTCCAGACTGTAGTAGATTAAAGGCAAAAAATGTAAACTGGGAGGAGGGTGGCAGTCCTGCTGGAGACTTGCTAGCAACAAACAAAGAGACACAAAATTGGCAGAATCAAACACGAATTCCCGAAGAGGCGCAGCTGGGCCATTGAGTGGCGGGCCCTTGGGTAGCTCCCAAGGTAACATGTATTCCAGCGCAGAGCTGGAGGTAAATAATAAGCCCTGGTGGATAACGATGGCCCGAGCTGCCTGGAAAAGTCCACGTTATGTACAACACTGGCTTGATTTGCGGTCCCCTGAAAGCAGAGCTTGGGGCAAGGGCTTGGATGCAGTCTAATTGGGAGGTGATCCCAGGAGGCAGGCGCCTGCGACAGGGAAGGAGGAAAAAGCAACATACAGATGACTGCCGAAGCTGCTCTGGGTAACGGGGCTGACTCCAGAAGGACTGCCTGAGAAGCATCCAGAACGACTCTAGGAGGCAGAGCATTTACCCAGCAGCTCCCACCCCCACCTCCCATCCGCCCCCACTTCCGGAAGTGGGCTCGAGGATGGCGGAGGATGGAAAGCCCGCCGAACCCGGAAGCTGCTGCTGAGAAACGGCTCGGATGAGGGCGGCTGCTTCGAGCACCCTGATTACAGCAGCGGCTGCGAACTCTAAGGGGTGTAAATGTTATCAATTAACAGGGCGTGTGCTCAGTTATCCAGAAGATGAGTCGATCCAGAATGGTCCTTCATGAGGGCGCAGGGCTCACAGTGCCCCGGGGGATGTTGAAAGAGCTCCTGTGCTGGCGGATGTGCTCCTGTCAGGGCCAGAGCCTATGGGAGCTGTTTTCAGCGGAGTCTCCTGGCGACTCTTCGTTAATCCCGGCGTCAGCCCAGCGGACACTTCAGTGCCACTCCTACTGCCGCCTCCTTCAGCCGCTTCTCTGGAGGCGCGATGCCTTCACTCGTCCCCAGATGTTGCCTGGTGTCTTTGGTCAGGCTTCCCAGAAGACCTTGAGGTGAGGGTCCAGATGCGGGTGATTTCTCATCAGGAAGTGATCCTGGGAGAGGCTGGTAAGAGAGTGGGAGAAGATGACAGGGACGTGGTGGGAAGTCTAGCAGTATGCGACCTCAGACAGAGAACCAGTCCCAGCCCGGGCCTGCAAGAAAGCTCTGGAGTGTAAATTATTTCCCAGTTTGCCCTAGCTGGCCCCAGTGGTGGGAGGACAGCTCTGCAAAGAGTCACAGATGCCTTGGTCAGGGGTGAAAGCACGCAGAGGCTGGGGAAGGGTGCACGGGACCAGTGGAGGTGGCCCTGGGGATCTGGGAGCATTGCCATTGTCCACTACAGTGGGGTCCTGCTGTGAGCCCGGCACTGGGCTAAGGTGTGGTTTTGCTGTGTTTACTCTCTATCCACTGGGGGAAGGAGCTGGTTCTGGTTACCCCTGCCTTCAAGTGCACAAGACCCTAGGAGACCTGAGTCCTCCACTGGGTCCTGTGACCACAGGGCCTCAGTTTCCCATGTATTAATGAGGGGGGTTGACTTGTAAGACAGCCTCCCGCAGTGGTCACTGAAGCCTGATGTGGTGGCGTGTGCATACGGAGAGAACGCACTTTTTAGTTGTCATTTGTCGTTTCTTATCTAGAGATATATGATTAAAATTCTATTATTAGGGCTTCCCTGGTGGCGCAGTGGTTGGGAGTCCGCCTGCCGATGCAGGGGACGTGGGTTCGTGCCCCGGTCCGGGAAGATCCCACATGCCGCGGAGCGACTGGGCCCATGAGCCATGGCCGCTGGGCCTGCGCGTCCGGGGCCTGTGCTCCGCGGTGGGAGAGGCCACAGCAGTGAGAGGCCCGCATACCGCAAAAAGAAAAAAAAAAAAAAATTCTATTATAAGGCTGATGATGAGACACACAGACTGTTTAATGAGATGGTAGGGTGGAATCCTAGGAGCATTTTACTTTTGTAAATTCAATCCTAAGATCTAAGGAGAAAGGTTGAGGGTCGTGCCAGCGAGAACGAGAGAGGAGGTGGGGCGGGTAGGTAATTTTAGGTGGATTTTTTTTTAACTGAAGTATAGTTGATTTACAATGTTTCCGGCGTACAGCAAAGTGATTCAGTTATACATACATACATATATAGGTATATATATATTCTTTTTCAGATTCTTTTCCATTATGATTATTACAAGATATTGAATATAGTTCTCTATGCTATACAGTAGGACACTGTTGTTTATGTATTTTATATATAGTAGTGTGTATCTGTTAATCTCAAACTCCTCATTTATCCCTCCCCCACCCTCTTTCCCTTTTGGTAACCCTAAGTTTGTTTTCTGTCTGTGAGTCTGTTTCTGTTTTGTAAATAAGTTCATTTGTATCACTTTTTTAGATTCCACATATAAATGATATCATATGTATTTGTCTTTCTCTGACTTACTTCACTTCGTATGCTAAACTCTAGGTCCATCCACGTTGCTGCAAATGGCATTATTTCATTCTTTTTTATGGCTGAGTAAAATTCTATTGTATATACGCACCACATCTTCTTTAGCCGTTCACCTGTCGATGGACATTTAGGTTGCTTCCACGTCTTGGCTGTTGTAAATAGAGCTGCTGTGAACATAGGGTACATGTATCTTTTTGAATTCAAGTTTTTGTCTCTTCTGGATATATGCCCTAGGTTGATGTTTTTAGGGTGGTGAGATAGTTGAGGCAAATCAGGCTTAAGAACAAGAGGCAAGAATAAAAGATAATTACCACTTGAGGACAGGACAAAAGAAGTGTAAACAGTTGAGCCGCAGTGTCCTCTGGCTGTTGCCCACCCACATTGCGAAGAGCACAAAGGCCAGCTCTTCCCATAGTTACTGTTCCACGGTGAGGGAAGCTGGAGCTGTGTGGGCTCACTTGCACTTTAGAATCTACCATGACCCAATCGACCGCGTGGATGGTGGCTGTAGCTCTGCTCTTCGGAGCCCATCTTGGAAGGAGGGGCTTTTTGAGTGATGAGAGTTTTCCTGCCTGTCTCTAGCATCCATAAAGTATATTGGCAGGATGCGGGGACCTCTCAAAGCTGTGTGCTCCCGGCTGACCTATTCTATGCCTGGGAAGGACGCTGCACCCCAAAGAATGCTTGGGGCCGGGGTCGGGTCACGGGCGGAAGCCTGAATGCCAAGCAGTCATTAGGGGAGATTGATGGAGGGGAGCGCCTTGAGGGGGCCCCAGAGGCCTGCCGCAGTTTCATTGCGGTTATTTATGGTCTAGCTGGGGCGTCAGAAACGGGATGACAGCTCGCCGTAAGCTGACCTGGCTGGCGCACAGCCTGCAGCCTTCTGCCTGCCCATTCCTCAACTTGAGGAATGTCAGCCTCAAAGACAGTGACCAGACGTGGGAGGTGTGGAAGGAGAGATTCCAGAATGCATCCTAGCCCTGAGACCTCTTTATCCGGAGAGAGGTGTGTGTGTGCGTGCGCGGGACACATGCTGGTACCCCCTAAATATTTACATAAGCAGACATTTGTGAAATAGACATAGCACAGCTAACTGGATTCATTTTTGGGGGGGGTGGGGGGTGGGGGTGGGTACAGGGCAAGGGAACATAAATAATCCCAAACAGCAAGTAACCCAAAAATGGTTCTTTGTAATTGGCTGGGGGAATATACGCTAAAGGTTTTTTGTTTATCTTCTTGGTTAGTTTGTGCTGTGTGTGTGTCTTTCGGCGACAGAAGTACCAGTCTAATCCTATTTAATTTATCTGAGCTTTGTTTTCTTAACGGACACTGTGGGTCAAGGAGGTCCAGAAATGTCCTGGGTGCTAGGGGCTACCTGACATGGTTACTGAGAAGCTCGGACGTCTGTGGATGGTTCAGTCCACGCCAGGGACAGACAGCAGGACCTGCCACGGTGATTAGCAGCAGCCTGGCTCACAGCGGCCCAAGCAGGGTGAGGGGCCCATGGTGTGCAGCCAGAAGCCCAGGTGAGAGTCCTGGTGAGGCCACTTCCTTGTATCCCATGGGCCTTGTCACCCCTGCCGGGTCTGCCTCAGTGACCCTGTGGAGATCGAGGACACGAGGCAGGAGGAAATGCTCTGAAAACTGGAAAGCACTCCTGGTGAGGTCTGTATCATGGCATCTCTGCCTGGAGGGCCCTCCGGGGAAGGAAATGCCCACCAGAGGCAGAGGCCAGATGTCTGGTCTGGGCAACAGAGCAGCAATTCTGTGTTTGGGGCCCTGGGGAGGCGGCTCCAGGGATTCAGCCTGGGGTGGGGGGCCTCGCCCCGCAGAGCCCCAGGAGGGAGTGGGGAGGGAGGATGTGATGCTCCCTGAGAAGGAGGCTGCCTTTTGTTGGAGGACAAGCTGAAGTCACGGTGTGAGAAGTAGAAATGAGTATCACTTGGCAGTTCCATGAGGCTGCTGAGCTGAAGAGCTGAAAGGGGATCATTGCCGTTGGGTCCCTTTATGTCTTTTCATCTGTTTACTCCACAGCAAGTGCCGGAATAAGAGACCATGGTCTAAGGTGACCAATTCATAAAACCTCAGCCAGCAGTTCCAACTCTGGCGGAAAGTACCTGACCGAGAGAAGCGCAGGGGCCGCAGGACTCCAGACGAGAATTTTTGTCAGTTGTTGCACAGCAAATTACCCTGAAATGTAGTGGCTTAAAGCAGCAGTAATCATTTATCATCTCTGTGGGGGTCTGCGGGCCAGCACGCAGACAGAGCGTGGTGGGGACAGTTTGCATCCACACCATCAAGTGGGGCCTGCTGGGCATGACCTGAAGGCCCACACTTGCCGCAGGCCCTGGCTGCGGGCACATCTTAAAGATTGGGGAAAATAAGATGTGTGAGAGGAGAGGGAAGGAGAGAGATTCCAGGTAGAGAGGCAGCGTGTGCCCAGGGCTGAGGACTTGAAGAAGCATGGAGAGTCGGTGGCAACTGCAAGAAGTTCCGTGATGCTGGGGCCGCTGGTGAGGGGCCGGGCAGGTGGGAGGTGGGGCTGCAGCGTGGAGGGGCTTAACCTGCAGTTCATTATACCCTGGGGCTGTCAATTCCTCCAAGAATCAGACCCTCTCCCAGGAAAAAGTACTTACAGGGACCATTTCAGAGACCCACGTCAAGGGCCCTAACCGCAGGGGACCTCAAAGGATCCCTTCCTGTCCTGTGTTCTGTGGAGCCAGCTTGGGTCCTGCACTTGCCAGTGATCTCACAGGTGTGTGTGATCTCGGGGTCCCCAGGAGCACATCAGACTCAACCCAAATGCCTTGCCCAGCCACTGGCATCACTGAGCCCCAGCTGTTGCTGGCATCTTCTGGGCATCCTGGCTTTCCTGGCATAGATAGAGCCTCACTGTTCACTAAGTGCTTCTGTATGGTTTCTGTTCTCCCGATGGGGCAGGCATGCTCTCCACTCTACAGATGGGAAACCAAGGCTCAGAGACCATTGTTCACTCGCCCAAAGTCACACAGCTAGTCGCCATCAGAATGGGCATGATGAGGTGGGTCTAACAGCCTCTCCAGGACAGCCCATTTCCACCTTGGCATCCTTTCTCCTGATGCGGGGCCTGGCATATCACTGAGCCACCTGATACCACCTTGCCCTGCCCCGCCCACGAGGCTCAGCGCCGGGACAGTGTGACCCAGGCATGGGTTTGCCTCCGCTGGAAAACCTCCAGCAGAGCCATGCTGATCCTTCCACACCTGCCTCTCCAGCACTCCAAGTCTGTGTTTCCAGTGCATGCCAGATACCCTTCCAGGGAGGCCCCTTACTCTTCCCATGTTAAAATCTGCACTCGTCATCTTTGCTCACCCTGGATGCCTCTAGTGGTCCTGCCCTAGGCATTTCCTGTATCTGGGCTTTCAAGTAGGCTTGGCCAATAGCAGGTGGGCGGAGAGACACCAGGGTATTTCTTCCCCTCTCTCTGCTCCAGGAAGCATCTCCGTCAGGGCCTGGGTCTCCTCTGTGCCCCAGCTCCCACTGCACAGGGCTGCTCTGGTTTCTGCTGGGCTGGGTTGCTCCTGGCCTTCCGGTTCTAGTTATACTGCCTCCTCTTTTCATCCCTCCTTCTCTAGATGGTGCCAGTGGTTTTTTTCCCCATTGCTAACCTCTATGCTGCCTCAACATCGTATGCAGCTTCTCAGCTTTTACATCACTATACAACCAATCCCTGTATTAAATTCCCTGTTTGAGATACCAGTGTGCTTCCTGCTGCCCAGCTGGACCCCTGACTGAGACCATTCCTTTACCCGAGGATGGCACCAAGTCAGAGCGTTCAGTCACCAAACTCACCTACCCCTCACCCAACTAGTCACCGAGCCAGAAGACTATGCCTCTGGAATCCCTTCGAGACCAGCCCCCCCCCCCCCCCCGCAAAAAAAAAACCTCTCCTCCCATCTGCTGCAGCCCTGGGCAAGTCCTTATCATCTTTGGCTAGGATAGCCCCAGCAGCCTTCCACCAGGGCACGCTGCCAGCCCACCTTCCCCACAGTGGCCTGGGGGCTTTAGACAAGGTCCCCAGAACGTTCCCAATCAAGCCTGACTTCAGAGCTAGCCTTTCCAATCTGGTCCAACGCTACCTTCCAGCCCTGGCCATCCTCCACATCCCCTCCTCCCACCGTGTACCCTATGGCCCTCCACCTGTGTTCACCTGTTCCTTCTGCCTGGACCACCCTGTCTTTTCTCCTGGTGAATGTCTACTGATTTTTTAAGACCTACAGCAGATACTGCCTCCTCTAGGATGAAACACATCACTCCCCTTTCTGCCTTCCATGGCACTGGGTCTGCCTCCTTAAGAGTCCTCACATGAGACGTGAGTTTCTCAGGGCTGGGACCCTGTCTGAGCCCTCCTTCTACCGAGGCACCTAGCCCTTACTCAGGAGGTCAGTCAGTCTTCTATTGGCTGGAAGGGAAAGTGCTATTGGAATCAGCTGGCCTCCCAAGCCCTTGGCGATGGGGCCTGCCCAGGTCCCTTTCCTGTTTGAACAATCGGCCAGACTCAGGGGCCTCTCCTCCCCTAACACCAGGGCTGTTCATTTCAGTGACCTTCTCAATGATCCTGGTTAATGTTTAATTTCAGTTTTTTTGTTTTCTGTAAAGCAGATAATAGGGTGGTGTAGCTGGGAATGTAATAGACCACAAGAGGAAAACAAATACCCACCCATTTTTACTTAACTACAAATTGTTTATTCCCCCCCAGATTTGGGGGGATGAATGGAAATGAAGGCCGAATGTTAAAATGTAGCCCTTCAAAATTGCTATCACCTTATACAGAACGTTGGTGATTCTCTCACCACAGGCCCTAAAGCTGGACTTTAGGAAGGCTTTGCACATCAGCAGTTTGCTGGACTCTAGAAAGACTCAGTCTTCCCGAAACTTCCATCAGTGTCTGTTTCCTGCATCACAACTCAAATGGCTTCCCGTGGGATCCTGGATAGAGCCCAAACTCATCAACCTTAAATTCAAGTCCCCCTTCCCCCTCTCTGTTCAGCCTCAGCTGCCTCTTTTCCAGCCAAACATCCTGTTTACAGATCCCAGACAGGACATGGGGTGGGGTCTCACCTCTGTACCTTTTGAGGACAGGGTAGAGGAGTGGTTAGGAGTGTGAGGTCCAAATTTGGACACGTTCAAGCTCCATCCTACCCTGGCTGTGATGGCCGCGCAGCCTCCAGGAAGCCTGCTCTGATGCCCCTGACCCACACTGTGCATCCCTTTAGTGTCCACCTACTCCAAATGCCATCCCTCCTCAATTCTCATGGACATCAAAACCTCCAATCCTGTGATACCGATTTCATGGTCATTTATTTGTGTTTCTCTAGTCTCTCCACCCGGACTCTGTGTGCCCCTCAGAGTGCCTGCATGAAAAATGACAAAAAAGGATAGAAATTCACCATGAGCTGCGGTCAGAGCTGGCCATCCAGCCTGCTTTGGGGACAGGATGCTCAATGTATCACATCTATAAGATGGGTGCCTGTAAGATAGGCCTCTGATCTGTCTCTCTTCCCTGAGAAGTCAGAAAAATAATCATGAACAAAAAACGGGTATGAGTCTCAGTGGGTGGGGTCAGCGGCTGACACTCAACTCTCAAACCTGGCCCCTCCTGAGTCATCTTGGGCAGGCCCCCTCCCACTGTGTGCTCTGTTGCAGTTTCCCTGTGTTTCCACTCCCTGCCTCAGTGCACTCCCGAGCAGACAGGACAGGAAGGACCTGGGCCTCCACAGGCCCCTTCTTGAGTTCATGAAGTGCCTGACCCGTGGATGAATAAGATCATAAGTCACAAGGGCTGCCCCCTGGGGAGGAGAGGGAATGTTTATGAATGTATGAAATTTGAGGTGCCCAGAGTGATTGACCCTAGGCAAGTTCCTTCCCGTCTCTGGGCCTCACTTTCCCCCATCTGTGTGCAAGAGAATCGGATCAGGTAATCTGGAACGTTCCATCCAGCTCTCTGATCCAGATATTATGGGGAGGATGTAGAGAGGATTTCCCAGCACTCAGCACAGCCTGATCCTACGAGACCTGACCAAATGGCGTTTAGAGCAGCGCTTTGCCCTAATGTCAGACGGATCGCCTACATCTAGGTAAACTGTAGACTCTGATTCCCTGGGTCCGAGGTGGGGCCTCACATCTTCATTTCTGACAAGTTCGCAGGCGCTATCAGTGCTGTTCCTGGCCCACCCATTGAGTCATGGCTGTTCAGCCCTGTTTCTCAAGGTGGGTCCTGGGAACAGGGGCATCAGCATCACCTGGGAACTTGCTAGAGCTAAGAAGTCAGACCTACTGGGGCAGAAACTCTGGGGTGGCGCCCGGCAATCCGTGTTTTAAAGCCTTCTACGTGATTTTGATGCACGCTCAAAGCAGTAGGACCACTGTTTTAAGGGAACCGGTTCCGTACTTGGCTGTACATAGGAAACGCCTCGAGAGTTTTAAAAAATACTGGCGCCCGGGTCCCGCTCCCAGGGGTTCTAATTTAATTAAGAAGGGGTACCTCCTGGGCACTGGGATTTTTTTAAAGCGCCGCAAATGATTGTGATGTGATCCCAATGAGAGAATGTGTCCAAGATGTCAGGCCCCACACCTAGGCCTGCGGGGCTCCTGGACGCGCTCTCCGGGCTATGGCCAGTAGGGTGCGCTGTTGCGGCGCCTGGGAGGCCGGCCGCAGGGCGGCTCAGACTCCTGCCAGCCCGCGGCTGGAGCGGCTCCGGGGCGGGGGGAGGAGCGGGGGCGCCTGCGGGAGCGGCTCCTGGCCGAGGCGGCCAGCCCCCGTGCATCTGTACCTAGTTAGTGCTGGCCGCGGCCCCACCGCGCTTGACGTCAGTGCTGTGCTCCGTGCTGGGGAGAGGCGGCCGTTGCAGCCGCTGCGTACAAATTGCTTCACCCGGCCGGCCCTGCTGCCCCCCTCCTCCAGGCAGGACGCCAGGCTCACCCTGGGTACCGAGCCTTTGTTCAACGCTCCTCGGATGACGAGGAAGCCCCTCCCGGATTCCACCCTACTGGGGCACCAATGTCCTTTCCCATCTTCCCTGGCAGCTCCCTGCCCCTCCCCTGCCTTGTCAGGACCCTGAGGGTCCCAGGAAATCCCCCGGACCCGGGTCCCCCAGGCCAGATCCTCGGATCTGCCAGGTCAACTGCAGGAACCAAGTCTTAGCTTTCTTTCTCCTTCTGAGTTTCTCTTCTCCCTGGCTCTCCTCTGCTCCTGCCCTGCTGCCTGCTCCTTTTCTCTCTTATCTGATGTGTGTGGATCAGATATTTCAAGCTGATATGTTCTCATAGCAGGAGTGGAAGAGATGAGGCCAGAGATTGCCTTGGTTTAATATGACAGATAAGGCAGTGCTCTTTGTAAGGAACGTTGTTTGCGTTGGTGGGGAGGAGTAAGGTGAGTTCTGGTTGTTGATGAAACTTCAGTTTCAAAAAAAAATTCTTTCCTTTAAGCAGGGGTGGGAGTTTATTCTGGAGGAGAGAGTGCCTTCAGGTACAGTAATGCTCTCCTGTCTAGCTTCCCCTGCTGGCTGAGGACATCCCTGGAGTTGCTTTTCCCAGTGAGGATACCAGAACTGCCTTTATCATAAACGCTCCATCACAGTTGTCTTTATTATGAATGCTCCATTTCACCCCTGCTATTGCTCCCCTCCCCCGTGTTTGATCTTCTGGGCCTCTGTGTGAGATTTCATCTGGAGAAAGGCTTTGTGGGTAAAAGCAGCTTGAACGCCTCTGGTCTGGATGATGCCTGATGACCCTCTGGGTTTCAACAGCTCATAATTCTAAGAGGAGGAGAGGGAATTCTGGGAAGCAGGAGGCAGGCTTGATTCCTGCTCGAACCTTGACCTCAAGTGCCTATTCCTGGTTCCTTCCATTTCACACCCCTGCCCGCTCCCAACCATGACAGTGCAGTGAGGTGGGCATTCCCTGCAGCCCCAGAACGGGGAGAGGCTGCTGGGGTGTTTGTTGGAGAGGGACACAGACCGGCAGCACTGGGCAGGTAGCACGGAGCCAGGCCAAGTCAGATGGGGAAACCGAGGCCCAGAGAGGGAAAGGACTTGCTCAGGGTCACACAGCTGGTCTGCAGCGGATCCCTTCACAAGCTAATTCCTCAGAAGCTCCTGGCAGGGCCCCTCAGAGCTCCTACAAGGTGTCGGGTTGAACACTATCAGGAAACCTTGAAGGACTGACGGCTGGGTGCCAGAGGGAGCGGGTTTGGGTTTGGTTTAATCTGAGGAATACTAATCTCTCCTTGAATCCAGATAAGCGACCCCTTGCCAGAGGCAGAGGTCCTTCCAGGGCTCAGCCTGACCCTGGGACAGCAGACCCAGCTGGGGCTCTGGCTGGAGACAACTGCCCCAGGGCTCAGAGGGGATTTCACCTGCCAGGCGCCACCAGGGACAGAAAGCCAGGGAAGAGGTGTGGGAGGTCAGTATGGATCCTCCACCTTCCAGCATAGCCTCTGAAAATAAAGGTCTGAGCCTTGAATTGGATCTCAAAAGGGCCTGGGGCAGCCAGTTTCCCTGCTGCCAGAGTTTGGGCCAGTTTCCCTACTGCCTCAGCAGCGCATCTGCCCAGAGCCCAGCGGGAATTCAGGGACTCATGAAACAGCAGCTGGAGGAGGACCAAGGAGATTCGTACTCTTGTCTTGTGGGTAAGGAACGAGGGCGGGGCAGGAGAGGGATGGGCCCAAGGTCCCCGGATAATCAGCAGCAGAGTGGAGCTAGGACGTAGGCTCTGGACTCTGAGTGGTGTGTCCCCGCCACTGTCCAGTTTTCCATGTGGACAGAGGCTCTGCTTTCTCTCTCTTTGGGTTGTGTAGTGTGTGTGTGTGTGTGTGTGTGTGTGTGTGTGTGTGTGTAGACGTTTCCTGTTTTCTGTGTCTCTGCCTCCAATTCTTATCAGCTTCGTAAGACCCAGAGCAGAAAATTCTATAACCTCATTCACCTATTCCAGGATCACTGTCGGGAAATCCTCTTTCCACCTCGTTCAGAGCTCCCATGCTCTAGTTTAAGTCCCTCCAGGTGGAGCTGGCAGGGTCCGTGGGACTTACTCCAAGGTCCCCAGGGAAACTGGCTGGGCCGTTTTGCGAGGAATGTTTACTTCCACTTCGCCGTCTCCAAGCACGCGCTGTCTCTGCCTGAGGTCTTGAATGTTGCTGCTTTCGGGGGGAGGGGGGCGGTGTGATCCCAGCTGGTGATTTATGGTCTGTTTACTCAGAAAGCGCTTGCTCAGTCCTGCTGGTGGGAAGGGATGGCTGGACGGAGGGAGGTGAACGCGTGTCCCCTGAGCTGCAGAGGGAGCCGGCAGGGATGACTTACCCACTCCCTCTGACGGTTGGCTTCCATTTACTCATCCTCCGTGCCTCCCTCCACGTGATGAGAAGCCGAATGCTCTTCTCCCCTACCTGGGAGGCTTCAGGCATATTTTCTGCTCAGAGGCCACTGAATGCAAAATTCCACCCAGAAGATGAGGAAGGAGGAAAGAATTTAGCTGGTGGAGCAGTACTGTGTGCAGGATCTGTACTGGATGCTTGCGTGGCAGCCCTGGGATGGAGGTATTGCCTCCATGTCACAGATGAGAAAGCTGATGCTCAGGGGGCCTAAAGTGCCTGAAGCCACACAGAAGTGCATAGAGTTGGGATCCAAGCTCTCGTCTGGCTAGTACCAGCGCTCAGGCTCTTCTTCCACCAGGGTTTCTCGAGTGTACCCTGGGCCACCGACATTAGACGCACTTCCTCATTCAGTCCATCCTTTTAAACAGGTGTTACCAGCCCAGGCTGTTCCAGGCTCATGGGAGCCATCAGGAAGCTTCACAGAGCTTCCGTGATCGGGGAGACCAAGACACGTATAAGAACCAAGTCAATTATATAGTTGTCTAAGTCAGCTTGACCATAACAAAATACCATCGTCCGGGTGGCTTAAACAGACATTGATTTCCCACTGTTATGGAGGCTGAGAAGTCCAAGAGTGAAGGGCCAGCACATTTGGTGTCTGGTGAGGACCCTCTTCATGGTTTGCAGATGGCTGCCTTCTTGCTGTGTCCTTACAAGGTGGAGAGAGTGCTGGTCTCTGCCTCTTCTCAGAAGGGCACTAAGCTCATCATGAGGGCGCCACCCTCATGACCTCATTGCAACCTAATTACCTCGCGAAGGCCCGGCCTCTGACTTCTATCACACGAGGGGTTAGGGCTTCAAGGTATGAATCTGAGGGTGAGAGGACACAAACATTCAGTCTGTAACAATGGTATAATAGAAGGTGATAATGCTGTGACGAGGAGAGCCGGGATAGGAGGTGAGAAATGGAGAGGTGGTATGTGGGTTATCATTTTAAATATAATGGTGAGGACAGGCGTTAGTGACATTTGAACCAAGACTTCAAAGGGAGAAATGTTTTGCTATTGACCCCGCACTTCCTGTGCCCACTTCATACCTGCTCATTCAGAACCTCTGGGAATATGTATTTTAACAAGTCTTTTATACATAGGTAAATTTGGAAATCTCTGTCTGCACCCTGGTGCCTCTTCTCCATGCAAAAGACTTTTACTTAAGCGGTCAGGAAATATTTGCCCAAATCTAGGTGTGACTTTAGGTGTTCAAGAATGAAGTTGGAATCCAGGGTCCTGATGACGCATCCCTTTGCAACTTGATAACTGGCTTATACTTAGTAAGTAAAATAGGCAAAATTCCCTCATGACCATGACTGGGCCTGGAAGGATCTGTCAGTGCAGGGCAGGATGCTCATGTTTTCCAGTCAAGGTGCAGCCCAGGCTATTGGAGCAACAGGCTGGTGTCATGTGAAGAGCATGGCTCAGAAAACTTGGGTTCTAGATCACACTCAGCTGTGGTGAGCTTGGCCAAGTCATTTGCTTCGACTTCCAGGTTTATGAAATGGAGCTGCTAAAACTTCTCCTACTTACTTCGATGCTGCCTCCACCTCTACCACCAGCCAACCTGTGTATCCATCCATCCGCCTACCCATCCCATCCATTCACCCATTCTATCTATCCATCCATCAATCCTATCCATCCACCGGTCCCTCCATCCCATCTATCCATCCTGTCTATCCATCCATCCACCCACTCATCCCATCCACGCCATCCATCCATTCATTCACCCATCCATCCACTATCACCACAACCATTAGTATCCTCATTTCATTATTATCAACATTTCTGGTTTGACCCATATTCAGATCAACAAAATTCCATGCTAGAACTTATTGTAAAGGAATTAGGCCTGAAAAAAACAATGAAGAAAAATTGTATGGGTAATGAACTAGGATAGTGAAATCTTTCATCTGGGAAGATTTGTTTAATGAGGTCCAAAGGTGGAGTCCGTGCTGCTTGTCTGAGGGAGCCAGACAAGTGCCTT
The DNA here is from genome assembly GCF_008692025.1 of Phocoena sinus. Lineage (NCBI taxonomy): Eukaryota > Metazoa > Chordata > Mammalia > Artiodactyla > Phocoenidae > Phocoena > Phocoena sinus. Next base: position 70,374,219 of record NC_045766.1, on the reverse strand, counting down.
GTAACTTCAGTTGCAGTGGAAGCCGCATGAAAGGCAGCTTCAGATTTCCCCTGGTGGCTGGGAGTCCTGCCTCAGTGCCCAGCCCTATTAACTGTTGGCTTCCCAGTTGCTGAATCCAGCCAAAAACATCCTCCACTGTTTGAAGTGCTTATTGGAAAAGCAGATTTCATCTTGGCTGGAGCTCTGAGCAGTTCCTTGTGTGGGGTACTCCCCAGGGCTGTAATTGAACACAAGAAAGCATCAGCCTCCTTTTGGCATTCTTGCTTTCATCTCGAAGTCACATTTTAAAATTTATATTTAAAAAAGTTAGGGCAAGGGGCCAGCACGGCTCACGCGGCCACTGGTGCCAGAACCCCCAACACGGCAGCTCCAGGAACGAAGGCTGTGGAGTATTAGAAGGGGGAATTAGGACCCTACAGTGGAGCGATGCTTCACGCCAGCTTCTGGGGGCTCTCAAAGTGCTTTTGAGGCTGGGCTTTGGTGTGATGTGGGCTTTGCAGAGCAGGAGGCCTGAGGGTGCAGACCGGGGCCCCACTTACAATAGTCCATTCGGAGGAAAATTTTCTAAAAGCCTCAGAGAACAGGAGAATCTGAAGACTGCTTGGACACCCATTCAGGGGCAGATCAGCCTGCTGAGCAGGAAATGTTCTTTCCTCCCAATCCAAATCCATTGTGCTGCTGGAGAACTTGCTTCCAAAGGCTTCTATGGACACTGGTGACCACGAGTGGGGGAAAACCCCTGAGGGAAACGCTTGTGCTCTGTTCTTTTTCCTCCGGATGCTCCCTTTCCCAGGAGCTGGGGCAGGATTCTGAAAACAGCAGGTGTCTAATGGATGTTTATTAGACAAGCTCTCCCATGCAAAAAGATTGTAGTTAAGTATGGCACACTGTTTTCCTACAAGCCTTAATAAGACCATTATCTTCTCCAGGGGCCGATGTGAGACAGAAACACCAAGCTTCATGGAGGATTGAAATACAGTAGCGTCCTGGAGAAGGCAATGCCCTCACAGTTCAAACATACACCCAAGTACCCAGTCTGTGAGGCCCAGCTGCCCCCTTGCACAGGGCTATTTGTTGCATCATTATGCCCCCTTGTGCCCCACTATGACCCCTTAACCGTTTTCAGGAGGTTTTGTTTATGGGAAATCATTATTGTTTATGCAGCTGGAACTTATGTTTATCCCTGTTTGACACTAAGATCATTGATACCTTGTGTTTTGCCAAAAATTAAAAATTAAAAATTTGAGGGCTTACAACAAGGAACATACTTATTCAGTAAGATGATAAAAATCATCATCCTGCTTTCAGGACCACAAGAAGGAGGAGGGAAGTAAACATATAAAACCTAGAACTCTTATTAAATTTAACTCTGAGGGTCCCAGTGGCCAAGAAAAGAAGGGGAGAAGTAGGTATATTCGTTCCTTAGGGGAGATAAAATTTCTCATTTTTGAGTTCTAAAAGAAATTTTTGAGGGACTCCTGTAGAGTGAGACAGTAGGCTAGTGTATTGACAACAGTTTTATGCTAAATGCGGAAGTAGTTTTCACAGGGATATTTTCTATTATGGCCTTAACCAGCATTTAGGGAAGACGTCTGGGATGTGGAAGGCGACCTTGAGGGTACAGTAGAGTGTAGGAAACTGTAAGAGGACTGATGAGATCATTATGCATTCCCTACTTAAGGGCACTGGGTTGGATCTGGGACAAAAAAAAAGAAGAGAGGCAAGATAACAATGGTATAGGTCAGAACAGATCTCAGGGGAATCGTTAACTCCTGCACATGGCCAACCCCCTCCCCCCCGCCCCCAAGAAGCGAGCAGAAAATGAGCCATCCGGTTAAATCAGCTAATGCCTAAGTTTGGTGTTGGTGCCCATGTGCACGTAGGTGTGTGAATACAAGCCCTTCCCCCGTCCTACTGCCCTCCCACCCAGCAGCGTACACCCCACCCTAGAGAAGCCTCCGCACCCTGCAGTCAGCTCCTCTTGTCAGTAGTTGACTTTGATAAACAGCCGAAATATAGGATTTTTTTCAAGGTTTGAAGATCATTAACTCTTTGGAAGAACAAGAGGACAGTTTCTGAAGGCTCGGGGCCGGGGTGGGGGGTGGGGGACAGCTTATGGGTGACAGCCTTAATTACCCCAAGTAAATATTCAGGAGCAGGGCCAGGCAAGGCAGCAGAATCAGGGGAAGGAGTCTTTGCTCCATGGCTGCAGGGCGCCTTGTTACACTGAACCGAGCTCCTCTGAGCTGAGCATGACTCCTGGGCCCCTACAGCCCTGCTCTTTGATGATACTTCCCCCCCTTTGGGAGGCATCGGCTTTAGAAAACTTAGCGTATTTATTCACATAGCCTTAACTGAGGACCTAGCGTGTTCCCGGCACTGTGCTAGGCCCTGGAACTGATGACAAACAGACTCACTGCCCTGGAGAAAGTGGAGAAATCCCCACCCCCACATATAATTATGAGACATGTGATCTCATGTGTGATGAGGACATAATAGGAAATAAAAGTAAATTCTAAAATTCTTCTTTACTCAGACTGGCTTTCCTTCTCGGGAATCACAGGCCAGTTTCCTTCCTGTATCATGATCGTGAGAGTGACCATTACTGACACTTGGGGTGATGGCATGACTTTGGTTTGCAAGCTGCATGTTTGGTTGTCATGAAGTCCCTTCTGACTTCTGAGAACAGGGCCATCACTACTGTCTGGACAGCTTGGGGTGGGCCCCTCGCGCTCTGCTCTCTCCAGGTGCCTCTGCGGCCTGAGGCTCCATCCCCAACAGGCCAAGCTTCCCTGCGGCCCACACAGGGATGGAGCCCACGCCTATTCTCCTTGTATCCATGCTCCAGCTAAGAGAGCAGCTGGGGATTCCTGGCCTTACTTTGGCCCGACTGAGATGGGGGGAGCCACCGGCACTGGTGGAGGTGGAGTCTTGGTATTTTAGTGTGTAGTCACAGTCAGCATCAGGAAAAGCAGCAGGGAAGTTTGAGCTTGTTCCTTTGCAATAAACAGCACACGGTTTCTTTTCAAAACCAGTTGTTCTTAACCATTATCCCCCTTGAAACACGCGGAGGGTGTTGAGCGTGGCCCCAGGCTGGCAGCAGCAGCAGCACCTCTGAACTTGTTAGAAATGCACATTCTTGAGTCCCCCTTCGGAGTTAGTGAATCAGAAACTCTGGGGTGGGCCCAGTGGTTTGGGCTTACCAAGCCCTCCAGGTGATTCTGAGGCCACTCGTGTTTGAGGGCCAGTGAGTAACGATAACTCACCGTGACAGTGATTCTTGGTCAGGGAGGCTCCCCTGGGGCGTGTGCCATAATCTCTGGAAGTGGGCTTGAGGGTGACACATGTAGTTTGAAAAAGTCCCTAAAGAGATTATGATCTCTCCCTCCTCCCCTCCCCTATTTGAAAATCATTGATCTAGAAACTAATTTTGCATTGGAAGAATCATCTCATGCAAATGTCTCCGTATTTTGATTTTTTTTTTAAGCTTCAGAAATTTCATGATACCACGGAGCATCTTGTGTCTGGCCTGGAACAGCTCCCTCCACAGTTAAACACAAAGACTTAATTTTTACACTCTGAGACTTAAAGAAGGAGAAGAGTTTCCTCACAGTGATTTTGGCAAGTCTGTCCTGTGGAGCTTGCTGATTAGAAGTTGGCTGAGGCGACAGCCCACCCCGTGGGTGGGAGAGACCCACCCTCGAACCTGTACCTCCCTCACCAGCACAGGGAGTACGGCCCCGCAAAATGGGATGTCGCTGTGCTTAGCCTCAAATGAGCATGCGCGGCTGCGTGACGTTTTACACAAGCTCCTTAAAGGAAACGGAGGGCGGGAGCCTCTTTTTATCGCCCACGACAGGGAGAAGATAAAGCTGAAGTTGTCTGGTGTTTGCAAACAGTGGTAGACCTGAGGGGTTTTTTTTTTCCTCTGAAAATGTTTTATTTGGGAAGCCTTCCTGGATTTAAAGAGAGGGTGGGTGTTTAAAAAATAAGGAGCGTTTGCTTTAATCCACCCCAGCTCACTGCTATCTGCAGGTGTTCAAGCTGCTTCTACCTGCCAGGAAGACACGGAGAGGAGGGAGACTTCTTCTTAGAAAGTGGGTTTTCCTGTTGAAGTGGGCAGCCCGACAAGGCCTGCTTATCTGGGTGACAGGCTCCACCTCCGCAGGAGGTAGTATTTCCCCTGCGGCTACTGAAGCAGGAAGCAGGTGGCAGGGAGCTGACCCCGCAGGGTCCCCCAGAGCGGGCGGGGCGGGGCTTTGCCATCAACCGTGGCTAGTGCTGATCTCTCTGATTGCTGAGAGGTTCTGAGTCTCTCTGAGGAGATGGGATCAGCTGACGTCCTCAGCAGATCCGGTGGTGCAGGCCTGGGTGGAGACATCCGGGCCTCAGTCAGGCAACAGAGGTCTGAAAGGACCCAAAGCCGCCGCTCGCCCTTTGCGCAGAGCGGGGAGGAAGCCCACCCCCCAGCGTGGACCTGGCTGGAAGGGAAGCTGGTTTTCTCATGTGATGGCCCCCCCTGAGCCCTGACCTTCCCCTCTCTAGGATGCAAGCTCCACAGAAGTCAGATCTGGTTGGTCTTGCTCCTCACATACCCTTAGCATCTAGAACAACGCCCGGCACATAGTAGGTTCTTAATAAATATTTGTTGACTAAGTACGTGAATTTCTCCCCCTCCCCACTCCTGCCTGCTCTCAAGCCTGACAGGGGAGGACTGAAAGGTCTTGTCCCTAGGCTGTCAGGTGCCCTGGGGACAAAGAAGGGCTCTTCTGGGGAGACTGTCACCCTTCTGCAGATGTTTCCAAGGGCAGCTCCGAATGAGGGAGAGGAAGTGAGATCCCAGGCCTGGATACCAGGCCAGTGTGTCACGTGTCTATAAGAGTCGATGGGGCCCGACACCACGCCCCTCCTGCCGCCCCCTCCCTAACACTCTGGGCTGGAATCTGGCGTGCAAAGTAAGGATAGACAAGGTGACTGGGCACAGGGGCCTTTGCAGACGTTTGGGGCAAGGCTTCTCTGGCCGTTGGCTCTTAAACCCACAGGTCACCCAGAAGCGGGAGACTACCTGACAGGGGTGCGTAAGAGGCTCCGAGTTGGCGAGCGCTGGGCTGGGCTGTGTGGAGCCCTGGCACTGCGGTGGGTTTGTGGTTCTGGCTGAGTGCAGTGTGGCAGGGAACTCCCTGCCCACGGGCTCCAGGCTGTGTGGTCCTTGGGTGAGGACCCAGACTCTCAGACTCGAAGGACCCTGCAGGATGCCTGTCCTACCCTGTCCCAGGCAGGACCCCCTCCTCCACAGCCCCACAGCTCTGTCTTGGACCAGGAGATTACAAACAGTTTAAACTTAATAGAATATTAGTAATGTTTATAGAAAAATATTCCCTGGGGCTTGACTAAGCAATTGCGTTTTAATGATGCCTATAAAAGGCACTGGGTCATTGCTGTGGTTTTTGAACTTTCCCTTCTAACTATAGGTTGTGTCACTGATCCGGAGGTGTTCCTCCTGGTGGGCTCCGCAACAAATATGATGACAACAGGAGAGTGATTAGGAAAGAGAAGAAGAGCAAGGAATGGGTACAAATGTGATACACTTCTCTAACCTCAAATTACCTAAAATTTTTTTGATTTAACTTACATTTCACAAGGAGACCTAAGCCCAGCCCCTTCTAAGCTTGGCAGCAAGAGAAGAAAGAACAGGGAAGAGATTTGCCTGAAGTCACATCAGGTGGCCAAAGCAGCCTTGGGATTTGACAGCTGTGGCTACAAGTGTGTTAGAATGGCATGGGGCATCTGGCTGGAGACTTTAGGAAAAGACTAACGAGTTTCAGGTCCTTTGATAATTTGCCTGTTCTGAACATTCAATCAGTTAGTCATTCATCTTGCAATAAGTGCCTTTTGAAGACCCGGTCTGTGCCCAGCACTGTGCTAGCACCAGGGGAACAGTGGTAACAAGGGACCAGGTTACTGCCCTCATGAGCTTATGGTCCCACTTTCTAACCCCCTTCTCTCTTTTACTGTAGAGCAGATAAAAGCAGTCAGAAGCAATCTGCACGCCCCTTGTCTCCACATCAACTCTGCCCCGCCCCGAGCCTGTGTCTGTGCCCTTGTCTCTGCCTCTGTCCTGGTACGATGGATGAACTTTCTATATGTGGCCGAGGCCAGCCCCTCCAGCTGCCCGAGCCACCCCACACCAGCCTGGATTCTCAGGAACGCTACTCCAGTGTCTCCCTTCTCTCTCTTGCCCTGCCCTTCTTTCCCTCTCTACAGCATCTCTCCTGTAGAGCTGTGCTGTCAGTTCCCCCGTCTAAGTATACCTTCTCTTGACCCTGCTTCCTCCCCCAGAAAAATGGCCCCCGAGCTCTCCTCTTTACAGCTAGACTCTTCCAACAGTCGTGCGTACTTGTCATCTCCAAGTCCTCTTCTCCCACTCTCCCTTGAATCCACTCCAGTCAGACTGTCACTCTCAAAACTGTCTTGACAAGATCTTTAATGTCCTCATTTTGCTAAATCCAGTGACCGTTTCCTGGTCCGTCCTTGTCTTGCTTGACCCATCAGCGGCATTGGACAATGGCAAGCGCTCTTTGATTCTTCTTTTAGGCTCGCACCTCACACTGATGGTGTCATCAGATCCTGTGAGCTCTACCTTCTCATCACCTTTATTGCTATCATGTCGGTCCAACCTACCATTATCTCTTGGCTAGAGCATTACAAAAGGCTCCTAACTGGTTCTTTCTGCTTCCATCCTTCCCAACAATGCCCCTCCCTGCCTTCGTTCTATTCTGTACACAGCTTCCAGAGGAATCCTTTCAAAAAATAGGTTGGATCATGTCTCTCCCTTCTCATCTCACTTGGAGCCTCAGCCAGATTCATCCCAAAGGCCTGTAGAACTCTATGTGGTCAGTCCTTCCATTACCTCTCTATCTCCTTGCTCACTCTCTCCAGCCTCAGGACCTTTGCACTTACTGTGTCTTCTGCTGGGAACTCTTTGCCTTCAAGATCTTTACTCAGACGTCACTTTAGTAAGGTCTTCCCTGATCACCCTACTTAAAGTTGCAACCTATCCCACTCACACTCCCTATCCCCCACCCCTGCTCTGTTTTCTCCAGTGTACTTATCACTCTTCAAATATGTATGTTTTTAAATTGAAGTATAGTTGATTTACAATATTGTGATAGTTTCAGGGGTACAGCAAAGTGATTCGGTTATACATATGTATACTTTCTCAGATTATTTTCCATTATAGGTTATTATAAGATATTGAATATAGTTCCCTGTGCTATACAGTAAATACTTGTTTATGTATTTTATGTATAGTAGTATGTATCTGTTAATCCCAAACTCCTAATTTATCCCTCCCCCCTCCCTTCCCCTTTGGTAACCATAAGTTTGTTTTCTATGTCTGTGAGCACTTACCACTCTTTAATTCGGTGACCTACTAATTCAGTGGTGGAGGTGGGGAACCTGCACTGGGTCCAGGTAATAAGGAGGTGCATCATCTGTAGAAAATTTAAAAATAATCACGAAATGTTGGTCTTGTTTTTTTAGCTCTAGAGAGTCACACAGGTTTTTGGGTTTTTTTTAAGCTTTATTTATCAGCTGCACGGGGTCTTAGTTGGGGCACGTGGGATCTTTCGTTGCAGTGCACGGGCTCTTTGTTGCGGTGCGCGGGCTTCTCTCTAGTTGTGACACGTGGGCTTCTAGCTGGTTGTGACACGTGGGCCCCAGAGTGTGCGGGCTCCGTAATTGCAGCATGTGGGCTCTCTAGTTGTGGTGCTCAGGTTCAGTAGTTGCGGCACGTGGGCTTAGTTGCCCCGCAGCATGTGGGATCTTAGTTCCCCGACCAGGGATTGAACCGGTGTCCCCTGCATTGCAAGATGGATTCTCAACCACTGGGCCACCAGGGAAGTCCCTAAGTTGGCCTGTTTTTTATTAGCACCATGCATTGGCAATTCTAAACATTGTTATATGATACTTTTCCCCACCAGGGTGACAGCTCCTGGTAACTCTCCACTATTTAACATACTCTATATTTCCCTTATTTATTGTCTTGTCCTTTTTCCTCCCATAGAATGAAAGTTCTTTGGGGGCAGGATGTTTTGTCTGTTCACTGCTGTGTCCCTAGTGTTTGCCAGGGTGGTAAATGCTCAGTGTACTTCAGTCAAATAAATGAAGGAAGCAGAGGGCACTCTGTGTGCCCACAGCTGAGGGTCATCAGGAGGGTTTCCTGGATGAATCCATGTTGAAGTGGTCGAGGCAGAAGGAACAGCAGGTGCCAAGTCTGGGAGCATCTTCGCTCTCAGGGTTACCAGCTAAGGGTAGGAGTCAGAATCCACACGTGTCATTCAGCAGAAGTCCTTCCTTCATAATGTTGATGTGTGGTGAATGAATGTGTTCCTTTACTGGTAGTTGGTTGAGGGTCCTTGTTGACGTCTTACAGAGGGCCGGCTGTCACTTTCAATCAGAATGGCTATTCCCCACTCCTTCTGAAGAATTCCAGGCCTGGGAGGGGAGCATACTCTCCCACACTCCGTCAGAAGCTTCTCTTATCCCTGTGTTAAGTGTGGGAGCTGGGAGACCATGTGCGAGGCTGTGGTAACCATCCCGCAGAGTGATGGATGAGAGATGGGAGCCTTCCTTTGGGAAGATGCCCCTACTTTCTCTTCCCTTTTCTGGGCAGAGCTTGTACCTTCTTCCTTTTGGCTCCTTGTTCATTTCTTTAACACTTACAACATGTTACCATCTTTATTTGCTTCCATGTTTTTATCTTCTACTGAATGTCACTCCAGTAACAGAAATAGTGCTGACTCACTTCTGGTCCCTAGCACAGAACCTGGCACATTGGAGGAAATCAATAAACACATAAATAACAAGGCGGGTGTTGTATCAAGTGCTATACCAATATCAAAAGAATATAATGGCTATTGTGATGATGCTTTTAAATGCCCATCATAATGAGAGTGAGTAGTCCATGGTGATTATATAGAATATATATATAATATACTTTCTTTTCTGTAAAGGTGACATTTCACATAACTCTGTTCTTTTAAGTTCCAGAAGCTCAGTATCATCCACAATTATTCAAGCATTCTCAGTGCAGGTGTCTATTCAAGTGTCAGATACGTTATAGCTTCCAAAAAGTGTGAATCAGACCAAAGATCAACTTTAAAAAAAGATGCTAACCTAAAATACTAGTTTTATATATGTACCAAATCTGAGATGGGGAGACCAGCCCATATGCCAGTGCACTGATTTATCCACAATTGGCAGGTGGGCCCTACCCCACTGGAAATAAATCTTATAGGCTTCAGAAATCAGTCTAATGAAATAAGATTTTTAACTAGCTCAAAATCAGAGTTCAGAAACAGTTCAGTTAATATTTAAATATCAAGTTAAGACAGGAAGTTGAACAAAATTAACTTGGAAGCTTTCACAGAGTTTTAAAAAAGCAACACTCGAGACGTAAAATTGACCATTTCATTATATTCAATGGATTTGAGCATGAAATATATGTTAACATTTTCATTTAGCAGATTCCTTCTCGGACTTTTAAAACCACCACCAATAAACATTTACATATTTACCCCTCCTCAAAGCACTTACCCAGGTATACACAAATACCACTCATTCTGAGGTCCTGTTGCTCCAGATTAAACAGGTTCTCCTTCTACGAGGGCCCACAGGATTCTGCTCCAGCCAGAGCAAGGTCTCTGGCCCTTGGATAATTTCACCACCTCTGGTTGACTGAGCAGGGCTGGGAATCTCATTATGGAAGCCATCTACCTCCTTCCCAGGCCAGCCTGAGAGGGGCTCAGCGTTGCATCATCCGCCCTGGGCCTCAGCCCTCCTTGCTTGAAGCCAGCTCACCAAAAGTATTTTAAGAGCATTCCAACAGCCCAACTGCCATTCCTCCACCATCCCAGATGGGGAAAAGCTTGTGAGGTGGATCTTCCTCAGGGTGACCACGATCGGCCTCCTTGTGCTTCCAGCAGAGTGCCCTTCACGTCAGACAGACTGGTTGCCAGTCATCAGGTCTGGGAGTCTCAGGGACAAGGGTCGCTCTCAGAAGTGAAGTCATCTCGTCTGAGAGGACACAAGTAGAGATACTGCAAAAAACCTGGGGTCGAGGGCTGGACGTGCAACCCTTCCTCACCCACGGCCCACACCCGCTCCTACACAAGTGCCCAAACACCGCAACATATTGGGGCAGTTTTTAAGTCTATTTTTGTCTCAACTGGGACTTTCATTCACTGGATATCTAAGTTCTCAAACTATCCAGTGGGTTCCTGTTTCTTTTTTAATAATTAAAAGAAATTTCATACTTCATGATCACTGTAGGAAAAATAGGGAGGAAATGTAAATAAAAGGAAAATATAAAAAATCAATACTGAAAGGTTAATATATATATATATATACGCGTTGGCGAAGGCAGTACATCCAGACTAGTTATTAGGCAGGTCTGCCAGAAATCAATCCAGCAAGAAAAAGGTGGTGTGCTCCAAAAACTCCCACCTATTGTTTCTTCCCTGTTTCCTTTGGGGACCTCGGGACAACAGCTGGGATTGCCACGATAGACGGGCATCACTGGTGCCCTGTATGCACAGCACAGAGGAGTAGGAGTGTACTAACCCGTCTGAAGGGCCACGGATGGCCACTGTCCTACATTTTCCCTCATTGCTCCCAGAGGGTAGCCCTGATCAGGCTGTGGGCTGGGATCTGGGTGAGGTTTACCTATCACCAGCTCCACTTCGCAGCAACTCGCCTTCCTCATCACCAACTCCAAGTGAGCAGCAACTGTCTTCTGCTGGGATGGTGGACAGGATGTGTAGCTGTTCCCAGATGCCTGTGGGTTTGTGCTTCCCACCTGTCCTGCCCAGGCTGATCATCCAATGTTATCACCAGCCCTCTGGGTAGGCACTAATAGAGGTGCAGCCTTCTCACTAGCCCCAGGACAGCACTGAGGAACTGGAGTGGCTCTTTGGTTCTTTGGGAAGTTCCCCTGGGAGGCTGTGCTCTTATTCTAACGGTGGATGTTCTTTCACCCATGTCCTGTGGGTGCTGGCCAGATCCCCTGTGAGCATGGCGATGCTCAATCTGGAATTGTCCTCCCGGCCACCCATGAAGATCTGTCTTTTCCCATTACCCCCTGGCTTCCCACAAATGGTCCATGTGGTTTGTCTGCACGCCTTATGCATCACGGTGTCTTGGAATGCCTTTGGGCCATTCTCCAAAGACTCTGGATTTGACTGTGGAGTGCCTGCCCAGAGGGCTTGTCACAGGCTCTGTGGGTCCCTCTGAAGAGTGAGGCTTGGTGGGGGAGAGGGGAGCAGCAGCGAAGGAGTCTGGAGCAAGCACTGTCTCAGGGGAAGGCCTGGCCTGCCGTTTGTCCCCCGCACCCCCCAGACCTCATCACTTCAGAGGCACTTTCCAAAGTGGCTGCCCTTGGGTGCGGTTGGTTGCACGCTTTAATGACATTGTAATTAGGATTTCAGCACCACCTACTAGAAGGAGGGTCACATATATTATTGCTCACCCTCAAAACTTCCTCCCTCCATTTTTGCCTAACAAGTGGCCCAGAGAGTATGTTTGAGGTCACACTAATGTCTACTTTGCATCAAAATCCCGGCCCTCGGATGGATGCCCCCCCTCCTGGTTGTGGTCAGCCAAGTCTATTCGGCCGATGGCAGAGGAAGGGTGGAGAGCAGTCAGGCAAGAGTCAGGGCCCAGATCTTAAACGTGGCCCCTCAAGCCGGTTTAAGCCGAATCCTTCCCTTGCCCTCAGGCCGAAAGAGCTTCCCCACTGAGAAACGGACGCGTTGGGGGTGGGAGCATCTCCTGGGGCGGGAGGGTGCGGCGGGCCAAGGAGCGCGGGATTGGGGGGCGGGGCGGGGCGGGGCGGGTAAGGGAGGAGAGCCCGGGAAGAAAAGAGAGATGGGGCAGGCTGGGGCCGGGGGTGGGTGCAGAAAGTGAGGGCTGGAGGTGAGGGGGCCCCCCCAATTGGCCGATGGGCCGGGGCGGCGGCCGAGAGCGGGGCGGGGCCGGTGGTGGCTACTGCGGGGAGGGCGAGGGGCGGGCCGGCTGGTGTGGCCGATGAGACCGTTATGAAGCCGGGCTCCTGGGCTTCCTTTGTTCCCGGGAAGCCATTTAAAAAGCCCCGTCCTCGAGCGGGGACAAAGGCCGGCGGCGTGGAAGGCTGAGCGGAACGCCCCCTTTAGAGAGGCCTTTCCAGTCGCGGGGCCGGACCGGAGGCTCAGGGCACAGCGAGGGCCGGGGCACCGCACGCGGGGCGCGCGCTGCCCTAAGGGGCTAGGAGGGCCACTTAAAAACAACAAAGGTGAAAACACACAGCTCTCCCTCGCTGGAAGGCGCAAATGCTCGGGCTTCTGGGTCCTCCGCAGATGGCCGAAGCGGCTTCCCATCCCCCGCCTGGCACCAGGAGGACGAGGCGCGTGCGCCGCAGTAGGGCGCCTCGCCGCGTGGTCCTCTGTGCCGCTGTGGCACATTCCTGGCCTTTGCAATTATTGGGAAATGAGAGGATCTTTTTTTTTTTATCTCCCCTGCTCCCACTTCGCCCTCCCTTGTTTTTCTTCCAAGCATGGAATTATCTACTTTAGCAGTTCAAAAGACATTCCATTCCCATGACAAAAACAGCAACGGTGATGTTGGCATACCGTAGCCCTCTTTCTTACAGGGAGATTCAGGCAATAAATCATAATGAATGAAAATTTAAAATAGCATTTCTTTAACTTTTAATGGTGTACTTTGCTTATTTTCAAGTGCCGCTAACAGCTCTGTTTCTTGACGTCCCTTAAGGAGAACCCATCTGAGATGCTGAGCTAACAATAGTGAATTTTATTCCTTTACAATATTCCTAAAGAAAGTGGATTGAGGAGATTCGTTTTGAACTCCCTCGCAACTCTAAAATTCCTGAAGTCTATCAGTGAAAAAAGGCTGATGGAAGACTTTAAAACGGAGTGAAAGAAAAACTATCACCATGGCGAACGACCCATCTGTCTATCCCATCCATCCAACCCATTCTGTTTAGTGCTCTCTTTCCCTCCTTTGGCAGACCTGAACCTTACATCTGTTCCAGAAACAATGACATATACACATTGGCTCACCCGAGGCAGACTCACATCAGTGTATGCCAGAGTATCTGGAAATGGTTGATCAAAAACTCTCTCAGTAATGGGTAGTCCAACAGGAGACGCTAAACTGGATAAAAATGAAGGATGGGGGATTATTTCCTCAAGAGAACCAAATATTCTAAAAGTTTGAACTCACTTTTAAACAAAACCGTCTCAGACTTTCATCCCTAAATGTGTTGCAATTTACACTCAGGCTGGAGGATGGAAGGGTGTCTCACCAAGTAATTGTTTCCAGTAAAGGTCATTTTCGGCCTCTCAAATCACAACTCTGGTATGTCACATTGCACAGGTATTTTTCACAGCTCACCCAGTCTGATGGTTCTGAGGGTATTTAAGACTGCTGCAGAGAGGAGCCCAGGGCCATGGCGATTAGTGGGCTTCTGTAGGAAGCACAGTGGAAGGGACAATGGGCCAATTACCAGCAAAGCCTGTGGTCTCCCTTGGAGAGGTTAAGGAGAGCACATGGCCTTTGAGCCAGCGTGTCATCTGTCCTGGGGCTTAATCAAGTTATCATATCACCCCAGTGTCTCCAGGCCTCCATCCTTCGATTTGAATGAGGACAAAAATTTGCAGACAAATTTCTAGCAGCAGGAAGTTGGTGCTCTCCTGCGAGGCTGGATGAAAAGCACCTGTAACCTTGTCGGCCTTGTCCAGCTCCTGCTGGGAGCCGCTTCAGGCTACAGCCTGTTGGCTTCTGAGCCTGCCTGTCAGCAGGAGCTGAGGCTGGGGCTGGGGGAGGGGGCGTGGGGAGTGGATGCCATTATGTGTTTCAAAAGAATGCCCTGGAGCTGGCCGGCTGTGGCCAGTACAGCACAATGTGGCTAGCTACCGTGAATGTGTAGGTGGACACTCTCCCCTTCCTTTTGATATTGGCCTGGAGTCACACTTAGGTTAAGACGGGGGCTGACATGCAACAACCCTCATGATGGCATAAAGGGAATACTTGTGTTTCTCCCTCTCTCTAGCGAGAGTGAGAAGCAGGGAGCTCTCCAGAATGCCATCAAGGCCAGCCAGATTTCTGCTCCTCTCTGAGCTGCGGTTTCCCCCTTTGTGAAATTCAGGGGTGTTGTAAATTTCATCTAATCTGCAGGGTGGAAGGGAGAGGGGGTTTGGTGTGGTAGGTTGAGCATTGATGGGGGGGTTATGAGACCTGTGTTCCAGGCCTAGCTCTACCACGTGTGGGGAGGTGGCTCAGCCTGTTTTTGTTGTAGTTATTTCATTTGTAAGAGGGGGATAATGATCCAGGCCGTTAGCTACTTCACAGCTTATGAGTCAATGCGATGATAGATCAGTGAATGAAAAAACTTTAAAACCACTTTACTGGTGCCTTTACAGCCCTTCCAGCATCGGTGCTCTATGACTCGGTGTCACAAAGAGGGATTGGAGGAGAGGAGTTATTAATTAGCATTAATATAAGAGCAGTCCATCCTGAGAATAAGTTGATCACTGACTGTGAATGTCATAGTCCTTAGCAGGAAAAGCCAGAAGATGGGAACTTTTTTTTTTTTTTTTTTTTTGCGGTATGTGGGCCTCTCACTGTTGTGGCCTCTCCCGTTGCGGAGCACAGGCTCCGGACGCGCAGGCCCAGCAGCCATGGCTCACGGGCCCAGCCGTTCCGCGGCATGTGGGATCCTCCCGATCTGGGGCACGAACCCGCGTCCCCTGCATCGGCAGGCAGACTCTCAACCACTGCGCCACCAGGGAAGCCCCAGAAGATGGGAACTTTAACACTCTGTGGGACTGGTTGTTCTGATCAAAATCAACTTTTCTCAAGTCTACAGGAAATTGGACTTCTTGACATTTTGATGAAAGGCTTGTACCCTAAAAAAGTGGATGGAGACCTGGCCAATAAATTACTTCTTCCCCTGCTCTTTAGACGGTGTTCATATTCTGTAGCCACTTTGTGACAGGGGACATCAACCTTAACCCATGGCAGCTCCAGCCTGTTTCCTCACCTATGAAGTGGGGTGCGTTTTCTCTGCCCCTCTAACTTATGGGAGCGTTGGGAGACTCCGCTGGTTAACAGGTGAGAAAGTGCTTTGTAAATAAAGAGTCAGGCGCTAGGTAGGTTTGCACTGTACGTGCGTGTGCACACACACGGAAAGGACTATTATTGCCCATTTAACTGGAGCTTAAATGAACACGTTGCAGAAATATCGTGGCCTTGTGGACCTCAGTACATGGATCCAGTATCATGGATGATCTGGCTCAAAAGAGGATTCTTCATTCAGAGCTAACACCCGGCTGCTCTCTCCGAATGAACAGCACTGGGGTGCCCTGCTTGATCTCACCTCCTGAGAGGGTGGCCCTGTGGACATAGGCAGGTCTGGGGTACTGTTGCCCGAGCACAGCAATGAGCAGACAGCCAAAAGGTAAAATACAAACCGAGTGCTCTTCATTCTTTACTTTCTCACTTGCCTCCCCCTAAGCCCCTGGTCCACCAAAATACCCATGACTCCCTCAAACAGCACAGTGAGGTCCTGCCCCACAATTTTGCATCTGCCACTTCCCCTGCCACCGTCTCTCACCGTCTCTCTACCTTCTCTGCTTATTAAGTCTGTCTCATCCTTCAAGGTCCTATGCAGTGTCCTCCTTTGAGGACTTTGAGGACACAGTCCTCAAGCTCCTAACCCAGTCAGAACTGACTGCCCGCCCCCATCCCCACCTTGGAACTTTGTCCTGCACTTTGCCCCACAATGTGGGTTTTGTATTAGCATTCATTGTGCACACACCTCTCTCCCTGCTTACTCTGTGAGCTTCTCAGGGGCAGAAACTAAGTCTGATTCCTCTTGGTGGCCCAGTCCCTAGTACTGCCACTGGTGCATAGCAGTGATTTATGCATTAAATGTTGCATTGCATTTATCCTGCCAACAGTGAGAGGCCCACGTACCGCAAAAACAAAGAAAAAAACAAAGTTACCCAGAGCTATATTTAATTTCTTTTGCCTCACTGTCGCGGCCTCTCCCGTTGCGGAGCACAGGCTCTGGACACGCAGGTTCAGCGGCCCTGGCTCACGGGCCCAGCCGCTCCACGGCATGTGGGATCTTCCCGGACCGGGGCACGAACCCGTGTCCTCTCTATCGGCAGGCGGACTCTCAACCACTGCACCACCAGGGAAGCCCCCTAAGTATTTTTATACTGTTTGTAAGTAGAATTGTTTTTTTAATTTTTATTTCCCAATTGTTCATTGCTTATATGTAGAAATACAATAGCTATTTTATTAAACTTTTTATTTTGAAATAATGTAGCTTCACAGGAAGTTACTAAGGTAGTACAGAGGACCCATGTACCCTTCACCCAGTTTCCCCCAGTGGTTATAGTACAATATTAAAACCAGGAATTTGACATTGGCACAGTGGGTGTGTATCATTATCATATGTATATATTCATGTAACAACCACCACAATTGAGATACAGAAATAGTCCATCACCACAAAGATCTCCCTGTCCTACTGCTTTATAATCACACCCATCCCCCTCTCCCACCATCTCTAAACTTTAGCAACCACTAATCTGTTTTCTATCACAATAATTTTATTATTTCAAGAATGTTGTAAACCTGGAATCATACAGTATGTGGCATTTTGAGCTTGAATTTTTTCATTCAGCGTATGCCCTTGAGATCAATCCAAATGGTTGCATGTATCAACATATCATTCATTTTTTTAAGAACATTGTTTTTATTTATGGCTGCATTGGGTCTTTGTTGCTGTGCATGGGCTTTCTCTAGTTGCAGCCAGTGGGGGCTACTCTTCGTTGCGGTGCGCAGGCTTTTCACTGTGGTGGCTTCTCTTGTTGCAGAGCACAGGCTCTAGGCGCGTAGGCTTCAATAGTTGCAGCATGTGAGCTCAGCAGTAGCGGCACTCGGGCCCTAGAGTGCGCGGGTTTCAGTAGTTGTGGTGTGCCGGCTCACTAGTTGTGGCCCACGGGCTTAGTTGCTCTGCGGCATGTGGGGTCTTCCAGCATGTGGGATCTTCCAGGACCAGGGATCGAACCCATGTCCCCTGCATTGGCAGGCAGATTCTTAAGCACTGCGCCACCAGGGAAGCCCATATCATTCATTTTTATTGCTGAGCAGTATTCTATATTATGTATACACCACTGTTTGTTTGAACATTCACCTACTGAGAGAGATTTTGGTTGTTTTCAGTTTTGGGATGTTACAAATAAAGTGGCTAAGAAAAATCATGTATAGGCTTTTGTGTTGACCTAAGTTTTCATTTCCCTGGGATGTATGCCTATAAGTACAATTGCTATGAGGTATGGTAAGTGTGTGTTTAGGTTTTAAAGAAACTGCCAATCTGTTTTCTAGAGTGGCTCTAACATTTTACATTCCCACCAGACATGTATGAAAGATCCAGTTTCTCTGCATCCTTGCCAGTATTGTGACTATTTTGAAAATTTTAGGTCTAATAGGTACATAGTGATAGTTCATCGTGATCTTATTTTTCATCTCTCTAATGGCTAGTGATGTTTAACATTTTTTCATATGCTTATTTGCATCCCTAAGTCTTCTTTAGTACAATGTCTCTTCATGTCTTTTGCCCATTCCCTAACTGGATTGTTTGGTTTTTTTTTTTTTTTTTTTTTTTTTTTTTTTTTTAAATTTATTTATTCATTTATTTATTTTTGGCTGTGTTGGGTCTTCGTTTCTGTGCGAGGGCTTTCTCTAGTTGTGGCAAGCGGGGGCCACTCTTCATCGCGGTGCGCGGGCCTCTCACTGTCGCGGGCCTCACAGGCTCCAGACGCGCAGAGCTCAGTATTTGTAGCTCACGGGCCCAGCTGCTCCGTGGCACGTGGGATCTTCCCAGACCAGGGCTTGAACCCGTGTCCCCTGCATTGGCAGGCAGACTCTCAACCACTGCGCCACCAGGGAAGCCCGATTGTTTGGTTTTTTTACTGTGGAGTTTTGAGAGTTTTAAAATATATTCTAGATATAAGTTCTTTTTCCAGATATGTGGTTTGCAAATGTTTTCTCCCAGTCTATGCTTATCTTTTCATACTTTTAAGAGGATCTTCTGCAGAGCAAAAGCTTTTAATTTTGATTAAGTCCAATTTATCAATTTTTTATTTTATGGGTGATGCTTTTGGTCTAAGAACTTTTTACCAAGCCCTAGGTCTTGAAATTTTTCTTCTGTGTTATTATCTAAAAGTTTTATGGTTTTATGTTTCACATTTAAATCTGTGGTCCATTTAAAGTTAATTGTAAAAGGTGTGAAGTTTAGGTTCTTTATTATTTTTACCCTCGAATATCCATTTGCTGTAGCACCGTTTGTTAGAAAGACTATTCTTCTCCCATTGAATTGCTTTTGCAACTTTGTTAAAAATCAGTTGGCCCTACTTGTGTGGGCCTATTTCTGGGTTCTGTATTCTGTTCCACTGATCTATGGATCTATCCCTCTTGATTACTGTAGCCATATAATAAGTCTTAAAGATCAGGTAGAATAATTTCTCTCACTTTATTCTTTTTCAAAATTGTTTTAGTTATTCCACTTCCTTTGCTTTTCTATGTAAATTTTAGAATAAGCTTGTCCATGTCTTCAAAAAGTCTTGCTGGGATTTTTTTTTTTTTAAATAGCAAGTAAGTTTTTGTTAAATATTTTAAAAATACAGATTTTGTGGCAATTATAAATTAATTTCTAATATGATAATAAATTGATACTTTGAACCAAGAAAACAATATAACCAAAAATTCATTTCCTAATGCAAAGCAGGTACCCTATGTTTAGGGATAGTTCATATTAATGCATAATTTTGTTTTTAGAAAAAGATGATTGTTACAGTCAGGTATATAACCACTTAGTTACATATAAGCTCTATTGGTTAAAAATATATTCTTTTAGAAAATCCATTTTAAACATATTATACTTTTTTTCAGTGATTTTCTCCAAACTATGGTAGAAGTGTGCCTTGATGGACAGAACTCAGGAACTGGTTTGACCACACCTAGGTTATACTGATATCTACAATATAGGACTCCAAGGGAGAGTCCAGCTCCAACTTTTGAAGTAGGCCCAGTTCCGAATGTTTAACAATGAGGTGCTAAGAGACGATCGTACTAATTATCAAAAATTAACAACCGTAGGTATCTTTGTTTTGGGTTTCTGTGGTTTAGGCACATCCAAAATTTCTTCACAGTCCGCACTCATTCCCTTTGCCCAGCGACCAACTGTGACCATTCGATCTGAATTCTGACCATCCTTCTTAAAATGTTCCACAGAGCCACAAGGTCTGCAGCAACCACCATCAGCATAGAGTCCTTTGGGATTATCAGGGCAAGATCTGCACAGATGTCCCATTTCCCCACAAACAAAACATTTTACAAAAGGAAATTCACCAAAAGCTGGGTCTACTTTAGCCTTGCACTTGGTTATTTCATGCTCTGTGCATCCACACCGGTAACGTATTCCAGTGCCTGTTTCTTGATTCTCAAGGGCAGCTGGGCAATCTGCAATCCCATGGCCAGGTTTTCTACAATGGAAACACACCATTGCATTTTTCTTTGCTGCTTGTCTTTTTAATCGTCTTCCTTCCTGGCGACTGTCTTTCTTTAAAGCAACTGCAATTTCTTCCCTGACTTCCTGACTGTCTGTTGCTATCATCTCCCCATTGTGAACCATCTGTGAGTTTGTCTTAAATATTCCATGAATCCATTCACATCTTCATTTAAATACTCCTTTTTCTTTTTATTCTTTTTGTGTTTTGCTTGGGGTGCATCATTTTTAAGGGACAGACTATTGGCTTCAAGTTGTTTACTCTTTGGTAGGTTTTGGCTTTTCCCCTCAAAGGACCCCTTCTTCATGTCCTCCCATGATGTTGCAGGGAAGGGTCTTTTTTTCTGTAGTAACTCGTGCCCACCTGGTCATGGCTTCATCAGATGTTTATCAGTCTGCTAGCGTTGGAGGGTCTCCTGCAGAGGCATGAGGTGGCTGTGGCTCATCGTGGGGACAAGGACACTGGCAGCAGAAGCTCTGGGAAGTACTCCTTGGCATGAGCCCTCCCAGAGTCCACCATTAGCTCCACCAAGGAGCCGGGTAGGCTCCAGTGTTGGGTCGCCCCAGGCCAACCAACCAACTGTCTTGCTGGGATTTTGATAGAAAATTTATTTTACCTGTGTATCGATTTGGGGAGAATTAACATATTTTATGTTGAGTCTTCCTATCCATGAGTGTAGTACGTCTCTCCATTTACTTAGATTTTCTTTGATTTCTTTCATCAGCATTTTGAAATTTTCAGCATGTAAGTGTTGTACATGTTTTGTTAGACGTACACCTAAGGGTTTTTTTTAGTGATTATAAATGGTTTTATATTTAAAATTTCAGTGTCTGTGTCCTCATTGCTAGTATACAGAAATACAATTGATTTTTGAATCGTGTATCCTACAATCTTGCTGAACTCACTTATTACTTCTAAGAATTTTTTTTTGTAGATTTCTTAGACTTTGTAATAATATGCAATCATGTCATTTGCAGATAAGGAGACTTCTGTTTTTTCCTTTTCAATCTGTATGCCTTTTATTTCCTTTTCTTGCCTCATTGCCCTGACTAGACCTTCCAGTACTATGCTGAATAGCAGTGGTGAGAGTGGACATTTTTGCATTGTTCCAGGTCTTAGAAGAAAAGTATTCAGTCTCTCAACATTAAGTATCATGTTAGCTGTAGGTTAAAAAAAAAAAAAAAAATCTTTCTTATCAAGTTGAGGAGGTTCACCTCTATTCCTATTTTTTGGAGAGTTTTTTAAATCATGAATTTTGTCAAATTTTCTACATTTCTTGACATGATCAAATGTTTTTCTCTTTTATTTTAGTAATATGGTACATTACATTGATTGAATTTTTAATTTAAACCAATATTGCACTCTTGTGTTAAATCTACATGGTTGTGAAGTATTATCCTTTAAAATATGTCGTTAGATTTTGTATCTAAAATTTTGGTTTTTGTGCCTGTGTTCACGAGGGATATTGGTCTGCAGTTTTCTTTCTTTCTCTTTCTTCGAAGAGATCACATCTCTTTGCCTGGTTTTGGTGTCAAGGTAATACTGGTCTCCTAAAATAGATTGAAATGTATTCTCTCTTCCTCCATTTTCTGAAGTTTATGTAGGATTGGCATTTTTTCTTTTTTAAATACTTGGAAAATATACCAGTGAAGCTGTCTGGGTCTGAAATTTTCTAAGGGAAAAGTTTTTATTTACAAGTTCAATTTCTTTCAGTGATATGAGGCTATTCAAATTTTTTACTTTCTTTTGAGTCAGTTTTGGTAATTTCTGTCTTACAATGAATTTATGCAGTTTAACTTGTCAAATACATTGGCATAAAGTTATTGATAATAAACTCTGTTAGCCTTTTGATGTCTGTACTAACGTTACCTCTTTTTTTTCTGATACTGACCATTTATATCTTCTCTTTGTTTCTTTTTTATTATTATTATTTATTTTGGCTGCACGGGGTCTCAGTTGCGGCAGGCAGGATCTTTGCTGCGGCATGCTGACTCCTAGTTGCGGCATGCAAACTCTCAGCTGTGGCATACATGCGGGATCTAGTTCCCCGACCAGGGATCAAACCTGCCCTCCCCACCCCCGCGTTGGAGTCCAACCCACTGGACCACCAGGGATGTCCCTCTCTTTGTTTCTTTATCAGCTTAGCTAGGAGTTAATTTTATTGATCTCTTTAGAAAACCAGTTTTCATTTCATTGATTTTTCTCAATTGTTTGTCCATTTTGTCTTTTATTGATTTTTGCTCTTATCTTTATTATTTCCTTCCTTATACAGCTGACCTATGAACAGCACAGGTTTGTACTGTGTGGGTTCATTTATATGTGGGTGTTTTTCACTAGTGAATACTGCAGTGCTGCATGGACCTGGATTGGTTGATTCCGTGGTTGCAGAACCACAGATATGGAGGAACTGAATATATATTGGGGGGGGCTACTAAAAGGTATGTGTGGATTGTCTACTGCAGGGGGATTGGTACCCCTAGCCCCCACATTGTTCAGGGGTCAACTGTACTTAATCTGGGTTTCACTGCTCTTCTTTTATAATTTATAAGAAACCTAGGTTACTGATTTTAGGTATTTATTCTTTTCTAATATAAGCATTTAAAACTATTCATTTTCTGTGAGCACTAATTTAGTGCATGCCACTTATTTTAATATAGTCTATTTTAATTTTCATTTCTTTAAAACTTATATTTCCCTTGTGATTTATTTTTTGACCTATGGATTCTTTTAAACTGTGTCATTTAATTTTCAAATATTTGGCATTTTCCTAGATATCTTGTTATTGATTTCTTTCTTTTTTTTTTTTTTTTAAACATCTTTATTGGGGTATAATTGCTTTACAATGGTGTGTTAGTTTCTGCTTTATTGTTATTGATTTCTAATTAAACCCACTGTGGTTGGAAAATACAGTTTGTATAATTTCAGTCTTCTAAAATTTGCAGAGACTTGTTTGTGTCTCAGCATATCATGATTCCTAATGATCGCCAGGTAGACTTGAATATGTATTCTTGCAGTTGTTGGATATAGCATTTTACAGATATCAATTAGGTCAGAGTGGTTGAAATTGTTCAGACTTTCTATGTCTTTGTTGATTATATTTATCTAATTCTATCTCTTGCTGAGAGTGGATGTTAAAACCTCCAACTATGATTATGGGACTATCTGTTTCTCCCTTTGATTCTGTTAATTTTTACCATGCATATTTTGAAGTTTTATTATGAGGTACATGTACACTTAAGATTTTCAAGTCTTCTTGTTGAATTGATCCTTCATCATCATGAAATGTCTCTTTTTACTTCTTTAATTTCTTTGTCTCGATATCTATTTTTTAATTAATTTTTTATTGGACTATAGTTGCTTTGATATCTGTTTTGTCTGATATGAATAGAGCTCCTCACACTTTCTTATGGTTATTGTTTGCATGGCATATATATTCTTTTTAACCATCCATTTACTTTCAGCCTATCTTTGTCTTTATATTTAAAGTATGTATATATTTTTATAAACAGCATATAGTTGGGTCTTGCTTTTATTTTCATCCAATGTGACCAGCTATGCCTTTTACTTAGATTGTTTTTTCCATTAATTCTTAATGTAATTATTAATATGGTTAGGGTTGGGCCTATGACTTTGTTTTCTCCTTGCCCCTACTGGGTTGTTTTCCTCCTTGCCTGCCTTTTATTGGATTATTTGGATAACTTTAGAATTCCATTTTAACTTATATATTGACTTTTAGCTATAATTCTTAAAATTTTTTCCCATGGTCTCTCTAAGAACTGTATGTAATGTATCCTTTTTTTTTTTAAAAGAGATTTCCCTTTTTAAAATTAATTAATTAATTAATTAATTAATTAATGGCTGCATTGGGTCTTCGTTGCTGTGCGCGGGCTTCTCATTGTGGTGGCTTCTCCTGTTGCAGAGCACGGGCTCCAGGCACGCGGGCCTCAGCAGCCGTGGCTCGAAGGCTCTAGAGCTCAGGCTCAGTAGTTGTGGAGCATGGGCCCAGCTGCTCTGAGGCACGTGGGACCCGCCCGGACCAGGGCTCGAACCCGTGTCCCTTGCATTGGCAGGAGGATTCTTAACCACTGCACCACCAGGGAAGCCCTGTAACTTTTCACTATTATAGTTAGTGCTTCACACAAAATGGAGAAAATTTGCAACCTTATAATTTCATACCCCTCTATTCCTTATGCCTTAGTTATTATGTGTATTACCTCTACATATGTTATAAACCAACAAGGCAGTGATACAGTTTTGTTTTAAACAGTCACATATATTGTAAAGAAATTAAGAGGAAGAAAAGTAGAGTTTTGTATTTATCCAGATATTTTCCATTTCTCATGTTCTTTCCTCTCTGAGGATTTGAGTTCCTATTTGGTATCATTTTTTTTCAGTCTGGAAAACTTCCTTAGCATTTCCTGTAGTGCAACTCTGTTGGTAACAAATATGCTTAGTTTTCTTTTATCTGAAAATTATTTCTCTTTGATTCTTGAAGATTTTTACTGGATCATGCATACTGGGTTGACAGGATTTCTTTGTTTTTTCCATTTTAGCACTTAGAATGTTGTTCTCTCTTCTGGACTTCATAATTTCTGATGAGATATCAGTTCTTAATTGGATTGCTGTTCTCCTGCATATAATATGACATTTTCTCCTGCTTCTTTCAAGATTTTCTCTTTCAACATTTGACTATGGTGTGACTTAACGAGATTTTCTTTATATACATAACAAAACATACTGTTTGTCATTCATTGAACATCTTGAGCCTATAAATTTATGTCTTTTACAATATTTGAGAAAAATTTGGCCATTAATTTCTTCCATTTTCTTTTTCTGGCCCATTCTCCCTGTCTTCTTCTTTTATGACTACATGTATTGAGGCTCTGCTAGGTTATATTTATATTCTCACTCTTTTTTCTTTTTGTTCTTTAAATTGGATAATTTCTATGTTTCATCTTCAAGTTTACTTCTCTTTTCTCTGCCACCTCCATCCTGTTGTTTAATTCACCCAGTGATTTAAAAAATTTTTTAGATATTGTATTTTTCAATTCTAGAATTTCCATTTTTTATTTTCATTTCTTTGTTGAGGTTTCTTATGTATTCTTTCATTGTGAGCATGTTTTCTTTTATTAATTGAAGATAGTTATAATATATGCAAAAAATTTCTTGTCTGCTAATTACAACATCTGTGTCATCTTATATTTGTCTCAGTTGATGTTCTTTGAGCTTGATAATGTGTTCTATTTTCCTGGTTCTATGTGTGTTAAGTAATTTTGGATAATATTCTGGACATTATGTGTGTTAAGTTGTATAGATTCTGGAGTTTAGTCATTTTCTCTGATGGATATTAATTCTTTTATCAGGCAGTTATCTTGGTTGAATTCAAACTGTAAACTCTGTTTCTTAAGCAACAATGACGATATCAGTTCAGATCTTTCTCCAATAGCTCAGCTGCTTTGCATCTTCTCTGTGTATGTATAGTTCAAGGTTTAGACAGAGATGTGGACAGATGACTTTTGGGATCTTCCTTCTGCTTCTTTCCCTTTAAAGCTTTACCCTGTTCTCTTCACTATCACGGTTTCATTGGCTTCAAGGCCAGAAAAAAAATTTTTTTCCACCAGCACCTACCCTCCTCCCTCCCTACACCACCCTGCACGCTGTACCAACTGCACGTGGTCTCAACTAAAAGCTGCTAATATGGGAATTTGCTCTGCAGAGTACAGACTCTGCATCGTATTCTATCTGCTTTTTTTCACTTTTGTTCACTGGGTATGATATTACTCAAGCATTATGGGAAGTGCAAGTTGACTGTATTTAACTTAATCACCAGAAAAGGAATGGTACATTTCTTAACAAATGCGAAGAATGGAAACATTTCAGGGATTTCAGGATTGGAAAGAGCTTGCCAGGCCTGACACAGTGAGCCCTAAATAATGCCCCAGGGATGAATGTTCTCCCCAAATCCCACTCTGCTGGATTACCCTCAGTGATAGAATGCTCACTACCTCATAAAGTAGCCCACTCCACTTTAGACGGTTCTGATGACCGTTTGAAATATTTTCCTTTGATATGCTCAAAACGTCTTCATTTCAGCTTTCACTCCTAGTTCCAGTCCCAACCCTCACGGCCACACAGAACAAGCCCAATCCCCCTTTCCTACAAATGTCACTGAACTATCAGTAGGGGATGCAGCCTCAGGTCCTCCAACCAGTCTTTGAAGTGTGGGATTTCTAGTCCTCTCATGGTCTGACCTCCTTTCCTTGAGCAGGGTCCTGGACCTACATAGCTTCCTTAAAATGTGATGTCCAGAAAAGACCCAACACTTGAGGCAAGGCTTGGGCAGCCTAGAGTCCCCCTTCTTTCCACAAGGCAGCTGAGGTTCCTGTTGGTGTATTCCAGTCATGTCGTACGTAATTGGCTCTTATTAAGCTGGTGCTCAGTGAGCAACCCTGGGCCCATTTTCATCTTTCCCTACATAGAAGCACACATCAAATTTCTCCAGCCAGCCTCCCAAAGCTGCCTTCTAAGGAGTACAACATCAAGCCTCAGAGGATTTGCCACCATCAGAAACCTGTCCTGCCCTGAGATGTCCCTTCACCCTCAGGGCATCAAGCCTGGAAAGTGCTTGGAATCAGATGCCTCAAGGCCCTTAAATCTGTCTGCATTTCTGGTCTATAATTTTCAGAAAAATTAGTCTGCATCTTGTGATGGCTTATATTCAAGTCAGGGTCCACACAGCCACTGCAGGGCAAGATACTGTATACAGTCCTATAATCTGGAAAAACAATTTCTATATGACCTCATTAGATCCATGGAATAGCCAGAGTAACTGTATGAAATGGGCAGAGAAAAATGTATTATTCCCATTTGACAGATGAGGAAACTGAGGTTGCAGGTTGGCTCCAGGCTGCCAGGACTAGGGACAAAGGATAGTCAAAACCAATGGAACACGGGCTTCCCTGGTGGCACAGTGGTTGAGAGTCCACCTGCCGAGGCAGGGAACACGGGTTCGTGCCCCGGTCTGGGAACATCCTACATGCCGCGGAGCAGCTAGGCCCGTGAGCCATGGCCGCTGAGCCTGCGCGTCCGGAGCCTGTGCTCCGCAATGGGAGAGGCCACAACAGTGAAAGGCCCGTGTACCGCAAAAAACAAAAACAAAACCAAAAAAAAACCAATGGAAAACTCTATCGCAAAACTTTTTTCTCAGCATCTCAGAGGCTTCAGGCTTCCGGTCAAATTCATGTCTGAGCCATTCTCTGGGTAGAAAGGTTTTTCTCGGGGCATTTTGGGAACAGATGATCTAAGCGAATCCCCCCTTCCTGTGCCCTCACCCCCAACCCCAAGGGGTGTGGTACAGGGTGCACAGTAACAGGGAGAAGAGAGTCTCTAGGCTGCTTTCCAAGAAATTGCTTCTGGAATCATTTGCCTCCAGCCCCCGACAAAAGCTCAGGTATGGAAGCTTGGCGTGCCTCTGACCTTTCACATCCCAGAGCCAAGCTGCGGGGAGGAGGGGCTGCCGCACAAAAGGGTCTGAGGAGTGACCGGCCTGCCTCAGCTCCCCGCTGTCCCCCACAATGGGGCCCGAGGCCCTGGCCGCCTCTAGAGGCCAGAGAAAAGGGCCGAGATAATGACAGGCCCAGCTACCGCTGCTCTCTTCAGAGAAATGAGAAGAGGGAGGAGGCCAAACCTCCCAGATAATAAAGAAGTAACAAATGGGGAATAAAAGCTTATGGAAGACATCTTAACCCAGGGATGAAAAAAATGTCAACATCTGTGAGGCTTTCTGCACCAGCAGACCCAGCCCTAATGAAAACCCTCGAAGAGCCATTCACTGGAGCAGAGGCGAAAAGGCTACATTTTTCTATGGGGGCATCAAGGGGGTTTCAGGGGCTGGACGAGGCTGCCCTCTTTCCCTTTCGGCTGCTGTGGAACCAAGTGCTAACGTTCATCTTCAGCTTTATTAAGGAACCAGGGGCGGGAGGAGAATGCAGGGGCCGGACCACCTTTATCCTGAAGTCTGTGAGGTGGGTGGATTTAGGAGCAGGCGAGATGTCTGCACGCTGAGGCCAGGAGGAAAGCCAGAGGAATTAGAGAAAATGCTGTTTAACAAGAGTCTCCTTTGACCGGGGCCTTTAGGAAGGATGTGGCTCCAGGAAAGTAATCCTCTTAGCACAGACTTCTGTGTGTGTACAAAACAGGGAAATCGAATCTGAATGTCCTCATTGCATTTGCTAAAAGACCTAATGAAAACACAGAGATGCCTTATCCCGATCTTCACCCTTCAGGAGACGGGGAGTGGCAGATGTTTGCTTATAAAGCTGATTTTAAAAATTCAGACTGGGAATTTGGGGTGGGGGAGAAGCTGCGCCTCCCCTCTTTCCAAAGGGTGTGGGTTTGCAGAATTTCGAGCCTTTGTATCTTCCCTTGGGGTTTTCAATACCCTCCTCCCTTGTGCCTTTGAGGCACGAGGTGTGATTTTATTTCTTTGGTTTGTGTTCTATGTTCACCATTGGAATGTGTCTCCAGAGGCTTCAATGAGAAAAATCTCAAATCCTGGCCAACCTTTGCAGCTTCCTGAGGAGAGTGGGAAAACTGGGAGGAAGAGAAATGTGCCCCCAAATTTGTGATTGCTTTGCAGTCGGAAAATGTTGTATCCTGTCCAGAGAGCACCAAGGTGGTCCTCACCACACCCACACCCACACCCAAAGGTATGCATTCCCCTCCCCACACACATACACATTAGAACCCGTGCCACTCACTGCCATGTACTCATACAGACATACACCCTTTCAGTTATAACTACACACACAACGCAACCCCTCCCAAATACCCACACACACACTTCCAGTGTGAACTGTTTTAGCTAGCCTTACGGATAAACATCTTCCTTACCCATCACCTTAGCACACAGGTTTTTAGACTAAATGCTTCAATTATGATTTAGCTCCAAAAGGAAACAAGACATAAGTAAGGTTAAGTAAAATGTTTTCAGGATTGCCCATGAGGGCTTTACACTAAGTTAAATTGGGGTGTATACTTTTTTTTTTTTTCCTGCGGTACGCAGGCCTCTCACTGTTGTGGCGTCTCCCGCTGCAGAGCACAGGCTCCGGATGCGCAGGCTCAGCGGCCATGGCTCACGGGCACAGCCGCTCCGCGGCGTGTAGGATCTTCCCGGACCGGGGCACGAACCCGTGTCCCCTGCATCGGCAGGCGGACTCTCAACCACTGCGCCACCAGGGAAGCCCGGGGTGTATACTTTTATTTTTTCTTTGATAGGGGGCTGTTTGTTAGGGGCTATTTGAAATTCAAAACTACTGTTTGCTGTTGGGACGCAAAAGGGATGGAGGTGCAGGGGGCAGCCACAGAGGGGCTGATTATGGCCCCAGGTCTGGTCCAAGCTGTCCACCTGTGGGTCGGCACTGTGCTCTACGAGTGGCTCTAGGTCTGGTGCGAGCTCTTCGTCTGCGGGTCAGCAGATGTCCAGGGCAGGTAGTCAGCTCCCAGGCTCTCAACATATTCAAGTAGTGCCCCAGGAACCCTCTGTCATCTGTCGTAGTGAACTGGGGAGCGATTCCCGTGCCCGGCGTGCCGTTGAGCTGGGTGAACTCTGATGTCTTTTGTAATCCTAATATTAATAATCATATGTTATTTATGAGGACTAATTATGTCCTAGTCACTGTTCTAAGGGCCTTAATGGATTATCTCATTTAATTTTCACAGCGCTATGGTATAGACTATCTTATGCCAATTTTGTAGATAAGGAAACCAGCCTGGAGACGTTAGTAATGTTAGAACCAATATTCAAACCCGCTAAGCTTAGGCTATTGACCTCACACTACAACAAGGCCCTTTAAGAGAATTTGACTCTGGGGCTTCCCTGGTGGCACAGTGGTTGGGAGTCTGCCTGCCGATGCAGGGAACATGGATTCGTGTCCCGATCCGGGAAGATCCCACATGCCGCGGAGCGGCTGTGCCCGTGAGCCATGGCCGCTGAGCCTGCGCGTCCGGAGCCTGTGCTCCGCAACGGGAGAGGCCACAACAGTGAGAGGCCCGCATACCGCAAAAAAAAAGAGAGAGAGACAATTTGACCCTGAATGAGTTCTACTCCCTTCTTTTCCTGGTCTGTAGGAGGGCATTGACTCTGTTCCTCCTGGTTCATCCCCATGCTGCAGCATCTCTCCTTCCCATTCCTTTGGAGGAATGAGGGAAACCTGGGGAGTCCCTGCCAGCCTGTCCCTGCTGTGGGCTGGGGAGGATTCCACACCCAGCTACCGGGTTCCAGACCATCAAGGTGGTCAGACATCCTGCATTACCCGCACCTGGCAGCGGCGGTATCGGGGCACCCACCTCAGGTGCTCTGTCCACTGGCCAACAGAACTTTCAGCAGCTGTACTAAGGCAGGTTCACTGACAAGGCTCATAGCCCTCCTGACCTGTGCACCCCTCTGAGGAGCACACCTTCTCGTTCTCCAGGTCCTCTCTCCTGAGAACACAGCCCACCAGGAGAAAGGTCAGCAGACACCTCTGATCCTTTTATGTCCAACATGCCTGATGCTCTGGGGTGGGGAGTGGGGAACGGGGTGGTGGGGAGCCAGAGTCACCGCCCCGGAAACTGTAGGGGTCGTTGGATCTAACTCCCTATGGTGGTTCTAAAGCTGTGTCCACAGTCCTCTGATATGACTCCCCTCAAGAGGCAGAGCTCAGTTACCTCTTCCTGAGTGTGGACTGGACTTAGTGACCAGCCCACTAGAGAGTAGAATATGGCAGAACTGATGGCTGTCACTCCCAAGATTAGGTTATAAAAAGATGGTCGCTTCTGTCTTGGGTTCTCCATCCCTCTCTGTCTCCATCCCTGTGTCTTGAATCACTTGCTCTGGGGAAAGCCAGCTGCTAGGGTGTGAGGCAACCAGAGGAGAGGCCCACAGACTGAGAAACCGAGGCCTGACAGCAGTTGCGTGGGTGACCTTGGAAACAGTCTTCTAAGGCCACCAGCAGCCATGGGAGCCAGCCTGGAAGCAGCTCTTCCCTCAGCCGAGCCTCTACTGACTGCTGCCCTGGTGGGCGTCTTGACTGCAGCCTTGGGAGGGACCATGAGGCCAGATTCCTGACCCACTGTGAAACCGTGGAGAAACCAGGAGATTGCGTCTGGTGTCTGAAACCCCTACCCTGGGGTCACTGTGTCACGTTGCTGTCTCTCACTGTGCAGCTGGGAGAACTGAGGCCCTGCTGGGGAAGTCACCGACCCGTTTTCGCAAATGACGAGTTGGTTCTTGAAACGAACTTAAATATTTTGACTTCTTGTCTAGTGTTCTTTCCACTACATCAGGCTTCCTTTTGCTCCCGTTTCCCACTAACGGACGGGAAGAATTGAACCTGGCAAAGCCCTGCCAGCCTGTGAGCTCAGGTCTTTATGTTCTGAGTGGTGTGGCCACAGCAGGGGATGCCCCGGTGGCCTAGGGTTTGGTGGGGACAGAGGATCACCTCTGGGGCCGTTTGAGAGTATAACAGCCCCTACATCTGCCCCCCTTCCTAGGGCTCATGTTTAGCTGATGTGGGAAGCCCAACCCATGCCTATGAATTTTGAACTTACCACCCAGAAATGACTGTGTGAAGTAAGTGTAATTTGCCTGTGTTTATTTTTTTTTATTATGAACTTAAGCAAAGTTTATGGAAAGAAAAGGAACCTGATGGTCATGAGACGTGCTATTTTACATATCTCTATATTCTCTCTGTTAGTGTTCTTTGCACAGCTGTAATGGCCCGTGCACACTATTTAGAGTTTTGTCTTCCTCACTCAGCAAGTGTCCTTTGTGCCCCAGGCCCTGTGCGGTTGGGAACGCAGAGCCCGCTGTGCCTGGCGCTCTCCCAGACCACCCTCCCGTTTGCCCGCCTTGCCCCCTTGCCTTCCGCTCCTCCACGCTCCTTGCAGGGTAGCCCAGCTTCTGACCCCCGGCTCCGCCCCAGCCCCTCTTCCAGCCGGGCCCGCTCCGCCTGGCTCACTCACTGGACCACACTGTGTGGCGGGGCTTGGAGTCTTGGCACTCTCCCCGCCTCCACTGCGGGCTGGTCGGTGCTCCCGGAGGCCGCGTGGCCGACAGTGCTCCTGAATCTGGAGGAGGGGCTGAGGAATCTGCGTTTTTACAGGCTCCCGAGACAATTTGGTGCCCAGTACGATCTGTGAGCTACTGCTCTGCTCCCACCCGCTGCTGACAGTGTGCAGAGCTTCATAACCACTTGATAAGCAAACTTCACAGAGACAGTTAGAAGCAACCTTTGAGTCCCTGAGCCTGAGCCCTCAGCGGGACTGGCTCTTCCTGCCACCCCAGTGTTCTCCTCGCCATACACCTTTATCTCTTCTTGTGACCTGCTTTCACCTACAGGAGCAGGAGGTCAGAAGATGCCAGGATGCCGTTCTCCAGCGTTGGTCCATTGGCTCCCTGATGGAAGCCTAGAGACTGGTTTCTAAGGGAGGAGCTGGTAATTATCAACCACAGTAAGGGCTGAGAGTTCACCGTTGGCCTCTGTGGGTTGTCTTTGTGAGCACTTTACATTAGGGACAGGTGACACAGTGGGAGGTCTGCAGCAGGGACCACTGTGGACTTTGAGGCCAATGCTCCCATATGGTCCTCTCATTGCATCCTTCCACTCTGTCTAAGGGGCCAGTTCTCCAGTACTTCCGATTCACTGCTTCCTCCAAGTAGAGGAAACCATCCCCGGTCTTCCTGGGGTCCACATGATGTCCCTTGCTTCCCTCAGAGGGCAAAAAGGTCCCTGCCCTGAGCCTCAGTGGCCCCAGCCATAACATGGGGGTTTCCAAGGAAGTCCTTTTCAGCTCTGAGATTCTGTAATATTTGCTGCAGGTAGGGGTCTGTCCGTACCGCCTAGATCCTGTCCCAAACGTGAGCGCCTTCCCTCCCAGTGTGGGCCTGGACCCACAGCCTTGCAGGCTTGGTTCCTTCCCCTGTAAGAAGGGGCTGCTGCCCCTGAGTCCCATCAAACTCAGCCAGGCTGAAGTGTCAATCAGAG
This sequence comes from Phocoena sinus, assembly GCF_008692025.1. Classification (NCBI taxonomy): domain Eukaryota; kingdom Metazoa; phylum Chordata; class Mammalia; order Artiodactyla; family Phocoenidae; genus Phocoena; species Phocoena sinus. Next base: position 70,341,557 of record NC_045766.1, on the reverse strand, counting down.
AGGAGACGCAAGCTGGAGAGGGCTTAGAAAGTGCCGTGGGCTGCAAGCATGTCTGCAGATGTCTGTTTATTTTCACACCCTGAGTGCCCTCTGAGGGAGGCCGGGGCCACGGAGCAGCAGCCAGCTCCTGGCTTTGTAGCTCTGCTTTGAGGCCTGGGATGTCTGAATTCTCCCCAGGCGGTTCTCCTAACCGCCTGCCCCCTGAGGAAGAGCCCCACCGGCTCTGCCGGCTCTGTGTACCAGCAGAGGCACAGTGGGAGATGTGATCGGAATCTAAACAAAGCCTGCAGAGAGGACCGGAAGTTTGACACGGGGCCCAGGCAGGAACCCCCAGCCCTAACAGCTGTTCTCCCCCACGTGACAAATAGACTCAGCGACAGCCTGGAAATAACACCTGGGGTGTCATCTGCGTCGCCTGCCACCCTCCTGCCACCCTCGTTTTCCCTGCTGCCGCAGGCATGATGGCTTCTACCGCTGACATTTGGGGTCTTGTGAGATGTCAGTCAAGGGAGCAATCACTGTTCACACAGGCCCTATCCCTGGTGTCCTCTATCACATGCACACTTCCCCCTCGACAGCCGCCCAGACTCCTTGGCTCCCTTAACAAGCCCTCGCCCGTCCAGTCCTCCACACGGGCCTCCAGGAAGGAAGCCCTCAGGCCCCCAGTGAGGACAGACAGGGCCCCATGAGTGAGACAAGCCGCAGGGCCTCTGGTCTGGATGTGGAACTGTTCCATTAATTTGATACTGACTTCCACAGCTGGGGACTAACCCCATAAATCCTGACTTGGACACGTGGCAGCAACAGAGACCAGGACAGGGTGGATGCATGAAGCTGCTATGAGTGGGAGAGAACAGCGAGGGCCGGATCTGACTCCAAGGGCCAGGGAGGGGATGGGGTGGGAAACGTTGACCCTCTATCCCCAAAAAGAAGATGATCTAAAGACGTCACAAATGTGTGATCAGGGCCGTGATTGACATGGACCGTCTCATCCTGGCTCTGCCACCCTGGGCAAGTCATGCAGGCCCATGGCTGGGCCTCTGACATATTTGCAGAATGTCAGGATACACTGATTGATGACCAAGGGCCATCCCAGCATTTATGTTCTATGTTTTATTTCTGTTCTGTGAGTGTCCAGTTTCCGAGAGGGTATGTTTGAGGGAGGAGTGGCTGGGGAGAAAGGAAGAGGGGTCTGGATGGTGAGTGTGTGAGGGGTGTGTGCACGGGCGGTATTTCCCAGGATCCGAGAAGTGCTTCCTCCGACCCACGGATGAGGGAATAGCCTCGGAGAAGCTAGGTGAGCCCCCAGCTGGGGTGGGGCCTGGCCAGGGCTGAGTCCGTGCTTCGCTTCGCTCTTCTTATACAACCAGCTCTGCTCTCTTCCTTCCAGCTCCACCCATCAAGACCCTTCGCAGTGTCATCTCCTCTGTGTGGCCTTCCCCGAGGCTCCTTCTGCCAGAACCCGTACCGCGCCTAGTCCCCTTGACTTCTCCTTAGACCAAAGCGGGTCTGGCTGCCCCAGTGGCCCGAGAGCCCCTTGGAGGCTGGGCTTCAACATGCTAAGTCTTTCCCAGCCCCGCACAGTGAATGGCAGGGGTAGGTTCCACTGAGTGTGGAATCGAAATTACTGAGAGGAGCCCCAACATGCGGGTCCCCAAACTCTGCCCCCAGCCCGCCCAGGCCTCAGAGGTGAGACCGCATAACCCCCAACCCAGCCCCTGGAGTATATGTCCCTATGTGGTGAGGCCCGTGCCCCTGTGCCCAGGAGGCTGCGAGGGAACCACACTGTCAGTTGTGCTTTAAAGGGGCCTCTCCTCCAGGGCTCCTCGACCAGGCAGGAAGATGGGTTACGGGATACCCTGCGCTTGCCCGTGGAGAAGAGTTTGCTGAGGACCCCGTGGACTCCAACCCTCTGAGTTGTAGTGACTGTAGCCCCTCCATCCTTCCATATCCTGTTTTCACCAACAGCAACAGGAGGTCAGAAGAAGCGACTGTGTCATTCTCATGGTCCATTCACTTCCTGTTAGAAGCCCAGTGAGGACAAGGAAAAGTATGGCATAAGCCTGCCCTGGTCCCTTGCTCTGTGTGAGGCATGTGGAAGGGACTCAGTGAAGGAGTTGTAGAGTTGAGTCAGTTTTTCCTATTTGTCCCAGAGCTGTTAGACTTGGAGAAGGACCTCAGAGCTCCCGCAGTGAGTCCAGCCCCCTTGGCGGGCATGGGCTCTGCCTGAGGGCCCCAGAAGGGATTTGTTCAGAACCGCCTTGAGCCATCTACCCACGCTCACTGTGTGCATTGTGGCTGCCCCTTCTGCAGGGGAAACTCTGCACAGAGGCCACGTGCGTTCAGGAGGTGGCAGCACAGGGGTAGTAAGAGAGCGTGGGCCTCAGAGGCAAGAGAGACCTGAGTGTGAATCCTGGCTGCATATTTCCTTGTGTGGTGCCTCACCAGTCTTCACTCTTCTTACTTATAAAAGGGGTAACGTTAATATCCACTCTGCAAGGTTGCTGTTGTGTTGAAAACGAGGTCACGTTGGCAGATGCTGGAGCACGAGAAATGTAGAGGCACTCACTACCCTTCCTTTTCGGTCCGGGAGGGAGAGAAGATTTGTCCCCGTGGGGACCGGTGAGGCAGTTCCTCAGCTCTGATTGTATCCGCGTGCCACCCAGTTGTCGTTAAGTGAGGTTACCCAGGGCAGAAAGTTAGAGGGAAGTTTGACTTGTGGGCAGCTGGGCTTCCTTCCGGTTGGGTGCTGTTGTGGCCTGGAGGCGCCGCAGGGGAATGTGCCCCAGGGTCTTCTATGGCAGAATCCGGGTCCCTGGGTCCTTACCTGACCTATCTGTGACCTGGGCAGCCCCTTCTCCCCCTGGGCCTGGGGAGGGTAACACCTGCCTTGTTTGCAGCTCGGGACTGTAGCGAATATCCACGTGAGGACTTTATACACACGAAAGTGCTGTGCAAACACTGGGGTCACTGCTGTTTCATTGTGAGCACCACTGTTTTCTTAAAGAAATTTTCAGAAGTAAAAGCATGTGCACTATGTCTTGGTTCAAACTTTTTGTGTGTGTGTTTAAGCAGCAGAGAAAAAGAGGGAGCAAGGTTAAAAAGAAAAAAAAAAAGGATTCAAGCCAACAGCTCTGACTCCATTGTTAGCCAAGTAGAAGACGTGAGGAACAAGATTTGTTTCCAAGGGTGTTTGAGCCAAGGAGAGCTGCAGCCAGCCCAGCCGGGCCTGGGGCCAGTGCTTCCTCAGGGGGTCAGTGCCCTGCCCGCCCTCCCAGGCCCCGCTTCTCCCACTATGTGGAGGCAGGAGGTGGTCCTTCTCTTGCCTTCTGTCTTGCTGCAGCGCTGGCTCGACTTCCTTCCCCTTAAACCTCCTTATTTCTCTGACCAGGTGACTTGTTTCCCCACCGCTGTCTCCTGCCTTGCTCAGCTCCCTTCCAGCCCAGGTTCCACAGCTGCCTCTGGAAACACAGACAAAGCCCTGGCACCCTCCTCCTCTGCTCTTTCCCCTCCCCAGCGGCCTATCCAGGCCCAGGCTGTGCTCCCCAGCCTGCCTGTGGTCGGTGGTGCTGGCCCCCCTGGCACAGGCCTTTGGCACCTTCCTCAGGTTACAGGCTGGGTGGAGGCCTTGGCAGTGAGCATGCCTGAAACCTGAAAGCCATCCAAGGCCCAGTTAGAAAGGCGTGAGGGGGTAGAATAGACCAGAGCGCTTTTGGGTGGGTGGCTGCCCACCAGCAGCCTCTGAAACCTTGCCTAGGCCCAGCTGGGGGAGGCCGGCTGGGAAGGGGCTTTTGCCCATCAGATGCACACGCCACCCTGTGAGTGAGCTACGTGCTGGCTAGCAGCTGTGCCTGGCGTTCGCTCCTTTTCAGCACAGTGTTAAGAGACAGATGGAGTTAATGGGAAGGCCTGGCTCCCGGGCAGGAGGTGGAAGGCGTTTCCCAGTCCTGGTGGGGTAACCAGTGACTGACACACACACACACCTAGGGAGGAGAGATCAGAGGCCATAGGTACCTCAGTGTCGGCCGCTCAACCCCCTGTTTTCCAGATTGGAAAACTGAGGCCCAGAGAAGGAAGGAACCCACGCAGTAGTAGAGCCTGGAAGGGAACCCAGGCTCCGTGGCTGCTCAGCCCTGTACCCCTCCTCCTTCACCCCCTGCTGCCTCGCACCAAACCAAGCAAATCCAGGTGCCCCAATGCATCAGTGCACCAAAGGGTTGTAAACCGGCTGATTGGACCAGGCGATGCACTTTCTCACAGAGAAAAGTGTTCCACAGTCGACTGTGTCTCCCAGTGCCCGAGGGTCCCCACTTTCCCAGGTGTAAATCAGGATGGACTTTCTTGAAGAGGATGTTGTACTCCCAGTTGATTTCCCGGTGCTGGAAATTTAGATAAAGCGGTCATCCGTGCGCATGCGTGAACACAGGAGTGGGTGGGAATCTTTTGGGTCACGGAGGTACCTCATGGACATCTGCTTTCAGGATGAGCTGTTCCGACTTCTCAGACCCACTTGTCTCCCCATACCTGAATGTAGATCTTCTCTAGAAGCTCTTCTTTTCTGACACCATCTCCAGCGGGGAGCAGCGAAGCAGTGGGGGTGGAGTGGAGGAAAGATGGGGGATGGGGTCTGAAAGGGCGTTTGGAGTGCTGCGGGCTTCATGTGGTGAAGGGTGAGGGGAGTGGAAAGACCGCGCTACTATCATTGTAGTTGTCAATCCCCCACTCCCTCCCCCTTGTCATCTGTTTCTCACCTTGGCAACAGCCTCCAGACTGATCTCCCCACTGCCCTCTCCCCACCTCCACCTGGCCTCCCTGCTGCTCACACGATAAAGTCTAGGCTCTTTCACTGCCCCCCCTCACACTTGCCCTATCGTTTTGTTGCAACAGACCACTCACCATTCTGCAAAACCCGCCCTCCGTGCTTTCCCTGCCTGTCTCTGCAAGGCCACCTCCCTCCCTCCTCCAGCCATGCGAACCTCCTTTCAGTCCTTGGACCCAGCAAGCACCGGCGCCTCTGCCCCTGCTGTCCCTCTGCCTGAAGCCCATTCTGGCTAACTAGCCCCCTTCCCCAACCCTACCTTGACCTGGTGCACTCCCACCTCCCCCTGATGCTTAGCTTAACTTCCAGGTCTGCTCCCTAGGCACCTGCCGCCCTTTCCTCTCACCTGCTCTTCTCCACAGGACCTCAAACAGAGCATAGAAATTATCAGAACTCTCTCCTTCTCCACTCAACCGCTTGAGGGCAGGCCCATTCCTCATTCACTGTGGGCCACCAGTGTCTAGTATTTAGTAAGTGATTAAGAAAGCATTTGTTGAGTCGAAATCATCTTTCTTACTGACCTGAGAGCTCCTCCAAGGCAGGACCTGTCTGCATCATCAGGATGACTGGTGAAGTACTGGCCTCACAGGCTGCCCACAAATGCTTAGTCAATTGAATTTCAATGACGCTGTTATTGGGGGAAGTGATCAATAGTCTTTCTATCTCTAAACACCGCCCCCGCCGCGCTTGTATAAAAAAAGAAGACTCCCAGGCTGTCTTGGTTACCAACCATTCTTGGTTTTCAAAGATGAAAAGCAATTTGCCACAAGCAGAGAATGACAAATACTCAGGATGAGAGAGGAAGAAGGGAGGGAAACAATTATGGGAGGGAGACGGAGGGGTGGGTGCTATCGACCCCATCTCCTGAGCTTTCCTTCTGTGAGTGAGAAGGAAAGCAGAAGAGGTTATTCTCAGAAAATCCCGTTTTCTTCTTAAGGGGCCAGGAAAGTGTTGTATCCTTCTTTCACTGTTAGGCATCAGAGAGTCTGTGAGCACGAAGCATCTCGTTTACATTGGAGGTGCTGGCTCAGGGTGCAGGGACCTTGTGAGCCACCTGAGGGAAACTCCTGCGTTATTCAGAACATACGGTTTAACAATATTTCCACAAGTATTCAATATCTCCCCCAACTCTGGGCTTTCAGCAATTAAAAATGAAATTATGTCGGTCATTGAACCATATTTGTTAAGCACTGCCCAGTTCCTACTCTCCTTATATTTAAATTTTATTGGGAGGAGACAGATTAAACACACACACGTGTAAACAAGAAAATATCAGAGTGTTCTCTGCAGAGAATTAACTCTGGGCAGGTCAGGGAAGGCTTCTTGGAGGAGGCAACTTTTGAGCTGAGGCCAGCCACAGAAGCTGGGGAGGGGCACTCCAGGCCTAGGGCACAGCAAGTGTGTGATCAGAGCAAGCTTGCTGGCTCCAAGGTCCGAAGAGAGAGGGAAGGAGGGAGAGGACCACCTGAGGTGAGTGGGTCCCAGAGGCGGCGGGTGGCAGATATTTTCTCCTCAATTCTGTGACTGACAGAAAATGGGGCTTGGCAAAAAGAGAATGGACTCGGGATATGGGTTCTAGGTTGGCTCTACCGCCGAATTCCCACGGTACAGGCCTGGGGCAGGTGGTCTCAGTCTCTCTTTGGTTCTCGGCTTCACTTTGCGGGGGGACCTCTGACCATCCCAGCCCTGAAAAGGCAGGCCGTTGGCATGCATGTGTGCTGTGGTACAGATGGAAACAAGAGAAACGTCATCTGCTCCGTCCATACGATTTTGCCTGAAGGAACCCTGCACCCTGCCACGTCGAGTTGCACTTTCCTGGGCGTCTGGGCGGGGCCCCCTTTTAAGATGAAAACTGCTCCTCCACCGTGGTGACTCTTGCTTGCTGGTCTACAGCTGGCCAGCTGCTGGCCTGGGTTCGGGGCTGATGTGGTGGCTGGATTGACAGGCAGTTCCGTGGCAGCCATGGGGGTTCCAGCCTCCCGAGCAACGGGCCATGGCCTAGCACCTTCCTCCTTCCTGACTCAGCGTGACTGGAGTGTGGATTTTGGCGGGTGAAGGCCACGCACCAAACTCGTGTGTGGCAACCGGGGACCACCCGGCCCTGAACCGTTGGCTTTGCCACGTTTCAGGGTGGGGTATTTTCCTGCGCGGGCATGTTTTTCCTGGCACTGAGAAGGCCACGTGCTTCAGGGCAGTGAGTTGAGGAACGTCTGTGGGCTCTATTTACACAGTGAGGGGAGAGAGAGAGAGAGACACTTTTTTTTGTGTCAACAGAAGGATGCTTGGGAACAGGACCGTTTATAACCCGTTAAACTGCCCGTCCCCACAGATGCCGGGGCCCCTCCTGTGTGTGGATAATGTTTACAATATGTGGAGCGCTACGGGCGGAACTGGCAGCACGCGCTGGCCAAGCACTTCTGAATAAACCTCTGCGGCAGCGCTGGCTAATTCATACCGGGGAGAGGCTTGCACCCCTCGGTGACCAGAAAATCCTGGGACCCCCGGGAAGTGGGGAGGGTCCCGAAGGTCCTTAGCTCGTGATCCCCTTTAAAGAGTCACCTCCTACCACCACGTGTGTCCAATCTGAGCACAGAACACCTCCAGGGACCAGGAAGTCACTGCCCACAAACTCGGCTATTCTTTGTGGGATCGCTCAGCTTGTCGAGAGTTCTTTCTTAGAGCAGTCAAAGTCTGCCCTCTAGATACACGTTCACCCTAGGGCCCTTTGGGGTCAGATAAGGTGCAATCCCCTCTCCCGTGAGCATGCTGAGAGGAGATAGTTCTCTCCATCTGGGGATCTGGGTTGAACTGCCTGAGTGCCTTCTCCTATGACCTGGTTCTGACCCTCCTCACCGTCTGTCCAAGCCCCATTTCCTTCCCTGGAAATGTGGCTCCCAGGTGCTCACTGAGCAGCCCAGAGAGGGGCCGGGAGAGGCCCCGCATCCTCTGAGAGGCAGGTAGGCCCCTCTACCAAGTGAGGAAGGTGGTGGGCTCCAGGGCCGCTGCGGCCACACGCTGGGGCCCCACTGGGGTCATTGCCCCCTCCTGCCCTCAGGCTGCTGAGCATCCACTCTGGCAGCCACATGGGGCCCTGGAACAGGCGCTCCGTGGGCCTCAGGGTAGATGGTTGAGGAAGGCCCATCTGCTGGCCAGCAGCTCACACTCCCCCTGTTCTTCATCTCCCCTTGATCTCCCCTTGTGTGGGAGATGCAAGTTCTAAACCAGGTCAATAAGATGTTCGTAACAGCGAGAAGCTCTCATCCGCGTGTGTGCCTCAGGCTTACACGCTAAGGCTCCGTCCTGTAGCCGGGGAAGCGGGGCACAGCAGGGCTTACTTCCCCCAGCGCAGCGGAGGAGACTGAGGCTCAGGGCGGTGACCTGACGTGGCCACCCTGCAGGGCGATGGCCACACTACCCAGGAAGATAACCCATGGTTTTGGAGGCCAAATCAAAGAAATACCTTTCTCTGCCCTCAAACAGCTCAGCCTAGCAGGGGAGCTAGGATATGCTCGCGAGGAGACACCCTAGGACTTGGACATGGGGTGGGGGGGCTGAGGCCTCGGGGCATGCCGCTTCCTCTCTCCATGCAATACCCTTTAGTTCACCGAGCAGTGGTCTAGGGAAAGGGCTGGCTGTAGTGGTCCCTCCTGCTGCAATGTTCTGGCTCAGAGACCGGGGCTGGGCTGAGCGAGGATGGTGGCAGGGGCCTGCTCTGCCACTCTCCTCAATGCCCGGAAGGCTGAGGGCACGAGGACTGGATGCCTTCCCAGAAAACACAGCTCACTGTCTGCCTGGCCTGGCCTTGAGCCCGGGCCCAGCTCTGTCCCATGGCAGGATCCGCAGCGAGCTGCCCCCCTCCCGGAGCCCAGAGAGGATAACAGGCTCCCAGGCCTGGTGGAGCCCCCTCTGTGGGATGGGGACCCCAGGCCCACCTCTCCAGCCCTGCTCTGTAGGAGAAGCACCAGTGGTACCTGGGTCTCCAAGCCAGACCTCTGGGGCCGTCCCCAGGACCTGGGGATCCCGAAGGCTGCATGTGGCCGCATTCAGAGCCGGAGGCCAGCCTCTGGAGAGCTCAAAGGAAGGACTTTGTTTTCAGGGAAGAAGACAGGGCAGGGGTCGCCTCCCTCTCCTCTCCAGCCCATCTCTGCCAGGGCAGGGGGCATGCAGTTGACAGGGCTGCAGTCACTCCCTGCCACCCCCGCCCCTCAGACTTTGAGCTCATGGGCTCAGCGTAACTTGTGTGCGGTTGACCCAGAGGAGACTTTCTGTGCCCTAGATCTGACAGCAGTGAGCAGAAAGCCTTTTTCTCCTGGGCGCAGTGGGACGGGCCTGCTGATGGAAGGGGAGGCTGACTCTGAGATGTGCCGGTTTGCAAACACAGGGTGATCCTGCAGGAAAGGGGTGGGTTTAATCAGGCTACTCCTGGGCACAAAGGTTCTTGTGACTGAGGGGCAAAGTAAAGAACCAGTTCTGTTTTCAAGATGGTGTGATATTTGCCTGAGGGGTCGGGGTGGAGGGGGGTGGGCAGTGGGTGAGGAGGTGGCCACGTCTCCCTCTTTGAGGTTGGTGCACTGACAAAAGCCAATGAAAGGGAGAATGAAAAGACCCGGTTTCTAGTTCCAGCTCTGCCAAAGACTGCCAGAGCCTGACTCAATGTTCTCATCTGTGAAATGGGGTGTTAAAAATGTGCCCCCTGAAAAAGCACCAAGCTGTGGGAATTGGATGTGAAGAGGCTTTTTCAACCGCGAGGGGCTGTAGAATGGGACCGACATTGCTGTCATCTGATAGGCCTGGTGAGGGCACCCCACCTTTTGGGAGGGGGAGGGGGAGGGGCAGCCGAATGGGGTCTCACATCTTTCCTTCCCCACTAGGAGGAGCACTTGGCACTTCCAGAGACTGGATTGTCTGTGTGTCTGGAAGAGGGGTTGGAGGGGAGCAGAGTCCGCCCAGTTCCCGCCTCCTCCCTCCCGCACCCTCTCTGCAAGGCTTCCCTTAGGGCAAACGTCCCAGCCGAGCCGGACTTTCCGTCTCTCAGAGACCTGGGAGGAGGCCTGGCTGCCAGGAAGCGTGGGGCTACCAGGCACCGCCCAGCTGCAGTGTGACCCCCCCCAGGCCCAGAAACTCTCCAAACTTTGGACCTCAGCGGACATCCCGCAACTCAGAGGGGTGGCGGCAGGACCTGCCAAGGGGGACTGAGGGTGTGTGGGGTGCCTCTGAGGTTGAGACAGGAAGAGCCATGTTGTTTCCTACTCTGGAGTCAGAAGACTTTGTGATGTACTGCCAGTGTTAACAGAAGAAGCTGGGCAGCCTTCAGAAATGCTTTTCGCCCCCAGATGCTGCCGTAGGGCCGTGAAGGTATCCTAGATTTATTAATTCATAAAAAAGTTGCCACTTGTTGAAGAGTGTTTACCATGTGCTGGACACTTGCTAAGTTTGCGACCTACCTGAATCCTTCACCAACTCAATGAGACAAGATTATCATTGTGCCCTTTTCATAGGTGAGGAAACTGAGGCTCAGGGGCAAGGGTCACTTGCTCAAGGTCACATAAATACTAATTGCTGGAGGCTGGATTCAAACCCAGGTGGGTCTGGCTGATTCCAGACCCTTGCAGATCACCTGGTACCTGGCAGGTACCCAGTAAAGATATGTTGAATGGAGCCTGATGCATTTTGGGGAGTCTGATTCGCTCCCATTGTAGTCTGATGAAATGACATAGAATATGTAAAAGTACTTATCTCAGCGACAAGCATACAGGAGGTCCACATAAATCTAAAGGCGAGGCCCAGCTTTCCTCCTTCCTACATGCGGTATCTGCCCTCATGAATAATATTTTCAGAGAACACAGCCTCCCCTTTGGGTCCCTGCCCAGGCAAGGCTGTTAAAAGTCCCCATCAGACCTCGCCTAAGGGAGTGAGGGGCCTTGGGGGTGGGATGGGGGGAGGAAAAGGAAGAGGCTGTGATTCTCTCTCTCTTGAGTCCCAGATGCCGGGAGTCTGGGAGTGGGGAGGAAAGACACCTGCTTTCTTTGTTGACGCTACTGAGGGAGCTCTTCTCTCCACCTCAGTGGAGGTTGACGTAGAGGCTTCTGGACCTAGAAGCTTGGCTTTCTCAGAGCTCTGAGAGGCTGAGTCACGCTGTCTGGCCCAGGTGTGTGAGAAGCACTGATTGTGTCCTGCAGTGAAAGATGCTGGGCAGGGGGCGCCTTGTGAGAGGGGAAGGGGCCTGCGGCGGGACAGGTAGGCAGACTCCAGGTCCTCTGGTCCCCGTGCGGAGCCAAGGTGCACTTGGCTGCCTCCTCATTCCTCCTGCCTCTGACTCTCCTGGAGGTGGTCAAGATAGAACTGTCCCATATTTCCATCCATTTAACCGTCTCTGGCTGGGTCTCCTCTGACCCACACTGACACGGTATCAGAGTCCAGACAGAAAACATAACCCATTCTGGAAATAAAGCCATTGGAAGAGATGAAAGGGCACACTTGGGTGAAAAGCAGCCTTGAGGGTAGCAACCACGGGAAAATGGCACCGTTCCTGCTGAAAGGTCGGAGAAGAGGTAGTGTTTCCAGAACCCAGAGAGAACTGGAACCCTGGCAGAGGTTCCCTGGCAGGAATTGGGACCCAGAGGTGATGGGCCAGATAAAGGGAGAGAGGGGGAGAAAGACTCTAGTTTCTCCCCTCCTCCCCCCGCCTCAGTCTCCTGGCTGGCTGGGACTTGGGCAAATGTAGCCTGCAGGGGCCAGTCCCCTGTGAGAGACAGTGGAGGAGCGTGGAGGGGAGGGAAGACAAGCAAATGACCTGCCTAATCTCCTGCTAGTCAGGCCTTTGGAAAAGAGCGCATCTTTGCAACGGGTGATCAGGAGGGTTGGCCCTGGAAAGTAAACGTGGAAACTCTGGAAATAGTCCCAGATCCTCTGTTGGTTACCAGGATTAGTGGTGATGCCCAAGCATTATCCCTGCTGGGAGTGAGACAGGGAAAAGGAGCATTTTTTTTGGTGTGTGTGAGAAAGATGTTTCCTTACATTTTGCAAAGGATAGGGGAACCCCCCAGATGCTTTTAATGAAGCACCAGGTGTCATGTTAGACCATAATACCAGTCTTCAGGGGCAGAAATCTCTATGTCAGGCAGTAAGACAGACCAACATGCCTATTAGGAGAGGGTACTAGACTCAGGATCAGGAGACCTGAGGGTAAGACCCAGCTCAGACGAGTCACTTACCATCTTTGAACCTCAGCACCGGTCTTTCAGATGGGGACTCTGCATTTTTCAGAGTTCTCTAGAAGTGAGGGACAACATGTACGTGCGTGGGTTTGTAGACTATAGAGCACTCGGGTAGAAAGGCCTGTGCCTGGACCATACACCATTGCAGGAGAGTTGCTCAGCCTGCTTTTGGAGTTGATGTGTCCCCTTGGAGTGGGCACCTGATCGCCTTGTCTTTTAATCAAAGAGTCAAAAAGACAATTGCAGTCAGCTTGTCCAAACTCTCTCCTAGAGGAGGAATCTATTCTCCAGTTTTTGAAGATGATCCTTTCCATTTTTTCTCCTTCTCTCTGTCTCTCTCCTTCCCCCTTTCCATCTCTCTTTCCTTCCCTGCTTATTCCCCTCCCTCCTCCTTCCTCTCTTCCACAAATATTTGGAGCATTTACGCTTTGGCAGGCACTGCGCTGGTTCCTGGTCCTGCAGCAGGAATGGAGACACGTAGCGACCCTCACAGAGCTTACAGTCTAGCACTTGAAAAGTCTCTGCAAACAATTTCTGTTGAAGATCTCCAGTAACAGGGGGCTCATTACCTTAGAGGACAGCCTATTTTCTGGGTTCATTTTCCCTATTTAAACGGAATTCTGCCTCTCTAGAATGCTTGTTCTGACCTCTGGAGCTATACAGAGCAAGTCTAACCCCATTTCCTGTGTCACTGCCCGTGAAATGTGGGAAAATAAACATGGAATGCTCAGAAAGTATTCTCACTCTCCAGTTTCCACTTGTGAAGGGGAAGCTGATTCTCCGTGAAGTTAAATTCCTCAAGGGAGTGAGGTCAGAACCAGGGTGGGCTATCATCTGGGTGCTTGGGCCCTGTTCCCAGGCCACCCGGGGCAGAGGGAAGCTGTGCGGTGGAGACTCACAGAGAAACGCAGGCAGAAGCGTGCAGGTGGCGAGGGAGGTGGGCCCGAGTGAAGCGAGGGGGTCAGTCAGTGTGGAGTGTGGGGTGTATGTGAGGCATGCTCTGGCCGTCTGCCCAGGACAAGCCTGAGCTCCCGGGTTTCTGGCCTGATTCACAGCTTCCTCCCTCCCCGAAGGAATCCCCTTTATAGCTCTCCAGGCCTGACCCCAGCGTCCCTGTGAATGTTGTCTGACAGCTGCACGGAGTGAGCCGTGGCTCCTGCGCCGGGTGCCAGCTGGACGTGCTCGGCGGCCAGGGCCCTGGGAGCCACCGCTTGGGATGTCAGAGGAGCGCTGAAGCCGCCCTTCCGTCAGCAGGAAGCCCAGCCGCAAACACTTGGACAGGAAGCCCGGGCGCTGGCCAGCTGAGCGAGCTCTGGTTTCTCCTGCGTCCCAGGCTTTGGCCCAGCGCGGAGGGAGGCCAGCCAGGTGCCGCGGGCAGGCAGCACTGACAGAGCTGCGGGCTCCGCCTCGGGCCCGGGGATGTGGGTTCAAGGGTGTGAGCGGAAGAGCATCCTCGAAGCCGGGCCAGAAGAGGTGCTTCCTAGAGGAAGGGTGAGGGAGCGGGGAACATAGTGTCTAGCAGAGCTGGGCCAGCTGGCTGAGGATCTGCAAAGACCTTTTTGTGATGGTTCCAGACAAAACATGTTCCCTTGGGTTCAGACCTCCAGCATAAACTCAGACCAGCTCCAACCTCCAGGCTGCCTCCGCCTCCGGGAAACACACGACCACCTCTTGGGGTGGGATGTCCACACATTCCCGGCTTGAAAGTGACTCCTTGCAGGGAAGGACTCTTTCATAACCTACCAAGCTGCATTCTGAGTGAATTAATAAAAAATTGAGTGTGCTCGGCTGGGGACAAAGGCAATGGTGCATTCAGGGCTGACGGTTTTGCTTCTAAGTGCTACGTGTGAAGATCTCCAAGGTAGTCTGTTGGTGCATGCGACCACCCGAAGGACCCCCAGGATTTGTCGAGTGCTTAAATTTTTCACAAGTCACTCAGGGATTTTTTTTCCCCCCACATTTGCCTCTCATCACCTGATAAGCCAGTAAGAGATGGCTGGTATCTGGGGACCAGGAGGTAAGTAGATGAGCTTAAAGTCCCTCAGCTCAGCAATGGCGGAGCCAGAAGCACTGCCGTGACTTCTGACGCTCCAGAAGGAGAATTTGGATGATTACTTTCCAAGTGCCCTAGCATCTCCTACCCTATCCTGGACTGTGTGCTTTCAAGCACAGGCACACGGAGGGGGATGTGCTCTGGGCTGGAGTCTGCTGCTAATATCCCTTTGTCAGAGGCCATTTTGAAAACCTCCTCCTGGGTGAATCCTGCCTGTGGCTTTAGTCGCTCTCCTCGGCATCCCCACAGCTCTTTATTTGTGCCATTTTAATAATCTAGATTTTATCATAGTCAGTGGCCTCTGTGATCCTGATTCTAGACCAGGGGTTGGCAACTTTTTCTGTAAAGGGCTAGAGAGTAAACACTTTAAGTCTGTGGGCCATTTGGTCTCCGTTGTAAGTGCTCAGCTTTGCAGTTGCTGGTACAGAAGCAGCCATAGACATGTCAACAGATAGGGTGGCTGTGTTCCAATAAAACTTTATTCACAAAAACAGACAGTGGGCCGTGGTGCCCAGGCTGTAGTTGGCTGACCTCTGCTTTAGAACTCCTTGAAGACAAAGATTCCTTTGTTCATACACAACCACAAGCACTCTTCCCACCCCCAGTACCCACATGGCGTTGACTCTATTTATCCTTTGTGCTTAATAGGAATTCAGTGTTAATTCAATGAATGAATACATGAATGAGTGAGTTTGCAAGTGTAACCGTTACGGAACTGGTTAGATTTCAGTTCAGATCCTCATCTGGAAGCAAAATGATATCATTGAGTCTGAGCTCATTGGGGGGAATTTGAAGGCCTGGTTTAAACACCAATTCTGCTACTTTCTAGCTTTGACAACTTAGGCACGTAAATTATTCTTTCTCAGTCTTAGTTCTCAGCTTGCCCATACGAGATATAGGGTAATAACTATGTCAAGGTGTCGTTGTGGGATAAACAGAGAATGAATGGAAAGCTGGGGGCCCAGTGCCGGGCACACAGTAAGCACAGAAGCATGGTGGCACTTTGCTCCTGGAAGGAAGTCGTTTTACTGCGGGAAGCCACTTTGTGCTCAGGGCCAGCTTCCAGATTGGGCCTCAGCATCCTCTTCTGATGCATGGAGAGGATATTGTGAGAATAAGTGGAAAGATACCCCTCAGTAGGTCATGTAGACCCAGGCAGGTTTTTTTTTTTTTTTTTTCTGGTGTTCTTTATTTCTTCTTGTGGATTCAAGTTACTGCCCATTGTCCTTTCATTTCAGGACCCAGGCAGTTTTGCAGAAGTCTCCCATGTGGCTCTCCAGAAGCATCCCAAACTCACTGTCCAAAGCAGACCTCATCTCCACCTGCCACCTTCCAAGCCACTGTTCCTTCTCCGTCTCTCCCGATCCCAAGTCAGAAATCTGAAGGTCATCTGTGGGTGCGGCTGGCTTCCTCCTACCCCAAGACCAGCAACCACCAAAGCAGCCACCGTCCCCTCCTCCCCATGCCCCTGCCTCGTCACGGTCTTACATCTTGCAGTTGCAGTAGCTGCTTTCAGTGGCTCCCGACTCCATCCATTCAACCACTGTGCTATTAGGTCTATGCTTCAAGATACCCATCTGGCCCTGTCCTGCTCAGCTTCTAAAACCTTCAATGCGTCCTCATTCATAGTAGGCCAAAGTCCAGTTCCTTAGCCAGAACTGTTCTCCACTGGTCTCTGTCGGTCTCTCCAGCCTCATCCCTTAGCGTCCTTTGCTTGCCACCTGTGCATTCTCCTCTCTTGCATTTTTTATGTAGTTACCTTCTCCCTCCTCCTCACACCCCAGAATTCCCATCCTCTTCAGGATGTCACAAATCAGTCATTAAATAGCATCTTGTGGCCCTGGAGCTTTTAAACACAGTTTTTAAAGGTATTTCACTCAGTTCTAGTTTGGAACTTAGCTCTGGGAAAATCTGTGCCAATGGTATATTAAAAATATATATATATATATATTTTCAACTAAAAGGGAACTTATATATCAGGTGCTTTCTGTCTAGAAGCTTCCCCGTAACATCCAGAAAAGAAATGTGCTGGCATTGGGCTTATGGATCATCTCTCTAACAGTAAACATGAGGCTTCCAGTCCAGTAGAATAATGGTGTGGCCAGTGTGGATGCCATTTGATTAAATTGCTCCTCCAGAGTCCATCTGGAGTCACAGAGCAGAGGTGTCCTCCCAGCAGCAGAACCTTCAGTAGAACCTGTCACTGTGACCACTCATTAATCCAGCATGACCAGAAGCTGGTTCTTGGCTTCCTACAGCTTCAAAGCCTGGCAAGTTTGGAATGAAGGATGAGGCCTCCAGGCTACAGGAATTGGAAGGGAGAAAAATCACATGGCCGTTCTCCTTGCCCTCCTGCTGATGGGTGATGGCAAGTCTCCTTGTCCTTGGAAAGAGCTCCAAGTGTAGACGCCTAGGGCCAGTTCAAATTGGTCCTCTCTGGGGGCTTCCCTGGTGGCGCAGTGGTTGAGAGTCCACCTGCCAATGCAGGGGACACGGGTTCGTGCCCCGGTCTGGGAAGATCCCACATGCTGCGGAGCGGCTGGGCCCGTGAGCCATGGCCGCTGAGCCTGCGCGTCCGGAGCCTGTGCTCCGCAACGGGAGAGGCCACAACAGTGAGAGGCCCACATACCACAAAAAAAAAAAAAAAAAAAAAAAAAAAAAAAAAAAAAATATATATATATATATATATATATATATATATATATATATACACAAATTGGTCCTCTCTGGCCCTCTAACCTCAACCCCATCTCTGGTCTCACCTGTTGTCCACTCAGGGCTTATTGAAATCCTCCTGCCTCTCTTGCTCCCTTGAGAACAGGGAACCAGGGCACAGTATCCCACACAGCGTTGATGGGACTTTCATCCCCACATGTTTGCATACCAGAGTTAGGTAGTCTGGTGGCCTTTCCAGAGCCACAAATAATTTTTTCTTTTAAGGAGCAGTGTATAAAGGCATAATTCTTCTCAGACATTAGCCGGGCTGAAAACTTGGGTGAATGCAATGAGATGTTTTTCTTACAAGTAAGAAAAAGACATTTGCTTTTGCTTAAAATCTGCTCTTACTGATCTCTATGATGTAAAATTCCCTTTTGGTTTAGAAGTAGTGAAGTGTAATGGACAGAGAATGACATGGAAGAATTTCCCTTAATCAGCTCATCTCTGTCGTATAAAATGCTACTTTTTGATTCTAACTCACCTATACCCTACAGCTGTTAGGAAAAACGTTGCTGGGTTGAATTTCTACAGTGCTTTGAATTGTTAGTAAGAAAGAACTGTGAGAGGCATATCTTGGTTTTAGGAACTTGAAATACCGAAACCTCAACTTATGAAACAAAGAAACGGATGGCTTTAAGCATGGTAAAATAATGTACAACGTTGAAAAGATGGATATCATGGTGCATTTAAAATGTGATTAGATTTATGAGGTTTAGCTTAACATTTAAGTAAACCTTCTATGGCATAAAGCAGTTATAGGGCTTTTCAATATTGTGTTGATTAGAATTAGGTTTGGGTTTAAGGAAGGTAGAAATTTGTTTTCCTCTCGTGTAAAAGTTTAGGTGGGTGGTCTGGGGTTGATGTCACCTCCCTAGTATAAGAGATCCAGACTTATTCATTTATTCATTCATTTAATCAGTCAGTCAGTCAGCAAATATTTGTTTAGCACCAGTTAGGCACTGGCATTATAGAAGCAGGGGAAGGAAAAAAGAGGACAAACAAAAATCTCTGCCATCATGGACTTTACATTTTGTTGTTCTACTGGGCATGGCCTTGACCTCCTGGTCCGAGATGGCAACTTCTCTGCATTCTGGGCAGCAGGCTGGAGGAAGGAATGAAGAAGGCAGAGTGCACCTATATAATCTCTTTGGAAAGGTTCTTAGAAGCCACAGGACTCTTTTCCCTACATTCCATGCAGCGATTAGTCAGGTAGTCCCACCTAGCTGCAAGGGAAGCGGAAAAGGTAGTCTTAATTCCAGGTGACCACCATGCACCAAGCTTAAAGTCTATTATTTAGGAAGATGGCAAGATGAATAATGGCAGGGGGCAGGGGACTATAGGTATCTCCCCCAAACAAAACTTGTAATTAAAAAACTACATTTTATTTAATTTGATATATTCAAAATATTATTTTTCCAACATGCAACAAATGTAAAAATTATTATTTCCCATTCTTTTGTTTTGTCGCTAAGTCTTTGAAATCCAGTGTCTATTTTATACGTACATCACTTACATTCTCTCATTCACTCACCTCACATTTCAATTCAGATCAGTACATTACAAGTGCTGAGCAGCCGCACTGGACAATGCGGCCCTGGAGCCTGGCGGCCTGAAGTGTGGTCCACGGGCCGGCAGCAGATGGGCAACACTGGGAAGCTTGTTAGAAATGCAGACTCTCAGGCCCCACCCCAGACCTACTAAATTAGAATCTAAGACCCCCAGGTGGTTAGTGTGCATATCAAAGCATGACAGGCACTGTTCTATAATGCTTCTTCAGAGGACAGTTTCCAATAGAACCTCATAAAAAGTCTCGGGAGAAGAGAAGCTACCCTCAGTGAACTCTCTGGAATCAAGTGTGGAAACTTGTCAGACACCGTCTTTCCTTTTCCTGATCCCATTAGACTTTAATTAGACCTTCCGAGAAGGGGCAATTTTAAAGATGTTACATTTAAATAGATCAATTAATTTTGGTTAATTGACCAAGGGAGAGACTTTAAACACCAAACAACATAGAATTGTTGGGTTGTGAGTGGATTTAATTTTCAAGGCTGTCCTCCAATGCATCAGATCTCTCTTAAACTTGTTGCCTGATTTTATTCTTTACGGCTTCATTGAGATACAATTATCCACTGATCTCAATTTTGCACAATTCAAGGTTTCTTGTATACTCACAGAGTTGTGCAACCATCACCAAAGTCAACTTCAGAACAGTTTCATCACCCTTAAAAGAAATCCTATACCTCTTGGCAGTTACTCCCCATTTCCTGCTAGCCCTGGGCAACCAGTAGTTCGGTTTATATCACGATAGATCTGGCTGGTCTGAACATTTCATATAAAGGAAGGATGCCATCTATGGTCTTTGGTAACTAGCTTCTTTCACTTCGCCTAATGTTTTCAAGGTTCATCTGTATTGTAGATGTATTGGTACTTTATTCCTTTTTATGGCTGAATAATATTCCCTGGTATGGATATATCACCTTTTGTTTATCCATTCACAAATTTGTAAAGCGTTAATACAAAAGCCAGCAAGAAGGGGGAAAACAGTAAGTAGGAACTCAAGGAAATAACAGCTCCTTTGAGGTTCAGAGTCACAGAGAATCAGAATGAAAAGGAACCTTAAAAATCACTCAGTCCTTTTTTTTCCCATGTGGAAAACCCAAGACCCAGGGTAGGAAAGCCATCTTCCCAGGGTCCCTCAGCATCAGGGTTTGAGCTGGGATGAGGCCCAGCTTGTCCTGACTCTAAGTCCTGTGCTGTTCCCTGCTGCCACCCACGTCCAGGGCCTCAGGGCTCCTCTCCAAGGTGGAAACGGTAATCCCTGGTGACAGCAGGGAGAGGCACAAGTTTTTTTTTTATCTCAGTCTTGGTCTCAATTTTAGAGAACCATTCTGAGTTCAGAGCCTCAAGGTGGGTTTAGAGTTACTTCTGGAGAACTGTTTAGAAGCACCGGTAGTAGGAAGTTTGATTCTGGACCTCTCTCCCCCGCACCTTCAGCCACGTCTCTTATCATCAGAAAGAATGTATGAAAAACTCAGGAATCGAGTACATCACAGCTGGGATGGACCTCACGCCATTGGCTCAGGCATGAGCCTGTGGTGCGGGGGGTGGGGGTGGGGGTGGAAGTCTGTTCCCTTTCAGCCTCCATGGGTGGGGGGGGGCAGGGCCCTGCCTTTCACCTATTTTGGGATTCTTCTAAATTGGGAAGACAGTTTGCATACTGGGTAGTCAAAAACAACAGGTGTCCACGACAGTTATAAATCTAGTGTTCTCAAGCGAGGAATAAACGGGAAGCCCTGTCCCAGCAAACAATGCCAGTCTTGGGCACTGACTCAGGGGACAGCAGGTAGGTATTTGAAAAAAGACTGAGAAACTTGCCGAGAGCCTGTGTCCCCTTCTGACTGCCTCTCAGAGAAACAGAGGCAAGTTGAGTGGAGGACCAGGGTCCAATGGAGGATGAGCCCGTGACGGGCCGAGGTTCAAGTTCATGTGAGAAACAGCGGAAGTAGCAGGGGCCGTTTAACCCTGAGAAGAGCCAGGCTGTGGAGAACTAGGAGAGTGTATTCCCCTGTCTTCGAATATTGGAGCTGTCAAGGGGGTGAGGTAGTCCGGGGGGCATGGCTAGAATTGAGAAGCGGGAAATTATAAGGAGGCAGATTTCAGTTTGATGTGAAGATGTTTCTAGCAACCAGAGGTGCCCACCAAGTAACTAGAGTGATTCCAAAGGTGGGGACCTGTCCTCCCCTGGAAGTCTTCAAGCCAGGACATGGGAGGTCAGTTGGTTAGCCTCTAAGACTGTACTGTCCAACACGGGAGCCACTAGCCACATGTGGCTTTTGAGCACATATAGAAATGATGATCTTTTGGATATATTGGCCCAGCCCAGAAAGCTGCCCCCTGCAGGCACGGGTTCTTCTCCCAAACGTACCCATTAGATGAAACCTCCTCCTCTGGGGAGAAGGGAGGTGAGGGTGTGTTTCTCCCGTTGCTAGGAATGCCCAGTCAGGGGGTGTGTGGGGATAGAGGTTAGGTTCATCTGGGCTTACACCTCCAGTGTAAGCCAGTGTCCAGCGTGCTGAGATGGAGAGAGACGGGGGTTACGGATTGGACACCTGGTGGACCAACCTGTTAAGCTGCGTCTCCCCACCGGTGCTAGCAATGCCCACACGGGCACGAACCGTGACCGTGCACGGAAAGGCACATCGCCTTGCTGAGTGCATGCTCCTTGCTCAGTGCAGAGCAGCTATTGTCTGAGTCCTTGATCCCACACTCGCTGTATCTCCTATGACATCAAGCACTGGTTTTCGGGGCTGGGATTTTGCCTGTCTCTTACCAACTGGTGTTGTGTCTGAATTCTAGAATTGTGGGATTTCAGAGCCGTTAAAGCTCCCAGATACCATCTGGGCGTGTTGCAGATGAGGTAAGTGGTCTGTAAGAGGGGAAATGAGGCGGCAGCCAGGAAGAGGGCTGTGTGGGTGTTGTCCGGGACACGTGTAGCTTCTCCACCCCACCCCCACCCTGTCACCACCGCTTCCTAGACCTAGTAATTCAGGAAGGCAGTCTGTCTGACCAAACGGCAGGAAGTCCACGGCCCACTCCCATCCCGCTGGGGGCTGGTTCTATTCTTGGGCCATCAGAGACCCCACGCCCTTCGGGGCATGTGATACGAGCCCAGACTGCTCACTTTAGTTCTGGGATCTGCCACATTCAGTCTCTTTCTTAGTTGTTTATGTCTTCCTTGCATTTTTATATATCCATGACAACCACAGGTCCTCTCAGGTTCTAACGGAGATCTTAGACCCAGCATCTGGGTAGAGATAAGATGTTTTTGCGATTTGTTTTTTTCATACTTTTTCCCATTTACTTTATTGTTAAGTGCAACATATTAAGTTTAATATATTAATGCAAATCTATTTCAAACTCCAAGTATGTGATAAGAAAATAACTTATTTTTCTGAAAATACCTTTAAAAACAAATCATCCGGGACTTCCCTGGTGGCGCAGTGGTTAAGAATCCGCCTGCTAATGCAGGGGACACGGGTTTGAGCCCTGGTCCAGGAAGATCCCACATCCCGCGGAGCAACTAAGCCCGTGCGCCACAACTACTGAGGCTGCACTCTGGAGCCCGCTCGCCACAACTACTGAGCCCACGTACCGCAACTGCTGAAGCCTGCAGGCCTAAAAGCCCAAGCTCCGCAACAAGAGAAACCACTGCAATGAGAAGCCCACGCACCGCAAGGAAGAGTAGCCCCCGCTCGATGCAACTAGAGAAAGCCCACGTGCAGCAACGAAGACCCAACGCAACCCAATAAATAAATACAAATAAAAATTTAAAAGATAAATCAAACCAAGTCAAATCCAATCCGTTCCTCCTAAAAAAAAAAAAAAAGCAAATCATCCGTGATGTAGTCAATAGAGTATATATTACAAAGTCAAGTTTTATCATAACATAAATTTATTTGAGCCCAGGTTTCACTAGCTGTGAACCAGAAGTGTGATATACTTACTTGATTGGATCCATGTCTCTGTATTGGCATTTCTCTCATATCCTTTTTGTATATGCAAAATGCATTCTAATCACTGATTCTAGATAAATCTGTTTCTTGGAGAGTAATAGACGTGACAAGAAGACGGTTTTCATGTGAAGAGAAGTACAGGCTGATGAGGCTGACTTTGCTCCGAGTTCATGCTCACAGCACAGCTGAGGAGCCAGATTCCTGAGTCCTTGCCTCAGCTGTGCTGCCGTTGAGCTGGAGCTCTCAGGTGCGGCCCTCCCTCTCAGCTACCCTTCTCCAACCTTAGGGATCAGCTGAGCTGAGGGAGCCACGCCACTAACGATGGCCCTGAGATTACAGGAGGGGCTCTGGCCCGGGTGCCCGGTGTTGTGGTGAGTTTCCTGGGAGGCTCAGACCATGGCATCGGCGCAGGTCACCCCCATCACGTGCGGGTGTGTGCTGTTAAACAGGCCTCCCGCTGCTGACCGTCCCAACCTCTGTCCTGTAGTGCAGTTGGGTGAGATCTCTCCCAGATGGTGAGCTTCCGATGCTTTTTAGCAGGAAAGCAATTCGAATCGAATCACTCCAGGCTGGCCTTGCATATTGTCTCATTTGCTAATGAAACAGCCTTTCTTGGGCATAACCTCTTGAAACTTACCTCTTCAGAGAAGGCTCATCCTAAGGGGATAAGCTTTAGCATTGAAAATCCTCTTTCCGTCTTTGATTGGCTGTTTATTCTCCTTTATTCCAGGCCCTAAACTTCAGCCCTATTTGTGCCGTCTGAGTATTTGTGTTAAACAGTCAGCCTGGACTTCATCAGAATGACAGCATTTTAGGGAACCCAGTTGTAGGGCTAGTGTCTGGGATTTCAAAGAGCGGACCCTTTAAGCCTCTGACCTGTGCTCCAGAAGGGTAAAGGTTGGCGCTAAAAGCTGCCATCTTTACGGGGGATATTAAGCAAATGGGACTTTCTCCTAACGCAGCCAAAGGGGCCGGCAGCTCCAATTCAATTCAAAGAGAGCTCAGGGCCCACAGGAGGCCCAGAGCTGCATTCGCCGTGGCGAGTCTCCTGCTGTCTGCTGAGCAGCCATGTGCTCCTAGGAGAGCATTTCTTGAGCACCTACTGTCTGCCCAGCTCTGTGCCGAGTGCTGTGGAGGAGCAGACCTAACACGAGCGTTACCACGTGAGTGCTGGTGGCTCCTTCCCAGCTTCCTCCAGAGGGTTCGGGCAGCCGGCTCTGACCTGTCCACCGGCAGAAGGGGGCTGGCCTTTGTGTTGCAAACACAATCCCGGTATCTGAAGCACCCGGACAAGCTGATGTCTTACCTTTAGTCCACCAGTTCCCCTCTAGGGCCAGAACTTTATCCAAAGCTCCACTCTTCCGAGCTGGGGCTCAGGCAGCTGGCTCATCTCTTGACACCTTCTCGGATGCTGTCTGTGTCTTCAGCTGGGGTTCTACTCCAGTCTGGATCGTCATCAGCTCTCACCGCACAGCCCAGCTTAGATGCTGGGTATCGCCGCTGTCCCATTGCCCCTGCAAACAGGCAAGACGGAAGCAGACTCCTCAACCCGCTTCCATTTGTGTGACCCCCTCTGACAGGCAAGGGCTCCTCCTCTACTCAGCACCCAGCTAGAAACCTGACCATCAGCTTAGGTCCTTCCCTCCCCATCCCATCATCCAATTGAAGTTGATTCTCGCTCTCTCAAAGCTATTGATTTCTCTCCGTTCCCACCCTTAACAACCTTGGTTAAACCGCCTGTGTCTGTCTTGCTCGCTCGCCATCGCAGCTTCAGCTCCCGGCATAGGACCTGTCAAGTGGTTGCTCACAATATTTGTTGAATCAATGAGTGAAAGTGAGTGAGCCAGTGGAGACCATCCATGGTGATCTGTCTAGTCTCATCTCTCCCCTCACCCCTGGCACCCGTCCTGAACTCCTTTTGGTTCCCTGCCCATCCACCTCTTCCGGAAGCCTTCTCTTATCCTCCCGTGTGAATGAGTTGACTTCTCTGCGCCTCAGAGCACCGCACACCCAGCCCATTCCTATAGAGCGTGTATCCCACGGCACTGGCATCGCCCGTCTGTGTATCAGTTGTTCTCACTTGACACTTAGTTCCGTGAAGCAGCATCTGTGTTCTACTAGTCATTGCATTCCCAGCACTCAGCACACGGGAGGTGCTCCTCCCACATTTGTTGACTAAATGAAGATCTAGAAATTCCTGCTTCCCACCTAACCCCTTGCCACTCTCGTGTCTCCCCCTCACCCCGTCCATCCGGGTTTGGGCACTGGTCACTCTGATGTGCGTCCGAGAACCTCGGGACCAGCTCCACTGGGAGTTTGTATCTGGGCACTCGTATCACCCATCCTGGTTCTTGCCCTGTATCGGGGTGCTTTGTTCAGTGTCCTGACCTGCACAGTCAGACGTGCTTTGCTGGCTCTGACCTCCGAGTCTATCCAGAGCTCGTGCCCTGTTCTGGTATTTTCTGACCGGGTCTCCTATGGTGTTTTGTGCTAGGCTGATCCCCTCACTGGGCCGTGAATCCCCAGGCAGAGGTGACATCTAAGTCCTATCTGGGTGGGACCAGATAGGTGGGACCACCCTCCCCCATCCCCACAGCGCCCAGAACAAGGGCCTGTTGGTGCATAGTAGGTTCCCAGGAAAGGTCAGATGCTTCCCTTGGATTGATCAGAAGCTGGAGGGGCTCAAGGAGGAGCAGGGCTCTGGGAGTTAGGATGACTGGAGGGAAGCCCCTAAGGTGAGGGAGGGCGACGGGAAAAGGGGAGATATTTGTCACCAGGAGTGTGGGTGGAAGAGGACATGCCCTGGCAGGAACAGCAGGGAAGCAAGAGGTGGAGGGAGGGAGGGAGGGAGGGAGGTACAGAGCAGAGTTGCCGGCCTCAATGCCCTGTTAGACATGCCCCAGGCACCCGGGGGGCAGCCAGCTGGCTGGGCCCCGTGCCCACACAGCTGTGACCATGGGAGCTCTCTGCACGTGCCTGTCCTCGGCCACAGGGGCCCTTGCTCTCCCCATGTGATGGAAAGGGCCTCACACCCCTTTAATTGAGAGAGGAATCAAGTCAGCAAAGTGCTTTATGTCTCCTCTAGAAAGGATGTGAAGCAAAGGTTAGTTATCTTCACGGCTACCACCACCGCCATCCCCTCACTATTTCTCACATCTGTTTCCCTGGGTGTTCACCTTTATTATCTCATTTCGATCATCACAACTGCCATCATTTACACTTCATAGTTGAAGACACAGAAGTTCAGAGAGGTTGAAGGGCTAACCCAAGGTCACACAGCTAGCCTTGCGGGGTGGTGATGTGGACTGAGATACCTGCTCTGGAAATCCTCTTAGAAAGTGTGGGCAGGGGCACAGCCCAAGTCTGTGTGCGTGTGCACGTGTAAATGTGCCTGTCCCGATTTTCTCCGTGTGCACCTGTGTCTGTCCATGCCTCTGCGTGTCGAGGGGTGCGTGTACGGTTCAGGGTGTACCTTGGCAGGTGTTTATGTGTGGAACCGCACAGGGGGCAGCCTCGGGGTCGCGGGCGCGTGTGAACGTGGTCTGGGCTCATACACGCGCATGCACGCAGGCGCTCACCCCCTTCTCAGATGTCTTGGCTGAGGGTTTGACAACTGAAACCCAGCTGCGTTCTGGCCGGGAAACATCCACTGTGGAAACCTAGGAGGAGCTGACAGTCCCTAAAGAGGGGCTCCACATGCTGCCAGCAAGCGCTCCTGGCCCGCTGCCTAATTCCCTGCAAATGCTCTTTAAATCTGTTTCTAATTTGGACTCTGCCTTCCCCTGTCCCCACCCAGCCCTCCCCACTCTCCCAACTTGCCTCAAACCAGTCGAATTATGCTGAATAATGGCTGTGGGGGCGGGGGAGTGCTAAAGGTCACCAGTGGGCTGTTGGAGGGTGTAATAATGTCACATTTTAATTTACGCAGGGGATGGTGAGGGGATCAAAACCAATAAATTTGGGCTGTACTCGCAACTCCAGCCAACGGTAACTCCTGCAGGTCATGCCACTTCCAGGGAAGAAATCACTAACTGTCACGCCCCACAGTCCACTGTGCTGGAGAAAACCCATGTGTGTATGTACAGATACAAAACACAACGTTTTCTGTTTGCAAGGGGACTTGGATTTGGGGATTTGCAGCATCAGCAAGAATCTCTCCAGTTGTCGGAGTATCACCCAGATGGTCTGGGTATTAAGATTCTAAAAATATGTCTTCCGTGTATTTTGCAGTCCTGTGAAATATTCAACACCAGGATGACCCAGATCCATGGGAAAGTGTATCCAAAGCACAGCAAGAAGGGTCAGGAGCAGAGTTGTATGTATACATTGATGGCAGCTCTGAAAGCTTATTTACATGCGATAAAGGTGGGGAGGGGGCTGCTGGGAGACATCTGTCGGAACTGTGTTTGTGTTGAGAGGTTGGGGATATCATTTGAGGTGCAGTTGTCTTAATCATTAATATGGACTTAAAGCATGAATTCTTTTGGAAGGCAGAGGGTTTGCTCTACTGACCCCTTATGCCCCCTTGCGGAACAATGGAGTCCAGAGATCTGGAGGTCTAGAGATGATTCTCACCCGTGCTGTGTGGCCAGGTAGCTGGGGAGGAAGCCAGGAGCGAGAGGAAGCCATGCGTTGTCGGGTGTCTGGAGGCCTTTGCTAGGGAGGCTGTGGTCATGGTGATCTGGTGAGAGCCCCGCCTCTTCCCTCCAGCATCCTGAGAGTCTGCAACTGGCATGTGCTCCAGGGGCTGCTGAGGGGGCCTGGCGTGCTGCCCATCCCTCAGCTGGCTCTGCAACTGCGGGAAGGTAGAATCTGCAGTCCTGTGGGCCACCACCGGGAAGCCGTGAGGCTGTCAAGACTCTGGAGCACACGCTGCTGCATCTGGCTGGGAAGGAAGTGGGAGGGGGAGAAGCTGCTCTGGGCTGAACGACACCCTGAGGACTTGTGCTCCCCACTCCCCGCCACACACCAGACAGAGGCCACCAGGATGCCTTGGGAAGAAAGAGGAGGATGGGGCCCACACGTCTGCCGTGCCCAGGGCCTGTCTCTGATTTCATCCCTCAAGGCACTTCCCTTTCATATCTTTTTCCTTTTTAAATGGTTGCCGTTTATTTAGCTGTCTGTGATGCTTAAGACTTTGCATATGTCAAAAGCCTCATTTAATCCTCAGAACACACCTGCAAGGTAAGTGTGGCAGAGATGGCTAACCTTCAACCAGAAGTCCCTACTTCCCTTTCTTTAGGGTTGAGCTCTTGCTGGGAAGTAGCTGCTCATTCATGGACCACACTTTCCAGCCCCCTTTACAGCTAGTTGCAGCCAGAGGACTGGGTTCTGACCAATGGTTTGTGAGCAGAAGTGAGTTGCTCCACTACAGAGCCTCGTCCATAAAAACCTCCCAGGAAACCCTCTCTAAACTTTACCCCCTTCTGCCTGGATGGAATAGGGGCAACCCCTGGGATGACCTTGGAAGCCACAGATTTAAAATGACAGAACATCTGTCAGCCTGGGGGTCTGAGTGCCTGTGTGAAGAAAGACTGCTGAGCCAGTGTGTTCCCTGCGCAGTCCTGAGCAAGATGGAAACTTGTATCCTATTGTTTCCAAGCCATTATACTATTGGGGGTCTGTTTGTTATAGCAGCGAACCCACCCTAAGTAATTAATTAGGAATTCTCACTTTCATTTTACAGATGAAACTGAGACTCAGAGAGGAAAATTAATTGCCCAAGGTCACATATTCAGTACTAGGAGGGTCACGATGCAAGTCTAGGCCTCTCTGGTTTCATGCTCTAATCTTATGAGTTTCCCCAAGTATGTTCCATGGAACACTATTAACACAACAATGACACCCCAAAACTTCTGTGCTTGAATAAGTTTGGGAAATGCCAACTTAAGCAAAGTCAACAGGTTTCTTTCTGCAGCTCTTATAAGGATGTTTGCATGCTAATGACCTCTGAGATTCACCACCAGGGCATCTAGCAGGCAGGGAGCAGAGTTTTCCCAATGTTTGAGACCACAGGAACCTTTTCTCTACAGAGCATCTTTGAGAAGAGCACACCAGGAACACACTTTGGGAAAGGTTGAACTTCAGTATGCTGCCCATTATGGGTTGAATTGTGTCTCCCCACCAACCCCCCAAAAAGAAACACTGAAGTCTTAACACGCAGTACCTCAGAAGGTGACCTTATTTGGAAATGGGGTCTTTGCAGATTTAACAAAGTTAAGGTGAGGTCTTTGGGTGGGCCCTAATTCAATATAACTGGTGTCCTTGTAAAAAGGGAAATTTGGACGCACACAGACAGGCACAAAGGGAAGAGGATATGAAGACACAGAGACATGCAAGGAGAATGCCATGTAAGGGCAGAGATGGGAAAGATGCATCTCTAAGCCAAGGAGCACGAAGGATTGCCAGCAAACGCCAGGAGCTAGCAGAGACAGGAAGGATTCTCCTCTAGAGGTGTCAGAGGGAGCGTGGCCCTGCCCACACCTTCATCTCAGACTTCTAGACTCCAAAACTGAGAGAGAATAAATTTCCACTGTTCTTAGGTGCCCCGTTTGTGACACTTAGTCCTGGGGAATGAATACACTGCCTCAAGCTCCTTTCAGGACTGAAGTTTCTTGGCATTGGTACCTTACAGATAACCATCCACATGACTAACCAAGGTGGCTTCAGTTTACCAAAGCACAGATGGAGGAAAAGAGAGGCATCAGCTTCGGTGCCAGGCTCTGCATCCCCTTTTGACCTCCTGACCTCTCTGTGCAGTTTGATCGTTTGTAAGGTGCGGATAGCAAGGCTCACGCTCACTTCAGAGGCTAAGGGGAGGGTTAAATGAATTAACATAGCTGAAATATCTAGACTAGTACCTGACAGAAAGCTAGTGCCCATTCCTTTAAAATTATCTAGGCAGGATGGCATGGTAACTGGGGCGGGGAGTAGCGGGGGGCAGGCCGACCTGCGTTTGAATCCAAACTCTGCTCTTCACCAATGGTGTTACCTGGAGCAGTTTGCTAACCTTTCCAAGTCTCAATCTCCCCATCTCTACAATAGAGAAAAGTCATGCCTGTTGCTACCAGAGGGTCTTCAAAGAAAGTAAAATCACAACCCTCAGGTAACAAATGAACACGTGTGAATTATTTTATTTAATCTATTGTTAATGAGTGAACTAGAGAGATGTTACAGTTGGTTCAAGGGAGAATCCTAAAAACAGACACGTGTAGATCAGAAATCTTGAAATGCATTTTCAAATGGACACAGTGAACTGGCTTTTGCACAGGGAATAGGGGCTGCCCAGCTCATTTGTGTGTCCACAGTGAAGAATCCCTGTGTGTCCTCAGTTCCCTACAACTTATAGAGCTGCAGAAAGAGCTCAGAGGCTGGAATCAGATAGCTAGGAAGGGTGTGTTCTAAACAATACATACTTTTAGAGATACCCAGTAATAATTTTTGCTTATTTTGCAGATTTCCTTATGGTCTTGTCACCGAATTGGTCAATTGGACCCGCGTTGGGGTCCTAGCCCGGGCCGAGACCCCCTGTCCTAGCCAGGGAGGTTCTTTTTCCTATCGTATTCATGTAGTCAGTAACAACAAAACCAATGCTGAGACTGGAACAGCACAAGCTTTATTCAACGGGCAAAGAATGGAGAATCCGGAATGTAAGTTCACAAAGCAACTTCTCAACCCAATTCTGGCGGAGATGCCAAATATATAGGACGGTCGAGGTAAAAGGGAGGGAATTAAAAAGAGTGGGAGGAATATTCATGAATTATCCGAGAACAGGGGTGTGGTTTGGACCCAGAACTGTTGCAGCTCTCCTTTTCAGTCCTTCTATGGGCTTTTCCTGTTGCTGTCATGGCAACTGTCAACTGTCATGGTGCTGGTGGGTGTGTCATTTGGTTGCTAAGGTATTACAGTGAGCGCGTAATGAGGCTCAAGGTCTACTGGAAGTCAAATCCTCCACCATCTTGCGCCTAGTTGGTTCTGACCTGTTCTTGTTTTTTACTTCTTGCAACTTCCTCCCGAAACTTAGATAACAGTAACTGGTTTCTATCTGAGGGAGGGTCAGGGGTATGATTCTGGGGCAACAGCCTCTCACATATTCATATGTACGGGATTAGAAAAAGATAGATGAATGTGTGAAACAAGCAAGTTGCTGAATAAGGTACGATCCTATTTTCATAAAAACAAACAAGCTGTGTGTGTGCGCGTGTGCGTGTACGCACACGAGTGGGTGTGTATATATAACACTGATTAAATTCATACTAGTGTCTGGGAGAATACACAGACTGCACACAATGCCCGCCTCTGGAGGGCAGGATCCAGACTGGGATGTGGATGGAGACTTCCATGGCTCACTTCCTAAACTTCTGTGTCGTTTGACTACAAACCAATACCTGCTTCAGTGTGACTGAGGATTGTCTGAATGAGAAATATGTCTGTCGTGGTTGACGCAGTGCCTAGCTTTCAAAAAATGGTAGGTTTTGTGATTATTATTAATGTACATTCGAAGAGCCTGGAGCCCCCAAGCCTGTTCTCAGGAAGAAATGACCAAGAGGAACAACCGTACTGCTGCCCAAGGGCCTCTCCCTCTGAGAGAAGCTAGTTTTGAAATCCTGGGCTTGTATTTGGACACCCACCTGTGTGCCCCTCACCCCCCCCCCCCCCCGAGGGTTGGAGGGCACCTCCTTCCTGAGTTATGGCCTGGGGGTGGCTTCAGCGTCATTCAATATCCACAGCAGCCCCACGGGGGGTGTGCAATCATCCAATCCCCATTTGACAGATGAGAAAACCGAGGCAAAGAGAGATAAGTAGCTCCTCAAACCTTCCCACGACGACAGGCCACCTGGACAGAGTCCTTCCTCAGGGAAGCATCTCCTCACCAAACCCACACAGGCAACTGGGTTTTCTTTTCCTTTCTTTTGTAGAATATTTCAACATATACAAAGTAAAAAGAATATCAGAAAAAAATCACATGAATTCTCATTACCCAGCTTTATTAATTACCAGTTCATGGCCAGTTTGCTTCATCTTCATCCCCTCCTCTCCCTGATTTATTCGGAAACAAATCCCAGATATGTTGTGTATTTCATTTTGTGTTTCCACAAGATAGAGATTCTTCCAAAAACCTTAACCTTAAAACCATTGTCACCTAAAAATTTTCAATAGTCGTATCATCAACTACTCAGAAAATTTATTTGAATTAGGATACAAATAAGGTTCATATATTATAATTGGGTGATAGGTCCCTCGAGATTTTTAAAATCTATACGTCTCCATCTCCATTTCTTTTTCTTACATTTTGTTCGTTCATTATCGTTGTTTGAAGAAACTGGGTCACTTGCCCTATAGAGTTCACCACAGTATGGATTTTGCTGAATGCACCCCTGTGGTTTGTTTATGGTTAAGGTCCTTCTGTCCCCTAGATTTTCTGTAAATTGGTTGTTTTGTCTAGAGGGCTGCCCAGATTCAGTTTCATGGGTTTTTGTTTTTTGTTTGTTGGTTGGTTTTTCCAGCAAGGGCACTTCATGAGTAGTATCCTTTTCCTCCTTCCAGCCCCCCAACTATTGGTCTCTCTTCTTCCAAGTATCCGGGATGCCATCTTGAAAGAATGTGTCCTAGGAGTAGGGACACTGGGATCTAATGGGGGCAAAACTGAGAAGGAAATGGCTCAAGACAACATCTAGAAAACTCAAGGTCTTTACCTGTATCCGCTGTTTAGTTAGAAGGTTCCCCTTCATCGTAATAGTAACTATCACTTCTTGAGAGTTCACAGTACACCAGGCACTGTTTTGATTGCTTTTAATGTAAAACCGACTTTATTCTTCTCCACAATGCCGTACAGTCACTACTAAAAGTATTATCACTTAGAAAAGGGGAACCAGGCCCAGAGAGATTAAGTCACCTGCCCCAAATCTCACCATGGTGTTTGCCAGAGAGAGCAGTCCTGTCTCCAGGAGTGCTTGACTTAGGGACTTTCCAGGCCTGTATCATCAAGACATGGTGAAACGCTGCATTCTCACTCGGGTTGACCCTTTGTGATCTCAAAATAGTGTGTCAACTACAAATTCTTCTTTTATCTTTTAGGGAGCTTGCCTCTGTGACAGCTGCTCACATCCAGATTCCTCGTCTCAAGGTCCCCTTATAGACATAAGAATTATGCTCTCTTGTTAGGCAGTACTTTGCAGGCTGGATCAGGGGACATGGCCCGTCTGCCTGGAGCCCTTGCCTTTCTCTTGATGCTAGAGGACTACAGTGATGCTTTCCTGTAAAGACAATCTGTTCGGCACTGGTATTTTTTTGGACCACTTTACAAAATACCCACCCCTCACCCCACCTGATGAAACCAATTTGGTCCTAGAGTTGGAGCTCTTCCTTACCTAGCCCTGGGGCTGTACCTAAACTGAGAGTCTTTCTGTTTCACCTGCCGAACCGGGTGATGATCTTTGTATCTTTCAGGGAGGCCTCTTGTTTAAGGCTCCTCACCAGAAAAGGGAACCAACGATATATCATGTGACAGCTTCAAGAACCAGACCTCAAAGTTCTGCTGGGAGCCAAACCTCTCTGTTCCAGAGACATGGATCGTGGGCCTTCGGCTGGGATGGTGAGGGGGCCGTGGAGAGTGGCAGCAGCAGGCAGGGGCAGGGCCAGCTACAGGATTTGCAGGGTTCATTGCGAAATCCAAAATGTGGGGTCACTTGTTCAAAAATTATCAAGAATTTCAAGACAGCGACAACAGAGCATTAAACTAAACATGGGGCCCTTCCAAGTCTTCCCTCACTGGTACTTCGGGACCCATCCAAAACACTTTTATAAATGGCGTGATGTTTGTAAAATGAGACCAGCTAGGCTGGCTTGTATGTGCTAACTACTTTTCATTGTGCCTCAACTAACTCTGAACTGCGGAATATTCCGGACAGAGGTATGGTGGGAACAGACAGAGAGTATCCAGGGGGAGAGTCTTGGGTGTCTGGCAAAAATGGCCTAGCAGTGATTTCTGCCTCAGGGTGAGCGGGTGAGGGCAAGGAGAGTGTGAAAAAGTACATGTGTTGATTGAGTTATACATACAAACCATAGAAAGTAAAGCCCCACCTGAGGGGCTTGGTCTATTCAAGATGCAGAGAAGGTTAGGCGAGAAAGCCTGGCACAATGTTGGGTTAGAGAAGGTTGGGAAACCGTGCCTTTGATTCTTTTTGAAAAGCAGCAATGCAAGGAGAAACATTTGTAGATGTTTATGAATATGAAAGAAATCTGGAAATGTGAAATGACAGATGCCAATGAGGTTTCTTTGAGAAGAACCCACAGCCGAGTGGAAGCAGGGCACCAGCCTGCCACTTCCCTTGCAGAGGAGAAGTTGGCTACTCTATGGACGGGGCCATACCCAGAAGCTGGGGGGCAGGAATGTCTGGAGTTTGTGCATCAGGCAGTTTTCCCCCAGCCACCTCTACAGGATGACAAGACACTTCTCCCAGAAAACCTAGAAAGAAGAATCCACACTGCACAACCCAGGGGCATCCTTCACCTTCTAGCCCAGCAGGGGGCTGTCCTCCAGGGTGTCTTTCCCACGCCCTGCGATGGGACCAGTACCCCACTGGCTGTCTGGTGCGGCTCAGTGTCTCTCTCCTCCAAGGTGGAGGCGTTCTAGCAAACAGTGGCTTTCCCACTGGTGGTCAGTGCGGTCCCCCATCGGACACCACCTTGTCTTCCCTGCATGGCTAACCGATGAGGGACGACTTGTGTCCTTGTCTCTTTTCTGCTTCACCCTACAGCATGCCACTGAGTTCCTACTAGCGGATGAAACCAACTTGGAGTAAGATCACCCTGAGTCCAGCAAAACTTGGTCTTCCTGAAAAAGTACTTAATTTAGTTCTAATGTTCACTCAATCCTTTAGTCTGGCTACCCTTTTTCCTGGGCGAGTGGTAAGTTACTATGACTCTCATTGAAAGGCTGAGAATTGCAGCAATTCAGAGCATAGAACCTACACCCAGACTGCTGGAGGTCAAATCCCACCTCCACCAATAACAACTGTGGAAACTTCAGCAAGTCAATGAAACTCTCTGTGCCTCAGTTTCCTCATCTACAAAATGGGGGTACTGTGGGTTGTAAGGAGAGTTATATGAGTCAATACAAGAGAAGTCCTGTCGTGGAATAAATGTTACTATTATTATTAAATGAGAAATATGATTAATTAAATAAAATATGTACAATTACTATTAAATAAAAAGATGACTTTACTGGTTTCTCGATGGCACCAGTAATTACATGGGGTAATTGTTTGGCCTGTGACTGAAATACTGAGTATTCCTACCTAAAAGCAGCTTCCTAAATTGGCTCAAAAGTCAGTATCCCTGTGTCCAGATGAGCAGATTCTTTCTTGCTTCGAAAGAAAAATGAAAAGGAAAGAAGTGATTTCTTCTCTGGGGTTGGATGCCGTCCAGAACCGTATGGCCATACTTTAAATTGATGAATGGCTGAATTGCCGGCAGAGACCCTGACAGGCGGGGACTGCTGGGATGTTAAAATAAAATGATAGAAAATGAAGAAAATTCAGCTGAGTTTCCACAGGGGCATTTGATCCGACCAGACTTCTTGCCAGAGCAAATGAGACCAGAGTGAGCTAACACCTGTAACAACATCTCTGTTGTCACTGCCTGAAGGGCAGCCACTGCGAGATGGAAAAGGAAATAAATAGTGGGGGGAGGGCAGACAAAGGAAAGATGCAGTCCTGGGGACCTGAGCGCTCATGCCGCTTTCGAAATGACAATGGGGTTCTAAAAACTGAGCACCACTTAAAACAGGAAAAGAAGAAGGCTTCCAGCCTGTAAAGATGCTGCCTGGCCCCGGCCCTGGCCCCGGGTCAGCCAGGTCTGGACTCACCCATGTCAGCGCTGTGTGTCACCCACCGGGTCCTCTGGGCTCATCTCCCCGGGACAGGCTGCACTCTGCTCTCTTCCTGGAAACTGAAACTCTGACACTGTAACTAACTACTACAGTTATGGGATTTTTAAAATACATTTTTATTATAAAAAATATGTGTTATTTAAAGAAAGCTTAGGAAATACAGAAAAGTAGAAACAAGAAGAATAAAATTTTCAAATCTCAGTACCTAGAGCCAACATTTGTTAAAAGTTTGGGGTTTTCATCCAGACTTAAAAAAAAAAGTCAGAGTGATATGATTAAAAATATATATAATAGTTTGATTATAGCCTACTTAATATTATTTCATAATCATTCTATATAGTATTATAAAATTTTATAGATATAATTGAATGAGTGTACAATATTCTGTCAAATAGATTCATTATAACAAGTTTTCTTATAAAACGACATTTTGAATATTTCCTTTTTACTAGTATAAACAATAATATAATGAACACTTTTTAAATAACTGCTCTATTGAGATAAAATTCACTTACCATCAAATTCACTTTCTAAAGTATACAATTCAGTAGTTTTTAGTATGTTCACAGTTATACAACTATCACTGCTATTTAATTCTAGAACATTTTCATTAAACCCCAAATAAATCCTGTACCCAATCCTCCTAGCCTCTAGCCCCTGGCAACCACTAATCTACTTTCTATTTCTATGGATTTACCTATTCTGAACACTTCATGTAAATGGAATCATACAATATATGGTCTTCTGTGTCTGGCTTCACTTAGCATATTTTCAAGGTTTATCCATATTGTAGCATGTAGCAGTACTTCATTCCTTTTTATGGCCAAGTCATATTCTACTGTATAGATGTACCACATTTCGTTTATCCATTCATCAGTTGATGGACGTTTTGGCTATTCCCACTATTTTTTGCTATTATGAATAATGTTGCTATGAACGCTCATGTACAAGTTTTTCCGTGGACATATATTTTCAGTAATCTTGGAGATATACCTAGGAGCAGAATTGCTGGGTCGTATGGTAACTCTGCTTAACTTTTTGAGCAACTGCCATTTTACATTCCCACCATCAATGTATGAGGTTCCCAGTTTCTTTATATCTTTGCAATCTCTCATTAATTTCTGTTTGTTTGCTTTTCACTAGCCATCCTAGTAAGTGTTAAGCATCTTTTCATGTGCTAGTTGGTCCTCTGTATATTTTCTTTGAAGAAATGTCTATTCAAATTCTTTGCCTCTTTTAAAATTGTGTAATTTTTATTATTAAACTTAAAAGTTGTTTTTATATTCTGGATGAAATTTCTTATCAGATATATGCAGAAAATTCAAATATTTTCTCCTGTTCTGTGAGTTGTCTTTTCACTTTCTTGATAGTGTCCTTTGATGCACAAAAGTTTTAAATTTTGATGGAGTCCAATTTATCTGTTTTTTTCCTTTGGTTATTTATTCTTTTTTTTTTGGTTATTTATTCTTTTGGTATCATATCTAAGACTCCATTGCCTAGGCCAAGGTTGCAAATATCTACACCTATTTTTTCTTCTAAAACTTTTATAATTTATTTACTATAGGGAATTTGCTCATGAGATTATGGAGGCTGGAAAGTCCCAAGGCCTGCAGTCAGCAAGTTGGAAACCCACAGAACTGATGGGGTAGTTCCAGTCTGAGTCTGAAGGCCTAAGGACCAGGAGAGCTGGTGATGTGAGTTCCTTCCTGAAAGCTGGCAGGTTCCAAATCCAAGAAGAGCCAATGCTTCAGTTCGAGTCCAAAGGTGAAAAAAGACAGATATCCCAGCTTAAGCAGTCAGGTGGGAGGAAATTCCCTCTTACCCAGTGGAGGTCAGCCTTTTCATTCTATTCGGACCTTCAAGCAATTGGATGAGGGCCACCCACATTGGGGAGGGCATTCTGCTTCACTTGTCCCACCCATTCAAATGTGAATCTCATCCAAAAATATCCTCACAGAAACATCCAGGATAATGTTCGACCAAATATCTGGGCACCCTGTAGCATAGTCAAGTTCACAAGTAAAATGAACCATCACACCTAGGGTTGGTGAAGGCCTAGTGGTGACGTTTGAACTAAGAGTGGGAATATTGGGGGAAGAGATTTTGAGGTAGAGGGGACAAGTTCTGAAGTAAGAATAATCCATAATATTCCAGGAATTGTAGAAGGACCAGTGTGGTTGGAAGGAGATGTGCAAGGAGGAAAGGAATCTGGAGACGGGGGCAGGGCTACATTGTGTGTGTTTTGTAGACTGCGATTAGAAGTTTAGATTTTATTCTAAGTAAAGTGGGAAGGTATTGGAGTGATACAAAAAAGATCAAGGTGATGAAATGAAAAGGGTGTGTGTGTGTGTAAGTGTTTTTGTGCGTGTGTGTGTGTGTGTTGGGGCAGGGAGACCGACTGCAAGGTCAAGATGATGGCAGCTTGAAGTAGGGTGGTGGCTGTAAAGGTGATGGTCAGAGGTTGGATATATTTTGGAAGTAGAGCTTGAAGGACTTGTTAGTGGATTGCATGTGAGACGTGAAGATAATAGATGAATCAAATATTACTACTAGATTTTGGCCCGAGTAGCTAGATGGTTTGGTACCATTTATCAAGATGGGGGAATGTTTGCTGGGAGTTGGAGTGAGGAGTTGAGTTTTGGAGAAAATCAGAAGTTCTCTTTCGGCCTCATTAAGTTTGAGTTTTTTGCCTCTGACTAGAACTCTGGCCTTCTAAGCACGACAGGTGTTTTTCCTGCAATGCCACATTATTCATCTGTTGACTGAAAAGAGATGCACAACATGAGAGCTGAGGGTTAAGTTTTATTTGGGGCAAAATGAGGGCCATAGCCCGGGAGACAGCCTCTCAGATAGCTCTGAGGAACTGCTCCAAAGGGGTGGGGGTGGGATCAGTATATGTGTGATTTTGGTGAAGGGGGAGACGTGCAATCAAGCACATGTGTTGGCACGGGGTCACTGCTAATTTTGAGAAGCAGATGTTAATGATTTTAGTGCTTTTCTAGATACGAGAAAATGCAAGAAATTGGGCTCATAAGCTCCTCCCCTGAAAATATCTAACTATCTGAAGGCCTGCTCTGCCAGTTTTTCTCAGAGCACAGAGCGCCTCATTCCTGATCTCTGCCCTGAGCTCCTTTCAGGGTGTGTTGAAGGTTAACAACTGCAGCGACTAGTGACTTCATTCTTATAGAACCAGATGGCGAGCGACAATTTTTAGTCCGCCTATCCATTCAAAACATATGTGTTGGGCACCTGTGTGCAGATTTCTGTTCTAGATGTCGAGGAAAGAGCCCTCAGCAAGTCAGACACAGCAGAACTAGCTGCTGTTTCTTGAGTCTCTGCTGTGTGCTGGGCATTGTGCCGAATACAAAATGAATCAGACACATCTCCACCTCACCAAATGCTTTCAACTTAATGGGGTAGTTTAGGCAGAGAGACAAATAACAGTTGAAAGCCATAAATACATTTATCGAGTACCTGTTATATTCCAGGCACGCTGCTAGCCATGCCACATGCCGGGAGTATAAAGATGAATTAAGATGCAGGCCTGTTCCCCAAAAACTTACACTCCGGTGGAAGAGACAGACACCTTCAAGCGGAGGAATGACTAAATGATTCTGATCCGGTGTGGTCAATGACAGGGCACTGTGAACGCACAAATATGCCGGGCAGAGACCATCACCCTGCACGACGGTGGCCACCTAGAGGAGATGATAATTCAGGTGAGTCTTAAAGGATGAGTCAGACCAAGAAAGGTTGAAGGCATTCCCCGCTAAGGGACAGCACAAGAACAGAACAGCGAGCTGCCAGAGAGTTTTCAGCAGAGAAGTGAATGGCTGGGCTTGCGTTTTGTAGCTTCATATATGTAGGTCGGTGGTGGTTGAAATGGGGGCGGGGGGAAGGGGAGGCAGGGAAGGACTGGAGGCAGCAGTGTCAGCCAGGAGGATGTGGCTAAGGATAACAACTAAGAGAGGAAAGATGGGAGCCAGAATGAGTGACAGGTGGTGTTCAGCATGGCGAGGGTTCTGCCCTCCTGCAGACCTGGAGAGTCAGCGCGGCTTTCACCAGTGAGGGGCACTGAGAAGGACTGAAAGGAGGACTTGGGGGACTCAGCCCTAAAGTAGATCAAGAGGCTGGCAGAGAAGTTTCAAGTGGAGGTGATAACAACCAACAGGGACTTCCCTTCCCTGATTAGCACTTCACGACGTCATGTAATCCTCAGGGTGCTGTTAGGCACACACCCCATTTCAAACGCAAGGAAATGAAGGGTCAGAGGGGTTGAGTGACAGGCCTGAGGTCAGACACTGCACAGTGGTGGGGTTTTTATTTTGTCTCCCCTGCTGTAATGGGTCAGAACCAAGACAACACCACACTGAGAGAGATCCTTGGCTTTATACCCCAAGGCCCCAAGGGGCAAGAACGAGCGTGAGGCTGGGCAGAGCCTGCGGAGTTCCTGCCGGGCACTCACGCTTCTTCCAGCCCAGCGATCCCGCCCTCACTCTCCAGAGACGTGTCTCTCGCCTTCTCTGACCCCGGCAGGCCTGACAGCCGTCAAGCTCATCACCTCTGAGATCAGAAAGACTGGGAAGTAGACATTAGTGGCTGTGAGCTGAGGAAACACACAGAAGAGCAATTAAAGTGGCGCATGGGGGGAAGCTTGCCTTTAATGGTTTGCAGCTGCAGAAAGCATTCGCCACCCCCTTCGGGCTCTGCCCTGCTGCTGCGGCTGCCTGTCTGTATTTCGCATCCTGACCAATTAGATCCCCATGTGTGCTGCAGGCGTGAAAAAATAGAAAGTGAATAATCCTTCATTCTCTGCATAGCGAGCAGCTTTGATCCTCTGGTGTGGGGGCCCTGTTCCATCAGAAAGTGCACCTCTTCTCAGTTTTCTTTTTTTTTTTTTTTAACTCAGTTTCCTTGTTTCAAAATGACATTAACCTCCAGCCAGAGACCTGTGAAATGACCACAATTCATCTTCAGACCCCTGTGATCAAAGCTGGGTTGGGGTTTTTCTTCATCTCTTTTTGAAACTCTTGCTACACAGCCCTTCTTTCCTCACATTGGTTTGCTGCCAATGTTTCCAGGCTGAAATCAAAAGGAATAGTCTATTAATATCAGGCTCATGCAACAAGGGCACCATTGTCTGCTTCATTTCAGAGTACCTATGGTCCTCTGGTGAGAGAGAGAGAGAGAGAGAGAGAGAGAGAGAGAGACGGTGAGTGTGTGTGTGTGTGTGTGTGTGTGTTCAGATAAGCAGTTTCAAAATAAGCAGGAAGAGAGGGAGTTAATCCTGGTTTATTTCAAATGTGAGATGAATCTCAGTGACTCTGGCTATAGATTCAAATACTGATCACCTGTTTGACTTTGAAAGCATTAAGATCTCAGAAGCATATTTGGTAGGAGACCTACTTTAATGCTATAAGTAAGGTTGTAGTGAAGCTGCTTGTGGTGGTGTAGGGGTACAGGCAATAAAGGAGGTGGTGGTGAGGAGGAAGGGGAGCTGAAGGTGGTAGGGATGGTACTGGTGTTGGTGTGAAGAGATGCAGGTAGAGTAGGCGGAGGGGGTGCAGGAGCTGGGTGGTCATAGTGATGATGGTGTCAAAGAAATGGAGGATGAAGTGGCTATAGAGGTAGTGAAGGAGAAAGTAGAGGAGGTGGTTTGGTGGTGAAGGTGAGAGAGGTAATGGAGGGAGTGGAGGAGGAGGTGAAGGATATGGTCATGGTGGGAGTAGAGGCAGTGGTGGTGAAGGACATGGAGGAGGGGGTGCAGGGTATGGTGATGGTGCTGGTGGTGGTGGAGGTGGTGGTGGTGGAGGTGGTGATGGAGGTGGTGGTGGTAGAGGTGGTGGTGGTTATGATGGTGGTGGTGGTGGTGGTGGTGGTGGTGGAGGTGGTGATGGTTATGATGGTGGTGGATGGTGGTGGTGGTGGTGGTTATGATGGTGGTGGGGGCGGTGGTGGTGGTGATGGTGGTGCTGGAGGTGGTGATGGTGGTGGAGGTGGTAATGGTGGTGGTGGTGATGGTGGTAGTGGTGGAGGTGGTAATGGTGGTGATGGTGGAGGTGGTGATGTGGTGGTGGTGATGGTGGTGGTTGCTATGGTTATGATGGTGATGGTGGTGGTGGTGGTGGAGGTGATGGTGGTGGTGATGGTGGTGGTGGTGGAGGTGATGGTGGTGGTGGAGGTGGTGATGGTGGTGGTGGTGGTGATGGTGGTGGTGGTGGTGATGGGGGCGGTTATGGTTATGATGGTGATGGTGGTGGTGGTGGTGGAGGTGTTGGTGATGGTGTATATAAAGGAAGTGGAAAAGGAAGTAAAGAGGTGGTGTGGGAGGCGATGGTGGTGGAGGAGGCGGTGAAGGATGAGCAGAGTTACTGAAAACAAGAACCAGCTGCTGTCTGTACTTCCATCATCCTGTCTCAGCAGATCCCACAAGCTGGGAAGACTCAAAAGCTTATCCCATGAATCCTCAGTTTCACCCAGGTGTATGTAAATCTTTTCCTCCTGCTTCACTGGGCAGGTTTTGTGTGGTGGTCACTCCTAGCTGAGGGCTGCTTGGATAGCCCTTGTTGGAAACAGCTCTCCCTGGATCAGTATCTCGTAGACGTAGGTCCACATCATCCAAGTCCATGACATGCATCCACTGCAGTGTAAACCTTCTGGGAGTGGCAGGCAGAGGTAGGGAAGCGGTGGGGTAGAGGTCAGCTGGGTCACCCAAATCGAATATGCTTAGGGCTCTTGAGTGAACTGCATGATTCAATAAGAAAAAAGAACTGGGAGTCCTGGGGCCTAGCCCTGCCTCTGATAGCTGTATGGCCTCCAACGGGCCACTTTCCGCTCCATGCCCCAGTCTCCCACTGTGTGAAATGAGATCATTGTATCAGAAGAGTTCT
The DNA here is from genome assembly GCF_008692025.1 of Phocoena sinus. Taxonomy (NCBI): domain Eukaryota; kingdom Metazoa; phylum Chordata; class Mammalia; order Artiodactyla; family Phocoenidae; genus Phocoena; species Phocoena sinus. The sequence continues at coordinate 70,299,455 of NC_045766.1, read as the reverse complement.
GCCAACTCTGACCCCTGTCTTCTATTTTGGAGAAATTACAACAAATATTAGAGCTTTGCTTGAGTTCCATCCTGACTTTCTGAGGATGGAGTTTTATTTCCCATTTCTTCAGTTTGTGTCCTTTCCTGAAGGCAGAACAGAGTGGCCCTTAATTTACCTGTGTCAGCCTTGGGTAAGTGCCCATTACCCTCAAGCCATCACCAGAACCAGGTTCAGATCAAAGTCACACTGATTCTTCCCATACCTGCCTTAGAGGAAAGGTCACAAGTTCTGGTGAGAGGGTTCCAAAGTGGCCTGTTATCACCTGTCATTGCACATTGCCAGAGATGAGAAATGCAAGTCGGAGCCTAGAATAAAGCCGGACTCTTCCAGACCAGAGAGTAAGCAGTTGACCTTGGTCTAAGAAAGCTGGCAGAACTGGAGCAATGGAGGGCATGGGGCAGGAAGGGCAATCTAGGGGGCAGATTCTTCGCTACTGATCAAGAGTCAGGGCAGTTGCTGGTAGTGAACTTTTCCACCAAAGGACAAAATTGCCCTTGTCAGGATGTGGCGGTGTGGCAGGAGCAGTGGATTTTTAGTCAAAGACTTGGCATTGCAGCTTCTGAGACTTTAAATACATCGCTTCCCTTTTCTAGACCTCAATTTCCTCCTTCCCATTGTAATGGGACAATAACGCCAGCACCAATGTTGCCCTGAGGGTAAGATCACATTGCAAACTGCTCAATATCTGATAAGTGTTAAAGGATTTTTATTCCTATAGCTCCCCTTGACTTTGGAATTGACTTGATGGGGTAGCTAGGAGGAAAGGTGAGCTGGATGGGAGCTGTTCTGACACACCTGAGCAGCCTGCGGCCATTGCTGATTTAATTACAGATTTCCAGCTGAGAGGGCACCACTTAGGCACCTGTAATTGAAATGTTCTCAGAGGGGCACTGGCTGTAACCCCATTTGAATGCCTCAAAAGATGTAATTAGCCAACTGAAGAGCCAGGCCTTGAAAAGAAGGGGCACAACATTTCCTGAGTATCGACTACAAGTCAGGCTGGGTGCCTTTCACGGATAATCGAGGTTAATTCTTATAAGGTAGAAATTATGATCTTTACTTTATAGATGAGGAAACTGAGGCTTGGAGAGATTAAGTGACGTACCCAAAGTCATAGTGCTGAATCTAACTTCAAACCCAGGTCTGTCTGTCTACATCGCCATCATGCCATGGTGACGTCTTAGCAAAACAAGTTGAAATCTTTCTCTGATTGAGTTTTAAATAAGTCTATCATGGCTTGCCTGACTCTGGGTCCCCGGAGTTGACACTGGTTTCTGAAGGCCGGCTCCCCTGACCAGGATCAACCACCAGGGACGGTAGGAGAAACAGTACGAAGGAAACCTTGAGGGCTATTTCCCAGAATTCATCTCATTCCCCTCAGAAGGGGAATCTAAATGCCTCCAAAAAAAGCAAAGGGAAAAAAAAAAGCCTTCCTGGACAAACTCCAAGGGGAAGGAACTTTATTGTTCTTGGTTTTATTTGCTCCAGGGCAAGAACGGGATTGCTTAAAAGCTTTGTAAATGGCACACAGGTGATGGGGTCTGGCTTGCTGGTGCTGGTGGCACTCAGGATATGGCAACCACGGGATGCTTAGAGAAGGGGCTCAAACATCCCTTCCATCTCCTGGGTCCTAGGATCATTCAGGTTCAGAGCGGCGACACTAAGTCAGAAGGAAGAGGATATGTGATGTGCAGGACCTTCTGTTTAGATGGAGATGGAAGCACGTAGCACTTTGCTTGTTCCCCCCTGTTGAAAGGCTCCACTGCCCTCTTTTCCACATCTGGATCTTTCTCATCCTTTGGGTCTTAGTTTAAATGTCGCCTCCTCAGAGACGCCTTCTCAGATGATCAGATCCGAAGGCTGTCTTCTCCTAGCTCACCTTCCTTTCCCAGCAGAGGTGCACTGGTCACAATTTGTAATGATACGTTTAGTCATTTACCTGAGTCAAGTCTGTCTCCACACCAGACTCTTAGACCCACGAAGATGGGCACCACCAGGACGGTCTATTTCTTCACCATGTTTTACTGAGTGCACAGTACATGGCAGGATGAATGGGTAAGTGGAGTGGTTAGAACAAAGGAGTTCTTATGCGTGAAGGGGTGAGCTGCGTGGGAAACCTAAGTATATGGAAGGAAGGGAAGGGAAGACCCAATTCTAAGCAGTTTTAAGAATGAGAACATTTATTGCAGCACCTAACGAGGAGCCTCGCAACAGGCGCTTCCAGAACTGGCCCCACAGTTGCAGGCTGTCCTTGTAGACAGTGGGATTAAGAAAGAACATACATTTTCACTAATTAAACAAAAGTTTTGAATTGCAATTGTTCCCCAGTTCATTGACATAATGGTAAACCTTCATAGTTCAGAAATGCTAAGCCATTTATTAGACATCTGCTGTGAAATTAACCCCCAATCCCTGCAGCTGAGACATTAGACCTGGGCCCTTTTCCTGGAAGAGACTAAGTTAAAGAGGTTCATGTATGGAAACCACTGGGGAGCGTCACCTATAAATGGCTGGGTGGTGAGACTTAAGAAGAACTAGGATTCTCTCCTTTCCCATTCCCTACCCCCAGCCTTGGCCCAAGTCTTCCTGTTAGATTTCAGAAATTCCTTGATTATTGTATATTCCTTGGATTGTACACCTGGTTGCTTAATTGGCATCTCCATAGGCTGTCTAATAAACCTCTTGAACTTAAAGCATTTAAAATCAATTCTTGGTTACCTCCACCCCTATGAATTTGCTTCTTACCCAATCTTCTCCAAATTGGGAACTGTACCACCATTCACCTCTTCTCAAGCCAAAATTTACGAGTCATGTTTATTTCATCTCTTTCCTTCACAGCCCACATCCAATCCAGCAGTAACTCATGTCAGCTCTGTCTCCAAATTACATCCCGAGTCCAGTCACTTCTCACAGTTTCCACTGCTATCGGCCTAGTCCTTGAACCCTCCTCTCTTAGTTGGACCACTGCAGTAGCCTTTAAGTTTGTCTCCCTTTTGCTGTTCTACTTGGAAGCCAAGTCTTTTTGGTCATCTGAAATGTGAAAAGATCATAACACTCCCCAACTTAAAAACCTCTAATGGCTTCCTGATGCCAAAGAATAAAATTCAGTCTTCCTCTGTGGCCTGTGAGACTCTATGGGATCTGCCCTTTGCCCGCCTCACGGACTTCTTGCAAGCTTTGTTCACTCTGCTCGGCAACTGACTGGGTCCTCAGGACCATCGCAGTAGTCAAGTCCGAAATACCTTCCCCAAGAACTCTGCAGGGTGACTTTTTCTTATTATTCAGGTTTAACTTAAATATGTCCTTCTCACAGAAGGCTTCTCTAACTCTTGATCAAAAATAGCCCATCCCTCCATTCTCTAAGTCCTTACCATGTTTATTTTCTTCATAGCACTTTTCACTACTGGAAATTATTTTACTCATTAGTTTACCTTTATTATCTGTCTTCACAGCAGAATGTATGCATCATGAAGGCTTATTGCTGCAGCCCCTACTCTAGAACAGGGTCCATATTTATAGGTATGCAGTGAATATCTGTTGAATAAGGACAAGTCTTAAGCCTTTAATCTCATATTAAAAACCAAAACTCTTTGCAAGAAGAAAGGTCAACTTTTTTCTCAGGTCTTGGGAAGATGGAGACACTGTAGGGACAGAGGGCATCCAAAATACAGGTAGGTGAAGCCTAAGGTAATATTGTAATGGGTGAGCTTAGAGCATAATGGAAGGTCGAGGATGGGTGACTGGACAGGTGGTCCAGGATTTGGTCTTGGTTCAACCATGATAAATTTAGAGACTGAAGATCCTAGAGTCAAAAAAGAAGAAAGTCACTCAAAGGTCTGCCCGGAGTCCTTGGACTTTTTTCAACCAAGTTTGAAATCTCAGGCAAGTGCTTCAACCCCTCTGGGCCTTAGCCTCTCAGAGCCTTGGGCTAGATGATCACTAAGGTTTTGGCCACCTGTGATTGCTCCATGTTCATTCAGGAAGTAATAGCCGAGCACCTACTGAGCTCCCAAAACTGTATTACATGCTAGGAATACAGCAAAGGACAAGGCACAGTCCTTCTCCTCATGGAACTTCTAACATAGAAGACAGAGATTAGACAAATAGTTACACAAATAAGCATGTCATACAAATTGTGTTGGGAAGGGGAAGTAAAAGATGCAATGAGAGGTGATAAATGAGCACCTTGTGGGGATTGTAAGGTCAGATGGACCTACTCCCCCCAAAGAGATATTTTCTTAATATTGAAAATATTCAAGCTTTGGGGGAGGGGACAAGGTGGCTTGGGGGAGAGTTTCTGGCTGAGTCCCTGATCGTGGGCTGTGTATCTGGGCAGATGCTTTCTCCATTGCAGTGATGGATCCCACAGTTCCTGGTACATGGCATGCGGGGTCCTCCTGGAGCCAGGAGGGTGTGCTCAGTGGGCCATCTCTGGGCCGAGGGTGGCTAGGGAGAAGTTCTCTGCAGTGTGAAGACTGGTTTTCCTCTAATGCCACAGGTGAAGGTGAAACCTGGCATTTTCAACTATTTATGGCAGTCCACTGACCCCACCTGGCCAAATCCCCACAGGCAGCAAATAGAAGTTGGAGGTGGAGGGACTGCCCATTCCTCCCCTACTCAGTGTGTGATTTTGTGGTGGGTGTGGATCTTGGTATGTAAATTTATTTGTGCAAGAAATATCACTTTATTTTGTTTAAAATGATCTTAAATCTTTCTCTATGCCCCCATCCTTTCAGGTGGAGGAACTCAATCCCAGTCATTACTGGGCTCTCTCCTCCACTCTCCCCAATGGGTCCCAGGGGAGGCTGAGATCCCCCAGCCCTCCCAGGCTTGGCCTTTCTGGGACACCATGGACCCATCCCGAGGAGCCTTGGCCACCTCCCCGAATGGCTGAGACCACACAGGACTCCAGGGACCTCTCTCCAAGGCTGGAGAAAGTTCTCATCTCTCTTCTCTCCTAGGCTGCTTTCAAAGGTCCTTCCAGGACACCTGGCATCTCTCTGTGCTTTGACTTCTACAAAAGACAGCAAGAGACTCAACTTTCAGTCTTTGTTGCTTACTGCCTGCAGAAATCTCTGAAGCAGGACTGTCTCTCTGCTTGGAGAGCTTGTGGAAACTCAGGGAAAATGCATATAAATTTATACTTTAAAAATTGTCCTGCCATAAGACTGAGGCTCTGCGACCAGGGAAAATCTGCATCTGTCTGCGTCTTGACTTTACCTGGGCGAATCGCCACCGCTTTAAGCCTCATTCCTCATCTGTAAAGCAGGGAAAATTGTAGTAGAGACCCCTTCACGGATATGTATGCAATACATTTAATATATGCAAATATATTTGCATGCAAAATACTTAGCACAGTGTCTGACACATGGCAGATGCTCAATAAATATTAGCCATGATTTTAATAATATATGATGTTAGTTATAGTTATAAAATATACTGTTAATTATGATCCCCTAGCTTAGTGATCATATAGGTTTTATGGAAGGTGGTCTTTCCAGTGCTGCTAAGCCTTTTCCACCCACCCTGGCCTATGAACGGGGCTTGGCGAGGCCGGCAGTGTTTTCATGCTCCCCGCAGAGCAGGTGCAAGTCCAGTCACGACTTCTCCCGTCAACCTTGTCAAATCATAAAGAATGATAATCTGTCCTTGGAGGTTCCTACTTTCCTTGTGGCAGCTTCTGAATTATACCTCTCTTGTTCAGACAGATTTTTTTTTTTTCTTCCCTCTACCCTCTCTCTTCCCCTCCAAAATACTGCAAGTAAATATCATTTATATTGATTTTTTTTTCAACCTACCCTCTGGGGAGCCCATTTCCACCCCCTGAAAGTCTGGGAGGCCAGCCTCTGATTATAATTTTAACTAATGCTCAGTCAAATTTTTGTTTGTTGTGGCAATCTTAAATCTTTTTGAAAAACAGGCTCAAGTCTTTGGGACAGACTCTGACACGGGCTGTGTGCACACACTGATGACAGAAGGGTGGAGCCAGGAGGAGAGCAAGGCTTCCATTTGTGAGCTTGGGCAAAGGATGAACCTCAGAGAGAAGTAAAGGAGGGGAGAAGGGGAGGACCCCCGGGCCTGAGGAGAGAGAGACAGAGAGAGACAGATCCACCGGATGAGGACCCGGGGAAAGTGACACAAGGCCAGACTGCCTGTGTACTTTTCCGACTAAACTAAGAACATATTTGACATGAGTAAAAAAAGTGTGTGTAAGGAAAATGGCCTTAATGGATGAGTTAGTTGCATCTTTCCAAATTGAAAGCCAGACCCAGCGAATTTCATTCAGGAATTAAATGCATAGTAAGGCTGATTTCCTTCTGATTTTAAGTCGTTCTGTAGATTGGAATAGATCATCTCTGCATGTATTTTCTATACTTTAAAGAAACTAGAGAAAACATTGACTTTAAGGGTTCTGCTGATAATATGTTTGAGGACTAGCTTTTATTTAGTGCCTGATATGTGTTAAATATTTAGTAGAGGTTTTATAAATGTGTCTGAATCAACCCTAAAAATAATACTGTGTGGGAGACGTTGTCTTTGTTTCTTCCTTTCTTTCTCCCTTCCCTTCCTTCTTTCCTTCCTTCCTTCCTTCCTTTCTTTCTTTTTTTCTCTTTCTTTTTCTTTCGTTCTCTCTCTCTCTTCCATCCCTTCCTTCCTTCCTTTCTCTTTTCTTTCTTTCTTTCCTTCTTTCTTTCTTTGTGCTTGAACTGAAGTAGTAGAAAGGCAAGCATGCTTACTTGGTTTGTAGTTAACACTAAGTTGAAAAGCGTTGCTAATATTTTAAACGAGGCGAATTCAAAGTGACTGATAAATAGATGGTCAAAGGATGTTTAATAAGAATAACCTAGGGCTTCCCTGGTGGCGCAGTGGTTAAGAATCCGCCTACCAATGTAGAGGATATGGGTTCGAGCCCTGGTCCGGGAAGATCCCACATGCCACGGAGCAACTAAGCCCGTGTGCCACAACTACTGAGCCTGTGCTCTAGAGCCCGTGAGCCACAACTACTGAGCCCACGTGCCACAACTACTGAAGCCCGCGTGCCTAGAGCCCATGCTCCACAACAAGAGAAGCTGCCGCATTGAGAAGCCCATGCACCGCAATGAAGAGTAGCCCCTGCTCGCCACAACTAGAGAAAGCCCGCGCACAGCAACAAAGACCCAACGCAGCCAAAAATAAATAAATAAAATAAATAAATTTAAAAAAAAAAAAAAAAAAAAAAAAAAAAGAATAACCTAAAAACTGTATAGCTAGGGAAAACAAAAGCAACTCTAGCAATACAGTGTATTAGCTGGAACATAGGCAGTATTTAAAAGAATGTTTCTAGAATGAACATGAATATGACACTTCTGTTCCTATTGTTTAACTGGAAACCTAAAACCTACTGGGGGTTCTTAGACCAGCAACAAGTTTTGGGGGAGGGAGGGGGACTCTTTTTCTCTGTTCTAGATGTAGAAAATGAGGATCAGAGACGTTAAGTAGCTTGTTCAAAGTCATGTGATCTGTAAGTACAGAAGCTGGGATTTAAACTGGGCCTGGCTCAGGCCAACCATCCTGTCCAGTCCCCCTCACCAGACAGGGCCTGAGGATTCTCTCTACAATGTTCTACCTCTTTCTTCTGCTTCCAAACTTCCACCGTTCATGGAACCCATCCCTCAGGACGCCTCCCCTTTCTCAGCAGCAGCTGCCAAGGCATTGGCTCTAAACTTCCTGCTCTTTTTCCTCATCTCTCAGCAGCCCAGCAGGGCCAGAGCATCCCAAGGTACACAACAAATATTTCTTCACCTGAAAGTCTCCCAAGGATGTTGTTAACCCCTAGACAACAATGCGAAATCTATTTTTCACATTACATCAGTCAATGACTTTTTAGTTTTTGTATTTATCAAAGTTTTACATGCACATTATGCGGAGAGTCAAATCATTCTATGAGGGTTGCCTTTAATATGCCTGTGTTTCTCTTCTGATTTTCCAGTTTTAAGCACTGACTCTGGAATGCCCACTAGGAAAGATGAGTTTTGCTCTTTCATTCTCTGCCCTAGCCAGGACACTACCCCCCCTTACATGCACACTCTTACATTCCACATCCTCCCAAGATTGTTAAATGCTAATGCAGTTTATTCAGAATTCTGTGTTTACATTGTTAAAAACAAAATTCAACCCAGTAAATGGTAAAGAGCTTGCTGGACCTATTCAATGATTCATGAACCAGGCAGCATCCAGTCTAGCAGATAGAAAGGAGCTCTGAGAGGTTGTATAAAATGAAAGACTTTTACAGGCAGAAAGGAGCAGAAGCAGGAAGTTATACTAGGTAAGTTCCTTTTAGGGATGGCAGGGGCTATCAGGTAAATGACCTGTCTAGTACTACTCAGCCGATTCCTGATGGACTGGTTTAAGATTCCATTTCTGGGAGAACCGAAACTGTAATTAAGTCTTGGTTTGGTGACATGGAACTTAGCATACGTGACTCCATTTTGGGCCTGTTGTCTTGCTTTAACATTATGAAAATTTATATTTATAATGGAGCCCTTTGGTAAACTGTGATTATTTTTCCTTTCCTGGAGTTAGTAACTATCTTCTTTTTTCATCTGCTTTGCTTCCTTTGTATTAAGCAATAATTAAAATTCAAACTCTGCCAAAGATCTAAATCCCCTCCACAGTTATTTGAAGGATCAGGTCTTCTATCAAACTCATCTCCGTGTGAAGCCCCTCCCAGAGTTCTGCCCTGCAGCGCTGGGGGTGGGGCCTCCACGCCTGGTGTTCCTCCTGCAGAACGCTGGGGTTCCTTTCTTTCCGGGTTGGAGCTCCTGCTTCCTGCCTCCATGTCTTCCTCTTTCTTGGTTTACTCTTGAATTTGTGAGGAGCTCATTTCCCAGTAACTTCATGAGAAAGGGGGCCTGTCGCCATGCGTTTTTGTTTGTTTGTTTTTTCCTTTTCTTTTGCGGTGCGGGCCTCTCACTGCTGTGGCCTCTCCCGTTGCGGAGCACAGGCTCCGGACGCGCAGGCTCAGCGGCCATGGCTCACGGGCCCAGCCGCTCCGCGGCATGTGGGATCTTCCCGGACCGGGGCACAAACCCGCGTCCCCTGCATCGGCAGGCGGACTCCCAACCACTGCACCACCAGGGAAGCCCCACCATGCGTTTTGAATCTCAGCATTCCCAGCACTTGGCATCATAGGTGCCCAGTAAATGTTTGTTAAGTTGATGAAAGGGTAAAGGAAGAAAGGAAGACAGGGAAACATCAGCAGAGAAGAAGTTATCACACGTCTAAGAGATGAAAGGGAAACAATAAATGCTGACAACCTGACGTTAAATGACTGACCTAAACTTTTAATTTACATAAGTAATAATGAAAGTTCACAAGAACCCCTGGATTTAGGAAACTCTTCTCATCTTTCCCAAAGGCAGTCTGGCACAGGGGAAAGAATATAGGCTGTGAATGAATTACCTAACCTTTCCGTGTCTCTGGTTTTCCATCCATAAAAGATAGGAATGATAATACTTATCTAGGAAAACTGTGGTGTTGAGTGACAACTAATAGTTGCTGAGCACTTTCACCTGTCATCCCATCAAAATGACATTTAAATTAAGTTCAATTAAATCAAACCATTTGCATGCAAAATACCTAGCTCGGTGCCTAGCCTGTTGTAGCACTTGGTGAATGAAAATGACTGCCCTTCTTTCTCAAGGGCTCAGGGCTCTCTGAATTGCCAAACACAGCAGTATCAACTGTGTTGAAAATGGTTTAAAAGCGTAGATTTGGATTCTGAAGCATGGTGAGATGCCCATTCTAATCTTGGCTTTCCATGTGACTCGCTGTGTGCCCTTCGCAAGTCCCTCCCCCCTCTGAGTCTCAGTGCTTTCTTCGGTAAAATGTGGGGTTACGTGGATGGTGACTCAGGTCCCTCCCCCACCCCAACTCTGTCATGCTAGGATCTGGTTCTGTGAAATGTCCTTCCCAGAACTGACTGCACCCAGCTGCTGTGAGCATAGATTGCCTACAGATAGATGCTATCTCTGGCCCTGGCACCCGCTCCTACAAGACTGGGGCTGTGGTAGGTGTACGGAGGTTGACTGGGGAGAAGCGGGTACATTCTTCTGCAGTGTAACGCAAAACAGATCTGGCCTTGGCTGTAGCCAGCACCAAGGAAGTGGACTTCATTGTAAAAGCCACCTTGTCAGCGTCAGGTCGGAGTGATTAATGACTCTTTAATCCCACAGCAGAATACCTGACAAAGTACTTGGGCCAAAAAGGCGGAACAAACCTAATTAGCCTGGTTGATCCACTCACAAGGTGTGGGTTGCTAAGGATCCCAACAGCTTGGAAAGGAAGCCTCTCCCTTTAGGTCTGTGAAAGCATCAAGTGGGCACAATGGGGAAGGGACTCCATTAAAAGGAGGGGGCCGGCCAATGAATAAACATGCAGGTTACCGTGTTGATATTTCACTGAATGCCGTTCTGAAGTGGGGTGCTTGGGGCCTCCGAGGCCGGCGCCCCTGGTATTGTGCTGGGGGAGGGACTGGCCATTTGAAGTCAAGGTGAGGACATACTGGGGGCAGATGGAACCTGCTTTGTTTGTGAAAGAGTTTTTCTGCTATTTATGCTAATGAGTGGGAAACACTTCTCAAGCATTTCAGATGATTCTGTAATGAGGCCGGGCAGAATGTACCAACATTGTTGGCCCAGGACGATTTGAAACTCCCACTCGCCACATTAGCAGCCCCTTTCTTTACACGAAGGCCCTTGGAGGGTAAAAGGGGACAATGACGGGAGAGGGAAAACATCACAAAGAGAGGCTTTTGTTTCGCGTTCCTTTGAACCCTCTCAAAAGCCGGGTTTCAAGGGGTGTGTTGGGCCTGCCTTTCAACGTTACTGAACCCAGAATCCCCTGTTGTTTAGCAACATAGAAAGCTGACCTTAATTGACTCCACTTCTGAGAAGGCTTTGTAAATCACTCTGCCCCAGAGAGAAATTTCCTGATGGGGTCTGTATGTGATATATACCATTATACACTGGATACCAATGCGCCTTCCCACGTACAAAGTGATTTCCCGCTTACACTCCACTTTATGGCCATTGTCTAGATTAATTCTCACAGGCACCTACCGCTGGATGAGGAATCGTTGCTCTCAGTTTACAACTAAGAGAACTGAGCTGCAGAGAAGTTAGGTGGCCTGCCCAGAATCATACGGCAAGAAAGAATCAGAGCTGTGACCCAGAACTTGGATCTCTCTGGCTTTCTCCACTCTTATCACAGATGTTCCTGGGATTGGAGATCATGTAGATGTGTGTGCCAGAGAGATATCTTCACTGATGAGTTGCTTAAACACATTATTTTTTGGAGAAAGAAGGGCACCACAAGATTATGGTGACATTTTGGATTTCCCCCTTAATTTCTGGGCATGATAGCATTTCTTGGATAAGACTTCTCCTTTCACTGTACCTTAGCTGTGTCCAGCTGATTTGTACCCCCACTTCCTTCCTCACCCCCAAGTCACCCAGCTACAGGCACATGGCTGTTCAGTGGAGCAGTACTGGGTGTCTCATCTTCCCTATGGGATGGCGCTTCTCTGAGCCTCACCAGTGGGGTGTGTTGTGAGGAAGGGGTTCCACCCTGGAACTCGTCCAGAAGTTGGGCTAAAGTTCAGGCCTGAGAGACATAGCTATACCCTCAAAGCCTCTAGACTAGTAATAATCGAAGATGCCTTTGACTTCTGACCAGCTTCACGGGCATTTGACCTGTGCAGTTGTGCAGGACTCCGTACTCAGAAGGGCCCTGTGCTTGGTTTCATGCCCTGCTGTCATTGTGTTGACATGCTTAATGATTTCATCTCTGAACTTTCGTTTTGTAAAATGAAGTCCAATGAAATGATGGAGCAAGGGAGAAGCATGCGATGTGCCTGTCCATTGCAATTCCTTGCTTGCCATTCATGGCCCAGGAGAACAGAGTCCCAGTGGGCCCACAGTCAAGGGAGCTTAGTGACACTCAAAGCAAGGTAGGTGCGCTATGTCTACAGCTGAGTCACTGGTGGCTCCAAGAGGCCATGCTTTCTGTTCAAACCAGAATGGAAGAATGCAGAAAGAAGGCAGTGGTTTTCTAAGAAACAGGACTGACCAAAGAACCCCATCATATCCTTTTTTACTCATGGGACTTCCCCATATTGACCAATCATTTACACTGAAAATAATGACGGAAGGAAATGGAGAGAAAGGAGGGTGCGGAGTTGCTTGTCCTTTTCAGCAGCCTCCTCAGTAAACCAAAGGCAGAGTGCACTCGGGGAACAGGTGTTATGAAGTGAAATAAAAACAGTTGAGTTAGTTTTGAGTGGCACTTCTGCTGTTCTGGTAAGAACAAAAAAACATGTACATATAGGATACGAAATCAAAATTCTGTAATTTGGGTGATTCTGCATAGGAGTTAAATGCTCTTCTATTTGCATTCAAAACTGGCATTGTACAATCTAAAGATGAACAGTAAAGCTCATGCTAAGGATTAATCATGCAAAGGATTAATCTCCAAAATATACAAGCAGCTCACGCAGCTCAATATCAAAAAAACAACCCGATCCAAAAATGGGCAGAAGACCTAAATAGACATTTCTCCAAAGAAGATATACAGATTGCCAACAAACACATGAAAGGATGCTCAACATCACTAATCATTAGAGAAATGCAAATCAAAACTACAACGAGGTATCACCTCACACCGGTCAGAATGGCCATTATCAAAAAATCTACAAACAATAAATGCTGGAGTGGGTGTGGAGAAAAGGGAACCCTCTTGCACTGTTGGTGGGAATGTAAATTGATACAACCACTATGGAGAACAGTATGGAGGTTCCTTAAAAAACTAAAAATAGAAATACCATACGACACAGCAATCCCACTACTGGGCATATACCCAGAGAAAACCATAATTCAAAAACAGACATGTACCACAATGTTTATTGCAGCACTATTTACAATAGCCAGGACATGGAAACAACCTAAGTGTCCATCGACAGATGAATGGATAAAGAAGATGTGGCACATATATACAATGGAATATTACTCAGCCATGAAAAGAAACGAAACTGAGTTATTTGTAGTGAGGTGGATGGACCTAGAGTCTGTCACAGAGTGAAGTAAGTCAGAAAGAGAAAAACAAATACCGTATGCTAAGACATATATATGGAATCTAAAAAAAAAAAAAAAAAGTTTCTGAAGAACCTAGGGGCAGGACAGGAATAAGGATGCAGACATAGAGAACGGACTTGAGGACACAGGGAGTGGGAAGGGTAAGCTGGGATGAAGTGAGAGAGTGGCATGGACATATATACACTACCAAATGTAAAACAGCTAGCTAGTGGGAAGCAGCCACATAGCACAGGGGGATCAGCTCGGTGCTTTGTGACCACCCAGTGGGGTGGGATAGGGAGGGTGGGCGGGAGATGCAAGAGGGAGGGGATATGGGGATGTATGTATATGTATAGCTGATTCACTTTGTTATACGGCAGAAACTAACACAACATGGCAATGCAATTATACTCCAATAAAGATGTTAAAAAACAAAACAAAAAAAATACCCTGACAAGTTGAGAACGAGACTACAGAAGAAAGGAAAAAACTTTATATTTTAGGACTTTTAATGGCACCTTCTTCCTTTCAAACAAGGGGCTCTCTACTTTCATTTTGCACTGGGTCCTCTAGATTACCTAGGCAGTTCTGTTTCTGACAGAAGACACATAGAAAGTGAATACTAGGTGTTTTAAAAAAAATGTTCCATGACCGCAGATCTCACGATTCACTCAAGAAGAACTGCTCTGTGAATGCTGCAGAGCCTCGTGTTTTATTTGGGTGCTGTGTGGGGCTGGGCATGTGCTGTGATGCTCTGTGGGTGGAGGGTGGTGTTGTGGAGGCCACATGGATGTATTTCCTACAGGAACATGGATAAGTGGCTTATCCCAGGATGCCTTCTTTTCTATCTTATTTATTTATTTATTTATTTTTATTGAGGTGTAGTTGATTTACCATGTTGTGTTAGTTTCAAGTGTACAGCAAAGTGATTCAGTTATATATACACACACACACACACACACACACACACACACACACATATTCTTTTTCAGATCCTTTTTCATTATAGGTTATTATGAGATACTGAGGCTGTTTTCTTAATCTGCAAAATGGCAATAACACATGCTTTGCCCATTGGTCAGGGGTTCCAGTAAAAGAATGGATATAAAGATATTTTGAAAACTGTAAAGTGTAGTGCGTGGATAAAGTACTTTATAATTTTTGGTATTATTTAAAAACCACAAAGCAGGAATCATGAACACTGCTGTCTTTGTCCCCTCCAATTTGCAAATTAATTTTGAACGAATTCCTGCCAAGTTTACATAAATCCAAATTCATTTCTTTTTTCTTTGACACAAATCTGTTAATAACTGGAAGAGAGTATGGAACTGCAATATATTCACAACCTTTTGTCCCCCTTTGTAGACGTGCAATACACATCGATGTTTATAAAGGCAAGAGTGGTTTGGCAGAAGTTAGAAAAGTTTTACCCTATAGAAAAAAAGCAAAATATAAAGTAGTTTGTACAGCATTCTGTGATTACACAGCTGTCAAACCTGTGTATAGACAAATGACAAGGAAATAAACCAAAAGCCCAACAATTAGATAAACAACTTGGTACAGAGGACAAATGAGCCCTAATCACATAGGGTTCTATCATAACATGGTCTATTTTTTTTATCACACAGTTTGGATAACTTCTGGATTCAAACATGTTTCTCTAAATGTAACAACTGCTCACAGGCCAAGTCTGATTGATCAACCCGCTGAGACCACAGCAAAGGTCCTAATCATATCCCTCCAATACCAGCATTATAAATAGTTCTCTGTCATATGGTGAGGACTTTGTCATAAATGGTAGACTGATACTGTAGAATAATGGCTGTACTGGGAGGGAAAACATTTCTGCCCATGACCTTGGGGAAGGAACTTCTCTTAGCATGGACCTTGGGGAAGGAGCTTCTCTTAGCATGGACCTCAGTTTCTCCATTTGTCCTTGGAATGGAGTGGACCATGAACTCTAAAGGGCCATCCAGCACCAACATTCTGTGTTTTGATGGCTTTGATGTGACTTTCAAAGCCTCATTGCCAATGTCACCTTCAGGACCACCTG
Source organism: Phocoena sinus (assembly GCF_008692025.1). Classification (NCBI taxonomy): domain Eukaryota; kingdom Metazoa; phylum Chordata; class Mammalia; order Artiodactyla; family Phocoenidae; genus Phocoena; species Phocoena sinus. Next base: position 70,284,251 of record NC_045766.1, on the reverse strand, counting down.
AAAGAGGAGATGCATAGACATGGGGACACTCAGCATGGACGGGTTCCATGTGCCAAGGTGACACAGCAGATCCGGGCTCTCAATACCTGTTCCAGGTTCACACCAGCACAGCAGCTGACCTGTGAATGTCTGTTAACACCGAATTATGGTTTCATAGTTTACACCTCATTTAATCCTCCTTTTAGACTGCAAGCATTATAAAGAGAGGCTCATCAAATTTGTCTCTCCCTTCCCATAGCCCCTAGCACATCCACGGGGCCTGGCACATGGTAGGAGCTCAGTAGATGAGAATTCCAACATTTTGAGATGACTTAAATGATCGCCAACACCAACTTTGTTGAGATAGATATTCTCACTCATGAAGGACTCCAACTTGCCCAGATCAGTCCTGGTGGATGTCTGCTGCCCACCAGTGGGAGGAACAGGGGTGCAACTTGTGCTTTCCGGGGAAGATGTGCAAACCGGAAACTGGCAAGTCCCAGAAACTCTTCCCTGTCTCGACTAAGACCATACCTTACGGCTTCAGGCTTTTCCGTCCTATCTGAAATGGCATTTGGAATATACCCTTTGAGCCAGCAGTGAAAAATTGTGAGAGGCCGTTAGTAGCAGCCGCATTAAGAATAGCCTCAGGCTTCCCTGGTGGCGCAGTGGTTGAGAGTCCGCCTGCCGATGCAGGGACGCGGGTTCGTGCCCCGGTCCGGGAAGATCCCACGTGCCGCGGAGTGGCTGGGCCCGTGAGCCGTGGACACTGGGTCTGCGCGTCTGGAGCCTGTGCTCCGCAACGGGAGAGGCCACAGCATTGAGAGGCCCGCATACCGCAAAAAAAAAAAAAAAAAAAAAAGAATAGCCTCAAACTGGAAACACCCCAATGTCCATCAGCAGGAGAATGGGCAAACAAAATATGCTGTGTCCTTACTGGAAAAACTACTAGGCAGTAAAAAGGAGCAAACTATATGGATGGATCTTAAAAGCACATAAAGTGAAAGAAGCCAGACACAGAAGAGTCCATACTGAATGATTCCATTTAAATGCAGTTCCAAAACAGACAAAATGGATCTAGAGTGAGAGAAATCAGAGCAGTCATTGCCAGGGCAGGGGTGGGGTGGGGCAGTTTGACTGGAAAGGGTACAAAGGGAACCTCTCTCTGATGTGATGGTTATGTTTTCTATCTTGACTGGGCTGGTAGTTACTTAGGTTCCATTTGTCAAAACTCATTGAACTGTACACTTAAAAAATCTGTCCATTGTATTGTTTGCGAAATTAACCCTCAATTCACCTCCTCTCCCCCCAGTACTTGGAGCTGAAGTTTTCTTAGCCTTTCAATGGTTGGCTGTCTCCCGGCTCAGATACTGGGAGGGGAAGCTGTGATTTCCGCAGCTGTGACCACACTGCAGATTTCCTCACGTCCGCCTGGAGTGGCTCCAGCACGTGGCCCATTTCTCATCCAGGCACTTTGCTGGCTCTCTGGGAACACCTGTCTCTCCCTGGGCTCTCCTGGGGCCCATGCAAGACGCTCATCCTTCTTCCATTCAGCACTTCTTCAGATCTCAAGTTCTCTCTGTGTTTTCTCTTCTGCAGGCTAATCCTCAGTTTCTTCCATTCGTGCTTCACTGAACATGGTTTCCAAATCCTTCCTCCTTGGAGTGTCCCTCCCCTGGATCCGATCCAGCTGCCCGGGGCCCATTTCAGTGATTCTCTGAACGCTTGGGCTGACAACTCGACTTCTACTTCCCAGGTGATTGCAGCAGGAGGAGACAGGCTACAAGCCTTTGTCTGCACAACCCAACAGGTTAAACTTTTTTTGTTTTTTAAGGGAAAAGACAAATGAAAGCATGGTGGGTATTCCACAAAGGCTCCTGTGAATGATTGACATACCTTTAAGCAGACGGCATATTTGTGCGATGCCAGGGGGCTGATACATTAATAGATATAATTTGTAGGCTCCCAAGGAGAGGTTAAAGAGGGGAACACAGATTCCTTTGAGCTGACTTGGTGCTCCCATGTCATCTGTCCCAGCCTTAATCAAGTTATCATATCAACCCAGTGTGTCCTGGACCCCAGCTCTCTGTCTGAATGAGGAAAAAATTTGCAGACAAATTTCTAACAGCAGGAAGTTGGTGCTCTCCTGCGAGGCTAGATAAAAAGTACCTGTAACCTCTCCAGGCCTCCCTCCTGCTCCTGCTGGGAGCTCAGTTCAAGTGGCTCCCTTATTTGATTACGCCTCTCAGGCCTTCTCTGGTGTAGGTATCCAATTCACTGCTGTGCCCACCGGCTCCCTACGAAGCAGAAAACATTAGAGTCACTCTTTTGCAAAATTATGGGGAAGCTGAGGGGGCCAAGCGCTTGTGGTGTGTGTGTGTGTGTGTGTGTGTGTGTGTGTGTGTGTGTGTGTGTGTTAGACACACAGATGTGGATAAAGAGAGGAATGCTGTTTGCTAGCAAATGTGGCATTGATTTATACTTCTTTCCTTTAGTCACAGAGTAACTGAGTGGCATCTCCAAATTCTCACGATAAAAAAAAAAAGAGGTAGCAGGGAAAAAAAAAGACTCCTGCTAAGTGCTATACATCATTACCTTTTTTTTAGTGTTTGCAAAAGATTTAGAACATGCATAATTTACAATCAATGGACCAAATTCCCCTATTGGATTTAATTCTCCTATGGATTTATTTGCTTCATGACTATATAATTCAAATTAGAGCGCTGTATATTATTTTATAATGAATGTATGAATTATGATGGTGTTTAAAACTGTTTTCATTCGAGGGTATTATTGGAGTGATGCTGATGGGTTGGTGGATTTGTGCATCCATCTCTCCTACACATTAATTTATGAGTGGACAAAAAAAGTGGAGGTGATATATGTTGTAGGGATGGGCCTACTCTACATTACCTTTTCTCTTTTTTTTTTTAAATTGATGGCAGATTATTATTTTTTTTAATTTATTTATTTTATTTATTTTTGGTTGCATCGGGTCTTCCGTTGCTGCGCGGGGGCTTTCTCTAGTTGTGGCGAGCGGGGTCTCCTCTTTGCTGTGGTGCACAGGCTTCTCATTGTGGTGGCTTCTCTTGCTGCGGAGCACGGGCCCAAGGCGCGTGGGCTTCCGTAGTTGTAGGTAGCTTGCTGGCTCAATAGTTGTGGCTCGTGGGCTCTAGAGTCAGTAGTTGTGGCGCACGGGCTTAGTTGCTCTGTGGCATGTGGGATCTTCCTGGACCAGGGCTCGAACCTGTGTCCCCTGCATTGGCAGGCGGTTTCTTAACCACTGCACCACCAGGGAAGCCCTACGTTACTTTTAAAAAACTGGTTTTCTTTCAAAGAAAAACATGTATTTTCCCACACAATCACCAAAAAACAACCAAAAACCACACTCCCCTACCCCACTGCCGCCAAAACTTGGCAAGGCAAGGAAGTATTTTGTATTCATTTCTGGAAATCTCAACCTAATCAAGGAAAATAATGGTACCATTTTTCATCTTCAGGTGCCCAAGACACCTGCGAATGCGGCCGAAGAGAAGCATTTTAAGATCGGCCTGTGGCTTCGGGCAGACGGGCACTGGCCAGGAGCTGGTAAGAGGGAATGCTCAGAGGATGAAACTGGACTTGCCCGCGGGCTGAGGACGGTGCTGGGCTGGTGAGAGATGGAGTTAACGTCCATCCAAGCATTCCTAAGCGGGGGGAAAAGGAAACACACCATCCGAACTCAAGATGCCTATTGATTTATCCCCGTTAGCAGGCAGGACCCTTGAGAAGCCCATGCCTTGGGGCTCGTTAGCATCTTTACTGAGAGAAGACTGCGCAGCGGCGAGTTCCCACGGGGGACGGGAGTCAGCGGGGCGCTGGGCGCGGGCCGGGAGGCGGCGGCTTTTCTTAAAGGCCTCCACAGACTTGGCTGGAATCGCAACGGTTAAAGAGACCTCGCCGCACAAAGGGGCGCCCCGGCGGTAATCGGGAAATAAATTTGATTTTCTGAATTCTTTGGCAGCTGGTGACAAAGGGCCAGGTACGGCGCGCGGCGGGGTTGATCCGTGCAGAGGCGGCCGCCCGGCGGGGCGCACGGGCTTGGGGCGCACAAAAGCGGCCGCCGGCGCACAAAGGCCGGCCCGGGGCTCTGGGCTGTCCGCCCGCCCCGCTGCTGGGCCGGCTGCAGAGGGGCTGAGTCCCAGGACACCAACTGTCTTCATCCTGGAACTCCAAGGGCCTTCTGCTGGGGCCACAAGCAGCAGGGGACTTCTAAAGTTTCCATCAGTTCACCAAGAAACGTCCACAACCCTTCACCTAATTCAGCCTTTTGCTATGGTTTGGGAGGAGTCACCAGAAATTCCCTGAAATTTCCCCCGATTCCTCCCGACTCAATGGGCTGGGCCTCCCTTGTCTTTATTTATCGGATTCTCTTGGGTCATTTGGGAGTCATGTCCTGTCTGTAAGTTTCTTGAAGGGAAGTGGTGGACCTTATTCTATCCTTGGTGACAAAGCTGAAGTGCTAGAGGAAACCCTGGGGAAATGTAGCTGCTAGGCCTCTAAGGGCAGGAATTAATGCTTTGTTCATTCATTCACTCATTCAAAAATATTTCCCAAGTGCTGCTCACTGAACCCCCAGCCCTGTGCTGATCTCAGGATGTTTTCACCTCCTCTGGCTCCTGTCACATCTTGCTCCTAAGCCAGCTACAGTAGCAGCACCTCCCAAACGCTACAGTGTCTGGTTCCCCCACCAGCCTAGAAAGCCCTGCTGGTAAAAGCACAGATTTGCTTCTCCTCAAACTTGAAGATGTGTGTGGGCCAGATTTCCTCAGCACCACTCTGGAACGTTCCGACAGCCAGTACCTCAGACACTAGCCAAACTTCCGTCTCGTTTCGTTCATGTCCAAAATGAGGCCGTCCATAACGTTGATTTTAGAATATTTGTAGAGGATGTCAGGATTCCAGAAAAGCAAACTCTCAGAAAGGAACAAAATGTGTTAACTAACACACTTACTAAGGCTCTTTCCACACTCTCTTTGAGCAAATCTGTAACCTAAAAAGAAGTCCGATGTCTTTAGCTCCTATTAAAATACAAGTGGCCATGTTTTAAAGAAATTATAGATATGGGGCTCCCCTGCTAGATTAATTCTTCTTCTGGCTTAATTCTTTTGGGCAGATTCTTTTTAATTTTTCTTTTATATTGGAGTATAGTTGATTTACAATGTTGAGTTCGTTTCGGGGGTACAGCAAAGTGATTTAATTATACATATATCTATTCTTTTTCAGATTATTTTCCCGTATAGGTCATTACGGAGTATTGGGTAGAGTTCCCTGTGCTGTACTGTAGGTCCTTGTTGACTGTCTATTTTATATATGGCGAGTGTTACAGTCTTGTGTGGTGTCATCATGGGAGTGACATCCCATCATCTTTGCTGTATCCTGTTGGTCAGGAACAAGCCACAACCCCGTCCACACTTGAAGGGAGGGGATTACACAAGAGTGTGGATACCAGAAGGTGTGAACCATGGGGGTCTCCTTAGAGTCTGTCCACCACATTCATTTCACCCATAAATAAACTGAGGCCCTAAGATGGGGATGTGCCCTGGTCACAATCTCAGTGAGTTAGTCTAGTGGCTAGATGCTCATCTTGCTAGGATTTCTATTCTGTCTTGTGCTCTTTCCTAAATGGCATGCCTCCAAGATACAGGTTTAACACCTGTGAAGTCCCTGGTTCTGGAAAGCAGGCATGGTCTCTACACAGCACTCTTGGACTGCTGCCAGGTTAACACTCACTGCCCGGTAATCACTGTGGTCCCCCACTAAGGAACTCAAGGAACCACAATTCCCCTGCCTCCACAAAATATCCCTAAACCAAAATGGTAGAAAGAATCCCGTTTCCATATCAATTAAATGGGAAAATTTTGAGTATATCAGGATTTTCCTAGTCCCCTACTTCCACCCTGCCCCAACTCCTTTCAACTGATGAGGAAACTGAAGCTTAGGAAGGAGAAGTAATTTATTCAAGCCCCATGGACACAGCCCAGTTCTCTTTCTTTTTGACGCATATAAAGTATCAGAGAGAAGGTATTGGCTTGAGCAGGCAACCATAGGAGGGGGTGGCCCACAGGACAACTGGAACCAGGACTCAAAGGCCTCAGGGTCAGTCCTGTCCCATCCCTCCACTGCAGCCGGTGCTCCAGGACCCCAGCCCCACCCAGGCCCCGAGACCAAAAGGAAAACCATCAAATAAACAACAGTCCTCATCCCATCAGGCTGTGTTGCCTTTTGAGGGGAAAAAACAAAACAAAACACTGCTCAGATCATAAATTCTGGACATGCAAAGGCTGCTTAAACAGCCAGTTCCCCAGGGACCACGTATCACTGACAGAGCACAGTGTAATAGGACCCTAGCTTTGCATCTCTAGTTTCAGTAGGACTACAATTCCCACCACAAGAAGTGGAAGTTATGTCTAATTTGACATGAAGAGAGAGAGAGAGATTGAGATTCTTTCTTCTGGGTCGAAGTCTTTGTCTCACCTCCTCTCTGCACTGGAGAGAAAAAGTGGTATTTTCTGATCTCCAGTCACTGCGTTTGGCCAGACAGCCTCCCAGGAAGCCATTAACAAAATCTCCTCCTCTACCTGTGCTCTTATCAAAGCGGCCTCTGGCTGCATTCTTCTTCCATGGTCTTCAGAGGGTAACTGGAGGAACAGGTGAAACAGGGTATAATGAGTCCATCTTGAGTTTAGAAGCCCTAAGTTGTCTCCTTGCTGGCTTTGAAGAGCTGAAATCACTCCATTTGTTGGAAAAGTTCAGGGAATACGAAGAGTTTGTGCCTTGGACCAGCTCACTAAGTAGTGCTAATGCGGGGCTGCCTTTGAGTTTTATTTCCTGGGTCCAAATGGACTTTCTTTTTTTTTTAACTTTAAAATTATTTTTTAAAATTGAAGTATAGTCGATGTACAACGATTCAGGTGTACAGCAGTTTATATATATATTCTTTTCCATTATAGGTTATTACAAGACATTGAATACAGTTCCCTGTGCTATACAGTAGGTCCTTATTGTTTATCTATTTTCTATACAGAAGTGTATCTGTTAATCCTGAATTCCCAATTTATCCCTCCCGCCCTTTCCCCTTTGGTAACCGTAACTTTGTTTTCTATGTCTGGGAGTCTATTTCTATTTTGTAAATAAGTTCAACCAAATAGACTTCCTGAAGGCACTTGCTGTCCGACAGAAATCAAAAATAGACTTCAGGGCTTCCCTGGTGGCGCAGTGATTGGAAGTCCGCCTGCCGATGCAGGGGACGCAGGTTCGTGCCCCGGTCCGGGAAGATCCCACATGCCGCGGAGCGGCTGGGCCCGTGAGCCATGGCCGCTGAGCCTGCGCGTCCGGAGCCTGTGCTCCGCAACGGGAGAGGCCACAACAGTGAGAGGCCCTCGTACCGAAAAAAAAAAAAAAAAAAAAAAAAAAAAATAGACTTCAGAAAAATAACCATCAAATCATTTGGGAAGAAATAGAGAAGGTACACTTATTTTAGCAATAAGATGGTCTCTCCTGGGATGCATAACTGATTTGGTGGAAATGTTTCTGTTTTAAATAAAGTCCACTTGAGTATTAGAATAACGGGGATTGATTTTCAGGGCCTTTTAGACTTTGGGACCTCACTGTTTTCTGAATGTGGACTGTCAGGACTCCATCCCTTTGCACATGTTGTTGTTTATACCCGGAGTGGCTTCCACCTTCCTCTTTCCGACAAATTTCCTACCCGCCTGGTAGGGTGCAGCTCCCTCCTCGGTGAAGCCTGTGGACGTTCCTGATGCCCCCACTCCCCTCGCTATGCACAGAGACGGTTGCCTTCCATTCTGGGTGCTCGCAGCCCTTCTTTGTATCCCTATCTGCATATTGAAAACTTCTGCCCCGGGGAGACTGATACGGCAGGAGAGCAGGGGTTTTGTCTTGTTCATTTCATTTTCCTTTTTGTAGGCCTTACACAGCTCATAGTGGCACAAGTCTGATGGGTGGATAAATTGGTAAATTGCTTTAAGGAATATGTCTTTGACTTGGTTATTTTGAATTTTTGTTAACAAATTGCCTACTAGCATTCGGGGGCATACGCAGTCAGCATTGAAATGATATAGGGCTGCTATGTGCAGATATGAACTTTGAAGAAGACAAAGACTTCCAGGTGGAAATATAGCGCAAATGAGTCAGAGCGCCCTCGGAGATCAAAAGGAGATTGCAGCCCTGTTATCCCATGTTCTTAGTCATTCCCTGTATTTACTGAGCACTCAGTGTGTCTACACAGCATGCTAGGGGCTTTACAGAGACTACCACAAAATCCCTTTAAGGTCCTAGTATGGTCATTTTACAGATGAGAAAACTGAGGCACAGAGATCAAGTAAGTTGCCCCAGGTCACCTACCTGGTGACGGAGGCAAGTGTTAGCCTGAGGTGGCTGACTCCAGAGCCCAGCTCACCACCTCTAAAGGGTCACAGAAGCTTTGTCCCAGGTGTGCATTGGCTGTAACTGAGGGTCTGTGGCACACTAGTTCCTGCCCCCAGTGCTTCCAGTGCATGAAGGAAAGCGATCGGGTCTCCATCCTCGAAGTTCTGTAGGGAGGGGTGGAGGTGGGAGCTCAGACAAGCACACAAGTTACTATAATGCAGGATGAAACAACAGTGTCATCAAGAAGCAGGACATGCTATGGAGGATGGTTCAGGAAGGGATCTTATAGCAGATGAGTCTTGAAGGATGGGGAGGATATCAACAGATCATTGGAGAGGGATCCAGATAGAGGCTAGAACCAGTGGGGAGATGGGGGGCAGGTACCAGCCAAGGGAAAGGAGGCTGGGAGGTGAGGCGGGGCCAGCTCATGAAGGGTCCAGCTATCTGCCTGGAGGATGCAGCCAACCTGGTAAGCACTGACAGGGGCTAGTTTAAATGATCAGGAAGAACCTGCAGTCCAGGTGGTTGAAGCTGAGCCTAGTGGGGCTGAAGCTCTAACTACTAGCTTCATGTCTCTGTTAACTGAGTTCCAAAACTTGTCCCTCCTTTCTGAGGTTTCTGTCTTCACTGTCGGTTTCTAACAGTCCTCTGCTCCGCCTCCCACATCCCCTACTCACCGCCCCCCCCCCGGCCCCATTATCTCCTAATTTTGATTTGAGAGTTCTCAGTACTCTTCATAGATTTGCAGATGGTTACTAACTTGCTGGGAACCTCCCTGTCCCAGCTCTGTGATCACCCTCTCATTCATCCTAGCTGCTCCTCTGTGCCCCCAGTAGCACTCAGCCTTGGAGCTCCACATTTTAAATATCACACAGATGGTCCTTCTGGCCTCTCAGCCTATGTAAACATTATTAAAATCCCATTGTCCATAAACTGAGTAGACTCACTCATGAGAATCCACTTAATGTCTTTAGAATGAAGCACAGTTCAAAAGTTCAACCTACAAGGTGTTTGTGGGAAGAGGCTCAAGTCTACTATTCCTGTGGCAGGTCACCCTCCACCTCTGCCCAAATGTGTCCAGTGGTCATGTCCACCGTCTTTGGCACCTTTCTTCCTTCCCAGTGTCACTAGCTGGGACGGGTTCAAACCCACTGGAGAAGCTGAGGCCACACCTCAGGAATTCGGTACCCCTACTTCTCCTCTCGGTCCTGTGGCTTCTGCTCACTCATGCCTTCCACTTCCTGTGGTTTAGGGAGATTGTACAACAATCCAAACATTCTTTGAAGGGGGTGACTTGCTTATTTATCTTTGAATCCACTCAGCGTCGTGCCCGACACACAGGAGTTATTCAGTAAGTGTTTATTGACTTGCTTCTTTCCAGTCCACCAGATTTCATGCCCTTGACTCCATTCCCCTGAACTCCTCTGCTTGTCTGACCCACAGGAGTGGACTCGGGCATCCTGGCTCCCATCACTTGGCTTTGTAGGACTTGTTTCCCAACGTAATCATTAGCTTAGCTCCATTCTGAACCTCCTCCCACTTTTCATGCCCCTCTAAAGCTTAAAGCCTACAACTTGATTTTCAAAATAGAGACAGTGGGCTTTAAAATACTTTTTGAACTCCAAAGTGCTGTGCAAATGTAGAGAATACAATCAAAATGATGAGATTTCTATGAAGGATCGTAATGGTTAAGATTAGAGGTAGGATGCTGGGATAAAGGAGCAACTTTAAAACAAACAGACAAGGTAAATGACCACGAATTGAGTTTAGTAACCTTGGGGGAGTAATTCTCTTCTGGCTTAACAAATACTGATGAGGTACATCTTGTATATTTTTAGTTGGAAAGCAAAATGAATTTCTTTCAGCAGTATATTTATGATTTCATTTCATCTACTTTCAAAAACTATTTGAGAAACATACAATAAGTTAACAGACAGGCAAGGAGAAAGAATTTATCTGTTGGCTCCAGCTTTAAAACTCTGTGACCACTCTTCCTCTCTGTCTCTCCATTTATAAAATGGACGGGGAGGGGAGGGTTGGAACAGATAACCTGTAAAGTCCTTCCTGGCACTGATAGACTATGGCTTATTGAGAAAACCAAGCCATTCTCTTTGGTTCCTTACAGGGCTGAGTTCACTTTCCGTGCGAACTCTCTCCCTGGCACACATCTCATTATTTGCCATTCTTTGTTAAGTGTAGTTTTCTCTGACTAGACCATGAGCCCTCCCAGGTCAGCACTGTGTCTTGTCCAGTTTCATGCCATCCTGACTCAGGGCCTGGCACATAACAGACGCTCAGTGAATGTTGTCAAATGAAGAGGTCCGAGGTGCTGACGACATCTCTGTCCTCAGGTGATTGAAAGGCTGGGCTGAGGAATGAAACTGAACACTCATATACTTAGAAAGGACTTCTACCGGGAGAAAAAGATTTCAAACAGTCTGTCTGAAAACGTTCTTCAGGGGTCCTTTCCCATGCCAGATGAGGCTGGTGAATAAGGTAAAGCTAAAAGGGTGGCACGTCTCTATTGGTCACAGTATTTTCAGTTTGTATTGGTTTTCTGACTTCTTCTCAATTTAGCTGGTGTCTGGCCATCTCTGATCCCTGACAGAATTTTAACATCATAAGCATCTTCACAGGCTGATGGAGAAGAACCTACCATGTACTCCTAGCCACTCGTTCAGGAGTGCCTGGGGTGTTGTTGCTGGGTGCTTCATTATCTCATCTGAGCTAAGGTGTTGTCAAGACATCATTTCTTAAGTGGAAAACTCAGTCATTCACCCAGATGTTTTGTCTTTGAGGGGTAGAAACGCTGACCTTTGGTAACATAAAGTCCTTATCATGGAGTCCATTAATTTGAAGGCGTCAAAGAATATATAAAATGATGAGACTGTACAAAGACTGCTGAGCTAGAGGACTGGATTGAATGATTTCTTTCCCATCAGAACGACTGCCATGGTCTTAGCTTGGTCACTGTTTTTTGTTTGTTTGTTTTGTTTTCTTTAGGACAGCTTACATTACTGTTAGATTTACTTTTCCTTGTAAAAAATTATTTTCGTTAATAGGGTCATCCAAATGGGAAACATTGAGAGAGGATGCTGCAGTTGGGCAACAGTTAGCATGACAGCTCATGCATCGGAGTCCTGGGTCTCATCTCCTTCGGGCCTGGAAAGGATCCTCGACAGCACAGGGTCCAAGATGTGTTGGCTGCTGGAGTCCTCGCCAAGGAAGTTCAATTCCTGAACAGATTCAGTGGGCAGAACGTTCTCTGTAAACCTAAGTCAAGAGTCTGGAAAACGGCCGGACAAGTACTACATCTTGCTTGACTGAGCAGATAGAATGAGAAGAAAAAATAAATAAAGAGAAGATGAGGATTGAAGCAATTCGAAAAGTAAAATTCAGAGGTAGAGAAATAGAAAGAGGGGAAATATTTTACTGGTCTAAAATTGAAGAAATGTAGACTTGAGTATATAGGGACTTGTGCCAATGAGTTCAGTCCTCTGGTTATATCAACAGGGGAGCTGAGGCTCAGAGAAGGGTCAGGACTGCCCGAGATCACACAGCTAGTTAAAGACGTACCTGAAATTGGAATCCAGGTCTCCTGGCTCCAGGGCTGGTAACAGGACACCGTAAAGTTAGCCAAAACTTATTTTATTAAGATCATCTATGTTTATTTAATAAAGACAGAGAGTCAGGGAAGACAAAACAATTTAATTAGTTATGATTCACCAATTGGCCTTCAATTCCTTCTCCCCTTTTTTTTTTCTGAAGAGTGTTTATTAAGGTTCAACTGGCCTCCCATTCTCTCTGAAACTTTGAGTCTTGCAAGAGGAAGAAACTCTAATCTTCTACTTTGTCTCAAGAGGAACCTATAAAAACACCTACTTGAGGTCTCACCACAGCAGCTCCTCAGAGAGTAAGATCTTATCCAAATCTGCTTTTCTTTTGAAGCCTTTTTTCCCAGTCTTTAAACATAAGACAATTCAAACATTCCTTGGGTAGCATATGCCTCTTTAATTGACTGGGTGGCGGATAATATTTTTGAAGAATTGACTGCTATATTCTTATTCCCCTCCAGTCTCCATCTCCAGCAGACGTATGAACGGCTGAGATTTCCTTCTGCCCCAGGCCCTTCCTCTCTGGTCCAAACAGCTGGGGCCTAATCCCATCACTCACTGCTTTCAGGAAGGGTGTCTCAGACAAATGCAAAGAGCCACGCATCAATTCCTGCTTGTCACTAGGGAAAAGCAAGGGACAAAAATGGAAGAGTAACCAGGGTCAGCTTATGAGGACTTTAAATGCTGAATGAAAGAGTGTTTTCTTGATCCTATAGGACTGGGATGGCCAGAGGAAGTCTTTAAAGTGGGAACACCATGATCAGATTTAGTGTTTAGAATAGACTGTGGTCGCATAGTAGATAGGGGTAGCAGACAGAGTTAGCAGTAGGGAGGCCAATAGCAATCTGTTGTAGAGGTAACTGCAGAGGGAGAGGTGCTGATGGCTTGACCTGGGGCAGTTTCAATAAGGATAAAAGGGAGATGGATTCAATAGGAAAAAAAATAGAAGGGAGGATTGGAAGGACCTGGCTATGCTGTGTAGAGAGTGCAGGCATCTGTGAGGCCGGGGAGAGGAAATGAGGGAGGGAAGTTGAGGACAATGAGAATTCTGGCCTGGGGGCTACAGCATATCCAGGGGAATATGGGGGGCAGAGGGATGCGGTAGGATGTGGTGCAGGGGTTGGGGGTAGGGTGAGAAGGAATGGCAAGTTCAGCTGTGGCGCATTTAAGGAGTTTGTGGGATATGCAGGTGGACAAGCCCTGTGGGGAGTTGGAAACCCAGGTCTGGGGTCAGGTGGGCCCACAGCCAAACATGTGGACTCGCAAAACCAGATGGTGATGGAAGCTGAAGGCAGGAGGTGCCGATGAGTTTATGCCTAAATGAACATCCAACGCCTTAACCATAGGGTCTGCGTCCTATGTGCTGTCAGTGTATTAATCTTTCTAAAGCACCACTCAGACCCAGTTGCCCTACCTCTACTTGCAAATACTCCTACATTTCTTATAAATTCAACTGTCTTTTTTTTTTTTTTTTTTTTTGCAGTACGTGGGCCTCTCACTGTTGTGGCCTCTCCCGTTGCGGAGCACAGGCTCCGGACGCGCAGGCTCAGCGGCCATGGCTCACGGGCCCAGCCGCTCCGTGGCATGTGGGATCCTCCCGGACCGGGGCACGAACCCATGTCCCCTGCATCGGCAGGCGGACTCTCAACCACTGCGCCACCAGGGAAGCCCCCATTGTCTTTTAACTGACATCACACACCTGGTCTCAGGACTTCACGAAGCTCAGGTTCTTTATGTCTCATCACAGCAAGAATTCAGTGAGAAACAAAATGATAGGTAAGAAGTGGATTTATTTAGAGAGATAACACATTCCATAGACAGAATGTTGTCCATCTCAAAAGGCGAGAACGGCTCTGGGAGAAACACACTCCACAGACAGAGTGTGGGCCATCTCAGAAGGCGAGAGGCCCAGAATACGGGGTGGTTAGTTTTTATGGGCTGAGTAATTTCATAGGCTAATGAGTGGGAGGATTATTCCAACTATTTTGGAGAAGGGGTGGGGATTTCCAGGAATTGGGCCACCACCCACTTTTTGGCCTTTTATGGTTGGCTTCAGAACTGTCCTGGCACCTCTGGGTGTGTCACTTAACATATGCTAATACATTACAATCTGTGTATAATGAGGCTCCAGGTCTACTGGAAGTTGAATCTTCCCCAGTCTTGGACCTAGTTGGTTCTAACCAGTTTCTGTCACGTCTTCAAGGGCTATGTCATTCTTTAAAGGTTATGCCCTGCCCCCTTCCCTCCTGTTTCAAAGGGATTTGGGGTGAGAGAACCAGGCCTGGAGGGACCACTGAGACAGAAGAGGAATCAGCCTCCAGGGATAAGGCAGTCTCTGCTCTGGTGGGCACGGGTGCTGGCAGCCAGAGCGGTTCTGCAGACCACCCCGTCTCCATCCCACCACATTGTGGGTGTCGAGGGGCCCCAACCGCTGTCCTTCCTGTTGGACCACTGCCATGGACGGTCAGGAAGCACTCCTGTCAATGCCCAGAGGGTCTGCATAGTCCTATCTGGCTTGCCTATGTGGACAACTCCCTTTCCGACTGCGCCAGGATGAAGGGTGGCATCTCAGGTGTCCAGAGGACTGCCAGTGAACTTCTCTTCACCACATCTACACTTCTGTGAGATTACATGGAAATAGCTCAAAATTTCCCTCTTGCAGAAAGAGATATACTCCTGTTACATATACTTTTCTACTGGCATCCGATGATGATCGCCCTTGTGTTGTAGATATTTCTTACTGCTGGATGTCTTCTGTTTGCCTCTCCAGATACACTCTTTGCTCTTGTCCACTCTGCTCTCTTCCCCAGAGCCTGGTCAGTGTGGGCTGTAGGGCTTTGGACTTCCTGTTGGGTTCAGCCAGTGGGGAGCCTGGCAGGAGATTAGAAGGATGGGAAGAGTGAGGTCAGGGCATTTATTCCCCCAGCTGTGCTTTCAAGGGAGCCCTTCCTGAACTCTTCTCTCCTGAGTTCCTGCAACCTCTCCTTCTTCTTGTCCTTTCCAGTAGGCATGGGTAACAATTTCTCTGTTACCAGGCACCTCAGGATATCACAGTTATTTCTTGTTTCCCTATGCCCTGCCTATATCTTCCTAACTAGTGCCTTCGTTAAGCTTCCTTGAATTATCCTAATTTGGTTGTGACATCTGTTTTCTGCTGGAACACTCCTGCAGATTATGTTTTCCAAAGATGGTTAAAACAACATCTCCCATTCCGCATGTTCTTCTTATCTTATAATATGACTTTGACAACTCTCCCTTGAGAGGAAATGACACTGTGACTTCTGAACTACTCGTAAAAGACGATACAGCTTCTGCCTGAGTCTCTTGGGAAACTTACCTTTGGAGCCGAGAGCTGTCATGTAAACAGTTTATCCTAAGGCTGCCATGCTGTGAGGAAGCCCAAGCTGGCCCACTCGGAGAGATAACATGGAGAGGCCCTGAAACTATATGAAAAGGGATGCCTGGCCAGCCCCCAGCTGCTTCAGCAAACCCTATCTGGCTGCAACTACAGGAGACACCCCTTCCAGAATCGCCCAGCTGAGCCCTTCCTGAATTCCTGTCCCATACATACTACGAAAGATACTGAAATGATTGTTGTTTTAAGCTGCTAAAATTGGAGTGAATCGTTAATGCAACAATTGATTACTAGAGCACACCCTGACGGATGTGGTATACAAACAGCTCTCCCTTCTGAGCTGTGAGTTTCCTGTGGTGAAGGGATCATGCCTTATTATCTTCCCTAGAGCTGCTATCACACAACAGTCCATTCATGAATATTTGTGAATGGGTCCAAAAGGTGTAACCGATTTGAGTTTTGGTCCTCAAGGAAGATTTGCGCATTCTGCTCGCTTGGGAAATAAGAAATGGAGACCGTTGCATTGTTGACCTCATAAAGGCAGACTGTGGGTTCTGCTTCTTTTGCTTACAAATAGGCCTCTTTGAACCCCAGTGACCAGGAGCAGATATACCTCAGATTTAAGATGTACTTTGAAAATAATATTTGCCTTAAGAAGTAGAACACTAATTGTGCCAAAATGAGATCGTGGACTTTCCCAAAGACTTATCTAAGGCCCCACACTAAGGGTGGCCTCCCTGTTTTCTCTCCTTTGTGTGTATGTGTGTATTTTGTCAGTTCAAGGCCAGAAAGCAAACGGTCCTAAACTGGGAAATGGAGTTAAATGTGGGGAAAGAGGCCACTGCTTGGATAACATTCCTGAGATGATGGGTTTGAAAAGTGGGAGTGCCAGAAATTTCCTGGAAAGTTTATTTTTGCTGAGTTTTAAGCCTGACTTCAGACCATTAGAGCTCTTGGATAATGCCAGTTTGTTGAAACATGCAGAAAGCCAACCGTCCCTAGAAATGAGGTTCTCTCCTGCCAGCTAGAGTTTTGTGGTCTGGCTCGCCTCTGTGCTTGAGTTAAGCCAGACCTTAACTTTCAAAGCAAATTGTCAGGAAAGGTCAGAGGGATGCTGTGCTACCAGTAGGGCTGATAGGAGTGCATCCAGACCACTGCTTCTCCCAGGGAGCTTGTGAAAACAGATTCAGACTCAGGTGGTCTGCCTCTCCACCGACTAGGTCTTGAGAAGCAGCTTTATAGAGGGCGTGGCTGACTACGGGAGGGCCCCATCTGACCCACCTCCATCGGGCAGTCCTTCCACTGGGGTTCAAAGTTTTTTTTTTTATTTCAAGAATCTTCTAGTAAAACGAAAATGCCCTTGGGTTGGGATGGGGTGCAGAAAGGGTCTCCACCTGAATCTGGGCAGGAAATATGTCATTGCTATTTAAAATAAAATTCATCATAACAACAACTCAATTTATTGAAATTTACCCTTTGCTGGGCTCTGGGCTGAGGGCTTTGTGTGTTGTGTTGACTCACTTAATCCTTGTGATCCCCTGGTGAGGCGGGTCCTAGTGTGCCCCTCTTACACACGAGGAAACTGAGGCACAGAAAAATTAAGTTCCTTGTCCAGTTTTCAAACAGGTGGTACGGAAAACACTGAGATGGGCCATCAGACCTCAGAGTCCCAGGTCCGGGGCAGGAAGACACGGGAGGCTCCTGTACATAGCAGAAGGGTCAGATCCTGGAGGAGGATAGGGGAGAGTGGGATGAGTCAGCCTTGCTAACCTCTTAGTATTTCCAGGGACAGCATGGCTACATATTTGCCTGAAAGTGGTATTGTTTTGTCCACATTAAACCATTCATCCATATCTTTATTTAGCATTTGCCAAACATGCATTGATGTGTTAGACCTTGCACTAGGCATTAGGGTAACACGCTGAATAAGCCACATCCCTGCCTTCAACAAGTGCAGAGTTTCCTCGAGGAGGGTGACCTGCAGCAGTGCCAGGAGGACAGCAACAGAAACACACGCAACCACAGGCTGCTAATCTTCACTGCCATTTTCATGACCCTGGAGCAAACTCTTTCAAATGCTGAAGTTACAAAGTCTCTGCCCCCAAACACTTAAGCCCCTCAAGGATTTAGCTGGTGCGCTGGTGGCATCTCAGTTGGCACCCTTTGCATATTCCCGCCTCTCTGTCTTTGTTTATGCTGCATCCTCCTTCTAAAGAACCTTTTGACCCCTTCCCCCTTGTCTAAATCCTACCCAAGGGACAGGCCACTTCCTCCACGAAAACTGGACAGATCCCCCCAGCAACACACATCGTGCAGTTGTCCCAGTTTGCCTGGTTTGGGGTGGGGGCATGGCGGGGATGGGGAACGAAAGCATTTCCTGGTGGATTGCGTTTCTGTTGCCACGTAACAGATCACCACAAACTTAGCTGCTTAGAACAGCACCCATATTGGCTTACAGCTCCATGGGTAGAAGCCCAGGCATGGCATGGCAGGGCTGGGTTCTCTGCTCGGAGTCTCAAAGGCTGAAATTCAGGTGTCCACCAGGCTGAGTTCTCATCTGGAGGCTCTGGGTAAAAGTCCATTTTCAAAGCTCATGCAGATTGCTGGAAGAACTCAGTTTCTTGCAGCGCAGGGCTGAGATCACCACTTCCTTGCCAGTCATCAGCTGGAGGCCACTCAGCTCCTAGAGGTTATTCATATTCCTTGCCTTGTGATCCCCTCCGTCTTCAGAGCCTCATTGGATCCTCTTGTAATTCAAATCTTTCTGAATTCATCTCTGACCTCCAGACCTGGATTTAAAGGGCTCCTTTGATAAGGTCAGGCCCGCCCAGCTAATCTCCCTATCTTAAAGTCAATTTATTTACACCTGCAAAATCCCCTCATAGCAATACCTAAATTTAATGTTTGATTGACTAACTGGGTGAGGCTGTGTGTACAGCAGGGGCTTGGAATTTGGGGAGTCCTCCTAGAATTCTGCCTATTACATCTGGGATGAAAGCCTGGGATGGCTGGTCACTCTGTTAGCAAATTTAGAAAGGGCCAGACATTGGTTATTCATCTCTCTACCTCACTTCTGACCCTACTCCACCGCTCTGTACATGACAGGTTCTTTCTTGGTAAGATGCACTGCTGTGGGTGACAAGGCAGCTGACCTCAGTGACATGTAGCATTAGGACAACAGGGCCTAGTGGCTGAGACTGTGAGCACTGAGTCAGACAAACCTGGATTCAAATTCTACCTTACCAGCTTTTGTGATCTTTCACTAGACACCCAAACTCTCTGAGTCTCATATATTTTTTTCTTCTATAAAATAGATATTGCTACTATACGGTCCTAATAACGTTGCTATGAGGATTAAATGAAATCATGTACATTAAGCATTGGACTCAAGGCCTGGTATATAGTAAGTGCCCAGTGAAACCAGTTAGTATTGGTATTACCATACCAGAGCCAGTTAAATGCTAGCAACCAGACATTGCTTGTGGTGTCTCTGGGCAAGATGCAGAGGGAAGGGCTGACCATTCACAGTCCTCCAGTGCTTGGAAAAATATTAGAAGGAAAACCCAATAGAAAGGTTTTCCTGCAGTGATGTCCTGGCCAGCCTAGGTAACTGAGCTCTACTCTGAAAATTCCTCTGGTAACTTAGTGCAAGAAACACATCTTCCTTCAATTTAAAACTTTTGGGTGGTACAGCAGTACAGATGTTAAATATTTGGTGTGTATGGCTCCAGAGGGTAGGGGGGTGGGTCGGTAATTCTGAATCCTTTGAACATCTTAGCGGCCTCTCTGGATGAAAGGTGCATATGTTGAATGTGGCAGTATATGAAATTAAAAGAAAATAATTTTCTGCTCAAACAGCTGTGGGGTCTCTGCAGACCAGAGGGATGTCTCAAAGCAGTTAGTGGACCCTAGGGCACAGGGCCCTTTGGAAAACATCTGGAAACGACACATCTAACTCCAACACAGCCTATCAAGGATAAAGTTGTTTACGGAGGAATTCCTCAGTTTCAGGGCAATTCCTTGCAAAAAAGAAGGCCTTCTAGGGCAGACTTGTGCCACGAAGAAGAGTGTGCTAAAGGGGATTTATTGTTTTAATTAAACTAATTTCAGCTTTGAATGGTTCTTTACAAATCAACACACAGACACAAACAAAAGACACACAGACGTTCCCTTTCCCTCTCCCTACTCCTAAAGCACACAGCTTGGGCTTTAAAGGGGGACTTACTTCCTTTGTCCTGGAGCCAGCAAACCAGGTGGTCACACCATATCAGCAAACCAATAACAATGACAGACATTACAATTTTCTACTTCGCTGCCATAAACAAACACTGAGCAATGGGGCAGAGACGGCCTGGGCCATCAGCAATGCGGATAGAAAAGGAAGACAAACAGTGTTGGGTCCCAAGACTTAGAGGAGGCCTCAGGCATCTCCAGAGCTAAAAAAAAAAAAAAGAAAAAGAAAAAGAAAAAAGCCTCCTCCCTTCTTCCTACACAAATGTTCCAAGGAAGGATCCCGTAATACCTAAGCTTAGTGGAGCTTAGCGAACTGTAACAGGCCCAAACAGGGGCCGCTGTGACCTCCGCAATCAATCACTTTCAAGAGAGAGATTTGCCTCCCTCTTTGACCCTCCTACACAGCACATAGATTAGATTTAAGGAGTTGAAGTTGAAGGGAAATGTTTTTCAAAACTTGCCTTTTCCACTGTTTATTTATGTGGATCGGATTTCCCATGATGAGCATTATTTTTTTTAATCTTCTTAAATCTGTGAGCTGTCCTGTCCTCTTTTTCCATACCCTTTGAAAGGAAGTTCCATCCCCAATGACTTTGATGTAATTTACAGTAGCCTTTTTCCGTGGTTGTCTCTGGACCGGAAGGGACGCAGAGATCATTTAAGTCCAGCGATTACCTAACATGGCTAGTTATCAGTACCAGCCTGGTGGCTCCAGGACCTGTGCAATCAGACTTAGGGGGTTGGCCCCGAAGGTGTGTTTAAGGGCCCCCGCCCCTTATCCCACCTTTGGTGAATCTGATATGGCTGCTTGGTGGATATATATCTGGGAACCACAGGACATGGGAATCTACTCCCACATCATCACCCTCAATGTGTAGATGTAAAGAGGTCATGGTCTGTTCAAGGTCATCTGATAAGTTAGGCGGGGTGGGGGGTGGGGGGTGGGGGGGGTGGGTCTCCTGAGTCCAAGACAAAGACTGGGACCTTTCGCCCGCAGCTGTATGTGTGCGATTCCGACTGCAGGGCTGAGGAATGGCCCCGCAGTGACAGGGAGTGGCAGCACGCTGGTATTACAGGGAAGCTGCCTCTCACGGCAGTCGCATTCACGTCACCAAAACCTCACTTGGAAGAGACTCAGTTCTTGCCCAACTCGCTCCATCTGGCTCAGCATCCTCCAGCTCATTTCTCTTGTCTGGTGTGTTTGTCCAAGATTGGTCGTTATAGCTAAATTTGAGATTCAAGTAGCAATGATGTCATTACTGGGGAACTCGTTCTTTCCCCTTCCTCCTTCCCCCCCTTGCCTTCCTTCCTCCCTTCCTTCCTTCCTCCCTTCCTCTCTCTCTCTCTTTTTCAAAGAAGAGAAAGAAGTTATTATTATTATTATTATTTTTTAGTTTTTTGCCATACGCGGGCCTCTCACTGTTGTGGCCTCTCCCCTTGCGGAGCACAGGCTCCGGACACGCAGTCTCAGCGGCCATGGCTCACGGACCCAGCCGCTCCGCGGCATGTGGGATCTTCCCGGACCGGGGCACGAACCCGCGTCCCCTGCATCGGCAGGCGGACTCTCAACCACTGCGCCACCAGGGAAGCCCAGCAGTTATTTTTTTTAGTCACTAATCCTTAGAATATTTGTCCCCATTGGAACTTCATGAGCATCTATAGAATTTAGCTGAGGCGTTGCGAAGCTGAGTGCAAGCACCGCTTCTGTGCCCAGGAGCCGTCTCCCTCCCTGTCCCTCTAGTCAGGGTACTTGTTGGGAGCATCTGTTGAGGGCAGCTCTGTGCCCTGGATTGAAGAAAAAAGTTTAATCTGGTTCACTCCTCTGTTTGTCACTGTAGTCTGTGGGGCCGGGGGATGCAGTTTTCAGCTCTAACATTCACAGGAAATAGTTTATGTATAATTTAGAAAACCAGTGACCTTAGTATCGTTGCTTCTTTCTCACCTTCTTTTTTTCCCTTCTTTTTCTTTTCTCTCCTTTCTTCCTGTCAGCCTGTCTCTTCCCTTCATCCTCCACTGTTGTCACTTTTCTCTCCCTCCTCCTCCTCTTTCTCATCTCCTACCCTAGAGCTGGCAGCAGCAGAAGGAGGGGGGAGGGGAGGGAGAGGGGAAGGGGGAGGAGGGAGAGGGGAGGGGAGAGGAGGGAGAGGGGAGGGGGAGGGGAGTGAGAGAGGAGGGGGAGGGGAGGGAGAGAGGAGGGGAGGGGAGGGAGAGAGGAGAGGGGAGGGAAGAGGAAAGGAGAAGCAGAGACTGGTGAATGAACGAATACAAGAGTGTCATTGTGATGATCACAGCCCCGGTTAGGACACTGGAGTGAAGGTCTGGGATGGTGTGTTGCACAATTTGAACTTTTGAAGCAATGGGCTCTGCCAGGGAACTTCCTGGCATTCTGTTTGATGTGGGAAGCAAAGTAAAGGTTACAGTTCATTCTGAGAAGAGAGTGAATTTGATGGTCTCCATGCTGAATCGAAACTCTCTTCTCCCTCTGCCACCGCACAGTCTCAGAGATGGCTTTTTCTTCCTACACTGGATGGACCTCAGCTGCAGCTTGAGGGGTCTGAACATACCAGTAACAGCCAAAATGACACCCACTAACTTCTACTCCAAACCAATTTCTTCTCCACTAACTTTTTAAAAGCACCACAATTTTGTAAACTGGGAGCCCTCCCACCTTCAGTGTGACTGCTCGGCCATATTGCAGATGGAAGCAGAAGAAAAAACTCTGTAAGATATCTTGTTTTTATTGAAACTTTTCATATTTTATACCTCATGAATGCTTTGCATTAATTTTTATTTTAAAAATATGGAATAAAAATGGTATTTATCTTGATTACTGAATTTTTTTTTACTCTTCCTTCAATTTTGTGCACTGATCTCAACTTCGCCTAAACCCCTCCCAACTCTCTGAGGCAATTTAGTTGGTGACCAAGTCCTAAATCCTGCTAATTCCACCTTACAACTTTTTCTGAGGGTCTCTCTGTCTCTGTCTCTCTGTCCCTCTCTCAATTCCGCTGCCACCACTCCATATGAAGCCACCACTCTTGTCTCCAGGATACATCAACAGCCTCCTAACTTGTCTTCCTGCTTCATCCACCCCCGTTCCCTAACAATCCTTTGTCCCCAGTGACTCCAGGGTGACTTTCTAAAACACAAAGCCTCAACTTGACATTTTCCAGGGTCTCCCTACTGCCAACCAACTAGAACCCATCCTTAGCTCGACATTGCAAGTCCTCCAGTGTTTGGCCCCAACCTTCCCTCTGTCTTTACTTTTACTAATGTATGAAACCATTGGTTCGCTTTTGCTTGGTTAGGGAGTATGGAAACTAGGTGTAGAGAAAGTATTGGGTTGGCCCAAAAGTTCGTTTGGCTTTTTCCATAACATCTTACAGAAAAACCTGAACGAACTTTTGGGCCAACCCAATATAACAATAGATCTCTTGAGAGAATAGGTATTTGTGAAAAAGTAGGTCAGTGATCAAGGAAGTTTGGAACTGGTTTCCTATTTCCCCTCCTTGGTGATTCAAAATAATTATTAGCATAATAAAACCTCTGAGTAGGTAAAGAAACTCTTACCATAATGCAACATTCTCCTAATATTTGTCCATTGAATCTCATCTTAAAATTCAGATTAACCTTTTAAGGGATATGTTTTGCAGAACAGTTTGAGAAGCGTCAGTCGAATAGTGAAAGCCTTTTGGACAATCAAGCTAAAAACCAAGGTTCTAGGGTTGCTACTGGTGTTCGTTCACTGATCCCCTTGTTCATGTTACACACGATGCACTCTGAGGAAACCAAATGAATATAACATTAAGTTTTTGTCCCCAGGAGTTCACTGGGAAAATTACAAACCAATATGGTAGGAGAAGTCATAGTGGTAGGGACAAAATAAAGAAATTGTGCTGGGGGACCTTTGAAGAAGAGAGATATTTGAACTGGGTCTTTATTTTTAACTTGTGGACATATTTTTATTTTATTTTTAAAATCTTTTGGCCATGCCACACAGCATGTGGGATCATAGTTGCCCGACCAGGGATCGAACCCACGCCCCCTGCAGTGGAAGCACTGATTCTTAACCACTGGACCCCCGGGGAAGTCCCCTTGAACTGGGTCTTGAAAGAGTAAGAGTTTACGGCTGGAGAAAGTGAAGAGATACTTTCCTAAGAGAGGGACAGTGTATGTAAAGGGGAACAAAAGGACATTGCATATCTCAGAAATGGTGAACAGGACTTCCCTGGTGGCGCAGTGGTTAAGAATCCGCCTGCCAATGCAGGGGACACAGGTTTGAGCCCTGGTCTGGGAAGATCCCACATGCCGCGGAGCAACTAAGCCCATGAGCCACAACTACTGAGCCTGCGTGCCACAACTACTGAAGCCTGCGTGCCTAGAGCCCGTGCTCCACCACAAGAGAAGCCACCGCAATGAGAAGCCCGCGCACTGCAGCGAAGAGTAGCCCCTGCTCACTGCAACTAGAGAAAGCCTGCACACAGCAGCAAAGACCCGACGCAGCCAAAAATAAATTAAAAAAAAAAAAGAACTGGTGAACAGAGAACATGTGGTGGCATGAGGTCAGTGGTGGAGAAGAGTTTCTGGAGAGGACAAGTCCCAACTTTCACAATCAAGAGGGCACTGTGTGATGGCTCCCCCTTGAGCTGTGCAGTGCACAGCCTGCCTGCCTGAACATGGAGGCCCTGGAGCAGATGTTAGAGAGTCAGACAAGGTCATATCCTAGAGGGATGCTAGAGTTGAAACTTTAGTGAAAAGACAGCCATGGCCTAGCCAAGTAATATTGCTTTTTGTTTAACTTTAAATGTATACAATATATGATTATTTAATTTTAAAAATTTGAACAAAATATAAATTTAGAGTTAGAAACAAAAGCCCCGCCCTTCCTTTTCCCCTACCCTAACCACAATCTTACCCTGCTCACTCCACTCCCAGATGACACCTCTATCAACGGTTTGGCTATATCCTTCCAGAATACATACATGTATTAGTACATTTATGGATATGTTAGTAACGTTTTTACTTTAAGTGGGATCATACCCTGCATGTTGTTCCGCACCTTGATCTTCTCACCTAATGATGTATTATGAAGAGTTTCCAATGTCATTACAAGTAGAGATGCACCTTCTTCTTTTTCATGGCTGCCATGCTAGGTACTGTGGTTGGCCCCGCCCATCCACTCTGCCCCTTCCCCCTTGGGGAGGATCCTTGGCATTTGGGTGGGGTTGACCTCGTCCCTAGTTCTAGGGATGAGCGTGGTTGGTATCAGCCTCAGCAGTGAGCTCAGGATCACTCCAATCACGGGGAGGGGCAAGATGTTCCTGGGTGACCGCAGGAAGAGCAGACCCCTCTGTCCCTCTGTCTGAGCGGCTCCGTGTGCAGATGTCAGGGCCGGGAGGGCTACTGAAGTTTGTCGGCTCTGAGGGAAGCCAGCTGAGGATGAAGGTAATGCATGGAGGAGGGTGAGCTACGAGAATAACAGAAACACAGAATCCGAAACCCTCCCTCCGTGTGGACGTCTCCACTAAGTAAGCCAACGAACTGCTGCAGAGTTTAGGGCTGTTTGTTGGGGTCTTCATTGAAATAGCTGCACGGTATTCCCTGGATGAGCTACTACTTAACCAGGCTTCCGTTTTTGGCTATTAAGATGATTTCCGTTTTGTTTTTATTTGTTTGTTATTATAAATCAGACTGCAAGAAACATCTCTGCAGTGTTTCGTATATGTAAAATATGTTGTAGAAAAAAAATAACTGAAGTGGAATTGCTGGGCCGAAAGGTATGCATACTTTTACTTTGCTAGAAACTGTCAAATTATATTACACTTTCAAAAGGACAAACTACCACCAACAGAGTTTGGGAGTGCCGGGTGTGGTGGCGGTGATGAGATATTAAACATATTCAATGACATCTGCCCATCAGCACAGATGCTGGCCATCAGCGTGAAGTGTTGAAGCAGGGTCTTGGGGGTCCCAAGGGAGAGGATGGGGGACTGGGTGTGCAGGGCACACAGGGGGTTTGGGTCAGTAGCCATTTCCCAGCTCTTATGGAGATACTTGAGTTCATGGGTGTCTACCTATTCCTGCACCACTACAGGAAGATGGTTGAAAATGTCCTAGCTACGTTGTGATGTTGTGGTGTTTGGTGAGATGATAAGCTTTTCGTCATTGTTCTTTTTCAAAATTCTCTTGGCTACTTTCTTACATTGTCCCTCCCAGAGTTTGTGCAAAAAGCTCTGATTTCTAGATGGCCGATTTCATCCTCTGCTGGAGAAGGAATGTCCCATCCTTTCCGGAGGCAGATATTTGACCAGGCCTACCGGCCATTCATTGGGTCATTTTCGGATTTAACTAGTTAGAATCTAAAACAAAATGACAGGGCTTCCCTGGTGTCACAGTGGTTGAGAGTCCACCTGCCGATGCAGGGGTCGCGGGTTCGTGCCCCGGTCCAGGAAGATCCCACATGCTGCGGAGTGGCTAGGCCCGTGAGCCACGGCCGGGGAGCCTGTGCGTCCGGAGCCTGTGCTCCGCAACGGTAGAGGCCACAGCAGTGACAGGCCCGCATACCGCAAAATAAATAAATAAAACGACAGAAAGTGGAATAAAAGTCTCAGAGAATGCAGTCCTAGGGGAAGATGATGAATAGAAGAGAGACCTTTCAGCCTGCTGTGTCCCATTTTATAAACGAGGACCCTTGGATCTGGGGAGGTGAAGTGAGGTAGGGAAGGCCACGCTGAGAGTGGGTGGGGGATGGCGAAATGGCTGTGACCTTCAACCTGGAGCTGCACCCCCTGCCCACCTACCCCAGGCTGGATGGCCTCTGGGTCCTGGCAGTTTTGTGGATGGGCACAGCCCTCTAGAGCCGCCAGGGCACATCTGTGCTAATGCTGCATGCTCCCTGCCTGCTCACACACCTAGCAGAGATGAGGTCTGAGTCCTTGCTAAATGTACCCAGGCCCTTCTGGAGACATTCTCTAGAAGAAGATCCCCCCCTTACCCTGCTGTATTTTCTTCATGCCTCTATCATCGCCTGGGGTATTATTTATTTATTTCTATTCACCATCTGTCATGCCCTCCCTCCCCCAGAACAGGAGCTCCACGAGGGCAGGGACTTGGTTTTGACCATATCCACATGCCTAGAACAATGCCTGGCACATCGGCTGCTCAGTAAATGTTTGCTGAGTGACTGGACGCTATGAATGACTCTCTTAGTTTGGTCTGGCCACTAAAACAGAACACCACCGACTGGGAGGCTAACAAACAAGTTTATTTCTCACAGTTCTGGAGGCTGGAAGTTTGAGATCAAGGCACCAGCAGATCTGGTGTCTGGTGAGGGCTTGCTTCCTGGTTCATAGATGGTTGTTTTCTTACTGTATCCTCACATGGAGGAAGAGGCGAGGGCACACTCTCAGGTCCCTTTTATCAAGGCACTAATCCCATTCATGAGGGCTCCACCCTCATGACCTAATCACCTCCCAAAGGCCCCACCTCCTCATACCATCGCATTGGGCGTCAGGGATTCAATATGTGCATTTTGGAGGGACACAAACATCAGAACATATCAGTGACTGAGGAAGCTCTCGTAGGTTTGCAGCCTGTCTCTCCAGGGAGACGAGGGAGCTGACACCAGTCAGTGCTACTGCCCTGTTGGAGGTGTGAATCAGGCTGGGCATGTGGAGACAGATAGAGATTGAGGACACAGTCTCAGGTGTCTTGGTACCAGGGCACAAAGACCTCAACCAAATAACCTTAGGGAATTTAACAATTCTTTTTATCATTCACTGGATTTCTTTTCAAAACCTTCAAATGCTGAGGAGGAACAAAAATACGGAGATTGTTTATGATCTTTGGTCTTTTGTTTTTTTTAACCTTGAAGCTGAATGAACAAAAACAATGGAGCTCACCCCAGAAGAATGTTGAAAGCCTTGGTGTTTCACCCAAGTTCATTCGGCTGTTTAGAGGGGAAGGAGGAAATACATCATGGAGTGGTATTGACAGGTGTGGGTTTACTGAGAGTTCGGCCAAGTTCAGAGGATGTTTGACATGCATGGCTTGCCACCCTCTTCTCAGGACGAGGAAAAAAAGAACCACAAATATCTCATCACTTCACTGAGCCTTGGTCTCCTCACCTGTAAAATGGGGTAGCAAAGACCCACCTTGCAGTGTTTGAGGATCCAACAAGCTAGTGAGTATGAAGTGCCCTGTAAACCGTCAGATGTTGTACAAGTGCGTTATTGTTTTCATTGCGAAAGGATTGGAATTCTGCATGGTAAAGTTGGCATGCACAAATGGCAGGAAAATTTACTGAGATATCCACTTGGACTTGGTTCTTTACTGTATTTTTCCCCCTCTCATTCTAGGTAGATAATTAAGCCTTTGGGTTTCCTTGTTTCAGGACTCTTTGGGCTGTAGGATTGAAACGAGGAGTTCTTCAAGATCATTCTCTCCCCATTTCTGGCCTGACTTTAGAGAGGATTGTGCTAACGGGAGAAGGAGGCAGCAGGGGAGGCTGGGGAGAAGAAGAGGAGAGAAGGGGACGGGAGGGGAGAGTGGGCTGGATAGGTTCTCCCAGACCTAGAAGAGAAGTGGTTTGGGGTTCTGGGCCCTTATTCTCTTCTCGCCCAGGGCCCCAGGGTAGAGGCAGAGCCTCAGTGAGCCCAGGGTCCCCCATCTTCTGCAGAGGCCACAGCCCAGGAGTAGGTGAGCTGACAGCCTGTAGGGACCTTGGACTGTGAAGACGTCAATCACCAGAGGCCCTTACAGCTGCTCCACTTCTAAACCTTGGGCCCCTTCCATGGCCCCCAGGTGGATGGTCCCAATGCCACTTCCAGGATGAGCCCCATTCACTTATGACCGAATGGGTAAATTTCTCCACCAACCTAATGAACTGGATGCTCCTAATCAGAATTCATTTGTCTTTCGAAAAATCATAAGGCATTTCTTTCATGCCCATGTTTGTGGAATAAAACCTATCACCTGCTCCATATAGAGCACAATATCTAATAAATGCCCTTGGACAAAAATGTTACATAAATAGCAACACCTGAAAGACATATCCTGAAAGAAGCAGTAGAAATCAGGAAATCACTGTCTTATTTTTGCCTCCGGCACTAAAAATCTCTGTAACCTTAAGTCACTTTCTCCATCTGTGTCTCTATTTATTGGTTAAATGAAGGAACTGGACTAAATTCCCGGTCCATGTTACTACAAATTTAGACTGGATTTGGGAAACATGAAATAGTCATGAAACCATATTCTTTTTTTTTGGCTGTCTTGGATGTTTGTTGCCGCACGTGGGCTTTCTCTAGTTGTGGTGAGCGGGGGCTACTCTTCGTTGCGGTGCGAAGGCTCTAGGCGCGTGGGCTTCAGTAGTGGCAGCACGCAGGCTTCAGTAGTTGTGGCTCATGGGCTCAGTGGTTGCGGGTTGCGGCCTCTAGAGCTCAGGCTCAGTAGTTGTGGCGCACAGGTTTAGTTGCTCCGCGGCATGTGGGATCTTCCTGGACCAGGGCTCGAACCCGTGTCCCCTGCATTGGCAGGCAGATTCTGAACCACTGCGCCACCAGGGAAGTTCCCCATGCAACCATATTCTTAACTAAAGATATAGTTTAGAAACTGCTCCAGTACTGTACTGTAAATTTCCACTTCAAAAATAATTGATTCTTGGAAAAAGAGAGTTTCTGCAATTGCAGAAGACATGCATAAATGTGACATTACCTGCTTAAGCAACACTTGTTCACACACTTATGGTGTCTCTGTTAGGACTTTGGTCTTCATGGTAATGTGTACTTGGGATTTTCATTTTAAAAAGAAAAGGGCCTTTGAAAAAAACCAATCCTTCCATAACGGGCTCATCTTTCACCGGGGCTGGAACAGTGTAAACATGACCACATGAGGCTCCATGTTTATGTTTTCTCAATGATTTCCAGATCGAATTTGCTGTGTTTACAAGATGGAGACACTTTTTCTAACCGCTGGCATTGCAAATTCAAACAGGGGCTGGGCGGGGGTGGGGGGTGATGGCCCAGCTGGGCCCTCTCTGCTTCCAGTTATCCTGTGTCTCTGACAATGTGTTCATGGATGCCCCCGCGGGACGTGCCTAGCTCAGCAGCTGCCTGTGGACACTGGCTTTCATACTTAAATTGAATCAGGATGCCAGGTTATTATTACTATTACTACTATGACTATTATTATTATTATTATTATAAACTTTATGGCCCAGGTCCAGAAGTAGGATCCTGACTACAGAATTATTCTTTTCTTTTTTTTCCGTGCTTGACAATTGCTTTACTTTTCCCTACGCCTCCCTCGGTTCTTACCTCCTCAAGACCTGGTGAATCTCATTTTGAAGTTTCTCTTAATTCCCTTGAATCATGAACAGTGTTAACCTGATGCCCAGAAGCCTCTGGGTGATCATGAGGTTTACCAGTCGTCTGTTGAGGTACCCTTCGTGTTCTGTAAAACTTCAAGCACGAAGTCCTTGAATGCTCTACCTTGAAAAAATACCATATCCCTTTAAAACAACCGTTTCACTTAAATCCCCTTGTACTAGATGTTTAATGCTTATAAGACATGGTACTTGGACTGTGGAGCTGGCGCCCTAACTGGCTATCCCAGCGTCCTAGTCGGGGCTCTGTCGGTGGGCAGTGAGGTGTCACTGTCTGCTGTTTATTTCTACACCGAGGCCACAGGGTGGAGAGCAAAGAGTGGACTTGCCTTCAAGAGCCTGATTCACAGCCCGGAGCTGATCCAGCAGCAGCTTGACTTGGGTGGAATCTGACTCTTCGAGGCCCAATTTCCTCTTCTGTCCTCTCGCCTCACAGAGATCAGCTCTGGTTCCATGGAACATGCCGGGCATGAAAGAATGTTGTAACTAAAACACCATAGGAGTAAAGCGTTCCGTGACCATCAGGCTCAAGGCTCTTGGGGAGGTGGCTAGGGATCAGGGATGCTGTCTATTGCTCTGCACCTGGGAATATTTGTAAAAACAAGTCTAAAAAATTTTAAAAAATCATTAACATCCCTGAAACTCAGACCTAAGTTTTCTTGGACTCCACCATCACTATAGCAAACTCCTTCCTTCCCTGGGCTTCCAGTTGTCTCTCTGTCAGCTGGAGGGATGGCCTTAGTGGTGTCTAAGGAGCCTTTAGCTCCAAAGTGCTGCAGCTCTGTTCCACGGCTCTCAGGCTGCTGTGTAGGGAGATGTGATGGGATTGGAGGAGAGAAAGGGGGAATCTCTAGTTATACCTCTATTGAAGATTTCTTGGGAAATAAATAAACAAATGAAAACTTTATTACCAGGGAACTCAGATCTAACTCAATTTTAGTGACCATCTTATTAGAGGTTTTGCTTTCACTCAAAATATGTATTCCTTGACCGCCGCCCACGACCAGACACACACCATACATAAGTGTGTGCATGATATACACGTTCTTATTTCTGCTTTCTTTCTTTCCTTTCTTCCTTTTTCCTTCCTCCCTCCCTCCCTCCCTCTTTCCCCTCCCCCTTCCTTCCTTGTTTAATTGCACGTGCCTTATGGCATAGCATTTTTAAATTTTTTGAAAATTGAATAAGTAAAAATATTACATTTTTAAAAGTGAAAAAAATGACATAAAGGAAGTAGACTGTGCGCCTTTGTGTTTTCAGCTCTGGAATCTTGTTCCTGCAACTCACAGCACAGGAAGCTCTGCAGGCTATTAATCAAATAACGCCTTGACCTGGATCTGGAGGTGTTTTTGTAGTGCTGGCTCTGATGTTGATTGCTGTGTGACCTTGGGACAGTCCCTTCCCCTCTCTGGACCACAGCTGCCTCATTCAGAAAATGAAGGAGTTGGACTAGATAGTCTGTAAGGTACCTTCCAGACTTAAAGCTCTCCATATAGGTGTCTCTCACTTTATAAAACCCAACATCTGAAACAATTAATAAATACAATCTACCCTCCCCAAGCACCTTTTTAATTATTACACAGGCCAATAAAGGTAAAATGGCTTGCATTATAAAAAAGAATTTTAAAAAATAGGTGCTTCATTTTAGAAATAATTTGATCTATGTGTAGCATTTCAAATTCTCTTATACCTGTAATTGATAAAAATTTATCTAGTTGGACATTTCAGAAATGGTTCTTTATCCCTAGCAGCTGAACCTGCCACATCCATCAGACAAATTCCCAAGAAACATGCCTATAATGTTCAGCTGGAATCTCTAATGGGTGTGATCAAATCAGGTTTAATGTTAGCTTTGGTAAACAGTTACTTTGAAAGCCTATGTTGCTTTCTCATTACCATTTTATTTCTACCATTAGGCACATTTAAAAGTATAGATCGCTACTAACATCTTTCAGAATGAAGGTTAACCCTCTCACCTCAGAGCTGATCCCCATTGCAAGTGAGGACATGGGGCATCATGGAAAGAGGAGGGAGCGTCGTGGTGTGACCTTGGGTAAGTTGCTTCCCTCTCTGGGCCTCAGTGCACTCATAGGTAAATGCCGGCTTGGTCTAGGTCACTCTGCAGGGCCCTTTGCCACTGATGTGCAAAGATGTTGTCATAATCTCGGCAGTTGCTGGGCTGTTGTGTGTAAGAAAGTTATCCGTTAAAACGTTTCTGATGGCTGTCCCCCTCGGTTTATGCTGGGGTACGGTGGGGTACAGCATCCTTCAGCTTTAGAAGAGAAAAATGGTTCTTCAGACCCAAGAAAACCACCGTAAAGGAGAGAAGTAGGGAGTCAGCAAAGGACTTCATGAACCATCCCCGTCTCCCTTGGCTCCCTCCCCACTTCAAGTGTCTCCTGGTTGAATTGCCCGGAGACCGGGTTTTCCTGTTCAGTCCTCCAAAGCCCAGGGGCAAGTCTGTGAGTAGGTACTCTCAGGGCCCCTGGGAGCAGGCAAAAAGGCTCAGCCTCCTTTAGATGCTTTAGGGAGGGGCGCTCAAACTTTTTAAGACACAGCAGTCCTTTTAAAAAATAAAATGTGAGGTGGAACCCAATATATAAAACAAATAAAAGTGGTGTTTCATTGGTATAAACCTATTTTCTATGTTCAAATGTGTGACATTAATTATCAACTCAACAAGAGGCTGTTTGTCTTGACTAACATAAAATCTTGAAATTGGAGAATGGGGTGCCAGTTGCTGTCTTATGAGCCTCTGCATTGGATAAATTTCTGCAATTTATTTTGTTACATCATGCCCGGGTTGCAAATGGGAAATTTTTCTGAGGGTGGCTTTGCCGTCAATTGACACTCCTCAAGTATGTAGAGGTAGCAACTTTTATTCTAAAGTCAGCCCTAAAATAAGTTATAGATTTCCGTTAGTGGTCGCCCATGTGTTAATATAGTATAATTCCACGTACTAATATGGTCTAATCCTTTCTTTAATTAAAAATAGTTCTAACTATATTATAAAAAGTATGCATTTGACTGTAATCCTTGTAAAACTTCTGAATTACTTAAGTGGAATGTCTTTGGGCAGCAGACATGGAGAAATCTGGAGGCTTAAGGCACCCCTGCTGGGAGATGTGGGTGACATATGTTCTCTGCCACACAGAGGCAGGGAAAAGGGCCCACGGTGACCCGCAAGGTGTTGATGTGTAAAGCCATGTTTTAAAGCCAGATTCTCAAGACTCGCTGGATCTAGTTACCTCCCTCTTGTGGATTTTCTGTTCCCTTGGTGGAGTCTTTCATAATGTTCCTGCCTCCCTCAGCAGGCTCCAGACCTCGCCTAGAAAGATGGTTGAGGCTACAGGTTAGAGGAAGTCCAGTCCTCCCCTGAGACCATCATGGAGGCGAGAGTGGTACCACTCCAAGGAGAAGGCGAGTCCTATGTGGAATGAGGTTCCCTGGAGCTGCCTTCCCCAGACCCCCATCTTGCTCCCTAGCTAGTCTCCTTCCAGTGCCAACTCTGGAGGTTCTGGACTTTATTTTTAGTAATAAAGCCCACATTTCCTTGCCAAGTTGTATATGAGGCACTGGGGCACACGGAGATGAATAGGCTCAGGCCAGGCCCCCAGCAGCTAACAGTCAACAGAAATGTGAGCTCCTGGGCCGTTTCACCTGAAAGAGAAGCTGGGTTCGTGGTGTTCTTCAAATATTTTCAACATCGACTCAGCTTGTCTCAAAGATCTAATGGTACTAATTCATTTTCTAAGTCCCAGTAAGATCTATTTAAATGTTCCCATCCTTCTTCCCGACCCCACTCCCACCTCTGCAGTGTGAGAAAGCAGCTTCAGGACATCTGCTAATGATTGATGGCCCGGCTCTCTCTTTGTCTTTCTTGGCCTGTAGGTTTAGGTCCCAGATTGTTTCAAAATGGCCAGCACCAGTCAGCATGTGGTATCTCCGAAATCTTAGAGACGACAAGCAGATCACACGCTCATAACATCACACAACTGAAGGAATTATTTAAAAAAATAACAGTAGAATTCTCTGATATTTGTTAGTCAAGGCTGAAGACTTTACTTCTTGGGCAGTGAGGAATAGCATCTGGGAAAGCAATTTTGCAGAGGAAAAAAATAATAAGGAAAATAAGGAGTCATGTCATGCCTAAGCCTGTATACCATTTCTCCTCTTCCGGGGGGTCTCCAACAGTGGAAGGGGCTGGGAGGCATACTTTCCGTGTCCTGGCAAAGATATCCACTGCACAGCCCCCACTGAAAATCAAACTGTCTCTTAGGTGAGGGGATGGGACTTAGCAAGTGATTCTCTATCTCTGAGCCCACAGACTTCTGGGATGAAGGTGTTAATGGCGGGGAAGATGAGAAGAGGTCTGCGAACAATTTTCAGCATCTCCAAGAGCTTGCCGGGCATGCCGCATTTGCCTGGATAGGGGTTGTAGTGTCCACAGGATGCCCCCTTCCTTTGCTCTTGGCCGTGTGGGTGCACCGGGGACTGCTTCCTGCAACCGGAGGCTCTGCTGGGCCAAACAGAATTGTGATGAATCACCTGGGCTTTGACGGGAAGACAGGTCTGGGGTCACGCCGTGCTCATCCACTTCCTGAGCGGATGACTTTGATGGAGCGCCTTGATCTCTCTGAACCTCAGTGTCCTTGCCTGTGAAATAAGGCCGATAATCGCATCCACCTCACAGAGTTGTTAGGGGTGGTCCGTAGTGTGCCCTTGATTAAAGGCAGCTGTCATTGTTAGTAGCTTTAATTAATGAAAAATGAGAAATCCAATTATGATTTAATGAAAGTAGCACATTGACAGGCAAAAATCTTCCCAAACTTGTAGCTCAGAGGGGTTTGATGCAAGTTTGAGATCCTTTACACCAGGCGACTGTAAGGTTCTTGACTTCCAGTGGGGCAGTGGCATTGACAGGTGTATGTTTAAAATTTAATTGAGAGACTTTGATTTCTTTCCTTTGGGCTGATTATGCATATCTTCTGGTGTCATAAAACAAGCCCAGGACCATAGTGCAGGCTACATGCCCCATGGTGACCTCTTTCTAAGCCACCCCTCTGTCCTCTGGAAAACCATTGATTGGAAAGGGCAGAACAATACCCTCTGTCATGATGGCTGCAGATCACATTCAATCAGGACAGCATTCTGTTGATTCAAAAGAAACACACACACACAGACACACACAAACACACACACACAAACACACGTCCCAGCTGGTGACATCAGTGACCTGAGGACAGTGGGGGAGATTTGAGGACAGTTTACCTGGGAATGAAGGTTTCAATCATACTACCACCCAGTGGTGGGTAGAAGTAACTTAGATCGATGAAGCCTGTTCTATGATTTTGCTTAATTCTCGATAATCTTACTGCTACTCTTTGTTCTTAGAGGTCTTTCTTGGCAATATGTAGAGACCCATGGTTTTTCTTCTTTAAAAAAATATATTCTGAACTTAAAGTGCTCTAAGACATAAAGACTAATTAAAAAAAAGTGTGTGAATTCCCTGGCAGTCCAGTGGTTAGGACTCTGCACTTTCACTACCAAGGGCCGGGATCAGTCCCTGGTCAGGTAACTAACACCTTGCAAGCCCATGGCGCGGCCAAAAAGGAAGTGTGTGTGTGTGTGTGTGTGTGTGTGTGTGTGTGTGCACGCACGCGTGTGCGCGTGCACATGCTGTGTTGAAAACCGTATCATGAAACATAAAATTTGGTTCCCAACTTTTCATGTAATGTTACACGACTTGAAGGCTAGAACTTTGTACCTAATATTATGATTTCCCTGACTATTGGGTCCACGTGGAAATTTCCTGCTGAATGCCAACCCTCCTCCCCTCTCTCCCAACACACAGCCCTCCCACCCACTCACTTTGCAGTGGATACTCTTTGGAAGATCTTTTAGGTTTTCTTTCTCATCACACAAGGACGTTGCCATGCGTAACAAGGTCTTTCTTCCTACAGATGAAGACCTCAGCTTTACGACGAATGGCAGAAGTTCATTTTCTTTGCCTAAGACATTTGAAATATAATAGTTCATTGAAGAGGGAGGGGGGAAACCCATTTAGTTTTTGTCTTGACTAAAATGAAAGGAATGGAGATTAACAATTCAAAAACAGAGCTTGCTAATTAAAATTAACTACAATTACCCAATTTGCTGGGCAGCTCACTTGGAATCATTTACCTTCTGCTTGATTATGATGATGAAAACTTATCTTTTACTGGATAAAATGAAGACATCTTGATCAGAGAGAAAAATTGTTTCTTAAGACTGGCTGTAGAAGTGTTTGTTTTTATAGAATTTTTTAAAAAAACACCTAAGTAATACATCAAAAGAAGTTATTCTCCAGACCTAACTTTGTATTAACATGTGTTTAAATATGGGCAGAAATTTCTCACATAATGAATCCAAACTTAATAAACCAAATGCATTTAGATTTCTACAGTTGGGGACCTTCAGGGTTGCAAATACCTGAATAGGTACACAATTTCTAAATAATTCTGATATTACCGAAGCCATACTCCAGATGCACTGTACCTGAATCACATGACTTGTTGGATATGGTGATTACCGTGTTCTAGAATTCTCCTCTCCCCAGTGGAGAAGAATTTATTCTTACACGATTACTGCTGCACAGTCATGTCGGTCTGATTCTGTTACTAAGCATGACATCACCTTTTAAGAAGATCCCCCAGAGAAATAAAGTGATTCTAAAAGAAGCAGAGGAGTGAGGGGAAATACAACTATGCGCTTTAATCTCTGGAATAATTCCAACTCTGCAACAGGAGAGAGCAAGTCTACCCTAAGAAAAAAACTCCACTGGCTCAAGTGATGATGAGGACCCTCTCCAATGGGGAAGACATCTGCCCCTGTCGCGCCCTGATTTGCCCACCACTGGCCTTAGGACAACCTGTTAGTAAGAGAATGAAAGGTCCTTTTATGTTTTAACCTCACCGCCTCTGAAACTGCCCTTCAGAAACCCTACCTTTCTCGTTCTCTCTTTTCTTGGCAACACTCAAAGTCCTTTGTAAACATCCTCCCGGGAAGTCTCTGTAGATCTGTCTGATAAACTTTGAAAGGGAGAGAGTTTAAACTCCTGTCTGAGAACAGATTGGATGGAGAGCTTAAAAGATTATTCCCTTCAGAGAAGTAGCCGAAATCACCAAGCTTGAAAAGGTGTCAAGGAGAAATAGAAATGACACAGCCCTGGTCTTTCTGTACCGAGCTTTTTTCTCTCCCCAGACCCAGCGCTCTTATGAGCCTTGCTGAGCAGGAGAAAGGCAAGCCCAGGCTCTTGATTCTAAATGCACAAAATTGGGAAAGGCCAAGACAATGAAACATTAAGAGATGTGCTCAAGATTCTTTGGAGCTAACTAACGTATAAACCGCTCCAACCAAATGGAAATAGCCCATTGGGTCAGAAGTGCAAACTGTTTTCCTTTTTAAAAGAATTTGTTGGCAACTCAAGTCTCATTTTTCAAATTCATCTATCTCCCTTTCTCCCCATCCCTCTTCCATCACAGGGCAACGGAAATGTATTTGTCTATCGAAAAGATGTTGATTTCCTCCCAAATTTAAGATTCCTAAGGAACCACATTGAAAGAAAGGATAGGGATCCTGATGCATTTCAGGATCAAGAGGACAGCTCTCTCACTTCCTCTTGTCCTCCTCCGGTTTCTTCCTGTTGGAATGTAGCTACTTGCATCCTATTCATGAATAGTGGAGTTTTCCATCCTGGAAGATATTGTCAGAGGGGAGATGATGGTTATTCCAAAGTGGAGGGGATTCCCACATGGGATGGAGGTGGGACCAGAAAACCCCAAAATCCCCTTTCAGTTCTAAGGCCCTGGGGACCAGTCCTTCAATCCTATCCCAGGGGTCCGCTTGTGGTTCAGAAGCATTTGGTGCAAGTCTCAAGAAATCAGACTTAGATATTTACCCCTCCTCCCACCCAGATGATCCAGTAGCCGGGATGGAAGCTCTGTGGGAACAGCAGTCCATTGTAAGTCTGTTGGGCCAGATTGTGGAGGATGCTGGACTCGATGCGGTTAAAACAAAGGAGACAAACAAACGAAAACTCTTCTCTTCTTCTAGTGGTGTCTCTTCAGGGAGACCATGACTCTGAGCTCCTAGGTTTTAGAAGTATGTCTATTTTTGAAAATTAAGCTTTATTGAGGGATTCTCGACATAAAATAAACTCATATTAAAAGTGTACAATTTGGTTCATATCAGTACTATTTACAATAGCCAAGACATGGAAACAACTTAAATGTCCATCAACAGATGAATGGATAAAGAAGATGTGGTACATAAAAAAGAGTGAGATAATGCCATTTGCAGCAACAGGAATGGACCTAGAGATTATCACACTAAGTGAAGTAAGTCAGACAGAGAAAGACAAATATCACATGATATCACTTATATGTGGCATCTAAAATGTGACACAGATGAACTTATCTATGAAACAGAAACAGACTCACAGACATAGAAAACAAACTTATGGTTACCAAAGGGGAAGGTGGGGGAGGGATAAGTTAGGAGTTTGGGATTCACAGATACACACTACTATATATAAAATAGATAACCAACAAGGACCTACTGTATAGCACAGGGAACTATGCTTAATATCTTATAATAACCTATAATGGAAAAGAATCTGAAAAAGAACATATATATATGTTTCCTATCATATAATCACTTTGCTATACACTTGAAACTAACATGACGTTGTAAATTAACTATACTTCAGTTTTAAAAATGTATGTAAAAAAGTGTACAATTTGGTAAGCTCTGACACGTGTACACTCGGGAAACCATCACCACAATCAAGATAGTGAATATATCCATCACCCTCAAAAGTTTCCCCTTCTCCCTTTGTGATCCCTCTCTGTCCTCTCCAGCACCCTCTCTGCCCCTCTCCCCCAGTCTCTAGGCAGTTATTGATTTGCCTATGTCCCTATAGATTAGTTTGCATTTTGTAGATTTTATATAAGTGGAATCATAGGGGACGTACTCTTCTTTTTCTGACTTCTCTCACTCAGCATAGCTATTCTGAGACTCATCCACGTTGCTGCACAGGTCAACACGTTTTCCCTTTTCTTGCTGAGCACTAGTTGGTTGTATGGATATACTACAATTTGTTTATCCATTCACCTATCGATAGACATTTGTATTGTTTTCCGTTTTTCGTTGTTACAAATAAAGCTGCCTTGAATATTTATGGATAAGTCTTTGTAAGGACATATGCTTTCCTATCTCTTGGTAAATACCTAGAAGTGGAATGGCTGGGTCATATGTTAGGCATAGGTTTAAGTTTTTGAAAACCTGTTTTCCAAAGTGGGTGTACCATTTTACGTTCTCTCCAGTGGTGTGTGCGTTCTGGTTACTCCACATCCTTTCCAACACCTAGTACAGTCAGCCTTTTTAGTTTTTGACTGGTTTTAGTGGGTGTGTCATGAAGGCATATCTCACTGTGATTTTAATTAGCATTTCCCTGATGACTAAGAATGTACATCTTTTCATGTGCTTGTTTGCCATCCATATTCTTTTTGGATGAAGAATCTAACTCTTTTACCCATTTTGTAATTGGTTTGTTTGTTCTTATTATTGAGTTTTGAAAGTTCTTTATATAATCTGGTTACAGTTCTCTTATCAAATCTGTGATTTGCAAATATTTTCTCCAAATTCTTTTTTCTCTTTTTCACCAGTGTTTTTCTTTTTTAATTTCTCAAAACAGTGTCTTTTGAAGAGACATTCTTAATCTTGGTGAAATCTAATTTATTAATTTTTTGCAATGTACTACGCTTTTTTGTGCTGTATCTAAGGGATCTTTGCCTAACCCTGGGCCACAAGGATTTTCTCCTATATTTCTTCTAGAAATTTTATAGTTTCAGGCTTTATATTTAGACTAACATCTGTTTTGGGTTCTTTCTTCAATGTGACGTGAAGTATAGATCAAAGGTCTTGTTGTTGTTTGTTTTTTGCATTGTTCATCCAAATGTTCCAGCACAATTTGTTGAATAGATCAACATTTCCTCATTAAATTGTTTTCGCCTGTCTGTCAAAAATCAGTTGACTATATATGTGGGGTCTACTTCTGGATTCTCTGTTCCATTGACCTATTTGCTCATTGCTACACAAATATCATATTGTCTCGATTACCGTAGCATTCAAATAAGTCTCGAAATCAGATACTATAATCCTCCACCTTTGTTCTTTTTCAAAAGTCTTTGGCTAATTCTAGTTCCTTTGCATCTTCAAACTGGACATAAATAGCCTACTGTGGGACACATAGAAGCGAATCTAAACTTCTTTAAACCGCACTTGTTGTCAGTTCCTTAGGAAAGAGGATTCAGAGATAGATACCAGCACTCATTAATTATACCTTTATTTAGAAGTATAGTATATACGTATCTTGAAAGATAAGTGTTTAAGTAACTTGAAAGAAAAGAAGAGAGGGAGGAGGAAAGACAAGCTTCATGGAAGAGATGAAATTTAATGATATAATTTTGATAAGTAAGGTGTAGATAACTTGAGTTAGCACCTAGAGAGAATAATATAAAGTGTGCTCATCACAAAGCCCAATTAGATTGTAAGAAAAGGTACATGAAGAAAGTGGCTTGTCTTCATATTGTAGAGGATCTTGAAATGGAAGTTGAAGAGTTTGTGCTTAATTCTCTAGGCAATGAAGAGCCATGAAGATTTTTTTCTCGGAGACAGGGTTTTTTAGAGGGAGAGGGTTGTTATGGCAGTTGAGCTGACCGCACTAACTGAAGCATTTCATGCTCACATCCTTATACAGATTCACTCACATCTCACCTGCTTGCTACCAGAGTCACAAGGGAGGGAGGGCTAGGACTTGTGGGAGAGGTTGATTGGCAGCAGGGCTTTAATTTCAATGGAATGTTTTCATGGGCATCGCCTTTCCCTTCCTGGATCGGGGGATGAGTGGAGTTTCCTTGGGAGTGTTTTTCTTGGATACATTCATTGGGTTTCAACTAAAAACACAGGATATTGGTATGGATCTTCACAGTTTAGGTTGAATTGCAGTCCACCCCCAAAACTTCCTTGAGGTTATGTTTTATCCAACCCTTCTCACTGTTCAAATGCCTACCAAACAGATTTATAGAATGCCAAAGCTGGAAAGGGCCTCCGAGAACATCTGAACCGTCCTTATCCTCTTACTCCCTCTGTTCTGTGAAGAAATGAAAGTGAGACGGTAACTCAATTCCAATAACATGAATCTGATCACACTGTTTACCTCTATAAAACCCTTCAACTCAGCCTAAGACCTTTAGCTAGGGTGACCTGACATCCTGATTTGCCCAGAATGGTCCTAGATCTTGCTTGTTGCCCTGGTGCAGTTATTCATAGCGACCCTTTTCACTCCCCAAAGTGAACCAGTTTGAATGATAAATTAAACGGTCCTCCTAAGTAATGCTTTCCAACATACAGATGCTGATGTGGAGACAGGCAGTCTCAGAGTTACTGTGGAGGTTTTGTACACCCGTCATGTTTATACAGTCTCTCAGTCAGCAGAGAGATGAGTAAGATTATTACACTTTAAGGGTCCAAGAAGAATGTTGAAGTTCAGTATAGGAATCACTTGTAAGTATTGAGACACAATGACCCGCCCTCCTATCCAGTCTCCAGCCTCCCCTGCTCATCTCCTAGTGCCCTGCCTCCCTCCTGTGGTCCAGCTCCGGGGAGGGACGATTCGTGGGTGTCATGACTCTTCCATGCTGGTTCAGGGCTCTGTGCTTTTGAACATGTTTTCCCTCTGCTGGAAGATATCTGCCACCAGCCCCTGCCCCCCTTGTCCAACTGATGGAATCCCACCTTTCCTGCAATGCTCAGAACCTCCACACCCCTGTCTCCCCGGCACAACCACCCCTCCCCAGGGGAGAGCCAAACTCTCTGTTCTGAGCCTTCTCGTGCCCTGCATTCTCTTCTGTCCTGGTGGCCCTTATCACTCTGTGTGGCTGTATTTGTTTGCATGGTTGTCTCTCTCCTCGACTGTGACGACTTGAGGGCGTGGTGACTGGCACAGGGAGGGGACACAGGCAGTATGTACCAAGCTCATTCATTCAATGCATATTTATTGGGCATTAACTTTATTCCAAGCACTACTTTGCACGGGATCCAGTAGTGCGCACACGACGTCCCCAGCCCCCGCACTCCAACCCCGTCTGGGAACGGGTGTGGTGCGAAGGGAGCACGGGGGCTGACCTGTGCACCGTGCATGTGTCTGTGCACACATGCGTCTATGTGGCTCAAGGAGGCTTCCTGGAACCTTGGGCTCTTCTCAGGAAGCCAAAACACTTCAGGACAGGTCAGTCTTTTTCCATGCAGCTTCTTTACTAATTAAGCTGCGTTAAGTCTCTGATCTATTTTAAAACAGAGAAAGGGAAGTCTGTAGAGACAAAGATAACTTTCTCAAGGTCACTGAGTTGTGTGGTTGGTCCCCAGGGAGAGAAGCCTTGTGCCTTGGACCTGGCTTAGCCCTGGGTGAGGGGTGGTGGTGGGCATGGCCTGCCAGTTTCCCTGGGAGGTAGAGGCTCCCCAGGCCGGCCGGGCCAGCGTCTGTGAGGCAGGCTGTGTGGGTGCCTGTCTCCAGACAGGAGCCCATCCCAAGAGCTGGTCCAAGGCCACAGAGGCTGAGCAGAAGCCCGTGTGCTGTTTCTGGTGAGGAGGGCTCCGTTCTCAGTGGTACCATTCCTGGAGTCGGGGGAAGACTTAGAGCTGGGGCTGAAGTACACACCAGGTCCCAAGGAGCTTGGCAAATGATAACACAAACCACTGAAGCAAAAGAAGACAGAGAGGGAGAGGGGTGTGGGGCAGGAGAAATGAGGAAAGTGAGAGAGATTGAGATGCAGAGATTCTCAGGCTGTGGCGAGGGACCAGAGGCTAACGTTTTGCTCTCAGAATACCGTAAATCACTCTCATTCCCACTCCCTCTCCCTCTCTCTCTCTCCACACCCACCCTCCCACTCTCATCGCCATTCATTTCTTTCTGAAACAGCCCTCCTCACCCCAACTCAGAGATTTGTTTTTCTTCTCTCATTCGGAAGTTGCGGCAACTTTGGGCAGCGCTGGGTCCCTGGTTCAACACTCCCCCTTTCGGCCTTCACCACCTCCTTACTTACATGCGGGAACACTCTTCAGGAGCAAGAAAAATGAGATGGGACTCCCACAGGACAGAAGGAAAGGTGATGGCTCCCCTCACGGAGATGTCAGTCTCCGGGTGGGGTGGGACCCAGGCCCGTCCCTTGGTCCATGGAGCGGGGAGAGGGGCTCGCCCTGGTGCCCTTGAGGTAGGTGTCCTCCAGCTCTGAGTCTCAACTAGATTCCACAACAGCCCCTCCCAGCTCAAAGAAATAGAAGCCACAGGGAGGGGAGAGCAGGTGACTTGGAGGTGGCAGAGAAATGCCAGCTGCTGTCAGGTAACCTGAACCCCAAAACCTAGTTACTCAGCTACTGTCAGGCCTCACCAGGGGCCTCACTCCATCGGATGTCCCTCCCCCAGCACAGCTTCCTAACTCAGCTTTAACCTTCTGCTGGGGGGCCAGTGCCCTCTCCTTGAGGCTTGTCACGCCCACACTCGCCCTTCCACTTCTTGGGGTCACTTGCCTCCTCTCTGGGCCCATCAACAAACCCCAGTTTCCTCAAGCATAAGGAGGCCAAAGGGCCTGAAACAGTTGTAACGCGAGAGGAAGGAGAACTGGAGAGGGAGGAGTGGGGCAGGAGGAGGGAGTGGCCGTTTCATTTTGAAACACTGAGCCTTTCAAAGTGTAGTAGGACCCGGTTAACAGGAACTCCCCTCAC
Source organism: Phocoena sinus (assembly GCF_008692025.1). Classification (NCBI taxonomy): domain Eukaryota; kingdom Metazoa; phylum Chordata; class Mammalia; order Artiodactyla; family Phocoenidae; genus Phocoena; species Phocoena sinus. The sequence continues at coordinate 70,240,435 of NC_045766.1, read as the reverse complement.
CCTCCAGGGAATCTGGCGAGAATCCAGGAAACGGATGGCTGCTGCCGCGTGACCCATGCTCAGGGTGGCAGGGCCCTCCCTGGAGCTCAGGAGCCCAACATCAGGTTCCTGGGACCAGCCTGACTGTGCAGGACAGCCCAGTCTCCCTGCTGTCTCTTCTTCCCTTTCCACTTGGAAGTTCACCCCAGAGTGGGGCTGGGAGAGAGAGGGGTACCTGATGTAGTGCCCACTACATAGTAAGGTGCTAAACGTAGCTGTTGAATGATTGAATGAAACATGAACCAAACAGAGTGGGGTAGAGGGAAACAAACGAGGCAGAAATAGGAGCGGGCAGAGATCCGGGACGAGGGTGGAGAAAAGAGCAATTGAAAGGGGCTCTGTGTCTGGGGGCAGATAATGTAGACTTGCAACTCATGGAACACAGCCATCTAACTGCAACATCTGGCATAAATACTTCCACAGTCCACACTGTCCACATGTACTGACCCTCATCCAGGGGGGCAGGCCTACTGGGAGGACTCCTGGGACCATATGATCCAATGTTCCCATTTTACAGATAAAGAAACTGGAGTTAAATGAGGGCAAGTGACATTGCCGAGGTCTCCAGGTCAGGCTCTGGCTCCACCTGGCCCCCTCCAGGGGATTTAAAGAGGCACCTTTCCTGGACAAGAATTGATTGATGGCTGTGACACATTAGCACATGAAACCGGTCAGACCTGGCCTTTCTCTGCCCTCCCTCTGGAAACCACACCCAGCCCTGGGACTTCTAACCTCTTCACTTCTCCCTCTGCTCTCAACTTCCAAACTGGCTGGCATGCCAGCCTTTCAAAAAAGAAGCTCTCATTTTGTTTGAATCACCTTAGGGCCCCCCCTTTGGAAAATATTTTATTTATACCTCAATTCTCCAGAGATGGAGAGACTAGTGTCTCATTCGTCTGTCTCTCCACAGTGACACAGTGCGCGCACATAGTAGGTGCTGAGTAAGAGTTTAACGTTGGGAGGAAATACGAAAATTGGAGACCAGAACTCGAGGCAGACTGGGGAGCCACAAGTTTTACGAGCTTTACTGGTGGATTTTCTTAGAAAAGCCCTGGACCCCATGGTCTGGCAAGGAGAAGTGCCATTATGTGCCTGTTAGACAAGCAAAAAGTACTATTTAGACCTTCATTTATACTCAAATACATGCAAAGAACAGAAGTAGGCTCTCAAACCAAATTAGAATCAAGCCAAATCAAGTTGATAGACAAGATTTAGGGCACTCCAGCTGCAGCAGGCTTGTGAACCCCTGGCCTTTGAATATTACTTTCCAGGGATGTAAGCGCAAACTTCCTTCAATAGCAACTTATGACTCAATTCACATCCAGTCTATTTCTGGAGTTAATATCTCACATCCATAGTCAAGAGCAGTTGTGTGGACATGTGGGCATCGTGTGAATTTTGGTTTTGATGGCTCTTTTGGAGTGGGGTCTGCAAAAATTACATATTCAGCTACTTAAATATTTCAACCAAGGGGAAAAAGAAAAACACAAGGAATGGCCTTCAACCGTACTTCAAAGATGGCAGCTCAGTTGTTCTTACAAGGTCAAAACCAAAGTCAAGGAAGATTTTAGAGATTCCCAGCCTGGACTTGTTATAGCTCATAGAGTTTCTTGCAATTTCAAGTGACGTCATAGGTGGTTCAAAGCACAATTAAATTTACTTTCGCTTAAATGTTTATATACACACACATCCCATGTGATTATGTACATTATCCTGATGATGTATATTTGCCACGTATCACGTTTGCTAGCAGTTGGCTTGTGGGATGAGAACTACCAAGAAATCGAGCAATACGTAGGCAACTCGTATCCAAATGTTGCAGGTCACGGGAATTGCCTTTAAGAGAAAAAAAAAAAAATCTTCACAAAATAAAAACTATCAAATAAGAAAAAAATAGAGAACACTTCTGTACAGAGAGAAAAATTACTATTAAAGGGGAATAATCAATGGAAACCAAAGCCTGAAAGCTTTCAGTGTTTTTACAACTGTTCATAGTGTTTAAGGATATTCTGGGAAATAAAATTACATGAGTTTCATTCCTTGCATAAGTCACTGGTGCAAGTGAGATGAAGTGGACCAAGTAGGACCTGGGTTTTAACTGTGTTATATGAGGGCAGTGGGAGCTATGGAAGATTTGGTGGGGGGGAAGGGAGAAGAGGGAGCTGTGTTTTAGCAGAAACATCAGTAGTCCAGCGGCAAGAGATTGGTGGAGATAGAGCAAAGGCAAAAAGCCCAATTCTGAGGATGTAGCAATAACTGATGTGCAAAATATTGAAGACAGTTGAGCTGGGGTAGATGTTGGGATAGATGTGGTGGTTTGAGAGGGAACTATCTAAGCTCCTGGTGGATGATGATGGCAGGTAGGTGTGAGGGGAAGGGAGAAATGAAAGATAGCCCTGAGCCTGGTGATCTGGGAAGACGATTATCATTAGACCCTCCAATGCTGCTCTGGCCAGGATGGCAGCCACTGGCCACAGGTGTCTACTGAGCACTTGAAATGTGGCTGGTCTGAGTTGAGAATTGCTGTCAGCATAACACAGACACCTATGTCAAAGACTTAGCTCCCCGAAATAGAATGTAAAATATCCCATTCATAATCTTGCACATGGATTACACGTTGAAGTAATATTTTGGATATATTGGGTTAAATAAAATATTAAAATTAATAATGTTTCTTTGTACTTTTAAAAAATGTGGCTACTAGAACATTTTAAATCGCACACGTGGCTCACATTTGATCTCTATGGGGCATCGCGGCTCCAGTGGTTTCCCATTGCTCTTAGGGTCGGACCCAAATTCCTCACTGAGACCATCAAAGCCCCATGTGACCTGCCAGCCTTTCTGAGGCTGAGTGAGGGCCCCACTCCCCTTGGTCAGCATATTTCAAGCACACTGGCCTTGCTGTTGCCCTGGCACGCCGTTGCTCTTTCCTACTGCTGGAATTGCCCCCACCGTGGCCCCGCCTGTCATGTTCTCTCCTGAGATCTTAACTTGCTGGATCCTCCCACCCTTCACAGTTTTCTCCAGAGGACTCCTCCCTCCCCCACCAACATGCTAGCTCATGCCCTATTTTATGTTCCTCAGAAGACTTCTTCAGTTTAGAAATTACCTTGTTAATTTCTTTGTTTAATGTTTTATTGTCTCTCTCCTCCTGGCTACGACTTAAGTCCTGAGAAATCAGGGACCCCCATCTGCCTTATTCTCCTTTGTATCTCTAGGCTTGGCACATAATGGGTATACAATAAATGTTCGACAAATGAATGAATGGAGAAGTACAGAACCATGGAGAAGGGCTCCTGGCTAGACCGGGGTGGGGTGTTGGGATGACGGCTTTCAGCACTTTTCCTCCAATATGGTCCATATACCATGGCTCTCTCCAGACTGTGACCTCCTGAAGGCCTTCACGTCTGTTCATCACTGCATCCCCAGGGTTCCCAGTCCACCACCGTGTGCAAGGTGAAAGCCCAGAGGATTATCTATGGAATGAACACATGGATACAAAACCAAAGCTCGCGCCATACACCCCACTTCTTCCCACAGGAAACAAAGGAATTGCATCCGTTTTCTTTGAATTAGCTTCTATCTCGAATATTTCAAGTGCTTTGCAAACTGGGAGAAGTTTTTAGTAATTGTATTCATGAAACAGCAGCAAATGACACTGGTCCTCTTTGTGGCCCCGGGCACCACGGTCAGCCATTTACAAACCTTGCCGTGGCTGGCCAGAGGTGTCATTTTTGGACCTGCAAAATCAGGTTGGGCTTTTTGTTTTACTGGCCTTCCTGGCTTCAGGAGTCACCTCCTCAGTGAGGCCTTCCCTGATCATCCATCCCAAATTAGACCCCCAGCCAAACTTCTGTCCCTTTTATCACAGCACTGGATTTTAGTTTCTTCATAGTATTTATCATGAGCTGACGGTCTCTCCTTTATTTCTTTCTTTTATTTTTCTTAACTGTCTTCTCCGCAGTGGGATACGTGCTCACTGAGAGCTGTGGCCTGCCTGTCCTGTTCACTGCAGAAACTCTGGTGCCTGGAAGAGCGCCTGGCACAAAGTAGGTGCTACACGAATCCCTGGTGAATGAATAGCCAGCTGCAATGAAGAGCTATTCTGTGGGCAGGTGACCCACTGGTGCCGTATGCCCCTGGCTTCTGGTATCGCATCCTGAGCTGCAGGTGACCTCAACAAACTGTCTCTTCTAAAGAAACCCCTCAGGTAATACATGCTCATTTTGATCTACCACAAAACCTGGATGCAAACACCAGCAGTCACAGACAGGAAAGAAAAGCCCAAACAAACTATATCTGGAAATTCAGAAACTGCTTCGTGGCTCTGGGACATTTTGCTTACAGGGACTGTATTGATCTTGTTGCAAATAGCCGCCCTGTATTAGCAGCTGTTCTGGTGTGGCCACCCTCATGGCTGGTGCTTCGGAACCCCTTGTTACACCCTTAGGTGCTTTTACCCACTGGTTTCTCTGGGTCATGGTGTGATTCATTCACCTATTAAAGAATGACTCTCAAACCAGCCACACAAATATGATCTTCAAAATTGGATACTTCTCGGGCTTCCCTGGTGGCGCAGTGGTTGAGAGTCCGCCTGCCGATGCAGGGGACATGGGTTCGTGCCCCGGTCTGGGAGGATCCCACATGCCGCGGAGCGGCTAGGCCTGTGAGCCATGGCCGCTGAGCCTCCCCGTCTGGAGCCTGTGCTCCGCGATGGGAGAGGACACAACAGTGAGAAGCCCGCGTACCGCAAAAAAAAAAAAAAAAAAAAAAAAAAAATTGGATACTTTTCTTACTTCTTAAAGTTTAGGATTTATTTTCCCATTCCCTCTCTATAATTTTTGGTTCTGAAAAGTTCCTGGCAATTCATTGAGAATCATTAAGCTTTTTTTTTTTTTTTTTTGTTCCACCCAGTTTGTTTATTTTTATATTTATTTATTTTTGACTGTGTTGGGTCTTCGTTTCTGTGCGAAGACTTTCTCTAGTTGTGGCAAGCGGGGGCCACTCTTCATCACGGTGCGCGGGTCTCTCACTGTCACAGCCTCTCTTGCTGCGGAGCACAGGCTCCAGACGCGCAGGCTCAGTAGTTGTGGCTCACGGGCCCAGTTGCTCCATGGCATGTGGGATCCTCCCGGACCGGGGCACGAACCCGTGTCCCCTGCATCGGCAGGCGGACTCTCAACCACTGCGCCACCAGGGAAGCCCCGTTTGTTTATTTTTTTACTGCAGTATAGTTGATTTACATTATTGTGTTAGTTTCAAGTGTACAGCAAAGTGATTCGGTTATACATATATATTTATGTATATATCTATATTCTTTTTTTTGATTCTTTTCCATTGAGAATCATTAAGCTTTCCGTGTAAAAAAGACCTTGGCTTCGATTGCATTAGTTCTTCTGCCGCTCGATAGACAGGAAGATGGAAGGGACCTCTGCTTCTTGTGCCCTAAGAGATTCAGTTACACATCCAAGGCAGCAAAGCAGGAGGAGAACAGGTTTCTGTCACTCTCTAGCTGCCACCTCGGCCAAACCATTTCCTCTCTTTGAGACAAATTATCCACATTTGCTACAAGAATAACATTTTCAGTCCTACTTACCTACATGGATTGCTTTTGGTATCAAATGAGAGAGTGTTTGAGAAAGCATTTTGTGAGACTTAAAGTATTATTCAAATGTGAGTTGTTATTTTTATTAATATCCTCCTTCTTCTTATACTAGTAATGTGTAGCTTCCTGAAGGATTTCTGTATGGCAGGCACTGTGCCACATGCTGTGAGTAGAGAAAAAATATTTTGTTTTTGCCTCCAAAACTTGCACAGTCTGGGTTGGGCAGAGAGATAAAGAGACACTATAATCCAGTATTATCAGTGCTGTGTTGAATGCTCCAGGAGTGGGCAAGAGGGACAGGGAGGGGTCAGGATGGGTTTCTGCAAGCAGGTGAATTGAGCAAAGTCTTGAAGGATGCATATGTAGGAGGTCTCTGGATGGAGAGGTAGAAGAGTGATGCTTCCGGCGCAGGGACGGTGTGTGTAAAGGGATGGAGGGCTCATGGCACTGGTGCAGCTTTGCGTGCAGGGGAATCATGGATGGGATGCTGACTTCTTGTAGGGTATAAGGCAGGAGGGTAGGTCAGGAGCAAATCACGTGACTTTCTCCGGAGGTGGAGGCAATAGGAAGCCTTTGGGAGTTTTCTCTCGTGACGTGGTTGTTTGGCTATGTGACTGGAGTGTGCTTGATGGGTTGGAAGGAGGCAAGACTGAAGGAGGTGAAAGCAAAAACCTCGAAGCTCCTGCACAAAGGCAATGACAAAGGGGGCTGAGATTCAAACAACAGGGAAGCCTGATGGTTCCTGGTGTCTTGTGGGATGCAGGGAGGAGATCGGTGATGGGGTTGAGGAAGACGCATTAAGCCTGGGAAGACAGGGGTAGGACACCTCGTAGAGTTGGGGACCTACTGACTTTCATGTGGAGATGGCCCGTGGGTGGCTAGGTCCACGGTCTGGAGCTCAGGACAGAATTTGGGATTGAAGATACCAGATTTGGTGGTGGTCTTCATGCAGACGCCAGTCACTGTGGTGGGTGACGAGTGACAAAGGGAAAAGGACACAGATAGACTTTTCAGGGACAGCAACCTTAATGCGTAGGTCGTGGGGAAAAAATCCCATGATAGATGTTGAGAAGTCACCAGAGAGGTTGGAGGAAGTCAAGAAAAAGAGGCGTCAGGGGGGCTAAGGAAGGAGAGAATGTCCAGGAAGGAGTCTGCACATGGTCAGAACCTCACAAATGTCGACAGAGGAAAGAACAAAAGAGGGACCATCTGATTTGTTCAGAGAGGGAGGGGCATTCAGAAGTCTGGCTGCAGGGATAATAGTGAGAGAAGTGAGGCAGGGGAGGCTACGAGCTAGAACTAGAGTCTAGGGTCCTTGGTGAGAAGGGAGGAGGGCAGTCACGGGTGGAGAGAGGAGTGCAGGGTGGCAGAAGCTGGCTCTGAAAGATGGTAGAAAAATAAATGTATTTATGTGCTGAGGAAAAAGTAAAAAATGTACAGGAGGTTGCAAATTCAGGAATAAGAGCTGGTGTTTTGTGGGCCACGTCCCTGATGAAGGGGAAAGGCATCCAGAGTGCAGTCCCTGAGAAAGAAGGGAAGGATGGAGCCAGGTGGAGATAAGCTTAAGGGGAGGAGGCAGGACCAATCAGAAGGAGACCAGGACCTGACAACCAAGGAGTGGGAGAGCTGGATGCACCAGACTTTTCCCAGTGGAAGGAAAAGCCCTGTCTAGGCAAGGGTGTTTTGGGGGGGGTGGGGATTGCACTGGGAATAGGTCCTCACTCTGCAGCCCTGGGACCCGCACCCCTCATTCCCCTACCCTGCTTCCTACCCTACTCACACGTGGAGTGGGCAAAATGCTGTGTCACCCAGCCAGTAGGCTCAAAAGAAAAGCAGAACCAGGCAGTGCAGGGGGGCGAGGGTGTTCATACCGAGGCTGCAGGTAGAGGGGCATTTATTTAAGAGAACAAGTTTCCAGAGAGAACAGTGGAAAGGCTGAGGAGGGACTCCCTCAGATGAGGGGCAGCACAGAGCAAGATCTGAACCCGTGGCTGGAGACTGTACGCTGAACATGAAAACTTGGCTTTTAAAAAGTTAAGTTGAGGTGCTTCCCTGGTGGCGAAGTGGTTAAGAAGCCCCCTGCCAATGCAGGGGACATGGGTTCGAGCCCTGGTCCGGGGAGATCCCACATGCCGCAGAGCAACTAAGACGGTGAGCCACAGCTACCGAGCCTGTGCTCTAGAGCCAGTGTGCCACAACTACTGAGCCCACGTGCCACAACTACTGAAGCCTGTGCACCTAGAGCCGTGCTCCACAACAAGAGAAGCCACCACAAAGAGAAGCCCGCGCACCGCTCGCAGCAACTAAAGCCTGCATGCAGCAAGGAAGACCCAACACAGCCAAAAATAAATAAATTTATTTTAAAAATAATAAGTTGAATTCAACCCCCCATAGGTTAGAAACCAGTTGCTATGTCTCAAGATGATCAATTGTTTGAAATCCAACTTCTATTTTTAAACTAGCATATGCATGTAAATATGACTATAGCCTCAGGTCTTTGTATAGGAGCTGTGCGAATATTTGAGGCAAGAATGACATTTTAAGTTATCCTTTGTGAACTGCTCCCAGCATTAAACTGTTTCAAAATGTCTCTTCTTTGGATGGATACTCCCTGGTTTGAACTTAAAATGAAATCTCAAGGAGATCACAGTGGTTTCCAAGTTCTCTAGATGATCATACATTATGCTCCTTTCCCATTGTGCCCTTCCCCAAACTCCAAAATAAGAAAACAAAAATAATCCAAACGAGTCTTTGGTTTCAGAGTTTTTTAGAGGCTTTCTCTCCTCTGTAAGGTATTAATGGGCAATTCCACAATTACTTTGTTATATAGAGTTTTAAGGGAAATATCTGTTTGATCCTTCAAGATTCTATTTGTATAAAAATAATCTTACGGGTCCTAATTACGGAACAGACACAGGAAAGAATAACTTAGGTTCAAGAGTATTTGTTCTTCACAAATCTGGGGTACAGGAAGCCTTCCTTTATGGTTTGTATCTCATCCCTGACCCCAGATATCTATTGGGTATTCACTAAAATGAAGAAATGCCTCGAGTACTTTTACTTACTTTTACTCCTAAATGTCATATATGGTACTTGCTTCTGAAACTGATTTGACGTGGCATTTACCCTCTCCTGGCCCCCTTAAGGAATAATATTCCTGTTTTACATTTTGATGCCTTAGGGACAAATTTATGGCTTAGGGTAAAAGCTGATAGAAGAGAAACTACGTCACAGAAAACATCAAGGTTAGGGTGGTGGTGTTTGTCAACTGAAGTAATTTTTCTCTAGGCTGGAGGTTTTCTCAACTGGATTTATAAATTTCATGTCTCATATTGATGACTAAACTATCAGAATTAGTCTAACATGAAAACAGGTCATATTTGTGAATAACAAAATAGTAAACTACAAAGAATGTTCCTTAAATAACATCGCTATCATTGATACTTGCAATTCTAAAAAAAAAAGAGAAGATTCATTGATCCCTGCTTCACTAAAGGCAAATTACAATTCGAAACATATCCAGATATAGAAAGAATAGCTGCAGTAAAGCCTTATTTTTTTTAATTTTTTTTACGGTACACAGGTCTCTCACTGTTGTGGCCTCTCCCGTTGCGGAGCACAGGCTCTGGATGCGCAGGCTCAGCGGCCATGGCTCACGGGCCCAGCCGCTCCGCGGCATGTGGGATCTTCCCGGACCGGGGCACGAACCCGTGTCCCCTTCATCGGCAGGCGGACTCTCAACCATTGCGCCACCAGGGAAGCCCAAGCCTTATTATTAATTTAGACTTCAATTATTTACTTGAGCTGCAAATCATGGCTGTTCTTATTCTTACTATAAAGATTTATAGTATAAATAATACTGAAGAGCTATGTTTAACCTGCTTAAGAGAATACAGTCTTTAAATGACTTTAGTGCATTAGTTTTATGAAAGCAAGCGCTTCTGTAAACTATGAATTCAGACTCACTATAAGTATTTGCCAAGTTTACTGTTCTTCCTCCTATTGGATATTTAAAATTCAGATTTTTCACTAATTCAGACTGACTTCACTAATTTCTTCTTGTTTAACCAGACTAATTCAGTAAGTTTAGTTACTTCAGTAAGTGTACTAGTGGAAAAACTCTAACCAGCTGGGGAAATATGTTTCCTAAATGGAGAGAGTCTGGTAATCAACAGACCACATTCTCTTTTCAGAAAAGAAGTGTGCAAGTGAAGGGGGGGGGGGGGTGGGGAGAAGTGCTTAGGGTGAAGAGGGAAAGTGATGGCATTTTTAACTCTTGCTATTCTGTTTTCCAAGTAAGATAACAAGATATCACAGAGCGAAGGATAGGGTCTTAGTGGCAGATATTAGATACATCTATCCTGTCAGATGTAGTCTTCCTTTGATGGGTCACACAGTGAACACGATTCTCACTAACACAGCAGGTCTCCAAGAAAACATGCGGCCTATTTCCTTGCAACAATGCAAGTACGGGGCCCATGTGCTCCAGGTCTGTTTCAAAATCCCTAACTGCAGATGAAAACACTTGGATGTAAAATCATCCCAGGACCTTGGCTGAAAGTTTTTAAATGTGCCAGATATAGGTTCTTGTAGATACATCACAAGTGTCAAGATGCAGAGGCACACGGAAGCATGCTGAGGAGATAATCACAGACTGTGGACTTGAGAAGGACTTCAGAGACTTCTGGTCTAAGCTTCTCACCTTGTCAGTGAGGAAACTGAAGACCAGAGACTTAAGAGGGTTTGCTTAGCATCTCACAGGCAGTGGCCAGTTTGGAACCAGGATTCCCTGACTCCCAGTCCATTCCTTGACCATATCAACGTGACTCTGCTCATTCGAAAGATATTAGTATTGTAAAATGATTAATCTTAAAATTAACCATTTGACACTAATTTTTCTTAGGTAGAATTTGACTAGTTATTTACTATACCAGCACTTTCTATGGTCACAAAAATTTATACAAAAATTAATCATGATTTGGAGGCCGCAAAAGTTACCTGTTACAACGTGTCACCATCTTTTTGTACCACCAGTGTACACTACTCCTCTTTTATGGCACTTAACATAGAGTAATTAATTTTTGTTTTTAAACTAGTCTGTTGGGCCTACTAGACTGTGAGCTTTATAGCTACAGAGATCATGCCTTTCTTCTCCCTTTATTTCCATGGTACCTGGTTCAATAATTATTGAATGCATACATGAAATTCAGAACCTAGGGAAGAGGCAGTGGTGCTCTCACATGGGGCCCGGTGCAATTACAAGCAGCTCCTGAAATCACTGGGCAAAGGCCAGGGCTGGCTTTCCCGTTTGGTGAACATGCCTCACTGTGGCTTAGGAATCATTAATAGCTGACATGCACTGGGGGCTTACATGCCAAGCTAAATGCTTTGCCTGCATTTATGCATTTCATCTTCACAACCCTATACCATACCACCCTGTGAGGTACAAATGACATGTACGGTACAAAGGAAGCACAGAGAAAGTAAGTAATTTGCCTGGACTTACAACCTAAACAACCTGAAGCCAGATCATGTGCTTTTAACCTCTGGGCTATTCTGCAGTCCAAGGACTGAAGCAGACAACCTTGGCTCTATGTTTTTGACCTCTGAGCCAATTCACATATTTGAAAATTTCAGTACCACCATGGCAAACTTCCTGAAATTCCCCCAAACTGGACTTACATATTTACCTCTCTCTGCGTTTTCCCTCACAGTTCCATTCCCATCTCTTCCTGTGGAAGGCATCTGTCACCTCTCCGCTTCAGGTGCCAACTCTCTGAAGACCTTACCTGGTTTCCTCTAAAATCAGAAATCAATCTCTCTGTTCTTAGGTGCCCTTTGTTGAAACTTCTTTTCTGGCACGTCCCACATCAGGTCGGGGGTGAGTCACTTGGATGTTTGTCTGTCTCCCCAGCTAAACTGAGAGCTCTGGGAGGGCAGGGGCTGGGTGGGACTTAGTGTTATCTTCTTAGCGCTTGCAGGGGGTTTTACTGGACACTTAGTAGGTAATGGGTTTTCGAAGATGAGATTCCTTTTTTACGGAGTCGCGAGTTGCTGTCTGTTGGCTCTGTCTTTTTTGGGACGACGGTGTGCGCTGAGCCGCCCTTGCCCGACCGCTCCCCGCGCCGCCTCCATCCCCCCACCCCGCCCCCGCCCAAGGCCTGGCCTGCCGCTTGGCAGGGCTCCGGCGGCCGCGAGGGCCTGTGCTGCCCTGACACTGGCCTCGGCCCAGTTTCCCGGCTTCTAAATGCGGCCCGGAGCTACCGGGGGAACTGGAAAAACACTGGCAGGCGGCCCCACCCCCGGGCCCGGCGGGCCGGGCGGCCGCGTTTCTGCGGCTAAGGGCCTGCTGCTTGGGAGGCGCTGGGGCCCCGGGCGGGGAAGCGGGGGAGGCGGCCGGGCGCGGGCGGCTGCCTGCCTGTCAGCGGGAGCGGGCGCGGGCTCGTGTGTCAGCGGCTCCCTCCTCCCTCTCCCCCCGCCGCCGCCCGCCCGCCTGCCGGGCCTCCCGGCCTCCCGCCGCCGCCGCCGCCGCCCGCTCCCCCCGCGGCCTGGCAGGCTGCCGGCTGCACAGGCGGGGGTTCGCGCCGTTCTCACGACCTCTCAGGTTGCCTGAGCTCATCTGGGAGCTATTCATTTCCTGCCAGAAAGCAGCCGGGCCTGCTAAGCAAACCACCTTGGCTGCAGGGCCGGCGGGGCTGGCCCGGCGTGGCCGCCCCGGCCTGCTCCCCGCCCGGGCCGCGGGCCCTGGCGGCCTCCCTGGAACCCCTGGCGGCCCCGGCGGGCGCGCGGCGGGGGCAGCTCGGCCGCCCATCTGGTTGCACTTAGGAGCCGGGGAGGAAGCTAGCAGCGGGTTGTTACCGGCCAAGGGGTGTGGGAAAAGTTAATTGACTTTAATGACAGGTTTCCCGGGACGGCGGTGACGATGAGGGGGTCCAGCTTAACCCCTGGGTCCCCACTCCAGCAACACGTGGGGTGCAATGGGGCGCGCCTCCCAGCCGCAGCAATTCACCGCTTAAAGAAAGCGCCCGTCTAGACCCAGGAGAGCCCCCTTCTAGTTCAGCGCCTTTTCCGCTTCGGATGCTGCCGGGGACGGCGGGGGGCCGGAGCCCCGAGGGTCTCCATTGAGAGGCTAATGCACGCGGCAGCGAGGCCGGCGGCCAGCATCCGGACGTGGAGCTGGGAGCCGCGCCTGATCTCCAGGAGACATCGTCACCGCCCGGGGGCGGGGGAGAGGGGCTGCTGGGTGCGACCCGAGGCTGTGTAATTAGTTCAGGCCCGAAGGATCGGGTGGGGGCTAGATTGAAGCTTCTCCTCTCCCCCAACTAATTACTCCAGAAAGAGCCTGGGTGCAGGAGGGCACAAGGCCTTAGACAGAAACCCTCTCATTTTACGGACTTGGAAATGTTCCAGAGAAGGGAAATGACTCATCCAAAGTGACACAGTGAGTTTGGTGGCAGAGCTGACACAAGAGCCTGAAAATCCCCATTGGGGCCTAGGGTCTCCCCTTTCTTTCTGTATTGTACAGAAATGCCTCATCTACTAGTTTAAACCCAAATTCAGGGGAAAAAAAGACCATTTTCAAACTACTAATTATTTTCAAACGAACAAATGTTTACTTCTTTTCCTTAATCACTCCCCCCATATCTGTGTGCTTTTGATGATATTAATTAAAATCCACTTTTTTCAGTTGTTCCCCTTCAGCGCAGGAAAAGACAAAGAGATTTAGTTTTGAGTTGATTTAGTGATCTCACTGTGTGTGTGTCAATTTTTAAGAACATAAATGTACTTATATAAAAATGAGACCCTGTTGTCTCCATTATTTCTGCTGGGACATTTCCAGCGGAGCCAGAGGACAGATTTACCAAGTGAAGCATTTGAGCTTGGAATGGGTGTCTTAAAAGAGCAATTGTTATTATGTTTGTGTTTAAACAAGGGAGAAACGGCAGAAAAATGATATGATAAAGAAGACTGTGTGTGTATGTGTGTGTATTTCTCTGGGGGGAAGGTGTGTTGGACACCTTTCCCAGACACAAAATGATGCAAGTAGGAGCCAAAATTTTTCAAGTATCTTTTAAACCTCTCACTCTAGGTCTGAAACTGGGTGGAAGGTATTTGAGAAAACTGACTGCTGTCTGCTAGATCATTCCTGTGATAGAGCGGCTCTCCACACTGGCCTGTGGAAAAGGCCAGCTAGGTGGGGGAGAGGTAAAGCTTTTGAAACAAGACAGAAAATCGTTGGCTTTATCTTTGTTAGGAAGGCTTCAAAGATTGATCTCTCCCGCCTCATCCTTCTCCTCCCAGAAGCCCTTCCAAAAGAAGGGGGGTGAGAGGAGGCTGGCGGGAGGGGCCGGGCAGGGAGGACGACTGGCCGTCGGTGGGGGAGGAAGGCGCGTCCGCCAGACCCACAGCGCCGCTGATGTGTCTGGTCTCGCAGGGCTCGTGGTTTTCATTTCCCCAACACCTGGATGCAGTCAAACACCTGGCCAAATCTGACAAAATCTGACAAGCCTTTGTGATGGGATTTGGAAGAAATTCCCTGCAGATCCTGGCACAGTTTAAAGCTGTCCGCTTTGAGTTAGGACTTGTTAAGGAGGGTTATGTGAGCTGAAACCGGAGACAACCCTTTTGCTTCTATCTGGAGCCCACATCTTGCCTGGAAATGGGGCATGACCAAGCAAAGGGGTCGCTTGCTGTTTGTATTAAAAGGGGAAGATGGCCTGTGTGCTTGCCAGCAAGGCCCCCACATGCTTTCTCTATTAGAGCCAAGCGCAGAAACTTATCAAAAACATATGTCTGGTGTTAATCATCTGGACTCGGGCTCCACTTGGGAGTCTAACTAGCTGTTCCTTGGCAGAAGGAATCTGTTGACCTTCTCAGCTTGCTTGAAGAGGGTGCAGAGAGGCATTTCAAACTTTTAGATGCTGGTACAGAAAATGTCTAGCTGCACCTAAAGACTGACTAATTAAAGGAAGACTCCGACACTTGAAGGCTGGAGGCTGCAGCTATGAAGACTGTTTTTACTTGGATGTTGGTGACCCGCTTCCTGCCCCAGGGCAGTAGTGGTGCAGGAGCCACCCGTAAATGTGCAGTGGGCGATAGTACCGGATTGATGAACTTCATGAATTCAGCCCTGTTCCACCCTCCTCAGAAGGAGCCAGTATGAGTGCCAGGACTGAATGAACTACCCAATTGCAACTAGAAAAGTTTTTGAAATCCTTTAAGAGATTGACCACAAATTGATCAGGGAAGCCATATCAGATGGGTTCTCACAAATTAAATGGAATTTAGTTCAAGGAGGGTTGGTAGAAGGTTGGACAGATTTTTTTAAATGTTCTTTTAATAACAAAAGAGCCAATTCCTGAATTCTTAGATTACATGTAATTCAAATTCTGCTGAGGCCTTTTTTACATATTCTGAAATAATCAGTTCTAAGACATAAGAGCATTCACTCTTTTTTTTCTTTTATTATATTTTCTCAAATAAACTTCCCAAAAGGAAGATATTTTAAGAGCATTTTCAAACATCTTTGGCATCACATAAAAAAGAAATCTCGTGTAAAAAACGAAATGTCATCTGAACTTTTATAATACAAAGGCGCAATCCAATATGAACATATAAAATATATACAAATATAGTGCATGGTCAGTCACTTAATACAGCTCTCTACAAAAAAGTAACTTTAGAAATTAAAAAAAAAAACAAAGTAACCACTTAATCACAAAAGTCCTCCCTTCTTTCCCAGCCTCCAAGTTCCTGTTTAGTGTCCCGAGGGAAGGGAGGTGGGTTGGGGAATTTAGGGGGAGGGGTGGCCTGAGCCCCTCAGTTCCGCCACGGCCTCCACATGGAGTCCGCCGTGAGCGAGGGGCCGCTGGAAGGCGACACCGCGTTGGGGCCCACGGAGGTCCCGCTGTTGCTGGTGTAGACTGGGATGACCGGGCCGCTGTGAGCGAAGGCCCCGTTGGGGATGAGGAAGGCAAACTGGCCGTCGGGAGCCGGCACCACCTGGAAGCCGCCGAACACCTTAGCCGCCTCTCCAGCTGGGCTGCCCAGCTTGCAGGGCGCGCCGCCGGGAGGGGGCGCCGCACCCCCGGGGATGGGCACGAGCGGCGGAGGCGGCGCGAACGGCGCGTGCTGCGGGCCTCCGGGTCCCGGAGGGGGTGGCGGCGGCGCCTGTAAGGCGGGGTGCGGCTGCCCAGGGTAGGTCATGGCGTTGATCTGGGTCATGCAGTTGGCCAGGTGGCCGAGGAGCCGGGTGCGCACCTCGGTGTTAACGCCCTCACACGTGGACAGGAAGCGGGTCACCTCGTTCATGCACTCGCTGAAGCCGGCGCGGTACTTCCCCAGCACGCTCGGGTCTGTGCTTAGCGCGGCTGCGGGCCAGAAGGAGACAGACGGGTCACCGAACAGCCCTGGCCCCGAAGCCGCCGCCTCCGCCCTGGGAGGTCCCCGCCGCGCGCCTCCCTGACCACCCGCCCGCGGAACTGCCTCTTGGCTACCGGGCTGGGTTTAGAAAAACCATCCGCCTCTCCACACTAGCTTGGCGACCGAACCCGAGACGCTCCCTCTCCGTTCCCCGTCGCTCCATTTAAACCGATCTCAAGCCTCAGATTTGCCTCCTCCCCACCCTCTCGCGATGTGACCTTGGATAATACCCTTCCCCCCTTCTCCACCATCCGAGCCGTATTTCCCGTTCTGTAGTGGGGGAGGAGGGAGTGTTAAACCAGATGACCCCAGGCTCCACGCAGCTTAAAAACCGCCACGGTTCTAAGTCCTTTCGCTCCCACCCGCTTCCCCCACTGCCAAGCCGCCCGCAGCCCTTGCTGTTACAACCTCTCTCCCTCCCTTTCCGGAACAGTAACAACTTGGAGTTGTGGCTATAAATAAGCCCCAGACCGTGGGAACGCAAGAGTGAGCCAAGGCAGTAAAATGTAGCTGAATGCCTCTCACAACCACGGGCGGAAGTCTGGAAGAAATCACCGCGGGGAGAGAGGGACGCCCGCAGAGGGGGACGCGGCGAGCCGCCCTCACCCGTCATCTGCGCCCGCTGCAGGTTCCGGAGGTGCTTCACTGTCATTTCCAGAATGTCTGCCTTCTCCAGCTTAGAATGCCGTGAGCTCTGCACCGAAGAGGCAAGGGAGGAAAGTGAGAGCCCGGCCAGCGGCCTCGGAGTGCTGGGGGTCCCTCCCACCCCCAGCCGTGGTGGCGACATCCCTAAACCCCGGCTAGAGGGGCTCAGCCCTCCCGCCTCAGAGAATGCAGTGCAGGCGGAGAAGATCCCGCTGGCAAGGGGGTTTCACTCTTAGTACCTGAGAAATAGTATTTTGTTTATTAAAAAAAAAGCAGAATTACCCACTTACATCTTTCTTAAGAGCATCCAAAATCAGTGTTTTCAGCTGGCTCAGACTTTCATTTATTCTTGCTCTTCGTCTTTTCTCCATGATAGGCTTTGATGACTGTAAAGAAAAAAAAAAAAAGAGCGCTGAGTTCCCATGGGATCTGCCATTTCACCCCTCGATTTTAAGGGAGAAAGGAGCCCCCAACCCCGTCTTAATCTCTTGGGGCTGCAAGAGATGCAGGTACTGCCCTTACCTTTCTGTGCTCAGATGCTGTCTTTGGTTTATCCGGTGTCGTGTTGACACTGGCTGGGGTAGCAGCCACCGGGGACGAGGAATTTTTCTCCATTATATCAGCTGGCATTTTCTTTTCTTTTTTTTTAAAAAATCCCTAGAGAATTTTATTTTTGGAGTTCTTCACACACATAAAAAAAATTGTTTTGTTTATGTCCCTTCTACTTGAGACTTTCGCAAAACTACTGAGCAAGTGCTGAGGGTTTATTACAATATCTTATGGCTACTTGGTGATCGGTAGCGCAATTCCAGGACCAAGGAGAGAGGTAGACGGGGGATTCCGCTGTTATCAGCACCAGCTCCGGATCCTGTGTGATCCCCAGGCCCTGGCGGCCTCTATATATATCTGGGACTGCACGCGAACGGCTCGTGTGAAACTTCCCAAACTTTCTTTCCCACAGTAACTTTTAGCCAATGGGAGGAGGAGACACGCGGCACCGCTCGTGGACCGCGCCCCCCCATTGGCCGCCAGGCACAAGGCCTGGCGGCCAATGGCGCGCGCCTGAGCCCGGGGCACCAGAGGCTACAACGTCAATCAAAAGGATTTTAACCCTTTGCTACTCTCCCTGCTGGGCTTTGCTTTAGAGAGGATTTTTCCACATTGGGTTTGCTCTAGTCTAGTTTTTTGGGGCTAGGGTCTTTGCTCCTTACTTCCGTTCATGTGTAACAGAGTTACTTTGACGCTAATAAGAAGTTCATTTGAAATATATTTTTTAAAAGGTTTAGAAGGGCAAGGATAAAAGGTTATAATTGCAGTGGTTAAAAGGGGGGAATTGTGTAAGGGTGTAAGTTACGGAAACATCCAAGTGATTTCCCGCTCAGATTCCGCACATTCGGGGGAGGAGAGGGGTGAAAGTCGACCATGCAGAAAACGGACCAAAAAAATTCCTTCTTGCATGCAGAAAAAGTGCCTCCATCTTACATTTGCAGGTTTTTCAGAGCAAGGTGGTTTTTGATCCCCGCCCTCCCCCCGACACACGCCCACCCCGGCCCAGCCCTCATTTCTCTTCTAGAGTTGGGGCTTTGGACCCCGCGTTTCCCCAGGAAACAATCAGAATAATTTCCAACTGAGCAGAAAGGAAATGGAATTTCAAATGAAAGATGAACAAGGGGGGCTTTGATGGCAATGCCTCAGGGACGAGCGCGCGTCCTCGCCACCCTTTCCCTTTCCACCCGCCGGCTCTCGATTCTGCCGCACGTTGAGGTGGCGAGCGGAGCGGCAGCCTCTCCCTCCTTCTCGCCCCGCGGGCGGCCGGGGCAGCCTCGGCACCCGGCGCGCGCGGGCCCTTTAAGAGCTACACCAGCCGAGCTGCAGTTTGACATCAGCCGGCCGGCAAGGGCGCGCCAGGAGCCGAAGCACGTGCCAGGATGTTTTATTGCCGCCGCGGCTGCGGCCCGACCGGGAGGATGTGTGTGTGCGTGCGTGTGTGAGTGTGTGTGCGCGCGCCCCGGGGGCAGGGAGGCGGGGGGCGGCGGCGGGCGGCGGAGCGCGGGGGCTGGTTCCTGGTCCCCGGGAGAAGCCAAGAAGGTAAATAGCAGCTGCTGTGCTAGAGCCTGGGAAAACCCCGCCCCCTGCGCCTTGGCCGGGGCTCATTGGCGCGCGCTGCGTGTGGGGTGTGTGTGTGTGTGTGTGTGTCCCCGCGTGTGGTGTGTGTGTGTGTCCGGGCTCCCCTCCTCTGGCCCCCGCCGGGCCAGGAATCCGAGGGGGCGGCGGGAGCCGAGCCCCGGAGCTTACCACCCACCCTCCCCCCCAACTCCGCGGGGCCAAGGTCAGCCCTTCCGGGCGGGGAGCGCACGCCCTGTGGTGGAGAGTGGGGAATTATTCCAACCCCCCACTCCACCCCTGATTTCGGGCTTGAGGTTTTAACTCTGCCGAAAGCCTCACTAGCAACAGCCCGGGGGAGGGGTGGGGGCCTTCTTGTTTGCTCCCAGCCTCGGCCCTCCCTCCCACCGCGGGGCCTCCGGCGCCCGCCGCGGTCACGAGATGCCTGACCGCACTTAGGAAGCGGCCGGGTCAGCCTCCTGCCTCCGCTCGGCGGCTACGGTTAAAGCGGCTTCGCGCCGCCCGCCCTTTCCCCGGGTCCAGGGCGGCCGGGCAGCTCCCCCTCGCTGCGCCCGGGAGGCCGCCGGCGGGCGGCCGGGAGGAGGCGGGCGGCTGCGTGCTGCCGGTTGGCCGGGCCGCGCGCCGGGAGGAGCCGCCGCTGCCGCCGCCGGGTGCCACGTGGCGGGCGCCGGGCCGGGAGCGCCAGGGCTCTGGCGGCGGCCTCCCTGGGGGATTTGCCGCGCAGGGCGGGCGATGCGCACTGCCCCGGCCGGCCGCCACCGCCGCCGCCGCCGCGTCCCTCCCTCCGCCCGCTTGCCCGGGTCGCCGGGCCCCGCGCCCCCACCCCTTCCGCCCTTCCCGCCGCCCGGGAGCTCGGGGCGCTGCTCGGGCGGTTCGGGGCAGCCCGGGAGCCGAGCGCGTCTTGTTTGATGTCGCCCCCCGCCCTCCCAGCCCTTCCCTAGGCTTAGAGGCCGCCGGAGGTCTGGCACACATTTCTCAGTCACTTCATTCCTTCCTTCCTCTGAGCTCCCCACTGAGATAATGTTGTAAATGATTTCACCAGATCTCGTCCCGAATGAGATTCAGCGGTTCCCGACTCTGGGTGACCTTGGGCAAGCCCCTGTCTTCTCATTACGGAACGCATGCTCTGTGCCAGACTGTGTTAAAAACCCTGGGATCACCACGACGAGAGATAGAATGACAGCCTGTAAGGAGTTGCAACTCTGGAGGCAGACAGACTCTGATTTTCTGATTGATGACCGAGCATTCCTCTATTATTCCTTTCTTTTAGGGCTTGGATGATGGCCCAAGCCAGCAGATCAGGAGAACCTAAAAGAAATACTGAACCACACCTGTATGGGCAACACTGTTTCTGGTCTATATGGGGGGGTACAGGGATAAATACAATAGTTATTGCCCTCAGGGAGCTTAGGGCAGAGAGACACTGAACTCTTAAGTGCAGCTGATATCTGCCTATTTCCACGTATATTCCTTTGGTAGGTCCTAGGTTCAAGAGAGACAGTTATATGTCTAGATAGAAGTAAAATGCTTTGAAGTTTTAGGATAATTGAATTACTCATAAATTGGGGTATCCTGGAAAAATTCCTGGAGGAGGTGTCCTGTGCTTTGTATCTTGAAAAATAGGTAGGATTGGAGCGTTGGAAATGTGGTGAGTCATGGGGCTGGGGAGGATGGCCGTACCCATGGCCCTGAAAGCCTAGACTTTGGAACTTGAGGTCTTTATTCAGGGAACATGGTCTGGAGCCTAGGGTGTGTGACAGCCAGGAGTGTAAGAAGGCACTGGAGGAGGAGGAGACTTAAGACCCTTAAACATCTTGCTAAATGACTTTGGATTTATCTTTAGACAGTGGAGAGCTATGAAATGCTCTCGAGCAGAGAAGGGACATCAAAATTCTTTAGAAAGATGGCTCTGGGAAAACGTGGAGAGTGGTTTGCAAGGTTCAGAGGCAGAGGGCCAAGTTAGGAGGTTCAAACCAGTAAAGGAAGTTCCTAGGTGACAGGTGTAGACTGACACTCACCCGGAAGCACCTGCCTAGAACTAGCTCACCTGGGCGTTGACTGCACGTTGTCCAATGATCCAAGTTCTGCAGAAACCTGCCTACCCTTTGCTGCAATGTTCCTCCACAACCTGGAGTCCAACCAAGGAATCCTTGTGACTGGGACCAAATTTACCTTCCAAGCCTCATTTCCGTCTTCCAGGACAGCCCTCAAGTCTGCAGCCAAACCTGTACCTCATTGCAGGCTGAGTTTACTCACTCTTGCCCCTCAGGCTACTCTCTGGGATTTTTTTGCTGTTTTCTTTACACACTGCAGAGTGGGCTGTGCCCTATCATGTTCTGAAGAAATGATGAACAATGCCTCCTTTGTTGACCTGCAACCTGGGCCAGTGGGGAAGGACTTTTCCTTCTTATTTTAAACAGATGGAAAAGTGGTGATGAC
The DNA here is from genome assembly GCF_008692025.1 of Phocoena sinus. NCBI lineage: Eukaryota > Metazoa > Chordata > Mammalia > Artiodactyla > Phocoenidae > Phocoena > Phocoena sinus. Next base: position 70,219,161 of record NC_045766.1, on the reverse strand, counting down.
AGAAAATTGTCTGTTGCTTTTGAAAAAAGTGGAGTTTCCCTGTGTGTTTGACATCCTCTTGGTGAAAGGTGATGAGACTATGAAGTTACCCTGCTTTCTGCTGTGCAGACTCTGCAAGCTTCTTAAAAGGCTTCTGCTCAGCATCTGACTTTTTAAAAACTGCATAAATACTCTGACCCAGATTCTTCCAAGGAATCAAAATCTTCCCAGGGAAGATTGTTAGTTAACCCTTTCCAGGTTACCCCCAAATCTATGAGAACCAGTGACTTCCTCTATTAAACTCTGCTATGACATTGACTGCTGTCTGCTCTTGGGCCCTAATTAACTAGCAGGGCATGCCACCCCCTGTCCCTTCTAGCCTAAGAGCTTTTTTTTTTTTCCTCCCCTGATTCTGTCATCTGAGGATTTGGCACCCTGAAGGTGCGTGGAGAATGTTGAACATAGTCAAGTTATGGTCTCACTGCAGTGCCTAAAACAGCCTCATTGGCCAAATAGTTAATCAACAACTCGTTTACTGCCACTTTAGGAGTGCTTAGACTGGTAGAATGAGCAAATAATTTAAACACACACACACACACACACACACACACAAACATTTTCAGATAGAGCCGGTCAAAATTTTGCCATGAATTTGTTTCTGGACCAAATAAACAAACAAACAAAAAACCAAGCCATGAAATTGTCAGCCCTCCATCCCAACCATTCAAGTAGAAACTTTCTTTGCAAATGTGCTCAGATGCTATTTTTCAGCATCCTTATCCTGGGCAGTGAAAATAGTACCAACCAACGGGACGCTCTCCGCACCTTCTCAAATGGGTAACTAAGCTCCTAAACTCAAGAAAAGCCTTTTGGATTTGGAAAGCTCTTCTTAGAGAGAAACAGCCTTTATTTTTCCGTCTTCCTCCTCCCCTCCACCCCTCCCCCCAAAGCACAGAGAAAACTGAACCCTGTTCATCAGTGGAGATCATTTCTTTGATCCCCATGTGAGACCAGCAAAACACCAGGAATCTTTCCCACTGTATCATGCCCAATAAATACAATCAGGGGCTGCTGTGTTTGTCTCCTTTCCCCTTTCTGCCCCATGAAGGGTGATTTTTCTCCATCTTATTGCATCACCTGTTTGCTTTAAACCATAAAACAAATAACCGCATCTCTAGTGAGACTCTCCTTTGTCCCTGGGTATCGGAATGGTTTGTGGGTTTGGTTTAAAGCTAAAGAAAGGAAAAAGAGTGAGAGAAGAAGAAAAAAAGGTATTTTGCCTGAGGACTTGAAGCTTTTTTTTTTTCCCCTCTTTTCCTCCGCTTGACTGACTTTCTCACACTCAGATTCCCTGCAGCCTGCCAGGGACATGGTAGCTGCCCTGCCAAAGAGCTATCCTGGGAGGGCTATTGAAAGAGCTTTGAGTAAGTACACACTGGACGGATTTTCCCCTCCCCTCCATACCTGCTCCGCACCTGTACAGGGAGCAGTCCCACACCTATCACCTGATCGCAGCCCTTTCAGAGACCGTGAGAAAAATAAAGCCCAGGATAGAAGAGATGTTTGTCTCTGTAGGGCTGCAGCCAGCTCCCCACAGTACAAGTGCCCAGAAACAGCACATTCCTGCCCCGGTGTACACGCGTGTTTGCCCTCGCGCGTGCTGGCTGGGGGCACTGAGAAGGCGAGGGAAGCCGGGCATCGCCTGCATGATGTAATGCATGATACCTTGCTGCCTTCGTCTTCTGGTGTCTGCCTGCCTGGTAGTTTTGTGATCCTTTACTAAAATCATTATTGTGTCCTTCTAGATGAGTCCATATATGCTCATCACAGCAGAATTCATGACAGGGATTTCTGACCTTAAGGTTCACGGATGAACCCCCTGAAATGGAATTCAAAATTATGTCTCTCCATGCATATTTAGCAGGAGCTTAATAAATACTTTTTGAATGAATGAACAAATGCATCATTTCCCACCCCACCCCCCCGGCCCCAGCAAGGAGAGGGTCCACAGCTTTTAGCAGAATCTCAAAGCTTTTTTGACCCAGAAAGGTGGAGGAAGCTGGTCCAGGCAATCTCCAATTACAAGTGGGTACTCTAAGGCCCAGAGAGGGCCAGGGACTGGCTCAAGCAACATAGGGCCAGAGTGGGGGCCAGAGGCCAGCTCGAAGCCCTTTCCATCACGCCAGAGTGCTGTGGGCTTTGGGAAACTGAGGATGGGTTTACAGAGTTGTGATCACTGCCAGAACTTGGATTTAAAATAGACACTTTAAATAAATTAATTAAATAAAATAGATACTTTAATAAAGATACTTTGAATTTCCAGAACTTTTTTTTCCCTTAATTTTGAGGCACTTGAGTGGCTCTGCACCCAGCATTTGGATGGAGAAAGGGATAGGCAAGAAAGCCAAGTGTCTACCCACAGAAGAGGATTCAGGAATGCTTGCAGCAAGAGTCCTGGTTGCCATGCAGTGGCATTCGAAACGACCGCAACTCTGCATTCCATCTTTGATAAAAATAAGTTGCAACTTCTAAACAAAACTGCCTAGTTGGTTTCTGGCCAAGCTGGGACCTCGAACTGCAAATCGCGGGTGACGGTGGAAAAACAGAAACTTTTCAGCATTGGCTCCTAGCAGGCTGTAATGCTTTCTGCTTCCCCCCAGCCCTTTGGAAAACTTGACCACAGCCAGTGGGACCAAGGGAATGTGCACTTTTCTAATGGGCCCAAAAAGAGGATGGTTGCCAGGAAAGCCTTTCCCATGGGGCGGGGGCAGGGCACCGGGGACAGCTTAACTCCCACATTTGGCCACAGCAGCCATGGTGGGCAGGCTCTAAATGTGCTCTCAACTAACCTTTTACTCTCTGAGCAGGGCTGCAGTGAGGCAAGCCTGCAAGCCCAGGGATGAAGGCGGGCATTTCTGAGGGATTGCACGGTTGCTGACTTGCACCCTTGTGTGTAAAAGGCTCAGAACTGCACGGGGGCTGGTGCCTGTAGGGGCCTCTGGAAGACTCAGGAAGGTGGGGGGAAGTCTTAGCCCCTTTAAACCCAGGACATGGGTTTGCTGGGCTTGCTGATAGCTGCTCAAATTGTGACATCAGATCAAGCTTCTCAAAAAATCAAAAACAAAAACAATGCAGCTAACCAAGAGAATCATTTGGATAAAACCTAGGGCCAGAAAGTGATATGGGATGAGTGTATAAGGCATATTTTAAATCAAAGTCGCTGTCATTGTTACCCTTGCTTATTTTCCTCGGCTTATAGGAAAGGGGTAGGGGAGGCAAAGTAAGAGACCTAACAGGTGGCTTAATGGGTCTGTTCATTGAATGCAGAGGAAAATTGAGCCTAGGAAGAAATGACTGGACTAAGGTTTAACAACCTCCCCAGAGAGGGAGGAGAAGGCCAGAATTAGGCTCGAGTTTCCTACCCACCAGTCCAGAAACCCGCCCCTCTGTATCTGTATGAGAAGAACGTTTTGAAATATCATCTACAGCAAGTGACTAACATTACCACCAAAGATGGATTTTCCAATTGAGAATCAGAGCTACCTGCTGGTAGGTGAGTGTGGTGGTGTGACAGAATATGCCCAGCACACAGCGTGGTTAAATGCCAGGCTTGCTGCACCGTGATTCCCTCTAGAATTTGCTCACCACCCTGTGACCTCTGGAAAAGAAGAGATCTTGATTTCTGAGTTCCAGGAGACAGGAAGCTGCTCGCTGGGGCCACACAGAAAAGCAGAGGGAGAGGTGAGAAAAAGAATGAAATTTTTCCAAGTGGCAGAGAGATGGTATTTGCATGTGAGATATACATTTTCCTTTTATGTATCAGGTTGAGGGAACAAGAAAAGACAGTCCGGGCAGCTGCCACTTAAGACTCTGGTGGGTTCTAGCATTTCGGGGGCGTCTGGTCTCTTCCACAGAGTTGGAGGGCACCTGTCTTCTTGCCTTGTAGTATTTGACAGTGGACAAAGCACTTTATAGTTCATTACAGCATTCTGTCCTCATATATAGCCTTATAACCTAGCCTAGAAAGACATGGTGGAAGGCCCAGGGAGGGTGAGAGAGAGGATTCAGGTGATTAGTTCAGGAGACCATGGGCTGTTGAGGGCACAGGATATAGGATAGACAAGCTTCCTGGAAAGTTGTACCTCTAGAGAAACAGGGCAGGGAGCTTAGAGGCCGGGAGAGAACAAACTTTCCTTTCTCAGCCACCGGCAAGAATAAGATGTCAAGAAACTGGAACAGAGGGAAGAAGGGAGATGACTGTCAATTTGTTAGAGTATCAGTAATCCGCAGGACACATCTTGGGCAGGGAGCAAGAAGGAAGGGTACTTTCTTGTGGCAGGAAGCCAGGGTGGAGAAGGTGAAGGGAAGGAATCCCACTTAGCAGGAATATGACTGAGCAGGTTCCGGAAAGGACATGGAAAAGTGATGAGCATAGTTTTCACTGGGCTGAGCTGCTTAGTTCAGCATCTGGTACCTTCTGAGAGGCTTCCTGGAAAATCTCAGGAAGGGAGACCGGGTCTGTGACTGAGGGCGCTTGTAGAACTCTGGAACTGGTATCACTCTTCCTCACTGGTTATTTGTTCTATGCTTTTGTATTGCTATAGGCATAACACAAGAGCCCACAGACTGGAAAAAGCGGTGGGATTGTTTGGGGGTGATGGCAGGGAATGGGGGCAGTATGGAGACTGCATCCTGCTCTGTAGCCAGTCTGAGGGTGGTCGTCCTGGAGAGGAGGCGGCAGGGTGACTCAGCGGAGGGGGAGGCAAGCACATCAAATTCTTCTAGTGCCAGGGGAAGGACCGAGGACCCAGGGTTCATCTCCAGCTCCCTGACCGTGTGGGCAACTGCCCACATATTGCAGTGCATTCTGGGTCCCCTCAGCCCAACTCTGCCTCTACTCTGGAAAGTAGGGGAGAGGAAGCTCCTTTTGCAGGGCTGGCCTTCTCCAGGCCCCTTGACTGAAATCAGAGAGGAGCCTGGAGGCTGTGAGTGGTGACACCTCCTGCCTGACAGATGGAGCTCTCTTGATAAAGTCCCTGAGTGTTGGCTGTCTCCTGGAGCAGGTTGCCAAGCTATGCGGGTCTCATCCACGGATCCAGCTGTGGCCTTTATCTCACCAGGCTCCCACAGTCACAGAGGGACCTGGTACTCACGTTCAAGTATTTGAGCTCCCTGTCCTGGGGGGCTATTCAACCCTCTACACCCTCCTCACTTACCCTCAAAGTCCCGGCCCCTGGGACAGACCTGGACTTGGTCTAGAACTCCAAGTCATCTGGACAGGGTGGAGTCACAGATTGTCTTCTGTGTATGGAGTGAACCTGTGTGGATGGTAGCCAGACAATCTTGTCAGGGGTGAAAGCCGCCCAATCTCCAATTGCCTGTTTAACTTAATTCAGCTCAATGACTATTTGCGAGCACCTACTATGTGGAGGGCAAAGCTACATGTCTATTTTGACAGTTACTTCCATCCTTTCCTGCTATTCAAATGCTATCCATCTGTGCAGAGGGGCGACATCCCAGGTTTATATTATAAAAATTGCCCCTTTACTCTCCACATTCTTCATCTCTATTGCTTCTCTGATAAAGAAGCAAAGAAACTCCTTACGGTGTCAGTTATAATATCTTTCACAGAGTCAGCACCCCCAAATATTGGACAATAAATGCACGAGTGAACTTCGACTTAAAAAAATGTTTTACTGGCGATTCAACGGACCCCTAAGAGGGTCAGGGTACATTTCTAAATTTTCCTTGGTTAATGAGTCCAAGGAGTGGGTTTACTTTGACGACTCCGGGTAAGCACCTCTGGGCAGCAGGGACACCTCTGCGGACAGCTCTCCTATGTTGCAATCAGGAGAATTGAGAGGAATCTACGGCTGGCTGTGTTTTCCCAGGCCTATCTTTATTGATGGTTATTAAAGACACACCAGCACACGGCAATACGAAAGTACAAAGCAATTCCCAGGGTAAGGTACGTGGGAAGGAGCGAGATACTGAGCTCCCAAACAATTCTACTGTAATCGCAGTCTGCCATATCTACGTATAGTTAATAAGTAAGATGTAAGCAGGCAGGTTCCACCACTGGGCAGCAGATGGAAAGGAAAAAGGCCACGGGAGAGATCACTGGTCCTGCTGGAAAATTGGGAAAGAAAACAAGGAGGATACCTGGGAAAGGTGAGTCTGGTGGGCAGTCGCCGGGAGGTGCGGAAGCCTACACCTGGTCCCCAGGAAGGACCACTGCTCACCTCTTCTCCTGCCCTCACTCTCCCTATGCATGCTAGCCCCTCGTGGAAGATTGCGTGTAACCAAGAATAGGTAGGAATCACGCCCAGACACACTGGGTTAAAAAAGTGTCAATACAGCACACAAAAACACCTGTTTTTATAGAGTACCCCCAACACACCTGTTGTTTTACGATGCCGAGTATTATTGATAAAGGGGGCTGTAAAGTCGAGGTGAAATGGCCTCTCATATTTAAATAGCACCTTCCCCAATGTTTTACAGCTGAGATTTGACTGACCCGTTGATTATTTGTTAGGAATGTTGAGCGCATATCTCTATATATGTTCAGGGTGGCTAAAAAGCAAAGGGTCTGGAGCCTGACTGCCTGGGTTCACGTTCCAGCTTACTCACTTTCTCGCTATGTGACATGACTATTCTGTACCTCACTTTACTTGCCTGTTAAATGGGGAGAAATTCATAGTACTTACCTTACAGGATTGTCAGGAGGACTAATATATGGAATATGTTTAGAACAGTGCCAGGCATATTGTAAATACAATATAAGTTCTCAGATGCTTTTATCATATTGCTATATATATGCCATATATATGTTTATATTTATATCTGGCATACAAGATAGACACTCGTTCATTTAAAAAATATTCAGATGTTAATATTCTCAAAGAAATGGATGGACAACCACTGTGATAATTGGTCTACAGGTATTTGACAAATAAAAAGCTTCAGCAGTCTTTTATGAATCAAAGGCTGTGGGACCAGGAAGAACATAAAAAATTAGCTGGCTTCTTCTTTTCCAGGGAGGAGGGTCTCTACCATCTAAGCACTCGGGTGGCTTTGTTTGTGGGCAGGTGCAGACCTTGGTGTAGCCCTGCCTGGAATAATTAAAATGGGCCTCAGGCCCATGGAAAGTAGAGCTCTAGATGGAGGCAAGGGCATTGGCAGGGGCCAGGCACACAGGATGTGGACTGGAGGTGGATTTATTCCCGCTCGCCGACAACACGAGGGACTGGAAGGGCTGTAGAGGGACACTTCATCCAAAAGAGTAAACATGGGCAGGCCCTCCCTAGATGCCAGTCACACTTCCATGAGGTAAGATGAATGGGAAAGATGAATGTCTGAGACCTTTCCTGCTTGTAGGTGCCTGTATAATTTATAGTCTAAACTGGAACACTTTTTGAGAGTGAAAACTAATGCTATTAACAATTATGTCAGGACAATTGGCATAAAAACTGGGACACATGACCATCGTAGTTCTGTGGGCCTACAATGGCAGGTCCTAGATTGTTCATCTGTCTATTTAGATATCTTTTATCAGAGATGCTTCCTAAGAAGAAAAAAAAATGTTTTTTTGGCCGTGGCATGCGGCTTGCGGGATCTTAGTTCCCCAACCAGGGATTGAATCCAGGCCCCCTGCAGTGGAAGCCTGGAGTCCTAACCAATAAACCGCCAGGGGAATTCCTAAGAAATATTATTATTATTATTATTTTTTTGCGGTACGCGGGCCTCTCACTGTTGTGGCCTCTCCCGTTGCGGAGCACAGGCTCCGGACGCGCAGGCTCAGTGGCCATGGCTCACGGGTCCAGCCGGTCCGCGGCATGTGGGATCTTCCCGGACCGGGGCACGAACCCGTGTCCCCTGCGTCGGCAGGCGGACCCTCAGCCACTGCGCCACCAGGGAAGCCCGAAATATTATTTTTAAGTCACTAATATTTTAGCATTTCTTCATCTTTGGAAGGTGATGCCATTGATTTACCTTCCGTACAGGGAGGAGCCCCAGTTTTGAACCTAGGGGACCTTAGTGTGTATAGCAGAAGGGACGGTCAGAGGGACGCCCTGTGATGGTTGGTTGTGCTTAAGGCATGTTTGACATGACTTGGTTTCTTCTTTGATAGAGCAGGTGTGGTCCAAGCTTCCCCACCCGTGAGTTTGCACCCGGGTTATGGCTACAGCATAGCAATGCTTCCAGGGACTCTTGCACTGACCAACCATGGCTGAGTACATCCATTTTTCTTGGGCATGGGAATGTGGAAAAAGTGAGTGCTGCAATTTGACACTCAGGCCATTGTTTAACGGCTGAGGGAAGACTCCAAAGGAAAGAACATTTTCCCACCTGAAATATTTGCTCTTTTTGCCTTGAATTTGACTTAAGTCTTTGGTGGTAAACAAAAACCAAAACCCATCTCCAAACCAAAAGCCGAACAAACAAACAAAAATCACATTTTTTTTTTCTAAATAGTTCAAACTCAAGGTTTGGGCTTTGTTAATTTCCTTAAAAAAAAAAAAAGACAAGAAAGAAAAGAAAAATGGCTCTTTCACCTGAGTGTTCTTATATGTGCCTATTTAATGATTAATAATACCTTGTGGGCTATTGTTGGATATGGCCTCTGCTGGTTTGAACAGGAGAATACTGATTCACTCTTCAGGCATTTATGAATCACAAGTGTTTACCCTGAGACAATAAGTGAAAGGGGGGAGATTAAAAAAAGAAAAACACCCAAATATGCTGGGTTCTTTGGGGAAAAACTGGAGATAATGTGGGCTCTCAGTCTTTGATACCCTGTGCGGGGGCCCACCGCTTTCTCTCACTGAATAAAGATTGTGTGGAGTGACAACGACTGGGCCTTTTGAGTTTTATAGATTTTCCCTTTCATTTGCTGAGAGGTCAGGCAACTTTTCCCCCTTGGTTTCCATGTCACGTGCCTTCGTTTTCTTCCCACCTGTCTGGTCAGTCTGTGTCAGTGGTTTGCAAGGGAGTCTTTTTATGGGCTTTTAGGGGCACCCTTTCTCCAGAGTCCCACTCGTTACCCTCTTCATTAAAGGGGGGATGGAGGGCTGGGGGTAATGAATTAAAGAGGTTCAGGTCTTGGCGACTGACTGGGTCACAGTGGGGAAAGAGGACTCAAAAGATGCCACGCAGGGCTGTCGCTCGAACAACTAATTGTGGAGACCCTTCTTCCACAATTCCGCTTTTCTAAAAATTATTATTCTTTAAATTAATTAACTAATTAGGCCGCGTTGGGTCTTCATTGCTGAGCACGGGCTTTCTCTAGTTGCGGCGAGCGGGGCTTCCCTTGTTGCGGAGCACGGGCTCTAGGCGCACGGGCTTCAGTAGTTGTGGCGCGTGGACTCAGTAGTTGTGGCTCACGGGCTCTAGAGCGCAGGCTCAGTAGTTGTGGTGCACGGTGGGCTTAGTTGCTCTGCAGCATGTGGGATCTTCCCGGACCAGGGCTCGAACCCGTGTCCCCTGCATTGGCAGGGGGGTTCTTAACCACTGTGCCACCAGGGAAGCCCCACAATTCTACTTTTAATAGTAACTCCTAGACTTATTTTCCCTACTTTCAGCCCCAAAGCCTAGAGTTCAGTGAAAAATAACTGCCAAATTTGACTCCAGCGACCCTTAAAATTTTTTTGAGACAATTTTAGACTTACAGAAAAGTTGCAAAAATAGTACAGCTCTCTTGTACCCTTTAACCAGCTTCACCTCTGTTACACACCCCACCCTGGTGACATGGTTATCTTATATAACCACGGACTGATCGCTGAAAAATAATCTTGGCACAAACTATAGATTTGTTTTGGATTTCATTATTTTTTCTACTGTATTTCATCCTGTTCCAGGATCCCATCCAGGGTCCACAGTGCATTTAGTTATCTTGTCGCTTTAGTCCCCCTTCAACCCGTGACAATTCCACAGTCTCTTCTTGTCTGTCATGATATGACAAGAGTACTAGTCAGCTGCTTCGGGGAGGGTCCTTCACTGGGGTCTGTCTGATGTTTTCTCACAATTATATAGAGGAGCTTTGTCGCTAAGGAGAAGAGCACAGGGCTGGTGAGCCCTTTCCGGGGCAGCATATCGGAGGCTGTACGATGCTGCTATATTTCACTGCTGTTGTTGACCATGATCACGAGGTGAAGGTCGTTTCCACCAGAACTGGCCACTGTACAGTTAGGATTTTCCCCTTTGTATTTCCTAAATGTTTGGGGGGGTGTTACTTCAAGACTACTCAAATATTCTGTTTCTGCTTATACATCCGTCCATCAGAGGATCTTGCCTGTGGCAATCATTCCTGGGGTAGTCTAATCATTTCCCTCATTCCTTCTATACTTATTAATGGAACTTTTCTTAAGGAGGGGTTGCATGACTTTACATGGTAGAAAAGCAGAAATTTTAAAAAATAAATAAATAAAAAATATAAATAAATAAAAATCTAAAAAACCCTTACCCTTTTGGAGTCTACATTCTAGATGGAGAGGTAGACAAGCAAAATAAATAAATGGGTAAGATAGTATATTAAAAGATGACAGGTACTAGAGAGAGAAATCAAGCAGGGATGGGGAGAAGGAAGTGCCAGGAGGTGCAGGTTTAAATGGCACAGTCAGCAAAGGCCTTAGAGAAAAGACTTGGAACAGAGGAGGGAGCCAGCACGTGAACATCTGGGGGGTAGCTTCCTAAGGAGAGGAAACAGCAAGTGCGAAGGCTCTGAGGCAGGACCATGTCTGGCCGATGTGCTCTCGGAAAACAAGGAGGCCAGAGTGATTGGCTCCAAGTAACTGAGGGGGAATGGGAGGGAGAGGGAGGGGACGCAGAGGGTGGCAGGGCTGGATGGGGCAGGCTCTGGGCCATTCTAACGGCCTGGCTGTGCTCTGAGGGAGGCAGGAGCCACGGCAAGGGTTTGTGCAAAGAGGTCACATGATCTCCTTCATATTATTAAAGGATGGCTTTGGTTGCTCTGGGGTAGGCAAGCATGGAGGCAAGGAGATCATGCTTAGGAAGCTATGACATTCATTCACGTAAGAGATGAAGGTGTCTTGGCCCAGAATGGTAGCAAAGAGTTGATTGGAGTTTGGGTGTATTTTTGAAGGTCAAACTAACACTGCTAGGAAAGATCTCCCGTGTGATGGGCAGCTTCTGGCCACCTCCTGAACCCCCCAGGGAGTGTATGCTCCTCCCTCCACCGTGAAGTGGGGCTTCAGGAACAAGTCTGAGAAGAACTGGCTGGCTGAGTCTAAGCGCCACAGCCCCTCAGCAGAGTCTTCTACTATCCGGGTCCACCTTCCTTCTCCCTGCAGTGCATCACACATTTCCCTCTGCTACATTCTGCTCAGGCCACCAACACATGCCCATAAACTCCCCCGCTCAGTGCTCTCTGCCAATCAAGATCCTTCCTATCCTCCAGAGCTCATCTCCACCGCTGCCCCCAGCCCCGACTTTCTGACCTCCTCCCTTCTTGGTCCCTGGATACTAACTAGACTCAGCTTCACAGAGCGGCCCCTGGATACAGACACACCTCAAGCACCCCTGCAGCCTCAGGGCCCCTGAAGCACAAGCACTGGCACCGAATACTTCATTAGCCTGTTGGTTGGCTTGCTGGTATATGGCATATCATACAAATGAAAATATTATGTTTCCTCTTAATCATCCAAGTACATTTTGCATTATACTCTGCATATATTCCTATTTCTTTTAATATAAAAATAATATATCTGCTCCCTCTTCCCAACTTTTCAAGGAAAATTGAAGTTCCAGATTTCCTCTTGTTGGGCCACTCTGTACCTCTGTGGGTCCTGTGTACCCCAGTTTGAGAAGTCAGGAGAGGCAGGCATCACTGAGGGTTCATTTGCTGCTAATGGATTTCTCTTTATCTGTTCATTGATTTAACTAAAAAGTGCATATGGTTAAGATTTTCAAGCAGTACAAAGGGTAGATACTGAAAAGTAACCCTTCCATCTGTGGCCCTCATCCCCCAAACCTTGCCCCAGGGGCAGTCACTCTTACCGGTCCCATGCATACACATCCGGGGATTGCTAATGAACAGCCAATGGCTGGTAGCAGCCAGCAACTACCAATTGAAGGTAAACTGAGTTGCTGTGAGAACCAGCTCCCAGCACTGCCCTCCCCAGGGCTGACGCGGCGCCTGTGCAGAAGGGCCAGTGGTAGCTATTGCCACGGCAGCTAACCTGCCATTTTTATTGTTGTATTAGGCTCAGATCACATAAGGCTGAGTTTGCAAAGGCTCCACACTGGGGTGGAATTGGGGCATTTGGTACCACCCTCTTTGGCTCTAGGTCTGGGCCATTGAGATGTCCCAGGCTGGCTGTTGCCTCTCCCTCCAAGTCAGCCAGCCAGAGGGAGGTGCACAGCCAAGAGCTACATAGAGAGGGAAGGCAGGTGGGAAAAGGGACAGGGACGGAGGAAGCCAGGCCCTGAGCCGTGATAACAACAATGCCGAGAGTGAAGGGAGATTTCAGGGGGGGCTATGTCATCCTCCTACTCTTCCTGGGGCCTCCAAGGCTCACCTGAAAGGCAGTACTCTCCCTCTACCTTTCCCGTGGGAATTCAGCGCAGCCGACAGAACCCCTGAACTCTGCTGGGCCGCTGCCAGCAACTTTCAAGCCTTGTCCCCCCCCCCTGCCGGTTACAGTGACATGATGTCGTTTTTATTGAGGCAAGATTAGATTTTTTTTTAAGTTTTTAGAAGTGTGGTTCACATGATCTCTAGTACTTTGCCTGTCGCTGGAAGACCACAGAGCTGCCAATTTCAATTTGCTTCAGCTTTTATCACTAGAAGAAGCTTAAGAGAAAAAAGAAAGGGGGGAAAGGCCGGATGAAAATATTCCACTTGGCCCTGGCAGTTAGCTTGAGGGTGGCAGGGGACACACGCATCGTCCCCTCCCGCGTGTGTAACTGGTGTGATCAGGGGACTGAAGTTGGACCTGGCAGCTGGACAGCACACTGTGTCCCAAGGGTTTTCATGCCATAGCCAGAGAGAAAGCACATAACTGGAGTCATTCATGGAGTCAGGAATATATTAGAAAAGATGCTAAGCTATTGGGAGATGGGTAAAATAAACCCATAGAAAAGTGGTCCTTCCTCTTAATTCTAATTTGACTAATTCCCTTCTTTGGAGGCAACATTTCCCATTCACTCATTCATTCAACACATTTATTGAGCATCTTCTGTATGTCTGGCTCTGCTGAGGATACAGGGTGATAAGGCTAAGTTCGTGTCATTCACCATTTTTATAGGAAAATTGAAGAATGCCAGTTTGCATGGTTGATGGTTTTTCAGGTGCCAGCTCAGCCCTCAAAATGGGTGATGTGATGGAAAATCGTGAAAAACATGAGATCCAATCACATTGTTTTGGCATCAGATCAGAGAATGAGGTCTGGAGGGGTAAAAGACATGCTGAGGAAATAAATGTCTCCCACTCCATGGGAATGTTAGAGTAGAAACAGCATCCCTGTATCCCCACCACTGACAGCCATTCAGATCCCTGCTGGTCTGGTCCTCACAATAGCCTGGGAAGTGGGGAGGGGAAAAATTTACCACAGCTCTACATGGCACTGGTAGGTGCTCAGTGTGTGTTGAATGAATGTTGAATAAACCCCCAATGTACACGGGCGGTAGGGTAGGTTCAAGAGAAATCAAGAGATTGGTCCCAAGTCACCAGTAGTAAGTGGCAAACCCTGGACTTGAACCCAGAGGTCTTGAATATACACGTCAAGGCCCATCATTACTCCTAGAGGCAACACTCCCTGGAGGTTTCTCCAAATGACTGCCCTTCCTTTGACTGGCAGGAAAGTGACTCTGGACTCACCTTCCTCAGAGGTTGCAATGAGTCGTTGGGGAGTCATTTCAATGGATGGAGGCCAAACTGACCTCAGAGGTGGACAGGACATCTCATGAGGAGAGCCTGCATCCCAAGAAGCTTCTCTCAGTGTTAAATTGGTTGGGCTAAGAGAACTGAGTATTGGGTGTTGTTCCTTGAGTATGGACTTCTAAACTGTCCCAAATGAAGTTGGACATACTTGGGGGGCACGTTTCCTTTTAGAAATCTAGGTATCTCCCCAACTTACACTCTCTCTGTCAATCATGTGGATGAGAAAAAGCTGGATTCAGAGCAAACCTGTGAAGAAGCAACTCCCCATTTGTGTCTCATGAGCCTTGATTTTCCTCTTCCATAAAGGAACGGAGTGGAGTAAGTCCCGGGTAGCTTAGAAGGTGACATCGGGGTTACAGGGAAAGGCAGCCTAATTGGAGCCGCAGTATCACTGAACTGGAAGAGACCCAGAAAGTCACTGAGTCCCTTCCCCTGCCTCCGGGAGAAGAAGATTAGAGCACACGCCCAGGGGCTGGTGCTGGATATGTCCCTGCCAGGAGATGCAATGTGGGGACCAGGCAGAGGCCATAGGAAAGTAGAGTCTGTCTGTATGAAAAGAAAGATCAGAGGGTGTGAAAATCCCTCTTCTTGTCCCCTTCACCCTGAGAGCATGAGGTAGTGCAGGCAGCTTCACCTTGGAAGTCAGAGAAAGATCTGAGTTCTGATCCTGCTTCTGCCATGGATGCATGTCGCTGAACATGGTATTCGTTACCACCTCTCTGGGCCTCAGTTTGCCCATTGGTAGTCTAATGGTTTTCAGAAAATGCCTAAGGAGGAGTTTCCTCCCAGGAAGCTCAGGGACAGAACTTGGAGATGCGCTGAGTGGGAGGGGCTCTCCCTAGCCCTGTTTTCCTTCCACCAGAAGGATCTGGCTTTTGCCTGTTCACACATTGTACGTCCTAACACGATTTTTTGCAAAGAAAATGTTCTATTGGTTTTTTTGTGTTCAAGTTTGAAGCCATCAACTAAAATGGTCTCAAAAATCATCTGCAGCTGGAAAAATCTTATGAGTCTTCCCTTGTGCCTCCCGGGATTTTGGACTTTGCCTCCTCTGACCTGTAGCACACTGTCCTTTAACCACTTGTATACTGGTTTTTCTCTGCCCAAAAGCTCCTTGCTACCTGATTCCACAAAGGATTTTGGGTATGGGGGAGCTGCTGTACAGGCAGGGAAAGTACCTGCCCCTTAAACTGCTCACAGTTCAGTGGGGTAGGCTGGAGGCAGTGGAACGAAGAATTACAATACTACCCAGTATCTTCTACTATTCACCACCAATAACTGGGACCTTGTCTTATCTCTCTCACCCACAGACAGCATATGTAGGACACTTAGTAGTTGCTTAGTGAATATTTGCTAAAAGGATTGATCAAAGAATGGCTTGTTCCCCTCTTTGGGAGGAATCACAGATGTATCTGTAGCTGTATCAATTCTGTGGCCTCTGTGTTTTCCTTTTTTTTTTTTTTTTTTTTGCAGTATGCGGGCCTCTCCTGTTGCAGAGCACAGGCTCCGGACGCGCAGGCTCAGCGGCCATGGCTCACGGGCCCAGCCGCTCCACGGCATGTGGGATCCTCCCGGACTGGGGCACGAACCCGTGTCCCCTGCATTGGCAGGCGGACTCTCAACCACTGTGCCACCAGGGAAGCCCTGTGTTTTCCTTTTATGAGCTGGGCTTATAGCTGTTGGTAGTCATCACCTGTTACGGGTTGAATTGTGTCCCCTAAAAAAAAAAATGTGTTGCAGTCCTAAACCCCAGTACCTCCTAATGTGACCTTATTTGAAAATTAGCATTGTTAGAGCTTTGTTGCTGATGTCATTAAGCTAAAGTGAAGTCATACTGGAGTAGGGTAGGCCTTTAACCCAAAATGACTGGCAGAGCTTCCCTGGTGGTGCAGTGCTTAAGACTCCATGCTCCCAATGCAGGGGACCCGGCTTTGATCCCTGGTCAGGGAACTAGGTCCCACATGCGTGCTGCAACTAAGAGTTCACATGCCACAACTAAGGGGCTGCCAAGCCGCAACTGGGGAGCCTATGAGCTGCAACTAAGGAGCCCACCTGTCACAACTAAGACCGGTGCAACCAAATAAATAAATAAATATATTCTTAAAAAACAACAAAAACCCAAAATGACTGGCGTCCTCGTAAAAACAGAAGAAGAGACACAGAGAGAGAAGATGGCCATGTGATGATGGAGGTAGAGACTGCTATGATGCCTCTACAGGCCTAGAATACTAAGGAATACTGGCAAACACCAGAATCTTGGACAGGCAAGCGAAGATTCTCCTCTGTAGGTTTCAGAGGGAGCATGGCCCTGCTGACACCTTGATGGCAGACTTCCAGCCTCCGAAACTCTCACAAGACAATGCATTTCTGTTGTTTCAAGTCAACCAAAGTTTGTGGTACTTTGTTTTGGCAGCCCTGGGATACTAATACATCACCCCACCTGTAATATTATGTCTGGAAAAAAACCTACAACCTCTTTTTCCTTTAACCTCTAGGAAATGGTCACAGGAAAATATGTTTGGTTGAACTTATTTTTTGAAGCATTAATTACAGTAGCTCATAAACATATTTCATGTATTTAAAGCTCTAGAACCTTTGTATGTTGGGTCATATGTATGGAATATATTGTGTAGTAACATACAAATACAGAAGCAAAAAACCTCCCCACAAACAAATAATATAGTAACGTCCCCCCCTCATTTTTTCAAAAACAAATTTGCTGAGGAGTGGCTACTTTTTTTTTTTTCTGCGGTACACGGGCTTCCCAGTGCTGTGGCCTCTCCCATTGCGGAGCACAGGCTCTGGACGCGCAGGCTCAGCGGCCACGGCTCACGGACCCAGCCGGTCCGCGGCAGGCATGTGGGAATCTCCTGGACCGGGGCACGAACCCGTGTCCCCTGCATCGGCAGGGGGACTCTCAACCACTGCGCCATCTCGCATTTTGTTTCACCCACCCATCCTCCTGGGGGCAGGTTTCCAGCTCTGGTTTCTCCTCGGGTGCCCTTGATCAAGAAAGCACAGCTCCTCCCCCTCCATCCCCAAGGAGATGCAGGAATTTGTGGGACCCACCTCATTTCTGGTTATTGAATAACTGGTGGGGCATCGAATGTCAGGGCTGAGAAAACAGAACAGCCTACCTGTTGGACTAAATGACCTCACAGCTCCGGCTGTTCTCATGGTGTCACCTTGCACTCTCTGTCAGCGACTTTTTCATCGCAAGCAGCACTTACATCAGACTATCCTAATCACGGCCACTGTGCTTCCAACATGGGTGAAGGAAAGAGGTTTAAGGTTCTGATTAAGCCTGGGCAGTCTTGCCAAGGGGGAAGGGGTCTTCTTTTTTATCGAAGTACAGTTGATTTACAGTGTTGTGTTAGTTTCAGGTGTACAGCAAAGTGATTCAGTTATACATATATATATATATATATATACACACACATATGTTCTTTGTCAGATTCTTTTCCATTATAGGTTATTACAAGATATTGAATATATTTCCCTGTACTATACAGTAGGACCTTGTTGTTTATTTTATATACAGTGGTATGTATCTGTTAACTCCAAATTCCTAATTTATCCCCTGCTCCCTCCTCTTTTCTTCAGCCTCAAGAAAGGAAGGTGTGAATGGGGAATGAATGAGGAGCTTATTGTGTTTTAATTCAAAATTCACCATTAACCTGCCACTGGGATTTCCAGTCCAAGGCTTCTCTCAGCAGTAGATCGGAGAAGAGCAAACCATCGGCCTCCCATCCTCCCCCAAATCTGACCTGGCTGACTAGGGCTTCCCTGCAGGGAAGAGAAGCTTCTGGCGCCATTTCTCCAGCATGGGTACCACAGCAGCAATACTGTGGATGTCTTTGATCCACAAATCTTTGATGTGGAAAACGATATTTTCTGGGCTTTAGCAGGTGACCAGAGGGTCTCTTTTAGGTCGTATTTGTGGACCTGCTTTTCTCCACTGGTGCTGGCTTCCCAGTCAGTGCCTCTGAGAGACACCGCCGAGACAAGGAGAATGGAAAACGATCTTTTTATTTTTTTTAATTTAAAATTAACTTGTAAATAAGTGTGGCCTTAATTTTTTTTTAAATTTTCTTCTATTGTTCTTTATTTTTTAAATTGACATATAGTTGATGTATAATATTATTGATATATAAGTTACAGGTGTACAATATGGTGATTCACAATTTTTAAAGATTATACTCCATTTATAGTTATTATAAAATATTGGCTGCATTCCCTGTGTTGTGCAATCTATCCTTATAGCTTGTTTTATACCTAATAGTTTGTACTTCTTACAGCTCTACTCCTATTGCCCCTCCCCCACCCCTTTCCCTGCTGGTAACCACTAGTTTGTTCTCTATGTCTGTGAGCAAAAAATGATCTTGAATAGCAAGTCATGTTTTCCTCAAGTTAGAGCTGGAAAAACTGGGGAGAAACTGAAAGGGGGGTAATTATTCTGTGGTGATGTTAAATGTATTCATTTGCTCACTCATTCATTCACTTATTCATTCCTTAATTCAACAAACATTTTCTGAATATCTGCTCTAGACCACGTACTGTGTGATGTACTGGGGAAATAAAGACGGTGTCACAGTTCAGTGATACTAGTGTGACTCGTGCCTAAGGAGAAGTCTGCTGCCGGGGTTTGAGAGAGTCACGGGGAAGAAGACAGCTCAACCAGTGGCCTGGAGAAGCAAGGAGGAGAGTTTTATCCTGGGACTAGAAGAGCCACTTTCAAAGCAGAGACCTTAGGCACTCGACCTCAGAATTACCTGGGGGAATTAAAATGCAGATTCCGGGCTCTCATCCCCA
This sequence comes from Phocoena sinus, assembly GCF_008692025.1. Lineage (NCBI taxonomy): Eukaryota > Metazoa > Chordata > Mammalia > Artiodactyla > Phocoenidae > Phocoena > Phocoena sinus. Next base: position 70,200,470 of record NC_045766.1, on the reverse strand, counting down.
GCCTGCTGATCCGGAGTCTCAGGACTGGGTCCTGGGGATCTGCCTGTGGATTCTTAGGTACTAAGTTGGAGAATGCCTGCTTCAGGCTGCTGCATCAAAAAGGATGTTTCTAATGAGAGCTGGAGCCAGTGAATGCACAAGCGAGTTAGGAGGTCTGGCCTGGCCCAGAGTTCCGTGTATTTATAACCGAGACCAGGGCTGACGTAGAGCGGAGCAAGGGACAGCCTAGGACATCTTTTGGCGAGATGCAAGGAGAGAGCCCTTTGTCCCCTAACCGATTTTGTCTCAAAGCTTCAGGGAATCTCCTATCTTTTGCTATTTCCCCGTCTTTTCTAAGGAAGTCGTTTGTATTAGGAAGTTTGAAGACGTAGGTACAATTCCAAGGACATCGGGGGGGTGGGGGGGAGGGGCGAATTGTTTCTGTTGCTCATACCTGCTTGGGGAAGATCCACATTCTCCTTCGAGGCTCCTTTGGTGGAGGGCCTGCTATGGCTCTTGCTCAAGTTGCCGGGTAATCTTCAGCTGAGGAGAGAAAGCCCCACCAGCTCCGCACAGTTCTCCTTAGGTCTTAGCAACAACCGAGAGAAAGGGCGGGGAAGGGCAGGCTGCACAGCACTACTTGTGATCTGCCCTTGTGTTCAGTGAGTAATCACAGTTGGAGGAAATCAAAACCGAAAATTGGAGTCCCTTGTCATCCATTCATTCCTTCAACAGAAATCTATCGAGTTGGCGGTGTTGTGTGATTGCTGGAGTTTGAGGTGAATAAGGCAGACACAGCTCCTGCCCTCATGGCATTTGCGACCTAGAAGGGAAGAGAAACAAGTGAAGGATGCATCGCAGTGAAGTGTGGTGAGAGTTGAGACAATTCTTCCGTGGTTCCTTTGAGCCCTCAGAGAGCACACCTGGCCCTGGGCTGGATGGCTCATTGGTATTTGAGATATCCTGTCCTGTGTTCATTTGTTCCTTTGATCGCAAGCATTTGCTGAACCCCTATTATGTGCCATATGGAATGAATTATGTCCCATCCTCTGCTAATAACCTTAGAGGCAGATTTAATAAAAAATGAGCAAAATGTAAAACCTTGTCTCAAGAAGCTCAGAGTCAAGTGAAGGGGGTCAGAAAAGTAAACCAATTGCATTGAGGCTGGGGTCATGGCTCAGGTGTACAGTCATGGTCTGTGCAAGGTCACAGGGGGATGTGGGGCTGGGGTGGGGGGCAGCGAGGGCAGAGTGGTCTGCGGGGACCACTGAGCTGGACCTGGAAACATACATAAGAGTTTTGTCTTTTTTTAGTACTTCCCAGGAAGGTTCACTGATGTCTATTTCATCATTCAGTCCCTCAGTAATGATGGATTGAGTACCTAAGATGATCTTAGAGAACCAGCAAGACAAATCATTAGATTAACCAATCAAACCAACAACTTGTTGGTCCCCTGGCAGGTGACAAGCTACAGTCAAGCCCTGGGGACTAAATCAAAGAATTGGAAGACTCTGTCTCTTGCTCAGGGAGTCCACAGCTGAAGTGAGATGGCCAAATGTGCCCAGTCACCTCCAAAACTCCTAGTTTAGGAAAAGCTAGGTCCTGCCCACCAGCAACGGCGAGTTTCCTTCTGGGTGGAAGTGAGATGCCCCATCACCTGGGTGAGGCAGTAAGTATAGCTCTTAATTTCTGTAGCAGAATGCCAGCTCTGTTGTCTACCAGGCTGGTATCAAAAAGTAGTAGGATCAAAAAAAAAAAAAAAGTAGTAGGATCTGTAGACAGCTAATTATATACATTAATAATAAAGTTTATTTCCAGTTATAATATAAGCACTTTAAAAAATAGAAAAATACAGAAAAGGTGAGAGAAAATCACTCTTCTTATTTGATATTTTTCTTCCTTTTCTTTCATGATTTTACATGATTATGATCATTGTAATAATCCACTTTGTTTTTTAACGTGACGGCAACGTAAATTTCATTTCAAACGACTGCACAATCTTTCACCATTGATGTACCATGATCTACTTAATACATTCAAGCATATAACTTTTAAAACATTTGTTTTCCTTAAGACAAATTCCCAGAAGTGGAATTGCTAAAAGAGGAGGATTATTAAGCATTATTAATATCTCAATACATATTGCCAAATTGTTTTCCAAAGGGTCATATTGATTTTTTTGTTTGTTTTTTACTTACTTAATTAATTTATTTTCACTTTAATTTTTATTTTATATTGGAGTATAGTTGATTTACAATGCTGTGTTAGTTTCAGGTCTCCAGGGTCATATCAATTTTTATTTCTGCGTTATGTGGGAATGCATGAGCTTAATTCTAAATCGTGTGCTGTTCATCTCTCGTCAAAAACATGATTGAGGGGGCTTCCCTGGTGGCGCAGTGGTTGGGAGTCCGCCTGCCGATGCAGGGGACACGGGTTCGTGCCCCGGTCCGGGGGGATCCCACGTGCCGCGGAGCAGCTGGGCCCGTGAGCCATGGCCGCTGGGCCTGCGCGTCCGGAGCCTGTGCTCCGCAGCGGGAGAGGCCACAACGGTGAGAGGCCCGCGTACCGCAAAAAAAAAAAAAAAAAAAAACATGATTGAAATAATGAATCAAGCCCCATCCTTCTGATTGGGTGAGCACAAAGAAATAGGTTTGAATTGCATTAGTGTAGTTCCTTTACACTGAATTATAAGTTAATACATTCCCTTAACGTTGATTATGGGCTATTACCAAACAACAGAAAAGATACTTTTCTGCTAAACCATCACTGACAACCCATCCATTGTGTTACTCAATGTCCCTTATATCAGGACACATCCCTCTTTGACTTCAGCTATATTTCCATTTTTTATCAAATAATGATACCCAGGCTATCAAGAAGCTCATAGCCCACATTTGTGTTCGCTGGCAGAAAGGGCTGTAAAACCGTCTCTACTCTTTTGGAGTGATTGGAAACACGTTCCAGGACCAGCAGCCGAACGCACATCAGTGTATCAGTTTCACTGATTGCAAAGAAGTTTCCAAACTGCAGGTTCTCTTTTAACCTCCGTATTGGGGAATGGGATGGGACTCCCAGCTCCCTCCCTGAGCCTGACTTTGGGACCTCCGTGTTCCGCCAAGTAGATGCTGAGTCTACTTACTCAAGCTACTGCAGGAGAAGATTATGGCCTGCTTCTAGGAGGCCGGTGGAGTAGAAGCAACAGAAGGTGGGAGAGGGGGAGAGGGGGTGGGCAGTGAGGAATGATTCCCTGTGCAGATGGCTTTTTACAGAAATCCAGTGGGGGCAGAGAGCAGGAACCCGTTCTGCTCTGAAGAGACCAAGGAGCACAAGGCAGTGAGTGCACCACAGTGCCCCGACCCGGTGACCCTCTCCTGGTAGCCCTCACGCATCTCACTAGCTACTCCTCCTCCCAAGAAGGAGAGAGATGGGAAAGTTCCAGCCTTGCCCTTTTGTGGGCTGAGGAATACAAGTCTCTCCTCTACAAAAATGTGAAGAAGGGAAAATGATGATTATCCCCAAGGGGACGTCACTGCGGTAGCCAGCTTAACCTAGGTATCTAACATCATTGTCCTTTGCTTCCCTCAGTGGTGTTTCTGATTTTCCCCTCCATTTGTATCTCGAGCTTTGCTGTTATAAATGTCTTGATTTTGAAATTGTAAGTAACTTGATTTTTTGTATTATATTGTATACAAGTAAATAACTATAGGCTTGGAGTTCTAAGGCTAACGTGTGCAAGACACAGTGAACAAAACAACACATTTTATGGGTGAGGCCTTAAAAGCTGGTCAGTGAGAACTCGAGTTATCAGGCATGATTTTTCTATGGGTGGCAGGGCTTGAGTTGAGTTTGACCACGTGTAAGAACCATGAGGTCAAAGGCAGTGCTGGAGGTGAGAGGAATCATGACTAGATACGAATAATTGTCATTCCTTTAGCTCTTTACAATTTATAAAGTCCTTTAACCCTTATTATACACTTAATCCTCACGCCAACCCTATGGAGTGGATTTTATTATCATCCCCATTTTACCCATGCGGAACTGGGTTCAGAAAGGTCAAATGGTGGAGCTGGGACTCATATCTGGGTCTTCTGGCTCCAAATTTCATCTTCACCTCCATGCCCTGTCCTACACTGTCTGAGCTGGGTGAGGAGAACAACTTGATTAAACGGGTAGAAGTGGTCTAAAGCACAGTAGGAAACTACGCTGTTGAGGCCGAGCCAGACCAAGGAGGTCCCTGAGAGCCAGGCAGAAGAGATTTCATGCAGAGGAAATAGGGAGCCATTGAAGGCTGTTGAGCGGGAGTGTCACACAATACAAGCAGTGGGATCCATCAGTCTGATAGCTAGTGTGCACAGAGGACTGGGAGGTGGAAAGAGGGAGTATGGGAGTAGAGACGCTAGTGAGGGGGCCTCTGGAAGAACCCCGGGTCTCCAGATTATATTGTTAGTACCCAGGATCTTATTGGCTTCTTTCTGGGAATTTATCACTGTGCCATGGAACAACTGAAATGTTCTGTCATTCGCTATCTTTATAAATGAGCCCGTATCTCTGAGTTTTGGTCCATGTTATTGGAACAAGCCTTTCGGCTTCACCTCACCTCAGGGTCCTCTGTGTACGCAAGGTTGTGATCAGAACAGTGCACTGGGAATGAGCTGGAGCAAACGTGGACTTGACTTCTACCATATTTAATGAATATTTACTGAGAACCAGCTATGAGCTTGGCACCCTGCAGCATTCCTCTATTGGAGAGACAGAAAGAATGGGTGGCAGGGCAGCTGGTTCGGGTGCTCTGGGTTGAGGCAGAGAGGAAGCTGGGCGGGAGGGGGTGGGGGAGGGGAGGGGGGAGGCCGTTAGACAGGGACACAAAGAATGCAGGAGAGGGCGACGGAGGCTGGCTCCTGTTCGTGCCAGGAGGCCAAGGATTAAGTATGAATCCATCTGCAGCGGTGAATGTCCCACTCAGAGGATGGCTCTGTCCTGTGATCAAAGGGTGTCTCGGAGATGCCAGCAGCCCCGGCCCCGGGGTGATCCGCTCCCTTCTGCTCTGTGGTGACCATGATGGCCCTCTGAAACTGGCTGCTCCAGAAGGAGCAGTTGGGAGCAGGTCCCCTCCCCTCCTCCACCCCACATCTTCTCCCTCGGGACCTCAGCGGGGAGCCCCACCCTCCAGGGGAAGTCTGTGCTGTGAGGTGCGACAGGACACCTGAGGCCAGCCCCACTGACTCACTGTGTGCCCCTGGGCAAGCTATTTCTTCTCTCTGGTTCCTTCCTCTTTCAGAATTGGAGCAGCTTCTTGTAGCTCTGAAGACGTGAGGGTGGTTATAGCCAAACTGCACCGTGGGCATGTGTGTGTGTGACTTGCTGTTTAATAGGGTGCTAAGACAGCGGGTGGGCCGTCCTTCCAACCCCCCAGCCCCGCAAGTGTGGTTCTCATTACTGTCAGGAGGCCTTAAGTCGGCCCCATGGAGATGAGAACAGACCCCTTAATTAGGCATCGTTCCCAGAGCCAGAGAGGGACCATCCTGGGCCTGGCTGCCCTGGCATCGCGGGGAGCCAGCCTGCAGGGCTGGAGCGGGGGAGGGGAGGCTGTGGCCGGGGCATCTGAAGGACTCAGCAAGTTTACACTTCACTGACCTGATGCCTGAATGGGGCCCTGTCTACCCCCGTGGGGGCCTGGAATCTTCAATTATGGCAATTACATCAATGGGTCGGAAGGGCAGTACTTTCCACTGAAGAGCTTCGGGGCTTAAAAGAGAAATCCTAAAGCCACCGTTTTTTTGTTTGTTTTTTTTTCTTCTTTCTTTTAAAGGGATTGGGTTGATGGAAGAAGACCCCCATCTGCAGTCTAATTGGGCTGTGGCTAGAAAACAAGGAAGTGGCACTTTTGGGGGGTAAAATCTGGCCCACACGTGCTCCCCCACCTCTGGACCTCTGGCTCTTCTCTCAGACCACTTTGTGTTACAGGTCCTGGTGCAGTGCATCTCCCTTGTCATCTTCCTGAGCTTGAATGTTATGACTTCATCTCCGAATCCTCCCAGCACAGAGTGTAGTGGGTGGCAGTCGAGGCAGCTCTGAACTGGTGGCAGAAGGACTGGATTCGTCCTTGGAGGAGGCACTTAGTCTCTCTGATCATCAGTTTCCATATCTGTAGAATGGGCACAATGCTGTCTCTCCTTCACCAGGTTTCAAGGAAGACTCTACTTCCTGCTACACACTCAAGCTAATCAGGCATATTCTCTCTCTCAGTGACCCTGTTAGGTCGGTAGCACTCCAGTGTGGCCCTTGTACCAGCAGTGTGGGTGTCACCTGGGAGCTTGTTAGACATGTAGAATCTCAGGCCCCACCCCAGCCTGGCTACATCAGAACCTGCATTTTACCAATCTCTCCAGGAAATCCTTGTGCACATTCGAGAAGTGCTCCTCTAAACTGAAACTTCTACACAATAAACTTGTGTTAAGTGAGTGAGTGAGAGTGACCTTGTTCTCATCTGTAAAATGGGGATAATCAAATCTTTGTTCTTCTCATATGAGGGACGCTGTGAGGACCAGATAAAGAAGTCATTTATAATTGTAAAGGCGTGTTATCCAGTCACTCGTGAATCCATTCAGGAAACATTCGCTGAGCAGCTTCAACGCAGGTTTGGGGTTTAGAAAATACGTTCTCTGCTTAAGAATAATTTGAAGTTCTCTAAAAGCCTGATATTTAAAAGAGATAAGTACAATAAAATGTGCTAAGTGTTGTCAAATAGCTGTGCTCAAAATAGGGGATGACAAGGGGGGAACGATCAATTCTGATTGAAGTTCAGGGCTGGGCAGGTCAGGAGAGTCCTCACCAAGGTGGTGGCATTGAGCTTATGTCACATGGTGTGAGCCAAGTGGAGGAGGGAGAGAAGATCTTTCTAGACAGAAGCTTGGAGGTATGACAGAGGGTAGGGGTCAGGGTGGCTGTTAGTTCCCAGGTCTAATAAGAGCAACTAGAGTGGACTTGATTGGTAAGGGTGGACAGGAGAGGTCTTGCTGCCTGTTTCGTTTCTTTGGGGGCCCATCGTCTGGTTTATTTCAGTTTCCAGTTCCAGGTGGGGCCATCAGCCTGATTTATTGTCCTGTCTACACTGTCAGTTGCCTAAGAGGAAGACACTGGTTTGGGGGCTTTTTTGTTTGTTTGTTTTATTTTTATTCCTCACCTGCTCTAATGAGTGAGATTTACTGCCAACACCAAGGTCCTACTTCCTAAGATTTTAACATAACACTGAGTGGCAGGGTTTAGTTGAGGAAGGAAAGTAGGTCTCTAGATTTGTCATTTATTTTTATGACAGTTGGAAAAGAAGTTGGCACCTATGATAACTGAGAATGGAGATGTCAGCATGTTTAGGAAACGGCCAAAGCCCTCCTCCAGCACCACTGACATCCGTCACTGCCCTGCTCTCCCACTGCCACCCCGCTGTGTCCATAGCAACAGAGGACACAGGCTCAGGGCGACATGGCTCTTGGCCAGCGGGCACACAGAGGTACGGATATCGCCGAGGCCCATTGAGCAGAAACCCTGATACATCTGGAAGAGGCGGTTCCCACGTGATGCAGCCAAGGGCATGGGGGCCGAGTCTCTGGATTCTGCCTGGTCACAGCCTGTGAGACCAGGGGTAATTGTGGAGGACACCGGGTGGCGTGTACAGAAGCAGGCATGGGGTGGAGTCTGAGTTCTCCCACAGGCCAGGAGACTTCCAGTTTGACATGAAGGTTGAGTTCTCACTACTTGTCCAGGCTGTCAGTGTACGTACACCGGGCCTGACTGCCACCAGGCGATGGGGAGGAGGGCCCCTGGGCTGGGCCCCTCAGTGTGGGAGGAAAGCGGCCTGCGGGATGCTCAGGCTCCATTTGCTGATCTCTGAAGCTAAAGGGAAGGACTTTGTCTCGCTTGTATGGGGCAGCGCCCTTGGGTCCTGAGTTACTATTTAACGAAACTTGCAAATAAGGGTTATCTGTCTCTGGCAAGGACATTGGGCCAAATGGCTTTCTGTACCACTGCCCTCGGTGTTCCTGTTTATTCTCTTCGGCAAAGGAAAGAGATAGAATCTTCCCTTTTCACTGGTCCCCTTTAGTTCTCTGCTGATGTAGGTGGCCAACGTTTTAAAAATACGACCCCGGCGGGTGTGTTGCTCTGGGGGGATCTTGGGAGAGCACAGTGGAGCAGTAGCCTGAGATCAGCAGCCAGGTATAGGGCTGGATTCAGATCTGGGCCCCTCCGCTGATGGACTTCATGCCTCAGTTTCCCCACCAGTACCGCACGAGCGACCTGCCCTCCTTTCTGGGTCGTGAGGACACAGCACAGTGACAGCTGCTGTGCTGGTGGGTTTGCTTGGAATCTAGGCCCAGTCCCCAGTGGTCTAGAGATGGAAACTCAGGAGGCTTTCAGTTCAAAACCATTGCAATGTCAGAGCCGGGGCAAGCAAAGGAACTCGTGTCAACCCTTCATCAGCCAGAAAAGGAAACTGTAGCCGGGGACACTGCACCCTGTAGGGCCCCTGTGGCAGCAACGCCTGTCCTCAGACCCACACAAACCCCACAGAAGAGGGAGCCCCAGTGCCCTCAGGTTTCCTGGACCTATTCTCCACACCCACCCTCCCTTCACCTGACCTGGCGTTTGCCCTCCCAGCTCTAGTCGCCTTGCCTTTTGGACTTGATCTTGCCAGTTCCTTGCTATGGCCTTGAATCCACTCAAAAGTGACTCTGATCTCACACCCGGTATGTTAGTTCTGCTGCCTCTGGGGCACACGCCTCCCTTTTCTGTGGGTCCAGGAGTGCAGCGCTTCAGAGGAACAGTCTCCTCTTCTCCTGGGTGCTCTGTTGCTTTCTGGGTTTGCATTCTTTCCCTCTCTCTCCCTCCCTCTCTCTCTCTCTCTCTCTCTCCCTTTTATTTTTTATAGCTATGGAGAGCAGTCCTTAAGGATTTTTTTTGGTGAACAGGCCATACGCCTGCTTCATCAAGCAGTAAGAATCAGCAGGAGGAAAAAGGATGCTCTTAACATGACATGAAAACATCAAAAGCGCTCTCAGCCTCCCCTTCAGAGGGCAGAGGGAAAATCCTGAGCGAGCCCCTGACGTCGAGGACTGAATCTACCTCTTCTAGATGCTATGGGGTGTCTTGAAGCGTTCATCTCCTTGCTCTGAGCCTGAGTTTGCTTTTCTGTGAAATGAGGACAATAGTGACTCCATTCTCAGCAACTTCATCAGGTTGCTCTCTGGACCAGATGTGAAAATACTTGGTAAGCTTGGTAAGCCCTGTGCGCTTGACAGGGGGCTGCCACGTTAGTTCTCAGCCCCATTCTAGGTTGAGGTCTGTATGTCCTCCACTGGGTCAGTCAGTCCTGGTTGTGCTTAGCAGCCCCCTGCAGAGACCCCTCCATTTCCAGGCTGGCAGAGCGGCCGCCATGATCCCACCTGCTCTCTCTCCTCGGGCTCTTCTCCCAGATGAGTGTGCCTTGTGGGTGGTGAGGAAGCTCAAGGGATCCTTAAGGGTCCCTTTGCTGGGAGTCTCCAGATGGGATCTCCCATGGCAAAGATGCCTCAGCCGAGGACCCCGATCCTCATCACCCGCAGAGGTAGCAGAGTAGCGTCCAGGGACACGTGTGGGGCTGCGTGGGTGATATCACATCCCCAGGTAGGCAGGAAAAATCATCGTAAAGGGCAGCCCTTTGCCTATTGCCTAGGCAGTAACCCAGCCACCAGTGGCACCTGCATAAGGTGTTTACGATCACCATAAAGGAGCCAGAAGAATCGTCACGAACTTCCCTTAGAGATAGCAGCATCAGTCTGGAAATATTTACTAGGTCATCCATTTGGTCATTTGTTCAGACATTTGCCTGTGTATTTATTCAACCACACATATTTATCAAGCACTTACTATGTGCAGAGTCCTACGTATGTTACGTCTTGTGTTAGTCAGGATAAGTTAGGTCATGCTGTGGTAGCAAACAATCCCAAAATCTCAGCGGTTGGAAGCAACACCAGTTTGTTTCTTACTCGTGTTACATCCTCAGTACAACTCTTTGGGAAGGGGGCTGCTCATGGTTGCCAACCTGATGGGTGCTGTACCATCTTCTGTTGCCATGGTGTCAGCATGAGCCCTTAGGGTTCACTGCAGCAGGGGAAGAGAGCAGGGAGAGCTGTGCATCCGCTTCTAAAGCGATTCTGTCTGCAAGTGACAGGCACCACTTCTGCGCATGTTTCGTGAGCCAGAAGATGTCACGTCGCCACACCTAATTTCAAGCCCTGGGGAGAGAAGTGTAATCCTTCCCTGGGCCTTAAAGAAAGGAAATATGGAAATAATATGACCGCTGTTTATTTCTACCACATTGCTAACCCCACCACAACCCTGGACGTAGTTATTATTCTGATTTTACAGATGATAAAACTGAGGATAAGAAGGGCTAAGGACCTCCTCCACATTTGCATATCAAGTAAAAAGGAGATGTGGGATTTTTGAACTTGGGACTATCTGGCTTGCAAAGCCTTGGCTGGTTCCCTTCTATCACCCAGACATGTACACGAATTAGCTGTATCACCAGGTGGGAAACCAGATGGTCGGCCAAAGAAGGATGGATCACGTGCTGTGTAGTTTTAGAGGAGGGAGAGGTCACTGTCAGTTGGGGAAATCCAGGAAACCTTCATTGAGGAGGTGGCTCTTGCCTCCAGGTCTGAAGGAATAGGCCACATTTGGACCTTCAGAGATGTATGTTTGTTCTTTCAATTGGTTATTCATTCTGTGTGTTACGCTCACATCTGGAAAATCTTTATAAAATCCATTTAGTTCACACTCTCAGTTTAGTTCACACTCTTCTCTCACAAGAGAAGTTCTAGAGTGATGGGGATGGGAGGGGAAGTCATTCTGAACTGGGTTTGACTGAGGAATTTTCCTGGAACAGGCCTTGGGGAGAGATCTGATGCAGTGGGTCAGTTAAGACTGAATTTTATTGCAGATTTATGGCAGCTTTCCTTGCTCCTTCCCTCCGTCCTTCCTGCCCTTCTTCCCTCTCTTCCTCTCTCTTAGTCCTTACTGCCTGCTCTCTGCCTCGGGCAGGGCTCAGGGCTGGGTCAGGGGAGGAGGGAGCCGACTCTGACACAGTTTTTGGCCCCCTGGGAGTCTCCGTGTTTAATGATGGGAGGGATAAGGTTGCAGGGCCCCAGGGTCCCAGTGTTTGCCTAGGAACTCAAGAAGAAGCCCCCAGTGTGGAGCAGAGTGACTGCCTTGAGGGGTGTGGGTAACTGGAGTAAAAGAAAATAAGACAGACTTACAGAGCAGAGGGAGAAGCTGCAGGGCAGCCGGAGGGGGAGGGCCCGGCCTGCTGCTCAGAGGCGCTGAATGAGTCAGGACCCAGCGCTGCTCCCTGACTGGGGCGGGCAGCTGGGCCCTCAGGCTCACCCGGAGGTTGCCACCGCACCTGGCCTTGCCCACAGCTGTGCTCAAGCCAGTGGCCCAGGGCGGCAGCCAGCTTTTGTCAGCGCAGCCAGAGAAGAACTCAACCGCTTCGCTGAGTTCTTTCTGCCTGTCACACACCCACTCAGGGAGAGCTGGTTTCGAGGACAAAACTCTGCCTACAGCAGGGCTGTCCTGGGTCAACCACGGAGGAGAGATACTGGAGGACATCTCTGCACACACACTGAGGCTTGGCTGTACTGAGTTCCCTTCCAAGATTCCCGGGCCGCCAGCAAAGCCCCTGAGTTTTCTACTTGAGAAACTTAAGTTCATTCCTGGGTGCCCTTTACCTGCGACTGCATTGCTTCTACCTCTAGGTCTCTCCTCCCACCATCGAAAGACCTCAGGCCTGGAAGAATGTCAGAGGGTAGCCAAGCCAGTGATTACTCAACTGCCCATGTTCACCTGGGAAGCTTTGAATAATACACTTTGCCAGGCTGTGAGCCCAGAAGTTCTGACTCAGTAGGTCTGGGTCTGGTCCCTGCCCAGCTGTTGATTCTGTGTGTCCCACGCTCAGGGTCCCGGAGAGCACTTCCCTTGCCTGTGCTTGGCAACCAGCCTCTCCTCGTGAATTTATCGTTCTCATTAAGGGAATGGCTCTCTAAACCCGCTGAGAGCACCAACGCTGTTGTGCTTCTGAACGCTGGGTTGCCCGGCCAGGAGAGGGCTGGCTTCTGCCCTGGCCCAGCTCCCTGTCATCAAGAAGGAGCCCTTCAAAAAAAAAAAAAAAATCAACAGAGAAAAAAAAAAAAAAAGAAGGAGCCCTTCCCTGAGGAAGGGGAGCGGCGTCTGTGTCAGCCCCAGCTGCCTTGAGAAAATTCCCCTGAGTGGTGCAGAAGGCTGGTCAGCCAGAAATGCCCTCACCAGGGCCCAGGTCTGCCAGGCTGAGGCGAGGGGCTGTGGAGAAGCACAGCTGACCGCCCCCCTCCCCTCCCACACACCCCAGGCCGCTGAAGAGCAGGCTGTCTTCTGGAGGGACTGAGACCGTGGCCACGTCTCTGGGAAGACACTTGAATCCTCATTTCTAACTCCCAAGAAGTACTTTGCAAAAGGATAACAGCGATTTTGCTCCATGCGCCCCAGATGTGCTCGTGGAGGCTTTCGTGTGCTGCCCGTGACTGTCCTGGGAAGAGAGGGGACAGGATTACCTTCCCACACCCTGGAGCCGAGCAAGCTGAGCTCAGAAAGGACGTGGGGTTCCCTCAGGGGCCATGATGTATGTAAGGGGCCCTCAAATTGTTCAAAAGGAAATTGTGTGTGTGTGTATCTATATCTAAGCACATATAGATACACACACACACACACACACACACACACACACAAAGAGAGAACAACTGATAAGGTAAATGGGGTAAAATGGTGAAACATCTGGGTAAAAACTATACAGGTGTTACTGCATTCATTTCATTTTTATACTGTTTTTTTTTTTTTTTTGGCGATACGCGGGCCTCTCACTGTTGTGACTTCTCCCGTTGCGGAGCACAGGCTCCAGACACGCAGGCTCAGCGGCCATGGCTCACGGGCCCAGCCGCTCCGTGGTATGTGGGATCCTCCCGGGCCTGGGCACAAACCCGTGTCCCCTGCACCAGCAGGCGGACTCCCAACCACTGCGCCAGCAGGGAAGCCCATGTTTGAAATTTTAAATGTATTTTCAAATTAAAAAATTGCTTCAAAAAGGAAGTGTGGTTTATTCAAGGATGAAGAGCAAGTTAACAGTGGGACCCCTGTCCACGGAAGGCCCACAGGTCACATCTTATCATCTCTATATTTATATTTTTTTCTTAGACTCGACTTAAATGCCAGTTCTTGAGTGGACCTTCCTGACATCCTAGGCAAGATCATGTGTCCCGATTTCATGTACTTTTCCTTCCACTATGACAGCACATAGGAGTGAATTATTTTTAACTTAATTCCTGTTTCTCCTGCTGGACTGGAAGCTCCATGAGGGGAGGGTCCCATTTGTCTTGTTCGTGCTTTATCCCAAGGGTCTAGCACAGTCACTGGAACAGAGAAGATGCCCAACTAATGTTCATTGATGGGATGAATGAATGAGTGAATGGACGCTGGAACGTGGGCCACAGATGTGCACAGGTGGACACACACGTGCACACACGGGCTCGTGCTCTCTGTTCTTAGTTCCATCGCTCTGTGTCATATGCAGGCTGGAGATGCCAGGATTTAGAGGGCAGCTGGCAGTGTGGCATCTTGCCTCTGGAAACGACATCTGGGAATGAATGACATCCTTTGGGAAGAGAGGATGCTGCCCCTTCCCAGCCTCTGCCTCCCTCTCCTCCCCACCTCGAGGCCAGAGGCTCTTCCGGAGGGGAGGAACGATGCTCTTGCAGCAGGTGGTGAAGGGATCCCAGAGACCACAGGCTGGGAGAGGGGGCAGGGATGCGGCCTGGAAACCACTGCCTTTCCGGAAACAAAAGAGCTCTTTAAAGTCCCTTGATAACATGTTCTCCTGCGCTGGGCGTCTGCCAAGGCCCCCTCTTCCCCTTGTGAAGGAGCAGGAACACCAGAGACCTGTACATGCGTGTCCTGATGCACAGCACAGGGAAAGGTGACCCAACCTGTGCTGGGCAGGCCTCGTGAGCCCCAGGCATGCCCATTAACTGAAGAGTTTTGATTTTCATTTTTGAGTAAGTGATACATCCACATATTTCGAAATTCATAAACTGTAAACACACATGAGGTGAAAGTCCCCTCCCACCCCTGCCTTCCGTCCATCCAGTTCTCCCTACTGATAGTTTTAGTTCTTATGAATCCTTCTACAGGTGCTCTATGCATATCCAACCTACTTCATCTATTCCCCGTGGTGGCTGGCAGAATTCCATACACACTGTTTGCATCTTGCCTTTTTCACTTAATGAAATATCTTGGCACTCTTTCCATATGAATCCATAGAAGAGTATCTTTGGGCTTTTTCTTGGCTACACAGTATTCCATAATATCAGTGTCCTGGGTGAAGATGCCCCCTTCCCCCAACCCTGTATCTAAGGAACGATGCTCCAGCCTTCCCCTGCCATGCCATGTGCATGAATCACTCACTTCTGTTCCTGAATTGTACTGAGCAATGATATTTAGACATGGGAGGGACCTTATACCTGTGCTGTCCAGTACGGTGGCCACTGGTCTCACATGGCTGTTGAGCCCTTGACATATGGAGCGCTGAATTGTGATGTGCTGTAAATGTCAAATACTCACTGGATCTTGAATATTTAATTTTAAAAATATAAAATATCTTATGAATTATTTTTTATATTTATTACAAATTGAAATTATAATTTTTGAATATATTGGTTAAATGAAATCTATCTTTAAAATAAATTTCACCTGTAAAAAATTATTTTTAAGTGTGGCTTAATGAATTTTAAAATTCTATATGTGACTTGCATTCACGGTCAGCATACTTTTCTTGGACTAGGCTTCCTTGGAGGCTTGGAGGCCCAGAAGAGAGCTGGGGATGGGAAGGAACTAAATAGAACAGGAGAAAGCAAAGGAGTAGAAACCGATGGGTAGCAGTAGCCGGCTGAAAGCTCCCAGGCTGGGGGTCAGGAGTATTGGGTCCCTGCCCACCTCAGTGATTTTCTGGGAGACACCAGGACCAGCCTCCTCCCCTCTGGGTCTAGGTTTCCTCCTGTGTGCAAGATGACTACGATTCCAGAGTGCTGCCTCCAGGTGAGCAGGAATTCCTCTCTGCTTTATCCTCTGCTCTGTCCCCAGAGCTAGAATGGTGCCTGGCACAGTCTGGGTGTTTGCTGAATGAATGAATGAAAGTAGGAAGTGAAATAGAAAATTTGATTTTTTCTTTCTAGGTAAGTGTTAGACTCATCAAAGTATCAGGAGTCAGAGGCCTCTAGAGATCGTAGGAAGCCTCCGACTATGAAGCCAAGACTCAGAAGGCAGGAATGACCGAACTAGGACCACCTCCAGTTTCTTCACTCCTCCAACCAAAGAACCATGCAGAAAAAAAGGCTGTTACAAATTAGCATCCACTCTTGGTAATGTCTGCTGTCAATGCAGCCTGGCCATGGCACCCGTCCTCCTTCCCCACCAGCCGCGTTCAGGGTGTGGGATGACATTTCCCGCTCCTGTTAGGCAGAAGTCCCGAGGGAGAATGAGATCAAGAGGACCCCACTCAGAACCAAGGGCTCAGTGTTTTCCAAGGCCTTTCAGTCAGAAGGGCCCGAGTCCCCAGGCGGAGGCCCTGTCATCTCCCCACACCTCCCGGCCCCAGGCCACTGGCCCAGAGGAGCTGGAGTCCAGCCCCGGGGCGGCCAGAGGGCCGTCTCTAAATGAATCGTGCTTGGGTGCTTGGGTGGGAGGGCGGGGGGGAGGCGCAGAGAGGATTTCTAGATTATACTGAGAGAATGACAGTGGGGAGGGAAAAGAGCTGAGTTCCCACAGAGTGTCCGGTCACTCCTTCGGGGTCTGTGGGAGCCGGGGTGGCTGCCTTTTTCTCTCTGGACAGCAGCACACGCAGTTTCTAATAATTAAGTAACTTTAATTGTCCTGGGAAAGCAGAGCTCGCCTTGGGGCACGCTGCACAAACTCATAATTAATGTTACCAAGAGAGATTAGCAAAGGAGAACTGAGAAATGATTCACTTTAAAAAGAGCCTCACAGTTAAGTCTTATTATCCTAAGTTTAGAACCTCATTTATCTGCTTGGAGGAAAACAAAACAAAACAAAAGACCCAAGACCCAGAAATGAATGCATGTGAAATTAAAACTCCATGCCTTTGTAATCTGGTTTAAAAACATCAGATGGGAAAATACTGCCGTTTCTTGCTTCCATTCTGGTGACCAAAGGAAAATGTAAAACAGAGGACTATAATTAGTATGTAATAATGCATTAAGAAGAGCTCGAGCTTTTCACTGGTGCCCCTGTTGCTTAGAAATTATTTCATTTTAGGATTTTGGGGAATGGCTTTTTCTCTCTTTCTATGAGAGACATACCAAAACCCATGTAGTTTTCAATGACCGTTCGTATGAAATGATACTAGTGGAGTGTTTGTGATGTCGGTGTTCGGTACACATCGGATGAATTAATGAATGAGCGAGCACATTAATGTGAGATGGGAGGACCCCAAGAGGAAATGGGGAAATAGGGCAGCTGTGACACAGTTGGGGTGGGAGGGAGGGGAGAGAGAAGCTTGAATGTCAGGACTGAGTGTGAGAGTGAGAACAAGGGTGAAGAGAAGCTCAGAACTCAGGGCCCCGTGCGGCCCTTATGCATAATTAGTAATCCATAAATAGTATGTGATCGATAGCCCTAAACTAGTGAGGGTGTTTCCTCACTAAGTCCTTGTGTCTCCACAGCACTGCCCTGCTTTCTTCTACTCAGTATCTTCTTCTACTCAGTAGGTGATGGGTGTCCCACCCTTTCCAAGTATCATCGTGGGGTGTTCTTCCACTTAGTCAACGAATACTGACTGAATGCCTACTAGGTTCCAGGCACCATGTTACGTGGACACACAGGTGGAAACAGCTGAAGTGCAGGCAGGGACTTTGGCTCTAAACCTGCACATATGGTTCCCTTCTTCTCTCTGAGCTTCCGTGTCCTCAGCCACGAGATGGGAACGACAGTGCGGGCTTCCCTGAGGTCCTCTGGAGAGTGGATGGGAGCTGGAGGGATGACAGTAGGGGTTCCTGGAGCCCCTTTTTCGGGTAACTGCAGAGGAGTTTGCTTCTGGCTTCTCTGCAGCCTCCATCCTACCCCGGGTACTGTTCTCGTCACATGCCCACCAGACAGGGCTCAGACAGCTGGCCCCCTCATCCTTCCCCCTAGAGCAGGAGCTGGATTTGTCCCAGGCAGCCACCTGCTAGGGCACTCAGGCCTTTCCTGAGACTCTGCCGTCCCCTGGACATCAGTTATTCCCCATCAAGAGGCTGGGGGGTACATAACGAGGTGGTGGCTGATTCAGCTCAAGGTATGATTCTTTTCATGGTCTTTCCACGTGACCAGACAACTTACGAAGAATGAAAACTTTCAAGACGTGAAGGAATGAAGCCATTCTCTTCCTGGTGCAGTCCCTTTGTGACCACAGGCAAATTGTGTCTGGGCCTTTGTTGCCTAAGGGGCAAGGGTTGACGCGGCACCAAGGAGGCTCCCCCGGAGCTTTTCCTGAGCAGGTAGAGACTGTGGCACTGAGTGCTGAGGTGGCAGAGGCTGGGAAAAGCTCTCAGACCTGAGGGCGGAAAGGAGGGTGTAGTGGAAACAGGGCTTGCCAGGCTCAGTGGCAATGAAGAGGGGCCCTTCTTGGAAATTTGACTAATGAAGGCACTGTTTAGAGAGAGCACACTCTGAAAATAACTGGTGTTTCTACTAATAACCACAATCCTTCAACCTGTTCCGAACATTAGAAATGATGAAGTGCTTTCCCATACATCATCTCATTTGATCCACACAAAAATTCCAGGAAGGGGATATTACTATTCCCATTTTGCAGGTGAGGAAACTGAGGTTTCTGAGATTTCAGTTGACCAAGGCCTTGAGCTCAAGTTCTCAGACTCCTACCACTCTGCCCGATGAGACGCTACCCACGATAATCCTAATACTTCTTTTCGACTCTTAAATACTGTGATCTATATTGCTGGTCTTCTCCAAAATGTGACGCTGTATATTAAATTATTACGTTGGAGCTCAGGAAAAAGCAGACACATTTTTGTTCATTCATGCGTCTCCTAATCATCAATCTATCGAGCTTGTATTTCCTGAGAACCTATTATGTGTTATAGCTAATCAGGATCCCTGACTCCAAGTCTTGGGCGAAGTGTGATTCTTAGATTTTAAGTAGGTTGCACAGGCCCATGATAAACAATCCAAGTTGTATAGAAAAAAGTAAAAAGTAAGCCCCTTCCCTCTTATTCTTGATACTCTGTCCCCCTGACCCTCTCCCAGACACAACCACTGTTGCCAGTTTCTTGTGCATCGTTCAGAGATTGTCCATGCATATGCATACACACACACGTGTGTGTGTGTGTGTGTGTGTTTCCCTTCTTCCAAAATGGTAGAGTACCATGTACTGTTTCTATATCTTGTTTCTTTCCTTATAAAACTGTATCAGGGAGATAACTCCATATCAGGACATAGGGAGCCGTGCCCATCTTTCTAAATGG
Source organism: Phocoena sinus (assembly GCF_008692025.1). Lineage (NCBI taxonomy): Eukaryota > Metazoa > Chordata > Mammalia > Artiodactyla > Phocoenidae > Phocoena > Phocoena sinus. The sequence goes on along the minus strand of NC_045766.1, from coordinate 70,181,895 downwards.
CTGATTAGCATTTTATGTTACGTAACCTACGTTTCATTTTTTAAACTACTTGCCTACTGATGGATATTTGGGTGGTTTTCATTATTTTGCCATTCACGTGTTTCTTTAACATCCAAGCCTTAACGTTTATCTTGGAGTAATTAATCTTGGAGTAAGCGTGGAGTACAGTGGAAATTGCTGGGGACAGAGAATTGAGAGATGAGAGTTCTCTCTTTTTTTTTGGGGGGGGGGGTACGCAGGTCTCGCACTGTTGTGGCCTCTCCCGTTGCAGAGCACAGGCTCCGGACGTGCAGGCTCAGCGGTCATGGTTCACGGGCCCAGCCGCTCCGCGGCATGTGGGATCTTCCCGGACCGGGGCATAAACCCGTGTCCCCTGCATTGGCAGGTGGACTCTCAACCACTGTACCACCAGGGAAGCCCGAGAGTTCTCTCTTAAGTCTGTGTTAATTAGCTATTGGACTCTGGGCACGTACCACTGCCACCCTGGGCCTCAGTTTCACCATCTATCAAATGGGAACACTGGGCTCTAGCTGGCGTCTAGCATCCCTCCCAGCCTGTCTCCTCAAACCCCAGAAGAAGCAGAGTGCCCCACAGAGGGTCGGCCCGGCTGGGTCTGTGGGTGGGGTCCGCGGGACTCAGTCACCTGGTGAGCCTCTCCCATCGTTGATCTCAGTAATGCAATGTTGAACTCAGGCAAGTTTGGCCTTGCCCTCCCCGGGACCCAGCGTGATTGTGATTCAGGGCCCGTAGCGTGGCTTCCCCACCAGCAAATGAGCTGCAAGACACCTTTCTTGGCAATGGGCTTAACGAGGGCTCCGGGAATGTCTGATTACTCATCTTTTTGCAACGGCAGCAAACTCCCAGCGAGAAGAAGAGGCAGCTAGCGTGGCCTCCTTCCTGAATTAATGACTTCAGCGTTATGAATCACTAATCAGTTCAGCACGAAGCAGAACTGGGTGGTCGATTCAGGGCTGCGGGTGGCAGCCAGGCAGATGGCGCAGATGGTGCTGGGTGTTGAGTGGGCTTTAACCTCCCCCGCCCTCTGCTTGGCTGCCTCGGGGTCTCCGTGCTGTCCTTTTAGGGGGGCAGAATTGGGGTCAGAGGTCCTACCCAGACACCAGTTTCCACTGTCTCCTAGAGCCTGTCTACCTGGGACATCATTGCTGTCAGCTGATTGCAAACTCCCGCTCCAGCCTCAGCTTAGGTCTTTCCGAGGGAAATCTAAATGCTTGCAGAGAAATCCAGGAGTGAAACCCGGAATATGCCATTTTGTATGATATGCCTGCTGTGTACCTAAGAAGGAACTTTGAAATTAATCTGTTACTGGGAGAAGACGTAAAGGTGGTGGGATTCTTCTTCGGGCCACACTTTTGAGACAAGAACCACGAAAGGAGGACTTCTTTCCTGGCTAGTTTTCTTACCCCTCTTATCTCAAGCAGCTTATTATAGATTCGAAGATTAATGGGGACTGGAGGGAACATTTCTCCTTTAAAGCACAGTGCTCCCCATCTCACCCCTTTCTCTCTTCAAGCTTCCCCTGTCAGGCCAGTCCCGGCCCAGCCCTCTGCTTTCCAGCAGTGACTAGGTAACTACTGCCTTTTGCGGTGGCCCGAGGGCCTGCCTGGACTATCGCTATGCAGCACAGGTTCCAGGTGGGGCTTGTACTTTCGGCTTCACCTGGTCCTGGTCCCAGAAGTCCTGCACAAGCTCCTTCCATGAGGGCACAGGTCCTGAGAGGTCTCTCTCCTCTTTTCCCAGTCCAGGTGGAGCTCTCCCTATCAGCCCCCTGACCCCTTGGACAAAAGGGGTCCTTTCCTTTTGGCTCTTTCCCTTTGGCTTTAATTTGAAAGTGCTCTCCTGATTGACCACACAAAATGTGTGGCCTCAGCCTGTGCCCCTTTTTTTCTTTTTTAAATATATCAGACTTTTTAATAAATTTATTTATTTATTTATTTATGGCTGTGTGGGTTCTCTGTTTCTGTGCGAGGGCTTTCTCTAGTTGCGGAGAGTGGGGGCCACTCTTCATCGTGGTGGGCGGGCCTCTCACTGTCGTGGCCTCTCTTGTTGTGGAGCACAGGCTCAGTAGTTGTGGTGCACGGCCTTTGTTACTCCGCGGCATGTGGGATCTTCCCAGACCAGGGCTCGAACCTGTGTCCCCTGCATTGGCAGGCGGCTTCTCAACCACTGCGCCACCAGGGAGCTCAGGCCACAGGACATCTCTGAGCATCCTGTGCAGGGGGTGGGTCATCTGTCTCCAGCAGCACGTGCTGAGCCCTGGCTCTGGGGTTTGTCTTGGGATGCTTCCCCCAGCCTTTCTGCGATCAACCAACTCATGGTAGGGGGGTTCTCTAAATTTCCCATTCTTCCCACCATATGTCCTTTGTGGTCCAGCATGCTCCCTTGAGGTTGAAGGGAATCACCATTTAACACAGGGTTCTGCCCAACATAGATGCTCAATTGTTGGGTGGATGGTTCTTATCCTGAGCAATGTCGCATTTCCTTTGCCCTCAAAACTTTAAAACTGGTTTGTGTTACATCTCCCTGGACCAGCCGCTCTGTCACCAATCACTTTCTTTTTCTTTTTTTAAAAAATTTTTATTGGAGTAGAGTTGATGTACAATGTTGTGTTAGCTTCAGGTGTATAGCAAAGTGAATCAGTCGTGTATATGTATATTTTTTTCAAATTCTTTTCTCATCTAGGTTATTACAGAATATCGAGCAGAGCTCCCTGTGCTGTACAGCAGGTCCTTCCCAATCCCCTTCTGAGGCACAACTCCATCTTCCTTGACACAGTGGCAGCGAAGTCCATCACATCAGAGGGACCCTGCTGCTTACAAAGTCATCAGCTTCCTAACCTGGCAGAGAGCAGCTGGCCTTTGTGGAAATCATCTTCAGCTAACGTCTTGAATAATTTTAGGATGAGTCACCCTACTTGGCCTTTTTCTAGGAATCCCCCCACAAATTCACTTTATGTGCTCAGAGTAGGCCAGAGACGACCTCCCCAAGAGGGAGACACATCTCTGAGGACGTCCCAAATACGAGGTGAGATTTATCTTTTCTTTCTCCAATTCAGAGCCTTTTAACATCTGGGAAGCCTAAGTCCCAGTGTAAAATGCTCCAGGGAGGGGGCTTCCCTGGTGGCGCAGTGGTTGACAGTCCACCTGCCGATGCAGGGGACACGGGTTCGCGCCCCGGTCCGGGAAGATCCCACATGCCGCGGAGCAGCTGGGCCCGTGAGCCTTGGCCGCTGAGCCTGCGCGTCCGGAGCCTGTGCTCCGCAATGGGAGAGGCCACAACAGCTAGAGGCCCGCGTACAGCAAAAAAAAAAAAAAAAAAAATGCTCCAGGGAGTGCTCCCTGTACCGCCCTCTTCTGCCAGCACCTCTGGGGCTGGGCCTTGGGTTTCATCCTTTCTCTCAGTGTGGCCCCCCTCCTGGCCCCTTGGCCTACGGGATTGCAGCCCCCGCTCTTCAGCGAAGAGATGATGTCTAAGGCTGAAATATACACCAACACGTGTATTTCCTGAGACTAGACACTACCACTGCCCACTTTAAGATTGACAAGTTATTTGACTAAGGAGATTATTTTTTTCTTTTCTCCTCTCCACCCCATCCCCTTCCTTTCGGTTGCTTTTCACACCAAGACACTGAAATCACAGGGTATGGGCAGTATTTTTCTCTTTAGAAATCCTTTTTCAGGCAACTATGTCAAGAATGTTTTCATACTTTGGGTTGGATAGGGAGGGAGGGAAAAAAAAAAAAAGGCTTAATCCCCCCCAGATGGGTATTTCTCTGAAAACGGACATGCAAATGTTGGGCTTGTCAAACACTAAAATGTTTTCTTTCTTCTTGAGAATTATGGCACACTGCCTGCTGAGCCTGGGAGATCTGACGAGTGAAGGAGGGAGTCTGGGTAGCGGAGGAAGCAGAGTGTGGGAAAGGGCAGGCGGCAGAGGCACGCGCCAGATAAGCGGGGGCGCTGAGGACAACCGCCCTGCGCCATGTGCCTCAGGCCGTCCCTCCCCAGCCTCGCGGGCTGGCCAGGTTGGAGGTTGCCTTCCAGGAACTGGAGGCGGGGATACGGGAAAAGCCAGATGCCCCACGCTCTTGCGCATGTGCACTGACATCTCACCCGTGCTCCCCTGCTGGGGGCGGGGCTAGCCCGAGTTATCTGGGAGCTCCAGCCAGTGAGCTGAAGCTCGCACCTGCCGACCTGAGTGTAACAGTTGAGATTTAGCGAGGTATTGTCATGCCTGGGGTAGCCGCTTGAGGCTTCTGTCAGGGAACCTCTCTAGATTCTCCTCCACCAAGAGACCTCGAGCTGGGAGGGGGACAGATTTAGCAAATGCTTCCTGCGGGCTAATAATTGCAAAGCACCACATGAGGGCTTGCTGCCCCTAGGTGATGAGTTCACAGCTCTGTGGGAGAGAGAGACAAGAAAACATGCATGCTAAAGCAGGGCAGCCTGGGCTGAATGCAAAAAGAGAGGTACAAGTCTCCCACCACACGCCCAGATATGGTTAAAAAATTTATATCAGGTGATAAAATGGCTTAAAAATATTTTACTGCATCTGTAGCTCTGAAGACGAGCTGGTCTAATTTTTTAGGTTTTGGTTTCTCACTCCCCAGGCCTTTGCCTCATGAAAGTATGGAAACAGGGCAGGAGGTGGCCTCCTCTTCATGCCGAGGGACGGGGGGGTACGCTTCGGTTGGGCACAGGTAGGTCTGGCTGAGGCTGCAGGAAGAACTGTGGACTTGGCTGCTCTCTGACTTACTTCTCTGGGTTATTGTTTTGAGGATCAAATGAGGTCATGGTTATGATTATATTTTGTATATTATAAATCAGTAAATAACTAAAGAGTAGTATTATTTCCTTGAGAGTTACAGCCCTGAAAGTCCTAATGATGTCTTCAATTTATTTAGCACCTACTATGTTCCAGGCACTGTCTAGGGACTTAACACATGTTACAGCCAACGAGAATGTAAGCTTAATGAGGGGCAGGATTTGGCCTTGTTCCCCTGTAGTCCCAGGGCCTAGAAGAGTGGTGGTCACATAGCAATTCTTCAACAGATATTTTTTAGAGGTTGAAAAAGGAATTTCAAATCCTGACTGCCCCCTAGGACATTGGCCCTGCTCTACACACGAGGATATGGAGGCTTGGAAAGGTTGAGCGGCCTGTTCTAGGTCCCACTGCTAGCTAATCGCTGACTTGGGACTGGAGCTCAGTTCATCTGTCTGTGAGTTCAGGCACTCTCCACAAAGCCCAGGCCTGCCTGGGGCCCTCGCATCATCTGTCTCCTGACTTTATTGGGCTTAGTTGTCCTTGTCAAAGCAGGTTGCTGTGCCAGGAAGAAGTGGGATTTCTAGGGACACCTTCAGGGACAGGCAGGCTCTCCCCTCCTGGTTCTGATGACCGGGCAGAAAGCCTCCCCAGTTAACTTCATAAATGCCTCGAGCTCTTTTGAGAAAGAGGTGGAACAGCATCCATGTTAGGCAGAAAAATGGTCCCCCAAAGAGATCTATGACCTAATCTTTGGAGCCTGTGAATATGTTATGCTACACGTCAAAGAGGAATTAAGGTTACAGATGGAAATAAGGTTGCTAACCAGCTGACCTTGAGATGTGCAACTTGTCCTGACTCATCCAGGCACTGTGCGGGCCCTGTGTAATCACCGGGGTCCTTTACATGTGGAAGAGGCCGGCAGGAGAGTCAGTGTCAGATGCGATGTGAGAAAGGCTTTCCTTGCTGTTGCTGGCTTTGAAGGTGGAGGAGGGGGCCACAAGCCAAAGAATGCAGGCACCTTCTAGAAGCTGGAATAAAACAAGAAAAGAGATTCTCTCCTAGAGTTTCTAGAAAGGAAACAGCCTGGCCAACCCCTTGATTTTTAGCTTAGTGAGGCCCATTTTGGACTTCTGAGCTCTAGTGCTGTCAGATAATACATTTGTGGTATTTGTGGTGATTCATTACAGCAGCAACAGGGAACTAATACAGCATCTCAGCAAGGAGCAGGCCTCAGTCGGGTTTAGCTTGTGCCTTGGACTCCAGGGACAGACATGATAGAAGCAGACACAGCCCTCCAAAGCTTTCCAGAGAACCCATCCAGCCCCTCTTACCACAGCCATGGGCAGCACCCAGGTACACAGGCTTTGAGCAGCTGCACCTCACCCTGGGCTGCCCCACATACATCTCACTTCCTGTCCTGGGACTTCTGCTGCACGGCCGGGACACTAACCAATGTGCATCCTGGAATTGCACGGGGCCACCCTTGACCGATAAGGGACAACAACCCACGGGTAAACGTGTCCACATTTTGACTCTCAGGTGAGCAGTTCTAGGACGCTTTTCACAAAGCTCTTTAGGAGTTTCCAAGGAATTGAGCACTTGGTTCCCAGATGGAGGCCATCTCAGTCTCGCATCCTTGTATCGGCTCTCCGCTCTTCCCTGTTTCCCGTGAAACTGGACCTCACTCCTGCCTCTCAGCCCTGCCCTGGGATCATTACCCACATGAATACCTGTATGGGAAGCTTTGTTTCCCGCCCTGCCTTTAGAGGAAATAAGACAATATGCCTGAACAGATGCCCTGCCCGGTCTCCCAGAGCTGTGGGGAGCTCGTGCAGGTGTGGGGTAGCGGGCGGGGACTTGCACAGAGCCTCACAGCTGCCGACGAGCCTGTCTTGGGGATGCTTCCCAGTCTAGTTAGAGACGGGTGAAGTCTGGAGGGGCAGTTGCCAGGCTCTTTGGGGACATCAAGGGCCCTGCTCATTTTGTCACCCAAGTCCCCTGATTCTGGTGGGCTTCCCTTAGAGCGTACCCACTGTGCCTATCACTCAGAACAGATGGTTTACTGGTGAACTTAATTACATCATTAGCAACTGGGCTACAAAAATGAGTGATTTGAGAGGGGCTGGGCAGCTGGGAGTCTCCTGGCCGCATGGCTGGGCAGCTGTTCCTGGGGCTGGCTGAGTATGCCTTTGCAGTGGGCTCCTTCCCATCCCCCATCCCAGGCTGCCCCTGTCATGCCGATAGGCTGAGCTGCCCTCTCTGATCCCGAGGCTTTCCCACCAGCTATGCCCAGAACAGATGGAAATGAATCTCTTGTGTGTCTCCAGCTGATGCGGATTTCACAGCGGGCGGAAGAAAGTGAGGGGGAGTAGATAAGCCACCCCTTCCCACGGCCACTTGGGAGGCCACACTGGTTGTTCAGCTGTCCACCCTCACTCCTTGTGAAAGGGGTGGGGCTTGTCATTGGGGGGGATTCATTTCAGTGGAGGTGAGCCTAGAAGCTAGGAATACAAAATACCCCTGTTCCTTATGGTTTTAAACCTGAGCTCCAAGGAGCCATGGGGGCTGGGGACCACTTACCATCACTGCTTCAGCCAGAGCAGAGCTTCTTTCCAGCCTCATCGGATAGCACAGCTGCATAAAAGGCTAGACTAGTCCCTAGTCTCCAAAGCTTCCCTCTCCCTCCCCCCATTTCCTGTCTTGTAGCCTCTGCTTTCTGCTGTCATCCCAATATTCTTTCTGCACAAACCCATCCACCTCAGCTTCCAGACCTGGCTCAGATGCCACTTTCCCGAAGCAGCTATCCTCTTCTGTCTCCCCTCCCCCCAGTTTTAGCAGCCCTCTTTCCTCTGAAGTCTCCAAGGGCTCCATCTGCATAGCTCAAATTACACCAATCACTTTCTGCCTGTGCGGTAATTACTTCTGTACTTGGTTCATTTCTCCCACCGGACTGGGTTCTCTTCAGAGCAGGGAATGGCTCTGTCTTGGCTCCGTAGTCTCCATGGGAGATGCTGGGTAAAATGTCTTTTGTACTTTGGTTGGTTTTGGTTTTCTTTTTAATGAGTGCACGTGAAAAATGCATATCAAAAAGTGCTTTTCCCAAAGACCCTGTCTTAGTCTGATCTGGCTGCTCTAACAAAATACCATAGACCCGGTTGGCTTAAATGATAAATGTTTATTTCTCACAGCTCTGAAGGCTGAGAAGTCCAAGGTCAAAGTGCTAGCTGATTCGTGTCTGGTGAGAACCGTCTTCCTGGTTTACAGGCTGCTGCGTTCTGCTCTATCTTCGCATGGTGGAGAGAGAGAGGACTCTGGTCTCTTCCTCGAATAAGGACACAAATCCTCTCATGGGTGCCCTATTCTCATGACCTCATCTAAACCTAATCACCTCCAAAGGCCATCATATTGGAGATTACAGCATCAACATATGAGCGCTGGGGGACACAAACAGTTTGTCCGTAGCCTGTCTTGCAATAACAACCTCTGAATTCAATATTGGGAATTCTGTTCAAAACGATACTCTTTTGAGTACCTGCTGTGACAGGCACTGGGCTGTGAGTTGGAGGGAGGTATTCAATGTTGGGCGAGACCCAATCGCTGCTCTCTGGGAGCTCACAGTCCGGTGGCGTTGCCGCTGCACAGTCCGACAGCTACACATTGTCATCCGTGCTAGGACGGCTGGGGCAGGGAGGTGGAGATGGGGCTCAGTGCATGCATGCCAGGGGCCACGGGAGGGAGAAGAGGCATCCTGGTGGGGGCATGCTACCGATGGCTGTCTCTGGGTGGGCTCTATCACCAACTCTGGCCAGGCCCTAATGGACTTTGAAAATACAGTCCCAGGTACACGCCAAGTGAGAGTTAAAAAGGCTCTTCCTTACTCACGTTTTTCAAGGCTTTACCAGTCCCCACATAATTGATGTTTTGTAATACTTTTGGATGATGGAGATGGATATAGAGTTGTGCTGTCCAACATGGTAGCTACCAGACACAGATGGCTATTCCAATGGCTTAATTAAATGCAATTAAATGTAAAACAGTTTTTCAGTTGCATTATCCACGTTTCAAGTGCTCTGTAGCCACATGTGGCTAGCACAGAGTGGAACTGTTCTGTCATCAGCGCTATTGGATGTTTTATTGAATAGCCCTGGTACAGAAGGTTGCTTTTCAGCCACTAGCTCTTAGTGTTTTATTTTTTTAACAGGAGAAAATCAAATTTAATTTTGTTTGTAAGGGGCCTGGGGGCATAAGAAAAGTGAGACACAAGGACAAGTTAGGCAGTTGAGGCTTGTATGCCATCTGAGAGAAGGAAAAGGGCGTAGCGCTTTGGGACTTCAAAGGGTTAATGTTTTTAAAATTTTTTTAATTTTGTGGGGGGTACACGGACCTCTCCCCGTTGTGGCCTCTCCTGTTGCGGAGCACAGGCTCCGGACACGCAGGCTCGGTGGCCATGGCTCACGGGCGCAGCCGCTCCGCGGCATGTGGGAATCTTCCCGGACCGGGGCACGATCCCGTGTCCCCTGCATCGGCAGGCGGACTCTCAACCACTGCGCCACCAGGGAAGCCCGTTAATGTTTTATTTTTAAAGGTTAGCTACTTTTTGTCTTCTTCTTCTACCTTTCTTCTTAAATGACCTCTCTCTTTGGTCTCTTCCCATAATTTTTTGAGGACTCAATTTGCTAGTACTGATATTGACCCTGTAGGTCTAGTCTCACTTCCACTGTTATTCATCCCACTGGAGCAAAGAGCTTTGCTGTTCTGTGCTTAGTTTTCCACGGGCTGCTAATTCCGTCTCTCTTGATCCTCAATCTACTGTAAGAACCAATGGAAAGGGCTTTAAGCCAGCCAGAAGAGAAAGTAGCCAAGAGGCCAAAGTAATAAGGATCTTTTGGTACCTGGGGAGAAGTTGCCCTTCCTCAGGATGGATCTCACTGACCTGGGACCTACCCTCACAGCGGGTAGAGGGATTTGCAAAGGGAGCCAGGTTGTCCGGGAGGCAGCTTTCCGTAAGTTCATCTAGAATGCCTTAAAACACAGCATTTATCTGAAAGGTAGAGAGAACACCAAGGCAAGCTTCATCTGAGCTATAAATGTACAATTATGATAATATGTAATTTAAATCGTACTGTTCCTTCAGACAAGTAAATTCCTGTTCACAGTTACTATGATGTTTATACTTTTGATATCCCAAGAGTGAAAGGGGGCATCATTGGTGGGACATCCAGTGCAACCTCCAGAGTGTTTTGCAGTCTTCTCGGAGCCCATGCATAGGTAACATATCTATGGCAGCATGCAGAGATTGTCACTCACTTCGGGGTATCAGTGACAACATCTCCAGGGCAGTCACTACATACAGAAGCCCTTATGCCAAGGGACAAAGTTGGCCAACCAAAGAGGAAGACCTCAGTGGGTGACGTCATATACTCATTCCTTTTCTTGAACTTTACTGGTTTGTGTACCCTGTAATTGTGTCAGTAGTGGGCAGAGAGAGAGAGATGATAGAACCAGAGTCTTGTGCTCCAGATGTAAAACCAGTTACCTAGAACTTTGTAAAGTGACTCATTCTGCTGAAATAAAAACCTGTTTTATGTGGATGTGATACGGGTACCAACAAGCTTCCTTCTTCTCTTCCCACTGTGCTTTAAATTCAGATATTGGGTTAATAAGCATCCACCGAATACCTTCTGCGCGCTGGGTCCTGGGCTTAGAGCTGAGATGGATGCGGAGCTCATCAGCGGGGGTGGTGAGTCAGGGAGCTCACGGTCCACAATGGAGGTGCCACTTGGTCAGTATACAAAGCAGACTGTGATCAGCCCTCTAAGCGGGGCCCCACAGACAAGAGCCACTGGGCAAAGACACAGACTCACTGAAGAGCCATCAGAGATGGCAAAGTGCTTTAGAGCTTCGCTCTCCAGTGGGTTGGTACGATTTTCTCCCAGTGTCCTTACTAGGGGCTCCCTATGGCTTCGAGTGGCCTCAGTAGCTGGTGTTTGACAGGCAGGGGTGGGGAGGCCCACTCCCACTCTCCTAGTATCCCGAGATGCTCTATTCCTTTGGCGGGATCAGGAGATAGAAACCATTTCTAATGACCTCAGTGAATGTCAGCCCTGGAGAAGTTTCCAAAGAGGGTTTAGTCCAATTCCCCTCATTTGGAGAAGCTGAGACCCAAAGAAGGGAAGGAGCTCCCTTTGGGGCCCTGTGAAGTAAAGTGGTGACTCAACCCATCTTGGAGCCCTCAGGGTTTGCATTATTGCTCTGAAGGTATCTGCAGAAGAACGTGAAGTGAGAGGAGTGCCCTGCTGCCCACAACACACAGAGATATCTGTCAAGGGAAAGAAGGAAAAGACCAACAGTGAACAAGCCGTACATTCTTGCCTGAGCCATTTTCCCACGTCAGGACAGACTGTGCTGAAAAATGTAGGTTTCTCCTACATCCACCGAATACCTGGACAGAATGCCTTTCTTTTCCTCCTTTTCTTTGGCTGGATCCTGACCAAGCCTGTAGAAAATCTTTTAAGAACATATATATCTATCTATCGATATACATTCAGACCCTGACAGGGACACGAAATTGCAGTGCCTCTTAATTAGCCAGGAAGTGACAAGGTCAAGAGGTGTCTGAAAGCTGCCTTGTGGTTCTAGTATTGATTTCTAACCATTGTCACCACCTCACAAGCTAAAGTGGGGGCCACAGAGCCTGGGTTTCTCCACTGTTTGGATTTCTTCCTTTCTCCCTCCCTCCTTTTTTTTTAATTTGAAAAGAAACTTCTGGCATTTGGGGTATTGATTGGAAATTTATAAAAGCAGGATGTGTTTCAGGTTGGCTGACCAGTCATAATTGCTGCTTGGGCGCCAGGGGAGGACGTCAAGTTCTTGTAAAGACACCCTCCCCCCACTCCATGACCCCACTCTAGCTACTCTCTCCCACTTTCTTCCTATTACTTTTGGACTTTCCGGGAGAAAATGACTAAAAAGATTTTTCATGCCCTTGAGTAGTCACTGGCTCTATTTATAATGAATACATAAGTTGTGTCCTTAGTTCTTGACACAGAGTTTTGAGGCAGATGTGTTTTTTTTTTTAAATAAACTTATTTATTTTTGGTTGTGTTGGGTCTTCGTTGCTGCACATGGGCTTTCTCTAGTTGCGGCGAGCGGGGGCTACTCTGTTGCGGTGCGCGGGCTTCAGTAGTTGTGGCACATGGCCTCAGTTGTTGTGGCTCGCGGGGTCTAGAGCGCAGGCTCTGTAGTTGTGGCTCACGGGCTTAGTTGCTTCATGGCATGTGGGATCTTCCCAGACCAGGGCTCGAACCCATGTCCCCTGCATTGGCAGACGGATTCTTAACCACTGCACCACAAGGGAAGCCCCAGATGTGGTATTTTTTTAAAGGAGAGGAGCCAACCATTGAACCATGGTCATTGAGAAGTTATATTAGAATAGGAAAACAGAACTAAAGGTGTTCCTGGAAACATCAGACTAAAGTTGTAGAAATTCCTGTGAAGTGTCGTTGAGTTGCATTTTGAGACAGGGAAGCCACAGCCTTTTTTAGAGAAATGAGTGCACAGGTTACCTGAGTATTTTGTTCTTCAGTAAAAACTATGGAATGTGATTACACTGCCAGAGTAGAGAATTGGTTAATTCTTAGTCTGATAATAGAGTTCTTCAAAATTTTACCAAGTCCTAGCGCATGTCAGAAATTCCATGGAGAAGAAAAATCAGAGCCTGCGACGTGCAAGTCGCCAATCTTCATCTTCCATGTTAGAGAGGACCTGTCTGTGCAAATACAGCTCTGAAACTTCTAGAGCTCTCAGGAAGGAGTCAGAGGCACAGTATTTTCCTCTTTTTATTTATTTATTTATGGCTGTGTTGGGTCTTCGTTTCTGTGCATGGGCTATCTCTAGTTGTGGCAAGTGGGGGCCACTCTTCATCACGGTGCGCGGGTCTCTCACTATCGTGGCCTCTCTTGTTGCGGAGCACAGGCTCCAGACGCGCAGGCTCAGTAATTGCGGCTCATGGGCCCAGTTGCTCCGCGGCATGTGGGATCTTCCCAGACCAGGGCTCGAACCCGTGTCCCCTGCATTGGCAGGCAGATTCTCGACCACTGCGCCACCAGGGAAGCCCAGTATTTTCCTCTTGATTGTACAAATGACACCTTGGAAAGTTAGGGCCTTAAATCTAATGGTGTTAAACATGGAAAGATTCTATAAAAAGAGAAACTTTACCTCTCTTTAGAGAAATCTTGCATTTTCTTCCCAAACCTTCCTGCTTTTCATCAAGGATTGGAACATACCTAAAGGGACTTCCCTGGTGGCACGGTGGTTAAAGAATCCGCCTGCCTATCCTGGGGACACAGTTTTGAGCCCTGGTCCGGGAAGATCCCACATGCCGCGGAGCAACCAAGCCTGTGCACCACAACTACTGAGCCCACGTGCTGCAACTACTGAAGACCGGGCACCTAGAGCCCATGTTGTGCAACAAGGGAAGCCACCACAATGAGAAGCCCATGCACCGCAATGAAGAATAGCCCCTGCTCGCCACAACTAGAGAAAGCCTGTGCACAGCAATGAAGACCCAATGCAGCCAAAAAAAAAAAAAGAAACATACCTAAAACATTTCAAGGGATAAAGGACAGAGTGAGGAGTTGGGAGTTTTGTGTCAAGGCAGAGTTTTAATCTCATTCTACCCCAGCTCTTGAGAGAGCCACTCTCCCTCTCTAGACCTTGGTTTCCTCATCTGAAAAAATGAGCAGTTGGCCTCGTTGACCTCCCATTCAGAACAGAAACAAGAAATACATTGACATCTACTTCTGAATGCTAGTAAAATCTCATCGGGCTTCGGGTTAGGGACAAATTAAAATATATCTGGCCTTTTGTCATCTGTAAATATTGACTGCACAGGACTTAAAATCCAGCCGGAATTAAATGTTCCCAATGCCTCTCCCCGAGATCAGAAATAGATTGTGGCTAGACAGACAAGACATAGAAGCTGTTGAATAAACGTGAAACAAGTAAATATATGAGCATGATGCAGACACCCAGGTGTGAGGATGTCTCATAACTCTAAGAGGTGTTGCTATCTCTCCACTCAACAATTCATATACCTTCCATCCATGCCCCCATCCGTGCATCCCCCCACCCATCCCCCCATCAGTTCACCAATATGCCATCTTGTTCCTCCATACGCTGCATGACAGATGGGTGTCGTAACGAGGAGGTTTAGAAATGTGCAGGGTTGGGGGGCTCAGTTGAAGGGGGAGATCCTTTCTAGCTGGAGTCTTTAGAGAAGCCTTCAGGGAGGAGCTGGCATTTGAGCTGAGGTTTGAAGGATGGGTAGTGTGTGAAGAAGAAGGGATGATGCGGGGAAGACAGAATGAGCAAGGACACAGAGATAGGAGAGTCCTGTATTTGTGGGGCACGTTGAATAGTCAAGAAAGAAGGTCAAATAAGAAGACTGAAGAAACATTAACTCTGGGGATCAAAGCGACTAAGGAGAGTAGCCAGCAGTGTTTTGGAGGACCTTGGAACCAGCTATTTTTACAGTAGAGAAAGCACTGATGAAAGGGAAGTGGAGGAGGTGGGGGCTGGGAGGGGTGCTGGGGAGCCAGGAGACACTGGCTAGCACATTGTGTTATGGGAAAGGGTGTGCAAATAAAATATGAAAAAGCAAGAGGAAACCCTGAATACTGTATGAAATTTTACAAGTGCCTTACATTCAGTCTCCAAGAGTTCTCCAAGTAACTCTTTAGAAAACTTTGAAAGGTCAAAGAGACTGGGTTGGTAAGAGACTCATTAAGGAGTGAGAGGTAGGAGGGTGTGAAAGGAATTTCACTGTTTTTTTGTGTGTGTGAGACAAGAGCCTTTCCACCTTCTTGCACCTGGCCCTCTTATGCTATTTTTTCTGGAATTGCAGACATGGACGCTTGGGTGGGTGGAGTCCACTGCTGTGCCCTGAGCCAGATGGTTTTCCAGCCTGGGAAGCACCGTCTGGACTGACAGCACGAAGAGGGGCTGGAATCCTGTCTTTCCTCCTCACGAGTGCGTGACACAGGAGAGCTGCACAAACTCTTTAAAATGGTGTCATTAAAATGTTTCCAGTAAGGATCAGTTTCAATGACATATGAAAAAAGAAACTAGCCCCAAACCTTAAGTCCTCCAAACATGCTGGCTCGTTCACAGGTCATCTCATTTTATCCCTGAGGTAGCCCAGTGAGGTAGGAATTCTCTCCCTTCTTGCAAATAGGATCCTTGAGGCCAGAGAGTTTGAATAACGTTCCCATGATCACACGCGGAACTAGGCTCCAAGCTCAACACACCGGAGAACCAGTTAGTCATTTAATGATTTTTGTGCTTCAGTTACTGTAGAACTCTTGGCATTAGGGATTCCTGATGGCTTTGGGCTATTCAATAATTAGCATATATCTCTGTAATAGCAATATATTATAATTATGTTAAGTAGAAGAGGAATGGAAAGTTGTGGATGAAGAGAGCATTGGAGGAAAATATGAGAGAGTGGAGAAAACTGGGAGGCAAAGTAACTTTGCAAGTTCTTTAAATGAATTCTTCAAAAACGAAGAAGCGGGGGAAAGATGAGCCAGGCTGCGGGGATGAGTAAAGCCAAGCAGCTTCATTCCTCACCCCCCCCACCCCACCCCGCTACCCCAGCTGCCCAGACCATGCTCCGGCCTCTGGCGGGGGCACCTAGTAACCACAGTGCACAGCAAAGCAAATACCGCCTTGTTGATTTTGCTAAAAGAAAATAAGAGAAACAGAGTTTACTCCCTGAGGCCCCTGTGCTGAGCCAGCTGTTTTGTAGCCCCCCCATGCTGGGCTGTGGTCCTCCGCTTCTAAGGTATCTCGAGTGTTCAAGTGAAGGGAAATCCAGGCTTTTTAGCTTCAGCGCCTTTTTCTTTTCTTATAAACAGTGAAATGCTCACATCTGAAGTCTTCTGTTTTGACCAATACATATCAAGGCCTAGAACATTCCTATCACCCCGGAAAGTTGGCTTGGGGTTCTTCTCAGTCAGTCCCTGCTTCCCCCCAGCAACCGCGATCTGATTTCTATCACCATTGGTTAGTTTTGACTCTTCTAGAATTTCATAGAAATGCAGTCGTACTGGGTGTTCTGCTTATGTTTTCTTTTTTCACACCGCATATTTTTGAGGTTCATCCATCCTCTCTCAGTAGCTCATTCATTCTTATCAATAAGTAGTATTCGGGCTTCTTTGGTGGCGCAGTGGTTGGGAGTCCGCCTGCCGATGCAGGGGACGCGGGTTCGCGCCCTGGTCCGGGAAGATCCCACGTGCCGCAGAGTGGCTGGGCCCGTGAGCCATGGCCGCTGAGCCTGCGCGTCTGGAGCCTGTACTCCGCAATGGGAGAGGTCCAGGTACCGCAAACAAACAAACAAAAAAAGTAGCATTCCATTGTATGGACACGGTGCAGCTTAGTCATCTAGTCTCTTGTCACCGGCATCTGGGTTGTTTCCAATTTTGGCCTATAATGAAAAAAGCTGCTACAAACATTCTTTTGAGACTGTAGATGTACGTTTCCATTTCTCTTAGGTGAATACGTTTCAGTGGAATTGCTGGGTCAGGGTGCAGTTACAATGGTGTGCTGGGGTGGGTTGGTTCTGGCTGGCGAGAGGCAATTATGCTCAGCTCTTCCCAATTCAGCTCTCAGTGATGTCACTGACAGCTTGAAACCAGCCATGGCGAGGGAATTGATACCAGGGAGATCAGCAAATACTACCAAGCAGGCTTGTTTTTCTTCTGGGGAGCCCGTTGTTAAACATTTACCAGTATACCACTGGGTAGATGTGTGTTTGACTTTTTAAGAAACTGTTAGTTTTTCAAAGTGGCTGTACCATTTAACATTCCTACCAGTGATGTATGAGAATTCCAATGGCTTCATGTCCTGTCCAACATCTGGTGCTGTCAGTGTTTAATTTCAGCCATTCTGCTAGGTATGCGGTGGTACCTCACTGTGGTTTTAATTTGCTCTTTTCCGGTGACTGATGATACTGAGGACTTCCCCATGTGCCTATAGTGGTCCTTTGTATATCTTCTTCGGTGAAGTGTCTGTTTAGTCTTTAGCCATTTAAAAACATTGGATTGTTTGTCGTTTTTATTATTGAGTGGCAAGAATTCTTCTTATATTCTCCATAGAAGCTCTCTGTCAGATATATGTTTTGTGAATCTTTTCTCCTTGTTTATGGTTTACCTGTTTATTTTCTCCATGGTATATATCTTTGGTGAGCTGATATTTAAAATTTTGATAACATACAATTTATCCATTTTTAATGTATGGTTCGTATTTTCTGTATCAGCTCTAAGATATTCTGTCATGCCCTCTCTGCCTGGAGTGGCCTTCCCCATTGCCTATCTGGAGAGCCATTCATTCTTCAGGGCTCAACATAAAGGTCACCCTTTAGGGAACCCTTTCTGGACTTCAGCTAGTGGTATCCTCACCCTTGGATCCCCACCCGTCTGATCATGCTATGATGTAACTGTCTCTTTATAGGTATTTCCAACGTACCTGACTCGGAGCCCCAAGTCGGGTCTGGAGGGTTTCTAGATTTTATTTTCCATTGCATCTCCTCTTCCTCCTAGTCTCTTTTCTCATCTCCATCAGCAGTACCCTGCTAAGTGTCCGGCCTACAGTAGGTTCACAGTGAACGCTAGCTGGTTGAGTGAATTAACTGGAACAAACCCAGGACCTCATAAATCTCCATGGTTGACCTCTTTGTTCCTTGATTATGTTGTAAGGTTTGAGACTATATTGCTTATAGATCAGAGGATGGGGTAGTTTATTTCACGGAGCAAAAGTGAGTTTGAAAAATTTTACCAGGTTCTACCAAAGTCAGAGTTATTGGGAATCCTCAGTGAGGATCCAGTGTGATTCTGCTCAGAGAATGTTAAAGCTAGGCAGCTGTGTGTGTGTGTGTGTGTGTGTGTGTGTGTGTGTGTGTGTGACAGGGAGGGAGAGGGAGAGGGTGCGGGATGTAATCTGAACTGCATCTAAACTTTGAGCCCGAGTTGACAAAAGCACTGGGCTGGTGGTTAGACGAACCTGGGGTCAAGCACATTTAGAGCTATGTGACATTAGGCAAGCGCTTTCACCGCTTTTAGTCTCAATTTCTTAGGTATAAACCAGGGACGGTCATACTACCCATTGTCGTTGGAATTAAAGGCAATGTACGTAAGACAGATCTGCAAATAGTAAATTTTCCAGGATACCTGAACCTAGGGTCTGGGCAGCTCTTGTGGGGGGATGCTTGGTGGTTTCCTTGCTCTGCGAGGTTTTCCATGGGTGAAGGCTCCATGACTTACAGTTTCAGTGTGGTATCTGCCTGGGGAAGTTCGATACAGTTCTGGAGGTAGCAGAGTTGGAGGGGTCCCTGGGAGTCCACACAGAAGCCCAAGTGAGGTAGAACACTAGGAGTGCTTGGCACGCCATGCACACAGATGTCCGCCCCTGAATCAGAGGGCCCCCTTTTTGAGGAATTTTCTAATTGTTCTTGCAGCACTCAGATTGTGCCAGAGTGGGCTGTGGTCAAGGCTTCCCTCGCCCAACAGTAAATAGGGAATTGTGGGAGTGGGTCTAGCGTAGAGATTGGCAGACCTCCTCATTACAGACTCAGACGTGGGGGACGGAGGGTGTCCCCCGCCTCGCCAACTTTCCACCTGAATCCGGACGCAAGAGCGGCCCTACCCCTAGCAAGTCACATTCCCTGAGGCCAGTTTTCCCCGTGGCAAACTAGTGGGTGCCAATACCTCTCTCCTCCCATCCTTCAGGGTCTTCTCAAGAACGTACGGAGACAGTGGGGGTCAGGCCTTTGGAAATGGTTCATAACTACATAGGCACGTGGTGCGTGCCTGCCAGGAGCGGCTCCCTTTCTTTTGTTCCTTCGTTCACTCATTCATGTATTCATTCCACATCTATTCAGCATCTAGGTGAGCCACGCATTGGGATTAGAAACAGAACGAGAACAAAACCAAAGCCCTCTGCAGTTGTGTCCAGACATCCAAGGGTTAAGCGGGCGGCTCTGGAGGCGGGAGGGCGCGCGGCGGGTGCCAAAGTCGGAACCTGTTCGGCTGCAGCTCCGGCGCTGCCTTGACTCGCGGCCAGGCCTGGCGCAGCCGCCGGCTGTGGAATGTGTGAGCGCCATGTGTCACCGCCCCAGACTGTGGGAAAACGCTGCTCCGCTCACCTCCCAGCAGCTGCCCCGCGCCCGCCGGCCCGCCCAGCCGGTAAACGGGAACCGCCTGCCGCGCGGGCCCCGGGGGCACTTCCGAGAGCGCCTGTGGCACCCACGCTCCGCCAGCCTCCGCGGCAGCCTGGCAGGGTCCTCTCCCTGCCCTTTGGATCCCGAACGATCTAACTGCTTTCCGTTTAGTTCGGTTGGCCCTGTTAGACCCAGCAGCCTTCTAAGCACAGGGCCTGGGGATGAGGGCCGGGAGGGCTATGGTTTGAGATACCACCACTGGTCCCCCTGAGCACCTTCCTGGTCCCCCGCTAGGGGCCCCGAGGTCATGCTCAGTGATCACAGCTCCGAGTCGGAGGCCCCGCTGTACCTGCTTCCCCCAAATCAGAAACAGATTCCTCCAGGGCCAGACAGGGGATCTTCACCTCCCTGCAGGGTCACACCCCCAGTCTCCGGTGCACCCACGATGACAGCCCAGCGCCTGGTGTGAGTGGGCGCCACGCGTGCTCAGAAATCCCCCAGGCCAAGGCCTTCTAAGTGCAGCCGTGCTGGGGGACTTATCCAAGGTCACCCTGCTGGGTGGCAGCAGAACCACTTCTAGAATCCAAGTCCAGTGCCCCTTCTGCCACAACTCCAGCATTCCCCTCCTGGGCATCGCGCTCTTCTCAGCAACTTCGTGCCCTGATTTGAGTCCCTGCCTTAGAGAAGTTGAGAGAGGGGCACAAGGGGATGGGGGTAAACCTTGTGTGTTGAGGCTTTTCAGCTTTGCCCAAAGTCAGCCTTATGCTACCAGAGGTCCTACTCCTGTCACTTCACCCTGTCTTCCTGGGTGGGGGGGCGGGGGGATACCACCCACAAGCCTTGGGCCCTGGTTAGTGAAACCTGCACTGCATCCCAGTGCTCCACCAGCATCTTTCCGTTTTTGCACCTGGCTCCTGCTTGTCCTGCAATGTCTGGGCCTGAGGTCAGGGTGCAGCTCGGCCCTCTCCTGAACTCCTGAAATCCTTGATTCCTGTCCCTTCTTACGGCCACCTACAATTCATGATCTACATGCCCTCTCTTTCCTTCCACAATTTCTTAAGGACCGGGTCTATGTTGCCTTCCTTTCTGTATCCCCAACAAGCAATAGTTTGGAAGTTCTGCTTAGTGGTATCTGCTCTGTTTGTTGGCTGGATGAGCTAGAGCATGAATGCTTTTCCAATGCCATCTATCACTGGCTTACCATTTCACTTACCAGATGTGTGACCTGGGCAAGTTACTTAACTCACCTCTTTAAGTCTCAGTTTTCTCACCTGTAAAATGGAGATAAGTTCAACTGGTCTTGGGTCTGAAGTGACTTGTGTAGTGGCTGGCACACAGCAGGTGCTCAATTAAATATATATATATGTATATATATATATATACACATATATGAAACTGCTAAAATATTCAGTACATGAATGCTTATCAGCGTATGCATAGAATATGCAGATACTAAATGACAAGTATTTTCAGTAACTGTTTCAATACGACACATCTATCTCTTTGTTAGCTAGCCTGGTGGTTGGGGAAACTCCTTGTTATATCAGTGTGGGTCATCTTTTGTGTGTTTTCCCCTTCCCAGTGTCCTTCTGGGGGCTGTGGTGACAGAGCCAAGTCTGGATATAGAGAAGCAGATGTCTGGGTGTGGGTATGTGTGTGCTTCTAAAGGTGCCCCACAGCCATACCAGACAGACTCCTGTCTTCTCAGGACCACTTTTCCTCCTCTATCAGGGCATGACTTTTAACCAGCTAAGCACGTCTAGAGCATCTGCTGTGTGCAATGCTCTGTGCTGAGCTTATGGATGATACAGATTCTCATGTTCCTACTTGCAAAGAGCTTCCCTCTTTATTGGAGGAGCAAAATGGGGACGCATGGGGGAAATTATTGAGTCAGCAAGATAGTGTCACTAATTTAGTGCTATCATGTGAGGGACTGGTGACAAGTGACACAGGTTTCTAAGAAAGGAGAGAGCAGTGATGACGGTGGGTGTATTCATCTACTTGGGCTGCCATAACAGAATACCATAGACTAGGGAGCTTAAACAAGAAACATTTATTTTCTCATAGTTCTGGAGGCTGGGAAGTCCAAGATCAAGGTGCTGGCCAATTTGTTTTTTTTTTTTTTTTTTTTTTTAAGTACGTGGGCCTCTCATCATTGTGGCCTCTCCCATTGCGGAGCACAGGCTCTGGATGCGCAGTCTCAGCGGCCATGGCTCACGTGCCCAGCCGCTCCACGGCATGTGGGATCTTCCCGGACCGGGGCACGAACCCGTGTCCTCTGCATCGGCAGGCGGACTCTCAACCACTGAGCCACCCGGGAAGCCCCAGTTTGGTTTTTGGTGAGGCTCTCTTCCTGGCTTACAGATGGCTACCTTCTCACATGGCCTGGGTGGGGCAGGGCTGGCGGTAGTGGGGAGTCTTGTCTTATAAGGACACTTAATGCTATTGGATTAGGGCCCTACCTTTATGGCTGCATTTAACCTTAACTACTTCCTTAAAGGCCCTGTCTCCAAATACAGTTCACATGAGGGGAGTTAGGGTGTCGACATATGAATCTGATAGGGGGGCACGATTCAGTCCATAGCAGGGGGGGAAGGGTGTGACTCAGTCTAGAAAGAAACCTCCCTGGCTAGGTGGGTGGAGGGCCTGCCTGGTGAAGGGAACAGCTTGGGCAGAATTGCAGAGACAGGTGTGAGCAGGCCGTGAGGAACCCGGCAGGGCTGGTACCAGAAGTGTGTGCTGGGTGGGAAACAGGTTTGAGAAGCTGGGGGTATGGCCAGATTATGGAAGGTTTTGAATGCTGGGTGTTTGGAGGGTTTTTTAATGCTGAATTTGTGCTTGTTGTGTCTGGAAATAGGAGCTGAAGAAGGTTTGGGAGCGGAAGAGGAAACACTGGTTAAATGACAGGGCAACAATAAGGCTTTGAAAATGCTTCTCATAGGCACCAGATCTAAGAAACCTAATCCTAGTCTTCAGATGAGGGCGCTGAGGCTAAGAAAGGTCAAGTGACCAGATTAAGGCCAACAGCGGGTTAGTGGGACGCCAGGATCAGCTATGGCACTTGGCTGGCTCCACAGTGGACCCATCTTCCATTGTGTGCCTTGGCCCCTGAGTACCAGGTGGGGAGAGGGGCTCCAGGAAGGTCCATGTGGGAATTCCCTAGCAGTCCAGTGGTTAGGACTCCGAGCTTCCTCTGCTGTGGGCCCGAGTTTGATCCCTGGTCGGTAACTAAGATCCCATAGCCAAAAAAAAAAGGAAGGTCCACTTACTTACTGGGCTTGTGACAAGTGGATTAGAGGGAGTTGAGAGCCAAAAGCAGCTGGAACCCCCCAGCAATGATCTAGATGCGATTCCCTCCACCTCCTATCCCCCCGACCTGGCTGGGGCAAGGTCAGCTTACGTGACACTGCTAGGGAACAACGGAGAATGGATTTGAATGGAGTTCTGAGGACTGAGGAGGATTTGGAATGGATGCGCAGGCAGAAAGGAGGGCATTTTATATCTGTTGGATATGTTGGTTGCTATTATCATTGCTATTTAAGATGGTACCCTGAACCATACACTCAAGTTAATGCTTTAAGCAACACACCAGATTTAACCAAAATCCAAACAATATGACAGTACAGACAGAAAGGCAGAAACATCTGGGAGATATTAAGTGCCTGTGAGCAGTGGTTTTTCTAAGTCGAAATACATGGGGCTGACTTACAGGAAAACTAACCATTCGGTAGATGAAGAAACTGAGGCTCAGAAAGAATAAAAGCTGCCTACAGCCACACAGATAATAAGTGGCAGAGCTGGTTGACCCCAGATCCATCTGGATCCAATGTGTGTCCTCTTTCCACCCCCATGATGCCGACACTGGGCCTGTTTGACATTTGGATATCAGGTATCCATCTGGTAACTTTATTTTCCAAACCCCAAATAGGGACACATGGTCAGACAAGTGTGAAGGCGCTTATGGGGACAAGAGGCTAGAACGTTTTAAATTAGGACCATCCGGGCAAATCCAGGACATCTGGTCATCATAGATATCTAGGGGCTGCCCACACCCTTGGCACGAGGCTGGCTGTTGCCATTTAATACTCTTACCCATCCTGAAGGCCCAAGGCCTATTTTTCAGTTGGAGCATATGCCACAGACAAGTGAGAGACTTTTAAAAATATCAAACAGCTGGAGAGAGATTGCAGTGGACATTCTTTTTAGGGCAGCCCGAGAAGGGGAAAGAGCAGGGGAGGGCAGGGAAGTGGCAGAGGGTCAGAAGAATAACCCACAGCTCCCAGATCCTAGGAGGTGCCAGGCTCTGTGAACGGAGGGCAGCCTGAGGTTGGAGGGCTCTTCACCTGTCTCAGGAATGTGGCTCCCCTCCTCTCCTCTCCCTTCCTCTTTCCCCGTCTCTTCCACTTGCTCTTTCCTCTTTATGAACGTCAACCGCTCCCTTCCTGCCTTCCTCCCACTCCAGCTGGGAGAAGAAGGATGTGCCTGGCACCCCTCTGGGATGGGGCGTCAGCTTCTGGGGAGGGGAGATGGCTTTCTAGTTGACTTACTAGAGAGTGGTGTGATGGCATCAAAACCTCTTCTGCGAGGGCTTCCCTGGTGGCGCAGTGGTTGAGAGTCCGCCTGCCGATGCAGGGGACACGGGTTCGTGCCCCGGTCTGGGAAGATCCCACATGCCGCGGAGCGGCTGGGCCCGTGAGCCATGGCCGCCGAGCCTGCGCGTCCGGAGCCTGTGTGCTCCGCAACGGGAGAGGCCACAACAGTGAGAGGCCCGCGTACCGCAAAAAAAACCAAAAACCGAAAACAAAAACAAAAAACCTCTTCTGCGAAATGGGCCCAAAACAACAGGTTACTGTAGAATTCTGTGGGGTCCTATGTGAAACTGTTCTGGAAACTGTAAAGAGTTGGACACATGTAGTGCTCAGTTTTGTATTCTGTGGGTGTTGGGGTCAATGTGATGTTGGTATTGTTAGGATCAAATACCATCTTAGAAGCATTCACCTGGAGAGGCACGTGTTTGATGTTGTGTGTCTGACTCATTAAGAAAGAAGAAGTGAGGAGGGGGTGTGTGTGCGTTTGTGTGTGTGTGTGTGTGTGTGTGTGTGTGTGTGTGTGTGTGTTATGGAGAGAGAGAGAGAGAGAGAGATTTGGCATTCGCTAGAAATCACATAATCATAGAGTATTAGAGACAGGCCTCAAAGAATATATAACCTATCCTCTTCACTTTATACATGGGGACAATACGGTCCAGACAAAAAAGTTAATTTTCCAAGGTCAATAGCTAGTCAGTGGTCACAGTCGACATTATCCAGGTCTCCCGGTCCAAGTATAAGTCTTTCCCTGTGAGGCCGTATTGAGCCATATCATGCAAACGGCCCTCTTTAGAAGAACGGGGAGGCGGACAGGAGAGGAGATATGATCTCTAGTGTCCGGGCCTCACAGACTAACTGGAAAGGCCATGCCCCAAGCAGAGAACAGCTCTAAACTGTGCTGGCTAGGGTGGGAGATCCAGGGATACAGCCCAGGGGCCTATGAGAATTTAGATACAGTCACAGCCATCCAGGCCAGATGGTTGGGCAGGACTTGGGGGACAGTTGGAATGATGTAGCATTGCCTTCAGTGATACTTTGGGCTCCAACTCTTGTCTAGAGGTGGTTAGTTAGGCTTTTAACCAGCACGTCTATTTCGAATTCACATGTGCCTGTACTTCGCTTTCCCTGCAAAGTCCATTAAGTTACAAACTGATGGCTCCTAAAACGTCTCTGCAAAGGGTTAAATGTCTGTGACAGAGACAGAGAAGCTCACCAGTTAGTATCTACTTCGCAATCAGCCCAGTGTCTAAAGGAAGGCCACTAAGTGGTTGGCAAAGCTAATTTGTCATTCCGGTGTTTTAACCTATTGTGCTTTTAAAAGCATTATTCTTCCAAAGCATTTCAAAAGTCTATCTAGCTCCTCTTGGGGAGAACCAATTAGCAAGCAGTCTTTACTTGCCAGTGCAACAAGTTCTCATTAAAGTTACTCACCTTGTTTTCTTTTTTATCTGGAAACATCATTGGGAACCTCTGGAAGACAGTGATCTCTGTCCCCTCCATTGCACCTCCCATGAATTCTTGCCCAGGGTGGGCTCTAAGGGAACTTTTGTTGGATTGACCTGAAGATCAAAGTAGATGGCATGTCCAAGTTACTCCCAGCCCTCTTGAACCCCAAGCCTCCAGTTGCTCACAACTCGAGTTATCACCTGTGAAACTGTGGTTACCCTAATACCTCACGTGAATTTCCACCATAAGCAATGTCATCTGATGGTGGGCATCTTGAGGAAGAAGATTGAGTCTTATTTGTCTTGGTATCTTTATGCTTAGCCCAGTGCATGGTACATAGTAAGTGCTCAATAAATGTCTATTGGATTAAACAGAAACAAAACACACTTTTACTAGGCTACTTCTGTCCCCAAACTCAGACTATATATCATAACAGGTAAAAGAGATTTTAAAAATCATTTCCTGCTTTGGAAACTGTACTATTGGCTTCTTTTCTCAAGGTCTAATATTACCTACTAGTATTTCATCCACTTGAACTATGTCACCAGAGCCTGAATGAAAAAACTATGTTTCTATTTGTGTGTGTCTTCCTTTCTCAGGTCTGATTCCTGTAGTTCACACAAGAAATGATAACTTCTTTGTTACTTCAAAGTCCCTTCCTCTTACCTAGGCTGATTTTTTAATTTTAATTTTTTTAAAGCAAAGACTCATCTTTGATCTATGCAGGACAATGTATCTGTGTTGATAAAATGTTTTTCCCAAGTTTCCTCATTTAAGCAAGCTTTAATCAGTTTGCTTCTTCCTCGTTCTAGTCCTGAAATGATTTTTTTTTTTTTTTTTGGACCCAGAGTTTACCACGGAAATTCACATTAGAGATTATTTCTGAGTCTTTCTGGGCTTTTCATCTTCAGATTATTAGGATAAGACCCTCCCCCTACCCCCAACCTCTGTCCATTCTTTGGATTATAACCTTATTTAAAAACATGATCTTGGGCTGCATATTCATTCATGTGAAGATTAACTGATCCAGATGAACTTTACTGGGATGTAAATACTGGAGCTGGAAGGCAAGATCAAAACCATTCCCTGTACAGAAATGTTAATCTTTCTTTTGCAAAGGGGAAGCACAGCACTTTAACATGTAAGGCGATTTCAAGCACTTTTACATTACGTAGAATCTTGTGTCCTTTTTGTATGGTTGAGATTATTTACAAGCAACAGGTAAAGGCCAGAGGTCCACAGAACCACAGAACCAATCTTCCTGTTTTAATGCCAGTCCCAACAAAGATGTTTCGAGAAATCACTGTTGTGACCACAGTATCAATTAATATTACCTACTAGTATTTCATCCACTTGAACTATGTCACCAGAGCCTGAATGAAAAAACTATGTTTCTATTTGTGTGTGTGTTTGTGTGTGTGTGTGTGTGATGTGGTGGTGGAGTGCTGGGTTAATGCAGAATAAGAGAAGAGCCTAAGCTTAATGAACAAACTATAACAGACTTTTCTTATGAAACAAACTCTCTAGACTTCTCCTGTATATCAAGAAATCAGTAACTCCTTCCATAAAGCAAAAGTAAATCTTTTTTGACTTATAAGAATGTTTGGACTTTCCCTGGGTACTTGCCACTGAGTCACTCTTATATGGACAGCTTTGGAAAGTTTGCCTCCCGCCAGCAGATACCAAATTGAGAGACAAATAGCACATAAAATAGCCTGGAGCATTCTGGGATAAAAATGGCTCCAAGCTGACCTCTTATCCAGACTTCTATACTTCTACCCCCTCCAGCTCAGCCCAATCTCTTAGACCAGGTTTCAAATAGGCTGCTTCCAAAGAAGGGTATTACCAATACCAAAGGGTATTACCCTTGGGTTAAATAAATATTTTGTGTGATTTCTCTCACCTGGTCAATCAATTATTGGCTGATATTGACCTAGAACCTTCTGGTTATTGTAACACTCTTCTGTCTCTACCCCCGAAGAAAGAATCATCTATTATCTCAACAGTACACACACACACACACAGATACTTTTACAGCATTTTGAAGCTTCGGTGAGATGCCTTAACTTATTTAAGCAAATTACACAAATAAAAAAGCTCACATCTGTTTTGAGATTGGCTCTGGTAGCACTCGTGTTATTGGATATTATAAAAAGGAATTCCAGTTACAGCAACTACATTTATAAAAGCACAACTGGGGTGGGTGAAATTGGAGTAGTTCACTAGGTTAGATCAATATTCAATCCTGGCTGCACATTCACCTGGGAAGCTTTTGAAACATACCATGCCAGGTCCACATGTCCAACCAATTAAATCAGAATCTCTGGGGGGTGAGCATCTGAGTATCTGTATTTTTTTTTTTTTTTTTTATGCTGTACGCCACCAGGGAAGCCCTGAGTATCTGTATTTTTAAAAGCTCCTCCAGAAGATTCTAATGTTCGGCTAGCGTCGAGAACCACAGTCAGGTACACGGAACCTGGGAATCAGGAACGCGGTGATTAATATTATGCCATGTTCAATAACAGAGTCTGAACTTTTAATTTAGGATAAATCTTCAGGTGTCAGATGCTAGATAGGACTTTAGAGAGAATGTCTCATTGTAGAGAGGGGGAACTGAGGCAGGGAGGCTTGTTGGTTGGCAAGATAACATAGGCAACACTCGTTCTAGAAATCAGTACCTTTCACTGAATACCTCTGCCCCTAAAAGTTATATTGGAAATTAAAAGATCAGATACACCTTTTTGTTCCTAGCCATCCATTTACTTCGAAATACTTAAAACACCAGAAATGGTTTATGGTGGTGAAAAGAGCACAACTTTGCCACTCTCAGACCTCTGAGTGGCATGGACATAAAGGCCGCATCATTTATTAGCTTATCCTCTCTGAAGCTGTTTTCTCACCTGTAAAATAGGCATTAAGAATAACACAAATGAGGGAATTCCCTGGTGGCACCACGGTTAAGACTCTGCACTCCCATTTCAAGGGGCCTGGGTTCAATCCCTGGTCAGGGAACTAGATCCCACATGCATGCTGCAACTAAGAGTTTGCATGCCACAACTAAGGAACCTACCAGCCGCAACTAAGACCTGGCGCAATGAAATAAAAAAAGATAAATATTAAAAAAAGAAGAGCTTTTTTTTTAAAAAAAAGAATAACACAAATGAGATAAGTCAAACATGTAGGATGTGCCATAATATATGCTCAGTAAATTAAATAGTAATTATAATTATTAACTGCATTAAAAAAAAAACTTGGGCTTTATGTAGAAATAGCTGCAGAGGGGATAAAAAGATGTCATGGTGTTTCTTTGCATGAAATATCTTAATCTTGCTAAGGTTGTTTTTGGTTTCCATTGATTGAAAACACAAATAAACCTCAACTGAAGCACTTCCTAGGAAGGAATGAATGGATTTCCAATCTGTGTTTTCTTGTTTACGGTGGAAAATATGGCATCCAAGGAAAACACAGGTGGTTAACTGTTCAGAGCCTTCTATTTTTATCATATGCAGGGAGGGCTCTAAGCATACAAATGCAAATATTTTAAGTAACAGAAAATGAAGACTAACTTCTGAAGGTTAAAAGGCTTCAGGTTTCCTGTGGCAAATTTAGGTTTCTCTCTTTCAGCCATTTCTTGAAAAAGAGCTCCAGATCCCATACAGACTGAATTCCAAACCAATTATCAACAACAACAAAATCTCACAATTGGCATTTTCAAAGGACCATTTCTTTTCCTTTAGGGTCTTTTTGCTTTGTTTTGCATCCTTTTTGTTTTGCAAAAAGAGTATCTACGTCGGGAGAGGCAAGCCACCTCGGCAGGTTGTATGTCTGTGAAACGAAGATGGGAACCGAGACTCGGCAGGTCCCCGGAGAAGCTGGCCGCCCCCGCGTCCCCAGCCCCCGGCCGGGCTTGTGCGGACGTGTCTCGGGCGTGACCTCTGAGCAGCTGCGCCACCGGCTCAGCCTCGCGGCGGGAGAAAC
This sequence comes from Phocoena sinus, assembly GCF_008692025.1. Taxonomy (NCBI): domain Eukaryota; kingdom Metazoa; phylum Chordata; class Mammalia; order Artiodactyla; family Phocoenidae; genus Phocoena; species Phocoena sinus. The sequence continues at coordinate 70,152,885 of NC_045766.1, read as the reverse complement.
CCGAGCTCCTAACAAAACAGTTCCGTCTTTGGCAAGTCCTCTGGTATTTAAGGCGCTGCCGGTGGGGAGAGAGGCCGCGTGCCTGAGAGGCTCTGGGAACTCGCAGGCTTTCGCCTCCCGGGTGTTACGTTTCTGAAGGCTCTGAGCATCTGCGGTGGAGCCTGCGGTGGAGGGCCGGGCGGGGGCGGGGGCGAACCCAGCCACGGGATCTTCCTGTGGCCCGAGGTAGTCTGGTTCACCATCCTCCCTGGGGTGGGTCTCAGGACTTGATTTTTCTTTTTCTTCTGTTCTGCAGATGCTATGTGGTCATCGGGGGCTGAGAAGATTTAAACCCTTACAAGAGGAAATCTCCTTTCTAATATCATCCTCCCTCCCCCCAAGCTGATTCAAGTTGTCACTTTAGGAGCTGCCTCTACCTGCCTGAAGTACTGGAATGCAAAGTTGAAACTGACAAAAAATTAATGCATTCTTTCGGGGGAAGACGTTTTGTGGCCCCATAATAGTAGTTAACAGTTATTGAGTGCTTATTCTGCGCTAATCACTTTAATGCAATAATTCATTCAATCCTCACAACAGTCCTATGAATCCTATGAAGTAGGAATTCTTATTATACCAGTTTTGTAGGCAACGAAATGGGCACAGAGAGGTTCAGTAACTTGCTCAGGGTCACACAGCTAGTAAATGGTAGGGCTGGGATCGAAACTTAGGCAATCTCGCTCCAGAGCCTGTGCTTGTAACTACTGTGCTCACCAGATGAAAGATGCTGTGTTCTAGAATTCCTCTTCTAGCACGCCAGATCTCAGCAAGGTGGGGAAACAAGCTCTGGGAAGTTTGGAAATCAGATGTGACAAAGTCAGGCTTTCTGAAATGTCCTGACTTAGTCAGAAAGAGCTGGGGCCGGTTGGGGAGGTGTATACAGCCCTCACCAGGAATTGTGTACGTTCTGTTAGTTTTGGACATGTTGGTGGTGTGTTAACACTCACCCTGCCATTCTTGGGAAGGGTTCCCTGGCGTTTCAATTTATGGGGAAGGGATAGGACAGGCAGTGACAAGAGGTGAGGATTGTAGTCAGTCGGCTACAAGTATTGGTGTGAAAAAAGGAGGGGTATAAGAGCGACACGCTGCCTGGCAGCCCAGCCAGGACCTTACCTGAGAGGCAGGGGAAGGGCCTGATCTCACCTTCACTGCTCCAGGAAGTGTTCTGGGCCCTTGGAGGCCCCCTCCTCTGAAGCCCGGGTCTGGCAGGCCACTTTATTGATGGACAGAAGTTGTCAAGGAGTCAGAATTCATTTCCCCATCGAGGACATCCCCTTCCTGGTAGGCACGTATAAGGAGTGGAATGAGGCATTAGAGGATGCTTTTGAGGAGAGGGCAGTGAAAAAGCCAAGGTTCTAGGATGGGTTGGGGGCTCATTTCTCTGCAGTGTGGAAGAGCTAGAAGCATTGTTTCCCTCACACACACACACACACACACACACACACAATACAGGAAGTTCACTTCCCACTGGTCTGAATGTCTCTCTAGATTAATCCTTACTCACAGATTCCACTACTTTTGTGGTCATGGTCTCTACACTACCATTTAATACCAGTGAAAGTACGCACACATATACCTTCAGTTAGGCAGGAAAAGTCTTTCCCTATGGCCCCCTCTCCGGGTACCAGAGTGTGAGGGTCCTGACACACAGCAGGAGTACAGAAAGTGCCACCCCCTACCCACCTTTATAGGACAGTGATTAGGGCACAGAGCAGCCGTGGGTGTGTACCTGAGTCACCTGGACTGTATCTGGGTGTCACCAGGCCAACCCTCAGAGTAAGTATTTCTTTAGATGGGTAAACGGTGTGGTGGGACATGCATACCTTTTGTGGGTTCCTTTATGGCTGTGCCACTTACTTGCTCTGTGATCTTGGGCAAGTTACTGTCTGTGCTTTGGTTTTGTTGTCAGCAAAATGGGTGCTAATACTAATAGTCATCTCAGAGGGTTGTTGTGAGGATTAAAATGGGCTAATAACTGTAAGATGCCTGGCACATGGTAAGTTGCTTAATAAATATAGCTTTCTGCTTTTGCTACTATTACAGCTATTATATTAGGCAACTCTAGGGCAGCTTACTTTACCCCTCTGAATCTCATTGTTCTCATATGTAAAATGGGTGTCATACTATCTGTTCTATAGGATTGTGGTGAGAATTAGTGTTAATTACTGTTATGAAGTGTGCCGTTTCTTGTGTTTGCTTTAGCCTAGTTTATGTCCCAGGCCGATGACTTTATTTTCAGATATGAGGAGGTTTCCTGTAAGAGCTTCAAAATACTGACCGTAGCCAGTGAGGGTGCTTGGACACTGCATAACCTCGGCCACATCCCCTTCCCCAGCTGTAAAATGGTATAATAACCACCCCTAGGAATCTCAAGGACCTTAAGAGGAAAAAAAGTAGACAATAATACACAAAGAAGCATTTTGAGCTCCTCTGAAGGGAAACGCACATGAATGGAAGGTGGGATTATAAGGTGGAGTAATCACTGGTTCCTCTCCCCCTCTTTTTTATTTACTTAGAAGAAAACTAGTAATTAGGAAGCATGGCCTTGTTAAAGCCATGGCCTGGGAAATTGTTCTCCTAGCACCTAAACAGGACTTGTGACACGGCAAGTTTTTGCAAAATGTGGGCAGCAGGGGACCTACCCCCCCACCCCGCCCCACCCCGGCCCAGCCATAGGGCTGCAGATCCATGGTGAGGAATGTGCTGTCTGAAGGCCGTGGCCTGGGGGGCCTGACACAGAGCAGGCCAGGGGAGAATCCCTGGTCTCCTGTTCCTTGAGGAAGTCTCCCCCCAGGTCAGCAAGGAGGCTCCGCCCAGCTCAGGAGCCTTAATCCTGGAGCCTGAAGTCACCCTTCTGTGCCTGTTTCAGCTTGCTGCTGTCCTGGATCCAAGCTTTTCCACCCTTGCGCCCTCTTGGCACCACTGGGGTGACGGCAGGGCTCTGAAAGCTCCTCCCATCTGGGCTTTTTGCTCTAATTCGGTACCGAGAGGAAGAAATCTGCCTGCTCTCCTTAAGATGGGCCAGAGCGGAGTAGGTGCTTGAGGCCTCTGCTTGCCCCTCACTGTGTCTGGCCTCCTGAAGCTGCCTCCAGCTGGGAAGACTCCCTCCTCTCCGTGAGTCCCAGTCTGCCCGTTGTTCTTCTGCATCCTGCTAAGGGACTGCCTCTCAGGAGGCCTCCCCCAGGCTTCCTGGGTGCCATTACCCTATTCTTCCTCTTCTAGACTCTATTCGATATAGGGTGGTTTTTGCATCAGTCCTTGACCTCTCTCACCTTTGACTCTGAGCTGTTGGAAGGAAGGAAAGGGACAGAAATTGGAGAGGTAAAGTACACCCAGCCAGGTGCCACGGCCAGAATTATGCGCAGAATTGACTGAGTTGATTTCCCCTCACTTCATTGGCAAAGCAAGCGGACAGCTTTCTGCGAAACACAGGGATGAGCAAGTCTTTTAAAAATTATGAATGAGGGCTTCCCTGGTGGCACAGTGGTTGAGAGTCCGCCTGCCGATGCAGGGGACACAGGTTCGTGCCCCGGTCCGGGAAGATCCCACATCCCGTGGAGCGGCTAGGCCCAAGAGCCATGGCCGCTGAGCCTGTGCGTCCAGAGCCTGTGCTCCGCAACGGGAGAGGCCACAACAGTGAGAGGCCCGCGTACCGCAATAAATAAATAAATAAATAAATATGAATGATTTTAAATATACAGAAAATATTATAGTAGGCACACGTGTCCACCACGCAGGTTACCAGATAATAGTATTTTATCTTAAATATTTGCCTTAAATATCTTCTTTTCTTCTTATTTTTAAAAAAATATATACTTATTTATTTATGGCTGTGTTGGGTCTTTGTTGCTGCACGTGGGCTTTCTCTAGTTGCGCGATCGGGGGCTCCTCTTCGTTGGGGTGCGCGGGCTTCTCATTGCAGTGGCTTCTCTTGTTGCAGAGCACGGGCTCTAGGCACATAGGCTCAGTAGTTGTGGCTCGTGGGCTCTAGAGGGAGCATGGGCTCTAGGTGCACAGGCTCAGTAGTTGTGGCACATGGGCTTAGTAGTTGTGGCACATGGGCTTAGTTGCTCCATGGCATGTGGGATCTTCCCAGAACAGGGCTCGAACCCATGTCTCCTGCATTCTTAACCACTGCACCACCAGGGAAGCCCTCTTTTCTTATTTTTTTTAAATAAAACTTTTAGATATGGAAGCAACCTAAGTGTCATCGACACATGAATGGATAAAGAAAATGTGGTATGTATATATACAGTGGACTATTACTCAGCCATAAAAAGAATGTAATATTGCCATTTGCAGTAACATGGATGGACCTAGAGATTACCATACTAAGTGAAGTAAGTCAGACACAGAAAGACAAATATTATATGATATCACTTTTATGTGGAATCTGAAAAATAGTACAAATGAACTTACAGAACAGAAACAGACTCACAGACAAAGAAAACAAACTTATAGTTACCAAATAGGAAGGGGTGGGGGAGGGATAAATTGGGAGTATAGGATTAACAGGTGCACAAAATATACAAAAATATACAAAATAGATAAACAACAAGGATTTACTGTATAGCACAGGGAACTATATTCAGAATCTTGTAATCAACTATGATGGAAAAGAATTTTAAGAAGGAATATAGATACATATATATGTATAACCAAATCACTTTGCTGTACACAGAAACTAACACAATATTGTAAATCAATTATCCTTCAATTAAAAAACAAAGTCAAAAAAGAAATGAAATTTTAGGTACAGCTAAGGCTCTCCATCTCCACTGGGGTCCCATTTTCCGCTCCCTTCTTGGGGTCACCACTTCCCTTTCTCCTTCCATCAGGGGCCCTTTACCTGCATCCACGGATGGGATTTAGGAGACTGGTGAACTGCTGAATTGTATGTGAAATTGTATATGCACATCTTTCTCACACACATCACAGCTATTCAGGAAATCCTCTGGACTCAGTCTCGTGGTCTCCACTGCTACCACTGGTACACAAGCACCATTATCTGTACTGGGACCAAGTGGTCCCTACGACAGTCACTGACATTGTAGAGTCTCAGCCGAATCCTGTTACCCCTTTGCTCAAATCACTCTAATAGCTCCTGATTTAACTCAAAGTGAAAACCACAGTACCTGCAGCCCACAAGGCCCTATGTGATATACGTCCCCCCAGCCCCCTGCCTTTCTGACCTTGTCTCCCACCAAGGCTGCCTCCCTCTCCCTCTCTCCAGTCCAGCCACACTGCTCTTCTCATTTTTCCTAAGACTCACCAGCGTGGCCGTGCCCGGGGGCTGATCCCTCTGGCTACTACACTCTTTCTCCAGGTACCCACATGGTGAAACCTCTCACGTTCTTCCGTTCTTTGCTAACATTTCGCTTCTCAATGGGGACAAACTGGCATACGCTATTTAAAAATATAATCACAGTGGTTAAGAATCCACCTGCCAATGCAGGGGGCACAGGTTCGAGCCCCAGTCCAGGAAGATCCCACGTGCCGTGGAGCAACTAAGCCCGTGCACCACAATTACTGAGGCTGTGCTCTAGAGCCTGCGAGCCACAACTACTGAGGCCGTGCGCCACAACTACTGAAGCCCGCACGCCTAGAGCCTGTGCTCCACAACAAGAGAAGCCACCGCGATGAGAAGCCCATGCACCGCAACGAAGAGTAGTCCCTGCTCACCTCAACTAGAGAAAGCCCACGCAGCAACGAAGACCCAATGCAGCCAAAAATTTTTTAAAAAACTAAAAAAACCCTGCATTCCCACCAACCTCTCTCTTATCCTGCTTGAATTTTTCTTTTTCTGTAGCACCTAATTTCTAGCAAATTGTATGTTTGCTTATTTACTACATGTATTATTTCTTGCCTATCTCTTCTTGCTAGAATGTAAGCTCCATGAGAGTAGGAATTTTTGTCTATTTGTTTTTTCACTTATGTTTCTTTGGTCCCTGCAATAGTACCTGGCACATAGGTGCTCCATAAATATTTGTTGAATGATTAAATAAATAACTGAAAATGAGCATTTCTTGCTGGAAAGCCCAGAATTTTTCAACAGATTTTCAAAAGTGTCCGTGACACAAAAAAGGATAGGAACCATTGACAGAGTAAATCATCAAAAAGTTTGCTGGAAATTTTTTGCTTGCCAGGTAGCTTGTCTAATGAAGCAGAAGGTCACAAGAGGTTCTTCTCTTTCTCCAGGTTGTTTCCCTGGAGAGCTACTGCTAGCAGTTGCTGAGAACTCCTTCCCCAGGACTGGCAGTGAGGCTCCCTGGATCCAGCCCTGGCCTGACTGAGGTAGGGAGCCAGTGGGGCACTAATGGAGAGTGTGGGCAGGAAATCTGGCAGTGGGCCAGCTCCAGAAAAGCTGTAATTTTCTTTACTCCTGTGTCTGGGGGCAGAGGCCAAATGTAGCCACAGCCTCCTGAGCTTCCTTTGGGGAGCTAGGCAAGATGCCCAGACCAACAGGAGTTGCTTCCTGCCTTCCAGGCTCCAAGCCTAGGCAAGCAACTAGACCAGGAAATCTCGTAGGAGCCCCAACCAGGGAGATGAGACATAGGCATGTGATGCAGAGAAAGATAATAGGGGAGTGGGGGGAACCTGGAAAGCAAAAAGGTACCAAAGGCCATCTGGAGGTGTTAGTGGGAGTGAATTGGAGGTGAGTCAGCCAGCTCTCAGGCAAGTTAAAAGACAAGTGGGTAATTGTGGGTGCAGTCGGCAGGTCACACACAGAAAATGAGGAACAAGTGGTTAATTGGGCCCACAAGCCCAGGATCCCGTCTGTAATTAGCAAATTGCAGGGCTTTGATATTTGCTTTGGTAACAACTTGTATAGTCAATCGCAGGGAGGAAAACTGCTCCCACAGCCTGGGAGGTGACCCCCTGTCTGTGCTCGCTGATCTGTTTTCTCACAAACACTTATAGGTAGCGTACACATGAATATACCCCCAGCATTGGGAGGGAGGGGGTTTACACCTTTCTGCAGGCTGACAGCAGCCTGTGACACTTTCTTTTTTCCCCCTTTACCTCTTGCCTAAATTTTTGTCAGCTCAGGGCTGAGGCTGAGGTCTAGCTCCCGGGTGTGTGCTCCCACTGTTCACACACTGATTCCTAAGTTCCCTGAAGCCACAGCCCCTAATGCAGAGCTCCTCTAACCAGAGATATGACCTAGGAATGGCCTTGGGGAATTTCCATGCAAGTGCCATAGTAGGGGAGGGGAAAGACAAGGAATTCTGTTGCACTGTTGTTGAAATTTTGTCCATGAGGATGGCCTATGCTGGTCCCTGATCAGAGATGGCCCTCCTAGACTTCAGATCTGTGTTTACCTCTGCAAGTTTCTGTGAAGTTCTAACTAAAGTGAAGAACAGAGGTATAGGAAAATTGCTTTGGGACTGTCATGGCAAAACCTTATCAGTTGCCGCAGAGGCAGAGAGATTGGTGAGCACAGGTGATGGAGCACTAAAAAAGTATCAGGAGACCTGGGTTTGAATTTGGACTCTCTACTGACTCTTTGTTGGATCTTGCCCAGTTACTTAAATACTTATATATCATCTCTGTCATGTATTGGCCAGTTTTTATCAACTGATTTTCCCCTTGGTCATGGGTGAACATTTTCCTGCTTCTTTATATGTCCAGTGATTTTTTATTAGATGGTAGACATTGCGAAGCTACATGGTTAAGTATTTGGACTTTGCTGCCTTCTTTTAAAGAGTGTTAGACTTTGTTTTGGCTGGAAGTTAATTTACTCATGAAATAGTTTGATCCCTTTGCGTCCCGTCTTTGAGCTTTGCTATGCAGGGTCCAGAGTGACCTTCACTCCAGGAATAGTTCAGCCACTTTACTCCAGTGTGCCTCCTCCGAGCTCCCCATTGATCGCCCCAGGGGATCACCAAGGACTCTCCACTTCGGTTGGTGCACAACCATTTCCGCATTTGTGAGAACTCTGGGTTATTCAGCTTAGTACTCTCTGGTCATTTCTTTTGCCTGGTCTTGTGGAGTTTCATTTTATACACACACGTACTAATTCTCAACAGACTCAAGAGGGTATCTCAGCAGACTTATGGTGTTCTTTTTCTGTGTATCTCCCCTCTGTTCTGGGACTGTGATCCTTAACTCCTAGCCACCTCAGCTTCCCCAATCTCTGTCTCCTCTGCTTAGCAAAGCTTCCAGACTGTGCTTGTGATTTCCAGATGGGAATTGCCTCCAATCGTAAACAGGGTTATTTTAAGGCTCACCTCATTGATCCCTTCTCTCAGGGATCACAGTTTTGCACTGCCTATTTCTCAATGTCTTAAAGCAGTTGTAATTCTGTCAAGCCTAGAGGCTGATGTCTTCCTGAGTTAATAAAGCATCAGTTTCCCCAAGTGTAATAACATAGCACGATAATATTTTCTTCACAAGTTAGTTATAATAACTGAAATACATAATGATCGGAAATAATATAAAATGATGTAATGAGCAACAAAACATAAAATAAGAACAGTAATAAACCTAGTTCTAGTTTTACTTTCCGTTGACAGCAATAGTATGAATGGATTTAGCATTTTCATGAAACTGTAGAATTTTAGAGCTGCAAGAGATTTACTTCCGAGACAATGGGTTGGTCCAAATGCCTCATTTTAAGATGAACAGACTGAGGCCTTGTGAGTGGGAAGTGATTTTCCCAAGACCTCATGGCCTGTGAGCAGAAGAACGAGACCGGCACTCAGGTGTCTTGGCTTCCAGTCTGTGAGGTATCCATTCATCCAGCTCACACTTAGTGAATATTTACTAAGTTCAGAACACTAAACTAACTGCCATGTTGCCTCTGTATCATGTTCTGGTTTGCAGAAATGTTTAAAAGTTGATTTTGGAATATTATAGCAGGTTCAATACATCAGCATATACTTTGGGGCTTCTCAGGAGTGAATCTGACTGGTATTAATTGGAGCATTCTCTGTTGTCTAAAGTGCAGAAATGCGAAATGCTTCTCGTATTCAGCTCCCATGGGATATTCCATTTTAGTGCTTCAGACATGTGAACACGTCAGGTAAGTACTGTGGTTTTATGGCTCTTTCAGTCACGGTTATAGGGAAACTAAGGATTTACTCTGCATGCCGCCGTGCCAGGGAGTCAATGCAAAGATGGATAATAAAACTTTAAGGAAGGTGATCAGGAAGTTGCAAAATGTGAAAAGAGCTGCGTGTCACGTGTCACGAGGCCTGGGTTCTAGGCCTAGTTTGTTACTTCTCTTCTCTGCGCCTAGACTTTCCTGACAGTAAAATGAGTGCAATAGACTGGATGACCTACAACATCCCCTGCAGCTTGGAGATCTTTACATCTGGAACTCTACATCGAGCTATTCCTACTGCCATGCACGGTGCAGCTGGGGAGCGGCGGTGGGTGGGAGCTGTGTGTGGAAGATGCGGGAAGGCGTTCTAAACCCAAGGGGCAACATAAGGCAAGGAGACAAAGCAGGGGTGTGGCTAACCTGGAATTTGTGATCTGAGGCACGCTGGAACGTAGAGAAGAACGTGAAGACCCTTGAGGAAGCTTCTCGGCACCTGCATCCCCAGAGGTTTCGTGACCCCCATTAAGAAACGCTGCATTAAAAGTTAAAAACTGTCACTTGAGTTGTCCGTTTGGCATCAGACATTACACACACAAGTGCAAATAATACAAAGATTAAAATAGTGAGGCACCTTTAGATTACCACTGAAACAAAGACAGAAAATTTCAAAATATTATATAGAACTCCACTCTTCTCCCAGAACAATGCTCAGAGTTTTATAGACTCTGGTGTGCAAAACAGTGGTGAAAGGGGATAATGGTAGATGAGATGGGAAATGTTGACCAGGAGGAGATCATAGAAAGCCTTGAACATCAGGCTTAAGACTTAGTAATTTATTCTGTAAGTTGTGGGGAATGATTGAAATTTTATGGGCAAAGGCTTATATGATCAGGTCTGTGTTTCAGCTTTCCTGTTACAGTGTGGAGGATGGACTGGAGGGGGTTGAGACAGAAGGACTGGCCAGGAGGTTGGCGCAATAGCCCAGGTGACAAAGGATGAAGGACAAAAGAATGAGGACCCTGACACAAAGAACAGTGTTCATAGAAGAACACTGAGGATGAAGCACACCTGGAGCCCGTCGGCTGACCGAGGTGGAGGTGAGGGAGGAGCCCACATTGCTTTCAAGTATTCCAGCCCATGGGATGGAGTGAGTGGTGATGTAGAGTCACCTCAGAGCCTGAGCAACAGTAGAAAGGGGTTTGGGAAAAAGACAAATCTGGTTGTTTATTTGATTCATTCTGAGTTTCTCCCATGGTGAAATAAGGATGAGTGCACCTATTCCTTGGATTTTTTGTAAGGACTGATGGATTAGTATATATGAAAGTACCTGGGATATGTAAGTCCATCCATCCATGTACTGATTAAATCTGTGTAAATATGGAGGGAAATAATTAGCTCAATTAAGACCATATCAAACATTTGAAATTCACTTTGAGTAAAGAGATCATGGCTGAGAAGGTCTCTGTAGGTTTGGACCATTCTACTCCCAGACACTAGGCTGGACCACAGTTCAATGCCAGGAAGTTGTTTTTGGTAACAACAGGTTTCTTTCTTTCCCTTCCTTTCATAACCAACCTCCTACTGCAGTCTATTTCTAGGTCTCTAATTCTAATGTAGTAAATGACAAAAGAAAGAAAAGAAGAAAGAAGAACACAAACATCAAATTGATCAGTGTATTTTCTTGGTGGCCTCCTCTGAGGACACAACCTGTGCCAGGCACCCATCCACAGGTGTGTAAGAAACTGTTACTGGGCTTCCCTGGTGGCGCAGTGGCTGAGAGTCCGCCTGCCGATGCAGGGGACACGGATTCGTGCCCCCGGTCCGGGAAGATCCCACATGCCGCGGAGCGGCTGGGCCCGTGAGCCATGGCCGCTGAGCCTGCGCGTTCGGAGCCTGTGCTCCACAACGGGAGAGGCCACAGCAGTGAGAGGCCCGCGTACCGCAAAAAAAAAAAAAAAAGAAACTGTTACTTGGACTCTTCTCCGTGATTAGACAGTAACATCAGGATTGAAGAGCACAGGGTGGCCTCACCTTGGGAGATGCAGACGCCTTGGAAGGTGACGGTGCCCCGTGGAGCCTAAGGTCAGCTGCAGATGTTCTATGTGATGGGCAGCACCAGGCACTATTTCTCAGGCTCCTGATACTTGCTCGATTTGCACACTGCTCAGATCCGCCAAACTCTCCTACGGAGGCCTCCTCCCTTTTTCTCAGTTCCCAGGGACCAGGGTCCTGAGCAGGTGAGAGCCTTCACTCTGCCCTTTAGTCGGGACTGCAGTGCTGTGTGCCAGCCACGTAAAGCGGAAGCAGGGAGCTCTGTCAGGAGAGCAGGGATTTTAGCCCTGCCAGATCCCTCCTTTCCCAGTTCCTTCCCGGCCCTAGGTTACAAATCCCCTGGCAAAGCAGCTTCAGCTACAACCTCAGATTTAGAGAAAGCCTGCAGGCTCTGACTCCCCTTTTTGGCTTCCAACCCCAACTGGATGCTGTACTTTTACACACCCAACCATTGAGGGGTTGGGTCCAAGTCCTTTTCCTTTGAATCCGGGTATACTCGTGATCGCTTAGACAAGTAGTATGGCAGAAGTGACCCTTAGTGACTTCAAAGCTAGGTCATCAAAAGCCACATAGCTTCCACCTAGTTCGCTGGAGACTTAGCTTTCTGATCAACAGTCCCTGCTGAGCCCAGCCTTGCAGCCATGTCCACCCATGAGCCTGACATGTGCGTGAAGCCATCACAGACCCTTCAGACCAGCCCACCTGCCAGCTGAGTACCTCCGAGAACCATAGTTGGTGCCACGTGGAACAGAATTGCTCAGCCAAGCCTGGCCTGACTTCCTGACCCACAAAAACTATGAGATATAATAAGATGGTTGTTTTAATCTACCAGATTTGGGGATGGTTTGATATGCAGCAATAGATGGCTAGAACACTAGACATAAACAGAAGAAATTTTGCTGACGGCTTTTGATAAATTTAGGCTGATTTCATGTGATTTGCCCCGTCCATCTGCTCCTGACCATGCTAATTCCGTTTTGCTTAAAACTTGGATCAGGTTACCTCTTAACGGAGCCAAAACTTCACCTGGGTTCACGGACAGCTGCCTGAGCCACAGCAAAGGTTTCAAGCTCTCCGACTCTGGTTTGGTTGTCACGAAACATCCACGCCTCTCACTCAAACACAGCCCTGCATGATGCCTTCGTCCAAAAGATTTGCAGAAACTGTCACATATTGGAAGTGTGGCAGCACAAGCCATCTTCTGTGGATCCAGAGAAACAACGCGGAGACAACTTTTTCTCAGCATCTTCACATACAGAAGGGGTATCTTCCCATTTCTTGGCTTGTACCTGCCTTCAAATACAGAGTACAGGATTTCCACATGGCGATTTTTCTCCCCAGTTACCATCATTCCTGTCCTTACAGCCCAGAGACCTCTTTTTCAGCCTTGATTTGAGGAAAGTTCCTAGTTTCCTGAGTGCGGTGAGTGTGAGTAGGGGTGGGCTGTGTCCCTGTGGTCAAGTGACATGCTTACGTGTGCCCTTCTTATTTTTTTTAATTATTATTATTTTTTGCGGTACGCGGGCCTCTCACTGCTGTGGCCTCTCCCGTTGCGGAGCACAGGCTCTGGACGTGCAGGCTCAGCGGCCGTGGCTCACGGGTCCAGCCGCTCCGCGGCATGTGGGATCTTCCTGGACCGGGGCACGAACCCGTGTCCCCTGCATCGGCAGGCGGACTCTCAACCACTGCACCACCAGGGAAGCCCGTGTGTGCCCTTCTTGAAGTATGCCAACAGGACAGGTGTGGACTTGGAGTCAGCAGGATGTGGGTTCAGACCTGAGCTCTACCACATGCAAGCTGTGTGACCCTAGACAAGTTACTTAATCTCTTGCAGTCTTAGTTTTTCCCATTAGTCGAAAGGATAGTTTTCACCGGTTTCACAGGAAATACGAGGCTGTCTTAGTTGGGTCTGGCCAGCAGCAGATCCTGAGACAAGGACGTGAGTGCAAATGGTGTATTTAAAAGGTGAGGGAGCACAGGCAGAGGTGTGGGCAGTGGTGTAGGGAAAGGAAGGAAACCAGTTAGGGGTTCATTAGCAAGCCAGTTACCACTGTGGGCAGCCACAGCTTGATCCCAACAGAGGCATTCTTGAAAAAGGGTAAAACACATGCCCTGAAAATTATTCTCCCCATGGGGTGAGGGAGCTCGGGTATTTAAACGCTGACCCCTCCCAGTCTATTGGCTGAAGGCTCTTCCCCAGAGGGGGTTAATTTCCCAGAGAGCTGGACTGCTCCCCTTCTGGAAAAAGCCCTCAGACCCAGAGACACGACCCTGGAAGCTGGATGTTTGCTGGAGCATACTGCAAGGATGAGGTTGGAGGGTCACAGGCGGCGCTGTAATAGCATCGGTTAGAGGACTGAATGAGATGTATGTAAAAAGCTGGGCTACGGCAGGCACCTAACACATGACAGCTCATGTCTCTTCTTCCCTTTCTTCATCTCTCTCCTCGGCCCACAGTGACCTCTGCCTTCTCTTGTCCTTATTGAACACCCAGGTCATTTGGTACTTGATATGTAGTGTTTTACCCACTGATGGCTTGTCCTTCAGATAAATAGTAAATGCATCAAGGGTCAGCTCCTCCCATTTCTTACACTTTGTTGCATCTCCCATAGTACCCAGCTTAGCAAGAAATATACGGTAGATGCTAAGTAGTAAATACTAGTCAGGCATCAGGGGCAAACCACCTTGGTTGATAATGGGAAGGGCTTGTACAGGTCTGGTGGAGTAACCACCAGTGAGTTACAAGTGAGTGTACACTTGTGAGTTAATGTACAAGTGTACAGTGTACAAGTGAGTTAATGTATATAAAGGACTGTACTAATGCCGGGGAGAATTCATTATCCAGGTGATCGTTCCTTTTTTATTTGTGGTAGCCTCGATCATGAGGTTAAAGACAGCAATAATACTTGGAGGAGACAATGACTCTCAAAGTAAAGAAGAAAGAATATATTCTGGGAAGACAGTTTTCGAGTTCCCTTTTACTTTCCCCAATTATTGGGAAACAAACAAATGCCCTGTTACCCTCCTCTTGTTTTGTGTGACACAATATTTAGACATTGGTGTTGGCTGTGCAGTGTGTAGGTTATGGGGACAATGGACAATTTACTGCAGGCACTCTGTAATGATTTTTATGATCAGTCCTCACGATAAGTCTATGAAGGAGATTTTATTTCCATTTTATAGATGAGGAAATTAAAGTACAGAGAGATTTAGGCAACCTGCCCCAGGTCACACAGTTATTAAGTGGCAGAGCCAGGATTTAACCAGCTTGTCGGGACCTCCCTGGTGGTGCAGTGGATAAGACTCCATGCTCCCAATGCAGGGGGCCTGGGTTCTATCCCTGGTCAGGGAATTAGATTCCACGTGCACGCCACAGCTAGGAGTTCATGTGCCGCAACTAAGGAGCCCTGAAGCTGCAACTAAGGAGCCCACGTGCTGCAGCTAAGACCCAGCACAACCAAATAAATAAATAAATATTTGAAACCCCCCCAAAAAGCCCAGCATGTCTGCTCCAGTGGCCATAATAACAAATGCACATACCACTTTGTTCTAAATTAACTGTGGAGAAGCAGAGTGTTTGTGTCCTGAATCATTTTCCCTTCCAGAACCAGGGTTCAATAATGTAAGTGCTTGTATATGGTCATTTGGAAATTGGTACTGATGAATCTAATATTCCTTTCTGCGTGCTTTCTCCTCTATTGTTAATACGTCCATTGTGATCAGAAGTTCACCAACGAGCTTAGGTGGATAGAGAGTGATTGCCCAGTGTCTTGTTTGCTCTGAAGAGCCTGATTCTTGGGGAGCAGAGGATGTAGGTGAGTGAGTCAGAAGGCATGGGTTCTTCCACAGCTGGAGACACCCTGAGGGGGTGATGAGATGGCCTGAGCTCATAGTGAGGTGACCAGCTGTCCCAGTGTGCCTGGGGCTGAGGGACTCCATGGGCACTTTAGTGCTAAAACTAGGATGGTCCTGGGAAAATTGAGATGATGGGTCATCCTAACTCACATGCCAAAGTATTACATAAGGAATTTGTTTTTAACCAGAAAACAAGAAAGAAGAGCTCTATAGATTTTCAAGATGCTAAGAGGAAAGCATCTAGATGTATCTCAAAAGTCAAGTTTCTGAGGCTTAATAAGAAAGTTGCAGTGGAAGGGAATTTGAGCCAGAAGACCCAGAGTCCCATTAAGGAACTTTATACTGTGTGACTTAGAAAATCCTTCTAACCTCTCTGAGCCACAGCTTGCTCACCTGAGAAATGGAGAAGACAGCCCCAACCTGTTTTAGTCACAGGGGCTGTGGCTGCCATCAAAAGACATAATGGAATTGAAAAGTTACTTATTTGCAGACGCTTACCACAGTCCTATAGGATGACTAAGGGCTGCCTCAAACAGTCATTGTGGAATACAGTAAGGTCAGGTCATCTTGAAGAATAACTGGGAGGTCAGCCCCCTGGGGAAATACGACGTCTCCACACACAACTCTGAGACTGTGTAGACAGAGTCATAGGATCTTTTCAACGGATAGACCAACCACAGTTCAGCTGGTACCTGAGAATGTATGAATCCCTTCCGAGGTCTCTAAGATTCAAGATGCCCGGAAAGTGTATATTGATGAAAATGAAACATGCAAGTCATTAGAATTCTTAGATCCCAAGAATCTGTAACAATGTGCTCATCTCTCTTCTGCCCTCCTCTAACATTGTTCCTGTAACCTGGATCAGTGGCCAGGAAACCTGGACTCTGATGTCACCTGCAGCCCCTGTCTGTCCTCGCAAGGCACAGTGGTCCTATTTATTACTTAAGTATCGTGCATCAGCTGTGTTTCCTTACTTGTGCTAATCCCTGCTGTGGTCTCCGCTGTTGTCAAGACTTGGCTCTGTTTTGATCCACCTCCTAGAGTAATGGAAATAAAAACAAAAATAAACAAATGGGGCCTAATGAAACTTAAAAGCCTTTGCAAAACAAAGGAAACTACAAACAAGACAAAAAGACAACCCTCAGAATGGGAGAAAATATTTGCAAATGAATCAAAGGACAAAGGATTAATTTCCAAAACATATAAACAGCTCATGCAACTCAATATTAAAAAAACAAACAACCCAATCAGAAAAGGGGCAGAAGACCTAAATAGACGTTTCTCCAAAGAAGACGTACAGATGGCCAAGAGGCACATGAAAAGCTGCTCAACATCACTAATTATTAGAGAAATGCAAATCAAAACTACAATGAGGTATCATCTCACACCAGTTAGAATGGGCTTCATCAGAAAATCTACACACAACAAATGCTGGAGAGGGTGTGGAGAAAAAGGAACCCTCCTGCACTGTTGGTGGGAATGTAAACTGATATAGTCACTATGGAGAACAGTATGGAGGTTCCTTAAAAAACTAAAAATAGAACTACCATATGACCAGCAATCCCACTACTGGGCATATACCCAGAGAAAACCATAATTCAAAAAGACACATGCACCCCAATGTTCATTGCAGCACTATTTACAATAGCCAGGTCATGGAAGCAACCTAAATGCCCATCGACAGACGAATGGATAGAGAAGATTGGTACGTATATACAATGGAATATTACTCAGCCATAAAAAGGAACAAAATTGGGTCATTTGGAGAGATGTGGATGGATCTAGAGACTGTCATACAGAGTGAAGTAAGTCAGAAGGAGAAAAACTAATATCGTATATTAACACATATATGTGGAACCTAGAAAAATGGTACAGATGAACCGGTTTGCAGGGCAGAAATAGAGACACAGATGTAGAGAACAAACGTATGGACACCAAGGGGGGAAAGCCGCGGGGGGTGGGGAGGGTGGTGTGATGAATTGGGAGATTGGGATTGACATGAATACACTGATGTGTATAAAATGGATGACTAATAAGGACCTGCTGTATCAAAAAATAAATAAAATTCAAAAAAAAAAGACTTGGCTCTGGACCCAGCCCCTCTCATCTGCCTTTTCCAGAATCAGATCCATGGATGTGGGGCCGTGTAAGGTGGGGTCACATGACTTGGGCTTTACTGGATTTGTGTGTACCTGCGTCTCCTCTGTTGGGGATCCAGGGATTGGCTGCTGAAGGACATAGAGAAGGTTTGATCACTCTTCGGCAGCAAATAGTGGGGCCTCCAGGTTAGTGACTCTTAAACGTCAGCATGCAGGACGTTTAACCACCTGACGGGCAGGCTGAAATCTGACTTCCCGGCCCTATCCACCCGGAGTTCTGATCCAGTATGTCACAAGAATGTGGGTTTTGAAATAAGCTGCTGGTTTGTTTCTGATACGTGTGCTCTGTGAGTTATACTTTACAGAACGATTGCTGAGAACTGGGGTGCTTCAGTTAAAGAGAGATTCAAGCTAAGTTAGATATGTTACCATGAACTTCTAGAGACCAAGAATGTGATAGTTAAAAAATAATTTAGTCTTGGTGCTTTGCCTCCGTGCTATTGCAGCCTGAGATAGTCATGATTTAGAAGTGAAAAAAGTTTTGGAGTGTATTTCATTTTCTGATGGTTTGCATGCTGGTGAAATGGAAAATTGACCCAAGGTATTAGACACCTTTGTGCCTATTATCTCTTCTGTCCTCCCGACGTTCAGGAAAGTGAAATGCAGAGATTACTGTATCCATTTTATAGATGAACTCGGCCAAGTTCCTTGGCTTAAAAAAAACCCATGACTGTGTATTATTTTCTGTTTCAAAGCATTTGTACATGCATTCCCCTACTTGAGCCTCACAGGAAAGTGTGTGCAGGTAATACCATTGTCTCTGTTCTGCAGGGGAGGGAATTTAGGCTCCAAGAAGTTACCGGACCTGCTCAAGGTCACAGGGTGAATAAGTGATGACACCAGGACTGACAGGCTGCTGTGGCTCCTGACATCACACTCTTTTCAACGTGTCCATGCGCCTCTCCAGAGAAGACAGCAGCACACCTGAGACTGGAACCTAGAGACCCTGATTGTTGGCGAAGCAAAACTGTTTTTCCAGGCCCGTGGACACTTCTCCCAAGATTTTAGACTCACTGTGACAGTTTGCTAGCTCCACCCTCAGACTTCCTGGATAAAACCAGGATAGACGGCAACCTAATTTAAAAGAAATGGAGGAAAAAATAGGAGATAAAAGTGACAAATGGACATGGGCGTGTTCCTACAGTCGTGACTGCCCTGGCTGTGTACTTGCCTCCTGTCACAGATCTTTCTGTGTCTGGCACCTTCGTCTCCCCCACTCTGGGGCCCCCAGGGAGGCGGGGTGGTGAGCAGGGACAGTTGTTGGGATTTATGGGGCCGCGGCAGCCCTCTTCCCCCCCGCATGGTAGGGAGGGGAAGCAGGATCCATTTCCTCTTGGGTAAACATTTTCACAGGAAGCATTTATCAGATGTCAGCAGGGGCAGCGCGGGGTCTGGGATCAGTCAGGCAGGATCTACTTCTCTCCTGCTCTCGCGGGTGAAGGCTGTGGGGTTCCTCCTGCCCATTCTCACCCTCTCTGTCTTGCGTCCCACCTTCTCTCAACCAGCTGAGCTGCAGGGGAGGAGAACAGATCCTAGGACACCCCAAGTCCGCTCCACCCTTTTTAATAAACAGGGTTTTTGTCAGCCTGAGCCCTGTAATGAAGCTGATTGCCCACATCCTTCCAGAAGAAATGCTGATAAGGAAATGTCTGGAAAAAGACTCAAGCAAATAAAGCCCCATTTCTCCTCAGGTGCTGGCCTTGGACTCTGAAACCGTCTCCCTTCCTCCGAGGCGGGGACCGGTGACTCGTACTTGACTCTTCTGGTTGGGAAGGTTGGCCAAGAAGCACCCTTGATCAGGGCTCTCTCCTGGATTTTCAGATTCCAGCCCCTTCTACCAATGCAGAGGGAAGAAGCCTTCCCCTCACCATGCCTGCTTTTCCTTCACGGCGCCTGCAACCTGTCCTCTTCTCTTTTATGAGAAGCAGTATGTAGTAAAGAGTTGAATCTCAACTCTGCTGCCTATTAACTGTATGACCTTAGGCAAGTGACTGTACCTTCCAGGGCCCAGTTTCCTCATCAATCATTTCTTTTTGTAAATTAGCTGAGCACTGTCTCTGTCCTAGGCACTGGGCGAGGTGTTGGATAAAAGTTACCCCCTTACAGGTTTTTGTGAGGATTAAATGAGACAGTTCAGTGAAACACTTAGCAAATCATGGAATAAGTACTCAATAACGGTGAGCAAATACAGTATTCTCACTGTTATTATTTCCACGTCTGTCTTTGGGGAATTTGAAAGGCCACTGGTAGCTTTCCAGGCCTCTGACCCTCATGCCATCATGTAGAACCATCTTGCCCTTTTCACTGGATCAAGGCTGCTGTCTTCCCAGATTTCTCTGTGGGACCACAGCCCAGTCACTCACTCACTCTGTATTCTAATCATTCAACAAAAACGCACAGAGTGTGTCCTTTGTGTGGCAAAGAGGAATAAGAAAGGCACCAGCCAACAGGCACTGGGGCTGAGGGCAGCAGAATACATCACCAACTGCAGCTAAGTCAAGACAGAGGTGAGACTCTGGAAGAGCTAGTAAGTAGTGCTCCTTCTGGGGAAGAAGTGGTTATTTCCACCTGGGGATCTGAAGGAAGGCTTCATGGAGGAGGTGCCATCTGGGCCGTGCTTTGAAGGGGGAGGACGGTTGGTGGGTCCTGTGGAGGTGGGAACATGCGTGAGCTGTGAGACCTGTTGCCAGGCAAAGGAAACCACTTCAGCCTGAGGAGATGAAGCGTCTGGTCTCTGGGCTGTCACTTAATTGTGCGGACTTTTTAAAGCTTGCATTAGATTACCAGTAATACTTGTGGGTCATTTTCCACATACCTAACGTTGTTTACATTTCACAAAAAACTGAGTCACAGTGAGAATTATTATGCCCACTTTCCAGATGAGGAAACTGTGACTCAGAGAGGTCAAGGGATTTGACTATATCTGTGAAGGTGGCCAGTGGGAATGTGATCATTGAACTCGTGTCTCTTGGCTCCAAATCCAGAACACTTTCTGTGGCATAAATCTGCTCCTCTCTCCTCCCACCCCCTCCCACCTCACTCAGGCTGGTAAAGCTGGTCTTTGGAGCCAGAGGAGCTTAGAGCTTGTCCCTTGGCCTCCGTTGATGCTGCATGAGCACTTGCCAAGGCTCTGCCGTAGCATCCTTAGAGGTCTTCCTGCTTCCATCGGATGGCCTCCAATCCATCTTCTATGATCATCTTTTATGCAGAGTAACCTTTCTAAAGCCGAGATCTGACCATGCTACGCCCTTGCTTGAAGGACCAACCCAAACTCCTTCACCTGTTCTTCCAGGCCCTTCAGGATCCATCCTGCCCTTTTGGCCTCCCCAGCCCCCTTCCTTGCCAGCCTCCCTTGAGCTTCCTGTGTGTGACATGCTGAATTTCTTGCAGTTCCCCAAATACTCCAAGCTGTCCCCTCATAGTTTTGTGCCTACATGGGCCCTGGAGCCAAACTTCCTGGTTTTAATATTCAGACTCACCGCTTAAATAGCTGTGAGATTGAGAACAAATGCTTCAGTGGCACTGTGCCTCAGTTTCCTTATCTGTAAAATGGGGATAATAATAGGACCCATCTCGTGAGGATGTTGTGCAGACTCGTTTTCATAGATATAGAAGGATTAGCCCAAGGCTCGGTACGTAGTGGGTGCTTAATAGATATTGTTGTGGCTGTTCGCAGTGCAGGAAAACTTTCCTTGGCTGGTGAGTTTCCTCTGCTGGGCTGGTTCTCTCAGGCTCCTTCTCCTGTTGCCCCCTCCGGGAAGCCTTCCTGAACTGCCCGAGGTGAGTGCCTCTCACCCGCTCTCCCGTGCTCACAGGCCCCTGCACGCGCCTTTCCCGTGCTCCTCTGGCTGTAACCGCCAGCCTGAGTTGGCCTCCTCACCACACTTAGAGCTCCTTGAGGGCAGGGTCTCATCTTTGAGAGCTGGGGCCACGTCTGAGTTACTGTGGTGCTTGTCACGCCCAGCACGGCCCTGACACGTGGGGAGTTCTCATACCGTCTGCGGAGGGAGTGATTGGCGTGCAGGGCTGGCACTGAGGGCTTTGCTGGTGGCATAGTCACTGATGTGTTGGGTGACTGATCACAGACACCTCTGTACCGCTCTGTTTCCCCAGAAATGGCCTTCCTGGTCTGACAGGTGTCCCAAAGCCCACAGTGCCTTGAGGACGACACCAGTACCACCCTGGAGGGTATGACAAGCTTTGGAAAGGAAACAGTTAATGTCCCATCACAAAACGTTAGCCTGTTAGAGCGGATTTACTGAGAGGTCATAAAGCTCATGACTGGGCCCCTCATTGCCCAGCCGCCTTCCAAGGCCCTGTGCTCCATGTTATTCTTGGCACTTCAGATTCTTTTTCTTAAAGATGCCCCCCACAAAACTGTACCGGTTTCAGGACCCCCAAATCCCGGTGGCCCTAAAGCTCATCCTTCCCCGGAGAGTTTCCTCATCTTCTCTGCGTCTGGGACTCTGAGTCAGGGAGGAGGGCCAGGACCCTGGCCCCTGTCACACTCTGCCCCCTCCTGGTTTCCCCACACTCACCTGGACCTGAAGAGCAGCTCTGGGAGTTGCCAACATCCATGCAGAACCCCTCCCGTCGCCCACACCCACGGCTCCCTCCTCCCACAAGGCTTCTCAGGTCCTCAGAGCTTCCCTGTGGGTTTGGCTCTGAACCATACCCCACCCCGTCCACCTGCCTTCTGGGCAGCGTCCTGGGGTACAAGCCTCCTTGGACTTTGGGCGGTCCAGCCCCTCCCTTCCAGGGCCCAGCCTCCAGCTCCACCCACCTCAGCCGTGGTCCCCAGCCCCAGCCCCAAACTGCGGGGCAGGCCTGTGGGTCAGAAAGCTGACCTCCCTTGACCCGTACCCATGGATGGGAAGAGGGAGTGGGGGGATGGCGGGGTGATGCTAGACACATTCAAACCATTTCCTTAGGGAGGAAGTGGCATTTTCATAAATACGCTATTTGAAGCCTACCTACACACACCCTATAGGGCACAGTTCTCAATCCTGGTTGCACTTTTGAATGACTCAGGGAGCTTGAAAATATACTGGTGCCTGGGTCTCACTCCAGAGATTCTGTTCTAATTGGCGTGGGATGCAGACCAGGTACATGGCATTTTAAAATTTCCCCAGATGATTCTAACATGTGGCCAAGACTGAGAATCCCTGCTTTAGGGGGCAAGCACGTTCTGTAAGCATGTAGGTAGATGAACAGTAAGGGTTTGGAGCAAAATGAGTTTTAGCATGAGTAATACGCCCACGCTTGCTAAAGTTGCCTCCCTGATTTGACCTGAAAGAGACACACCCTTTTCTCCCCCTCCCTCCAGGCCCGAAGCTCTGTGGGGTGGGTGAGGATCACACTGGCTCAGCCCACCTCCGCCCTCCAAGAGGGTAGGAGTTTTAAGGTAGAAGCAGTGACGTTTAGGGGAGCAGGGCCAAGCCTTCTTCACTTTGGCGTGCCCCGGGCCTAAGTCAGAGGTCATGGGCTTGCCGGGAGCTTGAGGCAAGGGTTCAGTGTTTGTATTCCAGCTGAGCCCCGGGTGCTGCCCCATGCCTGCTACTTCTCCTGCCTCCTCAGCTCAGAGAATTTTCCCGTCATCGTCGTGGCTGTTTGGCCTCCCCAGTTCACTCACCCTGGACTCTGCCTCGATTTCCCTCCAAATGCAGTTGGTTACCACATTCTGTGCCTTCCCCCACTAACATCCTCTAGATGCCCTTCCTCCCCAGCTGCCCGCCCAGGCCCTCCTCAGGTCCCCCCTTGCTACTTCTACCAGAAGCCCCTGCTCTGGACTTCCTGTTTTCTCTTTCTGCATCAGATCATGTTCCTATCTTAGTAAGTCTCTTCCTTTCTTTTTTAAAATTTACTTCATTCAAGTAGAGTTGATTTACAATGTTGTGTTCCTTTCTGCTGTACAGCAGAGTGATTCAGTTATACATATATATACATTCTTTTTCATATTCTTTTCCATTATGGTTTATCACAGCATATTGAATATAGTTCCCTGGGCTACACAGTAGGACCTTGTTGTTTATCCATCCTATATATAATGGTTCACATCTGCTAATCCCATACTCCCAAGCCATCCCTCCCTCACCCCCCTCCCCCTTGGCAACCACAGATCTGTTCTCTATGTCAGTGAGTCTGTTTCTGTTTCATAGATAGGTTCATTTGTGTCATGTTTTAAGTGATATCGTATGGTATTTGTCTTTCTCTTTCTGACAGCAAGTCTCTTCCATTCTCTCTCTCCCTCTCTCAAACGTAGTCTCCAGGAGTCAGAACCTCCAGTGATTTCCCTTGACCCAGCCAAGTGGTCCTTAAAGTGTCTTCCAAGGACCAGCAGCATCAGCACCACCTGGGAACTTGTCAGGGATGCAAGTTCTCAGGCCCCAGCACAGACCCACTGAATCTGAGCTCTGAGGCTGGGGCTGGGTACTCTGCTTTAACA
This sequence comes from Phocoena sinus, assembly GCF_008692025.1. NCBI lineage: Eukaryota > Metazoa > Chordata > Mammalia > Artiodactyla > Phocoenidae > Phocoena > Phocoena sinus. The sequence continues at coordinate 70,129,292 of NC_045766.1, read as the reverse complement.
AGCCCTCCAGGCGCTTCTGCTGTGTGGCCTGGACAATTTAGTGCACGCTCCCGAGCGTGGCGTTCGTGGTCTCTCACGCTCCCGTCCCAATTGACCTGTCTGTCCACTTTTCAGCTCTCACATCTCCCATATCCCTTCCTGTGGGACTCTGCTCATACTGCCCCTGCCTCGGAAAGCCCTTGACCACTTCCATGTATCTAAATCCATTTCTCCGTCCAGATCCAGCTCAAACATCGTGCATTTTGGCAGATCCCAAAGACGCCGCCTCCAGGAACATTCTTCCCTTCCCTGACCTCTGTAGCATTATTTTTTTCCCTTCTCTTTCTCCTTCCCCTTCTGTCTGAGATTTCTGAGTTTTACCTTTAAAGCAGGGCTTCTTCCAGTCATGATTATCTATTAGAATCACTAAAAAAAAAAAAAAAAAAAATGTATACCCAGGCCGAACTCCAGAGCAATTAAATGAGAATTCCAGGATGAAGCCTGTCATTGTATATTTCAAACGTTCCCCAGATCATTTTAACGCATACCCGAAATTAAGTCCTTCTCTCCTAAAGCACCCAGAGGGGAAACCGTGACAGAAGAGAGATGAATTTACAGTTAAGAGACCCAGTCTCTGTTCAGGGCTCTGTCCCAACTGGCTGTTTAATTTTGGGCAGGTCACTTGCCCTGTCTGAGCTGCTGTTTCCCAAACTGCCATTTGGGGCATTGTTTTAGATCAGTGGCTCTCAAAGTTGGCCAATGCCTGATCCCACCGCTAGAGATTTCCTTTTAATGGATCTGGGAGGCGACCTGGATTCTAACATGTAGACAGGGTTGAGAACCATTCTTGTAGATCTTATCTAAGGGCCATGAAACTGTGTCTAGTGGTTTACTTTTGGGAGCAAGGAGGCCTGCCTCTTCAAATTCGTGGACTTCTCTGCCCCGGCACCTGCTACCTTTTTCTCCCCAAGAAAACGCACACCTCATGTCAGTGATGAAGGGCACACAAAATTTCCTTGTTTGGTAGCAGGATGGCCAGGGATTTTGAGCGGTAGGTAGCTGGGTTGGATGTGGGGCAGAAGGAGGATTAAGGATCAGATGAAAATCCTCACCAGAGGCCTGGCAGAGGGTCACTGAAGGGACCCATTCTTCAGCAACCTTGAGGCCTCACCTTATGTGTCTCAGCTCCTAAAAACCTTGTCACACCAGCACAGACAGGGACATAAGCATTCCTTCACAGCCAGGTCAGGGGCTCATTTAAAGGCAGGTGTAAAAAGAGAGCTCATGAGGGGCAGAAGAACATGGAAGACACAGAAGCAACCAAAATGTCCATCGACAGATGAATGGATAAAAAAGATGTGGTATATATATACACAATGGAATATTACTGAGCCATGAAAAGAATGCAATAATGCCATTTGCAGCAACCTAGAGATTATCAGACTAAGTGAAGTAAGTCAGACAGAGAAGGACAAATATTAGATGATATCACTTATATGTGGAATCTAAAATATGATACAAATGAATTTATTTACAGAACAGAAACAGACTCACAGACATAGAAAACAAACGTATGGTTACCAAAGGGGAAAGGGGGTGAGGGAGGGATCAATTAGGAGTTTGGGATTAGCAGATACAAACTACTGTATATAAAACAGATAAACAACAAGGTCCTACTGTACAGCACAGGGACTGTATTTAATATGCTGTGATAAACCATAATGGAAAAGAATATGAAAAAGAATATATGTATAACTGAATCACTTTGCTGTACACCTGAAAATAACACAACATTGTAAATCAACCATGCTTCAATTGAAAAAAAATAAGGAGCAGGACACAGCATGCACCAAGGGCAGCTGAGGGCTGAAACTGGATGTGAAGTCGGGCTCCAGCCTGAGGAAGGCAAAATGACCCAGCTGCAAGGGGAGGGGTGGAGGGGAGGAAGTAGCCTGCTTATTTAAGGGGTGGGCGTGGGGAAGGGAAGCGAATGCTTACATAAGCACCTCTCTGATGAAGGTGTTACTGATCCCCAGAGACGCCCAGCAGCCGTCTACAATGGGCCCCTCTGTTTATCCACACTTTGGGCTGTTCCCCTACAAAGGAAGTCTGCCCAAGTGCAGGGGAGCCCAGAGCAGGGACCCTCGACCTCAGGGCCAGGAGAGTGGAAAAGTGAAGACAGTGAAGATGAGAGAGACGGTCCCTGAGGTCTTCATCCCCTCCCCCGCCGCCCCCAGTACAATGAAGCCTTTCTTACTCTGCTCTGTTCTTCCACAGCCCTCCCCAGTGATTCCCTCTCCCAAGAGGTAGACTGGTCCTAAGTCCGGCTGCTGCCGGAGGAGGGAGGGAGGGGCTGTGTTTTGCATTGAGAGGTGATGCCGCCTTCGGAGGCCCGAGTTGCTTTGCAGAGGAGACAGTCCCGGGGGTGCGTTGTCTGGCTCAGGCCAGTCCTGGGAGCCAGGACAGAGGTCAGGCCGTCTGTCTGGAGCTTGGGGCACTAGACCATGCTTCCTGATGACTTTACAGTCTAAGCCATAGAGGAAGAAAATGCACATGTAAAAGGAGCTTTGTTTTGACCCTTTGACACTGGCTGGGACCAGCTCTCCCTGCCAGGAGGCGGGGGTGGGGGGTGGGGAGGAGATGAGAATGTCACAGGGCAGCGGGTGTGATGTGTCCACCCCCCTTCCCTCACCTTCCAAGTGTCTGGTGGAGGCTGAGCGGGTTGTTCCCTAAGGTTAAGATGCCTGGGGTTGCTCCAGGCAAACTGCAAGTTTTGAGGCTTGAGTGTTGGTCAAATGCAGCTTTCTGGTCCCAAGGAGGGAGAGAAGTCATAAAAGTCACCCACCCAGAAGGCTCAGCATGGCTTTGGAGGCATCTGTCCTCTTCACAAGGCCATCGTTTGGCTGCCTTTAAGGTAAGTGGATGGGAACGGTCTGAATCCCATTTCCTTGGCAAGGGCTGGCAGGGAGCGAGAGCAGAGGGAGAGCTGCAGGGCTGCACCTGAGGTTTGGTGTGGCCCCGGTGCTCCAAGCGAATGGAGTGCCTTTCTGGACCCCTAGATTGTAAAGTAGTGGAAGAATCCCAGAGTCGGAAGGGAGCTCAGACCAATTTAGTAACTGTCTGCCTCAGATGACCTGACCTGCTGGCTTTCCAGATGAAGAGACTGAGGCCCTGGGAGGCAGGGTGACGTGTTCTCCAGGGAGCTGTCAGCAGTCGGGCCCGGAGCAAGCTTGCCATCCCCAGCCCCAGGCACCCTCCGTGGCTCCCCAGAAGCTTCCTCCTTGGGACTTGACTCTGGGCCCTTTGGCCTGCTCTTAATATCCCTGCCCTCTGGGAGGGCCTTCCCCAGCTCTGTGGTGTTTGGCAACTCTCTTAACCACACTGTTACTCAGTCCAATGCATCTGGGAAGCCAGGCACGACCCAGACTCCTGGGAACACAGCTGTGGCACCTGATTGGCCTTTCTCTGCCAACTCCTCTACAGCCTTGGAAAGAAGATCTGGTTGGGGAGAAAGGTTGGGGAGAATTTGACATGCCTTAGCAACACCCCAATAAAGCCTTGGCCTGAGCAATGCCCCGGCCCCTCCCCCAGACCCTAGGAAGAATGTAAAGAAGAAACATCCTAAATGATGATCCATCACAAAATCTTCTTTGGTTTCATCCCACACTAATCCACGGGATCTATTTTAAAAGAAAAGGAGGAAAAAAGATTGAAAGGAGGCCAGAGGTGGTGACTGCCTCCAGAGAGAATAGGCCAAGTAAACACCGCCAACTGCATCAGTTCAGGCCGCCCATGGAAATCCACAGAAAGAACCCCAGTTTATCTTGTTCGGAAAAGGAGGCGTGTTGTCCAAGGTCAAGCAGCAGGGTGATAGTGGCAGGGTCCAGAGAATCCCCAGAGCTTTCCTGCCTGTCGAGGGCTCAGCTCCATCCTGTGTGCTGTTTGCACAGGTGGAGATCAAGGCTGCATCTCTGTGTTGCTCAAGAAGCCACTGATGGCAGTCAGCCAGGGGAAAGCATGGGCCAGAGCCTTGCCCCATACTGGCCTAATATCGAACTTCTTTGACTGATGGATCACGCTATCTTTTGAACTCCTGTAGGAAGGCTAGGGGAAGTCATAGGTCCTGAGATGTGGGTACAGTGCCAAGTCTCTTCAAGAGCCACCTGAAGGGAGGTGACCAAGGAGGAGAGAACATTCCTATGGTTAGCTCTGCCCCCTGAGGCTCCCTTGAGCATCCTAGAGATACCCCCTTTCAGCTCAGGCAGCTGGTGAGCAAATGTCAGCAGAGCACCTGGGAAGTGACGGATGCAACAGGATGGCATTCATGCCAGGGAGAGGCCTGAAAGCCCATCAGAGAGAAAGGGCCGAGTCAGTGAATGCATGGCGGTGACGGGGCCGTTCTGTTAGATGATCAGCGTGAGGATGGTTCTAGGTGGGGAGACAGGCCTCAGCTGTGGAGGAGGGGGAGGTGCAGGTGCAGGAAGGTTGCGGGCAGGGCTTCCCCTGCCTCCACACTGCAAGTGACCAACTGTGTCAGAGCCTCAGGGCTCAGAGCTTAAGAAGACCGGCTTAGCAGTCAGACAGAAGGGCCTGACTCCACCTCTTTCTGGCTGTGTGAATGTAGGCAAGTGTCTTCACTCCTTTGAGCCCTAGTTTCTTTATTAGTAGGACAGGGGTTAGAATACCTACCTCACAGGTCATCGTGAGAATTCAGTACAACAACACATGTCAAATGTGTATCACAGGGCCTGCCACTCAACATAAAATTATTATTATGACTTTTTTCTTTCAGGGAGACTTTTTTTCAGGGATTTAAAAAAAGTTTTCTTTCAGGGGTTGTTTCCATACCCCATGATTCTGCTGGTTTATAGAATGGGAGTCTTTCTTTTTTTGTGTGTGGTACGCGGGCCTCTCACTGTTGTGGCCTCTCCCGTTGCGGAGCACAGGCTCCGGACGCGCAGGCTCAGCGGCCATGGCTCACGGGCCCAGCCGCTCCGTGGCATGTGGGATCTTCCCGGACTGGGGCACGAACCCGTGTGCCCTGCATCGGCAGGCGGACTCTCAACCACTGCGCCACCAGGGAAGCCCTGGGAGTCTTTCTTTTGACACCGAGGAGAGCTACCAAAGAGGGAGGACAGAGGCTAGCGTGCCTTTTTGTGGGCATTACCTGTCCGCGTTGCTTTTGACTTTGGGAGCAATAAGGTGAGGAGGCCTCATAGGTGGTCTGCAGCTCCCTGGTCGCGTACAAATGCTTCCAAAACACAAAAGGGCCTTCCTCCTCCCTAGGACATGGGCTGAAGGGTGGTCTGACTCAGACTCCTCCCAAAGTCCCTCTCACACTGTCGCATTCCTATCAGGTTCCTTACAGTTGGCCTCACAGTGTGGGAAGGGGCTCAGTTGGCTAAAGTCGGGTCCAGCTCAGGCCTTGCCTGGCTGGGTGTGACCTCCCACTTGCCCCTGGGAGTGGCCAGGGTCTCGGCCTCCCTACCTGGTGCCAGTATCCTCTGTGGCCACCCTGTCTCTGAGGCCGGGGGCTTGCTGGGCCTGTGTGGTTCCTCTGGGGGATTCCTGGCCCTGGAAGTGCCTCCTCATTAAGGGCTTCAGGACCCTCCTTCAGCCTTTGGGCTGCATGACACCCAAGGGCTCCGATTCCAACGAGGGTTAGGAAGAGGCTACGCTTTCAGGCAGCCCTAGAGCAGGGCTAGGAATCTTCATCAGCCCTGGAGTTGGCTCAGGAACCAAAGCAAGGGTTTGGGCAGGATTTCCTCAGGTCAAGGTGCAGCTCTCTTCCTCCCCGTCTCTACACAGATCTTGGTTTTGCCTCAAAATAAACTTTGAACAAATATTTAAAGAAGAACTGAAGGGGAAGGAGCAAATTATTAATCTTCCTGGGGCAGTCACAGGTCTTGGTATGAACCCAGCTTCATATGAGTCCCTAAAACAAACCAACCGTGTCAGGGACTGCAAGCAGTCAAGGAAATCTTGTTCTCTTCTTCCTGGTCATCAGCCAGACTGCATTTCCCAGACTCCCTTGTGGCTAAGTATGGCCATGTGACTGAGTTCTAGCCAATGGAAAGTGAGCAGGAGTGATGAGTGCCACTTCCTGTCTGGCCCATCAAAACATTTCAGGTGCACTCCCACATGTTCCTTTGGGCCAAATGAGGATAATGCCCAGGTACCTTGAAAACCACATATTATAATGTCTGTGTCCATCTAGCCCCGCAGATTTTGAGATTCCTACAGAGCCAAGTGGAGGAGGGTCACACACTGGGTTGACTCACTCACCCACTCAAAACTGATGTGTGAATAAGAGCTAAACATCTGTTGCATTTGAACTGTTCTGAACTTGGATATCCATATGCTAGAGCAGTGCACTTATACTAATTCATATAGGAACAAACATTTGAGCCAGAGACACAGCCTCTAGTCCTTGCAATCTATGATCCGACACAGTCTATCCTTGTAATTCATGGTAAGTGTATTCTATAGAGTTGCTGTGATTACTGAATTAGGAAATACTGAACCATCGCTCCTAGGGGGAACTCAGGGTTAGTTTCCTGTGAGCCTCTGGTCACAACATTTTTGATGACTGATCAGTACAAATCTTGTTTTTTGTGTGTTTCTGTTTAAAGACACCTGATTAAAAAATATATATTATATATATAAACAATATATATTACATTATATATATATTAACAATATATATTAACTATATATATATATATATATATATTAACAATGAACTGGCAGCCCACAGCTGAATGAAACTTACCTAACATGCATATTATTTGCTCCATAACACACATCACAGCCTTCCTGCACTAAGGAACGCTAGACAGAACTTCAGTGCTATCCCTGGGGATTGTTTTAAACAGTGAAATCACTAAAAACAAAACAAAACAAAAACCACACACAAAAATGCAAAAAAAGTGGCACTAAATACCACCCCATTACAGTATGAGAGCTGAAACAAGAAGACACAGGGTATGTATCAGCTGGGAATGTGGGCATCAAAAATGCAAAATTTTCATCCCTCTACAAATATCCATGAATGAGCACCAAAGTGCCCTGAGTATTGACTTTGGGATTATAAATAGGTGAATCTGCAAATGATGAGAATAGACCATAGCTGGATACCACCAGAGTCCCCTGACCTGGTATTCTGATATGCGTAGCCTGGCTGATAAGGAGGTTTGGGATCAGATGAACAGAGGAAGGCGTAGGGCTAGTACTGGGAGTATGTGTGGGTGGGGGGGGAAGGGGAGGGGTGTGGGGTGTGGGATGTGCAGGGGGATGGTGTGAGTGGCTCTCAAAGACGTGGTGGGTCAGTACCTGCTGCCTCTACTTGCACTGCTCGTGGTGGGTCAGTACCTGCTGCCTCTACTTGCACTGCTCGTTCAAGGATGCCTTTTGGCTGAAGAAGGCACCAAGGTCATCAGGCTACAACTAATTTAAAAGGGATGGCAGGATCCCTGGTAGAATCTAAAGTAACCACGCTCTCAGTGACTGTTTTTTAGGACAGGACTACATCTTGGGACCATTTCTGGTTTCATGAAAGCACCAAGTTCTTTCTCACTTTAAGCCTTTTCTTGTCTCTGTGTGGAACTCTATACCCTCCCTCTGCTTTTCCTTCTTGCCCTCACCTTCCCTGCCTAATTTTATCCACCCATCTAATCTTGGTCGGTTTTTCCAAGTTTGGACTCCAAGCTTGAAGTAGGTGACCCAGCTCTATGCTTCTCAGTACCCTGTTCCTCCTCCAGTGTTAATATTCATTATGGTATGCATTTTTTCTCTTCTTGATTGGACTGTCAACTCCCCCAAGGCAAGAAACTTGTTTATCATAATCTCCAATCAAACTGCCTTAAATAATGAAGATGTGTATTGGCTCTTGAAAATAAACATTCTAGGGGGTAGGCCTCAACATTGTTTTAATTCAGTGGCTCAGGGATGTAACCAAGGATCTAGTTTCTTTTGCTCCCTCTTCTTTGCCTTCTGTGTGTCAGCTTCATCCTAAAACAAGCTCTTATTCTGCTTATACAGTATCTACTAAGAGCCCCCAGGATACCTCCTTTCGTTCCATGTGCAGAGAAAGAAAGATAGTAAAGATTGTTTCCCCTCGAACCATCAAACAAAGGTCCTCAGCTTTCATCATTGAATGATCTGAAGTCATGTGCCCACTCCTGAACCGTGGAAAGAGGAAGAGAGTCACTGCGCCTGATTTAGATCTTGGAGCTAGGTTGGGACCAGTTGTATAGGACTGACTGTTGCAGAGGAAGTGTGGAATGGGTGTTGAGGGGGCCAGCTAGAGTGTCCAGAAGATTAAGGACTGGTGGCAGGAAGATCCCAGAGAGATCAAGTCCTAGATGAGCCGGGGACCTGGACAGGCTATTGGAGAAGAGCCTTGGACTCATGTCGACCAAGGGTGGGACCATTTCCTTCCTTCCGAAGTAAGGGAATTTGCAGCAAGGCAGGTGCTACTTTTAGAATGAAGGCCCAGTGGGATCAAAGCTAGAAGGCAGTGATTGAGGGGAAGACAGCACTGTGAGATGAGGTTGGAGAGATGGGGTGGGGAGGCAGTTCATGTAGAGCTTTGCAGGCCATTTTAAGATTTGAGAGATTAAGCATGAACAGATCACGTTTCTGCAGCTTCCCCAGAGAGGGCTCTGAGGAAAGAGAGGCAGGCACACCACCACTGGAGAAGCGTCCCCCTTGGCATCCGGTTATAGGAATGCTGCTCACCTATAAAAAGCTTTTCTTGGTGACAACTGAAAGTGAAATAGGGCAGCTGCCCAAATGTGTGTCCAGAGTGGCCAGATTTTGCCTCTCCAAGGGAAGTGATTGTTTAAGAGCGTGCTCCTCAAAGTGGGGTACCAGGTTTCCTGTTGGGGTCGTGACTCAGCAAAATCCATTAATTGACAGGATAAAATTGGCGTATCCTCATGGGATATAAGTTCACTTTGCAGTAATTTGAAATATTTTTATAGTAAAACAAGATATATTACGGAGTAGTGGGATACAAATCCTGCAGGAATTTTTAAGCTTAACCACAGGCTTTAGGGAACGTTTGGGCTTGAGTGTAGGTGGGAGGAGTTTGGAGGGGAGTGTATAGAGAATATGCAGGACCCTTGCTGGCCAGCCTTTGGGGATATGATTTCATTTTCCTCTCCTATTTGGGATACTTTAGGGAGAAATGAAAAGCACTGGCTTCAAATGGCAGGGCCACTAATGCTTGTGCTTCGGGGCTAGGTGCTAACACCACTCTTTTATGACCCCAAAATACCACAGAGCCAGGTTAGGGGGCGAGGCTCATCCTCCCCTCACCACATATAATGAGATCCTTCAGGGACTTGGCAGGTAATGCCCCTTGGGTTTTATCCAAAACAGAAGAACATGCATTAGAGTGAATCTGTGCTTGAACGACTTTTCTCAAAGTGAGGTAGGGGCTAGAGTCTGCTGAATCTCATATGTGATGCCATTTGAACGCCTGGCTGTGAACCAAGGAAAAAGCGGGGGTGGGGATGGGGCGTGGGCACCTCATAAACACCCTGCCTCTCATTTGCCTCTGTAAAGGTTATGTTTGTTCAAGGTCATTGCCTTTTGTCTTCTCTTTTTTCATAAATCTCAGTTCTTGGTATCCTATTTCCCCTCTCCCAGTCCACTTACTGCCCTCTGCGTTTCTTCTGGACAATGGGTGTTATGCTTTTCATCTTTGTGATTTTTTCTCTGAGTGCCCACTCAGATCAGGAGGGAAGTGTCTCTTTGGTTACTCAATTAGTTTTTGTCCCCAAGGGTTATTAGGAGGGGAAAGCATTTGGAATTCTTTCTCTTTTTTTTATGAAGAACTTTCGCTGTTCTTCCATGGGTAGTTCTTGAATGATCAGTTCCCCGGGGGGAGCGATGAACCTCTTGATATCTGAGACTGTTTGAAATTTCCTGTGTGTGCCTCAGTGACAGCCTTCCCGGGAATGTGTTCTTGAAATTCTGCAGGGTGGTCTCCTTCCCACAAAGTGGGACCTGTTCTCCATGGGCCCCGGAGAGGAAGGAAATGTCAGACAGGTGGAGTTATGAGAATTACAAGGAGGAAACAGTCAAAATGTCACCCTATAACTAATTCGAGTGTAATAGAAATTTAATAAAGTACAGCGACCCATTTTGCATTTACATACCATCTTTCATCCGAATGTGGAAAATATTACTCTTTTCAGTCCTTTGGTCTGGTTTTTGCGAAGAGTCCCGTCTGTGTTTTGTTTTGTTTTTTTTCCTCCTCCCCAAGGCAAAGAAAGAGTAACTGACTTATTCAAGTTCGCACAATAGCTCCTCAGATTTGAGAGAAGTTGGTGTTGGTGTTATTTTCAGGCCCCGGGGACAGGATAGGGGCTGGAAAACAAAGATGGCTTTTCTCTGTCCAAATGGTCACCCAGTGAAATCCCTTCCGGATGGGCCAGCCCTGTCAGGTGAGCACACCGATTCAGTTAAAAAATATGAAAACAGAACAAAACAAGACCAGTGTGACCTGTCCTCTTCACAAGTTTCTGGTGAGAGGTTCCCTTTCCCCCTGGGACCTCTGACTGGTGGTTTAAGAATTTGCTTTATTTCATGATGCTGCTGAACACTTGGCAGAATATATTTCAGGATCTAAGGCAGGCCTTTGAAGGTAATGGTGTCTGAGTTCGGGGATAACATGAAAACGTCAGTAACATCCAGGGAGACGGGGCGGGGCATGTTTTATCTTGTGATCCAATCTGTCTTCTTCCCAATTAGACTAGTTTGGGGAAGAAATGCCACGCTTCTGGAAGCTAAATTTAGATCACTTATGAATCTCGCTTGATAAGATTCATGGAGATTTTGATCTCCCTGTGTGTCTATTTATTTATGATTTATATCTCACCTATTTCCACTTGAGATTGGAGAGTTTTATAATAAATATTTGAAACGAGCATCAAAGATCAAAAACAACAGAAAAGAGGAGGGAAAAATGTACCTCAAGTTGCAGACTAGTACAGTCATTAAGCTCGGCAGCAGCTTTAACTCTGCAAGCACTGTATTGATTTCTGAAATAAATTTATGTCAAAGATCTGTATATGAGGCTCTTGTACTCTGGCAACAAATGCAGTTGTGTGTGTATGTGGGGGGGGGGCAATTGTGACATTTCATCAGACCCTCCCAGGAATCCTTGCTGTCCTCACTCTCCATGAGAGGACAAAGGTGTTTAGGGGTTAGATACAGGCAGGTGTCTCCATATAGTTGTGGGTTGCAGGCAATAAAAACTGCTTCTGGCGATAGTAGAACCAGTCTTGATTACCTCCTGGTGTCCAGGCTGGTGGACAGTCCCTTGGGGCTCAGCAGCTGGATGGACAAGGGAGTGCAGCTCTTCTTTCCGGAGTCGTTGTACTTGGCTCAAAAATCCCAGAAGTGAGTTCAAGAAGTAACGCATGGCTGAGACGGCAGCTCCTTGTAAGGGGATGTCAAGGCATTTTGACAGATTGCATGCAAACTGCATACAAGGAGGGCAGAGGACAGACCCTGAAGGAAACTGGAATGCTGTTGTCAAAGGACTTGAGTCCAGCAGGGAACTCTAACTCCACCCCACACTGGCTTTGCTTAAGGAATAAAGCAAAAATAAAGCTGCTTTGGGACTTCTGTGGTGGTGCAGTGGTTAACAATCCACCTGCCAATGCAGGGGACAGGGGTTCGAGTCCTGGTCCAGGAAGGTCCCACATGCCACAGGGCAACTAAGCCCGTGGGCCACAGCTACCGAAGCCCATGTGCCTAGAGCCCATGCTCTGCCACAAGAGAAGCCACCGCAATGAGAAGCCTGCACACCCCAACAAAGAGTAGCCCCGGCTCACCGCCACTAGAGAAAGCCCACGCGCAGCAACGAAGACCCAACGCAGCCAAAAATTAAATAAATAAATAAATTTATTAAAAAAAATAAAAACCTGCTTTTTACTGTTTTCTGTGATCTGAGCTTAGTCTAGTGATGTTTTCATGCTCAGCTGACCTGATGATTATCCAATGATCAATCTGAAAGCCAGCAGAGTATGAATTTTCTATCATCAAGAATGGGATCTGTCAGGCAGGGTCCCAAGGCTGCCATCACTCTACACCATAAACTGGGTGGTTTAACACAACAGAAATTTATTCTCTTACAGTTCTGGAGGTCAGAAGTCTGAAATCAAGGCGTCAGCAGGGCCATGCTCCTCCAAAGGCTCTAGGGGAGAATCTTTCTTTCCTTCTTCCAACTTCTGGTGGTAACCAGCAATCCTTGGCATTCCTTGGCCTGTTCCAACATCACTCCAATCTCTGCCTCTTTTGTCACATGGTTTTCTCCCCTGTGTGTCTGCCTTCACATGGTGTTTTCTTCTTTGTGTGTCTTCTTTTCTTAAAGGACATCAGTGACTGGATTTAGTTCCCTTTTTAATCCAGTATGACCTCACCTGCTATGTTCTGAATGTTTGTGTTCTCTCAAATTCACGTGTTGAAATCCTACCCCCCAATGTGATGGTATTAGTAGCTAGGAGCCTTTGGGAGGTGCTTAGGTCATGAGGGTGGAGCCCTCATGAACGAGATTAGTGCCCTTATACAAGAGGCTGCAGAGAGCATTCTAGCCCCTTCTACCACACGAGGACACAGTGAGAAGTTGGCAGTCTGCAACTGGGAAGAGGGCCTTCAGCAGAGCTCAACCATGCTGGCACCCAATCTTGGACTTCCAGCCTCCAGACCTGTGAGAAACAAATTTTTATTGTTTATAAGCCACCCAGCCTGTGGTATTTTTGTTATAGTAACCCAAGTGAAGGAAGACAGAAAACCAGTATGACCTCATCTTCACTTCCATTTCAATTAGATCTGCACAGACCCTATTTCCAAATAAGATCACCTTCACAGATTTCACATAGGCATGCATTTTGGGGGACACCATTCAACCCAGTCCAGGCAGAGAAGGGAGTTTGCTTTTCTGATGGTTGATGAAGTCAACTTTAAATACAAAATAACTAATGGGTTTGACCTGGAATTCATTAAGAAGGAAGCTCAGGGACTTTTGTTTTCCATCTAAACACCTTTTAAAAGTGCTTAGATTATGTAACTGGGCAAAATAGGTATTATCAAGTTCTTAGACTAGTCTGTCAAGACTTAGTTTTTAGGGAGTTGAACATCAAGTCAGTTTAAGCAGCTTTGCTATGAAGGAAAAAAATAGTTTTTTCTTTGGATGAGTTCCCAGTCTGGAGCAGGGCATTCCTAGACCTCAACATGCCATTTATCTCCACGAGTTGTCCCTTGGCTTCAGGCCTGCTTTTGTCTCCATTCTGCCCCTTCTCACCTTCCTTTTCCCAAATTTAGAACTGACAATCCCTTGAGTTACTTTAAGAGAAGAAAACAAGGGGCCTGGTCTCTAAGGGAGGTTGAGAAAGAGAACAGGAACTCAGAAGCACCATATGTTTTGTCCCTCTCAGCTTTTATGCTCACTCTGGACTAAGTCACAGAGACGTGGTTCCCATGGTGACCCATCGGCATGGCCCACAGAGACTTTGCTGGGTGTCAACTCAGCTATTTTTTTCCTAATCTCATATAACACAGCAGTCATATGGAGAAATGCAATTGGGCTTGACTTTAACATGGCTTTTCATTTTTCCTGACACAGGTCTGTCTGGCAGGATTAGGGGCAGGGTTTTGAGCAGTGAGGCTGGAATGGTGGACAAGGGCCAGATGACCAGGGTCACTGAGAGCCCTGCTAAAAGTGGACTGTATTTGGGAGGTTTTCCCTCTCCAACTGTGCTGTCAGACCACCTACATCAGAATCCCTTGTGGTTATGTGGTGAAAATGAAGATTCCTGAGCTCCAACCAGACTTTCTAAACCAGAATCCCGGGAGTGGCTCAGAAGTTTGCCTTTTTCTGCAAACACCCCAGGGGATTCTTGTGCAAACTCTTGAGAGCTACTAGATAATGTGGAGCCCGGAGGATGGTAAGCAGACTTGGGTTTTAGCAAGAGTATTTTGATATTGTAGGAAAAAAAATGAAGCTAGAAGGCTGTTTAATAATCTAGCATTTTATGAAACACATACTATGCTTACTACACGCCATGAACTATGTTCATTGCTTTAGAAAATTAACTCATTTAATTCTCATAACAACCCTAGGAATAAGTTCTGTTATTTTCTCCACATTCTGGAGAGGGGAACTGAGGCACAGAAACTTGCCCAAGTTCATACAGTGGTGTGACTTCAGAGCGCATGTCTGCAACTACTATGCTCTGTTGAGATGTAAGAATGTGGAGACCTATTGGTGACTTGGGGACCTGAGGAAAAAGAAATCATGTACAACCAGAAGATGATGGAACCATTAACCAGAACCTGAATGTGAAGATGTGCTGGTTTTTACATACTTATGTGACCTGTGCCTCCACTATTAGTCGTGAGCTCTTTAAAGGGAGGGATACTGAAGTCACTCACAGCTTCCAAAATGGAGTACATGTCGGATTGCACAGGCACCAGCCTCAAAACCAGTGAGTCAAGATTCTGGAATCAGCTCTGTCAATTACCTGCTGTGTGGTGAGTTACTTAATATTAGTTTCTCCATCAGTAAAATGCAAGTGCTGGATATGTGATGTCTCTTCCACTGTAACACGGGCAAGGCTGCAGGGTTGCAGAACTTCAGTGGGTGCCATTCTCTTGGAGTTCTCAAAGACAATGTCAGCAGTGGTACCCAGGATTGTACACTATGGGATTACTGCAGAGGGGGATGGTAGTACCTACTGGCAGATTAAATGAGTTAATACAGGTAAAGCGTTTGGATCACACCTGGGATATGCAGATGTTAGTTATTTTTGTTATTATTATCTCTCAATTTATTCCAGCTGGAATATCTGGAGTCTGAGATCCTTTGAAATAAAGAAATATCGTTTCCCCCCAGAAATAGAGAGAGTGAATTTGAATTTGAAGGACAAAATAGTCTATAGGCAGACAATTTTCTCTCTTAACTGGTTTGTTCCTTCTACCCAGTATGTCTGTTGAGTTCCTTTGGCCCCCTTTCAGCATCTTCTTCCCTGAAAACTTCCACCTCTAGGTAAGCCAGGAAAGTACAGGCATTGGCAGAGGCTGACTTGACCAGCACCTTCTCCACCCAGCTGCCTCTGTCTCTGCAGCTGATCAAGGTCATCTGTGGACAACACATTTCCCAGTGAAGGCTACTTTGCCTAAGATTCAGCTCACTGCTGAGATGTCTGCACAAGGCATGGAGCAACAGAGATCGGTGTTCTCAAACTACTATATAATGATCTGATACGGAAATCTAGACTAAAAGATATGTTTTGCTGGTCCTAAAAAATATTAATCAAGCAAAACACTTTCCTGAGGACATTTCCTGAGGATGTGTGAGCTCATACTTAAATTTGGAAATGGTGTCTTCTGAGGAATTTCAAGAGACTCAGTTTCTTATTTTTCATTCATTCTTTCATTCATCTATTAATTCAATCAACCAACTTTTATTAAGTGTTTATTGACTACATGCCAAGCATACATTACAAGTCAGTGACCCTGTGTACTAGTTATGTAGATTTTAAGTCAGAAGATTGGTTTTAAAATCCACTACAACCCACTAACTTTGCCAATTCTGGGAACCTCAGTGTTCTGTCCCACCTCACAGGGACGTTGTTAGGGTCCAATGACTTCATATACATTATGGATGTCATATGTAAACAGATGTCACTATTAGGAACATAAGGAATGTGCTGGTAGGGCAAACCTTAGCTTTGTAGATAACCATGGAATTCTTTCTAACAACACACTCAAATGACATCTCTCACAGGAGACAGCCTGTGTTATTACAGTGGGAAAGCAGCCTTTAGGCCACTTGCTTTATGCCTGGGCATGAGTAAACCTTTAAAACCCTTTGGGGAGTTGGAATGCTTCACTTCCCATACAGTTTTCTAAGTCAGTAATCCTCCAAGGCCATTTGACTTCCAGAATTTTTCACCAAACATTCATTGCTTCCCCATTTTTCTGTCTCAACCAATATTTCCTTATATTACATAATCATAATATCCCTGCTAGTCTGAAGGAAAAATCCTCCAAGAGCAGGTAATATAACATTTCTTATTAGGCCTATTTGGTTTCTGTTGGGCATGGGCTTAGATGATCTGGCCAAAATTCTAGCTAGTTGTTGGCAGAATAGAAGGCTGAGCTGAGTTCCCATCTTTGTCCTATTTACCAAGTCAGAGCTGAGTGACGTGAGGAAGGCCAGTGTCCCTCTTGGGCTGCTCTGCATTTCAGTCATGCCCTTGGTTAACCCATAAAGTCTTGAGTTTGGAAAAGCACCGTCTGACGGGACCTTGCTCACAAGTCCTTAAGGCAACTCTAGGAAGTCCAGAAGGCGCTGACTACTCTTGAAGCGGCTGAAAATCTCCTTATTTTGAGGCCCATTCTGCTCATTCATTAAACCCTCAGACTTCTGTTTGGAGCATAAGACAGGTCAGTTTCCTGCACCACTGTGGACCTGACCACTCTATGATCTGTACTGTCCAGTATGGCATCCACTAGCCACGGGTGCGTATTGAGCACTAGGAATGTGGTTGGTCGATATGGACATGCACTGGAAGTGCAAAACACTTAACAGAACTTGAGGACTTAACACAAAATAGGAACGTAAAGTATCTCATGAACAAGTTAAAAATATTGGTTACATATTAAAATGATGATTTATTGAATATATTGGGTTCATTAAAGTGTAGTTTTATATTAACTCTTTTTTATTGAAATATAGTTGACATACAATATTATGTTAGTTTCAGGTGTAGTACATAGCGATTTGACATTTGCATCCATCATGAAATGATCACCACGGTAAGTCTAGCAACCATCTGTCCCCATGCAAAGTTGTTACAACGTTATTGACTGTATTCCTCAGGCTGTACGTGACATCCCCGTGGCTTATTTATTTTATAACTGGAGATTTTTCCCTCTTTATCCCCTTCACCTATTTGGCCCAAGCCCCACCCCTCTCCCCTCTGGTAACCACTCATTTGTTCTCTGTATCTATGAGTCTGTTTTCATTTTGTTTTGCTTGTTTTGTTTTTTAGATTCCACATTTAAGTAGATCACAAGGTCTTTGTCTTTCTCTGACTTAATTCACTGAGCATAATACCCTCTAGATCCATCCACGTTGCCCCAAATGGCAAGATTTCATTTTTTTCAAATTAAGTAATTAATTTATTTATTTTTGGCTGCATTGGGTATTTGTTGCTGCACGCGGGCTTTCTCTAGTTGCGGCAAGTGGGGGCTACTTTTCGTCGTGGTGCGTGGGCTTCTCATTGCGGTGGCTTCTCTTGTTACAAAGCACGGGCTCTAGGCACACGGGCTTCCGAAGTTGTGGCACGCAGGCTCAGTAGTTGTGGTGCGCAGGCTCAGTAGTTGGGGCACACGGGCTTAGTTGCTCCACAGCACGTGGGATCTTCCCGGACCAGGGCTCAAACCCATGTCCCCTGCATTGGCAGGCGGATTCTCAACCACTGCGTCACCAGGGAAGTCCCTCTTTTTTTTTTTTTTTAATGCCTTCCTGCAACGATCTGTCAGGACCTCAAAGAGAGTGGTGAACGTTCCTCCCTCGTGTTACCTCTGCCTGAGTTCAGCATGTTTCCCAGTCCCCTGTCCATACTGTATGCCCCTGTTTCCTCTTCTACTAACTGTCCTTTTTGTTGTCTGACAGATGATGATGATTTAAGAAGCAGCGGAGTCAGAGAACACTGGCATTTTGAAGATTTGAGAGAAGGGCTGACCTCAAGTTTTCATATCTAGGTCTATGTAAACACACAAAATCCTTTCCTCCCCTGTCTAAAATTCTTTCCATAAACTCATTTGACTGAAAGATGAAGTCATGTGTATGAAAATATCCATGAGATTCTGAACATGTTTATCAGTAAAAAGAATTTCATTTTCCACAGGGAACTCTACTCAACATTCTATAATGGCCTATATGGGAAAAGAATCTAAAAAAGAATGGAGGGCTTCCCTGGTGGCGCAGTGGTTGAGAGTCCGCCTGCCAATGCAGGGGACACGGATTCGTGCCCCGATCCTGGAAGATCCCACATGCTGCGGAGCGGCTGGGCCCGTGAGCCATGGCCGCTGAGCCTGTGCATCCAGAGCCTGTGTTCTGCAACGGGAGAGGCCACAACAGTGAGAGGCCCTCGTACTGAAAAATAAAAGAAGAATGGAGATATGTACATGTAAGACTGAATCACTTTGCTATACACCTGAAATTAACACAACATGGTGAATCAACTATACTACAATATAAAATAAAAATTAAATTAAAAAAAATTTAAAATTTCATTTTCTAGAAAACTTACTTCTGTTAGACAGTGGGGGTAACCAACAGTTCAGAAAGGAGAATACTGGGCCAAGTCACCTTTAGCATTTCCTCCCAGCTCTAAGATCGAGTCTGTAATTCCCTGTCCCAGGGTTTTATCCACGCTGGAGGGGAGCTGTCTCAGGGATGGAGAGAGACCATGCAGACCAGATACATCTTCAGTGGAAGCTTCATCTTCATAGACATTTGCCCTCTACAAACAGAGTTAAGGTCAATCCCTTTGCCAAGAGGTCAACAAACTACCTTCTCAGCTAGGTCAGTAAACTAGGCGTAAAAGACCTCAAGGACCATGAAGTCTCCTTAGAGGGACTTTTTGAACATTCAGAACATGCGTCAATAAACTGGCCTGGACCCAGAATTCACTGAAGGGAGAAAAAACACAAAAGACTATGATAAACCCAAGGATTATCTTCTTGGCATTCCCTAGAACAGCTGTCTGGCAAATGTTACACGGTGTCTGAGATTATTTTAGAAACTTTGTCTTGAGGAAGAACACGTAGAGAGAATACCAGACAGATTTGCCCTCATTTTTTGTCACAGAATAAGAATTTCAGGGCCATTGGTACTTTCAGTGACATCATCCTGATGACGGTCTTATCATTTTTTGAAACTTAAATCATGTCACATCTAATAAATTTATAACCAAGTGCGGTCACAAAATAAGGTGATACCAATAGTTACTTGGGTCTTCCTTCTCCTCTTCCTGTTGCTTTTCCTCATTATCACGGTAAATGGAATATTCAAAAGATGTGTTAAACAAGAGAATTCTGCCAAGTATCCATAGATGCCCATCTTAAATGAAATACGTATTCAGTGGTAAAATGATATGTACTTTCCTAAATTTCCTTTCAGACCTCATTTTCTCCCCAAATATCCTATTTTCAGGGCTTAGTAAAACAGATTATGCCAGAGAGGGGGAGGGAGGGAGAGATAAAGAGAGAGAAAGAAAGAGAGAGAAGAAGGAACATTACCCGTGAGGGTTGGAATGAAAATTACAGCAAGACTGTGATCAGAGTATAAAACTCAATGTAGCTCTTGGGATCTATACCTGTGGGGGTGAGTGAGAGGATGGCCTAGCATGAACCCCTCACTATGTTCTTGTTCACATCAGAATTCTAAGTGAAAGAGCAGTTTGTCAACATGGATCACTTACATCAAGGTAGTGTCTGAACATTGAACACGTGACTCGGCCATTACCTGAAGATGCCACCTTAGCAGTTCGAATGATGAAGTTTGGGGTTGTGTGTGTGTGTGCAGGTGTTGGTTACTTTACACACTAATTATGGGAACCTTTGTGGCTAATCTAGAAATTAAACTATCATTTGAAACATGATTTCCACGTTCTAAATAATAATTTTAAAAAAATTTTGGAACAGAGCAGGATTGTGACTTGGAGGCAACCTGTTCCACTTGGAGAGAATGGAGAGTCAGTGCAGCTTCCTATGGAATGCTGTAGAAATACTGCAAACATTCCCCAGGCATGTCACTTCTTTGAAAAAGAAGAGTAGAAACAGCTAAGCTGGAGTTTGCCCCAGCACACATACAGAGCTCTGGATGTCGGCAGACTTCATTCTCTCTTCACAAAGGAAATGGGTATGTGCTGACTGCGTGTTTCCTCTCATTTCCAGCCTTAATTTTCTTTCTCTTCTGCCTTCCCCAGGTTATATTAAGCTAAATGATAGGTT
The DNA here is from genome assembly GCF_008692025.1 of Phocoena sinus. Taxonomy (NCBI): domain Eukaryota; kingdom Metazoa; phylum Chordata; class Mammalia; order Artiodactyla; family Phocoenidae; genus Phocoena; species Phocoena sinus. Next base: position 70,109,270 of record NC_045766.1, on the reverse strand, counting down.
CGCTAGCTGTTGTAGATTTCCTAAAGTCTGCAAGGAAAACAGACTTATTGATCAACCCAGACAATGCTGAAGTACATTAAGACAATGAAGGAAGGAAGGAAGGGAGGAAGGGAGGGAGGGAGGAGAGGAGGGAAGGGGGGCAAGCCAGTCATCATTAGACAAGAAGAGACATGCACTGTATGATATTTCATTGGAAGTTGATCATTTAGTGGGAAGGCAGTAGAGAGCACAGAAGAATCCAACACAGAAAGGTATTGTTCTGTGTGGTGGTGAGCTGGTGTGGCTTTTATTCATCTTACACTCTGATGAGAGCACATTCATTTCTGGTGGTCCTCCTTTTGAAGAAAACCAGTATTCACATTACAAAATCAGACTTAAAAAAACCCCAAAACCTTAAAGTGTTCTTTTAGATGGGAACCATCTCAATAGTCTTAAGTGTTTTGTTTTTCAGAACATTTTTTTTTCATTGAATGGGTCCAATTTAAAGGTAAAATGAAAGAATGCTTGCTAATTAAAGTTGACTGTAAATGACTACCAGGCATCATGAATTTAAACTAGCGAGGGGAGGGAAGGTTTGGGAGTGTGGGATTAGCAGATGCAAACTGGTATGTATAGGATGGATAAGCAACAAGGTCCTACAGTGTAGCACAGGGAATTATATTCAATAGCCTGTGATAAACCACAATGGAAAAGAATATGAAAAAGGATATATATATATATATATATATATATGTGTGTAACTGAATCACTTTGCTGTAGAGCAGAAATTAACACAACATTGTAAATCAACTATACTTCAATAAAATTTTTTAAAAAAGAGTGAGGAGATAGGACTGGTTTATAGACATTGCACGTAATCCTTTCCAGCCCTGCACCAGGCTGCCGCAACTGACAGGTTACTACACTGTCCTTGAGGGAGGGAGCCTATTTCCTGGAAGAAGTGACAAAAATATGTTTAATATTCTCTACTTTGACTTGTTTGTGCCTGAATTTCTTCTTTAAATTTTTAATTTTAGAATAATTTCATAACACAAAAATTGCAAAAACACCCACACCTTTTTTTCTGAGCTTGAATACTTTAGTGTGTAATTTTTACAAATTCCCTTACATAATTATAATGCAATCATTAAAATAAGGAAATTAACATTGACACATTACTACCATCTAATCCTCAGATGCCATTCAAGTTTTGACAAAGAATGTTTGTTATAGCGGACGGATCCAGTTCAAGCGTACCTGCTGCCTTTAGTTGTCATATCTCTTCAGTTCCTTCACTTAGAATACTTCCTCAATCTTTCCTTGATTTTATAACTTTGATACTATTGAATATCACATTCTGATTATTTTGTGGAATATCCCTCAATTTGAGTTTGCCATTTGATATTTCCTCCTGAGTTCATTGTAAAGTTGCTCTTTTTCTCTTTGTAATTAATAAGAATTTTGCGTGGAAGTACTCTGAAACTATGCAAATCTCCCATTTCTTAAACTTTCACCTATTAGTTTTAACAACCACTGATGTTTCTTAGATGATTTAATTATTACCATGATGGTTGCTAAATGACAAATTTTCTAATTCCATCATTTCTCCATTTATTAGTTGGTGTTTTACTGTAAGAAAAAGTTTTTTCTCCTCTCTTTCTTTAGTTCTATCAGTATGGACTTACAGACTTTTATCTTAATGATTATAATATATTAATATCATTATTCATTTTGGTACATAAATTGCCCCAGATTTGACCAGTGAGAGTGCTTTGAGGCTGACTTCTGTGACTTTTTATATATCCTCATTCTTTGAAAGGCTGTGAGTCTTTTGAATGGTAGCTCTGCTGGGCTCAACGGAAAGGGGGCTGTTCTTAGAGTCTGAAGACCTGGGTTGAAGTCTTCTTGACTTCTTTCATTCCCAGTTGGGTATCCTTGGGAAAGTGGCCCTTCTGTATTCTGTAAATGGGGGTAATCAATACCTGTATTATCTTTAATATCTATATTGATTGAATTAAATCTGTATAAAAGGAAACATGATATTGATCTTACTAATCATGAAATTTAGTATTCATAAAAATTTCATTGCATTTGAAAACTATCTAGGGTTAGATTTTCCTGGGTCTGTATCAGGATTGTTGAGAACATTGTAGGAAATCAAACAGGTTACTTATAGTCAATTACTTTCAAAAGCAAAAATTATAAAAGAACCATGAAAAGAAATTTTTTTTTTTTTTTTGCGGTAGGCGGGCCTCTCACTGTTGTGGCCTCTCCTGTTGCGGAGCACAGGCTCCGGACGCGCAGGCTCAGCGGCCATGGCTCACGGGCCCAGCTGCTCCGCGGCATGTGGGATCCTCTGGGACCGGGGCACGAACACGTGTCCCCTGCATCGGCATGCGGACTCTCAACCACCGCGCCACCAGGGAAGCCTGGAAAAAATTTTAAATAAAAATGATATTTGATGTGGGATGAATGTACATTTTAAGATGTTTAAAATGATGTGGACTGGGACCCTCGAACTGGGAGAGTTGAGGGCTTGTGAAGGACCTAAGCCAGGCAGAACAGTTGGGGAGTGAGTCCCCTGTTCCTGTTCCAACCACAGAGGCTGGACAGCTAGAGTTTTGGGAGCAGTAAGTGCCTTCCTGTGCTGGATGGTGGAGTGGGAATCAATCCCTAATTAGTCTGTGACCCTGAGCAGACTGCGCCCCTCTCTGGGGCTCACAGTCCTCAATAAAACCAAAATACAAGCAAATATGCAAAAATCCTTTAAGCTCTCTTACACCTCTAAAAACTGTCTGTGACAGACATAGAAAACAAACTTATGGTTACCAAAGGGGATAGTGGGGTGAGGGGGAAGGCAGGGTGGGGGAGAGCTAAATTAGGAGTTTTGGATTAACATATACACACTACTATATATAAAATAGGTAAACAACAAGGACCTACTGTATAGCACAGGGAACTATACTCAGTATCTTGTAATAACCTATAATGGAAAAGAATCTGAAAAAGAATATATACATATGTATAACTCTATATATATATGTATAACTGAATCACTGCAGTACACTTGAAGCTAACACAACATTGTAAATTCATTACAGCTCAATAAAAACAAACAAACAAGTGGAAAAAAAAAAAAAAAACCCTCTGTCTGAAGATTCTGGACTCCATGATCGCTCTCCATCCTCGAGACTCTAAAATTTTATGTATCATCCTCTGAGCTTTGATTCCTGGAGCTATTTATTTTGAGCATCAGTTACTGCATAGCCCATAATCAAGGATTCAACTTCTCTCGCTGCTGGTGTCTCCTTCAGAAAGGAAGTAGACCCGTCGGGCTTTGTGAGCTGGCGTACTCCCCTCTTTAAACATAATTGCGTCCCCGCCCTAGGGACTGGGCTGAGAGAAGGAGAGGCTTTCTTCCTAATCCGTACGTATACGGGTTTGTAGTCCTTGCCCTTGACAATTATATCAAAAGGAGGATATTTTGCTAAGGTGGAGTATTAGTTTTCCATGGTTGCTGTAACAAATTACCACAAACTGGGTGGCTTAAAACAACTGTGATTTATTTTCTCACAGTTCTGGAGGCCAGAAGTCTGAACTCAAGATGTTAGCAGGCTTCAGGCTCCCTCCAAAAGCTCTAGGTGAGAGTCCACCCTTGCCTCTTTTAGCTTCTGGTGACCCCCGATGTTCTTTGGTTTGTGGCTACATCACTCCAATTTCTGCCTCTGTTTTCTCCTCTTCATCTTTACAAGGGCACTTGTCATTTGGATTTACAGAGCACTTGGGTGATCCAGGATGACCTTATCTAGAGATCCTTACTTACTTACATCTGCAAGTTTCCTTTTTCCAAATGAGGTCACACTCACAAGTTCTGGGAGATTGGATATTGACATATCTTTGGGGGGCTACCATTCAACCCACTGCAGGGGGCATGAATGTTGGGCTACTGGCTCTTAGATGAGCTCTAGAGTGTCAGTGATGGTGGATAGAGAGGGTGCTGTGAACAGCGTCAGGGAGAGGGAAGGATGGAAAGAGCGAGGAGTGTGTACATGATCCCTGTTGACCTTGGCTGGTGCTGTCATCAGCAGTCCTGCAGTTCAGTGAGGGCCATTCTGAGCACCCGTCTCTCCTCCTTTCCAAAGGAGGGTGCTGTATCAGTAAGTTAGGCTTGGCTCTGCTGCAGTCACAAACAACACCAAAATCTCAATGGTTCATGCAAGCATTTTTCATTCACTTGCCTTACGTCTCTGATAGGTTGACAGCAGGACTGCTCCAGGTCACTTTCACTCTGGGACCAGGATGATGGAGTGGTAGACTGGGAATATGGCCAGTCTTGTGGCAGACGGAGAAGAGTGCATGATAAACCTCGAGCTGGCTCTAGAATCTTCTGCCTGGAAGTGATGGGTGCCTTTCCTGCTCATTTCACTGGCCAGGGCAAATCACATGGCCAAGGTCAATGGCAATGAGGAAGAGAAAGATCAGCTTTTCCCAGGGAAGGGCAGTGAATGTTTATGAACCACAGTAAGGCAAGCCACAGGTGCTGCAGGAACAGCTCCTCTGTCTGCTGAAAAGATGCATAGCTTCCTCTACCACTTCTCACCCAGGGAAGATTGCTGTTCATCCAGGTTTTCTTGAAACCCTTAGCATTCAATTCTCCAGGGATTGTGCTATCTGCATTTTTTGAATATACCCTACTCGTTATCCTGTACTATGCAGGCCTCCCATCCCTGCTCATTCCCCATCCCCCAGGAAATAACCATCGGGTTATAGTTTCATGCCATTTTCTGGTAGAGCTGCTGTTGGGACTATACTTTCCAAACACAACTTACATTGAGCGTCTCCAGTCTAGTTATTTTCACAGCAGCTGTGGGAAGAACACTTTGCTCCTTCCTCTGTTTGCAGAGGCTCTGAGGAAATGGTCAAAGGCTTGGCCCTGAAGTCAAGACGGAATCATCTACGGATCCCAAAAGTCTTCAACAATTAAGGCGGAATAGGTCTTAAAGAGGTGGAGTGCAGCTTCCGTGAATCTAATGGTCCATAGATGAACTGCAAGGTTCTGTAAGTTTCTTAAATTGTAAGTATAACTGAGGGAGAGTATATGTCCAGTGGCTGTGCATTTTCTGGGGTCAGGAATCATAGCTTACATCTGATTCTCAAAGAATCTGTGAATCCAAGAAGATTAAGAACCATGGAATCTCAACCATGTACCAAATGGATTGATTCTAATGTATTAGCTTAGCCTTTTCCCTATACGTTGGTTTTGTTTCAGTGAGTTAATTTCTCTAGTATCACAACCTACTCTGGGAGAAAGAAATAGTCTTTGGAAAGTTACACTGACTTTCAAAGCCAGGAAGGTATCCTTTGGTGCATTCCTACCCCAGCAATTATTGCCCTTCGAGTGCCTGCAGAGCTCCCTCCAGCCTTCCCTTTAGTCTCCATGGGGACTCATTAGGTTTCTAATAGCCAAATGGGAAGACTTACAGCCCGGCTTACCAGAAGACCTTGTTTTGGGAATTTCAGACAGTGTAGCTTCTCTCTTGTAAGGAAATTTACACCCCACGATGCAGAATAGGGAATGACTATGGCAGATGACAATAATAGGATTGCATCAATATTATATGCTTGCCAGCCAAAGAACCAATGTTTTAACAGCACAGGTTATTTATTCTCCTTTATGAAGCTAGTTGGATGTGAATAGTATTTCCTTTTTACAGATAAGGAAACATAGGGTCAATATTTTATTAGCCTCTTGGAGCAGAGATTCTTAACAGGGTCCTTGGATGGGACTTCAGGGGTCTGTGAACCCCTGAAATGACCTGCAAAGACAAGAATAAGTTTGTATGCGCATTTGGGAGGGGAGGAGAGAGGGAGGAGCATGGGAATTTCATCAAATTCTACAAAGTTCTGTGACTGTACAAAGTTCAAAACCACTCCCCTAGGGCTTCTAGTCTCGTAAAATAACTGGCAGATTAGCCTAATCTTAACGTTCAGCCCTATCTTTGTGAGGTTATTTCCCCCCTGGGTTGCTGACCTCCACGACAGTGAAAAAACTAGAAAGCAAGAACAATCGTGGACGACTCATATTTAGATAAGTTTCTCTTACCTACCTCTCTTCTGGAAAGTTTAAAATCTTACTTCTACCCATGATCATCCCACGTATGTTAGAGTCCCAAAGACAGAGTGGAAAGAAACCTTAAAAATCATCAGGATTCATGGATGGGAAAACTGAAGCTTAGAACTGAGGCTTAATCACACTCACATAATAAATCAGTGATCAAGTGAATGTTCATTCCTTTCTGCGAAATCAACTCCCATCTCAGTTGGAAACCCCTTGCCAATATTTTTAAACAAATGCCAATTCAATAAGATTCATTTTTCTTGACATTATGTAAATGAGGCAAAGGAGACTGAGTGGCCTTCTGTCCAGGGTGTAGGAAGTGAAGCCTTTCTGGGGCTACACGCTCCCTTGGGACACTTTGTGGTGTCAGAAAGGAGTTCTGGAAGAAGGAGGCCCTTGTCCATTTCTGTTTCATGAGTGAGCCCCTTCTCTTGGCCACAGCTGGAGGCGTGGCTCCCGACCCACTTCCCCCCGGAGAGGGAGCAGAGCGTTAAACCAAAGTGCATCTCCTCAGGACGCCTGACAGGTTCTGCCCTCCCAGAGCTGCCATCAGAACCTCCTTTCCTCCCCAGCCTTGCTTCCCACTGAGGGAAACGTTGACTTTTCCAGGTTAAATGTTCCGAGTCAAATAGTCCCTCCCGTGAGAAGCAGAACCATGGTCAGGTCAGGGGACCAGAGAGGCCGTGAGCTGATGCTGTTAAAGTGTGCCGGGTTTGATCTTTAAAGATATTTAAATGTTTTTCTGCCCCAGAGGCAAACTTTGTTCTGGCTGGAGGGACCCTGGACCTCTGTAACCTCCATGAGGGGTAAAGTCTGGTGTTAATGTCACTAGCGAGCCGTCAGTCACAGAAACTGGCCATGCCCCGGTGTCTTCCAAGCGGACCTAACAGTGTTTCTTCAGAGAGACCTTTGATAAGACACTTCAGAAATGTAGTGATTCATAAGAAAGATGTTATTTCCTACAGACTAGGAAAGTTGGAGGATGCTTTAAGATATTATTCACTCATTAGACAGACAGAGGAAACCAGAAAGGGGCGGCTTCCTGAGGGTCCAGAGGCAGGAGGTAGCAGCGCTGGGCGGGAGGCTTGGGTCTTGTGACTGAGCTATGTGCTTCAGGCTGCTCTCCACTTCACAACTTTCTGTCTTCCTTCCTACTCAGTCTTCCTTAAACTTCAATCTCCAAATTGTACCGATGGTTCATTTGTGGGACCCCAAGGCAAATTTCAAGAACTAAAGAATGCAGATCAAAAGATTTGCCGAGGGCTACCCTGGTGGCGCAGTGGTTGAGAGTCGGCCTGCCGATGCAGGGGGCGCGGGTTCGTGCCCCGGTCCGGGAGGATCCCACATGCGGCGGAGCGGCTGGGCCCGTGAGCCATGGCCGCTGAGCCTGCGCGTCCGCAACGGGAGAGGCCACAGCAGTGAGAGGCCCGCTTACCGCAAAAAAAAAAAAAAAAAAAAAAAAAAAGATTTGCCGAATAGCATCTAAGAGACTTTTGAACACACTCTCATTGAGTGGAGAGGGCTGCATCCCGTCCTTGCAATCAGGATAGTGCACAGACCCTAGTCCTTCTGCTTCTACATCCTCTACAAGCCCAGAGCCCAGGGATCCTACTAGGACATGGCCGCAGCCAGCTATCCATCCACACACGTGTCCAAGGCCACTTGTGTGGGAACCCGTTCTCATCACCTCTGCTTCCGGAGACTTCAGATGACACCTCCCCATCCTCCCTTCCCCTGCTCCAGCCCCTCTCCGGTCGTGCAGGAGCCAAAGGGGATTTGTGCAAACAGGCACAGGCCCAAGCCCAACCCAGGCCCGAGGAACTTGACCTGAAGCAAGAGGATAACCCAGGACAACACACTCAGCTCCCCGGACGAGGAGGGGTGGCCCGGCAGCCGGAAAGAAAACTCCTGGACTTTTTATTGAATCCATAAAACAAAAGGTGAAGGGGTTCTGGGGAGGGGAGGAACGTCCGATGATTTATGGCGCTGGTGTGCAGAGGAGGAGAGCAGGGAACTCTTTCCAGCTCGGCGGGCGGCGTGTGATTCATTTCCCCCGGGGCCGCGGGGCCGGGCGGGCGGGCGCAGGCAGCCTGGGGCAGCCGCACACCCCGCGCTCGTTTATTTACGGTGGTTTATCAGCGGCTGCGCGCGGCGATAAAGTTTATGAAAAGAGGCGGCGGCTCCGGCCGGCGGCCCGGCCCGCGCTCCTTTCCCACACTGATTAGGATCGAGCAGGGCTTTGGAAGCTGTAGTTAAGGATCTCGGGTGCCGCGTCTCCCCCTTCCTGCCCCGCCCGCCCGCCGGCTGCCCGGCTGCTGCCCCGCGTGGGAGCCGAGGTCAGGGTTGCGGCCGCGGCCCGGCCCGGGCGGGGGAGGGGAGAACCGCCCCGCGCGGGAGGGGGAAAGGGAGCGCCCTGGCCAGGGATGCTGGCGAGGAAGAGAAAAATACCATTCAAATAAAAATGCGCAATCCCCGTGTTAAGAGGTAGAAGAGGGTTGATGGGGATTTTTCTCCCCTGGAAGTGTGGTGTATTCTCATCCCCTGCGCTTACTTTTTTGGATCCTTCATCATTTCACCTACGTTGTTTTGTCTTTGCATTTGGACTTCAGCTTTTCTTTTCCTTTTCATGAGCATATTTTGTTCGTCCCTTCAAGATAGTTATTGAACACCTACTTTGCAGGACACCTCTAAGCATGGGGGTTTTGGCGTGGGGGGAGATTCAAATATGAAGAGGGCGGTCCTGTCCCTCAAAGTTCTCATGTCCACAGGGACAGACAGTCCAGTAAAGTGTAACAGCAGCCCTGGGACTATACGTAGCAGACACTGAGGCCGGCAGGAAGGCAGGTGCCGCTCTAATGCCTTGGCGGCATTAACTTGTTTACCGGGTCAGAGCGACTTTAGGAGGGAGGTGCCATTATTATGCTATTTTACATAAGGTAAAACTATGGCCCAGAGAGGGCCAGTGGCTTGCTTGAGATGACTCAGAAGTCAGTGGCTGAGCCGGGATTTGAACCCAGGCAGAAAGGCCCCGGAGCCTGGGCACCTAACCTCGAAATCTCCCTGACACTCTAGAATAGATAAGGAGCAATGGGAGTGCAGCAGTCTGATGGCCTATCCTTCCTGGGAAAGACGGTGGACAGTGGACTGTCTGCAGGTGGGGCGGGCATCATGAGGGCTGGGCTCAAATAGGCTTTCACAAGACAGGCATGATGGCCAGAGGAAGGCAGTTTTAAACAGAAAGAACTTCTGCTGTCCTGAGTTCTCCAGGCCCAGCTCCTTTCACCTTCCATTTTGTCTTTTCTCCAAGGAATGGGAGAGCAGTAGTGCAGAACCTTCATACTGCGTGAAAAGAAGGTCACCTTCCCAGGCCATTTCCTTGATCTGGAAGGCTCTATCTGCAACTGCTGTAATCCTAACAGTTTTCAAGTCTGAACAGTGTCATCCCCTCCTGAAAGCTCTCCTAGCGGCTCCTTATTTTCCTGCCAATGACTGAAAGCAATCCTTCCTCCTCCTGTCTCTCACGCTTGCCTGTATGCAGTAAAGCTCGTGGATTTGGCCTCCATCTGTCCTTCTTACTAGACTGTGAACTCCTGGAGGGCACTGGGATATTCCTTCCCTTCTCACCTGCTTCTGCCCCAGGCCTGGTTTAATATCCTGCACATATGAGGTTCTTACTAACTGCATTTGGTGAATAAATGAGGGAGAGAGAGAAAGCATCTGATCTCATAGGTGTCTCATTTACCCCTCGATGGATTTCATAATCAAGCAAGCTAAAAATGGAGATATGTGTCCCCACCAGAGAAGGTCTGGACCAACTCTGCCAAGAGAACACAAAGGCAGAGTCACCCAAACCCCGAGTCCCTTAAAATCCCTCCAGACTGGGAGTAGGATTAGTCCTGGAGCCTGGGCATAGCAGGAAGTCTTGTTGCCCCAGTTATGGGGAAAGGGCTGTGAGGGACCGGAGCCAGGCACTTCATTGCGTAATCCGTCTTGATTTCAGTGAGGTTTTCCATGGGGCCAGTGGCATGGTGGTGGACATTTGACTCCAAAGGGTAAGGCATAACTACGGGCACCTGTCAGCGCCACTGCTAAGGGGGTCAGGGCTGCCTCTCATTGTTTGTTGTATTTTTGTTTGTTTAGAACCAGCTTTTTAAAAATTTAATTGGGAAAGTACCACATGCACATGATTTAAATTTGAAGTGATTCAAAAGGGTATACAATGAAAATTCTGCCTCCAGCATAGACTCCTCAACTCATCACCTCCCTCCCCAGGGGCAGCCATCGTTAAGAGTTTCTTTTCCTGAGATGCTGTGTGCACATATATACAATATTTTTGTATTTTTTCATGATGACTTAATGAGGTTATTGTGGACATACTCAGTGCACTTGCAGGTGTTGATGATGTTGGTACGGTTGTTAACACCCTGGAAAAGAAGTTTAATGTTCACTGAGCTTGAGAACTGGAGAACTAGTCTTGTCCATTCTGAGTGATGTTGAGTAATAAAAACTGTGTAGTAGGGCTTCCCTGGTGGCGCAGTGGTTGAGAGTCCGCCTGCCGATGCAGGGGACATGGGTTCGTGCCCTGGTCTGGGAAGATCCCACATGCCGCGGAGCGGCTGGGCCCCTGAGCCATGGCCGCTGGGCCTGTGCATCCGGAGCCTGTGCTCCGCAACGGGAGAGGCCACAACGGTGAGAGGCCCGTGTACCGCAAACAAAACAAAACAAAAAACAAACAAACAAACAAACAAACAAAAAAAACTGTGTAGTAGCAAAATGTAGATATCTCAAATACTATACGGAAGAAGACTGATCTGGCCCATGGGTAGTGGAGAAAGGGTCCAAAGAGTCATGGTTGGCCACGGGTCAGGAAGTGTTAGGCCATCTCTAGCAAGTACCAGTATGCTGTCAATCAGGGTGGATCCTAAGGAGTATAACTGATGGAAACCAGCAAATTATTTACTAGGTAGGTTCTCATTAAAGTATTTACAAATCTCCTGTTATTTGTACTCTGTTATAGACTGGTAGGAGGGAGAGTCACAGAAGTGAATAAGGTAACTTCTAGTTAAATAACGAGGACCAGAATGCACTCATATGACATTAAAATAGAGATGCCCTCCATAGACTGGTTGACAGAACTGGCATCCTTTAATCTAGACAAGAAAAGGACAAAAGGTGACAATTATATAAGTACCTGGTAAAGGAAGCTGAGCACCCCATGCCTCACTGCCTGAGTGTGACTTCTTAGTGGCACTCTACCCTAAGGTACCTAGGGCAAGGGATCTCTGGCTCTCTGCACAGCCTAAGAGCCCCAGGGCCTGCTCCTGATGGCTGCCCCTAGGCACGCTGCAGCCAGAGTTCTGTGGAATGAGGAAGAAGGTTCTTTGCTCATCTCCCCTCCGTGTGACATTCCAGTAGCGTGGCCCCAAAGCTCTAATGTCTGCACTCTGTTCCCATAAAACTCCAACAAAATTGTCTTTTCCATTTTCCCTTCTGGTCCTGATGCTCTTGATAAAACTCAGATATGAGTCGAAAACGTGTTTAACCAAGGCGTACTTGGGATGAATTGCTTCCAATGAACAAGACTGTCCTCCAGGGTCAACCCGGGCCCCTCAGGTCTCCTTTGCCCTAGAACGCCCTCCCTCCCAGGAGCCCCTTGGTCCTCATGCAGTTGTCAGATGTGCTTGGACACGTCAGACTCCAGCTCAGGCGCAAACTAGGACCTAGATTCCCCCTAATAATAACTAGCAAGTGCGTGGTTGTTTTGATGAAAGATCCTGCTAATTGTTCTATAAGGAAGGTCAAATAAGAGGCTGTGGATATAAACGATGGCAGGAAAGATTTTAGAGAGTGAAAAGGGAGGATTTCTTATATCAGGATGATAGGAAGGAAAGTTATTTCAATCTCTCTAGGGAAAAGCCTGCAGTCTTTCTTGAATTGTTCAGGAATAGGAGTCCTAGTTCTTTCCAAGCCAAGACCTTTAAAATCGAATAATAGTGGCTTTCCCCCTAATTCAGGTAATGTAATTTCTCCATGTAAATTTTTTTCCATGCATTTTTCTTACGTCTTAAACCTTTAGCACCTGCAGACAACAAAACTAATGAACAAGTAGTAAACAGATATGAATGGGGAAACTTGAAAACCACCGATCCTGCTGAGTTTGTTGCTTTTTCTAAAGAACATGAGTGCTTGTGGTTTTATACTGCCTGCCCATAATGTAGCCATATTTTCTGCTATTAAAGTGGTTCCTAGTTCATGGACGGAATGAAACAGACCATTAATCCAGGGTGTTCCTGGAAGAGCCTCATATATCAGGAGGCATACCACGACTTTTCACCTTTTCATCCTCCACCACTGGAGTACACTTGAGCTTCGCTATTGTCCACTCTTGAGTATTAGTTTCCGTTCCTTCCCCCTGCCCACCTCTCTCCACCTCTGCTGTTTCACATCATGGCCCAGACTGACTCCCCTCCTCTGCCAGGCTAAAGATAACCTCTCCATCTGGGATATCACCCACAGGCTAAATTTATTCTCGGAGGTGAGTTGGGGCTATCCTGTCCAGTGACTCCAGGCAAACATCTAAGCCCTCAAGGCTGTATGTCATTGAAAGAGATGAAAGGAGCTTGGGAAGGGGAAGGGACCCCTGGGGAGAGAGGGGGAGGGGTAGGAAGGAAAGATGAAGAGGGAGATTCATAGGAAGCTGGCAAAGGGACTTCAGAGAAAGGGTGACACACCGTGACACTGTGACTACAGCATAAGCTCAGTTAGTCTGAAGGATTTGACTGCCCCCAGCAAAGATTCCATTTCTGTCAGTTATAATATTACCGTAATACAACACTCAGAGGGAAAAGCCCAGTGCTAATTAGGGCTCAAGAAGTCAGTGGACTTGATGTACAGAATGGGGTGTTTAGTTTTATGATACGGCTATGTGTTACATGAGAGACTAATAAAAGAACTCCATAAAATGTGGCTTGGAGCAATGGGGTTGCAGCCTCTGCCAGAGGGTCAGCCCTGTTCAGAAGTTGTTTTAGATCAGGGCTGATGTCTAGCTGGTATGGCTGTTCTGGTTTGTATTACTGAGTGGTCAGTAAGTGCCAGACAGTGTTCCTGGAACTGGAGATGCGACAGTTATCTGGAAGTGGTTCCTCTCTGAGAGACTGTCCAGTCCATTGGGGCCAGAACTAGGTAATCAGGGAGACCAGGGGAATCAGGGGTAGCTGAGCTTTGCTTCTGAAGCCCATTCCTGGCCTGAGTGTATCTTAGGTGGCGACCATCCTGGGTGACTCTTGGTGAGAAGCTTCTGTCTGTGGTTCTGCTTTGCCCCCACAGGTTACTAATAGCCTGGTGGGTCCGCTGAGAGCATGGAGTTCCCAAGAGGGGCTCTCATTGTACAGACATAGAGGTGGAGAGAGGCCAAGGACTGCTTGCCATCTCCCTCCTTACACTCTAAAATTGCTTGTAAGCATCAAACATTTTATGATGTATTTCGCTGAATTAACAGTTGAACAGAATAATTCTTTAACCTTTCATAAGAGAGAAATATTAGACAATCTGGATAGGAAAAAAGAAGATAATAAAAATTATAAATTCACCATCTAGAGACAACAATTTAGCGTTTGTTCATGCAAACTTTTTTTTTTTGGATGCACAGGCTCAGAGGCCATGGCTCACGGGCCCAGCCGCTCTGCGGCATGTGGGATCTTTCCGGACGGGGGCACGAACCCGTGTCCCCTGCATTGGCAGGCGGACTCTCAACCACTGTGCCACCAGGGAAGCCCTCATGCAAACTTTTTTTCTGGATGTATTTCCTATTTCTACAGATGAGGGAGATACATACACACATACATACACATACGTATGTACTTTGGAATCTGCCTTTTTCACTCACTTTCCCAATGAGTGCAATTTTAAAGTAAATCCAATTATTCAAAAATATTTAATTAATGCACACAACTTTGAAGGACTTCCCCCCCAAAATCCAGCAAGAACAAAGAGCTTAGTCGTCTTAGAAGTAAATGAGGCACTTGCCAGGGATAGCAGATCAAATTTTTCCTGTTTTTACATTAAGACATGGGATGGAAATTTTCATATGATGGTGCCCTGGCTGCCGTTGACTCTCAGTTCCAACTTGGTGTTCTCCTGATGAGGCAACCAATGGGAGTGATGGGGGCGGAGCCTGGAGGAGCAAGGGCAGGTGAGGCTCTGTTAGAGACTTGGGGAAGGGAGTCAGGGCAAGGCTTTCTCCCCTTTGAGCCAGTGGATGGAGAGATTGGGGATGAGGCTCTAATTGAGGTGGGTCCTAGGCTACATCAGCACTCATGACCGGCCCCCCTCCCACCAGGTTGCTGAGGATAAGCTGAACCTGTAGACGCAGTGGAACTGAGAAGTTTGCTCCCTCCTGGTGCCATGATTGAGACTGACTCCCTATATGCAACTACTCACAGGACTAATGTCACCTAAGGAATTCACAGAGCTGGCCCTGAGTTTCAAAGAACAGATAGAAAAAAAATAAGTGTGCATCTAAGAGGGATCAGGGGGCACAGAGGGAGAGGACCCCACCAAACAGCTAGAATGTCAGCCTGAGCAGAAGTAACAAGGACCTTCAAACACAGTAGAAAAGGAAAACAAAGACTTCCTGGAACTAAACATATTTTTAATGAAACTCCTAACTGGATGAATTAAATCAGGAGATGGACTTGACAGATCAAATGCAAGAGCATCCTATACCCAGAACAAAAATACAAAGAGATGGAAATCATGAGGGCAAAATCAGAAACCTGAAGGCTGGACCCAGGAGACCTAAGATGTCAGTAATAGGAATTCTGGGAGGAGGAGAAAAATAAACACATGAAGGAGAGGGAATAATTAGACAAATGACAGATGATTACTTCCCCGAGTGAAAAAGACTCGGGGCTGAGTCTTTGGTTTAAAAAGAACTCATGGGGTCACTAGGACTGAAAGCCACACACCTAAGCCCATCCAGATAAAATTCTTGAACAGCAGGTGTAAAGAGAACCTCTTGCCCCCTTCACTACAAAGAGGAAAACATTAATTACAAAAGAAAAGAAAAGAAAAGAGGTGGGTGTCATATTTCTCACTTACCATAATGGGAACTTGAAGACATCTACAAAACACTGGAGCAAGCCAAAATACTTCTTGCTGGTCAGGGTAAAAAAAAAAAAAAAAAAAAAATCACCCAGATATCCAGGCAATGGTCTGAGGAAAACACTCTAGAAAGAACCGTAAGCAAATGAAAAAATGAACTGAAGCAGATAAGACAAGAGAAGGTGAAGAAGAGAGAATCTGGTGGTGGGCAATTGGGCCTCACAATCTCTCTGTCTCTGTCTCTGTCTCTTTGTCTCTGTCTTTTCCCCTCTTTCTGAGGCAGTTGCAACAGAGGCCTCTGCTCAACCCAAGGGGAACTTTGGAGCTGGGGTTGTTCTGAGTTGAGATGGATCTGGCTTTTTCACCCTAGTAGTTGCATAGAGGGTGCCCCCGGGAAGGGAGCAGACCTGGGGTTTGGCAGCTTCTTTCAGCTTCAGGCAATTCCTGGAGAGAGAGAGACTTAGCTGTGAGCTGTCGGCAGCCAACACTCCTGCAGCTGGGGGCTGGGATGGGCGTAGCCCCCAGCATCCCTCACAATGCATGCATGGTGCCATTTATGTAAAATGATATGTATCAATACATACTTAGGCTGGGGAATGTTTAATAATCAGCTCTTGGGGAGATGGGGGCTGGTGTGTGTGTGTAGGGGTTTTCCGATTTGTAGCCTCTGTTGATTCTTGTGGTATAAATACTCCTATCATGGCTGATCTCAAACTACCAATGTGATGGGACTGCAGAGGGACCTGGGACCAGACCCAGCAGTTGCCCAGGAGGTTCAGGGAAGGGGAGGGGAGGCCAGAAGGAGCAGCAGTCACAGCATCTTATATGGTGGGAGTGCTCTGATACTGGGAGTTTTTCTCTGTTTGCCTCATTTTTTCTATTTGGTCACCTTTCTAACCCTTGTCCCTACAGTCCACTTTGGTAGGTTGGTATTCTTTGCAGGCAGTATTCTAGAAGAAATCTCAAGCCCTTGTTCTCACCAAGGCCCACGTGACCATCAAAACTCACGGCTGCGTCTTGGTGGGTGGTGCTGGGGATGGAGTTGAGAGGCTGTGGAGGGGTTGGCAGACCTCCTCTGAAAGGGGCCCGTGGTACATATTTTTGGCTTTGTGGGACCTATGGTCTCTGTTGCAACAACGAATCCCCCGCAGGACATAGTTTGCTGACTCTTGCTGTACATGATACCATTGTGTCATAAACCTCACTGAAGTGTTAATTATGGCTATTTCAAAGGCCCCAGAGGAAAGAGCCCCTTCACTCTAAACCAACCAATGAGTTCAGACCAACCAACGCAGAGGAGGGATTTAGGCCTTGGGGGAGGTTTTGTGGTTTAGCCGCCTTCTCCAGGAATGTGTTTTAACTTCTGTTCTCCAGGGTTAAATAAAACGAGGAAAAGAGAATGCCTGGGTTAAAAAACAAAAAATAAACTGACAAACAAAAAAATCCCAAACCCCTCAAAAACCAAAAACCCAATTCTACTCACAAACTCTTTATTTATTAGGATCATGTTAATTTTGGATTTGGAAAAATAGACCTGGGAGGGAGGCAGATTCTCCCCACAGCACTAGCTCTGAAGGAAGGTACCATAGACAGATCAACAGAGTAAACCAAGCCCGGCAGCCAGAGCCTTCATAGGGCTAAGACATCTTCCTCAGCTTTCTAGGATTATTTGAATGTTAATATGAAATCTAAGTCTATTTATAAAAGTGATTCATGTAGGACCTTTTTTTGGGCAACACTTGATGAATACCTCTAGCATGTTGGTGTAGATACTAAGCTACGGTTTTCCAAATATATTTGGGGCAAGTCTCTTTTCCCCCGGCTTCAAGTTTTCCATCTTTGAGTATTTACAATGTCTTGGACAGCCTTGTGAATTTTTGTGACTGTATTAATGCGGATTCTTAAATTTCACCCAAACAATTAAGCCCCTCTACTCAAAAGAACTGCCTTTGACTCCTGACCAGTCCTTGCCTTGTAACTCCATGAGGTGGACAGCATGACAGGTGAGTTCTATTTTGGCTTTTGGTTTGTCTTAGAATGTGTGTGTGTGTGTGTGTGTGTGTGTGTGTGTGTGTGTGTGTGTTTATAGTTTGGTGGTGAAAAAGTTCTTCTGTAGTAGAAAGTCCTTGCCTTATCATTACTTTGCTGATTTTCCCCTGGTGACCAGGAAGCTCAGAGCTGAATTTAGGGTCCATAGAATCCCACCCTGGTTCTGTTGCAATGATCTTTCGGTAATTCTCAGTCTTTTTGGGTTCACAGATCTCTATGGGAATTTGATGGAAGCAAAGAGGAATCCCTCAGGAAGCGTTCCTATCTGCCCACAAAACATAGGCAGAGAGTGGATTCTGATAATTCCCTTCGGAACTCTTCACCTACCATATTTTACATTTTATTTGTGTTACTTTCTGGTGCCCCCAGTGCTGACGCACCCAGGACTTCAAGAAACAGAGGAGGTGCTGACAAGCGTTGGAAGGGTTTCTTTGTTCTCATGCAAAGGGGGGAGAGGTAGTCAACGCTTTCTACCTCAAGAGTATTTCTCCAGGAACGTTATCACAAAGGACTAAATTAAAGCCCTGGTTTTATCACTAGCTAGTTCTGAACTTAAACAGATCCTTTCACTTCAGTGAGCCTCCATTTCCTTAACTGTAAACTGAGAGCCCTACCCAGGCCAGTGGGAGATTAAGGGAAAGACTCTCTGTTGGAAGAGCTGGCTACTCTGTGAAGTGTGGTGCAGATGACTGGTTCCTTGGGATCCTCCCTAACCGGCACTCAGTTAAACCAGGACCAAGGGGTGGGACACGCAGAGGCCATCACCTTGCCTTGTACAGTGATGGCCGCTGACTGATGACCCAGCAGTCCTGGGCCTTCATTTGTTCCTTCCCGATCCAGGAAAAAGATGAACATTTAAGGAGGCTCTAACATGACTGAAATGAGCAGGTGGAAACTGGTAGACCAGTGAGGGGCCTGGGCCCTGTCTCTGGGATGCCCGGGAGAAATGACAGTCTCTCCCACAGATCACCCCTCCCCCTCCTCCACAGTTGCACAGTTACACCTCCTTGCAGCTCCAATGCAAGAACCAGCCCTACCACAGCCCCTGCCCTGACTGTGTTCTTTTTTCTTCTGCAGGCCACAGGATCCTTGTCCATAGGATTCCAGTAGCATTTACTGCTTGTTCTGTTTATCTGTTACTAAAACTAAGTTCAGTAGTCTACTGAGTACCTACCACGTAGAAGGCTTTGCTCTGATCAGAATCCTATACTGCTCGATTCATCATTTTCAGATTGTTCATCTCTATATGTGTTGTACCCCTTACGGAATGGGATCACTTGTGATACATGCATCCTCCAACCATCCAGCACATTGGAGTTGACAGCTAAATGTCCATGCTTAAGTCAACTCCCCCTGGCTACAGCTTTGGTATAACAGTGGTGAGTCAAACACATAATTATAAAAGTTATACATACCCAGCTTAAAGAGTTTGGGAATATATAAAATATAAATTTACTTAGAATCCTCCCATCCAGTGATAACTTCTATCAATATTTTAGTACATTTTATTTAACCTTCTTTTATCTATGTATTTTTCAAATAAGGAACCATCTATGTGCAAAGTTTTACACTTCATATTTTCCTACGCCATTACAAATTTTGAAAACATAATGCTGCATAAGATTCCATTATAGTGATGAGCCATCTAATTTATCAATTTCCTTATTAGACACGTAGGCTGCCGTCAAGTTTTCCACTATTACAAAAATTATTGTAATGAGAACTTTTTGTACATATGTCTACATGTCTTCATGCCTACGTCTCTGATTATTTCCCTTCAATGTGTTCATGGAATTTAAATTACTACTCAAAGGGTACAGAACTTCTAGTTATTGGTTTGTATTACCAGATTGTTGTCAGAAAGGATTATCCTTTCTATCCCATCAGCAGAGAAGAATGCCTGGTTTATTATTCCTACACTAACATTAATTATCTTTTTCAACATTTACAAATTTGATTAGCGCAGATGAGTTTCAGTGTTGCCTTTCCATATTTCTTTGATCATTAGTGAGCTTAAACATTTTAATATATTTATGAGAAACATTATTTCTTCTCTGAATTATCTGTTGATGTTTTTGACCATTTAAAAAATGAAGTGTTAGTATTTTTCCTATTGGTGTTGTACAGATGCATTACTGAAGGTTTTAAAAACCATTTTAAAATCAACTGAATATTTTTTTAATTTTTTTATGCCACATCATCCACGGCCACCTTAGAAGAAAGACCAATTCCAGACACAAAGAGCAGTTCCTTCGGTTATTTTGGGTTATTGAATCATTCCTTCTTTGCATAAAGAATGCATAAGAAAATGTGAGTGCAGTTTTTTCCTCAACACACTTGCTTTCCATTAAGTGGATCTTTTGTACTGAAACAGATTTACAGACCCACCAAACCAGAGGATGCCGCTGGCAGAAAGATGAGCCTGGTCTGGTGTTAATGCAAGAAGATCCCTGTGGTACAGACGCAAGATGTTGGACCATACGCAGAATTTTCTACCTCTGCCTTCTTTCCTACCTTGTTCCTTTCTTTTTACTTTTTTATAACTGTAAGGTGTCAGGAATGGCTTGACTCGTTAGACGATACATATTTTTCAGAAAGTCTCCATTTTTTACAGCTCCCTCAGGTAATATAGATTCCTGAAAGCATTGAAAGAATAAAGACATTTTTTGAAATCCATTCATAAGATGCGCAAGAGGAATTCATCACAGAAACTTCAATCAATCTTAAAAAAAAAAAACAAAAACAGGCTTCAACAACTCCCTTGAGATAGGTGTTAGTATTATCTTGATTTTACTTACAGAAGAGGCTTAGAGAAATTAAGCAATTTGCTCAAGGTCAACAGCCAGGAGAGCAGCGACACCAAAACTTGGACCCAGTTCTGCTGATGCCAAAGGACCAGTTCCAATCTATACTACTCCGCTAAGCTAGTTAGTTATAGGTCTTAATTGCATGTGATCAGAAAGCTCTAGTTACAGCCTTTATACGTGATCAGAAAGCTTGTATCAGATCTATGAGGCAGGTGCTGTAGGAAACTGGGCACAGTGTTGGGACATCTGACGAAGTATTGGACCATGGGGCCAGCAGAGTCAGCAAATTCGTGAATGAGAGAGAATCTTTAATGGGGGTCAGGGTGACCATCTTTCTGGCAAAAGGGCAAAAGGGAAAATTGGACACACTGGTATAGAAAGACAAGGGATGGTTAGAGAAGGAATCAAGGTGGTTTCTCTTCTTCCTCAAAGACTCTAGGGGCTCCACGTTTGAGTCTGTTTCAGAATAATTGTGAAAAGCTGTGGAGTTTCTAGGATGATGGGGGAAGAAGAGTTGGCCCCAGGAAGATGGAATTGAGCCAGGTGAGGCTCTATCAAGGTGTAGAAAGGAGGACCCAGGAGCAGGGAGCTGGGCTTCGGGAATGGTGGGGCTTGAAGGCGGAAGGCACAGCAATAGGGGAATGGATGCTCCTTTCTCATGAGCTGTGTGATGGATTGTTCTCAGTTCCCATCATAACTGCAAACAGTGCTCTCAAGAACTGGGACGTAGAAGACGGGAAAGAGTGCTTTCTGGTTTGGTGCAGCAGATCCTCTAAGATAGTGGCTTTCATACTTTTTTGGATTATGACTCACAGCAAGGAGTACCTTTTCTCTCATAAGCCAGTGACATATACAATCTATGAAACTGAAGCAAAATTTCATGGGACAGTGCTTACCCTTACTATGCAAGATACATGCTGGTGTTTTCTATTCTCTTCTGTTTCATTTGAGCAAAATTGCTGGCACCTCTCACGAAACCAATTTCTCAATCCTTGAAAGGGTCATGACTTACTGAGTGAAAAATCAGTTCTGAGTTGCACCATGTGTCAACAAACAGAATGTCCACAGAAGCCATCCTTCGATTCGTACAAACCACAATCAACAGCATGGAAGTAGTTGCATGCAGAATTTTTTCCAAGGCAAAGAGATAAAAAAAGCAAGGTTTTAATTCTGGTTAGCCTGTGTCCTTATAGCCTGCAACTAACTTCCACTGCAGTGGATTTTCAGATTGTCCAGAATGTGATTCTGTAAGGGGGGATTGGAAACATGTTCTGAATATGTGCAGAAGTTTCCTGAGTACCATTTCAGTTCAGTCGTGCTAAGCCTGAGATAGGGCGTCATCCCTCGCAAGCTTCCCAGGACCCCTTGGCTGTGCACACAAAGAGAACCCAGCTTTTCTTGTTTGGGCCTTTGCTCCTTCCTATTTGATTGAATCTGAAGAGGAACTGTTTGCCTTAGGCCGTACATCCTGAATCACAATCAGGATGCTGCTGGCACAGAAAAGCTGCTCCCACCCTTGCCTGAAATAACTGAACAGGGAAATAGAGTTAGTTCCTCCCATCCCCAGCCTTAAAGAAAGAGGCTCACAATTTATGGTGTGCTGGCAATACATCAGAAGTCAGTTCAGTCACTTACAGTAAAATCAAGGAGGGCAGAACAATGAATATAAAGTGAGATTAAAACACCTCATTAAGGGACAAATTGTTCAGTGGACCCCAGAATAACGATGCTTTGGTCTTTGTTAGCCAGATTCCAGTGGCCTTCAGAGATGCTTCCTTGTCTATAGGATATGAAAAAAGGTATAAAACCACATCCTCAGCTTTTTCAATTCTTCAACAAATATGCTTTATTCAAACTATCTATCAGGGACAGTGCTACTAGGATATATGGGTTCCCTAGGGCTGCTGTAACAAATTACTATAAACTGGAGGGCTTTTTTTTTTTTCTTAAATTTAGTTTTATTTTTGGCTGTGTTGGGTCTTCATTGCTGCATACAGGCTTTCTCTAGTTGTGGCGAGCAGGGGCTACTCTTTGTTGCGGTGCATGGGCTTCTCACTGTGGTGGCTTCTCTTGTTGTGGAGAATGGGCTCTAGGCGTGGGGGCTTCAGTAGTTGTGGCACGTGGGCTCTAAGTGCGCGGGCTTCAGTAGTTGTGGCGCACCGGCTTAGTTGCTCCGCGGCATGTGGGATCTTCCCGGACCAGGGATCAAACCCATGTCCCCTGTGCTGGCAGGAGGATTCTTAACCACTGCGCCACCAGGGGAGTCCTAAACTTGGGGGCTTTAAACAACAGGAATTTATTCCCTCGTAGTTGTGGAGGCCAAAAGCCTGAAATCAAGGCATTGTCAGAGCTGCTCTCCGTTCAAAGGCTCTAGAGGAGAACCTTTCCTTGTGTCGTCCAGCTTGGTGGTCCTTGCATTCCTTGGCTTGTGGCTGCATCACCCTAAGCTCTGCCTCCAGCTTCATGTGGCTTTCTCCTCCTTCTGTGTGTCTCTCCTTTACGTGTTTCTTATAAGGACACTCACTTGTCATTGGACTTAGGGTCCACCGACCTGGATAATTCAGGCCGATCTCATCTGGAGATCTTTAATTATATTTGCAAAGACCCTTGTTTTTCCAAGTAATGTCTCATTCATAGGTACTGATGGGGTTAGGACATGGCCATATCTTTTGGAGGGCCACCATTCAACCCACTATACAGAGGATACAAAGTTGAAAAGGACAGGGTTGTTTTTCTCAAGGAGCTCAGTCTAGTGGGGGAGGCACTAGTTATATAACCATGTCAAAAGGATAACCACAGACAGAGCTGTGTTCCATGGGCTGAGGGGATCTTATGTGTTTGTACTGGGAGTTGATGTGGAGGTTATAGTGGGGCAGGGAGGGAGTGGTTTTGTTTTTGACTTTTAACTTTTGAACTCTACAATTTTCTGGCATCTAGAAATCACTATAAAATAAGTCCAGTCTGAATGGAGAGGATTAATAGCAGCAGAGCCAGGTCTTTTGGGTCTGGCTGAGTTCAGCCAACCCTGCTGGTTGTCTGGAGGTTTGGGAGAGGGGGCAGGAGAACGAGGGAAAGACGAAGCCCAGGAATTGGTTGGGATTGTTGATGGCTACGTTGCTGGCAGGTGAGGAGTAAGACACCATGAAATGGGTTATTGGCTTTCTCTGTGGTGGAGAAGGAAAAGAGGGGCATCTGTGTCTGCCGCCCAGCCCAAGTCAGAGCATGTGGGCTCTGGTGGGGGGATGCCACAGGCCAAGGCAGCTGCTCCACTGAGGTCTTCTTCTCTCCAAGGCCTTGGGCCAAATGATCTGCCTGGGCCTGGCGCGGAGGAGGAGGGCAGCTACTGCCTCTAGACGTGCTGGGGACCAAAATAGAGGTGGTTTGCACATTTCTCTTTTGGGGACAGCGTTTTTACAATCTTTGCAGATTATCACCTCCAGGTCTGTATGCTCTCCTGGGACTTCACCTTCTTTGTGATTATTAAAAAAATTCTTGGTAATAGATATTATGGAATTATTGTTAATATGCTTGGGTGTAATACACTTGTTATGAAGAAGAACATCTTTATTCTTTTTTTTTTTTTTTTTGCGGTACGTGGGCCTCTCACTGCACAGGCTCCGGACGCGCAGGCTCAGCGGCCATGGCTCACGGGCCCAGCCACTCCGCGGCATGTGGGATCTTCCCGGACCGGGGCACGAACCCGTGTCCCCTGCATCGGCAGGCGGACTCTCAACCACTGCGCTACCAGGGAAGCCCCAGAACATCTTTATTCTTAAAGAGCACATACTGAAGTATTTATGGGGGTGTTACTAATGTTGACAGTTTCCAATATTTCGGTGAAAATGTAGATAGAGAAACCTAATATCACAAAACTGTTAAGAATTGCTAAGTCTACGTGGGAGGTATGTGGATGTTCATTGCTCTATTCTTTCAACTTTTTTCTGTACTTGAAATTATTCTTAATAGAAATCTTGGGGGAGATTGGGAAAGGAAAATTCTTGAAGCAGAGTTTCTTGACCTATGTTTCATGGACTCTGGGGGAAGAGGTAGATGAGCTTCAGGGACCAGGAAGCTTCGAAATGTATACGTCAGCCTTTGCGGGGTGTGTGTATGTGTGTGTTTCTATCCTCATTATGGGGAAAGGTTTATTGTTTGCAGCTCTTCTTCGATTCTCAAATGGATCTATGACTCCCCTTCCTCAAGATTAAACACCATTGCTTCAAACTAGAGATAAATTTGCAAGTATTAAACCTTTTGTAAATGGATACAAATGACCAGAGTCTGTTAGCATGTATCATTAGTACTTTGTTGCAAAATTTGAGTTAGTTTATAAATATAAATTGTATACTAAACTCATTTCTTGGTTTTTCTTAATTATTACTTTTCCTATTACAGTTGGCTTCTTAGACTTTCTCATAGTTTAAAATACTAATTGCTAATATGAACATATCTGTTTTCCTTTGCACAAATTTAAAACTGAAATAATCATTTTGGTATCTTTCTACATTATAAAAATAACATAGCCTCACTATATACAGTAAGTCTCCAACATATGAACGAGTTCTGTTCTGAGAGCACGTTCTTAAGTCCAATTTTTTGTAAGTCCAACAAAGTTAGCCTAGGTACCCAACTAACACAACCGGCTATATAGTACTATACTGTAACAGGTTTATAATACTTTTCACACAAATAATACATACAAACAAACACAAAAAGAAAACGTTTTTAATCTCACAGGACAGTACTTTGAAAAGTACATTAGTACAGCACAACAGCTGGCATCCAGGGGCTGGCATCAGTGAACAGGCAAGGAGAGCTACTGATGGGAGGAGGGAAAGGAGGTAGGAGGTGGTAGGGCTGAAGGATCGTCAGCAATAGGGGATGGAGGGCAAGCTGCAATTTCACTCACGCCTGACGTTGATGGAATGCACGTTCGCATCTTTGAAAGTTCGCAACTAGAAGGTTCCCATGTATGGAACTTACTGTACAACTTGTAAAATACAGAAATGTATAAAGAAGGAAATAAAGTTACCATTAACCCATGCTCCGGAGGTAACCGCTATTAACATCTTGTTGGATTTCTTGCTTTTGGTGGGTAGGCTCCTGTGTGTATGCATATATATATATATATATATGAAACAAAATTGAATAAGGCTGAACATGCAGGTTTATATTATGCAAAAAAGAACATTTCAAACTTCTTTACACTTTATTGTCTCCCCAATTTTTATATAGAAGCATTCAAATGGATTTCTTCAGTCTTCATATTAAATATGGTTGTTCAAATCCATGTGTTTAGGTTTTAGTGAAGGCAACTTTTCCTTGAAATCTCTTATCTCTTCTGAGTACTTAATACCCTGACTAATATTATTTATGTTCAGTGCCTAGAGTTATAGTTTGTTTTACCCATTGAGTTGCCCCCATGAGATGGGCAAGAAAAAAACAATTTTTCAGTCCATACTGGTTGTTCAGGATAGAACCAAAATACAGCTGACCCCAAACAGTTGGAAATCTGGGGGCGCTGGGGTTGGGGGGGTGAAATCTGAATAAACTCTGATTTGTGTGTAGCTTGTTCTTACAGGTCTGATATTTGGTGAAATCAGAAGAGCGCAAAGGAAAAAAGCTATGGCTGCCTGCAGGAGCCACTTCTGGGAGCCAGGAGGTTGCCATAGAAACGTCATGGGGCAGAGGAGAGACAAGGGACCTGGAGAGACTGGCCCTGTGACACTTGCCATCCCCTGACTTTCAGTGGCACTTGGTGAGGCCCTAAACACATTTTGATTTGAACCAGGGTTATTTGTTTACTTAGGTTAATGTACGTAAAGCGCCAACAAAGTGTCTGGTACTTAAATAACACAAAACAAATACTTAATCCCCTCATGTCTTATTAGACCGTGAGTTCTTGGGAGGCATTTGTGCTGTTCAGTGCAGTGTATAAGAACATGGGGCTTGGATCCAGATAAACCTGTTTAGGGTGTTGAGTTTGCCTCTTATTAGCAGTATGACCTTGGGAAACTTGCCTCGTAAGGATAGTAATGGTTCCCATCTCTTTGGGTGAAAGGATTAAGTAAAACCATCCCTATAATAAAGGCTAATGTTTATCAAGGGCTTACTACATTCAGAGCACTGTTTTAAGTGCTTTAGGTAGGACCATCTTATTTAATTCACATAAATCTGTGTGCTAGGTGCTAGCATCCCCATTTTGCAGATAAGAAAACTGAGGCAGAGAAGTTGAGTAACGTGTCCAGGGTCACAAAGCTATTACATAGGTGAACTGGGACTTGAACTGAGGAAGTTAGTACGCTGGTATTTTTACATCCCACTTTGCACGGCACCTTGCCATGGCCATCCCCTCATTGCGTGTTTTTGCGACTGCACGTCTGGGAAATACTCGCTGAATAACATCTACAGGAGTGTCTTTCCAGGTTGCTAGTTAGAAGAGCACTAAATGTATTCCTGTTGTGAATACGAAAATGTGCTCATTTAGAAAAGAGACACATCATATGAACCTGATGTTCAGTCCTTTAAAATAGTAGCTTTAAAACTCACGTTTGAATAACCTCATGGAAGAAAGGTTGGTCTGGTGAACATTTGTGCTGTTGCCTATTCCGATCAGCTGCTGAGCTGGGCTTCTGCCAGATTAATGACTCTTCTCCCATATGCAAGAGGGCGAAGCATGAGAGTGTCACCAGGAACTGAGGCCTGAACGGGCTTGCAGGGCCGGGCTCCCAGCCGAGTCACACCCAAGTGGTGGGCGCTTGCCAGCTTTGGGGCTAAGCTATTGCCCCAGAGAGGCTGAGCAGGGCGGGCAGCTCTTTGCTTGCTGATTCTCTGGTCTCCCAGGGCAACAGCCTAGAGCCGACTGCGGTCATCCGTGAGAATGCTCCTCCTGGCTCAGCGGGGCCTGCAGTGCCCCAGGGTGTGGCTCTGTGTTCCTTTGGGCCCCTCACAGATAGCATTTATTTCAAAGGATATCACTGCGCCATCGTGGGTTGAGGGCTAGAGCTGCAGGACGGAAGCTGCTTGATTTGAGCCCTATTAGGTCCTCAGAAAGTGTCAACTTTTAGAACTTTTCACTGGGCTGCTGCTGTAGGCATAAAGTGCCTAGGATGGAGACATTTGAAGCCTCTTAGTGTATCAGTACATCTGTGACCATCAGAAAGAGACTAGAGACCTCGGTTCCAGAATCAACTCTTTCTCTTATGTGTTGTATATTTGGAAAGATCACTTTCTCTCCTCTAGGCCTCAGTTTCCTCATCTGGAAAATTAATAGAACTCCTGCCCTACCTGTATCCCTGGATTCGGCTGAGAACCAGACGGGATGATGAATATAAAAATGGTCATTAGGGCTTCCCTGGTGGCGCAGTGGTTGAGAGTCTGCCTGCCAATGCAGGGGACACGGGTTCGAGCCCTGGTCTGGGAAGATCCCACGTGCCACGGAGCAGCTGGGCCCGTGAGCTACAAATACTGAGCTCTGCGCGTCTGGAGCCTGTGCTCCGCAGCAAGAGAGGCCGCGACAGTGAGAGGCCCGCGCACCGCGATGAAGAGTGGCCCCCGCTTGCCACAACTAGAGAAAGCCCTTGCACAGAAACGAAGACCCAACACAGCCAAAAATAAATAAATGAATAAATAAATTTAAAAAAAAAAAAAAAAAAAAAGAATTTACTTGCTGCTAAATAGAAAAAAAAATTTAAAAAAAAAAAAAAAAAAAAAAAAACAAATGGTCATTAAGCAGCCAGTGCTGCCTGAAAGCAAAGAGCCATTTCTTCTCCTGCAGGTGAATCTTCCTGCCCTGGTTCCTAGTGATCCTCCTGGTTTTTTTCTTTTTTTTTTTTTTTTTTTTTTTTGGCGGTACGCGGACCTGTCATTGTTGTGGCCTCTTCCGTTGCGGAGCACAGGCTCCAGACGCGCAGGCTCAGCGGCCATGGCTCACGGGCCCAGCTGCTCCACAGCATGTGGGATCCTCCCGGACCGGGGCATGAACACGTGTCCCCTGCATCGGCAGGCGGACTCTCAACCACTGCGCCACCAGGGAAGCCCCCTCCTGTTTTTTTGAGTCTCTGACCATGGCCAGCTTGGAGGGCTGGAGTTTGATTTTATTAAGAGAAGTGGCTGGATTCCTGACCTGAGAGGCCAGTAAGGAGCTCCAAGAGGAAGGACAGTCTCAGGAAGCCGGTGTTGGAGGCTATGGGATTAGCCATGCCTGTTCTGTCTGGAAGCCTCCCTCCATTTCCAGCTTCAGTGGGTTGGGCTCTCATTTTACTAAAGGGGGTAATGCGGGTTTCCTTAGGGCCTCTCAGTCTTCCGCGGTACTTTTGGGAACTCTTTTATGTTCGGGGTACATATTGGAGTGCAGGGCACCTTCAGAATGAAGGTTACTTTGGGAGGGGGAAGTGGAGGCCCCGACAAGGCTAAATCTCAGCTCATAAGGACCAAAAATGAGAGGAAGAGAGGGAGGAGGAAAGAGGGGTGATGCTAGCCCAATGGCAGCTATGCTGGCTCTGATATGCTCACCATAGATTTTTTGGCAGGAACAACAGAAACTATTCAGCCAATTCTTTTTTTGAGGGGAGGGAGTGGCACCCTTGTTCTTTGTGCATTAAGATATAGCTGTTGTTGTACCAGAATAGTCTACTAATGGCTGCACAATGGTAGACAGGAGTGAGGTCTGGCCCCCAGGGTTCTGTACTCGGTTCCAGCTAGAGCATGCCCTGAGGGGAGTGACATAAAACTCGTGTCACAGAAAGTGAAGGGATGCTTAGTGAGGAGCATGAAACTTGCCTTCACATACCTGAGGACCCATCCTGGGGAAGGGTAGCCGGCTCTGTTAGCTCCCAGCCTTTCCTCCTCCTCCCCTACTCTCCAAGCTTTGGCTCATTATAAGCCAGAACTTTCTATAAGTCAAGATACCTTGGGCTTCCCTGGTGGCGCAGTGGTTGAGAGTCCGCCTGCCGATGCAGGGGATACGGGTTCGTGCCCCGGTCCGGGAAGATCTCACATGCCGCGGAGCGGCTGGGCCCGTGGGCCATGGCCGCTGGGCCTGCGTGTCCGGAGCCTGTGCTCCACAACGGGAGAGGCCACAACAGTGAGAGGCCCGCGTACCGCAAAAAAAAAAAAAAAAAAAGATACCTAAATGTGGTGAAGCAGAAACTGACTCACCTCATGAAGCAGCCCACGTGGAAGGGTCTCAGAGACACAGTGGGGTTGACCTAGCTGATGTCCCTCCAAGTCCTAGATCTCAAGGACTGAGTTTGCAAGGTTATGATCCGACCTACAGGAAGTTCACTCAGCAGTGCTCCAGAGCTTTCTCCATGATGAGAATATCCTTTAGGACTGTATTGCTGGACCTTTCTCCATCACAGTAGGCCTTTGAGGTGCTGTAAAGTTCCACTGCCCTCTGGTTTTGCTGGGAGGGGAGGATGCCCACATTTGTCATTCTGCGTTCTGACTAGCCCCCTTTTTCACGTTTCTTCTTCCTTCTTTATTCTCATTTTGTTGCTCTTGGCGCTAGAATTTGTGGAGATTTGTTCATAACAAGTACCCTCCGCCTTGAGAAGCATGTGGAATGTTTTAGGAATATTTTTACAGAGTCTTGGACCATATTTTTATGGCTGAAAATTAACCAGAGAACTGCAAAAATGCAGGCTTGCTTATTCAGCTCTACGTCCTGATGACGAGCACTTCTCATCTCCCGCTTCTGTTTTCTGGGTCCTTGGGCCATAGTTAGTCCTTAGGCGGGATCCCTTCTCCTCCGGCAGGACTATGGGTTCCATGAAGCTCTGTGTTTTTATTGTCAAGCCTTCTGGTCCTCTCTCACCTCCCAGATACCGTCTTTCTCCTTGATTTCCTTTTTTCTCTCTTCAGTCCTTGCTGCCTTCCCGTGCCCCATATTTCTTCCATCTTAGAAGCCCCTCTGAGCTGAAGGTACTTGTCTGCAACGGTGTTTACATCTGCTTCCTGAAGGACTCACGGAGATCATGCATTTGGGGTGGGGGGTTAAGATGAGTGGGCTTTAGTTCCCTTTAAAAGGGCTTTAGCCATTCAGACTATTGTTTCTCTCGGGAACTGAATTGGCAGGATGCTAATCTCCAGCAGACATCCTTTTGCTCAGCCATGCTTGTGAAGTCCTTGTCCATTTCCACATTTTCATCATTTTGATCATTCTTTTCAGATTCCGACATAAAGGCAGGTGTCTGGTGCCTTTTATTTTCAAATTTAAAATGTTAAAGGCTGAGGGAAACTGTCTGAGTCTTGAATGTGAGTCCACAGAGTTCTGTTTGTTGGTCCATGACCCCACATCAACTGAGCATTTTTGACGACTGTGCAACAGGTGTTGGGGGTCCGCACGGGGACAAAGGAACTGGTGTGACAGCTTCCTGCCCTCGGGCACTCAGAGTCCAGCCAAGGAGACTCCCCTAGGGCACGGTGAGGGCCAGACCAGGTGCTGTGGGTGCACCGAGGGGGAAGGCTTGAATTCTGCTTGAGTGGAGATGGTGTAGGAAGGCTGTTCAGCTAAAAAGGTGAAATCTCAGGTGGGTCTTAAAGTACCTGAGGAAAACCTTGCTGGGAAGACAAGGATTCTGTGGGCAAGGAACAGCATTAGGAAAAGCAAGGGATTATGAGAAGAGCGGTATGTTTAGGGATCAGAGAGCAGCTGGGTGTAAGTAGAGGTAGTGGACGCGGGTGGAAGCCGGGGTGGGAGATTGGGGAGGTGTCTTAGAGGGGGCTCATGAAGGGCCTTGGGCGCCACGTGAAGAAGTTGGGATATTGGTGATGGGAGTCGTATTGATCTCTGCCCCCCACCCCAATCACCACGACCTTTCTGGAGGGTTTTCCTGCCCACCAACTCACTGCGAGATGCTCGGAGAGGCCTCTGTGAGTGTGTGTCTTTCCGGCTGCAGAATGAAAGACAAACAGGAGTAGTGGGAGACTGGCCACAAGGAGATGGCCTCGGAGGATTCTGTGACAATCCAGGTGAGAACCGTGGAGCATCCACAAGACAGGCAGCCTCTGCCTCACGGACCGCACGTCAATACTGCCCGCCACGTCCAGCGACAGTGCCTCCCCTGGTGCTCGGGCTGCCTCTGGCTTGCTTCCCAGCCTCTGTGGTCACCTATCACCTCCCTTCCCAGAACTCATCCTCTTGTTTACGGTGGCCCCTGACTGGGGCTGCATCCCCAAAGCTCCCTCAGGCACTGCCCCCAGGACACACAGGCCAGAGACATGGTGGGATGGATGAGGTGTAGCCTCGGGCCCCCCCCCCACCCCCGCAGAGGAACAGTTACAGGAAAACAGAAGTTCTCTGTGTCTCAGCTGAGTTTGGGTTGGACTCACCATTTCCTTAACATCCAATGCAGTCCCTGTGGCTGTCTGAGGAAAAGGATTGTGTGGGCTGGGGAGGCCTGCCTACATTAATGTGAACTCAAAGGCTTCCTGCTCACGGCATGGGATGGCTTCAGACCTGTTTTTGCAGGCCTTTTGGCTGCAACCGGGGGAAGTTCTTGCATGACATCACCCCGCTGAACACGTGCTTGTGTCATCCTCAGGAGCCCTGACAGCTCCCAGGGACTCTGCCAGCTTCCATCTCCCGGAGAAGAAGGCCTGTCCTCCTGGCCCTTCCCTCTATACTTTGCCTCCCAAGGTTTAGAGCAGTGTTTGCCTGAATGTTCTAGCTGTTCAGCAGACAAAAGATCTCATGGTGGTCCAAAACCTTTGGGAAGACTCTGGGTTGAAGAATGCTAAGTAGTTTAGCTCACTTCAGGCCTTCTCGAGATCTCTAATGTGCCAATACAGTCGGCCCTCTGTAGCCAGTGGAGGGTGGATTGTACTATGCCTTTTTTTTTTGGCTGCGTTGGGTCTTCATTGCTGCTCACGGGCTTTCTCTAGTTGCGGCGAGCGGGGGCTACTCTTCGCTGTGCTGAGCGAGCTTCTCATTGTGGTGGCTTCTCTCATTACGGAGCACGGACTCAGGCTCAGTCGTTGTGGCGCACAGGCTTAGTTGCTCCACGGCGTGTGGGATCTTCCCGAACCAGGACTCAAACCCGTGTCCCCTGCATTAGAAGGCAGATTCTTAACCACTGCACCACCAGGGAAGCCCTACTATGCCATTGTATATGGAGGAGTTGAGCATCCCTGGACTTGGGGATCCACAGGGGTCCTAGAACCAATCCCACACCAATCATGCGGGATGACTACATATATACTATGAGTCTCCCAGAGCGGTTAAGAATATGAACAGTCCATTTTCCACACTTATTTGGCCAAGGTGCTTCCTCATGCCCCTTTCTTTGTTACCATGGAGGCTTTCCCTCTGGGGAAAAGGAACTCAGCTGGGGGCTGAACTTTGTGGAGAAGATTCTGAGAGCAGCTAAACTTTATCTCCTAGATTTTGGAGGGATTCTAATTAGGGTCAGCAACACCCCAGTTTGCCTGGAGCAGTCTGTTTTTTGTTTTTTTTTTTTTTTTGCGGTACGCAGGCCGCTCACTGTTGTGGCCTCTCCCGTTGCGGAGCACAGGCTCCGGACGCGCAGGCTCAGTGGCCATGACTCACGGGCCCAGCCGCTCCGTGGCATGTGGGATCTTCCCGGACCGGGGCACGAACCTGTGTCCCCTGCATCGGCAGGCGGACTCTCAACCACTGCGCCACCAGGGAAGCCCAAGCAGTCAGTTTTATATGCGTTGCCCCAGCATAATTCAGATAGACTCCCGACTTTTACTCTCCAAAGTGCCCTGTTTGAGGGCTGAATTATATGGTCACCCTGGCCGTAAGTCCACTACAGGGTCCAGAGCCCAGCCACTGGCCTTCTGGACTCCAAAGGGCAGCTATTGTTAGACTTACTTCTGCTTCTGCCCATAACACAGTCTGATGTCACCCTTTGACTCACCACTTGCTCTCTGACAACCTTTGATATTTGCCAGTGGGTCCCGAATTCTTTCCCCTTTATTCAGCCACCATATTCAGCCTGGCAAAATGCCTCACCTTCTCAAAAGTGGTTCTGCAAGGGAGAGTGACAGAAAATCAGGGCCCCTAAGAAACGCAGACCTTTTGTGTTAGGTGTCTCTTCACAATGCAGGCCTTCAGTCGTGGCATTTCTGGACTGCCTCAGCCCATGAACTTTTGGATTCTGCATCTGCTGGTCTGTCTCTGTACTGTTTGTCTGTGTCATTCTCTCTCCCCCTTCCCTTGTCTCCTCTTTATTCCTGCTACTGAAACAGCCACCTTCCTGCTGTCAGACGCTCTGAAGGAATTCGTGTTAGAAAATATCAAGAAACCATTCTTATTTAGGGGATGAGAGGAATAAAAGGAAAAAGGCCAAGCACACAGGGCAGGAACCAAGTAGCTGATGAATTAGGGCGATCACAGAACTTATGGAGAAAAATGAAAGAATTAGAAATGTTCTTGATTCTTTTGGAGGGGCAATTAATGGCCTATAAGGCTTGCAGTCAACTTTTGTTCGCTTTTTGAAAAATATTTTTGTTGACAAATTCATTTTCAAAGTGTTAGAGTCTGGCTTTCCAAAATTCTTTACGTGGAGACTCAAAGTGGAAAGATGAGGATTTACTGAAGAAATGCTTTCTTTTTATTTGATAAAGTAAAAAGTGAGAAGCAGCTTTAATATTTGCAAAAGCCTCCAAAAAAATCTCACCAGTTAGAAATACAAAAGGGAACTAGTGATCAAGTATTTGGGATTTCTTTTTTATTAGGGGATGTTTCTGGATTTAAATCCTACATACCTGAGTTTCATCCTGGTTGTAAATGTCCCAAGCAATAGGGTCTCTTCATGGATTTTTGCTTCATGTTCTTAGTTGTCCGGGACAGACTCTTAAACCCTTGTCTCTTTCTCAAAAGAAAAAAAAAAAAAGTAACTATTTTGATTTTAAATTTAATCCTTTAAAAAATTGCTCAAGTTATGAATCTTAAAAATAAGATCCACTCTTTTTTGGTGACCATTTTGGCCTTTTTTTCCTTTCCCCCCACCCCCTTTCTCCCACCAACTGCATAGTTTTGCTTTGCCTTTTTTTGAGCACGTGGAGGAAGTATTTTTTTCTCCTTAATTCTTTTGAAAGAATGAGGTTATATGGCTTTAATACTGTCATCTAGGCTTTTCTAGAATGTGTCTGTTTATAGCAGTTTTTAACTGGCCTAAATACCATAGTTTTCAGCTCATTCGTCTGTTGTAGAGTCTTCATGACTTTCCTTGCCCAAACCAAACCAAACTAAACAAAACTCAAATCAGAGCCCACTCTCAAAAACACAGCAAAACTGGCCCTCTGATTCTCAGGAGAGAACTGACTAAGGCTACTGTCTTCTTTTTTTAAAATATACTTATGCACATAAATATATGCATATATATCAGTATTACATTTCAAATTTTTTTCAAAAGATGCTTCAACCCTCTTATGTAAATCCTGACTGAAAAACTTGAAAGAAATATTTGTACCTAGACATTAAAATCAAACCTTGATTACACAAGCTCCACCTTATTTTGTTGACTTTATTTTTAAGAGAGAAGGCCACTTAATTAAAAAAATTCTCCGTTTCTTTCTTTTCTTCCCCTCTCCCCTCCCCCACCCTTGCTATTGTCTCTTAGGACCAGGAAGTTTATATGTAAACAGAAGCTGTAATCAGACCCCTGACCTCCTCTGGGCTTTCAACCCAGTGTTTCCACAGAGGGATTAACCCCAAATACCAACTTGCTCTCAGAGGCAAAATTGTTCCTGAGGCGGGCATCACCAAAGGGTTTTCTTCTCTCTAGGCTTTCACATTCACCCTGCAAATAAGGTCTTCTCAAAGGGAGGCTTAAAGGCGGCCACGGGAAAGCAAATTGCCGGGCAGCCTGGAGCCGGGAGGGATGCTGAGAATTCTCTGGGCTCTCCAGCCCCTTAGTCTGTCCTCTGCCCACCAAGTGGTCATAACCTTCCCGATCCATGAGTGTGGTGGGAAAGGGCCAGTTTGCTCGGTCTAATAATGCATCACTCTGTGCATGCGTGTGCATACTTGTGTGAGTCAGTGTGGGTGCACATATTCCCATCTTTGGATTTACACACAGGGTGTCTTGTGGATGGCCGGCTTGGGGGCAACTCAGGGGTGCTGGCAAGGAGCAGAACGTGGGGATGGTGGGGATCATGATTTCCTTCTGGGGGGTGGTGGTCACGAGCAATAGTCCTGGCCTCTTGTCCAGAACCACAGCTGTGTGCCTACAAGGGGAAAGTTTGCAAGTCGTTCTATTTTATTCTTCCCTGCAGGTCTTAGAATGTCCACTCATTCTAAGACTTAAGGGAACGCTTTGAACCAGGCATCAAGCTCTGGGCTGGATTCCAAGTCAGCTCTGAAAACAGTCAGAGCTCCCCTCTGGCTCCCTACTCGCTGGGCAGAAAGGCTGAGAGAGTGGGTTCTCACTTCTGCACCCACCTCACACCGCCACCCCCCGGGCCCCGCCCAAGTCGGTTCCCCACATCGCCTGAACAGCCCTGCTCTAAGCCGGGATGCGGATGAGACAAGACAAGGAGCTTTTCTTAGGCCAGCGCATCCTCTCCCCACCCAGACCCCCAACAATTTCTCATCCGAGAGACAAAGTATCTTTCTTTTAGAGGCTCCATGTGGCATGTCCAGAAATATCTCATGTTATTAAGAAGGGGGATGGGGGTGGGGAAAGGGCCCGATGAGGCTGCTTAATGGCTCCTAACAGCTGTGGAAAGTTTGATGCCGCAGGAGCACCCAGACAGAAAATTAAAAAACTAATAAAGTCCTCAGTGAGGGGGCGCTGGCATCACGACAGCTTTACTTCTCCAGACACCTAATAAAGAGACATTCCAGGACATTCACTCATAAGGGGAGTCTGCAGGGGTCACGGAGAACAGTGGAAGGCGAGCCATGGAAACACAGCAGTCACTCACATCCCTGCAGGGAAGGGGCCTTGGCTTCTTCTCTCCACCCCCCCCTCCACCCCCTTGGCTCCATGTTAGGAAAATGGCAGGGTGCTCAGGACCAAAAGAAAAAAATAGAAAGACCAAAAAAAAAAAAACCCACAAAAGAAGAGGGGATCGATTACAGGAGCCCCGGATTTAGAAATGTCACTTTCACGGAGAGAATAAGCAGGAGGCTGACGTTTGACAGTTTAGGTATTAGAGGGACAGGAGGTGAGGTGGAGACTGGCATATGGTTTGGCTTCTGGAGGTGGCGGAAGAAGAGGGCTTGGAGGACTGAGGTTGGTTCAGCTGGCGTTTTGGGAGCACTCTCTTCACCATAGGTTTTCTCACGTGGATTTTTCCACTGCGGTTACTTGGTCCTTTTGGATCTGAGTTTCTTGGGGTCTGCGATGTTATGGGGCTGCCGGTTGAGACTTTGGTTTTAAAGGCCATTTATGTGATTATGTCTTGGCTCTCAAGTCGGTTTTGTGTGCATCTGAAGATTTTTTTCACCATTTTTTTTTTAATGGTGACTTTGAACAACCAAGCCATCGGTCAGTTGTGGAGATATTCCCATGGGTTGGTGGTACCAGTCTTTTCACACAGATAACTGTGAAAGGGCCAAAGGTGGAACGGAACAGCCTGTTAGGAACAAGAGAGTGAAGTGAAGTAAGTCAGACAGAGAAAGGCAAATACTGTACGATCTCGCTTATGCGTGGAATCTTAAAAAACCAAATGCGTAGGAACAGAGAGAACAGATTGGTGGTTGCCAGAGGGGGGTCGGGGTGTGGGCTCCGGGGTGGGGGGAGAATGAATGAAAAAGAAAAAGTCAAAAGAAAGTTGGTTCCATTTCCTAATCTGTTGAATTCAGTTCAAGTTTTTGAGAATGGCTTAACTTAGTTCTCATTTTCTGCTTAATATTCTGGGACCAGCCGCCAGACTGGTTCCTCGGGATTGCCTCTCCACAGCAGTGGTTACAACGGAGTAATGATACATTTGCTTTAGAAGAATACAGTTTCACGTTGTGCAAATGGCCTTTGCAAGCTGGCCTGGAGATAGTCCTTGCACAGATTTCCCAAGGGCTCCTGGTACCATGGAAAGAGAACCTGAGACAAGAAACCTGGGCCCCATCCTGGCCAGCTCTGCCACTAACAGGCCTGGGTTGCTTGAACAAATCGCTTGTCCCCGGTGGGCCTCAGTTACTTGTTCTACAGGGTGAAAGGGTGGGAAACGACTTCTAAGGCCCCTTCCTGCTCCCAGCCGCTGTCGTTTTGTGAGGTGAGAAGGTTTGCCTCTGTATTGGCGTTCCTGGCTCTCCTACGTCAGAGAGAATGTTTTCCCTCTGGCCTTTCGTTCAGCTGTGGCTTAGCAGAGTGGAGCTGTAGCCATTGGGTATGATGCCGGACAGATCGGTGGTTATGGGATGAAATATGGGCTTTTCAACTTTTCAAGTCCAGAAACTCTTTCATGGTCTTTTTGGTTTCGTTTTTTCTCCCATGAGTAGCCTCCCACATTTAAGAAAAGAGCAATGCTGCCACTGGGGTGGGCGTGGGCTTGTTTCTATTGGGTGGATCTCTCTGAGGGAGGCCTGGGAAGTTCTCGTTTATACTGGAAAGATCTAGAACACTGCTTCTCAAATTTCAAAGTGCATAAGGATCATTTGAGGGTCTTGTTGAATCCAGATTCTGGTTGAATAGCTTTGGGGTGGGGCATGAAAGTCAGCATTTCCAAAGAGCTCTCAGGCGACGGTGCTGATGCTGGTCAATGGACGACACTGTGCGTAACTCAGCTAGACGATCCCAACTAAGGTGTCCCCTCGGCTCCTCCAGGGAACAGCAGAACTCACAGAATGGGAACACTGCAACCAGACCCTCCGGACCAGGGCTTCCAGAGGGATAGAACTCCCTAATGTTAAGAGATAACTTTTCAGGTGCATTCTCGATGTCGGTCTGTCACAATCTGGCTGAGAATCAGTCTTTACGTATGTTCTCCCTTTTGCCATCTGACACTTGAGTGGTTTCCTCTCTCCGTTTCTCTGTCTCTGTCTCTCTGCTTCCGGCATCCGGAAAAGAAAAATTGGACAATAGGGTAGGGAAGAACAGTGCGTCAATTACTTAGAAAGCTACAGTATAGAATCAAAGGAGCCCCATACTCTGGCTCATTAACAACATTTTATTACTTAGCAAGTCTAGACCTAGTGCTGCAGCTAAAGAAAGAAACGTAAATCATTTAATACACCTTTCTTAATCGAGCCGCACACCAGGGCCACCTTCCCAGTGGTATTATGGCACCAATCACCTCATTAGGAGAGAAGAACTGCTTATATGACAGGTTTGGGAAATTAAAATGGCAGAGGGACATCCTTCAGAAGGACTGATTCTGGGCTGGGCTGAGTTGAACAGTGAACAGCGGCCCAAAGGGCCTATGAGGACCTGGGACTGAAGGTAGGACAATGCTCCCTGTTCAGTCTGACCCCAGGCTTGGGGACAAGATCCGGTTTCACTCTTCCCGTGTTCTTTGGTCAAGAATGTAAACCCCAGTGGCTCTTGTTCTTCGGTTTGTATAAGATCCACTGGGGAGGCTCGTTAGGAATTCACGTTCCAGGGCACTACCTTGAGATTCTGGTCCATGAAATCTGGGCTGGGCTCCAGCCAAACCAGCCTGTAGTAAGGCCCCTGGGTAGTTCCCCTGCAGGAAGCCCACAGATGCTCACTTTTTTGGTAGAAATTGTAAAGAGGGTCCCAGTGACTTCACCCCAAACCCGGTTGGGTGTATGCAGGTTCCCCCATCAACCACGGGTTTTCATCTTTCCAAAATACGGACCAAATGAGCTTTGAATGGGTTTGTTTCTTTAGACACAACACAGATAATTTTCTCTCTTTCTCTCTGTCTGGCTGAGTAGCAGGACAGACTGAGTTGGACTATTAGCTTGGATGTTTACTTGCTGTGTGACATTGGGCAGGTCATGGTGCCCTTGAGGCTATGGTTTCCTCAACTCAAAATGGGCACAGTCATTGGGAAGAGTGAAGTACATAGACATGTTATTGGTCAGGCCACATTGTCTTTTGGCAACCATTTCCCTCTCTGTAAAATGAGAATGTTGCCCTTGAGGATGGATTTGGGGAGTCCAGGTTGCAAGTGGGTTCTCTTTGTGGCAGCTTTTCCTGTTTTCCTTCCCTGTAGTGACAAGAACTTCAACCTCCAGATTTTGTGTAAAGATTGAATTTATAGCAATGGTTTTGTAGAGTGTTCCAGTTTCCTGGGTTGATGATTAATGTGGTTTTCTCAGAGTACGTTGTGCCTTCTCCAAAGGCTTTTCCTGCTAGTCCTGTGAACCGCACAAAAGCTAAATGTTATTTCTGCTTTTCTCTCTATTGTCACGTGTCATCTGCTGTCGCGGCAGATGCATTCTGTGTTATCCCATAGGGCAGAAGAAGCGTCTGCTGAGAGACACGTAGGGAGGTGAAATTAAGCTTAGAAACTGGAATTTCCTATTACAACAACTTCCCTGATTCAAAACCTTGGCTGGCTTTACATTGCCTACCATGTCATGCACAGACTTCTCTGTCTGGATTTAAGTGTCTCATTGCCTGGCTTTAGCAGGCTTTGCTAATCCTATATCCTCTTCCTAAGTAACTTGCATTGTGTGGCTTTAATTCACTTTTGTGATGGTCACTCTCCAATCCAGATCCCGTTCTGCATTTTCATCCGTCTGCAAAGCTTCTCCAGTGGGCTATCTTGTCATTATAACAAATTCAAAATGTCCTCACGGACACCCATCAACTTTCCCTTAACTTCACTGCTCTTCCCATCTTCCTCATTTCTGTTTGTGGAAGAATGATCTGGTCTTAGGGAATGAAAGCTGACTTGGAAGGTTTGAAACCTCTTATTCTGTCATCTGATCTTGTACTAGGACCCGTTGCTTTGAAATATCTCAATATTAATAGTTACAAGAAATCTTTTCCAGTTCTTATAGCTCATGCTATTTCTTCTTCCTCTAAATCAATAATGAAACCTCTCTAGATTTTATAGTTCATGGGCCTGGTTGGATCTCACATGTGGTGGAGAATGGTTTGTGAGCAGCACATGTGCAAATGGGGTTTGTTGATAGCATAAGCCAATTACGTGTATAAATCCATGACGTATGATGCCAAATAAGTTCACATACAGTACGCTTTCATTAGGAAATCTCACCCTCTAGAACAAGCAGAGCTATTGTCCTGATCAACTTTGCACTGATTGAAACACACCTGGGGTGCTTCTTGACTATTATATTGTTGTATGTGTACTGCATACACATGTATGAACTGTCAAAGACATTATCTGAAAGTTTCCCATTACTATTAGATTTCTATCGATTTCCCCCTGAATTTCTGAGAATTCTTGCTTTATTTTTTTTAAATTCTATATTATGTGGCATATTATGGTTCATAACAGTTATGTTTTCTTTATGTTCGCTTTGTCAGTATTTACCTAAATTTCACTTAAGCTTTTCACTTTTAATTCTACTTGGATAAAAAACATTGTGATCCTGATTTTTTTATAGATTGTACATTTGTGAGTGTGATGTATTTACTAGTTTATCTTTCTTTAATCTGATACTTTTCTTTCTTTGTTTTAGGTATATATCTTGGGATAGCATATGGATAGGTTTAGTTTTTCAAATATTGGAATTTAAGTCATTTACATGTATTATCATAGTTACTCTGTTAGTTTTTTTTGTTTTGTTTTGTTTCGTTTGCGGTACGCGGGCCTCTCACTGTTGTGGCCTCTCCCGTTGTGGAGCACAGGCTCCGGACGCGCAGGCTCAGCGGCCATGGCTCACGGGCTTAGTTAAGCTCCGCAGCATGTGGGATCTTCCCGGACAGGGGCACGAACCCGTGTCCCCTGCATCGGCAGGCGGACTCCCAACCACTGCGCCACCAGGGAAGCCCTCTGTTAGTTTTTATTTGACGTAATTAAAGTTGTTTATGCTTTCTGTTTTTGGGGTTTTTTTTTCTTTTCTTTTCTTTTCTTTGTTTCCTTTTTTTTCTAGTGAGATGGAATATATAGACCCTATTGCAAAATTCCATTTGGATTGCATTGAAAAATTTAAAACATATGGACTTTATTTTCCTAATTAATAATTTTAAAAAATTCTACCTATCAACTGTTTCCTATGTAAGGTTATGAAATAAACACACTTTTATTTCCCCCTTCCCTGCTTTACTCAGTTTCCTGTTCTATTTATTTAATCTGGGATTTTAGACTCAGATAGTACGTTTTTCCCCCAGTGTTTTGTTTTATGAAAATATGCAAACATACAAAAAAGTTGAAAGGATTTTACAGTGAAAGCCTGTGTGCCAAGCCTCTAGTTTCCACTATTGCCATTTTATTTTCCTTGCTTTGTCATGTATCTATCCATCCTTCTGTCCATTCACCAGCTCATCTTTTTTTTAAAATGCATTTCAAAGTAAATTGAAGAAATCAGTACACTTCACTCTAAATATTTCAGCATGAATATTATTAACTAGAATTTAATATTTACTTGGTTTTTTTACCCCTTTGAGGTAAAATTTACAAAACAATGAAATACACAAATCTTAAGTGTATTTTCATTGAATTTTGACAAATATATACCAGATGTTATTTTTTTTAACATTATTTTTTCTTTCAATTATTGTTTTGTATTTTAAAAACTCTTTTACAATCATGCTTTAAAATTATTTAGATGATATATTTAAATGGTTTTAGTAATCAACGTGAGTTCCATTTCATCAGAAGAACTTCTCCATTCTTTATTTTGATTCATCTCTCAGTTGGCTGGAGTGTACCTTAAGTACTTTTTTCAAGAAGGATATGAGTGATATACTTAGGAGTCTCTGAGTAGCTAGAAATTTTCTTATAGTTCTTTCAGACATGAATGACAAGTTGGATGAGCTTAGAAGTCTTAACTGGCAATCTTTTGTACCCAAAACTATAGATATTTCTGTATTGTCATCTGATCTTTAATGTTATGGGGCTATCTGAGGCTATCTGTCTGGATAATTGTAAATTCTTCTATCGCTTCTGAACTTGAGTATATCTAGTAGTTGAAATCTTTGAGGTAATTTGCCAGGTACTCAGTGGGATCTTTTGATCTGAAGTATATAGTTTTATTCAATTATGGCAGTGGTTGGTAGCGGTTCCCCCAAATGCACATTTTCCTTCTTAGTAAACTAATTCTTGATTTTCATACGGGCACATAGCTGCTTGGAATAAAACCCATATTTTCCGGACTCCCTTGAAGTTTAATGTTGCTAAACTTCATTTCTGTCACAGGCAGCTGACTCTGATCCTTATGGTTATATCAGCTCAGGAAAGTTTTCTTCTCTTATATTTTTGGTTATTTTGTTTTGTTTATTCTGTTCTCTTTTGTTTTCCCCAGGAACATCTCTTATCTATATTTTCTGTATTATCTGTTCTTTAAATCCAACAATTTTTTCTCTTATTATTTCAATCAGTTTGTCTTTTTCCTCCTCATTCCATGGCAGAGTTTCTCTTCTGTACCTCCGATTTTGACTTTTTGCTGTGCCCATTCTACTCTTTATTGTTTTTAAATGAAAAATTTAATTAGCTATTGCTTTTTAAGTTTCCTTAACTCACTCATAAATTCCCGCCTCCTCTGAGCATCACCCTTTTCATCATTGCCTATGGCCCTCAAAGCTTTGCAACTGGAGTGGGGAGGGCAGTCAGGTTTGGTGGAGTCTCATTCTCTCTGCTGCTTACTTCCTGGAGCCCCTGCTGTTTCTCAGGAAGCAGAGGTGTGAGATGGCTTTCAGTGCCTTCTTTCCTCCGGGCCCACCTGCACCATGTTGAACAGGATGGCCCCAGGCTTTCCACCTTGCGGAAGGCACGCTTTCCTATGCTGGTCCTCCCTCCCTGCAAAGCTTCTTCTCTTTAAATTCTTCTCTGGGTCCTTTCAGAGGAAATCTGGTGTGCAAGAAGTTAAACAATTAGTTCCAATGCCTTTTTACCCAGGAGTCTGTAAAAAACATTCTTTAACATTTTTCATATTGTGGGAGCATATACCATATGCTATAAATTTATTAAAAACAACCTTAGTCTTTGTAGGCAGAGGAACAGAGATGTAAGAGAACTTGAGTCCCCAACTTAGTCATTTGTAAACCATGTGATCCTGGTCATACGCTCTTCAGTTTACCTATCTGCAAAACAAGAGTAATACCTTGGATTGAATGAGATCAAGGACAGTATTTAAAAGCATTTTTAAGTTCTTAAAAGCTAAAAAAAATGTAAGAAATGGCAATCATTCTCTTGATGTTCTTCCTCTTTTTGCTTCTCATAGGCTGGGTCCACAGTATGGAAGATATTCCATAAATCTTTGTTGGTTAGTTATTTGGAATGAATGTCCAGAAAATGCTGAAGAATACCTGAGGAGACAAAAGAGAGTGATAGAGTGATTAAATATGTCATTACTGCCTTCTTTGCTATTTATAAGATTTCTTTTAACCTGTGGTATTATCTGCTTAGAAAGTGCCAGATTGTATTAACCATGTTCACATTTTCTCTCTGATCCCTCCTTCTAACCCTTGCTCTCCATTCCCCCAACATTTATTATAGAAAGGTGTTCTTTTAAAGACTTTTTAAAAAGAAATGTAATTATCCATGGCTCAGTGTCATTTTTAAAGTTGTCCCTTGGTACTTTTTGGAGGCTGCAAAATATGTTTAATTTCCAAACCTTCTTGGAAGTCACCCAATAAATTCAGGCATGGAAGGCATGGTCAGAGTACAGGGTGAACGAAGAGATTGTGCTGGGAGTTGGCCAGTATCATTTATTATAGGCAATCCAGCAGGTGCGTAAATAGCTCCTACTGGGAGGTTTTCCCCTCAGCTTCCCCAAATGGCTCCATTTCAACATCCAGCAGTGACGATTGGATTAGCTAAGCACTGGGCAAGTAAAATCCACTAGAACGATCCAAAGGAAAGCTTTGCTCCCACATCAACAGCATTAGTATGAAATAGGCTTTTATTTATTACAAATGGTAGGTTTCATCAACTAATTGAAAAGTCTAGTTATTGGAAGTGCACATATACATTTCATGTTATATAGTTCAAGTCTATGTATGTCATTTTTGAGTCCTTAGTAAGTATCAGACCCTGTACTGGGTGCTGTGGAGGGTAGTCAGATGAGTGCAACCTCGCCTTGTCTTTGGGAGTTGACACGTTTGTTGGGAGACAGGGGCAGATATATCATCTCATCATGAAACAGATTGGGAAATTATAAACGCAAGCAAAATGCCGTGGTGTTAGAAAGGAAAACTTGGAGACGCCTCTTGGTAGAGTAAGAATTAAAACTAGGCATTCTTGCATTCATTTTTTACACAGACAATTATATCATGAACACTCCAAGAGGGCCAATTTTAGTTGTTAATTATTTACAGAAGAATAAAGTTCAACAA
This sequence comes from Phocoena sinus, assembly GCF_008692025.1. Classification (NCBI taxonomy): domain Eukaryota; kingdom Metazoa; phylum Chordata; class Mammalia; order Artiodactyla; family Phocoenidae; genus Phocoena; species Phocoena sinus. Next base: position 70,064,868 of record NC_045766.1, on the reverse strand, counting down.
GGCAGAAAAGGGAAGGGAGGGCACTCCAGGGAGTAGGAGTTTAGTTGAGGCCTTGAGGCTACAGGACCTGCCCAAGAGATGGGGAGGAGTCGGGTGTGGCTCTGACCCAGGATGTGCATATGGCAGTGGGGGGGGGGGGGTGCTGTAGTGAAGGTAAGGATGGAAGATAGATGAGGGTAAAACTGCAGAGGGTTCTAAACGCCCAGCAAAGGAACAATAAGTTTACATTTAAATCACATTTTTACAAATTGCGTCATTCTAAGTTTACTGGGATTGCTCCCTTTTTGGTGTAACAATTGGAAGTGCGCTGCCTGGGAATCAGACCACACTGAATTTGAGCTGTGTCAGATGAATAACTGTGGACAAGTTATTTAACCTTTCTGACACTCAGTTTTCTCATCTGGGAAAACGGGGTTTGTGCAGATTAAGTGAAAAGACATAGGTGAAATGTCCACCAAGGGCATTTGTCCATCTTTAGTAGGTACTCAATAAGGATTAGCCTCTTCTCTTTCCCTCCCTTCCCTTCCTCTTTTTCCCCTCCCCTTCCCAGAGGAAGGCTCTGATGAACAACACATTTCAGTAAGATCACTGAGTCCTCAAGCTTGGTTGCTGTTTTTTTCTTAATTTTTATCCCAGTGGTTCTCAAACCAGAGCAGTCATCAGAATCACCTACAGGTTGTGTGAAATCACAGATTGCTGGGTCCCACCCCAGAGTTTCTGATTCAGTAGGTTTTGTGGGGGGGGGGGGGGCTGAGAATTTGCATTTCTAACACATTCCCACATGTTGCTGATGTGGGGAGTGCACTTTGAGAACCCCGACCTTATCTTGTTTTGCCCTGGCGTAGACCCTGTTAGTTGCTTACCCAAGAGCTATCCCCTCATCCCTGCTGGCAGAGCCCTGAGTTGTTCTGGTAGTATAGAAAGATTCTTTGATTTCAGTGTTAGGCTTCTACCTCAGTGCCAGAAGATGATGATGATGATGGGTCTAAACCAATCATGGTAATCTCAGTTCCCTTGATCACTGATTGACCTGAATGTACCATGTAGTGTCTCAAGAGACGTAAGGGTGAATCAACTGACAACAACTCACAAAGAGAAGGGCTTCTGCCCCTTGCACCTTCTTCCTGAATGTGTATATACTGCTGCAGTTACACTAGCCATCTTGGGACCAAGAGACAACAAGCACGAGGAAGAGAACCAACATGACAAGGACGTTAGGGCAGAGATACAGGAAGAACCTGGATCCCAAAGGCATCATTGAGCTGCATGCCCTGGATTCCTACCTCAACTTGTTCTCAGTGAGAAAAATACATTTTCATTTGTTGAAGTCACCATAATCTCTTCTTTTGTTACTTGCAGCCAAACACACTCCTGACTGATACAATCTGTTCTAGTTCTCTGATGGCATAGTTAATATTGACTTCTTTTATAGATGAAGACACTGAGGTTCAGAAAAATGAAGATGACATAATATATAGTGGTAGAGCTTAGATTCCAACTCAAGCTTCCTGATTAAAAGTTCTTGGCATTTTCCCACTGACCTATAGCTCAACCATTCTAATTATTTCTTCCTACTAATATAAATAAATAAAAATAAATAAATTTCTGTTTTTCCTTCTATTAAGGAAGAAAAAATGGATAATTCTCTATCTGTTCTGAGCTTTACTTGTGCCTCTGCTCTCAGCCATCTGACTTCTGATTGTTATTTATTAATTATCTAAATAATTAATTCCTTCCACATTTACATATAGATGTACTATATATAACGTTTGAACTTGATCTTTTTTGTAATGGACAATCTTACTTTTGTTCAGATTTTGTTCCTTACAGAAAGAAGCAGTTCAAATTAGCTTTGTGTCCTAACTCTTACTTTTTTTCTATCCTAAGATTTTTACTTTTATTTATTTTTATTTTTTGAATTTCATTTTATTTTATTATATTTTTTATCTTTTTATTTTTTCCGGTACGCAGGCCTCTCGCTGTTGTGGCCTCTCCCATTGCGGAGCACAGGCTCCGGACGCACAGGCTCAGCGGCCATGGCTCACGGGCCCAGCCACTCTGCAGCATGTGGGATCTTCCCGGATCGGGGCACAAACCTGTGTCCCCTGCATCAGCAGGCAGACTCTCAACCACTGCGCCACCAGGGAAGCCCCATTTTATTTTTTTTATACAGCAGGTTCTTATTAGTTATCTATTTTATACATATTAGTGTATATATGTCAATGTGTCCTAACTTTGAGACATAGGCTTCAGTTATACTTCTAAATTTTTGAAGACCTTGAAGTTCTAATCAAACAAAAATTATAGAGCAATACTAGTAATCTTGCAGAAAACACAATTGGATGCAGACTACTATGTAAACCAGTCTGCATCTCTGACTTTGATATATCTTCTTAGCCCACCCACCCATTCATCATACTTGGGCCCTCCCAGCTCTACTACCTCAAGCTGTCAAGCTTAGTGCAAAGGTATTGAAGAGACCAACCTCCCAGTCACACTGACACATATGTTTATTCCCCCATTGCCTGGTTAAGACAATGGGCCCATAGCCCTCTGAACCCCTAGGGAAGACTGAAATCCCATTTATTACTAGCTCTTAGATTAGAGCTGGGTATATATGATGGAACTTAAATTAACTACAATTGCTAACAATATTTTCTCTAGTATATGAAGAAATATTGTTATTTAGCTCAAATACCTTAAGTAGTTTACTCATGCATTTGGCAAATTTTTATTGAATGTTATGTGTGCTACAGTGATAACAATGCCATCCATTTATACAGTCACTTATCCACAGTTTATAAAAGCACTTTCATAGCATTAGGGGCTGGGGATTGATTTACAATGGAGAGCAAAGCCAGTGTATATTGATGAAATATACCTATTTTTCATAGAAATATTTGTTAATATAGTTATGAGAACATGTACACGTGTGGCTTAATTTTTTTATTACTATTATACGTTAACATGGTTATGTGCATATGTACATATATGCTATTGCTTGCATCTTATTACTATTTTCTGGTTGGAGATTTTGACCTCACATCTTATCATTTCTTTAGCGTTGCTGTCAATAACAATGTAAGGAATCAATTAGATGTGCTGTCTTCTCATCTATTAAGGAAGAAGGGATTGATAAGTCCCTATCCATTCTGAGCTTTACTTGTACCTCTGCTGTCAGCCACCTGGCTTCTGATTGTCCTTATTAAGTATTTAAGTAATCATTCCGCCCCGATTTACTGAGCAGAGTCCACTTAAGTTTGGCACTTTGGAGCAGGGAGAGATGAAAAAGCTCAGGACTCTGTGAGAAGAGGCTCATCAGACAGTAAAAGAGAGAAAATGTGCAAAAATAACTGTAATATAGCTCAACAATCAAATAGGAGACCAAAGGTGAGAGAGAGGACTTCTGGCAGGAGAATCAAAGAAGGCTTCATGGTGGCAGTGGTGGTGGTGGTGTTTATGCACTAGAATGTTAAGGATCCCGCAGGATTTGGGTACTTTGACTGAATTGGAGACCATGGGCTAAAATGTGGAGAAAGCTCTCTTCACTCTGTGTCTGAGAGGGCAAAAAGCCTCTCTATGAGATGGGAGTAATACTTATCCACCAGGTCAGGTCTTGTTCCACAGTAGGAAAGGGCCACCCCAAATACTGAGATTTGTCTGGAAAAGCTCTGGTACCAAACAGCTCCCTTGCAGAGGCTCGACCATCTTCTGTGTAGAGGTTTGGGTGAAATGGTTTGCACGTTTTCTGGAAAGGGTGGACCCTCATGCTTCTTAGGAATGGAGAAAAGCCAGATTAGCTGACACTTGGAGAGGGGCAGGTAGATTCGTGGCTCAGGAAGCTTTTAGGGGTACATTTCCATAAGGTTGTTCCTTTTGAGATAGCACAAAGGAATGACAGGAGGAGGAGGGGGTGATCAGAGAGCAAAACAGTACAGTACTCAATACTTTCAACCAGCCCCTTTGAGTTATGTACAGTGTGCTCTCCCACCCCAAGTTACGAGCAGCTGAGTTGAATTAAAAAACAGTCCCTCCTTTGCTGCGACCTTGCCTGCCAAATTCTCAGCTGGCGTGAGCTTTTATAGCTATGTTATAAACCCCCCAAAAAGTGAGGCATATAATGGAAACATTGACATAACTTGAACTCCAACGAGAGGCTTGTGCCTCTCTAATTATCCTTACGTTTCATTGGCCATTTCTCTCCCTCCTCGGGCAGGACCTGCTGCAGAGGATCTGCCTAATGGTCCAGGGGGCTGGAGGGTTGAAGCTGGGCTTTGCTGGGGATAATGAGACAGTGTCTGCTGGTGGGAAGCCCCTTGTTCCATACATACTAACCCCTCCCTTTTCCTTTCCTTCCCTTGTTCTCCCCCTGCACCGCCTCTCACAATGCCCTCGCACCGCCCCCCCGCTCCCCAAAAAAAGGCAGAACAGTTCAGTTGGTTGTAAAAATTAATGAGTTCAGATACAGACTTGCCTTATTCCGGTCCAGCTGCGTAACCAGGGCGATTCCGACCAGCATTCTAGACGCTGACATCAGCTCCACACCCCGGTACAATGCTGCTCTGTTTGATCTCAGAAACAGATCAGGCTCCTGGGCTTTATACATCCTGCTTCCTCCCTTCGTAGACTCATTTTATCACCCACCAGGAGAGCTCATCTCACCGCTCTCCCCCTGGGTAGCTAATACCAGAGGATCAGACCCTACAGCTGACTCTTCTTTCACCAGCTGGACACTTTGATCCAGTCTTCCTGGTCCGCTTGGAGGATCCCTGCCCCCATAGGCGTTGACAACTGGTGGAGGATGAGAGTGATAATGATTTCACCACCTTGTCTTTGCACAGGACTTCACGATTTTCCATGCACTTCCACGATATCGTCAATGTGGCCCAGGACCACCCTGGGCGGTGGAGGTGGGACACCCATTTTACAGATGAAGAAAGTCTGGGAGGGCTGGTGAGTGGTGAGAGCAGGAACCGATCCCAGAGTCCTGGACTCCTATTCCCAGCTCATTCCATGGACTCAAGGTGCTCACCGCTTAGTGCAGGGACCAGGCAAGGTAGATTGAGTTTCTGTTGGTGAACGGGGCTGGAAGAAAGCTCTGTGGACCCACTCACTGCCAGGCTAAAGGAGAGGGACGGTGACAAATCACTTTAGGCCCCTCAAAAGTGTGTCATTAATCTGTCACAGCTCACCCCTTCTGCAGAATGCTGCTTCCTCTTCCTCTGGTTCAAGAGTATTTATTTCCCAGGAGGACCAGACAGATGTCTTGCCTACAGTGGCTCCGGAAGCATCAACACCAAAGAGGGATTGTAAGCAGTTTAGGAGAATTTCAGGAGAAGCTGTTAAAGTGATAAGAAACCTTTTTAGAAATAAAACATAGAAGCATAAACCTTATTGCAGGGGGTGTTTCATTCCGCAGTTTGGGGTAAATGTTTTAGCAAGTATAAATTTAGCAAAGAGGAGCACCGAGGTCAGTATCAGTTTCCCGTGGCTGCAGTGCAGCGTTCCACAGACTGATGGCTTAAACAACAGACATTATTCTCTCCCAGTTCTAGAGGCTAGGAGGTTGAAATCAAGGGCCACGTGCCCTCCAAGACTCTGGGTTGATGCCTTCCTTGGCTCTTCTGAACTTCTGGTGGTGGCCGGCAATCCTTGGCTTGCCCTGTGACACCGCGGTCTCTGTCTCTGTCACAGCTGGCATTCTCCCTGTCTTCCCATGCCCTTTTCCTCTTCTTATAAGGACACCAGTCATATTGAATTAGGGTCCACCTTAAGTTAAGATGAGGTTGGAAAAGATTGGGGGGGTCCTAATCCAATGACTAGTGAGGGTCTTTGTAAGAAGAGAAACGTAAGTTGATAACATCTGCAAAGACCCTACTTCTAAATAAGGTCACATTCACAGGGACCAGGAGTTAAGAAATGAGGAGAGAGGTGGCAGTCTTGAAGAAATGCTCTGGGAGCATCACTTGGAGCTCCTGATTCCCCTCAATGGCTCTTCTCACTTGACTACGAGAATGAATCTCAGAGAGGTTATCCAACCTGACGAGGACCCCATCTGGGAAACTGAGCTGGTTTGCAGTTTCCAAAACCTACGTTCATTCCATTTCATCTTGTCTTTGGTGGACTTTGAATGCGACTGAGACCTACCCTTGACTTTTGGTGAAGGTGCTGGGAACCAAGGCCAGCGAAGCCGCTTCTCGGAAGCCTTCGGGGGCTCATCAGCTGACCTGGAAGCACAGCTTCAAGGTCCTCACTCTGGGTCATGTGCTCTGCCCGCCCTCCTACCCCCAGTCATGCCTTCACATTATCAGACAGCCCGGCTCCCTTTAAAGTTGCTTCAACTCATGTTAACCGTCATCTTGCAACATTTCTAGCTGTTTTCCTGTGTCCCTTTCTTTTGTAGAGTATATAAACTCAGCACGTTTAACTTTTTTTTTTTTTTGCGGTACGCGGGCCTCTCACCGTTGTGGCCTCTCCCATTGCGGAGCACAGGCTCCGGACGCGCAGGCTCAGCGGCCATGGCTCACGGGCCCAGCTGCTCCGCAGCATGTGGGATCTTCCCGGACCGGGTCACGAACCCGTGTCCCCTGCATCGGCAGGCGGACTCTCAACCACTGCGCCACCAGGGAAGCCCAACATGTTTAATTTTTGAAATAGATTTGCTGTGAAGCCTCGTGGTTTTTTAGTGGCTTAAAATGTATTGTCTTGTGAGTTTTTCCGTGCAAGTCACAGTGTTCACTGTGGGAAGCAGCAGGACACCAGGGAGGTTGATGTTTATTCAGTTTTAGGGGGTTTAAGGCATTCCTGAGACCAACCAGATTTTAAATGTTCTGTCTCATTGTTCCTGAAGCTATTAACATATGGCAGAAATGATGGTGTCTCAGCCCCTAAGCCACACATTTCAGATTGCCTCCTGTCCCCAGAAATGACTTCTATCAACAGCCTTCAGTAAGCCACTGTAATCGTTCTGAAATGAGAACAACATGGTCATTCCATCATTAAAGCCCCTCCTGCTCTGAGACTGGACACACATTGCTGTTTTCTGCCAGGGTACTGATTTACGAGATGCTCTATGGGTTCTGGGTTTAATATATATGGCTGGCTGCCCTCAACGTACACGACTTGCTGGAATTCTTTCTCACGTCATTAGATGGATCACATTTATGTTATATCGTTACTGTTTGGGTATGCAGGCAATCCTAGCTTTGTACAGTATCAGTTAACTAAAACACATGCCTATTGGAATGTGTCCCCACTTTGCACGGTTCCCTGGTAACTGCTAAGACACAAGAGTTTCTGTATGAGTTTCAGTGAACATGGTCTCAGCGCTAAGCAGGACTAGCTGTAGCTGCTTTTTAAATAAAATTTAGATGAAGAATGTGACTATGGAGGCGTCCCTGATGGCGCAGTGGTCAAGAATCCACCTGCCAATATAGGGGACATGGGTTTGAACCCTGGTCCGGGAAGATCCCACGTGCCGGAGAGCAACTAAGCCCGTGAGCCACAGCTACTGAAGCCTGCACACAGCAACGAAGACCCAACACAGCCAAAAATAAATAAATAAATTTATATATGTAAAAAAAAGAATGTGACTATGGCAGTTCTCATTTCTTAAATGAATAGTGAGTACCCGTTGGGTCCAAGGCACCAGGCTTGTCTCTGTCCTGAAATACAACTGCCACAGCCTCCACACTCGAGCTAAATGGTGGAGGAGGTCTGATGACGTATGGAAATGACTGAATGAAGACAAAGACAGCTCACAGTTATCAGAGAGGGAGTGTGGCAGGGACTCAGAGGGGGTGTGGTCTTCTTTCTGGGGGCGGGAGGACCAGAGAACTTGTATGGAGGAGTCAACATTTGAATTGAGCCTTGAGAGAGGAGGGCATCTGGGGAATGCAGAAGACGGAAATGGGAGGTGGGCACTCCAGGCTGACCTGACAACATGAGTAAAAGCACGGGGTGAGAAATCTTGAATCCCAGAGCTGGGACTTTATAAATGATGACCTATGGGTGACACTTTCCAATCTCTGCTTCTAAAGCTCACACACCAAGGGCAGATGGTGAGAACCAGTCAAGTATGAGGGATCTCACGGTGCTGTCACCTTCACGGCCATTTTTTGATGCCCAGAACAAATCTGTGAAGGACGGAACCTGGGTGTCCCCATTTCATAGACGAGGAGCAGAGTCAAAAGGCGGAGACCTGCCCAAGCCTTCAAAACTAGCAAGTGGCTAAGCAAGGAGAAGAAGGCAGGTTTCCAGAGGTCCAATCCCCTCCTTTGTCTATTGCCCACCCTGAGAAGTTGGTGCCCATGACAGTTGTATTTGGTTTCTGCTAAATTGTCCAGCTACACATGATTGTGTTCACAAAAATACACAAATACACAAAAAATAAAAAATATACAAAAAATACTAATTATTATAGCTAACCTCTCCCTAAGGAAACACTCATTGAGGGGAAAATGAGAAATCAACCTGGGCACGTCTAATGGCTTTGAGTTTCGTTGCTTTCTTATTTCTTGTGTTCTTTTACTTTGAAAATTAATGTCGATTGGATTTTAGAAAACTGTCCCCCCACAGAATATTTTCACTTGTTAAAAATAAGAATAATAATAACACCCCCACTAAAGGAAGCTGTGGTGTCAAGCTGTCTTCCATTTTGGACGGATTTTCCTTTTGTTTAGCCAGTAACTACCGCAGGACTGCTGTCCTGGACTCATCCCGGCAAGGGCTGATGCGTCTCTGAAAGCACATTGCTTCCACGTCTGAACTCTTCCGTCCTCTCAAGTTTACCTCAAGCATCACGACAAAGCCTCTCCATCAGTCACTTCCTGACAGATCAGCACGGATTTAATCCCAATCAGAGTATCTGAGAGCCAGCAAGATGGGGCTGTCAGGAGGCCCACGCTGGCTGGTCTGAAGCCTTTGACCAAGTAAACACAGTCTCAAAGGGCTGGGGAGCTTGAAAGTAAAACTGTAAATGATCCCATCTGTGATTCTTGGCTAGTGATTCCTCTGGGGTGGACCAAAGAGGGGGAAAGCAGAAGAGAGGGTCTCTCTTTGCTTTAAACAAAACATAGTTAGCCTTCTAGCATCTTCCTTGTTTGGGGTATTTTCCAAGTGAAAGTTCATTAGGGAGACACGAAAGCACGTCTTACTAATGTCCATCAAAGAGACGGGCTCAGTTTCAAAGCACAGAAGAAACATGATAGTGTTGAAGCAAGCTACGTGAAAAAGATCTTATGGCCCCAAGAAGTGAGAAAGAAACAGGGACCGGTGACTTGGATTTTTTTTTTTTAATCCAATCTTTATTTGGGACGAAATAAGTGAGTCCCAGGAAAATGAGTATCTCCTGGGCTTTCTCTTATTTACATCGGGCAGGCTGAACTAAACATTCTGGAATGTTTGTAAATGTTTGGGTTTCCTATTCCATATTTTCTCCTGTTGGCACCAAAGCTGAAGGGTTCAGAATTTCTCAAACAAGGTTCTTACCCACAGTGATGACTATTATTAACATGTATTGATCTAGAGGATATACAGAAACAGGATTAAGTGCAGATCCGGAGCCCAGGGATTAGGTCTGGCTGGAGAGCAGAATGTAAACAGGGGATGTCTGAGCGGTGGGAGGCAGGGGGGCTCATTAGAGGTCTGGGCCAAGGCACAGGGTGGCTTTGTGTCTGTCCTCAAGCCAGGGAGGGGGCCTGGATGCTGGCGAGTCTGAGGGCCAGAACGTCCCTTCCTGGGGCTCCACAGGGGTACTGGGCAAGTTCCCAGGGTGACATACCCCTCTGCAAGGAGCACTCGGGCCAGGTAGAGGGAGGCTCTCTCTTCTGTTGAGTGCTTTGCTGAGGAAATCCCAGCTGGTCGCAGGCATGCTCCTTGGGGGAGCAGTTCTCCTCCATTTCAGAAGGGTTCGTCTCCCTTGGCTGCCCGTGGAAAGAGTGGCTGTTTTCCACGCTTCATTCCTTGTGCATTGTGAACCCCCCAAAATACCTCTTCCAAAACAAGGCCCTGGGTGAACATCAAGCTCCCCAGGAGAAAATCCACCATAAGAATTCAGGCTGCCATAAAAGAGAATGAAATTTTGCCATGTACAGCAACACTATGCTAAGTGAAATAAGTCAGACAGAGAAAGACAAATACTATATGACATCACTTATATGTGGAATCTAAAAAATACAACAACTAGTGAATATGACAGAAAAGAAGCAGACTCACAGATATAGAGAACAAACTAGTGATTTCCAGTGGGGAGAGGGAAGCAGGGAGGGGTAATATAAGGGTGTGGAACGGGAGGCACAAACTACTGGGTGTAAGATAGACTCAAGGACGTATTGTACAATGCGGGGAATATAGCCAATATTTTATAATAACTCTAAATGGAGTGTAACCTTTAAAAACTGTGAATCATTCACTATATTGTACACCCATAACTTGTATAACATTGTACATCATCTATACTTAAATTTTAAAAATTAAAAAAATAATTCAGGCTGCAACCTTGCGCCACAAGAATCCACTGAACCTGGGTTCCCAGCAGTGAGATGGAGACTGCTTACTGGAGTAAGCCATCGGGATGGACCCTCTCACTCTGCTCACGAGGCCCACCTGGTGTTCTCAGGCTCAGAGGTTCATGTGGGGACATCTTCTAGAGCAGAGGTTCTCAATCTCAGCACTATAGCTGTTCTCATCAGTAGCGGAGACACAGGGAAAGCAGAGCTAGCCCTGGCACTAAGCATAGTGGTTATCTTCACAGGCCTTGGAATCTAAGATATGGGATCAAACCTAGCTTAAGTTGCTCAGTTTTCTTATCTGTAAAATGGGGATAATATCACCTACGTGAGAGAATACCTGTGAAGGATAAATGTGGTACATGTGTAGGTGGTTGTTTAGCCCAGTGTCTGGCACATAGTAAGTGCTAAGTAAATGGTAGGTTTACTGTTTCCTGCTGTGGGCTTCACAGACAAGTGTGTGGATGGGGACATTAGCATTTAGGAAGCATCAGTCTATGTTACACATCCTACGATTGCTTTCGTGGGTGTAGGTAGAATAGACCCTTCCCTCCTCAGTTGTGGTAGCAGCTGTTGACCTAAGGTGACAGTGATGCCTGGCACCAGAAGCTGAGGGTGGAAGAAATGAATGTCACTTGTCCTTCTTAGATCTAAAGCAAAAATCTGATACGTGCTTTCTTCATTTGTTCTTAACTGATGGTAAGCTTTCATAGCTGCAGTTATAGTGTAAAGTCTTTGAAGAGAGAAGACTTATTTTCTCTTATGCCCAGGCCTTGGATCTTACCGAGTTGCATATCCAGGTTTGGTTCTTGGCATCCAAGCTGACCCCATCCCTCTACTCCCAACCACCAACACTTCCTCACAAGCCTCATCACTCAGAATTCAGGCTCCCAAAGCCTAGGCAAGAAATCCTGAATTATCCGTTGAGCAACTCAGGTTAAGGGGGAATTGGTAGAAAAGGTGAGTCAAACAAAGATGAAGAGACAGGGAGAGAACCATTCTTTGATCCATTCAAACACTATTTGTGAAGTACCTGCCTGCCAGCCACTGTGCTTGGTGCTGAGATTACAAAGACAATCAAAACTCAGCCTCTGACCTCAAAAACGTAATGGCCACTTCTTGTCCTTGGAGCAGGTTAAGACGTGTAAACATTCAGCAGGTTGCAAACTTTGGACAGTTCTTGATGAATGTTATTCCTCAACAGAAAGTTGCTGTTGTCGTTTTTAAGAACAGTGCAGACAAAGACACAAAACCAGATCGCTTTAAGTGTGAGATGCGGATGTGCCCAGGGCATTGTGGGAGAACAAAAAGAAGGCAGGATGTGTTCTATAGTCCCGGAGGGGCAAGTGTCATTCCTGACAGAGGTTCCAGTGTAAGTGAAGCTGTGGAGGAGAGAAACCATGTGGTGTGGGCAGGAAACTCTGAAGAGCTCCATGCTCGTGGCACATAAATTGTGAGGCAGGAAACAATGAGCCTTGAGATGGGAGAGGGAGGTGAGGACATTGCCTATGAGGTGGACTTTTTCTTGTGGGCCATGGGGAGTCCTGGGCAGGTTCCTGTCAAAGAGGGAAGTGGTCAGATCTGCATCTTAGACAGCAGTGTGGAGGTGGACTCAAGACCAGGGGCAGGGAGGACAGTTTTGAGGCCATTGCCATTTTCCAGATGAGAGATGGGTAAGAGTTCGAACTAAGATACAAGCTTTACACATAGTGTAGTCACACACGCACGCACACACACAATTTTCCAACTGAAGATTTTCGTGTGTTCTGCAGAAAAGCCCACTTGAGCTTGGTAGACACAAAGGTGGAATTGTTCCACAGGAACTCATGTCTCTCTTAAACACTGTTTTTTAGTACCGGCAGATTTCGAGTGTGAGTTCAATGCTCCTATGTCAGCTCTAAGCAGCGCGTAATTCACGTCCTTTGCATTTTTTGTTTTTGGAGACATTTGTGAGGAAGTAATTCTTCCTTATTCTTTTGGGTGTTTATTTGCTGCTTGTCCCTTGTCTGAAATATTTTCTGTTATCTACTTTACTGGCGAAGCTCTAGTCTGGGGAGTGAACACCCTGTATTAGCTCACATTTTCCACATTTAGTTCTTCACTTCTTTCCTCATATTGTCCAGAAGAAACTCTCAAGCAGCAAAATTGATGAAAAGATTTTGTCTCCTCTCCATAGCCTCTCCCCAGCCCCTGCATTGACTGATGTGTTTCCTCCTGTCCTGTTCCTTTAAAATAGTAGACTGAAAGTTCTGCTCATTCATTCCAGAACAACGGCTCAGAGAGGCGCTGCTGGTGACCTGGACTCCGATGGGAATGGTAAGCTTGGGGCTGTGGACTCAGAATAGTCTCTGACGGCTGCATACCAGCTGGAGGAGGGGAGGGGAGGTGGCCACCAATACACCCTGTCTATCCAAACTCTCCTGCTTCAAAGGAACGTTGATTTCATTGTTCCCTAAAGAGGATGAGTAAATAACGAGATATTGTCAGGAGCCAGGGTGTTTCCTGCTGGAGACTAGGGTGCTGCCAAGTGTCAGAAGACTTGGGACCTAGGTCTGTATGAGCCACTCGTGAGAAATGTGGGTTCGGACAAGTTACTTCACCTCCGGAAGACCCATTTTCACTTTATAGACAATACAAGAGATAATAGAATCTGTCGTTTTGCCCTTACAGGTTGTGTGATGTTGGGTGTAGAAACATTTTAGATACTGAGAAATGCATTTTGGAAATAACGGTCTAGTATGAGAACTTTCTCCTGCACATTAAACAAAACACCACTGAAACAGCTTTGATTGTAATAAAGCGGTTTGAAGAAACACAGAGAAAGTATGCAAAATGCACCTTCAGTTGGGCAGGAGTATATAATAATGTCTTGACAATCCATTACAGGAAAACCTATGACAGATGCTTGCTGGCTTCCTTTTGCCTTGCAGCCTACTTCTCTCTGTCTCTCTCTTTTCCTTTTCAGGGTTTTACAAAACTGATTTCCACACCAGCCGAGGCAGGCACCCACTGGAAAGTGGAAGCTGGGATTTAACACTATGAGAAGGAGGGCACTGGCCTCAGACCCACCACCTAGGTTTGGATCTCAACTCTTCCCTTCGCTCCCTAAGGGTACCTGGGTAGGTTTCTTCGCCTGTCTTGACCTGAGTCTCTTATGCATAGGTTGGTTAGGATTTTATTAAGGACCTTTCCAGCACATGGATTCTGTATTGTCCCAGCATTGAGTCAATAATACTTTCCAGGGGCTGAAGAGCTTGGTGTAGCTGAGTGACTGAGTCATCACTGGTGCAGGATCTCCTGTCCACTCAGGGCAATTATCAGGAGTTGACACTGCTGTGCTAAGGCCCTGGTTTTGTCTCCTCACAGTGGCGTGGGGCCTGGACACACCACAGCTTGCCCAGGATGCAGGAACGTGCGTGGTGCAGACAGATACCGTATTTTCCTTCAGTCCTGATTCTGGGAAAGCAGCAAGAGAAGAGGTTGGGGAAGGGAGTGGTCACTCTACACAGGCACCCAAGGCGAGGGGAGTGGGAAGAGGGTGACTTGTAAAGTAGCAGGCCACCGCTGAGACCTGCCAAGGGATGAGTATTACTCAGAGGGTGCGTCCAGTTCCCATTTTACAGCAGAAGTAAACTCTCCAGACCCTGTTGTAGTTGGCTAATGGTGATCCCCAAACCACAGGCTCCAGAGATATGAGCCAGCGTTCCAGGAAAAGCCACCCACGGGAGAAGGGAGGACAGAGGGACAGAGCCTGGAGCAAGGGCCTGCGTGTTTGGGGCTGATTGCTTCAAATGGAGGGTGATTGCGCCTTCCAGCTCAGGGTTCATTGGTCAGACCTCCAGCGCAATCCAGTCCACATCCACGGAGGCCTACATGGCAGACAGTTAAGTCTGCCCTCCCCAAAGTCAACATCCTGAGAACCAACAGAGTCATGGAGTCACTGGGAAGTTCTTCATTCTGGTTCTTTTTTTTTTTTTTTTTTTAGCTTAGAAAGACCAGCTCACCACTTAGGAGGCCTTGTGTGGATGGTTCTCCAAACCCCTGGTCAGATGGCTGTCTTTCAACTAAAACACAGGGTTAGTTGAATTTTCTTCCAAATTTCATTTCAAACAATTATCTTGGCATGTTATCTGTAATATCTCCTTTGGAAGGTTATTCCACATTAAAAAAAAATTCATCATATCCTGTGAATGAGTGGATTGAGAAGTAAAACCTCAAGTCAGTGAAGATGTATGAAGACATGAGTGACTCCTGAACTACCTTTGACTGCGGCTCTCAGCAGCAGCAAAGGAAGACCCTAGAAAGATGCAAGTCTGGACCCCTGCAAAATTTGAGCGGTGTTCCTTGAAAAGTCAGTTGTTCAATCCCTTGTCTTCAGGTCAGATCGTACTTGAATCATCAGACACTGTGGTCCTTCAACACACACACACACACACACACACACAGACAGAAAATACACATTTGTATGCAATATTGCACACCCCCTCCCCCAAACTCTCAGCAATTAGGAGTTGAATTCCCCAGTCTGCTGAGCTGGACTTAGAGACCTAGCAAAAGGGACTCTTGAGAAGAAAAAAGGAATTCCACACTGGTGAGGTTAGGGCTGCCGTCCTTAAAAGCGAAGGGGTTTCACCCTTAAAAGCGAAGGGGTTTCACGGAGCCTGACTGCTTTAGAAAGGGACAGGTCCTGATGCTCCCAGAGGGGAATTGGGTGAAATGCCTGGGAAGGGGTCCAGGAGCCTTGAAGATCAGAGCCGGCGCTGGGACTGGGTGGCCCGGTGGGGTTCACCTTCTGAGCATCCCCACCTGCCCTCTCACTCCCAGCGCCCAGGGCCCTACAGTTGCTCTATTCTTCACCCATCTCTGAAAACCTTCCATCTCTGATGCTACCTCAAAGCCCCCTGGGAAAGCCAAGTTGCCAATTAAGCCTCTTTGAGGCAGGTCCTCATTCCTTCCCCCACTAATTGAAATGTTACTCCTTTTACTAAACTCCTAAACCACCCAAACACAACGGGTCCTCCTCATTTGCATTGTAACAACGTCCCTAATGTGCTTCCAAGAGCTTTCCGTAAAGGGGACCTTCTCTCCTCTCCCAAACGGTCAAAAGCAATTGGAGGCAAAGGCCTTCATTTCCATCCCTATACAGCTGCTCATTAGCTAAGGTGGAAGAAATTCCTTTTATTCTGGATTCATTTCCCAGGATGATAATATCTTTTTTGTCTCAGGCCACTGTTCCCAAACTAGTCCTTAATTGCTGATAGTAATTGAGTTAATACATATTTACAGCCTGGTAAGGTTAAAGAAGGTCTCCTGTAGTTTTATGTGAGGCATTTTATCTAACCTGCAATAAAATCATTAACAAGTTGTTTGGTGTTAATTCTCTATCCTTTATCTTGTCTCTGCCCCTTGGGAAAGTTGGGTGAAGGCAGATGGCTTTGGTGTGGGGATCGATTCTCAGACTGGGTGGACCAGAGAGCCCCAAACCTCACCTCAAAAGTCACCTCCAGGTCCTCTATTCAGAGAGGAGGGCCGCTCCTCGGTGGAAGCAGATAGCCTGGGGCAACACTGTGTAGCTCTCCCAGGCACCCAGCCAAGCAGCGCAGGCAGGGTGATGAAATCCCATCAAAGCCACAGGGCTGGGCCAGGCTCCTGAATTAGCTCCCACCAGTAACTCGAGCCCCAAGTGGCCCACAGGCTGGGCACCGAACCAAGGTATCAGGCCATGCGACTGTCTGGTCACTGGAGCCCGCCCAGAAAGAGGGGCTGAAAACAGAGCAGGAGGAGGGGCCAAGGGCCAAGGGCAATGCCAGGGGAAGCCAGGGGTTTTCCAAACTTTACCCTGGGAGGCCCGGATGGCTGCCTGTGAAAAGTCGCTCTTGTCACATCCCTTCTCTCTCCTCCCCAAAAGCAGCGGGAGTGATGTGGAGGCCCCCTTCCCTGTGGGATTCCAGACCTCTTCATCCCATCAGAGGGAAATTGGCTTACCAACAATGAAGCTGTCTTGAGTCAACAACATGTCTGACTACCCCCAGAGTACTGCTCCGGGTTGCCTGATACTTCCTATCTCTCCCCCTTGCTTTGCTTGGGATTCTGCCTTCTTTTCCTGCTGACCCATCCCTGAGGAGTGGACCAGGCTGTGTGGCAGAGGCTGGCATCCCCCAGAATCCATGTTGCTGTGTATTTCCTAGCCACACGTCTACATTTTCCAGCTCCCCTTGCAGTAGACACGGTGTGGGGAAGGGGGAAGTGACAAGCGCCAGCTCTGGGCTCTTTGCCCTGTCTGGCCGCCTGGAGTGAAGATGACCCTCTGGGCAACTTCTGAAGCCAAATGTTAAAAATGGCAGAGCCTCAGTCAGCTCAAAAACTTAAATGATAGGTGGAGGGTAGCGGCTCCACCCATCCTATGTATGAGCTTGAAATCAGTGTCCGTGGGGTGTAAACCACTGTATGCTTTGGGGACTCTTGGTTATAGCAGGGAATTTGCTATACAGTCTGAGATTGTTCATATAACACTAGGAACTGTGGGAGCTGTTGCCTTTGCCTAGAATGTTCATCCACCAGTGCCTCTCCCATGCATCCCTTAAGACTCAGCTCGAATTCCAGCCCCTCCGTGGAGCCTTTCTGTGGGCAGAGGACACACAAATGTAGCTTTATCCGGTGTTTCATCCATGGGCTGCAGCAGAAGCCACCTTTGCCTACCTACACGGCCCACTGAGTGAGATTTAGAAACTCAACCCAAGGGCCAAAAGCCTCCAAACCAAAGGTATCTCCCTCTGAGACTCTGATTTCATAATTCTTTTTTTTTTTTTTGCGATACTCGGGCCTCTCACTGTTGTGGCCTCTCCCGTTGCGGAGCACAGGCTCCGGACGTGCAGGCTCAGCGGCCATGGCTCACGAGCACAGCTGCTCCACGGCATGTGGGATCTTCCCGGACCGGGGCACGAACCCGTGTCCCCTGCATCGGCAGGCGGACTCTCAACCACTGCACCACCAGGGAAGCCCTGATTTCATAAATCTTTGTTTCTGAAGTCAGGCTCAAGAGCCTTGGAGGAGGGGAATAAGTACTAAGCTGATTTCTCGGGTGATTCAGCAGCCTGGCAATAGATGGGCCCTTAGAAATCATCTGCTCCTGCCTTTTTCCTTACAGATGAAGAGGCTGGGGCCCAAACTGGAAAGGCAGAATCAGCACCCGGGCCTCCTGACTCTCAGCCCGGTGCTCCTTAATTGTCCTATTTAAGCAAGGCAGGTGACATGCTGTTGTCAAGTCTCCCATTGCATCCCCTGGTCCAGGCTCAGAATTATTTGTTCTTTTCAATTCTCCAAGCCCACTCTGTTTCAGTGTTCTCAAATACTGCCCCATGCCGCCTTCCTTCAGTCTGAGCACTTCATGTCAAAGTTCCTGGTGTTGATTTCCAGCCAAGGTACGATGGGAAGCTCCAACATTTCCAAGGTTAACTGTTCAATAGCCTATGGACAGATATAGCCCACTCATGGAACATAGACCTATTCCTTTGCTCTATAGCGAGGGGCAGGAAACATGGCATCACTAAACTATTCCCTGTTTCTCTGTCTTGTCCTTCTCCTCGTGGGAGGAAGAGTCCTTGAAGAGGAATTCTGTCCCCATTTTACAGAGAAAGGAATGAGAACTGAGGCTTAGAGAGGTTTGGTGATTAGCTCAAGGCTCTACAAGCTGTGATGCCTTTCTTCTGATTCCCCCTGCAGAGTCCTCTGGCAGAGTGAAAAGAAGTTTATCTTTTTCGCTTTCTAAGCCACAAAAGAAACACTACGGTACGGTTTGGGGGTATATTTCGGAATTTTAAACTCAATCAACCACAATTTCTCTTATGATTTCCCCAAAGCAGAGACTTATTTTGCAGTATTCATTTCTTAGAGTCTAAGAGTCCTATTGGTCAAAACTTGACATCTGACCTAACATGGGGGTTGATGTAGTTTTCCACAAGGCAGTCCCATCCTGTCAGCATTTTTTATGATTGTTGGAGCTGGTTCAAAACTCACATTTCTGCCCTCACATCCTTCCTTTCAGGAAGCTGCAGGAGAATCAGAGTACTGGATGCTTGGCTCAGGAAGGGTCCTTAAGGTTATATAGGTCAATCTTCTCGTATTTTGGGGGGGGACCATAGGCCCATAGCGAGCTGGTGGCAGGGCTGGCCTGGTGTCCTGACTCTTCAGCACAAAGTGCTTTATGGACAACATGTGATAGTGAACCCAGATTGAGTAGTGTCTCCATAAAGTAAAGAAGGAACATCATTTTCTTTCAATTCTATAGCCTGGAGCAAGGAGGAGTCCATTTTCCTTTGGGAAATATGTTCCGTACCAACCTGTCTATAATTCATTGATGAAATGGTCAACTTTTGGGATTGCTGATGCCTGTTTTCCTCTGGGATGGCTCCCTGCATCTTTCTGATTCATGGCTCTGCTCTGTCAGCAGTTCTTTTTTAGCTTAGTGAATGTGCATGTGGGGAGCGGGGAGGTAGTGGTATGGGTAGAGTGACAGTCACTCAGACACCGCAGCTGCAGGAGGGAAAGGGAGTGTTTGACAAGGTTAGAGTTGGGGTTGCCCACCAATGGCCATTCCTAAGCATATTTATTGTATGCTTAGTATAATGAAGGAAGATTGCTTCATATATGCATACTTGATCATTCCCTTGGTGCTTTTTCCATTTGGCATATTTTTAAATTCCTTAACAAAAACCTTTGGAAAGCAGAGACCTGGAGAGGAAGAGCTAACGTGTTGCGGAGTCTACAATACTCTAGGAAAAGTGCTTCTTTCTTTTTTTTTTAAATTTTATTTATTTATTTATTTTTTACACCGCAGGTTCTTATCAGTTATCTATTTTATACATATTAATGTATATATGTCAATCCCAATCTCCCAATTCATCCCACCACCACCTCCCGCTTTTCCCCCTTGGTGTCCACACGTTTGTTCTCTATGTCTGTGTCTCAATTTTTGCCTTGCAAACCAGTTCATCTGCACCATTTTTCTAGGTTCCACATATATGCGTTAATATACGATATTTGTTTTTCTCTTTCTGACTTACTTCACTCTGTATGACAGTCTCTAGGTCCATCCATGTCTCTACAGATGACCCAGTTTTGTTCCTTTTTATGGCTGAGTAATATTCCATTGTATATATGTACCACATCTTCTTTATCCATTCGTCTATCAACGGGCATTTAGGTTGCTTCCATGACCTGGCTATTGTAAATAGTGCTGCAATGAACATTGGGGTGCATGTGTCTTTTTGAATTATGTTTAGGAAGACTGCTTCTTATGTTCACATATATATGAGGAAGCTCTTTCCATCCCCAACAATATCATGAGACAAGTAATCATATTCTAATTGTCATGGTGAGGACATCTGTGCTCAGAGCAGTGACTTTCCTAGAGCTCACAGCTAATAAGTGGCAGAGGTAGGATTTGAATTCAGATCCTATGAGTCAAAGCCACAATTCTTTCCACAACATCAATCTGCCTCCCTCAGTACCTAGAACTGTTAGCAAAGAGGAACAAAAACCCAATTTGTAGCTTGAGAAAAATGAGTTTGTAAGTCTCAGAGAGGCAAGAAATACGATAGTTTCGAATCTCAAAATTGGGACTGAAGTTCCAAGCTGTGCTAACTGAAATGGTATTCTCCAAGATATGGTCCCCCCTCAAGAAACCAGCCATCAGTTGGGAGCCATGCCTGATACTTGTGTCCCAATAGGTAATGGTTCAGAATGAGCCCGTGGGTGAGGGATGAGACTGGCTGGTCTAAAGGAGAGGACTGAAAGATCTGAGATGCTAGATCTGAGTCCAGACTGCGGTCCTGTCTGCCAGTCTGTTAAAATTGCCTTTGCCACGGGCCACGGATGTGTTTATACCATTTATCAGAACCTCTTGTGATCTGCCAATAAGGAAACCCAACTCAGTTGTAGACACATATTTTGCAGTAATTTCATTTACTTAACAAGGGCGGGCTCTCTCCCCTTGGAGAATGAAGCTGGAGCCGGTGTAATCACTGGTCAGATCTTCTCCTCACAATGGTCTGAGTGGGAGCTCTCCCCTCCGTGTTACCTCCCAAAGGAACAGGGGATAAACGCCCTTGTAAGACAGTTGGTCTCATTTTGTGGATGTGAATTCAATGTCTCACAGCTCCATTCTACTCATCCTAGCTCCGGCTTAAGTTTTAAAAACGAATTCTCTCTGCATTAATCTGAAAAGATCCTTCAAACAAAAGCTCAACATCTGAGTCTATTTACTGAGTGTGCAGCTGTGTCAATTGGCCAAGACAAAGCAAGGCTTCCTGGTCAGCCCACAATGGGCTGCAGGTAGTCCTGCAAACAGAGAAACACAAGGCACGGTCTTTTCAGGAGCCAGCAGCCCTCCTTCCAATAAGGGAAGAGCTGGAGCTCAGGGATCAAGAGAAAAGAAATGCCACCCTTCCCCCACGTCACCACACACACAAGTGGGGACTGAAGGATACGATCTGTAAGCCCGTCAATTAGGGCTATTAAAAAGGTAATTAGCCTTCTTCCATGGAAACCAAGGACAGAGATGTGAAAAGGGGAAATTCATTTCCATATGGTTACATTTTTATGTGACCAGTACACTTTCTCAAGGAAGCGAGATAATATTGTTGAGAATATCACTTGGTCATTCATGATGGGAAGGTGATATCAAGTAAATTTAAGAGTTATCTAAGAATAATAATTTTTTATTCCTGAAAAAAAATTTTTTTTCTGCTATTAGTCAAACACTAGATTCAAATCAAGTGGCCAGAGTTAGGAGGCCAGGGAGGAGTTGAGAGTTATTTCCTTTCTAGTTTCCTCTCCCGAAGAGAATCGTGGCAGGAGATGAAATCTGAAAATGTCAACAATTTGTCTTGGATTCTGATAAATGTGAAATTCAGAATTAGTGTTTCTGTTCCCTCTCTTTTCAAACATGTGTGGGTATTTTGGTAATAAAGCCCAAGAGAGAAGAAAACGAATTGAGGAAAGCCCTTTCTCATAATGAGATTTGAAGATATCTATTGAAATGGATCTAAAGTATACAGTACTCTGCAACACTGGCCCCGTTCACAATGAACATAGCGCTTACACGTGTTTACTTTGTCTCTGTGTGTGTGCATGCTTTCAGGTAAAAGATAATTTAATTTTGTTTTGTTTTTCTCCACCATCTCTTTCCTTCTCTTTCACTTTCTCTTCCCACTTTATTGAGGTCAAATGTACATGCAGGGAGATGCACAGAGCTTAAGCATCCAGTTGGACATATCACATCTTGTTAATCCACACAACAATCAAGATACACAATATTTCCACCACTTCAGAAGTTTCCTGCTCCCGTATAGTCAATAACCACCCCTAGGTAATCACTGTTTTAATTTTTATTGCTACATATTCGTTTTGCCTGTTCTTGAATTCCATATAGATGATATCATATGGTATGAATTTTTTGTGTGTGACGTCTTTTGCTCAAAATAGTATTTTTGAGATTCACCTGTGATGTTGACGGAGTGTATCAGTTTATTCTCTTTCATGTATAAGTAGTATTCCATGGTATGATGACACCACAGGGGACCCATTCTTGTATTGATCGACATTTGGGTTGTTTCCAGTTTTAGACTGTTATGAAATAAGCTACTGTAAACATACTTGCGCAAGATCTTTTTTGGGCATATGTTTTTTTTTCTCTTGGGCCATTACCTAGGAGTGGAATTGCTGAATCATAGGTTAGGTGTATGTTTAATTTTATAGGAAACTAAGAAACTGACAGTTTTCTAAAGTGGTTGTACCATCTTATGCTTCCAGAAGCGATGTATAAAAGTTTCAGTAGTCCCATCTCCTTACAAACATTTGATGTTTTTAGTCTTTTTAACAGTAACTGTTCTAATGGGTATGAAGTGGTAATCTCATTGTGGTTTTAATTTGCTTTTCTCTAAGGACTAGTGATGTCAAGAAACCTTTTCATGAGACTATTATCATTTGCATATCTTCTTTTTTTTTTCTTTCCATATAAGACATAAGACATTCTTTTTTTTTTTTTACAGCATATCTTCTTTCTTGATGTTTCTATTTAATTATTTTGCCCATTATTTATTGGCTTTTCTCCTTATTCATTTGTAGGTATTCTTTATATATTCTGGATAAAAGTCTCTTCTAAAATAGGGGTACAGCAAATATTTTCTCTTGGTCTATGACTTTCATTTTCCTTTTCTTAATGGCATCTTTTTGATGAGCAAAATTTTATTATTTTGAAGAACTCCAATTTTTCAATTTTTTCTTTATGATTAGTGCTTTTGCTAGCCCATCTAAGAAATATTTGCCCAATTCAAAGCTGTGAAGACACTTCTCTATGCTTTCTTATAGCAGCTCTACAATTTTGGCTTTTGTGATTAACTCTACAATTCATCTCAAATTAGTTTTTTGTGTATGTTGTGAGGTAAGGGTTGAGGTTTATATTTTCCAAGCATTTATCCAGTAGTTCCAGAACCATTTGATGAAGACTTTCCTTTCTCCATTCAATTGTTCTGATGCCTTTTCATAGATCAATTGACTATATATCTGTGGCTCTATTTCTGAACTCTTTGTGTTTTTGTCTTTCTTTATGCCAGTACTACTTTCCTTTGATTGTTATAGATTTTTAATACATCTTGAAATCAGATATTGTGGGTTTTCTAATCTTCCTCTTCTTTTTAAAGATGATTTTGGCCACTCTAGTCCTTTGTATTTTTATATACATTTTAGAATCAACTTGTCAATTTATTCAAAAAAGTTCATTGAGATTTTGACTGGGATTATGTTAAATCTGTAGATCAAATTGGGAAGAGGGAGAAAGGCTTAACATTGATCCTTTCAATTAATGAACATGGTATCTCTTTCTACTTATTTGTTTTCTTTTTCTTCAGTAATATTGTACACTTTTTAATATAGAGGTCTTGCATGTATTTATTTAAACCTGTTCCTAAATGTTTCAAGTACTTTGATGCTATTGTAAATGGTAGTTTGAAAATTTTATCCTCTAATTGTTAGTATGCAAAAATAGAATTGATATTTGACCTTGTAGCTTGCTATGCTGCTAAATTCCCTAATTAGTTCAACTAGTGGTTTTATACATCCTTTAGGATTTTTTACATACATATTCATGTCATCTACAAATAAAAATAATTTTTCTTCTTGCTTTCCAGTGTTTATACTTTTTATTCCATGTTATTGCACTGGCCAGAAAAGAAGAGGTGAGAGCTGACATCCTTGCCGTGTTCCTGATCTTAGAAAGTGTTCAGTAATCTACCGTTAAGTAGGATGTTAATGTGGATTTCTCAGAGCTGTCCTTTATCAGACATTTTATTCCTAGCTTGCTGAGAGATTTTTAAAATCATAAATGGGTGTTTAACTTTGTCAAACGCCTTTTCTTCATTTTTGAGATGATCGTGTGGTATTTTTCTATGGTTCTGTTAATGTGGTGAATTAAATTGATTGCTCTTTGAATCTTAAACCGACCTTGCATTCCCAGGATAAGCCTCACTTAGTCATAATGTGTTATCCTTTCATATATAATGCTGGATTTGATTTAACAATATCTGTTAAGTATTTTTGCATCTATATTTATGAAAGATATTGATCTGTGGTTTTTACTTTCTTGTAATATTTTTGTCAGTGTTGTGAAGGTGTGATGGTTAGTTTTATGTGTTAACTCGGCTAGACTATAGTACCCAGTTATTTTATCTAAAACTAATCCAGGCGTTGCTATGAAGGTATTTTGTGGATGTGGCTAACATCTGCAATCAGTTGACTTTAAGTAAAGGAGACTGCCCTTGATAATACGAGTGGGCCTTATCCAATCAGTTGAAGGCTTTAAGAGTAAAAATAGGTTTCCCAGAGAAGAAATTCCACCTCAGGACTGCAGCATCCATTCCTACCAGCGTTTCCAGCCTGCTGGCCTGCCCTACCATTGTGGACTTGCCTAACCCCACAACTACATGAGCCAAGAGCCAATTCCTTAAAATAAATCTCTGTCTATTGAAGACATATGAATATATAAAATCTCAATCTTGTGGAAGCTGGTGTTAAGGATTTATTAGGGTGGGTCTATTTCAGTGTTGTGTTTTGGGTATGATCCTTATTCTATGACATGGTCCTTTCTCGGAAGGTGTGGAATTTCTGGAGTTTCACATGAAAACATGTGCTTTTTAGGGTCATGGATTATCTGACCTCTTATCTATTTTCCCTAAAGTTTTGGAGAAATACTATTCAGAAGGGAAAATGAGAGCTTTTAAGTTTGACAAATCAGTTAAAATCAAGGCTGCTGGTATTGTAATCAAGCTGTACATTTTTGGTAGAGCCAGCAATTAAACAGATCATTTAAACCTCTCCAGGAAACTGTGTGTTTGAATTACACTTCCTAAATATGCAAATAACGAGGTGTTATAGGAAAAGGGACTTTTTCCTTTAGAGCTGAATGACTTAGATCAGCATATTTATTTTGTAAAGCCCTAGAAATCTGGAAGTATAATGCTAGCCCCTAAAGTCTTACCTTCAATAGTATTTCATATTTTACTGTATTTTTAGATAATAACCCATGTATATAAATTTTATTAGTCATTTACTAACACCCACTAAAATACTTTTGGAAACGTTTTCCAGCTCAGACACCTTTTAAAAACCAAATGACATCATGTCTGTTGGTATACATTGTTCTATACTGGAGATGGGGAATACTTCCCCACCCCTCCATAAAGCGACAGCTGAAAAGTTTATCATCATCCTCCCTAAAAGTAAGCACCTGGAAAACGTGAGTGCAATGAAAGGCCAAAGCACAGCACCGAGGAAGTCAGCTGGATTTAGAAACCTCTCCCTAGGGGCACTGCCTGTCCCACGGTCCTGGGAACTTCGGGGGCCCAGGAAGGGCGAGGTCCTGAGTTGCCGAATTTCCCTGGTTGCTGAGAGGCTAACCGCCTTCTCCACCCTGCCGCCCTCTGCCATCTCCATGTTCTGATTTGCAGGCGGAGGTAACGGTGATGCACAGTTATTTATTTATTCAGAGCATTTATTTATTTATTCAAAACGGATTTACTGAGTGCCAGTTATGTACCAGGCACCATTCCAGAAGTGCTGGGATGTAGTGGAGGACAAACCCAGTCCCTCCCCTCATGGAGTTTACATTCCAGTGAGTCACAGAGTGAGAAGTGCCACGGGGGAAGAAATCATGTTAAGGGGTCAGACAGCGGCTGGAAGAAAACTGTGCTACATAGGGTGAGTGGGAAGATTTTGTCTGAGAGGTAACATATATGCAGTGACATGAATGAGAGGACAAGACAAAGACACACATAGGGAAAGAGTTTTCAAGGCAGAGGGAAGAGTAAGTGCAAAGGCCCTGAGGCTGAGGCTTTTGGGTGAGGCCAGTGGCTCCCAAACACTAACTGGATGCATCAGTTAGTGGACATCAGTTAGTGGACTCACCTAGAAAGCTTGAAAGCAAATCACATTTCTGGGCTCCACAATCTCAGAGCCCGATTCAGTAAAGTGGGGCTTGGGAACTGAGATTTTTTAAAAAAGCTTCCCCCAAAGTTTTTGGTGCTTAGCTCAGTTTAGGAAACTCTGATCTAATACAATGACCTCATTTTACAGATGAAGACACTGAAGTCCAGAGAGGGACAATGATTTAGCTCCTGGTCGCGGAATTAAATTGTGATGGAGCCAGGCCAAGAAACCATATTCCCACACCCCCAATAGGGCTCTTCCTCTTCTACCCACTCTCTTATTCACCCCACCCCCTCCTCCCCTCCTTCTCATCTGCCCCAACACAAGAGGCCAATAGAAATGTGTTTCCTCTAATAATAGCTGTTGCTATTATGATTACTCTAACTAATAGCGCCCATTCATTGAATATTTACTTTTTTCCAGGCATCGTTCTAAGCACTTTACATGTATTAACTCATTTAATCCTCACAACAACCTTATGGGATTGGCGTGCTTGTTATTCTCGCTTTACGATGAGGAAACCGAAGCTGGTGAGGTTAGGTCACTTCCCCGAGGTCACACAGCTGGTGAATGATGGAGAACTGATGATCCGGTGCGGCGAGCCGCTTCTGACCAGCAGAATGACGAATCACCACACGCTAGATTCTTCTCGCATCACACTTTATTGGAGTACAGCTTGGTTTCGGGCGGATGGAAGGAAGACCCCGTACGCTCGAGCCTGTCTGCTTATATAAGGGCTTAAGGACTCGTGTAAGTCCCTGATTCGTCCGTATGGTTATCGCATTTCGCAAGCCGGACTTTGGAGAGGCCACTGCTTCAAAACCTGATTAGCATATTAGGTGCATACGCCCTAGCGGCATACTTAGTGCATGCGTAATGGCTATCCGGCCGCGCCCTACAATCCGGGCCTCACGGGATTGCTGTCTCATGCTGACCTGGGCAAGACCCCTGGGCTGATCATTACTGCTGTTATTGATCTGCATCAGCCGGAAACTTTAGTTCCTCCTCCTGCGCCCATCCCAGTGACACCGGCCACGCCACTATGCAGGCAGCTGGGAGCGCACCTGAAGCCAGTGGTTCACAGTTCAGGCTGTGGAGTCTTTGGACAGCAACTGTGGTCTGAACATGATTATTTCCCATCTAGAAACTCCAGGGCATGCGGGTTTCCTTTTAGTGATTTTTCACACCAGGCTCTGCTGAGAATGCATGAGGGATAAACTGGCGTACTTGCTGAAGGCAAAGCTTAACGCAACCTCTGAGTCCTTGCCGCCTTGAAGTTACACACCCTTGGGACTCCATTGCTGAGGCCGGGAAGGCTGGTGGTGTCATTTGTCTCACTGCGGGTGACTCTGAGAGCGAGGTGCAAAGATGAAGACAGTACGATCTCTGTCTTCTAGCGGCTCACAAATAACTGTAATTCGTAGCAGAAAGTAGCATTACTCCATCAGAATGCTGGATGCATAGAGGACCATGGTGGTTCATGGAGTTCAGAGTACCATGGCAACTGGTACCTTGGAGAACAGGAAAGATCTAGCGGATGTGGGCCTTGATTTCACAGGTACAAATAGGGGAAGGGAACGGCAGGAGGCAGGAGCGGTCTCAGCAGTATCACAGACGTGTGCCGTGGTGTGGCAGTTTGGGGGACAGGAGATGAACACGGGGATTGGGAAAAAATGTGTAAAGATCTCATGATAGGCATAGCTAATATGTTTCTACAAGCTAGGAGCTCAGAGTGAGACAGACTCAAAGATACATTTCTATCCTCCAAATACCCAGACCGAGAGCACAGAAGACATTGCATTAGGATGCTTGTCAACTAAATAGAGAGCACAGGGTTCACTAATATTTCCCTCGAAAATACCAAGGCGGTATTTTATTTTTAATTCTCCGTAGAGTTAGTAACACATTGTATAACAGGGTACAGAAGGAGGGCACTGGATGAGAGGCTGGACTCAAGCGACCCCCTCAAACCTGTCCCAGCCCTGCTGTGCTATGCTAACACATCCAGTATCTGAAGGTCAGAACCTAAGTATTCGTGGGTCCTAGCTACATTGCATGCTCTGTGAAGCTCTGGTATCTACCTAGTATCTAGGTACTGTGGGCCTTCAGAAGTTAAATTAAGGCCTTTAGAAGATGATTGCCTCTTTCACATCAGTTCCTGTAGAAAGGATAAAAGAAAGGTTAAAAACCTTGAAACTTAAAGTTTATGATAAATTATATCTATCTCTCCCTCTCTTTCTCTCTCTCTCTTTTCCTTGGAGATTCAGTTGTTGAATCTTCACCACTGCTGAGACATTCGGTCCTTGCAAATTGACAAGGAGAAAAAATAATTCTCTCATATAACACAAATCAGATGGTCTCTGGAGAACAGTACTGTCCTAGTTTGGGTGCAGAAGATCTCCAGGGAGCTGGTGACGAGCAGGTCACTAAATACATAGTTGAATGAACGCTACTTTGCTCCTTTATAAAACAAAATGCACTCTATTCAAGGAGCTCCAAGATTTTAGCAACCAATCTTGAGATGATAATATTGGATGCTTTGCTCCCACCTCTGCATAGTGGCAGCTCCAGAAACAGAAGGTCTGGTGTTGACATCTTCTAAATTCTCCTTTCCTCACCCTAGCCAGCAACAGCAGACTTCATGCTGATCCTCAAGTACACTCCTGCCTCAGAGCTTTGTACCTGCTGTCTCCACCACCCGGAACAGTCTATCCTGTCTACTCCCATGACTCACAACCTTACTTTATTCAAATGTCACCTTCCGGACATACCCCCTCTCCCTCTCTTTCTTCTCTCTCTTTTACCTTGTTTTATTTCCCTTTGATAGCAGCACTTATCACTACCTGATAGTATAAGGTTATTTATCGTCTAATTCAGGGGTCCCCAGTCCCGCAGTCTGTGGCCTATTAGGAACCGGGCCGCACAGCAGAAGGTGAGCAGAGGGTGGGTGAACGAAGCTTCATCTGCCGCTCCCCACCGCTCCCCATCGCCCCCCACCACCCCCCACCGCTCCCCACTGCCCCCCACTGCTCCCCACCGCTCCTCATCTCTCCCCACCGCCCCCCACCGCTCTCCACCGCCCCCCACCGCCCCATCTCTCCCCATCGCCCCCCACCGCTCCCCACTGCTCCCCATTGCTCGCATTACCAACTGAACCACCCAGCCCCGCCGTCTGTGGAAAAATTGTCTTCCAAGAAACCAGTCCCTGGTGCCAAAAAGGTTGGGGACTGCTGGGCAAATTATCTACTAATATGTAAGTTCCATTAGGGCAGAGATTTCTGTCTGCTTTTTTTACCTGGGAACCTCAAACAGTACTGGGCACTCCAAACATTTTGCTGAAAGAATGAAAATGTGAGCGTGGCTCGGAGTTTTCTTTTGCCCCAAGGATTCTGTATCACCTCGAGGCTTTGCTCTATAACCATGGGCATGTGTGACCCTAACGGAGCTGTGTGAGGCTGACCTAATAAAAACACCTCCTCCCTAAGACCAGCTGTGCCCTACCTGGCTTGCTGGCCCAGGGCTACCCCCAGGTCACACTGCAGCAGCTGCCCCTCCCAGGGCTCACACACAGTGCTCTCTGCCATCTCCAGCCCATGGTCCTTGCTTAACTTCCTGGAGGATGGATGCCTCATGGCCTTGCTTTGAATTCCACTTCTTTGACTTAGAGGGGCCAAAGGAGCAGAAATGACAAAGGCTGTTTAGAATTTAGTCTTCCCAATTGTTTGACCTGGTAAATAGATAAACAAAAAAGGGAAGAAGAAAAGAAAGAAAAAGAGAGGCTGGCCTGGGTCCTCCAGCTGCGGGTCCCCATGGGCCTGGCCGACAGGAGCCCAATTACTGTGGGGCCAGTGCACCTGTGAGGAGTTAATGAGAGGCATGCAGGGGGGTGGGAGGCCCTCGAGGGCTCCGATTAGGACCCCACGGAGGCTTCCCGCCTCCGCCCCCTACAGGGGTAATGACCGATTAATCTCAGCAGGTTCCATCTGGTGACACACCATCTCTATCACAGAACGGAGAGGAGTTCTAGGTGGGTTTCTCGCTCAGCTCAGTTTCCTTAGGATTTTTATTGATAGATGCTGAAGCTGTTTGTGAATTTAACACTAAAGGGCATAAATTAAAATATAGGGGCGTGAGAGTATTTCCAGTGGGCCGTATGCCAAAGGAACTCAGCAGGAACCTGCTGGAGCACCAGAGCACAGAGTGTAACCCTCTCACTTCTCAGAAGGGGAGGCTGAGACCCACGGAGGGCTTCAAGGGACACTCACAGGAAAGTGGCTTCTTGCGGCAGAGAGAAATCACTCGTAGGGCTGCAGGTGGGGAGTGGTTAGCGTGGCGTGGCTGCACAGTTGTGTGACGGTGAGAGGGCCCTGGAATGGGATTCTGGCTCCACTGCTTACCGACGATGGCCTTTGGCAAACTGCTCAGCTTCCTGTCGTCCTCATTCCTTATCTGTGAAATGGGCATGGGGGTAGTGCCTGCTCCCAGAGATGCTGTAAGGTCTAAATGAATCAATACACCCAATGCACCTAGGGAAATGTCTGGGCCATGGCAGCTTGAAACAAGTGTTAGATTTTATGATTATTATGGTCTGTTTTCCAGTGGGACCCCTTCCAAGGTCCCACTCCTAGGTTAGGATCAGACTCAGACTGCGGGTGTGGGTGGATGGTGGTCTGATGTCATTTGGTTTAGTCCCAAAGAGTCTTTTCAAACATTTTGCTGAAAGAATGAATATGTGAGCGTGGCTCGGAGTTTTCTTTTGCCCCAAGGATTCTGTATCACCTCGAGGCTTTGCTCTATAGCCATAAGCATGTGTGAACCTAACGGAGCTGTGTGAGGCTGACCTAATAAAAACACCTCCTCCCTAAGACCAGCTGTGCCCTACCTGGCTTGCTGGCCCAGGGCTACCCCCAGGTCACACTGCAGCAGCTGCCCCTCCCAGGGCTCACACACAGTGCTCTCTGCCATCTCCAGCCCATGGTCCTTGCTTAACTTCCTGGAGGATGGATGCCTCATGGCCTTGCTTTGAATTCCACTTCTTTGACTTAGAGGGGCCAAGCCTCTCTTTTTCTTTCTTTTCTTCTCCCCATTATTGTTTATTCTGAGCACTTGCTACACGCTAGTCTGTCCCTGGCATTTATACATACATAAATGAGAAAAAGGCCCGGCTCTCCTGAAGAGCCATCAGAAAGGGCCCCCGGCTGAGAGCTAGAAGACAGGACCTCTAGAGGCGGGTCTCTCTCTCGAGCTAGCTGTGCCACCGCAGTAAACTGCTTCATCTCCCTCAGTCTCTGTGGTTTCCTCTGTCAGATGGAGAGAGCAATCCCTACCCTGCCTCCCTCAGGGTGCTAGCAAGGATCAAATGACCTAAGTGCACGCAGAGGGTCTTTGACTGCAGGAAAATGCTTGTGCTAATGTGAGGTGACGGTGGGGCTGAAGTGGCCGCTCCCCCCAAGGACCCAATACGGGCTGCATATTCATAGTGCTGAGAGTGGCAGCAGAGAAGATTCCCAGGGAGGTTGGCTAGAGACCTAAACAGCAGAGCCAGGAGTCAGTGGAACCTAAGCTTGAGTCACAGCTTTTCCACTTCCTAGTGGTTGACCTTGGAGAGGCTACTTAACATCCGCCGTATCTCAGAACCGTGAGAGCTACCTCACTACGTTATAACCTCATAGGACAGATGTAAGGAGAAAAGGAAATAAGGCATGTGAAGTGCTCACAACATTGTCTGGTATGTAGTGACACCTAGAAGGGTTGGCTGTGTTTTGGTGAAGTCACTGCATTCTGGGGTCCTGCCCTTGACAGGCCGCCAAGAGGATCCTGTTCACAGAGCCTGTTGTATCGGCAACTGATGTGTAGATGAGATTTCCAGTTCACCCATTTACTGAGTGGAATTGACCTCTCCTGGGGACTGGAAACACTTGTCCAGCTCATCATTTTCTTGCAGGCAAGCTCTCCAAGGAAGCTGAGTGGAACCAGCATCTTGCCTGGTAAGCAGAGTCTCACGGCAAGAGAGGCCAGGGAGGTGATTGCTTATGTTTGAGGCACCGTGTCCAGATGGCCCGATGCCTCCATCTCCATGTGATACCGCTCCTGAGTCTGGGCAGAGTTATCTATAGCCAGAGGTTTTCTCCTGCCATACAAACAATGCCAAGTTCCAATACTCTGTCCTTCCTTTTCTATGCTGCTTCCTCCTGAGTTATCACTCATTTCTTTATAAAAGTTGAGGCCCTTGATATCTCTTGTTCCTAGCCTGCTTCTGGTCTATGACATCTTCTGGCTTTTGGGTTACCCCTTATCTACCCGCTGTTGCCCCTCGTGCACTGACCCTGCTGGTTTAGCTGTGTACAGCCTGCACATAGATGGCTTGTCTCCTATAGGGAACCTACTTTCATGGGGACATGTCATGGTCTTGGTATTTCTAACCTATGCAATGCGTAGCAGCTCTAAGCTCCTAGAGGACACGGCTGCCCGTGGGGAAGCTCTTCTTTAGAAACTAGCCCTTCATCTCTGCTTTTATAAGGGGGACTCTGAGGGCCGTGGGAGTTAATTACTTCCTTCAGGAGGCAGGGATCAGTGTCTTACATTCACTGATATCCCACGCCAGGACAGAGCCCAGCACAAAGAAGGTGCTCAATTATCTCTCTCAAAGGAATACAATCCCCTTCTCAATAAGGTGTCTTGTTTATCTCAGAATCCATTTTTTGGTTGGCTGTAGAAGACAGCATGCCTTGGTTTCCTACCAGAGACATTCCTTTTACCCATTCTAGGCTCATCTCATCTGAGTTTTGTCTTTGGGGCTGGGACTTCATTCTCACTTACACCCTCACTGCCTCTTCCCACACAGCCCACTGATCTCAGGGCCTCCCAGGTGAAAGCACTGTTCTTTTTTTTTAAAAAAACACCTTTATTGGAGTATAGTTGCTTTACAACGGGGTGTTAGTTTCTGCTTTATAACAAAGTGAATCAGCTATACATATACATATATCCCCATATCTCCTCCCTCTTGCATCTCCCTCCCACCCTCCCTATCCCATCCCTCTAGGTGGTCACAAAGCACCCAGCTGATCTCCCTGTGCTATGTTGGTGCTTCCCACTGGCTATCTATTTTACGTTTGGTAGTGTATATATGTCCATGCCACTCTCTCACTTCATCCCAGCTTACCTTTCCCCCTCCCCGTGTCCTCAAGTCCATTCTCTACATCTGCATCTTTATTCCTGTCCTACCCCTAGGTTTTTCAGAACCTTTTTTTTTTTAGATTCCATATATATGTGTTAGCATATGGTATTTGTTTTTCTCTTTCTGACTTACTTCACGCTGTATGACAGACTCTAGGTCCATCCACCTCACTACAAATAACTCAATTTCGTTTCTTTTTATGGAAAGCACTGTTCTGATCCCACCATTTCTCAGGTCACATCCTTAGATGGCTCCCATTGCTTTTGAAATCAAGGACAAATTTCTCACCTTGGTAGTCAGGGCCTTGGATCTGCCCCTGACCTTGCCCTCCAAACCCAAGCTCCACTTGCTCCCCACAAGGGCTCTTTGTTGCATTTCAATTGCATTGCCCAATGTTTTCCAGACCTTCCCCTCGAAATTTTCTGTCCTCACCCTTTTCTTCGTGCTGTTCTCTCTCTTTGGGACAACCTCCCCCAACAAAACAATGTTCAAGAGAAGCCTGGAAAGCTGTAAGTGATTCATTCCTCTGCCTGCTGGAATCACTTAGACCTTTTACGAACGATCTTGAACATCATTTTGTTTATAAAATCTCTAATTAGATGAAATCCCTTCCTCCTTTTATCCTCTAGATGTGCATCCATACACCTCCTCTGTTTTTCTCAACTTCACAAGTGTTTCTGTAACTCCCTCATTCTTGCCCACCCCTGTGCCTGAACGTTTTTTGAGGATGAGGACTTGGTCTCAATTCCATTTCCTCTCCAGGACTGTGCACGTGGTGCTGCCTTGGGATATAACTGAACTGAACAACTTACCGCACCGAGTAGTGATTCTGTAAACATAGGCGCTGCCTCTATACATTACAGTTCTTGTTTCTAATTTCCTTCTGGGTCACATGGACCTTATAAAAGGAATGATTTTCGCTGTCATCAACAAAAACCCATTTCAGCATCATTGGCTTAAGCTGTTGGAATTAAAAGCCAACACATCTCAGGTCACTTTATGCCTGAAAACTCAAACTGCTATTGCTTTGCAAGTGAGTGTCGCCATGGCCATGCCTTGCATGTTGATCATTCAAAAGGAAGTCACATGTGGTTTTGTTCAGCTCTAGGAAGGGCAAACATGAATTCCTCAAATTTGTCCAACCAATCTCTATGTAGGGACGAAAGATAGAGTTTCATCCATATGTTCAAACGGTTTGATTCGCTACCACACGTTTTATAGGACCTGAAGAGTTGTTGAAAGGAGTCCCTGTCTCATCACTACAGGTTGCATTCTTGAACTTGTAAAATAAACTAGTTAATTAGCATGTCTTTATATTCTGCCGTGCCTTTATGTATACCTATTTCCAGACGTTTTCAGGATGCATGTGGGGAGGCTGTGATTAAAGGGTATTTTTTTGGTGTGGTAAGGACAGAGGCTGAGTCTCTTGACAATGACTTGAAGAAAAAGAATAAAATCTATTTTACATCAGTTGAATGTCTCTAATTGGGTCTTGAAGACCAAACAATTCCCTTCAAGACAGCTGGGGCTTTGGGTAGCCCCAAACCAATGAACTCAAATTATATAATTTTCCTCCCACTCCTACCCCCAAAGCTTGACTTGCTTATTGAGTAAAGAGGAGGATTAGTGCAAGCACTAAGGAGTCCATTCTCTGACGGCCTAGCACAGTATGCTGAACTGAGTTCTGGGCCAGCCCGGAGCACCCTGTCTGGGAAGAAAGGAGAAAGGGGAGCTAAAGTCAAGCCGTCCCCTTGGTATGAGCCTCTCTTTCTTGGGATACAATGCAATTCAGCATAAGTGTATTACTGGATTACCAGGCAGCAGAAAGCATCCTAGCCTTAAATGGAAACAAGCAATCTTTACCCCTCCTAAACCTCTGAAAATGTGCAGGAACTAATTAAGGCAACAAAACTCATGAGGTGCTCAGAGTAGACCAGAGAAATGTGAATGGTTATGGGGGAATTTGAATAGGGGCTTGTGTGTGTGTGTGTGTGTGTGTGTGTGTTTCACGTGCATACACACACACGCGTGCTTGCTTAAGGGAGCAAAGAGCTGTACTATGAATAGATTTCACGTTTCTTCTCTTTCCAAATGGTTGGTTAAGACTGGGAGAAGCACTGCGCAAATGACAAGATTATGTAACAATTCCAAATGCATATTTTCCAAATTTTTAAACATCAATAACTTAAGAAAGTGAAATAAGACTCTACATTTACAACGGTATCACAAATACACATTTTGTGATCCTTGTAGCAAGATACGAAATTTCGGATTTGATCATTGTAAATGTAAATATAAATGAATTTAAAATAGTTTTATTCGAATAAGAAAGGATAATTAACGGTATGTCGAGGCTAGCAGAATTCTTCAGGGAAGCACTTTTGGGTCTTTTTTGGACTAAGGAATCCCAACTTGTAAGTGCTGGCCTTTTTTTTATGTGCCAAAAAGAGAAGGCAAACAGTAACTCCCCACCACCCCCACACACACCCCAAAGTGTTCTGAGCGTTTAAAATATGGCACTGAACTCACCCTAGTATTTTCTCACATCTTCCTTTCTGAGAGAACCCTGCCCTGGATACCGCTGTTCCTTCAACTACTAGAGTTGAAGAGTTTCATGGAACAGGCTTTCCTGTTTTTACAGGTCCTGGGAGTTACTGTCCACGTTTGACTTTCTGTTCATATGTCTGTTGGAAAGGACGATGGAGTGAAATTAAAATTCTCCAGGAAGCTATACCTTTATCTCCTAAAGCTCTGGTGGATGACGTAGCATTTTGTCTTCTGTTGATGCCCCCATCTCTCTAGGATTTTCTAAGATATATGAAAGAGACCCTAGAGATAATGTTTATTGGTTTCCTTTAGAAGCTACCGACCATCAATATAAGACTCGGAGCCAGAAATCCACACTCCTTGGTCGTTCGGTCCACAGTATCTCTGACCAGGGCTTAGGCCTTCCCTGTTGATGGTCTCTGTTTTGGAGAGATAGATTCTCAAATTCAGGGGCCATAGTCCCAGGAAACTTACTCAGTTAAGACCCAGAATATGGATACCCGTTAAAATAAAGATAACTGTGTGTCAAGTTCAAATTCTGAAAAGAATGTTCGAAATTATTTAGTCTACTCCATCATTTGAAAGATGGAGCCACGGCATCCCAAGAAGAAAGGCGATCCGTTCGAAGTCACATGGGACTTGGTGGTACAGCCTGACCAGAACTCAGTTCTCCTGACTCAGTTAAAGAGTGGCCCCTGGCTGTTAATGCTGGTCACATCTTAATCACAGAAGCACATCATTTGTTCTGACTGTATAGATTGCTAATGGACCCTGTGATGTACAGGCTGAGGTTTCACCCTGCTCCCCTTGGCTGGATGGATTTGGCATCTGTGGTCCAAGCTCTAAGGTGGAAAAGCAGACAAGGCCCTCTCAGTGCCCCTCCTCTTCACTGGACGTAAAAGCAGAAGGTGTGTTATTAACATAATGTTGCTGCCTCCAGCTCTAAGCCTTCGTCGGCCCTTCACTTTGGGATCCTTCACCAAAATCGAAGCACCACTTTGGCTTAGTTTGAAAATATCTTGAAAAGGAAAATGTATGACCACTCCTCTCCTGGCTTTACCTCCATGTGCCGTGTGTAATGATCCAGAGAGAATCAACTGGACACTGCATTTTCAAGATAAGGATTGGGATTGTACTTCTGGGTAACCTGGTGACCCCAATCAATCTCTGTCTTACGAACCCTCTGAAGATTTGATGCTCCAGTCTGCAATTAAGTCCCAGCTTCCAAGAAAGGCAACAGATGTCGCAATCCAAACACCTTTATTAACTATTTATCTTCAGAGGTGTATCGACAATCTCTTGGCCAACAGAAACAGCAGACTCCTCCTTAAATGGAAAAATCACACTCTTTCATCTTCAAGTTATTTTACTCTGTAATCCCTTTAAGAAGATAAAAAAGAGATATATTAGAAAGGTAGCCAATGATATTTAATGGCTTTAAAGATTTGCCTTTTCTAAAAGTCACCAATCCAGTGGAAATATTACTATTAAGTTACATATCCCAATTATACAAAGAATCAGATGGTATTAAAGGTAAGCAGAAAACATACCCAAAGTGAAGACTTCAGTGTTCTGGTTTTTTGTATAACTTGCTGATTATATTTCATTTGCCAGACTTCAGCCCTGTTTGAGGCATGGCTTCAGCACCATAACGAACAGTCCCTGCCACCCACCTGCCTTACAAGAATGTCACGAGGATTGTAAATGATGGTGCAGTACTTTGAACACTGAGGATGAAATACAAGGCCAAGACATCTCAAGCAGGACTCTGCGTAATCCTTTGCATATGAAGTCATCGAGGTTTTGTGCTAGAGCTGAGCTCTTGTCTGGAGTTTATGAGGTTATTCCATAGAGAGGAAAATATACTCTTGTGGGATCAAAGAGGCTGCTTCTCCCTGGATTTAACTCACTGGCTAAACGGGTAGGTGGAGTGGGCAGTCCTCTGCTTCGAGGGCAGGGCTGACTTCACAGGGAGGCTAAAGCAGTTTAAGCTTCTCATCGGCACAGGCCCTTCCAACGTGTTCTCGTTGCCATTTGTCTTCTTGAAATTTGCAAAAGTCAGATATTTTTAACCACAGTTGGTTAAGAACGCTGTTTCCACTCTGATTTTCCTTCCATTGTACCCCCCCAGGGCTGTCAAGGTATGTTAAAGTGGCCGCAGGGCAATCGTGCCCTCCGGCTAAGAGGACCTTGAGTTGGGGATACTTTAGGTTGGGCTTCGCAGGATATACTTACACCGTCTGCTGTCTCTCCTATGTACAGTAAAGATATTCCCAGCCTTTCTGATGTAGGGATGGATTCCAGGAATGTTACCTTCACTGTGCCAACTCACCTGTTGTCATGACACCCATCGAGGGTTAAACTAAACCCTGGAGGCTCTGGGTAATGGAGGAGAGGCAAGGTTTGCAGGTTTGGAGCTAAAAGCAAGCCTGTGGAGTATGCCTTGAATCATCACATGAATACTATTGTCAGTTGTCATTTCAAGGATGCCTGGTAGAAGGAAAATTCTCTCCTGTTAAGACTATCCTTCGTAAGACATTATTTATAATTATAAGCACATTATATGTTTTTTTCTTTTAAAATGAGAACTGTGTGAAATAGAATGCATCGCAATTCTGTGTCTGTAGACACAGACCTGTAGCAGGGCTACAAAAAGCAGGTGTATCTAGTGAGAAATTGTGAATTTATGCCTTGCAACTTTCAATAATAAAGAAACAAACTCCAGTCAACCATGTTAGAGGAAAGAGTGTATTATCTTCCTATTATCTCTACTGAACATCATATTATAGCAAAATCATTGTCATATTAAAAAAGTATTCAAAAGGTAGTTTAGAATGTAGGTAGATGTATAATTATATATATGCTAGGTAGTTAATTACTCAAAATACAAAGTTGTCTTTAGGATTTTGAAAGTTTATGGTGTTTTCCAGCTTTCTAAATAAATATTCATGTCTGTACTTAATTTTTTATTTGTAATCTTTTGTATTCTTTTTCTCATAGAAAACCCTCAAAATTCTATTTGCTTTAGTCCCTACATAACTTGGATCTGCATAGAAGTGGGTTTCAGGAAGCAAAACTTCATCCTTCAAAGATTATTTAATTCAGAGGCCAACTCTATTCATGCTCCTTGCTTCCCTCTGCCCCTCCCCACTATGTTTAAGGAAATTAAGGCTTTCACGTGAAGCTGTCTGCCTGTGATCATACGGCCCATGTGTGGCAGAAATTGGACAAATCCATGCGATAAGCAGAATGGATGCTGGGACTTCCTGGTCATAGAGATCAGCGGCAAAGGGGCTGATAGAAGCTGAGAAGCCAGGTTGCAGTCTGGAGTGCCACTGCTTCATGTGTGACCTGGGATTAGAAATTTCCCTCTTTGGACCTTGGCATCCCCATTTGTGCAGTCCCAAAGGAGTTACCTTCTTGCACTGGGAAGTTAGAGGAGGCATCCGTGATGAAGCCACATCTGAGCAGAGACATAAAGGAAGTAAGAGAATGAGTCACGTGGGTCTCTGGAGAAGGGACAGCAACTCCTGAGGCAGGAGGGTGCACGGCATCTTGGAGGAACAGCAGAAGGCCAATGAGCTCGGGCACATAGAGCAAAAGGGCGAGAAGTAGGCATGAGGTCAGCACCTGAGGGAAGGCCCCTGGTCAGGGAGCTGAGTCTCAGGGAGATGGGGAGCTTTGGAACATGGACATGACGTGACCTGACAGATATTTAAAGACTATCACTTTGTTGCCGTGTGGAGTGAGGGTGGAGACCAGATAGGAATCTCCCGCAGTCACACACGTGTGGCCTGGGGCAGTGGCCAGCGGGGAAGATGCACACGACCACCTCCAATACGAGACAGGAAGTCAGAGGAACCCGGAAAGAGGCATAGGAAGGTGGTGCTGGCTGGGAAGAAGGAGCTGGACACCACCAGGCAGAGACAGTGGGCGGAGGCGGCTTCAGTTTTGTAGAGGAAGTGGTGTCAACAAAGATACACGTGAGAAAAACAAGGGCTGTGCTCAAGGAGACTGTGCCATGAAATGACTGGCAGTGAGGGCTTTGGGCTCTGTGCCCTTAGTCCACTTACTTACCTTCCCACCCCTCAGAATCCTCATTGTAAAATGGGGTCGGTATCGGCATCTAGCTTGGAGAGGCTTTCCAACAAGATGGCGGTTGTGTGGTTCTCCAGAGGCACCGAGTAAACGGTAGCTCTCATGACCACAAGTGAGATTTTATTAACTGCCCAAAAGTTCAGTGAGACTGAAGCATGGGAATGTGATGGGCAGAAACCCA
The DNA here is from genome assembly GCF_008692025.1 of Phocoena sinus. Taxonomy (NCBI): domain Eukaryota; kingdom Metazoa; phylum Chordata; class Mammalia; order Artiodactyla; family Phocoenidae; genus Phocoena; species Phocoena sinus. Next base: position 70,024,877 of record NC_045766.1, on the reverse strand, counting down.
GGAAATCAGGTTGAAAAGGCTGGTTGAGGCCTGACAGTGAAGAGCCTTGAACTCTACCCAGTATGCCTGGGGAAATCTTCCTAGACCGGCCTGGTTATAAGACTCGCCAGAAGTGCTTGTTGAAAATGAGGTTTCCCAATCCACTACCTGGGATGGGGCCCAGGCAACTGGAGTTTAGCAGGAGTCCATCAGTGATTCTTATACAGGTGCTGATTAAGAAACTTTTTTATAAACTTAGGGTTGGAATGGGAATGCCTTCAAAGGCCAGGACCTGACGGACTCCTCTGCAAAAGCAACAATAGGTTTTGTGCTTCCAGCTTCCCTCGTGCAGTCAGCAATGGCAAAGCCGGAAATGGAGCTGAGGGCTGGTGGAGGGAGGAAGCGTATGGGCTGGGACTAAAGGAGAGCTCTGGGGGCCATTCCAGAAGCCAGCCTTCCCAGGAGAAGCTATGCAAGGCAGCGGCCAGAGCTTGGTTCTCTTACACGTGGCCCCGTAAGTCACTGTGTGTCCTTGAGTGATTCTTGCCTCCTCTCAGAGTTGCAACTTCCTCCTCTGTTTTAAAAAAAAAGTCTAGAGGGCTCAGTTGGGCAAAATCTAAAGTCCCTTCCAGCTCCAAGTTTATCTATTTATCAAACAGTCTAATCTTTGCAAAAGCACTTGCAAGGGCTACAGCCTGGAGACAGTCTTTGCAAACTTTGCTGTCAGACTCAAGGCTTTTGGGGTTACACAAAGGGCACCAAATACCCCTGCCATCAAGATAAGAGAAGGAACGCTTCCCAAGGGCTTTCCTCCCCTCGGTTTGGCAGTTTGCATGCACCCCTGCACACGCAGATCTGAGCTCCGAGACCCATCTGATTTAACCCTTATTGCACTGCAACATTTGGTGGGGTCAACGTGGAAGCAGCTAGACAGTTAGACACTGCTGACCTCACGTCTGCCATCCTGGCACCGGGATAGTGCTCAGTCCTTTTTCTGCCTGAAACAAACCAGTCAGGTTTTAGTGCCCCCTGATTGGACACCTTGTGATTCTGTGGTGTGAACAGCAAAGAAATGAAATGCCTTTGATTTTGGATAAATCACTTATGCACTCCAGGCCTCAGTTTCTTTAGCTCAAAGATATTTAGCTCAAAGTACCCCTGGAGGATACTTTTTTTCCTGATTACTATCTTTAGATTTGATAATTCCGCATTCTGTTGGCATAACTTTTACAAAAGCCCTTTCTTTCCCCCATCATATTGCGGGATGACCTGACTTCTTAGGATTAGCTTAAAAAAATAATAGTTTCATCCTAAGTGCAAAGCTGCCTTTCTATTCACTTTATCTCTGTTAAACTCATCTTTACATTTTGAGGCAGATGGTGGTCACAGCGACTTCACTAAAGGCCCCTTTCCCCTCAGCACGCACGGATCTGAGAGTTACTGGACTTCTCTGATATAATCCTTACCACCTCATTAAATTTTAAGCAGAGCCTATTCATGTAAGAGTCACAATAATGTCTTGATATACTTTCTGAGGGAAGGTGGAGGTAGGTATGGGGGCTGTGCAGTGGAAAGGATGAGTCTGTAACCACTTGCTAATCTATTTTCTCCATTCCGGGGTGCGGGGATAATCATTTGTGAGGGGGGAACGTGAAAATCTCAGGAAAACATACCAAGAGCTTTGGGGGAGGAGTTTCGTGTTTGTGATATCATGATTGACCAACCAAGAAAAGTTAAGGCAGAACATTTTTATAAAAAAGGCTGGAGGGGGGCTTCCCTGGTGGTGCAGTGGTTGAGAGTCCGCCTGCCGATGCAGGGGACACGGGTCCGTGCCCCGGTCCGGGAAGATCCCACATGCCGCGGAGCGGCTGGGCCTGTGAGCCATGGCCGCTGAGCCTGCGCGTCCGGAGCCCGTGCTCCGCAACGGGAGAGGCCACAACAGTGAGCGGCCCGCGTACCGCAAAAAAAAAAAAAAAGGCTGGAGGGGGTGAGGTGGGTGGGAGTTAGTCTGAGCTCTCAGATCGTTCTTGTCTGGCTGGTTGTCGCCTGATTTCTGCACAACCAGCTCCGGCACCATTATTCCTCATACGGTTATGTTTCCCCTGAGGTCTCCTTAGGGAGCCCCCCACGTCCTGAGGAAGGCACTGGTCTCCCCACAGAACAACAGGACTGACCTTCCTTCTCCATAGCTCCCTGCTCTTGGGGATTCTGAACCTGTGGTCTGGCCTGGGGGCTTCTGGAGGATCCCATCTCCCAGATCCTTACCATGAAGTGGGGCCTCTGAGGGCAGGGGAGTCATGTCCTGAACACACCTTCCACCCCCTCCACCTACAACACGCTGTATCCCCAACAGAGCCACTGTCCATGTGCCAGTCCAAGGGGGGCTTCTCTGAGTCTCCCTCACCTGCTGAGGTGCACAGAGGTGGGGTGGGAAGCTGACTGCCAGAGGGCCTGCAGCAGCGGAGGAGTAGCTTGGAGTAATCTCATCCAGGAGCGTCGACGTGCAGTTTCTGTTTGACTACAGCGAAGTGCTCATGACAAATATTTAGTGAGGCCTCCAAAAAGCCCTGTGCTCATGCGTTCCACCCCATAAAGAGAAGGAAGAAATGTGCTTCTGTCCTAAGGCAACCGAGGGCTGCTGGGGTAGACGCGCAGACTTACCCAGCACTCTGTGAGCTTAGAGCCCCCAGCGTTCCTTCTCTGCTGGGAGACTGGAGGCTTACTGCCAGTGGCCCAGGACGCCCAGGAGAAGGCAGTGGGGAGGTGGGAGGGGTGGCAGAGGCCAGCCTGAGGGTACTGTAAAGCAGGTGACCTCCCCTGCCCTGTCTGCCCACCAGCTCCTCCAGGGCACAGAATCCTCAGTGGTGTCTGTTTGCTGGGCCCAAGCCTTTACCTCCAGCTAACCCGCCATGGACCTTCACGCAACAGCCTATGAATACCAGCTCTGGCCTTCTCGTTGGCCTCGGTTCTCTTAAACCAAGACCAAAATCCAGGTCCTCCTGACTGCGTATTTCTTCTGCTTTTTACACCACCAGCTGATCTGATTTTTGGCCCAGTCTTTTCTATTCTCTCCCTACCAAACCCTACTTTCCACCACAACCCACACAGAACCAGCCCCTAGCCCCATAGCCCTCCCCCTCAGATACCCTGCCTCCTTCCCCTTCAGGCATCATTTGGCTCCCAGTAACACAGCGAACTGGGAGGTGGGCTCCCAGAAGCCCACCTTTACCCTGACCGGGTTGGCTGGCGCTTCTGCAGGTCTGGCCAGCCCCTCCTCAGGGGATGCTCTGGCCATGGCCCCAGGGGTTCAGGATACCATCATGGCATCATTTAGCCATTGCAACAGTCTCCTACTAGTCTGGCCCTCTAGGTTCCATCAGCAATAAAAAAGGGTTGATGACTAGGACTGTTTAGCCTGGAGAAGGATGACGGCAGTGATCAGATAGCTGAAGTGCTTCTGTGTTAGTTGAGCGGTTGAACTCGTTCTCCAGGATCCCAGTGAGTAGGGGGAACGAGGGCTGAGGCTGGAGGCATCAGAAGGCTGCGTCGGCCTCACAGTAGGAAAACTTCCTAGTAGAGCTCTCCAAAAATGGAACAGGCTGTCTCATACCTCAGCCTGACAGGCTCTGTGGATAATCAGCTGCTGGAGAGATTGGAAGAGGTTCTTTGTTTTTGTTTTTTTTGCAGTACGCAGGCCTCTCACCGCTGTGGCCTCTCCCGTTGCGGAGCACGGGCTCCGGACGTGCAGGCCCAGCGGCCACGGCTCACGGGCCCAGCCGCTCCGCGGCATGTGGGATCCTCCCGGACCGGGGCACGAACACGTGTCCCCTGCATCGGCAGGCGGACTCTCAATCACTGTGCCACCAGGGAAGCCCAAGTTTGGAGGAGTTTTTTTTTTTTTTTTTTTTTTGCCCGTGCCGTGTGGCATGCGGCATGTGGGATGTGGGATCTTAGTTCCCTGACCAGGGATCAAACCCGTGTCCCCTGCATTGGGAGCGCGGAGTCTTATCGCTGGACCATCCGGGAAGTCCCTGGAGGAGTTTTAGGGCCCTTCCTGCCTTGTTGCTATACAATAAAGTGCCCAAAACATAGGGGCTTAAACAACGATTTATTATTTCTTGTGATTCTCTTGGTTGGCTGAACTCAGCTGGGCAATTCTTCTTGCCCCGAGTCACTCAGCCATCTGACAGCTGGACTGGAACTGAAGGATCTAAGATGGCTCACTTGTGTGTCCGGAGCCTTGGTGCTGGCTGTCCTCGGGGCCTCCCCGCTCTGTGGTCTCCTATCATTTAATCATCTAGCCCAGGTTTCCTTATATGGTGTAGGCAGTTTTGCGTGAGAACGGAAGAAGATGCAAACCTGGGCGGTGGAGTATAAACAGTGTTGCTTCTGCCACATGCTATTGACCCACACAAGGCCAGGTTCAAGGGATGGGGAAATAGACTCCATTTGATAGGAGGAGCTACAAAGTATTTGTGGTCACATTTAATATACCATACTTCCTGAATTGCCTCTGCTTCTGGGTCTTCTGTGTGATCCCTTAAGATTCCATTAGCCCCTGGTAAGAACCATGTGGTATATTTCTATACCTGTGAAGAAGGGCTTTATGTGGACACTGGCTGCCTACTAAATATCTATCCCCCCTCTTTTTTGCGGGGGTGCCTATTCCATCTCCATACAGTCTCATGCTGTAGGGGAAACTGACCTCTTTGTTAGTAGGGCTGATAAGTCTAACGGATCACTGACTGGCCCAGGAATCCAGGCCACCAATAATCTCATGGCGTTATCCTGCTCAGAGACTGGTCTGGAAAAGGCATGTACAGGCATACCTCAGAGATATCGCAGCTTTGGTTCCAGATCACTGCAATAAAGTAAGTATTGCAATAAAGCAAGTTACACACATTTTTTGGTTTCCCAGTACATATAAAAGTTATGTTTATACTATACAGTGGTCTATTAAGTGTCCAAAAAAACACTGTAGTTCATACCTTAATTTAAGAATACCTTATTGCCGGCTTCCCTGGTGGCCCAGTGGTTGAGAGTCCGCCTGCCGATGCAGGGGACACGGGTTCGTGCCCCAGTCCGGGAAGGTCCCACATGCCGCGGAGCGGCTGGGCCTGTGAGCCATGGCCGCTGAGCCTGCGCGCCCGGAGCCTGTGCTCTGCAACACGAGAGAGGCCGCAACGGTGAGAGGCCCGTGTACCGCCAAAAAAAAAAAAAAAAAAAAAACCTTATTGCTAAAAAATGCTAATCATCATCTGACAACACAGGGTTGCTACAAACCTTCAATTCGTAAAAAACAAAAAAACAAAACAGTACCTGTTAAGCTCAATAAAGTGAAATATAATAAACACGGCTTGCCTGTAATCGAGCACAGGCCAATGACACATATGAGAGGAAGTTTTCTAGGAACTTCTGAAAAAGAAGTTTCCTCATTTTTAAGGAAGAGCTACCAGAAAGGATAATTCCTTTTGTGTTGTATGTGGAGGTGAGGCCTGGAACTGCTTTCATCTTGTTATTAAACTAAGGATGAAGCCACAGTAGACAGGAGGGCAAAGCCCAGGGAACCATCGACAAGAGGAACAGGAACCCTGGTCGCTCCAGCCTGATCCTGGGCTTGTTTCAGGTCCATGAGCCAATAACTCCTCTTTATTATTTAAGCCAGTTTCAATGAACTTTTCTGATACTTGCAGTTAGTAGTATCATAAATGACCCAGGGCCTGAAACTGTTAGATGACCAACCTAGTCACTCTATTGGTGGGTTACAAATCAGATATTAGCTTGGTTTTTTTGGCTGTACCTTACAGCTTGTAGGATCTCAGTTCCCCGACCAGGATTTGAACCTGGGCCACAGCAGTGAAAGCCCAGAATCCTAACCACTAGGCCACCAGGGAGCTCCCCAGATACTGGCTTTTAAAGAAAATAATAGCTAACGTATTTTTTTGTTTTGCTTTTCTAGAGAGTGGTGAAATAGAAGATTCATTATGTCAGAATGGAATAAGAAATACCCTTGGACACATCATCTGTTCAACCACCTCATTCAACAGATAAGGAAACTGAGTCCTGGACACTTCAGTACAAACATGCCTCAGATGTCCCGATGCCCAGGTTCTCTGCTGCGTCCACAACCGTGCAGTCATTCGCACACTCTGGAGCACGGGGACCACCGTGATAGGCATACTTTAAATGTGAACTTCGGAACAGCCACCTTGGAAATTTGTTTGGCAGTTTTTTTAAAGATTAAAGACCATCTACCCTTATGGCTCACCAATTCCACTCCTAGATATTTACTCTGGAGGAATGAATTTACCTGACTTCTAGAGGAATGTTCATGGCAGCTTTGATTCATAATACCTAAAATCTGGATACATCCCAGAAGTCCAACAACAGGTAAATGGATAAATTACGGTATTTGTTGTGTATCTGTTCAATAAAAGACTACTCAGAGAAAAAGAAAAAACAGAATGAACAACTGATGCGTGCAACAACATGCATGAATTTCAAAAACATACTGAGTGAAGGCAGCTAGACACAAAAGAGGATACGTGGTAGGATTCCATTTGTATGAAGTTCTAGAATAGCACCTTCCATCTGTGGTGACGGAAGTCAGATCAGTGGCTGATTGCTTCGTGCTATGTGTATGTGTGTGTCGGGGCATTGCCGAGGAAGGGGCATGAGGAACATTTCTGGGGGGATAGAAATGTTCTGTGTCTTTTTAAATAAAATATTTATTTATTTGGTTGTACCGGGTCTTAGTTGCGGCAGGCAGGCTCCTTAGTTGCAGTTCAGCAGCTCCTTATTGCAGCACTCAGCCTTCCCAGTTGTGGCATGCAAACTCCCAGCCTCGGCATGCATGCGGGATCTAGTTCCCTGACCGGGGATCGAACCCGGGCCCCCTGCACTGGGAGCCCGGAGTCCTATTCACTGAGCCACCAGGGAAGTCCTGATGGTCTGTGTCTTGTTCGGGGTCTGGGACACGCGAGTGTATGCGTTTGTCAAATCTGATCAAGCACTTAAGATCTGAGTATTTTACTAAGTGTAAATTATACCGCAAAGCATTTTTTCAAAAATGAATTTCTAGCCACAGACAGGAAGGTACAACATTAACACTTGATCTGGTTGAGAAGAGGGTGTGTGAGCCGGGGACCATCAGGCTACTGGAACGAGTCTGTAGTGGTGTGCCCTGGAATCCGGAGCTTGGGAAAGTGCTGTGTGTTCCCGCTGCGCTGATGGCTGGACCAGCCAGCTTCCTGTGTAGCCTGCCAGCACCGAGCTGTCAGGATGGGCCCAACCACAGCTGCTGTAATAGCAGGTTGGGAGGGCCATTTCCTCCCGGCCCTGTGGCCACATCACAGGGACCAGCCATAGCCCGGCCTGCTTCCACTACCACTGACTGCACTCACCAAAGAACCTTCCCTTTCCTCACTCTCACCTACCCTTCTGGAGCCTTCCTGGACCCAGGCTGGACTTGCCATCATTCGAGCTTCACGGGTGATGAACTTGGGCTATCTGACATTCCAGGACTGCTGCACTGGGCCACAGCAGCCATGCTTTCCTTTAACTTTTTTTTTTTTAAACTGCCATTTGTGTTTTCCTCATATTTCCTGCCAGATTATCAAATCAGGTCTCTCCAGATGTCAACATCTCATATTAATTTGCAAGTCTGGATAATCTTCCAAAATAATGTTTTCTAAGAGCCAGGAAACTCCTTTTGTTCACATTATTCATCTGTTCAAATTGTATCATGTTCTAGCACTGATTTCTCCACTGAAATATATCTTTCAAGAGGTCAAGGCTGGCTGTGACAGGCCTGATACTGGCATCAGGCTACAGGTTGCTTGGAGAATAAGTGATCTGTTGGGATTTTTTCTTTTTGGTTCCCTTTTACTTCTCTGTTTTAAAAAAATTAATAAATCACAAGTAAACCCTTCATGGAATAAGCATGGAATGAATTCAGCTTTTCCCTCATTCCGATGTTTATATTTTTAATGTAAAATGAAATCTCTAAGATGCCAGACATATGGTACCCAGACGAAGTCTGCTTGTCTGAATCTCAAGCTAGAGGTGGTTTTAGAGTGTTTCAGACATTATATGCAGTATATGCAGTATATGTTCCCCAGCTGGGAATGCGTGCCCGGGGTGGGGCGGACCCACAGCCCCAAGGTTGCTTCCTTGTGCCTCTCCTATCATTGAAGAGACCTGCCCTGTTCCTCTGTAGGATCAGAAAATAGGGAAGCCCAGGCACACACCTAGCCCAGTGCATAAGGGTAAGCACCTGTCTGAGAGACAGAGGTGCGCTTCGGGTCCCAGGGCTGCCGCTCACTCACAGGGAGGTCGATTCCTCCTCTTATGGCTTCCACCAATTTGGGCCTTGGAATGGATCCATTAGTCTCAACCTCAATGTCTTTTGTGGGCCAGCTGAGGAGGATAGGGTGTTGGTGGGGGAAATGGAAGAAACGTCCTACGGAGTGGGCTCCTGACCACCTCCTGCTTGTGCTGTGATCAGAGCCAGGTCTCTTTGCTCTGTTTTATATCTTAGGCTTCCATGGAAACCCAAGCAAAACAACAATAACAACAAGACAGCCTCCTTTGGGGCCATGTCTAGCCCTAAGGCTGATATGGGAAGATTCATTGTTCCTTCTTGGAGCTGAGCCATGGGGCAACATAACCTGCCTGATGGTCGGAGCCCACCACCTCCATGCAGGAGACCAGGCAGGCACGGAGGAATCGTGTGAGCTGTGCTAATTTGGCATGTACACCCTCTGGTAAGTGCCCCTTCCTTCCTTCCTCCCTCCCTTCCCTCTCTCCCTCCCTTTCTTTCTTCCTTCCCTTCCTTCCTTCCTTCCCTCTCTCCCTCCCTCCCTCCCTCCCCACCTCCCTTCCCTCCTTCCCTCCCTCCCTCCCTTCCATCTCTCCCTCCCTTTCTTTCTTCCTTCCCTTCCTTCCTTGCCTCACTCCCTCTCTATCTCTCTCTTTCTTCCTTTCTCTCTCTTTCCCTCTCTCTTTCCTTCCTTCCTCCCTCCCTCCCTCCCTCCCTTCCCTTCCTTTCTTCTTTCCCTCCCTTCCCTTCTCTCTCCCAGAGCATGTCCTTGTGTTTGTCCTACACGCTCCTGACCTTTCAGTAGCATTAAATTCATTTCACACTTCGGGCTGTTTCAAAGGGAATTTGGAGGTGAGGGCACCTAGACTTCTGTCTAGACACAATTTCAGTGTGCAGGTGGAGTTGGGCCTGCCCGGGATTCTCCCACAAGTCCACCTAGGCCCATCTGTGGCTTCATCAATCTACAAGGGGCCAAGTTCAGCTGCCCACTGGAGGACTTTCAAGCCTCCATGGCTGCTGTTCCAAACTGCCTTCTGCCAGGCATGTGAAGTGCTGAATCAGCAAAAAGTTGGGCGCCTTGAGAGGAGACTAGGAGAAACGTGAACTTAAAAACACAGCACAGCCAGGCCACAAAACAAACGCTGAACAAAAGGTTAATTCCACGGATAAACAGCTCTCGGTGGCGCTTGACCCAGCAGCTGGTTCCCATTTCGTGATGCCATTCCGCCAGATGTTCCCCTCTATTAATACATTCTGCTAAAGCCAAGATGAAACGCAAAACTTGAAGGCTGTGAGCATTGCTGGCAACATGATGTGGCAACATACAGGAACAGAGAAATCTCTGAGAGTGTCCTTTGTGGGACCACTCGTTTCCAGAAAGAGCCGCCATGACTGGGGCCCCGTGTAAGCTGTTTGTGTCTCATGAGATGGTGACTGGCCTGGGATGTCTTTTAATAGAAATGTGAGAAGAGGGAGGGTCACCTGATTTTTCATCCCTTATGTGTATTGACATAATTTAAGAGACGGATTTGAAGATCATTCTCTGAGTTTCCTCAATCTGGGGATTCCAGACTCCGTCTCTCATAGTGCTTTCCTTTGTGCACAAAGCACCCCCATCCGTCACTCAGTCATTCATCCTGTGAACACGCATCCGAATCTCCCTTAGGTTAGGCATTGATTGTATCCTGTTTTAGTTAGTGACATGGCCCCCTGTGTTGCCTTAGGGCAAGACCAAGATGGATCCATCTTTGTAGATTCTGTAAGTTATTAAATATATGTTTCTGTGATGAGTCATAGCCAGAGCTCTCTGTTTTAGTTTCCTGGCTCTCCATCCCAGAGACACAAGCTCCTTTCTGGTCCTATTTCAACACAGGACGGTGAGGATGTGGGCCTGGGCGCTCTGCACTCTGCATGCAGAAAGGACAAAGCCGCTGCTCTAGAGGTGTTCTCCATCATGCTGAAGACTGTGTCCAATCTCATTGTCAGAAGCAGCAGGTAGCTGTGAAAGGCAGCCCAGGCCCCCATTGTGACCGCCTTGGCTGCTGGTGAAAGGTCACTTCGCAGGCAAGACTCTGACCCTTAACTTTTTTGTTGCGAGTGTCACAAGGTAAATTAATCAGATTTATGGCATTAAGCTTTGCCAATATCTTTATCCTCTCAGCTCTTTTTCTCCAGCAAAACGCTCTCTCCTGGGGGAAAAAAAAATCTTTCTTTTTTTTTTTCCTGAGGAAGGGGGAAAAGCGCTTTTTGTTTCTCTCTCACAGTTTTCCCTAAAAACTGAAAATGGTTGGACACGTATGGATAAAGCCCAGAAGCCAAAGCAACCCTTCCTCCCTGGAATAGCTGAGTGAGGCTTCTTGGAAGTTAAAGTGAACTTTCTTGGCACTTAATCAAATGCCCCAGAACACGGGACAACGAGGAGGGCAGGTGCTGCTGGTGGTGATAGGTTTCTTGATTCTGGCTAGAGCCCTCGTCTTTGATCAGAGCAACTTAGGAAAAGCCCATTATGGAGACGTCACCAGGTGGCCGTGGGTGTATGTTTCATCTGGACCTGGCCCAGGGCAGTCCCGGTACCAGAGCAGTATTTCCAAGGGGCAGGTAGGTCGGAAGCAAAGGAGCAGAGAGACTCACCCGGTCCCCAAGCTGGAGGCTGGAAGCGCCTCTCAGCAGGAACAGGAGGGAGGCTGCTGGTGCGGCAGGTGTTTTTTAGGCAGCCTCGCAGGAAAGCTCCAATATCCTGCTGCTAGAAATTTGTCTGCAAATTTTTTCTCATTCAGAAGTGACGGGATACAGGAGACACTGGCTAGATATGATAACTTGATTAAGGCTTGTGCGGGTGATCCAGATGCCTGGGAACTGGCTGGAAGAGCATGTGCTCCCCTCTAATCTTTCACCAGGAGGGAACTGATGGGTTGCAGCTGGTAGATTTCATCCCCCTGAGCTTGACGAGGGTCAATGTTTTAGACTCAAGAGCCCTTGAAACGCTGCAGTTGTGTTTCTGATAGAGCGCCTTTGCAGAAAAAGAAAAGTCAAGTGACAAAGGATCATTTTCCCACATGAATTAGCAACATAAAATAAGGATTGGGTCCTATTGACTCAACCAGTGTTTCCTCAGCACCTACTATGTGCTAAGCCCTATTTTAGACCCTGGATATAGCAGTGAACGCTTCAAGGAAAGTTCCTGCTTTCATGGAACTTACAGCCTAGTTGGGATAGACTGACAGTAAATAATTAGGAGTTCCCCATATGTCAGGGGGTTAAAATGCTATAAAGAACAAACAGGATGAGAGGATAAAGCAGTATGATGGGGTAGGAGGTGACAATTTGGAAAGATAGAGTGGATAGGAACATCCTCTCTGATAAGATGACACGAGGCTAGCAGCCTGAATGAGGGGAGAGCACAGCACTTTGATAACTGGGACAAGGCCTTCCTGAAAGAGGATTTAACATGTGCAAGGCCCTGGGTGGGAGTGGGGCCTCAATGCGTTCAAGTAATATTCTTTTACAATTATGTTTCACTTATGAATGCAAAAACAAATCCATTTAACAATGATGATAACAGTGTAGGACTTTTGTGACGGTGTTGTTATGAGGATTAAATGAAATAATGCTTATTACACATTGCATAGTGTCTATGCATAGTAAGAATTTAATAGGGACTTCCCTGGTGGCATAGTGGTTAAGAATCCGCCTGCCAATGCAGGGGACACGGGTTCGATCCCTGGTCCAGGAAGATCCCACATGCCGCGGAGCAGCTAAGCCCGTGTACCACAACTACTGAGTCTGCACTCTAGAGCCCTCAAGCCACAACTACTGAGCCGTGTGCTGCAACTGCTGAAGTCCACGAACCTAGGGCCCGTGCTCTGCAACAAGAGAAGCCACCACAACGGGAAGCCTGCACACCGCAATGAAGAGTAGCCCCCCGCTTTCCAAGTCCTAATAATCCTATAAGGTAGGTGGGCAAGGACTATTAGCACCATCTTGTAAATGGAGGATCTGAAGTCCATAGAAGGGAAATGATTGGCCCAAGTTCCCATCGTAGGTTAGTGGCCGAAAGAAGCAGCCTGGGTCCCTAAGGCTGATGCAGAGAGTCATCCAGGAGAGCTGTTGACCTGCATTGGACTTTACCTGAACAGGAAATAAACTTTTGTTGTATTAAGCCACTGAGATTTGGGTATTATTTGTTATGGCAGCTAACATTACTTAACCTGACTAATGCAATGGACTGTGAGGCAGGCAGGGAGACCAGGACTGTGCCCCTCAAATAGCAGAGCTCTTGACTTTTGGAGGAGAAACTGTATTACTGCCAGAGAAGATAATAAGAAACTATGAAGTCTTGCTTCTTGGGGTTCATTTAGACTTGGTTCTTCACAGGTTATTTTGATTTTTCATCTTTGGACATGAATCTTCTTAAGCCACATCATTTATAATAGAGGACCTTACATGCTGCTGGATGTTACTGTTTTGAAAACAGAAGGATACTATTTGAGGGTGGGTGGGGACGGGGAGTAACTGGGACTAGAGGAAAGATGAAGTGAAGAATGAGTAAATACAATATCATCATATATGGTGTCCTTGACCCTCCATCTTGCCTCCAGAACTTTCACTGGTCTCTGGGGTCTCTCCCCAATCCCAACCCCTGCACCCCAGTTACACTGGACCCCAAACATGCCTGTATTTTTCCAGTACCAGTTTGCTCCTACCAATGCCTCTGCCCAAGACATGCCCATCTACTTCTCTAGCAAAACCCTCTGTATCCTTCAAAGCCCTGTCTGAACATCACCTCCTCCAGGAAGCCTTCTCTCTTCCCTAGTCATAATCCAGCATGTCTTGCCCTGCACTGCCACAGAAGTTCCCTGTTGACTAGTGGCCACGTTTTGCCTTTTGCTCTGCTTGTGTATGTACATCCAGCTCCTGCGTGTGACGGCATGCTTTCCAAGCCCAGGCCTTGGACCTCATTGCTCCCCAAAGAGGCCAGAGGCAGGATTCCATTTGGAAAGAGGTGAAATAAAACAATATTTTCTATTTTTTATAAAAAAGGTAATTTTAAGTGGCAGGGCAAGCATTCTGAGAAAACTCTCTTTGGGACTTGTTAGTATTACCTCTTACAAACATTTGCCCCCTCATATACACACATTTCCCACCGGGCCCCTCAATTCTATTGGCAGATGGAGTGCGATGGTGTATTTTGCTGTTGCCGTTATGTTGATGTTCAAACTCCTCTTCTCCCCTCACCCCCATCAATTATTGAATGCTTTAAAAAAAAAAAAACTACCCCAGCAGATGTGTGTGAGCTGTTTGATCTTGAGACTGAATAGGAATGAAAGTATCTGAGACTCAGATTATGGTGCGGAAGAGAAAAAAAAATCTTAACAGGAGCTCTGTGAAGGAGAAAGTCTAGCTTTGATCTTACTATTGAATTTTGCTAGTGGGGTACGTGTTTATATCTATTTCTATTTATCTTTTTAGCTCCAAAGTTCTGTGCTGCTGTGTCCATCTTCTGTAACACTACAGAAGGGAGTTTTGTCTGGTTCTGTGCAAGGTGATTTAAGTCATTTAAGGTAAGAATTTAATTTCTCCGAGAAATAAGGGGAGGACTATAGCTTAATTTATGGATATCTTTTCCTTTAAAGGATTCTAAAATAATTGGGGCCACTTTATCTCAAACCAAATGGAAAAGAGGCCTATTAAAAAATAAAGAGGCCGTGCTTGCAGACGATGAGGTCTGACTTTTTCGTTTAATTCCTAATTTGCACATCTTCCTCACTAAAGAAAGCCCAGACCTTAGAAAGTAGTCTGACCTTTGTAATCTAGAAGGAGGGAATTGAAGTACATTTGTTTATAATTAAATTCTATTTTGAAGAAGTTTCCCATGAACGGGGCCTCTTCTTTTTAAAAATTTGATAATTTTAAAAGTTAAGAAACGAAATAATGCTACTTGCAGCAACATGGATGGACCTAGAGACTGTCATACTGAGTGAAGTAAGTCAGACAGAGAAAGAAATACCATATGATATCACTTATATGTGGAATCTGAAAAAGTGATACAAATGAACTTATCTACAAAACAGAAATAGAGTTACAGGAGTAGAAAACAAACTTATGGTTACCAGGGGGTAAGGGGGAGAACCATAAATTGGGAGATTGGGATTGACATATACACAACTACTATATATAAAATAGATAACTAATAAGGACCTACTGTATGGCACAGGGAACTCTACTCAGTACTCTGTAAAGGCCTATACGGGAAAAGAATCTTAAAAAGAGTGGATATATGTACATGTATAACTGAGTCACTGCTGTATACCTGAAACTAACACAACATTGTAAATCAACTATACTCCAATAAAAATTTTAAACATTTAAACAAAATAAATTTCTTAACTTAAGAAATCTTTAACTTGAAAAATTAAAAATAATTTTTTTATTGAAGTATACTTGATTTACAATATTTCAGGTGTGCAGCAAAAAATATATATATATTGTTTTTCAGATTCTTTTCCATTATAGGTTATTACAAGACATTGAACATAGTTCCCTGTCCTCTACTGTAGGTTCTTGTAACTTGAGAAATTTTAAAAGACACCTTCCCCGATATGCTGATAATATAGTAAAATGACACTCGAGTGATACATCTAAGAATTTTAATTGTTCATGTAACTTGTGGAATTGTGGATTTTTAATGCATTGCAGTGTGAAACGGAGACCGTCCAATCTCACTATTGGTTTTTCCTCTTGATTTGAGGACTGCTGAAATGTTTATTAGAACCTTCCTTTCCTTGCATGCATTCTTCAGTTAGTGTATTCATTCATTTAATCAATATTTGTTGAACCTACTACATGCCAAACACTTTGCTCACACACATCTAATCTGTGGCAGGCGTTAAAAAAACAGATGTTTACCTGCATCTCAAGGCATAAACCAGCAAGAGTTCCTAAATTAGGTACGCAGTATCCTCCTAGACAGCTATTCTCAGAATTTGTTTTATTTAGCATTTTCATATGTATTTATTCAGCGCCAGCCCGATATAAAGCACCATGCTCAGGAGTGAACAGGGAGATGAATCATGCAGACTGTGTTTTCTAAGTGGCTTGGGGGCTGGGGAGGGACATGCAGAAGTAGCACCAGGAAGCAAGTAGGTGTGGGGGGATGAAGTCGGGGGAACACTCAGGGAAAGGAGATCCCCAAGGCCTGCGCTGAGGCTGGAGCGCGCCAGCTTCTAAATAACAAGTTGGAATGCCAGTGTTCTGGGAGGTGCTATTAAAAGGCTGTCCACGGGGAATCCTTCGCTGGGCTGAGAGGGGAGCTCACACCCCGAGAGAACGTTTTGCCTAGAACTAGGCTGCAAGACTGTGGGACGTGGTTCACAATGTTCTCGAAGATTCCAGAGACCATCAATTCCCTGTCAAATGAAGGCCCCCGCTGAGGAAAAATTGATAACGCCCCACCCCACCCCCAAAAGACTTTCCAGAGCCTTGCGTCCGTTGTTACTTTCTGTTGCACCCCATCTGGGCCCCACATTCCCTGGAATGACTTCAGAACTGCAGGGTTGGGTTCCGTTGACTTTGTGACAGGGCACGGCCTCACCGAATGTATAGCTGCTGTAGGTGAACTGCAGGGCCCGGGGGGTCTCATGAGTTAAATCAGCCTGGTGCAGTCATGGAGTTGGTTGGCCCTCACAGACCCCTCCTCGCTTTACTCCATGGGGTTGGTATGTAATCGACACTAAGCCATGGGCCCTGCCTTATTTTGGTTTGGAAACAGTTCACGATTTTTCGTAGAGGAGTTTTAGATTTTCCTCGTATCTTATGCCTCTTTTGGTCAAGTATATTTTAGGCATATAACTTTTGATGGTTTCTCTTTAGACTTGGCCAGCTAAAAAATATATTAGGATATAAAATGACCATATATGTTTTGTATTTCTAACCATACATGTCTGTATGAGAGCTTAGGCATTAAACAAGGACACCTAAGATGCTTACTCTGTGCTTCATGTAGCTACTGTGTAAAAAGAAAATTACGGAGAAATGCGGAAGTTTTCTCTCCTATCTTTATCTGTACAATACTATATATGTATTCAGTGCTATGAAAGCTTTATTTCTGATGGCACCTTGTACAAACTTTTACATCTCAATTTACTAGTAAATTGAATACTAACGAAGGCTTTGCTACTGTGATATTTGGTAGAGGCTTTACAGTTAAATGCGCCTGGCTTACACACTGGCCCTGCCACACATGATCGGCCTGACCAGGAGTGTGTCGCTTGAACTCTTATTTGTGAAACAGAGGTCTCGGGGTTGTTTTGTGGATTAAATAAGATGACATTAAGTGTTTGGCGTTATGTCTGTCACCTAGCTAGCAATTTTAAGTGCTAGCAATTTTTCCACTTTTTACATATATTTCTAGTGCCTTTCATTGGGTTTCAGCAGCTGTGAATAACTTTTATCCTATGATAGAAGTTGATGTTTTCAACATTTCTCATTGTTTTTTAAAATCTTTTTAAAATTATTTATATTTTTATTAATAAAATATATAAATAAAATCGTTTATATTTTTATTAATATATTTATTAATAAATACATTTTGTTATTTATATTTCATTTATTTATCTATTTATTTATTTTAATTGAGGTATAGTTGGTCAATGTTTCTTTTTAAAAGCATCAAGGTCCGTAAGTCCGTACATACTGGCAGCATTAGGGGTGGCCTCCCGCGTAAGGTGCCTCTTTGGGGTCCTCGCTGTCACATTGCACACACCCACAGCCCAAATGCAGCTAACAGGGCCCCTCCCGTGCCCCCAGCCCCCCACCCCACCACCATACCGTGGCCCTGAGGGAGTGATGCCCTCTTACTGGTTGCAGATTACAGGTGTGTGTTGGAGAGACCTGCACGCCCTGCAGAGCCCGCATCAGGAACGCCTGCTTTCTCCCTGCCGGTCTCTCACAGGCTCACAGACACCTCTGAACCTCCGCCTCCCTCCCTTTCAGAGCTCGCAGTGCGTCTGCCACTGCCAGCCTCCCAGAGCTGGGCTTCTTGAAGTCATGACCTAAGGTCATTCTCTTTGGCCTTTACAACTACACCTAAATCAAACTGCGGTCTCCACTCTGTTTTTCCGAGCTTTTGAACTCCCCTAGCCTCTCTAAGAAAACTTTCACACTTCCTTTCATCTCTCTAAAGGTTTACGCATCTGGATTCCTCTTGCTCATGTCCGGTCAAAGACAGCCAGCCTGGGGAGGCAGGGCGAATCCCCTGCTTTGCCTGTCAGCTCCATCCACTCATGTCTGGGGAACCATCCAGCACCCATTGCATGCAGTGTTGGAGGGGCTCTGGGACCATCAGTCAAGGAGTCCTCCTTCCATTGGCCAGGTCTTGGCATGCGTCTGTGCCTCGACCAATCAGATTCTCTCTTGCAAATTTGCATCTTGGATGGACAGTGCAGCTCTGGAAAGCCACTGAAGGCCTAATCCCATCAGTAGCTCCCTCCCAGACCACCCATTAGTTCCTGCTCCCTACCGCCTGCCTTGCTTCCTGGCCATTCTGAGACTGATTCTTCTGATTCTGATTCTGTAAGTGGTCCTGTATCTTCTACTAAATTCATTTTGTGTTTAAGATAGTGAGATTCCATTTCTCTTCCTTGCAACCAAAGAATTCTGATAGAATAGTTCAGTCCAAATAGCTACACTTCTAAAGTTCAGTTTATATTATGATTATTCTTGACTGACCCACAGTGGAATCTTCTAAAGTTCTTTTCTATTTTGAAACAAAGGTTTTGGCAGCTGTGTTTCAGAGTGAACTTCCTGTTATCTTGAATAAAAATTGACCGTTTCTTAATCACATGGTAAAACACACGGCTACAAGTGATGCAAGCAAGCACGAGAGAGGCTGATACATCTAAACTGTGCCTTAAACCAGTGCTTCGCAAACATTACTGCACATACGAATAAAAAAAAAAAGTCAGTGGGACAGCATGTTCCATTATCAGCCCACTAAACCACAGGATCGATGAACTTTCTGGCAAAAGCAATCACATTTATTAGTATCCCCGTGGAACTGTGGCCTAGAGCAACAAACAACCATTTTAAAAAAAGAGGGATTTCCCTGGTGGTCCAGTGGTTAAGACTGCACGTTCACAATGCAGGGGGCCCAGGTTCCATCTCTGGTCAGGGAACTAGATCCCACATGGCGCAACTTAAAAATCCTGCATGCCACAGCGAAGATCATGTGTGCCACAACTAAAACCCAGCACAGCCAAAGAAGGAAAGAAAGAAAGAATCACCTAGATAACTTCTTAAAAACAATTCTTGGGAACTACCTCCAGGGATTCTTAGTCAGCAGGTCAGAGTGGGACCCTGGAATCAGAATTTCAAGAAAGCTCCTAGGTGACACGGATGCTGCTGACCTAAGAACCACATTTGGAACAGCAAGTCCTTAAATATTATCTTTTCCCCAAGCAAGAGAGACTTTGGAACACAGGAAGCTCTCCTCTGGCTTGTTGAACTTAAAAGACAAGAGATGAGATGAGAACGGCTTTTCCATGGGAACTTTAGAGATGGCTGTGCTCACTGACCTCACTAACAAGTTTTGTCCATCGAGCCCTGAGCAGGACGGGATGATGGCTGGATTGGAGGGTGTGTCCAAGGGCAGGATGTCTTCATGAGTCCGCCTGGCACCCCCCAGAGCCTCACAGGCTGCTGGGCAGAATGTCCAAGGCTACTTCAGTGAAAAGCTGAAAAAAAAAAAAAAAGGCAAGTAATTGCATGAGATCAGAGAGATGAAAGACTGCCCCTTGGGACTGTTCAGCAGTGACCACAACTAGAAGCTGTGACCCGGAGCTGAGCCCACTCCTCATGGGCCCTTTTTCCCACCTTCAGCACCCACCTTGCTTCTCTCTCCCATACCTACCTCTGAACTTACCTCTCCCCAGATGCCTTCCCTGCCATCTTTATTCTGCATCATTCCAACATCTACATACTGAGCTTTGAAAAGTTTAAAATCCAGTTCTGATACCACTAACAGCCCCTCCTGCTTTGCCCCTTATTGCATTCCTGGAGCTTTGTTTCTGTATCTCATTTAATCCTTGCAACAACCTTATGGGGTAAGTATTATTACCCCAGTGTATAGATGAAGAAACACAGTCTGAGAAGTAATTTACCTTAAATAAACTACTTAGGAAAAATTAGAGGCAGAATTTGAACCCTATTCTGTGAGACTCCAAAACCTATGTCCCAAACCACCCTGCCATTCAACATCAATTCTGTGTGTATGAGTGTCTTCCTGTATGTGTCTTATAGTATTTGCTCTCCCTGTCCAGTGGAAAGCTCACCTAGGCAGGACCTGGGTGCTCTTGGAGAATATTCTAGTGGTTCTCTTCCAGGCTCACATCCTATGGTGTGCTTAGAGCCACATTTCTTTCCAGAGTAATCATTCAAGAGATATTGTTTACCACTGATGCGTTCTCTGACATTTCTGAACATCGGCAGGGGGAGGCACATTACTGGAAGTGGGAAGCATTTTTTCCTACTTACCAATCAGCTGTGTTTTCCATTCATATCTGTGAGACAGATTAAAAATCCAACTTCCAAGAGGAATAAAGAGCTCATTATTCATCGTCATCTATTAAAAGTCTCTTTTGTGCAGACCATGGGGCTGGATTCTAGAAGGAGCCACAGAGGACCCTGATCTGGGAGGCCATGAACTCAGGGTGTGCTGGGATGCAGAGCTGGGGGAGGCGAGGCCTGCAAGGGAAAGCAAGCAGAACCTGGGCTGGAGGAAGGGCCCTGACGGTGGCACTGGTCCCCTGGCTGGGCTTCATGCTGGACCTAAAAGTGCGTGGCAAACACAGCTGCCCACCTGGGAGGGGTTTACTGCGGCTGGGCCTGGGTGGTAGAGGCGCTGGAAGTGGGTGGCTGCCAGTTTTGCTAATACAGGTGCTTGGTTCACTTAGCACAGGAGCCCAGGCAGTGGCTGAGAAGGCACAGGAAATAGTCACTCATTTATTCATTCATGCATGCATGCACTCAACAAATATTTATCGAGTACAGAACTTGCACAGAGAATACAGGTATGAATGAGACAGATGGGGCCCCTGCACTCAGGGAGCCTGGAGGGGAGACAGGCGTTAAATAGTAATGGCACAGGGGTGATTTGCTTCCGGCTGTGCTCAATGCTATGACAAGGATGAACACAGTATTACAAGAGGGCTCAGCCTCTGTGGCTAGGAAGAGTGTAAGTGCCCTGAGCCAAAGGGCAGGAGTTCAAGACCAGGCTCCAAGTACAATGTCCTCTGTGCCAGCAGTTCCCTCGGATCAGATGAGACAAGTGCTTTTTGGAGGTACAAACCCTGCCTTGCCCTTGAGAAACAGGCCATCTAATTGCAGAGACAGACCCTGTGCCCATGCTAGGAAAGAGCGTGGTGCGTTGAGTGAGTACTAGACTTAGAACCAGAAGAACTGCTGTCTTGTCCCAGCCATTCTTTGTTCCTGCAGCATGGTTTTGAGCAAACTGCCTAAGTTTTAAGAGATTTGAACTCTTCGAGCCTCAGTTCCCTCGTTTGTAAGTGGGAGAAACATTTACTGCTCTATCTGCTTTACAGGATTCATGAGCGAGAATGAGAAAGGGTTTGATAAAAGCAGGAGATATTGATGAGCAACACACACACACACACACACACACACACACACACACACACACCTTGAGCTTAATCAGCCCGGGATGTTTAAGGCCAAGTGCAGACTTCAGTGCTCAGAAAACATTGAAAGGGTTGGGTCTGGAGAGATTCCCATAAGCCGTCTTTGGAGGGATGAGTGTGGCACAGAGAAGAAGGAAGCGGCCTGATATGGACATTGCAGGGGGGTGGCATGTGTGAAGGCAGGTCAACCGGAGGGAGGAGCCCTGAGGGGATGGCCAGAGGATGTTTGGCAAGAGTCAGGAGCCTCCGTGTTGGGTAGTGAGGGGTGAGGGGGGCTGTGTAGGATGGAAGGAACTAGCCAGTGAGGAGTCTGCCAGCACACGATCATCTCCTTATCTTATTTATGGTCCCAGTTTAGTTAAATCTCATTTAAAACATTTAAATAAATCTTTTTTTATAATTTAAACAATCATAGTTTTTTCTCACAGAGGTTTATTTCTATCGCAAAGAGAAGGGGCTGGCTTTTCTACATATAAGTTATAAAGAGATCATATGGGTTTGGGAATATGGGCCACTCCTCGAAGAAAAATAAAGTTGGAATCCCTACCTTATACTGTGTAAAAGATGAGTTTTAGATGGATTAAAGACCTCCATGGGGGGCTTCCCTGGTGGCGCAGTGGTTGAGAGTCCGCCTGCCGATGCAGGGGACGCGGGTTCGTGCCCCGGTCCAGGAAGATCCCACATGCCGTGGAGCGGCTGGGCCCGTGAGCCATGGTCACTGAGTCTGTGTGTCCGGAGCCTGTGCTCCGCAACGGGAGAGGCCACAACAGTGAGAGGTCCGCGTACCGCAAAAAAAAAAAAAAAAAAAAGAAAAAGAAAAACGACGTACATGGGAAAGTAAAATGATAAAGCTATAAAAGATCTATAGAAGAAAATGTAAGAGAATATATTAGTGACCCTGGGGTGGAAAAAGATTCTTAAAGAAGGATCCAAAAGCACAAACCTCAGGGCAAAATATTGATGGATTTGGCTACAACAATATTAAATTTTCGTGTTCAACAAAGGACACATTAGATAAAGATTTAAGGGCAACATGTGAAGAGAAGATGTTTGCAATGCCTTAAGCTAATAAGCAAGGAACTCCCGTAGACCAAAGAGAAAAAGATGGGAAATCCAGTGGAAAAATGGTCAAAGGCTATGTGTGAGCAAGTCACACAGGGGAAAATGTAAGATAAGCAAGTATACAAAAAGCTGCCCAACCTCACTAATAATCAAAGAAATGCAAAGTAAAATTACAAAATTGTATTTATACTCACAAAATTTGCAAACACTAGAATATCAGATCATAAATACTGGTAAAGATGTGCAGAAAGGCACCCACAAGCACTGCAGATACACATTTCAGATAGCAAACTTCAGGGACAGTATGACCTTAACTGAAGAAAGCATGTGACGTCTGGCCAGCCCTCGCTCCAGGGGTAAATGTCATAGAAATGCCCACACAGGCCAGAGTTGTGTTGTTTGCAGTAGTAGAGAGTTGGTGATGATCTCAGAGACCACCTCTAGGTAATGGCTAAGTGAAATGAGGTGGATGCATGTCATGGAATATTATGTAGTAATCAGAAACAGTGAACTAGAAGTAGAACACCAGCATGAGTAGCAAAATGGTTTTGAGTGAAAAAGAAGAAACAGAATGAGATATTTAGCACAACAGCATTTATATAAATTAAAACTATAGCAGAAAAAAACTATATTTTACAAGGATTTATTCATATCCAAGGATATATACCAAACACACTAGATTAAGTGCCCATACAGCAGCAAGAAATGGGGATATATCAATCAATGTCCAATTGGAAAAAACAGAAACCACTCTAGATATTTCAAACAGAGAGGGTTTAATACAGAGAATTGATTACAAGGGTATTGGAGGCCAGGAGATGAGAAAGGGGACACTGAGATAGTGAAAATCAATCACATCTATGGCTGGTGGAACAAAAGGGAAGAAATGGTGTCACCGGACCTAGGAGTTCAAAGGAAGGAACCCCATGGCTGGTGTGCAGGCATAATTTGCAGTCCGTTGGTGGAGGGGCTCAACTGGGGCTGATGGCTGGTGCTGGGAGTGCTGAAGGAAGCTTGGGGCTGGAGCTGCGGCTCTTTTCTGCTGCTGCATAGGGATGCTGACAGGAGCCAGAAAACTGAAAGACAGCTTTTCTGTTCCTCCTGCCTTCCTATCTCTAACCCGTGTGTCCCATTGACAGAAACTGCCAGGAAGCCAGTTGGCAAAGAAGTCTGGGAAATGAATTTAGAGTTTAAGCCCCAGTATTACAGAGCAAAATATAAAATTATAGGCTTGGGCTCAGAGATATAAGAAATAATCAATGTTGTAAAAATAACAAAATATAATTAAAAATAGGAGCCTTGCCTTAGACTACTGGTGATGGTGTACTTATGAATGAAGGAATGTGATTAACTCATTCTGCAACTAAATCCAAAAATAAATAAAAAGTAAGTGTTCAGGACAATGAGCTATGTGACATGGAGCCCATTTGGGGTCTGAGTCACCGTGTCACCTTGGCCAACTCACTCAAACACATGCGTCTCAATTTTTCACCTATGCTAATCATAGGCCTAAATTTATAAGAGCCAAAATTATAGAACTTCTAGAAGAAAACACAGAAGGAAATCTTAATGACCTTGGATTTAGCAAAGATTTCTTAAATCTGATACAAAAAGCCTGAAATGTAAAATTTTTAAAAAGTAAACTGGACTTCATCAAAATAAAGACTTTTACTGTTCAAAAAAAAAGTTACAAAATTGAAAATGCAAGTCACAGATTGGAAGAATATTTTTTTCAGAATATGAATCTGATAAAGAACTTACGTCTAGAGCATAATAAAGAATTCTTACAACTGATTGAGAAGAAGACAAATAACCTAATTCTTTAAATGGGCAAAAGATTTGAATACACATTTTGCCAAAGAAGATATATGCATGGCAAGTAAGCACATGAAAGAAAAAAAAAAAAGCTCCGGAGTTCCCTGGTGGCCTAGTGGTTAAGATTCTGGGCTTTCACTGCTGTGGCCTGGGTTCAACCCCTGGTCTGGGAAATGAGATCACACAAGCCGCCAGGCATGGCCAAAGCGGGGAAGAAAAGGCTCAACATCACTAGTTGTTAGGAAAATGCAAAATAAAACCACATCCCCATTAGAATGGCTGGAATTTAAAAGACTGGCCAAACCAAGTGGTTGGTGAGGATTTGGAGAAACCAGGACACTCAAATATTACTGGTGGGAATGCAAAGTGTACAATTACTTTGGAAAACAGTTTGACAACTTACTTTAAAAAATTAAACACATACCTCTCATGTGATCTAGTCATTCCTTTCCTAGGTATACATTAAAGAAGTCAAAGCATACGTTCAGACAAACACTTGTGCAAGAATGTTCATAGCAGCTTTAGTTATAATAGCCAAGAACTGGAAATAAATCAAATGTCCATCAATGGATGATTGGATAAAAGTTGTAGTATAGCTATACAATAGAATACCATATAGAAGTAAAAGGGAATGAACTATTGATACACATAACAGTATAAATGAATCTCAAAATAATTATGCTAAGGGAAAGAAGCCAGACCAAAAAAGAGCACATACTGTATGACTACATTTATATAAAATTGTAGAACATGCAAACTAATCTATGGTAACAGAAAACAGATCAGTAAATGCCTAGAGACTCTGGGGTGGGGTAGAAGGGATGTGGGCAAAGAAGAGGAGGCAGGGGTTACAAAGGGGCACAGAGACACTTTTGAGAGTGATGGACATGTTCATAGTCTTTATTTTAGTGAATGTTTCACAGGTGTATACATATGTCACAACTCATCAAATTGTATACTTTAAATTTGTTCAATTTATCATACATCAATTATACATCAATAAGGCTGAAAATAAACAAACAAAAAATAAGGCTGAAAACAAAAAGTCATGTGACATGGGTCCTAGTTCTGGACCCCAGGTACCGTGTCATCTTGGCTGAGTTACTCAACCACACGGCTCTTGGGGTTTTCAGCTATGCTCTGGGAGCTTTGGATTAGATCACAGGTAAAAAATGCAAATACTCTCAGGGGCCAAGGAAATACAAATGAATGAATTGGCTAGGTTCACAGTGGAGAGGGGTGGGGACTGTGGCTGCACGGAGAGTGTGTGCCCCTGTCTAGAGGGGGCAGCCACTTATCACCCCCAGCCATTTGCTGCTTCGATGGAATGTGGGCAGTGTTGCAAATGCTTCAGATCTTTAAGAGAAACATGAAATCTGGATTTTTTTTTTTTTTTTTTTTTTTGGCGGTACGCGAGCCTCTCGCTGTTGTGGCCTCTCCCGTTGCGGAGCACAGGCTCCGGACGCGCAGGCTCAGCGGCCATGGCTCACGAGCACAGCTGCTCCACGGCACGTGGGATCTTCCCAGACCGGGGCACGAACCTCCGTCCCTGGCATCGGCAGGCAGACTCTCAACCACTGCTCCACCAGGGAAGCCTGAAATCTGGATTTTTAAAATGAGATTTTCCTGCTATTAAATGTAGGTAACTAATTTTTAAAAGTTCAAAAATTGTGCAGCCCAGACTTACACATGCGCAGACAAGACCCAGCCCGAGCCCCACCGGTTTGGCAGTTTGAGACCTCTGACACCTGGGATGCTCTGACAGTCCCTGGCCAAGGGCCTCATCTCAATTTTCAGCCAAAGTCAATTTCCTAATTCTTTTTCCCCCTACTTTACCAAGAAAAGATTTCTACCAATGCCCTTGCATCCTGCCTACTCCCCATCTACCATTTTACCTAAATAATATCTTACCCCTTGGTAGACCTTGAACTCTCATTTCTTCAGTTCATGGGGGAGAAGTCCCGGGTAACTTTACAGAGTTAATAGAGCCTGATATATACCCCCCAAAATTGAAAGAAGGGACTTAGATATATTTGTGTATATCAACATGCATAGCAACATTATTCACAACAGCCCAAACATAGAGACAACCCAAATATCCATCGACAGATGAATGGATAAACAAAATGTGATATGATATAATGGAATATTATTCAAACTTAAAAAGGGAGGGATGAAATTCTGACACATGTTACACCATGGATGAACTCGAAGACATTATGCTTAGTAAAATAAGACAGACACCAAAGGACAAAGATTGTATAATTCCAGTGGCATGACATACCTAGAGTAGTCAAATTCATACAGACAGAGCATAGAATGTGTGGTTGCCAGGGGCTGGGGGTAGGGGAAGTGGGGCGTTAGTGTCTAACGGGTGCAGCGTTTCAGCTGGGGAAGATGAAAACGTTCTGGAGATGGATGGTGGTGATGGTTACACAATAATGTGAATGTACTTAATGCCACAGAACTGTACACTTTAAAATGGTTAAAACGGTAAATTTTATGTTATGTATATTTTATCACGATAAAGCATTTTTTTAAAAAAGCTAGACACTTGTCTGGAATTTTCAGATCATATGAGGCAAAGTGAGAGTCTCTTTCTAACATGCTGTGCTTAGGAACTATTGCCTCAATGCCCAAATGGCACCTTGTCTCTGTGACTCCCTGCAGGGCTCCTCACACACCAAAGGGGACCACTCGCAGGTCACTAAGGCTCACTTAGGCTGCATCCATTTGGAGGAATGAGTCTCAGTTCCAGCTGTACTTTGGGAGCTTCGAAAAATGCTGATGCCTGGGCCCCACCCTTCCAAAATCTGGTTCAATTATTGGTGTGGTCATGGAGCCTGGTCTCTGCATTCAGTAAGAGCCTCCCAGGTTACTGGAGTGTGCAGGCAGAGTTGGGAACCGCACATAAAGAACTCTATTTCGAGAAATCAATAGGATGCTTTTTGGATATTATGGGTGAGTAACTCAAAGACCATGTCAGGCAGGACTGAGAAGATGCATGGGGCAGAGCAGCTTTGAGGAGGTGGGTTTGTCTTGGGAAGGGTCCTGCACAAGTGGATGGATCTGGAAGTGTGTCTATCTGCACCCTATAAAGAGGCAAGAAATGAGCAATTTGCATTTCTTGATTTGGAGAAAGGAAAAAAAAACAAGGTTGGGATTAAGTAATAAAGCATGAGGCAAGGGGACCTAGAATTCCAAGGTGAAGGGTCGGGTTTCTTCTCATTCCTGAGCAAAATCTTATCAGTGGAGAATATCCATGTTCGCAGAGAACATCTTGGATTTCCATCTCAGGCAATTCAGTGCTAAGAAAAGTAAGCCAAGATTCTCTAAGCAGGAATCTATCTCTACCCCCTGCAGTTCTCTGTCAGAATAGCCCATGCCCCAATCTAAAGGCAGGAGTTCATTCAGAACAGTATCTGGACCCACAAAACCATTCGACCAAAGTTCGGTTTATTTAATTTAGTGACTTGACCTAGTCAAACAGGTTTTTGAGGGATTAGAGATAATAATCTAAAAAGAAAATAGAGGATCAGCATACAATTACACTCTTTGGGTTTGTCATCCTAAATCTTTTATGAACCAAAGTGGGAGAATTGATCAATTGATCAATCTGGTTCCCTTTCCCTAAACACTATTTTCTCCAAATTGTCTCATGGAATCGACAGGGAAATGGCAGTCATGTGACATAGATCCGTTGAACCATCAAATCCCATCAGAACATAGTTTTTAAAAATCAAGGAATGAGGGACTTCCCTGGTGGCACAGTGGTTGAGAATCTGCCTGCAGGGGACACGGGTTCGAGCCCTGGTCCGGGAAGATCCCACGTGCCGTGGAGCAACTAAGCCCATGCACCACAACTACTGAGCCTGCACTCTAGAGCCCGCGTGCCACGACTACTGAAGCCCGCATGCCTAGAGCCTGAGCTCTGCAACAAGAGAAGCCCGCGCACCGCAACGAAGAGTAGCCCCCGCTCACCGCAACTAGAGAAAGCCCACGTGCGGCAGCGAAGACCCAATAACAAAGACCCAATGCAGCCATAAATAAATAAATATTTAAAAAAAAAAATCAAAGAATGAGCAAGAGGTTCTGGAAGGAACATGTGTGTTTATTTCATGGAAATAGTTTCGTGGTGCTAAGGAGCCGATCAAGGCTCCGGAAGTCTTCGTGCATGTGCGCATCTGCCTTATATCTGCAGGTCACTGGTCTGGCGATCTCACTGTTCACAAGAGTTGAGAACTGAGAATAATAATAACATCTGCAGCACTAGCTAACCTATGCTGCGTGCTTGCTATGGTCTCTCTCTAGGCACTCTTTCATGATCGTGGCAGGTATCAAGATTTCTAATCCTCAGGATGACCTTATGAGACAGGTATTATTCTTCCCCACCCCCATTCTAAGGATGAGGAACCTAGGACAAGGAGCCGTTCAATAATTCACCTAAGGTCACAGTGCATTGCTGTACTGGACTCAGATTAGTCTGGTTCAGAGCCTGAGCTCTTCACATTTTCCACTTTTATTCTGGAAGAAGGAAAGGAAGGTAAAAACAAACTGTTTATTAAGTGTCAGCTACTTCACACGTGATTATTTCATTTAACCCCCAGAACACGTCCTTAGCCCCATGTTATAGGCATGAAAAAGAGGAAGCACAGACTTAGAGTTTAATGACTAGTTAGTAACAGATGGAGCTAGGCTTCAACCTGAATTTGACCATAAACCTGTGCTTTTTTCACTAAACCATGAAACTTCCGAGTAGCATCCATGCACGAAAGCACACGTAAGGGAGAAAGTCTCTTGCTTAGATCTTCATCCTTACCTTTGCATGGTTTTAACAAGTTGGTTACCTGGTTTCCTTGCTCAATGCCAGGAAGTATGTGGGGGGTTGGAGGGAGAAGGGTGGGTAGGCGGATTGTAGGGGAAATATAGTTGATGGAGAAATAAATGTCCAAGAGAAGAGAATAATTAAATAAGCAGTGTCTTAGCTATACATCTTTGATTTCTTTGAATAGATATTTTGCATTAAAAGCTATATGTTTTTGTTAAAGGAGTCAGAGGAAAAAGGTTGGGTGAGTTCATCAGGTAAATTTTGTAAACTTTCAACAATTAGCATAAAGAGAATCCTTACTTAAATTTAGAACACAAAATCAAGTGCAACCAAGAACTCTTTTAAAAAGCAATTTTAACTCTAAAGAATACTTTGCCATTTACTCTAAACAATGTAACATCCACAAAATGATGATTCCAAGATTATTAAACATGGATCAGAAAGAAAAAAAACTACAATGAGGTATCACTTCACACTGGTCAGAATGGTCATCATCAAATCTACAAACAATAAATGCTGGAGAGGGTGTGGAGAAAAGGGAACCCTCTTGCACTGTTGGTGGGAATGTAAATTGATACAACCACTATGGAGAACAGTATGGAGGTCCCTTAAAAAACTAAAAATAGAACTACCATATGACCCAGCAATCCCACTACTGGGCATATACCCTGAGAAAACCATAATTCAAAAGGAGTCATGTACCACAATGTTCATTGCAGCACTATTTACAATAGCCACACATGGAAGCAACCTAAGTGTCCATCGACAGATGAATGGATAAAGAAGATGTGGCACATATATACAATGGAATATTAGCCATAAAAAGAAACAAAATTGAGTTATTTTTAGTGAGGTGGATGGACTTAGATAGAGTCAGTCATACAGAGCGAAGTAAGTCAGAAAGAGAAAAACAAATACTGTATGTAACACATATATACGGAATCTTAAAAAAGAAAATGGTTCTGAAGAACCGAGGGGCAGGACAGGAATAAAGACGCAGATGTAGAGAATGGACTTGAGGACACGGGGAGGGGGAAGGGTAAGCTGGGACAGAGTGAGAGAGTGCCATGGACATATATACACTACCAAACGTAAAATAGATAGCTAGTGGGAAGCAGCCACATAGCACAGGGGGATCAGCTCGGTGTTTTGTGACCACCTAGAGTGGTGGGATGGGGAGGGTAGGAGGGAGGGAGATGCAAGAAGGAAGAGATATGGGGACATATGTATATGTAGAGCTGATTCACTTTGTTATAAGGCAGAAACTAACACACCAGTAAAGCAATTATACTCCAATAAAGATGTTTAAAAAAAAAAAAGAAGAAGGTATGGGGAGTTTGGACACAGCTGCGGGATGCAGTGCAGGTCCTGTGCCTGGACATGCCCGCCTTCTCCGCTCTCCTGTGCTCCTCTGCATGGCCTGGGCAAGCTCTTTCCAGCTTCTTCTGAGAAGTCAGCCCTATTCTCTCTGCCCCACCCATCCCTGCCCTGCAGTTCTCACACTTCAAGCGCCTCTGAATGCTCATTAAAACACAGATTGCTGGGCTACTCCCCTGGAATTTCTGATTCAACAGTCTGGGCCCTGAGCGGTTGTTTCCAACAAGTTTCCAGCTAACGCTGAAGCTGCTGGTTCAGTAAAAACACTTTGAGGACCACGGCTCCAGAGACAGTTGTTCTCTCCACAGTTGCCCTGTTGTATTCAATTGTTTTATTTCCTCTTTTTGCCAAGCAATTTCCGTGTCTTCTCAGGAGTCTGAGAGCTTCTTGAAGGAGGCAGTTGGTTTTCTGGCCTGGGAGGAGAGCAATAGCAGGATGCTGAGGGGCTACTGGGAAAAGATGTCTGCGGAGCAGAGAGGACCCAGGGCTGAGGAGTCTCTGAAATAAATATGCTTTAGTGACAGGTCTCTGAAAACTGCATCCCAACCCCAGACCCTGCCGTGGTCTTGCATACCCACTGGGAAGTTAGAAGCTGTAGTTAAACAGAAAGAGCTAGTTTTTTGTTTGTTTGTTTTTTTCAAAAAGGCAGAAACAGCACTCTCTGGGACCCCTATAACAAAGTATGATACAGGGAGAGGCGTTTTTCTCTACTAACCCACAAACCATTTTTTTGGTGACCCAAGGGATCCAGGCCGTCACTAGCAATGCCTGAGTGAGATGAGAGTGCCCGGCAAAGCAGGGCATAGCCAGGGTCACACTGCCCAATATGGTAGCCGTTAGCTACACGTGGCTATGTAAATGTAAATAAATGAGAATTAAGGAAAATGTAAAATTCAGTTCACTGCCACACTAGCCGCATTTCAAGCACTCAAAAGGCACAGACGGCTAAATGGCCATCCTGTTGGACAGCACAGCTATAGAACGTGTCCAGAACTACAGGAAGTCCTATTGGCTAGCCCTCCTGTAAGGGCGTGGGGAGTGATGGTATCTTGGGACAGGGCAATGCAATGTGTTTGTGCCCCTCCGCCTACGTGCTACTGCTGCCCAAGATCTGCAAAGATGGGTGCCTGAGAACAGATGCTCCCCTATGCCTCCCGACTTTCCTACATTTCTTGGGCTGGGCCAGAGGGACTGGTGGGACTGAGAGCAGCGTTGTCCCAGAGCAGGTAGAGTCACTCCCTGGGACTCCTAGCAGGACCTCCGTGGCACAGAGGCTGCCTGACATGCTATTGCTAAGTTGGGTCACCCTCTTTCCGTTGCCATCAAAGTCAGCCATTGCCTCACCCGGCTCCTTCTGCAGGAGGACCTTTCCCTCCACTGGCTCATAAACTGGGTGTACACCTTCTCTTTGTCATCACTCCTCTTTTAAAAACAGCCCAGGGACTTCCCTGGTTGCACAGTGGTTAAGAACCCGCCTGCCAATTCAGGGGTACGGGTTTGAGCCCTGGTCTGGAAAGATCCCGCATACCACGGAGCAACTAAGCCCACGAGCCACAACTGCTGAGCCCTTGCACCACAACTACTGAAGCCTGCACACCTAGAGCCCATGCTCTGCAATAAGAGAAGCCACCGCAATGAGAAGCCCACGCACCGCGATGAAGAGTAGCCCCCACTTGCCGCAACTAGAGAAAAACCGTGAGCTACAACGAAGACGCAATGCAGCCAAAAATAAAAATTAATTAATTCATTCATTCATTAAAATTTTTAAAAAGAAATAAAAACAGCCCACTCTGAGTTAGAATTCAGGAATTGAAAGGATGGCAAATAGAACAATGTAGTGGGGTGATCCAGGCCAATGAAAGCTTCTCTAAGACTTAGTATATTTTAGCAATCAGGTTTCTAAGCCCTCCCTGGAGACCTAGCCATAGTCTGATAAATCTCTCTCCGTAGACGGGTTGCCTGATTGTAGGTAGTTTTATCTGATTCCTCCTTAACTCATCATAAATTAAAAAAACAGAATCTAATTTCCTCCAGGCTGACTAAAGGCTGAGCTAGGTGGGAAGGCCAGCACTCCAGGTGGTCTTCCGGGTTGCACCAGGACTTGAATTGTCGCAGATGGGCCCTGATCTGTCTCTGTCTTGAGCCTCTTCAGCTCCTCACTCCTCAGTGCTACAGGGGTCTTAGCCAATGGCAGGGTAACAGAACAAGGACCTGCTGTATATGGAGCACATCGAGGGGAGGGGGAACAGCCTAAGGACAATTATCTCAGCCAGATAATTGGAGTGGGTCCGGTTTCAGCCCAATATGTGCCCACAGCTGGGGTTTAGAAATATCTAGAATGTGTGGCAATGGGCAGCATCCTCCTGGGAGATTTATCATAAGAGAATAGGAGTCAGGACGTTGTAGGTTCGATCCGGTAGGTACAACTTCTAAGCTGAAAGAGGGCAGGGAATCGCACATGCAGCGATTCTCGCCCAGATCTGTCTCCAACCCAGAGGGCGGAAGGTGGCCCAAGCCGGCTGCTCTAGGTATACCCTGGAAAAGCCGTCTGACTCCAAACAAAACCACAGCACCACTCTGAGAAGCAAAGGTGCTGTACATGTTTGGAGGATCCAATCTTGTTCTGCCTACCAGGAAAGAGGGCCACGACACTCTCTGATGGGCAGGCCTCCCTCATCCTCCCCCGTTCCCCTTAGCAGGCCCCCCCAGCAGTCTGCTTGTGTGGGTCAGGCCTCCGATGCCTCCTCTGAAGGGACAAGTGCGAGCTCCCCAAGGCCAGCTGGGGCCAGACCACAGTGGAGGCAGAACAACACGCCTTTGAAGAGTGGGCAAGCCTGTGGCCCTGGTGAGCAGACCTCTGTGTCTGTGAGCCCCCTCCTCAAGCCCCCTCAGCTTATTCGACCTTGCTCGTCCCTGCAGATCTGCGGAGCGAGCATCGCCCTGCCCTCTCACAACAAACACGGCACTTTCACAGTAAAACAGGGCCTCGGTGTGTCCCGGCACCAGGACACCTCCCAGTTCTAACAGACTGTGGCTCTACCAGGAGCACGTGTCCCAGGAAGGGTACTGGGTGCGGGGCAGGAGACCTGGGGCAAGCAGCATCCCCGGCCTGGGCGGCCGAGGATGGCGTGCTGGCTGTGTTCTGAGGTCTCGGTCCTCAGAATCTCTGTCCTGACACTGTGTTCAGGGAAGATAACCTTACTGACAAACAGCATGTGATCTGAAGGGTATCTAGAAGAGTCTTATCAAACACTGACCTCTCTTTCCATATGCACACATGTTCTGGCAGAGTTACATGTGCCTGTTAAAACATATACTCAAACAAGACAGTTTCACTAAACATTTTTAAGTTATTCTAAACTGAATTATTTTGAACTTTTGTAAAAGTGCTTTTTCATTTTGTTTTTAATTAATGTCATTATCTTACAGCCTTGAGTCAGGCTTTCCTCTCTATCCTTGGGTGTTCTTACGCACTCCAGCTGGTATTTTGTTTATTTATTTTTTATTTCTGTTTTCTTTGGTTGTGCTGTGCAGCATGTGGGATCTTAGTTACCTGACCAGGGATCGAACCCGTGCCCCCTGCAAAGGAAGCATGAAGT
Source organism: Phocoena sinus (assembly GCF_008692025.1). Lineage (NCBI taxonomy): Eukaryota > Metazoa > Chordata > Mammalia > Artiodactyla > Phocoenidae > Phocoena > Phocoena sinus. The sequence goes on along the minus strand of NC_045766.1, from coordinate 69,991,205 downwards.
CCTAACCGCTGGACCACCAGGGAATTCCCCCAGGTGGCATTTTAAAGGTGAGCTTGCCCCCAGTTTTATGTCTCTCCTGATCTTCTCTCCCAAACTGCAGATCCAGATATTAAACTGCCTCTTGCATGTGACCACGGTGGGGGGGTGTCTCTCAGGCCCCTGGCCTCCACAGACTGAATTCTGACCCATCCGTTCCCTCCTCCAGACACCACGTCAGGCTGCTCCTCTGACAGCCCCTTCCCATCTCAGAGAAGAGCAGCGCCACCCAATGCCTGCCCCCTTTCCCTCATTCCCACAGCAGTCAGTCCCTAATCCCACTGCTGCTTCTACTTCCTAAGTTGTTCTCAAATCTGCCCTCGGCTCTTGTCTCCATTGCCGACATCCCGGTTCCGGGCACCATCACCTCTCACCTGTAACACTGCAAACTCCCTCCCTGGCTCCAGCCTGGCCACACCGCCCCCTCTGCCCCCTCCAAACAACACCGAACCTCGAAAAATGTGACCCTAACATATCACTTCCCTGTTGAAAACTCGAATTGTTCACTATTACCCTTAAGATAAAGACCCAAATCCTTAGCACAGTTAATAAGCAGCCCCCTAACATGGCCTCAGCCCCCTAGGGTGACCCACTCGTCCAGATGAGCCCCGGACTCCCTTGAATATCACACTGGAGGTCCTGGGTTCTCCTTAGTTTCTGGCAAACTGGGCTGGTTCATAGCTCTACTCTCCTTCTCCTCTTTCCCCATCTCCCCTCCCCGCCCCCCCAATTTTCACCCCTTCTGAATTTCTGTCATTTAATGCTGTCTGTCACCTCGGGGACTTCACACTTGCAGTCCTACCGCCTCCCACTGAGAACACTCTGCCCCATCCCCTTTGTCTTCTAACCGTTAAACCCCCTTCGCTGGGGTGGAAATGTGTGGCAGGTCTGAGGGATGGCCTCCACCGCGCAGGGCACTTTCTAGGTCTTCCTGTGACACCAAAGTAATCTTATCGCAGTCGCTGAGTATTTGGACGCCTCCTTCCCTGACCTAAGTGCTGCAGGCAGGGGCTGTATCACCTTTGCCCCCTGTTGTCTCCCCACATCTGGCAAAACAGGTTTTTAGATCAATCGTGATTCATTCAGGCAAAGCCTATACACAAAACATGTGTATATCTGTTATTTTAGCTCTTCAACAGGTAGTGTCAGAGAAAACAGCTGGTTTATAAAAACATGAAAAAATGTCGAGTATCACCCACAATTAAACAGATGCAAATTAAAATAACAAGGAGATGCATTTTTTACCTCCTAGATTCATACAGGTGACCAAGCGTTGGGAACTGAGGGCGCCAGCAGGCACTCTTTTCGTTGGGGTAGGAGCATAAATTTGCAAGAATCCTTCAAGAGCAACTCGGCAATCTCTGATAAAAGATTATCTACACATTTTTGTGTGTGACTATTTCACTCCTAGAAATGTGAAATTTCTTACACATGTATACAGAGGACACACGAGAACATTCAACAGGTCACTGTAACCAATGATAAAACAAAAGAAAAACACCACTACCTGTCCATCAAAAGCAGACTAGTTCAACAAATTACGGAAGCCCTTCTCATGGAGGATTATGAAGGAATTTTTTAAAAAATGAGTTAGATTTACATATGTTCATACGAAACAATTCTTGAAACAGAAAAAAATGAAAACAATGTGTTTTAAGTTGTGATTTTAAAAGGAAATATACATGTGTGTTCATATGTATAAAATATTTTGGGAAGAATACACAAGAAATTCTTAACAGTAATTACCTCTGGGCAGAGAGACTGAGATCTGGGACAGAAGACAAACTTGTTCACTGTATATTCTATTTTAAGTGTTTGAATATTTTAGACATGAATTAGCTTTGCAATTATAAAAAAAGAAAACTCTACATTTGTTTTGTTTTTTAAAAGAAGCTAGTGGATTTGCATCTGCCTCAGATTCTAGCAATTTTCCTTCCACCCTTCCTCCCTTCTTTTCTTCCATTCTCTCCTCCTTTCTAAGAAAACTGTCTTTCCAGAATCTTCTAGAACTGTTAAACACAAAACCACCCTGTTCCCCATCCCTGGGTTGGGAGTCCAGGTGTGACCAGGCTAATCCATCATCACTTGCTGCTAAGTGTTGGCTTTTCTAACTTGATGAATGGGGCACCTCCTGTCCTGCGTTCATCCTCTTGGCCCATCTTGTTACTTCAGCCAGGACTTGGCCCCCAGCTACAACCGCTCCCAGCACCTCACTTCTCTCCCTTCCTGCCCCCAGGAATGGAAATCTATTTTTCCATTCTGACGTTGGTGGAAACCTGGAAGTAGGAGGGGGTTTACAACCCATGGGGTGACCTGTGCTCAGTGAGAGCCCCCCTCACAGCTCCGTGGGGTTCCCCAGGTTTAAGCTCTGGTTTCCTACTGGACTGACCCTCGGGTTGGCTCTCCCTCATTTCCCTTTGCTTTCCCCGCCTCTCTCCTGTTTCTTGGGATCATGTCCCCAAATAAACTACTGGCTTGTGCTGTGGAGCTGCTTGCTGTGGGAACCCAGGCTGGGCACCATCCCTCACCATCTCTGTGGAGCTCTGGCAACCCTGTCCTTCTGGGCATCCAGAAAAGACGATTGTCCCTGGGGACCTTCTCTCTCTTAGTCTTCCTGGGGTGAAACCTCCATCCTCTAGGTCCTTATGCTGTCTTTTCTCTCCCAGTCACGTGAGGATGGCATTCGTCAACCCGGCTATTCTTTTCCAAAACTTGCCCCAAGTCAGACAGAAAAGCACAGCATAGATTTTCCAGGTAGAAGCACCTGCTCTGTAAATTAACTATACCCTTCACATTGGGGTGATCTTGCATCCATTTTAGATCCCCGAACTCTGATTTGGCGATTCAAGAAACAAGAGAACCTCTGAGTCCAGCCCCTCCTCTCCCGATTCCCTGGAAGGTGGGAGCACACATGGTCTGCTCCATGCACATGCTGCACCGACCGGGCGGAACCCTGGCTTCAGGTCGCCACTGTTTCTTCATCCTCTGGTCAGAGTTCCCTCAGAGGGCTGCTGATGCCTTTCAAACAGTCCTGGAAAAGCTGTCTGATGGCTGCCTTCTCCCTCGACCTGCCCCCGTTTCTGGGTGGCACTCTCTCTTTTCTCGGCGTTACACTTTCAAAACAAACCATCTCCACTGGTTGTGGTAAATTTCAGTGAAGAAAATTTCAGGCTAGGAACAGTTGCAGACCTCCAGGAGGGACACTGTATATAGACTGTCTTTAATGCCAGACATCATAATTGCCTTCTCATCACTGTCCGCCTTTAAGCGATAAATAACATTTTATTCGAAAATCAAACCAGAATAGACTGTGCAGTCTGCAGAGATTTGGTAAAGTGTAAATATGCACCATGGCTCCATTATTTATAGACCTGACCATGATTTTTTTTTTAGGAGAATAGCTTCATTTGGGTGTTCTGTAGACCTGAGTCAACTTAATCTAACAAAATCCTAATCAGTCATAGAAACCTAGAAGTTTAGAGCCAGAGGGGCCTTAAGGAGTCACAGGGTTCAGCCCAAGGTTATGTGATGACATAAGATGGGAACATGCAAGGAGAAAGAAGGGATTCATTCTAACTGACCACCTGGAGAAAGGTCTTGGATTCTCAGATTCAATAAAAAATGCCTTCGCACATCCTTTTATCTATTACAATTCAAGACTGGGAAGTTGTAATCCCCATTGTTCGGTTGAGGAAAGTGGTTCAGAGAATAAAGTGACTTATTCCAAGTTACACAGTTGATCAGTGACAGAGGCTGGATTGGAACCTGACTCCAACTCCAGGCCAGTGTTTTTCCATTCACCATGACATGGTTGTCCTGGGTTTCTGGGTAAACTTTGATTGACAGTGCCACAGCAAAAGTCCCTACCGGCCACCCCCAACCCCTGCGCCAGGCTATTCCTCAACACTGATCCCTCTCTGATCCCTCCAGCTCTCCCAGCCTCAGGGCTTGCTCACACTGTGGGTGAAGTGAGCTGCTCCAAGCCCCTACCATCCGTGGTGCCTTCTTCTTGACACATTTTTCATTTATTATTCCAAGGCCTTTGTCAGTTGTTTTCTTCACTTTCTCCCAGAATGGCCCTTTCAAAACAGAGCTGTTTAGAACGTCCTATTTTCAAAAACAGAGGCACTTACAGTCTAATGAGGGTTGGGTGGAGGGGGGTAGAATGGACAGGGAAACAACCTCGCAGAGGAGTACCAACAGTACAGCAAGGCAAGAGCACGTAGAAAGACATTGTGTTGTGGGTAGAAGTGGCAGGAGTGCGAGGATTAAGTGAGAGAGTTTATGGGAAGTGCCTACGTAGAAGTGGCAGGAGTGCGAGGATTAAGTGAGAGAGTTTATGGGAAGTGCCTACACAGTCCTGGCACATAGTAAATGCTCAATAAACTATAACCAGTCTTATGCTCACTACCACACGTCCTGTTGGGGGCACAGAGGAGCAAGGCCTCTGCCTGTGTCTGATTGCCACGCCTCCTCCCACCCCTTCCATCTGCTCCAGCCAGATTTTCTATCAATGAGAAACACACCGGATTCTTTCCCTCCTGGGGAGGGAAGAGCTGTTCCTTATGCCAGGAACCCTCTGTCCCCAGCTCTTGGCAAAGCTGGCTCTCCATCTCAGGGTAAATGCCACCTCCCCAGAAAGGCCTTTCCTGACCACCCCATCACTCCCAGAGTTACTGTGTATTACATTATACTGGCTATTTCCTTCTTAGCAATTACCAAAAACTGTAATGATTTGGTTTCTTTCTTTCCTTTGTTTATTGTCCCACTAGACTTCAAGCTCCAGAAAGAGAAGAGCCATTTCTGTGTGCCTCCACTGTCACGCCCTAGACACTGGACTAGCTCTTTGCGTGACCAGCATGTGATCGGTCTACCTCTGCCTGGGGGAGCCGGGAAGGCCTCACAAATAAGGGTGCATTTGATCAGGGTCTTGGAGGGGGAACAAGAGGTTACCCTCCAGGGGCTGCAAAGATGAGGTGGCACCAGGCCTGCTTTTCAGTGGGAAGGAAGTACCGAGAAAGGAGATTTTTGCCATGATGAGCAGCCCTTCCAGGAGAAGACAGGGTGCTGAGTCCAAACCAACACTGGGCATTCAAACAGAAGTACCCTGGGGGTAGGAGGGACCAGTGGTGGGTGCTTCATCCCACTATCAGGGGCTAAAGGCTAGGGCCCCACCCTTTCACCTGGGCTCTCCTAGCAAGCAGCCCTCTGGCCTGCAATTTGTGATCTGCCCACCGGGCAGGGGACCTTATCAGATGGTCAAGTACAGCTTTCAAACAATAATAATGAAAATTAGAGGGATTACCATTTATTGAGCTCCTACTAAGCATCACCCACTGTACTGGGCCTTTTACACACAAATACCTGTTTAAGCCACACACACCACACAAGGTTGGCTTTATTTCCCCCAGTTTCAACTGGGATTCAAAGAGGGCGAGTAACATGTCCAAAGTCTCTGGCTTAGAAAGCTACGGACGGAATTTCAGACCCAGCCAGTGCTCTGAACGACCACCTCCTCCGGCTGGAGTTCCTCACAGGTGAATCAATGAATTAGTCATCGTAGGTCAGGCAGCCTGAACCTGTTCTCTGGGAAGCTGATACAGACCTAATCCCTAAACCGACAATGCCAAGGGCGCGACTCTGGACTTTGGTAACCCTGTGATAGGGCTGTTACTCCCTCTCTGGCTCAGAGCGGCAGACTACTCCTCCCCAAGGCAGGAAGAGAGGCACGTGGCGGGGCGTGGCGATGGGGGAGACCGACTGCAGAAATCCTGCATGGCTCTGCCACGGAGTGGGCGGCTAGGAGCGTGGGCACACAGACTGGTTTGAAGTCCAGCACTTGAACGGTGACCCTGACTGGGGCAAGTCTCTTTACCACTCCTCATGTCAACCCTCACCTGTGAAATGAAGCCGAGAACAGTCTCCTGGTGTTGCCGTGAGAACTATGTGAAAAAAAAACCTGTGTAAGTTGCCAAGCGCATACACTTGGCGCCCAGCAATCCCTCAGCCCTCGGTGACCTTTCTTATCATTATAGTTGTTAACAGTCTTGAGGGGAGTTGTCCACGATAAAGTGGGTCTGAATCTTGGTGCCATTGTTTTTTAGTGACTTTGGGCAAGTTACTGAACTTCTAAACTCCTCATCTTTAAACTGGATAATTTAGGAAGTTTGGGGAGGTGGGAGTCCAGCGCCCTCATCCTTAAATTCAAATCAGCTTCTGTTAAAGGACTGGGAAATGCCAGAGGTAGGGAATGACACTCGCCACATAGGGACAGCATCTCTCCTAAGCCATGGTCTGCCAACCGGAGGCCAAGGACTTCTGGACTGTCTGAATCTCATCAGGGCTTCCAGGGTGTGGTCTCCAGAGTGTAGCTGCATCAGCTGGTCTGAAGCTTTCGACTGGTGTGCTGTGTCGGTTTGAGCTGGAAGAAGACTGTTGTGAGGAGCGTGGTGAGTATGGCCGGCACTGGAGTCAGGAAAGAAAAGGCCACAGAGAAAGGCCGCATCTACGCACGCTGCCCTGGGTGTGCCCGGCCTCTCGAGTTCAGATGTGTAGCCCGGGGCAGGCCCCCCTCCCCCACTGTGGAAACGAGGGCCCTAGGTGATCCGAGCTCCCTGGCTTGGGTTCTAAACCTCTCATTCTGCTTCCGTGCCCCCTGCCTGTCCTGCGGGCTCACCTTCTCTCCAGGACAAAAGCTCAGATCATCTGCACCTCAGTCTCTTGGTAACACGGCCGACGCTGAGTGTGAGTTGATGTGAATTAGTCCTGAGATGTGGACACCCCTCCAAGGCCACGGACTGAGTTTCTGGGCCTGCCAGGCTGAGAACCCAATCTTGTCACACGGTGGCTCCACCACGTTACTGCCACTCTGACGCCCTGACGGAGCTGGCAACTGTCCTGGAGGGCACTGGTCTCCTGTCACCTTCTTTATCTGTAGCGATATCACCCTCGGGGCTGTGCAAAGGATTAAATATCCACACGGGCATACACTAGGTACTCAACAAATGCTGATTCTTTCCTCATCTTCTGAAACCCTGTGACAAGCCTAGACCAAGAGATTGCATGCAATCACCTTGAGGCCTGGAACCCTGCCTCCGATCGCTCTGGTTTCTCTCCCTCACTCTCCAATAAGTCCCTAGGACCTGACCTTGCCCTTGATGATTGTCTTAACCCCACTGGGGGTTCTCATCACCCTGACTTCTGCTCACACATCAGTCATGCCCTCCAGGTGTTCCCTGAGCCACACTACAGCTGTCACACGGCCTGGCAGCATGGCACCCACATTCTAGAGCTGCCACCTACTCGCTGTTGGAACTGGCTCTCATCGTTCCCGTGTCTGGGCCTCCATTTCCCCTTTTGTGAAATAAGGGTGTTGGGCTAGCTGCTCACATGCTGTGCTTGTGTGAATGAATTATTCCATCTACCTGTTTATCCATCCATCTACCCATCCATCCACCCATCCATCCATCCATCCATCTCCAGCATCTTCTCAGTGCTGCATTAGGGACTGTGGTAGGAAGAGAGAGTTGAATGGCTATGCCCCAGGCCTCCAGTCTCTCACACCACTGTGAAGGAGACAGACCTCCGCACAATAGAATGTACTCTCGGAGGGGACAAGCAGTTGGGCCAGATGGTACACGGGTCACACACGGATAAGCGGCGTCTGAGTGCCCCCGGCCGTGGCTCGGCAGAGTGGCAGCGCCCGGAAGTCTGTCCCGTCCCGGTGGAGATTCCTCCCTTTTCCCGGGGCGTTAGTCAGCGCCCTGAAAGGCCCGCCTCCCCGCGGCCGTCCCCCTGGTCCTCCTGCAGCGCAGCACAAAGGTCCTGTTGTGGGCCGTAGCCCAGGCAGCAGCGAAACTCGGGGTGACTCACCCTCTTGCCATTTCCTTTGTGCGGCTCGCAGGCTTCTTGCTGGAAGCCGGCGCGAGGCTGCGGGGCGGGCGGGGAGCCGGGCAGGGGGCGCGAGAGGCCACACCCACCCTCCACCCCTGCCAGGAGGGGCGGCAGGAGGCAAAGCGCAGCCTGCGGAGGGAGGGGGTCCCGATCGGCGTTCCTTGGCTGCCGGACCCCTGAGCCAACACATCTTTATGAAAACTGACCAGGGAAGGGAAGGCATGGGTGTTTGGGGGAGCCGCGTGGACTGCCGGCCTCCTGGCGGCTCCTTGGTCCCAGCCCAGAGGCTCTGACGGCAGCATGTGGACCTGCCGGCGCTGGAGGCATCCTCCCCGCCCTGGCTCATGGCTCGGGCTGGCGTGTGGCCGGACACAGCGGCCACCTAAGGAAGAGTAAAGGAAGCCAAAGAACTCGGCCCAGGAGCCTGAGACGTGTTCCTCCGCAGGCTAACTGCGTGACCTCCGGCCCGTGTTAGAGGTGGAATTTCAGGCATCTCTCCCAACAGGTCCTAAGTCGTGGCTCCTCGGACCCTTCCCGGTCTGGCTCCTGCCTCCTGCGCTGGCTTTATCTCTGCCCACGCGCCCCTTAGCATTACACTCCAGCCGCTCTGAACGACCTGTTCTGTGCTGAGCACACCACGTTCTCACTTACCTCCAGGTTTTGCACAAGCTGTTTCTGCCACAAGGAAAGCCCTCTCCATCCTCCTAAAAGGCATCTGGTTAGTCTTGTCTTTCAAGAGTCAGCTCAGGTGTCACCCTCCACTGGAAGCTTCTCCCTGGGGTCCCCTATAGCCCTGTCAAAGCGCTTACCCACCCCACCCCCTTCTCAGCATCCCCTGCTTGTTTACATGAGGGAGGGCACTGAAGTAGTGAGTGAATGAGTGAGTGAATGAAGGGAGAGCTTGAGAAAAGAAATTGCTTCCCCCACCAGTGCCCTGTGGATGGGGCCTAAGACAAACCCTACAGGAAGCCTAAGAAAATGGCTCTAATTCTGTCCTTCCTTTTACAGTTTTTAGGCATCTCATGAAAAACTGCAGGTGCTAGCGTGAGGTTGTTGCCCTGGACTAAGGAGAGATCCACACAGGCAAGGGAGGTGCATCTGGCATCAGTATTCAGGGTTAAGGGCAACTCACGATTTGTAATCCAGCCATTGAAACAAAAACATGCATGGCTGTAATGACGTTCTCTCTTGGGCCAGGTCAGCAGGCGTCCCTGAGAACAGTGCAGTAGGCACCTAGAAGAATCCCCACACACTCCAGCAGTTCTTAGGATTTGTGAAGCTTTCACCATTGCTGGTCTCAACAGGGTTTGAGTAGGTGGGGTGAAGCTAACTTCTGACCCTGTTTTAGAGATGAACATACTAAGCTTTAGGGAAATTGAGTCTTCCTGGATATCCCACAAAGAGTAAGTGGGAAAAAAAGAACCCAGGTCTTCTTTCAATCAATCCTCAGAGGCTATAGGTGTCAAGCACCATAAAAATGAGGGGGATGTGTTTCTTGCCACCAGGGGGAATGCAGGCTTGTCAGAGAGACCCAAGTAGAGAATAACAAATGTTACCTTCATGATAAGTGCAAGGGGATAATGGAGTCTAGAAGAGGGAGAGGTTTGTTCTGGCTGTGAAGTCAGGGAAGGCTTCTCAGAAGAGACTTTTAAATGGGGCATTGAAGGGTGAGTAAGAGTCTCCCGAAGATAGAAGAAGATGGGGGGAGGACTCAGTGAGAGGGGACCGTGGTGGAGGAAGCATGCTACCACATGTCTCCCCGCTTTGGCACTAAGGTATTTCAATGTTTAAGCCAATGAGGATAAGAAGAGCAGATACAGTGGTTTGTAAATCTGAAGGGCTTAGAAGTTCCTGCAAAGCACCATCCTCTGGGCCTCACCAAATCTCTGTGGCAAAGAACTGATCCTCCTGGTCTGTGGGCAACTCTCCAGAGGGAGTGTGAATTTGGGAACCATCATCAGTTAAATACAAAACTGGGGTAGTCAGTGGAGAGGGATGAAAGGGGTCAATGGAGAATTATTTTAAGATGGGCGATACTACAGCATGTCTTATGCTGAAGGGTACGATCCAGAAGGATGGCCAAAACAGTGCCCAAGCATCAACTTGTGGCATCAGCCCGAACCTGCTTTAACTGACATCCAGGGTCCTCTTCCAGCATGCTTGGCATGACTTAGTGGGTATGCACTTGACTCCTAGGATCCTCTCCCTCCATCCCCACTCTCTTCCTTTTCTCCCAGGTCCTCATCCTGTCAACTCCAGCATCACCGCTGCTAATTACCAGGAAAGCAGACGAGAAATATCCATCAAGTTGGGCCTCCCCACTCCAGTCATGTGTCTCCTGGGAAGGAAACCCAAATACAAGTGGAAGGTCCTAAGGGAGATCGAGCCAACCTTCAAGTGGCCTCAGCTCCCACAGGTTCCAGAGACCCATGTTTGGCAGCGTCCAAGGGCCTCCTGTGAAACCACTGGGAAACAACCAACACTTTGACTTTTAGGTCCACATTGAAGACCCAGATTGTAATCTCTCTGTATCCTTCACTGCTTTTTGTAGACGTTGTTGTCTTAGATTCATTTACGGATGACAATCCAACCAATGACCAGTCATTGAAAAGCAATGCAACCCTCCCGCAATACAATTTACAATGTTGTGTTAGTTTCTGCTTTATAACAAAGTGAATCAGCTATACGTATACATATATCCCCATTTCTCCTCCGTCTTGCGCCTCCCTCCCACCCTCCCTATCCCACCCCTCTAGGTGGTCACAAAGCACCAAGCTGATCTCCCTGTGCTATGCGGCTGCTTCCCACTAGCTATCTATTTTACATTTGGTAGTGTATATATGTCCATGCTACTCTCTCACTTCGTCCCAGCTTACCCTTCCCCCTCCCCGTGTCCTCAAGTCCATTCTCTGCACCTGTGTCTTTATTCTTGTCCTGCCCATAGGTTCTTCAGAACCATTTTCTTTTTTTAGATTCCATATATATGTGTTACATACAGTATTTGTTTTCCTCTTCCTGACTTACTTCACTTTGTATGACAGACTCTATGTCCATCCACCTCACTACAATTAACTTAATTTCGACAAACTTTTTTCTTGATGAAAGGGTGGGACCCAGGAAGTCATACTGGTATCATGTATCATGGCTCCTCATCAGCTGATTGGCTCAAGAATGGACACGTGACATTGGGCTACTGTCTGGGCAAGCCCATCAGCTTCTTTTTTGAAATAATTCGAGCTGAGAGACATAGAGACTCAAGTTAGGAGTATGCTTGAATTGAAAGGTCCTGAGATATCAGGATAGTAGCTAGTACTGTGTGTGACAAAGTAGGAGTCACAGCAAGCCTAAATTATGCAAGAGAGAAGAATAAGAGTCTTGCAGAGTGGCCCATCTAGTCTGCCAAGAGGAGAATGAGTTAGAGATGAGAGATCCTGTAGCTCTTAAAGGACAGAGAGAGTTAGAGATGAGAGATCCTGTAGCTCTTAAAGGACAGAGAGACTTTTCTGTTCCCCTGTGACCCGGCATCACTCCCTTCCTGTCCTTGGAGGTCAGTGATAGCCCCCTGTATCCTTTCAGTGACCACTCTTGTCATTTGAAATCGTTTGAGAGGGTACCTGATCCTTGTTACCAACATGCCCTAAGTAAGAAAAATAATAAAGCCTAAGATTTACCGTATGTGAATTAATCTTGGGATTCCTTGGCTCAATTCAGCAAACATTCCATGGGCAACTTCCACGTACGAGGTTCTAGGGGCGCTTTGAATAAACTTGAGACCCACTATATATCCTCAAAGAATCCACAGACTGGAAGAATGTGTTCCCTCATACCCAGAACACAAGGTGGTTTAACATCAGCACCCTAAGAGAAAGGCAGGTGGGAGGCTGGAGGGGTGGACCACAGCTGGGGAAGCAGGAGGAGTTGATGGAACAGGGCCTCCAAGGATGGGTGGAATTTAATATTGGAATGAAGAAGGAGGGAGGGAAAATATGAGAATCAGAAGTCTGGTGGCAGGAAGGGGTGTGATATTCATGGAACATGGTAAACTGAATGGCTTGTAAGAATAATGGGGTTTAGGGGAATAATATTAGATGAACCTGTAAGACAGATTTGATTGTGATTATGAGGGCCTCGAATGCCATGTCAAATTGGTTGTCACAGAATCATAAAAATGGGAAGAACCTTGGTGGTCGTCAAGTCTAACTCAGGTAATTTGTCCCTATATCTCTTAAGGAAGCCACCAAGACCAAAGGCGTCCCAAGTGCTTATTTGAGATATTGTCATTTCCATGGTAATGACTCAAACTACTCTTCTCTCTTCAACAACTTTTGGTTCTTTCCAGAAGGACCTTCTCACTACCAGGAAGGATCTTAGAGCTTAGGGAACCAGGCCAAAGAATTTTGAAGTAGATGGTCTGAAATAGCCATCTGTGAAGTTAAGAAACAGGGGAGGGTTATTCACTATGTGTCAGCCAGCATCAGGCACTGTGTTTTATTTTTTTTATTATTTTTTAATTTTTTTCAGCTTTAATCAACTCTTTCATGAAAGGTGATTTAACTTAATTTTAATATACAATCATTAGAAGGAAAGGAATAAGAATATTAGAGGAAAATAACAGGGTATACCTCACCAAATTGGGCCGACACCTACTTTCAGATCCAAACAGTAGCTGGGAAGTCCCGAGTGACAGCAGTCTGGAGCCCCAGTTGGGAAGGGTCCTGGGCGGTGCACCCACCCCATGGGTGAGACTTCAGATTGGAGCTCTGGGGGCTTCCGTTTATAATTCCAGGCTGCAAAGGGCACTGTGTTTTAGACTTTATTACATTAATCTGCAAGGTAGATGTGACAATCCCTTTTCAGATGAAAAAAATTGAAGCTCTAGGCAGGAGTAGGAAAGTTCTCCATGTCTGACAGCTGCAAGAGGTGAAGCAGGAATGTGGCCCAGGTTTACCAGAGACATGAGTTTCCATCCCTCTTCTGTGCTTCCTTTAAGGCTAGACAGGCCTGCCTTCAAGCAAATATCCCTCGTGAAGGAATTTCAGAATGACCTTCACTTAAATGAATGGCTGATGGCTGCAAGTGGGTGGGTGGAGGAAACAGAGTGTAACAACCAAAGCTTCATTGCAGGAATTTAGCAAAGCTCTAAACCATATCTACCAGAAGTCTACAGAGACATTTGGCAAAATGGTTATCTCTTAAAATCATCCCATGAGGCAATTTATAAGATGCCTCGAGCAAGTCCCCAAATTCAAAATCCCTTATCATCTTACAAACCGCTATTGAGACCACACAGTGCTTCTGGAAACAGCAGGCGCTGTTGCTTCCATGACTAACGTCATCACTTTATACACAAGGGGAAACGGAGGAAGGAATGTGTCTGGATGGGGGACAGGAGGAGGAGGCCTTAGATCCTCTGTGGGGCTCTGTCCAGCTGGAACACTCCTGGAGTTAGATCGGCGTTGGGGGACATTAGCAGTTAGGAATGCCAGGACCTTAGATGGGGGGCTGGGGAGGGAGGCTGGGAGAGCATCATCAGGGGAGAGAAATGATCTAGAGGCGAGAAAGCCCAGGATGGGCTGATGGTAGATGGAGGGACAGGCAGGCAGAGCCAGATGAGGCCTACGAGAAGGTTGGACCCAGCCGTGCCTAAGCTGAAAGACGAGAGAGCTTAGCACAGGTTCCCAAATTTGGGGGCACATTAGAATCACATGGAAGCTGGTTAATACCCTGGTTCCTGGGGGAATTCCCAGAGGCTAAGTCTGGGATGGGACAGAAGTGGCATTTGTGACCAGTTCCCCCAGGTGATCTTAAGAGGCAGTCCTTAGAAAACACCGGCAACAAGATTTTCCTCTGCGGATGTCTGTGATCTGCTCTGCAAACTGAGGGGTTTGTCAAGGACAGTTCCTACTGTCCCTGCCAGCTCTGACACTGGGCTTCTCCAAGGCTTCCACGGCATCTCTTTGCTCGTGTTTGCTGTCCTCAGTATCTCTCTCCACGCGATTGTTTCCCGTGCCTTTTAATTTACAAGGTAGGCAGGTCGTCAGGTATCTGCTCAGCTCTTGAAAAGGCCTACGGGTAAAAGGCTCTAACAACTCCAACTGCTCTGCCCATTTGTGTAAGAACAAGGTAGCATCATGTGTGTTCATATGGGTGTCCAAATGGGACAGAGTCCCTCTCTCTGGAGGCCACAGCTGGAGGGCCAGGACAAAACCACTTCCAGACCTCAGGGCACACAATCACAGGGGATGATTTATTGAAGGAAGAAAGCTTCAAGGGCTCAAGTGAAATTAACCATGTATATTTCTCCAGCAATTATGCTTGCCCTGTCTTTTGAAAAATGGTCCCCATGCCCTGCCTAGAAGAAAAGCCAGATTCTCAATGAATCTGTGTTCTGAAGGCATCCAGAGGGGGATGGTGTTTTTCTAACAGTGAAAGCCACACGAAAGTCTTCACCGCAGCTTTGTGCTATTCCTGCTACAGCTCCTTTCAGGGCTGACTGGAGAATCGGGGAGTCCTGTCTGGGAAAGCAGGACAGGCTGGGCCTGAAACATTGATTTCTCGTTCAGGTTTCTCAGTGAAATGTGAATGAGGAATTTTCCACTTCTTCTTGTCCTGATTCACCTCGGCGGAATCTTTGGAGTCCCAGACTGGAGCAGAAAAAGTCTATTTTAGGTGGGCATCCAGCCAGATTTGCACCCCAAATGAATAGTCTTCTGTGCCGTTCCAGTATCAGGTGTCTCCTTTTGGCCGGGAAAAGACTCCATCCACCTGACTCCTGCTTTAGCTGTTTGCACTGGGAGGAACCAGGCCAGCATGTCAGGACAAGAGAATACCATAGTGCCGTGTAAGTCCTCTCCACTGGATACAGACTCAAGTGGGTGATATAGATCCGTTTATACTACCCGAATTGCTAGTATATGTCAGGCTCTATGCCAGACTTTGGAGATCAGAAGGTAAATAAGACACAGTCCTTGTTCTCAAGAGTTTACAGTCTAGAGGCAGTCACAGCTGTGCAAATATCAGCTAGGGCAGGCTCTGATAAAGATGACAAGAGAGACACAGAGAAATTGGGGAGATAGGTTCTGGCTGGAAGGCATCAGGGAATGCTTCCCAGACGGGCTGGCATTTGCACTGGGTCTGGAAGGATGACTGGGACTAGACAGATGGTGGAAGGTGCAGGGGGAGGGGCTGTCAGAAAAAAGTACTGTGGTTAGAGCATCCCTGGTGCATGGGGGTACAGTAAATAGTCTGGGGTCACTAGTGGGTAGATATGCAAAGAGAGGAGTAGGAGGTGAGGCTTGAAGAAAAGTCAGGGGCCAGGCCCTGAAGGGTGCCCTAAGTCATGGTGAGGGTCTAGACTTGACAAGATGGCAATGGACAGTCATCAAAGGACTCAGAGCTGGAGAGAGAGAAGTTGGAGGTAGAGAGAACAGGTAGAAGGTTTTTGCAATAAACCAGATGAGGAATGAGGTTGGTCAATGCTAGGCTGAGGTAATTAAAATCAGGACAGAATCAAAAGATATTTTGGAAGAGAAAAATAATTGATTGTTTGACCATGGGTAGAGGGAGAATTTAAAGATTCTCAAATATGTGCCGAGCCCCAGTTTAGACAATGGTAGGCGGATGGTAGGATGTTTGGTGGTTACTCCCACAGGCTCCAGAGTCAGAAGGCCTCTATCCAATGCCTGGGTTTTCATCTTCCTAGATGGGAAATTGACCAGCTTCTCCATGCCTCAGTTTCCTCTTCTGTGAAAGGGAATGAACAAATTGCATAGTAACTCTGTCGGCTATCACTGTATTGACAAGCCTAGTGCTTTTTGTTTTTGGTATCAGTCATTCCCCAGCATCCCCGAGGGTCTGTGAATCAGACTTTAAACAGGCTGCACTGTGAAGAGGGGGTGCCCGGTGCATCCCTTTGCTTATGTGGGAGGGCCTCATCCCCTCTGCTTTGACTCTCCATCTGGAAACACATGACAATTCTGTTAAGTGCTACAATGTTTTTTTGCAAAAAAAAAAAAAAAAAGCCTCTTTTGAAAGTGAAGAGGTTTAAGAAAGTGTCGTTTCTTGGGCAGAAAATGAAGCTTGATGGGAAAAAACACTGCCAGAATGGCATCTGAGAATTTGAGGTTTCCCCAAAGAATCCTGCAAATGATCCTCTGCATTCTCACTGTAAAATGATCAGGGTGCTGTGATACGTGGGGTTTAAAAAACCATTAAACAACATACATGCAGAAAAAGTCTGTAAACCATACCAGCAAAGCAAACCATTATAAAAGGAGTATTTGCATAACCACCACTCAGGTCAAGTAACAGAACACTGTCAGCACCACAGAGCCCCTTCCTGTCACACCTCTTCCATCCAAAAATAACTTTCGTCTTGATTTTATGGCAGCCACCTCGCTGCTCTTCTCTCCTCCCATCACCTAAGTATATACCCCTGGTTCCTGAACACCAAGATTTCCTTCTGATTATATTTGACCTCCATACAATGGACTCACATGCATGTACTTTTCTGTGTCTGGCTTCCCTTTCTCAACATTAGGAACAAGACCGTCCATGCTGGTGTGAGCCTGCAGTTTGCGTTTCCACCACAGCCCTATAAAGATATACCACAATTTACTTACCCATTTGACGTTTTTTAATAAATTTTCTTATTTATTTATTTTTGGCTGTGTTGGGTCTTCATTGCTGCACGTGGGCTTTCTCTAGTTGCAGCAAGAGGGGGCTACTCTTCGTTGCAGTGCTCGGGCTTCTCCTTGCAGTGGCTTCTCTTGTTGCAGAGCACAGACTCTCGGCACGCGAGCTTCAATAGTTGTGGCGCACAGGCTTAGTTGCTCAACGACATGTGGGATCTTCCCGGAACAGGGCTCGAACCCGTGTCCCCTGCATTGACAGGTGGATTCTTAACCACTGTGCCACCAGGGAAGCCCCCCATTTGACTTTTGATGGGCGTTTGTGTTGCTCTTTTTTGAGGACTATTCTGAATGGTATTGCTGGGAATGTTCTTATCCATGTGGATACATTTCTGTTGGGATTGTCCTGAGAATGGAGTTACTGGGTCACAAGAAATAGTCGTAGCTTCATCGTTGTATATACTGCTAAAGAGTCTTACAGAGTGCTTCCACCTGTCTACCTACGTTTCCTCCAGCAAGGCCCAAGAATTCCCACCTCTCCATACTCACCAAAACCTGGTGTCGCCAATCTTTTTGAGGTTTTAGGACTAAAGTGTGTTTGAAGGGCATCCCAGACAAATAACTGGAGGTCAGTGTGCTGCCAGATCAATTCCAGGTCTAAAGAGCTATAACATTGGAAATAAGTATGATGAGTTACTTTCTCAGGGAAAGGCCCATAATTTATGCTTTAATACGCAGAAGGTTGTTGCCAATCTCTGAATGGGGTTACAGAAGCAGGCTGCTTGTGGGCAGCGGCTGGTGCCGGGAGGTTGAGTTATAAGGAGATGAAATGATATCTCAGAAAAATCTTTGAGACGGAAACGGAGGCAAGGATAGAAGTAATCAAGAATGCACTGAGGCAAGGTAAAAACCCTGAGGGAACAGTTCTGGAAAAGAATTCAAGATTTTGTAGCCATGTATTATTGCTATGGGTCCGTTGGTTTTTAACATGTACATAAGTCCTATTGTATTGTTCTTTTACACTTGCAATTTGCCTTTCCCTCTAAAATATTGATCTGGTTTATCCATTTTAATTACTAGGTGGTATTTATTTGCACTTGAACGTCACATTCATTTATCCGTTCCTATGTTGGTGGCTATTGGCAAACAACGCTGCAACATATTCTTTTGTTCTTCTGTTTTTTAAGATAGGAAATAAAGTCAAGCTGAAGCGAGTATGTCAATTTTGGAGGCTGAGTACAAGAATGTCTGCTATATTATTTTCTGGACTTTTCTGCATATTTGAAATATTTCATACTTGAAACATGTTTTAATATTTAATATTAACCCACACAGGGCACAGAGAAAGAAGAGCACTTAAATGAGCAGATTCCAAAATCTTACTGGCCGGGTTGACCAAGATGCCTTTGGAAACAACTTAGACCAGACACCCAAAGGATGGACCTGGTAGCATTTTGACAAAGACCTTAGGCTCCTCCCAAGCCCCAAAGATGGCAGTTCTGGAATTAGATGGACATGGGTGGGATCCGATTCCACTGTTCATAGAATGAGATCCTTGGCAAACTGTTTGGTTCTCGGCCTCTTTATCAGTAAAACTCGGGGGATTAACTCTTCCAGGCAGAGCTGTTCTGAAAGTAAACATGTACGTAACAGGGAGTTATACTCATTTGGGTTTGGTGAGGAAAGCAGAACCACTATAAGTGTACAGAATAAAGAATCTGTTACAGGAATTTGACCTCCACAATTGTTGTGGAAGCTGGAAAAGTGATGATCTGAAAGGGGACAGTTGGAGGGTCAGAGAAAAGTCACCCACCAGGGACCACAAAGCCAAGCTGATAATGACTACAGAAAGCTCTGCATTTGATGGTGGCCTGAAGTTACTGTAGGTCAGCAGGAAAGGAGTTGGGAAGAAACACTGGACACGAAGTGAAAGAGAACATGGGACAATCTGGAACTCACAAGTACAAAACTCAATTCATAACGGCCAGCTCAGGTCTCAGGGTAATTTGCTGGCCCACGGAAGGCCCAATAGCAATAGCAAGATAGAAACTTCCCTAAAGGGAGAATAATTACCTGCAGAGCATGGCACAGGTTAGCACTCAAATCCTAAAGGTTTATGCTATTACTTATGTATGGGGGACCTGCTAAATATTCCATAAAGCTCCCTGTCTGCCACAAGACACTTCTAGCAGACATGGCTCTACTGACTCTTATGTTCCGTTCAGATGGCAGAGGACCTCGTGTGGCAGGCTGGATCTGTTGCAAAGTCTTCTCATTTTCTAGATCCAACTCGAAATTAGCAGCCTTTCAGTTACTCAGTAAATGAGTTGAAGCAGCATGACCAGATGAAGTACAGTTGCCTCCAAAATCCAGAGGTTCATGGGCATTCTGCCATTTCCCTGGAGGTAAGAGAGGCCAGATGTTGCAATTCCTCTTTCACTTTGGACAGAACCTCTCAACATGTCCACATCACTGGACTCTTAGAAATTTCACCGAAAGATCTGGCTCCTGACTTTTTGTGAGACTCATTCGCCTCCATCTGCTTATATTTCTCTTACCAAGGTATTCAGAGTAGCTGCCATTTCCTGCCCTCCAGGACCGATCGGCACAGTAGGCCTGTATGATTTCCCATGGAATGGAGAGGATATTAAGGTCCCTGGGATTTCGATTGTGACAGTAGGCTGGGGAGTTAATCTAGCCCTTAGGCAGGACGGCGAAGGTGTATTGCCTGCCTTGCTAGCTTAAAGCAAAGTGCTCCTGGTGGTCTTTATCAAGAGGAATAGAGGGAAAAAGCGTTTGCCACATCAACAGCTGCCCAGGGTTGTGTTGACTTTCTTCAGCAGAAAAACCGCACCTGGCAAAGGCGTTTCAATTGGAGTTACACCAATTAAGTTTATGATGATGCATTGTTATTCTCCAACATCAATTTATCAGGCCAAACAAGCTAGTTGGATGGGGATGTAGTGGGATCTCTGCATCTTTCAAGTCCATGATGGTGGCACTGATTTCTGCCATACCTCCAGGACTGTGGTATTTCTTTAATCTCTTGTAAGTAGGAGTGATTCTGTTGGCTTCCACTTGACTTTTCTGGCCTTAATGACCCTTACTCCATGGATAAGGGAAACAATGTGGAGAGTCTACTAGTTGCTGTGTATGTCTATTCCTAAAACGAACAATGAATCTGCCCGTATGTCTCTATCCCAATACTCAGGGTCGCTTTCTCCCCAAACAATGTCCTAACTTTAACATAAGAGACCCTGTGAGGTCATGATTTCAATTTGCATTATTCACCCCAAGATTAGACTTTGGGTTTGATTGTGAGAAATCTTGGTCCCTTAGCCATAGGAGCTACTGGTTTTCCTTAGCCAGACCTTGAGTTGGAGACTTAAAAGCCCTGAAGAACCTAATTTTCTTCCTGTAAGTTCTCCAGCACACTTTGGAGCTACTTAGCAATTCTTCTCTCCACCGGGTTTTCACTAAAATGTTCTATGACAGCAACTACTTGGTGGTCCAAAGCCTTGCCTTCTCTGGACACTTAATTACAGGTGTTACAGGTGATCACTTAGGTAGCTATTTTGCCACTGTCTACTGTGGACTACCAGTGCCCTCGTTATCATTGGCATCGGGATCGTTAATGCTTTAAATATAATCAGACCAGAGAACCCTTTCCAGAAAACAGAGAACCCATTCCGTAAGACAATTCCAGAACCAATTCAGAGAACCCATCCTTGAGTTTCTCTTCCTCATGGTTTGATCAGAGAAACAGAGCTACTCTTGATGGATTTCTTATAGGGATTAGACTTGACACTATTGTGAGAGAAGCTGAGGAAGTAAAGGTCCAGAAGAGGAAAGTTACTAACCAGGACAACTGGTGAAGAATTCTGGGGGAGACTCTTACCTCTGTGTCTCCTGGTGGTTGTGAGGTTGCTGCAGGGTTATAGCCAGTCAGGAAGACCAGCTGGATTTGAAGTGGGAGGGAGCAAGGACAACCCGGGATCCATGCCTATCTCTCATCACATCCAAGCCTGACGGTGTGGGTGGTCTACAGAAGAAGCCTGTGCCGTCTGCCATGGAGTTGCACACATGCCCGACCCAGGATTCAGCAGGACCTGGAGAGGCTACAGAATGGGGTCCTTCTCCACACCAAGGAGGGGAGCGAACAGGTTAAGTGGCAAGCACATGCATGAGCTGCGGTAGCACAGACCTTCAGCTGAAATGATTGTTCCCACCCTCTGCCTTCCAAACCCCATGTCGGTTTCTCTGTGGCCAACTGGAAAGAGGGTCATACAAAGAAGAGAAGTCTGGGGAATGTCATTTGAGCTCAGCTAGACTGGTCCAGCACAAAACCACCACAGCTGTCCATATTGTGTGACTCTTATTTAAGGAGCTCAAGCTCTAACCTAAGAATAAGTACCTAGAGGGAGATGTCAAAGGGACGCATGGAGAGGAACCACGTAAAAACTGGAATATGAATCAGCCTAAATTAAGACTGTCTGTGAGATTTTACTCATACAGTCAGGATCTGGGAAACCCGAGGGAAGGGCAAACTTTGCTCCAGGCGTTTCTCTATTGACAGCGATGATGAGCACCCACCACGCTCTTGCAGAGAGCATTTTATGTTTCGTGAAGTGCTTTCACATCCATTGTTTCATTTTGGGTGTATTGACCTTCCATTTCATTCACTCATTGACTAAATACTTATTGAGTATCTGTCCTATGCCAGGCACTGTGCTAGGTGTTTTACGTATGTTGCCCCCAAATATGGCATCTCCTGTGTATTTCACTACATCTCCGTGACAAAGGTATCATTGCTATTTTACGTATGAAGAAACTATGCCTATAAGTTTGGAGATACAGAGATGAAGGACACCCTGTCCTTGCTCTCTGGAACAGAGGTCAGCAAACTTTGTCTGTAAAGGGACACATAGTAAATATTTTAGGCTTTGCGGTCCATACGGTCTGTTACAACTGCTCCACTCTGCAATTACGGAGAAAAACATCCATAGAATACAAAAATGAATGAGAGAGACTGCGTTCCAACAAAGCTTTGTTTACAAAAACAGGTGGTGGGACAGATTTTGCCTGTGAGCCATAGTTTGCTACCCTTGCCCTACAGGGTCACAGTCTAGAGGAGAGACTAATGCAAACAGCCCACGATGAGATGACGTGGTAAAGAGGATATACAAAGGGCTGGGCAGGCAGAGTGTATAAGTATCTGGGGAGCTTGGTGAGGCCTCCATGTGACCTTTCAAGAACCAGGCCTCTGTGGCCTGTATTTCCAGGTCACCGCCATCCAAGAACCAGGAAATGGCTTGCAAACAAATCAAGGTGGGGTCTTGAGCTTATGTCGAATCAGAGCATGTGTGTCCCTCCTGAAGTGACTGCCTTCCTATGAACGAGTGTGGCGTGAGGATTGTGATGTACTGTCTGCTTCCCTCTCCTGTGTTAAACACCCCCAAAGCATCTCAAAACCCGGCGTTCCATATCCTTGGCAGTGTGTGGGCTTGGTATGAAACCACCCTCAACTTCTTCTGACCCGCAGCTTGGAAATAATACTTCGTAGTAAGCAGTCACCAGTTTACATCTCCTAGAATGCCCTCTAGGTAACATCCTCAATGACGAATCTGGTTCCTGCGGTGCCCGAGGTATAAAATCACCCTTGTGGTTGGTTGTTCCAAGGAGACAGACTTCAGCTCAGAACAAGGAAGAAATCTCAGAAACAATCTAAACAGCCTCAAACTGGACTGGGTTGTCTAGGGAGATGAGTTTCTGACCAGTGGGGGGGTTTGAGCAGCGGCTGGATGACCGACTGAAGGAAAAGGACTCAGGAGCCTTTCTGCCCTGCTCTCTTATTAACTAGCTCTGTGACCTTGGACACATTTCTTGACCTCTCTTAACTTGGTTTCATCATTTGCAAATGGAGATTACACATCTTTCATTTGACTGTTGTGATAATTCAATGAGAATGCCGTCCAAATTCTTAGCATGCACCAGCCTGACACACAGTTGGTGCCTGCCGGCCTCACAGGGACTCTGACATCAGGTGGGGTGGAGAGAAAGGACTTCTGGGGTCTGGGTTTACGGTTTTCTGATACAGATATCTAATGGGAATCCCTTCCCTTATATGACATGATTTCACGGAATTCCAGAAACAAAGGCATATGACCTCAGAGTCTGCGATCTCCCTGAAACTGGACATAGTGAAGGAACATTTATTCAGACAAAACGATGTTATTTGGAGAGGAAAACGATTGTAGGATTTTTATGCTGAATAGTTTTTCACAGGTATAAGCCATGTTGGTCAGAAGAGACTCCAGCCATAAAAAGTTTCTGTTTCAACCTGAAGAAAGTTTTTTGAATGCCTATATTAACAAAGCTCTCACTGAGGTTGAGGGAGTTGGGAGGACTTTCCTTTTATAAAAATTGCGCTTGCCACCTGTTTAAAAATATATTATTCAATGGGTTGGTATTAAAAATAGATACCTGTTTCCATTAAGTCCACCAAATAAAAGCATCTGAGTCTGTGGGCAGAGGGAAGGGCAACTTCTTTTTCTTATGCGGATGGAAAGAATCCCAAGAGACTAACGAAGCAAGAAATTATCAAAGCTGTGGTTTTTACTAAGTAACTTTGTGCCAGTGCCCGGCAAGCTGCCACCACGCTGCCAAGTCCCAGCGCCCCGGCTGACCGGTGCCACAGTGAGCACTGCCCTGGACGGAGGAGGCCGGAAGTTTGCTGAACCCAGACAGAAGAAAAAGAACTCATTCTGGAGAGTCCCAGCAGGTGGCGGAGCCCCTTCGCACCACAGTGAGCCTCTTTTGACCCAGAGCACGTACAATAGAGCTCTCTCAGAAGAGAGATTTCTTTTTCCCCCCCTGGGTTTCTTCTTGGCCCTTGGGATTTGTTCTAAACTGGCTCTGTCTGTGTGGGAGTTGTCTTGGCCTTTCTGATTTTCTTTCCCTTCGGAACTCTCAGATCTTTCCATTGTGTGCCATGTCCCTGTTAAAAGGCTGAGTCACTGTGCCTTGCAGACTCCACATTCCCTCTGTGAATCAAGGTAACCTGGCAGATGTCGGGCGGCTCCGTCAGGGAAAGGGCGCATTTATCAGTCTGTCCCGGCCCTGGGCACCCCCTCGGGAGCATTGCTGAGGGACATAGCTTTCAGATGAGAAGGCGTTTGTAAAAGGCTGACAGGAGCCGCTCAGGCCAGATGACCTTTAGAGATCTTTTCCAGTTCTGAAATGCTAAGATTTCGAAATGCTGCGTGGCCCCCAAACGATGCCGTTTGAGGAAGAGCAGATGGAATTAAAGTTGTGTGTGACGCAGAGGAGACATCAGAGCGGCCTGGAAGATCCCTGGATCTGGACATGAAGGAGAGATTAGTCTTAGTACATGTGGCCTCAGAAGATGGAAAGTTTGGCTGGAATTTTGTCACAGGATGGGACGTTGCAGCTCATTATAGAAAAGGAACCCTGACTTAGTAGTTAGGGGCCCAGATATAAAGCCTGAAGACCTGATTTAGAATCCTGACTCCTAATTTATTATCATCTATGTGACCCTGGACTAGTGACCTTACCTTGCTGAGCCTCTATTTTCTTATGGGTCAAATGGCGATGATAAGATCGAGCTTGCTTCTAACATCAGGCTATTGTGAGAATCCAATAAGACAAGGGAAACTGCTTGTAAATTCTGCAGTTCTACAGATTTAATCTTATTGTCCAAACCCTTCATTTTAGAGAGCAGATCACCAAAGTCTAGAGAGGTTAAGAAACTTATGTGAGACCAGACAATGTTGGTCTAAGGTAATAGCTGATAAGACCTCAGGGATAATTATATTGATATGATGACCAGGCATAATTATATTGACCCCTGGAAGCCCTGGGAGAAAAGGCTTTTGGGGGACCTTGGGGCCATGATGCAGCCCCAGCTTCTCAGTGGAGTTTCATCTCACTCTTAATTTTATTTTCTGATTATAAAAATAGTATGTGCTCATTGTATGAAACTTGCAGAATACAAAAAGCACAAAGAAGAAAACTTTAAAACATTTCCCATGATTCTGCTGAATTATTGAAATTTTGATATATACCTTTCTAGTCTTTTTTCTATGCCTTTGCATATTTGAACATAACCGGAATATTTATGCACAGTTTTGCACATTGATTCTTTTCTCACCTAACAGTTTGTTATGCACTTTGCCATTAAAATTCATTAGACAGTGTTTAATGCTTGCATAATGGTCTGCCGGTTATATTGGATATCAAGGTTCTTTCCTAATTTTTTGCTATTGTACATAACAGTGTTGAACATTCTTGTACTCTGTACTGTTAAGTGCTGCCCCACCATTAAGCAAATGTTTCCTATAGATTTCTCCAGATGACTTTGGCCACTCTCTCAAACTCTTGCACCTTGTCTTTTGTAAAGACTCACAAATATTAATTTGTCCCAAAGTGTTAGATGACTTGAATGGTGTAGAATATGATACACAGGTGAGGCCCAAAGCCCTGTTGAAAGTACTTGATTTAAACACATGTATTTACATTAAGTATTTATTTTTGCCCTGTGTTGTCCCCAGAGATACGTAAGGTATCTGAGTTTCACTTGCCTTTCCTGGTTTAAGTTTCAGATTAGACTGGTGGTGGTTGGTCCTCAAAGGTGCCTCCAAATGAATCTCCCCCTCCCACATCCACACCCTTGAGAAGTCCCCCCTTCTTGAATTCCCCGTGACACACTTTGGGGCAATCACACGCAGCAGAAATGATGCTGCTTGACTTGAGGCAGGTCATAGGAAGCCTTGCAGTTGTGCCCTGGGTCTCTGGGAACATTTGCTGTGAGGAAAGCCACTGCACATAAGAAATTCTCTATCCTGAGACTGTCATGCTGGGAGGACTCCTAAGCTAGCCACATGGAGGGGCCACCTAGCCAGGTTCAGTTCCTTCAGCCACTCCATTTGAGGCACCAAGCATGTGAATGAAGAAGCCTTCTTTGGTGCCCAGCCCAGTCGAGTCTTCAGATGACCCCAGTCTGGCCTCCATCTGACTGTAATTCCAGACCCCATTGGGAACCACACACAGCAGCTGAACCCAGTCACCCTGCAGATTACGCCAGGTTTGCAGAATAAATGATGACAAGGACACGGCCCTGCTTGCCCCCGGGGAGCTCTGATCTACGGTGAGGATGCAGAGGAGACAGTGACCTGAATGGATCCGATACACAGGAATAAGGAGCCTAACAGCGGACTGGTCGCTCTGCCAGAAGATGAGGTGATGCTGCCTATAGAGTAGGGAAGGATTTTCTGAAAGGAAGACACTGAATTGCATCTTGAAAACTGCCTGGGAGCTTACCGGTAGACACACTGAAGGAGGGGCAGCAAAATAGAGGGAGACCCATGTGCAAAGAGACACTATATCCTGGTTGGGGAAGAGCAGGTAATAAAACCAATGGGAGATGCAGGACCTGATTGTGACAGTCTCATATGCAGGGTCATAAAACAGAAATTTGGCCTAGCTGAAAATGGGGAATCAAAAAAGAGTTTTTAGCAGGTGGTTACAAGATGAGATTTGCTCTTAGACCACTTTGGCTACCTTCCTTCATTCAACAAGTGTTCACTGAGAATCTACCTTTCATTGAGCCGGTAATGGTCAAGGGCGGTGATGTCCTGTAGAAATGCAATGTAAGCCATGTATGTCATTTTAAGTTTTCTAGTAGCCATATTTAAAACAGGAAAAAGTAACAAGTGGAACTAATTTTATAATAATATATTTTATTTAACCCAATAGTTCCAAAGCATTTTCAACAATCAATATAAAAAATGTTGAGATATTTTAGGTTATCCTATTCTAAGTCTTCAAAATTGGTACACATTTTACGCTTTTAATAGCACATCTCAAACTTGGACTAGCTACATTTCAAAAGCTCAACACACACACGTGGCCTGTGGCTATCGTACTGGGCAGGGCAGCTCTAGATGCAGGGGATGAGGTGGAGAGCAATGCAGGTGAGGTCTCTGCTCTCATAGAGCTTATATTCTAGGGTTGAAGAGTAGAGACTGAGAATAAACCAGTAAACAGCTAAAGCAGCAAGATTGCTTCAGATAGTGATAAGCAGTGTGAAAAGGATGAAAGTAGAACGAAAACATTAGACTATGGTGGCGCATGCCTGGTAAGCAGCTGGTGGTCAGGCAATGCCTTGCTGTGAATGTGACCCTGACGCTGACACCTGGGTGCCAGGTGTATAAAGCTCTCAGGGCAGAGCCTGTGAAGATCTGGAGGGCGCCATGGAGGGAGGACAGCCAGAGAGGAGGCTACTGCCACAGTCCAGGGAGGGACAGCCATGCTTGCAGTAAAGGCTGCAGCAGTGACGGCTAAAAGGAGAGGATGAACCAGGGAGATATTTCAGCAGTTGAATATACAGACTTTGTGACTGACAAGAGGTCTGGGGGAAGGAATCTGGAAGATGATCAGGACTTGGGCTTGGCTGATCGAATGCATCAACTGGTGTCTTCCCCTCCACCCCAGGGGCTGAGTAGAGGGGTAAGATATGCATTCACTCTGGGGCGTATGCTGAGTTTCGAGTTGCCCGTAGGGTAGAGGAGTGGAGATGCTCAGTGTTAATTAAAGTTTACTGAATTCTCATACATTTTTTCTTCATACTCCCCTAATCAGTGAGGGGAAAATCCCTGCTTTTCATCTTAGCTCATAATGGCACCTTGGAAAGACTTCATCATTTTCAGTTAATTAAATCTCAGTCAAGTGAATGTATCGATACTAAAAGCCATTGAATTGTACACTTTCAAATGGTTAACATGGTGAATTTTATGTTACAAGAATTTTATCTAAAAAAATAATAATTCAGTTGAACTTCCTTTAATTTATCAATCCCTCATCTGGTCCAGAGGTTTACCTTCCCCCAGTACAGGCTCTCCTGGAAGGATTTATGTGGGGAAGGGGCAAGGCCAGTTCTTTCCAGCTTCCTCTTCCTATTCCAGGCCTCTCTATTTATGAATTGGTGCAGGAAGGAGAGCCCAGGGAGGTAAAGGTCATTTTGTGTTTCTGGCCTCATGTATGGTAAGGAGGTATCCCTGGCCTCGCTCTGGTTCTTTGAGTTGCTGGTGGCCTCCACCAATATGGTCGTCTCTCTGGGATGAGTGACTGCTATTTTCAGCCCCATGTTGGTCCCTCCAGGTACAGAGCGTCCCCTCAGACCAGGGCCCTGCTGGTAGCCTTCATCCCCAGTGCCCTCTTTGTGAGGAGGCCTCCCTCACTGGGCAGCTGCTGGGCAGCCCCATGACTACTGTCCTTTCCCCGTTCTGTTCTTGCTCATTGGGAGCAGAAGGAATACATACACTCACACTCAGAAGGCTGCAGGATGCGGTGGTAGGCGGGAAGGGTGCCTGTTTCTCTTTGCAGGCTTAGACTCCACAATCTTTTCTAATCCCTTGTGGTATCAGCCAGTCTGGTAAGGCCAGAAAGGAAGTAGGCACTGTCTGTAGGCTCACAATGAGGTATCTGTCCTCTTGCCTGAAGATACCCCAATCTCTAAGAGAGATGCCTATGGAGACCCCATCTCACTTGGCCTTAGAGTTGGATGTAGCCCCCTTTTTTCCCCACAGTGCAGAGAAGGAGGATTCTGTCTCCTGGAATGAGGTCATTGACTCCCCACCCCCTTCCTCTTGCCAGTCTTTAGACAAGAGAAGGGTTCTAGAGTGACGGTTGGCTACCCTTAGTAAGGCTTGGGCAGGGTTCTCAACCTCAGCCACCCATTAGCATCACTTGAGGAGCTTTTGCAAAACACCAGTGTGGTACACTATTTTAAAAACTGTTTGCTATTATCCATGGAAGCTGAATATATGCATGTATCTGAGCAATTCCACTTCCACATATAGACTCAGCAGAAAGGCATGCACATATGTGCCAAGAAACATGCACAAGAATGTTCATAGCAGCACTACTTGTAAGAGCTAAACACTACAAACAATGCACATGTTTATCAAAAGTAGAATAATTATGTATATTGTGTGGATAGCCAGACAATGGAATACTATACAGCAATGAAAATAAATAACAGCTACCCAAAACAACAGGTGAGTCTTACAAATAAAATATTGAATCAAAGAAGCCAGACACAAAGAGTACATACTCTACAATTCTGTTTCTACAAATATCAAAAATAGTCAGAGCAAATATACCGTGTTAGAAATTGGGAGAGTCTTACTCACCTGGGGAGGAGGGGCTGAAGGAATGTACAGAAAGTTTAAGGCTGCTGGCAGTGCTTTCTCCCTTCAATGTAGGTGGCAGTAACATGTGGGTATTCACTTTGTGAAAATTTGCCAAGATTTTTATATAATTTTTCTGATGTATATTATCATTAAACTTAAAAGTTTATTTTAAAAAGACCAGTGCTGGGCTCCCTACCCCCATCGACTCTGATTTCACTGGATCTGTGGTAGAGCTGAGGATTCTCAATGGATTAGAAGTTCTCCAAGTGACTCTAATGTGAGGTCAAGCTGTGCCTGGTTATTGGCCCCCGTCTTTTGGGCTTGCTATTTTCACCCACCAGCCAGTCCCATGTAGCATCTGTTTACAGGATAGGAACGGAAGAGGCAGAACACTGAGTTCTGGAGGTGCAGAACACTGAGTCATCGTTGAGCATACAGATCAGTACTCCTGAAAGTGACGGGTTAGGGTGTTGGCTAGAGATTGCTTAGAGTGATGGATCCAGGCTCTAGGGTAGAAAGGAAAAGAAAGAAACTGGGAGAGAGCTATAGACTTAGAGAAAATGGGGGAACTAAGGACCTGGACATCTGGATGAGGTTTCATAACAGGTGCAAGAAAGGTCAAAGAGTGAGGCACTGGGAGAATAAGAGGTTGTGATAAGAGCATGGATTTGGAGGTTCAAAAGCTCCAGAGTAGAGCAAAGCGGGAACATCACTCCTGGCCTTGCTCTCAGTGTGACCTGTTCTCAGTGTGGCTCAGGTGAAATGCCTGGCTCTCAGGTATTCACATCCAGTTTGTAGTGTCCTACCAGAACAACCTTTGACCCTTCCCTGACCCTCTCACTGGCTTAACAATACAGTGGCTCAGTCCTGAATGTGAGCTCCAGTGTTGCCACTAGCCAGGAGGTCAAGCTTGGTAAACGGCTCACCTTAGTGGACTTTGGGTGAAAAATTGGGGGATTCTGGTCAGATTAAATTATTTTTATTTTAATATTTTATAATTATTTATTTTTTATTATTTTATAATTATTTTTCATTTCCAACAGTGCTCTGCAGAGATCCCTG
This sequence comes from Phocoena sinus, assembly GCF_008692025.1. Classification (NCBI taxonomy): domain Eukaryota; kingdom Metazoa; phylum Chordata; class Mammalia; order Artiodactyla; family Phocoenidae; genus Phocoena; species Phocoena sinus. Next base: position 69,961,372 of record NC_045766.1, on the reverse strand, counting down.
GAGTCCCCCTGTAAGCAGGGCAGGTTGAGGTGATGGGACAAGAGACCTGTCAGCCCCACTTCTCTAGATTTGACTGGAAAGATGGTCTTTTAGTTGTTTTACACACTGGATTCAGCAGCTAATAAAAGCTTGAAGACCAGGTGTGTGATTATCATTAACGTTCCTTCTAATCTAAGGATCTGAATTCCCTCCATCTCCTCAGTTGGGCAACAGGTAAATTAGGACTCCTGCGTTTACACCCTTCAGAAGCTGCCCCCCTCACCTCCATCTTCTCCCCGCACCAGTTCGGCTGCAGAAGGAAACACGTGTGCAGGTGCCAGAGAGGCTGCCTGAAGACAAGTGTTCACCGAACGCAGGGGCCCCACGTCAGCGCACGGCCCTGTGTCCAGCCCCCCGGGGGGGACCTGCTTATTCTCACTCTTCCGCAGAACAAATGGAAAAGAAGATGGGACCTTTGTAAAGACCTGCCACCGGAGGAAAAAGGCTGGTCCCGGGAGACTGACTCGGCTCGTTTCTACTTTCGAAAAGGAAGCAGGGCCAGGACTTAGCAGGGTGACCCCAAATGTCCCCAGACTGAGTGGGGAGGAAACATTTTGAGCCACCCTCAAAAAGGGTGCTGTCATTTCAACTTCCAAAAGCAAAATTACATTGTGGCCCACTAAGGAATGAGGGCACCTGTTCACAGACCCACTTGTGGAAAACATTCCTACATAACATTGCTTGGCTCCTTGGGTTTGAGAATGCAGACACCGAGGCCCAGGAAGATGGTCAGAGCTTTGCCTTGTGCTTGTATCCAAGGTCACAGAGCTAGATAGGAGCTGAATGTGTGGTTGGTGGGAAGGACCTTGTCTCTGGGGTCAGACAAGCCTATCACTGATCCAAATGCTGCTGTGTGACCTTGGATAAATTCACTGAACTCTTGTTTGCTTATCTGTAAAATGGGTATAATAATACCTACCTAAGAGGCTCATTGTGAGATTAACTGAGAAAATATATATCAAATGCCTGACACAAAATAAGTGCTCACTGACTAGTAGGTGTTATTAGAATAAAGTGTAACTGCCTATAGACATGCAGTCCCCTTAAATGAGAGGTGAAATCACAATGAAAAGGCTGTGTTGGTCACTGGGTGTCACTGGGTACTTGGTGGAAATACGACCCTTGGGAGTGATATTCCTCTGGAGCTTGTCTTGATGGTTCAGGAGAGAGTCTGTCTTCTGGTCCTTCACGAAGTTTGCCCTGGTGGCTTCTTTCCCAGCTGTGGAGCAACTTCTGAATGAACCACTGTGGAGCCTCCATCACCTGAGGAAAGACTGCGGCCAGTGATCAGACCATAATCTTGCATTCAGTCATTCATTCATTCATTCAACAAGTATTTGAGCACCTGCTTCATGCCAGACACTATTCTAGGTGCTTGGAACACAACAGTGAGCAAATAAAATCCCTGCCTTCATGGAGCTTGCATTCTAGAGGATTCTAACATTTCTCAGGAAAGTGGTAACAGGGCTGATGCCAGGCTCTGAGGCCCTCCTGTCCCCAGGCTCTTCCCTTATTGCCACAGACCCTGCAGCAGCAACTGTCTCTATTTCCTCCTCTGTCGTTACGGTTCTCCTTCCCTAAACCATTCCCCTTTAACTGGGGGAAGTTAAAGCAAAACAGCAATCATGTTTAGAAGCAGGAAATATGATACTTTGTTCAATGTACAATAAATTAACGCTTTATAAATCTCTTCTCTAAAATGCGCCCCACACGAATGAAATTAAGTTGCTTTTGCCTTGTGCGTGTTGGCCCTGCTGAATTTCCTTCTGAGCATGACTGGCCTGCATCAGAAGGGCCCCTTCCCGTCCTGGGACCCAGGTTCTGGGGGTGTGTCTTTTAGAGCAAACATGGCACCCCTGACCCCACCCTCTTTATCACTTGACTCTGGCTGTGAAAAGAAAGAGAAGAAAAGTAGGTTTGTTTGGCTTCTTTTCTGAAGCCAACAGGGAGAACAAGGCTTGAAACAAGAGGAGGCTGCATTTGGGGTCAATGGTTAACCAGTCAGATTAATAAATGCTAGAAGAAGGAAGAAGCCAGGGAGGAAAGAGGCAAGAAAAAATGTCTCCCTGTAGTTCAATGGCCAGCTAAAGTTTACCAAGATCTGTGACCTGTGGTTAAAATGTCCCCAGAGGCCAGCTCTCATCTGATTCCCCCCTGAAATGCCTCTGCCTTTTAAGAGGGCCACCTGACTCTGCCCTTGGTCTCGGCAGCCTGGCGCTGACCCACGTCTCACTGGCCAGAACTCACTTTCCTGGAACCGCCTCCTCTGTCCCCCAACACAGCTTCCACCCAATATTTAGAAGTGGATAGAGAGCTTTGGGCCCGGTGAGAACTTTTGGCCGACGTGAATCAGGACAGCTGGGCTGTCCTGGCCTCTGCCCTGACTCGCTCTATGAGTTTTAGCAAATTGATTGCCCTGTCCATGCCTCCGTTTCCTTGCCGGTATAATGACAGTGTTGGCCTAAAGCGGTGGTTGGAAAACTCTTTCTATAAAGGGTCAAATAGTAAATATTTTAGGCTTGTGGGTCATACACACAGTTGGTGTCTGTCTCAATTACCCAACTCTGCCATGTAGTGTGAAAGCAGCCACAGACAATATGCGAATGAATGGGTGTGGCCGGGTCCCAGTACAGCTTTATTTACAAAAACAGGCTGTAAACAAGATGGGCCAGTGGGCTGTAGCTTTTGGAGCCCTGGACTAGATCTCTAAGGAGCTCATTGTGCTTTGCAATGAACAAATATCATTTAATCCTGGATTATGTTACAGAGAGAAAATTCAGGTCCAGAGATGCTAAATGACATCGCCCAAGCCACCAAGCATGTTAGTGGCAGAGCTGGAGCTAGAAGTCCCCTGGCTCTAGTCCACTGTGACTCTTGATTCTTCCCAGGGCAAAGCACAGGCTGTTTGGGGCATGTGGGAGTTACCCCAGGAACTGCTCTCCCGACGTTGCCGGGTGCAGGGGAGTGGGAAGCAGTGCTCTCTGCCTGTTTCCGTGAGGGCCCCAGACTGAATTCAATGAGTTAAAGGACACCAGAGGAAGAAGCGGGGTGGGGGGGGAGGCAGAGGATACTACGCTGTTCATTTTGAATCTGGGGGAGCTGAGGTTTAGGAGAGCCAGATCTCTAAATCTGCACATGTTAACCTCCTTTTCACCCAGCTGGTGCTGCAGGGAGGAAGGCCCCACAAGTGTGTGCTCTTCTTGTGTGTCTAAATGTTCCACCAAAGGGGGCTCCTCCCAGGAGATTGGCTCCTGGGCCTGTTCTTTCGTGGCAGAAGCGGCGTGGCTGGCCCAGTGCGGCTGTTTATTGTTACGCTTCTGTGACATGCTTCCCTTCAAACAGCCTTGTGTAAATTTGTTTGGGACTTGCTGTTCCTTGGCTGAAGACCCAGCAGCTTTTACGATGTGAATCTGTTTTCCTCTTTGCCCCCAGCCTTTGCTCTCTAGAGGGGAGAGGCCATGGATAATGTCCAGTGGGGGTGGGGTGACACCTCTTTCACTCAGAATCTCAGAGGCCCCGCAGTCCAGCCAGTGTGATTCTCTTCCCCACACTCTGCTCTCCACTCCCCACGTGGACCCCTTGACAGGACCCTGGCCACGGGGTTTTGGAGGAATAATACTCCCCCATCACCACCGCCACCACGATGACTCCTGAAAGTGAGAAAATGCACCCCATCCATAGTCACTGAGCTCCAAGGAGCAGTCCCAGGGCTGTTTGTTATGATAGGATTTTGTAGCAAAATTTGCATGAAAGAAGTGAAGCTTGGGAACCGGTTTGCCACAGAGGTTTTCTTGCCAGATGAAGAAGTAGGATGTTCAGAATTGGCTTCGACACGAGCCTGGATTGGGGAGCTAGACTGGCTCTGAGGAGTCAGCCGCAGAGGTCTCCCCCGGGAAGGTATATGAGGTTCATGGTCAGCGCACGTCTTCTGGCTGCAGGATCGGCTCAAGATGATCTCTACCTGAAGTCATAGACCTTCAGGCTAGTTTTGGAGGCTGTTGAAGTCATGAATATGGGGTCCTGCATGTTGAGATTACCCAAACCCACCCTCACGTGCCTTAAGATGACCAGCGATGGTCAGAGTCTGAGTTCTCTGCGTGGCTGCTTCTCTGGGCCTCTTTCCCAGTGTTCCCACCCACTCCCCCCACAATCCTGCCAAACACAACTGCAGCAATCCCTGCCCCGCCTCTGCTTTTTAACACCTGCTTTTGCTGATGGCGTTACCCTCTGCTTTGAAAGCCATCACTTTTCTGGGCTGCTTCCACTAGCCCTTCAGCTTCCAAATCTTATGGCTCTTAGCATCCCCTTCTTTATATTTGTGCACCAATGCCCTACAAGACAGTGTTATTCTTCAGGGTAGGGACTCTATACAATTTATTACTATATCCCCATTTCCTCCTGTGATCTTTGGGGTAACTGTTGAAGGAGTGAGCAGATGAGTGAGTAAGTGACCTTGCAAGGATTGGCAGTTCATGGGACTGGTGAGTAATAGACCCCCGAAAGCATGTCCAAGTACTAATTCCCAGTACTGTGGTGGATGTGACTTTATTTGGAAATAGGGTCTTTGCAGACACAATTAAGATAAAGATCTTGAGAGGAGATCATCCTCGATTTAGGGTGGTCCCTAAATCCTTATAGGAGATAGAAAAAGGGAATATACAGAGACACACAGAGGGGAAGGCCATGCAAAGACAGGGGCAGAGATTGGAACCAAGGAACACCAAGAGTTGCCAAAAGCCAGGAGAAAGTCATGGAATTGATTTTCCCTCAGAAAGAACCAATCCTGTTGACACCTTGATTTCAGACTTCTGGCTTCCAGAATTGTGAGGGGATAACTTTATGTCGTTTTAAGCCACAGTTTGTGGTAATTCATTACGGCATCCTTAGGAAACTAACACAAAAAGAAAATACATCCCCACTAATTCTGTTAGGACAGTATTACTCTGATACCAAAACCAGACGAAGACATTGCAAGAAAAGAAACCTACAGACCAATATCTGTTGTGAATGTAGACACAGAAATCTTCAATAAAATACTAGCAGATCAAATCCAGCGACATATATAAAGGATTATATGCCATGACTAAGTGAGACTTATCCCAGGAATGCAAGGTTTGCTTAAAGTCCAGAAAACAATTAATGTAATATATCAAATCAATAGAATAAAGAACAAAAAATACATGATCGTCTCAGTAGATGCAGAAAAATCATTTAACAAAAACAACACCCACCATTCAGGATCAAACACTCCACAAACTAGGAATAGAAGGGAACTTCCTAAACCTCACAAAAGGTACCTATAAAAAACCCACTGCTAATATCACACTTGATGTGGAAAGAATGATTACTTTCCCCCTAAGATCAGGAAGACAAGGATATCCGCTCTTGCCACTTCTATTCAACATTGTACTAGATGTTCCAGCCAGGGCAATTAGACAAAAAAACAAAATAAAAGACACTGAGATTGGAGATGAAGAAGTAAAACTATCTCTATTTGCAGGTGACATGATTTTATATAGAGAAAATAATGTTTTGTTTTGTTTCATAATTATTTATTTTTTTGGCTGTGTTGGGTCTTCGTTGTTGCGTGGGCTTTCTCTAGTTGTGGTGAGCGGGGGCTACTCTTTGTTGCCGTGCATGGTCTTCTCATTGTGGTGGCTTCTCTTGTTGCAGAGCACAGGCTCTAGGGCACGTGGGCTTCAGTAGTTGTGGCTCGCGGGTTCTAGAGCTCAGGCTCAGTAGTTGTGATGCACGGGCTTAGTTGCTCCGTGGCACATGGGATCTTCCCGGACCAGGGATTGAACCCATGTTCCCCTGCACTGGCAGGCAGATTCTTAACCACTGTGCCACCAGGAAAGTCCTAAGAAAATAATGCTTTTAATCCACTAAAAAAATTTAGAACTAATGCCTGAGTTCAGGAAAAGGAAATTTTAAAAACAATTTAATTTACAATATCATCAAGAATAATAGGATACTTAGGAGCAATTTAACAAAATAAATGCAAAACTTATACTTTGAAAATTATTTTTTAAAAAAACCTTGTTGAAGGAGATTAAGATCTAAATAAGTGGAAAGATACCCCATGTTCATGGATCAGAAGACATAATATTTTGGGGATGACAATATTCCCCAAACTGATCTGAACAGTCAATGCACTCCGTCAAAATTCTAGCTGGATTCTTTGCAGAAATTGATAAGCTGATCCTAAAACTCCTATGGAAATTTGAGGGACTCAGAAAAGTCAAGACAATCTTGAAAAAGAACAACAGCATTGAGAGACTCACATTTCCAATTTCAGAGCTTTCTGTGAAACTGCAGTAATCAAGACAGGATGGTACTGGTGTAAGGACATATAGATCAGTGGAATAGAATTCAGAGTCCAGAAATAAACCTTCATATTTATGGCCAGTTGATTTTTGACACATGTGCTAAAACAATTCCATGAGAAAAGAACAATATTTTCAACAAATTATGCTGGGACCACTAGATATCCACATGGGAATGGATAAAGTTGAACCCATTCCTCATATCATACACAAAAATAACTCAAAAATGGATCAAAGACTTGAATGTAAAGCTAAAACTGTAAAACTCTGAGAAGAGAACATAGGGGTCAATCTTCTTGAGCTTGGATTAGGTAATGGTTTCTTAAATATGACACAACACACATACAACAACAGAAAAAATGGGTAACTTGGACTTCATCGACATTAAGAACATTGTGTACTTCAAAGAACACCATCAAGGAAGTGAAACGTCAACCAAAAGAATGGGAGAACATTTTCGCAAATCATATATCTGATAAGTGACTTGTACCTAGAAAATATAAAGAACATGGGCTTCTACCACTTGTGACTGAGGACTTTCACTGATATTGCCTTGTGTTGAGTTGAAATATTTCTCCCCAGAGCTTTCCTCCTTGGTCAGTTTTGCCTTCCGAAGCCACATAGGGGCAGTCTGTTTCTCTTCCACGTGACAGCCCTTCAGCTATCTGCAGATAAACAGCAACTCTCTGAGGCCTCCCTGCTTCAGACCAAATACCGACAACTCCTTCAGTCGTTCCTTACATGATGAATGTATCAAAGTTCTCAGTGACAGATAGCAGAAGTCCGTGTTAGCTGACTTCGATAGAAAAGACATTGCTGTTAAGAGGAAATGGAGTTGTTCACAGAGTTGGCAGAAACCAGAAACCTTGAAACTTTCCCAGAAGCATCCCAGGAGGGCATAGGACCGGCCAAATGGAACCCACACCACCACAAAGGAGAGAGCAGCCACAGTCTTTGTAAACTGTGGGTGTTAATTACCCATGCAATGGAGGAAGTAGCGGCTTGTTCTCAAGAACTTATTGGGAAAAATAGGTCATGGAATTTATCTAGACACGAATCTGGCCTCATTAGGTCAGCCTGTCTTTCTCTAGAGCATCAGGCATAGCTGGTATTATGGATAAGTGTTTATGTACCCCCAAATTCATGTGTTAAAGCTTTAACCCCCAATGTGACAATATTTGGAGATAGGCTTGTGAGGAGGTGATAAAGGCTAAATGAGGTTATATGGGTAGGTCCCTACTCTGACAGGGCTGGTGACTTTATAAGAAGAGGAAGAGATACCAGAGTGCTCTCCCCCTACCCCCTCTCCTGTGGGAGAACACAGTAAGAAGGCAGCTATCTGCAAGTCAGGAAGAGAGTCCACATCAGGAATTGAATCTGCTGACACCTTATCTCAGACTTCCCAGTCTCCAGAACTGTGAGAAATAAATGTGTGTTGTTTAAGCCAGCCAACCTGAGCTAAGACAGGTGGGTTGGTGGTGGTTATGTGTTTTCAACTACCTGAAATTTCTACAAAAACTAGTAGCCCCTAGAGAGACATGAAAGCAGAGTCATGACCCAGGGTTTTCCCATTCAAACACCAGACTTGTTCTCACGGGGGTGGTTTTGATGTAGTTTATTCCAGGGAGCATCAAATTAAGAAACAAAAAACCATCATTCAAGAAAGCATTGGGGGCTTCCCTGGGGGCGCAGTGGTTGAGAGTCCGCCTGCCGATGCAGGGGACGCGGGTTCGTGCCCCGGTCCGGGAGGATCCCACATGCCGCGGAGCGGCTGGGCCCGTGAGCCATGGCCGCTGGGCCTGCGCGTCCGGAGCCTGTGCTCCGCAACGGGAGAGGCCGCAACAGTGAGAGGCCCGCGTACCACAAAAAAAAAAAAAAAAAAAAAAAAAAAAGAAAGCATTGGGTTGTAGCATGTTAGGGGTCCTCTAGGTCAGTCCTGAGGCAGGCACCAGATGGGCTGCATCCAAGTTGCCTGGGAAGCTTTCTAAAAATATAAACTCTAGTCTGTACCCTCTGAGAGTCTAATTTCATCAGTCTGGGGAAGGAACCCAGCAATCTGTATTTTGGACAAGTGCCCCAGGAGACAGGGTCGAGGTAAAGCCGGGACAGGGAACCCTGCCCTGGGCAAGTTCTTCTCACATGAGAGGCTGAAGAGGAAGACTCTAGTCTCAAGGTCATCCATCCTTCTCCAGGTTCAGCCTGGACCAGAACCCGGGTCTCTTCTCCTCTGGGTATTTGTCTATCTCTTCACAGCACTGACACGTCTTCTGTGCGTGAGGGAGGGAGCACTGGCTGCAGACACCAGGTGATGCTTTCTAAGGGGCACTGAAATTTTCGATGAGAGCTAGGCGGTGAGGGGGCAGGAATTCTGATGCGGGGTAGGGGGACAGTTACAGTCTCCTGCTGACTGCTTACCTAGGGCGAGGCCTTAAAAGCATAAGTAGAAATGAATAAGACAATGTGGGTGGAAGGAGATTCCGGGAGGAGGGAACAGCTTGAGACCAAACCTGGCTGGCGGCGGGAAAGTGTAGGCAGAGTGAGGGAAGTGATGGCCAGCTGGGCTGGCTCTGCCCAGAGCAGGGGACCTTTGAGATGCACTTGGAGTTGAGGCTTACACGCCGATGTGCTGGTAAACTCTGAAACACCACTGGGCACATAGAGATGGGCAATAAATGCCTCACAAAGTCATTTGATAACTTGCCCTGGTTTCAAGACGTGAAGGAGTTGAGGGCTTTCTAAATCAGCAGAGAGAGACGGATCCACGTGACTCATGTCACCCCTTTGGGAGGGAGGAGATTCTGCCTGGAGGGGAAAGACACATAACCCCAGATCTTGCAGAGAAGCAGCTAACCGCGTTCCCACAGCCCCGCTGAGTTCTCCCTGGCAGCTAGGTAGATATTTTGGTTCCTGCTTCTTTTAATGCATGTGGGGAGAGGTCAGAAAAGCACAGGTGGGAGGGTGCCCCCCGCCCCAGTGACTCAGGGCGGAGATTATGGGCGTGATTGTCTGAGGGGGCAGGTGAACAGAGCAGCCTCGGCCCCCCTTATCAGCACTCTGCCATCAAGTCACAAGCATTTCTGGAGGGCAGCTCAGGAGGCAGCTGCCAAGTCGGCACAGAGTCAGATAAGTGCAGCTCCGGGTCACTCCAGAGGCTGTCCCATGCCTCACCCACGACGCCACACCTCCCACAGCACAGGGCTCCTGGGGCCCGGGGAGGGCCCAGCCTTCTTTTTAAAGCTACCATCTCAGCAGCATGCACTTCTGGAGCAAGTACCACACGACCATTGTTGCGTTAGGGTCTTGGAGGATGTCAGGAGGGAAGAGGTACTGAGATGCTTGGATCACCTTTCACCCTGAAGGGTGGGAATGGTCAGTACACGGACAAATAATATGGGGGCTGGGAGTGTTCGGGGGTGCGGGAGAGGCAGGGACAGTTCTGATGAAGCTCCCGAATTCCAAAGATGAAGCTGGGGATCCTGAGAAGGCACAGAGGACGGGGTAGCATTTGAGTTGAGACTTGAGGGTGCAGATTTGGAAGTGGTGGATGCAAAGAACCACAGGTGATGGAAATGGCCTGGGAAAGGCAGAGAGGATGGACATCCCAGGGCCCAGCCACCACTTCCTTCCTCCTTCCCCAGGGCCCATGAGGCAGAGCCCGGGAGCTTCTCTCAGCATCTCTGTTGCATCCGTGCTGTTCAGATCACAGTTCCAGGCGCTGACACTGTTTCTAAGAAGAGGAGGAGTGGCTAGACCCTGTTTGTAGGAGTTCAGAATCTTCGATGTGAGAGGAAAGCTCTGTATGAAGCAAGAGTGGTACAGCTCCCTGAGGCTTCTGCCCTGCCCCCGCAAGCTGGTCTCTCAGGAGCCCAGGACGTGCTCCCCTGAAACACACAGCTCCCTGGGCCTGAGCAATAATTGCCCTGCCTCCTGGCCTTTGCTCTGCTCTGCCTGCTTCTGGAGCATCCTTCCTCCCACGTGTGAGCATCCAGGTCTGCCCACGAGGCCTGACTCAAACGCCACCCCCAGTACGACCCAACTCTGCTGCCCTTCATCCTCCGTCCTGGGGGAAGATGGTACTCCCCTCCTTGATCGCCCCAGCACACGATGTGTCTTCCTCTCTGCGTCGTAACAGTTATCTGCTGACGCGATTCGGCCTTCCCTAACACTAGCTGTGAGTGCCTTGAAGGCCGGGCTCCGTGCCCTTCTCAAGATCTAGCACAGCCCCCAGCACTTTGTAGGTGTTCAGGAAATGTCTTTGTTAGCCCTGGAGGATTGGAGATACACATCCCTGAAAAGGAGCCCAGAGCTTATCAGAAAGGGTTAAAAGTATTTCAAGGGCTTCCCTGGTGGCGCAGTGGTTGAGAATCTGCCTGCTAATGCAGGGGACACGGGTTCGAGCCCTGGTCTGGGAGAATCCCACATGCCGTGGAGCAGCTAGGCCTGTGAGCCACAACTACTGAGCCCGCGTATCTGGAGCCTGTGCTCCGCAACAAGAGAGGCCGCGATAGTGCACACCGCGATGAAGAGTGGCCCCCGCTTGCCACAACTAGAGAAAGCCCTCGCACAGAAACGAAGACCCAACACAGCAAAAATAAAAAAATTAATAAACTCCTACCCCCAACATCTTTTTTAAAAAAAAAAAAAAGTATTTCAAAAGGTGAACAGGAAAGAAATGAAGTTTGGAGATTTGGGGAAGGAGGTACGAGAGTCACCTGGACTCTCCTGGATGGACGGGTCTCACTGGCTCCCTAGACCTCGTGCCCACCAAGGAAGCCCTTTGCCTAACCTCCAACCCAGACATACGACCCGACTGGATGTTGGACTGAGGCCTTGAACATGAGGCAGAGAAACTTTGGCTCAGAGGCGAAGTAAGGCACTAATGACTCTTGTAAAGGTTTCTGGTAGGGGGAAAATTGCATTTCAAAAAGAGAGCTTGGGTCATGTCACTCCTTGGCTTAAGATCCTTCAGAAGTTTCCATTTCCCTTAGCATACAGAAAAAACGCCTTCGTGTGACCCTCAAAGCCCAGAGTGTCTGAGCCCCATCAGCGTGCGGAGCTCAGCCTGCCCTGAGGCAGCCACTGTGCTCTTCCCTCTGTTAGTCTTCCCTCTATGCCCCCTGCCACAGGACATTTGCACAGGTGGTTCCCTCTACCTGGAACACTACTAACCGTGGAAGTAAAGCGGGTGGAGAGAACTGGCAGGAGCTACAGGGGACTGTGTGGGGTGAGAAGGACAGTCGTGGAAACATGAAGAGTAGGTGGATATTACTTTTAAACAACAAATTAAAGCATGTACAGAGCTGAAAGAGGGAAGGAAAAGGAAAAGAAACTGATGTTTACAAGGTTCCTCTTGAAGAGAGAATGATAGTTAAGGTCTGACTGCTGGGTTCAAATCCCAGACATAGTACCTGATGGCTGTGTGGCCTTGGGACAGATGCTACCCCTCTCAGCCTTGGTGTCGACAGAGGTCCTCTTACAAATATGCTGAGTTAGTACGTTCAAAGCACTCAGAGCAGAGCCTGGTTCCTAGTGGGCAGACAATGAATGTTAGCTGTTATCAGCATCGATATAAACCAGGAATAATAACCCCTAAGGGCCAACTGATACTATTTACCTCCATTTTACAGACACGGAAACTCAGGGTGGGAGAGGTTTCGGTGCCTGCCTGCGGTCACCCAGCAGAGCCAGGATATGAACACAGACATTTCCGATTTCAGAGCCCACACAATGTTTTCCCATTGCACCGTGCTGGGAGGGGCCTGAAAGACTCACCTAGTCCAATCTTCTCATGATAAAGATGGGGAAACAGAGACCTCCAAGGATAAAGTGACCTGACCCAGCCTCGTGCTCTTAAACTGTAAGCATCGAGGGATCCTCCCAGTCGAAATGTCCTATAGACAGTTGGGAATACTGGACCAAGCCTGGGCGAGGGGCAGACTGGCTCCCCCGGATTGGGTGGAACCCCACGGCTGGTTTTCAACTCCCAGAACCATCTGTCCTGGCAGAAGTTCTCTGACCTGTGTGCTCCCTGGGTGACCGGGCAGATGGTGAACTCTGGTTGCCAAGGAGTGGGGTTGGCAGTTCTGAAAAGGGCCAAGTCAGCGCCCTCTCTGCGGAGACTTCCCACATCCTTGAGTAACCACCGCGCAAAGGTGCCAGGCTTGGGGCCAAGGGTGTGGTGGAGGCTGAATTAGTAATCCACACTGGGTGCCCTCCCCAGCTGGGTTGGGTCGCTGCATGTTCATGACTAACACGATCATTTCCTTAGCAATCGTGGTGGCCTTAAGGTCCCAGGGGAAAAAGTACAACTTTGCAGGACTTGCGAGTGGGGCAAATCGGCCCGGAGTGAGGGGTCCCCCAAAATGGAAACACATGTAATTGGCTACTTATAGGTATGATGTATGAAATGAATCTGTCAAAACTTGAAAGTGGATGGCAGTGGGACAGGTAATGAGCAGAGAGAGGAAAAAGGTGTAAATAATCCGAGGTGAATGTGGGTCTTGTTGGCACAGTGGATTTATGCCCTGTCTTCATAATGCACCCTTTCATCTTGGAACCTGGATTCCAAAAATCAAGTCTAGACAGGAATTAATGCTGTTGCCTCTCAGATCGCGCCATTCAAGGTTTCTCAACCCCCGGGACTCCCGAATAGGGATGTGAACGGCCCACTCTGCCAGGGGACATTGCTCGGAACTCAAGAAACCAAGGACGTCATTCTTACGGAGTTTCAGGCACAGACGCTCCGCTCACAGGCAGCCCAAGGAGGCACCGCCACTCATTCCGGGGGGGTGACGCCACCTTTGTCTCCATCTGCCCGAGTGGGAGACAAGCCCAATCATGCCTGCGGCCCGACGGTTGGCCTGTGCCTCTTCTTCTCTTCTTCTTTTCATGTGTGCCGGGTCTGGTTTCGGCAGCTTTCATCAGCGCCTGAAACCGCGCCCCCCTCGCTCCCCCGTCACTTCCCAGGGGCCGCGGGCAGGCCCGGGAGCCTGGGCAACGGTAAACAAGGCAGCCCGCGGACCTCTCGGAGCTGCTGCTCTGCCCAGGCAGGCCCTGTCTCCTGGGTGGCCAGAGCCAGGGCCCAGGAGCCCCCTGCTGCAGGAGGCGAGAGTCTGACAGTCTTCACTCCTGAGCGAGGCCCCCTCTTCCGTCGCCCCGGCTGTGGGTCCTGCAGACGTAGCCTGGGAACCCCAGCGGCTGGGAAGGAAGAGAGGATAGAGCAGGCCAGAGGTTGGAGCATCTGTAGTGGAGCATGTGAGGCCGAGTCGTGACACAGCTATGGGCCTGAGAACTGGAAAATGGACTAGAAAAGGCTAAAGTGATCCAGGAAACACGGATAGACAAAAACTACACACGTTCAAAGCAAACGACAAAGGCACAAGGACTCAGAAACCAGTTCTTCCTTCTTTATGAACAGCTGGGGATCCCTGAAGCTTGCACTGTCCCCTGTTCTCTATGCTGCAGGGGCCAGGGAGAGGACGGTTCTGTGGGAGACAGAGCACAGCACTAAACCAACTAAAGAGCGCTGGCACTTATGGGCTGTGTGACCTTGGGCAAGTTAGTGGGCGTCTCTGAGCCTCAGATTCCTTGTTTGCAAAAAAGGAGACATGTCTACCTCCCCAGGTGGTTGCAAAGGTTAAATGATGACACGGTCGTCATATGCCTGGCACATTGTGGGCCTTAAATACATAATCATAATTACTATTCCTCACCAAACATGGCTCACTCACTCCCTTTTAAAGCTTACCCTCAGAAACCAACTTTCCATATGTGTGCTCTACCCTCTTTCTGAATGACTTCACCTTATCCATAGCCTCAGATGGGGTGTGTGTGTGTGTAGAAAAGACCAGAAGAGACAAAGAAAAAATGTCCTTTCAGCATAGTAAGCACATTTTCCCTACCCTACAATATGTGTATGTACACACACACACACACACACACACACACACACACACACAGGCCTGTGGCATGGACAAGGCACAGTTAAATCTTCCTCCTTCTAAAGGTGGGAATGCTCACCTCAGAAAGATTAAGTGACCTGAAAAAGCCACACAGCCGATGTGTTTCTCCAAAAGAAATGGTCAGGAGTCAACATTTCATTAAGGTCTCTGATGAAGAGACAATGAAATCATACCTTAAGGGCCATGTAAGTTGTTCTTAAAAGGTATCATCTAGCTATTTTGAAAAGGCAAGATTCAATTCTTTAAGGAAATGTGCTGTCACTCACCCCATGACTTCTCTGATGACTGCCATCTCCAAATGCCCCGAACAGATTCCTGTGAAAGTCAAACCACAGAAAAGAACAGCTGTCACTCCTGAAAAAAAATTATTTCCTCCTGGAGACACCACTGGGCCTCAACAATTCCTCCTGTGCTGTTCTGCTCTATGACATGTGCAGCTTCAAATCACATTCACAGCAATGACGAGTCCACCAGCCGTGAAGCCCTCACCACGGGGACAGTGTTTTACATTCACAGAGTGTCATTCACTCATCAGCAAATTTGTTCTTTTCGAAGCCCTGTGAGGTGGGCTGCAGGTAGGCTCAGGATCCCCATTTCACAGGAGAGACAGTCAAGGCACAGAGGGGTTCCCCGACCAGGATCTGAACCTGGGCCCATGGCAGTGAAAGCGCGGAGTCCCAACCACTGGAGCACCAGGGAATTCCCTGAACCCCATCTCCTGACATGACCAGGACTCTTTTCTCTGGACCACTGCGCCTTTCCAGAGCCCTGTGCTGAGAATCGTGGATTTACTTTACCTGCTGTTATCTGGTGTGACTGAGATGATCTTCCCTAAACAGATTTCCTGTCTTGAAGTTTTGCTCTCTGTTCCACTGAGAACAGGGACATGCTTTGAAGAAGGAATTTGAACATGAACAGTCATGTTTTATGCCACATTAGTGTTTATTTGTCTGTGACATGGTAGCTTCCTCTGGAAAAATCCGACCAACACATCCGTTTCCAGTCCTGAGAAACTCTCCAATGTTGACCATGTGTCTGATTCCTGTGTGGTCAAAAGAGCGATGTTTCTGAAGGTCCACAACTTATTTCCATGTTAAAATAATTCCACGCTCGGCTAATTTCCACTTAGACACAAGTATGCACCTGTTAAAATAGGTCATTTTTCACTGTTAATCTTCCAGATTCCATGGGTATGTGTGGGAACCTCGGACAAATGTGACCTGAATGTCACCAAGAGCATTGCTCTCCTCTGAGTGATCCTGGTTGGCCCAGACCCCTCGCGGGTCCCTCACTCCCACGGATCTGAGAGAGGAAGAAAGGTCACTTTCTGCTGAGACTCTGGATCAGAATGTAATGTTAACATTGAAGGCCTCGTGTGACATTGCTTGGGCTTTTTGTCTTAGAAGTGTGTTCTATTTTAATCAGGTCTCTTGCAGAGTTTTTTCCATGCTCCGGTACACTACAGTGTACAGACTCAGTAACATCCCCCCCACCCCCGCAGTGTCCCCCATAAAACTAAAAGAAATAAATAGAAAGAAAGAAAAAAAAAAAGACTTTCAGACCAAGGAGCTCTGGCACCTGAGGTTTTGTGCCTCTTGCAGAAGTAGAAGGTCATGTCTGCCACAACCTTTAAGGCTAAAAAGTAAATTCACAAAAGAGCACTTCTGATTCTGAAATTTGCATCTTGGCAAGGAGGTTATTTTTTTTTCTGCTTCAGATCTGGAATGCTTCCAGAAATCCAAGTGCCCTATATCAGTCTCAGGGGACTGCTTCCAACTCCTAAGAACCTCCAGGGCTCACTGCAAATGTGGAGCCTGGGTTCCAGAGAGACAGGCCTAAGGTCACCAGGGAAATTGATGACAAACCCAGGAAGCCCAGGCCCCCTGGCTGACCTCAGACACAGGACTCGCGCTGGGACAGCCTCTCCCCTCCATGAGCTGTGAGGAACTGCCTTGAATTGTTAATCTTCCTGGCAGTTTATTTTGAAGAGAAAGTCAACAGTCTGAGGCCCAGAGCAGGGGACGCCTTGTGGGCTGCATCAGACAAGCCAGAGATCTCTGGAAAAACATTCAGCCTCTCTGAGAGGCAGATGCCAACATCTTGCCTTTCCACAGGGCCGCTAATATACATGTGAATCCCAAATCCCAGAGTCGTCTTCTCCAAGCTGATTTATTTATCTGAGAAGGCAAGATGTGTATCCTGCTCTGTCCTTGAAGTCAAGGTGAAAAGCCATGTTTTTAGGGTAGAATCTGGCACAGAAACTGGTTCATAGCAGACACTTCGTAGACCTGCCTTAGCTGAAAGGATCTCTTATCTTCCTTTCATCACCAAGGGATGGACCATGTTGGTGATGAGACCTAAGGACTTAAAAAAAAAATGCATGTGGTCAATTACATACGTTATAATCCATGTAGCTATGATCTTTTCCAAGGTTCCAGCCAGTTCTCTTAATTCAATTCACTTTCACAAACAATTCCTTAACACCCACCCATTCCCCAGGGCTGTAGTGGGTGCCACGGGGAGACGAAGGTGAAGGGGATACAGTCCTTTCGGCTGCTTCTGCCGCTGAGTAAGCCTATAGCTTGTGTTTATTTGCCAAAAGCATGGCCAACTCAATGAAAACAAAGCAAAGCAAAACAAGAAGTTGATTTGGTGCCATGACTGGACTTGGGAGGGTAAGGTAATGACCAAGCTCTGAACCCCTGGGGAGCCAAGCAAAGTTTGCCGATGGCATGGTAACAGTACGGTGGTTGCTGAGGGAACCGGAAACCATGTCACGTGGAGAAGATTTGTAGGATGGAAGGCCTTTGGCCTGGAGAAGAAAAGACTTGGGAACAGGAGAGCTGTTTTCATATACCTGAGAGAGCACCACGGGGAAGACCCCCAAGGGTAGAGCACACGCAGTGGGGCATGCATCTAGGGGGACCAATTGTAGCTCCAAACTGAGAGTCCTCTGTAGTCAGAGCTGTGGAATAGGATGTCCTGCAGAGAAGAACCCAGCTCGGGAGGAGGGGAGACGGCTTGATCCTTTAAGCTTTACCCTCCCTGACAGCCTTGGATCCTCCTCCTCCTTCAGCTCTAGCTTAATGAGCTGCTAACACCAACACATGGCTTCTTAAACAACAGAGGTGTGAATGGGGAGGCCTGGCACCACTGGCGGGGAGATGAATAGCAAATTCCCACAGAGCACGCTGGCATACGGGGAGGAAAGCAGAATCGTTCTGCCGGCCTGAAGGTGGGATTTTGAGCTCCGCCTTGCCCCAGTGCCAATGCCTCCGGAGGGTGACAAACCACACTTCAGCAGGAGGGGGAGTCTCTTGCCTGTGTCTTTACAAGGTGACAAGCAAGAGAGCAAGAAAGCAGAGAACGGAGGGCCTGGGCAACAGGTCACCTTCGGCTCCTCTAGTCCCCTTGCATTGACTCCGGGTGTTGGTGATGCTGGGACTTAGTCGCCCAGCACTGCGTGAGTGCAGAGGGTACCACTCCAGGGGGAGGGCACGGCAAATCAGCTCCTTCCCACACCCCAGCTTTTCCCCACAGACGGGGTATCTGCTGTTCAGATTGAGGGACCTGTACCCATCCATCCCATCCCATCTTGCCTATCCCTCCGCACACATCATTTTTTTTTTTTTTTTGGTTAAAAGTGTGAGTAGCTTTTTCCTGACATCACTGTCTAAGAAATAAATGAATTGCCCCTGATTCACTCAGTCAGCAGGCATTTGCTGAGCTCCTGTCACAGGCTGGGGTTTTAAGTTCAAAGATAAAGAATACAGCCTCCCATCTGCTGAGGAGCAGAGAAGAGGGTCGGCCGAAGCCAAGGATGTCAACGCAACTGGGCCCCTGACGAATGTACAGCCTGTTGCTTTGGGAGCTCAGGGGAGGGGCCCAACTCAGTCTGGGGGTTTACAGCAGACTTCCGGGGAGAGACGTCGTTTCACCTGACTCATAAAGGAAGAAAAGGGAGGGTCAGAGAAAGAGAAGTGAACACAGCAAGAGCCTGGCGGTGGGAAGCTGCATGGCAGCCATTAAAAGTGATTAGCACTACTGGTCTGCAAACTAGGAGATGGGGAGTGGGAGGACGTGAGGCAGAGGGGTCAGTCTGGACACATGTTAAGGGCCTTATTGTCATTCCAAGATGTCTGATGTTTTCCTGTAAGTTGCAGGAACAGAGGAGTGACATGGGCTGATTTACAGAGATTTTTTCTGTCTTCATCAAAGATATAACACATAGGGGAGCAGAACTAGTGCTGAATACACTGGTCAGAATTCTCCTGTAATCCTTTAGTTGAGACATGGGAAGGGCCTGAACTAGGACAGTGGTTGTAGGATGGAAAGGAAGGGACCAAAAGGAGAAACTTTCAAATTTAAAAATCAGTAAGACTGTCTAACACGTGAAAGCTACAAAGGCTAATTAATGATCCAATAAAACCATGGGCCAAAGACGAACAGACACCTCACAAAAGAAGATATACAAATGCCCTATGAGCAGATGAAAGCATGCCCAACACCGTTAGTGATCAGGAAAATGCAAAATAAAACTACAGTGAGCTAGCACTTCACACTCTCTAGAGGGGCTGTAATCAGAATGACTGACCATACCAAGCACCAGTGGGAATGTGGAGGAACAAACTCTTGTACGCGGCTGGTGGGAGTTCAACGGTACAGACGTTTGGAGAACTCTTTGACAGTTTATTGCAGAGTCAAACGTACATCTATTATATGACCAAGTAATTCTACTTCCAGATACTTGCCCAAGAAAAATATGCTCTCAAAAACATGTACAAGGAAAATATGTTCCCAATAAAATTATGAACAAAGTTTATGGCAGTCTTATTCAAACATCACGGAACTGAAAGCAACCTAAGTGTCCATCAACAAAGGCAGAGATAAGCAAACTATGGTATATCTATACGATGGAATACCAGTAAGCAATAAAAAAAGAACACGCTAATGATACATGCAATGACACAAATGAATAGCAAAATCATATGTTAAGTGAAAGAAACCAGGCACAAAATAGAACATACTGCATGATGCCACTTATATGAAATCCAAATACAGATGAAACTAAGGTATCATGTTAGAAAGCAGACAGTGGGTGTAATTGTATTGGGGTGGGGAAGATTGACTGGTAAGAGGCTGGGGGCAATGTTTACAGAGGATAAAAATGTTCTATAACTTATTTGGCGGATGATTACACAGGTGTATATAGCTGCCAAATTTCGTCAAACGGAACATTTAAAATCTGAAGATTTTTTTGTACGTGAACTTCATCTTAAAAAAAAAGTCTGGTGATTGGTTCATATGTGACCCTCACATTTCTGGCTTGAAGTTCACGTGGATGGTGGTGACCCTAAGGCAGATACGAGAGGAAGCAAGTGAAGAAGGCAAAAGGTGAGTTCGATTTTGTATACGTGAAGTACGTGGTATCCAGTCTCACAGGCACTGGCTGGTGATATCCCGCCAAGAAGCACCAGCATCAACGAGTCTGCAGCTCAAGGAAGAGGTCAGGATGGAGATGTACCTTTGGGGATCACTTGCTCACAGAGGGTAGTTAAAACAAAAGTATGAGTGGGAAGGTCCAGAGAGGGTCTGCGGTGTTGGAGAACAGGGGGCTGAGGGCCAACCCTGGCGGGGGGTAGTTGTCGCTGGGCGAGCAGAGGAAGATGGTCTATGGAGCAGGCTGGAAACCATCAGGGAGATTTGAAGGAAGCCGGAACCACAGGTGTCCCCAGCAGAGAGTTGTGTATGGTGTTTTTTTTTTTGAGGGGGTGGGGTTTGTTCATTTTTTGAGTAGGTAGGTTTTACATATTAAAGATTTTTTTACAATTTTATTGCAGTATAAATTGTATGTCATAAAATTCATTCATTTTAAGTGTATGGTTCAATGAGTTTTAGTGAATTTATACAGTTTTGTAATAGCGACCACACTCGAGTTTTAGAACACTTTCATCACTGCAAAAATGTCCCTTGTGCCCCTTTACAATTGATCCCTGACCCCACTGCCAGCCCCGACAACCACAGATAAGCTTTTGTCATCATAATTTTGCCATTTCTAGAAACTTCATACAAATAGAGTCATAGAGTCTTCTGTGTCTGACTTCTTTTTCTTGGCCTGTCTTTGAGACCTCTCTGTGCTGTTGCGAATATCTGTAATTCATCCCTTTCTCTGTTGAGTAGTATTCTACTACATAAATATACTGTATTTTGTTTACCGATATACCAGTTGATGGACATTTGCATTGTTTCCAGTTTGGGCGTTATTACAAACCAATTGTAGATTTTTTTTTTTTTTAATTGCGGTACGCGGGCCTCTCACTGTTGTGGCCTCTCCCGTTGTGGAGCACAGGCTCCGGACGCGCAGGCTCAGCAGCCATGGCTCACGGGCCCAGCTGTTCCGCGGCATGTGGGATCCTCCCAGACCGGGGCATGAACCCGTGTCCCCTGCATGGGCAGGCGGACTCTCAACCACTGCGCCACCAGGGAAGCCCCAATTGTAGATTTAAAAAGTCCTCACCAGGCAAAATGCAACAAACAAACAAACATGGTAACTATGTGAGGTGATGAATGTTTTAACTAACCTTATTGTTATACTCACTCATTTCAAAATACCTATTGGGTTGGCCAAAAAGTTCGTTTTTCCGTAACATTGTACAGAAAAACCCAAACGAACTTTTTGGCCAACCCAATACGTATGTCAAATCGTCAAATTGTAGACCTTAAATTTATAAACATTATATGTCAATTATATGTTAGTAAACCTGGAAAAAATTAATGCTTTACACATATTATCAAAAAAAGTGTGGTCTGGGGCCCAACAACATTGGCATTACCTCGAAGCTGTTAAAAATGGAGAATACTGGACCTCATCCAAGACCTATGGAAGCAGAACCTGTATTTTTAACAAGACGTCCAGGCAATTCTTATGTACAAAAAAGTTTGAGAAACACTGGCTTACACCATAAAAAGCACTTTCCTAAAGCAGGATTCAGCTTCCTCTGGTAAAGAACTTTAATTTTGTGTGTCTGTCAATGAATAAAAAATTAAATCCCTAGTAAGGGAAAAATCGAAGGGCTTGCCCATACAACTGGTAGTTAACCAAATGGAAATACGATCTGGTTAAAGAAAGAGGAGAAAGGGAATTCAGCTCATAAAAAACAATTTGGGAGCTAAAGTGAACTTTTGGGGAGGTACCAGTTAAATCAAGCAATGAATAGTCTACCGTTTTTCATCTGGCTGGTAACTCCTTACTTGAGAACATGGACTGCTGAGGTGAAGATCCTGGCTGTTCTCATTGTCACTCCCCTCTCAGCAAATACTCCATCCCCACAGCCATGCATATACTAGGTCAGTAAGCTCAGCAAAAAATATACGAAAACCAAAAAGCTTTGTGGGCACCAGGTCACAAGTTGCATTCAGGCCCTGACCTGCCATCTTGAAAATGCAGACCATGAGTCATCACTGAGAAAAAGGGCATGTGGATTTCAACACAACATAACCCTTCTGTTAGGAAAGTGACCCTGTGCTCACAGGCTTCCAGTGAGCAGACATCTCTGAAAGTGGGAAGGTCCAGACCCAAACATTCTGCACCATCAGAGGTTCTCATTTTCAGTGGTTTTTCAACAATGTTTTGGTCCCTGGAGCCCAGTGTGGGCAGTGCTGCCCTCGACCATCTCCTTCAATGGACCTTTCCTACAGTCCTCCCAGAAGCAGAGCTCCGCAGCGGAGAGGGAAGGAGCCTGTGACTCTGTGCCTTGAGTTCAGCCAATGTTGTCTGAAAAGAACCTAATCTTAAATAAATCAAAGTATAAAATGTATGTCACTGTGAGCAATACCACCGGTAGAGTGTCAGAGCTGAAAGAGACCTCGTTCATTCAAACAGAACTTCATCCATAGTCAATTACGGACAGGAAGCAAAATACCCGTGCGGTTAAGAGCTCAAGTTTTGGCATCAGAATTCCTGACTTTGAATCTTGACAGCTGTGTGACCTCAGAGTAAATATTAACTTCTCTGTTCCTTGGTTTGCTGGCCTGTAAAACAGCAATAGTGTTTGCTTCTCAGGGTTGTTCTGAGGATTAAGTAGAACCATTGATCTAGAACACTTCCGACAATGCCTGGCACGTAGTAGGCACTCAATAAATGATAGCTGTTGTAGTCACTGAAGCTGCCCCTGTCATGGAATCTCAATGACGGGAAGGACTAGGGGCTGCAGTGAGGAGGGGGCGTCGCACAGACTGGAGGTCGGTGGGGGTCAGGCAAGGCTTAAGGGGTGTCTTGAGGTTTAGGAAGAATAGGCAACCTTGTGGGCTCTGCGTTCCGCCTTTTCATCGTGTTTTTTCTGCCGCAGAGTACACGCTCACACGTGGACACGCGTGCACACACAGAACACACGTCAGGAGGTTTGCAGCTGTCAGGGAGATAACATGGGAACAACAGCCGGCAGCTGGGAGCCCGACCCCAGCACTCGTCTGGCAGCTCCAGTTCCAGCTGTGAGGGACGAGGAAGTCTGGAGCCGAAAGTCAGCCTCCCCCCACCCCTGAGAACATCGCGCCAGAGTAGGCAGCTGCCTGATCTCTCTCCCCCTCCCCCTCAGTTCTCAGCTGGAGGATGGGAAGATGGATGGGAGGTAAGGAGCGAGAGGCCAGGAAATCGGCTCTGTTTATCCACGTCTCCCTGGCGAGGAACCAGGAGACCCCCACCCCGGGATCCCGGCATCTGGCATTGCCTACAGATACTCTGCTTGTGCAACAGGCGTCAGTCCTGCTGCATTTCCCTCGTCTAGGTGTGGGCGGAAGGTCGGGGAGATGCCTGTGCAAGGCTAATGGTGATTCCCGATCTGAGTCTTCTGGGGAGTTTGGGCCTGGGCCCCGCCCGAGAATGACTGAATCAGAGTCTCTAGGCGGAGGGCCTGGGCTCTGGTATTTTTTTTTTTTTTTTTTTTTTTGGAAAGCTTTCTAGATGATTTTAATGAGTACCCAAAGTTGAGAACTATTGACCGGTAAAGAAAAACGTAGCTCTCGGGAGTCATAAACCAAGACTTTCAGATCTGAATGGGACTTCAGAAATCGTTCCGCCCAACACTCTTATTTTATAGATGGAGAAACGTAAGGGCCAGGTTGGGAACCTGCTAAGTCTAGCCTCCGGGGTGAGCTGTGGCAGAGCTGGCCGAGAGCCCAGGTGTCCTGATTCCAAGCCCAGCGCTGTTTTCACTGCACGTACCAGAGCAAAGTTTAAAAGTACCCCTTGAACACTTGGGCCTTGAAAGACAGTGCTTGTTGCTACCAAAAACAATCAGGCATTTAAAAAGGATGAGACAAGGCGCCTGTTCTCCAAGAGAGAGATGGAGGGGCAGACGTGCACCCCCTGAAGGTCACCATCTGGCCTTGGGCAGATGGGCATTAGATGGGGACCCAAATTTGCTGGCTCGTTGGCCCACCTGCTCAGCTGTGGTGCTCAGCCCCTGAGGCTGCTACAGTCTAGCAATCCCCTCCTTAGGGCTGTGCAAGAGGACTCACACTTTATAGGCCACACTCATCTCCAAGGGGCAAGGAGTCCAAGAGATCAAGAGCACACAGCCACCAGGAGCTTGTGCTCCATATTCTAGAGCTTACCCTGGGTACCCGGGACCCCTCCATCCCCTGCCAAAACACCACTGACCACTTCGAGGGCCTGCGTGGGCCTTTCTTAGGTCTGTCCTCCCGAGTAGAGGTCTTGCTGCAAGTCTGTGCACCCTTGGCCCAGAGGCCACTAAGGAATACACTGCCAGTATGTACATCGTTCACCTCAGGTATAACCAAGAGATAGTTGCAGCCAAGGGACTTGGAGGAGAACTAGGACATTTGTGGGGGCCAGGTGTCCAGATCTGGGGACAGAGCCCATGTGGACATGGCTATTGCTGAGACAGCAGATGGGGGAAAGAAGGGGCAGGGCACAGGTCAGGGGTAAGCTTCCCTTGTGCTACTGAGTTCTGGGGCAAAACTCCCAGAATTTGAGAATTCCAAACTAAGACTAGGCCTTCAGGTCATCATAAAGATATATTTGTCAGAGTGAGAGGGTAGAACATCTTTTCATTAATAATTTTAAGCTTATTTTAACTAATAGGCATAAAGCATATAGCTCTCCATTTGTACTCTCGCTCCGGACTCTGTGACTGTGAGGGGCATACTTTTCCTCTATGCAAATTACAAAAAGGAGTCCCTCTCTCTGGACACGTGAAACCCCCAGCAGAGCGTACAGCTGAGGCCCCTTGTACAGTGCAAAGCCTACCCAGCCTAGCCTGGTTGTTTTGGAAGAAAATCAAACTCAGCCCGGTGAGTATAAGGACCAACACAGGGGAGGCCACGGGGGAACATTCACAGTCCCTTAAGGTCTCTCGCACTGTCCTGGCTTGCAGCTTCCCTCCGGAGAGCAGCCTCCTGAATTAGCACCACCTTGACCTCAGTGACTTGCCCGGGAGTCAAAGCACCCAGAGCCTCTGTCCCCACAGCACAGCAGCTGGTCCACATGTACGCCTGGAGCCCCCTGGCTCCCTGACTCTCCTGACCCAGCCAGACACTGTCTCAGTGTCAGCTCTGTTGGCCCCTGTCCATGTCAATGGGTCTCATTCTCAGAGTACAATCAGCAGACTCAGAAAGATTGATCTCAGCTGTGGAGGGACTGGGAGGACCGTCCTTGGTGAGGAACTTTGTAGGTGGCTAAAGGTTGAGCCGGCAGACATAATGGAAGGTCATCCATGAGCCAAGTCAAGGAGGTGGGCGTGGTTGAGAAGCGTGTGCTGAAATCAGGTAGACGGTGAGGAAAGAGCAGATGAGCAGTGGGGGCGGGAGAGGTGAGCTCTGAGGGAGGAGCAGGAAAGGGCTGGGGGAGGGAAGACAGTGGGTGGTCTTGGATGCCATGATAAGCAGCTCGGATGGCTGCTCTGATCTTCACACTTCAATTCTCAGCTGGACTCTCCATGGAGACCTAAAAGGCAGATGTGTTTGTGCTGTTGGTCACTTTTGCCACCAGATGAGTGTAAGCTCAGGAACCTGAGTTCTGTTCTCACCCAGGTAGGAGGCTGGACTTCTTCCCCCAGGTGGGACAGGCTCAGAATAGGAGCCAATATGTGATCGGAGCATAAGCGTCCGCCTGAGTCTGCACAAGCAGGTGGTTGACTGGTGATTGAGACTCTGGGCTTTGCCCCCTACTGGCACTCTGCAACAGACCATGGTAGGCTCGTCTTTGTACCGCTCCTTCATTCGTTCATTCGTTTGTTCATTCTTCATTTGTCAGCCTCCAACTGAGGTTTCCTCCATGCCAGGTCACCACGAAAGCCGAGGACAAATCAAAGAAGCAACAGACAAGGTCCAGGTCTGCAGAAGCTCCATAAATTACCACTGAGAAGATGAATATAAGCATGTATTCTGCTTATCTCTCAGGCAGGTGCTGGTTTTGTTTCCCCTTCCAGACTAAGGTGCATGGACTATGGACTCTTTCAGGAAAGTAGCCAGGGGATTTCCCTGGTGGTCCAGTGGTTAAGACTCCACGCTCCCAATGCAGGGGGCAAGGGTTCGATCCCTGGTCAGGGGGAACGAAGATCCCACATTCTGTGTAGCGCAGCCAGAAAAAAAAAAAAAAAAAGGAAAGTAGCCCAAATGTCTTTCAAAGCCTGAGGCTAGAAGTATGAGGGCCAGTGACCCCGGAATGCAGTCTGCAATGGCCGGGACAAAAGCCCTTTTCTGAAGCCCTCTTTGGGTGCTTGTGTTTCACTCTGCTGTGTGCCTGTGCAGAGCTGCTGTCTTCCTCTTCAGCCTCTGTGTCTTGAAGCAAAACCCCACAGCTCCCCGTGGCCACCCCAGCGGCTCCACCTGTGTCTAGCACCCAAACTAGGTGAGAAGTCAATGAATGTCAACCTGAAAATCCCGGATGGAGCTCATCCTTTCCCACTGCACCCTCTGCCCTCACACACTCTGACACCTCCACCCCAGGCTGCAGGTGGCGCTGGAAGAGGTCTGAGATCGTGCCAGGGGCCTTGATTTAAACGCAGACACTTTCCTGCTCTGTTCCACGCCAGAAAACCAAATCCTGGATTTAATTCAAAAGCTAGCTCATCTGAAGGGGCGCCCCACCCCTGGGAGGCTAAGAAGGAACAAACAGAATTAATCCTTGTCCGCAGGTTGACCCGTGATGGAGAGGTGTCCACGTCAGAGCATGCAGTCTCACCAGCTAACGAGGGCCTCATAAAAGTTTCATTCAACAGATAGACAGGCTGCTTCTAAAAATGTGACTTGTATTTGCCTCACCCACTGGCCTGGAAGCCCCTAGGCCCGGCAAGCCTACTCCTTTGTGTGTACCTGGGCACCTTCATCCCCTACCACAGCCTGAGGACCCTGAGTCGACCTGGCCACCCATCCACTCACACTGGCAGCTCGGATTTGGTTTGGAAAAGTGGAAGGTGATTGAAAAATAATGTTTCTAAAACTACAGAGGCTGCTAAGCTTCACGGCCATATCTTCTGTGCCAGGTCCTACATTCTCACATCTCACCCTCACCATTTCTCCCCAGGTTGTTACTATTCTCATCCTGCAGATGAGACAGAGGCTAAGAGAGGTTGAGTAAGTATCCAAGTTCCTATTGCGAGGAGGTGGCAGAGGCAGGATTCCAACCCCATCGTGCTGGGAATTCGATCCTATGGTCTTTTCAACACAACACGTGCAATCATGGCAGAATCCGCCAATCAACTGGGTGTCCCCACCATGGCTCCACCCCTGTCCAAAGCTTCCATGCTTCCACAGCCCCATCCTCTTCCTCTGGCATCAACAATTACCAAATCTCTGCGTTCTTCGCACAAAGTGACTTGTTATTTGACGGGAAATGTGAATATGGTTCATTTGTCATCAGTGCAGGTCTAGATGTCCGCAATGCTAAGAGGTCCCTTAATCTGTTTGTGGAAGAAAGAAAATATGAACTTCCGTTCCCCTAGGGAGGAGCAGACTTCAGCGAGTAGTCCTCTAAGGCTTGGCTGTCTTAAGTAAGGAACATTTGATAGTCATTTTGCTATCATTTTTCTCATTTCATGAGCCTGGAGGTGTGTCTGGAGTGATTACAATTCTTTTTGGGTGAGCGGGTTGTTCTGTTGGACTTTATTGTTTTTTAATTTTGTTATTGAAACATAGTTGGTTTACAATGCTGTGTTAATTACTGCTGCACAGCAAAGCAAAACAGTACGATTCTTTAAGTCAGTATTTTCTCATGGTGTCTCTGGGTTGTAACATCTTCACTTGGAGATAGCCTTCCAGATCCTGCCATCCAATCTTCCTCGGTTTACAAAAAAGGAAACTAGCATCCAGTAAAGAAAAATGGCTTACCCAAAGGCACGGCCAGAAATACAACTGCAGACTCTCAAGTCTGGTGCCCATGCTTCTTCCACAAACTCACGGGACTGGCTGATGAGAACACATGCCATCGTGACATCATGGCCTCATGGTGGTCTTGTGTCCTGGGTATCAGCATCTCGGGTGTAGGGGAAGAAACCTGGGTCAAAGAGCTGCAGCGAGTAGCAAATCAGAGTGATTACACCCCCACTAGTTAGTCTGCCCCATAAATGTAGCTACCTTCTTCCCACTTACATTGTCTATCTTGGAGTTTCAATCCTTGGTTGATTTAAAGAGCAAATGAGAATCTATTATATTCAAGAGAGAAAGGAAATAGACAGGAGTGATGCCCAGTTCCTCTTCCTGACCTCAAGGGTCAACAGGGAAAATATGTCTGTGAGTATGTACAGCCTGCTGGGGACCTCAGCTCCACATCCACAGATCTGTGTCACTGCCTAGATCTCTATCTTCCCACCCCCAGTCTCCTCTACACGGGCTGGAGTGAGCGCTTCCCTCAGACCCAATCCTGCTCTCACTGTTCCTGTGCCGGAGCTGACGTCACCCTCCACACAAGAGCTCCACCCTGAAACTGAGGGGTCGTGGACATACAGCGTCCCTGCCTACAATCACCACTTCCTGTCAGTTCTAGCCCACATATTTCCCCCTCCGTATTCCTTCTGGTACTCCCTTGGGACATATCTTCACATTTTGCTGGAATTCTTGCAATATCCTCCTAATTAACCTTTCAACCTTCATTTCCCTCATGCCCACATTCCCACCCTCACCAAACCTGTCCTCCGTGTCATTCCCAGAACACCCCTCAAAATGCAGATCTGTTCCTATCACCGCTTTGCCTCTTTAAAATCCTTCAATGACCTCCCATTGCCCTCAGAATGAATTTGAAATCTTGTGACAGTGGCTGCTCTGTGATAATTGTCTTCTGTCTTCCGTGTTGGGATGGGAGCTCCTTGGGGCAGGCACAGTGGCTGGCACGTGGAAGACATTTGGTAGATGGTTAGAGAAAGAGCCAAGGGACACATGAGTGAAGAGAGAATCCATCAAGAGGCAGGAAGCCGCAGGGTCCATAGAAGAGGCAAATCGTGTGCCTGGGACATTCCATGAAGGAAATATTGGATTGGAAAGAAGCAAGACTGTTTTATGGCCTGGAGAGTGGATTGAGGGTTTAGACAGCTAGAGATAGAAGCAAGTGGGAGGGTGCGGCTGGGGAGGAAGGCAGGAGAGGGAATCCAAGCAAAGAAAAAAAAGGAGGCAGCGGGCTTCCCTGGTGGCGCAGTGGTTGAGAGTCCGCCTGCCGACGCAGGGGGCACGGGTTCGTGCCCTGGTCCGGGAGGATCCCACATGCTGCGGAGCGGCTGGGCCCGTGAGCCATGGCCGCTGAGCCTGCGCATCCGGAGCCTGTGCTCCGCAACGGGAGAGGCCACAACAGTGAGAGGCCCGCGTACCGCAAAAAAAAAAACCAAAAACAACAAAAAATAAAATAAGAAAAGGAGGAAGCACAGGTAGAGTGAAGGAACGCACATCAATAGGTGAGGTGGGAGAATGGAAGCAGAAGTGGATGAAGGCAGACCCACGTGGAGGTCTTGAAGCCAGACTGAGGGATGTGAGCTTCTGTTGATCGCAACATTAGGGTTTACACTGGGGAACAGTGGGGAGGGGAAGAGCTGGAGGAAAGCGGTGACAGGCTCAACGCCCACAAGTTGAGAGTTGCTGTTTCATTTTGCTTTTGTTGACTTGAGTTTCAAAGGAATCCAAGTATCCCTTTTTCCCCCTTTATTTTTAAGGCACTTAATTGAAGTGAACACTTGGGCCTTATAAATAAGTGGTAAAGGATGAACCAGTTTTTATTTTAATGAGAGGTTTAAATGGGCTCACTTTGAATTGAGAGTCAACATCCAGGTCCGTTTTTATCTTGGTAATACCCCACGAGATGTGGTCTCCACTAACAGTGATGTGTGGATGCCAACGCCCTGGACAGCAAATGCTGTCTCTGCTCTGTCCTGGGCAGAAGTCCCTTCCAATGGGGACAGTACCTCTTTGAATAGGTAGTACCCTTTTAAGCGGACAGAGGCAGAGGAGGGGTTTAAGCAAATTTTTACGTAGTTTGTTCTGCTATTAAAGGCAATTAAACCTTAACTCTCTTAATTCATGGAAGAGACAGGCGGAAACAGTGTGATTGAAGGGAAAGAGGTCTGGTCTGGGTCACAGAATCAGGCTCCACCCTCTCTCTCTCTGCACTTTTCTGTATAATCATAGGCAAGTCCCTCTCCCATCCCAAGCCTCTGTTTCTCCATGTACAGGAAGAAGGATGGGACAAGACACTCTCTTTCCAGAGCACTTGCAAGCTCTGAGATGCCATGAGTATCTGCACAGTTTCTCTTCTGACCTCTGCTTTGCTGTGCTTGTCAGTAAGAGAATCAGAGAGCAGGAATCCAGGATGGAGAGAAGGAAGGGCCTATTTTAAGGATACAGGTGACTAAGAAGAAAACCACTAGTGAGGAGAGCAAAAAGCGCTGGCCTTTGCACAGGCCTGACATTTTTATGGGGCTTTGCTGGCCTTGGACCACGAGCTGCCCACACACACACAGGGGCACCCCACAGCAACCACTGAATGCTGCATTGTGGCACTGAGACCCATGGGCCAAAAGCCCCTATTTGCAGTCTCTGTGAAAGCAGACTGAGGGACGGACCGGCACGGCTTGACAGCTTGCATTGGGCTGGGCCTGACTAGGTCCAGCAGGGAGACCTCCCAGGGAGGCTGGGAGCAGAGGAAATCAGGTTGGAAATTCACTGGCAACCCACACTTGACCCCCATGGAAAGCGCTGGTTTGGGTTAGAAGGAATGGCACAATTTGGCTTGGCCAGGCTGTCCCGTTCAATCAGACCATGGAAAGCCAAAAGCATGAGTTAAGCCTCCTACCACGTGCTGAGTCTTGTGTCATGGGATGTCCACCGTGTAGTGGGCCCAGGGCACACAGTGATACACATGTATGGGCTCTGTCCTCACAGAACTTGCAGTCTAGTGGGAAGGGCAAGTGTGCCAACAATCTGCCATCTGTCTCGCTAAATGTCACATTCGAGATGGATCTAGGGGGCACTGAGAATCTAGTCACTCATTCAGAAAGATGGCGGGAGGGAGGCAAAGTGTCACAAAAAAGGGGAAGACTCCTCACGTTTTAAAAGATATTTGGGAGTTACGCAGGTGGAAGAGAAGGGGTGGATGGGAGCAATCCTGGCTGAAGGCCCAGCACATGTGCAGACACGGAGGTGTGAAAATACGGCCAGTTTGCAGAACTGTAAATAGCTCGCAGAGGCTAGTGGACAGTGGGCAGGGGTGGAAGGGCAGCAGGAGGGCCTGGAAGTTTTGCAGGGTGAATTGTGCCCCCTCGAAAAATATGTTGAAATCCTAACTCCTTGTACATATGAACATGGCTTTCTTTGGAAATAGGGTCTTTGCAGACATAATCAGGTTAAGAAGAGGTCACTGCGGGGAGGGGGCCCTAATTCAATGACTGGTGCCCCTATAAGAAGAGGAACATTTAGACACAGGGACAATACCATGCAAAGATAAGATCGATTGGTATCATGCATCTAAAAATCAAGGAACATGAATCATTGCCAGCAGCCACCAGAAGCTAAGAGAGGCATGGAACAGACTCTCCCTCTGAATCTCCAAGAAGGAATCAACTCTGCTGACACCTTGATATAAGACTTCTGGCCTCCAGAAGTGACCTCCAGAAATGGGACACAACAAATTAAATCACTCACTTTGTGATGATTTGTTATGACGACCCTAGGAAACTACTACAGTGAGCAGATGAGCCACTCTGAGTTTCCACTTATTAGTAATCTATAAGGTCCCTAACTTCAGAGAACTATTCAAATGACTCATGGAACCATTCAAATGACTTGAAAATTCCCATGACCAGATATCCAAGCTACTACTCTTTTGTATTCCTTCTTATACCTGGTACCTGGAAACGGTCTTTAATCAGACTATGTATCCTGATTTTCATGTCTTTTTTTCTTTTGAGTTTCCTTTCTTTTTTTTCATTCAGAAAGATATACTCTCCAGAATTATAGAGCCATATGTGTGAGTTTGGGTGAATCACCCAACTTGTTAGTGCCAAGTGTTCTTGCTAGTTTTCCTGATCCACCCTTCTTTCCTTGAGATTTCCACAAGTAGATTGCTTGCAAAGTTTGAAAAATGACCCTCAGCTCCTTGCAGACTCACACGGAGTCCCATGTGACTATCTTGTTTGAAGACCTGTGCTTCCAATGCCACCTCAGTAAAGCAAATCTTCCCATGACATCTCTAAGGCAGGGCCCACCTCCCAGGCTTCCTTCTATCCTGCAAAATGCAGGTCCCATCCAGAATATCTGCTCTGGGGTGGCTGATGGGGAAACTAAGTTGAAGAAGTTGTCCTTAAGAAGCTAGCAGTCTGGGCTTCCCTGGTGGCGCAGTGGTTGAGAGTCCGCCTGCCGATGCAGGGGACACGGGTTCGTGCCCCGGTCTGGGAAGATCCCACATGCCGCGGAGCGGCTGGGCCCGTGAGCCATGGCCGATGAGCCTGCGCGTCCGGAGCCTGTCTTCCGCAACGGGAGAGGCCACAACAGTGAGAGGCCCGCGTAACGCATTAAAAAAAAAAAAAAAAAAAAAAAAAAAAGAAGCTAGCAGTCTGGTGGAGGCTAGGCTTGGGACAGAGTCATAACGACCAAGTTGTTTTAGTCCATCATGGTTAGTGACCCAGTAGATGAATGCGCAAGGCGCTTTAGAGCCCAGAAGAGGAACACTTGGCCCATAATAATGGCTGCCATTTGTTGAGCATCTACTAAGTGCCAAACACCATGGTGGGGTTTTACATGCATGATCTCTAATCCTCAAGGAACAAGACGCATATTACCGTCCTCATTTTACAGATGAAGAAATTGAGCTTCAAGAGGTTAGCTAAGTAACTCACGCAAAGTCCCTCAGTTAGCAAGTGACAGAACCACAACTAGAACTTAGGTCTGCCTGACACCTAAGATCCCACATGGGTTCTCCACAATACCAGGCTGCCTGAGTACAGAGAGATTGGTTCAAGAGGGCAGAGTAGAAGTATGTGCACTCACTCTCTTGTGCGAGAGCACCAGAATCACAGCTAACTGCTGAACAATCATTGACAGGAAGACACTGGGACTCACCAAAAAATATACCCCACATCCAAAGACAAAGGAGAAGCCACAATGAGATGGTAGGAGGGGTGCAATCACAATAAAGTCAAATCCCATAACCACTGGGTGGGTGACTCACAAACTGGAGAACAATTATGCCACAGAAATCTGCCCACTGCAGTGAAGATTCTGAGCCCCATGTTAGGCTTCCCAACATGGGGGTACAGCAATGGGAGGGGAAACCCCAGAGAATCAGACTTTGAAGGCTAGCAGGGTTTGATTGCAGGACTTTGACAGGACTGGGGGAAACAGAGACTCCACTCCTGGAGGGCACACACAAAGTAGTGTGCACATCAGGACCCAGGGGGAAGGAGCAGTGACTCCATAGGAGGCTGAACCAGACCTACCTGCACTGTTGGAGGGTCTCCTGAAGAGGCGGGGGGAGGCTGTGGCTCACCACAGGGACAAGGACACTGGCAGCAGAAGTTCTGAGAAGTACGCCTTGAAATGAGCCATCCTGGAGTCTGCCATTAACCCCACCAAAGAGCCTGTAGCCTCCAGTGCTTGGTCACCTCAGGCCAAACAACCAACAGGGAGGGAACTCAACTCAACACAACAGCAGAAAAGCAGTTTAAGTTTTACTGAGCTCTGCCCACCAGAGCAACACCCATCTGTACCCATCACAAGTCCCTCCCATCAGGAAGCTTGCACAAGCCTCTTAGATAGCCTCATCCACCAGAAGGCAGACAGCAGAAGCAAGAAGAACTACAATCCTGCAGCCTGTGGAACGAAAAACACATTCATGGAAAGATAGACAAAATGAAAAGGCAGAGAACTATGTACCACATGAAGGAACAAAATAAAACCCCAGAAAAACAATTAAATGAAGTGGAGATACGCAACCTTCCAAAAAAAGAATTCAGAACAATGATAGTGAAGATGATCCAAGACCTCGGAAAAAGAATGGAGGCAAAGATTGAGAAGATGAAAGAAATGTTTAACAAAAACCTAGAAGAATTAAAGAACAAACATCTAGAAGAATTAAAGAACAAACAAACAGAGACGAACAATACAATAACTGAAATGAAAACTACAATAGAAGGAATCAATAGCAGAATAACTGAGGCAGAAGAACAGATAAGTGACCTGGAAGACAGAATGGTGGAATTCACTGCTGCAGAACAGAATAAAGAAAAAAGAATGAAAAGAAATGAAGACAGCCTAAGAGACCTCTGGGACAACATTAAACACACCAACATTCGCATGATAGGGGTCCCAGAAAGAGAAGAGAGAGAGAAGGACCTGTGAAAATATTTGAAGAGGTTATAGTTGAAAACTTCCTTAACATGGGGAAGGAAATAGCCACCCAAGTCCAGGAAGCTCAGAGAGTCCCAGGCAGGATAAACCCAAGGAGAAACATGCTGAGACACGTAGTAATCGAACTGACAAAAATTAAAGGCAAAGAAAAATTATTAAAAGAAACAAAGGAAAAGCAACAGATAACATACAAGGGAACTCCCATAAGGTTAACAGCTGATTTCTCAGCAGAAATTCTACAATCCAGAAGGGAGTGGCAAGATATATTTAAAGTGATGAAAGGGAAGAACCTACAACCAAGATTGCTCTACCCGGAAAGGATCTCATTCAGATTCAATGGAGAAATCAAAAGCTTTACAGACAAGCAAAAGCCAAGAGAATTCAGCACCACCAAACCAGCTCTACAACAAATGCTAAATGAATGTCTCTAAGTGGGAAACACAAGAGAAGAAAAGGACTTACAAAAACAAACCCAAGGGCTTCCCTGGTGGCGCAGTGGTTGAGTGTCCGCCTGCCAATGCAGGGGACATGTGTTCATGCCCCGGTCCAGGAAGATCCCACATGCCGCAGAGTGGCTGGGCCCGTGAGCCATGCACGTCTGGAGCCTGTGCTCTGCAACGGGAGAGGCCACAACAGTGAGAGGCCCGTGTACCGCAAACAAACAAACAAAACAAAACAAAAACCAAAACAATTAAGAAAATGGTAATAGGAACATACATATCGATGATTACCTTAAATGTGAATGGATTAAATTCTCTAACCAAAAGACACAGGCTCACTGAGTGGATACAAAAACATCTATATGCTGTCTACAAGAGACCCACTTCAGACCTAAGGACACATACAGACTGAAAGTGAGGGGATGGAAAAAGATATTCCATGCAAATAGAAATCAAAAGAAAGCTGGAGGAACAATACTCATATTAGATAAAATAGATTCTAAAGAAAGAATGTTACAAGGGACAAGGAAGGACACTACATAATGATCAAGAGATCAATCCAAGAAGAAGATATAAAAATTATAAATATATATGCAACCAATATAGGAGCACCTCAATACATAAGGCCAATGCTAACAGCCATAAAAGAAGAAATCAACAGGAACACAATAATAGTGGGGGACTTTAACACCTCACTTACACTTATGGACAGATCATCCAGACAGAAAATTAATAAGGAAACACAAGCTTTAAATGACACAGTAGACCAGATAAATTTAATTGATATTTATAGGACATTCCACCCAAAAACAGCAGATTACACTTTCTTCTCAAGTGCACACGGAACTTTCTCCAGGAT
Organism: Phocoena sinus; assembly: GCF_008692025.1. NCBI lineage: Eukaryota > Metazoa > Chordata > Mammalia > Artiodactyla > Phocoenidae > Phocoena > Phocoena sinus. The sequence continues at coordinate 69,925,905 of NC_045766.1, read as the reverse complement.
ACATCACATCTTGGGTCACAAATCAAGCCTCGGTAAAATTAAGAAAATTGAAATCATATCAAGTATCTTTTCCAACCACAACACTATGAGATTATAAATAAATTACAGGGAAATAAACATAAGAAAAACAAATATGTGAAGGTTAAACAACACATTACTAAATAACCAAGAGATCACTGAAGAAATCAAAGAGGAAATCAAAAAATACGTAGAAACAAATGACACTGAAACCACAACCACCCAAAACCTATGGGATGCAGCAAAAGCAGTTCTAAGAGGGAAGTTTATAGCAATACAGTCCTACCTCAAGAAACGAGAAAAATCTCAAATAAACAATCTAAACTTACACCTAAAGGAACTAGAGAAAGAAGAACAAACAAAACCCAAAGTTAGTAGAAGGAAAGAAATCATAAAGATGAGAGGAGAAATAAATGAAATAGAAACAAAGAAAACAACAGCAAAGATCAATAAAATGAAAAGCTGGTTCTCTGAGAAGATAAACAAAATTGATAAACGTTTAGCCAGATTCATCAAGAAAAAGAGGGAGAGGACTCAAATCAATGAAATTAGAAATGAAAAAGGAGAAGTTACAATGGACACTGCATAGATACAAAGCATCATAAAAGACTACTACAAGCAACTCTATGCCAATAAAATGGACAACCTGGAAGAAATGGGCAAATTCTTAGAAAGGTATAACCTTCCCACACTAAAACAGGAAGAAACAGAAAATATGAACAGACCAATCACAAGTAATGAAATTGAAACTGTGATTAAAAATCTCCCAACAAAAAAAGTCCAGGACCAGATGGCTTCACAGGTGAATTTTACCAAACATTTAGAGAAGAGCTAACACGCATCCTTCTCAAACTCTTCCAAAAAAATTTCAGAGGAAGGAACACTCCCATATTCATTCTACAAGGTCAACATTACCCTGATACCAAAACCAGACAAAGATACTACAGAAAAAGAACATTAGAGACCAATATCACTGATGAATATAGATGCAAAAATCCTCAACAAAATACTAGCAAACAGAATCCAACAATACATTAAAGGATCATACACCATGATCAAGTGCGATTTATCCCAGGGATGCAAGGATTCTTCAAAATACACAAATCAATCAATGTGATACACCATATTAACAAACTGAAGGAGAAAAACCGTATGATCATCTCAATAAATGCAGAAAAAAATTTTGACAAAATTCAACACCCATTTATGATAAAAATTCTCCAGAAAGTGGCCATAGAGGAAACCTACCTCAACATAATAAATGCCATATATGAGAAACCCACAGCCAACATCATTCTCAATGGTGAAAAACTGAAACCATTTCCACTAACATCATGAACAAGACAAGGATGCCCACTCTCACCACTATTATCCAACATAGTTTTGGAAGTCTTAGCCACATCAATCAGAGAAGAAAAAGAAATAAAAGGAATACAAATTGGAAAAGAAAAAGTAAAACCGTCACTGTTTGCAGATGACATGATACTATACATAAAGAATCCTAAAGATGCCACCAGAAAACTACTAGAGCTGATCAATGAATCTGGTAAAGTCGTAGGCTACAAAATTAATGCACAGAAATCTCTTGCATTCCTATACACTACCAACGAAAGATCAGAAGAAGAAATTAAGGAAACAATCCCATTCACCACTGAAACAAAAAGAATAAAATACCTGGGAATAAACCTACTTAAGGAGGCAAAAAACCTGTACTCAGAAAACTATAAGATACCAATGAAAGAAATCAAAGATGACCCAAACGGATGGAGAGATATACCATGTTCTTGGATTGGAAGAATCAATATTGTGAAAATGACTGTACTACCCAAAGCAATCTACACATTCAGTACAATCCCTATGAAATTACCAATGGCAATTTTTACAGAACTGGAACCCAAAAAATATCTTAAAATTTGTATGGAGACACAAAAGACCTTGAATAGCCAAAGCAATCCTGAATGAAAAAACGGAGCTGGAGGAATCAGACGCCCTGACTTCAGATTATAATACAAAGCTACAGCAATGAAGACAATATGGTACTGGCACAAAGACAGAAATATAGATCAATGGAACAGGATAGGAAGCCAGTATATAAACCCACGCACCTATGGTCAACTAATCTATGGCAAAGGAGGCAAGGATATACAATGGAGAAAAGATAGTCTCTTCAATAAGTGGTACTGGGAAAACTGGATAGCTACATGTAAAAGAATGAAATTAGAACACTCCCTAACACCAAATACAAAAATAAACTCAAAATGGATTAAAGACCTAAATGTAAGACCAGACACTCCAAAACTCTTACAGGAAAACCTGGGAAGAACATTCTTCGACATAAATCACAGCAAGATCTTTTTTGACCCACCTCCTAGAGTAATGGAAATAAAGACAAAAATAAACAAATGGGGCCTAATGAAACTTAAAAGCTTTTGCACAGCAAGGAAACTACAAAAAGATGAAAAGACAACCCTCAGAATGGGAGAAAATATTTGCAAATGAATCGACGGACAAAGGATTAATCTCCAAAATATATAAACAGCTCATGCAGCTCAATATTAAAGAAACAAACAACCCAATCCAAAAATGGACAGAAAACCTAAATAGACATTTCTCCAAAGAAGACCTGCAGATGGCCAAGAAGCACATGAAAAGCTGCTCAACATCACTAATTATTACAGAAACGCAAATCAAAACTACAATGAGGTATCACCTTACACCAGTTAGAATGGGCATCATCAGAAAATCTACAAACAACAAATGCTGGAGAGGGTGTGGAGAAAAGGGAACCCTCTTGCACTGTTGGTGGGAATGTAAATTGATACAGCCACTATGGAGAACAGTATGGAGGTTCCTTAAAAAACTAAAAAAAGAACTATCATATGACCCAGCAATCCCACTACTGAGCATATGTCCAGAGAAAACCATAATTCAAAAAGACACATGCACCCCAATGTTCATTGCAGTACTGTTTACAATAGCCAGGTCATGGAAGCAACCTAAATGCCCATTGACAGATGAATGCATGAAGAAGATTTGGTACGTATATACAATGGAATATTACTCAGCCATATAAAGGAATGAAATTGGGTCATTTGTAGAGACGTGGATGGATCTAGAGACTGTCATACAGAGTGAAATAAGTCAGAAAGAGAAAAACAAATACAGTATATTAACACATGTATGTGGAATCTAGAAAAATGGTACAGATGAACCAGTTTGCAAGGCCAAAATAGAGACACAGATGTAGAGCACAAAGGTATGGACATCAAGGGGGAAAGCGGGGGTGGGGGCAAGTGGTGGTGGTGGGATGAATTGAGAGATTGGGATTGACATATATACACTAATATGTGTAAAATAGATAACTAATAAAACCTGCTGTATTAAAATAAAATTCAAAACCGAAAACGTAGTACACACACCCCACTTACACACACACACACAGACAACAATAAGTATTAGGTCAGAAATGAATAATAAAGATTTTAAAAAGGCCAGGCTTCTTGATGCCCAGGGCTTGTTTCATCAAAGTAAGCACTTAAAAACATTCAGCGATTTTTTCATATTGTTTTTGCAGTAACAAAAACATTTAGTGGGAAGATCAAGATTAAACTCACCAAGGTTGCCAAAAACACAGCCAGTGCTGTTCTTATCTTGCTTGACCTTCCTGAGGGCTGATCTTGTCTCCTTCTTGAAAATCCTTCTTCTGTTTCCTTCCACAACATCATGCTCAGCTGGTGTTCTTTCTTCCTCTTTGGGTGTTCTTTTCAATTTCCTCTTTTTCTAACTCCTTCTTTAAGGTTCTGCCCTCCATCCATTTTTCATTTATCATTCTATGTACCCTCTCCAGGAAAATCCCATCTACTCCAAGGATGTCAATTACTTTCTTGGTCATGTTTTCCTCATTTGTTTCTTGTTGATTCCCAAATATTTACATCTAATGCGGACCCCTCTTCTGAGCTCCAGACCTAGATACCTGGTGCTCTCACAATCATTTCCACCTGAAACTCCCACAAACACCTCAAAGTCACCATGTGCATATCTGGTCTCATTATCTTTCCCCCCAGACCTCACTTCCTCTGTTCTCCATCCCAGGGAATGGCCCTCCATATCCCCTGTTGGCTAAAGCATCCTTCTTCTTTATCCTCCTTCATTTGATCAATTCCTAAATTTTCTTCATTCTACCTTCTAAGTGTCTCTCAAATATGCCTGCATCAGCCACCCCCACAGTCACCACCATAGGTCTGTCCTCTGACTTCTCTATCTGAATGATTGTTTTTTAAAAACTTTTTTATTTTGAAATAATTTAAATTTATAGAAGAGTTTTCAGGATAGTACAGAGAGTTCCTCTATACTCTTCACCCAGCTTCCTTGTATAACCATGGTACAGTTATCAAAATGAAGAAATTAACATTACATACTGGATGATTTGGATGGCTTCTGTGACAGATACTCCTGTTTGCCTAGTGCCTCCCCAGAATCTTTTTTTCCCCTTTTATTAGCTGGAAATGGAAATGTGTCCACCTCCAGAGGATGGATCAAGGATGGTCTCTCCCTCTCACTTTGATTAACTTCCACTCATCCATCAGCACCAGCTGACTCCCCCAAATCTGATGAGGTGGTCCTCCAAGATGCTGCCCTAGCAGCCAGCTCTTTCTCCACAGCCACTGGATTGTCACTCTCTGTGTATTTGTCTGTCATTCCCAGTAGGCACTCAGTAACTATTTGCTATATGAATGGATGAATGAGATCAGGGTGGCTGGAGCTATAGGTTTGCAGTGGTGATCCAGAAGGATGGCATCTATGAATCGAGGAGTTTGAAAAACTTATTGGGGACCCAAAGTCCTTTAAAACACAGGGGCCCAGTCCCAGTGCAGATGGACCCTAATGCCATTTCCATCCTCACTCTGACCATCCTAGTGATGAAGGGTAGGGCTAAGCCTGGTGTCACAGGCTCCTTGAATGTCATGTCTGGGAGAGTGCCTTGAATCCAGTGGTTCCCAGACTTAGTTGGCTGACTCAGAACCTCCAGGGATGGGGCCTGGCAATCTGCCTGTTTAATAAGCTTGCAAGGTGATACAATGCATTGCAGGAACCTGGCTCCAGTCCAAGAAGTGGAGTTCAGAAACCCCTTGGGTAAAGCAAAATTCTTATTTTACAGTGTTGGACAATCTGATTGTGAGGGTCTCTTCCAGCTCTGATTTTTTGATACATTACTTTTTTTCTCTAATTTCAAAATAACCTGATGAATCTAAATGTTTTTAATATGAATCATGGATCTACATATTACACTCCTAAAATGTCTGTCAAAAGTCACATATGAGGAAATAACTCCAGTTTCTTAATCTTAATATTTTTTATTCTAAACCTCATTTTTCTTACAGTGTAATATCAGAGGTTTAGATTTTATGAATCCTACAGTAGTATTATATTAGGATCTGATGGGAAATTACATGCATTTACATCTTTTTTTAATTTATTAATTTATTTTTGGCTGCATTGTGTCTTTGTTGCTGTGCACGGGGTTTCTCTAGTTGCGGCGAGAGGGGGCTATTCTTTATTGCGGTGCGCGGGCTTCTCATTGCGGTGGCTCTTTGTTGCAGAGCACAGGATCTAGGTACGTGGGCTGCAGTAGTTGTGGCTCACGGGCTCTAGAGCGCAGGCTCAATAGCTGTGGCACACAGACTTAGTTGCTCCGCGGCATGTGATATCTTCCCGGACCAGGGCTCAAACCCGTGTCCCCTGCATTGGCAGGTGAATTATTAACCACTGCACCACCAGGGAAGTCCCAATGCATTTGCATCTTGATTTAGCTTTGCAATCATATTCAATTTCCACCCTGGCTTTGGGCAGCCTTTATTTCTACATGTAGCATTTACTGATTTTTATGATTGGAATATAATACAGGTTTTTAATCCAAAAGAGGTTAGTCCTAATATTCATGCCTCTCCAGAATTATATATCTCTGTCTAAGTAAGCCCAATTGCAGTAGATTTTCCACTCTTTAAAATCCCTAATATTCTGTAATGGTTTGGCTGGTTACTGGATGGAAACAGAAATACCGTATGTCAGAACCTCAACTACCCCCTCCTCTCCCTCCCATTCTAGACAAAGAGAACGAAGTGAAGTTCAGGAGCAACGTGGGCAGCCCTTACCATGGGATCTGCACAGCCATAGCAGAAGCATGTGGCTGGAGGGACAGCTGGGCTACCCAGGCTGACTGATCCTCTTAATATTCGTGCACCTCAGGTGCAAACAATGCAGCTTCCAAGCCTGCATCTTTCCAAAGTAAGGCCCTGTTGCTGAGTGCAATCTGGGGTCAAGCAGGTGGCTAGTCTCAGGAAGTGAAGAAGCTGTTACAGACAAGGGACTTGCAGTCTATTGGGGAAGAAGTTCTGGGAGTTCTAATGAACTCAGGAGTACACAGAACAGTGACAAAATTTTAAAGTTTCCAGGTTGATTTGAATCCTTCAAAGGAAAAGCACACTGGATGTTCAATAGTCAGGGGCGGAAATGATTTCATGGTCTGTGATACACATTTCTCATCCTTTATTCTTCACTAGTAAGGATTCATTTCCAAAAAGCATTTAAGAAACAATTAAGCCTTCATGGCTAATCAGAAGTGCATGGAAATGCTTTGGTCATCATTTTTCCAGGCTGCTGCCATGACATCTGTTCTATACTGCGGTGCTATAGGGAAAGAACCATGACTTTCTAAGCTTACTTCCATATCCCCTGCTTCCTGTGCCTGTGATTGGAGGTGAAATGGACCATGCACTGAAGAACTGAAATTCTCATGACGTCTGAGGATAGCAAAGGTGCAAGGAGACCCTTTCTGACATTTTGGCTTTGGGGACCCAGATTTGAAACTTGCAGCCAATGCGTCCATCAGAGCTGTGACATGTCCCTTCCTACCTTCCTTTTTTCTTCCTTCCTTCCACCCTCCCTCTCTCTCTTTCTTTACTTCTTTACATCTTTCTTTCTTTCTTTCTTTCTTTTTCTTTCTTTCTTTCTTTCTTTCCTTTTCTCTTATTTCCTTCCTCCCTCCCTCCCTCCCCTTCCCTCCTTTCCTCCCTCCCTCACTCCCTTTCTTTCCTTCTTTCTTCCTTCCTTTCTTTCCTTCTTTCTTCCTTCCTTTCTTTCTATTTCTTTCTTCTTTCTTTCTTTTTTTTTTTTTTGCAGTATGTGGGCCTCTCACTGTTGTGGCCTCTCTCATTGCAGAGCACAGGCTCCGGACGCGCAGGCTCAGCCGCCGTGGCTCACAGGCCCAGCCACTCCGCAGCATGCGGCATCTTCCTGGACCGGGGCACGAACCTCTGTCCCCTGCATCGGCAGGCGGACTCTCAACCACTGCACCACCAGGGAAGCCCCTCTTCTTTCTTTCTTTTCTTTCTTTTCTTTCTTTCTTTCTTTCTTTCTTTCTTTCTTTCTTTCTTTCTTTCTTTCCTTCTTTCTTCTTTCATACATATTGAGTACACATTACGTACAAGGTCATGTACCAAACTCTGGTTTAGTTGATTCAAAAGAGAGATGCAGTAAAGTGACCGCTGACAGGTATGTATGGAGCATTTTCAATGCTGGGCCAGCCATGCTTTTGTCTAACAATTATTTACTGAGCAGTTGCCAGGCTGTGCCAGAGACACAGAATTAAAGTAGAATGAGTTTCCAAGACCTCACAGTGCAGTCTTAACACCCAGATAGAAAGAGCTATGAAATAAGATACATAATCTTGAATGACATAAAATGCCGACAGTCCATCTACCCATCCTGCTGTCTACTAACCCTTCATCCAACAAGTATTTATTAAATGTCTACCACAAGAAGTCTCTATTTTCAGCTTCAGGGATGCAATACTAAAAAAACCAGCATACAAACCATAAACCAAAAAATTAATAAACAGAGTTAATTCTAATAGTGAACAGTTCTACAAAGAGAATAAATCAGGGTGATGTGATAATGACTGCTCCAGATAGAGAGGTCATGGAAGGCCTTTCTGAGGCAGTGACATTTGAGCTGAGGCTGAAGGGGTGTGAAGGAGCCAGCATGTGATTATCTGGGTGAAAACATAATCCCAGACAAAGGGAAGAGCAAATGCAAACATCCTGAGATAGAAATAAGTTTAGTGGGTTCAGAGAACAGGAAAAAGGCCAGAGTGACTAGAGTGTAGTTAGTGGGGGTGGGGTAGAGGAGGGGTGTGTGGAATACTAGAAGAGAAGATCTCAGAAAAAGGCATAGACTGGATCACATGGTCTCTTACAGAACCGAAGACGTTTGCATCTTATTCTAAGCATACTAAGAAGCCTTTAAGGGGGACTGGTGGTCCAGCGGTTAAGATTCTGCACTCCCAAATACAGGGGGCCCAGATTCGATCCCCGGTCAGGGAACTAGATCCCACATGACACGAGTAAAGATCCCTCATGCAGCAACTAAAGATCCTGCAATGAAGATCTCGCGTGCTGTAACTAAGACCCAGCGCAGCCAAATAAATAAATATTTTAAAAGAAGAAGAAGAAGAAGAAGCCTTTGAGAATTTTACATTGGGAAGGACATATTCTTATTTATGCATTAGAAGATTGCTCTGAACCTCTCTCTCAGTGATTTGTATAACAAGAATACAAAAAAGCAAACAGTAAATATATAGATCCAAACAACACTTAACTTAATTGATATGTATATAACGTTCCACACCCAATAAGTATAAAATACACATCCTTTTCAGGTGCAAATAGAATACTGACCAAGATCAAACATGTTCTGAGCCATAAAATAAATCTCAACACATTCAAACAATTGAAATCTTATAGAATGTCTTCCCTAAACCAATGAAACTAAATTAGAAATCAATTGCAATAAAATATCTAGACAATCCCCCAAATATTTAGAAATTAAATAGCACACTTCTAAACACATGGGTCAAAAGAGAAATTACAAAGAAAGTTAGAAAATTTTTGAACTGATTGATAATGAAAATACAATATACCAACTAAAGCAATACTTTAAGGGATATTTATAGTTTAACTACCTATATTAAAAAGGAAGAAGGTTTTGAAATCAATGATCTAGGTTTCTAGCTTAAAAAACTAGAAGAAGAATGCATTAAATCTGATATTAAAGAAAAGAAATAATAAGCATAAGAGTATAAAGCAGTGAAATAAAACACATACCTCAAATAGAGAAAATTGACAAAGCCAGAAGTTGTCTCCTTGAAAAGATTAATAAAATTTATAATTCCTTATTAAGATTCATCAAGAAAAAAAGAGTAAACACAAATGACCAATTTCAAGAATGAAAGAGGAGACATCCTATAGATCCTACAGACATTAAAGGCTAACAAGGGAATACTATGAACTCTACGTGAATAAGGTCAGTAATTCAGATCAAGTGGGCAAATTCTTTGAAAAACATAACTAACCGAAGTTGACTCAAGATGAAACAGAAAATCTAAATAGCCCAACCTCTACTAAAAATATTCAATTCATAATCTTAGTCAAAAACATTTTCACATTGATCACTCCAGCCCAGATGGTTTCACCGGTGAGTTCTGTCAAACATTTATGGAATTAATAGTACTATTTTTACACAAACTCTTTTAGAAAAATAGATGTGAAGGCCCCATTTCTCTATCCATTTTATGAGGCTAACATAATCTTGATAGAAAAACCTGACAAAGACATTTAAGTAAAGGAATATATTATCCTTATTCCATGGATGAGAACACTGGGGCTCAGAGAGGCAACATGACTTATCCCAAATCTCAGGATTTGGAAGTGGCAGAGCAGCCCAGGTTTTCAACCCCAGACTCTCTTCACCATGCTGTCGCCTAGAAAGCAGCCCCTTTACAGTCTGCAAATCATATCCTGTAGGCAAGAATTTAAGGCTACCTTCACCAGAAGCTGAGCCCAGAGGACCAGCCCCCCTTCACTACTTCCTACTCCCAAAGGACTGCAGATGGGTGATTGTGTATCCCTTACTGCCCATTTTGGAGTCCCTGGTGTGAATCCTCCTACTTACAATGAACAGCTGTGTGAGGCCAAAGACCTATGTGTGGTTACAGGAAAAAATTCTTCCATGTTACATCTGGTTTTGTCATTTGGGCCAATAATCCTGTCTAGTCCATTATGTATTGCTTTGGGTAACAGATACGGCACAGAAGGAATGCCTAAAAGTTTTAACAGGAAAACAAGTCACTGCCAGAAGAAGGTAACAGTAACACAGCAGCCTAGAAATAACAAAACTCTGCTCAGTTTTTCCTTATGCGGAGGGTCGAGTACTATTTAAATGGAAGTCTGAGTGCCATTAATTAGTATTCAAATGAGTAACGCCTCTTGTATTTGACCCATTATCAGAACTTGAAATAACCGCCTCAGTTCTTCTGTGACCCTGTAGTTTTGATGTCCTGGGTATGATTTTTTTTTTTTTTTAATTGGGGTATAGTTGTTTTACAATGCTGGGTATGGTTTTAGAAGTGGGCCATTGGCTGCCATGTGGGAATTTCCCAGTGTCTGCTGTACTAGGTTGTGAATCTTCATGACCCAGTCTTGCTGGGAAACATGGTTAGGGCTGGCCTTCATCTCGCAGCCTTGACATCTAATGTTGCCACCTTTTCTAGTTGAGTCTACCTCCTAGATATCTCTCAGCTGTGTCCTCCCCTTACTCCCCTCTGTCCTTGTTCAGGGTCTCGTCATCAACTCCAAGGCCATGGCTTCCTAGCGTGTTCCCTGCCTTTAATTTCTGTGCCTCCAGTCTATCTTTCACAAGATCACTAGAAACTGTATTTCTGTGTTGTCTTTGTGTTAAACCGAAAATTCATTAGTAGGTCTTTCATAATTCTAGGCTCAATGTGTGTAATTACTGTCCCAATTTAAACCCTCCAAACTGAATTCTCAAACATCCCGCCCCACCCCCTCTTCCACAGCCTTCCCCGTCTCAACTAAAGACCATTCCTTTCATCTAGTTGCAAAAATTGGGGGTTGTAGTTGACTCTACTTTTCTCTCTGATCCAATCTAATCAGCAAACCCTGTTGTCTGTATCTCCCAAAGAGATCCAGAATCCACACTGTTCACTGCCTCTACTCCCACCCTGAACCAAATCTCCCTGATCTCTCGCTGCGATTATTGCAGGAGCCTCCTTACTGATCTCTCTGCTTCCTCCCTTGCCCCACTACTATTATTTTCAAAAAGCAGCCAGAGGGCTCCTTTTTAAAACCCAGAAGCCAGATCACGGAACTCTTGTGTGCAAAATCCATAGCTGCCACCTTGCTCAGAGTAAAGGCAAATTTCATTACAGTGGCCTAAAAAGTCCTACTCATCTGGCCCTTCACAAGCTTCCAACAGAACCTTGTTGCCAGCCACTCCCTCTGCCTGGAAAACTCTTCCCCCACATGTCTACATGGCCCACTTCCTTCCCTGACTACCCAACAGTAGTACCCTCTTCTCTCACCCTTCCAACCTTCCTTTCCTGCTTCCTTTTTTTTTTAAAGAACACACATAACCTTCTGATGTACTAATATACTTTTCTAATAATTTATTATTATTTATAGTCTACATTCCCAAATGGAATATAATCTCCGTTAGATCTGAACTTCGTTTATTTTATTCACTGCTGTATCTCCAGTGCCTGGTACATAATAGATGCTCAATAAATATTCATCAAACCAGTGAATAAACGAATATGCTTCTCTACCCTCATCTTCCAGAGGTCCCTCCCACTGAACACTAGCTTTTAAATAATAATGATGATGATAAATGTTTCTTGAAAAAACTTTGCCATAGACAAAAGTGGAAAAGAACCAGAGATAACTGTTGTCAACATATATATGTACAACATATTGATTAAAACAAGCAAACACAAAAAAAAAATAAAAAAAAAAAATAAAAAAAAAAAAAAAAAAACAAGCAAACACACAAAAAAATATAGCCAAAGCATGTGCAAAACACATCAGCACAGAGTGAAAAAAGAGTTCATTGGATTCCAAAGTCTGTGGATTTATAACAATGGCTCCCCGGTCTCAGCAGCAACCCCGTGTTCATGTCACAGGCAAGAAAGCAGATGTTGGGTTTATTGTCCAATACTTTGTGGTGATATGGGTGGGGCTGTGCTCAGATCCCCTCAAGGTCTTACCTAGTAAATGTTCTGATTATTTGGCAAGAATAGAAAGCATTCCTGTGAACCGCACAGTGCCTATTTGAACTCCTCATTAGGCAAGCGATTACTCCAGCACAAACAGATCGCTCAGGCCCGGGATGTTTCCGGGGAAAGGAAATAGGTAAGTCCCTTCAATGCTGTTTAACTCTCCCTGTGTCTGAGGTTGCCAGATACTCCAGGACACAGGTGCATGGGATGGTCCCATTTCCCAGGGCCTTGTTCTGTTTCAAGCTGTGTTGGGACATCTCAGGAAATCAAGATGTGGGTTTCTCCCAGATTAGAACTTCCTTAAGGTCCCTCAGAAAAGAAGGGTTTGTATCTGTAGATGACTTACCCTGAATCTCTCCCCTCCACCCATGCTGCACAACAGACAGCTCCTACAAGTCAGGCATCCCTCCTGTTACAGACAGGAAATCCAAGCTCTCAAACCGTCCTGGTTGACTTCATTTTCCTTTCAGCACCTCCTCTGCCCTCAACATTTTCCTCTCCCTCACCCTCAGCCTCTAATCTGGTGGTTCTCAAACTTCAACATGCATTACAATCTCCTGGAAGTCTTCTTAAAGCACAGCTTCCTGGGACCACCTTCCCGACCCATAGTTTCTAACTCACTAGATCTGGGATGGGGCTGGAGACTTCCATTTCTATCAAGTCCCCAGGTGATGAGGATACTGCCGGTCCTGGGACCACGCTTTGAGACCCATTGATGTACTTCATCACTGTTTGAACTCTTTCTCCATTCTTTTTTTTTTTTTTTTTTTTTTGCGGTACGCAGGCCTCTCACTGTTGTGGCCTGTCCCATCGCGGAGCACAGGCTCCGGACGCGCAGGCTCAGCGGCCATGGCTCACGGGCCCAGCCGCTCCGCAGCATGTGGGATCTTCCAGGATCAGGGCACGAACCCGTGTCCCCTGCGTCGGCAGGCGGACTCTCAACCACTGCGCCACCAGGGAAGCCCTCTTTCTCCATTCTTACTGCCACTGGCTTAGTTTGTGTCCTCACAGATTTTTTAACTTTTAGAACTTTGACTTTAAACATAATATTTCAAAAAAGTGAAGTAACAGGCTCAAAGTCATACAGTTGGAAGGTGGTAGATTCAGGATCCAACCTCAAGTCCTCAGACCCCATGCGGCACCTCTTTTTTTTTTTTTTTTTTTATTAATTTTAGCAGAGATTTATTCATGGAAGGAAAGAAAGAAAGGGGGAAGAAGGGAAGAACTAAATCAGGAACCCATCTTGGAATACTTATATTCATCCTAATCTTACCCACCCAGATTTATATGTTTCTACACACTATTCAGAATGGTGATCCTTAGATAATCAAAGATCATGAATCTTGAAAAACAGCCTATTAATTTCACCCTACTTCACAATTTTTTAAAGTTTCTTAACAACAAGAGCCAAAAACAGAAAAGTTTCTGATTGCCCCTTGGTTAAAGAGAGGCCCTCACCTTGCAGGAGGCCTTGCCTAGAGGACAGGTCTTGCCCGGTGAAGCAGCACGTACAAGTCAGTGTAGCATCACCAGCTCCCGTGACTTCTCATGCCTCTCTTCCTTCCACTCCCATCCAGCTACTCTAATGAGCACCTACTGTGGGCCAACGTGAGCTCAGCCCTTCATTCTGTCAAGCACCTCTGAGTGTCTACTATACAGCAAGCACTGTCCGCATCGCTGGAGACAGAGCAGTGTGTAACAACAGTCATGTGTCTGTCCTCATGAGCACCCAATGGAGCCCTAATGGAAAGATTAGACACTATCAAGTAACTGCACACGAAATTCAAGTCTTCAGGACTGTTAAAGGAGGGGTTCCTGGTGCTCTCAGCACATGTAAATGGGGAATTTAATGCAGACGGGTGTGGAGGAAGTTTCCCTCCGGGGACTGACAAGTAGGCGGTTATCTAAAGGATGGTAGATGTTAATCAGGTAAAAAAGGGAAGCAAAGGGATTTGGCGGAGGGAGCAGCCTGTATAAAGGTCTCGTGGTGGGAAGGACCCTGATGGTTACAAGGGAATAAAAGAAAAGCAGTATGGCTACAGCAAGAAGAGTCGAGAGCCGGAGAGGCAGGGAGCCACTGGGACTTGCCTGGACAAATAGGGCACATTAGGAGGGTTTAACTGTTCAGAACGATAGGAATCCAACGTGGGGGTCTTAATCAGGGACAGGTGGTTGTCACGTGGAGGAGGCGAAAGGGAGCCCAAGTTCTGAGTGACTACTAAGCATATCCAGCTGGAATCTGAGGATGTCAACTTCACTGGAAGAAAGCATGGCCAGGACGAAGTCTCCAATCTGTGGAAACTAGAGAGACCAACAGCTTGAAAGGAGCTAAAGAAAAATACTTTATTAAATTTTGAAAGCCCCCAAACAGAAAAATGAATTGCACATTCCAAACATAATCATTAAATGTCACCAAGGGGGCTTCCCTGGTGGCGCAGTGGTTGAGAGTCCGCCTGTCGATGCAGGGGACACGGGTTCGTGCTCCGGTCCGGGAAGATCCCACATGCCGCCGAGCGGCTGGGCCTGTGAGCCATGGCCGCTGAGCCTGCGTGTCCGGAGCCTGTGCTCCGTAACGGGAGAGGCTGCAACAGTGAGAGGCCCGCGTACCGCAAAAAAAAAAAAAAAAAAAAAAAAGTCACCAAGGGACATCGCTAGCCTTCCCAAAGGAAAATATACAGCTACTTGGCCACTGTGAACTTAAATTCATCTTGCCTAATGTTCCCAGAATTCGCGTACCCTGATGAAAATTTAAATGTGTTCTGCTGTTTACTGAGGAACTGTGGGGAACACATTTCAACTAAATCCTCTTTCTTGAACAGCTCACCACTTCTAGTCCTTACACATAATTCCCTGTCTGGAAAACCTAGATTTACCCAGATGCTCCTTTTTCAGGTAGGAGCTGTCTCTCACCTCTCCCAATCTTTTATTTACAGACAAGCAGTCTCCTCGGCGACCCCTGGCAACAGTGTCCCTCCATCTCATGAATGAGATGCCAGTCTGATACGTCATCTGTGTTTTGCTTCAGCCTGAATTCTGGGAAGTGTTGCCATTTCCCTTCCTGAATATTTGCTTTGAAAATAAAGAGAGGATGTTCATCTTCCCCAAGAACCTCCCAGGGCGTTCCTGCCTTCAGTCTTCCCCCTGCCTTGGGAAATTCCATCAGGCAAACACGAGCTGGACTAACCACTCAGGTGACTGGACTCCAAAGAGGAGGAGCCCAAGGAAAAGCCTTTTGCAGAATCCTTTTCCCTTTTGATACCCAGGCAGTGATTTTAGGAAGGTGACCTGTGTTTACTAATACCCACGCACCAATTTAAGTAGACTTCCAAACCGCGTTCAAGGACACAGATGCATTAAAAAGCCCAGTGGCTGGGCACCTGGGTTCTGGGTCTGACTTTGCCAGTGAGCAGCTCTGTGA
This sequence comes from Phocoena sinus, assembly GCF_008692025.1. Classification (NCBI taxonomy): domain Eukaryota; kingdom Metazoa; phylum Chordata; class Mammalia; order Artiodactyla; family Phocoenidae; genus Phocoena; species Phocoena sinus. Next base: position 69,910,339 of record NC_045766.1, on the reverse strand, counting down.
CCTTGAACGAGTATCTTTGGTTCCTGGCCTCTGGGTCCTCAACTGGAAAATGGGAGAGTTGAATTGAATTACCAATGTTTTCAGGTTTATTTTCGATCTTTTTTATTGTTATTATTATATTCTTACTGCTCTAAGCTCCCATATTTGAAAGATTTTTTGACTCTATGCACTCTGAACTTATTAAACAGCTTTTATTTTCTCTATTTTATTCATCAAAGCACACACCAGAGGCTCTGATCAACATGGCTAATTGATGTTATTCTGGCAAATAAAATCTCATTGTAAGGGCATGTAGTTGCTTATAGGATGTTTGAACTTTTGAAAATAGGTTGCAAATCCCTACTGCAATATTCATAGACCCCTAAAAATCCTAAGGATCCCAAATGGAGGAACAGATAGGGTAAAATATCTTTAAAGAAGCCAGCTGTGTCCAGTGTCCTGAAGCTTAGGCCTGAGGAGATAGAACACCAAGTCCCTGTACTAGGGGAAAAAGTGTTCCACAACTGACTGAAATGGCCCAGGCTCGAGCTAGACAGACCTCTGTCTTTCTTCTCTGTTGACGGAGAACCATTATGTGTCTCTGGATGACATCTATCTACGTTTCCCCTCCATTTAATCTTGCCAGTCGCTGTATTCACGAATAACCCAGATCTCTCCATCAACTATATCCAAAATGATAAATAGCAAGCAGCTCATTTATCTTTTTGATGGTTCCATAGCCCAACTTCCCTAATGCTCGTGACTGTGCTGGACATCAAAGGCAGACAAATCGAATTCCTTTTCTAACCCCACTTTATTTTTTTAATACACTGATTGAGTGCCTACTATTTTCCAGCCCCACAGTAGGTACGTAACACATGCTTGCTGAATGTAGGCATAAATTAACCAACTCAGGTAGGAGCAAACTTTGTTATAAATTTCCACACATCCCATGTCATTGAACTCTCTCAAAACCCCTGTAAGGTAGGGAGTAGTCTTCCCATTTTACAACTGAGGAAACTAAATCTCAGATGCTGTGACTTGTTCAGGGTTATACAGCTAGGAGGTAGTGAGGTAGAACTTGAATACAGGTGTTTGGTCTACACCCTTGGCTGGTGCCCTCCAGGGCAGCCCCTTGTGGACTCCTACTGTCCCATCCTCTAGCAGTTCTGGATGAGCTGACCCCGTCGCTTCTCCCTCTTCATCACAGCTCACCCAGTTCATTCATCCAGTCCTTAGCTACCATCCTGCTCACCATCACCCAAGGGCACATCAGTCCTTCTCATTGTGAGGGGCTCCATCACCTCCTCTCTGGGATCTTACCCAGCTCCCACCGATCCTCTCCTCACCTCCCTCCTAAGACCTTCTCTGTCCTGCAAAGGGTCTGACCCACTCCCTAAAAGTCAACTGGATCATCAGTTAGCTGGGTGATGTTGGGCCAGTCATATCCCCAGTCGGGGTTCCCATTAGTTAAATGGGAGGATTGCACTTGGTGGCCCTAGCAGCTTTGACATGGGTCCCTCCAGCCAACACACTTTCTTCTCTCCCTTCCCTTTCTCAAGGCTTCCCCATGCTTTACTGAGCCCTCCTTCCGCCTAGGGGCCAGAGTCCTCCTCTTTCCCAAACAACTTCTGGAATTCCAGCTCCTCAGAGGCTTCCTGAAACAAGTAACCCAAGAGGGCTGTTTTTAGCCTCTTGACTCTGACCTAGCGCTCAAATATCTCTCAACGCTGGAACCACAAACTCCCAGAGAAACACACAGTGTCGGGGTTAATGAGCACCTACCTGCTGCTGCTGGCCTGCCTGTGGTTCTCCATCCTCGGAATCTGGACACAGATGAATCCATTCCCTCATCACTCCACCTGAGTCACTCTGGTCAATTTTGGAACAAGTGACATTACATTTTCCCTCTCTCAGAATTGGAAGGTTCTTTTAAAACAAAGGTTCATGTTACCTCCAACACCGATGCCCATTCTACATACAAAGAAAACAAGACCCCCAAACCACTGGATAGAAGGTTACAACCAAGAACGTGAAGGACAGTCAATGACGGGCCTTTCTCTTGGGGACTGATGGAGGAGGTATTTGACTGAACGCATTCCTTGCTCTCGTAGGATAGGCTGGCAAAGGACCACTGGGAAAATGGCCTCTCGTGATTAATCCTATTATCAATGACAAGGCCTATAGGTTTTCCTGCCCTTATTGGCACAATAGTTCAACTGCTCAAAAACATGGTGCTGATGACAGCACTATGGCTCCACCACTTTCAGACTGACTTGCCTGAGATAAGGGCCATGGCTATACTGCTGGAAGAAAAATGGAGAACCAAACCTGTCATCCAGATATTTCAGTCTAATATCAAGTACCCCCATGGTCATATGCACGCACATGCATGCAGGCATGCGTGCACACACACACACACACACACACACACACACACTATCCTGTCCCTTTGATTAAACAAATTTTATACCCATGATGCTTTTTTTTTTTTTTTTTTGCGGTACGCGGGGTTCTCACTGTTGTGGCCTCTCCCGTTGCGGAGCACAGGCTCTGGACACGCAGCCTCAGTGGCCATGGCTCACGGGCCCAACCACTCCGTGGCATGTGGGATCTTCCCAGACCGGGGCACAAACCCGTGTCCCCTGCATCGGCAGGCGGACTCTCAGCCACTGCGCCACCAGGGAAGCCCCCATGATGCATTTTTAATGAAGGGAAACAATATCCCAAGGCTAGTGTTTGGGGGCAGACCCTCCCCCTTCTTGCCTGGTTGGCAAGGTGCTGAGTCAAGTCAAGGATTTGGAGTCAGAAGAAACGGGACCAGGATTCTGGCCTTAAACTTGACTCAGCGTTCAACCTGTTCAAGTCCTCTGTTTCCCGATCCGTAAAATGGAAACGTCACACAGTTGTTCACAGTAGCGCTGTGTGCATTAGAAGGTAAAGGCTGTGAAAGCTCTTTGCAAACTGTAAAGTACTGCTCAAATAGAAGTTATTAATACCAGGCTTTTACTCCAGGGATCTTCTGGGAAACTCACATGGCTGAGCCTGGTCACATGTATGCACACACGGCTGCCAGCTCGTCTTTCTCAGAGGTAACTATGCCTTCATGCCTGTCCACGCAGAAAGCCATAGCAGCTGCCCCACACCCGCTGCCCAAGCTCCTTCACCAACATCTGTAACCTTCCAAGGACTGACCCCGCTGACCAGCCTAACCAGCCATACCGACACTGTCATGGTTACCCAACGAGCTTTCCTTCTGCCTACCTTCCCCCACCTAGAATGCTCTGCCCCACCTCCCCAGCCTCCACAGCCTCTGCACATCAGAAGCCTACCCATCCTTCAAGGCACAATTTTAATGCCACCACCTCCAGGAAGTCCCCCCTGGTTGTTACCCCACCCACCCTCAACAGAAGTGGTTTCCTCTCCTCTGAACTCACTTTATCATCCTTCTCTTATAGGGTCTATTTTCTATTAGAGTGACTTGTGGGCATGTTCTCTCTCCCTTGACCAAAGTTGGAATTCCTCAAGACCAAGTTCTCTGTCCATCCCCCCCACCCCACCCCAGCACCTTGTACAATTCCCAGCAGCAGCAAGGGCGTGGTGTTGAAGGAACAAATGAATGAACGCACTTCTCCTTCCAAACACAAATACCAACAGCAAAACGGACCTCTCTCCCTGAGCGTGGGGTTGGTAAAGAATGCTGCATCTGGAACACAGACAGAAGATCTCAGGGACATCAGCAAGTGGGGATCACAGGAAAGCGGGTAACACAGAGATGGAAAGTCAGTTGGTAACATGAAATAACACATGGGTTGACGGTCAATCACCAAGTAACCAAAAAGTCCAGGGTGTATTTTTAAAAGGTAGCCAGAGTTACAGGGCATGTTTAATAAAAATCATAGTAATCATGAACAGATTTAATTTTTTATTGTTTTACAGCTATTCTTCCAGGATATTCAAGCAAATATCCAACCTCAAAGGGAGGACCTGGGAGTGGCAGCCTAGAGGTGGCACCACCCTGGCCAACCAGGCAAGAAGGGGGAGCGTCTGTCACCAAACACTAGCTTTGGGATATTGTTTCTCGTCATTAGTCTGGGAACGGAAGTTCTAGGCCAAGCTTTGCAACTAACTGGGTATGTAGACATGTCAGAAGGATGTCATTTTGGTCCCCTTCTGTCTATCCTCCTGTAAATCATAGTTAGAGCAGGTGCTCTTACATGATCCTCAGGTAAGGAAGGTGCGCGGGTTTCCCAACTTTCCCCAATGCCTTCAAGCCATTTCCCACTGACTTCTGACCAAAGGCCCTCCGGGTGTACTCGAACACTGGTCAACTTCACAGTAGCGCATCGTTGACCGAAGCAAGGTTTCCTGATGACAAGTGTGGAATGGGAGTCCCGAGAAGCAGAGAGGGCTGCCGTCAACTCATGACCCAGGGTCCGCCTTCAGTTTTGGATGTCCCTGCCCCTGGATATCATAGGCGGCTAAGTCCAGGTCAGGGGGCCCGAGCTGGGGTTCTTTGCTCTGCTGTCTTGTCTTTTGGAGGCTCAGCTTCCCACAGAGGAACATAACACCTCTGAGCCAGGGTCCGGTGGTTGTGTATTCCCTGAGCTGGTCACCAACACCCCTGGGCCATTGCCCAGAACCCAGCGGTAAGCAGCCAACTGCAGGGGGTGGAAGAAAAACAGGAATGTCCCCTCACCCCTCCGTCACCACGCCCAGTGCAAACAGTGCTCACCCCTCGGAAGCTAGTAATTAGATGTTCCCAGGGCGGCCTGTAAATTGCTAACTTCTCTCTTTGGGAGGTAGGAAGGAAAGAGATTGCTACTGAATATTTCTCTATTTTTCTGTCTGTGGGTGAGTGTGTGTCGAGAGCGTGTGTGTGTGTAAATCCCCCTCCACCCCGTGACTTACACAACTGGGTATTTACACACCAGATGATCCCTGCAGGAAAAGGCAAGTCCCCAGCTGCTGTGGAATTTTAAGAGATCTCCCTGGAATGCCCTTCTGGGATGTCTGGTTCTAATTGCCTCTGTAAGCCGGTGCTGGCGAGCTAGCAGAAGCAATGAGAGGTGAAATTAAACAGATTCCAGTTCACATCAGACCCCCAGCCCTGCCAGAGTCCCCCAAGGGCTGGAAAAGAAAACAAACGCAGCCACGGTGGTGGGTGTGGTGGAAAGAACTCTAGACTGGAAATTGGAAGGCCCAGATTCTTGTCCCTGCACTGCCACTAACGCCCTGCCCTGTGTGGCTTTGGACCCATCGCTTCCCTTCTCGGGCCGCCAATTTCCTCATTTGCTAAATACGTGGTGAGGACTGCTGGCAGGTCTCCAAGAGCCCCGTCCCAGCCCCAGATTCACGGACAGAAATATCAAACTCTCATTGCAGGGTTTGTGGGCAGGGAAGGGGGGGGTGGATTTTCTTCCGAACTTCAAAACCAGATGCTGTGCATTTTTAGATCTTTAAGAAGAACCGGGGAAAGGGAGAGGATTTCATTCCCATCCACTGTAACCTAGTCCCGGCCCCAGGCCCATTTTTCCTGTCTCCTTGGCAGGGGATAGGGATGGTTGGACACCCAGCCAGAGAGGAGACAGGGATCCCACAGTTCCTTAGCGCCCCCTATAGGCCCAACTGGCGGTCATGCTGAAACTGGAGTTATCCAGGCAGCCACCTGCACCCCTTCATCCAAGGTTTCTTCTACTGCAAATCTTCGGGTTTTAGAAGCAGACAGTTCAAACTGGCCCCTAAGTTGTGGGGAATTTCTCTCTGTTTGTAGCCTGGTGCTTTAAGGCTCAGAGTAAAGCTGTTGAACTTAGAGCCACAACAGGCCAGGGTGGAGCACCCCGTAGGGCTCCTATGGTACACGCACAGTGCAGCCGGGGTCACCGGTACCAAATGCCAAAGGCTTCTGGTTCACACTCTGCTCTTACCCACCCACCCCCCGCCGGCCCCCTCACCCCCTAACCCCACAGAGGATGCTTGCACATCTCCAGCGACCAGGCACTCACTACTTTCTGAGTCAGCCTGTATCTGGTAGGGATTTTGTATGGTTAGTAACAGAGCTCAGATCACAAATTTGACTTGTCAAATTGGGGGTTTATTTGCTCATCAAAAAGGCATTGGCAGATAGCTACCATCCACAGAATCATCAGGAACTAGAGCTCCTTCTAGATTTTTCTGTAGCCATTCCTAGAGCATGACTCCCTCATGGGCCTCGTGGACCAAGACGACCACTTAAGTTCTAGCCATCACCTCTGCTCCCAGAGAGAAAGAAGGGGGAGGGCAAGGGTCCCCGGGGTCCCCTCCCTCGCGGTCAGCCCCCTTGAAGACCCACCTAACGGCTTGCGCTTGCATCTCATGGGCCACTCCAGCTGCAGGGATGGCTGGGAATGTAGTCTCACGGACACTTTGCATAAAACCGGCGTCTGTTACCAAGGGAGAAGGGAGAATGGACATTGGGTAGACAAGGGCTAGACGGCTGTACAGAGAGAAGCCATGAGCAGCTGCGCGGCTCTGCTGTTGTCTTGCGGACACTGGTTTCCCTCTGCCTGCAGAAAGGACAGGAGCCCTGCGAGCGCTCACCTGATGCAAGAAAACGCTCCGCCTCCCCGCACAGGACCAGACTCCTGCCAAGCTGGTGAAGAGACGGTATCTGCCCGATCACTCTCTCCCGAATGTGATGCCAGGCAGCTTCCTGTGAGCCAGGCCTCTCTGGTACTTTCCCTAGGGAGAACTATGCCAGCTCACCCAGGAGGACCTGAGCCCAACTTCAGACACACCCCCGAGGTGCATGCTGCCAGGTCTACTGCTTCCCAGCAGGCCATAGTGGTGATTTGTCCCTGTCCTCTACCCCGACTGGGGGGTGGGCGGAGGAGGGGAGATGCCCAGCCCACATTTGGATGTGCCCTCTATTCCAGGGAAAGAGTTCACTGAGTCCTCCCCAGATTTTTCCTGCTGGGCGGCAAAGCCATGCATCAACTCAAAAAGCAAACCCTTACATGTTTAAAGTCGGTACTGAGAATGGTAGACACAGAATGTATAGCCAACAGAGACTGACTTGGCCCCGCAGCTAACTTCTTAATTAGCTGCCTTCTAGTTTTCTGGTGTCAGGTGCTCCTGGTACCTTAGGCTTGGAGAGGAGGCCCAGCCTGCAGTTGATCTCCAAGCTCGGCATCATGTGTTGGATGTGATTTCCTCCCCCTCAGGAGACCCACAGGCCTTTCCCTCCTCCTTGGACCACTGCAAGGCTGCTTTCCAGGGAAGGAAACTGAGGCACGGAAAGGTGGTCACTTACACTGGACCAAGATGTATGGGTAGGTGAAGGAAGGAGAAAACGGAGGAGTAAGCTTCTTTGGGGAACGACTTTCCAAATCTAGGGGGGCTCCAGCTCTTCACTATGGTCTCAATCGGTATTTCTTTCTTATTTCAACAGCCATCTACGTAATTCAGTAAGTGCACCATTTGTAACAGTCAACTGCATTCTCTTCACAGAGCGTCATCTGAGGCGGGCTCCGGTTGTCCCCACTCTTGTTAGACACGCCCTAGAAATGCCTCTTCCCTCTTCCTGTCACCTTCATCCATTCGGTTCTCTCATGAAGAGAGAGAGGCCTTTAACCATACGATTAAAGTAGGATTTGCCTTTAAGATGGCATTTCCAGGAATGAACCATGTTTAAAGGCCAGGACCACCTCTCTGGGTAGGCGAGGGAGAGAAATAATCAGCTTCAATCTGTGAAGAAACATTTACAATGAATGCTGTAAAACGATGTCTGTTTTAGATCTTTTCTCAAGTCTAACAAAGTTATTGCACATATATCATGGAAAGGTTCCTAGACCCCTGGGCTCTGCATACAGCCCCCCAGAGGCCAGCTTTTCCATTTCTTAGAATATACTTAAGGAAAGACAGAGTGTCATTTTTAGCACTTTGCTAGTTGGTATTTTTTTATATATATTTTTTGTGCTGTTTAATGCTAGGTACTTAATACTTTGGAGCGCTTAGAATCCTAACAGTAGGTTGAATTATCGCAGCTTTATAGCCAGAGAAGCTAGAAGAAAGGTTAAAAGAAATGGTTAGGTGCGTGCTCTGTCTTCAGCTCAAGGTAGAAGCAGGAAGTAGCGTCCCATGACTGCATCATACTGACAGCCTGACTCCATCTTTGCCTGTCTGTATACATTGAAATTATTACTGAGAAAACTCAGCCAAATCTCTCATTTCTCCAGAGCTCAACTGTAATGCCTCCAAAGCACAAAATCAGAGTGGCTGAAATGGAGCAGCAACTTGGTTTGAATAAATCATTTCAATCCCTAGATGATTTTTCTTATAAAGTAGGGGTCACATCCCCCAAGGATCAGCGCAAAGTCTCTTGAATTCCTGGAAAATGTCATAGGAAACGTAAACAAGAATGTATTTGTAGTAGTGATCTCTCAACATCTACATGGCGATTATTTGTTTAATAAGCACTGACTGAAGGTTTCATGTGCATTGCGTTTTGGGCACACAGGACTTGGGTTCCAGGATTGACTGCTGGTGTCATGGAGCAGAAAAGGGTGAATTAAACCCCAGTCCATAAACTGGAAGATATAAACGTTCAGGAAAAAGACAAGGTGTGGAAGAGAGGATATAGTATCTTGACATTTGCATTTTTTAAAAAAGGAAAAATGAATATGGATTTACATAAAATGAATATGGAAAATTTACATATTTACTTGTATTATAAGCATAATGGATATACCTGGTAACATCAGTTACTAGAAGAGGGGTAACGGGTGGTGGGAATAAGGGATAAGAGGGAGAGTTTCCACTTTCTACCTTTTGAATTTTAAACCGTGAGAATGTATTACCTATTTACCAAAAAAAATAAATCACATTTAATTAAAAACCTAATGCTATCTATATTCCAAGTGGCAGGGTCAGTGGCTCAGAGGCCGGGGAGGAAGGGAACAGCCATCGGCCCGGATGATGGTCGTGACGCCCGTGGACCTCACACTCAGCGCCCTCCCGTGGGCCCAGGCCAATGTGTGTCCAGGAGTCAAGGCTCATGTTATTTCTTCAAGCAAAACAAGAAGGACATCAGTTGCCAACTGGCTTGCAATGCTTTTCAAGCAAAGTGACAAGACTCCTTATGTCCTTGTCTGGGAACCTGGCTGTAGAGGGATGCAGACCAAGCAGAGGGCATCCCAGAAGCCGGCCAGGATGGACTGGGACGCTTGCACCAGGAGGGAGTGTTGGAGACATCATCATGTAGCCTGGGGACGAGAGGGTTTGTGGAGCCAGCGCCCCATCTCCAGCTGTGTGAAGGGAAGCTGGAAGAACAGGCAAGATGAAAGCCCGGGCAAAATGTGTGTCCTGGGCAGGCTACACACCTCTCGGAGCTGCCTTCCTCGTCCATATCCACAAGGGGACAATAACACCTATAGCAGCAATCCCCCCGGGGTTTTCTTTTTCTTTTTTTAAAATTTATTTGTTTATTTTTGGCTACATTGGGTCTTCATTGCTGTGCACAGGCTTTTTCTCAAGCTGCGGCGAGCGGGGGCTACTCTTCGTTGCGGTGCACAGGCTTCTCATTGCGGTGGCTTCTCGTTGTGGAGCAGGGGCTCTAAGCACGCGGGCTTCAGAAGTTGTGGCGCGCGGGCTCAGTAGCTGTGACTCGCGGGCTCTAGAGCGCAGGCTCAGTAGTTGTGGTGCAGAGGCTTAGTTGCTCTGCGGCACGTGGGATCTTCCCAGACCAGGGCTCCAACCTCCAACCGTGTCTCCTGCATTGGCAGGAGGATTCTTAACCACTGCGCCACCAGGGAAGCCCTCCAACCGCCCCCACCCCCCGCCCCAGGGTTTTCTTGATCAGGACATAATGTATGCAGGATGTCTGGCACTTAGTAGGGACTCTGCAGAGGCTCCTGCACCCCATCTCTACTACATAACTTTCCTATCCAAGCAAGTAGATCTGTCCTGGGTGGCCCCGGTGGGTGAAAGCTGCAAGAAAATGGACTCGGGCTTCTATTAGGAAAGACTTTCCTACAGACAGAACTGTTCAAGGAGAGAGCAAATCTCTCTTGAGGGGCAGCATTGCCACATGGTTCTTCCTAGGAAGAAACCAGAGGCCCCGCCTTTGCTGTCTGTAAGCTTCCAAAAGGAGGCAGGGTCAGAGCCCCTAGGCCCTTCCTCTCCAGCTCCTCTCCGTTCCTGACCCTCCTCCAGCCAGCCTGCTCCCAGAAAGGCTCAATTAAGAAGGCATTTCCAGACCTCTCTGCGGCTGGCACCACAACATTTTTTGCATTCCCTCCTCTGCTGCTCCAGGAGGTGTGTGTGTGTGTGTGTGTGTGTGTGTGTGTGTGTGTGTGTGTCTCACCTGCCTCAGGAGTCCTGTGACCCTGCCTAAGAGGGATTTTCTCCTTTGACCTCACTGGTAGAATTTTCTCCAGGCTCTAGAAAGAATTCTCTTCGCTGTGCCCTGACTCTCCAGGACTTCTGAGCAGGCGCCGTTCTGAGCTCATGGGGATTCTCAGATAAGTGGGGTCTGGCCCCTGGGCTGGGATAACTACAGTCAAATGGGGGTGACACTTATGCAAGTACCCTCACCCTGGGAGGGCTGTGATCCACGCGCAGACATGGAGCACCAGAGACCCAAGGAGGCAGCGGGTGATTAATTCTGACACCAGGCGCACAGGTCAGCGATAGCTTCGATGCAGTAGGTGAGGTTGAAACCCGGGGCTCAGGAATGAGTCAGAGATTTGGGAGTGGGAGGAATGCCCATGATTTCGAGGCTCCTGTTGGCTTCATTTTTGGTCTGCGAATCATTTTCTCTTGGGTTTTCACACCAGTGAAAGCATTTCCCTTGCAGGGTGTGACCCGCCCTGGCTTCAGATACCTCTTTGGGCGGGGCCTTGCAGGAAGGACCTGTCTGGCTGCCAGAGCTGGACCAGATCTGCCCCCCAAACCTGGGAGACGCTGCCCCCCTCCCCTTTTCCTCTCTCCCCTCCAGTGCCCCTGGGGAAACTTATCCAAGTTCCAAAGAGTAAATTTAAGTTCTTGGCAGCCCTCCCACAGATGACTCCCAAAGTATCCCATTCCAAGGCTGGTGGTGTGGGAAGCCAGGAGTTCAGTCCCGAGGATGTGGCCGGTGGTCTGAGAGCTCCGCGCGCCATCTGCTGGCGGAAACCAGTAGGCAGCCTGGAGTGGGAGGCGGGGGAGGGCAGGACTTTACCAGTGACAGGGACAAGCCTGGTCTCGCATCCCTGACAGTGAAGGCAATTCACTGTCTCACCGACACGAGACAGAAAAAGGGGGAGAAAAGGCGCGTGTTTGCGCGCGCGCGCGCGTGTGTTCTGAGTTCGTGCGTGTGTGGATTCCTCCACGGTCTCCGCCTGCAGCCGGGCTGGGGGCAATCTGGAAGGTGTGTTGGGATGGTGTGCATGCTTCTGTTATTGTTCCCTGGGGTGAGTCTTCGAGTCTGTCTCCAGAGTAAAAAGACAGTAAATAAGAAGGTAATCAGGCCCAGATGTATCCCTTCAAGGGAAGTTTCCAGATGTCCTCTTATGAATCCTCAGCCCAAACGTGGGTGATGTGTGAGACTCTGTTGATTGCGTTTTCATTTGGGGAGAGTGAGACAGTGCGATCAAGGCCCAGAGCAAGAATACCGGCCTTTACTACAAACATCAAATGACCCTGTGATATAGACCCTACAGGTCATTTAGCTCACCCTCACCATTTGCAGAGTAAGAACCATGAATCCAACGGCAGAAGCGCGTGAGACATCCCATGAGACTACCTTTAAAGTCCTTCTCAACCATCAGTTCTGGACAAATCCCCACCGCAACCCAGCCCGGTATGTGTGCCAGGAGGATCCCGGGCAGCTGCTCCCTGCCTTGCCCACCTCTGCCTCACCTCTTCTCTCTATTCCCGAAGGAATTTCCTGGCCCATAAATCTTGAGAGAATTATTATTTCCTGTGGCATCTCTTCGTTGGAAAATGTGGCTTTCTAGTTTCAGGCTCAGAACCAGATTGGGGGTCACAGCTCTCAGGTGGGAGCAGAATTTCTCCTGGATGGTGGTGGGAAGGACACCAACCTTCCATCGCCCCCTGAGGGGCTACCAAGGACACTCCTTACTTTTCCTGGCTCCCAACAAATGTTGTGGAAACAACCAGACCAGAAAGTTCTCTCTGCAGGTTGTAAGAACCGCCAAAAGACCCAGGAAAACTGAAGGGCTTGGTCCCTATGCTCACATCACCTGGAAGAAGGGGGAGGGAGGTGGGCGGGAATGGTATCTTCCTGTATTCTCTCCGAAACCACTGCCTCTGACTTAAGTTTCTTCCCCTCCACCATGAGCAAAATCTTCCTAAAACACAACTCAGCTCAAAATCCTGCAGGCAATGCCTCCTTTCTGCCTATAGGATAAGTCCAAACACCTTTACAGGGTCTTCAAGCCCCTGAAGACATGAGCCCCACTTCCCACCAACACGTGGCTCCCTTGCCATGTTTCCACACATGTGACGAGTTCCAGCCACGTCGGTCCCTTCCCTGTTTCCGGTCCCTCTCCCACAGTACCGTTCTGCAACTACTGTCAGCCCCTGCTTCCTTCAACTTCATGCCCTTTCCTCTACCTCCAAATGTTGAAATCTTTTCTGTTTTTCGAAAGCCTATTAAAGGTCACTTTCTCCCGGAAGCCTTCAGGGATCTCCTCCCTCCAAAGTAAACAGAATGTCTTTTGGGTCTCCCAGAATGTATTGGGTCTGTACACCTTCAGGTTCTTGTAGGCTCCTTTATTCTGCAGCCCCTCACCCACATTACTCCCTCTCTTAGATTTTGAACTTCTTGAGGGCAGGGGCAGAGTCTTGTTCTTTTGCATCCCCCTTCTCCCTTTCTCCCTCCACCCAATGACCCAGCACTGTTCCCAGCAGTGAAGATGTTCTCGGGGGAACTTGTAAATGGTATTGAGATGATCCAATATTTTGACTTTTCTAACATCTCCTTCCCTCCCAAAAGGACACATTAACCCAAAAGAGCAGCTTACTTTGGAGAAAAACTTCTCACCACCATCATCCTTCTCAGAGGAGAACTTGGCCCAAAGCCCCAGTGTGCCGGCAGTCGCTGTGCTGTGAATGCCCCAGCTCCTGGCATGCCTGGTCCAGACTCAGGATCTGCAGGGAGCCTCATTCCAGAGCCGAGGACCTCCACTGAGAAGGAAGTAACCTGAGCTCTCAGAATTCATAGCTGGAGAACTCCAGAAGGAAGTCTCAACCTGCTGCATTCTCCATAGGTGCCTGGAGAAAAAAGGTGTTTTTACAACATTGGTCTAGAGATGGGCGTTGGGAGACAGGTACTAGCCCTGGCTTTGCTGTAACCAGCTCTCAAACCTGAGGTGAGTTCCCTCCCTGTCCGTATAATGTAGCGGCTGGCCTGGATCATCTTTAATGCCTTTGCAAGACTGACACTCGGGAATCGTAAGGACACGAACCAGGCAAGTGGCTCTGCATTCAAAAACCTTCACACATTTTGTCTCTACAGTTTTAAAATGAAGTTGCATAGGGACATCCCTGGCGGTCCAGTGGTTCAGACTCCGCACTTCCACTGCAGGGGACTCGGGTTCGATCCCTGGTCAGGGAACTAAGATCCAGCATGCCACTCAATGGGGCCAAAAAAGAAAAAAGATGCCAGAGTTGTGTTGATATCAAACAGTTTTGGTCATCCAAAGTTTTCATGAAAAACCTCCAGCCAATAAATCATTTATTTCCTGATCTTTTGAGATGTTTGATAGTTGCCATTGTATATCTGTGAAAGCTGAGATGGGAAAAAAATACATATATTCAGAGCCAAGATTTTATTTCCCTTAAATAATTTCTGTAGTCTCATAAATACCCTTTTCTTCATGCATTTGTCTAATTTTCTTCTTGGGTTATGCTCCTTAAAATAGAACTGGTGGGCCAAAGGATATGGACTTTCTGAAGAGTTCTGATATTTCAAAACTCTTCTTCTGAACTGACCCCCTTACAGGGGCTAAGTCACCCAGGCTGCCTCTGGCATTCTCAACTTGATGAATGATGGGACGTCAAAACCGGAAGGGACCTTAGGGATGAAGATTTACAGATCGTTTAACAGATGGGAAAGCAGAGGTCCACAAACGGCAAGTGTCTTTCTGCAATTTCTTACAACCTGGACCCGGAAATCCATCAGCTTGGCCAAGGCTTCTCAGGGTTTCAGACATATATGCAGCAAGCCCGGACATTTACTGAGCTGGCATGTATGCCAGAGGAACGTCTGGCCTAAATGCCTGTATTAAATATAAACGTCACCAACTGTCCATCATCTCAACAAACAGAAATCCTCTCCCAGGGCTAAGATTCGGTTTTCCCTTGGAGGGGTGGTACTGAGATGTGAGAAACAGCTGCACGGGCTGTAAAATTGGTTTCTGGGGGGGACACTGTTGTGAAGCGGCTTGTAGACTTGAGGGTTTAAATGGTCTCATTAAAATGAAGGACCAAGCCCATGTCTGAAACCCCCGGGTGGGTGGGACGAGCCCCCAACTTGGCTATGACGTCTCAGGCATCTGAGCCCAGAGAAGCCATGCATGTGCCAGGAAAACTCCCCCACGGCTCTGGAGAAAGCCTTCCGTGGGGAGCAGAGGGGCTGGGGCAGCCCCGCTTATGCTAACAAGGCACTAAATTAGTGCATTACACACCTCATTTAGCACAACTGTGCAAAATCTGAAAGTACTACTAAATTTTCCTTCTGGGGTCAAGAATCATAAAAGGATAGATGATCAACCATTAATTAGCAGAGAAATTAAAGCTTGACGGCTTCTGTTCTATTCCCGCTTTCTTTCAAATGGCACAATTTGTTCAAAACGCTTTTGCAAAGCAGTCTTTCTTAGGAAACAAAAAAAGCAGCATCAGTCAGGAGAGTAGCTTTCTATCCTCTGTGACTCTCAGGGTGACGGGCCTTGCTTAGAGCTGACTATTCTAGAAGATGAGCCCTGGGCATTTCATCAAGGGAGAAGGAACTGGCCGTCTTCATTTCCTTATTTTTTCTATTAGCTTTAGTATGACATCTAGGTCTTATACTGGGAGCAACTTTTACAAAAGGGCATTCTTCTTTGTTATTTGCACTAAAAAGTCAATCACTCGGAAGGGTCTCAGTGAATTTTGCCAGATTCTGCAAAACAGACCCTTCTGGGATGAAGGGAAGTCAACCTTTGGTTTGCGTTTGCCAGTGACTTTTGAGGAGAGATCTCTTAATAATTCATTGCTCCTTTTTTTTTTTTTTTTTTTTTGCGGTAGCGCGGGACTCTCACTGTTGTGGCCTCTCCCGTTGCGGAGCACAGGCTCCGGATGCACAGGCTCAGCGGCCATGGCTCACGGGCCCAGCCGCTCCATGAATGTGGGATCTTCCTGGACCGGGGCACGAACCCATGTCCCCTGCATCGGCAGGCGGACTCTCAACCACTGCGCCACCAGGGAAGCCCTCGCTCCTTTTCCCCTTCCTTTTTTAGCATGTGTATTTATATATTACAGAATGTTGGGTGTGGGGCTTTATATAATTCTTAGATGTAAGTCTTAAACCTTCTGGAGATCTCTCTGCCCGTTACTGCTACCCCAGCTTCGGTGCCCTTGTGTGCCCGCTGCGTACAAAGTGGGATATTTGATTATACAACAAAAGGTGCCCTGAGCAACAGTATAAAGGTAACATTTTCAGACCAATAAGTTTCCCCTCTTCTCCTCCCCAGGCCTTGGCTTTGCTAGAGGGCAGGTGAGCATCCCCAGAGAGTGAGGGAGGGCTGACCCTGAGGTTTCCCGTCATCACTAGATCCTCCCAGGCGTCTGCAAATAAGTTTAAACAAAAGCCGAGAGGAAGGTTCAGCTCGCTTAAATCCTCTTGTGTTTTGGTCATGGCTTTGGAGGTATAAATACACCCAGATGTTTTAAACATTTCCCCTGTTGCATATAATCACCAGAATCACTGGGGCTCTGTTCCTCTCTCCCCGCCTTGCAGGGACATGCAGTCTAATTAAAAGGGTTCTCTTTTGTTTCCCTAATAGCTCTCAGCCCTGGGGAGCCCGGAGCATTTGGTCAACTAGGCAGACCCTAATGTTTAAGACCCCACCCGTGGGCATGCCTGCACCATACATTCAAATGCAGCCTAGCCTCCTCAGGGAATTGAGGGGCTGGAGGGGTGATGCAGCAGGACCAGGCTCCTGGGGGGCATCTCCTGCGATGACTCTGGAGATGGGCTCAGGATGGAGCCTGCCCGGGAGGGTCTGTTTTCTAATAGCAGTTATAGGAGCTGTTGCTGGCCCTTCACTCACTGTGAAGGATCATTTCCTCCTCCCTGGGGCCTTGGCTAGAGCATCCCTCTCTGGCCCCTTCTCTCCAACCTCCAGCCGTGGCCCATTCTGGCCCTAAGCTCTAATGGGTCTCTCCTCCAGCCTCTTCTGCTCGCTGGAATCACTGCCAGCCCAATGCATCCCCCAGGCCACTGCACCAGTGATCTTCTCAACACACAGACTGAGTCACTCCCAGGCTTGAAATCATTTCCTGGTTCTCCGTTGCTTCCAGAATAAGGTGCAAAGCAGCAATCTCTGGCCCTAGCCTCATCTTTCCCCAGTTCCCCCTCTAGCTATCCTGCTGGATTTCTCACTCTTGCTGTTCACTGCCTGCCTCTCTTCCTGCCATGCCTTCTACTCTCAACGTGCTTCCCACAGCTGGGCCTGGAAAAATCCAGCTGTCCCTTCAAAACCAAATCACGTGTCCTCTCCGAGGTGCAGCCTCCCTGAGGCTCTGCAGGCAGGTCGTCTGTCACCCCATTTACTATGTCACATTCTGTTGAAATGATCTCTGTGTGTATTTCCTTTCCAGACCATGAGCTCCATGAAAGGAGGGGTATGTCTGTTTCATCTCTGTGCCCCCTCTCCTGGGCACATTTCATGTACAATATTTACACTACCTCTGTAAGTATTGTATATGAAAGTGGGGAAATCATATATGACTATTTCACAGGAATTTCCTGGGTCACTGAAGGCGATTTTTAACCTTGGTCACTCATCCTACTTTCCAGATCACTGCTATTTAGATGTTACCTTCTAGTGTCCAGACAACTGTCCGTGAGGGTTCCAACCCTGCAGCAGGGAGCCCAGCAGGGCATGAGACACCGCAAGCCAAGGCCACTGGAGCATACATCCCCTCTACCAACACTCCTTGTCAGGGGACACCTGCAGGACAGGGTGAAACTGAAAGGGTCAAGGAACACCTTAGCTTAGAATGGACATGGATAAAAACACAATGCCTGGACCCCATCTCAGACCAATTAATCACCGTCTCTGGGTTGGGGTACAGACCTGAGTGTTTCTAAGCTCTCAATGTGCATACCAAGTTAGAAATCACTACTTTAGCCCCAAATAGTGGAAACCTTGCCACCCACTTTGGAACTCTCAAGAACATAACCAAAGCAGTCTTTCTGGGAGAGTGCTGTAAAATATTGCTACTCCCCAGCTATTTGAAGGAGTCAAATAGAGCTGGTACAAGTGACTTCTTATTATCCCAAACCAGCTGACTCCTTGGTCATAAAAAGGCAGGCAGAGGGATTAAGAAAAAACGCTTCCAGACTGGAACTATTCAAAATCACACGGGACCTGCGCTCAAAGGACTTGGGATAGCTTTTCTGATCGTCGTTTTTCTCATCTGCAAAGTTGCAAAATGGATTTAGCAATAATTCCTACCACATAGAATATGGTGAAGGTTGGATATGAGATGTGAACGTATTCTGTAAACTGTAAAGGGCGGATGTTAATTGCTGTTATTTTGGTGCTATAACTATACATTTCTGAGTTTATGGGAAACAGGGCACACGTCTTCTTCATTTCTGCACCCTTTGCACTGGACACGTGTGCCTGGCTCAAGTCCTCCCCAGGGTGTATACTGAGTATGTGAATGAATGAGTGAATGAGGTTAAAAGCGAGTGAGAAAACGAGTGAGGAAATGAACCAACAGATGTTTGAACACTGGAGTTCTGTGTCCCCAGATCCATACACCACAGCTCTGCCAGGCCATGCGACAAAGCTTTTCCCTCCCCTGCTTTCCAGCTTTCAGCTGACATGAGCCACACATGGAGCAACTTAACAGACAAACAAACATCTGGGGGCCAGAAGCACCGTCACACAACCCACCCTGGACCTATTCCCGAAGTTCAAGAAATGTGTGTAGCTTTGCAGTTTCCACTTGTGTCTCATGCCCTTCCCTTCTTTGATGCTGCTAACATCAGGCAGGGGCTGGCCATGGCCAAATGGCCAAGGACAGAGGTCAGGGCAAGGAGCATGAGGAAATGGGCTTCACCCAGGCTATGCTAGCGCCTGAAGGGAGAAAGCTGACCTTGCTAAAGTATCTCTGGCCCACGGGCAGAGGCCACCAAACACAGAAGCTAGAAGCAAGGCTGCGGAGGTCCTGGAAAAAGAGCCCTGGACTTGGAATCAAAAGACCCAGATTCAGTTCCAAGGGCCACCATTCATCTTCCACGTGGCCTTGGGCAAGTCACTTAACCTTTTTGTAAAAAGGGGCTAATCACCCCTGTGTCACAGGGTTGTGAAGAGTAAACGGAAAAAATATTTCTGGAAACTCCTAACTTGCATCAAGCTAGCTTTAAACATTCATTCATTCATTCTTCAACAAAATTCATTTATGGTGACTTTCCAAGGACACAAGCCTCTCAATAAATCCTTCCTCCGTTCTTCCCTCCCTTTCTTTTTCTCAGAGGGGGAAGAAGACTTGGGTGTTATTTGATTTAAACATAAAGGCATGAACCGATGAAACGATCATTGTTTTTCCTAAGAGAGCTTCTCACCCCCGCGCCCGAGAGGGAAAAGACAGAGCAGAGAGCTGTGCAAATACACACTTATCACCATAAACAGAAAAGCACACACATCTTCAAGATGATTTCTCTCAACAGCCTGGAAAAAGACAAATCAAATTAAACCCTTGATTGGAGAAGCCCGCACTTAGCCAGAGGAGTTTCCATGGTGCCAGATGTGTCCGACAGGGCCAGATGTGTCCGGTGGGACCAGGAGGTCTGGGACAATTCTGAGGGCGCTCCTCCGTGTTCCACGTTATCTCTCATTTCCTTTGGGAGCCCAGGAGACACAGCCTTCCCAAAGCAGCCTCTGAGGTGGCCTGTGAAGCTTTTGTCCTTGGCAGCAGGGAAATTTCTGCTTCAGTGGTTCCAAACAAGGCTTGCATTAACTCTGGGCCTGTGAGGAGAGCACGCGCGACAAAACCCAACACCCTGTCCCAGCCCTCAGACAAGCACAGAAACAAACTGTGCAGGAATTTTTCAGAATAGAATCATCCGCTCAATGTCACTGCATACATTTACCTACCTCAGTGCCTATTCACGGCCCCCTGTAAAGGGGGCTAGCAATAGAGATGGATCAGACAACATCTCTATGGCAACACCTCCACTGAAGACTGATGGCCGCCACAGCGAGAAGAGCGACGATCGTTTTTTTAAAATATACACAAATACAACACTACTCACCCCGAAGGACCCCTTGGCTCCTGGGACACAGGATGGTGTTTAAAACAATAGCGTAGGAGCCCGTGACAAGACTAATTAGGAGCACGAGGGGACATGCAAACTCAGGATGGAAAGTTTGCGCAAAGAATTAAGACCTGGAGCGTCCCAACACTGGAATTTGTCAACAGAGTTAACATTCTCTTTCCTGGAAACTCTCAGTCTGAATATAAGGACCTTATTCTAAGGGTGCCTCTTGGGACAGGAAGTGAGAAGTGGTAAAAACAAATCGTAGCTACCACCAGGCCTTGAACAGGATACTAAACCTAGCAGAAGGCTGGATCCCTCTAACTGGCCCACTCGGTGACCTTCCTCTGAGCCTTCACAAATCAGGATGTGTGGAAGGAGCAGCCTTCATGACCTCGGGATCAGAAGCCTTAAGGGCTTTGTGGTTCAAAAGGGCTGTGATGGTAGAAAGCCTAAAATGCTACTACTGAGGACCACCACCATCACCAAGAAGAAGAAGAAGAACGATGATGATGATGACGATGATGGTGATGATGATGGACCGACGTGGATGCCATTTATAGGCACTTTCAGGAGATCTTATTTATTGCATGCTTTAGAAAGAAATTGGGCGCCATCTCAGCAGAGCAGTTTTTCCAACTGTCGAATAGGATAAGCAAAGGAAAAATGTCATTTCATCTTGCTTCCTGATCAGTTGCTTTGTGTGTCACAGAAAGGAACAGAGGAGAAGTGAAGACCAAGCCAGGTCAGGGCAGACCGTTCTGTTTCCATTTTCCCCCCTTGCTTTCCCCCTGACTTTAGGCAAGTCATTAACCTTGCTTGCCTCTGGAGCTCTTTCCATAAAACAAGAAGTACTGCGGATTGTTAGATGAAAGAATCCGCTGCGCCTACAGTTTCTATCCAGCGCCTGTTCTACCCAACACGTGAAAGGAATTAGCTGTAATAGGCCAGGCGTCAGGTGGAGGGTGTGAGGGCGCCTCTCCCTGTGACCCCGGTGTTCGGATTCCGTAGCTTTGAACAGCCTTATTTTAAGAAAACTTGTCAGCGGAGAGTGGACTGCGGCTGACTCTTGCTTCTTTTTTCTTTCTTTTCTGTTCATTCTTTCCAAATACTCCTTTAGGCAGTTGCAAGAATTTGTATCCTAATTTTCAGGAACCACAATAAAAACCTCTTTTTTTTTTTTTCCTTCTATTAAGTGAGAAGCTCTTATAGTTAAACACATACAAAGTAGATCATTGAACGCATTCCTTTTTCTAGGACCTATACTTCAAATATCTCTTATGGAATTTTAAAATTCTATTAACACAGTTAAAATGCATCTTTTTATATCTGTTGGATATGTAACAAATATTAATGTCACTAGCTTATATTGATTCTCTACTTTTTAGTATATAACCAATATATATTAGTTAGAATTTCTGCAAGGGCTACCAAAAATGTCTGAATGAAGACTCAGAACAGTTAATTTAATTTAAAAGAACACTATTAAGTTCAAAAGCAGTTAATACAATTTTGCCTCTCCATGAATTTTCATCTTATTTTAATTCCCTCTCCAACATTATCACAATATATATGCTTTAATAAACTGTATTTGTTTTAAGTGACTGCTACTACATTTTATAAAATCATTATAATTTTTTGCTCTGATAATACCACTTTTAAAAACTAAATTCAAACTTTTCTTCATCTTCACTCAGTCAGGAGTCAGTTTCTGCCCAGTAGAAAGGGATATGTGACCATGTGATTCAGGTCCATTGAGGATAAACACATGTTGAAAGCTCTGTTTTTCAACCTTGGGTTTTGTTCATTGAACTGATGACATTTGTCGTTTCCATGGGGTTTAGCACTTCCCAACCCCAGCTGTACAGGACTGAGCTTGGCAAAATGATTGATTGAGCTCCTGTTTATTTTTTTTTGCTTCTAAGGGTATTTGGAGATTAAGATTCAATTCACAGCACAAGTAAGACTTGCTGTGTACTCACCACGCTTTCCCATGTTTGCTGCCCTGAGTAGAGTTTGAACTTGCAAACAGGGCAGCCTCAAACCTGCTCCTCTCCTAAGAAGCAGAGGACCCAGAAAGAAGCAGCCACCATACTGCTTATTCCTTCGGTCTTCTAGTGAAGAGGAGGGTTCTAGGTCCTGCTCCCCTCTCCCTCTGCTGCCAATAAGGAAACAGAGGGAGCATCACTTTCTGAGGTCACACCAAAGATGTCACAATGTACAGGCCCCACTGGGTTCTCTGGGCACCTCCCTATCTTCTTACAACCCTTTTGAACTTCCAGGAGAAGTTTGAACACTCATGAGCACAGAAGCCATCAATTTAAAAAGAAAATTACACAGTCAGGTTAGGATCGAATGCTTAAGACAGGCATTGCCTACCGATTAGGTAACAGTTGGGGAAAAGTTCAAGAATTTGTTGATTTCAGCAGACATTTACCCCACTTCAGAGTGTGTAGGTGTGTGTCGGGTGGGGGGATTCAACGGTAGGTGTATAATAGCCCTATCGTGTTAGCTCATCCAAATAACTAGGCAAGATCTTGAATATCATAAATCTCACTTCACGGATAGGAAAACTGAGACCCAGAGGGGGTTGCGCGTTGCCCACGTTCTCTTGGCCATCGAGGCTAGAAGCCAGGTGTGCTGGCTCTGCACCAGGCTACGTTTTGGTTTGGGGATTAACTTCATCATCTCTTTCACGGGCTGTATTAGACTCCTGTGCAGCAGTTTCACACCAAAGGATTGTGATAAGGGTCACGGCCAATTTCATTGACAAAATCCAATTTACTTTACAAAATCCATTTTTGCCCCTAGTAATATCCTGCTGACCTAGGCAGAGAGCTGTGAGGGTCATATGAATAATGGATGAGGAAGTGACCTGTAAAGTGATAGGTGATGTACAGTTACGAAGCACTATTTTTCCAGTGTTTCCTAGGGACCCTGGTCACAAGATTCAATAGCAGCCTCTCTCCACACAGCCGAAGTTGCTGACTCAGCTCTACAGCCCCAGGAGCCAGAAGCAGAGACAGGCTGCATCTGAGGCGAGGGTGGGGTAAACCTATGTGGCCATTTGGAAAGCAGAAGCATTTTGATGCAACCAAACGACAGACAGAAAAAAATAAAAAACACACTTCTTCGTGTTTTCCTTCTTAATTACCAAATAATATCTAGTATAGTCATCCCCTCCTCCGCCCCGGGGGCCTGGGAATGGGGTGGGGCAGGCTCAAGGAGGGGTAAGGGCCAGGACGTGTGCTGCACAGACTGCCTGGTGCATGAGGGTGTTTGGAGACAGCGACACCAGAGCAGCTGGGCCCGGATGGCCGCTTCACTGCTGCGGCTTTGTTCTGAGCGCAGGCTGTGGTCCAGGGCCCAGTGGACAAGCCAGCCCGGCTCCCTGCCTCAAGGGGAGCCCTTGCCTCACGGGGCTCCCAGGCCCCAAGAGAGCATCTCTTCCGCGTTATAAGCAGGGCCCGCGGGGATGGCTAGGGTGAGTCAGGAGCTGAAGGTAACCACTGGGATAGAAACGGCGTAGAGTCTAAGAGGACAGGCCGACCCGGCGGGAAGTGTCCTTGATGGAGACCTGCGTCCATGGCCTAGCCTGCCGCTCGTGGAAACCTGGACTCCTGCATCCCTCTCGGAGCCTGTGAAAGTAGAGACAGTAGTCCCAGTCCTGCCTTGCAGCTGCTGGGAGATCACTGGGAAAGGCATATCAGGAACCATTAGGTGGGAAGATATTTTTATTTATTTCCAACAAGCATTGACTAAGTTCTTTCTGTATGCCATGTACCGTGAGGGCACAGGGGATACAGAGATAAATATGACACCCCTTGCTCCGGAAGAGCCTTAAGCCTAAGAAGTGACCAGCACTGGGGCCATATGCCCTGCAGAGGCCAGTGCCTGAATGCTCTCGGGTACAGGAGCTTCCCTGCAGAGGGGAAACTCTTTGGGGCAGAGGCATGGGTTCTGTGTTTGCAAACCCACAGATGGAGCGCTTACAGGGCGAAGGAGAGCAGCTTAGCGGGGGTCGAGGAGGCCTGGGGGTTGGGGGGATTGCAGGCTGCCTAATCCGCCTGTAGTATTGATTTTATTTCACATCCATCTAACAGATCATTCTACATTTCACTCATTTGAGCCTTGAAAAGTAGGTTCTGTTATTATCTCCATTCTACAAATGAGAAAAAGGAGGCCGGGAGAAGATTCCCTCCATCACACAGGGAGCTAGTAAGTGGCAGAGCGGGGCTTCCTCCCCTGGCAGCCCGGCTCCAATTAGCTCGGTATAAACGCCTGTGTGTATAATCAGAAGAATCGCAGGAAGCTAGAGGTGGTATCACAGGAGGAAAAGAGATGGGGCTAGTTTTGTTCTGTCATTTGAGCGTTTTTCATTAGTTTGTATTGAAAATTCAAATAAATAATTTAAAACTAAGTTACCGGCACTGAGGGTGTGGACAAGTGTGTGCTTAGCCTTAAAGCGGCGATTCTGACTCTGGGTCTATTGTGGTGGCTTGTCCAGGGCCGAGGTGCAGACGGCGGGTTTCTGATGTCCTCTTGGCCTCTTATCTTCCTCAGCCCGGCTCTGGGATCTACTTTCCCTCAGTCTCACCGCCTCAGCCTCACCGTCTTTTCAAACACCGAATTCTGCCTCAACCCAGAACATCTGGGTCTAGGGGTTAACTTACAGAGGCCAGCTCCTTGAGGCAGAAGCATGGGTTTTACCACTTTTTGTTCTCCTAAGGTTGGTTATATATTTAAGCCATCTCCTGCCACAAGCAAAGGGAGGAACAACCAGTCTCCTGGTCATCAGTTAATCCGAGTGAGCAAAGCAAGCTGAAGGTCCTGTACAGAGTATGTTGCCGAGTGATGGTCCCAACCCGGGCAGTGGTCCCTGTGTCTGGAGAGTGACCTAGGTGCTGTTTATTCAACTTCATAGTCAGTCGGAAAGGGACTCACCCAAGGGCTGTCAAATAGAGACTGGTTACCATCACCCCAGGGGAAGGGTTACACCTGCTGCAGACATGGGATAGGCCATGACCTTGGGTGTCTGGCGCTCTGCGTGGAGCAACTTCTGGGAGGCATTCAGCACGCTCACTCCCACAGAGGGGAGCGCCGATAAGCAGGTAAAGTCTTTCCACGTGCCAGCCGAGCTCTGCCATGGGCACCACTGATACAGGCCACCCTGGCCATGGCCAGGACCCAGCGAGCAGCCCAGAAACCTGGCACCCAGCCACAGGCCACCACCAACTTCAGCTTGGATGGCCACCAGTTTTCCTTCTTCTGCAGCCTCACGGAGCCCAGAGCCGGGCCAGGCAGGCAGAGAGTGCGTGTTAAATGCCACCATCGTTACGGTCAAGGGGCACATCTACACAGAGCTTCTCCCCCACTGCGGACCGGTTTCATAACACACTCAAACCCGTGAGAAAGCCCAATGACCCCGAGAAATCAGCCAAAGGGGGAGGGGCACTTACAAACCGTGGCAGTTACAAAGCCTAGTCTCCCCTTTACTTGTTCTGCCTTTGCCTCTAAAGACATTGGAGTGAATGAAGAAGAAAATGAGAAACAAGAGACCAAGACGACCCCACTCTGAAGTCTGACACGGGAACAGAAGGTCAGATTCCAGAAAGCCAGGGCAACCCAGCATTGTTATTTCAGAAAACCTCTGTCCTCTTGTGGACAAGTGGGAGTTCAAGGCCACAGGGAGACAGAGATAGGGGAGCCATTCAGGACTGCACAGCCCGTTACTCTATCCTTGCTCTCAAATGACACTCCCTTCAGCCCTCACGACAGAGCCTCGGGGCCGCAGGGGCTTGGCTTCTGCCTACCCTGCATCCCTCTCCAGCAAGGCTTCGATCTCCTGCCCAGATTCTCTGCCCAGACCCTGGGGATAACATCATGAAGACACTACTTCTACTTGGACTTCGCTGAAGGCATTGCCTTCTGCTTGGCAGATGTGACCTTTTCAATCCTCTCCCCAGAGGCCTCTGAGACGGGCCAGGCTGTGGAGAAGGTTGCTCTCCTAAGTTTAACCTTTCCGCCATCAGACTGGTGTGTGTCAGGGTCCCAGTCTTGGAACCGGGTCCCATGCTGGGTTTTGAAGGAACACCGACACTGCCTTGCACCATGAGGCAAAGCTACCGTACTGAGGCTTACAGTACAACTAGAAATCCATCAAGGTGCAGCTCCAATGCCACCTTCCCCATGAAGCTACTTCCAATTACCCAAAGCCACCAGCAGGATCGAATATCTCTCTCACTCCTCTGTGCCCGCCACTGCACTCTGAACTCTTACTGTAGCACTTTTAAGTCAGCTTTGTGTTAAAGTTAGGTGTTTGCATGTCCAATTCTGACACCATTTCCAGTATGTGGGGTTTTTCCCCACACCACCAAGCAATTCTCGGACACCAGCTGAGTGTCCCACAATTCAACTCAATTCTGACGCTATCTACTCAGAGGTAGCATCAGAATCCACAGGGTAAGGGCTCAGTCCCGCAAGGTTGCCGCCATTTCAGATGCCAATCACAAGTCCAGGTTGTTACCTGTGCTTCTGACCAACTGACTATAAATCAGAGGTTCCCATGACCCCCTCCTTGGATTCAATTAATTTGCTAGAGTGGTTCACAGAACTCAGGAAGCCAGTTTACTCATTAGATTACCAGTTTGCTACAAAAGGATATGAAAAGATACAAATCAATTGCTTGATGAAGAGATACATAGGGCAAGGTCCCCAACAAAGAAGTGTCTGTTCCATGGAGTTGGGGGCCAACACAGTAGCATGTGGAAGCATTCTGGTTCACCAGCCTAGAAGCTCTCTGAACCCTGTCCTTTTGGGTTTTATGGAGACTTCATTACACAGGCACACCTGATTAAATTGTTGGTCTTTGGTGATTGAACTCAATCTCCAGATCCTCTCCCCTCCCCAGAAATCAGGGGGGTGAGACTGAAAGTTCCAACCCTCTAATTACTCGGTGGGCTCCACAGACAACCAACCCCCATCTTTGGGTGCCTTCCAAAGTTCACCTTATTAACATAAGACACATTTATCACTCTCCGCACAGGAAATTCCAAGGGTTTTGGGAGCTCCAAATCTATATTTATTATAAATCAATATCACAGCACGTATGTGAGCCCAAAGACTATGAGCTCCTTGAGGTCTAGGCTCAGGGCAGACCCTCGGCAAACACTGAGTGGTTAAATTAATAAAAGAACAGGTGCAGTAAATGCCACATTTCACTAATCTCCTGGACACCTATGTGGCGAAACCCTCTTTTCTTCATTCTACAAATTCGTATTGAGTTCTACTATATGCCAAGTACCATTCCTGGTTATAAAAGGAAACAAGGCAGACACAAATGGATACCTTCATAGAATTTATAGTTTTAAAAGGAGAAGAAGAAAACAACAAACAAAACAAGTAAGTAAAATAGACTGAGAAATAGCAATGACTGGAGGAGAAAAAAGTGATGGAACAAAAGAAAGCAGGAAAGGGAGAGAGAGAGAGCTGGGGTGGGGGAGGCTGGGGTGGGGGAGGATATGGGCTGGGCTTTTCCCTATGGAGGTCAGGAATGTCATCACTGAGAACACGTTTGAGAAAATACTTGAAAGATGTGAGAGAGTGAGCTACATGGACATCTGGGCGAAGAGCCTCGGAGACAGAGGAAAGAGTGTGTGCAAAGATCCTGAGGTAGAAAGATGCTTGGCATTTTCAAGGAACATCCAGGAGTTCAGTGTAGCTGGGGCAGAGTAGGTGAAGGAGACAGTGGTGGGAGATGAGGCCAGAGGGCTAATGAGGGTACAGGTCACACAAGGCCTGGTGGTCATTATTAGTAAAATAGGAAGACACTGAAGAAGAGTTTTGAGAAAAAAAATAAAAACAGCAGGCTTCCCTGGTGGCGCAGTGGTTGAGAGTCCGCCTGCCGATGCAGGGGACACGAGTTTGTGCCCCGGTCCAGGAGGATGCCACTTGCCGCGGAGCAGCTGGGCCCGTGAGCCATGGCCGCTGAGCCTGCGTGTCCGGAGCCTGTGCTCCGCAGCAGGAGAGGCCACAACAGTGAGAGGCCCACGTACCACAAAAAAAAAAAAAAAAGGAAAAAAAACCCCAGCATAATCTAACTTTGGTTTTAGCAGGACCACTCAGGCGACTGTATGGAGAATTGACTGCAGTGGGTGGGGCAGTGCAAAAGGCTAGGAGGCCAGTTAGGAGGGTGTTGCAATAATCCGGGTGAACATTAACGGTGAGTTGAGACAGTCTGATAACATTGGACATGGTATGAAGTGGGAGGATTCTGGTATAATTTAAAGAGAGAGACAAG
Organism: Phocoena sinus; assembly: GCF_008692025.1. NCBI lineage: Eukaryota > Metazoa > Chordata > Mammalia > Artiodactyla > Phocoenidae > Phocoena > Phocoena sinus. The sequence goes on along the minus strand of NC_045766.1, from coordinate 69,882,548 downwards.
AGAATTGGCTGCTGAAATTGGATGTGGTATGTGAGGGAAGAAAAGAGAGAAATTAGGGGGGACTGCAGAGTTTTGGGACTGGGCAATTAGGAGGATGGGATTGGCATTAACTGAGATGAGGAAGTCTGCAAGAGGAACTGCTCATTGACCATTATGCTGGTGTTAAGATGCCTATTACACATCCCAGCAGATTTGCAGATAGGCAGTTGGGTATCCCAATGTGGAGTTAGAGAGAAGTCTAGGCTGGTGTGGAATAATGGCCACATCCTAATCTCCAGAATCCACGAATGTTACTTTATACAAGAAAAGGGACTTTGCACATGTGATTAAGTTCAGGATCTTGAGATGGGGAGATTATCCTGGATCATCTAGGTGTGATCTCAGTGGTTCATATAAGAGGAACACAGAAGAAGTAAGAGTCAGAGGAGAAGGGGATATGACGGTGGAAGCAGAGATCAAAGTGATACGGCCACAAGACAAGGAATGCTGGCAGCATCTAGAGGTGGGAAGAAGCAAGGAACAGATTCTCACAGGAGCCTCTGGAGGAACCAGCTCAGCTGACACTTTGGTTTCAGCCCAGTAAGACTCATTCCAGACTCTGACCTCCAGAGTTACAAGATAATAGATTTGTGTTATTTTAATATAATAAGCTTATAGTATCATTATAGCAACAAAGGAAGACTAATACTATTGGATATATAAAATTGAAAGCTTATTATTTAAAGCTATAAGAACAATGAGTTTTCCAAGGGGCCAATTATAGAGACAAAAAAGGGATCCAAACACGGAGACCTGGAGCAGTTGGGGCTGTGAAGAGGAAGGAACAGGAGATACTGAGGTGAGGTCGAGGCTCCAAGAGGAGGAAATCAAGAGAGTATGATGTCTAGGAAGCAAAGCGAAAGATGAATTTCAAGCGGAGGGAATGACTCCCTGGGTGAGATGCTGATGGTCAAGAAAATGAGAAGTGAGCATTGGCCATGGGATTAAGCCACATGGAGACCCTTGGCGGCCTTGATAAGAGCAGTTTGGGTAGAGAAATAGGGTGACGGTGAGTGGGAAAAGAGTCTGGCTGGCGGATCAAGCAAGAATTGGAGGAGTGGAATTTGGTGATAAGGTGAGAAGGCAAATCTCTTAAGGTGTTTGGCAGAACAGGGAAGGAGAGAAAGAGAGCGATAGTCCAAGGGGCTTTGGGACTCCTACTTATGATTTCTGTTTAGGCTGTTAACAATGATCTAACAGAGAAGGGATAGTTGAGGACACAGGAGAGGAAAATAACTGGAATAATGTCCTTGGGTAGATGAGAGGGGCAGGATCTAGTTATTCCAGCTCAGACTGCCTAGACTCAAAGGGCTTCTCCTCCCTCTGGATTTGTGATCCACCCCACCATCCCCTCTCCAACCAGGCCACGGAGGCACCTCCCTGCCCCTGCCTGAGCAGGGATCTCCTGCTTTCTTGAGATTCTCCAGTAGTTTGTCTCTAGCCTGCTGAGCTTGCTGGATGGCGGTGCTCCCCATGGGAGGGGCCAGAGTCGTCAGGAGAAAAGCCACTTGGCAGTCAAGGCCCTGCCTTACCTCTACCCAACTCTGAGAATCCGCTGCTGGAGAAGATCCTGAGAATCTACTGGAACAACTCCACCCCACTGACATGTTCTGAGAGTTAGTACACTTGGAAAAGCCCAGCTCCACCTAAGAATGACATTTCAACTTTACACAAAAACATGGCTTTTATGGTCAAGCATGACAAAAAGGCTGTCTTGTTCCATTTTTTCCCCCACTTTTAATGACCTCAACTTGTTAGTTTCCAGTTTCTTAATTACACCCAGAATGTTTCCCCCGCCTTTCATAAACTCCTTCATGTCAGTCACATGCAGCATTCTTCATTGCCTCTCCCTCCATATTAGGTGACATCTCATGAGGAGGTTAGACAGCCACCGGGTTCCTCTGTAAGCACGGACCATTGGCGAGGACACACATGGTCTTCTGTTTTTATAATCATATGCATTGTATATTTTAAGTTATGCATATTCAATACCTCTGCATCAGGTCTTGTTATATACAAATGTAAGATGAATTAGGGTAGTAATAGCTGACAACTTTGTGATGGTCACAGTTGCTAATCAGTTTCATCATGGTTCTATTGGCCATAGCTGTTTCTCCTTATGGGAAAGATGTTGTAAGACTCATTGTAGAAAAAAAAAAAAAAAAACTTGTGCAAATTTAAATGGACTTCATAGAAGACTGTCTTTGATAGAAACTTTGAGCTGGTAACGTTATGCCCCCCTTAACATTTTAAAGAAGTTTTTAGGTTTTTTTCCTCATCCAACACGACTCTCATCCTAGGATAAAAATAATAGTTATGAGTGGTTTGTTTCTGTCTTTATTGAGCTTGTAGATGACGTCCTATCATGAAAGGGAGCTGATTAGACTTTCCAGCAGGTCAGAGGAAAAACGAGAAGTAGAATCCTCATGTTCTAAACCCCAGTGGAGTGGGGGTGTGCAGAAAAGTTATTGTTACCCACAGTGGGGCTGGCGGGGATGGCTCTTGTGATTGCATCAGCCTTTGCAGACTTATCCAGGACGTCCACCATCACTGGACCTCCCGGGTCTGCAAGTTTCGGCTTCTGTATGCGTAGTTCCACAGAAACAAGGGACCTTTTCTGTTTCTGAGAACATACAGAGAAATAGAGATTCTCTAAATCTATAAAATGGCAGTATACATTTCCTTCCTTTTAGAATAAGATGTAAGTAAGACGGAAAGGTAGAGATGATCTATTCTAGCTCCCTTATTTCACATATGGTGAAACTAAGAGGCAGAGAAGGGAAGGACTACCTGTAGCTCGCGCAGCAAGTCAGAAATAGCATGTGTTCAGGCCTTTAAACTCCTGGGCCGCTTCTCTCTCCATCTTCCCCTGATCCCCATTGCAGGGTTTACTGATTCTAAATAGTTATTGAACTTTTGACCAAGGTCTCATTGACCTGGGAGTGTGTTGCCAAAATAAAAAAGGCGTCTTTTCTGACTTTTTCCAGTCACACCAGATTAGAAAGTATCATGCTCTTACTTGGGAGTGTAAGTGACTGAAGCTGAAACGCAGCCTTGTATACTGGCAGGAGTGGGTGGGGAGGGGGACAGAGGAGGAACAAACAAACAGTAACAGCCTGACTAGAGGCAGATGTCATCTAGAAGAGGCTAGTTCTCATGACGCTCTTTACTCACTGGGTGACATTGGGTTCATTTTGTCCCATCCTGGTCCCTAGATCAAGTTTCACCACCCACATGATGGGACGTTTTGATAAATAGTCCCTAGTGTTCTGTGTCCTGGGCTCCTTCAATTAAAGAATGTTCTGCCTTTGTTCTTGATTTCTTCTGCTACTGTAACCAAGAGAAGACAAGATGTTCTCTGGGCCAGGTGTGGAAACTTCAGTGCCCTGGGAGGTATTAAAACCCATGCATGCTGAGCCCTCCCATAGAGAACAAGACGTCTTTACCTGGTACATGCTACTGTCGGGGAGGACCATTATGGTTGTGTGGTCTGGGTACAAAATCCAATGTGTCACAAAAGCCCCTGTGGAAAGGGCAGACAGCTCTCAGTAGCAGCATCTTTTGATGGACTCTCCAGGAACAATTTCTGTTTCGAGCAAAACAATAGCTACTGACAGTTATCTCTGGCTAAGCAGTCTTTGTGTAGCTAAGATTAAAAACTGAAGTTATTTACGAACTAGTCCTTTCTCTTTGAATCCTTTAAGTCCTTCCATTTGTATCCTTTGTGGTCTTATTCCAAAAGGGTCTGTTCATTTATAGACTCATTCCTCTATTTATCCATTCAACAAACAATCCTTAGGTCCTATATACCAATCATTCTGCTAGACACTGGGGTTGCAGGCAATGTTTTTGCCTCCGTGGAGCTTGTAATCTATTAAAAGCAGATGAAAAATTAGGAGAGATTAAAAAGAAACAACACAGATATATGTGTGATTACAAACTGTTCTAAGCGCTCTGAAGTAAAAAAGAGGGAGTGAAGGGCAAGCATAATAGGTACGACTAATCACTGGGCAAGGAGGAAGTGACATCTTATGGTGAGATAGGTTTTTTTTTGTTTTGTTTTGTTTTTTTAAGATGTTGGGGGTAGGAGTTTATAAATTAATTTATTTATTTTGGCTGTGTTGGGTCTTTGTTTCTGTGCGAGGGCTTTCTCTAGTTGTGGCAAGCGGGGGCCACTCTTCATCGCGGTGCGCGGGCCTCTCACTATCGTGGCCTCTCTTGTTGCAGAGCACAGGCTCCAGACGCACAGGCTCAGTAGTTGTGGCTCATGGGCCTAATTGCTCCGCGGCATGTGGGATCCTCCCAGACCAGGGCTCGAACCCGTGTCCCCTGCATTAGCAGGCAGATTCTCAACCACTGTGCCACCAGGGAAGCCCCTGAGATAGGTTTTCACGAGGATATTCAGTGCCCATTGCTTTCAGATAGAGCTCAATTTTCTGTTAACCTGGAAGCAGGGATTCTGGCAGAGGGTAACGAGTATAGAGGGGAACAATGATTTCATATGCTCTGACACCACATTTATTTCCTAGATGTAGGAGAGAAAATTAGAAGAATAAGTCTGCTTGATATTGAACCTTCTTCCTTTTTGGGAGTTTGCAGCTAGACATTTTTTTTTAAGCAATAAAGCAGCCATTTATCTCTTTATAAGTACATTTTGGCCAGTTTCTAGTTAATCCTCATAACCATCTCAGTTAAATAGCTCAGTCAACCAAGGCTGAGTGACACGTGACTTCTTGCTTTGAGCTAAAGGGACTTATTAAAGAATATGCAATAGTTTAAGAGGACTTGGACCCTTTCCCTCTGCAACATCAGGAGGCTACCTTCTCAAAGAATTAAGATCACATGGGGATTTCGGTTTCTGGCTGTGACAGAGTAACTGGTACATTATTTGCCTCCCTGCTTTAAACAACCACAAGCAGGGCCAAAACATACAAGGCAGATGTTTTCAGACGCTGAACAACAGGCAGTTGGAGACTGTGATTTTGGAGAGAAGTGAACTGTATGAGGAGACTCCCGTGTTCACCCCAGCTCTCTGCCCAGGGGTATTGCCCTGCAACAGTGGAGAGTGAGCCTAAGCTGAGTAGTGCTCTCAGAGCTCAGAAGGCAGAGATCAGAGCTCCAGCCTACAGAAGAGGCTGGACTTCGTGGGACAGGGTATCAGAGAAGAAAGAGCTCCACAAAAAGGCAGACCCCTGAAGTCCGCATGGGGATTGACTGGGGGGTCTGTGGCTGAGAACTGAGCTACACGTACACAACTAAAAATCCACGAGGCCTAGCAAAGGTCACACACTGCAGGGCTGAGACCTGAACAGACACACCAGAAGTCCTGCAGCCCTGAGAGACAGTGGACTTCTGGCCCAAGCAGAGTGGACGCACCTTCTAAAAAGTACCTTGAGGACTGATTGGAGCCCTCAGAAAGCCTATGCCTTAAGAGTAAAAGCCATGACCTAGAACTAGGGCCTAAAACTAGCCTCAAAACAAAAAAACAGACTCCCTCCTTTCACAAAGAAAAAGAAACAGGCCTGACAGGACCTGACATATACAATCAACTGATGTTTGACAAAGGCACCAAGGCAAATTCATGGTGAAAGAAAAGTCTTTTCAATAAATAATGTTGGAATAACTGGACATACTTTAGAAAAAATGAACCCTGAACCCCATCTCACACAGCTCACAAAAATTACGGTTGTCTCTTGATATCTGCAGGGGATTGGTTCCAGGATGCCCTCACCCCTACGGGTACCCAAATCTGAGGATGCTCAAGTACCTTATATAAAATGGTGCACAGAACCTACACACATCCTCCTGTATACTTTAAATCATCATTAGATTACTTATAATACCTAATACAATGTAAATACCATGTACATAGTTGTAAATACAATGTAAATGATATGTAAATAGTTACCAGCACTTGGCAAATTCAAGTTTTGCTCTTTGGAACTTTTTTTCTAATATTTTCGATTATGGTTAACTGAATTCATGGATTTGGAATGCACAGATATGGAGGGCCAAACTGTTATTCAAGATAAATCCTATATCTAAACCTAAAAGCTAAAACTTCTAGAAAAAGGAGAATATTTTTGAGGTTCAGGGTGTGCAAAGATTTCTTCAAGATGACATTAAAGTACCAACTATGAAATTTCAAAATCAATAAACTGGACTTTATCAAAATTAAATATTTCTACTCATTAAAAGAATTTTTTAAGAAAAGGGAAAACAAGCCACAGCCCGAGGCAAAATATGTATAGTAAAATGTCTCACTAGGGGAGAAAAGGGAACACTGTGGCAGTGTGAATAGGTGCAGCCTCTATGGAAAACAGTATAGAGGTTCTTCAAAAGATTAAAAATAAAACTACCATGTGATCCAGCAATTCCAGTTCTACATATTAATCCAAAGGAAACATAAGCACTAACTTGAAAAGATATGTGCACCCTTATGTTTAGTGCAGCATTATTTACAATAGCCAAGACATGGAAATAACTGTCTATTGACAAATGAATGGATAAAGAAAAAAATACACACATATATATTAATATATAAAATGGAATATTGTTTAACCATTAAAAAAAAGACATCCTGCCATTTGCAACAACATGGATGGACCTTGAGGGCATTGCACTAAATGAAATAATTCAGGAAGAGAAAGACAAAACCAGATGATCTCATTTATACGTGGAATCTAGAAACAAACAAGCAAACAATAAAAACAAACTCATATATGCAGAGAACTGTTTGGTGGTTGCAATGGGTGAAGGGGGTCAAAAGATACAAACTTTCAGGTATAAAATAAATCCTGGGGATGTAATGTACAGCATGGTGACAATAGTTAATAATAATGTACTGTATATTTCAAAGTTGCTGAAAGAGTAGATCTTTTTTTTTTTTTTTTTTTTTTTTGTGGTACGCAGGCCTCTCACTGTTGTGGCCTCTCCCGTTGCGGAGCACAGGCTCCGGACGCGCAGGCTCAGCGGCCATGGCTCACGGGCCCAGCCGCTCAACGGCATGTGGGATCTTCCTGGACCGGGGCACGAACCCACGTCCCCTGCATCGGCAGGCAGACTCTCAACCACTGCGCCACCAGGGAAGCCCAAGTGTAGATCTTAAAAGTTCTCATCACAAGAAAAAAAAAATTAAAACTGTATGGTGATGGATGTTAACTAGATTTATTGTGGTGATTATTTCACAATATATGCATATATCAAATCATTATGTTGTACACCTGAAACTAATAGAATGTTGTATGTCAATTATATCTCAATTTTAAAAAATGTCCCACAAAGAACTTGTATACAGAACACATAAAGAACTTCTACAAATCTGTATTAAGAATTAAAAAAAAAAAGGAAAACCCAAGAGTCCAGTTGTTTTTTTCAATGGGCAAAAGACATTTCACAAAAGAAGATATATCAATGGCAAATAAGTGCATGAAAGGAGGTTCAACATCTTCAGTCACTGGAGAGATGCCCTCATAGTGCTTGAAGTTCTGTAGGGAAGATAGACTTTGAGCAAGCAATTAAATGGCATTTGATGGACAAAATTACATCCCAAAATAGCAGTGACATACCAAGGGGGTGGTCATGGTGGGAACAGTCAGCCGGGAGTACCCTAAGGAGGTAAGTTGTCTGTAGAAAATTTTAAAACAATAATAAAAACAATTAAAAGCTGCCTGCCTTTCATTATGTGACAGCGATTCTAAACAATATCAGTGAAAAAATACTCTTACCTGCACCCATTTACCACTGATGATAGTTAAGCACTTATGATATATATAATTTAGATCCCATGTCCCCCCTTAACATTAATTAATATATTTCCTCTTTAAAATCTTCCTGAGGGCTTTCCTGGTGGCGCAGTAGTTGGGAGTCCGCCTGCCGATGCAGCGGACGCGGGTTCGTGTCCCGGTCCGGGGGGATCCCGTGTGCTGCAGAGCGGCTGGACCCGTGAGCCACGGCCACTGAGCCTGCGCGTCCGGAGCCTGTGCTCCGCAACGAGAGAGGCTGCAGCGGTGAGAGGCCCGCGTACCACAAAAAAAAAAAAAAAAAAAATCTTCCTGAAATAGGAAATGTTAATGGTTGCATGATACTCCTTCGTATTTTGTTAACCAATCCCCTCTTACTGAACACTAAGGGTGTTCCCAATTTTTCAGTCTTACAAATGACATTGAGATAATATCTCTATGCATAAATCTTTGACATTTTTTCAGATTATTTCTTAGGAGAGAAATGCCTCTTCTTGATGTTTGATGTTTGAGGAAATTCTTGGACAGTGAATTAGCTGGAAGTGTATGGAAGTGTATGTGCAAGGACCATGTAGATGTGTCCTCCAGGGCTGAGAGATGTGGAAAGGGCAGAATAGCAAGTGGGGAGCAGCATGGGAAGGACCCCTAGAAAAGGAGGAATGCGTGTAGGACTCAACCTAAATGGTGAGCAGAGGGACACCAGGCCATGCCTGCGCCCAGAGCAGGGATCAGAAGCTACATGGAGGCCACCACGTTCTTTGTGATTGACAGACTTTACCCTCTGTGTCTCATATTCCTCATCTTTAAGAAGAGCTTAGGAACAATACCTAACTTTGTAACCCTCTTCTATAGATTAAATAAGTTAATGCTTATAAAGCACTTACAATATGATCTGGAACACTGTGAGTGATATCTAAGTGTTTGGTAAATAAAATAAAGGGAAGCATGACTCCTGTGGGGAGCCCAAGACAGTGCCCAAGGAGGAAATCTGCACAAAAGAGGACATAGAATGGATGCCTTGTGTCCCTTCATGAGGGAAAGTGACTGGCAGCCTTGCCCTGGAGTCAGCTTCTATCAGAGCAAATGCCTATGGGGGCCAGCTGCCTCTTTTCTCTGACTCTGGCCAGTATCTCAAAGATAAGCTGTGAGAAAGGAAACACACTGAACTGAGAGATAGAAGACACAGCCTTCCCCTTCCATCACCTCTTCGGGGGCACCAGCCACCACTTATTAAGCAGTTTATGTCAATTAAGCTTCTCCCAGGGGAGCTGGAGAACCACAGGACAGTGTAGATAATGAAGATCTATTGCATAAGCAGAAAAAGTTCAATGGATAAATACCTGCTCCCATGCTTCCTGGCCGCCTCTACCCCAGCGGTCCTGTCTCCTTTTCATTAGCAGAGGATTCAACATGGATTTTATTTTCTCACTCCTTGTGGGAAAAGACATTGATTCTGGTTTAAGGAGCTTCTCTGTATCTGTTCCCTGAGGCTGAGAATTGGGTTTCTCCAGGCACAAGCTGGATGCTTCCCATGCCAGCGAGCCCTGGGCACGCTTCTGACTCACTTCCCTTTTTGGGCCTCTGAGATCAAGGATAGTGCCTGTTCTCAGGCCTCTTCAACCAAAGAGGACTGCCCTCAAAAATAAAAGCCTGACTTGGAAAGGGAACCAGACGCCACCATTCCCTTGGTTTCTTCCAAGGGAATGAAACACAGGGCAAAAATGGAAAACACGAGGCTTAAGGGCCTTCCGATCTGGACATTCCGTGAAGTGGAAAGTCACCAATGGTCCAGGCAGCATCTGGAGGCAGGGTGGGCTCACGCTCGGGTGAGGTCATGAGGGGAGAAAAGGGAGGAACACGTCGCCTGGTCCACAGGTCAGTGGAGTCCGGGGCACGCCTCACCACAATGGTTTATTTTACTCCATCCATGGACCTCTCACTCTTTGATTGAGCCGGGTGTGTATCATGTTTGAACAGAAACAGGTGAAGAATTCCCTGCTAATGTCTAGCACACGTTTCTCCAAGCCTTCTTTAATGAGCGGTTTGGAGTCTGTATTCCATTTCTCCCGCTCTTTGGCCTGCCTTACCTGTCTGCCCTGGACCCTGCTTACCAGCTCACCCAAACTAACCTGAGGTTCACATATGCCATCTGAACCTCATATGCCCTCCAGCCCAAATATGGAACTTTTAAAATCTGCCCCTAATACACACACTCTATCATGTTTATTCCCTTCTTGTACCCCTCACCCCATCTCGCTCCATCCCACCTCTGATCCCACAGGAACCAGAACCCTGTGGCCATACAAGATATCACTATTGCATTGTAGTCACCCCGAGTTTACTTTCACAGGAAAAGTAAAAACCTACAAGTCTCTATGGTTTAGAATAACAGTGTTGCCTGAATAATTGCCTGAAGTAAAGCATTAGGAAAAGTGCCTTTCTCTTAAACCTGGTAAACCATGTAGTTCTGAGGTAGAGACTAAATTAGAAATACTACAGCTGGAAAACAATTCACACACCAAACCCCACGAACTGTGTTAAAAACTGGAAGTTCAGAAATGAGCAACATATGGATTATTTGGTTGAGAGAAGCATATATCACCCAGTGTATCGGAATCAGAGGACTGTGAAGGCTAGCAGTGTGGAATTAAATTACAACACTGGAATTGCCACACTGAGGAATTTGTCTTTAAATCAGTGTTTCTCAACCTGAGCACTTTTCACATTTTTGACAAATAATTCTTTGTTGTCAGAGGCTATCCCATGCATTGCAGGGTGTTTAGCGGAATTCCTGGCCTCCACCCACTAGATGCCAGGAGTACCTTCCCCCAACTGTGACAACCAAAAATATTTTCCGTGTGGGGGCTGGTACCTGTACCTCAGAGAGAAGGTGAGATTAGCGACTAGGAGGAGGGAAATAAAATATTAGTACTTCTATATATTTTTATTTGATTATAACCTATAGAAGTTAAATCTTATTAACATTAATGATGTCCTCATCCAAGATATGTCACTGAGATACACATAACTTGGACAGGTAGACAGAAAAACCCTCATTTGTTTTCTCCCTCTGGGCTTATTACAAAGGGTTGCAGTTCACATGTGCACAATTAGATGAATTAGTAATTATTTTAAATAGCAGATGGTAACAATAAAGACCCCACAGGTTATCTCATGGCAAGGCACTTAAAAATGAGGCACATTTTTTTCTCTTACAAAAAGACAACTTATTCTAAATTTGCTGCCTTTTCAGTGATAGGTAGTATACCAGTAGTATGTTGTCTAGTAGATATTTTCCATACACACAAAACTCATTTTTTCAAAGAAAAGGTGATATTTTACAATAAGTGAAAATGTGACTACTTTTAGAAAGATGCCCATGCTATGGCACTTCTGGAAAATAGCTAGAGAGCTTGAAAATTCCTCCTGAAATAGAACACATAGATATTCTGTATAAAATATAACAGGCACACTTTTAGATTCAGAACTAAGCTGACCTGAAAGTAAGGAAAATCACCAGATTTTCACTGTGGGATGCAGAATACACAAATACTGAGGGCTAATCAGGGGACTTGAACATCTACAGATTTTAGCATCTGCAGCCGGAGCTGAAACAAATCCCCTGCAGATACTGAGGGTTGACTGTACTCTAAAACAGGCTCAGGCATTTGTGGAAGAAGACCAAATAGAATTCTAAAAAGAAGAAAATATAATTTTTATAATTAAAAACTAAATGGATGAGGAAAAAAGTAGGAGGACATTAAACATGAAATTAGGCACACTGCAGAAAGAATTAGTGAACTGGAAGATAGATCTAATGGAATATGCAGAATACATATTTTTTTGGAATCAACAGAAAAACAGTGCTAAAAGAAAATAATTGTCAACCAAGAACTGTAAACCCGGGCTTGCCTGGTGGCGCAGTGGTTGGGAGTCTGCCTGCCGATGCAGGGGACACGGGTTCTTGCCCCGGTCCGGGAAGATCCCACATGCCACAGAGCGGCTGTGCCCGTGAGCCATGGCCGCTGAGCCTGTGCGTCCGGAGCCTGTGCTATGCAACGGGAGAGGCCACAACAGTGAGAGGCCCGCGTATCCCCCCCCCCCAAAAAAAAAAAAAAGAACTGTAAACCCAACTAAAATATTATGTAAGAAAAAGAACAAAACAAAGACATTTTCAGACAAACAAAAACTGAGAACTTTTATTATAAACAGAATAGTTACTAAAGGAATTTCTTAAAAAGAAGTACTTCAAAAGAAGAAGACAGTCTTGTCAGGAAGTTCTGAGCTTCAAGAAGAAATGATTTTCCATTTAGAACAAGGATTCCTTTATTAGTTCCTAATTATTAAATGTTTATACACAAATTTGCACTACTTTGACCATTTAAATGCAGTTTAAGGATTTGAAAATAAATGTTAGAAGTTAAAGACTTTTTTTTGCCACTTATTCATAGTAAAATTTTAGATCTTTTTAAAAAAGGAGGAAAAGAAAGAAGAAAGACAACAACAAAGCAAGTGAATATCATTTATAAGAAAATATTTGGAAATACAAACATAGAGATTGGGAAGGAAGAAAAAAACTGTCTTTGTTAGCAGATAATATAACTGTATATGTAGAAATCCAAACAAATAGACCAAAAAACAAAGCAAAACAAACCAAACCCTAAAGCAAAAACAACTCCTGAAACCAATAAGCAGTAACAGCAAAATTGCAGGATATAAGTTAATATACGAAAGTCAATAGCTTTCCTGTATACACTAGCAGTGAACATTTGGAATTCGAAATTTAAAACATAATAACATTCATATTAGCACCCTTTCAAAATGAAATATAAATATGGTATGAATCTAACAAAATGTGTACAAGATATATATGAAGAAAACTACAAAACTCTGATGAAAGAAATCAAAGGAAAACTAAATCAATGGAGAGATATTTCATGTCCCTGGATAGGAAGACTCAATATTGTCAAGATGTCATTTCTTCCCAACTTGATTCAGTGCAACCCCAAAGTCCCAGGAAGTTATTTTGTGGATATCAACAAATTGATTCTGAAGTGTATATGGAGAGGCAGAAGACCCAGAAGAGCCTGCACAATATTGAAGCAGAAGAACAAAATCAGGATTGACACTACCCTAAGACTTATTACAAAGTTACAGTAATTAAGACAGTATGGTATTGTTGAAAGAATAGGCAAATAGATAAATGGAACAAAATACAGACTCAGAAATAGACCCCCATAAATGGAGTCAACTTATCTTTGACAAAGGCAACACAATGGAGAAAAGATAAACCCCAACAAATATTACTGGAACCATGGGACAGCCATATGCAAAAAAAAAAAAAAAAAAAACCAGAATCTAGACACAGACTTTACATTCTTCACAAAAATTAACTCAAAATGGATCAGAGACTTAAATGTAAAAGACAAAACTATAAAACTCCTAGAAGATAACATAACAGAATTCTAGATGATCTTGAGTTCAGCAAAGACTTTCTAGACAAAGCAAAGGCACAGTCCATGAAACAAACAATTGATATGCTGAACTTCACTAAAATTAAAAATTTCTGCTTTGCAAAAGACTCTGTCAAGACTCCCAGCCACAGACTGGAAGAAAATAATTGCAAAAGACATATCTGATAAAGGACTGTTATCCAAAATATAAAAAGAATTCTGAAAACTCAACAATAAGAAAAGAAACAACCCAATTTTAAAAATGGGCAAAAGGCACCAGAGGGCAGACAGCAGAAGCAAGAAGAACTACAATCCTGCAGCCTGTGGAACAAAAACCACATTCACAGAAAGAGACAAGATAAAAAGGCAGAGGGCTATGTACCAGATGAAGGAACAAGATAAAACCCCAGAAAAACAACTAAATGAAGTGGAGATAGGCAACCTTCCAGAAAAAGAATTCAGAATAGTGATAGTGAAAATGATGCAGGACCTCGGAAAAAGAATGGAGGCAAAGATCGAGAAGATGCAAGAAATGTTTAACAAAGACCTAGAAGAATTAAAGAACAAACAAACAGAGACGAACAATACAATAACTGAAATGAAAAATACAATAGAAGGAATCAATAGCAGAATAACTGAGGCAGAAGAACAGATAAGTGACCTGGAAGACAGAATGGTGGAATTCACTGCTGCGGAACAGAATAAAGAAAAAAGAATGAAAAGAAATGAAGACAGCCTAAGAGACCTCTGGGACAATATTAAACACACCAACATTCGCATGACAGGGGTCCCAGAAAGAGAAGAGAAAGAGAAAGGACCAGAGAAAATATTTGAAGAGATTATAGTCGAAAACTTCCCTAACATGGGAAAGGAAATAGCCACCCAAGTCCAGGAAGCACAGAGAGTCCCATACAGGATAAACTCAAGGAGAAACATGCCAAGACACATAGTAATCAAATTGGCAAAAAAAAAAGAGAAAAATGATTGAAAGCAGCAAGGAAAAAATGACAAATAACACACAATGGAACTCCCATAAGGTTAACAGCTGATTTCTCAGCAGAAACTCTACAAGCCAGAAGGAAGTGGCATGATATACTTAAGGTGATGGAAGGGAAGAACCTATAACTAAAATTACTCTACCCAGCAAGGATCTGATTCAGATTCAATGGAGAAATCAAAAGCTTTACAGACAAGCAAAAGTTAAGAGAATTCAGCACCACCAAACCAGCTCTACAACAAATGCCAAAGGAACTTCTCTAAGTGGGAAACACAAGAGAAGAAAAGGACCTACAAAAACAAACAGAAAACAATTAAGAAAATGGTCATAGGAACATACATATCGATAATTACCTTAAATGTGAATGGATTAAATGCTCCAACCAAAGGACACAGGCTTGCTGAATGGATACAAAAACAAGACCCATATATCTGCTGTCTACAAGAGACCCACTTCAGACCTAGGGACACATACAGACTGAAAGTGAGGGGATGGAAAAAGATATTCCATGCAAATGGAAATCAAAAGAAAGCTGGAGTAGCAATACTCATATCAGATAAAATAGACTTTAAAATAGAGAATGTTACAAGAGACAAAGAAGGACACTACATATGATCAAGGGATCAATCCAAGAAGAAGATATAACAATTATAAATATATATGCACCCAACATAGGAGCACCTCAATACATAAGGCAAATGCTAACAGCTATAAAAGAGGAAATCAACAGGAACACAATAGTGGGGAACTTTAACACCTCACTTACACGAATGGACACATCATCCAAACAGGAAATTAATAAGGAAAAACAAGCTTTAAATGACACAATAGACCAGATAGTTTTAAGGGATATTTATAGGACATTACATCCAAAAACAGCAGATTACACGTTCTTCTCAAGTGTGCACAGAACATTCTCCAGGATAGATCATGTCTTGGGTCACAAATAAAGCCTCAGTAAATTTAAGAAAATTGAAATCATATCAAGCATCTTTTCTGACTGCAACGCTATGAGATTAGAAATCAGTTACAGGGAAAAAAAACATAAAAAACACAAACACATGGAGGCTAAACAAAACATTACTAAATAACCTAGAGATCATTGAAGAAGTCAAAGAGGAAATCAAAAATACCTAGAGACAAATGACAATGAAACTACGATGATCCAAAACAAATAGGATGCAGGAAAAGCAGTTCTAAGAGGGAAATTTACAGCTATACAAGCCTACCTCAAGAAACAAGAAAAATCTCAAACCAACAATCTAACCTTACACCTAAAGGAACTAGAGAAAGAACAAACAAAACCCAAAGTTAGCAGAAGGATAGAAATCATAAAGACCAGAGGAGAAATAAATTAAATAGAAACAAAGAAAACAATAGCGAAGATCAATAAAACTAAATGCTGGTTCTTTGAAAAGATAAACAAAATTGATAAATCATTAGCCAGACTCATCAAGAAAATGAGGGAGAGGACTCAAATCAGTAAAATTAGAAATGAAAAAGGAGAAGTTACAACAGACACTGCAGAAATACAAAGCATCCTAGAGAATACTACAAGCAATTCTATGCCAATAAAATGGACAACCTGGAAGAAATGGACAAATTCTTAGAAAGGTATAACCTTCCAAGGCTGAACCAGGAAGAAATAGAAAATATGAACAGACCAATCGCAAGTAATGAAATTGAAACTGTGATTAAAAATCTTCCAGCAAACAAAAGTCCAGGACCAGATGGCTTCACAGGTGAATTTTATCAAACATTTAGAGAAGAGATAACACCCATCCTTCTCAGACTCTTCCAAAAAATTGCAGAGGAAGGAAAACTCCCAAACTTATTCTATGAGGCCACCATCACCCTGATACCAAAACCAGACAAAGATAATACTAAAAAAGAAAACTACAGACCAATATCACTGAATAGAGATGCAAAAATCCTCAGCAAAATACTAGCAAACAGAATCCAACAACACATTAAAAGGATAATACACCATGATCAAGTGTGATTTATCCCAGGGACGCAAGGATTCTTCAATATACACAAATCAATCAATGTGATACACCATATTAACAAACTGAAGAATAAAAACAATATGATCATCTCAATAGATGCAGAAAAAGCTTTTGACAAAATTCAACACCCATTTATGATAAAAGCTCTCCAGAAAGTGGGCATAGAGGGAACCTACCTCAACATAATAAAGGCCATATACAACAAACCCAAAGCAAACATCATTCTTAATGGTGAAAAACTGAAAGCATTTCTTCTAAGATCAGGAACAAGACAAGGATGTCCACTCTCACCACTATTATTCAACATAGTTTTGGAAGTGCTTGCCACAGTAATCAGAGTAGAAAATGAAATGAAAGGAATACAAATTGGAAAAGAAGAAGTAAAACTGTCACTGTTTGCAGATGACATGATTCTATACATAGAGAATCCTAAAGATGCCACCAGAAAACTACTAGAACTAATCAATGATTTTGGTAAAGTAGCAGGATACAAGATTAATGCACAGAAATCTTTTGCATTCCTATACACTAATGATGAACAATCTGAAAGAGAAATTAAGGAAACTCCCCCATTTACCATTGCAACAAAAAGAATAAAATACCTAGGAATAAACTTACCTAAGGAGACAAAAGACCTGTATGCAGAAAACTATAAGACACTGATGAAAGAAATTAAAGATGACACAAACAGATGGAGAGATATACCATGTTCTTGTTTTGGAAGAATCAATCTTGTGAAAATGACTATACTACCCAAAGCAATCTACAGATTCAGTGCAATCCCTATCAAATTACCAATGGCATTTTTTACAGAACTAGAACAGAAAATCTTAAAATTTGTATAGAGACATAAAAGACCCTGAATAGCAAAAGCAGCCTTGAGGGAAAAAAAACGGAGCTGGAGGAATCAGACTCCCTGTCTTCAGACTATACTACAAAGCTACAGTAATCAAGACAATATGGTACTAGCACAAAAACAGAAATATAAATCAATGGAACAGGATAGAAACCCAGAGATAAACCCACACACCTATGGTCAACTAATCTATGACAAAGGAGGCAAGGATATACAATGGAGAAAAGATAGCCTCTTCAATAAGTGCTGTTGGGAAAACTGGACAGCTACATGTAAAAGAATGAAATTACAACACTCCCTAACGCCATGCACAAAAATAAAATCACAGTGGATTAGAGACCTTAATGTAAGACTGGGCACTATAAGACTCTTAGAGGAAAACATAGGAAGAACACTCTTTGACATAAATCACAGCAAGATATTTCTTGATCCACCTCCTAGAGTAATGGAAATAAAAACAAAAAATAAACAAATGAGACCTAATGAAACTTAAAAGCTTTTGCACAGCAAAGGAAACCGTAAACAAGACGAAAAGACAACACTCAGAGTGGGAGAAAATATTTACAAATGAATCAATGGACAAAGGATTAATCTCCAAAATATATAAAGAGCTCATGCAGCTCAATATTAAAAAAACAAACAACCCAATCCAAAAAGACCTAAGTAGACATTTAAGTCTATTTAGGTCTTCTGCCATTTCTTGGGCAGAAGACCTAGATAGACATTTCTCCAAAGAAGACATACAGATGGCCAAGAAGCACATGAAAAGCTGCTCAACATCACTAATTATTAGAGAAATGCAAATCGAAACTACAATGAGGTATCACCTCACACCAGTTAGAATGGGCATCATCAGAAAATCTACAAACAACAAATGCTGGAGAGGGTGTGGAGAAAAGGGAACCCTCTTGTTGGTGGGAATGTAAATTGATACAGCCACTATGGATAACAGTATGGAAGTTCCTTAAAGAACTAAAAATAGAATTGCCATATGTCCCACCAATCCCACTACTGGGCATATACCCAGAGAAAACCATAATTCAAAAAGACACATGCACCCCAATGTTCATTGCAGCACTATTTACAGTAGCCAGGTCATGGAAGCAACCTAAGTGCCCATCAAAAGACAAATGGATAAAGAAGAGTGGTACATATATACAATGGAATATTACTCAGCCATTAGAAGGAATGAAATTGGGTCATTTGTAGAGACATGGATGGATCTAGAGACTGTCATACAGAGTGAAGTAAGTCAGAAAGAGAAAAGCAAATATCATATATTAACACATATATGTGGAACCTAGATAATGGTACAGATGAACCAGTTTGCAGAGCAGAAATTGAGACACAGAAGTAGAGAAAAAATGTATGGATACCAAGCGGGGAAAGCGGCAGGGTTGGGGGTGGGGTGTAATGAATTGGGAGATTGGGATTGACATGTATACACTGATGTGTATAAAATGGTTGACTAATATGAAAAAAAAATTTTAATATAAATAAATTAAAAGTAAAAAAAAGGAAAATGGGCAAAGGTCTTAAAAGACACCTCACCACATAAGATATACAGACAGCAAATAAGCATATGGTAAGATACACAACACCATATGTCATTAGGGAATTACAAATTGAAACAACAGTGAGATACCATCTCACATCTACGCAGATGGTGAAAACTGAAAATACTGACAACAGCAAACGTTGGTGAGGATGTGGAGCAACAGGAACTTTTATTTATTACTGGTGGGAATGCAAAATGGTGCAGGTACTGTGGAAGATAGCTTGGCAGTTTCTTACAAAGCTAAACATAATTTTACTATACAATCCAGCGATCACACTCCTCGGTATTTAGCCAAATAAGCTAAAATTTTATTTACAAACAAATTTATAGTTACCAAAGCAGAAATGTGTGGGGAGGGATAAATTAAAAGCTTGGGATTAACATACACACACTACTCTATATAAAATAAGTAACCAACAAGGACCTACTGGATAGCACAGGGAACTCTACTCAATATTCTATAATAACCTATGGGAAAAGAATCTCAAAAAGAATGAATATATGTATATGTGTAACTGAATCACTTTGCTGTACACCTGAAACTAGTACAACATTATAAATCAACTATACTCCAGTAAATTTTTTTTTTTTTTTCGGTACGCGGGCCTCTCACTGTTGTGGCCTCTCCCGTTGCGGAGCACAGGCTCCAGATGCACAGGCTCCGGGCCATGGCTCACGGGCCACGGCACGTGGGCTCTTCCCGGACTGGGGCACAAACCCATGTCCCCTTCATCGGCAGGCCGACTCTCAACCACTGTGCCACCAGGGAAGCCCTTCCAGTAAATTTTTTAAAAAGATTTTAAAACAAATAAATAAACAAAATTTTATGTTCACACAGAAACCTGCACACTAATGTTTATAGCAGTCCTATTTATAATTGTGAAAACTTGGAAGCAACCAAGATGTCCTTCAACAGGTGAACGGATACACAAACTGTTGTATCTCCAATTTTTTGTGCACAATGGAGTGTTATTTACTGATAAAAAAGAGTGAGCTGTCAAGCTGTGAAAAGACATGATGGAACCTTCAGTATGTATTGCTAAGTGGAAAAAGCCAGTTTAAAAATGCTAAATATAGTATGATTCCAAATATCTGACTTTCTGGAAAAGGCAAAACTTTGAAGACAGTTAAAAAAATATCAGGTATTTGCAGGAGGGAAGGAGGTATGAATAAGTGGAGCTCAGGTAACTTTTAGGACAGTGAAACTATTCCGTATGATACTTTAATGATGGATAGGTGACATTATGCACTTTTCAAAACACATAGCACTGACATCACAAAGAGTGAACCCTAAACTAAGGACTTTAGCTAATAATAGTGTATTATTATTGGTTAATTGTAACAGACCCCACCTGATGTTAGACTTTAATAGGGGAAACTGTGCAAGGTGGGAAAGGGTCACAAGGGGGTAAATGAGAATGCTCTGTACTTTCTGCCCAATTTTTCTGTAAACTTGAAACTGCTCTAAAAAATAAACTCTATTAACTAAAAAAAGATAACTATTAGAACTAATGAGTTCAGCGAGATTACAGGACATAGGATCAACATACAAAAATCACCATACACTGTATCAACATATATAGTATTTCTTTTTTTCTTCTTCTTTTTTTTTTTTTTTTTTTTTTGTGGTATGCGGGCCTCTCACTGTTGTGGCCTCTCCCATTGCAGAGCACAGGCTCCGGACATGCAGGCTCAGCAGCCATGGCTCACGGGGCCCAGCCGCTCTGCGGCATGTGGGATCTTTCCGGACCGGGGCACGAACCCGTGTCCCCTGCATCGGCAGGCGGACTCTCAACCACTGTGCCACCAGGGAAGCCCCATAGTGTTTCTATTTAACAGCAATGAACAATCTGAAAATTCAATCACTGTTGCCCTAATTCAATCACTCAACAGCCACATGTGACTAGTGGCCATTCTATGGGATGGCACAGACATAGAACATTCCCATCACTGTAGAAAGTTCTACTGGACAGCACCAACCTAGCACAAAATGAGGGCTCTGTCTCCTCACCTCAAAAACTGGGATAGTTTCCATCTCACGGGTTGTTGTGACTATTAAATAAAATGATGTCTGGAACAGAATAGGTGTTCAGTAAGTGGTGGTATCTTTATGACTCATAAACAAGGAGTGGGCCGTGTTGGTTGTTGGGATGCCCTGGCGATCCTCAGTGCTACCACTAACTCTCCATGTTACCTTGGATAGCTCACTTCCCTGACCTTGTGACCCAGCGCCCTTGTCTGGAAAACACAAGAATTGGGTCAGATGCTGGTGATCACTTCTGATATTTGAATAGCTTATTAATCAAAGGATCTTTCAATGATAAATGATTAAAGAAATTTTTTCACTCTATCTCCTTCACAATAGGGCTAAATCATGCAAAATGTAGAGAAAAGGAAATAGGGGATATACAATTTTTTCTCGTTTCTGTGAAAGGTCCTAGAATTCTTGGTGAAATTTAACAATTAAAAAGCATTCATTCTTTCAACATAATGAGGAAGAAAGAAAGAAAAGGCAGGAGTTGGGGAAGGGGAAAAAAAGCATATAAATTTACAGGTTGACTCAACCTGTTCCAGCTGGGGGACATTTGACCTCGATATATCTTCTGAACAAAGTAGGAGGGAAGGGCTTCCTGCCATCCTTTGTCATCAAGCAGGCCAAGCCTGGCTAATGGGAACTGTCACCTGGGCCTTTCCAGGTCAGAAACGAAGAACAGCAATTAACTCCTCTCGGGGGCCGGGGGCCCTGAGCCGGCCCTACTAGGCCAGGTAGCTAAATCATTAAAAACACAGTTCTTTTCAGTGATAAATTCTGCAGGCGCGTGAAACCCGCTGCTGGCCATTAATCTGGGCTAATCAGGTTGAAAGCTGGGTTGTTTTATTTAGTAATTAATGGGTTATGTGAAAAACATGATCCATGGCCTGGGGCGTGTCTATAGAGCACTGTCCAGGCAGAGAATGGAGGACGGCGGGGATTCTCTGGAGAGCCACTCAGCCTTATGCAATTATAGCCACGGGCAAATGCTGAAAAATGACCCTGGGTTCGTATTGACACCCAGGAAAGAAACATTGCTGCCAACAGCGCAGGCGGAGTCTTGAAGGCCGATAATTGCTCTCTCCCCGCTGCCCCTCACTGCCACCTGCTAAGCCAGGCCCAAGGTTTCAAAGATGCACGGTGGTTCTGCAGGCACACACTGCTCCCCGTGGCTGTGGACAACCTGTGTTTGAAAGTGGGCCAGATGGAGGGTGGGGCCCTCTGCAGAAATGTGGGTCCCAAAAGGAAGAGAGGAAGCTGAGGGTGGCAGAGATGAATGGCTCTGGCTTGACACCTTGGTGTCTGGTGCTCAGCGACGGCCAAGAAGGAATGACCACTTGGCGACTGGATGGATGGATCTGGAGCTCAGGACCTGCCCAAGAGGTCTGGGCTGGAGCTGTGAGCCTAGAGGGGCACGTGATCATCCAGAGAGGCTGTGTTGAGAGCAAAGGCTGAGAGCAAAGAGCAGAAGGCCCGGCTCAGGGCCCCGGGTGTGGCCCAGCTGGAGGTCAGCACCCAACTACGACCCAATCCCCTTCACATAGTTCTGCTGTCGCTCTGCTACTTGATTCCCTCCTCCACTCTTGCTACACACTGAGTCACCAGAAACCAATTCCTGCCTGTTCCACCTTCTAAACTCCCTCCCGTCTTGTTCTTCCCCATGGCCTGCCCTCTGCGGCAGGGCTAGCATCTCTGCTGTAGAGTCTGATGCAGTAGCTACTTTCAGGTCTGTCCATTTCCGTTCTTACGTCCTCTGAGTCTCCACCATGGAGTCGGGGTGATCTTTCTGAATTACAAGTTGGCCCAAAACTTCTGGTATGTTCCTGAATGATTTAAAGATAAAATCAAAATGCTTTACCAGGTGACCAAAGTCTGGCACGATATCAGGGCCTTGCTTCCTGTCCAGTCACCTCCTCTCCCCTCACCCTCTGTGACCTAGCCACCCTACACTTCACTCACTTCTACAAACGTGTCTTTCAGAAACCTCTCCCCGTCCCTGCACCATGTAGCTCCTACTGGATCTTTGGGGTGTCAACTGGAACACTCCTCTTCTAGGATAACTCACCTGGCCCCCCAAGCTGGATTCAGAGTCCTCCTGTGGGTGCCACAGCCCTGTGTTTTCAGGACATCCACCACTTTGCGGCCATTGTCTGCTTCCTTCTGTCTCCTTCCAAGCCCTGGGAAGGCAAGGCCCACACTCATAGTGCTGTTTGCTATTGCACTTCCAGCTCCTAAAATGGTTCCTGACATAGTAGGTGCTCAATAAAATTTGTTGCATGAATGAGTATAAAAATTCTTTGAATCAGAAGGTCCCTTGAAGGGCACTGAGACTCAACCCTCACTGTACAAATAAGGAAAATGACCCCAGAGAAGGCCAATACAGTACATGTGGCAAATTAGTGGCAGATCAAAAAGGGACCATGGATCTCTTGACCCAGCCCAGGGGTCTCTCCAACAAACTATATTACCTTTCAATTCACATCTGCCACTGCTTTTTCTTTGGAAGATTTACTACTTAAATTCCTTGTGGAAGGCCCTCGACCTTTTGACCAGTTTAAGCAATTTCTCCAGATGAATAGCCTGTAAGTGGGAATTGCTGACATCTCCATGTAATGTCAATGACTAGAAGGAATTTAAGGAACATTCCTGAAAGTTCATGTTAACCTTTCAGTTGACAGGTAAGAGGGAGTGTTTTGGAGCCAGAAATTTAAACCTGAGTTTAAATTCTGGCTCTGCCATGCACGAGCTATATAATTTGGGGCAGTTTACTGGACCTCTCTGTGCCTCGCTTTTATCATGTATAAAATGGAGATAATAACGACACTGACCTAATAAGTTATTGCTAACAACAAGTGAGATGCTGGAACTTCCCTGGCGGTCCAGCGGTTAAGACTAGGTGCTTCCACTGCAGGGGACATGGGTTCGATCACTGGTCCGGGAACTAAGATCCTGCATGCCACGTGGCACAGCCAAAAAAAAAAAAAAAAGTGAGATAATAATAATAAAGATGATGTTTATTAAGGGCTAGATACTATGTTAAGTGTTTTATATGTCTTATCTCAATCTCTAGTGTATCAGTCTCTCATATATCTTTTATCTTATCTCAACACCTATATGGAACAACATACTATTCTTATCCCCATTTCATAGATGAAAAAAAGCACAGCACAGAAAGGTTCAATAAGTTGCCCAAGGTCACAGTCGGTAAGTGGAAAAGCCAGGACCAGCTCACTTCTAACCACTGCCTTCAATTTCCTGTGCAGCCCAGTGCCTGACACATGTGCTCCATCCATTTTTCCTACTATGAGTAGAGGCAACATCAGAAGCAACAGTTGAGATTGCATTTTGTCAAAGGCTCGGGTTATAGTAGGTGCTCAGTAAATGGTAGATTGGGTTATAGTAGGTGCTCAGTAAATGGTAGCTTGGGTTATAGTAGGTGCTCAGTAAATGGTAGCTTGAAGAGTCTGTGTCTGGGAATGTGTTTTCTACTGTTCCTACTCTTTCTTTAAAAGGCCCCTAGGAGCCCTTGTGAGGAAATCCAATCAGCAGGCATGGGTACCCGTGGAGCTAGGTGTTCTGGCCACAGAAGAGCCAGTCCTCAGAGGGCCAGGAGTTCTGGGACCGGCTGACTTCCACTCAGCTGCCAAGTCAAGATGTGCCAGGACCTGGTTTCATCTCCTTGCAGGCCTGAAGCTAAGCCTTGTGCACACAAACCAGATGGAGTGCCAGGTTAAAATGCCCAAGGGCCGGCCGATGTAGCACTCACAGGACTGCAAAGACCCTGGGGGGGAACATCTGTTGCCCCAGGACTGGGCCCTGGATGCCAACTGGAGGACACACCCTGATGGCCCCTGCCCCTCCCTAGGCAGATCATGCAACAGGGTAGATATTCCTACTGTCTCCTTTCTCGAGGGGCAGCCTCTCATTCCTCAAAGACATGCCTCTCTTTTTGGCCTTACCGCCTAGCTGAACAAGGGAAGGTACCAGCTAGTTAGGTCCAACTTCACAAGAACACCAATGGAGCCATTCCTTGGCAAACTGGGAATTCATTGAATCCCAGAAATAGAAGGGTGCTTGCGTGGAGATCTCTTATAAGGATAGGTGTCATGCAAATAAGATTGAGACCCTGGCCTCTGGAGGCATCCTGCACAGGTTTGAGTCTGGGCTCTGCCATCTATCAGCTCTGTGACCTTGGGCATGTTTCTTAATTTCCCCAGGCCTCCATATTCTCATCTGTACTAATGGGAATAATAATGTTACCTACTTCATAGAGCTCCGTGAATGTTCCATGAGAGAGCTCATGGAAAGCACGGTTGACCTTTGAACAACTGCAGGTTTAAGCTGCAGGGGTCTGCTTATAGGTGGATACTTTTCAATAGTAAATGCTACAGTACTACACAGTCCATGGTTGGTTGAATCCGCAGATGTAGAGGAACTGTGTATGCAGAAGGCAGACTATAAATTATATACAGATCAACACCCATGATTGTTCAAGGGTCAACTGTATCTAGAATGGTGTTTAGGACACAGCATTTGTTCAGTAAGTGTCCAATGCATATTCTTATCCCTGCACCTAGTGCAGGAATCCTCACGATGACTAATGTGTGGCTCGTATCCACTTAACCACTTCTAATGACGGGAAGCTCATTACTTTCCAAGGCTCTTCTGCTGTTACTGGACAGCTCTGATTATTGGATGGTCCTTCCTTCTCTATGCAGCAATTAAAATGTGCATGTAGGAAGTCTACTATACTAGAATGAAAGGTACCCAAGGTATATGCAATGAAAAAGATCAAGCTGCAGAGCAATATGTGTTTAAAAAAATAGGATTTGCCCCGCTCAGCCCTGAGACAGCTCAGTGACCGATGACAGATATTGGCCCCTCCCTCTGTGTGATTGCCCCGCCCCTCCATGGTTTTAGGCAGCAGGGCAGGCTGGTAGGTAATAGAAGAGAGTTTAGGTGCAGAGGCTCTGCTGATTAAATCTCCTAGCTACCAGCTAATCCAGTCTCAGAGAGGGTCAGTCCCAGAGCTTGACCAAAGGAAACTCACTGGCCACAAGGGGTGGTTTAGGTCATTTTGGAAATGAAGCTCGGGATCCAGAATTGATGGGAATTCTTGGATCTGTCATTTAAAAAATTCCCCAAAGTCCCAAGTGTTGGCCAAACATCTCTCATGCAAAACTTAATGCGTGACCATCAGGGCAATCGCAAGTCATCTTCCCTTTCAGGACACTCCAAGGGTCCAACTGAGGGCCTCCTCCTATCCTGGGGCGATGGCCCCGCCCTGCCCCGCCCCCTGCACCTGTTCCCTACCCAACCACGAGGGGGAATCAGATTTCCTCTCTGCACCCACAACACCTGGAGGCTTGGCATAGTATTATGTAACCACTTCATTAGCAAAGAGAGGATGCTCACCTTGTCTGCTAGCTTCGCTCTGCCAGAGAAGTTTCTGTGGGTCAATGGAAGTTTGCAGACCTGGGCCATGTGAGTATGCAAACCTCCATCATATTCATTATTTTATTCAGTTTTACAATAAACCCAGAGAGGAGGTCTATTTGATCCCCATTTTACTTATGAGAACAGTGAGCCAATGACAGGGAAGACTCACCTAAGTGCAGACGTAGGCCGACACCCAGCTCTCCCAGCGCCTCATTGCATGTTCTTTCTTGTCCCACTGGCCCCTTTGCAGCTTCATCCTTTCCTCCTGTCTTTGTTCCTAAACCAGTTCCTCTGCCCTCTTCAATCTACCATCTTTCGCTACCATGGGGAAGAGAAGTCTTCTTTTAGGAGAAGAAAAGTAAAAGGAAAGTGTGACAGAACAGAAAACTATTGGAAGCCCAGGGAGCTGCCGCAGCAAAAACGAACATGGGGCTTGTCCATCCTGTGAAAGCCCCAGATTATCCAGGCTGATTCCCAGAGTCTGAGAGTAAAGCCAAGGTCCTCCTGATGGCTGTGAATGGTCGGTCACTCTGCTCAAGGCTTAACAGAGGCCGGCTAATGAGGCTCCATGATACAACTGAAGAAGAGGATACAGATGGGCAGGTCTGCCCTGGGCCCGCAGTGTCCACCCCGAGGCCACACAAGAGCTTTAGAGCCCTTAAGCTGTACTTTGAAGAAGGGCAGGGAAGCTGCCAGATGAAGGAGGCAAAGTCACGGACCGCTATCGCCATGGCAGCCTCACTCAGCAACATCATTTATCATAGAGAGAGAGAGAAAAAGGGAACACCAGGCAGTCCCCATGCTTACACCTGGCCCCCCCCGGGCTCAGGCCCTCAGCATCTAGGAAAGCAAGACGAGGCTGGTGTGGGCATCCCCTCCCTGCTAGCTGGGACTCTACTCTGCAGTCTCCACCCTGGCATTGCTCTGGAGGGTGCCCACTGCCCAAGGTGGACCAGAGGCCA
The DNA here is from genome assembly GCF_008692025.1 of Phocoena sinus. Classification (NCBI taxonomy): domain Eukaryota; kingdom Metazoa; phylum Chordata; class Mammalia; order Artiodactyla; family Phocoenidae; genus Phocoena; species Phocoena sinus. The sequence goes on along the minus strand of NC_045766.1, from coordinate 69,855,461 downwards.
TGTGGGGATGTAGCCTCAACCAGCACCAAGGGACCCTGGGTAAGGAGGAACCCCTGAGGGTGCCATCTTACACTGCAGCTGATGCGGACCCCAAATGGGACTTGTGTCTCCTCTGGAGCATTTCTCAAGTGGCTGAAAGCCCTGGGCCAGCCTGAGAATGGGCAAGGTACCTGCCCAGCAGGCTAAACTTCCCCACTTAAAATATCAGCACAATGGACAACCTAAGAGTCTGAGGTGGGATCTGGAAGCTCCCCCAGGTAAACTCCTCCTGGGCTGAGAAGGTGCAGGAGAGGATCCAATCCATCTTCCTTCTAAGTAGGATTTCTCTTGGGGCCTTCATTTCTGCATCTGCAGAATGAGGGACAGAAGGAACTTTCCAGTCTCTCCAGTTCTGCTCTCCTATGATTCTGGAAATCCCACACCTTCACTTCTGCAAGGCTATGTCCATTCCCAGACGCAGTAGCTCCTGGTGGACACACACGAGATTTTATCACAGAGAGAGGCCACTGCTTACCAAGGGTTCTCAGCATCAAAAATAAGAAAATATTCTGTTTAACTGTGACAGCCCCAAATTCAGCTACATTCAGTTACATGGTTATTTAATATAATAATATAGGTAAGAGTTCTTACCTCTTTCCTTTAATTCAGCCAAAACTTTGCCTGGAGCACCCCCATAGATTCCTCCAGGTCTGAAAGCTCCCATTTTAGGTTCTGGTGCCAGGTTTCACCGTTTCCCAGAGTCCAGCATCTGAGGAATATCTTTTTTGTTTTTTGCTTTTTTGTAAAGGATCTTCATAAACTTCCCCCCCTTTTATTTAAATTGAAGTATAATTTACAATGTTGTGTTAGTTTCCAGTGTATGACAAAGTGATTCAGATATATAATTTTTCAAATTCTTTTCCATTATAGGCAGTTAAAAGATACTGAGTATATATAATTCCCTGTGCTGTACAGTAGGTCCTTGTTTTTTATCTATTTTTATATACAATAATGTGTGCCTGTTAATTCCAAACTCCTAATTTATGAAGGTAAATTAAGATCTTCATAAACTTTAAAAAATACATGAGAAGAGGCATAGGTAAACATACACATCTGTTCAGCAAAATGCATCCAGTACCCTCAGCACAGGCCCTGCACTGGGTGACATGCTGCAGTCTCATGGGGGATGCAGACAAGACACGCAAACAGAAAGCGACGTCAGGACGAGCCTCGTACCTTGATCTTTGGGCATTTGGGATCACATTTGAACACAGGAGACATAGGCTGAAAGTAGGAAACTCATATGCCCTGTTCACAGGGCTGGGGGGCAGGTCACAGAGACCCTGCTGGCAGGCAGGAGAGTCTCCCCTCCCACTGACCCGCCCGTACCCTCGCTCACTGCTCTGATCACGTGCAGCTCCCTGAGGACTCCATTGTCTGCACGCATGAGCTGGGGTTCATTTGGGAAACCCGTCCCTGGGAATGGAAAGGGAGACTTCAACCATGGCGTTGGACTTTTGTGCTAATACAACTGTGTTTTGTTTGGGAGTTTTATTTCTTTTCAAATAACCGCTAAGAAGGTCCCCAGGCCACGACAGACAGACGCATCGTTTCTTTTTATTCCATCAGTCAGGGGAAAAAAGTGAGAAAGAGGAAAGAAAGGGAAGAAAGGAGAAAGAAGCCCCCGAGAGTGCCTCCCGTGTCCTTCCCATCAGCCACGTGGGTTTGCACAATTAAATCTCAATATCTCCTTCCAGGGCTTTGTCCCCTGACTGCCTGTAAGGACGGTCACTCTGGCACTCAGAGCGACTTCCCTCTCCACACTGCAGGTCTCTCTCCAGCAGCTCCTTCCGGCTGCACCCAGCCAGATGGGCTCCTCTGGAGGAGTGGGTGGCACTCCCGGCAACAGGGGCGTCCAAGCCAGACACAAGCAGCCCGGGCTCCAGCTGGAAAAAAACGCCAGTCCCTGGAGAAAGCCGAAAGCAGGCCGCTGGCGTCGCTGGCCTTTTATATGGCTGCAAAGAGGGTTCATTCCGAGTGTAGGCCGGTTTATAGCAGGAGCAAGGAAATGGTTTGTTTGGGGATTTTTCCTATTAGGGATCCATCAGGGATCATGTGCATTCAAAATCATCTCGTATTTTCTGTTTTAAAAAATCCTAAACTTTCCATTTATCCGATAATAAAATTAAAGGCCTGAAACTTAATACAAGATGTCTATTTTGAATCTGAAGCTATGGTATCAAATGGGACTTAGGCCTAGTTTGGAAAGAAAGAAAATTCAGTTAGAAAGAGTGCAGAGAGTTAGAAGGAAGAGAGCAACAGGCTTCTCTGGAACGGGTCCCCCACTTGCCCCCTCCACTTGCATCCATCCTATCCTCATCCTTTCCTTTGCTCCTCTGCCCCTTCCTTGAATCTCTGGTTCCCTCCCTCAGCTCTCGTGAGTCCCACTGCCTCCACAGAGCATTTTGGGGTTCTGTCCCTGCCCCTCTGATGGCTGCCTCAGCATCACTGCCGCCCTGGTCCATATCTGCCGATGCCATGTTATCCCTTCTCTTCTCACAGAGCAGACTTGCCCACGTGGCTTTTACCCACCAAAGACCAGGACCGCTTGCTCCTTGAAGGCAGGGGTGGGATTTGAGATGCCCCTAAAATCCCCCTACCACCACTGGCCTGCCGCATAATAGGTATCCAACATGTCTGAGCAGAACTGCAGGTGACAGAAGGTGACGCTGAGACTCCAGCAGGCTTAGCCCGGCTGCTTGGCACCCCTGCCTTCACCAGGATACCAGCCGTGCTGACTGGAAGGTTCTTCTGCCAATTTGTCCAGTCCACATGTATTCATTACGCCGATCTCCCAATGAAAAAGAGCTCATTTGGGCTTAAATTTAACATGGGGGGGGTGGGGAGTGGGGAACATGGGGTGTGAGTTCACAGACCTGGAATTTGCATTTTAACTGGGCCATGTCTCATTAGCTCTTGATATTATTTGCTCATCTGTAAAATGGGCATAATCATGGTAATACCGTCCACCCTGCCTTCTTCTCCGAGCGTTTGTGAAGAGAATATCTGTGAAGAGCACTTTGTAAAGAGCATTTAGCATATAAACGACTGCAAAGCAAGCTTTCCTGTGCTGGGAAATGTTATTCCTTAAGCCATTGCTCTCACTACTTAGAAATGGGTTTGAGAATTAACAGAATTAAAGACTTTTTTTTTAAGAAAAAGAATCTATGTATAAAATTATGGTGGCCCTGCTGCCAGAAGTGGGGTGGGAGGACATTAGGGAAGGGACCTGGGTAGGTCTGAATGTGAAATGGTGACCGGTTTTCCTGGAGCCAAGAGGACGTGCGATGTACGTTTGGACATGAAGGCTGGGGATGCAGAGGCCCACATGCACGTTAGTGGCTCCCTAACCCTTGAGGATCTTTGAGCCATGAAGCAGGGTGCTGTGAGCTCCAAGTGTGGTCAGCGCGGCAGGGCACATTGGACGGGGAAGGGAGATGCTGGAGAGAGGCAGACTCAGACCCACACTGCAGGAAGGGGACTCTGCAGGTCACTGCCTGGGTGGGGGGAGGGGGAGGGGGCAGCCCGCAGGACACCAAGGCTGGGTCGTCTGTCATCCAGGGCACCCCCATCCGTGCAAGGCATTGTAGCTGTCTGTGGTTTGTCCGTCTCCCACACTGGCCCATACATTCCTTGAAACAGGTGTCATAGCAATATTATGTGCCCAGCATCTGGCCCATGGAAGGTGCTAATACATATGTGTGTGGAATGAATAAGAGTGACTCACTTTTATGCTCTTAGTGAAGCTAGGACTCCTGCTTTGTGAGGGAGCTACATTTTCAGTAACATGGCCCCCTGGACCTTCCACCTCCCCAGGGTCGATAAGACTCTGGGAAACTTCCAGGTGCCTCTCTTCAGACTTTGCCTTGGCCCTTCCCATCTGATGTAGGTCCCCTGGGACCATGAGACCAGCCTGGACCGAAAGCCTGCCAATCACTGAGAGCCATCATGGCCAGATTTGTAGAGTATCTGCTCTGTGCTAGGCCTTGGGGGAATGGCATACATCATCTCATTTAATTCCACTTCATCTTTATCACAATCCTTTAAAAGGGTTATAATCCCACTTGTTAAATGTAGGAGCTGGGGCTCAAAAAGTTCAGTGACTTGCCCACAACCATACAACGAGATCCAATCGACCCAAAGTACTATGCTGTGAACTCCGTAAGGTGGGATTGCATTCTGTTCGCTATTGTATCCTCCACAACCTGCCCACACTGCAATTTTGAGTATTTGTTGAATGAACGACTGGGACAAGATTCTTCTGATTCCAAAGCTCAGATGCACTCTGAGCCTCCATTGCCTCCAGAAATAACATGAAACAGATGGGCTTGGTGTGAAGTTAAAGTTTGGTAAACATAGGGGTATGGAAGCCACCTGCCTTCCAGAATTCCCCAAATCCCAGACTGCAGACAATGCTTGCAGATCTCCTTTTGAAGAGGTTTGGGCTTCAGAGCTCAGCTCACTTCCCATTGGGGCTTATTTGTGGGTCCGATCTGATTCTCAAAACTGGCACAGTCAGCTGCCACCAGGCAAACAGGCAAATCTTCCAGGAGAAGCTAAACAAACTCCCTTTATTTCCACCGCATCTGAAACCTGCTAGCTAGTCCTGGCCACTACCCCATCCCGACCACACCTCCCAGCTCCCCCAGGGCCCTTTGTCAGGGAACTCGGAGGAACTGAAAGGTTAACCAAAAGGGGGCCGTCTTTGTTGCCTGAACAAACTAGTGGTGGGGTTGCCTTCTCAGCCTTCCTGGCTGAAGTTTCAGCTGCTGCGGCCACACAGAGCAAGCCTTGTTCTTTTGTGAAAGTTCTAGTCCCAGTTTTGTTCCAGGGTTGTGGAGACTTCGGCAGGGCCTTTGTGGCCAAAGAATCTTCCTGGACAATAAGGCCACCTCCTTCAAAGAGCTTGCTCCACCCTGGAGGGAGAGCCGAGGCTTACAAACTGCCTGGCGGCCCAGCACTTGTAGATGTGGAAAGTTCCATGAGGCCTGGGAGAAAAGGAGAGCTTGGGCCTCCACAGTGCCAGGCCCCTCGTAGGCCAAGTCACAACCCAGAGAGAAGGGTACCTCCAGGCCTCATCAGGTGCAGTCAACATCAGCCACATCCTCTTGGGGACAAGACGGGAGACCTAGACTCAGCTGAATTGTCTCTCTCAGAAGCTGGCTTTTCCTGCCTGGTATAGCGGGTGTCCCCTCTTGATCTAGAGTGCCAAGACTCTTCATAACCAAACACAGAAAATTCAGTCGGGGAAGGTAAGCGTGGAAAAAGGGTGAAATTTTATTGAGTATTTACCAAATGCCAGGTGCTGTGGGAAGCACTTTTTTGTTTTTAAATAGACATACCATAGCCATTTATTGAAAGGCATAATATAGAAATGATGTCAAATGATCACAAATTGATAGACAGGTTTAATGCACTGTCTATCAAGATATAATAACAATTAATATTTATTAAGCATCTACTATGTCCCAGGTATTCTGTTAAGCAATTTATCTATATTGTTTCATTCCATGTTCATAATCATCTTTTAAGGAATGTAGGAATATTATCATTCTCATTTTGCAGATGAGAATTTGAGGTTCAGAGAGGTTAAGCAACCTGCCAAAGTTCCCACAGCCTTTAAGTGGCGAGCTAGGATTTAAATGCAGGATTTGAATCCATGTCTGTGCAACGGAGAAGCCTATATTCTTTGTTTCTTTATTGAGGTATAATCGACATACAATATTCTGCACATATTTGAACTGTACAAGTGGTAAGTCTCTGCATATGTGAAACCATCACCAAAATCAAGATAGTGCACATACTCACTGGCCCAAAAGTTCCCTTGCGCCTTTTATAATACCTTCATCCTGTCCCCAGCCACCCACAGATCTTCTATCACATTAGTTTGCAATTCCGAGAATGTATGATTCCTAGCATCATACAATATGTCCTCTTTTAATTTTTTTTTAATCTGGCTTCTTTCACTTAGCATCATCATTCTGAGATTCACCCATGTTGCATGCATGCCCATTCTTTTTTTTTTTTTTTTTTGCGGTACGCGGGCCTCTCACTGTTGTGGCCTCTCCCATTGCGGAGCACAGGCTCCGGACGCGCAGGCTCAGCGGCCATGGCTCACGGGCCCAGCCGCTCCGCGGCATGTGGGATCTTCCCAGACCAGGGCACGAACCCGTGTCCCCTGCATTGGCAGGCGGACTCTTAACCACTGCGCCACCAGGGAAGCCCTGCCCATTCTTTTTAATTGCAGAGTTGTAGTCTATTGTGTGGATATACTAGAGTGTGCTTATCCATTTCTGTGTTGGTAGACATTTGAGTGATATCCAGTTTCTGGCTGTTAGAAATAAAGCCGCTAAGAACATCTGTGTACAAATCTTTGTTTAGACACAGGCTTTCATTTCTCTTGGGTAGACACCTAGGAATGGGATGGCTAAATCATATGGTGGGCTATATATTTAACTTTTTAAGAAACTGCCAACTGTTTTCCAAAGTGGTTGTATTATTTTACATTTCCACCAATAGTGTAAGAACGTTCCAGTTGCTCTAGATACTTGTCAACACTTGGCATGGTCAGTTTTCAACTTTAGCCATTCTAATAGGTGTATATTTGTACCTCATCTTTTCATGTGCTTATTTGCCATTCTACGTCTTCTTTGCTGAAATGTCTATTCAAATATGTTGCCTTTTTTTTTTTTTTTGCAATACGTGGGCCTCTCACTGTTGTGGCCTCTCCCATTGTGGAGCACAGGCTCTGGATGCACAGGCTCAGCGGCCATGGCTCACGGGCCCAGCTGCTCTGTGGCATGTGGGATCTTCCCAGACCGGGGCACAAACCCGTGTCCCCTACATCGGCAGGCGGACTCTCAACCACTGTGCCACCAGGGAAGCCCCTGTTGCCCATATTTTTAATTGGGTTATTTGAGTCTTACGATTGACCTTTGAGAGTTCATATTTTTTGAGTACAAGTCTTTTCTCAGATCCATAAATATTTTCTCCTGTCTGTGGCTTGTCTTTTCATTCCCTTAACAGTGTCTTTTATAGAACAGAAGTTTTTAATTTTGATGATGTCCTATTTATCAATTTCTTTTTTTAATGGATGGTGCTTTAGTTGTGTTTGCCTAACTTGAGCTTGCAACGCTTCTATGTTTTCTTCTAGAGGTTTTATAGTTACAGTTTCTACATTTAGGTCTATAATCCATTTCATGATAATTTGTGTTTATCACGAGTTGAAGATTTTTTTGCATATCCAATTGTTTCAGCACCATTTGTTGAAAAAAATCCTTTCTTTATTGAATAATATTTGAAATTTTGTCAAAAATCAGGTGTTCATATGTGCATGGGTTTATTTTTGTACTCTCTATTCTGTTCCACTGATCTATTTGTCTGTCTTTATGCCACCATCACAGTGTCCTAATTAATCTACCTTTACAGTAAGTTTTGAAATCAAGTATTGTTAATCTTGTTCTGGTTTATTTTATTTTGCAAAGCTGTTTTGGTTTTCTAGGTCCTTTGAATTACTGCCATGTGGATTTTAGAATCAGTTTGTCAATTTCTACTAAAAAAAATGTGCTGGGATATTGATGAAACTACCCTTAATTACATGCTGATCACAGTTTTAAAACTTTTTATTTATTTATGGCCGCTTTGGATCTTTGTTGTTGTGCACGAGCTTTCTCACCTTTCTCTCTAGGCAAGTGGGGGCTACTCTTCGTTGTGGTGCGTGGGCTTCTCATTGCAGTGGCTTCTCTTGTTGTGGAGCACGGGCTCTAGGCACGTGGGCTTCAGTAGTTTTGGTGTGCAGGCTCAGTAGTTGTGACTTGAGGGCTCTAGAGTGCAGGCTCGGTAGTTGTGGTGCATGGGGTCAGTTGCTCTGCGGCATGTGGGATGTTCCCGGACCAGGGATTGAACCCATCTCCCCTGCATTGGCTGGCGGATTATTAACCACTGCACCACCAGGGACGTCCCGCTAATCACATTTAAATTTTACCAAAATTCTTTGAGCTGTGGCATTATTCTTAGTATTTTATAGATGAAGAAACCAAGACTCATATAGGTTATAGAATCTCATTAGTGACACAGTAAAAATTTGAACCCAAGTCTGCTGTAATTCTTGCTACCACTCTACCACAGTGCTCGAAGGAGCTAGCTGGGTCATATGGTGTCCCAGCTCTCAGCTGGCACTCCCCATTGGAACAGTTTTGGATTGTATTTAATACCTGAAGCCATCATTTGCTGTTCACTTGATTGCAAAATAGGCCTTCAAAAACATATTCTTCATGCTCTCTCTGGTCCTCTCTTCATCCTCATTTCTTCTGTGAATGGGGAAAAATGCACACTCTCATTATGGGTATAATACGTTCCCTCTAAGTCTCACTAACTGTTATTATAATGAGAACTTACTAGACTTGTTTATAAATGTTCAAATATTCATCTCCTTGAAAAGCATGTCACTCTCCTGTTGAAAAACAATTGATGACTCCCCAGTCTTACTGAAATTAAGTTGACTCCTGGAGCATATTGAGAGTAGAAAGAGACCTCAGAGATCATGTATACCAAACAGCGGTGAAGCAATATTCAACTCTTGTTATTTCATATGCGAGAGCTGATTACCAAGGAGAGGAAGGGACATCTTGTAACACCACCTCTAACAGATTTTTTGGGTTTGATTTTGTTTGGTTTTGGGCTCTATCTCAGGATTTTTATTTCAGTCTGGTCTAATGTTTTTGCCTCTAAAAATGTAAAAGACTCACTGTGACATTCAAGGCTCTCCTCAATTGCATTCCAGCTCATCCCCTGTCCCTTTACCATACTCCACTCAAATTGTGCCCACACCAGCAGAGCCCTTCCTGATCTCTGCGCTTTGTTTCTGCTGTCTTCAGCTAGTGATGAACTTTTTTTTCTATCTGCATCTATCTTTTTCTATCTGCATCTATTTCTTCTGAAATACCTTCACTCCCCGTCATTTGAGGCTGATCTCAAATGCCACCTCTTCCATGAAACCTTCTCTGATTCCCCCAGCTGCATGCATAGGTTCTCCACCACCACCCCAAGTTTTCATTCACCTGGGTCTGAGATGAAAAATACCCTGTGTGGGATTTACAGCAGATAGGTAACTACAGAAGAGAAGATCAGTGAATTTGATGACATAGCAACAGAAACACAAAATGAAAGCCAAAGAGATAAAAAGAGAACAGGAAAAAAAATGAACAGACCATCAGTAAGCTGTGGGACAGCTGCAAGTGACCTAATGCATGTGTAATGGGGATCACAGAAGAGGAGCACAATATTGAAGAAATAATCGCTGAAGTTTTTCTAAACTTAATTAAAACAAACAAACAAACTGTATACTCACAGATACAAGAAGGTGGACAACCCCTCAAACGCAAGAAACAGGAAGGAAAGTACAAGGCATATCCCAATCAAACTGTTTAAAACCAGTGGTAAAAAGAAAATTTAAAAAGCAATTAGAGAAAAAAGACACAGCATGTACAAAGGAACAAAAAGTAGAATCATAACAGATTTCACACTGAAAACACCACCGCTCAGAAGACAGTGGAGAAGCATCTTTAAAGTTCTGAAAAGGAAAACCACTTAGGAATTCATTGCCCAGCAGAAAAACAACTTTGAATATGAAGGTGAAATAAAGACTTCTGCAGACATATAAAAGCTGGAAGATTTACTGCACTTAGTATGTGAATCTCTAGGTCCATTCATGTTGCTGCAAATGGCATTATTTCATTCTTTTTTTTTTTTTTTGGCTGTGCCAGGAGGCTTGCGAGATCTTAGTTCCCCAACCAGGGATCAAATCCAGGCCCTCAGCAGTGAAAGCACTGAGTCCCAACCACTGGACCGCCAGGGAATTCCCATATTTTATTCATTTTTTATGGCTGAGTAATATTCCATTATATATGTATATATATCTCACATCTTCTTTATCCATTCATCTGTCAAAGGACACTCAGGTTGCTTCCATGTCTTGGCTATTATAAACAGCACTACTATGAACATCGGGTGCATGTATCTTTTCAAATTAGAGTTTTTGTCTTTTTTGGATATATGCCCAGGAGTGGGATTCCTGGATCACATGGTGACTCTATTTTTAGTTTTTTAAATGAACCTCCATATCATACGATATCAATTATATGCGGAATCTAAAAAAAATGTTACAAATGAACTTATTTACAAAATGGAAACAGCCCTGAGCCCCGGGGGGTGAGCTTGTGCAGCGGGAGGCCGGAACCTGTGAGATATCCGCGTGGGCTTGAGCCATGGCTGAAAGTGGCCAGCCCCCTCAGGCCCGGGCCCTCCTGCAACAGTGCCTGCACGCCCAGCTGCAAGTACGCCCTGCCGAGGGGGACACTGCGGCCCAGTGGGTGGAGGTCCAGAGAGGATTAGTGATCTACGTGTGATTTTTCAAGGGAGCTGATAAAGAGCTTCTTCCCAAAATGATTAATACACTGTTAAATGTGAAATTAAGTGAAACAGAAAATGGCAAGCATGTCTCTATATTGGATCTATCTGGCAACATTCTTACCATCCCTCAAGCCACCCTTGGGGGGGAGTAAAAGGAAGAAGCGTGCAGTATCACTCTAACTCTGGAAAAGAAGAGGGGTTAGAACTTTATTCCCAATTTGTGACTCTCTGTAAAAAAGAATTAGCTGCTAACAGCAAGTGTGCCGAAGCTGGGGGTTGTGGTGCAACATGGCACTTACGGCAACAGGCAGGTGTTAAAGCTTGACACCAATGGTCCATACACACACCTAATTGAGTTTTGAAAAATTAAAAGTTTCTACAGTTGTAATTAGATTCTCTTCCCCTTAATCTGCAGCATTTTTAGACAAGAAAACCCTGGGTCCCATCCATCCCTCTGCAGCCTGCTACTTGGACGACCTCGCCACGTCACCTAAACTCTGGATCTCAGTCACCTGCCATCCTGCTTTCCCCTAAACTCACACTCCAAAATTTGAAAAATGCCTTCTATTCACTTTAGGGTCATTGATAAGAACATGGAAATGTTCCTCGAGAGCTGTATTTAAGCATTTTACAATTAAGCATTCTATGTAACCAAGAAAAATATATTTCTTATACCCTCAAATGCATGTAGTATGTAATAAAAATCACTATTTGGGTTAAAACTAGGTAAAACCCAGCACAAACCAATAATAACTTTGTCAATTTTGTTTTAGCGTTTCAGATTTTCATATTTTGAACGAAAGAATATGCAATTTACTATCCCTTATAATCATATCTATGAAAATGTAATACAGAGGGGCTTCCCTGGTGGTGCAGTGGTTGGGAGTCCGCTTGCCGATGCAAGGGACGCTGGTTCGTGCCCCGGTCAGGGAAGATCCCACATGCCGCGGAGCGGCTGGGCCTGTGAGCCATGGCCGCTGAGCCTGCGCGTCCGGAGCCTGTGCTCCGCAGCGGGAGGGGCCACAGCAGTGGGAGGCCCGCGTACCGCAAAAAAAAAAAAAATAAAGCTCTTCTCAAACAATGAAAAAAAAATGTAATACAGAAATGTTATTGTGCATTTTAATATTAATTTCCAAGGACATCCAAGTGCTTTAAATTATTTTAAGAATCTTTAGTTGATATAGGAACAAGGTATGGGGGACTAAAAGTTGTTTTTATTTAATATACTAATGGCTTAATATTCTGTTTCTCAGTTTTTTACCAAAATAATGTGTGTTGCATTCTGTCTTTGGTTTGTAAAAGTCACTGTTTCATTAAATTAGTGTTCATAAATCCTTTAGGAAGTTCCTTCCTTGTCGGTTTAGATGGCTATAAAAGGAATAAAAAGAGATGCTTTCTACAGGAAAAACAAACAAACAAAACAAAATGGAAACAGACTCACAGACATAGAAAACAAATTTATGGTTACCAAAGGGGTGGGGCGTGGGGAGGGATAAATTAGGAGTTTGGGATTAACAGATACACATGACTATATATAAAATAAATTAAAAAACAAGGACCTACTGGATAGCACAGGGAACTATATATTCAATATCTTGTAACAACCTATAATGGAAAAGAATCTAAAAAGGAATATATATATATATATATATATATATATATATATATATATATATATAAAAAATGAATCACTTTGCTGTACACCTGAAACTAACACAACACTGTAAATCAACTATACTTCAGAAAACTAAATAAATAAAAAGCTGAAAGAGTTCAGCAGCAGCAGGCCTATACTATAAGAAATAGCAACAGAAATTCATTAAAAATGATACCAGATGGAAATCTGGATCTATGGAAAGGACTGGAGAGTCCCAGGAATGGTAACTACATGAGTAAGTATATATGATCTTTCTTATTACAAGTCCCTTTCAAAGATCATTTTAAAAAACATAATTGCCTGTTTAAAGCAAAAATAATAGCAATGTATTGGGGACTTTATAACATAGGTCGAAGTAAAATGTATGACATCAATACACTGTATAAAGTTTCTTAGCCATTATCACAATTAAGAGCTTATTACGCCAAAGGTGAAATATGACAGTTCACTTTTTGAAGTACATCCTTCCGTGCAGCTGAAATGCCACCTCCTCCAAAAAAGGCCACCTAGGATGATGGGCTTTCTTTGGTCTGTCTTCCCACAGCACTCCATGCCCCTTTTAGGAGTGCTCGTTCTCTAAAGTTATTGTCTGTGATCCAGCATTATTACTCTCCTCCTCATGTTCAATCCCTACCAAACTGTTTGTAGAAAAGCTTGAGCCTCCTAGACTCTCTGAGTTCGAAAGAACAAATTTAATCAGAGAAGTGAGGAAATGCAAAAGCAAAGGAAAACAGTCAAGCAAGACAAATAATAATAGTTTAGCCACAAAACAAAGTCAAGGACCTTTAGTTCCTCCTCAAGGGCTATAGGTAATATCCTGAGCTGTATCCTTGAGTTATTTTGCAGATACTAAAACCCCCAGAAGGGCTTCCCTGGTGGCGCAGTGGTTGAGAGTCCACCTGCTGTTGCAGGGGACGCGGGTTCGTGCCCTGGTCCAGGAGGATCCCACATGCGGCGGAGCGGCTGGGCCCGTGAGCCATGGCCACTGAGCCTGCGCGTCCGGAGCCTGTGCTCCGCAATGGGAGAGGCCACAGCAGTGAGAGTCCCGCGTATCGCAAAAACAAAAACAAAAACAAAACAAAACAAAACAAAAAAACCCCAGCAGAGCAAGAGGGAGGGGATATGGGGATATATGTATACGTATAGCTGATTCACTTTGTTATACATCAGAAACTAACACAACATTGTAAAGCAATTATACTCCAAAAAAGATGTTAATAAAAACAAAATAAAATAAAACCCCCAGCAGGTGGAAGAAGTTAACTGTGCTGACCACAGGCATGCCGACCTCAGAACCAGGTTGATGATGTTAACTACAGAAATACCATGCTGTTACCTCACCACCAACCAATGAGAAGAATGTCCACCTGCAACCCTCACCCCTAATGTTGCCTTTAAAAACCCTCTCTGAAAGCTATCGGGGAGTTCAGGTCTTCTGAGCACCAGCTGCCTGTTCTTGCTCGGGACCCTGCAATAAATGCTGTACTTTCCTTCACCACCACCCGGTGTAAGTAGACTGGCTTTGCTGCACATCAGGCGGGCAGACTCAAGTTTGGTTCTTCACCTGTGAGGGAAGAAGTTGAACTCCCAGCTCTGGCATGCTTTCTGTAAGCCAGTTCCTCTCCCTGCCACCCTATCCCACCACTACCACTCCACACGCACACACAGAAAAAGGCTTTAGGAATGCAAAAAGGAGTGGGATATCTATCACTCAGCAGAGTGTAGTAAGAGGGAATTTTCCAGCCTCCCTCTCTCCATCTGCCTGGGACAGTTTTCAGATAGGAGAACGGACCAGATTCAGGACAGGAACGAATCGGGTGTATTCCAGTGGTGTGGAAAGAATCCTGAACTGACCTGTCTCCTGATGTTTCTGGATGGCGGCATGGAAGGTACAGTGAGGCATGATGGGCAGGGCAGCACCTCCTTCTTAGAACATACTCCCAAGCCCGTGCATGGACATGGGCTTATAGTCCTCCTATGCACAGCCCATCCGGCCCCATAATGGAGCCTGGGACCACACGCTGGCACTGGAAGGGCCCCACGAGACTCAGACCAACTCTGTCCTTTGGCAAGGCCAACCTGATACCAGAGCACTGAGGGGCTTGCCCAAGCAAGGGCGGAGGTGAGATCAGCGTGAGCACTGCACTGTAACCACGCCTTGCTGGACAAACACACAGTACCTTGGCTTCAACTGCCAAGGGAAAGTTTCAAACGCAGAAGGCTTAAAACAGGGGAAGGTAATTTACGTTAGAAGTCCGAATAGGAGAGTGGTCACTGTTGCAGGAGGTGATCCTGGGAGGGAGCACAGGTGGGCTGTGGGATGCCGGAAATGTTCAGGTTCTTGACCTGAGGGATACAAGGCTGTGGCAGTTTCCATCAAGCTGGACAGGGGACACATGTACGTTATATTTCAATAAGAAAGTATTTTTAACAAATGAATGAAAAGAGAGGAAAGGAAGCATGTGGCCCGGACACTGTGCTGGGCAGCCCCCAGTAGGTGGAGAGCGCAGTGTGTCCGGCACCCCAGCTGTGCCCCTGGGAGGGGCTGAGGGCCGGTCGCCTGCGCGTGTTGTCAGAGCTAACAGCCGGGCCTCCGAGTGCACTGTCTCCTCTGTGTACACAGGGTGTTAGGCCAGGCTCCACCGAGCTGCACTTCATGGTGACAAAGACAACAATGCCACCATCTCGTAACTGTCAACAGCATGGCTGTGCTCAGGGCTTTGTTCCAATATTTGCGGAGCCAGAAGGGCTGGGTCGCCTTTACGATATTGACTTAGATTCATCACTTACCAGAGAAAGCAGAGCGCCCAGGCCTGCTGGCTCGCTGCTGAGGCCTTTGGGACGTGCGTGGCCTTAGGCAGAATGTGCGGGGTCTTAGAAAACCGACCCGCTTGGCTGTTGTCACTCTTATCTTCCCTGTGGACCTGGGGGTCAGGAGTCACAAATTTCCAGACTGCCGATCAAGAGTCTCTCAAGTCCTCTAGAATCCAACCTGCCAGATGTGCAGAGGGAGCTGGGGAAGCTGAAGCAGAAAGTTTACATCTTGAACCGAAGATTTCGGGAAATGGCATTAGAAAGCTTTTCATGAGGAAGTTTTCTTATTTTATAGGAAAAGGAACTTTCTTTTTTTTTTCCTTAACTGGATTAAACTCTATAAATGCCAAATATCTTAGCCTCTAGCTCTGGGTTTTATTGCTCCCAATCATTTCTGAGTGAGACACTTTCACCACTGACAAATACGAGAGACCACTTTCCAGAAACTCGTGTTGCCAGGGGAAGCTCCCCGCTCCCCTTTGTGAGCCTCGGGCCTCAGCGTCCCGCCCTGACCTGTGACCTCCGGGCTCCCGGCCTCACTGTCAGCGGGAGAAAGCGAGGGGCCAGCCTGCGTCAGCTGGACAAACGAGGGCCTGGCAACACGGCCTTGGGCCCTGCTCTCCGCGAGGAGCTGACCCCTCGCAGCAGGTGCCCTGTCCCCAGGGCAGCCTTGCTGTCCGGTCAGGTGGCAAGAAGCGCAGGCATCTCTGCTGTCTGAGAGCGTTTCTCTTCTTCCCGCTTTACGAGAAGAGCTCTGCCGAGACTCCGTGCCCTGCCCTCTCTCTGTCTCCAGGGCCCACACATCCAGCGAGCCCTCCGGCAGCCATTCATCTAGCCAGTTTCCTGGGCCACAGCGTCCCCTGGGGACCCCACTTTGGTGGGCAGCAGCGGAACAAGACGCCCTGCTGTTTCCCTTCCCTTTTAATTACACGGGGACAAGCTTCCTTGGGCTGACTTTGGGAGGCAAGCCCCGGGCCAGCCCGGCTGCCCTCCACGAAACAATGCACACATGTTCCAGAGAATTCCCTTCTCGCCTAATCCGGGCTAGGAAGAAAAGGGCTTTTCTTCTTGTTGTCAAAGGGGGTCTTCGATGCTAAGATTCCATTTTGTGTCTCAAGTCATGTCACGGGACTTCTGCCTCGGCCTTGCTGCCTGCTCTTTAGAAATGAAAGACACAGTCCGTGCCTCACCTCAGGACAAGTCCCCCTCCCCTTCCCCGAAAATACAGGGGCTGGGGGCCAAGAGGAGCGGGAAAATCTTCCAGCTCCCACTGTTCCTTTCTTACCCAGGCAACCTCAGCTTTTTGGACTATTTGCCCAAAGGATGAGTGGGGAGGGCTGGGCCTCACCTGCTGATCTCAAGGGTCATGAATATTCTTATAATCCCCTGGAAAGAAGGGCCCTTTCATTAGAGAAGCAGATTCCTCTGCCTCTCCGCTCCACAGCCTCTGGGGCTCAGCTGGCTTCTCCAGATTTTCCTAAGGCCTGGCTATGCTGCTTTCCATCGCGAATCCACGCCCCTATTTTATAGATGAAATAAAGGAAATAACAGCAAAGAAGTTACAGACACGCAACCTGTGCTTAGAAAGGAGCTGCGTTCAGTACCCAGAGGAGAACAAACTTCCTGCATCACTGGTAGTTGCAGGCACTTGTATGTTTACACTTTACCTTGTTTGGCAAAAGGACTGGAGGTAGCTTTTGGAAATACCCATGAAAATTCAGAGGAAGAAATCAAAGATAAGTGCAGGGGGAGTGGCAGAATGAAATCAAGGCAGAGTAAAATAGGTTTAGACGTGTAAATGTAAGTTTCCATTTGTGAGCCAGGCTAAGCTGAGAATGTAGCTTCAGGCTTCCTAGAAGCCAAAGAAAAGGGAGAAAAATGGTTGATAGATACCAGTCTCTCAAAGGAAGCACAGTTCTCCTTGAAACTGAGGCCTGAGACTCCCCGCCCGAGGCCCCCAGGAATGGTGAAATGGTGAGTCCTCAAATAAACAAAAACACTAGGTACTTCATTAAAAATACCATCTCTGATGTAACAGTTTCCTTAAGTTGTGCTTTAAAATGGTTGAACTTGCAACTCACACAGCAATGATAACTGACATTCACTAGACTCCCATCTAACCCTTGTATTTAAAATATATCCTGAATTCAGGCTAAGAAACAATTCTCATGGGGATTGCATTGCAGCAGATATTTTAAACAAAGGCTCTGATCCTATCGCTAAGCCTCATAGTACAAAGCCATGATTTTCAAAGTTTTAATCTCTTAGAAAGTATCGTACACCCCAAAGTTTTTGTTGACATGGGTTTATGTCGATTGATATTTACTATTGGATATAATAGTTGATACTGATATATTCAAAACTGACACTGAGAAATATTTAAAATACTCATTAATAAATTTTTTAAAATAAAATGATTCCATGTTAATATAAAATACATTTCTTATGAAAAACAAAAGAATGTGGCAACACGAGTAGCTATTTTTTTTTAATTTATTTATTTTTGGCTGTGTTGGTTCTTCATTGCTGCATGTGGGCTTCTCATTGTGGTGGCTTCTCTTGTTGCGGTGCACGGGCTCTAGGCATGCGGGCTTCAGTAGTTTTGGCACGCGGGCTCAGTAGTTGTGGCTCACGGGCTCTAGAGCGCAGGCTCAGCAGCTGTGGCACACGGGCTTGGTTGCTCCGTGGCATGTAGGATCCTCCTGGACCAGGGATCGAACCCGTGTCTGCTGCACTGGCAGGTGGACTCTCAACCACTGTGCCACCAGGGAAGCCCACAAGTAGCTTAAAAAAATTTTTTTTTTTTTGCAATTCTCTTTAGTGTCTGGCTTGATAGAAGATAGATGGATTCTTCTATCTGCTTCTGCATTCAATCTGTTGCAATATGTTGCTTTGGTTAAGGAGGTGAAGAAAACTTGGTCTCTCACAGTAATGGGATGAGAAAAAACAAGAAGAATGGAATAGCCTTTCCCGGTAATTGTGCAGCTTCTTTGATGCTACACAAACACTTGACACGTCAGTAAACTTATCCTCTATGACATAAAATCCCTTGGTCTACCTCCTGCTTGGAGAGGACCTTTCCTCATGCCTGATCTGGACCCATTATGCACTAGCCGTTCAGAAAATATTGGTTTCCTTGGTTATGCAGATCTTCCAACCGACACATTTCTTTTTACAATATGAAAAAATCACATTCATGAATACCATCTTCCATCTCATCAGAAAAATACTGAGAAGTTGTCAAGCTCATTTTGTTTTTCCAAATTCTCATTTTTGCTTAAATGTGTAAGTTTTACCGTTGGTAACCAATACAACAGAGGTGTTTTCCTTAAAGTGGCAGGTTCACTCTTAGTTTTGAGAAAATGTCTGCTTTAGGAGTCAGTCTGAATTACCATAGCTGATTAGTCATTCTTTTAAGCAAAGTGGTATTCCTTGAAAGAAATGACAGTTTAGGTCATATATCAAATAATTGCACGAGTACTTTTTATCAAGATGACTGTGATATTTTGGGTTACAAAGGGTTTTATGTGACACTCCTACTTTGTCAGACTATTAAAAAAGCATGTACCTAAGGGCTGAGGTTTAATAAAACTAAAAATCGATAAAATACATTAATATCATAGCAATACAAATTAATAAAATAAATGAATAATTTTTACTGTTTCATCAAGCCATTCTTTAAGTAAAACTAGTTTGGTTTAAACTGTGAGCGCATGGTGGGAAAGATGACACAATGTTCATTAGCACAGGTTGTGCCACTGTCTTGATTCATGCTAGGCAGTGTTACCCATGGCTGTTTTTGCAGAGCCAGTGAATGTCAACATAGTGAAAATAAAATATCAGTGTTATTATAAAATCATTTTGACCTTGTTGAGTACTGACAGGGTCTTGAGTACCCCCGGGGTCCCACCCTTACCAACTAACTGCTGGGGTAGAGGAAGACTTGGCATCTAAGATGGCAGGTACTCTAGGAGAGACTCCAGATGCCAAAAAAGGAAAAGGCAAGGATTTCTTTCTGAAAATGTTCTATATTTTGAGTACAGCTCTGAGAGCTAAAGGAATTAGAAATGCATCCTGTGTTTATAATGTGATAAATATTTCAGAAGTTTAGTGCTAGAATCAAGTTATTTCATTAAGGT
This sequence comes from Phocoena sinus, assembly GCF_008692025.1. Taxonomy (NCBI): domain Eukaryota; kingdom Metazoa; phylum Chordata; class Mammalia; order Artiodactyla; family Phocoenidae; genus Phocoena; species Phocoena sinus. The sequence goes on along the minus strand of NC_045766.1, from coordinate 69,836,402 downwards.
TAGATGAATGCTTAATATAAGCCAATAACTGAATTCTACTCATTTCATCACAATATCTTATCTACCATACTGATATATTTTAAACATTAAATGAGATAATAGCTCTGAAAGCTGTATGCCAATTCAGGGCAGTTTTATTTAGAAAAGGCAGTTTTATATAAAAATAGAATCACTTACGGTTACCAAGGGGGGGGGCAGGAGGGATAAATTGGGAGATTGGGATTGACATATACACAGTACTATATATAAAATAGATAACTAATAAGGACCTACTGTATAGCACAGGGAACTCAATACTCTGTAATGATCTATATGGGAAAAGAATCTAAAAAAGAGTGGATATATGTATATGTATAACTGATTCACTTTGCTGTACAGCAGAAACTAACACAACATTGTAAATCAACTATACTCCAATAAAAATTGATTATAAAAAAATAGAATCAAAGTTTTTACAAATGTCAGCATTAGAAGGACCTTTAGTGAACAGCCAATCAAACCCTTTTATTTTATCAACAAGGAAATTAAGACTAAAGTTGCAAAGGACCTTCCAAATCACAGCAAATCCTGGGCCAATTTTTTGCCAGTTGAAGTGAAAAGTTAATTATTTATCCCAGATAGCAAATGAAAAAAGAGATGACACTCACACGCTCACAAACACATAAACCTGAATAAACATATAGCAGTGAGCATTACCTTATACGTAACTCAACGTCTATATACTGTATGTTTTACAGACGTGAACAGTTCACTCATTTGAACAGGTTTTCAATATTTGTTATGTGCCAGATGCTGTGCTAGATGTTAGGGATAAGATCTATGATACCCAGTGTCTGCCCTTAAAGACCTTTCACTCTTGTGAAGAAATGTATATAAAGCAGCAGTCCCAGGACACGATGCTGTGTTAGGACAGGCAGATGCGTGGGGCGCTAATGGAAAAGCAGCCAGTTCAGGTGGGAGTTGGGAAGGAAGGGAGGGGTCACAAAAGTTACCCAGAGGAGGTGGTGCTGGATCAGGGTCCCCATGGATGGACGAAGGTTATCAGAGCAAGTGTGTGTGCAGGAAGGTCTGTGGCTCTTGATATGGATGTGGGCTGAGGGGATGGTTGGAATTGCTATCAGAGAAATGGGCTATGTGCTAAAGATTTTGAACTTTATTTGCAAGTTATCTGGAGACAGTTTTAATCAAAAACAGTCACATTTGCATTTTAGAGTCTTCTTTCTGGCAAGAGTGTAAGGGATGCTTAAGATAGAAATGAAAATGAAGGCATGTGGCAGGAAGAAAGGTGAGCCATGGGGCCATCTGAGGTGTGCAGAGACAGGAGGATGAGCACGAAAGATACTAAGATCAAAACTGTAGACATTGGTGATTGGGTTTGTTGCTTGTATCAGGGACAGGGAGACTCCTAGGTGTCTTTCTTGGCAGCTATTACAGTGCCTGTCACCAAAATAGTGAGATCTGGAGAAGGGAGAGGTTTAAAATGGAGAAAGGGGTGGCTGCACTTCGGACAGGTTGAGTGTAAGACACCTAGGGCACATGCAAGTAGGGAGCTGGAGCTGGGGTTTGGAGTGTGGAGACAGGAACAGGATGGAGCTGGAGAGCTGAGTCACAAGCAAATGTGGCTGGGGGTCAACCAGCCAGGAGGAAGAGGAGACAGAAAAGGAGAGTGCTGAGGGAGCGCTCCAGGGAAGGTCCGCACTCGGGAAGCTCTGTGGACAGTCCTGACAATCAGCAACCATTGTGTGATAAGAACGAAGACCAGGAGAAAGTGGGGCCACAAAATTACATAAGTCAAAGAAGTAAGAGTTGAGAGAGAGAGAACACATGTCACAAAGTATTAAATGGCCTTAATGGATCAAGCAAAGTAAGTAGAGCAGCGTTTGGGGTCATTAGCAGCACGGAAGTCACTGGGCGCCTCCGAGAGGGGCGGTTGGCCGAGGGGCAGTGGTGGGAGCAGCAAGGACGTGGGGAGGGAGGCCCAGCTGACAAAGGAAATGCCAGCTTGGAGCTTGGAGTGAGCTGTAGATTGAGTACAGGGTGATCTCTCTTCCAAGGCGTTTGGCTGAGAATGAAAGAGTGCATAGTTTACAGATATACGGGGTTTACTGAAGACACCAGTTTACTTCTAGATCCTGGGATTCAAGGACATTTTAAAAGTTCATTTGCTTTATTTCCAGATAACTCTCTCCAGAAGTGCCCAGAAGACAGTAAAGTGGCGGTATAAAATGAAGACAAAGGAAAACCCATTCAAACTGAAAAATGTAAAAGTAGCTCACGTAAGCAACCATACTGAATAAGATGCCAACAATCCAACTTTCCTCGTACCCACGTGGTAAAGCATGGCCTGGTGGCAGGGCTAGTAGGACATAGCGAGCCAGTCCCTTTGCTGCCCGCCATGAACATAAGGATTCACACAACTCTCACTGTGCCCTCTCAGGCAGCCCATCCATAGACTATTTTTTAAAAAAATTTTTTGAATTTATTTTTTTCATTTATTTATTTATTTTTTGGCTGCATTGGGTCTTCGTTGCTGTGCGCGGGCTTTCTCTAGCTGTCACAAGCGGGGGCTACTCTTCATTGCGGTGCATGGGCTTCTCACTGCGGTGGTTTCTCTTGTTGGGAACACGGGCTCTAGGCACACGGGCTCAGTAGTTGTAGCACACGGGCTCAGTAGTTGTGGCACGCGGGCTCAGTAGTTGTGGCACGCGGGCTCAGTTGCTCCGTGGCATGTGGGATCTTCCCGGACCAGGGCTCAAACCTGTGTCCCCTACATTGGCAGGTGGATTCTTAATGCTGCGCCACCAGGAAAGTTCCTCCATAGTCTTTCAAAAAACCTACTTGGTTTCAGGTCTTTGTCCTCCCCTGTTCCAGCACATATTAAGCCCCTGCCCTTCCCTCCGGCAGGGAGGGGCTGCTGGGTGTGAGGTGTCTCCTTGGAAGTCAGGAGCATCCCAAGACTGGGCTGCCTGGTTCCCAGGGATTTGCTTGTGGTGAGGTTTGGCACTGAGCCCTAGAAATAGAAAAATATTCTATCTGCAAACATTCCCGAGGGGGCTGGAACTCTCTTATCTACAGCTCCCAGATGCCAGCCTTCTGAAGTCACAACCTCTCAAACTTCTCTGACGTCCTTTGCCGACAGCAAATTCTTCCTCAGGCTTCCTACTTATAAGCAATGCAGGGTATTTCTAGTAGAGAAACAGTTTACAGCACCGTGCAGTGGTTAAGTGCACCGACGAGGGGACAGATTGCCAGGGTGGAAGTCCCAGCTTTGCCACTTACAAGCTAAGTAGACAGACAACTTGAACAACTCAGAGATGTCATTTTTTTTCCCCATCTGTAAAAGGGGAAAATACCAGTACCTACCTCTCAGGGTTGTAGAAACCAACACACAGGTTGAGTGCTTACAACAGTGCCTGACACATAATAAGCACTCAGTAAATGTTGCTATCATTATTTAGAAGGATTTAGGAGAGAAACACCTTGTACCCGGTTTGGAGGCAAATATGATGCCTTTCACTTAAAAGAGAATGTAATCTGGAAAGTGTCCTGCTTGACTTACTTGGAGCAGGAGACACTTTTCCTCGGTGTTGGGAGAACATCTTTAGATGCCAAGTTTAATCAGTGGTAGGAACTTTGGGACCATCCTGGAAGAGGAAGGGGCTCTGATAAGGTCACTCATCACATGGACGCAGAGCATGATTAGAAGCATGGCCCTTTGGCTTCATGGCCTGTGCTCTGCCTTTGCTCTCCTGTAGATAAACACATAGGTTTCAAACCCTGTATATGTGTGCTTGTCAGGGCCTTGCCCTTCTCAGCAGTGGCCTTCCTCCTGGTAGAGTTTCTCCAACTAGATTTCTTTTTCTGGAAACAGCGATGAATTCTTGGTTACAAATCCAGGATAAACACACACACACACAATAGACTCTCCTTTTTGAAAAAAGCACCCTTTAGTTAGTGAGCTGATTTTATTCAAGCTGCACCGCAAATACAAAATAATTACCAAAATTCTGGGCTACCTCCTCCTCAATAAACCTTAAAAATAAGGTTTTTTAAGGTTTCCTTATTCTGGGGGCTTCCCTGGTGGCGCAGTGGTTGAGGGTCCACTTGCCGATGCAGGGGACACGGGTTCGTGCCCCGGTCCGGGAGGATCCCACATGCCGCAGAGCGGCTGGGCCCGTGAGCCATGGCCGCTGAGCCTGCGCATCTGGAGCCTGTGCCCCGCGGCGGGAGAGGCCACGGCAGTGAGAGGCCCACGTACCGCAAAAAAAAAAAAAAAATAAATTAAAAAAAAATAAATAAATGTGCTCTGTATACTCAGAATTCACTTAAACTATGAAAAACTAGCATGACAAGTACCATTTTCCCTGGCTGAGGTTCACCAGGGTGACCTTCAGAACTTGAAAAACTTTGATGTTTAGAGCAAAAGACTTTTATGTAAGTATGTGCATCTCATTCAATTGGGGTTTTCCCTTAGCGAGGACTTGCCTGATATGCCGGAAGTAGGGCATCCTGTTCTCCCTTTATGAACATACCCCCAGTTTTGCCAAGCAGCTCACAACATGAAAAGGAACCGCCATGGCAGGAGAGTTGAGGAGGTGAGGGAAGAGGCTGTTAGCACACGGCCGGCCCATCCAATACCTGCCCTTTTTTCCAGGCTCTGCACTCAAAGCTTCCTGGAATCCCAGAAAGACTTGGCCAACAAGCCAGCCTCGGAACTTCAGGCAGCCTCTCTGAGCCAGAGTTTACATACGGTAAAATTTTCCCTTCAGTCCAGCCTCATCATTAGTGAAGCTAGAGCTCTAGGTATACAAATGAAGCTAAAAATCTATGCATCTCTAAGAATGAGCAGAAATCATATTATTTGCAGAAGCCCTAGTAATACTGTCACTCAAATCCGTAGAGGCCAGAGGTGAGCAGAAAGTTACCGTTTAAATCAGGTTTCAAACTGTGACCCATGGGTGGGCAGTGTGTTACAGATGTTTCTGTCTGACTCACACACTGTTTAAAAGATTCTTAAAATCAGCTGCTAATATTTAAAAGGCAGGAGGTTTCATATGATTATCCGGATCCCCAACTTCTTTTACAAATGACTGAGGCATGGGCTTCCCTGGTGGTGCAGTGGTTGAGAGTCCGCCTGCCGATGCAGGGGACACGGGTTCGTGCCCCGGTCCGGGAAGATCCCACATGCCACGGAGCGGCTGGGCCCGTGAGCCATGGCCGCTGAGCCTGCGTGTCCGGAGCCTGTGCTCCGCAACGGGAGAGGCCACAACAGTGAGAGGCCCGCGTACCGCAAAAAAACAAAACAAAACAAAACAAAAACAGAAAAAACACAAATGACTGAGGCATTACATTTGTGGCCCCTGATTTAAATCTTCATGGAACAGAAACAATACTTCCCTGGGAGTCAGGAGGCAAGGGTTCTATCTCGACCACTAATTGAACAAATTGCTTCTTCTCTCTGGGTCTCTTCTTTCTTTTTTTTTTTTTTTAATAACAAAACAAGAGCTATCATTGTTCTAAAACTATAATTCACTTTCTAGATAAGCAAAGCAAGTCCAAGGGTAAAAAAATGATATAACTCCTCTAGAAATCACACCATACTCTGTACAGTTAGCTAGGTGGTAGAAGGTTTTAAAAATGTTTCAGTATATATATATATATATAAAACTGGTAACACAAAAGATTATCCAAACTATAGGCATCGGTATAAAAGCCATGGTAACTCAGAAAGAGGAAGCTATTTTTAAAGGAAGAAGTGCTCTGTCTCATACGGGAAGATGGAAGCTGCCCACCACCAGATGCTGAACATGCAGACGTGCCGTGTATCCATCTGCCATGGAAATGTCCTTATTTCCACATTCTCATCTTGTAGTTTTGAGGGTGAGCATACCACGCCTCGGCCGTGGAGGCTTTCTGCTCCAGTGGCTTCAGACAAAGTTACCATTAACTCCCCAACCTGCAAAAAAATTATTTGACACAAAGGATTCCAAAATGTCCTCCTCTCCCCCTACAAGCCCACAAACAAATGGTACAGGAATGAGGTCAGAAAGGAATCCCCCGCCTACCAGGCCCCTGAATTCATTTACCTACCTCAGAGCCCATTCAGGGGAAGGGGTGGGACCGGGAACAAGAGACCCTCGGAGGCCAAGTGGAGTTTGGGGGTCGAGCGCTACATTACAAGATCTGACAGGCCTTTGCCAGCCTTCAGCTTCTTTGTGTCTCTCACATAATAGAGAAACACAAACTGAGCAGCACACGATCTGTGGTTACACCCTTGGACAGAGCGCACTCTTTGCAAATGCTAATAGTATTGTAGCATCCTGTCACCCGGGAACACAAAAAAAGGATGTTGGTTTTCACATGAACCAGAACAGGCCCATTGTACACAAGTTGGTGACCAACTTGTAGTATCTGCACATCAAAAGCCCAGCCAATCATAGGGTACACAGCTGGCGAACCACACCAACCTGGGCGCCTGTCCCAGAGAACGAGATCCTAATGCCCCGTCCACCGCTACGGTGACAAAACATAGTGCTTTTGACGTGAATGGGCCCACAGTCTCAGGATCCTGATTTAGCAATTAGTATAATTAGTAAGAATGTAAGTGTCTCAGATATTTAAAAAGAGAAATCTGAATGTATGAAAATGGGCGTGGCTTCGTGCTCTTGCTGAGAGCCTTCGGTATGGCAGAAGAAGCAGAGGGCGGGGATATTCAACTAGGCACTCATACTAGGGGGGATTTGATACTGGACTAGAGGAACTCACAAGAATGTTGGCAGGGAAGTATTTATTACCTATTCCTATCCTAATGGTCCTGGGAAACTAGAAACTCTCAGGGCAAGAAAATTAAATAAAGAATATAAATGATATTCCTGAAAATAAACTTAGAGATTGTAAAGGCTTCTGTTAATGGCTTTCCTTTCAAGTGCTAAATTTATTAGAAATCAAAAGGCAGTCAAAATTGGGGAAAATAAAATATTCAATCAAGGTTTTGAAAACTGGGGTAAAAATAATTCTGCATCTTAACAGTTGGGCTAACTCAAAAAGAATCAGAGAATCTGTAGAGGTAAAATGGGAAAATTAACATGATTAACATGTTAAGGGAAAATGGCAGAGTATTCATTTTCACTCCTAAGGTCTGGGGTAGACCTGAGATTAGAAACTCCTGAATCTCAGTATCACCTTGTCCCCCAGGGCCCGGTAGGAAACCATCTCTGCAGGGGTTTCTATTCCTGTGGTGCAACAGAAGTCTCATATAATTAGGGAAAACCATCCTAGGGCATTTCTGTAAAGTCAGCTCAACTTGCACCTTCTAGGTATATCAGTGCTCTAATATAATTTTATAAATAAATTCATTTTCCTAAAAGTATATTTGAGAGAGAGCACGTTTTAGAAAGCGCGTAGGCTTGTAACCAGATTTGTTTTCCAATTTAGACTCTGCTAGGCACTGGAATGACCTTGGTTATTTAACTTTTCTGAGCTTATTTTCTCATCTATAAAAATGGAAATAATACTGCCCATGATAATGGATGCATAACATAAGACATACTGGCTCCTTTGCTCTAGATTTCAGTTCTTTTCTTCAAAATTTAAAAGGAAAGTCAAAAACGTTTCACAGGATTAATCCTTGGCAAGATAGGATACTGACCATTAAAAAGGTTTCAGGGGGGTCTCTAGATAGATCCCCAAAGGCTCATGGCCAGCGACAGTACACTGTGTCCTGAGTCCCGCTAAGACCTTTATACAGGCTCTTACTCAGGGTGTGCTGCCGCCCCTGCAATGGCTGTGCACCTTTTCTCCCAAAACACATCAAACACCGCCCCCTCGCATTAGCGCTGCTCATGGTGGTGGGGAGGCGGGTTCACCATCATTACTGGGCGTGTGCTGTGCTGTGCTGTGTTAAGGTATAGGTGACTCCTGGTTTTCACTACATATACGTTGATGGTAGACAAAAATGATATACATTCGGCACACAGAGGGATTGGCTGTGAGCCAGGTGTGGTGGCGCGTGCCGCCAGTCCCAGCTACTTGGGAGGCTGAGGGCAGGAGGATCGCTTGATCCCATGAGTTCCGCGCTGTAGTGCGCTGTGCCAATCGGGTGTCTGCACTAAGTTCTGCATCTGTATGGTGACCTCCCGGGAGTAGGGGACCACCAGGTTGCCTAAGGAGGGGTGAAGCGGCTCAGGTCGGAAACGGAGCAGGTCAAAACTCCTGTGATCAGAGGAATTGGTTGTGTACCACTTGGAGCATCATTGGCTGCAAGTGTGAGGACTTTTGACTTAAGCCCTCTAGACAAATACAGTTTTTAATGGAGAAATAGTTAAGTATGGCATTTCGTTAATGACTCATGACGACTTCTGTGTTAAGATGTATGGAAAAGAGAGATTAAAAACAAAAATGGAACACAAACTAAGGGAGCAGAGAAATGTATAGGTTCATCCCTTAAGAGGTATATTAATTTCAATATTTCCTGGTAGCTGAAGCAAAGAAACAGGTGAAGTCTTGAGTTCTCTTTGACAGAAGGGAAGCACCATATGCGTTTGTCTGTAGTGGGAAACTCTGCTGGCACTGAATTATCTAGTACTCCTTACTTTAAAGAACTTAAGTGATAAAAGAGACATGTCATTAGATTTTACTACTGCAAAAGCTACTGTGTATTTTGTCAAATAAGTGCATCATACAGTATTTGTCTGCGAAAGCCAAGGGCATAATACTAGATAAATTAAGAAGTCGGTAAAGGTAAGTAGTCCATGTAGTACTGCTTTCTGATGATTTGGCCTAATTCTCAGATAAACTTTATCAAAGCAAGAAGGTGGAGTTAACCTATTCCCTACATACTTTCTCACAAATGTTAGAGGTCTCACAAGCTTTTGGCAAGTGTTAAATCACGTACACCATGAACATATTTTTTGACAAGTGGATAAAATTCTAATTTCCATGTTGTTGCTATGATTTAGTTACTTCAAGAGTAAGTAGCAGAACGGACATTCTGCTTTGAACTCTAAGGAGTGAAACTTGTATTCTTAACACAACCATAAGATATGCCTCCGTGGAGGCTGCTGACAGTTTCACTGGATCTTCAGTGAGGTCTATGGGCTATATATATATTTTTTTTTAAAGACTTTTTGCACTTTCTCAAATACTTGGATAGGAACCAGGCTACACCTGGTTAATTAGTTAAAAACAAAACAAAACAAATAATAAGAATCCTTTACCACAAAGAATAAGGAACTGATTAAAAACATTTAAAAGCTATAGTTACCCCCTATCAGTGACCTGACCCCAAATGAACCTTAACACTGATCCTACAGAATGCGAACAAAACACACAAGAAGGCTTTCAGAGGGCGATCATATACACTCTCTCATTGTCAAGCTGGTAACAACTCTCATTTCAAGATACATATTTAACCCAATGCCTTATGATGTATGTTTTTCTTACCCTTATTTTATAAAACTGTCTTCTTCGGGCTAAAGATCACTCACATTTAAACTGTCCTGGCACTGTTCTGCTTTGCAATCTTTGACAACTTTTGGAGTACCTGTCTTAATTCTTTTAAGTTTTCTACATCTATCAGCTTAGTCTAATATGTGCAGAAATTATGACTTAGTTATCACAAATTGGGTATTTTATTGTTTAAATTTTATTGAAACAATAATTATTATTTTAAAACACATTTTGTAATATAATTAAATAATGCATCTGTATTATTTACAAGCACATGGCAGCTACTTCACTTGGACAAAGATATTAATTCTTCAGCTGAAAGTATTAGAAGAAAACACATAAATTACCCTATTAAATCTTCAGGAAGTAAATTCTTCAAACTTTCTTGACCCATGAAGATTTTGAACTTGAAGTGCACAAAGGATGAAAACAATTTAAAATGCAACTAGCTTTGGGGCCTCAAACTAGGATTGGTCTGTTAACGCTGACAAGTGAAATAACTGCTCATATGACTGAAATACGTTCTTCCTTATAAACCTTCTAAAGGAAGTCAAAGATTGTCTTGACACCTATTCACCAGAGATATACCACACTCCAGCTATTGTCTACCACTTATGGAAGCAATCATGACTTTACAGTCTTTTCCTGGTTTTGATTTTAGCCAACCACATGAATCCTGGAGAAGACACACCCATGCTCTGCCTTATTTTACACATCTAATGATCACCAAATCTTTAATAAGCATCATTTATGAGCAAAGTTCTGGGAAGAATTATAAAATAAAAAATGGGAGCTCATAATCAGGTGGTAGATGGAATTAAGTGATCTTTAAGGTTCCTTTCAGTTCTAAGACTTAACGATGACTTGTTAGTAAGCCTCATATATGACTGAACATGTTAGCATCATTAATGAAAATGGTGGCCATGGACTTCCCTGGGGGTGCAGTGGTTAAGAATCTGCAGAAGACAGGGGTTCGATCCCTGGTCCGGGAAGATCCCACATGCTGCGGAGCAACGAAGCCCGTGCGCCACAACTACTGAGCCTGCGCTCTAGAGCCCACGAGCCACAACTACTGAAGCTCTTGCGCCTAGAGCCTGTGCTCCACAACAACAGAAGCCACCACAATGGGAAGACCGCGCACCGCAATGAAAAGCAGCCCCTGCTCGCCACAACTAGAGAAAGCCCACACGCAGCAACGAAGATACAATGCAGCCAAAAATAAATAAATTTAAAAAGAGAAAGAAAGAAAATGGTGGCCATGGCAGCAAAATGCAATTAAAAACACTTAAAAGATATATTTTACCAAAGAAAATACCAAAATGTATTGACAAGTATCAAGACATGAAAAAGAGCATTGTTAGACCGTAAATTACAACTGTGCAATGGGAGGCATGTGAAATTCAAGCATTCAAAAAAGAGCTACATTTAAGAGGCTTGTGAGACCATGCATTTGGTTATACTGTGACGTCAAATTATTTCCCTAGGTGCACAGGTTTCTCTCTCTCCCTCGTTAAAACAGAGACAACTTAAAAACTGTTCTCTAATAAGAGAATTATAACATGATTTCAGTATCTCTCTCCCTTGTTAAAACAGACAACTTAAAAACTGTTCTCCGGGCTTCCCTGGTGGCGCAGTGGTTGAGAGTCCGCCTGCCGATGCAGGGGACACGGGTTCGTGCCCCGGTCTGGGAAGATCTCACATGTCGTGGAGCGGCTGGGTCCGTGAGCCACGGCTGCTGAGCCTGTGCGTCCAGAGCCTGTGCTCCACAACGGGAGAGGCCACGACAGTGAGAGGCCCGCGTACCGCAAAAAAAAAAAAAAAAAAAACTGTTCTCCAATAAGAGAATTATAACATGATTTCAGTATCTTTAATTACTCATCTACACAAATGACCTTAGATCAAGCACAGGCAAAATATAAATTGCAGTAATATCTACATATAGTGTGAAGGTTTTAAAAAATAATACGAGTTCAGTCATAGTGCACAAGTAAAAACAAGGTTAAGTTTTAAATATTTAAACACAAAGCCATGATTATTCAAAAGGTAAGCATTTTTATGAGCACATTTCTATACTGCTAAAGTTCCTGAAACTATAGCATATACCAGCTTAGAGAACTGAAATTTAAAAAACAATTACTTTGATCCCCTATATTGGTAAACTAAAACACCATTATAATTTTTTCGCAGATAAATACCTCCAAAATAAATAAAAAATAAAATTATTAACTAGTTAAGGGATTTACCTTTTAAACCTACACTCAATCTTATCCATGTGTAAAATTCCCAAATTATAAGGTCAGGAAACACCACTCTCTGCAATGTTCCCTACTTATTTTTACACTATTCATTTGCATCTGGAGGCTAAATAATTTGTGGGAAGGAGTCTGCTGGAGTAAAGCCTGGAAAGAGGGGATAATACAAAGAAAAGAGAATATAATTAAGCCGCTAAGAAAGGCTGATTGCTCCGCCTATAACTAAAGCTCAGCTGAACTATAATTCAACCGTGAAGCTGCAAGAACCGCTTGTTTCCTGTCATGATTTGCCTACACAGTTTGATTTTTTAAATTGATACCCGGACGAGTAAATTTTAGATATAATCTATTTACAGTTGTTCAGTCTTCCATGCAGAGCTTTGTTCATTCTATTCTTTGCAAATTCTGACATGAAAAACAAATGATTCCTGGTCTGGTTAGAATTTAACTTCTGTATATTGACTTTGTTTTTATTTGTTAAATTTGTATACTTCTGTATAGCGATTTGTTGGTATCTGAATCATTTGTAAGTTCTGAACTACAGATACAATACACAGGGTTTACTGTTGAGAACCTGAATTTTATTTTTTTCTTTTAATAACATCTGCATTTAATAAATACCTGGCTTTTGGCTGGGGAGGGAAGCATGCTTAGTGTGAGACTAGCCATAAAGGAAAAAAATGTATAATCCATGAAAGAAGTTGTATTACTGAGGAGGACGGGGAATATCTGGACTCTAATGTGGGATTTTAAATAATATTTTTATTATCTATTTATATATTTAAATTACAAATACTGACCTCAAAGAAATGGAGACATCCATCCTCCCTCCCCCACACCTTTCTTAAATTTATACAAAGAGATGCAATAGTAGTACTGACTTAATAACATCAGCCTTTTTGCTTGGGGGCAATCTGTAGAAATACAGCTGAGGGCATTCTTCCCTATCCATAGCTCACAGAAATAAACATGGTCCTATTTCTTTTTTTCTTTAGAAATAGATTTGTAGTTATAAAGTGGTTGTGTTTTATAACTGCAAAAATATTAATTAATCATTACATGATGTTTGCTTCCGTGAGGGTGTTTACCCACTGGCCAACACTGGTTAGAGGTAGTTAACCGGTAAGGTCATTTCCTAACCTTTGCACAGAACACCGGGGAGCTCTACTCCCTTTCCATTCACCCACTATCCCTAGGTCTGAAGGATACAGCAACGTCCTTGACTACTCAGCTCCCAAATAAAGTATACTGCTACTAGCTGCTTAAAACTGGATCTACTTTTCTTACCAACCAGTTTAAAACAAATATTTCCTGAATTCTCAATTTCGGAAATATTTTGTGGTATACTTTAACCTTCCATATTAAGTGTCAGATCTTGACAGAGATCACAATAAAGAATGTAGATGTTAAATTAAAAAAAAAAAATGTGGGGTGGCAAGGGAACTGTTACCAAAACATAATTTCAAGAAAACTGTAGAATTAAGTAAACTGTAAAATAAAAACTGTCACACAATGGGCATTTTTATTAGAATAATAAAGCCTTAATGAAATGGCAGTAAAGAGCAGAGTTAAATGAGAAAGACATTTAAAGTAAAAAATGGCCTATTTTCTTTGCTTTAAAGTCCTTTAGCCAATAAAAAAAAAGTATATAAAAAAATGAAAATGATGTGAGGATATTATTGTAATTGAACTGCAATGAATTAAACTTTATATTTTTCTTTAAACATTCCGTGAAGAGGTGGATGGTCAACACTATTCTAATTGTTGAAATAATTTCTATTTAAAATACAGTCTTATGAAAGAAGGCTTTTTTCCTGAGGCCTAGATGAAATGTTTGACAATAGTTGAAATTAGTCTAAATGAAATTAGTCAATTGATTATTCTTAATCTTTCCTATCCTATGTCACAAACAAACAGCTCTGTCAAATGGTAAAAAAAACACTGTTAACAAGAAAGCCTAGCTCAAGTGTACAACATCCAAAATGAATGAATTTCAAATGGGTAGAGAGAGTACAAAAACATCAACTGAATCAAATAGGTAAGCTGCTACTCACTTAGCTTCTACAGCAACTTCTAAGCTATCAATGAAGGGTTGAAATCTTTCACTGAATGTACATGGAATTGTAATACAAATTAACCTATTTGAGGGGTTTTTCTGTTAACTCGCTTTCTTTCATGAGATGAATATAAACTGAATTATCATGGTCAAATAGTTTCTGGATATAGAACATTACAGATACAGACAACAACTCAGCAGGTTGTTGAGTATATATCAATGTATATACAATTGATAGCCTTTAGAAAATTGCCATCAGTTTTATTTCAAAACACCTAGCATTCTTTTTCTGGAAAAGAAACTGACATGGAGTAACATCAGCTAATGAGTTAGTTGAACTAGTGCCACTACAAATCAGACAACAAGCAGGAGAGCGAGCTTCTTATCTTCAAGGACTGAGCCTACTGGCCATACCAAGTTAAATTATCCCAATTTGTCACTTTAATACAAAAAAATACAATACAATGTTAATGCCATTTCCACTGTTTTTCCATTGAAAAGGCAGCTGATGGTTAAAGTGCCTCTAACACGCATAAATTATTTTTATTCCATGACTTTATTTTATGTTTAGAAAGGTGGAATAGCAGAAGAAAAAAAAGGCAGGACAAAAGGCTCTGGAGTTTTCTTTCTTCAGATGTGTGCAGAGGTGATTATATTATGAGTAGGAGGTCTGTAAAAATAAACAGAACTGTCATTGATAAATTTAGGTCTAGGGAGACAAATGTAAAATTTCTAAGTAAATTTTACTACTGCATGATCATAAAAATGTTGAAGCTTAACTGCCTAAGTTTGCTAGTTTTATTAAATTTAAAATATCCACCACCAGAATATAAAATAATTTTTATCAAACATGATGTATGATTCAAATATTGGACTTCATCTTCAGAAAGTATCAGAATTGGTTACTGAAAACGATCAGGCTGAGTAACTCCATGCATCTTAAAACTGTCATTGCGAAAGTATTCTTTAAGATGCTTGGTAACTTTTATTAAATGGTCAGAATGAAGCAAGGCTACAATTTTACCAGATTTATTCTTTTAAATGGATATGTATCTGTCCAATTCACAGATATATGTAACAGTTCGTGGCATAGAGAGTAGAGACAAGTAGGGAACAAAGAAAGTTGGGACTATTTTCCTGTACACAGCCGGCCTCATAGGACTGCCCTGGCCTGCAACTGAGGCAGACACTCTGGCAGGAAAAGGCATGTTCCCAGCAGCAACAGTAACTCCAGATGTCACACTGATCAGCTTAGGGAAGTGACAATGACTGTTCCGTAAAACACTGGTTGGCTGTGGGCTACCTTATTTCATTGAAAAGACAGAAACATACCTTATATTTTTAATGGGGTTTCTGTGAATTTTTCCCCCAAAAAACCGTATGTGTAAACAAAGACATCAAGTAAACTGGTGTTTATGAAGAGAATCTCCAAATCCAGAAGACTCTCAAAATGTTCCTAACGTTAACTACTGATAGTAATTATGATGATGAGGAAGACATTGTAACACTTGATGGTTTTAAAAGAAAATTTTCATACATTGAAGTTGTATAAAACATTTACAAACACACACTTAAAAACACTGAATTATGTTTGGTATGAGTTAAAGATGATTGATATTTAGTTTCTAGATATATTTTTGTATACACCCATACACCAGTCTTAACTTATGCAAGAGACAAACAAAGTAACAAAGCATTATTCTAAAGCTTTTAACTCCTTCCTCTCTCATTCATTGCTGGTATACTGTTCTGAATGATGTTGGTCTGATCTGTGCTTCCCTTTCTAGCTTGCTTTCTCAAATATATCGCCCCTGCACTACAAGAAAGTAGGTAGTCTGATTTAAGGGCCTTTTCTGAACAGAATGCATCTAGGGAGAGAATGAATCTTTCACATTTCTACTTTCACTTCTGACTGTGTTGCAGGCTGCCTATAGTGTAAGGCTCACAGATAAAGTGAGTAATTAAATATTTCAAATTAATGATAAGGTTTTAATTATAGCATTTTCCCTTTCTCAACTTCTTCTATAAAAGATTTACTAATTGTAATTCTTCAGCAATAATTAACAATTAACTCTGCTATTAAGAGAAGTCTTCCAATATACAATATTTTATTGGGAACTGCTTATAATGCCAGACTACAGAATTAAACAAGAGCCCATATATTCAGAAGAGTCCTAAATTCTACAGCTATCTAAGTTACTTTAAATTGAAAAATGGTTTATTTAAACGTTTTTAGACGTTGAGAATAAGATTAAGAACAATTGTTAAAATTTTTAGTCAAGACAAATAAAAAGCTTTGCAAGTGAACATATACACAATTATCCATTGAATATGAACAACGAGAAATAAAACAATGAGAGCTAAAGCTCAATTCTTCACATACAGAAACTCTATGAGCCACCTGCACACTATGAAATATCTTAGCTTTATTGACCTTTCTTCTGTTCAAAGAGTTCTAGAGGATATTTTTAGTCGAGACACAAGGCAATCAAGTTATTCAAAGGAACATCATACATACAAAATTTAGAATCTAGTTTCAGAAATTCCTCCTTTTTAAATTATTTAATTACATTAAGATTATTATTAAGGAACAAGGTGGATATAGTTAAATAGAATGATTATTAAAATAAGTCTAAAATATAAATTTTGTGTTTAGTCATTACCAACGCAGTAAGAAGTTTTTTACTCACTTATTACAATTTATTTCTCCTGATGAAGAGCTTCAATAAAAGCATCAAGTTTTTCTTGAATTTCTCTAACTTTCTCTGTGGAGATAAAAAGAGATAATAAATTAGTTAAAAACAAATTTATTTTTCAAAGGCATCACAAATCATAGAAGATAAATGGTTTGGGATACTTTAATGACTTGGGAAAAGGGGTGCTAATTACCTTAGCACCACACTCCATCTTATAGCCAAATAAAGTTCGAACAGATTATGTAATAGCAAGAGCTTCTAAATTTTTGGAAGGGGAGGAGCGTGGGTGGGGGTTTGTGACAGATACCTTTGAGGATTTAATACAAGCTGTGGATCCTTACACAGAAAAATGCAAGTATAGATAAATATACCATTATGTATAGAATTTTAAGGAGTTGTCAGATTCTCTGGAGTCTAACCAAGGACTCACAGTTAGCATTATCTGGAACAGAGGAAAATATACAATAATGAAACCATTTTTTAAAATTAGAAGAGAATACAGGTGAGTATATAACTGGCCTTCAACTGGGAAATGACTTTCTAAGTATGAAGTAATGGGAAGAGTTACAAAGATCAACCAATATGACATTAAAATGTACCCTTTATATGTCAAAATGTCCTAAAATTGAACGGCAAAAGAAATTGTACGAAATATTTTCAACAAACGTGAAAAAGGAAATAACACTTTAAAAAATAAAAACGTACTTTGCTTGCTGTGAATGAGGAAAGGAAAGTTTAAAAACACCAGAACCACTGATGACAGATTTACATTATTTTATTTGATTTTAGGTTTTCACGTTTATAGATGTTCAAATAAAATCTGCAATTTCTCTCTGAAATATAAAAATTTCCTTCAAAATGTAAACTATTCACAGGACACACGCCTATCTCTTAATATTAAAAACAGAAGTCATGATTTATTCTACTTCACTAACCTAATCATGCAGCTCCCATCTTAAAATACAGGTTATAGTAAGCATGGTAACAAATATTTTTGTCCTGTTAACACAATTTAACATGTTGGTGAGAATTATCAATTAAAGTGAAATGACTGGTTCAAAGCTGGTGATCCAGAGGCAAAACTGCAAAGCATTCTACTTTATATCTTAGAGAAAAAAAACATGTAAGAGGTATTAATAGTCAACATTTATATTTCCCCCCACCCAGAACTTCGTGCATACTTTATTTGTTGGCAGTCACTGAATGGCTGCATAGTGCAAAGCCCGAATAAGACAATATTCTCACTCTCATGATGTTTATATTCTTTTTCAGATTTTTTTAAAAATTGAAGTATAGTTGATTTACAACATTCCTATCTTTTAAAAGATACAAATTGTATCATTTAAAAATAAATAATCTGCAATTGAAGATACAAGTATCCCTTTTTAACAGTGAGACAGCATTTGTGATGAGTAGCCAATAAAAAGAACTATCCTTTTTGTAAATTCTTATTAGCATTGCAGGAACTCAACACAGCCTACCAGGTTGCATATAAAGAATGTAATGTCTTCATCTTCTTTTTCCAGTAATTCAGCACTTCTAATTCTTGATATTAGACCGAGACTAACACACACCAAAAAAAGCCAGGGGAGGGGGACCCCCTATTGTTTTAATCAAATTATTTACTGAGAAAATATGATTTTAGTTATCACAAAGGCAGGAGTAACTCCTTATATATAAAAAATTAAACTCTTGGAAGTTTAGTTTGTACTTTCTGGTAGTCTGTTTTGTTTTTTTTTGTTTTTAAACTAGCAGTCAAACCAGTAAACATACTTCCTTTCTCAAAATAAGGCCACATTTCTTATTTTAAAAATTATTTCATGTAGTTTGCTTAGAAAGAGTTCATCTATTTTCTTCATTGAACATTTAGAGAATTCCAGATACTATAGGTCATCAGTTGAAGAATTTTTAAAGGGGGTTGGGAAACAGGTGGAAAGAAGTTTTCTAAACTGTCTCAAAATTTTGGAAATGGATGGGGTCTTTAAAAAATCATCTAGCTTAAATAGCACAAAACATGGAAATCTAAAACAAGTGTTCAGAGCCTTAGCAGCTCTCTAACATTAGACTGAGAACTATTTCTACTTGGGAAAACTGTACTGTATGAAGAAAGGAAATCATTCTATCTGCTCCACGATCAGAGTACAATCAGGCAGCTGAACGGCCAGCACTACCCATCCTTTTGCCCTGTCAATGACCTCTATGTTCAGCTGGACAGACTATCTGTGAGTGAGTGATAAACTAGCATCCCTCACAAGACACTGTTCAGAGCAAGATCTATTTGTATTGAAAGAAGCCAAGAGCCACTCTGATGCATGTGCCTAATTGTGGAATCTGAATCAAATTCAAATTCTTCTAAAATTAGAGATAAGTGATGTTTTATGTAAATGAAAGTTAAAAAAACTAATTAATTTAAATATGAAAACCACAGAATAAAAAATTACCGAATTTCCCTTTAAAAAGATTTTATACAAAATATTTTACAATCGGAATATCAGGACACTGTACTGAAACCTCAAGAATGACACAAAAAACATTAGTAAGTTACTAGGAAGTAATGCGGGGAGAGGAGAGGAGAGAAGAGGATGGAAGTAAATGTTAAAAGAAAAAAGAATAGTTGTGATAAATGTATCCTTTTAATACTAAATTGAAAAACACATTTCTTCATTCATTCCTTCACTTATACAATGTACTTAATGGAGTGACCTGGGGACATACATTATACCCTGCCTTTGAGAAGAATTCCTTGCTTACTTTCTACCTCTCTCTGAGTGTCTATTATGTTTTGCGTGATGTCAGATCCCACATTTCATTTGGTCCTCATACAACCCAGCAGGTTTCACGGCCAAAGGTGAGGACATTAAGCCTGGAGAGTTAGCCTTGTCCACACTCCTCCAATTAAGAAACACATACTAGATCTGCTACCATATGCAGACTCTAAATGGTAACAAAACAAATGCTATTATTTCAAATGTATTTGGTGAAAGTTTTACCTTTTATGTAAAATAAGACATTTTGATAAAAATTAGGGAGTGAGATAGTTACTGAGCACCTCCTAAGCAGTTCTGTGCCTAGAAATGTCTAAAAAATGTATACTATGCTACCTTACTCGAATGAATATTATTACCTCTTGAGGAGACTAGATCTATACACACTTGGAGAGACCCTTGGAGAACACTATAAGAGTAGGAAACTGGCCCAAAAACGTTTAGCATCTTCAGTGTCTACAACAATGTCTGACTCGCTATATATGCTCAATAAATATTTGATAAATGAAGTTCCCAAAAGTATGGCATGGAAAATGAGGGCTGTAGGTTATCAAGAAAGGAAAAAAAGCACTTAACATGCTTCCTGGATGTTATGCCAGGATCACAAGAGCTAGAGCAAGTCTGAGAACAGGAGGCAGGGTATACACTGACAATGAAGATCAAGGAAAGCTGGTGGGTCACCTGAACCACATAAAGCACCAAGGAACAGAGAATACTCAGGTCTTAGAACACAGTAGCATTCTGTGGGGGCGGGGTGGGGAATAGGGGGTGGGGTGAGGGACAACTTAATTATTGCACCTTAAGAAGGCTAAAATATGCTGACTACACAAGCACACACAAGCATGATTTCATGCTTTGCAAGGAAGCTATGTTACAAATAATATAGCAGCATTATTTTCCATATTTGAATTCATTCATTTTAAATTCTGATGTAAGGTTCCAGCACTGTCTTGTATACCAACTATGCCTCCTGGCTGCACAGAAAACTGAGTTATGTGTAAAAATCAAACTGGAATGTTAGCAACTAACACTTAACACTTAACACTTTCTGATCCTTCCAAATTAATGTCTCACAATTACAGTGTTTTCAAATCCCCAAATATTATGGTATTTAATTTTTTCACCATTAGAACTTACTTTCCCACAGAAAAATGTGTATATATTAGCATGGCTAATTATAGAGCAAACTCCTTTTTCTATTAAATATTTGCAATAAATATTTATATAGTTAGAGAATTCTTAAAAATTTGTGATTTACTTGATAAACTAAACCAACTCAGGAAGGGATTAACAAACTGCTATTTTTGTTACACTGAAATAGCCAATTCCACATGTAGTGAATACTGAGTCTACTTTCCATTTGTCCAATGTTTACTTAAAAGATGAACAATTTCAAACATCAATTCATTGTGCTTCTTGATTGAGTCATGAATATTCCCATAATCCCCAACTCATAAACCGTCAGTCTCAGTGAATGAAGTTCCTTCTCTTTTTTCTTTTCTTCGGATGACTTGACACTCATTCATGTTTTGGGTCTCTTTATCTCCACATGAAATGATACTGCTACTCTCATTTTTTTTTTGAGACTTCTGATACTTGCTATAAAAGTCTCAAATATAGACTAATCTGTAATTAGGATTTGAATACACTGTGAATACCAAAAGGCCAAACCCGGGAGAAGGTTCACTTCAGTGGTTAATAACAGTTTAGAACAGGAACAAAGAATCACACACAAAACACTACCACGTGAACTGAAATAAACCTTTTACAGCTTTTGATCTTTTTAGAGAAAGCATAAAGAAACGAGCTGCAAACTTACTAATGCAGTGTATTTTAAACAAACCACACATCCAAAGATCCAAATGTACCTTAACAGAACTGCCTCATAACATACTGCATACACATTTTGTACCAAGCTTGAGGACACCTTGTAGGTGAGATTTTGCTATAAAGAGCTGTTCACTAAAAGAAGGAACACTTCTTATTATGTTATATATGTTGCTCCTAAACAGGCTTGCTTTTCATTAGACAATTACACTGTAAGTGCTCTTTAGAAATTCAGTATTTAAAGGAATCATCTAGGGAAACAAGCAAAGAAAACCAACAACAAAAAAAAGTGAATAATAGACCAGATTCAAGAGTCTCAAAACTAGAGTCGAAATCTTAGACTTGGCACAAGAAAAGATGTACACCTCTTACAGTTGAAAGGAAGAGCCAAAGAGATACAGAGTCAAAGATGTATAGCTAAATCTAACACTTACCTTCTGAATCTTGGCCCTGTAGTGTTTTTTCCCTACAAATAGGTATGATTATTTTTAAACAGACTCATTAATGAAGGCAAACAGTATACTTCTGCTTGTTAGAGAAGAAGGAAGCATCGTTTCCTATGTCCTGGAAAGCTGTTTGAGACTTGGACAGTAATTGTAAAGCTGGGTGGGGTCCCAGACTTCCAGGAGTCTGTGAGGTGAAAATAGAGTTCTCTGGGTTATTTCCATTGTTTCAAAAGTTCAAATGGATATCTTTGTTTGGGCCAGAATTACATCTACTCTTGTAACAATTAGTTATTTAGGCTGATTAAAGATATAATTGCAATTTTATGTTTCAAACTAAAACTATGTGCATTGTAGACAAATCTTATAAAACATGGACTTTACAAGAGTATACAATAATGAAAGGAGTGTTTGATGAAAAAAAAAAAGTTAGGAATCCCTGGTCTAATGCCCCTAACAATCAATGGAGTAGTTATTTCATATGACTTTTTATCAAGATGAGAACATAATGTATTAACAGGTATACGATAACGTGATCAGGGGAACTAAGTTTCTAGTCCTGGTTTTGCCTTTAATCTTACAACTGTAGACAAATCACAGTGCTAGTTTCTTTATCTCTAAAATGAGGGAATCAGTCTAAAAAGAGCCCATATTACTTTAAAATTTAGGACTGAAATGTACTATTCTAACTGATCATGTTTTAATTGTACCTTTTAAAACTTATAAATGGTCTTTTCTTTGTTCTTTAGTATTTTTTTATTTGATGTTAAGCTCCTAGTAAAAAATGCAACCACAAGTGATAATATTATTCTCATAGGGTTACAGAATTCATTTTAGAAAGATCAGTTTTATACTGTTTTTCTTCCCCCAGGAATCAACGTGTGACTGTTTGTATGAATTACCTACTTACAAAAAAGCCTGTCATTTAAAATCACTCAGCAAGTGTTACAGCACTTGCTATGTAATAGATGCCCATGAATATTCATTCATTGCTCATTCATTTATTTATTGGTGAGTGATCTGACTTAACCAATACTTAATCCAAACATTAAAGATGGTTATTTTAAAAATTTGCTATTTCAGACCCCAAAACAATATGATTTAGAAAGAAAGCTGCCATAATAAAGTCTGTGAAGTAAATTATAATTTATGTCTGCTGAATGTATAAACAACTCAGTGACTTGTGAATAAATTCAGCCTAAATTTTAAAAACAACTTTAATTGAGCATTTCTACCAGGCTCCTTTCTGGCTAATCAAAACCTCTTAAAAAATACTTTCTTGAATTTTGAAGCCTATTCTCCAAAAGACTTTAGTATGGATGAACAAAGAGTAGCTTTATACCCAGGCCTTTATATTGGTTAGGCCCTTAAACTTTCATAAATAGATGGCAACCCTAATTTCATCTCAGCTATTAATTCTTATGGACCTGCCCTTAACCAACAGTCACACCATTCCAGGCGCTTGTCAGTGTCAATCAGTGTAAAATCTTGAACTTTCTCTGCTACCTGATACTTATTAAAAGGCTCAGTTGCAAGAAGAAATCACATTTATGATAAATTGTATGGGGGATATACAATTCATCTATTTCTCTAGATGCTATACATTTCATCTTTAGATAATCCAAACCAAATAGCTATTTATTTAGATGGCATCATTCTGATTTTGTCCAGAATTGCTTGTTACTGGCCTACACTGAGGAATGTTACAATAAAGAGCCCCATGAAATTCATGATTATGTGCAGTCATTTGATTCAGTATATCATATAACTCAGTGTTCCTCTTATGAGGACTAGTGACTTTTCTCTCAGGTGTGTGTACCAGGTATATCTATGCTTCAACTAAGCAACTGCTGTGCTGTTGTCTGAGAGCTACCATAAATCATGTAATCAACTCTGTTTTCCATTTTGCCTCAGCTACTGAAACCAACTCCCCCTAAAACGAAGTTCCCGTGCAGGGCTTATGATTAACCTCTCTACCCGAAACTTTATCCCTTTTCTTGTCCCGTCCCTGTCCCCCTGAAGATTGAGAAGTAGCAAAGAAAAGAGGGGACTGAAACCGAGCAGGACCTCGCAGAGCATTCCCTAGGTACAAGGCCCTCCATGTCCCCTGTTTCTTGTTTGACCTTCCCTGAGTTCCAAAGAGCAGACTCAAGCAGTTAACGATTAGAACAGAGTCACAGGACTCCTAGTTCCTCTTGAAGGGATGTAGATGACAATCTGACGCATATCTTGTTGTTCTGTGGAAACTAAGACGCCACACCCAGTGGAGGAAGGTGACTACATGCTGTCGGCAAGCAAGTAGACCCCAGACTGCTTGGAACTGGAAAGTTGATGACTGAGATTCCCTAAACATCCTGTTACCTCACCACCAGCCAATCAGAAGGATGTCCACAAGCTGATCAGGCACCCTGTGAACTTCACACTTAATGGTTGCCTTTAAAAACCGTTCCTGAAAACCAGCACGGAGTTCAGGTCTTTTGAGCACGAGCTGCCTGCTCTTGCTTGGGGTCCTACAATAAATGCTGTACTTTCCTTCACCACAGCCCAGTGTCAGTTGATTAGCTTTGTTGTGCATAGGGCGAGTAGACCAGAGTTCAGTTCGGTAACACTACTAGGAAGCTCAGGGCCAGATATGCAGCTTGCTTATAGCAAAGCACGCAGAACCCTTGAGCACCAATCTTATCCCAAATTTCACATTATTTCACTTGCCTAGATTTTCTCTTCCCTTCCACCCAATTTTTCCACTCAAGTATTTTTACTTTTTGCACAGGGTAGATCTGCCTCAAAATGTTTGGGGAATAAGGCAGGGAATTAAACTAACAAGCTAGTTTGTAGAAGATATACCACTAGGTAGCTGATTCATATAATATACTATAATATTCTAAAAATAATCTTTTTATACTGGTAATACTTTTTTTTTTTTTAAAGAGCTTATTTTTATTTTTTTATTTTATTTTTTTGGCGGTACGCGGGCCTCTCACTGTTGTGGCCTCTCCCGTTGCGGAACACAGGTTCCGGACGCACAGGCTCAGCGGCCATGGCTCATGGGCCCAGCCTCTCCGTGGCATGTGGGATCCTCCCAGACTGGGGCACGAACCCGTGTCCCCTGCATCGGCAGGTGGACTCTCAACCACTGTGCCACCAGGGAAGCCCATATACTGGTAATACTTTTTAAATCAGTAATTTAAGAACATTTTGGGAGGACAATATTTGTCACATTTAACCTTCTATGAATAATCCCTACATGAGAGAAAAAAATAAATTATTTTTATTTCTGCTCAATTCTCGGAAAACTCAATGATATAAAAATCTATATTTAAAGTCATTATTTTCAGCAAAAGAAAAAAATCATACAGTTTTATGGGATTCATGATCGTCTTTTTAAATGTGAATGTTAGATAGATTCTACCGTAAGATTATAATTGTCTCCTGTGAATTATTTTATTCTGTATCCAGTACATAAAAGATTCCATATTCATTATATCTATCAACTCATATTATGATGAAAAAATATTTAAGTTATTTTATGTGGTAACTCATTAATGATACATTTTTTTTCTCAAAAAAGTTTAAATACGCTATTTCAAAATGAATACATTTCTTTTTCTCCCCATAAAAAACCCTAAATATCACTACAATTTAAAAACTATGATAGAGGTAAGTAATCAGGAAAGCTAAAAAAGCATTAGCATAATGACCAGTAAAATATTCAGTCCCAAACAATTAAGGTTTTAAAATAATTCATCATTTTTTTTTCTTTTCTATTTTCCTCTTCTTAAAAGCATATTTTACTCTGAATTTTGTTAGGAGGGAAATTGAAACATTTTAAGAGAAGGAAAACCACCCAGGCAGCCCTTAAAGAGACAGGACATCATTTATCACCTGAAAAGACAGATTTATAAGAAGAGAGCCCTTTCTGTTCCTTTAAGACTGCAAAACAGATGGGAAGTGAATGGACAGTCAATGGGACAAGAAAACACATGGGAGGTGCCGCTGTATGTATGTTCCCAGCATAAGAAAGAGGTCAAGATTGTAACTGCATGACTGGGTCCTGGAAAGGGTCTTTCTTCAAGCTGTTACAAAGACAAACGCTGTTCCTCATCCTGCTGTCAAACTGTTATAAATATTGGTTTGTCAAAAGACCTTCAGTGCTGAAATTTTAAAGAGGAGGTGTAACAGATGAATGAATCATGAGAATGATTCTTAAACAGTCAGCTCATTAATGTAATTTTAAAAGTAAAAGAAAATAATACAAGAAGGGAGAATGTAATTCTGATTTATGAGCCAAACTGAAAGTTTATAGAAAAAAGTATGGAATTAAAAATTGCAGACTTTAATAAAGTTATGAATTAAGTGAGATGAAAAACAAAAATGGAATACAATTATATCTCTCTCTCTCTCTTTTTTTTTTTCCAGTACGCAGGCCTCTCACTGTTGTGGCCTCTCCTGTTGCGGAGCACAGGCTCCGGACGCGCAGGCTCAACGGCCATGGCTCCGTGGCATGTGGGATCTTCCCAGACTGGGGCACGAGCCCGTGTCCCCTGCATCGGCCGGCGGACTCTCAACCACTGCGCCACCAGGGAAGCCCCAATTATATCTCTTAAATAAGATGCTACATAAGGACAAAGTATTATTAATCTTATCACAAGGAGAACTAATAGGCATTTGTGTTTTTTTAGGCTGATTTCATGTTTTCAGTTATTTCTCACTATAACCCTATAAATTGATATCATTACTGATATTGGTTCCATAAGGCAGAATAAGGCTCAAAGACATAAATGCAGCTTCAGAATTAATTTCATGCATTCAGTAATTTAGAAGATCACCTTTAAATTATAAATCGCAATTTCTTTTTTTCTACAGAAAAGAAATAAAATTGAAATAGCAATAAGAATGCATAGATGGATAAGCCTGGGTTATCTTTTTTGAAGAATGAAACCATTACACATTTCTTTAGGAGACAAACTCATTGTTCTCGAGTTAATGATTAGTTGAACTAGGAGTAGGCTCTAAAAATAACACATTGAAAATAATATAAAAAAGGAAGCCAAACTATATGAACTTGGTTATCTACAGTCACCACTAGCCCAAACCCAGACTAAAAATGAACAGAATCCCAAAACAAATCTAAAAAGATACTATCTCTGACACATGTTGTTAGCCCGAGCTTTGCCATAAATATTTATGTAACTGGCTAAATCATTTCCCTTAGTGAACATCAACTTCCCCATCTGAACAATGGGGATAATAACTTACAAGCCTTATACGCCTTTAGAAGAAAAACACAACACATGGTGTAAAGTGCAAAGCTCTATACAAATTTAAAGCACATATATAGAGTTCCAAACAGGATTTAATTTGTATTCCAAAGTACCAAATGATGCAGTTACATGAGAATACTTTCTATTCCTAATGCTTGCCTGGCTCATTGCTTTCCTGATTGTCAGCAATCTCAGTAGAAGTGAGAATAAAAGATTACAAAGTTAAGAAGAGAGTGGACGGTTTAAAGTAGAGGCAGCAGCCAAACATTCAAAAGTTTTCCTGTAGACTTCCCAGGTGGCGCAGTGGTTAAGAATCCACCTGCCAACGCAGGTGACAGGGGTTCGATTCCTGGTCCAGGAAGATCCCACATGCCGTGGAGCAACTACGCCCATGTGCCACAACTACTGAGCCTGCACTCTAGAGCCTGCGAGCCATAACTACTGAGCCCATGTGCCACAACTACTGAAGCCTGCACGCCTAGAGCCCCTGCTGCGCAACAAGAGAAGCCACCACGACGAGAAGCCCACGCACTGCAACAAAGAGTAGCATCCACTCGCTGCAACTAGAGAAAAGCCTGTGCGCAGCAACAAAGACCCAACGCAGCCAAAAATAAATAAATAAATTTATTAAGGGAAAACAAGTTTTCCTGTGTAAACGAGAATCATGATCAAAAGCAGCTGGAGTGCACAGAAGAATCAATCTAGTAATTTTAAGATAGGAATGATTTCAGCATCTTTGAAGAAAGAGAGACATAATGAAGGTACAAGTACATATAGGAAGTGCCAGGGTCCTGAATACAGGTGGAGATTAACTTTAAAAGCAGAGTGATTTTTAGTACATGTTTTGTTACTATATAGCCTCTGGAATCCCTGACCTATTTAAAGCAATGGGTACCATAGGTTTCATTTTTACTAATGCTGCTTATTCCTCTCAGGGAATCTTTTTGAAATAAGTTTGTATGAAGAAAAGGAAGAGAAATTGAGCCTACTCTGATAGATGAGAAACCAGAAATAGGAGCAATGACAACAAATTGAAGATTTGGGGTATAAGAGGAAGCCAACCCAAGATTTCTTCATGAAAAATGTGTTCCAGAAGTGTAACAGAAATTATGTCCCTAAGATCCCATTAAAATTTTTGTTAGAATACAGTGTTACAGTGGTTATATCTCAGCAGTGGTAATAGTTTAAAAAAATTCTGCCATCTATATCTTCTAACTTTATACAATGCATATGCACTAGTTTTGTGATAAAAAAGATTAAAACAAAAACACCTAAAATTCTGGTAGTTGTACTGGGTGAAGACAGGTACACATGACACAGAATATGAAGTGGTACCAATAAAAGGAGAGACTAAAAAAAGACCTGAATTCCTTGGCCCAGAAAAAAGATCTAACTCAAAAGATTAAAACTAAGGAACAGACTGAAAAAGTTCTTCTAAGAGAAATTAAAATGGACTAATTCCATACACAGTAGGTAACGACGAAGCAGAGAAAATCTATTATCTTTAATGGGCTGCACAAGTGTGAAAACTTCAGTTCAAGGAAGATTTCAATTCATTCACAGGTGACAGATCCAGGAGGGGCAGTTACTAGAAATAGGAAGAATTCAAAGTGAATCCTCAGCCACAAAGGATGATACGATGATAACCAATTACTATGTGGCCCCATGAAATGTCTCTTGGTTTCACAATTACCAAGAGGTTATTTGGGAAGATGTCAGTCACTTTTAAAATTGATCATATCATGAATCAGCTTAATCATTTCTATGAATGTGATAATTAAGAATATGAAATTTCTAAGGTAATTTTGAATTATGCTCGTTTGGAAAAAGAAACAGTTTAGAAATGTATAAAATGGTAAAGAAATTAAAATTTCTTTTGTCCTCAACCCCTCCTGCAACTATCCTGAGAACCCTCTTTCACAGAGGTTACCAGTTCAGTGTGCATCAATCTGTCCTTCAAGACAATTCTCTCTTTTTTAAAAAATGTATTCATATCTTGTTTAATTTTATTTTTAATATACTGTTCTACAGATCAATGGATTGTTTTGCAATTCGATTTAGTTTTCAATAACTAGATTCCATCTTTTTCCATCTTAGAATGGAGAGAATACATGATTAAAAAAATAAAACAAATCAGTTTAATCCAAAACGTAAAGATATTATTTCATCCTAAAGTCTCACTGAGGGAGTGGTAAGCATTAATAACAAGGGAAAAACAGCCTCATTTCTAGCTTTAAAAATGTGCACTTTTTTATACATAATCATATACACACAAGCACATAATACATAACACATAAATAGAAACCACTTTAAAATGATCAACAAAAAATTCAATCCATAAATTACTGAACAGCCCTTTCCTATCTTTATTCTCACTTTTAATCAGTTAAAATGTGAGTTTAAAGCAAAAAGAATATACTTGCTAGTAAAGCATTGAATAACAGTAGCCTGTAAAAGATTACAGAGAAGTAAATATCCTTTTAATCTTGTACCAGTTTATCAATATCCGTCAATGTTGTCTTTAAAAGACAGACTTAGGGCATGAAAAATGTGCTTGATTGTAAAAGCCCCATTTTGAGTCTGAATTTTCTCATCAATAACCTGGAAAGCACACAACTCGGACTCATCGTGTGGAATTGCGCATGTAAATAACTACTCCTCTAACACACAGGACTCTCCCTGAGGATTACTTTATTCTTCGTGTCAACTCACTCTCTCTCCCTTTTTTGGACTATAACACAAAGGCAGAGTCTACTCCATCTCTGCAGACTCAAGGTAAAAATAATCCTTCACTCCCTTCCTTAGCTGCTTTGTCAATTTCACCTTACTAGGAAAAATATTCCACAAAGGCAGAAGTTAAAAATTCAATCACTTTAACCCTGAGAAGGTATCTTAAAGAGCTCAAACACTGATAACATAAAACAGAAAGCTATTTATTCTGCAGTGAAGAAAAGAAACATTCTAATCTTCCCATTTTTCAAATATACTCACTTCTACTAACCATTCCAGAAAGTGCATAAATGTCAAATAGAATAAAAATATTCCAATCGACTTAAAAATTCCTAATAAACACACACACAAAAATGAGTGTTTTCGGTGATCTGGGTGGACCGGGGATTAGGACATCACTGGTGACCTAGAAAGAAGTAAGAAGTGGTTCTGCTAGGGATGAAAGCTAGTCGCAAGATGCTAGCAAAGGAATGTGTGGGTATAGGGGTGAATGTAGCAAATGCGAGCTGCTCTTAAGAGAAATGAGGTGGCAGTTTTCTGGTGAGACAGAGTGGAAGAAAGCTTTCTTCTCCCTCTTTTTTAAGTTAAGAGAAGGGGGTAATGAAGAGCCTGTATTAAAACGTCATGATCCAACATTCAGCAAACACATTCAATATGACATACAAAATATGGTGAATTTATGAAAGAAGCAAATGGCTTTGGCAGAATAGATCAATCATTATAGACATGAAAAAATTTTTTTCTTAAATTGGTTATTTTGGTTGATCTACAGTTGTCTATAGTGGGAAGCCTGCCTTCTGCTCAATTAAACAACACTGGCAGTACCTCAGTAAGGTTTTTAACCACTGAAGGAAGTTAAATAAGCAGGGAGGACGAAAAACACTAGCTCAGGACCAAGAGATAATAATGATGTATAAGAAGGCACAGTGAGACATAAGAAAAAAAGAGACAAAGAGGGAAAGGCTGCTTAAAATGTGCTAGAAGCCAGGAGAGATGAGAAGGCAGTACTGAGTGCCTGTAATTACTGGCCAAAAAACCACAATCACAGTATGTAGGTATAAATGATGCCACAGAGATTATGGTTTTTACAGTTGCCTAGGTACCTAGAATTCTACAACTCAATGCTACCCTCTCCTCCTTTAAATCCCTTTAAAATTCATTTTCTTTGGTTATGTCTACAGAAACAAATGAACATGCTACTATAGATAATAGTGCAAATAACAAATTTTCAATAGTCACATGATTTATCAGACTCTACTAAAAGAAGATATATGTTGATTTCATGCCCATTAATAAAAATAACAGACTGTGCCGCTGTAAGCATGAAGAACTCTCCAGAGAACTGGTGCGGGGGCAGAGTGGGTGGTGGCAGTGTGTGGCAACAATCACCTGTGGAGACTTGGCAAAATATGCATGCCGTAGCCCTACTTCGGGAGGAATAGTTTAAACACATGACTTCCCTTTTCTACAGTTTTAAGTCCCAGATTCTGAGTACAATAATCTTTCTAGGATGATTTTCAGTCTCACACTACTTCGTGGCCACGGGTTTCATCCATAAAGGCCCTCAAGGATTCCGCAAGTACGGCAGAAGTTTAGGAATGTGGAGGAGCCAATGAAAATTAAATTCGAGTATCTTGCTACTTTTCTTTCCTAAATAAAGAACAACAAAATTATTTTTGCTGAAGTTTCTCCCATCTAGATATTTCCTGACTACTTTTTATCCAAGTTTTAACATGGCATGAAGACATTTCTTAACTCTCTTATAAACTAGAATTATATTTCAGAGATAATGAAGGTACTTCTTTTTTTTTTTTTGCAGTACGCAGGTCTCTCACTGTTGTGGCCTCTCCCGTTGCGGAGCACAGGCTCTGGACGTGCAGGCTCAGCGGCCATGGCTCACGGGCCTAGCCACTCTGCAGCATGTGGGATCTTCCCGGACCGGGGCACGAACCCTTGTGCCCTGCATCAGCAGGCGGACTCTCAACCACTGCACCACCAGGGAAGCCCAAAGGTACTTCTTAAACTTAAGCAGCTAAGGTGCATTTCTCTTCTGATCTTAGCTTATAAAATGGTAGTACTGGATCATTCTGCCTCTACTCCCTTTTTATAACCATAATTTAAAAAATGCACTAGTACGTTAATTATGAAGAACAAACAAAATTTTCATTATAAAAATAATTTGTTACTACCTGGTAGCTCAGAGAAAAAAGAAATGTCCATCTGTCATCTATATTTCTAAGTTTTTAGCATCAAAACTGAATCTCCTGCACACTAAGATAGAAAGCCTGTATCTTTCCTCCATTCTAATTATCAAGAGAAAGCATAGGATGGAGGATAAGAGGAGACTGGGAAAGTAAGGAGACACAAAGACAAGCCCCACCAGCATTGTATATTGCCAAGAGAAACAAACTTTAGTTTCAAGAAACAATTGCCGGCTGTCTGGGAGATGCTCAGGCATCAAACAATAAAGAACAGTCAACAGAGGCAAGAGGCCGAGCATGCTGCTGAGACTGCTTCTCTAATCCCCGGACCTCTAGTAAAAAGGCCAGCTGTTGCCACCTCGTGTAGAGAGTCAGCAGAGCAAATTAACCACGGGAGAAAAAAAGCTGCGGATATTGGAAAATTCTAATCTACCAGCCTCTTTAAGCTACACTGTTTTTAACATTGAGGACATCAAACTATTATCATTAAAATAAGCCTGTGTAATGGTAGCCCAAGTAAAAAGGTTTAAGACTGTTTTCATATTTCATTAGTAGATGAGATAGATGTAAATATGAAATATTCGGTTTTGACTGAAGCATATCTTCTCTTCATGTATAGATGTAAATATGAAACATTCGTTTTGACTGAAGCATATCTTCTCTTCATGTAAAGTACAAGAAATATGAAGAAATACACTGAAGTTTATTATAAAACATTTCAACACTCCCAGACAAGTTCGACAAAAAGCCTCAACTTAGAGTAACAGCCATATGCTCAAGTAAAGATTGTGTATCTGTTACAGCTGGATTTTAAGTCTCTAAGTACAAACACACCACACTGAAAAGCTGTGTCTGAACTTTGGGCAACTTTGATACTACTTACCTATCGCGGAATTCAATTGAGTGTACTTCAAGACAATTTAACAAGTCACATAAAGAAAATTAACTTCCTTCCATCTGTTTACTGGCTTCATTTACACTTCTGTGTTCTCTTACCCAGATGTTCTAATGCTATCAAAGTTTTCATATTGTTTGAAAGTTTAAGCTGCAAAATTTTTTTAGTGTCCGAAGTACAGAGGATGATAATGATCATTGATGATTATCACGGTCATAACTAACATGTATGTCTTTTTTGACCCTCTCCGTAAAGGACACTGTTAACTATGGGAGCCTCCAAATACAAAAGACCATTTTATATAATTATATTGTCTAACACCTTGGGGTTTTCTTCTCAAATTAGTTCAGCAGAGTAGTTAAAAGACCTGGGCTCAAATCTTGGCTTTACCGGTTACTATCTGTGTGTTTCTTAGGCTGCCGTTTCTTTTTCTATAACATGAGAAAAATGACTATACCTATGAGACTGCATGTTAAACACATAACCTAATATCTGGCACAGGAAATTTATTCAATATTAATTTATATTCATAAATAGATTCAAGTTTCAATACAAAAATGAAAAGGAATTTATTGTAAAAGAAGAAGAGAACAATCTAAATGATCAGTAATACCCCTTTAATTCCTGGGTATCAGTGATTCTTTGATTATGTACACAGGAAATAGTGAACAAGAGTTAAAAAAGAAACCTAAGCTCTAAACCCCATGCAACTGATATCAAGGTCCAAAAACTCACAGTAAGCTAGGTTGATACGATATTTACAGAGCAAACAATAAAAGAATCCCATGCTGTTCTGATGAAACTCAGTTTAGCAACATAACTAGCAGTTGTTACCAGTGTCCAGACACTCAGTTTCCAGGCTGGGATGGAGAATAAACTCCAAAAAAAAGTCTGTGAGATGTTAGCACTATTACTTAGTTTATATAATGACAATCATAAAATACATCTTATAAATCATAAGCAGATCATTATAGAAAGAAACATTTTAAATTGAGCTGTAACATGCCAATTTTTTCTTCTTCAAAGAAAGCGTTTTAAAATTGCGGTCTGTTTCAGTAAATACATTGGACACATTATTAAAAACTATGCTGGGAATCCAAATAGATTTTAACTAAATTAATGCTGTATTTAAGTATCTATAAAAAATCCTTTGAGATAAAATTCACTATAAAATCAAAAGAATTTCATCAAGATCATAGTGAGCATATTTAAACACCAGACAGTTCTGAGTATGACTAGACAATGCAAAAAAGGAATAAGGTGGAAAGATTAGCTATGTATTTTACTAAACCATCCATGAGGCAACCCAGTCTTTCAACATATTCAGAGGTCATGTTTTCAAAAGTCTCATTATCTCTAAATTATTTTCATATGATTCCTGATCCACTGTCAGCTATAAAAACAAAATTACTTTTTTACCCTTTTCTCAACAACAGTTGTAAGAATACTACAAAGAACATTTTTCCTGAATCATTTACTGTCATTATGCCCCACAAGCCCCAAATATTCTGTGTAGTAGCTACAAATAAGGATATTTTCCTAAATAATCCCAATCTAACAAGGTTTAAAAATTAACAGTGAAGTATTACTACCATGTAACCCTTAGATTCCCACCAACTGTCCCATGAATGTCCTTTAGAGCAAAAAGACCTAGTTCAGGATCATGCATTGTTTTCTTGTTCTTTAGTCTCCCTCAACCTGGAACAGTTCCTCAGTCTTTCCTTGTCTCTCATGATCTTGATACATTTTAAAGATTACAAGCCAGTTATTTTGTAGGCTGTGCTTTAATTGGGGTTTTTCTGATGAATTCTTATGATTGAATTTAAGTTATCCATTGAAGGTAAGAAAATCATAGAAGTGACGCTGGGTTCTTCTCACTGCATTCTATAAGGTGGCACACAGTTCTGATTTGACTACTACTGATAATATTACTGTGACCACTTGATTAAGGTGGTTATTCCCAGGCTTCCCCACTTTAAAGTTACTCTTTTTTCCTTTTCAATTATTTTGCATGGAGACAGTTTGTGTGATTATACAAACATCCCATTCCTCATCACTGATTTTATTCATTTACTTATATAATTATCAATTTATGGACTCCTGTTTTATTCAATGGATTATAGCTTATAACTGTCCTTATTTACATTGATGCCCAAACTGTCCTAGTTTTGGCCAACAGGAACGTCTGCACATTGGCTTCTGTATCTTGTTGACCTGTCCCTATCATCCCTCAACTACTTCCTTACTTTCTATATCCTAAGATGTCCCAGGTTCCTCCTGATCGTCCCCTGTTCCACCTATGGAATCCACTGCATCTCCAGAGTCCTGGTTCCTTGTCTGCCTCCTCATCTCATAAGCCTCCTAGAACTAGAAGAGGCAAGCTCTTCTTTCATTTCTTTCATCTTCCTAACTCTAGCTTGTGGCTTCACTTCAATATTGAACACGGTGTATTTTCTCCAGAATATGAGAGAATACCATACTACTTATGTACTCATCTTAAAGGAAAACCAGTCGAAGAATCCCCAAAGTAAAGTGGTGAAATGGTTTGAAATTGGGCACGTTTAAAACTGGCAAAATATATGATGCATCAAACTTCTACCAATCTCTACAATAATCTACCCTGTACCATTTTGAAACTGTAGTAAAAACAAACAAACAAAAACTCTGACTTCCTTTCTCTAAATTTCATTAACCAACTTACCATATTCTAATTGAATATGCTATACTAGGAACTTTGATCTG
This sequence comes from Phocoena sinus, assembly GCF_008692025.1. Lineage (NCBI taxonomy): Eukaryota > Metazoa > Chordata > Mammalia > Artiodactyla > Phocoenidae > Phocoena > Phocoena sinus. Next base: position 69,801,087 of record NC_045766.1, on the reverse strand, counting down.
TGTAAGACAGTAGTAACCATTAAACTGTGACAGTTTACTGGCTGAAAGTATCCATGACCATATTCGCAAGTGTCAGACTGAACATAAACAGTAAGGAAAAGGTACTCTCAAGATTTTTTTTCAACTAATGGACAAAGTCATGGCTCATCTCCTTTAGTGTGACTGATGAGGCTGAGTCACTTGTCAAACACTTACTTCCAAGGACATTATTTGGTACATTAACACGACAATAATTATATATATACAAAAGTAGTAAATCATTTCAAGGGAGTCATATGAGTACTTTCTCAGGAAAACATAAGACTTGGCTTGACAGTGCACAAATTTGTGTTAGCAATACACTTTCCTTAAACAATCAAATTGGGAGTAGAAAATGATGGGGTTACACAAGACTCTATTATAAAACATGAGAAAAGACATATTTTCTAATCACTTAAAAATGTATATGCTGGTAAAACACATGGAAGTATTTCACTGTCTGATAACTATGTCTCGAGGGATACAAAAGAAATAGATCTGTATACACTGTGATACTGACACATCTCTTCCTGTAACAGTACTAATTTAGCATGAAATTATGAACCAGAAACTTCCAAATGTTTTTTTGAACCAATTCCCCTACCAACCCTGTAAAAAAAAAACTATTATAGTATCATTCTTACAAAGAAGCTAAGGCTGTGGAAGATACCCTAAGATAACACAGCTAGTACATGGTAGTTCAGATTTAAGCACAGGCCTTCTATGAGTTAGCACAGACTTAACTACACCACCAAGGCAGCATGAAAAAACTGGAAGAATAGCAACAGAAGATGGAAATAAAAGTTAAAGTGAGATATGCTTCAAAAAAAGATTACCTAAAGAAAGAAGGAAAAGGAAAAGAGAAAGAAATAGGAAGCTGAGATGGTAGGGAGGAGAGAGAAAGAGAGGACAAGCGGTGGAGGAGAACACGCTGCTCTGGCACACAGCAGAAGACAGGAAAGCGCTGCTTGGTTTCACTTGGATGTTCTAGGGGTTGTATGGTAGTGCTAAATATTCAGCTTAGAAACTGTTTTCAAATGTGAAGAACTGCTTTGGGTTGAGCATGTGCTACCTTCTGGATATCAGAAAATTCATAGATAGTAAATTTAAGTTTACATTGAAAGAAAAAAATACTGTTTCATGAAGTTGAAATAAGGGAAACTTATAAAAAGGTAAACTCAAACAGAAGCGCTAACCACCAGTATTTTCATTTTTATTTAATAATATTAACTTCTCACTGATTTCCTTGGGTTCTCAACTATCTAAGTAAATCTTAATAGGCAATCCAAACATCTTAAAGCTAGGAATTCACTAGCATTCAAAGAAAAACCAAATGTCCCTCCGCACCCCCCCAAAGCCCCCAAAAACAAAGTGACTAACAGGGCCCAGCTACGTTGGGGGCTGAAGGTGGGGAGCCATATCACCCTGGTATAGGTGTTAAAGCCAGACCAGGTGTAAGAGGGTGTTCGTGACCTGCCCAGCAGTGAGGAGAGGATCCGTGTAGGAGAAGAGTCAGTGCAGGCGGCCATAGCATAGCAGGATGAAAACAGTATCTCTACAAAAGCACGGTTGGGCTTCAGGTGAGGAAGAGTCCTTGTGTAGCCGGGCAGGGGGTAGGAAGAATGAGAGAGAGAGATGCCTGGCAGTGTCAGAGCATGAGCTCAGTATAAAGGACTCCATTAGGAAGGGCAACCTGGCACAGAATGTCAGAGCCTAGATGAGGTGGAAAGGGTGTCAACACAGGGTAAGGTATTGTGGTAGTGGCCTGGAGTTGGGCGATAAGAACCGAGCTGGGTGAGAAGGACATTTGTGCAATGAAGGGGACAGTAGCAAGTTTGGTTACATATAAGAGGACTGATCAAAATAAGGAAATATATTAAAGATACGTAAAGCCAGATTTATCACTGTCAGAAAAAGGAATTACAAATAAGGAAAAGGAAAAAATTAGAATGAACTCGGTATTATTAGATTAAAATGGAAAGCACTGGTGTCAACTTATGGTTTTCAATACAGATATATACATATGATTAGAAATACAGATGTAAATATGTGTATATATGCGCACGCACACACATGGTGTTTGTTCCTTCGCTCCACCGAGTGGGTCTGGGAACAGTGATATTTCAATAATGATGAACATATCTGGTTCCTAGTTCTTGATTTCTAAATCTCATTCTCCAAAAAGGGAAGCTTGGTCAGGGAAAGCACAAGATAAATATGGAACATCTTGTGTGGAAGGACAATATTAGGACAACAGGTGAAACTTGCATGGAGTCTGAAAATTAGATGTAGTAATTTATCAGTGTTATTAACATCCCGATTTTGATGGTTGCTAGGAGAAAATTCTTGTTTCTAAAAAACACACGTTAAAGTACTTGGAACTGATGGAACTTCAGGTCAGCAACTTTCAAACAGTTCAGGCGGAAAAAGCTCTTTGTACATACTTTTCTATAAGTTTAAAATGAGATGGAGAAATAAATGGACATGCGGAAGGTGAAAAGGCAGTGAGATGGAGGGCAGGAAGGATTACTTACTGAGGTCTTCAGCCAGTTGAACTCGTTTACCAGTAAGCAATTTTACCTTCTTCTCACTATCTTCAGCAAAATCTTCCAGTACCTCTTTAACATTTTTCTCTAATCGCCTGACTGTTTAAAGTAAATAAAGAAATATGAGAAGCATGATTTTTATGAAGGCACAAGGATGATACAATTAACAATATATGGAGAGCAAGTTCTTAAATTTTCTCATCATGATAAATCTATTATTAAGTTCAGACTTCTCAGTTATAGGGAGAATATCTACCTGTTATGCAGTACTTTTATCAACATGAAACTAACACATATCCTCAGAGAAAGTCCTATTCTTAAGCCCTAACATTTTAATGGAAGTACAGATTCCCCAAAAAACCTAAGTGATGCTTAGGAGTCCTTTCCTAACAGAGTTTTTGTGTAATGAAGAAAGACTCCTGGTATGTTTACCTCCCATCTTTTTCAATTATGGTTTATTTTCATTACTATTTTAAAGGCAAATTATAATTTTTGGTCTTCTAATAAATCTAATATTCAGGAAATATTTTGGCATCCATCTATTTAAAATGAAATGTTATTACTGTTATTTTTCATATCAAATTAGAAAGTGCTCCTTCTGTGGCTTACCTTCAGTGTTTGTAAGTTGCTGTCTTAAAGTATTTGCAGTGATAGAAAGCATTCGCTGTATTCGCCAAAACAGGACAACATCATTGCATTCCAACTGAAATATTAGGTAATAAAGGTTACCAGATGCAAACTTAAAAATGAAAACCACAATCATGAACACATTAAATTCCTGAAGTCAGTACCTACAGCCTCTGCTTTAATAAAAAATAATCAGATTTACCTAATACATATATTCCTCTTGTAGATAGGACCTACTGCATTTTTTTCTGCACAGGAACCACAAAGTTCTACGTGATTTGGGTTTTATTTGCACCACAGCTTTGTTTTGATTCCAATGACAAAGCAAGTAAACTTGGGAAGTAGAGAATTTCATTATGTTATATACAAGCAGAAGTTCACAGAATATATCCTTACTTAGCGTTTAGTTCAACTAACAATCATGTTATCTTACATATGCCCTTAGGCTAAGCTCTGTTCTTTGAGTGTACACTCAAGCCATTTTTGAAATTCAGCTGCATATGCAAATACATTAACGATGTTTTAAAAAAGCTTATCCTCTGGGTGAGGAGTAAAACAGGGGTAGGAGATTAAGTAGTACAAACAACTATGTATAAAATAAATAAGCTACAAGGATATATTGTACAGTGCAGGGAAATACAGCCAATATTTTATAATAACTTTAAATGGAGTATAATCTATAAAAATATTGAATCACTATTCTGTATACCAGAAACAAATATAAAATAGTAAATCAACTATATTTCAATTAAAAAATAGCATATTCCTTTTTGAAAGCAAGGGAAAAAGCAAGAAAGCAAGAAAGAAAGAGAAAGAAAGAAAAAGAAAGATTATTCAATAGAGAGGTCTTACTAACAATGAAAATTATGCAAACAACTTGCCAATTTTTACACAGGCACGTTTAAACACAAATTTCTTTTAAGCTGCGGAAAACGCAAAAGAAAAACATTTTAGGGATCTCAAATAAGATCGCTGATTAACAGAGCTCTTTCAGAAGGACACTTTAAAAAGCATTTATCCTTGTATGAAAAAGCTCAAAATACATTAGTTTACCGCCACCTAGGGGTTACTTTGTAAAATGTGACATTAAAGTGCAGTTGTCCATTCTAAGAACTTTCTACAGTTCTTTTAAAGAATTATTTAAAGCAAGATTTTCATGGAGGAAGCTTGCACAAGCCTCTTAGATAGCCTCATCCACCAAAGGGCAGACACCAGAAACAAGAACTATAATCCTGCAGCCTGTGGAATGTAAACCACATTCACAGAAAGACAGACAAAATGAAAAGGCAGAGGACTATGTACCAGATGAAGGAACAAAATAAAACCCCAGAAAAACAATTAAATGAAGTGGAGATAGGCAACCTTCCAGAAAAAGAATTCAGAATAATGAGAGGGAAGATGATCCAGGACCTCAGAAAAAAGAATGGAGGCAAAGATCAAGAAGATGCAAGAAATGTTTAACAAAGACCTAGGAGAATTAAAGAACAAAAAGAGATGAACAATACAATAAGTGAAATGAATAATACCCTAGAAGGACTCAATAGCAGAATAACTGAGGCAGAAAAACAGGTAAGTGACCTGGAAGACAAAATAGTGGAATTCACTGCTGTGGAACACAATAAAGAAAAAAGAATGAAAAGAAAGAAAGACAGCCTAAGAGACCAACATTAAACACACCAACATTCTCATCATAGGGTGCCAGAAGGAGAAGAGAGAAAGAAAGGACCTGAGAAAATATCTGAAGAGATAACTGCTGAAAACTTCCCTACATGGGAAAGGAAATAGTCACCTAAGTTCAGGAAGCTCAGAGTCCCAGGCAGGATAAGCCAAAGGAGGAACATGCAAGAAACTTAGTAATCAAGTTGACAAAAGTTAAAGATAATGAAAAAATATTAAATGCAACAAGGGAAAAGCAACAAATAACATACAAGGGAATTCCCATAAGTTTGTCAGCTGATTTCTCAGCAGAAACTCTGTAGGCCAGAAGGCAGTGGCACAATATATTTAAAGTGATGCAAGGGAAGAACCTACAACCAAGATCACTCTACCCGGCAGGGATCTCATTCAGATTTGACAGAGAAATCAAAAGCTTTAGACAAGCAAAAGCTAAGAGAACTCAGCACCACAAAACCAGCTCTACAACACATGCTAAAGGAACTTCTCTAAGTGGGAAACACAAGAGAAGGACCTGCAAAAACAAACCCAAAACAATTAACATAATGGTAATAGGAACATACATATTGATAATTACCTTAAGTGTGAATGGATTAAATGCTCCAACCAAAAGACACAGGCTCACTGAATGGATACAAAAATAAAACCCATATATATGCTGTCAACAAGAGACCCACTTCAAACCAGGGACACATACAGACTGAAAGTGAGGGGATGGAAAAAGATATTCCATGTAAATGGAAATCAAAAGAAAGCTGGAGTAGCAATACTCTTATCAGATAAAATAGACTTTAAAATAAAGAAAGTTACAAGAGACAAGGAAGGACACTACATATGATCAAGGGATCAATCCAAGAAGATATAACAATTATAGATATATATGCACCCAACATAGGAGCACCTCAATACATAAGGCAAATGCTAACAGCTATAAAAGAGGAAATCAACAGTAACACAATAGTGGGGGACTTCAACACCTTACCTACACCAATGGACACATCATCCAAACAGAAAATTAAAAAGGAAACACAAGCTTTAAATGACACAACAGACCAGATAGATTTAATGGCTATTTATAGGACATTCCATCTAAAAACAGCAGATTACACTTTCTTCTCAAGTGCACATGGAACATTCTCCAGGACAGATCACATCCTGGGTCACAAATCAAGCCGTGGTAAATTCAAGAAAACTGAAATCATATCAAGCATTTTTTTCTGACCACAATGCTATGAGATTAGAAATAAGTTACAGGGAAAAAAACGTAAAAGACACAAACACATGGAGGTTAAAAAATATGCTACTAAATAACCAAGAGATCACAGAAGAAATCAAAGAGGAGATCAAAAAACACCTAGAGACAAATGACAACGAAAACACGACAAACCAAAACCTATGCGATGCAGCAAAACCAGTTCTAAGAGGGAAGTTTATAGCAATACAATCCTACCTCAAGAAACAAGAAAAATCTCAAACAAACAACCTAAAGTTACACCTAAAGGAACTGGAGAGAGAACAAACAAAACCCAAAGTTAGTAGAAGGAAAGAAATAATAAACATGAGAGTAGAAATAAATGAAATAAAAACAAGAAAACAATAGCAAAGATCAATAAAACTAAAGCTGGTTCTTTGAAAAGATAAACAAAATTGATAAACCTTTAGCCAGATGCATCCAGAAAAAGAGGAAGAGGACTCAAATCAGTAAAATTAAAAATAAAAAAGGAGAAGTTACAACAGACACTGCAGATATACAAAGCATCCTAAGAGACTACTACAAGCAACTGTATGCCAGTAAAATGGACAACCTGGAAGAAATGGATAAATTCTTAGAAAGGTATAACCTTCCAAGACTGAACCAGGAAGAAATAGAAAATATGAACAGACCAATCACAGGTAACGAAACTGTGATTAAAAATCTCCCAACAAATAAAAGCCCAGGACCATATGGCTTCACAGGTGATTTCTATCAAACATTTAGAGAAGAGCTAACACCCATCCTTCTCAAACTCTTCCAAAAAATTGGAACAGAGGAAGAACATTCCCAAACTCATTCTACAAGGCCACCATCACCCTGATGCCAAAACCAGACAAAGATACTACAAAAAAAAGAAAGTTACAGACCAATATCACTGATGTATTTAGATTAAAAAATCCTCAACAAAATCCTAGCAAACAGAATCTAGCAACACACTGAAAGGATCATACAGCATGATGAAGTGCGATTTATCCCAGGGATGCAAGGATTCTTCAAAATATGCAAATCAATCAATGTGATACACCATATTAACAAAGTGAAGAATAAAAACCGTATGATCATCTCACTAGATGCAGAAAAAGCTTTTGACAAAATTCAACACCCATTCATGATGAAAACTCTCCAGAAAGTGGGCATAGAGGGAACCTATCTCAACATAATAAACGTCATATATGACAAACTCACAGCAAACATCATTCTCAATGGTGAAAAACTGAAAGCATTTCCTCTAAGATCGGGAACAAGACAAGGATGTCCACTCTCACCACTATTATTCCACATAGTTTTGGAAGTCCTAGCCACAGTGATCAGAGAAGAAAAAGAAATAAAAGGAATACAAATTGGAAAAGAAGAAGTAAAACTGCTACTGTTTGCAGATGACATGATACTATACATAGAGAATCCTAAAGATGCCACCAGAAAACTACTAGAGCTAATCAATGAATTTGGTAAAGTAGCAGGATACAAAGTTAATGCACAGAAACATCTTGCATTCCTACACACTAATAATGAAAAATGTGAAAGTGCAATTAAGAAAACACTCCCATTTACCATTGCAACAAAAAGAATAAAATATCTAGGAATAAGCCTACCTAAGGAGACAAAAGACCTGTATGCAGAAATCTATAAGACAGTGATGAAAGAAATTAAAGAAGATACAAACAGATGGAGAGATATACCATGTTCTTGGATTGGAAGAATCAACATTGTGAAAATGACTATACTACCCAAAGCAATCTACAGATTCAGTGCAATCGCTATCTAACTACCAATGGCATTCTTCACAGAACTAGAACAAAAAAATTTCACAATTTGTATGGAAACACAAAAGACCCTGAATAGCCAAAGCAATCTTGAGAAAGAAAAATGGAGCTGGAGGAATCAGGCTCCCTGACTTCAGACTATACTACAAAGCTATAGTAATCAAGACAATATGGTACTGGCACAAAAACAGAAATATAGATCAATAGAACAGGATAGAAAGCCCAGAGATAAATCTACACACCTATAATCAACTAACCTATGACAAAGGAGGCAAGGATATACAATGGAGAAAAGACAGTCTCTTCAATAAGTGGTGCTGGGAAAACTGGACAGGTACATGTAAAAGTGTGAGATTAGAACACTCCCTAACACCATACACAAAAATAAGCTCAAAATGGATTAAAGACCTAAATGTAAGGCCAGAAACTATCAAACTCTTTGAGGAAAACATAGGCAGGACACTCTATGACATAAATCACAGCAAGATCCTTTTTGACCCACCTCCTAGAGAAATGGAAATAAAAACAAAAATAAACAAATGGGACCTAATGAAACTTAAAAGCTTTTGCACAGCAAGGAAACTGTAAACAAGACGAAAAGATAACCCTCAGAATGGGAGAAAACATTTGCAAATGAATCAGTGGAGAAAGCATTAATCTCCAAAATATATAAACAGCTCATGCAGCTCAATATTAAAAAAACAAAGAACCCAATCCAGAAATGGGCAGAAGACCTAAGTAGACATTTCTCCAAAGAAGACATACAGATGCCCAAGAGGCACATGAAAAGCTGCTCAACATCACTAATTATTAGAGAAATGGAAATCAAAACTACACTGAGGTATCACCTCACGCTGGTTAGAATGGGCATCATCAGAAAATCTACAAACAACAAATGCTGGATAGGGTGTGGAGAAAAGGGAACCCTCTTGCACTGTTGGTGGGAATGTAAATTGATACAGCCACTATGGAGAATAGTATGGAGGTTCCTTAAAAAACTAAAAACAGAATTACCATATGACCCAGCAATCCCACTACTGGGCATATACACAGAGAAAACCATAATTCAAAAAGACACATGCACCCCAATGTTCACTGCAGCACTCTTTACAATAGACAGCTATGGAAGCAACCTAAATGCCCATCGAAAGATGAATGGATAAAGAAAATGTACATATATACAATGGACTATTACTCAGCCATAAAAAGGAACGAAACTGGGTCATTTGTAGAGACGTGGATAGACCTAGAGACTGTCATACAGAGTGAAGTAAGTCAGAAAGAGAAAAACAAATGTTGTATAATAATGCATATATGTGGAATCTAGAAAAATGGTACAGATGAACTGGTTTGCAAGGCAGAAACAGAGACACAGATGTAGTGAACAAACATATGGACACCAAGGGGGGGGAAGCAGGGAGAGGGGTGGTGGTGGTGGGATGAATTGGGAGATTGGGATTGACATATATACACTAATATGAATAAAATTGGTAACTAATAAGAACATGCTGTATAAAAAAAATAAATAGAAAAAAATAGATTTTCATGATATAAAGAATTATAATATGGGGGGAAAAGCATGATAAAAAATGTAGTGCATTATTATTTCCATTATGCAAATAAATGGTTATGTTATATATCTACACACACATACATACAACATGTATAGAAAGAGGTGAACAGATATACATAAAAATGTTAACTAAAAGTACTTCTAGGTCAGGGGATTATAAAATATTGTTTCCTTTTGCATGGTTGTTTTTTTAACATTTATTTATTCCATTTACTTTCTATAATGGTAAAGTATTATTTTCTAACATAAATTTAATTCTTAAAAAAATCTTTAAAAAGTATTGTAGTGCCTATTATATGCACATGATCTAATATGCACTGGGATGATATGTATGTAAAATGTAATCACTACAAAAGTGGTAAATATCTTTGAAAAAATAAGAGTTAGGTCACTCTATAAATTACGTATACTTTTTTTCAGAAGATCAAAAGACTTAAAAGTTAATGCTAAACCTCAAGCTTACTTTTAAGCAATTAAACAACTATCACTAAAAAACATTTCTCTTTGTTTTTGGAAACCTTACCTCAGAATCTACAAAATGCCTCTGGTAGTAATAGAAGCCTCTTCGACAAAGGTTACAATGGTTTAGAGCTGTTTTTAAGAAATGTCTTCTATAAACTTGGTGCCAAGTATCCTTGATCTAAAATAATAAAAAGAAAAGAGACCAAAGAGTTACTGTATGCTCTCTAGGTTGATCAAACACATTGTGAAAAATCATATACAAAGTTTACTTATAAAAAAGTTAATTAAAACCAATGGCAATGTTGTTATTCTGTCAACCTTCTGTATCCATTAAAAAATTTTTTTTCAAGGTAAAGATTAGACCACTAGTACTCTGACTCCTTACCAGTCTATATACTTCAATATTTGCAGTGTTTCTAACAAGCATTATTATTAATCATCTTGTAGAGTATAGAGGGTGGAGATTATCTTCCCCTAGTTAGAGGTAAGGTGTCCAAGGCAAAAAGAGGTTGTGAGCCTTGTCAGAGGTCAGAGTCAGACTAGGAAGCTGGTCTCAGACCATGTCCATCAACCCAACAACATTTCCTTTCTCGTTATGAAATTTCATTGTTCCTTCAGCAATATGACCCCCACCACTTTATTACTATATAGTCTGTTAGGGTGTTCAGAGGTCTTCCACACCATTGTCTTTTTTCAAGCACAACAAAAATAATGTTGAGAAAGTAGAACAAGCATCATCAACACCATCTGACAGATGAGAAAAGGGGGCTGAGATTATACCAATAACTAAAGGCAGTATTACTAGCTAACAGAATGGAAGTGTACTGGAATTCACATCTCCTGACATCTAGTCTATCCACTATTCTTATCACAGTACTTTGCTACCTATTTTATAGCTTCACAAAATGCAGTGAACATAGTTTCTCTTGGAAAAAATCTGATACTTTCTCGCTCACAGAAAGTAAGATATACAGCCAATTCATATCCTAAGATATGGATAAAGTCCCTCCTATTGTATTAACCACTTATAAAGTTCAAAAGTATCCAACCGAACAGAATTTACTGTTAGTAAGAGCTAGGACCAATGTGGATAAATGAAATCTATATTCAACTAATAATTTCATGTAATCATTAGTTTTAATTTCATTTTCAATTTATAAACAATGAGATGTATAGCAGCTTTAACTGTTTCTTTTCATCAGTTTTCTTTTCTTGTTCTGACCTCTGGTGGATTTTAAATTAAGTATACTCATTTCTCCAGTGCAGAAACATAAATAGCAAATAAATCTTTAAAAGAATCTATGCATGGCCCTGAAACTTCTTAAATGATTGTTTTCCTCACTAGAATTACTTTTCTAAATGGGGTTCCCTTAAGCTAATTTAAGCTAATGTTAAAATGAAGCTTTGATCCCTTACACCCTAACTAACTAGGGAACACAGGCCCAGAAACACAATTGTTTTTTTAAATTTTTCTCCAAATAAGCATCATGAAGGTAAGCAAAAGTAGCCTAAACTATAATTATATATCCTCATATTTATTATGAAGAAAGAAAATGAGATAGAACCCAAAGGTATTATCCAATTTACTCATACTTGATTAAGATACATTTGACTGAAAAAACATACATATTAAGTGAGCCATATTTAAGCAAAAATTTCATTCTGTAATCTGAAACAGTGTAACGTAGTGCAGAGATCTCTGTGAGGTCTCTCCCCTTTTCCCAGAACTTACTGCTGAATTTGCCCAGAGAACTTCCCTTTTCTAAGTCTCAAGTTCCCCATTTACAAATTAAAGCATTATACTTAAAGCAAGACTTAGAATAAAATTTCAGCTGTTTCCACACTCAAAATGACCAAGTTCTTTTTGTCAGCAAAAGTACACAGGATCAAAGTACAATTAAGCACTTAAATATCTAAGTAATACATTAGAAGTAGTAACATTTTACTACAAGAAACAAAGACTAAGGAAGCAAGTTCATGCTTTTCAGCAGTTTATTACCAAACTTGGGTCTACTTCTACTCCTCGGGATTCAAGGTTCTTTCGGACTGTAGTTATCTCATCACTTGCAAGATAAGCTGGGTGCTCCTCATTACATTTCAACATCTTCTCCAATTCATTCTTGGTTTCATTGTGAACACACTTTGAAATGTTTAAAAGAGGACTGTGTTTAGATGGTTCATGATTTGGCATAATTATAAAAACAGAGTCCCAATTTTAATGAATATATTACTTTTGCACGATTGGTGACACAAGCCCAACCACAACAAACAAGGAAAACCAGAGTACCCCGGCTTATGAATGCAAAACAACCTGGACATGTGAGGGGGCAAGGGGGGAAGGGGAATAGCCCTATTTGCTATACTTTATCGATACTTTGGCTGAGATGTTTTACTGTCCAAGTCACAGGATCAGGCACCTTACTATGTACATCCTTTCTTGACCTTAGGGTATGATTTCAATCTAGGAAAAAGTGCCCTATATACATGGGAAGAGATAATGTTCTATAAATGCCTCATATCTAAGAACTGGATGACTGTAAGGCCCTGTGCCTGTTGACATGCTCCTTTTCTGATAAATACAAAATTCAGTCTGATTTTTTAAAAAAGTCTTTTCATTGAAATCGTTCTTAGATTGCTTCTGTGAGGTGCCCAACATTCTTAAATTCACTTCCATTCTCTTCTCTATAATTGTTTACAATCTCTTCATCAAATGAGGAAAGCATACACACTAGTGGTAAGTCTGAAAGCAAGACTCAGTACCGTGTCAAATTAACTTTATCTTTTCATTTTTTCCATCCTTCTTTCAAAACTGCATGGTACAGGAAACTAGCTTCAAATTCACTACTCTAAACAAGTTACTACCATAGCACTTTGCCCCAAACTGTACCAAGCTACAGAATCTGAGTATTTATATAAAAATAACACTGAAACACAAATAAACGGCTTGTAAATGGAACTACTAAATAATATTCTCTGAAAACATTAGAAGAAATTTAATAAAGAGAAATTTCACTGTTTCCTTAAACTTCTGCTATTTGGTCTTAGACAGGAAGGAAAATTCCAACTATATTCTCCCACTCTTCCTGCCCTGTTTCACTTCCACCTGTCCACCTGTTCCCACCATGCTGGCTGTTCAGGAGAACACCACTCTCCCATCTATCCTGACCAAGATTTCCATTAGTTTAGCTCAAAGTGAAAATGTTTCAAAGGAATGGTTTTTCCCCAGAAGATTAGGAAAAAGTAACAATATAAAAGCAAAATATAGTTTTCAGAACATGGATTTCTCATCTTTAGCAAAGGACAATCTTAAGTTTCTTTTCCTGCTAAATCCTGCCAACTCAAAAAGAAAAGGAACTGTTACACAGCTACCTATCTAAACTTGCCGTGTGGGACCTAGGGATATTCTCAACTTCTAGAATCTGTTTCTCACTGAAAACTCCAGGTATGAAGTCTAGACCAGTGGTTTTCAACTGGGAGTGGGAGGGTTAGAGAGGTTAGAGGAGAGCTTGAGTCGGTGAGTCTGACATGATGCTTTGCTTTGACAGAGAAAACAAAACCTGCGTATACAAACACCTCCCCAGCGGTTCTTCTGTCCCTCCCGTCTACACTCCAAACTATGGCCTCTGTTTGTTTTACAGTCAGACTGAGTCTTACACATGCCACCCTGATAACCCTAGGAGAAGCTCTTCTCTGAAGGGTTTCCAAATTCCTCTTCTAGGCTACAGGTCCTTGCACTGACAGTAAAACTAATTCCTCTGCTTCTCTTGAAGGGATTTCCTATGGGTTCAAGTTCCTGAGAAAGTAACTTACAACCAGGAATCACTCCTCTCTGAGTGTGTTTGGCCAAAGCATATTTACTACTAGTTGCTGAGGCAAGTTCTGCCATCACTGATTGTTCTAGACCTAATTAGGCCTAATTTCACTAAGCCTTAAAGGTCAGACGCCATTGTTCTTTGGAGTTTATCTGCCTTACACCAGTTCTTTCTAATCAATGCCTCTACCTGTCTCAAAGTCAGAAATCTCTGATGAATCCCCTAGGAATTCTGTTCTGAAAGACCGCCTCCTCACAGCCCATGTGTATAGCAGAGATAACTGATGTACTCTGAATACACGCATGACCCAACCACTAACTCTGTCCATTTCTTCAGCTTCTTTTCAGTCTCTGAGTGACTCATTTTCCCACAAAAATCATATCAGAAAAAAAAAGAGAAGAGGACTGTCCCCTCACTATTTTAAGACAAACTGGGACTTATATCTGATAGATATCTTACGAAACAAGAAATGCATAAAACCAGAAAAACATAGGGTGTTGATTATATAATTAACTCTGTATTTAAAATAAAAACAAAACAATTAAAAAAGAATAGGAATGATATGTCATTTGGTAATTTTTCATTCTCTTTATCTGCTCTCTCAATACACACACATCTGATGGTCTCATTTCTCTAATTACATGGATTCAAGGAAGGAAGAAAGGAAGTAAATTAGATGCCACCTCTTTTTCTTATTCATTACTTCCTTCATCTATGTATTTTGATTTTATATTCTATTTACCATCTTTTACTTAAGGAATTAACATAAGAAAGAGATGGTGGTGTAAGACTCAATGCTAATAAGAAAAGAAGCCATAACAACAAGGAAAGAATAAAAATAGGTGGGGGGAAGGGGGGGAGGATTTTAATGATTACACATTTTCCCTCTATTTATTCATTTGTAAAGTTATTTATACTTGCCTTTACCATTTTGTTCTTTTAAAGTGATCATTAAATGTTTATAATATGAATTCTATAATTCTACTTCCTGTCTGAATTTTTATGCTTATTTTGTGAACATAGGAGCAAAAAATGCAAAAGGATAAAATAGTTTAAATAGACAACTAACAGAAAAATCCAGTGATAATAATAGAATAAGGTTTTAAAAAGACATTATATCTTTTATTCTAATCACATTCATTCTACATCCTCTGAAGTTCCTGTCACTTTTTCTTGTTTATAAATTTAATCTTCATTTCACCTCAAATAGGCACTTGAACAAAGTAATCAACCACTCTTTTTAATAAAAAAAGCTACCTCATATTTTTTTAGACTTTCTTTTGTAGTTTACTGTTTTTTCTAAAGATTTATTGTCTTTTAGAAAGGCTAATATAAAATATTTGAAATTATTAAGTTTGGCTTAGAGGCATTCAGAGGTTATATTTTAATGCCTGAATTAAAATGCCAAAGATTTGTTTGTTTTTACCTGTTCTTGGGTTCGATTCTTCCAGTATAACCACCTCTTTTTCCAATCTGGACCTACCATATTTTCAATTGCATTTTCAGCTAGAAAAATTAAAAAAAATTTTTTTTTTATTTATCAGGAAATGTATCACTTACCAGGTACATAAATTATAACTAATACTATGTTGCTTTCTTAACCACTTCAAAAACACTGTGTCAATATGAAGTCAGTTGAAATAAAGAATAAAACTATATAATTGATATGGTACATATATAAGAAAGCATTTAATTATATATGTTTAGAATCTATGAGAAGTATAATTGCTTATAAAGTTCCCATAAGTATAGTAGCAAACACTAAAATAGTCTGAATTTCAGCTTTTTAGAATATAAGTACATATAAATATCATGTGTCCAATTTAACATTTTTTTCAATTTAACATTTTTAATAGTTACAAGCAGTTGACCAAAAAATTGCACAAATAATATTCAACTAGAATAGTACTGACAAAGAACTTGAGATATTAGATTTTTTTTTAAAACCAATGTTCACTAAAGTTAGATGACTCTTTATCCACTGAGAATACTCAAAACTCAATAACCCATGTCCCTACTTACTATCCTTGAGACGAGCCTGAAGAGCCTCTTCCATAAAGTAAATAGCTGCATCCCATTGCTGTTTATCAGATATGGACCGATCTTCTAAAGCATTGTGCTGAATAACCCTCTGAAACAACAAGGAAAGAAAAACAGCTATTTTGATGGATATCTTGTCATTTTAGTAATTTTAATTCTAACTGACAGCTCAGAAAATATCCAAACTAGCAGATGTATCTACAACAACATAAAAGTATGTCCCTCCCACACAAATGCAGAGGGTCCTATTGTCTGCCTGCTTATTTGTCAGCTTTCTGTCTAAAAAATAAAACAGTGGAGATTTTCTCCTAGCCCAAATTAAATGAGCTCACCATCAAGAAGATAGCTGGGGGTTGGGGGGTGGGTAGAGAATTACATATTTAACTACATAAAATTACACCCTAGAACCCTGGTATTCAGGAGCTAATGATTCAGATCATCTCTACTGCTTCTTTTTGCCATATGACCTACGTGTTAGCATTTTCAAAAAGGAGAGGAGAAAAAAAAAGCAATAACCATTATCTCACTGTTAACACCAATGGAAAATGTAATGGAAGGAAGCTTAAGAGGTCTAGACAATCATAAGTAAATGTTAGTTCCTTATTGTAAGAAAATTGGTTTCCAAATCTTATAGCTTTTGAATTAATGAATGAATGAAAATGGCACCACTCTCTCTCAGCAAGCCAATCTTATTAAGGCATTTAACAAGAATGGATATGGTTTTCAAATATGAAGACAAACATTTCTTTAAAAAAAAACCCTATAATTATGATCAGCCCACAGTGAAATATGCATTCTTAGAAAACTGCTCAGTCTTATCTTTAACAGTTCCTCCCATAACTGTCTGGACAGAGTGGGTGGTTAAAAAAGGTTTGATTAGGTGATGAGAACATTCTACGTAACAAAAGATTTATCAGGTGATGAAGGTCAGGAGCCAGGCTTTACAATAAAGACACAATGGGGCTCGTATCCCAGCTTTGCCAATGACAACAATATAACTGCTTAAGAACAAAATAAAACAATGCTTACAAAATACATAGAGTTTCTGGTACCTTGTAAGCATCCAACACATGGTAGTTAGCATTATGATTTTAGGAATCTAACATTTTGACTCAACTCCACTGAAAACCAATGCATCTAATTCTTTTTACCACTGAGGGTAAAATGAGAAGCAGCTATCCGTAGTTCAGGCCCATGTAAATTCTGTGGAAGTTTATAGAAACCTGTTTACTGCAAGGTTTGATTTTCTTCTGAAATGATAGCCAAGAAAGAAATAGCAGAGGGCGATTTTAGAAGGGCAGAAAAACGTCAAAAGACCGATTATATTTCGTAAATCTATTTCTTTCCTTATTTTCAATTCAGAACCTAATTTAAATAGTCATATAAAAATATTCTATAAAAGGATATCAATTTGAGAAATTATATAAAAAAATGAGGCTGGCACCCTAATATACAAATGAAATACCAAGCTGTCCTCTGCAAAATCATTCCACTTGTGGCGTTTAATAGTTTCTTCCTTAACAGCCTCTTTAAGTTTATCAAATATGTCATCATGCTCTTTTCCTTTCGGTTCTGTCATGAAGCGGGAAAATTCTTCTTGTAGGGTCTCCCAAGCAACCTAGAATGATTTAAAAGAAAAAAGCTGCACCTATATTGCATACTTTCATTTAATGTGTAACAAGAAAAATAAACACATGAATTTAAGCCAAGTAGATGTGATAAATCAGTTAATCAGAAAATACATATGAAATCACATTTTTAAAAAAAGGTATAGCAAATATAAACTCTGCCCTCAAGAGCTCATACTGGTAGCTGGTGGAATAGACTTGGCCTCCTGACATGTTTCGCTACACATACACAGCATCTCAAATTTTAAAAAAAAATAGTAACCAACATTTAAAAACTGAGAGACTTCCTATAAAATCCAGGTTTCCAGCATCACTTGAACCACCTGGCAACACTGGGCCCATGTTCCTGCACACCTTCGCCCGCTGGAGCTAAACAGGAGCTGCCTGTCCCTTCAGAGAAGGCATGCAGGCCACGTTAGCCACCAGACTCGGTTCACTTACTTATTTACTTCACTCTCTACAACATCTGAGTTTGCCTGCCTCTTCCATACTGTAAAAAGTTTAAAATTTCTTAATGACTTTGCTTTTACACATCTTTGCCCTTATGCAAATATATGAGGTAATGTGTCAGTACTTTTGAACACAGGTGAGTATTATTCAGCCTTGTACTATTGCTAATTCCCAATTATCTGAACAGTGAAAGGAGAGCACAGTGTCAAAATCAATTAAGAACTAAACCTACTTAGGACTAAATGGGCTAGTTAATATTGCATTTTATATCTAGCCCTCTTCGTTTTAAACATTAAGAAATTATGGCATAAGGAAAGGTGACTGTCCAAGAATATAGAGTGAGGTATTAAAATCTGTTTCCTGACCTTCAGCAGGTTCACATCTTTCTACCACACCTATGTGTGAAGGGAGAAAGCAGCAAAAGACAGAATCACTTGCCATTTTTATGATTACTTCTGCTGCTTGAACCTTAGGATATGAAAATATGCTATCATGGGACAGGGTCCAGAAAAATGTTAGAGCCAGTAGTGAGGAGAAGTGGCAGCAGCTCTCTAATTACTTTAGGGGGAAATGTGTCGAGACCAGGGGTCAGCAACATGGAGCTTAGATAGAGTGGCTGTAAGAGTTCTTAGAAAAAGAGACTTGAGGAAATTGAGAACAGAGATAAAGAAGCAAGGACTGGAAGGGTAGGAAAGGGGTAAAATACACCTGAATAATTAGACATTGACATTTTGTTTCTAAGGTAGGTAATGAAAAACAAAAATTTTTTTTTTTTTTTTTTTTTTTGCAGTACACAGGCCTCTCACTGTTGTGGCCTCTCCCATTGCGGAGCACAGGCTCCGGACGCACAGGCTCAGCGGCCGTGGCTCACGGGCCCAGCCACTCCGCGGCATGTGGGATCCTCCCAGACCAGGGCACGAACCCATGTCCCCTGCATCGGCAGGCGGACTCTCAACCACTGCGCCACAAGGGAAGCCCCCCAAATTATTTTTAACATGGATTCTAATTTTGTGAGCAACTTCACAACGAAGCAAAGGACACAATGGCTCTCATCTACAACAATCGTTCTTCAGAGTAATGTGCCTGGCAAGATCAACTTGGATGATGATCATAATCATCATAATAGCAGCTGGCATTTACCAAATGGTTACTATGGAGCAGATACTAAGTATTCTACATATGTTAACTCCTTGACTCCTCACAACAATTTATGATGTAGGCAACACTTTCATCCTTATTTTATAAATGAGAAAACAGGAAGGTTATTAAGCAAACAGCCCAAGGATCGCATAGCTACAAAGTGGTAGAGCCAAGATACATGGGTATCAGAAATGCTTTCTCTAAGGTACTTGCTTACAATTCCTAGTCTAACCTTCTGGCAGGGTCCTAACTAAGGAAATAATTATTTAAGTAAAATTGAGCCCTGCATAAAATCAACAAATAAAATGTTTCATCCATTAAACATTTTCCTTATGGAATCTCTAACTACAGAAGAAGTTAAAAATATTTCACATTCAAACACATTTTGCCAGTTTTGTTAAATGCTACCTTTGGAAGGAGAACCAGTACCCTCAGACCAACACCATACCAATTAGTAAATTTTTTTGACAGTAGTAACTGGTAGGAGCATTAAGGTTAATCCCAATACAGAGATTAGGAATAAAGAATAAAAGGAGCATAAGGACCAAAGAGAAAGATAGTGGCTGTGATAGGAATAAAACCTAAAATTCACAGCTCCTAATCCCTTCACATAATGCTTCTTACCCATTTAATTAAATTATATCCTAACCTCGACTGCTTTATTAGGAAGCTGCTTATCAGTCCACTGTTTAAGCTTGATATCCACTGTCGTATTAAAAGTTCCAGAATTCATGGTCTGTGCAGCTGGAAGATAGATGTTTTCAATCACATGAGTTGATACTCTTTCCCACAAAGACTGCTGAAGGATTTCCTCCCTGAAATTAAAAAAAAAAAAGTTCCAAGAACACCAAATTCAAACATTAAGCCTTTATAAACAGCTTTATTGAAGTATCAACTTACAATAAATTGTACATATTTAAAGTTTTGATATATGTACATGCCTATGTATCACCGCAATCAAGATAATGAACTTATTCATCATCCTCAAAAGTTGTAACCACTGGATCTACTTTCTGTCACTACAGCTTAGTTTATTTTCTACAATTTAATATAAATGCAGTCATGTAGCATGTATTCTTATTTTCTCTGTCTTCTTTCATCAGCATAATTACTTTGAGATTCATCCATGTTGTGTGTATATTAATATTTCATTTCCTTTTTTGCTGAGTAATATTCCATTGCATAAATCTGTTTACTTATTCACCTGCTGACGGACATTTGGGCTGTTTCCAGTTGCAGGCTATCACAAATAAAGCTGCTATGAGCATTCAAGTACAAGTCTTTGTATGACATATGCTCTTGTGCCTCTTGGGCAAATATCTAGGAGTGGAATGGCTGGATCATATAGTAATTATATATTTAACTTTATAAGATACTGCCAAAATGTTTTCCAAATTGGTTGAACCATTTGACATTCCCACCAGAGGAGTATGAGAGTTCTAGATCCTCTACATCTTGCCAACATTTGGTATGATTAGTCATTTTCATTTACGTCACTGTAATAGGTTTACAGTGGTATCTCATTATGGTTTTAATTTGCATTTCCCTAATGACTAATAATTCCAAGTATCTTTTTATGTGTTCATTTACCTAATATTAATACATACTTTATATGTGTTGACTGTGAAGTAGAGTCCAAGACTGTAAACTTCTTGGTATGATTTTAACAATTTATCAGACCACAGCACAAAGCAAAGAGACATTATGGGATATTGCTAGGTAAAATTGTTCAACATTTCATGATAACATAAAGGATGAATGATCAAGCTGAAAATTCCACCTTTTAAAAGACATCTTACAAGAATATGGTTCTCTAAATAGAATAAAGAAAACTACTTCAATCAAGAAAAAATTTGAAATCTCTAGAAAATATCTGGCTTCTCCCAAACTAATCTTTACTGCTACACAGTGCTAAAACATACAGAAAGACCGTGTTTATCAAATGAGCAGTCTTAGGAGTAACCTCATCTTTTAGGATGCAGTTGCAAAGCTCAGGGCAACAGAAACACCCCCATTCTGTCCAAAAGCCAAACTGCACTTTTCTTGGGTGAGGAGAGCCAACAATTCCTGCCATGCAAGTTGACTCATACTCACTCAATATTTTGTGTAAAATTAAGTCCATTGAGTCAATGAGCTTAGCTGCAGGTCTTCCCTTGCTAATTTTCAGGTCTTTTTTCCCTTAAAACCAGAAAACAAGAGTATGGGAGGGAGGACAAAACACGTGAAGAAGATAGAGGTACAAACATACAGTTGTAAAATAAATAAGTCATGGGATGTAATATACAGCATGAAGAACATGACCAATAATACTGTAATAACTTTGTATGGGGACAGATGGTTACTAGACTTATCGTGATGACCCTTCCATAATGTATGCAATTGTCAAATCACTATGTAGAGGAGGAGCTTCAAGATGGCAGAAGAGTACGATGTGGAGCTCACGTTCCTCCCCACAAATACATCAGAAATACATCTATATGCGGAACAACTCCTACATAACACCTACTGAACGCTGTCAGAAGACCTCAGACCTCCCAAAAGGCAAGAAACTCCCTATGTACCTGGGTAGGGCAAACGAAAAACGAAAAATCAGAGACAAAAGAATAGGGACGGGACCTGCACCAGTGGGAGGGAGCTGTTAAGGAGGAAAGGTTTCCACACACTAAGAAGCCCCTTGGCGGGCGGAGACTGAGGGTGGCGGAGGGGGGAAGCTTCGGAGCCACGGAGGAGAACACAGCAACAGGGGTGCGGTGGGCAAAGTGGAGAGATTCCCGCACAGAGGATCAGAGCCGACCAGCACTCACCAGCCCGAGAGGCTTGTCTGCTCACCCGCCGGGGCGGGTGGGGCTGGGAGTTAAGGCTCCAGCTTCAGTCAGAGCGCCAGGAGAGGACTGGGGTGGCGGCGTGAACCCAGCCTGCAGGGGGTTAGTGCGCCACGCCTAGCCAGGAGGGAGTCCGGGGAAAAGTCTGGACCTGCTGAAGAGGCAAGAGACTTTTTCTTCCCTCTTTGTTTCCTGGTGCGCGAGGAGAGAGGATTCAGAGCGCTACTTAAAGAAGCTCCAGAGACGGGCACGAGCCACGGCTATCAGTGCAGACCCCAGAGACGGGCGTGAGATGCCAAGGCTGCTGCTGCTGCCACCAAGAAGCCTGTGTGCGAGCACAGCTCACTGTCCACACCTCCCCTCCTGGGAGCCTGTGCAGCCCGCCACTGCCAGGGTACTGGGACCCAGGGACAACTTCCCCGGGAGAACACACGGCGTGCCTCAGACTGGTATAACGTCAGGCCGGCCTCTGCCACCGCAGGCTCGCCCCGCACTCCGTGCCCCTTCCCCGCCCGCCCCCCACCCCCGGCCTGAGTGAGCCAGAGCCCCTGAAGCAGCTGCTCCGTTAACCCCATCCTGTCTGAGTGAAGAACAGACGCCCTCAGGTGACCTACACGCAGAGGTGGGGCCAAATCCAAAGCTGAACCCCGGGAGCTGTGGGAACAAAGAAGAGAAAGGGAAATCTCTCCCAGCAGCCTCAGGAGCAGCGGATTAAATCTCCACAATCAACTTGATGTACCCTGCATCTGTAGAATACCTGAATAGGCAACAAATCATCCCAAATTGAAGAGGTGGACTTTGGGGGCAACGATATATATATTTTTTTTCCCCGTTTTCCATTTTTGTGAGTGTGTATGTGTCTGCTTCTGTGTGTGATTTTGTCTGTACAGCTTTGCTTTTACCATTTGTCCTAGGGTTCTGTCTGTCCATTTGTTTTTTTTTTTTTTTTTTTTTTTTGCGGTACACAGGCCTCTCACTGCTGTGGCCTCGCCCGTTGCGGAGCACAGGCTCCGGACGCGCAGGCCCAGCGGCCATGGCCCACGGGCCCAGCCACTCCACGGCACGAACCCGTGTCCCCTGCATCGGCAGGCGGACTCTCAACCACTGTGCCACCAGGGAAGCCCCATTTGTTTTTTTAAATTACTTAAGAAAACGTTTTTTCTTACTAATTATTTTTTTAATAACTTTATTTTATTTTACTTTATTTTATTTTATCTTCTTCTTTCTTTCTTTTTTTTCTCCCTTTTATTCTGAGCTGTATGGAGGACAGGCTCTGTGGTGCTCCAGCTAGGCATCAGGGCTGTGCCACTGAGGTGGGAGAGCCAAGTTCAGGACACTGATCCACAAGAGACCTCCCAGCTCCACATAATATCAAACAGTGAAAATCTCCCAGAGATCTCCATCTCAAAGCCAAGACCAGCTCCACTCAACGACCAGCAAGTTACAGTGCTGGACACTCTATGCTAAACAACTAGCAAGATAGGAACACAACTCTATCCATTAGCACAGAGGCTGCCTAAAATCATAATAAGGCTACAGAAACCCCAAAACACAGCACCAGACATGGACCTGCCCACCAGAAAGACAAGATCCAGCCTCATCCACCAGAACACAGGCAGCAGTCCCCTCCACCAGGAAGCCTACACAACCCACTGAACCAACCTTAGCCACTGGGGACAGACACCAAAAACAATGGGAACTACAAACCTGCAGCCTGCGAAAAGAATACCCCAAACACAGTAAGTTAAGCAAAATGAGAAACACACAGCAGATGAAGGAGCAAGATAAAAACCCACCACACCTAACAAATGAAGAGGAAATAGGCAGTCTACCTGAAAAAGAATTCAGAATAATGATAGTAAAGATGATCCAAAATCCTGGAAATAGAATGGAGAAAATACAAGAAATGTTTAACAAGGAACTAGAAGAACTAAAGAGCACACAAACAATGATGAACAACACAATAAACAAAATGAAAAATTCTCTCGAAGAGATCCATAGCAGAATAACTGAGGCAGAAGAACAGATACGTGACCTGGAAGATAAAATAGTGGAAATAACTACTGCAGAGCAGAATAAAGAAAAAAGAATGAAAAGAATTGAGGACACTCTCAGCGACCTCTGGGACACCATTAAACGCACCAACATTCGAATTATAGGGGTCCCAGAAGAAGAAGAGATAAAGAAAGGGACTCAGAAAGTATTTGAAGAGATTATAGTTGAAAACTTCCCTAATATGGGAAAGGAAATAGTTAATCAAGCCCAGGAAGCACAGAGAGTCCCATACAGGATAAATCTGAGGAGAAATACGCCAAGACACATATTAATCAAACTATCAAAAATTAAATACAAGGAACAAATATTAAAAGCAGCAAGGGAAAAACAACAAGTAACCCACAGGGGAATCCGCATAAGGTCAACAGCTGATCTTTCAGCAGAAACTCTGCAAGCCAGAAGGGAGTGGCAGAACATATTTAAAGTGACGAAAGAGAAAAACCTACAACCAAGATTACTCTACTCAGCAAGAATCTCATTCAGATTTGACAGAGAAATTAAAAGCTCCACAGACAAGCAAAAGCTGAGAGAATTCAGCACCACCAAACCAGCTTTACAACAAATGCTGAAGGAACTTCTCTAGGCAGGAAACACAAGAGAAGGAAAAGACCTACAATAACAAACACAAAACAATTAAGAAAATGGTAATAGGAACATGCATATCGATAGTTACCTTAAATGTAAATGCATTAAATGCTCCAACCAAAAGACATACACTGGCTGAATGGATACAAAAACAAAACCCGTATATATGCTGTCTACAAGAGACCCACTTCAGACCTAGGGACACATACAGACTGAAAGTGAGGGGATGGAAAAAGATATTCCATGCAAATGGAAATCAAAAGAAAGCTGGCGTAGCAATTCTTATATCAGACAAAAGAGACGTTAAAATAAAGAGTATTACAAGAGACAAAGAAGGACACTACATAATGGTCAAGGGATCAATCCAAGAAGAAGATGTAACAATTGTAAATATTTATGCACTCAACATAGGAGCACCTCAATACATAAGGCAAATACTAACAGCCATAAAAGGGGAAATCGACAGTAACACAATTAGAGTAGGGGACTTTAACACCCCACATTCACCAATGCACAGATCATCTAAAATGAAAATAAATAAGGAAACACAAGCTTTAAATGATACATTAAACAAGATGGACTTAATTGATATTTATAGGACATTCCATCCAAAAACAATACACATTCTTCTCAAGTGCTCATGGAACATTCTCCAGGATAGATCACATCTTGGGTCACAAATCAAGCCTTGGTAAATTTAAGAAAATTGAAATCGTACCAAGTATCTTTTCCAACCACAGTGCTATGAGACTACATATCAATTACAGGAATAAATCTGTAAGAAATACAAACACATGGAGGCTAAACAACACACTACTTAGTAACCAAGAGATCACTGAAGAAATGAAAGAGGAAATCAAAACATACCTAGAAACAAATGACAATGAAAACACAATGACCCAAAACCTATGGAATGCAGCAAAAGCAGTTCTAAGAGGGAAGTTCATAGCTATACAAGCCTACCTTAAGAAACAAGAAACATCTCAAACAACCTAACCTTACACCTAAAGCAATTAGAGAAAGAAGAACCAAAAAACCCCAAAGTTAGCAGAAAGAAAGAAATCATAAAGATCAGATCAGAAATAAATGAAAAAGAAATGAAGGAAAAGATAGCAAAGATCAATAAGACTAAAAGCTGGTTCTTTGAGAAGATAAAAAAAATTGATAAACCATTAGCCAGGGGAGAAGACTCAAATCAAAAGAATTAGAAATGCAAAAGGAGAAGTACAACTGACACTGCAGAAATCAAAGGATCATGAGAGATTACTACAAGCAACTATATGCCAATAAAATGGACAACCTGGATAAAATGGACAAATTCTTAGAAATGCACAACCTGCTGAGACTGAAGCAGGAAGAAATAGAGAGCATGAACAGACCAATCACAAGCACTGAAATTGAAACTGTGATTCAAAATCTTCCAGCAAACAAAAGCCCAGGACCAGATGGCTTCACAGGCGAATTCTATCAAACATTTAGAGAAGAGCTAACACCTATCCTTCTCAAACTCTTCCAAATATAGCAGAGGTAGGAACACTCCCAAACTCATTCTATGAGGCCACCATCACTCTGATACCAAAAACAGATAAAGATGTCACAAAGAAAGAAAACTACAGGCCAATATCACTGATGAACATAGATGCAAAAATCCTCAACAAAATACTAGCAAACACTATCCAACAGCACATTAATAGGATCATACACCATGATCAAGTGGGGTTTATCCCAGGAATGCAAAGATTCTTCAATATACGCAAATCAATCAACATGAAACACCATATTAACAAACTGAAGGAGAAAACCATATGATCATCTCAACAGATGCAGAGAAAGCTTTTGAAAATATTCAACACCCATTTATGATAAAAACCCTCCAGAAAGTAGGCACAGAGGGAACTTTCTTCAACATAATAGAGGCCATACATGACAAACCCACAGCCAACATCGTCCTCAATGGTGAAAAACTGAAACCATTTCCACTAAGATCAGGAACAAGACAGGTTGCCCACTCTCACCACTATTATTCAACATAGTTTTGGAAGTTTTAGCCACAGCAATCAGAGAAGAAAAAGAAATAAAAGGAATCCAAATTGGAAACGAAGAAGTAAAGCTGTCACTGTTTGCAGACGACATGATACTAACATAAAGAATCCTAAAGATGCTACCAGAAAACTACTAGAGCTAATCAATGAATTTGGTAAAGTAGCAGGATACAAAGTTAATGCACAGAAACATCTTGCATTCCTACACACTAATGATGAAAAATGTGAAAGTGCAATTAAGAAAACACTCCCATTTACCATTGCAACAAAAAGAATAAAATATCTAGGAATAAAGCTACCTAAGGAGACAAAAGACCTGTATGCAGAAAATTATAAGACAATGATGAAAGAAATTAAAGATGATACAAATAGATGGAGAGATATACCATGTTCTTGGATCGGAACAATCAACACTGTGAAAATGACTCTACTCCCCAAAGCAATCTATAGATTCAATGCAATCCCTATCAAACTACCACTGGCATTTTTCACAGAACTAGAACAAAAAATTTCACAATTTGTATGGAAACACAAAAGACCCCAAATAGCCAAAGCAATCTTGAGAAAGAAAAACGGAGCTGGAGGAATCAGGCTCCCTGACTTCAGACTATACTACAAAGCTACAGTAATCAAGACAGTATGGTACTGGCACAAAAACAGAAATATAGATCAATGGAACAGGATGGAAAGCCCAGAGATAAACCCACGCACATATGGTCACCTTATCTTTGATAAAGGAGGCAGGAATGTACAGTGGAGAAAGGACAGCCTCTTCAATAAGTGGTGCTGGGAAAACTGGACAGGTACATGTAAAAGTATGAGATTAGAACACTCCCTAACACCATACACAAAAATAAGCTCAAAATGGATTAAAGACCTAAATGTAAGGCCGGAAACTAACAAACTGTTAGAGGAAAACATAGGCAGAACACTCTATGACGTAAGTCACAGCAAGATCCTTTTTGACCCACCTCCTAGAGAAATGGAAATAAAAACAAAAATAAACAAATGGGACCTAATGAATCTTCAAAGCCTTTGCACAGCAAAGGAAACCATAAACAAGACCAAAAGACAACCCTCAGAATGGGAGAAAATATTTGCAAATGAAGCAACTGACAAAGGATTAATCTCCAAAATATATTAGCAGCTGATGCAGCTCAATAACAAAAAAACAAACAACCCAATCCAAAAATGGGAAGAAGACCTAAATAGACATTTCTCCAAAGAAGATATACAGATTGCTGCCAACAAACACATGAAAGAATGCTCAGCGTCATTAATCATTAGAGAAATGCAAATCAAAACTACAATGAGATATCATCTCACACCAGTCAGAATGGCCACCATCAAAAAATCTACAAACAATAAATGCTGGATAGGGTGTGGAGAAAAGGGAACACTCTTGCACTGTTGGTGGGAATGTAAATTGATACAACCACTATGGAGAACAGTATGGAATTTCCTCAAAAAACTCAAAATAGGAGTACCATACGACCCCGCAATCCCACTACTGGGCATATACCCTGAGAAAACCATAATTCAAAAAGAGTCATGTACCAAAATGTTCATTGCAGCTCTATTTACAATAGCCAGGAGATGGAAACAACCTAAGTGTCCATCATCGGATGAATGGATAAAGAAGATGTGGCACATATATATAATGGAATATTACTCAACCATAAAAAGAAACGAAATTGAGTTATTTGTAGTGAGGTGGATGGACCTAGAGACTGTCATACAGAGTGAAGTAAGTCAGAAAGAGAAAAACAAATACCGTATGCTAACATATATATATGGTATCTAAAAAAAAAAAGAAAATGGTCAGGAGAACCTAGGAGCAAGACGGGAATAAAGATGCAGACCTACTAGAGAATGTACTTGAGGATATAGGGAGAGGGAAGGGTAAGCTGGGACAAAGTGAGAGAGTGGCATGGACATATATACGCTACCAAACGTAAAACAGATAGCTAGTGGGAAGCAGCCACATAGCACAGGGAGATCAGCTCGGTGGTTTGTGACCACCTAGAGGGGTGGGATAGGGAGGGTGGGAGGGAGGGAGATGCAAGAGGGAAGAGATATGGTGACACATGTATATGTATAACTGATTCACTTTGTTATAAAGCAGAAACTGACACACCATTGTAAAGCAATTATACTCTAATAAAGATGTTAAAAAAACACTATGTAGTGCACTGAAACTAACATAATATTGTATGTCAACTATATTTCAATAAAAACAAAAGGAAGGAAAGAAGGGAGGAAGGAAGGAAAGAAGGAAAGAGAGACAGAAAAAATATGCGGAGAGAATACACCACTGAGGATTAAAAGGACAAAGTCCATTTAGTCACGGCATTAATAACAGATAATGGGAGAATTTTAAGAGCAAGGCGGAAGAAAAGAAGTTTGTCAGGGCCATCTATTCAGACAATTTTAAACACAAACTCAAGATATCTGAAAGATGAACAAAAAATCAGGATACAGCCTCTGACCACAAAGGCCTTTTGCTGCTCCTGCCTCAGAACAGACATGGTCTGTTAATCTCTTCCTAGGAGTCTATGGGACAGGACTGTACAACCCAGACACCCTTTCAAGGAGATCATAACAAAATTCCACACCACCAAATTCTGACAAGCCTTAGGTAACTTTCTCAAAGGAGGCTGCAGCTTCCCAATCCACCAAAGGTGGCTGCTGTCACTTATCCTTACCCAGCTCACTTGCCCTTTCATCACTAAGCTGCTGTCCTCTGTCCAGACTCCCCCTGCTCCCCTCCATCACAATAACTTTTATTGTGCCTCCAATACCTTGTTCCATAACAAACAAACCATTTTATATTCTCATTCTTTCCCTTTTCCTTGCATCTTCAAACCTTTCCTGACCCTCTCTTACAAGCAGTAACTGTCCTCAAATTCTGCTGCCTGGAAGCTGCTCATTAGCTGAATGTGCTTCAGTCAGGAAGTGGATGTTCTCCTTACCCCACAATCTCTCTTCCAGACCATTAGTCCCCTACTCACATCGACCAGTTCCCCCAGTATATATTCTAGGTGATTGTAGACTTCTTCTCTAGGTTTTGCCATCGTCCAGGGATAAATACCACTAATACATAAAATACAACTACCATTATAGTTCTATTTATCACCCCCTTTATCTCCTCAACTTTACCTATATGCCCTTTTAATTAAATTTTTTTTCAAAATAAAAATTTCTTCTTTTAAAGCAGAGGACTTACTCCATATAATTTAAAACCAATACAGAAAAAGTAAGAAGTCCTCCATAATGTCTCTTTCACTAAATGACCACTATTCACAGCTTAATTTATCATTAAAAATATTCAATGCCTACATTACTATTTGTGTGTGTTTACACAGGTGATATTACACATACTGTTTAATAACTATAATATTAAAGTATATTGTACATAGTTTTCCATGTTGACATCCTACATTTTTCAATGGCTGCATAGTAATCCACTCTATGGATAAATCAAATATTATGTAATTACAAATAAAAACACAAGTTTTCAATTTTTTACACTTATAAACAAAACCATGGTGAAGATTCTTATGTGTTCATCTTCGTCAAAAATATATTCATTTCAATAGAGCCCTAGCAATATAATTACTGGATATAGATGTACTCAGTGTTTAAATGACTCCTCTTCTCCATTACCTACACACCCAATCACTAAATCCTGTCAATTCTATCCTCTAGGTAACCTCTCAAATATCTCAAAAATGTCTCCTCTTCTCCACCTACACAACCACTATTCAAGTTCAAGCCACTATCTCTTCTGGTCTAGATTATTTCAACAGTCAACTGTCTCCTTGCTCAGTTTTCTCCATCTGTATTCCACTTTCCCTACTACAAAAATCTTTTTAAACTGCAAATCTGCCTAAACCTCTTCATTGGCCCTCACTGGTTGTGGGATAAATTTCAAGCTTCTAAACATGGTTTCTAAGGCCCTTAATCATCTATATCTTGCTTATAGCCACCGTTTCATCTTCTTCCTCTTGCCTCCTTCTATGCTAAAGTCATAGGTACCTGTCTTCAGTTACCTGTGTCACTTTTCTCGTTCTCACCTCTTGGCCTCTGCAATATTCTGGTCACTGCCTTTATCTAGCATCTATTCACTCTTTAAATCTCAAATTATAAGAAATCTTTTTTGATTCCTTACATCTGAGTTAGGATACTTAACTGTGCATTCCCATGTTCCTTTCATTCTTTTAACTTCAACAAAATAAACTTAATACTCTTCACCAAAAATTGTATGTATACTGCGATACCATTTTTAAGTGTATTTCTATAAATTCTGCCAGCTATCCTTCTAAATAAGGATAAAATAACTATCTCCTGCTTAGTGTCCGTAATCGACTCCTAAATATCAAGTATATTGTGTGAAAGCGCTGAGAGCCTATTTCTTACTCTAATGAATCATATGTCAAATCTAAACCTCCAATAACTTTCTTAAAATATGACTGAAGTATAGAATGACAAAATGCTTGTAACAGTGCTTCCAGATTATAAATACAGATCAAACAGTCCTGTGACTTAAATAATTATAAACATCTTAGAGGTGTATCCTAAAATGTCACATAAGGCATTAAGCAGCAGAAAGATACTACCTGATACAACATCAACTATGTCACAAAAATAAAACATTTTGGGTGCAATGCAGTTGAAATCAATGTGGCACAAACAGCTAAGATTAGGACCTGCTATTTTGATCTATGTTTGCGTTAAGCTACAGCGTCAGGGGAAAAAGGGTGCGGCGGAGGTGGAGGGGTGGTGATGAAAAGATCCAGCAGCTCAAAGAATAAATCTCTAGCAGCCAGATGTCCTAGTTCTCTCCCTTGCCTTCTCAATAGGCAATCTGGCAATATAGGTTTCTTGTCCCTTCACAAATTCCCTTCACCACCCGTGTGTTAAGTAAATTAGATTTATCTTCAAGGCTTGCTTAAGTGTAGGTACACTTTGATTTCAGACTTGCTCTGTCCAAACAAAACTAACCATTCCATTTGATGATGCCAGAAATTCAGAGAGGCACCACATTTTTCTCCCATAAATAGCATTATGAGTTATCATAGTTTACAAATCACTTTTTCTGTACATTATCTTCATACAACCTAGTAAGGTAAGTAGTACTATTCATTCTGTGTGTATGTGTATATGTATATACTATACACATACATACATATATACACACACACATATCTATCTCTTGCAAACTTCAAAAGCTGAATGACTTATAGAAAGCCATAGAACTGGCTTAAAACACTAATGATAACAAGTTTTTTTGTATATATATATATATATATAAATATATATATATATGATTAATCAATCAACAAATACAGATAAGATCAGAATTCTTTTTTGGATAAGGAGAGAGATTAAAAATAGGGAAATTTTGACTACTTGAAGAGAGAAAAGCGTTCACTACTGAGGAAGAAAGGGCACCAACATAAGGAAACTAGTAGTACTGAATACAAACTTAAGGACTGGACACTACTGTCTAAGTTCCATTTTGATAATCTTCAACTGAGCAAATGTAAGAGTTACAGAAAATATTCATAATAAATGGCAGTTCTGCTCCAAGCATAATAAATTCTTAAAATACTACAGACTTCATTATAAAGATAATTTTTATATAAGGGATTTGTTAATTAAAATATGATTATGAAAATTTTAAATTTAAGCTATTTATACATAGCTTGCTTGAGGTACATGGAAACTATTTTGGTTACTGCCATTCCAACATATTTAAGAGTGCCAATATTTACATAAAACATAAATTGAAGGTGACACTTGGTCCTAAAAGCGATTTGCATGAGTATTTTTCAAAAGAATGCATTTACTTGCTATTTAAAAAAAAATCTCAAATAGGATTCAAGTTCAAATGTGATTTGTACAAAACATATCAGACACATATTACAAAAGCACCAGTGTTCTTATGCAGATGTGAGAATCTTCTCCGTTTACAAATCAATTTTCTCTGTAGTTTTGTTCTCTACGTGTAATCCAACAAGAGCAACCAGTTTTGTTAGACTGTTTGATACTTAGCTAAAGCACAATTTGATAAAACTTTTACCTAAATGATTTTACAGAAATCAAAATTATGTATTTATTAAGTATAAGATAAGGAAAAACCTAAGATGAATGAAGATTTCAAAAGCGCGTGAGAGGGCTTCCCTGGTGGCGCAGTGGTTGAGAGTCCGCCTGCCCATATAGGGGACACGGGTTCATGCCCCGGTCCGGGAATATCCCACATGCCGCGGAGCGGCTGGGCCCGTTGAGCCATGGCCACTGAGCCTGCGCGTCCAGAGCCTGTGCTCCGCAACGGGAGAGGCCACAACAGTGAGAGGCCCGCGTACCGCAAAAAAGAAAAAAAAAAAAAAAAAAAAAAAGAGCATGGAGAAAGTTATCTTTCGGAATATCTCTTCTCAGACGTACAGAATAAATACATAATTCATTATACTTAAAATATTTAATTGGTTAGACTAGGATAGTGGTTAGATTTTGCAAAAAAACATACCTTTATGTTCTTGCCTATTTACTAAGTGTTTGGGGGGACAGGCCAAGGCTACAATAAATCATTGCTTTATCAATCTAAGTTTTAGTATTCCATTATAATTCACATAGTAAAGTCTTTGAGAAAAGGTCAAATACTCACCAATGTTTTGGTGTAACCTGGCTCAGACTGATAACTTCATCGAGGATTTCATTTTTAGCTTTTTCAAACAGTTCGTTCTAGGCAATATAGATACACGTAAGTAAGATTTTCATAAGATAGTCAATTTGCCCTGCCATGATTTTCAGAGATAACTAAAAGGAAGGCCTCTGAGAAGCTACTGGCTGGACTTAGGTTTGAAGCATGCCTGACCAACAAGTAACGCTCTTCTCTTCTAGTCTCTTTCTTTAGGAATGCCAATATCCAGATAAGGACAAAGACACTGACACACGTCTACCTTATTCAACTCTGAATGCAGTTTTTCACGGAACATTTGTTCAGGTAAGTTTTTTACGTAACAAACATTATGTGAAAGTTACCAACGCACATTAATTTAGTGTATTACTAACAGTAATCTGATGCTGTGTTTTACAACTGATGGCATTTTATAATCAAGGAAAACCAATACTTAAGACCTATTAACTTAGAGTATAAACAGTGAAAAGGTTAAAAAGCTGATATATAATTTTTAAGTTTACATTACATAAATATGTTAATTTATAAGACCTTGAAAGACTATTCTTCACCTTTTCAGAAAAAGATTTTGAATACTTGTTTGGATATCCTATGATCCCTAATTACTTTTTTTATTATGTAATAAATAATTTATTTGTAAAAGGGACAACTGTTCGTGGAAATGTATTCTTGCAACTCTAAATTAGTAATCATGGTTAAAACCAAAACAATTTAGCTTACCAGATTTTGCTTGTCAACATAAATTTTGTTAGAGCACAGTACTAAATTAGATATATACAAAATACATGAGGTACATAAATATTACCCGGTCAAGTTCTCGCAGGCGAGGATAGTTATTCTTCCACTCAGTTTCAAGGTTAAAACGTGTTGCTGAGGAAGAAGGAAAAATGCTCAAGTTTGAGGATTCTCTTCAGTTCCAGATGCAGTGGTTAAAGGCTATCTCTCACATATCTGCTATATTAACTGAATTTCTGAGTGTGCACAGATAGCTCCTGAGTACTCTGGGCTCTCAATATCTCAGAATAGCATTATTACAACAGTTTTCCAAACTAATCCCTTCGACTTTAGTTTCTCCATTTTCAATCCACAAAGCACACACCTGACACAATTTAGTACAGCTGCTAAGAGCATGGGACTCTGAAGTCATACCACCAACTCAATCCTGATTTTGCACCCCATTCAAACCCTGGGTCTATTATCTATTACTGTTTGATGCTGGGTGTGTTACTTAGGTAAATTATTCTCTGCCTCAGTTTGCTCTTCTGTAAGATGAGAATGACACTTACAAGGTTGCTGAGGGACTAATGGGAAAAATAGGTAGGCTTTCCTAATGAGAAAATGGGCGGAGGATATACTCTCACCAAACGAAACTACAGAAGCAAGCAAAGCCATGGAACCAGAAAGCATGGTATTCAGGAACCAGTACAATGTAGCTGAAAGTACACTGTCTGCTCTGCTTCCCAACACATTTCCTCTCTTTCCTCTAAAAAGGCAGAATCTGAGTTCTCTATAGTTATACTAGGTTCTTTCTCCCAAACACTACTGCAAACTTTCTATTTAAATTTTGTAATGTTCTCCTAGCAATGTTTCCCCTGAAAAGAAAAATCCTGCTCTCATACAACTGAAGATTTGTAGTTTTCCTTTTCCTACATACTATCTTATAGTAAATGAATGAAAAGCAACTGTTAAAGCAAAGGAAGTAAAGAATCTGATGGATGCCCAAGACTGCCAGCTAATAAAGTATCTAAATTTGAGAGTTTATTTTAAAAACCCAACTTACCTTTGAAACTGTCGGCCTGTTGTTCAACTGACTCTCGTACCATTTTCCAAAAGCAGTCCGAAACAGCAAGGCTGAGATTTCTTGTAGTCACTTGGTGTGCCTTTAGCATGCTTGTCCTACAAAACAATAACCAGAGCTAAAGTATATTAAAGTGGCAGAAAGGACAATACTATCACCAAGTTTGAGAATGTGCTTGTTATAACATAATGAGAATAGCCACTTAATCATTTTATACTAGGGCAGTCCAATGAACTTTCTGTGATGAGGAAAGTAATCTATACCCGTGCTGTCCAATATGGCAGCTACCAGTCACATGGGGTTATTGACCCCTTGAAATGTGTGGCTAGTGTGACTGAGGAACTCACATTTTCCTTCTATTTAATGTTAACTAATTTAAATTTAAAGACTTCCCTGGTGGTACAGTGGTTAAGAGTCTGCCTGCCAGTGTAGGGGACATGGGTTCAAGCCCCGGTGTGGGAGGATCCCACATGCCGCAGAGCAACTAAGCCCATGAGCCACAACTACTGAGCCTGTGCTCTAGAGCCCGAGAGCCACAACTACTGAAGCCCACGCCACCTAGAGCCCGTGCTCCGCAACAAGAGAAACCACTGCAATGAGAAGCCCGTGCACTGCAACAAAGAGTAGCCCCTGCTTGCTGAAACTAGAGAAAACACGTGTGCAGCAACAAAGACCCAACACAGCCAAAAATAAATAAATAAATTTAAACAAGCACACAAGGCTAGTGACAACTATAATGGATAGCATAGTTCTACCCACTTGCCAGCTCCCAACCCAATAGACAATTCTCAAGACTACGTGTGAAAAGACGACCTTGACTTACTATACTAATATAGAGGCAAACGCACTCTTCCAGTTCAAGACTCTCTACATGTTATAATGTTTTAAAATTCAGTTGCCCTTTAGCTTTTCCTCATTGCTTTTCTGTCAGTATCTTATTTTCTGTTAATTTCTGTCAATATCTATTTAAGGACACCCCTTTCACACTCCCACCCCTCACTCCAACTTTCCCCAATACTGTAAGAGAAATGTGTACACGCATTTAAACATGTAAGTGTTGATTTTAAAAAATCACCTTATAAGTAAAACAACTTAAGTGGTGTCAGTGTGGTCTCCAATGCCCATATGCCAAGGGGCAATTTATTACAACAGCATGTACTGTACTGTGTGATAAACTGCTCCCAATTCTGTCAGAGTAGCTTGAGGACTTGCTTATTAAATACAGATTGCTATTTGGGAATTCAATTCTGGAAATTCAATGTTAAACTGATAGCTATAAAACAAACTTTTAAATGAAAACAGCTGAAGTTACTCCCTCACTATAAATTCTTTAAATATTTAAACAAGATACCTACTTTAGGAGTTTTGAATTCTGAAAAAATTCTTCTTCATAGTCTCTTATAGCTTCAATGCTTTCAGAGCTGTTTCCTAGGGAGAGACGATGGTAAAGTTCTCACTAAGAAAATTCATTTTTATTATTTGAAAACAACAAAAAACTATAATAATCTGTCTTTGCATACCTTTTCCTGTTACAACAGCAAAATAACCTAGAGCTTTCATTGGGAAGAGTTTTCCTTCAATTATCTGCTGAATCTATTTTCAAAAGTGGGAAAAATAAACAGATGTAAGTTGACGTAATTTTTAAAGCATAACATGCTACTTAGAAAGCAAATTTAATAATGCTATATATGTATATGTTTGGGTAAATATATGTCTGTACAAAAGTACTGAAATGTATTTCAATTGCTATATATGTCTGTACAAAAGTACTGAAATGCATTTCAATTGCTCTTTGAGGAAAAAATTAAATACATTTAGTTTTGTTATATTAAAAATGTATTGTTAAAACTTAAGTACCAAAATTAGAACTTGGAATGACATATAGAGCTTTGGAGTCAGGCCTTAGTTTGAATTTCTTCTCTGGCACTTACTAGGTGTGTGGCCTTAAGTAAGTTACTTAACTTTTTCAAACTGGTAGTTGAAAAGGTTATATGATACTTAACACAGTGCCAGGCATGCAGAAGCACACAATAATAGTAGCTTCTATTATTATTTCCCCAATATCTAAATTCTAACAAAGTTGGACAGTCTTTTTTTTTTTAACTCTATAAAAAAAAAATTTGGATCCAGTGGTTCTCAACTCTTTTAGGGTCAAAACTCCTTTTCTAAATGAAATAAAAACTACAGACTCTGTCTCCAGAAAAATGCACACTTGCACAGAGATCTGTCATTCACACATAACATAAAAGAGTTCCTACTCCCAGAAGCTCATTAAGATTAATACTGAGATAAGAATCCCTCCTCTAAGACAAGTTACATTTCTAAGCTAATGCTGAATCTTTGGTATAAAAAAAGACTGATACAAGCTTCAACTGTATTCAAAGGAAATGCAAACTCATTATCCTAAAGAAGAGGAGAAAAATGAAAGGAATGATGGGAAATGGGAAGGAAGCGCAGAAATTTGCTTCTACCTCACTTCTCCCCTCCTCCCTATCAGGACCAATACTGCCAAGGGCAGGCCTTACCCTTAAAAACAACGCTAAGCTAAGGTCACCGAGGCTGTACAGAAAAGAGTTAACACAGCAGGCCTGAGATTGCTGTCCTCAGAAAGGCCTGCCTGTCCTTGGCTGGCATCTGGGAACTTAACTGGTAAACAATCCCCTACACTGATATAAAACTTTCCCTAAATAACAGTGGCTCATTGTGCAATCCATGTGGTTTATGCTGAGCATCTGCTTTCCTTTGGGCGTCTGGAATCTTGGTACTTGAGGGTGGCTACATGAACAGCCCCTGATAAAAACCTTAGGTGCTGTGTCTCTGATGAGTAACTTGTTGCTGGCAGGATTAAGCATTTCCTGTATGACTCTTCTAGGAAAGAACTCTTGGAAACTTGGGCTTGGTTTCCTTCAGATATCACCTTCTGCACCTTCTCATTTTGTAATTTTGCTTTGCATCCTATCATTGTAATAAAATCTTAGGCGGAAGTATGACTATGTACTGAGTCCTGTGAGTCCTACGGAATCAGGGAGCCTAGGGGTGGTCTGCCTTGGGAACCCCATCACAGAGGCATAGTCCTACAGAGTTTCGGGTGGGAAAAAGAGAAATTCTAAGCAGTAGCCAGAGGGATGGGTACTTATATCTGAAGTTGTTCCATGGGGGATGAAGATATAATAACAACAGATGATAGCCACCATTTACATAACACTTTTGTGCCAAGCACTATTTCAACCACTTTACGATGGATATTTAACTCAATAAATTTTCATTACCTATGAGACAGTACCATTAATATCTTCATTTCCAACAGATGAGAAAGCCTAAAGCACTGAAAAAGTAAAACAACTTACCTAAGGTTACACCACTAGCAAACAGTAGAGCAGATGTGAAACCAAGCAATCTGGCTACAGATTGTGCACTTTGACCCACTTTGACCCACTTTTTTATGCCTTCATAATTAAGTAGAGAGCATGTCCTAATAAACCTTGCACACAATCGTACCTTGAAATAAAATTCTTTCCTTGTTAAGGGAGGAGGAGAGAAGGGACACTGAATACCATGAATAGAAGTCACAGAATCTCAGAAATGAAAATGACCTAGAGATCAACTAGACTAACAGGTTGGATGGTGCACTGACTGGATGCAGAAAAGTAACAAGATTTGCCCAAGGACATGCAGCTGGTTGGTGGTAGAGCATGGATAAGAATGCTGAGCCTTGACACCCCATCCAATGCCTTCTCTATCATGAAAATCTGCCTCACAGTCTTTCATCAGTTAAGAAACGTAATGTTTATCTGAAAAAAATACATAAATCATAAAAAAATTTTTAAAAGACAGGACAAAATAAAATAAGGCCCAAAAGGAATTTAAACTGTCACTAGTTTTACATTAATTAATGAACATCAACTAAAAAAAAAGTTTAAACTATAACAAAAAATACTACAAATGAGGTTAATGACTGTATGTCAACATACAAAATTTAAATTAAATTAGAGTAAGCAACATTAGCAGTTTTAAGTATTTGAAGCAAACTGATTACAATTGTGGAATTTCACTTATACCTGGATATTGCACTTAAGTAATTTACTATAACTATACAATACTTTGTTTTTAACGAGAACCAAGAAAAATCTCATTACTACTTGTATTTCACAAGGAAATTTTTTATTCCCCCAACCAGTCCCTGTCATAACTGGAGCTTGTATAAAGAACTTGCCCTCACCCTGCTTGGACTAGCCACATTTTTCTCTGCCAGGTCTACTTTGGTCAAAACAAATATTGTCCTTCTTCCATGAGGATCCATTTGACTGACCAAGTCGGTAACAATGCTGCGTTCAGCATCCACAGATCCATCTGAAAAAAAATTGAAAAATGACATTGTAGGGCTTCCCTGGCAGCACAGTGGTTAAGAATCCACCTGCCAGTGCAGGGAACACGGGTTCAAGCCCTGGTCCGGGAAGATCCCACGTGCCAAGGAGCAAGTAAGCCCGTGCGCCACAAATACTGAGCCTGTGCTCTAGAGCCCGCGAGCCACAACTATTGGGCCCATGTGTCATAGCTACTGAAGCCCGCAGGCCTAGAGCCCATGCTCTGTAACAACAGAAGTCACCACAATGAGAAGCCCGCGCACCGCAAGGAAGAGTAGCCCGCACTCGCCAAAAGAGAAAGCCCATGCGCAGCAACAAAGACCCAACGCAGCCATAAATAAATAAATAAGACACTGTAATGGTTACAAAGTAGGTTTTAAAAACTTCAACAGGCTACATCCTTGTGTCTACATTATAGTAAGAAAATTTTCTTAATATTTTATCTTAGTTATGAAAAGACATTCTAGCCAATAAAAATGTCTATGATGCCTACACAGTGAAATTTATCAAAATATCACCAATTTCAATTCTATTTACTAATAAAACGAAAAAGTAAGAGGAGATGACAAAACATATTTATTTTGTATGTTTATGTAACATGCATATGTAGAACAAAGCTTTGATTGCTAAGTAAGGAAGAATATTAGTGCAATTAAAATCTTTCAATAAGACTTACCTTGAATACATAGTATGATAGCATTAGGATTCTGCATATAAGCTTTGCTGATACTGAAAATAGTTTCTTTTGTGTCAGGAGCCATGCCTGATGTCACAGTCTTGAAGAAAAAGGTTTTAAATGTCATTATAAATGTCTTTCACAATAGGAATAAGATAAAACACACATTTTGTAGATACTTACATTAATCACACCTGGTAGGTCAACAAGCACCATCCTCTGTAGTCCAGGGCCCTTTACATTTAAGGATATGGTCTGTGCAGGGAAAAAAAAATCCAAAAACCAAAAGACTAATTTTGGGAAGCAGCTTATTAGGAATTTTTTGGTGACACGTATTTTGAAAATTCTGTATCTCATCCATTCAGATATGCAGCTCAGAAAAAAATTATGCTTTTTCTGACCATAACAGTAATTATCATAGAAAATTATCCACAAAACAATATTCTTTGGAATATTAAAAGAAAAAAAAAGACAAAGTATCTTGGAACAGCTGCAATCTAAACATCAATGTTAACACCATGATTTCAAACCATAAACATTGGATTTCCATAAAACATTGTTGAAATGAATTGCAACACTTACCTCAGGGCTAACAGTACAGCCTTCTTTCACGTTTTTTCTCATTCGGAGTTCTATTTCATGTCTTAATGCTGCAAGCTATCAATGGAAAGCAACAAAATCCTAAGGAAATCTTCAGTTAAATATTCCATTTAGTTGTCTTTTGTAAGTTTACACATGTTATAAAAAGTTACATACATAAACCTCATACAAATTCTACTTACATCTTCCTCTTTGGTAAGATCAAACTCCCGAGAACTATCTTTAAACAAGGCCACGTGGTGAGGGCCTTCACTGAGAGTCACCTGAAATTAACAGAAAATTGAGAAGACTGTATTTACAATTCCTATTAATTCCCACAGCACTTATATGGTTCTCATTTTCCAGTCAACATTATACGGAGTACCAAGCAGAAAGCCATCAATCTCAAAACTTGAAAAACTAAAAGGAAATCTTGCATTTCACTTCAAAGGTAAATTTAGGCAAAGGACAATTCATTTATTCAACATCTATTTATTGAGAGCCAACTGTGTCAGGCACTGCAGATGGGGGAACTCGAAGAATTGACTGTAACTGGTTTAGGCCTCATTATATACTGGGAGAAATATACAGAGAGAATAGGTCTGTGTAGCAAAACCTAGGATGCCACAGAGGAGAGCAGTACTAAGGGCAACTAAGGCAGCCTTCACCCAAGGAGTGACATTTGAGCAAGAAATTCTCTAACAACTTACATGTCAACAGTCAGTGGTTTCATGAGAACTTCTAAACTTCACATTCCTTAACTTTTCAGTTGTAACTTTTCAAGCTTCTCTATAATGATTCGATTTCACTTTTAAAAAACAATTCTGTCTACTAAGATTAGCTAAGCATACAGAGGATAACAAATAAAACCTAGCTGTTTGAAGACATCAGAGCAGCCTGGACTGAGTCCAGGACCCCAAAGGATCTGGATGGGTATATTCCTGCAGCTATTTTCCCTCAGGGCATTTGCTGATTTGTGGCACATGGTGGCCTGAAAGAGAAGTTTAAAACTTGTAGCCATCTCACTGTGTTGAAGAGACAAAATCGGATTCCAGGGCTATCAAGCAGCCACCATCTAAGATGCCAAACTCTCTGAGAAAAATGGACAGCAGAAATAAATCTCCAAAAACTGAGCCCTACATTCTATGCACAATTTCCCTTTAAGGCATTTGCACATTAAGGAACAAAGAAGCTGTTAAAAAGAAGTCAAAATGTTAAGTCAAGATTCTGGCAATTTCACTCTTCAAGGGGAGACAAAAATCTGGAGTTGAGAGTCCATGAAGGAGGAGAAGTCCTGGTAAATACTAGTGAAGTAATGACAAACTGAAAAGAGAACAGCCTTGTCCGTTCCAAGGAAATCTGTCCATGATATCTGCCTGCTGGAAGAAAGTGAACTCCTTCCTAAAATATAGTATCAGCCACAGCCACTACAATTAGGGTGCTGGTTACAATGTAAAAGGTAGGTTCACAATATTTTTACATTTTATTACAGAGCATGATATAGTCAGTTCATTCTTTTCCCCCTAAATTTGTAATATTCCAAATGCCCATCAACAATAAAACGGATCTATAAAGTGTGGTTTATTCACACAATAACACAAAGCAATGAAAAAGAAACTAGTTTTACACAACATGGTTGAAATCACAGCCAGACCCCAAATAATAATGCACTGTCCGAATCACACTAGACTGCCTGTTGTAATTATAAACAGACCTCAATTCTGCGAGACTTCAGCATCAGCCTCATTGTCTCATTTTCTACCACTATTCTAGCCTTCATTCTTGGTGACTTCAATTTTCCATTTCTCCAATCACTCTATACCTACTCCATCCATCAGCTGAGTTAAAACATACACACACATCCTTGTGTCTACATTACAGCAAGAAAAACTCCTGATCTTTGTTCATGCCTGAGGGATGCCGCCTACTGATTTCTACACTAGCAATAATTCCAAATGCTACATATCAATTATTTCTTTTGTCAGAATTCTTCATTTTAACACAATGGACAAACTTCATTAAAGTGACTACTTTTCTGAGGAACTTCATTTGGCCTATTTTCCTTTTTAACTGAAGTAGAGTTGACAAACAATATTATGTTAGTTTCAGTGTATAACATAGTGCTTCAACATTTAAATACATTACAAAATGACCACCACAGTAAGTCTATTAATCCAGAGGGCCTATTTTCTTACCTTAACCGGAGAACGTGTCATCATCTCCCCAGACCCTCTAGGGAATATTCGTGCTTGAGCAATCATTTCCAACACACTAGTTTTTCCAGCACTTTGATCTCCAACCACAACAACCTTATGACAAAATAAATACCACATATTCATATCTTTTGATACCAACTTAAATTTAATAGATTTGGAATGCTGCTGAGAAGTTTTAGTCTTAAAAATTATCCACAATTAAATGATTTTAAAATATCATCCAGAAAAAAATGATGGTTCATACATTGATGTGTATTGAAAACATAAACAGCAAAACATTAACTGGATCCATTATTTACAGCCAAATTTTTATTAAAAACTTATGCTAATTTAAACCACTAGTTTTAAAACCACATTAACATTAATATTCCACAAATCTTTTCCATAGCTAGTTTACTCTTTACAAAGACATTTTCAATTCTGTAAGGTTAAATTTCACTCATGTACCTAATCTTATCCACCATTCAGGTATTTTAATATCATGGATATCATGAATACCTAATGCCAAATATCTGAAAGCCTTACTTTATTATGCATAAATATACGTAAACCAATGGACCAAAATAAAGAGTCAAACAATATTCAATGCTTAGGGCATCACCTAGAACACATGAATATTATACAGAAAATTTTATGTCTTTGTCTATGTCTATACATATGTGTATGTATTATGTATGTAACTTTTTAAAAAACTATAGTGCCTTTTTGCTAATGGGCAAGTTCACTGTGTACTAATTTTTTACTTACCCTTGGAAGATGGTCTTGTGTATTATAACTGGCATCATAATCGGACAGAACATCAAGAACTTCAGAGTACATGTCAATCAAAGACTTCTATAAAATTCAAGAAATTAATAATATAAAATAGTGAAAACATTTTTAAAAAACCACAGATGTGTCGATAAAAGAGCTGATACATTCAAAATGTTTCCATAATAATTGTATTGCTTTTCCTAGTTATGCAAATAAATATTCCTAGTAAATGTAAAACAATACAGAATAAAATTCCATATGTTCTTATCAAATTTATTTTAAAGAGACAGTGATTTAACACAGTATATTAACTCATGATTTCCGAACCTTCTAATTAAATGGCAAAAGAAGGAGGTTATTGTTTAATACTGAAGAGCTAACATTAAGTGCCCAACAAAGGAAGACCATTAACACCAAAAAACGCCCAATAAGGGGTCAGGTGACCAACTGAAAGGAATGTCTGGTGTATGCGTCAGAGTGGGAGAGAAAGAGAGACTGAAGAACTGGTAAAGTAGAGAAAGAATCACCAAGATTATTGTTAAATCAGTATGAATGATTAGTGTACACTGATAACTGGGCAGACTAAAATATGAGAGCACCAGGGGCAGACATCTCAGTAAAAACAGTATCGAACACGGTGCCTGGAAAATTATAAGCTTCAAGTATTTGAGGAATGATTGAACATATACATAGGCCTGGGAAAAAGGTTACTATCAAGCATTTAATAATTAAAGGTAAGTTTCAGTGCCAAAGTAGGAACAAAATGAGGGTCTACACTGCCTTTCATCTCTCAACACCTAGAAATAATTAAAAGGAAAGCAACTGTTATCCCCTCCACCTAAAAATAAACAAAAAACTTTTCGAATTTTCATTACCATTTCATTTTATGAGAGAAAATACAATTTCTCAGT
Source organism: Phocoena sinus (assembly GCF_008692025.1). Taxonomy (NCBI): domain Eukaryota; kingdom Metazoa; phylum Chordata; class Mammalia; order Artiodactyla; family Phocoenidae; genus Phocoena; species Phocoena sinus. The sequence continues at coordinate 69,756,598 of NC_045766.1, read as the reverse complement.
GTTAATATATATAATTCTCAATATATATTAACACTTGGATGTGGTTTTATCCATCTGCCATGTGCTGACTTATAAATAAAGCCATGCTATTTATTTGTTTTATGCAGTCGTAATTTGGAGTCACAACTATTAATACATGTTGGTTAAACAGGGCTATGTATCTTTGGACCTTGGCTACAAAATGAATGTGCCATGATTTATTGCAGTTTTGCTACGTACATATTCTGTTTACTTATATGACATTTAAGTTAAAAGAATTACTTCAATTTCATTTAGCACATAAAGGTTGGTTTAGTGGGGAATAATAAGATTTAATTAACTGATAATGGTAATTACCAATGTGCTGATGATAACAATACCGGTATGCTTTTTCAAAAATACTTTAAAATGTCTAAGGAACCTTCCAGAAGAAAACATTAACTATTGTAAAACTGGTGGAAGTGGCCTCTTCATTGACGGCAATACAAGTAAGGCAATGAAAATAAGACATATGTAACTTTCTATCAACTTACACTGCTGGTTTTATAGCTGTATAAATTAAGTAAACCTAGAGATAAACTAAATATTTCAGAAAAAATAAACTGATTCACAAGAAATGACTCTTGAAAGTATGAAAATTTATGGATATAGTATAAAATAAATGTTTGAAGATTATAATTTGTGAAAAGCCTTAACATAGGAAGAGACCTCCCTATCCCCTAAGCATATCAGGTTAGAAATAAAAGGATGATAGAACCCTTTGCAGTTCCTTAAAAACCGGTATTGATCAACACACAATGTGAAGTGGTAAAGTTCTGAGAGCGAACAAATTAAGACAAACTTAAAGTACCTTAAGCTTTCTATGATGGATGCCTTTGTCATCTTTCTGTAATACTAATTTTCTCAATTCTTTGTTCTCCTTTTCTAGCCGTTCCAAGATTCTCTGGTACTTTAACTGCAACAAAATAATACACATAACTTTGTAAGAAAAAGATGGGTTAAAAAATAACATTAAGTGTAAATTAAAATCTTCCAAGATCCTGAAGCAATATCTCCTGCCTACTTAAAATGAATTATTTCATTTAAAAGTCATCTATGAAAATGTTGAACAAATAAATTATGAATATTATCTCAAACAATGAGCTTCATTATAGTTTTCTATTTCAATTGGAATTTTGTTTGGAAAAGTTTGCTGTTTATGTTGAAGAAATTATTAAAAATACTAAAAATGAAAGGACTTGAAGAAGGAAGTTCTTAAGTATCCTCTATGAAGCAATATTTCCTATTACAACAAAATTTTAAGTCTTCATTAAAGGGACATTTGACAAAAATTCAAACTCTCCCCATCCCCCATATTATTTTATAAAAATGATATAAAATAAAAATAGCTAACAGTACCTGACTATTCAGTATGTGACAGGCCCTTTACTGACTGTTTGACCTGCATTAACTCCCGTAAGCCTTCAAGTGAGGCAAAGGTTATACAGATTAGGAATCAGAGGTCAGGGATGCTTGGTAGCCTATCTAAGGTCATAGAGTTTTGAATACAGGTCTGAGTTGAGGGGTCAAACTCTTCCAAGTTTTGGTAAGTTTCTGTGGCCAGAAATTACACATTAATTTTTAAAATATTGATATAAGAACAATTTAAAGAAAACTAATACATTTAGACAGGCTTTTTTGTCAAAGTAGATGCTTGGCTATACAATGTTCTTCTAGAATAAATGTGATCCTTTTCTAACTGGTCTTCTCTGTACACTATTATTTCTTCTCTAAACATTAACAATGTTCAGAAAACTATTAAGAATTACTCTTTCCTATAACCAACTGGATGTTTATGTCCAACTTACAATAACATGACCCTTATAATGGAAAATATTTCTTAGAAAATGTTAGGTTGTTATAATCTTCCAAGCATACAGTAAATAACAAGAGATCATGGCTCTATCCTCAGAGAATGTCCAGCTTAAGCCAAATTAAAGAAAATATTATGTAATAGTATGAGACAGGTAGAACTACAGGCTAGATTCTATTATAAAAATATATTTTTACAGAATTTGTTCATCTATCTGTAGTAATAGTATATATAACAAAATACTGGTAGTTATCTAAGAATTAGATCTGTGCTGTCTAATATGGATGCTAGCCACTAGCCACATGCAGGTACTGAGCACTTGAAATGTGGCTAGCCTGAATGGAGATGAGTTAAGTATAAAATACACACCAGATTTCTATAATTCAGTAAAAATACATAAACACCACATTAATATTTCTTATACTAATTAGATGTTTAAATGATATTATTTTAGATCTGCTGGGTTAAATTTATTATTAACATCAAAATTCTACCTATTTCTTTTTGTTTTGTTTTTTTTGCGGTACGCGGGCCTCTCACTGTTGTGGCCTCTCCCGTTGCCGAGCACAGGCTCCGGACGCGCAGGCTCAGCGGCCATGGCTCACGGGCTTAGTTGCTCTGCGGCACGTGGGATCTTCCCGGACCGGGAGACGACCCCGAGTCCCCTGCATCGGCAGGCGGACTCTCAACCACTGTGCCACCAGGGAAGCCCTCTACCTATTTCTTTTCATCCTTATTTTAATGTAAAAATTTTAAAGTGCATGGCTTGCATTATATTTCTACTGGACACTACTGATATAGATAACGCTATTATTACATCATGAACTCTCCATCAAAGTGTTTGTCAATGCCTAGCAGCTGACAACAACTGTCCAAATTGAAGGGTTGATATCAATAGGTATATATAGGGGTGGTAGGATTTCCACTGGCTCACTTCCTGGTAAATATGGAATCAATTATGGGGTCTACATTTTCTGGGGCTGGAAACACTCTTTAGTACAGGTGCCAATCTGCAGTCTTCCTAGAGATGTGCTGCTGGGTCATCCTGCAAAGACGTCTAGACCAGTAATTCTCAAACTTAAGAATTCATCAGAATCACTTCAGGGTTTTTAAGAACAAAGATTGCTCAGTTCTACACCCAGAGCTTCCCACTCAGTGCAGATGGGATGAGACCAATAATCTGCATTTCAAACAAGTTCCCAAAGGACATTACTGATGCTAATGCTGCAGAGACCACATTCTGAGGCCAATGACTCTTAATCCCTGGCTGCAGACTGTAATCACCTGGCTGGGAAGCCATAACAAATATATACAGTGCTGCTCAGAGCACACGCTATTCTAACATATAGTCAAGTGTAAGAATAATGCATAGATATTAAGAAAACCTGGGACTCAAAATATACTAGTTCCTAATTTCATCTGGATTGTCCTTGTATTTTTTTCCCCTAAAAAGAGAGACCCAATAAGTCTTTTTAACTTATTCTTAATTATTGCATGTCATTGTATCTACATAGAATAACTAAAGATAGAGTGGGTGATGGGGCAATTTTTCACTAGAATGTTACCTACTCAATTACATTGCACAGAAAAAGTCTTTAATGATAATTGTTATCATCAATTATAAGAGAATAACTTTTCATAGTAGTGTTAGAAATACCTTTGGAAAGGTTATTATCTGATTGGCTTTGGGCTTCAGAGAAGAACTGTGGTAGACTCAACTCCAATTTCTTTAATTGTTACTTAATTAGCCTATTAATGTAAAATTGCAAACATAGATTTATATAAGGACAGGTCACTTCATAAATTAGTTAATTAAACTTATTAAGTTCCTTCATTATTCCTTATTTCTCAATTAGTTTTTGCATTTTGCGGAGCATCTACTTAAAATAATAAGGTTCTATCATTAAGCCACTCTAAATTTTGCTTTGTTAAAAAGATACATTTCCATACCACCAAACTTAGAGTTTAAGAAAAACTTTCTGGTTCTTTTTACTCATCAGAATTACCTGGGTATGCAGAAGCTCTTCTTGAAGTTGGTCTATTTTCTCTTTGTCTGACACCTAAATGTTTAAAATAAATAATTTTATTTGAGTAGAATTAGGTTTATATAGAATATACAGTAAGTTAATGTTTTTAAAAAAGCGTTTTTAAGAGTGAAAACTACTGGCTTTATATGGATATTTAGTCAAAGCAAATTTTAAATCAAATGCTTATTTAAGTAAAAATATCTTATTCATTAATAAAAATAGCTCATCAAAATTTTATATTAAGTGAAAACCTTAAAAAGCAACCATCTTCCTATTGCCATTCTAGTCATATATGGCTGGCTTGTTAGAAAAATAAGAAAGCAAAAAAAAAAAAAAAAAAAAAAAAAAAAGAAAGCAACACATACGGTTACTATATTCTTGATAGGTTATTTTGTACTCAAGCACAGGGACTTGGATGCTTGGACAAATAAGGCAATAATATCCTTACAGAAATGTTTCGGGAAGTCAGACACATGCTATCATTTACAGCTACTGAAAAGTTCACTGGTCATAGTGTATCTTTAAGCAAACACTATCCATTTCTATTCTGTAAGTAGGAAAGCGTTTAATAAATGCAAAGAACAACTTGCATTTTCAGAGCTTTAAGTGGAGCCAGATGCTTGTTTTTAAATTCAGTTCCAATGCAAGATCTGCTAACCCATAATAAAGCGAATGCATCAGGAGCAATGAAGTTGAGTAAAGCAACTAAAATTGATTTCAACATAAAACAAAAGTAGGATAAAATCCACAGGTATTGGGGAAACTACTCCGAATTGTTATTAATGCTAATATTTCTAAGATAAAATATTCAAAACAACAAAAAACTTTATTCTATAACAGGCTTTAAAGTAGTCACAATTCCAAATATAAAACACAATAATCAACTGTAATTAAAATGAGGTCATTTATGACAAATACATGTAACTGTACTTTGACTCCCTGGTGAGATGCCAAAGTTATCATTCTCAGTCTTTCAAAATAATTATCTAATTTCTGATACTCAAAATTTTTACAAATGATTTTATTCCACAGGAGACAAAAATCAAGTTAAAATTCATGTAAATCTTTATTCATCTTTATTCATTGGCTATTTAAGCAGTCAAGACATCATGGTAGCAAATATATATGAAAACATTCTAAATGATTTGCTTATTGAGGTAGACGTTAATAACTTTCATCCATGCAATAAAGTTATTTTGAGAGTTTAATTCCTATTTCCAAATAATTTATCAAAATTTCCCTCAAAATTCTTTTTTTTTTTTTTTTTTTTGCAGTACGCGGGCCTCTCACTGTTGTGGCCTCTCCCATTGCAGAGCACAGGCTCCAGACACACAGGCCCAGTGGCCATGGCTCATGGCCCCAGCCGCTCCGCAGCATGTGGGATCTTCCCGGACAGGGGCACGAACCCATGTCCCCTGCATCGGCAGGTGGACACTTAACCACTGCGCCACCAGGGAAGCCCCCTCAAAATTCTTTTAAATAAAAATGACAATACTTGTTAGAAATGATAGGTATGTATCATTTTTTCCTAAAAAGCCTATGTCTAAAAATTCTAAATTTGGTTTGGTAATTAGAAAAACGATAATATAAAACAAACTTTGCCAGAAACTTGTGGATATAAGTGTTTTTCATTTGACTATGTGTTTGTAAAATGGACAAGAATTATTAATCGTCTCCTAAAATGTGAGGAAACAAGCACATTGGGGAGGAGCCCACAACCCAAAGAACAAAATCTTAAAGGCCAGTGAAGAAATAAATAATTCCATATTTTGACCAAATGGCATGCCATCATATTGTGATAGTATGGTCATAAAAATTTTGTTATGCAGATTATATTCCCAATTCATTTTGAAAGTTTCTCTGATTTACTCTGTTCCATTAACTATTCATCTAATGCAGTTAAATTAGTATGAAATGTATAAACAATATTAGTATAAACTGTTTTAGTTTTAGATGTGAATATTTAATGATTTCATGTAATATAAATTACAGTAGAAAATCCAACATTTCTCTATATCTGGGGCAATAATTAAGAAACTAATACAATTACACAAAGTTAGAATGTTTACTATAAGCCAAGGACTATAAAAGGTTACACACCTTGATAATTTGGTAAAATAAAAAGGATAAAGATTTAAAATGATATAAGGTTATTAGAACATTACAAATACAATCTTTGTGCTAATATTAGTATTTAGTACAATGACTGTTAAGATTTTCATAAATTTGGATTCTTAGGAATATTTATCATGTGCCCTTCTGGCATGACTGTCAGGAACAACTCATGCAGTTTTACCAATACACTTCCTATCTGCTTAGTTTAATGTTAAATTAAAAGATTAATGTTATTATATAAAAGACACGTGATGGTGGAATCAAGAATTAGACCTAATATTTTCTAGGAAATAAAATCAAAACATTTAGGTTCACAAAATAAATATTAAAGATTAATGATAAGATACTTTTACGTATTTTCTTAAGAGACTAGTACATGCTATTGTTAGTCTATCATTTATTTGAGGTCTTAACTAGCAACCTGGGTATATTTTATTTTGATGCACTTTACTGGTAAAATTCAGCTACTTACAGTAAGTTCTTGTCCTACTGTTTAATATATGTAATTTTCATTATGAAATTAAGTTAAAACTCACCCTGACAGAAATGGGTATCAATAGTCTTGAAACCAGAGCTTTTCTACAATTCCAGGGCTGTAAAATTGATGGAGAAAGAGCGGAACCCTCTGCAGAAACAAGCTAAAGCTGAAAGAGAAAAACCTTTACTAGCTCCTCACAAAACCAAGCCTGATTTTTAAATTTTAAGTATTTCTTCCTATTAAGCAATTCTGGACATTCTGAAATACAGAAATGCATAAGACTCGTAAAAATTTTTATGTATGTGTACACATTCACAGGAGGCAAACCTATCAATGGCAGTCTTAATCTGCTGTCTCTGCATGAGCTCCTTTGCTCAGATGATACAGGGTAAATCTATTAGCTGTTACTAATAAGATATAAATAATGAAGGCCTACTTATATTTTCAAGGTGTAATAAGAAATAATGGTCAAAAAGTAGCTGTGGCTTTGTACCTCAAACAAACCTCAAATGCTTAGAATGATAAAAATCTCATCAAATTAGGATTTTGGTCATTATGACAATGTAGGGCTGAAAAGTCATCTGTGTACTAACTATAGGGGGAATTAAGGGGAAGATACAGTAAGGAAACCATCTTTAAGGACAGTAAAAGGAATGATATTATTATAGAGGAGCATAAATTGTTTTTAGTCTCATTTACTTTCACACAAGGTAACTGCAAAGTGGGCAGGAACAAGCCCCGTTTCGTGCTCTACTAAGTATGCCTTAATAAACAAAACAGATGGAGGTACAGTCCTGCCAGTAGCTCTTTTACAAATGTGTAAAGTGAGGAATAAAAGGGTTACATGGATAATCCAATAAATATTAGGAATAGGAAGGATAACCATAAGCCTGAAAAAAGGCTAGTAAAGTTGGCCCCAAATGAACATTAACCCTTGGCAGTGTAGAAAATAAACAATATTCACTACTGATATTGCTTAAATCATCAGATTCAACAGCACATCAATAATCTTAAACTGTATCTTAGAATCTTAAAATAGCAGATCTATAGGACTCATTGCAAATTATTTTACCATTATGAAAAAAACAAGAACTACTAGTAACTAGAGCTATATTCATATTCCTAACTAACGTACCAAAACACAGTAGCTCCCTCCCCTTCTTTCTGTAACAAAGCTAAGGAACAGAGGGCTTAGCCTAAGCATCCAACTTGTTACAATATTTAAATGGTACTCTCAACAGCATGAGGAACAGAGAATGCTAAAGCACCATTTAAAGTAAGCCCTCCCTTGGGACTTCCCTGGTGGCACAGTGGTTAAGAATCTGCCTGCCAATGCAGGGGACAGAGGTTCAATCCCTGGTCTGGGAGGATCCCACATGCTGCGGAGCAACTAAGCCCGTGTGCCACAACTACTGAGCCTGCTCTCTAGAGCCCGTGAGCCACAACTACTGAGCCCACGCACCACAACTACTGAAGCCTGCACACCCTAGGGCCCACGCACCGCAACTACTGAGCCCACGCACTGCAACTACTGAAGCCCATGCACTCTAGGGCTCGGGTGCTGCAACTACTGAGCCCGCGCACATAGAGCCTGTGCTCTGCAACAAGAGAAGCCCGCACACCGCAGTGAAGAGTAGTCTCTGCTCACAACTAGAGAAAACCCGCACACAGCAACGAAGACCCAACGCAACCAAAATAAGTCCTCCCTTGGTTTAACACAAGTAGGAAAATAACTTGTTCTCTATTTCTACCTATGTTATTCATTTACTGAAAGCTAAACAACATACAGGAGTTGATTCCACAGCCATGGAATTGAGAAAAGCCAGGTAGTGATACTGAAAAAATAAATGAAAACTATGATGAGTATTCTCAAGTATTAACCACCACCAAATGCGACAGGGTTAGCCAGCAGAATTATTCCACTAATTATCTATAATATTGGTTGATTTCAATATCAGAACCTACAGGAAGCTAATTATATGACTGAATCTTTTTTCCTGAGTAAGATTTGCACCTAACTCCAAAATTTTTTTATCTAATATATGTAACACAAATAGCTGATTTCAAGATCCTAGAGTATAATTTTAAAATCATTACATACAGTTCATTTGACTCTAGTCTCTTTAGAACATTAACCTTGGGATCTATACTATAGGATCATCTAACAGCCAAAAGTATATGTTTAAGGATTCCTTGGTTGCTCCTATAACCAAACATTTGTATACTGTTATGCTGAGTTTTATCAGAATCTGTTCTTTATTGACCAGAATCATATCAAATTTCCAATGTTCAACCCTGCAGTAGACAAGGTGAAAATCTGTGCTGACTTTATTAATAAATGTGGAAAATCTTTGTACAAATTTATCAAAGTATCTAAGAATAACTTTGCCCCAAAGTTAAGTCGAAATAGTTTTCTTCTGTAAGAAATAAGAATTCTCTGCTGATTCATTTTAACTAAAACAAATACATTTCATTCTTTAATTTAACATGGTCATTCACAGTAACCCTTTTCATTTTACAAATGAAAACTTGGAGAATAGACAAGTTGGCTACAAATTTAAGGTGACTCAATAACTGAACCAAGTAAGCTGTAATTCATAATTCTTATCTAAGTACAAATCCATGAACCCTCACAGATAATCTAATTCTCAGAAAATAAATTCCTATGTTTAATATTTTGGATTTACCTACTCTAGGAAAGTTGCATATCTCTATTATCTTTCATATTTTTACTTTGTCAAAAATAATTTCTCATAATTGGAGTCCATGAATGGATTAAGGTGACACGATCCTGGTAGAAACGGCTGATTAGTGTGAACATATCAGTAGCCCCCTTAAACCATCCATCACCTTGCGCTTCTGTTGGGCATGGCTCGTGCTATATTGGCCTGCGGCTCTGCGCGCTTCCTCTTCATGCTCTTGAATTTGCTGTTGTAAGAGAATGAGCTCACCAAGCAGACCCTGCCATGAGTTTACAACGAGGAGAAGAGGAAAATTGGGGAGGAGAACAATGTTAAACCAAAGGGCACAAGAAAGGAACAGATGTAAGTCAGAGAAGAATGGATAGCTTATAACAAAAATGGAAACTCAGTTATGTACCTTTAGAGCCACTATATAACTGGGTTCTGTACTACATTTCCATTTTTCTCCTCAGTAAAATTATGTCTATAAAACAGCATAGTTTAATAAGTGAAAAGGAAAATGCAATAAGTGACTGCTGAATAAAACGAGCCAGATATATAATATCAACATACAGTAAAACCGAGACTAACTGGAATGCTCAAGGAAGATGGCACTATAGTTAACTAAATGTCCTAGTAACAGAAAAGCTGAGAAAACAAATACTTCAACCCTTATTTTTGAATTGCCAATACGAACTAGTGTACGCTCCTGACTTGATACATATGGGGGAAAAAACAAAACTGAGTTTTGAACAGTGTTGATTTCAAAGGTCTGAATCTTCTAATTCTCAACCATAAGTTTCATAAGACTAAATAGAGAATACATAATAGCTTAATCACTTATTAAATTATTATTCTTAAGTTTTCCTTGACATCTGATGTCTTCAATTAAAGACCCCTCAAGGGACTTCCCTGGAGGTCCAGTGGTTAAGACTCCAAGCTCCCACTGCAGGGGGCGTGGGTTTGACCCCTGGTCCAGGAACTAAGATCCCATATGCCACATGGCGTGGCCAAAAAGTAAATAAATAGAGATCCCTCAAAACGTAGTTTTGAGCATCAAGTTAATCAAGGTTTTACATTAATTCATAATTTTACATGTCTACGCACAGAATCTTATTTGATTAAAATCTAAGGGTTTTTTTTTTTTTGCAAATTAAAAAATAATGTTTGAGGTACTGTTTTAGCTTTATACAACATCAAATAAGTAGTTTGACTGAATTTTCACTTTTTATAACCTGTTTTGACATTAAATAAAAATGGCCTCTGAGAATATAACCAAGGATATATCAATTACTAAAGCACAAGCTTAATAAAATAATTAAGATATGGAGATAATATAGTTACTATGAAAATAAAAATGAAACAAAACCCAGTTTGGACCTATGCACAAAATAATCATCATTTCTATGCTTAAAATTCATTCCATTTAATAATCATGAAATGTTCATCTGATGCAATGTATTCACTTGTGACATGAAACGAAAATACATGTCATTTTCTGTACAGTGTTTTTAATTGCTGTCTATTAGATAATCAACCTCAAGAAATGTAGGAGAAAAAACAACTAGCAATTGACAATGCCAGGAACCTTATATTTTCTCAATTAGAAACCCTAAAAAGGCAAAGTTCCAATGAATGAGGTCACTCTTTAATTTGTACAAGAATAGTTTACCTGGGAGAACAATTTTTACCAAGTTATAATAATAAAAAGAATTAGGAAAACTAACACTCATTAGGAGTTTCAAATAGCTTCACAGCTTTATAAAATAACTGCCAACAATATTTTATTTTGTATAGTACAATTATAAAGTTTCTTAAAATGAAATATTGGTTAACGTTACATTCAAATTTTAATTAGTAGACTCACCTGGAGGCTTAATAACTTAGTTTATATAATCCAAAGATTTATATAAATAAAAAAGTTTACCAGGAAAGAAATAAATACAAATAGAAAAGCTGTATTACAGTAAAGCACTTTAAATTAAGGGAAATATTAGCAAACAATTAGGGGGACTTTTATTTTGTTTGATTCTTAGTTTTAATACATTAAGTTATACCAACATAATGAAACTGGTTGACTTACTATATAAAGCAAAGGATGAAACTAGTTGATATTTCTTCATGAAAAGTAAGAGAACATCAAAGTGGCAGCTAACATAACTAAACTTTCAACATTTGTTTCCAAATTCAATAGTACAAAATATATTTATAAAAACCTGCGGTTATCTTTTAACATGTATCTTTTAAATAAACACTTTTATGGTCATTGATAAATCTATCAAAGAAATGCAATGCCAACTCACTACCCTCATCATTCCCATAATTTTTTATGTCCTTTTTTTTCATTTTTTGTATCACTGCCTTTCATCAAGCAGAAAGAAAAGTAATCCAACTCATTTTTATTCATTTAGTCATTTATCATAATCACTTCTTCTACTCATCCAAGTGTTTAGATTTCTCAAAACAGTTCCCTTTTAAAGATGGCTTCCCACGTTGGCTTACACATTAGTGTACCTGTGCTTTAATTAACATAATACCCAGTAGTATAAGTTATAAAACGCTAAAGCAGTGAGAAAATATTCCACATTTCTTAACTGTGCTGGTCTATCCGGCACAGGATTCTTGTTTATTCATAGCTTAAACACCCCTCCCTCATCCACTGTTTATATGTACATACAAAGTGTATGGTAAATATCTAATATCTATTACAAGAAAAACACCCTCTCTTTCTAGTGACACCTCACTTTCCTTCCAAGTCTGTTACTGAAGCACTTTTATGTGAAGGTAGTTGAAATTAACTGTTACCTCCTAAAAAAAGTAGGAAGAAAACAAGAATTAGACACAGAAAAAGCTATATACACTATACTAAAAAAGGTTACCATTATCCAACTTAAGGCATCAAATCTCACCCTAAGCACAGCTGGATTAGCTTTTAAAGCTAAGGCTTGTGGTATAAGGAAGGGAAAAATGTGTGTGCCTCCTGTGCAAGATGAGGCATTTGTTCATGCCTCCTTACGTGAACAGAACACTTTTACTCAATAAATATTTTCCCAAGTTCAGACATTCTTCTCTCAAGAAACAGCACATAATTGTTTTTTAAATGATATATATTACATTAAAAATGTACTAATTGTGATCTTTAACAATAGTTATTGTAAACAACCACAGATGAATACTCTCTAAACATCTCCTGGTTACTGTCAATTTGACACTGCAGTTCTCATAGTCCCATATTTCATGTACAGTGTTCTCGGGTTTTTAAAAAAGTATAACGTCAGACCAAGAAAATCAGTGATCACTCCAGAAACCAAAATGTCAACTGAAAATGCTGCAAATACCTCTAGAAGTTGATAAGCTTGTTAGAAAATATTTTTTAAAATCTTGAAATTATGACTCATTCTTATGTGAATACATTTAAAATGCTATATTTTTGGGAATTCCCTGGCAGTCCAGTGGTTGGCACTTGGCGCTCTCACTGCTGGGGCCCTGGGTTCGATCCTTGGTTGGGGAACTAAGATCCCACAACCCGGGAGGCATGGCCAAAAAAATAAAATAAAATAAAATATTGGGTTGGCCAAAAAGTTTGTTTGGGTTTTTCTGTAAGATATGGAAAAACCCGAGCGAACTTTTTGGCCAACCCAATACTATATTTTTAACAGTATTCTAAAGGGCCCATACCTTGTTTGTTTTTATACCTAACACACAGAATAAGGCCTGACACTTCAGATGTGTTATGGCCAGCACCTAGGATAGGGCTTGGCCCATGTCTGTTGCTTGAATGAATTAAATGATAACCTATTTTACCTAAAAACGCACACAGTTTACAGCACAAAATCCAAATTGGGTTTCCTAAAAATTGCCTATTCTGTATATAAGCTACACATCAACCCTACAGTCCATTTTCCCACTTATCACAATCCCCAGAACAGATTCAACAGGAATTAAGAGGAGGAAATTAATCAAATAATGTTAATATGCTAACTCATGGAATAATTCTAAGTGTTAGATGATAATAATCATTATCATTACATTAGTATTCATTTAGTTTTATCATGTGGCAAGGTCTTGTGCTAACCCTTATCAGGTAGGGGTTCCCCCTATTACTGAAGAGGAAACCAGAAACTCAGAGAAGCTAAGGAACTTATCCAAGGTCACACAGCTCAGAAAACAGGAAGGACAGAGTCTGAATACAGGCAGTGTGACTCCAAAGTCTACACCTGATACCTGTTAGCTCTACAGTCTCACTATTTTCAAAGTGCCTTTGACCCTTCACGTTCAATTTACATTTAAATAAGGAAAATGGTAAAACTGCAATATTTCGGAGGGCAAATGTAAATTACTCTTTAGAGAAGGAGTTGACAAAGTACAGTGGGCTACCTGAGTAGTCCTAGAGACCACAGGGCTTGCAAACCTAAAATATTTACCATCTGGCCTCCAAGGAAAAGCTTGCCAACCCGTTTTATTAGTTTTAAAAGTAACTTGGGTCCAGAAAAGAACTTCGTGAAAGTGAAGACTTCTTTCCCCTTCCATTTAAAAAATATTCCTAGGCACTAAACTACTTTTCAAAGTTTGAATAATTCTGCTATTTCATTAGCTAAAAAGATCTATTTTCCTATTTTCCTCCCTCCCAGTAATATATAATTCAGCTCAAGATATTTACAGCCAACTAAAATATGTTTATTATTGGATATCAGAAAGAAGTATGTCTTTCTACTTGAATTATTTAATTTGCTCCAACTGAGAAATATTGCATCCTATTTGGACAATTTCTACAAATAATTAATTTCAAGAGATGAACAAATCAGTCTATTACCAATAGTTTTTATCGATAATACAATTTCTACCAAATCCCCTTTGTTCTAAATTATTACCTAAAAATAGTGTTATGTACACAGTATATATTTAATGTTTTTTAAATGACATAAAAAGGCAATATGCTTATTATTAAGGAATAAAACAAGTATCTAACCAAGTATAGTTGCCAATTGTTAGCTGCTTAGGAAACCTAAGTTTCCTGAATCTGCGGCTACTTGATGGTGCTGGTTGTGAGAATTTCATTTTGCCACAGTTTACATTATTTGTTGCATAAGGAATCCCAGAAATGTTAAGTCCTACTTAAGCAACACTGCTTTGTTACAACTCAGAATTCCGAGTATAAGTGCTACCTTCACATTCTTGCTCTCCTCAATAGTTGTCAAATATTGAAGGCCAGGAGAAATTCAAAGGTAATCAGAGCAAAAAGACACATTACATAAAATCTTTGGGCCCACTCCTGTTAGCATTAATCAAATTTGCTTACTTTAAATCAGACTTTTACTGAGTTAAATCAACTGATGAATTGTGTTAAGAGTTCAGCATTATCCTAGGCGCTCTGAGAACAGAGATTTTGTGATAGAAATAGCCTATTAAACAGTAAGAATGAAAGCCAAAGTAAATAGTGTTTCATCTGTGAAATGTTTTAAATTGTTAAGAGAATAATTATTGGGACTAAAATGGTTATGGAAGGCTTCACAGAGGTGACAAATGAACTGGGCTTTCAGGATGAGTGGAAATTAGGCAGAGAAAAGGGAAGAGAGATATTTCAGAGGGTAGGTATAAAATAAGTAAAGCCACACAAATAAGAATTACAGTAACGTGGAAAGGAAGGTAATTACTATTTAATGATTATTTTTAAAAGAGTAACAGGGGCTTCCCTGGTGGCGCAGTGGTTGAGAGTCCGCCTGCCGATGCAGGGGACTCGGGTTCGTGCCCCGGTCTGGGAGGATCCCACGTGCCGCGGAGCGGCTGGGCCCGTGAGCCATGGCCGCTGAGCCTGCGCGTCCGGAGCCTGTGCTCCGCAAGCGGGAGAGGCCACAACAGTGAGAGGGCTGTGTACCGCAAAAAAAAAAAAAAAAAAAAAAAAAAAGAGTAACAATACTTTTTACGATTTGGACTTCAAATATTTTCTATAAATTATAAATGGGCTTGTACCCTTCAGAATGACCATATTCCTTACTTCTATGAGATGTTTATGAGCCATCAGAAACATGATAGAACAAAAGCACAGATAATGTCTCATTTAGCAAATTAATTTTCACTAGAACACAACAATGTTACTGAATCTAAAAAAAGGAGATACACTAAGTGGTCCTGTCACCTATATATACTATGACTGATATACAGAAATCTACTGACTTACAAACCAGGTGAGTCCATTAATTCACTAAAAAAGGCTTGCCACTCGAATTTGTCTTCAGGTAGTTCTAAAGGTCTCCAGGTCTCAAGAATATTATTCAGGTCACACTAAGGGCTCTTTCTAATATTTTTCTATAGTGAACACAAGTTTAAAAATTTTTGACTAACTAAAAGCATTTACTAAAATGTGGTTTCAGTATTTTTCCATTTTTTATTTATCAAAAATACGTAGAAGAACTTTTGATAAACATTACTGTCCACAAACTGAACGGATATAAATACAGGCAAAATCAAAGAAACCTGAGGTTTAGTTAGCCTGTGTAGCATTATGTGGGAATAGATGCTTTTTGAAGACCTCAATCACAACTTTCCAGAACACCTAAAAGTCCAGTGACCCCAGACTGGGAACCACAGGTAATCTGTCTATTGTGTGGTTCATTCTGCCTGACTCAAGTCAATCTGGCATCTGTGTTCCTGCAACTCCCTGTCATTTTCACTTCAGTTGACTTAGAAAGGTTCCTAATTGTCCCTCTACTTGCCAGCACTTTTCCAGATGTGTTCTCTTATTAGAAAGAACAAGTTTTCTTTTTACTTCTAGTCGAAATGTTTTTAATTTATTACTACATTTAAAAAATCTGATTCACATTTACTTTTACATTTCTAATAGAAGTCTAGCCAGAAACTTTGGTATAAACCCAACAATCATTAAGCTAAGGCATGAACACCATTTTAAATCTTGGGGCTCTCAGACACTAGACTGAACCAATCAAAAAGGTATCACCTGAACTCTGGATGCCATCCTACCACCTCTGATTATTGCCCAAATTTTCAAATTTGACGCTTTAGAATAATTTCAAAAAGGCTTCTGCTAAGGTCTCCCTTTCCATGCTTACATTCAACCACCAATTTACAGACAAGTCTCTTACAATCAGTTTATCTGCATCTTGTCTGAGTAGTTCATTATTTTCAAATATCACAGGTAACAGTCAAGCCTTGAAAACATAATGCTGCATATTAATAAAATGTAAAACCACTAGTTGAGGTTGAAAATACTTTTTCTGTATAGTAAACATTTATACTAGCATTTAATACTATCTGATTTAACCTATAATGAAAACAGCTTAATTTATAACAAATAGTTGGAAATAATTGGTGCGTTTTTAATGGGCAAGATAATCACCATAAATTATGGAAAAGTTAAAAAGAAACAGTCTACAACAGCACTTATCTTCAAGCAAAGTAAATTATAAAATAAAGCAATAAATTTGCTCTCATGTCTACTGTATAAAATAAAATCTGTAAATATAAATTCCCAGAGATCAGTTCTCTTGTTTCTTCTATACTGCAGAGCTCTTGATAATTTATCAGTTACTACTCATTTATCACCTTAGCAGGATTTTAAGGGAATTATCTGTCAGGCCCTAAACAGGATTCTCATTTACCAAAACAATCCTAGGCCATATCAGAAAAGAACAGAGATGCAAGCCTCCCTTAACTGATCTAGGCAACAAGAAATCCTGTCGCTCAAAAACCATACTACCATACTTGTAACAGGGGTTCCTTCTCCCCAGTTAGATTAGCTTTTCTCTGCACATTAAGTCTATTTGCATTAAGGGCCAAGGCCTTGGCTCAAGATAAGCTGTGCATCATAGGCTAATTTCTATTCAAATGTTTCTTTCCAGTAGCATGTATAGTCAAGGGTATCCCTTGGTTAAAATAATGCCCGTGGAAAAGGTATCAAAAATGATCAAGTTAAAAGGCAAACACACACACGTATACACACACATTTTGAAAAATGTTTTCTCCAAAAGATCAAGTTAAAAAAGAAAAAAAATCTTTTGAAATATAATTAAAACTTGGAATATCATGCAAAAAGCTCAAAGTTGAAGGACAGGAAACAAGATGGAAATCTACACATAGGAATTACTTTCTTCCTGCTTCCCCAAAAAACATAAAATTATTTACCTCAATGATTTAAAACCATAATAACCTTCATCATTTAATTTTTAAATGTTCATATTGAATTTTTAAATGTTCATGGAGTATTTTTTCCAGATATTTATTTATCTAGGTTATTATTAAAAAAAAAACTTCCAAGGAATCAGTTATCTTACCAATTTCAAAAGACGAAAAAAATGAAGAGTAAGACAATATCAGGTTAACATATTAATATAAATACACAACAATGCACGTTATTCTACATCAGCAATTCTCCTAAAAGTTTCATACGGGTTTTAATGCGTGAATTGAAATTAACATATCCTAAATAACCCCATACATAATTTTGTTGACTAGCAATGTAACAGAAGTCTATTTATCCCTTAGTAACAAACTTGCCCTTCCCTTAATATTTCCCCTAACTGTATACCATGAAACATTAGTCCCTAGAAGGTACTTCATGGAAGAAGGGTTTTGTTGCTAAATAAATCTGGAAAACCCTGCACACTTTGACTTCTCTTAGAGATTCACAATGCACATGCATATATTAAGGTCTGAGAAATCCTAGGCAAAAGAAAAGAAGCCTGCTTGTTTTATTTATACCAGCTTTCCCCCACACATACTTAACAACAAAACCCTTTGTTGGGGATAACCCTGGAAACTAATACTTCACAGACATATTTGAGGGAAACTGGCTTCCCCAATTATATTTCCAGAACTGTTGAATAATACCTTGCATTTTGTACCAAGAATAATAACAATATCTCCACTGGATGCTTTTATGTTTGCTTCTCGGATGCTACCATTTTCAGATCTTCCAGGGTAGGTAAAAACTTTAAAAAATCTTTCAAGACTATCTATGTGAAGAATGCTCCTTTATACGTACCTTTCTATAAGGCTTGTCACTTTCAGACCCGGGATCTGTTGCTCTAAATGCCGTTTCTCCAGGTGAACCTTAAAGATAAATATGCAGTCCTTTAAATATTCCAGTGAAGTCAATAGCCTAAACTAAATTCCAAATTATGTTTAGTCGGTTGAGAGATAAAAGGATTTTTTAGAGCAAAAATCACTTTTTGGAAAACTATTCTTATTTTAAGGAACACAGTGGTAAGCTAAGAAAAAAATTTTCAAAACCATTATAGGACATGTTTAACTGATTTCTTAAAATATCACTGAAAATTGCAATAAAAAATAAGGCAATCTTTGATAAGGATTATTTTACATGAGAGTACTTACAGTTCAGCCATACACTACTGCCATTACAGACCATATACAGTAAAAATATTAAATTAAAAATGTCAACTGTGACATGAGACATTTGTCAAGATGAGACAAATTAAAATGACTTTCATTTCAATTATCAGAAACAAACACATCAGGTTCAAGAAAATATTTTGGTTAACCAAACTTTCTTTTTAATAGCTTTAATCTTATAATATAGACACAAATTTAGGAATTTTAGTTTTACCACAAAAAAGTTATTTTATTATTTCCACCTAAAGGATAATGAATTTGCCCAATATAATTCTGACATTTTAAAATTTAGCATAAGCAATATTATAAATTTGGTCTGCAATTTTATTTGCAGCTAGTTTATTAGATGCATTTAAAAGGCATGTTAAGATCAGCAAAAATATCTGTTTACACACCTAACAAGAGAAGTAGGTCAGAAGCTTCTATGACTTCACTAACCAATTTGTGACCTGTGAAAAATCAGCAAAGGGGGAAATAGAAATGTAAAATTTAACAATGAGCAAACAAGATGTCTGAGACCTCAGATTTATATCATGATAGGGCAGAATTGGGCAAATACACCAGGACTAGCCTTAGTAAATTCTACTCATTATGGTCCGTTATAATTAAATTTGTTTTAAAATCACCAAATCGGCTCTAACCAATTATGAACAGCAAACACATAGGAAGTGTCATCTACTTGTCAAGAACAAGTGATTTATTTTTCCCTCACTGACTGAAGCCAAGCATGTTTAAGTTCTTGCAAATTTTCATTTTCTTGGGCCAAACAAAAATTAAAACCACGGGGACTTCCCTGGTGGTCCAGTGGTTAAGACTCTGTGCTTCCACTGCAGGGGGCACAGGTTTGAACCCTGGTCAGGGAACTAAGATCCCGTGTGCCGCATGGCACTGCCAAAAAATAAAAATAAATTAAAAAAATAGTAAAACCACAGAGCAAAAAAACTTCGTGTTTATCCTTTTATCAAAAACCTGGCTTTTATTTGTACTAAATATTTTCATTTAAAAGATGGAAATAGGGACTTCCCTGGTGGTGCAGTAGCTGAGAATCCGCCTACCAATGCAGGTGACAAGGGTTCGAGCCCTGATCCGGGAAGATCTCACATGCCGCGGAGCAACTAAGCCTGTGAGCCACAACTACTGAGCCTACACTCTAGAGCCCGCGAGCCACAACTACTGAGCCCACGTACCACAACTACTGAAGCCCGCGTGCCTAGAGCCCATGCTCCGCAACAAAAGAAGCCACCGCAATGAAAAGCCCGCCTGCCGCAAGGAAGAGTAGCCCCCACTCGCTGCAACTAGAGAAAGCCCACGCGCAGCAATGAAGACCCAATGCAGCTAAAAATAAATAAACAAAATAAATAAATTTATTTTTAAAAATGTTAATTTAAAATAATAAATAAATAAATAAAAGATGGAAATAAACAAATGAATACATTTTAAGTATTTTTCCTCTGTGTTTCCCGACATTTTAAATGAGATCAAACACACGTCCTTCCTTACCTGTGGTGAAAAAGTCCTTCAGTAAGCTGAGGCTTTCAACAATCTTGTCAAAGTCAGGTGCCAATTTTGCAAGGTCCTCTGAATCAGGAAGGGCTTTTCTAATTTGCTCTGGAGAAGAGAAAAGAAATAGTCTCAAAATAAGAACTTGACTATTGAAACATTCATACAATTTAAATAATTATATATAAACTTAAATGTTTTTTTCCATTTTTCTCCCTATTCCAACTATAACTGCTACGTATATCTGAAACAATGTGTTATTCTGATGATCTTCTACAAGCCATGAAAAATTTTTATAAAAGACTCACCAAACATACGGTTTAGAGGGTTATCTTTGATTTATAAGTTAAATGCCTTGAGACAGAAACACTGTATAAATGTTAACACTGGACTGGAAACAGAAGTATTTTTTGGGAGGAAGTCACAGCAGAAAGGCAATGAATCAAAGAAAAAAGAAAAATCCTTTGTAGCACCTGACCTGAATTCAAAAAAAAGTGATGAAATCCCAGTTCAAATTTAAGAACAGAATTCCATTACTTTTCTCTCTCCTTTTATATTCCCTAGGAAGACTTACACTTGTTACCACTTCAAAAAAACTGTCTCTGAACTCAAGACAAGCCATTACTTTATTATTGCTAGCTTTATTTATAAAGTGATCAAGTATTTATTTTTGTTTACAAATACTCAACAATTTTGTCAAAGTTTGGTACAACTTTACAGTGTCTTCTGAATTAGGAAGGGCTTTTCTAATTTTCTCTGGAGAAGATAAAACACAAAGTTTCTCAAAATAAGAATATGTATTAGGTCTTATTCTAAGTGCTATAAAAGCACTAACTTGTTTAATCTTCACGTCAATGCTACAAAACAGTTCTCATCAACCACATTTTACAGATGAGGAATGGGGCACAGAGGTTAAGTAACAGGACCTGCACATACAGCAAAGTGGGGGAGTCACGTTTAAGCCTAGACAGTCTAGCTTCAGAACCCAGGCTTGCAGTCACTACAGCGTGGGATTAGTGAATGCATACCATTAAAAGCTCTTCTCATAAACGTTAGAAAAATAATTTGAAGGAGTGCTTTTCCTGTAAATATCTTTGGCAATGCAACAATTTTATCTTTAAGACAGTGCTGTGAATAGTGCATGCAGAGATCAAATCCACCCCCATACACACCTAAGCTAAAGTCTAAAAAATGTCTACACAAAGTCTTAAAAGAGACCTGAGGAAAATAATTTCATCAGAAAAAAAATCTTTTTCTAAAGATCACCATGAGTTACTGGCAATCATAACTACCAAATATACTTTTTTTCTCATCTATCTATTATTTGAAAAAGGGAACAATGAAAGACTAACAGGAGAAATTACTCTGGACACTAGCAGGCTTTTAAGTAATCTGGTTACAAAAAGTAGAGGTAACCAAGGTACTCAATCAAAGGGAGCTAGTTAGGTGAAGCACAGTGCATCTGTTCTGGGTAACATCATACAACATTGAAAATGATATTCAAGAAGGCTGCTCGGCAGAGTAGAAAATGCTGACAAATGTGTTAGGTAGCAAAAGACAAGATAGCAAAGTGTATGTTCACTATGACTATATAATTCTTAAAAAGGAAAGTAAAATATTAACCACATACACAAAATAGGTACAATTAAAAGAAACTGATCCCTAAGGATAGTGGCAGCTGTGTTAAACTGATGAACTAGTGGACGATTTCTTTTCTTACCAATTTTTTTCTGCTATTCTATTACTTTTATCATTAAAATAAAACTGCTACAACCGGCCATCATCAAAAAATCTACAAACGTCGTGGTGTGATGAATTGGGAGACTGGGATTGACATATATAAACTAATGCGTATAAAATGGATAACTAATAAGAACCTGCTGTATAAAAAAAAAATCTACAAACAATAAATGCTGGAGAGGGTGTGGAGAAAAGGGAACCCTCCTGCACTGTTGGTGGGAATGTAAATTGATATAGCCACTATGGAGAACAGTATGGAGGTTCCTTAAAAAACTAAAAATAGAATTACCATATGACCCAGCAATCCCACTACTGGGCATATACCCAGAGAAAACCATAATTCAAAGACACATGCACCCCAATGTTCATTGCAGCACTATTTACAATAGCCAGGACATGGAAACAACCTAAGTGTCCATCGACAGTGAATGGATAAAGATGTGGCACATATATACAATGGAATATTACTCAGCCATGAAAAGAAACGAAACTGAGTTATTTGTAGTGAGGTGGATGGGCCTAGAGTCTGTCATACAGGGTGAAGTAAGTCAGAAAGAGAAAAACATATACCATATGCTAACACATATATATGGAATCAAAAAAAAAAAGGTCCTAATGAACCTAGGGGCAGGACAGGAATAAAGACGCAGACGTAGAGAATGGACTTGAGGACACAGGGAGGGGGAAGGGTAAGCTGGGACGAAGTGAGAGAGTAGTACTGACATATATACACTACCAAATGTAAAATAGATAGCTAGTGGGAAGCAGCTGCATAGCACAGGGAGATCAGCTCGGTGGTTTGCGACCACCTAGAGGGGTGGGATAGGGAGGGTGGGAGGGAGGCGCAAGAGGGAGGGGATATGGGGATATATGTATATGTATAGCGGATTCACTTTGTTATACAGTAGAAACTAACAGACCACTGTAAAGCAATTATACTCCAATAAAGATGTCAAAAAAAAAAAAAACTGCTACAACCTTAAACTTAGAGTTAAGGGGCTATCTCAATACAACTATTTCTCTTTCCTAAAGATACAACCAAGAAAAGTATTTTAACGTTGATACAAACCCAAATCGATATACTCATCAATCTCCCATACAATGTCAGGCACAATCCATTTATAGTCACTAAGGTCAGGTATCATGTCTTTCCACTGATCAAAAGTCTGAAAGATAAGAAAGTATGCCAATCAAATGATCTGAATGCCATATAAAATATAAAAAAACACTACTTAAATTTATTTTGTTAAAACATGCTAAGCTACTAAGAGCAATGTATTATGTTCAGAATTTTTAGAAACAAAGTGGCCTTTGCTCTTCTAAAAGTAAATTAGCAGACAAGCATATAAAACATGTAAATGCTCCTTTACTAAATACAGAAAATGGAAAAATTCAAAATGTACACCTATTTCAAATGGGTTTCATGATTTGGCTTTAAACAACACTGAGGAATACAAGGAAGACAGACCACGGATCAGGATACCCCGCCTTTGGTCCCAGAGCTGCCACAAAGTAGTTGCACGAGCATGCCACTTTCTTCCCTGCCTGTGCTACTAAATGGCAAAGCTGAAAATCACACCTAAGTGTCCTTACTCCCAGACCAGTGCTCCTTCCATTAGGCCATTTTCATCTCTTATAATAACTAAGATTCAGAGAGCATTTTCCTATTAGCACCATTAAAACAATTTAGCACATAATAGAGACACACAATAAATGTTTAAACATCTAATTACATTCTACTGCACTAAAGAAAAACGACATATGCTGAGAAACTTTAAAACAATCATGCTGGAATAACTGGAAAAGCAGTAGGAAAGTTAACCTCACCTTTTTGGCTGTATAGCCACCCCCAACAGCAGATCCGAGTATGAGATACCGAAGTTTTAAGAGTCTTGCAGCTAATCTCGCTGGCCAAAAATTTCTGTGGGGCTGGTAGCCATACTTAATCGGAGAAAGTTTCAGTTTACGTAAAGGAAGGTTAGTTAGGGAGGAGAACTGCTGAAATGAGGTCCTGAAGTGGGGTCTTTGAAGCTTTAAGATAGGATGATGCGAATGATAAATACTTCGTGAAACCAGATGCAGTTTTTGTAGTGGTAAGCTTCCTTTTGTTCCAGAGCTGTGTTTCACTAAGGACTGGCAGACCTCACTGAAAGAAAAATAGGTGTGGAAAAAAGATCAGATGGGGAAACAATGCAAAGGAAACGATATAAAAGAGCAATATGCAAAAGGGAAAACACACAGGCACACACGACCAATCACACTGTGTCTTACGATAGCCCACAGTTACTAACCATTTACTGTGTGCCAGGCACTGCTGCAGCAGGAGCTAACTCATCTGGTCCTGCTGATAATCCTATGATAAAAGTACTAGTATCGTCCCCATTTTACCAACGAGGAAAAGGCGGACAGACATAAGTAAGTTGCTGAAGTCCCCACTGACATAAGGAGTAAAGGAAGGATTCAAACCTAGGCAGTGGGACTCCAGAGCCTGTCCCCTAATTTACTATATGTGGGCTATGATCCTGGTCCAAGAAATCAAAACTGAAATCAAAAAAGGGAGAGACTTATTTTATTAACTACTGACAGCTATTTGCTGTCAGTAAAGTTGAAAACAAAATATCTTTGTATAGTGACATATCCGAACTAAACTCATCATGGTAATCATTTTGAAATGGTATAGAAATACCAAATCACCATGTTGTGTAATAGGAACTAACACAGTGTTGTAGGTCAATTATACTTCAAAAACAAACACACACATAGAAAAGAGATCAGATTCGTGGTTACCAGAGGAAGGGGGTGGCAGAAGGGGGAATTGAATGAAGGCAGTCAAAAGGTACAAATTTAGAGTTCTAAGATAAATAAATACTAAGACTGTAATGTACAACATGATAAATACAATTAACAGGCTGTATGTTATATATGAAAGTTAAGACACTAAATCCTGAGAATTCTCATCACAAAAAATATTTTTTTCTATTTCTTTAATTTTGTATCTATATGAGATGACGGCTGTTCACTAAACTTACTATGGTCATCATTCCATGATGCATATAAGTCAAATCACTATGCTATACACCTTAAACCTATACAGCGCTGTATGCCAATTATACCTCAGTAAAACTGGAAGAAAAGATGTGTTGTAATAGCAAAAAATGTTACCACTTAAATATCTAATATTAAGAACATAAATTTATAAACTATGGTACATAAACAAAAGAGAATACTGTGTATAGCCATTAAAGTGATAAATATGAAGACCATGTAGATATACGAAAAGATTTCATGTAATGTTAGGCTAAAATGGTGGTATGAAAATAAGTGTGAATTATGGATGCACCTATACAAAAAAAGGCGTGTAAACTTTTACTTTTAAGCACAGAAGTTCCAGTAGCTTATAACATCTATTCTTTGCCCTCTCATCTATGTTTCACAATCCTGAGATGGTCCAGGCATGGAAATTAAGGAAAAATTAACACCTCATGTACCTGGCTCCCCAGAAAAAGAAAGAAAGAAGGGGGAATACCCCAAAGAGAAAAGAATCTAAATGCACATGTTACTATCTGAACTCTTCCCTCCTGTCCTTCCTGGCAGAGAATGAAAGTCTCCTACCAGCAAACATACGCCTGATTATCTTATTCAACACACCGTCAGAGTGCTTACTATGGGCCAGGCCCCATACTAAAGAATAAATTTTTAATTCATTTAATTACAACGGGAGTAGAAATATCTTAAGGAAAAGGAATCAAGGAACATTGAAATAATGTTGTGAAGACGGACAGTGAGGGGAAAGGGGTACCTAACTGCCAGGCATTATGTTAGATGTTTACACAAATGCTACTGTTAACTCTCAGAAAAACCCAGTAAGGTAAGTATCCTTATTTGACCAACTTGCTTTTTTTAAACTGTGTCTTGCCTAAGGTAGAATGACTAGTGAATGGTGG
Organism: Phocoena sinus; assembly: GCF_008692025.1. Classification (NCBI taxonomy): domain Eukaryota; kingdom Metazoa; phylum Chordata; class Mammalia; order Artiodactyla; family Phocoenidae; genus Phocoena; species Phocoena sinus. The sequence continues at coordinate 69,730,916 of NC_045766.1, read as the reverse complement.
AAAAGGAATTTGAATATATACTTCTGTATATTAGACCAAACTAAAAATCAAATGTGATGCAAAACAAGGCTCCCCGACCCCAACCCCAGAAATCATCTATTCACACTCATCCATCATCTCCTTTTAATCTATGTACTGTTTCCTAGCCTGTTATTATTTTTTCAACAAGTTTATGCAAATATTTATTGCACCTAAATAAATGTTGGCCATTGGTCTTCTGACGTGTCTATGAGCACATATTTAGATATATATGTCAAAGAATGTTTATTTATTAAAGAGTAAGAATTTAAATGTACTCCTTCATAACATGCATAGGAACTACATCAAAGGACAAACTCCAGAACTTGGGGCATCTGACCTTACGCATCTCTTCTTCTGCAGGCAGCTAAACTGTGCTATCAACGTAAGACATTTTAAGTCATGACTACAGAGTCAAGAGTAACTCTAGAAACAATTTAACCGACAGCATCCAATTGAATAAACAATTATCAGTTGATAATTAGTTGGTTGGAAACTCAATTTTTAAAGTTTTTCCTACATATCTTAATTGCTCCAACAAAGTACGCTAGTTTCTGCAAAGTCTTTTCTTATTTAAAGAAAATTAGATATATTTCCCCAGTAAATACTGAGGAGTAGAAATAAAAAGGTTGTAAATAACTTAGTTCAGTACCAAGGGCTGTGGATTTACTCAGAAATTAAAATTCCATGACATTAGAAGTAACTTATTCAATTATTCTAATTGACTGAAACTTCAACTATTGTATGCCATTCAGTTCTAAATTTAAATTCAAATTAACCTTCACAAAACAAGTGGATCCCCTCTCTTATAAACACTATAAATTACACCACTGAAAAACGTTCCAAAAAAAATTCAAGACAGGTGTTTAGAGACTGAGTTAATTCAGGAAAACCAAGTTTTTCCAACCTTGCTTGATGTATGTTACTTCTCATCAAATGCCTGCAACAATGAGTTAAACCTGAAGATATCTAAGGATACTAGAACACAGCTACGTGTAAAGATTAAAGTCAAATTTAATTTCATTAAAATGCACACAGTAACCCATAGACATGTAAATACTTCTATGATTTTCGGTTTAGGATTAACACAGACCAGGGCAACAATAACACAGTGATTAGAAAGGTGGTGCTGCATTCACCACCTCACATCCAAAAAGCAAGTCTCCCTTCCTAAACACTGAAAAAAGCTGCTATTTAGAGAATATCTCTAATCACCATCTCTGACACTACACGTATGCGTCACCGCTCCAGATCTGACTCCAAATCATGTTCACTCAGCGTACTAAGGAAAGAGGCAAAGTCCCCTTCACCCCGAGAAAGGAGCTCAGGTACCTGCAAAAGCAATGTAAGCTGGCATGGAGGCAGAAGCCAAAGACAGTGAGAATTAAGAGACGCGGCAAGGGTGACACATGGTTAGAGTCATAGAGCCCGGACAGAAACAACAAGCTACCAGAGACAGAGATAACAGCGAGGACAGAAGGGTGAAAGGGGCAGGCACAAAAGGACAATAGAAAAGGCCAAGACTGAAAAGCGCCCAGAATCTTCCGAGGGGCATAGGAACACGGACAGGGGCCAGTACGGGGGCCAGCACCCAGGTAAGCCTAGTCAGGGCTCCTGTCACTCCAGGTCCTCAAAGATATCCCGGAATCCTCCAACTGCTCTCTGCTTGGCCTGAGAATTACCTGCACATTCTGCATGTCGCGATTGGACAACCCCGTTTTCTGGAGGCCCCGGAAATAACGGGGCCAGGTCGGAGCCCACACTTACCAGGCCACGGCAGCCCGGCGTAGTCGCCACATCCCGCCGGCGAGGAGGTCACACAGGCGCCGAGGCGGCCGGGGGGAGCCCCGGTGTCAGCCCCAGTCCGGCTCCTACTCCAGGAATGACCGAAGAAGAGGCCCTCGGCAACAAGGGCACAGAGCAGCCACTGCGGACCTCCCAATAGCGAATGGACTTCCGTGAGAGCCTGCTCGGCACCCGTACTCGGTCCGTCGGGCAAACCTCCACCCCACCCCTCTTCCTAGGAAGGCAGCACAAACGGTCCGGGGGAGGACTCACGCATGCGCTCAAAGCCTCTGTAGAAACCACAGTATCTTCCCCTCCCCTCTCCCCTCCCCTCTCCCCTCCCCTCTCCCCACCCCGCCCCGACCCGCCCCTCCCTTTTTGTGTCCAGAGTGGAATGGTGAATTCGTGCCTTTCTGGTTAAAGACTTGGGGAGGGGAGGGGTCGAGGTGTGGGGCAGGGGCTGAAGGGCGAGAAATACGGAGCGATAAATTCTTACTGGGTGGCTACCATTTGGAAAATTTGGTATTGCAGGAGCATAGAGGAAACTAGGGAATACAAAATGAATACAGTACAGGGGTAGAGTAATAGAACAGAGTAATGAAAACCCACGACTGCCCCTTTGCCCTGCTCCTTTGTTTGGCCTCTTTGTTTACGAAGTACTTTCATATTCTTAGAGCAATCTCCGGAGGCTGGAGAAGTACTGGACAAGTTAAATGCTTTAGAATCTCTGAAGGTCAGATCTAAGAGGGGTCATGAATTAGGAGACCTAAGGGCTTGGGACAAGCTTGTGCAGTTTATAAAGGCGTCAAAAATGATTTTGTTCATTTACTCCTTAACCGGCCTTCATCTGGCTTTTAATCACACTAATTTGTTGAAATTGCTGTTGTCAAAGCCTCCAACAATTCCATATTGCCAGTGGTCACTGGACCGCTCCGCGTTCAGCTCAGAATATTGGATCTCAGCACACTCCTTAATCGTCTTCCCTCTCCTGGCTTTCAGGACATCACATTCACCTTTTCTCAAGGACCTGCTACTCCCCAGTCTCCTTTGCCATTTCCTCCTCCCAGCCTCTAAACGTAGGATCTCTTGAGATCCTGGACCCCTTCTCTTCTCTCTTCATTATCTCTCTAAGTAGTCTAAGTCAGTTCTATGACTTTAAATACCCTTTTCCCATTCCAACTCTTATCATTTTATGTTTTATGTGGAAACGGACCCATACAAGGGATGTGGCCTGTGGAAGGTAGTGAAGTGAATTAGTGGCCCAGTATCAGAGGGCTGGGTATGCCCGCTTTATCTTAAGAACTCCACCCCCGGCACATGCTACACACAAAATTCCTTTCCCGTAATCATCAGACTCATAAGACAGTGTGCATCCATTCACAGTAACACCAAATATAGACCCAGCCTATGGTAGTAAACTTCCCAAATGAAGGACTCCGGGATTTTCTTTATTATATTTAGTGTGGTGACTGTTTTAATGGCAAGTACAAATGGGAACTTGCTATACTGATCTGTACAAAATGTAGGTTTTCCCAGGATTGTAGGCTTATGCAAAAATTCCTTTGTTGCTGTTAATTCCAGTTGTTTTATGGGAAAAAAAGTGGAAACCAAATAATGGCAACTCCTTTCATATATGGGTTATCTTTGCATCTTACAAAGTCCTTGTTTTGTGATTCTATGTCTAGGCATTTAGCCTACTGAATCTGTTCTCCGAAAAACTGGGTTCTCCTCTTGCTGGGTGTCAAGCCAAAAGACACAACTAAGCCAAAGTTCAGGACAAGGAAGGATTTATTCCTTGCAGCAAGTGAGGAGAAAACTGGGACTCTCCCAAAGCAGTGATTCCTCCAACAGCAAAATTTGGGAAGTTGTAAGCTAAGGGAACGTGCATGTTTATGAAGGGGTTGGGCAGTCAACAGAGTACAAGCTTGAGTTGATTGGAGTCACACAGGTCAGAAGAGGTGAACATCATCATCCCTTAGGTGCCAGTTGATCTGGTGGTTGAGGCTTCAGGCTAATCTTTACCAGTGAAGCAGAGTCTTTACAATTGATACATTCTCTTTGCTATTGTTACTTCTCTTGCCTGATAACAGTTGTTTGTTTCTGCATTCTTTGGTTCCCTTAAGATCATTAATTACTGAGACCTGAGGACAAGCATTGTGGCCAGGCTGAGATCACACAATGGCTTTGGCCCAAAATGCCTTCTCTAATGCCATGAAAGCCATACGTAGTTTTCTTTCTCCAGACCCTCTACCTCATCTGCTCACAAGTCATGCAAAGATGTATACATGCTATTTCTTTCTGCATTGTATGAAGTAGCAAAAGATCGGAATCAACATCATTAAAAGATAAACTGACTCAATAAAAATTTTAAAGGTTTACTTGATCAAAAATTATTCAAATCAAGCAGTACCAAGCTGTAACAGGGAAGAGCCAATTTTGACTCCATGCTGGATCTGTTTCTTTGACTTTAACCTTTACTTTTCATTGCTTTTGTTATTATAATCATACATAATGGCCTGCCTCAGGGAACCCTGCCCCTCTGCCTGAATGTTAAACTGAAGTGCCTTCCTTTGTTCAGCTCACAGGGAGACAATCTGACCCTGCCCACCTGTGAATGGGTGCAGGAAAGAAGAAATTAACATACCCTGCCTCTATGCAGGCCATGGGAGGAGATGTTTTGCAAGACTCAAGGTCCTTTTTACTTTACTTCCTCACCGCCTCTCCCTCTCGGATTCTATAAAAGAGACTGGCATCCAGACCCCGGTAAGACGGTTTTTGGGGACCCTAGTCCGCCATCTTCTCAGCCTGCCAGCTTTCCGAATAAAGTCGTTATTCCTTGCCTCAACACCGCATCTCCCAATTTATTGGCCTGTCGTGTGGCGAGCAGAGTGAGATTGGATTCGGTAACAAAGCTAGAATTGGTTAGAAGTGATCCATCCATTGACACTTCTATGGAGAAGACACAGAAGTGAAGAAAGGAAATTATTTGGTTGGCTGCAGTTTAAGTGGTTACCTTATTTGGGAAAGCCTAGTTGGCTGTTTCTGATTGGTTGTTTTAGGTTTTGATTTCTTAACCTTGTTCTGATTGGTTGTTTTAGGTTTTGATTTCTTAACCTTGTTCTGATTGGTTGTTTTAGGTTTTGATTTCTTAACCTTGAGGCTTAGGTTTTGTTTTGCTTAGTAGGCTGCTATAGGGGAACAAAATTTGCCACCACAAAATGTGTCTCTTCGGCATGAGGTTAATTTAAGTTGATTATTTTTAAGAAACAGAGGACTCAGGAAGTCTTTCTTTTTACCTCCCCCTTAGCTGCCTGAGGAATTTAGACAGAGGGCCTGTTGTAGGAATAGAGCTATCCCCAGAGATATCTGTAAAAGATATGGACAAAGTGCAGTGGGGGAAACTCTTAGTGATCAGAATCCACTCTCCATCCAATTGTCTCCGAATGGCCCAGCATTTATTTAGGAAATATTTACTTTTCCAATTCCATGTGAATGTCCTTTCTCCCCTTTGAAGTCCCAAGCCCCTATCCCCAACATCTTCTTTTGTCTTTAGCTGAGGATGGTATTGATATTTAAGGTAAGGCTTCAGTCATTTTGGCGATTCACAGTTTTTCCGGGTCTCTCCCATGTATACATGTTATTAAACTTTTGTTTGATTGTCTCCTATTTATCTGTCTCATGTCAACTTAATTATTAGACTATTGCTGAGCACAAGTTCACGTGCCCAACACACAGTGATGCCAAACAAACCTAAAGGTTTGGAGTAGAGAAAGGTTTCTTGAAAGGGCCATGAGAGGAGAATGGGCAGCCTGTGCTCAGAAAACCCAAACTCCCAGATGGTTTGGGGGGAAGAAGTTTTCTAAACAAGATTAGGATGAAGGCTGCAGGATATATGACTTTTTTCTGATTGGTTGGTGGTGAGGTAACAGGACCCTGTTCCAGGAATCTTGTACTCAGCCTGTAGTTACCGTTCTCCACCTGAGTGGGGGCCTTAGTTTCTACAGAAGAACTCAAAGTTATGTATATTCCTTGAGGAGGAACCAGGACCTTGCTTTATGGCTGCACTCTTGTCTCTTGATTGCTCCTCCTTTGTTTCTGCATTCCCTTCCTTCCCTATTTAGAAACTGTTTGAACCTGCCCTTTGGAACTCAGGGAAGGTCTAGGAGGCTGAAGCTTTTTTCCTACAAACAAGAAATGGGGGATATAGAAAGGCTTTTGTACCGGGAGGGCCGCACAGCATCCTGCTCCATTTCAAGGCCAGACAGAAGAACCTAGAAGGGTAGAGGAAAATTTCTTCCTCCTCGACACTGCCAAGACGTTAGAACCGTCTTGTCTAATGACCTTTTTGTTTAATTAATTTAACAAGAAAAATAGCCAGAAATAGAAATAGTTAAATAAATTATATTCATACTAGCCATGAAAGTCTATGAGTTAGATCTCTTTGTCCTGATAAGGAACAATTTCCAATATATAGTATCACATGAGAATAAAGGGGCAGAATATTGTGTAATCAAAATGCCACCATTGGTCAAAATTCATCCCCCTGACCTGTTTTGTTTGGCTTGTGTTAGCCCATTTGGTGTTTTAAAAATAATATTGAACTTGTTGCTGTTAAAGAGAAAAACCACAGGCCCCAAACAGTGTCACTTATGCTAAAGCCCATGATACCAAACCTGGATTTAACACCTAACCCAATGAAGCCCTCCTGGGTACAAAAGCCTCTCTGTGCCCCTGTTTCTTGTTTATAGAAAAAGGCTTTAGTCTCCCGGCCTTCTCTGAGTTCCACTTTGCAGACTCAAGCAATTACTAATTAGGGAAGTGAGGGAATACAGAAACAAAGGAAAAGCAAATAGTTCAGTGATAAAACAGAGTCATATTTCATCCTCAAGGGATACACAGAACCATCTGATGCATATCTTTGAGTTGTTCTGCAGAAACTAAGACCCTCACCCAGGTGGAGGATGGTGACTACATGCTGACCACAAGCAGTGAACCCCAGACTGGTTGCAACAAGAAGGTTGATGAATAAGATTCCTGAAACTTCATCCTGTTACCTCACCACCAATCAGATTAAAGTTCACGAGCTGCAACCCTCAACCCGGATGTTGCTTTTAAAAACCTTCCTGGAAACCATCAGGGAGTTTGGGTCTTTTAAGCATGAGCTGCCTGTTCTCCTTGCTTGGCACCCTGCAAATAAATGCTATACTTTCCTTCACCACAACCTGGTGTCAGTAGATTGGCTTTGTTGCACTGCGGGCAAGTGGACCCAAATATTGTTTGGTAACAGTAACAACCTGGACTTGTGATTGGATCTGAAGTGAGGGGGTAGGGAACCAGTCTTGTGGAGCTGAGCCCCTAACCTGTAGGATCTGATGCTATCTCCAAGTAGATAGTGTCACAATTGAATTAAATTATAGAACACCCAGCTGGTGTCTGGAGAATCTGAAAATTGCTTGATGTGAGGGAGCCATCCCAATCCCCACCACCCTCACTGACTTTTGGTGACTAGAAGTGTCAGAAATAAAGCAGAGGATTCAGAGAGTATCAGGAGTAGACACAGGAGGACTCTTTTTCCTTTACAGGAAGGGTCTGGGGAAGGACTTGAGTATGGTGAGTCGTGAGTGGAAAGGAGACTTGCTTTCACTGTAAATCCTTTTATACTCTGAATTTGTTAACACGTGTATTATTTACTTACGGAAATAGATGTTAAAAATGTTTTTATGGTCCAGAAGTCATGAAATAATTTTACTATTTTAAACTCTCAGGTTCAGATGGAAATTGAGCAGTGCACCAGTTAAAATTCCCAAAACATTTATTAATATATTTACCTGCAAAAGGACATTTTTCAGAGAATCAGGGATCTTCAGAAAGGGAGATATTAATGGAAACTGAAATATTTGCCTTTGTTTTCTTAAGTTTTGTATTAAAATTTTTACAATAGAAGTTTTTGCCAAGTTCTTCCTGGGAGATGCCCAAGTTCCCTGACACTGCACTTTTCCTCTGTGGTTTCCTGGAGAGGGAAACTAGCTAAGTCACACATAGCTGCACCATCAGGGTTATCAGACTCTTCCCACCCTTCAGAAAAGCATGTCATAATCCTCATCAACAAACATTATAAATGATTTCCTAAAAATCCTCATTTGGATTTCATACACACACACACACACACACACACACACACACATGCACACACGTACATGGATATATTTTTTAAAAAGAGTAAAACCCAGCCCTGCTCTCAAGTAACCATGGTCTGGCTAGGGAGACACATACCTAAAAAGGTAAATAATGTTTACAAAGGTAAACAGTGATTGAGTACATACTGAGGACCTAGTCAGGGGTGGAAGTTCTGCTACAGGGCAGAACTATAGCTTAATCAAGTGGGCTTAAGGAAGATAATTCTGGGGAAAAAAAAACCAGAAAAGGATGAATTTGTAAAGAGAGAGATTGAAGTTTGGGAAGGCTAGATGAGAAAGTCAAGTGTGAGGGGTCTGAGCTAAGTACAGCAATGGGGGTAGAGGTGAGAGATCATTTAAAAGGATATTTTTAAATATTTAAAGCAATGGAAAACTAAATGCAGAAACTAGGGACAGGAATCAAAGATGACTAGTATTTCAAGCTGTAGTGAATCAACAGTGCTAGTGACAGTCACAGATATAGAGAAGCTAATTTGGAGTGGAGATATGATAATGCTGGTTTTGGATTGATGATTAATGCTGAGGCATTAATGAATTACCTAGGTTGAAAAATCTATGAGGGTCTTAGAAATCAAGTCCTGGAATTCCAGAAGGAGGTAAGGCTTGCAATACAGATTTGAGAATTGTCTTTATAAAGGTGAAACTGAATCACTTTTTAAAAAACCTTTTTATTTCTTGGCTGCTGCATGCGGGATCTTAATTCCCCTGCAGTGGAAGCCTGGAGTTTTAACCATTGGACCTCCAGGGAAGTCCCAAACTGAATCAATTAACCTTTGGAAAACTGTGCAAGAACTTGAAATTGTTTACAAATGATTAAATCCACATTATTTTATAATGTTTATATTTTAAGACTAAAGGTATTACATGCAGTGAAATAATGCAAGAAAAAGAAATATAAGGCATAACATTTTCAAATGATTGTTCACATTGAAAACCTTAAGAAATCAATAAGAAAAAAAAGCCACTAGATATAATTAATGAGGTAAGAAGAGTCTCAGAATACAAGGTGAATATAAAAAAATAATTGTGTTGCTATATATTTGCAAAAACTCTTGTGTAGATATCAGGTCCTAATCCTTGGAACTTGTAATTGTTACCATATTTGGAAAAAGGGTCTTTGCAGATGTTATATTAAGGATCTTGAGATGTGAATAGTACAATATTTTAGATTATCCAGGTGGGCCCTAAATGCCAGTACATGTATCCTTACAAGAGGAAGATGTCACAGGTACACACAGAGGAGAAGGCAATGTAAAGACGGAGGCAGAGGTTGGAGGATCTCACCGACTAGAAATAGACCATGCTGGCACCTTGATCTTGGGCTGTCCAGCCTCCAGAGCTATGAAAAATGAATTTCTGTTCTTTATAAGCTACCCAGTTTATGACATTTTGTTATAGCAGCCCTAATTGACTAAGGCACAACCCAATTAAAAATGGGCAAAAAAAATCCAGACAAACACTGAACAAAGGAAGATATATATAAATAACCAAGGAACACATAAGTGAAGTGCACAATGTTATTAGTCATCAGGGAAATGCAAATTAAAACCACAAGATACCAATATATCTCCACTAAGCTGCTAAAATGAAAAAGAATGACAATACCAAGTTTGATGAAGAACTCTCAGGCACTGCTGATGGGTATGTAAAGTGGTACAACCACTTTGGAAAAATATTTGACAGTTTCTTACAAAGCTAAACATACACCTCCCCTTTGGTCCAACAATTCCACTCTTAGCGATTTATCTAAGAGAAATAAAAACACATGTATGCAAAAAAGGCTTGTATAAAAATGTCCCAGCAGCTTTGTTTACAATAGCTAAGAACTGGAACCAAACCAAATGTTCATCAACAAGAAAATGGATAAGCAAATTTATACAAGGAAATACTACTCAACAACAAACAGGAATGAGTTATCGATACAGGTAACAACATGAATGAGTCTAACAGACGTGCTGAACTCAAAAGAGGATGTTTCATTCATGTGATGTTCTAGAACATGGAAAATGGGTGTTGAGAGTGGGAAAGGAACATTGGGGTACTTTCTAGGGAAATGGAAATGTTCATATGATAGGAGCCTGGATGACCTGGATGTATCCATTTATCAAAATGTACAGCTAAGATTTGTGTATTTCAAATTTCAGATACATACATTTACATTTTGCATAAATCTGTAAAAAATAATTGAGTGAGGAAGGTTGAAGCAGGGAGATTAGATGCAACAAGAATAACAAAATGTTGATAATTGTGGAAGCTGGGTCGTGGGTATGAGTCCTTATATATACACACAATTCATTTATATACTTTTCTGTTCACTTTGTATGTGTTTAAAATTTTTCATTATAAAAGTTTTAAACTATATCATATGATTCTTGTAAAAATAATACAAGAAGGGAAATGAAATGCATTTGACAGGAAGTCGCATCAGTGGAAAAATGAGGAGCAGAGAATGACTATGAAAGGCAAATAGCCTATGTGCTGTGTAGAAGTTATTCCAGCTGTATTAGTTTCCTATGGCTGCTGTAATAAATTACTCCAAACAATTCTGGAGGTCAGAAGTAAGAAATGGGTCTCACTGGGCTAAAAACAAAATGTCTATAGTGCTGGATTCTTTCTGGGGTATCTAGGGAAGAATCCGTTTTGCCTGTTGGTTTTGCCTTTTCCAGCTTTTAGCGGCTGCCCACATTCCTTGGCCCTGGCTCATTTCTGCCTTTAAAGCCAGCAGTAGCTGCCTGAATCTTCCTAACAGAGCATCACTCTGACACTAACTCTTCTCCCTCTTCCACATTTAGGGACCCTTGTGATTACATTGGTCCCACCCATGTAATCTAGAATTATCTTCCTATTTTAAAGTCAAATGATTAACAACCTTAATTTCAACTGCATCCTTAATTCCCCTTTGTCATATTCACAAGTTCCAGGTATTAGGATGTAGACTTCTTTGTGGGAGGCATTATCCTGCCTACTAGACAGCTCCATTTAAATTCTTTTGACCTATCTCTCTCTGATACTAAGGTGTGTGTGTGTGTGTGTGTGTGTGTGTGTGTGTGTGTGTGTGTGTGTGTGTCTGAAGTATCAAGTTTATCCTACCCAGCCACACCTGGGAATAGCTGTAGTTTTAAAATTGTACTTCTAATCTTTGTTTTCATATTTATCATTTTCTTATTTTTAATGATTTTTATACATTTGTCATTTTTTCCTGCTGTCTAAAAAGAAATCTCAAATTTGCATTCCATTTCCACAAATGTCATTTTCTGCAGTGGTACTGTTGCCTTTCCTGCCTTCTAAGTACTTTTTAATATTCTTCTGCCCTGTAAATCTTGTTATATTTCCCTCACTTATCTTTATTGCTTTCTCTGCCTGTACCTTAGAGGCCACGTTTTTTCATTATCTTAAAGATGCAAAATTATTGTCTAAATTTTTTTCTTGTCCCTATAGTAAATAAACTCATAGACAGTAAAACCATGGATACGATCTTCCTCTGGATTTTCTGTTACAACTGTTGTGATTACTATCACCAGTGGACACTCATCAAATGTGCTAGGCACCATGCTCCCTCCTTACATATATCTCCGTACATTCTTTTCTATAATTTTTTTTCACAGGCTTCATTCTGTGTTTTCTTCCTTGCTCTTCTAGGCCAGCAGGTTTACTTTGTTTTCTATCACAAATTATGTATTAACCAATGACTAAAATCTCTAATTCTGCTGCATATACCTTGTACTTAGTGGTTATTCCTCCAGAATTCTGGCTAAAGGTTTGTGTTTTCTTGTCACTGTTATAAATTTTCATATTTTTGTTGCATTTTCACAGGTATTTTAGTAATTAATTAGAAATAAACTGCACCAAGGACGGATAGTCAAATATAGACCTTACTGGCTGAGAAAATGTGGCTCCCTTGTAGATATTCAAACTGAAGCCTTGCTTTAGTTGGACAAACTGTGAGGTGGAATACATTTTTGAAAATTGAATTTATACTGTTTTTCCCAAAATTGAACTTATACTGTTTTTCCCAGACTTCTATTTCCCTTCTGCCATTGAAAAGGCAGGCAGCTTTTGTAATTTCCTTGCCTCACATATATTAGGAGGAAGGAAGTATGGGGAATTCAAAGGCTCTCCTGGTGAAAGCTTTCTATGAAAGCTTAAGTCCAGTGTTAGGATTTTGCCAGGAGGCCTGGAGTAGAGAAAGGGCCTTGGAAAAGCAAAAGTTGGACAGTAGAGATTCCTAGAATTGAAGCAAAAGTTGGAGGGTAGAGATCCTAGAGGCCAGACAGAGGAGAATGTTCTCCCCTAACTACCTGTCCTGTACTTGGGAGAGATTACGACCTCTGAGGGGTCTCAGCTGCTGTAAAATTCCACCTAAGCATGATCAGAAATGGCAGATCCATCAGATCCAAAAGGATCATGAAGACTAGAGATTCGGGTGAACCCAGAAATTACCTATGACCATTAATTGTACAGAACTATTTTCTACACGTATAGTTATTTGTTATGTCTATTACATCCGTCTGGTGGAAGTACTATATAATAGTGTGCTACTGTGTATCTCTTCCCAACTCTGCATTCAGTGACACCTTGTTGGTAGTCTGTAATTAGTTTACCCCTAATAAAAAATACTACTACTACCACCACAGAAATCAGCAAACTCTACCAATCAAGGCTTGATTTATTATTTTGTTGACTGTTTAGTCTTAAGAAAGTGATGGAGAAATGGTAATACTGTAGGTTCAATTTAAAAGTGTGTTGTATCTGTGCCTGTTCCGTTGTGAATAGCACAGAACATTGAGGAAATATTCTTCCAGTATTTAAAAATCTGATTCATGAAAGATGTCTTGAACATCATCGTGGATGATTCAAGTTCTGACATACGTCTTTGTTGCTTCACATTTCTCTTACTTGTTAATGTATAGAGAGTATCAACTTATATTCATGTCAGATGTAAACTCATAGGCCAGTGATGTGAGCAACTTCTTTAGTATCTTTAGTAATTGATAGTAAGTTCTTTAGTATTGATAGTAATCAAAATAATCAAGCACTTATTCCTAGTAAAGTTTATAATGATACTATGCATATGGATGCATACTTTTTTGGTAGAGCTAGTTGCTAAACATTTCCCAGGACAACACTGGTGTGCACATATATGCTTGAGTAACACGCTACTTCTCTTCTTCTACCTTTCCATAATTGAAAACTTGTGCCATTTAGTTTTTTTCTTTGTTTTGAAGTTTCCTGTATCTCTGACCACTTATATGGCCATGTCCTCTTTTTTTAAATAAATTTATTTATTTATTTTCGGCTGTGTTGGGTCTTTGTTGCTGGTCACGGGCTTTCTCTAGTTGCGGCGAGTGGGGGCTATTCTTTGTTGCGGTGCATGGGCTTCTCATTGCTGTGGCTTCTCTTTGTTGTGGAGCACGGGCTCTAGGCCCATGGGCTTCAGTAGTTGTGCCATGCAGCCTCAGTAGTTGTGGCTCACAGGCTCTAGAGCACAGGCTCAGTAGTTGTGGTGCACGGGCTTAGTTGCTCCACGGCATGTTGGATCTTCCTGGACCAGGGATCGAACTCCACGTCCCCTGCATTGGCAGGTGGATTCTTAACCACTACGCCACCAGGGAAGTCCCTGACCATGTCCTCTTTTGGCCCAATGTCATGTCCAAAGCCTGCAGAATATCCCTTTCTCCACTCCTCAGGTTCTGAGATTTCTTACCCCTGCTTAGATGTATTTTTCTCTATAATTTGGTACATTTCCTCCTTGCTTCCCTTTTAGATCAATAACATGTCCTCTACCACCACCCTATACCCAAGTGTGGCCTGTTCAAGATATAAAACATTTACTTGCCTTTAAGTAACACTGCATGGTAATCCATTCTTGTAGTATCTGCACCAGATGCCTTTCCAGCTTGCTGGCAACCTCCTCAGCAGGAGAAGATTGAACTGTGTGCCTTGAAGAGGAGCTAGCTCTCACATCCTTCTTGCTGTTGACAGCCTCCTCACTCCCTCATACCTTGGGTGGTCTTAGTTTCCTTTGTAGTGGGAAGGGCCAAGATGAGCAGTTGACACAGCAGCCCGCTACAACTGCTATAATCCTGATCTGGTTTACAAACACCACCAGAAGAGTGAGATCCACCATCTCCCAGTCTGGAGACCCACTTTAGCAGCAATGGTGCTTGCATTTAGAGAAGGCAAAAAGAATGTGCACACAGTGATTCATTTACAGGGGTACACCAGGATGAGAGATGACAGGCATGCACAACCCCCAAGAAGTTCTTAACAAGCAGGATTAGCTTGACCTATTTGTATTAAAGAAACACAAATTAGAACCTCTTCTTCCTTTGTTTCCTTTACTCTACCCAGCTTGCCTTTTTTTCCCTCCTTGGGGATGGGTGAGATTTAGATGAGCAGAAAGGATGGCGGAAGAAATACTGTAAGGATGTGTGTGATGAGTATGGAGGTCAATGGCCATTTTAGATTTGTAGTTCTGCATCATTCTACTACCATGACGTTACAATACCCGTTAACATGTCTAACTCATCACAAAATGAGTTAATACATAGGAAGCATTTTAAACAGTGCCTGGTACATAGTAAGCACTTAATAATTCTATTAGTTGAGATAGGATGGGATAGGCTGCTCTAGAAGATAAACTCCCACATTTCAAGGACTTAATCACAATAGAGTTATTCCCTTCTCACATGGCAGTCTGATGTGCACTGGTTGGGGTGGTTGTCTCTCCTGAAGTCAGCTGACTTGGACACCCAGGGTGCTTCCCACCTGAGCCTATACCATCTGAAACATGTGACCTTCAAGGTCACTTTGGTGAGCATGGAGGATTGTCTGGTATGACTTTTAAGGGCTAGAAATGACTTGAGAGTGTGACCACTAGTGGTCAATAGGGTCAAAGTTCACTTCTGCCCACATTCTATTGGCCAGAACCTTAGTCCTACAGCCAATATAACCACCAGTAAAGCTGAGAACTACAGAGAAGGTGGACAGTTATTCTGACTGCCTGTCTCTCCTGTTATAAGCATTAGCTATAACAATAACAATGCTATTATTCTCTAAGAATGAGATATTTTCTTCTATTTAAGTATTACTATCTATATTTCCATTGAACTTACAGTTTTAGATTACTTCTTATGGCCATCTGTTTCTAAAACACCATGAAACCTACTTTTATTTTATTTATTTATTTTAAAAA
Source organism: Phocoena sinus (assembly GCF_008692025.1). Taxonomy (NCBI): domain Eukaryota; kingdom Metazoa; phylum Chordata; class Mammalia; order Artiodactyla; family Phocoenidae; genus Phocoena; species Phocoena sinus. Next base: position 69,715,721 of record NC_045766.1, on the reverse strand, counting down.
ACATTTATTTATTTTTTATTTATTTTGGCTGCACTGGGTCTTAGTTGTGGCACGTGGGATCTTCACTGCAGCATGTGGGATCTTTTAGTTGTGGCACGTGGGATATTTTAGTTGCGGCATGCGGACTCTTAGTTGCAGTGTGTGTGTGGGATCTAGTTCCCCGATCAGGGATTGAATCCTGGCCCCCTGCATTGGGAGTGTGGAGACTTACCCACTGGACCACCAGGGAAGTCCCCCTACTTTTATTTTATTCTCCATAATGGGAGAGTAACCTAATTTTATTCTCCCTAACAGGAGAACCACCGTATTGGCAGAGATTGAATTTCCCAGACACCCAGCTAAATGAGGGCTCAGAGTTAAAATTCAGTTGATTTAAAGAAATGCAATATTTATCACACAGCTAAGTTTACAGTCTGAGATTCATACCTGCTCCATTAAAATATACACTCTATGTAGAGAGACTGAAATTCTACAAGCCTTCTACATGCTGGGTTGCATCTTCGAGATCTGTTTGATAAAGGGTTGGACTTGGAAATTAACCCCACTGCATCAGCCAAAAAGACATGAGAAAGACTGTGCTTTAGTGCTTACCCTCCAGTTATCTCAGGACACTAGGTTTACAGCTACCAGTGCTACCAATGAGCAGTATAAACCATATGATTTCCATGTTCTATTCTACCAATGAGCAGTGAAGACCATATGACTTCCATGTACTATTCTACCAATGAGCAGTGTAGACTATATGATTTCCATGTTCTATTCTTATGAGTTCAGAGACATATGTTAATTTTCTCCAGGTCGCACAGTAATTTGGATATGTATGGTATATTAAGGGCTCAATTTGCAAACCATTTGCTTGGAAGAGTAATGGAAGAGAAAACTGAAAAGTAGGTTTAGAGGAGATCACAGAGTGTTTTGAAGATGTCAAATTATATTTGGATATTTTTATTTTGGCAAAAGGACTTACGTGTAATTTCTTTGTGGGAAAGCACAATGATCCAAATGGTGCTCTATGGAGGTTAACCTTCCAGTGGAGAGTAAGATTCGTTAAAGGTGGGAGACTGAAAACAGAGAGCCGGTTAGGAGGAAGTGTAATTATCCAAATGTGTTCTGACTTGGATTGTGATTATGGGGTCAAAGATGGCAATGAAGCTTTAAACCCAAATGCCTGAGTTTTCATTTTTTAAATGTTAAGGCTGAAAGACATTTATATATTTTTAAAATAAACTTCTTTGTTGTTTCTTTTTCCCTTCCTCTTTTGAAAATTCCATCCTATCATAATTTCTAGTACATTCATACTTCCTTCATTCCAGCAGTGTCTGTGCCAGTGATGGGAGCCCCACTGTTTCCACGGACTGGCTCTGCAGTATGTTTTTCAGAAAAGAGCAAGCCATGTTCCCAGGCTCTTCCAGAGATTCTATGAGCTGCTCACAATTGCTCGATACATTCCTTTCCTGCTCAATTTCCCCAGAGTTAGTTTCTGTTACTTGCAAATAAGAACCGTAACAAATTCAGTTTTCTCATTTGATGCCATAACCCAGATGTTGAATAGAACAATCCTGCCCTGAAAATTTAGGTAAGACTGATTCAAATTATATTCCATGGATTGTAGAAAGTCTAACATCTTCTCCAAGCTTTCTATAAATTCCGTGGGAGACTCGGGTTCTCACGGACACATCTGACTCAGAACTTTTGTGTCCCCTAAATCAGGATTTGTCCACCCTGGGACTATTGACATTTTAGGCAGGACAGTTCTTTATTGTGGGTGGCTGTCTAGTACATTGTAGGAATTTTTGGCAGCATCCCCAGAATCTGCCCACCCAATGTCAGTCTGAATGTCATGACTGCCTTGTCCCCAGCCATGACAATTCAAAGTGTCTCCGGACAATACTAAATGTTCCCTGGGGGGCAAAATCACTCCCTGTTGGGAACCACTATCCTAAAGTAATTCAGTGTAGGAACTGGTCCCTGTTGTCTCTGTTCTCACCAAGTCGGCCTGAGTGTGGCACTCAGATATTTTTCTCAATTTCCACCATTTAAAAAAAAAATGTAACAAAAGGTATCTAATACTGGTAGCACATTTGATGGAAGTTCTGCAGAAATGGAGAGATTTTCATCACAAATATGGAACCAAATCAAATTTCTTAGATGCTCATGTATTCAAAGTCTTTCAGTCATTTCTGCAACTTGGGTTCTAACTTCTGGCCACATTACTTCCCCCTCTTCTGTTTCTCTTCCCTTAACACTGTGTACTTCTCTATTGCTCTTCCCTGCCTCCAAATTCCTGGCCATTTTCAATTCAAAGTGGTTTAGTTATATCTTTTTATCTCTCTGTACCAACTCATCCCCTTAGGTTCTCACCTTCTAGTCCTAACTGGCTTATCAAGGTATTTTCCTAAACAAAAAAGTCCCCTCCCTCACAGAAATTCTGGAACATGTTATGAAGATAATTCCTACTATAGCTTCTCCTAGTGAGCTACAGTAGTATTAGTCCCTTTTATTGGGGGGAATCTGTTCTAATTATCCATTACAGCATAAAAACTACCCAAAATTTAGTGGCTCAAAATAACCACCATTTCATACTATCTCTCTCCAAATGGCATACTCTGTGGTTAGTTTGGGCTCCTTGCAGCAGAGTATCTATTCTCAGACTAGTTCACTTTTCTCATTGTGGCTCAGGGCTCCTAAAGATAGAGCTCCTCCTGACAGAAGTGGAAGCTGCCAGTGTTTTAAAGCCTCACCCCTCAGTGTCACTTCTGCCATATCTGTCAAAGTAGTCACAGAGCCTGTCAGATTCAAGAAAATGTGTCATCATCTTTATTACCATTGTAAATCCTCTGGCCACAAATCTTGACATTACTCCTTCATGCAAATTACCCTATTTCCCTCCCAGGACCCGCAAATGTCTCATCTTATTACAGCATCAGACTCAGACTTGAGGTCTAGGTTTTAGATAGATGAGAGAACTAGGAAAAGAGCTAAAAGAGCTTGGTGCTCCGAAAGCCGAGGAAAGGAGAGGGTTTCAAGAAGAGAGTGGTCAATAGGGTCAAAGATCATGTAACACAGAGATTGAGGAGAGGAGATTCTTGAGTGAGGCCAGCAGAAGGCTTGGGTCCCTTCCTTTACCTCCTTCACTGTGGGTGGTGATGATGGGCTTCAGAGACCTTGCTCGCTGATTTATTTTTATATATCATTTTCTTTTTCTGATGATATGAAACATGATCCTTCTAAGCATTTAGGAAATATGGGGGAAAATGTATAGACAACCACTAAAACCTTCTGTTGAATTGATTTTTCTATTCTTTATATAAATATGTATGCTTATGTGCACGCATATACGTTTGTCTATGTGTACATATATTCATTCCTTTTTACTCCCATCCTTTCTTCAATTGTTCAGTCACCAGCAAAACTTCTCTATGGGCACTCAGCGTAAGGTTACAATCGGAAAGCAAAGAGAAAGAAATGAGACAATTATCAGTACTTAAGTTTTCAAAATAGACTTGAAATTCCCAGAAAATACTTTACTTAGACAAAAAGGATTTCTGAGTCTTAAAGTCTGACTTTTGTGTACAAAAGCTAAATTTCATTTTATAAATAATAGACTTTGGAAGAATGAATGATGTAAGATCCAGTTTTCAAATCCACTTTATCATGGATTTGCTAAACATTGCACAGCTGAGGAAGGAGAGATTTGGGAAGTATGATTGAGTTCGGTGTGGTGTAGGTCCCGGAGACACTCCCATACCTTGTGAATTGATAGATATTTCAGAGCAGTGATGCTGGGGACCTCAAGCAGAGACCTGGATCCTGACTCCTGGGGAAATCTGAAGGGACAGTGACATTGACACAGAAGTCCTGGGTACTGACATGTCACAGAAGTCGCGGAGAAGTGGATGAAGCAGGAAAAGCCTAATCAGGGACCCCATGTTGCCTGTGGCCCAGGAGGCTTGGGAAAATACCCTAGAGTTTCATGTGCCCCAAAGTGTGGAGAAGGGCTGAGAGGAGGTTGGGGTACAAACCGTGTTGGAGCCATAGGTATCTCAACGGAGGCAAGCCTAGTAAATGCAGACGACCAAGTAAACAAATGATGACTCAGCAGATGCCCGTGAGGGACAGAGGACAGCGAAAGGCTAGTCTTTCTGCACTCTGTGACACCAACACTCTGTGATACACACCGGGGAATGGAATCTAACGGAAGTAAGAGGGAAGGGGGAAACGCTTAACTGATTGTTTAAATACAAAGTACTTGGGAATATCCCAGGGTGACTTAGCTACCTCTCAGTTGACTAGATTCATTTCCTGTCATCAGGCAAAATGAGGGAATAAAAGAAAAATTAAGTTGAGATATAAAAAAAATAAAGTTACATTTTCTGCACGCTGTGAACTAAGAAATATTATGATCGTTTACGTGTGTATGTGTATATATGGTCATCTACGTTATTCCCTAAAGCTTTGATCACCCTCTTATAGAGTTTTACTAAACATTGTATCATGAGCAGTTTAACCATGTCATTAAATATTCCTGGACATGTTTTTACTGACTGCATAACAAATCCATTGTTTGGGTATAGTTTTCCTTCCCCTTCCTTCTTTCCTCCATTTCTTCATTTCTTCTATCCTTCTTTCCTTCCTTCCGTCCATAATTCCCTGATTGTTAGATACTTACTTTGTTTCTAATTTTTTACTGTCTTATGAAACATTATTTTTACATCTTTATTGGAATATAATTGCTTTACAATGGTGTGTTAGTTTCTGCTTTATAACAAAGTGAATCAATTATACATATACATATGTTCCCATATCTCTTCCCTCTTGAGTCTCCCTCCCTCCCACCCCTCCAGGCGGACACAAAGCACCGAGCTGATCTCCCTGTGCTATGCGGCTGCTTCCCACTAGCTATCTACCTTATGTTTGGTAGTGTATATATGTCCATGCCTCTCTCGCGCTTTGTCACAGCTCACCTTTCCACCTCGCCATATCCTCAAGTCCATTCTCTAGAAGGTCTGTGTCTTTATTCCTGTCCTGCCCCTAGGTTCTTCATGACATTTTTTTTCTTAAATTCCATATATATGTGTTAGCATACGGTATTTGTCTTTCTCTTTCTGACTTACTTCACTCTGTATGACAGACTCTAGGTCTATCCACCTCATTACAAATAGCTCAATTTTGTTGCTTTTTATGGCTGAGTAATATTCCATTGTATATATGTGCCACATCTTCTTTATCGATTCATCTGTTGATGGACACTTAGGTTGTTTCTATCTCCGGGCTATTGTAAATAGAGCTGCAATGAACATTTTGGTACATGACTCTTTTTGAATTATGGTTTTCTCAGGGTATATGCCCAGTAGTGGGATTGCTGGGTCATATGGTAGTTCTATTTGTAGTTTTTAAAGGAACCTCCATACTGTTCTCCACAGTGGCTGTATCACTTACATTCCCACCAACAGTGCAAGAGGGTTCCCTTTTCTCCACACCCTCTCCAGCATTTATTGTTTCTAGATTTTTTGATGATGGCCATTCTGACTGGTGTGAGATGATATCTCATTGTAGTTTTGATTTGCATTTCTCTAATGATAAATGATGTTGAACATTCTTTCATGTGTCTGTTGGCAGGCTGTATATCTTCATTGGAGAAATGTCTATTTAGGTCTTCTGCCCATTTTTGGATTGGGTTATTTGTTGTTTTGTTATTGAGCTGCACGAGCTGCTTATAAATTTTGGAGATTAATCCTTTGTCAGTTGCTTCATTTGCAAATATTTTCTCCCATTCTGAGGGTTGTCTTTTGGTCTTGTTTATGGTTTCCTTTACTGTGCAAAAGCGTTGAAGTTTCATTAGGTCCCATTTGTTTATTTTTGTTTTCATTTCCATTTCTCTAGGAAGTGGGTCAAAAAGGATCTTGCTGTGATTTACATCATAGAGTGTTCTGCCTATGTTTTCCTCTAACAGTTTGTTAGTTTCTGGCCTTACATTTAGGTCTTTAATCCATTTTGAGCTTATTTTTGTGTATGGTGTTAGGGAGTGATCTAATCTCATACTTTTACATGTATCTGTCCAGTTTTCCCAGCACCACTTTTTGAAGAGGCTGTCCTAATCCACTGTAAATTCCTGCCTCCATTATCAAAGATAAGGTGACCATATGTGTGTGGGTTTATCTCTGGGCTTTCTATCCTGTTCCATTGATCTTTCTGTTTTTGTGCCAGTACCATACTGTCTTGATTACTGTAGTTTTGTAGTATAGTCTGAAGTCAGGGAGCCTGATTCCTCCAGCTCAGTTTTTCGTTCTCAAGATTGCTTTGGCTATTCGGGGTCTTTTGTGTTTCCATAAAAATTGTTAAATTTTTTGTTCTAGTTCTGTGAAAAATGCCAGTGGTAGTTTGATAGGGATTGCATTGAATCTGTAGATTGCTTTGGGGAGTAGAGTCATGTTCACAATGTTGATTCTTCCAATCCAAGAACATGGTATATCTCTCCATCTATTTGTATTATCTTTAATTTCTTTCATCAGTGTCTTATAATTTTCTGCATACAGGTCTTTTGTCTCCTTAGGTAGCTTTATTCCTAGATATTTTATTCTTTTTGTTGCAATGGTAAATGGGAGTGTTTTCTTGATTTCACTTTCAGATTTTTCACCATTAGTGTATAGGAATGCCAGAGATTTCTGTGCATTAATTTTGTATCCTGCTACTTTACCAAATTCATTGATTAGCTCTAGAAGTTTTCTGGTAGCATCTTTAGGAGTCTCTATGTATAGTATCACGTCTTCTGCAAACAGTGACAGCTTTACTTCTTCTTTTCCGATTTGGATTCCTATTACGTCTTGTTCTTCTCTGATTGCTGTGGCTAAAACTTCCAAAACTATGTTGAATAAGAGTGGTGAGAGTGGGCAACCTTGTCTTGTTCCTGATCTTAGTGGAAATGGTTTCAGTTTTTCACCACTGAGGACAATGTTGGCTGTGGGTTTGTCATATATGGCCTTTATTATGTTGAAGAAAGTTCCCTCTATGCCTACTTTCTGCAGGGCTTTTTATCATAAATGGGTGTTGAATTTTGTCGAAAGCTTTCTCTCCATCTATTGAGATGATCATATGGTTTTTCTCCTTCAATTTGTTAATGTGGTGTATCACGTTGATTGATTTGCACATATTGAAGAATCCTTGCATTCCTGGAATAAACCCCACTTGATCATGGTGTATGATCCTTTTAATGTGCTGTTGGATTCTGTTTGCTAGTATTTTATTGAGGATTTTTGCATCTATGTTCATCAGTGATATTGGCCTGTAGTTTTCTTTCTTTGTGACATCCTTGTCTGGTTTTGGTATCAGGGTGATGGTGGCCTCGTAGAATGAGTTTGGGAGTGTTCCTCCCTCTGCTATATTTTGGAAGAGTTTGAGAAGGATAGGTGTTAGCTCTTCTCTAAATGTTTGATAGAATTCGCCTGTGAAGCCATCTGGTCCTGGGCTTTTGTTTGCTGGAAGATTTTTAATCACAGTCTCAAGTTCAGTGCTTGTGATTGGTCTGTTCATATTTTCTATTTCTTCCTGATTCAGTCTTGGCAGGTTGTGCATTTCTAAGAATTTGTCCATTTCTTCTGGGTTGTCCATTTTATTGGCATAGAGTTGCTTGTAGTAATCTCTCATGATCTTTTGTATTTCTGCAGTGTCAGTTGTTACTTCTCCTTTTGCATTTCTAATTCTATTTATTTGAGTCTTCTCCCATTTTTTCTTGATGAGTCTGGCAAATGGTTTATCAATTTTGTTTTTCTCAAAGAACCAGCTTTTAGTTTTATTGATCTTTGCTATCATTTCCTTCATTTCTTTTTCATTTATTTCTGATCTAATTTTTATGATTTCTTTCCTTCTGCTAACTTTGGGGTTTTCTTGTTCTTCTTTCTCTAATTGCTTTAGGTGCAAGGTTATGTTGTTTATTCGAGACGTTTCCTGTTTATTAAGGTAGGATTGTATTGCTATAAGTTCCCTCTTAGAACTGCTTTTGCTGCATCCCATAGATTTTGGGTCATCGTGTTTCCATTGTCATTTGTTTCTAGGTATTTTTTAATTTCCTCTTTGATTTCTTCAGTAATCACTTTGTTATTAAGTAGTGTGTTGTTTAGCCTCCCTGTGTTTGTATTTTTTACAGATCTTTTCCTGTAATTGATATCTAGTCTCATAGTGTTGTGGTCGGAAAAGATACTTGAAACAATTTCAATTTTTTTAAATTTACCAAGGCTTGATTTGTGACCCAAGATATGATCTATCCTGGAGAATGTTCCATGAGCACTTGAGAAAAATGTGTATTCTGTTGTTTTTGGATGGAATGTCCTATAAATATCAGTTAAGTCCATCTTGTTTAATGTATCATTTCAAGCTTGTGTTTCCTTATTTATTTTCATTTTGGATGATCTGTCCATTGGTGAAAGTGGGGTGTTAAAGTTCCCTACTATGAATGTGTTACTGTTGATTTCCCCTTTTATGGCTGTTAGTAGTTGCCTTATGTATTGAGGTGCTTCTATGTTGGGTGCATAAATATTTACAATTGTTATATATTTTTCTTGGATCGATCCCTTGATCATTGTGTAGTGTCCTTCTTTGTCTCTTCTAATAGTCTTTAGTTTGAGGTCTATTTTGTCTGATATGAGAATTGCTACTCCAGCTTTCTCTTGGTTTCCATTTGCATGAAATATCTTTTTCCATCCCCTTACTTTCAGTCTGTATGTGTCTCTAGGTCTGAAGTGGGTCTCTTGTAGACAGCAAATATATGGGTCTTGTTTTTGTATCCATTCAGCCAATCTGTGTATTTTGGTGGGAGCATTTAGTCCATTTAAGGTAATTATCGATATGTATGTTCCTATTCCCATTTTCTTAATTGTTTTGGGTTCGTTATTGTAGGTCTTTTCCCTCTCTTGTGTTTCTTGCTTAGAGAAGTTCCTTTAGCAGTTGTTGTAAAGCTGGTTTGGTGGTGCTGAACTCCCTCAGCTTTTGCTTGTCTGTAAAGTTTTAATTTCTCCATCAAATCTGAATGAGATCCTTGCTGGGTAGAGTAATCTTGCTTGCAGGTTTTCTCCTTCATCACTTTAAATATGTCCTGCCAGTCCCTTCTGGCTTGCAGAGTTTCTGCTGAAAGATCAGCTGTTAACCTTATGGGGATTCCCTTGTGTGTTATTTGTTGTTTTCCCTTGCTGCTTTTAATATGTTTTCTTTGTATTTAATTTTTGACAGTTTGATTAATATGTGTCTTGGTGTATTTCTCCTTGGATTTATCCTGTATGGGACCCTCTGTGCTTCCTGGACTTGATTAACTATTTCCTTTCCCATATTAGGGAAGTTTTCAACTATAATCTCTTCAGATATTTTCTCAGTCCCTTTCTTTTTCTCTTCTTCTTCTGGAACCCTTATAATTTGAATGTTAGTGCATTTAATGTTGTCCCAGAGGTCTCTGAGACTGTCCTCAGTTCTTTTCATTCTGTTTTCTTTATTCTGCTCTGCAGTAGTTATTTCCACTATTGTATATTCCAGGTCACTTATCTGTTCTTCTGCCTCAGTTATTCTGCTATTGATCCCATCTAGAGTATTTTTAATGTCATTTATTGTGTTGTTCATCATTGTTTGCTTCATCTTTAGTTCTTCTAGGCCCTTGTTAAATGTTTCTTGCATTTTGTGTGTTCTATTTCCAAGATTTTGGATCATCTTTACTATCATTATTCTGAATTCTTTTTCAGGTAGACTGCCTATTTCCTCTTTATTTGTTAGGTCTGGTGGGTTTTTATCTTGCTCCTTCATCTACTGTGTGTTTTTCTGTCTTCTCATTTTGCTTATCTTACTGTGTTTGGGGTCTCCTTTTTGCAGGCTGCAGGTTCGTAGTTCCCATTGTTTTTGGTGTCTGTCCCCAGTGGCTAAGGTTGGTTCAGTGGGTTGTGTAGGCTTCCTGGTGGAGGGGACTAGTGCCTGTGTTCTGGTGGATGAGGCTGGATCTTGTCTTTTTGGTGGGCAGGTTCACGTCTGGAGGTGTGTTTTGGGGTGTCTGTGGACTTATTATGATTTTAGGCAGCCTCTCTGCTAATGGGTGGGGTTGTGTTCCTGTCTTGTTAGTTGTTTGGCATAGGGTGTCCAGCAATGTAGCTTGCTGGTCGTTGAGTGAAGCTGGGTGCTGGTGTTAAGATGGAGATCTCTGGGAGATTTTCGCCGTTTGATATTATGTGGAGCTGGGAGGTCTCTTGTGGACCAGTGTCCTGAAGTTGGCTCTCCCACCTCAGAGGCAGAGCATCGACTCCTGGCTTCTTAATTTGGGATGATTCGTTGTCTATTCATGTATTCCACAGATGCAGGGTACATCAAGTTGATTGTGGAGCTTTAATCCACTGCTTCTGAGGCTGCTGGGGAGATTTCCCTTTCTCTTCTTTGTTCTCACAGCTCCCAGGGGCTCAGCTTTGGATTTGGCCCCGCCTCTGCGTGTAGGTCGCCGGAGGGCGTCTGTTCTACGCTCACAAATCACGGGGTTAAAGGAGCCGCTGATTCGTGGGCTCAGGCTCAGTCAGGGCGCGGCGGGGAGGGAGGGGCACGGAGTGTGGGGCGAGCCTGCGGCTGCAGAGGCCAGCGTGACGTTGCACCAGCCTGAGGCGCGCTGTGCGTTCTCCCGGGGAAGTTGTCCCTGGATCCCAGGACCCTGGCAGTGGCGGGCTGCACAGGCTCCCCGGAAGCGGGGTGTGGAGAGTTACCTGTGCTCGCACACAGGCTTCTTGGTGGCGGCAACAGCAGCCTTAGCGTCTCATGCCCGTTTCTGGGGTCCGCGCTTTTAGCTGCGGCTCGCGCCCGTCTCTGGAGCTCCTTTAAGCAGCGCTTTTAATCCCCTCCCCTCGCGCACCAAGAAACAAAGAGGGAAGAAAAAGTCTCTTGCCTCTTCGGCAGGTCCAGACTTTTCTCCGGACTCCCTCCCGCCTAGCCGTGGCGCACTAACCCCCTTCAGGCTGTGCTCACGCCGCCAACCCCAGTCCGCTCCCGGCGCTCCAACCGAAGCCCGAGCCTCAGCTTCCAGCTTCGCCCGCCCCAGCGGGTGAGCAGACAAACCTCTAGGCCTGGTGAGTGTTGGTCGGCCGTGATCCTCTGTGCGGGAATCTCTCCGCTTCACCTTCCGCACCCCTGTTGCTGCGCTCTCCTCCGCGGCTCCGAAGCTTCCCCCCTCCGCCACCCGCAGTCTCTGCCTGCGAAGGGGCTTCCTAGTGTGTAGAAACTTTCCTCCTTCACAGCTCCGTCACACTGGTGCAGGACCCGTCCCTATCCTTTTGTCTGTGTTTATTCTTTTTTCTTTTGCCCTACCCAGGTACGTGGGGGGTTTCTTGCCTTTTGGGAGGTCTGAGGTCTTCTGCCAGCATTCAGTAGGTGTTCTGTAGGAGTTGTTCCATGTGTAGATGTATTTCTGGTGTATCTGTGGGGAGGAAGGTGATCTCCACGTCTTACTCTTCTGCCATCTTCCCGGAAGCCCCTGAAACATTTTTTTTTTTTAACAGTTTAAATCTTTTCCTATAACTTTAATTACCTTTTGGGGAACAATTTCCAAAAATGAAATTACTGGGTAAAGGTATATAAATATTTTTAATCTTCCTATTCACATCGTCCAACAGCCCTCCTGCCTAGCCATACCATTTACATTCCCATTAGCTGATTCCTTCATGTGGATGTCCCTTTTTTCAGAGACCGCTCAGGAGGGTAAAGTTCTATGTATATGAACAAAGTGGGGCACGGTCCAACAGGTTAAGGGCTCTGAGTATAGTGTGACTCTTATCTAGGCTTTGAAACGTCAAACTTGGAGCGTGAAGGCTTTCCCTTGACACAAAATATAGATTAAATATTAATCCACTAGAGGGCAGAGCTATCCCACTAAACCAGGGTTTTTCGGGAAAATCCAAGCCAGTTTATACCGTCAATTTATATCTAAATCCTGACATTGTCATCAAGGTGGCTTCAAGTATTTTAACGAGGTGATAAAGGCTGGGATGATATATATTTAAAATAAGCAGCTTCCAGTTACTCTAACAAACACATTGTATTCACACTTCTTTTTAAAGAATGAACTTTTAATTTTAGAATAGTTTTAGATTTGCGGGAAAATTGTGAAAATCCTATAGAGTTCCCATATGTCCCAAACCTAGCTTCCCCTATTGTTAACATCTGGCATTAGTATGGTACATTTATCGCAACTAATGAACACATTATTAGTAACTAAAGTCTGTAATTTATTCAAGTTTTCTTAGTTTTAACCAAATGTTCTTTATTTGTTCCAGGAATACCACATTACACATAGTTGTCATGTCTCCTTAGGCTCCTCTTGGCTGTGACAGTTTCTCAAACTTTCTTTGTTTTGATGACCTGGGTAGTTTTGAGGAGTACTGGTCAGGTATTTCGTACATTATCCGTCTATGGGGATCTGGCTAACTTTTTTTCCTCATCATTAGACTGGTATTATGAGTTTGAGAGAAGAATATCACAGAGGTAAAGTGCCATTCTTATCTCATCATTAAGGGTACATCCTAGCACCATGATTTAGGACTGTTGATGTTGACCTTGATCACCTGGCCGGGCTAGTGTTGGTCAGGCTTCTCCAGTGCGAAGTTCTCTTTGGACCCCTTCCCATGCGGTGCTTTGTGGAAGGCAGTCCCTATGAGCAGCCCACCCTTAAGGAGTAGGGAGTTATGTAACCCTCCTGGAGGGGGCAGTATCTACATACATTATTTGGATTCTTCTGCTTAGGAGATTTGTCTCTTCTCCCCCAGTTATTTATTTACTCCATCCTTTGTTTATATCAGTGTGGACTCATGGATAGTTATTTTATACTTTGGGTTATAATCCAAATCCAATTTTAAAATTTTGTTGCTCAGACTGTTTTGGCCCTTGAGAACTCTTTCATTTTCTCCAGTGCCCTTTTGATATACCCCCATAATTGTTCTTTTTGTCGTTTTTGTGAACACTTCCTACCTTTCTGGCCCTAAAAGAGGCTCCAAGCTCATCTTTCATATTTGCTGCCCTAGTCCTGGAATCAGCCTTTTTTTTTTTTTAATTTCCCAAGGAGCCCTGGTCCCCTTTGTTGGAGAATGGTATTAGAAACCAAGATCAGGATGCTAGCTCTATGTTCACTTAGCTATACATTTTGTATAATTTTATTCTTCCAACTGCCCTGTAAAGTTATTAGTCCTATTTTATGGATGAGCTTTCTTCACAGCCATGAAAAATCTCCCCCAGCTAGTAGTAGACCCTGGCCTCACGTCCAGATTTGATGTGACTACAGATTCGTGTTCCTTTCAATATGCCCAGAAATAATGGCTAAAGTGGAAGAGGAGTATACATTATTCCCTGCAATTGGATGAAAGATTTTGCCTTTACTTTTGTTTCCCCCCAGAGAAAGAATTTGTCTTGGAGTCAATTGTTTGCTGAAGCTCTCTGGCAGTCAAAGGAAAGTGGTGATCCTTCTGGCGCCCCTAATTTACTGAGGGAGCCACCATGGACCCAGAACCTCAGATGGGCTGTCCTGACCTGGCTCACAAGATTAGAGGGAGGGGAGCCTTCCTGGAGGACCCTGGGCAGGCTTTGAACAGGACCGGAGCCAATCCGATTTGGAGAGGCAGGGGCTGGTGGGGAGGAAAGAAACAAAGAACATCACTGAGATGAAAAATACTGGAAGAAGGAAATATTCTGGTGGGAAAGAGAAGGCCTAATGCATGGTAGCTAAATTTCCATTTCTCTGGGCAGTTTAGGAGCTTCGGTAGCTCCTTAATGAGGATAAATTTCATGCCACCAAGTGAGACGCACAGGTTTTTTATTTGGATATCTTCTGTGTAAATGGAATAAACTTGCATTACATTTCCAGTTCCTTATCTTTGGTAATATTAACTGCTAGCAGATGGGCCCCCTCAAAGAGGTTGACACTGTAAAGTTCTCATTGGGGGCAAGCAAGAGACTTGGACTCTAGTAGCAGTTAACTAGAACTTGAAGAAATTATGCTATAGCCAAAAATATTTTTAATAACATTTACTTTTTCTGATTATGACATTAAAGCGTGTTTACTGTGGAAAATTAGATGATACAGACAAGCAAATAAAGGAACGAATCTCCAACTTAGAGATATTTACTCTTAGATTTTTGTTGTATTTCTCCTTTATTTTTTCTTGTCTACGCATCCATGGATAATATCAGGCTCATGTTGGGTGTAAAAATTTACATCTTGTTTTTCACTTAATATTTGATTACCTGTTTCATCTTACTAAGTATTCCTGAAAAATCTGATATCTCATGGATATATAATATTACATCGTATTGGATATATTCAGTTTGAAATATACTGTGATAAATTTTTGTATATGTACATTTTGAATATAGGCAAGATTATTCTCTTAGAAAAAATTTCTGGAATTGGAATAAAGTGGTGATAATAAAAGTATGTGTTCCGGAGAGCTGATGTCAGGAAAATGAGATCAGGTGAATTAAACCACTCACAACAGTGTTTGGTACATGGCAAGCATTCAATGAATGTTAGGTATGATTGTTGAAAATATATTCTACTTGATAAATATTAACAACTAATCTTCCAGAAGACTCCTTTTCATTCTTAACATAAGCAGGTCATTAAATATTTTAATAGTAATTGAAAATATTGTGAACCACAACTCTAAGCTTTGTGATGACATCTGGGGTAAGAGATGGGGTTTTGGCATAAGGGACTTGAAAAAATTAGCAATAGGCCTTCCAAAGAGTGGGTTAAAGGTGTGAGAAATACCATGGAAAGAAATGATGAGGCAAATGTCACCATTGCATCTGATGGAAGTGTGGCCAGGGCTCACGCTGCGATAGTGTGTGTGTGTGCGTGCATGGGTGTGTATATGCGTGTATGACATTGTGGGGCTAGAGGGAAAGAGATGCAAGGCTCTTGTGATGCCTAATATCTTCCTGGGGCTGGGGTCCCCAGCAGATCGAGTGTGGGGCTGTGGACCCAGGAGCAGTCACAGATTATTGAGGGCAGAATACAGGCTGAGTGGGGTCACCAGTGCCTTGAGGAAGGAGGCAGGCCAGCTGCTGTCCAGATTGGGATGGAATATTCTGTTGTGGAGAAGGTATAAGCTGGAGACCATCTATTCTATCATAGGGGTTAAAAAGATCAAAGCAAAGAAAATCCTGGCAAGATCATCTGACTCTGAATTCCGCTCATTTAAAAAGCTGGGGTTGGGACTTCCCTGGTGGTCCAGGGGTTAAGACTCTGCACTCCCAAAGCAGGAGGTGCAGGTTTGATCCCTGGCCAGGAAACTAGATCCCATGTGCCATATGGACAAAAAAAAAAAAAAAAAAAAGCTGGGGTTGCCCACTTTATACAGTGAGACTGACAAAAGTCAGTTGGGCTTCCCCCTCTCTGCAGTGCTCTCTGATGGCCTTTCCAAAGTCCCTGAAAACCCACCACCCTGAATCTGCCCTCCTAAGCCTGGCAGAAGGCCTTCTGTGAAGTCACTCGGGGGCTCCTACGCAAATTTTTGCCACATTGATTCTGTGCTAAGCGCTTTATATGCATTATCTCACCTGACTTATTATCAACTACAAGAGATTTATTAGAGGTTAAGGAATTTTTTTTTAACATCTTTATTGGAGTATAATTGCTTTACATGGTGTGTTAGTTTCTGCTGTATAGCAAAGTGAATCAGCTATATGTATATATATATATCCCCATATCCCCTCCTTCTTGCATCTCTGTCCACCCTCTCTATCCCACCCCTCTAAGGTGGACACAAAGCACCGAGCTGATCTCCCTGTGCTATGTGGCTGCTTCCCACTAGCTAGCTATTTTACATTTGGTAGTGTATATATGTCCATGCCACTCTCTCACTTCGTCCCAGCTTACCCTTCCCCCTCCTCTTGTCCTCAAGTCCATTCACTACGTCTGTGTCTTTATTCCTGTTCTACCCCTAGGTTCTTCAGAACAATTTTTTTTTTGTTTTTTTAGATTCCATATATATGTGTTAGCATACAGTATTTGTTTTTCTCTTTCTGACTTACTTCACCCTATATGACAGACCCTAGGTCCATCCACCTCACTAAGAATAACTCAATTTCATTTCCTTTAATGGCTGAGTAATATTCCATTATATGTATGTGCCACATCTTCTTAAACCATTCATCTGTCGATGGACATTTAGGTTGCTTCCATGTCCTGGCTATTGTAAAGAGAGCTGCAGTGAACATTGTGGTACATGACTCTTTTTGAATTATGGTTTTCTCAGGGTATATGCCCAGTAGTGGGATTGCTGGGTCGTATGGTAGTTCTATTTTTAGTTTTTTAAGGAACCTCCATACTGTTCTCCATAGTGGCTGTATCAATTTACATTCTCACCAACAGTGCAAGAGGGTTCCCTTTTCTCCACACCCTCTCCAGCATTTATTGTTTGTAGATTTTTTGATGATGGCCATTCTGACTGGTGTGAGGTGATACCTCATTGTAGTTTTGATTTGCATTTCTCAAATGATTAGTGATGTTGAGCATCCTTTCATGTGTTTGTTGGCAATCTGTATATCTTCTTTTGAGAAATGTCTATTTAGGTCTTCTGGCCATTTTTGGATTGGGTTGGATTTTTTTTTTTTGATATTGAGCTGCATGAGCTGCTTGTATATTTTAGAGATTAACCCTTTGTCAGTTGCTTTGTTTGCAAATATTTTCTCCCATTCTGAAGGTTGTCTTTTCATCTTGTTTATGGTTTCCTTTGCTCTGCAAAAGCTTTTAAGTTTCATTAGGTCCCATTTGTTTATTTTTGTTTTTATTTCCATTTCTCTAGGAGGTGGGTCAAAAAGGATCTTGCTGTGATTTATGTCATAGAGTGTTCTGCCTATGTTTTCCTCTAAGAGTTTTATAGCGTCTGGCCTTACGTTTAGGTCTTTAATCCATTTTGAGTTTATTTTTGTGTATGGTGTTAGGGAGTGTTCTAATTTCATTCTTTTACATGTAGCTGTCCAGCTTTTCCAGCACTACTTACTGAAGAGGCTGTCTTTTCTCCATTGTGTATTCTTGCCTCCTTTATCAAAGATAAGGTAACCATATATGCGTAGGTTTATCTCTGGGCTTTCTATCCTGTTCCATTGATCTATATTTCTGTTTCTGTGCCAGTACCATACTGTCTTGCTTACTGTAGCTTTGTAGTATAGTCTGAAGCCAGGGAGCCTGATTCCTCCAGCTCCCTTTTTCTTTCTCAAGATTGCTTTGGCTATTTGGGGTCTTTTGTGTTTCCATACAATTTGTGAAATTTTTTGTTCTAGTTCTGTGAAAAATGCCATTGATAGTTTGATAGGGATTGTATTGAATCTGTAGATTGCTTTGGGTAGTATAGTCATTTTCACAATGTTGATTCTTCCAATCCAAGAACATGGTATTTCTCTCCATCTGTTTGTATAACCTTTCATTTCTTTCATGAGTGTCTCTCAGTTTTCTGAGTACAGGTCTTTTGTCTCCTTAGGTAGGTTTATTCCTAGCTATTTTATTCTTTTTGTTGCAATGGTAAATGGGTAAATGGGAGTGTTTCCTTAATTTCTCTTTCTGATCTTTCATTTTTAGTGTATAGGAATGCAAGAGATTTATGTGCAGTAATTTTGTATCCTGATACATTACCAAATTCATTGATTAACTCTAGTAGTTTTCTGGTAGCATTTTTAGGATTCTCTATGTATAGTATCATGTCATTTGCAAACAGTGACAGTTTTACTTCTTCTTTTCCGATTTAGATCCCTTTTATTTCTTTTTCTTCTCTGATTGCAGTGGCTAAGATTTCCAAAACTATGTGGAATAATAGTGGTGAGAGTGGACAACCTTGTCTTGTTCCTGGTCTTAAAGGAAATGACTTCAGTTTTTCCCCATTTAGAATGATGTTGGCTGTGGGTTTTCCTTTATTATGTTGAGGTAAGTTCCCTCTATGCCTACTTTCTGGAGGGTTTTTATCATAAATGGCTGTTGAATTTTGTTGAAAGCTTTTTCTGCATCTATTGAGATTATTGTATGGTTTTTCTCCTTCAATTTGTTAATATGGCATAACACATTGATTGATTTATGTATATTGAAGAATCCTTGCATTCCTGGGATAAACCCCACTTGATCATGGTGTATGATCCTTTTATTGTGCTGTTGGATTCTTTTTGCTAGTATTTTGTTGAGGATATTTGCATTTATGTTCATGAGTGACATTGGCCTGTAGTTTTCTTTTTTTGTGACATCTTTGTCTGGTTTTGGTATCAGGGTGATGGTGGCCTTGTAGAATGAGGTTGGGAGTGTTCCTCCCTCTGCTATATTTTGGAAGAGTTTGAGAAGGATAGGTGTTAGCTCTTCTCTAAATGTTTCGATAGAATTCACCTGTGAAGCCATCTGGTCCTGAGCTTTTGTTTGTTGGAAATTTTCTTTTTTTTTAAGTCAGGTTTATTGAAGTATAATTTATATACAGTAAATTCACCTTTTTATTTTTTTGGGCTGTGTTGAGTCTTTGTTGCTGCGTGTGGAGTTTCTCCTGTTGTAACTAGTGGGGGCTACTCTTCCTTGTGGTGCTCAGGCTTCACATTCTGGTGGCCTCTCTTGTTGCGGAGCATGTGCTCTAGGCACGTGGGTTTCAGTAGTTGTGGCTTGTGGACTCTAGAGCACAGGCTCAGTAGTTGTGGTGCATGGGCTTAGTTGCTCCACGGCATGTGGGATCCTCCCGGACCAGGGCTTGAACCCGTGTCCCCTGCATTGGCAGGCGTATTCTTAACAACTGAGCCACCAGAGGAGCCCATGTTGGAAGATTTTTAATCACAGTTCTATTTCAGTGCTGTGATTGGTCATTTATATTTTCTATTTCTTCCTGGTTCAGTCTCAGAAGGTTGTGCTTTTCTAAGAATTTGTCTGTTTCTTCCAAGTTGTCCATTTTATTGGCATATAGTTTCTTGTAGTAATCTCTCATGATCCTTAGTATTTTGCAGTGCCAGTTGTTACTTCTCCTTTTTTATTTCTTATTCTGTTGATTTGAGTCTTCTCCCTTTTTTTCTTGATGAGTCTGGCTAATGATTTATCAATTTTGTTTATCTTCTCAAATAACCAGCTTTTTATTTTATTAATCTTTGCTACTGTTTCCTTCATTTCTTTTTCATTTATTTCTGATCTGATCTTTATGATTTCTTTCCTTCTGCTAACTTTGGGGTTTTTTGGTTCTTCTTTCTCTAATTGCTTTAGGTGTAAAGTTAGGTTATTTATTTGAGCTGTTTCTTATTTCTTGAGGTAGGATTGTATTGCTATAAACTTCCCTCTTGGAATTGCTTCTGCTGCATCCCATAGGTTTTGGGTCGTTGTGTTTTCATTGTCATTTATTTCTCAGTATTTTTTAATTTCTTCTTTGATTTCTTCAGTGATCTCTTGGTTATTAAGTAGCGTATTGTTTAGCCTCCATGTGTTTGTAATTTTTACACATTTTTCCCTGTCATTATATCTAGTCTCATAGCATTGTGGTCAGAAAAGATACTTGATGTGATTTCACTTTTCTTAAATTTACCAAGGCTTGATTTGTGACCCAAGATGTGATCTATCCTGGAGAAAGTTCCATGAGCACTTGAGAAGAAAGCATATTCTGTTGTTTTTGGATGGAATGTCCTATAAATATCAATTAAGTCCATCTAATGTGTCATTTAAAGCTTGTGTTTCCTTGTTTATTTTCATTTTGGGTGATCTGTCCATTGGTGAAAGTGGGGTGTTTAAGTCCCCTACTATTATTTTGTTACTGTGGATCTCCCCTTTTATGACTGTTAGCATTTGCCTTATGTATTGAAGTACTCCTATGTTGGGTGCATAAATATTTACAATTGTTATAGCTTCTCCTTGGATTGATCCCATGATCGTTATGTAGTGTCCTTTTTTGTCTGCTGTAATAGTCCTTATTTTAAAATCTATTTTGTCTGGTATGAGAATTGCTACTCCAGCTTTCTGTTTTTTTTTTTTCTTTTTTTGAGGTACGTGGGCCTCTCACTGTTGTGGCCTCTCCTGTTGCGGAGCACAGGCTCCGGACGCGCAGGCTCAGCGGCCATGGCTCATGGGCCCAGCTGCTCTGTGGCATGTGGGATCTTCCCAGACCAGGACTCGAACCCGTGTCCCCTGCATCGGCAGGCAGACTCTCAACCACTGCGCCATCAGGGAAGCCCTCCAGCTTTCTTTTGATTTCCATTTGCATGAAATATCTTTTTCCATCCCCTCAGTTTCAGTCTGTACATGTCCCTAAGTCTGAAGTGGGTCTCTTGTAGACAGCATATATACGGGTCTTGTTTTTGTATCCATTCAGTCAGTCTATGTATTTTAGTTGGAGCATTTAATCCATTTACATTTAAGGTAATTATCGATATGTATGTTCCTATTCCCATTTTCTTAATTGTTTTGGGTTTGTGTTTGTAGGTCTTTTCCTTCTCTTGTGTTTCCTGCTTAGAGAAGTTGCTTTAGCATTTGTTGTAAAGCTGGTTTGGTGGTGCTGAATTCTCTTAGCTTTTGCTTGTCTGTAAAGGTTTTAATTTCTCTGTCAAATCTGAATGAGATCCTTGTTTGGTAGAGTAATCTTGGTTGTAGGTTTTCCCCTTTCATCACTTTAAATATGTCCTGCCACTCCCTTCTGGCTTTCAGAGTTTCTGTTGAAAGATCAGCTGTTAACCTTATGCAGATTCCCTTGTATGTTAACTGTTGCTTTTCCCTTGCTGCTTTTAATATTTTTTCTTTGTATTTAATTTTTGATAGTTTGATTAAAATGAGTCTTGGTGTGTTTCTCCTTGGAGTTATCCTGTATCGGACTCTCTGTCCTTCCTGGACTTGGCTGACTATTTCCCTTCCCGTGTTAGGGAAGTTTTCAACTATAATCTCTTCAAATATTTTCTCAGACCCTTTCTTTTTCTCTTATTCTTCTGGGACCCCTATAATTCAAATGTTGGTGCGTTTAGTGTTGTCCTAGAGGTGTCTGAGACTGGTTTGGTCTCGTGGGTTTTTACTTTGTTCATTCATCGGCTGCATATTTCTCTGTCTTCTCATTTTGTTTAAGTTACTGTGTTTGGGGTCTCCTTTTCGCAGGCTGCAGGTTTGTAGTTCCCGTTGTTTTTGGTGTCTGCCCCCAGTGGGTGAGGTTGGTTCAGTGGCTTGTGTCAGCTTCCTGGAGGAGGGGACTGGTGCCTGTGTTCTGGTGGGTGGGGCTGGATCTTGTTTTTCTGGTGGGCAGTGCTGCGTCTTGTGGTGTGTTTTGGGGTGTCTGTGGACTTATTTAGGCAGCTTCTCTGCTAATGGGTGCGGTTGTGTTTCTGTCTTGCTAGTAGTTTGGCATCGGGCGTCCAGCACCAGAGCTTGCTGGCAATTGGGTTGAGCTGGGTTTTAGCGCTGAGACAGAGATCTTTGGGAGAGCTCTTGTCGACTGATATTATGTGGGGCTGGGAGGTTTCTGGTGGTCCAATGTCCTGAACTCAGCTCTCCCACCTCAGAGTTTCAGGCCTGAACCAGGCCAGAGCAGCACGACCCTGTCAGCGACATGGCTCAGAAGAAAACGGAGGAAAAAAGAAAGGAAAAAAAGTTACAAAAATAGTGAATAAAAAAATTATTAAAATAATAAGTTAAAAAATAATAATAAAAAAAAAGAAAAGCACAACCAAACCAATAAACAAATCCACCAATGATAACAAGCGTTGAAAATGAAACTAAGATAAACATAAAAATCAGAAACAAATCAGTCTCAGGCAAAAAAATCCCAAGTCTACAGTTGCTCTCAAAGTCCACTGCCTAAATTTTGGGATGACTTGTTGTCTATTCAGGTATTCCACAGATGCAGGGTACCTGAAGTTGGTTGTGGGGATTTAATCCGCTGCTCCTGAGGTTGCACAAATAAATTTCCCTTTCTCTTCTTTGTTCTCACAGCTCCTGGGGTTCAGCTTTGGATTTGGCCCACCTCTGCATGTAGGTCACCCTCAGGCATTTGTCCCTGCCCAGACAGGAGGGGGTTACAGCAGTGGCTGATCATGGGGCTCTTGCTCACTCAGGTCACAGGGAGGGAGGGGTATGGTAGTCATAATTGGAATGCAGGGTGAGCCTGCGGTGGCAGAGGCCGGACTGACGTTGCACCAGCCTGAGGCACGCCGTGTGTTCTCCTGGGGAAGTTGTCCCTGGATCACGGGACCCTGGCAGTGGCAGGCTGCACAGGCTCACGGCAAGGGGGTGGTGTAGATAGTGACCTGTGCTCGCACACAGGATTCTTGGTAGCTGCAGCAGCAGTGTTAGCGTTTCACGCCCGTCTCTGGGGTCTGAACTG
This sequence comes from Phocoena sinus, assembly GCF_008692025.1. Classification (NCBI taxonomy): domain Eukaryota; kingdom Metazoa; phylum Chordata; class Mammalia; order Artiodactyla; family Phocoenidae; genus Phocoena; species Phocoena sinus. The sequence goes on along the minus strand of NC_045766.1, from coordinate 69,693,417 downwards.
ATAGCCATGGCTTGCGCCTGTCTTTGCAGCTGGTTTAGGCAGTGCTCTGCCTTCTGTGGGCAAATGCGGAAGGAATCCCCTCTCCTCACATACTCCAAAACAATGGTCTCTTGCCTCTTCAGCAGCTCCAGACTTTTTCCCAGACTCCCTCCCGGCTAGCTGTGTCACACTAGCCCCCCAGGCTGTGTTCACGCCGCCAACCCCAGTCCTCTCCCTGGGATCCGACCTTCAAAGCCTGAGCCTCAGCTCCCGGCCCCCACCTGCCCTGGTGGATGAGCAGACAAGCCTCTTAGGCTGGTGAGTGCTGGTTGGCACTGGTTCTCTCCGCTTTGCCTCCTGCACCCCTGTTGCTGTGCTCTCCTCCGTGGCTCCGAAGCTTCCTCCTGCCCACCCCCTGTCCCCGCCAGTGAAGGGGCTTCCTAGTGTGTGGAAACCTTTCCTCCTTCACAGCTCCCTCCCAGAGATTCAGGTCCTGTCCCTGTTCTTTCATCTCTGTTTTTTCTTTTGCCCTACCCACATATGTGGGGATTTTCTTGCCTTTTGGGAAGTTTGAGGTCTTCTGCCAGCATTTGGTAGGTGTTCTGTAGGAGTTGTTTCACATGTAGATGTATTTTTGTTGTATTTGTGGGGAGGAACGTGATCCCCACGTCTTACTCCTCTGCCATCTTTAAGGTCCCGAGGTTAAGGAATTTGTTTTAGATCACACTGATAGTAAGTGGCAAGGCAATAATTGGAGCCGAACCACTGGACATAAAGGATAATATGATTTTTACTTTATTGATGTATAATTGGATTACAATAAACTGAGCACATATAAATTATAAAATATGTCAAGTGTATACCTGTGAAACCATCACCACAATCAAGAGGACTGAAGCCCTAACTCGTAACCACTAGGCAGCAGCTTCTCCCTGTTAATACTAGTCCTTCCCTTGGCTTCACTAGATCAGTGTCATTCTCATCCTGTATGACAAGCAGTCAGATATTTGAAGATGACCCACTTGTGCTTCCTCAAGCACCTCTATGAGTTTCTGCAAATGCATTTCATGGGACATAGCTGAGTTTCTCTTATCAGCTTGTTAACCCTCCCATATGTATTTTGCCCAGGTAATTTGATATTTGGATGATTCTTCAATCTGCCAAAAGCCATGCAGCTATTGTCACAGAGTACACAGTCTGGGACCAGGCCTGTAGGTGACAGGTAGCAGTGCCCACAGCAAGGCCCAGGTAGGCAGGTCTATTGGCCAGGGTTCAGATGTCTCTGTCTTAGCCTGGCCTGCTCTGAATGCTCTTGTCCTAATAGACTGATATCCTTCAACCAAACAATCAATTTGTTTGTGTTTATTTTAGAAAGATTAATAAAATTATTTTATTTTATTATGTTTTTATCCTTATTGAAGTATGGTTGATTTACAATATTTTATTAGTTTCAGCTGTCTAGCATAGTGATTCAGTATTTTTATAGATTATATTCCACTTAAAGTTATTACAGGATAATGGCTGTATTTTCCTGTGCTGTGCAACATATCCTTGTTGCTTATCTACTTTATACATTGCAGTTTGTATCTCTTAATCCTGTACCCCTATCTTGCCCTTCCCTGCGAAAATAAAATTATTCAATTGTCTTTTTTCCAATTTTATGTATGTATATGGAATAAGTATGCAAATAATATTTATAAATATGTTTTGTATTTATATATACATGTATTCCATATAAAAAATTTTTTAGGGAAGAAAAATTTCCCAAGTACAGTTATCTTCAACTTCCACTAATTTTTCCTTTAAAAATATTCTTATAATTTGTCTGGCACTAGACTGGGCATGTATACTTTTTCTTATTTATCCTTACAAGTAGTAGCATTCTATTTCACAGATGAAAAACTGAAGCTTAAGGTAATTCAGTAACTTGTCAAATTTTCCATCGCTATTACAGGGTAGACTCATAATATAAGTTGTCTGATTCTATGGCTGGAACTAATTTCAGTGCATTAAGGATTTGGGAGGTGAGTGGCTGAGGAGAACAGGAAACAGTGGCTAAAATCCCAGGTGCAAGGATTTCTTTGACTAAACACCTTCGAATACATCACATCACACACACAAATATATATATTTTCTGCTTTTACAAAAACAGGATGAAGTTCCACATAGTGTTCTATAACTTAACTTGGCAGTTTATGTATCATAGACAGCTTGCCATGACAATAGGTCTACCTTATTTTTTATTTTCCGTTTTTAAAAAAAGTAGTACAAGCCCAACATAACCCTACTTGCCAAAAGTGTAGATGCTTCCACTCCCAGGGACTCTGATTAGGTAGGTCTGGACTGGGAGGCTGCAGGGAGTCTAGAAGAGTTCCCAGGTAAACAACAGGCACCCCTGGTAAAGAACTTCTGCTCTTGTAGGTGCCCCCTATAGGATGAATGGGATATAAACAAACATAGCAACAACAAAGCAGGCAGCCAATGACAGGTGTCCTGGGGCCAGAGAAAGACTAAAGGGAGAAAAAGCCACTCAGTTCCCTTTGTGAGGAGCGGTACAGGGACGTTCCTGTGGCAGACGTGGGAAGAAAGTGGTGTTTCACGGAGCATTGCACAGGAGGGCAGCGACAAGACAGTGACAGCCCCCAAACACCTGTGTTAGAACAGAGATCGAGCTGGAAGATGGGCGACTTATTTTAAAGTTGCATTTGCATAGAAAACTCACTTTTTCCTCAGATAGTTAATTTGAGATGCTTGGGCGGTGTTAGTGGAGAGTTTGGGAGAGATAAAGACCTCAGCGAGCCTCCTTTGATGCCATGCTATGGAGGGGCGGGTCTGAGTACTGGGAGTGCATCCATTCCAATTTCCACTCATGTTCCCATCAGGAAATAACACTTTCCATCACCGATTTGCTTAGTGCATTGGAAGACATATGTAAGATGAACAAATAAAAGCTCTGAACTTCATGAGGCATTCATTTCAGTCTCTTCTCCCTCCCCACATATCACTGGTTGACACTTGAGAGTGTCCTCCCGTCTGTGCAGGGTCTTAATTGCTGATGAATGACCAAAGTGATAACTAGCACAAGTCATCCTAAAGTGGACATAAGGGAGGATGGTAAACAGGGAGCCCTAATGGCCAGTCCCAGTTTTGCCTCTCTCTCTCCATCTCCAGCAAGGACCTGTTCTTGATTCCCACTAGGAGGCTCAGCCCTGTTCCTGGGTCATCCCATGGCAGGGGTACCAAGCCCAGCCCAGCCTCACTCTCCACCACTCAGCCCCAAGTCACACTCCCCACCAGCCTGACTGGAGGCAGTGTCCTGATTCTGCAAATTGGGCTTCTGCCTAATTCCCAAACATAAGATCCCCTGTAGGTACTACTGTTCCCGAGTTCCTGTCTGGCAGCCTGCCTCGACCCCCCAGGTCCTTCCTAGTGGTAAGGACTAGCCTTTCTCTTGCCAGGCTCCTACCCGGAATTGGAACACTGCCCCAGGCGCAAAGTCTCTGGCTGGGCTTGGCCACTAGAGGACAGACTCCAGAGCCAGCTTCCTTTTTGGATTTCCAAATATCACCTGCCCCATATTCCTCATGGCTGGACTTAACTGCTTGTTGGAAATGTTTCCACTTCTGTCTTTTATTCTTTTTTTTGGCAGTGCCACGCGGCATGTGGGATCTTAGTTCCCTGACCAGAGATCGAACCCAAGCCCCCTGCATTGGAAGCACAGAGTCCCTTCCACTTCTGTCTTATGGCCTCCCTTCTCTTGGCCAACTGCTCTCCTGAGCTGTAAGCAAAGATTGCCGTAAACTTCAACTGCTAGATTGAACTTACTTTGTTAGCACCTGTAATTCCATCAGTTCCCCAAGTACAGATATTTACTCCATTGGGTATGTCCACATCCTCTCTATCTTGCCTAGGTAGTTGGATACACCCTACAATTCAGTGATATGGCTATGACTTTACGCAATTAGTGGATTCTGCAAACATTCTATTTAAATCGAACATTCCAAATGAAATCCTCTTTTAAATATGCTAGAGAGACTGTTCAAAGAATCCTATTCTGATTCCTTTACAAAAAGTGGGTAGAAATATGGTGCAGTGTAAAGTACCTTATATAAGACAAGTTCTGTATTTGAGGCCCACCTCTCATAGACTGTGACCTCGGAAAATCATTATACAGTCTTCCGGGAACTTTTTCTTCACCTGAGAAACAGTGAAGGTAATTTAGTAATTTCTTAGGTCCAGTCTAGCTGTAACAGTCTGTGATTCTTAATAGTTATACCTTAACATGCATTGTTTTGTACATTCAAAATTTCAAGTTAGGGGACTCCCTGGCAGTCCAGTGGTTAAGACTCCACACTTCCAATGCAGGGGACGTGTGTTCGATCCCTGGTCAGGGAGCTAAGATCCCACATGTACTGCGGTGCTGCAAAAAAAAAAAAAATTCAGGTTAGAAGTTCTCAAAATTAAGTACACTGGCATGAAGTTTCTGCCTGAGAATTTACTCTTTGGCTTTTGTTTTTGTAGACTGTCCTTAATGATCTGGGATTGTCATAATAGTTGCTGAATAAAATACGCTTCACAGAAGGGAAGCTGCCTTACCTCCAGAAAGGAGCTTTTTAGTTTTTATTTTTGTGAATAACAGAAACCTATTTACAAAAAGCTTTTTTTTTTTTAACAAAAGGGGAGCTCTTCTGAAGGTGGACCAATGGGCCTCCCAAAGCTACCCTAAAGAAGGTCAGAACCCAGTGCCAAGCAGGGATAGTTGAGAGCAATGCTTCTGAGCAGTAGAGACAGTGTTAACCTGCCCTCTTCTTCTGTAATTAATGGGGACACCCTGTATCTTTATATTAGACCCTTTCATCTAGGGGTTGCTAAATGTTTCACACATGTTAATTAATTCAATGAAACTTCACATCGCCACCCTGAGGCAGGTAGTTCCTCTTCGACACATCACACCTTTGCTTGCTTCAGTGTCATCCACAGATTATGCATTAATGCAAATTAGGATAATTAATAATAAAACCTTGAGTTTAGATAAAGCTCTGGAACTAAAGATCTCAAACACTTGGCAAATAGCCAGATTTGAGGAAGGAGGACTGAAGAGGAAGTTTGAGGCAGCTCATTGCCAATGATGACAAGCAGAAACATTGTGCTCATTTCGGGTTCCACTCCATGTTGAGGACACATGACCTTGAACAGGTCTTTGTGACCCCTTTGTGACTCAGTTCCGACAGCTCTCAAGTGGGGGCAATAATACTACTCATCTTCATACTACATAGAAATGTCTCAAGGAATAGTGTTTGTAATATGCTGTGGAGTTCTCGGATGAAAGGTGGAAATTAACATATGAAACATTATCACCACTTATCTTCACACTATCTAAATGGGTTAGGTATGTGAAGTAGCCACATCCCCACAGTCCCAGCAGAAACCAGAAATGCCATTATTTCCATTTAGCATTTATTATATACACCCAAAGAGGTTGAGAGGTGCTCAGGGCAGCAGAGATACTCCTGCGATAAATGAAAGCAAGTTGAGATACCAGATCAGAAAAGAGGTAGCTAAGTTTTAGTTTTCTTCTCTTTTTTTCTTTTCCATTCTTATTTGAGATGGAATATTTGAGAGGGAATGGCTGAAGCAACATTTCCTCTTGGGCATTCCTCTCAGTTCTAAGTTATCAATATATGCATATTATTCAGATTCCCAAGAATGGGCTCACTTGCAGGTACTCCCCTGGGCGTTTGTTTTCAGTCTTCTTTGTTAGAAACATTTCCTCTATCCATCTCCATTTATCTAGGCTGGTATAGAACTCCCCACATCCATAGAGTCTTCCTGGCCTAACTTCCTACCTGAACTTTCTCCGCCACTCCTTTGTGATTAGCACGTGTTTTGGAATTCACATTTTGGTGTTTGTCTTGCTTCTTAATAGACTTAGCTCTTCCAGGGTACATTTTATTAATTTACATTGTTCATCTAGTATAAGTCTCGGCATACTGAAGTTAATCAAATAAGTGTTAAATAAATGAATGAATGGTCTCTCTCAGTAAAATGTCAAGGTTCGAATTTAGACCACCCCAAATCCACATCTGCTACTCTCACCATGTCGTATCACACCCTGTGAGGCACACATAGGGTAGAATAGAAATTTTGAACAGGCAAAATTAAGGGAAAGAGAGACTGATTTAAATAATAAACTTTCAACTTCTTGGGGTAAATTCCAAGGGATGTGATCACTGAATCATATGGTAAGAGGTTTAATCTTGTGAAATATTCCCAACCTGTCTTTCAAAGTGACTGTACCATTTTGCATTCTTATCAGCAATGAGAATTCCTGTTGCTCCACATCCTTGCTGGTATTTGGTGTTGTCAGCGTTCCAGATTTTGATCATTTTAATACGTGTGTAGTGATTGCTTATTGTTATTTTAATTTGCAATTCCCTGATGACATAATCAAATGAGTTGATTATAAATAACAAACCCAAAAGATATTTACCTAAATTGTTTTCTTGGTTAATTGCTTTAGCCCTGACTATTAAATGTTGTTCCTAAACGTTTGTCCACACAAAAACCTGCATGTGAATGTTTATAGCAGCCTTTTTCATAGTGCCCCAAACTTGGAAGCAACCAAGATGTCTTTCAGTAGGTGAATGGATAAATAAACTGTGGTGCATCTAGACAATGGAGTATTATTCAACTCTAAAAAGAAATGAGCTATCAAACAAGGAAAAGACAAGGAGAAACTTAAGTGCATATTACTAAGCGAAAGAAGTCAATCTGAAAAGGCAACATACTGTATGATTCCAACTACATGACATTCTAAAAGGCAACAATATATGGAGACAGTAAAAGAATCAGTGATTGCCATGGGTCATGGGAGAGTTAGGGATGGATGGGGGAGCAGAGAGAATTTTTAGGGCAGTGAAACTACCCTATACGATACTACAGTGGTTGAAACCCACAGAATGGATGACACGAAAAGTGAACTCCAATGTAAACTGTGGACTTTGAGTAAAAATGACGTGTCAATCAATGTAGGTTCAATTGTTAACAAATATACCATTCTGGGGGGGGATGCCAATGGGATAGGAAGGATGTGTGTTTTTAAAGAGTATATGGAAAATCTCTGTACCTTCTGCTCAGTTTTGGTGTGAACCTAAAAGTGCTCTAAAAAAAAGTCTATTGAAATTTATTTAATATTAACATTTATTTAATAAATAATAATTAACTTTCAAACAATGCTCTAAAGGGAAGTAGAACTTAGAGGGTTCAAAGAAACTGTCTATATACACATAATATTGTTTAGAAAGACTGGGTTACTTTAGAACTTGCTTGTGCAATGATCTGTATAATATTTAAGCACAGCCTGATCCATAAAAATATGCAAATTTATATCAGTTTGTCTTCACTGACATCATCACTTATTGTATTAAGCCCAGACTCAGGCCTCAAATTCAAGACTTCCGTGTAATGATCTTGATCTCTATTTCCTGCCATATCTCACTCCCTTATTCCTTCACACACACCCTGGCTGCAGCAAAGGTGATGGACTTATTCTGGACCAGCCCGTGTGTTCCTCCTTCTGATGGCTCCCTTGCTTTAGATGCTCTTTCTTATGGCCCACTTCCAGTGTAGGCCCCAGCACTCCACCTACTGAAGTCTTTTCTGTCTGTTTTCAAGGCCCTTCTCAAATGCTTCCTTCACAAAGAAGCTCTCTTGGTCATATAGATGTAACATCCCTCACAGAGCACTTTGATTATGCCAAATGAACCTATAGTAGCCGTGCTAGCCTAGTAACTAGGATCATGAACTGGGAGAGCTGCATTGTCATGGCCAAATACTCGCTCTTCACTAATTATTTTCTGTGCTGGTGTTCCCATGTCTGCTAAGTGGGGAGGATAATACTACTGACTACAGAAGCCATTGTAAGGATTGTGAATGTGTGTGTAAAATGCTCAGAATAGTGCCTGGTATATGGACATGTTCTGTAAATGTTTCCTTTTCCATGGAATCTGGCTCTGTTTCTGGGTACACTCATGCTTGCAGACTCACAGTGCTGAACGAGGAAGGAGGCTGCCCACAAGCCGTGTGGCTGTAGAGGCACTTGGACATTTTACCATTAGAACTTTTGGAGAGATGTGAGGAAACACTGTTTCAAAGTTCTCATTCTCCTGGACCATGCTGTTGAAATGATTTTCTATTGGTTCCTAGTTTTCATAAACATTTTTTACGTTCCTAGGGACTGATTTTGCTATTCAAGTTTGGCTTAAATACTGTTATGGCGTAACCAGATCTGTTTAATGAGGTAAGTTCATGTGCAGTTCTCCCTGAGATTCTTAATAAATTACACACTCATCTTAACCCCACAGTGGTGCAGGAATTGCCAAGTTTATTCAGGAACCCAGCCAGAAGGAAACAATGCGGGAATTACCAGTTATAGACAATAGAATGAAACACTTCTTTCTCACTTGCCGACTAGCACTGGTATAGTTTTACCACTTCACATACAAACATTCCTCAATCCCCATAAGTTGAGATAAAGCTTAAAATCTTCTTATTTTGCTATTTTCTCTGCTAAATATTTAAATGATTCTTGTTAGAGCTCTAAAATGTTACTTTTTTTGAGACATAATTTTTTATTGAGATATAATTCACATTCATAAAATCTACCCTTTTAAAAAGTATACAATTCAGTGAGTTTTAGTATATTCACAAAGTTTGGCTGCCATAACCACTATCTAATTCCAGAACATTTTCATCCCCCTAAAAAGAGACCTCATACTCCTCATATTTTGATCTTGTGATAAAATGGTTATTTACGTGGTTAAGTGTGCTGATAATTTTTAGAAATTCAGAGAACTGCATGTATGTATAATATAGTAATTAATATTACAATAGGTTACTTTTTAATGTTTATCTTAGTTATACTTTACCATTTGCTCAATGTTTTACACACACACACACACACACACACACATACACACACACTTTAGTCTTGGTCTTGTTAGGGTTTTTCATAGCAGGTTGGGAATATCAGTGCCAACATTTGTGCATGGCTTGAAGGAGAAGGAGTGGACACAGTGAAGGTAAAAATAACTCTCCTTTATTGAACACATGCTGTTTCCCGGGCACTGTCCCTCATATAACAGTTTTAGGAGGTAAGTTCTATTATCATCTTTATTTTACATGTGAGCAGATGGAGGCTTCTAGAGCTTATGAAACTTGTTATCCCCAGGTGGCATAACTAGGAAAGTCCAAATCTGAACCCAGTCCCTCCAAATTCAGAGCACATGCCCTTAAAAACTGTGCTCTACTGACTGCTGTTAAATTGGATGTTTAGTTTAATTATAACAACAGCCCTTGATCAGAGCTGTACGATACATTTCCCCAAGCCCTCATTCAATTCCTCCAATTACTGGATGAGAAGAGCCAGTTCTTGCAGGCGAGGCCAGCGCAGATAAGCAGCTGGATTTTTTTTTTTTTCCAGAGCGGATATGGATGTGTGTCCCCGTCCACCATTCTGGGACTTCTGACAGTTATCTTAGACTTCTGTTCCAGCTCTCATAATAACTAACCACATTTTATCACACTTGTTTGCATATTTGAATCTCTACATCAGTCTGAGGGTGGCAAATATGACTTGATTTATATATGTAGTCAAATAATGTGACTTGGATGAATGTGTGAAAAAATCAAAAAATGAGTCTAGACTCCTTAGGAGTTTAACCACCAGTATTTAGTGAGAGGAGACTACACAGAATAGCTTGGTTACACCTTCGTCTTTTTTCTGCAAGTTTCTCAAAAAAGTAAACAATTCCACATACACATTAAGTGGAATGTGTTTTGCACACAGAGGAATGCGATTTCAAATACCTTTTGAAGAGGATTAGTCACAATTTGTACCTTTGGTAAGCAAAATGAATGAGGATCCTATTAAAAGCCGATGGATTAGGGCTTTCATTAATCAAATAAATTCTGCAGCTCTGTTAGCCTCCTTCCCACCCCAGTTCCTTGTGAATAAATCTGGGAGTCCTTGTGCCTGCTCCCCACTCCTCTGAGAGGTCCTGCCAACTCTGCATTGTCCTGCTGGATTTGCAGTCAGATGTCTTCTGCTGGCAGGCACTGTGCAGACAATGAGTTCTTTCCCTGTATGTTGGGCACAAAAAGATCAGCATGGGAGCAGCAGCCTCCTTTGGGACAGCTGCTCAGAGAGAATGCAGTTAGCCAGGAGCCTGCAGAAATTCCTCCAAGCAGAGGGTGGCTCGTAGGAGGAGTTCAGTTTGCTAAGTAAGTACTGTCATTTGCTGGAAGAAGGTGTGTGCTCCAGAGGGAGTTTTAACCTGGAGGATCATTAAGTCTTTCAGTCAGCTGGTGAGCGGCGGTGGCTGGGCAAGTTCAGTTCGTCCTGGACACATCTGCTCCAGAAGGTCAGGGAGGAGTGGAATCACTTTTCCATGGGGGACCACTTTGAGAAGGGCCAGCAAGCTTTGCTCAATGAAGGAGAAGAGAATGAGATGGTAAGATTCTAGCCACATTCCTCCTCTTTCCATTCCCGCTCCCCAGCCTCCAATACTCACACGCGCACACACACACACACGCACACGTGCACACTCATACATACACACACTCATACACACACTCTTCTCTGCGATTTGATTCTGGCATTATGGGAGAAAAGGTAATGTTCAAGAAATCTTTCTTTCTCATAAATGTAACCTCTGACAGCAGAAATTTGCTTGGATGGAAAATATTGTATTCATTTTATCAAGAATGTTTTGAAGTAAAATTGAAAGGGAGAGAAGTACAATGCCCCTTCATGACATGTTTTTGAGACTTATCAGTATAGCAAGTTCTGTTTAAAACGTCTAATAATTTCAGCAAATCCCTAATGTTGGGAGCAGCGTATTCCCTGATAGGAAGAAGTAGCAAATCTACAGCGAAGTAGGAGGGGAGCTGGGGTTCTGACCTTCTTCTCTGCTCACATATCTGTGTTCACAAAGACTGTTGGACAGGGAAAACATATACAATATTAACAGTTATCAGCCTACATGCATTTCTCTTTACTTCCAGAATTTTACTTGTAGCTCCCTACATACAGATTGGTTTCAGAAAAATTTCTGGAGTTCACTGTCTCTTTTAATTTAGATGTGTTCCCATCTGAGAAGCTGTCGGAAAAATCAAAGATGATTCTTATGCTCTTGCTGAAATTAAAGCTGTATTTCTCGATTACAATATAATCAAGAGAGAGTTAGGAATATGTACTTCTGTTAATAAGGCTGTTCTGCTAATTGTGTAAGCATAGACTTTTTTGCCAGTAATGATGTAATTAAAACGTTAAAATGTGAAGCTCTCATTCTACAGTAACATTTTTATCTTCCTGGAATTAATATATAAATAACAAACCCAAAAGATATTTACTTAAAATGTTTTCTTGGTTAATTGCTTTAGCCCTGGCTATTAAATTCTTTGTTTCTGAACTGGTCTTTCAAGTCTAATCTGCTTACCTGTTCCTATAGCAACAACATTTTTTTGGACCTTCAAGAGTAGATGCCTTCTGCTATCAAAGCTGAAAAAATTATAAGGGAATCAAAGTCACCCAAGTTTACGTGACTTTCTTAACCATCTCCTTACTTCTTTTGGGTTTGACCACCAAATGACAGTTGCCTTTAGGCCCTACACAGATGTCACCAGAAATGACCTTCTGACCCACGTTGGATATCATCCTTATTTCTCCAGAGTGTTTTCTCTATATGAAGAGAATTAAGAGAATTCTCTATATAAAGTTGAAAATTGAGTTGAAAATTGAAATTGAAAGTTGAAAATTCTCTATATAAAGTTGAAAGTTGAATATTCTTCACCAGAAGGCAGAGTCTCCTTCTCTCTACTGGTTTTTTAAATTCTCCCTCAAATCATCAGATGGAAACACACCTACTCTTTTCCTGCACACTCATTTCTTCTCTTCCACCATTTGTCATTCAAGAGTCATGAAGAATCATCTACTTTCTGTCAAGGCTTTCCTAGTTCAAGGGAAACTACTACCCCTGCTTTAGCCTACGTATCCTAGTGAAGCAGTGTGGTTAATAATTCATCTTCATAATAGCATCACCCAGTCAATGCATCAGAGTGTCAACTTAGTATTGCATGCAGCTGAAAGCCCAGTTAGGAGAGGGCCTTTGACAAGGAAAGGACGCTGTGTTTTCTGGAGATGAGTCATCTGGCCGGTAGTCTCGGTTGAGGTGCAGCAATTAGTATGCACTCCTGAGCTCTCCATCCTGCTCTTCCTGGAGAAACCTGGCCACCTGCCTGTTGCTGTGTCTGACACTTTGTCCCTTTTAAACTCATTACTCCATTCCCTTCTCCCAGAGCAGTAACCTTCAAAAATTAGCAGGATATCTTAAATGTATGCCACGTATATTTAGAAATGTTTAGTTTACCAGTAGTTTCTTGCCTACTAGCTAACTTGGTTTTCACTACACCCTGTGAGGTAGGTGCTATGCTTCCCACCTGAAAGAGGAGAAAACTAATACACTGAGAATTTGCTCATCTAAGGTTACATCAACCATGAAGACCAGGAGCCGAGACCCCACATAGGTTAAGTTGGTAGACCTGAACATAGCCTCCTGTTGCCTTCTTCAGCTTTTGCAGAGGATATAGTACTCTTAATAGGAGAACACGCTTCCTCCCTGATAAAACAAAGCTTAGATCCATCTCATCCGCTTAGATTTCCCAGGATCTCTTGTTGTACATGATTTGTATTTCCTGAGTCAGTCTATCTTGTTTGGCCTCAACGTTAATCCCTTTTAGCAAATCAAGATTGTCTAGAAATGTGTCACACCGAAGTGTTTACGGTTTCTTGCTTTCTGATATACACTCTTTGGACCTTTGCAGAAGTCATTCCTCCGATGATAGAAATGACTGCAAGTTTCAAGAGAAAACGGCATTCTAGGGTTTAGCCCTCATGTCAAATAAAGAACAGAATATTTCTGTGCCTAATGATGCCTGGGACTATCTTCCACTCTAGAACTAATAAAACAGGAACGAAAGAGACACTCTAGGTGACCTGAAAGTAATATCCTTAAGTGCAAAATGAGATAGGAGCCAATGGAAGAAAGAACTCGTTAGGAGGACAAGGCAGGAAAGAGGAGAAAGTGACCGTCTGAGAAGGTTCACCCAGATGACTGCCTCTGAAAGGCCTCAAAGGGGAGACTGTCTCCCAGACAGCACCATAATGGGACCAGAGACCAGGCTCTCACTAGCTTTAGGCTAGCCACTTGCCTGCTCTAGCCTCAGTTTTTGTAGCTGTAAAATGGGAGTTGTCCTTCTTACTTTACCTGTCTCACAGGGCTCTTATGAGGATCAACTAAGACAGTCTATGTGGAATTGTCTGAAGAAGTATAAAATTCTGGAGAAGCATAAGCTGAGGTCTATGCAAAGATAGGAGTGAGGGCTTCAGCAATTACAAATGAATGAATACTACCCTGCCCACCCATCCCCCATGAGGTCATCTCTTCTCATTAAATAATGATAAGTGAGGAATATATACTTTTATTCACAAGCTATAGAGACCATTTATAAATGGAGAGGAGCTGAGTTACTTTATAACCTGCTTTGTACTGCTTACTTTGGAAAACACCTACCAGTCATAGGACTCAGTGTCCTTATTTGTAGAAGGAGAGTGTAAGATGGGCTGGGAGCTCAAATTCCTTTGTATTCAGATGTTGCATATTTATATTTTGAAAGGCCTTAGAAACACTGAGTGCTCATCTCCTTATACCATGACTGAATAAAGGTATGATTTAATTGATTCAAATTTTACTCACCATTATCTTTAGTTATACTCTAATGAAATCAGACTCCTTTTTGGGGAAGTGTTTTGTTACAGCTAGACTTGTTTTAAAAGTTGTGTTCTCTGATTTCTTTCTTTCCTAGATTTTAGCAAATAAGAAAGAAAAAAAAAAACCTTGAAAATTTTTTCTGATTATAAAGGTAACATATGTTTACTATAAAAATATTGAAATGACATATAAAGGTCTAAAGAATGAAGTAAATACGATTCATGAACTTTCCACCCAGACATGATCAATATTATTATATTGGTGACTCTCCTTCCAGACTTATAAAAAATGCATATACAAAACATCACTTTCTAATATTTTACTACATTTTAATATTACCTATACTCTTATGATTATTTGTATCTGTTGTATCCATATCATGGAAATACTACATAATGGTATGTTACTGTACATCTCTTCCCAACTCTGCATTCAGTGATGTCACATTAGTAGCTTGAAATGAATAATGTTGGGAGTATTTATGCCACAGAAATCGGTAAGTGCTACAGAGAACTTCTACCTGCCCCACCTGAAGGCTTGCTGTTAAATACCTACCAGCACACCACAGCACATATTATTTCTTCAAGACTTCCCTTTTTACCCCCATACATGTCTGAATAGAATAAGAATATTGTGTTTGGGTATCACCCATTTATTTGCACTATGCACCATGCCAAAACAAAAGACAATCAATCACAATCTATTCTTAAAAGAATGTGCACCACCTATTTACAAATACTTTTTTTTTTTAAACAAAAAATGGAGTCATTCCATTTATACTCTTTTTTAAAGCTGGCTTTTCATTACACTTAAAATATATTAGGGACATATTTTCCTTTTGATATTTACAGCTCCACATAACCATTTTAATGTTTAAGTTGTGTTTGGATGGACTTTGCTATACTAAGCAAATCTCTCGTGTTACTTATGTCATTTCTAAATTTTTTTGGCTGTGATGGACAACTTTGTGCATGTGTTTTAAAATATTTATCAGATCATTTCCTTAGGATAAAGTCCTAGAAAAAGCACTGCTGCAATAAAGGGGACGTGTGTTTTAAATTTTGATTGATACATTGCCCTACATTGCCCAAATTGCCCTCCCTAAGATTGCGGTTGTACCAAAATATACTCTGACTAGCAGTCTGTTTTTGAGAATACTTGATTTCTCTACCATACTTGCCAATGTTGAGCATTATCAGTATTTTTGACTTGGGCTCATCTGGAATGTGAAAATGATATTTTATGGTGGAATTATTTTTCATTTCCTTAATTTGAAATTGATCACATCGCTATATGTTTCTTAACATTTTTTTCTTTACTAGAATATATGAATGCTATCACTGATGTTATATCAACCAGTAGACTGGGTAACTAAAAACTAGTGAATGTGGAAAAGCAAGAGAAACTCTTTTTGAACTTCCAAGTCATTTGTGGGAACAGCAAGAAGTTAGTGCCACGGGCACATAATATAGCAGCAGGGTGGCGTGTGGCCTTTGCCACATGGGAAGTCTTGTTGCGCCTTCAGCGTGAGCTAGGGGCATCTGTCCTCTGCGATTATTTGGCTCACTTTGATAGCTGATGTTGGCCTTTTCTTCCCTAACACCAGGGAGCCAAAGCACCTCCCCCCACCTCAATAGCTACTTATTTATTATGCTCCATGAGCACCTCCGAGTTGGTTGCCAATGTTAACTAGTGAACCCACAGATCTCATAGTGGAGGAATTGTGTTCGGACTGAGACATTTTGTCAGTTGAAATGTTCAGGAAGCTGGGCCACTGGCCAAGTCTAGGGTCTTTATTCTTGATTCATTGCTGCAGAACTCCCATGAAGTCAACTCATCTTTGATTGAAACTCTTGAAAAGTACGATTTAATGGCTTCTGGAGAAGAGGGACCCTGCTTGTTTCACCTTTCTATGGCCTCCTTCTCCCCTTTCCCACTCCCCACCAGAATTTAGCACAGTTCTTGGCACAAACACTCAGGGCATATCCGATGGCACAATTGCAAACCCCATTAACCTGCAATTTTGCATTCTGAGAAGAACAAGGAGGTAGCAAGGCTCAAAGGCTGCAACAGTTTGAGAAATTTAAAGAGAAACCTAGGAAATGTTATGTTATTTATTGGGGATTGTCAATCATCTTATGAATTTATCAATTGACTGCCCTCTCCCTCAGGCATAAACAAAGCTTATTCTTCAGAGTTAATTAGCCATGCTACACTATTTTTCTGTGAGATACCTTATTCTGCCTTTTCATCTGTTCACGTATAAACTCAACAAATATTTACCAAACCCTTACTCTGTGCCAGGAGTACTCTGTGCTAACCAAAGAGGGTTTCGAGTGACTAGCAAACAGTTTCTGTTTTCAAGGATTTCACAGTAGAGTCGGCAGGACCGAGTATGTAATTTGTGGGGGCCAGTGCAAAATGAAAATGAGGTGTCCCTGGTTCAAGAATTATTAAGAACTTCAAGATCACTGTAGCAGAGCATCCTTCCAAAAGCAGGGCCTTGTGTGACTGCACAAGCCACACGCTCGTGAAGCTGTCCTACGATTGGGGGGACCAGGGATGCAAATGTAATGAAAGTGTGCTGAAATAGGTATCATTGTGGGACTTATGCGTACAGAGCTGTGGGAGCACAGAAGAAGTAGCAACTCTGTCAAAGAACACTCCAAGGGGGAAGATGACATTTAATTTCCCTGGAGGGGTAGGTGAAGGCCAGCCTTTGAAGGACTGTATAAGACATCCTAATGAGTACACATTTTATCTTTTCCAATGATTCCCAAACATTGGTCCATGAAAAAACCGTACCAGAATCAAGTTGGGGAGTACAATAAAATAGATTCCTAGGCCCCCATTCCAGGCCTACTAAATTAGAATCTTTGACTGTTGAGCTGGACTTGGTCAGAAAGATGTAATGCCAACCTGATGGACGCAATGGGGAAGCTACTGAAAAATTTGAAACAGGGAATGATATGGTAGGATTTGCCTTTCCAAAGGATGTTACATCAGGGGATGAGGAAGTTTGGTTGGAGGAGGCAAGACAAGGAAGGAGTGTTTGAAAGAGTCCAGGTGAGAGATTCAGGATGCTGAGTGGAGACTGGATATAAGAGATATTTAAAAATTAGAATTAAAAAGACTTCATGATCCATAGACTGTGGTATAAGAGAGAAGGGGTGAGCAGGATGAGTAATTATTAAGGAAGTCTTTAAGGTTCCTACATTGTCCGATGGGAGAGGATGATGCTACCGCTTAACCCCATAGGGAAAAGTAGAAACAGGTCGGGAGCGGGGATGGCAATAGTCACAGCAAATACTTATATGGCGGTTGATCTGGACTAAGAACTTTACATATAGTAACTTATTTCACCCTCTCAACAACCCTAGGAGGGATGAGCATATCTCTTCTACAAATGAGGAAACTGAGGCACAGAGAGATTCAATGACATGCACAGGTTCATCTGGCTAAGTAAATGGAAGGCTATAGCCTAAGTTTGTGCTTTAAACATGATAATTTACTGCCTCTTGGTTTTGCTTAATTTTGGATGCACTACTTTAGTTGTTGATGGTTGCAAAACAGCAGGGCATAATCGAAGAAAACACAACATTAAGAGTCTGGAGACCAGCACTGTGGTGTTGACTCTGCCATTATTAAAGTAGATCATGGTCACCTCTCTTTGATTTCACCTCATTTACAAGATGGAGATAATAATACCTTATTGGTTTGAGCCAGAGACCAATGCAGATGGTTTCTTGGTGTACTCTCCAGTACACATACAAAATATGGTTTAAAAAGTTTTAAAACAGGTGGATAAAATCTCTGTGAAACATCTTAAGAAATTTAAGTGATACTCTTGATTTTTTCAAAGTGCTGTGAGATTTTTCTAGTCATGGAAAGGCGAACATATCTGGAGACATTACATTAAGTGGGAGATGGAAATTTATGGCAGCTGCTGTATGAATTACTCAATGAATAAAGGAATAAGGAGTAAATCTATTCATAAATAATTAACCAGTGCTAAACCCTACAGCTCCCTCAGGCCCACAGAAGACACAGAGCACAGGAACTTAGCCTTCAAAAGAATTGGTGATTTGGTGATATGTCCAGAGGAAATTCATTTCTGGGCACCAGTTTCAAGACTTTGTGACTGTTTCAAAGCCTCTTGAAGACTAGCCAGAGTGAGACCATCTATCTAAATGGGCTACAGCTATTTCTAGATGCCCATCATGTAAACCTTGGTGAGTTGCCTGAAACCACAGCTGGGTAGAGTTGGAAGGCAGCTCAGAACATCGCCTCCTCAAATCCGTCCTCACCCTGAGGCTACTTTTATGTACAATGAGCACAGTTATGCCCTAGATGCCCCCTCAGAAAAAGAATAGAAGGACGCCCAAATGTACTGGGTGATTTCCAGAGAAATATTATGTCCCTCAGGCCAGAACACTTTCTGATTTTAGTGGTTGCACACACAGGGCTCTGGCTGAGACTATAATCACCTTAGCATTTCCAGAATCTTCTTGGGGGAACCATGGCTGCAGGATTTTGAATCTCTGGTACTCTAGTCTCAGCATCAGTAGAAAGAAGATGATATTGTGAGGAAAGGTCAATTTTTGAGGCCAGGTCAAAAACAAAAGCATCCAAGAATGCAGTTTGGGTAGATAAGTGGTTCCTTCTACTTGCTTTTAATGAAAGAATAAGGTTGAATTTTATGGCATACATTTACCTTCAAGTTTTCTCTCCTTCAGCTTGGAATCACCAAGCATGATAAGGATCTTTCAGCTTGGAGGCCACGTCACCCTGTGCAGGTCGTTCCTTTAGTCAATTCCAAGAGACAATTTTTTACTTTCCATTTTCTTTTATCACCAAAATGTGGTCTTCTTGCTCTTCCCAGAACATATTATATACTTTCTCTGTCAGGGTGGTATCTTCACCCTAATATCTGGCCATCATAGCCCTGCCCCTCCATCAGAACTCATCTCAAATCTGACTTCCTTCTTTAAGCCATCTGGGAGCCCCTGGGTCACACTTGGTCCCTTCCTTGTCTAGAGTGGATTTGAATGCCTACTATAGCAATTTTCACTGGGTTCTGTGGTAGAGTCATGTGTTTATCTTTCTCCCCCAACAGATTGCGAGTTGGTAGGGGCGGGTACTGCATCTTATTTCATGTCTATATCTCACACATAACATTGAAGTTACTTAATATATTTCTGATAAGATAGATTGAAGATTTTATGCAAATATTACAAGAGTTTTCCTCTTCTTTCCTGACTCAATTGAGTTGTTAATCTGAATTTTACAAAAACAAGTACTGAGAAATTATATAATCTGTCCAAATCTGAAAGCTAAGAAGCAGCAAAAACAGATCTTGAACCTTGGCAGGTTGATTCCAAATCTCCTGCTCTAACTCCAATAGTTTCCTGGCTACTATTACTGCTACCACCCCTACTAATACCACTATCTCTACTACTACTATCATTACCCATGACTATCACTACTACAGCTACAAAGTAAGCCCGACACAGTGTGTATTAGTTTAGCAGCTATGTTATACTTAGGGCTCATTTTGAGTTCGTGAGAAGCAAAACCTCTGGGTCTCTTTTGTAAAAGTCATAGCTTTCTGATCTTTGGGGCATAAAAGTGAACAAGGGCACAGGTACTGGAATCAGGTCACCCGGATTCCCCTTCAGTTTTCAGCCATCCGTGCCTGCCTGCATTACAGAAGTGGCCTCTCTTCATGTTCTTGTCCCTCCACCAGTGTGTCCTCCTTGACTTGTTACTCAGTGCTAGGCTTCTAGTAGGGGCAGAGAAGGTAATCCTAGACAGTCCTTTTGTGTTTGGGCTTCAGGGAGTGGTGCTTTGTCAATACTCCTGTTCGTCCTCTCCATGGTAGCCCTCTGTCTTCTATCTGTCAGTGGTCTGAGATGGGAGTTTCCTGCCCCTCTGATCACAGTTTCTTGAGCATGATTTTGTAGAATCCTGGTTTCAGGATGGTAAGTGGTAGAGGATTTTTGCTTCCATTCTTCATCCAGCACTAATGGAGTTTTGCTTGTGTCAGAGAGGATTTCCTACTTGGAAGTAACTGAGCAGTGTCAAATTGATCATACAGTACTGGTTTTAGTCCCAAACTTCACATGCGGCCTTCTGATAACTCCAGGATTACATATCCCCAGATACTAAGCCAGTGGAAAAAACAATTTGCCTTTCTTTCAATAGTCTCAGTAAAATAGATGAGCAAAACAGACTCATCTTTTCTCACTGGCTCTGATTGGATCATCTCCCCTTTTCAAATTTATTAGTGTGGACAGGAGAATGCCATGGTCTTAGTCACATGCCCGGTCCTAGAGGTGGGGTCAGAGTCAACTCTGCATAAAGCACATCAGCAGAGGGTGGTGAAGGGAGTGGTTTGACAGAAGAAAATTGGGGTATTGGATGCTATTACCTGGAGTGAAATAAATGGGGATTTGGTGGTCTAGACAAAAAAATACAAATGGACAAACAGAATTTCCAATCTGATAGTCAATAAATAATAGGTTAGCTGAACGGAACAAATAATGTTTAAAGCGGTTGGGTCCCCTTGTGATTTTTTTTGCCTCAGAGAATATAAAATATAGAGCTTTGCTGAAGGTATTTTAGATATCTGTGAAGAGGTAGAAAAGAGCTTTTAAAAATATATGTTCATTTTCATTTTTAAAAATTATTTAAATTGAAGTATAGTTGATTTACAATACTGTATTAGTCTCAGGTGTACAGCAAATTAATTCGGCTCTCTCTCTCTCTCTGTATATATATCTTTTTTCCCCAATTCTTTCCTTTATAGGTTGTTACAATATATTGAATACAGTTCCCTGTACTATACAGTAAATCCTTGCTGTTCATTTTATATATGGTAGTGTGTATCTGTTAATCACATACTCCTAATTTATCTCCCTTTCCCCTTTGGTAATTATGTTTGTTTTCTATGTCCGTGATTCTGTTTCTGTTTTGTAAATAAGTTCATTTTTATTATTTTTTAGATTCCACGTATGAGTGATATCATATAATATTTGTCTTTGTTTGACCTACTTCAATTAGTATGATATCTCTAGGTCCATCCATGTTGCTGTTTTTCTGATATTAAAAGTTCATTGAATCGTATTTACTTATTACAAAACAGACACAGACTCACAGACGTAGAGAACGAACTTATGGTTCCCAGGGGGAAGGGTGAGGGGAAGAGAGAGATTGGGAGTTTGGGATTGACATGTACCCACTGCTATATTTAAAAGAGATAACTAGCATGGACCTGCTGTATAGCGCACGGAAGTCTGCTCAATATTTTGTAATAACCTAAATGGGAAAAGAATTTGAAAAAGAATAGGTACATGTATATGTATAACTGAATCACTTTGCTGTACACCTGAAACTAACAACATTGTTAATCAACTATGCCCCAGTGTAAAATAAAAAATAAAATAATTTTGGTTATTTAAAAAGTTCATTTAATCATATTCAGTGATTAAAATATGCACAATATAGAAGTAAAAGAAGAATCACAATGATGTCATCACCCAAGGCAAATACCATGAGTATTTTATTTTATACATTTATATTTCAGTCATTTCTGGTTGGTGCTTCACCTTTTTTTCAATTAAATTTGAGATCATACTGCATAATTTTATGTTGTTTCCCTTCACTTAATATTAGTACATACACATTTTCCCCATGTTATGAAAAATACTTAAACATTAATTTAATGGCTATATAATATTATTTAATGATTACCAGATTCTTATATACATCGGTAGCTTTCTATTACTACTACTAGTAATATTGTAGTGAATATCTACAATATTAATATAAACCTTGCATATAAATGCATACAAATCTTGTCTGTGTTTTGTACAAGTTAGAGGGATATTTTTAAAGACAGTCTTTCCTAGTTGCTAAAATCATACCCTTCAGGGGGGTCTGTGCATTTGTAAAGCCAGACTGGCTTTCAAAACACGTCTCAGGAGTAGAGATCTAGACTCATGTGGAACTGCAAGAAGGGATATGATTTTGATGCTCAGAAATGCCATGTTGCCCATTCTCCATCCCAGAAAACTATGAAGAGGAAGTGTGTAATAGAAAGTTGCGAAGCTTCTATTTATTTAAAGGCTTTTCAGGCAAAAGGCATCATGTGCATATAAAGGATCAGTTCTGACCACAGCAGTCCCATGTTGCAGAGGTGAATGGGGCTATAGCAATAGACTAGAGAGGCTTCATATTTCATTTCAGGAAAGTTTTCTATGTAGCTTCCCCCTGCTGTTTCTACCCTAGGAGTAATAAATAAAAGATAGAATTCCTATTATTTTGGTATCAAATTCTATCCCCTGTGGTCACAGCTATAGTATCTGTTCTTTAATAAAGGCCTGATTATGGGGCTTTCACACTATAGGGAGAAAAGCCCAATCATCTTCTTTCTGAACTTTTACACAAGATCACAGAGCAGGAAAAAAATTATTTTTGAGTTTTACATCATTGAAATAATTGCCTACAAAGGGTCCCTATATAAATTAATTGGCCAATTAAAAATAGCAAAAGATATGCAAATAGAGGTAGAATATTTTATTATCCCAAGGAAGATATACTTTTCTACTTAATATTTCATAGCTTATTGATCAACTATTCACTGCTATATCTCCAATGCTTAGAAAAATGCCTGGCACAAAGTAAGTGCACAATATATATTTTTGGAATAAATAAATGAATGAATGATGGATGAATGTAGCTAGTTACAGTTACATTCCGAAATTATATGAAACAGCATACAAATTGAAAGGTAAATAAGGATTAGAATTGAGAGAAATAGATGCCTAGTTTACTACACTTCATTTCACCTCAGATTCATTCCATAGAATCAGAGTCTCAGGCCAAAAGCTTCTTCAAAGTTTATCTGACCTTCTCCTGCCCCTTACCTCACCCATCTAACCTTTCCTTAAATGCCCTCAGAGAAGGAAACTCAGCATAAGATAAATCATTTCCTTGTAAGACAGAGCAGACAATTTTAAAAATTCTACTTTATGTTGAACTGAAATATAGTTCTATTAACCCGAATTCATTAGTCTTACTTCTTTTGCCTTTTGGGGCTACCTGTCAAAAATCAGCTTCGATTTCTACAAGTCAGGCATTTAAAAATTGTTCTTGTATGCCCTTCAGCCCCACCCCTCCAGGTATCTCTTCTCCAATCGAAAGAGTTCCTTCAATCACTCTTCATGTGTCATAGTTCTTTGAAATTTACTTCAGAAAATCTTGGAATGATAATTTAAAGAAGCTACCTTCTCTTAGTGCAATTCTCTCTTTGAAATCCACAGAGATTCTGGGATAAAGGGGCATCTACCAGGAGGAACACAGAAGTGCCACTTACTGTGTCACCAAGGTTGTTGACAATAGGAGCTCAGACCTTTCTGTTCAGAACCAGAAGGTATTAGATCAGTCTGATTCTGTTACCAAACTCAGGTTTGGCGGCTCACCGCTTGAAGAATCAACACTCAAGAGACAATTGTTGGTTGGAAAGGAAAGGCTGCTTTAATCAGGACTGGCAACCAGGGGAGAAGGTGGACTCATGCTCCAAAACCAACTCTGAAGATTCTGCTAGGCCATGAAAAGTGTTAAAGGGAAAAGGGGGAAATAATCTCAGTTAACCATTAATGGAGGGGGTGAGATTCTTTGTCACGTTTCCATTCCATGCAGATTTGCTGACTTCTCCTGATCTTCCTTTGGATGCTATCTTGCCTGCTTAGTCCACCTGCAAATTTGCTAAGGGGTATGCTGGGGGTAAAGAGTCAGTCATTCTTTAACTACTTAATTCTTCATTCTTACTCCTTTTAATCCGGGAAAGAAATCAACAAGTTAGACAAGACATTGTGTACATTCAGTAGAGCATAAGCCAGGAGTTAGGTTAAATGTTACCTAGTGATCTCATAATAAGGTCTGAGGGAAACAGAGATGGACAAACAGAAAAGGGGCAAAAGAGCTGCTTACAATTCTTGCCTAATAATTGTAATAGTCGTAGTTATTGACTACTTACTAGGACCTATGTCCTTTGATAAGCACTTTTCATGTGATGCTTCATTTTAA
This sequence comes from Phocoena sinus, assembly GCF_008692025.1. Taxonomy (NCBI): domain Eukaryota; kingdom Metazoa; phylum Chordata; class Mammalia; order Artiodactyla; family Phocoenidae; genus Phocoena; species Phocoena sinus. The sequence goes on along the minus strand of NC_045766.1, from coordinate 69,669,520 downwards.
ATTTATAATAACCCCATTAGGTAGGTACTGTCACTACAGGTGCAAACATTAAATGCTTCCGTTGTTCTTCTGTGGCAGATGTCTGCATACTACAGATTGTGGGTGAAATCTGGCCCACTGATTGCTTTGTAAATAAAGTTTTGTTGGAAAACACATTCTTCATTTGTTTACAGATTGTCTCTGGTTGCTTCTGCACTACAACAGCAGATATGAATAGTTGTGAGAGAGACTGTATAGCCTACAAAGCTGAAAATGTTTTCTATCTGGTACTTTACAGAAAACATTGACTGTTTCTTTTCTTTTCCTTCCTGGCCTCATTCTTTTTTAAAAAAAACTTTTGCTTTATTGCCATAGTAAAATGTTACTTGTTAAGATTGTCCACATTTTCTTTATCCACCAGTGCTCATTTAGCAGAGCTCTGAAAGGACTGGGGCTGGGTGGTGTTTAACAGTTCGGACAGGCTGTCAGTGAGGGCAGTAGATATTTACAAACTGCCATGGTAGAAAGGGCCTGTTTAGAAGCCTGGGCTCTTTCGAGCATGAATTATTCCATTAACCATTCATTTTGTGTGAGGAATTTCCTTTGTCAGGCCTCTGTTTCTTCCATCTCTAAATAGATATAGATCTGTAGGATCTGTCCGATTTAGTTTCATCCCTGTCCTCATTTTGAGTTGCCCAGATCTGTAAGAAGTTTTGCCTGCTAGACATAGTACAGCCATTTATCACCAAGAGCCAGATGGATCCTTAGACCCCTCAAATCATGGAATTTCAGGTATAGAAAGTCACTCAGAAATAATCTAGTCCAACACATTCATTTTTTTGTCTTTTTTTTTTTGTAAAGATAATTGTAGATTCACACGCAGTTGTAAGAAATAATACAGAGAGATTCTGTGTCCCCATTGGTAACATCTTGTAAAACTGTAGTACAATCTCACAATCAGGAAATTGACATGGATACGATCAAGGTACAGAACATTTCCATTACCACAAGGATACTTCATTTGCCTTTTCATAGCCACATCCATTTCCTTCTTATCTGCACTCCCCCCTTAAGTTCTGGCAACCGCTACTCTGTTCTCTATTTCAATGATGTCATCATTTCAAGACTGTTATATAAATGTAGTCATACAGTATGTAAACTTTGAGATTGACTTTTTTATTCAGTGTAAGTTCCTGAGATTGATCCAGGTTGTTGTGTGTATCAAGAATTCATTCTTTTTTATTGCTGAGTAGTGTTGCATGGTATTCCATGGCACCATGTTTTATTTAACCATTCATCCATGAAAGGTCATCTGAGTTGTTTCCAGTATTTAGCTATCACGAATAAAGCTGCTATAAACATTTGTGTATAGGTTTTTGTGTGAATGTAACTTTTCATTTCTCGGGAATAAATGTTCAGGAGAGCAATTACTGGGTTGTATGGAAGTTACATGTTTAGTTTTTAAAGAAAGTACCAAATTGTTCTCCAGAGTGGCTGTACCATTTTACATTCCCATCAGCAATGTCTGAATGATTCAGGTTCTTTACATTCTTACCAGCATTTACCATTGTCACTATTTTTAATTTTAACCATTCTGATAGGTATGTAGTGATATTTCGCTCTGGTTTTAGTTTGCATTTCCCTAATGGCTGTTGATTTTGAACATCTTTTTGTGTGCTTGTTAGCCATCTGCATCTTCATGTCTTTTGTCAATTGTCTAGTTGAATTGTTTTTTTTTTTTACTGTTGAGTTTTGAAAGTTCTTTATACATTCCGGCTACCAGTCCTTTGTCAGATGTGTGGCTTGCAAATCTTTTCTCTCAGTCAATAGATTTTCTTTTCCTCCTCTTAAAAGGCAAAAATTTTCACAAAGCGAATGTTTAAAGAATTCCAATTTATCATTTTTTCCTTTTACGGACTGTGCTTTTGAAGTCAAGTCTAAGAACTCTTTGTGCAGCCATAGGCCCCAATATTTTTTCCTGCTTTTGGTCTTAAAGTTTTATGTTTTATATTTAAGTGTGCAATCCATTGACAGTTAACTTTTGTATAAGGTATGAGACTTAGATTGAGGGTCATTTTTTGCCTATGGATGTGCAATTGTTCCTGTACCATTTATTAAAAAGGCTATTTTTTCCTCCATTAAATCACTTGTGCACATTTGTCAAAAATCAGCTGGACATATTTTTATAGGTCTATTTCTTGGTTTCTATTCTGTTCTGCTGAGCTATGTGTCAACGCTACACAGTCTTGATTAAGGCAGCTATATAATAAGCCTTGAAATCAGGTAGACTTGTTGCCTCCTTCATTTGTATTTTTCAAAATTGTTTTAGCTATTATAGTTCATTTGCTTTTCCATATTCCAAATTTTATAATAATCTTGTTTATATCTACAAAAAAATCTTACTGAGATTTTCATAGGAATTATATTAAACCCATATATTAATTTGTAGAGAATTAAAATTTTCACTCTGTTGAGTTTTCCAAACCATCAACATAGTGTGTCTTTCCATTTATTTAGATCTTCTTTAGTTTATTTCATTAGCATTTTGTAGCTTTCAATATATGAATCCTGTACATATTTTGTTATATTTACATCTAAGTATTTCATTTTTTGAGTGACGGTAAATCATCTTGTATTATTAGTTTTGGTATTCACACGTTCATTATTGGGATACAGAAATACAATTGATTTCTGTATGTTTATCTTGTATATTGTGACTGCGGTGAAGTCAGTTATTAGTTCCAAGAGTCTAAGAGGTTTTCTGTTTGTAGATTTCTTGGGATTTTCTATAATAGAAATCATGCCATATGCAAGTAGAAACAATTTTATTTCTGTATGCTGTTTATTTATTTTTTCTTGTCTAGCTACAACTCCAGTAATGTGGTTGAATAAGAGTCGTGAGAATAGACACCTTGTCTTGCTCCTGATCTTATGGGGAAAACATTCAGTCTGTCATCATGAAATATAATGTTAACTGTATGTTTTTAAAGATGTTCTTTGTCAAGTTGAGGAAGTTCCCTTTTATTCCTATTTCTCTAAGAATTTTCAGCATGAATAGCTGTGAAATTTTGTCAGATGTATTTTCTGTATTGATTGATATGATTGTGTTTTTGTTTTGTTTTGTTTTTTTGTTTTTTTTACTCGGCTAACATGATGGATTACACTGATCAACTTATGAATGTTGAAGTAGTCTTGTATCCTTGAATACACCACTTGATAATGGTGCATAATTCTTTTAGCATATTGCAGAATTCTCTTTGTTAGTATTTCATTTAGGACTTCTGCTTCTATACTCCTAAGGGATATTGGTCTACAGTTTGATTGCTTTCTTTTTCCTTTCTTCCTTTCTTTTTTTAATACTGTCTAGTTTTGTGTCAGGGTAAAATTAACTTCATAAAATGAATTAGGGAATGTTTCATCCTTTTTTATTTTCTGGAAGCAATTGTGAAGAACTGATATTAATTCTTCTTTAAATGTTTAGTGAATTTTTCAGTGAAACCACCTGGACTTAAGGATTTCTTTTTTTGGCTGCACCATGAGGCTTGCTGGATCTTCCCCAACCAGGGACTGAACCCAGGCCAGGGCAGTGAAAGCCCAGAATCCTAATGATTAGGCAACCAGGGAACTCCCAGGGATTTCTTTTTAGAAATTTCAACAGTATAGATTCAATTTTCTTGATAGTTCCAGGGTTATTCAAGTTATCTATTATCCTTCTAATGAAATGAATAATAAGAGCTTTTTTAATAGTTTCACTGGTTTTATGGTTTTATTTTTTAAAGACTATTTTCTCTTTGTAGTTCAGTTTGGGCAATTTTTATTATTCTATCTTTCATTTCACTGATTATTTATTTTCCCTCCATTCTACCGCTGAGTCCATTCATTGAAGATTTTTTAAAATTTCAGGCACTGTATTATTCAGTTCTAAAGTTTCCATTTGGTTCTACTTTGATCTTCTATTTCTTGTTGAGATATTCTCTGTTTTTCATTTTTTTGGTGTGACTGTAGTTGCTCCTCCAAGTATTTTTACAATGGCGGATTTAAAATCTTTATGAGATCATTCTAACATGTCCGTTATCTTGGCGTTGTCATCTGTTGATTCTGTTTCTTCATTCAGTTTGAGATCTTCTTTTTGATATGACTTTTAAAAAATTAAAAACTGGACATTTCAGGTATTATGCTATGAGACTCTGGATCTTATTTAAAACTTACATCTTAGTTGGCTTCTGTTGCCACTGCTCCAGCAGAGGAAGAGTAGGGCACCACCTCATTACTGCCAGTTGGTGGGGAAAGTCCAGGTAACCTACTCAATCAACATTGACACTTGAGGAGGGGGAGGCTCCTCATTATTGTTGGTTGAGGGTGGAAGTTTCAGCACCACTAGGCTTCCAGTGATAACTCTCTGGCTTGGAGAATTAGAAGTGCCTCGCTGCTCCTCCTCACATGACCTCCACCAATGCCGCGGGAGGGGGTTTACTACTGCTAGGTGGTAGTAAAAAATCTTGCTCTCCTTGGGCTTCCTCTGACAACACCTTAGCATGGAGGAGGAGGAGGAGGAGGAGAGGAGCTTTGTTACTGCTGGTTGGGAGTGGTGGTCTAGGCTCCACATAGTTTCCACTGATACCACAGGGAAAAGGGTGCTTGCTATTACTTGGTGGGAATGAAAGTCTTGGCTCCTTATGCAGCCTTATCTAACATCATTCCCGCCGGGGTTGAGGTTCCTCCTTACAGTATGTGGAGAAGAGCAGTCTAGACTCCCCACTTGGCCTTTGCTGGTGTAGATGGGGTGGGGCCACAGTTTTTCTGTGTGTGAACTTTGGATCCTTTCCTGGTCATTTGGCTAGAGAGATCAGGCTTTTGGGGTGTGTGTGTGTGTGTGTGTGTGTGTGTGTGTGTGTGTGTGTGTGTCTTCTCCCATTGCCAGCTTCTTTTGCTCCAAATCATAGATGAGGCAAAGAGAAAACCCAGGGAACTCACTACTGTGTCATTGGTTCCTTGGTTCCTAAGTTCTGTAGTCAATCTGCCTTCTCTCCACCGTTCAACCTTCTTATGTTTGTTTTCTATAAAACGTTCACGGATTTTAGTTGAACTTATTGGGAGGAATAGGAAAAAGTATAAGTCTACTCCATGTTTCCAGAAGTAAAAGTCTCAGTTACTTTTAAAGATAATATTACTTTCTGACTTTATTTTAAAATATATTTTATTCTACTTTATAAAATTTTGAAAGCACAGAAAAATATAAGGAAATACGACAAACATCACCATGGTTCTATCATTGTAAATATTTGATATATTTTCGGCTAGCTTTTTTTTTCTATAAATTTTCTTCAGCATTATTGGACTCAACCTATAAATGTCTTTGTTCAGTTAACACATGATAAATTTTCCCTGTGTCATGAAAAATTTATTGTAAATTTCAATTTGATGACTGAATAACATTCTATTTTGTGGAGGTGTCATATTTACTTAACTGTTCTCCAAATGTCAGACAGTTAAGTTCTTTCTAGTGCCTGTGCATGTTTTACTCTTGTGTATAAAAGCATAGAATTTTACCTTTTCATTTCAGATTATTTCCTTATGATGAATTCCTGGAAATAATAATTATATTACTGCAACAAAAATTAGGAACACTTTTAAGACTCGATAAATTTGCTGAATCGCTTTTTAGAAAGGTTGTGCCACTTTATGAAGGATCCTACCAACTTTATAAAAATATGCCCTTGTAACTCTCTTGGGTCAGTTTTCAGCACTTGCCAAAGATCTTGGCCAATTTTAGTAAAAATGGCCTTTTGTTTTAAACTTTCCCTCCAACCTTATTCAAGATCAAAGTTCAATGTAACTCAATTTGTTGGGGGCCGATTATCTGTAGGTTCATATATTGGATGCCAAAATGTCAAGGTCAATACAAGGATGAAAAAGGCATGTTCTTTCATTAAGGAACTCAAAGTCTAGGAGCAGTACTGGCTAATACATACTGAGCACTTGCCTTGTGTTAGGCATTGTGTAAATACTTTATAGGCAACATATTTTTTAATTGTCACATCAACCCTATTAGGTAGTTACCATTATAATAGTCATTTGAGAGAAGAAATGTTTCTTGGTCTAAGTGGCAGAGTCTCCTTCACTGTATCGATCAGCTTTTCCCAGATGCCATGTGCTTAAGAATCAGCGGAGATACTGAGCTGGAAATGCCCTGGTCCTCTGGCCCTACCCTACGAAATTTGGGGTGGTGGTCCAGGAATTTGCATTTTTAAGAAACGTCCATGTGATTCTGTTGCATATGGTTGGCAGTCCCACATTTAGACACTCTGGTATAAATATTTACTTACGGCTTTGAAATAGGGGCTATATGACAACTGAGCAAGGAATCATTTTCTCTCAATAGGCAGAGAAGCTAGTTAAGGGTAGAGCTGTTTCAGCTGTTTCCAGTGCCTGGTTTAGTTGGGAGATTCCATTTCTCCACTCTCCTATCTGTTTAGCAATAAAGAGATTTCCCCTTAAGAGAAATGGTTGTTGCAAATGTAAATCCATGGCAGTCACATACAGGGAAGGGATAGCACTCAATTTATACCTTTAGACTACATGTATACATCCCTGCAGTTCCTCTTGACATGTCCCCCAGCAAAGACCTTCATGTCACCATCATTTCTCAGCCTTAGATTATAGGTAAACCATATCAGTTGAACAAATGTAATGAGTCTCTGCAGTGTGGATACTGTGGAGATAGATATAGCCTTCAATGACCTAATGCTTTAATGGAAGAAGCAAACATTTTATTCAACTAACCCAAATATAAGTTCTACACGGAAGGCAAAGTGATCTAAGGACATACCTTTCCTTCTTTCCTTCCTTTCTTCCTTCCTTCCTTCCTTCCTCTCTCCCTCCTTCCCTCCCTCCCTCCCTCTCTTCCTTCCTCCCTTTCTTCCTTCTTGAGCACTTTCTGTGTATGAGTCCCTGTGCTTGGTATTAGGGATACAAAGAAAAGTCCTAGGGCCAAATATCTGGTAGAGGATAGAGTTCAGTGGGCTAGTGTTATGACAGCAGTATATCCAAGGTGCTGTGGGAAGAGAGAGGAAGCTACAGCCAATTCCTGGATGACCTCAGTGAAAAAGTGCCAACTGAAAATAATCTAGATGGACGAATGGGAGTTAACCAGCAAGCCCAGATAAGACAAAGAACATTCTAAATCAAGGAGACACAATGTACAAAGGAACTGAGATGTAAAGAGACAGAGCACATTCCATTCGGAGAACTGAATGTAGCTTGGCAAAGTTGGTATGCAGGGTGTGTGTGTGTGTGGTGGAGTGGGATGGGAAGAACAGAGAGAAGAGGCTCAGAAGATAGTGTGGAGAAAGTTAGGAAGAGCTTTGCCTGCCATTGTATAAAGTGATTGAAGGAAACCATCCTGGCTTACCTGGACCTTCTGGCCTTTAGCACTGAAAGCCCACATCCTAAAAAATCCCTCAATCCTAGATAAATCGGGTTGGTTGGTTACTCTAGTAAGGAACTGAAAGCAGGTATTTGGGAAGGTAACTCTGTAGCAGTATGGACAACAGTGCAGGTGCTCGTGGAACTGAAAGGGGGGCTCTTGCAGTGATTCTAGTAAGCCTAGAGGTTGAATTAATAGGAGAGAAGTATCAGTGATGAAGCAGAGGAGACCAATTTGAGAAAAATCTAGGAGATAAAATCCATAGACCTTGGGCTTCCCTGGTGTTGCAGTGGTTGAGAGTCCGCCTGCCGATGCAGGGGACGCGGGTTCGTGCCCCGGTCCGGGAAGATCCCACATGCCGCGGAGCGGCTGGGCCCGTGAGCCATGGCCGCTGAGCCTGCGCGTCCGGAGCCTGTGCTCCGCAATGGAAGAGGCCGCAACAGTGAGAGGCCCGCGTACCGCAAAAAACAAAACAAAAAAAACAATCCATAGACCTTGAGCTAATTAGATGCTGAGGGAGGAGGGGGAGAATATTAAAGGGAATCCCTAGATTTCTGAGTCACATAACTGGCTGTGTGGTGGTAGTGGTGATTCAGAGAGAGAAGAGGGTGTGGGTAATGAGTTTGGTTTTAAACTTGTGATGAATTCTGACTGAGGAAGATTCATAGAGCAAGTTTAATTTGAATAAAAGTTAAAGATTGCTAGGATTTTTTTTTCCTAGGTGAAGGAACAACAAGGTAGGGGCAGACATTTGCAAAATAGAAACAAACAAAAACCTGCCTGAATAAACACATATTGGTAGGTAAGAGGGTATTTCTAAGAATGATGTGTAGTTATAGGACATACTCATTTTAAGTACAACTTTGCCTGTTACGACTCTGATTAGACTGAGGGAAGTAAGAGAAAAGAAGGTGTTGTTTTACTATAAATATAGGATAAGACAAGGCTACCCAGTTGGTGTATCATGGATGGCACTGGGGGTGCTACAGATGGATTACAGGGGATCGTATAGGAATGTTGAGATATTGATCCCCTCCAGCTTCAAGCAGCCTCATCTACTTATCTGATCTGCACGGTGTGTAAAAAAGATTTGGAAGCACTGTGCTAAGGAAATCCCTTTTTTTTTTTTTTTAAACATCTTTATTGGAGTATAATTGCTTTACAATGGTGTGTTACTTTCTGCTTTATAACAAAGTGAATCAGGTATACATATACATATGTTCCCATATCTCTTCCCGCTTGCGTCGCACAAGAGGAAATCCCTTTTTTGGTTTGGTTTATAGTCATACTTAAATTGACATAAAATCACACCTCTATTTTTAATAGAATGCAAAATAACAAAACAAAAATTAAGTTCTTTTTTTTTCTTTCTTGCTCATAGACCTTTTATTTTTCCCCCAGCATTATCAGTACATAATTACATATAACATTGTATAAGTTTAAGGTGTACAATGTGATGATTTGGTATACATATGTATTTTGAAATGATTAAATTCTTTATAAACAAAAACTTTGGATTTTTTTTAAACTATTTCTTTGTGGGACAGATGTTATTATTTCTAAAATAAAACCCATTAAAGTAAAAGCAGCTGAAGATTAGGTCATTTATTTGTTGTCTTTGTGCAAAATCTGAAATCATTGGGAATGTAGCTATTAACATTTGAACTCTTGCAGAAGTACTGGCTGTTCCATAAGTCATTATCATGAAATAGGGAAAGATCTAGATTAAAAGAACCGGGAAAATTACGATGTTAATCACATAGGAGTGTGTGACATTTCCCCTTTTTTTAAATTGTGAAATATTATATAATACCTATATTAAAGCACAAGAAACATTTTTGTACAACTTAATAGATAATTATAAGGTGAAAATTTATTAATTATCATCGAGGTTAAGAAACAGAGTAGTGCCACACCAGTTTGGAAAAACCAGTTGTAGTGGAACTTACTGGGTCCATTGAAAAATTTGAATATAATTTGGGTTTTAGTTGAGATAAAAACTCACTGACATGGACAAATGGAGGCCAGTGAATGAAAAAGCAGATCAGAAAAGAGCATTTATAGTATGGTTTCATTTTGGTGAAAGAAACAACATATATGCAGTATGTTGTTAACTGTGGGAATCTCTGAGTTGTGGGAATGTAAAGTTTTTTGTTGTATGTTCCTTTTCTAATCTTTAAAATGTGCATGTATTGCTTCTGTAATAATAAAAGCATAAAAGGAATACCTGAGATTATATCATAACTATCTGGCCCAGCATTGTGTCTTGAATTATCCTCTAGTTGGGTGTGACATCCCAGAATATTTTGAAAAGATAGAAATTCTGGTCTCCCTTTTGCCCCACTACTCTCCCAAACAATTTTCCGTTTTTATTGGGTCTTTCGTTTCCTTATCACCTATCCTAACTTCATCATCTACCACTTAGATCCATTTGCTTGAAATTCTCCAGCAGATTCTGAGGCCTCTTTTCGTCAGTTAAAACCAGAATCAAGCATCATGGCTTGATGGTGCCATCTTACAGAATTGCAAGAAACCTTCCCCAAGGCGGTGCTTAGGTCTTAATACCAGTTGTGGAAATGAATCATGTAGTCTTTTCACATTGGGGAATTCCGATGCTCAGTTGATGAATATGGCACAGTGGCCAGGAAGTCACACAATTTCACCATGGGAGTGGCATGCCAGCTCCCATCCTCAGGGACCAGGAAGGGGCTTCCTGCATGTGGCATGCTCCCTCTTCTGGAGGGCTGTCTGATGGTCTCAAGCAGGTTGTCTGCACAATACATTGGCAGCCATTTGTACAAATGGTGCAATAGAGACCACCCTCTATTTTTCCTTAAAGGAATGTTAAAGCTTGAGTGAAGGCCACACGGGCAGCTTTGAAGTGGAGGCAGGCATCTCCATGGAAGGGATTTATGACCTTTGATGTGCACCTATGAGGGGACTGCACGCTGGTTACATAGGTGATATTCGTGAGGTTCCTATTGTTAATAAGAACTACAGACATCAAAATTTAGAGGGACTCAAGAGATCATATAATTCCACCCTCTCTGTTACAGAGGGTGAAATTGAGACCCAGAGAGGGGAAAGGGATTATTTAATAAAACCAAAGTTCAGACTAGAGCCCAGGCTTGCCCATCTCCAACCCAATGCCTTTTCCCCTCTGCATCAGTGTTTGCAAACCTGTCTGTCGGCTACGGCTCTCAAGAGTTATCGCTACGGGTCCAAGGACTTGTATGCCCAACAAGTATTGACAGCCTCCAAGCATCGACAGTTCTCCAGAAGTAGAACTCAATCATTTGAGAGTGTGCAGCATTTTAAAAACTGTCAAGTAAATGTGCAAAAAATATATACAACCAATTTAATAATAAATCGAAACTCATATGGTCATTGCCTGGATCAGAAGGTAGAGCACTGCAAGCATTCAAGATGTTTTCCTGGGTCCCTCCTTAATCATAACCCATCTCTGTCTCCCTCCCCCAATGTAGAAGTAACCTCTTACTTGTCTTCTGTAATTCTTATTTTCTTGCCTTAAAAAATATTTTTTCGGGCTTCCCTGGTGGCGCAGTGGTTGAGAGTCCGCCTGCCGATGCAGGGGACACGGGTTCGTGCCCCGGTCCGGGAAGATCCCACATGCCGCGGAGCGGCTGGGCCCGTGAGCCATGGCTGCTGAGCCTGCGTGTCCAGAGCCTGTGCTCCGCAACGGGAGAGGCCACAACAGTGAGAGGCCCGAGTAACAAAAAAAAAAAAAAAATTTTCTAACCATTCCATAACAATATTTTTGAAGCTTATACGATTGAAATCACATCGATTATATTCTTTTGTGTTTTGCTTCTTCTGTGATGTATCCATATTATTGCATAAAATTAGAGCTTATTCATTTTCATTGTGTCAGAATAGATCATGGTAGGACTATACTAAAAAAATGTCAGTTTCATTGTTGATGGACTTTTGGATTGTTTCAAGCTTTGAGTTTTTCTTGTTCATGTCCCCTGGTACACAGGTGCATACATTTCTGTAGAGGAGACACTTACCAGTGGAATTGCTGGATCACACAGCATGCATATCTTTAGCCTTGCTATAGAATGCCAAACGACTTTCCAAAGCAGTTTTAACGATTTATCTCTCACCAGCAATGTTAAGAAGGGGCTTCTCATTCTAAAAAGGTGGTAACAGTTGTTCTAGGCATACTTTCCACCCACTTCTACTATATGGAAAAGATTTCAGGCCATCTCAGCAAGAAAGCTTGGTAATAAATACAATGATTTTCAAAATGATTTTTATATACAGAAGCCCTTGTTTAAGCATAAATTTGTAATGGAAGATCAATATATTTATACTGACTTTATACTGTTTGGACAGATAGAAATGGAGTTGTTCTGGTTGAGAGGGAATTGCTTGAGCTCAGAGTACCACCTTCTGGGCTTCAGCCCAGTGTCTGGTACATGGTGTAGTTATTAGTAAGGTTGTCTGAAAATGAAACAGACTTCCCCAGGAAGTAGAGTTTGCTTCACTGGGGTTGTGGGTGTTTCATATTGTGAAAGAAATGTAGGATCGGATCTCTGACCCTTCCCTCTTTCAGAGTTCAGACAGCATAATTCCCCCTCTTTCATTTTCTAAAATACTAAGGTAAGTGACAAATAATCATACCTGGGGATGAAGACCAATAAGAATCCTTGAGGATACAATCAATTGTCAAGATAAATTCTCCATTGATCAAAGAGTGGAAGTCTGACTTCGGAAGGAGATCACTGCTTTTTCCTATGCTTTCTCTCTTTCTGTGTGCCCTTGTTTGAGAATTCTCCTAAGATCTCAGATTTCTCCTCTTGAAAAATGATGTTTGACTGGATATTTGCCAAGATTCGTCACATGCTAACAGTGTGGAATTGTCATTCTTGGCCTCCCTGTTTAGGAGTCTAGTAATATTCAACAGTGTAATTGGAGTCATTTGTTCAATCAAAAAATATGAGTGGGCCTCCTGTGTCCCAGGAAGTGTTCTGCTATGTGCAGGGATCCAGCAATGAACAAGACAGAACGAAGCTCTGCGCTTGTGAAACTTACATTCTAGGAACCAATCATAAAAAAATAAACAAATAAGAAAAATATCAGATAAAGATAAGGGCTTGTAGAGATTTAAAAAGGATGATGGGAAGAGAGTGATGGGGTATCTTCTTTAGGCTGTGTGGTCAGGGAAGCTGAGATCTGAGAAGTGGGTGGAAGCAGCCATGTCAGGGAATCCATGAGGGTTTATCAATTAACTTTAAGTCTAACTGCCTTCATAATAAGAACAACTTCTATTTGAATAATGCTTTCACCACTGTTGTCCCATTTTATTGTCAATAACAGCTTTGTGAGGTAGGCATTAGTGCAATTATTATTTTCTAGGTGGGGTAGGGACTTCCAGATGCTATAATTAGTAAGTGGCAGAAACAGGTCTTGAACGTTTCCCCCTGCTCTGCCTTGTCTTGGGTCTTTCTCCTGTGCACTGAGGAGGCTGCCCAGACCAGATGGTGTCCCGGATACCAATCTATCTGAGTTCTACCTGTCTTACACTACTCAGACATCACCAGCAAGAGAAGTTTTCATTTCAGCATCACATGGGAATCTGGAAACTGCATCTTGCCCAAGATTACCAAACCAGAAAATTAAGATGTTGCTTGCAGAAGCCACCTTCTGGTTGCTGGGTGGAGTCCTTTTCTCCTATTTCCTCTCTCTCTGCAGTTTGAAGCTTCTGAAAACCTCTTTAAGGGGAACCTAAGAACCTGTCTGGGCAGTACATCCATTAGCTCAAATGTGAAGAGTCAGCAGGAGTTCAAGCGCTGTCCCTGGTGACACCTGCCAAATGAGACTATCAGAGAGCAGGGGAGGGAGTGTCTGCATGAGAGGCAGCCCTACTAGTGGAAAGAGTTTTCTCTGTGACCTACTAGCTGGGTGACTCTGAGGGCCTTCCTTAACCTCCTCGAAACTTACCTTTCTCAGTCTCACCCCCAGGTGATATTACCTTCCTTGTAGGGTTATGAGGATTAAAACAGAATATGGAAAAAAGATATTTAGGGTGACTGGGACATAATAACAAGTTATTATTCACAAACTGTGTGTTTCATGAGCTTCAGCCAAGTTTGGGTGCACAGTTATCCACAGGGCAGGGGAGCACCACCCTGCCTGCCACTGACGGGTGGGACATGTTGCTTTTCTGCCAGCCCACTGGTGTGACAAGGAGAAGTTTCCATAGCCCAGGCTGGGAGCCTCCTGGGCTGAGAAGGGTAACCCTGATAAGGTCAAAGGACACTGAAGCCCCAAACACATCTTCCTGCTTCCATAACCAGACTGCTGCCCAGCTGGAATAGGCAGAGGCCATAGGCAGAGGCCTCTCTGTCCCTGACTTTGCCCGAGGACCCCAGCTTTATGAAAGTTGCAAGAGGTCTGCTTGCTGGTTGTGGAGGGGGAGAGATGTAGGTGTAGTTTTTAAGGGTTCGGCAAGCTCTCTTTTGATCAATGGCTAGCTGGAGTACAGGACATGTCTTAGAATCCCAGAGTCTCACCCAAAGTTGCGTTCTCTGGCCATATAGGATGGGGTTAATTGGAACACCACCATACACGGACCTGTGCTACCTGAAATCACATTATGTTCTTTGGTACACTCTATGTTTCCAGATGCTGTCCCTTTGCTCGAGGCTTGTTCCTCCTACCCTCCTTTCCCAACTACTGAAGTTCTAACAATTCTCCCCAAGTTCACCTCAAGTCACAATCCTCCTGGCAAGCTTTTTCTAATTATCATCTCAGTTGGGTATCATCATCATTTTAAACTAATAGCATTTTTCTCTCTGTGCTTTTCACATGACACTTCATATTTTCTGCCCTGAATTGTATTTTTTAATCCATCACCTCTCCTGTCAGCTCTTTGAGGGTGGGCAATTTATCTCTAACAGACCTACCTTACCCATGGCCTTAGACACAGTAGACAATATAAATTGAACAGAAGCAAAAATGCCTTGAAGACATTACACTGGGGATGCAGCACCTAAACATTTTCACGTGGAGTTCCTTTGTTCTGGGGCCGGACAGAGTCATTCCACTCTTTCCCATAGCAATCTCGGGAGGTAACACTGAACAAGCAAACTGGGAGTCAATGGCCAGAGAGGGGGCACTCCAAAGCTAGGAATAAGAGAGAAGCGAAATCCCAGACCTGAGAATGAAATTGAGCTTAGTGACGTTCTAACTTTCTGCCACAGGACAGTGAATGGCAGCCAGGTCACTAGACTCCCAAGGATCCCCTCCCTCAAGGCTCACACTTGCACCATTCAATGGATGACAACACTGTTAATGGAAAATGGGACTCAGTGGTTAAGTAGTTATTGTTGCAGATTATTTCTTTATATATTTTATTTTTATTTTTTTTGCGGTACACGGGCCTCTCACTGTTGCGGCCTCTCCAGTGTTGTGGAGCACAGGCTCCGGACGTGCAGGCTCAGCGGCCATGGCTCACGGGCCCAGCCGCTCCGTGGCATATGGGATCTTCCCGGACCGGAGCACGAACCCGTGTCCCCTGCATCGGCAGGCGGACTCTCAACCACTGCGCCACCAGGGAAGCCCTCTTTATATATTTTAAAAATCATTTTACTGTAAAGTAATTTCCAAGACCAGGAAATTAGCACAGCTCACCCAAAGGTAATTGTGAACTCACCTTTGGTCCAGAGCAGGAGCCTGGGTGGCAGATGTCCGAATCAGTTTGTCCCTTCCAGCCCAGGCACTTGGCTTGTCTCTGTTGAAGGTGAGGAGCTTGGGAAACTCAGCCTTACCTTTGGCATCTTTTCAACTCCTGGAGACAGATAAGGAGGAAGAAAAAGAAAAATTAAAGCACTTGTTCAAGAAACCTAGCTTTAGAGATTAAGTGTGATGTAAATGATGAGACTAGTTAACATTTCCTGATAGCCCAAGGCACAGAACAGTGTCTGGGGATTGCTTATGCCTCCTTTTTTCTTTGACCTCCAGTACATTGATTTAATTTTTAGAATGCCCCAAAATAGGATATAGTTAAACTTCTTGGGATAGGACAAGGAAAGTAGGGTTTATTAATTTTCATTTCCTCTTTCTCTTAATCCTTCCCTCCTTCTTCCTTCCTTCCCTCTTTCCCTCAGTACAATAACTCATTTATTTATTCATTCATTCAGTGCCAACTACGTGCAGATCATATACTAGGTGCCGGGTAAACAGTATTGGAGGAAACAAACTTGAATGGATCCCAAACTGACAGAACTTAAAGCCTTGTGGGGACAGAAAGGAAGAACAGTTAGAGAAGCAAGCAAAAAAAAATACAAATTTCCAGTTGGGAAAATGCCAGAAAAGTATTATAAAGGGTGTATGAGATCAGGGGCTTATAATTATATAGGAGATTGGCTAAGGCTTCTCTGAGAAGGAAACATTTGAAGGAGACTTAAAAGGATGAGAAGTCTGAGTAGTATTCCATTGTATATATGTGCCACATCTTCTTTATCCATTCATCCGATGATGGGCACTTAGGTTGTTTCCATCTCCGGGCTATTGTAAATAGAGCTGCAATGAACATTTTGGTACGTGACTCTTTTTGAATTATGGTTTTCTCAGGGTATATTACTCAGCCATAAAAAGTAATGAAATTGAGCTATTTGTAATGAGGTGGATAGACCTAGAGTCTGTCATACAGAGTGAAGTACGTCAGAAAGAGAAAGACAAATACCGTATGCTAACACATATATATGGAATTTAAGAAAAAAAAATGTCATGAAGAACCTAGGGGTAAGACAGGAATAAAGACACAGACCTACTAGAGAACGGATTTGATGATATGGGGAGGGGGAAGGGTGAGCTGTGACAAAGCGAGAGAGAGGCATGGGCACATATACACTACCAAACATAAGGTGGATAGCTAGTGGGAAGCAGCCACATAGCACAGGGAGATCAGCTCGGTGCTTTGTGACCGCCTGGAGGGGTAGGATAGGGAGGGTGGGAGGGAGGGAGATGCAAGAGGGAAGAGATATGGGAACATATGTATATGTATAACTGAGTCACTTTGTTATAAAGCAGAAACTAACACACCATTGTAAAGCAATTATACAATAAAGATGTTTAAAAAAAAAAAAGGATGAGAAGTCGCCAGGCAATGGAAGATCCTAAGGCAGGATAGGGCTCCATGAGTTTAGGGAAACGTCCTTGTGGCTGGGGCAGAGTGAGATAGAGGGGTAGTTCTTTTCGGGGAGGGAAGCGGGTGTAGTCCATAGGGGCAGCTGGCTTTCTCTCTTAGGTCCTGTTTCCTCGTCTGCAAAATGACTTCCTATGACCACTACTGATCTTAGGGTCATTTGGCATTAAGTGCTTATCCTTGTTTACTGTAGATTTCAAGATCAAAAATTTCTAGTTCTCCTCTGGGTGCTGAGGATGACGTTCTAGGCGCTAGGACCTAGAGACCTGTCTAGGTGGGGCAAATGCCTATAGCAGGCTTCTCAAGCTCTACAGTTTTGGGCCACATAATGTTTTTTTTGTGTGTGTGTAGCTTTGGGGGCAGCTGTCCTCTGCATTGTAGGATGTTTCACAGCATTCCTGGCCTCTACCCATCAGATGTCTGTAGCACCTCTTACCCAGGTGAGAGTGACTTCCAGCCATTGCCAAATGTCCTCAGGGGGACGAGATAACTCCTGGTTGAGAACCACTGGCCTACAGAGAGAAGTTGTATCTCCAATGAACAGGCCCAGGATGAGATGAGAAATAGAAGCTGACATAGAGCCTCAGTGTTGGGGAAAAGAGAAAGCATGGCAGAGACCATGGGAAATGGGGAACACCTGCTTGTTTAAAGGGGGGCATCTCTCACTTGCTCTGGCTGATTCTTCCTTTTTTCCTTAAGGCTTCAGGTGCTCACAATTAGTTGTCCATAATCTTTGGTGCATGACACACTCGTTCTTTGCCCATGCTGTATTGCATTAATTTAGTCATTTAATTAACTCCTTATAATAATGTGATGACCCCACCACTCAAACAAAATCTAGAATTTTGACAATGACCTACATTTGACAATATGTCCCTTCTCTCCCTGCCTCGTCCCGGTGTAAGTAACCATTGTCCTGTACCATGCGGTCATCATTCCCTTGCCTTCCTTTCTATATAGTTTTCTTTTATTTAAGTGTATCCTTAAAATATTCTTAAAATTTTAGTCGTTTTTAACTTTATAAAAAGATTATCATGGACCTCCCTGGTGGCGCAGTGGTTGAGAGTCCGCCTGCCGATGCAGGGGACACAGGTTCGTGCCCCGGTCCGGGAAGATCCCACATGCCGAGGAGCGGCTGGGCCTGTGAGCCATGGCCGCTGAGCCTGCGCGTCCGGGGCCTGTGCTCCGCAACGGGAGAGGCCACAACAGTGAGAGGCCCGCGTACTGCAAAATAAATAAATAAATAAAAGATTGTCATGCTGACGTAAACCTTTGCACTGACTGTGTTCACTTACTATTGTATTACTAAGAGTCATCCCTACTCTTGGGTGTTGCTGGGAGCTGATTTGTTTGAACTGCTGTATCAGATCTTGTAGTGTGAACACATCACAGTGCATCATCCCCTGTGTCATTGGGTGGTGTTGGGTTAGTTCCTGGGCTATTTTATACATGTCTCTTGGTGCTCCCCAGAGGATTCTTTTTAAATTTTTTATTTATTTATTTTTATTGAAGTATAGTTGATTTACTGTTGTGTTATTTTCAGGTGTCCAGCAAAGAGACTCAGTTATTCATATATATATCTATTCTTTTTCAGATTCTTTTCCCATATAGGTTATTACAGAATATTGAGTATAGTTCTCTGTGCTATAGAGTAGGTCCTTGTTGTTTATTTTATATATAGTAGTGTGTATATGTTCCTCCCAAATTCGTAATTTATCCTCCCCCCACCTTTCCCCTTTGGTAACCATAAGGTTGTTTTCTGTGTCTGTTTCTGTTTTGTAAATAAGTTCATTTGCATCATTTTTTAAGTCCCCAGTTGGTTCTTACAATGCAAGAATGTGAATACAGTAAGGTCACAATTTCTGATTAATTTTAAAGAAAAGGTAGAGCTTTTATGTGAAAATGATTGGGCCAATTTAAAGTTTTAAAAAATACTTACCAGACCAACAAGAAACCTATCTGTAGGCCATTCTTTCTGAGCCTCCAGTTTAAGATTAGGTCATTCGGGTTGAGAATTTCTCAGCTGGATCGAGAAGTTAATTTAGAGGACACTTAGGAAATCGTTCTTTAGCACAAAAGAGTGGGAAACAGGAAATGACCCAGACAGAAATTTAAATAGAGTGTGTGGTGAAGATCGGCAGTAACATAAACTGCATTCCAGTAGCACAACTTGTTGTACCGCGTGGAAATTGTAGCAAAACATTCTCTTCACTCCCACCATTTGGAAATAAGGGAAAAGAGCTTATCTTTAGGGAAGTAAACTTTTAAAAAATGAATCACTTAAACTTTTCAATGTTTAATGAAGCCAGTAGAGAAATGCAAAATTGTCTTAAAGAGAATAAATGGCTCTCAGGCCAACAGGATCTGACTGTAATTGAGTGAATATATTTAAAGAAGGCATGTCAGTCAGGGTGAGGGAATTCGTCAGAGAAGATTCCAGAGCCCAATTTAGGCACTGTGCTTGATTACAGCTCCATCGGCAGGACAATCACAACTGTGGAAATGGTGCCGCTGGGAAGAGAACAAACTCTTAATACCTGAGCGTGTATCTATCTGGTCCGTGTGACAGGCACATACATCTCCCTCTCTCATGACACCCCGGTTTCTGAGACCTGGTTGATGTGAGTATTCTCTGGGAGAGGTGTTCTCCTGGCAGCCTCTGGGACTAGAAGGCCGGGAACCATTCTCAGGACTTGGTGGCTCCCAGGTGATAGTATCACCCGATGGATCTTTTTGGAGTCAGTCATTGCTCTGCTTTTGTTGTCACCCTCTCACTCTCCCCTGCATTTCCGTGAGTTCCTGTCTTCACACTTCTGCATTCACTAAGTGCTTACCTAGTGCCAGACCCCAGGTTCACATAAAGAGTGTAAACTCTGAAAGATCAGCCTTGATTTAGCCTATGAACCCTCTAGGGCAGGATCTGTTCTAGATTCTGGGAACCCCCTGAATCTCTATGGAGAACTTTATGTGTGTGTGTTTCTGGGGAGAGGGTCTGTAGACTCTTAAGAGGTTCTGTCGGCTGAGGTAGTTTAGATCATTGCTCCGGGGAGCATGGTTTGACTTCTTGAGTATAGGGGAGAAGGGAGAAGGCCTGTACACCTGGAAGACAGACTTTAGGCCCTTAGGGGGTGCAAAGGATGTAGATGCCCTGGGACAGAGGGAGGAGGAGAAGCTGTGGGTTGGAGGGGGATGATGAAAGTGATAGCGCGCTATTCCGTAATGCATGTAGACTGCCATGAGGGTAATATTCTTTGGACATTTTCCCAACATGTTTTTTTTTTTTTTTTTTTTTTTTTGACTGATTGACTCCTTTTTGTGGGAGGAAGGGTTGGTGGAGTGCAGGGTAGCAGGGACAGTTCTCCCAAGCATTTTTGGAGACCTGGAAGGTACTTTGTAATGCGGGAAGGAAATTGCTGTGGGGTGATAAGAAACAGCACTGGGCTAAGTTTTGCAATTTTAAACCCAGTATCTGTGAATAGTCCCTGCAATGTAATTCACTTCAGGTCAGTACAGTTGAGCTCATTTCAACAAGCAATAACTGAACACTCCTTGTCCACATTATTCCAGCTTTTCTACTGAAAATTTGGCAATGCGTTATGGGTCATGAGCTACTAACTGGTGTTGTGTCCACAGGCTGACAGCAAGCAAGCTTTTAGGGTACCACTCTGGTATGACTAGGGGGTGTTCATCTGGCTTTCCTGGGATACTTCTGGTCTACCTGTGTTGTTATTATTAGCACCCAATTCAGACGACAATTTATATAGTCACCTCTCTCTATAACACTTGTATTGCTCTAAACTTGTTAATCTGTTTGTGTGCCTCTGGAGCTTCCCATTAAACTAATGAGCTTCTTGACGCTGGACGCACTGTCTCATTTATCTCTGTGTCTAGCACATGCCTGCTATTCTCTGGACACTTAAAAGAAATATTTCTTCAATTGAACTGACATTAAAAACAGAATGAAGAACGGCCTTAGAGTAGAAATGGTCAGCTCACATTGTCTTCCGTGTGCTGCCGAGGCCTGGACTGGAGGCCCAGCTCTGAGTCACTTATGAGCATCGTACATTGGGAAACTTTAGTCTTTTTCAACAAAAGGAAAGTGTGTATAAAGTGCTTGGTGAAAGGCGTTTCAGTGCTCCACCAATGTTAGCTGCCGTCATTGTTTTCAAATTATTAGTTGTTAATAATAACTATTACTATAATCACTTTAAGTTTATTTTTAGCTGTGTTGGGTCTTCGTTGCTGTGCATGGGCTTTCTCCAGTTGCGGCGAACCGGGGTTACTCTTCGTTGCGGTGCGCCGGCCTCTCATTGCGGTGGCTTCTCTTGTTGCGGAGCATGGGCTCTAGGCGCAGGGGCTTTAGTAGTTGCGGCACGTGAGCTCAGTAGTTGTGGCTCACGGGCTCTAGAGTGCAGGCTCAGTAGTTGTGGTGCACGGATTAGTTGCTCTGTGGCATGTAGGATCTTTCTGGACGCGGGCTCAAACCCGTGTCCGCTGCATTGGCAGGA
This sequence comes from Phocoena sinus, assembly GCF_008692025.1. Lineage (NCBI taxonomy): Eukaryota > Metazoa > Chordata > Mammalia > Artiodactyla > Phocoenidae > Phocoena > Phocoena sinus. The sequence goes on along the minus strand of NC_045766.1, from coordinate 69,648,432 downwards.
GGATTCTTTTTTTTTATGTAAATATGTTCTTTTTTTTAACTCTTTTCCATTATAGTTTATTACAAGGTATTGAATATAGTTCCCTATATATATTCATATATTTCATATATAGTGGTGTGCATCTGTTAATCCCATACTCCCAATTTATCCCTCCCCCGGCTTCCGCTTTGGTAACCATAACTTTGTTTTCTATGTCTGTGAGTCTGTTTCTGTTTTGTAAATAAGTTAATTTGTACTGTTTTTTAGATTCCACATATAAGTAATATTATATTTGTCTTTCTCTGTCTGACTTTGCTTAGTATAATAATCTCTAGATCTATGCATGTTGCTGCAAATGGCATTATTTCACTCTTTTTTATGGCTGAGTAATATTTCTCTTACTCATTTAAATATTGAAATACTTATTTTTATATTATAAGCCTGATATTTTCCATTTCTGGAGTCTTGTTTTTTGTGTGGCTCTCTTTTTGTACCTTCTTTTCTTGTGAGTTTTGAGATTTTTCCATTTGAGCTACTGTTTAGTGGAACTCTATCTAAATTGCTGCTATGGGGTGTTCTTGAAGGTATGTTCATCTAGAGGATTTGCTTCTGCCAAAAGCCCAGAGCTACCAATAATTCAGGACAAATTTAACATATATCTTGATTTAAGGTCTTTGGGATTATCCTGAAAATATGGCTGGCTCACGGTTAAGAATTCACAAAGGAAACTTTCATTTCACCCAGAGCCAAGGCTGAAAATGGAAATATTTCTTGTCTTTTTCTAAGGGCCTTAATTTATTTCTGGTCTACTGCTACACCGTGGGTACAGCCCTTTGGAATAACTCCTTCTGTGTAGCTATGTCTTACTAGAACTCCCATCTTGAGCTGGTCCTACAGTTTGTCTCTTGTTCCCAGCACTCGACTTACATATTCATCAAAACAGACTCTCAATGTGCTCAGGATTGAGTATATGTCCTCAGTGTGAAAATTGCTTTGATTTCTTTTTTATTTTATTTTATTTTTATTTTTTTGTTAGTTTCTGCTTTATAATAAAGTGAATCAGTTATACATATACATATGTTCCCATATCTCTTCCCTCTTGCATCTCCCTTCCTCCCACCCTCCCTATCCCACCCCTCCAGGCGGTCACAAATCACCGAGCTGATCTCCCTGTGCTATGCGGCTGCTTCCCACTAGCTATCTACCTTACGTTTGGTAGTGTATATATGTCCATGACTCTCTCGCGCTTTGTCACAGCTTACCCTTCCCCTTCCCCATATCCTAAAGTCCATTCTCTAGTAGCTCTGTGTCATTATTCCTGTCTTAACCCTAGGTTCGTCAAGACATTTTTTTTTCTTAAATTCCATATATATGTGTTAGCATACGGTATTTGTCTTTCTCTTTCTGACTTACTTCACTTTGTATGACAGATTCTAGGTCTATCCACCTGATTACAAATAGCTCAATTTTGTTTCTTTTTATGGCTGAGTAATGTTCCATTGTATATATGTGCCACATCTTCTTTATCCATTCATCCGATGATGGACACTTAGGTTGTTTCCATCTCTGGGTGATTGTAGATAGAGCTGCAATGAACATTTTGGTACATGACTCTTTTTGAATTATGGTTTTCTCAGGGTATATGCCCAGTAGTGGGATTGCTGGGTCGTATGGTAGTTCTATTTTTAGTTTTTTAAGGAACCTCCATACTGTTCTCCATAGTGGCTGTATCAATTTACATTCTCACCAACAGTGCAAGAGGGTTCCCTTTTCTCCACACCCTCTCCAGCATTTATTGTTTCTAGATTTTTTGATGATGGCCATTCTGACTGGTGTGATATGATATCTCATTGCAGTTTTGATTTTCATTTCTCTAATGATTAATGAAGTTGAGCACTCCTTCATGTGTTTGTTGGCAGTCTGTATATCTTCTTTGGAGAAATGTCTATTTAGGTCTTCTGTCCATTTTTGGATTAGGTTGTTTGTTTTTCTGTTATTGAGCTGCGTGAGCTGCTTATACATTTTGGAGCTTAATCCTTTGTCAGTTGCTTCATTTGCAAATATTTTCTTCCATTCTGAGGGTTGTCTTTTGGTCTTGTTTATGGTTTCCTTTGCTGTCCAAAAGCTTTGAAGTTTCATTAGGTCCCATTTGTTTATTTTTGTTTTTATTTCCATTTCTCTAGGAGGGGGGTCAAAAAGGTTCTTGCTGTGATTTTTGTCAGTGTTCTGCCTATGTTTTCCTCTAAGAGATTGATAGTTTCTGGCCTTACACTTAGGTCTTTAATGCATTTTGAGCTTATTTTTGTGTATGGTGTTAGGGAGTGATCTAATCTCATACTATTACATGTAGCTGTCCAGTTTCCCCAGCACCACTTATTGAAGAAGCTGTCCTTTCTCCACTGTACTTCTTGCCTCCTTTATCAAAGATAAGGGACCATATGTGCGTGGGTTTATCTCTGGGCTTTCTATCCTGTTCCATTGATCTATATTTCTGCTTTTGTGCCAGTACCATACTGCCTTGATTACTGTAGCTTTGTAGTATAGTTTGAAGTCAGGGAGCCTGATTCCTACAGCTCCGTTTCTCATTCTCAAGATTGCTTTGGCTATTCGGGGTCTTTTGTGTTTCCATACAAATTGTGAATATTTTTGTTCTAGTTCTGTGAAAAATACCAGTGGTAGTTTGATAGGGATTGCATTGAATCTGTAGATTGCTTTGGGGAGTAGAGTCATTTTCACAATGTTGATTGTTCCAATCCAAGAACATGGTATATCTCTCCATCTATTTGTATCATCTTTAATTTCTTTCATCATTGTCTTATAATTTTCTGCATACAGGTCTTTTGTCTCCTTAGGTAGCTTTATTCCTAGATATTTTATTCTTTTTGTTGCAATGGTAAATGGGAGTGTTTTCTTGATTTCACTTTCAGATTTTTCACCATTAGTGTATAGGAATGCCAGAGATTTCTGTGCATTAATTTTGTATCCTGCTACTTTACCAAATTCATTGATTAGCTCTAGAAGTTTTCTGGTAGCATCTTTAGGATTCTCTATGTATAGTATCACGTCTTCTGCAAACAGTGACAGCTTTACTTCTTCTTTTCCGATTTGGATTCCTATTACTTCTTTTTCTTCTCTGATTGCTGTGGCTAAAACTTCCAAAACTATGTTGAATAAGAGTGGTGAGAGTGGGCAACCTTCTCTTGTTCCTGATCTTAGTGGAAATGTTTTCAGTTTTTTGTTTTTTTTTTAAGAAGATGTTGGGGGTAGGAGTTTATTAATTAATTTATTTATTTTTGCTGTCTTGCGTCTTCGTTTCTGTGCAAGGGCTTTCTCTAGCTGTGGCAAGCAGCGGCCACTCTTCATCGCGGTGCGCGGGCCTCTCACTATCGTGGCCTCTCTTGTTATGGAGCACAGGCTCCAGACGCGCAAGCTCAGTAGTTGTGGCTCACGGGCCCAGTTGCCCCGCAGCATGTGGGATCCTCCCAGACCAGGGCTCGAACCCGTGTCCCCTGCATTAGCAGGCAGGTTCTCAACCACTGTGCCACCAGGGAAGCCCTGTTTTCAGTTTTTCACCACTGAGGACAATGTTGGCTGTGGGTTTGTCATATATGGCCTTTATTATGTTGAAGAAAGTTCCCTCTATGCCTACTTTCTGCAGGGCTTTTTATCACAAATGGGTGTTGAATTTTGTCGAAAGCTTTCTCTCCATCTATTGAGATGATCATATGGTTTTTCTCCTTCAATTTGTTAATATGGTGTATCACGTTGATTGATTTGCATATATTGAAGAATCCTTGCATTCCTGGAATAAACCCCACTTGATCATGGTGTATGATCCTTTTAATGTGCTGTTGGATTCTGTTTGCTAGTATTTTATTGAGGATTTTTGCATCTATGTTCATCAGTGATATTGGCCTGTAGTTTTCTTTCTTTGTGACATCCTTGTCTGGTTTTGGTATCAGGGTGATGGTGGCCTCGTAGAATGAGTTTGGGAGTGTTCCTCCCTCTGCTATATTTTGGAAGAGTTTGAGAAGGATAGGTGTTAGCTCTTCTCTAAATGTTTGATAGAATTCGCCTGTGAAGCCATCTGGTCCTGGGCTTTTGTTTGCTGGAAGATTTTTAATCACAGTCTCAAGTTCAGTGCTTGTGATTGATCTGTTCATATTTTCTATTTCTTCCTGATTCAGTCTTGGCAGGTTGTGCATTTCTAAGAATTTGTCCATTTCTTCCAGGTTGTCCATTTTATTGGCATAGAGTTGCTTGTAGTAATCTCTCATGATCTTTTGTATTTCTGCAGTGTCAGTTGTTACTTCTCCTTTTGCATTTCTAATTCTATTGATTTGAGTTGTCTCCCTTTTTTTCTTGATGAGTCTGGCAAATGGTTTATCAATTTTTTTTATCTTCTCAAAAACCAGCTTTTAGTTTTATTGATCTCTGCTATCGTTTGCTTCATTTCTTTTTCATTTATTTCTGATCTGATTTTTATGATTTCTTTCCTTCTGCTAACTTTGGGGTTTGTTTGTTCTTCTTTCTCTAATTGCTTTAGGTGCAAGGTTAGGTTGTTTATTCGAGATGTTTCCTGTTTCTTAAGGTAGGATTGTATTGCTATAAACGTCCCTCTTAGAACTGCTTTTTCTGCATTCCATAGATTTTGGGTCATCGTGTCTCCATTGTCATTTGTTTCTAGGTATTTTTTTATTTTATCTTCGATTTCTTCAGTGATCACTTCGTTATTAAGTAGTGTATTGTTTAGCCTCCATGTGTTCGTATTTTTTACAGATCTTTTCCTGTAATTGATATCTAGTCTCATAGCATTGTGGTCGGAAAAGGTACTTGAAACAACTTCAATTTTCTTAAATTTACCAAGGCTTGACTTGTGACCCAAGATATGATCTATCCTGGAGAATGTTCCATGAGCACTTGAGAAGAATGTGTATTCTGTTGTTTTTGGATGGAATGTCCTATAAATATCAATTAAGTCCATCTTGTTTAATGTATCATTTCAAGCTTGTGTTTCCTTATTTATTTTCATTTTGGGTGATCTGTCCATTGGTGAAAGTGGGGTGTTAAAGTCCCCTACTATGAATGTGTTACTGTCGATTTCCCCTTTTATGGCCGTTAGTATTTGCCTTATGTATTGAGGTGGTCCTATGTTGGGTGCATCAATATTTACAATTGTTCTATCTTCTTCTTGGATCGATCCCTTGATCATTATGTAGTGTCCTTCTTTGACTCTTCTAATAGTCTTTATTTTAAAGTCTATTTTGTCTGATATGAGAATTGCTACTCCAGCTTTCTCTTGGTTTCCATTTCCATGAAATATCTTTTTCCATCCCCTAACTTTCAGTCTGTATGTGTCTCTAGGTCTGAAGTGGGTCTCTTGTAGACAGCAAATATATGGGTCTTGTTTTTGTATCCATTCAGCCAATCTGTGTATTTTGGTGGGAGCACTTAGTCCATTTACATTTAAGGTAATTATCTATATGTATGTTCCTATTCCCATTTTCCTAATCGTTTTGGGTTCATTATTGTAGGTCTTTTCCTTCTCTTGTGTTTCTTGCCTAGAGAAGTTCCTTTAGCAGTTGTTGTAAAGCTGGTTTGGTGGTGCTGAACTCTCTCAGCTTTTGCTTGTCTGTAAAGTTTTAATTTCTCCATCAAATCTGAATGAGATCCTTGCTGGGTAGAGTAATCTTGGTTGCAGGTTTTTCTCCTTTATCACTTCAAATACGTCCTGCCAGTCCCTTTTGACTTGCAGTTTCTGCTGAAATATCAGCTGTTAACCTTATGGGGATTCCCTTGTGTGTTATTTGTTGTTTTTCCCTTGCTGCTTTTAATATGTTTTCTTTGTATTTAATTTTTGACAGTTTGATTCATATGTGTCTTGGTGTATTTATCCTTGGATTTATCCTGTATGGGACTCACTGTGCTTCCTGGACTTGATTAACTATTTCCTTTCCCATATTAGGGAAGTTTTCAACTCTAATCTCTTCAGATATTTTCTGAGTCACTTTATTTTTCTCTTCTTCTTCTGGAACGCCTATAATTTGAATGTTGGTGCATTTAATGTTGTCCCAGAGGTCTCTGAGAGTGTCTTCAGTTCTTTTCATTCTTTTTTCTTTATTCTGCTCTGCAGTAGTTATTTCCACTATTTTATCTTCCAGGTCACTTACCCGTTCTTCTGCCTCAGTTATTCTGCTATTGATCCCATCTAGAGTATTTTTAATTTCATTTATTGTGTTGTTCATCGTTGTTTGTTTGCTCTTTAGTTCTTCTAGGTCCTTGTTAAATGTTTCTTGCATTTTGTCCATTCTATTTCCAAGATTTTGGATCATCTTTACTATCATTATTCTGAATTCTTTTTCAGGTAGACTGCCTATTTGCTCTTCATTTGTTAGGTCTGGTGGGTTTTTATCTTGCTCCTTCATCTGCTGTGTGTTTTTCTGTCTTCTCATTTTGCTTATCTTACTGTGTTTGGGGTCTCCTTTTTGCAGGCTGCAGGTTCGTAGTTCCCATTGTTTTTGGTGTCTGTCCCCAGTGGCTAAGGTTGGTTCGGTGTGTTGTGTAGGCTTCGTAGAGGAGGGGACTAGTGCCTGTGTTCTGGTGGATGAGGCTGGATCTTGTCTTTTTGGTGGGCAGGTCCACGTCTGGTGGTGTGTTTTGGGGTGTCTGTGGACTTATTATGATTTTAGGCAGCCTCTCTGCTAATGGGTGGGGTTGTGTTCCTGTCTTGTTAGTTGTTTGGCATAGGGTGTCCAGCAATGTAGCTTGCTGGTCGTTGAGTGAAGCTGGGTGCTGGTGTTGAGGTGGAGATCTCTGGGAGATTTTTGCCGTTTGATATTATGTGGAGCTGGGAGGTCTCTTGTGGACCAGTGTCCTGAAGTTGGCTCTTCCACCTCATAGGCACAGCACTGACTCCTGGCTGCAGCACCAAGAGCCTTTCATTCACACGGCTCAGAATAAAAGGGAGAAAAAGTAGAAAGAAAGAATTAGTAGAAGTAGAAAGAAAGAAAGAAAGAAAGAAAGAAAGAAAGAAAGGAGGGAGGGAAGGAAGGAAGGGAGGGAGGGAGGAAGGAAGGAATAAAAGGAAGAAAGATAGAAGATAAAGTAAAATAAAATAAAGTAAGATAGAATATAATAAAGTTATTAAAATAAAAAAATAATTTTTAAGAAAAAAATTTAAAAAAACAACGACAAGAAAAAGGACAGATAGAACCCTAGGACAAATGGTGGAAGCAAAGCTATACAGAGAAAATCTCACACAGAAGCAGACACATACAAACTCACGAAAAGGGGAAAAAAATCATAAATCTTGCTCTCAAAGTCCACCTCCTCAATTTGGGATGATTCGTCGTCTAAATCAGGGAAGGAAGGAAAGAAAGAAAGAAGATAAAGTAAAATAAAATAAAGTTATTAAAATAAAATTAATTATTAAGAAAAAATTTTAAAAAAAAAAGGAAGGATAGAACCCTAGGACAAATGGTGGAAGCAAAGCTATATAGACAGAAATCTCACACAGAAGCATATACATACACACTCACAAAAAGAGGAAAAGGGGAAAAAATCATAAATCTTGCTCTCAAAGTCCACCTCCTCAATTTGGGATGGTTCGTTGTCTATTCAGGTATTCCACAGATGCAGCGTACATCAGGTTGATTGTGGAGCTTTAATCCACTGCTTCTGAAGCTACTGGGAGAGATTTCCCTTTCTCTTCTTTGTTCTCACAGGTCCCGGGGCTCAGCTTTGGATTTGGCCCCGCCTCTGCGTGTAGGTCGCTGGAGGGCGTCTGTCCTTCACTCAGACAGGACGGGGTTAAAGGAGCCGCTGATTCGGGGGCTCTGGCGTACTCAGGCCGTGGGCGGGGGGGGGGGGGAGGGAGGGGCATGGAGTGCGGGGCGGGCCTGCGGCGGCAGAGGCCGGCGTGACATTGCACCAGACTGAGGTGCGCCGTGCGTTCTCCCAGGGGAGTTGTCCCTGGATCCCGGGACCCTGGCAGTGCCGGGCTGCACAGGCTCCCCAGAAGAGGGGTGTGGATAGTGAGCTGTGCTCGCACACAGGCTTCTTGGTGGTGGCGGCAGCAGCAGCCTTAGCGTCTCATGCCCGTCTCTGGGGTCTGTGCTTTTAGCCGCGGCTTGCGCCTATCTCTGGAGCTCCTTTAAGCAGCGCTCTTAATCCCCTCTCCTCTCGCACCAGGAAACAAAGAGGGAAGAAAAAGTTTGTTGCCTCTTCGGCAGGTACAGACTTTCCCCTGGATTCACCACCAGGCTAGCCGTGGTGCACTAACCCCCTGCAGGCTGTGTTCACGCCGCCACCCCAATCCTCTCCCTGCGCTCCGACCGAAGCCCGAGCCTCAACTCCCAGCCCCGCCTGCCCCGGCGGGTGAGCCGACAAGGCTCTCGGCCTGATGAGTGCCGGTCGGCCCTGATCCTCTGTGCGGGAATCTCTCCGCTTTTCCCTCCGCACCCCTGTTGCAGTGCTCTCTTCCGCGGCCCCGAAGCTTTGCCCCTCCGCCACCCGCAGTCTCCACCCGTGAAGGGGCTTCCTAGTGTGTGGAAACCTTTCCTCCTTCACAGCTCCTTCCCACTGGTGCAGGTCCCGTCCCTATCCTTTTGTCTCTGTTTATTCTTTTTTCTTTTGCCCTACCCAGCTACATGGGGGGCGGGTCTTGCCTTTTGGGAGGTCTGAGGTCTTCTGCCAGTGTTCAGTAGGTGTTCTGTAGGAGTTGTTCCATGTGTAGATGTATTTCTGGTGTATCTGTGGGGAGGAAGGTGATGTCCGTGTCTTACTCTTCCGCCATCTTCCCGGAAGCCCCCCGGCAGGAGGATTCTGAACCACTGCGCCACCAGGGAAGTCCTATAATTACTTTAAATTCCAGTTTTCTTAGCTGGAAATGGAAGGTCATCATTCCTGCTTTACTTTGATAATGAACATGAAGACACTTTGGAAACTACACAGAGCTCTCATTGCATAGCCTGTAAAAGAATGCACATTGACAGGGAGGTTTGTGCTTATAGAACTGGCATAACTTCGTTATATTATATGAGGAGCTAGATTGAATGGCAAGATAAGCAACCTTTTAAATATAATATTTTAAAAAGATGAAAAAATGGCCAGATGGGGAGGGCGGGTAGAAGTTGATCTGTTCCAAAGTGTAGGAATATAATAAAAGCATGTGGGAAAAGACAGTGGGATGGACTCAGACAGGTGTCTGGAATTTAGAATTGGGACCCTGCTTGGTATGAAACCAACAAAGCATTGTTTCTAGCGTGGTGAGGGGACAGAGCATCTCAGGCTTGGCATCTGGGGAGCAACAGCTTGAGTGTGGGACAGAAGAATATTTATGTCAGGATAGACATTCTACTTTGCAAAATGAGTCAAGAGCTTGTATTTCTGAGGTGAAGTAAGCATTTTATCAAAGGCATGCCAGATGTGGACACTACCTAAGGAAACCGTTTGGCACCTGCGTGTGCACTGCTTATAAGAGAAAGGAATCTAGTAACTACACATGAAAGCAGCTTTCCGTCAAGGATCACAGAAACTTTTCTGATAATATATCTTTACCAAGTGAGACAGAGAAGTCGGTGGATTTAAAGATGCATGTTCCAGCTCCCTTATTATCCTAACAGGCAATTCTAACAAAAGCAGAACTATTGATACTAATTCTTAGCTCTAAATGCCAGTAAACCCAGGGGTCGAATTTCAGGTCTATGTTAGGGGAAATAGTAAAATCGTAGCAGCAGCAGTAAATGTTTACATAGCACTTATACATAGTAACACACAGCAGCCCTGGGATGGGGGTACTATCAGCACCCCCATTTTATAGATGACAAACTGAGGAATAAAGAGGTTAACTAACTTGTTCAAGGTCACAGCCAGTAAGGGGCACACTAGGCTTTGAACTCAAAGTGTTTTGGTCCAGAGAATGTGCTTTTAACTCGGACCCTCTCCTTTCTCTCAACTGTAGCCATTATAACCGGTATAAAGTACACCTATGACTTTGTGGGATGTAGCTGTGGGACCTAGGCCATAAGCTTCAGGTGTGGTTTTCCATTCTGTCCCAGGCTTTCCTTGGAAGGAAGAAGTTTGTCCAGATTATACATTTATTAGAGGTCGGTCTCTTATCTTTTTGTTATTTGTACCCTCATGGCACATAGCAGCTGCTCAATAGTTGAAATAAACTAAATTGTCTCTGCGGTGTTTTCCCCTTGATGTAAAATTCTTTTTCTTATTAAACAAGAGAGGAGGGTAGGAAGACATAGCTCCCTGTACCGCAAACCCTTAAAGGCAAGCTGGGATTTAGTTGTTCATCCTCTTTTGGTCAAACACTTTCACCAAATCCTGACTCCAAACTCAAGGCCTTTTCTAGCCCCTCTTGCCCATGGTGGTTCCCTGGTTCCGTCACCCAGTCCTTCTGTCACATGGCTCATGATCACGTCTGTGGCTTGAGTTCAAGACCTGAAGGCTGACAGATCTGGGTTTGAATCAGGGCAGCAGAACCTGCCAGCTGTGTGGCCTTGGACAAGTCATTACACTCAGCCTTTCGGAGCTAAGCCTCATCATTTATGGAGTGAGGGTCATATTACCCTATTCAGGAGATGCTTGAGAGACTGAAACCGTATAGCATATCATGTAGTATAGTGTTTGGCATGGGGTAGCCACGTGCTGAAATTGTAGAAACTGAATTTCCCAGTTAGATTGCAACTTCTTGGAGGCCTGAGATCATGTTTAAGGAAGGATCTTTGTCAGGGATCCTTCTTCACTTCCTCAACCACTCACTCTGTCCTCCCCTTACCTTCCTCAGCTTCTTCACTCTCTGCCCCTCCCACCAGTTTCATCACCAAAATTCCAATTTGTTCATTTGTTGTTTGTTGTGCTTAATCAATGTTTGGGGTCATTTTGGTTCTGTCCCAGGAGATATTTGGCTACCGGACTCAGAGCTGCCGGAAAACCCTCTGCCTTGCTGGATCTATCTTCTCCTTTGGGATCCTCCCCTTGGTGTTTTACTGGAGACCTGCTTGGCACGTGTGGGCAAATTGCATCCCGTGTTCCTTGCAAGAAGCAGACGTCGTGTTGCTGAGGACAACAGTAAGTGTGTACCTGGTTCTGTACCTGGTGGCCCTTTTCCTGGACACCTTGTTATGGGATGGCTGTGGGGAGATGAACACAAGGCAGGCGGCAGCTGGATGTCCAGCCTCAGGCTCCATCACAGCCTTACGTTTACTTACCAAGAATTCAATAATTTGTGTATGATTGGATTTCATTAAGAAGACCTAATTCATAGGGTATTCCTTTTAAATTGTGATTTTAGTGAATGTCGGAATAGGGAATAACCATGTTAACAGCTAAAAATAATAGTGTGAAGTAGTTAAGTCAGGCTACAGGTTATAACGTTCATACTCATCCTTCTCCCCACCCCTATCCTGACATATCAATGCCTATCCCAGCCCCCCTCCACTGGGGTATCCCTGGGGGAAGGGAAGGTGGGGAGGAGGTGGGAAGTACCCCTCTGAGGAGGATCCTGTCTTCCCCTGCTCCTCTGAGAGAGCCATGGTTATTGATAGGAGTCTGTTGCATCCTGTAGACATGCTAGGGTTTAAAAGTGTGGCCATCTTGTCCCTGAGTAGATTGCCGCTTTCTGCTAATACAAGGTCCTTGTGTTAGGGGAGTTCCCCTGTATTGGCTCTGATAACACTTCCTTCTAGCACTCATTACATTTAGGCGAAGTGCCTTGTTCCTGCTGGACTGTTAGCTCCACAAAAGAAGGGACTATCTCTAACTTGTTAACTGCATCCCTAGTTCTGGCACACGGTAGGGATTCCATACATGTGTGGTGGCTGACAGGCTAAAGTGGACATTCCTCTTGATAGAAGTCAAAGTGCAGTCTCACAGAGGACCCTTTTCGGGCTGACTTTTACTGAGTGTGTCTAACAGTGCGTCAGCCCAAATGACCCAGAATGACAACCAAATTCTTGATAAATCAAACTCTACTGGGCTATTAGCTTCTTTTTTTATGTAGCGACCTCTCTAGATAAACATTCTATTCATTTCAGTGAGAGAAGAGGATAGCAGCAAGTCTTATAACTGGCCCCCAATTTTTTTTACACATTTCACTCTGAGTTGGAGCTAGACCGCAGTGAAACTGGCAGTTGGATGAAGTTTGTCTTTGTTGACCTGCCCCACCTGGGGTCAGCCCCATCCCTCATTTCTGGCTCCTGGTCACTTCAAGAGCCACTCGTTCTATGTCCCAACTGAGCTGACATGTGAACCATATTACAGATGAGAGCTGAGGCAGCTCCACCCAAGTTCAACTATAATTTAACTCAAGATTCTTGGAGAATAGCCTTCAAGACATTAAGAAGGCAAGATGATAGTGGAGTCAGAGCATCTCATATTGATGATGTTGGGCTGGGAGCCCTGCTCCACTGCTGCCTCAAACCATACTTCATGAAGGCTCACAGAATATGCATGAGAGAAGAGTGCCTGGCGCTCACCAAGGAAGATCTCGTCATTTGATTGGGGGAGAAAATGGGGTCTGGAGAGGGTGCATATTTTAGCCACACTCCTTGATGAGTTAGGGGCCTCACCAGGAAGAAGTACCATATATCCCAGTTCGTAGTTCAGGGTTGTCCCCACACAACTGCACATAGATCCCAAACATCAACCAGCATTAGAATCACCTGGAGGGCTTATGAACAGATTGCTGGGCCCCCCTCCCAGAGTTTCTAATTCTTAGATCTGGATTGGGGCTCCAGAGTTTGCATTTTTAACAAGTTCTCAGATGATGCTAATGCTCCTGGTAAGGGACCCTTCCCTTACCCTTACCTTCCCTGTATGGTAAGGGACCATACAGCAAAACTGCTGCAGATAGTCACCACTCCCACTGGTGAGCTTACTTGGTCCTTGGGAGAGGAATAGAGGCCTAGACATTTGCTTTATGGCTCAGCCAATATATATTTATATGGTCTCAAGGGGACTGATCCAGATTTAGCAAAGTGTTGTAAGTGGTCCTGCTGTATACAGCCCTAGTGTCTTGCTGGAGCAGGGGTAGAGAGAGGTTTATTTTCTGGGGCTCAGGGTAGGGATGTAAGGACTTATGGAAGACCACGTCTTTGGGATACTTTCATAGTTCAACCCCTTCCATGTGAACCCAAGGACCTATGAGATTCTTATCTTTTGTTGTGAAAGGAGGATTTGGAAAAGTACTTCACTCTACCCTGCAGGTGCTTTCATTTCGCCCAGCTAGTTCTCAGGGGGTTCTCAATGCTTTTGTTGCAGCAGAAACAACCTCAGAAACAGAAAAGCTTTCTGTCTTTCAGAATGTATCGCCAGACTCTTCAGATCTGACAGCATGTGGTTGGCTGAGCTATAAGCTCCGAGGTTGCTGGCAGAGTCAAGGCACAGAGGGGAGCAAGAGGAAATGAACAAGGAAATGGCAAGGAAGGGAGCAAAATGAAAGAAAAGGAGAGGGAAATAGGTAAAAGAAAAATAAAGAGGGAGAAGAGAGAAAGATCTAGTAAGATACAAGCTACTATGTATGACATAAACTACTATGACATACAACAAGAATGTATTGTACAGCACAGGGAATTATAGCCATTATCTTGTGATAACTTTTAATGGAGTATAATCTGTAAAAATACTGAATCACTATGCTGTACACCTGAAGCTAATATAATATTGTAAATGGACTATACTTCAATAATAAAACCTAAAATTTACAAAGAAAGAAAAGAAGATCTGGTAAGAGTGAAAGAAATAAAAAAATATCAACCAACACGGAGCTGGTCCATTATGGGATTCGGAGTCAAAAGTTTTGACTTCTAGTCCCAGCACCTTAGGTACACGACACCTTAGGTTTGTTACTTAACGTTTCAGGACCTCAGTTTCTCTATCTGTAAAATGGGCCTAGTAAAAGCACTTGTTCTTTCTTGGGTTGGTGTGAGGATGAAGTGAGATTACATATGTAAAAACCATTTACAAACTGTAAAATGCATCATCAAAGACAATTTTGATTGTGTATGTGTTTTTGATATAGCAACTTCACAAGCTTGCTGTACGAAAGCGCTTGCTATAGCCTTGATGCACCCATGTATAATGGCCCTGCTCATCTGGATGCTGTGTCCTTCCCTTATTATCCAGGAGGCCTGGCACTTCGTTCCAGGACAGGAGACATGGGGAAGATGCCCTATAACTAGAAATCCCCAACACTCATATGTGCTCAAGCAGGTCACCTCTCCTAGTTGCATGTGATCAGCTTTGAACTGGACATACAGCAGAAAGATTCAAAAAGGCATCGGCGCCTCAGGGAGCTGCATTCCATCACCCTGCCTCTTTCTTTGGCTCTTTGAAAGTGTATTAAGCCTTTCTCCCATTACACTGCCCTCTGCAACTAATCAGAGCTATTGAAACCAGCTTCAATCTCGTCTTTTTCATCTTGATTTCAACCTTAATTTTTAATTACCTGCTCTTGTGCATCATTTTAAATGGGTTTGCTATGCCAGAGACTCTCCAAATAAATGAGGTGCTAGATTAGTCTTTATGTAATTAGATAAGAACCCGATTATTTCAAACACTTTTGCTATGTGAGCCTTAGATAAAAATAAGCTTTGAGAGTCAATAGATTAAAAGTCTGCTGTAAGGTTATTTGCATTAAAATGATACCTTAAGAAAGATATTATTTGAATTATATTATAATAGCTGTTCAGTAAAGATTTCCCAGTAAGAAAGGCTGGATGACTCTTACCGGAAAATGTGTTGCATATCTGTTTTTCATGTTATTAAAAAATCAGTACTTGGTATTTATCATCAGTCTTACACTGGTAAAATTACAGATCATTATCCCAGATACTGATTAGGTAGTCATTTTTTAACATTAAAAAAATAGTAATGTGATGTGTACTGGCTGAAAATCTTCAGCACCTAGTTTATTTTCTGTTCCCCTCCTCTTATTAAGCACGTCTAAGAGTGAGATTTTTCCAAAAGATAAGAGTAATTACATTTCTATTTTATAATTTAAAAGTGGCATTGTATTCATTATTCATCTACTTCTGAATTTTAACCAATATCTGTGGCGATGCCACATTTCTATGCAAATAACGTGATTTATATTCATTGGTGTTTTGAATTCAGATGCTCCTGATGATTTTCATAGTTTTTATCTTTATTATAATTACATACACATTTTTCCTTCACTGTCACTGTATGTCACATGTTGCCAAAGACTCACAATGTTCAGAGAAGAACTTTGTGATGATTGGCTATTAGGCCTGACTCTGGGCATTTCATTTCAATGTTTTAATGGGGAACATTTCCCCTTCAGTTTCACCGAAAGATGTCAGTGGTAGGGGCTTTAGTTTAAAAACTTAGAAATCCCCCAAATCAGCCATGCAAATGGCATCTTGGGTCCACCAGCCCACCAGGATGCTCATCAGATACCAGCATTTGTGTTCATGTTTCCTGGATCCCTTACTTCCTCCCCTCCCTCCTCTTCTGCAGCCTGGTCTCTCCAAGCCCAGGCTCCACACATTGGCACCACTTTCTAAGGGAATCAGAAAGTTTGTTTTGTCTGTGCTTTTACTCATAAAATTTCTTCTGATATTCCCTATCTCCCCCATTCATTCATTCACTTATTCATTCAACAAGTATTTATTGAGTACCAGTCAAGTACCAGACGTTGTTATAGGCACTGGGAATACAGCTATGAACAAAACAGACAGAAATCCTTGCAGAGGGACATTCTGGAGAGGACTCAACTGATAGACACTTGTACACACTCATACACACATTCTCTATACAGTAAATATAGACAGCAGGTGTTCTATCTCTACTTATTAAAACCTACTCATTCTTCAGCCATATACCACCTTTTCTATTAAATCTTAGTTGATCCAGTCTCTGCCCCAATACCAGAGGGAATTAATTGCCTGTCCTTCCTTCTCTCCTAGCTCTGTATTTGTTAGCTCTGACTGCTGTAGTGCTTTCTGCAGTCTGCCTTCTATTAAAATGCTATTTGCTCTACATTTTATAAAACAGCATCTCATTGATTATATGATTTAATTCTCATAACAACCATAGGAAATGGCATTATCATTTTTATTTTACAGATGAGGATACAGAGAGGACAATAACTTTGCAACCTAGTAAATGTCAGCCAGGATTTCCCTCTCCCTTCCTCCTTCCTTCATAAATCTGATGAGCACAGGTTGTACGCCAGCCACAGTGCTATCTCATGGACAGCGCAGGGGGCAGGGAGTGTAACAGTAAAATCAGGGCTCTTGACTCCACGGAGTTCGTCGAATCAACTACACAAATAAATGCAAAAATCCAACTGTTATAAGTGGTACTTAGGAAGCTTCGTGGTTATTGTAAGATTATAGACAAGGGATTTGATCAAGTCAAGAAAACCAGCAAAGGCTTTCCTGAGCCATCAGAGGATGGTTAGAGAACAGATGTGTGGACACAGCGGGGAGGTGGGGGGAGTTGGGGGGTGTGGGCGGGGAGGGAGTGTGGGATGGATTGGGAAATTGGGATTGACGTATGTGCACTGCCGTGTGTAAAAGAGATAGCTAGTGGGAACCTGCTGTATAGCCCAGGGAGCTCAGCTTGGTGCTCTGTGGTGACCTAGGTGAGTGGGATGGGGGGGAGTGGGGTGGGAGGGAGGTCCAAGAGGGAG
This sequence comes from Phocoena sinus, assembly GCF_008692025.1. Taxonomy (NCBI): domain Eukaryota; kingdom Metazoa; phylum Chordata; class Mammalia; order Artiodactyla; family Phocoenidae; genus Phocoena; species Phocoena sinus. Next base: position 69,631,784 of record NC_045766.1, on the reverse strand, counting down.
GGGATGTATGTATACACGTAGCTGATTCACTTTATTGTACAGCAGAAAGTAATGCAACATTATAAAGCAACTAGACCCCAACATAAAAAAAAAAAGGTGATGGTGGCTGGTGGGGAGGAGCATATGGGGAATGGTCCAGGTAAAGTGGGTAGTGTGGACAAAGAACTTGAACCTGTCTTCTGACTCTCTAAGCCCAGCGCTTTCCCCCACTATACTACATTACTTTTTTTTTTTTTTTTTTTGCCGTACACAGGCCTCTCACTGTTGTGGCCTCTCCCATTGCGGAGCACAGGCTCCGGACGCGCAGGCTCAGCGGCCATGGCTCACGGGCCCAGCCGCTCCGCGGCATGTGGGATCTTCCCGGACCGGGGCACGAACCCGTGTCCCCTGCATCGGCAGGCGGACTCTCAACCACTGCACCACCAGGGAAGCCCTATGCTACATTCCTTTTTATAGCTTTTTCTCCTATTACACTAGAAGCTTTTGGGAGACAGTTGTCGTGGCTTTTCATTCCCCACAATACTTAGCACGTGTCCACAGTGGGTGTTCAATAATTGTTTAATTCAATTACATAAATGAATTAAATCTGTAATAAATGGTCTCATGGTTTCTACCAACACTTTATCACGAAGACCCTAAGGTGAAAAGTCACGGATGAGAATGTAAGAGAAGATAGTATGATTCTTTTAGGTGCTCATTCCTTCTTCTGAATCCTATTCCCCCATCCCCCCATTTTTTTTTAATACGTTTATTTATTTATTTATTTTTGGCTGTGTTGTGTCTTCGTTGCTGTGCATGGGCTTTCTGTAGTTGCGGTGAGCCGGGGTTACGCTTGGTTGGGCTGTGCGGGCTTCTCACTGCGGTGGCTTCTTTTGTTGGGGAGCACGGGCTCTAGGCCCGTTGGCTTCAGTAGTTGTGGCACATGAGCTCAGTAGTTGTGGCTCCCGGGATCTAGAGTGAAGGCTCAGTAGTTGTGGTGCACAGGCTTAGTTGCTCCGCGGCATGTGGGATCTTCCTAGACCAGGGATTGAACCCATGTCCCCTGCATTGGCAGGCGGATTCTTATCCACTGCACCACCACGGAAGTCCCCCCAATCCCCTATTTTAAACCATTTTTTTGTTAGGCATTCAGTCCGAAATCCCTGAGATTCTATGGGCTGGCTTCTCACAGATGATTTTTTTTTAAAGACAAATAGTTCTGAGGCCGTTATCTATTATAAAACAGGGCTATTTCTATTGTGATTTATAGCTTGCAAAGCTTTTGCATATATGTTGTCTCATTTGGTCCTTACTAGTAGAGATTATTTCTTAGCCATTTTACATTGGAGACATAAAGAAGTTCAAAGAAATGCTCATGGTGTTACAGCTGTAAGCAGTGAAAACAAAATTTATGCTGAATTGTTCAGCATTTTTTTTCTTTTTTTTTAACATCTTTATTGGAGTATAATTGCTTTACAATGTTGTGTTAGTTTCTGCTGTATAACAAAGCAAGTCAGCTACATGTATACCTATATCCCCATATCCCCTCCCTCTTGCATCTCCCTCCCACCCTTCCTATCCCACCACTCTAGGTGGTCACAAAGCACCGAGCTCTTCTCCCTGTGCTATGCGGCTGCTTTCCACTAGCTATCTGTTTTACATTTGGTAGTGTATATATGTCCATGCCACTCTCTCACTTCGTCCCAGCTTACCCTTCCCCCTCCCCGTGTCCTCAAGTCCATTCTCTACCTCTGCATCTTTATTCCTGTCCTGCCCCTAGGTTCTTCAGAACCATTGTTTTTTCTTGTTTTAGATTCCATATATATGTTAGCATACGGTATTTGTTTTTCTCTTTCTGAATTACTTCACTATGTATGACAGACCCTAGGTCCATCCATCTCACTACAAATAACTCAATTTCGTTTCTTTTTATGGCTGAGTAATTTTCCATTGTATATATGTGCCACATCTTCTTTATCCATTCATCTGTCGATGGAACCTTAGGTTACTTCCATGTCCTGGCTATTGTAAATAGAGCTGCAATGAACATTTTGGTACATGACTCCTTTTGAATTATGGCTTTCTCAGGGTATATGTCCAGTAATGGGATTGCTGGGTTGTATGGTAGTTCTATTTTTAGTTTTTTGACGAACCTCCATACTTTCTTCCATAGTGGCTGTATCAATTTACATTCCCACCAACAGTGCAAGAGGGTTCCCTTTTCTCCACACCCTCTCTAGCATTTATTGTTTGTAGATTTTTTGATGATGGCTATTTTTACCAGAGTGAGGTGATACCTCATTGTAGTTTTGATTTGCATTTCTCTAATGATTAGTAGCATCGTTTCATGTGTTTTTTAACAATCTGTGTATCTTCTTTGGAGAAATGTCTATTTACGTCTTCTGGCCATTTTTGGATTGGGTTGTTTGTTATTTCTTATTGAGCTGCATGAGCTGCTTGTATATTTTGGAGATTAGTCCTTTGTCAGCTGCTTTGTTTGAAAATATTTTCTCCCATTCTGAGGGTTGTCTTTTTGTCTTGTTTATGGTTTCCTTTGCTGTGAAAAAGCTTTAAAGTTTCATTAGGGCCCATTTGTTTATTTTTGTTTTTATTTCCATTTCACTAGGAGGTGGGTCAAAAAGGATCTTGCTGTGATTTATATCATGAAGTGTTCTGCCTATGTTTTCCTCTAAGAGTTTTATAGTGTCTGAACTTACATTTAAGTCTTTAATCCATTTTGACTTTATTTTTTGTGTATGCCATTAGGAAATGTTCTAATTTCATTCTTTTACATGTAGCTGTCCAATTTTCCCAGTGTCACTTATTGAAGAGGCTGTCTTTTCTCCATTGTATATTCTTGTCTCCTTTATCAAAGATAAGGTGACCAAATGTGCATGGGTTTATCTCTGGGCTTTCCATCCTGTTCCATTGATCTATATTTCTGTTTTTGTGCCAGTACCATATTGTCTTGATTACTGTAGCTTGTAGTATAGTCTGAAGCCAGGGAGCCTGATTCCTCCACCTCCATTTTTCTTTCTCAAGATAGCTTTGGCTATTCGGGGCTATTTTGTGTTTCCATACAATTTGTGAAATTTTTTGTTCTAGTTCTGTGAAAAATGCCATTGGTAGTTTGATAGGGATTGCATTGAATCTGTAGATTGCTTTGGGTAGTATAGTCATTTTCACGATATTGATCCTTCCAATCCAAGAACATGGTATATCTCTTCATCTGTTTGTATAGTCTTTAATTTCTTTCATCAATGTCTTATAGTTTTCTGCATACAGGTCTTTATTCACCTTAGGTAGGTTTATTCCTAATTATTCTATTCTTTTTGTTATAATGGCAAATGGGAGTGTTTCCTTAATTTCCCCTTCAGATTTTTTATCATTAGTGTATAGGAATGCAAGAGATTTCTGTGCCTTAATTTTGTATCCTGCTACTTTACCAAATTCATTGATTAGTAGTTTTCTGGTAGCCTCTTTAGGATTCTCTATATATAGTATCATGTCATCTGCAAACAGTGACAGCTTTACTTCTTTTTCGATTTGGATTCCTTTTATTTCTTTTTCTTCTCTGATTTCTGTGGCTAAAACTTCCAAAACTATGTGGAATAATAGTGGTGAGAGTGGACATCCTTGTCTTGTTCCTGAACTTAGAGGAAATGATTTCAGTTTTTCTCCAGTGAGAATGATGTTGGCTGTGGGTTTGTCATATATGGCCTTTATTATGTTGAGGTAGGTCCCCTCTCTGCCTACTCTCTGGAGGGTTTTTATCATTAGTGGGTGTTGAATTTTGTCAAATGCTTTTTCTGCATCTAGTGAGATTATCATATGGTTTTTATCCTTCAGTTCTTTAACAGGGTTTATCACATTGATTGATTTGCGTATATTGAAGAATCCTTGCATTCCTGGGATAAACCCCACTTGATCATTTTAAGATAATAACTAGGATTATGATTGATAACATTATGCCAGGACTATCAGAATTCCAGAATTTTAATGTGCTGTTGGATTCTGTTTGCTAGTATTTTGTTGAGGATTTTACCATCTATGTTCATCAGTGATATTGGTCTGTAGTTTTCTTTTTTTGTGATATCCTTGTCTGGTTTTGGTATCAGGGTGATGGTGGCCTCCTAGAATGAGTTTGGGAGTGTTCCTCCCTCTGCTATATTTTGGAAGAGTTTGAGAAGGATAGGTGTTAGCTGTTCTCTAAGTATTTGATAGAATTCGCCTGTGAAGCCATCTGGTCCTGGGCTTTTGTTTGTTAGAAGATTTTAAATCACAGTTTCAATTTCAGTGCTTGTGATTAGGCTGTTTATATTTTCTATTTCTTCCTGGCTTAGTCTCAGAACATTGTGCTTTTCTAAGAATTTGTCCATTTCTTCTAGGTTGTCCATTTTATTGGCGTATAGTTGCTTGTAGTAATCCCTCATGATCTTTTGTATTTCTGCAGTGTCAGTTGTTACTTCTCCTTTTTCATTTCTAATTCTGTTGATTTGAGTCTTCTCCCTTTTTCTCTTGATGAGTCTGGCTAATGGTTTATCAATTTTGTTTATCTTCTCAAAGAACCAGCTTTTAGTTTTATTGATCTTTGCTCTCATTTCCTTCATTTCTTTTTCATTTAGTTCAGATCTGATCTTTATTGTTTCTCTCCTTCTGCCAACTTTGGGTTTTTTTTTTTTTTGTACTTCTTTCTCTAATTGCTTTAGGTGTAAGGTTATGTTGTTTAATTGAGATGTTTCTTATTTCTTGAGGTAGGATTGTATTGCTATAAACTTCCCTCTTAGAACTGCTTTTGCTGAATCGCATAGGTTTTGTCTTGATTACTGTAGCTTGTAGTATAGTCTGAAGCCAGGGAGCCTGATTCCTCCACCTCCATTTTTCTTTCTCAAGATAGCTTTGGCTATTCGGGGCTGTTTTTCATTGAAAAAAAAATTTTCATTGTTTTCAATGAAAACATGGTCGTGTTTTCATTGTCATTTATTTTTAGGTATTGTTTGATTTTCTCTTTGATTTCTTCAGTGATCTCTTGGTTATTTAGTAGTGTATTGTTTAGTCTCCATGTGTTTGTATTTTTTACAGATTTTTTCCTGTAATTGATATCTAGGCTCATACCAGTGTGGTTGGAAAAGATACTTGATACTATTTCAATTTCCCTAAATTTACCAGGGCTTGATCTGTGATGCAAGATACGATCTATCCTGGACAATGTTCCATGAGCATTTGAGAAGAATGTGTATTCTGTTGTTTTTGGTTGGAATGTCCTATAAATATCAGTTAAGTCCATCTTGTTGAATGTGTCATCTAAAGCTTGTGTTTCCTTATTTATTTTCATTTTGGATGATCTGTCCATTGGTGAAAGTGGAGTGTTAAAGTCCCCTACTATTATTGTGTTACTGTCAAGTTCCCCTTTTTTGGCTGTTAGCATTTGCCTTATGTATTGAGGTGCTCCTATGTTGGGTGCATAAATATTTACAATTGTTATAGCTTCTTCTTGGATTGGTCCCTTGATCATTATGTAGTGTCCTTCTTTGTCTCTTGTAATTGTCCTTATTTTAAAGTCTATTTTGTCTGATATGAGAACTGCTACTCCAGATTTCTTTTGATTTCCATTTGCATGGAATATGTTTTTCCATTCCCTCACTTTCAGTCTGTATGTGTCCCTAGGTCTGAATTGGATCTCTTGTAGACAGAATATATACAGTTCTTGTTTTTGTATCCATTCAGCCAGTGTATGTCTTTTGGTTGGAGCATTTAATCCATTTACATTTAAGGTAATTATTGATATGTATGTTCTTATTACCATTTTCTTAATTGTTTTGGGTTTGTACTCTGTAATGGCCTATATGGGAAAAGAATCTACCAAAGAGTGGATATATGTTTACATATAACTGATTCACTTTGCTCTACACCTGAAACTTACACAACATTGTAATCAACTATACTGCAATAAAAATTTAAAAGGAAAGAATAACAACTGATCATATAGGCTCTTTTCAATCTGCTTTGCTGGAACTTTTCAAAAGGAATATCAGATTGAACTTTTAAAAGGCCTCTCAAGCCAGGAAAGTCAAATAAGGACTTGCCATCAGACTCTGACTGCAATACGTACAGATTTGGGTAAATTCCTCTCTTCTTGAGGCCCCCAAACTATCTTGAGGTTCCTGCACTTGACAGGGACTGACCTTCCTTACTCACCTGGTAAGACTTCTGGAAACCCTGTATGCATGGTACTAGGTAAATATTTCCAAGAGTCATTATTGGCTCCATAAAGTCAATCTTAGTACTTTAAAGCTGTCTTGTCATATCTGAGTCAATGATGCCTCTGTCAAATATGACATTTCAGTCAACGCCTTGATAATATAACCAATGTTTCCAATTGTGTCCTGTTATAAGGAGAACAGATTCTTATTGAACTTATGCAAGTAACTATATTGCCATGAAAATAAGAATACTCACTAAAGAGTTTCCAAATTCTGGAGGGATCAGGTAGGGAGAAAAAGAGAAATGTTCTATCTTTGTTTACAAAGTTATCATTTATCAAATTGCTGCCAGTCATAGATAGCTTGAGAGAAACGTTTTCCTTAAATCTGGAAAAGCAAAACATAAAAGAACCAGCAATGTTTTAAACAAACATTATAATCATCCTGTACAGTTCATTCAGTCCTGTGGAATTAATTCTTGATCCTTTGTTAGCACTTTTTTGAAGCCATCTGTTTCTTCATTAGAGTTCTGTAAATTCTTACCCAATTCAGTAGTATGATCTGAGAGTTTATCAGAAAACTGTACTCTAGACAAAGTATCAGAGGCCTTTCTGAATCTCTGTAAGGATGAAACGTATTTGTAAAAGCATCAAAGTAAAACAATAACTGTCTATAAATGACAAAAGAGTTAAAATGTAAAATAGGTAGCTAGTGGGAAGCAGCCACATAGCACAGGGAGATCAGCTCGGTGATTTATGACCACCTAGAGGGGCGGGATATGGAGGGTGGGAGGGAGACGCAAGAGGGAGGGGATATGAGGGAATATGTATACATAGAGCTGATTCACTTTGATATACAGCAGAAACTAACACACCATTGTAAAGCACTTATACTCCAATAAAGATGTTAAAAAAAAATGCATGGTTAAAGTGCTGATTACAGTGCAATTGACAAGGAAATTAAGTTATCTCTGTGACATACACCATTTAAAGATAATAACTAGGATTATGATTGATAACATTATGCCAGGACCATCAGAATTCCAGAAATTTCATAGTTTCTATAATACTTATATACCTCTACAGACACAACATAAAGCAGGCTTAGCATTACTTCTTTTTTTGACAATCCCTCCTGTGTGATTTAACATGTCAAATAAGCTTAATTAGTTTAACATCTCCCTTTTTATAAGGAGAGAGGACAAATCTCTGAGATATTTCAGGGGCCTTCTGAAACATCTCATATCTCAAAGTTAGATCTAAGTTAAAAAGACTTCATTTAGAATTTGATTTTGGGAAGTTTGTCAAAAATATGAAAATTTTGCTTTTAAACACTTGGTCAAATAGGATCATAAGTCACTGTGAAATAATGCTTGGTTATTCACTTAAACAAAATAAGAATGAAATACTTCATAGGTAAATATAAATGTTATATAGTTGTAAATAGTCTTAGCTACAAAGTACAGAATCTTTGTTTTTCTAGACAGATTACATTAAGGTAAAGAAATCTTTGTTTACAATTTCTCATTAAGACCAGACCATTAATCTCAAAACACTTTGTCCTTTTAACAGAAAACCAAATTTTGTACCAGCTTACTTTTGATATTAAAATTTATTCATTCCAACTTTAACCAGTCCTGATGGCACATAAAATTCCTCTCTAAAGACTCTTTTTTTTTTTCTCTTTTTTGCGGTACGCGGGCCTCTCACTGCTGCAGCCTCTCCCGTTGTGGAGCACAGGCTCCAGATGCACAGGCTCAGCAGCCATGGCTCACGGGCCCAGCCGCTCCACGGCATGTGGGATCTTCCCGGACCGGGGCACGAACCCGCGTCCCCTCCATCGGCAGGCGGACTCTCAACCACTGCGCCACCAGGGAAGCCCCTAAAGACTCTTTTTTTTCCCCACAAATTTTCTACAACTTTCTATGTCTGTTTTAATTTCCCCCTTTTTTTCTTTCTCATTTAGAACTAACCAGCTTTAGGACAAAATTACTTTCTTTTCCCTTAACAAAATGTATTTCAATTTTTTGTACCTTTAAAATTATTTTCCTTGAATATGAAATGTTTTCCTTATTAATGTTAATAGTTTAAATTACGTATATTAATTAGAATTTTTAAGCTTTAGAAACCTTAATTTTTAGTAAAAACTAAGAAATAAGCAATTATGAACTGTCTTTTCTAGTAGTATTCTGTAGATTGGCAAACTTATAGTTACTTTTTATAATTTTTAAAAATTTGTGCTTTCTTATAGAAAATATTTCAGTGTGGCACCAAAAATATTTATTAATAGTCCCAAATATCTTTTGTTTCTCTGTAAAAGGAAGTCTGTATTCAGTAATTAATGTTTCAGTACCTTATTTTGTTTGGAAATGATTTAGGTATTTAATAAATTTCCATCATTTAACTTAATCTAACAAAACTCTAAAGTTTCCAAAAAGGTTTGGGGGGAACTATTTTGAGATAGACACATCATAAAACATAACTATTCTTAAAGAGTTCACCTAAAAACTCTTATTCATTTACATTTATTTAATGTACGTATGAAAATATCATACTGAATTATTTTTATTGCTGACAAATTTTGTAACAGAGATAAACTTACTTGACTCTTAGTAAACCTAGGTACAATAAAAGTATTATACTTAATGTTGATGACTAAAGGCATGTGTGCATTAATTAAATCAATGAACTTTAATACTGAATATTTCCCAACTCTCTTGAACCTGAAATTTATTTGGGTTACTACTATATTTCTGAGAATTTATTTTATTTAACAGCTTAATTTTTTTAAGGCAATTAAATAGAGCTCTTTTACAAATTAATTTTGACAATACCATCCAAAAGTAGAAGCATACTACATCTATAAGGTACATACGTGGACATACATACATCCAGATAGGCACAGACAGAGTCCCATAGTTTTAGTTTTAAAGCTTTAGTCATGAATCAGGTACAGTAAAAAAAAACTCACGGGCTTCCCTGGTAGCGCAGTGGTTGAGAGTCCCCCTGCCGATGCAGGGGACACGGGTTCGTGCCCCGGTCCGGGAAGATCCCACGTACCGTGGAGCGGCTGGGCCCGTGAGCCACGGCTGCTGAGCTTGCGCGTCCGGAGCCTGTGCTCCGCAACGGGAGAGGCCACAACAGTGAGAGGCCCAAGTACTGCAAAAAAAAAAAAAAAAAAAACTCACTAGTTTATAAATAACAGTTGGAATAAATTACATCTCCTTGCTCAGATGGCTAAAGTCTTTTATTATGTGGGGAGAAGACATCAGCTTTGCATTTGCCCTTGACAAGCAATTTTAAGGAGGTTATTTGGGCAAGAGAGTCCTTCTAGCAATTTGAATTAATAGGCCTCTTCTTTTTTTTTTTTTTTCAGTCTTAGGAACTGGAGATGGTCTAGATAAGAGTTTCCTGAGAAGAGTAGGTAAAACATTTATATTTCAAAGGTACAGGGAGAGAAATGCAAGCTCCTCCTAGAAGGACTTTTGTCCCCTTAGGGTCAGAATTTCTTAAAAAAAATTTTTTTTTCAAAAAATTTTTTTCAAAATGGCCATAATAATCATAGACATTTTCATCAGGCCCCGGGAATTGTTGTTGCCTTCTGTGGGGACCAATCTTGCTGTTATAAAAAGAAAGCTCAGAAAGAGATGGATAGCAAGGAGGAGAGCATTGCAATGGACATTCAGAGGAACAGGAAGGAGCAGAGGGAGAGAGAGAGAGAGAGACAGAGACAGAGAGAGAGAGAGAGAGAGTAAAAGAGACAGAGAGGGAGAGAACTCTCGGAAGCCTCAGAGGAATTTCCAGTTCTGAAATCCTTTGAGATAACTGTGAGTTAGTTTCTCTGAGGGAAGCAATAGTGGATTCATTGTTATGTTTTTCTGAGTCCTCAAAAATACCAGTTGAGATATGCTTCTATTCTTGCCTTACATCCTTTTCTTAACTGACTGCCCAGACAAACTAATTTAGGAATTTCAAAGGAGCCCCATGTTGGCCAATTTTATTGTAAATCATCCCAGGTAATTGTAGTCCAGCAAGACAAATACTTGCAGGACTAAGGCCCATAGTTCTTTTTTTTTTTTTTTTTTTTTTTTTTTTTTTGCTGTACGTGGGCCTCTCACTGTTGTGGCCTCTCCCGTTGCGGAGCACAGGCTCCGGACGCGCAGGCTCAGCGGCCATGGCTCACGGGCCCAGCCGCTCCGCGGCATGTGGGATCTTCCCGGACTGGGGCACGAACCTGTGTCCCCTGCATGGGCAGGTGGACTCTCAAACACTGCGCCACCAGGCAGGCCCAGGCCCGTAGTTCTTATACATAAAACCAGCAGAAGTTTAATGAAGAAGGAGGCTGCCCTTAGAGAGTGAACTTCTCATATTCCAAAAGTAATTATTTACCAGGAAGAAAAAGAAAAAAGGAAAACAAAATCCCAAGAACAGAAGCCGGCAGCCCAAACAAAAGAGGAAGTGAAATCCTGAAGGCCACTTGAACAAAACAGAGAAGATGGGGAGTGAGATCCTGGAGGACAGTAGCTGGTAACAGAGGACACCCTGTCTCCTACCAAGGTGGGAGGTTTCAGTACAGAGGACTTCCAACCAAATTCTGGGACCACTAAGGAGACAATAGAGCTCGACTCTTGCAGGTACCTTACTCAGATCCAAGACAATGTATCCATCCACAATGTATCCATCACCCAAAAAAGAAATTTCTTTTTTCTTTTTCCTAATCAGTATTAGGAGAATACTGATTTCCAAATACCTCTTTGGAACTTCGCAATGGGTTACATTTTCTTTTTAAGGCAAGCTCAGAAGTACTACATGTTGTGGAATGAACTCCTACATAAGAGTCAGTGACTTCCCTGGAGGTCCGGTGGTTAAGACTCCTAGCTTCCACCGAAGGAGGTACGGGTTTGATTTCTACAGGGAACTAAGATCCTGCCGGCAGTGTGGCAAAAAGGATAAAAAGGGGTAGAGGATAAGTCATAGAATTGGCCTCAACTTGAAGTGACCACTACACTGCTTTTAAATTTCAAGAGATGAGGCGCTTATAGCAAGGTTGGAAGAAGATAAACAAGGTCACTCACTTCATTCAATATAAGAGTTAGTCTGGCATTTTCAGGTTCAGAAAGTCCAAGTCCACAGGAAATAAAAAATGCCCAGGGGGCTTCCCTGGTGGCGCAGTGGTTGAGAGTCCGCCTGCCGATGCAGGGGACAGGGGTTCGCGTCCCGGTCTGGGAAGATCTCACATGCTGCAGAGCGGCTGGGCCCGTGAGCCAGGGCCGCTGAGCCTGCGCGTCCGGAGCCTGTGCTCCGCAACGGGAGAGACCACAACAGTGAGAGGCCCGCGTACCGCAAAAAAAAAAAAAAAAAAAAAGGTTTGCTTCTTTATTTTTCTGTCCAGGTCAAACCTAAGTCATCTGTATACATTCCATTCTTTGAAATCCACTCTTGAGTTATTTTAAATCCTACTCTTTCAGAGTTCAAGGACTGGTCTGGTTAATTCTCTTGGTAAAGAGGAGGTAAAGAGGTTACTTGAGGTGTTAAAATGTCTAGATTTGCCAGGCAAACAATTTGGACTATCTGCATTACAAAGCACTTATTTAACATGGTAGGTCTTCTGGTGCATTTAAGTATGTTATAGATCATTAACTGCTTGAGAGAGCTGGGAAACAGACTGAAGTGGAAATAGCTGTTTCCAGGTAAACACACTTCTTTCCCAGAAAGGAAAAATAGACTCCTAGAGATTCTAAAGTTTCCTTAAAGGGGAAAGAAGTTCCTAGTTACAGAAAAATCTCAGGAGAAACATACTGTGGAAATGAGGTACAGAGCTACACCCAACCAATATTTGTCACACCCAGCTACGGGCCAGACCTCGGACCGGGTCATGCACATTATGCATTTAATTCTTCAAGCATCCATGAACTGTGCAGCATCACCCCCACTTCCTGGATAAAGAAAATTAGGTTCAGAGAGTTGCAATGATTTTTCAATTTGGTTTGGAGCTGAGATTTGAACTCACAAAGGAGCCCATGTTCTTTCCATACTGGACAACACCAAGCTGAAAATGGAGAGAAGTTGATGAGGTCACCCACAGTGACCACTTCACAGTGACACATTTTCCCTCCCTTTCTTTTTTTTTTTTAAATTTATTTATTGGTTTATTTATTTATTTTTGACTGCATTGGGTCTTTGCTGCTGCACGCAGGCTTCTCATTGCGGTGGCTTCTCTTGTTGCAGAGTACAGGGTGTAGGCACATGGGCTTCAGTAGTTGTGGCACATGGGCTCAGTAGTTGTGGCTTACAGGCTTAGTTGCTCCACGGCAACTAATGTGGGATCTTCCCAGACCAGGGATCAAACCCACGTCCCCTGCATTGGCAGGCGTATTCTTAACCATTGCCCCACCAGGGAAGTCCCTCCCTCCCTCTCTTTGCCTTCTTTTCCCCCTTAAAAAGTTGGATGAATTTCTTTTTTTTAATTAAAAAATTTTTAAATTATATAATTTTTAAAGGTTACTTTTCATTTGTAGTTATTAAAATATGCATTTTACCGAGTCCTTAACAGAGTAGTAAACAAGAGAAAAGCCAGTGATACTACCTTATTCTAAGAAAAATGTCTCACTGTGGCATATTTATTTAACCTATAGATTTCTACTTTACATTATACAGAATTACGAGTTAAAAGACCCCAGAGGTAAAAGCGATGACAGGAATGGAGCTTAGAGGCAAATATATCCAAGCACCTTCAATTTAACGATGCTACAGACTGTGATAAGATGAATTCCAGCCTTTAATGCTCGCCTAGACTAAAGCATGCAGTTGGTGCATTGGATTAACACTGGCGTGTGGGAGCTGGGGAGTTTCAATGGTTCAATTTGCTTTTCCCTTTTTAGGGATTACAGTCTAGAGGTCTGTTTGCTTTCACACTGGGCTAAAGGGTGACAGCTTGATTTGGGGAATCAGATTTTCTGTTGCTAAGAGATAGAAATTCTGAGCAACTGGACGCTATTTGTTACAGAGTGTAGAATTCAAGGTGATATTTATTTATCGATTTATTAACATTTTATTTATTTATTTTATTTTATTTTTGGCTGTGCTGTGTGTTAGTTGCAGCATGCAGGACCTTCGTTGAGGCATGCAGGATCTTTCCTTGCCGTGTGCGAGTACAGGCTTCTCTCTAGTTGTGGCATGCGGGTTTTCTCTCTCTAGTTGTGGCTCGTGGGCTCCAGGGCACATGGGCTCTGTAGTTTTGCAGCACGTGGCTCTCTTGTTGAGGTGTGCAAGCTCAGTATTTGTGGCGTGGGCTTAGTTGCCCCGTGGCATGGGGGATCTTAGTTCCCCAACCAGGGATTGAACCCGTGTCCCCTGTATTGGAAGGCAGATTCTTTACTACTGGACCACCAGGGAAGTCCCTCAAGGTGATTTTTATACATGAGTCACAAACACCGTGGGGACGACTTGTTGAAACAAAGAGGAAGGAGCCAAGATATAGCGTGGGAAAACCCGACCTCAGGTCTCTGTTCCCTCCTGCTCCCCATACCAGACTGGCTTGGGCAATTCTAAGCCTTGTTGATGAAGAGTTTTCTCATCTGCAAAATGGATACCATAGTTTTGCCTTTGGAGAATTGTGAGCCTAAAATAGGAAAACTGACACAAAAAGTGTTTATAAACTGCAAAGCAATCATTTGAAAATTAGTAGTTAGTGTTATTTTGCTTCATTTAAGAGGACCAAGAGGAGCTTATCTTCCTTATTGTTCTCACTTGGTGGCCTGAGGTCTCTGGTCCTGATGCCATTTTTATAATTTGTGTTCCTATTTACCTACAAATTATGTGTTTTCTTATAAAGTTTTTCATTGAAACTTTGTTCTTTGGCAATCCTAGTTCAGGCTGGATATAAAAGTGTCAGTCCTGTCAAATTGTATTGTTGAACAATGAATGTAGAATAGAGCAGAGGGTAAGATGGGACTCTGGAAGGGCTAGGGGATGAGGGTGTCAAACCCCTGCTCTAATGTTTACCAACCGCAACTTAGTTTCCTCACTTGTAGAATGGGGTTGGTAATGAACAGTAACTACCTCATAGGGTTTTTAAACTTTAAATGAAAGAACACACATGTGGCATTATGTGCCTAGAACATAATAAGTGCTAAACAAATATTGTTTTTATTACTGTTATTATTAGAAACTCAAAATTGTTCTCAGAACAGAGACCACATGACCTTTTGATGTGGTCAAAGGCAAAGCTGTATAATGCTGAGCTATGTCAAGGTGTGTTCTAGGGAGTTGTTAGCACATTCCACAGTATCTAGAACATGTCCACAAGTTCAGTGGCTTAGTCATTGGAAATGTAGCCATTTTGGTCATTCTTAGGCTTTGAAGGTAACTCCATACACATTTGATTTGATTTAATTTAGTCATCTTTTCAAAAAATGCGGTAATAGCCAATTTTACTGGTTTTTAAAATTAATTCATTAACTTCCAAATTTCTACTAAGATTTTTTTTCCCCTTCCCCTCCTCGCTCTCCCACCCCTCCTTTCCTCTCTTTTTCTTTTCTTTCTATAACCTCCTTCACTTTCCCTCCCCTCCCTACTTCGTTTGCTTTGCTTTTCCCTCTCATCTCCCTTTTCTCACTGCTCTCTCCCTCTCCTTCTCTCTCTCTCAGAATCTGTGCCAGGCCTGGCTGGAGCACAGACATCCATCAAACATGATCCCTACCCACAGTCCAAGAGGGGTGATAAGGTGAGGGGGCAAAGGGCAATGCCATGAGGTAGAATGTGGTGAGAATCTCAAATACCCTGATGGTTTAGAGGACAGATCACCCAGAGAAATTAGGGAGGTTCCCATGACATGAACTTTGAGCCAGACCCTGAAGGATGGTTAAGATCTAGCCCCATGAGGTTGGATTTCCATGGTGTGTCAGCTTGGATTTTTCTCCCTTTTTCTTAGCTCTATAGTTCTTCCAGGCTACTTTGTAGCAATTTGAGTCTAAAGCATCACCTGCCGCTGGAACCCAAAGGTCTAGGAGGAGCTTCAAGCTGTGACAAGACTCCCAATGGATTCATCTGAGGTTAACCCAACCTGGACCCTGGAGTCTTCTCAAACGTCCATTGATGAAAATTCCCAGGCAATTCCAGTTGCCTCTCAACCTATGTCTGAAGTGTTAATAAAGAACCTCAGTAACCTGACGCCCAACCCTAGTATCAAATTGCCATTCATTCTACCAGAATGTCTACCTCAGCCAACTGGGCGGTTACTTGGTGAAACCATACCCTATAGGAGAGGGGTGAGGACCGTGTTAACTGATCGGGGAGATAAAATAGAACGTCTGATTCAATCTGTTAAAAAAAGCTACAGCACAGGAGTTCCTCGGTCTGACTCTCAAAGAGAACCATGGCAGAATAATGTTGACACTCAGTCAAGAGGGCAAAGATTTAGAAGTAGCTGTCGTTTTTGCTGGTTTCAGAGATCCTTCTGAGGATAATTATGAGAATTAGTACAACAATAAGTATTACAGTAATTATGACATGGAGTCGAAGGAGCCATAAACCTTATTCTTGTACTATTTTTTCTTCCTGGTAATTTTAGGATCATTATGAAGCTTGGGAAAGATTGTGCACCAATATTTTGATAACCTATATTACAAGTTCTGTGATGTCCATTTTTCTTGCATCTCTTTACTACCTTAATACAGTAACTTATAAGGAATCTATGTAGCTTGCATTTGAATGACTTGAATATATTTTAGTTCCACTTTGTGAAACAAATTAACTTGTGTGGAAGGAAAGTGAAGAAAACGTTGAGTGGCTTGACCACAGCATTATCAGAACAGCGTGTTGAATTGTAATAAAAATTTTTGATGTGCTGTTTCAATTTTCAGTAGCAAATAAATGTGTTTATAGGGGATCTTATTAAAATTTGAGACTTATTTGAGTACCTTTAAAAAAATTCTTGTTATTTTAGACTTGTTTTTTTCTTTTTTTTTTTTCCTACGGTATGCGGGCCTCTCACTGCTGTGGCCTCTCCCGTTGCGGAGCGCAGGCTCAGCGGCCATGGCTCACGGGCCCAGCTGCTCTGCGGCATGTGGGATCTTCCCAGACCGGGGCACGAACCCGTGTCCCCTGCATCGGCAGGCGGACTCTCAACCACTGCGCCACCAGGGAAGCCCTAGACTTGTTTTTGCTGGCTATGTATTAACTGAATAATACTTATCCCCATCATAGTCCCAGGGTGTAAATATCCAGCATTCTAATATTTTGTGATATTGTCCTGTTGGGAAGGAAGTTTATACATTTGGGTAAGGTTAGAAAACAAGGGCACAGATATTTGCACATATTAACCTCTTGGAAGAAGTTATCAGTTGGTCTTGGTTGGAGGGAATTGAAAGAATGATAGTGGTATATAATACTAAGGGAAGATGCAGCCCCAATGGTGTTTTAGTTCAGTTATTTTCTTTCATAACCTAAGTGTACACAGACCTGGATTTCTTTGTGGGATAAAAGAGATACATAAAACTCATCTTCTGCCATCCAACTATCTTTTGTTCGCTTAAAAAATATATTAAAGAATTGGATACATGGGACTTCCCTGGCGGTCCAGTGGTTAGGACCCCTGCTCTTTCACTGCCCAGGGCCTGGGTTTGATCCCTGATTGGGGAACTAAGATCCCACAAGCTGTGTGGTGTGGCCCAAAAAAAAGAGAATCCAGTTGCAAAGCAACTAGAGACCTGGTGGTATTCAGAATGAAGCAGAAACAGCCCAAACCTGTGCAAACAAATGGCAAAGAAGTTCAACAGTGATGTTAAAAAGGGATATTAAATATTAATATCCACCAAGGTAGGTCTTCAGAGGTTGTCCTACTTAGAACTACTCAAACCATCATGGTCTACAGCATGGGTGAATGTGGGTGGTCTTGAGGTTTTGTTAAACTTGCAAGCTCTTCCTAGAGGCAAGGCCGTCTTGACTGCTGTATGCATTTGAAAACCATTGACTAGTGAAAAAACTTATTTGTTGTAATCATGTTAAATGTATTTAAAAAAAAAAAAAGATCTAGCCCCATGAAGACTTAAAGAGAGGAGAGAAGGATGTGCATTCCAGGCTGAGGAAGCAGCAGGAGCAAAGGCATGGAGGTGGGCCGCTCCTGAGGAAAATCAGTGTAAGAGATTAGCTACAACAACTACTATAACCCTTCTCCCTGCCTTTTGCAGAGTCAGCTCAGACACTCTTCATGGCAAAAGTGGGTGTGGTGGAGACAATCCCTGGTTCTGACCTACATTCCCACGCATCAAATTGTTTCCCAGGCTTGACTTCCCTGGCCATTCTTCCTAGCTCCCAAGGTTTACCAGACATCCGAGTGGAATTTATGTGTGGCATTTACCCATTCAGATAGTAAACTATTATTATCACATCAGTCTCTAAGGGACCATCGTGATACCTGTTACTCAATCCAGCACTGCTCCCTCTAGTTTTATTCTGTGTTGGAGTCATCAGTGAACTGCAAAGGGAAGCAGCTTCAATTAGGCTCACGCATGAAGATACCTTCCTCAATACTACCTGTGCTAACATCTTGACAATTATCCTTGGGCATGCTCAGTTCATATTTTCAGTATTTTTCCCATCCATTCATCAGACTTTCACTGAGCAGATCAAAATTCCCCACGTGGATGGGATATAAGGGACAGTAAAACATGGTCCTTACCTTCAAGATAGTCTAGAAGAACTAAGAGAATGCAAGGCAGAAGGTAATTGGGAGCACAAGAGAAGGACAGTGAAAATCTTTTAGAATTAGTATAGTAACAGTCCCCCAAACCACCCCCCCACCAACCCAAGAACGTGTTAAAGAGGTTGTTCTGGAAGAGGTGGAATTGTTAAACCTCAAAACATGGGAATGGTTCTGTTGACCAGGCCTCCTAAACCTTGAGACCTACAGAAACACTTTGGAATGCTTGCTTGTTTTTTTTTTTCCCGCTGTGAAATTTGTATCTGGCCATAGCCCCATGGTTGGAGGGTAATAGGGAAAACTAGCTCTTACCTGAGCATCTGCCTCATGACTCTTGAGCGTTGTTGTGTGTGCCAGTATTCACATCCTGATTCCTCAGTAAGTCATGGCAAGACTTTTCCCCTCAAGGCTCTAGATCTACCAGATTTCAAAGGCATAGGACTCTGTCAAGAATGTTTAACTCTGTAAACATACAGAATTATATTCAAATAATGTTTTTCAGGTTGAATTCTAGACTGATGACCTCTCTTAACTTCACGGGGATTTTGGTGTTTATTTCCTCAGGATGAATTCCAAACTTACTCTTGGAAAAAGGTAGTGTGGATCTGCCTGTCAGCATTGAACAGTGCATTTCGGCTTATTCCTGATCACCCTCTCATCACAGATGAGGAATATATCATAAATAGAGCCATACGAAAGCCAGACTTAAAGGTAAGTACACTTATGGCTCCTGCAGGTGCTAAAGAAATTTAATCATTTTTCCCTTCAAGTGCAAGATTAAATTTATATATAGCCAAAACTTTAGAATAACAATAAATAGAATATAACCTTTAAAAATTGTGAATCACTATATTGTGTACCTGTAATTATATAATATTGTACAGCTACTATACTTCAATACAAAATTGTTAAATTCAGATCCTCCACCGTGCCAATCTTCTTTTTTTCTACTTGTAAGCTCTTTTTAAAATTTGGATTTTATTTTATTTATTTATTTTTTATATAGCAGGTTCTTATTAGTTATCTATTTTATACATATTAGTGTATATATGTCAATCCCAATCTCCCAATTCATCCCCCCCACACACAACTTTCCCCCCTTGGTGTCCATACATTTGTTCTCTACATCTGTGTCTCTATTTCTGCCTTGCAAACTGGTTCATCTGTGCCATTTTTCTAGATTCCACATATATGCGTTAATATGCAGTATTTGTTTTTCTCTTTCTGACTTACTTCACTCTGTATGACAGTCTCTAGATCCATCCACATCTCTACAAATGAGTCAATTTTGTTCCGTTTTATGGCTGAGTAATATTCCACTGTATATATGTACCAGTCTTCTTTATCCATTCTGTCAATGGGCATTTAGGTTGCTTCCATGACCTGGCTATTGTAAATACTGCTGCAATAAACACTGGGGTGCATGTGTCTTTTTGAATTATGGTTTTCTCTGGGTATATGCCCAGTAGTGGGATTGCTGGGTCATATGATAGTTCTATTTTTAGTTTTTTAAGGAACCTCCATACTGTTCTCCATAGTAGCTGTATAAATTTACATTCCCACCAGCAGTGCGAGAGGGTTCCCTTTTCTCTCGCCAGCATTTGTTGTTTGTAGATTTTCTGATGATGCCCACTCTAACTGGTGTGAGGTGATACCTCATTGTAGTTTTGATTTGCATTTCTCTAATAACCAGTGATGCTGAGCAGCTTTTCATGTGCCTCTTGGCCATCTGTATGTCTTCTTTGGAGAGATGTCTGTTTAGATCTTCTGCCCATTTTTTGATTGGGTTGTTTGTTTTTTTAATATTGAGCTGCATGAACTGTTTATATGTTTTGGAGATTAATCCTTTGTCCATTGATTCATTTGCAAATATTTTCTCCCTTTCTGAGGGTTGTCTTTTTGTCTTGTTTATAGTTTCCTTTGTTGTGCAAAAGCTTTTAAATTTCATTAGGTCCAATTTGTTTATTTTTTATTTTGTTTCCATTACTCTAGGAGGGGGGTCAAAAAAGATCTTGCTGGGCTTCCCTGGTGGCGCAGTGGTTGAGAGTCTGCCTGCTGATGCAGGGGACACGGGATCGTGACCTGGTCTGGGAAGATCCCACATGCCGCGGAGCGGCTGGGCCCGTGAGCCATGGCCACTGAGCCTGCGCGTCTGGAGCCTGTGCTCCACAACGGGAGAGGCCACAACAGTGAGAGGCCTGTGTACTGCAAAAAAAAAAAAAAAAAAAAAGATCTTGCTGTGATTTATGTCAAAGAGTGTTCTTCTTATGTTTTCCTGTAAGAGTTTTATAGTGTCTGGCCTTACATTTAGGTCTTTAATCCATTTTGAGTTTATTTTTGTGTATGGTGTTAGGGAGTGTTCTAATTTCATTCTTTTACATGTAGCTGTCCAGTTTTCCCAGCACCACTTATTGAAGAGAATGTCTTTTCTGTATTGTATATCCTTGCCTCTTTTATCATAGAGTAGTTGACCATATATGCCTGGGTTTATCTCTGGGCTTTCTGTCCTGTTCCATTGATCTATATTTCTGTTTTTGTGCCAGTACCATATTGTCTTGCGTACTGTAGCTTTGTAGTATAGTCTGAAGTCAGGGAATCTGATTCTTCCAGCTCTGCTTTTTTCCCTTACGATTGCTTTGGCTATTTGGGGTCTTTTGTGTCTCCATATAAATTTTAAGATGTTTTGTTCTAGTTCTGTAAAAAATGCCATTGGTAACTTGATAGGGATTGCATAGAATCTATAGATTGCTTTGGGTAGTATGGTCATTTTCACAATATTGATTCTTCCAATCCAAGAACATGGTGTATCTCTCTATCTGTTTCTGTCATCTTTGATTTCTTTCATCATTGTCTTATAGTTTTCTGAGTACAGGTCTTTTACCTCCTTAGGTAGGTTTATTACCAGATATTTTATTCTTTTTGTTGCAATGGTGAATGGGATTGTTTCCTTAATTTCTCTTTCTGATCATTCGTTGTTAGTGTATAGAAATGCAAGAGATTTCTGTGCATTAATTTTGTATCCTGCAACTTTACCAAATTCATTGATTAGCTCTAGTAGTTTTCTGGTGACATCTGTAGGATTATCTATGTATAGTACCATGTCATCTGCGAACAGTGACAGTTTTACTTCTTCTTTTCCATTTATATTCCTTTTATTTCTTTTTCTTCTCTGATTGCCATGGCTAGGACTTCCAAAACTATATGAATACTAGTGGTGAGAATGCACATCCTTGTCTTGTACCTGATCTTAGAGGAAATGCTTTCAGTTTTCAACTGCTGAGAATGACATTTGCTGTGGGTTTGTTGTATATGGCCTTTATTATGTTGAGGCAGATTCCCTCTATGACTACTTTCTGGAGCGTTTTTATTATAAGTGGGTGTTGAATTTTGTCAGAAGCTTTTTCTGCATCTATTGAGATGATCATATGGTTTTTATTCTTCAATTTGTTAATATAGTGTATCACGTTGATTGATTTGCGTATTTTGAGGAATCCTTGCATCCCTGGGATAAATCCCACTTGATCATGGTATATGATCCCTTTTAATGTGTTGTTGAATTCTATTTGCTAGTATTTTGTTGAGGAATTTTGCACCTATATTCATCAGTGATACTGGTCTGTAATTTTCTTTTTTGTATTATCTTTGTCTGGTTTTGGTATCTAGGTGGTGGTGGCCTCATGGAATAAGTTTGGGAGTGTTCCTTCCTCTGCAATTTTTGGGAAGAGTTTTGAGAAGGATGGGTTTTAGCTCTTCTCTAAATGTTTGATAGAATTCAACTGTGGAGCCATCTGGTCCTGCACTTTTGTTTGGTGGAAGATTTTTAATCACAGTTTCAATTTCATTACTTGTGATTGTTCTGTTCATATTTTCTATTTCTCCTAGGTTCAGTCTTGGAAGCTTATACCTTTCTAAGAATTTGTCCATTTCTTCCAGGTTGTCTATTTTATTGGCATAAATTTGCTTGTAGTAGTCTCTTATGATGTGTTGTATTTCTGCAGTGTCCATTGTAACTTCTCCTTTTTCATTTCTAATTTTATTGATTTGAGTCTTGTTCCTTTTTTTCTTGATGAGTCTGGCTAAAAATTTATCAATTTTATTTATCTTCGCAAAGAACCACCTTTTAGTTTTATTCATCTTTGCTGTTGTTTTCTTTGTTTCTATTTCATTTATTTCTGCTCTGATCTTTATGATTTCTTTCCTTTTAGTAACTTGGGTTTTGTTTGTTCTTCTTTCTTTAGTTCCTTTAGGTGTAAGGTTGGATTGTTTGTTTGAGATTTTTCTTGTTTCTTGAGGTAGGATTGTATTGCTCTAAACTTTCCTGTTAGAACTGTTTGCTGCATCCCGTAGGTTTTGTATTGTCATGTTTTCATTGTCACTTTTCTCTATGTATTGTTTGATTTCTTCAGTGATCTCTTAGTTATTTAGTAACATATTGTTTAGCCTCCATGTGTTTGTGTTTTTTAAATTTTTTTCCCTGTAATTTATTTCTAATCTCATAGCATTGTGGTCAGAAAAAATGTTTGATATGATTTCAATTTTCTTAAATTTACCGATGCTTGATTTGTGACCCAAGATGTGATCTACCCTGGAGAATGTTCTGTGTGCACTTGAGGAGAAAGTATAATCTGCTGTTTTTGGATGGAATTTCCTGTAAATATCAATGAACTCTGTCTGGTCTATTGTGTCATTTAAAGCTTGCGTTTCCTTATTTATTTTCTGTCTGGATGATCTGTCCATTGGTGTAAGTGAAGTGTTGAAGTCCCCCACTATTTTTGTGTTACTGTCAATTTCCTCTTTTATAGCTGTTAGCCTTTTCCTTATGTATTGAGGGGCTCCTATGTTGGGTGCATGTATATTTATAGTTGTTATATCTTCTTCTTCGATTGATCCTCCACTGTGCCAATCTTTAACTGACAGTATAGGACATTATAAAGAACATGGATTTTGGAGCCAGACAGAGTTCAATTCAAATCTCAGCTTCATCCCTCAAAACTGTGCAGCCTTAGGTCAGTTACTAAACTCTGCTGAGCCTCAATTTTCTCATGTATAAAATGATGATATTGCCTACCTCTAGTATTAATTGATAAAATTCAGTAATTAAGAAATACCAAGATCATTATGGTGGCAGGTATATAGTAGATGCTCAGTGCATATTAACTGTTTGTAGCATCATGCCCTATATTATAATCTATGCGACAGGGCTTGTCTTACGGTAAAGGTAAACCCCCAAAAATATTCTAGGTAGTTTATGTTTGTAAAATGATATTATCATCCTAATGCATTTGGTTTACTCCTTTCCCATTATATTAAATTAGTATTACTTGGATTATGACTAATTAACATTCATATTAAAAACATATTTTGTAACACAGACTGCTTTCTCTTCAATCTTATATATGTGTAGACAGCTGTTTAAATTGGTTTTATGAGCTCAAGGTCAGTTTTTTAAAATAATAAAAGTCAATTGCTGAGCAGTTTCTCTTCTGTCAATTGTTAATCACCCAGTTGTCTTAACTGCCAAAATAAACAAAATCAAAAGAGATGAAGCACCCAACCAACAGATTGCTTAATTTTTTTAGATGGCCATTCACCTGAGGATAGGCAACGCAAATCAGCCTATGGACATGGCCTCAGAATATTATTGACCTCCACCATCTTTAATTGCATCAAACAAATAAGTGGACAGACAAATGGAGAAATGTTCAAATAAACAAACAAAATGTGAGGAAAGGGCAGAGGTCTTGAAATGGAAAGTTCTGGCACCCAGGCTTGATATCTTTGTTTACCAGCATACAGCACAGGGAGTTTGGTTGGTTACTGCCTCCCTGGGCCTTGAGTTTCTTATTTATAAAACAAGAGTAGTAATGCCTTCTCTGCCTGTTTCTCAGGGCTGTCATGAAACTAAAATGAAAAGAAGAATAATAAGGTGATTTGTGAGTGGTAATGAGCTATATTCATATAAAGGACTGAAACTTTTATTAAAATTGGAAGATATGTCACAGGCTTAGCCACAGCAACAATGATGACAATGACAGCAATAACACAATACCAAAATGATAACCATCAGGACCACATAGGGGGAGTTTGGAGACTGCAGCAAATGTAGGCTAAGAGGAGATACCAAGGGCTATTTTGTAGGATTACATGCAAAAGTGAAACCCATGGCTTAACCTGTTAAACAGAAATAAAGAGTGGGATGCCTGAGGATTGGAACAATTTCTGGTTCTGAGCGGAAAGATGAAAATCACCCCACAGCTGATCCCTGATTTCCTAATTACTGTTTTCTGGTCTGAAGTTCCAGGCAATGGGCAAATAAACTTCACCCTTTGCAAATATTATGCTTAACATCTTCTTATCAGCTTTCAGAGCCTCTGGACATGATGAGGGAAGCTGAGAAACTCCAGGCAGAGGTGTTTCCTGCTTGGGGAATCTCAAAGATATTTAAAAGGCATATGATGGAGTCATTCTTCTCACTCTGTGAAGAATAGCTTCAGAAATTGTCAGGAGATAATGGGATTTTCTATTTTCTGGTCTGACATAAAACTTATCAGTAACCTCTTTATTCCTCATTATTGCTGCCTTCATCTGCTGTTTGTATCTATTATGTTATATAACTTTCTCACAGCCTATTGATCTAGGTTCTCTAACTGAGCAGGGGTCTCACATTCTACCATCGTTTGTCTTTTACATTTTTTCTAACTTGAATTTCTGAACTTACAGAATTAATAAAGGAAGCAACCCTCACTTTATACAATTTGAATACTGGAAGTTATGGGATTTTCAGACCGTCTTCTGAGACTAGCTTGACTATTAGCTCCTTCAGAGACTAGACTTGGGGGCTAGAGGGGCTCAAGTTCAATTTCCAGCCCTGTTTCTTTTTTTATTATTTTATTTTTTGGCTGTGTTGGGTTTTTGTTGCTGCGCGTGTGCTTTCTCTAGTTGCGGTGAGCAGGGGCTACTCTTTGTTTTGATGAGTGGGCTTCTTATTGCAGGGGCTTCTCTTGTTGCGGAGCACGGGCTGTAGGTTTGTGGGCTTCAGTAGTTGCAGCACACAGGCTCAGTAGTAGTGGGGCATGGGCTTAGTTGCTCCGCGGCACATGGGATCTTTCTGGACCAGGGCTCGAACCTGTGTCCCCTGCATTGGAAGGCAGATTCTTAACCACTGCACCAGCAGGGAAGTCCCAGCCCTGTTTCTTAATAGATGTGGTCTTGGGCAAGTTACTTAATCAAAATGAACTTAAGCGGCAAAGTGGAAATGAAGATAATATCTGTCCTACCACAGGATGATTAAAAAGACAAGAACCCCACCCCCCCAAGTACTCAGTAAACAGTAGCTGTGATCACAGTCTAGCTCTATTTGTAAAATTGTGGAGACTACTGGAAAGGAAAGGAAAATGTGAGGCAAAAAACTCGAAACTCCAAGATGGGCCATGACAGCTAACACACACCAAGCTGGTCATGTTTCCTCACCTTAACTTGTAACTTGTGAAGGAAGAATTGTTCCCAGTGGCAATCCACTCCAATTTTATACTGAAAGTCAATTGGAAGATAGGATTTCTTTTCATATTATTTTGAAGCCAACACACTGAAATAAATCCATTCTGTAAAATAAAAAATACAGTATTTAATACGCTCACTTGGTAACTATGAATGTGTGCACACATACACATATATTTTTTTTCTTCTAGTTTTATTGAGATATAATTGACACACAGCACTGAGCACTGTATAAGTTTAAGATGTACAGTATAATGATTTGATTTACATACATCATTAAATGACTACCACAGTAAGTTTACATACATATATTTATTGGACAAGGTTAAAAGTCATTTGAAGTAACCCAGGTCTTGGAGCTTAGGGATTTAAACTCTATTTCTATTGTGGTTGCCAAGGGGTCAGGGATGGAGTCAGAGTTTGGGGTTAACAGATGCAAACTAGCATATATAGAATGGATAAACAACAAGGTCCTACGGTATAGTACAGGGAACTAAATTCAAAATCCTGTGATAAACCATAATGGAAAAGAATATTAAAAAGAAAGTATATACAGTATAATTGAATCAATTTGCTGTACAGCAGAAATTAACACAACATTGTAAATTAACTATACTTCAATTTATAAAAAAGAAAAATAATTCTATTTCTAGTTGACATGTGGTTGTGAAAAGCACTCATTTATTTATTTAATAAAAGATGTGTCGAGCACTTGTTATGTACCAACTATATGCTCTTCCAAGTTTTAGATTTTATCTAATGTTTATACTGACTATAATACTCATAGGTGTGGAACATATTCAGAGGAGTTGCAGTGGAACTTAGAAATGATCTGGCCAATTGCCTTAATTTATTCGTGGGAAAATTGAGGTGCAGAGAAATTTCATTGAATTTCTCAAGGACACAATGATAAGAGTAGCTATAGAAGGAAGTCTTGGGCACTGTTTCTCAACTTTGGCTGCACATTAGAATTACCTGAGGAAGTTTAAAACTATTTATGCCCAGGCTGTACCCCAGACAAAGGAAATCAGAATCTCTCTGGGAGTGGGAGCCAGTCATCAGTATTCTTTAAAACTCCCCAGTTGATTCCAATGGGCAAAATGAGGTTATAACCATTGCTCCATAACAATATGACAGTCTTACCATTTCTCTTTGTACTTAATTAGGTCACCTGTTAATGGAAATTCAGATTTATATGTAAAGTTGCTTAAAGAAATCAAAAACAAGAAGGCATTACATCATAAGCATTAACCTTTCTTTTCATTGCCAACACCCTCAGATGCTTGCTTCCTAGAGTTCATTTTCTTGCAATAGCCATCTCACTGTCTTCTAGAACCTGCTACCAGTCTAATCTTTTAGACTGTGTCTTCGGTGTCTCTTCCATAGGTTACTTTGCAAATCCATTGCTTTCAAAAGAAAAGTTCTAAATACTCATGCTAGCATTTAAGGATGCATCATCTGGTCTTTATTTATCCTTCCAGCCCCATTCTCCATTCTGCTATCAAATAGGCTCCCTTCACTTACCCCTCCCTCACAACTAAATTGTGTATAATCTCTTTGAAATGCCTTCTTCCCTTCTCACCTGAGCAAAATTCTTCCAATCCTTTAAGGATGCAGCTCAGATTCTTCTTCTCCATGATACCTTCTGTCATCTACCCTCTCTGTATTTCTGCGGCATTTCAATACTATAATTTTTTCTTTATTATGTTTTCATTTCTTTGACACACGCATAATTTGACTATATGGTATAGTTTTCCCTTTCATAACATATTTTCTTCCCTTGTTTGGTTATCAAGTAGTGGAACGCAGAGGGTGAGTTTTACTTGTATACTTATCCGTGTAGTAGGCCCATGATACACGTTGCTTGAATGATGACTTCTAATAAAGAATGCCATTTGTGTAGTAGCCAAGGATAGGATTCGTTAGGAAAGGATAAATCTTAAATAAGTATACTAGGGCTCTATCTTTGCTTCTTCCACGAATGCTTCTTTAGTCACTGAACTATGTATTTGCTGATCCTTAAACTGGAGATTTCTTAGTACTTTTCCTTTGCAGGTGAGATGTATAAAAGTGCAGAAAATAAGATATGTTTGGAACAACTTAGAAGGACAGTTCCAGAAAATTGGGTAAGTTGTTTGAGCAATTGCATCTGAAAAGAAAAATATTATTTCAAAAATATTTTGCTCAGTATGTCTTTCTCATTGTTATTATTTTAGCTCTTTGGAAGACTGGCTCAGTTCTGCCAAGATACATGTAAAGTTTGGATCAGGTCTAACAACGGAAGAACAAGAGATTAGGTACCACGTATACTTTTATCTTCACCAGCTCAGAACGACTGTCACCAGTTAGTGAAAAAGAGAGCCCAGGAAACGGTTATCTTAACTGGTCAACATCAGAATATGTTGTAATGCTCTATTTAGTATTATTAAATTAAATGCTTTTATATGCATTATCTCACTTCAACAGAGCAACCTTGTGGGGAAGTTAGAACAGACATCCTCATCATCTCAGTATAACAGATGAGAAATCTGAGACTCAGAGAGGTTTAGTGGCCTGAACTAGGTCACACAGATGGAAGTGATAGAGGCAGAAGTGCATCTCTGACTATAGGCTTAGTTGTCTTTCTGCTCTGCATAATGTTCCTCAAGGTTACTATAATAATAAGGTTGAACCAGTTTTGACTGTGATCAGGAAATATGTATTATACTATGACAGCATAGTTAAATAATAATTGTAGAGCAGCAGAAGAATATCATGCAAGACTTGTAGCTCCACAATTCTAAATAAGCTACTGGGCAGAGGAGCGAGGTTTGGGAAGGGCATTGGGTTGAATGCCAAGAGTTTGTCACTAATTCACTGTGTGGCTTTGAGCAAATGGCTTCTCCTTTATGGGCTTCAATTTCCTAACTGTTAAAAAGGGGAGGAGAACTCTATAAACACCTTGCTAGTTCTAAGTTTCTATGATTACTGCCTTCCCCTCCACCCCATTTTGGGGGGGAGCTTTGGTGGTACTTTGAATGGACTCAGAGTGCAGCATCACCATGATCTGGGTGCTTGTTAGAAATGCAGAATCTCAGATCACATCTCATCCTTATTGAATCAGAACCTTCCCATTCGCAAGACCGCAAGGCTGTCTGTATGAACATTAAAGTTTGAGAAGCACTGCTGTAATATTTACATTCTGTTAAGCTCTTTGGTCTGAGCATCTACGTAGAAGGCACAGAGAAAGTGTTTAGCATTCCCAACAGCAAAATAACTCATAGAGTGTCGTTGCTCTGTGTAATCAAAGAAACACATCTCTGAGTTTTCAATTAAAGGACGTTATAACTGTGGAGCTATTTTTGAGAGTTCAACACCTTTTCACTCACATTAAAACAAATTCTGCAGCTTCCCAGCACTGAATAGGAGGAGGAAAAGTAGGCCCGGTATTCCTTATCAGTAAAACTGTTCCCCTGTAATGAGCCCTCCGTCTCACATCCATGGAGCCAAGAGTTGGGGAGAGACAGAGTTGAGAGAGTGCTAATCCTGAAACTACCTGAATGGAAAAATGACTGAAATTAGATACCCAAATTACCATCAGGGAAATATGTAATTCAATAAGTGATCATGCTTATTGGTTTTGCACCTGAAAACCCTCCCCCTCTCCAGTTATTTTGAGAAAGATGGTGATGTTACGTAATAAGGGAGGCATATGTTGATCCCACAAGTGAGAAGGTGAACATGGAATAGTCTTTTTTTTGAATGGGTAAGAAATGAGTTTCATTTTTATTATTAGTAACTGAGTAGGCTGTGATCTCTCCCTATAGGAGGTTAATATGTGGGCCAAATACTATCGATGTTGAAATCACACCCATCTGGAAACTGCTCATCAAGGAGGTAATCAGTATTTTCTCTTGATGCTGGCTAGAAAATAAAAAGGTTAGATTTTAGTCAAATGATCAAGAATGCTACTTGTTAATAGTAACTGTAATTTGGGCTATTTTAAAAGAATGCAAAGCATATTCATATCTCTATTGTTTCTTGTGGTCCATTTTTGCACACACATTTCCTGTTACAGCATAAGATATGATGCTCGTGTGTCTATTTATCCTTTAATGACTAGATGAACACAGGGTTTCCTTTCTTTCTTTCTTAATCCTATACTTTTTATCCCGTCTCATCTTTGTGAAACTAAAATAATAATTAAAACTTAAACAACTCAATCCCTTTCCTATGGGCAACATATACAATTGCCTTACAAAACTGTAGGAAGAAAACATCTGTTCAGCCTTATTAGTTCTGCTGATCTCAATGTGTGTGTGGGAGGGAAAGAAAGATTTGACCATAATTTACTACATTGAATTTTTTCTGTTTGACTCTATCACTGGGCTCATTTTTCATTTTACCATGATTATTATGACACTACAACCTTACAGCTGTACCCTGGGTCCTCTCCTGCATGGTACCTCCACTCCTCCTTGACTTAAAAAAGACTTACTAAACTCCAGCTACTTTCTCAATATTTCTAGCAAGTTTTAAGTCATGAAACAGAGCAGAAGAAACTGATAAGAAAAGTTTCTGTGTGCTTGTTCCCTAACCAGAGGCAAAGATAACTGTTCCTATTTTAGAAAGATGGAAATCAACTAGAGAGAATTTGAGTAAGGGCACAAAATGTTTTTATCCCAGGCAGGATTACAACTGTTGGAGTTAATCTCTGCTTTCTCCCATAGTGTTCTAGATGCTCAATTATCTAGATTATTCCTTTCAGCTTGGCTCTCTATTTATGAGAAAATTTAGTCTTCAACTCGTACATTAATCTAAAGTACTTTAATGGCTTCAGATATGGCAATGTTGTGTCATAGAGAAGAACAACTAGAAAGCATTTTAACTTTGTAAACCTGACCAGTAGGTCAGGTTCCGAAGGCCACTCAATGTAAACTGGACATGATAATATCTACTCCTCACACAACTGTTGTGATGGTCAACATGGTGATACATGAGACAATACTTTGTAAATTATAAGGTGCAGTGGTGATTAAAAGTAAGGGCACTGGGGCCAGATTGCCTGGGTTCAAGTCCTGGTCTGTAACAGTTGTGGCTCTGTGACCTTGGGCAAGTTTCTCAAGATATAAGGCCCAGTTTCTTCATCTTTACAATGGAGATAACTAATAACTTCTGGATAATAAGATAATTATGGGAATTAAATGAGTAAATTCAGGTAAAGTTGCTTAGTGCAGTATCTGGCACATGGTAATTGCTGCATAAATATAATAAGAATATTGGGTGGGACGATTTGTCATGGAGACGATTATGATAACAAACAAGTCAACGAATAGCTATGTGTGAAACCTAAATATCTCCCTTGTCTTCCTGTTTTTATGCTGCCAACAGGTTTTAAATCCATTTTACATATTTCAGCTCTTCAGTGTCTGTCTGTGGTTTAGCGAAGACTATAAAGAGTATGCTTTTGCTATCGTAATCATGTCAATCATTTCCATCGCTTTGACCGTATATGATCTCAGAGAGGTGAGTTTTTCCACCAATCGTATGGTCTGAGAAAGAAAGAGTTGAGACTTTGTTGAAATTTTGTTTGAAAAGCGTATAATTGGAAAATAGTCATTGCCCACTCCATAACAAATGAGACCACGTTTGTAAATATCTAGCACAATAGCTGATGCTCAACAAATTCTAGTTCTTTCCTTTCCTTCCCATCCCAATCCCTAAACTTTCAAGTTATTTTTTTCCCTCTCTTTAGCTTACTGAGGCTGATTATTGAGAAGAAAATGCAAATATTTATGAATTGTGAATAAGTGAAAAAATATGTGTAGAGACTACTGATGGGTCTTGAAGATGGTGGAAAAGGGGTGAAGGTGGAGGAGTCTTTAATATTTAATAAGGAGTGTTTAATATCTTTGTCCTTTGTGTTTGGTTGGTAATCATTTGTCAAAACCCCAGTCCAACTCTTGGCTTTCTTTATGCCTACACAAGGGGATCTAGGCACTGCCAGGAAAAAAATCATACGGTACACGTTGGTTGATTGTGCTATAAATCCATGAAGACTGACCTCATCTGCACAAGCTTTCTATATGTCTCTGGTCAATGTGCTCTCTCATTCTCTGGAATTAAGTTCTCAAACCAAATCTTCCTTCAAGTTTCTGAGATGCCTAATGCCCACATTCCACTTTTCCTTTAATTCAGCTGATAATCTATCTCATTGCTTTTTTTTTTTTCCCACAAAGATAGAAATCATAAGATAGGAATTTGCTCAGTTCCACACCCTCCTACTGCCAGATGACTTTTTTCTCTACCTCCCTCTTGACCTGATCTCTCATTACAGAGGAGGAGGTGCCCTCTGCTTGTGCTTTTGATAGCATCCTTTTCACCTTCTCAGCATGCTTATGGGGTCAGTGAATGACTCTTTTCCTCATTCCCTCTCCCTAAGAGCCTTCCCATCAGCATTTAAACATGCTCAAGCTTCTCCCAACTTAAAACCAAACCAAAACAAAACAAAACAGAAACAAATGAAAAAAATCCCTTCTTTTGACCATGCTTCAAACTTCAGCTACTATTCTACCTCTTTTCTCCCTTTGACGGCAGAACTTCTCAAGCTCATTGTGCATCTCTCTTCATTTACTCATCTCCCTCTCATTTCTCATCTATATGGAGCTGGCTTCCTCTCTTATGACTCCATTCAAAGAGCTCTTGCTAAGGTCACCACTATAATCCTAAGGCTCATAGATAGTTGTTTTTTTTGTTTGTTTTTGCGGTACTTGGGCCTCTCACTGTTGTGGCTTCTCTCGTTGCGGAGCACAGGCTCTGGACGCGCAGGCTTAGCGGCCATGGCTCACGGGCCCAGGCGCTCCGCGGCATGTGGGATCCTCCCGGACCGGGGCATGAAACCGTGTCCCTTGCATCGGCAGGCGGACTCCCAACCACTGCGCCACCAGGGAAGCCCTCATAGATAGTTTTAAAATAAAAAAACAGTATTTTTTAAAACTAGCTAGTCTTTTTTCTTAATAGAAGGAGTAATATATGGACATAATAAAAAAAGTTCACAAGAACAAAATAGTGTAAATGAGTAGTAAATACTCCTCCCACCTTAGTTCTTTCAGTGTCTGGGTCTTTTAAGAGGCATCCACTGGGACCAGATGTTCTATATACTTTTAGCACTGTTAAACACATATGCGTTTATTTGTTTTATACAAATGGAAGTATACTATTATATACACTGTTATGTACTTGCATTTTTCACCTAATGTATCTTAAATATCTTTCTGTATCTGCACAAATATATTTTCTCTAAATGTACCATGATTTTAAAACCAGTCTTATATTGATGGATATTTAGGCTGTTTCTAATCTTTTGCTATTAAAACAATGCTGCATTGAGGATATTTGCATATATATCTTTTCATACATCCACATATATGTGTTTGCAAATATGTATAAATCACAAGTATATATAATTTATATTACATGTAAATGTGTGTATAACATATCTGTATTGATAAAGAGATATAAATTTTCTATATTTGAAATTGCTTAATCATAAGCTAAATATATTTTTTTTACTAGACATTGTCAAATGCCTCTTAAACAAGTAATGCCAATATACACTTCTCCCAAGAGTACATGAGTGTTTATTTTCCTTATTTTTGCCAATATAAATGAAAACAGAATTTCATAACTATAATAGCATGTTTTCCATTGTGAGTTGAGCACTTGCTCGTGTTTTAAGCTATTTGTATTTCTTTTACTGTGAACCGTATTCATGTCCCTCATTCATTTTTATTGAGTGGTTGGTCTTTTGCTTGCTGTTTTCATGATTCCCCTCCCACAGTGTATACTTTCTTCCACAGCGTAGATTTCACTAAACCTCTCAGTTGCATTTGGCACTGTTAACTGCTCCCGAGCTTTCCCTTTGGCTTCAGTGACAACACACTCTCCACCTCTCTTAGCTGCTCTTCCATTCTCTTTTTATAGTTCATCCTCCTCTACCTGGCTTTTTAAAAAAATGGGTGTCTCATATCAAAACAATATGAAAATGTTCACCACATAAAGGCTCCCTCTTCCTCCACCCCTCCACTTATGCAACCAGTTTTTAGTTTCTTGGGCATTCTTCCAAAAATGTTTTTGGAATATACATCTATTTTGTTTTCCTTTCTTATGTAAGAGGGAGCATAATTACACTATTTCCTACCTAGCTTTACTATTATTATTAATAATACTGTCTTGATGGTCTTTTCATGCGAGTACCTTGAGTCTTCATTATTCTTATACTGCATATACTAATGACTTCTAAAGGCATATGCTAATGACTTTCAAATTTATATATGTATTTTAAGTCCAAATATCTCTTTTGAGTTGAGACACATAGATTCAACAACCTATTTGATTCAGTGTGACTTCTTCAGGGAAGATTTCTATTGGTTCATTAGCTATATATGCTCCAAAAACACCTTATTGTTTTCATTTCATTGTTGATTGCAGTGATATATTTATGTGTGTGATTATTTGATTAAATGTATTTACCCAGTACATTGTAAATTCCTGATGCTAAGAATCATATCTGTTTTGTTGACCATTCCACCCCAACCTCTCAGCATAAAGGTTGTTCAATAAATATTGAGTGAATGTATGAATGAAGAAAAGAATAAGTTAATAGCAGAACACTCTTTCGCCTTATATGATTCTGTTAATCATTCTTAGGACATATTAATCAGATTTGTAAGTGATTTGAAGCTAGGAGATTAAGGGAGATCTTAAATGACAAAATCAGAATAAAAAAATGAAAACACTAAATGATTGGGAATTTGTAATCCCCAGGACCATGTAAAAGTTCTTTCACACAATAATTTCGTAATAAATGTGAAATCAAATATAATTGTATTATTATTTTTGTCTCCTCTTATTTATTCACTCTCAGTGTCTCGTATATTTCACATATTAAAACAGCAAATAGTATGAGGGAATAACAGGAACAATCAAACTCCTTATGAAGTTAGATTAGGAACTCTGATATGGGATAACCCCAAACTGAAATAATGCTTGGTTCTTGAAACTATTTAGGTATAAACATAAATGTTGAATGATCAAAGTTCTTTTGAGTGGACAGAGCATGCTGGGAACTTCCTTTCTATTAAACAACACGTACTTCTTATCACTGGCTGAAGAGCACCACAAGTTGGATGCTTTTTCAGTTGAGTAGAAGGCTACTCAGTCTTGTTTTTAAACAGTAATTCAGTTGGCTCCATCTTTAAAGAAGGCTAACACTTTACTGAATAATATCTGGGACCTATCCTCAAATAGAAAAGGCTTTTTAAAATTTTCTATTCTTCTTTTTCAGCAATCTGTAAAGCTCCACCATTTAGTTGAATCACATAATAGCATTACAGTCTCTGTATGTGAGAAAAAGGGTAAGTCACTTTATTTTAGATCTGTGTGTTGTCCATATGAAATGAGAAAAGGATTTAAATTTGTATT
This sequence comes from Phocoena sinus, assembly GCF_008692025.1. Classification (NCBI taxonomy): domain Eukaryota; kingdom Metazoa; phylum Chordata; class Mammalia; order Artiodactyla; family Phocoenidae; genus Phocoena; species Phocoena sinus. Next base: position 69,596,943 of record NC_045766.1, on the reverse strand, counting down.
TCTGATTTTTCCTACTACTGTCATCTTCACATGTATCTTTTCCTGTGCATTTACTTAAAGGGGTGGGGAAGTGGAGACTTTTTTCACCTTTTAAAAAAACATTGACATACAATAAGCTGAATTCAAGTGTACTATTTGATAGGTTTTGACATGTGTACCTACTTATGAAACTATCACCACAATAAAGGTGACTGTCCATCCCCCCTAAAAGTTGCCTTGTGCCTGTTTGTAATCTTCCCTTTCAATTTCTCACAATTTCATCCCCATCCTCAGGCAACCACTTTGCATGTTTAGAATATTTTATAAATGGTATTGTATAGTATGCATTTTTTTGGTCTTTTATAGTATATTTTGGATTAATTTTTTGGGGATCGAAGTTCATAATAATTTTGAAGTTCATCCATTTTGTTAAGAACATCAATAGTTTATTTCTTTTTATTTCTGAGTGAATTCCATTGTCCAGATAGACCAGTTTGTTCATTCATTCATTTGTTGATGGAAATTTGGGTTATTTCCAGTTAGGGTCTATTACAAATAATGCCACTTGAACATTTGGGTTCAAGTCTTTCTATGGACATACACTTTCAGTTCTTATTTTCTAGGGAAAATACCTAACTGTGGAATGGCTGGATCATATGATAAGTAAATATTTAACTTTTAAAGAAACCACCAAACTGTTTTCCAAAGTGGTTGTGCTCTTTTACATTCCCACCAGCAGTGTGTAAGAGCTCCAGTTGCTCCATTCTTGCCACTGCTTGGTATGGTCAGTCTTTTTAATTTTAGCCATTTTAATAGCTGAGGGGTAGTATCTCATTGTTGTTTTAATTTGCATTTTCCTGATGACTAATGGCATTGAGCATCTTTTCAAGTGCTTCTTTGCTACTTGTATATCTTCTTTGGTGAGGTATCTGTTTAAATCTTTTCCATATTAGACTGTTTGCTTATTATTAAGTTTTGAGTGTTCTTTCTGCATTCTGGATACAAGTCCTTTTTCCAATATGATTTGCAAATATTTTATCCCAGTCTGTAACTTATCATGTCTTTTCATTCCCTTCATAGTGTCTTTAAAAGGGCTGGTGTTTTTACTTTTGTTAAAGTCCAGTTTATCAGTTTTTTCTTTTGTGGATCATGTTTTTTGTCATATCTAAGACATCTTTGCCTAATCCAAGGTCATCAAGATTTTCTACGTTGTCTTCTAGAGGTGTTATAGTTTTAAGTTTTACATTTTCCTCTCTGTTGTATTTTGAAGTTTTTTTTCTTTTTCTTTTTTTTTGGATTGAAGTTCAGTTTTTGTAAGCAGATATCCAAATGTCCCAATACCATATGTTGAAAAGACTGTCCTCTCTCCACTAAATTGTCTTTGCATCTTTGCCAAAAATCAGTTTCCTGTACATGGGTGGATCTATTTCTGGACTCCTTATCCTATTCATCCTATTCTACTGTTCTATTTGCCTGTCTTTATATCAATGCCACATAATGTGGCTTTATAATAAGTCTTGAACTAGAATAATGTTAGTCCTCCAGCTTTGTTCTCTTTCAGAATTATTTTAGCAATATTGGGCTCTTTGCATTTCCATATGACTTTTAGAATCAGCCTGTCAATTTCTACCAAAAGAACATGCTGAGATTTTGATTGGGATTGTGTTGAATCTATAGATCAATTTGTGGAAAACTGATATGTTAACAATTTTGGGTCTTGTGACCTGCAGACATGGTGTATCTGCATTTATTTGTCTTTGATTTCTCTCAGCAGTGTTTTGTAGTTTTCATTGTACAGTTTTTCACTCTTTCTCAGATTTATTTTTAAATATTTCATATTTTGATGCTATTTAAATGATATTTTAAATGTAAATGTCCCATTGTTCATTTGCTAGTAGTTCCCTCATATGCATGTGCTAATTACTAGTCTGCTGAATACTAAAAAGGGACCTCTGTGGGCCTTTTGGGGCTCTCCCTCTGGGCAATTACTTTCTCTCCAGTACTCTGTTCTGTGAACTCAAGATGCCTTAATCTCCATAGACTTTTATCTCTGTTCCAAACTAAGAGTCTTCTGGACTTTGTCTGGGTTCCGCCTCCTTCATAGTGGCCTGGAAACCCTCTACAGGCAGTAAGCTGCAGGGCATCTTCATTTGTTTCCCATTTCTTTTGTTGCTTATATTTAGTGTCTAAAACCATTGTTTCATATTTTGTATGACTTTTGGTTGTTTCATGTGGGAAGATAAATTTGCTCCTTTTTGCTATATCTTTGCTAGAAGTGAATTTTTACCTTTTAAAAATGTCCTGAAATGTAAAGTTACATAAAAATGTAACTTTTTATGATGAAGCATTTTACATATGATAGTGGAGAGAAAACAATAATGAAACCCTATGTACCTATCACCCAGACTCAATTATTATCAAGTCACTGAATGTGTTTTCATCAGTTCTACTTCCTCCCTCACCCTGGATTATTTTTAAACTATTTCAGATATCATATAATTTCATTTGAAAACATTTCAGGATAGGTCTAAAATATAAAGACTCCTTTTTAATTCCTTTATCACAGCTTTAAAAAAAACATAAGAGTGAGGGCAGTGAAGCAGGAGGAACAAGAGAGATTTCTGAAATGGTGTTAAAAAAACCAAAAACATAATTTAAAAAATCATCAGTTCTACAGGCAGTATTCAAATTTCCACCAATTGAATCACAGTGTGTGTATATATACTTATGATATATATGATATACAATATATATTTATTATACATAATATATATTTTCAAATCAGGATCCAAATAAAGTCCATATACTGCAATTGGTTAAGTTTCAAGTTTATTTTAATTCACGCTTTCCCTCCTCCACATCCTATTTTTTTCCTTGAAAATGTTTTGTTGAAGAAAGTAAGTGGCTCATCCTGTGGTTTCCACGGTTTTGAGTGTATTGATTGCATACTCATGGAATAATTTAACATGATTTTCTACTCTTTGTACTTCCTATAAATTGGTGGTTAGATCTGAGGCTTGAGTTTTTGGCAAGAGTACTTCATAATTGGTATTGTGTATTTCTAATAGGAGGTACATAAAATTTGTCTTTTTCTTGTGATATTAACAGATATAAATCTTCATGGCCCAGATTTATTATTTCATTGAGTTTAAAATATATTCCATCTTCATACATTAAGTGGAATATTTCCATAAAGAGAGACACGCTTCTTCAACCATTTCATTACCCTGAGATTCAGTTTGTTTCAGGATAAATATCTGACTATTTCTCCTTATTCACCAGCTTTCAAAATAATGGGTTGATCTTTTAGCATTTTCCAAAGGCTTTAAAAAAATTTTTAGTGTCATTATACATGTATAATTTTAACATGGTTGGGATATTTTCATCCGCTGCAGGTTTTATTCTTGTTGTTCAAGATGCCCATCTTTGGCCTTTCAGAACCTTTTCATGTTGACTCTTGAATTCATTTGACATGACCCCAGTAATCTTTGAAAATTGTATTGCTTTCTGGTATGATAAGCTATTCCAAGTTCATCTTGGACAATTCCTGCTCCAAACCTGGACACATCCAATTTTCCAAAGACCTCTTACATATGGTACTTAGAGACATCAGTCAGAGTGTTAGGAATGCTCATTTCTGTGGTGTTAGTCATTGTTCCCAGGCCTTTTCAGAAGACATACCTAGAAAATAATATTCTAAAGGTAAATGTAAATTATGAGCTCATACTGACATTTCCAGATTAAGTTTAGAACTAAGGGTTTTTAACTTAACTTTGTTGATTGTCCTTCTAGTTCTCCTTTCTCCATACCCAAAGTCCTGATTCTCAATTACAGCAACAAATTACGCATTTGCTTTATCCCATTACACATAGTAATCTCAGAGTAACAAACCAGCACACCCAGCAACAATATGATTCCTAAAAACAATTTAAGAATTTTTTTAAAGTTCTTTTTTTCTCCTGTTTGTGATACACCATGAGGAAGGTACAAATTATACTTGAAAATATATGTTTTAAAGTCACTCAAAATAATTATTCTCTGTATGGTTATGCCAACAACAGTTATGTTCACAACTAGGTGAACAACAGGTTCACCTCATTTATTCTGTTTTAGCCTTTTAATATTAGCTTTTCAAATTTATTTTTGTGTTAGTTTGTGTAGTTACTATATAAAATATCTATATGATTTGAAAGTTAAATCCATAAAACAAAAGACATTCAGGGGAGTCAATTTCCTAACCTTCCTTCTGTACCTGTGTAATCATACTCTCAATAGTAATCATTTAAAAAAATTTTACATTCAAAAATACAAATTATAGATAATATTCATAGTGACATAGTATATATACAGAATAGGATATATACATATACTGCTGCTTTTTAGATTGCAGGGGTGTATCCTACACATTTAACTTATATTTCCTGGTGTGTATGCTACATACTTAATGATGTTTCCCAGGGACCCTCTCAGAGCAGTATATAGAGATATTCTTCATTCATATTTCAGCTGCGTAATACTCTCTTGTATGGAGGAACCATTGTTTATTCAGTAAGTTCTCTGTTGAAGGATTCTTTCCCAGCCTTTTACTATAACGAATAATGCTGTAATGAAAAGCCTTGTGCATTTATCTTTCCATATTTTTCCAGTCTATCTTTGACATAGATTTTGAGAAGTAAAATTGCTGAGTTAAATAATAAATGCATATGTATTTTTGATGGAGAGATATTGCCAAATTTCTTTCCATAGACGAGGTACCAGTTTTCATTCGTACCAGAAATGTGTGAAAGTACCTGTTTCCTCATAATCTTGCCAACAGAATATACTGACAAACTTTTAGATTTTTCTAATCAGATAGGTGAGCAATGCTATTTCATGTATGGTTCTCTCTGTCTTTTTCTTTCTTTCTTTTCTTTTTCCCTATGAAGTAATTTACAACATACAGAAAAGCCACAAGAGTAGATCAAATAACTTTTTTCTTGAACCATTTGAAAATAAGTGGCTCCATGACTCCCACATGCTTTAGTGTATATTTCTCAAAGATACGAGCATTCTTCTATGTAACAACAATTCAAACATTAATATCAGAAGGTTAATATTGATATTAGTACCAAAGAATGCTCAGTCCCATTCCAATTTTGTAATTGTCTTAATAATGTTCTTTATAAGAAAGGACGCAAGATCACCGAATACTGTTGTTTGCCATATCTCTTTAATCTTTCCTTGACTTTCACAACCTTGACTCTTCCCACTTTGGTTATTTTGTAGAATGTCCCTCAACATGGATTTGTCTGATATTCCCTTACAGTTAAATTCAGCTTACGCTATTTTGGCTGGAATATTACAAAAGTGATGCCATGTTCTCTTAGGTGGTACATAATTTAAACTTGTCCTATTACTGGTGATGTTAACTTGGACTACTTAATTAAATGGTGTCTGTCAGGTTTCTCTATTGTACAGTTACTTTTTTCTCTTTCTAATTAATAGTTATTTTGTTGACATATACTTTGAGACTTTATAAATAAACAACCCTCATCAAATTTTCACCCCCTAGTTTTAGTATCCATTGATGTTTCTTGGCTAGATTAATTATTGCTTTGATAATGGCCAAATGGTGATTTTCTTTCCTTCTATGATAATTAATTGTCAATTTACTGTAAGAGAAAGCTATCTTTTCTCCTCACTTATTTATTCATTTACTTATGTCATTATGGACTAATGAACACCTGTTTTATTTGATGGGTTATTGTTCATTATTATTATTCATTACTTTGATGCTCAAATTATTACAGATTTAGGCAGCGAGAGCTCTGTAAGTTGGCTTTGATATCTTCTTGATCTGACCCCATTGCTCTCTGAGCAGTTCCCTACTTAGTGGCATAGCAGGACATTCTACCTTATATTATTTGTACTTTTCTTGGCCCAGCGTTGTAATCAGCCATTTCTTTAAAGAACCCTAGTTCTTTTTTGAAGGGAAATGAAATTTAGACACCAAAATTTGGGCACTAGGTGTGTACATCATTAGTGGGTTTTCACTGCTCTCAGCCCTCTCAGAGAACAGAATTAGAGCATGTACCTATAAAAAAAGACAAGCAAATACATATGCATGCATTCTTATATACATACACATTCACATCTATATTATTTCTCTATTGAAAACCATCAGTTTACACTCCTGTCTCCAATTCTAGTCCAATACCACAGAGTTCATTCTGATTTTATTTCTGTTTCTATTTGTAACTTCCTTTCTTCAGTGAGAAACCTGGCTCTCATTAGCCTCATTATATCCAGTTATTGTATCAATCCTGCCTTTCTCACCCTGCTTGGACTCCAATATCTCACACCAGGCCACTGCCACCATGGGGGTCCTTGTCTCCCTCCTTGGGCTCTGACACTCTGCACCAGGCCATGTAAGCACCCATTCATCCATTTTAGGCTCCACCATGTGGTGGGTGCTGCCACCCCCATCCCCACTTCACCCAGCCCCCTGCATGGATGTCTGTCTTGCTTAACCCCCTATAGCTTTGGGCTTTGGGAATGAATAAGGAAGATAAGAAGTAAAGGAAGACTGGAAAGAAGGACAGAAGGCAGAAAGGAAGGACAGATTTTTCAATTTTCTTATTATGAGTAAGAATGAATATCTTTTCAAATGTTTAACACCTGTCACTTGTAGTGTGTATGTGTGTGTGTGTGTGAACTCTATGTTAACAACTCCAGCAATTTTGCTATACAGTCATTTGCTATAGTCTCTTTTTTTCTCAAACTCTTTGTTTATTAGGAATATTAATCTTTTGTCTGTAATGTAAGTTTCAAACATGTTCTCTGAATTTGTCGTTAGTTTTTTCTCTGCCTATTTATTTTTCTTTGCCACACAGAGGTTTTTATTTTATGTAATATAATGTATTACCCTTTTTTCTTATAGTTTGCAGATTTCAAATCAATGTTGAGGAATGGCTTCCTTTTTATATATGCCCTGCTTGCTTTTTCATTGATTTCCAATTTAGGTAGATGTTGGACTGTGTTTTTGTGGGAAAAAACCTGACTCAACTCTGTCTACTCATACTTTCAGCTGGAGTCCAGGAGCTGGAATCACGCTTCCTGGTACCTGGAGATCTATTAATTTTGAGGGGGAACAAAGTGCAAATGCCGTGTGATGCCATTCTCATAGATGGAAGCTGTGTGGTAGATGAAGGCATGCTGACAGGTATGGTTCTACCTCCTAGCTTACAGCCTCTGCTGGTTCTCCCAGGTTTTTCCTGAATGATAATGGCAAAGCATGGGGTTGCTATGGGACCTTCCTATCCCCACAAATCTTATTAACAGTCCTGCACTGGATGGATCTGAGAGTTCAAATTAAAGCTGCTTTCTAGTACTAGGTTAGATATTACCACCCTGTCATTTTACCTTTAAAGATTTTAGAGGTCATTAGATGTTTCAGAATCATCTGTGACTTTTATGTTTAGTATTTTTCTATAAAATACATCTTCAGAAAAACACGGAGGGTTTGAAAATCATTAATGAAATCCTGAAACACCTCCCCCACAACCCTGCCCCACCCTGGTCAAGGCCAGGCTCTTCCTAGCTTGGTTTGAAAATGTTGATAAGTGGTTGAGGCAGGATTTGCCAAATCTGCTAACTTCAGAATACACACTGGATATTTTGGACTAACTGTGTTTCATTTTTAAATCGCATGCTGGAGCTGGGAGGGACGTCATATCATGGATATGGAAGCTGAGGTTCAGAGAGAAGTGACTTCTCAAGGTCACGGTGCTTTGAGTTCTTACTCACATATGCACTTATGAGAAGATGCTGTGCCTACCTTTCTGTAAGCTAAAGAATCATAAAGCCTTTTTCAGAGATGGAATTGGAGGCTATAAATACGTATTGATGTACAGTACTGTGGTTCCCATTAAAGTACAAATCGAGTCTATTTCTCCTGGCAGACCAGGAAGGCATTAAATGCAGACAAGAGCACACAGCTCCCTCCTATGTGAACTTACAAAACAAAGCGAAACAAAACAGGTGTGACAGGTCAGGTTCCTTTCTCTAGGGAATCCATAGACTGATAAAAATCCTTCCGTGCTGGGACTTTCACAAAGCCAAGTGCAATTTTCCTAATAAAAGTAGCCCTAGTATACTGGAACATATCCCAGATCTTATACTGTCCTTTCTACAAATGGAGGTGGAGGGCTTCAATAAGCTTTATTCTCTAAGCTTTATTCTTTATTTGGTTACTTTCACAACTCATTCACCACCTTGTATTGCCACTTAACCCACTGAAATCTGCCCCCCCAGTGTGCTGGCAAGGGTCACAAATGTCCCAATTGGCAAATCCAATGGGTTCTTTAAATTTCACATCTTATTGGCCTATCTGCTGCATTTAACCATTCTGACCATCTCTTCCTTCTGAAAACACTCTTCTAACTTTCCAAGTCAGTGCTGACTCTCCAAGTTCTTCTACCACTGACAATACCATTCAGCTTCCTGCACTTCTCCTCTTCCTCCACCTCTTTGATTTTTGATGTTGTTCAGGGGTCCTGGACCTTTCCTTTTCTCACCTTTCACTCGAACCCTAAGTAATCTTGTCTTTTCCTGTGGCTTTAATTATTGTTTATAAGGTGATGACCTGTGACTAAATATCTCTGGTCAAGGCCTCTCCCCTGAGCTCCAGACCCAAATAAATATCTAACTGCCTACAAAGCATCTCGACATGGTCATTCCATAAGGCATCTCCAAATCAGGGACCGAAAGGCAATTCCTTCCTCCTTCCTCCTATAATCCCTGTGTTGCTGATTAATGCTACCCTCTGCTCTTTCTTCCGAGTCAGAAACCAGGAAGCCATTTAGAATTCCTCTGTCCCTATGATCTGCCAATATAAAAATCTCCCCAAGTTTTGTAGCTGCTCAATTTCTTATTTCTCAAAACCAGTGCCTCTTTTCTACTCCTACTGCCAGTTGCCATAGTTCAGACCTTGTCCTCTTTAAGCAGGACTCTTGTGATTTTTTTTCTCAACTGGATATCCAGCCTCCAACCTCATCAGACTTCAATTCATTCCCTGTACTGCAGACAGAGTACACTCTCTTTGTACGTAAATGTCATAGTACTCTCCTGAATCAAACAGCTGAATATCTCCCTATTTCCCTCCTGCCCCCAATGCCTATAGAAAACCATTTAAACACTTAAGTATGTGCATGCAGGGCCTTCCACGCTTTGGCTCCTACATAGCTCTCACGGCCTCTCATTTCCCAGACCCCACAACTTGCTATTCCCTAAATCTTTATTTCCAGTCTATTTTAGCATCTCTGTTTCATTTTACAATGCTCATAGTATTTATAATATGACATTATACTTATTTGTTTCCATGGCTGTTTCCCCCTCTGGACTACAAACCTCTTAACAAGAACTATGTTTCTCCTTGTATCCCCTATACCAAGGGTTGTTCCTACCACATGGCAGCCTCCAAAAATGCCTGCTGTGTGATGAGTTAGCATTTGCATGTTTAAGTGAGTGAAGGCCTCCCACCTCACAAAATGAGATGCTTGTTTTCTGTAGGAGAAAGTATTCCGGTCACTAAAACTCCATTACCTAAGATGGATAGCTCTGTGCCCTGGAAAACACAGAGTGAAGCGGATTACAAACGGCATGTCCTCTTCTGTGGAACAGAGGTTATCCAGGCCAGGGGGGCTTGCTCTGGCACCGTGAAAGCAGTAGTACTGCAGACAGGTTAGTTAGCATCTCCTTCATTTTATTATTTTGATGAAATATTTTCGCTCAATATGTCTAGTGCCTTAAATGAATTAGGTAAGGAGCAGTCTTTAGATGACAGACCCCATATATGTAAATATAGATATTTAAAATGTGAATTGAGCTATGGCCTATACCTTTCAGTAAAAATAATAACATTGATGACAACAATTATTATCCATATGCTTTGTAATTTATAAACTATTTCCACATATCAAATTATCAGAACAAAGATGCCTGTCCTCATTTTGTACATGAATAGGCTGGGGCCTGCACAATTCAAGTGAAGTTTAAAAAGAATCACACAGCCACTCACTGACAGAGCTGGACCTAGAACTTAGGTATTCTAACCCAAAGAACTAATCTCAACTTCTTTCCAGGCAGGACTAGAAACTGAAAACTTGATGATGAAAAGTATTAGAAATTGAATCCATCTGCATTTACTGGGCCATTTAATTTAAACTCGGGTGTTCTGTGCATGTGTGTGTGTGTGTGTGTGTGTGTGTGTGTGCGTGTCCATGCACACTTACAAATCCTTTCCTTAAAATGAAGCTGTATTTGGAAAAGCTGTGCTCTGCCCCCATACGGTGCTTTCCTATCTCTGGGATGCATTGAAATTAAAAGTATAAGGAAGGAAAGCGAGAGAGGAATAGTCTCTGAAAGAGCTAAGGTATATCCATTCTAGCACTTAGGTATTTGGCCAATTATCCTTTAATTGCATTTGGGCTTAAGCACTGTTTAAGTATCTCTAGAGAAAACGAAGGCTGTGTTGAGGATTAGAAGAGCACTGACAGTAGTATATGTTATCCTGAGAGTATGAGGTGTGTGTTTGCTGCTTCAGGATTCAACACTGCAAAGGGGGACCTCGTGAGATCTATTCTGTACCCGAAGCCGATGAATTTTAAGCTCTACAGGGATGCCATCAGGTTCCTCCTGTGCCTCGTAGGGACAGCCACCATCGGGATGATCTATACTTTGTGCGTCTATGTGCTCAGTGGGGTAAACAGCTTTTGTTCTTTTACTACATGCACACGTACACTCATCTATAATTTATGCTCTCCATGTTGACCTTAATATAAGTCGCAGTTTTCAAACCTGGGAAAGCAAAGCCAAACACTGAAACCTGCTTATATACTCCCAGATGCCCAATATAAGCAATTGATCACCAATGCAGCAGATAGGCCAATAAGATGTGAAATTTAAAGAATCCATTGGATTTGCCAATTTGCCAATTGATCCGTAATAGCCATCAGATCTAGTGGGATAAAACAGTTTGTTTATTGAGATATCAACATGCCTCTACTCTTGGACTTTTCCTTACACTATTTTTTCATCTTCAATCTGAGGATGTTTATTCCAATAGTGTAGTATTTTATAGCTGTTAAACGAGGAATTTAAAATAAAACCCAGTGTTGGTGAGATCATGGCAAACTGGTACACTGTTCTCCGCTGGTAGCAGTATGAACTGTTACAAGCTTTTTCATTACACTTTGGCAAAATCTATTGAGAGCCCTAAACATGTTCATACCCTTTAAACCACGTTTGGCCCATTCACATCATTTCTAGGAATTTGACCTAAAGAAGTAAACAAAAAGGAAGAAAAAAGTCATATGCATAAAAGTGTTCATGGTTGATTTATCTGTAATAGCTAAAGAGGGACTTTATCTTCCCAGGAACCTCCGGAGGAGGTGGTGAAGAAAGCCCTTGATGTCATCACAATTGCGGTTCCTCCCGCTCTACCTGCTGCCCTGACCACAGGCATTATCTATGCCCAGCGGAGGCTGAAGAAGAGAGGCATCTTTTGTATTAGCCCCCAGAGGATTAATGTATGTGGACAGTTAAACCTTGTCTGCTTTGACAAGGTATGTGTGTTTCATTCTTATCCTCAGTGACATTTTTATTATCATTGTCATCATGCACAGGTACTTTACACTCTTGTGAGGCAGGAAACATTAGATGTGGGTACTGGGTACCTGACTTCATTTTGTCTCTGGTTGGATGTGTGATCTAGGACAGATACACCTCTTGAGCTCTCAGATTCTAGGGTTTAGAGAAGGAAAGGTAGAGACGGAATAGGTGAATATTTTAGGATTCTTCCACCTCTAATATTCTATGAAACACAATGAATTAAAATAGCATTCTGTCCCTCTGTAGTCAATACCCTCATGCAAAGAACAAAATTTAAGACTTTTATTACGGTTACTACTGTATCCCTAATGCTAGGACCGTTACCTGGCACACAGTCAGTGTTCAGTAAATATTCATTGAATTAATGAATGAATAAAAAAGGAAGAGTTTATTCAGCTGTGTCTTACTATGAGACTTGGTTAAAATAAATCCCCAGTCAATCCCTTACTATATTTTCCCATCTGCAGTGTATTACTTAAAATAATCCTTGATCCCATGCCAGTTACTCCCAATCAGCCTCTTATTCTACCTTCTCCTGAATATATTCTTTTTGTCTATATACACGTGTGCTGGCATGAAGGTGAGAGCTGTAAGAGGGTAAGATGGAAATGAAGGGCTGTTTTGTCCCTGGGTCTTAATTTATAAAGGTGACTAAGTGACCACAGGCAGAGGTCGATGCCATTGAAAGAAAAGTTTAATGTTACTCACAGTTCCCCTAGACAGAAGAGCCGTGTCTCACCAGGCAAGGCCCCAGGAGGAATGCCAGATTTTGATCAGGAAGCAAAGCAGGAGTGAGGGGAGTGCTTGGGTTATGGCCTTTATAGGAGTTTCTGCAGGAAGGGCAAGACAGAGCAGGGTACACAGCTGACAATTGGCTAGTGTGAATGATTTTGGTGGGCTTTGGGCTATAGGAATGGTCTTTAGTTGTCTTGTAGCTGGCGCTGGGTTGATTAATTCAGAGAGACTGTTTCCTGGGGAATCTGGTCAGATAGAGAAGGTATGACTCCTTACTGGTTAGTTTGCATATCAAAGACATGCTGTTGGCGGAGACCCTGGTTATCTCTAAGAATTGGCTAGCCCCAAGGAGGCAGTCTGTCCGTCAGAAAGGTTTCTTAAGTTAAACTTTTGGTGGTGGGCACACTGTATGGTGTACAGAAGTAGAACTATGATGCCGTGCACACAAAACTTATATAATTTTATTTATAACATATAATGTAAACCACCGTTTTCACAATTAAAAATAGATTTAAAAGAGAGAGAGATTTTGTAACATGTCAAATATCATAATATACAGAAAATTCGAAAAGATATAAAACCCGAGGACATTGTAGGCAGGCGAATGTGGGCAAGGAGTCAGGAGAGCAATAGAGTGTGATTTTGATCAGAGCAGAACATTAGTAACAGGAGAGGGTGTTGTAGACTTCAAATGTATGGCTAAGAAATTTTTACATACTCTTTAGGCAGTGGGGAGCCATTGAAGGCGTTTTCTCTTCTTTTTTTATTGTTGCCTTCCATTTTCTTAATTTATTTTTTATTGTGGCAAAAGATGCATAACATAAAATTTACCGTCTTAACCATTTTTATGTGGCTTTAAGTGTATTCACATTTCTGTGCAACCATCACCACTATCCATCTCCAGAGCTTCTTCCCTCTTCCCAAACGGAAACTCGGTACCCATTAAACTGTACAGTGAAGGTTTTTGAGAGCAGAGAATTAATGGGATCAGAGCTGTATTTTATAATTACTTGAATATCAGAGAGATCTACCAAGAACAGAAGGTTAATATGGCTCTTGCCACCATCTCAATGTTATTTCGTGATCAAACTAGCATCATAAGAAAAGATGTTCTGGTTCTAGGATCATGTTATCCTTGGACTTGGAAAACGAAACAGGGGGTGCGAAAGATAATTGTGATATGAATTTGAATAAAAAATTAAGTAATAATTATGAGCAATTATCATTATTCTCAGCTCTTACTCTATGCCAGACATTAAGTTAAGCACTTTGTAGTGTCTCATTTAATTTTTAAAACAACCCTATATGATTATGACCATGTTACTGATAAGGGCTCTGATGTTTAGGGGGATTAAATAATTGGCCCAGGTCACACAGCTGGTGTTTTGGCCCAGTCCAAGCTCTTCATCACTATACCGCACTGAGAGAAATACCAACAAACCCCTTTTTACCAAATAGATGTCAAATAGCAAACTATAATATTTCTTTAGAACAGTGAAAAATTCTACTTCCATTACTTGTTTCTGATGACATACTTTTAACTTTTGCTATAAGTGCTGGGACTCACCCATTTTAAAAAAATTGTACTGAAGTATAGTTGATTTACAACGTTGTGTTTAGTTTCTGCTGTACAGCAAAGTGACTCAGCTATACATATATATATTCTTTTTCGTATTCTTTTCCATTACGGTTTATCACAGGATACTGAATATATTTCCCTGTGCTGTACAGTAAGACCCTGTTTTTTATCCATCCTATATATAATAGTTTGCATCAGTTAATCCCAAACTCCCAATCCATCCCTCCGTCACCGCCCCCCTCCTTGGCAACCACGAGGCTGTTCTCTTTATCTGTGGAGGCTCACCCATTTTATAGCTCTTAAAAGCAGGCTTACCAAGGACTGTCCCATCCATTCAGTCTTCTGTTAAATTCTCGAAACAAGCCTCTGAAATATGTAAGGCAGGTACCGTTTTCTTCCCTTTATTGCTGAGAACACTAAAGTTCAAAGAGATTAAGTGCCAGCTTGTCACACAACTGCTGTGAGTTCATCAAATCTTCCACCCAGGACTCCAGATACCCACCTTATTGTGTCCTTCCTTGAAGAGCTGATCTTGATCATGTGTTGTGACATATATTTTCCTGTTAAAACATAGCTTATCAGTGTCACTGTGGGGCTGCTGCATCTTCAGAGTCAACCGAGCTCTTGTTTCTGTTTAGACAGGTACCTTAACAAGGGACGGCTTGGATCTCTGGGGAGTCGTGCCCTGTGATAGGAGTGGGTGAGTACTTGGGACCAAATGCATTGTCATTTCTCTTTTCCCAGAACTCTTTGTTTTTCTTCCTGAATACTAATAATGGAAAGATTTTGGCACTGGCTTTGGTGAGCAGTAGTTGCCAGAGTATCTTCATTTAATTTCTCTTCTTGACTACTTCCAAAGCTCACTAAAACGTGCATATTTCCCGCACCCCAGTCCCAGCCCCGGGACACTCCCAGAACCCAGGAGATGAAGGGCAAGTTTTGACACTGCATTTAAATCTTTGCTAAAATGTGATTTGCTGTCAGCATATTAGTTCGGGGCCAGTGTGTGTCATTTGGACAGTACCAAGACACTGTCCTTCAAGGAGGTAACATTCCTTGTACAAACTGAAGCCTTTCCATGTGCTAGGAGGAACACTGCCCTGACCTTTAGACACTGAATTTCAGGACGAGGAACATCTGTGGACCCACAGCTAGTGTACTTCATTTTCCTTGGTATTCTAGTTCTGGCAACACTACTTTCTGGCTGCCAGAAACTCCTCTTTTCTGACCAGAATGGACTCCGTTTTGGCAGTTTACAACTTAACGTGGTAAAGATTTCCATGTCCCTCTGCTGGGGCTCTCTTGTTTGAGTTTGCTTCTCTGCCTGCTTTTTCTCCCCACTGCAACTTCCAGCCTGATCAGAACACGAACATATGACAAATTCAGGTTTTGAGGGTTTTTTTTTTTAATTGAGGTATAGGTGATTTCAGGGTTTTTTTAATTAATTTTTTTGTGTTTTTTGCTTTTGAATTTCATTTTATTTTTTTTTTATACAGCAGGTCCTTATTAGTCATCCATTTTATACACATCAGTATATGCATGTCAATCCCAATCGCCCAATTCATCACACCACCACCCCACCCCCTGCCACTTTCCCCCTTTGGTGTCCATACGTTTGTTTTCTGCATCTGTGTCTCAATTTCTGCCCTGCAAACCAGTTCATCTGTACCATTTTTCTAGGTACCACATATATGCGTTAACATACAATATTTGTTTTTTTCTTTCTGACTTACTTCACTCTGTATGACAGTCTCTAGATCCATCTACATCCCTACAAATGACCCAATTTCGTTCCTTTTTATGGCTGAATAATATTCCATCGTATATATGTACCACATCTTCTTTTTCCATTCATCTGTCAATGGGCATTTAGGTTGCTTCCATGACCTGGCTATTGCAAATAATGCTGCAATGAACATTGGGGTGCATGTTTCTTTTCGAATTATGGTTTTCTCCAGATATATGCCCAGGAATGGGATTGCTGGATTATATGGTAGCTCTATTTTTAGTTTTTTAAGGAATCTCCGTACTGTTCTCCATAGTGGCTGTATCAATTTACATCCCCAGCAACAGGGTAGGAGGGTTCCATTTTCTCCACACCTTCTCCAGCATTTATTGTTTGTAGATTTTTTGATGATGGCCATTCTAACCGGTGTGAGGTGATACCTCATTGTAGCTTTGATTTGCATTTCTCTAATAATTAGTGATGTTGAGCGTCTTTTCATGTGCCACTTAGCCATCTGTATGTCTTTTTTGGAGAAATGTCTGCTTAGATCTTCCTCCCATTTTTTGGTGGGGTTGTTTGTTTTTTAGATATTGAGCTACATGAGCTCAGGTTTTGTTTTTTAATGAAAATAGTTCCCTCTCATACTTGCAACCTAAATCACAAAGCATCTTATACATAAAAGGTACATCATGATTCTTCTGCATTATGCAAATGACATACGATTTATCTATAAAATGTTTTAATTATATATGTTTAACACATTTTCATATTAATGTATTATTTATAAACAAGCCCATTTCTGGAGTTGAAAAATTAATCCTGGTGCTTCTAACCATTTTAGTCTATAGAAGGAGGCTGTTACAAGTGGTAACTTTCTAAAGTTCTTTTCATTTTCTCTTGAAGATAGATTTGGATATATGCCCGGTCTTCTTGTTTTTAGTATTTTCCTGTTTCAGTGTCTATAAAAAATGTATGCATTTATTCACATATGTGAGCATTCAGAGAGCAGTCTTTTTCTTATTTATATTTGTGTCCCTAATGCCATATAGCACTATAGCAGGCACACATAGTAGATGCACAAGAAATGTTTGTTTATTTAAAGTGAACTTAATAAGTTCCATCTTTTGAATGCTCTTCTCCTTATTCAATTGACATCATCTTATTCACAAAACTTTTAAAACTTTCTGTTTCTAAAAGTGACTTGTCAAATTTAAATAAAAATAATTGATATACTATTTAGATTATTGATAGATTAATCCAACCTGTCACTCTCCTTCCCCCTCCCTCCTTTCCCTCCTTCAAAAAGGTCAAAGTTGGCTCTAAATGACTAAAAGAGCAATTAAAAGTTTTTAAAAAAATTTTTTTAAGTATTTATTTATTTGGCTGCATCAGGTCTTAGTCACGGCACACGGGCTGTTCGTTGTGGTGTGCAGGCTTCTCTCTAGCTGTGGTGCGCTAGCTCAGTAGTTCCAGCATGTGGGCTCTCTAGTTGTGGCACATGGGCTCTAGAGCTCACCGGCTCAGTAGTTGCGGCACTCAGTCTTAGCTGCCCCACGGCATGTGGGATCTTAGTTCCCTGACCAGGGATTGGACCCATGTCCCTTGCATTGGAAGGCGGATTTTTAACCACTGGACCACCAGGGAATTCCCCCAAAGTTTTTTTAATTGACAAATTTAACTGATAGAATAAGAGAAAACAGATTAAATTCTAAGCAAGAAGTCAGCACCTGACTTAGTCGCTGTTAGATATCTTATTGTAAACTGTAAGCTCATTTCTAATAATTCTTATCTTTTCCAAAGAGGGCCTGCCTAATGTGCCAGGTACTTTAAAGTCATTGGAAGTCTACCTGAGCTACCTGGTCCTGATAAGTCATAAACATTCAAATAATAGTTCAAGGTCAGGGATGACAGAGGGTTCTATTTATTTTTGTGCAAACCAGGTCTGGCCCAATCCTCCGAAACTCAGAACTGTGTATTCAGAATTACATACGGAAGACAGTTTGTGTGCCATCTTAAAGATAAGATTCTTTTTTCCTGATCTGTGTTTGCTTTACAGTGTGAGCTTGAGAATCTGTGTTAATCATTGATGGTGACTGCTTCCTTTTAGATGTTTACTAAAATACCAGAGACATATTGTAACCACTGAGATAACTTGATCTTTCAATATATAATGATATGATCAACAGGCTCAGTCGAGAGGTTTTTGAGCTCTTAAAGAAGCTTGAATGAGGAAACCAGGAAGAAATATGGCTGAATTACGAGTTAACATTCTGATGTATGTGCTTTCAGGAACAAAACGCTAGAGCAACCGAAGGAAATGCAGGGTCCATATCATGAGAGATAATAGTCTGATCCTGGAGACCATGTTTTAAGACAAACTATGGTAAATAGTAAAAAAATACAAATTTTCCAAGAAACAATAACTAGGAAGGTCAGAGGTCTGGAAACTACACATTGGAAGCACAGCTAGAGGTTCCTGTGTAATCCCAGAGGAAGGGAGTATTAAAGGGGGTACAGCCAAGCTGGCCACGGATCTGAAGGAAGTTGACGTGTGGAGGAGGAGGAACAAGTAGATTCTGACTGGCTCCAAGAGTCAGATTTGGCCTTAATCCAGGAAGCACCTTCAGCCGCTCAGGGTCCACCAAATAGTATGGCCTGCCTTGTGAACCAGTGTGCTAAACATGTAATGAGGGACTGACCAATAAGGTCCAGAGGACATCCTTTTGTAGGCCCAATGCCAAACTTGATGACTTCAACTCTGAGTTAGTAAAAGAGCCCTGCATATGATGTTTGAGTTGTATCTCGGTAGATTTTAGATGAGGGCACTTTCTACAGAAAGCAATGGTAATGATGGCTGCAATACAGATCCTAGATGCCAGGGTGGAAGAGGAGAATGCCGTGTCCTTTTCAAAATGTCTTTAAAAAATTTCATTTCTTGGGGCTTCCCTGGTGGTGCAGTGGTTGAGAGTCCGCCTGCCGATGCAGGGGACGCACCAGTCTGGGAAGATCCCGCATGCCGTGGAGCGGCTGGACCCGTGAGCCATGGCCGCTGAGCCTGCGCGTCTGGAGCCTGTGCTCCGCAACGGGAGAGGCCACAACAGTGAGAGGCCCGCATACCGCAAAAAAAAAAAAAAAAATTTCATTTCTTTACCATTATGGTCTTTCAGATTTCCAGTAACCAACTCATTCATTTATTTGCTGTTAAATTTGTTGACTGTCTACTGTGGACCAAAAATCAGATATGTTGGAGAGAGAGATATGGAAGAGACAGCCCTGCCCTGAAGCATAGATTGAAGGAGATACACAGATATACACAAGTCGCTATAGTATGAG
The DNA here is from genome assembly GCF_008692025.1 of Phocoena sinus. NCBI lineage: Eukaryota > Metazoa > Chordata > Mammalia > Artiodactyla > Phocoenidae > Phocoena > Phocoena sinus. The sequence goes on along the minus strand of NC_045766.1, from coordinate 69,577,942 downwards.
CTAGCCTGTTCTGTCTCACAGCATAAGAGATAAAGTGGTCTGGAAGCTCAGGTGGGAATGGACGCACTTAGAACTAAGGGTGATACTTCTAGCTCTTTCTATACCTCTGGATTTAAATCAATGCCAGAGAGAGGTTAAGGAAAAGAGGGAAGAAAGAGCTTGAGAGAACCTCAGGAATTTTTCTCATGCTCATCGAACTTATGTAAGGACGATGGATGAATGAAGCACTATTCATTTGGGGAGGTTAGAGTGTAGATATGTAATGTAACAAAGTATATCAACTTATTTTTTAAAAGGATGGTCACCTCTAGAAGCTCCATTCTGGCCTGCAGGAATAGACTAAAGCCCTTTCCCTTTTCTCCTTTAGCTTCCAGGAAGTCCACAGCTTTGCCTCAGGCGAGGCTTTGCCATGGGGCCCACTGTCTGCAGCCATGGCCAGCTGCCATTCTCTGATCCTCCTGGATGGGACCATCCATGGAGACCCACTGGACCTCAAAATGTTTGAAGCTACTACCTGGGTAAGCTTCTGTTCTGCAAAGATTCTAAGAAGCTTCTTCAATGCCAGACCAAGCCAGGTGTTATCATAGCTATTCAATACTCATAAAAATGTGAGGTCTCCAATATGGAGTACATATGGCAGTGAGGGACAAACTCATCCGAGCCCCAGTTTTCTCCTCTGTACAGTATATTTCCATATTAGGGTTATTGTGAGGATTAAGTGGAAGGACGCATTAAAAAAAATCCCTGGTGCTGTGCCTGGAATATATTACCAGCTCAATAGTATTAGTATAATTATTATATAATTATTTTCTAACCCTTTCCAGCTGTAGTATGAGCCATGTCTGGTTTCAGAGTTATCTAGAACATGGGGATTAGGAAACATCACTGTCCCCAGTGCTTAGGATAATTCGTTGTTACCAGGAGTTTTATGCCTACTACTTTAGTATTAATTTTGTCTCTAAGACTAGACAATGAAAAGGAAAACCATGAGGGATTTTGTTGAGACTCTGAAGTAGATTTCAGATCAAATGGCCTTGTTCAGGAGGAGGAATCCGGCTCTCCCGGTTCTAGTCTTGGCTCTGTTCTGATTGACTCCTTCACCTCGTGAGGTCCTCTCTCCTGTTGGGGTTTTCCATAACTTTAAAATGAGGGGATTGAATTAGACCAGCAGGGTTCACCTAAAAGAAAACAAAAAAGCTGGAATCTTTTCTTAAAAGGAAATTTTATTCAAAAGCATCCTACACAAACCAAATCGTTGGAGTTACTCTGGTTGAGATAGCAAAATGGGGAGTAAAAGCACAGCTTAGGGAACACACATCCCCACCTACTTAGCTACAAGCCCGCCTCCACCCCATATAGCCTGGTTCAGCTCCAGGCCCCTGTGATACATGTGTGAGCCCCACTGAAGGAGACAATCTTTAGGGTCCCTTCCATCGCTAATAGGGCATGGTTCTGCAGCAGTCTGATGTAACTTTCTCCATCCTTCTTGGGTTACTGTTTCTGTACCTTTAAGTAGGGATTATAATTTCTTCTCTGAGATTTTTTTCTACCACTCAATGAGATGATTATAAAGCATTTTGGCATCTTTGAGTAAAAGGTTCCTCTGACTATAATTTAGGGTCTTTATTATAGCAATTCCCGAATGTTTACTGAACATCAACCACATACATCACAGTCCCGGCCCTGCTGTACTCTGGGGACCATCAATCCAAATTAGACAGAGAGCGAAGAGCAGGAGAAAAAAGGCAGAAAGGTGCGGGCTATTCACGCTCAGTGTTTTCAAGTTAAGTCCTTCAGAAATGGAGAATGAGCCTTTATGCAGCACCTTCCAGCAGAGAAAGCAGGAGAAATTGTATGAATAATTCAGAAGCGTCTGCCCTTCAAGTTTCTAGCATTTCCGATGCATTATTTTTGTGTGTGGCGAATTAAGTCTGGTTCACCTCCGTGTAGCTGAGGGAGGAGAATATATTGAGACGGCTTGAGATTTTCTCAAGGGAAGGGTTTGAGCACAGTATTCATGGATGAACAAGAAAGAAATCTCTACAATGAAACATCCTGTTTGAAATAGGAAATGGTGGTTTCCGGGCATGATTTCCACATCAAGGGCGCACCGGCATGTACCATGGTTGTTAAGCCCTGCAAAACAGCCAGCCAGGTAAGCCTTGCCTGCTCTCCACCCCACAAAACCCAACTCAGAAGGAAAGTCCTGGCAGGCCCACAATTTTGAAAGCTCAGAGATGTGTCTTCTTTGAACTCCACATGTGAAAATTGGTGAGACCTTGTTTCCCTTATTTGCTAAGCTAAGGATTGGAAAAGGAGTAATTAATTTCCAATAGGTAGAAGCTATGTGGTGTGTCCCTCTCCATTCCCCATCCCTCACCCAGGTCCCAGTGGAAGGAATTGCAATCCTGCATCAGTTCCCATTCTCATCAGCACTGCAGAGGATGACAGTCATCGTCCAAGAGATGGGGGGTGACTGGCTGGCGTTCATGAAAGGTGCACCAGAGAGGGTGGCCAGCTTTTGCCAACCTGAGACAGGTAAGTGGACAGACTTATATTACAGTGGGCAAATCTGTATTTCCAACCCACATATGTCCCCTCAGCATTTGATCGATGAATCCAGTTGCCTACTGGCCATCACCAGTTGGATGACTCACTGGCATCTCAGACTCGGTACCAGAACCAAGCTTATCTTTCTCACTCTCTCTATTTCCCATCTTAGTGAATGAAAGTACTACTCCCCCATCCCAGTTTAGGATTCTTCCTGGATTCCTCTCTCTCCCTCAGTGCCTCTGTCTTGTCAATTGCTAATCCATGGCCCTGTCACTCCATCACCTCAGGCCCTCATCATCCCTCCCCTGGATCACTTCATAGTTGGTGAATTTGTTCTCTGCCTCCCAGTGTCCCCTACTCTAATTCACCCTTCACACTGTGACCAGATTGGTTTTTCTGTCACACAGTATAATTATGTTAGCACATTCCTGCTTTCATTCTTTGATTGCTTCTCATAGGCTCCAGGATAATCTCCTTTAGGACCATATCTAAGGCCTTCATGATCTGACTCCTATCAAACTTCCCAGAGTTTCCTTACCACTCCTATCTTCACATCCTGTGCTCCCCCTGAGATGAACTTTCAAGGTTTGCTGTCTCAGGGCCCTGTGTCTGAGCACGTGGTGCTCCCTCAGCCAAAATGCCCTTTCCCTTCTCCATCTAATCACATCCTCCCTGTCTGATAGATGCACCAAGTGTTTCCACAGTGTGCTGTAACTGCCTGGATCATAGCAAGGATCTCATTCGATTGTACTGTTAGTCTACGGGCTGTTACCCTACTAGACAAAGATCCTCAGAGTGGCAATTGCAGTGCAATCTCTGCATAGCTAATTCCTGACCCATAGTAGGCTCAATAAATATTTGATGGTTAAACTGGAGAAAAAAAGAATCATACACTTTTCCCATTCTTCTTCTTCTTTTTGTTTTTTGAATGCTTCCTTTTCATTTCTGCTTCACTGGATCCCAAGAGGTCGATCGTGACAATGTAGTAATATTTAACATTCCCACTGACTTGTTTGTGTACATTTTTAGAGGTGTGTTTTCTTGGGCAAGAGTTGGATCTCTTTGTAAAGAATTCCTTTCCCAGTTCTAGCTGAGTTCATATTGCATACTAATCTTGTGTTATTTTCTGAACAGTACCAACTAGTTTTGTGAGTGAACTTCAGATTTACACGACACAGGGCTTCCGGGTCATAGGACTGGCCTACAAAAAGCTGGAAATGGACCATCATACCACTGCCTTGATGAGGTAAATGGGGTGGGGGGCATTTTGATAAAGCAGAATGGTTTCGTGGGAAGACGCACCAGACTGGGCAGTGGACCCAGCAACACAGCTTACTGAATCTATGTGCATGAAATGCCTTTGAACTTAGTAAATGGGGATATAGTCATCCCTGCTCTGCCTAAATCACAAAGCTGATGTGAACACTGGGAGAACTGATGAGAAAAAGCTGTATAAATTGTAAAGTATGATGTGATTGTACAGCTTTGTGAAGACAGATACACGAATACGACCCATGTTTCAGAGGGTTTGAAATTGTGGTCATGCCCCCATTTTGAACCAAATATAAATTTGGTTTTAAATTATTTTTGGTAATTAATTAGCTATTTTGGGATTTTATTATTTTTTATTTTTTTTTTAGCATCTTTATTGGGGTATAATTGCTTTACAATGGTGTGTTAGTTTCTGCTTTATAACAAAGTGAATCAGTTATACATATACATACGTTCCCATATCTCTTCCCTCTTGCATCTCCCTCCCTCCCACCCTCCCCATCCCACCCCTCCAGGTGGTCACAAAAGACCGAGCTGATATCCCTGTGCTATGCGGCTGCTTCCCACTAGCTATCTACCTTACGTTTGGTAGTGTATATATGTCCATGCCTCTGTCGCGCTTTGTCACAGCTCACCTTTCCACCTCGCCATATCCTCAAGTCCATTCTCTAGAAGGTCTGTGTCTTTATTCCTGTCTTATCCCTAGGTTCTTCATGACATTTTTTTTCTTAAATTCCATATATATGTGTTAGCATACTGTATTTGTCTTTCTCTTTCTGACTTACTTCACTCTGTATGACAGACTCTAGGTCTATCCACCTCATTACAAATAGCTCAATTTTGTTTCTTTTTATGGCTGAGTAATGTTCCATTGTATATATGTGCCACATCTTCTTTATCCATTCATCTGTCGATGGACACTTAGGTTGCTTCCATGTCCTGGCTATTGTAAATAGTGCTGCAATGAACTTTGTGGTACATGACTCTTTTTGAATTATGGTTTTCTCAGGGTATATGCCCAGTAATGGGATTACTGGGTCGTATGGTAGTTCTATTTTTAGTTTTTTGACAAACCTCCATACTGTTCTCCATAGTGGCTGTATCAATTTACATTCCCACCAAGAGTGCAAGAGGGTTCCCTTTTCTCCACACCCTCTCCAGCATTTATTGTTTGTAGATTTTTTGATGATGTCCATTCTGACCAGTGTGAGGTGATGCCTCATTGTAGTTTTGATTTGCATTTCTCTAATGATTAGCGATGTTGAGCATCCTTTTGTGTGTTTGTCAGCAATCTATATATTCTTTGGAGAAAAGTCTATTTAGGTCTTCTGCCCATTTCTGGATTGGGTTGTTTTTTTTTTTTGATATTGAGCTGCATGAGCTGCTTGTATATTTTGGAGATTAATCCTTTGTCAGTTGCATCATCTGCAAATATTTTCTCCGATTCTGAGGGTTGTCTTTTCGTCTAGTTTATGGTTTCCTTTGCTGTGCAAAAGCTTTTAAGTTTCACTAGGTCCCTTTGTTTATTTTTGTTTTTATTTCCATTTCTCTAGGAGGTGGGTCCAAAAGGATCTTGCTGTGTTTTATGTCATGGAGTGTTCTGCCTCTAAGTGTTTTCCTCTAGAGTGTTTTCCTCTAACACTTTTATAGTGTCTGGCCTTACATTTAGGCCTTTAATCCATTTTCAGTTTACTTTTGTGTATGGTGTTAGGAAGTGTTCTAATTTCATTCTTTTACATGTAGCTGTCCAGTTTTCCCAGCACCAGTTATTGAAGAGGCTGTCATTTCTCCATGTACATTCTTGCCTCCTTTATCAAAGATAAGGTGACCAAACGTGCATGGATTTATCTCTGAGCTTTCTATCCTGTTCCATTGATCTATATTTCTGTTTTTGTGCCAGTACCATGCTGTCTTGATTATTGTAGTTTGTAGTACAGTGTGAAATCAGGGAGCCTGATTCCTCCAGCTCCTTTTTTCTTTCTCAAGATTGCTTTGGCTATTCGGGGCCTGTTGTGATTCCATACAAATTGTGAAATGTTTTGTTCTAGTTCTGTGAAAAATGCTATTGGTAGTTTGATAGGGGTTGCATTGAATCTGTAGATTGCTTTGGGTAGTATAGTCATTTTCACAATGTTGATTCTTCCAATCCAAGAACATGGTATATCTCGCCATCTGTTTGTATAGTCTTTAATTTCTTTCATCAGTGTCTTATAGTTTTCGGCATACAGGTCTTTTGTCTTCTTAGGTAGGTTTATACCTGGGTATTTTTTTCTTTTTGTTGCAGGAGTAAATGGGAGTGTTTCTTTAATTTCTCTTTCAGATATTTCATCATTAGTATATAGGAATGCAAGAGCTTTCTGTGCATTAGTTTTTTTTTTTTTTTTTTTTTTTTTTGCGGTACGTGGGCCTCTCACTGTCGTGGCCTCTCCCATTGCAGAGCACAGGCTCCGGACGCGCAGGCTCAGCGGCCATGGCTCACGGGCCCAGCCACTCCGCGACATGTGGGATCTTCCCAGACTGGGGCATGAACCCGTCTCCCCTGCGTTGGCAGGCGGACTCTCAACCACTGCGCCACCAGGGAAGTCTGTGCATTAGTTTTGTGTCCTGCTACTTTACCAGATTCATTGATTAGCTCTAGTAGTTTTCTGGTAGCATCTTTTGGATTCTCTATGTATAGTAACATGTCACCTGAAAACAGTCACAGTTTTACTTCTTTTCTGATTTGGATTCCTTTTATTTCTTTTTCTTCTCTAACTGCTGTGCCTAAAACTTCCAAAACTATGTGGAATAATAGTGGTGAGAATGGGCAACCTTGTCTTGTTCCTGATCTTAGAGGAAATGGTTTCAGTTTTTCACCATTGAGAATGACGTTGGCTGTGGTTTGTCATATATGACCTTTATTATTTTGAGGTAAGTTCCCTCTGTGCCTACTTTCTGAGGGGTTTTATCATAAACTGGTGTTGAAATTTGTCAAAAGTATTTCTATATCTATTGAGATGATCAATGGTTTTCCTCCTTCAGTTTGTTAATATGGTGTATCACATTGATTGATTTGTATATTTTGAAGTATCCTTGCATTCCTGTGATAAACCCCACTTGATCATGGTGTATGATCTTTTTAGTGTGCTGTTGGATTCTGTTTGCTAGTATTTTGTTGATGATTTTTGCATGTATGTTCATCTGTGATATTAGCCTGTAGTTTTCTTTCTTTGTGGCATCTTTGGTTTTGGTATCTGGGTGATGGTGGCCTTGTAGAATGAGTTTGGGAGTGTTTCTCCTTCTGCTATATTTTGGAACAGTTTGTGAAGGATAGGTGTTAGCTCTTCTCTAAATGTTTGATAGAATTCGCCTGTGATACCATCTGGTCCTGGCCTTTTGTTTGTTGGAAGATTTTTAATCACAGTTTCCATTTCAGTGCTTGTGATTGGTCTGTTTATATTTTCTATTTCTTCCCGATTCAGTCTTGGAAGGTTGTGCTTTTCTAAGAATTTGTACATTTCTTCCATGCTGTGCATTTTATTGGCATATAGTTGCTTGTAGTAATCTCTCATGAGCCTTTGTATTTCTGCATGTCAGTTGTTACTTCTCCTTTTTAATTTCTAATTCTGTTGATTAGAGTCTTGTCCCTTTTTTTCTTGATGAGTCTGGCTAATGGTTTATCAATTTTGTTTATCTTCTCAAAGAACCAGCTTTTAGTTTTATTGATCTTTGCTACTGTTTCCTTCATTTCTTTTTCATTTATTTCTGATCTGATCTTTATGATTTCTTTCCTTCTTCTAACTTTGGGGTTTTTTTGTTCTTCTTTCTCTAATTGCTTTAGCTGTAAGGTTAGGTTGTTTAGTTGAGATGTTTCTTGTTTCTTTAGGTAGGATTGTATTGCCATAAACTTCCCTCTTACAACTGTTTTTGCTGCATCCCATAGGTTTTGAGTCATCCTGTCTTCATTGTCATTTGCTTCTAGGTATTTTTTGATTTCCTCTTTGATTTCTTCAGTGATCTCTTGGTTATTTAGTAGTGTATTGTTTAGCCTCCATGTGTTTGTATTTTTTACAGATTTTTTTCCTGTACTTGATATCTAGTCTCATAGTGTTGTGGTCAGAAAAGATACTTGATATGATTTCAATTTCCTTAAATTTACCAAGGCTTGTTTTGTGACTGAAGATAGGATCTATCCTGGAGAATGTTCCATGAGCACTTGAGAAGAAAGTGTATTCTGTTGTTTTTGCATGGAATGTCCTATAAATATCAATTAGTCCACCTCATCTAATGTGTCGTTTAAAGCTTGTGTTTCCTTATTTATTTTAATTTTGGATGATCTGTCCATTGGTGAAAGTGGGGTGTTTAAGTCCCCTACTATTATTTTGTTACTGTCGATTTCCCCTTTTATGGCTGTTAGCATTTGCCTTATGTATTGAGGTGCTCCTATGTTGGGTGCCTGCATATTTATAATTGTTATATCTTCTTCTTGGATTGCTCCCTTGATCATTATATAGTGTCCTTCTTTGTCTCTTGTAATAGTCTTTATTTTAAAGCCTATTTTGTCTGATATGAGAATTGCTACTCCAGCTTTCTTTTGATTTCCATTTGCATGGAATACCTTTCTCCATCTCCTCACTTTCAGTCTGTATGTGTCCCTAGGTCTGAAGCCAGTCTCTTGTAGACAGCATATGTACGGGTCTTGTTTTTGTATCCATTCAGCCAGTCTATGTCTTTTGGTTGGAGCATTTAATCCGTTTACATTTAAGGTAGTTATCGATATGTATTTTCCTATTACCACTTTCTTAATTGTTTTGGGTTTGTTATTTTAAGTCTTTTCCTTCTTTTGTGTTTCTGCCTAGAGAAGTTTTTTAGCACTTGTTGTAAAGCTGGTTTGGTGGTGCTGAATTCTCAGCTTTTGATTATCTGTAAAGGTTTTATTTTCTCCCTCAAATCTGAATGATATCATTGCTGTGTAGAATAATCTTGGTTGTAGGTTTTTCCCTTTCATCACTTTAAATATGTCCGGCCACCCCCTTCTGGCTTGCAGAGTTTCTGCTAAAAGATCAGCTGTTAACCTTATGGGGATTTTCTTGTATGTTAATTGTTGCTTTTCTCTTGCTGCTTTTAATATTTTTTCTTTGTATTTAATTTTTGATAGTTTGATTAATATGTATCATGGCATGTTTCTCCTTGGATTTATCCTGTATGGGACTCTCTGCCCTTCCTGGACTTGATTGACTATTTCCTTACCCATATTGGGGAAGTTTTCAACTATAATCTCTTCAAATATTTTCTCCATCCCTTTCTTTTTCTCTTCTTCTTCTGGGACCCCTATAATTTGAATGTTGGTGTGTTTAATGTTGTCCAAGTGGTCTCTGAGATTGTCCTCAATTCTTTTCATTCTTTTTTCTTTATTCTGCTTTGTGGTAGTTATTTCCACTATTTTATCTTCCAGGTCACTTATCGTTCTTCTACCTCAGTTATTCTGCTATCCATTCCTTCTAGATAATTTTTTATTTCATTTATTGTGTTGTTCATCATTGTTTATTTGCTCTTTAGTTCTAGGTCCTTGTTAAACGTTTCTTGTATTTTCTCCATTCTATTTGTAAGATTTGGGATCAACTTTACTATCATTACTCTGAATTATTTTTCAGGTAGACTGCCTATTTCCTCTTCATTTGTTTTGTCTGGTGGGTTTTTACCTTGCTCCTCCATCTGTGTTTCTCTGTCTTCTCATTTTGCTTAACTTACTGTGTTTGGGATCTCCTTCTTTCAGGCTGCAGGTTCATCGTTCCCGTTGTTTTTGGTGTCTGCCCCCAGTGGCTAAGGTTGGTTCAGTGGGTTGTGTAGGCTTTATGGTGGAGGGGACTAGTGCCTGTGTTCTGGTGGATGAGGCTGGATCTTGTCATTCTAGTGGGCAGGACCATGTCTGGTCGTGTGTTTTGGGGTGTATGTGAACTTATTATGATTTTAGGCAGCTTCTCTGCTAATGGGTGGGGTTGTGTTCCTGTCTTGCTAGTTGTTTGGCATAGGGTGTCCAGCACTGTACCTTGCTGGTCATTGAGTGGAGCTGGGTCTTTGCATTGAGATGGAGATCTCTGGGAGAGCTTTCACCGTTTGATATTACATGGGGCCAGGAGGTCTCTGGTGGACCAATGTCCTGAACTCGGCTCTCCAACCTTAGAGGCTCAAGCCTGATACCCAGCCAGAGCGCCAAGACCCTGTCAGCCACATGGCCATGTACATGGGGAGTTTCTTGCCTTTTGGGATGTCTGAGGTCTCCTGCCAGCGTTCAGTAGGTGTTCTGTAGTAGATGTTCCACATGTAGATGTATTTCTGATTGATTTGTGCGGTGGAAGTTGTTCTCCACATCTTACTCCTCCACCATCTTGAAGGCGCCTCACCTCACTTATTTTTAATGGTGTTTTCTACCAGAGCTAGAACTCTCTGGTGGCTGTTAACAGGTATGGTGATGAAAATCACCACAGAAGATGGAAGACAGCGTTGTGGTCATTTAATTCATTCTCTACAAAGATTAAAGTTAATCTCATCCTTAATAAGCATCCTCTCTTCATTTCAGTTCTGTCAGAACAAAAGTCTCTATATCCTTGTGCCCCCTCCTGTTTTCTTTCTGGATAGTTTCTGCACACATTCAGTGTCCCAGGAATGGTGAATGAGTAAGTGGGGACCACTCTGAGAGGAAGATATCTGACTTTGTTTTTGTTTGGCTTCCTGTAAGAAAGACTGTAATGTGTGATTTCTGTTCAATCATCCATATACTTCCAGGGACCAGGTAGAATCAGACCTGATATTTCTGGGATTGCTGATCTTGGAGAATCGACTGAAGGAGGAGACAAAACCTGCCCTGGAAGAGCTCATCTCAGCCCGGATAAGGACTGTAATGATCACAGGTATAGAAAAAAGTGTGTGTGAAAACAGGAAGAATTTGATGTGGAAATAGACAGAGATTCACTCATTTAGCAAATCTTGTTGACTTGCAACTATGGGCCAGACACTGTTCTAGACACTGGACCTGGACAGCAAAATAGGCAAAGTTATTACTCTGAGCATCCTTTTACATGGGTTAAGATAGAAAATCAATCATTCAATTGAATAAACAGCTACCAATAAGTGTTATGAGATACATAAAACAGGTGATGTGGTAAAGTGTGTTTGACCAGCTACTTTAGACGAGGTGTCCTTTCTGAGAGGGAACGTTTGAAATAACACCTGAATAAGAAGACATAAGCCATGCAAAGATGTTGATATTTATTATTAAATTTTCAGAGAAGAAGAATGCTTAGTCAGCATGGTCTGTAAAATACACTGAAGGCCCATCAATGAGCGCTACAATTCTAGAGATTAAAAAATGCTGTCCCTTCTACTCCCACTCCCAAACTCCAAGTCACAAACAAGGGAGCAGTGAGAAAAGATTGTGCAAGAGAAATGTGTGAAGTTTCTTAATGAATGCTTCCGAGTAGAGAGTCAGTGATTTCCTAATGCATTCATGATTTTTGAGTGTGTATTGCCTTCCCTTTCTCTGCTCTCAAAGTCAGATGCATTTAACTCTATGAATTCTGGCATCAAGATACAGTCTTGCCCCACCAAAGCACTCTCTCCCTATCCCACTGTCCTTGAACCCAATTTGATGTTGGAAACTCGAGAATACATTCACCTCCCCTTTGGAGCTTCTCCACCCCCCTCCACTACCACACCCTCCAATCCAAGAGACTTTTGGATCACTTTTTCCCTCTCCCTTCTTAGCCCCTCTGCCCAACTTCTAGGTGCTGCTGAGTTAGTTTACTACTTATTAAAATTCCCCTTACATTATGACCCTTCTGTTTCAAAATTTTTATTTAGCACTTATTTTACACAGTCTCAGAATCTATCCTTTACCAGTTAGATTTATGTAGAAGTAAGAGCTCATCGCTCACAACACTCCCTCTTCACTTCTTCTTTCATATTAAAATTTCTGTTCTGCTTCTTTCCTTGCTTGGTTGTAATTTTTCTGAAGAATTGTCCTTGGATGGGTTGGAAGGGTGATATGCTCTCTGATCTTTTATATACCCTGAAATATCTTTCTTTGCTCTGATAGGTGAATGATGTCTTGCCTGGGTATAGTATGTTTGGGTTAGAGTACTTTTTAAAAAAAAATTTTATTGGAGTATAGTTGATTTATAATGTTATGTTAGTTTCAGCAAAGTGAATCAGTTATACATATATCAATACATATAATATATCCACTCTTCTTTAGGTTCTTTTCCTATATAGGTCATTACAGAGACCTATATTACACTACTAATGTAGAGAACTCTACATTACAGAGTAGAGTTCCCTGTGCTATACAGTAGGTCCTTATTAGTTATCTATTTTATATATAGAGTCCTTTTTTATTAATGGTCTGTAGGTTTTATTCTTTTATCTTCCAGTTTTTGGTATTGCATATCACAAGGCCAGTGGAGTCCACTGTAGGTAACTTGTTCTGTTTACATATAATCCTTTTTCTTTAACTTTGGAGTTTAGAAATGTTACCAAGGTATGCCTATATGTTTGTCTTTTTTCATTAATTTAGTCTGGAACATTGTGAGCATTTTTTTTTTTTTTTTTTTGTGGTACGTGGGCCTCTCACTGCTGTGGCCTCTCCCGTCACGGGGCACAAGCTCCGGACGCGCAGGCTCAGTGGCCATGGCTCATGGGCCCAGCCGCTCCGCGGCATGTGGGATTCTCCCAGACCGGGGCACGAACCCACGTCCCCTGCATCGGCAGGCGGACTCTCAACCACTGCGCCACCGGGGAAGCCCCATTATGAGCATTTTTAATCTGTCTTCTTCTTCTCAGGAAAATTTCTTCTATTGTTAATTAGGGCTTTTGTTCTCTCTTTCCTTCTTCCCTTCTGGAATTTCCATTATTCACATGACAGGCTTCCTGGATCTATCCTCTCGGTCTCTTATGTTTTTTTCTTGTAACTCATATTTTAAATTTTTTCATATAATTTTTAAAGGCTATATTCCATTTACAGTTACTACAAAATATTGGCTATATTTCCCATGTTGTACATAGATCCTTTTAGTCTATCTTACGTAACTCTCATATATTTAAAATTTTGCTCTGAGCTTTAAGGGTTCTTTTTTTGCACCGAATTTTTTCAAACTGCAAACTCAGGTATCAAAAATGAGGATGATCTCCTTCAAATCACCTCTTGAATTGTGAAGTTCTTAAATTGTGTTTTGGAGTAGGAGTGACTTTAGAAAACCATGTTTTGCCTGTGCTCCATTTGAGTTTCCTAAGTGCTCTCATTATTTTTAATGCAGCTTTCTTCTGTCTCCAGCAGCTAGCCTACTTTACCAGTCATGTTCTGGTTGTTCTGCCTTATATTTCCTTATCTAGCTTCTGGAATTTCTTAAGTAGGTTTTTATCTTTTTTTGTCAGATGGTTGAGGATCAGGCCTGGGCTGCATGTCCTAAACAACAGACCTCTCGCAGGTGACAGATGGCAAAACGGTCTGTGTTGCAAAGCAGATGGCTGTTGTCGCCCTGCTGAGGCACGTGGAAGAGCCTCTCACTCTCAGGGCTCCCTGATCTCAGGCTAGAGCATCTCCCTCCCCCCAGTTAGCTCTTCTGAGGATTCTCAAAGTATTTTGGTAGAAACCTGGGAGAAACCATGTTAGGGATAGCCAGCCAGTTGTTACATTATTTATTTTTAGTGGTTCCTCTACGAATCACTATATCTGTACCTACCCTTTCAAGAAGGCTTATCATCATAAACATCCCCTACTTTCTCTCCTCTGTTATTGTTGTATATATATGTGTATGACATACAATGAAACCCCACCAGACAATGTTAGAGTTTTAAATTTCAACAGTCAAGAGTTGGAGAACATAAGTGAAGAAAAATCGACTTTATATTTATACGGCTCTTTATTATTTCTGTTCCTAAATGTTCATGTCTTATGTTGCAAGTTTCCCTCTGGTATCATTTCCTGTCAGCCTAAAGAACTTCTTTAAGCATTTCTTTTTGAGCATATCTGCTGGCACAAATTATCTTAGATTCCCTTATCTAAGAATGTCTTCATTCCTGAGACTATTTTCATTAGCTATAGGAGTCTGAGTTGACAATTTTTTTCTTTCAGCACTTTAAAGATGTTCCACTGTTATCTTGCCTTCATGGTTTTTGATGAGAAATCTGTGATAATTTGAATTATTGTTTCCCTATATGTAATTTATTGTTTTCCCTAGCTGCTCCTAAGATATTTGCTTTATCTTCGGTTTTTTAGCAGCTTGATTATGTGTCTGGGTGTGGTTTTCACTGAATTTATCGTGTTTGGGATTCACTGAGCTTCTTGAATCTGTAAATTTAAATCTTTTACCATATTTGGGAAGTTTTCTGCTATTATGTCTTCAAAACATTTTTTTCCTGTTCCAATCTTTCTCCTCTCCTTCTTGGGCTCTAATGACATGAATGTGAGTTCTTTTGATATTCTTCAATCTTTGTTCTTTGTTTTTTCAGTTGAGAACTTCTATCTTGTCATTTATTTCAAGAGTATCAACCTTCACCACATGGAGGAGGATTACAATAGCTGCTTTAAAAGCATTGTCTGATAATTCCAACATCTGGGTCATCTTGGGACAAGCAACTATTGAATTGTTTTTTTCTTGAGAATTGGCCAGATTTTCCAGGTTTTTCACATGTTGAGAATCCTGAACATTTTGAATATTATGTTGGGATACTTTGGATCCTGTTAAAATCCTCTAGAGAATGTTGAGTTTGTTGTTTTAGCAAGCAAAACTCTGGAATATGGGAGGTGACTAATATCATAGTTCAATTCTTGAAGCTTTTGCTATCCTTCTTCAGGTTTGCTCTGCACATGCACAGCTCTGGGTTGAGCTTGGGGCTTACATAGTTCATACACTGAATTAGTCTCCTTGTCTAGCTCTCTTCTTTCTAGGATTTCCCTCACAACTCTTCAGGCCTCCAGTGCCCCTTTCCTGGTTCCTTTGGCCAGAAAAAGTAGGTTTTTCTTGGAGCTTTAGCTATCTGCATAGCTCTGGGACTGGGGCTCACACTCAGGTCAAATTACGTGAGAGGAAAGAGAAAAAAAGCTGAGAATCTCTCCACCTTGTAGATTATTTCTCCAAATTTGACTCCCTTTCACATTATGCCATTTGTGTTTACTTTTCAAAGTCCTCAGGTAGGTTTTTTTAATGGCATTTTTTCTGGAGTTTTCCATTGTAATCAGTGGGAGAAATAGATTCTAGTGGGCTTACTCCATATTAGCTGGAAGTGGAACCACAAGATGTCATATTAAACCAGTAGAGTTTTGCTAAACATCTACTAAGCTGCTGACAAATAACAGAAATATATTTGAACTTTTCCTTTTTAATTTTACTTCCCACTCCCTGGCAAAAAAATACTAGTAGGTCATAAAGTAACCAGATGAAAAGCAGCAATAATAAGAAAAGGGATCACAGAATCATGGAAGGTCAGGGCTGAGAGAGAACTTAGAGACTGTTTCTTCTCACACCAAAAATAAGGTCTGAACTCCTTACCCTAGCTTTCTAGGTTCTACGTGAATTGGTTCTGTCTCTTCGATCTCATCTTGGGATACTTTTCCTTTCTTCTAGGTGACAATCTTCAGACTGCGATAACAGTGGCCAGAAAGTCTGGAATGGTTTCTGAAAGCCAGAAAGTCATTCTCATTGAAGCAAATGAAACTACTGAGTCCTCATCAGCATCTATATCTTGGCAGTTAGTCGAAGAGAAGAAACATATTGCTTATAGGAATCAGGTATACCTAAAAGCAGACTGCCATATTATCTAACTCGTCACACAGTGTTGACTACTGAGCAGCTTTGACCAGCAGAGGTGTACAGGTGACCTAGGGTCAACATACTTCTCCAAATGTCTAACATGTATACAGTTCAAAGAACTCAATTATATCATTTTCCCATACCGTTCCTACTGAGCTTTAAGGTATAGTGCTTTCCTGGGTGCTGGAAATAATCCATTCTTTTAAACTTAAAAAAGTCTTTAGAAAGAATATAGTAAGTGGGGCTGCAAGTCTAATTTTCCATTTTTTCCCTTGCTTGCCAGCCATCCCACTGGGTTCAAAGGGGATTTAGTCCCTAAGAGAGACACTGCTGTGTGCATTGGAAAATCAGACTATATCTTCAGGGTGGGAAGAAGTTTTATTCATTTATCTCCAATCTTGTCAGTATCCTATGTCTATTATGTCCTTGTGAAACAATATTAATTCTGTAAAAAAAAAAAAAAAGGAAAGTTCTCACCTCAGGGAGGGATTTGTTAAGCTGCAATGCTTTTGTATTTTACACTTGAAATGTGTGAAATGTGCTTTTTTCTGGGACTCACTGAGATCAAATCAGGATGAGAACAGGACGTGAGTAAGTGTTACCCCCCTGTTCACTAGAGGCTGTTGATGTGCAAAGATTGATCCAGCAAAGAGAAAGTGCTTCTCTGAGGAATCAGGGCCAGAGTGTGACTTTTATAGAGAGATCCCAGACTGTCATTGTTGCCTTTGCTCAGATATGCTTGTGGTCCTAACCACTCTATCAAGTCTAAAATTACTGCGTCTTGCCTTGCAGGACAATTACATTAACATCAGGGAAGAAGTCTCTGATAACAGCAGAGAGGGAAGTTACCATTTTGCCCTAAGTGGAAAATCCTTCCAGGTTATAAGTCAACATTTCAGCAGCCTACTGCCAAAGGTAAGTTCTAAGAGGGTACCAGTCTCCTAGTAAAGATGCTAACAATGTCACGGAGCATGATCGTAAGTAATTTCAAACCTCTGACTAGGTTAGATATACCTATTGAATGTATCATAAGGGAAGCAGATAGTTTTGCAGAGGTCACTGCTGTTTCATTTCCTGCTAGATTTAAAATAAGTAAATTTGATTAACTAATTATCCATCATCTATAGGATTAAAATATTAGTGACTTCTCAAGTGATAAGATTGCTTTGGGGGAGCTGTCACTATATTGCCATGGTTAGGGGGTCTCACAGTATAGTGTAAATCCAGCAATTATACAGGAAGGCAGGCCCAAAATAGAGGAATTCCATTAGGTTTTTGATAGAGGACGTCTATACAAAAGAGGGTCAAACTTAAAACTTTTCTGATGAAGAACAAAGCCACAATGAGGGCAGGTAAGTTATATACATAAAAAAACATGTGAGCAAACTAGAGAAAGATTGTGTCCAGGGTAAAGCAAAGATAATTTATTTGTATTCAATTGCTCATTATCTTAAGTACTGTTTAAGAAAAAAAGAATGAAGACTTTAAAGGTGAGTGAACAGTAAGCTGAGTTTACAGCCAAGAAGAGCAGGGAGCACACACAGCTGTGACACAGAAGAATGTAGACTCTGTAGGATGGGGTTCAGGTGGATGGAGCTGGTACAGGTTTTTATACAACAATCCATTAATATGACAATCTATTAATGTTTCAGAGCCCAAATTAGGCTGGAGTTATCAGCTGAGTTTCACAGTTGGTCAAGCCCAGATGGTATGGTTAAGTCAAAGACCACAGATAGTCACTCTCTCATCTCTAGGCTATTTTTCTGCTAGATCTGAACAATTTTCTGAGAAGCAGTTGCCTCCTTTCCTTCTCCTGGGATGCTGACCTCTTGTTATCTTGCAATTTCTCATACTTTACTGGTTTAAGGTTCCATCAAGCTCAGGGTTTTTCAGGACGATATCCTTCATGGCCCCTGAGCTAAATTCCTGTAGGTCATCAATTATGTCTATTAAGTAGTCATTTTTACTGATTTTGGTCTTCCTGATCACTTATCTGATGACCAAAGTCTCAACATCTGTCTTAAAATCCAAAGAAGGACTTCTTGGAAACAAATACTTTTCTCACTCATGGATATCATTACCCAGTCAGTGTTCTGAATGTTATCAATTACTTCATGTATGACCAGCTGACATAATAAAAAAAATTTTCCCTTTTGTATTCTTTACAGATATTGATCAATGGGACCATCTTTGCAAGAATGTCTCCAGGGCAGAAATCCAGTCTGGTGGAAGAATTTCAGAAACTAGAGTAGGTCTTTACCAATTCAGATGGTGTGAAGTGCATGGAGGCATGACAGGGGGAGAGTAAGGAAGTCACTCAGTTTGGTTAGGGCAGTGGTTCTTAACGTGGTTACACATGACAGTCACCTTGGGAGCTTTGAAAAATTAGCAATACCAGGACACCACCGTTCAGAGATTCTGATTCAATTGCTCATGTGGGCACTTGGACATCAGTATTTTTTAAAAGTTCCTTTCATAAGTCAATTATGCATCCAGAATTGAGAACCCCACTGAACTAGAACATAAGGGGGACAAGAAATAACTCTGGAAAGGTCATCTGAACTTGGCTCCTAAAGGTACAATGAAAATTTAGACTTCATTTTTACAAATTATTTTCACGGTTATGATACAGGGAGGTCCCTATGACGAGAGCTTCACATAACCCTAAAAATATTAAAACATTCTTATGCCAAAGCATCCTCTCCATCCTACATCAGAAAACTATTCTTAACACAAAGGGTCTCCATTGTCAGAATCCCATCATTTGGGATCCTTTATTTCCTGTTAATGGAAGCCCATGGAGTCTCAGAGGCTTTCTCTACCTCTGGTGCTGGACCACACTCACACAGCTCCAACTCCTACCCATCCCTAGTCCACCCTCATACTCATTGATTCAGTCACTAGGCAAAAGATCTATATTCAAAAAGCCCTATCTTCTAAATATGGCTAAAAACCTCCACAGTAAACTCGTTGCCTTAGATAGAAGTGTGGAAGAGAAGTACAGCAAATTCTGCAAACACTCTCAGAGTGCTCCTACCTTAAAAAGCAGACTGTCTTCGTCAACAATTCAAGAGAGCAGTATTCATCCAGCCTCAGAAAGCTATCCTGAAATGGGGATATATTTTCTTTCTTCAACTTCTGGTCCTGGCACCACATTTTTGAGTTGAATGACAGCTGACACGGTGGATTTCCTCTCCAGTTACTATTAATGTCACCAACAATAATTCTTATTTATCATTTTAGAATACATCACTTCACTGAATACTCATAATGCTTGTAGGGGAGAAAAATGATAGTCAAAATGGGGAAGTGATCAGGTCAGAGATCCAGATCTTCTGGCTTCAAATTCTGCGCCTTCCCCACCATGCCATGCTGTCATATAATCGTGAACATCCTGTTTTACAGCTGACAGAGCTGCCTCCTAGACAGAGAAGTGCGGGGTCTCCTTGAATCGCTTGGAGTCAGGAAGGCTGTATGGGATTTCTTAATCCATTGTAGGAACTGCTGAGTCATACTTTATTTTATTCAAACCAGACTGTTGGGGAAACTCCCTTAAAATAAATAATAAGTTTGAGCCTTAAGTAATGAAGCTCATTTTATCTTTTTAATTAGAGCAATTAGAAGGTAAGATTGCTTTGATCTCCTCTACAATTGACACAGTTCCCTTTTAGTTACTTTGTAGGTATGTGTGGTGACGGAGCCAATGACTGTGGGGTAAGTAGCTGTCAGTGTGTCAGTTGTACTTGCTTCAAGCCCTGTAAGAGATAGATAGTATCCCCTGGGATATATACCACCTCCATTCCTCTTGAAGGAGAAACTGATGTGGGCGGTTTGGAAAGGTTTGAACCAAAGCCACACAATGACTCAGTGGTCAGTACAGACTAAATGGGGGAGAACTTGGTTCTGCATTCCCCACTTCTTTAGCTAGGTGTCCCAGTGCCATCTCTTTCTTATGTGGCAGGCAGAGCAAAATTTGATCATCTCCTGGCCAGTGCTTGGGCCCACAAGCCACTTCGTGCGCAGCTTAACTAGCCTTTCTCGTGTGGCCTCAGGAGAGATATGTGTGAGTGTGCATCTATACAGTAAGCTGACTCTTTGCTTTCAGGCTTTGAAAATGGCTCACGTGGGCATCTCTTTATCAGAGCAGGAGGCATCTGTGGCCTCACCTTTCACTTCCAAAACTCCAAACATTGAATGTGTACCTCACCTTATCAAGTAAGTAGGTACTTTTCACCAGCATTGTTTTAATGTCTCTTGACTTTTAGGTGCAAACCCCTTTGTTTTGCCAGGCGAAGACCAGTGGAAATGTGTGTCCCTGGGCGGGGAGGATGCTTTGTGGGAGAAACCAGTCAAACATTCTACTCCAGAGTGGACTTACCTCCTGGGAAAACAGTGGCATTTCTAATGAAAATCACTGAATAGATTAATTTTAGAAGATTAGAATCTGGAACTTGTTGCTGCTTTGAAAATGTCAATCATACTCTTCTTATTATTATTTTAAGTGAATCTCCTTAGATACTTTCTTAATGGAGAATTGACAGAAACCTTCTCTTCCCTACTTGCTTTCCTTTCCTCTTGCCTCTTTATGCTTCCTTGGAATATCCTTCCTATCCCCAGTTTTCAGAATATTTATTCATCTTTGCTGCTTCTGCCACAATTTCCCTTGGTGCTTTGTTCCCCTCCCCCAACCCCAGAATATGTACTTCTGCTGCATTTTGTTTGAATGATGGAGACGGTTAGCATTGTGGCTGCTTTTGGTTATTATAACTAGTATGTGTTTACAGTTTATAAAGTGCTTTAATGCCTAGTATCTTATACATCAAAACAGCCTGGAATTGTAGGGATGGTCACTATTTCTTTTACAAACAAAGAAATTGAGGCTCAGAGAACTTGATGTATCGAAGCTCACAGCCATATAGGATTGAAGATTGCATTAGAATTAATTTTGTTTCAATGTGTTTTATATACAAATATCATATTCCTGCCACCACATTAAAATAATGATTTGACGAGCTGCTCCCCATTTTAAAAATGTATTCTTGCATCTGACAAATATTTATAAAGTAGGGACTTAGGGCCAGGAACAGTTGGAGGCACTGGGGACCCAGAAGCAAATAAATCGAACGCCCCTTGATCTCACGAAGCTTTCTTCCCGTGAAGAAGTTGGGCAATAAACACACACACAGAAAAGTCAGGGGTAGTGTGAAAAGTTGGAAGATGGCTTGGGCAGTGGAATCGGCTGCTTCAGATGCGGTGGTGTGGGGAAGCCTTTCTAAGGAGGTGTGGAGGAGAAACCACCTTCTAGGCGGAATAAACAGCAGCAGCAAAGCCCTGATACAGGAAAAAGTCTAGTTTGAGGATCAGGTTTTGGAATCCCAGGAAACCATTCTGACCAGAATTAAATTTAAACTCTATTTTTTCCCACATGAATGAGATAAAAGTGGCATTTCATACGTACTCTATTTTACACTCTAAATATATACTATGCATTCAAAGTCAATCAACAGTAATACAAATGAACAGGCTTATTGATTCCAGTCTCCTTAAATTTGATGTGTGCCTAATTTGAGTGTGCATATTGTCTTAGTTCAGTTTTAGAAAAAGTTGGTACTGCCAGATGAAATTTGAATGAGATGTTTGCAAACTCCTGAAGCACCCCAAACCTGCAATCTTATTTCAATTTCTCAGTTCACAGATGAAGAAACTGTGACCAAGAGAGGGAAAAATGACCTTTCAGATCACATTAGTGAGTAGATATGAGATCTGGGACCAGTTCCCAGGTCTCCTGACTCAGAGCTGAAATAATGCCTGCAGACAGGACAAGAGTAACTCTACATTCGGGCTCCATCGAAGGCCTGTGGACCTTGGCCTGGATTTAGTCTTCCTTGAACATCTAGCACACTGACTGCCGGCTCCCACTGGCTCAAGACTGTCCAGTCTGTCAGACAAACAATCGAATTATCAGGCTTTGATGTTTTCTTCTGAGCTCAGCTGAACAGCACAGAATAACTGACCGCGTTTCTTTTTGTGACTTTCATTTCATTACTCTTTCGTTTCTTTTCTCACACAGGGAAGGACGTGCAGCTCTCGTTACCTCATTTTGCATGTTTAAGTACATGGCTCTGTACAGCATGATTCAGTATGTTGGTGTTCTGCTGCTCTACTGGGTATGACTTGAGACCTAGCCTCTTGGTTAGTGAGAGCTAAAACAAGTAGCGGTCACTGGCAATTTGCAAAGCCTCTTAAAGAAAGAGTGCACATGGGATATGTCGAGTACCAACAGCCTCTCTAAAACTATCTTTAACGTTTTCGAAAGTAAATCAGAAATAGACAAGGATACAAAGGAAAAGTCGTTGGCGTCAGTTCTCTGACTCTCTGACAGAAGTTTCTTATCGCGTTGTAGCTGAGGTTCAGAACTGAAGATAAACTTTCTCTCTCACTGTTGTTTTGGCTTGCCTGGACCAGGTCTCTTATCTTCCCAGTTCCAGTGTGGCTCCACCCTAGCATAACATTCACTAGAGAGGTGCTTCTCTAATTGGGGTTCTGGTAAATGTTTCATAACTGGCTCTCCCTGGAAACACAAACCCCGATTATTAATGTTTACCAATTTCAATGGCATAACTACTCGCACCATGGCTGATTTCAAGCTATCTACCTGACGTCACTGAACATGGAGTTGGGAAGAGATGTATTATACAGTAGCATACCATTCTATAATACTTGCACCATATAGATACAAGAGTTGTAAATAACCTTAAAACCATTGATAATAGTTAAATGTAGGGAAATGATTAGAGAGTGATGAGTTTTGGCTATTACCTGTGTTTTTAGTATAAGTTATTTAATGGTAAATTTGTATAATTTAAGTTTTTATATTGGCTGTGTTTAAAAACCAGCTCACGGAATTCCTGAAACTTTAGCAGTTGACTTTCATGAGCTAGTACAAAGCAGCCTATCACTCATTCCCTGAATACAGGGACTTGAAAATTGGCATATCATGCCCCCAAAGCACATAGGCCTTATGATGGTTTTTACTATTTAACAAAATCTAAAAGGAGAAAAGACATATCTAGTATTTGTGAGCGCAACACTTGGGCTTATTCTGTTAAGTAACACTGAGAAAGTGAGTTCCATTTGTGCTGAAGGTATCTAGATTCGTCTCTATGTCTTGCCCCCTTGCTCCTGGTATGAAGGTTTTTACTTCCGTTATTTTCAGATTATATAAGTCCTTTTCCTCTCACTGATGAATGGGCTGGAAAAGGAGAGGCTGTTTATAGAAATCTGTCCCTAGTTTGGAATCCCAGTAACTCATTATGCTCAAAAGTAGAGTTAAACATGGGTCATCATTATCTCCTTTCCACGAAGGGTGTGTGTGGGGGGAAGGAAGCAAGTTTCTTGAAATCAGTAAAACATGAACTTTTTTTTTTTTCAGGAATATCAAGGTGCTTTATCAGGACTTTCTAACAACACCCAAGAATGCAAATAGTGGGTTTAGTTATTCTCATTTTCCATTGGTGAAATTTAGGTAGGGTCACCACACATCTGTCACTGACCATTGGGAATGTGTCATTTTGTTGTGTCAGACCAAACCCCAACCTTTCTGCTAACAAGTAGAAAAGAGACTAGAGATGAATCAGAGTGAGATGTTCCCCTCAACAGGGGTGACACTGATGCTCAAAGGAGCAGCCCAGAAAGCACACTGCAGTGGCCCTCCTGGCTAGAAGGGGGTTTGCAGGCTTGCCTTTGGTACCCCTGCCGACATGCCCAGGCCCCTGACCATACCATCTCCTTGGTAATTTACTTGAAAATCCTATGTTGCAGTGAGAAAATGAGTGCAATTGATGTCACATTTCATCCAGAAGGTTATAACTTTTTTGAGCCACTTTCCTTTTTATTTTCAGGAGACAAACAGCCTTTCAAATTACCAGTTTCTGTTCCAGGATCTGGCCATTACAACTCTTATTGGTGTAACAAGTAAGATGTCTTTTAAATTTTCTTCTCAGAGATACTCCCCTCCACTTGCTTCCCTCTACCCTGCAGGGTTAGTCCACCATTGAGGGGTAGCAGCTGTAGCCGCAGTGATGAGTGACTTATTCCCAAAGGGGTATGGTATGCAGATAGAGAAAGAGGAAATAGAATCTTCATTTTTAAGTGTTGAAAGTGTTAGCAAAGGAAAAGCTGGCTCGTTGTTTTGCTGTTTTCCACCAAATATAGAGCTTCTATAAATGGTCACTAAACCTTTAAAATGAAAAAAAGCACCTTGAAAACTGACTTCAGTGTGCTTTTAGGTATAGTTATGGTCCAAATGTGCCCAATTTATAGAAGTTAAATGGCTTTTATGTTTCCCATTTCCAATCCTAACCTCTCAGGATTTAGAGCAGAGATTAAATGTAATCTTGCCGTTATGCCACTCTCACCCATCACCTCCTAACTGATATATGAATTGTCTCCCCAGTTTCCCCGCTATGGGATTTTTCCCCAGCCTGACCACTATCCATCATGTTTACCATATTCTCTGCTTTTCTCTCTTATATATGAATGCCACCAGCTCCACTTGTACTTTAAATCCTACCTGCTCCTACCTCCTCAAGGATTTTGTTCCTGGAATGATCTTTTTCTCTATCACCAACTTTTCTCTGGTCCACTGGATCATTCCAATCAGCAGATAAATATAGTTTTGTATCTTCTTTCTTTAAAACCTCTTCTGTGACCCCAAATCTACCATTAGCTACTGTCCCCTTTATTCTCAAACTTCCCAAACAGTTGAGTAGACCCACTTTGTCCACTTGCCATCTCTAATTCTATTGTCATTTCATTTCAATCAGCCGGATTCTAACGTTCACGGACATGAATTTGGATTCTGGGCCTGTGCAGTTGTTTGGTGGAAGGCAGTGGTTTCCTGGCACATATGTAACAGCCAGCTCTCCAAAAAATTGTAGATATGCATGTATATGCATACGCATAGAAGCTTATTATAAGCTTTACTAAAAAGGAAAATGTGTAGTGAGCAATTATCAAATAACATTAAAGTATACGTTACTCTTTCTTGCAATTTCCATTTAGCCAATGGATTCTCACAGAATGCTTTAACTGAGTTTCATTAGTCTTGTATCCATAGTCAATTATTGTCGCGATTGATGACTGAAATGGTTCTGATGTGAATGAATGTTTGCTGACGTTTTTCTTTACCTGAGTGAGCAAAACAACACAGGCTTATGCTGAAACTTTAATCATTCAACAGTCATGTGAGCAACTTATTTGCTAATTTGGATAATAGTTCTTGAAATCTGGAAGAATATTTCCTCAGTTAAAAAACAATTGTTCATGATGTAATGGCTACAGACGTGACACACGTTTAAGTTCAATCTCCATGTTTAACTTTAAGAACAGAGATAATGCTAAACTGTAGTAAAATCATTAGGACGTTATCAGTTCTGAGTATTCATTATCTTGGTTTGTTTTTTGCGGTACGCGGGCCTCCCACTGTTGTGGCCTCTCCTGTTGCGGCCTCTCCTGTTGCGGAGCACAGGCTCCGGACGTGCAGGCTCAGCGGCCATGGCTCACGGGCCCAGCCGCTCCGCGGCATGTGGGATCTTCCCGTACCGGGTCACGAACCCGCGTCCCCTGCATCGGCAGGCGGACCCTCAACCACTGCACCACCAAGGAAGCCCCCATTATCTTTGTTTTTAAGATAATATTTATTTAATTGCAACTTTATATAGTATTCTTCTAATAATGGCTACATTTAATAATTGGCTTACGAACTTAGTGGCAATTGGCTCTTGTGAGCTCGTATGAGCCAGCTCCAGACACCGCTGGCTGGGAGGGTCCACATTACTGATACATTCAAAAATACCAGCATATACACACTACTGTATATAAAGTAGGAAAACAACAAAGACCTACTGTATAAAACAGAGAACTATACTCAATATCTTGTAATAATCTGTAACGGAAAAGAATCTGAAAAAGAATATATGTGTGTGTGTGTGTGTGTGTGTGTGTGTATAACTGAATCACTTTGTTGTACTAACACAACATTGTAAATTAACTATACTTCGATACAAAAAAAAAGTACCAATCTTAGACTGCCTCTTCCACATGCCTCCTGGTCTTGCTTTCACACTGTTTCCACTATTTCATCTTATACCTTGTCGTCATAATCTTAACAGCTATCACGCCAACTTATGGTTTAAAAAACTTGCTCAAAAGCTTTGCTTTCAGAGAACATATGCAAGGAGAGTAAGTACTATGCACACTTCGGCTGTCTCTTCCCCAACACTGCTCTTGTCAAGTCCACCAATGACTTCCTTGCGGTCAACAGTACTGATCACTTCTCTTTCCTCATTGTACTTGGATCTCTCAACAGCACTCCTATCCTTCAAAAGGTTTCTTCTCTTGACTTTTATGATGCCACACCCTGCTGAATTATCTATTGCCTTAATGAATACAGCTTCCTCATGTCTTTTGCTGGTCTCTGCTCCTTTACCTGTGCTCTAACTTTTAGAATGTTCCAAGGCTTGCTTGTTCTTAGGTTCTCTTGTCTTTTCAGTCTACACAATCTCCCGAAGTGATTTCAACCAATTCTATGGCTTTAATGTTATCTGTATGCTGATGAATCCCAAATTTATGTCTCTAGGCTTGATGTCTATCCTAAATTCTGGAAATGCAGCTGCTAAGCATCTAATCTTGGATATTTAACAGGACGGAGACTTAATGTGCCCAAACAGAATGCTTTATTCTATCAGATCAGATCTGATATTCAACAAAATTATTAAATATTTACTGAGTGTCTGGTTTGTTCTACTTACTGTAATAGGCACTTGATATACGTCAGTGGAAAAACCATAGAAATTCGTTTCCTCATGGAGCTTGTATTCTATTGAAATAGTACCACAATCTACCAAGTTGTTCACATCGAAGACCCGGAGTCATCCTTAATTCCCCTCTTTTCTTCACCTTTACATATAATATCTATCTATATATATATATATACAATTCCTATTGGCTCTACCTCCGAAACACATCCTACATAGCTTCTCTCCATCCCTATTGTAGCCACTGTCACAAAGCCATGTCACCTCCCCTGTGGGTTACTGCGATACCTTTGCAACTGACCTTGCTTCTGCTCTTGCTGACTTCTCCTCACCCCAATTTACCTTTCACACAGTAGTAAGACTGTTGTTTTTTAAATGTAAATTTTATCATCATCCTTCCCATTTCCACTAAATCCAAAGTCTTACGTGATCCAGCTCTGGCCTACTTCTCCAGCTTCACCTCTAACCATATTGCTACCCACTTACTTGTTCCAGGCACCCTGGTCTTTCTGTCTTGTGAGCATTGCCAAGCTTGTGGGCACCTCAGCACCTTTGTTTTTGCTATTTTCTTTGCCTAAAATACTCTCCCTGTAGATCTTCCTATGGTTCTAGTCAGAAAAATGTCACCACTTCAGAAAGGTCACTTTAAATAGTGACCAAACCAGTTATTCTCTATCACCACACGTTCTGCTTTATTTTTTTCACACTACTTTTCACAATCCGAAATTATGATATTTACCTAAGTTTTTATTTGTTTTTGCCTGCCTTCCCTCACTCAGTGTGTGTACTTCGTGAGAACAGCACCTTGTCTATCCTGATCACTGCTGTATTCCCAATACTTCTAACAGTGCCGGACATATCAAAGGAGCTCATTAAATATTTGTTAAATCTACTGTAAGAACATCCTTGGGCAGTCCTTACTGTTAACAGAGTAATCCTTTACATCAAGCCAGGTCTACCTCTGTGTCACTTTCACCCATCTCAGTCTTCAGTTCTGCCATTTGGGGTGGCAGAGAATAGTCTGATTTTTCTCTCCAGAATAGTTCTTCAGATATTTGAAAACAGCTCGCATTTCTTCTGTGATTATTCTCTTTCCCATAACAAGCATCTCCAGATTTTTCTCTATTTTTTAATGTAATTCATCGTGAAAAGAAGATGGAAAACATTGCAAGAGATAACAAAGAGAAAAACCACCTATATCCTCCTATATCCTGCTATCCAGAGCTAACAAATTAAAGCATTTTGATGTATTCCCTTCCAATTATACACACACACACGTATAGATAAAGAAATTTGAATTATGTTTTCTATATAATAGTTGTGCATCCTGGTTTGTTAACTTTATGACCACTTTTTTATGTGTACATATTTTCATTCTTTTTTATGGTGATAAATTATACATAACATAATATTTGCCATTTTCACCATTTTTAAGTGTACAATTCAGGAGCATTAATTACATTCACAACATTGTGCAACCATCACCACTGTCTATTTCTAATTTTTTTCATCACCCCAAACAGAAACTCTTTACCCATTAAGCAGTAACTCCCATTGCCCCTCCACCTAGCCTCTGATAACCGCTAAACTATTTTCTGTCTCTATGAATTTGCCAGTTCAAGATGTTTCCAATAAGTTGAACCATACAGTGTTTGTCCCTTTATTTCTGGCATATCTTATTAGCATAATACTTTCATGATTCATCTATGTTGTAGCATGTGTCAGAACTTCATTCTTTTTATGGGTGAATAATATTCCATTATATATATACCACATTTTAATGTTGATGTGTTGAAACTCAACTGATTCTTATGTGTTGATCTTGTATCCTGCAACATAGCTGAATTCATTTATCAACTCTAGCAGTTTTCTTGAGGATTCTTTGGGATTTCCAATATTTGGTATCATGTCACTTGTGAATAGAGATAGTTTTACTTCTTTCCTCCAACTTGAATGACTTTTATTTCTTTTTCTTCTCTAATTGCTCTAGATAAAACTTCCAATGCAATGCTGAATAACAGTCGTGAAAGTAGGCATCCTTGTTTTGTTCCTGATTTTAGGAGGGAAAGCTTTCAATCTTTCACCCTTGAGTGTGATGTTAACTGTAGGCTTTTTATTACATAATATATAATTATGAGGGTTACATGTAATATGCTAAATGTGTAACAATCTAGTTTGAATAGGTACCTTAACTTTAGTAGCATATAAAAACTCTGCTACTTTACAGGTCTGTCTCCTCCTTTCATGCTATTGTTGTCAAATTACATCTTTATCCATTTTGTGCCCAATAACATACGTATATAATTTTTTTTATGCATTTGTCTTTTAAATCATGTAGGAATAAAAAGCTGAGTTAAAAAACACAAATACAATAACATAGGATTTTATATTTGCCCAAATAATTACCATTACTGGGCAAAATGAGTACGTCAGTAAAGAGATAGAAATTATAAAAGAGGATTCTTTAAAAAGAATGTCTTTGGGCTTCATTTTAAAATTTCTAACTCTTTAATACTCTCCTTTTGTTCACATTATTTCCCTGATTTTCTTCAGTTCTTTGAGCATGTTAAAAACAGTTGTATTAAAGTCTTTGCCCAGTAAGTCCAACATCTGGGCTTCCTCAGAAATAATTTCTGTCAATTTATTTTATTCCATTAAATATTATAATGTTGTAACTCTGGAAATCAGATTCTTTCCCCTCCCCATGGCTTGATGTTTTTTGTTTTGCTGCTTTTCGAAGACTGTAGTAGTCCATTTATTTAGTGACTTTTCTAAACTATTTTTGCAAAGATTAGATCAGTTGTCATGTGTGGTCACTAAAATCTCTATTCCTTTAGCTTTTGTTCAGCTAGTGTTTTGACAGAGATATCCATGAGTTGAATTCCATGAGTTTAAAAACATGAACAAAGAAATACCTCTCCCAGTCTTTGCAGACCAGTTTTGTGCTGGGGCACGTCAACACTTAACTAAGCTTGTGCTGAGTCTAGTGATTGTCCAGGGCTGAAAGCTTAGGGTCTTTCCTGGTCTTTTCTGAACATACATCTTTGGCAGGCACATGGCTTTCTATATTCCCCAACATGCACAGGTACTTCTGAATACCATATTTTCCAAATAAATGCTCCTTAACTTTTCTTTCTAGGCTTCAGGTTGTTATTTTATGTCTCAACTGTAATCTTTTGCTCCCCATGACTATGGGTAGCTTGTTAGCCTTACAGTGTTTTGAAGGAGTGTATGCTGCTTTTCCACCCTAAGTTTTTTATTAGGCAAAACAGAGATGAACACCTTGCATCGGTTCTCCAGGTAGCTTCCAGACAGGTTAGAACAGACATACACAATAATTTGTGGATAAAGTCTGCTTTTCCCCTTTTGTAACCAGGGACAAGGACCCTCCGCTGGGAATGCAGACAACCATGTTCAAGATTGCCATTGAGCTAAGGAGGGAGGGGGGCAAGGGCAAGTAAAAATGCCACAAAGCTTTCTTCCCATTTTTAAGTTGTCTTTTTCTTGACTCAGCATTTGCTTGTTTGCTGTAAACTTTCGTCTGTTTTTCAGAGTTCTGACAAAGTTGCTTCTGACAGTTTCCTTTTGTTTTTCAATGTTTCTGTGGAGGGATGGGATGTTGGAGTTGCTAATCTGCCATTTGGTTGATGTCACTCCTCATTTTGTTATTAAATATTTGAAAACATTGCTTCTTAGTGACTGTATGTTGTTTCATTATAGAGATGTACCATAATTTATTGTAAATGATGCTGTGATGAACATCTTCCTACATCTCTGATTTTTTAGCTTAGAATAAACTTCCAGAAATGGAATAGCTATGTCAAAGGTTATGAACATTTTTCAGTCTCTTCATATTTATTGCCAAACTGCCCTGCAGAAGGTATTTTTGTGTTATATACGTTTCCACAAGCAGTGTATGAGAGTGCTCATTTCATCACTTCCTCATCTATAATGTAATAGTCTTTGCTTATTTAATAGGGGGGGAAAGGGCATCTTGTTGTTGTTCTGTCTTCTCTTTCAAGAATTCCTCATATGACTTGAGTTTGAATTCATTCATTGTTTTATTCCCTTACTTTGTGATGTATCAATATTTCAATTTGTCAATTTCCTCAGATATATGGGCCCAAGAAGTTACACCATTCTTCTGATGAAGAATACAAAAATTTCCTGCTCTCATATACATATAAAACTTGAATTTATTTTGTAGTGAATTTGAATGGTGCCTATCCCAAGCTGGTGCCTTTCAGACCTGCAGGACGGCTGATCTCCCCACCTCTGCTGCTCTCTGTGATTCTCAACATTCTTCTCAGCCTGGCCATGCACATTGTGGGCTTCATTCTGGTTCAGAGGCAGCCTTGGTATTCCATGGGGATGCACAGGTATGATCACAGCCTTAGATTGTCACATTCTAATTTCTGTCAAACATCATCTGGCCCATATGTTGGGAGGCAGATGGGTCTTCATTCTACTAAAGCTTTGGCTTCCTTAAGGCCCTTGGCAGTTTTCCAGTGATCTCTTCTTTGTAGCACAGTTTGGTGGCATCATTCATTAGCACTTATCTTTGCTCATCTTGAATGATAGTGAACTCTGACCATCTTTTATATCTAGGGTGACCATGCATTATAGATTGGCTAGGCAGCCCTATTTTAAGCCTGATATCCCAAAGGAATGATTATATTGTTTCCTTTCACATTCAAATCTGTGCCTGTTGGATGATGAATTGTATAGTCACACTACTAGTAAATGTTCAGAAATCTGAAGCAAATAGAGGGAAGTGTCATGACTTACTCATATCTTTTTCTCTCACATAGTCTTACTACATTATTCGTGCCCAAATTATTGAATAAATAACTTGTTGGATCTGTTATCTATCTATCTATTGATATCTATCTATCATCTATCTATCAATCATCTATCCATCTACCCAAAATATAGATCTACACATGCTGGTTTCTT
The DNA here is from genome assembly GCF_008692025.1 of Phocoena sinus. Taxonomy (NCBI): domain Eukaryota; kingdom Metazoa; phylum Chordata; class Mammalia; order Artiodactyla; family Phocoenidae; genus Phocoena; species Phocoena sinus. The sequence goes on along the minus strand of NC_045766.1, from coordinate 69,546,558 downwards.
TCTCCTTACTTTTCAGTATATTCTTTCCCAAAGTGTAGGCAATTATAGAAGCATTGAGGACATGTAGTTGTGTAGATACATATGCTTCGTAACGACTTGTCGTCTCACTTCATTAGCTTCTTTGGTTTCCTTTTTAGTACCTGCACAGTGCAAAATGAGACCATCTCAAAGTTAACCATTTCTCCAACTGCTCCAGATAAGATCGGAAGTAATGGTGTCTTCACAAGTTTTGAGAACACTACTATATGGTTCTTGGGAACAATCAACTGTATCATTGTGGCTCTTGTCTTCTCTAAAGGAAAACCATTTAGGCAGCCCACATACACAAACTGTGAGTAGAACTGTACCATATCAGAGGTGAGAGGTCATCAGAGAGGAGAACAGATTCTCCTGGGTCACTCAAGGAGCAATTGCAGAGTTGACACTCATCTAGGGTCTTCTGACTTCCACTCTAGGGCTCTGTAAACACATGCAGCCTTATTTCCTGGTCCTTTGCTACCTCCCTCGAAGCTGTGTTAAATACTAGAGTTTCTTAATCCACCACTTCCTTTCCCTAGAAATTTGTCTCTAGGTATCTTTTCATGGGTTCACTCCAAATTGGGAAGACACGTTTAATTCTCTACTTGTCAGTACTTGTCAGAATTCATCTCAGAGGAGGTGGGGAGAAGGGTCACAGCGCTCAGTTGGAAGTGTCTCCTGCCATGAATACAATGGTCGGGATGACACTGTGTGATTGGCAGTTCTGGGAGCGGGTCCAGCCTGGAGGAGCCTGACTATAGAAAGTTGTTGAGATTCTTGGCCAAAGTACCTCTCACCTCCTTACAGTCTGGGCTGAGGGTGGGGGTGAGTGTTAGGAGAAGTAGGTGACCTGTTTAGCTTTTGGGACATGTATTTGCATAGCATCACTACCCCTCTAATTGGGAAAATTTAGAAGCACAAGTTGAAGAATCAATATCCTCAGAAAAATCTGTTCGGAGAAAGTTATTTTGCTCTTCTTCTTGGGATGAGGAAGCAATCGAACGCTGACCTCCGCATGATTGCAATTCAAACATTTGTTTATTTACAGTCCTCCTTTTTCCCAGAAAAGGATTTGAGGCAGATGATTTTTTGTTTGTTTTTTTGTTTTTTTTTTTTTGAGGTGTGGGTGCCTCTCACTGCTGTGGCCTCTCCCGCTGCGGAGCACAGGCTCCGGACGCACAGGCTCAGCGGCCATGGCTCACGGGCCCAGCCGCTCCGCGGCATGTGGGATTTTCCCGGACCGGGGCATGAGCCCGTTTCCCCTGCATCGGTAGGTGGACTCTCAACTACTACGCCACCAGGGAAGCCCAGATGATTTTTTTTTTAACATCTTTATTGGAGTATAATTGCTTTACAACGGTGTGTTCGTTTCTGCTTTATAACAAAGTGAATCAGCTGTGCATATACATGTGAGGTGGATGATTTGCATTAAAGAGACTCAGATACTTGGATATCTCCAAGGCATTTATTGAAAACGTTATTTTGTCAGTATTACCCTATATGTATGTCCCATTTTTATTAATTGAAACATATAACATGCATGTGAAATTTTCCACTTACCTCAAGGACATACATGGAAATCGTAGAGGTGAGACCCATTGCATAGAAGTGAGTACTTTTCATCTATTTTGCTGAGTTTGGTTGTAGAAATCAAGTAAATCTAATCAGTGTTAATCTAGAATATGTGTATCAGTGGATGTGATACTCTGGACTCAGATTTCTCTAAATGATAGCTTGTGTTCTTATTTCCTCAGATATATTTGTCCTTGTGCTGGTCATACAGCTGAGTGTGTGTCTATTCATTCTATTTGCCGATATTCCAGAATTATATAGGCGTCTGGATGTAAGTCTTATCTCTGGGATATGATGATATTTTATAGTTATATAACACCCCGGCTTCAAAAAGCAGGCCACAATTGCAATTGACATGGATTCTTGACACCTATTATTCTTTTGAGATGGTAGGGTTAAAATGAATGCTGAATTTATTCATAATTTTTATTTAAGCTGGTCGGGAAATAAAATTCTGTCTAGCCTTGGTTTCAAGTATTTCAAAAACATTGAACGTTTTTCCTTTAAAAGATCTCTGTAAGATTGGAAATTCTATTTATACATTTTCTCTTAAAGAGAATTTTCTCATAAATGGTTTTGCTTTGAAGCTGTTTAAAACCGTTTTGCCTATAACACTTTTGGGGTTAATTCTCAAATCTGTATTTACATTTTTTTTAAAACTCTTTAAAAACTTGTTTTTCTGTATTACATACTTAATGTCTGCAAAACCTATGTTCAAAGATCCATATCTTACCTCAAGTACTCTCTTACAGTTTTGTAATTTTGAGACAACTGTGAAACTCTAGAAGAGACAGAAATTTTACATATTCAAGCAAGGGAAAATGTATATTTTGATTCCTCTAATCTATTCTTCTTTTGAATTAGAAGTTAATCATTAATAAAAGTCCTTTAGACCAATAAATAGGATACAGAAGAGATGATAAAAGGACCTGAGCTTTTAGTTCTTTGTAAAATTGCCTGTCTGCTTCTCCCTCTCAAAGATAAGTTTCATGAGGGCCAACATCCTATCTTATTCATTCTTGTATTACCAGTGCCTGGCATAGTGAATGGCACATAATGGCAATGACTGACTGACTGACCATTGCAGATCAGGTTCCTAAATGTAGACAAGCATTTGGAGTACATAGTGCATTCCAAACCAGCAACACCGTCACAAACCCATGGTGACATTTGACATATAAACTAATATCTACATTCAGCTTTTCATTTTTATAATTGTATTACTGTGGTTGACAGTATAATTGTATTCATGAATTAGATTAGGTACTCATGGAGATAAATAGTCCTTGCCTACTAGCCTTCTAAATGAGTTAAAATTCCTTAATCCTGCCGAAGTTAAGGTTAAAACATGTTGGATTTAGTTACACTCTTAAGTTAGTGAAGACTGTTTCAGAGAGGCTGGGACCTCTTGTAACAAAATAAGGAATGTATTTGGTTTGGAGGGAACCTGTGCAGAGTCATTGCCAGCATGACTTCAAAAGATTCTGCAAAGGATTATTGCTCACCTTAAAAATAATTATTTTTCTTATTACATAAAATTATGGGTGCATTTTAAAAAATGTAACTATGCAGGTAAGGAAAATTATAACATTATTAACTATAGCCTTCCATCTTTAAAATTCATATATTATAAATGTGTGTTTGATTTATGAAGTTTATTTTATTTTAAATGGAATCATGCTGCTTTGTAACCTAATTATTGCTCATTTTTTAAAAATTCATATTTTTTTTAAATAGAGAAAACATTCCCATGGTTTAAAATTCAAAAGTTTAGAGAAGTTATGTGGTGAAAGCCTCCCTCCCATCCTTGTTCCCCGACTACCAGTTCCTCTCTCTGGAGACAACTGATAACACCAGTTTATTTTACATACTTTCAGATATGTATTATACACGTGTACATATACATTTCTTATATGTATATTCTACCACGTTTACACAAATAGTAACAAACTGTTACATTTGTCCAAGTCTTCTGAGATGGAGATATCCAGGTGAGGTGAGATGTGTAAGAAAGTTATTGGAAGAATTACCTGTGAAGGAAAAAAAAAAAAAGATTAGGAAGCCAGTGGAGGTGGGGAGGATGCCACACTACGATGTGGGTCTGACCCCTGCGAAGGACAGAGGGAAGGAACGCGAGCTGGATGAGTTGAGTTTCAGACTGCAGCGAGATTCCAAGAAAGTCAAGCCAAAGTTGCCCATCAGAGGTGTCTAGTGTCTCACAAGAATGCGTGTGGTTAGAAGCCTGCATGTACACTGTGAACAGCATGAAGTTTTTGCAGCATAATTAGTCTTCAGACTGACTTTGCTTTTTCATCTCCCACCAGCTGCTCTGCACTCCTGTCCTGTGGAGGGTCTACATTGTCATTATGCTCGGCTCCAATTTCATTGTGTCCCTTGTCGTGGAGGTAAGTGGCCTCAGGCTGCTGATTGCTAGTTGGGGTGGCGGAGGCATTCTCTGGGAGTCTGAAAAAGGAACAGCTTTAGCTGACAAGGCTCAACAGTGCAAGGGTCTCCCTTCCTTGGCAACATGAGCAATGATGCTTCTCTCTGATGAATTCCAAACAAGATATTCATTTGCCTATCTGTAAAGTGGGGCTGGGGAGGATGGGAGAAGGTCCTATCCATTTTTAAATTTCACAAATAGAGACCCAACTCAATTCATTCAAATTTCTTCAAAAGAAACTGATATATGAGTCACATACTATAAGATTTACCTTTTTAAAGTGTACGATTCAGTGGCTTTTAATATGTTCAGTGAGCTGTGCAACCTCCAACACTGTCTAATTCTAGAACATTCTCATCACCCTGAAAGAAATCCCACGCCCATTAGCAGTCACTCCTTATTTCCCCTTCTTCTTCCTTCACCTCCTGGCAACCACTAAACTACCTTCTGTCTCTATGGATTTGCCTATTCTGGACATTTCATATAAAGGGGATCATACAGTATGTAGCCTTTTGTGTCTGGCTTCTTTCACTGAACAACTTCTATCATTTTTACTTTACAGATGGGAAATGAGATTCAGAGTGAGCTTTTCCCAGCTTTTATTCTTTATGCTCCGTTTCCCCAGGAAAATGAGCTTGCGCTCCCCCTTTGCCTTGCTACGTGCTTTACTCTCTCCTCCTTCAGTGCTGTTAGACACAATCCCCATTCCTTAAAGCCCACTCTTGGAGGGGGCGCCCCAGAAAAGACATCCATTCTGTAGGAGGGATGAGCTTTAAGACTCCATCTGTCCCCATTCCTGCTTTCACTTACAAACCCAGACTGGTTCCAGTGAGGGGGGATTCGTGGTGGGCTGGCGCACCTGGGGCCTGACGGCCCTGCAGTATTTTGTATGCAGGAGCTCCGGAGCCTTCATTGCTAAGCAGGGTAAAGGCTGCACAGGAGCTGGTGGCAGGACAGGACATAGAATTAGGATAAGGAGCATCTATCTCTTTGCTAAACTAGGACTTCTCAAACTTGAGTGGGCATCAGAATTCCCTGGAGCGCTTGTTAACACACAGATTGTCCGGCACTGCCCCAGCATTTCTGATTTGGTAGGTCTGAAGTAGATACAAGCTTTTGTTTCGAATAAATTGCCAGGTAATTCTGATGCAGCTGACTCAGGACTCACACTGAGGAGTCCTGTGCTAAACCATATGGTCCCCAAAGCCACCGAATTAATAGAAGAGCATTGCCATGAGAGTCGTCTTATGGAGTTGCAGAAAGATGGTCCTTGTCCTTTAAGGGATAATCTTATGCGTATATCGTATTCCTGTCCATGATCGTGTTATTTCTTCTGTCTAGTACGTCTTTCCCCATTTCTGCATACTGAAATAACATTCCGTCTTCTGTGGCACAGCTAGAGTATTGGCCTGTTCATGAATTTTTCCTGATTCCTGGATCAGTTAGGCAAGTAACAAAGCTCAGCAAGCAGTGGCTTAAACAATAAAGATATTTATTGACTCACTTAACAAGAAGATTGGAAGCCAGTGGCTTCAGGGCTAGTTTAGTGTCTCTGTGGCATCACTGGGGCTCTGCATTCTTCCACCTTTTCGTCTCACCATCCTTAGATGTTGGCCTTCATGGTTGTGCTTGTTGCTTATGGGGCCCAGCTAGCTCCCATGTAGCTAGGCTTTATGTCTGTTTTCAGTGCAGGAAAAAAATGGAAGAAGAGGTACCAGCAAGCTTTTATTCCCACAAGTATGAACCTTTCATCAGGAAGCAAAAAATGTCCTGCAGCCCACCAGAAGGCTTCCTATTATGCCTCATTGCTTAGAACTCTGTCTCATAGCTTTAGTAGAAAAGGACTCTGGGAAAGTGGATCTATGCCAAAAAGTTAGACAAATGGGCTTAGACTAGTTATGATTTTTTTTTTTTAAGGTGGGCAGGGAAGAGCCAGGAGGAATGGGCTGTAGGGTAATCAAGCAACAAAGTCTGCCATAATCCCCCAGCAGGAAGCCATTCTCCTTCAGTACATTTGCAGCTAAGACTATAGCTGCAGAGTGTAGTCTACCTGGGTTTGAATCCTGGCTCCACCCTTTCTTGTTGTCTGACTTTGGTCAAGTCACTACACTTCTCTGTGTCTCTGTTTCCTCATCTGCAAAATGATGATAATAATGGTACCTTATCTCATAGGGTTACTGTGAGCATGAAATGTAAACAGTGAAAAGCACATAGCGCTTAGTAAATATAAGCTCTTATTATTATGCTATCTCTTGTGGTACTTACCATTCCTTACTTTGTGTCTAGCAATCATTCATTCATTCACTCTTTCCACAAGCATTTGTTGAACCTGTGCCACGTAGTAGGGCATGATGTGAAAGGGGTAATAATAGCAGAGGGGTAGAGCTCACAATCTACAGGGAGAAAGAAGACAAGTGTTACAGTTACCTGGGTATAAATTTCTCTTTTTGCTTGCCATTAAACTATGGCAAGAAGTCATCTTACTAGCTATAACAACTGCTTTGTTCTATTAGGAGCTGGGTAAAGGTTTATTCAATTCTTAAATGTGAGAAGTAAGCCTGCCCACCCCCAGCAGATGGAGACAGTAATTTGATACTCGCGAAACAAGTTTGAGTGAGACCTTATCCTTACTTGCTGGGTCTCATGATCTCCTGCTAACAGGCAGAGGAGCTAATGTGGATAGCTTTAACACACTCCCTTTTATTACTTATGCATTGTGTGAATGCGTGTGTGTGTATATATGTATGTGTGTGTGTGTGTGTGTGTGTGTGTGTGTGTGTATATATATATGAATTATCTGAATGTCTGTCAGAAGAGCTCATGTGATGAAGTTTTGTTTTTTTCTTTAAGAAATGGTATATCATCAAGGCTTTCCTTTTGTTTCTCATTCTACATCTAATTTACAGTGTACAGTGACAGGATGGACTATTTCTCAGTGCTTTCTTTGATTCCCTTTTCAGGGCATCAAAGTAATACAGGTCATCACATTTGTAGAATTGTAACAAAGCTCAAGATGTTGTGTAGAGCACTAATGTCTTGTGTGTGTGTGTTCATTTGTTTTGTACGAAGCCTGCTAAGATTTCCTGGACATAAGTTAGATTTTAAAACCTTTAATTGAATACCTATGATCCTGCCTTAGCTCTAAGGAGAACTACTGTTCTCTTGTTAATTAAAGAGGACAAAAAACCTTGGTCTGGGAAAGTAAAGGAACAGGTTTGGCTAGGTGATCCCTGAGGTTTGCAAGATGCTGATAAGATGGCTGTGTGAGTGTTTAACAGCCTGTCGGCAGATGATCAGTTTTTAGAGGAATGTTCAGACTAGCTGTTCTCTATGATTTCCATGGGCAGTGGACTCAGATGTCAAAGATGGGTGGATTTTAGGAGACCACTATCTCTAGCAAAGTTCCTTGTAGAATCCTACAGAATTAACTCTTTCAGTTTCGCAAAGATACCACTGACAGACACCAAAACCAGTTCTAATTCTGTGGGACAGCTTGGGTCCTCATATTTTCCTCTTTGTTTCTTTCATGATAACTTATAAGATGGTCAATCTTTGTGACCACATAGGATGAAAAAAATGAATTTAACATAATCCCTCATGTGCTATGTATTATAAGTTATAACTTGGGCTCTATTCAAGGCTCAGTCTAACTCATGATGTAAAATGCCAGTCCAAAATGTTTTCAAAGGACATATCTTTTGTCATCTTATAAAACGTGTTGCAATGAGATATTTGTAGGTGAAGTTTGGAGGCTTATGTGAATAAGGCTGCAATGCACAGCCATTTGTTAAATGAATAGTTCAGGAGAATGGTAAAGGGAAGTAGCTGTGCCATGCCATGCTCTGCATTGTAAGGGGAGTTATATAATCCTAATGACAAATATAAGAGGAAGGAATTATTATTTCTAATCACTGAGGCTCAGATGGGGTAATTAACTTGCCCATAGTAGGTGTCAGAGCTGGGATTCAAATCCAGATCTGTCCAGCTACAAAACTGTGGCCCACATCCCAAATTTTACCTGTGTTCATGACTACGCAGTGATGTGCCAGGGTACACCCAAGTCACATCGTAAGCATGGCATATCTTTCTGTAAGGTCAATACCATTTGGTAGTAGATAATTTTAAGTGTCATCTATATTAAATCACATACGGATGTTGATATGGAGTGAACTGCAGAATTTGGATGCTTTTACATTTAATTTACATATGAAATCCTTGAGGCGGACTACTTCAAGCTATGTTTCTGGATTCTTGAAACTGTTTCTCTCTCTTCTTCCAGAAGAGTTTCTTAAGTGGAAAAGTTTGAGAGGCCATGACCTATCACATGAAATCACCTTGGATTTGTCAGAGGCTCAAGTTGTTTTTCAAGCTAGATTGAAGCAGTCAATGCAGTAGTGCCTTATGAGGGTCTATGGAAGGCTGTATTCTGGAAACACCTAACCTCTGATTGTAAACGGTCACTCCTTTATTTTGCAGGAGGCCATCATTGAAAATAGAGCCCTGTGGATGATAATCAAAAGATGTTTTGGCTATCAATCAAGAAGCCAGTATCGGATATGGCAGAGGGCCTTGGCAAATGACCCCAGTTGGCCCCCCATAAACCAGACCTCCTTCTCTGACATGCCGGCGTGTGGCAGGGGAGTGTCTTATAGCAACCCGGTGTTTGAGAGCAACGAGGAGCAACTTTGAAGGCAATGTGATATCCAAGTTTATATAACATAGTAACGATGACAAAAGGGACCAGTTTCAGTGATTTGTTTTTAAGCAGTGAGACTCTTACAATATCAGCTAGAGTTTTTGGAATCAAAAACCTGCCCAATCATGGTGACAAATTAAAGTCTTTTTGATAAAATACTTTCTACAGAGCAGAACACTGCCCTAGGAGAGTGTTTTTCTCTCGGCTTCTGAAAGTATTAGAGGTGTTCAGTGATTCAAGAATGGTCCACGGATGGCAATGGGCCAAGAGATTGAGAGGCTAAAGGAGAAGGAGAGTACGTAGTCTTTCTTCTTAGATAATATATTTTTTAAATGAGTTGAGGGAAAGTAGCATAGAATTGTAAACATGTTAAAGATCATTTTTGAATTCTGATTTCATTGATGGAAAAACAAAGGCATGAGAGCCATCACGCCACTCTTCACTGTCTGGTTTCCTTTCCTTTATGGTACTTTTCAGATTTGAGATGTTTCCTTCCATTTCCGGCCTTCCCCTAAGTATTAGTAAGGATAGGCTTAGCCGATGCTGCAGTAACAAACAGCTCCAGTATCTCAGTGTCTTAACACTCAAGAGCTTCTGTCTTGATCCGGGTGGCTCTTTAGAATAGCCCTCCTCGGAGTGGTGACTGCTCCAATCTGATGGCTCCACCGACTCAACACAAGGACTCCATGTATATTGCAATGGGGAAGGAGGATGGAAGCTCTTCAGTGTGTCAGAGTGGTACACGTCTCTCCCATCACTCACACCACACTAACCAGGGATTTGGCAAAGAAACTGGGAAGTACAGTCTCCTGTATTTAGGGCTGGTTTCACGGACATACAATCTGGCAGTCGCATAGGGTCTCATGCTCAGAAAGGTCCCATTGTTGGTTTAATGCTCTGCTATTGCCATCTTGAAAGTCCTTATTTTTAATAAGGGTCCCCCAAATTACATAGTTGGTCTGGCTTATATTCCTGGAATAGAAAGGAAGGTAGCACAAATCAAAGAGCACTAGAAATGTCCACTAACCTCTGGCTCCTGACTCTGTGGACGTCTATGTTTTAGGAACCCCGCGTCTCGTGTGCCCAGTTCTGGAAACCACATCCTGTGTGCCCAATTCCAGGAATGTTTACTCCTCTGCTCCCTTATTTTTGAGAAAAGTTAGTCTTGTGCTACAACATTATATGTTGTCATTAACATAAGTCCTCATACAACGTACGCATTTCTTAAGCTTGAGCCTTTAGATTTCAGAAAACAAAAATTTCCCTTATTTTATCATTAGTACAGTTTGGTTATATTGAGCTCAGCAGACAGCACTGAATTCTAGGAAAACTTCCACAAATAGTATTTTAAAGCAAAAGCAACATTTTCATGACAAACATCAAATCCTAAGTGAATGTTCCGGGCAGGGAGTGAGTCCCTGGCTGGTTGGCTACTTAAGAGCATCTGCAGGCATTCCCTTACCCGGCTTAACTCCCGAGCGTGGTTCTGGAACATGGTGCAGATAATTCTGGAACCTGGTGTTTCTCAGCCACAAAGTTACCTTGTCATTTCCGGTTTTAAAACAGGGTGTGAAGAATCATTAGAGCAGGCTGCAGGATCTTTGTCTTAGTACAGAAAGAAATGTTTCCTTTGACAAAGTCAGCCTTGGCAGTGATATGGAAGCTCTGAATGTCTTTTTCTAACACTGATAGTTGTTCTCGTTTTTCGAAAGTCGTGGGCAGGGGCAAGCTGGAGATAGTCTGCAGCCTAGTGACGAGCAAGTGTGGGGTGCACCGTTCAGACTCTGAAAAGCCTCCCACCAAGTGCCATCACCTCCACTAGCCATCTGAATTACATAATCCTCCCGGAACTCAGACAAGGAAGGGCTTACCATCAGCATTTTACAGATGAGAAAGCTGAGATTCAGGGTGAGGAGAGCACACCCAGACCTTGGACACAAATCTTCAGCGAACCTGATGTTACCTCCAAATACCTCCTAATTACTAAGCTCCAACAGGGCAGGGGTGCATGGTGTGATCTCACAGTCAAACAAAGAGTGAATTTCTTTTTGCCAGGTGCAAGGAGGCAAGCCTTTGCTAATACCAGGGCCTTCTGTTCAAATGAATGCAAGGCATCCTGCCAGCCTTAGACTAGAGGTGTGTTAAAAACAAAACAAAACCCCAAGCCACAGGTGTCTGTTTTTCTGCAATTCTGAGCTGCTTTTATCTTGATCTGAAGTGATTCCATCCTCAGCAAAGGGAACAGGGACGGAGGACTCTGGCTCCTCACCAGCCAAACAGCCATAAAACCTTGGCCAAAAGGGACTCATTCTAAAGATCGTTCTTGAGATGAACTACATCTTAGAGGCAGTGAGTGAAAGACCAGGAAGTGCTTAGCCTGGAAAAATGGGTGTTCAGGGGACGCCAGAATGGTAGTCAAACACTTGAAGGAGTTACCGTGAGAGAGAAAGCTCTGACCCGGATCCGGTGGCACCACCAGTGGGTGAAGAGCACGATGGGAGCGGCTTCAGGCTGACACGAAGACCACTCCCCTAACAGTCAGCACTGCCAGAGGTGGAAGTTGGTGACCTCTGTGTGCACTCCGTGACATTGGTGGTTGCAGCAGATATTAAAGACCAATTCGCAAGGGAAGTCAAGTATCAGATGAAACTCAATTACCTGCAGGATTCCTTTCAGGCTTGATACACCCAGTGTCTCAGTCTCACGCTGTGATGTGAACCTTTTATGACTGCTGCCCACACAGAATATCAGACTGACCTTGTGGGGGGCTAGGCTGGGGAGGTCCCGTGGTGAGGATGCACCGGCTGATTGCTCTGTACCTTGGAAGGTGGCTTCTGATGGGACAGGAACCTAGACAAAAGTTGCACAGAGCGGGGCCCTGACTGCCAAACTGACAGCTGGGGGATACTTCTGATGTGAGTATTTTCTCAGAAAGAGGTGTTTGAAAATTTTGAGAAAAAGAACATGGGACAGTGCCCCAAACCCAAGGGCAGTGCTACCTGTGCCCGATATGCTTTCCCGACCAGGACTTGGAGGAGAAAAGGACATAGTCACCTGGTCCAAACCACTTGGGAGGGTCCCCTGTGTGTTTACTCCAAGGTATACGGCTCTTACCCATAGAGAAGAACCCTGACTCCAGGCTCGCCTTGCTAAATACGGAATGATGGAAATAGAGAATGGAAGTACGGCTGTGCCATGTACGTCCTTATGTGCTCACAGAAGTGTGCGTTACACACTTGCAGATGTGATGACTGGAAAAAGGGATTATATATTCAGAGGCTAGTATGTTGTTTATGTGATAATAATTTATTCTGTACGAAGGAGGCAAGTAAAATCTATCATTCTGTTGTTCTAAAATCAGTCTCTCTTCCTCCGCAGTGAAGTCTTTCGTTCTGGATAATAAAATGGTGTGGTCTCCTCCATTATGCTGAGTCAAAATAACATCTTTACAAAGTCCCGGGCATTTCTAACACTGCAGATGCCATTATTCCCTGCTTTGTTACAGGACGTTACAGTCTCTAAAACACCCGTACACTCGTGCTTTTATTTAAGCCTCATAACAGTCTTAGGAGGAAGGCAGGGCAAGGATTACTATCCTCCTTCTTTTCGTGAGGTACCAAATCCTCCAAAGGCTTAGTAACTTGTCCAAGGACACACAACTCGGGAGTGGAGGGGCTGGAGCTGCATTCAGACATGGGACCTCTCTGCCTGCGAAGTCTCTGCTGTGTCACTCTTCCATGTTGTTTTCCCCAGGATGTTTGCAGCACCGACAGTCAAGGAGGCAAGCAAGGCAGCTGTACAATGGATTGCCATCATGAGTATGAATTCCTCCAGAAAGAGTTGTTAGTTTTCCTAGAAGTTCTCTTGGACCTAACCATCACTCACAGAAGAGGTCAACTCCCACAGCTGAGAGAGTAAAATCATAAAACCAGAGATCTGTGAGCCTACGTCATGAGATCACATAAAGCTCTGGGTTTTGCCTTCAGTCTCCAGAAGCAGAAACCTGTATCTCTGCTTGAACTTTGCTCAGCCCCTACTTTGTTTTTTTTTGTGTGTTTGTTTGTTTGTTTTGCGATACGCAGGCCTGTCACTGCTGTGGCCTCTCCCGCCGTGGAGCACAGGCTCTGGACGCGCAGGCCCAGCGGCCATGGGCCACGGGCCCAGCCGCTCTGCGGCACGCGGGATCCTCCCGGACTGGGGCACACACCCGCGCCCCCCGCATCGGCAGGCGGACTCCCAACCACCGCGCCACCAGGGAAGCCCTCAGCCCCTACTTTGTACAGCTTTTTTTAGGGTTATATGAATTCTCTTGTGGCTTTGCACTATGCTCACTTCTTTATGCTTAAGAAATGGCTGCCACACAACATTGGCTGTCCTTTGGGTTCCATTAGACTTGTTAAAAGAACCCTCTACACTTTATCAACGAAATGACTTTCCTCAAAATTGAAAAAACATACAAATAAAAACAACAATGACAAAACACACCTCTCCTAGAGGTGTTGACAGAGCCTTAGGAGTGAGTCACCCTGGCATTCCCAAACATGTCAAGCTTGTTCCTTCCCTGGGAAGACTGCATTTGCCATCCTTTCTGCCTTGAATGCTGCCCCCACTCCCACCAACCCCTACCCTCCTGGCTGACTCCCTTCTCCTTCAGGTTTCAGCTCACTGGTCACTTCTTCAAAAAAGTCTGCCCTGACCCGACCACTGTATCCAAGGGTTTCCTCACCCCACTAGCTCGGTTTGTTTTCTACATAATACTTGAGCAACCCTTTAGGAGACTGAGGTTGAAAAAATCCCAATTGTTTGAGATCACGCACTTAGGAAATGGGTGACCTGAGTCTAAAATCCTAGTCTATAGGTTTCCAAATGAAGGTCCTTTATGTTTTTCACTCCTAGCCAGATTCTGCTAATCAAATCATCTAATCCACTAGGGAAAAGAATGTAACATGTTGTAGAGCATCCATGTTTGAATGTAGAGTACTCAAAGGGTTATCCAGACTCTCCCAGCTCTACTTCCTTGCCATCTCCTTTCGATTCTCTCTCCTTAGTGTTTCAGCTTCATGAAAAATCTGATACAGCACTGGCCTGTGATAAAGGCTGCACACATATTGACTATGGAAACTCTGTTGAGTTTGAAGTTGTGGATAAGGGTGACAATGCTGCCAGAAGGTCTCACATACGTTGCATGTATTACGCACTGCACAACTCAAGGGGGCGCCATTCACATTGTATCACAAGCCAAAAGTGGTGGTTCTGTGTGATATCAAGAAGGCTTTGTGGGTAAGTGAGGACTTTTCCTTGTGTAACCACAAACGTGGGCATAAAATGAAGAGTCCCACCTGTCCCCCCCCAATCAGTTCTTAAATCCCTGCACGCTCCCTTGGCTGTATCTCTCGAGTAGAACTTCCTCTCCTCCAAGACGCTGGCCACCACCTGCCTGAATATAAGAATCTCTTATCTGGTCTCCCCAACTGAAGTCTCTCTTCTGGTTTTGCTTCCCAAGGTCCCTATGAATTTGATCGCCCAACTTGATCATGCCATGTCCATGGTCAGAAACCTTTCATAGTCTAAATTATCTACCAAATAAAATACACATTGTTTAGTAAGGAATTTAAGACTCTTTGCGCTGGCCACATCTGGCCTCATCTCAGACATTTCTCATCCTTGTACTCTATAATGCAACAAACTGTCATTTCCACACTCAGTAACTCACTTATTATTCCCAGCACTCTGTAATTCACTTATTCGCAGCATACAATAACCCCTTTCTCACCACGATACCTTTTCCCATGCTGTTTTCTCTATAATTATTACTCTTATCTTCATACATCCAAATCCCACCTATTTCTCAAGATCCAGTTATAATGCCACCAGATCTGCCAAAACAAATGGGAGACCTCTTCTATCTGCACACACAACACACTCTACATACCCATCCTTTGGGTAGCAGGCAGTTCTTTTTACCTTGTATTATCGTCCAGTAGTGTTTTAATTTCCTCCAATGCCTACACAACCCCATTTAACTAGGAGCACATTCTCTGAGGGTAGGGACCAAGTCTGATTCATTTCATTTTCCCACGCTATACGCAGCACAGGGCCATGGTTGAGTCTCCGCAAGCAGCTGTGGCATGATTGAATAAAAAATATAATCACCGGGACATTTTATTGATTTATTTCTCCTCCTTTGTCTGTGAACATCTGTTTTCCATTCAATACAAAGAAGCTTAACTAAAACATTAGGGCTATGAATAAAAACAACCAAATGTATAAAAGTATAGTGATTCCAGTGTTGTGCTTTATGTGTATACATATACATATACATGGTTTGTATAGCGGGTGGGGGAGGTGCGCTGTGGAATTAGAAGAGCTAGGTATATGCTACAAAGACCATCTTTATATGTAGAGGACACTAGAGGTTTATTTGTGAGTGAAAAGGCTCTCCTAGAAAGGTACTCAACCCGAGGGAAGAGAGAATTGAGGCAAGCAAACTTTTTCGAAAACCAAACAATGGATATTAGGGAACAGGGGGAGAGTTTCAGTATAATTGGCTCTGTATTTTCCAATTTGTTCTCTGGTTTCACCCTATCTTTACCAACTTTTGCAGGGGCCCAAGGAACAGAAAGCTGTGATGAAAAGAGAGAGAAAGAGATAAAAAATAGAGATAGGGATAGAGATGAAGATGGAGAAAGAGATAGGGATAGAGACAGAGATAGGGGTAGGGGTAGAGATAGAGATAGAGATGGGGGAGGGATAGAGATAGGAGCCCACTCTGTGGTCGGTGTGTCAGAGTGTGATAAAAGCGCAGTGGAGGGAATCCACCTGTGGCCTCTGTCACTTTGCAGTGTTGCGACTGTGTGAGCACCAGAGGAAGACGCATTTTGCTACTGGCTGAGGGTGTCAGACCTATAAGTATTATAAGCAGTCTGAGCACGTCTCCAAATGGCTAAGGGAGGTAGAAAGTGGCGAAAGAAGATGAAAAATGGGGAGGTGTGACTAGAGTGGCGTGCAATTTGGGGTCCCCTGCAACCAACCTTCAGGTCAGATAAAGCCCATAGAAGCCTCATGGAAGCAGCAGAGATCATCTTGGAGTGGTGCTCTGTGTGTCTGTGTGGGAGAGAAGAGTGTCCTGTCACCAGGAGCCCTACTGCAGTATTCCGTGGATCTTCTCAGTGATTCAGGAGAGACTTCAGCATGGCACTGCTTCTGTGATCCTGTTTTTGACTACAATAGGGAAACATAGGTTATAAGGATAGGAGAGATACCTATCCAGGAGGTGAAGGTGCATTTCATGGAAGCATATGCAGGAACATTTAGGGGTAAAGCACTCTGAGAAAACAGCTCAGAGCCCCAAGGCCACGCCATGTTCCTGGTCTGCTCAAGAACTAGGCAAAGTGCAAGATAAAGTGGCTCCACAGCTGGCTGGATGCTTTTTCCTGAAAGCTGAGTCATTTCTCTCTTGACCCAGCTCAAGGTTAGCCTTGAGAATTGGATAAGGGCTTCTTAAATAGCCTCAAGAATTCAGCCACAATCCATGACTAATTAGAAACTGGTTTGATCTGGGGACAATTTTTTAGGTTCACATCCTCCCTAGAGGGATCCTGTAACCTATTTGGTCTGGATGCCAAGAGTCATACTTGGCAAAGGCCAAATATTTGTGTCTGCCCACACCTAACCCTAGCACAGCGGGTGTCCCAGGGCAAACTGGGTAGCTCAGGCCTGTACCTGGAGCCTGTGCAGGTAGGCAGAGCTGGCTTTTGGGGGCGTAGGAACAGCGATGCTAGCTGAGGTCATGTGCTCACATCAAGTACCCCATGTCTGACCTCATCATGTGGGCCACACAGTGCTCAGATAAAGTCAATCTCAAAAGTGTCGCTTTCGGGCAATGGCATATGGCAGCTAAGAGTATAAGCTTAGGAGTCAGGCAGGTCTGAGCTCTAACCCAGAATTCTCTGATTTGTGATTTTGAACAAATTAGTTACTATGTCTACATCTTAGTTTCCCTGGCTATTGGCATGAGCATATAATTTATTACCTCATTCATAACTGCAAAAATCAAAAGAGATTAAATGTGGCACATAATTTTTTCCCCTACATCTCTCAAGCCTTTTTTTTTTTTTGGATAAAAGAACATTTCAAAATTTATTTTGGCATAGAGTAGATATTTACAAGGTTCTTAGCAAGGCAGGTGGGTAGCGTCCTCTGATCTGACCTTAAGACGTGACATCTGGTTTTAAGTGGTCAGAGAATTAAAGCTTCCAAATCTGCCGAGTTAGCAACTCTAGAAAAATCTGTAGGGATGGTGACTTAAGACGATGAATAATCAGTGAAAAAAAGGGAAGGTAATTCTTAGATAACAGAATCTTCAACAGTGAAGGCTTTAAAATGAAAGGAATTTTGTGTCCCCAGTTTTGTTCTGTGTCTTGTTGCATGGAGACAACATTATTATGGTATGTAAGGCTTGCCGTGGTTTATGCCTTACTGAGAGTTTCTTTGCTCACTATAGCCTTGTATAGCAAGGAGTCCCTCAGGCTCACACACACACAAAAGTCTGTGTTGTCACGAGAAATCCGAGTCCCTCCAAAAGATGCCCCACTGATTCAAGAGCCAGGCACTTCTTTGTCAACAAAGACATCCAGGGCGAAAAGTCTGGAGGGCAATCTGCACTTGGCTCATTGGTAAGTCTTAATCACAGTTCCTGTTTATTTGGTTCTTACTGACATTAATGTGAAACATCAGCGATTTTGCTTCCAAGACAGAATCCATTGACTTTATTTTTTCACTTTTTTTTCAGTTGTGCAGTCAGAAATTCATTCATATGAGGAAGAGGCAGCTACTACCTATGGAAAAACGCCAGAGAAAGCAGTGGCTGGACTGATTGCTTTTTGGCAAAGGCTGAACTCAAGATTTACCAAGGGAAGCCCGTGTAAGTGTGACCTGAGGGGAAGTTACAAGTGCCAGAGCATTGCTGAGCCTGGAAACTGGAATTCCAGTTACCTTGTAAGGTATTTCAGAGAAAATTATACATATGCAAACACAAGGATGATGTATCACCATGTTGCTAAAACGGTGATTTCTATTTTTTTTTTAGGGTTTACTCTTTTTTTTTAATAGATCTTTTATTTTATTCCAATAGCATAATTAAAAAAATTTTTTTAATAGACCTTTATTGGAGTATAATTGCTTCACAATACTGTGTTAGTTTCTGTTGTACACCAAAGTGAATCAGCCACATGCATACATATGTCCCCATATCCCCTCCCTCTTGAGCCTCCCTCCCATCCTCCCTATCCCACCCCTCTAGGTCATCGCAAAACACCGAGCTGATCTCCCTGTGCTATGCTGCTGCTTCCCACTAGCTATCTATTTTACATTTGGTAGTGTATATATATCCATGCCACTCTCTCACTTCACCCCAGCTTCCCCCTTCCACCACGTGTCCTCAGGTCCATTCTCTATGTCTACATCTTTATTCCTGTCCTGCCACTAGGTTCATCAGTACCTCCTTTTTTTTTTTTTTTGATTCCATATATATGCATTAGCATATGGTATTTGTTTTTCTCTTTCTGACTTATTTCACACTGTATGACAGACTCTAGATTCAGCCACCTCACTACAAATAACTCAGTTTTGTTTCTTTTTATGGCTGAATACTATTCCATTGTATATATGTGCCACATCTTCTTTATCCATTCATCTGTCGATGGACCCTTAGGTTGCTTCCACATCCTGACTATTGTAAATAGAGCTGCAATGAACATTGTGGTATATGACTCTTTTTGAATTATGGTTTTCTCAGGGTATATGCCCAGTAGTGGGATTCCTGGGTCATATAGTAGTTCTATTTTTAGTTTTTTAAGGAGCCTCAATACTGTTCCCCATAGTGGTTGTATCAATTTACATTCCCACCAACAGTGCAGTAGTGTTCCTTTCTCACCACACCCTTTCCAGCATTTACAGTTTCTAGATTTTTTGACGATGGCCGTTCTGACTGGTGTGAGGTGATATCTCGTTGTAGTTTTGATTTGCATTGCTCTAATAATTAGTGATGTTGAGCATCTTTTCATGTGCCTCTTGGCCATCTGTATGTCCTCTTTGGTGAAATGTCTATTTAGGTCTTCTGCCCATTTTTTTTTTTTTTTTTTTTTTTTTTTTTTTTTTGCGGTACGCGGGCCTCTTACTGCTGTGGTCTCTCCAGACGCACAGGCTCAGCAGCCATGGCTCACGGGCCCAGCCGCTCCGCGGCATGTGGGATCTTCCTGGACCGGGGCACGAACCCATGTCCCCTGCATTAGCAGGCAGACTCTCAATCACTGCGCCACCAGGGAAGCCCATTCTGCCCATTTTTTAATCGGATTGTTTGTTTTTTTGATATTGAGCTCCATGATCTGTTTGTATATTTTGGAGATTAATCCTCTGTCCATTGTTTCATTTGGAAATATTTTCTATCATTCTGAGGGTTGTCTTTCCATCTTGTTTATGGTTTCCTTTGCTGTGAAAAAGCTTTTAAGTTTAATGAGGTCCCATTTGTTTTCATTTTTATTTTCATTACTCTAGGAGGTGAGTCAAAAAAGATCTTGCTGTGAACTTTCCTGGTGGTGCAGTGGTTAAGAATCCTCCTGCCAGTGCAGGGGATATGGGTTCAAGCCCTGGTCTGGGAAGATCCCACATGCTGTGGAGCAACTAAGCCCATGTGCCACAACTATTGAGCCTGCACTCTACAGCCCACGAGCCACACTACTGAGCCCATGTGCCACAACTGCTGAAGCCCATGTGGTCTAGAGCCAGTGAGCCACAACTACTGAGCCCGCGTGCTGCAACTACTGAAGCCCATACACCTAGAAACCTGTGCTCTGCAACAAGAGAAGCCACCACAATGAGAAGCCCACACATCGCAATGAAGAGTAGCCCCCACTCACCATAACCAGAGAAAGCCCAGGTGCAGCAATGAAGACAGAACACAGACAATAAATAAATAAATAAATGGATAAATAAATAGAAAACAGTAAACTGATTAAAAAATAAAGATCTTGCTGTGGTTTATGTCAAAGAGTGTTTTTCCTGTGTTTTCCTCTAAGAGTTTTATAGTGTCTGGTCTCACATTTCAGTCTTTAATTCATTTAGAGTTTATTTTTGTGTATGGTGTTAAGGAGTGTTCTAATTTCATTCTTTTACATGTAGCTGTCCAGTTTTCCCAGCACCACTTATTGAAGAGGCTGTCTTTTCTCCACTGTATGTTAGCTCTTCTCCAAATGTTTGATAGAATTCACCTGTGAAGCCATTCTTGGCTCCTTTGTCATAAATTAGGTGACTATATGTGCATGGGTTTATCTCTGGGCTTTCTATCCTGTTCCATTGATCTATGTTTCTGTTTTTGTGCCAGTACCATACTGTCTTGATTACTGTAGCTTTGTAGTATAGTCTGAAGTCAGGGAGCCTGATTCCTCCAGTTCTGTATTTTTTTTTTTTTCTTATGATTGCTTTGTTTATTTGGGGTCTTTTGTGTTTCCTTATGAATTGTAAAATTTTTTGTTCTAATTCTGTGAAGAATGCCATTGGTAGTTTGATAGGGATTGCATTGAATCTGTAGATTGCTTTGGGTAGTATAGTCATTTTCACAATATTGATTCTTCTAATCCAAGAACATGGTATATTTCTCCATCTCTTTATGTCATCTTTGATTTCTTTCATCAGTTTTTTATAATTTTCTGAGTGCAAGTCTTTCGCCTCCTTTGATAGTTTTATTCCTAAGTATTTTATTCTTTTTGTTGCGGTGGTAAATGGGATTGTTCCCTTAATTTCTCTTTCGGATTTTTCATTATTAGTGTATAGGAATGCCAGAGATTTCTGTGCATTAATTTTGTATCTTGCAACCTTACCAAATTCATTGATTAGCTCTAGTAGTTTTCTGGTGGCATCTTTAGGATTTTCTATGTACAGTATCATGTCATCTGCAAACAGTGACAGTTTTACTTCTTCTTTTCCAGTTTGTATTCCTTTTATTTCTTTTTCTTCTCTGATTGCTATGGCTAAGACTTCCAAAACTATGTTGAATAAGAGTGGTGAGAGTGGACATCCTTGTCTTATTCCTGATCTGAGTGGAAATGTTTTCAGTTTTTCACCACTGAGTATGTTTGCTGTGGGTTTGTTATATATGACCTTTACTTTGTTGAGGTAGGTTTCTTCTATGCCCACTTTCTGGCGAGTTTTTATCATAAATGGGTGTTGAATTTTGTCAAAAGCTTTTTCTGCATCTATTGAGATGATCATATGGTTTTTATTCTTCAATTTGTTAATATGGTGTATCACACTGATTGATTTGTGTATATTGAAGAATCCTTGCATCCCTAGGATAAATCCCATTTGATCCTGGTGTATGATCCCTTTAATGTGTTGTTGGATTGTTTGCTTGTATTTTGTTGAGGACTTTTGCATCTATATTCATCAATGATATTGGTC
The DNA here is from genome assembly GCF_008692025.1 of Phocoena sinus. NCBI lineage: Eukaryota > Metazoa > Chordata > Mammalia > Artiodactyla > Phocoenidae > Phocoena > Phocoena sinus. Next base: position 69,525,373 of record NC_045766.1, on the reverse strand, counting down.
TGTAATTTTCTTTTTTTTTTTTTATTTATTTTTAAAGAGGATGTTGGGGGTAGGAGCTTTTTTAATTAATTAATTTATTTTTGCTGTGTTGGGTCTTCGTTTCTGTGTGAGGGCTTTCTCTAGTTGTGGCAAGTGGGGGCCACTCTTCATCGTGGTGCAGGGGCCTCTCACTGTCGCGGCCTTTCTTGTTGTGGAGCACAGGCTCCAGATGCGCAGGCTCAGTAGTTGTGGCTCACAGGCCTAGTTGCTCCACGGCATGTGGGATATTCCCAGACCAGGGCTCGAACCCGTGTCCCCTGCATTGGCAGGGAGATTCTCAACCACTGAGCCACCAGGGAAGCCCTGTAATTTTCTTATTTTGTAGTATATTTGTCTGGTTTTGGTATCCAGGTGGTGGTGGCCTCGTAGAATGAGTTTGAGCGTATTTCTTCCTGTGCAATTTTTTGGGGGAGTTTGAGAAGGATGGGTGTTAGCTCTTCTCTAAATGTTTGATAGAATTCACCTGTGAAGCCATCTGGTCCTGGACTTTTGTTTGTTGAAAGATTTTTAATTACAGTTACAACTTCATTACTTGTTATAGGTCTGTTTATATTTTCTAACTCTTCCTGGTTCAGTCCTGGAAAATTGTACCTTTCCAAGAATTTGTCCATTTCTTCATGGTTGTCCATTTTATTGGCATATAGTTATTTGTAGTAGTCTCTTATGATGCTTTGTATTTCTGCGGTGTCAGTTGTGATTTCTCCTTTTTCATTTTTAATTTTATTGATTTGAATCTTTTCCCTTTTTTTCTTGATGAGTCTGGCTAATGGTTTATCAATTTTGTTTATCTTCTCAAAGAATGAGCTTTTAGTTTTATTGATCTTTGCTATTGTTTTCTTTGTTTCTATTTCATTTATTTATGCTCTGATCTTTATGATTTCTTTCTACTGACTTTGGGTTTTCTTTGTTCTTTTTTCTCTAGTTGCTTTAGGTGTAGGGTTAGATTGTTTATTTGAGATATTTCTTGTTTCTTGAGGTGAGATTGTATTGCTATAAACTTCCTTCTCAGAACTGCTTTTGCTGCATCCCATTGGTTTGGGGTCATTCCATTTTCATTGTCATTTGTTTCTATGTATTTTTTTATTTCTTCTTTGATTTCTTCAGTGATCTCTTGGTTATTTAGTAGCACACTGTTTAGCCTCCATGTTTTTGTGTATTTTACAGCTTAGGTTTTTTTTCCTGTAATTGATTTCCAATCTCATAGCATTGTGGTCAGAAAAGATGTTTGATACGATTTCAACTTTCTTAAATTTTCTGAGACTTGATTTGTGCCCCAAGATGTGATCTATCCTGGAGAATGTTCCATGTGCACTTGAGAAGAAAGTGTATTCTGCTAATTTTGGGTGGAATGTTCTATAAATATCAGTTAAATCTATCTGGTCTATTGTGTCATTAAAACTTGTGTTTTCTTGTTTATTTTCTCTTTGGATGATCTGTGCATTAGTGTAAGTGGGGGTATTAAAGTCCCTTACTATTATTGTGTTTCTGTCAATTTCCCCTTTCATGGTTGTTAACGTTTGCCTTATGTATTGAGGTGCTCCTATGTTGGGTGCATAAACATTTATAATTGTTACATCTTCTTCTTGGATTGATCCATTGATCATTATGTAGTGTCCCTCCTTATCTCTCGTAACAGTCTTTATTTTAAGGTCTATTTTATGTGATACAAGTATTGCTACTCCAGCTTTCTTTTGATTTCCATTTGCATGGAATATCTTTTTTCATCCCTTCACTTTCATTCTGTATGTGTCCCTAGGTCTGAAGTGGGTCTCTTGTAGATAGCATGTATATGGGTCTTGTTTTTGTATCCATTCAGCCAGTCTGTGTCTCTGGTTGGGGCATTCAATCCATTTACATTCAAGGTTATTGTCAATATGTGTGTCCCTATTACCATTTTCTTAATTGTTTTGGGCTTGTTTTTGTGGGTCTTTTTCTTCTTTTGTGTCTCCTGCCCAGAGAAATTCCTTTAGCGTTTGTTGTAAAGCTGGTTTGGTGGTGCTGAATTCTCTTAGCTTTTGCTTGTCTGAAAAGCTTTTGATTCCTCCATCAAATGCGATCCTTGCTGGGTAGAGTAATCTTGGTTGTAGGTTTTTCTCTTTCATCACTTTAAATAAATCCTGCCCCTCCCTTCCGGCCTACAGAGTTTCTGCTGAATGTAACCTTAAGGGGATTCCTTTGTATGTTATTTTTGTTTTTCCCTTGCTGCTTTTAATACATTTTCTTTAAATTTAATTTTTGTTAGTTTGATTAATATGTGTCTTGGTGTGTTTCTCCTAGGGTGTACCATGTATGGGACAATCTGGGTTTCTTGGACTTGTGTGATTATTTCCTTTCCCAAGTTAGGGAAGTTTTCCACTATGATCTCTTCAAATATTTTCTCAGACCCTTTCCTTTTTCTCTTCTTCTCCTGGGACCTCTTTAATTCGAATGTTGGTACATTTAGTGTTGTCCCAGAGGTCTCTTTGATTGTCTTCAATTCTTTTCATTCTGTTTTCTTTATTCTGCTCCTCAGCAGTTATTTCCACCATTTTTTCTTCCAGCTCACTTATTTGTTCTTCTGGCTCAGTTATTCTATTATTGATTCCTTCTAGTGTATTTTTTCATTTCAGTTATTGTGTTGTTCATCTCTGTTTGTTTGTTCTTTAGTTCTTCTAGGTCTTTGTTAAACATTTCTTGTATTTTCTCATACCGTGCCTCCATTCTATTTCTGAGATTCTGGATCATCTTTACTATCATTACTCTGAATTATTTTTCAGGTAGATTGTCTATTTGCTCTTCCTTTATTTGGTCTTGTAGGTTTTTACCTTGCTCCTTCATCAGTGACATATTATTTTGTGCTCTCTTTTTTTTTTTTGATGAGTGGGATTGTGTCCCCTGTCTTATTGGTTGTTTGGCCTGAGGCTTCCAACACCGGAGTTTGTAGGCTGTTGGGTAGAGCTGGGTCTTGGTGCTGAGATGAGGACCTCTGGGAGACCTCACTCCAATGAATATTCCCTGGGGTCTGAGGTTCTCTGTTAGTCCAGTGGTTTGGACTTGGAGCTCCCACTACAGGAGCCTCAGCCCGACCCCTGGCTCATGAACCAAGATCCTGCAAGCTGTGCAGGGTGGCAAAAAACAAAAAAAGGGAACAATAACAAAGTAAAATTAGACTAGGAAACTAACAGATATGTTAGAAAGAATATAAAAATAAAAATATAGATGAAACAACTGGAAGGTAAAACAGAACCACAATAGTAAAAAAGAGGAGGAGAAAATAGAAATGGTGGAAAAGGCCTTGGCTGTGGAGGGCAGGGCATAGCGGGGGCGGGGGGTTGTTGGGTGGTAGGCGGGGCCTATGCTTAGGACCCACAGAGCTGGCAAAGGCCCTAGGGTGTGTGTGGGAGGGGGGGCTTAGGCTCAACAGAACAGAAGGGGCCCAGCTCAACAGAACAGAAGGGGCCCAGGCGTGTCTCCTGTGTCTGGTCTCAGAGGGTGGGAGACCCCACCTGGGAGCCCAGCAGGTTTCCCAGGCTCGAGTGGGTGGGGCCAATGCCCTCCTCTCCTCTCCTGCTCCTCCAGTTCTGGAGGGCCCCTCCCACCTGCCTCTCCTGTTCTCCCCCACCCTCCCTCCTACGCTCTCAGGACCAACATGACCCAGAGGGGAGTTCTGAGGGTGTCAGATCTGGCCCAAGAGCTGGGCAGACTTCCCCGGCCGATTGGGCAGAGGAAACGCTGGGCATGCTCTTCCCTGATCCAAGGCCCCTGAGGGTCCCTCCAGGTGTGGGAACCCCTCCGCCCTCTCAGCCAGCCCTCAGGGGCACTGGTCCTGTCCGGCCTCCACTTCTCCTCCCCCTTCAGTCCCCCCATGTCCTACCAGTTTGCTTGGGGGTTTCTCCCATCTCCTTGGGTGTCAAGGTCCCCCACCAGTATCTGGCAGGTGCCCTAGTTGGGGAGAGATGTGAACTCTGCATCTTCCCACACTGCCATCTTGACTCCACTCCCTTAAGGAGGAATTTAAAGTCTTGGCCTTGCACACAGTATAGCTTTTTAATGTGTTGTGTGAATCAGTGAAGGAGTAAATAAAAGAATGCATAAGTGGAGAATGAATAACTGATGAATGCACTATAAACTTCTAGGAATTGAATGACTATAATTCTACTTTAATTAAAATGTTATTGTCTATGATAATACTATCTATTTACTAATTGTTTAAAATTATTCTTTTTAAATCTCCTTATTTATTTAAAATGAGATACAGAGTGTCTTACAGCTAGCCTTTGTTTACAGAATCAATTACTTGCCCTTCAAGAGTCAACTTTCTTTTCAGACTTCATTTTGGAGTCCTTCTTGTCCCATTATCTGACCACCCTGAAGGACTGCTTTTTTAAATTGACCCTTCTTGGATGACTTCCAAGTCTACAGAATCTCCCATGAGATGCAAAGAACTGTACTAAATAGTCCAGATCCAGACATATTTGCAGGTAGTGTTTAGTTGGTCTTTTTGCCCACTGTCTCCAGGGAATTGTCTACAGCACTTCATAGGTTTCTTTTTGGAACATGGTTCTCAAACTTGACCCATCATGAAAATCCCCAAGGAGCTTATTATAGAAATAAAGTCCTGGGCCCAAGCTCAGACATACTATGAATCCCTGGAATGGCTCCTGGGGAGCTGTATCTTTAACAAGCTCACCAGGTGATTCTGAGGATGAATCAGATTTATGAATTGTAATCCTAAACGAATAACTTAGATGATTTTCCCCTAAAGGTGCTATCTTGCATTTGTCCTCATAGAGACTCATATACAATTTTTTCTGCCAACTCCCGCAGTGTTGAGAGAATATTTTGTGGTATAGTTCCTTTGGAAATACTATGTTTGTCACTGTCACATTCTCAACTCTGTCATAAAAGCAGTCCCTGGTGGGAAGAAAGCCTGTTGACAGACTTCTCTCCATTCGAGGTGAGCCCATTTATCCCTGCTCTTTGTTAGAGTACTAAGTACTCCATTCTTAACAAGACAATCACCTGCTGGCTAAGTTCAGTGGGAAAGCATTACCACTAGCCAAAGGCAAAAAGGTAGAATGGGGTTTAATACCTTGTATTCTTGAAGCTATAGTAGAAAATGTATGTAAAGCCTATGCTCCTTAAGGTGTTCAATCTAATCCATCCTTCAGGTGAGGGAGAAAAAGAACAACTCATCCTGGACCATTATCTCAAAAGGTCTGATTATCTCAAAAGAATTCTCGTCTTTCCAACCAGGTTAGATCATCTAGAATTGGTTGGTAAGAAACCAATTTGTTTCAGGACATCAATTTAGAGGGTTATATTCTCCTTAGGATAGATCTTGGGGTCCAGCTCACTCTGGAATGCCTAAGTCCATTCCCCATCTTTGTAACCATCCCATCTTATCCCAGCTGTTTTCTTTCTGGGGAAGCCTCTTAGACTGACAAATGTTACTGAACTTCTGTTCTTTGAGCAGAGACAACACCAGTTTCAGAAATGCCACTGTTCTTCTGTTCAGTATCCTTCATTTGTCTCAATGGTCAATAGCATTTTAAGCAGTGGGGGGAGCAGAGATGTGAGTTCAGTGTTCACAAAGGTATTGATCTTGAAACCAGACTTCTTGGATGGGACTCAAACCCAGCCGCACCTCAGACTGGGACTTGAATCCATGATCCCTGACTTAGGAGGGGACTTGAACCCTTTTTTTTTTTAATATATCTTTTTTGGAGTATAATTGCTTCACAATGTTGTGTTAGATTCTGCCATACAACAGAGTGAATCAGCTATATGCACACACGTATCCCTATATCTCCTCCCTCTTCAGCCTCCCTCCCTATCCCACCCCTCTTGGTGGTCACAAAGCACCGAGCTGATCTCCCCATGCTATGCAGCAGCTTCCCACCAGCCAGTCATTTAATTAATACTGCTCACCTGGTGTCAGGACTTACTGAGGCTCAGGTTCTTTTGTCTCAGTGTAGAAAGAATTTAGCAAGAGGCAAAGTGATAGGTAAGAAGTGGATTTAATAGTACAGAACACTCATGAGAGATACAAATGGGCAGGCAAGGGAGTACCGCCCTGTGAACTTAGTGGGCTTCAGTTTCATAATCAAAGGAAAAGTGGGGAGGGGGAGAAGACCATCTTCTTCCTCATTCTGGAGTAGACATTAAGCTTCCATCATCAGCTCCTCCTCCACATCCGGCGGGGGAGTTTTCTGTTCCTACATGGTTAACCTGGGACTGTCATGGAGCTATTCAATTCAGCGGAAAGGGGGTAACACATGCTAAAATATGGTAAGTCATCTCAGGTTTCAGCATAATGAGGGTCTTCTACTTTGGAATGTCACCTTTCCCCTATATTTTTATTTTTAATATGCACAGAAGAGCATGTCCTAGGAATCATTAACTTACTGACCTCACTAGGCGGGATGTGAGTCTCATTGACCTGATGTATAGCTTTGTTGTTAGTTTTGTCGTTAGTTTCGTTGTTAAGCGAGCCTGCTTGGTTTCGTTGCTAAGCAAACCTGCTTTCTTGAGTGATCATTAACTTTAGGGGTCTCCCATAATTTTCTCTCTACTTACAATCCCCTAGTGGGATTAACTATTTAATCACCTATTCTGTCCCTATCAATCTGACAGCACTGGGGCATCTTTTTGGCCACTTGTCAGACTTTGGTAGGTGACTTACCTGACAAACACAGTTAACACTTGACAATCATTCTCACTGGCATTTCCAGTACTCAGTTGACAAGCCATGCAATTGGCAGTCTGTATAGATTTGTTCTTGTGGCCAGTCATCTGGAAAGCCCTCCAGAATATGAAATTAAACAGACATTCTGATCCTATCCTGCTACTAAATACACAAAGTGCTGGGACAATGTAGCATAAGCTTTGGCAAGCCTAAAGTCCTTGACAAGAGTCAATACATTTCCAGCAGCTTAAAATGAACTATTGAATTCTCCTGGAACAATCTTAATACCTTAGGCAGAAAGAGTGGTTAGACCAAACTCAGAGAAGCTGAATGGAAAACTTTAAATTAGGGAGAGAAGAAACTGGAGACTTTGAAGTGAGGGACCTTTGTAAGAGCCAGGTGAGAGAAATGAAAGATGAAATCTGCTTATACAGTAAGTAGTTCCCCATCCCCCCCAAAAAGAAACGAGTGCCGCCATAGATCCGGAATGGGGGTTACAAATATTACAAACCCTTAGTTCTTTTCTGATGTTGGATTCCCCAGAAGCAGACCCTAAGCCATGGAGTCATATGCAAATATTTATTAAGGAAGTATTCCTAGAAGAAACTGGTAAGGGAGTAGAAGAAAAGACAAGGGAGAATGTTATTTTGGGCAAAGTCTTAGCCTCAGCTCGATGCTACCACGGAGACTTGGAACATAAACTTCACCTCTATGTTCCAACTCTTGGCAAAGGAGAAGAGCTTCAGACCTCAGTCTTAGTCATTGGCTCCTGGCTGCTGGGGCGGGGTGGGTATGGGGAGTAAACTCCAGGTACTTTCGGTTCTTTGCTAGGACAGGCAAAAGAGTTCAAGGACAATCCTCTACAGACAGTTGCAGGTACATTAGAAGAAAACACATAAATGCCTGTGGAGGCATCAAAGACATCCAAGGGGATCTGAACAGACCACAGACAATGTCTACTATAGTTTTATTTTCTGCTCTGCCACTGACCACCCTAAAGGAAAAACACAGTAAGCATCCACATAATCTGAAAAATGGAAGAGTGTGAATCAGATTCCTTAGGCGGGGAAAGAGTGATTTATTCATCTACACAATATTTGTTGAACACCTGCCATACCTGCCACTCCCTGAGCTAAGTACTTGGATTTGAAGATGAATCGTTCTTTCCCTTGAGGGTGATAAGAGCCATTATTGAGTTATGTATAAAATGCTGCGGGAATGGTCCCCAAAGCAAAGTTGGTGTACCCAAGGGCAGTGAGGGTCACTAAGCCTGGGACACATAAAGCATTAGTAAAATGGAATTGACTCCATAATAGAGTAAATAAATTAATACTTATTTAATAACTGAAGAGACATTAAAAAAAAATCTCAAACAGGAGCTTCAATGGCCCACACCAAATCACAAAATCTGTACCACGTGAAGTAAATTTTACAATAAAGACAAAGTAGAGCCTAGGATTTGATCCAAGTTCTTGTACTTGACTCCCATGAGGGTCATGGAAGAACTAGGTCAGCTACCTAACTTGTGTCTCTGCCCCTACGGAGAGCAGATGGAGGGGCAGTCATGCCTAGAATAGGAGCAGAAATGAGAACCCCAGAGAAAAGCCATCAGCAGAAGAGGGGTAGCCTTTTCCTAATCGACCAGGTCACAGCAGTAAGTGGGCGAGGTGGAATATATCTTTCCCCTTGATTCACATACTCTAATCAGGAGTCCCTGGGCTGCCTTGTTCTGCTACAAGTTCAGATATGCCAACAATCAGTCACTTTCAAAAGTCATAACTTCTGCCAATAGATTCTGAACCACCCAGTTTCTATAGGAGGAAGATAACTCAAAGGCTCCAGCTAAGCAATGAATGGTTTACACATCAGTGACAAGCTAAACTTGAGCCTGTCCATGAGAGGTGAGCTTGTCAATGCCCTTCTGGGATATTGGTCTTAAGAACAGCTAGAGGGAAGTAGAGAATACAGAACAATTCAATTCCACAGCATGTCTCCAATAGATTGAGCTCAAGGGCAGGGTTCCAGCCTCATTCATCACTAGATTCTCATCTTAGGGCCTAGAACAGTGCTTTGCATATGCCACCTTTTCATACGTGTGGGCAGAAATGAATTGAGAATCTGACAAAAAACTGATATCCGGGACATCTCATAAATAGTTGATGGGAAAGGTCTGGCGGTTTCTTAAAACAACTAAATATACACCTATCCTACAACCCAAACGTTTCACTTTAAGGTATTTACCGAAAAGAAATGAAAACATATGTCCACAAAAAGATTTGTGTAACAGTGTTCGTAGAAGCATAACAACTCCAAACTGGAAACAACCCAATTAAGAAAATGGATGAATAAACTGTTGTTTATATAAAGGACACTATTCAACAATAAAAAGGAACAGACTACTGACACGACGTGGATAAATATCAAAAACACTATGCTGGGCTTCCCTGGTGGCGCAGTGGTTGAGAGTCCGCCTGCCGATGCAGGGGACACGGGTTCATGCCCTGGTCCGGGAAGATACCACGTGCCGCGGAGCGGCTGGGCCCATGAGCCATGGCCGCTGAGCCTGCGCGTCCGGAGCCTGTGCTCCGCAACGGGAGAGGCCACAACAGTGAGAGGCCCGCATACCGCAAAAAAAAAAAAAAAAAAAAAAACAAAACACTATGCTGAGTGAAAGAAGCCTAACATAAACAAGTTTATGCTGTATGATTCCATTTCTGTGAAGTTCTAGAACTGGCAAATCCAATCTATTTTAGGGGAAAAATAAAACCCAGCAAAGAGATTGTCTCTTTGCAGGGGGTGGGGATGGGATAGGGCAAGGATTAGCAGGGAAGGAGAATAAGGGAACTTTCTGGAGTGACTGTAATGTTCTATATCTTGATAGGGGTTTGGATTACACAGGTATATGCCATTGTCAAAATTTGACAAATGTACACTTGAGATTTTTGCAGTTCATTGTAATATAAATTTTATGTAGAAAGTAAAAAAAAAATACTGTAACCAAATATTGAACTCTAGCTGATAATATACATGCTGAAGTATTTAGGGAGAAGTGGATAGATGTCTATGATATATATATATATTTTTTTTTTTTTTTTTTTTTTTTTGGGGTACGCGGGCCTCTCACTGTTGTGGCCTCTCCTGTTGCGGAGCAGAGGCTCCGGACGCGTAGGGTCAGCGGCCATGGCTCATGGGCCCAGCCGCTCCGTGCCTCGTGGGATCTTCCCGGACTGGGGCACGAACCCGTGTCCCCTGCATCTGCAGGCGGACTCTCAACCACTGTGCCACCAGGGAAGCCCTATGATATATTTTGAAATACATTAAAAAATTAGAAGGGATTGATAGAAGGATAGAGTAATAATGGGAGATTCTAGGTGGGCGTTTACTGTAAAATTCTTCCAGTTTTTCTGTATGTTTGAAAATTTTGTTATAATAAAATTTGGGGAGATATAAAAAAAAAAAAGAAATGAATTGAGAAAAGCTGATGTGGTTGATGAGCTACGATTACAACTCCAAGGGACGCCTTTTGCCAACCATGTAAAATCTAACTTGTAGCTAGAGAGCTCAGATTTCCATCTTCTGGCTTTCATTTACTTATCTAGTTTTTTCTTCCTAGGTTCTTCTTCAAAAAGAGCAAAGCAGAGTGCACATTGCAAATTGAAATACTTGTGTTTGGTAAGTGCAAATTTTAGTTCATACTTGAAATGTTTTACTGAATTTGAATAATATCTTCAAAATCAAAATTTATTTTTCTTTTCAAAGTTTCAATTGTTTGTTTTAAAATTAAAGAATGGGTCAAATAGCTAGCTAGTGGGAAGCAGCCACATAGCACAGGGAGATCAGCTCCGTGCTTTGTGTCCACCTAGAGGGGTGGGATAGGGAGGGTAAGAGGGAGACGCAAGAGGGAGGAGTTATGGGGATACGTGTATATGTATAACTGATTCACTTTGTTATACAGCAGAAACTAACACACCATTGTAAAGCAATTATACTCCAATAAAGATGTTAAAAAAAAAAGAATGGGTCAAGAAAATAAAATTTTACATCATATAGAACAATTTGATAATTGCCCAAATTTTACCTTTTGCAGGAGTTTTCATTTTATTAAAATTCATGTATTGGTTACCACAATATTACTATTAATTACAATGTACAAATTTTTTTCTTTTGGAAAAATAATAAAAATTTAAATTATTAATCCATTACTTCTTTCCTCATGCACTGTAATATTTATTTTTTATTTATTTTATTATTATTTTTTTTGCAGTACGCGGGCCTCTCACTGTTGTGGCTTCTCCCGTTGCGGAGCACAGGCTCCGGACGCACAGGCTCAGCGGCCATGGCTCACGGGCCCAGCCGCTCTGCGGCATGTGGAATCTTCCTGGACCAGGGCATGAACCTGTGTCCCCTGCATCGGCAGGCGGACTCTCAACCACTGCGCCACCAGGGAAGCCCTATTTTTTATTTTTAAAAATTCTTTGCTGGTGTAATTATACATACAAAATCCAATAAAAGATCATTTTGGCATCTATGTTTATTTTCTATTTGTTGTTCTCATTTCACTTCACAAATTGAAAATCATTCATCATATAGAAGAGGAGGCATAAAGAATGATCTGCTGGACAGGGAAAGACAAATACCGTATGATAACACTTACATGTGGAATCTAAAAAAATGTAACAAACCAGTGAATAAGACCGAAAAGAAACAGACTCACAGATAAAGAGAACAAACTAGTGGTTACCAGTGGGGAGAGGGAAGTGGGGAAGGGGGAGGTACAAACTATTACATATAAAAGAAGCTACAAGGATATACTGTACAACATGAGGAAGAGAGTATTTTATAATAACTATAAATGGAATATAACCTGTAAAAATTGTGAATCACTATATTGTACACCTATAACATACAATATTGTACAGCAACTATACTTCAATTAAAAAAAACTATCGGGCTTCCCTGGTGGTGCAGTGGTTGAGAGTCCGCCTGCCAATGCAGGGGACAATGGGTTCGTGCCCCGGTCCGGGAAGATCCCACATGCCACAGAGCGGCTGGGCCCGTGAGCCAGGACCACTGAGCCTGCGCGTCTGGAGCCTGTGCTCCGCAACGGGAGAGGCCACAACGGTGAAAGGCCCACGTACCGCAAAAAAAAAACAACAAAAAAACCAAACATATCTGCTCTAGGTGCCAAATACGCCAGGCACCCAGCACTGCCTCTCTACTTCCAGTCCTGTGGTTTGCCCCTTGCATACACAGGTTTGGGCACACTGACTTCCTTCCTGCCCCCCAACTTCAACATTTGGACATCTGATATTCCCTTTACCGAGAACCCTCTTGGCCTAGATAGCCGTTAAGCCTTAACTCTAATACTACCTTGTCAGTAGTACCTTCCCTGCCCAATTTATTTAAAATGCAACTTCACGTCTTCTGTTTCTCACCCCCTCACTCCAGACCCCCACTGACATTGCCTAGTCCTATTTCTAACCTTATTTCTCTCCACAGCAACTGTGAATTTTATTTGTTTACTTGTGTTGTCAGTCTATTTCGTGGAGGATTAATAGGGTGTGGAGTGGCCTATGATATAATATAATAATAATAAGGCCTCTCACATATGCTCCTCCTTAGTCTGCAATAACCCAGGCCACCCTCACTTCTTCCTTGTATTTCAGTCACCTCTGCATGGTTTTGTCTCTTTCATCAGAGTCTTCTGAGTAAAAGGATCCGATCTGATCTACCCCATTGCCCCTCACTGGGATCATCACAGGTTCTGTGTGGGAGAGACTGCTAGATACCACCCAGTTTATTTCCTTTTCCTGGCATACAGGCGGACCACATTTCCTAATCAACTTGGCAGTTAGGTGTGGTCATCTGACCGAGTTCCAGCCAATCTTCTGGCACAGGTACAGAGTACCTCTTCCAGGACTAGTCTATAGAAACCTTCATTAACTCTCCGTATACACTCCCCCTTTCATACAATCATAGCAGCCTTGGACACCTCTTGCTGAAGGTGGTAGGGACACAAAATGGAAGGACTCAGGCTTCTGAATCCCTGTTTGGAGGAGACACCCCCCACCCTCATCGCTCCACCAATGCCCTCCCACCACCACAAACTTAGACCCACGCTTCTGCTGTGTTAAACCTCTGAAAATTGTTATAGTTCACTGTTGTTATAGCAGTCAGCTTACCTTAACTAAACAGTCTTGCCCATAGGGCATTCTTTCCCAGAAGACTCCTGTCCCCAGCTCTTTCCTGTGTAGATTTTCAACAATGTATGTGAGATGGGGTGCTTCTGTAAGGCTCCAGTGGTCAGTAGAGGAATCTAGATAAGGCATCCCAATCCACACTAGCTTTCCCTCTAGGTCATGAGGAATTGGGAAGAGGGAATCTTGCCCCTGCCACATAAGAGTGTGACACATGGTTCTAATACACTCCACTATGCCTGTTGCTTCTTCATTTCTAAGACTCATGGACTAGAGGTGGAGACATCTCACCTCCCCTAATCCATGTACTCCCCCATGTTCTTCACCTCTCCAGGATCAGAGCAGAGTTTTAGAGAAAATACAGTAGGAAAGGATGAAGTATTTCCCGATGGAAATAAACTGGACTGGAACCAAGAGACCTGGCTCTGTGTTCTGGATCTGCCAGTATTGTGCTGTGTTGCTTCGAGCAAACCTCTTTTCGTATCTGTGTTCTTTTTTGTTTTCTGGAAATTGTATTTTGAGTCAGGGATTGTCTGGGGAGATACCCTCTCAGTCATTTACCTCCTCTGGCTTCACTCTGGACAGAAAGATCCTTCAAAGAGCTAAGACTTGGCTTCTGGGTATTATTGGTTCTTCAGGTCCTTGTGTGAAGTGAGAATTTTACTCTATTTTCCTTTCATGTTTTTCATCTGGCTCCTCCCTTCCTGTCTCTGGAGGACCCTACCTTATGGTATATGATGCTGACAACTTCTAATTGGTAGGGTGTTTGCCTTTGGGGTTCATCAGGATGTACTATGTTCTGCTTCTGGTCACAGGCAACCAGGAATCTGGCCTCTTCAGATGGTAAAGATTGGCAGAGTGTCAACTTAAGTTACAGCCTCCTGAGCTCTATGGCTAAGCAGCTTCTAGAAAGCCCCTTTCACCAAGGCTGAGTGTGCTTCCCCACCATTCCCACCCCAACACTCCTACCCACCACCCCTCACTACATAAACACAGTAGATGGCTCTTCCTCTCATGGGCCTTCAAGGCGCTGGCTAAGCCATTGAGGTGTGACTAGCTCTCTCTTGCTTATGGGCATCCGTTAGTAGATTCTTTAAGCTTTAATATCTGTTACAGATCCTCCAGGAGGTTGGGTTTAAAGCAGACATGATTATTCTCTATACTGAGCATGTCCTCTGGTGGCTGAAGCAAGTGCTCAGTACTTACAGAACTTCAAGATCAACCAGTTCGATTCTGTTTACAAGCTCTTCATGGTGGGTACACCTCTGTTTACATTACATGCTCATTGCCCAACACTTCCCCTCATTCCCTGTGTTCTCAAGCCTTACTTTCATATCTCTTGATACCCCAAATAAGCTATATTTTCTCACCTCTCTTGAACCTTTTCACACATTCTGTCTTCTGTTCTCTGGTCTAGAATGTGTTCACCATCCACCACTATCCCCTATTCCTTCCATGTGGTTAACATGTGCTCATCTTTGAGATGTCAGCATAGGTGTCATTTCCTTTGGGAAGCTGTTATTATCCCATTAAATCTGAGTTTGATGTCTTTCCTATTTAAGAGGCTGCTTACTTGCCTGTCTCTCCCAAGCAACTATAAACTCCCTCAGGGTGGTGGCTCTCTCCTTTTCATCACTGACTCCCAAGGGCTCAGCACAATGTCTGGAATATCTGTTGTTTAACGCATAATTGCTGAATAAAAGCTGAACAGAGTTGCTATGAGTGTTATATTTTGTATCTTTGGGCTGTAACAGAAACCACAAGCAACAGTGGCTTTATTAAGAACATTTAATTTTATGTTTAACAAGGTGTCTAGAGCTAGGTGGTCCCAGGTTAGTCATGTGGCTCAATGGGATCATCAGGCTCTAAGCCCTTTTATCCTTTACTCCACCATCATGAACATGGTGATTTTCATCTTCCTCATGATCTAAAGATGGCTGTCATGCTCTAAACATTGCATCTTCACAGATTTGTAAAGGAAGAAAAAGTTCTCTCTCTTTTGTCAATAGGGCATTCTTTCCCAGAAGACTCCCGTCCCCAGCTCTTTCCCGTGTATTTTACTGTTGAGAACTGGGTCACATGCCCACTCTAAGACACATCATGACTCATCCTTGGGGATTTTATCTGAAGTCATGCTGCCCAAACAAAGTAGGGCTTCTTCTAGCAAAAAAAATGAGTGAATAGCTGATCAGTAAGAAGTGAATGATGACTGCCCCTCAAGTCTTTCACTAGGTTTTACTACAATCGAGGACTCTTCTCCATATCTGAGCTCTACTTTACATTGGTGCTACTTCAAATGCAACATTTGTGATGGCGTGTTCTTCTATCATGTGGGCACCTCAGTAGCCCCTCTGGCATGAAAAGCTGTAATTGTCTGTTTATTCTCATCAGTCACTTTCTCCTGAGCCAGAGAGCATGTTGACCTCTCCTGAACTTCAAGGTGGGCACTCGTTTCCCCTCAGGGCAAACAACAACTATTTCAGGCAGTGGAAAGAGTCAAGCATTATCCTCCAGTGGTATTCATTCTCAGTGAATTTTCTTCCATGGCCAAAGCTGCAAGAGTTTTGTTCAGTTATTGTGTCCTGATGTTACCACATCAGGACTAGATGCAATAAAAAGGCAATAATAACATGATAAAAGTTTTTATCGTGAACAAACTAACCAACTCCTGAATGGATCACAGTGCACCTATTTTTTGATAAAAATATCAAATTCAGTGGTGGTTATACAACTGTTGGGATCTAGATGACATCCCCAATATTTAGCCTTCCTAGCTCTTCCTCCCTCCATCTACTTTACTGATCTGAAAACTTTTTAAACTAAAAAGGGAAAGTGAAAGGGATCAAATTATTATCATTATACTTTACTTTAAAAAAGCTTGTTTCTTCTTGGTTAGTGTGAAGATGATGATCTCTTACTGAGTGTGACACCTGCTATAGTTGGGCTTTTACGAACATCATCTTAGATCCTCATATCAACCCTATGTTCATTGTTGATGTGTTATATACTAGCAGCCTAAATTTCAAATTTTAAGTGATTTGTCCAGAGTCATCAGTAGAACAGGGATTAGAATTCAGATTTTCCCAATTCCAAAGTGATCCCTACATTCCCCGTCATGAACCAAAACCTCTTCCTTCAATTTTCATTGTCACCCCCAGTATTCTCACTACTTTTCCCAAGTTCGTAAGGTTTTCAGTTGTCTCTCACTGGTTAACCCTTCTGTCTCAGGTTTTTGGCAAAGTGGCCAATCCCATTCATTGGCTGAGATATGTATGGACAGACATGCAATTATTTATCTTCCTAGTTCAACAACTTAAGTCGGGAGGCACTCGCATCTAGCTAAGCAAATAAATACTAAGAATTTAAAAAAAACAAAAGGATAGGGGCTCCCTGGTGGCACAATGGTTAAGAATCCGCCTGCCAATGCAGGGGACACGGGTGCGAGCCCTGGTCCAGGAAGATCCCACATGCCGCGGAGCGACTAAGCCCGTGTGCCACAACTACTGAGCCCATGTGCCACAACTACTGAAACCCGCATGCCTAGAAGCCCGTGCTCCACAACAAGAGAAGCCACCGCAATGAGAAGCCCCCACGCACAGCAACAATGAATAGCCCCCGCTCGCCGCAACCAGAGAAAAGCCTGCGCACAGCAATGAAGACCCAATGCAGCCAAAAATAAATAAAATAAAATATATAAATTTAAAAAAATAGCATCATTTCCTGCTTAAAAAAAAAAAAAGGATAGATTAACAGACCAATGCTGTGGCTGAGGAAAGTATTTCCTCTCTTTCCTTTGTAAGCCTAATAGGTAAGGCATGTGCTAAGAGATTTTAAAAGCTCCTGAGGACAGCAACGACAAGTAGTGATTGTTCTGAGTTCACAGAAGCCCCGGTGGTTTCGACATTTCCCCAAGGAATTAGCCGGGAGGTCCAGTTCAGATGGAGGAGGAAAGTAGGAAGGACCATCGGGCTTTGCTCAACCCAGGAGGAGAGAATGAACTGGTGAGCCTTCCCTTCTTTTTATTATAGTTTCTCAAAGTGCCTGAGCCTGTGGGCTACTTGGGGGGATGCTGGCTTTAGGAACTGGAGAGGTTTAAGTCTGGTAAGTCTCCTGGAGATCCACGAGGCACACCTTTATAGTGGGGGACCTGCAGGGGCGAGAAAGTTGTGTCTTCTAGATGATGGCATTCTTGCCAGCCTCATGTGCATTGATTGGACCCGCGAAGCTCCCCTCAGCTATTTTGCAGTCATCGGTGTACACTCCCACAGGGTACTCACTGAGGTATTCATCCTCATTATCTGGCATTCCATATAATTAGACAAATTCAGGCAAAAACTGAAACACTTTTTTTAAAAAACTTCTTTTATCTTTAGTATATCTGAATAACTTGGTCTCAGAGTGCTTTGGGCTGAACTCATGCCTTACAAGGCCAGGAGAGATTTTAAGCACCAAGTACTGAAGAAAGGAATAGAGCGTGACCTGGGATTTAGCACACGTTAAAAAAAAAGTTCTCATTTCTCCAATTCTTTTTTCCCATTGCCCCTACCACTTAACACAGATAAATCTTGAAAAATAATCATGAAAAACTTGAAAACTCCTGCAGTAGCTCTTTGGTGCTGAGGAGTTTAGATTTATTAGTTTATTTGATCCTCAGAACTCATGGAAGGAATTAATCCTATTTCATAGACAAGAAATCTGAGACTTGGGAGGTTAAGTAACTTGCCCAAGGTCCTCAGCCTCCAAGGGCCAGGCTGGGAAACCAGTTCACTACTTCCCCCTCCACACCCCGTGATGTTCACACTCTAGCTAGGCAATGAGAAAGGGAGATGAAGAAAAAGAGGGTATGGAATAGAGAGGGTGCACTGGAGGGTGGAAAGGAACCCAGAGGACGTGGTTCATATATCAGAAAGGTATCAGTTACTCGGCTGGTTTTTCTGGTTCCCCATGAGATCCATGGGAAATCCATACTCACTCTCTCCCCACCTACCCGCATTTGTGAGCCTACAGAAAATAAGTGACTTCATATATACCTGCGCTGTCCAATAAGGCAACCACTGGCCACACGTGGTTTTAGACAAGTTCTAGCGTTAAATACACAGAGGCTTTTGAAGACTTAATAAAAGCAATGTGTAAAATATCTCATTAATAATTTTTACATTGATTATACATTGAGATGACAATGTTTTGGATAGCTTGGGTTAAATAAAACATATTGTGAAAATTAACGTCACTCGCTTTTTTTTACTTCTTTAAAGTGGCTGCTGGGAAATTGAAATGACAAAAGCGGCTCACATGGGTGGCGTACACTATTGTAACCCACCGATCTTGACAGTGGGACAGTGTTCTAAAATCCTTGGACTGAAGGGATGCAAAGACTTAAACCTACTCACCTGTGTTCACTGCCGAACAACTCTGTACCGGATCTAATTCTTTTTCAGCACGTTTACGAGCGCTCATGAAAATCTCTGGCTGCTCTTAATTCTTATCTAACTACGTGTTGCTTTGGTGACGTTTAGAGCCTCGTGTTTTCCGTCTCTTAACCATAGAAAGAGCGTGAGTATCAAAGGATTCTATAACAGATCAGGAGCCGCTTTTCTTCTTTTTTGTTGGTGATCAAATAGTTCTAGAGAAATCCACCAAAAAAAACGTTGTTAGGACTCCCAGCTAGGCTTACCTCATTGTCAGGGCATCCTGGGGAGGGGGACAGGCTATCGACCTCTCCATAAATCTTACTCAAGAGCTTAGGCAGAGAGCACAGAGGCAAAACCTACTCGGGTGGATCAGGAAACTTGGTGAGGCAGGTAGGCTCCAGGGGGTGACCCAGGTGCACAGCTGAGAGAATTTGCCACCTGCCTCGGGGCACTTGCTGTCCTATAAGTCACAGGCCCAGTGCTGTCGGATCTTTCAAGTTTGAAAAGGAAGCCAGAAATCTGTATGCTTATGTAAAATAGCCTTATTATAAACTTTGGGAAAAAATTCTTTTTTTTTTTTTTTTAAGATAATCAGTGGGCCAAAGACAAATTGGGCCTAGTCTAGTCCCAGCCTTTGGAAGCCTGTCAGTCCGTGGTTTTACGACCTCTCCTCACTTGCTCTTCCTGAAGGTTCCCCATGGCCCCATCTGACTCCTTGCAGTCGTCAGTTCAAGGGAACAAGCACTGTGACGTGCGAGAGGGCGTGAGGTAGAAACCGTCTCCGCGGGCGGTGAGGGTCTGCGAGATGAGCCACGCGCAGGCTTGGGTCATTTTGCTGAGCTCAGCACAGCAGAAAGCGTGGCAGGAGCCTCCGCCGTTGAATCTTGCTGTATCATCTCCTGTCCTCTGCCACCCCCAGCTCCTCCTGGAGGGGAGCAGCTCATACCTCCTGTGTCGGCACCGTGCTCAGTGCTTGACAAGCAATATTTCGTGTCACCCTCACAACAGCCCATGTGATAGATGCCCTCACTGTACAGGCCTTGACTGTGCTTCCCAACCTCTCCCACCCTCCCACTCCCACCTGGCTCCAGGGGTCTCTTTTTCCTTCACCTGGCTTTTTCCTAAAAGTGTCTCCGTTCTTCTGCCCCGCGTTTCATCAGCCTCTCCATTCACAGTCAGCTTTTCTTGTCTCCTCCCGTGGTCCTCTCAGGACCCACAGACTCACTAACAGCCCACAGTATCCTTCACAGCCCCAGACCCTCAATGAACCTGGAGCCTTCGGACTGTATAGCTCCTACCTAATGGAATGAAATTTGTTCTCAGGCAGGCCTGGGTTTAAATTCTGGTCCTGTTGGGTAAGTTATTTAACATCTCTGAGTTATTCGTAAAATGAGGATAGTAATACCTACCATTCAGAATTGTGGTGCGGATTAAATGAGGTAAGACAGACTTTCCAAAAATATCTTCTGTTGTACAATATCATAATAGGTATTTACTGTATAAAAAGTCTGCTTTTTCCCCCTAGCAGTTAGGTTTGAGAAATACTAGGTGAAACAGGCAAGCCAATAACAGCAGGCCCTCTCAGAGCCTGTAGTATACTGTGGTTCTTTGTGAATCTCCAAAAGGGGCATTACAGTGTGCCCTATTTCACATGTATGTGTGTATCCATGGAATCCTTCCTGTGTGTGTTGGGCAGGGCGTACCTCATGACTACTGTTCCATGGAACCACCGTAGGAAAGGATGGGAAAGGATGGGATGTTTTCAATGAACGATTGGTATCATTTTAGCATTATTATTACTCTCCTCTATGAAAAAGGCATTATATCTCCCTGCAGCCAGGCATGTCAGGAGGCACAGGATATGCACAGCATCCTCTCTTTCGGAGTCCCCTCTGGCCATGCTTGCCGCATTTACTTTCCAGAGATCGTCTTGATTCTGCTCCTGAGACAGAAGTGCTGCGTGATTCATATCGGTTGCCAAGCCCAACCATTCCATCGGGGCTCCCCTCTGCACAGATGCCCCCCACACTAGTGTCAAAATCACAGGTGCGAGCAGCCCCAGAAGGCAAAAAGACAGCAGATCTTAGTCAAGGTTCCACTGCTGACTGGGTGGCTGCGGACACCTTTTGGGACCTTGTTAGTTGCCTAAGAATGACATCAATTACCCCTTCTGATTCACAGGGTTTGCGAGGGTCACATAGGAAAGATGGAAAATGCTATGAAAATATGAAGAGTAGATTTACATGCAAGGAGTCAGGAGTTGTCATGTGGCTTTAAAAATTACAGAAATACAAATAAGTGAAATTGATGCTGAGAACTTCCCCTGCCTCTGATTAAACTTGGGGAACGATAATTGTTTGAGGTCTACCATTTCCAAAACAGTATGTGAAGAGTTGTTAAGAAAAATCAGGAGTTTTGAACATCTGAATTATTTTAAACACTGTCACATTCTCCTCATCTTCCATTCAAGGAAAAACAAAACTAAACTCAAGGGACTAAAACTGAAAATTAAAAAGTGAGCTTTATTGTCTCTTTCCTCTGTTTAGTCACCATTTATATTAACAGATTGGGTGACAGCAAGTTTACCTCAACTTCAACTGACACCTCACTACGAGGGAGCGAGAACACTATAGATGACAGAATCAAGATTCAAAAAGTTCTCTAGGGACTTTCTTGGTGGTCCAGTGGTTAGGACTCCATGCTTTCACTGCAGGGGGCATGGGTCTGATCCCTTGTTGGGGAATTAAGATGCCGTGTGCCACGCGATGTGTACAAACAAAAAAGTTCTCTAGGCTGGATTGTAGGGGAGAAGTTGGCAAGATGCAGTGCAACAGGCCTCATTATGGAGTTTTTGTCTTAAGCTATTATAAAAATACAAGGTGAGGGGATCAATGACTTGGGCTTAGCTATGCATGGAAAAGTACTTTATTTGGTTATGGCTGGATTTTAGTTGCCAATATGATATAACTATAAAAAAAGTCCTTGGATATCTTGTTGGAGTTTGTTCTGCAGAATAGAGGAAATAAATCCTGCTATAATTTATGTAAGAACTGTTTAAAAGACATTGGAAATAGTTCCCCAAAGAACAATCACAGTGGTTGTCTTCCAATAGTTAAGTGGCTGATGTGGAGAACAGAGTAGAGGTTGGTGGAGTCCAGCCTGATGTATTTTCCTTATGGAAGAACTTCCTAATCACCTGTGGTGGCAGAATCTTAACATGACACCCCTCCAATGAGCTTTGCCTTTGTATTATCCCCTCTGGTTGAGTGTGGGTGGCACCCAAAAGTATGATGAGCTCTAATTCCTGTGATTATGTTATGTTGTATGGCAAAAAGGGATTTACAGATGATAAATGCTGGAGAAGGTACAGAGAAAAGGAAACCCTCTTAAACTGTTGGTGGAAATGTAAATGCAGTCACTGTGGAAAACAGTATGGAGGTTCCTTTAAAAATGAAAAATAGAGTTACCATTAGATCCAGCAATCCCACTCCTGGGCATATATCTGGAAAAGATGAAAACTCTAATTAAAAAAAATACACACGGGCTTCCCTGGTGGCGCTGTGGTTGAGAGTCCGCCTGCCGATGCAGGGGACACGGGTTCGTGCCCCGGTCCGGGAAGATCCCACGTGCCACGGAGTGGCTGGGCCCGTGAGCCATGGCCGCTGAGCCTGCGCGTCGGAGCCTGTGCTCCACAACGGGAGAGGCCACAACAGTGAGAGGCCCGCGTATCGCAAAAAAAAAAAAACAGACAATAGGTGTTCATCTGTGAAAGATGGTGTATAGCTATTTTTTTCCAAAAGATACATTTGAACCAAATAATTCCTGAGACACTCCTCCTGTTTAGTGATGCTCTTGCTCCACAAATAACTTGTAACAGAACATGCCATGTTGCCCCATCCATGCCTTTGACGTAGTGCGAATTTTGGTTCTAGAAATTGTCCCTGCTAGCCAGCCCATGCGCCTCATTCCCTTTTGATGTACTTTCAGCGCTCTGTCACCATTAGCCTCATCAAACAAAGGTCCTCAGTTGCACTTTTACTTCCAGGAACACGACGTGATGGCACTTTTGCTATAGTAGTCCTGGCTGACTTTATGAGCGTGGCTACAGCTGAGTGTGACATTATGTACATCTCTTTGGCACTGGATTTTGATTCACACTTCTGAAGAGGGAATGGCTTTACTTACTCCAGAAAGAGCTAACACACCATTGTAAAGCAATTATACTCCAATAAAGATGCTTAAAAAAGAAACATAAGGGGGATATTTAAGAGGTTAAACTATTTCAGTACTTATTTTAAACTTTTTTTTAAACAAAACATTTTTAAAAATTTATTCATTTATTTTTGGCTGTGTTGGGTCTTCATTGCTGTGCGCAGGCTTTTTCTAGTTGCGGCAAGCGGGAGGCCAGCGGAGGCTACTCTTTAGTGCAGTGCACAGGCTTCTCATTGCGGTTTGCGAAGCATGGGCTTTAGGCGCGCGGGCTTCAGTAGTTGTGGCTCGTGGGCTCTAGAGCGCAGGCTCAGTAGTTGTGGCACACGGGCTTAGTTGCTCCGCGGCATGTGGGATCTTCCCAGACCAGGGCTCGAACCTGTGTCCCCTGCATTGGCAGGCGGATACTTATCCACTGCGCCACCAGGACAGTCCCTATTTTAAACTTCTTCAAGGCTCAGTGTCTTTTTTATTTTTCTAGTTTGTCAACATGTCTACATTTTATTTTATTTTATTTTGGGGGTGGTTGGCAAAGATTTTTATTATTTATTATTTATTTATTTATTGAAGTGTAGTTGATTTACAAAGTTGTGTTAGGTTCAGGTGTACAGCAAAGTGATTCATTTATACATACATATCTATTCTTTTTCAGATTATTTTCCCTTATATGATATTACAAAACATTTATTTAGTTCCCTTGTTGGTTATCTATTTTATAAATAGTAGTGTGTGTATGTTAATCCCAAACTCCTAACTTATCCACCACCCCCGCCAAGACTCAGTTTCTTTGATCTACAAATAATAACTTACAAATATTATTAATAATAATAACTATTTCAATACATGATAATGTCTATTTCATAGGATTCTTGGGAAGATTAAATGACACCTAAGTAAATGTCCAGAAATGTTAGTTCTTATTGCCAAATGTAGACAAAAGTGAAAGTACTCGTGATATTTTATCCTTACTCGAAAGGCACTTCATGGCATGAACGTAGGGAAAAATACAGGAAACTATAATTAACAACATTTGGCAACTAGTGACAACTAACACAAATTACTACATGTGACTAAACCAGTAATAGAAGGTTGAGGAAAAACACCACACTGACATGACTCATTACCTAGAGACAATATTATCCTAACATTAAAGAAAAGAACTTTAAAACATGGCAGAGTTAGAGATAAGAGAGCATTTTAAGAATATCCTCCCACTTAACACACAAAAGAACCCAATTTGGCATGTCTAGATAAAGACAGCAGAGGGTAGATTGTGAATAATAAATAGAAACTCGGTGCTGTGATTGTTGTTTTAAAAAAAGAAGATAAAACATGATGAATTCTAGCATCATACAAGGACTCAGAGATATTATCTCTTTGGCCATGATTCAAAGGACTAAAAGTTTGAGGATTATACAGAAAGAGATAACTTACTCTAAGGCTATTGGAACATTCTCACTCATGGAAACGCCTAACATGTCACAGCAAAAAGCTGGCATTGCCATCCACAGAAGAATATTGAAGTACTGAGAATTATTTATGTGATATCTTGGTTGAGTAAATGAATTTACAACTTTGAGCTGTAAGAATCTGGTTTGAGGAAGTAAAAGTGTTATGAAAGTAACCCAAAATACCCATTCCAAAAAATTTGAATCACTACTGTGTCTTTGCATGGTGGGTAGGTAACAGATGTTTCAGATGGATAAACACATGAATGGTGAACATAAGAATAAGATGATTTACAAAAGCTGAAAAAGACCTGTTTACAAGACCAGTGGTTCATAAATGTTACTGCTCCAGATGCAATAAAAATTCCAGAACAAAGACAGGAGGAGACCCTAGGAGATGATGATTCCATAAGTCTAAGAGGATCCCACCAAAAGGGAATTTGGTGAGGAAACCATGCTTAGATGAAACTGGGCCCTGTAATTTTCCTTTCCTGAAGAATATGACCAAACCTAGCTCTGTCTCTGATCGCAGCTGTGAGAACTACCTATAAAGAAAAGAAAGGAAAAACATTTTTTTAAAAATGCCCTTTCTGTGCTAGTACTTCATGTATGTTCTCATTGAATCCCTATGAGCTAGTTACTCAGATATCAATTTTACAGCTGAGGAAACTGAGGCTCAGCTAAGTAAACGTATAAAAGGTCACATTACGTAAGCATCAGAGGATGCTCTGTCACACTGTTTACCTCCTATGCAAGTGAAGGATGGCTGTACTGGTGTGTGTGTGTGCTTGGGTGTGCTCGTGTATATAGTTACTACATCTGTTAATCTTTTAATTAGTTTGGTGTTTATCTTAAAGCCTTTTTCCTAGTTTCACATATTACAAATGTGAGCAGTTTTCTTTTGGGCCTGCATTTGACTTCAGTTTTGACAATTTGTGCTCAGTGGGAAAAGCAAAAATTCCATTTAAGCCACTGGATCAATCACTTTCAGAAACACAGCTTATGGTTTTGGCAAATAATATTTAGCTCTAAATATTGCCCGTGGTGAAATCATTTCACAGTGAGTGCAATGGGACTAGCCACTTTTAATCCACTGAAATTTTGTTGTAAATTAACCAAGCTAATATTTACTCTCAACATATACTGAGTGTCCAAAATGTTTCAGGAGCTGTGTTAAATGCTTTGCATGCATTATCACATTAGTTTCTCACAACAACCCTAGAAAAATAGTTAATGCTCTTATTTCCATTTATGAAGGAGGAAATTGAGTCAACAGAAGTAAAGTGGATTACCCAAGGTCAGATATCTGGTTAAGTGGTAGAGGCATGATTTGAACTTGGTTTTCTCACGCCATATCCCAAGCTTTTAACTGTGACGTCAGACTACTTCCACTGTGTTTTACAACCAGCCACATTTTTCACATGAGGAATCTAAAGTTCAGTGAATGAAATCATTTACCCAGATCGCATTAACTGGCAAGTGATGGAGCAAGAAATAGAAGTGAGAGCTTCTAGAAGGCATTGGGGTGGGCTATAAAGAAAAGAGTCTCTGCTGATAGACCTGGATAGGGCTCTAAATTGTGACCTTAGGGAACAACCTCTGTCAAAAGGCATGTACAGATTTCAGTTACTCCTAATCCAAGCTGCTTCCTCCGTATTCCGGTCCTAGAGAAAGACAATTAAGGCTGTGTTACCTCTCCTGTTACCTGGAATACAGAATTCTAGTGGGGAACAAAAAAGCGAGGGAACATTACTGCTTAGAGAGAATACAATTCAAGTCTATGTGAAGATGGGCACAACCTCTGTGCTATTCAACACCACTAATAGGTGGCAGATCTGGGGTCCTCACCCTGTGGAACACAGCCCGTTTCCATCACCATCCCTGACTCAGTGTATTGCAACTCAAAACTGAAGGAGTCACCTCTCTCCTCCTTTGGATGAACCTATTATCACACCACTGCTAACCGTGACAGAGCACTTCCTTCGTGCTCAACACCTTACATTCCTTGTTTAATCTTCACAACTATTCTTCCAGGTGTGTGTTATTAATATCCCCTAAGTACAGAGATGGAAACTGAGACTTAGAGAAGTTAAGTCCTGAGGTCACAGAGCTAATAGGTGGCAAAACTCACTTTATTGCAACGAGCCACGTATAATGCGGTTGAGATTCTGATGCTCTCACTCCTGTTCCCAGTGTCTTTACATTTACAAGACCTCTGGATTCTACTTATCTTCCTCTTATGGCACACATATTGTTCCTGGCTCTCTCCTCTACCCTGCATTTCTTAATGGATTTTACCAGAGGTAAATCAATATTTAGGAGAAATCTGAATGACTCTTACTGCATCACAAGAATAATCGTCTAGAACAATCAAATTATACTTGAGATTAATCGGTCAAATGGAAACATGATAAACTCGAGTCACATAAACATTGGCAAGCCAATTGGGAGTAGATTGAAAGAGTACCAAATAAAGTAGCGATTCTTTTATCCTAAACCTCAAGTCCCATATCTAGCCACATAAACTCTGGGAAAACTGAGAAATGATAGAAAGGAATTTTACCAAGATTTATGAGGCCAGTTTATCAAAGAAGCAAAAACATTGCTTCTACTCATCTTTGCTCAAGGAGCTACTTATTTCTGAAAGTTACTCTGACATTAACAAGGTCTTTTATATCTATCTATCATCTATCTATCTATCTACTATCTGCTATCTAGGTTTGTTATCTACTTACTTATTTTTTAACAGATAGGGAATAAAAAAACTGTTGATATTTTGATTGAGCTGTCCCCAGCCAAAAGCAATGTCTTTCACAGAAATTTATCTTGGTTACAGGGATGTGATTTTATCTCTGCTCCTATGTATGTCAGCACTTCCCAATCATCCACACCAGGAGGCAGCTACTGTATTCCCAGGTCACCAAACCTCCTATTTCCAATAGAAATCCCCTTCTCTGGTCTTTTTCTTTTTTCAATCACTTTTCAAATTTTGCTGCCATTTTCTCTTTCTCAATCCAATCTCACTGAAGTAATTAAAGTAACTTCCACCTGCTTGGAACAATATCTAATAACAAACTCCACTTTTATTTTATTTTTAGTGACATATACAGTGGTGTCAATAAAGTGCACTGATTTTAAGTGTACAGTTCTATGACCTCTATCAACACTTGGTTAAATGGGATTGCTAATGGTTAGTCCTCGAACTTAATATATCTCTCCATTTATTTAGATATTTGCTCTCAGCAATAATATGTAGTTTTTAATTTAGAGGTCCCGTACAACTTTGTTAGAACTATTACGAGATAATTGATTTTTTCCCTTGATAGTATTGCAAATGATACTTAACTTTATTTTCAAATTGTTTGTTACTAGTATTACAAATACAATTAGTTTTTCTGTATTGACTCAATATCCAGCGACCTTGATAAATTCACTTATTAACTCTAATAATTTGTACATTCTTTTCATTTCTTCATGTACATAATCACATTATATACTCATAAAAAGAGTTTTATTTCTTTTTTCCCCAAGGTTATTGAGGTATAATTGACATATAACAATTTGTAAGTTTAAAGTGAGAACTTTAAGACTTATTGTCTTAGCAACTTTCAAGTATATAATACAGTATTGTTACTTTTCATTTTCCAATTATTGTAAACATTATTTCTTTTTCTTGCCTTACTGCACTGGTTAAGACTTCCAATACTATACTGGATATTAGTAGTGATTGTTGATAACCTTATTTTGCTTGTGATCTCAGGAGAGGCCTATATTTTATCATTAAGCATGATGTTAGCTGGAAGATGTTCATATCTATTGTTAGGTTGCTGAGAGTTTTCTTTCTGTTTTTTCTTAATGTATCGGTGTTGAATTTTATGAAAGTTTCTCTGTATCTATTGAGATCACCTCATAATTTTCCTCCTGAAAGTTAACATACCAAATACAGTGATTTTCAAGTCCTTGTAATCCTAGAATAAATTCCATTTGGTAATGATGTATTACCTTTTTAATATATCACTGACTTAGTTAGATGATATATTTCAGGATTATTTCATCCATGTTTCTGACAGATCTTAGCCTGTAATTTTCCTTTCTTGTAACATACCTATCAGATTTTGGTATCTGAGTATGCTTGCCTCATAAAATGACTTGGGAGCATTCCCACCTCTATTTATGAAAGAGTTTGTGAAAGATTGGTATCATTTATACCTTAAATATTTGAAAGGATTCACAACCCGTCTGGGCTTGAAGTTTGTTTTTTTAGTTTTTTTCTCTTTTTTTTTTTGGTAGAAAGGCTTTTAGCTACACATTCATTTTCTTTTATAACCTTAAAAATACTCAGATTTATTTGAGTTTATCAGTTTTATTAACCTCACAAAGTATAAATTTGGCATTATTGCCTCTATTGTATGTCTGCTTTCTATTTTATTCATTTCTCTTCTTATTTTTGTTTCCTTCCTTATGTGTTAAAATCTTCAATGATGAGAGTGAATTTAAGTTCTATCAATTATGCTTTACAAGTTTTGAAACTATGCTTACAGGTACACAAAAATTTAAGATTGTTATGTCTCTCTGTTGAATGGATGTGTGTCCTTCTTTTTCTCATAATATTTCTTTTCTTAGAGTCTATTTTGTCTGATATTAATATAGCTATACTGATTTTCTTTTGTTAGTCTTTGCATGATACATTTTCTCCCTTCTTTATCCTTATAATCTATCTGCTTCTTTATATTTAAAGTGTGTCTCTTGTAAACAGCATATAGTAGATCTTCTTTTATTATGTAGTCTGACAATCTTTGCTTTCAGTCACAGAATTAAGGCCATTTACATTTAATGTAATTACTGGTATAGTTGGGTTAAAGTTCATAATGTTGCTATTTGTTTTCCATCTATTTTATCTGTTCTATGTTCTTTCCTTCACTTAACATTATATCATGTAATGTCCCATAACTCTACATTGAGTTCACACATTTTGTTTTTAATGGCCCCACAATAGCCCATTGTTTTGACCCACATCTTATTGAACCATTAGCTATCATTTATTTCTTCTAATAATTTTTCTATTACAGATAATGCTGTGCTGAACATCTTTATATACAACACTTTCCACTTTGTGTATTATTTCCTTTGGGTATATTTTTTAGTGCAGAATTACTGATTCAAGGGATAGAAACATCTTTATAATTCTTAGTACAATTTGTCACCTTGCTTTCCCTAAAGAATTACCCCAGTTTACAAGGTTGTTAGCAGTGTGTAGCTATAGTGATTTCATTGCAGTCTTGATAGCACTGTGAGTTCCTTTTTGAATTAAAAAAAAAGTATGGAAAAGACCTGAAGGGGAATCAGAATTATGATTACCAATGCCACTGCTGTGTGTAAGTAAACAGAAAAAAGGAAAGCCATTTTCCTGAAATGTGTTCATTTCAGCTACAAGCTGGACTAAAATTCCAACTGTTCTGCTTCTATTTTGCACACACCTGGGCTTTGGCAATAGCCCCTGTAAATAAATTTGTAAAAGAATGCATATTTATGATATAATATGTGAACTGGCATATACTTTTTATTTGAGTCTAATAAACCTATAATTCACAAATAAAACCAAAACAGGTTTACAGCATCAGAGGAAAGAGAGGAGAAAGGAGATCCAACTGAAAATATGCTTAAAAGCACAGTGAACACATGTTTCTAAGTTACATTTAAATCTTATCATGAATAATCTCCAAATAGAGTGGCAGCATCACTAAACTTAACGGTCATTGTTTCCCCAGGTAGGTGATTGTGTTGAGGAGTAGTGGAAAGGAACTCTTAACATTGTAATTACTTTGCAGAACACTTAAGGTGACATTATCTCATTTGAGCACAAGTCCCCTGTAAGGCACATATTTCTAATTGTTTTGTAGGAAACAATTGGGATTCCCTAGAGGTGAAATGATTTACCTAAGTTCACATAGTTGAAAACTAGCCGAGTGGTGACTCAAACTTATGTCTTAGCTTCTTAAGCCTGTGACTTTTTCAATATGTCTAAGGGTTACTTTCAACAACTGTTATTGAAATGTTAATCTACCACAGAGTTCTTTATTAGAAAATATTAATGAAAATGACCATAGTGAAGATGAAAACTTTTCCAAAGAATAAAGACAAGAGATTTATTATAGCATGATCTAAACTGGCATAAAATTCAGGAGATTCCATCACTGAAAGTGCTATAGAAACTCAGTAAAATCCTATCTTCTTGACATTATAGCCCTATGATCTGGACCCGGGATTTCAGTCTTAGAACACACACACACACACACACTCACACACACACACAAAATAACACCAGAAAGTAAAATAATGGTAGAGTAACAATGTCATTCATAATCAGGAGCCCTCTGGGTCTTCACACTAAATATCTAGTTTTTGAAATTTAAAAAACAATGCTGTGAAACTTCATTGTAGGAGATGGAAACTAAAAATTACCTTTAATTAAGCAAATCTATTGTTTTTGGCTAGTTATCTTCCCCTAAAACCACATCTCAAGTCTTTACTCAATTCATGACAAACATTAACTAGCTTATTATTAAAAATAGAAATATTTCAGCATGTTACTCTCAGGGTAAATACCTATAAGCTGTCTTTTGAAAGTTTTTCATGTCCACAAATAATCTCATAATCTCTCCCTACTGTTTTAGAAATCAGTACACTTATGCACACTCTCAATCCTTCTTAATCATATTATTATAAAACAAATCTGAATCTGAATAAAGCAAGATATGTAAGTATGGATCACATTGGTCATAATTTTATCATCGTCCTCCAGTAACTTCACATTAATAATTTTTTTAAAAACATCTTTATTGGGGTATAATTGCTTTACAATGGTGTGTTAGTTTCTGCTTTATAACAAAGTGAATCAGTTATACATATACATATGTTCCCATATGTCTTCCCTCTTGCATCTCCCTCCCTCCCACTCTCCCTATCCCACCCCTCCAGGCTGTCACAAAGCACCGAGCTAATATCCCTGTGCCTTGCGGCTGCTTCCCCCTAGCTATCTACCTTACTACGTTTGTTAGTGTGTATATGTCCATGACTCTCTCTCGCCCTGTCAAAGCTCACCCTTCTCCCTCCCCATATCCTCAAGTCTGTTCTCCAGTAGGTCTGCGTCTTTATTCCTGTCTTACCCCTAGGTTCTTCATGACATTTTTTTCCCCTTAAATTCCATATATATGTGTTAAAACCTTACATCTAAAAGAAGTAAATCTGATCCAAAACATGAAGTATTTTATAAATCTGAGGTGACTCTTATGAGTATTTAGAACCAAATAAGTCTGTCCATTCCTTGCTCCTAATGTTTTAGTTCCATGTGCCAAGGTAGCAAAATGAGTCCTTCCTGGAACTTTTAAAAATTATATCAGCTGACAGCTGTATGCAATCAATCTGATTCAACCAGCCAAAACTAGATTTCTTTCTCAACCAACCCCTGAATCTAAAGTTTGTGTGTCTTGGAACAGAATGCGTTTTTATGTGGGAAAAAAATAGAGTAAATCTTTTATTTACTCTGCAGGAGGTGTTTGGTTACCAGACCCAGAATCTACACAGAGCTCTCTGCCTCATAACATCCGTGCTGACCTGTGGGGTCCTTCTCCTGTTATTTTACTGGAAGCCGCAGTGGAGGGTATGGGCCAACTGTATCCCATGCTCCTTGCAAGAGGCAGACACTATTTTGCTAAGGACAACGGTGCGTGTCCTTCTGTGTTTCATCTATTGCACAGCCTGTGATGGCCAGCATTCCAGAGTGGATCCTCCTCTATTTAAGTTTCCCTGTCCACAAATAGGAGATGGCAAAACTATCTCTGCCGTCTATTTGCTATGTCTTATTTTGTCTCAGGAATGAAGGGCATTTCCTCCACATCAGCCTGGAGAACTTTCTACCATGTCAGGCTCGTTGTGAGAGCCCTTAGCCATTACATGAGCAGTGGCTGTCCGTGTTATAACGCTTAAAGACATAACATGGGAATGATTGTTCAGTTTTTCAGAAATATGTATGTTGAGGAAATTATACATTTTAAACATCAAGGTGTGATTTTAAGACAGCTGGAAACTATTTTCTAGATATAAAGTTTCTTGCAAAGTGTATCTTTCTCTTTATTCCCTAGCACAGTGGTTCTTAAATTTTAGTCCAAATCAGAATTACCTGGAGGGATCTTTAAAACAGAGACTGCTGAATATTGGATCCAGTAGGTTTGGGGTGAGGCTGAGAACCTGCATTTCCACTCTGTCATAAACCAAGCCATACTGAAGCCAGAATTAAAAGTAAGTGATTTTAAGAGTACAATGTTATGGCATGTTTTTGTTACAAGAAAATAATGTATTTATTGGATGAAAGTTCTGAAAATCACACTGCTGGGCTGGGATTTACAGCTACGTATCAAGGAAAGTGAGAGCTGCATGTAATAGACAACCCTCACCTCCCCTGATGGGCTTTACTTTGTGAATGACAACTTTTCTATTACATTTGTAATTGCATTTGCAGTGTATCCAAGTGCAAAAATCAGGTATGTTTGGAACCACTTGGAGAAGAGGTTTCAGAAAGTTGGGTAAGTCCGAATTTTCCTCAGCACTCATCAGGATCTACGGGAAGAACACTGATTTGTTAAGTACCATGAACTGAAATACGGTTCCTGTCCTGACCACACCCTAGGTTGCTGGAAGATAGCAACACCTGCTACAACATCCATCATACGTTTGGACTGGGTCTGACCGGTGGAGAACAAGAGGTCAGGTGGGGTTTGTGGTACTGCTGGAGTAAACTCTGCCAGCAGAAATGGAGGCACCACATCGCTTATGATCAGTGAATTGTTGGCATAATGTTTCATCAGCTTCATATAACCCCAGCTCATTTACTGGCATCAGAGAGATGTCGTAAATTAGTCTCATCTTAGGCACACTAATTAAAAAGAAAAGACTGAAAGAACAGTACAAGCAAATAACATTTGATCTTTTCTCTCAGAATTATAGAACAGTATTCTCTGTGTTGTCTTTTCTTTCCTCAAAAATTCTTGAGTCATTTCATAAACATCAGTATCTTAATCCTCCAAATCCTCTGAGAGACAGAAAGACAATATGATGATTGCATTTTACTATGGAGAACCAGCCCTGGAGAGAAGGATTTTGTTTGCTCAGTTAATTGTGTCATTCACCACTGTTATTTACAGAACCTAGAACAGTGCCTGATTCATGGTAGAAGCTCAATAGATATGTGTGGAAGGAATGAATAAGTAAATGCATTCATTGATCTGTGAACTAAACTCTAATATGTCAGGCGTTTCGCAAGGCACAAGGGATCTAAGGATAAATAAGACTTAGTCATCGTCTCAGAGACATTAACTGACTGGAAGGAAAGAGAGACAAAGAATAGTGGTACAATTATGAGAATGAGATCTATGGATGCCAATAGATTAGAAACTCATAGTATAATAGTAGCACAGGAAATTCTTAGGCTCCTTGTTAACTCACAGTGACCTAGAGTCCCTGCTTCCCTCATCTGTAATTTGAAATGGCGAATCCTGGTGACTGAAAGTAAACCATTGCAAGCCTTCCCAGGAATCTTAATAATCACCTTCATTTCTTGCCCAGTTTTAGGGACAAGAAGAAGGATCTGCCTGACCATCTTCACAGTTAGTCAGAAACAAAAATTCTCAAGCTAAGAAGCAATCTCGTACTTAAAATACAGGTTCTTGGGTTCTCCTCCATAATTCTGATTTAGTAGGTAGAAGCTGGGGTAGTGATAAGAAAAGAAACTGCATTTTTAGCAAGCACCCCCATAATTTGTATTCACACCAAGCCTGCGAGCTACTGATCTGTTATTGTTTTCAAGTCTTCCCTCTGTCTGAACGCTATGCAAAATGAACCAGGCATCTAGATTATGACAATATTACAAAGTGCCTTAGAGATGGTATCATTATATAAGATTTCAGATACAATGCTTAAAACACTGAAATACAAGAAGTTTTCAAAGTCATTAAAAACATATTGCTTTAATAGCATTAAGCACAGGACATTTAAAGGATTGATCTATTTAGGAAAACTAGTTGATAAATATAGATATACTCTGCCTAGGAAACCGTTTCCACAGGAAAGATTTCCCATCCGTGCAGCTACCTCATGTTTGTCCTTATTTATCAAGTGCCAATCTTTAGTAAACATCATACATAATTAAATTTAAATCTGGTCCACACAGAAAAGAACTTGACAATCTAATAAGCAAGACACAGAATATAGTTTCCCAAATATGAAGACTAGAGGAGACAATCTACTTAGAATCACAGAGTCACATTTTATTTTGTGGGTTTTTCTCTTTGGAGAGTAAAGAAAGCAAGTAGAATATGGAGCATTCCCCCGCTCCCCCACCAGTTTTCCCTTTTATATTTTAGTGTAAGACTAAATGTTTTTTTCAAAAATTTATTGTGATTGATTGGTTGGTTGAATGACAGCTTATCAATTTCCTAAATCAATTCGAGCTTGCTTGCATGAAAAGCTAGGACCCAGTAAAAGAAATAAAGGAAGAGGGATACACAGAAATCTCTGATCATAAAAAGCCACAAAATCTAAATACAACTTCCTCTTTCAGGCTTCATAGCAGCAAGGCAAAGAGAGAAAAATGCACAGATGTTCATAGTCTCACTTTCCTGTAGCAAAAAGCAAATCAAGACATCAGCTGTGATCATTTTACTCTGGAGAGAAATTGCCAAGGGTATCAGGAAGAAAGCAGGAAAATTATTCCAGGAGGTTCCCTGCCCCTACCTTCATTCATTCATGAACCGAACACAGCTTCGCATCTTAGTGCCTGTCCCAGACAGGTCCATAGACACTTGGGGTAATTCTCTTACCGCAGGGACACAGGGCCCTATGGAAAATACACACTTACCTCATCCAAGCTGTCTTCCTATTAGGACAGTTTTTAAGTTGAGTGACCCTTCATCTTTTCACTTAGCCCACATTTATTTAGCTTATTTACCTTTGCCTCCTTTATTTAGCCTCCTGAAGGAGAACTTTCTGGCAGTAGAGATCCAGGCATGTCCTAATCAGGGGTTAGCTCCAGACCAATTGCCTTGTTGGTAACCCAGAACTCTAGAAGAAAAAAATTTTGGTGGCTAAGGTTTGCTAATGTCTCTAATGGGAATACTCCAACCATGGCTGATTTCAGTGTGATGTTGCTGAATGTGGAGCTGTGAAAATGGTACTCATAATTGGCTTGGTGATTCTGTAGGACCAAACTTAATTCTCAACACTTGTCACACCACTGAGAAAAAAAGGCATGCCTGTTAGTACCAAAGGAAAGAAATCTGAGTGACAGCAGCAAAAGAGGGTGGATTTGCCATCAATGCTTCAGCTCCAAGCTGGTGGAAGCTGTTCCAGGAGAAGAGAGAGAAAAAAGAAGCAAGAGGAAGGCGGAGGGAGAGAGAAAGAGATTTAGGGCTGCTACGAAACCCTTTTCTCTTACTCCTCAGGTCTTGTGCGAAGCAAACGTCAGAAAAGAAATTGTGCCTATAGACCATGACCTTTTCCCCTTGGAAAGCTCCATCTTTAGAATACAGCCCACATATAGATACTCACCCATCAGATCAGTTCTTTGAGAAAAAGAGCAAGGAAGGTTTGGTTGGAGTAGAAGAGACAGGCTTTACTCATTCTTCTGGAATCCAATGAGATTGTCTCAAATCTTAGCATTTGGTTAGAAGTCAATAATTTATGTAAAAATATAACCCATGGTACTATGGCTCTGAATCCACTCAAAGTATAAAATCACTTAACTCTAAGGCTTTGTTTCAGAGCAAAACCTTATGGCAGCGTGAGTAAGTCTAAGTCCTGGGTCTCTCTGGAGATCCTGGGATTTCTCCATCCCCACCTCCCCCCAGATGCCCTCCTGGTCCTCTGCTTTCTGGATCTTCATGCCTGGGAATGCTCCAGGCACTTTCCCCAAAAACCTGATGAGAAGCACCTCACTTAGCTCACATATAGGGCATGAAACCCTGCAAGAACTTGAGGTTATCTGAAAATGTGCTTTAGGAAATGAAAGAAATAGATCACAGATAAGAACTAATGTGAAAAAAGAAAATCACTTTTGTCATTTGTAAAACGGGTCCTCTCTCTACAAAGTATAAAGTATAGAAGCAGGTTCAAGTACTGCTAAAATAGGGATTCTTTCCCCTGAAAGCAGTTTCTCAAAACATGCCTATCTTGTTATTATTATTAGTTTTTAATGGGAAGGCTCTAAGACCAACATACGTGTTATACTCTACAACCATACCCAGATCCCAGAAATTGGGTACCGTTTCTATGCATCTGTGAATTTCTTAGCTCTCGCTTCCTTTAGAAAGTGGGTATGTTAGGGGAGTGAGGGATTAGCTAGCAAAATCACCTGGGAACTTTTTTCAAACTCTAATAAACCCGCTCCCTAAAAATTCCACAGTTCATGGAAATGGGTCATGCCAGAATACTCAGGCTTAATATTAACTGTTTGGAAAACTACAAGCCTCCCTTCCTGCCAAGGACTCTATTGGTGGCTTATCAGAATGGAAGCCGAGCAGTCACATGCAGTTTGAAGATGCTCACCAGTGATTCTGACATGCTCCTCCTGCCTCTTTGAGGACTCCCAGCCTAGTCTTCACCATGTGGAGCCTAAAGGGCCTAGCAGAAAACATATTCTCAACAATTATTTGGTAAATAAATTGATAAATGGATGAACGAATGAACAAATCATCAAATTGAAAAGAGATAGAGACCATCGCCAAAGAAAATATTCCTAGTCATTCATGCTTGGTTTTTCGGAAATACCTTCCAGCAGGTTTACGAATATCTCCTGGTTGCAAGAAACCTCAGTGCTCCTTCAAGCACAGCTCATAGCCAGTGCAGAAATGCCCTTCATAACTTCCCCTGTTAAGAAATCTCTTTGGAGAGGGACCTTCTACGTCCGAAGCAATTATTCCCCTAATGAATGGTTCTGAATATTAGGCAAGTCTACTTAATTTCATTCTGACTATTTAGTTTTGTGAGGCCACCTGGAATAATTCTAGGGCTTCTTTTTCCCCTGCCAGCTCGTCAGATTTCTAAAGTCAGGGCATGTCATCTCCTTTGTTCCTTGGAACTTTGCTCATGTGACCCAGCTTCAAACCTCATATTCCTTCCGGTTGCTCAGCCATTGGTCACTGCCCCTGAAAACTCTGCTTGGCTTGTGCTGAGATTGAGATGAGTACACAATTCCCTAAACATGCAATACTTTTTGGCACGAGACAGTGGAATAGATGAAGCAGCAAGGGGCATGCCTGTCTACGATTCAAACACGGCTGTCAACTGAAGAAAGAACGCACAACCTAAAAGTTGAGAATTATGTTTATTTGGCGGACATTCTGAGGACTTCAAGCCAGTGAGACAGGACTCTCAGGTCTCATGGAGGTCCATCCATGTTGCTGCAAATGGCGTTATTTCATTCTTTTTTAATGGCTGAGTAATATTCCATTGTGTACATGTACCACATCTTTTGGACTATTGTGATGATCAAATGAGAGAATCTTTTGTAAGAACTTTGTAAATTGTAAATTGCTAGGCAAACACGAAGGCTTCTTTTTTTAAATTTTTATTTTATATTGGAGTATAGTTTATGTACAATGTTGTGTTCGTTTCAGGCATACAGCAAAGTGACTTAGTTATACATGTACATATATCTATTCTTTTTCAGATTCTTTTCCCATATAGGTTATTACAGAGTATTGAGTAGAGTTCCCTGTGCTGTACAGTAGATCCTCACTGATTTTCTATTTTATATATAATAGTGGTGTGCATATGCTAATCCCAACCTCTTAATTTATCCCACCCTGAGGGCTTCTTATTGTAATGTACATATGTGTGGATTTACAAGTTGTTAGCCGTGAGGACCATATGCCATCTTCCACTTCATTGGCTCATTCCTTCATGTATTCATTGAGTTCATATGCTAAGGACCTGTCCTAGGTGTTGGAGATACCAAGGTAAGATAGACATGATCTCCAACATCAAGGGCAGTCTAGAATGCCTGAGAATTCTAGGAATATCTTCATATCTGTGTCTTTTTAGCTGCTCTTAGAATATAATCAAATTATTTTTTTAAAAAAACTCAAAATGCCTTTCTAATTTCATTTTGATTCTTAAGTTGTACTGTACTTAAGATATATTTTAACCAGAAAAACAACTTTGTCCATCATGTACTAACTTTCATTTTAAAATGTATTAGTATTTTGAGATTGGCACGCTAATTTTTGATTGAAGACACAAATTCCCTGAAGGGTAGAGAAGGGACTCCTGCTTAGTGTGGT
Source organism: Phocoena sinus (assembly GCF_008692025.1). NCBI lineage: Eukaryota > Metazoa > Chordata > Mammalia > Artiodactyla > Phocoenidae > Phocoena > Phocoena sinus. The sequence continues at coordinate 69,487,069 of NC_045766.1, read as the reverse complement.
CTGTACTCACTTATTAGTGTGAGCATGTAGCTGTGACGCTAACAGATGATCGATCTCCTACAGAAGATTAGTGTGAGGGTCAAATGCCATTGAGGTCGAAATCCAACCCACGTGGAAGCTGCTTGTTAAACAGGTAACTGTTTTCATTTATTTTTGAAAATAAACTCCTGTTTTTTCCTTTTTTCTTTCTAGTACTCAAAGAAATCGATGTAGACGAAAGTCTGTGTTTTGTGCAACTTTTTTTTGTTATTCCCAGTGACTTTAGTTTATGCCTTTCCTGTCTATTGAGGTTTTCTTTTTTATTATTATTTCAATAAATATATATATTTTATACCAGTAATTCTAACTGGTCCTTTTCAGTAACCACTTGTTTTAAATTCAAACCCCTTCCCAGTGTGAGGGACAGATTCCCGTTTCATACTCTCCTGTTTGTTCGTTTTGTTTTCAGTGTTTTATGGTGGTTGTGATGGGTGGGGGGAGTGGGGAGGGTTGTTATTATTTCATGATCTCTTCGAGGATTGAAAAAGGATTATTTTGGTCTTTTTCGTACTGTTCTATCACTCTATTATATCCATTTTCTTGAGAGTGACTTCTTCCTTGGTTGGTGTTTTTGTTTGTTTGTTTTAGAATATTTTCTCTGTATGCTTCGAAGTTATTGCTTTCGGTAAGCTCAGCTTGGGTGGGACTTTCCCTTCTCCCATTTCTCTTCCTCTCTGTGCTCACTCTCCCTTTTTGGTGGTTCTTATTAGTCCCCATGTGTCCCCAGTTCAGAACTAGGGCCTGTGTTGGGGGTTTGTGCTCTGTCCCTTGGGGATCTGTTCAATGCAGTCCCCGAGCCAGCTTGGGGCTTGGCCAAATTCACAGCTGCATCACCAACTTGTCTCTCCTATTCCTCCCTCTGCTGGTGAACCCTTGCTGGTTGTGACTTTTCTCAGCCTCTGCTCTGGGGCAAGCCTGGTTTTGTCCCCTGCCACTTGTGGGACACTTATTCCTCCTAGCATTGAGCTCCTAGTCATTGATCTCCAGTCCTTGTATGAAAACCAACAGACTGATCAATCAGTCCCCCCTCAGTGCTGCATGTTTCTGGTCTATTTCTAATCCACAAAGATGGTCATTTGGGTTTTTAACGTGACCATTTTTTTTAATACATTTTTTATTAGACTTTTTTTTAGTGCAGTCTTAGATTCACAGCAAAATTGATTGGAAGGCACTGAGATTTCCCCCATACCCCATGCTTCCACATATGCACAATCTCTCTTACTATTAAAAAAGCAGGATGCTTTTTAAACATCTTATTCAAGTACATTTTCAAATTACCAAAGACTCTTTCAAGTGTCAATTTAGTCTATTTTGAAAAGAGTGTTAATATTTTATTGCACTTATGAATTAGGCCTTTAGTAGAAACAAAAAAGTAAAACTATGTCTTCACATTTGGTTTCAAAAGAATATTGAATAAGGGAACTAAATTAAATGGTGTTGTTTCTTCTACAAGAAGTATTTAACCAATTTTCTACTGAGTTTATACAAACTCAAAATCATATTATCTCAAATGTGTAATATACAATTAAAGCATTTTATGCTAAGCAGACAGAAGAGCTATAATTTGTAAGAAAACATGTTGCAACGGAAATTATAAAAACGTTAAGGAACACAAGCTTCTTTAATGTACAAAATATATCCAAGAGTTTAAGAAACTTTTAAGATGTGTCCTATTAACTTATTAACCAGATGTCAGTTCATTTTTAGGACTAAGGTAGAAGTTTATTTAATATATTAGAGAATTATAGAAAGTAGAGGTAAGAAAAAGTGGCAGTGGTTTTAGGTACTATTTCATCTAATTCATAATAATTATAAAGAGCACTTCACCAAGAAAAGAATCCTTGCTTTGCTCAGATGGACTCTTTATTCAAGCTGTGTGTAGGTCATGTGACCTTCTCTAGCTCCCTGGGGTTTGCCCTCTCTGCTATTATTAGTAATAGTGAAGTCAGCAAGACCAAAATGGGGACAGTTGAAGGAATTTTAAAAGTTGAAGATATTATTAACAGACCAAAAATACCTGCATGGATGACCATCTTTGGGGCTGGTGACAAATTCTGCCCATGATTTTCACTGCATCTTTGGATAAGACGTTTCCCTTCCCTGGGTAGGACCTTCCCTCTTTGTTCAAGGGAAGGTCCATGCTGACTCGACTGATTCTCAGAGGATCTTACTAAGACCTGTGACATGAGAGTATGTTATTTGTAAATGAATGACCTGGATAAAAGTGGAATCTTTAATTTTCATTGTACAACTTGACTACATTGGCAGCATGTGATTGCATGAAAAAGAAACCTGCAATAAAAAGGGGGAAGGGTAAACTGTGATAAAGCGAGAGAGAGGCATGGACATATATACGTAAGGTAGATAGCTAGTGGGAAGCAGCCGCATGGCACAGGGAGATCAGCTCGGTGCTTTGTGACCGCCTGGAGGGGTGGGATAGGGAGGGTGGGAGAGAGGGAGACGCAAGCGGGAAGAGATATGGGAACATATGTATATACATAACTGATTCATTTTGTTGTGAAGCAGAAACTAACACACCATTGTAAAGCAATTATACTCCAATAAAGATGTTAAAAAAAAAAAGTTCAAAATTGAAGTTTGTTTTTAAAAGAGTCTGAATCATGTGTCTTCTCCATTGTGGGTACATCTGTTTAAAAATGTAAATTGTTAGATTTTGTTATTGGTCAAATATTTTTTTTTTTTTTTTTTTTTTTGCGGTTAGGCGGGCCTCTCACTGTTGTGGCCTCTCCCGTTGTGGAGCATAGGCTCCGGACACGCAGGCTCTGCGGCCATGGCTCATGGGCCCAGCCGCTCTGCGGCATGTGGGATCCTCCCAGACCGGGGCACGAACCCGTGTCCCCTGCATTGGCAGGCGGACTCTCAACCACTGCGCCACCAGGGAAGCCCTGGTCAAATATTTTTGAAAATTCAAAATAAATAAGAATGATCAATTTGTGGGCATGGCTCTGAGTGCTTAAAATAAATTTGCTTCTACTATATCACATTTTATGTGCTTGACATTGTCTCTACTGCAATTAATGGAGTTCTAAGTGAATTCTATTGTTGTAAAAATGGAAGAAAAATATCTATAAAGAAATGACATCATCTTGACTGCCACTATGGTCCATGCAAGTGACCCAGATGCTCTTTTCATACCTTCATAGGTTTTAGATCTATGCTACGTGTTTCAAGCCTTTACCCTCACTTTGTGGCTGTCTCAGGGTTACATCGAATACTCAGTGGCCATCATCATCTGTTCTCTCCATTGTCTTAAGCGTGTACGATTTGCGACAGGTAAGAACAGAAATCGTAGCTGGATTCTATTTAGCTTCTAGCTGCACAAGAAGCCAAACCTATGGCCTTTCCACTGAGAGCAAAGAGTTGCTTTGTTAAACATAAGTCATAACAAGAGAAAAAGCAAGGGCTTACTAAATACGGGACCTCAGGAGGAGGGCTTCAAGAATACCAGGTAGATTTAAACATCTTTGCAAACTCTGATTATCAACTGATGGCTGCACTGAATACAGTGTTTAGAAGGACTCTGAGGCTGTGTCTGAGCATGGTGGGAAAGAAAACAGTGATGGATTAATGATGACAGCATAGTACCTGTCCGTCTCTCTTACCATTGCTGTTCATCTTATAGCCATTTAAAATCCTCCTTTTAAAGAAAAAATCAGTCTTATAAATGGTATACCAACACATTCAGAAGTGGAATCTAGCTGAGTATCACTTACCACAGCCTTTCTGAATCTCATTTTCCCACAACATCTTTCTAGAAAATGTTCTACTACTTTGCTTAAGATGCATCAGGCTAGGGCTTCCCTGGTGGCGCAGTGGTTGAGAATCTGCCTGCCAATGCAGGGGACACGGGTTTGAGCCCTAGTCTGGGAAGATCCCACATGCCGTGGAGCAACTAGGCCATTGAGCCACAACTACTGAGCCTGAACATCTGCAGCCCGTGCTCCGCAACAAAAAAGGCCGCGACAGTGAGAGGCCCGCGCACCGCGATGAAGAGCGGCCCCCGCTTGCCACAACTAGAGAAAGCCCTCGCACAGAAATGAAGACGCAACACCGCAAAAATTAATTAATTAATTAATAAACTCCTACCCCCAACATCTTCTTTAAAAAAAAAAAAAGATGCATCAGGCGAAATTATGAGGCAACATCCAAAGGGTGTCTCACTGTATTTGTTGTATATTTTTGAAAACTTGACTGTGAAATTGGCTTTTTAGACACAGGAAACAATGGTACTTGTATCCACCTGTCAACTCTATTGAACTGTTGAAATCGCCTAGTTTTCTCAAACTTCGTCCTTCATCTAGAGAAGAGGAAACTAAGATTTCCAGGGGAAACAAACAAGGGAGCTTGTTCAGGTCATAAAGTGGGTTTGTGACAGAGTCAGGGCTTCTGGCTCCTCATAAGTGAAATTCTATTGCACGTGCAATATTTCCTTAGCAGAAAGCACTTTCCAAAGTAGCACATAGCTGGGGAAGAAAGTCAAACCTACGTGTGAGAGGAGAGATGAATTCTAGCTATCAGCAGAGTAAAGTCTGGGCCCATGTCAGTAAGGCAGATGTGGAGGCTTTTAAACAAGCCCAACTGAAAGAGATCTTTTATTTTTACTCTATTTCAGTCACTCAGCAAATATTAGATCTAAGATTGGCTTTTTGTCTGGTTTTAGATGCTACAAATTTTGAGCTATGAAGTGTTTGATGAGAAATGAAAGAAACGCAATATGTATTTAAAGAGTTAGAAAACAGGACCTAAAAATGAAGAGTTAAGTCAATGGAGACACTTTGAGCTAGAGAGTGAGGACTAGAAGGGCTTTGTTTTATTTATTTATTTGTTTTGTTTTTTGGGCTTTTTTTTTTTTTTTTTTTTTTTTTTTTTGCGGTACATGGGCCTCTCACTGTTGTGGCCTCTCCCGTTGTGGAGCACAGGCTCCGGACGCGCAGGCTCAGCAGCCATGGCTCACAGGCCCAGCCGCTCCGCGGCATGTGGGATCTTCCCGGACCGGGGCACGAACCCGTGTCCCCTGCATCGGCAGGCGGACTCCCAACCACTGCGCCACCAGGGAAGCCCCCTTGGCTTTTTCTTTTTTTAAAAAAATTAGTGCCTAGTGCGTTTCTTCATGAACAAATTTAAATCACAAAAATATTAACAGTGATCAGTAACCTGCCTCTGATGGTGACAATTCCTTTCTGTCTGGCTGCCAAGTCAGGGGGTAGAGTGACTGTCCTTCTGGTGAACTCTGAGCATTTGAACAAAAGAAGGAAAATAAACACCAGGACAATAAAAGATCTGGCACTTTCTGCTCGGCCACAATAGGAAAGAAATTATCATGTCCCAAACGTTTACCTTTGTCATTTGATAGAGGTATGTAATGTGAAGCCCCCATATCAAATTTCTAGTTCCTGGGTTTTGAGAAATCTTTGTTTTAATAGAATATCTAATTTGATACCTACGAGCCACTCCTATGCTTTCTGGCTGATGTCAAACCTCAGTGAATACGGGTCTTCTCCCATGTGCTTCCCTCTATTGGGAATACATAGACCCACAATCACCTGAGTATATCATCGCAAACCATCTCAGGGTTCTGAGGAAAAATACAGAATGCTCTGAGGACTTTGGCAGGGAGATCTTATCTAGTCAAGTTAAAATTCCCCGCTCACTACTCCTACTTGTGTTACTTGACACTATTTGTTACTTGACACTTTAATGGTCACCTTCCTTATTTGTAAGAGTGTGTGTGTTTGTGTTCAATGTTATAGTCAAGAAAAGTAAATGAAACAATGCATCTGAATTACTTGTATTCCTGGTACCTAGTAGGCACTCATCAAATGTTACCTTTATTACCGTTATGGCTGTTGCTGTTTTTATTACTGTTCTTGGAGTGGGGAAAGTAGATTATGGAAAGATGGGAGGAGGCACAGAGATTGAAGGGAGGAGGGATAACTCGAATAAGAAAGTAGCACAGGAACATCCCAGGACAGGGCTTCTAACCACCACTGACTCATTTATTGTGTGGCTCTGGGATCTCTTTTCTCCTCCCTGGACTCACTTTGCTCAGCTGTAAATAGTGGAGGTTAAACTCTGTCTCTTTAGGTCCCACCTTTTTTAGGCTTCTATCATTTTGCCAGGGCCACCAATTAGGCATGAAAAAAGGGATCTTGGAAACTTTAAAACACTAATAAGAAACTTTCTGGCCACTGGGAATGTGGGAGCACGTTTTGGAGACTGGAGTCAATTCCTACAAGACCCTATTAATTTTGGACTAACTAGCCACATAGACTACTCAGTCAGGATGTGGACAAATAATAGAAACCTGTTTAAACTCCCTTAATCACAAAAGGGATATGGATTATAAATATGCACCAGTAGCTCACGAAACCCAAGATCATGAAGTACAGATGGACTTTACTGGGGGCTGGACCCAGGAACTTGGGTTACTCTTCCCAGTCTCCTATTCTCAGACAAGTATGGAACGAAATACACATATTCTGGGGGCAGTGCTCCACCACTACTCCTCTCCTCTGAAAACTGGGTGTACCCAGAGCCCAGAGCTGACAGCCCACAACTGGTTTGTTCCATGTGGCTTTCTCCTTCCACTGGCACAGCTAGTTGGAACAGGGGGCACCCGACCAGTGGAAGCCAATCCATCAACAGGCGTGATGGTAACATATCTTTTTGCCTGAGATCCTGGAATAAAGCCTTGAAGCTGCTGGTCATACTCTGTTAGGAAAATGATCTGAAAAATGACGTATAGCCAGGACCAGGGTGGCCACTTTTGATCCCTGTGTATGGACAAGCAAAGAAAAAAAAACTTCTGCAGAGAAAGAGAGGAAAAGAGTGAACCAAATACACAGTGAGACACAGAGGTGAGCAATACACAGTCCAGCAGAGACAGAGTCACCTGTTCCTCACAGCGTTTTCTGTTCCTGTTCAGGAAACTTCCTTGGGACACTTGGCTGTACTTCCCACCCTTCGGTTCCTTCCTAAGACATCCCTGCATCCTCATATATTCTCATCCTCTGCTTAAAGCAGCCTAACAAGTTTCTGTTACTTGCAGTCAATTTGTCCCAAGGAAATGTGGTGCTACTGTTTGATACATTATGCTCCCCTAGCATGTTTCCACCTATGTCTCCTGACTTAGATATTGTCTCTGTCCTACACAGTATCCATCTTTATCTTTATGACAAATTTCCGTGTCTCTTTTAAAATTCCTTTACAATGCCCATGTCTTCACTTGGAACTCAGGTATCTTTCTTTAAGGAAACCCCAAATAAATTTAGAAATTCCAGTGGAGGAGTAGGGGAAGTGTTGTAGCAAAAGTTAGGTTTGATTCTATAGGCCAGAGGGCAATGTTCCAGTGAGAAAATTACTTGAGATTCCTGAGTTCCTAAACTCTTACCTTAAATCAAAATATCTACAGAATAAGAGGAATTTACACTTTTTAACAGTTTCATAACAGGTGATTGTTATGCATTCTAAAGGCTTAATTAACAGCTGTTGTTACAGAGGAACACACCAAAGGCAAATTCAAGCACCAAGATCCCAAATCTATCTATTTATTTATTTATTCATGTCATCACCAGGTGAACGTATTTTTCACTCTTTTTACTCTATCAGATGCACGGAAGTACAAGTTTATATGGAGATTTATTTAGGTATTTATTAATTTGTTTTATCAAAACAGAATTGTCCTATGTGTGTTTATCTGGAACTTGCATTTTTCACCTTACAATATATATAATGGCCATCCACCATTATAAACAAATAATTCTAAATCATGTTTAAAAATAATGATGTGATATTCCATAGTATACCATAATTTATTCAAATATTCTTCTCTTTATGGAAAATAAGGGGTTTCTTCTCCAATTTTTGCCACCACAAATATGTTGAATTAAACATAACTACAATATAGGGTAGCCTTACATATTAGTGTTTGCAACCCTTTTTTCAGCAAAACAATCAAAACCAGGCTGCTGAATCAAAAGATATGTATGTTTTGGATATTAATAAATACTGTAATATTATTTTCCCCAAATGAAATAATTCATTCTCCTATCAGCAACATATGAGAATATTCATTTTCCCAGATCCTCACCAGCATTAGGTGTTATAGCTCGACATTTAAAAATTTCAATCTAATACTTTTTTTTTAATTGCATTTCATTGATGTTTTAATTTACATTTCCCTGACTGCTAGTGAGATTAGACACACACTTTCCTTTGTCTAAAAGAGGTTTGCATTTTTATTTACTGTCTGTTTATATCCATCATATAGGTGAAAAAGTTTTATTTTTTAGTCTTTTTTCTCTTGAGCTTGACTTTTGCTAGATTTATAAAATATGTCTAGTTAAATATGTTTCTTTCTCTTTATGGCTTCTGGGTTTCTAGTTTTGCTTATAAAGTTTTCCTCTTCCAAAACTGGATATTCTTTTTTTTCTATTTGTAATTTTCTTAATATTTATTTTAAAGTCCTTAATGGAATTTAAACATGCAGATTCCACACCTTAAAGAATCCCTGAATGCCTTTACTCAAAATAATGACTGGCACGAGAATTTCAGACTTGATGGCAATATTGCAAAAGACTTCTTTGAAATGATGACACTAATTCCATTAGCAGTTAGCATTTGTTAATAAAACCTTAGCTAACCCAACCTGCAAGGCATCTTGTAACACTATGCAAAATGGGCCAGTTTCCTGAAACTGTATCTTTGCAGTTTAAACCACAAGTCCTCAACAACTAATATCTGTTTAGCACTACAATTTGCAATGGACTCTGACATTTATAATGAATGTGCTTGTATGAGGCTTGGCAAGCTGTGAAATGATACACATATGATATATCCTCCCATCACCGGAGAGGGAGGGACAGGGCCAATCAGGGGTGTAAAGTGACCTGCTCACACTCACCCAGGAACGGCAGCTGCAGACCTTAATCCCAGGTTTCCTGACTCCAAGTCAGGTCGCTGTGCCATTGAGCAAAATCTCAAAGTAACCTGTGAGCTTCCTGTGGCAGTAGATGAGGTTTCAATAATTTTATAACGAAAAGTAGATTTGGGGAGGAGGCTGGCAGGAAGGGAAGAAAGAGAGCATCTACTGCCATCTCCAAATCATGCTAAATAAATACATGCTTTTGAGAATTGCAGGAGGGGAAGTGTTGGCAGAAGTGGGATAAGACATCTTATCCCACTTATCATGCATCTACTCTAGCCCCAATTCGTGTCGCACAGAGAGGTTAACCCTGCCTAAGCCAAGAAGCACCCCGTTGCAGTGCAGTCCCTTTCTACCACGTTTGGTGCAGGTATGAGTGCAAACCTTGGCACTCAGTTGCATTTCCGTGGAACTGTACTGGCTCCACGGGCGGCTGCTGGCAATAGCACGGAGAGTATCTGGCCTCATTCAGGACTGAGCTGGGCTCAAGAGACACCTGAGTTAATGCCCTCATTACTCATCTCTGGAGGAAATCCAGCCAGAGCAAACACAAGGACACACAGCAACAGATGCCAAATAATAACAGTATGCAAATTAGCCTTGGAAACGGATCCTGGTCCCACCGAACAGGGACTGGAGCAAGCAGAGGGGGCTTAATGAAAATCAGGCAGCGAGCTTCGAAATCATGGCAAGCATCACAGAGCTGGCTTTCTCCTAGCTGGTTGGTTGTCATAGAAACCTGTGTTTGTAGAGTTTCTGAGTACATTAGCTCAAAGAGGATGCTTATATTATCCTACTGTAGTGTTGCTGGGAGAAATAGAATAATTCAGTTCAATTAAATAAATATTTGCTGAGGATCTACTACGTGATACACCACAGGGGATACAGATAAATACATAGTCTCATCCTTGAACCTCCTGACTTAGAGGGGAGACCTGACAAGAAAACAGACAGCTCTAATGGAGTGGGATCTATACACTAACACAGGTGGAAACACAGTGAGCAGGGCAATTAATTCTTCCTGGGGGTGTTAAGGACTTATGGAGAGGAGATGACATTTGAGCAGGACTTTATGTGAAGGATTAGAAAGAGTTGGCTAGTAGAAAACAGGGGTAAACATCCCAGGGAATAGCTCGAGTGAAGGCACAGAAGCACGGCAGTTTGCGCGGAATGCTGAGCCTGATGAACAAATCCAGCTTTACGCCATCGTGAGTTTTGAGAATTACAGTCAAGCACTATTAACTCATACCTCACTTCCAAATGTGTTATCATCCTTTTAAGCTAAGTTGAAATTGTATGACATTGACTAAGAGAGTTTGCTAAGCAAGAAAATAACTTAAAGAAATTTGTAAGGAAGGATGTTTATCTTCTTAAAGGGCAAAAGCTGCTTTCAAGCACTTTCAGAGAACATATTCATCAACAGAAAAGCCTTTAGAGTCGGATGAACCTGGTTTCATTTTGACTTTAATACTTAGTAAGAAAATGATTGTGGGCAAGTTACTTTAACATTTTCAAGCCCCTGTTTCTTTGTTTTTGCTTTGCTATATGTACTTTGGAGGTGATATAGCATTTTCATCATAGAATTATCTTGAGGATTAAAAAAAAAGCAAGCCATCCATTCCAAGTGCCTAAAATAGCACCTGGCACATGGTGACTGAATCAAGTTCTAAACTGTTTAAAAATAATAATTTGAGTCATTTGTTATACTCTGGGTATTTCTTCTATGAAGCCTTGGGGGTTTTGAATAAATCTCTGATATGCAAAATAAATCATGTCATTTTAGAGCTTGAAGGGAAGTTGCGAATAATCCAGTTCAATGTTGTCTGTTTACAAAGGAAGCGGCTAACGTATAAGGTGAAATGTCTTATGTATGGGTATCTGGCTAGCTAGTGGGTAAGCCTGACCCACCACAAACCGCTTTCTCACTGTCCCCCACCATTTAAATGAATGCCCCAACAGGCGAGCCTCAAGGAGTCAAGTTAGGGCGATGAATATGTGCCCAATATCACTTCTTCCACTCAACTGGTCCAAATAATTGAAGTTTAGCTTTTCATGCAAAACTGAAGTAAATAATAAATAGTTCTATATAAATATTAACACTGAACTCATTGTGTTCTCTCGAGAGGAAAGATGCATAACTGTGTTGGAATGCTTGTCTAAGCCTGATGAGATTTATAACATTAGACATCATCAACAAAACAGATAAAAATAATTTAACATCTAAAAAGACGTTTTACATTTGAATTATGTTAAGCTGTGTCTAACCATGTTGACAGTATTCAGACCTCTTCTACTTAGAGTTATCTGAGTAACTGACATCCATGCAGAGAGGGGCAGTGCTTTCCAGGGTTGCCTCGGCTGGTCCAGCTTTGTACTCCCTCTGGCTCGTGGCGCCCCTGATAGTCAGTTTAGAGAACTCTGTGGACCACATCCCTTCTCACCTCCGTTTTCCTGTCCCCTAAGTCATTCTAGCAGATGCTGCCTCCACTTCTCCAGGGTGCTTCCATTTCCTCTGCTTTGTCAGGGTCCTATCTCAGTGAATTCCACCTCAAGTGAATTTTTCCAGCTGATGTACTCAGACAACTGTTTTGTTTTGTTTTTTAACAACAACTTTCTTATTAATCATCGACACTCACTGAGCTCTTACTATAGTAATGAATACTATCCAAAGGGTTAAGTAAAATAAGATAAGCCTTAAGTAACTTAAAACAACTGTATAAAATAGATACTGCTGGGGCTTCTCTGGCGGTGCAGTGGTTGAGAGTCCGCCTGCTGATGCAGAGGACACGGGTTCGTGCCCTAGTCCCACTTGCCGCAGAGTGGCTGGGCCCGTGAGCCATGGCCGCTGAGCCTGTGCGTCCAGAGCCTGTGCTCTGCAATGGGAGAGGCCACAGCGGTAAGAGGCCCGCGTACCGCAAAAAAAAAAAAAAAAAAAAAAAAAAAAGATACTGCTATTATCTCCACCTTTGGATGAGGAAAAGGGAGTTATACAGGCTAAATAACTCATAAGTGGTAGCACCAGGATTCCAAACGGAGCAGCATGACTCCAGTCTGCAGAATTATCCAATGTGAAAACCCACCAGTTCATACAGGAGGCAATGGCTGTTCCACTTACGATCAAAATACAACCTAAATATTCACAGGCTCTTACAATGGAAAGCCACTTCCGGTTCATACTCAGCTTTGCTTTCTACGGACAGGGTAACAGAGGCACAGAGAACGGGAGTGGTCTCGTTGCTTTTCTTCAGTGTAATCATGCATCCTCAAGAAAGGAAGTCTCGGTTCCTTGGCTTGAGTCCATGTGGCAGTGACTGTGCATCATCTTTCTTGGGATTGAAATAGCATTAAACTAATGAGCATATTTGCTGCTGTAAGTAGGGAGTTGAGTGAAGTAAGCGTTGAGGGGGGGGAACGGGAGCATGGAAAGTAGACTTGAGTCTTTCCCCAGAGTCAGTTTGGCTGTGACAGTAGGTTCAGCATTTACTGTATTCAGATCAGGTGGTTTTCCGGATATGGAAATATTAGATATTTAAACACTGACTTTGAATTTGTAGCAAAGTTAAGCTGTACAACCTTGTGGAGGATCACAACAAAGTCCAGGTTACAATCATTGTAAAAGGCAAAGGTAAGTGAGGGGTCCTGCCGTCGCCAGCATCCTGGTATTCAGAGTGGAGTCAGTCTCATTTGTTTTATTGGTCAAGGAGAAAAAGTTTTTTCTCATTAAACTGAGGACTGGAGCTAAGGTGAGGTAAACGAGGCATCATAGATGCAAACTTTAAGGAGGCAAGGTCATGAGAATGCTGGCCTGTACCTGCGGGAGCCTGAGTGAGCCCCTCGTTGAATTCTGTACCCTACGTACCTGGCATGCCTCACCCTGGTCCCAGCCCTGATTGAACCATGTCTGTCCAATGTCTGATTTATTTCAAATTCCTTCTGTCCTCCATATTTCACTTACTGGAATGTTACTGGGTAAGCCTTCTTAAGGCTTTGTGATTTCCCCTACTAACGATCCCAAACAGACCTTGCATCGTATATTTCAATCTGTTATCTGGAACCCAGGCCTGCATAAGGCTTATAGATGGTTGGCTGGACATTTGGCATTGGCTCTGAGTTAGCCTGGGCTGGGGTGGCCATGACTCTCAGCAACGAGTAGCTGCACTCCTGGGCAGCAGAAGTTGTCTGGAGTGTTTACATAGGCCCCAATCCAAGAACAGATTGTGCTACGGGGTGTGGGGGGAATGGGGAGGACGGTCAGGAACCCAACCACAGAGAGTAAGAAACAGCAAAGGGGCATTCCTTCATTGACCAATGCCACCGAGTGCCTTCGGTGGGCAGAGCGCTGTCTCAGGCACTAAGATCAAGATGGGATACTTGTTGCTGAGCAAATCCTTTGCCATGGCCCGGGTATCAATTCCCTAATCCTGGTTCTCTGGGAATCCGCAGTGGAATGGAAAGGGGCTGGAGCAGGTGAGCATGCAAGGGTAGCTCTTGGCCAACAAGTTGATAAGAGTTCTCAGTTGTTTTAATTGTTAAGTATAAACAGGAAAAGTTCAGCTAGTCATGTAAACTTTGCCATTGTATAGGTTTGCAGGAGCTAGAGTCCCGTCTCTTGGTTCCCGGAGATATTCTTATTCTTCCAGGAAAACTTTCATTGCCATGCGATGCTGCTCTGATTGATGGAAGCTGTGTGGTGCATGAAGGCATGCTCACGGGTAGGCAGTTGTCACGATGCTTCCTCTTTCCTTCCAACAGCCAGGCCAGATGAGCAAAGCAGTTCAGTGTACACTTACCTGCTTTATACCAAGGCTAAGGTATTGAGAGATAGATGAGGAAGACACACCCAGACTATTCATGCAGATGGAAACCATATATGCAAACAGGAAATGTTTAAGGATATAGGAATCAAACCACAAGACACACGAAACTAGAAGAAAAGACTTCTACAACATGGGATCAATTCATTGCCTGATGAGTGGGATGAATAGGGTGCTCTGAGTTCAGAGGAGTGTCAGAACATCATACTGTTTGATGCACAGTCTCTTCCTAAATATACGGATAATTTATACTCCTGTACAAACAAAGCACAGCCTTAAAACCATCACCTCACAATTGGCAGGAAATAGAGATTTTATCCAGCCCTGTACTCTGTAGATGGAAAACCAAGCCCCAGCTTTCAGTGGGAAGGAGGTTGAGCTGAACATTCCAGAAAGGCAATAAAATAGTTCTGTTCTCTAGAATCATGTTTCCAGTTGATCTCGCTGAGCAGAAAAGACTGGTTTTCTAGTTATGGTTTGAACTATCCTTGTCCTCATTTATACTTTGTACAGTCCATTTGAATTTGGGTAATTAGTAAGGCACTATTTATAAAATATTCTTCAGGCAAAAAAGAAAATACACAGGGCATCTTAATGAGAGAAGGAGAAACTATATGGCACCACAGAAATAGAAAGTATTGGCCTACTGTGCTTGCAGATTATTGCACTTTTCTGTTTCCAAACGGTGTAAAGACAGGAAAAAAAAAAACCCCACACACGCACAAAACTTTTTTAACATCACCTGAACATAAAGAGAGGCATTCTCTATTCTTAAATTGTTCGACACAAGTAGATTTCACATGAAAAAATGGGTCTGCTTAAATTAAAATTGAGGCAGGAAAATGTAGTAAACATAAATATGTTCAGTATAATTACAAAATACCCCTTTAATGTGTTAAAATCAAACTGCCTTGTAATGGCAGTGATGAGAATTTGCATACTGATCATATCTTTCATCCAGAATGTTGCCATCGTACCCTAAGTATAAACCTCAAAGCCGAGAAAACTGTGCTCTTCACTCAGAGGCAGCAATTGTCTCGTATTCCCAGCAGGCTGCCAACCAAGAACAGCATCCCTCACGGCGACACAGAGCATGGCAGTGAGAAAACAGGGGAGGACACACAGCAGGGTTTACTCCCCTGGGTCTGCTGACCTGGGCGACCGTTCTTGTCTTGATTCTCATGAAAACTCAGAGTGTCTCAGAGAAGTAGGAATGGCAAAAATACCGCCTTTTAACAGATGTGCAAAGTTGACCTAAAATGACCTCAAATGGTCAGTGGTTTTTCTGAGGGTCTATTTCAGGAAACATAAGGTCACCAGCATTTATATATATGTAACCTAAGTACTGATCAAGTCAATTTTAGAAACAGACACATGAAATGGAAATACATCTATTTCTTTCTCTTTAACTTCTTGAAATAGATCTAAGTGCCAACACGCTCTGAATACTTTCTTACACATCCTGCCTAGATCCTCTCACTCACGTATGTATTTGTGGAAAGGATCCTGATTGAGCAATCAGGTTAGGGTTAGATTCCTGAAACTACAACTGTATTTCTGGGCATGTGTCCACAAATGTGACTCAGGTAGTTCCCTATGTGCAAAAATAGTCCTTTGCATATACAGAAGTCTTTATTTATGTAGGAAGAATAGCAAATACTCCTAACATCTCTATAGCAATTTATATTTTTAGAAGCAACTTTTATACCTCACTTCATTGTAACATAAAACAAATTAGACTAGGAACTATTATAATACCCCATTTACAGATAAGGAAACTGAGGTGAAAAGAGACCAGGGTTGCTCATTTAGTGAGAGAAAAGTCAGAGTTGGAGGTGGCATTGGTTTTCAGACACGAGGGACCATAGGCGTGAGGACGATGATTTGAGGGTGGGTTCAGCCACTGCCTTTGTGTTTCATCACCTTTTCCTCTCTCCTGGTTATTCCCATTCATAGCACATACCCAGTGTGGGATTTTTCCTGCTCACCTTCATAACCTCATCCTATTATCATGAGCTCGGCTGTGCAAGAAACATAACTTTATTTTACACTTCATTTTTATTTTGGCTCCAAATTTGGCCACCCTTGAAAGTATGCGGCACGAAGTATCTGGTACAAGTCAGGCATCCCCATCAATTAGCAGGACCTCCCGACTCTGGTCTGGCTACAGAAGTTGCATAAGGCACTGCTGAGGGGCATCTGGTCTGGGGCTCACTCCTCTTTCTGTTGCCTCACACCACATGGACCTTGGGAAGCATCCAGGGCCTATCTACCTGGAAAAGGAGGCAGACCCAGGTGAAGTTGCTCTCGGTTTCTACACACTTCTAGAATGTTTCCATATCCTAATTTCGTCTAGGCCCCTTCTCTCAAAGACACACGATATCTAAGTTTCCTTTAGATTTTCTTCCAACTCCCAGTCCAGGGTTTTGTTTTGTTTTGTTTGGTTTGGTTAGGAAAGTAGTAGAGGAAAGGCATGGTGAACAGAAAAGCTTTGTTCTCACTCTCAGGTGGTCGCTAAAATCCATTATCAAATTTATGAACGACTTTTGAAACTCAAAAGCTAGTCCTCTGTCTTTTGTTTCTGCCTCCCGAGACAGTGATCCCCTTCAAGATTTAGCTCCTCACGGAGGGGTCAAGAGGCATAAGGGAATACCTTATTGCCTTACTGAGGGGCAATTTTCTCTTGGTAGCAATAGCTAATTTTTCTTAGTTCTCGTATGTATATGTACGAGGCACTTTGCTAGCATTTTACATATGCTATTTCATTCAAGCTACAACTCTATAATGTGGGAGAATCTGAGGTCCAGAGAGGGTAATTTATTTGCCTAAGGTCACACAGCTTAAAAGTGGTGGAACTGAGATTTGAATTCATTTGTTTATTCATTCATTCATTCAGCCGACAAATGTTTATTAGCCCCTACTATGGAGCAGACACTCTACTAGGTGCTGGGGATACAACTGTGAACAAGGCAGATTTCTGCCCATATGGAGTTGACATGCTAGTGGGAGAACAGAAAACAGGAAAGTAGGTAAATTTCCAACAGCTATAAGTTCTATGAAGAAAATAAAACGCCTAAACCCAGGCATATTGTCCCCAGAGCCTATGCTTGAAACTACTGCTCCTCATTCTCTTGGGGAAAATTATGGGGGAGAGGGGTAGCATTCACTCTGCCACAATCCCTCCCTTCTCCCTCTACTCATTAGAGTTAATGATCTATTTGAATAGTATGTACAGAAGTATGTACTGATCTGAGTTGGACACACAGGAATTTCCCTAAGTGGTTATTTCACATTTATATCCTGTCAGACAAGCTTAAAATCAGTGGATAGATCAGATCTTTTCCTCTCTTCCTTTTTCCCTTTCTTCCTCTCTCTCACTCACTTCTTTTTTTTTTTTTTTTTTTTTTTTTTGCGGTATGCGGGTCTTTCACTGTTGTGGCCTCTCCCGTTGTGGAGCACAGGCTCCGGACGCGTAGGCTCAGCGGCCATGGCTCACGGGCCCAGTTGCTCCGCGTCATGTGGGATCTTCCCGGACCGGGGCACAAACCCGCGTCCCCTGCATCGGCAGGCGGACTCTCAATCACTGCGCCACCAGGGAAGCCCGGTAAGCCTTTTTAATAGCATAGCTTTCTCAAGGAGCTTAACCTAACTAAAAAGGGTTTCCTCTAAGTCCCATTATTCTGAATCAGTGTCATCCAATAGAGATTTTAGGATGATGAAAATATTCTATATACTACACTGTCCAACTTGGTAGTCCTTAACTATGTGTTCATTGAGCACTTGACGTGTGCTTGGTGTAACTGAGAAAATGAATTTTCAGTTTTATTTCTTTTTAATTAATTTAAATTTAAATAGCCACATGTGATTAGTGGAAATTATATTGAAAGGTGCAGCTATCAAAAGCTGCAAAGTTCACGGCTCCTTTCACCACTTGGATGGGAGAAAGAGGTTACTGCATGTATGGCATTTGTGATATCCGAGGCCAAATAACTTCAGAGAAAATACATGTTTCTCAAGCCTGATAGGATGGGGAAGATTCAGTCAATCAGATCAGAAAGCGGGAAGAATATACTAATTTGAGTAAGCAAAATGCAAAGGAAGAAAAAGCACACAGGGTTTCTGGAACAAGAAAGCGATTTAAAGATAAGTCTAGCAAGTAAGATTAGATCAGACTGCAGGGCATCTCGAATGCCATGCCTAGAAGTTTAGACTATTTGAGAGTGTTGAAGTATGTGAGTGTGTACATCGTCCAGGGAATACCCAACATACCATACAGTCAATGAGTTGCCCTGTGTTCTTGTTAGGCTCTGAGATGAAATTAAATGTCTCCTTTTACAGAGCTGTGTACTGAATGGATCTCCACTTCCCTCTTTAAGCTTCACGATGTCTGCTTTCATTTGGATGTCTCTCTGAATAGTTGTAATGGCTGTAGAGGAAAGGGTTGTGATAAATGACCTCTGAGGTCCTTTCTGGTGCTGAGATTCTGATTCTGTTATGAGCCATGCAGTCTTTTCTGTAAGATATGCTGGGATCTTAGCACTGTGGGCGTATAGGGGAGACTAAAACATTGTGAATAAAAGGATCCAAACACAGGTATGAAACTGGGGTTGGGTGGCCTCCTGACAATGCTCAGCGATGGCATAGAAATGTTTGTGTGTTGAGTTGGGGAGAGGCAAAGACAGTCACAAGAATTTCTAGGCAATGTTCATGCTCAAACTTGAGCTCTGCACAGTCATTTCAATCTGAAATTAGCTCCCAGGGAGCATTTCTAGGGGAAGGGAGGGCAGAGGAGGCCAGGGAACGTTGGCAACGGGAGAATGGAGCTTGGAAAGAGGGAGGCAGAATGTCGAAGCCAGTGGGGCTGGAATTTGAGGCAGTGTGCTGGTTTCATCTGGAGAGCAGGAGAACCAAGCAGGAAAACCAGCAAAAAGCCCTCTCCTATGGACCAGGAAGCCCTGGCAGTGGATTGGGTATGAAGGTTTCTTGGGGAGGACTCAACATCCAATACACACCAAAGCAGTGTACTCATTGCACACCCCATCTTCTTGTAGGTCAGAACCTGTGGACCTGTTGGCTGCCTCTATCTGCACTGGCTCAGCATTAGGCAGGGATGAGTCCTCAGGGTTAAAGCTCCTCTGTGGCTGGGATTGGGAAAATCAGGGAATGATGGATTTTGCAATAAACTAGAATTGGCCCAAAGATGTATCTAGTAGCCATTGCTACTGAACGTGGATCTGTGTTTCCGATACTGAAAAGAGAACTTTATGGCTAAAATTACGGTAATGTCATGAAAACCTAGGCAAGGTTGTAGAGGGAAAGCCCTTAATCAACAGAGCATGGGAGCATTAAGCAACCTATGATTTGATCGTGGCCCCGCCCTTATTAGTCCTGTGAGCCTCGGTAGATTTGCCTGGAATCCTGACTCCATGAGACCTGGCTTGATAATATGACATACCAGTCACACATTTGTGCTCTCGAGTTGAATAGACTAGGGTCTACATCCTCACCATTTAACCAGCATGTGGCCTTGGGAAAGCTGTTTAATTTTTTAAGTCTCCAGTTGCCTCTACCATTAAATGGAGGAAATAACAGTATTTACGTCACAAGGTGGTTGTGAGGAGTAACTAAATAGTGTATGTACACAGTGCCTGTCCCAGCGTGTGTGTCCAGGGAGAACAAGCTATTTTTATTATTGGCTTCCCCAGAGCAGTTGATATACGCTGAGAAGTTGGCAGGGTCTTGGTCTTAGTTTTTATCAGGTCGCCACGCATTCAGCGTGTGTGCTGAGCACCTCCTCTGTGTCAGAACTGTGCTAGGCTCTGCATCTGGAGATGAGAAAGATGAATTCCAAGGAGACTTCAAAGATAAAGAAGGCACAGCTTCGGCGCCCCAGGAGTTTGTAGGCTAGTGGGGGAGGGAGATTCATAAGCCTACAGTCAAGCCATGTGTGACATGTTACAACTCAAGA
Organism: Phocoena sinus; assembly: GCF_008692025.1. Classification (NCBI taxonomy): domain Eukaryota; kingdom Metazoa; phylum Chordata; class Mammalia; order Artiodactyla; family Phocoenidae; genus Phocoena; species Phocoena sinus. Next base: position 69,467,304 of record NC_045766.1, on the reverse strand, counting down.
CTAGGCCCAGTGCCCAGGAGTCCAGAGGCTGTGAGGACACCTGATGAGCAGACAAGGGGTGGCACTCTGGTCGGAGGGAAGGCTCAGTGGAGAGACGCAGGGTCAAGGACAGTAAGACGTGGGGTGGTGATCCGGGGTCTCCTTTGTTTTGCGGTGGAAGACAATTTGTTGATTCCTCAGGCACAGCCAAGGGAACCCTCAGTCCCACCAAGACGGCCGGCTCACAGTGATTATCCTGAGCTTCTAGAACCCCAGTGGTGCAGCAGGAGATGGTGCCAGGAAGGGTTCTGGCCCTCTCTCCCAGGCCAGCCTGTATGCCCCTCCCCTCCCCAGGTCTCTCCAAAAGATACTGCAACCAAGGCCCTGCCCCTCCTCTCCGCGCTGTCCCTCCTGTGCGGCCAGCCACCCTCCCTGACCACGGGCATCGTGTATGCACAAAGGAGGCTAAAGAGAAAGAAAATCTTCTGGATCTCCCCACAGAGAATCAATATGTACAGGCAAATCAACCTCGTGTGCTTTGACAAAGTATGCGCTAAACTTTCCAGGTTGGAGGTTACAGGTCACTAGACACAGCCGAGCTGGGAAGTCTGTCTAGCCCAGCACCCTCGTGGGACGGATGGGAACACGGAGGTCATGAAGGTCACACAGGGAGCTAGTGTGAGATCACATTCTAGAAGCCCGCTTTCCTGAGTCCTGAGGAAGTGGTTTAGCCATCACACCATGAATTTCTTCCCTGTCAAATTTAATATTTTCACGCCTGTTTTGGGATTCAAAACCGTCTCTTACTGCAATAACTTTTCTGATTATATTTTTTCAGGCAAAATTTATGAGGAACATTTCTTTCTTTTTTTCTTTTTTTTTTTTTTTGTGGTACGCGGGCCTCTCACTGTTGTGGCCTCTCCCGTTGCGGAGCACAGGCTCCGGATGCGAGGTTCAGCGGCCATGGCTCACGGGCCCAGCCGCTCTGCGGCAAGTGGGACTAGGGCACGAACCCGTGTCCTCTGCATCAGCAGGCGGACTCTCAACCACTGCGCCACCAGGGAAGCCCGTGAGGAACATTTCTGTTCCCCGAAGTTCTTTGTCTAGAGCTTAAGCGAGCATATTCCTTTCTCCTCCGCTGCTTCTTTTTAGGAAAGGGAGGGAGGGAGCTGCCACCCGTGTTTACCCACTCCGGCCCCTCTTTTCTCCTTTGCTTCCCAGGGTATCAAGACTCAGGACTGGGGCAGGTTGCCTGGAAAGGTGGCAGAAGGGGAGTATGTCCAGAGGAGGGGACAGCTGCTATCGGACAGGTCCCAGGACCCCTCTCCATGGCTCTCGCACGGGGGACCTGACGGGGCTGTAGCATCAGCCGCCTCGGCTCGGGTAGCAGGTTTACCCACTCGAAGGCAGGGCTCCTGGCCTGGTCCCTCCGTGTCTTCGGAAGAGATGGCTCCTTGTCCTAGACAAGGAGGGTGGGAATAGACAGCAGAAGACAAGCTGGAGAGACGGTTCCCATGTGGAAGTGGCATAGCTCTTACGTTAGTTCAGTTCTATTCTTTTCTAGTTTCCTTTGACAAAGAAGGTCCTGTAAGGTTAACTTAACAGTAGCTTCCTTTTAGATGCAGGGCCAAAGAACAGCCCCCAATAGGGATTCCTGTTACCTACCCAGCAGCCTCCCCAGTGTCTGAATATAGGAGGGAAATTTAGAAAATGCGTTCATTGCTTATCTCCTTCTAACACTAATTTTTTCAGAGGTGTTTCCGTCCCGTAGAAAGCTTTTCCCTCCACAACCTCATGTGCTCCTTTGCTAGGCTGTCTTAGGGATGATCAACAGAAGATGTGTCCAAACTCCGTATGTCATGATGGCATCTTATTGTACAAAGGACTCTTGGTTGGGAAAGGGCAAAATGAGAAACTAATCCTGAATTTGATGCTAAGTTTCCATGTGACTTTTTAAGATAAGAAGGTTGAACTACAATGATCCCTGTTTCTTTCTAGCTTTAATATTATAAAACTCTACCAACATGGTGTTGAAATAAAGCCCTCCACAATTAATTGAATTAATTGATTAAAAAATTTTTAATCAAATAAACACATTTAATGTTAAATAAAAGGGCTTGGGACAACTAAATATACTGTAATTTCTTAGGAGCTTGGGTTTTCTGTAAATCATGATATAATTAAAAGCTCTAAATCTTCTGCTAAAACCCATTCTAATTATCTTACATGTGTTCCCGTATATTTCTAGTTTACGTTGGCTTGTTATAAGTTCCTTAAAGCAAGTTCTCTCTTCCTTTTCTATCCAATTCAGCCCAAGCCTGGGCTAGTATTTATGCTAAGTTTTCTTTTTCTATCTTATTCCCTTTAAAACAGCAACTATAATTTAGATTTTTTTTTCCATTTATGGCTAGTTTTATTGTCTAAGGGTCATTTTCACATAGAGAAATAACATGGTCCCATATCTGTTTGGCTGCAGTATCATCTCTGTTTTCATGTTCAAGATATTGATGTTTAAAACATAATCTAATCATCAGAAAAACATTTCAGTTTGAATTAAGTTGCTAACTGTTTTTGAAATGGAACAACTCAAGAGCATTTGGAATCTAAACACACATGTTGGAGTCCTTATAAAATACAGGAGGGAGGGCTTCCCTGGTGGCGCAGTGGTTGAGAGTCCGCCTGCCGATGCAGGGGACACGGGTTCATGCCCCGGTCCGGGAAGATCCCACATGCTGCGGAGCGGCTGGACCCGTGAGCCATGGCCGCTGAGCCTGCGCGTCTGGAGCCTGTGCTCCGCAAGGGGAGAGGCCACAACAGTGAGAGGCCTGCGTACCGTAAAAAAAAAAAATACAGGAGAGAAATGAAGCAGATAGTGTTTTATTTGTTTTTTTTGTTTTGTTTTGTTTTGCGGTTTTTGTTCTTGAAGGAATAACTTACACAAAGGCACGTTAGCTCTCCATGAAGTCCAAATGAATTAATGAAACAAACATTCCTTACTTCTTTAATCCAGAAGCCCAGTACGGACTTTGTCTCTCCACATGCTTTGCAGAATTCGTTTAACATTTGTCATCTGGTGGAAGTCTCCAGATGGGCTGGATTCCGGTTCTTTCTCTCCAATCTACGGGCCCCTAGACCCTGGGGCTGCTCATTTCACCCCTAAGCTGAGAATGTCTCTACCCTATTTACTCAGTTGTAAGAAGTAAAAACATTGTAAGCACTTCACTGTAAAGCATGACGCTAATGCTATATGCTGTAATGATAAAAGATACCATTTGATAGAAAACTAGAAACTCCAGTATCTTATACAGAGATGACCTTCAAGAAAAATAGTGTAAGAGACCTGGGTGTCAGTGTTGAAGAGGATATTCCTTAGTGCTTGGCAGTGCTCTGCTTGGCCTTGACAGTGCTGAGGCAGTGGTAACCACTTCCTTACTCTGACTGGGTGTTGAGCAGGCCTAATGCAATTGGCCTACTGAGTAAAGACACTGGGGTTTGTAATTAATAACTGACTGTGAAGCAATGAGCAAATTAAAAGTGCTGTGATAGTACTCAGTTCCCTTTTGCTTTCTCTGTTACATTATCTGTGAAATACTTTCACATAGTACAGCAAATCAACTCTCTCAACCATTTTCCTCTTGATCTAACAGTAAAACCCATTCCTGGGCGTTAATTAATATTTATTATTAGCACTTTACTTCTCTCTGTAGCCTTAAGGCCCTTTATCAACATTTCATTATCAATCTGGACAGTCACCATGTCTCCCATATTTTTAGGAAGATAGCTGTGAACCAGATGGCAGACTGGGAACTAAATAGTCTTGCGAAGAAAGAAAAAAATTCTGAGCTCCGGTTTAGAAAGACAGCAGGTGCCAACTGAAAAGTCAAACTCAAGCTGGTTCTTGTTGGATTTCTATCCACTGAACCTCTCTCATTCAGCAACAGCAATGGTCACAACAATAAACAAACAAAAACAAAACACTTGCATTTTGTACTAATTAATGACTAGACTCACCTAATTTTCAACACCGTCTTTTGGGAATCATTTGTCACATGCTGAATCTTTCTTTCAGGCGCTCTTCCCTGACTTAAAATTTGATGTTTACCAATAAGGGCTTGGCCAATATTTTATAATTAGTATAAATGGAGTATAACCTTTAAAAATTGTGAATTACTATATTATACATATGTAACTTATAGAATATTTTACATCAGCTATACTTCAATAAAAATAAGATATAAAAAAAATAAAATTTAATTTAAAAAAGAATCTTTGAACAAATGGAGAATAGAAATTTTTAAAAATCTGTCTAGGAAGAAAAAAAGAAAGCTAATGGAAAACTGAGTATCACATTTACTATAGATAAATACAATAATGAAAAAAAATTTAATCAAATAAACACATTTAATGTTAAATAAAAGGGCTTGGGACAACTAAATATACTGTAATTTCTTAGGAGCTTGGGTTTTCTGTAAATCATGATATAATTAAAAGCTCGAAATCTTCTGCTAAAACCCATTCTAATTACCTTGCAGACTGGCACTCTTACAGAAGATGGACTGGACCTCTGGGGGACAGTTCCTACTGCTGACAACTGGTAGGCCCTTTGGCGAAGACAGAGTGTGTGATTGGTGGGGCTACCCAGGTGACACTTCAATTCATCCTTCCTGTGTTGATGGATGAATCTCACATAAAAATATACACAATAATTGGCTGATACCAGCTCCTCATTAGTCTAACGTGCTAAATTAAATGAGTTCTAAGTTCAGAATCAGACGGGGAAAGTAGGTCTTCAAACTCCACATGAAAAATGGAATAGAATAAAGTGGATGATTAGGTAGTTGAATGAATAAAACAAAAAAGCAAAGAGTGAAATCAGGACTATGCTTAATTAAAAACCGCACAGACTTCCTGGGCGGCTTGTGAGGTAGGAAATCCAGAAAGGAAAACCTCCATCTCCCCCCATCATGGAGTTCACACTCTAGTTGGATGAAAGTTGCAAATGCACCCACCTTCAATGTACTACACAGGCCAGGAAAAGAATTATGATTAAGGTACAGATATCACGATACAGAAGAAGACATAATAAAGATTGCTTGATAAATAAAACAAAAAACCACATTTCTGATTTTTATAATAACATAGTGGATAAAAGGTAGAAATTCATTTTGAAAATGAATGGATCGAGGAATACCACCTGGAGGAGATAGCATTTGAGATAGGTTTTGAAGGGGGAATGCCTAGAATTTTTACAGACATGATTTAAAAACTGGCACTAGGGACCGGAGAGGGCAATCACATAGACACTACCCTAGAACAGAGCTAGAGACAGGAGAGGCTGCCCATCTTCACAGAGTGGCCCCGAGCTCCGTTTCTCGCAGGGCTGGGACCTGCTTCTCAGTCAGAGTGGAGATACATCTGCTCTTAAGCTCTGGGTTCCCCACCTGGGCTCCAGACTCTGGCTGAGGCTGCTGTTATTGAAGGAGTCATGCAGGGGCTCTCCAGGATGGTAACGGGACTGGGTTCAGCACTGGCACAAGAGAACAGCAGTCAGGCAGTGTGACGTTGCAGAAGATACCTGGGTTCTGGCCCTATTCATGTGTCTCTGCTTCTGGCTGCTCCGATGCCCAGGCCAGGCCTTTGTCCAGACAGGTAAGGCCTCTACTGGCCAGAGCAGTGAAAGGGGAAAGGGATGTTTGCAGTTTCCACCCCTTCTCTCCCTCTCTTGCCCCTGGTACTCTGAAACTTTGGGGGAAGTAGAAACCACTAGAAACAATTATTATTCAGCTCTAAGATGGGAGGAGAGAAGGTAAGGCAAGCCAGTCTGCTGTCAAATATAGGCAAAGGCCAAAGGGCCAATTAGTGAGAACTATTTGAGCCCGTGCTTGCTTTTACTTGAAGAAGAAAGGAGCCAGCAGGCAGGCTTCCCTTCCATCCCTGCTACCCCATTGGCCTGGAGACTTCTTGCCTGGGTTGGGTGGCTTTGCAGAAGCAACTTTGCAGTTCACAGATGTCAGCTCTGAGCCTTCCCACAATGTGCCTTCCTGCAACACTGCCACCTTGTGGGCTGGCGGCAGGCAACCTGACAAAAGCCCCTGTGATTATACCCAAGTACTCTACTCGGAATTTACCATACAGGGCATGGGGAGCTATTGAAGCTTTTGAGCATAGGGGTTAGGTATTATTGAAGCTTATGTTAATAAGATTTTAAGGGGCAGGGTGTGCAAAATGATTTTGTTGAAGATCTTAACTTACTAATGATCTTCTCTACCAGTTTCCAGGAAGTCCACAGCTTTGCCTCGGGCAAGGCTTTGCCCTGGGGCCCACTGTGTGTGGCCATGGCCAGCTGCCACTCTCTGATCCTTCTCGACAGGACCATCCAGGGAGATCCACTGGACCTCAAAATGTTTGAGGGCACAGCTTGAGTAAGGTGATTATTTCTTGGCTCTAATGAATGAGGAAAACTGGAAGAAATACTTACCAGGAGTTCCAAGGCATTTCTAACTTTGGTTGAAACCCAGAGAAGATTCATAACAATATGTGAATGAGGGTCTGATCCTACCTGAATTTCCCAGTCCCTGCTCCAAGACTCTATTAACTAGTGCAACATGAACTAGGGTTCCATGATCAAATAAGTTTGAGAACTGCTGTTCAAACAAAGTTAAGTTGATTTCTTTAGGATTTCTTTAATATAGTGTGGTACATTGTGAATATTCAAGAGGGAATATAATACACAGCATTTACTAAACCTATTTCACCACAGAAAACCTTGACAGGCCAAAACATGGTACAAAACACTCTTGGAAAAACTCTAGTCTAAAGCAGTACCGTTAATGCAGTAGCCACTAGCCACGTTGGCTATTGAACACATGAACTGTGGGTATGCATCTAAGGAACTGGATTTTAAATTTTATTTATGTTAACTAATTTAAATTTAAATAGCCACAAGTGGCTCGTAGCTACTGTACTAGACAGTATAGGTCTCAAAACCAGAATGGAGGTCCCTCAATCCAATGGGTTCGGTTTCCTGAGGTGAATGTAGATGACAGATGAAGGTTTTAAGACTCCCCCTGGTAACTGTCATGACACAGTGGGAAAACCTCTTGACTCCGCCACTCTCTAGATGCAAGACCCCAAACTCAGAACAAGATTCTGAGTCATTACCTCATCTGCGCATTTGGATAATAATGCCTCATTCAGGAGCATGTTGAGACTGTGAGCCTGAAGGGGCTGCATGCATTGTAAAGTGCGCAAACAATGGAGAGTATTCATTCATTCATTAGTTAGTTAATTAACTATATTGTTCTGCCCTCCAAAAAAATATTCTAAAGCTACTTATAGTGACACATAAAATACAGGACAGCATTTAAACAGAGTTGTAAAGGAATGAAAACAGATGACTGTACAGACATGGAGAACACCTCACAAAGAGGCTAATTCAAAGATTTATTGTAGGAAAATTGTAGCTTTCTAGAGGCCAAAGTAATAAAAGGCCAAACCTGGTAAACAGGGAAATTTCTGTATCAGTAAATTCAAATGAGAGCATTTGCTGTGGAGAAATGCTTGATATTGTCGACTGAAAAAAATTCACAACCTAAAAGTTGAGAGTTATGTTTTATTTGGCAGACAAAACTGAGGACTTAAACCCAGGGCCCAGCATCTCAGATAATTCTGACGGACTACAACAGGAAAGTTGCGTGGGAGGGGGAGCCAGGATACATAGGAATTTTTGCAACAAAGACCAGGTAGTCAAATCAAAAGATTACTGTTAATTAAAGGCAACCAGATACCTCAAGTTAAGGAATTTAGCACTTTTCTATGTATGGGAAGATGCAAGAGTCTGGGCTCACTGAAATCATTCCTTTGATATGCACCTCAGCTCTCTGGGGCCAGCATCCTGTGTTTTCTCATCCTGAGTCTCCCCAGGGTGCACTGTCAGGGGTGCCTGCAGAGGCTGACTGCTAGACGGCAGGCATCCTATTTCTATCCCGAGTTCCCTGAGGGCTCACCATCTAGGCAGCTGTAATGTGATGGCTTGATGGTTCCAATGTCCTTTGTTTGCTGATATGGCAGGAAATATTTTTATTCACAATATAAGGGCAAGACTAAAATCACTTTTCTGGATCTTAATGGAGACGAATCAGTGTAATTTTTATAAGCAAGGTCCTTACCAGCATCATTGGTGCTGACACAGTGAGGAGTTGCACATGGTCATTATTGCTGCATGTGACTTTGATCCTGGTTCTAACAGTGCCCCCTTCTCCAATGGAGGAGGCTTGATCTCTTTGTACAAATGACATACAAATTGGGGTCTTATGTGAAGACATAAATCTATAGTATTAGCTCTGTAAGTACTGTCTTTAAGACCAGTTATATCCACCCCAACAAAGAAAGTGCAAATTGTTCATTGAGTTTAAAGCTGGATGAGAAAGAGTCTCTAGTTAAATATTTTTTGGTAGTTCCTTTCACTAAGCATAATGGGGAGGGAAAAAGTCCTTACAGACTCTAAGAATATTAGCACTAGAAGGGATGTCATGATATTTTTCAGAAGAAATTGAGATCTGCAGAAATGAAGTGATATCCCCAAGGTTGAACAAGCAAGTGATAGAGCGGAAACCAGATGTTGTCTCCTATTTTCTGACTTGGGCTATTTATATATCTGACTGCCTTTACCATATTTGAGCTTAATATTGGTTTCTCAGATGGTATAACTTATACTGTTGTAACACCCAAAGAATACAAATTATTTTCAAATATGCTTTCTAATTTGCTAGCAGCTAACTTGTAACTCTCTAGCTAACGAATTAAGCTAGTAGCATAGATAGAGCATAAGAAATAGTATCGTGTTTATCTCAAGATTCAACCCTCTGTCATCTGAGAGCTAGTGTGCTCAGGTATATTGGAGAGTAGATCTCCACTTAAACCCTCATCCATTTACAAGACATGCCTTTTAGGAAGAGCCAATGGGCTGTAGTTAGCACTTCCTCCACCAATTACTACTTAAAATGTAGTCACAATAATTCTGGCTTTTTGACATTTTACAATAAGGTCCTTAATATAAATCAACACAACAGAAATTTGACAATGATGGTATTAAGATAATTGGCCTACAAGAGAAAATACATGAAAAGGGCTTTGAAAAGATTAAAGTGCTATTTAGATATTTATTAGAGAGATATTTCTTTCTTATTATTTTTCTCTAAGGAATCTTATGAATGTTTTCATTTTAAAACAGATAAAGGAAGATTGCAATGTAGACTACTGCAAATTTGGGATATCAGTTTCCAACATAATAATAAAACCAGGACCAAAAGCCAGTTGATTCCCCCTTAAAACTGGTGAAATTCCCCTTTCTTTTACATATTTTTATATTCCTATTATTTTGTCTTATCCTAACAGTATCCATGGTCAGTTTGCTCATTCCTTCATTCCTGAATTTATCCATTAATTTATTCAACAAACACTCATGAGGTACCTATGTATGCTCGAGCCCTGTGCTAAGTGTTAAGGCATAAAGTGACTTCAAAACTAGACATGCTGGGAGGGACCTTCAAGATGGCGGAGAAGTAAGACATGGAGATCACCTTCTTCCCCACAAATACATCAAAAATATATCTACATGTGGAACAACTCCTACAGAACATCTACTGAATGCTGGCAGAAGACCTCAGATTTCCCAAAAGGCAAGAAATTCCCCACGTACCTGGGTAGGGCAAAAGAAAAAAACAGACAAAAGAATAGGGATGGGAGCTGCAACTCTGAGAGGGAGCTGTGAAGGAGAAAAAGTTTCCACACACTAGGAAGCCCCTTCACTGGCGGGGACAGGGGACGGCCGGGGGGAAGCTTCGGAGCCATGGAAGAGAGCGCAGCAACAGGGGTGCAGAGGGCAAAGCACAGAGATTCCCGCACAGAGGATCAGGGCCGACCGGCACTCACTAGCCCGAGAGGCTTGTCTGCTCACCCGCCGGGGTGGGTGGGGGCTGGGAGCTGAGGCTCCGGCTTCGGTCGGATCCCAGGGAGAGTACTGGGGCTGGCGGCGTGAACACAGCCTGAAAGGGGCTAGTGCCCCACAGCTAGCTGGGAGGGAGTCCGGGAGAGTCTGGACCTGCCGAAGAGGCAAGAGACCATTGTTTCAGGGTGCGCGAGGAGAGGGGATTCAGAGCACTGCCTAAACCAACTCCAGAGAAGGGCACGAGCCGTGGCTATCAGCGTGGACACCAGAGACAGGCATTAAACGCTAAGGCTGCTGCTGCCGCCACCAAGAAGCCTGTGTGCAAGCTCATGTCACTATCCACACACACCCTCCCCAACCCGGGAGGCTGTGCAGCCCGCCACTGCCAGGGTCCCGTGATCCAGGGACAACTTCCCAGGGAGAACACGCGGCACTCCTCAGGCTGCTGCAACGTCATGCTGGCCTCTGCTGACACAGGCTCAACCTGCATTCCAATTATAACTACCTTTCCCTTCCCTCCCCTCTGGCCTGAGTAAGCCAGAGCCCCCTAATCAGCCGCTGCTTTAACCCCATCCTGTCTGGGTGGGAACAGATGCCTGAGGGTGACCTATACGAAGAGGCAGGGCCAAAACCAAAGTTGAACTCCAGGAGCTGTGCGGACAAAGAAGACAAAGGGAAATTTCTCTGTGCAGTCCCAGAAGCAGCGGATTAAATCCCCACAATCAACTTGATGTACCCTGCATCTGTGGAATACCTGAATAGACAATGAATCATCCCAAATTGAGGTGTTGGATTTTGGGAGCAGCTGTAGACTTAGGGTTTGCAGTCTGCAACTGACCTGTTTCTGATTTTTATGTTTATCTTAGTATAGTTTTTAGCACTTGTTATCATTGGTGGTTTTATTGGTTTGGTTGCTCTCTTCTTTTAATTAAATATTATTACTTTTGAATTTTTTTACTTTAATAATTTTATTTTTTAAATTTATTATTATATTTTTCTTTCTTTTTTTCTCCTTTTTCTTTGGAGCCATGTGGCTGATAGGGTCTTGGTGCTCTGGCCTGGTGTCAGGCCTGAGCCTCTGAGGTGGGAGAGCCGAGTTCAGAATCTGGACTACCAGAGACATCCCGGCCCCACGTAATATCAATTGGCAAAAGCGCTCCCTGAGATCTCCGTCTCAATGCTAAGACCCAGCTCCACCCAACGGCCAGCAACCTCCAGTGCTAGATGCCCCAAGCCAAACAACTAGCAAGACAGGAACACAACCCCACCCATTAGCAGAGAGGCTACCTAAGGTATTACTAACTTCACAGATACCCCAAAACACACCACCGGACATGGTCCTGCCCATGAGAAAGACAAGGTCCAGCCTCATCCACCAGAACACAGGCACCAGTCCCCTCCACCAGGAAGCCTACACAACCCACTGAACCAACCTTACCTACTGGGGGCACACACCAAAAACAATGGGAACTATGAACCTGCAGCCTGTGAAAAGGAGACCCCCAAACACAGTAAGCTAAGCAAAATGAGAAGACAGAGAAATATGCAGCAGATGAGGGAGCAAGGTAAAAACCCACCAGACCAAACAAATGAAGAGGACATAGGCAGTCTACCTGAAAAGAATTCAAAGTAATGAGAGTAAAGATGATCCAAAATCTTGGAAATAGAATGGAGAAAATACAAGAAACATTTAACAAGGACCTAGAAGAAATAAAGAGCACACAAACAATGATGAACACCACAATAAATGAAATTTAAAATTCTCTAGAAGGAATCAATAGCAGAATAAATGAAGCAGAAGAACAGATAAGTGACCTGGAAGATAAATAGTGGAAATAATTACCACACAGCAGAATGAAGAAAAAAGAATAAAAAGAATTGAGGACAGTCTCAGAGACCTCTGGGACAACATTAAACACACCAACATTCAAATTATAGGGGTCCCAGAAGAAGAAGAAAAAAATAAAGGGTCTGAAAAAATACTTGAAGAGATTATAGTTGAAAACTTCCCTAACATGGGAAAAGAAATAGTCAAGTCCAGGAAGCACAGAGAGTCCCATACAGGTTAAATCCAAGGAGAAACACTCCAAGACACATATTAATCAAACTATCAAAAATTAGATACAAAGAAAAAATATTAAAAGCAGCAAGGGAAAAACAACAAATAACACACGAGAGAATCCCCATGAGGTTAACAGCTGATCTTTTAGCAGAAACTCTGCAAGCCAGAAGGGACTGGCAGGACATATTTAGAGTCATGAAAGGGAAAAACCTACAACCAAGATTACTCTACCAAGCAAGGACCTCATTCAGATTTGATGGAGAAATTAAAACCTTTACAGACAAGCAAAAGCTAAGAGAATTCAGCACCACCAAACGAGTTTTACAACAAATGCTAAAGGAACTTCTTTAGGCAGGAAACACAAGAGAAGGAAAAGACCTACAAAAACAAGCTCAAAACAATTAAGAAAATGGTAATAGGAACATACATATCGATAATTACCTTAAATGTAAATGGATTAAATGCTCCAACCAAAAGACAGACTGGCTGAATGGATACAAAAACAGGACCCCATATATATGCTGTCTACAAGAGACCCAATTCAGACCTAGGGACACATACAGACTGAAAGTAAGGGGATGGAAAAAGATATTCCATGCAAATGGAAATCAAAAGAAAGCTGTAGTAGCAATTCTCATATCAGAAAAAAAGAGACTTTAAAATAAAGACATTTCAAGAGACAAAGAAGGACACTACATAATGATCATGGGAGCAATCCAAGAAGAAGATATAACAATTTTAAATATTTATGCACCCAACATAGGGAACCTCAATACATAAGGCAAATGCTAACAGCCATAAAAGGGGAAGTTGACAGTAACAGAATAACAATAGGGGACTTTAACAACCACTTTCAGCAATGTACAGGTCATCCAAAGTGAAAATAAATAAGGAAACACAAGCTTTAAATGACACATTAAACCAGATGGACTTGATATATACAGGACATTCCATCCATAACAACAGAATACACTTTCTTCTCAAGTGCTCATGGAACATTCTCCAGGGTGGGTCATATCTTGGGTCACAAATCAAGCCTTGGTAAATTTAAGAAAATTGGAACCGTACCAAGTACCTTTTCCAACCACAAAACTATGAGACTAGTTATCAATTATAAGAAAAGAAAAACCGTAAAAAGTACAAACACATGGAGGCTAAACAGTATGTTACTAAGTAACCAAGAGATCCCTAAAGAAATAAAACAGGAAATAAAAAAAATCTAGAAACAAATGACAATGAAAACATGATGACGCAAAACCTATGGGATGCAGCAAAAGCAGTTCTAAGAGGGAAGTTTATAACAATACAATCCTACTTCAAGAAACAACAAACATCCCAAATAAACAACCTAAACTTGCACCTAAAGCAATTAGAGAAAGAAGAACAAAAAAACCCCCAAAGTTAGCAGAAGGAAAGAAATCATAAAGCTCAGATCAGAAATAAATGAAAAAGAAATGAAGGAAACAATAGCAAAGATCAATAAAACTAAAAGCTGAGGCAGACACCAAAAGCAATGGGAACTTGTTCTTTGAGAAGATAAGCAAAATTGATAAAACATTAGCCAGACTCATCAGCAAAAAAAGGAGAAGGCTCAAATCAACAGAATTAGAAATGAAAAAGGAGAAGTAACAACTGACACTGCAGATATACAAAGGATCATGAGAGATTACTACAAGCAACTCTATGCCAAAAAAATGGACAACCTGGAAGAAATGGACAAATTCTTAAAAAACACAACCTTCTGAGGCTGAACCAGGAAGAAATAGAAAATATAAACAGACCAATCACAAGCACTGAAATTGAAGCTGTGATTAAAAATCTTCCAACAAGCAAAAGCCCAGGAGCAGTTGGTTTCACAGGCGAATTCTATCAAACATTTAGAGAAGAGCTAACACCTATCCTTCTCAAAGTCTTCCAAAATATAGCAGAGGGAGGAACACTCCCAAACTCATTCTATGAGCCCACCATCACCCTGATACCAAAACCAGACAAAGATACCACATAAAAAGAAAACTACAGGCCAATATCACTGATGAACATAGATTCAAAAATCCTGAAGAAGCTACTAGCAAACAGAATCCAACAACACATTAAAAGGATCATACACTATGATCAAGTAGGGTTTATCCCAGGAATGCAAGGGTCTTCAATATACACAAATCAATCAATGTGATAAACCATATTAACAAACTGAAGGAGAAAAAGCATATGATAATCTCAATAGATGCAGGAAAATCTTTCAACAAAATTCAACACCCATTTATGACAAAAACTCTCCAGAAAGTAGGCATACAGGGAAGCTACCTCAACATAATAAAGTCCATAAATGACAAACCCACAGCCAACATCATTCTCAATGGTGAAAAATGGAAACAATTTCCTCTAAGATCAGGAACAAGACAAGGTTGCCCACTTTCCCCATTATTATTCCACTTAGTTTTGGAACTTTTAGTCACAGCAGTCAGAGAAGAAAAAGAAGCAAAAGGAATCCAAATCAGAAAAGAAGAAGTAAAACTCTCACTGTTTGCAGATGACATGGTACTATACATAGAGAATCTAAAAGATGCTACCAGAAAACTACTAGAGCTAATCAATGAATCTGGTAAAGTAGTAGGATACAAAATTAATGCACAGAAATCTCTGACATTCCTATACACTAATGATGAAAAATATGAAAGAGAAATTAAGGAAACACTCCCATTTGCCATTGCAACAAAAAGAATAAAATACCTAAGAATAAACCTACCTAAGGAGACAAAAGACCTGCATGCAGAAAACTATGACACTGATGAAATAAATTAAAGATGATACAAACAGATGGAGAGATATACCATGTTCTTGGATTAGAAGAATCAACATCGTGAAAATGACTATACTACCCAAAGCAATCTACAGATTCAATGCAATTCCTATCAAACTACCAATGGCATTTTTCACAGAACTAGAACAAAAAATTTCACAATTTGTATGGATACACAAAAGACCCCAAATAGCCAAAGCAATCCTGAGAAAGAAAAACGGAGCTGGAGGAATCAGGCTCCCTGACTTCAGACTATACTACAAAGCTACAGTAATCAAGACAGTATGGTACTGGCACAAAAACAGAAAGATAGATGAGTGGAACAGGATAGAAAGCCCAGAGAAAAACCCACGCACATATGGTCATCTTATCTTTGATAAAGGAGGCAAGAATATACAATAGAGAAAAGACAGCCTCTTCAATAAGTGGTGCTGGGAAAACTGGGCAGCTACATGTAAAATCATGAAATTACAACACTTCCTAACACCATACACAAAGATAAACTCAAAATGGATTAAAGACCTAATTATAAGATCGGACACTATAAAACTCTTAGGGAGGGCTTCCCTGGTGGCGCAGTGGTTGAGAATCCGCCTGCCAATGCAGGGGACACGGGTTCGTGCCCTGGTACGGGAAGATCCCACATGCCGTGGAGTGGCTGGGCCCGTGAGCCATGGCCACTGAGCCTGTGCGTCCGGAGCCTGTGCTCCACAGCGGGAGAAGCCGCAACAGTGAGAGGCCCGTGTACTGCAAAAAAAAAAAAAAAAAAAAAAAAAAAACTCTTAGGGAAAACATAGGAAGAACACTCTTTGACATAAATCACAACAAGATCCTTTTTGACCCACCTCCTGGAGAAATGGAAATAAAAACAAAAGTAATCAAATGGGACCTAATGAAACTTAAAAGCTTTTGCACAGCAAAGGAAGCCATAAACAAAACAAAAAGCCAACCCTCAGAATGGGAGAAAATATTTGCAAATGAAGCAACTGACAATGGATTAATCTCCAAAATATACAAGCAGCTCATGCAGCTCAATATCAAAAAAAATAAACAACCTAATCCAAAAATGAGCAGAAGACCTAAATAGACATTTCTCCAAAGAAGATATACGGATTGCCAGCAAACACATGAAAGGATGCTCAACATCACTAATCATTAGAGAAAGGTAAGTCAAAACTACAAGGAGGTATCACCTCACACTGCTCAGAATGACTATCATCAAAAAGTCGACAAACAATAAATGCTGGAGAGGGTGTGGAGAAAAGGGAACCCTCTTACACTGTTGGTGGCAATTTAAATTGATACAGCCACTGTGGAGAACAGTATGGAGGTTCCTTAAAAAACTAAAACTAGAACTACCATATGACCCAGTTATCCCACTACTGGGCATATATCCTGAGAAAACCACAATTCAAAAAATGTTCATTGCAACACTCTTTACAATATCCAGGACATGGAAGCAACAATATCCAGGACATGGAAGCAACCTAAGTGTCCATCAACAGATGAATGGATAAAGAAGATGTGGCACATATATACGATGGAATATTACTCAGCCATAAAAAGAAACGAAATTGAGTTATTTGTAGTGAAGTGGATGGACCTAGAGTCTGTCATACAGAGTGAAGTAAGTCAGAAAGAGAAAAGCAAATACTGTATGCTAACACATATATATGGAATCTAAGAAAAGAAAAAAGGTTCTGATGAACCTAGGGACAGGACAGGAATAAAGATGCAGACGTAGAGAATGGATTTGAGGACACATGGAGGGGGAAGGGTAAGCTGGGACAAAGTGAGAGACTGTCATGGACATATATACACTACCAAATGTAAAATAGATAGGTAGTGGGAAGCAGTTGCTTAGCACAGGGAGATCAGCTCGGTGCTTTGTGTCCACCTAGAGGGGTGGGATAGGGAGGGTGGGAGGGAGACACAAGAGGGAGGGGATCTGGTGATACATGCATAGGTATAGCTGATTCACTCTGTTATACAGCAGAAAATAACACACCATTGTAAAGCAATTATACTCCAATAAAGATGTTTAAAAGAAAAAAAAAGGAAAGAAAATAGAAAAAGAGAAATGCAAACAAAGAAAGCTAGACATGTTGGGCTCTGTGCTGGAAGAATAGGTGGACTGATAGAAAAATCAATATAGGTGCAAATAAATGCAGTATAATGTGCCCAGTGCTATAATAAAGGCTGAAGAAAGAACAGCAGGGGTCCAGAGGTGGGAGTAAATACTGTTTTTAGGAGAGAAGTACCACAGAGGTGGCACCCTGCAAACTTGGTCTGGAAGATGATTCAGATTCCTCCAAGCAGCCAAGGGGAAGGGCCTTGCAGACCAGACAACTTGATGAGGGAATCGCCTTAGACGCAGCTAGAAAAATATCAACGTTGTGACAACGTACGACTTCATGATGTCCCTGGGCTCACCGAAGAGTAAACCTTATATGCTGCTGTGCATCTCCTAAATCTCACGTAACAGCTTCTTAAGGTCCCCTCTTTTGGGGCCCTCAGAGCCCCTTGGAAGCCATCGCCATCTTTCGACAGTCTCCATTTTCCTGCAGCCTGCAGAGGATGTCTGTGGTCATTCAGCTGGAGGGGAGGATTATTTTTGTGTCTATATGAAAGGTGCCCCGGAGATGCTGGCTAGGTTCTGCAGATCTGAAACAGGTACTAACTGACACTTATCTCTTTCAGGAGGCAAAAATATTTTAAAAGCTCAAACACACAGAGCAAACCAACCTAAATCAATGAATGTGGAGGTGGTTATTTTCTCGGTAAGTGGGAAGTGGGCTCAGTAGATCTGCTAAGGCAGAGGTGGTAACTTAAAAGCAGAGAAGCAGGGCTTCCCTGGTGGCGCAGTGGTTGAGAGTCCGCCTGCCGATGCAGGGGACACGGGTTCGTTCCCCGGTCCGGGAAGATCCCACATGCCGCGGAGCGGCTGGGCCCGTGAGCCATGGCCGCTGAGCCTGCGCGTCCAGAGCCTGTGCTCTGCAACGGGAGAGGCCACAACAGTGAGAGGCCCGCGTAAAGAAAAAAAAAAAAAAAAAAAAAAAAAAAAAAAAAAGCAGAGAAGCAGTGAGTAAATGTCAGCCAGAAAAGCCCAACCACAATGGGGCATCAGAGAGGGAGGTGTGAAGCAAGCCTCAGAAGCCAGAACAGGGAGCTACAGAGGGGTCAGAGGACCAGGGAGCGTGACAATGAGGAGTGTTAAAAGGAACCAAAGAGACAGGTCTGAATCCTAGATTAATTCTGCAGACAGGGATGCTCTGTCACCTCCTGGGGGCTGGCACCACTTATGGGGTCTTAGACAGATCAATGAGAGGAGAATATAAAAAAAATAAATCTTTTAGAAAAAAAAAGTGATTAGAGTAAATTAGATGGTATTAGAGCAAGGTAATTGATCATTTTCACAGCAATTTCATCTTTCAGGCCCAGATTTTGAGCTGATTTGTATTGTTTCTTAGTCTTATAAACATATGCGCTCTCTAAGCTGCAGCCCAGATTTGTAAGAATATTGTTGCATTCAAATGAGTTCATTTGGATAAAACTGGCCTTTTTACTCCTGATTTTCATCTATATTCTCCTTACAATTGCTGATAGCCATCAACTTGTGCACAGAATTCTAAGATTTGACAAATGATTGCTTTAACTTCTCTCTCTACTTCGAGTCTTTTTTTAGAAGTCCCTCTTTTTTCTGACTTTGATCTTCCTCATAGCTCCCATTAACTCCATCCTTCACAGATTGATGGTCTGTGCTTGGCTGTTCATTTCTTTTCAGGTGTCATTTGCCACCCCTTATTCTTCTGGTAGCCCTTCCAATTCTTCTTATTGTCCTAAATTCTGATCTTGACATATGCTAATATCATATTCATACAGTTGGCACTTTGAAAGACCTCCAGAATCCTTTAGATATGTCTTCTTTCAAGAATCAGTAGTACACCTCCCTCGGGTCTGGAGAGGTAGTGAGTGCAAATTGAGTTCCTTATATGAAGTAGAATTCAGTATTCTTAATTACGTTCTGGAGACAGATTGTCCTCAGCAGAGGACAATCTGTAGATTATTTTTTCTTTCGAAGTTTCTCAGTTTTTAAAGTTTGTTTTTGAATTGCTTATGACAAAGGAGTAAAGAAATACTGTGGAAAATTGAATAACAAATCATCTGCATCACTTATCTTTGATTTTGTGTTGCTGGTAGAGAGATCCTCACTTATATACAATTATTAACCCCTCTGCACAAGATGTGGATATCCTCGGTTCCTCATTACTATTTACAACCTAAGTCTATCTACTCTAATATAACCAGTAATCACCGTCCCTTCCTTACCCTGTGTCTATTTCCCCCATCTATAAAATGTGGGATTGGGTGATCTCTAAGAAGCCTTTCGCCATGACATTTTAATCTTCTAAATAGAATCACAAATATATGGGGTTCACAAATATACGAACGGCACTCTCAGGTTTAACATTCAAGGTGTTAACTATTCTTGAGGAAGCATAAAGACCCATAACACACAGGATTTTGTAATTTTTCAAGATACAAATTTTAATAATGAAAGTTAAGGTCACGTGTGAAGACAAGATTTATGTCGCTAGAAATGGAATGTAGCTGCCACCCAGCTGTCACATACAAATTAAACTGTGATGTTCTCATTTAAAAGCACCAGTGAGAGAGACATTATTATAAATATGACAAAATTTAAAAATGAGGGTAAATGCGCTAGATTTCCAACTATCCCAGGTTTTCCCAGAGGATATCAGGAGCCTATTATCATGCTTCCTAGACTATAGTTATTATTTTCAAACAGGGTTAAAGATCAGGGTTTTGATTATTTTTTGAGTCAAATTATATGCAGCAGAAATTTCCAATTAGGAAAATCAAGATGTATAAAAAACTGACATCATAAAGGGGAAGTAGAAGAGTTTCCTGAGATGACTTAGGGGGAAAAAAAATCAGGAGCAATATCTTATCAAGATTCACCCTTTCATGAGTTTAGCCAATTTCTATTGAGCTTGACTATGTATTGGCTGCCCCTCAAGGCACTGAGGATTCAGAAGTGAATAAAATCAAATCCTTGCCCTCACAAAACTTATATCCTAATTGGGGGAAATAATTAATGAAGTTAATCTATAAAATATTGTCAGGCAGTGATAAATGCCCTGAAAGAAGAAAAAAAGCAGGTTAAAAGGATTTTAAAAATGACAGAGAGCACCGTATTACATGGGGAGATTAGGGAAGTCCTCTGAGGGGGTAACATTTGAACAGAGATCTGAGTAAAGTCAGGGAGCAGAGCATGCAAGTATCCAGGGACGGAGCACTGCAGGCAATAGGAATAGTGGATGCAACAGGCCTCGACACAGGATTTTGCTAGAATGTTGTAGAATCCCGAGATACCCAAGTGCCTGAAGCAGTGAAAAAGGGAAGAGTCATAAAACAGAGGCTCAAAGCAGAATACATTGGTGAGAAGATTTTGGAATTTTTCTTTTAGCTCTAGTTAATGAGAAAATATTAATCCAATTTATAATAGAAAGTCATGAAGTTAAATGATGAGAATTTAACAAATTCTATATTAAGGTGCATTTTCTTTTATAATATTCTCTAAGATCATGAGGTAGGATTCATATCTGATTATCTGAGTATTCACCAACGTGCCTAATATAGGATCTAAAATAAAGTAGTAATTTAGTAACTGGACTGTGGAATGAAGGATGTAGCTACTTATACTCTACTCCAGAGAGAAGTTTCTTCATTGTATTCTTATCCACGTTGAATTATTTCTCATCAAGAAATTCAACTCTGATTTTTTTCTTAAAGAAGTTTACTGACCACGTGATCATTTCTCTCCCAAGTCCTACTAACAGGATAGAAAAGAAAGTTTCAATGAAAACTAGAGAAGGAATAAGTGTAGATGAGAGATTTCTATATATTTCTGTAAGACGTAAAGTAAGTGGAGGAGTGGTAGCTGAATCAGCAGGATAGAAGAAGCTATAGCTTATACCAAGACAGAGAGATTGCAAGAGGAAAGCTGGTTCACCCTGTAGAACCCCAGAGAGAACGAGACTCTGATAGGTCATGTACTGTGGAAGATGGAGATGAGACTGAGGACAGTGAACATGGGGGATGGACTGACAGCAGGCACAGAAGTTGGTTCCCTAGGTCTCCCTATCCTTCCCCTTCCTCTTCCTGAAATCTTAACTCCACTCTGGACAGAAAAAGGAAAAAATGAGGGATCAAGAAAGAGCTCTTGGCCCCCAAATTTACTTTTTAAGAAACACCTGAGATTTATTTTATTTTAGAGGAGAGGTCCCACTACCTAATGTAACCCAGTTAGACTCCAAGCCTCCCATTTCAAATTCTGAAAACTCTTCAAATCCTTGGCTGATGTCATATATTCACTGGATGTTACAGATGGAGGCTGAAATAAACGATTCCATATTCAACTATTACTATAGTATCCTGTATGCAGTACGTACTTAATAAATGTCTACTAAACTAAAATGCTTACAAGCTAAAAAAGTTTTAAAAATATATGACTAACAAAAAATTTTAAAAACCAACAGAAGAGTTGGAAGATAAGCACATTGTTTTTAAAAAATGGAGTTGAAAAACTGGAAGAAGCACCTAAAAGATATAAAAGTAGTTACCTCTGAGAAGGAGAAGGGGTGGGGTGCTGTGAAGACAGGGGCTACTGGTTTTCATTACTATAAACTTTTGGGTTCTTTTTGATTTTTTAAACCTGTGCATGTATTACATTGATAAAACTTAGAAATTTCAAAACGAAGAAATAAATCCAACTGTTGAGATTATATGGATACACTTTAATAGTGACTTTCTTCCAAATCCAAAGAGAGAAGGTGGAATCAGAGTTAACATTTCTGGGACTTCTCATAATGGAGAATCACTTGAAAAAGGAAACAAAACCAGTCTTGAAGGAACTGAGCTAGGCCCCATCAGGACTGCGATGATTACCGGTATGGGTTTCAGGAAGCCTGTCAAATTACATGTATCCCAGGCATAAGCAAAATACCATGTGAGCTGAGTGAGTTCATGTAACTGAGGCGGAGAGAACAAAACTTGGCTGTCAAGTTTGTTACCCTCTGCTCCAGTTACCTGGGAACATGGGTAGCTCCCCCACCCCCAGCATGACCCTGAGCTTTGGAGGCAAGGACCGTAGCTCATTCTCTTTGTCTAATGCCCTCTGTTCCTACCCAGGATCTGTGCAGGGCTAATAGGCTCACAACAACTGTTGAAAGAAGAGAATGGGATTCTCATCAAGAACCCCAGTGAGACCTCTGTGTGAAGGGGGTGAGACCTTGCTGGACTGTCCTTCAGGGCGGTGGGGTAGGCATGGCCTGTGATGATCAAATCCAACATGGCCAGCCCTAAGTGCTTTTTTTCTTTACTTAATTGGAATCCAGATGCCAAGAATAGTTTTATGTTATCAGACGAGGCCCATATAACTTTCACCACTGACAGCTGTCAGTCTTCTGAGGATTAGTCGTAAAGCACTTAAATATTTATTTATTCACTTGTGCATGTTTTGGAAATATGCAATGTTCTGGGACATGATGCGGTTATGGGAGGGAAATGCGGACGTAGTGTTTGAGCACCCATGACAGATAGGCCTGATAAACGGTTATGAAAAAAAGCAGAAAGCGATAAATGCCCCCAAGAGCACCAACAATGTGGTACAGTCACTCGGAAGAGGGAGAGCTCAGTTCTGGATGCTGAGAGGTTTCTACACAAAGCAAGCCCACTTTCTTTGTGATCTAGGTGACAACGTTCAAACAGCCATTACTGTTGCAAAGGATTCTGAAATGATTCCTCGAGGGAGCCACGTGATCCTTGTTGAAGCCAATGAACCCGAAGAGTTTGTCCCTGCCTCCGTGACCTGGAAGCTGGTAGAGAACCAAGAGAGTGGGCCTGGAAAGAATGTGAGTGAATGTTACAAGGTTCCTGCATGGGCTGGGGCAGATGGAATACAGCCCTGACCCTGGGCAGCTCTCTCTTGGCATTAGAAGTCACCACAGTAATAAGCCCTCCCATCTGCCCAGAGTTTTACTGTTTGAAAAGCTTTTAGCATTTCCGCCAGCACTTCTCAGTCTTGGCCTCACGTAGAAACTACCTAGAAGAGTTTTTAAGCTTCCAAAGCCAAGACTGCGGATTCAATCAGAATCTCTGGGCTGGGAACTGACATCAGTCCTTCTCCCGGTGATTCCAATGTGCAGATGTGGCTGAGAACCACATCTTGCTTGTACCTATATACATTTTTAATAGAGATGGTATACTTTAAAATTTTTATTTTATTGAAGAATAGCTGGTTTACAATGCTGTGTTAATTTCTGCTGTACAGCAAAGTGATTCAGTTATACATCTATATATTCTTTTTCATAGTCTTTTCCATTATGGTTTATTACAGGATACTGAATATAGATCCTCTCTACTTTTTAACAAAGAGTCCACGTATGAGCTTAATGCCTCTCCTGAAGGTTTGTCATTGCAGGGAGAAGTCGCATCATAGTCTCAGGCTTTCCTGCTCCTCTCTGGCTCCCTCCCACCCCACTTTCTCTCCTCGATTTCCAAGAAAAGCACAGGGAATCCAGTCCCTGCCTCGAGTGAACACTTTACAACAAGTCTTTGGTTGGCGGTTTTACAATGGAAGTTGGAAGGGGAGGGGTGTATCACCTTGCCTCCCAGTCTAGGACATCAAAATATTTTTTCTTCCAACTACACTGCTTCCCCCAGTGAATTCCTCTAATGAAGAAAAGGTTCTCATCTTTTATACTATCTGAATTTAGAGTCCTACACAAATGTAAGACCCTCTGAAAAATGTTGCATCAGCAGCCATTACCAGCTATTGATATCATGAATGCATACAGAGTCATCAGATGCTTTCTCCTGGAGCTGAGCCAGCTGGGGCTAGAACCCAGTGACAGGGCTACACTGACAGGTGAAAAACGGGACAGAGAGGGTTTCAGGAAAGGAGTAGTGCTGGTGCAGGGGTCACAGGATGTGGAAGAGGATCTGGGCACTGTGAGGGAATAGGTTACCTGTGGGGTGGGGAGAGGTCAGGTTAGGCTCTGAAGAAAGAGTCTACCTATTGTACAGGGAAGAAATTGGGGCATGATCTTTGAAGGAATGAATGGTAAGAGATCTTAGGAAACAAAAGGTTGAATGAAGAGGAGAAGGAAGAGAAGGGAAGAATGTTTCCTCTTCTTCCTTGGAATCACTCATTGGTACCTTGGAATGATTTCCTCAGTAGACTGACATCACACGTATTATTTCCCAGAATAGGATACAGAGCACCATGTTGCCAACTCTGCTCATGTAATTTGGGGGGGGCGGGGAGCATTTTGAGTATCTTCTTCATATGAGTCTAAGTTCTATGGGTAAATTCTATATTGTGTATTTGCTGGTCCTCACCCTGTTGTGTAACATGAATACACCTCCTTCCATAAAATGTAGGAAAGCAACAACATTCCTTAAGAGCCGATGTAGAAACAATGCCCTTTTGAGTTTAGGAAACCTACATTAACATTGGAAACAGTTCAGTGCCTGATGGAGAAAGAGGGAGCTGTTACCATTTCGCAGTGAGTGGGAAATCATACCAAGTGATATTTCAGCATTTCAACAGCTTGCTTCCAGAAGTAAGTACTGGAGAAATGATGCGTTTTGTTTTGCTCCTCAAATTACTGAGATAAAAAAGGGTAAGAGAACAGTGAAGGGGACGATCAGCGAGGTTATCTCAGAGTTAGGAAATAAACACCCCCAAACAGGCACTGCGCTTTCAGGAGTTTCCTGCCCCGCTAAACCTCCTGATCCAGCACATGCGCATGGCCTCCTGTTCAGCGTTTGAGGCTGGTACTGCCCCTCGCCCCGCCCCTGGGGCCAGCCCAGCCCCCTGCATCCTTCCTCCCTCCCTCCCGAGCAGAGAGAACCTCCAGCTAGTTCCAAAGACGCTGCCTGTTTTTTGTGTCTGTTTCTCTCTGAAAGTCACCAACTCATGTCAGGCTGAACTCTATTCCCCTTCCTGCCTGGATTCTTAAATTACAGCAGAAGGAAACAAAGACTTCATGGTTTATTCTCAAAATCATTTGTTATCTTGTCGCTGTGTGTGTATTTTCAAACAGTGCCCTGCAGGGTTGTGCTGTCAGTGGGAAGGAGATAAGTGGAGAACGAGCCCAGGGCAGCAACCATCTGTTAGCAGTGTCTTGAAAGTCCTGTCGCCTTACCAGTCAAGGACCATAGAATCTAGACCCCCGAGGCTTCTAGAAAGCCGTTAGTGCAGTTCCTCATTGGAGAGACTGGAAAGCTGAGACTCAGAGAGGTTGTCTCTTGCCTAAGGTTTGCACAATTTGGGGCAGAGCTAGGAATAGAACCCTGATTCTCAACTCATGATCTATTGCTCTTTCCTCTGCATAGTCTTCAGTTACAGAGACAGTGTTTATTAAAAAGAACTGTATTTCCTTAAGCGTTTTAATCTTATATGCTCTTCTGCTTTTTAGTTACTTTTTATTCATTAGCGCTTACCCATCTTGGAAAGATGGCCTGGAACAAAGTAATAGACTTGTGATGGAAAAGTGAAAGTTAAATATTAAAGTGTTAAATCCTCTTTTTTCCTTTTCCTGACATTTGGTCTAATGTCACACCACCCAATGCTATATTAAAACGGCGGCCAGGGGTCATTTTTCAGGACTGTTCTTTTATTTTAAAAGTGTTCAACTCTCTAATCTTATTGCAATCGTTGTTTTTCTCTTTAGATTCTGGTGAATGGAACAATTTTTGCAAGAATGTTCCCTGGGCAGAAATCTAGCCTCATTGAAGAATTTCAGAAATTAAAGTAGTTGTTATTGCATGAAAAGAGAGTGTATTTGTTATTTATTGCTGTGTAACAAATTACCCCAAATCATAGTGGCTTAGAATAACACCTTTTTTTTTTTTTTTTACATTGCTGTGGGTCAGGAATCCAGGTGTGCTTAGCTGAGTCTTCTGGTTCTAGGTCTCTCACAGGTGTAATGAGGTGTTGGCCATGACTGTAGTCATCTTGGGTGGGGAGGATCTGCCACCAGCCTCACTCATGTGTTGTTGGCAGGATTCAGTTTCTTGTGGGCGGTTGGGCTAAAGAGTGTGTTTTTTACTGGCTGTTGGGCAGAAACCACCCTGGTTTCCTTGCCACGTGGGTCATTTCATAAGGAAGCTCACAGTGTGTCAGCTAGCTTCCATGAGAGAGAGCAAGTAAGAGGAGTCAGAGGGAGAGAGAAAGAGAGGGAGAGAGAGAGGTATGACCATTTTTTATATCTTCATCTTAGAAGTAACACCTTATCCCGTCACTTTATTCCTTTCATTAGAAGCAAGTTGCTAGGTCCAGTCCACACTCAAGGGAGGGCATTAGATGTCATGAATACTAGGAGGTGGGCCATTTCAGAAGCTGTCTACCCCGGAGAGCATTCCTTCTGTGGCCCATAGGGCATATCTTAGAGGAAGATCCCCTGCTTGGATATAGAGTATAGAAACAACAGGGGTTTGTACAGCTCAGAGTGGAAAAAAATGGAGACGTGTGAGAGTTATCACCTGGAATTATTTGAGGTTGGTCCATCAGAAGCTGTGTGAATAATTTCAGGTCCTCCAGGAACGAGATGAAATGGCATTTTCACTGTTTTGGGTAGAGAGGCCAAAGTCAGAGAAAGAAAAAGTCCTTTCTTACCTCCTTCAATACTACAGAAGACCAAGTCACATCAGAGTGAAATGGTTCTTGTTGAGACCAGACCTATGTATTACTTTCTGGAACTGTTACAATTTCTGGACTGCAGATTTCTGGAAAGTGAAAAGGAATGGAGAGTAGTGAAACTTAGATAATTGCTGATAAGTAGTAAATAAAATCAAGATACTGCCTTTGACTATTATTTTTTGTTGCCCAAGCATTCTTAGGGAAGTTTCCAAAACTGCTTATTAACTCCCATAATGCCTTGAGGCTGGGTTAGTAACCAGTGTCTAAAATGACTATTTTACTTACATGGTCATTGTATGATATTGGCTGAAGAAAGTAATTTTACCCTTCTCAAATACCTGAGAAATGTTGCCAACTTAAATGCTTACTTTTGACAAGCTGTATTCCCCTAAAGAAACATCAATTCAGGAGGATATATGCTGTCTCAGAATAAGTTATCCTCTCAATTTCCAGATCTTGATCTTCATTCAGAATTTATTCTTTATTCAGACAACACTAGAAGATGTAAGATTCCTCGTGTGATATAAAGACTAAATATGCACTTTACGCCTGAAGAAAGGAAGCCATTTTCAGCAAATGTGTATAGTTTTGATATGTACATGAACACAAACAAATGTTTATAGGGTGATTTTCATATATACTAGCCAAATAGTAGGTTAAACCATATGAATCTGTTTACATGTGACAATTTTTTTTTTTTTTTTTCGGTACACGGGCCTCTCACTGTTGTGGCCTCTCCCGTTGCGGAGCACAGGCTCCGGACGCGCAGGCTCAGCGGCCATGGCTCACGGGCCCAGCTGCTCCGCGGCATGTGGGATCTTCCCAGACCGGGGCACGAACCCGTGTCCCCTGCATCGGCAGGCGGACTCTCAACCACTGCGCCACCAGGGAAGCCCCACATGTGACAATTTTTGCCTAATAAAGATGGCCGTTTCTTATGTGTCAACTAATAAGGAAATTCTCTGAGAACTTCATTTTTCCCTGTATTGTGTTATTTCATGTGTTTTTGGCAAGTTACCACTGAGCCTTTAAAAGTATTGCCATTAATCAATACCTTCGATGTATTATTTACTTATAATAGAAGACAGTGTGTCTTGCATCAGAAACTCCTTTTCTTTAGTAATAGCTTTAAAATTTACTCTTCCCTTTATACTGTTGTGTTTGTACACCAAACTGGTATAGGTGGGAGCCATGTTATCTCATTTTCACTCCAAGAGGCATCAAGAATATGTGTATATATCTCTAGTTATATCTGTTAAACCATTTCCCAAATATTTCTCTCCCTAGTGTCTACATGTTAAACTTTCAGCAGCAGTCAGCAACCAAAACACAGATGGACTAGGTTGTGATCTGTGCATTAGGGTGTGGAAAGTGCTGTGATTATGACAGCACACACTTCAGCTTGGTCTTGGTGGATATAATCCAACAGGACTTCTTTTGAAGTGTGTGATCATCTTTGTGGACATCCTTGGCAGTATCACCATCATTTCCATGTGATTGATTGATTGAAACAATTTAAATATACAAGGGCATTATCCCTCTGGGAATAGTTATCTCCAAGACTTTTTCTTTCAGCCTGATTCCACATGTGTTCAGGAGACACACACACACACACACACACATACACACACACATCGCGTGTGAGCTAGTTATGATGGAAATTACTCAAGTGAGGCATTAAGCTTAATTAAAATTAAGCATTAATTTTTCTTATCCTTTCCCCTGCAGTTATTATGTAGGCATGTGTGGAGATGGAGCTAATGACTGTGGGGTGAGTAGAAATTACTTCTTCTAATGCAGGGGGGTCACTGATATCCCTTTTAAGGACCCCACATCTCCTGAGGTCTGACTCTTCACCCTTCTGCCAACAATCACATCACTTAATCATTCTGATGTTTATATTCACTTCTACCGGAGTGTGGGTTGGACGTGGTTTGGAGTAAAGTGAGATGAGTCACTTCCGCTGTTTTCTAGCAACTCCTAGAATAATAAAGACAAGGAAAGGCTACATAGGCTCCCATATTTCAGACCCAAAAGGGACTTTTCAAGGCTAGCTGGTTTAAATCTCTCCTGTTATAAATAAGGAAATGAGACTCAGGGAGGTGAATACTTTTTTTTTTTTTTTTTCCTGAAGTCATGCAGCTGGTAAAGGCTTAATGAAGGAAGAATTTGAAACTGATGGTAAAGCTTTGAATTATGTGTAAATTGTGTTTATCCCTGCCAGATTTCTACACCAGGGTTACTTTTTACAAGTTGGCTATACCCCAAAATTCTTACACTCAGCAAAATCATAGACCAAATTATTTGGTCATTACATACAATAGCAAACCTAAGTTACAAGATTCTCAGCAGATTACTTCTCTAACGCAATAGAAGGCAGTGCATATTTTACAATCTGAGTTTCGAAGGTATGGTTGAAACAGTAGCTTACTTGAAGATTGTTGTACATAAGAAAATATTTTAGGAGCTAATTCGTGGAACGAGAAGTAAAGAGAATTGCTTTGTATTTCCAAAGTCTATTAGAGACTTAAGGTCTAGGTATTTGTTTTACTTCCTTCTTAAATATTTTCTTCAAAGTTCTGTGAAAAACTATGTTCATAATTAGAGATCTGTTATGAATTTTTCTGCCTCGTATTTCATGAGAAGACGCTAGTTGTTAGTCTCCTCTTCCAAATCTAGAGTGAGTACCCATTCTCATTAATTATGTGGAATTTAGAACAAAACAAATAAACTGGATGTTATAAAGGACATAGTCTCTTCCTCCAAAGAGTTCGTTATCTGATGGGGGGAAAAAATCATGCATAAAACTAACCCTAACATAAAGTAGATGGTCCTAAATTACATCACAGAGATATAAAATATTAAGGGAGAAAGGAGGAAGAAGGAAATATTCTAATATTAATTGAACATGAATTTAGTGTATACTGGCCATAGTAACCAGGTACTTTGCACTTTCTACAGAGCTACAGAAATACGAAATCTCATTTTATGTTCATACAATTCTCATAGGATTAGGGGCTCACTGGACTGCTCGTTGGCCACTCTCTGCTCTGGGCATTCTCTGGACAGTTTCCAGTCTTGATGAGAAATGAATTAGCCCTTATATCTGTGAGACAACATATATTCTGGAACGATTCTCTGATGTGTGCATCTGGTCCTTTCCTCCAGTGAAGATGCTGTATGCCCCACACTTCGTCCCAGCAGTTAGCTGGTTGGCCGGATCAGGCAGCCGGCAGCCTAGGAAAAGGTGGGAATTAGTTTTTCCTATAGTTCACGAAGGTGGCCTGTTAAGTGTAAGAACTGTGATAGTAAAGGCCCTCACAAAGTTCCATCCAAATTCTGTCATCTTTTTAATAGATTTCTGGAATGAGTCCTTCCATTTTTTTATCATGTCTACACCCCCTCAACCGATACACACACACACACACACACACACACACACACACACACACAGTCTTCTACCACTGGGTCATTGTTTACTTGATGCCTCTTTCATTGGTGACTGCGTGTATCCAGAGACCCAGGGGTGGGAGAGTGCAATGTTATCAACTCTATAACATGAAGAATAGCCTCGCGATGTTTGAAGAGTTAGAGCTTGGCCTGAGGAGTCGTGGGTGTAACATGGCTTTATCATTCCAGGCTTTGAAAATGGCTCATGCAGGCATTTTGCTGTCAGAACAGGAGGCATCTGTGGCCTCCCCTTTCACCTTGAAAACAGCCAACATGGAGTGTGTGTCTCATCTCATCAAGTAGGCCACCTATCCCCCTTCTATCCCCTGACCGACAGGCTCACTGTCTGGCTCTGGACAGAATTCAGCTATAATTGAAAGTGATAAGCAGAGGCTTGGGTAAAGTGCTACTGAGTACCATTTAAGGGGGCCATGAGTGCTGCTTGAGAATGCTGGTAAAAGCAACAAAAAGGTGACTTATGCTGAGCTTTAAAGGATACATGGCTGTGTCATGTGGACAGTTGAAAACTAGAGTTGATATTTAAAAACCTATTGTATATCTTACTTCTCTCCTTTATTTTGTATGTTGGATGCTTACTGGAACCTTTATCTCAGGAGTTGGGGATGCGGGGGAAGCAGAAAAGGAACCCTCCACCAGAAAGCTTCCCCCAGTAGTGTTATGTCTCCAAAATACAAATTAGTGAATATCCAAAGTGATGCACCAGAGACTTTTACAATGGATTGGCAATTGGATTAGGGAACGGGAAGGAATTTAAAACTGTTTATTTTCCCAGTATAGCTCCCTTACATCCACTGCACTCTCATTTCTGATCTTGTCTCTACTCATATTTTTTTTGGTCTAATTATTATCAATTAAATAAAGGTTTCATTGGCTAAATAACTAACAAACAGCCATAAACCCTATGATGTGATCCAGGCCAGTAGCTATATGTAGAGATTCATGAATTATTATTCTTAACCAGCGTTTTGATTGCAATATTTGACACTCAGTATTTGTGTGTACATTTGCTCTAAATTAACATTAAAACAAGTAATGACATTTTTAGGGATTTCTGCTATGGCTCAAACTTCAGACTGACAATGGAGAAGGATGATATAACATCCAAGTAGCACATAAAGATATAAAACAATAGAAGGCCTGGTTTCTATGAAAACTCCAAGTACTGGGCCTTGAGACTTCCCTGGCAGTCCAGTGGTTAAGATTCTGTGCTTCCACTGCAGAGGGGCACGGATTCGATCCGTAGTTGGGGAACTAAGATTCCACATGCCACATAGCACAGTCAAAAAAAAAAAAAAAGAAATTTATTCATACAGTTAAGAATAAAACATCAGATTTTTTTTCATTTAACATACCTTTTTTATTGAAGTATAGTTGATTTGCAATGTTGTGTTAATTTCTGCTGTACAGCAAAGTGACTCAGTTATACATACAATTACCTTTTTTTTAATATTCTTTCCCATTATGGTTTATCACAGAATACTGAATATAGTTCCCTGTGCTATACAGTAAGATCTTCTTTATACATCCTGTATATAATAGTTTGCATCTGCTAATCCCAAACTCCCGCTCCATCCCTCCCCCCCACCCTACCCCCCCTTGGCAACCACAAGTCTGTTCTCTATGTCTGTGAATCTGCTTCTGTTTCATAGATAAGTTCATTTGTGTTGTATTTTAGATTCCACATATAAGTGATATCATACGGAATTTTTCTTTCTGACTTACATCAGGTTTTATACTGTGTGCATACATTTTTTCCCTCTGATTTTTCCTGTAATACTGTGGGGTAACTTCAGGCCATCTTCACGGCCGATGGTCTGGAGCACATCACAGAATGTTGAAGTTTATACAAAAAAAGACAACCTTGAAGTTCTCAGCATGTGCCTTGGTGCATCTGAATGTACGGCGGCCATTGGGAATTACCTAAATGTGCTGTAGCCTCTGACCCCTCTCCCTGAGTACTGGGTGCCTGTACCTGTGTCCTTCATGCCCTCAAACAACATCACCTCCCCTACCTTCAAAGCAGCTTCCCTTGCTAACTCCCATGTTTTCTGCTTCTGAGGACCATTTGGTCCTTAGAGTCCATCTTTGAGGCTCAGAACCTCAGAGTGCTTTTAACTCTTTCCTCTTTCTCATCCCTGCTGAGCCAGGCATTATGTTTTAGTGGTGTGTCTTTTGGAGAGTCTCTCCAAGCCTTACCCTTAATATCTCTATTGCCTTAACCTGGTTTGTGTCATGGTGACTACATATCCAGAGTGTTTGGGACACTTGCCAGACTTCATGCTTCCTATCATCAACACAACCCATGCAGGTCTTTTAAAATATTGTGCTTGAAAATGTGGTGGATTAAGAATGAGACAGAGGCTTGAGCTGGAGGGCTCACATTCCAGTAAAGGGTATAGATATATGCAGATGTAATTGCATAACACAGAATCTTCTGCCTGATAAGTGATAGGTGCTCAATAAATTAGCTTTAAATAAATGAACGTCCCAATAATATAGTCATCGTTCCAGTAGTTCAGGATGATAACTCAAGCCAAAAGGGAAGGTTTCAAAGGAAGGTTGCAATTTGAAGGATGGATAGGATGTATGGAAATGCGAAGGAGGTGGGAGGAATTCCAGGTGGGGGAATGGAGAGCCATGTTCAGAAATGGGGTTTTCATTGGAGAGTGCAGGGACCTGATAGCCAAACTGGGCTGGAAGTCTTCTCAGATGGGATCTGTGGAGGGGAAGCTGGAGTGCCAGGTGTGGAGGCCTTTCATAGGGGGTTCAAACTCCAGGACGGTTGCACCAAGTGCCTACTTGATTCATCCAAAAGACAGTGGCACTTGAACTTCGGATGCCCCTTCTCATGCCCAGTGCATTTCTGGAGGCAATATACTGTTTTAAAATACAAGTCGGGGGCTTCCCTGGTGGCGCAGTGGTTGAGAGTCCGCCTGCCGATGCAGGGGACGCCCCGGTCCGGGAGGATCCCACGTGCCGCGGAGCGGCTGGGCACGTGAGCCATGGCCGCTGGGCCTGCGCGTCCGGAGCCTGTGCTCCGCAACCGGAGAGGCCACAGCGGTGAGAGGCCCGCGTACCGCAAAAAAAAAAAAACAAGTCAGGATGTTAAATTTCTCTAGTGGCAGATGGCTTAGTAAGACTTCAGGGTTAGTCTGATTTTACCCTTGCTGTCCTTGATGCATGCCTAGTCCTGAGATGACATCCTCTAGAGGAGAAATGAGGTACAGTTTTAGGTACATGGGTCCAGATCCACAGGTTTCCATTTTTATTCTTTGAAACATGATTGACTTGTTATAGTTCAAGTCCTTTAGGACAAGGACTATGCCTTATTCATTTCTCTGTTGCTGTGCCTACCACGGTACCTCAGAGCATTTGATGAACGTTTGTGGAATGCATTAAGTAAATGAGTGAGCCGCTTAAAATTCACAACCATTTGGAATAGCAGTCATTTTGGAGGCCCGTGCCAGGTGTGGAGGCCTCTCATAGGGGATTCAAACATTCTTTATGCCTTACCATTCTAGATTTTTGCACTTTATTGTTTTTTTAAATCCGGGTGTCAGTTTTCCTGGAAATGTACAACTGTAGGGAAAAAAGGATGAAATCACAAAGTGCATGTCAGAAAAGGATCCAGGCTTCACATGCTTGCCATTCTCAGCTGGTCTTCTGCTCCACCCTCTGTGCTGAAAACAAAAAGGCAGTACCTCGCAGCCTGGTAGAAAACATCCACCCAAAGCATCCTGGCTCATCTCCCACCAGAACCTTCTCATCTTGTCCAAGACAATGTGGTTGTTAGCTTGGCTCTTTGGGTTTTATTTCTCATGTCCCTGACCTGTTGACAAAGTTTGAGCAGCGGCGTCCATGTCACTGGGGACTGGAAACCAAGAGGATGTAGGCTGCCTCCCACGTGGATTCGCTTCTGCCTTGCTTGTCAAGAGGAGGCTGCAGGAGGGCTTGTTTGCCAAATTCCCCACTCCTCTTACTTTGACCTGCCATAATCCACCACCAACCAGATCCAGTTAAAGGAATAACAATTCAAACAGAATTTTTTAAAGAGGGTAATATTTACTTTTTTATTCTTATTTATTTATTTATTGGCTGCGTTGGGTCTTCATTGCTGCGTGTGGGCTTTCTCTAGTTGCGACGAGCAGGGGCTACTCTTTGTTGAGGTGTGTAGGCTTATCATTGCAGTGGCTTCTCTTGTTGCGGAGCACAGGCTCCAGGCGCCCAGGCTTCAGTAGTTGTGGCACATGGGCTCAGTAGTTGTGGTGCACGGGCTTAGTTGCTCCGCGGAATGTGAGATCTTCCTGGACCAGGGATTGAACCCGTGTTCCCTGCATTGGTAGGCGGATTCTTCTTTTTTGTTTTTTTTTTTTTGCGGTAGGCGGGCCTCTCACTGTTGTGGCCTCTCCCTCTGCAGAGCACAGGCTCCAGACGCGCAGGCTCAGCGGCCATGGCTCACGGGCCCAGCCGCTCCGCGGCATGTGGGATCTTCCCGGACCGGGGCATGAACCCGTGTCTCCTGCATCGGCAGGTGGACTCTCAACCACTGCGCCACCAGGGAAGCCCTGGTAGGCGGATTCTTAACCACTGCACCACCAGGGGAATCCAGTAATATTTGCTTTTTTCTTTTTTATTGAAGTATAGTTGACATACAATATTATGTTAGTTTCAGATGTACAACTTAGTGATTTGACATTTATGTACATTATGAATTGATCACCATGATAAGTCTAGTAACCATCTGTCACCATACAAAGTTATTATAATATTATTGACTAGGGACTATTTACTTGCTAAGCTTCAATTTTTACCCTTGTCTTTATCTCTTTGGGTTCCCATACCAGCTCACATTATTACCCTGTGCTCTTCCTCGTGTATTGAAGCCAACAAACCCATTTCATCTCAAATATTGGCACCACATCTACTCTCCCTGTGATGTGAGAGCACCTGGCCCTTAGCTTTATGTCTCTAAGGGACTTTAAAACACACACAGGGAGCAAGTGTTGCTAGGATGGAATGAATCACAGGCGAGTCAGTACTTGACATTTTGCACCTTGTCACAATGTATTGTGTTTATAATGTACATGTTAATCTTCTTAATTCATTGCAAGCTAGTTGAAAATAAGGACTGTGCCTGATTCATTTATATCCTCCATGACTCTGAGCACAATGCTGGCACCTTATAAGCCTTAAATAAATGTGAACTTATGAATCAGTGGGTGAGGTAATGATTGAAGGAAAGAATGAGTGAGTGAATAAGTGGTTAAATGAATAATTGAGAGGATGAATCAGTGATTAAGTGAATGTATACCAGCAGGCTATTAAAATGAGCTCCTTTTAAAATATAAAAGAGACTGGGAGATATGTGTCATATATAACCAGTTACTTTTATGTTTTCTTAAACAGAGAAAGCCTTGCTGCTCTCGTCTCATCCTTTGGGGTATTTAAATACTTGGTCATGTACAGCATAACCCACTTTATGGGTACATCACTGCTCTACTGGGTACGAACCAAAATAATTTCTTCCCAGTTCTAATTGCATTTATATCCCTTGTTTATTTGGGGGAGGTGGTGCAGCTCTTACACAGGATTTAATGTTTTATAAATAAATGACATTTCTCAAAATAGATGTCTACAAACTTGAGAACTTGATATAGCTGTGCATGAAACACAGAGCTAGAAATAAGTAGATGTGGCTCAGTTTCTAGGAGTGCTGTTCTTCTCTAGATAACCTGAGACACTTGACCTCCTCCAGCCTCTATTTCTTCACTTAGAGTATGGAGAGAGCTTCAGGGGAGCCTAAATATAACTCAGCAGGAAATGCATCAGTCTCCAACTATGGAATATTTTTGGCAGACTAAGAAGAGATAAAAAGAATGAGAAGTTGTTGAATTTGACTTTGAAGGACTCAAAAACTGGAAAAATTCCCACACCGGAGCTTTAGTTCTGAACTTGCCCAGAACTTACACGTCATTAGTAAAGGATTAACAATTCCGTAAAAATGTTTTGAAAAGACTTTTGAAATGAAATGATAAAAATAATCATCTAAGAATTAATTAGCTATATGGAAGAAATATGTATAGGTTGAAAGTAATCTGCATCGGTTCAGTCATAACTTACTCTACAGTAAAATGATCCACCAGGCTCAGGGAACTCTGTGGGGAGGGAATTATTTTACGGCTTCCCTAAGACATTTGAGTGGTGAAAGCAGGGACCACAGGACTCCAGTCTCAGTGGGCTATTGATTGCAAGAAGCATACACAGAGGCTAAGGGCCAACTAGATGGGTAGAAACAAGAAATGGATTGGGAGTCAGGAAACCTCGATTCAAGTTCTGCCTCTATGACTAAAAACAAATTAGATCTTGCCCTTGGCCGAGCCTTTATCTGCCTCCGGGAACTCAGGCTGACTGATTTCCAAAGCCCTCGATAGTTCTCTGAAAACTGCTCCCAGAATAAAAAGTAAAGCTGTCTTTGAAAAGCCCTGTTCCATCTCAACCTGCTTATATATAATTTTACCATTCTGAGGGCAAAAGAATATGAGAAGGAAATGTAAAAAGACAGAGAAAGAATTGGAGGATGAGAGGAACACTGAGAAACTATTTGCATTCTCTGAAAATTACAAAAGCAGAATTTCAGTTCCAAAGTCTCCATGGATAGAGTTGGAACCAGTCTACTCTGAAACCACTCACTCTGATGGTCTAGACCTAAGTAAGAGTGCCCTCCAAGGACCTTCACCTGGAAACATCTTGGCCTTGAGTTCACTCTCCAAGGGGCCAGAAATATTTTCATTTGCATCAATGTGGTCTGTAATATGCATAGAACCAGATTATGATTTAGTGCTCAGTCAATAGCTATGAAGCAGAGAAACAGACTTGGCAGCAAAAGGTATTGCAAGGCAAGTTCCTGGAGAGTATCGAGCTGACTTTCATGTTTAAATACTTCAGTTCCATAATTGTGAACTGAAAAGGAGTTCTATGTCTACACAAACCTTAGAAAGGCAGGTGGTATACCTGAAGTCTGCAATGGGCTTTCTTGGGGTGGGGAACTTGTTCAGTTTGTGAAGGTAGATGGACTCCAAGAGAACCATGTTGTGAACTCAATCCATGGATGAGGATGGAGAAAAAAACATGTTGAATGATTTGAAGCCTTGACTTCAAATTTTAAGCATGAAGTCCCAGAAGAACTTTCAGGCTTTAATATCTTATGTTGAGAGTTCAACTATCCAGGCTAAGTCTACAGCTGCAAGAATTACTATGGCCGATAAGGAGGGTGTTTCCCAACTGACTGACTCTCGTCGCTAATATGGAATTAAGTTAAACACTGGGAAAATAGTGATTTGGTTTTATTCTATTCAATGAGATGCTAAAGATGTTAGGTAAGTTCCTTTCTTCCTAAAGTGGGGAGAAAAGTAACAGCTGCTTCCTGACTACTTTCAAGAACAGTGTTGGGAATGATAAAGACAATATGATGGCAGAAGCCTCACTTATGTTTACATTTCTTTCCTTTTCAGCAACTACAGCTTTTCGGGATTTACCAGTATCTCATGTCAGATGTTGCTACTACCTTGATGGTCTGTTTAACAGGTGAACTCTTTAGCAAAGTAAACCATATTAGTTGTATTTATCCATGAAATTCTAGAACTATTCATACAAATAAGAGGTTCTGACAATGACACATCTTAACTACCAAGACCTCATTACCTGTGAATTTTTTGAAAGTGGTGTTGGCAGTAAGTTGAGGCTTGAAGTCCTCAGACTTGGCGTTAATATGTCCTGATAGAAAATAGGTCTTAGCCTTACAAAATTGTCAATGCATTCTCAGTTCTTTGTAGGTTTGTGTCTTGTACAAAGAAAAATGTACAAGAAATCCGGGAAGGGAAATCTTTGAAACCCAAAGGTCATTTTCCATTATTCAGCTATGCTTCACATTGACGTGAAACCAGACTTTTTCTAGGTCTTTGACGTTTGAGAACAAATGCTAGCGCTTTATTGTAGTGGAATTCTCTCAAAAGCAAGGTGCGGCTCACAGCAGCTATTGCTTATTTCCTTCCTTTGAGATGACACTGCTAAAGTATTTCCTACCAAGGAACTTAGAGCTTGATACTAACTCTTAGTAAGTGAGAAAGGTGACTGCCTCAACAGAGAGCAAAGAAAGAGAGTGATATACTCACCTCCTTTTCCTTGTTCAACGAAGGAAGTGTTAGGAGAAGTAACAGATAAAACATGAAGCAATGCAGGATATTAACAACCTTGAGAATTTCATGTAGCATCTTTTTTTTTATAAGCAGATATTCATTTTTAATTATTATTTATTTATTTATTTGTTTTTGGCTGTGTTGGGTCTTCGTTTCTGTGTGAGGGCTTTCTCCAGTTGCGGCAAGCGGGGGCCACTCTTCATCGCGGTGCGCGGGCCTCTCACTATCGTGGCCTCTCTTGTTGTGGAGCACAGGCTCCAGACGCGCAGGCTCAGTAGTTGTGGCTCACGGACTCTAGAGCGCAGGCTCGGTAGCTGTGGCTCACGAGCCTAGTTGCTCCGCCGCATGCGGGATCTTCCCAGACCAGGGCTCGAACCCGTGTCCCCTGCATCGGCAGGCAGATTCTCAACCACTGCACCACCAGGGAAGCCCCATGTAGCATCTTAGAAACATGAAAGTGATATTGAGGTCATATATTATATTCACCCAATGACAAAATTTATCAGTGTCAGGGATGTAAGTAATATCAATTTTGATTCTTAGGGTTGAAATGTCTATTTATAGCCCTCTAAAATATTTTCTATGTGTTATTAATATTCACATGACTGGATAATTTTGAATCCTTGATATTGCTTCTAGAATGTTCTCTATTTTTTAAAGCAATTTGCATGATTTACTTGTGAAGATGGACGATGATGTTAAAAAGAATACCAGGGTGTTCCGAGAGCTACGCTAGCAGGCAGTAGCGTGAAAGTGAAGGCCATGGCCATCCTCTACCACGCCCTATCTCTGCGACCTTTGGGAAATTATTTACTAAATAAATAATTGACTCATATGAAAGGTCCTTATAAGGTTGTGAGGATCAGATAACGTACCACATGTAAAGTGTATGGAACAGTGCACCACACCCTGTAAGCCCTCATTACAAGATGAATGATATTGCGCTACACCCATCCTTTTTGTCTTTTTTTTTTTTGAGATGACTATTTGGTGAGCCCTTGAAAAGACTTAGCCTGCGTACAAGTAGACTGATTGGAAATTCAAAAACATGGGTGGTAGCCTGGCCACAGAATTGCCAGATGGCCTTGAGCAAGTTGTTCTGAGCTTTTGCACACTTAATTCCATGATACTGGTTATGAATTTGACTCCCAAGGTGATGGGTATACTTTATGCTTTCCCATGGCAATAGCCTGCTGACTCTCATGCCAGTTGGTCATGCTGTGAAACTTACCCTCTCATCTCAGAGCGAGTTTGGTGGGAGAGTTGGGATGACTCAGGGCAGGACCACTGTTACCAGTGGGAGAGAAAAGTCTCAGAAGGGTGATAGACCAGAAGCATAGTGTTCTATTTGAATGACAGCACTTTACCAATTATTATTCAACAAGTGTGTAGCTGTCTAAGTAAATGGTGAAGGCGAAAAAAGAGGGTGGAAACTGCTATCTTTGTTTGTTTTTACCACCTGCCTTCAAACACTATTGCTTTCCCATCCCTGCAAGTTCAGTCATCCTACAGGCAGATCATTTCCTGGTCAATTCTAGGTATTCAAATGACATCATCTTTAGATATAAGAAGTCCAGGTATTATAAATTCACATTTCATGTTTTCACCCAATGCAAAGCTTTCTTCCCCGGATGAAGCCTGACCTATGGCTTGGAGCAGGCAGTGGGAGAGAAGGCCATGGTCTCTATTTTCCTTTGTTTTCTACTTTCACCCCTGCTTCAGCAAATATAAGCGGCAGGACCCCAGGACTTTTTGCTTAAGTGGGGGTACTCTAGTTCTCTCCTGTCAAGTGCCCTCTAACAGGGTAAGCATCTAAACTCAGGCACTTTGCATGGGGCTCACTGGTGAGTTCTTGAGTTCTTCAGAGATTCCCAGTCCAGCGCTCTAGACTAGACCACGCCCTGACATGTGTGGCGCTCTCTCCTCTGACCCCCCAGGATTTCTTTCAGGATCTGCCTTCTAGTGGTACATATCACAAAGCCTTTTTCTTCTGCTGGGCCCTCTAGCCTCAGCTGAACAGTCCACTGGGCAGATTCCTTCCAAGACAGCTCTAGCCTGGCTAATTTCCATCCCTTCTACTTGACGTACCAGATAGTAGATGTGTAGCTTGTTCTCACTGCTGCCCCTTCTCTCTTCCCTTTGATATTACAGGAAGGAGAATGAGAGCCATTCTCCACCCTCGCCACTTCAGGTCTCTCCTGGAGTGGTTTTTATGACCTCCCTTCATTTGTGTTGTGATGCTGGGAAGAAAACCACAGTTCTTGCTTCTCCTAACAATTTCCGTTAAAGAATCTCTTGATCATCTCCATGGTTTACTCTTATATAGTCTGTACATAGGTAACTGGGGGAGGGGGGATGGCATGCTTACAGTTGAAGGACCAGTGTGGATCCCTCTTGGTAGGCACTATGGAGATATGGTAGTCATCTTTCTTCACATTAA
Organism: Phocoena sinus; assembly: GCF_008692025.1. NCBI lineage: Eukaryota > Metazoa > Chordata > Mammalia > Artiodactyla > Phocoenidae > Phocoena > Phocoena sinus. Next base: position 69,426,677 of record NC_045766.1, on the reverse strand, counting down.
ATTGGCACTTACCTCTCACTGTCCTCAAATATGAGGCTCAGCAAAATTCCCCAGACAAGAGGAAAATCTCCATTCAACCTCCTCTTAGAAGTGTTCATCTCCTACTATGTGTTACGTACATTAAGTACCTGGGCATTAAAAGGCTGATCATTGATGTATAGAGTTTAGTGGAGGATTCACATACATGAATGGATGAAATACAAGTCAAAAATAGTGAGTACCAGAAAACAGCAGATGCTTTTGGAGTTTGGAAAAAGGGGATATTGTTTCTGATGATCTGTAGTTAAGGAGGAGATGGCAATGTAGAAAAGAGAGATACTGGGATGGCTTCATGGAAGAAGTAGCATTTGCACCAAAATAGGAAGGGTGAAAAGATTTCAAATATCTTTTACCAAAAGAAAGGCATTTCAAGTAGAAGGAAGCAGCCTGAGCGAGAGAGAGCTGATAAATATAGGGGGTGAGTTTTTCAATTTGACCACACTGTAGGGTATGTGGAAAAAAATAGCAGGAGATAAAATCTGACCAAGTAGGTTGGGTCAGATCACAGAACCTTGACTGACAGGCTGATGACTGTGGACATTTATCTGCAGACATTAAGCGTTATTGACGATTGGACGATCCATGTAAAATCACTCTCACCAAGGCATCTCTATTTCCAGGTTCCCCAGTTAGGACTTTGAACCTAAGCCTGAATTAGTATGGGACAAAGAAAATGCCATAACATTAAGCTAAGTGAAATAAGCCAGAGAAAGGTAAATACTGTCACTTATATGTGGAATCTAAAAACTATAACAAATTAGTGAACATAACAAAAAAGAAGCAGACTCAGATAGAGAGAACAAACTAGTGGTTACCAGTGGGGAGGGTGGGGACAGGCACTAAAGGGGTTGGGGTACAAACTATTGGGTGTAAGATAGACTACAAGGGTATATTGTACAGCATGGGGAATATAGCCAATATTTTGTAATGACTGTAAATGGAGTGCAACCTTTAAAAATTGCATAAAATTTTTAAAAAATTAATTTAAAAAACCATAATGAAATAAATCTACCTAGTACATTCTCTTAGAGAATGTTTTAAAAAAGACAATTCTATCACATTATTTATTTATTTACTTGCTTATCTATCCATACCTTGCCTTGTTCCCACAAGATTTTATTTTATTTTATTTATTTTTTTTTTAACATCTTTATTGGAGTATAATTGCTTTACAGTGGTGTGATAGTTTCTGCTTTATAACAAAGTGAATCAGCTATATATATACATATATCCCCATATCTCCTCCCTCTGTGTCTCCCTCCCACCCTCCCTATCCCACCCCTCTAGGTGGTCACAAAGCACCGAGCTGATCTCCCTGTGCTATGCAGCTGCTTCCTGTTAGCTGTCTATTTTACATTTGGTAGTATTTATAAGTCCATGCCAGTCTCTCACTTCAGCCCAGCTTACCCTTCCCCCTCCCCATGTCCTCAAGTCCATTCTCTACGTTTGAGTCTTTATTCCTGTCCTGCCCCTAGGTTCTTCAGAACCTTTTTTTTTTTCTTTTTTAGATTCCATACATATGTGTTAGCATATGGTATTGGTTTTTCTTTTTCTGACTTAATTCACTCTGTATGACAGACTCTAGGTCCATCCACCTCACCACAAATAATTCAATTTCATTTCTTTTTATGGCTGAGTTATATTCCATTGTATATATGTGCCACATCTTCTTTATCCATTCATCCGATGATGGACACTTAGGTTGCTTCCATGTCCTGGCTATTGTAAATAGAGCTGCAATGAACATTGTGGTACATGACTCTTTTTGAGTTATGGTTTTCTCAGGGTATATATCCAGTAGTGGGATTGCTGGGTCGTATGGTAGTTCTATTTGTAGTTTCTTAAGCAACCTCCATACTGTTCTCCATAGTGGCTGTATCAACTCACATTCCCACCAACAGTACATTAGGGTTCCCTTTTCTCCACACCCTCTCTAGCATTTATTGTTTGTAGATGGCCATTCTGACTGGTGTGACGTGATACCTCATTGTGCTTTTGATTTGCATTTCTCTAATGATTAGTGATGTTGAGCATTCTTTCATGTGTTTGTTGGCAATCTGTATATCTTCTTTGGAGAAATGTCTATTTAGGTCTTCTGCCCATTTTTGGATTGGCTTGTTTGTTTTTTTGATATTGAGCTGCATGAGCTGCTTGTAAATTTTGTAGGTTAATCCTTTGTCAGTTGTTTAATTTGCAAATATTTTCTCCCATTCTGAGGGTTGTCTTTCGGTCTTGTTTATGGTTTCCTTTGCTGTGCAAAAGCTTTTAAGTTTCACTAGGCCCCATTTGTTTATTTTTGGTTTTATTTCCATTTCTCTAGGAGGTGGGTCAATAAGGATCTTGCTGTGATTTATGTCATAGAGTGTTCTGCCTATGTTTTCCTCTAAGAGTTTGATAGTGTCTGGCCTTACATTTAGGTCTTTAATCCATTTTGAGTTTATTCTTGTATATGGTGTTAGGAAGTGTTCTAATTTCATTCTTTTACATGTAGCTGTCCAGTTTTCTCAGCACCACTTACTGAAGAGGCTCTCTTTTCTCCATTGTATATTCTTGTCTCCTTTATCAAAAATAAGGTGACCATATGTGTGTGGGTTTATCTCTGGGCTTTCTATCCTGTTCCATTGATCTATATTTGTGTTTTTGTGCCAGTACCATACTGTCTTGATTACTGTAGCTTTGTAGTATAGTCTGAAGTCAGGGAACCTGATTCCTCCAGCTCCGTTTTTCTTTCTCAAGACTGCTTTGTCTATTCGTGGTCTTTTGTGTTTCCATACAAATTGTGAAGTTTTTTGTTCTAGTTCTGTGAAATATGCCATTGGTAGTTTGATAGGGATTGCATTGAATCTGTAGATTGCTTTGGGTAATAGAGTCATTTTCACAATGTTGATTCTTCCAATCCAAGAACAGGGTATATCTCTCCATCTGTTTGTATCATCTTTAATTTCTTTCATCAGTGTCTTATAATTTTCTGCATACAGGTCTTTTGTCTCCTTAAGTAGGTTTATTCTTAGGTATTTTATTCTTTTTGTTGCAGTGGTAAATGGGAGAGTTTCCTTAATTTCTCTTTCATATTTTTCGTCATTAGTGTATAGGAATGCAAGAGATTTTTGTGTATTAATTTTGTATCCTGCTACTTTATCAAATTCAATGATTAGCTCTAGTAGTTTTCTAGTAGCATCTTTTGGATTCTCTATGTATAGTATCATGTCATCTGCAATAGTGACAGCTTACTTCTTTTCTGATTTGGATTCCTTTTATATATTTTTTTTTTTTTTTTTTTTTTTTTTTTTTGCGGTGCACGGGCCTCTCACTGTTGCAGCCCCTCCCGCTCCGGAGCACAGGCTCCGGACGCGCAGGCTTAGCGGCCATGGCTCACGGGCCCAGCCGCTCCGCGCCATGTGGGATCTTCCTGGACCGGGGCACGAACCCGTGTCCCCTGCATCGGCAGGTGGACTCTCAACCACTGCGCCACCAGGGAAGCCCTCCTTTTATATATTTTTTTTCTTCTCTGATTGCTGTGGCTAAAACTTCCAAAGCTATGTTGAATAGTAGTGGTGAGAGTGGACAGCCTTGTTTTGCTCTTGATCTTAGTGGAAATGGTTTCAGTTTTTCACCATTGAGAACAATGTTGGCTGTTGTTTTGTCATATATGACCTTTATTATGTTGAGGTACGTTCCCTCTATGCCTACTTTCTGGAGGGTTTTTTATCGTAAATGGGTATTGAATTTTGTCAAAAGCTTTTTCTGCATCTATTGAGAATGATCATACGGTTTTTCTCCCTCAGTTTGTTAATATGGATTATCACATTGATTGATTTGCATATCCACAAGATTTTAATGCAGCATACAACAGCCACTAATAAGACATGATATAATATATGAAAGGAAAAATCTAGGACAAAAGCAAGATGAAGTCAGAAAAGTCAATTAAGAAAATGCATGTCTTGAAGTCCAATTTGACCTTCATAAGTTTAGAAGCCATTTTGAAAGGAAATTGTTGTAACTGCACCCCTGTTCTTTTCAGTAAGACTCACTCAAATTAGATGAAGAAAATTGAGGAAGGGACATGTTTAATAATCTAATTCTCAAAAAATTTCTGAGAACAAAAAGTTGAAAGCATCAAAGCTTGAGGAGGGCTAGAGTCCTCTTTCTTTATTTCCAAGAGACCATCTTCTGTCTTTCTTCTTCTTTCTATCCTTCCTGATTTCATCTGACTTCTACTCATTCACTTTGCAAATGACCCCAGATGGTGACTACTGTTGAGTTTCCATAACTTTTCTGCGTGTCCTACTACAGCCAATTAGCTCAACCTCTCAGTGTCATTTGCAAATCGTTTGGAAAGAAAATTTATAAACTTCTCTTGGGTAAGATGCCCAGTCGAGGCCAATCATTTCTATGAGTGAAGTCATGTAATTCAGCTCCATTTGGGCCAATCGCTCCAGCATATTGGAGGAGGCACAGTGTACAGAGAAGAAGGCTGTAGGAGGGATTGTATCTGTTATAGAAATACCTCTCTTAAGTTCCATCAGTGCTTCAATGAGCCCTTTCTGGGTCTTGGTCCCCTTGGAGAATCTGATGGAAGATAGAGATCTTCTCACCTTAAAAATCTCCTGAGGCACAATCAAAATTTTGCATGTAGTTTAGATGAGTTCACAAGACTCCTGAAATTTGACTTATGTGACTTGAAATGTCCATAACACAAGTAAGCCAACTATTTAGGAGAAACATACCTCCATAATATCCAAATGATGACAAACAGTTAAAAACTATACTTTGAGAATAGAATTTAAAAGCTGCTAAGTCCTCCCATACAGCAGGCCCTGTGCTAGGTTCAGTAAGGAACAGAAAGTGGAATGAGACAGGATTTCTTCCCTTAGGGAGCTCACAGTCTGCTGAATACATATGTAAACAATTAGACTTAATGCCAGACATTCTGAACTATAGCAGCAATATGGGTAATGTGCTGAGGAAACTCTGAGGAGGTAATGATTAATTCTGAATAAAATATAACACTGCACAAGTTTTTATTCCTCTGCATGCAATCTGATATATATATATATCATCATTTTAAAGAAACCTAGACAATTCAGAAAAGTTCTTCTAGTTGCTGATAAACTGTTCTGCTGCTTGAGCTTGTATTCCAGGGCTCCTCATTTTATTCTTTTCAATTCATGAGCTCCAAACCACTGCAATCTGTTGTAGAGCAGAGAACATGGGGCTTTACAGTCAGACAGACTTGAGTTTACATCACCACCATGTCACTCACTAACTATGGGTCTTTAAGCAAGGGATTCTAGTTTTCTGAACATCAGTTTCTTTACTGGTAAAGAGAAATACCTATTTCACATTGCTTCTTAACGAAATAATGATAATATTTATAAAACACTTAGCACAGCCTCTGGAACCTAGTAGGGACTCTAAAATGGTTGTTATTATTTTTATTTATAGTCAAGTATACAGATTCCCTGTCAGAAAGTATTAAACAGCTCTATTAGGGAAAAAGTGAGAATAATCTCTATGTAAGGATTCTGTATCAATTGCTACAGTAATTGCCATAGTAATGCTGCATAACAAACCACTCTCAAAGCTCAGTGGCTTACAATAGCCACTCATGGTTTTATGAGTTGACTACCCTTCAGTTGATCTAGGTGGGCTTACCTGAGCCACTCTGTTTAGGATGTAGATTAGTTGGTCTTGGTCCAGGCTTTGGGTTTAATTCAGGTTTGTTTCTCATTTTTCTTACTGGAGCTGGACTGAATGGACAAACCTGAGCATGCTATGAGTACAGATCAAAGACAGCAGAGCCAGAGAGCAAGCCCAGCCATGCAAGCATGCCTCAAAACTGCTAACATCTCTCTGGCCAGAGAAAATTACACAGTAAATACCATAATTAAGGAGAGATAAAGTACACTTTGCCACAATGAGACCAATAATTCAATCTTCCACAGTCCCTGTGTAAAAGAAAAGGCAGAAACTACAATGAACATCTGAGAAAGAGAAGACCAAAGAGGTAGAAGCCAGATGCCCAGAGGTGCAATTACACGTCTTTCCACTACCCATAGCCTCTCTATGAACTCTGTGGCCACATTCTACCTTGGATACTGGACTGCAGAGAGAACTGCAAGCACTGCAGCCTCTGCTTTCTAATGCCACAGAGCGGTCTCCTTGCACCCCTCCCCCAGCATTGACCACAGTCCACATTGTGTACCTCTTCTCTGTATGCCCATGCAATGACTTCTGACACCAACTACCTGGAGCTGGGCCAAACCTCACAGGTTAAGGGACAGCCTTCACAAGACTGCCTTCACTTTAGGCACCAGCTGTAAGTTTGGGAGTCCCAATGCCACTTACACTTCTGACGTGCTGGTTATAAATGTGGGCATTCTCACTAGTCCCTCAGGTTCAATCATTTGCAACAACAACTCACAGAACTCAGGAAAGTGCTATCCATCTGATTATAGTTTTATTATAACAAAAAGATATAAATCAGAACCAATCAAAGGGAGAGATATAAGGGCAAGGTCTGGGAGGATCTCAAACATGACTTTTCCATTGTCCTCTCCCTAGGGAGTCAGTCTGCCTTACTCTCCTGGCACGTGGATGTGTGACCATATGCAGAGTATTGCCAAACAGGGAAGCTCACCTGAGCTTTGGTGTCTGGAGTTTTTATTGAGGTTTCATCATAGAAACATGATTGATTGAATCATTGGCCATGAGGTTGAGCTCAATCTCCAGCTCTCTCCTTCTCTGAAGGCCCCAGCTCTCTAATCATACAGTTGGTATTTTTGGCATGGCCAGCTCCCATCCTGAATCATCTCATCAGCACAAACTCTCTTTAGGCCCACTATGAACAGAAGGGATACTCCTATCAATCAGGAAATTCGAAGAGTTTAGAGGATATATCCCAAGAAGTGGGGACAAAGGCCAGTCAAACTTTTCACTCCAAGGATCCACCTGAGACAAAGGCTAGCCACATTCTTTATTACACACCCCATCTGTGTTTTCCACTGGACTTCAAGCTCTTTAAAAGCAGAGGAGTTGTCCTTCTCAACTCTGCATAACTCACAGCCGCTAGCCCAGCACCCTCCTGGGAAACACTGATTAAATTGATAAAGGTAAAAGCTTTAGACAGTCAGAGAGGTTTAGGATAAATGAGTTGGAAGAGCCTTTGGAGACCATTTAGACATTCCAACACATTCGTTCTATGCATGAGAAAATGAAGAACCAAAGAGTGTTTGTGATAACCCCAGAACACGCATTGAGCAAACTAAAGACCTGTTTTAGAGTTCTATTATCTAAAACTGGACACTCAATCCCCGCCGCCCTGCCTCTACATGCATGAACACGGACATAAGGATACATACCTCACTTTCTTACATCAAAGAAACCAGTCATAAGCTATGAAAAGGCGAGAAGTAACAGATGTAAAGAACTGAAACATCCCGACCTCCCCATGCTTATTTCCTGCTCTGCCCTGAGAAGTAAAGTACATTCCATTTTCATCAGTTTGTTAGCATATAAGGCTTCTGAGATGGATGTAATCATCTTTTTCTTTTTCTTTTTCTTTTTTTTTTTGTGGTTCTGTTTAATCCCTGCCCATTGCCAATCCCTTAAATGTTAAAAAATAAATCCTAGGACCAAAATATATTTTAACATCCCCATCTGGAGGGAGGGAAGATTTCTTTAAGTTCTTTTTCCTAACTAATTCTAATGTGCTCTAGCAGTCTTCCAATTACACAATTGTCCAGGAGGGAGCAGAACATACTTCTAACATCTATCCTCGTACACTGAAGTGCTCAGAGAATGTTGGCTAAGTGAATAATAGAGTGAGTGTTTTTCAAAAAATTTCCCAGCATACGAAGATTAGTCCAGTTAGATGCCTCCTTACTCTCTTCATCTTAACTCTCCACTTTTCCATCATCACTGAGAGATAACAGTACTGTTATCCGTGTGGAAAGTCATCTTTCTCTTTTACAAACCATTCCTAGCCAGTCTGGTTGTGGAGAAAATAGTTGTACTATGCAATATGGTACATGTATTAATTATAGAACTTTTGAACCCATTAATTTTCATTTCAGAAGATGAAACCAAAGCATGGAAGAGGCAAAGGCTGGTAGCATTGGACGTGCAGCTAGGCAGTGAGCTTACCTAGATGTAAACCCTCAATTCATGTTTGCTGAGTCTGAACCCTAACACAAGACTCAGGGTAACATGCATCTCAATCTTTCATTCTCAATAATGAAATTGTAACATGGAAAAATGCATTTGTCTTTTCAGTGAGTTCAACTCATGCCTACCCAAAGCTGGCTCCATACCAACCAGTAGGACAGCTCCTTTCTCCCCCTTTGCTGTTGTCAGTCTTTTTAAACACCTGCTTCACCTGCATTGTGCAGATCTGTGCATTTCTCTGTGTGAAGCAGCAGCCCTGGTATTGTGAGGTCTACAGACACAGGTCAAGTTTGGTTTCTTAACTTTCCTTTCGGAAGGTGGTACAATGAACACCCAATGACGCTGTTCAACTTGTTTTGAATATATATTCTAAACCTTTAATTAAACAAAGTTGTTTCCAGACTGCAAAACACCAGTGATGGGATAGAACACAGAACACAGTCAATGGGTGGAGTGCTGGAATGAGCCATGTGGAGTGGGTGGGGAAAGATCTTCACATTGGCTGTTGATGCATAGATGTAATGGCTGGTTGACTGAATGAATGTATTCATTTGCTGGTGGTTTGGATATCATATAGACCAGGGGTCAGCAAACATTTCTTGTAGATGGCCAGGTAGTAAATATTTCGGGCCTTGTGGGCTCTGTGGTCTCTGTTGGAACTACTCAACTCTGCTGTTGTAGTGCAAAAGCAGTCAGAGACAACATGTAAACAAGTTAGTGTGACTGTGTTCTAATAAAACTTTATTGACAAAACCAGGTGGTGAATCGGATTTGGCCAATGGGCTATAGTTAACCAGCCACTGATATACAAGAGATTTGCTTAAATTAGTTTCAGTTTTTCAAATGTTCATTGATGGTATCATTGTTCTGATGGAATCGAACAGTAGACTTAGGGCAAATCTCTGCACCTTCCAGGGCTTTAATTTCCTTAACTATAAATTAAGGGTAAGATGAGGTGAATTTAGATGTTCAAACATTTTTTTGACAAAGCCTGCCCGACTTCCAAAAGGAAAGGCAGAAAGAGCTGCTCGTTTTAAGATAGGGCTTGTACAAACTCCCCCTCACTCCACTGTCATCCTGAGGGCATCAGAGTCCGAGGGATCAGTGAAGGACAGATTGAAAACTACAAAACAATGTCTAAGACGATCATTTAGACCCCCAATTCAGCAATTCAAGTATTACTTAGAATATAGAATTGACTTTTGTTTCAAAACCAGACTTTTCCCCAAATTGGAGTGCACGTATTCAGAGAAGTGACCTTTTGATTGAATCTAGGAAACGTGGTATAGCCAAAAGGGTGATGGATGGGTAGTCCTATCTCTGTCATTAACTAGCTATGTCATTCTAGCCTTCAACTTTTTTTTTAATATAACTTTATTTATTTTATTTATTTGTTTTTGGCTGCATTGGGTCTTCGTTGCTGCACGCAGGCTTTCTCTAGTTGCGGCGAGCGGGGGTTACTCTTTGTTGCAGTGCGCCGACTTCTCATTGCGGTGGCTTCTCTTGTTGCAGAGCATAGGCTGTAGGCATGCGGGCTTCAGTAGCTGTGGCTTATGGGTTCGGTAGTTGTGGCTCGAGGGCTCTAGAGCACAGGCTCAGTAGTTGGGGCACACGGGCTTAGTTGCTCCGTGGCATGTGGGATCTTCCCGGACCAGGGCTCGAACCCGTGTCCCCTGCATTGGCAGGTGGATTCTTAACCACTGCACCACCAGGGAAGCCCAAGTCTTCAACTTTTTTATCTGCCATGTAAGTATACTGGATTGGATACATTTTGGTGTTAAATTCTGTAATTCAGGCCTTCTCGTCTGTCTGTCCTCCTTATGCAAGAAAGCTTTGTGACTGCTGATTGTTTCATTAATTCATTCCACAGACAGTAACTGAACATCTACTATATGCAAAGCACATTTTGGCCTAGGGAGCCAAGGATAATATGACTTAAGTCTTGCATTTGAGTTCACAATTTAAAAATGAATTTTATCTATAAACAGTTATAATAGTAGTAAAAAGGTTCGAGCTGAACAAGAAAGCTGATGAAAACAAGTTTATTTGTGGGCTTGATTATTGAAAAAAAAGAATATTACAAATGGATCAATCCAGACTGGGAAAGCCCATGTCTTAAAAAAAATATTTTTGTGAGCAAATACCATGTGGCATCAGTGTGCTAGGTGCTAAGGATTTGTTATATAGTCGAGTAAAACAAACAAACAAAAGTAAAACCAAAAGAAATATTCCACATTCAAAGAACTCTCATCCCAGGGGTGGAAAATAAAAATATGTGAAGGAGTAACTGCAAAACAACGAGCTAAATGCAGCACTAGAGAGAAGAATGGGGAGCATTAGTTATGCTTGCCACTGAATGTAAAGATGTTTCAGATACAGTGATCTTAGAGGAAATAGGATATCTGGACCCAGAGGTGTACAAATTGGGGAACAGGGAATATTTCCCTATGACTGGAATATAAGGGCATGGGAGGTCTAGCAAAAGATGTCTCAAATCGTTCCTTGACACCAGAGTGTGAAGGTCTTCTGGGCCTGCCTGAGAAGTCTGAACTTAATTTATTAGCAAAATAGAAACACAGACACTCATAAGGCGGAGAATGTTCAGATCCTCAGGAAGAGGCTTTGCTTGTGTGAGGAGAGTGGATTAGAGTGGGCACATTCAAACTCAGGACCCATGTTAAGAGGCTTACATTAGTCCACTAAAGCAAACACACCACACACACGTGCACACACACACACACACACATAGAGTTCATATGTTCCGAACTGAAAAGGATTCCATAGGAAATTGTCATCCAAGCCCTTTCAAGACAGATCCTTTGCTCCAGATGGAATTCTGGACAAAGAACAATCTTGACTTCCTCTGCATTTTATTCATGCTTTGTCGTTGCAAGAGGTGAACAAAATATGTCCTGGTAGTTACTGGCTGGAACAGCTTGCAAGGTGAGGTCTCCTGGTTGTGATTAACTAATTTTTTCCTACCAGCTGGATAAAAATAGAATAAAGGGGAGATCCGAATTTCACGGCATGCAGTTCCGCGCTAAAAAAAAAAAAAAAAAAAAGAATAAAAAGTTCCATAAATGCTGGTGATTGTTTTCTAGTAAGTGCTTTCTGGACAACCAGAGTAATTTCTCAACAAATGTGAGTTTGGAAAGAAACTGGACTGGAAATGCAACTCTGATTCCCGGTTCAGTTTTAAGTTTTGAGAGTACCACGCTATGGCCCATCACCACCATCAACTGTATCACAGCAACATTTATCTTTTCTAAGGGAAAGCCATTTCGAAAACCCATCTATACAAACTGTAACTATGAAGTTTAATTTTTCTTTTCAAACATTTTTTTCTACTCTCCCACCATCCCTAGAATTGCAACTCACTGGTGAAGTGATTGGCTGAGAAGGAAACAATCGCATTACTCTAAAATTGAGTACTGAACCATAATTGTCACAGGTAGTAGAGCCCATGGGCAGAAACCTGCTCATGTGCACGTAGGTACGTGCTATATTGAATGGTCACGAGTCCTGTCCTAATTTGAGTCATCAAGAATTGTTTTAAGCACATACACTTATGTCAAGATATTTTGTAAAAGGCTTTCTAACCAATTCAAATACAATTTGACCTCTTAGTATTTTTATAACTTTAGGCAAGTCATTTTAATCATTCTGTGCATTTTTTTGATCGTTAGTGACAATGAATGTATTTTCGTGTTATTAGTCTTTCTTCTTCTCTGAATGGTCTACATTTTATATCCATCTTTTTTTCTGTTTGGCGGCTGTTATATTTCTTATTTATTTGTGAGTTGTTTATTCCTTTGTGATTTCTTTCCACTACCTTTATTCATAAAGAGTTTTTTTCTCATTACAAAACCAGATAGATCATCACTCATTTAGTTTTTAAATCTATTTTAATGCTTTTTAAATCTAATGTTAATTTTGGCATATAGTTTGAGGTAGAGATCAAACTAGTTTATCCAACTAGTCACTAGTTCTCCCAGCAGAGTTTATTATTTAACATTCCTTTCGGTCATTTATTCAACTGAATATAATTCCACCTTTATCATACCTATATACATGTATATTTATGGTTTTCTGATATATATAATTTATATGTTTTTGTGTTATATTTATGTTATATATTAATTTATATATAATTAAGTTGTTTCTCGACTGTCTTTTATGTTTCATTGATAGGCCAGCCTATTCTTTAATCTACTATTATACTTTAGAAATCATAGTTTTATAATGATTTAATAAGTAATAAGATTGGTATATCATCATTACTCTTCAGTTTTCAAAAATCTCTTACTTTTCTTTCTTCTCCATTCTTCCAAATAAACTATAGAGTAAATTGCCAGGCTTTTAAAAAAATCTCCTTTGGGATTTTAATACTAGGAGAAAAATGTATTTGTTTACACAATTTAGTATTCACACTTAAGAACATGTCATGTCTTTCTTTTATGTCTCTTAGTAAATATTTGTAGTTTCCTCCATTATAGATCCCGCACATGTATTAAAAACACTGATCCTATGCTTTTCGTATTTTTGTTTATATTGTGATTGACTTTTTCCCATGACATTTTCTAATCAGTGATCACAAATGCATGTGAAAGGTATAGTGTTGTTTATTGTATTTATTTTTCTACTCCGAATCCTTTCTGAACGTTGCTGTAAATCCTTGATTTTTGAGTGTTCTAGAAAGATAATTACTATTATCTGCAATTAATAATGTTCCTCCTTTTCAATAGCGAAAATGCTTATTTATATGTTCTGTTTTGGTGTACAGTCCAGAACTTCCAAGGCAATGTCAAGCAATAGTGGAAACAGCAGATAGTCCTACTCCCTCATAAAAATACTTCTAGTAGTTTTCAATTGTAAATATGATTTTGAATATTGGTTCAAGGTGAGCCACATCATGTAAAGAAAATACCCTTCTATTTCCGGTAAATCAAGATTATGTTTTAAAATAAAAAATGGGGGGGCTTGTCTTCCCAAATCACCTGTGCAAACAGAGCCCATTCTTTCAACTTTCCTGATCAATAGCAACTAACCAAGGAGGGCAACATTCACTTCAGTTCTTTATTACGTTTTCCAGTCAAAGCTGAATTAAAGAAGAGAGCCTTATCATTTTGTTTCTACACTGCTCATTTGTGCCCTAGCCTGGCCTGCTTTTCAGATTACTAGTCTGAGTACAGGGTGATGTGCACAGCAGTCAGCCCAGTTCCAGTGAGTACCGGGCCTTCATCAGGATGGACATTTGGGGCATCATATTCTTCCCAGCATCTGGGTCCTTGGGACTTGGAAACAATGAAGTAAGTGAAAAATCCATACAGCCATCTCCTGGGGGTATTCTCATCACCAAGCTGCTCAGATTGCTTTATTTTAGGAGATGCAGCTCCCTCTTTTCTTCTGTCTCACACCCCTCTCAAGCAAGCCTGGGCATTCTTCCAAGAGGTTCTACCTCTAGTTGTATATATAAAATGAGGCATGGATGAATATGAGGGTGGGTGTAGGTGGTGAGGGGGAAAACCGAGCCCTTGTGGCTTCAAAAAGTAGGGTCTGCTGTAGAAGGACAGTTGCCTCTGATTTCTGGTTGGTATAGACCTCTATGGAGTTGGGAGCCAATAGACCACCAACACTGGAATAAATGACGTAGAGAGAATATAAGAGAAAATCTAATTTGTTTGTTTATAAATTTTGAGTATTGTAAGAATCATTTATATCATATCAACACTGATTAAATGCTATTGTTTCGGCCTGAAGGTGTTCATCCCATCAAAGAGCATTTATAAGGCACCGTCTACAAAGCACCTGAAAATTCTGATGGACACAGGAGTGGATGGGTTTGGGGGATAAGAACAGGGATGTTGGCACAGTGCATCCTGAGAAGTTGAGCGCCCCAAAGTAAAGCAATGTGGGCAGGTTGGAGATAAAGAAGCCAGCAGATGTGCATGCTAGTTTCTCACTTCCTCATTCAATTAGAGTCCCAGAAAAGCAGATTAAAAGTCCATTTCAGGTGGTTACAGCCTAGTGGATACATAAATGAAGACCATGTAAAGCAGAGTGATAGACACCATGTGAAGTAAAACTTGGTAAGGGAAGACTGGGGAGTCTTTAAAAGAAAGTGGTGTTGGAACTGGGCTTTCTAAGAAAAATTGGGGGTTTCCCTGGTGGCAGAGTGGTTAAGAATCCGCCTGCCAATGCAGGGGACACGGGTTCGAGCCCTGGTCCGGGAACATCCCACATGCGGTGGAGCAACTAAGCCCGTGCACCCCAACTACTGAGCCTGCACTCTAGAGCCCGCAAGCCACAACTACTGAAGCCTGCATGCCTAGAGCCCGTGCTCCACAACGAGAGAAGCCACCGCAATGAGAATCCCGAGCACCGCAACGAAGAGTAGCCCCCGCTCACCGCAACTAGAGAAAGCCTATGCGCAGCAACGAAGACCCAATGCAGCCAAAAATAAATAAATAAATTTAAAACAAAAAAAGAAAAATTGGAACTTGCCAAGACTGGGAGAATACCATCTACGCAGGGTATTTCATGAACCAAGGCACAGAAGTGTTGGGCCTCTGTGGAAGCAGCAGGCTTGTGGTTTAACTTTCCTGGCACATAGGGGAAAGCAACCAGAGATCAGTTTAGAAAGGCTGAATGGAACCAGATTGTGGAAGGCCTTGAATGTCAATCATTCAAGACCCTTGGACTTTATTCTCTAGGCAATGAAGAAGAGTGAGGTGTCACCAAGAAGAATGACTGTTTATTTATTCATGAACGACACTAGACCTGAGGTGATAAAGCATCAGGATCTCTCTGGTGACCATTTACATGGGCTGGTCACTGCAGGGTGTCCCAGCCCCAAGGACTCCTCAGTTGAGGTAACTCCTTTATGGAGTTTACTAGAATATGTTTAATTAACAGCTTCTAGGCTCAGCCTCTGAAGGAAAGATTTTTTAAGATATCACCTTTGTCTTGCAAGCATTAGAACATATTTTAAAACATATGAGGATATATCAAAACATCTGAAGATGTATCTGGTATTTGCCCAACAGAGATAATTGATTCTGCAACGTGTGTGCCAAATTATAGGAAACATTCCTTTAGCATCTAAAAATACTGTTTGCTGTTTCTTCAGATATATTCTCACTTCTGCTGGTATCTGCCTTGGGCCTCACAATTTCCATTCTGTTTTCTGCTTTTCGAGATATATACCGTGGGATGGAGGCACATGACTGACATCCGTGATTCGCATGTGCAGCGGGACCACATTTGCACCGTAATTTGCGAGTCATTTACTCTGATATCCTCTCTGGCCACTGAATGTGGTGAGGCTATTCTCATTTACTAGAAGAGCACATAACATGTCTCCATCGCACACACGCTAGCCTCTGAGTGTTTTCATGTTATTAGGGTCATCAGCTGGGTTCATTTGTTCTGTTCATACCTGGAACACCAGGTTTGGATATTTTATTCTTCCATGTTATACTAATACAATAATTAATCCTTCAAGTTTATTTTTTAAATCGTATAGTAGAAATCCTTTATAATGTAATTGTGAAGAGTGAGAAAAAATAGACTTATAGGACAATTGTGTTCTGTCTGGAAGGCAGTGACTGTAAGGAATTTCAGTTCAGTGGGCATCACTGGACCCAGGGTGCACTGGGTTAAAATCAAATTTATTAAGAAGTTATTGAGCCCATTTTTGGACCCAGCATTGTGAGAGAAATAAAAGAAAGAGAAAGATTGACTCTGGCCCTCTACCTCTTGTTTGGTTTCAAAGATGAGCCATACCCAAGTGAAACGATGGCATGGCCACCTGAGGCCGTCCATGCTTGAAGAGAGTGTAAAATAGACAGAAGTGGGAAGGACATAGGAAGGAGGAGCTCTCCCTGGGGCAGGATCCTCCTGCCCTAGGAGATTTCATGCAGGAGATGAAACTTGATCTGGTCCAGAAGGATAGGCTAGGTTTTGCTAAGTAGGAGGCGGGTATAGTCCCAGGCAGGACAACAGCCTAAGCACAGAGAGGGCTGCATGATTCTCTTTTGCCTTGGAAATGCAAAAGAATGTAGGGTGGCAGAGAGAAAAATCAAAAGCAAGCCTTGTTTCACAGAACACCTGGAAAATTAGCTAAGACTGAGGCAGCATGCTGCGGAACAGGCACGGATGGAGGTAGGCGGACAGTGATGTTTTGACTCTATGCTGAGAACAATGCGAGTCCTTGAAGATATCGGGGCAGGTTTTTCAGCGGAGCGCCTAAGACAGATTCGTTAGATGACAGCAGGAAGGCTGTATGTGAGAGCAGAGAGGCTGTGGAGAGAGAAGCAGTTAGGAAATGAAAACCCAGACCATTCAGTCATTTACAAAACATCAAGCTCCAGGGTGGGTTTGGCACTGGGGTTACAAAGAGTAAGATGTAGTCACCACTCTCAAGTGCTCAGAAGCTAGAAGCGGAGAGCATCACAGAAGCAAATTCCAAAGCAGTGTGGCCAGTGCCTTCCAGGCTAACAGATGGAAAAGAGACCTCCCAGATCAGGGTGGTGGCAGCAGGAGGGAAAGGGCCAGTCTATCCGCTACCATCTGACCCACTGTCGAATCTTACAGCCTTCTCCAGACCACCCTTTTACCCAGGGAGCCTATTTCACAACCCTAAAAAAAGCTGTCTCCACTTAGGGGAAAAAATAACATAGTGTTACTTTGAAATAACCCCTATCAGAATAGGGATGAGAATCGAAGGTGAGCATTTAGACACTGCAGAAGGCCTGTGGCTTCAGTCCTAAACGCAGCCCACCCTCTTCACAGTCATCCTACGTATTCTATACCCTTTAGGGTCTGAAAGGGAGCTGCATAACTATTCTTTTGCTATGGAAGCAGCCATGGAAAGTTGTAGCTATCACACCTATTAAATAAGTGTCCATATCTGGTGGTCAAGGTGTATTCTCTAATCCTTAAAAGGAAGTGGGTTGGGCAGGTTCAACTTTCATCAAGCCATTAGATTTAGGGCTGGGAACATTATTCAAAATTTTTTCACCTAGTTTCTATCAAAATAAACGTGAACTTCTGTCCCCCTTTTGTTTCTTTAACTCATACGTCAATTTTACTGAAAGAACGAACTCCAGGTAGCTTTTGCTTTGGGAGAATTAGAAGTAATAATATTATTAGGTGAACGATTTAATCTTCCCTCTATTTGAGAAGATAAAAATGAAGAGAGACACACAGGCTCCAAAGTGTCCAGTCTCATGTCTGCGACCCAGGGCACGTTTACTCCGTGTCTATTGTCAGGCAGTGGAGGGAACACAGAGCGAGAGGCAGTCAGATCTGATTTGAATTCTGGCTGTGCCATTTATTTATTGGCGTTGATTCCTTGGGCAAGGTACTGACCTTCTCATCTGTAAAGTGGAGAGAGTAATGCCAACCCTCCAAGCCCAAAGAGTTGTCACAAATACATAAATTAAATTAGATAATAGGTGTCCTTTTGAAGTGTAAGGTATGCAGAGTATAAAGGTAGCATTTATTTTTCAACAGTTCATCCTAACCATCACATCATGGAGGATTTCAATTTTGGTGGCAGCCCTCACCCAATTCTGTGTGGCCTTCTGTGTACAGGTAAAGAAATCTCTGTATAGCTCTTATTATTTTTCTGGGGAGATAAATAAAGGACTGACTCTCCACAGATGCTCATTGTTTAGAGCAATCACTTTAACCCCCCAAAGTGATACTGCACATGTTCTCTTTGGGGGAAATGAGAAATTCTTTGAAGGCTGCATAGAAATGCTCTCAGTATCTGTAGTGTAGAAAGCAAAACATCAAATTAACTAATTTTGTCTCACATGAAGGCATTGTATTGTACTTTCCTAGTATTTTTAATAATCTGGTAGAGGGCTTCCCTGGTGGCGCAGTGGTTGAGAGTCCGCCTGCCAATGCAGGGGACACGGGTTCGTGCCCCGGTCCGGGAGGATCCCACATGCCGCAGAGCGGCTGGGCCTGTGAGCCATGGCCACTGAGCCTGCACGTCCGGACCCTGTGCTTCGCAACGGGAGAGGCCACAACAGTGAGAGGCCCGCGTACCGCAAAAAAAAAAAAAAAAAAAAAAAAAAAAAAAAAAAAAAAAAAAAAAAAAAAAAAATAATCTGGTAGAGACTAGACCAGGTGACCTTCTAGCTCTAAAATTCAATGAGACCTGTCTTCAGGAAGACAGGAAGTTCTTCAGGAAGAACTGTCTTCAGGAAGGCTTCCTTAATTAAGAGAGAAGGGAAGCCATTGTTCATTCCAGTCAATTCTTACCCTTTGAAGGTCTTCTCCTGTAGCATTTCTCTTCTACTCAGTGTCACTAAATGACTTTACCTACTCAGTGAAAGGCTCAGGTACTATTTTTTAAGGGACAGTTAAATAAAAAGATTCATGTACTGAAGTTCCTTGGGAAAAGGCATCGACCAAGTTAAGAAAAAATATGTTTACATACAAATATCCCGTTGTACACAATGCACATAAAATTTCTCACAGTCAAAGGAATTCCATTTTTGAGACTTTATTTTAAAAAACAACCTAAAAAGAGAGAAGAAACTTGTATGTATGAAGGTTTTCATCACAGTATTATCTACAGTGGCAAAATATTAAATTCAACTCAAGTGTTCAGAAGTAGAGATGCTGTTTAAATAAATAGTAATACAGCAATTTGAAGAGATGTTATACAATCATTAAAAATGATTATTGAGAAGATGGTAGCTACAAACTGTATATGACAGAGAGTCTAGTATAAACAAAAGTGGAATGCAAGATTTGACCAATTCTATTATTATAAATGCATAAAAATTGTGTGTACTTGTAAGCACAGAAAAAAGAGACCCCCCCCACACACAAAAAATGGAAAGCAAAACCCATTTGCTTTCTAGAGTTCATTCATTCATTCAACAAATCATTATTTGACACCTTCTTTGTGGCATGGCACAGGTAGCAGTGATTTTTTTTCTTCTCTTGATTTTGAGTACATTATTTTGTTATCAGTTCAGTCCGGCAGTAAAATAATCCTAAGTGAATTGCCAGCCAGGATTGAACTAGGAAATCTGTGGAAATGAAAGGCTGTAAGCTTTTGGAGATTTCTGTGAACACAAGCACGCTCTCAATTCTCAAGGGAAAGAACCCGGGGAGCTGCTAGGTTTCGTGGGGCTGCAGAGAGAAGGGGCCACAGCATCAGTAATAAGAACCTTTAGAGCAAGGCCTGGGAAAACAAGGGTGGCAGTAAGCAACCTGGCTGCCAGGGGAAGTGGATGATGGTTTAATTGTTTTTTCCACCTGATTTTCCATCCTTCAAAATCGAGAGCTCTGGCTACTGATCAAGAAAAAATGTGGAATCCATTCTAAAAGTCAATATAAGAACTGGCAAAAAAAAAAAAAAAAAACTGGCAGAAGACCCAATCTGGCCTCCCACAAACAGGACAGATTATTCAGGCGATGGCACAAATGGATTCTACATCAACCAAGGCTATGAAAGCTCTGAACAGAGTCCAAAAGAAAAACTCAAATTGGGAGGCCAAACCACAGAACAACATTTTTGGACCAGATTGTAATCAGAATTGTTAACAGCATCCCTCTTTTACCCAGAAACTAAAACACTGTAGAGAGGTGATGATAGTCTACCCTTATCTTTTCTTTCTCCATCTGAAGATTCAAAGTGCACTTCTCAGTGTATTGAGCCTTGCAACAAAGAACCTTGAATATGTTTATTTTGACTGTATCCTCTACCATTGAGAAAAATAACGCATTTCCTAGCGTATCGGTTTTTTTCTAACAAACTTTATTCACAATGCATAGCATTATCCTGGTTAAAATGCACAACTTTTCACGGTAGTAAAATTAATAGTATGAACATCAATAGAAGAAAGAAAAAATGAAGGACAGTTTGATCTTTGAAAGTTTCATCAACATATTTTTACTTTCATCTATGGAAATAAAGGAATCTGAAAAAAAAAGCTTCTCTCAATAAATTGTCACATGTTTACTTAACCTTATATTCACTTGCAAAGAACATTTATGCATATATCTTTTCCCAAGGTCACAGAATTCCTCGTTTTGCTTCTTTATATGGTTTTAATAGAGAAACAAGAATTGAAATTTACTTCAGAAAATTCAGCTCTAACTGTGGTAAGTGTGGAAGTGGAGAATGATGGAGGTGTCTGATAATTGCCTATAATCTTGGCTTGGGCACAGCTAACATCTAAGCAAACTCCACCAAAGTTGGCATCTCCCAAAGTATATTGTTTTGGGGCCTGTGAGCTAGAAGGTCCAGAGTAGATCACAAAGGTAATGAAATAAACTATTAAAATGTACTTTTCACTCAAAGAAGCATGGCACCTTTATTTGCTTTTTATTACTGACAGAGGAAAATCTCAAGTTCTAACTCCAAAAGTTGGCCCAGACCCAGCATTGCTTATCTTAAAAGAAGCAATCCTAGGGAAGGGACCCATAATGTTTGTATCTACAGCATGACAATTCTCAGGATGCTAAACGACTTAAGTTCCATTTCATCTTTTCATGATCTAAATCAATTATCAGATGCACGTTAAGAACCACAGAACGGGTACATGCTTTACAAATATATTCTACACTTTATTACCTTTAACATATATCAACCTCACTGTGACCTTGAGAGGATATTTATTCCTAGTGAACATTTTAAATTCCCTACTAGGCTTTCCTTGTAAGCATAAATGTAATTTTGCTAATTAAACAGATCTCTAATGGGTCATAGGCAATTAGTTAACCAGTCCCATTCTAAGAGTGCCCATTACGTGCCTAATGCTGTGATGCATGGATTCCATCATGTCTTTCCAATTCTGAAATCCTTAGGATTGAAAAAGTGTTTTCAAATTTCAGTAATTCGTTGCTGTAAATAGTATTTTATGCTTTTTACACAAACCAGCAGCATAAATGCAAATTCCTATTCAAACAAATATTTTATTTTATTTTTAACCTTTTCTTGGATGTGCAGCTCTTGGAGAGTGACAATTTTTAAATGTGTCTAATTTAGCTTATGATTAAGAAACACATGTCAACCTAAAACACGGCAGCTCAGGTTCCTTGAGCTGAAATATCTGTATTTAGTAATTTGACCTTTAGAATGAGAAGATTCAATTGATACACTATGACATGTAGATAGCCTAAAAAGATTTTTTTTTTAATCTTTTTTCAACAAATGTACAGCCTCCCACCACTCAGGTTTTCAACAACCAATTAGGTATCTGATAGGCGATGATCTTTATTTCACACATCTTTTTTGAAGGTGGAGACTGGACGTGATAAAGTTGGACTCTACACTAGACTTCATTAAAAATACACTCAGAGAAAGGTTAAGTAGTCTTGGGGAAAATGTTTGATGAAAGCACAATGAACATGGCCACATATCAAATGATCACCTATAGGAAAAACAAACCAGACAGGCTTAAGTGGCCCATCACCAAGAGTGGCCACTTTTTGAGAAGACTGATGGCTAACTTTGTGAGCTTATCTCTAAGGCTGAAAACTGCTAGAGACTTGAACACTACCTGTGAAAAATGAACCCATGAATTTCATTTAAAAGCACACTTGTGATTTTGCAGTATCATTCAGTATTGCTAGGACTGCCTTCTGGAGTGGACATGTTCAGAGTCCTCTAGAAGGGTTTGACCTGAGGATCCTCAGGATGTCCTCTGTGTTGCCAATTCCATTCCCTCACCCATAGGCCAGTGTGGAAATTTCACCACACCCCAGTCTCCTGTTTAGGGCTAAGATTTGTCCTCTGCAGTTATCTTTATTAAAAAGTAAGCACACCCAGGGAGACAGAACACATTAAGCTGCTGCCAATCTCACCCTGATTAGTCAATACTAGGAAAGAGCCTTTTTTTTTTTTCTTTTATAATTTTACTATTGAGAGTAGGACATAAAAGGAATATGAAACTGAATTTAGAATAAAAATGCAGGGATAATTTTGGATCATGCTATCAGGTAGGAGACACACCTCCCAGAAGAACGGGGGTGGAGTTTATCGGCAGGAAGGGGGTTTATCTGCAAACAGAAATGGTGCCATAAGAAAGGGAAGCAATTAGTCAGGGAACAGGAAGAGAGACAGGGTCTCTACTTGCCCTGATGGTAGCACATGACCCCTTCTGTTATCATTATTCTTAACCCTGCAATTAGATTGTAAAGTATTTCTGGCCTGGGAGTAAAATCTAAATCAGTTTAATAGGTCCAAGACTTTCACTGAGTCATCTGTTTAGTTACTTTATCTACCATATTCCTGGTTCCCTCATTCCACCCTGAACCCCCTAAATTTACTTCAACTTTTCCTTTATTTAATGCCATACTTTTAATGATGGCACATTAAGGATGTCATTAGCTGGCAGTGTTGTTTGTAGGGTAATGTTATAATATCTGATATAATCCCAGGGTATAGAGACCTGCATCCACTTCTCCCCACCTGCTGCCGATAAGAATTCCACTGGAAAGGTATTAAAAAGTAGTGTGTTTCGTTCAACACATAATCAATAAAATGCAAGGGTAAAATCATGACACTCCTTGACATAGTAAAAGCCTTGAAAAGTAACACAGGATATTGTTTTCTAAATACGGCACCTTAAACCTACATTTAATGATCTCTTGCTAAGGTTAGGAGGGTCAAATTCTTGAAATACTTCAAAATCCAAAGGGAACGATGGAGCTTTGTAGAAGTAACAGCCCACTCCAGCTTCTCACATATTCCTTACAGATGAGTCGCTTCCAGGGAAATCACTGGATCTGAGACACTGGAGCCGACAGTTCCTTCTCCCATTCACCCCCTGCCCCCATCTACGCAGGAGCAAGGAGATGGGTGTCCAGCCTCAAATGGTTTATTAATCAAAAGTTCTTCAAGCTGCCTGACCAAATGCTGAATTTCCAAAATTCTTTTCTCACCAGAAAAGGAATACGAATTTTGATGTCAACCCCAAAATTTGGGGCTCTTAACATTTTTTTTTCAAAATCACATATAAAAGGTTCTTTATCCCTCTGGCAAATACAAAATAGTTCCCCTCAGGGGAAAGGAAAACAATATTTATAGAAGATAAATGATGATGTGATATTAAGATCCTCTGCTGGTTCACTCAAAAGGCTACTGCTTCTTACTCAAGCTGCCACAGGAAATCTATGCTAGTAGGGAGAAAAATTTCCATGGCTCAGTGATGAGACAATACCAGTAAACAATTTATTAAAGAGCCTGCCATCCATCATTGGAATTTGGAACAATAATGATACATTGAAAATAAGTATTCATCCCAAGTTTCCTTTCCTCCTCACAAATTCCTTCAGCTCCAATATCTCTTCAGTAAATTAATAGTATTTTGCTCTTAGTCTTTTTGGAAACAAGCCAAGGAAAGAGAAGGCACCAGCGGCAGCTGCCACAAACCCAATGGTACTTATTGCTCGGTTGGCCTATAAGGAAACAGGAAACAAACAAAAACACATCTTATTCTAAAAGCATCTCAGTGTCCTAAACCCCAGCTTTAGCTTGTTTCCTAAACTGAAGACCCATTTTAATGTACAATGGATGAATTCAAAACTCAGTGCAAAATTAAAATTCTGTATGCTGATGAAATAAATTTATAATTAT
Source organism: Phocoena sinus (assembly GCF_008692025.1). Classification (NCBI taxonomy): domain Eukaryota; kingdom Metazoa; phylum Chordata; class Mammalia; order Artiodactyla; family Phocoenidae; genus Phocoena; species Phocoena sinus. The sequence continues at coordinate 69,402,859 of NC_045766.1, read as the reverse complement.
TATAATTATGACAAAGATAGAAATACACATAGGTAGAGATCCCTCATTTTTTTTTTTTTCTAAGAAGATGCTGGGAGTAGGAGTTTATGTATTATTTTAGTTTTGCTGTGTTGGGTCTTCGTTTCTGTGCAAGAGCTTTCTCTAGTTGTGGCAAGTGGGGGCCACTCTTCATCGCGGTGCGCGGGCCTCTCACTATCGCGGCCTCTCTTGTTGCGGAGCACAGGCTCCAGACACGTAGGCTCAGTAGTTGCGGCTCACGGGCCTAGTTGCTCCATGGCATGTGGGATTCTCCCAGACCAGGGCTCGAACCTGTGTCCCCTGCATTAGCAGGCAGATTCTCAACCACTGCGCCACCAGGGAAGCCCGAGATTCCTCATATTTTTATAGCTTCTGAGAGTTTACAAACTCATTATGCCACAATTCCTAATAATTGTCATAGTAACCCTGGGAGGTAGCATTACTCCTGTTTTGTAAAACTTGAGAAGTTAAAAGTGATTTGCCCGAGGGAGGTCGTACCACCAGGATGTTTAGATATAGTTTAGTCTTGAACCATGTGTTCTCCCCCTATGAAACCCCCTAAACACATACTGGTTTGGTTGATTCTATATCAAGGTGAATATCTTGTGTGTGTGTGTGTGTGTGTGTGTGTGTGTGTGTGTGTGTGTGTGTGTGTATTGGTTGAGGGGTGTAGACATGATAAGAAAGTGGGAGCACTCATTCAAGAAGTCTGTTAAAAAGATGACAGCATTTGGATGGACCTGTGTGTGTGTGTGTGTGTGTGTGTGTGTGTGTGTGTGTGTGTGTTCCTTGACTTCATGTCTGTTAGGAAAATAATTCAGGGATGTGACTTGAGCTCAATGCCTATAGGCTCTTATTTGGTAGATACACTTTCTATTCTGATAAACAAACTTCAAGAGAAGTCAATACTGATGATAACTATCATGTCAAAAAGTAATTTCTCATGTAGACAAATGAAAATAAACCACTCTCAAGCTCCACTGTCCATAAAGGAGCTCAGACATTTATATCTTTCAGGGTATTAATCATCATCATGATGACGGAACTGATGAATATTCATGGTTTCATGGCACTCAACTAATATCGCCTTCCATCTGCAGTGCAATTTTATGACCCAAAGGTCACATTCAGATACTTCAGAGTCATCAGGTATTCTGAAAACAACAGTTATTCTCTGGGAGCTAAGAATCGGGCTTTCAAATAAAGCAAAACATTTTTCCTAAATTACTCTGGAGACCAGCCCCAGTGCTGGAAACTGTGACCCAGCTCACACTGGAGCATGCCCTCTGTCTAACCCACAGCCCTCCACCACAGAGCCTGCCACCCCCATATGCCACATAATGTTCCCTCCCTAACTGTGGGTTCCCTATGGGGAACAGGCAGCATGGGTTCTAGCCAGGACAGAAGCACAATGGCAAGAGTATTCACTTCATTACATCATCCTGTGGTCTGTGGGGACGAGACCTATAATTATAACTCCCTGCTCTGTTACCATCCCCAGTTGCCAAAGAGAATGACACTGGTAAACAACTGAAAAATCCTATTTTAGTTTACAATTCTAATTTAATGTATTTGGTTAGTTGGATATTTCTTTTATCTGTAATTTTTAATTAGTTGCTACCTAAGTTGCTTCCCAGGAGAGAGTCAGAATTCACTATAGCATAGAGCTACCCACATAGCTCATGGGGAGCAAAAAAGGGCTGGGAGATACAAGATACCAGACAAAATTCCAAAGAGGGGCAGAATCAATAATCAGACAGGGAGTAAGGATTATAAACCAAGCCCAAACCTCATGCAATTCCTGGCAGATGCTGAGATTCCAAGGAGGGCTGATTCAGGAAAATATGGTAGGAAATGCAAAAACAGGAAGGTGCAATTGGTGTCTTTAAACAGAGACATCAAATGGCAGCAGAGGACAGCCCTGGGAAAATGGCAGGATCCTGTGGGTGGGGTGGCCCCAGCTAGATGCAGTCCTAACTCACTGGGTATCTTTCAGCCACTAGAAACATAACATGTGAGAGAAATCCCATAAATCTAAGAGACCTGGGGAGGGGACAGACAACTTAATACTAACTCAAAATCCCCTGAGATTGCACAGGCAAGATACAATTATAATAAAGCCACTTCCAGCATGCAGTTTCCCAAATCCCAAACATTTATTTTTTTCAAGTTGCATTCTAAATGGAAAAAGCACATGTAATTTGGACAATCCCTTAGAGTTATGTGTAATGGGATCTGACCTGCAAGATTATAAAATCCCAGGATTTTTGTGGTGAAACAGCATGAACAAGAGCTTTTACTTCATGGCTGATTCAGGATTATAAGATCACCAAATCCTATCCTGCACACTTCATCCTTTATAGGGCTTTCGGAGTGGGGGGGGGCATGGTAAACAACCCATTCTGAGGATCTATATATACATGCCCAATGAAATATTAGCTATAACTGAAGCAGCTGGGTCCAGACATCAGTTTAGCTGGGTCACAGATGACTGTAGGGGTTATCAAAATCCCTCTTCCCCCAAGACTCTAAGGCTGCAGTGCTATGCAAAGAAACACAGTCAGGGTGTACTGTCTGTCAGCTTGTCCAGGCCCATCCAAGGGTGTTGCTATCTTCCACAAAGATAGACACATTTTAATAACTTGTTTAGACTCGAACAGTGAGAAATGTTGATTTTAGGAATTTGTAAAAATAAGGAAAAGACAAGCCACAGGCTGGAAGAAAACATTGGTGAAAGGCATATTTGATAAAAGATTGTTTTCCAAAATATGCTAAGAACTCTTAAAACTCAACAATATGAAAACAAGCAAGCAACACAATTAAAATTGGGCTAAAGATCTCAAGAGACACATCACTAAATGTGATATGCAGAGAGCAAATAAGACATGAAAAGATGTCCAACAACATACATATTTAAGGAATTGCAAATTAAAACAGTGGAGATACAACCATGTACCTATCAGAATGGCTAACCTCCAAAACGCTGACAGTGCCAAATGCTAAAGATTTGGAGCAACAGGAGCTCTTGTTCATTGCTGGTGGGAATTCAAAATGGTACAGCCACTTTGGAAGACAGCTGGGCAGCTTCTTACAAAACTAAACATACTCTTACCGTATGATCCAACAATCATAAAACTTGGTGTTTATCCAAATGAGTCAAAAATTAACATCCACAGAAGACCTACATGCAAATGTTTCCAGCAGCTTTTTTTTCATAATTACCAAAACTGGGAAGCAGCCAAGATGTCCTTCAGTAGGTGACTGGAAAAATAAACTGTGGTGCATCCAGACAAGGGCATATTATTCAGCGATAAAGAGAAATGAGCAACAAAACCATGAAAAGACATGGAAGAATTTTAAGTGCATATTGCTTAGTATGATTTCAACTATATGACATTCTGGGAAAGATAAACTACAGGGCAGTAAAAAAAAAAAAAATCAGTGGTTGCCAGAGATTTAGAGAAAGAGGGAATGATTAAGCAGAGTATACAAGATGTCATACACAGTTGTCAAAACCAACAGAATTTACAACATAAAGAGTGAACCCTTATGTTAACTATTTTAGGGGAAGAAAATTTTTTCCTTTACCCATAACAAGTTCTCAGCTGAGGCTCTGTAATAAGAGGAAAGCAAACAGAAGTTTATTAACATGCATATCTCATATACTCATGGGAGAAATTCAGGGAAGAGTAACTCAAAGAGAGAGAATAAACAAAACACAACGTTAGTAAAAGGAAAGGAATCATGAAGATCAGAGCAGAAATAAATGAAATAGAAACAAAGAAAACAATAGCAAAGATCAATGAAACTAAAAGCTGGTTCTTTGAGAAGATAAACAAAATTGTAAACCTTTAGCCAGACTCATCAAGAAAAAGAGGAAGAGGACTCAAATCAATAAAATTAGAAATGAAAAAGGAGAGTTACAATGGACACCACAGAAATACAAAGCATCATAAGAGACTACTACAAGCAACACTATGCTAATAAAATGGGCAACCTGGAAGAAATGGACAAATTCTTCGAAAGGTATAACCTTCCAAGACTGAACCAGGAAGAAATAGAAAATATGAACAGACCAACCACAAGTAATGAAATTGAAACTGTGATTAAAAATCTTCCAACAAACAAAAGTCCAGGACCAGATGGCTTCACAGGTGAATTCTATCAAACATTTAGAGAAGAGCTAACACCTATCATTCTCAAACTTTTCCAAAAAATTGCAGAGGAAGGAACACTCCCAAACTCATTCTACAAGGCCACCATCACCCTGATATCAAAACCAGACAAAGATAATGCAAAAAAAGAAAATTACAGACCAATATCACTGATGAATATAGATGCAAAAATCCCCAACAAAATACTAGCAAACAGAATCCAACAACACAGTAAAAGGAGCATACACCATGATCAAGTGGGATTTATCCCAGGGATGCAAGGATTCTTCAATATACCCAAATCAATCAGTGTGATACACCACATTAACAAATTGAAGAAGAAAAACCATATGATCATCTCACTAGATACAGAAAAAGCTTTCAACAAAATTCAACACCGATTTATGATAAAAACTCTCCAGAAAGTGAGCATAGAGGGAACCTACCTCAACAAAATAAAGGCCATATATGACAAACCCACAGCAAACATCATTCTCAATGGTGAAAAACTGAAAGCATTTCCTCTAAGATCAGGAAGAAGACAAGGATGTCCATTCTCGCCACTATTATTCAACATAGTTTTGGAAGTCCTAGCCATGCAATCAGAGAAGAAAAGAAATAAAAGGAATACAAATTGGAAAAGAAGAAGTAAAATCATCACTGTTTGCAGATGACATGATACTATACATAGAGAATCCTAAAGATGCCACCAGAAAACTACTAGAGCTAATCAATGAATTTGGTAAAGTAGCAGGATACAAAATTAATGCACAGAAATCTCTTGCATTCCTATACACTAACAGCAAAAGATCAGAAAAAGAAATTAAGGAAACAATCCCCTTCACCATTGCAACGAAAAGAATAAAATAACTAGGAATAAACCTATCTAAGGAGGTAAAAGACCTGTACTCAGAAAACTATAAGACAGTGATGAAAGAAATCAAAGATGACACAAACAGGGGCTTCCCTGGTGGTGCAGTGGTTGAGAATCTGCCTGCCAATGCAGGGGACACGGGTTCGAGCCCTGGTCTGGGAAGATCCCACATGCCGTGGAGCAACTAGGCCCATGAGCCACAACTACTGACCCTGCGCGTCTGGAGCTCGTGCTTTGCAACAAGAGAGGCCGTGACAGTGAGAGGCCCGCAACCACGATGAAGAGTGGCCCCTGCTCGCCGCAACTAGAGAAAGCCCACACACAGAAACAAAGACCCAACACAGCCAAAAATAAAAATAAATAAATAAATAAAATTAAAAAATTTAAAAAAAAATGACACAGACAGATGGAGAGATATACCATGTTCTTGGATTAGAAGAATCAGTATTGTGAAAATGACTATACTACCCAAAGCAATCTACAGATTCAATGCAATCCCTATCAAATTACCAATGGCATTTTTTACAGAAATGGAACAAAAAATCTTAAAATTTGTATGGAGACACAAAAGACCCCGAATAGCCAAAGCAATCTTGCGGGAAAAAAACAGAGCTGGAGGAATCAGACTCCCTGACTTCAGCCTACACTACAAAGCTACAGTAATCAAGACAATATGGTACTGGCACAAAAACAGAAATATAGATCAATGGAACAGGATAGAAAGCCCACAGATAAACCCACGCACCTATGGTCAACTAATCTATGACAAAGGAGGCAAGGATATACAATGGAGAAAAGACAGCCTCTTCAATAAGTGGTGCTGGGAAAACTGGACAACTACATGTAAAAGAATGAAATTAAAACACTCCCTAACACCATACACAAAAATAAACTCAAAATGGATTAGAGACCTAAATGTAAGACCAGACACTATAAAACTCTTACAGGAAAACCTAGGAAGAACATTCTTTGACATAAATCACAGCAAGATCCTTTTTGACCCACCTCCTGGAGAGATGGAAATAAAAACAAAAATAAACAAATGGGACCTAATGAAACTTAAAAGCTTTTGCACAGCAAAGGAAACCATAAACAAGATGAAAAGACAACCCTCAGAATGGGAGAAAATATTTGCAAACGAATCAACGGACAAAGGATTAATCTCCAAAGTATATAAACAGTTCATGCAGCTCAATAATAAAAAAACAAACAACCCAATCAGAAATGGGCAGAAGATCTAAACAGACATCTCTCCAAAGAAGACATACAGATGGCCAAGAGGCACATGAAAAGCTACTCAACATTACTGGTTATTAGAGACATGCAAATCAAAACTACAATGAGGGGCTTCCCTGGTGGCGCAGTGGTGGGGAGTCCGCCTGCCGATGCAGGGGACACGGGTTTGTGCCCCAGTCCGGGAGGATCCCACATGCCGCCGAGCGGCTGGGCCCGTGGGCCGTGGCCGCTGAGCCTGCACGTCCGGAGCCTGTGCTCCGCAATGGGAGAGGCCGCAAGAGTGAGAGGCCCACGTATCAAAAAAAAAAAAAAAAAAACTACAATGAGGTATCACCTCACACTGGTTAGAATGGGCATCATCAGGAAATCTACAAACAACAAATGCTAGAGAGGGTGTGGAGAAAAGGGAACCCTCCTGCACTGTTGGTGGGAATGTAAACTGATACAGCTACTTTGGAGGACAGTATGCAGGTTCCCTAAAAAACTAAAAATAGAATTACCATATGACCCAGCAATCCCAGTACTGGGCATATACCCAGAGAAAACCATAATTCAAAAAGACACATGCACCCTAGTGTTTATTGCAGCAGTATTTACAATAGCCAGGTCATGGAAGCAACCTAAATGCCCACTGACAGACAAACGGATAAAGAAGATGTGTTACATATATGCAGTGGAATATTAGCCATAAAAAGGAACGAAACTGGGTCATTTGTAGAGATGTGGATGGACTTAGAGACTGTCATACAGAGTGAAGTAAGTCAGAAAGAGAAAAGCAAATATCGTATATGAACACATATATGTGGAATCTAGAAAAATGGGACAGATTAACTGGTTTGCAATGCAGAAATAGAGACACAGATGTAGAGAACAAACGTATGGATGCCAAGCGGGGAGAGCGGCAGGGCGTGGTGGTGGTGGGCTGAATTGGCAGATTGGGATTGACATATATACACTAATATGTATAAAATACATAACTAAGAACCTGCTGTATAAAAATAAATAAATAAAATAAGACACAAAGAATTCAGGCTTATATAGCATCTTCAACAAAGAACAATAAATGTGTAGAGAAATGACAGGACACAGGAAAGTGGTTCGCCTTCCAAGGGCAACAGTCTGTGGGAAGGTAAACGTACAGGAAACTAATGGTAAACAGAGGCTTGTATGTAGTTTGTTATGTAGATACCTCCAGTGCCCTCTCTAGGCTGATAAGCATCTTAAATTAACCACTGGTTGTCCCTGATGATGAACTTCTGTCCTTCCTGGTAGAGTGGGGAGGAGGAACACCTTTGAAAATTTATGTCCTGCTTTTAGGCAAATAGGGGGAGGGCAGAGAGCTTTTCTTGTAACCGCTTCTACTCAGGTGTCTCTCAATTGCTCAAAATAATCCTTATGCCAAAGTGACATATTTGGGGGTGGCATATTCTGGTTTCCTTCACTATGGACTCTGGCTGATAAGGATGTACCAATGTTGGTTCATCTTTTGTAACAAATATACCACACTGCTGTAGGATGTTGACAGTGGGGAAGGATACATTTATGTGTGTGGGAGGGGGAGTATGTGGGAACTCTATACTTTCAGCTCAATTTTGCTGTGAATTTAAAACTACTCTAAAAAGTAAAGTCCATTAATTTTTTTAAAAATACAGAAAAGTACAAAGAAGAAAAAGATGGGGCCACAATCCTTCCACCTTTCTAACCTTTTTATGTATTTATAGTTTTTTAAATTGGGGGAAATACACAGCCATTTCCCAAGGATACTGTTCTATGCTCAAGATCCCTAAGCCTTAAAGGGACCCTGGAAAACAAATCTAATATTAGTTATTATTAGTACTAACACTAATAATTATTGATAGAAATAAAAATAACAATTCAAGTGCTGTAGTTTCTTAGATCAAGAGAATTTTACTGAAGAGTGTCAACAAAGATCTATAAAATTGCTAAAATACTGAAATTAAAAGTAGTCTATGAAAGTACACTTTTTATTGGGATGAATAATATGTAACGGAGTATGCTAAGAGACTTTAAAAATCTCTTACAATCTATAAAACAACCTCGCTTTATAGATTAGGAAACTGATAAACAATGTGTCCAAAGTCATCCAGCTATGAAGTGGCGAAGATGGGGCTCTAGCTCAGATCAGCAGAATTCCAAAGCTTAGGTGTGTCCTTAAGGCTGTCACTACACCATCTTCATCAGAACCTGCTAAAGAACAGTTCTATTAGTTGTTAAAAAAATGGTTACTTTTTCATGGGTCTTGATCTGGGTATGAAAGGTGGAAAGATGATAGATTACAAGTGAGAGTCAAAGCAAAAAGATGGCTCTAATTCCTTTTGATTTAGCCACATTAAAAAAAAAATACTGATTGAGTGCAGTGGACAACTTTGTCATTAACAAACTGTATTTCTTAGCCATACCACTACTTTTCAATGCAAAGGTGAGCTGAAACTTGTGTGCACATCCTCTGGGTTTTGGATCAGAAGCAATTTATTGCTACATGTGAATAGAACATTCATTATGGTAATGTACTTCCTAATAAAAATGAATTTTTTAGAAGTAATTTAGAAGAACTAAATTACTTCTTAATAAAAACAAATGTATCTTTTCATTATGTTCCATCTCCCATTTTCCCAAGCTTTCGTGAGCAGGATTGTAACTTCATTCCTCAGAATAGACATTTATATAACAGATCCACCATTTAAAGATACTGGAAGCCTTTATATATTCATTTTCTCACACCACTTTAATAAATCGTTAGGTTAAAACATCAATGATGGAATTGGATTGGTGGGAAGATAGGTAGGGAAAGGGCATGCTTTTAGTGAGGAATCCAACATACTACCTAATAGTGATGGTAAATAACAAAACTATAAGCTACTCCCTCTGGTGGGGGAAGTCCTCCACCAGGGACTTCCCTGGTGGCACAGTGGATAGGACTCCAAGCTCCCAATGCAGGGGGCCAGGGTTCAATCCCTGGTCAGGGAACTAGATCCCACATGCATACTGCAACTAAGAGTTCGCATGGCACAACTAAGGAGCCCTGGAGCCACAACTAAGGAGCCTGCCTGCTGCAACTAAGACCCCGCGCAACCAAAAAATAAATAAATAATTTTTTTAAAAGTCAATTAATTCACTGAAAATCCTCCAAAAGCTCAATGAATCAAAGGATCTCCTCAAAAGCACAACATTTATTTGAAACTAGCATTGCAAGGAAACAGAAGACATCTACAAAGCCACCAAGCTATGGCATCAGTTAGCCTCTTTCAGCTAATGGAAAAGAATCTCACTATTACCATCTATGTTTTCGGCAAATGAACTCCCACTCAAAAATGTCAGCATTCTTTTCAGCATATTTTTTTCAGTATATAAAATTACTGATTTAATTGCTGTATGGTGGGGTAATGGGAAAAAATACCGAAGGACAGAGGGCAATAAGAATGACAGAAAGCTATGGTCTTCACTCTGCTTCAAGTCCCTTCTAACCCAAATTCATGATACGAATGTTCTAGTCTCAGTGTGGTCATGAAATTGCTGCATGACCTTGGGCAACTCGATTCCCTCCTTTGTCCTTCAGTGTTCTCATATTTTCTTGTTCTTTTCCATCTGGCCTGAAAACTTGATCATAGTCAGTAGCTATTATTTTCCCAATGTAAGAAACTTCCATTTCTCCTAGAGAAAACTCACCTGCTCTGAAACTCCTTCTCCATAGCGGAGCAAAGTCACAAAATGCTCACAGTTGTTGACAAGTAAGTCATACTCCACCTCCTGTCCAGCAACAAACTCTGACCGCTGCATGACTTCTTCCACGGGGAGTGGTGGGTATGTTCCATCGTATTTATTGTTTATTCTGTATGTGTCATTTCCCACAACATCCTTCAAAAGCTGCATCTTCACCAGGGCTTTTCTGCTGAATACAGACTTGGCGCTTGTAAACGATGCAGAAATGCCATCGTCTATAAGGAGAATTCTGGTTAGCAAGATATAGCGACCCAGCCCAGTGAACTCCATAGCCATCCTAACTTATCCTCAAACCAGAAACCATTTAAGCTTACTAACAGTAAACCCTCATTCTCTAATTTATCACTAACATTTGTTCAATACTATATGAGTGAGAATATAAGAAAACTTTTTGAAAATCTATACCTACCTATCTTTTTGAAAATTTATAGAACAAATTGGGTGTGAAAACTCTACCTATTTTTGAGGAATAAGTTCTCTATCAATTGATTATTATTAGGGATCTTGGCATGTTTCCAACAAAGTACAGATAAGATCATTGCCCCCTTTTTCTATGATGCAGTCTATTTTTCAACATTTGAACTCTTCCAAACTAATACCATTGGGCTTAGCAGTAGTGCATTATGATTAGTGCTCTTGTCCCGCATCTAAGCAGCACTCCTTACACCCAGCTCTGTTTTTACACTTGTTCTTTTAATTAGGCTTCACTTTGAAACCTGCAGGGGACCCCAGTCTTCTGAGGGGTCAGCTGGCGTCAGGCTGGGGCCCTGCCTTGTTTTGCTAGTTCCTTCAGCCAAGAAACTAAGTCCTAAAACTAAACCTAATGTAGTAGGCACTGTCAACTCTATGTGGCCCCTAGCTGCGCCCTACCCACCTGTCACAATTCCCCATGCCCTACCACTCCATCTTACTGCCTCTATTAGTAAGCATTGGTCTAGACTGCCTGGAACCTCTGTGTCCTGGCGTGCCGTAGTCAGCACCTGAGGCATCTGATTCCTTAGTGTTCGGCTTTAACACCAGGCCCTAGGCCCTCTCCATCTGCCCGAGACTGCTATGCTTGGCCATTGTTCAAGTAAACCATGAGATGAAGGGTCTCTGTATAACCAGTGTTATGACACTTTTCCTTTCAGTTATGACTAAAAGCAAACATTTTTTTCCACTCCTCTTTTTTTCTCTCCTCCAAAATCCTTTTCATTGGAGCAGCATTTCCAGTTAATTATCTTACACGTTAAAAGTTCTTACACATTACAAGTTCATAGGACACATATATCCTAGTTAGAATTATTCAATTTTTTTTTTTGACTAGTTTGATGTAATCAATTTACCGATGAGAAAATCAAAGCTTGGAGAGATAAACTGGCTTGTGGAACATCCCACAAGTAGTTAACAGAAACAGGAATTTAACTTCAGTCTACAGGATCAAAGCTCAGTGCTTGAACCACATTAAGATGGAGCTTAAGGCGGGAAAAAAGAAAACAGCACAAAAACCTCATATTATTTTCCAAATGTGAAAACTGCAGAGATAATGTAAAGAATTGCTTAGCGTTAATTATTAGACTCTACAGAATGAATGGCTCTATATCGTAAATGTCATTTTATTTGTCATTTCCACTTCCAATATTCTAGAACAAGAGGCAAATAGCTCAAAATCTTGCAAAAATCACTTCATTAACAGTTCTCAGAAGCTCTCAAGATAGTAAGACTTAGGCCTATAAACACTTCTTTATAAAGGTATCTTGAGGAAAAATTATTCTAGGCTATTTGTTATTTGCATACATTTTTTCTTAATAATTTGTGCTCATTTCTAAACCTGTAGAAAATACAGAAAAATACAGCATAAACACATAAATAAATATAAACCACCTATTATCCTGCCACTCAGAAATAACTATTATTATTATTTTGATGTATTTGTACTGTCTTTTATTATCACTTGTATATGTGTGTGTATATGTTTGCGTTAACATGTATGTGTGTGTATATGATTTCCTTGCAAACCAGGTACCATATTACACAATGCACTTTAATCTGGAATTTTCCAATAGCTATCATACAAGATCATCTTTCATGCAATTAAAGATGTCCAGAAATGATTTTTAGCTGTTAAAGTATTATTGTTTTAGTCTACTGAGCACCCCATCTTACCACTGCTTCTTCCTTTCTGGAAAAGACTCTAGGCCAGTCATACTATCCTATTCCTGCACACAGTTATGGTTCAGAGATGGACATGGGACCCACAGCAGACAATTAGAGTCATTCTCCATGATTTTTCTAACTGCAATGGGCAGGAAGTAACTCTCTCCTGTGGGTCACAAGCCTGTAAGGATGAGAGCCTAAGAATGCTTATGGTCATCAGCTCAGCTTCTTAGACATAGCCTGGGATAATGAAGACAATATATAGAAAAAGAATGCAGATGTGGGATGGAGAATTTTGATAGTGTTCAATCCCCTAGATCCGGGCATCCCTGAGGCCAGCACCATCTCTACTCTTTCTGTAGTTGCCTTCACTGAAGCAATGAATTTGCCATTTTGTTTAAGTGAATTTGAATTTATGTTACTTGCAACTAAAAAATTCTGCCAGGCCTTCCCTGGTGGCGCAGTGGTTGAGAGTCTGCCTGCCGATGCAGGGGACACGGGTTCGTGCCCCGGTCCGGGAAGATCCCACATGCCACGGAGAGGCTGGGCCTGTGAGCCATGGCCTCTGACCCTGCACGTCCGGAGCCTGGGCTCCGCAACGGGAGAGGCCACAACAGTGAGAGGCCCGCATACCGCAAAAAAAATTCTGCCAGACACAGATACCTAATATCTTGTGGCTAAATCATAATTCACTTAACCATTCCCTTGCTGGCCATTGATCCATTCTGTTTTTTAAACCATTATAAATGAGATAGAAGTGAACATTCTCATACGCAAATATTAAATTAGTATCTCTAAAAGTATTTCCCAAGAATAGATTCATAGAGGTAAAATTACAGGGTCAGAGCATATAAACTCCTTTAAGACTCTTAGCACATATTGTTAAATTGTTTTTGCGAACAATTTTATCAACTTATATTTCTGTCAACAGTATCCCTGTGTTCATTTCATTATACCTTTATCAACAGATTATCATTTTTTTAAATTTTGCTAATGTGAGAGGCATAAAATCTGTCATTTTATTTTATAATTTCTAGATGACTGAAAAGCTGAAACCTTTAAAAATGGGTATTGTATTTTTGTCTTCCACAGACTGTTCACAATCTTTTACCCATTTGTTTGTTGGGATTTGGGTGTTCGCTGCTGTTCCCTCAGCTTAAGGAACTCTTTCCCCAAATATCACGTGCTGGGTTTCTTCACCTCTTTCAAGTTGTGTCTCAAATGTTACTTTCTCATGAGATTTCCCTGACCAGTTAATTTAAAACTGCAGCAGCCACAACTCCCCAGCTCTTCCTATCCTGCTACTATGATTTTCTCCATTATCACTTATCTCTAATCTAACATTACTTTCTGTATTTTGTTCATGCTCCCTCTCTCAGGCTTGCTCTCTCCCTCTCTCCCTCTCTCCCCCTCTCCCTCTCTCTCTGTCTCTGTCTCCCTCTCTCCCTCTCTCCCCCTCTCCCTCTCTCTCTGTCTCTGTCTCCCTCTCTCCCTCTCTCCCCCTCTCCCTCTCTCTCTGTCTCTGTCTCCCTCTCTCTCTCCACTAGAATGTAAGCTCCACTGTGTAGGGACTGGCTTATGTATCCCTAGCATTTAGAATAGCCTTTGGCACATACTGGAAAATCTATAAATAGATGCTGAATGAATTGAAATAATCTATTTGTATTACATATAAAGACATTGTGACTCTTGTCATGTTTGTGGCAAATATTTTCCCCAGCTGATTATTTACTTTTTAACTGTGTTTTTTTAATCCAGGGGTTTAAAATTTTAATGTTAATTGGCTTTTGTGATTTTTTCAATGCCACTTTAGTCTTAGAAGTTCCTTCTGTAAACCTAGATCCGTTGGATTTATCTACTTTCTACATTTTATTTCTAGTCTGTTTTATTTTATGATTTTGTTCATGATTCCTTCTTGTAACAAGAAAACTAAAAAGCTCCCAGGAGCTTCTGGAAACAAACCTTACCTAGAGGTGCTATGTTGATAACATACCCATCACCCAAGTACAGTGCCCAGTGTTGATAGCCAGGACGAAACACTTCAATCAAATCACCTGGCTGAGGGTTGCCAGGATAGTTCAAACTAAAGCAATCATTAAACGCCATCTGCAACGACAGACACAAAGAAGATCTAGCTGATATGACTTGGCAAAAGAAAATCAGTTCAAGGCTTCTATAGAAACATGGCAATACAGAATTTATTGGATTGCATTCCTTATTAAATACTTAGATTCACACCACTGTCCTTTTCTTTCAATGATTCCTATATGGAATTATGTGTGCACATGTGGACAAGTGGAGAAAGAATTTCTCTACCATTGCTTAATTTTCTATAGCAATGCTTCTCATACTGATTAACCCCAGGGCTCCTTTATTATAATAAGCATTTCATGATAATATCTGTTTTACTATGTAAATGTTCAGTTCATGACTACACAAAAAATATAATAAAGCACTTAGCATGAAAAAAGTCAGGATTCAGAAGCAGAAGATCAGAAGTCTTTCAGCCTTTCATATAGTGACTTAGTAAAATCAAAAAGAGGTCTGGGTGTTCACTTTCTGTGCAAAAGTATACTTTATCCTGCAAAACTTACTCTGTGATTTAAGCGGACACAAGCTCCAGGCTCAGATGAGTGTCCAGTCAGATATTCAGGCATACTGTAGGACACAGGACCTTTCTTCCTTGTGCTGAACTGTGCTGTGCAGACCCAGGCACACTGGCCTCCACCTGAAACCATATACAAGTCCCCATGTCCCTGTCCTTTGAAGAAAAAAGGCTTTTGCTTTAGTCTTCCAGGCTTCCCCTGAGTCTTAAAAGGCTGGCTCAAGAGTTAATGATTAGGAAAGGTGAAGAAGTAGAAAAAAAGAATAGCTGCTGGGTGGGGAAATTTAGACTATAAATCAGCCAGAGAGCGGAGTCACCAAACTTCCAGTTCCCTGAAATATATAGATAAGTATCTGACACACATTCCTAAGTTGTTTTTATAGGAAGCAGAACCCCATCAGGTGAAAACTACTGACTTCAAGCACATAGACACAGACTGGTTGAAACCAGAAGATTAATGATGCTTGAAACTTCACCTTGATGCCAACCAAGCCGAGAATTGAGCACAAGCTGATCACACACCCTGTGGCCCCTCCCTCACCTTGCCTTTAAAAACCCTTCCCTGAAAGCCATTGGGGAGTTCAGAACTTTTGAGCATGAGCTGCCCATTCTTCTTGCTCGGCAACCTGCGATAAATGCTGTACTTTCCTTCACCACAACCCAGTGTCAACAGGTTGGCTTTGCTGCATGTCAGGCAAGGGGACCCAAATCCAGGTTCGATAACACACCCACTAAATATCAGTAAGCACCCTTTGTCATTATGACAACCACAAACACTCCCACAGATTTCCACCACTCCCCAACTGCCCCACTTACTGTCTGATTCCTCATTTCTGATTCCCAAAACAGTGCAAGGTGGTTGATGCAGAAGGGGGACAACTTGGAAGGTTGGGAAGTTCATCATATTGATGGGTATGTCTGAAAATTCACAGTTTGGTGAATTTTTTTCCTTTTAAGTCAGTACTTTTCAGAAAGAACATATAAGTCTCTGATGGTTGATTTTTATGGAACATTACATTTCCTATGTACAGCATCCAAGTAGAATGACTCAGTAAGAGGAAGTTATGTACATTCATTGATAATCAAAAGGAGATTTCATGTTACATCCATGTTGAATATCTAATTGACAACAGAGTATTCCTCTGCATCTCTCACTGTAATGTAGATACATATACTCATTTACAAAATAAACCCAAGTGCCAGAAAGGGAAACTTCCAAATCATCTAAATTATAATTATAATAGCATACGCAAAGAGCTTGGGGATACAGACTATCATTTTCCTGGCACACTAAAAGTCTTTTTTACAACAATTAATATTGGGAGGGTGTTTTCCCAAGTATTTGTATGCCATCTGTTGAAAACTTCAATCATCATACTGTCACAGAAATGAGGCCAAATGCAAACTGTCCATCTGTTGAAAAATAACTATTAAAACAACTTTATGGAAACTATTAAGTCTAACCACCCTCTCAAATATGTTTGAGTCTTATTAATATGGCAGTTCACAATTTGGCCACATGGGCACTAAAAGGAAAAATAGATACTATACTATGATATAAACAAACACATTTCCCATGAAAAGGAAGCAGCAAACACACACAGCTGCCTGTTAGCATTCAGAGACCTAGCCAAGCTTACAATAATAACCACCATTTGAACAGAAAGTACTTTGTAGTGTAACGTGTTTTTTCAAGTGCACTATTCAATTAACCCTAATTCATTTTTTAAAAATCTACCATGATTTGAGTTTATTATGTTATTATCCCATTTTACAGCTACAAAGTGATATTAGCAAATGCCAACCTTTTTAAAATACTCCCTGAAACACTTGTATTATAAAATACGGAGGGAAAAATAACTACCCTAGGTGTGAGAGACATGAGCTCTTGTTTCAGGTCTTCTCCATGCTAGTTCTGTCACTTTGGGACTTAAATGTAAAATATAAAATTATAAAACATAGAGGAAAAAATACGTAGGAGAAAATCCTCAGGATTTAGGGTAAACGAAGAGTTCTTAGACTTGACACCAAAAGTATTATTCGTAAAAGGAAAAACTGACAAATTGGATGTCCTCAAAATTCAAAACTTTTGCAGCACAAAAGACCCTATTAAAAGGACAAAAAGACAAGCTACAGAGCAGGAGAAAATTTTTGAAAACTACTAATCCAAGAAAGGACCAATATCAGGAACATACAAAGAACTCTCAAAACTTAACAATTAAGAAGCAAAGAATACAATTAGAACTTGAGCAAAGGACACAATGACACCTTTCATCAAAGAAGAGCCGCAGATGTCAAGCCATGTTAAACATCACTGGCTATTAGGGATATTTAGATTAAAACCATGATAGCATTACATACCTATCACAATAGCTAAATTAAAAAATTGTGACCAGAGAAAATGCTGGCAAGAATGTGGAGTCACTGGATCACTCATTCACCACTGTTGATAATATAAAATGTTACAGTCACTCAAAGCAGTCTGGAAATTCCTTTAAAAACTTACCTTGTAACTAAAATATGGTCCAGCAATTGCACTCCTAGGCATTTATCCCAGAGACTGAAGACATTAAAGACTTATATTTGCACAAAAACCTGTACATGAATGTTTATAGCATAATAGGCCAAAACTGGAAACAACCCAGATGACCTTCCATGGGTGAACAGTAAACGATTTGTGGTACACCCATACCATGGAACACTACTTCTAAGGAATAAAAAAGAACAAACTATTAATAAATGCAACAACACAACCAAGGATGAATCTCTAGAGAACTGTGCTGAGTGAAAAAAGCCAGTGACATGACATGTTATATATGTGACTCCATCTATACAACATTTTGACATGACCGAGCTATAGAAACAGAGAACTAATAATGGTTGCCAGGGGTTAAGGAAGTGGTAAGAAGGAAGTGGGTGTGGCTATAAAAAGGCAACATATGAAAGATGCTAGGGGTGGTGGAATGCTCTGCCTCTCCATGTGGTCCATGTCAATAACCTGTTTGTGATACTGCAGTGGGGTTTTGCAAGACGTTACCACTGGGGAAAACCCGGCAAAGGTACAAGGGATCTCTCTGTATCACTTCTTACAACTGCATGTGAATCTACAATTAGCTCAAAATAAAAATCTTTAATGAAAAAAAAAAAAGATCAATGTATTTTTTTCCCCTGCAGAGCATAGAAGAAGACCAATATGGGGAAGTTACAACGAGGCAACTTTTAGCTGTATACGAGGAGAATTTCTCTTTTACTGAAAGTGATCCAACAATGGAATGGAGCACCTTGTACAGATATCAGTCTCTGGCACTGGGAAGGTTTAAACACAGTCACAGTTGATAAAAATAAGATTTCCAGGGGGCCGGGGGGAGGCGCTGGTAAGGTGAGGAGGCCTTCCGAGGTCCCTTTCACCTCTAGTGTTCATCTCATTCTATTTCCCAGAAACTGTGCAATCCTCAAATCAACAGCACAAAGTAGATATAATTATTTCCCCCATTTTAAATATGAGGAACCTGACGTTCACAGCAGTTCAGGGACTCGTCCGAAGTTACACAGTGGGAAAGGGCAGAATGCACATCTGGACTCAGATCAGCCTACATCCAAGGTCAGCTCCTCATCCTTAAATGCTTGTCCCCGTGTGCACTATACCTCCTCCCTTGCTGACCTTTCTGCAGCCCTTCTTGCACGCTGTGAGACTGGATAACAGTTGTGAGCTGATGACTACAATCACCTTTTTAGAGATGAGGAAACTGAGACTCAGATGAATTAAGTATCAGAACTAAAAGTCACACAGGTAGTAACTGACAACTAGAATTCAATCCCAGGTCTGTCTGCTTGTTCCAGACTGCATGCTCCTTCCTTACTCCACTGATTAACATCACTAGCCAAAGGAATTGCTACTAAACGATATTTCATCTTTTCCCCCTTCTCAAACATTCATTAGATAGAGAAGCTGCAAAAGCATACAGAATGTATATTTCATAAGACGACACAGGAAGTTTTTAAACATTCATACGTGGAACCAGTGAGTAATAGGAAGTGGAGCCTTGGGGAACCCCTGCTCTTCTGCAGGGGAGGTGTCAAGATGAGAAGCTTCTAGAAGCGTTTAGAAGGTTCCCAGACTCATCATACCTTAGGGAAATGGCTAAAACCTGTCTGCTTGGGTAATTTGATTTACATGGACATCTACCCATTCCATTCAAGTGCAAGTGTGCTATGTAGTGCTTCATGAACATGATAATACAGAACCAATTACAGATACATTTGTAAGTCCTCTGCTGAAATCTTTGTGTGTCACCTTTAAGGTAAAAGTACTTCATTTTAACAGTTCGTCTGCACAGAATGGTTTGACTAGTTTACAATAAAGAGTGTCTGTAATCTTTGTACAAGAAACTTCCTGTTTCGTGCCAAAACAAGCTTCCTTGTTTATAGCTCCTGGTTGGTCCCCCGGGATGCATCAGAAGAAATAACGGCCCCCCTGCACAGATAGGGACAGGCTGATTAACTGCTGCTTGTGTCCCTGGGGCGACCTGTGTTACAAGAATACTAAGAGCACTTTTTCACAAACTACTCCCGAGGATGCTATTGGCAGTCTGAAACATAAGCACGGGCTGTCCCTACAGTCCAACAGTCTCCCAATTCAGTTTGGACCATTTCCCACTAAAGCTGCATTTTTTCATCCATAGCCCTGCCACACTGAGATGGCTCCATGAAGCCCTAGGCTCCCAGAGCGGCTAATTCACAGACCCTCAGAGCTGCCAGTATCCTTGCTCCCACATCCTCTCCCTACAGCTGAGGGTTCCAACTCCCAGCCAAATGAACCATCCTCAGCCATTGCCCCCTCATTCCTAGCTTGGAATCCCTCCGTGGATCCCCCTGTCGACTCCGAATCTCGCTCCCTCTGTAATCTTGGACTCCTTATTCATCCCTACGTTCTAGGCAAACCAAACCATTATTCCTCACTCTCACCTGGAGTTATGTTGCTAATACCGAAGAAACTTCTACCTGGAATGCGCTGCCCATTTCCAAATGACCCACTCTTAAGGATCCAGATCAGATGTCACCTCCTCCCCAAGGTCCACCTCCTCTCAGCCACAAGTGACATCTCCTTCCGAGCTACCACTATTCCTTTATCTCTCTAATGCCCACTGCGTTTGCTACCCCTGCGTGAGTTACTGACGTCTGGGGAATTTTCTCTTCTGCTCCACGTGGAGGGCTGGTTCCTGTTTATCTCTACACCTGCAGTTTGCTGCAGAGTGGCTGTCACAAGTAACTGCCCAGGGAATGTTTAATAAATGAAGGAACTAGGATCCCGAGCCCAGGGAGGCCAGAGCGGCTGGGCTTTTCCAGCACACAAATTACATTAATAGTCCTGAATGCCACAGTGATATCACCATTCATAGTTCCCAAACTTAATATATTATAATAATAAATACTTATTATTCATACTCATTTCAGTGAGGACGGTGGATACAAGGCCTTAGTAAGCAAGACGAGGTCCAGTCCTGTACTGCCACTTGATAGCTGTGTCACACGGGAAAGCAAGTCTCTCTTTCCCCCATGGACTCTGTTCTCCCACTTGCAAGAAAAGAAAAAGGGCGGGGGGCGAGGGGGGAGGAGGGACATAGGTTAAATGAGAAGCTCTCTACTGGTCCCTGGGGCTCTCTCGTCTGAGAGCCGGTTCAGCAAGGCTGTCGGGGTCCTAGAGGTCCTCCCTCCCCCTCCCCAGTACACCTCACTCTGAAGCCTGGGTTGTTCTCCCCACCGGCGGCAGCGGCGAGGGTCCTGGGGTCGCGCCGGCCACGCCGCTGTTGCCCCTCCAGCTACCGGCCGGGGGTCCACTCCATCTGCGCCCGGGGGAGGGCACGGCGGCAGCGGCGTACTGCCGGTAGCCAAGGCCGGCCTCCGGCGCCAACGCCACCCCGCCGCGCGGAAAGGCCCTGGCGCTCCGACGCTGCAGCGCAAGCTCGCTGCTCCTGCCGCCCGGGCCGGGCTGCGCCACCGCCTGGTGACCCTCCGCCCGCCCGCCTCCGTCCCCTCCGCACCCCTGGGAGTACCGACACCACACCTGCTCTCCGCCCTCACAGACACATACACAAACCCAGCCGCCGAAGCGCAGCCCCAGCGCGGTAACTAACCGAGGACACCCTGCCCCGCCACTGGGACGTTCCTGCATCAAATTTTCCCTGTACCAAGGGCTGGTCTAGACGCGGCGGCTGTACCGTTAACTTGTCTTGTTGAGCCCAGAAATGTTCGTGAGCATGAATACACATTGCGTCCACTAGGAGCGCGCCCCTCCTCACTCTACACAAATTCCTCTGAGGCAGCAGAAAGGATCCTGGTCCCTGTGCCCCAAGAAAGCATCTCAGTCTAAGCTAAGGTGGGAGGAGGGAGTGGCCTTAAAAAAACCTCCCTGCTTCCCATCACACATACCTACAAAACGTGTACCCGGGAGCCAGTTCCGGAGCCCAGGACTGTGGGGACACACGTGGACCCCACCCGCTTTGGACTCCTCCCTGTCACCCCCCTCCTGCCTAAAATCAACTTCAGAAGTGGGAGGAGGGCGGAAAGGAGGAAGGGAGGGTGCCTAGGGCCCTAGATGTCCAGGCATCAGTTTCTCCCAATGGGAAATTTACCTGGCTGCGTCCGATGGGGCCTTCCCTAAAATCACGACTCCCTCGGGCAGCCCATTCCCCTCCCCACTTGCCTTGCCCTGTCCCTGACAAAGGTCTGATTCTAGATAGAGGAGCAGAGCAAGTCCCTTATTCTGCGCAACTGGCGACTCGGGTGCGCACGTGACAGGGCAGGGCCTAACTGAATCTCTTTCAGGCCATGGGCCAGCAGAGGCCTCCAGGAATATAGCCGTAAGAGTTTAAAAATAAAGCTGGGCATGAAGAGTATCCATTTTCTCCTTGCTAAAAAAGGGAGGCCAAGAATAACAAACCAGCTAAGTAAGGAAGGCCCGCAGACTGCTAAGTGAACTTTTTGGAGCATAGCGCAAGGACTTGCCTTCAAACAAGTCGTAACCTAGATTTTTACTCTGATATAAATGGACTCTCAGCTAAAAGGAAGGATTTTTTCCCTACTGATTCAAAGGCTGAAATAGCTCTCTAATTTTATGTTGTTTTGTCCCAATGGGATAAGAACGACCTAAAGATGCAGCCGCCTTTATAAAGGAATCAGGTTCCGTGGTGAAGGTTAAGGGTGAATCTGCAGGGTCTGAAATTGGGGTCTGGCTTTGGCATCTTTGGAAACAAAGTACTAGAAAGACATTCAAAACATGTGGGATCTAGATATACTTGTTGGTAAAGCAGAAACTCAAACACTTAAGAGGTTGTAGCTTTGTTTTTATGAGTTAATATTTTTCTTACATGTTCCCTATTTAATGTATTTTTAGTTATAAACTGAATCAGATATACCTTTCTATACTCTTTTAATGTCTCAAAGAGAGATCCATAAACATGCATTTGCTTTATGTTCCAACTATTTCAATTGAGTCATCACTGAAAGCAGTGGTTCATGATTTTATACAGGAGAGTTATTGTGAGCATTTATAATGCCATCCTGCTTATGAGCTAAATTTATTATGTTTGCCAGGTTAATCTGTTTTCTCTAATCAGACACTTAATCATCCACTCTCCTCCCTGCATTATGGATTCATGAATCTGAACCGAGGAGGGTTGCTCAGTCAGGGCACAAGGATAAATTATCTTTTCATTTGGGGGGATATTTGTGATTAAATGCAACATGATAGAATCCAAATGAAATAAATCTTGTAATTTTACTTCTAGATCCCTGCCAGGTATAGATAAAATGCATTCCGTTAAGAGTAAATTCAGTTCGATACCTGAATGGAATTAGTAGGGGAAACAGAGAAAGCTTTGTCGTTCAGGAGAACTCTGAGTTCTCCCTTCATTCCTACAGATTGGAGGGATAGTTAATCATTCCTTGGCAGTACTCTATGGATGACCAGTACAGAATTAAAATTTCCATCCTGAAAGAATGAGAAATTAGCCTCGGGTAGTAATAGCCGAAGTTTGTCTGAATCTGGAGTTGTAGTCCTGGGATGTCGAGGGCTATACATGGTATGTGATGGGAGCAGATGTTATAAAACAACCAAATAACTAATTCCCATTACTTCGGCTTTTATATTAAGTGAAGCACCACGTGGATGACACCCTCAGCTGCTGCCTAGTTAGGCTGAAAGGGTTGAAACATATTGAAATAACCGAAATGGAGATACTTTAGTCATGTTTCTTGTAAAATGAATAAAGTCCAGCAAAAGCCCAGTGTTAACAAGAGTCATTATTTGCCTTTTTAACATATGGAGACTAAAATCAATTGGCAATATGTGAATTAGTCCTCAAAAGAACGCTGCTGTGTTTTGGGTTTTTTTGTTTGTTTGTTTTTGTTTTTTTATTGAAGTATAGTTGATTTGCAATGCTGTGTCAGTCTCTGCTGAATAGCAAAGTGACTCAGTTATACACATAGAGACATTTTTTTTATATTCTTTTCCATTATGGTTTATCACAGGATATTGAATATAGTTCCCTGTGCTATACATTAGGACCTTGTTATTTATGCAAAAGAACTCTGTTTTTTAATGCATATTTTACAATTAGCAAAGCACTTTCATATCCTTTGTCTCATTTGAGCCTCACAACGAACCCATGATTACTCAGGTCCTGGCAGCTACTCTGAGGCCTGAGCTGTGAAGCTCCACACTCAGGGTCTCCCAGGGAAAGGCCCAGATCAGGTCTCTTAGTCAAGAGCTCTTCCTCTACGCAGACTCCCTCTTTTATTAGACATTAAAAGCAAAGTCTTCCTTTTAGGTGAAAAAAGCGCAAAAACAGAACACCCTGCACAAATACAAGGTGAATGAGAGAGTCTTCGTGCAAACATGGTCTGGTAAAGATCTCATGGCCTTAACTGAGACACTTGCTCAGATGATGCAGAGGTTTTTGGCTCCAGAGCATAATAAGTGGGAGTAGAGACAGTCAGTCATATGGTTCCAACCCTGCCCCCCAAAGTCAATGCTGTAAAAGTAAAAGCTTTTTTCTCTACTTGACTATCCAGGCAACATGTCTGCTCAGACTGGATTTTGGTACGAATTGCTCAAGCCTCTCTTTCAATGCGCTTTGTACCTTCTTGGTCAATATGGTTAAAACTAGCAATGTTTCCCTACTGAGTCCTCGTGTAGTGCACATCCAGGCTATGTGATATCTTTGTGACTGCTGCTTCCCGATGGTTATGTGCATTTGAAATGACTAAACTTGATGAATTAGGCTGAGCCAAGTGTCTGGGGCAGTCAAGGGGAATGAATAATTGGAGAAGTGAGTGGAGAAAAGAATGATTTGATGGTGCCCAGGTCAGAGCCACAGAAAACTATCAGCCTGTGGCAAGGAAGGAAGGACAGGGGTATGCCTTCTATAGAAGTTGCCTGTATTCTGCCCAGGAAAAAGGACAATGGAAGAGTACTGACAGTGAGATAGTCTTGGGTTCTAATCCCAGTTCTGCCACTTGCTAGCTGTGTGACACAGGGCATATTCCTTAAACCAGAGCCTCAGTTATATGTATATGAAATGGGAAAAGTAATGACATAGCCTGCCATGTTCACAGATTTACAAAAGGGTATTTTAATTATACAAAAAAACTGAATATGAAAAGAGTACATTCAAACAATGATTTGTTGATAGATGTGACACAAGGGTGTCCTTGAAACTGACACTTACATCTCACCCTGTTCAGGAAGAGAAATGGCTAAATATATACATAATATTCCTGTTCTTGCTTTCCTATTTGCTTCTTTCCATTTTAAATTTAGAGCAAACTGTCTTCTTCATTAATTGTAACATTTACACAGTATAAATATCTGTCCCTTAAAAGTGATACTGACAATGTAGTTAAGCCTTTATTGTCTTGTAGTAGTCTAATAAATAAAAGTCCATTAGTAAAAAGAGGCCACAAATGTAAATGATTTCAGGGACTTTGCCCAAAGGGGAAATCATACAATGCATTTGGGAAAACGTAATTCTGACTTGGTCCTCCATAAAATGCTAAATTTCTGCACAAGATCTTAAAGCACAAGTGTTTACAGGACTCTTGGTGACAAGAAAAACGATAGTCAATGTGCCTTATCACTGAAATTCCCGTATCCATGGAAACCTCTGAAGTTCTGTAAGCACAGGCACACGGCCTATGTATCTATTGAAGGTCTGAGGCAGCGATCAGTGGGTTACTATGCTGCGAAAAGCTGACAGATTCCTGGGATCTGCTCAGAACAGTCATGGATGTTTTCTCGCTGCTAAATGTAATTACAGAGAAATTCAGAAATCTCAGACATTATGAAGAAAAAAGATGCTTATATATTTACACTTATATATTTATGTTTATATTTACTTATATCTTTCAGAATACAGTAAATTAAATCAGATTTTAATTCAGAAAAGGCTTCATAAACCATCAGAGTTTCCCATTCCCCCATTTGTTGCTACATTAGAAACTCTCTAGATTTCCCATGTATGCAGAACCAGATATTTCTTGAATGTTGGGAAAGGTCACAGTTTTTATGAAACTGATTATCCCTAGGACTTTAAATGTGTTCCTGATCGGTGTTTCCTAATGTATAATTGTTTTAAAAACTAAAAGCACAATCATATTGGAAGGAAAGAATCATCTGCAGATTTCTGAAGTGTTTATATAACCAGGGACCAATATTCGAATAAAGCAAGGTAGTAATACTATTCATATCACAGAGGCATATTTATACTGTGCTTTATTTTTTAAAATATATATATCATCTCATTTAGTATGTACATCAACTTAATGGATATTATCATCCCCATTTTCCCTTGACTTGCCAAGTCTTGGATTTTTCTCAAATATTGTTCTAGATTTTAATGATTTAGAAATGGTCTGAGTTTTGGTTGGGATACATTAAAACAGGTAAAATTATTACTGAGTTTTTAAAAATACTTTGTGTTTTATCCTTACAGAAGTTTTCTATTAAAAAAGCTTTTTTTCATATTTGGTTCTCTGAAGATATGTTGTTCAATATGGTAGCCATGAGCCACATGTGGCTACTGAGCACTTGAAATGAGGCTTGCGTCGGGCTTCCCTGGTGGCGCAGTGGTTGAGAGTCCGCCTGCCGATGCAGGGGATGCGGGTTCGTGCCCCGGTCCGGGAAGATCCCACATGCTGCGGAGCGGCTGGGCCCATGAGCCATGGCTGCTGAGCCTGCGTGTCCGGAGCCTGTGCTCCGCAACGGGAGAGGCCACAGCAGTGAGAGGTCTGCGTACCGCAAAAAGAAATGAGGCTTGTGTCACATGTTGAAATGATAATATCTGAATATATTCAGTTCAATAAAATATGTCCTTAAATTTACTTGTTTTTACTTTTTTAATATGCTTACTAAAATATTTTAAATTATATATGAGGCTAGCATTAAATTTCTATTGGATAGCGCTGCTCTAATGAAACTATCCAGAGCCTTCAAAAGGGGGTTATTTTTGATCATATCCTGTGTATCAGGCTCACTGAGTCTTGGAATTGACTTGTCATACTCTTCACCAGAATAAGGAGATAAGCAGCAGTGATTGCTTTCTTGCAAAAGAAGTCCCTTCAACCATCCTTTTCTTTCTGGGTCAGGTTTCTTTCTTTTGCACCCTTGTGATTCTCCTTGGCAAAACCTCAGCAAGCAAATGGACCCTCTTCTCCTTTGTTGTTGCTTCCAGAGAGACAATGAGGCCTTTGCATATGCTGTTCCCTCTTCCTGGATCACTCCTACCCACCCCCTCAAATATCTGCCTGACTTCCTCCCTCACTTCCTTTAGGTCTTTCAATTGTCACTTTATCAGATCGAATTTCCTTTATCCACCTGTATAAAATATCACCCTATCACTCACCAGATCCCTTATCCTTCTTCATTGTTCACCATAACTCTTAACTCTAGCTGACATATATTTATTATTGGCTGTCTTTCCTCCTACTAAAATGTAAGCTCCCTGTAAGCAAGGACATTGTTTATTTTGTACAATATGAACCCCCAGCACTAGTACAGTGCCTGGTGCATAATAAACATTCAACAAGCTGTTGTTGAGTGAATACTTCAGCAACTGAATGATATCAATCCCTCTGTCAGTGTCTCTGCAATTCTCTTGGCCTTCTCCTTGCTGCAAGATGGCTGCAGCAGCTCCCACCATCATGTCCTCACACAACCACCTGCAGAAGTAGGAAGCAGTGGGGAGAGAGCCTTCTCCACCTGCACTGACTGCTTTCTTAACAGAGAGAAAAATACCTCTCCTAGAATCTTCCAGCAGATTTCCCTTTATATGTTATTGACTAGAACTGGGTCAGGGGCTACTCCTATTCACAAGAGAGGCTGAGAAGGTAAGTATTTGGCTTTTCTAGGCTTTAGGGATGGAAATAGGCAAGGAAGGGAGAATAGTATGACTAATAAAACCACCATGCTGATAAAATGCCGTACTTAGTTATACCCCAGTTATATCACACAGCTGATTAGAGACTTGGTAAACCATGAGACCCAGAAGCACTCAACAGAGGGCTTTCACCCTGTAATGCCCCTGTTTCTTCCACCCTTCACATCTTGAAAATGTGGCCATTTACAAGACAGGAATAAAGACGCAGATGTAAAAATGGACTTGAGGACACAGGGAGGGGGAAGGGTAAGCTGGGACGAAGTGAGAGAGTGGCATGGACTAATATATACTACCAAATGTAAAATGGATAGCTAGTGGGAAGCAGCCGCATAGCACAGGGAGATCAGCTTGGAGCTTTGTGACCACCTAGAGGGGTGAGATAGGGAGGGTAGGAGGGAGATGTAAGAGGGAGGAGATATGGGGATATATGTATATGTATAGCTGATTCACTTTGTTATACAGCAGAAACTAACACACCATTGTAAAGCAATTATACTCCAATGAAGATGTTAAAAAAAAGAAAATGTAGCCATTTAAATGTGTTATCGTTCTAATTTAGTTGCTGTTTCATTAAATGAAAACATTTTCATATAACTATGTGGGAAAAAATTACATACATAATTCTATTAGAGAAGGTTGGTAGAAGGGTATAACAAGGGGAGAACTGGGCTGATAGATGAAGAAAAATGGCCAAAGGACAAGAGGAGAATAGCTGAGAAAAGGTCTGCTGTGTTGATGGTAGGGGTTGGGGAGTAAGGACAGAAGCCAGAGACCGTATTTTCCTACTTGATTTCACACCCTTATTCATGATTTGCAAAAGAATTAAGACCAGGTTTTTATGTAACATTTGTAAAACAGACATTTGGAATGTCTTTTTCCCTTTAAATAATTAACCAAAGCTTGGTTCTTGGCCGGTTGATGCTATAGCCCAGGACAGTGTCCTCCAAGTTCCAAGGGAGCCTGGAAAAAACACTAGGATTTTGATGCCCAGATAAGCTTCCCTCTTCACGTCCTTCATGGATGATCAGTGGCTTAATGTATCAACCACAGCGTGAAGACATAATTCAGGCCTGAAATGTGGGGTAGTAGGGGAGACAGCAACCTGTACAGGACACCAAGCAGGGAGGCAGAGAGGAAGCAAGGAAAGCCTCCTTACCTTTTCGCCTCAAGCACTCTGTGTTCCATGCTTCAGTGCATGATTTGATCATAAGGCACTGTGTAACCCCACTGTTTTCTCCTGTAGCTAATTAAAGAGTAAGGAGAGCTTTTTACATTTGTTTGGTTTTTTTTTTTAATAAATTTATTTATTCATTTATATTTGGCTGTGTTGGGTCTTCGTTGCTGCGCGCAAGCTTTCTCTAGTTGCTGCGAGGGGGGACTACTCTTCGTTGCTGTGCGTGGGCTTCTCATAGCGGTGGCTTCTCTAGTTGCGGAGCACGGGCTCTAGAGCGCAGGCTCAGAAGTTGTGGCGCACAGGCTTAGTTGCTCCTCGGCATGTGGGATTTTCCTGGACCAGGACTCGAGCCTGTGTCCTCTGCATTGGCAGGCGGATTCTTAACCACTGCACTACCAAGAAAGTCCCTTTTTTACGTTTGGTAATGACATTTAGGATGGCATGCGAGACAGGCATTTTGAAATAAATGATATTTGAATGCCTAGCCACTCATTTCTTTTTCAACAAAGCATGGATGAGAAACAGGTAAAATGGAATTGATAAAAAAATCAGCTCCTGCTGTGAAAGCTTTTGTCATATGTGACATCTGGGATGAGGACACAGGCTTGTTGCCCCCCAGTTCACATACAGTACATCTTATCAAGTTGGTACATTCTCCAGTCTATTAGAAAATGGCTTTCAGTTCTTCCTGTGGAATGATTAACAAAGAACAGAAAAAGAGATTGAACGTTAATGGTGAACACTTTGCTCTTGAGATAATTTGATTCTAGTCCTTGCTGAGTATGAACCCTTGGCCAGGCTGTGCTCTGAGAGGTAAGAAGGACAGATTGCCTAGTGGTGTGTTCCAGCTCTGCCACGTACAGCAGCGTGATCGTACAGATTACTTAATCTCTCTGGTCCCCAATTATCCCATCTTTTATGAAGAACTATCTTTTTAGGTTAATGTGAGGATGAAACAAATTAATAAATAGTAAACACTTAGAATAATACCTGGCAAATGCTATGTAAATGTTAGCCATTATTGTTATTGTTGCTACCCAAAGTAGACACGTGGTCAGCGCGTGGGCACTTGGAAGAATATGGTGGTAATGGATCTTTGACTAAGCAGATTTAAGGACATAGGGAAAACATAACTATTTTATTTCTAAGTAAAAAAGAATCACAAAAGAAATTATAGCATGATATTTATTTCCAAAGATATAAAAGACATTGCCTTATGTAAAACGGATCACAGATGCCCACATCTCTCTGGCTTGGACTATTCATAAAACTTGACTGCCTGAAAACTTATGCATATACATATGTATATGTAAAATTAGGCATAAAACAGTGACTTCCAGTTACTGAACTGCCTGGAAAATTTAGCCAGAAACCAGTCATTCAGCCCAGGAAACTAAATCGTTGAAATCAAGTTTTTGGCTCAAGTGATGCTTTTTCTCTCTGTCCACACTTGTCTGATTGATTCCATTAGGACCACAGAACCAGTTGAACAGGTAGGTATCTTCTAGGCTACCTGGAACAGCCTCCTTCCCCTCTTTTTTCTTTCTTTAGCAGATAACTAATCTTATCTTTTCCCAGAGCTTCCTGAAGCTCAGCTTCTTAATGTTAAACTTTGAATAGTGGTTCTCTGTGTCTTATGGCTAGAAGAAATGTCAAGAATCCTTGGGCTACTGATTCTCAGTATCTGTCTTATCCAGCTAATGCTATCATCTTAGAGGCCAGAACCTGGGATTTTGCCCATAAACTATAGCGACGTTATTTCCACAGCAAATTGACCTGCGATGGGCAGAGGGCCACAGACATACTTGAAAGTGCGTTGTGTGGAGAATGGGGCTGCCGTAAAGTAGTCCCCCGGTGTTTGCCTGTGGGTCTCTGCAGTGCTGGCCCAGGACTCTTTAAACTCCTCTTTAATTACTCGTGTTAAATGGTATTATGGTCTGTCATGAATATTCAGGTTGACCATTGGCGGTAACTCCTGAACTAGTTGGAAAGAGCACTAATATCTCCAGAATGCCTGTAAACTACTGGAAAAAAAAAAAAAAAAACATAAAAGAGTAGAAGTAAATTTAAGGGAAAGAAAATATAAAAAGAGCTCCGCTACCAAGGAAGCATCCATTGCTTTGCTGAGTTACTTTTTCCCGCCCCTCCCAGTAGCACTTATCCCTGTTTAACCTTCACAGGGCACCAGAATTGTTTCTAAGGCAGCTCTGATCATGTCACTCCCCTGATTAAACCCTTCTCTACCCCCTGCAAGATAAAGTATAAATTCCTCAGCCATACACTTCCACCTTGATGTCAGATCCCATTACACCTTTCAGACTTCATTTCTCACTTCTACCTTCCTCTCCCACCCTACCACCCCCAGTCCCTACACCATATGTTCTAGCCACAATGAACCACTTAAAATTCCCTGACCATGACAGATGTCATCTTGTCTCCACGTCCATTACGTCCTATGCCTCCTGTTTCAGTGACAAAAGCTCCTCATTTTTCAAGCACCAGTTCAAATGTTACTACTCCAAAAACGAAGCAGCCTTTCCCTCTTCTTTTCTTTCACTGTACTTTATTTATAACTTTCTAAAACAGTACTTGTCAGATGTGCTGTTCTCTCTTTCCTAGTCAATTTTGACCTCCTCAGAATGAAAACTATTGATAGTTTTGTAGTCTATTATTCATATTTGTGTCCCTAATACCTAAATCAGGACTACAGGTGTATGTATGGTGGTTAATCTTAGCCGAACGAAAATATGAATGAGCTTGTCTTTGTTTTATTTTCTGTCTCCCTACAGTCATCTGGCACTTCACCCCAGGGATTCATTTTGCTAATCACAAGTGCCAGTTCTCACTGCTCTGATAGCACAGCCCAGCAAAACCTCAGATGTCAGTGAACGTAAGGTGACTCTCACTAACTCCTCCAGGGTAAATGAAGGATGTTCTGTGGAAGCTACTAATACAAAATTATAACCTGATAAAAACAGCTGCCCTGTCTCACCTGCTGTCATCTCTACTGTTCCAGAAACTGCTTGCAAGTTTGGCCTTCTGACAACTCAGAAGCTGTTCAGCGGCCTCTCCGCGGATTTGCTTTCTGGCGGGACTGAAAAGGTACCAGCTTGTAGTCAGAGGGCCTGAATTCTGGTCTTGGCTCTGAAGCCTTGAAATCCATATGGCTTCATGTAGGACACTTAGAGCTGTGTCTCTGTTTCCTCATGTGCAAAACAAGGAAAATAATCCTTTCCCCAGCCTTACTGACCTTGCCGGATTCTTACGAAGTTCAGAGGATGTAAAGAATTAGAAATCACTTTACAAAATAGAAAACTCATTAGGGGGATGGTGGGTATTAATACAGTATTATTTATACTTTAGCCCTGGTGATCTGTTTTTCCACAGGGGTTTTCTTCAGGAAGATCAAATTAAATACAATGTCTAAAATACAGGAATTTCTACAGGAAGGTCAAACTAAATACAATACTTGAGACATATTCTATCATCCAGGTAAAAAAACAGCCTCTACCAACAGCAACCCAGGATCTTTGCTAGGTAGTCCCCATTCAAAGTACATTAACCAGCACTTCCCTGGTGGCGCAGTGGCTGAGTCCGCCTGCCGATGCAGAGGACACAGGTTCGTGCCCTGGTCCGGGAGGATCCCACATGCCGCGGAGCGGCTGGGCCTGTGAGCCATGGCCGCTGAGCCTGCGCGTCCGGAGCCTCTGCTCCCCAACGGCAGAGGCCGTGACAGTGAGAGGCCCGCGTACCGCAAAAAAAAAAAAAAACAAAGTACATTAACCAGTTGTCACCATTGGTACCATTTATATGTGAGACCACATGTCCAGACTCAGTTTAGACACATGAGACTAGAAACCAAATGAAAGTCATATCCTAGAAATATCTGTGCACCTAACAGAGACGTGACTACCTAACCTGTACAGGCATTTCTGATTATATCCCTTGATCAATGAAGTGGTTCCATATCATTAGACGTACAACAGGACACAAAGTCTTATTCTGCTTAGAATAGGACTGTAAATCTATTTTGATTAGAGTCATTAAAAGTCATGTGGGATAACTGATAAGGAAAACTGCCATAGAGAAACATAACAATCCCATCCTCTGGGATTGTCCTACATTCTCTCAACCCACAATCCTTTGAGGCAGATTGACAACCCTATTTCATATTTGAGGAAAATTAAGTCATATGCCTAGAGAGTGTAGAGCAAGGATTCAAGCCCATCTCTGCCTGATTCTGCAGCCTGGATGCTTTACTCTCAGTCAGGTCCTGGCCTATGTGAGGTCCACTAGCAGCTAGAATTTCCCTGAGGATTACTGAGAGTTATTTGGGTAAAAGTGTCAGGTGTTCATTTACTCTGTGTGGTTTCTCTGTACAGTCAACTTCAATAAATTGAGGTGAGAAGCAGCACCTGGATAATTATTTATTTTTTAGATTGCTGTCCAGTGGCTAATTGCCTATCCAAAAACCTTTCTCTACTTCTTGTTCAGTAAGAACCCCACTTTTATTTGAACTGGCAATATGCCCATCTAAAATGTATAATTCCCAGGCTCCTGTAAGGCTGTGTGTGGCTATGTATCTATGTTCTGAGCAGTGAGATGGTGACGGAAACATTACGATGGAATAATTTTGTGGTTTTTCCAGAAAAGGGAGTTAATACAGCTGGAAAGTACACCCTTCTTTCATCCTGCTTCTTCCTTTCTGTTACATGAGCTACAGACATAGCTAGAGCTCCAGTAGTTGTGTTGGACCGTGAATGCCTTGAGGATGAAAGCCAGAGGCAGAGAGAAAGAAGGACCTTGAGTTTCTAATTATTTTTGGAGCGTCAACACTGAAGAGCCTATTCTACCTTCTTTTCTATTAGAAGAATAAACCCTGAGTGTTTCATGTTATTTTGGTTTTCCTTTTATATGCAACCAGGACTCATCCTAACTGATAAAGATTACTTGGCAACTTTCTGGGTTTGTCTCTGTTCCATCGACATTGCACCCTAGATTAGCACTCCAGCTATAAAGAAATTGTGTAATTAATTCCATTCATTTGGCTTCGTTTTTAATACAACTCAAAAAAAGGATCTTTTAGGTAGAAAAAAAAGCTGAATTTATTTATTAAAATGAAATCTGGAGGTTCACTTCATTTTCCTAGCTCTAATTAAAATCAACTAGCCAAGAGCTATTCGATTTGACTCTAACAAAGAGGAACCGTCTTTCCTCTTCAATGCTCCCCAAGACAGGCACTCAGTAAGAGGTTTGTCCTTCCTTAAACTGTACTTCAAATATATTTTCTATACTATTATGATAAATCTCCTAGGTCACCCACATTGAGCCTAGCTGTGTCAATTGATTATTGCAGGCCAAAAAGTCCAGCTAGAATTTGTCAGGGTCTAGGATAAACCACAAAACTTACAAAACCCAGGGCATTTCAGCACCTTGTGAAACGTACCCATTGAAAGTGCTCTGAGGAGAATGACTTCCGGTGTCACAGAGGTGACCCACTCCCCAGTGAAAACTTGTGAAAATTATATTTTAAAAAAGTAAAGCTCCTGGAAATGGCCCTAAGAGCAAACAGCAAATGAAGAAGCATCTATTCAAGAATATCTATGAAAATTCAGTAAGGGAAGTGAGTCTGTGGTATTTGAACCACATTTAGGCAGACTGTTTCTTGCCACAAATTCCAATTCTGTTTTTAAATTCTTAAATTATATTCAACTTTTGCTATTACATTTCCTCCCTTTGACTTGGATGCAAGAATCTTAGAGCTTAAGGAATGTAGAGTTCAAATGTAGCAAGCACCTCAACAAGGAAAATGCTTAGCATCATGAATACTTAAGTAAGTAACCAAAAACTGAGAACTCCCATCATCACCAGGACCACCATCATTATCACCTCCGCCACTACCCAGGGTGCTTGACTTCTCATCTGTGCCCCTCTTCTGCCTGGTTTCTTTTGTACTTTAATCTGAATTTATTTTTAGTTACTCTGTGGTGTGTGTATGTGTGTGCACATCGATGTGCACGTGTGCCTGCATCTTTATACGTGTTTGTATGTGAATTGAAGATTCCTAAATCTCTTAAAGAAGTAGTTGTGTTAGAATCAATCTCATTGAGGAATACTACAGAAGTCTGTGATTAACTAAAAGTTATAATAGCTTTGCTAACAAACTCAAATGTGTTGTCACCCCTTCTAGCTGTAAAGTGTAATAGCTGTGAATGTCCACCTTTCTGTTCCTTTTATTGCCAGATGATTGTGTGAGGTGTCTCTGTTAGGCCTTGGAGTGACATTCAGCTTCCTGTTAGAAGGAGAAAGTGAAGAATGTGGTCTTTCTCTTTATTAGATATGTGATATTTAGGTGTTATGATTGTCCATTTTGGAATATAACATCAATGAGACTATTCATGGTCTATGTAAAATTTCAAATATATATAGTTTTAAAAAGCCACTAGGTAAGGAAGGCCCAGAATTTCTCAGGACAAAGGATAAAGGTTAAAACTGTTTTATTCTTCCTCACCTGATAATAATTCCCTCTTTCCCTCCTCTGATTCTTCAAAACAAATAAAATGAAACCTTAACCGAAAATTTGAAACACGGTTTTGTTGTACTTGACTATTATTGAACCCCAACTCAGGCATCTGAATAATTATTTTCTATTTTTGTAACTCAATTAAGTGTTGACTAACTTCACATCGAATTAATCATTAAAGCAGAGCTCATTAAAATGCAGATATAAAATGTTTTGATTGCTTTTGAACAGTAGGAAAATTTTAATTTATTCATCTCAATATTCAAAAAAAAAGGTAGCACGAAAATATGTATGAAGAAAGTCAAACGACCTTAATGTGCCGAAACAAATACTTCTATTTTATAAATATTGGCATTTTTTACAAGGAGGTGAAGAGGAAAGCATTCCATTGTTAGGAGTGGAGGATGTTGTATTTTACTAAACTTAAATACTGTTCCAATGAGTAAGGTCTACTTCTGTGGAAATTGGTTATACAGAAGAATATTCCATTTGTTCTGGGGGGGGTGGGGTAAAGGAGGTGAGACTATGGTCATATTTGGGGAATGAAGTAAGTCAGCGAGGACTGAAGAATCTGAAAAAAGACATCAAAGTATAGAGAATTGTACCATGAACAGGAGTTTGGAGTAATGGATAACACGTGAGCCCCAGGAACCCTTTGCAGGGCTTTTTGAGGTTAATTGAGATTGTGCACAAGTTTTTTTTCTTTTTGGAGGGGTGTGGCAGATAATTATAATAAATAATAGCAACAACATGAACTGCAACAACTAACACTGCATATTTAAAGTGTAGCATATAATCTTCTAAGTTCTTTTCAAATATAATCAACTATAATCTCACAGCAACTCTGCGAAGATGTATACCCCCCTTTCACAGATGAATAAACTGTGACCTTAGAGGTGCTGGGAGACAGTTCTCTATGGGTCTCTCATGTTTCTGTACATCTTGTGAGCAGAGGCACTGGCTGCTTTTTTTTTTTTCCAGACTATCTATTCAAGGGTGCTGTTAGAAAACAGGCTGGGAAAATAGAGATAACGTCTCCCTCAGGTGCAAAGGGTGGGTTTGTTAATTGTCCAGTGTAATAAAGATAATATCTTTCAAGGCAAAGGTCAGGCAGACTTATGGCTCGTTAAAAAATATTCAGGTTCCGTACACTTGATGTTCCTCTCCTGTGGACACAATCCATGGCACGTGAAATCATCTTTTGCCCTCTTCCCATCACCCTATAATAATTGGGGCTCGGGGAACTGGCACAAATGCTGGCACTTTGGCTACTGCTGTTGCCATGAGTAATAAAGTTCTTTGTCTCTGACTCACAAGTCTCATGTCTGCTGCCAGTATCCACGAAACTGTGGCAGGCCAACTTGTTAGCTTGCAAGTAGGGTAACATCTCAAACTCCTTAAAGTTCTGATAAGAAGTTGACAACTTGTCCAAGGCCACTCAGCTAAGAAGTTGTGGAGCCAGGAACTGGACCAGCCCGGGGAGTTCCACTCCCTAGAACATGCTTACCCCCACCATGCTATATTAAAAGACTCCAAGTGGCCAAAAGACATGGAGGTAATACTCAACTATGTGTTACATTATATAAAAGTTAATAAAATATATATGTAACCTTAATAAGTCAGTCCAGCTGTATTTTATATAGGCTGCCTCCACTCAAATTGAGTGAAAAAATGTATCCAAAAATCATTGGCATAATTTGACATCAGGCAGAAATGCTCTCCATCCTGTCCTAACCATTACAAACCTCCAATTCTCTACTTTTATCATTCTGCAGAGATGTAATTTAAAGTACTGTATCATGCATGAAACCCCTCCTATTCCCTCAGTAAGTACTAATGCTACATTTCTGTGAATTCAGAAGCATTTTACATCTCTCTCCAGAGTCAACACAGCAGAGTGATTAAAAGCACAGGCTCTGGAGCCAGACTGCCTCAATTCTAGTCTTGGCCCTGCCACTTCTTGGCTATGTAAACATGGGCAATTATTTTAAGCTCATTGGGCCTCATTTTCCTTTCCTATAAAATGGAAGTAATAATTTTGACAGCAACTCATAGGTACATCTATGATAAAGCAAATGAATCTGTGTTACTACATCCCTATAGCTTAAGAAAAAAAAACCCAAATATTTTCTATGAGAACACTGACTTTTTTTAATTGGCTTTGCAACCCACAACATGAAAGCCTTGTGTTACAAGATTTAATGAGTTTATCCATTTAAAGCATTCTGAATATTACCTGACACTCATTAAGTTCTCGATAAATATCTGCTATCATTATCCATCTCTTATGTCCCTTTTCAATTCTCCCTGACTTCATGGCTACTTATGTGTGTTATCTGAGTGTCTCAGGCTTCTGCAGTCGGTAAGCGTAGCTCCATCTGTCCTACCAGATATCAATGACTCTGATCCTCTGCTTGATTGTTTTAGAAATGCAACAGGAAATCACAGTTTCTTCTCAATTATCCTCAAG
Organism: Phocoena sinus; assembly: GCF_008692025.1. Taxonomy (NCBI): domain Eukaryota; kingdom Metazoa; phylum Chordata; class Mammalia; order Artiodactyla; family Phocoenidae; genus Phocoena; species Phocoena sinus. The sequence goes on along the minus strand of NC_045766.1, from coordinate 69,365,494 downwards.
CTTGTTTTCATGTTTCCATAATCAAGTCCTGATTAGAAATCATCCCCTCAATCAGCCTGAGCTCCACAGTTCCACAGAGGTGTCACTTGGATTTGAAACTCTGCCCCCACCAACACCACTGCCATCACAGGAGACCCAGTGGAGCTGGGAAGCTGCTGCACCCAATGTTGGTGGATCAGGAACAGTGAGCACAGAGATCCCTGCTGTCACCCTGATAAAGTGAAAATGATAGCACACCTTCCATGTGATACTTGGGTGGATAAGAGACCTTTAGCAAGACGGCTCGCATACTTCAAGTACTGCAGGCTTCGGGGATGGAACAATTCTCTCCCCTGTGCATGTGTGGAAGGACAGCAAACTGACGGAAGATGAGTTCTGCTCTCGCCACCACACAGACCCCAGGACCGACAGTCTCCTCTGGTTCCATTCCTGAGTCTGGGTCCCTGTGACACACTCCTTTTTCCTTTATGATACATTTTTTTTCCAGTGGTGCATTTTGTCTCGCTCTGCATATATGTCTGAACGTAAATGACAAATGGGGTTCAAGGTTTTTTCCAAAGAGATTACCAGCCTCTCTGTAAATCACTGGGCTATATAAAGATATTTTTGTAATTGCTGAAATTAAAAAGACTGACCACACCAGGTATTGCAAGGATGTGGAACAACTGGAAATCTCATACATTGCTGGTGAGAAAGAAAATGGTGCAGACCTTCTACAAAGGTTAAACATCCACTGACCGTATGATCCTGCCATTCCATTCCCTACTATCTACTCAGGATAAATGAAATCCTATGTCTACATGAATAAAGACTTGCACATGAATGTTCATATCTTTATTTGTAACAGTCGGAAAAGAGAAGCAACCCAAACTTCCAACGACAGATGAATGGATAAACATATTGTGGTGTGTGTGTGTGTGTGTGTGTGTGTGTGTGTGTGTGTGTATTCATTGAATAAAATATATTTTATTTACATAATATTTATTTATATTATAAATATTTTGATATTTATAGATAATATTTAATTATCTATAAATATTTATAAATTATCTATAAATATTTATAAATTATGTATAAATATTTGTAATATATTTATTTTTATACATTTATACATTTATTACATTATACATATATAGTCAGAGGAATATTACTTAGCAATAAAAGGAAGAAAACTGTCGATACACACAACAGTGTAGATGGATCCCAAGATAGTAGATGGAGCTCAAGATAATTATGCCGATTGACAAAAGCCAAACAAAAGAGAGTTTGAGGATTCCATTTACATAAATCATAGAGAGTGCACCTAATCTATAATGGCAGAAAGCAGTCCTTGTTTTCCTCGGGTCTTGGGAGTGGGGTCAGGGACGAGTGAGAGGAGGGGATTACAAAGGGCACTAGCAAATTACAGGGTTGTGAATATGTCGTCATTTTGACTTGACTGTGGTGGTGTTTTCATGGATGTCTACATTTGTCAAAATGTATTAAACTGTTCCCTTTAAATATATGAGGTTTATTGTATGTCAATCATGCCTCAGTAAAAGCTATTTTTAAAAATGGATATCCAGGGAGAATGTACCAGCTAACATTTTTCTCCAGAAACATCTGAGTCCTCTCCACTCCTACAGAATCAAAATACCCTGTTCGAAATCCACTACTTAGTGTTTCTCAGGTGACCAGAAGCCAGCTCATTCAGGGCAGACACGGACTTACTTTGGGTTCTCCATGAACCTTAGCACACTATCTTGCCAACATCACAGGCACTAGATATATACATATGAAATGAGTAAAGAATGAATTAACTAATTAATTGAATAATCAGTTATCAACCTTAACTGTCTTCACACAACTATCATTTATATGCAGCTCTACAACTGCAAGCTTCCATCTCTCCAAGATAAATTCCTTTTTGGGACAAAAGCCAATACTTCTCCCTCCAGATTATCAGGCAGCAAATCTTTGTTTGAGAAAGATCTGTGAGTGTAAAGGATGCAATTCATAAAAGAACCCAAGGAACACTGTTTTTTTCCCCTCAAATAGAACATTGAGCTTGCCTCTTCAGTGTCTTTTCAGCAGCGTTAAAACTTAGAATTGCAGTTGAATACCTACTAGATTCAGCTGACAAAGTGTCTATCAACATTCAGGAATCTCACTGTAAATGGAAAAATATCTATAAATAAGAGGAGAGCTCTGAACCAGGAGACAAGAGCCTGGGGTTCTAATCCTGAGTCTGATTTTTACTAGCTGTTTGAACCTGGTTCAATTGCTTCACCATTCTTGGGCTTAATTTTTCAGTACTTAAAGCAAGGGGGTGAAGTAGAATCACTCATGGAATTTTCCTATCCCAACCTTCTGTGATTTTGTGATTTCCAGGAAGGATCTATTTAGCTTGGACCAGGGTTTAAATGAACTCTTTTGGGGAGGGAACAGAATGAGGTAGGCAGTTGAGGGATTAAGTGGAGAAGGGAAGGGTTAAATTTTCAAAGAGTATTTACAAAACTCTTGCACATGGGAGGAAACATTAAGAGCCAGTTCTTTGCCACTGAACTTTCTACTTGGAGTATACCTCTCATGTCGTATCATACTATACCTCCTCCAGGAAAAATATATAGCTCTAGTTTTGTGTCCCACGTGGATAAATTGTGCAATGAAAAACGACATGGCGGTTTTGTTCTAAAGGAAGCATGAGCCACTCATTCTGCAACTTTTCCGTGCCTGTTTCATATCCAAGGACAACAGGCAAAGATTTGGCATAATCTATATTCAATCACTGTCAGAGACCAGAATTGCATTTTCTGCCACTGCTTCTGCTTGGCAAGAGTCCTTTTTGTTCTGATGCCTAACGGGATGCAGTCTTCAGACGAGTGATTGATTGCCAGGTGCAGGAGTGATTAAGCCAGTGCAACTGTGGGTCACCCCATCCCCACAGTGGAAGAAAAAAGCACGCATTTTCTATGAGAACACTGTAGCTTTCTTTGGCTTTGCAGCTCATGACATAAATACCCTGGAGTTGAAAAGAAATAATAATAACCTATGTATATACGGAGCAAACTGGGCTCCTTCATGAAAACAGAAAATGGAGAAAACAAGCTACTATCAGGACTTTGGGGCAATTTTTAATTGTAAGAGATTAAAGCATAATACTTATTTTAAAAGACTGAGTCACTAGTGGTGTCTTTCCTATGCTGTGCTTATTTAGCCAAATAAATGTGATGTGTGTGTAACCCAGTCATATCTCAACCATTTGCTCTGCCTTAAAACGTATCTCTGTCTGGAGAAAAATATAAAAATAAAAAATAAAATCCATCTCTGAAAGTGCTGAAAAATATTCAAGATGTTTGCTGAAGACTTGAAGAAGAGAAAAAGGAGAATTGAATAAGTCAATATAGAGCATAACGTCCTAGTATCTTCTTTATCCATCTGTTCCCCAAAGTTTCACTTGCCTTCCTCCCAAAGTGAGACAGTCCAAAGTCCCATCTTATCCTCTCTAAGGCCAGAATCTATTGGAGATATGTGGTTCTTTCCACCTCTTCTGTTTATGGCACCTTGAGGTTGGGAATATAGAAAAGACAAGTTCCTGCCACCAGACCCCCTGGCCCACCATACAGAGACAGTCCTGGAGAGGGCATCCAAATGAAAGCTCCTTTTCAGGATAAGGAAGTAAGGCCAACTCAGGAGGCAGTGGGTCATGGCAAGGATGGGATACTGAGAAATGGGTCTTGTGAAGAATCTTATTCTATAGTGGAGAAAATTCTTAATAAACCTTGGACCTGGTTTCTGGGATGAACTCCCCAGTCTATTGTTTTCTATGGCTCCTAGCTCTACCTTCTGGGAAGTTGGAGGCTCAAAGATTTTTACAGTCAAGAGTTTTTAAGACCAAGCTTATAGTTTTGTTTGTTTGTTTGTTTGTTTTAAGCAAAGTGTTTTCCTCAAAAGCACTAGGCTTCTGATCTGTGTGTTGCCTGTCAATCCCATGTGCCAATGACCAGTGACCATACCCAAAGTTCTTTCCTGGGCTTAGTGCTCCAGCTGGCTGTATTTCTTTATTTCTTCACACCTATGTTGAATTCTCTCAACCTAATAGTCCCTTAAGCTGATCTAAAACAATAGGCTTTGGCAGGAAGGAAGCATTCTTAATCTGATCTGTGCTACAGAACTGAGTTTCTTCATTAAACTCGTAAGTTCTTATAGACCTTCTCTGCTCAAAGCCCTTATATTTCTTCCAGTTTGGAATCCAGAGGCAGTGGGCTTCTCAGACCTAAATTTTTAGATCCTTATCACCTTTTATTTTTACTTTCAAACCAGCCAATCCCTGTACAGGCTTATTTCTTCTTTATAATACCTTGTTAAATGCACTAACACACGCAATGCACATGCAAACATTCTTGTTTTTCCTAATCTATCCCCCTAGAACTACAGATTTAGAAGACACTTGCTCTGACTTCCAAGTTACTAAAGGTGACAATATTACCTAATATTTTGCCACTGTGTAACACGATATATCTGCTTCGCCCTGAGCAGATGCTTGATCACTAAGCCAAATTTAAATATTTTAGGGTTTTGTTATAGCAAGGTCCCACATCCTGAATCAATTTCTGGTTGGTGTTGGAGAAATAATCCAATCCTGCCAACAAAAAAGAGCCTTCTATACCAATGTAGGAGAGAGCGAGAGAGGAACACAATTTATTATTGAGTGAACATTAACAGATTTCCATGCACATAAGGTAGAAAAGTGACTACAAAGTCTGAGCAGAGTTTCACTCAAATTTATACAGTAAAATGGTGGAAAAAGCAATTAAAACTTTTTCATCTTCTTGAGAGACAAAGGGGACGAAGCTTGTGACAGTCTTTGTTCATATCATGAGAGGCCCCTGAGCTAATTCCAAAGGTTATTTGGCTTATGGCCTTGGAGATACCTCAACATTGTAAAAACTGTAGCCAGGGCTTAATTCCTAGGGAGATTTACATTTATTCCAGAGGTTAGATCAAAACCTCAGATTCATTACATCTCCAAAAAAATACTAAGAAATGGGATAAGGGGGAAATGGTCTCTTTGTCCTTTATAAATAGAGAAAAAAAATTTCATTTATTCTTACGTTAGTTAGGGTCATGATAATAAACAGATGTAATGTAAACAATGGCTCCAAAAGTATGTTTCTTGCCCACATAATAGTCCAACGTAGATGTTCCTGGTCTGCAGTTCAGCTCTCCTCCCTGCAGTCATTTGGGGACCCACGCTGACAGTGCATCTGCCATCCTCAGCTTGTGATTTCTAAGATCACGCTGGGGGTTGCCACCCCAGTTAGCCGTAAAGGGGAAAGAGCACGGAGGAGGCATTCCTATTTCTTAAAAGCCTTAGCTTAGAAACGATAGCCATCACTTGTGCTCACATTCCACTGATTGAGTCATATGGCCACACCTACCTGTAAAAGAGTCTGGAAAATGTGGTCAAACGCTGCCCACAAAAATTAATTGACAGAGGAAATTAATTTGGTAAAGAGCTAGCCACCTCTACTACAAGAGATTAGGCCAAGCGATCTGAAAGGCAGATTATAGGGCCTGTAGATAAATTAGCGAAAAGGCAGTGCCTTTTAAAAGTGCTCACTTTTCTTATTGCTAGTGCAGCCTCTCCACCCACCTGGTTCACTCCTCCTCGGGTTACAACCTGGCAACACCACAGGTAGCATTACTGTAACTATCTCTTCCGCGCCTAGTTCCTCTGGCTCATTTAGAAGTGGGTCTCGGTCTGGATGAACTTGGTGCTTAGGGAGTCACTCATGGTTGCCCTGGCCTCCACCTGTTCTAAATGGTCTGAGGTCTGAGTTCCCAAGAGTTTAGATTCCCCTGGCCAAGCTTCTCTTTACTTCAGTTACCAGTCTCAGCTCTGTCAAACATGTTATTATTTTGCCAGCCTTTTAGTAGGCTTGTAGATTTGAAAATTCCCACTGCTTCTCTCCAGGCATTCATTCAATTCTAATATAAGAGCATTGAGAGCAGGGGACTCGCTGGTCTCTGCACATCATAGAAGCTTCTCGGTCACAGCTACTGAAACATTTTTGTTTGGAGATATGAATGACCCCCAATCTATTCCATCAGTTTCCCATAGCTTTCCCCTTTCTCACTTGTATTAACCAAGTATCTCTTTATTTTCTTGATTTTGATGCTTTGACATTTGAGGCCTTGCTGACACTGAAGGGATTGCTGCTCCCAGGCTTAGCCAATTCCTAGAGGTAGTAAACAGCTCTCCTGGGAGGGTGCCTTTTGAACACAAACCAACCAATCCACATCTCCAACCACCACCTTTATGGACACTCACACTCCTGGCTGCTATCCATCTGACCTGATCATCCCAGGTCCAGTGAATTAGTCAGGGTTTTACAGAAACAGAACCAATGGTGTGTATGCGTGTGTGTGTGTGTGTGTGTGTGTGTGTGTGTGTGTGTGTGTGTGTGTTTATGTATGGAGAGAGAGAGAGAGTTTATTTTAAGGAATTGGCTCTTAAAATCTGCAGGGCAGGCTGGCAGGCTGGAAACTCAGGGAAGAGTTGCAGTTTGAGTACAAAGACAGACTTCTAGCAGAATTACTTCTTGCTCAGTGGAGACCAGTCTTTGCTCTAGTCAGGTCTTCAACTGATTCGATGAGGCCCACACACATTATGGAGGGCAATCTGCTTTACTCAAAGTCCACTGATGTAAATGTTAATCTCATCCAAAAAAACACTGTCACAGAAACATTGGAATAATGTTTGACCAAATATCTGGGTACTATGGCTCAGCCGAGTTGATACATAAACCTAACTATCATAGCCAAGTAGCAGATAACTGGAGACAGCCCTTAAACCCTGGAGCCTGCTGAAGTTATTCAAAATAGCCATTCTAAGCCTGCTTACCCTGATTCACCCATTCCATCCCACAAAAAAAACACAATAAAGGCTCTTCCCCATGTTTTCCCTCTCTCCTTCTGCCTCTGATTGACCCTGGTGCTTCCCCATGTGGTCCCACAGAGTGGCATGCTGTGTCTCCTGTTTCTGGGGACCTGTGAATATACCAAACTTCCTCCTCCATCACACTCCCTTCCATGTCTATGTGTCTCAGCATATATGATTAGAACAAACCCTGTGTACCCTTAAAACATCCCCAAATAAGGTACTCTTGGTATTTTTCCTTCAGTAGAAATTGTATTCCCGGAACACCATCTCAGATTCTGGAATTTAAAACCCTCAGCATTCCTATCATAGGTCGAATGGCCTTCTCCTGCAATGTGCTAGCTCTTGCCTCAGATCTTCATATTTTCAGGCTGGCAGCTTAGTAGTATCTGGTACCCCAAGTATAAGAGCAAAACCAACCACTGTGTGCTTCTCCTCGTCCAAGAAGAGTCACACTCTGAGGCCTAACCATACTCCTATTGAACCTTGAAGCTACACTGAAGTCTCCATCCCCTCCACCTTTCAAATACAATCAAATCATTCTCCAGTGCCCTAGCTTTTCTGTAAGAAAGAGCTCTGTGGAGGTAGTATTCAAGCTTCATCCTCATTGCTTCAAGTCCAAAGCTTATGGTTTTAATTACCAATGGGTTGGCAGGGCAATGTTGGTTGATACACTTGAACTGGCCAGTCTTCTCATAAGCCCTCCTAAGAAGACACATCAAACCTAATTAGATAACAATATCTTTTTCCAGTAAGGATCCTGAACTATTGTCCACTTTTTCTCAAGCTACTGCCTCCAATTCCAAATCTAGATGTTGATTCTGGTTCCCAGGTGGTGATATATTTGGACTTTATCATACTGAACTCAACCTACTGACTGAAAATTATGCCTCCCTCCACCCTCTCCTTCTCAGGGGAGAGGCTCCCTCAGTCCGAACCCAGGGAGGCTCTGCACCTGTGGTCAACTTTGGGAACGACTCTGGGTACTAAATACTTGGAGAGCTCCTATTAAATAACCTCCACTTTTCTCCCTTCTCCCTTATATTCTGGGTATCCATCCATCCTTCTATCCACTAATTCACTCACCCATTCAAAATTTTTAAGATTTACTATATGCCGGAAGCTATGTTAGACTCTTGGAGTAAGACAGGGTCTACATCTTCAAGTCTACAATGTAGTGGTAGGGAACAACTTTTAGAAAAAGAAAAATAGCATAAAAGGTGGTGTATGCTATAATAAGAAGTATGAACAGCTCACTGTGGGAGGCTGCTGGTGACTAGCTGCTTTCCTGCCCACCTCCTTCATCCCTCTAACTCCTCTCTGACCCTCTGCGTTATCCTCCACCAATACAGTCGTCAGCTCCTGAGCCTGCTGTTTGTATCACCACTGACATGCCTTCTTCTATTCACCCATCTTTTCTCTCTTTTCCTTGCCTGTGAAATGAGATCCCACAAGAGACATATTAAAATGTGGTAGTCATCCCATGGACAGTGCTTTAAAGCAGGTTTCAAGTGGCTGAGTCTCAGTGTGGAAAATTTGTGTCAGGATAACGAGTTGTCTGTGTACAGATACTCTCTACTGTAGAAGAGCAGATGAAGTGAAATGCCTGCTGTAATTGCTCCCTTTGGGGAAATATATGGGAGACAGGACAAAGTGATATTACTACTCAATTGGCCCAGCACCATGAATTTTAAAATGGTTATGTGAAAATACCAAAGAGAGATACATGGTACACTCCCACACACATACAAAAAGAGACTTGGACCAAACTGCTGGAAACCATCATAAAAAGCAAGTACATTTGCCTACGTCACTAGAGCCATATAATATGAATGATCAGGCATGTGTCAGAGTCCCTGGCCAAACCAGGCAGGGTCAGAGCCCTTCACCTTGGAATGCACTAGTGTTTGGTGGCTGCCTGACCCTCCCTCAGAGAGATGGAGGCAAGCTGTCCAAGAGTGCTGATTAGAAATTCGTTCATTTATTAATTCATTTATTTATTCAGCAGTTATTCCTGAAGTACCTACCATATGCCAGGTACTCTACTAGGCTGAAGTTGCAATCCTGAACCTGAAGGATGCGATCTGTGCCCCCTTGGAGCTTATATTCTAGAAGCCACTAAGAATAGCTAGAAGCAGTCAAAGCTAGAGGACAGTAGGATGTGATTGTAGTAGTTCTAACGTTTAACTTTGATAAGCCAGGTACTAAGCAGTTTACTTGCATTCATTCTTTTAATACTCCTCACCATCTTAAGTTTAAAGTTATTATCCTCACCTCTTTTATTTTTATTATATTTATTATCCTCATCTTACAGAGGAGGAAACAGAAGTGCAGAGGAGTTAAGCAACTCACCCCAGTTCGCATCATTAGTAAGCGGCTGTCTCTGCCACAGTCTGTGCTTAGCCACTATGCCCTATGGGACTCCAAAACAAGAAAGCTGAACCAATGGGCTAGCGAGGGGACAGCACTCTGTTGCTCATTTTCCTTGAGTTAGACTTCAAGTCTCCTTTTCCCGTCATGGACTTGCCTTGACTCTCAGGGCTAGCCTCCTGCTGCATTTCCACCCATGAGCCCTGTCTCCTGTCTGCACCACCCTCAGGTAAGGCGCTCCACCACTCTGGGGAAATGACATTGCCTCGGGTAGTGAAGCCCCAGGAACCACACCTTGCAACTCCGCAGGTTCACCAGGTCCTTGGACAGGACAAGAACACAGAGCATACTATGGTGTCCATATATAATACTCCTACAGATAGATATACTATCGGATGCATCTGAGGCTCCAGGGAAAACAAAGCCTTGATCTTTGATTTTTCTTTTCTGCTATAATCTAAACCAATAATGCAGTTGAAGATAATATAGAGCTGTACCAGGAAATCCTTTTTCACTTTGTGCTTAGCTTGGCTAATGGAGAGGTAACATAGCAACTGATTTTTTCTTTCTCTGTCTTTGTTAGCAACTAAAACCAGAATAACTTATTTTTTTCCTCCTGGCTTCATTTAGGGATTTAAAAACCTTTTGTTCTGGTTCTCTGCAAAATTTTATTGTATCTTTGAGGAGAACATCTCCTTCCTGCTTTATAATCTTCTGCTATCTGTAGGAAGGAACGTGGAATAAACTTCTAGGAGAAAAGCGATCACCTCTGTCACTTGACAAGGACCGAAATGTGAGGTTTTGACGGATGACAAATTGATTGTGATTCGGGGAATTATTTAAGTCATGAAGGACAAACATGAAGGGTAAGAATTTTTCTGTTTACGGGCGTAAAGCTAAAATGAACCCACAAATTGCTCAACAGCTCAACATGTTTTCCAGTGTTTTTCAGAACACATCTCTCCTACTCCAGGCATCGAGGGAATGCTTTCTAGACGTGACATTCTTACCACTTTTTAGTTAATATAGTACTATTCAACAAGATCCGGAGAATGTAAGAGCTAGAAAGAAACTCTGAAATCCCCTAGTCCAAGGAACTCATTGTCCTGTTGGGGAAACTGAGGTCCAGAGAGGAACGCTGCTTGGCAGACGTTAATGGAAGAATGAGATTGCACCCTGGGCCTTGAATCTCCCTCAGTCAATCGTGCTCGTGTCTGTTACCTCTGCTGTTTCCATATAATTCCTAGACTTGCGGTAGTAATTCCTAGAATTGCTCCCCAACCAGACCAGCTGTGCCCAGATCTTTGTGTGAGCTGTAAGAAATACTTAAAATTATTTAATTATTAATGATGACGAGATCCAACAGCTGCTGTTGCTGCACCTGAAGGCTCGTCATTCTCACATCTTTAGTGATACCTCGTTTATCAAACAGCACAATAAGACAATAACTTCACCAAATGAGAGATACTGACATAATGTATCTAAAAAAACCTGCCTTTTTCTTTTAGAAAAAAAATGTCAAAATGAAACCCATGTTTTCATCATGTAAAATTATACTTCTCCCTTTAAAACTCTCCTTTTTTCATGATACATAAAATATTGAAAGGGCCCAACTGCAAACGTAACCGTTGGGAATCTACGTATATGTACACATGTATCTCCATAGATTTCTTGAGGACTTCCTGGAATAATTTTGGCTGGAAGCGGATTAGAGAGAAGAAGAAGAAGCTAAGCTTATTTTCCACCTAAAAATTAATTTAGAAGATAGTTATAACCATACTTGCCTTTTAATTAGGTGTATAAATTTTTAATAAAATTAATAAACAGAAGCCACAGAGCAGCAATACCCTAAAAGTAGTCCATTGTCTAGTACTCCCATAAGACAATCTGTTAAAAATGGATACTGTGGTCAAATGAATTTGAAAAATGCAAATAATATAGTCCCTTGAAAATTTACAATCCATATTAGCTTTTTACGGCTCTGAGGTGTCCTGCCGTCAAGATAAATGCATTTTCCAAGCTATTTTAATACAGAGTCTTTTAAATTTTTCATGGAACACAGTTTGGAAAATCATGCCACAGATAATACTTTTTAAAAGATCAATAAGAAGAATTTAAAAAGTTATGACTACATTGAAAACCGAGAAGTAAGGGCAAGCAAACTAGTCTTCGCTTGTGGTACTGGCAGGTCTAGACTTGTGCTTTAAACAAACACAAAAGCAGGCATAAAACATGAAGTAACTGTTTCCAGACATTGGATAACAGGCAGCTCAAGAATCTGACTCCTAAGAGAAGAAAAAGTCATTAAGTGAGCCCTTGATGGATGGATGGCCTTTAGCCTGGGGCACTGTCTGGGAGGGGGAGGGGAAGCCCAAGCAGTTTCACTGAGCTGACTGAAGAGCAGAGATCAGAGTAGAGATGCTGATGCAGCTGGGACTTGTGGGCTAGGGTACCAGGAGCAGGGAGTCACACAGAGAAGGAGCTCGAGAAATCCACCTATTGGTCCTCTTATCTTCGTCCAAATACAATTCTTACACAGAGCGCAGCTCAGTGAGACTGGCAGAAAACAGCTATGGGGATTCTGTGATCTCACAGGAGGTTTTGGACTTCCCACAGAGCACGACCATCCCGAGTGAAGAGACTTTGTTCAACCCTGCGGGCTTTCCCCTGGGAGCCAGTGGGACCAGGCTCTCCACTAAGGGCTGCGCTAGACCCCATCTAACAAAGCTTAAAAACAAGCCTCCAAGGTATCCCGCTGATCTGGCAGTCAATTATTCCTGCCGTAAAAAATTCAGCACTCCTTCCTGGAAGAAAAACAACCAGACTCTTAAAAATGCAGCATTTCCAATGTCTAGCATATAATTTAAAAATTACTAGGTAGTTATCTTAAAAAAGCCAAAAAGATGTGGCCCATAACAGGGGGGAAGTGAGTAGTAGTCAATAGGAACAGACCCAGAGATGACTGAGGGGTTGAAATTAGCAAACAAATGCTTAAAACAGCTCTTCTATTTAGGTTTATAGACTCCAAGGAAGATAGACATAATAAGTGAACAAATGGAAATAAACTGAAAACTCCCATTATGCTTGCAAGTACATATTATTCCTTTCAGCAAAGACTTTTTAAATCATCTAGTTATTAATTATCAATACTTTCTATAGGAAAGTTTTCAGTCTTATATTGAGATTCTGTACTTGAATTTTGCAGATTTTGAGGGTTTAAAAGAACCCCCAGAGCAGTTTAAAAAAATCCTATAAGCTGTGTCTGAAAAACACATAGAAATCATATCTAGACATATTAGAACTTGGCTGTTAATGGCAAGTTATAAATGATTCATTAGCTGGCTAACTATGGGAAGTCAAAAAGAATAGTTTCTCAGTGAGAAGCAATGAGAGAAAATAGTTCAAAACTAAAATACGAAGCAAGAGCAAGTAGTTGATAAAGATGGTCCGCCACAGAAGAGTTTCATAAAATTTCATCTTCAGTCAAAGCCAGCTCTTCACATTCCAGGAGACATTGGCCTCCCCAGATCTGATCTTTCCAATTCGGCTGCCGGTAAGCATGGCAGAGCTCCAACTTTTGTAGACAAGCTTCTGTTGCAAATCTTATAAGATCCTCTAGATCTTGGGTCAGGAAGGTCAAACAGGTACTGCCAAATGAGGGTGTGTGTGTGTGTGTGTGTGTGTGTGTGTGTGTGTGTGTGTGTGTGTGTGTATAAAGAGGTGATGTGTCCGATAGCCTGTAGATTGTCCTTGCAGGAATGAAGTTCCACCTCTACTCCTGAACACAGTGCTATAACAAGGGCAGGGTGGGGGGACTGGGCAGAGCTGTGGTCCATCCTGAAAGGGGTGGTATATGATCACTGATATGGTTTACAATCACTAGCACATGGTAGTAATAAAAAAGTAGGTTGACTTTTTGTTGGTTTTAGTATTTTTAAAATTCTCTATAGGGATTATTTCCACTGCCCCCTCTCTCAAAATGTATCCCACTGCCTGAATAGTTTGCTTGTTACTTTCACAGGCCATCCTGTATTTAATCAGGCATTAAATAGTCAATTGGGGTAGAGCTCTTACACTCTTTGCTCTGCAGCAGACTTCATTAAAGGACTGAGTTTATCTCCAGGGCTTTAATCTGTATTATATGGACCTATTTTCAATTGTCTTCAACAGATAAAATGTTCCCCTGCATAGATTCTAAGAATGATTTTATAGAAAATCTGGTAAATTTAATACAGTTCTATTTATATAGCAACACGTAAATCATTTAAAAATTTATTTCATTTAAATCTCTTAGTGCTTTTCTATACTTATAGACACAGATGGATATTATTATTTTCATTTGACACATGTTGAAACTAAGCCCCAGAAAGTGATTGTCTAAAGTACCGAAGTTCCTTAATGACAGTGAGGGGACTAGACTCCAGCCTCTTATTACCCACCTCTTTTCTTTTTACTGAATTATACTACATCACTTATATGTCTATTCAAGTTAATTACCCCTTTTAATAAGAGACTATCAAGAAAAGTATTTTGGGGGATATATGTATATGTATAGCTGATTCACTTTGTTATGAAGCAGAAACTAACACACCATTGTAAAGCAATTCTACTCCAATAAAGAGATTTTTTTTTAAAAAGTATTTTGTAAATTTAGATTTTTATCTTTAACATTCCCATTTAACCAGTAGGAAAGCCAGAGCTCAGGGATGTTAACCAGCTTGCAGGAGATAGATGGTTCATTGACAGGACAGGGAGTAGAATACAGGTCCTCTATTTTGTTCATTGTACCACAGCCAACCTGGGCTCTGGGCTTTTGCAGGATCACTGGTTTCCCTAAGTCCTAGGAAAGAGAATTTTACACCAAGGAATAGCAGAGTCATAACAAACATTATATAAGATAATTAGATCTCCTGGTGTCTTTGCTGCTTTAAATATCTTAGATCAAGCTGCAGTTAAATGCCCTAAGGCAGGGAGTTAAGCTCTATACCAAGACAAAGGTCTAACAACTGAGACTGGGAGTGTGTCTTGTACGGATGAAAGACTGGCCCACCATGAATGGCTCGCCTTGTGGCGGGAATGCAAAGGTAGGAGGAAGTGATCTGGAGGAAAGTCTTCTCTCCCTGGGCCAGAAGGATGGTGGAAAAAGGAAGGTACACAGGGCACAAAGACAGTTGGGGGTAGTGGGCAGACCCATGTGTCCTGACTTCTCAGCTCTGGGCTTCAGCCTGCAGAGAGGAGATGTATTAGTTAAGCTCTGGTGAAGCCTGAGAGCTGAGCAAACATTGTCCGTTCCCATTTCAGACTCTGGGAAGAGATCCCCTGGTGGGCTGAATTCCACATACCGACCATGTCAAAATAAATTTGGCGATGGGTGGCGCTCGGGCGCTGGGGGCTAGCTGGGCAAGGCGCGAGGGGCGGGGGTAGGGGCATGGGGTGGGGCGGGCCGTTAGGTCGCTCTCCCTGCTGGGAAGTGTAGTTTCTCCCTCCGGGTTTTTCTGGGGGGTGGGGAGGTTCTGGGCTAACTCCGCGTAGCTACCCCGCACGCCCTCCCCACCTTGGTCACGGCTCTGCGCGGCCGGCCGGTCTGCGCATGACAGGCTGAGGTTCCTTCGGCCAGTTTCCCGACTTTGAGAGGGGACGGGTCAGGGATGGGGACCTGGGGCACTGGCGGCTGCCGTTTCGGTCGCTGAGAGCCAGTCCTACAGCCCCAGTCCTTACAACACGCTCCGCCTCCCCTTTTTTCAGAGCACCCCCTCCCAGGATAAGACACCAACCCCGGCCGGAGGGGCAGATCCCACGACCACTTTTTTCCCTCCTCTTCAGCGCCTTCCCCTTCCAATCCCTGAGCCCGGCCTTCCTGGGTTTCCAGCTGGGCCCTCACCCTCAAAGCAGACGCGGGATTGGAGGAGGGAGTTTGGTCAGGGATAGCACTTAACAAACTCCTTGGGGACCTTGGTTCCCAGGGAAGAATGGCAGTGATCCAGTACGGATTGGGGACCCAGTCAGGCAGCCCAGAAAGAGGGAGATTATACAAACAGATGTAAAGACCTACTTAACAACATGTGTGAACCTGTATACAAGACTGGGACAGGATATGAGGTGCGAAGAATCCAGTTTCAACTTATCAGAAAAAGATGCCATCTCAATCTTGGTTTGTGTTTATTTTCCGTTGACCCTGTGGGTGAAGATATCCTTGACCATTACTCCATTTGAATATGTTCCAGTTCATCCGATGTTACATCACCATGTTGAAAGGTATGGAGATCACCACAAGGATTTGGAGAAGAGTCCTAATAGTTATTAAAATTCTGGACTAGATCTACTAGGAAATGTAGATGGACTATAAAGCACTTGCCTAACAAACTGCTCACGAAGTTTTAGGTTACTATCAAGAAACATCAGGCTGGGGCTTCCCTGGTGGCGCAGTGGTTGAGAGACCACCTGCCGATGCAGGGGACGCGGGTTTGTGCCCCGGTCCGGGAAGATCCCATATGCTGCTGAGGGGCTGGGCCCGTGAGCCATGGCCGCTGGGCCTGCGCGTCCGGAGCCTGTGCTCCACAAAGGGAGAGGCCACAACAGTGAGAGGCCCGCATACGGTAAAAAACAAAAAAAGAAAAAGAAACATCAGGCTGGAAAGTGGTTAAGACTTCACTAACTTATTTGTGGATTTTTATTCCCCTTTGAGAAAAAGACAACTGTTTCCAGCAAGGCTTCTAAAAATTTCCATGGAAATCTATATCGTGTTGAAGGAATAATTCTGGAGTAAACATCTAAACTATCTGATTTCCTCTACAAACCTGAAAACAGAATTACATGGGACAAATCGTTGAAAAGTGTACAACATGGTACAAAAAATTGATTCGGACACATTCATGTGTTATACCATTACTCAAAGTTTTGCCATGGGCTCAATATCCCCCCGAGATTTTATCGACTTAGTATATTTGAAGCACTACAAAGGGAATATGGATATTATCAGTTCTACTAGTGTGTATTTTCCAGCATATCCTCCAGCTTCAAATTATATTCGTGGTTGTAACCATGCTTGTGGCTATATGTGTTCACCTCTGCCAGAGAACCCAGCGTATTCTAAACTAGTGATGTTTGTCCAGAAAGAAATGAGAGGAAAATTGGCCCCGTCAATAATTTAAGCAACCATGTCTTCCAATTTAGTAAGCTTCATCCTCAATGTAAAAGATGGAATAAAGGCAAACAAAATTCCCAGGACGTGGATGTCATCGTAATGGGCATTCATCATTCCTAAAGAAGAAATGAGGCCATTGAAAATCATGTTTGACAGTTACTGCCTTTTACTTCTAAGTCAATATGCATAAATACTATTACACTATTCTAAACAGTATTCTTGAACAAACTACTGAAGGTACTTTGTGAAAATAAGAGCTCATAGTTGTACAAGAGAAGCATTAAATACAGTTTTTAATCTCAAAAAAATAAATAAATTTGGCAACACAATTAGATAGAGAAAGGCCATGATATTTAGTTTCTCTAAGCAGCTCTAAATCCTCATTTAGAATATACCACATTATTTCTATTTAAATACTAAGCACTTTTAGATGATCTGAAGAAACCCATGAGGCCAGGGGCTCCTATAGATGTAGACCTACATTATGTCCTAGAAGGAAATCTCAAGAATGGCTGATTTTTTGAGGCAGATGACTTGCCCCAGGGCCATATAGCGAGGGAAGGGGAAACTCCACAGTAAAAGTTGGACTGAACTGCTTGTTTCAGGGGGCCAGAGAGAGGGCATAGAGGCTCAGAAGGGTCTAAAATGTGAGTAAGAGCTAAGATAAGGTAGAGGCAGCCAGGGAGCGTCACTAGATTAACCAAGCTCAGAGAGAAACCAAGCCCAGAGAGAAATACCGGTTGATGGTAGATATTAGCTGCAATCAGTGACAAAGACAACGCCCCAGAAACCAGAGGAAGCAGCAGATGGTACAAGGAAACCATGTGGACCTGCTGATTCTCCTGCCTTCCTCCATATCAAGATGTCACATAATCCCCTTTTCTCCACTCACACAAGCACCTCAAACTCCCAATCTTTTTTTTTGGTTAGACATATTCTTTTTTTTTTTAAACTGGGGTATAGCTGATTTGCAATATTATGTAAGTTTTAGGTATACAGCATAGTGATTCACAAGCAGATAATCTTAGAGAAACAGAAGCAAGGGAAAGGCAGGTAGTGTATTTTGCCTTAAAGTAGAACGTTATCTCTAGGAACTGTTTAAATCATGGCATCCAATTAGATTTTTTTTTTTAATTTTGAAATTATCTCAAACTTACGGAAGAGCTGCAAGTATCATACAAAAACTTCTCCCCCTCTGAACTATTTGAGAATATGTTGCTGACATCATACTTTTTTAATCTCCGCACCAATATTTCCAAAACACAAGAAAATTCTTCCCCATGAACACAGCACAACCATTAAAATCAGGAAATTCACATTCGTAAGTTGCCACCATTTCCTCCTCGGGCTCGATTCAAATTTCACCAATTGTTACGATAATGTCCTTTATCCTTTATAGCAAAAGGATACAGTTCGGAATCACACAATGCATGTCTCTTTAATTATTTCTATTTGAAACACTTTCGTGGCCTTGAAGTTTTGAAGATTACTGCTTAGTTATTTGGTAGAATATCCCTCGATTTATGTTTCCTGATGTTTCCTCACAACTAGATCTAGGTTTTTCATCTCTGGCAGGGATACCACAGGAGTGGTGCTGTGTTCTTCTTATTGCGTATGATCTTCAATTTGTTCCATTACTATTGATGTGCACTTTGATCACTCAGTTAGAGTCTGCCAGACTTACCTACTGTAAAGCTGATCTTTTCCCCTTTGTAATTAACAGGCATTTCAAGGCACCTTGAAATTATGTAAATATCCTCTTCTTCCTCACACTTTCAGTTTATTCATTTATTGACTCATAGTCAACATGTATATAATGTGGCTTATAGTCTCTTACTATCATTGCTTATTTTGTTGCTCTGTGTCCATCTGATGTGTCCACATCATTCTTTGAGCACTTCCATAGCTTTCTAGCACAGCCAGATGCTCTAAGCTCTAACACCTACCCTGCTTGGACCCACCAATTTTTATTCAGGATCGAAATGGTCAGGAGAGGAAGAGGAAAGGACAAGCTAGCAAGTTCCAAGTTCAAGCAGACAAGCTAATTTCTATCCTCATTATCTCCCTATCCAACGTGTGGGATTTAAAAGGAAACAAAATCAACTGCTTACCCTCTGCTAATGTGAATGGGACGGTGAAGAAATTTAAAACCTTGCTACCTGTATCTTATAAGGGAGACCTGTGTTCACAGCTCCCTGAGACTGTCAGTTCTTGGTTGGTTACTTACGTTACACCTTTTGTTCCCTCTTCTGTAGTGTTTAGCAACAGATCTTGGAAGCAGAGCAGTAACATGAACCTGTTTTACAGTCTTCAATAATGGAAGAACTGGTGACGTGGTAATACTTTTCTAATGTCAGTTGGAGAGATGGCCACAAAAATGAAGGTAGAACAGAGGAGTCACCGAAAAGGTAAACAAGACCCAAACTCTGAAGTTTGTTTAGGCAAAAACAAATGATGGAGAAAACCAAGACTTGTCCAGAACCAAAAGGAGACCTGGGCTTAAGAAGCTTGAGAACCAGGGGACAGTGTGGCTTCCAATAGCAGCTTGTCACCCCTTCTCCACTATTTCCTAGAGATTATGAACCAGGGGGCAACACTTCGTATTTCTGTACTCTCAGAGGAGCTGCTTTTTAAAATGAAAATACACCCTAGGAATAATAAAATTTTAACAATATTTCTTCTCTAGAGAATGGCATTTTGAAAGATATTCATTATCTAAGTTTTTACATTTCTGATATGTTGGAATTTTTACTATGTATTACTTTGTAATCAGAAAAATTGCAGACATGTAAGAAATAGAAAGAATAAAATAATGGATGAGGAACTAGGTAGTTTCATTAAAATATTGCATTCAGTTTTTTCCTTTTTTCTGAAGTATAATGTTATGCTTAGTAAAATGTGTAAATCTTAGGTGTAGAACTGGGGAATTTTTACATGTGTATACTTTCCAGCAACGACCGTCTAGATCAAGATAGAGAATATTTCTATCACCGAAGAGAATTTCTTCCTACCTCTTCCCAGCCAATCCACCAACCAAGGTCAACACCACTTTGACTTCTATCACATAGATTAGGGTCAGGAAGCAGCCTTCAGCTCTGACTTGACCACTAATGTATAGTGCCAATCTCAAGTCCCTCTTCCTCTGTGTGTCCCAGGAAATAGACTAAATGACCTTTATGGATCCTTTCAGTTCTACTATTCCAGGAAAGAAATGATAAGTAACGTCTTTTCCCCCAAGGGTCCTTAGTAAATGAGCAGTAAAAAGCATCTCCCAACTTCCAGACCTAACTCCATCTACTAAGCCAGAGGGCTTCTGTATAAATTAGTTCCTAAAGTTGAATCAAGTAGAGTTATTTAAAAGAGAAGGTGATATTGAATTCTGAAATATTAGATTAATGCTTCTTTTTTTTTTTTTTTTTTTTTTACTATTTACTATACACCGAACATCACTTTGGCAGGCAATCAGCTCAGCTCAGGAGACAATGATGGTCACAGCAGTTCCTGCTCCTTGGTCTAGTGAAGGAATGAAAACACAGCCCAATCTCATTTAGTGTGGAATCTAAAAATACTGAACTCATAGATACAGAGAATAGATTGGCTGCCAGAAGCTGGGGGTGGGGGTGGGCAAAAGGGGGGAAGGTGGTCAAAATTTCCAGTTAAAAGATAAATGAATCCTGGGATTGTGTACAGCATGGTGGCTGTAATTAATAATACTGTATTGCATATTGAAAGTTGCTAAGAGAGGAGATCTTAAAAGTTCTCATCACAAGAAAAAAAATTTGTAACTATGGGAGGTGATGGATGTTAACTAGACTTATCATGGCAATCATTTCACAGTATATACATATATCATGTCATTATGTCATACACCTTAAACAAATACAATATTATATGTCAATTATATCTCAATAAGACTCAAAGAAGGAAAAAAAAAGCAACACAAGTCTAAGTGACTGTAATGGAAGGAAGAATTTCTCAGGGCCTCAAGAGAGAAACCAAATTCTAAGAAGGGAGAAAACTCACTTTCAGCTGGGTGAAACAGGTCATGAGAACACCTTTATGGAGGGGGTTGACCAGAAAGCTGGACCTTGAATGAAGAGCAGCAATTGGATACACAGAAATTTTGTTCTAAAAATGTCCAAATCTCACAGAAGATGATAGGCTCCAGAGCATTCACAGTATATTCTTTTTTCATCAAGATTAATGGTTTTGTGCTGAGGTCTTCATAGATTTTACCTGATTTATATCTGCAAATAAACAAGTCCTCATTAGGGAAACTATATTTGTGTAACAGACTGATATCAACAGATCCTTCATATGTCATATCAACAAATCAAGATTTATAAAGAAAATCATGTGTCCAGAGAGCCTTCAAATCAGTGATTCCACTCACAATCCTCTAGGCTATGTTCTGTCCACCTGGAGGGCTCTAAGCTTTTCTGGTTGGGCTGGACAGTAGATGGCTTTCACCAATGCCAAGGAGTCCCTCATCTCCTGGAGGAAAGTAGTTCATCATAAATACTGTCTCTTCCTTGTATTGCTGGTGTGAGATCTTCCTTCATGATTTGACATTCGTGTTATTGACTCTGAAAGCACTGAGTGACCAGAGACCTCACTTCCTCACCAGTTTCCATGTCAAAAGCCATGTCCTGAGATCTTAGGATTCAAGCTCACTTGGGGTGCTCCTCTGTGTGAAAAAATCCCTTTATGAAGGCAATGAATCAGAAACCACATAGCTGAGCTCTCCAGGGAAGACTGGGAAAGGGCAAGTCACAATGATTGATTTTCTTATATCTATTTATTCATTTTAAATAATATGGTTTAAAGATTATTAACTGTAGATTACCCACAATTCAAATTGCATTATCTGAAACTCTTTATTACTAATAAAAGGAAATCATTTCCTTTTTAATAAACATGCACCGAGCTCTACTTATGTGCTAGGAGTTGATATTCTATGAAAATGCAAAAGACAGATCATAGTTTCTCATTATTACATATCCGAATTCTTTGAACAGTTATCAAGCATCTTTTATGTCCAAGGCACTTTTCTTTTTCATTTTCTTTTTTTTACCTTTTTATTTTATATTAGCGTATAGCCGATTAACAATGTTGTGATAGTTTCAGGTGCATAGCAAAGTGACTCAACCATACATATACATGTATCCATTCTCCCCCAGACTCCCCTCCCATTCGAGCTGCCAAATAACATTGAGCAGAGTTCCCTGTGCTATATAGTAGGTCCCCAAGGCACTTTTCTAGGTGCAAGGGAAAGAGATAGGTGAGCCAGAGACCCTCAGGTGTCATCTCTTACAATTCCCCCATTTTTTAGATGAAGAAATCATAGCTCAGAGAGGTTATTTAATTTTATCAAGGTCACATAGCTAGTAAGTTGCAAAGCCCAGATTGTTCTTTCCTAGATTAGTAGGTTTTTCCATTACCCAAAAAAAAAAAAAAAAAAAAAAAATTGCCTTTTTCATAGGAATAAAACCAAACCTGACAGATGTTTTCCTGAAATGGGCCTATGGTTTGATAGACTAAGAACTGTTGACTAAGGAAATCACATTATCTCTTCTCAAGAAAACAATATGGATGACATTTGATTCACCCAGAACACAGAGTCAGTTTGCACAGGTTGGATGGGAGAGTCTCACTCACCCAGCTCAGTCCATTAGGAAAGAATACATATTGCTGAGAGCAGGACATTTTGCTATGGGTTTCAATTTGTAAGAATTTATTTATAACAAGTAAAAATGGAAAGAACCAGAATATGATTTGTTCCCAAAAGGGACAATTGCTACCCATTGTGTAATGACAGTTGCCCTAGGTCAGCTGCATAACTGGAACCAGAAATAGTTTGGAGCTAATCAATACTTTTTTTCCTTCATTTTCTACCCCAGTCTTCATCAGTTGAAATGTGACTGTTGCTATCATCCAGGTATATATAAAATAGATAAGCAACAAGGATTTACTGTATACCATAGGGAACTATATTTACTATCTTATAATAACCTATAATGGAAAATAATCTGAAAAACATATACATATAATTGAATCACTTTGCTGTACACCTGAAACTAACACAATATTGTAAACCAATTAAACTTCAATTGAAAAATTTAAAAAACACTAAAGCTCTCTCAAAGTTCATACTTGGTCTCTAGATTTAAAATTCCCTTTTGCACCCAAGAACTTTCCTTAACACATAAGTGAAAGAACTGCTGATAATTATTGAGTGTTTACTACATTCTAAGCATGTCCTAAATACTTTACAATATTTTAAGTAATCCTCTCAAACAAACCTATGAAATGGGTATTTTTAGTATATCCATTTTACAAAGAGGAAACCAAGGAACAAAACCATGAAAATTTGTCTCAGGCCACACTACTAGTAAGTGATAGAGCTGGGACTGGAACCCAGGCAGTCTTGCTTTACAGACAAATTCTTTTTTTTTTTTTTTTTTGGGAAGTCCAAGTTTCCTCAGTCTTAAGAGGGAACCACAGGGAAAGGTGATCTTAGATATTGTTATATCTGGATGTGATGTCATGTTTGGGATTTCTGTCTTCTTGCTACTAGCTTTAGGGTGAAGCAATGTTCTCTTTAACATTATGAGCTGCCGAATAAACTATAGACAAATTCTTAATCATCAGTGGTAACGACATATGTGAAGAAATAAATGAAGATTTGGCCTTAATGCTTGCAAGGGACGATAATAGCTCCAACTCGCTGTTGGATCTGGATCAGGAGGTGGTGCACTGAAATATCACGTGGCCGGCAGAGCCAGAGGACAGGTGAAAGCCCTGGGCTAGGGAGTGCTGAGCAGCAAGCCATGGAAACTCACTTCTGCCAGCAAGTCCCACAGGCAAGCATGAATCAGGGTGAGGGTCAAGCCCTCAAGGCCCAAAGCTGTTTGGGAACTAGAGACAAAGCGAAGAAAGGAGTGAAGTTTATGCGTCTGCCCCATCCCGTCTAAGAGATCAGTCATCTCTCAGCATTGTGCCTCCCTGCCTTTCCGTTTCTCAAAGGATGGGGTCACATCTGCACGGGAGGCCTTGATTGAGATGGGAAAATATTCCCTCTCTCCGTCCCACCCCACCCAATCAAGAGTGATTGAGTGAGCAGGAGGATTCCAGACAAATAATAGGAGGAGGGCTGGAGTGCCCAAGGCTCGATTTCATTTACCGAAGGATGCAAGGTTTATAGGTGGACCACCTGGTTTAATGGCATCAGATTAGGGAAAACACCGACACCAGAGTAAAATTTGTAATAACACACTTTACTTCATGGATTAAACAATCACATGCTCAGAGTAAATTCTGCAGTAATTTTACACATTTTACTCAGTGTATTAAACAGTTACACATGGTTTGTAGACTTTAGCTTCAAGAGTCTTTTAAGCAATACAAAAATTTCTAAATGCACATGTATTAAAATCAAGGATAAAGACCAGAATCAATAAAGAGAAAAATAAAATTATATTCTACCAAGCATAAACATCGTTTATAGTAAGAATTGGAAAAACAGCATTAAAGTTTTTCTGCTTAGTAGAATAAGATACAATTTCCACTTTCTGGATAATGTAATTGCAAGGTGGAAGGGAAATTTTTACATATGAGAACCCAGAGCCTCATCTGCCCCAGGCCACATAACCTCTCTCTCTCTCCCGCCTCCACTAAGATGTGTTCGGTCTCACAGGGTATATATTATGCAAATGAAGTAATGGATGAGAGGGCAGGAAACTCAGAAAAGATTTCTTGATTTATATTGGAAAGAGATAATATAAAATGGACTCCTTCCTTAAAAGATATCTTTGAATACCCCTGTACGCCCTTCCCCATCCCATTCCCATCCTACAAAGATAACCTACAAAGGTAAGGTCCATCTTAATAGTCTTACCATATATGTATTTATTTCTAAAAATATATTGTTTAATTTGGATGTTTTGAACATTGGGTAAATGAAATCAGATTTTACGTGCTTTTCAGCAACATGCTTTGTACATTCCCTCTCAGTTCCTAAGGTACATCTGTGTAGCTGGACTTCATTCATATTTGTTTTTCTATTGTGTAAGATTCTACTACAGGCCTCATGCACATTTTCTTTGTTCATTCTCCTTTGGACTGATATTTGGTTGGTTTCAGTCTTTTGCTTTATATGTGATGCTTTCTGTGAGCCACCTTGTACATGAGTCTTGGCGCACACATATGTGAATAACTTCCACATATGTATCTGGGACTAGCATTGCAGAATTGTGAAGGATGCATGTCTTCAGCTGCACTCCATAATGTCATTTGCTTAATCAATTACTGAGAGAAATGAGCTAAAATCTCCCACAGTGATGATGAATTTTAAAATTCCTCTTTGAAGTTCTAGCAATTTTGGCTTTATAGCCTTAAATTGAGAGAAGATTCCCTTCACATTTACTGTGAATTTGTGAATAATGACATGTTTGAGTTTATTTATATTGCTTTATTGTCTTATTTTTGCTTTTTCTGTGGCCTTTCCCCCTCTTTTCTTGACTTCTTTCTGATTTATTGAAATTATAGAGGATTCCTCATCCAAAATGTGATGCAATTATGCCTTTCCCTATAAACAAATCCCTTTGGCAATAAGACCTTTTGGCAATTCCTTCCATTAAGAAGTGAAAGAGAATCTAGTGCCAGTTCTAAGTCAAGGCCAGGAGTCAGAAAACTACAGCCCACTGGCCAAATCTGGCCTGCAGCCTATATTTGTAAGTAAAGATTTATTGGAACACAGCAAATCTCATCCACTTACATATTGGCTATGGATGCTTTCTTGACAAAATGGCATAGTTGAGTGGTCTAGTCCATGAAGCCTGAGATATTCACTGTGTGGATCTTTACAGAGAAAGTTTGCCAACCTCTGGTCTAGGCTTTCACTCATTCTGTTGGAACTTGTCTAGTTGCCAAGTGAAAAGATCATACTAGTCTGCTGGAGGATAAGAAACCACATAGAGCAGAGATGAGTTGTCCTAGGTAAGATGGATTCAGACTAGGCAGCTCCCAGGGACCAAGCACCTGATGACATCACATAAGTGATTCCATTCAAGAACAGCTAAACTAGCCCAGATTAGCAGAACTGCCCAATTAATTCACAGGCTCATGAACAATAACAAATGATTATTGTCTTAAGGCACTAAGTTTTAGGCTAGTTTGTTACACAGCCAATACAGAAAGTTTGCTTTGGTTTGGTTTGGTTTTTTTACTCTCGTTTTATTTTTCCCGTTAGCAATTGGAAGTTATGTGCTTTATTACCTTTTTTTAATTCTGTTAGTGCTCGCTATAAACATTTTAATATGCAAAGTTTAATCATTATCTTTTCCTTCCTCATAAACAATGCAAGAACCTCAGATGACTTTTAACTCTGATCAGCTTCCTCCCCACTGATATACTATTATTGTACAGAATTTTGGTTCTACCTTATTTATTTAATTCTATAAGTTAGACATTATTACTGTTAATTATTATCTTATACTGTTGATTTTTTGTTTAGATTTACTCATGTATTTATCTATGTCTTTGTTCATTATTCCTTCTTGTACCTCAAACCTTCCACCTTTGTGAATATCTTGTATTAAGAGTTGGTTATTGTCACATTCTCTTGGTTTTTTTAATCTGAAAATGTTTTATTTTACCCTCATTATTGGAAGATATTTTTATGTAGTGTCCAGTTTTGGAATGACAGTTATTTTCTCTCAATATCTTCAAGGCATCATTCCACTCTCTTCTGGCTTGCATTTTTATTTTTTCTTGAGAAGCCAACTGCCATTTTAATATTCATTCCTCTTGGAAAATCTGCCTTTTCTCTCCATATCAATAGGTAATCTGTCTTCTCCCTTCTTGTCTTTGTGTTCTGCTATGCTGAGTCTACTTGTGGATTTTTTATTTATACTCTTCAGAATTTTTTCAGTTTTCTGAAATGAGGACTGCTTTTTTAATACATTTGAAACTCCTCACATGTTAACTCCCTTCTATTGCCTCAGTGCTCTTCTTTTGTACTTTAGTTCAAAGTATGCCAAGCCTTCTCACTGTCTTCCATGTCACTCACTGTCATATTTTCTGTTACTTTTCTTCTCTGAGAAGCATTTTGAACAATTTTTTCTATCTTTCAGTTTACTGATTCTTTCTTGTTTATATTAAATCTGCTATAACATATATTTAAATTTTTCATGGCCTCAAGAAGAGAGTCCCATACCCATTAGAACTCACTTCCCTTTTCTCTGTCCCCTAGAGCCTTGCAATCATTTATTTACCTTCTTTCTCTACTGATTTGACTCTTCTGGACATTTCATATAAATGGAACCATATAACATATGGTCTTTTTGTCTGACTTCT
This sequence comes from Phocoena sinus, assembly GCF_008692025.1. Lineage (NCBI taxonomy): Eukaryota > Metazoa > Chordata > Mammalia > Artiodactyla > Phocoenidae > Phocoena > Phocoena sinus. The sequence goes on along the minus strand of NC_045766.1, from coordinate 69,338,702 downwards.
TTCAGTTAGCATTATGTCTTCAAGAGTAATCCCTGCTATAGCATGTATCAGTATTTCATTCCTTTTTATTGCTGAATAACATTCAGTGATATGGATGGATCACATGTTGTTTATTTATTCATCAGTTGATAGACCCTTGAATTGTTTCTACTTTGTAGCTATTATGAGTAAAATGGTTTTGATTGCTATGAACATTAATGTACAAGTCTTTCTTTGGATGTATGTTTTCAATTCTCTTGGGTATATACCTAGGAAGGAAATTGCTGGATCATATGGTAACTCTATGTTTAACTTTTTTAAAACTCCCAGATTGTTTTTCATAGAGGCTAACAATTTTACGTTCCCCGAGCAGTATATGAGGGTTCCAATTTCTCCACATCCTTACCAACACTTGTTATTTTCCACTTTTTTTTTAAATAGCTTTCCTACTGTCATGAAGTGGTACTTCATTGTGCTTTTGCTTTGCATTTCCCTAATAATTAATGATGTTGAGCAACTTTGCATGTGCTTATTGGCTTATCTTCTCTGGAATAATGTCTGTTACAGTGCTTTGCCCATTTTTTTAAACTAGGCTGTTGTCTTTGTTGTTATATAATTTCTTTATATATTCTGTATACTAAACCCTTATCACATATATAATTTTCAATTATTTTCTTTTATTATGTGGGTTTTTCACTTTCTTGCTTGTGTCCTTTAATGAACAAAAGTTTGTAATTTTGATGAAATCTAATTATCTATTTTTTCTTTTGTGGCTGTGCTCCTTTGAAACCACCAGATTATAATGTGCCTAAAAAACTGCATCCCTCATGTAATTTCTTTTTTTTCTACCCAAAAGAGATTTATTAAATTATTTGAAAGAACTATTAGTTGCTCAAATAAGGAAGTGTTTAACTTTCAGAACATTCCTATAAATGAACCAAATGTGATAAAAGGTACAAAAGCACTATAAAAAGCACTGTAGGAGACCTTCAACATGGCGGAGGAGCAAGACGTGGAGATCACCTCCCTCCCCACAAATACATCAGAAATACGTCTACATATGGAACAACTCCTACAGAACATATACTGAACACTGTCAGAAGACCTCAGACTTCCCAAAAGGCAAGAATCTCCCCACGTACCTGGCTGTGTGGATGACAGCGTCTTGGTGCTCTGGCCATGTGTCAGACCTGTGCCTATGAGGTGGGAGAGCCGAGTTTAGGACATTGGTCCACCAGAGACCTCCCAGCTCCACGTAATATCAAATGGCACAGATCCCAGAGATCTCCATCTCAACATTAAGACCCAGCTCCACTCAACAACCAGCAAGCTACAGTGCTGGACACCTTCTGTCAAACAACTAGCAAGACAGGAACACAAACCCACCCATTAGCAGAAAGGCTGCCTAAAATAACAATAAGTTCACAGACACCCCAAAACACACCACCAGACGAGGTCCTTTCAGGCTCCAGTCTCATCCACCAGAACACAGGCACCAGTCCCCTCCACCAGGAAGCCTACAAAACCCACTGACCCAACCTTACCCACTGGGGGCAGACACCAAAAACAACAGGAACTACAAAGGTGCAGCCTGCAAAAAGGAGACCCCAAATGCAGTAAGTTAAGCAAAATGAGAAGACAAAGAAACACACAGCAGATGATTAGCAAGGTAAAAACTCACCAGACCAAACAAATGAAGATGAAATAGGCAGCCTACCTGAAAAATAATTCAGAGCAATGATAGTAAAAATGATCCAAAATCTTAGAAATAGATTGGAGAAAATAAAAGAAACTTTTAACAAAGACCTAGAAGAACTAAAGGGCAAACAAACAATGATGAACAACACAATAAATGAAATTAAAAATTCTCTAGAAGGAATCAATAGCAGAACAACTGAGGCAGAAGAATAGATAAGTGACCTGGAAGATAAAATAGTGGAAATAACTAACGCAGAGCAGAATAAAGAAAAAATAAATGAAAAGAATTGAAGACAGTCTCAGAAGCTTCTGGGACAGCATTAAATGCACCAACATTTGAATTATAGGGGGTCCCAGAAGAAGAGAAAAAAAAGGGACTGAGAAAATATTTGAAGAGATTATAATTGAAAACTTCCCTAATATGGGAAAGGAAATAGTCAATGAAGTCCAAGAAGCACAGAGAGTCCCATACAGGATAAATCCAAGGAGAAACACACCAAGACACATATTAATCAAACTATCAAAAACTAAATATAAAGGAAAAATATTAAAAGCAACAAAGTAAAAGCAACAAATAACATACAGGGGAATCCCCATAAGGTTAACAGCTGATCTATCAGCAGAAACTCTGCAAGCCAGAAGGGAGTGGCATGACATATTTAAAGTGATGAAAGGGAAAAACCTACAACCAAGATTACTCTACCCAGCAAGAATCTCATTCAGATTTGACAGACAAATTAAAACCTTTACGGACAAGCAAAATCTAAGAGAATTCAGGACCACCAAACCAGCTCTACAACAAATGCTAGGCAAGAAATATGAGAGAAGGAAAAGACCTACAATAATAAATGCAAAACAATTCAGAAAATGGTAATAGGAACATACATATCAATAATTACCTTAAGGGGCTTCCCTGGAGGCGCAGTGGTTGAGAGTCCGCCTGCCGATGCAGGGGACATGGGTTCGTGCCCCGGTCTGGGAGGATCCCACATGGCATGGAGCGGCTGGGCCCGTGAGCCATGGCCGCTGAGCCTGCACGTCTGGAGCCTGTGCTCCGCAACGGGAGAGGCCCCAACAGTGAGAGGCCCGCATACCGCGCAAAAAAAAAAAAAAAAAAATAATTACCTTAAATGTAAATGGATTAAATGCTCCCACCAAAAAACATACACTGGCTGAATGGATACAAAAACAAGACCCGTATATATGCTGTCTACAAGAGACCCACTTTAGACCTAGGGGCACATACAGTCTGAAAGTGAGGGGATGGAAAAAGATATTCCATGCAAATGGAAATCAAAAGAAAGCCGGAGTAGCAATTCTCACATCAGACAAAACATACTTTAAAATAAAGACTATTACAAGAGACAAAGAAGGACACTACATAATGATCAAGGGATCAATCCAAGAAGAAGATATAACAATTGTAAATATTGATGCACCCAACATAGGAACACCTCAATACATAAAGCAAATGCTAACAGCCATAAAAGGGGAAATCAACAGTAACACAATCATAGAAGGGGACTTTAACACCCCACTTTCACAAATAGACAGATCGTCCAAAATAAAAGTAAATAAGGAAACACAAGCTTTAAATTACATACTAAACAAGATGGACTTATTTGATATTTATAAGACATTCCATCCCAAAACAACAGAATACACTTTCTTCTCAAGTGCTTATGGAACATTCTCCAGGATAGGTCATATCTTGGGTCACATATCAAGCCTTGCTAAATTTAAGAAAACTGAAATTGTATCATGTATCTTTTCTGACCACAAAGCTATAAGACTAAATATCAATTACAGGAAAAATCCGTAAAATATACAAACACATGGAGGCTAAACAATACACTACTTAATAACCAAGAGATCACTGAAGAAATCATAGAGGAAATCAAAAAATACCTAGAAAAAAATGACAATGAAAACACAATGACCAAAAACCTATAGGATGCAGCAAATGCCATTCTAAGACGGAAGTTTATAGCAATACAAGCATACCTCAGAAACAAGAAACACCTCAAATAAATAACCTAACCTTACACCTAAAGCAATTAGAGCAAGAAGAACAAAAAAACCCACAAAGTTACCAGAAGGAAAGTAATCATAAAGATCAGACCAGAAATAAATGAAAAAAAAATGAAGGAAATGATAACAAAGATCAATAAAACTAAAAGCTTGTTCTTTGAGAAGATAAACAAAATTGATAAACCATTAGCTGGACGCAACAGGAAAAAAAGGAGAAGACTCAAATCAATACAATTAGAAATGAAAAAGGAGAAGTAACAACTGACACTGCAGAAATACAAAGGATCATGAGATATTACTACAAGCAACTCTATGCCAATAAAATGGGCAACCTGGAAGAAATGGACAAATTCTTAGAAATGCACAACCTTCCGAGACGGAAGCAGGAAGAAATAGAAAATATAAACAGACGAATCACAAGCACTGAAATTGAGACTGTGACTAAAAATCTTCCAACCAACAAAAGCCCAGGACCAGGTGGCTTCACAGGCGAATTCCATCAAACATTTAGAGAAGAGCTAACACCTATCATTCTCAAACTCTTCCAAAATACAGCAGAGGAAGGAACACTCCCAAGCTCATTCTATGAGCCCACCATCACCCTGATACCAAAAGCAGATAAAGATGTCACAAAGAAAGGAAACTATAGGCCAATATCACTGATGAACATAGATGCAAAAATCCTCAACAAAATACTAGCAAACAGAATCCAACAGCACATTAAAAGGATCATACACCATGATCAAGTGGAGTTTATCCCAGGAATGCAAAGATTCTTCAATATACACAGATCAATCAATGTGATAATATCATATTAACAAATTGAAGGAGAAAAGCCATATGATCATCTCAATAGATGCAGAAAAACCTTTCAACAAAATTTAACACCCATTTATGATAAAAACCCTCCAGAAAGTAGGCATAGAGGGAATGTACCTCAACATAATAAAGGCCATATATGACAAACCCACAGCCAATATTGTTCTCAATGGTGAAAAACTGAAACCATTTCCTCTAAGGTCAGGGACAAGACAAGGCTGTACACTCTCACACTATTATTCAACATAGTTTTGGGAGTTTTAGCCACAGCAATCAGAGAAGAAAAATAAATAAAAGGAATCCAAATTGGAAAAGAAGAAGTAAAGCTGTCACTGTTTGCATATGACATGATACTATACATAGAGAATCCTAAAGATGCTACTAGAAAACTACTAGAGATAATCAATGAATTTGGTAAAGTAGCAGGATATAAAATTAATGCTCAGAAATCTCTTGCATTCCTATACACTAATGATGAAAAATCTGAAGGAGAAATTAAGGAAGCACTCCCATTTACCACTGCAATAAAAAGGATAAAATACCTAGGAATAAACCTACCTAAGGAGACAAAAGACCTGTATGCAGAAAACTATAAGACACTGATGAAAGAAATTAAAGATGATACAAACAGGTGGAGAGATATACAATGTTCTTGGATTGGAAGAATGAACATTGTGAAAATGACTCTGCTACCCAAAGCAATCTACAGATTCAATGTAATCCCCATCAAACTACCAATAGCGTTTTTCACAGAACTAGAACAAACAAATTCACAGTTTGTATGGAAACATAAAAGACCCCCAATAGCCAAATGAATCTTGTGAAAGAAAAACAGAGCTGGAGGAATCAGGATCCTGGACTTCAGTCTATATTACAAAGCTACAGTAATCAAGACAGTATGGTACTGGCACAAAAACAGAAATATAGATCAATGGAACAGGATAGAAAGCCCAGAGATAAACCCACGCACATATAGTCACCTTATTTTTGATAAAGGAGGCAAGAATATACAATGGAGAAAAGACAGCCTCTTCAATAAGTGGTGCTGGGAAAACTGGACAGCTACATGTAAAAGAATGAAATCAGAACACTTCCTAAAACCATATACAAAAATAAACTCAAAATGGATTAAAGGCCTAAATGTAAGGCCAGACACTATAAAGCTCTTGGAGGTAAACATAGCCAGAGCACTCTGACATATATCACAGCAAGATCCTTTTTGACCCACCTCCTAGAGAAATGGAAATAAAAACAAAAATAAACAAATAGGGCCTAATGAAACTTAAAAGCTTTTGCACAGCAAAGGGAAACATAAACAAGATGAAAAGACAACCCTCAGAATGGGAGAAAATATTTGCAAATGAAGCAACTGACAAAGGATTAATCTCCAAAATTTACAAGCAGCTCATGCAGCTCAATATCAAAAACAACCAACAACCCAATCAAAAATTGGGCACTAGACCTAAATAGACATTTCTCCAAAGAAGATGTACAGATTGCCAGCAAACACATGAAAGGATGCTCAACATCAAATGCAAATCGAAACTACAGTGAGATATCACTTCACACCTGTTAGAATGGGCATCATTAGAAAATCTACAAATAAGAAATGCTGGAGAGGGTGTGGAGAAAAGGGAACCCTTTTGCACTGTTGGTGGGTATATAAGTTGATACAGCCACTATGGAGAACAGTATGGAGGTTCCTTAAAAAACTAAAAATAGAACTACCATATGACCCAGCAATACTACTACTGGGCATATTCCCTGAGAAAACCATAATTCAAAAAGAGTCATGTACCACAATGTTCATTGCAGCTCTATTTACAATAGCCAGGACATGGAAGTAACCTAAGCGTCCATCGACAGATGAATGGATAAAGAAGATGTGGCACATATATATAATGGAATATTACTCAGCCATAAAAAATAGGAAATTGAGTTATTTGTAGTGAGGTGGATGGACCTAGAGACTGTCATACACAGTGAAGTAAGTCAGAAATAGAAAAATAAATACTGTATGCTAACACATATATATGGAATCTAAAAAAAAAAATTGTTCTGAAGAACCTAGGGACAGGACACGAATAAAGATGCAGACGTGGAGAGTGGATCTGGGGACATGGGGTGGAGGGAAGGGTAAGCTGGGACAAAGTGAGAGAGTGGCATGGAGTTATATACACTGCCAAATGCAAAGTGGATGGCTGGTGGGGGGCAGCCGCGTAGCACGGGGAGATTGGCTCAGCACTTTGTGACGCCTGGAGGGGTGGGATGGGGAGGGTGTGGGGAAGACGCAGGAGGGAGGAGATGTGGGGATGTGTATGCATGTATAGCTGATTCACTTTGTTGTGGGACAGAAACTAACACACCATAGTGGAGCAATTATACTCCAATAAAGATGTTATTAAAAAAAAAAAAAAACACTGTAAAAATGAAAGGAATTATTTTCATTTTCAAGGTACTAATATTGAAACTGATAACATTTAATAGCAAAATAAGCACTTGGCATTTGCTTTTCTTCTTTGAGGCAATTTTAAAAGCTAGAAAGTAATATTTTGAAGATTTTCTGTAATTATTGCAGTATTTCTAATTAACATCATTTCCTTTATATCTTGAGAGCTAATAAACTACAGTAGCATTCAGAGAAGTAAGAGTTTATTTTGTTTTTAACCCTTAGGAAATTATCAAGTTCATGTGCCATGAAAAGGTGGGGATGAATCTACAGCATGTATTCACAACTCAGAACTTGTGCTGTGAGAAAAGGGAAAAAATGCTCCCTAGGCCAAATAATTAAGAAATGACTCATATTTGAAAAACTACCTGCCGCTGCATGTTGGTATGTAAGTTGTACTCAATATTCTTTGGATGTGACATGGGGGAAATCCCCATTGTCCACATTAGCCTATACAGAAGTTTTGTTGAAAGCTCTCCCCAAGGAGTGCTTCTGCACTTTGTCTTTGCCCTCATGCTCAGGGGTGGTAAATGGATTAACACAGCAGTTTCTGATGGTATGATGGATGGAGTAGGATGATTGATTTTCTAAACACCCTTTCCTTACTTGATGGATGTTTCCATTGTCATTTCTTCCCTCAGGGGTCTTTGTGTGCACAATCTCTCTTCTGAAAGGAGTTTTCCAACGTTATTAGTACCAAGTGAATTTATGATGTCCTCTCATGCAAATAGTCTGCTATTCTGTAGGTAGAGTCTGCTCTGACAGTCTATGCAAAATGTCAATTCTCTGATCAACAGCTTCCACTGTGTTAACATTTTAAACTATGAGACACAATTGAGCTCCAAAAAACAACACTTATTTTCTCCTAATTAGACCCAAGTGTAGCCAAAACTCATCATCCATCTAGAGACTCATTTACCTTAGACATTTAGCTGAATCCTGTGGCACCCCTTTGTTACTGTGGGGCCTTTAGGGACTTTCCACCCCCTCACTTGTTCCCGTAAACCAATTCTTCTCCCTATCGTGCGCCACTCCTTCTCCCTATCGAAACCAATTCTTCTCCCTATCGTGCGCCACTCCTTCTCCCTATCGAAACCAATTCTTGGAGTTTTTCAGTTGACGGGGACTTGCCAGACAGCGGGTAATTTTCCAGTTGCCCGTAACAGGTATACGCCCTAACCGCCACAATGAACAGACAACTATAACGGCCAGAAGGTGGGACAAAAGTTCCTAAGCCAATGAATTCAAAAGTCACCACATTTACCCAATCATTGTGAGAATATACCCGCCCTATGAGTAAATAAACCTATAAAAAGTATGTGATTCCGCTTTTAGGGGTTCCCCATCGGCCTCCTGCGTGAGGTTCAGGGAACCCCGGTGCATCGGCTCCTAATAAACCTCTTGCGTGTTGCAGCGGCTCTCGACTCTTGGCGGTTCTTGGGCGAGTTGGAATCCCTCGTAGACCGTTTGGGTCTAACATTTGGGGGCTCGTCCGGGATCCCCTCTCGCCCCCGGGTCACAAGAACATCGGGAGTCGGAGGTATCAGGTAGGCTCGAGCCCAATTGTCTGTTTGTTTGTCGTTTGTTTGTTGCTAGCCGCCATTAGGAAAAAGCCGTGCGAACCGGCTTGCTGTGGAATCTGTATTGGACTCCTGGCTAGGCAGACGTGCCGAAAGCTGGTGTTCACGGGCCCCGGGGGACGCCCTGGTGGTCCATCTGGAAGGAGAAACAAATTTTGTCTCCCCTTCATCTGGTTCTGGCAGGTTATATAAGCTGCCATCTGAATTTGAGTTGGTTTCGGGTTTAAGTTCGCGGCGGCTGGTTCTGGCAGGTTATATAAGCTGCCATCTGAATTTGAGTTGGTTTCGGGTTTAAGTTCGCGGCGGCAATATCAATGTGTGTCTTTTGAAATTTTATTGTTTTTCTGTACTATTATCTTTCTTTTGACGGACGACAATGGGACAAACTATGACGACTCCTCTTTCTCTTACCCTAAGCCACTGGACCGAAGTTAGGGCTAGGGCCCACAACCTTTCGGTAGAAGTAAGGAAAGGAAAATGGCAAACGCTGTGTACCTCTGAGTGGCCTACATTTCAGACAGGGTGGCCACCCGAAGGATCTTTTTTGTTAGATAAGGTTGGGCTAGTCAAGTCTAGGGTCTTTAACACAGGACCCCACGGACACCCAGACCAGATACCATATATCTTGGTCTGGGAAGATCTAGTTCTCTCCCCGCCTCCGTGGGTCCGGCCCTTTGTTTCCTCAACAGTCACGTCTGCGTGCGCTCCAGCACAATCGGAGATATTGGCCCTGAAGAAAACCCCAGACACGGAAAAGTCATCTGCTGCCCCGGACCCGCCAAAGGCGATATATCCTGACCTGCAGTCTGATTTGCTTCTTCTAGATTCCCCACCTCCTTATCCTCCGGCCCTAAATCCCATGTCGCCCCTAGGACCCCCAGCTTCACAACCCTCCGCACCAGTAGGGCCACCTGTTATGGCGGAAAGGGGGGGTCCCTCGGCGGGCACCAGAAGCCGGAGGGCTGTTTCCCCGGATCCTACTGCTTTACCCCTTAGAGAATATGGCCCCCCCGATAACCACGGGAATAGGCCCCTTCAATACTGGCCCTTTTCCTCTGCAGATCTTTATAATTGGAAGATGCATAACCCTACTTTCTCTGAAAACCCACAGGCTCTTACTGCTCTAATAGAGTCTCTTGTCTTCTCCCACCAACCCACCTGGGATGATTGTCAACAGCTCCTCCAGACTCTCCTCACAACTGAGAAGAGGCAACGGGTTCTCCTGGAGGCTAGAAAGAATGTGTTAGGCGCCAATGGACAACCTACCCAGTTGCCTAATGAGATTGATGCCGGTTTTCCACTCGTCAGGCCGAATTGGGACTTTAATACCCTGGAAGGTAAGGAGCACCTGAAAATGTATCGCCAGGCTCTGGTGGCGGGTCTCCATGGAGCGGCCAGGCGCCCCACGAATTTGGCTAAGGTAAGAGAGGTAACTCAGGGGCCCCAGGAATCGCCAACCGTGTTCCTAGAACGCTTAATGGAGGCTTTTAGACGATTCACTCCTTATGATCCAACCTCTGAGGAACATAAGGCCACCATAGCAATGGCCTTTATTGACCAGGCGGCCCCTGATATTAGAAAGAAGTTACAAAGGCTGGATGGCCTACAAGGTTTCTCCCTTCAGGACTTAGTAAAAGAGGCAGATAAGGTATATAATAAGAGGGAGACAGAAGAAGAAAGAGAAGAAAGAAAGCAGAAGGAACAAGAGGCTCGTGAGGTAAGATGAGATAAGAGGCAAGAAAGACATTTGAGTAAGATACTGGCCACTGTAGTCAGAGGAGGAAACAGTAGAGACAGAAATAGACAGGAAGGGCGAACAACGGATAGAAGGCGGCCATTAGACAAGGACCAATGTGCCTACCGTAAAGAAAAAGGTCATTGGGCAAGAGAATGCCCTAAAAAAAGGAACGGGGGAAGGATCACTAAGCCTTTTCATCTGTACGTGGCCGAGAATAAAGGTATTGCAAAGGGAGTACTAACTCAGAAACTGGGCCCCTGGAATCGCCCGGTTGCGTACCTATCAAAGAAATTGGATCCTGTGGCAGCAGGATGGCCCGCCTGTTTAAAAATAATCGCCGCGGTGGCCGCTTTGGTCAAAGATGCTGACAAACTGACTTTGGGGCAGAACCTAACGATAACAGCCCCCCATGCATTAGAAAGTGTAATTCGCCAGCCACCCGACAGATGGCTAACAAATGCCAGGATGACTCATTACCAAGCCCTGCTGTTAAACTCAGATCGTATTAAGTTTACCTCAGCCACAGGACTCAACCCGGCCACCTTGTTACCCGACCCTGACCTGGAAAGCACTACCGTCATCCATGATTGTCAGGAAGTACTGGCTGCAGCACACGGTAGCAGACCAGACTTGATGGATCAGCCCCTCCCCAACGCCGACGTTACCTGGTTTACTGACGGAAGCAGTTTCCTAGAGGAAGGTAAGCGTCGGGCGGGAGCAGCCGTGGTAGACGGAAAAGAGGTCATCTGGGCAGCCGCATTACCGCAAGGGACATCGGCCCAACGGGCTGAACTAATCGCCATGACTAGAGCATTGGAACTAGCAGAAAATAAAAAGGTAAACATCTATACGGACAGTAGATACGCATTTGCTACCGCCCATGTCCATGGGGCCATTTACCAACAAAGAGGGTTGCTCACCTCGGCGGGCAAAGAAATTAAAAACAAAGAAGAAATAGTGGCACTGCTAGCTGCCCTCATGCTCCCCACTAAAGTCAGCATCATTCATTGCCCCGGACACCAGAAGGACAATACCCCGGTGACAAGAGGCAACAACATGGCAGATAGGGTGGCACGAGAAGTGGCTCTATGGGAAATCATACTAGAACTATCAGATGAGAGTCCTGGGAAACCAAATGATAGGGGAACAAGTACCCCAGCCATAACTAAAGGAACATTATCTCCTCAACAAGCAAAATCCATGCTACAACAGATTCACAGATGGACACACTTGGGAACCAAAAAGATAATGTCCCTACTACACAAGACAGGTTATGATACCCCTGGACTAACTAAATTAGCTGAGCAGATTGCACGAGAGTGCATTCCATGCCAACAGGTAAACTCCCATAAAGGAAAACTTGAGGTCGGAAAAAGGCTCAGAGGAGACCGCCCAGGAGCCTATTGGGAGGTCGACTTCACTGAAATACGCCCTGGAAGGTACGGTAACAGGTATCTTCTAGTTTTTATAGATACCTTCTCAGGATGGGTAGAAGCTTTCCCGACGAAGAAGGAGACAGCTACTGTGGTGGCCAAAAAGATCTTAGAAGAAATCTTCCCCCGGTTCGGGGCACCAAAGGTAATAGGATCAGATAATGGTCCCGCCTTCGTCGCCCAGGTAAGTCAGGGTGTGGCCAAATACCTGGGGACTGATTGGAAATTACATTGTGCCTATAGACCCCAGAGTTCAGGATAGGTAGAGAGAATGAATAGAACTCTAAAAGAGACCCTAACTAAATTGTCCATAGAGACTGGCGGTACAGATTGGACGGTGCTCCTTCCCTTAGCCCTGTTCCGGGCTAGAAATACCCCCTCCCGCTATTATCTTACTCCATTTGAAATACTATACGGGGCCCCACCTCCTCTTTTTACGCTAAGGGAGAAATTAAGTCCTGACTGCCAGAATAACACTGACTTATATGCTAGGCTGTTGGGACTCCAGTTGGTCCAAAAGGAGGTGTGGTCCCAGCTGGCAGAGGCTTACCGACCAGGAACACCAGCAGAGGCTCATCCCTTCCAATTCGGAGATTCCGTGTACGTCCGTCGGCACCGAACCCAGACTCTAGAGCCTCGGTGGAAAGGACCATACATCGTCCTGCTCACCACCCCCACGGCTATAAAGGTAGATGGCATCGCTGCGTGGATCCACGCTTCACACGTGAAGGCCGCACCAGCATCTGCAACATCGGAATGGCGAGCCCAAAAGACCAGCAACCCGCTCAAGCTCAAGCTTCTGCGATCATCAGATTTATAACTTTAACTCTGTTACCCCTACTGACTGTGAGTAATTTTAGTCCTCACCTGCCCCAGCATTTAACCTGGCAGGTAATTTCCCAAACTGGAGATGTAATATGGTCTGTTAGCCATACTGCTGCTCCTTGGACCTGGTGGCCAGACCTTTTCCCCGATGTTTGTAAATTAGCCATAGGAGCTCCCAATTGGGACACAGCACACTCCCATGATCGTCAAAACGCCCCATCCATACCCGGTCGGGCCGGCCAATACGGCTGCCAAAACTCGGGTACGCGACAGAAACTTAGCAACCCTACCTTTTATGTATGCCCGGGATTTCATCGCCATAGGTCCCTAAATTATCAATGTGGGGGAAAGGAACATTTTTATTGTAAAAGCTGGGGGTGTGAAACCACAGGAGACACCTATTGAAAGCCCACCTCTGGCTGGGACTTTATTAAGGTGACAGCCAATTATACACACCCAACCAACCCCTTAACTTATAGGCCTGAATGTACTAAATGGTGCCATCCCCTTAAGATCTCTTTTAGTGAACCAGGAAAAAAGGATAAAAACTGGATAAATGGCCATTCATGGGGAATCAGGTTTTATAAAGAAGGATATAATGATGGATTACTAATGACCATCAAACTAAAAATTGAAACCCCTACTCCAGTTCCTATAAGCCCCAACCCTGAGATAGGGCACTCTTCGCTACCTTTGGCCCCTCCCACAGCGTTACCAGAGATAAGAAACCAAACTTCTGAGCCAAAAGGAATAACAATCAAGCCCAAGACCCCCCCGGGACCGAATGCTCTCATTGGTCCAGGCGGCTTTTGAGGTTTTAAATGCCACAAACCCGGAGGCTACCAAATCATGTTGGCTTTGCTATGCTGCTCCTCCCCCTTATTATGATGCTATAGGATATAATTCTAATTATAATAATGTTAACACTCCAGATCAATGTCGATGGAAACAAGAAGGAAATAGTAAATTGACCCTGGCCTCAGTATTAGGAAACGGTACACGTGTAGGAACGCCCCCCTCGTCCCACCGACATCTTTGTGCCAATTTAAGCCTCCCACAGGGCTCAGGGTATCTCCTCCCTCCTCCGGATGGATGGTGGGCATGTAACACAGGATTGACCCCCTGCATTTCTTTAGAGGTCCTTAAAGCTTCAACCGATTTTTGTGTGTTAGTTCAGCTGGTCCCCAGACTCATTTATCATTCAGATTCATCCTTTCTAGATGAATATGAGGGCAGAGGAAGGTTTAAGAGGGAACCCATAACACTCACCCTGGCTGTACTCCTAGGACTAGGAATGGCAGCCGGGGTAAGAACAGGTGCAACAGCCCTCATTCAACAACCCCACTATTATGATGCCTTAAGACAAGCTGTAGATGTTGACCTCCGGGCGTTAGAAAGTTCCATAACTCAGTTAAAAGAATCCCTCACCTCGCTTTCAGAGGTGGTAATGCAAAACAGGAGGGGATTAGATCTGCTGTTCCTTAAGGAGGGCGAACTATGTGCTGCACTAAAAGAAGAATGCTGTTTTTATATTGATCATTCTGGGGCTATTACCAAAACTATGGACAAACTTAGGGAGCGCCTGGACAAAAGACAACAGGAAAGGAAAAATCAAAAAGGATGGTTTCAATCGTGGTTTGATAAATCTCCCTGGCTTACTACTTTAGTTTCCACCTTGTTAGGGCCCCTCATTATTTTATTGTTGCTCTTAACTTTTGGACCATGCATTCTGAATCGCCTGATAGCCTTTATTAGAGAACGCATTAGTACGGTACAAGTTTTAATGCTAAGGCAACAATACCAAAACTCGCAAAAAGAAACTGAAATTCCATGATTGAAATTAGTTACAAAAAAAAAGGGGGGGAATGTGGGGCCTTTAGGGACTTTCCACCCCCTCACTTGTTCCCGTAAACCAATTCTTCTCCCTATCGTGCGCCACTCCTTCTCCCTATCGAAACCAATTCTTCTCCCTATCGTGCGCCACTCCTTCTCCCTATCGAAACCAATTCTTGGAGTTTTTCAGTTGACGGGGACTTGCCAGACAGCGGGTAATTTTCCAGTTGCCCGTAACAGGTATACGCCCTAACCGCCACAATGAACAGACAACTATAACGGCCAGAAGGTGGGACAAAAGTTCCTAAGCCAATGAATTCAAAAATCACCACATTTACCCAATCATTGTGAGAATATACCCGCCCTATGAGTAAATAAACCTATAAAAAGTATGTGATTCCGCTTTTAGGGGTTCCCCATCGGCCTCCTGCGTGAGGTTCAGGGAACCCCGGTGCATCGGCTCCTAATAAACCTCTTGCGTGTTGCAGCGGCTCTCGACTCTTGGCGGTTCTTGGGCGAGTTGGAATCCCTCGTAGACCGTTTGGGTCTAACATTACGACCAGGATCTCCACCAATAATTTTACTGGGTTCTATCATAAATACCAGCTGGGGCCGGAGTATAAATTTTGATTACAGTAATCAGCTAGCATTTCTCCTCCATGACCCCTCTCGTTTGAATCCTGAAGCATGTGGATCCCTTTGAAAGTTGAGAAAAAGTTGTCAAGACTAATAAACAAAGACATCAAATTTGGGAGGAAGGGTTTTTTGAAAACAGTCAAGGATTTAGGTATAAGGTGGAGAATTTGAAAATAGCTACCATCCAGCTGAACCAATATTTTTTCTCACTTTTCCTCACCTTCTTTATAAAAAATAAATAAATAAAAAATCTCTTGTATTAGCTGAGAAGAGGGTTAGGTGTTTAAATAATTGAGAATTAAAAATATTGGGTAGGTGACACAGGGGTAAATACTCTTGAAATTTAGGGAATCCCAGAACAAGCTTCCAGCCGAGGGTTTTCAGAACAATTTCCTTTCTGGCAATAGTCCCTGCACACGTCAGCTTTGGGAGAGAAAATTAGGTGACAGAATAATGAAGATAGATAGGAGAGGCCTGAAGATAGCCCCTTCCTGATTTTGTTTTATTTTTTGGTAACTCACAAATGATGAGAAAGAGATTCAAAATTTCCATGCCCATAAATGGAATATGGAAATTTACTGAAGGCCAGAGCCATTACCTGCCCAAATTTTCCTTAAAAGAAGTGAGGAAACTTAGATTGAAAAGGGTGTGAACCTAGGGGCAAGACAGGAATAGAGACACAGACCTACTAGAGAATGGACTTGAGGACACAGGGAGGGGGAAGGGTAAGCTGGGAGAAAGTGAAAGAGTGGCGTGGACATATATACATGACCAAATGTAAAATAGATAGCTAGTGGGAAGCAGTTGCATAGCACAGGGAGGTCAGCTCGGTTCTTTGTGACCACCTAGACGGGTGGGTTAGGGAGGGTGGGAGGGAGAGAGACGCAAGAGGGAAGAGATATGGGTACATATGTATATGTATAACTGATTCACTTTGTTATAAAGCAGAAACTAAGACACCATTTTAAAGCAATTATACTCCAATAAAGATGTTAAAAAAAAAAAAAAAAGGTGTGATGTTCCAGTCCCTGGCTGGAAACTGTGGCGCTGAAACCCTTTAAGTGTCACTCCTGGCACAGAGTCAAGGATGGCAGACACATTCTCTTCTCGCCACAGCAGTCGCCATGCATGACCCAGACGACCGACAAAATACGTTAGTAGCAGACACACTGGAGATGTTGTCAGGGACCATGAGCTTACCTTTACTACTCCTGCCCGTCCCCACCATGTACATCTGCACAAGTCCAACACCATCCCTGAAGGAGGTGGAGAGGAGAGAAAAACTTGAATTGACAATAACTTAACCTAGACTGACTTGGAAATCTACAGGAGGATCTGGATGGTTTGTCTGCTTTTCAATAGGTTGTGCAATGCAAAGGGAGATCAAATTGAGCTGTAGAAGTAAAATTCACCTTCCAATGGAGGGAAAGGGAGGGTAGGGTGAATTGGGAGATTGGGACTAACATATATACACTAATATTTATAAAATAGATAACTAATGAGAACCTGCTGTGTAGCACAGGGAACTGTATTTCACTTCTCTGTACAGTAGAAACTAACACAACATTGTAATACCCTAATAATAAATAAATAAATAGGAAAAGAACTGTGACATTTAAGATGTTAAAATATATGATCCTTTGGTTTCTAAGGAACATAACAAAGTCACCAAAATGAAATAAGTCAGTCAGTCCTTTTAGAGAAAATGTGAATTTTCAATATGTGGGATTAGGAGACATGGCAAGAGAATTATTAAAAAGTTTATTAAAATGTTGGCCATTTTTAGAGGAATATCAGATTCGGAACAAGGAAAAGACCGGATGGAAGCCAAAGGGAACAGGACCTGGGACCGTTCATCACTGAAAAAGTAACATACTGTTAGATTTTTAAGAGCTGATTCTAAGAAAGCAAATTCCCATGAATTCCAGGACAATCTTAATTTTAATTGTAATCCAAATTAAGCCCAGATCTCAATGGAAGAAAACAAAGAATGCTGGCTTTGAAATGAAGAAGAAATAAGGATGAGCTAGCAATACACTGCAGGATCTTGAAATGCCCGAGTCTACAATTTGCCTAATTTATATTTTAAGTAGCACGATTCTCTCACATCATAGTTTATGTGCTTCAGCTGACTCACTAGCAGCTTCTAGAAAATGGCAGAAGGATATTCCATGAACCCTGGCAAAGGCTATCTGCTGGAGGAAAATCATTGGTGTTGAAGCTGGATCCAGCCTCTGTACCCTGACACTAAATTAATTCTCGGAGACAGAGTTTTGGGTGAAGTAGAAAAGAATGACTTTATTGCTTTGCCAGGCAAAGGGGGCCACAGCAGGCTAATGCCCACAGTGTGTCTGGACCTGGAGGGGCTAGTGAGAACTTTTATAGCAATGGTTCAAAGAGAGTGTGATCAGCTTGTGGACATTCTTCTGACTGGCTGGTAGTGAGGTAAGTGGGAGTCAGCATCGTCAGCCTTCTGGTTCCAACCAGGCTGGGGTCTAGTCCTGTTGGCAGCACACAGTTAATTTCTCCCACCTGGTAGGGGTTTCAGTATCTGCAAAACATCTCAAAGATATTGTTATGTGTATCCCTTGATGGGGAATCAGGACCCTGCCCCAAGGCTGCACTATCATTTCTTTTGACTCTTCCTCCCCTTGTCTCCGCATCCCCTCCCTTCCCTAATTAGCATCTGTTTGAACCTGCCCATTGGAACTCAGGGAAGATCATGGAGGCTGAATGAAGCCTGTTTCCTGTAATCAAGAAATGGGGACACAGAAAGGCTTGTGTGCCCAGGAACCCCACAGGGTCCTGCTCTGTATCAGTGTAAGATAAGGAATTCTCAATTGCAAACAAATTTCTTCTGTTTAGATACTTCTCAAGGTCATGTTTTATTGAATATTATCATTTTACTTTCTGCACTCAGAAAATGTTAGTCTTCAAGCCTGTTTTCAGTGGCCTGTGAAAAGTAGAACAATAATTATTTGAAAATAATTTCAGCTCTGGATTTAATAACTATAAACTCCATTTCTCAACGTATACTAGAAGAGCAACTAGAATTTAACAGCTTGTCTTTTTGAAAATCCTAATTCCAAAATTGAATGCAGCTGGTTGGTTTTTATTTTTGTTTTGAATATTCTTCTTTTATTCATATATTCCAATATCTTTTTTCTGAAGACTAAGGAGGGGAATAAAATTAAATAAACCCCAAAATGTTACCTCAAATGAACTTCAGTTTAGACATTTCTAGCAAGTTAACTCCATTTGGTACTAAAAAGTGAAATTTACAAAATATTGTAAGGAAATTTCAGCTTCCATTGCCTCTCTTTCATTAGAAGGTAAGAGCCAGTTCCTCAGCTACTATTTTATATCACAAGTTTGCTTTTCTGAGCGATAGATTAAAAGCCTCTGGCTTGGGCACAAATGAACATGTTTTTCACCATTGTGTGGAAACTATTGCAAAGTACTGAAGAAATCTTTTACACCTCTGGACTCTGAATAACACACTCCACGTCAAAGTATGCTCAGTATCTAAGGGAGCATGCCAGAAAACAATACTACTAAATTATGTCAAGCACCCACCCTTTCAGATATATTTCCTGAGTGCTTGAAAAATTAAAATCACAAAGAAGTTTTCAAAGAAGAAATATCTTTGTCCTCTACATTTGTTTTCAAGGCCTTAACATTTGGTGAGGGTGATAACTCGGTGCTTTATTATTATAATTAGTAATAACAAATGGAAAATGAAGTCCAAAGAAAACTTACAACAGAATGAATCATTGGTAAATGAAAAGGCTTTCAGAGGTAACCGGACATACTGGCAACTGGAGCAGCTTAGCTGCTTCTGATTCTCACTTCCTGTCCCTTCTCCTTCCTTCTACCCCAATCTCTGCTTTCACCTTCTCTTACTGAAACAAAAGCAGCTGCTCCTAACTGAACTTCCTGCCTCCAAGATCCCTCCTTCTAATCCATTTTATAGCTCAATTTGTTTCCTCCAAACATACTTTTACCATTTTAATTTTTTTTTAATGGTTGAATTCGATTTAAAAAAAAAAAACTTTTAAATTCCTTCATGGGACTGTCTCAAGCTAAACCTCATTTTAAATGAAGGCCCAGAAAGCTAAGATTAAAGGGCCATCACTACAGTCAGCTAGTCCTTTCATGGAGAAGTAACAATGGCCCCATTAAGTATTCTATCTAGTGCTAAATTCTTCCTCTCATTCAAGTCTCTCTGCAGGCTCTCACCACCCACCCCCCATCTCTCGAACTTCATTTCTCATAATCTCAACTCCTATATCTGACATTCCTGCTTTCCTCCACTGTAATCCCCATCTAAACTTTCCCAAATACGATAAATAATTGGTAGAAATATTTTACTACCACTATAGAGTAATTTGATTCAACTTCATGCACTGCAGAATAATCCATTCTTTTTTAAATTTATTTTTTGAAATTTCAAGTGACAACAAATGTCTAAAAATCTTTATAATTCCCTTATTTTCAATGGAAACAATATACACTTATAATATCATAATTAAAACCCTCATATACTCTTTTTAGAGTCCGGGCAAATAATTTCTCAACAAAGTTGAGACTATTAAGTAGAAATACGTTGCACCTATTACCCTTTCTGTTCTAAACCAGAGGAACTGTGTATCTGCAAACTCCATGAGAATGAATCTGATTAATGTAATAAAGTTTATTTCAGTTCAACAAACATTCAGTGTTTACTCTGTGAAAATGTCCTGGCCAAATTGGAGAATACAAAGATGGCTAATGTACAGCTTCTGTCCTTTAAGAAAATGAAATCAAATGGAAGGAAGAGATACAAACATGAATATTAGCTAATACATACACTGGAGGAAAAGAGACATGAAAGAAAGATTTATTTTGGCTGAAGAGAGCACTTAACTATTCTTGGGGGAAGCAGGATTTGAGTTGGCCTTAAAGGATTTGCAGGATTTTATAAGGCAAGGTGATCCTGACAGAGGCAAATTTTAGTATATTTCCCAGAATCACATCATATTGTAACTATTTAAGTGTCTTTCTCCTCTACCTCAATAATAGTTCTTCCAAGGATGGTCGACTGAAAAAAAAAAAAAGCACAACCTGAAAGCTGAGAGTTATGTTTTATTCAGCAAACATTCTTAGGACTTCAAGCCCAGGAGATAGCCTCTCAAATAAACGCTGAGAAAACTGTTCCGTAGAGGAAGTGGGGGAAGCCAGGAGATATAGGAGTTTTTGAAACACCAGGGAGTCAGAACAAAAGGCTACTGTTAATAAAAGAAAACCGTATATTCAGGAATTTAGCGCTTTTCTATGTATGGGAAGACGCAAGAGTCTGGGCTCACTGAAATCATTCCTTTGATATGCACCTCAGCTATCTGGGGCTTGTATCCTGTGTTTTCTCATCCTGAGTTTCCTCAGGCTGCACCGGTGGTGGTGGCTGCAGTCTGATGGCTGCTAGATGGCAGGCATTTCTTATTTCCATCCTGAACTCCCTCGAGGCTCACCACTGGTGTGGCTGCAATCGTTGATGACTGTGACATCTTTTGTTTGCTGATATAGCAGGCAATATTTTATTTCTCAGCATCATGGTTTACCTATTTCGCAACATTACAGCAATATTTTATATCTTATTAGTTTTTTAGCAAAGGCCATAGTACATTGTAAGTTCTCAGTAAATATTTGTTGAATTACTCAATTGATGGCTATTAGGCGCTTAAAATATTTCGGTGCCATGAATCTGTACTCAGGAGTTTTTAATGAAGTTTCACTGAGGCTGTACCAAAAATCATGTTCAAAATATTAAAAATACAAAAAAAATTATATCTGCTATATCTGTGAAGACTGATTCCCACCTTGTTCTCTGTATTTTAGTGGGAGTATGGTCACAGTTCTTATGAAAGATACTATACTGGGCACCAATTGTAAAAAGCCAAGACTACCTAGAGCCCTGTAAGAATTAGACAATCTCTTTTCCAGGGCAAACCCATCTGGTTGAGACTTTTCTGCTCTGTGAAGAGTCTCATTCATGCTGCTTTGAGGGGTTGTGTGATGAAATGGAAAGTACTGTGTGAGCTGGTATCTCTTAGGGACCAGTGTGAGGTTAGGGTGGTATTTGTGATGCTCATGACAGCCCCAAATGAAGAACCACCCAAAATCCATTTTGTCATGACCACTTCTACCTATGCGGTTTCCCAAAGAGGAAACTAGATTCAAAGAACATTAGCAGATGGAAAAAAATATTGCTTTCCTAACAGGTATGTGAGAGCTCCGTAACTCCCAATTCAGGGCCTACTTGTAAGCTCTGCTAGAGTACTTGGGTTCTACTTTTTTTAAAAAAATTTATCTTATTGAAGTATTGTTGATTTACAATGTTGTGTTAGTTTCTGGTATAACATAGGTTCTACTTTGAGATAAGAATGGGGTGTCTGATTCTTTACCTTCCCTTTAAATTCTGAGATCAGTATATACTTTCAGGGAGAGAGATATGCAAGGCAAGCCCTGCCATAACTTACCACTCAGGTGCAGATTTCAAGAGGATGGAAAAGAAGAAAGAAACCTGGTTAGGTCTGTATCAAAGATGCAGACCCTGTTTATATCAGCAAAATGTAGAGAGGGCAACAGTCAGAGTTGCTAATCTTTAAGGTATATTAAATGTAGCCCAATGAACGTCGGAGAGGGAGTGAGAAGTACGTAGACCACCTCCATCTGCCTTCTATCAAGAAAGAAAAAGCTTCCTCAGAACCCCCACTGAAGACTTTCTATTGGTCTCATTGGCCAGAACCTGGTCATGTGGTCAACCCTGCTTGCAAGGGATGCTGGGAAAACAAGGAATAGGATTTTAACAATTGGCTGAGACCAATCATAGTCCAAGTGATGGGCAGATTGCTGTACTCACCAAAGAACCAAATGAACAAACAAAAACAAACAAAAAACCTGAGTTTTATTAATAAGGATGGAGGGGAAAATGGATATTGAAAGGAAGTACCTGTAGTGGCCACAGTGTATGAAGATATTTTTAAAATTCATGATCTATGTATTTATTCTCTAGGGCTGCCATAAGTACCACAGACTGGGTGGCTTAAACAATAGAAATTTGTTTTCTCACAGTTCTGGAGGCTGGAAGTCCAAAATCAAGGTGTCAGTAGGCTTAGTTTCTTCTTTAGTTTCCTCCTTGTTTGCAGATGGCTACCTTCTCACTGTGTCCTCACATGATCTTTCCTCTGTATGTCTCTTTGTGTGTCCAAATTTCTGCTTCTTATAAGGACACCAGTCAGATTGGATTAGGACCCATCCTCATGGCCTCATTTTAGTCTAATCATTTTTTAAAGACCTACCTCCAAATATAGTCACATTAATATAGTCACATTTTGAGGTACTGGGGGTTAGGAATTCAATACAGGAATTTGGGGAGGACACAATTTAGCCCATAAAAGTCTATAACATTAATTTGGTCCTAGAAAGTGTATAAAATGTATTTCTATTAGCAGTGGGGCAGGCAGGGCGTGGGGGAGTTTCCCCTCTCACTAGATCTTTAAAACGTTAAGAATTATTTTAAAAATCACTTTAAGTTTATAAGAGGAAAAGATATTCATTGTTGCAGTGATTTGCACTGCTTTGATTAGTAGTGAAGGTGAACACTTTTCAGGTGCGTTTTTCTCATATAATTTCATCTTCTATTTGCCAAATGCCTCTCAGTCTCACCCTGTTTCCAGATGCGGCATTTCCAGGCAGGTGACTCACTTGGTTGGCACTCAATGCCTGCTGTGCTCCTGTCCCTAGGGCTTCTCCCAGTGTGGACTGGGTAACTTCACTCTGCAAGCAGGCCTCCCTAGCTCAGAAGTGCTGGGGAATTAGCAGCCCTGGGACAACTTTCAACCAGTAGGATATGGCAGACAGTGAGTAGATGCCTCTCCCTGACCATCCTTGGGGAGATGATTCTAAACGTTCTTTCTAATGCCGAGCACATCCCAGTGGGACTGAACCTCAGTTCCCAATGGTGGTGGCCAACTCAACACACCAATGCATGGGCTTTTTCTCCTCCCATTGTTGAACCTGCTCAGTTCCTTACTTCTGTCCCCTAGGTTCATCCCCACTCCCCCAAATAGATTACTTGTTTTCATGAATGTTTCGTATATCAAGGATATTAACCTTTTGGGACAATGTCAACAGAGCTGGTAAGGGAAAATATATCCTGTGAACTCTATGCCACACCAGTTATATTTGAAATCAAGAGAAAATATTCTTGTATTTGCCTTAATACTTTAGAAATGCAGTGTTTAGCAGTATTTATTTCATATTAGTTTTACAGATAGAGCATCATTTTGAACTGTGTTGAGAACATGAGTGAAACAGTTTTTAAATGTATTTACTTCTTCCAATCCATCTGTTTTAGGTGGAGAGCAATTCTTAATCTTCTGTGTGGTCCATTTCCTTTGAATTGCAGCTTTGATTTTGCCCAGATTCTGTACTTTTACAGATTATTCCTCCATAGAGAAGAAAGTCTATGCTTTTCCAGAATTAGCTTATAACCCAGGAAGAGTAGAGGGTGCATTCTGTCAAAATTGCTGGGTTCTTGCCCAAACCTTTAGGGTCCTTCAGCTTCAAATAATTCTGAGATTCCTGGAGGTATCATCTGATGTGACAGCCAGTCTTGAGGTGGGAAGTCCTCAGCCATTTTACACTGAATTCAAACAGAGCAGACCACGAAGAAGGCGCTGAGGAATAGCTTATAAATAGAGATACTGAATATGATTCCTGTGGCAACAAGAAGGGCTTAATAACTGGAGATAAGACTGGAATAGAGTCAGTGATGTGTACAAAGATGGATTTATTACCCCTACTTATAAGCGTCAAGGGGAGAATCTACATTTATCTTACCCTCCCAGATTATCTTCGTTTAAAACTCAGTCTAGTCAATTTGATTTGAAAATAATTAGCAAACATCCGGTGTTCTATAACTATTCCCCTCCCCATAATATAGATTCTTCCCATTTGGCTGAATGTCAATGGGATTCCCCTGTAGTGACTGCTTCTTTCCAAGGAGGATTTCTGTAAAGCAGAAAACCACGGTTGAACTGGGTGCTGTTTCTTATATAATGGGATGATCTATCTTGTTAATCTATAGCTCCAGTCATAACAGTTGTGAGCTCATTATGCCATTTTAACTGCCACTGATCACGATAATCACAAGTGTGACTTTGCAAATGTGTTAAATTTTAAGGACGTAACAAGGAAGTAATAAATCTATTCATTTCGTCATTTCTTTATCATAATTTTAACTCTCCTCCTGGATGAACACCTAGAAATTAGTGTTTTGAGCTGAGGCAGGAGGTATTGAATCATCTATGATATATGATATCTGTCTATATATCTATATCTATATATACATATAGATATAGATATAGATTCTTTTTCAGATTCTTTTCCTTTATATGTTATTACAAAATGTTGAGTATAGTTCCCTGTGCTATACAGTAGGTCCTTGTTGGTTATCTGTTTTATATACGGTAGTGTATATCTGTTAATCCCAAACTCCTAATTTATCTCTCACTTCCCTTTCTGCTTTGGTAACCATAAGTTCGTTTTATATGTCTGTGGGTCTATTTCTGTTTTCAATATAAATTCATTTGTATCATTTTTTTTAGATTCCACATATAGGTGATAATATATGATATTTGTTTTTCTCTGCCTGACTTACTTCACTTATGATAATCTCTAGGTCCATCCATGTTGCTGCAAATGGCATTATTTCATTCTTTTTAAAGGCTGAGTAGTATTCCACTGTGTATATATACCACATCTTCTTTAAACATTCATCTGTCGATGGACATTTAAGTGGCTTCCATGTCTTGGTTATTGTAAATAGTGCTGCAGTGAACATTGGGGTGCATGTATCTTTTTGAAGTATGGTTTTCTCCAGATATATGCCTAGAAGTGGGATTGCAGGATCATATGGCAACCCCTGAACAATTTCTTATATCTGATTTTGCCTCAGGCTTCAGTCCTGAAGCTTGTTTCTGCTTCTTTTGCTCTAAGTTATGAATTCTTTCCTTGACTGCAGTTTGCATTTACTTATTTAGGTAAACACCAGTTCAATACAGTCCCAAAGATGCTCCACACAGGTGCAAGCCCTTAGGTCTATCATTCCTGCTAACTCACCTGCAGAAACAGGGAAGAAACCAGTCTAAGTGAGGCATGGTGGGGCTCCTCTTGAAGGGGGAACTTGAGAGAAAGGCAGTTCGAGGGAGTGAAAACTTGGTCTTTGAATGAAGTCTGGTCTTGTGGAAGCAATCAATGCTGAGAGATCATAGAGAAGATGAAAGGAGTTGAACTTGGGGTATGCAAGGACACCCCCTACATTGTTCCTGAGAATGGCAGATTCTGCCATAAAAGAGACAGGGCAAACAGGAAGCCCCCTAGCCCTATCTGGGATCCTACGTCCTAGGTTAGAGGAAACTGACAAATCCAAATTTCATCAAAAGCAAGTCAGACCGTATGACCCATCAATTCCACTCCTGGATATACACCCCAAGAATTGAAAACAGGGACTCAGATATTTCTACACCTATGTTCATAGCAGTATTATTCACAATTGTCAAAAAGTGAAATCAACCCAGTGTCTATCAACAGATGAATGGGTAAACAAAAGGAGGTATACACATACAGTGAAGTGTTATTCTGTCTTAAGAAGGAAGGAAATTCTGACACATGCAACAACATGGATGGACTTTGAAGATATTATTCTAAGTGAGATAAGCCTGTCACTAAAATAAACCAAATGCTATATAATTCTACTTATATGAGGTACCCAGAGAAGTCAAATTCATAGAACAGAAATGTAGAATGGTGGTTGCCAGGAACTGCAGTGGGGTAAGGAGGGGAATAGGAAGCTCTTGTTTAACTGGTACAGAGTTTCAATTGGGGAAGATTGAAAAAGTCCTGGAAATGGATGGTGGTGATTGGTTGCACAGCACTGTGATTGTACTGAACGCCACTGAGCCATACACTTAAAAAATGGTTAAAATGGTAAATTTTATATTATGTAAGTTTTAACACAAATTTTTTTAAAAAGAAAAATAAGTGAGTTGGGGCTGGGTGGGTGTGGGAGGAGTTGGTGACAGATGTTAACATCTGCCCTGTCTCCTAAGGGAAAGGGTCATCACTGAGATGGAGGTCATTATTATTTTTTTCTTATTTTCTTTTTTTTTTTTAAATTATTTTGTGTCCCTCATGACTTTTAAAGAGGGCTCTTTTTTTTCTTTAATTTATTTTATTTATTTATTTTTGGTTGCATTGGGTCTTCATTGCTGTGCGTGGGCTTTCTCTAGTTGTGGTGAGCGGGGGCTACTCTTTGTTGTGGTGCATGGGCTTCTCATTGCGGTGGCTTCTCTTGTTGTGGAGCACGGACTCTAGACACACAGGCTTCAGTAGTTGTGGCACGTGGGCTCAGTAGTTGTGGCTCACAAGCTCTAGAGCACAGGCTCAGTAGTTGTGGTGCACGGGCTTAGTTGCTCCACGGCATGTGGGATCTTCCCGGACCAGGGCTCGAACCTGTGTCCCCTGCCTTGGCAGGCGGATTCTTAACCACTGCACCACCAGGGAAGCCCTGGAGGTCATTATTGAATCTAGCTGTGAGGGGTAAGAGAAGACAGAGGAATGTTAGCAGGGTTCAATTCTTCCTAAATATTGGCTCAAAAGTCCAGAAATAGGTGAATGGGTTCCACAAATATTCTAAAGTTGTTGCATTGATTAATGAATCCTGTCTGATCTGTTCAAATGCCTGCTAACATCCTTACCACATACACACAGACAGACATTACATGTTTGTTGCTCCTGGCATGCTTGTGTAATCCCATAGCTTACTAAGCCATGGGAATTTGCACTCACTATGTCCTTGGCTCGTTAGCCTTGTCATCAAGGATGCCCTACTGAAGGCTCTCAGGTATCACACGGGTGAGTGAGTGGTCAGGTCAATGGGAGAAACAGCACTAGAAGCAATCAAGAACTGCCAGGGCTGATGGAAGCTCATAGGATTGCACTTCAGAGCCTCCTTAAGCTTGTGTTCAGTGGTCTCCAGATAGGCACACAGCAACATAGAACTCTGGCCTCCAAATTTATCCAATATCTGCTCCTCAGCTTTGGCTTCAGCCTCAGCCTTTAAGAAGCCAAATAGCTGAACACCCAATTGTAGTGTCATTTCTGGCATCTCTGAAAGTATGTGTGCTCAATGATTATGAGATTGCCTAAGTTACCCTTACGTCTAATCAATGTATCAACATCAGTAACAGAAATACGGCACATCACTTATATACATTATTACGTATTGTTAGACTTTTCCCTTTCAAATATGGGTAAGCATGAGCCACAACTAAGGGGCTCACCTGCCGCAGCTAAGGAGCCCACGTGTTGCAACAAAGGAGCCGGCGTGCCGCAACTAAGGAGACTGCAAGCCACAACTAACACCTGGCACAACCAAATAAATAAATAAATTTTTTTTTTTTAAAAATGGATAACAGACAAGGACCTACAGTATAGCACGGGGAACTCTGCTCAATATTATGTAACGCTAAATGGGAAAAGAATTTGAGAAAGAATAGATACATGTATATGTATAACTGATTCACTTTGCTGTACACCTGAAGCTGTCACAATATTGTTAATCAACTATACTCGGATATAAAATAAAAAGTAAAAAAAAAAAACCTAGAAAAATAGAAAAAAAATGGGTAAGTATTTTAAATGGAAGTAAGACTACAATTTCCTCATATGCTTTAGTTTTTGCGATTCTGTCAGTTGAAATATAGATATATATGTATGAATTCAGAATAAAATGCTGCAATAATTAATCTTGATTGTGAACAGCACATTCATTTTATACTGAAAAATAATGAAAGATTTTTCAAATAGTTAAAAAGATAGAGAAATAATCAGTTTGTCAACTTGTCTTCATTATCAGTGACTAAATTATCAAGCACAGGAGGTGGAAGGAATGAAATCTTCACCTCAGTCATCGCTATCAGAAAATATAGAAAACTGGACATCTTGGTTACCATGTGGTAGAGCAGTTGCCTGTACTGGCAGATATAGTCCAAAAGATCTTGCTCTTCCACTCATTTCAGTTGGAAGCAAAGATCTGTTCACAGCCCAAAAGTGCGGTTCACTGACCACACATGTGATCCGAAAGCTGACAGTGCTGAGAAATTATTATCCCCATGGTAAGGTCAAACTCCTACATTTTGACAGCTAAAAATTTGAACAATTAAATTTTTTATAACATTTTAGATTTTCTTATTCTGAGATATTCATTCCATGAAGATAAGGGTAACCAGCATATCCTGATTTGCCTGCAACTGAGGGTGTTCCTGTACACGGGACTTGATCAAATCAGGAGAGTCTGGAGCACACGGGAACGAGCTGGTCACCCCAATGATGGTGTTATATTCATCCTCAGCCTTGGATTTGACTTTACATTGGCTTTAATATTTAGCCAAAAATCTGTATTTGGCGTATTTGTACCACTAAAATTTTGCAGTGTTTGGTCAACACACACACATACCAACTAATATGATGCTGACCACTTCTCAGCCTAGGAGAAGATAGGAGACCAGGTCTGGAGGGAAAGTGGAGGGCTAAGCAGTGACCCATCAGACTGGATGTGGGGTACCCAACTCCCAGCACCTCATGGACTGACCCCAAATCCTGGGGCCCCATGAATGAACCCTGATACCATGCACTTCACCCATTTCAATACTCTCTACTCTCCTTATGATTCCTATGGTTGATTTTCCTACAGGATAAGGAATCTGCCTAGATTTTTACTTCTTAGCCTGAATAGTACTCCAGTTTTTATTTGCCAGCCCCTATTCCTCACCTGAGTCCTTTAAATAAACGTTTTTGTTAGTTGAAGACAAGTCAGTGCATTGCTTTGGAGTTTTCAAACATTGCCTAGATTAATGAGCCAGGACCAGTATTCTGCTTCCTCATTGAGCAGGAATACAATGCAACAGGTCAGTAGGTGTGTTTCTGTCCCTGAAATGGCTTCTTAGATAAAAGATTATTTGGTTGAAACTCAACCTTCAATTTGTGAAGAAAAAAAGCTGGTCAAATGTCCCATAAGATGATAAGTTCGTATTTGGGGGATTTAAAAAGATTTCTTTTTCTAAAAAGGAAGAGGAAGATGTTCATAGGATCATGATAAATAACTAACATTATTATGATAATGTTCTTAGTGCTTTGCTAGTATTAACCTACTTAATCCTCCCGGCAATTTAGTTAAGTACTGTTATTGTTAGATTGTATTGTATTGTTATTGTTAGATTATAACTAGTACTGTTATTGGTTAGGAAACTGAGACCACAGTCACAAAGCTAGGAATTGATAAAGTCATGATTTGAACCCAGGTACCCAAGCTCCACTACACGCTGGTATTTTTCATAATGGATAAAATATGGTCTTTAATTTTTCAATAGCACAATTTTATAACTGGGGTGTGAAAGAATATTTTTTCAAATTGTAACTTTAAGCTTAATTTTTCATTAGAAATGAATTTTACTCACCCAAGATATTCCAAATAAAAATTTCACAGGACCATGGAATGATCTTGAAAAGTTTTATGAGATTCAGCAACCAGCTACTTATGATTTGAATCAAGGTCAGTGTTCTCTTGGTGGTAAAGAAACATATAACCCATCCTATATAGCAGGAGGGGAGGGGAGAGGGTTGGGTGTAGGAGAACAGGCAGGGAGGTAAGTGGAAACCAAAGAACCTGAGGCTATTTTCTTAGAACATTGTTTCATCTAAGAGAAGAAATCATGATCATATTTTAAAATGACTCTGAACCCATATTATAATAATGACTCAAAACTCATCATCTGAGTTTTAGGCACAAATTAGCCTTGTAAGTAGGCACCCTCAAAATCATCTGCCCATCACTCTAAACACAAAGATACTTAGTATAATACAAAACACACAATGGTCTCTCTCCTTTCTGCTCTAATATTTGATGATTCTAAATCAGACTACTTCACTGCTTGACTACATTCTCTACTGCCCCAAATAGCAAAAAGAGACAAGTATTCAAGGGGCTGTTTTCTATACTGGTTGGGGTAACATCTAGCCTACAAAATACCTAACCTATAAAATGCTATTATTGGTGATAAATAGATCAAGGTGACTTACCACTGTGAAAGTTAATAGTAATACCTCTGGCCATATTAAAACTTGTTTGAGATATACAAAGCACTCTCATGGAATCATTCAAGGCTCGTAACAACCCTGAGAGTTAGGAGTTAGTATCTCCAGATCATAAACAAAGAAAGGGAGAAATAGAAATGCCAAGGGTCTCTCTCTTTAGAGTCACACAGTATTTTGATTACAACTCTGCACTATACATAGACTGATAATTAGACATGCACATGTAAAAACGAACAGACTCCTTCATATTTGTGATATTAGTGGAGGGCATCAAAAGAAATAACCAATACTGGAGCATAAAGCTAATTTCAAAAAAGGCAAAGCAGGATTGAAAAAAATCCTGTCATTAATTCCTGTTGCTAACACTCTTCATCCCCTATAAGGGCATGAGTAAAAATCTCACGGTTGGGCTTCCCTGGTGGCGCAGTGGTTGAGAGTCCGCCTACCGATGCAGGGGACGCGGATTCGTGCCCCGGTCCGGGAAGATCCCACATGCCGCGGAGCGGCTGGGCCCGTGAGCCATGGCCGCTGAGCCTGCGCGTCCGGAGCCTGTGCTCCGCAACGGGAGAGGCCACAACAGTGAGAGGCCCACGTACCGCATCTCAAGGCTTTGGGAATGTATATCAGATGAGGTATGTTTTTATTCTCTCTCTCTCTCTCTCTCTCTCTCGATATATAATTTAATGTTAAGCTAGGCAGAACACCTACATACAGAGTTTTATATAAATGAACGGTGCCCATGTTCAACTCTATTAAAACTTGATGTGCTTTGTGCATGGAGGTGCTTCATGGAAATATTCATGCTAATGGAACTGATTCAATGAAAGCCATGTACTGTCAAGGGTGATATACATATTATTTACTAAAGAAAAAATTCCATTTGCTATAAATATAGAAAATAGCTATCCATTTTTCAATATGCCTAGATAACTATTGCCAGGGACGTCTCATTGTGTTGACTTCCATCTAGTACATATGATGCGTATTAAATTTGAAAATTCACAGAATAAATATTTTCTGTCATGTTTACATTTGGAAGGTAAAGGTCTACCATTTGGTTGAGAAAGGAAGATTGATGTGGAAATAACATCACTAATAGAAACGGAAATTCCCCAACCTAACTCATTTTTCCCCTTTTATTCTAACACCAGACTGGAGTGACTTGTCAATGTTGCCTGAAGTTGGAGCTCTGGCTGCACCTGTTATATTCACCGTTGGGTTAAAGAGATACTTTAACTTCAATTGAAAATCACCAGAAAACAAATAAAAAGTAATCAAGAACAGAATTCAGCTTGTTTCTCTATATTTATGTGTTTATATTTTTCTTGATATGTGCTTCCTGTTTTTGTTTGCTTATTTATTTCTTTTCAATATACTTATTCAAATTTCTTTAGTCTCATATATTTGAACAAAATGCTATTCAAAAATACTATTTTCAGGTCCTGAGAAAAAGATAAAGTTATGTCAACATTAGCCACTACAAGATTACTTTGTTTACTATGACTAGAAACCTAAGAAATTCCAAAATACGTTATGTCATGAAAAATGAACCCATTACCTGTATGTCTGGGGTGGATTTTAGTCAGCTGGACATATGACTGCGAACTTCGCAGTAGTTCCCATGATTGATGCTAACTCACAAAATTGTAAAATCAAGGCTTTCATTTTTGTGTGTGTCAGAAATTACTGTAGTTGAGGGAAACATTTTTTCTTTGATTACTCATAACTATGACATGGCTCTTAGAGAAACTCAGACAACATTTTCAAGGGTATAAAAATCCATCACAGTCACAAAACCATGATATCTAAATTTTAACCCTGAAACTGATGCTCATAGTTTTTTTGTCTTTTCACAAAAAGGCTTTTTCCTTTTTGGAGAAAAAAGACATCCATGAGTCATTCCACAATCACATCCACTGAGAAATAGATTATAAAGGTGGCATGTAAAAAAATGCGTTATACTCATGATAACACTAGATTCTCTATTCTCAGCATTGGTGATTCACAGACATGCACAGATTATTCATCTCAGTACTGCCCACAAAACCTAGCATAATGCATTGCACATAGTAGGTGCTTTATAAATATCTGATTATGTGTTGAATCCATAAGCTAACACTCTCCATCCTGCCAGTGTTCATAATGTTCTCCAGTTAGACTTGGGTAAGAGTAACATCTGCTTGTGAGAGACATTTATTCACATGAAGTTCCTTTTGTACTGTTACCCTTGACAATACAGGGAGTTGGAGTTTGTTGTCATATTTAGAACAATCTATGAGTTTAGAATTATAATGACAAGTAGGGTGTAGCCCAGGAAACATGAATGGTCATGGATCACAAAAAGAATGATAAATATTGACCTTAACTTAATAGATATAGAATTAGCCAGGGTTCTCCAGAGAAACAAAACCAACAGGGTGGAGAGAGAGAGAGAGAAATAAATTTATTACAAGGAATTGACTCACATGATTATAGATGCTGAGAAGCTCCAAGATCTGCACTCAGCATGCTGGAGACCCAAAAAGTTGATGGTGTAGTCCCAGCCTGCGTCTGAAAGCCTGAAAACTAGGAGAGCCAATGGTGTAAGTTCTAGTCCAAAAGCTTGCCAGTTTGAGACCCAAGAAAAGAAAAAAAAAGCTAAAGTTTCAGTTCAAGTTCAAAGTCAAGAAAAAGACCTATGTTCAAACTCAAGCAGTCCAACAAAAGGAGGTCTTTCTTATTCATGGGAGGGTTGGGCTTTTGGTTCTCTTAATGCCTTCACTTGATTGAGTGGGGCCCACCTACAACAGGGAGAGCAATCTGCTTCACTCAGCCTACCATTTCACATCTTAATCTCATCAAGAAAAACCCTCATCAACATGGACAGAATGCTTGATCAAATGTCTGGGCATGCTGTGGGCTGGTCAGGTGGACACATAAAATTAAGCATCACAGACATGAAGGATTCCATCATTCCATTCACCCATCACTCCATTTCACTGATAATTCTTCAACTTGAAAAGCTTATGTCTAACTTTCAGCAAGGTCTTTACCTATATGTTTTCTCAGTGTGTGTATATATATATATATATATATATATACACACACACACACGCACATATATTTAATTAATTAA
Source organism: Phocoena sinus (assembly GCF_008692025.1). Lineage (NCBI taxonomy): Eukaryota > Metazoa > Chordata > Mammalia > Artiodactyla > Phocoenidae > Phocoena > Phocoena sinus. Next base: position 69,305,371 of record NC_045766.1, on the reverse strand, counting down.
TATTTAATTAATATTACTAAGAGATTAACTATCTCTCTCTTTCTAGAAAGAGAGAGAGAACAGCTGTAATTTTCAAGGTGTCATGGATGAGCTGTGAAGGATTGAAGTGTGTAAGAAAGAATCATTGCCTACGAGGTAACTTACAGCATCACTGGGGAGAAAAAACACATGCAGTCAAAAAAAATAGCTAGTATAAAGTAGTCTGTTTTGTACTAGTACCACATCTCATGCTTTTGTTTTAGAGCACATTTTAGCTTGCAAATAATCTTTCTTTTTTTTATTTTTTAATTTTATTTTTTTTATACAGCAGGTTCTCATTAGTTATCTAATTTATACATATTAGTGTATATATGTCAATCCCAATCTTCCATTTCATCCCACCACCCCCATCACCACGCCACTGCTTCCCCACCTTGGTGTCCATATGTTTGTTCTCTACATCTGTGTCTCTATTTCTGCCCTGCAAACTGGTTCATCTGTACGATTCTTCTAGTTTCTACATATATGCATTAATACACGATATTTGTTTTTCTCTTTCTGACTTACTTCACTCTGTATTACAGTCTCTAGATCCATCACATCTCTACAAATGACCCAATTTCGTTCCTTTTTATGGTTGAGTAATATTCCATTGTACATAGGTCCTGGATCATCTTCACTATCATTATTCTGAATTCTTTTTCTGGAAAGTTGCCTATCTCCACTTCATTTAGTTGTTTTTCTGAGGGTTTATCTTGTTCCTTCATCTGGTACATAGTCCTCGGCCTTTTCATTTTGTCTATCTTTCTGTGAACGTGGTTTTTGTTCCACAGGCTGCAGAATTGTAGTTCTTCTTGCTTCTGCTGTCTGCCCTCTGGTGAATGAGGCTATCTAAGAGGCTTGTGCAAGCTTCCTGATAGGAGGGACTAGTGGTGGGTAGAGATAGGTGTTGCTCTGGTGGGCAGAGCTCAGTAAAACTTTAATCCACGTGTCTGCTGATGTCTGGGGCTGGGTTCCTTCCCTGTTGGTTGTTTGGCCTGAGGCGACCCAGCACTGGAGCTTACCTGGCTCTTTGGTGGGGCTAATGGAGGACACTGGGAGGGCTCACGCCAAGGAGTACTCTCCAGAATTTCTGCTGCCAGTGTTCTTGTCCCCGCAGTGAGTCACAGCCACCCTCCGCCTCTGCAGGAGACCCTCCAACACTAGCAGCTAAGTCTGGTTCAGTCTCCCCTGGGGTCACTGCTCCTTCTCCTGGGTCCTCATGCACACACTACTTTGTGTGTGCCCTCCAAGAGTGGAGTCTCTGTTTCCCCCAGTCCTGTCGAAATCCTGCAATCAAATCCTGCTAGCCTTCAAAGTCTGAATCTCTAGGAATTCCTTCTCCCAGTGCTGGACCCCCAGATCGGGAAGCCTGATGTGGGGCTGAGAACCTTCACTCCAGTGGACGGACTTCTGTGGTATAAGTGTTCTCCAGTTTGTGAGTCACGCACCCAGCAATCATGGGATTTAATTTTATTGTGATTGCGCCCCTCCTACTGTCTCTCATTGTGGCTTCTCCTTTGTCTTTGGATGTGGGGTATCTTTTTAGTGAGATCCAGTGTCTTCCTGTCGATGACTGTTCAGCAGTTAGTTAGTGATTCCAGTGCTCTCGCAAGAGGGAGTGAGTGCACATCCTTCTACTCCACCATCTTGAACCAACAACTCAATAACCTTAAATATATATTTAATATCTTTGTCAATTTATGAACTGTTGTGAAAACCTGAGCCACCTGAGAAATGTATAAATTTGAAGTAGCTTTATCATTCATTTTAGTTATAAATATAATCCAAGTGCTGCTCAAAATATTCAGAAGCCTCTAAAGAAGAGAACAGCACTGAAAATTTCATCACTCAGAGTTAGTAACTATTAACATTTTTATATAACCTTCTGCGTTTTTCCATACAAATATAGATATAATGGAATTTCAATACATGCCATTTTCTGACCTTCACTTACATTGTATTGCACTCAAAATACATTGAACTATTACAACATACTGTGAATATTTTTCTTGTGCTTAATTTTTTAACATTCACTGTTTTAAAAGTCAAATAGTATTACAAAGCTTATAAAAAAAACCATTGCTTTCCTGAATACCTCCCCACACACTGATTCTCACTCTCCAGTAGAACCATTTTTTACATTTTTAGATATTTATTTTAGCACGTATCTCCATTTTTCTAAATCACAAAATTACAATGTCAGTTCTTGATTTTTCTGTCTTAACATGTTCATTTTCTACAAGATGAGAATTTTATTCTTTTGCTTTATAGGTCTTTTTTTTTTAATTATTAAATTTATTTGGCCTTGCCGCACGACATGCTGAATGTTAGTTCCCTAACCAGGGATCGAACCCATGTCCCCTGCAGTGGAAGCACAGAGTCCTAACCACTGGACTGCCAGGGAAGTCCGAGAATTTTATTCTTTATACCCTCCTCCCTTTCTCTATCTCAGTCTCTCTCCCCAATATAGTTATAGGATCTTTCTTTTGGTTCAAACAACATCTTAACCTGCTTTACCCTGAAAACTGTGCCTAAGGCAAAGTTTTCCATTCTAATGTTTTATTAGAGGTACAATCCCAAGATGCAAGAGTGAGGAGGTAGGGTTAAAAAGGAGGGAAGCAAATGTAAGGAGTCGTACACTCCTGAGCATCTCTAGCTTCATAAGAAACCTGGCCAGTTTCTTGGTCATACACGAAGACTCCAGAATGACAGATTAGAACCATTTAACCTCAGAACTGTCTGGCCTGGAGAAAGGAGGGTAAAGAATTTGTTAGCTCCTTCCCTTCTCCTGTTTTTCATGAGTCATTAGAATTTGTCCAATGGGGTCTTAACACTGCCAGGTTGTGTTACCAGCCCTTCCGTGGGGATGTGCTGCCCAGCTCTCGCCCTTGGGAGAGGCTGACCTTAGGTGACAACCTGGTAGCCAGGACCCTCCACTGAGCAAGCAGCCAATGTAGGAGGGTGACAGGAGATGAGGAACAAATCTGGAGACATATAAACTGGGTCCCACACAGTCAACATTCAGTGTTTATATTTTTAAGCATTCATAGTGGAGTAATACATTATTGTAGATTACATTTTCTTGTATAATTTAAAATTTTTTCCTTCTTTTTAAAATTTACTTTATTTTGGTTGTTTTTATTTACCTATCATTAACTTATTCCTAAACCCTGACAGAATTGTAAATCTCTGCCTGTTCAAGCATTTCAGGTATTCTATCAGACATTTATTCTTCCACAGATACGCTACTGTGGAGCCCTTTGACCTCCTTCTCTATTCTCAATATGCTGCCCTCTAGACCTGCTTAGATCTGTTATTCTGAGATGTCCCTTTCCCATCATTTTGAAATTGTCCTTTGATTCTTCCATATGTGGCTCCCTGTTTCCTGAGTTCAGCATCTTCCACTTTCATAGTTTATGTTCCAATTTTGCTGGAACGAATCTTCTGGTAGCATGGTGGAAAAGGTAATATCTTTGAGGTCTTACATGTCAGAAGACATCTTTATTCTTCTCTTCACACTTGATGAATGGTTTAGGTGTGCACACATTTTAGGTTCCCTCAGAACTTTGAAAGCATTTCTCCATTTTCTTTCACTCCCCAATTTGTTGTTGAGATGTCTAATGCCATTCTGATTCCTAAAGCTTTGATGAGAATCTCCCCCAACCACATATATAGATATAATATTCACTATTCTGGGAATTCAGCTGATCCCTTCAATCTGCAAACTTGTGTCCTTCACTTCTGGGAAATTTCATTGTATCATCTCTTTATTTAATTTCCTCTTCTCCTTTTTACATTCTCTTTTTCTGAAGCTCATGTCATTTGGACAATGGTCCCACTGATCTGATTGTCTAGATTTATTTATTTATTTTTCCTGATAGTAGCTTCATATGCTTTTCTTTAATTCAAGTATAGTTGATTTACTGATTTTCTAGATTTCTGATCTTTCCTTTCCCATGTTCTATTTCTTTCTTTTTGTTTTCCTTTCTGACAGATTTATTCAACTTTACCTCCCAATCCTCCATTGAATTGTTTTCCTGCTATCTATCAGTTTTTAGTTTTCTGAAGTCTTTTGTAATAGAACTTGTATGCTCTGTATATTCTTTTTTTTTTTTTTTTTTTTTTGGGTACGCAGGCCTCTCATTGCTGTGGCTTCTCCCATTGCGGAGCAGAGGCTCCAGACGCGCAGGCTCAGCGGCCATGGCTCACGGGCCCAGCCGCTCCGCGGCATGCGGGATCCTCCCGGACCGGGGCACGAACCCGCGTCCCCTGCATCGGCAGACGGACTCCCAACCACTGCACCACCAGGGAAGCCTGCTCTGTATATCCTTTTCTTGGAGTCCCTTTTCTTTTCCTGAATGCAGCTCTCCTTCTCCACCTCCTTTGCTCCTCCTTTCAACCTCTGAACTTTTTCACTCTTTAAAACATTTAACTATTTGATTTGTCTAAATGTTTTAATTGACTATTTGAAACAGAAACCAGTCCTCTTTTCTTTTTCTATAGCCACATTCTCTCCTTACGTGATCTTACTTACTTCTATAACTTTAAATACCATTTATATGCGGGTGACTCTAGGCTTTTATAATACATTATATAAAACAGCCCCCCTTGCTGACTGCTATCTGCCCCATCACTCTCTACTACTTTCCCTTTCTGTATTTTCTTCATTGTTCTCATTACTATCTAATATGATTCTAGTATATTGTCTATGCTATAATATAATAGTATAGTACACATTATATAAGCTCCCTCAAGAGAATGGTCTTTGTCTTTGTTTTGTTAAATGTTAAAACTCTGGTACCCAGAAGAGTATTTGTCACCATGCTTCATAAATATTTTTTTAATGAATAAATATCTGAGAATATGAAGCTTTTAAAACGTTTTCTTCTATTCTTTAAGTTATTTCTGTCTCCTCTGAGTTCCCCTTTTCTAAAGATTACTTACAGGTAAACAGAGGCTTTTATCTAGTACCTGGATATTGTTGGTGGTTCATAAAATAAGAAAAATCTAAAACACAGATGGAGAACGATGCATATAGGAGGAGCTTATTTCATAGGAGGCTTCACTGTCGGGTGATCAGGCAGTTTCTAGCCATTTTTTTCGGGATCCCAAATGTCAGTATCGGTGGTCTTTTCTGTTAGGCTAGTTCATTAACCCACAGAACAAGTTTCCTTTTTCTTCCCTTTGTTGTTGCTGTTTTGGGATATAAACAGGGATGCTATTTAGCATGTAGTAGCAATTTTTTTAAACATTGACATACATACCAGAAACCCCAGACTCCTCATTTCACCATGACTTAGCAATTGCAGATATAGCCAAGGTCCACTAAGTCCACTAGGATCCTGCTCTAGCTCTACTGCCAACATCAGTGACCTTGATCAGTACTTACTGATTGCTAAATATTTTTCACATGTAGAAACCACCTATCCACCATCTAAGAGGCAAAGCACAGAAGGGAATAGATGTTCAGAGTCATTGTGCCCACTTTCCCTAAGGCCCTTATTTTCAATGTAGACTCCTCATTCTTGTTCTTTATCGTACCTAGTGTCCCTTAGCACAGATATACAGAGCCCGTATCTTTCATCATCTCCAGAAAGTAAAACTCCTGTCTTCTCCCAAGGAATGATAAGGATCCTTGGAGTTCTAAATGTTCTTTATAAAGACTTGCAATCAATCTTCTTTTGTTAACCCAAATCTGCCCCTCTGTCTTCAAAGAGTCCCTGTACCTCTCATTCTTAAATTTTCTTAGAGTTCTGCAATGCAAAGATACCAGCTTCCTGTTTATTTACCTCACTCCTGCTGATTTAAGTTTCAGCTTTTTTGCCTTTTGAAGTCAAAAACTCATCCATGTGCCTTCTAGGTTCCCCAAATTTATCTATGATCATCTCCTTTCCAATTCTGTCTTTTAAGTTTATACTTTAACTTTTTTCTTTTCTCTCTTTTTTAAGTTGGGTCAGGAAAGAGTGGAGATTGTTCAGTGTGTTCAATTCACTACCTTAACTGTGAGTGATGAGTAAATTTCACCAATCAGATTGTAACTCAGCAATTTGTTGGTCGTATGTATGGAAAACACTACATGGTAAACATCAAATCATCCTCTTTCAGGTGAAAAAAATTATTTGTACACCTACACACATGCTTATATTAATTTTAACTCCACAGAAGAAACAGATTTCTATGTCAAAATGCAGGTCGTTTTGCACAAGGAATTAGGGTCTCCCTTAGGGGTTTAATCATTAGTTTGATTCTAAATAGATCTCGTGGATTGAGCAAAGAGTGACATATACTGAATGATTCTTTCAGGGGTTGTTTAAGAGCATGGAATGTCTGCTATTTTGAGCAAATTCTGGAATTTCTACTGAATTTGTTTATATTTGTACTATTTATTGCAAGACAGCTGCAATTCAAAACAGAGATATCTATGTAATAGATATTTGTTGAGTACTTGGTATCTCATCAATTTTATCTGCTTGCTTGTTTTTTAATTTATTTTTAGCAATCAGGAATTTTTCTGACTGATTGAGCTAAATATTGGGTTGGCCAAAAAGATCGTTTGGGTTTTTCTGTACCATCTTTCAACTCAAAAGAAATGACCCAGAAACAAAAATAAATCTTACTGGGTTGGGAATTTGACTTACCTAGTTTTAGGAGCATGCTGATTACCCAGAAAAAGTCTTTGAATAAACTTTAAGAATGATATAAGAATAATTTTGAATACTGGAAATTTTTGAAAGAACTGAAAAAATTAAACAAACAAATAATAGTCTTTAAAACACAAGGCTGTGTTGCAGCTTGAAGATGATGTCATTTGAAAAATTTAGAGGTAGCATAGACAAAAAGTGTCACATTTTTGGCTAGCCAGCATCTTAACACCTCCAACCCCATGACTGAGGGAGTTTCTTACCTTATGAATTTTGAAGGGAAGCAGAGCCAGATTTCTACTTTATTAGCCAACAAGACCATATAGTGATTTTCCCAGCCTCCTTTGCAACTAGAATATGAACACATAATCTAGGCTGGCTGATCATGTCCACCAATGTGGGACTTTGAATCAGGACCCAGTGTTGCAAAGAAGAAGGGCCTAGGGAGAATCCATTTTGTTGGCAGCAGTGGCAGGCTGGCCAGGGGCTGCACCCAGGATCCAGTGACCATAGTGAAGATGAGTTCCAGTGTCATCTGTGGCCGTCATGGCAACAGATTCCTCGAATAGTTCTTCCTTTTGTTCTGGCTTTGCTTCTCCAGCCTTCCTGATAACTACCCAATATATTTTTTATGAATTACTTTTCTGTGGAAATCTGACAGATTCACTTTCTCCTGCTGAAAACCGAAAACACTAATACTAAAACACTGTCTATGCTCCAACAACAACCCTTTAAACCACAAATACATTATTATTGGTGAAGAATGGAGCTCATCAAAAAGAATTGGAGTGGGAACTTCCCTGGCGTTCCAGTGGTAAAGAATCCACCTTACAACGCAGGGGATACGGGTTCGATCCCTGGTCAGGGAACTAAGATCCCACATGACGTGAGGCAACTAAGCCCGTGTACCACAACTGTTGAGACCACACGTCAACTAGAGAGCCCCTGTGCTACAAACTACAGAGCCCACATGCTCTGGAACCCGTGCCACAACTAGAGAAAAAAAAAAAAACCCACATTCCACAACTGGAGAGAAGCCCCTTGCACCGCACCAAAAGATCCTGCATACCTCAACGAAGATCCCACGTTCTGCAATTAAGACCCGACACAGCCCAAAATAAATAAAATAAATAAATAATAAATAAATCTTTAAAGAAAAAAAGAATTGGAGTGAGCTATATTAGAAGCTGAACTTAGGGGACATTGGACATGTTGGCCTATGGTCCTCTTCTCTTTGATCTTCAATGTAAAACCCTCCAATTTTTTATGATGTTCAAATTCCCTTTGTTGTAGAGTATATTACTGCCTCCATTTAGGGGAAATAGTTAAAAGTGCCCTAGCAATTTTGTGATCCTGGAGCTTGCTGGACACTAGTGAAGCAATGTATCTTCGGCTCCAGTGTGGAGAAAGAAGGCAGATTCATCTCGAGTTTTTTCAGGGTGTGATGCCAAATGTCCACAGAGTGACTCACAGATCAAAATGAGATTCCCCAAAATAACCATCTTCAAAAGGGATGTCCATTAAGGTTGCATTTGCAGGCTTACGCTTTCTCCTTGTCTGTGTCCTCAGCTGCTTGTCATGTGATGGAGACTGTCGTAGTGGAGGGGGTGAAATGAATCGAAAAGGCTTATAAATGATGTTACAATGTGGACAGTGGCCTCTAGAAATCTTTGGGAATGCTTTCTCCTTAGAGCTGTGATTGAGACGCTGAACCGCCTGCTCCCAGAATGCTCAGTGAGCACTATGAGGTCAATAAAATGTCCTAAGATTATACAAGCGAGCCAGACACTGGTACCCGGGGAGTTGTCAGCTACTAAATGAGGTCCTTGAAGCTCAGGAAGAAAGGAGAGGAGCCTTGGTTGTCAATGGTGCTAAAAACCAACCGAGTGATTTATAAACATAAAGAAAACACCTGAATTTACAAGCAGCTCATGCAGCTCAATATCAAAAAAACAAACAACCCAATCCAAAAATGGGCAGAAGACCTAAATAGACATTTCTCCAAAGAAGATATACAGACTGCCAACAAACACATGAAAGAATGCTCAACATCATTAATCATTAGAGAAATGCAAATCAAAACTACAATGAGGTATCACCTCACAGCAGTCAGAATGGCCATCATCAAAAAATCTACAAACAATAAATGCTGGAGAGAGTGTGGAGAAAACAGCCACTATGGAGAACAGTATGGAGGTTCCTTAAAAAACTAAAAATAGAACTACCATACGACCCAGCAATCCCACTGCTGGGCATATACCCTGAGAAAACCATAATTCAAAAAGAGTCATGTACCACAATGTTCATTGCAGTTCTATTTACAGTAGCCAGGACATGGAAGCCACCTAAGTGTCCATTGACAGATGAACGGATAAAGAAGATGTGGCACATATATACAATGGAATATTACTCAGCCATAAAAAGAAATGAAGTTGAGTTATTTGTAGTGAGGTGGATGGACCTAGAGTCTGTCATACAGAGTGAAGTAAGTCAGAAAGAGAAAAACAAATACTGTATGCTAACACATATATACAGAATCTAAAAAAAAAAAAAAAAAGGTTCTGAAGAACCTATGGGCAGGACAGGAATAAAGATGCAGACGTAGAGAATGGACTTGAGGACATGGGGAGGGGAAAGTGTAAGCTGGGACGAAATGAGAGGGTGGCATTGACATATATACACGACCAAATGTAAAATAGATAGCTAGTGGGAAGCAGCCGCATAGCACAGGGAGATCAGCTCGGTGCTTTGTGACCACCTAGAGGGGTGGGATAGGGAGAGTGGGAGGGAGACGCAAAAGGGAGGAGATATGGGGATATATGTATAGCTAATTCACTTTGTTATAAAGCAGAAACTAACACAACATTGTAAAGCAATTATACTCCAATAAAGAGGTTTAAAAAAAGAAAACAAAACATTTGGCAAAGTCCACTGTAGGTTGTTGACATGACTACAAAATATGTAGAGTAATGTTATTAAATGTGGTTCACCGCCATCAACTTACTGCCCAATCGCTACATGTAATGAGAAGAATGTTGAGAGTCCCGGCTAAGCACACAGGCTTTGGAGCCAGGCTTCTGTCTCAATCCTGGCTTGCTTCCTAACTAGCTGTCTGGCCTTGAATAAGTCACTGAATCTCTCTGAACCACAGTTTTCTCATCTACAAAAATTGTCCTTAAAAATAATTCAGAGTATTTTGAAAGTTAATGAAAGAATATTTATAAGTCATTGTACACATGCCATATACATAGGAAGCATACGATAGGTTACAGCAATCACTGGTGAACAAGCTCAAGCTTGGGCCCTGTTCTGTAGCACCTACTGGGCTGGTCTCTGGCTCTCTCTGTGAGTCACCTACGGGGATGCGTCACTTCCTTTGTTTTGTGTTTTCGCAGTGACTTGCCTTTACTATTTGGCTCATATCCTCCATCACTGGTGCACATGCTCCCTTCGTTCTTTTTTTTTTTTTTTTTGGCGGTACGCGGGCCACTCACTGTTGTGGCCTCTCCCGTTGCGGAGCTCAGGCTCCGGACGCGCAGGCTCAGCGGCCATGGCTCACGGGCACAGCCGCTCCGCGGCATGTGGGATCTTCCCAGACAGAGTCACGATCCCGTGTCCCCTGCATCGGCAGACGGACGCTCAACCACTGCGCCACCAGGGAAGCCCTCCCTTCATTCTTAAACATGTCGAGTCCTGGATAGACAGTTTCCCTTCCCACTTCAACTAGAATTTGTGTTGTAACAGTCTGCATTCTCAGAAACAACAAACTAAAATGTGTTACCCTGCCACTCTGCCGTAGTGGCAGACCTTAACCTGTTTACTTTCCCCCATATGCCACTCAGCCCACAGCAACTAACCCAGAGAACCAGTAGAAGTCCACCCTGGATGGGTTTCAGGTACTTTCTCTCCACAAGCATGGAAGGCTACAAATTGCCCTCTTTGCTTCTGACCTATTAAACCAACCACTGACTCAAGCATTACAAAACTTCTAGTTTCTAAGGTATACTGCAGATCAATTGTCTGGTTTATTCTCAACTGCTTTTGTTTGTTGTCACCTCCATCCAACCCCAAACTTGGTATCTCTGGCTCCTTTGGATCTGTTCTCTCTAATACTTAGTTAATTCTTAGACTTCTCACGTTGACTCCATCTTGACTCACTCTTCTGGTCCCAGGCGTTTCTAGTAGGTAAAAAAAAAATCCCCTGTTCTAGTTTCACAGAAAGCAAACCCTGTCGTAAGTCACTCTTTAGGTGGGCATGTGGCAGTAAAGAAGACCATTCTAGGAATCAGCTTATATGGAGTCAAGTCGTATTTTTTGCACTTTGCAGCTATGTGACCTTGGCCACATGGCTTAACCTACGAGTCTCCACATTCCCTCTGAAAGTTCGTGTTGATATTGCTAAAACTGTAATGTGAGAATCAAGTGAGATACACAATCTGAAAAAGTGTTTTATAAACTCGAAGGGAATTGTTAACCATTCAACACTAAAATTAAAAAATAGCTTAGGGCTTCCCTGGTGGCTCAGTGGTTGAGAGTCCGCCTGCCGATGCAGGGGACACGGGTTCGTGCCCCGGTCCGGGAAGATCCCACATGCCGCAGAGCGGCTGGGCCCGTGAGCCATGGCCGCTGAGCCTGCGCGTCTGGAGCCTGTGCTCCACAGCGGGAGAGCCCACAACAGTGAGAGGCCCGTGTACCCCCCCAAAAAAAGTAATGAGTGGATCACCTCATGCTAGGCAAAGTCACACCAGGACTGAATAAAAGAAAGAGTTTTCCATTTGCAAGCTGGGATGCTTGACAGGCACAGATCAACTTCTATTCATTCAGGACGACGTCTGACATCTGGATTGTCATAGAAGGACCTCTGATCACTTTCGCAAATGCTCAGTTCCTTCCAGAACTAAAATGAGAGCAATTTTAATATTAACATCTGAGTACTCTATAAGACACTCTTCTTCTCAAAGCCTAAGGAAAGAATTGATTCAACTGAGAATCAAAATGTTTTCTAATTATCCTATTTGATAGGGAAACATAGAGCAATTAAGAGATTGATCCAGTTACACGGTATACACACTCCCACAAGTTATGTAGCTAACTTGACATTTGCTGCTCAGTCCCAGAGCCTTTGTTCTCTCCAAAACCCTTTTACACATCTCTTCAGGCAATTTGATTTATCATAAATTGTACTGTTGCCAACATTTCCCTGAAGATTTGATTTTTTCTTCCACTAGGAAATTAACTCAGACATAACAAACACACGCTTGAGCCAGCGCTGCTCTGTTTATGTGTGTGTTGACTGAGGGTGTGTCACGCTGGGATGTCAACGTTATATACACTTGTGTGACGTCCCCTGTGTATCCTCAATCTGGGCAATAGATGAGAGAGTGTGAGACACTTTGGCCACACATCATAGGGATGGCCAGTCATCTTTATTTCCCATGCCACCTCCATCAATTGATGGTAGCTACTGGAAAGTTCTAGTGAGGATTTTGAGATTGGGTCCAGACTCAGTAGGAAAAAGTGTTGTTATACATTAACAATGCCAGCTGAGGGCACAGGAAGGAAAAAAGCTGCACCTGTACCAGGTATGTACCTTCCCTGTGAGCACTCGGGACCTTGAGTGTTGCAAACTTATCTACCAAGAAGGAGTACCATTATAATTCCTGTGTCAAAAGGTTCAGAGCCAGAGGAGGACAGGATTTAAAATGTGGGATGTTTATATAGCACTTTGCCCTTTACAAAGGGTTTTCTTCACGTAGGGTCTTATTTAATCCCCCCAACAATCCCATGGATGAGATATCAATTTTTTGTCCATTTTGCAGCAGAGGAATTAAAGCCCAAGAAGATGTAAAATGGTTAGCCTAAGGTCCTACATGAATCATAAATGGCAAACTCACTCCCCGAGCCCAGACTTTCTGATTCCAAGCCTTAGACTGGAAGGTTGTGAATCTATCAAGCCCTAAGTTTTCTCTAGAGTCAAACGGTGGACCTGAAGGTTTGAACTGGATGTGTACCATCCCTGAGGAACCTCTGGACCTCAGCAGAGAAGTGCATGGGTAGACTCGGACCAAGTGTGGACACACTCATCGTCTTCCTTCTTTTGAGACAGTCTTCTCTGTGAAAGCATTAGAACAGCTGTCATTACACAGAGCCGGAAGAGGCAAGGAACTGTTGCTAAATAAACTATAATGTGCTTTACTTGAAATGGGTTATCCTGCTTCGTTGGTAAATTGATGTCAATCCGACTGCTTAGTCTCATTTCTGTAAGTAACGTTGATGCCTTCACCACCTCTTTTCCGCAGCATGAAAATGGGGTGGCTGTTTTGGAGAGAATTATCTTCTTCCTGAGGGAAAAATCCTAAATTCCTTTCCTTGGATTCTTGCCAAACGTTCTAATTAGGACATGCAAACATACTTATGGAAACAAAGACATGGATCACAGAATTTTGATGCTTTGGGAAAGAGTTTGGATAAAATAAACTCCCTCCATGATTTTGCCCTAATGGCCCCCAAAAGTCTTGCTTTCTTGAAATTAAAAAAAAAAGATTTTTAAGGAATTCCCCATTCTTATGTTGGAGAATGGATCATATGTTGGAGAATGACAAAAACTTACATGAGCAACATATGTGTGCACAGTGATTTTGTCAACATTAGATCTAAGTCTCAAAACAATCTACGAGGTAGGTACCATTTTACTCCTTTTACAGACGAGAAAACCAATGTACAGAGAAGCAAAGAGTGACTTGCCCTACTCCGGACAACTGAAAAGCAGGCAATACAAAATGAAAATCTAGTATTCCTTATCCTCTGCTCTTTCCCTCTAGTACCCTCTCAGCAGAAGTAAATGCTAACTTCCATGTACATAGTGCTTCACAGTTTATGAATCTTTTTCATTAAAATATTTCAACTCAAACATGTATTGAATCTACTACTTTAACTCAAATATTTATTTTCATCTACTATGTGCTTGCCGGACCTAATTCCAAGTACAAGCAGTATGAGGTCCCTGCTCTATTAGTGTTTATATTATTGATTGGAGGGGGACAACAAATGAACAAGTAAGCAAACAGATCAGCAAAATAAATCCAAATGGTGATCACTGCTATCAAGAAAATGGAACAGAATAATGTGATAGACCATGACCGGTTGATGGTAGGAACGGACTGTATACATGTGAAAAATTTAATAGCGTGGATGGAGGAAATGTCTTTGAAAAAGATGTCATACGAGCTGAGGCCTGGATGGCAAGGAACAAGCAGGGAATGTCAAGGAGAAGATTACTGTAGCGCTGATGTGGGAGAGATATTGAGCAATAGAGAGAAGGTCCACATTGCAACGTAAGGAGTAAGGGGAGAGAAATAAAAGATATTGACCAGATACACAGGGGCTAGATCAAAAAGAGTCTTTCAGGCTACTGTGCTAGGATTATATTCTAATTGTTATGATAACTTTGCTGGGTTTTAAGATATTTTGTTTCCCACAGTAATGAGTTGAGGTAGTTGTTACCCTTGTTTTACAAATCAGAAAACTTGGAGATGTTTGCAGATTTGCCAAAAGATACTCAAGTAATAAGCAGCGAGATTCCTGTCTTCAGCGTCCTGGTTTAGGCTTATTTCTTTATCTATTGAAGGTGAGGCTGGAAATAAACACACAAAGGAGGAAAACAGCACAGCAACAGGTGACTGTTACGTTTCCATGAGTATAATAGATGCGCTCCCTAGGACAGACTAGTAACTCCACGTATTCTGGGAAGTCTTACAACTGTGGGTCCATCTGAAAGGAGATTTTAAATTTCTGGGGGTCTTGGTTTAGGCTTAAGGCAAATATTCTACTGAATATTTAGCATTATTGAATTTCTCCTGAAGTCTAATTTGCTTGACAGATTGCTTTGGGAAAGTAGCCAGTGAATACCAATGACAAGGGAATGAGGGACTGTCACAATCATCAAGCCACAGGCTTTGCTCCACTGCTCTCTCTACCTTAGCTTCCTATCCCATACTGCTGATTGGTGGATGGTAACCCACGAACATATATGGCTAACATGGAAATTGTCCTTCCAGCATGTTCCAAAATCTAGCTCATTCATATTATCACTCATATAATTATAGTCAAATTTTCTCTTTTCCTCACCCTCTCTAGGACAAATTTCATGGGATTAATTACTCATTCATTTGTGGAGTGTCTGCTGGTAACGGACTGGGCCCACTGAAGTGTTGGGCATGTCAATATCACGGTCTGGGATTTTAAGGTTCTCACGGCCCAGTGGTCTCATATTTCTTAGGTCTGCCACCCCTTGTGACTCCTTTAGTCTTTATTGTTCCCTTTAACATGACTCCATTCTCCACAAAAGTATTGGAGATGAAACAGAAAAGTATGATTTGTGCTCTGTCCCATCCCCCTAAGAATATTACTAGTTGCCATTCAGACTTTAAGATCCTCAAAGGCATCAAAGAGAGAAGATAGATATGGTCCCTTAATTGGCTCATTTCTGTATATTAAGGAATCACTGTGCTGTTTTCCTCCTTTGTGTGTTTATTTTCAGCTAACTGTCCCCACACCTTCACTTTTAAACGTCTTTCCTCTGAAACTGGTTTCCCCCCTTTCTCACCTACCTCGCTTCCTAGCACTCCTGTGGCTCTTGTCCAGAAGAGAGCAGGATCACCTTTGCTGCTTAGAATTCCTGTCTGTTTTGCAATTAATTATGATTCATTGACCTCTGATTGCTTAGCTTGGTCTCCTGAATTAGAAAGCCAAAGTCCTTGATCCCTCTCCAACAAAATTTATACTATGTGTATTTTAATTTCATTATGTTGTTTAAGAAAAGACTGGCAAGAAGCTCTTACGAATGGCTAATATTCTAGCTGAATGGGAAAAACCTGTGAACAGCCAGGAATGATTGTGACTGTAACCTTTTCCATGCTTTTGTTTTGCTAATATTCGGACTCAGAATGCTCTACGTGAAGGAGCCCTCAGAGATTATCTAAAAATGTCTTCATTTTATGCAGAGGAAACTGAGACATAAAGCAGAAATATCAACCACAGGAACTACTATAACTTTAAACTGTGGAGAAAAATAACTACTCCATATACACAAAAAGTTTTAAATAAAGAGATGTTTGTAAAAATATTCCTTGGGTTTGTCTTACCATACCAAGTCCTATCATTCATTTTCTCCAAATCATCCTTCCTCTTCCTAGGTTTGCCCTGTCCATGACAACAGAGAGGCTGCCCCATTTGCACTCCACTTCCAGGCTGGGATGGCACCATCTCCAAACCCCAGTCTACGTGGCTAGAGCCCTGAGAATCTACTTAGCCCTTGCCATCCAAGGGGCCAGGACAGGACAAGGGAAAACTTCTGCCTCATCTTCTCAATCAATGTCACTATCCTGCTTCAAAAATATCCTATTCCTGGGCTTCCCTGGTGGCGAAGTGGTTGAGAGTCCACCTGCCGATGCAGGGGACACGGGTTCGTGCCCCAGTCTGGGAAGATCCCACATGCCGCGGAGCGGCTGGGCCCGTGAGCCATGGCCGCTGAGCCTGCGAGTCCGGAGCCTGTGCTCCGCAAAGGGAGAGGCCACAACAGTGAGAGGCCCTCGTACAGCAAAAAAATATATATATATATCCTATTCCCTGGAAAAATGAATCAATACTTGCCCCTCTATTCCCATCATGAGCAAAGCTTATCACCTACAAATTGGACGTTACGGTTAACAAAACAAGTCCCAATTATACACAAGTTGTTACACTCAGGTTGTTGTATTCAAGCTCCTGGCCAGGTCCTCTTTTCCTCAAGGTGCATCCCTAGGACTATGTTTACCCCTTTCCCAGTCTCAACTCATTCTCCTCTCCCTTGGCCTTACTACTGAAGGCCTAATAAGCCATAGGCAGAGGTCATACAAGTTATAATGGTTAACTTCTAGGTGGAGGCCAGGACCCATCCTTGGCCAACTTTATTCTTGGTGATGCTTTCTATTCTGTTTTCCTCTGCACACTTCCTGCCTTGAGTGAGAGCACACATCAGACACTGGTATTTTAATATCTCTGTCAGGTGTTTGTTCTCTTCAAGAGAGATTGATATTGTAAGCCTTACTCTTATCCTTTAGTGCAGAGGTTCACAGCCCTCACTGTGCATTAGAATCACCTGGAAATCTTTCTGGTGTTGCCTGGACCTCATCATGACTCATAAATCTGCATCTCCAGGGGGCGGAGCTGGGCATTAGCTTTGATAAAACCTCCCCAGGAGATTCAGAATTTTAGCCAGGGTTGAGAACCACTGTCTGGTTTAATGTTGTTGTTTGGAGCATTGTGAATACTGAGTGGGTGACATTTCTTTGGGCAGGACTCTTCTCCTGGTGCCCTAAAACTATACCACATGAACTGCTACATATTCTGCCCATATTCTAAACAAGTTTTACTGAAAGTCTATAAGATTTAACATGAGTAACTTTTGGACTTTTTTCTCAGGAGTTTCAGAAAGGACAATCAAGTCTGCAATTGGTTTTTAGAAGGGAGCTTAAAGTATTCCACCACTTGGCCCTGGCTGAGGGCAAGGAAGGATTGGTAGGAGCTTGGAACAAATAGAAGTAGCAGAAGAAATCTCAAAGATGGTACCAGACATCATGTCCAAAGAGAAGCAGGTCACAGATCCTGTTTGGTTCAAAGGCATGAGGCAGGAACTAAGAGAAATTTAGCCTATGGGAAGAGGATAGGAATAAGGATAGGATAGGAAGAGGATACGATAAGATGGACATGACAGGAATACAGGGCATGACTGGTTCATTCAAGGACTCCATCTAAGTATGAGGAAGGAAACGAAGGGAACTGGGGCTCAGGAGCAAGATGGCAATGGAGGCCCATGACAACTGGTCTGGGTAGAGGATAGACTTATTTTAGGCTGCCGAGCTTTGGAGGAGATGAAAACCCAAGTACCCAAGAGACTAGAACAGGAGGAGGCATGGGAATTTTTCATCAGTGGAGAGATTTCTACTTCAGAGAGCTACTGAACTGGCATGTTGAGATTAATTCCAAGTCCACCAATTCCTAGGAGGAAGGTAAGTGACACACTGATCTGCTCTTCCCAAGTTGGCCCCAGGAGAGGGAACAGCGTAGCCAGCAGAGAGGCCAAAGTTCATTATCAGGGCTGACATGGTGTTAGGCTGAGGCAGAGCCTGACTTCAAGGATACCAGTGGCCAAGAAAGTTACTGAGCTTGCCACAGTACGCCAGGTGGGAGCTGCAGTCTTCCAATTTGGATATTATGTGAGAAATTGACAATGAAGACTAGAAAACTTGAGAACACATGGGGACAAATGTCTGTGTGACAGAGGGTTAAAAAATGCTTTGTTATTATGAATGAATAAAAACATTTTAGCCTTTATATGGAATAGCCTGAATGTCACTGTGATGGAGGATGAGTTGGTTCCCTGTCACTGGAGGTGTTTTTGTTAAAGCTGCAGGACTGAACACACGCTCTCCTTTGTGAGGCTCTACTAAGCAACTGCAGGATGTTCTGCAACCAAACAGGGACAGAATACAAAGAAAGAGGAAAAAAAGACATAAGAATCAGGAGAAGAGCAGAGGGAAGTCTTAGGACGACAGCAGGAACACACACTGTCCATATTGTAGTGAGAGGATGAAGAGTTCTGGAAAGATGGTCTTCAGGAGGAAGGAAGTAGGGCTGGGGGGCTCAATAGAACATAACAATGTCAGATCTGGTGGAATGTTTGAAAAATTTTAATGCATAGAGTCAGAATTTATATATTCACAATGATTTTTTTTTTAGCTATAACCCATGATAAAGCTGTTAGGAAGGTGGGGTTGGGAGAACCTAGAGTATTTATAAGAGCACTAAATTCTCATCCAAAATTCTAAAAAGTCAAGGGTTAATGTTTAAAATGGAGAAATAATGAAATATGTAATATTAACATATTTACCAAAATAAAGATGACTACCAGAAGAAACAGCCGAAAGGGATAAGAGGAGTTCCTTTGGGGAGTGTGCAGCTGTGGGATAGGGGATGTTATTTTTCACGAAATTTATATCAGTATTATTTCATTTTTGTTTTAACTGGGTGCATGGATTACTTTGATAAATCCAAAATTTAATAAGAGTCATTTAAGAATTTTTTTAAGTAAAAATAAAAGAAAAAGAATAAAACAGAAGATACAGATAGACCTCTTAGTGATGGAGATGTTGAAGAGGAAATTTCAGTGGTTAGCTGCACCAGAAAACAAGGGAGTTTTCTGTCCCTGAATGCCTGTGTTTCTAGGCTCTCCTTTTTCTTAACATAGTGAGTTTAGTCCAGGCCCGCACATGGACTGGGAGGTTGGAGGTGTAGGTGGTCAACTTAAGTTGTGTGGGGAACACAGAAGGTTGGAGTAGGAAAAAAATCCCAACCCAGTTCACCCAAATACTCATGCTGAAACCCAAGTCTGGGTGCCCAGGCAGTGTGGAAGCCCAATCCCAGAACTGTGCCTGTGGCTGGGAAGAGCTATGAGGAAATGCCCACGTGTGCTCAGGTCGTCTGACGATGGTCCAGCTATAGCATTGTGAAGTTGATTTTGATGGCGCATTTATAATTTAAGAGACCAGGCTTTGTTCTCAGAGCAGTGCCTTTGTGGGTTTGGCATCAGAGTCCGATAATCTCAGCCACATGAAGGCCAGTGGTCACCATGGCATTGCCAAGGAGTTAGGTACCTGGGCTTTACCTAACTCCTCGGATCAGACAAACCTACATTCAAGTCCCAGCTGTGTGGTGTCAGGCATTTTACCTAATCTCTGTAAACTTTGGTTTCCTCAACCATAAAATGATGATAACAACTATTTTTACCATGGAGATCCAGGCAGGGGGGAAACGAGGTAAATCATGTCAAGTGTTGGGCACAGTGCTCCATGAACGTTAGCACTAAGCACTAGTCTTCCTGTCATCCCCGTCCCTTGTTCCTCCCCTGTCTCATCCAGTTAGATGGTCCTGATCAGAGGCACTCTTCCAGCTTTCTTGAATGGTACAGAGCACACTGCCCTTTTTCAATACATGCTCATATTATGGTGATCAGTTAGATGACACAGCCAATAGTCTCCTTTCTGGCAATAAAACTCTCATGGAAAGAGCAGCAAAATCTATCACCCTCTGCAGAAATGTGGTGCTGAGCCCTTCCATAACCCATCCTGAACACTGATACCCACACGGGGAATAGAAATGCTGGTTTCCCTGAGTACATTTAATATCATTTTATTCTTTTTGTAAATTAAGTATCTGCCCCTGTCCCAAGTTCTCCAGCTTTCTGGGGTCACTCTTTCTATTTATACTAAACTAGAAATGCTCAACCCCCATTCCATTTGCTCTGAAAGCCCAGGACATCATACTAATATTCTTGCTGTCAGGAGGGGTTTATGTTTCTCTCCATGTTCTTGGGATGCTTTCTCTTCTTCGTCTCTTCGGATTTCTCCTGCTGAATTCTCAGTTCCCAATTTTATCTCACTCCTGCAATTACCAACCCCTTTTCATACCACTTTGCCCTGGCTAAGTAACACCCTTCTTCTTTCATTCCCTTAAATCATGACAAATTCAAGCTGTTGTAAATATCAAATTTGTACTGAAAATTTGAAGTCACCTAAGATTCTTATAGCAAACAAACTACAGCAACTCAGAAAAGGCTTGACTATACTAAAATTATTTTTTACTCCTTCATTAAAACACTTTCTCTCTAGATAAGATATTCTAAAATGGTTGTTCATGAGCCAAACATATTTCACAGACATATTTTGTTGGCCAGCACAGTAACTAAATACATTTTTAATTAGTTTTCAACCTTTTAAAATGAGCTTTTTCCAGATTTCTGGTTTTTCTTGAAAACCTGGAAGATCTGATGGTGCCAGACCTCCACTTACACGTGGCATCGACTCCCTGAGGAGAGCAGCAGCTGCCCTTGCCTTGGCCTTGCCCTCTGCAGTACTGTGGTCCCTTCCTGCATCAGCTCCCCCAGCTGTATTACCAGCATGGAGCCTGCATGGCTTGTAAATTTTGCTCTACAATTTCCTTATCTTTGTTTCCAGGGAGCCCATGTCTTTCTCCAACAAAAACTCTAGCTTTCCTGTCTTTTATCTTGCAGAGCATTTTATTCTCTTTGAGGCAACCCTAGTCATCTAAACTAGCGCTGCCCCCCAACCTCTAACAGCTAAAAAGGCCTCCTGAGATCCCCAAGATGTTTTCCTCAATAGAATATATCCATCCTGATGTGAATTGTGCCACTCTTGTGGAGAGCAGAAAGCAGTTGTGGTCATTTGGTTTATGAGGTGCTCCCAAATCATATGTTTCATAAGTGGCAAAGCCAAGATTCAAACCAAGTCCTCCTGATTCCCAGCTCAGTACCTCCCCGCCCCCACTAATCCACCTTGATGGAGTCCATAAACTGGGAGAGCTTTGTTATGGGAGGCAGATTTAGAGAAGAACTGGAGAAGGAAGCAGCTCTGCCAGCTGGTGTTCATGGGCATTTATCAGCCTGTGAATCTTCTCCTCTTAGCAAGGAAGTAGGTGATCTGCTGTTCGTTTCTAGAAAGTCTTTGGCTTTCTCTGGTGGCTTTTTAAATCCAGAAAATTCAGGGTGCCGAGGAACCCCAGAGACCTCCTAGCACAACAACCCAATTTTAAAAATGAGAAAGTTGAGATCACTCATCCTTCTGAGCTGTTCAAATCTTCTTTTGAAGCAGAACATGCTCGTTTTGCCTATACTCAAACTGCTGGACAAGGTGCAGTAGGTATTTTGTCATAAATCTTTAAATAGACAATGCTCAAGATGGATTTGAGTAATGGTAGAAAACACAGCAAAACAACTTCGGTAACAATAACAGTAAGATACACTAGAAACCATTTTAATGTTTAGTGAACTGTAGAGAAAGCATTTATGCATCTCTTAAAGTGCTGTCAGGCATTAATTTATTAATCCTCAAAGTAGTGCAGAAATTTTATTCAGAAACACCTACTCTCTTAAGGCCACTGAAGGCCAAGAAAAAGAAAGAAATAGTATCACTGTGAACATCTAGATTTGAAAAATAACTGCGCAGATTAGCAAAAGAGAGCATGGATGGTTTAACCCACACTGGTGTTAGAACAAGTGAGTGAAACAAAAGAAGATATCAAAGACCAAGTCTCAGCCTGCACCCACCATGAGTTAGAGTAATTCTGAGCCAGAGCTCTTAAGGAGACTGAAGCAGAGCTTCTCACATTACCTGTGATCGAGGACCAGTTGTCCAGCACCCCGACCTAGGGTTCTCAGATTCAACAAATAAAAATACAAAACATTCAATTAAACTTGAATTTTACATAAACCTAAAATAATTTTTAGTAGAAATAGCAACGAAAACTCTCTATCAAAAAGAGCTTACAGGAGCTTCCCTGGTGGTGCAGTGGTTGAGAGTCCGCCTGCCGATGCAGGGGACGCGGGTTCGTGCCCCGGTCCGGGAAGATCCCACATGCCGCGGAGCGGCTGGGCCTGTGAGCCATGGCCACTGAGCCTGCGCGTCCGGAATCTGTGCCCCACAACGGGAGAGGCCACAACAGTGAGAGGCCCGATACCGCAAAAAAAAAAGCTTACAAATTTGTTTTTAAATACAAAACAAAATTGTTTACCATGAAAGAAAGAATCAGCAGACATAACAAGACTTTAATATAATAGAAAAATGGGAAAGAAACTATAAAATAATATGATTTAATTATTAAAGAGCTAAATGAAGGAACATAAACTATAATAAAATAATAGACTATTACAGAAAAATAGAGAGACTTGTAAGTAAAATAACTTCTAAACAGAATAAAGGGTAATTGAATACTTAAAATTCATGAATGGTTGAAATAACAGATTAAACACAGCTGAAGAGATACATAAGTATACTGGAAGATGGATCTGAATAAATAGCCAAATTGCACCACAGTAAGATTTTTCAAAAGAGTAAAAATATGATAGCTGTAGAAAATAGAATTCACAAAAATGGAAACTTGAATAGTTGATAAATATAAGAAAAGATTATTGTTTTATTAGCAATCAGGAAGATATAAATTAAAATAAAAATAGGATAGCATATGACACTTTGGAGAGTTAATATACTTGATAACATGAGATTTTAATGAGAACGTAGAGTAACAGGAACCTTAAACATGGCTGATTAGAATATAAACGGATACAACTTTAGAGAATAATTTGTCAACAACTTATATGCTTATACACTTACAGATTTATATTATCATTTGGCCATTCCACATCTAATAAATATTTTAGAGAAACTTTGACACATGAGTACAAGGATATTTGTTGCAATATGTTTGAAATCGTTTTTTAAAAATCAGTAACGTAGTTTTGAATCTATGGGGATAGGCTAAATCAATTGCAGCATATTTTACTCCAGTATTCAGTTCCACTATTCAACAATTTCCTGTTTTCCATTTTCTAAGCACTTTGTAAGATTGTACTTCCTTATCTACTTGAAGTTTGATATGGCTATATGACTTGCTTCTATCCAGTGAAAGAGAGTAACAGTGATATTTGTCACTTATAGGTAGGACATTTAAGGTCAGTGCAGAATTTCCTACTGTAAAAGACCATGGAAACATGCAACAAAATGAAGCCGTCATTAGTGCAGGTCCTTGAATGACTATGATGATGCACAAAGCCAACCCATTGCTTGCTGTAGACAGACAGGTAGCATGATTGAGATGTAATATTTGTTGGTTATTTTTTCTCTAGGAGTATCTTTATTTCCCAAAGAGGAATCTGAGAAGCTAGGCGGAGATTCTGAAAGACTCTTAAGGCTGTGGGTACAATAACAGATGTTTAAGGACTACAAAGGATTGGGGCCCTGGATTTAGGTTGTAACCCTCATGGATCATATTCTTGGAAAATTGAAAATAGACCAGGCTTCACAGATGTTGAAGCCCAGTTTTAAAATAACTGAATTTCTGATACAATTAAAGTGATTACTAGGGATTACCAGATTTTCCAGCCATCCACAAAGCAATCGTAATACACTCTAAAAGAAGAGAACATAATTCTAGGCTTTAAATTATCTCTCCTAGCTTAAGTATGTAACATCTGGCAGTCAATCAGTGATAAGTAGGCATAAAGGAGATAAGACAGTGTTAACTTAAAAGCCAAAAGAGTCAACGGTCAATAGCAACAGAGCCACAGGGAATCCAGAGACTGGGTTTATCAGACACAAACTTTAGAATTATTTGAATAATATATTCAGGTACATGAGAAAAGACAGAAAAATTCAGCAGAGAATTGGAAACCTTAAAAAATTGAACATTCTGAAATTGAATAGCAAATTAGAAAGAGCTGAAGATTCAATTAATTGTTATTAGATGAGAATAAATTATTCACATAGAAGCTCCAAGAGTCGAAAAAAAAAAAAAGGAAAATGGAGAGATAAGTATAAGGAATATATGGTGCATCACTTTTTTTTAAAAAACTAATAATATGTGATTTTAGAATCTCAGAAGAAAAGGAACAAAAATGAGACAAAGAAATTATTTGAAGACACAGTGAATGAGAATTTTTCAAAATTGATAAAAACATCAAGCCATGATTCAAAAATCACTAAGAAACCCAATCCAGGGTAAATATAATGTAAATTAAACATATGTACATTAAAGTAAAGATGAAAATTAAAGGGAAACCCCAAAATACTCAGAGGAAAAAAGGAACCATCACCTTCAAGGAGATTACAAAATGACTAGTATTTGACTTCTCAATAGAAATAATGGAAGCCAGAAAACATGGAACTTTAGGGTGAAGACACCAGGTAAACACTGTCTTTACCAAGTGATCAAAGCTAGCATTATAACAGGGAAGAACAAATCTGACTCCATATTGGATCTGTGTCCTGTACTTTAACCTTTGTATTCTACTGCTTTTACTACAAGTTAATCACTAAAGGAATGTTACCTATAGCTTAAAAGATACATAATGGCCCATCTCTGGGAATCCTACCTCCCATGCCTGAGCTTAAGGTAAAGTACCTTCATTTAGCTCACAGGAAACATCCTGACCAGGCCCATCTGTGAATGGCTGCAGGAAAGAAGAAATTAATATATTCCCTCTGGAGTCTGGCTGGAACCAAGAAATATTTGCAACAACTTACCGCCTTTTTTACTTTACCTCCTCACCTCCCCCTCTTTGCTGTATAAAAAAATTAGCATCCAAACCCAGGCTAGATGGTTCTTTGGGACCCCTAGTGCACCATCTACTTGGTCTGCTGGTTTTCTGAATAAAGTCACCATTCCTTGCCCCAACAACTCATCTCTCAATTTATTGTCCCATTGTGTGGCCAGCAGTAAGAGCTTGGACTCAGTAACAACATCACCAGTCTTGATATATTGTACTCCATTATTATGATGTAAGGAGAGGCACTTCACATCTTTGATAATCTTCCTAAAAACTCATAACCCTAGTGATCATGAAAAAAACATCAAACAAACCCAAATTAACAGGAATGTTATAAAATATTTACCCAGTACTCTTCAAAACTGCTAGGGTCATGAAAAACAAGGAAAACCGAGAAACTATCACAGACCAGAGGAGACGAACAGAGTATGATAATCAAATGCAATGTTGTATCGTAGACTGGATCCTAGAGCAGATGAACTGCATTAGCAAAAGAAAAAACCAAAAGAACTAATAAATCCAAATTTAAGTCTGGAGTTTAGTTCAGAGTAATGTACCAATATTAATTTCTCAATTTGGAATAACGTGTCATGATTATGAAGATATAATACCAGTGAAGGGAATATAGAACTCTCTATACTATTTTTGAAACTCTCCTATAAATCTAAAGGTTTCCAAAAGAAAAAGAATAACATAATGGGATACTGCTACCCACCAAGCTGAATGACTAAATCTAATGAGTCCTCAAATAATGTTTTTTGTTTTTTTTTTTTTTTTTGCTGTGCGCGGGCCTCTCACTGTTGTGGCCTCTCCCGTTGTGGAGCACAGGCTCCGGACGCACAAGCTCAGCGGCCATGGCTCACGGGCCCAGCCGCTCTGCAGCATGTGGGATCCTCCCGGACCGGGGCACGAACCCGTGTCCCCTGCATCGGCAGGCAGACTCTCAACCACTGCGCCACCAGGGAAGCCCAAATAATGTTATTTTAAGAGTAAATTTGTACAACTCTCTTAAAAGACCATTTGGCACCATACTTTAAAGTAGAGCATAAATTTGAAAATACACATGCCGTTTGATCCAGAAATTCTACCTCTAGGTGTATATTGAACAGAAAAGTGTGTACATGGACCTCAAAAAACATGTATGCTGACACAAGAGGGAAGAGATATGGGGATATATGTATATGTATAGCTGATTCACTTTGTTATAAAGCAGAAACTAACACACCATTGTAATGCAATTATACTCCAATAAAGATGTTTAAAAAAGTATGCTAATGTTCATAGCACCTTTTTAAAAAACTTTTAAAAAATAATTTATGCTTTTATTTTTGAAGTCTTTTTCTTTCAGCTTTATTGAGGTATAATTGACAAATAGGAATTATATATATATAAGTTATGTGAATTGATGTTTTGATACATGTATACTTTGCAAAATGATTACCACAATTGAGCTAATTAACGTATCTATCACCTCACGTTATTATTTTCATTCTTTTTTTTTCTTCTTCTCTCATCAGGTCATATAAATCTTCACCTTTTCTTTTTTAACTTTATACCCATTGAACAACAACTCCCCATAACTCCCCCACCCATCCCCTTGGTAACCACAATTCTACTGTCTACTTCTATACCTTTGACTATTTAAATGCCTCACATAAAGAATCATCCAGTATTTGTCCTTCTGTGACTGACTGCACTTAGCATAAATGTCTTCTAGGTTCATCTCCTTGTTGCCATAGTAGCTTTATTTGTAATAGCTGGAAACAAAAACCGGAAACAAACCAAAGTCCCATTTACAACAGAGTGAATAAATACACTGTGGTAAATTCATTTCCTGGAATATTATACTCAATAAAAATAAATGAGCTACAGCTATATGTAACAACAATACGAATAACTCTCCCACTTGATTTCTGAGTCAGAGAAGCTAGGCACAAATAAATACATACCATGTGATTCTGTTTATAGAAAGTTTAAAATGAGATTAATCTATAGAAGTTAAAGTATGGATAGTGTGTCTGTGGGTTCTGTGAACTTGAGCAGGGAAGGAGTGTGATATAAAAACCAAGGACTGGGTTGAATTCATAGCATTCCTAGTTATGCCTCTTGCTCTTCAATGCCAATGAGTCATTGCTTCTTTCTCAAATAAAGCAAAGTCCTTTAGCTCAATCATAGGCATATCTTAAGATGAAAACAAAATTAACAAATAAGATCATGGAACAAGCATCTAGTTTATTGTACAATCAAATTTCAATCATATAGGTTTTACCCCAGGTTTCAAAAGTTAGAATTTCTTCATACAAGTCCACCTCACACTCATCAAGAATAATAAATATTTGTATTCAAGGAAAACACTCTGGATATTTTGTTGTAGTTCCCCAGTAGCTGAGTATTACTAACAAGTCACAGGTGGGTGAGAATACCTAATTAAGGGGATTGGGGGGCAGATTTAAGTTATACATTGTAATCCTGAGAAGAAAAGGCACATTATTCCAAATCCTTCTCCAAAAGCATTGATACCAGCACACAAAACACACCGCTGGCATTTCCCTTCATGAATCCCAAGAGCATCTTCATTTGGCCCTTCATCCTATTGAGGCTTAATAATGAGGGAAATGACTCTTGTTTCTAATATTAAACAGGTAGCATTGAGAAAGAATCCCAGGATGGTGTGAAGTGTCAACGGCTAGTTCTGAAAAATCTGTAAAATTGATTCATGCAAAGTAGTTGCAATTACTTAATAAAAGTGCTATAAATAATGGATGTCCTTTTTTGGCTGTGCTCTGGAGATTAGATGCAGAGACCAAGTTGTCCATGTAGAAGAGCTGATCTAGGACAAAACACAAAGCCTGGCCTGGGTCCCAAAATCTAAAAAATGATGACCCAGACTTGGCTTGAGGTTGTATTTGTGTCAATTAACTATGAACCAACAAGCAGAGAAATGAATAAAGATCAAATGTGAATTCAAGTGAGTGGATGTGGCTTCCCGTTGCTTCCCTAGCTCTCCTGGAAGTTCAGTGGTCAATGTAACCAGTGCAGAACATGAAATCCTCTGGGAGAGAGGAGCTCAGAGACCTGGCTCTCTCCCTTTGAGCGGAGGGGGAACCACCTTAGCACTCAAACCTGTCCAACAATGCATGAGGACATTTTTCTTCTGCTCAGGCTGGGGAAGGGCAGCACCAGCATGGAAGTATACCTCCTAACACATAAAGAAATTCTTGTCCTACTATAGTTACATGTTTCCTATTGCATCATCGGGATTACTTACAGCAGGACTAGCCATTGTCTCCCAAATACAACCAAAGAGGGATTGCTTTGGAAGTCCTGTTGAGTCCAAAGGACAGCAGCAAGGACCTATCAGCTTATGCACGTGATATCCTTGTTATAACAGATTTCCTTTAGGTAGGAATTACTATTTGTTTAAGTGACACATGGTTGGGATTGTCACTTTTACCATTAAAGAACCCATTGGGAGAGAAAGTTAATGTTTATGAAAAGAAAAAGATGCAAATACTAAGAATAGGACTAAATCCTTAACTTCCAGGTGGGAATGATAAAAGGAGGCTGTCATCTTTATTAGAGATTCCCATAAGAACATTAAACAAGTGGACAGAAAGACAGACACTAATAGTCAGCATAGAATAGTTATTATAAAGGAAGTATATAGAAAATGACTGGTTCTTATCATCACTGAAGGTCAAACTAGAGCAGGATTATTGACATTTGTAACTGGATTATTCTTTGTTGTGGAGGGCTGTCCTGTGCATTACAGGATGCTTAGCAGCATCCCTGGACACTACCACGTGATGCCACTAGTGACATCTCCTCATCATGACCATCAAAATGGTCTCCAATTATTGCCTGAGAATATTCTCAGAGTGGAGAACTCACAAAAGCCACCAACCTAGTGGGTAGGTGGATGGAGTTGTTAAAATGGATGCAGAGAAGAGGAATAAAAGAGAGGCTGGAGCAGAATCCCAGAGATGGCAAAGCCCAGGCAAGATCACTTCCTGTTGGGAACCACTGAAGAAAGATCCAAGGGAATTAAGGAAGACTCTCTGAGAGCAATGATTAAATATTTTTTAAAATATCACACATGTAACAGGGAACAACAAAATCTGGTTCCATGTTGGATCTGTTTCTTTTACTTTAACCTTTGCTTCCCGTTGCTTTTGTTACTATAATCACTAAAAGGATGCTGTCTATAGCTATAAGCATACATAATGACCTCCCTCGGGGAACCCTGCCCCTCTGCCTGAACGTTAAACCAAAGTGCCGTTGTTCGGCTCATAGGGAAACACCCTGAGCCTGCCCACCTGTGAACAGGAGCAGGAAGGAAGAAATTAACACATCCCCTCCCTGAGGCTGGCCAAACCAGGAGATATATTGCAAGACTTATGGCCTTTTTACTTTACCCCCTCACCTCCTACTCCTCTCTGTTCTATAAAAGCAACTGGCATCCAGACCCTGATAAGATGGTACTCTAGAACGCTAGTCCGCCATCTTCTCGAATGCCCAGCTTTCCAAATAAAGTCACTATTCCTTGCCTCAACACCTTGTCCCCCGATTTATTGGCCTGTCATGTGGTGAGCAGAGCCAGCTTGGACTCAGTAACACAGAGAGTGGAAAATAAACATTTCTGACAATGAGTTACTTAGCCTCCAAGAAACCCCAGCCCCACCTAGAAAAAGGATGCTAAAAATGTAAAGTCCCACTTATCCCTATCTAGGCAAAGGAGTAATGTTGTCAACGAATTCATTTTAATTTAGTTACAAATTAAAGAGCAAATTTGAAGAAGGTAATGACCTTAAAAATAAAGCCTCATTAGAGCTAATTATGATAAGGGTTTCCTTTTCGGAAGTGACCTTTTCAAAGACAGGACACTTTGGATTAGCTAATTATATTTACTGTGGAATTTTCAAATGAAATGGAAACTGATTCTAAGATTTTGTGATTTACATAAAGAAAAGTGGCTAACAAACCAAGGTTAATCTGCCAAACTCGTACAATATTTCTGTGCTATTATCTGTGAATGCTTCTTATGGAATTTGTTCACACTAGAAGTTGTATCATCAATTCAACCAGCATCCGATATAAGCCTGGGGGGATAAAAAGATGCTCAGGAAAGCCTTCCTGGCCTCAATGAACTTATTATCTGGTGATAGAAATACTCTGAAATAAATTGTATTAACTTCTTTCCCAAGGAAGTTAATTTAATAAGTTACAAACAAGGAATAAAAATGACCTTGGAAATCCAAGGAAGGAAGCACTTTAATTTCAGCTGACTGAGGTTGGCAGGTGGGACACAGGGAGTTAGAGAGTTGGGTGTGTTAATTAATATAGATTTGGAACTGAATCTTATAACTGGTAAGAGTTCAACAGTTAATGATGGATGGTGGGCACTAAATAATATTATAGGTGGAAGGAACAGAAGTGGCAAAAACTGAGAGGTCAGGAGGCATAGGCTCTATTTGTGGAGTGAAGAGTTAATCTATTATGACTGGAGTGTGGAATGTGTGATCACATGGTCAGTGTTGCTAGAAAAATAGATCTGTTAGCTATGGAGAGGTTTGAATGCTAGGGTAAGGTGTATATGATAACGATTTAAAATTTCTACCCTATTGAGCTTCCCTGTTGGCGCAGTGGTTGAGAGTCCGCCTGCCGATGCAGGGGACACGGGTTCGTGCCCCTGTCTGGGAAGATCCCACATGCCGCGGAGCGGCTGGGTCCATGAGCCACGGCCGCGGAGCTTGCGCGTCCGGAGCCTATGCTCCGCAACGGGAGAGACCACAACAGTGAGAGGCCCGCGTATGGCAAAAAAAAAACCCAACCAACCAACAAACAAAACTTCTGCTTTATTACTTTGGATATTTTAGTTTTATTTATTTTTTTTAATATTTATTTATTTACTTTGGCTGTGCCAGGTCTTAGTTGCGGCATGCGAGATCTTTTTAGTTGCGGCATGCAGGATCTTTCTAGTCGTGGTATGCAGGCTCTTAGTTGCAGCACGCAAACACTTAGCTGCGGCATGTGGGATCTAGTTCCCTGACCAGGGATCAAACCCAGGCCCCCTGCATTGGGAGCACGGAGTCTTACCCTCTGGACCACCAGGGAAGTCCCTGGATATTTTCGTTTTAAATTATAGACTGCTCTCACTGCTTCCATCTCTAGACATATTGATTATTAATAGAGTATATTGTTACTAAATTAATGTTTTAATCTTTTCAAAAGCATAAATGCACCTGACTTGACTTGACTGGTAGCAGTTCCAGAATTTATATCATAAGAAAATGGCTTGTCAGTCCTAGTCTTGTTGTTGAATTTGTATAGCAAACACACTATTTTCACTAGAATTATAAATCCATTTGGAGTGGCTTTGAGGAAGACAGTGGAGTTTATAGAGGTACTAAACTTTTCTGAAAATCTGATTTGGATACTACCATTATACTTGGTTAATTAAGAGGTTAGTAGGTTAGGGATTAAAGAACAATGTGTTTGTTTATGCCCTATATCCAGAGATGAAGCAAAACTTTAGGTAACAAAACTCAAAACATTTAGTTTGTGTACACAGAGAATAGAAGAAAAGGGATATTTGAATATTATGGTCCACCTTCTCCAAAATGTCCATTGGATAATAAGACAGAAAAAGCAAATACTTTATGTTATCAGATACTTTACATTAAATAAGTAAACATCCTTACGTTAGCCTCTAAACCTTTTACCTTCCCCAGCAACTTTTGTCCTGTGGAGTTAAGAATTAAGAATTACAAGGTTACAACATAGTGTTGAGTTAATGTCAAAAAGAAACTCACAGTTTTATCAGGAACTTTCCTACTGAGGAGCTCACCTCTGAAAGCCCTTCTGTCAAGAGAGTTTGACCTATCCCAAAATAGTCTGAATAATCACTCCTCTAAGAAAACAAAAATGCCTTTGTGAAAGGTGTCATAAAAATATAGTTATGTAGATTTCATTATCATTGCCCTTGCTCTATCTATTAATAGCATATTTCTGAGATGCTTCATGTACACAGAATCTAGACAGGAGGTTAAGGTCTACTTGAATAATTGAACCTTCTACTGAAGTGTGATTGAAAGTGTTCCTTATTGAATGATATTGTGCGTCCCATATACACCAGTCTTTTAATCATGTGCATGTATTATATGCTACCTTGTGTGTGTGTGTGTGTATATATATATATATATATATATATATATATATATATATATATATAAAATGTCAGAATTTGTCACTGGGATCATGCAGTATATATTCTTTTGTGCCAAGCTTCTTTGTTTCAGTATAATGGTTTTGAGATTTTTCTGTGCTGTGGAGTGTGCCAGGAATTTATTCTTTTTTATTGCTGAATAGTGTTTTACTGTCTAACTGTACCACAATTTGTTTATTCATTAACCTGTTGATGAACATTTGGGTTGGTCCATGTTTTGCTTGTTATGAAAAAAGTGCTGTATACCTTTTGCATAGGTATTTTTGTGAGCATAAATGGAATTACTGGATCATATGATAGGCATATGTGTAACTTTTAAAGAAATTGGCAAATTGTTTTCCAAGTGGCTGTATAACTTTACATTTTCACCAGTAATGTATGAATCTTCCAATAGTTCTACATCCTCACCAATACTTGATGTATCAGACATTTTATTTTAGCCATTCTAGAGAGTATGAAGAGGTATGTAATACTTATTTTAATGTACTTTTCCCATAATAATTAATGATGCTAATAATCTTTTCCATGTGTTTATTGGCCACTTATATATCTTCTTTTATAAGGTGTTTGTTCAAGTCTTTGACCCATTTTTATTGGGTTGCTTGTCTTTTTTTTTTTTTTTTTTTTTATGGTACGCGGACCTCTCACTGTTGTGGCCTCTCCCGTTGCGGAGCACAGGATCCGGACGCGCAGGCTCAGCGGCCATGGCTCACGGGCCCAGCCGCTCCGCGGCACGTGGGATCTTCCCGGACCAGGGCACGAACCCGTGTCCCCTGCATCGGCAGGCGGACTCTCAACCACTGCGCCACCAGGGAAGCCCTGGGTTGCTTGTCTTTTTATGTTGAGTTCTTTATATATTTTGCATATAAGTCCTTTGTCAGACATGTGCATTGCAAATAGTTTCTCCCAGCCTATGGTATGCCTTTTCATTTTCTTAATAATCTTTTTTCATGATACATTTTTAATTTTGATAAAGTCTAATTTGCTTTCTTCCTTCCTTCCTCTGTGCCTCCCTCCCCCGCATCCTTCTTTTTTTTTTTTTTTTTTCCACAACTTACAAAATGAATTGGTAAGCATTTTCTTCTTCTCTAGTTTCTGAAAGAGTTTGTATAAGGACTCTCTTCTTGTGTTATTCTACTTTCAGGGGTCAGATGCCTGAAAATAGTTCTTGCATATACTTTTTTCCAGTTTTATAATTGTTTGCAGCAGAAGGGCAAATGGCAAGGACATGATAGGTATTCAACAAATGGCAGGAGTGCAGAGGTTAAAAGAATGGATTTGGAGCCAGAAGACTTGACTTTGAAAACTAGTTACAGTTGCAACACTTAATCTACTGGGGTAAAATACTTAGCCTCTCTAAGCTCTAATTTCTCAATTATAAAATAGAAATGATAGTACTAGTCACTACCTCATAAGATTGGTTTGAGAATTCTATGAGAAAATACATACAAAGCACCTCCCAACATACCTATCACATGGTAGATGCTCAATTAATATCACAAGTTGTATTATTATTCTCTTTCTCGTCCTCTTTCCTCCACCCACCCCCTGCCATCCTCAGAGGTGACTTCCCGTCACAT
Organism: Phocoena sinus; assembly: GCF_008692025.1. Taxonomy (NCBI): domain Eukaryota; kingdom Metazoa; phylum Chordata; class Mammalia; order Artiodactyla; family Phocoenidae; genus Phocoena; species Phocoena sinus. The sequence goes on along the minus strand of NC_045766.1, from coordinate 69,271,750 downwards.
ACATCATCTTTTCCTTAAGATCTTCTGGCCTTGGATGGCCCCATCACTCCACTGACCACTCACTCTGTTTTTCTCCAGCAACGCACACACTAGTTCCAACTTGTACCAAATCATTTCCAAAAATGTCATTTTTTCTAAAAGTTTTAATTCCAAGTTTCACCTCTTTAATTACAACCTCATGTCTTTCCACCTCTCCCATTCTTCAATCCCAATTTCCCTGCTCTCCATACAATTCTGCCAGGACCAGTTATAAACAGTAGGATTTAGGATAGCAAGACTGTCATTCAACGGACATAACTGCCACCAGCCTCATCAGCTTTTTTTTATAAATTTATTTACTTAATTTAATTTTTTTGGTTTTTTTTGGCTGCGTTTGATCTTTGTTGCTGTGCATGGGCTTTCTCTAGTTGTGGCGAGTGGGTGCTACTCTTCGTTGGGGTGCGTGGGCTTCTCATTGCGGTGGCTTCTCTTGTTGCGGAGCACGGACTCTAGGCGCACGGGCTTCAGTAGTTGTGGCACATGGGCTCAGTAGTTGTGGCTCGCAGGCTCTAGAGCACAGGCTCAGCAGTTGTGGCACTTGGGCTTAGTCGCTCCACAGAATGTGGGATCTTCTCGGACCAGGGCTCGAACCCATGTCCCCTGCATTGGCAGGCGGATTCTTAATGATTGCATAACCAGGGAAGTCCTTTTTTTTTTCCTTTTTTAAAGTACTGTTTCCCTTTAGTCACTCAGCCTTAGCATAAGACCTACAGTCTGGTCAAACACATTTGATCAGTCATGGCTTAATCAAGACATCAGCATCCCTCAGTGGGTTTGAAATTCTGTAGTCCACACAAAATTATCTAGTAGATTGGGGAATCATCATTCACTTCTACAAGTTTTACTCTTTGACGCTGTTAGTGCTCTCTTGGCAGGAGGAAGAATCTGAAATACTGAATGTAATCAGATCGTTTGGCGTCATGGCATTGATGGCAGGAATGTTGATGCTTTTTTTTTTCTTGGCAGCACATTAAAACCTGAGGGAGTTTTTTGCCAGTGCCTCTATCCCAATAATTTCTGATTTAATTGGATTGGGATGAGGCCTGACCATTAGTGTTTTTTAAATGTTGCCCTGATGATTTTAATCTTCAGCCAGAGTTGGGAACCACTGCAATAGAGGGGGAAAGCAGATTATTAGAACAGTTTCTCCTATCTAATCCCAATTACTCTTCAGTGGTGTGCTAGAGCTGGCTTGCCGGGGCTCATGAAAGCTGACTGTTAAAATTTCACAAATTTTGCTAGCCAATTGCTATCACATTGGTAGATTGTAAGTGGTCATGTAGGAGCATTTACACATTGGCAAATACTACATCACGGTTTTCCCCCTGATTCAGATATAATTCCCCAAAGTGGAATTATTGGATGGGTTAGAGCATATACTTTTTTGCACATAAAATAGCCTTGGGATTTTGTTGAGAGTCTTTAGTTAATTTCCCTTTCACCTCGAATCAGAAAATTATATGTAACTAAAAGAACTCTCCTTTTAATATTGTGTCTGATGAAAGTTTTTTTTCCTCTGGCTCACCATGAAATGTCTCTGCTTCCTCTTCTTTTAAATAGAAATGGCTGCCCAGGGTGAATAATTAACTTCATGAATAACTTATAAACGTGAACTGACAGTTAAGGAGAACACCCCACTTTCTATGCAAATCTATTTACTCTCATTTTCTCATTGGTCTAATAATTTACATCTATTGATCTGTTAGATCTATTGATCTAATTTTCATGGCTCTCCAGACCTGCTGGCAATTCTTCCAGTGCTACAACACAGGAGCTATTGCTTTCCATGGGTTTTATTGCAGGTGTGTAAAAGAAAATAAAAGTTATCCAAGGCAGACATGCTAGCACAGGATATCAGAGATGGAAATGGCCTTAGAAGTCATCTAACCCAAGTCCCTCCTTTAGTAAATGGCCAGATGGGCCCAGACAGTTTAGATGACTTACCCATGGCCATACCTTCAATTCGTGGCAGAGCCAGAACTGTACATAATTCAGGTATCTTCACTTCTAAGCTATTTTACTTTTTCTATGCCCTTGAACAACAAAGTGTGGTCAGCCCACCAGTAGCATTGCCATAACCTGTAAGCTTGTTAAGCCCTACTCCAGACCTACTGAAGAATCTGTATCTCAACAAAATTCTAAGGTTATGTGTATGCACATTAAAGTTTAAGAAGCACTAATCCAACCAATAATTCCATTTCTGGGTTTACACCCAAAAGAATTAAAAACAGGATCTCAAAGAGAATTTGTACACCCGTGTTCATAACAGCATTATTCACGATAGCCAAAAGGTGACAACAAGCCAAGTATCCACTGATGGATGAATGGATAAACAAAATGTGGTATAGACACACAATGAATATCATTCAGTTTTAAAAAGGAGGGAAATTCTGACACATGCTATAATATAGATGAACTTTGAGAACATTATGCTAAGTAACATAAGCCACTCACAAAAAGGCAAACACTATATGACTTATACGAGGTACCTAGAGTCAGATTCATAGAGACAAGAAGTGGAACAGTGGTTGCCAGTGCCAGAGGGAGGGGGGATTGGAGAGTTGTGATTTAAAGGGTTCAGAGTTTCTGTTTTGCAAGATAAAAATGAGTTCTAGAGACTGGTTGTACAACAATGCAAATATACTTAACTCTACTGAACTGTACACTTAAAATGATTAAGACGATGCATTTCATGTTATGTATATTTTATCAAAACAAAAAACAATCCTCACTGTAAAAAAAAAAGAAGCACTAATCCATTCCAAATTGATTCTGGTTTCCTGTGAGGTTTGATTCAACAACTGAAGCTGATGTCAAATAGAGTTAAAACCAAGTCAGGAGACTATTGAAATGAGTTGAATAAAAATGTTTTTCATTTATTTAAATTTATTTTGATTAGGCTTTCTGCTGGCTCGGAATCCTCACCACAACCTTCAGGTGGTTATTTAATCCTCGTGATGTTATTAGGGTGACCGACTTATCCTGGTTGGCCTGGGACTCCCACTTTCAGCACAAAAGTCCCCATGTCCTAGGAAACCCCTCTGTCCTGAGCAAATCAGGAGCATTGGCCACTCTGTTTATTGATGCATCTTAAACGTGATGCAGCAGCTAAGCAGAGGCAAGATTCAAACTCAGATCTGACTGACAAAAGAACCAAAAGAACTCCAATTCAATGAATAAGAAAAAGAGAGGAGTGACCATAAAACCTTTCTGCTGACATCTATGCATCATGATAAGATAATTTCACTGTGATATGTCTCACTATAGTTTGGGTTTAAATTTAATCTGTCATGTCAAACATTCTTAGCTGATTGGCTTCTCTGTCCCTATTAAAGATGTCATTATGACCATTAATATGCAGGATACTGGTCATGGTAAGCAAAGACGAATTTCTGATTTGTGTGTTGCATTTAGAATGATGGTGAACTGCAGCGAAGAAGAAACAGGTAATGACCCGAGGCATGGAGTATCATCAAGGCTGTAATTGGTATTTGTCCAAAGCCTTCTTAACAAAGGACTTTTAATCACTGTAAAAAAAAAAAAATCATTGTAACTGGTAGTAATGTTCAAAATATAGGCTGACAACTGGATGGGCAAAAATATTTGGATTGCAGTCAGAGAATGACCTTATTTGATTTTCCCTACATTTATTTATTTATTTATTTATTTTTAATTTTTTTAATAGATCGCTATGCTAGCCTTTCTTTTTTTGTTGTTGGTACGCGGGCCTCTCTGAGCACAGGCTCCGGACGCGCAGGCTCAGCGGCCATGGCCCATGGGCCCAGCCGCTCCGGCGCATGTGGGATCCTCCCGGACCGGGGCACGAGCCCGCGCCCCCTGCATCGGCAGGCGGACTCTCAACCACTGCGCCACCAGGGAAGCCCCTCCCTACATTTATTAGAGAGTGAGTAGGCATGGGCATGGGGAGCAAGGAAGCCAGAGAACTGGGGTTCACCTGAGTCCTAATAATCCGTTTAAGCTGAGAAATCTCAGACCTTCACAGACTAACGATGCTATAAGATCATGCTATAAGATGATGCTATAAGAAAACTTTGCCACTGCCCCATACTGCTGTGTTTATTTTCATTTCGTTTATTCACTGTGGTTAATAATAAAACCCTTAAGTCATGGGTAAAGGAAGGCAAGCTGGTGAGACCATGTACTGCTCTGGTACCATCTCTGGATTAAGGTTGGTAGAGGATTGAGAGAGAAATCTCCAGGTAGTTCCTGTGAAAAGACGACGATAGAATGCTAGCTCCCGTGAGCCTGTAGAAAGAGAAAATGTAGCTCTTAGAGAGAGCTGGCCTTGAACAAAACAAAGAAGCAGCTCGGAAGTCTTAACCCAAGGCATTCCCCTTGTAGGTCCACTGAAAAATTCTCTTATCCACTTAGAGATAAACCCTGTAGAAATGAGGGCAGCCAAGTGAATGAATGATAGAATAGAGCTGCTCTCAAACTTTTTCTTCCACAGCACCCTTGACAAATGATGTCCACATGCTGGTAAACTCCTGTGACTGCTCCCAAGGCTCTTCCAAATTTTTGGTGTGATTTCTGGAAATTCACTCTTGCAAGATAGGATGCAAGTGAGTGACAGTAATGTTACATGGACATACATTGATGTCCCTCAAATTTATTGTATGACAAAAAAGACCGCTAAGCTGCAAGCCTTCACTCTTTAATTGTCAAGAATGACTTCTCTCACACAAAGATCTGTACACATATGTTCATAGCATCATTATTCTCAGTAGCCAACAAGTGGAAACAATTCAAATGTCCAACAACTGTTGAATGAATAAACAAAATGTGGAATATCCATGAATACAATTCAACAATTAAAAGGAAGAAAGTACCGTAAATGGATGAATCTCTAAAACGTTAGGCTAGATGAAAGAAGCCAGACACAAAAGAATATATTCTATGATTTCATTTCTATAAAATGTCAAGCAAAGACAAATTAGACACAGAAAGTCGATTAGTGGTTGCCCTGCGGCTAGGGGTACAAATAGGGAGGAACTGTAAATGGGCATGAGGTTTGTTCTCAGGCTGTTGGAAATGTTCTAAAATTAGATTTTGGTGATGGCTGTACAACTCTAAATATACTAAAATTCATTGAAGTGTATACTTTAAAACAGGAGAATTTTATGCTCTATATATCTCAATAAATTGCTTTTAAAGAGAAAAAAATTATTTGGAAAAAAAAAATGGCTCCTGACATTTCTCATCACCAGTAGAGACGGCCTTGCGTGTGTCTACCAAAATCTCCTGCTTCCAAAGCTGCTCTCTGCCATCTCCTGGCACTCAGTTCAGGATTTTTAAAAACATGTTCTGTATCTCATCCTTTGTTGATAGAAGTGCGGCACCATCCCCTGTGGCACATTATCACAGTTTTATAAATATAATCAACCCCATTACATTTGCAGGATTGCTTGAGTCTAAACAATCTAGAGGCAGAGAAACCAGGAGCTGTGCTGGGCTTCATCTCAAGGACAAAATACAGGAAACACAATGTAAAATGTGACGTCATGACTTTTACCTGCTTTGTCTTCTTGGGGCATTTTCCCCACTGGAAAAAAAGATAATGATAATGCTTTCTGGACATTAGAGACTGTCTATATTAACAAATATTGCATATGTGTGAAAAGACAGTATAAAGGTGATATTTTCTATTGACACTTCATATAAATAATATTTAATTGCAAATTACTTGAAAACTCAGTTTTCATAAATCCTTATTACCATACGCAGTTCTGAAAAAATGTGATAAACAGAGTATAGATTTATAGTTGCTTTTGCAGTGGTGCAATGCTATGAAACAAAGCTTAGCATGTCTAAATGTGACTTAGGTCACATCTCTGATTACAAATTTTTTAAAAATCTAAAATGTAGAAGTTGAAAGGGCACTAAAATATCATCTAGACAATCTCCCTAATTGAGGGAATGAAGGAGTATGATAAGTAGTTTGCTCTGACTCTCACAGAAGAGTGAAGGCTGTTCTGGATGTAGAGACCAGGTCTCCTGACTCACAATCATGAGCTCTTCCCATTATAACCATAATTCCTAAAGTATGCACAAGAAGGTTGCACACTGGATTAGTAAGAATAATAGAGGGGCTTCCCTTCTGAAGATACTTCATATTCAATTAGAAAGAATTAGGTAGAAGTGGCAAACTGTCATTCCATGGACTAAATCCAGCCCATAGACAAGTTTGCCTGACCAACATGGATTGTTTCAAATTTTAAATTAATCATCAAATTTTTTAAATTGGCAGGTTTTATATATAAATTGAGATTTCCCACTTTTTTGGATTGTCTTTAGAAAATGGGAACTTTGGCAACACTGGGCCAGCGGTCACTGGGGCTGAGTGGCGGTTGCCCCCTTCAGAAGGTGATTTCCCTTTTCAGTGTGCTTTTCTTTTTCTCTAACACCTGATCTGCTTCTTCCATTTTAATTAACCAGACCCTTATAGACATTCGAGTTTGTGACACTGAGTTAGGGGATCTGGGAATACTGACTCCTAAATTATATACATCAAGGTAGACCTTCAGAGACAGATGCGTGGAGTATAGAGGCTGGCTCAATTCTTAGTCCCTCTGGTTGAATATAATTTATGCAAAGTACAACTGTTGGGAATACACATCGGCATTAGATTTATTAAGGATATCCTGAAACTGACTTAGGACTTGGTGGGTTTGTTTCAGAAAGAGCACTGGATGGATATCCTAGGACAGGATTGCTCTCAGCATCGGGGTCTGGAGTAAGAATGCAAATACACACCCATGTACCTGATGACTACATTTTTCAGAAGTTCCAAACTTAAGCTAACAGACTATTCAACGAAATAAGAATCTACATTCCACTGACAAATGTACCTATATGACATGAAGGCCAGTTTTAAACTTAAAATTCTCAGACACCTTGGAGTTCCAGACCAGAACAAGATAACACACGAGGAATAAGCTGCAAGACCACGCAGCCGACCCCATCTCTTCCTCCATCCTCTATAATAAGGGCTTCTTGTACCTAGGTATCGACATCCAGCCTTCATACCAACCTCTGCCCACCCCACTCCCCTCAAGCAACATTTCCTGGCCACTCCCTGGGCCTAGGGAATCTCACACAGGTGGTTGGCAAGGACTGATGAGTTATGGCCTGTGGGCCAAATCCAGCCCATAGCTTGTTTTTGTATGACCTATAAAGTCAGAATAACTTTACATTTTTTAAAGAGTTGTAAAAAAGAAAAATACAAAGAAGAATATGTGACAGAGACTCTAAATAGCCTGCAAAGCCCAAAATGTTTATTTTCTTGCCCTTTATAGAAAAGCTTTGCCTACCCCTATTCTAAGGTCCAGGGCAGAGTTTCCTAACTCTGATCTAAGAGCAGTGCTACCCTAGGATAACCCAGGTACGTCTAAAACTCTCATGGAGCCAATTCAAAGTCTACTTGCTTCCTCCAGAATCCTGCAATGACCCTGGAACCAGCGCTCTAATCCTCCAAATCAAAGAGAATTAGGATGGGGGTGGGGGGTAGAGGCCATGGGCAAACTAGCATCTGTGGGACACCTACTATGAGTGAGGCACTGTGCTAAGTTTTATACATACATTATCTTATTCAACCCTCTCAGGCCATCTCCAGTCAAGAGTAGAAACCTAAGTCATGCAAACAAAACCGGTGAGTATGGAGACATGAAAAAGTCTTCTGTTTGTTGAAATTGGCATTATCATCAAAAGCATTATTTTAGTTAAATTTGATGATGATGGTGATGGAGAGGAGAATCAATCATTTCGAAAATAAGTAGAGTTTGAGTTAGGTGCAGAAATGACTCCTTTTTTTTCCTTTCCACAGCAAAAGGATTCGAGAGCTTAGCTGAAGCTCAGCAGTTGATAGTTGAATAGCCTAGAGACCACAGTGATAAATTCCACCTTTGCTTCTCCTCTGTGTCTCTCTAAGGAGGGAGACAGATGGTGTGTCAGGAGAAAAAGATCATGTGGAGATGAATATCTCTGACCCTGGCTCAGAGGCAGCTTTATATGAGGGCTGTGGCCCAGAATGGAATCAAATACTTACATTAAAAGAGAAGGCTTCGGAGAGTTGCCACATGGTGAAGCCTGGCACCTTACCTCGCAACCTGCCTGAGGTACTGTGATCTGCTATTTCCTTACACACAGAAAGCAGCACTTTCCCAAAGGAAAATGAGTTCTTCCTTCTCACAGAAAGGCATCATTTCAGATCCCTGAACCGAGTTAAGAACAAAGAAACCTCAGAGAAACTCACTCATGACCTTTGAGGTTTATCTGATTTTCTTATTCACAGCAATACAGATGGCTTTTTTTTTTATAAGCAAAGGCAAAAGCCTCACTGTAATTGAATGAATCAAAGGAGTAAGAGGTTGATTTTTACTGTCTTTCTTAAGTAAGATATAGTTTTATCTATTGCTAATACAGAAATCCTTGCCTGTAATCTAGTAGAGAATTGGCTGAAAAATTCCAAAATCAGAAAAGCACAGAGAACAGTACAATAACTGCACATAAGCTCATCACCCAGACTAAGATTTTATCATAGTTGTTTCAGATCTTTTTAAAACATAAAATCAGTTAAATACTACTTTTCAAGTTGAATTCCCCTTTCCACATTTCCCCAAAGTCCTATTAAACCTGTTATCTGATAAATTACATTAGTAGAGTCTTAATGCTGAATTTCTGTTCCTTAGAATAAATCTTATGCGCTCAAATATATTTGTATATACATATATATTTGTGTAGTACTGTGTTACATTCTGTTTTGTGATATAATTTATGATTTGTGCATTTATGTTCATTAGTAATATTGGAGTATAATTATAGCCTTTAAAAATGAGTTCGGTAACTGACCTCCTTTTTCTATTCTCTGAAACAGTTTGTATTTTAAAGGAATTATTTATTCCATTTAGGTATGGAGAAATTCACCTATATAACTGTCTGATGTTGATAAGATTTTTTACTATTAATTCAATTTTTAAAGTTTTCAGCCTGTTAGTTTTTAAACATCTTCTTTGCTCAGCTTTTAAATTTGTATCTTCACCACATTAAAATTTTTAAACTTATTGTCAAAGTTGTTCATGGTATTCTTTTGATGAATCTTAAAAATTCAGCTGTGTTTGTAATATTTTCTCTTTCATATTTCATTTAGTATTTACTTGTGATTTCTAACCCTTTCTCAATTTTGTCAGATATGTTTGTTTTATTATTCAAATCATCAGTTTTTTACTTTTGATCATTTCTTTCTCTTTTATTCCTTATTTATGATTTCAACCTTTTCCTATATTCTTTGTTTGTTTTGATTTTTTTTTTTAGCTCCTTGAAATCTTATCCCATTTATTTTCATTATGCTTTTTAAATAAATGCAGCATCACACAATTTTTATATGTTTTGTTCGAACAAAAAACATTTTGTTCGAACAAAACAAATTCCATTGTTTTGTTCAAAACTAAATATTTCACTTTTTAAATCACGATTACCTCTAACTTATGAGTTAAGTGTTGCCTTGCTTTCAAATAAATTTATTGTTTAAAATGTTTCAATACTTTATTGTTTTTGGTAATTGACTGCACTCTGTATGCTATCAATTCTTTGGAATCTGTTGGGAGTCCCATAGTGCCATCACAGAAGGTCAATTTGGGAAAATGTCTTCTGTGTATGCTTGAAAATAATTTAGGTCCTTTGTTTGATGCTAAGTTCTATATAGGCGCTAAATTAAGCTAATTAAATGAATTATTCATATTATTACAATGCTACTATTTTTTGTCCATGAGCTTTCAACTTCTGAAAATGTATTAAAATCTTCCTCTGTGATTATATTAATGTAGTAAATTGCACTGATAGATTTTCTATTGTTAAACTACCCTTGCATTCCTGAAATAAATCCTGGTAGGCCATGATTTTTAAAAAATTCAATTTGCAGGGGCTTCACTGGTGGCGCAGTGGTTGAGAGTCCGCCTGCCAATGCAGGGGACACGGGTTCGTGCCCCGGTCCGGGAAGATCCCACATGTCGCGGAGCGGCTGGGCCCGTGAGCCATGGCTGCTGTGCCTGCGTGTCCAGAGCCTGTGCTCCGCAACGGGAGAGGCCACAGCAGTGAGAGGCCCAAATACCGCAAAAAAAAAAAAAAAAAAAAATTCAATTTGCTAATGATTTGAGATTTTTTAATATGTTTATAAGAAAGATTAGCCTGTATAGTTCCTTTATTCTAATATCTATGCAATAAAATGAGTTGGGAAATGTCCCATCCTTTTCAGTTCTCTGGAAGATATTGAGTAGGATTGTTTTTTTTTTTTTCATAAATGCTTAGAAGATTTATCAAAGAAACCATTAGGACCAGTTGTTTTCTTTGTGGGAAGGTTTTGGAAAATGGATTCAGTTTCCTTGATAGGCATGAGAATTCAGATGTTCTCTTTCTTCTTGGGTCATTTTGATAAGTTGTATCTTTCAATGAAATTATCAAATTGGCATAAAGTTCAAAATAATTTTACTATCTTTTTAATATCCATAGGATATATAGCCACATCCTCACTTTTATTCCTAAAATAAGTAACCAGAGTTTTCTTTTTCTTGATCAGTCTTGCTAAGAGTTTATCATTTGCATTAGTTTTTTGAAGAAATTTTGGCTTTTTTTCCTATTTCATTGATTATGACCTTTATAATTTTCTTTCTTCTATTTTATTTGGGTATGATTTGCTATTCTTTTTCTAGCTTATTAAGTTAGAAAATTTATTTTCTATTTAAAACATGAGTTATTTAAAAGTATATGACCTAATTTCCAAGTAATTGGGAAATATTTTTTGTTATTGATATATAGCTTAATTCTACTGTTGTCTAAAAATATGCTCTACTTACTTTTAACTCCTTGAAACTTGTTGAGACTTGCTTTATGGCACAACATATGGTCCCTTTTTGGTAAAAGTTTCATGTGCACCTGAAAAAATACTCTGTATTCTTCAGTTTATGGGCGTAGTTTCTACAAATGTCAATTTTGTCAAATTAAATAGCCATGTTGGTCAAATCTTTTCTATTCTTACTATCATTATTTTTAAAAATCTGCTTGTTCTATTAGTTACTAAGAAAAATATGTTAAAAGCAATAACTATAATTGTATGGTTTTCCATTTCTCCCTCTAGTAATATCAATTTTTCTTTATATATTTTGAAGTTATTTTATTAGGTATATACAAATTTTTACTTTTTTCCTACATTTCTTTGGGTGAAACTTTCAGTACAATGTTAAATGAAAGTGGTAATAGCAGCTTCCCTGTCGTGTTCCATATCTCAAGGGGAAAGTTTTTAATATTTCACTATTAAATTTGATGTTTGCTATAGGCATTTTATAAAGTACTTTGTCAGTTAAGGAAGTTCACTTCTATTCCCAGTCTGCTAAGGCTTTATTTTATCATGAGTAGAAGATAAACTTTATCAAGTAATTTCCTTTATTTCATAAGATTGCGTAATTTTGTTTTTTCCTATTGATGTGGTAAATTATATTAATTGTTTTTTAATGTCATATCACCCTTAATACCTAGAATAAACTCTACTTGATTATGATGTATACCTTTTTATACACTGCTTAATTTCAGTTGCTAACATTTTCTTTAGGATTTCTCTCTATATTCTGTATTTTTGTTCTCAGGATTTTTGTCTATGGTCTGTATGTATTTTTTTCTTTCTGGTAATACTCTTGTCAGATTCTTGAATCAACACTATGCTGTTCCATAAAGAATTGAGAAGAATGCACCAGTTTTTAAATCTCTAAAAGAGTTTTGTGAGATTGTTTTTTCTTCTTTACACATTTGGAAAAATTAAGCAATGAAGTCATTTGGATCTGGGACTTTTCTTTTGGGATAGGGCTTGAAAAAATGATTTAATTTATTTAATAGATATAGGAGTATTTAGGTATATTATTTTTCCCTTGATCAGATTTGACAAGTTGCATTTATCAAGAAATTTGTCTTTTTCATCTAAATTGTCAAATATTGGCATAAAATTGTTTATAATAGTGTTTTACCATCTTTTAAAATATCTGTAGTATCTAAAGTGATATCCTCTTTAACATTTCTTCTACTGATAATTTTGTAAATTCTCTCATTTTTTATTGATCAGTTTTCTTAGTGGATTATTAATGTTATTAATCAGTGCAAAGAATCAAATTTTGGAACAAATGATTTTCTCTACTATATGTATGTTTTCTCCTTTATTGATTTCTGCTCTTATCTTTATTACCTTTTTCTTCCATTTCCTTTGGGTTAAATTTGCTGTTTTGTTTTCAAGCATCTTAAAATAGAAGCTTAGAACATTGATTTTGAGCCTAACTTTCTTTCAAATATATGCATTTAACCCTATAAGCATCCTTATTCCTATTAGCACTGCTTTAGATGTATTTTACACAATTTCTTACAACATGTCTTTGTTATCTTTCAGTTAAAAATATGTTCTTATTTCATTTTTATTTCCTCTTTATCCCACAAATTATTTTAAAATGTGCTATGTAATTTCCAAGTTGTTGGAGATTTCTTATTGTCTTTTTTGTGGTTGAATTATATATTAATTCAACTGTGGTCAGAGAAACTATTTTGAATGATTTTAAACCTTTGAAATTTCTTGAAGTTTACCTTATAACCTAGAATATAATCAATTTTAGTAAATGCCAAGTATACTTGAAAAGAATGAGTTTATCTTTGCTTGCTTGTTACATCATATGTTGAGAGAAATGTGTTAAAGTTTCCCTTTATGATTATAAATTTATCTCAGTTTAATTCTGACCATTATTGTTTTGTATATTTTGAGGCTATAAGATTAGATACTTGAAATTTTGAATTGCTATAACTTACTGGTGAATTTATCTCTTTATCATTATAAAATGTCTGTCATTGTCTATAGTAATGCTTTTGTCCATAAAACCTTCATCTGACATTAGTATTTTCACACCAGCTTTTTTGGTTAGTGTATACATGGTATACCGTTTTCCATTGTTTTACTTTGAATCTATCCGTATACTTGTATTAAAGTATGCATCATGTAAGTAGTATATTGTTGAGGTTTTCTTTATGAACTCTAACAATATTATCTTTTAATTGGAGTATTCAGTCCACTTACATTTAATGTAACTAATGTTTTTAATTAATATATTTAATGAAATTAAATACATTAATGTAGTTAGGTTTAATTCCACAGTTACTCTTGGTTTTCTATTTGACTCATTTTATTTTTCTTTTTCTTGTAATTTTTTTGATTAATCAAAATGTTTTATTATTTCTACCAGTTAGTGGTTAGTTATATATTTCTTTTTTATTCTTTTAGTAGTTACCCTAGAGATTATTGCATACATCCTTAAATTATTATAATCTAATACAGTTTATCACTTTTAACTACTTCTCCAGTATCGTTAGAACCTTAGAATATGTTAACTCATTCTTCCTGCTCTTGCCATTTGCATTATTTTTTCATGAATTTTAATCCTACATATGTATTTTTAACCCTACAGAACATTACTATTTTTTGTAAAGTTAATATTCATTTGCCCACACATTTTCTCTTTTCATTATTCTTTTTTTCGTTCTGTAAATCTGCACTCTCACATTATTTGTTTTAGTGGAGACTGCTGGTGACAAATTATTTCTTTATTTTACTCTTAAATATATTTATCTTTCACTTTTGAAGAAAAAATTTTGCTTAGTATAGAATTACAGGCTCCCAATTATTTTCTTTGGTTACTTTTAAACTGTCTTACCATTGTCTTCTAGATGCCACTATTTCTGTTAAAGGGTCAGTTGCCAACATTTTTATTGTTCCTTTAAGGTATGTTTCTCTTTTCTATGCCACCCTTTTAAATCTTTTTTTTAATTTGTTTTCAGCTGTTACACTATGATGTGTGTTGATGGGGGTTTTTTGCGTTTTTGTTTTTTTAATCCTATTGTGAGTCTGTAGACTGTCTTCAGTCTGTGGATTGATGTCTTTCATCAACTTGGGAAAATTCTTGGCATTATCTATCATGTCCTCCAATATTATTTTGCTTCATTCTCTCTCCTTTCTTCCTGGGACAGCAATTACATGTACATCCCATCTTTTGAATGTGTCTCACATTTTGCTTATGCTCTTTTCACTATTTTCCATTCGTTTTTTCCCCTCTGTTTCAAACAAAGAAATTATTCATCTCTTCATTTATTTTATCTGTTTTTCCCTCTATTTTATTCCACATAATAGTGAATAATGAGGTCTTTGTCTCAATTCCAACATCTAGATAACCTATGGGTCTTCTGCTTCTCTTCCTACCCCAACACTGAAACTTGACTTTGAGTTTTTGGTTTTATGGTCTTATGTCCTGGTACGCCTGCTTTATATTTTTTCTTTTAAGTGAGCTCTGGATATTATAAATAAAGAAAATACAAAACCTTTGCATCTTTGTATGATGCTATCTTTCTCCAGATAAGGTGGGCAGATACAATACAAACAAACAGATCATGATGATTCAATTCGGGCTTGAGATGTTTTCAGGCTGTTTCAGGTTTTTTGATGGTTTGTCTATTCATAGTTTGTATTTATACCTAAGACATGACCCTTCTGTCTTCCCAACCAAAAGTCTTATATGTATTTCAGTTCCCCTTCTTCTTGGCAGACCCTTAACTCCCACTTTTCTCTTTCTGTCTTAGTCAGCTCAGGCTGCCATAAAAATACCATAGACCAGGTGGCTTAAACAACAGAAATTTATTTTCTCACTGTGTGGAGGCTGGACGTCTGAGATTAGGATGCCAGCATGGCTGGGTTGAAGTGAGGACTTTTGTTTGGCTTACAGATACCTACCTTCCGGCTGCATCCTCACATGGCCTTTCCTTAATGCATAATGCAGAGAGCAAGAAGTCTTTCTCTCTCTTCCTCTTCTTAGGAGACCACTAATTCCATCATGAGGGCCCTGCTCTCCTGACTTAATCTAACCCTAATTACCTCCCAAAGACCTCATCTTCAAATATCATCACATTGGGGGTTAGGACGGTGAATACAAACTTTGGTTGAGACACAAACGTCAAGTCCGTAGTACTCCCCAACCCAGTAAGACTTTCAGATGCTCTGTTAGCAATTTAGCCTCTGAGCAGCCGCTTTGTGTTTGGTTTCTCAGCCTCTTTCCTCACATATGTGCAGCTTAGGAATTATCAAATGCCTCAATGGAAAAGTATGTGCTGGGCTTACTTCTCCAAAATTTGTTTTTCTTCATTATCATGACCCCTTACATCATGGCTTCTTTGGTGACTCCCTGGTGTTTTCAACATCTGTGTTGTGTATTTTATTCACTTTTTTTTTTTTTGCGGTAAGCGGGCCTCTCACTGTTGTGGCCTCTCCCGTTGCAGAGCACAGGCTCTGGACACACAGGCCCAGTGGCCATGGCTCACGGGCCCAGCTGCTCCGCGGCATGTGGGATCTTCCCAGACCGGGGCATGAACCCGTGTCCCCTGCATCGGCAGGCGGACTCTCAACCACTGAGCCACCAGGGAAGCCCTTATTCACTTTTAAAGTTGTTTTCAGCAGGAGTTTATTCCAGTACAAGCTACTCCTTTTTACCTATAAGCAGTAGCACACTCTTTGTTTTCTGAATTGCATGGGTGAGAAAGAATAGACAAATGCAAGAAATACATTTTTTCCATGAATAAGATTATATAATTAGCAGAACTTGTGTTTTGCTAGGAATTCAGATGAAGATGGTATTGATTCCTTTCTCATGCACTCTTTTTACTTCCAATCTTTAAGTTAATGTGCGGGAACTATTTGATCAGTAAATAGTTTTACTGATTTACAAAGTAAAATTTACAAATTTTACTTCCCCAAACTTACTGAACCAAACTTGGCCACAGTTGCTCAATGTGCAGCAAAGCCAATCTTCTGACACCAGGCTGTGGTAAAGCAAAATATAGCGTTTATTGCAGGGCCAAGCAAGGAGAGTGGGCAACTCATGCTCAAAAGACCCAAACTCTCCAGTGGCTTTCAGGGAAGGATTTTTAAAAGCAACATTATGGTGAGTGTTGTAGGGTGCCTGATCAACTCATGCACGTTCTTCTGATTGGTTGGTGGTGATGTAACTGGGTGGTATTTTGGGAATTAAAACCATCAACCTCCAGGTTCCAACAGGTCTTCGGTCTATATGCTTGTGGTCAGTATGCAGTTAACTTCTTCCACCTGGTGGGGGTTTTAGTATCTGCAAAACAGCTCAGAGGATATGGCTTAGGATATTATCTGTAGCCCTTGAGGAAGAACTAAAGATCTTTGACTTCATTTTATGGCTAAACTATTATTATTTTGTCTTGCTTGACTGTTTTCCTTACTTTCTTCATTTTCTCCCTTCTCTGATTAAATTTTCTCTTTGGAACACAGGGAAGGCCTAGGAGGCTAAAGTTATTTTAAACGAGACGTGGGCGACACAGGTGTTTTACAAACAAGAGATGAGTATGTCCCTGGGAGGTATGTTTTACAAACAAGAGGAGTATGTCCCACAGGTTCCTCCTCAGTTTCAAAATTGTATATTTACTCTTTAATTCTATTTTATTGAATGCCATATAGATGAAAAAGGGAGGTTGAAAAATAAGTTTAGACTAAAATGGCAAAGGATGTCTTTGATACACTCACCTCATTTAGCTATTATGAAGCAAGAGAAAAACTGGGAATAAATCAGCTGTGCATAGAAAAGCACAGATTTCAGAGTCTGGGACCTTATTGTACATTAGAATTACCGTGTTTCTGCAACACCAGGGTACTATGCTAAAAACAGATAGATGATAGATAGATAGAGATATGAACTGAAGAATACAAAGAAGAATATTTCAAATTTCTACCCATTATCCCAAGAATGGAAATTTACTAAACTTTCAAGATACTCTATTAGCCAATTAATTAGCACATTAATTCAGTGTCAAACTACTCTCAGCATAATAGAGAGTTCCAAAATATATATCCAATCTATAAGTAATGGACCATGCTGTTTTAATACTGTTATATGTCAACTTCATGTGTTACTATGCTACTTCTCACTAGGCTTCAACAAATTACTGTCACCTATACAACATTAAGATAATTTCTTATTGATGATAAGTAGCAAGAGCAAAGTTACTTAGCACTTGACTAGTGCTTTACATAGATCAATCCTTACTTGGCAAGTATTATCTTGTTCTCCTTTAACAATTAGGAAAATGGAGACAAAGAAAGATTAACTCTGGAGAGGAGAATTAGCAGGACTAGCTTAAAGAAGACATTTGTCTGGTTAATCATCCCACTCTTGGAAGTACTTCCTAGGCCAAAATTAAATTAAACCATCAAACCAAACCAAGCACTGAAATAAATAAACAAAATAACTCATCTTTAATAAGGCTTTACAGATCTTTTTTTAACACTTGACCAAGAAAGACTGGAAAAAATGTTATTTATGAGATGCAGACTATTTTCATTTTCCAAGGAATGGAGCCTTGAACTTCCAGGGAGATGATCTCCTTAGTTATGGGGAGGGGGAGTATGTGGAAAATCCACCACTAGACAGGACAAGTATCCATGCATTATTATTGGGAAGACTTTTCATGTGCAGTATAGTAACCTTAATACTGATGCTTCAGATTGAGAAATTAAGGTTCTGGTTCGTATATAAACAGGATTAATTTTTTAGCAGATCTTTGTCATTGCAGATTATGTTAGTTTGCTTGATGCTCATATATGTTTCATGAATCCTGGCAGATGTGAATGTTATTCAAACTGTTGCTCACAGGAGATTAGGATAAGATCTCTAAAAGGTTGTCTTGGCCCGGTCTTACATCATACTGGAGAATAGTCTTGATATAAAATTTTATTACTGCTGAATCTTATTGAAAGGATGGAAGTCTTAGAGATGGTGTCATTTAAGATTGAATAACTTAGGGACTTCCCTGGCAGTCCAGTGTTTAAGACTTCACGTTCCAATGAAGGGGGTGCAGGTTCAATCCCTGGTCGGGGAGCTAAGATCTCACATACCTCATGGCCAAAAATCCAAAACATAAAAAACAGAAGCAATATTGTAACAAATTCAATAAAGACTTTATAAAAAAATGGAATAACTTAGACTTTGAGGATCACACTGATGCTGAATAAGCATGTGTGAGACATAGATTGATGAAAATTATAATAAACCACAGTTTTGATTTTTGGGGGGGTCAAAAGAGCTAAGATGGTATCACTGTGTATAAAGTTGAAATTCCCTCTCAAGACAAATGACATTCCCATTGACAGTCATACTGAATGAGGTATAAATGATGGTAGGAGGTGGGACTTTGACTGGGACTTTGACTGGGGGAGGGGGGACACTATTTGCTTTCCGGGATTCAAGGAAATGGGCCTAGAATTCTGGAAAAGAGAGCATGATTAGGGGGACTTTGTGGGGGAAAGCAGGCTGCATCCTGTCACAGCTGCAATCCAGAGATTAAATAGCCTGGCTGACTTTAAAACAGCGAGACCACAGACAGCAAGGCAAGAAGTTGCATAGTAGGGAGTGAGTGATGAGGGTTCCTATCTCAGAGCAGCATATCCATGTTTAAGTTATCTGTGCTATAATTTCCTCCAGTGATTGACAAGCCTTTAGTAAAGTCCTCTAATTGCTCTAGCGTGGTCTCAGCTCTCACCTTGCAACGGCAGTGTCCATGGTCTGGCTGAAGTGGTGCTGGGAGAGCAACCACCTGGACAATGGAGCAAAGATTTCTCAGGATTGCAGAGAGCAACACTCCAAAGCAGAAACTGGGGTGACAGACAGCAACCTGGGTGGAGTGGGAACACCTAAGCATTCCCTGGGGGTTTCTAGAACTTCATGGGGAGGGTAGGTTTGTTAAAGTCTGGACTTCCTCAAACACCACAGTAAGATAAAAGTGATAAATATCACTCTCATATCTGGAGACCCTTGATAGAGTGATTTTGGGAACTGCCAGACTGGGAACTCTAGAATATTTAAAGAACGCAACAGAAATGCTTTCACCGTTAAACCACAAAGTACGGAGTAAAGATAAACAAAAACTGACTTCATTCGTTTCATTTTTTTTTGGATGGTTTTGGGAACTGTTATGGCTTCGGCTGTTTTTCTCTGCAACGTGACGATCAGTTTTCAAATTAAGGATTTTCTTTTTCAGATTTACATTCCATCTGATTAGACTAATATCTTAAAACAAATAGTTGTTCTTTAATGTTAGAGTCAAAGAAGCTATTTCCTTTCTTTGGAATTATAGATATTTCATTTCTTTGACCAATTATGATGAATAGTAAAAGTTATTAGCTATCGGCCTTTACACATATTTACTTTTAGCAGACTAATTCATGCACACTCATACACAAAGGTACTTTTGATTAGCAATAATTTTGCTTACAGTTAAGTGTTTTATAATTAAGTGTTAAGCTAGTGTTTTTTCAAAATTCCAAGAATTTAGATTGTATCATAATAACATGCAGTGTATGTTAGCAATACAGATTCCTGGGTCATAGCCCCAAAAATTCTGATTCAGAAGGTCTGGACTAGGGCTCACAAATCTGCATTTTAACAAGCTCCTTGGCATTTATGTTGTCAATAATGTTTGTGAATCACTGCCAGAGGCTTCTGCCTGTGCTGGACGTTTATCACTTTAAAAAATTGACGGTTTTATCACTCGTAGATGCTCAGAGCTAAACAGTCAAGTTTTTTTTTTTAATGTAAACAAAAAATCAAGACCTGAAAAGAATGCAAGGAGAATCACACTTTTTACCAGTACGCTAAAAGCACTTGTATTGTGCAATTTTAACCCCACTTTATAGCATTACCACTTGAGATAAAGTCTTAAGTAACTTCGGCCAATTCCCATGCACCTATCACTGGCTCATACTTTACACCACTGCACCATCTTTGAAACAGTTCCCTAGGAGGTGGAACGAAGGATTTCTCCACTTTGTGCAAATCCTGAGAATGGATGGTTTCTTGTCTCTCCCTGTTCTCTGAACCCTCAGCCAGATTGGATGTATTCACACCCTGGGATAATGGCTTTCCTCTCAGACAGAGAACTTCTAGCCAGTCAATAACATTTACTAATTACTATTTATCACTTTTATCTTACTGTGGTGTTTGAGTAACATCTGTTATCACATTGGATTCACATTATCACTCTTCGATTTTTTTCCTAAATGCACAGTATACGTCCTGTGTTGGAATCTTTCTTATGGCATCTTGACTTACAGCTATTTGTGTGCAGATCTCTTTACTTCCTCCTCCTTCCCTTTCTTCACCCCTCCCTCCCTTTCTTCCTCTCTCCCTCCCTTTTTTTCCCCTGCCTCCCTTCTTTCCTCTCTTCTTCATTTCCTTTCTTTTTCCCTCAAAACATCCCCTAAGAGCTGTACAAACTGTCTCAGGGTCGCCCAGGGCTTGCTCCTCAGATCATTAACTCCTGGCACCTTTGGATCCTGCACAGGTGGTCACTGAGTATAGGCAGTGAGAGGCACACATGGGGACCTGAAGCTAGGCACTGTCAGCTTGCCCCTGCAGGAAGCTGCTCAAAGCTGGCACAGAACCACTGTAGCAATTGAAATGAGAGACTGGTGAGGCCAAGAGATTTTGAAGTCATGCACAAGAGATGCTGATACAGATGGTTTTGAAGAGATGAATAGGAGCTGCCAGGCAGATAAGTCATGGCAGGTCGGGGGACTCCAAGGAGAGAGACGAGCATACAGAAAGAAACCAGCACGTGAAACAATGGATTGTATTCAGAGACCTATAAGCAGTTCTCTTTTGACAGAACATAAGATGTAAGAAGGTAATGACAAGAGGGCTATAAGGAAATCCTTATAGCCCTTAACAGTATTGAAAACTAGTCTGTTATTTGTTTAATTTTATGAATACTAGAATTTATTGTTTGTTTAATTTTATGGGGCATTTTATGTCCAGTAAAGGCAAGCCCATGGCTGTCTCCTCCATCATAGTCCAGGGCATGGTAGGCACCTTGAATGAAGAAGGATGCAGGCCGTCAAGGGCCTTGTATTCCATTTCAGGAATCTCCCAACACTCCGTGATACTGGAGGACACGTGTCATATCTGCCTCATTCTCCTCAGTGCCTAGTGCAGAGCTCTTCACTAGTAGATACCCAGAGGCTGTTTACTGAAAGAATGCTGAATTACTTAATTACTGGATTACATTGATTTAATGGAAAGGTATGGAAAGCATATGTATGCTATGAGAGGCTGCTGCATTGTTACAGAGATGTCAGGAAGCATGATTTGAATAATTTGAAGAAAAATTGAAGACGATTTTGACATCTAGCTATTTTCCAAACTACCTTGACTAGTCAAACCATTCATAACACTCAAACTAACTCATGCTATCAGATCTAGCCTCAGAGTTTCTTTTCTGGACTCTGGCATAAGAACTTCCCAAGATATCAGAAAAAAACACTTGCTAATTTTTTCTTTTGTGTGTTTTTTTCTTTTCTTTTATTTTTTCCTGAAGTATAGTTGGCTTACGATATTATTTTAGTTTCAGGCGTTCAATATAGTGATTCGGTATTTTTATAGATTATATTCTATATAAAGTTATAAAATACTGGCTCTATTTCCTGTGCTGTACATTAGAGGTGAAGGGGATTCAGAGGTACAAATACTTGCTATTATTTCACATATATATTTAAAAATCAACAGTTATCAAAGTGGTAAGATGTTATGTAGCTTTTGAATGTAATTGCATTTAAAGACATTAACTGGTCATTGACATCTGCTTTTAGGTATAGTGTTGTCAATATAAGCATAGAAGTGAATGTGTCTGAATTCCAACAAACTAATGATTCTTGTGTCAAAACCACAGGCCTTCTCCAGGTGTGTACCTATAGCTGTGACATCCCTGACAAAGAGTCAAAGAAAATGTGAGGCCTAAATAATATAAAGGATACCATTTCATGTGTTTTATTCTTTCTTTTCAAAGTGTTAACATTCAGAATGAATGGATCTAGCCCAGAAAAGACACAAAAGCAAAGGAAACCATAAACAAGGCAAAAAGACAACCCTCAGAATGGGAGAAAATCTTTGTAAACAAAGCAACTGACAAAGAATTAATGTCCAAAATATACAAGCAGCTCATGCAGCTCAATATCAAAAAAACCCCAAACAACCCAATCCAAAAATGGACAGAAGACCTAAATAGACATTTCTCCAAAGAAGATATACAGACTGCCAACAAACACATGAAAGGATGCTCAACATCACTAATCATTAGAGAAATGTAAATCAAAACTACAATGAGGTATCACCTCACACCAGTCAGAATGGCCATCATCAAAAAATCTACAAACAATAAATGCTGGAGAGCGTGTGGAGAAAAGAGAACCCTCCTGCACTGTTGGTGAGAATGTAAATTGATACAGCCACTGTGGAGAACAGTATGGAAGTTCCTTAAAAAACTAAAAGAAGAACTTCCATACGACCCAGCAATCCCACTACTGGGCATTTACCCTGAGAAAACCATAATTCAAAAAGAGACATGTGGCTTCCCTGGTGGCACAGTGGTTGAGAGTCCACCTGCCGATGCAGGGGACACGGGTGCATGCCCCAGTCCGGGAAGATCTCACATGCCGCAGAGTGGCTGGGCCCATGAACCATGGCTGCTGAGCCTGCGTGTCCAGAGCCTGTGCTCCACAACGGGAGAGGCCACAACAGTGAGAGGCCCATGTACCACAATGTTCACTGCAGCACTATTTACAATAGCCAGGACATGGAAGCAACCTAAGTGTCCATCTACAGATGAACGGATAAAGAAGATGTGACACATATATACAATGGAATATTACTCAGCCATAAAAAGAAATGAAATTGAGTTATTTGTAGTGAGGTGGATGGACCTAGAGTCTGTCATACAGAGTGAAGTAAGTCAGAAAGAGAAAAACAAATACCATATGCTAACACATATATATGGAATCTTAAAAAAAAAAATGGTTCTAAAGAACCTAGGGGCAGGAAAGGATTAAAGACGCAGATGTAGAGAATGGACTTGAGGACACAGGGAGGGGGAAGGGGAAGCTGGGATGAAGTGAGAGAGTGGCATAGACATATATACACTACCAAATGTAAAATAGATAGCTAGTGGGAAGCAGCCGCATAGCACAGGGAGATCAGCTCAATGCTTTGTGACCACCTAGAGGGGTGGGTTAGGGAGGGTGTGAGGGAGATACAAGAGGGAGGGGATATGGGGATATATGTATACGTATAGCTGATTCACTTTGTTATACAGCAGAGACTAACACAACAATGTAAAGCAATTATACTCCAATAAAGATGTTAAAAAAAATAGTAAAAAAGAGAGGCACAAAATGTTGAGATGAAAATCTGTGAATGACTCCATGGAGGTGCTTGAGATTAGGCAGGGTTTTTACGTGGTTAATTAAGCCCATCAGTTGTTCTCTGGAATATCTCCTCCTCCTCCTCCTCCTTCTTCTTCTTCATAAAAGCTTAAAATTTATCATTTACACGAAGGCTTAATAATTTGAGTAAGAGTAAGACAGTCAACATCTGGCAGAAAAGATGGAAAAATTCTTGCTAACTAAATTATGTACTAGGCAACAGGATCAAAATCTCTCATTTCTCTAAGAATTGAGACCTATAGAATTAAATCTGACTCACAGATAGGTTTTCTTTGATCTACACTTGTTTTTTACCCCTCCCCACCAAAATAAAATCTGAAGCCATTTAAAACTAAAGATATTTCCTGTAAATGTCTAGACTTGACGTCCCTCTTCTTCAGTGACAATACAGGCCTTTATCTCCACATGGCACCATAACCTGGACCTGCCGTGGGCTTGTCCCTTTAGAGGAGGCTTATTCCTCCCCATCATATTCCACTGACCTACTTAGAAGCTTTTAGTTTCTGGCCTGGCCTGGGTAGGCACTTGATCTTCTGATTCCTGTGTAGGTTAATGCTAAGGGGTATTTTTACTCTCATATCTCGAATCCCTAGAGTTGAATAATATATGTTATACTTTTATCTGGTTAACATGGGTAATTTTTCTTCGGTATGGTATTATCTGACAATATAAATATTATAATTTAACATGTTACAGCTTTAAATAGGGATTTACTCCAATCTAATGAAATTTACTTGTAGCAGTTTAATGTTATCTTCTCAGTACTTATTGCAAATACCAAATTCTTTTAAAATATTTTTTCTTCTTCTTTTTTTTTTTTTTTTTTTCGGTATACGCAGGCCTCTCACTGTTGTGGCATCTCCCGTTGCGGAGCACAGGCTCCGGATGCGCAGGCTCAGCGGCCATGGCTCACGGGCCCAGCCGCTCCGCGGCATGTGGGATCTTCCCGGACCGGGGTACGAACCCATGTTCCCTGCATCGGCAGGCGGACTCTCAACCACTGCGCCACCAGGGAAGCCCTAAACTCTCTTTTCTTTTAACGTCAACTTTAACATGTGAGCAATGAACCAGGAAAAGCCCCATTCAACAATTATTTATATATATATATAACATTAGTTTTTATTCTGAGTGGTTTTCAAATTATAATACCGACTCGAATTAGGATTAATTTTTGAAAGGTAAAATAGTTGACAATGAATCCTCTGTTATGTAATTGGAAATCTGATGCTCACTCATGATAAATGATTTGGCCTACTTTATTGAATATTTGTTTAGCAAATGCTTATCATATTTCAAAGTCTCTGCGCAAAGGGCAATTAGGGAATATAAAGGTAAATGAGACATGGTCTCTGCCCTCCAAAGAACTTACATTCTGGTCAGGAATACAATAAATAAATAATTCAAGGCAGCTGGGCAAGGGACATGCTAAAGGACCTCCAGCGGAATAGCAGACTCAAGGTCGGAATTGGGGTAAAGGCGAGGGGAAGAGGGAAAGAAGCCAGGGTGCTGCTCCAGTCTTGTAACCCAGTGACCTGATGGGTGTTAGAGAGTCTGCCCAGGTTTGGGACAGGATTCCAGATCAAATGGATGCTGAATGCTGCCGCAAAAGGCCCTGGTTTCAGGCTCTGATCTTGTCAATAAGAATTTTTTCTATCAGCTTAAATAGCTTCATAAAAATGCAACTTGAAAATGTTAAACGTTGGCCTCAAAAAAAATTAAAATACTAGGAAGAGAGATGAACTATAGTCTGCCTTTCCATTTGGAGCTGCTTTGACTTCTTTTTCATAAGGATTGGTGTGGGTAATCCAGGCAGGTGTGGGCTTGGTGGTGGCTGCAATATTTGCTAAGAGGCAAGATAATAATCCTCTTAAACCAGATCTTCACAACACTGAAAAAATTGCCTGTTCTATAACGAGTTTACTCTGGAGGTAAAATCAGCCAGATTTACTGTTTGGTATCATAAATAAAAACAAAAAACAGTAACTGTTGCGCTAAAAATTTCCCTTTTCAACTTTTGCAGATTCTTCTATCTGTATAATCTGGTGACATTAGGAAATCTCACTTTAAATGATTGAGACTCATTTCGTATCTCAGAGGAAGGAGATAGGAATTAAAAGATGTAGGGAGTGTCACTGATAAATGTGGTAGAATATGAGCTTTATATTACAGAGCTACAGTAAACTGTCATTTCTGATTATACGTTATTAGTGTGTTCTCAGTAGAACCAGCTGGCCAAACACGGACAGGAGAAAAGTGGACAATATTATCTCACAGTGATAACTTATAATTGTCTTGTACTTTTGTTTAGTACATCTTTCTCCATCTGCTTATGTGCCTCTATTGGGCCTAGGTACTTGATTATTTGTCTTTTGCTCACAGAGCTTAGGTCAACTCTTTCTTTTTTAAAAAAAATTATTTATTTTATTTTTGGCTGCGTTGGGTTTTCATTGCCGCCCTCGGGCTTTCTCTAGTTGTGGCAAGCGGGCTGCTCTTCTTTGTGGTGGGCGGGATTCTCATTGCGGTGGCTTCTGTTGCTGCAGAGCACGGGCTCTAGGAACGTGGGTTTCAGTAGTTGTGACACGTGGGCTTGAGGGCTCTAGAACGCAGGCTCAAGAGTTGTGGAGCATGGGCTTAGTTTCTCCGCAGCACGTGGGATCTTCCCGGACCAGGAATCAAACCTGTGTCCCCTGCGTTGGCAGGCAGATTCTTAACCACTGTGCCACCAGAGAAGTCCCTCTATTTTTCTTTCTTCCTTTTTTTCCTTTTTTTGTCATTTTTGGTCTTTTCCTAACACAATCAGTGAACTATCCCATCCATATTTATTTAGCATAATTAAGGCAAAGCACTAGAATAGATATACAGGACACAGTGACAGCAAAATTCAGTTCCTGCCTGTAATATGTTTATAGTGTGGGAAGGAAAGGAGAGAGGAGGAAGGAGGAAAAGTAATTCTTGCAGAACCTGTAACTTCCAAGCACTGTTATCTTAAGTAAGCCTCACAGAAATCGTTAAACTTACCTGCATTATTTATAAATGCGTTCACAGAGAGGTCAGGTTAGAAAACGATACGACCCCTCCCAAACAGCCCTTACTCCAGTAGCTTTGTTTATCCCTTTCTTATTGCACTGGTAGATTTCTGCCTTTTAATATATTTAATTGTGTACATCTGTCGCAGAGACTATGAAATACATTTTCATAACTCCAGTTCCTGGCCTAGGGTCTGGCTCCTGCTTGGTGAATATTTATTGAATTAGTTGAATTCAGAAGCTCTGATTTAATGTCTGCTCACCACAGGGTTGGAGCACTTCCACAGAGGACACAAAACACCTTGCCATTAATCACTAAGCAATTGCCCAGGTCATCAGTTTTCCCCAAGAAAATACAAAAAGTGCAGGTTACTCTAGCTTCAGTTGCTGGTGGATGCTCTGAGTGTACCTCACGTTAGGAAAACCTAATGTGGTAATGACTGGATGGAAAAGGCTTTTTAAAAATAGAAATTTTCCGCATTGGATTTCTAGTGCATTATGAGTTGTCCACTAATTGTCCTGG
Source organism: Phocoena sinus (assembly GCF_008692025.1). NCBI lineage: Eukaryota > Metazoa > Chordata > Mammalia > Artiodactyla > Phocoenidae > Phocoena > Phocoena sinus. Next base: position 69,244,785 of record NC_045766.1, on the reverse strand, counting down.
CCGTATCCACTGTGTTAGGCGTGAGGGATACCAGGATAAGACAGAGGAGGTTGATGTGTGAACCCATGTGTACTATGGCTACTTTCCTGGACACACAGCCTGGTCCCCGAGTATCAACACCTGCATTCTGACTTCCCCATGTCACCTAAGTTCAGGATTTGACACACTCTGTTGACTAAGCACATCCTTACCACCATAAACTTAGGTGAAGTTGATGTTGCCTCTCTGAAACCATGTGAAAAATGTATCCGTGCTTACGCTTTGTTTGGGAATCTTGTCGAACCCAGAGTCCACAAAACCTCCTCCTGCTGTCTTTCTGAAAATCTCCAAGCTCCTCTCTTCTCCTTTTCTTCATCTGGACCCTTCAGTTCGTGATGTCCCAGCCCACCCCGCAAAAAGGAGAAATGGTGCAGAAATGAAGCGGTTAAGATCAAGGTTATGTATCAGTTTTCGTGCTAGTCAAGACATTCTCTCTTTCTCTGTATGTACGTGTGTGTGTGTGCGTGTTTTCCCTCTTGGTAGTCTCTCTCTTTCTTCATTTTCAAGGCTACCAAAGTAAGACAGGCCTAGGATTACTCCCATTTCAGTTCTCCCTGTCCTACCGAGACTCTGGAGCTTCTACTGGGTCTGTCTAAGCAGCTTACCAAGGGCGGGAGGTGAGAGTGAGCTGCCCCAGGTCCAGACAATAAAGGTGTGAATCATCTGTAGTGATAAAAGTAATAATAAGAACAACTTTAAATCTGTTTATTATCACCACATTCCAGCAATTCTAAACAATGTCTATAATCAAATATTTGTCCTGAGCTGGAAGGGGCAGACTGACTGTTCCCTGAGCCCAGCCCCTGATAAACCTCTGGCCAGTCCGGCTCTGGAACTTAGAGAGAAATTCCCTTCCTTGGCTTGCTTTTCTCACTTTTCCTCCTCATGGGGGAATGGTAAGCAGAGCGGATGTAAGGCAGCACAAAATGTGATCCTTTGACCACTGGTGGTCTCTAGTTATTTAGACCTATCAAGCTGGCGGTTTCAAAGGAAAAAAAGAGATGAAACAATATACTTTTCCTATATTTGAAATTATTAGTTTTCCCAGGAATCATGCTACATCCTTCAAATTCCGTTCCTAACCCCTACACGATGTGCTCTAATAGCAAGGTCGGTTGTTCCTCTCAATCAACAGTGTGCAGTGTTGTTTAAAAAACCTATTTCCCCTTGTTTGCATGTTATTGATTTTGATAAAATTAATGGTGTTAATTATTTCTATGAAAACAGCTAAAAATTGAGTCATTAAAACAGTCATTTAAAAGAAAATGTAAATACACCTGTAGTGAACCTGAAGGTGTGATGATTTTACCCGAGCATCCAGAAAAAGGAAAATCCACACAGGAAGGAAAGAGTGAATATTTGAAAATCAAATATAACTGGAGAAGTGATCCATTTGCTCCGTCCCGTTTAGTTGTCTTTGAAACTGTCATTTAGTGGCGTGAAGCGATGAGATTTCACATCATTCTAAACCGGAACAACAGCCTCTCTAGTATACCAATCACAGTTTCTTGGAATGAGCACAAAATAATGGTTTGGAATAGCAAGCCAATTGACTGATTTTGTTACTAAAGTTGGATATGAGATAATATTACTCACGCATCTAAACTACTCAGCCATCAAAATAAGTAATTTTTATTACATATAGCAAAAAGTAGGTAAAATCACTCTATTTCCAAGAAGTATGTAAAACCAGAGGCAAAGTCATCAACAATATTTTATTTGGAGAGAAAACAGAATGAATTCTTGGCAAGCTTATCGAATAGTACTTTTTAGACATTATATATTGTCAATGGCATATGATGTGATGGGGCAGTCAGCATCCCATGGGCGTGCTAGGAGATGCCACGCTTTACAGTGAGATGAAAACATTTTTTCTGAGGACAGTGTAGATCAGCTTTTGGTATATGTACTTTCAATAAGAAAAGTACCCAATAGTTTCTTATTCTGATTATCCCTAAAAACACACTCTGTGGAAGAGAGATTTCTTATTTAGATAACACCTGATTTGTGAGCCATGTGGTAGACTGGAAATGGCACAATGGGATCAGAACTGAAGAGGCACCAGCTGTGTAGCAGCAAAGAAGGGCTTGACCATAAGGATAAAAGAGAGCACTCCTGGGTGCCAGTCCATACACTAGTTTATTCACAGAGAACAGGTGGCTGTCAATAACATACCTCCTGATCTTGATTTCATGTTGAAAATTGTTGCCAATTGCCAATTGTTGAGGGGAAAGGTGCCTACAATGAATGGCTGACTAAGGTATAAAACATTTTTTTCATGGCATTGTTAAACTTAGCAAAGACTACCTCTGCAATTTTAAGTGACTTGCCTGAAACATTATACACAAGAGCCTAATACCTTGATTCTATTATCCTAGAGATAAAATATAATTTTTAATGTTTAGGAAAATATATCACATTTATTAAAAAGACTGAATTATGATGAAGCCAGCTTTGCCATCAGGGATTTGGGCCTTTCCCAGAATTGACAGTTTTTTCCTCCCAGCAAAAAAAAATTAATAATATATAATTGAGCGTCTTTTAAAAACACATCTAAATGCCATAGCAGAAGACTATAAATACATTAAGAATTAAAGCAAGTGATAATTAACACTGCTGTATATTATATATGTAAATTGTTGAGAGTCAGTCCTAAGAGTTCTCATCACAAGGAAAAACATTTTTTCTCTTTCTTGAATGTCATATTTTTATGAGATGATGGATGCTCACTAAATATATTGTGGTAGTTGTTTCACGATGTATGTAAGTTATATCATCATGCTATACACTTTAAACTTATACAGTATTGTATGTCAGTTACATCTCAATAAAACTGTAAGAAAAAAAAGAATTAAAGCGGGCTTCCCTGGTGGCGCAGTGGTTGAGAATCTGCCTGCGAACGCAGGGGACGCGGGTTCGAGCCCTTGTCTGGGAAAATCCCACATGCCGCGGAGCAATTTGGCCCGTGAGCCACAACTGCTGAGCCTGCGCGTCTAGAGCCTGTGCTCCGCAACGGGAGAGGCCGCGACAGTGAGAGGCCCGCGCACCGCGATGAACAGTGGCCCCCGCCCGCAGCAACTAGAGAAAGCCCTCACACAGAAACGAAGACCCAACACAGCCAAAATAAAAAAAAAAAAAAAAAAAAAAAGAATTAAAGCAACTGGAGAATGGATCATTAATTTACTTCCTGCCATTGCCCAAGTTAAAACATCCAGCCTTCCAGTTTGGGGCATGATATTCCAAGTTAGTACATGACAGAATGTTGAAAGTAGCCTTCAATGAAATGTCTCCCCATCTTGCTGGGCTCTTCACTGATTTCAATACCCATAATTATCTGACAGAGTCACCAAACACTTGCTCCCATTTCTAATGACCTATAATTGTAAATTGAGATTTTTTATTTTCATTTTGTAAAAAAATTAAGAATACAAACCAAGTAGATGTGAAATGTGACCAGCAGCTCAAGGTATATTTATCATAGATCCAGGTGTCCATGTACTGATACTTTGGTGAAGGATAGAAAACTATATTGTCCATTATACTGATATGAAACAATTATTATGAACTTTTAGTTATTATACTTTACGTACTATTTACCTTATTGAAAAGATGCTTATAGAATGTTGTATGCACCGATATCCATTAAAAGTTTGGGTATGCTAAGATGAAAAAGACACAGCTTCATTCTGCTTCAAGTCTGGATAAACAAAATCACAAGGAATTACCCTGAGGTTTGGAATAAAACAGTCCTGGTAATAAAGCAGGTAACTTTGACCTCTGCCTGCAGATCCCTGGGGAACCTCTACAGGGAATGGGAAAGATGGGGGTGGGGCTATAAGAGGTTAGGGTTCAAGGATCCTGGGTTTCTGGCTGTTTCCCCTCCTCCATCATAACTTAATTTTAAATTTTGTTCATAAATATCAGTATTTTTTGAAAAAATTGTTATCTAATGGAAGCTTTTGTAGCATCTGTGCTAACTAAAAGTCTTTTTTACTCTCGTGTTTTAATATCTAATGTTATTGCTTATTGCAATTTAAATCATGACAATGCTTCCTACTCTCATTGTCTATTGAAAGTTGGGATTTCATAATCATGCAGTTAAATTCTCACAATGATAATATTGTTATGCAACTGTATATTTCTGGGCAGAACATTTTTATTGCATATGTCTTCATTCCAGTAATGCAAGGGTAAGCATTTGTTTCCAATAGAGTTGCAAGCTGTTCTTAATGTAAACATCAGTATTCCATCAACCTTACAAATCCACAAGCAATAGCACTTCAGTAATGTGTACAGATGCACATTTTCTCTCTGGTAATTTCGCATGGATTTTTAGGATTAATCGTATGCTTCTCTCACATTGGACTGAGGAGGGGCATGCTCATTTAGCATTAAGCACGGTCTGTCTTCTAACACTTAAAAAAAGAGAGGAGAAAAGGGAAAGAAAAAGAAAAGGCCCTGGTGTCCAACTTCACTTCTTACAAGAAGTTTTCTAACATTTTGGAACAACCCATGAGGAACAATTTCATCTCTGTCCATGGTAGCACATTCCAGGCTGTCCTCTTTTAGGTGACAGAACGAAGAGTAGAGAAGAAAGATATTATTTGTCCTGGCAAGTGACCAATCTAGTCCTTGGTCCTACCACTACTTTAGTATCTATAGTCAACATTAAGGTGTTAATTTCTAGAATAGGATGAGAATCAAAGGGACTGGCCAGGGCAGGTCACAGCAGGTGTTAGAATAGAGCCACTTGCTTTCTTTTATTTTGTCTCTGTTTTAAACATTTGAGCCCAATGCTCTTGGGCTCTTCTGTGTGTGTGTGTGTGAGCCCAAGAGCTCAGCAAACCATGTTACTAACACTACCACTCCCTAATAGTAATTAATAATAATAAATATAATTTAATAAGAGCATACCATATGCAAACAGCTGTGCTAATTACTTTCATATATTACTTCATCTAAAACAGTGATAACCCCTATGAAGTAGGTGTTACTTCCTCTAATGTTCTGATAAGGTCATCAAGGATAGAGTTAAATAGCTTGCTTGTGACATACAGCAACTAAGTGTGGAACTGTCATCCCAAAATGGGTCTTTGAGATTAAAAAGCTTTAAGAAATGTAATGTGATAGACCAATTTCCTAAGCCTTTATATTATTTGCTCCACACACACACACAAAAAATTTGTGAGTCTTTCAAGAAGAAAAGCTATATAATTTCCTTTAATCAACATTAACTAAATAAGTTATTTTATTAATCTCTCTAGGGCATGCATATGTAAGACATGGATCTTTTCTTCAAGCAACTCAGGATCTAGACGTAGAGATTATACAGATGCAAAAGTAATCATAACCCAGCAAAAAGTAGTAAGTATCACAAAAGAAGTGCAGATGAGGTTTGTTTGGTAGACAATTAACTTGCAGCTAGGGAGATGAGAGAATTTTTATAATACCGACCACATATAGCCTGATATAGAAATGTAAAAGTGGAGATACATATTGACAGGCAAACATGGATACCCTACACAACTGCACAGTTTAGAAGGTTCCCCCAGCCTCCATCATACACAGGGCTGGCAGATGCTGTGTGTCTTTGAGCAAATTATGTTCTCTCTTTGATCTTTGTTCTTACCTATAAATTGAAGTGAATGGTCCATAGGACCAACACAAGGCCACATGCTATGGCTCTATATTCAGATGCTGAGTGGATTGGTTGCCAAAGGGAGAAGCAATCCAGGGGAGGGAGGAGAGATCTGTTATATATTCTTGAACAACTATTGCAAAGGGAGGGCAAGGTGGACTTTGTAAAGCTGAGAGAATATGGAAGCTCTCCAACAAGCCCAAAGAAAGGCCTGGTTCTGGGAAGAACCTGCCAATAGTCACGAAAGGATAATGCTTGATGTTTATCTCGTCCCCACCCTTTGGGGAACTGTATTCTTGCCTTTCCTTTCACTTACGTGGTTTACATGGTCAAAGAAGTTACAGGGTAGCCTTTGAACTCAGGCTACTTCTTGCAGCTGGTTGGTTGGCTGCTTGGACTCAGATGACCTCCACCATTTCGATTTCTAGGGAGGATTGGGATGATAATAAAATTCAAGGAATATAAATGAAGCACCAAGCACAACACTGGTATGTAGTAGGTATCCAATGAATATCTACTGGAAATCAAGAAAGATGTGCTTGAAACAAGAGAAGGGCATTTTCCAAATGATATATCACCTCTTTTTCTGGTGATAACAGTTCAGAGATTTGAGACCTTCTCTCCCATCAGTCACCATTCTTTTCACATATTATTGGCAAAATTTACTCTATAATTTCCAAAGGGAACTATGCCATAAAAATAGACATTGAATCAATGGACAATTAAGTATCCATTAATAAAAATATGCAGACGATGTTCTTAGAAAAGTTCAAATGAAATAACATTCAGTGGAAAAGTCAAATAAAAGCTATTCTGTACACTCTATAATTATTGTAATGGTTACATGTGGAAAGATTTAAAATAGGCCAAGGAATAATGTAAATGGTTAAGTAAAAAGAATAAAGATAAAATTCCTTATGAAACTGACAATATTAAATTCTTTTTCTAATGAAAATATTATTGTACTTTTTTTCTCATTGCTAAAAACCCGAACCATGCAGAGAATGTAAAAATCCCTGAATAATCTCACCCCCCAAAGGGGTAACTACTTTTAGCAGACAGCTGGAATGCGTTCAGATTTTTAATGCATATATAAGCATACTTAAACGTATTTCTCCATGAAGGGAGCCATATTCTGCATTCTGTTTTATATGTTTTTTATTTTTAATATCAGTAGTTTTTTACGATAGTAAAACAATATAAGCTTATAACATCTTCAAACAATAAAGGGGAAATAATCAATTTTGATATAAATAATTCTAGAAGTGCAAACACAAATAATGAGGTATAGTCTTTTCCTTAATTGACATCAAGATTCCAATCAGGTGGAGCCCACAGTTCCTAAAGGCAGCAGCCTAGTAATAAGACTGTGTCCTCCGAGGTCGGGAGAGCGGGCAATAGAGGAATTCTGACAGGGTGGGGAGAGGGGAGTGAGACTTTAGCCCCATCTGTCATTTTGTGTCTGACCTGTCAAGACAAGGTTCCATGGACTTCTCCACAATGAGGAAGGAAGGAGAAGTTGCCTCTTTTGTTAATTAAATAGATGTGGAGCCCAGGGAGTTCATAAGTGAACCACAAAGAGGTAACTGGTGAAAAGCTGCCACATATGTACCAGTGGAACCCACAGGTTCAGTTTTGATTTTCGGAGTTTACCCCTACTTTCCAAGGAGACATGCAATCCATATGCTCCGGGTCTCGAGTCTGTGTGCTTTCTCTCCCAAGGGATGTTTCTCAGCTAACAAAGGTTATTATTCATTATCCTCATGTCATTCTAGCTAATAGGACTGAGGTTTTCCTGAGGTCACATGGCAGTGCCGCTCCATCTTTGAACCAGGCAGCCTGGAAAAATGCCTTCTCCTTCTGCTCTGTAACTACGAGAGTAATGAAGTAACTTGAACTTATGCAGCTCAGCATATGGCATTTCCTTGGAGGGCAGAATTGCAGGAACAGAGGCCTAGGAAGTTAGTCTTTAGGTTAGACAACCTCACTGAAGCCTCCAAGACACACTAGAACTGCTATTTTTAACAGAGGCCTCGTGGGTTTGGGGACCTATGAATGCTCACTAGTGTAACATTTGCATTATTTTTGAGGCGATAGTCTAATGCATGCATCAGCCTCTTACAGTGATTTGTGATGCCCTAAAATGTACGACCCCACCCCTTTTTTAAATAAATCCTAGACCTGCCATGCCAGACACTGTCGGTGCTCTGGCCAGATTCCCTTGGATTCCTTCTACTGTTTCAGCACACTCTTCCCCTCAGTTCCATTGTGCTTTTGCTTCTAAAGAGTCCTACCTGTGACTCTTTTCAGACATACCTTGCTTACTCATGCAGGAAGCTGAATATCTATACTTTACATCTGCCTAGGATGGCCCTTAGCCAATGCCAGACTGGGGAAGAAGTATGAAAGCCAGCTCCCCTGCCCCCAGTGGGACAATCTGATGTGTGTTACCCTCCAGTGTGCCTATGGAATCAGGCTGGGGTTGGACGTGGCCAGAAATTGCTTCGCTTCTTCAGCTTCCACATCTGAATTCCCTCGCTACCTTGCTAGGTTCTCCTGGGATCACTGTCTTAATAACTCACTTACCCATACTCCCGGTCTCAGGGTCTCCTTCTGGGGAACCCACCCTAAGACAGCTGCGTACAGAATGCCAGCAGATGGGGGTCAACAGTCTCTTTGCCCGTGAATCTCTTAAAAATCACAGCCTGGAAGTGAGATAAGTTGTCACTGACAAGTTACAGCCATAGTAAGAGGCAAAGAAAGACTATGGATAATCATTGCAATCACCTAGGGAAGTTGTTTAAACCAGACCAACCTCCTGAATCAGAATCTTTGAGAACTGGGCCCAGGAATCCTATTATTAACAAATGTTCAAGGGATCTTATGAAGCCAGACTGGACCTGGTGCAGGTAGAAGCATTTGGGAACCAATGGAAGAGATGATCTCTGTGGTCTGCTCCAGCTCTCAAAATTTGATTTAAGAATTTAGTTCACGGCTTCCCTGGTGGCGCAGTGGTTGAGAGTCTGCCTGCCGATGCAGGGGACACGGGTTCGTGCCCCGGTCCGGGAAGATCCCACATGCCGTGGAGCGGCTGGGCCTGTGACCCATGGCCGCTGAGCCTGCGCGTCCGGAGCCTGTGCTCCGCAACGGGAGAGGCCACAACAGTGAGATGCCCGCGTACCACAAAAAAAAAAAAAAAAAAAAAAAAGAATTTAGTTCAGTGATTCCTATGTTAGTAATAATACAAATAATCATATAAATAAAATCTTTATGTCAGAATATGCCAGCCCAGATTTTAAAGGGGCAGTGGGGCAGGGTATCACTAACAATGTAAAGATTGTTTCTCTAACTCTACCCCTTCCTGCTATTGCAGACGCTCCATCCCCCTCTGTCCTGGTATTCTGGGGGTTCACTGAGGCATACGCTCATAAACATCCCATTTCGGTTGCAGTGTTTTTCTGCTCTGCTTCTCAGGTTCTAGCTCCCATATGTGCTCCTCTTGCCTGGCGTGACGCATGTGTCATCTCTGAAACCCAAGGATTCCTCTAAGCACTCTCATGGAGCTCCTGTTCCCACTACAGCCTGCTGATGGCAGTTATACTATGTTGTGCCGGAAGTGCCACCCTGAGTCAAAGCCACTAAGCCTGCTGAGAATGCTGATGAGAAGGACCAGAGACATCACTAAATTCCAAGTAGGTCAAACGGCCTTCCTCTCGTCCGCTAATTCAGATCGATTGCTGTTGATAATTCTCAGGCTGCCCCAGAGTTGGGGGAAATGCCATGACCAATCAACGATGTCTGTTATGGATTTACCATCCAGTCAAAATCCCCTCTTTTAATTTTGACTGTTGGTTTTGTTTTACAGATGAGAACCCTGAAGCCCAGAGAAAGACTTACCCAAATTTCTACAAGTACAGCAGAGACTCTGATTCTCCCAGGCAGAATTTTGCTTGGAGGCAGCTGGCCAGTGTCCAGAGCTTGAGGCTTGTGGTATCCTTCCGTGTGCGTGTATGTGCGTGTGTATGTGTGTCCCTTTAGGAACCCAGGCAATAATCCACATTACAGTGCAATGCCTCGGTGCATAGTCTGTGTGGACTTTCCGGATATTTATCTATCCTTTCAAAGTTAAAAAAAAAAAATCTCTATAAGGATTTATCCAGCAGCCTAATCCCAGAACAACTACTTACTGCATTTACTAACAGTTGCTATTTCCCGTTTGATAAAGGGGCAGCTATAAAATAGCACTTCCTTTGCAGAAAGTCTGTGCTGCTAGACAGATTAGGTAACTCAGGGGATTTGCAGCAGACTGTGCAGCCTTTAACCCCTGGGTCACTCTTTCATCTCTCACGCGGATTAGGCCTGACAGCTGTTCAGGAGCCTCTTTGGAAGGGAATGCCCAGCTGCTTGTCTTCAGACAATCAGCCCCAAGTAATGGAACTTTTTTGAAAGTCTTAAAATACATTTTGTCATTTCTTTTACTCCGGTTGTCTGTCGTTCCGCAAATCGACAGAGATCCACAATGTCTGGATGAAGCTCAGTGAGCACAGAGCAAGGAGGCTCTGACCGCTAAAGCAGGTACTCATGTCTGGCCCCAAAGCTCTGTCCATGGGCCACATGCAATCCTGGGTCCATAGCAGGTGTTAGAAAAGCATCACGTCTTGAACTGAAGAAGAGGTTCCAATAGAGCGCCTTCTTCCCCACCTCCCTGAGTGATGCCCAGTGCAGTTAGTTGCTCTACAACTTGTGGGTTCAAGTTGTTCAATGTCTTGATTGAGTTTGACTCACTCAGAAATATAACAAAGAATTCACTTCAGAAGATAAAAGTTTAGGGGCTTCCCTGGTGGCGCAGTGGTTGAGAGTCCGCCTGCCGATGCAGGGGGCACGGGTTCGTGCGCCGGTACCGGAAGATCTCACATGCCGCGGAGCGGCTGGGCCCGTGAGCCATGGCCGCTGAGCCCGCGCGTCCGGAGCCTGTGCTCCGCAACAGGAGAGGCCACAACAGTGAGAGGGCTGCGTGCCGCAGAAAAAAAAAGAGAAAAGAAAAGAAAATATCAGTTTACATGGTGATTACTGTGATTGTTGACTTGATCATAGGAATGGAGACTTCAGTGGAAAAGAATATATCATAAATGGGGCTTTTTAATATTATGGACCTAGAGCAATAATTCACATCTTTTTATATTAAAGGACACTTCATATTCAGAAACCCCTCCACCCAGAACTGTGGTCATGATTTAGTATTCATGGAATAGCAAGATCTTTATATACTTACAGATCTCTGGAATCCGTGTCATAACCCTCAGTCTCCCCAGTTCTCCATCCACCTCCTCCAGGCTTCCCACAGATCCGGAGGCTCTGAGGGAGAGGATTTGCACATGCGTGCGTTCCTGCAGATTACAGTCTCCGTTCCATAGCTGGTGGATTCTCTGCTCCTACAATTATGCTTTATTTTCATAAATGTACAACAATCCTAAGAGTAGGGTGTAGGAAAAAAGCAAATCAGTGACAATTTTGCAACCCATAACTGTTCATTTGTATTTATTTACAACCCAAATCTTTCCACAGGAGACTAAGACAGCTCAAAAAATCCCCGTGAAATATTGCTGCTGCTGCTGTTGTTATTATTATTATTCCTTCTACTTTTATAAGTATCATTAATAAATTGTTGGGCATAATCATAGAGTATGGTTAGACTCTTCTTTATTGAAGGAAGTATTTTGGAGAATTGTGGTATAATCGAGCAATCATTGGATTAATAGTAGAAGATCCATTCAGATTATTAGGCTGAGTATTTGGCCATGTGACTTAACTAAGCTTCAATTCTGTCATCTATAAATTGAAAAATGTAATTCTGTTCCTACTTCACAGTATAGTGGCAGAGCTCAAATATAATATATTAATGTACATGAATGAACATGCAAGCTATTCAAGTTTTTTTATGTTACTTATAATACATCTTTCGGATTATAAAAATAATGGTAGTTTATTATGGAAAATCTCAAAGCTGTAATAATGTATTTAGTAAATTAATACAACTCATAGTCTCACAATTCAGAAACATCGCCTGTTAAAATTTTGACATGTAAACATTCACATTATTTTTTCTCTGCATACATGTTTGTGTGTTTTAAAAATTGAAGTCATATTATAAACATGGTTTTATGATGTACTTTTTTCGCTTAAGATATTTTGGGTTTTATGGACTGAAATACGTTTCCTCAAAATTCAGATGTTGAAGCCTTAACCCACAACATGACTATGCTTAGAGAAAGACCCTTTAAAGAGGTGATTAAGGTTAAATGAGGTCATAAGGGTGGAGCTCTAATCCATGCATGACTGGTACCTTTTATAAAATGAGGAAGAGACACCAGGGATGCACACACAGAGAAAAGGCCACATGAGGACACAGGGGGAAGGCAGTTATATGCAAGCCAAGGCCAGAACTGTGAGAAATAAATATCTGTTCTTTTAGCCACTCAGTCTGTGGCATTCTGTATGGCAGCCCTAGCAAACTAATACACTGGGCATTTCCAGGTAAATATTCTTAAAGAATTTGATTTTTAATGGCTACAGATTCATTATTTTGATAACATTGTGTAATAAATTTTCTATTTTGTAATATTTAGGTCATTCCCAATTTTTTGTTATCATAAAGAAATTTTCTGATATCTGTGTATTTGGGCAAATCATTTTTTAGATTCAAACACCCTCCAAAATGTTGTAGTATAAATTAATGGGAATAAACTATGGGAATTCTTTGTACTATTTTTACAACTTTTCTGAGTTAAAAGTTATTTTTAAATAAAGGTTAAGAAGAGAGAGAGGGAGAGCACATAGCAAGGCTAGAATAGCTCTAAATATTTATATGAGTATTGCTCTGCAGCCAATATTATTTAGGTACAAGACCAGACAAGCTTTCTTGGAGATCAATATTCTGATTGCAAATCCATCAATCAAACAGTGACCCTAACATAAATACTTTCTGTTAGCAGGAATTTGACGGTTTGGTACAGAAGTAGGGGTGGGGGAGGGGAGAAGGATGTTCTACAAGAAAAATCTCTCTAAACAATATTGCTCCTGCACAGAGATGAGCAAATATAGGAGTGGAGGTAGGTCCCTGTCTTTGGTGATCTCTTCTTTGATTTTATAAGCAATGACATGGGCACCTGTCTCCCCATGTCCCCCATATTATGAAAAGATTTACCCCGTCTCTATAATCAGGGTGGTGTTTCCTGAGGTTTTCTGGAGTTGTGAAAATTCAATTAAAGTCAAATATTTACTAAGCACCTAACATATGCAAAGTTTTGTTGGAAGATACGGCAATTAATAAGGATGAGTTCCTACCCTCTAGGTGGACAAACTAGTGAGACAGAATAACAGAAAGGAAAACAAAGAGCTATCGTAAAAACTGAAGGAAATAAGCTCACGGGTGGCTGGGAAAGTACTGAATAAACATTAAAGAGATCAGAGCATCAATTTGTCAACATCACTAATTTTTAGAGAAATGCAAATTGAAACAACATTCACACTGGTTAGGATGGCTATCACCAAAAGTCTACAAAAAACAAATGTTGGAGAGGGTGTGGAGAAAAGGGAACCCTCGTACACTCTGGGTAGGAATATAAATTGGTGCAGCCATTATGGAAAACAGTATGGAGTTTCCTCAGAAAGCTAAAAGTAGACCTACCATATGATCCAGCAATCCCACTCTTGGGTATATATCCAGAAAAATACGAAAACACTATTTCAAAAAGATACATGCACCCCAATGTTCATAGCAGCATTATTTACAATAGCCAAGACACTGAAGCAACCAAAGTGCCCATCAACAGATGATTGGATTAAGAAGACATTGTGTGTGTGTGTGTATATATATATATATATATATATATATATATATATATATACACAATGGAATATTACTCAACCACAAAAAGAATGAAATTCTGCCATTTTCAGCAACATGGATGGACTTAGAGAATATTATGCTTAGTGAAGAGAATATTATGCTTAGTGAAATAAGTCAAACACAGAAAGATAAATACTGTATATCACTTACGTGTGGTCTATAAAATAATACAAATGAACGTGTATGTGAAACAGAAACAGACTCACAGATGTAGAAAACAAACGTGTGGTTACCAAAGGGGAGAGGGAAGGGAAGGAGGGACAAATTAGAAGTATGGGATTAACAGCCACAAACTGCTATGTGTAAAATAGATAAGCAACAATGATATACTGTATAGCATAGGGAACTGTAGCCATTATCTTATAACCTATGATGGAATATAATCTGAAAAAATCCTGAATCACTATACTGTACACCTAAAACTAATAAAATATTTTAAATAAATTATAATTCAATTTTTAAATTTTAAAACAAGACATCAGAGCATCATTAATGGAGGAGGTGGCATTGAAGGATACATAGGGTATTTTGCTAAGCTGAGTCAGAGGAAAATTTGCTAAAAATACCTAACATCTGAAAAGGAATGTCCAGGGTCAGATGAGATAGGACGCATGGGGTGTGTTGTGGGAGATGAACCCTGGTGTGGGAATCATATGGATTTGGGATTACTAGGAAGCCACCAAAAGTTTTTTTATTCAGTTTTTATTTAAAGATTGCTGAAAAAACTGTAAGGGATAAAAAGAGTAGAAGAAAATATATCTTGCCTTGTTCAAGAGTGATAGAGGAGAAGGATTTGGTCCCTACTTCACTCCACCAAAACCCAGTTCAGGAGGATACTGTTGTACTGAGCAGAGCCAGAAAGCACGAGTTATGTGTCCATCACATATTATAAGGCTGTGATATGAGATGATTAGACAAAAGAATCCGCACGTTTCTGCTGCATGCTTGGCAGCTCTGATTAATGTTTGTCAAGGCATGGAATAATAGTTCACTCTTCAACTGTGTTCATGCATAATGCATCTTCACTTGTAAGGTTTAATTCCTGCATCTGCCAAACACTATGTGACTTTCTGAAAGTTACATACCCTCTCTGAACCTCGATTTTGTTTTCTCTGTCTAATACGGGTAATGGTACCTACCTCATAAAGATCTTGTAAGCATTAAACATGTTAATGCATGTGAAAGTGTTTAACTGTAAAGCTAATACTATTGTTGTTGTAATAATTCTTTCTTTCTTTGTTCTTTTAGTGGAAACAGAAAAAATATTCTGTACTATTTTACCAGAAGGTGGCAGTATGTTGTTTGCTAGGTATATCTTAACCCTAGCGGGGTATGTGTTTAGACACTTCTTCAGGCGACAGTGAAAATCTCATGGGGAGGTATATGAGTTCGATTCTTCCTTTTTGTCTTATTTTGGTTTGTTTTAGACTTATAGTCTAAATATATAATATAGAGAATATATAGAGAACTAATATATAGAAAAATTACAAGAAGCAAATTCTTCTTAGATGCTCAATTAAGGAGAAAGCATTTGTTCCCTGGACCCACCCCTGCAGGGTATGTGACATTCCAGGCCTCACATTTTTTTATGGATTTTTTTTTTTTTTTTTTTTTTTTTTTTTTTTTGCGGTACTCGGGCCTCTCACTGTTGTGGCCTCTCCCGTTGCGGAGCACAGGCTCCAGACGCGCAGGTTCAGCGGCTATGGCTCACGGACCTAGCCACTCCACGGCATGTGGGATCTTCCCGGACCAGGGCACGAACCCGTGTCCCCTGCATTGGTAGGCGGACTCTCAACCCCTGCGCCACCAGGGAAGCCCTGTTTGTGGTTTTTTTGAATGCCATCGTCACTGCCTGGTATTGGAAGCATGGACTTGTACTTTGGTTTTATGGATCTGATTAACACTTTTATCTGATTGCCTTGTTTCTTAACTGCTAATCCACATCAACATACACAAACATGCATCAACTGAACCCCTTCTGGCAGCAGAAGTGATCTGCAGAGAGTTGCAGAAGTGATCTGCAGAACCTTTCAAAAGTGATCGTATCCTTCAAGATCTTACAGTCAGTCTTGTTGGGAAGACCAAGTATAAAAGGTCTCAAAAACAGTTACAAAATAGCATAGCAACATGAACAAAGAAAGGTGCTACCTGCTGAATATTAGAGGCCTTGCAAATGCAGAAATGGTCAGAGTGAGAAAGGTGATGAAGCTTCTAGAAGAAACGTGGTCTACATATGATTTCAAATCAAAATCTCTTTGTGATGGTTCACAACCTATCCCACCCCACACATACCCCAAACAAACCCAACACAGCCTGCATGTCACCATTCTCCAAAATGCTCTACTTATGTATATTCTTAGAATAATGTTTTCTTTTGATGTTGTTAAAATATATTATTTCTCATAATAATATAAGACAATTGTATGGATATATTGAAAAACTAAAGCTTCAGAGAACAGAGAACATCTGTCCAAATATCTCTGTAGCATGTCTAATAAAACAAAATAGCTTTGTGGCAAGTAGTTTTGTTGATAATGTAGAGATTTAATATATGTCAAACCTAGGAACAGCTTTAACCATCTTTTTAAAAAATTGCTTTCCAATTCTCAACTTGGATAACCAGTGTTCCCTAGCCTTACATTTGCTTTCCATCCTGACAACGATGACAGTACAATATTACTGGTGCTGTAAAGAAATCCAAATTGACTATGAAGTATAATTTGATTGATGCTTTTTTTATGAATCAAACATTGGAACAGTGAAAGATTTTTTTAATTTTAGGAATTATTTACCGTGTGGCATGCAGCACATAGTCTTGTGCCTATGAATCTAAAGTTGACAGTACATTAGATTTGGTTTCATCAGGGAAAGACATAGACCTCATTCACAGTTCAATCTAGGAATCCAAGTCTATAAAAGTCTTCCTGCAGTACACGAAATGTGTCATTACCACTGCCACTATTTTCATTTCCAAATTTGTTTAAAAATGTATCTGCTTTTTGCCTAAGATCCAGTTTAAGTGGCCTGATATTGCAAAATAAGGAGCAAAGATTTATTTAGCCAGGCATTTCTCTTGATTGTGGGATTAAACAAATAAGTAAACCGTATTGAAAGAGCTAGTTCTAGACCGCTCTTTGCTAGACATTTGCTAATGCACAAATTGACTTGTAAAAGTAATTTCTCTTTCCTGAATCTCATTTTATCCATCTGTACATAAAGGAGATGGCATAGACTATCTCTGAGGTCCCTGCCAGCTCTGACCTTCTGTGATTTTGGGAGAAGTCAAGTTCTGGCGCTTGACCTGGTTTCGGTATCGGGCCCCTGCAAGGAGCAGTGAGAGCCTTTTCTATGCAATCCTTTTTGCTGTATGTATTTATATCAGCACCTGAATTAAGCTAGTTGACTGTTCATTGCTCAATAATGGGACCAAATATGAAGACTCCTTCCCCCTCCAGTTAGGAAGCACCATTCAAGCAGTGAAAACTCCATTTCCAAGCTGCCCAGATTCCCCAACAAATGTGGAAAATAAGAATGCTGCCTCTGATGATGGATGTCACCAAGCTAGGGCAATTATCACCCATGGGTCAGCAAAAAGAACATTTGCCCTAGAGTGATAGACCTTCAATTTGAGACCTAGCTCTGGTCCTAACTTGGTGTTAGTTCTTGAACCTGAGCTTCGGTTTACACATATTTAAAATTTAAGAATGACACCTAACTGCACTGGCTCCAGTGTTCCTCATTAGGTGGCGTAAGAGTTGTGATTTTTTTAATAAAGATGATTTATTCTGGTATAAAGATGATGATGAAGGTGATATTTATAAAATTCAACGTTAATTGAGAATCCACAATGAGAAAGTGATATGGTTTTCAAGGACACTTCAGGTTGTTTGGAGGGAACAGGAGTGTGGCAGGCATGCAAAAAAGTAACATAAAAAGGTTACAACTGGGCTTCCCTGGTGGCGCAGTGGTTGAGAGTCCACCTGCCGATGCAGGGGACACGGGTTCGTGCCCCGGTCTGGGAGGATCCCGCATGCCGCGGAGCGGCTGGGCCCGTGAGCCATGGCCGCTGAGCCTGCGCGTCCGGAGCCTGTGCTCCGCAACGGGAGAGGCCACAACAGTGAGAGGCCCGCAAAAAGGTTACAACTGATAAGTCTATAGAAGGAGTACAAAATGGCAAAGCAGAGACAACATGCATGTAATTCACTACATTAGCAGAGAAAAGAAGTTAAAGCATAAGAAAATATCAACAGACAAGAACCTAGTTCAGAGGAAAAAAAAAATGATAAAATTCAACAGCTATTCCTGATTAAAATCCATAGGAAAATACTTCAAAAAACTTCCAAAACCTTCCCAAGCTAGAAAAAGACCATATGCCAGGAACCAAAGATAAACGTTATGATAACATTAGAAACATTCCCAGTTATATACAAAACAAGTTACAGACGCACACCACAGTCCACTCTTATTCAGCACCGTGCCAGAGATCTTACCCAATGGCATAAGACAAAATAAAGGGGCAAGCCAATGTATTAACTATGGAAAAGGAAAGTGAAAACAAAGTGTCATTACTTGCAGATAATATGTAGGTTTTGTTTTGTTTTTGTTTTTGTTTTTTTGCGGTGCGCGGGCCTCTCACTGTTGTGGCCTCTCCCGTTGCGGAGCACAGGCTCCGGACGCGCAGGCTCAGCGGCCATGGCTCACGGACCCAGCCGCTCCGCGGCAAGTGGGATCTTCCCAGACCGGGGCACGAACCCGTGTCCTCTGCATCGGCAGGCGGACTCTCAACCACTGCGCCACCAGGGAAGCCCACTTGCAGATAATATGATCAGCTACCCAGATATTCATGAGAATCTATGTTTTAAATTATGAAGATTAAGAGTTCAGCAATGTGGTTAAAATTAATACCAATAGCTTTCCTAAACATTAGCAAAACCAATGAGAAAATATAAAATAAAAATTGCAATTACAACAGCAACCAAAACTATAAATTTGCTAGAAACGCGAGTACTACATGATGTGTTAAAGTGCATAAATAAAGACCTGAATAAACGGAGAGAAAATCAGTACCTGTGGGAGGGAAGACTCATTGTCAATAAGCAGTTACAGGTGACAGTTAAAGGAACGAGGCAGTTAGTTCCACGCACGCTGACATGTAAAGATCTTCAAGACATTTTAAATGAAAAAAGGAAGTTGCAAAATAATATTAAAGGAGAGTATCCATGTCAAAAAAAAACCATGTGTTTTTATGTACACGAATGCAAGTAAATGCCTAGCAAAAACTGACGTGGTTACCTCAGGGAAAGAGGCATAGGAAGGGATTCAGCTTTTTCTGTATTTCTAGAATTTTTTTTTAGCAATGTATATTTCTGTGTCACTTGTGAGAGGTATTACTACCAATGAGGAAAATAAGGGAAACATGAAGAAGAGGAATTTCTTAGAGCAGCTCTTTGAAAGATGAGGAGGAGGTTTTCAACAGGTGGAGACAAGTGGAGAAGCATTCCAGAACGCAGGAAAAGCCACGAGGGAAGGGGTGGGAGCACACACACGACAGAGCCAGAAGTTTTGCCAATTCCCAATTCATACCGTGTACATTTACAGTTTACAAAGCACGTTTCACCCAGCGTCTCTTGTGAGTGGCACTCTAATGTAGAAAAGCATCAGTTCTGCTATATTCAGTATCCTGTGATAAACCATAATGGAAAAAAATATGAAAAAGAATATATATATGTATAAAGGAGTCACTTTGCTGTACAGCAGAAATTAACACAACGTTGTAAATCAACTATACTTCAATGAAATTTTAAAAAAATAAGAAAAACATCAGTTCTGGATTTGGACCCCAGCTCTGCCACTAGCTAGCTGTATGACATGACCATGGGCAAGTTACCCAACCCCACTGAGTTTAAGTTTTCTCAACTTTAAAGTTGGACTAATAAACGTACCTGACTTATAGTGACATCCTAATCAGAAAGCCAAAAAAGAGAGGAAAGCTTGAAGCATAGCTATGTCTTTTAGGGCATTCCAACCTTTTCTAGTCTTCTCTGAAATTCTGGATAATTTCTTCATCCATATGAAAACATCATATTTTCCAATTTTCTATTGTGGAAATCATTATTGTTTTTAATATGAATAATATCTTTACTGGCCTCTTTCCTTTAGATGCCATGTGATGAAATGGCAACGGACTAGCTGTGTTTTACAATCTGCACTAGACAAACACACACTGCATTGAGCAGGGCTGTTCCTATAATGAAGAGGAAACTGGTCACAGAAAATACTATACAGAAGATTCCACAGCATTTCTTTTCTCTCTGTTATAGATTGAGACCTTTCTCTCCTCCGTGAAAGAAATGGTGAAAAGGATAAATGAGAATTCGTAAGGCAAGTCAGCTTCCAAAGAAAAAAAAATCATTCCCAGATATGAAGGTAGACCTCCCCCAGCAAAGCTGCAGGTGACACAGAAGTCAGTCACCATGTTTAATATTTTAACAAGGACGTGAGCATAAATAACATTATGACAAAATGAGATTCCATAAACCAGAGAGGCTGTACCTGTGAGTTTTTGCATGATTAGGCTTTGGGACAATGAAGAAGAAAGGAGATAGAAATGCAGTCACAATTTGATTTTTATCATCTCAGAATTACAGGAAAGAAATGGGGAGCCAGTAGAGCATAAGAATTAGTGTTCAATCTCCCAAGGGAATTCTTTATGTTTGGAAAAAACCATACAGACTGTCTACAATTAAGAAAGTACATTCCATGAATTATGCATGTTGGAATTGAATCCTCCAAAAGCCAAATGGGAGATTCACTGATCTATAAGAACACAGGTTAAGTTCTGAGTTAGCATCAGTTTACTTTTCCCATTGCTGTTCTTATATATTCTGCAACATACACTCCTAGGTTCAGGGAAAAACTCAGTGTTTTCTACAGCTCCTTTTTAACTTTAAAATCTCTGAAAGGGCCTCTCTAGCCATTATACAGAGAAGTTGATTAATTTTCAAAGATGTTAGTTAAGAATATTCAATGAGGAGCTGAACGAGTTTTTTTCTGCTCAAAATCCCCCAGATACATACATCAGGTTGTTCTCTTTGACGCTAAACTTTATGGTTAAAAATTTCATATCAAGCTCTTACGAAAAAAATAGAGTAACAAAATATCTGTATCTAATACTCTTAGTCTGTCCTTTCACACCTGCCCTGAAACTTTTTCTCTTTATTCCACTGCCCCTGCTTCCACAAGCCCAGGAGGTTCTCCGGTAGCCTTGGGTTCCTCAGAGGGTACCAGGTTCCAGGAGAGGCTGAAGAACTCTTTCGGCCTGTGTCTTATTAGCATCCCTGACTCCCGGCTTCATCCTGTCACAAGGCCCTCTGTGAGAATGCCAGGACCAAAGCATGAGAGTCCCCCAGAGGCAACGGTTACATTATACATCACACTTAGTGGCTAGTTATCATGCCATCATCATCAAAAGCATTTTTGAGAGGCTTTTGCCAGAGGCAGTATGTAATAGAGTGCTTGCTATATTGTCCTGTATTTCAATGGCTGGCTTGGGAAATCTTTCTGTAACAGTAGGGTCCTTAAAGGAGTTGTAGAGTTAATAGATTGTCACAGGTCTGAGTATCACCAAGTTGACTGGTGTGATCGATTCTGAGTCCAGCCATAACATGGAGCGACTGATGTTCGGTCTGTCCAAATCTAGAACGAATACGATAGAGGTCAGATCTGATCTTGTTGGAATCAGAGAAAAGTTCTACATAGGCTTAGCCATGCACAGTAACACTCAGTCCAACTTGTCATTTACAGATGCCTCTTCTTTCTCACGATGGGGATAACTGAGAGGGTACGAGTGGCTTCTTGGAGTCTCCCATCACTCCTGAAGACAGAAGCAAACAAACTCACAGCATGCACTCTACCGAAAATAAGAAAGGAATACCAGGCTTGGAGAGAAAAAACATGAGCTTGAGTTTAGGTTTCATACTGACCTGCGTATATCATGGGCAAAACTATTAACCACAATGAATTTCAATTGCTTCAACTGTAAGATGAGAATAATGATAACTACCTACTTCGCAAGGTTATTGGAAAGCTCAAGCTAGGTAATCATTGTGAAAATGCTTCTCATCAGATACAAAAAATTATACACACATATTTGAAATTATTTGTGTTATATTAACATCTTTATTACTGGTGCTGATCAGCACACTTAATGTGTCTAAGAACCACTTGGAAAGCTTGTTAAAAAGCAGATTCTAATTCAGCAGGTCTGAAATGGGACCCAAGAGTCTGTATTTCTAATAAGCTCCAGGGTGATGCCAATACTGCTGGTCTGGGGACCATACTTGACATTGCAAGGACTCAGGACAACTTAGGACCCTTAAAAATGATGCAAGTCTAAAAAGCTTCCACATACGACTCTAGGAATAAGGATCTGAACATCTTAGGTTATTTATTCTGTTTTGAACATAAAGGCAGTGTTTACTTTCACGGATTGCGTGGGCTGAAGGTGCAGGAGTCTGACACATAACCTCAGTTGTGGACTGTTGGCTTCTATTACCATAACCATTAATGCAATAAATGGAATATTGATGAACAACTTCTATACATTTTTTTCCCGTTAGAGATTTTGCTTGGCCTAAATACTCAGCTACCCTTTAGAGAAAATTCAATTTGGCAACTCGTTCTTGGCAGTCCCAAGAAATTATTTCCAGTAGAGAAGAGCTATGACTGGATGGCCTGAGATGGGCCTTTCCATTACACGCATCCACCAGGCCCAGCAGCCTCTCAGCAGCTGTGCTCACTGTGAAATTCATCTTTGTCACAAATAGCAAATCACATGCTATGGAATATCACAATCTCATTATGGGATGTCATGTCACAGCACAAATACATTATTTTCACCGGATTTACAGACAGTATGACCCATGTCACCTCCAACCTGTGATGCATGGGCTGTCTCTGTATGTAACTGGATGCATGATTTACACATGGCAGGACCCTGACGGGCGTGGACTGCAGCCAGCCCCAGAAGTGCTCTGGAGAAGGTTCCTCCTTCACGGTCTCTTAAAAACAAAACCTCGTGGTTGGAAAATGTTGTGGCACTGACGTTAAAGGAAAGAAATAGGGAGCACCTCAAAAGTCTTGCTGTAACACTTTCCTTTGCTTCTCATGTATTAGAATTTAGACCTCACAACAAGGGGACTTGGTGGAATTCACATGAGACCCCACTGGGTGGGCCAGCAAAGAAACATCTGGTACTAAATTCCATTCTATAGGAAAACTGTTATTTAACAAGGCACCGTGTCTTACACGAGAAGAAGCCTGTGCTATAGCATTTTGGAATTTCTAAAGCGAGCAAGGAATCTTACCAAAGAATAAGACTTAAAGAATTAGGTGTAATCTTTTACTTGTGGCTACTTTATCTACTGGGAAAGAGAGGACCAAATCTCGAAGAGAAATGGCACAGTGTAAATCTCATGATGGAGAATTTCAGTAATAAATGCATCTAACACCCCTCACGTCTTCTATTCAGAGCTTTAATCTCTTCCCCACGTTGTAGTTGGCTGAACTCTGCTTGAATACCTGGGGTACTGGGGAGATCATCATCTCCAAAACTTTTTCTTTTTATTTCTGAAATACTTGGACTGTTAGAAAGTCCTTACACGTTGTGAGTCTGTGTCTCCAATTCCCACCCTCTGGTCCTGGTACCAAGTCTGGGTGGCTCACAGAATAGGTTTACCTCATCATCTTCCCAGCCCTCACCTCTCAAGAGTCTGCCTTCCACCAATGAGAACTCTGACAACTAATATCTCTAATGCTGTGTTGGTCCCTATGAAAAATTAATTTTATGAAGGAGGAGCTTCATGTTCACGTTGAATTTTAAATTTTTTTAAAGTCAGTTACATGTGCTTAGCAGAAAGACAGAGACAGTGACAGAGACGGGGAGAGCAAAACAGAGTACCGAGCAAAAAGGATTGACCATCCTAAAGAAAGCTCGTGATTCTGTCTGCCGTTTGCCCCAGTGAGTGCACACCCCGGGATAATTTGAGAATCAATTTTCTCTGTTGGCTCAGTTCCCAGGTATCTCCCGCAGCAGTGGCAGCTTACCACAGTGAGCATGCTTTAATTATTTAAGATGACTTGTTTTGGTATAACATGGCAGCTAAACTTGAGCCAGCTACTTCATCTGGCAAACTACTAATATTTGGCAGGCAAATAATAATTTTAAGCTAAGTGTAATGGTTTTCTATTGCTGCTATAACAAATTACCATAAGCGTAATGACTTAACACAAATCTATTATTTTATAGTTCTAGAGGGTCAGGAGTCTGAATATGGGTCTTATGAGCTAAAATCCATGTGTCAGCAGGACTTCCCTTCATTCTGGAGGCTGTAGGGGGGAATCATTCCTTGCTTTTTCCAGCTTCTAGAGGCCGTCTGCACTGCTTGGCTCACGGCCTCCTTTCAACAATGGTATCATTTCAGCCTCCACCTCCACGGTCACATCTCCTTCTCTGACTCTGCCTGTCCAGCCTCCCTCTTTTAAGGACTCTTGTGATCACATTGGGCCTTAACTGGAACATTCTAGACTCATCTCCTCATCTCAAAGTCCTTAACTTAATCACATCTGCAAAGTCCCTTTCACCATGTAAAATAACATATTCACAGGTTTTGAGGATTAGGATGTAGACTTCTTTTGGGAGGAGAGGGACATTATTCAGCCTACTACTGCAGAGGCAATTCTGCACTTTGTAACATGTGTGCATTTCCTGACCTATAAAGATGGTGGGGTGAGGAAATCACAGGTGCCCCAGATTCTGATCTTAACATGTCTCCTCCCACTGCCTAACTGTGTGCATGGGGGTAACTCACTTTCAGAGCCAGGAGTAGAGTGAGGTGAGGTACCTAGGGAACACAACGTTAGGGGGGGGTTCACACTCAGGTGCCAACCCGTACTTGCACAACCCTGAGAATGAGGGCCTCCTTCAAGCTCTAGGTGCCTTGCTTGACTCATCATAGGCCCTGCAACACTTTATCTACCTATGGGGCCTACAACACTTTATCTACGTCTTGGTTTCCTCACCTGTAAAATTGGAGTATAAAGTTAACCGTCATTGCTCTTTTCTATCTCGCTTTCTTTGTTTTGTTTTGTCTCTTAAGAAACAATTGAACTAGTGGACATGAAAGCATTTTGTCAACAGTAAAATGCTATGCATATACTTGTGACAGCTAAGGTTTTTTGAAAGCACGAGGGTAGAATAAGTGATACTTCTTACTTTTCACCCAATTAATGTAAAAGTTAACTCATGCAAACAAAAAGAATTAACATATATGTTTACAAAGATAAATCAGCAGTGTCCAAAAGGAACTACATCAATTTGGAACAGTGGTTCTTCAACCTTGGCTGCACACTGGAATCACCCAGGGAGCTTTACAAAGTGCTGATGCCTGGACCTCATCCCCAGAGAGTCCCATTTAATGTGTGTGGTGTGCAGCCCAGGCACTAGGATTTTTAAAGCTCCGCAGCTGACTCTAATGGGCAGCCAAGGCTGAGAGGCTCTGGTTAATGACTTCTTTAGAAGCCTCAGAAATGTGTTTTGAATCGATTTAAATTTTATGGAGAATAGAGAACACACTTTTTCTGTTTGCAGAAAGTATTCCATAGAATCAACATGACGGGCAAAATTTCCAGAATCATACTCTGATTCATACACAGAATTTTTCTAACATATAGGAGGCATCTAAACATCAAAATGTGAGTAAATGCTTATTTTTAACCAAAAAAATATTGTGGATAAGTTAAAAAACAAACAAACAAACAAAAACAGCCTTCCACAGTATCTCCTTTAGAGATTAAATCCTCTCTAATAATCAGTTCTTGATCTTGGCCCAGGCAGCACTTTAGAACCAACTAAGGAGGTTTTAAAACCTTAATGCCCTAGCTGCTCATTGGATCAGTTAAGTTAGAATCTCTGAGAGTGAGACCCAGGCATCAGATTTCTTCAAAAAATTTCTCCACGTGACTCCCATATGCCAACAAAGCGAGAACTCCTAACCTAATTCACTTAAAATCAGAATCGGTATGACTAGCATTTATTGAGAACAGGCCATTTATTATCAGGAGCTGCACAGAGCTTGCTCCCTACCCTCAAGAGGCACCCAGTCTGCTGAAGGAGAAAAACATGGCAACACATGGTCATTAAAGGTAAGAACAGATGCAGTGAGAGCGTTGAGGGAGGCAAGTATGCCATTGCTTCTTTGACAAGACAGGGGAAAGAGGAATCAAACAGACCGCCATGAGGTTCAGCAACGGATTTTGTGAAGGTGAAATCTGAACTGGGGCCAAGGTGAGAAGGGCACTTCTAGGAGATGATGCGGCCTGTGCAGAGGATCAGAAACCCTAAGGAAAGTAATTGACCATATCATATAGGATTCCTAATCTTCTCAGAGTTAGCATAGAATTGTCTGAACAATGCCTTCTTGAATAGAGAGCAATTTTAGCGCTCATCAAATGATTGAAACATAATTCTTGAAATACTTCTCAGCAATAAAAAGGGCACAACTACTGATAAACACACAGAAGGATAGATCTCAAGGGAATTATGTCAAGTGGGAAAAGTCAATCTCAAAACACTCTATACCACATGATAACATTTATATAACATGCTTGAAATGACAGAATTATAGAAATAGAGAACAGATTAGCAGTTTCCAGGGGTTAAAGATGGGCAGGAGAGGAGGGGGGTGGAGAGGAGAAAAGGGTGTGAATATAAAGGGGTAGAAAGATGGAGATCATTGTGGTGATGGATTAGTTCTGAATCTTGATTGCAGGAGTTATATATCAATCTCAAATGTGATAAAATGGCATAGAACTACACACTCACACAGGACCAATGCTGATGTTCTGGTTTTGATATTGTACTCTAGTTATAAGATGGAACCATGGAGGAAACTGATGAAGGATGCACTGAACCTCTTCACACTCTCTTTGCAGCTTCTGGTGAATCTATAATTATTTCAAAATACTGAGTTTTTTTTAAATGAACTAAGAAACCAAAATAGATTGTTGCAAAAGAAACCCCATAATTCTAATGTTACTATGATTCAGAAAGCAGTGTAGGGCCTTGAGAAGAGAAACAAAACATGTCTTGGTTTTCTTTTTATTCCTTTACTCTATTTCTCTGCCCCTCCTCTTTGGTTTCCTGTATTTCTTCCTTCTGTTCTCATACTCCCTTTTCTTTTTTCCTCCTGTCCTTATCTCTTTCCCAAAATTACATCTTGAAAACTACATTCTAAGATTATTCCAAACAATAGAAAGAAGAGAAACAATAACAAAGGGCCTAAATGATAGAGAAAAGTTAGTGATGTTCCAGTAAGTCTCAGTTGTTACTGGGCTACAAGCCCATTCTGAAAATTTAGTTTATAGTTTACACAGCAGGACACTCATATGCTGCTTTATTAATATGTTAACTTTGGGCTAAAATAAGAACCAAATAACATCTCAATTACAATCACTTTAGCTTCTTTAATCTAATGGTGACCTATTAACAGCAAAGAACAAACTTTGGGGATGAGAATGAAAAACGCAGCTTAAATTGTAGCGTTTAGAATATTTATGTATTTATAAAGGTAATTAGAGATTGATATTTAAAACTATGTTTTGCTTAAAATTTGTTCATACAACAAAAATAAAATGGTTTTTTATGGTGAGAATTCCTATACTAACCCCACTAATATATCGAATAAAGATAGGCACCTCCGTTGTAGGTAAGTGCTCTTGAGAAACTACCTATAAAGCAAAGCACATTTTTCTTTTGATTTCCACATTAACAACAAAATATGTTTTTCTAGCAGTTCTTGCCAGTGAGAAGCGGGGTGATTAGAAGTTCCCCCGAGGATTGGAAGCAGGCTCAGGCCTCAGTCTGAACCCAAGCCCCAATGTAAGGAGGCCCTGCTCTTGACCTTAGACAGATGGTGAAACTCAGAAGTCTTGGCACCCTCTCTGTGAGATACCAGTGCTATCAATAAATCATTCCTTGATTTTTAAATGTCATAGTTTATAGTTCTAAGTAAATAAGAAACATACACCTAAAATAATTCAAAGGGATACGTGGGTTTTGTTCAAATAACAAAAAGGAAACAGAGCTTTTTCTTTTACAAAGGATATCACATACTCCAGAAAGCCTAAAAATATGTTTTAACTGGAATGCATCTGAATATTCCTTAGGGAAAAAGAAGTAGCTAATTATACTAAGAAATTTCATGAGATTATCACATACCTTAATGGTTCTGGAGTCACTGTAGACTTTTTTTTTTTAATTGTTAGAGAAATCCATAACTTTGCTGACTTAAAGAAAATGGATAATGGCCCACTAGATTATTGGAAACCATTTTATTAAGTTCTTCCAATTCAAAGCGATCAAATGAAGTCATGACAAATCTAGAAAAACAAGTCGTGAATTTAAAAAGGTACTGAACCTTCCTGAAAGTGAAATATAAAGCAGATGTGGGGCTTCCCTGGTGGCGCAGTGGTTGAGAGTCTGCCTGCCGATGCAGGGGACATGGGTTCGTTCCCCGGTCCGGGAAGATCCCACATGCCGCGGAGCGGCGGGGCCCGTGAGCCATGGCCGCTGAGCCTGCGCGTCCGGAGCCTGTGCTCCGCAACGGGAGGGGCCACAACAGTGAGAGGCCCGCGTACCGCAAAAAAAAAAAAAAAGCAGATGTGCCAAGAGCTACGTTCAAAAAATGAAACCGTGGACCAAGTTTCAAATGCTAGGATGCATGGGCAGCCCTTCGTGCCTGAGTCTCTTGCTGACAGCAGTTTAATGTGATGTGATGGGGAGCCAACCTCAGAAGACCCAGAGGATCAATTCTATCACTGGAGATCTTCTGTAACCTGGCGGGGACTTTCCTTCCAGCCTTTTTCTTGTTATCTCCTGCCCAGCTCTCCTCGCTCAATTACCTTGGATTCTCTCTGGTCCAGATCTCACCCAGCACTCCCTGTTTTCTGTGCCTTTCCCATAGCAGGTAATACCTCTGCTGGAAAGGCTTCCTCACTCCCTCAGCATCCATTTGTTGAGCATCTGCTATGTGCCCAAAGCAGAGAAAAAGATAGATAGGGTCCTTGCCTTGGTAGAGCTTAACTGTAAGTGGGGTATACAGGTAATAAATAAGTAAACAAAAAAACAAGATAATTTTGGATTCTGATAAGAGCTGTGAAGGAAATCAACAGAGCAATGTGATAGAGAGTAGCTGGTGCAGAGGGGCAGGGCTTCAGGGAAGGCATCTCTGAAAAGATGACACTAAACCAAGAATTGAAGAATTAAAAGGAGCTTCCAGTGCAAAGAACAGAAATAGAGCTTCCAGGCAGGAGGAGAGAAAATGTGATGGCTCTGTGGTGGGAGTGGAATTGGTAAATTTTGGCAATTGAATTGAAACAAAATGGCCAAAATATAATAAGTGATTCCAAGTGAGGTCGGAGAGGTGGGATTGCATAGGGTCATATGGGATCTACAAGGCCATGAGAAGGAGGTTATGTTTTATTTTTAGTGAGATGAAAAGTGATTAAAGAATTTTAAACATAGGAATAATATGATCAAATTTATATTTTGAAAATATTACTATGGCTGCAATATAGAGACAACATTTGACTTGGGGGGGGAAAAATAAAAGCAGGAAGATCTGTTAGGAAATTAGTGCCATAGACCAGGGAACTGTTAGGAAATTAGTGCCATAGACCAGGTAAGAGAGAATGTTGCCTTGCACCAAGGTGGTAATGGTTAAGATTGAAGAAAGTGAATGGATTCTAATAATAGTTTGAAGACAGAACCAACAACACTTACAGAGTGTTTGGTCATGAAAGACAAGAGAAAATAAGCAATACAGGATGCCTTTTGGTTTAGAGACTTAAAAACTGAGATGATAGTGGCACCATCTAAGGAGGTAGGGAAGACTGGGAAAGAGAAAGGGTTGGGGAGGAAAATGGGATCATATTTTGGGCATTGAAATACCTGTGGAACACCCACGTGTGAATGTCAAGAAGCAGTTTTGATGACTATGAATCATAAAGCAGAGAGTGTGTTCCAATCACCACTGGTGAAATCTCACCCATTCTGTTTTCTATCTACATTTAAATATTTGTACACTTGGAGCAAAAATTCCACTTCTGGGTGTCTCTCCTCCAGGAAACACTTACATATATGTATAAAGAGGCATGTACTAAGATATTTATCGTAGCATTGTTTGTGATAGCAAAAACTGAGATCAACCTAAATTTTCACAAAAAAGGGAGTGCCTGATAAGCTACAGTTTATCCATAACATAAAGTCTCTGACAGTAGTTGATAGAGAGTTCTAGTGTTGTGAAATGAGATCACAGTACTATACTTTCTAGTAAAAAAAAGAAGTCAAGGGGCTTCCCTGGCGGTCCAGTGGTTAAGACTTCACCTTCCAATGTAGGGGGTGCAGGTTCGATCCCTGGTCAGGGAGCTAAGATCCCACATGCCTCACAGCCAGAACACCAAAACATGAAACAGACGCAATATTGTAACAAATTCAATAAAGATGTTAAAAATGGTCCACATCCAAAAAAATCTTTAATAAAACAGAAGTCAAGCTATAGAATTACATATAATATAATCTCATTTATGGGAAACAGTGGTATAGTACAAAGATGAATACATATGTAAACAAATCTATAAAAATAAACTTACATCTGGAGTGGAGAAGAAGGTGTGGGCTTGGGCTCTTTATTCTACTCAAATATTGCTTGAATTTTTACCAAAAAATGTATAATGCCTAATTTTAATATTTTAAATAATACTTAAGCCAGTAAGCCCTACCCATTGACTTCAAAAATAACAGAATCATACTCCCTTATTTTATAGAAAGAAACAAGGACCAGAGAAGCTGAAGTATTTTATCAAAATTGCACAGCTGGTTGAGACTGAACTCAGGTTTCCTGATAGACTAGACTAGACTAGACTGCTTGGCTCTTACAGACATTAACTGTGTCTCAGTCAGTTCAGACTATCAGGCTGCCATAACAGAATACTGTAGAATAGGTGGCTTATAAACAACAGACATTTATTTCTCACAGTTCTGGAGTCTGGAAGTCCAATAGCAGGCTGCCAGCAATGTCAGTTTCTGTGGCGGCACATCTTCCCAGATGCAGACTGCCAATTTCTCATTCTATCCTCACACGGAGGAAAGAGGGTTAGGGAGTTCCCTGGGGTCTCTTTTATAAGGGCACTGATCCCATTCAGGAAGGCTCTACTCTCATGACCTCATCAGCTCCCAAACACCCCACCTCCTAATACCATCACATTGGGGGTTAGGACTTCAACGTATGAATTTGGGGGGGACAAACGTTCATCCATCACAACATGTTAGTATATTTTGTTACCCAAATGGGTATCTCTCGTGAACTCATAAGCATTCCTATCAACGTAATCCCCTGCCCACAAAGCTCCTTGATTGTCACGTGGTACCTCCCTCTGCCACAGCTGCCTCTGTCCTCGGCCAAGGCTCCTAAGCCCTTTCTCTTAGGACTCCCAAAGCTGCATTTCCAAGCTATCAGATGCATAAAGAGATAACGGGGTCCTCATAGATGCTGAGGAATCTGCCTCATTTCCCCACTCCATTACTTGGATTCAAAGAAGGGATGTTTATATTCATTGGTCTCCTGCAGAACTTCAGAAAAGCAGTTCCTTCAGCTTCTACCTGGAGTCCTAACATTTCTCCTCATCCCTCCATCTGCTAGTTGCCTGTGCAAACCTCTTCCTCGTTTTCTTTCATAAGAAAGAATAATCCCTTATGAAAATTCATGCTTGGAGAACATGCTCTTACCTCAGCTATGCCCAAAAGCTCTTAAGACCTCTCCCTATATCAGCCATTCAATGCTTCAGACCTTGCCTTATCCTACCCTGATTGGCTAAAGAAGAAGCGCAGAGCCTCAAAATCCTCCGAGAAGTCATCCCAAATTAACCATACACTTCCTCCAGCTCTGATCCTAGG
This sequence comes from Phocoena sinus, assembly GCF_008692025.1. Taxonomy (NCBI): domain Eukaryota; kingdom Metazoa; phylum Chordata; class Mammalia; order Artiodactyla; family Phocoenidae; genus Phocoena; species Phocoena sinus. Next base: position 69,213,189 of record NC_045766.1, on the reverse strand, counting down.
GGCTGAGAAACTTGCCCCTTCCGGTCCCTTCTCAGTGCTCATGTAGGCAAGTCAACCAGCTCCATCCACGGTTCAGGCTCAGCCACGTGGAGTGGGGCTTGAGGAGTGTGAGAGTATTGAGAGAACCCTGGGTGGCTGCAAACTCCATGGTCCCTCATTCTTGTTTTAATTGTGCTGGGAAAGTAAATAACTCCCTAGTAATACTCCATGTTCCTTGACAGGCTTTCTGACAGGTCTAGGAGTAATTTTTTCCCCCAGGCCATATCTTAAACAGCCAACCTCAGCCTTTTCATAGGAGTTCAGGAATTCAAGAAATATCATGGGTTACCCATGTTCATCTTTTTTCCCCTGCACAATTATTCACACTTTCTTAAAACTTCTCTACGTATCATCGTACTCAGGGGAAAACATTTCAGTGGCAGGGAACTCATGACTTCTTCAGTCAATCCCTTTTGTTTCTGGATAGCTTCAATAGTCAGAAAGTTCTTAAGAAGCATGAGTCCAAGGGACTTCCCTGGTGATCCCCTGGTTAAGACTCCATGCTTCCACTGAAGGGAGCACAGGTTCAATCCCTGGTCGGGGAAATAAGATGCCGTGTGCTGCACGGCACAGTCAAAAAATAAAAATGAAAAAAATAAGCATGAGTCCAAAATCTGTCTTCCTACCTAGGTTCCAAAAGTTTACCTTAACTTATAAACTCTTAGCCTACTTTGTCACATAGTGAATACTTGATAAATAGTAAGTCTGACATGGTTATCATTCTGAAATAGTTCACTAAAGTATAATAAGATCATGGATGTTGAGGGCAGGCCGACCTGAGGTGAAGTGTAACCTGGGGTAAATTATTCCCTATACCTCAATTTCTTCACCCATAAAATGTGGAAAATAATAGCTCTTACCTTACAGTGTTGAGAGGATTAAATGATATCATGCAAGCCATGCACTTAGTACAGTGGCAACAGTAAGCCCTCAAGATATTTTGTTATTATTAATATTACCATCAATAATTTTTTCTGGCAATCCTCTCTTTGATTGAAAAACTATCAAGCATATCCACTAAAATGAGATGGACAGAAATAATCTGTTGTGAGAATTAACAGTAGAAAACCTCCAACTGTTGGCAGGGACTCTGTCTTAATCCAGCTCTTGATCTCTTGTGCATAACATAGTGCTTTTCTACATCCTTTGGGATCTTGGGCCTGTTTCACTATTGCTTATGTAGATGGATATCACGATCTATCATTTCTACCAGTCAATGGTCATAGAGTTGGAAAGGTCTTGGTGACTAAGTCTCTCCTCTATAATTTACATATATTGAAGCTAAGACTTATAGAGAGGGAATAATATGACCAAGGTCATCTGGGTTTTTATTAGAACTAGAACTAAAAAATAACTTCTGACTCCCAAGTTAGGATTCCTTAAATATCAAGAAATATATAAATATTCAACATCTTTGGATTTCTGAGCTCTGTTCTGTGAGGGTGACTAGATGTGTAGCCTCCCTTTATTTCTGCTAGAGGCATTTAGAGAGATATTGGCTATCCTTTCCTCCCCCTTCCCCACCTCCCCCCAGTTATTCCCATAGATTTTCTACTGATCACCCTCTTAAATCATACTACTTAAATGAATTGGGCCTCTTTAAATGCAGGTGAAAGAAAACCAATGCAAACTAATGAAGGCAAAGGAAAATTATTAGGAAGATTTGTAAAAGACTTCCAGAGCTGAAGAAAGTGTTGACTTTGAATTTATTTATTTATTTATTTATTTATTTATTTATTTATTTATTTATTTTTGGCTGCATTGGGTCTTCGTTGCTGTGCACGGGCTTTTCTCTAGTTGCGTCGAGCGGGGGCTGCTCTTCATTGCGGTGCGCGGGCTTCTCACTGCGGTGGCTTCTCTTGTTGCGGAGCATGGGTTCTAGGTGCACAGGCTTTAGTAGTTGTGGCATGTGGGCTCAGTAGTTGTGACTCGCGGGCTCTAGAGCACAGGCTCTGTAGTTGTGGCACACAGGCTTAGCTGCTCCGCGGCATGTGGGATCTTCTTGGACAAGGGCTCAAACCCATGTCCCCTGCATTGGCAGGCAGATTCTTAACCACTGCGCCACCAGGGAAGTCCCAGGAAGTGTTGACTTTGGAAAGGAAAGAAACTTCTGGGGTTCATCGGTCTTTTGCCCAGAGTACTGCCATTAATGCAATGTGATTCCAATGACAGCCAGCCTCTGTCATTTTTGTTCTTAGCTTTAAATGAGACATTGAAAAAGAGACATACAGACAGAGAGGGAATAGATGGGTCCAGCGTGGATCCAGTGTCTACCCATGGACCAGTTTGCTATTGTGAGAGTTGGAAGGTTACCCACATTGTGTAACTCCACTAGAGACCTACTTCCCCTGGGCATGAGGGGCTCTAAATAAAACATGTAGAATCATCGTGAGCAAAGCAGCTGCCCCCAAAAGTGTGTACTACATTCTACTATGCGTTTCCCCAAGCAGATTGTGAGTTTCTATTAGTCAGGGACTCTGTCAATTTCACTTTTACTCAGTATTTTCAAACACCTTCCTAGCCTGTGTGTAATAAGTATTCAATGAACATTTATGGAATTGAATGTATTAGATCTGCAGTTTTTCTTGATCCTGACATACCAGCCCAAGCTGAGAACACTATGGTCTCCAACTAACAAGAGGCCTCTGCGTGTTTTTGGTCCCTTGGAAAACATACATCATACCCAAGTACCCAATTAATGCCACCTGGCTCATACGTAAGTAATACGTGCATCTTGCTCTAAGAAAAACTGTCCTGATTGTGCTTTTCTCTCCAGCTTCCTGGAAGGATAGGGCACTTCTTCCTCAGGCCACTTTCCTCCTGGAAACGTCTCTTCCTGAGAGCCTGGCAGTTGCCCACAGTTCTGTCTTCTGTGGTGGAAATGGAGCCCTGCTGTGCTCCAGTCATTAGGATTCTCATCTTCCCTCCTCATATGACAGACATCGGAGGACATGTTCTCGTCTCCTGAGAAAAAGCCCCAATTGAATATGCTCATTAAAGCCCTGTGATTCTAGGCTTTCTTCAAATGCATAACAAAAATGAATCAATTTCTGCTGACCCGAAGCCTGTCCAGGGAGTGCTTGGCCCTGGCTGAGGTGTGGGCTGACTGCCAGAACCTTGTGGGATGTACTAGGCAGTTTTCACCGTCATATGCCAGACCTTCACTGCTGCCCCCCCAGCTGGTTATTAGAGGCTGGCAGGCAACTGCATAAAGAATCTTGAACAGAATATCACAGTTTACCCAGAATCAAAAGCTTGATAACAAATTAAGGTGAAATTGAGTGCAAATCTGCCCCTTCTAGCCCCTCACTGGCCACATCTACCATGCCTGGCTGTCTAAGTATAGGCTGTGATGCAGCAGTGTGGTAGGGAGGAGGCATAAGACAGGAGGTCAGAGCCCCCAGCTGGTCCACAAACCTGGTCACTAACAAGTTGTATAATCTTTCAGCTTCAGGTGCCTCGTGTGAAAAGAAGATGTCACTAAGACCTTGCAGTTCACAGGCTTCAACTTAAGGTATGGTCCCAACCGACTTTCCTGCCATTGACACCACCACTAGTAGCTAAAACACACAAAATATTTACTCTGTGTCAGACACTCTGTACTTAATTACTATGCATAAATTCATTTACTCCTTATAACAACCCTTTGAAGGAATTTAGTAATATTACTGTTCCTACTCTGCGGATGAAGAAACTGAGATTTAAAGAGTGAAATAACTTGGCCAAAGTTACATCAGCTAGTCAATGACAGAGCTCCAGAACGCATGTTCTTCACACCTAGGGTGCCCCAATACTTTCTCAGGTACCAAAACCACTGTGGTCATGATTAGCTTCCTTTTGGCCTCCTCTGCCTCAAACACTTGGTTTCTCGTCCTAAGTACATGATTTCATCTCCTGCAGATTGGTTCACTATTTTTGGACTCACTGACCATTTCTGGGGACTTTATTCCATTTGAGAATCAGCCCATCTTTGCCTTCTAACAACCACCAAGGTATAGCTAGTCTGTATTTGCTCTGATCTCTATAAATTCACCCATCTATAATTCTCATTGGCAGTGAGTGTGTTGCCTGATTAAGTCATTACTTTTATTATTATCATTTATCTCTTGGTCATCTTTTGCTATTTATGTCGTATCTTACCAATCAGATTGAATACCTTGAAGAAGAGGACATGGTTCATACTTCTTTGATCTACTCTTAGCCCCTGGCACAAGGCCTTGTGCCAATCTTTAAATGTTAATTGGGTTTGGTGTAGCTTCTCTTCCAGCTTCAACTATACTCCTCATTAGGCGGTATCTGTACGGTTGTAGGAGCCCTCTTTGGAAACTATGGTAATAGAATTGTCAACCAGAATCCTGGTGACTTTCATTGTGCAGGCAAGACTGGGAGAGGGCACCCTGACCTATGCTCATGCCAGCTGAGGTGTGTTACTTGTGCCAGAGCTTCACTAGGTCCATATACCTCCGGGTGTCTGATGGGATCAGGGCAAGCTTTTCTGGTGATGTCAGCCAAGAAAAAACAGCTGGCAAATGTAGAAAAGCTGGTACCAGGCACCTGGCCCACTTAGATCAGCTTTCTGTGCCAGCTTCACATTTTGTATCAAGGCCTAAGTTGAGAGTAGGGAGTGACTATATCTTCTCTCCTCGCCAAAAGCTGGTCTGTGGGTGCCAGGTTCATAATGGTCATCTGTTGGGCTGTCTGTCCACAGCACCTGCAACTAAAACAACCAAATCCAGAGGTTGCCAAGATCTTGGCACTCCCAGGGTATAATAACAATGCCAAGAGTTGAGGGGGTAATGCATGTCCAAATTATCTTGTCGCCTCCTCTTGGAGTTTCCAACACCCTAGTGCTGAAGGAAAGCTGAAAGGTTTTCCGGGTGCATTGTATTTTACAAACGTCATGTATTTCAGCAAACAGAAGAGATACAAAATGATTTGGCAAATTGTGAAGAGCTCAGTAATTATCAGGAGGGATGAAGTCCTTTTACTGCTTCTACAATACTGAGTTATAAACAACTCCCAATGCGCTTTGAATAGTCAGCTGTTCCCCAGTTTCATTGACAAGGCAGGATAAGTCAGCTCTGGCAACAGCAAGAAGAGAAAATTCTAGCCAAAGTTTTTAAATTCCACTCCTTCTAAGACTGCTTTAAGGAGGTGGTGAGAAGGGAGGGCTCTGAACAGGGGAAATGATAACACAAGGAGTAAATATAAAAACATTTCTATTATTATTTAAACCTCTGTAAAGATAATTGATATTTAAAAACAAAAATAATAACAATAAACTGTGTGACCTATAACATATGTAGGAATTAAATGTATGACAACAATAGCACAAAGGCCAAGAGAGGAGAGTAAACATAAATACATTAAAAGTAAAAGCATGGAAAAGATAAACCATGCTAACATTAAATGGAAAAAAAAAAAAAGGTGGAGTGGCTTAATAGCAGACCAGGAAGATTTCAAAGCAAAGAATATTACCAGGGATAAAGAGGATCATTTCCCAATGATAAAGAGAACAACCTTTAGAAGAGCTAAAAAACTGATAAAACTGAAAGAAGAAATAGACAAACCCATAATTATAGTTTAATCATGGAAAGTGTGTTCTTTGCCCACACTGTAATTAAGTTAAAAAATCAATAACATAAAATTCTGGAAAGTCTCTAAGTATTAGGAAACTAAATAACATGCACCAAGTTCTTTCTTGCCTCAGTGCCCTTGAATGTATAGTTTCCTCTGCCTCAGATAATTTACCTTTCACATAACTGACCTTTACGTCTGTTTCAGGTCACCTCCTCGGAGAAGGCTTCCTAGACCCTTATAAAAAAGGTCACATCCCCACTTCATCCTATTGCACCTCCAGTTACTGTCTATTACATACCTTGATTTTTCCTTTCCTAAAAGTTTATCCCAATCTGTAATTATCATTTTTTTATTTGCTTACTTGCCTACTGTCTTTCTACAGCATATAAATTTTTAAAGGTATATGAATATTAGATCAAATTTTTTTTTAATTGTGGTAAAATATATACAATATAAAAGTTACCACTTAACAGCATATAAACTTTTTGAGGGCAGGAAACTTATCAGATTTTTCTGTATCCCAGTGCCAGGAAGAATATGCGGCAGGTCCTAAGAACTCAAAATCTATTTGTTGAATTAATGAATAGAACATTACAAGGAGGATAATTCCTACACTGCCTACTTCACAGAACTCTTATGAGAGAAAAATGACTCTGAAACACTACGCACTTAAAAATAGAAAGGTATTGATGTTTTCATTATTTTCAATGGGTTGCAGCTCAGAGTTCAATGCTGATTAGATAATGAGCACAGTTGAAATTGGGCTGGACGGATCAGGACAGCTTCCTCATAGGGACAGAGCCTAAATCGCTGCAAGGAATTGTACCTTGCCTGCCTGCGCATGTCTGGATCTAACTTTGAGCTCTTTCCCCTCGTGGCTTCACAGGTAATAATTTCACTGCTGTCTCTTATTAAGGATGTTCTTTCCCTTCCCCTCAGAAGAGCAGGCGGGGTTGGCATTTCTGAGGGAGCAGCCAAGGAGCATAACTCTAGGCACACTGAGAGAATTCTAATGACTTTGTGTCTTTCCTCAAAGGGCTGGCAGTTTTCAGATCTTCTCTGCATTTAAATAATAACAACATTCAGTTATACATACATACATATTCTTTTTCAGATTCTTTTCCCTTATAGGTTATTACAAAATATTGAGTAGCGTTCTCTGTGCTTTACAGTGGGTCCTTGTTGGTTATCTATTTTATATATAGTAGTGTGTATCTGTTAAACCCAAACTCCTAATTTATCCCTCCCCCGCCCCTTTCCCCTTCGGTAACCATAAGTTTGTTTTCTATGTCTGTGGGTCTATTTCTGTACGCCTAAAACTAACACAACATTGTAAATGAACTATACTTCAATTAAAAAAATAATTAAATTTTTAAAATTTAAAAAAATAAATAATGACAGTATTGAGGCCAAACTAGCAATGAACCTGTGGAAGGAGGAGCCCTCAGTGTCGCTGAGAATAAGGGATCTCGCTCACCGCCTTGCGTCCTTGAGGCTTGCCAGAGAAAACTGGCTTTCCCTTGAAACCTGAAGGCAAAACACCTTACCTAGGCAAATGCAACTTACAGAGGTAGGAATATTGGGGCTGGGGTAGGAGGTTAAGTACGAACCCTGGATTCCTAGGGGCAAAAGACAGACTCAAACTGAAAAAACAAAAGTAAACAAAATGATGTGGGAACAAATGCACAGTTTGGATGGTAAGAAAAATCCTGAAAAGGGTGTCAGAGAGACATGGGTCCCACCTCTGGACCTCACTGTGTGATTCTATACAAGTTATTTCCCGTTATAAGTGGGTTTGGCCTTCTGAAAAAACGAGAATTTTTTTGGATGAAATCATCTCTCAGTTCCTCTCTGGTTCCACTATTCTTATGAAACCCATATTCTTCCTGTGAAAATCACAGAGCAGGAGTCATAGAGAGCCTTTGACCCCATTTGTTTAATCACCTTAACCACATGGAGAAGTTAAGACTTAGGACTCTTCCTGACCTTGTTTAATCCAGCTTTTCAATCAGGGTTCTTATTTGCGGAATTGGGGGTGGGGCACCACGTGACAGATTAAGTTAGAAAGGAGCTCATTGAAAAGCTAGTGAGTACCTCACAGAACCACAGGAAGCCTGAAGAAGCTGGAGGGGATGCCAGGCCTGGGGCCAGCCAGGGCTGCAGCCATCACGTAACCCATCCGGTGCCCTGAGGACCCTACACTCCTGCCACGAGCACTGGATGCCAAGTGGGCACCACTGTACCCTTCATGTTTGATCACGTGGGAGATCACAGTGTCAGCCCTGGGAGCTCCAGCAGCTGCGGCCACCACCTGCTTGTGGACTGGACTCTTGGCCGCACTGTGGGGCCTTTAGGGACTTTCCACCCCCTCACTTGTTCCCGTAAACCAATTCTTCTCCCTATCGTGCGCCACTCCTTCTCCCTATCGAAACCAATTCTTCTCCCTATCGTGCGCCACTCCTTCTCCCTATCGAAACCAATTCTTGGAGTTTTTCAGTTGACGGGGACTTGCCAGACAGCGGGTAATTTTCCAGTTGCCCGTAACAGGTATACGCCCTAACCGCCACAATGAACAGACAACTATAACGGCCAGAAGGTGGGACAAAAGTTCCTAAGCCAATGAATTCAAAAGTCACCACGTTTACCCAATCATTGTGAGAATATACCCGCCCTATGAGTAAATAAACCTATAAAAAGTATGTGATTCCGCTTTTAGGGGTTCCCCATCGGCCTCCTGCGTGAGGTTCAGGGAACCCCGGTGCATCGGCTCCTAATAAACCTCTTGCGTGTTGCAGCGGCTCTCGACTCTTGGCGGTTCTTGGGCGAGTTGGAATCCCTCGTAGACCGTTTGGGTCTAACATTTGGGGGCTCGCCCGGGATCCCCTCTCGCCCCCGGGTCACAAGAACATCGGGAGTCGGAGGTATCAGGTAGGCTCGAGCCCAATTGTCTGTTTGTTTGTCGTTTGTTTGTTGCTAGCCGCCATTAGGAAAAAGCCGTGCGAACCGGCTTGCTGTGGAATCTGTATTGGACTCCTGGCTAGGCAGACGTGCCGAAAGCTGGTGTCCACGGGCCCCGGGGGACGCCCTGGTGGTCCATCTGGAAGGAGAAACAAATTTTGTCTCCCCTTCATCTGGTTCTGGCAGGTTATATAAGCTGCCATCTGAATTTGAGTTGGTTTCGGGTTTAAGTTCGCGGCGGCTGGTTCTGGCAGGTTATATAAGCTGCCATCTGAATTTGAGTTGGTTTCGGGTTTAAGTTCGCGGCGGCTGGTTCTGGCAGGTTATATAAGCTGCCATCTGAATTTGAGTTGGTTTCGGGTTTAAGTTCGCGGCGGCAATATCAATGTGTGTCTTTTGAAATTTTATTGTTTTTCTGTACTATTATCTTTCTTTTGACGGACGACAATGGGACAAACTATGACGACTCCTCTTTCTCTTACCCTAAGCCACTGGACCGAAGTTAGGGCTAGGGCCCACAACCTTTCGGTAGAAGTAAGGAAAGGAAAATGGCAAACGCTGTGTACCTCTGAGTGGCCTACATTTCAGACAGGGTGGCCACCCGAAGGATCTTTTTTGTTAGATAAGGTTGGGCTAGTCAAGTCTAGGGTCTTTAACACAGGACCCCACGGACACCCAGACCAGATACCATATATCTTGGTCTGGGAAGATCTAGTTCTCTCCCCGCCTCCGTGGGTCCGGCCCTTTGTTTCCTCAACAGGCACGTCTGCATGCGCTCCAGCACAATCGGAGATATTGGCCCTGAAGAAAACCCCAGACACGGAAAAGTCATCTGCTGCCCCGGACCCGCCAAAGGCGATATATCCTGACCTGCAGTCTGATTTGCTTCTTCTAGATTCCCCACCTCCTTATCCTCCAGCCCTAAATCCCATGTCGCCCCTAGGACCCCCAGCTTCACAACCCTCCGCACCAGTAGGGCCACCTGTTATGGCGGAAAGGGGGGGGTCCCTCGGCGGGCACCAGAAGCCGGAGGGCTGTTTCCCCGGATCCTACTGCTTTACCCCTTAGAGAATATGGCCCCCCCGATAACCACGGGAATAGGCCCCTTCAATACTGGCCCTTTTCCTCTGCAGATCTTTATAATTGGAAGATGCATAACCCTACTTTCTCTGAAAACCCACAGGCTCTTACTGCTCTAATAGAGTCTCTTGTCTTCTCCCACCAACCCACCTGGGATGATTGTCAACAGCTCCTCCAGACTCTCCTCACAACTGAGGAGAGGCAACGGGTTCTCCTGGAGGCTAGAAAGAATGTGTTAGGCGCCAATGGACAACCTACCCAGTTGCCTAATGAGATTGATGCCGGTTTTCCACTCGTCAGGCCGAATTGGGACTTTAATACCCTGGAAGGTAAGGAGCACCTGAAAATGTATCGCCAGGCTCTGGTGGCGGGTCTCCATGGAGCGGCCAGGCGCCCCACGAATTTGGCTAAGGTAAGAGAGGTAACTCAGGGGCCCCAGGAATCGCCAACCGTGTTCCTAGAACGCTTAATGGAGGCTTTTAGACGATTCACTCCTTATGATCCAACCTCTGAGGAACATAAGGCCACCATAGCAATGGCCTTTATTGACCAGGCGGCCCCTGATATTAGAAAGAAGTTACAAAGGCTGGATGGCCTACAAGGTTTCTCCCTTCAGGACTTAGTAAAAGAGGCAGATAAGGTATATAATAAGAGGGAGACAGAAGAAGAAAGAGAAGAAAGAAAGCAGAAGGAACAAGAGGCTCGTGAGGTAAGATGAGATAAGAGGCAAGAAAGACATTTGAGTAAGATACTGGCCACTGTAGTCAGAGGAGGAAACAGTAGAGACAGAAATAGACAGGAAGGGCGAACAACGGATAGAAGGCGGCCATTAGACAAGGACCAATGTGCCTACCGTAAAGAAAAAGGTCATTGGGCAAGAGAATGCCCTAAAAAAAGGAACGGGGGAAGGATCACTAAGCCTTTTCATCTGTACGTGGCCGAGAATAAAGGTATTGCAAAGGGAGTACTAACTCAGAAACTGGGCCCCTGGAATCGCCCGGTTGCGTACCTATCAAAGAAATTGGATCCTGTGGCAGCAGGATGGCCCGCCTGTTTAAAAATAATCGCCGCGGTGGCCGCTTTGGTCAAAGATGCTGACAAACTGACTTTGGGGCAGAACCTAACGATAACAGCCCCCCATGCATTAGAAAGTGTAATTCGCCAGCCACCCGACAGATGGCTAACAAATGCCAGGATGACTCATTACCAAGCCCTGCTGTTAAACTCAGATCGTATTAAGTTTACCTCAGCCACAGGACTCAACCCGGCCACCTTGCTACCCGACCCTGACCTGGAAAGCACTACCGTCATCCATGATTGTCAGGAAGTACTGGCTGCAGCACACCGTAGCAGACCAGACTTGATGGATCAGCCCCTCCCCAACGCCGACGTTACCTGGTTTACTGACAGAAGCAGTTTCCTAGAGGAAGGTAAGCGTCGGGCGGGAGCAGCCGTGGTAGACGGGAAAGAGGTCATCTGGGCAGCCACATTACCGCAAGGGACATCGGCCCAACGGGCTGAACTAATCGCCATGACTAGAGCATTGGAACTAGCAGAAAACAAAAAGGTAAACATCTATACGGACAGTAGATACGCATTTGCTACTGCCCAGGTCCATGGGGCCATTTACCAACAAAGAGGGTTGCTCACCTCGGCGGGCAAAGAAATTAAAAACAAAGAAGAAATAGTGGCACTGCTAGCTGCCCTCATGCTCCCCACTAAAGTCAGCATCATTCATTGCCCCGGACACCAGAAGGACAATACCCCGGTGACAAGAGGCAACAACATGGCAGATAGGGTGGCACGAGAAGTGGCTCTATGGGAAATCATACTAGAACTATCAGATGAGAGTCCTGGGAAACCAAATGATAGGGGAACAAGTACCCCAGCCATAACTAAAGGAACATTATCTCCTCAACAAGCAAAATCCATGCTACAACAGATTCACAGATGGACACACTTGGGAACCAAAAAGATGATGTCCCTACTACACAAGACAGGTTATGATACCCCTGGACTAACTAAATTAGCTGAGCAGATTGCACGAGAGTGCATTCCATGCCAACAGGTAAACTCCCATAAAGGAAAACTTGAGGTCGGAAAAAGGCTCAGAGGAGACCGCCCAGGAGCCTATTGGGAGGTCGACTTCACTGAAATACGCCCTGGAAGGTACGGTAACAGGTATCTTCTAGTTTTTATAGATACCTTCTCAGGATGGGTAGAAGCTTTCCCGACGAAGAAGGAGACAGCTACTGTGGTGGCCAAAAAGATCTTAGAAGAAATTTTCCCCCGGTTCGGGGCACCAAAGGTAATAGGATCAGATAATGGTCCCGCCTTCGTCGCCCAGGTAAGTCAGGGTGTGGCCAAATACCTGGGGACTGATTGGAAATTACATTGTGCCTATAGACCCCAGAGTTCAGGACAGGTAGAGAGAATGAATAGAACTCTAAAAGAGACCCTAACTAAATTGTCCATAGAGACTGGCGGTACAGATTGGACGGTGCTCCTTCCCTTAGCCCTGTTCCGGGCTAGAAATACCCCCTCCCGCTATTATCTTACTCCATTTGAAATACTATACGGGGCCCCACCTCCTCTTTTTACGCTAAGGGAGAAATTAAGTCCTGACTGCCAGAATAACACTGACTTATATGCTAGGCTGTTGGGACTCCAGTTGGTCCAAAAGGAGGTGTGGTCCCAGCTGGCAGAGGCTTACCGACCAGGAACACCAGCAGAGGCTCATCCCTTCCAAGTCGGAGATTCCGTGTACGTCCGTCGGCACCGAACCCAGACTCTAGAGCCTTGGTGGAAAGGACCATACATCGTCCTGCTCACCACCCCCACGGCTATAAAGGTAGACGGCATCGCTGCGTGGATCCACGCTTCACACGTGAAGGCCGCACCAGCATCTGCAACATCGGAATGGCGAGCCCAAAAGACCAGCAACCCGCTCAAGCTCAAGCTTCTGCGATCATCAGATTTATAACTTTAACTTTGTTACCCCTACTGACTGTGAGTAATTTTAGTCCTCACCTGCCCCAGCGTTTAACCTGGCAGGTAATTTCCCAGACTGGAGATGTAATATGGTCTGTTAGCAATATCGCTCCCCCATGGACCTGGTGGCCAAACCTTTTTCCTGATGTTTGTAAACTGGCCATAGGGGCTCCCGGTTGGGATTTAGAAGACTATTATGATCAACATAATGTTCCAAAAATTTTATCAACTAGAGCTGATTCCTCCGGAAAGGGTTGCAAAAACGGGATTCGGAGGACTGGGCTCAGAGCTCCTGCTTTCTACATATGCCCCGGGTTCCATCGCCACAGGTCCCTTAATCATAAATATGGAGGAACTGAAAACTTTTATTGCAAAAGCTGGGGATATGAAACCACAGGAGACACCTATTGGAAGCCCACCTCTGGCTGGGACTTTATTAAGGTGACAGCCAATTATACACACCCAACCAACCCCTTAACTTATAGGCCTGAATGTACTAAATGGTGCCATCCCCTTAAGATTTCTTTTAGTGAACCAGGAAAAAAAGATAAAAAACTGGATAAATGGCCATTCATGGGGAATCAGGTTTTATAAAGAAGGATATGATGATGGATTACTAATGACCATCAAACTAAAAATTGAAACCCCTACTCCAGTTCCTATAGGCCCCAACCCTGAGATAGGGCACTCTTTGCTACCTTTGGCCCCTCCCACAGCGTTACCAGAGATAAGAAACCAAACTTTTGAGCCAAAAGAAATGACAATCAAGCTCAAGACCCCCCGGGACCGAATGCTCTCATTGGTCCAGGCGGCTTTTGAGGTTTTAAATGCCACAAACCCGGAGGCTACCAAATCATGTTGGCTTTGCTATGCTGCTCCTCCCCCTTATTATGATGCTATAGGATATAATTCTAATTATAATAATGTTAACACTCCAGATCAATGTCGATGGAAACAAGAAGAAAATAGTAAATTGACCCTGGCCTCAGTATTAGGAAACGGTACATGTGTAGGAACGCCCCCCTCGTCCCACCGACATCTTTGTGCCAATTTAAGCCTCCCACAGGGCTCAGGGTATCTCCTCCCTCCTCCGGATGGATGGTGGGCATGTAACACAGGATTGACCCCCTGCATTTCTTTAGAGGTCCTTAAAGCTTCAACCGATTTTTGTGTGTTAGTTCAGCTAGTCCCCAGACTCATTTATCATTCAGATTCATCCTTTCTAGATGAATATGAGGGCAGAAGAAGGTTTAAGAGGAAACCCATAACACTCACCCTGGCTGTACTCCTAGGACTAGGAATGGCAGCCGGGGTAAGAACAGGTGCAACAGCCCTCATTCAACAACCCCACTATTATGATGCCTTAAGACAAGCTGTAGATGTTGACCTCCGGGCGTTAGAAAGTTCCATAACTCAGTTAAAAGAATCCCTCACCTCGCTTTCAGAGGTGGTAATGCAAAACAGGAGGGGATTAGATCTGCTGTTCCTTAAGGAGGGCGAACTATGTGCTGCACTAAAAGAAGAATGCTGTTTTTATATTGATCATTCTGGGGCTATTACCAAAACTATGGACAAACTTAGGGAGCGCCTGGACAAAAGACAACAGGAAAGGAAAAATCAAAAAGGATGGTTTCAATCGTGGTTTGATAAATCTCCCTGGCTTACTACTTTAGTTTCCACCTTGTTAGGGCCCCTCATTATTTTATTGTTGCTCTTAACTTTTGGACCATGCATTCTGAATCGCCTGATAGTCTTTATTAGAGAACGCATTAGTACGGTACAAGTTTTAATGCTAAGGCAACAATACCAAAACTCGCAAAAAGAAACTGAAATTCCATGATTGAAATTAGTTACAAAAAAAAAGGGGGGGAATGTGGGGCCTTTAGGGACTTTCCACCCCCTCACTTGTTCCCGTAAACCAATTCTTCTCCCTATCGTGCGCCACTCCTTCTCCCTATCGAAACCAATTCTTGGAGTTTTTCAGTTGACGGGGACTTGCCAGACAGCGGGTAATTTTCCAGTTGCCCGTAACAGGTATACGCCCTAACCGCCACAATGAACAGACAACTATAACGGCCAGAAGGTGGGACAAAAGTTCCTAAGCCAATGAATTCAAAAGTCACCACGTTTACCCAATCATTGTGAGAATATACCCGCCCTATGAGTAAATAAACCTATAAAAAGTATGTGATTCCGCTTTTAGGGGTTCCCCATCGGCCTCCTGCGTGAGGTTCAGGGAACCCCGGTGCATCGGCTCCTAATAAACCTCTTGCGTGTTGCAGCGGCTCTCGACTCTTGGCGGTTCTTGGGCGAGTTGGAATCCCTCGTAGACCGTTTGGGTCTAACAGCACCTGAACCAAGCCAAGTCACAAGCTCCCAACTGGGTCTTGGTGGCTGGGACAAATGGCCTTCGCTTCCAGCATGTAACCTAGTTCTAGGCCCAGCAGAAATGGGAAAGTGAACATTTGGATTTTTCAACGTCTGCAGCGGAAGACAAGTTCCATCTCTCACCAAGATTTACGAGGTGGAAAATTCCACCACAGATGCGGAGGTTCAGATATGTTGCAGTCACAAAAAAAGATAAATATTTAAAACATCTGAAGTATTTATAAGTAGGAGAAGAATATGTCTCCATTAGTGTCCCATATCGTTTAGGACTCCAGCTTCTAAAATCTAGACCTGGAAAATGGACTACAAACAACTTCATCCAGCTCCTTTTGTTTTCCAGATGAGAAAGCAGGGCTTTAGAGAAGGATGATAACCAGCCCAAGTTCACAGCTGGACCAGAACTCAGGTTTCCTACTTGGGGGCCAATTGTCTTTCCAGTAGATCAGGCTGCCTTCCAAGACAAAAGACAGAATCCCTTCTTTGTCAGATTAGATTCAATGCCAAATGTTCACAAAACATATTTATTTTTGCACCTTTGCTTGATTTGATGTATTGCAAAATTTTGCAATTAAACAGATGGAGACATGATTCCTCCCCCTCAAGTTTCAGATTCAAGTCGTATTTATTAACCACCTATCACAAGGGCAGACATTGAGCTGGTGTTTTCCTTAATGTCGCAGGAAGTTCAGGGATCTGTTTGGGCCTGAGAAACACCTGGTTATGGGAACTAGAGCACTGCAGAGCTTCTCCTGCAATCTGTCACGTCTGCTTCTCTAATCATTTTATTCTTTTCAATAGATACCTCTGCATCTGATCCTCTTGGCTGAAAACAAGATCTGCAACAGCTGTGAAGAGTTATGTTAAAGTGTCAGTAAATGGCCTGGCTCCCTTGGTCCCAGTACCATATTACCAAAGAAGAGACAATCGGCCCAGGATGTCCATCCCTAGACTATCAACTGTAGCCTGGGGGTCAGAACCACATTGTACAACTCAGCAGCTCCAAGAGTAGCTGAAGGGAAGTGGAGGACACTCCAGGAAAACCTGGGAAATGCTCAGACGAAATATTGACTTTGGGACATACGTACGCATTAACTTAACACTCACAGTAGCCCCATTCATTCATTAAATATTTACTGAATGCTGCTGCTTCCTAGGTCCTATTTTAGATAAGAGGGATACAGCAGTGAGCAAAATAAGCAAAGAAGACAGAAAAAAAGGATAAACAGGAAATATACTGTACTTCAGACAGGGGTAAGTGCCGCAAAAAAAGTAAAACAGGGTAAGGAATAAAGATGGAGGTGTATGTATGTGCACACATACACTATTTTAGGAAACATGGACAGAAAAGGCCTCATTTAGAAGAGGATATTTGAGTTGAATTTTGAAGGAAGAGAGAGAGCAAGTCATGAGACTATGGGGTAAAAGCATTCCTGGCAGAAAAACAAGTGCAAAACCCTCAGGCTGAAACGTGCCTTGTGTGGTCGAGAAATAGCCAAGAGGTTGAATTGGCTCTATCAGAGAGTGAGAGAAAGAGTGTCAGGAGATGACGTCCATGAGGTGAGAGGGACCAGATGATGTCAGGCCTTGGGCACTTTAATGACTGTGGCTTCTTTTTTTTTTGCTATACGCGGGCCTCTCACTGCTGTGGCCTCTCCCGTTGCGGAGCACAGGCTCCGGACGCGCAGGCTCAGCGGCCATGGCTCACAGGCCCAGCCGCTCCGCGGCATGTGGGATCCTCCCGGACTGGGGCACGAACCCGCGTCCACTGCATCGGCAGGCGGACTCTCAACCCCTGCGTCACCAGGGAAGCCCATGACTGTGGCTTTTATTCTGAGTGAAATGGAAAGTCATTCAAAGGTTTGAAGACTAGAAGTAACAGAATCTTGCATATGTCTATTGTGTTGAGAGGGTGCTAGCAAAACAGCATGGTAGTGAGAAGGAAGTCAGATTCTGGATTTAGTTTGAAGGTGGAACTGACAAGATGTGCTAATTGAGTGGATATGAGAGATGAGGAAAAGAGGAGATTTAACGATGAGCAACTAGAAAGGTAGAGTTGCCATGTACTATGATGGACAAGACTAGAGGAGAAGCAGGTCAGTGAGGTGAAGGAAACTAAGAGTCCAGCTGGGGGCATGTTAAGCCTGAGATGCTTCTTAGACATCCAGGTGGACCTTGAGGGGGCAGTTGGCTGAATGAATACTGAGTTCATGTGGGAGGTTCTGCTAGAGATACAGATTTTGGAATTGTCAGTACACAGAGGGTACTTAAAGCCTTGAAACAGAATGATATCGCCTTGAAAGTGAATATCAGTAGAGAAGAAATGAGGGCAGAGGAGTGATCCCCAGAGCAGTCCCCAGAGTAGGTCAAATCACAGAGTGAAATGTGTATATGAGATGTTGAAATCAAAGGCATAAGTTAAAGAATTTACCTCAGATCTGATGAGTGGAAGAGCCCCTTTCCATTCCAGTCTATCTGATTGCAATGACTTGGCCATCATCAACCTTCTCCTGGTTGATGGTGGTCATATCTTCTCTGCCTCCTGGCCTTCATTTTCCTCCCATTACCACTTTTCTCCTAACTTCCTCATCATAGAACCCTTCCTACATTGATAACAGGAAGCTGAGGCTCAGAGAGGCTAAGAGACATCGTCTAAGATCAAAAAACAGCTAGAAAGTGGAATCGTTTGCTACACAAGAGGTAGGATGAGAAACATGCCAGAGAGCCGAATGCCCGAATCGAGATGAAAATGCCTCCTGTGACGGAAATAATAGTGGTGAAGGATCCGGACAGGAAAGAGCAAGTTTTTATGGCAGCCCAGATGTCTCAGAGCCCCTTTCGGTTTCCTCTCACTTATTCACTGAATATTGTGTGATGAGGGGTTGGCAAGGGTGGGAACCTTGAAAGATCTAATAACAGTTTTTGTAAAGGTCATTACAAAGTGCTTTACAATTGTTCATCTTTATCTTTTAATTCCTGATTTTGAGAAACAGGAAGAAAAATAAACAGGAAAAGTACATGAAACTCCCGGACAGGATCCCATTGAATAAAAATAGTGCTGACAGGAAACAAACATCTTAAAACTTTAAAGGGGACAGAGGAGGATATGGATTGAGAAATCCTACAGGACTGATTACTTTTCATTGCTATAAAAGGAATCAGTTACTGTTAAATGGAGTCGTGACCAACATTTGGGTAACCCCTTATCACCTACTTGCACCCCTTTCTGCCATGTTAGACATTTCTCCCCAAATTGCTATCTGCCGACACCTGTAAAGGAAAGAGAATCAGACTTGGCAGTGCCTCTGTTCTGGTGGCCAAGTTATACCACCATATATTGGCCTAGTAAGCAAGTGCCTAAAAGTAATAGCTAACATTTATTGAGAGTTGCTGTGTGTGCTAGGCTATGGATTTTACATGTAAGATTTGAAAGGGGTTAGAAAAATTGCCATACCTGAAAAGTTTCTGCTTCATTCAAATTATTTCTACTTTATCAATTCTAAGCCTCAATGAGCTTTTATTGCCTCAAATGTGAATTAATTAATCAGATTACCCATACTTTATATGAACTTTTATAGGATGCTACTGTATTCAGGGTGTCCAGATTATCACTGTGAATGCAGAGATGGACAAGACAGAGCCCCCCAGGAACTAATAATCTGGTTAAATATTACAGTTAGGATTTGTCAAACCTGTACTATATTGCTGTCTATCATGTGTTTCTTACTAAAAAGGACACGAATGCAAATCAGGAGACTGTATTCCTACTCCCTCTGCCATCGACTTAATCAACTGTGAAGACTACAGGTGAATTACTTCCCCTCTTAGGAATACAGCTGCATTTCTTTTTTTTTTTTTTTTTTTTGCGGTACACAGGCCTCTCACTGTTGTGGCCTCTCCCGTTGCGGGGCACAGGTTCCGGACGCACAGGCTCAGCGGCCATGGTTCACGGGCCCAGCCACTCCGCGGCATGTGGGATCTTCCCAGACCGGGGCACGAACCCGCATCCCCTGCATTGGCAGGTGGACTCTCAACCACTGTGCCACCAGGGAAGCCCAGCTGCATTTCTTAAAAGGAATGCTTTGGCCCTTTGTCCCTATACTCTCCTCCAAAGCTGACAATTTGTGAGTCTACTGCTATTTTATTTTTATTCATTCAACAAACATGTATTTAGCACCATGTGCCAGGCACTTCACAAATATTAACCTACTTATTCCGCACAGCAATCCTATTATGTAGGTACTATTATTATCCCTAATCATATAGATATATTAACCCTATAATAAAACTATTATCCCCTTTTACAGATGATGAAACTGAGGCACAGAGTCATTTTAAAATACTTAAGATATACTTTACTCTTAAGACACTTAGAATTTTTTACTTTTGCTTTGCTGAGGGATTTAAAAGAAATCTTTGAAATTTCATTCCAGGTACAATTAGGTTATCATTTTTGTTTCCTACTTGTAGAACAACTGCAGTTATCCAGCAGAGACCGTGGAGCAATCAGGAGTCTGTGTCACAGTCACAAACACACGGGAGCAACCAGTGGGGAGCCCCTTTTTGTCCTTTCTGTCCTCTAGCACCTACACTCTCTCCTTCCCTCTCTGGAATGAAAGAAAGAATGTGGAAGTGCCTAACAGAAACCAGCTCATTTTACACTAAAAACAAAAAACAAAAAACACCCTTGCCTCTTTCCTTTTCTCTCTCCTTACCTCCCTCCCTCCATCTTTCCTTCCTCTCTGCTTCTCAGCCTTTCAATCCCACCACTTCTATAGTGATGTTCTTTTCTGCCTTTCTAACCATTTCCTACACAAAAGTGATCGCTAATTTCCACCCTCAAACTATGTACCTGAACCACGTGATTCTAACTTCCTCTCTGCTTCTCCTCCCACCTACTTTCAAAGTCCGTTTATCTACAGTACTGCTGCTGTGATCACCCTGCCACTGGATCCTCCACCACAGCCCTGAAATCTGATCCCCAGGGCTCCCCTTTCCTGCTACCATAGGCTCCCTCTCCCCACCTCCCTGTCCCAGCCATTCCATCTCTCTATGTTGCTTGTGTGCTTTGAAATTTTTACGTAAAAGGACCCTGTAAGCACCAGGCTTGATCTGATCTAAACCTTCTCAACCAATTTGACGGCGCAGAGTAGAATTTTATCATTGTGGGTTCATTGATATATTATCAAATGGTGGTCAAAAGACAGCAGTTTTAGACACAGCAGCATGTGCAAAGCAACAGTTTTTTTACAAGTCACTTGATACTAATAATATTTAAAGTACTGACATTTGCAACTTTTCAAAAATCAAAGAGGATGCAAGATGATACTTACATGATTGTGACTCTCACTTGCATTATGACATCGTTCCTGAGCGGTAGGGATAGATGATGCTGTACTGCTCTCTCCAGCATTGTAGACAACCTGGCTATGCCCAAGGGAGAGCCTCATTCGGGTGAACATCATCTATCAAACGTGTCATAGTGGGTTTCAAACTACTGGGGAAGGGGAAGGAGCGTGGACTTCAAATCAGAAGACTTGGGATTAGATCCAAGTCTAATCTTTTCATGTACATATAGTTTAGATTTGGGCAACTCACTGCTTCCATTTAAATCTTGGTTTTTTCATCTGTAAAATGAAGATTATGGTATATTAATCCCTGAGGTCCCTAATGCGTTGAAGTTCTAAGATTGCATGAATCTAAGCGTGTTGTGAAAAATATCCAAGTATCCAATTTTGTCAAATTGTGTGTAACAGCAGCGATTTCTAAACTCCCTTCTAATGCGCCCTCAGTGATGAGCATCAGTGTACTAGGTAGAGTCTGAGGATATGAAGAGAAAGATAAAACATGGGTCCTGCCCTCCAGGTGTTTTGATCTATGTATGGAGAGAAAGATTGATAAGGATAACTAGCATGTATAAGTGGGAAATAAAATTATTCTAACTGTAGTTAGACCTAATATTCAGAATCATAGTTGAGAACAGGAGTGATCATGATATCGCCTGTAAGCTGAACTTTACAGAGTGGGCAGATTTTCACTGGAGGACAGAAGAAAAGACTTGGATAGAAGGAAAGCAAATAATGCATGTTTGAAAGGATGCATGGAAAATATGTTTGGATAGTAAGAGTTGGACTATATTAAGAAGGGTTTAGAGAAAGCTAGGCCAAAATTTTCAGATTTGTTTCCATGAATGATTGGATGCCATTAAAGACTTTTGGGGGGCAGATAAGTAATATAATAAATGTACAAACCAAATAAGTAAAAATGACGAAAGATACACCTAGCCTGGAAGTCTTAAATTTAGCAGTTTCCAGATGCAAGGGCTTGTTAGAAAATTTTAAATATAATAAAAGAAAGAAAGAAAAAAAGGAGTGAAAACCTCCTGCCTCTCATTTTCTGGTGCTGTGATCTGAGATCCATAAGCTGGAGCATGGGGAGGGAAGTGATTGCTAAGGTCACCAGGTCCCAAGCCATACGGGGCATTGCATAGTCATTCCAACTCTTTGAGCTACCCTTGGAAATGACAGGCAGCCCTGTTAGGCTGGTCAATCCACTGCCTAGCCTCTGCTCCCAACGTTCACCCAAAAGAAGGCAGGACCTTCATGTGTGGCAGCCGACACTTCTGGGTGGTTTTAAAAGAGAAGTTTGATGCTGAAATCTCATCCGGACATGTGAAAAGATAAAATTGTCTCACTGAGCCTCAATCTCTCTGCTAAAACAAAATTAAGTTAAAATTTTAAACTAAGGCATCCGAGAAATTTTTCAGCAGAAATTTGTAGCCACAAGTGTTAGACCTGGAATTGCTCTTAGATGTCAATACCTTCATTTGTCAGATGGGGAAATTAGTCAAGTGGAGAAAGAAATTTTTCAAGGTCAAATTTTAATTAATGACCCACCTGGGATTAGACCCCATCCCAAGCAAAGTGTCTTTCCAGTTCATCAGATGGCCTCTCACATTATTGCTTGTTGAATTAAAGAAGAAATTCCAGGCAATCTTTGAGATCAGTGTGGTAGTTAGTAATAATGAAGGTGGGAGTGAGAGTGGGACCTCTAGTTCCTCGAAATTCCCATACCTGTAAGGTACTGTTTGTGAAAAAGCCTCTCCAGTTCTGCCAGTTCACTAGCTATTACTACGAGGTTGAGGAAGACCTTAGCTTTGCTGATTATTCCTTGACAAATCAACCTCTAGACCGCTGGATATTGTGATAAAACCATCTTATTTAAAATCCAATTTTCAAGTTATCCCTCCTTGTTTCCTACCCTCCTTTTACACTGCTTCGTTTCCCCATAGGGCTTAGGACTTTATAACTTACTATGTGACTTTGTATTAAGGTTTTTGCATACTACCTGACTCTTCACGCTAGAATATAAGGATCCCCCAAGGATCTTTGCTTGGTTCACAATGTATCCCAAGGACCTGGAGTGCTCAATAAATATTTTGAACGAGTGACAGAATAGCAACTGGATCTACCACTTACTTTGAAAAATTAGCATATTTTAAGTAGTGGTTTCTTATCTGTAAAATGGACAGAATAATTCCCACCTAACCAGGGTGTTACGAGGGTCAGTAGCAGAAATGTCTTGCACAGTACTGGACCCAAGGCCTAACTCTTTGACTGCTGGTTCTCTTCCACGAGGTGTTTGAAATCACGGACACCCATCTCTCAGCCATCTTACTCCCTCACCGATTCAAACCACACCAGGTACTGTACATCTTCCTGCTAGATGCCTTTACATTCTTCCTGTGGCTTTAGACAGCAGGATGGGGCTTGGTGGCGTACTGGGTAGAGGCAGCACTGATACTGTGGACCCAGGGAGGAAGCACTGGCTTTAGAAACAGATCCAGTGTTGAGTCTTGCCTCTGCCATTTTTTAGCTATATGACTTGGAAAGTGATCTCACTTTTCTGAGCCCCAGTTTCCTCCTATGAAGAATGGGGATAATACTTCACAGCGTCAATGAGAATGGCAGAGCATATAATGTTTGTAAATTACCTCTATAATCATAGATGCTTCTGAAAAAAAAAAAATGCGCCTATTAGCCCTGGAAAATAGATTGATTTATTAAAAAGTTGTCTTTCAGAAAGATGACATAAATCAGCATATCTGAATTCCTCTGTAATTGCGTGTTGACATATATCTCATCGGGGATTATGTATTAAGGAATTATAGAATTTTACAGCCAGTTCCACTTACATTTCTCATTTCGCAAATAATGAAACATTGCAGAGAATGCTAGTATGAAAAACTCTATTTACTGAGGATTTTTTTTTTTTTGCGGTACGCGGGCCTCTCGCTGTTGTGGCCTCTCCCGTTGCGGAGCACAGGCTCCGGACATGCAGGCTCAGCGGCCATGGCTCACGGGCCCAGCCGCTCCGCCGCATGTGGGATCTTCCCGGACCGGGGTACGAACCCGTGTCCCCTGCATCGGCAGGCGGACTCTCAACCACTGTGCCACCAGGGAAGCCCAAGGATTTTTTTTTAATTGAAGCAATTCGTAGATGTGAAAATCCTTATAGTTTTCAAGGCACTTTGTAGTTTACAAAACACTTTCATATCCATTGTCTCAACCAATCATCTTTGCAACTCTGTACATAAGTTAGAACTCTGATTTTATGCCTTCTGCACCATCCTCCCCATTTTACTCACTATATGTTCTTACACTCCAAACATACTGGACTTCTCCCCATTCGCAGATCATGATTTATACTTGGACTCTTTCTTGTTCCATACCTTTCCTCAAGCTGTTCCCTCTGATTGGAATGCCCTCTTTTTCCTAGTTCCCCAAATCTATTCTTTAAAGTCCTATCCATTTATCAAGGCCTAACTTGAGCCCTTTCCCTTCCAAAATCGTCCCCAGTTCCTTTTGGCAAATGTCTACAGAGGACAGCTGTAGCTTTTACCTTTCTTTCTTTCTTTCTTTCTTTCTTTTCTTTTCTTTTCTTTTCTTTTCTTTTCTTTTCTTTCTTTCTTTCTTTCTTTCTTTCTCTTTCTTTCTTTCTTTCTCTTTCTTTCTTTCTCTTTCTTTCCTTTCTTTCTTTCTTCTTATGGTATCAATAAATCTTTGCCGAATGGTTTTAGTGGGAAAATAAAATGCAATGCCCACTTTTCCCTCTCTATGCCCTCCTAAGCTCTACATCACCACTACACACAAGCACCAAAGTTGGACATGTGGTCCAAGCCAAGCAAAAAGGCTCTCCGCTGAGAATGTGAATTTTAATCATAGGGCAGGGAGCTGTTCAGTTGTGAGCTCTTGAGTCTTCTGTTATTTCAGTAGTGGAATCTTAAAGATATTCTATTTCTGTCTTTCCAAGACCTTGTCATTATCAACTCTTCCTTCCATTCTGAGAACCATCCAGTTTGCCTCAATAAATTTTCCATCTTATTGATTAAATTTTCTGTTGTAAGTTACCAAGGGAATGGAACTGTTATATTTTCTCAAATATTTCTAGAGTTCTTTCTTGGTCACCCTATTCTAATCCTCCCTTTTCTGCTTTAGATATAAGTTGTTGAGACATGCTCCTGCCTCTCCCATTGAATTATATGCTCCTCACTAGGGTCTGTATCTCCTTCAGTTCTTACTACTGTCACTTACACACTTGAGTCCTCAAAAAATGTCAATTGAATTGAGGTTGAGAGAATGTATATTTTCTTTAGATTGGAAACTGATTCAAATCCTCCTACATTACTTAGTTCCAAAAGAGGAAATTTCTCAAATGCTTGTGTTAATTGAATCTTAGGACTAGGAGAGACCAGTAAGTTTGATAGCTGTGATTTGATTATTTTAGTTTTTTATTTTTAATAAAGTTTGCATTTCTTACTTTCTTTGACATTTTATCATCATAGATAAGCAAGAAAAGTTTTTGAAAAATTATATAGTACTTTACAGTATATAAAATGCTTTCATATACACTACTATATGTAATACTTACATCTAACTTCTTACCATGTCAGATGATGGAAGGTCTTATGGGCATTATTTCACAGGTGTGAAAGCTGATTATTCATAAAAGTTCACATACAAGGCCACATAGCCGTTATGTTGCTAGGATCTGTCCTATAACTTGGGTCTTACAAATCCAAAACCAGTGCTTTTCCCAGAAGGACCATGTCCTTCTTTCCCTCCAGCTTTCATGCATCACAATAATTACCATGCTTATTGTTTTAACAACTAATCACATCTTTTACAGATGTACAGTCTTCTTGGTTTGTTTCACAAGTAGCATAACTATCTTCTCCCTACTTAAAAAATTCAAAGGAAAAAGACCTATGATTACAGCAGTCAGCAGAAAATTATTCAGGTAAGAATACTCATTAAATTCAACTGACTCTTTTTTCCAAGTAAGTTGCTCAAGATTTAAGCCTTTGGGGAAGTGTAAAGTTAAGTTTTTCCAAGAACTGTAAGGTATATTTCATACCTCACCTATTAGAATATTTTGAATATTACATCTTTCCCATTAATGTAGCAATATTAAAGAACTTAAGAATCTGTACTTTTTAATGTTTAAAAAAAACAATAATTCAGTATATTATAAACTATAGCCACAAATAGTTTTATAGAAATCTTATTATTTTATATTGTTCTGGATGAGCTACTTTGGCTTTTACTAAGAAATATTTCCTCAGACACAGTCCTTAAAGGAAAACTAACCAAGTTGATTAACTAAGTTTCTCATATATTGCTGGAGTCTAATATACATAGCTACGATTTGATTTTTATGTCCTTATCACCTCATCCATGTGAAGAATGAAGTACAAACAGATACCACTGGAATCATAATGGGCAAAGTGACAGTCATCCCACTCTGGGAGAATTACTCTTTCCCTCCTCGAGTGATCAAGGGCCAGACCAGAGGCAGGATTGGTGTAGACAGGAGCAGAGAAGGAATAGAAATTTTCAGTCCCTGGAAGAAGCAGGAGAGACCAGAGAAAGTTGTGGAGCTGGTAAAGGCACTACCAAGATTTTAACTTGCTTATAGGGCTTTCAGTCTCACATACATTTAAAGATTGTTAAAATACATATCAGCTGTGTGTGAGGGAAAGTAAACAGCTGGACTAACAGCTTCAGATGGAGCCAAGAGTCTGGAGAACTGGATTCCCCAGAGAGGTCTCTAGGCTTAACAGAGCCTGTCCAGCCTTTACCCCCGGGGGTAGAAAGCAGGATGCATTTAATGTTTTAATGGGATTTCTCTGTCTTTTCTGCTTTTCTTTTCAACTTTATTTCATTTCAAGCTTCAATTATCATCAGATGGCATTTCTTTGTATTTTTCTTGGATTCTCTGTTCTCTTGATATATAAAACCCCAGATGTAGCCAATATACATTTTTCAAACATTACATTATAACAGGAATAGATTCACAGACATAGAAAACAAACTTATGGTTACCAAAGGGGAAGAGGGGGAGGGATAAATTAGGAGTTTGGGATTAACATATACACACAACTATATATAAAATAGATAACCAACAAGGACCTACTATATAGCACAGGGAACTATATTCAATATTTTGTGATAACCTATATGGGAAAAGAATCTGAAAAAGAATATATATATATATACATATACATATATATGTCTGAATCACTTTGCTGTATACCTGAAACTAACAACATGGTAAATCAACTATACTTCAATAAAAAAAGATAACATTTGACAACTAAAAACAATTAATTATAAAATTTGATAAACTATGTCTCTCAATCTAATAAGTAAATCAGTTTGTTAATTGGACTCTTGAAAATAATCCTCCATATGTAAAATAGATTGAGATATAAAGTGCATTTAATATTTTTAAAATAGGAGTGTGCTGTTTTCTAATATATAAAATAGTAAATTTATCCTAAAGCGTATCTGACATATGAAATGTAGGAAGGTAGAAAGGAAAGAAAGACAAGGGAAAGAAATCATATTTATTTAGTCTCTGATGTATGTGGTACATCTTTATTTTACAAATGGGGAACTGACCTCCCTTTTATAGGGTGGTTGAATGAAGCCAGCTAACAGATGCTCTCTTACCCAATCAGTTTTTTTTTTTTTTTTGGATGTGGGCCATTTTTAAAGTCTTTATTGAATTTGTTACAATATTGCTTCTGCTTTGTGTTTTGGTTTTTTGGCCCTGAGGCATGTGGGATCTTAACTCCCCGACCAGGGATTGAACCTGCACCCCCTGCATTGGAAGGCAAAGTCTTAACCACTGGACCACTAGGGAAGTCCCCCAGTCACATTTTAACAGTTTTTTTGTTTGTTTGTTTGTTTATCAGAAAAATGCTCAGGATCAGCCATGAAACAAGGGAGGGAAACTTAACTCCAGGCCATTAATTCAGGAAATGACAACCAAGGAAAGAAGCAAGTTTCTGGCACAGAATGGTGCAGCTTCTCACTCTGTCCCATTCCCACAAACCAAAAAAGACTGAGGAAGGATGCCAAGCCACAAATCCCTTCTGATTTGGAAGAAGCAGACTAAGAGGTCGAGGATTTAGTCCTGGGAAAATTCATGGAAACATCTTGTAGAGTGCTCCATATATTTCCCATCACCAGGGGCTCAATCTCTGCACAGGATGGGCTAGTGAGGCTCGCAGCCAATCAGAAAGCCCAACATGTGCTGAGCTCCGGTTGTGAGGTGTAGGTTCACAGGGTAGGGTATGCCCCTGACTGGGTGGAGGGGACCCACTCCTTCCTGGGTGGAGGTCAGGAAGGAGAGCCTTTCTTCTTTTGGCCACTGCCTGTAGGTATCCAAAACAATGGCTAGAACCTCTAATTTTATTAATAGATTAATAGGGCTTCCCTGGTGGCACAGTGGTTAAGAATCTGCCTGCCAATGCAGGGGGCACGGGTTCGAGCCCTGGTCCGGGAAGATCCCACATGCCACGGAGCAACTAAGCTCACGAGCCACAACTACTGAAGCCCGTGCACCTAGAGCCCGTGCTCTGCAACAAGAGAAGCCACCGCAAATGAGAAGCCCGCGCACCACAATGAAGAGTAACCCCTGCTCTCCGCAACTAGAGAAAGCCCGTGCACAGCAACGGAGACCCAACGCAGCCATAAATAAATAAATAAAAATTAAAAAAATAAATTAGTAGAACCTATGAGTTCATTAATAAATTATCATGTGGGATCATTTACAAAAGAAGGATCTGAATGGGGTTTCTTGTGTGTTTGATCAACAAGAGTTGATCAACAAGGGCAGTTTGTCTCTGCCCCCCAAGCCAAACTGCCCTTGTGTGAATGGATTGAGAAAGAAACTACCCACGGGTGTAGCTGAAGATCAGATGCAGGTAGAGGGGAGGCTGATCAGGACACCATAAATCTGTCTTGGTGCACTGCCCATATACCCACAGTTAATCTACCAAATGCTAACAATTCAATCAAAAGTATGGGAATGTCTACTGCTCTTCATCACCCAACTAATACAATGTATTATCAAAAGTTTTGATCTTTGCCTTTTTCGTAGGTGAAATTTTATATATCATTGTGCTTTTAAACTGTATATCCTTATATAGTACTAGGAAAAAACATGGTGAACTTATAGAAGAGATAATTTTGAGATGGGAAAGTTCTTTTGAAGCATGAAATGAAACCCAGAATTATAAAAGAGTGACAAATTTAAGTACGTAAAGATTAAAATTTCTGAGTGTGGAAAAATATCATTAAGAAGGTCAAAAACAAATGACAAAGGAAAAATATTAGCAAAGCACATAAAATACAAAAGACTAATTTTATTAATTTAAAGAAAGACTACATAGAAAAATGGGGAGAAGGGAATAAAAATATCTCTGAGTGTGAACTCTGTTTCTCCTCCTTTAACAGTCAAATAACTTCACACTATTCTTGGAATGAAAGTCAGAATCCTTGTGTGGCTTACCATCCCATGCCTGATCTGGCTCCCCTCCAGCTCTCTAATTTCATTCCTTATCATTCTTCCCCTCACTTCCCTGTTCCAGATAGACTGGGCTTCTTCCAGTTTGTTGATTTCTTCAAGCATTCTCTTCCCTTGGGACACACCTTCCTCCTTAAAAAGTAAAAATAAAATAAAATCTCTACCTTCACAGACATTAAATCTTGCCTTAAGTGACACTTCCTTAAAGAAGGCTTTTCTGAGCATTGCAACCCCCATCTCAAACTGGATGAAGTTTCCTGTTATTTGGTCTCACATTTCCCTACCCTTTCCCTTCATTGTACCTATTGTCCACTATCATATAGCTGTGCTGATTCGTGTATATCTCCTCCACTAGATGGTAAGTTCTCCAAGGAGTTGATCACTCTGTGACCAGGACTTAGCATATTGCCTGGCACAAAAAGCAGTTAAACAAATACTTGTTAAATTAATGCTTGTTTTAATGTTGTTAATCCTCAGATCAGATTGTTAAACATTCTCTACACAGTTCCTTTCTGTATTATGGCATTATCTCCCACAGTGATCGTCAAAATATGGTGAATCCACAGCAGCAGCACCACCTGGGAGCTTGTTAGAAATGCACGTTCTTGGGCCCCTACTTAGACCTAGTGAACCAGAAACTTTGGACTGGGGCCCAACAATCTGTGTCTTAATAAGCCCTCAGGTGATTCCAATATACCCCCAAGTTTGAGAATCACTGCTCTAGGGTGTCACCAGCTTCAGTAACCAACAAACTGAAATACCAAATGGCTTAATCTTTCTAAACATTTATTTCTCACTTGTGTAACAATGTAACATGGGTGGTCCACAAAGTCATTCAGGCACCTAGGCCAACAGAGCTCTGCCAGATTCAACATGTGGCTTCCAGGACTGCCCGGGGAATTGTATCCAATGGAGGCAGAAAGAAAGAGAGCATGGAGATGGTGCACCAGCTTCTTAAGCACCACAGCCTGGAAGAGGTGAGGTTACCCTTCCATTTACACTCCACTGGCCACAACCAGTCACGTGGCCCCATTTCAAGGTAAGGGGGCTGGGAAATGTAGTCCTCTACTGGGCAGCTGCTTTCAGCAACAGCTCTATACCATGGAGGAGAATACAAATGTCTGAAGAACAGTTGGCCATCTCCACCACAGTTATAGTATAAAGATGTCACTTGTAAAACTTACTTTTATATGACTAGAATTTTTGAAAGGAATATCAGTAACTCCCTGTCTCAGTGAAATCCTTGGAGGGCAGTCTCTAAGTCTCTCATTCTGGTTCTCATGGTGTGACTCACACATGCTAGTAAGAGCCAGGTCAGCCATTTCACCCATATGGTGGTATTTGCTCCATCTCACACGTGGTCCTGGCTATAGTTTCAGTTCCTGATGCACTTCTTGTCATCTGGCAACCCGGATTTTCCATAGACACTCCCCCATTTCATTATAGCCACCATCATGGCATAAAAGTAGGCTCCTCCAAGCCTCCAAATGTTCCCTTCCCCCAGGCAGAGGAAGAAAATGGCTCATGCTGGTCAAGAAGGAGCAACAAGCAGGACACAGATTTCCTTCCTCTTCGCTCTTCTCATCCAACTCTCCAATCATAGGCCACCAAACAGAGATGCATTTGCTATTTAGGTTTATTGTTTTGAATTTTTGTTTATTTATTTATTGTTTTGTTAAGCAATTTCCAAAGTTCTGACATACATGCCCAAAACACTAGTTTGAAAGATAATCTCAATGACCCATCCTTCTTACTTTTAACTGTTTTCCTCTTATCAAGCTAGTGTAACTGTCCTCTCAGAACAGACTTGTTCCCTCTCAGGTATCTTATCAGCAGCTGGCAGGGATGGGGAGGAGGGCAAGGGAAGGCCTGTTACCTACCTACCAGTGAGAACCAGACTTTGGTTCTGACCTGCTCAGTCTCTATCTACCCCCATAAAGCTCTTTAATCTCTCATTTAAAATTCTCCCATAGCATATATATATATGTACACAAAACCAAATCCCTGTGGTGAGATATCCACATGCAAAAGAATAAAGTTGGAACCCCTACCTCACACCAACTACAAAAATTAACTAAAAATGGATTGACAACCTACATATAAGAGCTAAACCCATAAAACTCTTAGAAGAAAACATAGGGGAACATCTCCAGGACCTTGGATTTGGCAATGGATTCTTAGATATGACACCAAAAGCAGCAAAAGAAAAAATTTTAAAACTGTAGTTCTTAAATTAAAAACTTTTTTGCATCAAAGGACATTGTCAGGACAATGAAGAGACACAGGACAGGATAAGATATTTACAAACCATATATCTGATAAGGGTCTAGTATCCAGAATACATAAGGAATTCTTACAACTCAACAACAACAAGACAACCCAAAAAATATATGGGCAAAGGATTTAAAAAGACATTTCTCAAAAGAAGATATACAAACAGTCAATAAGCACATGAAAAGGTTTGTAACATTTTTAGTCAAATGAATTACAAATCAAAACCACAATGAGATGCCATTTCATACCCACTAAGATGACTATAATTTACAAAAACAACAGCAACAGAAAATAACAAGTGTTGAATACATAAAGAATTCTTACAACTCAACAACAACAAGACAACCTAACAAAAAGATGGACAATGGCTGCGCAATGCAACGAAGAGTAGCCCCCGCTCGACGCGACTGGTAGCCATGGGAAACATTTCACACCCTCAGGACAGATCTTAAAACAATATGGGAACTTTTTTCCCACCAAGTTTAAGCTAATTTTTATCTGTCTATGATAATTGATGAAGATAATCTATGATAATGGATAAAAGAAAACCCAAAAGTTACCACTAGAATTTAACTTAGGTTCTCATTTTGATGCACTCTTTCCCAAATATTAAAAGGGATGAATTTTAGAGTTTTCCTCCTTGCAACATGTGAGAAATATAAATGAGGTGTGAAATGATAAGGGAGAAAGGTGAGAAAGAAAAATAAAAAAGCTTTGGTCTAACCACAGGTAGAATAATCAACTTCTGAAAGATTCAGCATGAGTATTTTTGAACTCCTATCTTAAGCCAAGCAGTGACCTAGACCCCTGGAGTGGGTAGGACAGGGGGTGCTAAAATGAATAGAGATAAAGAAGTCATGGTCACTACCTTCTAAGAGACAGAATTTGAGCTGGGACTTAAAGTGCATGATTTTTGACAGTTGGCGAGGTCAAGCGTGGTACAGCAAGCCAGTAGTAAGCATACAATACCTGGCATAATAGACTCTTAAAAATTGAAGTTTGACTCTTGCTCATTTAGAGGCTGAGCACCTAGTCTGTTTATGGTCTTTAGTCGTCTTAGAATTTAAGCTTTTCTTTCACTGGGACAGATTTTCACCATTCCAGCTTTGCATATATTTTGGAAATTTTGTACGGTCTTAAGCACTTTGCTGATTACAGCTGAAACTGATTCTTCCAGGCAGAGTAATTCATTCCCTCTTCGAAGTTCCCACAGTGCTCCGTTCACACCTTTATGGAGCAGAGATTACACTGTATATTAATTATCTGTCTCCTTCACAAGAGTGAGAGCTCCTCATGGACTGTGATTATGTCTTGTTGAGACAGGGAAACATAGCAGTTAGGCATTTGGGTGTTCAGCTCATTCTGCCCAAATTCAAATCTCTGTGCCTTTTCCTACCTTGCTGTATAACCTTGGACAAGGTATTAGTTAACCTCTTTAGGTTTCAATTTCTTGCTGCAAATAAAAATGAACCTACCTCATGAGGATGTGTTGTGAGCATTAGATTAGATACGTAAGGTACTTTCTACGGTGATTGGCACACAGGAGGGCAATCAATAAATACAGGCTCTTATCCTGTAATCCACAGTTTCCTGCATACAGTAAGTATTGAATAAAGTTCGTAGAAATATGAAATGAATAAATTATTTTCCAAGAGCTGCCTAGATTGGGGAATAGTTTTTAGCCTATTTTTCCTGCCCAATTTCCTTCAGATGAAAAGAGAAATCCCCTTTCAGACTCCATGACGCTGGGGTGAATCACTTATTTCCCTTTGGTTTGGTGGGGAAGTGTCAGTCTCTGTTTCTTCCTCATCCTGACCAGAAACTGCTGGACTCAGCTGAGAACTGAAGAAGAGAGCAATGGTCAGAGGTACAGCTGAAAAAAAAACAAAAGCAAAACCATCCTTGGCCTTTCAGTTCTCTGAGGGCTGCTTCTGATCAATCTCACGGAAGAACATACTGTGGTCTGGTAAAGAGGTTTGGGATCTCTGTAAGAAGTTTCACCCACAAGAAAAGTTGTTTCTATACATCTCGATGTTGTGAATAAATGTAGATTACCACCTGCTCCTGAGATGAGCTAATGCTCCTCTCCTGTGCTCCCTTAATACCTAAAGCACAGCCATTACTAACCTCAACTGAGCCCATACTACATGCTAAGTGCTGTTCTAAACGCTTCACATGTATTAACTCATTAAATCCACACACAAATCTATGAGGTTGGCTTCACCCCCGTTTTACAGGTGAGGAGACTATGATACAGCAACGTGAAGTAACTTGCTCCAAATGACACAACAATAAATGGCAGAGCTGGGACGTGAACTGAGGCTGCCAGAGTTTGATGCACACGAAAAGTATATGAAACGCCTCTGCACCTGCTCTGTCACTTATTCCCCTGTTGAGTAGAAATCCTTCAATGGCAGGTTTCTTTATCTGCCTCTATAACTCATGTGAGCCTCTTGAGGGCACAGCCCATATCCCCACCGATTCCCCAGCTCCTGTCACAGTGCATGATGCATAGTAGGTGCTCAATACACATTGAGTAAGTGAATGAAGGATTAAGCACATTGAGGCAGCGTTTCAGGCAGAAGATAATTTGTTGGATTTGAGTAAAGGATGGGAAGCAGAGGAATCATGCCTGCCTCGGGCTCCTGTAACAGCTCGATATCCCTTCAGAAGAAGGCTTAACTCTTCCAGATCCAATGGCTCTGAGATGGTGAAACTGGAGCCCTCCTTTTCATACCCTCAGCAAAACATTTCATACAAGTCAGTAGATAGGAATTATTTAACTGATCTTTCACCACATTGGTTTCAGATCTCCATACGGAGCCTTCACTACAGGCTCTGAACGGTCCCTTGGCCTGTTCAGTGCCTCCTGGTTGGTTCCACTTCTCCATCTGCCATAGTAACTGAGATGCCAAACATCTGCCAAACTCTTTCAAGGGAAATAGTCCTCAGTGGCTGGAGATCAGTTTGTCCAAGAATTTGACTTCTGACAGTCTCTGAAGAAGGCTTCCTGCACAGGTCTTCCTTCCTTCTTTTTATCCCAAGAATTGAGCTCCTTTTCCTGCCTTTGGTGGCTTCTCTCCACAGATGTCTAAGGGCAGAACTGGGCCCTTCTACTAAGCTACCCAGATGGCTACAGATTTCATTAAGAATTTGATGAGGATTCAAGATCCCGAGGTATTTTGCTGAAGAATAAATCTTGACTTGTTTGCAGGAATCCAAGGGTTTACAGCAGGCTTTTCACGAACTGAAACCACATTTTCTCAACAACCTTCCTCATTACCCTCTGGGAGACGGTGCCCTGCTCGGGTTGAAGTTTCACTTCTTTCCAACTTCCTATGACCATACAACTGTTAAACAGAACTCCTTTCCTCCAAACAACACACACACGCACATACACACACACACACACACACACACACACACACCATGATCTGTTCCAAAAACAGCTGCATCCCAGCCTGGCTCAAGTGATTTTGATACACATGTAAGTAAAGTGAAGAAGCCTGGCACGACAAGCATCTTTGGGTAGCCATGGGAAACATTTCTAACATTAACCTTCATAAAATTGAGTTCGTTTAATGCAACATTCTCAGAAAGAATCTCAGTGTTATTTAATTTGTAAAGAAAAAAGACAAATTACCAATTCACTTAAAAAAATTTTTTTTACCCTTCTCCTCCATGGTTTACTGACAGTAAAAAATGAAAATGACCCTTTCCGTTCACCTGGTATCATCAACCTTCTTTTGCTCATCAAATATTTGTTGACCCTCAATATGCAAAGCACAGGATACTATAGTGGTTCTTACCCATTGTTCTGAATAGCCAACTTAGAGATAAAACTAAAGAGGAGTTCATATTAATAATGGATGATAACTAAAGTTCAATGGAGAGGTGGTACCCTATCAGGAAAATTTAGAGAAACTCATGAGACCATCTATACCAGTGGTTTTTCTAAAATTTTCTTTAGCTTCAAAAACTCCTCACATAAAATTCTGTTTGGCAGTCTGCTACATCAAATAAAAGTCGTTTCCTAATTGAGACAGCTGATGTCCAGATAGGATTCAAGATTGGCCAGCACCTCCAAACCAGTTCATAGCGTTCCATTTGGTCTAGTCCTCTTATCTGTAGTCATGAAAGGTTGTGCTTTCCTGTTGAATTACAGGCTCCATTATTGCAATAAGCTGAGTCTTACAATGCTGTTAATAGACTCTGGAGACTTTAAACTCTGCATCCTGACTCCTGGATCTTGGCCTCAGTTACCAATAAAATATCTAATTAGGTTGAGCACTATTCTTCTCAGAACTTAGCAAATGTATCTATGGTTCAGGAAATCTTCTGGATTTAGTGGAAAGTATTTAGATCCTAAAGCATTTCAAGTGAGACTGGAGTGGAATGTAAGTGAAAGAACAGATTGCTTAGATGGCAGTAGGAAAACTGGAATAGTAGTATTATATGAAGAAATACAAAACTGTAGCCCTACTTTATACCATATTCAAACATGGGCTTCAGGTAGATTAAGGACCTAAATGCTAAAGATAAAACTATAAAGCTGTCAAAAGAATATGTAGGATATTTTTGTGAAAGATAAAGAAAGTCTTCCAAAGGGACATCCCAAAGTACATACCATAAAGCTAAAAGTTGATGAGTTTGACTCCATCAAAATTAAGAATTTCAGCTCAGTAAAAGACACAATAGACTGAGGACAGACTGGAAGAATGTATTTGCGACATCTGTAACAGTCAAGGGATGAATATCTAGACTATGTAAGGAACTCCTACAAGTCAACAAAAAAAGAAACAGAAAAACAGATAGAAAAGTAGTCAGAGGATATGAAACAGTAATTGGTAAAAAGGAAAGACCTTAAGTAGGTCATTTAAGAATGAAAGGAAAAGATGTTAATAATCAGAAGAATGCAAACTATAGCAATGCAATTCCACTTTACACCCACCAAAATGGCAAAGTAAGAAAGAAAGATACTACCAAATGTTGACAAGGATTTGAGGAGATGGGAAAAATCAGGAATTGCTGGTTTTAGTGTAAAACGTACGGCCTTGTGGAAAGGAATCTGGCAATGCTTAGTCAAATTAAGAATGATGTATCCTATGACCCTACAATCCCACTAATGGGTGTACCCAGAGGATTTCTCCCATGAGTTCACTAAGGGATACATAAGAGGATGTTAATTGTTGAGTTGCTTGCAGTATCAAAAATAGAAGTTACCTACAATCCACAGAGGAGAATAGATAAGTAAAATGTAGTTAATACTCTGGAATACTAGGCTATAGTTAGAGTTATTTAACCAAATAAATATATAGCCACATAGCCCAAAAGCATAATGTTGAATGAAGATTTATAGCTCAAAATAATTAAGTAAAATACATACATAATACAGTATTTGCATAGCTAAGAAAATATCAAATACAGTAGAATGAGCATCTAAGGGAGAAAAAGGACTAGAAATTACAGCTGTGAATGAAAGAGAAAACATAAAAAAACAAGAGAGAGTCTTTGCATGGACTAATGATGATAGATAGTATTCTATGAACCAGTGACTATAAATTAAGTAAATTCTGCAAAACTAGGGTTAAAGAATAGAAAGGAAAACAGGGAAGGCTCTTGTTGGAGAGGTGATGATAGAGCTCACTAGCCCATCCTGTGGGCAGGACACCTGGGTTCCCACCCTGACTCAGCCTGTCACTTGTAGGTCACACGTGCCTACGATGCTCTTCTCTAGAGTTCCGTTTTCCCCATGGATGGAATAAAGATACTAGGCTAGAATTTCTAAGATCTTTTCCAGCTTTGTGTTTCGAGTACTCTGTTCTTCCTTTCCCATCAGTAACCTCCATAATGTCATAAGCAACAATAAAACAATATCACCCACTTAGAACATTTTTATTAACATTGAAAAATAATCTAACATGAGAAATGTCTTTGGCTGAAGGTGTGTTTTTATACTCCTGGCTGACAGAGTGACATCATTTCTTTGTGCAGGAGTTATCTCCTTAAAGCAACAGTTTCCCTTTTCATGGATCAATGAACAAAGGAAGAAAGTTAAAAAAATAATAATAAGACAAATAATATTCAGGAAGATTGGAGGTGCTATAGAACCAAAGAGTGATTTTTTAATAACCTGAGCCTGGCGGGTGATGTTGATGATACGACAGTGTTGCCAACAGTAATAATGACTATGAGAGCAACCTAGAAAATTATCAGTCCAGAAGGGTTTCAGCTTGTCTCTGGACACCTAGCCCATAAAGGCCACTAGGCCCCTCTAGCTGACTCTAGGTTCCTTTGTATCCTACTTTACTTTGAGACACACCCATGAGATAAGAGTTGGAAAGTATTATAAAATGAAGGTCACTTTATAGAACTGTGTACTCCATTTGCAAAATAAAATAACAAAATGGAAGAATACAAACTATCAGAAAATCTATTCTGCATTGTGCTAGAAAAATCTTTTTGCCCTTTTAAGAGCTCATTAGAATGCAACAGTGTTCATTTCAACCAATTAATATTTTGGCTATGAATAGGAAAATATGTATGAATGGCCAGTCCAGTATAAACTAGAACATTTGCATAATGTCAGCTCTTTCTTTGGTTGCATAATTAATCATTGCAGATTATCCATTTGTAAGCATAATTTTTCACTGTCAGGGGACATTATGTTTTACTTATTGAAACACTCTAAATCATAATTACAGCTATCATTTATTGAGCACCAATTAAGTTCCAGGTATTCTACATATATTAATTGTTATGCTTACCACAATACTATAAAGTGAATATTATTATACTTGTTTTTAGGATTAGGAAGCTGAAGTTCAGAGAGGTTGATTAGCTCGTGCAAGCTGATAAGTACTTCAAAGCTAAGTCTTGACTGTCCACAAAGCTCATGTTCTTTTTACCATGCTGTGCAACCTCCTCTAAAGATTTTTTTTCTGAAAATTGGGACCCTATATTAACAGCTAATGTTTATTGTGTGCTCACTATAGGGCCACTGCACATACAACTTTGTATGCATTGCCTCATTCAGTTCACCAAACACCCCTATGAAACGTGGATACTCATATATGTGTTTGAGGTAATGAGAAAACTGGGGTTTAAAGAAAGTACCTGGTCCAATATAGCACACCCAGAAAGCAATGGAATCTGGATTCAAGGTCTCAGTATCAGTTCACATTTTTCTTAATTTAATTTTTTAACTAACATATAATGAAATTGACCTTCTTGGTGTACAGTTCCATGAATTCTAACACATGCATAGATTCATATAACCACTACCACAATTAGTATACAGAACAGTTCCATTGCCCTGAAAAATGCCCTCATGTTCGAAGCCACACCCTCCTCCCACGCTGACCTCTGCACTTAACTGATTTGGTCTCTGTCACTATAGGCTTGTGTGTTTTTTTTTTTAAGGGAATTCCTCTTATTTATTTATTTATTTATTTATTTATTTATTTATTTATTTATTTTTGGCTGTGTTGGGTCTTCATTTCTGTACGAGGGCTTTCTCTAGTTGCGGCAAGTGAGGGCCACTCTTCATCGCGGTGCGCAGGCCTCTCACTGTCGTGGCCTCTCTTGTTGCGGAGCACAGGCTCCAGACGCGCACGCTCAGTAGTTGTGGCTCGTGGGCCTAGTTGCTCCACGGCATGTGGGATCTTCCCAGACCAGGGCTCGAACCCATGTCCCCTGCATTGGCGGACAGATTCTCAACCACTGCGCCACCAAGGAAGCCCCAGGCTTATCTTTTTGAGAATGTGATATAAATGGAATCATACAGCCTAGAAACTTTCAAATGGGCATCTTTCACTCAGTATAATGCCTTTGAGCTTTATCCATGTTGTT
This sequence comes from Phocoena sinus, assembly GCF_008692025.1. Lineage (NCBI taxonomy): Eukaryota > Metazoa > Chordata > Mammalia > Artiodactyla > Phocoenidae > Phocoena > Phocoena sinus. Next base: position 69,174,156 of record NC_045766.1, on the reverse strand, counting down.
GCTTCCCTGTCTGTTTCTTTTTACCGCTGAGTAATTTTCCATTGTATGGATATACTGCATTTGTTTATCCACTCTTCTGTTGCAAGAAATTTAGATTATTTTCAGTTTGAGGTGGTTATGAATAGAGTTGTTATAAACATTTATGTACAGGTTTTTGTGTGAACCTAAGTTTTCATCTCCTTAGGGTAAACACCTAGGAGTGGGGTTGTTGAGTTATATGGTAAGCTTAATCTTATAAGAAACTGCTAAACTATTGTCCAGAATGGCTGTATCATTTTTGCCTTCTCTCCAACAATGCAAGCGAGTTCCAGTTTTTCTACATCGTCATCAAGACTTGGTAGTGCTAGTTGCTTTTGTAAATTAAAAAAAAATTTTAGCCATTCTAATAGGTGTGCAATGGTAATCTCATGACGATTTCATTTTCCTATTGCATCCCTTTATATGCTTATTTGTCATCCATATTTCCTCTCTAGCAAAGTGTTTGTTCAAATTGTTCAAGTTGCCCATTTTTAAAATTAAATTGTTTGTTTTCTTACACTTGAGTTTTAAGCGTTCTTTCCTAGTCTACATAAAAGTATTTTGTCAGGGATAAGATTTACAAATATTTTCGTTCATTCACTTTTCTTTCATTATCTTAATAGTGTCTTTCACAAAGTATGAGTTTTTTATTTTGATGAAGTCCAATTTATTTATGTATCGATTTTTTTAATGGATCATGCGTTTGGTGTCATGTTGACAAATGAACTCTCTGACTGAAGGGGAAGGGGTAGAGAGAAAGAGAGAGAGAGATTGGAAGATGCTACAGTGCTGGCTTTGAGGATGGAGTAAGGGGGTTACAAGCCAAGGAATCTTTTAGAAGTTGGAAAAGGCATGGAAACAATTTCTTCCCTAGAGCTTCCAGAAGCACTGCAGCCCTGCTGACACCTTGATTTCAGCCCAGTGAAATCCAGATTTCGACCTCCAGAAATGTAAGATACATTTGTGTTATTTTTAACCACAATAAAAAGGACTGTACCTAACTCCAGGTCAAAAAAAATATCCTGACTTCTTCTAAAGGTTTTATAGTTACATGTTTTACATTTAGCTCTACAATTTGTTTTGAGTTTTCTTTTGTATAATGTATGAGGTTTAGGGCAAAGTTCATGTTTCTGCTTATGGATATCCCATTCTTCCATCATCGTTTGCGGAAAAGACCATTCTTTCTTCACTGAATTGCTTTTGGAACTTTGCCAAAATCAATTGGCCATATTTATATGGGTGTTTCTGGGTTCTCTGTTCTGTTCCATTGATCAATGTGCCTATCCTATCACCAGTCTAGGCCACACTGTCTTAATTTCCATAGCTTTATAGTAAGTCTTTTTCTAAATCTGGAGCTGTGTGTGATTCTTCAGCTAGTTCCTATTCTGAGCCAACAAACTGCAAGGCACAGGTGGATCAGCCTTGGTGCCCTCCTTTTCTTTGCCGCCTGGAAGGTGTTAATAACATATTTTTTGGTGTACAAAGGGGTAGAAAAGCAATGTACCTGGCCTACTTTCCAGCTCAAGAGAGAGAAGAAAGGCTGTCATTTGCAGCTTTTCCTCTGCCTGAACCACCTGGAAATTCCTGCCAAACACACTTACTATGTATTACACATTCATGTCATATATTTGTCAAGTGTGTTGTGTTGGGCACCACTATAGGCTCTGAGGAAGAACAGGAGAACAGGACACACATGGTTCTCCCTCCTGTGAGGTTTATGCCAAATGGTAAATGAATAACAACACGAGAACAACACTGGATGGCTATTCTCCAAAGAACTGCAATTGGGCCATGCCTAAAAGAGTGACTCAGGTATCTTAGACCACATGGCAGGGGAATGCTTCTCTTGAGAGATCTGAATGACAAGAAGAAATCGAATGGGTGAACATCGAGGGAAAGAGTATTCTGGGCTCTTAGTCTGAAGAGCCTTAGGTGAAGACAAGCTTGTTGCATTTAAGAAACAAAATAAATGACTGGTAGAGCTAGGAAGGGGTGAGCCGGGGAGAGGGGTGTAAAATAAGGACTGAGAGGTAACAGAAGCAGGTTGAGGAAGGGCTTTGTAACTGAGACAAGAAGTTGGGTTTAACTCTAAGTGCCTTGGGAAACCATTAGAGAGTTTAAACCAAGATGGGTCATGTGACCAAAGACAGACCTGGGCTCCCAGACAAACAAATGTGGAAAGGGAGTAGAATGAGTCTCCCCAATCCCCATCCCCACAGAAACATGTTCCCTGCTCACATTAACCTGTTCTCTGTACAAGGGTGATGTGCATGAGATTCTAAAGAAGCCAAGTTCAGGGCTTCAATCCTCATAATTTGCATATCACCATTTCCTAGCCTAGACTGCAAGGGGACTAAGAAGAGAGGGGAGAAGTCAGTCTCTCGCTGAACTGATGACTTGCTGAGGAACCCACTACCGAGGAGACTGGTCCCTGAGTCGGGGACAGGAGCCTGCTGTGTCACAGCCCTATGAAAAGTAGAAAGAGAGAACCCTGTTCGCGGGTAGTTGTTTCATCACAGCAACTGCCTCATGGTTTCCAATCTTCAGAAACAGTGAATTATAGGAAATTGGCTTAAAACTGCAGTATAATAAAGAGAAGACCTGCATGGAAGGGTTTTCCAACTATGAAGAGTTATAAGCACTGGATTGAATTTCTGATCAGAGGTGTGTGCAGAGTCTCCAAGAGACTGTGTCCATTCTGTTTATTTAAACTCCACTTTGGATAAATAACCACCTCTGGGGAAACATAAACACAGCACCTCTTCCCCATTATAGAGTCACAATTCCAACTCCATGTCATCCCTTCTACCATCAGGAGGTATATATAATTTTTATAGAGTTATAATCCATGTGATGCTTTCTTCCTAGTGCGGTTTTTTGCTTACCATTGTTTCACATACATTTTTCCATATAGCGGCACCATCTAAGTATGTGCCATTTTACAGAGCTACACAGTGATGCAGTAGATAAAATAGCTCATACTTACCAAGTAATTACTATAATGTCAGGCACGGTTCTAAGCACTTTACCTATTTTTACTCATTTAATGTTTCTTCCGTTTAACCCTCCAAGGTGGGTACCATCTATCTTAGCCTGGCTTCAAAAGAAAGTAGAGCCTGAAGCCAAGGGTTCCATAGACTACTTTATTCAGGGTGCAATCCCAAGGAAGCAGGGGCGAGGGAAAAGTGAAATGAGGTAAGGAAACAGGGAGAGTCCATTTGAAGGTGGGTTATCAAGCTGGTTACCATCGAGTGTGACCAATTGCTCCATCTAACAAGATGGTCTTCCCATGAGACCATCCTGCAAAAAGCTGCATAAATTGCATCTCAGACGGTCATTCAGGGGGAGGAAGGAGGAACTGTTTATCCACCAGTTCCCATCTGTCACATGAAACTTTTTATTGCCACACACTTTGGGGTTGGCACATGTCACACTTGAGTATCAGCAGGGAAGCCTCAGGGTAGGTGATAAGAGGCAGGCTTAACGCCTCTTGAGGCATTAAGGGCTTAAGGCTAGGTACTCTGTAGTTTGCCTGCACAAAGTCACGGAGTCAGTCAGAGCCTGCGTAAACCTGGTGGGGCAGCAATGGTGGAATATATAAGGGATTCTCTTACTGCACTGGTTTAGCTGATGGAACACAGAGATTAAGTACCTGCCCTAAGTCACTTAGCCAGTAACTGGTAGAGCCACGATTTGAACCCAGAAAGCCAGGTTCTTAACAATATGTTAAACTAGTTCTTTGATTTGGGGAGATCTGGGTTGTATTTAGCTTTTCACTGAAATGCCTCAGAGCATAGCAGAAAGATTCTTGGACAGAAATCTTAGATTCCAACCCTGGCTCAGAACCTTGGATAATCATTTCTCTGTGGGTCTCCATTTGCTCATATGTTTTTGAAAGAGCTCAGACAGCATGATCTTAGAGGTCTCGAATTCTGAATCACACTCTTCTAAAAATCTTTGAACAAATAATGTTAGTCTTTTAAAATTTACAAATCTTTAGGATGTAAGAATTAGACTACTGGGTCCCAGGTTAGGACCATTTTTATGACTCACGGTTTAAATTAGCAAATTGCCTTTGAAAAGAATCTTATCAGTTTAACACATTTACTATATCTTCAGTGGATGAATGTGCCTCTTTCTTTGCCTGATCATCAAGATAAAATATAATAATATATAAAATATTGAATTTTTGGTGACTCTATAGATGTGAAGTAGTGTCACTAGATTGCTTTGTTTTCTATTTCTTTAGTGACTAATTAAGCCAAACATGTCTCCAAGTGTTTTTCATGTCATTTCCTCTTGTGTTAATTTTACTTTTAGCAAGTCATTTCCTCTCTCTGGGGATCAGCTTTAACATCTCTCAAATGAGAAGGGCGACTGAGATCTCTAAGGTTGCTTTGAGAATTAAGTGAGACAATACCTACAAAAGTCCTACTTCAATTCTCCAAATACATAGGGGAAGGCTTTTCCATCTTTGTACAAGTGTAGAAACCGGTAGGGATTTCCCTTGACCAGACTCTAAGACATGTCTTGGTCAACCAGATCTCTTCTTTCTGGAATGGTTCCTATGTTAGTCCTTCCTAAAAGAAGGACAGATGAACTCAAATGACCAGCATGGTGGTTTTTTCCCCCGAATCTGAACAGTTTGTAATACTACTGTATGATGAGAACACATATCAAATGCCTTTCCCAAGGTAGTGGTTATCTCCATTGGCTAGGACTTCTAGATTTTCTCTAAGCCTAGAGCTTCTGAAACACTCGACACATTTGTTCTGAACTTGTGGTGACCTACTTATTCTAAGTTTCATTCTTTCAGCAGCTGAGATTAAAATGATCAAAGCAATGAAGTCATTGTTGTCATTCTTTGGAGATTTAAAAGAAATAGGACAAGACTCTCAGACACTAGGGGAGTTTGGGGTCTGGGGATTGGGAATCTGTGAGCAGATGACCATGTTTCCATTTTGGGACAGAATTAAAAGGAAAAAAAAAAAAAAACAGGGGCTGATTCTTGAAGAGCTCCAGCCTCCTTTTTCTAAGCCTTTTCCTCCACTCTGCCAAGCTCCTCCTCTTTGCTTTTCTCTCCTGTGAAAACCTGTCTTCAGAACTAAACTAGGAGGCAGGAGGGATGGGTTCAAGCTCACTACCACCACTTGATAGCACTGTGGATTTCAGTATATCCCTTCTCTCCACTGAGGGTCAGTTTCTTCATCTGTTCCCATGATTACAGTCCCTTTTTATTGATTATTCATGATCTCCCATCAATTAATATGTAAGATTCTTGAGTTAGATGCACTACCTTGTTTATCTCTGTGCTACCAACAAAGGCTCACTATGGAATTTGTCATAGAAAGGTGCTTTCTCCTTGTTAGTATATTGAGTATTTATAAATCTCTCCTTGACCCTGACAGTGATCACCATCATTCGCTCTAAGATTTACCAGGTGGATTAGTTTCCTAGAGCTGCTGTAACAAATTACCACACAGTTGATGGCTTAAAACAACAGAAATTTATTCTCTCATGGTTCTAGGGGCTAGAAGTCCAAACTCAAGGTGTCCACAGAGCTATGCTCTCTGAAAGCTCTAGGGAAGGATCATTCCTTGCCTCTTCCTAGCTATTGATGGTTGCCAATAATCCTTGGTGTTCCTTGGCATGAAATAACATCACTTTAATCTCTACCTCCATTGTTACGTGGCCTTCTTCCCTCTGTGTATCTGTCTTTTCATGTCTTCAAATCTCTCTTGTCCTTGTAAGGGCAACAGTCATTGGATTTAGGACCCCACCTAATCCAATATGACCTCATCTTAACTTAATTAGATCTGCAAAGACCTTATTCCAAATAAGGTCACAATCATGGGTGCCAGGTGGATGTGAATTTGGGAGGAACACTATTCAACCCAGCACCTCAGGACATCTCTGTATCCTTACTCCTCCCTTCCCATAGCTTTGGACCTTGTCTCCTGCCCTCATCATGAAGAATCCTTCCCCCAGAATGACCCCTCTTACTGGAGTCATGATGAGTGTATTCATTGTTCTCCTTGACAATCGGCTCTCCCTCCTTCGATCCATGTTCCACCAGAGCCTGCTGTCAGACTAACCTCATGAAAAGGACAGTTTTGTTGTCTTTGATTCCCAGCTCAAAAACTTTTTGATGGCCTCCATTACCTATAGCATAGAAGCTGCACTTCCTCAGAAAGACATTCACAGACTTTACCACCTGATGCCAACTCTCCTGTCCAGTCATAACATGACATCTCTCCCCCATGCACAATTCAGATTATCCTTTAGCTCTACCATCTGCCCTTTTCCTCCTCCGTCATCATGTCTTTCTCTCCATCTAAAAGCCATTCTCTTGATCACAGGATGTATTATTTCCTTCACTCTTGACAATCTACCTCTTTTCCAAAGTCTACCAAGATCCCCACCCCCCACACACAGGCAGAATAGCACTTCTGCTCCAGACCCCCATAATATTTTGTACGTCAATTGACACTTTTCATCCTTACATTATTTGTGATCATGCTATTTCTCTTTTGATTAAAACGTGAGCTCTTAAGAGCAGAATTCCTTTCTCATTCCCCAAGTTTCTGGTTCTTAGGAGAAGATTGTACATTTTGAAGAGAAGAAGGAAATATTCGAAAGTAATAATTTCAGAAGGTGCTTTAGGGGGTGTGCAAAAGTTTAGTATTTCATTAATAGTCACGCTGATAAAAAATTAAAATGCCATCTTTACTCCTAATTTCAAATTTTCATATTTATAAAAACAGCTCATTTCTTTATACTAAGCAAATGCTACATATTTGGATTTACCATATAAATATATGTTAACACAATGTGTTTCTATCTTATAAGTCAGTTCTGGATAAGATTATTTTTGCATTTAAAAAATTATGAAAACCACTGTAGCCTTGGGGTCCTGTATTGCCCTTGGAAATGAAGTATTTGCATTTCCTCTTAAATGCTCTTAATCCCCGGAGCTATAATGATGGTTGAGATTTTTTAATCCTACGTGTGAGACTAACGAATAAGGATGCTCTAAGGCCAGAGCAGAAACATAATGGACTTTGGAGTCACAAAGACTGTGAAAACTTTGCCATTTATTAACTGTGTGATTTGTGGGAAATTACTTAACATCCCCAAACCTGGTTTTTTCCTGTTCACATAGAAATGAGCTCTGACTCATAGGGTTGTTGAGAGGATTAAATAATATACCTAAAATGAATAACATATGAGACACTCAATAAATGACATCTACCTTAATTACAAAGATTAGTTCTGGCGAGAGTTGTCTTTTGTTTGCTTGTTTGTTTTTTTCTTCTTTGCCTGGTGAAATGCTGCCATAATTCTAACATCAGCTGAGAGTGGATGAGAAGGGCCTTAACCTCTAAATTGCCCTAAGGGAGAGTTAGCTAATGAAAAGCCACAGGAGTGAATTATCTGCTGACTACACCCTTTTGCTGAGGTAAAAAAATTACTTTTGTATAGATATCCAGTTTGCTAATTATCTTTTAAAAATCAAATGAGAGCTCTTTCTAAAGTCCTGGTAGTGACCAAGAAAATGTATTAAAGGAAAAGTATCGAATTTTACCCAAGAATCAAGAAGAACTCATTCTGAAATAAAATAAGGACTTGAATACTTAATGTTTGGACTGACTCTGGAATAGATAAAATATTTTCTTGATGTGGTCCCCTCCTTTAAGATTTGGGTGGAAAAATTTGACAGATGACTCTGGGAAACAGAGAAATCCACTTCCTGAATTAATTTGGATCTTTAAGAGGAAATCAGTGACTGATTTCTTCTCTTACTAGCTGGGTTTTCAGATCGTCTTTTCTCCTTCATGAGGCTGCCCTTCTCTATTCTTTTGTGGACATTGGTACCTGTGGATGTTGGAGCCAAGAGTCTGTGTAAGCATATGCTCTGCTCTGTCCTGTAAAGGTCTGACTTCTTAGTCCTAGGGCTCTTACCCACACAACCAGCAACATCCATGAGCCTGTGGATATATTTTCACTTTTATGACCAGAGCATCTGGAAGTATTCACACCCTTATAGGGTTTTTCAGGAACCCTCCCCCTGCTACATGTTTTTTTCTCACAGTAAGTCCTCAGACCCAGGATCTTTTTCATCTTCATTGCCTTAGACCTCAAAGAACTACTGTCTCTCCCTTTCTAAAGGTTCCCACCACTTCCCACTCTACCCCTTGGACAAGCCACCAGAGCTCTGATTTTAAATGTTTTACTACCAAAAAAGAATAAGGAACAGTTATTAGCTAAGAAAAATTATACAGGAAAGATGGAAAGTTTCTGGCATCTTGCAAAGTACATAGAGCTAGTGTCCAGAGTTAGTGTTGATTTCCAACCCTTTGCTTTCTATCCTTTGCTCTCATTATTCCAGTAAATCATGATCCAATTTCCACCCTCGGAAATTACCCAGCCACACTTACATTCACACACACACAGAAGCAATCAGACAAAATAGATGTTCCTGGCTGCTATGAGCATACCCTTTGTCTCTGAAAACTCCAGATGGGGCGTCTCTAAATTTTCCTAGGAATGGTTGACACAGGGCGCTCAGTGCTATGGAGGTGACAAGACTAAAATAACTAGGGGATCAGATTAGTTAGAGGGACTTTATTCTGCTCATTCTTATACCCAGATCTCTTACCATCCTGCAAACCCCGCCATCAAGTTCGATTTTGAATCAAGCCAGCCCCTCCCTGGTGGTTCTTAAGTTGCCTAGCTTGGTGTCTCTGAGAAGTCTGCTGCTTTTCTCCCACCTTCAAACTGCCAGAGGGTACTCAAATCACCAGCTGAACATGACATATCTTCCTGGTCCACACATTCTACTCAAAGATAAGGAGCTTAAAATTCTATCTTCAGATGAAAATAAACACATGTATGTTGTCAATAGAAACTAAAATTCTTATGTTGGACTTTATGCAATTGCCAATATTCAACCATTTTTGACCTATAAAAATGGCAACTGCATATGGTTTAACCTAACACATTTTAAAGGTAACAAATGTTTTCTTTGGGCTTTATCCTCAGGCCCAGGGATAAAACTTCTCTTTCCATTGACATTAGGGATATTTCAAATAAAAGTTTGAAAAGCAGCATTTTGCACAGCATAATTTATTCAATGATTTTTGGAATATTCAGGGATGGTTGGAATAATTCGCTCTAACTCAAAAATGGCTAACTGTCAAATTCACCAGCACTGGATTCTGAGAGCAAACGGGAAGTGATAGGTTTCACTTTTCGAATTCTCTGAGAAGCATCAGCTTCTTTCGAGTCCTTCCATCTCTCACCCCGCACCAACATTTTCCCCGTTTCTCTTTCACGGGTCTTGTTCGTATAGATCTGTTCAGCTTCTCCTATTTTTTCCCCATTACCCAGAGCCTAAGAACTGATGAAACATAGATAAGTCCACATCACATCCGATGTGTCTCCAGGTGAATCTCTCTCTACACTTTATCCTGGGAGTGAGGCAAACATAGTATTTTCTTAAAGGGCTGAGGGGAGAAGCTGTGTTGGAAAAAATAAAATGTCTTTATGAAATGTTGGCAGGGCAGACTGGAGGGTGTCCAGAAAACCTTCATCTATTATTCAAGTCTGCTTCTCATTTGCATTAAAGTTTTAGTCATGTGATAAGGAATCTCTTTCTCCCCTCTCAACCTCTCTCTTTTTTGTGTGTGTAGAATGTAAGTATTTAACTGAATGAGATAACCCTTCTAGGTTTGGCATTCCAAGACTCTGCAACCTAAGAGCATTCACCCTGTTAGTAAACTAAGAACAGTATAAAAATATATCAGGTGGGCTTACCATCAACAGAGGACATCAGTTGTTGTCTTTGGGGTGGGGTCGACACATTCTTTTTCATATTCTACTGCATATCTGCTTTATGTGCCTAGGTTTCAAGCTGTTTTGCAAAGATTACTAATCCATCATATCCACTAAATGCAAAGGCAAGGAAGGTATTGAAAGTGCTAATAAGAAGAGGCACGTGATAATTCTGTAAACGAGGTAGGGTATATTTAAAATTTTTAAGTGACATAATTCACAAGACTGCAGAACATTTTCTGAAGACAAAGAGCTATTCACAAAGCAGGTGCAAGGATCTGTGTCTACCTGGGCAATCAGCAAGAATCACTAAGAGCAATAGAAAGTGACTGATGAACAAAATATCACTTGAGGGTAGGACTCTTAGTTTTAGTGGCAATGTGTTTATTCAGAACAGAGAAGGCCATGAGTTCGTAAAAGAACTTAAAGGGGAAGCAGGGTAAACTTGCTGATGAGATCTGTTACAAGCTATGAATAGTGTGTGGATGAAGGATCTCAGTGAAGAGGGAGGGGAGTGTAGGCACCATAACTACTGAAGGATTCCCCATACTTAGAGGAATTATTAAGGAAGGAGGTGGCCTGACTCGACAGATTTCCTGCATATGAAATAAATTGGTTATTTTTGAAGCAATGCTGAAGGGAAAGGTATATCCTGTAAAAAGAAGTGAATACTTGGCTTTAAATTTTGAAGATCACACCCATGATTGTATCTGGTAGAAGTGAGGATGTGGACGATAAGTTTAAACCTCTTCTGTATTTGTTAAGGTAAGTGCTAATCCTGTTGGTTTAAACACCAATAAAGGTATATTCTCACTCATGTAAGAATTCAATGCGGGTGATGCTTGCGGGATGACATTTCAGGTGCAGAGAGCCAGAAGCTCTGTTTCTCATGACTAAGCTCTCCGTTAGATCCTAGAAGCCTCTCCATTCAGTTAACAGATAGAGACAGGGGCTCTGGAAAAGGCACGCCCACCTCTTAACCATCCCACCCAGAAGAGACACACATCACTTCCTCACGCTTCCCACTGGCAAGAACTAACCAGAGGCCTCCCACTCCAGACGCACAGGAGAAGGAGCAAGAAATATAATCCCAGGCTGGGCATCACTTCCTAGTGACAAACTTACACTATGAAGGTGTCTTTGGGGGCCAATTATCTAGCTTTGCTACACCTACTGATTCAGTTATGAACAAAAGTATTTACAACTAACTTTCAGAACCCAACCTATCTATGTATAGAGAAATAGGAAACTTCTGTGGTAGGTACTCAAAAATAGGAGCTATGGGGCTTCCCTGGTGGCGCAGTGGTTGAGTCTGCCTGCCGAGGCAGGGGACACGGGTTCATGCCCCGGTCCGGGAGGATCCCACATGCCGTGGAGTGGCTGGGCCCGTGAGCCATGGCCGCTGAGCCTGCGCATCCGGAGCCTGTGCTCCGCAACGGGAGAAGCCACAACAGTTAAAGGCCTGCGTATCACAAAAAAAAAAAAAAAGGAGCTATGTCTCACAGCATTGAATACCTATAAAATGAATGAATAAATGTAATTTTTAAAGGAACAAACTACAGTTTAAAGAAAAGAGAGGTGCTCTATTTTAGACTGTAAATGTCTTCAAGTCAAGCTTGGGTGATACACGTGTGTGTGGGGGGGGGGGGCGCACAGTATCTCTTCCTTTGAGAAACTACTCCACCCTCATTCTGTAAATATCTTACTCACTTCTTGCAGTTAAAGGAGGTGGGGGAAGGACTGACCAGAGCCACTTCCCTGCCTCAGGGCTTGCATGTGACCCAGTCCTGGCCAATCAAGCAGCTTCATCCCTCTGGTCACAGTGAGTTTTCGGAGATGAGCATGTGACCTAAGCTGGGCCAATCAGAGCTCACTTCGGTGCCTTTTCTGCAGAGGCTCTTTCTCTAGGGCCATAATCTCTAAAACCCATGTAAGCCTGGCAGACATTTTAATATTACATGGAGATAGGCTAAGGATGAAGCCAATCGGGAGAGCTGATGACATTATTTGAATGCCTGGACAACCAACACCGAAGTCCATTACTTGAACTTCCTGTTATATGAGCCAATAAATTTCTCTACTTATACTTTTTCTTACTTTGCTTAATTTGATTTATTTCTGATAGTAAAGCCTTCAAAATTAAAAATGTCCTAACTATGACACTTGATTTGGATTTTTCATATCTTTTCATCATATTACTATTCTAAACCTTTAATGGCCTCATTAATTGCCCACAAAGCCAAATTAAATCTCCTCTGCTTCATTTTCAGAACCTTCCACAAAAAGTGTTCACCTTCCTAATCCAAGAACATAAACCTTAGAATGCCCAAGCATGTCTTTCTCATATTGACATCTGGTTTTGGTCAGGTGTTTTAACCTGTCTCAACCTCTAAAATTCCACTTGTTAGCACAGCTCCTGTGGAAATTATTACTGCTCTGACGTCAGGGACCAGGTCTCACAGACAATGGTAGTCAACATCGCCATCTACACCCTTACCGCTTGTAACAGTTCAATTCTTAGTGTGGTACAGAACCCATAAAACACTCAGCAAATACTTGTTGAACTACTTTTCTGCAGTGATATTTATTTGGGATGCAGACATTAAAAGTTTGAACAGTCTACATTTTTTTTTCTTTCTGAGAGGGAAATGACTATCTAAGTAGACAATATGGGGAGTAAATTTACAGCTTGAAAAAGGTGCTGAATTGACTGAAACCTTCTTGGAGGTTAGCATTAGGGTGACCTTTTTCTTTATTTCATTTTGAACACAGTTATAGCTCAGATAGCAATTCAGAGAGGGTTTCCCAGTAACTTATCTAAGCAGTCTTTTAAACATGAAAAAAGAAATCAGGTTCTCCATTAGGTCGTCACATGTTTTGGGAGGCAACCAGGAAGGCAGCCCAGTGTGGTGGTCAAGACCATAGAGTTTTACTGAAGTAGATACAGGTGAAAGTCCAGGTGTGCTGCTTATACAATGTGGCCTTGGACGAGTTACATGATATTTCAAACCTCAGTTTTCTACCCTGAAAAATGGGAATAATCCAATAACCTTTTATGGAGATCGTGAGGTTTGAATGACATGCTGTCTGAGACTCAACAAGAGCTTGGAAATCACTAGCTATTAAGGACAAAGTTGTTGGGGAAATGAAGAGTCATGCAGGTACAGAGAGTGGGTACCACAAGTCTGAAAACTGGACTTCGATCTCCATTTGGATGAAATCAACTAGTTATCGTGTCTATTTGAGGCACTGTAAAGGACTGGACCGCTACTGTGAGAAATGCTCCCTCTCTGGAGGACATCAAGAAGAAGTTGCTGGCATTCACCCTCCCCCTTCCATGGCTTTATCACTGAAATATTATCCCTCGATGAATATGCAAGGGAACCCACCTGAACAAACTCAGAGTAAAGTCTCCCAAGGAGGGCAATGGCAGGATTAGAATCCCGGGGTGGAGGGGCTGGATCTCTGCTAACCCCATTGCCACTTGGAACTTCCTGTTCCCAAAGGAATTTCTTGGTAAAGCACTTGTTGCACTCTCCCCACGTGACAGCACTTCCTCCTTTAATGATCAGCTACGTGGGCAGTTTTCCCACCCAGCTTTGTGGTGTTCTCAAGTCCTGGAAGAAACAGATGCCTCCCCTGGCTGCCACACCCCTGCGCACCCCACAGATGGGAGCCTGACCCATCCGGAAGTGACTTTTGACTTTTCATACTCTTCTAGTTCCAATATCAAGCAGGTGAGGCTTCTTATTTTCTACCTACCTCAGCCCTGATTTTTGTACTTTTCTGAGGCCCTCTACCCTGATGATTGTCTTTGAGAATGTACACTCTTTTCAGGGGATACTCTTCTCTCTATCTGAAGGGATGTGACCTTATCCTGAGACCAGAGTGAAAAACAGTAAGCTAAACCTTGTTACAGTAGATTAAAACCCACTCTTGAAGGAGAAATTTTATTTTATTTAACGTTAAATTTTATTTTATTTAACGTTAAATTTTATTTTATTTAACGTTAAATTTTATTTAACGAAGACCGTCAGTTAGTTAGTGTGATTACCATTTATCTTCACCAAGACGCTCCATGTCTATCTCTCCACACCAGCCCTTCTGATATATACACAGGTACCTTCCTAGACACACAGCTAACCAGGTTATTCATGTGCTGAGGGTTGAACTCTGCCCTCCAAAATGTAATCCAATAGACTGTGAGGCTATGGTTTGCCTGTCCTACAGGATTGTTGTGGAGATTAGAAATAAGATGATATCGTACACAATACATCTAAAGCATTGTGTACATTTAAAGTAATGGGATTCTAAATCTTTAGACACTTTCTGATTCTCCCCACCCTTGGAAATAATAGGACATCGTCACAAGACTAATGTCCAGGCTATCCACTGAGGAAGTTGAACTTTGATCCCCCTTGAGCGGTCCACACATCTGTGAATATCCACTCCTTGGTGATGTCCATTTATCTAATACCTTTGATCAATAATCTCATTTCTCCCCAGCCTCCCTTTTACTAGCCTCTTTGATAGATTTAATTAAAGTAATGCACTTTATGGAGATATGAAACCAGACACTTGATGATGTCACTTCCTGGTTTGGGTCCTCAGCTTCCCTTTCATAAAGCGGAAAGTAGGAGGGGCAGAGGGGGAAGATAGGTCTACTTTGCTTCTGCTCAATTCACCGTGATATGAAACTGAGTAAAGACTTGCTTGGCAAATGTCTGGAATCCTCTAATTCCTATAATTCTCTTAATTTTTTAAAATGCAATACTAGTCTCAAAACCAGGCACATTGTTTTGAGTGCCATAAAACCATCAGTTTGGGGAACAAACCCACGGCTGGTGAGGCCATTGGTAGAAAACATGAATTCCTAGGTTAGCAAAAAGATGACTGACTTTAATGCAGGGATGGGGGAGGCTGGTAGTGTAGTAAGGCACGGGCAATATCTATTTCATAGTGACTTGCTAGACCAACAGCTATTCCTTGAAATAAGGGAGAGGCTTGGGGCATGGAAACGTGATGGCTGAAAGGAATTGTAACAAGTGGAATATAAAAAGCACACAACTGTGAAATAACAGGAGTCCTGGGTGAACTTGACTTTCTGGTGAACACAGTGGCTCCTATATGTACTTGCTTTCTGCATACCATTCCCCTGACCATGGCAATTTAATTACAGCACAAACCAAGGAATACCCTCGACTGAGTGCTAAAAGCAATAAGTTTTAATTTTATGATATATAAATCCCTGACCATCTTGTTCAGGGCATCGATCCCTATGAAAGCTAGGACCTAATAAATTTCTTCCACTTATTAAAGAATAACATGACTTTTTCAAAGGTAAGTAAATTGAAATAACAAAGATAAAGCATAGTCTCCTTTCTTAGGGATGGTAAAAATCATTTTTGAAGCGTCAGCTGTAGCTTCTGAAAGAAAATGGCACTGACTTGTATGTGAAAGTTTTCTGTGTGACTTTGGAGGAGACTCTTGATCTCTCTGTTTCATCTGCAAATGTTTTAATATCTTTGGAATAAGTACTCGAACAAGTACTGAGTAATCACTAGCTAAATAAAAGAGGTTTTGATGAATGCTTTTTATTTCCAGCCCAACTGAACCACTCCATGTTTCTATATACATCACACATTTTCCTGACTCTACACTTTTGCTTTTGCCATTTCTTCCACTAGGAAGTCAACCTCCTGTTTTCCTTGTTCTAATTTTACCTATTCTCTAAGGACAAGGTCAACTGTCTTTTGTGTTTTCAGCTTTTTCCAACTTCTCTACCTAAAAGTACTGTTTCTTTTTCCAGACCCTCAAAGTGAGCACTTGTTCTTTACCTCTCTTATAGATGTATAGAGCTTCATATTTTTATGTATTTATTGAAGTAAATGGTTTATGCCCTTCCTTCAGAGGGCAGGGACTGTGCATGATGTATCTCAGAACTTGGAATGTGATCAGCACTTAATAGATTTATAGGGTAGATGTGTGATGGTTAGTGTTATGTGTCAGGTTGGCTGGGCCATGGTACCGAATTCTTTTATCAAACACTAATCTAGCTGTTGCTGAGAAAGTATTTTGTAGAAGTGGTAAATATCTATAATCAGTTGACTTTAAGTAAAGGAGATTACCCTCAATAATGTGGATGGGCCTTATCGAATTAGTTGAAAGGTCTTAAGGACAAAAATGAAGTTTTCTAGAAGGAATTCTGCCTCAAGACTGCAAGGATCAACTTTTGCTTGAGTTTCCAGCCTGCCAGGCTGCCCTACAGATTTAGGACTTGTCTGCTGTACAGATTTTGAGTTTGTTAGTCCTCAGGATCACATAAGCCAATTCCTTGAAATAAATCTCTTTATGTACATATACACTATTAGCTCCATTTCTCTAGAGAGCCCTGACTGATATAGATAAAGAGGTTACTTGCAGCACAATATATCCAGTTTATCATTTAAATTAAGTGACTTACCAAAAAATCTCATCCATATCCGTATAGACCGTTATTCTCCAAGTAACATTTTCTACTCAACCTGGAAAAAAAATTTAAGTGACTTACATGAACTGTAAACTCCAAGGGGACACGAATTTTTGCTTTGTTCAATGCTGTATTCCCAGTGCCTAGAACAGTGCCTGACACATAATAGAAGTTCAAGAAATACTTGCTGAAAGAATGAAGGAATAAGAAAGACTGCTTTATTGAAAATACCACTTTTGGCTATGTAGTAGGTTTCAACTTGCCCTTACATACTTTGGCTCTTGTGCTGACATATATAGCAGAAAAGATCCCAGTCCTGCCATCCGGTGTGTTCCCATAGGCAGTCACGTGCATTCTTTGTATCAATGCATCATCTTTTTTATCTGAATGATTAGGATTTTGATCTGGTAGAATTCTGAACTCCCTCCTGCCCTTCTTTGATACCTGTGATTTGCATGCATGGTGCATGGCTATAATATTGTTAATTTTGCATCTATTTGTGTTATTATACACATTTGAATATTATTTATTATGTGTTGATTGCTATTTCTTTCATGGCTCATCATGGTATCATCAATTACTACCTGAAATTTAGAAATTTGCTCTTCTCCAAAGTACCTAAAGAAAACTTCAGCCTAGATTTCTGGGACCAGACTTCTTTTATATCTTGGTTGTAAAGAAATAAAAAGCCTCCTTAAGGCTTTTTGCCAAAACCACAATTCCTTGTCTTCAAGCGCTTTATAAACCGGCTATAAAGGCCCATGTACACATTCATCCTGCACCTGAGCTTCAGAACATCAAACCTTTGCTTCTAATTTTAGGGTCAGAAAATTATTTTGTAACTGTTCTGCAGCCTCTTGTAAATACTTCTTAGGGTACTTTCTTTGGGTACCTTTGTTTCCTCTCATCTTGAAGGGAAAATTTCCAGAGTCTGAACATACCTGCTGAGCCCTGGCTGGTCCCTCAGAGCCCAGAGGCCATCTATCTGTGCCTCAGGGCCAAGCTGCTGAGTGAGTTTCCACAGCAGGCTTTGCTCTATCCTGCCCCCCAACAGAGAATAAGAGGCTATTAGCCAAGACATGCCAAGGAGGGGTTCTCCATGCACTTACAGATTCTCCTCTCTTGATTTCAGGTTAATTCTTTTAAAGCTAGGAACCTCAACAAAATTCTTAGGACGTCCAACTATGGAGTGTCCAACTGTGCAGGGAATGACTGGGGAAACATAAACAAACAAAATGTGCTAGAAATTGTACTGAGCACAAGATTGCTTTGCTTGTCTTTTCCTGTCAGAGTCATAGTCTCAGAACATCACAGCTGGATGACACCTTATTCTATTCATTTACACTTGAGGAAACGGAGTTTCAGAGAAGAGGAGAGGATTTTCCTCTGATCATGGAACTAACTAACGGCAAAATCCAGATTCGCATCTGTCTCCTGACTTCTGGCCCTTTGCTTTTATATGAATGTATTTATCCATAATGTGTATCTATATGGCTCCACCACCCCCTGCAAAAATTCTGAGGCACAATAAGGTGCGCATAACTCACATTCGCAGGGTAGTTTAAATAGACATGATTCATCAGAAATTAAATAGAGAAAGGGGGCTGTGGGGTTTTTTCTGTTCTTTTTTATATTTCTTTCCTTTTTTGCCCGTTTTTTTTGTTTGTTTGTTTTTGCGGTACGCGGGCCTCTCACTGTTGTGGCCTCTCCCGTTGCGGAGCATAGGCTCTGGACGCGCAGGCCCAGCGGCCATGGCTCACGGGCCCATACGCTCCGCAGCACGTGGGATCTTCCCGGACCGGGGCACGAACCCGTGTCCCCTGCATCTGCAGGCAGACTCTCAACCACTGCGCCACCAGGGAAGCCCCCCTGTTTTCTTTTGTTTTTCCACTAGATGATGTAGAAGCACTGGATAATTATTTAAGAGGTTTGAGGGTTTTTTCTTTTTCTGCTTAGAAACTACAAACAGGGAAAGTAGAATGAGAAAACATGGTCCAGGAAGTATGTGTGTGATAATGTTGTCAGAGCTGAAGGAGTGTCAGCATTTTCCTTAAATGCCCTCTCTCCAGGTTTTGCAACTTGGAATTTAAAATGAGCTTTGGACCACAGCTAAACACGCTGGGTCTCGGACAAAGGGAGACAGCTCCTTCTGTTCTTGTACTGTGCTGGGCATAGTTGAAGGAAAAAAAAAGCCAAAGTTTTCAAATAAACATGTTACAGTGCAGGGCTTAGAGAATCATTTTTTGACAAGCTTTAGAAAACAAAACAGGCATCATTACCATTCCCTGCTCAATTTTACAGGTCCGCTCAGAGAGCCAGCTTCTGTCATTATACGATGTATGTAAATAAATGTGTTCAAGGAAATCCCTTTCTTTTCTTTGTACTGAGAGCTTCTCTGAATGTGAGTTTGGGTGTGGAGTTTGTGTTTGATGTGTGGGACAGGTGTCTATACCAACAGAATTTCTTTGTAGGTGGTGGAATGAAATTGCCTGCTAGATTGGACAGTAGGAAAGCCAGAAACAATGAAATCCATGGATATTTTAAGCCGAGAAAAAGAAAGACACAATCCTTTATCTTGGGAACTTATGTGAAAATGGATATAAAACACCTTGTGTTCAGGGTGCAGAATATAGTTCTGTTTTGAGGTGGATCCTTACAGGAAACTAGTTCTCAGTTATTACATTAATTGAAAAAGTATCACAGTCTTAGGTTCTCAGAGCTGAAAGGCACCTCAGGGGTCATAGCCTATGCTCCTTACCAACTCGGTGACTTCTTCTGGTGTAACCCTGACAGATGGGTACAGGGCTCTCTGAACACCACCCGTGATGGGGAGTTTACTAATTCAGAAGGCAGCATATTCTGTGCAGAGCGGCTCACGTGGATAGAAAATGCTTCTGTATCCTGAGCTGGAGCCTGCATTTCTGTAACTGCCACCCATCTCTCCTGGTTCCATCCTCTGTAGCCACCCAGAAATAATATAAATTAATTTCTCCTGTGACACACTTCATTTAATTGCTCACAGCAAACCAAACCGAACGTCTCCAGTCTTCACTGATAAGGTATTGTGCACCCTCCCCGCCCCCGCCGTCAGTACCTGACCCAGCACCCAAGGTACATATAAGACAGGATATGGATTGGTGTAGCGGACCCAGAGCCTGGCCTTTTGGCTAGTTCAAGGGCTAAATGGGGATGGTGCAGTGTCCAGGGATTGCTAAGAGGGGTCCCACAGTTTCCCCAGAACAGTGGATGAGGTTAAGTCATTTGTAAAGAAATAGGATTTCTAGGGCAATTATTCCATTTGCTTTTTCTTGCCTGATGTGTGGAGGTCAAGTAGACTTAAGTTTCCCCAAAAGAAGGACATATTGAATATTTAGACTTATTTTTTTGTAAGTTATTTTGTCATAAAATTTATTCAACAAAGGGCCTTCGCTCAGACTTTAAAAGACAGAGGTTTTGTTTGCCATGATGGAACTTGAGCTTTGGGAGCTGATTGTGTATGCGAAATGCTAGGTAAAGTGTAAAGCTTTCAAAAGTGAGGGAAGAGATATGGGAACATATGTATATGTATAACTGATTCACTTTGTTATAAAGCAGAAACTAGCACACCACTGTAAAGCAATTATTCTCCAATAAAGATGTAAAAAATAAAAGAGATTGTTGGTGTTTTTCTGGAGGTTCAGTGGTTGCTGATAACAGCGCCAGGGAGGTTTGATGGAAAGAACCTGGGTCGTAAATTAAAGACCTGAGTTTGGGGCCTGAGCCAGCCACATGGTTCATTCATTTACTTTCTCCTTTATCAAACTTGTATTGAACACTTACTGTGTGCCAGACGCGTTGGTGCTCAAGAGAGACATAGTCTCTGCCCACATAGAACGTACACTTTTGTGAGGGAGACAGACAAGTTATGAGGCAGCTACAACGAAGGGATAAAGTCAAAGGCAATGAGTCTATAAGGAGCCTCCAGGACCTACATGGGTGTGGGGAGGGGGCGTAAGATCAGGAAAAGCCCTTAGCAGGAGATGATGTCTAAATAGAGAGCTGACAGACAACAATTTAGTCAGATGATTTCACAAACATCACCATCTCTCTGAGCCTCAGTTTCTTATCTCTAAAATTGGAATAATAATCACAATCCGGACCAACCTGCTTTATTCAGTAGGAGGTTGTGAGGATAAACAGATTTATGTGATAAGTGCTTTGAACCGGAAAGTGTTCCATCATTGGAAGGAAGACAATTGTTAATAATTGTTATCAGATATTGTTATCTCCCATCCTAGAGTCCATTTTCTTCTTTCCACAGGTACAGATTTGGCTTCCTGGGGCACAGCAGGAGCAGAGAATAAAAGGACAGATTTGGGTGATTTATATGCAGTTTCTGCACAGCTAGACCACCTAGGTCCCCAGGGGCTATTAGGGCACAGGGTTCAAGGAGAGGGTGAAACAAGCCCCCATGAACCATGTGAGTGTCAGAGGGGTGGGGCTTCACTCTGGGGTCACCTTGTTAGAACTGAATAGACTAAGTCATGACTTATCTACCCTGCTCTGGGGACCTCACTAACAATTCACTGGCCTAATCTCACAAGAGGTAAAATTAGCAGCTTACCCCAGATGGGGTCATGTACACCTGAAGGACTTTGTGAGATACCCAGGAAATTCAGCTCTAGTCTGGATGACTACCTATTAGTGGCAAAAAGCTGTAGCTAAGTAATTCCAAATGTCAGCAATTCCTGATATATCGAAATTTAAACTTTCAAGATCAATGAGTCCATTTTGCCCAAGGACCACTCTCCTCTTGTTTTTATTACGATTCTGGTCCAATTTCCTAGCATTTTCCACAACCCCTCTGGTGGTCTGGAAACATAAGAAATACCTACTAAATTTGAATTTAGTATGAGAAATAGAACAGCATTGCCTCTACTATATAGGCAAGCCTCTCCTTTGCTGTGTCCAGTTCTCCTATCTCAAAGTGAAGGCGATGGATGGAATTTATCCCCCAAGTCCCTTCTGCTGTCAACATTCCACATGTCTGTGGTGTTTGCCTCTCTTTTTCCTGCCTACATTTTCAAATCATAAGAAGCTCGGGCTACCTCCCCTGGTTAGACTTTTATTGAAAATGGAACTGCCCAAGAAGGCCAGATCTTGTAGCCTGGGCTGCTCTCAGACCAGAGAATCTTTGTTTAAAATTATATTTTGTTAATCCATCATGTGGGTGTGGAGCTTACTATTTTTAATGCATGGGCTGCACAGCCCAGTTATTCATGGCTGAGAGTTTGCCACGGAACTTGAGAGCCATATTTAAAAACAACCAGCCTCAGAGAAGCAGGCAGAAGGCTTCTCTCACAAGCTCATACCATTTGGGTGTGGGAAAGTAAGGGGCCAAGTTCTGCCTCTAAGTGGGACAGCAGTTTGGAAAGGCAGTGAGTTTCTTTGGTCTGTTTGATGCCACACAAGCAAGTAAAGGAACGACCTACCTTAGTGCTTATTTAGATGGTACACTCCATTGACCTTTCCTGAGTCATCTGCCAAAACTCTAGAAACCTGCGCTTTTATTACAAGTCCGAGACACTCTTTAGTATCTTCTAATAACTTTCTCTTTCTCTTCACCTTCCTCTCCATTTCCCTTCCTTCTCTTAGGCCATATAACATACACAGGGAAAAATAAAAGGCACACAAATAGAAACATTTCATTAAACTTAAGCAGAAATACCTACATTTATAAGAACTCAAGTGATTGTTGGGAAACCATAGATAGCTTGCATTGAGATATTTAATTGTAGCAAAAATCAACTAAATGTTGACTTCCTGGACTTTAAGAGATGGTATTAATTTGTTCATTCATTCATTCATTCAAACACATTAATTAAGGTCATAAGATGAGCCAGGAAATGTATTAAATGTGGTGTTTACAAAGGTGAAGAGACAGCACTTCCCCTTGAGGAGTTCACAGTCTACTAGGTTAAAAAGTCTCCCAAAAGGGGACTCTCACTATGAGAACCGTCCTGTGACTGGTCGTTGGCCCTGTTACTACATTAATTTGGAAGGATGTTAGACAGAAGCTGGCCATGTAAAGTGGTCTGGACCTTCTGAGAGCTTTCATTCTGCTATACAGCCTAATGAAGGGAGGCTACCCACTCAGTGATGGGTTTTTCTTACAGCTTAAGTAATTCCAATTTGGTGGATGAACCAATCTTTGGCAAAAACAAGATACTTCAAAAGAGATCTTTTCTTTTGGTTCTGTGGATTGTGAAGAACATCCAAATCTTTTAAAACTAATTATTTTAAATTAGAAGAGTAATACAAGCACATGTAAAGAATTGTAGAAAGGGAGTAATACAAAATAACCAGTCACTCATAGGTAATCACTGTTGAAAGTTTCTCTCAACTCTTATCGTAGTTACCATTACAATTTCTGCCTATTGATTTATCAACTTTGGGTAACATCTATTGACTCCTCACTATGGGATATGAAGTATTAAGTACAATTGCAATATCATTCACATCCCATCTTCCACAACATTCTCAGTTTTTGTTAGTTATATTTAATTATTACAAAGAATATCTTTGTAATTTTAATGCCTCTACTTCTTGATTTATTGAAATTAGACTTCTATTTATTTCCTGCTATGTCTGGTTTTCCTGTTTTGTTTTATGATTATGATGTTTTTGGTATTTAGTTTGTAATTTGATTTAAAAAAAATTTAAAACCAAAAAAAAAAAAAAGGTCTCCCAAAAGACCAATTCAGGAAATTACAGTCTGATCCTCTTTCCCTATTTTGACAATTGGACAAGGGATATTTATATCATCTTATCAGGGTTGTATAAGAGCATATAAAAGGTATTTAGTTTACTATTCAGGACATTCTCCAAATATATAGGCTCACTGAAGGTCAGTGATTCATAGAATTCAGATCTGGCTGATGGAAAGTAAACAGAAAATGTAGAAGAACAGAGAGACCATTTGTTGACTCCCTCATTCAAAACATCCAAAACCCAGGGCTGAGGCACAATAAGGCACAATTCCTGCTAACTACTTGTTTTATCTGTATGAATACAAGTGTCACAAGGGAGGAGCATTGCCTCATTCACACTTTTGGAAATTAACAAAGAAAAAGTGTCTTGACTTTTTTGCCTGAATTCTTTCAAACTGTATTAAGTTGGAGGTTGTTGCTTGCATGGGTGAACTAGAATCATTCTGATCCATGAAATGACTGTGCCTCAGCCAGCTGTCTCACAGATGCCTACCATTGATCATGAGAGAAGCACTGACAGATGGGAGTGGATGGATTTGTGTTGGAGTTCCGACCGCTTGCATAGCTTATCCCACTGCCCAGTTAATGGTAATACCCTCTCAGATGAGAAGTCAGGGAAGCATAGCAGACCTGCAAAAGCCAGAGTTTTAAGTAGCTCCCTCATCAGTGCACCAGCGTTCATGTGGACATGTATCCTTCCTCTTTAATATTGAGTAGGTAAGAAAGCTTGTTTCAAAGAGAAGGAAACCAAAAGCAAAAGAAATAAACTGGTTATGCCAAAGTTCTTCACTCATCACTTGGTTCAATAAACATTGAGGACCTTCCTGCAGGGACAAATCTGAAGATGAGTAAGATGTAGTTCTTATCCTAGGGAAGCTCATAGTTTGAAACTTGCATTAACAATGATAAAGTAGGGTCAAAATTCATCAGAGGCATATGGAAGTTTCTGAAAGGGTGCAGTGGAGGTTCTAAGGAGGAAAATGTTGCCATCAGCTTGGGGGAAGGTCTTAGGGAAGGCTTTCGAAAAATGCATGTTATGGAATTGGCTTTGGTACAAAGTTGGGAAGGGAGTAAAGAGGAGAAAAATCCAGGAGGATGTCAATACCCAGATATGTGTTTTGTAAAAATCACCATGGCAACAATGTGGCTCGGTTGGAAAGAGTTAAGTTTACAACAACAATAGTAGCAGCTAACATTTAATTAAATGTTTATTATGTCAGGCATTGCACTTAGTGCTTGACCCACTTTATTTAATGTAATCCTTGAAACAACATATGAGACAGGAATTATCATCTCCATTTTATAGGGAAAGGCACGACAGAGCCTGGATGAACAAGAGTTTGTATTATTGGCCATGAGAACCCAGGTAAGAAAAAGCTTTTATCTTATATCAGGGACTGTGGGATAGAGATGAGTTGGATTTTGGAGAATTAGGGAGGAAGATAACCTTTTTTTCTATGAACAAATAGGTCTCCTTAGTGTCTGAGTCAAAAACCTCATAACCACTGAAAACACCTCTGAGATCCTATTCTGTCTAAAGGACCATGACTTAGTAAAATCTGCCTTGTCAAGTGAGTATGACTCCATCTCAGGAACCATGTCCTTTGCCTTATCCCTGTCCACTGAGATTCTGGCACTCCGCCTGGCAAATAGTGGACGCTCGAATTGTATTTGCTGTATGAGAGAATTTTCACCTGTCATTCAACATTCATTGGAACCTGGGGCAATTCATTGTTCTTCCCCCTCCCCCACACCTACCCTTGAGTTTTCCTATTTTTATTTTGGAAGGGGCTGAACCGCATTAAGTCATTGCATGTTAAGTTTAATAGGCTGTTATCCAGGAAAAATTAATTACCTCGAGCAAAGGTTGGGATACTTTAGTGGCTAATGGGCGTGTCTATACGGGACGGGGTGGGCACTGTCTCTCTTTTTTTTTGATACGCTTAATCATATCATATTTGTCAATCTGTGCAGAAATGGCAGAAGATTGGTTTATATTCCTTAAGGCAGGTTCCTTCACCACCTAAAGTCTTTGGAGTTCTAGAGATGGAAACGCTCCCATAGGGATGCCCTCGCCCAGGACACCGCCCTTAAAATCAGACAGAGGAAGGCTCCCTTCATGAACGCGCTTGGCAAGCCCTGCCCCCAAAAGGGGTGGAGGTAGAGAAAGAATAGGTCTACACCTCTCTCGTTTGCCCGAGTACAGATTGGCAAGTGGCATGGGCGCGCAGACCTCTGTCATTTATTTATTTTTCTTTCCACTGGGTGCGCTGTCCCTTTAAATGGGGGACGCTGGTGCTGGCTCCGTAACACGGGAGCCGGCAGCTTGTTGATTTCAGAGCTGGTGAATTTCACATTGTTTCCACTTCACTTTCCTCGCCCGGGGGAGGCTCGGGTTGGCTCTACAACCGCTACCGCAGTTGCCAGCTAGGTCCAGAGGGGAGGGCAGAGACCTGCAGCATCTGGGCGGGCGTGGGGCCGCCGGGAAGGGTGTCGGGGCCACACACGCACTCTCGCTGCAGTCCAGATCCTTCTGAAGCCCGGACGCTCGGAGCGCACCGAGCCGGAACCGCCCGCCTAGACGCCCGCCCGCCAGCCCGCCCACGGGCCGGGGTCACAGCCAGGGAGCCGGCGAGGGGAGGAGACCCAGGGGGGCTGGGTGGGGGGGGGGCGGGGGCGGGGGTGGGTGCTGCCGCCGCCGCCGCGGAGCTGCTACTCGGCGCGTTTTGTATGAAGATGGCGGCTCCCACCGCCAGCAAGGCAGCCTCCCTGGGCTGTAACAACAAGCCAGCGTTCCCGGAGCTGGATTTCAGGTCGGGAGCTCGGGTGGAGGAATTGAACAAACTCATCCAAGAATTCACGAAGCACGACCAGCGGGAATATGACGACCAGAGAGCACTGGAGATTCACACAGCCAAGGATTTCATCTTTTCCATGTTGGGTAAGGAGGAAAAAGAGGGAGGGATGTGTGTGTGTGTGTTTGTGAGTGTGTGAGATGGGAAGCGGGGTAAAGAACCCATTCCCCCTTCTCGCGCGCTCTTTCCTTCTTGATTTTCTTCCCGGAGCCGCCGGGTACCTGGGGTATAACCCATCTCTGTTCCGCCTCTTCCCTTCTTTCTCCGCGGCAACCTGAGCTGCCTTCCCTCCCCTCCCTACTATACTTTGTGCCGGGCCCCTTTTCCACCCCATTTCGCTGGCTCTTTTGTTAATTTCTCACCGACGGGGGCCTGGAAGGCAGGTGAAGTGTTCGTGGTGAAACGTCTCACTGTTTGGAGGAAGCCCCTGGAAGCCGCGCGGTCCAGGTGAGAACCGGCTGCGCCTTTCAATTAAGGGATTTGTCTCCAAAGACAAGGACCTGCTCCTTCCCATCGCCGAGTCTCGGGTCCTCTCCAGAGCTCAGAGCGCGGAGACAGCCTGGGGCTCTGGCTTGGCGCCCGAGCGACAAGTTGCTCTCTAGTCTCGCTTGCGGCGCGGCACTGTCAAGCCGGGCCCCCGGTGGCCAAACTTGTTGGGTGTTCCCTGGTAACCAGCTCAAGTAGGCTGGGCGCAGGGAGTTCCTGCAACTTTGATTTGCAAGTAGATTTCCCCTTGAAGCGGTCGGAAACATTTCCGGTGCTTCTCCGGGCTTCTTGCTGAGCTCGGAATTCCTAATTCCCAGCTCGAAAACGACCACGCTCAGATCTCTGACCCCGAGGAGCGCCAGCCCCTTCCTCTTTGTGTGCTGTCTATGCACCGGCCGAGAGAGGTGTCCTGGGTTTCGAACCCCGGCGACGTCCGGGTTTAGAATAATGCCGCCCCTCCCAACCCCCCAGCCTGGCACCTACAGTTCCTTACACAACTAAATGTTGTGTAAAGGAAAATAATTGAGTCAGGCCGGGAGATCGAACACCTCCCCAGGTGTCCTGTCGTTCGGATTAGTGCTGTGAGTTTCCGCTGCTGGGAGCCTCTCGCGTAAGCTTGCGGCTCCACCAGGGCAACTCTGCCTGAATGCAGTACGTGGCCTGGCGGTGAACACTCCGCAGAACTGGGACTCCAGTGTAGCGCTGCCGCACCGCGTGTCTCTGTGCGCTCGACAAATACATTCGTAGGCAATTTTCCAGGTAGTGGGAAATTTAATTGAAATAGGTCTTGGACCACAGAGGAAGACTGAGCTTTTGCCTTCCTCCTGCCGTCTACTTGGATTTCAGCCGGCTGTCTGCTGTCCTTGCTGGTTCTATCATCGGGTATTTTCTCTCGGTTTGCTTCCTCCCCACAGCCCAGGTTGGGGGTAATACAAATTGTACGTGTGCAGGCGGTGGGTAGTAACGCTTTGGGAAGTTGGATGAAGCACGTTAAAACTTGGGGCTGGATTTTACTTTTTGCTCCACACTCCCCAAGTGTATCCAAGGTTGTGTATGGGGTTGAAAAGCTCTCCATTGAGAGATTCGACCATTCAACTAATATTGAATTACGTGTGTGTGTGTGTGTGTGTGCGCGCGCGCGCCCGGGCGCGCGCGTGCGTGTTTAAATAACTCCCTAATCTTGCGGTGGGAAGCTTACAAAGCTTTCAGATCTGAAAACCAGCACAGTGATTGTCAGAAGGGTGGGGATACACAGAGAAGGCTCAGGGCAAGTTATTTAAGTTGCTTAATCATGTCCTTTCTCTTTGACGTATATAATGGAAGTCTGCCATTGTGTTGTTATAGCGCCGGCCTCAATTCCAATGTCTCCTGTCCTAGGTCGTTCACTAGGAAAAGGTGCTCGGTCACCGTCAGTCAGGATAGTCATGGAACAGAAAATGGGAGGCTGTGGGGAGGGGTAGGTTTAAGTGCCCAGCTCATGAGGAAATCCTGTGCTAACCCCACGGCTGATACGCTGATTTCTGAAAGCCTTTACGAAGGGTGAATTATTGCAGGGTGCTTAATTTATTTTGTATTTAATGTCATGAGTGGCATGGTGTTGACAGGTAAACGAAATTCCCTTTTATTCATTTTTACCCAGTTGATCTTGCAAGAGAAGTCTTTCTTGCCCCCTGGGAATTTGATGTTTCCACCTGCGGGAGAGAAAATTCAGGAGAATGTTGTTTAAGCCTCTTGCCCCTCTGGACACTAGCAGGCAGATGGCGAAATGAGCTTGCCTGTGTGTGGTGCTGCATTCATTTGTGAGTTGCTTGCTTTCCTTTAATGAGGTGCTGGCTGCTCTAGACAAGTGAAGGTTTGGCGACAGCAAGGGTCCCTGTGTGGATTTACTTTTCCTAAAGGGGATTTTCGCTTGGCTTGAAAAAACAAAATCTCTTTTTGTGCACTTTGTTTCACTTGCTGCAGTCCACAGTCTTTCATGAATATGCGAATGATGTGTCTTAATGACCCTCAGCTTGTTAAGGTGTTAACAGGGGTGGCACCAGGCCCTTATTTCTGGGAGCTTTTGGCGGGTGGATGTGAGTCCTCTTGGCTTTGTTCTGCTTCTGGCTGAGCGGCACCTGAGGATTGTCAGCAGCCTGAAAACATTATCCCCTCACACAGAACGAAATGGCAGAGGAGTTTGGTGCAAACCTCTTTAATGGAGCTGTGGATAACGCTACCTCTGTTTTTAGGCAGCTGGCAGGGGCAGCCACTTTCTGTACGAGATTGTTAGCCTGGATTAAAGCCCCTGCCCACCGGCTTCCCAGATGCTTTTTGTTTTATCGAGATTGGAGGCAACTTTACTACGCAGAAGGGCAAAGTTGTGGTAGGCTGTTGTCATAAACAGTGACCCGTCAGCACGGGGAAACTCCACTGTCCTATCAAAACAGGGGTCTGCATAGTCTGTGGAGTTGATCTGAGCCTGCTACTGGTCACCCAGCTGTCCATGGTCTGTCCTGACCTTCTCTGCTTGTCCGGAGATTCTGATTCCTTTGGAGGCAGGTATTTGCGGGAGTCATCTAGACTCACTATTTATTTCTCTACACCTTGGTCTTTTAGGAGAATGATTGCTGTTATTATCTAGTTAATATGTGAGAGCCCAGATTGTGGGAGAGGCTGGCAGTGCATAATAAACACCATTTATCAGAATTCAGGGAAATTGCCAGAATTCATTAATATTTTAATAATATTTGCATAATGTCTCTGCCAGCCCTTTTGTTATCTTCATTCCCTGGTGAGGTCGAATGAAGACTGGTTGTGTCCCCATTGAACAGATGCAGAACAGGGGTTATGAAGAAGCTAGAAGAGCCAGGAAGAAATAAGAAGTCACTTCCCCTTCAGTCCAAATGGTTGGTACCATGGTGTGGTCATTAGATGAGTAGTTATCACTTACTGACTGCCTTCTCTGTGCCAGGAACTTCACACAACCTTAGGAGTGGTATTGCTTTCCCATTACGCACATGAAGATATTGAAATTTACTAGGGTTAAGAATCATCCAGGGTCCCCTGGCTAATAAATGGAAGAGATGTTGCTAAAACTCTCTTGGCCCGATTCTAAGTCTTTTTCTATCAAGAACTGAGGTATTAAATCCAGAGGAGGGGCTTTGTTTAAAAAAAAAATTGTCTCTCGTTTCAGAATTTGTTTCTGCTTTCAGCTGTATTAGGGTAATCCAGTCAGCATTTGACGCGAGTTCTGGAGCAGTCTGAGTTGGAGTATTTTATCCCGTAGAAAGATCATTCGTTTGAATTTCAGGTTAAGACACTGATGGTCATTAGAATAAAATGTTAAAATCTATAGTTCCTGTCTCAGTCTGCCTCTTGCTGGCTAGGTGGTCTTAGGTTTTTCATCCATTAAACACAGATAATAGTATTTTTATCTATTAAACATGGAATAATAGTAATGCACTGTTTCAGAATTATGTGTGTGAATATGAAGTTATTTTGTAAACTGAAAAGGAATGTATACATGATTTTATTATTTAAAGAAATGGGCATTGTTAGAAAATCTAGTGAACTTACACTGGAATTATTTCTGCAGCTTCCTATCAGAAAGACTATAGAGAATGATTAGAGGTGACCTAGGAGAATACAGCTCTGGCTGGAGAGGGCATGATTAATTCCAACCCACATTGCCATTTGTTAAGTTCATACTGTATGCTGGCCCTTGTGCTAGCTACTTTGCATAAATATATTCATGTAATTTTCTTCCAGAAACTTTTTAAGGATACATTCCATCATGCCTGTTTTAGAGGTGAAGTAGGTGGTATTAATCCCCCTTTAAAGATGAAACACTGAGGCTCAAAGAGGTCAAGTACTTATGCGAAGATCATACGGAGTTTGAGTTTGAACCCAAGTATTCCTGACTCGAAAGCTCATGTTCCTTCCACTGTGTGGGCAATCAGATTCTATCACTCTTGGCCAGACAACCAAAAAGGCCCCACCCCGTGGGGAATGCTATACTCAGTACCCTGCTTAGCCTGCACGAGCAGAGATGGTCTCTTTTGGTCTGTCTTTCTTACTTTCATGCGTTCAACAAATATTTACTGAATGTTATACTGTTTGCCAAGCAGTATGCAGGGTCCTAAGGATAAAATAATGAGCAAAAACTTTAATTCATATGAGCCTGTGGAGACCCCTCCCTCTTCTGCTTTGCCCATCAACTTTAAGAGAATAGTTTGCTGACTCTTGTCTCCTTTCAAGGCCCATGGTTGTGGTGTTTCTGAGTGCTGTTGGAACTACCATATTTTTAGGTACTTTCTATATCTACAGAGTAGGCCATTTTGAAGCCCTGTCTTTCGAGTGTTTGAATGTCACTTTTCCTTAATGAATTCATCCAGCAATCTTTACTGAGGGAATTTATTGTGAATCTTTGCTTTGTGGGCCTCCAAGTCTTGGTACGTTCCTTAGTTGTGCTGTGGTATCTGTGTAATGGACATCATCTTTGAAGTCTGTTCCAGCTCTGAAAACATCACGCATCTGGGGCAGGGAAGTCCCTCTGAACATTTATTTTTGCTTCTGGTTTGAGTTGGTTTCAATTCTCCCTCCATGGTTCTGGGCGTTTGCTGCCCTTCATGACAGAAGAGCCCTGGAACCATTGATGATCCCTGGTCTTCCTATGATGCCTTGTCGGGCCACCCATTGGATAATGCATTGCTTGTGATTAGACTGGGTCCCTTTTGTATTCACAGAAATAGTGGAGTCTCTCATGTCGAACTAGGAATTTGTCCTTGAATGTTAGCTCTTTAGATTCTCCTGGAGCTTTTTAACAATTTGGAACCTCTGGTCTTGTTTCGGACCTATTGAATCCGAATCCCTAGAGATCCCCAAACTGGCTGCTCAGCACTCTGACATTCTGTCCCGTGTCAGGCGTGATGTTGTTTGTTCCCTGTCCAGTAGAGCTGCTTGTGCACACAACGAGCTGATCCCAGTTGACTTTTGAGACTAGAGCTGGGCTGCTGCGTCTAATGAGCAGATATGTCTGCTGGCTTCTGGTAAAGCTGGAGTCCTTCCCCCTGGGACAGAGACAGGCATAGTGATTGAGATGATTATTAGAATGTTTCCTCTGTGTCAGAGGTTGTCATAGGGTTTCACATCATTGGATCTTTTCCCAAGGACACCATAACCCTTTGAAGTAAAGAAGAATGGAGAACTCTAGGATTAGAAAAATTCAGGAATTTGTCCAAGTTTACTAGCAAGTAAGTGGTATAGCTGGGACTTAACCAAGGTCAGGCTGATGGAAAACCCTTGCTTTCAACAGTGATACTATTCTGCCTTCTAGAGGGGCAGGAGAACTGGATTCTAGCCCCAACTCCTCCAGTTAACTTGCTCTGTGATTTTGGGCAAGTCGTCTAACAGACTCTGAGTCTCAGAGTCTGAATATGTAAGTTGGGGCAAATAATTATACCTACGTCCTGTGTTCAGATGCATTCAATTCTGAAGATGAAGGTACAAAAGAAGGACATTTCTGAGTTCTAGTAAAGCTCTGTTTTGTACTGTGTGGAATGTGTGTTACCCTAAGTCACCTAACCTTTTTTGGGCCTTTTTTTTGCGCACTTTCCAATTGTAGAAAATACAAAGAAGAAAGTAAAATCACCTCCAAATTCTAATTACTGTTAATATTTGATGTACATTTTTTCTGGACGTCTATGTTTATAAAACACGCTTACGGGCTTCCCTGGTGGCGCAATGGTTGAGGGTCCACCTGCCGATGCAGGGGACACGGGTTCGTGTCCCGGTCCGGGAAGATCCCACATGCCACGGAGCGGCTGGGCCCATGAGCCATGGCCACTGAGCCTGTGCGTCCGGAGCCTGTGCTCCGCAACGGGAGAGGCCACAACAGTGAGAGGCCCGCGTACCGCAAAAAAAAAAAACAAAAAAAAAAACCAACCACACTTACACCCACTCATACTTACATGCTTGCAGTTTTACATACATAATCCTATTGGATATGTGGGCCTTTTTTTAGTAAATTTATCAATGTGCTGTCATCTACTACACTTTTGGAAAGGAGCTATAACCTGTGTTAAGATGTTTTCTTGCTTCTTTCATTCATCTTTTATTTGAAAAGAAGATACTGTTCTGGAACTTAGAGCACATTCTGTGGTTTAATGGTTGGGGAATGAAGAACCTTCTTGGTGACTTCTGAGGGTTTGGCCATCTCCTTTCAATGTCATCTCCTATTTATGTCTTTGCGTGTTCTACATGGTCTCATAACATTACCTGAATTTCTCACTTTCTTCTTTTGCTTGGGCTGTTTTCTCTATCAGGATTTCTTAACCTGGGTCCATGGAAACAAAAACTTGGAATCTGTGAACTTGATTGGGGAAAAATTACCTCTTTATTTTTATTGACCGCTAACTGCAATATTGCATTTCCTTTCATTATAAAAGTAGGTAACAAACCACAGTAGTATTAGCAGTACCTCTGTTTTCTGCTTTTGTTGCCAATAGAAATCACAGATATTTTCACTTCACATTACAGATATTACAGACATCTCAAAAAGCCATTCACTGCTGCTTTGAAATTATGGTAGATGTTAGACTTGCTGCTAGATTTTATTGAATGCATTAATAAAAAATCACATATGGTACTCTACCACAAATTTGTTTTTTAACTGCATTTTGTGTTTTAATACCAGTTTTCTTTGAAGTCCTGTGTAATTTTATCATTCATTTAAATATACTTGTTTGTTTTGCAGGGGTCGCCAGGCTTTTCCAGCCTGTCAAGACATCTGTGTCACAGAAGCAGTTAAGAGTCTCAGCATTCTGACATCTCATCTCTGCTTTGTTTTCTTCTCCCAGCTCAAATACCACTTGACTCATGAAGCTTTGCTATATCTCTCCAATGAGAAAAATTTCCCTTCCCTCTGTGTTCTCCTAACACCTGGTCCCCTTTCATAGCCCTGACCACATGTTCCCCACGCTGTAGGCTAAATAATCCCTGCTCATTTACCTTTGCAGCGCCCAGTGGGCTTACGTAAACAGTAGGTGCCAACAGAGTGTTACGTGACTTCATGCATTTTAAAAGAGGCTTTCTGTGCACAGCTTCTGATTTCAGGCTCTATTTAAGGCATGAGCGCTTTCTGACATTGTCTCTTTATGGTTGCTCCCCTCATTAAGCCATATTCCGTCATCGTCTCTGGAGTCAAGAAAATCTTGATCTGATCTCCTCATGTGGTAGGGGAGTTTTTTCCTAGATTCCAATAATAACATCCTTAAGACTTATCATAGGGCAGTTTAAGAAATGTCCCAATTAATTGCTGTAGCTTGTTGACCAAGAGTGGCAAACCGTGACTTGTGGGAAATCCTCCTTTCTTGTAGACCCTGACTTTTCTTCCCTGGGCATCCGGGGTACTTGCGAACCTCCTGCACTCTCACACTTGGGGCTTTAAAGGATGCACAGAAAGCATAAGTCATCTTTCTCATGAAGGTGTTCCTTGTGCTTATCAGTCAACCTCCAGGTGCTTGGATGGCTATTCTGGCATCCTAATTGCAGCAATTATTTATGATTATAAGCTAATTTGCCATCAATACTTTATCTTTGTGCAGTGCTTTATAGATTCAATACACATTAGCATCTGATACGGTGTGGTATTATTCTTTGGACCAGCCTTTGAGAAAGGACCTAGTAACCCCCATTTACAGATGGGAATACTGAGACTCTGGGAGGTGATATGACTTAGTTGGAGGTTATAAAGTAGGTTGTAGAACAGGACTCAACCCAGATCTCCGGTGTCTTCTGCTCCAGCATATAGCCTGCAAAGAGCTTATGGCTTTTCTACCCAGATATCTTTCACGGCTGCTGGGCTGAGTCTGTGTTCCCAGACCAGGCAAGGGTAGCAGCTTTCATACCTCTCTGGCTTTTCTGCTCTCTACTGGGCCAAGGGTACACAGTGGGTAAGGCTGGCTGAGGGCGGCATGGCTCAGTACATACCCTGTAGGCATGCATTCTCCATGTCTGTTTGTTAGCCTCGCGTATCTGAGGGCCTGTGACAGCATTCACAATGGACTTGGGTGACTACTTGCCAGCTGAGTGATCTCTTTAAGGACAGTTCATAATTATGCCATTATGTGAGGCCCTGTCTCCAGGAAACAGCTATCTGTTTTTCGTCCACTTAAGTGCCTTTTCATGAATTCCCTCTGCACAAGATAAAGAGACAGATTACTCGGGACAGTGCTGCTATGAATAAAGCTGGCACGGCGAGCTGTTGTTCAGTTTGTTTATTTTTTATATTTTTTTTCCCTCAACACAGGAAGACATGATTAATACTTGTGAGTTAAGTCAGTAGTGGGAGTTGGTGTACGGCTTGTTGAGGTTTTTGTTTCTTCTAATGAGTATTTGAATATTTACAGTGTGCATAGAATTGAGTATTCATTCATTAATTCATAAAATCCATTCAACATATGTTGGAGTGCCTACCATGAACTAGTGTAATTACTGTGGTGAAGTTACTGTACTGTAAGAGTACAGAGTGGTGAATTAGAGAAGCAAGGTCACTACCTCATTAAGACTTATGTTCTCTGGGGAATTCAAGATTTAAGCACATGAGTAAATAGGGATGTGCGCTTAAAAAAAAAAAAAGCACAGACCCTTATGATGGAAGGTCACTGGGTAGGATGGAGTGAAGAGTGATAGAGAAGGCCTCTCTGAAGCAGAGACATTTGAACTGGAAAGATAAGAAGGACCTGGCCACCTGAAGACTGATGGAAGTGTATTCAAGTAGGTAACATCATGTGCAAAGGCCCTGGGGTGGGTCCATTTGAAAGCAGCTTTCAAGGCTGCTTTAAATTATAGCAAGTCTGATTTGGTCTCTACAAGGAGGAATGGTCTGTGTTTGGATTAGGCCCACAGTGGAAGGAATGG
Organism: Phocoena sinus; assembly: GCF_008692025.1. NCBI lineage: Eukaryota > Metazoa > Chordata > Mammalia > Artiodactyla > Phocoenidae > Phocoena > Phocoena sinus. Next base: position 69,138,844 of record NC_045766.1, on the reverse strand, counting down.
GCTGTCTGCCTTGGAATATAGCGAGTTTCCTGCAGGTGGAGGTTTTCCAAGTGGGGCCACCCTTTGGCTAGGCTCTTGTTGATAGCATTCAGGGACTGGAGGAGAGGGAGACAGTGTAGAAAGGTTGGGTTACAGATCCTCAAAAGGCCCTTTGTAGCCATGTAATTCTCTGATTTCACCTCTGATAGCCCCAAGCTAACAACAGTGAATTCTGTATTAGATGGTTTATGCGTCAAACTGCAGTTTTCATGGGAAAATGATAAACCTGTATTTTTTCATCTGGACTTCCACAGTGTACAAAATACTTTCATAGGCATAATCTAGTTTTGACTTCTCACAGCAACCATATAGAGTAGGTATTATTATTGTCTCTGTTTTAACATAGGAAGAAACCCATGGTCAAGAGAAGTAACTCACTCAAGGTCACTGAATGGTTGAGGTGGAATCAAATTGAAATCCTTTGAAGTTCACCCCAAATTCTTTGTATTAGGCTGATGCTAGAAACCTCCCTTATCCCACGTCACCTCAGGGCATGGAAGAAGGAGGATTTCGGGTCCAGAGAGAGGCACTGAGGATTGGTAGGAAGAACCAAGCCAATAGACTGCAGGTCTGCACGGGCCTGTTGTCGGTGTGCAACTTGGAAGCACTTATCTAGGCTGCTTCGAGATCACCCTTTCAGCAGCTGCAGCTGTTCCTGATAGCAGCTGCTTGTCCGGATGACGCTGTGATGAATAAAGAAATCTCAACAGTTTGTTCTCAACTGTGCCCTTGGTGTGCGCAGCCTGCTTTAACACAGGCTGTGTTTCTGATCTGGAACAACAGAATCCTGCTGGCATATGGTGCCTCAGGGGCTCATAGCCCAGTTGTGAGAAGGGGCGGTCCCTCTAGATCCGAACCAGGGAGCCAAAGGCCCACCAGGGACTGGGTGGTAAGGAAAGTGTGTGCAGTGTGCCGCGTGGTAGATGCCAGCTGGTTCTTGATGTCAGAGTCAGGGATGCCGGGCAGTAGGGGGCTGCACTGGTGAAGGAGCTCACCTGTCACCTCCCTTGTAGGTCAAACTGTGGCTGCCAGTTTATCATCTCTGACTTGGCATCTGAGGCCCCAGAGAAGGGCCATAGTCCATCCACTACTGTACAGCCAGTTTGGGGGCAGAATCATGGTTAGAAGCCAGGTTTCCCATCTACCTGCTGTGTGTGTGTGTGTGTGTTGGTGTTATTTCTATCATGCCATTTCCAAATAAATTTTCCCTTTGAATGAAAAACTATCTGTGTAACTGAAAATAATAATAACCACACTCAAATAATGTCTTCCATGTTCCAAGGATAGTTCTAAGTGCTTTATACTTTATGTACATTATCTAAATGAATCCTAGCGACAACACTATGAGGAAGGTATTATTCTTATTTACTGATGAGCAATCCAAAGCACAGAGAGATTAAGCAATTTGCCCAAAGTCACAAAGCTAGTGATAGACTGGCAATTTGAACCCAGGAAACCTAGCTTGAGGCAAAAAATAGCAAATAACTGTGGATCTTTTTTTACGTCATTAAGAAGAAAAACCTTTCCTCCTGCAAAGTGGAAATCATTGATGGAATACTACAATTTTAAAAAAATATATTTATTTATTTTTGGCTGCATTGGGTCTTTGTTGCTGCACATGGGCTTTCTCTAGTTGGCAGCGAGTGGGGACTACTCTTCGTTGTGGTGTGTGGGCTTCTCATTGCAGTGGCTTCTCTTGCCATGGAGCACAGGCTCTAGGCACGCGGGCTTCGGTAGTTGTGGCACGTGGGCTCAGTAGTTGTGGCTCGTGGGCTCTAGAGCGCAGGCTCAGTAGTTGTGGCGCAAGGGCTTAGTTGCTCCGTGGCCTGTGGGATCTTCCCGGACCAGGGATCGAACCCGTGTCCCCTGCATTGGCAGGCAGATTCTTAACCGCTGTGCCACCAGGGAAGTCCTGGAATACTACACTTTTAATGCTGTTAGGAAACTTGGAAGTTAGGTGGCCTGAGTTGCTCCCTCCTCTATTTTACAGAAGTGAAAACTGAGGCCCAGAAGGGAAAGGGAACTTGATCATCCTGAACACTGATTTTACTTTTGGGCAGAGTGGAGGTGAGTTAAATGTCTGGCAAGTGACTGCTTCCTGAGAAAGGTGTTTGTACCTAAGACTGTCCACTCAGTAGCATCTGCTCCCTGGGGAGCATCTGCCTGGGTTTAAAGTGAAGGGGAATCACTTTGAGAGGGCTGTGCTTCTAGATAGGGAACATTTCCCTGCTACAGAGCTGCCTTGTAGTTTGAAGTTTTTTTAAGCTACTAGGTGAAGAATGCTGAATAAATAACCTGGTGGGCACACTGTTTCTGGTGTGTCATGTTTGCTTTTCGTCTTCTGATTGTTCCTCGTCTTTCTCTCTGGTTCCCCCTGCCACCCACCCTGTGACATGTGTCCTTTTCTCACATCTTTGCTGTCTACACAGCTTTGAGTATCACAATGAATATTTTTGTCTCTGAACAGTCTGTATCTACAGTAAGGAAGGGGGCTGGCTGAGTAGACTGTGGGATGCTGGGTCCAGCCTGTGTTTGGGAGGAGTTGAAGCTCCATGGGCTAGTAAGACTCCTGGCAATGGACCTTCCCTCTCTCTGCTGAGACCTCAGAGCCTTAGGAGGATTTAGAGTTGTAATAGGATTCGAAGAATTATAGAGGAGTTAAGCTGGTGGGGATCTTCCTGAGACCAGTTCATCCACCCCATCATGTCGCCGGTGGGGAAATTTAACCCCACGGAGGACAGTAACTTGCTCAAGGTCAAGCTGGTGGTGATGATGATAATGACTGTATTGGGAAACTCTTCCCTGCTGTTTATCAGGCATTGTTCCAAGTGCTTTGTAATCATTAACCCATGTAATCCTCACAACAATACTGCCATGGTAACAGTACCGTTACCATCCCCCTGCTTTACCTGTAAAGCAACTGCAGCAGTTAAGTCACTTGCTCAAGCTGGTGAGAGGCTGGATTGAAATCTAGGCAGTTGAGCTCTTAACCCCGTGTACCTTTCCATAACATGAGCGCCATCACCATGCCAGGCGCTGTGCTCGTTGCTGGCATAAAACATGAAGTGATGCTAAACGTTGAGGGAGAGGATGGAAGTGAGGGAATAGTGGGCAGAGTGGAGAAGAGGTTGGTTTGATTGTCCGGCGAGCCAGTTGCTAATATGATTCTTCTGGCTCCTGGTCCAGACTCTTTTCATTCTATCACTTGGCCTTTCTTGGCAGCCCTCAGGACAAACATTCTTTTGATGCTTGTGGTTTATGTTTATTGAAAGTCCTTTGTGTGAAATACCATCTTATCCATGCCATCTCCTCATTTTGAAAGTAAGAAGGTGTGTCTCAGCTAATTGATTCATTTAAGGCTCTATAAAGGTCAACTGGGCCGTTGATGCTAAGTAAATTAGGGCAAGTCTTATGAAGGTACAGGCTCTGCCTCCCTCTTTCCCCCCATGTCGTTCCAGATTTAGAACATTTAATTAGGACATAGTTAATGTAGTCTATCATTGTGGGGGGAATGGGAGCTCATCTTTTTTCAGTGAAAGGCAGATGCCAAACGCACTCTTAAGACAGTTACTGTGAAATCAAAATTTATAAATCGAATTGGGTTTTAAGTGAACTAAGCGATCTGACTCTTTAGTGCAGTAAGTGACTACTATTGAAAAGGGAGTAATTCTTTAGGTAAAAATTGGATCTAGCTGCCCTGCTTTGTAAGGACAGATGTTTGTACGTTGACTTGACTTACAGCACTGAAAGCACATTGGCTTCATGCTACAAAATCCGTCGTTGGGATGAAATCACTTCTTGAAAATCTGGTGCTCGTGATGCAGAGGACTGGAACTGGAATCCTCAGAGAAGCCTCATCCCCAACCTACTTACTCATTTTTTCCTGGAATAAAATCTCAGGGGAATGGAGCATCCGGGATGGGCAAGCCCATCTGGACAGTGTAGAAACTCATGGGAGAGAATTTTATCATCTCTGGTTCTTGGGGAAGAGGATGGATGGGAAATGATCTTTCTGAGTATCTTTGTGTCATTCAGGACCAACCTACCTCTGTTCCTGTCTCCTGGGTCCCATCCTCTCTGCCGGCCCAGCCTTCTTGCCTGGGGATTATTTCTGCCCCTTTTATCTGCAGTTTCTCCTTCATTACTGATTCCTTCTTAAACACTCACACGTGCATTCTCCATATTCCTTCAACAGAGATCTTTGAGGATTTCTGTGCAACAAGCCCTCTGTGAGCAGTAGGAATACAGTGGGGAACAAACCTTCATATTTGGTTACAAGTCTTAGAAGGAGATGGACAGTGAAAAAAAGTTGTAGGTTATGATTAATGCCCTGAAGGAAATACCAACCAGAACAGAACAGGGTGCTATGATTTGTCTTTCCTTCTCCAACTTGCCCTTGTGGACCATTCTCTCCTAAACTCTCTTCCCTTGGCTTCCATCCATCATACTCTTGCTGGTTTTCTCCTTTTCCTCAGTCTCCGTGTAAGGGACAGATCTGTATTTCTTTGTCCAGCCCTTGGTGATCCTTCCGTCTTTTCTCCCCTCACGCTTTCTCTGATCCTCTCGTAGTGTCATTTTCCATCTCTCTTGCTGCCTTCCGAGCCTGTGCCCCAGCCTGGGCTTCACTGCCTCTTGGACAAGTCCACTTGGTTGACCCAAAGGTGCCACGAATTGAGTGTCCAAAGTGAATCTGTCTGTGCTTCAAGCCTGCTCCTCCTGGATCAGCCACACCACCTTTCACCAGAGTCATAAGACGGGGACTCTGGAATCATCCTGAGGCCCTCTCTCGTCCTCCTACCCCGAAGCTGAAAAGGAACTGAGGCCTGTCCATTCTGCCTCATCCTTTAGGCTCTGTTTTCTTCTCTCCATTCCCACCGTCACCACCTTAGTTAGGGTCACTACTGTCAGTTTCCTGGGTTACTGCAATAATCTCCCTGGGTTTTCTGCTTCCAGTCCCTTAAATCCATTCTCCACACTGAGTCGCCTTTTAAATAGGCCTAAACCCTCGGGGACAACCCATCATTCTTCACAGTAAAGTTAAACTCCTTAGTGTGTTTTACAGTCTTTGGAGACCCAGCTCCTGCTCACATCTCTGGCTTCACCTCCTGCTACCCCTTCAGTTTCACTCTATGTTTCTTATACACCTGCTTTGAGATGGGCGCTCTGTAAGGTGCTGACACTGCAATCTCTCTTGAAGTAAAGGCCTAAACATTCTGAACAGGATTGGAAGGACTCAGTGCTCTGTTTCCTAAGGCCTTTTCAAGCCCCATCTCAAACCTCAGATGTCCTCACTCTCTTGGTTTCGGCCACACAGGCGTTTCAGTTGTTTGGAAATACCATATCCCTACCACTGAGGCCCTTTGCTGGAATGCACCATCCCTCCTTCCACACACCCATGCAACCAACGCCTTAACTTCTACTTCCCTAGATGACCCCAGCTCAATCCAAATGTCACTTCTCAAGGAGGCCTTTCAGGCTAGCCCAGGACAGGTCACCTTCTCCTAAACCTGCATTCTATCTTCATAGGTGTCTTAGTTGCACTGATCCGTTATGAGTTTGCTGATGTCTGACGTTTCCCATTGTCATGAAGGCTCAGTGATAGCTTATCTCAGACCTATTCTTGCTTGTCTTTTTCTACTTGCCTGAAACACAGTTGTTCAATAAACATTGCTAGTGTGGTTGGCTACTTTGCTTTTGTTCTCGAACTTGAACAGTTAGGTAAAACACAGTTCACAATAGGCATTGAGCTAGTCATTGTGTGCTGAGTTTTAAGGACATACACATACCTTGGTGTGTTCAGGGGACTTCTCTTCCTAGACTCCCACCTCTCTGCAGCTTACAGCCATGGAATTATAAAAATGTACACTTTAGAAATTATCTAGTTCAGTCATTTCCAACCTTTTCTAAACATGAGGGTCTTTTTTTTTCAATTAAAAAATGATGACTCAAATGGTAGTGGTTATATTTTTACTGTCAGTTTATTGGAGAAAAAATGAGTAGTTATAGAAAGCTACTATGAATTTAGCTAACCATGTGAATTACTTTGAATTTTTTCATAATAGTGTCTATATATACTTGAAAAATAGTAGTATGTAGGCTTGAGAGGTAGTGCTTGGTGAGCACATGGATTTCTAGCACCAATAGCTCCATGCCCTGTGGTCCCTTAGTTAGGAACGAGCCACTTGGTCTCGCCCTTTATTATGCAAATTTACATCAGATTTAGAACTGGTTACCTGTGGGTTTGGTTTCCCCTATATGTGTTTGATTTGACCAACCTGGTGTTTTTTTTTTTGCGGCACGCGGGCCTCTCACTGTTGTGGCCTCTCCCGTTGCAGAGCACAGGCTCCGGACGCGCAGGCTCCGCGGCCATGGCTCACAGGCCCAGCCGCTCTGCGACATGTGGGATCTTCCCCGACCAGGGCACGAACCCGTGTCCCCTGCATCGGCAGGTGGACTCTCAACCACTGCGCCACCAAGGAAGCCCAACATGGTGTTTTTAAATATTTAGAGCAAACATTTAAAAGTTGGGAGATTTTTCACAAAGCCAGATTTCCAGCTTGAAAAATGAGAAGGAGTACATTTATTTCCTGTATGGCCATAATCTCCTGGTACTGAATAGCAGCTGTGTCCTTTAGAGGCACCGCACTTTCTCCAGTTTGTCACAGTCCTCGCTCTATCTCTGTCGCTATATAGCAAGTTCATGGTAGAATGGGGACTAGAAACCCATTGACTTCACCTGACGTGAGCGAGTGAGGCCAACTCCATCTCCACAGAGGCTTGTGAGCAGAAAAAGCCCTGGGCCCAGAGGCAGGAAACCTGAATCCTTGTCTGCTCGCTGTTACTGACTAGCTTGGTGACCTTGAACAAGCTACATAACTTCTCTGAACCTCAGTTTTGTCATTTGTCATTTTGTAGTAAATACCTCTTAAGGCTCACCGAGTTGTTGGATCTCTGGACGGAAAGTTGTTTAGTCTAATGGAACATGTTTGTTATTAACTCCCTCATCTTCTCTTTCCTTGTCTTTCTTTTTCCTCTTACGGTTATAGAGGAATCTACCATTTATTTGTTGCACCTTGATGTTCATTTGAGAAATATGAGAAGGGAGCTATTGATTTCTCTCCCCAACCTTTTCTTATCCACATCATGTCTGGAGGCAGCTCTAATCCTTTCATCCCATGCCGCCTACTCCTGCTGGGGGTCCCATGGCCATAAGCAAGCTCCTGCTTGTGACATCCAAGACACCCCAGAGTTGAATTCTGAATATCAAAGAATTGGAGCCCACTGATTGCCTGTGGAGATGCTCAGTAACTAGCCAGCTCTGTCATTGCTCACATCTATGAAATACTAACAGGATACCAGGCTAACATGGAGGATTTCGTTTTTAGTGGCAATATCCTTGTAGCCAGATTTGTGGAACAAACAAATTTCATTGTTTCAGGGGAACCATACTGGTTATTTTTGTCCTTCTGGATCTGGAAGGGAGAGGAGGCATCAGTACCACAAAAGAGGAAATAAATAGGACTGTCAGCCTCTGAGATTACAAGAAGCAGGGTGGATCCTGGAAAACAAAAATGGGGACTTTGGAGTCAGGCAGACCTGGGTCTGTTACTGCATAGCTGTGTGACCTTGACTAGCTTGTGTGACCTTGAGCCAACTAGCCTTTTTGATGCTCTTCTTCATTCATAAAGCAGGGATAAAAGAATGTATTTCATGTTTTAATTTTATACTCAGTTTTAGTTTTTAAGGATTTTGAATAGAATGCTAACTTCATAGGGTTGTTTTAAGGATGAAATTAGTGCATGTTTAATATGTTAAATGAGCAACACAGTACATGAAACTGCCCCCTCTTCCAACTTTTGGCTGAAAATCCTTTTTTACTTCCTTTATATAGGATGAATGGGTCAGCCTGTGAGCAGGGAAGCAGAACATAAAGTTGCCTGCATAAAGGTCTAGTGGACTTCTTTGCGCAAACCTTTTGGTTTAACATTTTACGGAGCAGGTAGAGTGGAGCTCCTAGTGATTTTTTTTTTTTTTAAGTTTTGTAAATAAAAAGCTAGGTTTTCCAGGAAACAAAGAAATTTCTTCTGCCTTTATTAGTTTCCCATACGGTTTCAAAAGTGGAGGACTGACCAGCAGCATGCTTACTGTGGCCATCCTGTGAACCCAGCCCGAGGGGCCTTTGCAAGGGGAACAGAACACCCCTTGGCTGGATTAAAGTAATTGAAGTAAAGCTGAGGTTTTCAATCTGATGCTTATATGAATAATTTTCACTTAGAAGAGAGGGAGATAGTTTAGGGGAGACCTGACTTGGAGATGGTTGGGGTGTGTATTCAGCTGTGGGAGAATGTGGAACTCTCACTCAAAAGTCTGCGTATGGAGTTTAAGGTTACACTAATCCTTTTGAGAATTTAGGGTGGTGCTGGAGATTGCGCACCTGCTGGTGAAATGAAGAAGGTGGGCACTGGACCCGAAGTAAAGGTATTAAGAAAAGGCATCCCCACCTACACGTCCCTTGAGAAGTGAGGGCCATGGCGAGATTCCCTAGCAGGTCCCCCAGTCCCTAACCCACCCCCCAGTTCTCTTCATTTCCTGCATCTGTAGGAAATCCCTGTGGCCAGCTGGTTGTGTGGAGAGGGTTGATGAAATTGGATTGATCATGAGTTGGATATGGAGAAGACTCTTTATTTTTACTTGAAGTACACTTGATTTATGATGTTGTGTTAGTTTCAGGTGTATAGCACAAGTGATTCAGTTATACGTATACATACATACATATTTTTTTTCAGACTCTTTTCCATTAGAGGTTATTACAAGGTATTGAATATAGTTTCCTGTGCTATACAGTAGATCCTTGTTGTTTATTTTATATGTATTAGTGTGTATCTGTTAATCCCAAACTCCTAATTTACTCCTCCCCACGCACTTTCCCCTTTGGTAACCATAAATTAGTTTTCTATGTCTGTGAGTCTGTTTTGTAAATAAGTTCATTTGTATCATTTTTTTATTAGATTCTACATATAAGTGATATGATACTTGCCTTTCTTTGTCTGACTTACTTCACTTAGTATGATAATCTCTAGGTCCATCCATATTGCTGCAAGAGGCATTATTTTACTCTTTTTTAAGGCTGAGTAATATTCCATTGTATGTATATACCACACCTTCTTTATCTGTTCTTCTGTCGATGGACACTTAGGCTGCTTTCATGTCCTGGCTATTGTTAGTAGTGCTGCTATGAACATTGGGGTGCATGTATCTTTTCAAATTAGGGTTTTCATTTTTTCTGGATATATGCCCAGGAAGGGGATTGCTGTGTCACATGGTAGCTCTATTTTTAGTTTTTTAAGGATACCAAGAAGAATCTTGAAGAGACTGAGAAGGGCTTGGGAATGTGCTCTGAGATTTCAGACAAAGAAGAGATTTCTTACCAATCCTTATCTTTCTTATTAGTCTTACCTTTTTGCATTGTGATTGGATGAGAAGAAGCCTAAAGGGGTCTTCCCCTTGAGGGATAGCTGCCTCATGAAATGGGGGCATCTCTGGTCAGAATGCTTGCTCCTGTTGCTCAGGTGGGAGATGGAGGGGTGGGGTGCTGGGTGGGGAGAAGAGGGCTTCTTAAAGAACGGAGAGGTGGAGCTTCATCTCCAGTTTGAGGAATAGAAGGGGAAACTCTTAACAATGTTCTCAGGAAAAAAATTAGACTGTACGTTATGGACAATGGGCAACAAGTTTATAGGATTCTGGCAGCTTTTAAATGTTCTTGGGTTTGGTGTTCTATTTACCTGTTGTCTCTCTGTTGTGATGAGAGGTTGAGATCTTCCAGGATGAAAAAGGTCATGTATTTGTCTTCAGGGAAACCAGGTAGAGGGTTGGTCAGAAAGCTGGGCGGCACTATGCTGTACTCCGGAATCAGCTGCGGAGAGAAGAGCCCGGGCTGGGCTCTGAGAGATGGTCAGCGAAGCCTGCCTCAACAAGGCTAAGGATTGTTAAGGACGTTTCCCAAGCATTGCAGGAAATGGAGTATGGTTTTATATGACAGGCGTTGGATACCTCATTCTGTTACTGTGTGTCTTCATCTTCAGCAAGGCACTTCCTCTCTCCAGCCCTGACTTTCCCCAACTGTCAAATGAAGAAATTGAGCTGCCCTAGTCTGTGATGCTAGGATTCCGTAAGTAGAATCATCTCTCTCTTAACTGATACCAAAACTTGCATCAAATAGCTCTACTTTTGAATCCTGGGATAGACATGGAGATTTGCTGCAGTGGTTGGTTTGGGGACAGTTATTTATTTTTCGAGGGAGTGTCTGGAGGGCAGTTTCTGTTCTCATTTGAGGCAGTCCCGGTGTCATGTCACAGGACATATGGGGAAGCCCAGATCCCCTCCTGTGGCTCTCAGAAGAGTGACTTATAGATTCCAGGGGGAGTTTAGCCCCTGTCAGGGTTTGGTCACTTGGCCCCTTCTGCTGTCAGTGGTACGAAAGCTCAGGGCTTTCTCCTGAGCAGCCTGTGTCGTTGCTATGGAAGGCCCCAAGGGAGCAGTTTACACTGGAGGTGACAGCCAAATCTTTTTGTGCGAAGTAAATAGGACACCAAATGGGAAATTCATCTTAATCTTCTTTAAATACTTCCTGCTCATCTGCCAAGGTTTTAAGTAATACAGTTTCAAAGGTTCAGAGGTGTCTAATATAATTTCCCCCCTCTGTACATAATTCTGTGCCCATTGTGTAGCTCTATTAGAAGCATTAGAGTAATTATAGAGCCACTTTCTGCTTTTCAATTGCTGTAATGTTAGCCCCAGAGTCTGCCCGGACTGGCCGTATTAATAAGCAATGACTGAAAATTAAAAAGAATTCAACAGAGTTTTCTGAGGCTTTCTCCCTCAGAATGTGCTACTACAGGCAAGCAGTGTGGTCCATGGGGATGCACTTCGGCTTAGGAGTTCAGAGGCTCAGTTTCTAAATCTTCATCTGTAAAATGGAGACAGAAGTCTCTGAACTCCGAGTCACTGGTGGGTGTGAGGACCAGCGAGCCTGTTGGGTGTGAAGGTAGGTACTTTGGAAGCTCATGATGGATCGTACATGTGATAAGCAGTGGGGGTTGTCTGAGCAACCAGGAGCTGCCACTTTCTCATGTGCTTCTTATGTGTGTATTTTGTGGAATAGAAATATTATATTTCATATTCGGGCTAATAATTGTAATATTTGTTTGACACGGGCATAGTGTACAAAGTGCTTTTACCCCCAAACCCTGTGAGGTAAGTGGTTTTGTTTTTTCCCCTCCTACCAACCCAGCAATTAAAGTGTAGATGGGTTAAATAATATGCCTAGAATCAGATTAAACTATTGGAAAGTAATTTGTTAAAACTTTTGCCTTGTGTTCACAGCTTTTGGAGCTTTTCTTTTCTCATGTAGCGCATTTTTACTTCGGGAAGGGCTTCCCCATCACCTCTGTAACAATAGTTGACATTTATTGAAGCTTGGTCTATGCTAGCACATTTTATAGATGGGGAAGGTGAGACACAGAGAGGTTAAGTAGCTTGCCAAAGGTGACACAGCTCATGTGGAAGACCAGTTCGAGCTTTTTCTATACTATTACTACAACTACTAAAAACATTAACGTTGACATTTCTTGTTAACTCCTGTCTTTGCCCCTCTATCACGGTCGATTTGATTTTCAAAATCCCTCTTTTGCTTTTCTCTTACTGATTTGGAAACAGGAAAAGTCAGTGCTTTTCTGACTCTCCTATTAGATTTGTTATTCTAATCCAGATGTTTTGTGTCAGCTGTCTGCAGCCTGAATTTTGCTTGTAGACCTATCGTGTTTGGCCCTGATTGTATTAAAAACAAACACCGTTGAATTAGATGACAGCATCTCAGGCGACTATTTAAAACAAATCTAGTAGCTAGTGGGAAGCAGCACAGGGAGATCAGCTCCGTGCTTTGTGACCACCTAGAGGGGTGGGATAGGGAGGGTGGGAGGGAGATGCAAGAGGGAGGAGATATGGAGATATATGTATATGTATAGCTGATTCACTTTGTTATACAGCAGAAACTAACACACCATTGTAAAGCAATTATACTCCAGTAAAGATGTTAAAAAAATTAATAAACAATATAAGGAGAATCCAGACTTCAAAGGTGTAAATTCAAGCATAGAGGTAAAATAAAGGGAGCGAAGTGGGTAAATTTATTGCTACTGCCTAAATGACCTGCCTTCTATTACCAAAGTCAAAGATTATGTAATAAATCTTTTGTGTAACTAAAAAATAAATAAATAAAACAAGTCTAGATTTCTGGTTTCTCATGTAAAATTGTGGCAATATGGGATCTGCTTATCCACACACTAGAAAGGGAGTAGCATCTCAGACTACTCTCTTTACCCTGGAAATGGTCTTCATTTCTTTCTCCCTATCTCCTTTCTCCATCCCCCTCCTAACTACTAGACTGAGATCCCTAGGAGTATATACTTTATGCAAGAGAAAAAATAAGTAAATTTTGGCATAGAGATGAAATTCAGTAAGTGTATGTTGAGTTGAATTAAAGTGGGTGGCTTAAGAAATAGGCCTAGTTTGGTAACAGAACATTTGCTATTTGTGAGGTGACTCGTTCTTATGGTACTTTTTGCGCAGGTGGGCATATAGAGCTTAATCTGTTATGTAAGGGAATAAGGGCTCTATCCCTCTCCTTGAAGGTCTGTGACTCATCAAAAGTTTTAAAAGGTATACTCAGATAAAGATATACTCAGACCTGCTCTTAATAAAAGTACTTGATTATACTGCCCAGCATTTTGGAAATATGAGGAAACTATTTTCTTTACAACAAATGGTAGAACTGATGAGTCAAATGAGATAAGCCCTTTCTATGTTGTTGGGTATGAAACCAATAAGTTATTGGAGACGTTTGGAGAGCATTATCCCCTTATTACCATTTCAAGCCCAAGCTAGCCTTTGAAATCTTTGCTCACTGCCACTTTGTCCCTGGCTCAACAAGCCACTTAACCTCTCTGAGCCATTTCCACAAATGTATGTAAATGTGGCTAATGCTGTCTCCCTCCCCCGCTTTGCCAGCGCCTGGCAAAGAGAAAGTGTTCAGTATATATGCTGAATAAGTGAATGAATAAAGAAGTACGGTGATTTTTGAGACCGAGCTAACGCACATAAAGCATCAGGCAGAGTGTCCGTGTATATTAGACAGCTTGCAGTTTTTAGTTTAGGTTGGTTTTTAAACCTTTCTCCTGCATGCAGGCTTGAAAATGATCTAAATTCTTGGATGAAGGGAGCTGAGGGCTGGCAGGCAGGTGACAGGAACCACAGAGCCCCAGCTATGTGAGAGACATTGGATAGAGAGGAGCAAACTCATGCTTGTACCAGAGCTGCCCTTGATGCTCTGGTCCGTGTCTTTTCCCACCCAGAGCATGCTGCAGGCAAATAATTAGGCACGGGCAAGATGAGTTCGGACGTATGGAAATCTGGACCTGGACATGAAGACTATTGGAAATAAAATGTCAGATCTGGAAGGGCCCTTAGCAGTCATCAGGCTGAACACTTGCTTTTTATGAAAGCTGTGTAGAGATGTGGAAAGAACAAAGAGCAAGGACTTTGGAGTTGGACAGTCCTTGGTCTAAATTTCTGCTTTGCCTTTTCCTATCTAAATGTTAGCATGAGTCTTAACTTCCTTGACCCTCATGGCAATTCACTGGATGTTTGTGAGGTTGAATTAAGTGTAAAACATTCTTAGCCCAACGCCTGATGTGTAGTTGGTACCTAAGAAAAATGGCCACCATCCTTGTTATGGAAAAGAAATGGAAGCCCAGAGAGATAGGACAAAGGTACCAGCCATGCGGGGTGGAGCTGGTGCTGACACTTCCTGATGTGGGAGTGTGGTGGGAAAGGACAGGGTGAAGGGGAGTGGGGGAGGAGACGTGGACTTACTATGACCAAGATTGAGTTGCCTCTTTGGGGGAGGGAGCTAAGACAGTAAGTTTAGGACCATCAAGGCAGGACCTTACTCGCCTGTTTGAAATAAAATGGCTCAGCCAATTAATTTGAGCAGGAAGCTTCCAGTGGAACTTTCTGTGAGTCAGAAGATGATGTGTGTTTTTTAGTCTAAATAAATCTTTTGTTTCATCTTCCCCTGAGTGGTGTTCTTTTTCTTTGAGATAAGCTGTTAAGAAATGATGAGAAAATGACCTCTAAAAGTACAGCTTTGAGCATGTCACCATCATTTTTCCTCCACTGAAGACAGTCTTTGAATTTTTATTATTATATGTTAAAATCTCCATTCTTCCTTTCCCCATTGCTCTGCCTGGATCTGGTATTTCTGAGAGGCCTGCACATTCTATAACATAACCACGTGCCATGGGAGATGTGAGGGCGGCCGTTATGACTTCACGCCATGTTCTCATGTCATATATCGTTTTTGCTGAAATTCACTTGTTTCAGAGGTTTTTACAAGATAGCACAATCACTTGGCTTCATGGCTTTCAGAATTTATGATCCTCTGCAGTCGGGAAGAGGCATGGTTTGCCAACTGTTAACTTTATAGGTAAGGTATTTTCTTTACTCATTTCTTACAAAACAGACTTTTTCAATACCTAGAAAATTATCTTGCAGGAAGCTCAGGTTGTTTTCCTCCTTCATGTATTTTAAGTACCCATATTTCAAGGCCCAGCCTGAAAACCATCTTAATGGAGACCTCCTTAATCCTCTCGTCAGAAGGATTCCCTCTGCCTCCTCTGAAGAGAATTATAGGATGTGCATGTGTGAGGGGAGAGTGAGTAAATAATATTGTAATTTTTCTGCTGGTGACTTTCCACTTGTCTGTTTGTTGAAGGCAGGGACGGTGTGGATTTCTTCCATACCCTTCCTGTGGCTGGTCCCTGCTCTGCCTGTGTGAATGGTGAGGGAGGGGCGTATTCTGAGTCTTTCCGCTAGACTTTAGATCGCTTGGATCTGGAGTTCAAAGGGCAGAGAGCTAGTGCCTTTTGTGCAGCATCATTCCCTGCTGAGAAAAGCAAGAGTGAACCTTTTAGGAAGAATATTTGCAAAGAGGCGAGGGATTTAGAAGCTTGTAATTATATTGCAGAAGACAATGAGTGAAGACAAAGCATTTTAAGTGAAATAATTCATATAAACTGCTCAGTGCTTGCCTAGCACTTAGCAAGCTCTCAGGGAGCTGTGAGATGATATGGTAATGGCTTAATCACATATCATACTGGCTAAAGGAGGGAATCCTCGATTATAAATTATAATCCCTGCCCTCTGGGCATGCCTGGTCTAACAGATAATAGAATAGTCTCTGAGGACCAAAGACTTTGTCCTCAAGTTTACCTGATGACCATAAAACATTAGACAAACTAATTGGATTTTGTGGTAGGATTTTTACAGGTAGAAATTCTTTTTTTTTTTTTTTTTTTTTTGGTTCTTGAGAGATTGATGGTTGTTTAGGAACATGCACGCTTAAATGGATTTTTGTTTCTTTTATCAGATGGAATTTACTAGAGTTTCTAAGATATTTTGCTCTTTTAACCTCACAGCTTGTTAATGATTCCCAAGTCTTGCCTTGGCCTCTGAGCTTTGACTTCTAGACACGTTTCTTTGGTTTAGTCATTACTTAATAGATTTAAAAGCAGAAAACTATCAGGGCAGGAATTTTTCATTGTTATTTAGTGAGTTTAGGTGTACAGGACTGGCCCTGAAAAAAACAAACTTGATTCCTGGGATTCTTCTGTTTTTGTCCTGTCCGTTTTGGTGGTTACCACTGGGTAAGTAGTGGTGCCTGGTGCTGGGGTGCAAAGGAGTGAGGAGACCTTGCTCTAGAACAGGGCAGTAGTGTTGGTGCCCTTCTACTCCCCAGAGAAGCAATCTAAATAAAGCTTTGCTGACTTCTCCCCTTGCAAACGCTTGCTGCCTGTAAGCCTTGCTACTCAAGGTGTGACCCTTGGACCGGCAGCATCACCTGGGAACTTGTTAGAAATGCAGAATTTCAGGCCCTTCCCTACGCCTGCTGAACAGAAACCACATTTGAACAAGGTCTCAAGGTGAACCATATGCACACGCATTCAACTTGGAGAGGCACTGTCCATTCTAGAACTACAACAGGTGAAAAAGGTCTCAGAACCATTAGCATTTGAAAAATATGCTGCTTTTAATTTCTACTTAAAAGCAAAACAACTGGTTAAGCAAGTTGCGGGGAGGGGGGTTGTGGCTGGGCTAAACCCTTATTTAAATTTTCTTATTTTGGAGAACTTCAAAGATACAAAAGCAGGGAGACTAGTAAAATGAATCCCCATTTACCTATCACCTAGCTTCATTTGTTATCAACTCGGCTGATTTTGTTTCATCAGTAACCCCCATCCTACCCTGGATTATTTTAAAGCAAATCCCAGACATATAATTCTCCCCTAAGGATCTCTTTTTCCTTTTTCAAAGTTGGTGGTAAAATATATAGAAAATAAAATTTACTAACTTAACCATTCACAGTTCAGTGGTGTTCAGTACTGCATTCATATTTCTGTGCAACCAATCTCGAGAACTCTTTCCATCTTGCAAAACTGAAACTTTGTAAACATTAAGCAACATCTTTTGCCTTTTTAACATAGCCACAGTACCATCACACCTCAAAAGATGTTCCGTTAATTCCTTAATGGCATCAAATGCCCCAGCAGTGTTCAAATTTCCCAGAGTGTAGTTTAGCTTAAAGAAATCAAGGGCATTCAGTTTGGCATCTTCTCTGTATGAAGTTGGTGGCCTAGTTTGTTCAGTGAAGAATCTCGAGACAATGGTGAGAGTGGTTTTTCTCCTTTCCCAACCTGAAGCTGGGTAGGATTTTGTGTGAAGACTTTGTAATTTCTAATCTTATTCTATTTCCAGGTATCAAGAATTTTGCAGTAAAAAGAGCATGGGACTTTTAAATAAGAAGAATTAAGTCAGAGTCAATCACTGCTTCGTAGAATTGGGCAAAATATTTACCCTGTTATCATTTCAGGCACAAGATGACTATGAAAATTGAATTAAATTCTAATACCGAATAGCAATCAGAATGTATGAACTAGAGTCATATTTTCAACACAGGACAATGTCAAAATCATAACGTTTAGAAGAGAAAGTTGCAGAACGGTTTGTACAACAACACTATAATGTTCAACAAAAAACAATACTATGCATTGTTTATGATTACACACGGAGTAAAAGCACATGAAAACACATGCTTGAGAATGACACGTGCACATATCAGGGTAGGAATCAGCACACTAAATGGAATGGAATAATCGTATCTATATTCTCTATTCAAAAATCTGAAGGTAGGGCTTCCCTGGTGGCGCAGTGGTTGAGAGTCTGCCTGCCAATGCAGGGGACACGGGTTCGTGCCCCGGTCCGGGAAGATCCCACATGCCGTGGAGCGGCTGAGCCTGTGAGCCATGGACGCTGAGCCTGTGCCTCTGGAGCCTGTGCTCCGCGACGGGAGAGGCCACAACAGTGAGAGGCCCGCGTACCGCAAATTAAAAAAAAAAAAAAAAAATCTGAAGGAAATGTGGCAAAGTATCAAGATTTGCCTGATGGATACATGGGTATCCATGGTATTATCTCTGTTACGTACGTTTGGAAATATTGTAAAAGGAAGGCTTTTAAAAAGCTGGTCAATGTTTGTACACATATTTTGTGAACTCAGGTACTCAAAAATGTTTGCGTGATTTTTTTTTTTTTTTTTTTTTTTTTTTGCGGTACGCGGGCCTCTCACTGTTGTGGCCTCTCCCGTTGCAGAGCACAGGCTCTGGAGGCGCAGGCTCAGCGGCCATGGCTCACGGGCCCAGCCGCTCCGCGGCATGTGGGATCTTCCCGGACCGGGGCACGAACCCGCGTCCCCTCCATCGGCAGGCGGACTCTCAACCACTGCGCCACCAGGGAAGCCCTCGCGTGACTTATTGATGCACCCAGCTCATCACAAAAAATTGGATGCTGTGGACAAAAATTATGAAAATGATTTAACTGGTGGGGTTCAAGACAAAAAAAGTGAAAAGGGACCACTGTGAAGTGTGGGAAATTTGTCTCAAATTTCCGCTGGTCTGTGCCCTGCCCACCTTGTCTACGTAGATTCTGGTGACGTTCCAAAGAGTTATAATGGTGGGTCAGGCCCATTTTGATTTTATTGGAATTTATAGCTCTGCTGCTTCTGAGGAGGCTTTGAGGTGGCAAAGTCCCAGCTCTGCCGTGGCCTTGAAAGCATTTACACTCCCAGAGCCTGGCGTATTGCTCTCACTTTCATCTGTCGCTGTCCCAGCCCCAGATAGCACTACTTCTGAGTCCTCTGAGACAGATGGTGTTTTTAAGATCACTGAGAAAGGGGGGCTTCTCGGAGGACTGTTTCATGTTTAATCACCTCTCCCTTTGGAATGGCCTTCCTCACATCCGGGTTTTCCTGCTGTGCGAGTGGAGACCACTGATCAGTGGTCTCATTATAATAATCCTTGCCTAGAGGATGTGATAAAGGTCACAAACTTGATATTTATTCATGAGCGGAGTATAGAACTGAAACTGATCATAGTGGATCTTCTTTCTGGCAAAAAGGAGGAGGATTTGGGCTTTTAAACCAAAATACATTTGCTGGGGGTGGGAGCAGACACGTTGTTAATTGAGCCACATTGACAAAAATGATAGACTATGTCTTCCCAAGAGTTTAAATACTGTGCTATTTCTGAGGTTGTCTAGAGGCAAGATCCCTTCGTTGTGGATGTTTTATTGTTTGTAATTAAATGGAGCTCACAACTGTAGTCACATTGGTATCTGAAGACAGCCCGAAGGTCTGCCTCTGGTCTAATGTAACCCTTGCTACTATGATTTTATTTGCCTCACAGAACCAATTTTTTCCTCTTAATCATATTTATTGCTCTTATCTCAACTCTCAAATATGTCTAATCTTCCAGAAACATATATAATTATCTTTTAAGGGTCTGAATCGTGCCAGACGTAGCAGAAGAATTGCTTCTCTGCTCTCGCATGTCACTAAATCTTTCTGTACCAGGTTTTACCTCTTTGGAGTAGGAATGATACTCTGTCCTTTCCCATCTCTAAGTGATTCATGGATTTGTCCTCTTATTTAGGTATTCATCAGATGTTTTTTGAGCTCAGAAACATTCATTTGTTCATTTATTTAATAATTATTGAATGTCAGTTTTGTGCCGAGCGGTAGGGTAGGCGTTAGAGACGTGTAACTGAAAGAGGCAGATGATCCTTGCTCTCATGGACCTCAGAGGCTACTCCAATAACATCCTAAAAGGGAGGCAGGGAGTTCTTTTCAGGAATTAGAAGCAATGGGAATGATCTTTGTTGGCTCTCAGTCCCTTGACGTCTCAGTGCTTACAAGGCTGGGATAAAGGGCAAATATCACAGAGAATGACGACCAGAGCTCAGTACATTTGGGGACAAGAGCAGATAACATTGATGCCACTTCTTTTTGTCTGCATCACATTTATACCTTCCTAGTGATAAAATTCCACAGGATCAAGGTTTTGTCATCTGACTCGGAGGGCTCCCACTGGCCCGTCCTGCCAAGTTTCTCCAGAGGCTTCCCTCTGTTTGCCTCCAGAGGTACAGATATGCTTATTAATTTAACCAGTTTGTGACATAAACTTCAGCAATTTCTGTAGCAAAGACCTGCTGGAGAGCCTGCTTTTTCCCAACAGGGTTTTGGTAACTGACAGCTCAGATTTCATGACTGTCAGTACAGTTTTCTTACAACAAAGGTATGCATTTATTTAGGGTATTTGGAGAGTTTGTCAGTTAAATTTAATCTTTCATTTCAAAAAAATAGTGGTGTGGGGGAGTGGCTGGACGTTTCTCTTAGAACATAAAACACTGGCCTGCAAGGACCTGTAGAGATCTTCCAGCTTCCCCCTTCCCCAGCTAACAGGTGGGAAACCAAGGTCCAGAGTGGCTGGAAATTAGCCTTTGTTCTCCGGGTGAGTCACTACCGGATCTCTAGTCTTAGGTTCCTTCTTCTATTATGGTGGTTCTCACTTGGATTCATGGGTGGGATATAGAAGTCCAGAAAGGTTGCTTTTGTTTTGAGTTTGCATCTTTGTATCTGTTACAAAGACAGATGCTGGTTACAGAAATTCAATTAATACTGAAAGATATTAAGAAAGCAAAAATCCTTTGAAATCCCAGCACCCAGAGTTAATTATACTGAACATTTTGGAGATGTTCATATTGGGGAACATCCTCCCAGGCAATCCTCTATATAATTTTATACATTTATATCTGTCTTAGTATACAGTTAGAGATGTATGTAATTCTTTATAATTTTCAGTCAATGGGAAGAGCAACATTTTCTTGCAATTATTTTTCCTTTAATCTGAAAAATGATTATCAACTTATTTTAAGTGCAGATGGAAATACTCTCCTATTGGTTTGTATTTTACTCATATTAATATATCCCCAGTAATGTAAATTATATTCTTACTATTCTTAAATTTAATCATAAATATCAAGGCAGGTTATGTCTTTGAAGAGGTGGCTGTGAAGAGATGAGCCACTCAGGTCCCCTTTGAGGGAAGGGCTGGCTGACAGTAGCACAAGAGCGTGGTCTGCAGACAGCCTTGTGCTAGCTGTCCGCTCTGTGAGGGTCCCCTGGGCTGGGCTGCGCAGAGAGCTGCTCACCCTAGGACGTGTCTTCCTGGGGCCACCTGCATTGGGGTAATATCTGGTGACATCAGGCGATAGGAAAGGAGTATGAGGTCTCCCCAGAAACCAGAGCACCCCCTGATAGGCTGAGGCTCTGGATGCTTTGCTGCCTCCTCTTCTGCCCAATCCTGCTTCCTCCTCCCCTTACAAGGGTTGACCCCTAATTAACATCTTGAACCCCAAACTGCATCTCAGCTTCTGCTTCTGGAGAACCCAACTTGCAACTGTGGATATTGTCCTCGTGGTAATCATGGATGCAGCAGGAATGCCTACCGCAGCCCCTCCTGGGAGCCAGTGGAATCCTAGGGAGCTCAGGAATCTCATTCTTTCCTCCTCTCCGAGTGAGCTCACCCTCTCACCCCTCCTTAGAGGTTTGGCATTTGAAGAATTTGGCCTTGGGCGAGCTCACTGCTCTGTGGGTGTAAGGGAAAGCTTAAAGGCTTTCTTGCTATGAGGTATTCTCTGCAATAACGATCTATTTTAATTGTTTATGACATTAGTCAGTTAAAGATTCATTTACTTTGGGGACTTCCCTGGCAGCCCAGTAGTTAGGGCTCCCCCTTCCAATGCAGGGGGTGCGGGTTTGATCCCTGGTCGGGGAGCTAGGATCCCACATGCCTCGTGGCCAAAAAACCAAAGCATAAAACAGAAGCAATATGGTAACCAATTCAATAAAGACTTAAAAAAAAAAAGATTCATCTGCTTTGGGAGAAATTTCTCTAGAACTGTTGAAAGCTCCTGCCTAAGAGTTGATTAAGAAGGGTTTGTTGTTGTTTTGGGGTTTGTTTTTTTTTTTTCCTCCAGCAGATACCCCTTTCTTTAGCTCTCCCCCTTCTTCCAACCTGCTGCACGGTGATTGGCTTCCTGTCTTGAGGTTTCCTATTTGCATAATCTCTCTAATCATTCTTTCATTTCTGGGAGAAATTAATAATCTCACTAATCAGCTAGAAGGGAATATGGAGATGGAGGAAGCAGTGAATACCTTTTCGAGGCCCGATGGGGGTTTGTTCCAGTCACTGCCTTTGCTCAAATGCTGTGTCGTCTTGGTTATTGTTGGGAGCATCCGTGGGTCCCGCCTCTCCATCTTCTTGAGGTCCCCTTGGAGACTTTTAATTTCAAGGCTGTTTGTGCTGCCAGCCCTTGTGCTGGTGGCATCTGGCTTAAAAAAAAGCCACATGTGCTCTGTGGTCCCTTGGAATTTCTCCTTTCTCTTTATTAAATACTGGTGGGGGCAGAGGGAGCCGTTCTTGATCTCTCCCCTCCTAACCCCTAAGATGCAGTTTTTTGGGTGCTTTTAATCTTCAGCCTTAGCCAGCAACTGCTGTTTGCATTTTGGAATCTGTGAATTTTAGGGAGATGAGGAATGCATGCTGAAGGTTTGGTCATTGCTTCTTTACTACCTATTCTGTCTCTTTTTTCCCCCGGGGGTGGGGGCCTGGGGCAGGTGTCTTTTCGTATTTTGCTGACACAGTGATCCTGTTCTTCAGCACAAAATGCCCACCACGTGATCAGCATGCGTGTAGCTTGGGCTGAAGAGTGGAATTGGGATTCTGCAACTGTGCAAGACACAGTTCATATAAATGCAGACATTCAAAAGCCTCACTTGCCTAACGGATGTTTTTTTAAGTCTATAAAAAAGTTAGTTTTTCATGAAAGGGCAGACTAGACCAGAAGATGCTGCTGAATAAGTCTTTATTCTATAGAAGGTAATAGGCAAAAATCTGGTTTCAAAGAAGTTGTTGAGCTTTTTATTTCTTGTCTAGTTTTCTCTATAGGGGGAGAAAGGTCTATAAAGGCACTCACCTGTGTCCACCTTTTTAATAACTTAGTCCTGCCACTGAATTTGCCTGGGGGAAGAGAACTTATAAGTAGATGATGCCTTTTGAAGTCTTTTAGTTCACATTCACCATTTTGGATGTTGAGAGATGGGAAAAAGGGGATGGTAAACATTTGGTTGGGGGACAGTCCCTACCTAATTCCAGGTTTTTTGTCTCCACCATCATGCTGCCTCTCTGCGGTTTTTTCTTCTGCAACAGTAGGTTTGTGTGAAAAGGACGTTATGATTTACTTGGGAACCCTGAATTCCCAACAGCTGGTATCTTTGGTCCTTCCAAGTTCTGACAACAAAGATGCCCATCAGAATTTTGACATGGAAAACCCTGGAGAGAAAGATGTGTAAAACCTGTGCATCAGTCTATAATACTTGCATATGAGTAGGCTGGTGTCACTCAGTTGTCATTTATTCTTGTTAATAAAGATGCATTGGGGGCTTCCCTGGTGGCGCGGCGGTTGGGGGTCCACCTGCCGATGTGGGGGGCGCGGGTTCGTGCCCCGGTCCGGGAGGATCCTACGTGCTGCGGAGCGGCTGGGCCCGTGGGCCGTGGCCTCTGGGCCTGCGCGTCCGGAGCCTGTGCTCCGCGGCGGGAGAGGCCACAACAGTGAGAGGCCCGCGTACAGAAAGAAAAAAAAAAAAGATGCATTGGCTAGGAGTTTGAGCAAGTATTTGAATAACTACAGATAAATGTTGTAGAATTTGTATGTATAGTATGTAACTACAAATAAACAATATTTGAGTAATTTCAGATGAAGAGTGTGGACCATGAGAAGATCTCTGTACGAAGCTTTGTAGGGGACAGTGAGGTAAACTCTACCTTTATTCTCACTGACATGGGTGGCTGGAGAAGCCTTTGTGGATGAGTTTGTATTTGAGATGGGCAGAGCTTGGAGTGGAGAACTGGGAATGGCACTGAAGAAAGGTTCAGATACTGAAAAAGTACATACATCACCTGTTTGGTGGAGGATGCCTAGTTTGAAATGGTTCTGAACGCTCAGAATAATTGTCAGACTTCCTTACTTTGAAAGCTTAATTTCAGATTTAAAAAAAAAGTTATGGCCTAGATAGTTATGAATGTTACTTTAAGATGAGCTTGGAATCATCTGGAATGATTTGAGGGTAATACAGCTTGAGCACAAAATAATAGATGTAGTAATCTCCGAGAATTCATTCCATCTCCTAAGTTAGAACTCTGAGAAAATGTTAAGTGTGCAGCCAAGGCCTTTATGGAATCTGTGGGATCCTGGCTCACATGAATCCTGTGTGGTACAGGGTCCTAGACTTGCCTACAGATCAGTTGCTTTTCATCTCTTACTTCTTTCTCCCTCTTTCTCTTTCATGCATTCATCCATAAGCATTTTTAATTACTGTGGGCAGACATAGTTCTTGATTCTGGAAATAAGTGATGAGAAAGCCTCTCGAGTTTCACTCAGAAAACAGGCTATTGTATTTCTGAATAATAAGCATAAGGTGCTACAAGGGCAACATAGGGAGACCATCTAACCCAGATTTGGAGCCGTAAGGAAGTTTTCGGAGAAAGCTGGAGCCTTAGGGACCAGGAGTAGGAAGTAGCCAGACCAACATGTAGGAAAAATGTGGAAAGGAAGACCGTTCTAACCAGAGGGCATGTTGTGTTCAGAGGCCATGAGCCCAAGGAAAACGTGGTCCCTGGGGGAGCCGCAAATAGCTTAGAATGACTGACAATGGAGGGACAGGAGGAAGTGGCCGGAAGCAAGGCTGAGAGTCAACGGGGGTTAGATAATGTAGAGCCTGTGAACCGACCTGGAAATATAGGGCATTATCTTTTTTTTTTTTTTTTGCGGTACCCGGGCCTCTCGCTGTCGTGGCCTCTCCCGTTGCGGAGCACAGGCTCTGGACGCGCAGGCGCAGCGGCCATGGCTCACGGGCCCAGGCCCTCCGAGGCATGTGGGATCTTCCGGACCGGGGCACGAACCCGAACCCGTGTCCCCTGCATCTGCATCGGCAGGCGGACTCTCAACCACAGCGCCACCAGGGAAGCCCGGGGCATTATCTTTAAGATAAAGGGCAATTGAAGGGTTTTTTTTAGCAGGGGCGTGAACTGCTCTTTAGGAAGACCACCGTGGCTACCATGTTGATAACAGATTGAATAGACTAACTGAAGACGACCAGTTAGATGTGTGTTGCAATGGTCCAGGAGAGGGATGACGAGAGCCTGAGTTGGAGTAGGAGCAGCAATTATGGTGAAAACAGGAGAGGGTCAAGAGACAGGGGGCTTCCCTGGTGGCTCAGTGGTTGAGAATCCGCTTGCCAATGCAGGGGACATGGGTTCGAGCCCTGGTCCAGGAATATCCCATATGCCGCGGAGCAACCAAGCCTGGGCACCACAACTACTGAGCCCTCGCTCTAGAGCCCGCGAGCCACAACTACTGAGCCTGTGTGCCACAACTACTGAAATCTGCAAGCCTAGAGCCCGTGCTCCGCAACAAGAGAAGCCACCGCAATGAGAAGCCCGCACACCGCAACAGAGTAGCCCCCGCTTGCCGCAACTAGGGAAAGCCCGCACACAGCAACGAAAACCCAGTGCAGCCAAAAAAAAAAAAAAAAGTAAACAAATTTATTTTAAAAAAAGAGAAGGTGAAACTGATCAGTTGAGGGGGTTTGATGTGGGTAGTAAAGGAGAGGCAGAAATCTAAGGTGATGGCCAGGTTGCTCTCCTGGGCACAAGAATACATGGTGGAGGCATTCACAGCAAAGAAAGAGAGCAAAGGGGAGCAAGGTTTTGTGTGAGATAGAGAGGTTGGCATTGGTCCTATTGAGTTGGCAGTGCCTCGGGAATGTCCTAGTAATTGTATTGACATTCCACCTTTTACCATCAGGTGTCCTAACACTCCAGGTAGTGAGCGTAAAATGTCACAAGTATAGGACTTCCAAGTTGGCATGGATCCTCTGATTTTCCACGTCAGGGAAGTGGAGTCCAGAGTGGTAGAACAACCTGCTGAGGGTCAGTCACACAGCTACTTACTGATTGATCTGGGCCTAGTATCTGAGTCTCCAGCATCTGTGTAGAAGTATTTCCACTCTGACTGTAGCATCTGAAAAATGTATAGAAGTAAATAAATGCGTATAACCATGTAGTCCCTTGCTTGGGAGAACTGCTGGCAGTAAAATGTGGGCCATAAATCCATGTGGGGACTATGCCCTGTTTGCATCTCATTTGCTTCCATCTGCCTTGACTTAACATGATTATGGCAACTTTGTTAGGCAAGTGGTTGCTTAACACAGTGGAAAGTCTTAATTACTCTTTAATGCTATGTGTGGAGGGAAAGTCAACTTTAATCATTTGGCTGTCTCTTATTTTAGTATTCCATTTGTGTACCCATAAAATATATAAATGCATATTTTTTACATTTGCCTTCTCATTCCAGATTTCAGTGACACAAAAATATTTTCTTTTAAAGTATTATTGCTATATAAACACTGCAACTTTAATGAAAAATTAAAAATCCACCCACAGTCTTTCCATGATAACAACAACAAAAAAATCAAGCTTTATGTTCTTTTACTTCTTTTCTCTCTATATCCATATGGTAATTCTAATTCATATTCAGTTTTCTGGCTTTTTTCTTACATCAGATATTTTACCATATTGTTCGTTTGTCCATCCATCCATCCATCCATCCATCCATTCATTCATTCATCCATCTCCTTGGCAAGCATCGGAGTATCTTCTAAATGCCGGGTCCTCTGCATGGTGTTAGGGGATACAGCAGCATCAGTCCTCGCGAAGCTGACATTTGGAGAATAGGGGAATGGTTGGTGGGTAACATATTAATAAGTAACAAAACCTAATAGAAAAAAAACTTACAATTGAGTTAGTAAACATGGTGCAGGCTGTTGTTTTCATGTTGTAGATGTAACATAACTACTTTCTTGTTGTTCAACATGGTATCAGTCAGGGTCTCAGGAGGAAACAGGTGGCACACCTAAATTAGGGAACACAGAGGAGCGTTCCCTAGAGGGAAATTTACAAAGGTGTGGTCAGCGTGTAGGAAACCCCCAGGATGGTGCAGTACTCCAGGGCTGGGGACCATAAAGCACATGTTTGCCTGAAGGGGCCATAGGAGGAGACATTTTAAATGTAAACATTTAAAAAGCATCTTCCAGTATTGTGCCCAGTGCTGAAGAGAAGGGAGGGAATGTTCTAGGGGAGTCTTCTGCTTCCAGGGAGTGGAGCTCACAGAGCAGGACAGCAGATCAGAGAGCAGTAAGGGAAGGATAACAGGGGAGAGGCACTAAGAGGCTGCTTGGTTTCTTCAGCTGTGAAATTGGCTGAATGGTGGGCGTGGGGGGGGAATGGGAAGAGAAGGGAGGGAAGCCTGGGTTGACCTCGGTGGTTCCTTCAGGCAGAGCTTTTCAGACTGGGGCAACGGACGGGTTATAGACGAGGAGGGGGAATGGGCGTGGAGGCCTCCTGGGACTTCTGGTCCTGGAAGCCTCTTCCCCTTCACCCCAGTATCATACTCACTCTCTTTGTGCTGTGACATGGTGACGCTGGGAAGTATCCAGGGGCTCTTTGAGTTAAGTACTGTTATTCTAGAAATTCTCCCTGAGGTGTCTGAACTGACACCCTTGAGTGCTGGTGACCATTACTCAACTCTAATGTAATCATATCAATAGTTACTTCCTGTACCGTGGCTTTCCATTGTCGAGGTGGGGGGAGGCAGATGGTGCCAGGGGGAAGGGCTTGGAGCGAAGCACATAAGCACTGCCCCCCACTCTTGGTGTATAGGACGGGTGGGGGGTTGCTTCCTTGCGGTTTGTGTCTTCTAAACTGGTGAATTTCATGCTTGCTGCTTTGCTGAGCATTGCCCGTTTGGGGATCTGTTGGGCTTGGGGAGCTAATCACTTAGGCTGAGCCTCAAGGAAAAGGCAATAGAGGTCAGGATCCAATGGCATGTTTAATAGCTGTGTGTGTGTGTGCACCTTTGTCTTTCTGAAACAGGGAAACCTTGGCTGTGGCCTCTGTTTTCAAAGACATAGTGTGGGGTCTTTAATGTTATCAAGTTATTTATTCGTCCATTGTTTTGTTCTCTGCCTCACCTCATGCCTCTGGCCTCTTGGTGCTCTCCACTTGGGTTCCTTCAAGGTCCTTTAACCCGACTCATTTCCTCTTGACTTCAGACCTTGGAACATGCTCTCTCTGCCCTCTCTCTCTCTCCTCTCTCTCTCTCCTATTCTTCAGGTCTTTCCCTGACCCCACAGATGAGGCTAGATTTTTCGGTTCTATTCCCACATCTGTACCTGTACTTGTCAGCTCTTCTCCATAGAAGATGCTCCCCATGAGGACAGGTTTTGTGGTGTTCTTGGCACCATTGTATGCCTAGCTTCCTGCACAGTGTCTTTTTGTTGAGAAAAAGGAAGCATGTTTTACAGTAGTCAGGTTTTTTCTGAGATTGTTCATCCATGTTTAGTAGGTCCCATCACCTCCTAGACAACCATGATTTTTAATAAGTTAGTACCCTTCCTTTTCCAAAGAACCTGGATACCTTCGATCTGCAAATAGTTGTAACTTTCCACGCTAGGGGACTGTCAGCATGGGTGGCATGGGCAGAAGGTAGATTGTGTATAGAAGTGACTGACTCATGAACATGCTCACCTTCCATGTGAATTAAAGTTTTATAATTGGAAATTCTTATTTGTATAATATCCACTGGTGGCCTCATAATAACCTCTGAAAGTTCTTTATCCACATCTTACAACTAAGACATGTTCCTGGTAACTGAGTAGTGTCTGGTTGAGAAGTCACATTGGATATTTGCTCTGGGGATGGAGATGACCCATTAGGCCACATTGATTAGAAAGAAAGCAGTATGGAGTTATAGAAGGATACCATTCTGTTCAGAAGTAATATATTTTAACCTAAGCAAGGCATGTGATGAGAAGCTATCCCTGGACCTGCCTGTTTCAATGTGGGTTTTGTATTTTTAAATATAAAGGTAGCATGGTCAAAACACCCAACTGATCTAGGGCACTCACTCATTGCCCTCACTATGCTGTAAATGTTCTGGTTTATTTACCCATTTTACAGATAAGTAGCTGAGAGTCAGAGGATATCATTTCCCAGGGAGACTCAGTTGGGGGGATGGAGTTGAGGTTCAGATCCAGGTTTCCTGACTCATGTTGGGGAAATCCTCTCTGGGCACTTGAGAGTAAAGGGCAGCCCTGATTGCATGCTTTGGGCATCATTGTGTGCTTGAGCAGTTCTGGGCCAAGATCATCAGATTTGGTTGTATGAATGTATTTCATGATGGTTGTTAATCGGTCTCCTCCAGAAGGTCATTCTGACAAATCTCAGGCCCTTGTTCCACTCGAGCATCATCCATCCAAGTACTATTGCTGTACAATTTATTTTCCTCTGGGAATTGCTTCTCATGCCTCTAATAGAACGTGAGTGCTGCAGCTGCCCTGTTTCTTGCTGTTCAGTTCCCTTTCCTTGCTAAGTTCGGCAGTTGTAGACAGTGCTGGTGGCTGCCCGGAGAGCCGTGGTCTTTTCCATTATTCATGATGTTAGTGGCAGGTCTCTTGCTTTGGCCTGTGCAGGCTGGAATAGACTCATTGGTGGCACGGGGTGCAGCTACTTCTCTTTCCTGTGGAACTGGCCATCACCCCAAGTGCAAGCCGACGTCTAGGGCTATTGGGGTGGGGTTTGCAGAGTGAAGTGTCTCATCTGGGTAATTGGCAGCCTTCACTCTCCCTTGGCATAGCCAGGAAACCCAACTGTGATTAGAGTCTGGGCAGTGTAAGCCACGTACTGTGTTGTGCTTGGGGTTTATTCTAGTGATGTGGGAAACAGGATTTGAGCATCAGACCTCAGCTGGAGCCAGCTTTCAGATTCTGGATCTCTTCCTTCACCACCCAATCCAGCCACATTATTCTTCCTCCTCTTATCCCATTGTTAAATACAGTATATTTATTTTAACAGCTCGTCTGTGGCTTACTTAATCCGTTAGTGTTTTATTAGATGGACACATTTTCAGTTAGTAACACAGTCCCCAAACTCTCTGTTTCATTGCCTGTGTCATTTCCCACTGTGCTTTCTATGGTAGTTTGCTTAGCTATCCACTAATACCAGTCTGCTGGGTTACCTTCAGTTTTTAATGATTATATGATGTAGTGAATAGCATGGAAGTGTTGCCCTCACAGAATCCCAGGGATGTTCTTCCTAGGATTATTCTTTCCTAAGAAAGAAAGAATTCTTCCTTCCCTCAACATAGCTCAGTCCAATCTTTCACTTTAAAGACCAGAAAGTGAGGTCCTGATGTGTTTTATTTATTTATTTATATTTTTTGTAAGATAGGGTTTTTTGGTTTTTTTTTTACATCTTTATTGGGGCATAATTGTTGTACAATGGTGTGTTAGTTTCTACTTTATAACAAAGTGAATCAGTTATACATATACATGTGTTCCCATATCTCTTCCCTCTTGCGTCTCCCACCCTCCCACCCTCCCTATCCCACCCCTCCAGGCGGTCACAAAGCACTGAGCTGATCTCCCTGTGCTACGCGGCTGCCTCCCACTAGCTATCTACCTTACATTTGGTAGTGTATATATGTCCATGCCTCTCTCTTGCTTTGTCACAGCTCACCCTTCCCCCTCCCCATATCCTCAAGTCTGTTCTCTAGTAGGTCTGTGTCTTTATTCCTGTCCTGCCCCTAGGTTCTTCATGACATTTTTTTTTCCTTAAATTCCATATATATGTGTTAGCATACGGTATTTCTCTTTCTCTTTCTGACTTACTTCACTCTGTATGACAGACTCTAGGTCTATCCACCTCATTACAAATAGCTCAATTTCGTTTCTTTTTATGGCTGAGTAATATTCCATTGTATATATGTGCCACATCTTCTTTATCCATTCATCCGATGATGGACACCTAGGTTGTTTCCACCTCCGGGCTATTGTAAATAGAGCTGCAATGAACATTTTGGTACATGACTCTTTTTGAATTATGGTTTTCTCAGGGTATATGCCCAGTAGTGGGATTGCTGGGTCATATGGTAGTTCAATTTTTAGTTTTTTAAGGAACCTCCATACTGTTCTCCATAGTGGCTGTACCAATTCACATTCCCACCAGCAGTGTAAGAGTGTGCCCTTTTCTCCACACCCTCTCCAGCATTTATTGTTTCTACTGATGTGTTTTAAAATGTTGCATGTATGTCTCCCCCTACTTCATTTACCTCCAAGATGATGTCTTTCTCTGCTACTGATGCCTGATTGGCTAGGAATGGAAGAAAGCAAGGGCCAGTGATACCCCTTTCTCCATTAACTGGCAGTTAGGAATTTCAGCAGCAGCAAAGTGTCAGAAAGCTCAACATAAAGCTGTTTAAGCAAAATGTGAATTTATTGACATGCATCACTGACAAGTCCAGGGGTAGGTTTGCTCTACCTGCCTCTTCTCTTTCAAGTTCATTGAGGGAACCTCTGCCTTATTTATGTCTCATTGGCTCTGAGTAAATCAGTTACCCACTCCTGAAGCAATCACTGTCATCAGAGGGATGATCAGGCTAATGGGCATAGATAGGGGGTGGGATTACCCCTGGAGCAATGGAAGGTGAATCCCTTCCTTTTATGTGGACTGAGAGTGGAGAAGGGGTGGTTCTTCAAATGAAAATCTTGTTCCTGGGCTATGGGGAGGATGGACGCAGAGGATGATGGTCCACCATAAACACGCACCCAACCCTTCCAGCTTCTGGATTTGGCTGTCCTAGCGAGGATGGGGTAGGAAGTGGAGGACCACCAAAGATGCACGAAGGTCACAGTATCAGAGTTGTTCGAGCTGGAAGGGCTTTTACAGGTCTCTGTTTCAGGTACTGATTGCTGCATGAAAAACTACCCTAAAACCTAGTAGCTTGAAGTAAGGACTTTTGTATTAGACGACCCTGTGAGACAGGAATTCAGGCTGTACGTAGGGGATGGCTTGTAATTGCTCTATGGTTTCTGCACCTCAGTTGAGAGCTGGCCAGACACCTCTCTGCCTTTTGCTCCTTCCAGCCTCTCCCCCACCTCTAGTCTTTCTTTGTGACTAGTTTGGCTTATGTCATAGCATGACAGGCTCTGTGTAAGTCAGACTTCTTATGCGGAAGATGAAGGTTCCCAGAGAGAATGCTCCAAGAGGCTGAAAGTGAAAGCTGCTAGCTTCCTAAGGCCTGGGCCTGAAAGCCCACAGAGCCTTCTTCCATGGTATTCTGTTGATCAAGTGGTGGCAGAGTCAGCCTCGATCCCAGGGGAGAGGTCCTCTTCCATTCATAGATAAAATAAAACACCTGAAGCCCTAAAGGAAGCAGTGATTGACCTCATTTCTCAAGAGCCCTCTTTCCAGAAATAACATGGAAACAAGCAACAACCAGGACCAAGTCCACACCCTCTCCAGCCAGAATGCCTGCCCTCACCACCTTTTGCTGCCTCTCCTTGTGCCATCTGTGAGCCATGGGGCCCAGAGCAGGGGAAGCCAGGGCATAGGGTTTCCTCTCTGCAAATAAGATGCTGACAAAATGCCGCTCGTTGGTCTGGGGAGCCACTTTACATCAGCCTTAGGCCGCTTGGCTCTGCTGGGACTCCTTCCTCAGCCAACGTCAGGAGCATGTCCCCACGAGCCCGTCTGAATTGTGCTACAGAGGATTCCTTGTTGCATTTTTCCTCCCTGCAAGGGTTGTGGGCGTTGGGTGTGAGGGACTGAGGGTTCCACAGCTTGGCTTATCTGAGCTGCCTTTTCCTCCTTTCACCCCAGCGCTGCTCCCACTAATTAGTGAGGCACTGACATTCCTGTTTGAAAGTTAGTCACTTCATCACCTAATATTTCAATAGTTCTGGGTTTATTGTCTCCCTGCAACCCCTGGCTTCACACCATCAGAGTGTGTACGTGCTCGGGAGAGGAGATGAGGGGGAAGGGGAATGGGTTTCTCCAATCCCTCTGTGTTCTCCCTTCTCTTCCGGGAGGAGGGGAAATTTACCACCTTTCCGCACACAGGGTGACACATCTATTTCTAGGTATGTGGGGTTGGAGGAGAAAGATGGTCAGAAAACATGGTTGTGCCTAGTATTTCAGCAATTTCCCAGGAAACCAGTGGACTCCTCTAAAGATGGGAACCAGCTTCTCTCCTTCTGAATTATCTCATACCTAGTATGAGGACAGATTGTTTTTTATATCCTTATGTTTCATGCGATCCCCCAAGTGCCTCAAAAGCAGGTGCTGCCTTCATGGAAATGCAAGACAATTAAGTTAGTTCAGAATTCATTTACAACCTGGGGCACCTGGAAGAGAATACATAACAATTCAGAATGATATGAGCATGTGTGTGTGTGCGTGTGTATATGTGCCTGCACTCATGTATGCTGAGGTGCATTGTGTCTTTAACATTATAGATTAGGCAAAAATAAATCCCTGAAACACACATACTGGGCTACGGGATAGGATGAGGTAAGGAGATTAATTAAATGTAAACTTCATTTATTTCCTTGCATTAATTCCCTCTTTAATCAGAGAGACATCTTAAAACCAGAAGATGAGATCTAATTGATGTTCTTTTTGTTTTTTTAATCCTCATAAAGAGACAACACCAGTAGTATTCTCAGTTCTTTCAGGAAGAATGTGATTCTGGTTTACACTTGTATGTTGCAGCTTTAGTCTGTATTTAAATTTTGCAGTTACTTTCTTAACTTGAGCATTTGGGAGCAATTCTGAGCCCTGGATATGAACAATTAGCTTAATAGAGTGATAAGGAAAAGTCCATGGGCACAAGGGTCAATGACTCTGTTCTCAGTTTCTGATGAGTTGATTTCCTCATTACCATTGGTATCAACAACTTCAAGCAACCTCCCTTGCTTTTTAAAGGAGGCAGATATAGTCATCTATTGGACACAGAAGTCATATATTGAACATGGGAGCATGGCAGGGGTGGCAGATCAGGGAAGGGGTTAGAGGGGTCTGCTGGACCAGATCTGCTCCCTGGGCTCTATCACAGCTATATGCATCCCACATCTTCAATTCCTACTTTACCCTCAAGTCGTTTCTTAAGACACCCACATTCAGAATGTGGAGATGTAGGTTTTTTTTTTTTTTTTTTTTTGTGGTACGCAGGCCTCTCACCGTTGCGGCCTCTCCTGTTGCTGAGCACAGGCTCTGGACGCGCAGGCTCAGCAACCATGGCCGACGGGCCCAGCCGTTCCACGGCATGTGGGATCTTCCCGGACCGGGGCACGAACCCGTGTTCCCTGCATCGGCAGGCAGACTCTCAACCACTGCGCCACCAGGGAAGCCCGAGATGTAGTTATTTTGATGGTATGCATGAAATCTCTCTCACTTATAAGATGGAGGAAAGCAGGACTTGCTCTTTTTGCCCTTCCAGTAGACTCTTCGTGTAAGTTGAGTAGTTTCCGTTTACTCCCGCTGAACCATCCTAGGAGTCCTTTTACATGCTTCAAAAGTCAAATACGGGCTTCCCTGGTGGCGCAGTGGTTGAGAGTCCGCCTGCCGATGCAGGGGACACGGGTTCGTGCCCCGGTCCGGGAAGATTCCACATGCTGCGGAGCGGCTGGGCCCGTGAGCCATGGCTGCTGAGCCTGCGGGTCCGGAGCCTGTGCTCCGCAACGGGAGAGGCCACAACAGTGAGAGGCCCGCGTACCGCAAAAAAAAAAGTCAAGTGCACAGAGCTACAAAGGCAGGAGCACCCTGGCGTCAGGAGACCGAGGTCTAACCTTGGGGGAGCCTCCAACTTGCAGTTCACCTAACCCCTGGGCCACCTCTTAACCTCATAGATGTTACTCGGCTCCCATGGTTGTTATAAGAATAAAACCCAGTGACACGTGAGAGTGCTCTGGAAGGGGGGAAGCTCTCTACACCAGAGGTTATATAATTATGTTCTGAGAGTGCTCACAGCTGTCATGTGTGACACACTGACGTCTTCTTATGCTCCTCCAGTATTGAGAAGCAGCTGTTAGTTTCATTTCTGCTTCTCCCATCTCCATATGCCA
This sequence comes from Phocoena sinus, assembly GCF_008692025.1. Taxonomy (NCBI): domain Eukaryota; kingdom Metazoa; phylum Chordata; class Mammalia; order Artiodactyla; family Phocoenidae; genus Phocoena; species Phocoena sinus. Next base: position 69,104,280 of record NC_045766.1, on the reverse strand, counting down.
GAGTGAGGAGAAATGAATGGATTAAAAATCTGATGGGGTGCAGCGGGAGAGGCCACGGCAGTGAGAGGCCCGCGTACTGAAAAAAAAAAAAAAAATCTGGTGGGGGAAACCATCTGATGCGTCTAGCTTTTCATCCATGAGTATTTTAAGTGTTGACATCCCCATTAGAACTACAAGGTGGACATGTATATGTATGGCTGAGTCACTTTGCCGTGCACCTGAAACTATCACAACATTGTTAATTGGCTATACTCCAATGTAAAAGAAAAAGTTAAAAAAAAAAACAACCCTGAAAAAGAAAAAAAAAAACAAAACTACAAGGTGGTATATAACCAGCCATGGGGGAAGGAATCTAGCACTCCAGTTACTCTAAAATGAAACAATAAACATGACATAGTGTTCTGGGTGTGAGGGACGGTAATTGAATAGGACTCTTAAACATTGGAGTCAGGGTTGTCCAAGCACTTGTGAGGTTTCCTAGACTATGTCCTATACAGGTTAAGGTGCTTCCCCTTAGCTCTTATTTTTTGTCCCTTCTTAGGCCCTCATCTACCCGTATCTGGAGGAGTTAGTCCAAGGCCTTTGTACTGGGCTGTCATGTCTAGAAAGCACTTCCTTATCTGGTTCACCTGGAGAACACCTACTTTTTAAAGATCTGCTTTTTAAAGATCTAGTGCAGATGTAACCTTTGCAAAAAGTCTTCCCTGCCACCCACTGTCACGGATGACATTCTACTCTTTTGCTTACCTCTGTGTTTATAAATGCCTCTGTTACAGCACCCATCACTGATGTAAAGGCATCTGTCAAGTTATGGTAGAAGGTGGATGGTGAGTTCTCTGAGGGCAGGAATCGTGTCTCCTTTATCCTGTGTCCTCAGGGCTTAGCAGAATTTTTGTCACATGTTAAGCACTCAGTGAATGAGTTTTTAAAAAAACCCAACTAGGGCTTCCCTGGTGGCGCAGTGGTTGAGAGTCCGCCTGCCGATGCAGGGGACACGGGTTCGTGCCCCAGTCTGGGAAGATCCCACATGCCGTGGAGCGGCTGGGCCCGTGAGCCATGGTCGCTGAGCCTGCGCGTCCGGAGCCTGTGCTCCGCAACGGGAGAGGCCACAACAGTGAGAGGCCCGTGTACTGCAAAAAAAAAAAGAAAAAAACCTAGCTAAACCAGTTTCCTGCCATTCCTTCTGATTCACAAATTAATGTTATTACTCCATCAAAATTCCCGCTTGGAAAACAACTTTCAGTTCCTAAGACATAGATAGAATGTCACCGGGTTCAGGGATTGCTACGTTTATCAATTCTGAAGGGCTGCAGTAACACATTGTTGCAAATTGGGTGGCATCAAACAAATTTATTCCCTCACAGCTCTGGAGGCTAGAATTCTGATATCAAGGAGCTGGTAGGGCCGTGCTCCCTCTGAAGGCCCTAAGGAAAAATCTTTTCCTTGCCTCTTCCTGGCTTCTCGTGGTCCCTGGCCATCCTTAGCATTCCTTGTCTTGCGGCTGCAAGATTTCAGTGTGTGCCTCCATCTTAACATGCCGTCTTCTCTGTGTGTGTCTGTGTCCAGCTTTCCCTCTGGCCACTGGATTTAGGGCTCACCCTAATTCATAAGGACCTCCTCTTCACTTGATTACATCTGCAATGACCCTATTTCCAAATAAGGGCACGCTCATAGATAAGGGAGTTGGGGGTTTAGGACCTGATCTTTTTTGCAGGACACAGTTCATCCCAACTTGCACTTTGACCTCTTATGGAATGATGACTCCTTAACTCCTCAGCCTCCTTTCTCAGTGGTTGTCCAGCCCCTGCTTCAGTGCCTCTAGCCCTGGGGAGTGATTCTTCCAGAGGCAAATTTTCTATATTTGGGTGGCAACCTTTGGGGAATTTCTTTCTTTAATGGGGGCCCATTCTCCCTCCCGCCATCTCCATCATTCAGCAATCAGGGTGAACATGGAGTAATAAGCATCCTCCTCTCGAGGGAGGAGGGGAGGGCTTTCATGCTTTGAAGATGGTGTTCCTGGCTTCCAAGGCTTCTCCTCTCTAAATTTTCCCAGTTTCTTCAAGTCTTCGTCCAGGTATAGTTTCATCACCAAGCTTCCTCCACACTAATGGAACTTGCTATTTGTCAGTACATTGGGTGAAAGGAAATGAGAAGCTTCCAGGTGTAGTGTGGGCACAAGTCAAAGCAGACACATCTACTTCCAGAGAATCCACTTCTGTTCATGCAGCTTCAGTGACACAATCTTAGTGGTCAACACACACCCTTGAAACATTTGAATTACTCTCGGTTGCATGTGGTGCTGCTAAGCTCTGTTCTTCTCATGTAGCATTTTGGCCCCTAGAGCAGGGCCTGGCCCTGGTGTAATTATACTTTTCTCTGCTGCACTTGGCCTGTGGCCCCAGCCTATGGAAACAGCTGTTATCACAGAGTTGTCATTGCACATTGGCTGATAATGTCGGATGATAATGGACTGTGATGGGGGAGGGTGATAGGAGGGGCTGTCACTAGAAATGGGTTTTTGTTAGAGGTCATGGTACTGCTTCTCTGTCCCCAGACAGCTAATCAGAACAGAACCCAGGTATTATTTGGGGCTTTAAGGAGCTTTTCACTGCTTCTCTGATTTGCTACTGAGGTGGCAGACACCTTTCATACCATTAGGTGGGAGGTCTCCTCCCATACTTGGGTGCTATTTGAATGCAAGTAGACTCTGGTAGCCTCAACCCCTTCTATTTGAATGAATTTACACAGATGTATAAATGAGTGCCTTAGATGAGCAGAACCAGAAGGGGCTTGGAGATGATAACCTGAGGGCAGTATAGGGTTTGGATTAAGAACATGAGACTGGGAATCAGGCAGATTCGCGGTCCTGGCTCAGTTAGCAGATATTTGATCCTGTCCAAAATGCTCATAAGACATTTGGTTCATAAAACATTTGGTCCATGTCAAAAGGGTTTTGATATTCGGTCATATTTGGTCCCGTCCAAAATGTCCACGGAGATGGAGACAGTTGATCCACACCCAAAGGTTCTTGATATTTGGTCCTGTCCGAAACCATTTGGCATGGAACAAATATGCTCATGGACGTTTTGGATAGGACCAGCTTTTAAGGACCTTTTGGCGTGGACCTAATGTCTTATGGATCTTTGGACAGGACCAAATGTCCAGTGAGGCCCGGCTCTTCCTCTTGCCTGTGAGTTTGGAAAAATTATTTTGTTAAATGGGGTTAATAAATAGTATCAACTCAGAGGGTCATTACAATTCAATGAACTAATAGTATCCATTTAATTCTCAGTAAGATGCTGTCAGGAAGGGAAGCTGAGGCCCAAGGAAGCCTAATGATTTGCCCAAGGTCACTTGGTGTGCGCTGCCCCAAAGCAGGAACGAAGTTTAACCTTTTGGTTTTTCCTTCAAGACACTTTCCTCTAAACCACTCCAGTGCTTCAGAAATCATCAGCTTACGTTATTTATTTACCAATCTGCTTTCGTTTACGGAATAAAGAGAGAAATACAATTGGTATTTAAAACCTTCCTCATTAGAACATCGATTGTATCCCTCTGAGTGTCTATGGATTTATTTCAGATGTGTTTAGATTACTTGTGGGAAATGGCTGCCTTCTGAGTCAGGGACGTAAGTGGAAAAAGTTGTGGTAGACGTTGGTAATGTCGCCTGCTTGTCCTGGGTGGCTCTGGCAGTGCTGGCTCCTGGGGCGGGCAGGCAGACAGGGCACAGAGGCTGTCTGTGCCCACTCAGCAACCGAGGCCATGTTCTCTCCATTTAATATGCAATGTGGACTGTATTTTCTCTCAATTTCCTGTGAATTGGAGAGGTACATCGTGCCAGCTTTCCTAAATTGCCACAATCAATATTCTACTGCCTTTATTTTTTATGCATGCTAATGACTTTTCTCCTTTTCAGATTTACTTGTTTCCCAAATCAGTGTTTGCAGCGTTAAAAAATATATGAATAAAATAACTAGAAAAGAAAAGAAAAAAAAGCCCTTTGCATCCCCGTGAGTTTCTGCCCGGTTTTGTGGCATGAACCTGAAATGGGGGTGGAAAACAATGCAGGAGAGACCCTGGCTGGCCCTTCTGGGCTGTGGCCAAGGCAGAGTGAAGGGCGGGGCAGCGCTCTGGCTCAGGAAAACACTTGGCCTCGTGAACAACAGCTTGAAGGCCTGTGCTACATTCAGTGGCTTCAAGCATCATCTCTCCCCCTACCCTCCCCGCCTCCCCAGCTGAATTGCTTTTTAACAGGGTCTGTGTGAGATTGGGGCTTCCAAAGTGGCCTCCTGAGATTGGGTGGTAGCCTTCCAGCTCTATTTATACAGAATTCTGTGTATACACTGTCCCAGACATTTTGGGTTTCCTTGTATGGTATTTCTTTAATCATCTTGCATTTAGGACAAGGAACCCCTCACTGGTGTGACACTGCTTCCTCCACCTGTAATGTCTACTCTGACACCTACTCATGTCAGCATCTGTTTTTTGGTGTTTTTTTTTTTTTTCCTGAATACCATCCATCATTTCAGGATGAGGGCAAACGATGTTTTCTTCTTGAAGCCTCTGATTTCTGTGTTTATTCATTGTTTTCAATAAACATTTCATTGGGTGTCTAATACACGCTTGGTGCTGTGGATGAAGCTCTGAGGAAAACAGACAGAGATCACTGCCCATGGCCCTTCCATCCTACACAGGGGAGAGAGAGAAAAAATGTATGCATAGGGTGTCAGATGGTGGAGCAGGGATGGGGTTGTCCTTAATCATACTGGTCCAGGAGAGAGGGCCTCACTGGGAAGGTGATACTTGAGTTGGGATATGAAGATGGAAATTCTGCCTTCTTCTCTGACTGACCTTCAGGCACTCGCTTAGCTCTGTTGTGGGCAAGGAATCCTTCTGTGGGGTGGAGGGAGGAGGGAGAAAGAAAGAAACACGAGAGAGCATGTGTATGTGTCCGTGTATGCACCCACTTGCCACGCGGTCTAGCATTTTGTCTCATGGTGGTTAATAAGTGACTTTGGAGTAAAGATTGATGGCCAGGCTTGTTTTACTGCTGTTCCCAGTGAGGTGAAGTGAGACCAACTCTGTATTGTGCAGTATTGTTCAGCGAGGGTCCATGGTCCTTGGTGGTGCTGCTGCCATTGCTGTGTGAGCCCAGTACCCAAGAGCCCCTTCCAAAGGCTTAGTTTTTCTCAAGCTTAAAATAATAGAGTTGAATAACTGACTTTTTAAGAGCTCTCCCAGATCCACAGTCCATCCATTCTGTGTTATGAAATCCTGGTTCAAGTGTCATCCTGTGTAGGATCTTTGCGGATGAGTCCAGCTCACAAATTTCTCCCCTGCCTATGCTGTGGTCTGTATCCTGTAAGTAACATCTGCAGGTGTATCGTCTTCAGCCCTGTGTGTCCTGAGAGCGTGTCTTCTCCACCTCGATTGTGAGTACTTACGAGATAGGTCCAGGAAAATATCTTGTCCCGTTTATAACCTGCAATAGATGATACTGAATTGAGGGTTAGCTGATTCATAACTTTATCCATGGATCTCCATTATTTATTGAGTGCCTGGAAAATCTGTCAGCCTCTGTGTTAGATCCTGGAAATACTCCTCCGTGAGTCCACAGCATATGAGATGAATAATATTACTGTAAAGCACTTGGCTGTTTTCACAGTGCTTTCACGTCTCTTTTACCTTCTTGGTCTTTAGACATCCCTCTGATCGAGGCAAGACTTATAATATGATGTTGTATTTTGTGCCCTTTAATTACAGAAGTGTAATAATATGACTTGGAAAAAAATAGAAAGAGGGCAAGCAATTTAAATGGTGCTGGTGACTTGGAGTCTGGAGTCCCACCAGGAGGCAGTGTCCTCAGGGGCAGAAGATGGCAGATGGAGACAGAAGTGTGCGCTCTCCTTTGGCCTCAGGTCCCATGTGCTCTCTTGGTATATGCATTAAGACATGTTGACCCTACCATCTGGGTGAGTGTAGGGATATCCAGGGCTGCTTTTTTTTTCAGTTTTAATATTTTTAATTATTTTTAAATTTTCTTTTAGTTTTAATCTGAAGTATAGTTGATTTAAAATATTGTGTTAATTTCTGCTATACAGCAAAGTGATTTAGTTATACATAATAAATATATATTCTTTTCTAAATATTCTTGTCCATTATGGTTTATCATAGGATATTGAATATATGTCTCTGTACTATACAGTAGGACCTTGTTATTTATCCATTCTGTATATAAAAGTTTGCATCTGCTAATCCCAACCTCCCACTCCATCCCTCCCCCCAACCCCCTCTGCCTTGGCAACCACCAGTCTGCTCTCTATGTCTGTGATTCTGTTTCTGTTTCATAGATAGGTCCATTTGTGTCATATTTTAGATTCCACATAAAAGTGATATCATATGGCAGTTGTCTTTCTCTTTCTGACTTACTTCACATAGTATGATAATCTTTAGTTGCATCCATGTTGCTGGAAATAATTTTGTTCCTTTTTATGGCTGAGTAGTATTCCATTATACACACCACATCTTTGTTATCCATCTGTCGATGGACATTTAGGTTGTTTCCATGTCTTGGCTATTGTGAATAGTGCTGCCGTGAACACAGGGGTGTATGTATCTTTTTCAGTTATAGTTTTGTCTGTATATGTGCAGGGCTGCTTTTAACATATTTGATTTTTGCCCATTGACTTAGGAACCGATATCCTGATGTGATGTATTCCTCCTGCCTTTTCCCACATCACAGGTGAGGAAACTGTCTCAGAGGGAAGAATTTCCCTCCTCTCTCTGCATGAGGGGCAGAGTGAGAATTGATCTCATGCAGCCAGGGCCTTTTCCTCTTTAGCCACATTTCTGTAATTCCTCAGCGATAATGGACATGTGGACTAGCAATGCCTATGGGAGGAAACCAGCCCAGGAGCTGGGTAAGATGCACAGGCTGGATGGGTTAATCAAAGAGTGGTTTTCCTTTGAGTCTTCAGCCAGCTCTGGGCTGCCTCGGGCTCCTCCTGGCCTGGGCTGGAGATGCCTGTTCAGAAATCTGCGGCTGCTTCTCCTCTGGCGTCTAATGAATTCCAACTCACTTTGAATGCTCCCTCGGCTCAACTGGAGTTCTTTAAAGCCCATCTTCCACGTGGAATAGGCAGGTTCATTTAATTGTTTGGGAGCCAGATAAAAATGCTTTGTTCTTTGTTCCTAGGTTATGCCATTTCAGAATATTTCTTCTCCCACAAATTGCTGAGACTGTTTAATTTGGGCTTTCAGTCAGTTCTCTCTGAGCAGATCTTTCAATTTATATTCCAAGGCCTGTTCTTTTTGATTACACGTTTAGGATATCAGTTAGATTTCTTTATTTATTCACATTTCTTTTTGCCTTTCTCTTTTCTTCCTTTATATCTCTTCCGTTGTGAAAAGTGTGCAGTCATGGTAGCGGTAATGAAATGCAAATACTTCTTTTTCCTGTTTGCCTGCTGTAGGATGTTATTTTTAAATTTATTTTTGCTTAATTTTTTTTCCTTATGTTTTAGGGTGGTGGTAATAATAATGATAATGACAAATATGACGATGACGTCTTCATTATTTTTAGATATCACGTAGGCAGCAGGTGATTAGTGGACAAGAGAAACACCCAAGAAACCATGATTCAGACTTCAGAAAATGTGCCAAGTGCAATGCCAGGGGCAGGGGTAGAGCTGTGAAAAGGGTAAACTGGATCTCTTTCCTTGTGGTGCTTGGGGTCTGGATTCCCTCGTGTTTCCTCATTTCTCCTGTGAGATAGGCATTGGAATTCTCATCGAACCCGTGACGTAACTGAGACGCAGAGTGCTGAAGTGATCTGTACCAGCTCACAGTGTTAAAGAGTCTGGAGGCTGGCGGTTAAAGCCAAGTGCGGAGGCTACGGAGCTGGTGCTAAAGGAAGGTATCCCACATCTCCCCTCCTCAAACCTGCCCTCTCATAAGACGTGGTGGGGGCAGCCCGTCCTGTGTGTAATCAGAAGCTCTTCTGATTTCCTTTATTCTGAGCATAGATCTCTGCCGTCTTTGTCTTGCTTTACAACTTCTCCAAAGCTCCATTTTCTATCCATTAAATGGTAGGGGGTGGGAAAGGGGGAGGGCAAGAGGGAGAGGGGGTTAATGTTCAAGAGAATGAGTTCTGGAATCAACAGACCTTGCACAGAATCCTGGCACTGCTGCGTTTTGACTCTGATCTTAGAAGCTGGAACCCCAGTTTCCTTATTTGTAAAATGGAAATGATGGTACTTACCTGAAAGGTCATTTGAGGATTTAATTAAAACGCACACGCACGCACACACACACACACACAGAAAAACAAAACCAGAAACGTAGATGAAGCATTTAGTATAATGCCCGTCATTTAGCATAGTGCAAAATAAATGTCCACAGACATCATATTTCTGTTGGGGTCCCTTATTCATTGACATAGTCAGTGGGCATGTATTGAACGGCGCTCAGGTTGTAACCCTGATACTATTGTAACCCTTGTGTTGGCCCATCATAGGTACTCAATAAGGAATTGTAAATAAGACATGGTTGCATTTGTGGTGAACTGAAACTTGGTAAGCATCAAATGATAAAAGTCTCATTGCATTAAATGCTACCTTAGTGTGAGAAACGACTTGCCACAGAAGTGCCCTGCAGAGAAAGGAGTGTTGAATTCTGACAGGGTCATGATGGAATAGAATGGCTGTGGAATGGTGTGGAGGTGACGAGTCAAGTGGCCTTAAGTGGTAGAGGAGCGGGTGTGGGTGTGATTGGTCTAAAGGTCAGGCTGAGGACTTCGGGCTTCACTCAGGTATGCTCACATGTATTCATTCATTTGCTTATTTGTTCATTTATTTATAAATATTGGGGTGTGTAGAAGATAGATCAAAGAGCTATACAGTAAGATAAACCAGGTCAATGGCGATTCAAATAGTCTCAGGGGGAGGGAGATGTTGAGGGCTGGATTCAGGGTGATAATGGGAAAGAAAAGTAGCTGAGAGAAATCAGAGACGATGAGATGGAAGCACTTTTAAGAATCTGGATTTCTGAGTGCACTGGAAAATAGAAACAGGCAAACCCAGAGTAATTTGGAAATGGAATAAGATTGCTACAGGCAGAGAAATGGGCATCTTGATGAAAGTGACCTGGAGACACGGTCCAGAGAGTCTATGGTGAGGAGTTAATTCTGAAAATTCTAAGGCACAGTTTGAGGATTTGCTGGATGACTGGGCTTCGCTTGTTTCTTTATCCATCTTCTAATTATGTTGGCCGTATGACACATTTTCTTTGTTCTAATTGTTTTAAATTTCCTATATGTAGAGCCTTTGGAGTCTGGAAAATGCAAGAAAGAACATTTATTTTTTCTCTCCATCATAAAAGGAATACACTATTTTCCTTTTCTTATTTGAGACTATAGCGCATTTCCCCTTCCTCTGTTTATTTCCTCCTTAAAAAATTTCTGTGGGGAAAATGACCTCTAGAACGTGTGTATGGGGCAGGTGGCAAGGATGGTTCAGCTGAGTGCTAGAATATATTTAAGAATTCTTCACTGCCCGCGGGTTCCAGAAAAGAAACTGTTGCTTTGAAATATGTGCCAGTTTGTTTCCTATGCATTCTGTCCTTACAACCCTCCTTTCCAGTTCATTTATTTTTGTAGTCATTACATTGATTAAAGGGAGGCGGTATAAAGAGGCATGTTGAAAATTGAGGCTGGGCATGCTGATGGAGGACTCTGATTATGACCCCAACTGAAAGGATGAGATAGGCTCCACCTCCCCAGCCCCCTTTTTAATCCTGAACTGATGCGTCCAAGTTCTGTTGTTTGATCATTTCCCCTGTTGACACAACCTGCTTTGACCCTCAGCCTCAGTGAATGAGTGTGTGCTGGCATGACTCCAAATGCCTGGGATACCAAACTTGGCCCAAGTTGGCCAATCATTCCTCGTAGCTGCTCAGTTGTTCTAGTCTTTGTTGATGTTTCCTAGAAAATTTTGGCTCCGCATTTGTCATCGGTTAGTTTATCTGACGTTTAGTTTGTCTTGCTTTTTGTTGGGGACTTTGAGGGATACAATGATAAGACTTGGGCATAGTTCTGGAGGCCGTAGAGGAGGAAGAGGAGGGATAATGCCCTTTTTCTTTAAGGGGTGCAGTTTAGCGGTTTTAGTCTGCGTTGTACAGCGATCACCACTCTCTAATTCGAGAACATTTTCATCACCTTGAAAAGGAAGCCCATACCCATGAGCAGTCATTTTCCTTTCCCTCCTCCATAGCAACCCCTGGCAACCACTAAATCTACTTTCTGAATATAGATTTGCCTATTCTAGACATTGCATATAAATGGTATCATATAACATGTGGCCTTTTGTGTCTGGCTTCTTTCATTTAGCAGGTTTTCAAGGTTCATCCATTTTGTAGCATGTGTCAGAACTTCATTTCTTTTTATAGCCAAATAATATTCCATTGTGTAGATATACTTCATTTCGTTTATGGGAGTATCTTGAGTATTTGCTTGGGGTGTTTCTATGTTCACTGTTCCACGAGCTTTGCCTTCTTAAGGTCGTCTGTCCTCACACTTAACCTATGGTAGGTGCACTTGCAATCACCATTGTAAACCTAGTAATTGGCACAGCTAGTAACTGGCAGAGCAGGCTTGTTTTCACTACAGTCTGTGCTCTTAACCCCCACCCGCATTACAAGTCAGAGGATATGAAGCATTTTAAAGTGATTATAAACATGGAAGAAGGTTGCAAAAGTCTTAAACTGCTGTATGGGTCAGTAGCTCGGAGTCCGGGGTGGCTCGTGGTTCGAGGGTGGCTGATACAACGTGTGTTGTACTCTGAATCGTTCTTACATGCCCTTTGGATGATGGTGCACCGTGGATTTAGGTCAGCAAAAGCGATCCAGGCCGCATGGCTGACTCAGGCAATGGGCGGGGCAGAGCCTGAGGTCCTCAGACAGTCTGTGCACGTAGGTGGGGCTGGGGGCAGGCAGGGGCAAGCAGCTCTTTCGGTGGCATGTAGAGGAGTACATGCAGGGCTAAGGGTGGTGCCTGGCTCACCACACATGTGATGAATGACGGAGTGAATGAGATACCATGGCTGGGTGCCAGATTGGAGAGCCTTGAACCTCGAATCCATGCAGTAGGGTGCCTTGGGAGGTGCTGAACCCTGCAGGGATGAGATGCTTGCTTTTTGGGCGTTGTACGTCTTGTCCAAGTCTGTCCATATTTCTGTTACTCTGCTTGAACTGTTGTCCAGCATCTTCCTGGGGTCCTTTCCAGGAGTCCTGTCCAGGTCCTTTCCTGTGGCATTGTAGAGTAAACGCCCTAGGAGATGGAATCTTCAGGCCTAGTCTCTGCCTTAGCAGAGCCCCAGGGAGTCGTTCTGTCATAAAACACTTCCGTCTCTGGCAGTTCAGTTAGTTATTCATTCAGCCAATATTTGAGGCCCTACTACGCATCAGGAAGTGTTCTAGGCACTTGAGACACACATCATTGAACGAACTGGAGAACGACTCCCACTCTCTTGGAACTTAAACATTCCAGCGGGGGAAAACAGACAGTAAACAATTGACATGGTAATAAATTATCATTTTGCTTTTTATTTATTTAAATTTTTTATTAAAAAAATTTTTTTGGCTGTGTTGGGTCTTCGTTGCTGCACGCAGGCTATCTCTAGTTGCGGCGAGCGGGGGCTACTCTTTGTTGCGGTGTGCGGGCTTCTCATTGCAGTGGCTTCTCTTGTTGTGGAGCGTGGGCTCTAGGTGTGCGGCCTTCAGTAGTTGCAGCACACGGGCTCAGTAGTTGTGGTTCACGGGCTCTAGAGCACAGGCTCAGTAGTTGTGGTGCACAGGCTTATTTGTTCCGCGGCATGTGGGATCTTCCCGGACCAGGGATCGAACCTCTGTCCCCTGCATTGGCAGGTGGGTTCTTAACCAGTGTGCCACCAAGGAAGTCCCATATTGTTTTTTATTGAATACAGTTAAGTGTCATGAAAAAAAAGGAAAAGTAGAGCAGGGTAAAAGGCAATGGGAAGAGGTTGCAATTTTGAACAGAGTAAGATGGTGATGCTAAAGCAAAAACTTGCAGACGGTTAAAGATGAGCTGTGAGAACATTGGAGAAGAGTCTTCCAGCCAGGGCAGAATTCTGAAGATGTTCAAGGAACAGCAAGGGGCAAGTGTGGCTGGTGTGAGCAGAGCAGAGGAAAGTAGTGGGAAAGCAAGGCTTGTCACCCCTCTGACCATTGGGAGGACTCCAGCCTTTCCTCTAAGTGGGATGGCATTTCAGGACTGAACAGGGGAGTGACACATTTGCACGTGTGCTTTAAAATGACCTCTCTGGCTGCAGCACTGAGAATCTTATAATGGTATTGAATCTGTAATATGTTAAGTACACTTCTTTGTGTAGACAGATTAACTACTCAAGAAATAAAAAAATCATAACTGTGGTGGATCCAGAACTTGGGGAATTCTAGAGTTCTCTGTTAGGCTCCCAGGGGCCCTCTGAATACACTTGCTTTTCCTTGTCTGTGGTCAGTCAGAGCCTCAAGGGGAAATAACACTTTCTATAGCAGAAGCTTATCCAATGCCGTGGTCATGGGGATGGGTTTTCCTGCTGCTTGGCTGTACATGACCAGGCTTTGGATTTTATTCTAGGAAGATTTGGCCATTAGTACTGAATCACTTGTATGCTTTAAGTGTATATTTTAAGAAATAGAGATGTGTATATATATATATATATATACACACATATATGTATATACACACACACACAGAGTATGTAGCTCCTGGATGCTAGTGTATTAAACTGTTGTAGGTTGGCTTATTCCATTTTACAAGGTTTTCTTCAGGTTAGAAATATGAACTCAGAAGTATACTTTTAGTCTGCAAAATAGTGGGTCTGTCACAATCTCAACTTACTTTGTTTGGAGTAGGAAGTGGGTCAGGAATTATCTCCTATATGAATGGACAACCTGTTGTGGCATAAGTGTATAATAATATTAAAGTACTGATGTCACTTTTAAAAATCTGGCTTGATATTGGGCCTTCTCTGGGCCAGAATATTTTTGAAGACACCTCCAGTGTTTGAAATTCGTGTATAATTGTTGTATTCCCTTCTCCCCTCCCCGTTAGGGATCTGTGGGATAACTCTTTGGCAAAATGTCAATGCAAATGTTTGTAGAGGTGGGTGAATGAATGAGAAAGCAGAGCAGGCGTGTAACTGGCAGGTTGAAAGGAAAATGTCAGTTTTTGTGGGTTAAGCAGTATCTTTGCAGCATATTTGCACTTGACTTCTTCCAGAGTTGTCTACATGAAATAACCTCTGTGTTTTCATATAGGAAATATTTGCATAACTTTAAAATATGTGTGTAATGCTGGGTATGTGACCAGATGGACGAGCATTTTTTGGCTGAGACATGTAAACAAGCCGCCGCTAATGTTAATGTCACAGCTGTAGACATAAATATATTTTGGTTGGTTATATTTTATTTTTGAGAGTGTACAGTACTTTGAAACTAAGCCCAAATGGTGTTTCTGTTTGAATCTGGTTGATGGAATTTTCATTTGTTTATCAATTTTGCCTGCTGTGAATCAGCTAGAGTATTTCAACCCCATGTTAAATGGATGTAACTGTTTACATTTTTCAGATAGTGTCCAAATAATCATTTCTGTGTCTAGATCCATGGAAGACAGTGCTCTGCAAACAGCTTTAGGATGTTGTAGTCAGTGAAAAGTAAGTTGTTGACTAGGTTGATGGGGTACTGAGTTTGTAAAAAGTCTGAACAACTGATGTGCTGCTGTGTTGAATTGGGAATTGTTTGTCCTGCAAGAACTCTCATTTGGGAGGTTATGTTCCATTGTTGTATAACCTGGGAATGAAGGAAGATGAAGTACCTACTGTGTATCAAGAAACATCCTGTCATGTGCTATCTCATTTAATCCCAGCTCTTCATGAAAATGGATATTATTTCTATTTCATAATGAGGAAAATTACCCTTTGAGAGACACCATTCCTAAGATGCCTGACTACTAGTTAGTGGCAGAGCCAAGATTGGGAATCAGTTCTAATCTACTCAAAAGTCCCTATTCTTTTTTACTGTCTTTGGTTGACTTTAGGGAGGGAGCAATCTGACATTTGTCAAGCATGTCCCAAAAGATTGGGTCTGACAGGTCTAATGTTTCTTAATCTCTGGATGATTAAATGGAGGGCCTGTGCCTTTGCCTGATTGTGAGTTTACTTTCAACCCTTAATCAGCAAAGTAATATAGGGTCTCTGAGACCCAATCATCTGGATCTTGTTCTGACAAATAATTGTGCGATTGTCTTGGGGACTAATAAAGCCTTAGGTTCCTTCCAGCTCTGTGACCCTGAGACCGTGAAGACTCAGGAATGGCTTCTCCCAGGGGATTCCCGGAGACGCTGCTTCCATGTGGTTAGTTTTCCCTGCATCTGGGCTCTGGTTGCTACCTCCAAATAAAGGGGTTCAGGGAACCCTGAAATCAGGTCATCTGGGAGAGCTTAAATTAACTGGCATTTAACAAAAATGTTTGCAGGGATCAAGGTCCCATGCACACAGCTGCCTATACCATAGTCTCAACAGGCCATTGCCTGAGTTAGGGATGGTGTAATGTGCTTCCTGAGACTAGTAAGGAATGAAGTGGTTGGAGTTGCTTTTTCCCTGGCTCTTAATTACATATGGAAAGAAAAACCTTACTCAGTAAATTATGTCATTTGAAGAAAGTGCCATTCACCCCATAATCCTTCTTTTACAATTCTTTAGGCTTCTCATCACTTAAGTCTGCAACTTCTGAGCTTCCCAAGGAAGTAGGACAATGAATACATGTGTTTCTTTTACTTTTGAATCCGATTTACTTAGCAGTCAAATCTTTGGTGAGTAGAGGATCACTCTGGTTAAGAGGGTGTTAATCACCCATTGTAAAAGTTCCAAGTGAGAACTAAAGGGCCAGAGCTTTAATCTTGTTGCCCTCCCTCTGGAGGAAATGAGGGAGGAGGTTGCCAACTGTCTGGCTGAGGGATGGGAGGCTTGGAGGTAGACTTTCTCCTGCAGATCAAAGAGGGGCTCTTTGCTTATTCAGACTTCTCTTTTTTAGGCGAAACATGGGCCGTGTGTGAATGGTGTCCTTGTGAAGGAGGAGGCTGGAATGGGGCCCTGGGGGTTAACGTGGGGAAGGGGTCATGCGCGGGGAAGGGTGTTGAAGCATTTCATCTCCCTCTGGGGTCCCCAGCCTGTCGGAATGTGGGAGCTTTGTCACAGAGGCACTTAAACCTCCACCCCGTCTCCCTCAGGGGGTTTTGCTGGCTCCACTTGCCAGAGGAGAGAAATGACGGGCGAGATCTGCTGGGGAACAGAAGTGGGTGCTGCCATTTTGTTTACCTCCATCACCTGTGTTTCTGGATTGCATGGGCGCTTTGGCATCATGTTAGCAGTGTGGTGTATCTGCCCATCAGTCTTTGAAAGGGCAGGAAAGGGCAAGGTGAGCAGCACCGCGGGGGAGAGGTGAATGGAGATTGCCAAAGGTTTTAGGGAAAAGGTGCTGGGCTTCCCTGGCGGAGCACTGGTTGAGAGTCCGCCTACCGATGCAGGGGACGCGGATTCGTGCCCCGGTCCGGGAAGATCCCACATGCCGCGGAGCGGCTGGGCCCGTGAGCCATGGCCGCTGAGCCTGCGCGTCCGGCGCCTGTGCTCCGCAACGGGTGAGGCCACAACAGTGAGAGGCCCACGTACCGCAAAAAAAAAAAAAAAAAAAAAAGGTGCTGATGTCTCTGAAGTAACCACATGATTGAGGGCATCCAGCTCACACCAAGGCAAGGAATATAGAGAGAGTTAATCATATGAGCACTAACTAGCCTTTCAGGGTAATAAATATTGTCTAAACCCATTCCTTCCAAGGGTAAAATAAACTTGAATGTCGATGGGCATTGTGTATCCAGGCCCGACCCTGGGACGAGGTAAAGTGTCTCCTGAGACTTGGCCGATGGGGAGGACCCCGTTCAGGTGGTTTCAGTGTAGGTTTCTGATCAAGGGAGGCACAACTAAGAAGGAACACAACTGAGCAGAAATCAAAACCTGGACGACAGCAGCGTATTTCCTAATCAGCAACGGAGAGTGGTCGCTCCGGAGCTGGGAGGACAGGAGCTCTGACCCAAGTCTGGCAGTATGGGACTCAGTCTGCAAAGGGGGAGTCCATTTCAGGAGGCTGCTTGTCTGACTGTGCTAGGAGGGTAGCTCTGGCTGCTTACATCCTGGGCCTGGGCACTGCGTGAGCGCCTCTCTCCCTCAGGCTTCTTGACATGTGGGCAAAGAAGAGAGCATTTATTTCCGTTTAACGGATGAGGAAACCAAGGCTCAGGAAAGTGAAATAACCTGCAGGTTAGGCGGCTGGTAAGTCGCAGAGCCAGGATGGAAATACAGGCATTCCCTTCCAACGTCTGGAGCTCTTTCTTCCCTGACCCAGCTATAGTTGTTTATATGTATGCACCGTACGTGTGCCCTTTGGCAGATTTCACTGTTTCCCAAATAGAGAGATGTTTCTCTTTCTGTGACTTTATCAAGTCCAATTTTCAGGAGCAAACGTCCCTACCTCTATTGCTTTTGAACCAAGTAGGATGCCTGGCATCTCTTTAGTCCTGATACGGCATGGTGTTAGCAGAGTTGTCCCTAAGTGGTGATGACAGTCCTGTGTCATCACAGCAGATGGAGAAGCACGGTTACTGAAGCTGGGTTCTTAGTACCTTCACTCCCTGGAAGGCTAATTGGCATTCTGCTAGGACATGTCAAAGACAGGAAGGAGGGCTTCCCTGGTGGCGCAGTGGTTGAGAGTCCGCCTGCCGATACAGAGGACACGGGTTCGTGTCCCAGTCCGGGAAGATCCCACATGCCGCGGAGCGGCTGGGCCCGTGAGCCATGGACGCTGAGCCTGCGCGTCCGGAGCCTGTGCTCCGCAATGGGAGAGGCCACAGCAGTGAGAGGCCTGCATACTAAAAAAAAGACAGGAAGGAGCTTGCTTTCAGTCCTTGTCTTTTGTAGTTCCCCTGAAAGGACAGCCTTAGTGACAGACGATCTTGTTTAGCAAGCTACAGTTGGGGCTGATGGAGCCCCGCCCTGTCTGGGGTTGAATAGCGTTACCCTCTTTGTAAAAGCATCCATGTCTCCCCATTACCTGAGAGATAAAGTTCACATTTCTCTTGGAATTCCAAGCCTCCCTGTGCACCTGGCCTCCCAGTCATCTCCTTCTCAGGCCTCCCTAGAGCCAGCCTTCCAGTGTGCACCATGGCTTTCCCAGACTTTCTGAATGACCGCTGCCACCGCCTCCCCGTTAGGACCCTAACTGCACTCTGAATGTCACCTTCTCCAGTAAGTCTGCTCTCCCCTCACCCTTGATAGTCAGCCTTTGGTTAGTCAGCTATGACCATCTTCTGCCTCCACTAAAGTGCCCCATCCCTGCTTCCATTTGCTCACAGACTCATCTCTACCTCACAGGACCTGGCAGAGTGCTGGGTGTAGGGTAGATGCTCAAAGTGTGCTGAATTGAAGGGTTCAACTTTTGTTTCTGGGTGGAAGTGAATGTCAGAGCACTGTGCATTCCCTGGAGGCTCGAAGAATCTGCCGTCATCTTCTTCCTGTCCACCATGGGGTGGAAGGAAACGAGAAGAGTGCCGGGCTGGGGGTTAGAGAAACCAGGGTGTAGTCCCAATCGACTCTCTAGGCTGCGCGACCTGGGCCAGTAGCTTTAAGTCTCTCTTAAGTCTCTCTCACCCTCAGTTTCCCTAGCTGTCAAATGGGTGTGCGCCAGACGACCTCCCACACATGCTAAACTACATGGGCGCTAGCCTTGTAGGTCTGGGAAGGGATGGCCACGTGTGCTCTTCCCACCATGTGTGGCATGCTACTCGCTCTCCTCTGGGTCCTTGGAGACTCTGTGAGTCAAAGACAGTCAGCCAAAGGGTGGGGCCCCTTTGTCAGCTGTCCTGCTGTAATTTCACCAGAATGGCCCTCACCGCTCGCAAAATTAGCAGCAGCTTCGGCAGCTTCTGGGTAATTGGAGAGTGTCACTTCCCAGAGAACCCCTGGGATCCCACAATGTAAATGTTGTCTGAATCTCCATTGGCATTTTGGTGATTTTTCTCCTGTTACGTAGATGACGGGGCGAGATTGATAGTACTAATATTGTTTCTTAGGGCTTTCCTCCTCCCACCTATCGCTGGCGTGAAGGATTGTTTTTGAATTTTCTGAGCATCACTTGCACAGTGCCCTCTTTTACTAGTATTTGACATTATTAAGGATAACAGTGTAATTTGGAGTCCATTCTTGCAGTCGAGGTGATTTAAAAGGAAACAAAGCTTACACATTCACTGTAATTTTGTGTCTAAATCATCTCCAATATTTATGGCATTAATTTCATAGTGCAATGTGTCGTATGCCAGAACAGCATGTTACGTGAATGACTGAAGGCCGTGTCCTGTGGTAGTTGCGTCCTCAGGCATGTAACTGACTCCGCAGACAGATTAAATGACCAAGTGGAGATTCAGACACCTCAGGCTCTGGCAGACGGCCCTGCTCGACATGGTGGACCACGTTCATGATGTATCTCACATTCATTTCTTCTCTCCATTCTTACTTCAGCTGCACTCTAGGGCAGCTTCTTATTTCCTCCCCTGGGGCATTACAGAAGACTCCTGCTTGACTTCCTCGCCTCTGGTTTTGTGTAGCTAATTCATCTTCTACTACATGCCCACCAGTGGGAACTCTCAGCCCTAGTTACTGTCTAGGCATCTCCTTACTCAAGGATCTGTGCTCACCCTCCACGGTCTGAATTAGAAGTGGCAGATGCCCTGGCTGGCATCCTGTCTCTCTCCGCACGGCACGTTGAACCTGTCTGATGCTTTCCTGCCTCTCTGCCTCGTTCACTCATGTCTGCAACGCGGTGCTGCCCCCTCACCTGTCCAACTCATCCTTCCTTCCAAACTTAATCCTTTGACAAACAACTCGCAGCCTTCAGGGATTTCTTCCTTTTCCAAACCTTGCACCTTTTAGTGTAACCTACTGTATTAGTGATTTATTGTGGTGTAACAGATTCCTGCATAACTTAAAACAACAGACACCTATTATCTCCCACAGTTTCAGAGGGTCAAGCATCTGGGAGCGGCTTAGGTAGGTGCTTGGGTCTGGCTCAGGGTTTCTCAGCCAGGGCTGCGGTCATTTGAAGGCTTGACTGAGGTTGGAGGATCCATTTCTAAGCTCAATTA
Source organism: Phocoena sinus (assembly GCF_008692025.1). Classification (NCBI taxonomy): domain Eukaryota; kingdom Metazoa; phylum Chordata; class Mammalia; order Artiodactyla; family Phocoenidae; genus Phocoena; species Phocoena sinus. The sequence goes on along the minus strand of NC_045766.1, from coordinate 69,085,016 downwards.
TGAGGCTTTTGGCCAGAGACCTGAGTCCTTCTCCACTTGGTCCTCTCCAGAGGGCTGTGTGTTGATATGACAGCTGGCTTTCCCAAAGTGAGTGATCAGAGAGAGAGAAAGAAACACCAACTTAGATGGAAGCTGAAATGCCTTTTGTTACCTAACCTTGGAAGTGAAAACCATCACTTCTGTTGGTCGCATTGACCCGCCTTGGTACACTGTGAGAGGTGACCACTCAAAGATGTGACTACCAGAAGGTGAGGTCATCAGGGGCCACCCTGGAGGCTGGTTACTGTACCTGCCTTGTCTTTTTCATTCATATACTCTGTTTTTCCAGCTAGCCTGGGAGTTGTGGAAGTTCAGGAGCTGGTGTCATTCACTGTTGTGGCCTCATTACTTCATTCAAAGTACTTTTTCATGGAGATGCTTATTTTGTCTTCACAATAAGCTGCTGGCTTTTAAAAAAAAGGGGGAGGGGGAGGGAAATGCAAGAAACTAAGGCCCCGGGGGGTTTAGTTATCTAAATCAGTCCATCAGCTACTATGAGGCAGAGCTTGTGAATTCAGCCCTAGGTCCTTCTGATCTAAAACCTGTGTTCTTTCCATTATACATGTGGTTTGCTGATTCTGATTTCTGTACAATATTTTCTACAGCCTGCTTCCTGTCTGTAAGCTCTGGTGAAAATTAAGAGACAACTCAGCAGCACCCAGTGATTGCAGGAAATATTTGTATGTAACAATCCCAAATTGTATGAAAGTTTCTAAGAGGTTGTGCTAATCAACTGAAACCTCGTCTTCTAGGCCTTCATTTATTCAGCAATTGCTTCATCAAAGCCTCTGATATCTGGCTGTTCTACTGGACAGGGTCGCTTAAGAGGCCCTTACCAGTGCCGTCTTTCAGCAGGATTTTTCTTATTTGGTCACCTGGGGAGATCCAGCCTGTCACCTCCCACCACAAGAAACTTCCTACCGCAAAACCTTGCTCATCTGTTTCAAACAACGAAGGCTCTTGAGAACGAACTCTAGATTTTTTAGGTTGGGTAGGATTGGGCTATAATTTAAATGGGAATAACTCCTGATCAATTGCCCCAGATACTGTGACTTAACTTCACAGGGAGGGTGGAGGGTTTGTGGGGAGGGAAGAAAAGCAAAAAAGCAAAAAGGAAAAGTCCTTTCTGTACCCTCAAGCACAAAGTTATGGTGGTTGAATTAAAAGAGCTTTGATTTTCTTTTTCATTTCGAACAAACTCTGTCTCCCTTAGTTGACTTTGAAACTGTGGGATGAGTATAAGCGTTTCTAATTTCAGCCCTTCTCCCTTTATTCTCTGCAAAAAGGGGAGCGCGGCAGGTGGCTTTCTAAAACTTGAACACCTCCAGTTTTTGTGTTCCCTCTCATGATCACCTTTTATCTCCGCAGGGGACCTTTACACTTATTCTTGTAATGCTCCTTGAATTTTTGACTTATTAACTAAAGATACATTTAAAAAAATACCTTTGATTTAGGTATGTCCTCCAGGCCTCAGTGCTTGGAAGAGTTCCGAGTATTGTTTTTCAAGCTCTTTTCTTATCTCTGCGTGGGTATGCTTTTTGTTTTTTATTTTTTTCAAGGCCACGGGGTGGTTTAATATTACATGCCTTTACCACAGTGAGTTTCCCCCAAACGGTGGAATTTCTTGGATCTCTTTAAAGAGTCTGAAAACCGTGGGGAGGAGGAGAAAGGAATTTGAAAAAGAATTGGGAATGAGCTTTCTCAGATGCGTTCCTACACCTCGGTGGTTATAAGTTTGTTTTCTGTGTAGATTGACGTTTCCTTTGGCAGCCGTACTCTGAGTCAGATTCTTCAGAGCTGCAAGGAAGTTCCCATTCTGATTACAGTAGAATTCTGTCTCACTATTTTGTTTTATTTTTGCATATAGCAGGTTTAGACAAATAATACCTAAATATGTATATATAGATATACCCACAAGCACAAAATATTTCCAGATGTGTCCATATTTATTTGCAGTTCTTCTCACTCTCGCCTTCAATATGAATGGGCATTTACAAATTAAGGGGCACAGTTGTAAGTCCTTGAGAGGCATTACCTGATCAGGTAGCAGGTTTAGATACATTTTGCAGGGCCTGTGCAGACATAATTGCTAGGAACGGCACAGGTAGGATGTGTCCGCCAGAAAGAATTTAGAGCAGGGACATGAGTGTCCCTGTGGGTGGGATTTCCTTAGAGAGTGCTAAGGGGCTGCTTTGCACCTAGAAGGAAGGTATACAGATCCAGAGAAGGACTATGTAAAAGGAATTAAGGTGACCTGGGTATATTGGCCTCATCACCTTCTGATGTGCATACCTTTGCTTATAATAAACATGCTAGTAATCATACTTATTAATATGTCTAGCACTTTGCTGTTTGTCCCGCACTGTCATGGATTTTATCTTCTTTGCCTTTGTAGGGTCTCTGCCCCCAGCTCTGTCCCTTTACCACTAGTGAGTAAAAAATAATTTTCATTTTGTAAAGAAAGAGGGTAGTAGCTCAGTGGCTAAGTGAGGTACAAAGCTAAACCTGGGCAAGTCGGGTCTCACACCCAAGTCTTTTTGACTTCTAGTTTATTACATTTATGTGCCTCTGCCCCTAACCTAACTGACTGTTTGCTAGCTTGACTTCATAAAAGGAGAATAATGTATTGGGTACCCCAGTCCTTTCTTCTACCCCTGCTCCCAGATTCCACGAGGGCAGCATCAAGACCAGAGATGCTTCTGTATTTCTAATTTCTATTCCATTCTCAGAGTATGACATATATTGGAAATTGTAGCAGTTTAAAATACGTCCACAAATTCTTTGACACTTCCTTTAAAAGATGAGGCCTATTCTCCATGAATGTGAGTTGGACTTAGTGACTCATTTCTAATGAATAGAAAAAAGTGAAAGTGATAATGTGTAACTTCAGGGACTGGATCAGGAAAGGCACTGTGGCTTCCTCCTTTCTCTCTCTGTTGGATTACTTGCTCCTAGGGGAGGTACCTGCCATGTCATGGGGACACATAGGATGTCTTACGTAGAAGCCTAGGTGGGGAGGAACTAAGGCCTCTGGCAGCAGTCGGTGAGAAACTGAGGCCTCAGTTTGGAAGTGGATTATTCGGCCTCAGTCACGCCTTCAGATGACTGCAGCCCCAGCCAGTGACTTAATGGCAACCTCGTGAAAACCCTTGAGCCGGAAATGCCCAGCCCCACCACGCCTGAATTCCCAACTTACAGAAACTGAAAGATAAGGAATGTTTGTTGTTACAAGTCACTAAGTTTGGGGATGTTCTGTTATCTAACAGTGTATAAGCTAATATAGAAACAGATGGATGGTGCATCAAAGAGCTCCAGGCTTAGGATGTTTGTGGTAGTTAATGATAATGACTCAATGATATAAGCTATTATTTGCAGACACCAGCCTACTTCTCAGTTGTTTTCTTTCAACTCTGAGAAATGTAGAGCGGTTTTGAGTATTCCCCAAATTTTATACTCACCCGAGGATCACCTAAAAATACACAGTCCAGAGCCCCACCCTAGACCCGTGAAATAGCACAGCCTAAGGATGAGGTTTTGAAGTTTATATTTAAAAAAAAACCAAACCCTTTTAAGGTGATGCAGACAGCCTGAACATGTCCATTTGGGAACCAGTGAACTAGGACCTTTCGCTTTTTCCTTAAGCCAGCTTTGATAATCAGGGTTTGCTATGGATAATTTCATCTGAGTTCTCTTTCAGGGCCTCCGTCTTCTGTGGTGGGGGAACATGCAGCTAGGTCCCCCCTGGAGCCTCATCTCAGGCTTGGCATGGAGCCCATGTCAGCCCAGGGTCCCAGGGACTGCCTGGTCAGGTCTTGTGTGTGACCAGGAGTAGAGAATGGAGATGGGTTCCAGTGCAAATGTTGAGTCTCATGCCTGGTATCAGTCTCAAAAACAGTCATGCTTATGTTTGAGTGTCTCTCCCTGTACACAGACTTCAGGAGTCCCCTTTGGGAAAGAATAGAGCACAAAGGAAAGTCATTAGCTAAGGTGAGCACTCCCTGGAGGAAAGTTGTTAGCCTTCTAGAGTAGAAGTCCTAATACCTCCTGGATGCTGACAGAGTTCTGGGTAAAACAGGGCATGTTTTAAACATGTGTTTTCAGTTCAATGAAATACCATAATTTATAATTGGTCACTCAAGCATATTATGACTGTACACTGAGTATGAGTTCTTTGATGCATATGTCTATGCCAAGTTTCAGTGTTTTATTGTATGCCATGGATTGTTTTTAAGGAAAAAGTCCAGGCTGTTGAATATACCTATTTCCCTCTATAAGCTCTGTTCTAGTGTCTCTTCAGGCACTAAGTACCTGTGTGACCTTGGGAAAGTTACTTTCCTGCTTTAGAACTGAAGTCTTTTCATTGGAGAAAGGAGAGATACAGACAAGAAGATCCAAGTTCTTATCTAAACAGGTGAATCAGTTCAGCATTGTATTAGTTGACAAGGGCTGCTGTAACAAAATACCACAGACTAGGTGGCTTAAACAACAGACGTTTATGTTCTCACAGTTCTGGAGGCTGGAAGTCCAAGATCAAGTGGTCAGCAGATTTAGTTTCTCCTGAGACCCCTCTCCTTGGCTTCTCAATGTGTCCTTACATGGCCTTTCCTCTGGGTCTCTTTGTGTCCAGTTTCCTGTTCCTATAAGGACATCAGTCTGCTGGGATTAGGGTCAAATAGAGTCACATTTGGAGGTACTGGGGGGTTAGAGCTTCAAAATATGAATTTGAGGGAGCACACTTCAGCCCATAACAAGCATCCAGATTACCTTTAGATGTGAGAGGTCCACTGTGAAGCAATGGCCAGGGTTCGGTGCAGAGCCCCTATGGGCATCTATAGCGGAGGCAGAACAGACAGTAAACCCCCCTCTAGATATCTGGTCCTTTCTCTGCTTTTCCGGAAACAAGCTCTGAGATTTTCTCTCTGTGTTAGCAGGGTCAAAGTTAGAGTCACAGGTTGCTAGTGATAACCGGGACCTTTGAGTCATGCCCTTTATTTAATAATAGAAGAAGGTGAGGTCCAGGGAAGGATGGTGCTATGTTTATAATTAGATCTCTTGATTTGTGACCCAAGTCTATTCACTCAAAACCAAATCGGAGCATATAACCATACTCTCTGACATCACTGTTGCCTCACTCCAACACCTCTGAGATAACCCAGCTTAGGAGAGGTAGGACATTTTTTTCAAGCTCCAAGGAGGGGAAGATATAATGGTTTTTCATAGGGAATGTGCTAAGAACATTCCAAAAATAGTGACATCCTGTAATCAAAGCTTTTTGTCCAAGGGAGGGCTTTTCTCACCACTTTGTTCTTGGTCTTCCAAAGGAGGGCAGGTTTTTCACCATGCGTTGTAGGATCAAGGCTAGTAAACCTTCAAACTGACAAGAGTTTTGTTCTATTTAAACAGGTGAAGAAGAGAGAGAAACAGAAGTGAGCCATTTACTTCTTTAGTTTAATTCCAGAGTTAGAACTGGAAACGATTTTTGATATCTAATTAAACTGTTTTAGACCCAGCAGATTGTCAAAGTGTTCTAAGCAATTACATCAAATTGTCATATTTCTTTCTGGAATCTGTAAGTGACTTGGGGATCAGAGACGTGACCTGGCCCTTTCTCTGGGTTAAGTGGAAAAAAATTGCAAATATTGCTACACGCTTTTGAGAAACTTTTTAAAGATGCAGGGGCAAATTGAATTAGAATAATCCTCTCAAATATCCATACCTGTTGTAGAAAGCAGTTATCTACATAATCCAGATATTTCTGTCTATCCTGGGAAAGTCTGTGAGAATCACGCTGCTGGTCCCAGTTTGTCTCAATCTCATGCTAAAATAACTAGCATTTCATTGTGAACCCATTGAAAGAAGAAGGCTGCCCAGATTTTTCCCAGATTCTGAAACAGGGACATCCGAGTTTAAGCATCAGTTACATGTTATCTATAAAGTGCATTATCTGAACGCAAAAATAGAGATATCTTTTAATATTGTATAGGAAGGATGAGCGGCTTTTGTTGTATCTCTGCTATTCGTGAGACAGGATATTTGTACGACTGACCCACTCCTTATTTTTGGAGAGTTTTTAAATGATTTATTCATTCAACAAATGATTAGTTGAGTGAGGCTTCCTGCACTAGGGATATAGCAGTGCATGGCAGCAACAAATACATGTTTCTACTCTCAGGGAGTTTAGTGAGAAAGCTGGACCTTCATAAAATAGTTTCACTTTTGAAAGTATAATTGCAGGCTGGGATACACTCTCCACAGGAAAGAAGCATGGTTCGAGGAGGTATGGGAGCAGATAATGAAGGAGCCTGCCCCAGGCTGGAAGGTTTCTCCCTGAGGACCTGATTCTGGGTTGAGAAATGATGGATGAGGGAGAGACTAACTAAATTGGAAGGTCCAAGAAGTGGTGGCAGAAGACAGGGGTCTGACAAATAGGTCAGAGGTCGTGTAATAGGTCCGGTAAAGGAGAATCAGTGGGTTGGGAATGAGAAAATTTGGATTTTTGTCTGTCTTGTTTCCTTTTTTTGGTGTAACTCTGGGAAAGGTGGGTTCTTTGGGCCTAATGTCCTTATTTGCATAATGACTGAATTTGAATCAGAGAATCTGAGGGACCTCAGAGTCCCTGAACTAGATTCTTCCATTCATACAAATTGACCAAGCACCTGATGGGTACCGGGTAATCTGATTGGTCCTGCAGTTCAAAGAGGACTTAACTAGGATCACTGACCTCAAGCAACTTGGTCCAGCAGCGGAGACAAATAGATAAGGCAATCCATTGTGTTGCCATGTTGTGAGTGTCACAGGAAGACAGATGAGAATGGGATTAACCCTGATGGGAGGAGAGGGGCAGTTGGGAAGACTTCACAGAGTAAAGGATCTTTGACCGAAAAAACAGGGTGAAGTCAGCTTGGGTAGGCAGATGGTATGAGGAAATTCGTGGAGATTGGAAATATTTATTGGAACATCAATGAGTTAACACTATTCCATACTCTATATCGATAACTTAGTCACATCCTTTTGAGCCTCTACGTGCACCTCAGACTCCAAGGTTGATTATGAAAATCCTTGCCCTGAGTCTCCTTGCTCCATAAGGCTGGGGAAGAGTAGAAGCAATTTCCATGTTCTGTCTTGGTGTCCCATCTGTCAGAAAATGCCCTTTACACAGCAGGGTTGTGGTGAATTAATTATTGTTTGGGAGATATTTAGACATTCAGGTCAAGGATGAAATTCTGTTGCAAAACTGAAAGCACATGAGTAAAATGTTGGAAAATGAAGTGGAAGATTTTTTTGTGTGTTTTGTTCTTATGGGGAAAGATTTTAAATGGCCTGACTCTGCTGCCATAGTTGGGTCAGATTGTCAGAAAATTATGTTATGCACCAGAGAAAACAAGAAGAGGCTTTTGAGGAGGTGCTCTAAAATTATTTTCTGTTTATTTGCATAAGTATTTGGCTTGAATAGGAAATCAACATTCCTTGCCAAGATGGGGTTAGCATTCCTATGATGTTTTAAAAGCTGGCCAAGGGATTGGCACAAGAGGAGACAACCCACGTAACTCAGCGAAGAGTTGCTAGAAATTGGATTGTGGTCGTTTAGTCTAAACGTGATTAGAAACAGAACAAAACAAAACAAACAGTATTCATTTTAAAATCTGTTTCTTGCCTACTTCCAAAAAGACTTGTGAGTATTAAGAAAAAACACATGACTATAACATGACCATTAAAATATACAACAAACTCAAAATCTCCCAAGAAGCTTTGTGCAGCAGCAACTATGTTTCTGACCAAAAATATTAATTATTTTTAATGTTATTATCATTTGGGAGGCATGGATTTTAGGTGAAAGATTCCTGGCAGTCTAAGCAAAAATGGAAAATATGGTTGCCTAGCAACTCTTATTGACTGATAAAAAAGGAAACAGGTCACAAACTACTATGTATAAAATAAATAAGTGACAAGGATATATTGTACAGCGCAGGGAATATAGATAATATTTTATAATTATAAATGGAGATTAACCTTTAAAAATTATGAATCACTATGTTGTACACCTGAAACTTATATAATATTGTACGTCAGCTATACCTCAATTTTTAAAAAAGGAAACAGATCAGCCTGTTAGGAGATACATTCTTTAATATATCTCCTCTAATATTATGCAGGTCTTTACACTATAAGCATTGAATAGTATAATTTTCCATGACTTCAGTAAGTTTTCTAGTGATGGCAAATTCCTTTGTAGGACAGTTTGTTTGTTTTTACATTGACCTTCAGTAAAATCTTATACCAGATCGAGGGCCTTTTTTATATGGGGACATAGCTAAGGCGATCCAGACTTGTACTTTCCTATTATGATTTGATGCAAGGAAAAATATTAATAAGGGATGAATATAATCTTGTTTTGATCAGTGTTTTAAATCTTGTGTGTGCATAAGAACTGCCTGGGGCCCTTGGTAAAATATAGATTCCAACGCTCACTCCAGATTTACTGAATCAAAGTCTCTAGCAAGGGGTCTGGGTGTATATTTTAAAAATGCACTGAGTCATTTCTTATGCTCCAGCAAGTTTAGGGAGCATTGCCATAGATGGTTTTCCTTAACTATTTTTCCCTGTCAGTTGGGCTTTGTAGCAGTCATTTCGAGCATAAATTGTGATAGGAGCCCGAGGCAAGAGCATTAAAAGTGAAATGATGAAGCCCAGCAGAGCCAGTTTAATTAGCTGGTCTGGAACCATAGTGTCATTTCCCTTTCTCAAGCAGTGGTGCTTCAGTACGCTGCCCATCACTTCCCGCCTTCTCATCTGTTGTGCCGTTGATCCTTTTACCATCTCCACGTGGCAGGCGGAATGCACATCATACTGTATTTCATCAATTTTAAGATGCACATCTTCCATCAATTTTACATCTCTCAAATTTGTATGCATTTGAGGACCTAAGATGTACTACTTTGATGACATCTTTTTTTCCTGTCTTAGTGATATATAAAGTAATGGTGCATCTGTATGTTCAAAGGGGTTGACGATCGGATGAACTGTGGTTGTTCCTTTTGTAGATGAGGCATCTGAGGCACTAAGAAGATGATGTGAGCGTGGAAAACCCCTGCTAGTAGGGGGAGCCCAGTCTCAGACCCAGCTCTCTGTCCTAGTACTAGTTATTTGTCACTGAATAAGCAATACTGCAAAATTCAGTGGCTTAAAACAGCATTGAACATTGATTCGCTCACACGGTTTCTTGGGATCAGGCATTTGGGAGTGGCTTAGCTGGGTGGTCCTGGCTTGGGGTCTCTCATGAAGTAGCAGGTAAGGCGTTGACTGGCTCTGCAGTCACCTGAAAGCTTGGCTGGGCCTGGAGGTCCCACCTACAAGCTGGCAGTCGGTGCTGGGAGGCCCCAATGTATCCCCATGTGGGCCTCTCCACCAGGTCTTGAAAGAGTCCCCCCACATAGTGATGGGCTTTCCACCCGCCTCCCCTCCCCACCCCAGCAAGTGATCCAAAGGACCGAGCCAGGAAAATGTTGTGGTGCCTGTTATGACCTTGCCCCAGAAGTCTCGTGCTCTCACTTCTACACATTCGATTTGCCACACAGACCAACCCTGACTCCGTGTTCGCGGGAACTACACAAGGGCATGAATATCAGAAAGTGAGGGTCTTTGGGGCTGGCTGTTTCCTTCGCACCACGTTGCCTTTCCAATGTAGTTTTGTCCCGATCTGCTTGGCCATCTTATATGCTTAGGTCAGGCTCTTGGAAAACTCGTTGGGGTTTATATCCCATTCTAGCACTTCTGAAACTTTAATGTGCCTACACATACTTGGGGTCCCCTGATTCAGTAGGTCTAGAGTCCGGCCTGAGATTCTGCATTCTAATGAACATTCTAACATAATACCCTTGCTCCTGGTCCATGAACCACACTCTTAGTAGGAAAGTGAACTGAGCCAGGCAGGCCTCCAGTGGCCCTCTGCAGGGCTGCCCTGCAACCGGAACTCCTCTCTCCTCAAGGGGTACTTGCTCCCCCTCCTCTTATTTTGACTGAGAGACTAATGGTTTGGGGGAGGGAACTAGGGAAACCAGCCCACTTCACTAAGTTGGTTAAGGGAAGGAGAGGCATGAAGCCGATAAGAACCCAGGCATTACTAGGTAGACAGCTTGCTGCAGCTGTCAGCCTCTTCACAGTGAAGGTCAGGTTTCAGACAGCAACAGCTGGGTGCTCGAAACAGCAAGGCAATTAGCTTGCAGGGGGGTGGGGGGGACGGGATGGAACACAAACAGCGCTTAAAATGAAACGTGTTGATGCATTGCTCAGAGCTCAGATGCCCACCAGTGGAATCCCCATCCTCCTTTCTTGCCTCTCTCCTCTCTCCCTCTTTAACACACACGTGTGCGCGCGCACACACACACACATTAGCATTCAGGAAACCTTTAGACCTACAGTATATTTCCCTGAATAAAATGGAAGTTAGAGCTGCAGCAATCCCATCAATGCTGCCACACTTTAAGCTGGCCCTGGCACTCTGCCTTGTTTTCCTTGCCCATGGCAAAACTTCTGTCCTGTGTCTTTCTACACATCAGTTAAAAGGAACACATTAGACTCTAAGCTCAACAAGAGAGGAACTCTTTCTTTTGTTCATTTCTCTCTCTCTCGCTGTATGTACCTATTTAATACATACACGTATACACACGTGTATACATTATAAATAAGGAGAAGAATAAATACACCAACATGATGAGTGGAGAGAGGGAACTCTTGAACCGTTTGAATCTATCAGGAAAACATGGTGAGGCGTCTGCAGGAACACAGGGCACTCCAGTCTCACATTCTAGCTGTTGTTGGGCACTTTTGGAAGGGGGTCAAGTTTATCACCTACCGTTTATTTATCAGCCATGCCAGTCTATAACTGTAGAAGCTAAAAACTGCTATTTACCGGGCACTTACTGTGGGTTGAGCACACATAATTACATCATTTAATCTTCTGACAACCTGCGCGGAAGGTAATGATCACCGCCAGTTTGCAGAAGAGGAAATCAAGCCTGTGAGAGGTGAAAGTATTTACCTCACACAGCTAGTAGGTGGTAGTTTTGCAGGCCGTCCCAGACCGATTTCAGCCTAAAGCTGGTGTTTAGTGTCCACTGTCACAGAACAAGATGTCCAGAGAAGGAATAAAGAGAATGATAGCGCTGTCAGACCCGGAAGGGCTCCCGGCGCTGAGTCCATGCACTTACTTTGCATCTGTCCTTGGTGCTGTGAAGGCTACTGAGATGCGTTTCATGGGACCTCTGCTCTGGAAGAGTCGATATATTCATGGGACATTGATAGGAATTGCAGTCATCTGAGGCTACCCATTAAATAGCACCCAGTCCATATACATGGCTGGTGGGAATACACAATGGCACAGCCACTTTGGAAAACAGACACTTTATAAGAACGTTAAACACACACCCCACACTTAACAAATGGCACAGCTATCATACACCTAAGTATTTACCTAAGAGAAATGGAATTTATGTTAACACAAAGGCATAGGTTTTTTCATATTAGCAAAAAACTGGACACAACCCAACTGTGCATCACCTGGTGAGTAGATAAACAAAGTGCGTCATATCCATACAGGGAAATACTGCTCAACAATAAGAAGAAGCCAAATGTTGATTTGGTGAATTCAACAACATGAATGAATATTAAAAGTTCCATGCTAAGTAAAAGAAGCCAGCCATGAAAGGCTAAATACTTTGTCAGCTATGTGCCCTTCAGGAAATGGTAAAACTATAGGGACAGAAATCAGATCTGAGATTGCCTGGGGCTTGGAAAGGGGATTGACTGCAAAAGGGCATGAGGACATTTTGGGGGGTGATGGAAGTCTTCTGTGTCTTAATTGTGGCTATAGTTATCAAACTGTGTACCTTTGTCAGACTCATCAAACTATCTGTCAAAGGGGTGAGTTTTATTGTAGATCAGTTATACCTCAATAGACTTGACTTTAAAAAATACATCAGTCCGTCCAAACCCACCATTTTCCAGATGGGGAAACAGGCCCCAGATGAGGGGAATGACTTGCTACAGTTGTGAGTTGGGAATACAGGTTTCTCGGCCCCAGTCCTGAGGCAAAAGCAAGCTGGAACCTTGGCCTCCTGTCTCGGTTCATGGCACATTCCAGGGAGCCCTGGAGCACTGATCCTCCTGAATGCAGCTCCATGGGTGGCTTTTAAAAAACTCACACTCCACTGTGCCGCTCATCGGACTGTTGACCTGCAGTTTGGCTAGAGGTCTCCTCATTAGAGAATAAAGTAAATTAGCATTCAGCCGGAACGAAAGCTCCAGTGATGAATTTCTGTGTACATATTCCATTGACTCTGTTGGGAAGAAAAAGCCTCAGTGTCGTACCATTAATTTATTCGGAAGAGTGCCCTGCAAGGCTTTGTCATCCAGTCTAGAAAGAACAAAATATCCCAGAGATTCACACCAACATCTCCTTGCAGAAAGCTGGTGAGACTTGGAGTGAGCCAGACCTGGTTTTAGTTCCTAAATTTCTTACCTCCTCACTTCATGCCCTTGAGTAACCACTTCTCTGTCTGCAAATTAGTAATCCTAATACCTACCTCTTATAGTTTCTCCAAGGTTTAGGTAGGAGATTGGGAAATTAAGCACCTAGCCCGGCTATGATAGACTTCAGCGCGGCCAGCCCGGGGGGGCTTGTGCTTGACACACATTAACTATCATCCTGCCCATTGTGGAAATGATCAAGCCCGGGGTAAGTAATCTGTCAGCCATTGTACCACCTGGCCACAACCACTGGGCTATGTGTAGCTTTCAGTAAATGATTATGGATCTGAGTCAAGTCCTATTTATAAAATAATTGATTACAGAGTTTGGAAAGGAGTGGAATTTTGCTTCTTCATCTAAGAGAAAGCCTTACTTTAACTTTTTCGCTTTTTAGGAAAGAATGGGAAACCATTGATAACAAAATTAGGGCCCTGAGTGAGTGCCAAACTCCCAGTTGAAGGGAGGGTATTTTTCCCACTCAGACTCTTTTATCTTTGCCCAGAAAAAAATACCCCAACCACTCAAGAGACCTTGAGCTATTTAGGGCCCAGGGAGACTTCCCTCCCACCCCTCAGCAGGGTGGCTCTCTGGGGACATTCTCTGTAATCACAAATCATTTTGCCTTCTAAGATTGAGTCTGGTTTAATACTAATGGAATAGGGTCAACTAGGCTTAGGGTTGACTTTTCTTAAACTTAATTGTTTTTCCTCTTTTACAATTGTAATAATATACCAAGTAAGTTTTTCATCTTCACTTGAAAATACGTCTCATTCTGTCACACAGCCAGATTTACAAAACACCAACTAGTTTTAATAACCCAAGACAACTGGCAAAATACCAACTGGCAAACTTACCAAAGACAGTAGAATTAGTTTCTTTCTTTTTTTTTTTAAATTTTTATTGGAGTAGAGGTGATTTACACTGTTGTCTTTCAGGTGTGCAGCAAAGTGAACCAGTTATACACATGCATGTATCCACTCCTTTTCAGATTATTTTCCCATAGAGGTCATTACAGAGTATTGAGTAGAGTTCCCTGTGTTATATAGCAGGTTCTTACACGCTATGTCTGTTTAAATCCCTCCGTTATATGCTTCATGTGTGTGGACTCAGTTTTCCTTTCCCAGCTACTGTCTTCCAGTATGACGCGGTCAGTTACAGATTCTAGTGCATTCTCTCAAGCACAGTAATAACAGTGGTTTAGGTGCCAGAGATTTCTCCGCTTCTCAGGGCAGAATTATCCTCTTGGGTAGTTAAGAGCCTGAGGACTAGAAAAACTGAAGTCAAGGCTAGTGGTCAAAGTGGGACAGTCTCCCAACACCAGCTCAGAGCTGTTTCGACTAGCCCACGCCACATTCCCTTTGTGTAGGTTATTTAATAAATTCATTTCACAACCCGTAGAACTCAGTAGGAAACAATGCAATTACTGAACCATAGGAACACAGCTGCCAACATCTTGTTGATTCAGAATTGTCCAAACACTTCCATGTGTGGGCGGGACTGATGCAATTTGCTGGTTCAACAGTTGACATTGATAAATTGGAGTTTCGTTTCCTCAGCCTTCTGTTGGAGGTGCTAATGAGCATGAAAAGCTGGAGAAACATAGGCGGGAGAGGAAGAGAGAATCTTGCCTGATCTACATACTAAGTAATTGAGCCTGGATGATGTAGACTTGACACTGCCAGGTAATAGATGGACACTTCTGAAGGCGCTAATAGAAGCCAGATAAAATTAGCACTGTGAACATTTTAATTAAGTTCTGCTTGCAGATTGTGTGGGCTGGTATCTTCATTAGAGAGAATGTTTGCTTTTCCTAATATTCTTTCATATGTTTTCTGAAATATTCTTTTATAGTTCATGCAGCAGTAAGCCAAGATTACTTGGCTTCTGGAAGATGAGGAGGTCGGGCCAGATGATCTCTGAGGTCTTTTCTGCGCTCCATGTTTTTACTGGCTGGGCAAGAGAATTTGTCTGAAATGAATTGCATTCCCCACACACACATTCATCCAGGCCTCTGTTCTCACCATTCATTGTTTCCATTCATCCAGTAAGCACTTGGATGCTTTCTCTGTGCCCGTTACTGTGCTAGGCACTAGAACAGGCCACAACGCCACCAGGCCCCTACACCCAGGAACTGACATTCTAATTGGGAGCTAGGTAAGTAAGTAGAGTGTATCAGGGATATGCCTGGGGCAACACATGGCAGCAACTAGACAGAATCAAGGAGGGCTGCTCAGAGGATGTAATATTTTAAGTTGCTCCTTGAAATAAGGTGGAGACTGGGGGGAAGAAGAGTGTTTGGATGGACTTTGCTCTGTGTACCTCCCAGGACTTTTTGCCCTAAAGGTCATTTGGCGATCTGCGAGATGTCCTTCCAGTAGAAGTATTTCTGTTAATGCTTTGGCATAGGAGTCAATGATTACTTCCATGACTTCTATATTTTCTCAACCTCTTAATCTTATTCAGAAAAAAATTTATTTGAATAAAATGGGTTGGCAAAAGTACTGAACTTTTGGAATTAACCTTTTACGTATACATATGTGAAGTCCAAACCAGCCATGAGTAATCTTTTTCCTATCCTTTCAGCTCTCAGCCAGGAGAGTACACTTATCTTGGAGAGATGCATTTTGTTAAGCCGTGATCACAATCCAGTTAGGAATCCTCCAGCTACAAGTCATTTTAGAGATTATCAGACATTTATTATTATTATTATTTTTTGCGTTACGCGGGCCTCTCGCTGTTGTGGCCTCTCCCGTTGCGGACGCGCAGGCTCAGCGGCCACGGCTCACGGGCCCAGCCGCTCCGCGGCATGTGGGATCTTCCCGGACCGGGGCATGAACCCGTGTCCCCTGCATCGGCAGACGGACTCTCAACCACTGCGCCACCAGGGAAGCCCCTATCAGACATTTATTGACTCAATGTTTTTAAAGCAAATTGGATTCATTTTTGTATGGCATTAGTCAAAATTAAATCTGTTCTAAACAGAATTTCTTTGCAGGTAATCCTGATTTTTTAAAAAATGTTAAATGTGTTTGGTTAAAGTTACCTATAAATAGAGAACTCAGGATATTCAGTGTGAAAATGATGTTTTAAAAGATGCCAATTTAACTTTGAACGAATACTTTAGTAGCTTCTAAATGTGTCAAAAACAACTTCTAGCATATTATTATATTCTATCATAGCTGTTTGGTAGAAACCAGAGAAATCAAACGTTAACTGATTATTGGCATTAGTGTGATGGCCAGGCTGTCCTGTAAAGGATTTAGGTTTGTATATTTATAGCCCATCTCAGCAACTCTGTGTGGTCATACTTTACTCTTATACCAGAGTGTCAGTGCTGATCCAAGACTTAGGAGACCTTGACCCACTCCAGACTCTGACACTCACTAGCTTTGTGGGTTTTAAGTACTTGTAGTCCTGCTTTGGCATTCTTGTCCTTAAGTGTTCTCATCCCTACAATGAAGTGGTGAGACTAGATGCTCTAAGGACCCTGGCACTTTTGAGATGGATGAATGTGAGTGACGAATGCTTCCTTCCCATTTGCACGCAGAGAAGCAAAGCCATGAAAGAGAAAATGATCCACTCGCGGCTGTGGGGAGTGTCACTGGCTCAATAAGAATAGGTCAGCATGCTCTCTCTTAATCACCCTGATAGCACTTACTTGATATTGGATTTTATGGTTCACAAAGCCCAGTGATTTGCATTTGCTCTTATGTTTGTGGGATAACTTCTAGGTGGATATTTAAAGGGCACGAGAGTAATAAAGTTAGTTGGCAAGATCTTGTTTTAATAGTGAATTCTATCCCACCATGCCTATCAAAATGGGTGTCTGAAATGAACTAATATTACTTTTTTTTATTGAATCTTATTTCGAGGAGAAACGAATAATTAAAGTGAAACAGTAAGAGTTACTCCCCAGGGTATCACAGGTTCTCCTCTTCAACCACCTTTAGAAACAGCTTCCTGTAGGAGTGAAGAATTGAAGCAGATTCCCCCACTCCCCATTGCCTTTGGATGGATTCTGTTAAGCTTGTTTGTGCTCATGTAATTGGCTTCTGTATGACTTGCTGTGAATAATGTCTCTCGGTAGCCTCACATTTAGGAATATGATGAATATATATTTGTTTGTTTGGAATCAGATCACATATTTCCATGTAAAAACACCCCAAATAATGCCTGGGTTCATCGGTGCCATTTTAACTGAGTCACCCGCTGAGCCCTAATACTTGTCTTCTTAGCGTGGGTTGGGGGTAGGAGTCCGTGTAGTAGGAAGGAAGAGCAGTTTTGAAACCAGCACATCATTTCCTTGGCCCGGCCTCTGGAAGCCTCCCTGTCTCTGACTTCTGTCCTCAGGGCCTTCCAGCGCAAATCACAGTCCAGTGAATCAAAGCTCGCATCCCAGCCAGGCAGGTGGTCTCCGCTGTGGTGAGAATGTCTCACTTCGATTGAACACATTTTATACTAAGGAGTAAATGGTAATTAGCACCTTAACTTCCAAGAAGCAATTTCCGTTTTCTCTTTTTAATTGTGAAGATGAACCTAATGGGTAGAATTTCAGGCAAGAGGAGAGGGAAAAGACAGAAAATCCAGGCCTGAAAATCTGTCTCCAGGTTCAATTCTCCCTAGATTTCCCAGCTTCTTTCATTTCTGGACCCCTGGTATTTGAAAGCTTTAGTCCCTTTGCCATCTCC
This sequence comes from Phocoena sinus, assembly GCF_008692025.1. NCBI lineage: Eukaryota > Metazoa > Chordata > Mammalia > Artiodactyla > Phocoenidae > Phocoena > Phocoena sinus. The sequence continues at coordinate 69,067,764 of NC_045766.1, read as the reverse complement.
CTGGAGCTGTGAGAAGGAGCTTAAGAAAAGGGGGAAACGGGATGTGGCTAGTCATTCCCACTGACCTGTGTGAGATGTTTGTAAGTCAACTGTCTTCTTCTTTATATATATATATATATATATATATATATATATATATATAAAATACACATTGGTGACACTGCTTGGCATGCAGGGATCCCAATTCCCTGACCAGGGATCGGACACGTGTCCCTTGCCTGCAGTGGAAGAGCAGAGTCCTAACCACCGGGCCGCCAGGGAATTCCCAAGTTTACTGTCTTCTGAATCAGACACCTGGGTTCAAAGTTCAGATCCACAGACTATGTAACTTTGGGTAATTATTTAACCTCAGAATCTCCCTTTCTTCATACCACTCAGGGGCAGTGTAAAGGTGAACAGTAATACATTAAAAATCCTTGGCTCAAAGTAGATGCTCAGTAAATGGGCTATGTTATTAAGAGGCTAGGAGTGGTTGGATGATGGCATTAGCAATATCGGGAAGACAGCAGCATCAAGAAGAATTTTCGTATCAGTGACATGGACATTGTTATTTCAAGGAGGCATAATGTCAGACTCTTCTGTGTGTGTGTTTGAAATAGATTGCTGGGAATGGAAAACAGGTGGTGAGGCTGCAATGTAGGTACCCCAGGAGTGATACCTCCAGATGTGTGCAGGTGAGGCCAGCTGAGCTGCTTCCGCGGGGAGGGGGATGGGCCTTTGCAGTGAGAGCCCGGGGAGGGGTGTGCGGGGGGGCCAGGATGCTGGGGAAGCTTTCAGACACAGGCTGAGCAGCCACCGAGGCATGCGTGCTTTCATCTGCAATCACTTGTTGTCTGTCTGAGGCGAGAATCAATACCAGAAGGAGAAGGCGACAAATCATTCATTGCCCAGAGACTGGCTGTAGATCCAGCGCCCGCTGTTTTCTTTCTAACCGCTTTAAAGAAACTTCCCGCACGTCCTTTCCCTGAAACATGGAGCCTCACCGCTGGACGCGGAGAGGTCCTTGGAAAGATCTGAAACGACCTTTTGTGTTGTTAGGCATTACTCTCTCGGGGGAAATTCAAGATAGATGTATTCTGTCCCATTCTGCTTCAGTTATATCAGCACTCATCATATTTCGCTTTCTTTTTTTGCATCTGTTCCTTACTACTCATGAAGTTTAGAGAAACAACCCATATGAAAGGTCTATATTTGCCTCTGCGTGTGTCAGTGAGGCATGTGCTTTACACCCATTACACCCATTTGCTTGCTATAAACTCACTCTTAAGACATCTCCCCCTCCTTCCCTCAGCTCAGAAACACACTCTTTTCAGTCAGGAAGAACATTAAAGAGCATCTTGTCCAGCCAGTTCTCTTGGTGGCAACCAGCTGGCCTCTCTTAGGGAGCACCAGGACTGGGGGTCCTGCTCAGTTCGGAGCTGGTTCGGATCCACCTTCTCCATAGGGCATTAGCTGGAGGGTCTGCCCTCCAGGCTCCTGCACCTCTGCCAGCCCCCAACCTGCCTTGCAATGTCTGGAAATGGGTAGAGAGTCAAATGAGCGAATAAAGTGGGCATAAAGTGAAGTCTTTTTAGAGCTTTGGAATGATTAGAGCAGGGAATTTGGGGGATCCCCCCCCCCCCGCAATCCCACAACAGCATTCTGTATAGAGTAGATCTTTTGTAAGCAACTGATTTATTTTTCTGCTGAAGGCCAGCCTCAGGCAGAATTGGGAAGTAGCCAGCTTGATAGGATGCAGTGATTTTCAACCCTTTTTATTCCTCCCTTTTAAAACTGTAGGACTCTTACTTCAGATAGAAGCATCAGAGGAAGCCCAATACGTAAAACAGATAAAAGTGATTCTGGGGGGAGCGGGAGGCCCAGGGGCTGCCCATCTGGCGCAGGCGCAGTCTCCCTTACCCTTCACACGCCCTCACCCTCCACTAGCTACAGGACCTGAGAGGAGGCTCGGCCCTTGGCACTCAGTGTGGAAGCCACCATAGCAGTGAAGAGCGCACGTGTGGGGCTCGGGCAACCCTGTGTGAGTCACCACAGCAAAACCCTTAACCACTGAGTCTGACTCTTTTCTTGTAAATTGAGGGTAGAATGTCAGACTGAAAGATTTTGCATATTAAGTAGTGAGATAACATATAATATACTTGGTTCGTAGCAGACACTCAGGAAACAACAGGGCTTGTGGGGAAAACAGGGTGAGGAGCAGATCACTCCAAACCTATTTGACCTTGTAACCAGGAAATTAACAAAAGCAGTAGCAATACTGAACAGAAAAAGACAGAATACTCTAATACAGGAGTTTACTGTTGAAAAAAGATTAGAAATGGCTTTATGAAAAGGGTTTTAGGGGGAAAAAAAGGAGGTAAAGTTGTTGAATTGTGGAGACAAGGATGAAATGCACTAAAATCATACAAAAGCATTTCCATGACAGATCACATGCCAATTTGAGTCTTGAAGAATTTGAGCGTCATTCGTTCTGTGGGTTGATGCATTCTGCTGTGTTTGAGCATGTTTTGTTTGATGGCTATTCCTTGGTTGTACAAAATATTAACATTCTTGGGAAACTGCGTATGAACTACTAACAGTACTTTTATTCTGCTGACATAATTTCGCTGTTTGCAGTCTGAACTAGTTCATATTATAAGAACACATTCTGTATCAGGATGGACTGTTTCTAGATCTCAGTAGCCTAACCCCCAGGATTCAGGGGGACACGGGTGAGTCTGTAAAACACTTATCTTGTGTGAGACTTGGGAATGAATTCAGATAGCTGTAATACAAGTCACCTCATAAATATCATAAAATATCAGGTTAATCAAAAAGATGGTACAAAGAAAGAAAGGAAATAACACGTGTGAACGTGGGGGGTTAGGAGGCAGAAGCTTTTAGATGGAGTTGGCCGGATTTCAACAGGCAGGGATGGAGGGTCAAGAGGAGAGAATGAGCAAAGACTCGGGAGCTGGAAAGCAAGGACATAGTTAGGGGACCAGTAGAGTTTGGGGGATCCACTTTGGGGCTGGAGCCACTGAGGAAGATAAGGGAGCAGTAAGACCCATGTTGAAATGGAAGTTGGCCTCAAAATGTGGGAGGCCCTTTTTAAAATAAATAAATAATTGATTTTGTTTGCGGTACGTGGGCCTCTCACTGCTGTGGCCTCTCTCGTTGCGGAGCACAGGCTCCGGATGCGCAGGCTCAGCGGCCATGGCTCACGGGCCCAGCTGCTCCGCGGCATGTGGGATCTTCCCGGACCGGGACACGAACCCGTGTCCCCTGCATCGGCAGGCGGACTCTCAACCACTGCGCCACCAGGGAAGCCCAATTAATTATTTTTATCAGTAGTTTTTGGCTGTGCCTCGTGTCATGTGGGATCTTAGTTCCCTGACCAGGGATCGAACCCGTGCCCCCTGCAGTGGAAGCACCAAGTCTTAACCACTGGACTGCCAGGGAAGTCCCCTGGGAGGCCTTGGCTACAGGGATGGTGGCCACCCTATAGGATTTGGAGCAGGTGTGATGCGATCAGATCCGACCTTGAAGGAGTTCCTTTTGGCAGCTTATGCTGGGTGGTGGTGAAGGGGAGTGGAGTCCAATTAAGAGGGGTTGCAGTTGTCCTTGTGAGAGACATGAGGGCTTAAGCTCAACTGTGACAATGACATACAGTGGCAATAGGATGTATGGGGAGGACATGACACAGCAGACATTTTAGAGACAGAATCTCAAGCATTTATCAACTGAATGGATGGTGTAGGGCTCTGGTGATCTAATGATGACACATGTACTAGTTCAGTAATGATAGCCAATACGGAGCTTGGTTTTGGAATGTTTGAGAGCTCAGGCTGAGGGCTGGCAGGGCTATGGCACACCTGGGTTCTGGGACTGGTCTACACTGAAGTGTGGGCCAAGGTTGTGGCCCTTAGGTTACTGCTGGGTGATCCATGCAGACAGAATAAAAGAACTTGCCCTCAGCTCTGGGAGGGGAGATGGTGTTCCCTAGATTGAGACCTGCCTGAGCCCCAGTCACTGCTCATGTTCTGATCCTAGGACCATAGCATTTGTACATTGAAAGACCTTAGGGATCATCTCATCTCTAAACCTCTTGCTAGATGGAAAACTATGACCCATAAGGGTTAAGTGTGTGTCCAGGGTAAGTCAGAGGCAGAACCAGACTAGAACCCAGGACTGTCACTTTCCAGTCTTTTAAGGAAATCTTTTAAGTAATGGCTGTGTATTAGAGTTCTCCAAAGAAACAGAACCAGCAGGATATAAAAGGAGATTTATTATGAAGAATCGACTCATGCAGTTATGGAGGCCGAGAATTCTATCTGCCGATTGCAAGCTGGAGACCGGGAAAGTTGGTGCTGTGATTCAGTCTGAGTCTGAAGGCCTGGAACGAGGGGAGCCAATGGTGTAAATCCCAGTCTGAGGATGGGAGGAGACGAGATCGAGATGTGCCAGCTCAAGCAGTGAGGAAGGAAAAAGAGGGTGAATCCTTCCTTCCTTCCTGCACCTTTTTGTTCTGTTCAGGCCCTTGACAGATCAGATGATGCCCACCCACATTGGGGAGGGCCATCTACCTTACTGAGTCTACCAATTCAAATGCTAATCTCATCTGGAAACACCCTGCAGACACACCCCCAGATTTGGGCATCCCCTGATGTAGTCAAGTTGGCATCTCAGGTGAACTCTCCTAGGCTTTTAGAATTGTTGATCCGTTTCTTTGTTCCTCCAGAGTAGTTTCTAATTTTTCAAAGTTTTCATTTACCCATTTCTTCTTTTGACCCTCATTTGATCTCATCAGCAGAGAGACATTGTTCCTCTTTCCAGATAAGCAAATTGGGCATGACAGGTAATGAACCTTCCTCACCACACAGTGAATTAATGGACCATCAGGATTAGAGCCTAGATTCCTTAAACTGATTCCATTTTCTTTCCTGTAATTGGATTGTAAATTTTGTGACGGTGCTAAACCAGTTCTAAAAGAGTAGTCCTGGACCAGCATCAGCATGAACCTGGAACCTGGAACTTGTTAGAAATGCACATTCCCAGGTCTTCCACCAGAACCACTGAATCAGAAACTCTGGTGGCCGAGGCCCAACAATCTGTGTTTTAATAATTTCTCCAGGTGATTATTCTGCATGCTCATTAGAGAACCACTGTAGTTACAAGACAGAATCTATTCAGTATCAAGGATTTCACTACCTTTTGTTCATATACCAAATTCACAGAGAACAAAAAAGATGGTATTAAGCTAAAACTGACCATAAAAATCAGCACATCTGTCTTTTCTTGTTCCTCCCGTTTCCCTCTCTGCATCGCTCCTACCAACCAGGTACTTCGTGCTGACTTTTCATTAAAAATGCTTTTCTGTCCCCTACGAAGCTGGCAGAGTTGTCTTGAGCTTTGATTCATTCAACCCACATTAGTTGACAAACGTGGGGAAACTAAAATCAAAAGAAGAAAACAAGAAGGGAGGGAGGGAGGGAGGGAGATGGTTGAACAGATAGGCAAATACTGGAACATTTCCTTAAAAAAAAAAATCACCTTGCCCAAACAGCAAGGTAAAAGCCAGTAAATATTAATTGACCCAGAGAAGTATGAACAGAATGCTATTTTAAAAAGAAAATTACAATTTCTCAGCATCTGCAAAGTTCCGGAAATTGTATTGGGAGCTTTATTATGTAACTATTTCAGGCAAGTCTCATAATAGCCTTGTGAAAGAGGTAGTATTATCCTCATTTTTAATTTTTTTTTAAATGGGGAAACTAAAGTTTCAAAAAGTTCAGTACACTTACCCAAATGTCACAAAGGTAATAAATCATGAAGCTAGGGTTCACATTCAAGCTTTTCTATATCCTAAAATTATGATCTCTCCATCACATCATCCACGTTATCTCTTAGGGTATCTTCCTCTTCCATATGCCTTCTTTACCTTAAAGCTGTGGAAATTTATCAGTGAAAGTATATGACATCCATCCCACTATTTCAAAAGAATTGCTGCAAGCAGCACGCGGACACTGGGGAGTCACCGATAAGAAACACTGTATCTGAAACCCAAATCCATTTCGGACTCACTTAGAAAGCATATCAGGAAAATCAGGTATGAATTTTAAAAATTTATATCCAACCTTCAGGCCTTTCTCCAGTCCTTTGGCTTGGAGCCAGTCCGAAACCTTAAAGAAAAAGGAAGGCACGACCTCTAGTGGAAACATGGAAAATGTCCTATGGTTTTGCTCGAGGGTTTCTCCCCAAACCACCCTTCCCCCCTTTTAAAATGAATTTATGGAATTTTTCATCTGAAAGGTACTCTCATGACAAGACTTGGGTCAGTGCACAAATGTCATTTTCGTAACGACCTTAAAATGAGATTCCTACATCTCACAGTCACATCACGCTTGGGTGTGAGTCCTTTAATGACGTCTCTCAAGCTGGCACTACTTTCTAAAAGAATGCTTGTCATTTGGTCTTTTTCCCGCTATACTAGAAAACCTAATCTCACAGGATTTTTGGAAGGGACACGGTATGCATATGGGTGTCTAAATTCACCTCCCGGTCAGTTGATAGCTTTGGAGATTGTACACTTCTGTCTAAACGGTGTGATCTTTGATTTCAAGGACTGAGCTGTGATTGTGCCCATGGCCACAGGTGTATGGCTGGGTTGCCGAGTCATACCCCCTGACCCACATACGTGCTCCCGAGCGACGGTGGTGCTTGGGCAAAGTACCCTTAAGGATTTCGGTCGATTCTACAGTTGCTTTGTCCAAGTTTAAGATTGAACAGAAGACAAAAATCAGCCACTGTCTGATGGGTACAGGGAGTTAGGGGGGTTGAAAAAATAATTGGCAGGAATCTAACAAAAATATCTTTTCCATTCAAAGCAAACAATAACTTGGAGGTTGGAGAGGTAAATGAGTTCCCCAGGTGTGAGGCATGATAGATGTCTTATCTTTCCCGAATCTCAATTACTGGCATGTTTCCAAAAGTCCCGCCAAAGTTGTATCTCTCCTGATTTGAAGGGTGGTTAATCTCAGCTCTTGAATGTTTTAAAGTATCACTGGTCCAGTAAACCCCTTCCTCTAACCGGACAGCTCTGCCTTTTCTTGAGTCCATGTAATAAAACTTCCTGCTTTGAAATTGAGGGAGGGAGCAGGCAGCCTCCACTTTTAAAAGCATTTAAAGATTTGCTAGTTTAAAACACATATGTCTCCTTAGAGATTATGCTTCAGTCCTTCTGGGGTGGGATGGGGGGACCCATATTTTCCCACCGTTTGGTTAGTGACCCCGGCATGGAGTGGAGAGAGCCCTTGACTGAGGGTCAGGACTTTGCGTTTGCTTCTCAGTACCTGTGCCAGGTGCTGTGCTGTGTCACCCTTGCCCTTTGGGCCTTAGCAACATGTTCTGTCCCATGACAGTTGGAGTACAGAACTTTGGAATTCATTTCTGGCCCCAATAATCTATGATCCATTCCCATTCTTTGTGCAGGGTACACACAAGTTCAGCTTCATCCCCTGGAGTCCAAGAGTTACCGAATTGGCAACTGATTCAAACAACATCCTTCAAAAGTATAAAGCTAAAAAAAAAAACCAAACAAACCCTTTTATATCTTTCTTAGCCACCATTTTAGTTTACAATCTCTGGCTAGAATATCGAATTTCCCTCTTCATCCTCATACCATTGACTCTTGCTCTAGTTTTTGATGGTTGGAGGAAAAGTAGGTGAAATAAGCCATTTTCAAAGTATCACTTGTGCTTGTCAGCATGACGAGACTCCCTTTTTGACTTTCTCTTTGACTTTTTTTTTTTATTGTGCCAGCCTGGATTTAAAAACACTGCAACAATTTGACCCTCTTTCAAGTGATCTACTCATGCTTTTAAACTGCAAATTTCAACCTCCTGCACAGGGCTTTTTGACTAGTTGTTTTATAAGTCTGACTTCTTTTGATGTGAACATTTTCAAGCCCAAACAATAAAGTATGGTTTCATCCAGTCATTGAAAGTAATTATCAGGTAGACAATTGTGTCTCAGAAGTAGATTCTGCTCTTTATTAGTGTGTCAGGCTGTCAGTACTTTTTTCCAGGTCTGTTTTCCTTGGAAATATTTATTTGATCCCCTCGTCCTTCCTTAAATTTTAGGTACGGGTGTAATTGTACTAATCTGAACTTTTGTATGGAATGTTCCAGCTGTATACGGTGGAAAAACTTTTAAGACTTGTTAACTGAGATGTTATTTTTTGAAGTAGCAGATTTTTAGGATTTTACTACTTTGTTGTTTGGAAACTTGATTGAGGGTATTAGTACAATGAAATAACATTTTTTTTTCAAGTTAAATGAAGATAAAGACAATAGAGACAAGGGGGTCATCACTAATAATAGGTGTTATAACAATATGTGGATGATTAATTACTAATCTTAGGTATCTCATTATTTGAAACTTAAAGACGAATTATTTTCTAGGAATGATGTGTGTTTGTTTAGCAGGTGTAGTTAAGGAAAGAGGGGCATTTTGTCAGTAACCCAGTCACTCTAGGCGTAACTCAGACCTCTAGGTGTATCATCCATAGATTGCCCCTGGCAGAGCAAGCTTTACATTTTCAGCCCTTTCTTTCTCCTTCTGCTAACTCTGTAAGAAACAAATTGATAACCTGGTAAAGACCCCAAGTAACACCCCCTTCCTTCTTTCAAAATAATTGTATGTGATCAGAGTAGTTTTTAATCTTGTTCAGGCCAAAGAACTCTGTGAATATTTTGTACGCTTATCTTGGCTAGTCACTTAGCTGTCAAGAGCCAGCTTCCATGCCTGTACAATGAGAACTCTAGTGTTCTTCACAGCATTATTGCTGGGAACAAATGAGAAAAGGATCTGGGAACTGCAAAGCATCATACAAAGTAAGGCAGTGTTTATTTGGATTATTTATTGATTGAAGCCAGGTTTAAAAAAATCAATTCCATCTTGGCTCCTGAAATCTTTGAGTGTGTTATTCGTAGTCAGAATGAAACAGTTTTGCAGCAAGAGCGGTGCCTTAAACCTCATACCATCAAAAACTGTTTACTCTACCTTCTCTCTCCCTTATTCCTGGCACCTGAAGCTTTATTCATGTTTTTTTTATTCTGTTTTGTTTTCATCTCAGCTGCAACCGATGAGAGCTGAAACTGTACTTTGCAACAAGGTCTTCAACATACTCTTTAAGAATCGTTTGCCAACCATGTTGCCTGCCCAGACAAAGCATCTTTCAGCCTGGGCTCCACCTAGGTGGAGCACATCATCTCCCGAATAACCAGATTTCCTCTGGGAGACCAAAAGACAAGGTTTTGAGTCGCTGAGGGCAAATAGGCCCCGGAGTGGTGCTTTAATATAGTCTTAGCCCTTTGCTAAGCCTGTTTCCCTAGAGCTTTCTTCGGAGGATTTTATGACTTTGGTTCCAAAAACTCTTAGTAAATGAAATGGAGTGTGGGCGCCACCTTCTGGCAGTTATTGGGAATTGCTTTATAAGACGGAATCCGTTTATTTACCTGCTCTGTTCTCGGGCATCAAAGGAAAAATGCATTGTTATAATCCTTTTTAAAAATCAGGTACTAGATTATTATCTTAGCTCACACTGTAATTATATAGTAGCTTTAAAAAAATCTCTGGCTAAGGTTGTTGGCTGCAAATTGGTGCTTTGGAAAATGTCCTAGAGTTAAATTATTCTCAGAGGACAAGAGGAGATGCCTTTAGGTAGTTACCATGTAGTTTATAGTCAGCTTATTAACAGGCTCCTAGTTTCTCCCTTCCATCTCTTCTGAGTATGTAATAGGAGTCCCTTGGTTGCAGATATAGTGGCTCTGGGGTCTCTCATCATGTCAGGAAATAACAGTGTCAGACTGACAGTGTCAATCCAAGTGTATCACTCTGAAAATTTTCACCCTTGAAGATTCCAGTAAACTCTTGATGTGGTAGCTCACTTGGGAGGTGATTGTGAGAAGCACGAGGGAGGGAGTAGAGCAGTTGAGACGGAGAGGGGAGAAAAGCCAATTAAGGGACTGTTCATGAGCAGATTGATCTTGTGGGACCCTCTGGGAAGTTGTGTAGAACTCAGAATTGTCCCACCAGAGTCTGGGGAAGCGGGGCACTTGTCTGCTGATTCCTGCCCTCCCCTGCTGTTGGATTAAAGTCAGTTCTCCTGCATGAACTCCCCTGCACTTCCCAGTGGTGCCAGAGCAGAGATGACCCTCAGGCCAAGGAGCAGAATCATTGGCCTTAAGGAGGGAAGTTGCCATCTCACAGGAAACCGCCTACCGTGGCTGCAGGGGCAGGGCATCAACAGCCTGTCCTACACATACACACTCATGTATCCACGCATATTAGGAAAAAGGTAAAATCAGTGAAGTCAATAATAGTAATAATAAGTAATCATTTAAAAATCTCCTTTAGATATGAAAATGGTGGTTACAGTTTTAAAAGGTCTTGTCAGTTAGACAAGCATTTTGAAGTGTTTTATGGGTGAAATGGTATAATATCTGGGCTTTGCTTTAAAGAACTACAGCCAAAAGTGTGTGAATAAATGAAACAAGAATGGCAAGCATAATTGTTGAAGCTGAGTAGTGGGTACATGGTGATTCATTATACTATTATCTCTACATTTCTGTATGTTTGAACATTTCCAAAGTAAACTAATTTTAAGGCAGGACTTTTGCTAGCCAATGAAGTTTTAAAATCCTTTAGCTGGGTCTTTATATAAATTGCAACCATTTTTGAGCTAATGTAGCAACTCTGAGTGTGTCGTGTAGACCACAGCTACACTACTCCACACTGGAGTCCCTTTTTAATCCACAGTGACATCGTTTCTCAGGCTGCTGAGTCACAACGGGCATATCTCTTATTGAGACTCAGGATAACAGTTAGGTTGTTTAGGTTTGATTTGGGTTTGGGTTTTTTTTTTTTAGAGAAGGCACAGAATTCGTCATGTTTCTTTCCCCATGGCTCAGTGTGCCTGAGCTGAGTTTTGCATAGAGGAAAAAAGTGACGGTGGTAGGGCTTCCCTGGTGGCGCAGTGGTTGAGAGTCCGCCAGCCGATGCAGGGGACACGGGTTCGTGCCCCGGTCCGGGAGGATCCCCCATGCCGCGGAGCGGCTGGGCCCGTGAGCCATGGCCGCTGAGCCTGCGCGTCCGGAGCCTGTGCTCCGCAGCGGGAGGGGCCACGACGGTGAGAGGCCCGCGTACCGCAAAAGAAAAAAAAAAAAAAAAAAAAGTGACGGTGATAGATACTGTTGTGTCCACAAATGAAAAAGATTTACAACTCAGTAACAGCTTCTGGCTTTGTGGTTAGTATTTCCCTTGGTAATGATGTTCTCAGCCACTCTCTGTGCCCCAAGTCTAGTAGTAAAAACTTAGGGGATAGGACTCTAAAATTTAGGCTTTGCTGTTGGATTAAAGTAAGCAAATTAAACTGTGCATCTGAATATATAGGAACATTTTCAGAGTTTGTCTTGGGGGGACTGAAAGAATTCCAAGGATACCCTTGGAATTAAAATACTTGTGGAATGCTCTTTCAGAATTGTCTGAGTTAAGTGTGCAGCACGCATGCACACATGGCTGTGTGTCGCAGCACTAGATACTCACTTTTAAAAAATAAAAAAGTCATTTATAGTCTTGTCTTTCCTATAATCCTTGACCCATTTTGCTTATAATACTTCATTTCCCAGGGACTGCTAAAATGAGCTTTTAATCTGCTTTAAAAATCATTTTACTCCAAAATAGAATTTGTTTTATTTTCGGACAGAGAAATAAGCTTCCACTAACTGTTTCTTACAGTGTTTCATGTGGCAATTTTAAAAGGTCCAAAGATATTAAATTATTTATCCTCTCAGGAGAGCCCATTTAATGCTGGAAAGCATCACTGGGATAGTGAAAAGAGTATGGAATGAACCTGAATTTTCATCCCATTTTAGTTTTTATGGCCATGAACAATTTATTTGACTGTTATTTATCTTGATTTCCTCATCTGTAAAATGGGGACAGGATGACCTACTTCCAAGTGCCAAGAGGATAGAAGGCTGAGACATTCAGCCTATGCCTTAATGCATAGTAGAGCCAATCAATGTTTGTGCCCTTCTCAGAGAGCCCTTGACATGAGATGTACATACTTTGAAAGTGTGCTTTGTAAAGTCAGTCCTTCTTTTGTTCTGATGTGTGTTATTGCTGCTACTGTGATCTCTTCTTTTAAAATCGGTGGAGTTGGTTGGAGGATTGTGATAGCGGCCGGGTTGCAGATTAGAAATGACAGAGTAAAACAGATGAGAGGGAAGAACAGCCTCCTCCACTGGAACATAATAAATGCCCCCCTGGATTTCTTCCTGCACCTGTTATGGGGCCCCCATTGCACGGTCGTCGGTGGCTACGGCAGGAGGAGGCTTTGGTGTTGGGCAGCCACCTTGAAGGACACCCATACTCAGACCCCGTCCCATGTTAGTATTTTTAGTCGTCACCCCTGCTGAAAATGCTGATTGGTCATTTCTTGGGACAGGAAATGTACTCCCTCCACAGGCAGCCTTGCTAGAAGATTCTACTAGATAGATGAGCCTTTCATTTACCGATGACACTGATTTTTTTTTTTTTTCTCTCTCTGTACACCTTCTACTTATTGGAATCCTAAAGTCCGTTTCTCCTTTACCAGGACAACTCATCACGTATTTGAAGATGGATCTCATGGTCTTCTGGAATTTTTCATTCTCCAGGCGAAACAATTTGCAGTCCTCTTCATCCCCTTCTATGTTTTGGCTAGGACCTTTATTCACTTCCTTCAGAGTTATTATCTCAGCTTATAATTATATGTTCGTTAGTGTGTGCTTGTTTGGTTAGTGTGGGAGTTGTTCATGCTGCTTATCAAATATTTCTGGCTCTCTGCTTTCCCAGCATGAGGTAGAACTGCAGTGTCTTCCCTGGGGTTGGATGCGACTAGTTTTGGCCAGTGATGTGTGAATGAAAATGACATATGTCCTTCCCAGGCCAAGGCATTTAGCTGCCGGAAAGAGATCCCCCAGGGCTTCCTTTTCCTCCAGTAGAGGGCCTGTGAGTTTCTAGATGCGGGGTACTGTAGCCACCTGGGTCCTGGATGAAGGAAAGAAGAGCCCTAGCCAGCAACCTCTGATGGTCACGTTGCCTGAATGAAAAATAAGACTTTGTTGTTTGAAGTCACTGAGGTTTTAGGTTTGTTACTCAGCATAATCACATCTCTCCTGATTGATACAAATGTAACTGACACAAATGTAACTGGCTTTCTCACTCCACATAAGGACCATGCAGTGGGGACAGTGTGTTTCTTTTCACTGTTGTGTCTTCAGTATCTGGCATAGTACTGGCTCAGAGGAGGCACTGATACTTACGGGTCACATGCATGAATAAATCAAACCCAAGTTTTGAATCCCACCACCATCCTTGCAATTTCCCAGACTTGGCCTCCTTCATTATTCCTCTTCTAAAATATAGAGCCTACCCCCTGCCCATCAAACCCAGACTTCCAGTTTCAGAGTACTTAAGTAGTTGGCATATACATCCCCAAATGAGAAAGGAATGCAAACCAGACTCAGCTGGGTCACAGGCTGAAGGAGGGTACATTTGACTTAATGCTGAACATCTCCATTAGAAGCTCCTTGCTGCTTCTGAAGATCAGGAGAGAGGTAATCTGGTCATCACTGGCATATTTCTGTATCCTTAGGTAGCCTTAAGATACCGTATTGGCATCACTCTTACTTTTCACTTGCTACTGTTTTTATCTTTCAAGAATGAGCCTTCTAAAATGGTCACTCCTTTTGTAAACTAACAACCTATCTTTCATTCCCTGTTGTAGCTGTAGGCGGCTGCTAGGTGGGGCTAATGAGACATTCCTTTGAGTCTTGCCAATAAGTCTTGATTGGTAGAAACCATGAGTTTTTAAACTATCCTAAGAACTGAAAGGAGGAAAAGGCAAGACTTACTGGATGGGAAAAATATTTTGCTAATGTGGGCACATGCCCAGAACCCTCTCTTTATTGACTGCCAAGTGAGTACCAGACCACACACTAAGTAATTTGGTGTGCATTTTCTTGTTTTAACCCCATGGCCACCCAGCACTTTTTTTTTTTTTTTTTCCCCCAGTACGCGGGCCTCTCACTGTTGTGGCCTCTCCCGTTGCGGAGCACAGGCTCCAGACACGCAGGCTCAGTGGCCATGGCTCACGGGCCCAGCCTCTCCGCGGCATGTGGGATCTTCCCGGACCGGGGCACGAACCCGTGTTCCCTGCATCGGCAGGTGGACTCTCAACCACTGCGCCACGAGGGAAGCCCCCCAGCAAACTTTTAATTGTTATTCCCCAATGTCATTTAAGGAAACTGTTTAATTAGGTTGGTCCTGGATGAATCGGACTTGAGTCCAGGTCTGACTCATGTTCATTCTGTTCAAAATAGCTTAGTAAACTTTGCCGAGGCCCACCAATTTTTAGAACTTGAGTTTTAATTTTTAAGAAAGAAAATAATGAAAGATGAGAGAGGCGCTTTTTTTTCCAGCCTGACTTTTGGATGATTTTATAGAGATATGCTGGTAGTATTTTCTGTTACATTATGTGGCAAATCTCATGATTCCCCATTTGTGACTGATGATGTGGTCAAGTTGACTGAGCTAAATGATGCACCCAACCCACAGCTGCCTTCTAATCCCAAGGTCTGTATTAGCCCCTGCAGTAGTAAAACCTTGACTGCAGGAGCTCACATGGACTGTTGACTGCGAGAGCATCTTTCATTTACTGACACTCTTTGCCAATCACTGTGCCAAATGTTGTTATCTCATTAAGGAGGGACAATAAGCCATGAATACAACCCACTATGATTATAAGTGTAGAAAGTGCTAGGGTAAGAATTCAGATCAGGGTCCTTCACAGGGGTGTGTAGGTTGTTCATTTTGCAGGGCACTTGTTCTGAGGGAACACGAAAGGGCTGGAATCCAGCCTGCCCTCTACCGGCCAGGCTGTGCACCATGCTACCCGATGGCAGCCACTAGAGGAGGCATCCCTGGACTAGCTTCAGTCTGCGTGTGGCTGGAGGAGAGGGTGCTCCATTCGTTTCCGTTCATCTAACATGTTTTGTAGGCCTTACACGTGCTTAGAGGCTTTCGATAGATTATCAACTCTGTGGAATAGGAGTTGTTTGGCCAAGCCAGTTTTATAGATGGTGGAGAAAGGGAAGACTATATGGGGAAAATGAACTAAATATCTACAGTGTGCTTAGACATTTCATATCAACCCTAGAAGTGCAGTTTTATGGTTTTATTTGTTCATTTTGAATAGGTGAGGAATTGGAAGCTCAGAGAGGTTAAATAACTTGTCAGGCTTACTTAAGTAGTAAATGACAAAACCAGGATTCAAACCCAAGCCTGTCTTGCTCTGACTCCAGTGTTCTCGCAGACATTATTAGTGTCAAGATGCGAAAAGATCAAGGAAGACTTCTTTGAGGAGGCATCTTTTGAATCAGTCCTGTTATTATATATATTTGGTTAATAGGTTATTACCATACGTGAATTAATCAGGTCTCTAAACAGTTTAAATAACATTACCTGCAGTTGTCTCAGAAGTTATGCCAAATAAAAGACTCTTTGACTTACGAAACATACTATAACATTTTTAATATTAATGATCACTCAGCAGATAATTGAAAAGCTAGGAAGCTCCACTGGTGTCTTGCTTCTGTATTTCCTGTGTGTTATAGTGTATTTATTTGGGAATATGGGTAGCTTCTTGTAAGACAGGTCAGGTGCATCCTTCCTTCTGATAAATGTGGATGATGGGGCATGTTCTGCTGACGGTCCAAGGTCACACGAAAGCTGTGACCAACAAAAGTGCAAAGCTGGCACTTGGCCTTGAGACCTCTGCTATTTTCCTTCCCAGCCATTCGACATTCATGTCAAGTCGGGTCATTGTCATAGGGAGAACAGTGTGCATTTGCCACTCTGACCGTCACAGCAAACATGGGAACTAAAGGCAATGCTGTAAATCTGTCCCCAGGGCTGTGTGACCTTGAATGAGTTATTTCTCCTCTCTGAACTCAGTTTTTCACCTATAAAGTGAGGGACTTCATATAGATGATTTCTGGCTGTGAATAAAGAAAATGAAAAAACTTTCCCCAATTTGAAGTCATTAAAAATCTCATAGATTGGTGACTTTTTTAGAAGAAGATGGCCATGCCTACTTTTTAGAATGTTGCTCAGACTATCAAATAAGTTTGACAAAAATATTTGAAACATAGATGATGATATTTTTACAGGAAGGTTTATATTGTTTATTAACAGCTAAGGAGACTGCTACCCTAAGGGAATGTATCGAAATCACAGAAGGGGGCTTCCCTGGTGGCGCAGTGGTTGAGAGTCCGCCTGCCGATGCAGGGGACACGGGTTCGTGACCCGGTGTGGGAAGATCCCACATGCCGCAGAGCGGCTGGGCGCGTGAGCCATGGCCGCTGAGCCTGCGCGTCCGGAGCCTGTGCTCCGCAATGGGAGAGGCCACAACAGTGAGAAGCCAGTGTGCCACAAAAAAAAAAAAAAAAAAAAAAAAAAATCACAGAAGGACTTTGCAAAATCATCCCATTCTGTACCCTTCCTACTATTAAGGATCAGTGCCATAAAGGCACTGTTATTGGTATTTCACATGAGTTGAGGTGAAAAAGGTAATACTTTTTTTATGAAGCAATGAATATTATTGAGATATTCAGGTCTTTTTTATCTACATAGAAATCTTTTATATACATATGTATATAAAATAGATATAGATATAAAAATAGATAAATATAGATTAAAAAATAGATTAAAATAGATAAAAATAGATAAAAATAGATTAAAAAATAGATATAAAGATACATACATGACTATGTATCTTTTTTATATACATAGTCAAAGATATATATATATATATATATATATAAGGTATTCTGTAGCTTTAATTACAAGATGTAAAAGTTTTCTCTCTTTGATAGATCTTTATCTCTTCAACATAGTTAAGAATTCATTTTTTTAAAGGAATCTATATAAGTACTAATTTCACTTATCTATTTACTAATTGAGTTCTCATAGATGTTCTTGAGGGAAGCTGTGAAGATGGGAGAAGACAAATGATACTTAGTTCTTGTGCTCTGGTGTCAACCAGCTGGCATTATACGTTTGAGTAATGGGAATTAGTAATCTGAATTCAACAGAATGTGATAAAGTTTTGTTCTCTAGAATACAAGGGAGTCCAGGACAGACTTCAGTTTTTCACTTGATGTTCTAAAGGCAGTCAGCAAAGAACTAAGTGGATGATAGGGAACTCATTCCTTAAACTTGGGGCCCCAGTACCTAAAGCAGTAGTTTTAAGGTCTTCATAAGTAGATACTATGAAATAAGCTGAAATCAAGGAATCAGTTACAGGAAGGGAGGCTGGGAGGCACTTTTGCTTTGTGTTTTTAAGAGCAAACATATGCCAGTTCTTTCCTGAAAAGAAGAGACCCGCCCAGGGGAATAAGCTACTTCTCCACCTCTCCTTTTCTCTGCTGCTAACAAGCTCAGTGGTGTGTGTTCAACCTTTCTTTTGTTCCCACTCACTGTTTCTGATAATTTACTAATAGCTAAACAGCCAGAGGCACTTGATATCACACAAATCTCCTGTAATTACACAAAAAAACCTTAGATCAGTTCAGAGATGGCATCTGTTGGAACTAATGCCTACAGCCAAAGCGTACAGTAGAATTTTTTTTCCCTCTCAGACCCTGCCTGTGTTTTAGTTGCCTGGCAACCCATCTGGGATGACAACTAGTGTCAGCTGATTTTTACTTAAACTTAGCCCAGGAAAGTTTTCAAGGAGGGCCTTTGAGTTTGTGCAGTTCTGGGGAAGGCTCCAATTTGTGCTACCAAATAATCTGTAAAACTGTAGACTAATGGGCTCAGGCAGGCTAAATGTAAATGTGGAGGTCTCAGGGGATCAGCTTCCGGAACAGTATGGCCTTAGGGATTTTGTTTCTAACTCTTAGGAGCTTAGCAAATGAGCTTCAGCTATATTCTCACTACTGCTCAAGTTCTGTCTGCCCTTTTTAAAGGAATAAGAAATGTCCAACATTATCCTAACCCCTGAATATTAGAATTTAGCCAAATACTTTATACGGCTCTTTTGAAAGAAGGGCCAATATTTTAGGTGCGTAAGCAGCAATTGGGAGGAAAGAGGAATATTCTAACAAGTGAAAATATGTTAAAACTTCTTCTTTAATCCAGTAGAGGGCAGAAAGGAATTTTAGCTTTTTTTCTCACCTGTAATTATCCGAACAAAACTGTGGCAATCCAAGGCAAAGTTCAGTGACACGTTTGTAAACAAGTTTTCCCCAGCCCATTACTACACATGTTAATTCTGGTTGTGTAGACAGGTTCTGGCTAGTGTGCTCAGAGCCAGTTGGATCCTGTCTAGGAGAAAAAGATGTATATAATTTTGAGTTATTTATGCCTAAGAGGGGACAATTATGTAGTGTCCATATAACAATACTACTAATCAATTCAGATCTTGTTTACTACTTACAACCCAGCATGTCCCGGTTTTCCCCAGGTGTGTTTGGGGCGCTCCAGATGCTGGAATGAAACAATATATGAAATAATGAGTAAATTATTTCAAGATCACATGTTTCCTTTTGTAAGTATCTGTACCTCCATGTGAGCCTGTAAAATAGTAAAAGTGATTTTCACCACCTACTTGGGATTCTGAAAGTTCCATCTTATCCTTTTAGAGCTACAGCCAAAACTTGTGGTGGTAGTAGCTGTTACTTTGTAAAGATGAGGTTAATACTGAAACATGACGACAACTGAATCTTTTTCTCGGTGTTACAGTTTCCACACTGGTTGCTGTCTGGCTTTTAAAAACCACTTTTAAAAGGAAAATAAATTGTTCACTGCTGATTTGTAGTGAAGGCTGCTTGGGTTAGTATGTAGTGTTTTAGATTGGGTTCCTCAGGAAGCAGCCCCTGAGATGGAGTGAGGATATTTACAAAGGAGCACCCTTGGGATCTGCACCTGTGCAAGGGAGGGGGCGGAAGCACGGTCAGGCGGAGGGAGAAGTGTGGTGTCCTTCTCAGCAGGCCCCAGTGGGAACTCTGGATGCCGGAGACTCATCGGAGTACCCTGAACTGGGGCACTTCTACACTGATTGGTTACGGGATGTTTACCTCCTACCCTAACCCTAACCACAGCCCACGGTCTTAGTTGAGGTGGCTCTTTGGGGTCAGACCATCCTTGAGGGATAGGCACTGACAGCCTCAGCAGCTGAGACAAGAAGTCTTTATTGAAGAGGGATCTGGGTGCCATATCACAGCACAGGGAGCGTGAGAAACAGCACCACCACCCCCCCCTAAAAAAAATCAGGTACACTGAATTCTCTTTCTGATGAATTGTTGGCTCTTTAATGCTGGATAACTTATTGATTGCTTTAAAAAGAAAGTGATCGTTCGCTCTTTGTTGTTTGGAAAATAGGATTTTAAAGAATGAAAAAGAGCACATTTTTATCAAAGAGTGTCAGACTCCGAAATATAGTAGGAGCATAGACACATATACATGGTTTATTTATTTGCATTGGTATTGCCTTATGAATAAAAAACTGTGCTGATTAAAAGTAACTACAATGACTAATGGAATCATAGTTTGTGGTCATTCTTTACGATCTTTCAGGAAAAGTTGTTAAATAAGTCACGGAGTGATGCTGGTAGTTTGTCAGATAATGAAGCACAGGTAAATCCATAATAAAAAGACAGGAAGCAGGGAAGGTAAATTTGTATGTTGGTCGTGGAACAGTCATTTCCATCGCGCCTTATGTATTTCATATTTAAGCCTATTAATTTCATCTATTTGTTCCTTTGTCATTCAGTCATAGCTTCAATTGTGTGCCTGCTGGGAGCAGACCCCTGTGGCTGCTTCATACATCTTTGAGACATGGTTCTCACTCTCAAAGAGCTCATAATATCATCCCTAAAAGTCACATTTGTTCTATCACCACCAATCTCATTAGAAAAGTATACGATTTGGGAAGATGTTAAGTTTATGGTGCAGGAGATAAGTTTTCTAAAATAATGTTTTTTTCCTGAAAGGTCTGATGTTTTCATTGGCAATAAATATTTCAGTTGTTTTTGTGAAGTCAGTCTTAATTTGTTCAGTTTTTAAGAAAATGTCTGTTGCATACTGAAGTCTAAATACCCATAGTTTATATGTAATTCTTTAAATTAAAAATGGCGTTCCATGAAGAAAGCAGCTCATTTAGCCTCCAACTCAAACATGAGTGCTTTTCTTGAAGACAGAGTTTGTATTTCAGTATGCAGCAGAAGTGCTTTATGGTTACTTCCTATTTTGTCACATAAAAAGGAGGTTTGAAAGTTGGGATTCAACAAAATTAATCCAGTTTTCTTTTCCATTTAGGATTTTAAGTGAAACTGGATTATTACTAATTTTTAACTGCTAGTGCATGCCAGTAAAAAAGAATCAAACGGGGCTTCCTTGGTGGCACAGTGGTTGAGAGTCCGCCTGCTGATGCAGAGGACGTGGGTTCGTGCCCCGGTCCGGGAAGATCCCACATGCCGCGGAGCGGCTGGGCCCGTGAGCCATGGCCGCTGAGCTGCGCGTCCGGAGCTCTGTGCTCCGCAACAGGAGAGGCCACAACAGTGAGAGGCCCGCGTACCGCAAAAAAAAAAAAAAAAAAAAAAAGAATCAAATGACTGTTAGAACAGTTGGTGCCACTGTCTTGACTAATGCTAAGGCACCAGCAATTTTGCCCTCCTTTATACTTTTGTACCATTAAATGTCAGCTCAAGTGTCAACACAGTGAAAAAGGCAAATAATGTATTAGCATTATGAAAGGAGTCATGACCTCACTGTCCTCTGAAAGTGTCTTACTTTCAGTGTCCACAG
This sequence comes from Phocoena sinus, assembly GCF_008692025.1. Taxonomy (NCBI): domain Eukaryota; kingdom Metazoa; phylum Chordata; class Mammalia; order Artiodactyla; family Phocoenidae; genus Phocoena; species Phocoena sinus. The sequence goes on along the minus strand of NC_045766.1, from coordinate 69,046,869 downwards.
CCCACATTGAGAATCATCAGAACAGAGGAAAGTTTAAGCTGGGGGAGGTGTGGGGGAGAGAGACGGCTTTGGCAAGAGATGGAAGAGCCAGGCATTATATGATGGCAGCAGAGATGGAGAACAGGGAAGGAACAAGAAATGTCGCAGAGGCTATATAGATAAGATTTGGCAGTAGAAAGGCAAGTAAGACTTGGAACTTACTAAGGTTTTTCAGCCTGGGTGACTGAGTGGATGGCAGTGCCATTAACCGAGGTGATGACTGGGGGAAGGGGAGCCCAGGTTTATGATTGAAAATGATACTGCTTTCACCACGAGAGAAGAATCTGCATAATTCTCCCATTTGGAAAAGGATGGATTCTAGCACCGATGAAAATGAACAATGTACTGTTGGCTGGGTCCGTGCAGCAGCCTGAGATCTGGTTTTGTATTGATAACGAATGGTGGCTCTTAGAAGCTCAGCACATTCTCGATGGATGCATAAGACTCTTGTATCTGTGCTTCCTGTAATAGTGTCTTCTCCTTCTGTTTTTAGGAATGGTGCAAAAGCTGGACCAAAAACTTCCAGTGGCCAATGAGTATCTATTGCTTTCTGGAGGAGTCCGGGAAGGCGTGGTAGACCTGGACTTAGATGAGCTTAATGTCTATGCCCGAGGGACCGACTATGATATGGACTTCACTCTTCTGGTGCCAGCCCTGAAGCTTCATGACCGTAACCAGCCTGTGACACTGGATATGCGCCATTCAGCCTTGTGCCACTCGTGGCTGAGCCTTCGGCTCTTTGACGAGGGGACGATCAGTAAGTGGAAAGACTGTTGCACCATCGTCGATCATATCAATGGTGCCACCAACTACTTCTTCTCCCCAACCAAAGTGGCTGACTGGTTCTATGACTCCATCAGCATTGTCCTATCAGAGATACAGAAGAAACCCCAGCGAGGGATGCCAAAGGTGGAAAAGGTAGAAAAGAATGGGACCATCATCTCCATCATTCTGGGTGTGGGGAGCAGTCGCATGTTGTACGATATTGTCCCAGTGGTCTCTTTCAAGGGTTGGCCGGCAGTGGCCCAGAGCTGGCTCATGGAGAACCACTTTTGGGATGGGAAGATCACCGAGGAAGAAGTCATCAGTGGGTTTTACCTGGTGCCTGCTTGCTCCTACAAGGGAAAGAAGGACAATGAGTGGCGGCTGTCCTTTGCCAGGAGTGAGGTGCAGTTGAAGAAGTGCATCTCCAGCAGCCTCATGCAGGCCTACCAGGCCTGCAAAGCCATCATCATTAAACTCCTGTCCCGGCCCAAGGCTATCAGCCCCTATCACCTGCGGAGCACGATGCTCTGGGCCTGCGACAGACTTCCTGCCAACTATTTGGCCCAAGAAGACTATGCAGCCCACTTTTTGCTGGGCCTCATTGATGACCTGCAACACTGTCTGGTCAACAAGATGTGTCCCAATTACTTCATCCCGCAGTGCAACATGCTGGAGCACCTGTCCGAGGAGACGGTCATGCTCCACGCGCGGAAGCTCTCCTCCGTCCGCTCAGACCCGGCGGAGCACTTGCGCACCGCCATCGAGCATGTCAAGGCAGCCAACCGGCTGACACTGGAGCTCCAGAGACGAGGGAGCACCACTACCATCCCCTCCCCGCAGTCCGACGGAGGGGACCCCAACCAGCCCGATGACCGTCTGGCCAAAAAACTGCAGCAACTAGTGACTGAGAACCCGGGGAAGTCGATCTCCGTCTTCATTAACCCTGATGATGTGACAAGGCCCCATTTCAGAATTGATGATAAATTTTTCTGAGCGTTTTTGCTGCCTTTTTTTCCCCTCTGGTTCTAAAACTCTCATAATATGTAGTGTGGTTTGTGACGCCGTCTTTCTGTTTTTTACATATCCAGCCTCGGTTGGATCTGTTAAGAACACATTTTAAGTTTCCTGGTTCTGCAGGATGGTGCAGGCTCTGAAACAGTATATTACTATTTCATATTCTGCCTCTGATTTTGTTGTTTACTTTTTGTAGTTATTACACATTGTTTTGGTGTTTGGTCTTGTTTTTGTTTTTTTTTAAGGAGAACTTGAGCCATAGGTGAAAATACCCATGAATTCTCTCACTTTTTTCTGTTTCATACTTTGTGCTTTCATACCTTTGTTCATGGGAGCGGGGAAACAAATCTCTTTCTCATGCTTCAGGATTCTCTTATTTTTTTGTTTTCCTTTTTTTGTCTTTATTTTTTTTAATGAGCGTTCATCACCACAGATATTTGAAAATCATCTGAACCTGGGAACTACCTGGTACGTTAGTTGGATTTATTTCTTTCGACCAGTGGCCAGGGTATTTTCTCCCTCTCTGCCAAACAATGTAGACTTTGAAAGTGATAATGCTATAAATTGTGTTTGGAGCAACTTCACTGAATGTAATTGTCCTTAAATCAGAACTTCGGATGGTTTGGAAGGGTGTCTTTGACAACTTACCAGATAGAATTAAGGTTTCCAAATGGTAGTTTTAGTGTGTGTAATTATTTGAAGCCTTATTTAAATCCTATTAAAGAATATACCATTATAATTGTTATTTGCACTAATGAGATTTTTGCCATTGTCGGAGTTCCAATGCGTGTATTTCAATATAAATTGACATCCACTGTTGAAGTGCTATCATTTCTTCATTTAGCCCATTTGTCTTCATCAATAGAATGATTCTTTGTATTTGTTTAGTTCTTTAATTGTGGGGTCCTGTTTTGCCCTCCTTGATATTCCTGGTTCCTGTATTACTGAGAAATTTTTAAAGCTTTATATCTGCTGAGTGACTTTATCTGAAGCTGGGGAAAGTACATGCTTGATAAAGTAGTTGTCTTTGTATGTACAGTTGATCCTTGAACAACACGGGTTTAAACTGTGTGGGTTCACTTATACACGGATTTTTTCCACTGAACGTGTTAGTTGAATATATGGATTTGGAATCGTGAATAGAAGGTCAACTGTAAAGTTATATATGGATATTCAACCTCACAGGGGTCGGTGCCGCTGACCCCTGCATTATTCATGGATCAACTGTATTTCTTTTGACATTAAAGAGGTAAGCTTTTTTTGTAAAGTCTCTTTGCTTCTACTGAGAGTTTTGAGGAAAACTGGAAGGAAAAATTAATATCAGTCCCCACATAGAAGATACCATGCCTGTTCAAAAGCAGATTTTTCTACAGAGCAGGAACCAGGAGATAACTGTGGGTGGCAGCCTTGGTGTAGAGGTGTCCTGTCTTCATGAATGAAATTACTTGCCAGGTTTAGGTGCTGCAAGGCATCGATCGGCTCCCTGTTTTGGTATGAACTCATGGCAAACTGTAGTGTTTGGGAGGTCAGGGGCCTGCCGATCTCTCAAAGGATGACCGTGATGTCTACTATTGGAAAGGTCAAGCAACATTTTGATTTTGATCCTGAATGTCCAGTCTCACGGGTTGGATTTTGGCCGATTGAAATTAGGCATATACGGTCTTGGTTTTTGCATGGGAATTATTGTAATGCTTATAAATGAAAATGAAATCATTCAACCATCTTAAGTCAAACAAAAATAATAATAAAAGAAACATACTGGCCTTGGAATTTTGTTGTTGTTTGTTAGTTTGTAATCTGGAAACTATTTCCTTATTAGTAATCCCAACAGTAATTTTCAGTAGATATAGCCCTGGGCTTGCTGTTGTCTTTCAGGCCAGATGTCTATGTAGTGAACAACCAGTATTCATTCTTCCCTTTCTCCAATTTTCCTACTAGTATCTACCTATCCTCCATCTAATGTGTCCTTCTTGGGAAATGACTTAATCCCCAGCTTCAGACGTGCACCCTGATTGGTGTAGGCCAATCAAAATAACCATTTTCCTGGCCACAATCATTAGTTAGGGATTGGGCGTACGATGTCAGCTGCTCCATTCGGGGACATGCTCAGGATTCTAGCTTGGGATGCTGGGGGAGCAGCATGCACCCTGGATATGGAAGAGGAAGTACTTGGATTTGCTATCAGTACCGTAAACCTAGGGCTGGTAAGTCAGACATTGTTGAAGGTGAGTAGAAATGAGACGTAGTCTGATACCTTTTCTTGTCTGAAACATAAGCAAATCATTGACCTACTAATCCTCTGTCCTTTTGAAGCCCGGAAGGTTGGTTAAAATAATGTTTCAAGTATAATATAAAATGCCTCAAGGGAGCAGTCATCATTTTAATGTTACCTACATATACTTCTTTGGGTTGTGGGAATTTATAATTCCCACAATCCAGTTCTCTGATGGGACATGTTTTTACATATTTCAAGAGTAGATTATTCTGGACTGTATGGCTTTCTCATCTGAAATGGAAGATCCAAAGATGCAAGTAAAGGTTGGTTTCAGAGTGGATGGAGCCAAACAGGACCAGATATTTTAAAAATAAGAATGTCCCCGAAATTACTGTGCAGTTATTTCAGAGAAAATGAGAGGCAGGTATATGTGGCTAATTTTACTTTCAGGTGGAAATGTGAGCAAACAGGGAGGAGGCTTTGGGGGCTCATTTGAAGAGCCCCTAGTGACTTCTTCACCAACCCCTTATAAACATGCACACACACACACTTGCTTTCACATCATGAATTGGAGGTTTCTTTAGGGTGTTTTGTAACACTTCCTGGAAGGATTAAGCCCATTCGCTGGTCACAGCTAAGTGCTGATTATTTTGGATCAGATCATTACCTTGCTGAGAAAAATTTCCTGACTTGGAGTTCAGCCTTGGACAGGATGGCCGGGAAGGAAAAGGAAGGCTGTGATTAGCAGCAGCTGCTGGGTCAGGGGGCTTCCTGCTGCTCTGTACCTCAGCGGTGGTCTTCGGGGAAGGTACTGAACTCCATCTTTATAAGCTCTCTCCAGAACCTCTTCCTTTGAGTCACCCAAGGGCTATTCCACTCCCCATCTGGTCATTACTGGGGCTCAAGGAAAGAATCCCCATATTCTTATCTGCAGGTAAAACTTTTTACCATGAAATGGAGCACTAACTACTACCTATACTAAAGGAAGGGGATGGACATTATTTCCTGTTCCTGTTATTTTAGTAATATCAGGTAAATACGTATATAGTTTTAAACTGATTGAATCGATGTAGTTAATGCTCCTCTCTGAGAAAAACAGCCAATTTTGAAAATGTACCTCTTAACGCTGTAATTTTCATTAGCTAAACAAAAAATGTGTGATCTAAACCTTGTTTAGAACAAATATTTGCCAATGGAGAATTATTTGCAATATGTCTAAAGTTCTCTAAATTTCTACCTTCTGTTAATTAACGGGAAAAATCTCATTTTTTCATTTTTTAAGAAAATATACATTATACGTGGTAGAAATCAAGCTGTAAAAATTTTAACTAATTCTGTTTCTTTCTCTATGCCCATTTAATAATGGTACCCTATTAGCAGTAAGTTCAAAAGCAGCATGTTGAATAAACTGGGGCATTTGCCATATGGCACTGAACTCATACTAATGTAGTGTGACCCTGGCTTTCTAAGTGTGGGCTGGCGGTTTTCAATCCGCACTTGGGTCCTGACATTCATCAAACTTCAGGGAGTCCATATGCCTGGGTCCGTGTGGTTTAGGGTAATGAAGAAATTTCAGAAAACTCAAATATTAATCTCCCATATAAAAGCATTGTTTTTCAAAGATCTTTAAAGACACATTTAGCCTTCATTTGGCATGGCAGCTGAGATGAAAATATTTGCATTTCTAGACCGCATTCCCTCTCTTTTCAGGACGAATGGATTCTTAATGTGGCTTGGGAAGGGAAGGCACCTTTTTCATCTGCCATCTTCGGTTCTACCAATTTATCACAGATGCTTAAGTGGGGGCTAAGTGTGGGTAGAAGCAAAACCTTGTTTCTTTGACTTTACATTCTTATCTGTAAAATGCAGAATTGAGGCTGTTCCCTGCCTTTCTGGCTTTCACAATCTAAGATTAATTACCTCTGTTTCCAAAATAATCTCAATTTTAGATTTATAAATCCATCTATTTACACACATAGAGTATTCATTTCTGCAGAATGTCATTTTAAAAAATCTTATTTATTGCGCTGGCATATGTGGGGGGCCCAGCAAACATTTATTGAATACTTGCTGGTCCAGATCTTCTTGCTAGATGCTTTTACTCATGAACCTGTTTACGCCTCACAATAACTCTAAACGTGTAAGGAAACCACAATTCAGACATTAGATAACTTGTTCCAAGTTCCAAAGACAATTAAGTGGTAGGGCAAGGCCAACATTTGAAACCATTTGTCTGGTTCCAAAATTAAGAACTTTTTACTATGCCACTCTGCCTCTGATATTAGTATCTATTCTTATTATTTAGATTAAATTCTGTGCATTTGTACAGGATCTTCATTTAGTTAAAAGGTAAACCATAAATAACAGAACCTGGGTTAAACTTTTCTTCAGAGCTTTTCATCAGAGTAGATGGATCATTTAGAGAAAGTTAATTTTCTGTCACTGACAGATCCTGGGAGAAGAGAGATGACCATTGTGGGAAAGTTTCCGGCTGGGATAGGAAATGGACCAAATATGAAGTAGCAGTATCACCTATGAAGTATTCTTGCCAGTAGTGAGTTTATTCAAATTTTTGTTACACCTTCTACTTCATACAGAATTCAGAAACTAGACAAACAACTAGCACCACAAGGAAATAAACAAATCTAGGAGGCAGGTCATCTTGTAGACAACTGGTCTGGACTTTTCAACAATTAATACCATGGTACAAAAAGAGAGTGGGGAGGAGGTGTTTTAGAGTTACATAATGAGCAAATGCTATCCATGACCCTTCAGAGGATGCTGATTTGAACAAACCAGCTATAAAAAAATTTTTTGGAGCAATTTGGGATTTTTGAGTATGATATTAAGGAATTACTAGTAAGCTTTGTCAGGTATGATAATGGTATTGTGATTATATAAGAAAATATCCTTATTTAAAGACACGTGCTGAAGTATTAGGGAGTGAAATCTTTCTGTAACTTATGTTAAAATATTTCAACAAAAAATAAAGCAAATATGGCAAAATGCTAAAGAAATTTATTTTAATTCCTGAGCTCAAAGGAATGGGCAGTAGGAGAACTACTGTTAATAGCAAAACACTACTCATTTTTCAAGATGTAGGGAGAGAGGTATTGTCTTTGAAAGAAAAAAATGTGCAGTTGGGAACTTAGTTACATTTAAAAATTAACTACTAATGATAGGTAACCAACAACTTTAATAGATCTTTCAGAGGCATTGATGTAAAAATGAAATACATGTAAATAGAACAGCTTGTATTTTTAGAACTGTATTTTGGTAATTTAGGTTTTTTTGTAATGTGATGGTATTTAAAAAATTTTCTGGTCATTGGTTAAAACTTTGACTAAACCTCTATAAAATCTTACCGTTTACATTTTATAAACCTATACATTTATTATTTACATTCATAAATCTTTTCATAGAAATCAGACTCTTAAACCAGATTTTATAAAACCAGCTATCAGTAAATTAAAGACATGATTTTAGTGATGACTTAAGGGCTGGCCCCAAGGGGCAAGATGGCATTTCTTGGTTATGACTGTCAAAGCTATCTTGAAATAAACAGGTTCGTTTGTGATCCTTGCTTCTTCCAGCCTCAACACAGGCTGTGCTTGGAAGACTGAAGCAAATATCTGTCATCATGAGTCAGGCTCTTCCTCATTTATGGGAATGAATAAATGCAAAGAAGCTTTCCATTTCATGTGATAATAAGAATTATTAAAAATAAAGTAAAACACTTGGTTCGCAACCAGGGGAGCTTCCCGAGTGAAATCTGAAATTCGCCCCTGTACACAGAGGGCAAGAGCTGAAGAAAGGGCCAGAAAACTCCAGGTTGGTAGGTGGCAGACTTAATAAGCAAGGGAACTTATATTTGAGGGTAGGCTTGTCTTGGGTGGCTGCAGGAGTAGATCTCCGTACCTGCCCCCCAGAATCTTTTAAGTTTCCATAGAGGCCTTCACAGGGTTCAGTCAGTATCCAGTCCAGATGGTCTCAGCAACACTTTACTCTCTCAAGGCTGCATCCTTGCTCCTAGTGTGGGAATGGTGGGCGGAGCATACATTACCAGGACGAGAGGAGGGGTGAAGAGCCTCCCACTGCCAGGGTCCAGCTCTTGGGTCAGCTGGAGGTTTCATCCTCTTGATAATCTCCTCTAGAAAACACACAAGATCTTCTACGGTGATTGGCAGGTACTTTCTATAATGCTTATTGAAATTCACCGAATGACTGTCCTCTTCCCTTTTCTGGGTCTTGTTTGCTCTTGTCATGTATAAATTGAGGAGTGAGATTTGTGACCTCTAAGGACCCCCTCCATGAAGAGTTGTTGGCTGTAGAGGGAGAATAAACACAAAGATAGGAGCTGGACACGAGGGAAGATTAATCGATGACACTTTATGACTAGTAGATGGAATTTGCAGACCCCAGCGGGCGCTCCAGATGAACTGAGGTGGATGGACATTTGGAGCAGTGCTCTGATAGGCTAGGTTAATGAGAAGACATCACTTTTGCTTATCCCATCCTTCCCCTCCCCCTTGTTTTAAAAATTTCACTCCAGGGTGTCATCATTGTTCTGTAAGTTCCCCAAGGCCAGTCTCATGGTCACAGGTACAAATCTCTCTGTGCCCTCCACACAGCTGTGTTTGTGACATTTTATAAAGCTATTGCTTACAAAAGGATTTTACTGGAAAGTTGAAACTGTTTTTGCTCTCAAGTTGCTAAATATAGCATTGACCCTGGCTAACTCACACATCAGTTTAGTTCAGCTTCTTTATGCAAGAATTCTAAGAGGAAAAAAGCCATTTGGGGGTTTGTGTGACATGAAGATAGATTGGGTGTATAATCCACTTAAATTTGATCTCGTGACTACTGTGTGTTCACCTCGTGGTAGAAACCTTTGGGGCAATGTCTTCCATCATAATCCTGCGACTCTGACAAGATCACAGCATGACTCCAGCCTCATACCGACCTTCCAGTCATTTTGTGTTTTTCTATAACAGAAGTATAGCAGAGAGCCCAGGAATGGTTTCCTTATCTTCAGGGTATAGGTCCTGGCCTACATCTCTGGCCTTTGGCATTGGCCGCTTCATTTTCCAAACGTTCGATGCCCAGACTCAGTCCTCTTTCGATTGTTTTTAACACCAGCTAAGTAGAACGTTGAAAGGTCCCAGGTCGTTACATGAAATTCCCTGTGTTCTACCTCCCACTTGTAAATATCCTGCGGTCTTCTTACAAACACAAAACCTCATGCTGCGCCCTCTCCTTGTGAGACTCTCTTAGACGTCCCTTCTCTACTTTCCTATTATTTGCTGGAGAATCACTATCTTCTAAGAATTCCCACCCGCCAGCCAAAAATATTTTGACAAGCTTTCTGAGGTATGTATTACAAAAATTATAGGTATTGGGGGGGGTTAAAAATAAATTTACAGGCTGTGATTTTTCAGACTACACATTCTCCTAATTCCAAAATCCCATTATGCAACAACACTCCCCCGCATTAAGAATCATTTATGTATATAGAAGGGCAAGTGGGTGTTAAAGGACTTTAAAATTTTTTTTCCTGTCTAAATTGATCTCACAGAAGTACCTGTCTCACTAGAAAGAAGGATTCATAAAGAAATGTCTCTATAGCTAGTTGATCCATAGATTTTGTTCATCCTGAATTTCCATGGTGGCGAGGGGCCACATGGAGTTTATAGGAGGTGGATGTGGTAGTGGGGGAAATCAGCCCTAGTTGCTCAGATATAAACACACACACATATATTAGCATAGTATAATATTAGGTTAGTTCAACATAATAGGAACCTTTGTTCTGCACCTGTCTTTCAGGGTGCTTAATGAATGAACACAGCTTCAGTTAATGACCTACCACTATCTAGTCTTCTGACTTTATTCTAGTTACTTTCACTTTCTACTTCAGTTTTCCTGACTGTTATTTGAGTGTAATTTGAGTGGGTTTGTTTCTCAATGTCCACCTTAGGGATGGACTGGCCGTTGGGCTCTGGATCCCTCACCTTGACTCAATGGAGCATCTCTATTTTTATCTGCCTTCCATGTTAGAATTTCCCATAGGAAGTTATTTGAAGAAAAGTTGCCACCGTCTTGAATATTAAAAAACACATGATGCACTTATCTCTGAAGGTCCTTCTAGATTGTTAAAGGGTCAGTCGTTCCAGAAAGCAAGTGTTAAAGAAATGTGTTGGGAAGAATGGATAACATTTCACTACTTCATTATCCATTTAACAAACACTTACTGAGCACCTCAAAGAGGAGGGCCAGTTTCCAGCCTCATGAACGTATTAGTCTAGTGAAGTGGGGGTGAATGGGAGGAGAGAACATCAGCCCTAGATTCGCAGATATAAAAAATAAGTCATATGAAAATGTCATAATTTAGAAGATGAAAACAAATACTGAGAACTATTTTTATATATCTCAGCCCACACCGGCACAGAAAATTACAGTTTCTCAACCTTGGTACTACTGACATTTTGAGCCAGATAATTCTTTGTTGTGGACGGCTGCCCTGTGCATTGCAGGGTGCCTAACAGCATCCTTGGGTTCTATTCACTATATGCCAATAGCATCCTGCACCTCCTAGTTGCCACGAACAAAAATGTCTTCAGATAGTGCTAAGTGTCCCCTGGGGAGCAAAACTTCCTCTAGTTGAGAGCCACTGCAGGAAATAATTCTACCTTACCTTTTATTTTCTGGGAGTAGAGACAATTTCAGGTTTATTTGTATGACTAGCCAAAAGTAAGTAAATACCTAGGAAATGTGAGTTCAATTAAATTTGTAAGAGCAAAGTGTGGATGAGTCTTTCCATAGTCCTTCATTTATTATTTTTATGTTTGCAACTAAAAATACCTGCTCAAGCAGTTAATCAACCAACATTTTCCAGTGTTTCAAGTATTGCCAGCAGGGGCTGTGGATTGTACTCTAAGATGTAACTTTTTCCCTCAAGAAATTTACAGCGTATATGGGGAGATATTGATTGTGTAGGTGGATATACAATAAGCAAGAAAAGATCAATACACAAAGGGTCAAATGAAAGACCAGATAATAGTTATTACAGGAGTTGAGTTTAGGGAGAAATCTTGGGCTGGGATGTTTAGGGAAGCCTTTGAAGGTTAAGAGGCTTTATAAAATTATGAGGATGGTTGGGAAAGTGTTGTAGAGAGAGAATCTTAAAGTGGGAGGTATGGCGGGGCCACATATGGGAATAAAAGATAAGAACATAGATAGTTCCATTCTTTCATACACTGAGGTCTGGAAAATACTCCTGGAACTGTAGTTTGAACTTGGGAAATATATCTGCTGCAAATTTGTGTGGAAATGGAATTTCATTTCTTGTTTTATCTTTGGTCATCATGGGAAGTGTATAAAGCAGTTTGAATGTACTTGAGATTCAAATATTAATTGTCAATGAAATGACTTTAGTATTGAATAAGTTTCACACATTAGCACTGTTTTGCCCTGTTATTATTTATTTATTTGCAATACACGGGCCTCTCACTGTTGTGGCCTCTCCCGTTGTGGAACACAGGCTCCAGACGCGCAGGCTCAGCGGCCATGGCTCACGGAGCCAGCCGCTCCGCGGCATGTGGGGTCTTCCCGGACCGGGGCACGAACCCGTGTCCCCTGCATCGGCAGGCGGACTCTCAACCACTGCGCCACCAGGGAAGCCCTGCCCTGTTACTTTTGGTTGAATTCATTAAGAAACATTATCAAATTTGTAGTAACAGCTTATTTCCAAAGCCATTAAAAGTTTAACAATAGCCAGTGAGGGCAGTTCTTATTCAAAAAAATTTCAATCTCAGCCCTGTGCCCAATAAAGTCACCAAAAAAGTTTACTAGTGTCAGGTTGTTAACGTTCCATATGGTTGGGTAATTAAAGCTATTCAACTATTTCTGAACAAAAATTATCAGAATTAGGCTTCCCTGGTGGCGCAGTGGTTGAGAGTCCGCCTGCCGATGCAGGGGACACGGGTTCGTGCCCCAGTCCAGGAAGATCCCACATGCCGCGGAGCGGCTGGGCCCGTGAGCCATGGCCGCTGAGCCTGCGCATCAGGAGCTTGTGCTCCGCAATGGGAGAGGCCACAACAGTGAGAGGCCCGCGTACCGCAAAAACAAAAACAAAAACAAAAATTATCAGAATTGCCAGTGATTAAGTCTATAAGAGCACATAAAGTTCACTGTTGATGCCACTGTGTTCATAACACACGATCGATTCAAATATCATCCTCAAAGTCCCTGTTGATGAATCGTACAATGAACAATAAAGGGTTTAAACATTACATTTTTCACAAGTTTTGCACATTTGTCAATCTAAAGCTTTTGTTCTGCTCCACGTGTATTTATGCCACCATCAGTTGTAATACATGCTGGCAGATTCCACACTTCAGGTTGTACAGAATTAGTGTTTTTCTTAACTTTGAAAATGTTCTCACCTGTAATTCTTCAGTCACATCAAACTCTGCATTGATTCCTCAAACAAACAACAACTCAGCAGTATTGATAAACCTATGAACACATCAAGAGACAAGGAAAACCATTCAAAATCCTTTTCTTATTTTTGACTGTTGGCTTTGCTCCCAATGTTGTTTTCTCTTCTGTTATGATTATCGCTCCCATGGTTTTTTAAAAATTTTCTCCAACTTTGAAATTCCATATTAGAATAGGTTTTGGTTTGACTACTCTGAGAAATATTTACCAGTTCCCTGGAGTTTTACTTCAGCTTATATATTCAATACTTTTTTTTTTTTAATTTTAGAAAACTTTCCTAAGGTATAGTTTTAAATATTTATCTTTGTTTTGATTTTTCTTCTTCTGAGATTCAGTAGTATCCATATTCCATTTCCCTGTTGGTCTTCCATATCTATCATTGTCTTAAAATCTTTTTGTTTCTAATTTTTAAAATTTATTTTAATTTCTTAACCATTTTTCATTTTCTTTGCTCTGCTTTCTGTGTCTATTCTTATCTTCCATCTAATTTACTCTTTTCTTTTTTTTGAAACAATGTCAAATTTACAGAAAATTTGAAAGTACAACACAAAGACATTTTCCCTTGAAACTGTTGGAGAGTAAAATGTAGATATGATGCCCCATCACCACCAAATGCTTATACTTAATTTCCTACTAACAAGGAAATGCTTAATTTCCTACTAACAAGAAAATTTTTCCACATAACTGCAACTGTCAGATTTAGAGAATTGACATTGATATATTGTTACTATTTAATATCCAGCCTCAATTCAAGTTGGACCAATATCTCTAGCAATGTCCTTTACAACAAAGAGGATCCAGCTCAGATTCTTACATTGCATTTAATTGTCACATTTCTTTAGTCTTCTTAACTATCTACAACCATTTCTCAGTCTTTCCTTAGGTTTTAGGGCCTTGATGCTTTTGAAGATTACAAGGTAGTTAATTTAGACAAGTCAGTTTAGACTTGTCAGTTTTTCCTACATGTTTATAATTCATTTTTGTACCATTGACTGTAAAAACAAACTCTGTGCTGTTGTCTATCTATCTATCTATTTATCTATATCACATCTTCTTTATCCATTCATCTGTTGATGGACACATAGGTTGCTTCCATGTCTTTGCTATTGTAAACAGTGTTACTATGAACATTGGGGTACATGTATCTTTTCAAGTTAGAGTTTTTGTTTTTTCCAGATATATGCCCAGGAGTGGGATTGCTGTATCTCTTTTTAAGTTTTTTAAGGAACCTACCTACTGTTTTTCATAGTAGCTGCACAAGTTTACATTCCCACAGTGTAGGATGGTTCCCTTTTCTCCACACCCTCTCCAGCATTTATTATTTGTAGATTTTTTGATGATAGCCATTCTGACTGGTGTGAGATAATACCTCATTTTGATTTTGGTTTGCATTTCTCTAATAATTAGCGATGTTGAACATGTTTTCATGTGCCTGTTGGCCATCTGTATGTCTTCTTTGGAGAAAAGACCTATTTAGGTCTTCTGCCAATTTTTTGATTTTTTTTTAAAAAATTGAGTTGTACGAGCTGTTTGTATATTTTGGAAATTAAGCCCTTGTCAGTCGCATAATTTGCAAATATTTTCTTCCATTCCATATGTTGTCTTTTTGTTTTGTTTATGGTTTCCTTTGCTGTTACACTGAGTTCGCAATGCATCCCATTCCATAGTATATTATTTAGATTTTCCTATTACTGGTAATGTTAACTTGGCCACTTGATTACAATGTTGTCTTCCAGGTTCCTCTACTAATTTTTTTCTCAAAAGCATTTTGTAAAGAGTTACTTTCAAACTATGTAAATATTCTATTCCTCAACATTGTTATTACTTAGTTCATTTATTTAAATTAGGATGGACTTGTGGATTTTTAAGGTCTTATAATCCATTATTATCATTGTTTATTGTAATGTTCAAATTGTCCCAGATTTGGCCAGTGGGAATCCCTTAAAGATGGCTTCTGTGTCCTCTCGAATTGACCCTATTATTTTTTATTTTATTCTTTATTTTCATGCACAACAAGATATTCCAGACTTATTTTGTACTTTCCCTGCCCTAGGCCTGGAATTATTCATTTTTCCAAGGAACTCTGATTTCTTTTAGTAGAAAATGGTATTTAAAAACCAAGATCTGGGTTCTGAGCATGCTAATTGCTACTGGTATGTCACTTCTCCCAGGCCCTCCCAGTGGGGACATGAAGCAAGAACCAAGAGATCTCTGAGAATAATTAAGAAAGAAAAAAAAAAAACCCTCTTTTTAAACAATTTGGTCCAAAACTATTAGATGAAGCCAAACATGGTAGAGACTCACATGACGTATGTGTGTTTGTGTGTGTGTGGTGCATATTAGTTTGAAGGACTAATCTCTGAGATTCTCTGTTTCTGATTTGTGCTTTTCTCTCAAAGGTGCAATAATTTTCTTAATGTGTTTTAGTTCATTTTGTAATCTCAGTTTTCATCTGCTTTGTCAGCCATTTTTCTGTGTTCTCATAGTCAGAATATTATGAGGTTCATTTTAATATTTTTTCTTATAATTTGTAATTTATGGGGTTAAATTGTATCCCTTGTGTTACCCATGTTTAAATAAGGTGTTTTCCTGGGCTATTAGGAGTTTCCTGCTAAATGGGAAGGATGGAGTAGGATATATTTCCTAGCTGCTCTGTTATTACCATAGAAAACTTAAAAAATGGCCTCTCTTTGTAGCCTTGTTGGATTCAGTAACATCGGATTCAAGAGCCAAGTTGGATTCAATAACATTTTCTGCCTCTAGCCGTGTGCTCCAGCTTCCACCCTACAGGCCTTGCTGCCAGGTTGGTGCTCTCCACTTTAGAATGTGTTTTGCTGTTGCACTACTTTCTGGGATCTGCTTCCTCAGAGCCTTTTTTCTTTTAGCCTTTGTTGTCCTTGCTCTGCTCAATTTGGTATGTTTACAATATTTTCTCTCAAAATAGAGCTTTATCCTTCTGGAAAATAATTCCTGGTGGTTATTTCTGAGATTCTCAAAGGCCCAGACAGCCTTAGCACTTTTTCATCCATATGACTTTTGCTGCTGCTGCTGCTGTTGTTGTAGTTACCAAAACTTGGACCTCAGGAAAGTCTTTCCCTATTGCTGTTTATCAAGTCCATACTGGTTTTCCATGAGGATGGTGTTTCCCTTCTTGTGGATGAGCACTCATTGGTAATTTTTTAGTTTTGATATCTTTTAGGATACAGTAGTGAACTTCCACCACACAACAGTTATTTCATGCAGATCCTACTGCTATTGATGGTTTGGCCACAGATGCTTTTGGGGGGATCTTGCTGAAAATGTTGTCCATGTCTTTTCCTCTCCTATACTGGTGGATGTATTTTCTTTTCAGGAAATTTTGGTAAAATTAAAAACTACACATGCAGTGCCAACCCACAGCAAGTGCCTTGGATTTTGAATGAGGTAAATTCTTCCTTGGCTAGTTATCTGCAAGAGGATAGTGTAGAAAACCCAGGAATTCTCTCTAACTCAGAATGAAGTTCATGTGAACCAGGGGCTGTGGTTATAAGGGGTTAAGTCCTGTTCATTTTGGCTGAGAAAGATTAGCAACTGCAGAGCTTCTTGCTCATCAAAATTCTTTCCAACCCTGGCACATGGTATCAGATGTGGCATGTTGGAATCTTCTTTTCTTCTGTCTCTTTCCTCATTTGCCCTTACTTCCTTTGCCTCTCTGTGATATTAAAGGGGATTTAACGAGGCTCTCAGATGCTGCTTCCTCATCTGCAAACAAAAGTTCATTGATTTTGCCCTCTTCCATGTCCCTCATATTTTAGAATCAGCTGCTTCCACTTGAGCTCTGTAGTGAGCATTCTCCCTCCACATTCTCCCTTCCCTGGTCCAATTTTCACCATTCCTGGCAGGAATTCTTCAAATATATGTGACTAGGGGCATGGGTGTTTCCTAGTTTTATCTCAGAAAGGATTTTTTTTTCCCCACTTCAATTGTTGCTTTCAACTGATTGCTTAAAAAAGTTAGCAAAGATATCTTTACTACACCATTTTACAGCTGTTTAGCTGTTATTTATTGTCTTTTCATACACAGAAGTTTTGAGTTTTTCTTTACCTAAAACCTACCAATCCTTTCATTTATGATTACTAAAGTTATTTTTAGAAAGGCCTTTAATTATAAGAATGCTCATGTATATTTTCTTTTCGTGTTTTATTTTGTATATTTTTAGAGATTTAATTCCCTAATCCTACTGGAGTTTATTTTTGTATAAGTTTATTGTAAATGTTTAATTTACTTATTTTTTAAAATAAAATTATTTATTTATTTATTTTTGGCTGAGTTGCGTCTTTGTTGCTGCATACGGGCTTTCTCTAGTTGCAGCGAGCAGGGGCTACTCTTCGTTGCAGTGCGCGGGCTCTTCCTTGCAATGGCTTCTTTTGTTGTGGGGCACGGGCTCTAGGTGCATGGGCTTCAGTAGTTGTGGAGCACGGGCTTAGTTGCTCCTCTGCATGTGGGATCTTCCTAGACCAGGGCTCGAACCCGTGTCCCCTGAATTGGCAGGTGGATTCTTAACCACTGTGCCACCAGGGAAGCCCTAAATTACTTATTTTTATGAATGGTTAGTCTGTTTACCTCCTAGCATTTGTTTATATCTGTCCTTTCCCCACTGTTATGTAATGCCACAATGTATTAAATTCTGATGTAGACTTTCTGGAGCTCAATGTGCTATTTAACCCAATCATCTGTCATTCTGTTTCTGTTTCAGATCCACAGTGTCTTAATTATTGTATCTTGAATATGTGGTTTATTATATGAAAGACTATCTCTTTCCCCCCCCAAATTTGTCCTAGCTCTTCCAGCAATTTGTGAGGCCTTTTGTTAAATTGATTAATTGATATTTTGCACCCTTGAGGTCCCTTTCAGAAATATGGAATTTATTTCCATTATGTCGGTATATCAGTAAAGTTTTCTGATTTTCTTCACAGAGTCCATTCCTGCAAATGTGATTTCCACTCTTATTCCATTATGCAGTTTCTTAATAGTGACTACAGTAATAGAGACAAATTTAATATCAAGTTGAGACTGGACCTGTGAAATTCATTGGAAAGATTGCCATTAAAAGTCCATTTAGAGTGTTTAAATATTAAGCATGGTCTATTCCTTGAATATTTAAAGAAATTCCATTAAAACCAGCTAGGACTGATGCCATGCTGTGGGAGGGCTACATTTGCTTTTCTTTAAGTTTTTAATAGATTTAATGGCATAAGAGAGACAAAACCATCCACTTAATTCAGTCATTTAATAAACATCACATGCCAGGCATTGCGCAGTGTTGGGGATACTAAAGTAAGACATGATTTTGCTTCCTAGTTTCTCAAGAATTTATTTTAACTGAATAAAGTGGCAAATATTCAGATATTAAATAATGATTAAACTGGCAAAATAATCTGAGTTAAAGTTCTTTTGACAAGTCCTTCTTTTGAGTTTATCACTTCTTAAAGTAATTCTGGAAGGTTGACTGCTATAATCTTCAAATGAGTCATTGATTAGCTTTCTATCTGAGCTCCCACTATAACTTCTAGAGCAGCAGTTGTCAGTCTTATCTCTATCCCAACCGGCACACCCAAGGGATATTATGCAAAACTACTGATGCCAGTGATTCATTGGGTTAGTTTGAATTGAAGAAACCCCATGCTGATTTCTCACCACCCACTCCACACATGTGAAATCACCTTTTTAGAGCTTATAAATTCACATGTGTTTATCCTTTTGTTACATATAAAATGAATTCACAATTATTTTTTCATTTCCTTCTCAGAACATCCTGTGGGGTAGTTAGGGTAAAGATTATTTCCTTCATTTTTCAATTCACAAAACTGAGGCTTAAACAGAATGATTTTTCCTAGGCTACACAGCTAGTGAGAGATGGCTAAAAGGCATGTTGGAGGAGGTCATTAATAGGAAGTAACCACTAGTTGACCAGTGAGCTTGACCCAGACATTCGGAGGCTCCTTACTCCCTCCCCTGCCCTTGAAATATATGTCTACCCACCATTCCCACAGTGGGAGTCATTTTCAAGGACGCAGCCTTGAGCGAGTAATGTGGCGTTGAGACCATCTGGACTGAATACATGACAACCCTATTACGACCTCTGTATAAACTTTTAAGATGCTGGTGGTCGGGGTACAGATGTACTCATCTTGACAAGCCTCGTAAGTTAAAACTGCCAACCAGTCTGCTGTGGTCTTCCCATTTCTCCTGTCTCTCCCTGCCTTCTTTGTATGAGGGCCACTCTGTGAACCAACAGGCATAGATCCAGACTCCTCACTGCAAATGTCTGTGAAGAAAGTAGTTTTTTATTTTTAAATTTTTTTTGCGGTATGCGGGCCTCTCACCGCTGTGGCCTCTCCCATTGCAGAGCACAGGCTCCGGATGCGCAGGCCCAGCGGCCATGGCTCACGCGCCCAGCCGCTCTGCGGCATGTGGGATCTTCCCGGACCGGGTCACGGACCCGTGTCCCCTACATCGGCAGGCGGACTCTCAACCACTGCGCCACCAGGGAAGCCCCCAAGAAAGTAGTTTTTAATTTACATAGTTTCCACTACAGACAGTGATGACTGTTTGGATCTAAATTCTATAGTGACTAAATTTCCTTTTGAATTATCTTGTAACTGGATAACTGGATAGTTCTTCCTCTGTGCCTGGCAATGGCTCCTACCCTTCCTTTTATTTGGTCACACTGCTTGGCATGCAGGATCTTAGTTCCCCGACCAGGGATTGAACCCATACCCCCTGCAGTGGAAGCACCTAGTCTTAACCACTGGACTGCCACGAAGTCCCAGCTTCTACCCTTACTTTTTAACAAGGAGCTGAAAAGCGCCATTGTGTCAGCCTTCTAACTTGGCATGTGGGTCCTGACTAAATAATAGGAGTTGTTTCTTCATGAAGACAACTTTTTTTAATCTTACTAACCTTCCAGCATTATCCAATTTTATTCCAATTTGTTATTTGTAATTTTTTTTCCTGAGAGAAAAATAGGCTGTGTAATGAGACTAGTAGGGAGATACAATTTTGTATTATTGAGATATAATTTTCTGTCCTGTTTTGTATTTTATAATGAAAGAAGAACCTTAAAATTATTTCCTACCTTTGGGATTAGAGTCTTTAAGTGAGTGAGATAATATTTCCAAGAGTAAGCATGTAATTATAAACAGATAATGAAAATAGTTTTTTCACACCTTTTTTTGTGAAATGTAATATCGTTCAGAAAAAGGTATAAAATGTAAATACACAACTTTAACAAATTTTTAGAAAACTGAACACCCGTTTAACCACCACCCAGATCAATAGAACATCGCCAGCCCTCTGGAAATCTACCTGTGCTTCTTCCCAATTACAACCCCCTTTTGCCCTAACAAATGTAACTTTACTAAACTTTATAATAATCTCTTCTTTGCCTTTCTTTGTAGCATTTCTGTATGCCCCTGCAGCTTTAGATGATGTAGTTTAGTTTGTGTTTTTGAATTTTGTATAAATGGAATCATTCTTTTGTGTCTGATTTTCTCCACTTACCTTTATGTTTGAGATTTGTCCGTGTAATTTTAGGAAGTTGTAGTTTGTTAATTTCCAATGCTATCCGATATTCCATTACACAAATACACCACTATTTATTTCACTATATATTGTTGGTGAATATGAAAACATAGGTAATCATTAGTTAAATCATTATACCTGTAACCTGCCCTCACTAATCAAGGTCGTTTTAATGGTTGCTACAAAAAAACTTGCATGTCCTCTGAGTGGCAAGAACCCTGAACAAGACGTTCGCCGGAGCTGTTTTCCAGGAACCTGGAGTCAGATGAGTCTAGTTCCAGCTGAGCTGGTTAAGACTAGATAGGACCAACTAACACAACATTGTAAATCAATTATACTCCAATAAAAAAGTTAATTAAAAAAAAAAAGCCTGGATAGGACCATTGACCCTCCAACTGGGCATAAGCAAATGTCCCCCTGGCTTTTTGAGGCCTATAGCTTAGTTATGCCTGCGCAGAATGACTACCGTCGCACCTTTTCCCAATCACCCTTCCTCACGCCCTCCACGCTCCCCACGCCCTCCACGCTCCTCACGCCTTCCACGCTCCCCACGCCCCCTACGCTCCCCACGCCCCTCACGCCCTCCACGCCCCTCACGCCCTCCACGCTCCCCACGCCCCCCACGCTCCTCACGCCCTCCACGCCCCTCACGCCCTCCACGCTCCCCACGCCCCCCATGCTCCTCACGCCCTCCACGCTTCTTACGCCCCCCACGCCCTCCATGCTCCTCACAGCCTACACTTTTCTCACGACCTACACGACTCCCAGGCCCCCCAGGCCTCTCACGGCCCTCACGCCTTTCACGCCTCTAAGCACTCTGCTTCTTTATCGCATAGATACCCGAGTTACTCGCCTTCCTTTAAGGCATGCAGGTTTGAGGTTTGTCTCCTTGCTCGGCTGCTTGGTGAATAAGCCCTCTCTTTGCTGCAGACCTCGGCGTCTTCTCGGCTTGAGTGGCTGCGCATCAGGTAAAATGAACTTGTTTCGGTAACAAATATTTGACTTCTTTCTAGCTTTTTAGTTATTATAAATAAAACTGTTATAAACATTCTAATCCATGTCTCCTCGTATTCATATGCACACCTTTTTTTTGCACATAAATCCTGGAATAGAATAGTTTTAAATATTTCAAATATCTTCTCCCACTCTGTGACTTGTTTTCATCCACTTAGTGATATCTTTTGATAAGTAGCTCTTAATTTTATAGTAATATAAAATTTATCAATCGTTTCATCCGGTTTAGAAATTTCTTTGACCTCACGGTCAAAGCCATTTTCCTATATTATCGTCTAAAGGGTTTATTGGTTTTCTTTTCAAATTTATGTTTACAATCCACCTGGTAACGTTAGGGTTGTTTCCAAATTTTGCCTGTTTTTAACAGCTTTTAATGGTTAGGAATAAAACTCCTATGTGTATTTTGTACATGTCTTTTTATTGAACATATGTACTTGTTCCTCTTGGGTGTATATACTGTATAGGAGTAGAATTTCTGATTCAGATGATAGTAGATAATTCCAAACAGTTATCTAAAGTGTTGGCCAATTTATATGTCCACAGCAATATATGAAATTTCCAGTTTTTTCACATCTTTGCCAGCACATGATATTGCCAAGGCTTTTTATCTGTGGTCATTTTGGTGGGTGTATACTGGTATCTCATTGCCATTCTCATTTACATGTTCTAATATTAATGATGTTGAATAATTTGTCTTATGCTGATATCTTCTTTGGTAAACTGCCTGTTTTAAGTTATTTGCCCATTTTTGCCATTGTTTTGATTTTGGTTTTTCCTTATTAATATATGAATTCTATATATTTCAGAAACAAGTGCTTTACCATGTAAATGTAAACACTTTTCTCACTACATACCTTTTTTTTTTAATATAAATTTATTTATTTATTTATTTTTATTTTTGGTTGCTTTGGGTCTTCGTTGCTGTGCGCGGGCTTTCTCTGGTTGCGGCGAGCAGGGGCAATCTTCATTGCGGTGAACAGACTTCTCACCGCAGTGGCCTCTCTTATTGTGGAGCACGGGCTCCAGGGCCGCAGGCTTCAGTAGTTGTGGCTCGCGAGCTCTAGAGCGTGGGCTCAGTAGTTGTGGTGCACAGGCCTAGTTGCTCCGTGGCATGTGGGATCCTCCCAGACCAGGGCTCGAACCCGTGTTCCCTGCACTGGCAGGCAGGTTCCCAACCACTATGCCACCTGGGAAGCCCCTCACTACATATCTTTTCACTCTCCTAATAACGTCTTTGATAAATAGAAGCTTAATTGCAACAGAGTCCAATTTCTCTAGTTCTTTTCTTTTATGATTATTGTTATTTGTGTTCTATTAAAAAAAAATCTTTGCCTACCCCACGTCATAGAGATATTCTCATTTGTTTCTTTTAGAAGTTTTGTTTTATCTTTGCCACTTAGATTTATAATGTATCTCAAATTAAAATTTACATGTGAGGTGGGGGTCAAGGTTTATTTTTTCCCTATGACTATCCAATTGACCCAGTACCATTCTATTAAAAGCTCATCCTATCTCCTGTGAATTGCAAAGATACCTTTGTTGAAAATCAAGTGACTATACAGACACACATATATTTCTGGATACTTTGTTCTGTTTTATGGTTGATTTCTCTATCCTATGACCAGTGCTGTTACCTACCCTTTGTTTGGTTCTTTCCCTACCTGGTTATTGTTCTTATCAATAAGGCGAAATTAGTTTTTGTAGCAGCAAACAGAAACCCTTATTCATTGGCCAAGGAATGGAGAAGGGAGAGCTCATCCTCTGAAAGCACCTTCTCCCTGATTACAAGTGAGAACAAGCTTTTTATAGACAAGGGTTTAGGAGGTTATGGGGGGCAGGGGTGTATTGTCATCCTGATTAGTTGAAATGGGTGGCGATTTCCCAGAGTGCAGTTCTCACTTCTTTTCTGCCCTTGTATGGTCCTCTGGTGTCTGGGTCAGAAGCAGGTCCAACAACCTCAGTGCAGGCAGTGGAGATCTTACTACTACAATGAACTGTAGAAATGTAAGGAACTGTAGAGCAACCTTTGTCCCAGTTTTGAAGTTCAGCCAACTTATGCCAGTTTCTTGTGGTTAAGGCCTCTTGTTTCCTGTCATGTAAACACAGCTAGAAGATACAGTCAGCTTTGGTTTTCTGCAGGTTTGCCCGGAGGGGAGGTTTTTATTAGAAATGGGGAATGGCGTTTCTTGCCTCTTTGCCTCAAGACAGGTGCGCTTGTATACTACTATACAGAGAGAGTTTAGAATATGGATTAAGGACCCTGGGGTTGTTCCCCTGGGTGACAGTGCCACACGGTGTGAATTACTGTGGCTTTAAAGTAAGTCCTGAAATCTGGCGATGTAAAACTTTTAAATTTGTTCTTCTTCAAAGCCTATTCTAGGTTTTATGCATTTCCATATAAATTTGAGGATTCTTTGTCAATTTTCACACACACACAAAGCTTGCTGGGATTGATTGGGATGGTGTTGAATCTACAAATTAACTTGTGGAGAAGGACACTTAATAATTTAGGGAGAAGATGCAATTTAAAATATTGCATCTTTCAATCTATAAATATGGTTTAACTCTGCATTTATAAGGTCGTCTTTAATTTCAATCATATTTGATAGTTTTAATTAGAGATCTTGTATATTTTATTAGATTTATTCCTAGATATTAGACTTTTTTATGCTATTATAAAAGGTATTGGTTTTTTTTGTTTGTTTTTTGAGGTACGCAGGCCTCTCACTGCTGTGGCCTCTCCCGTTGCGGAGCACAGGCTCCGGACGCGTAGGCCCAGCGGCCATGGCCCATGGGCCCAGCCGCTCCGTGGCTTGTGGGATCCTCCCAGACCGGGGCACGAACCCGCGTCCCCTGCATCGGCAGGTGGACTCTCAACCACTACGCCACCAGGGAAGCCCCTAAGGTATTGTTTTTTAAATGTAATTGTCCAGTTATGATTTTCTTATTATGTTTTCAGTTAAATCTAATCCTTTGGACACCTGTAATATGATGATACTTTGAGAAGATTGTGTCTTTTCTAATCTTTCCTAGCTTCAGTTCACTTCTGTTTCACAGTTTCACTGTTTCGTTGTTTACTTCCATTCTGGGTTTTTTAATTTCTGAATTGAAATGCCCTTTCATATCTGCAAATTCTTGTTTAATTGTTTTGAACTCATAACAGAGCATTTGGGCACAGTTTTCTTTGTGATTGTTGTTTTGTGGACAGTTATCATTAGCTAAATATTTTCATTCTTAAATCCTGTTTTATTCTTGTAATCGCTTTTGCATGCAAAATTTTATTGGGGAGTACTCTCATTAAAAACACTTGTGGGAACCAACAGGACTCTCAGTGCTGTACTTGGAGAGAAGTTAAAATGGACAATCACTTAGAACATTTAGAGAACTCAGAGGAAATAAGCGTTTGAATGAATCATTGACCCAAACAAGAAAAGCTTCTATATTATTTTAAATGCATCAGAAACCCCAAAATAATTAGTAGCAAATATGAGTACAGTGGAACAAGCTTAGATCTTTGCTCCAAGAGCAAAATGGTGAATCATCCTTCTGGGGCCCATCTAAAATTAACATTCTTCAAGACTCCCTTCATAGCAGCTACTGTAGGTATGTTTCGCTTCATCAGAGAAGAGTATGCATAAACTGTTAAAATACGCAATCTAGCCCGAAAAAAATGATTATTCCTTACAATTTTCTGTTTTTCTATAAAATGCCACTTTTTGATATCACTATCCAAACAACTCCACTAAAAAAATAATGAAAATTAAAATGCTAATTGGCTATTGTCTCTAGTCTGTCCATAATAATATATCTTGCTTGAAAGATCTATTTTTATACTTCTTCTTGAAATTAGTAATATCTGTGAATACCAAAAAAAAATTGTATTTCCTGATCTGGATAGTGCTTACAGAAGTGTCTTCACTTAAAAAAAAAAATCATGAATTTAAGTATGTTTTGTGTGTATGTTATACTTCAATAAAATGTTTTTTAAAAAAACAAACACTTGTGGGAACCAACAAGGACCTACTGTGTAACACAGGGAACTCTACTCAATATTCTGTAATAACCTGTATGGGAAAATAATCTGAAAAAGAATGAATACATGTATACGTATAACTGAATCACTTTGCCATACACCTGAAACCAACACGACCTTGCAAGTCAACCATACTCCAATAAAATCAAAATAAAGAAAAAAAACCCAAAAAACACTTGTGGGAGGAAAAGAAGGAAGCAGGTTTGGGCTGAAGGAGAAGATGGTGCAGTCGTAACAAGCCCTCAACGTACCCTTTAGGGACCCCTGAAGTTGGGATGGCCCATTAGAGTTACCCCATTTGGAGTGAAGAGGTTATGCCTTGATTCCCTGTAACAACCAGTCACTGGATGCAGGCTTCCCTGGGAAGGGAGTATTACTCTAAGCTAGGCAGCTCTCTTTAGCCAACAACTTTCCCAGAAGCTGAAGGAATAAGTCCTTTGGTGGTGAAGGGGAATCTGAGTGGTACAGCACCCCATCCTGACAGTAGCCTTCACCAAGATTGGCCCACCAAATTATGTTCATTTTTAAATGTCTTAGGTTTTCCTCCACTAGCCATGGCAAATGTTTCTGTGAAGGAGGTGTATGAGGGTTTTGGTTCTTCCTGTGTTACTTATGTATGTTTCTTTTAAGCGTACTCTTGTGTCAGTTCAGTGACGTATAGTTTTATTAATAGATGATATTCTTTGTGGGGGGTAAGAGATGCATTATTATGACTTATGATTTTGTGATATTCTCATGTTAATTAAGAAAATCTATAATCTTGGATTTGACCAATGATTTCAGAATGTCTTTACCTTTATCTGTTTTTTCAGTGACTGCTACCTATACTAATTCAAAATTTGGATAACATCAAATTTAAGGGTAAAAAAATATCTCAGTTCTAGACCTTTAAACACTACAAAAATCTATTCAACTTATTCCTTGCAGGCTTTATTGTGAATCTCTAGTAAAATGTAAGTGTCTCCACTCTATCTATATTCAGTTCCTTGGTTGCTGTTCTTTCTGTGATGGTTATTGGAATACATTTACTTAAAGCTTCTAGTCCCCTTTATGGTAATATAGAAAACATTTTGCATTTCTGTATAGTGGTTACTTTCATTACAGACTTTCAGAGCACTTTATACACATTGAATGGTGGATAATTTTATTAGAAAGGATAACCAACAATTTAGATTCTTTCTATGTAACTTTATTGTGCTTTTCTTTTGGCAAGTAGGAATAGAAGAAGAAACTGAACTCTTAGGAAGGCTGAGATACTGATCCTAGTGTTTTATCATTTATGCTTCTTCTGGGATCAAACATTTTGAAAGTGTTGAAGATTAACCAGAAAGAAAATATCCAGATAGTGAGGAAGCTCAACTGACACCAATTTATCTCAATACCATCTTCAGAGTCTGAGATGCTAAGAGAATAGCTCCGTATTACAGAAGATAGTTTCCACCCTGAGGCTTAATTACTCTTCTGTCTATTGCTTGCAGTTGTTCATAGAGATAAACATTTTTTCTCATAGGTCCATCAGTAGCTTGGATGCTTCCCTTCATGAAGTTCATTTCATCACCAGTAGAACACAGCCTCTCTCTGATGGCCAAGGTCCCCTAGGGGCAGCAGAGTAGCAGGTGCCATCTACTTGGCAGTTACTGGAGGAGTCTGGAGGAGTCCTGGGACTGTGGGGAAGCCCCAGTCTGCGAGAAAGACCGGAAGACAAGAGCAGAAAAGTGTCAGGACATCAGGATCAAGAAAATACATACAAGTGTGCTCTGGGGGCAGAACTGTAACTGAGCTAGAAATGAGAGCTGGGTTTGTGGCAGTTAAATAGAGAAGGTAATGTGTACATTTTCAGCCAGTGTTTCCTGAGTACTTGACCTGGGATAGGCCCTTAAAGAGTATAATAAGGAGTTCTCTGCTCAGTGTGGTACTAAGACACATAAGCAAGTAATTAAAGTACAGTGCGTTAAGTGCCTCAAAGAAATGCAAAAGTGCTGTAGGATTTCAAGAAGGTGACTACGGGGGTGGTG
This sequence comes from Phocoena sinus, assembly GCF_008692025.1. Lineage (NCBI taxonomy): Eukaryota > Metazoa > Chordata > Mammalia > Artiodactyla > Phocoenidae > Phocoena > Phocoena sinus. The sequence goes on along the minus strand of NC_045766.1, from coordinate 69,019,715 downwards.
GTGTGGCGGTGAGGAGGGGCTTCAAGGGTGGGTGACATTGATACCAAGTCTTAGAGAATGAGTAGTAAGAGAACAGAGAGAGGTTAAAGTACGTACTGCACATATGGGCAGTGGTGGGCCTTTGGTTGAGCTGCAACATAATGTCCACATGAGGAAGTGGGAAGATGAGACGGTCAACTTTGCCATCTGTGCAACTGCCCTCGAAAGCATATCATCTCTGTTAATATACTCTGAAGATAAGGTCCAGGAACCCCATTCATCAATATTTCATGGATCTTGGGGGTTCTTAAGAGAATGAAGACTAACTTGGTTTGTGGAAAGTTGGGAGGTTTTATAATTTGGTCAAAGCCTGAAAGCCCCAAGGAAAATAAGCACCTGTGAGCCCTTCCTCAGCTACAGTGTTGCAAGGCTAGGACATGGGGTTGGGGAGGAGGGACTTTACCAACAAAGATAAAATAGGTCAGCTCATCACACAACTTTTGTTCATTATTCCCCTTGCAGCTTCTCTTTGTGAGATCTAGACATCATGAAATTCTAGGGCTTAAGTATTAAAGGATCGAGGTTTTTAAGATGTCTTGACAGTTGGGTGCCTTCCCTCATTTAGTATTGATATATAAGACATCCAGAAAAATATAGGTCTTGAAAATCAACTAGTGGAGGGAATTCCCAGGTGGTCCAGTGGCTAGGACTCTGAGTGTTCACTGCTAAGGGCCCAGGTTCGATTCCTGGTAGGGGAACTAAGATCCCACAAGCTGAGCAGTGTGGTTAAAACAAACAAACAAACAAAAAACTAGTGGAGAGGTAACATACATCCTGTGAAAAGTGAGTGTGGGTAATCACTGGTTAGCTTGTTTGATGTGATGTGGGATGTGGTAGTACCAATTGCTTTGTCTGGAGTTAAGATTCCAGACTCCCAGTGCCTAAGTAAAGGCTCCCAGAACCTCTGCTCATTTCCATTTGCAGCAATATTTAGACTAACATCAGTGCCTGGACAGAATAAGCACTTGGTCAGTCGTTGTCAGATAGATGGATGAAGTCATCAATCAGCTGAACTGTATGAAAACAAAGATATTTGTGAGAGTTCCTAGTCCTGAATTTGCTGCTCTCTAGCTCTTGCCAGAAAGTTCGAGAATATTGAAACCTGTGAAAGAAAGTCATAGAGACATGCTAATTTTTCTCTGAAGCAGAGCTTCCCAACCAGTGTACTGGGGATGGTTTAATGCGTGAGCAGTGAGAAACTGATCAACTTATAGCTGACGAGGTTCTCCCACAGCTAAGGCCCTTATGCTAGTTCCTCAGGACATATACAGCCTCATCTGAGGGTCCTCAGAGGGTAGCATGATTGGAGAAGAATTTGAGGGTATGCCCCATGGTGCCCACAAACTCAAAGAATGAAAGTTGGCGTTCTCTGCTTGGTGACAAGAGACCGAGTGTCCAGGAGGTGCTCTTCCACCTAGATTTCTACCTCAGCTGCCAAGTACAGAGTGTGACTGATCATTTTGGAAAAGAGATGTGCGATGATATAGGAGTTCCTGTTCCAGTTGACCAGAAAGCATTGCCGATGTAGCTCAAGGTGCAGCTGGTAAGGGCTGGCGGAGGGCTGACTGTGGGCTCCTGGTGATGCACTTTTCAAGTCTGTCTTTACTAATAGGGGATACTTTTGTCACTTTTGTGGCCGATGTACCCTTTAAGTGGAGTCCGAACTAGCCCCAGGGGAACTGTTCTAACAATGCATGTACCATCTGCAAGTTAAAGCATTATCACTATTTTGAAATCTTTGATACTGAAAATTTTTATTGCAGTCAAGCCCCACTTAAAAGTCACATGAAAATTCACCATTGAGTATGTTAAAAGTTAAGGAAAAGTTGTTAGGTTCTTTAAATGTTATTTCAAAAGTTTTAAATATTTAGATGGTTGTAAAAAAAAGTGGCTTTAAACTTTTTATCATTTGCTTTTGCGAATAGTTTCTCATCAACAATGACTGGAGAATTTGAAAAGTTCACTAAGAAACTTTGTCAGGAATAGGCATTTCAAGTATAAAACCTGAATTAAAACTTACATTGACAAATTTTGACATTGACAAATTTTGTCATTGACAAAATTTCAACTTTCTCTTCAAATTTTGGAAAATATTTTATTCATACGTTTTATCAAATTTAATAGTATTTCCCCTAATATTTTATTTATCTTATATATTAAAAAGAAAATCTAACAATTTTTTTTAACCAAACCCTCTAGAGAGTCTCCAGAATAACTCAGCTTTCTTCAGTGTGCCATACAAATACTGTCACTTACTGTGAGAACCAAGATGTGCACAGCCACCCCTCCACGAGCACACAAAAGGGAAAAAACATGATCTAAGTCTCTGAGACTGGTTAGGACACTTACCTTGACTTTTTTTTGGTCCCCTTGAGAACTGCCTTTAGGTCTTATGATTTAATTCTTTATGCTTGGCTTATGTCAAAGATCAGAAAATTGCTGCATTTTTAGTGTTTTAGTTATTGCTTATTAAAATACCCAGATTGCATGTGATAGGAATCTTTTTGAATGTCTTTTTCTCCTAATGGACTGGTATGATCTGATGTGGATTTGTTTTATCATCCACTGAGAACTGAGCAACCTATTGGATTTCCTTTTTCCATGGCTTCCACTACAGTAATTCCCAACTGCAGCAACAATTACTGTTAAGACATAATAGAACTATTGCAGCTTGATATTAAAATAGAATAAATTATTCATACAAATAGGCAAGAGTTATAATCCCCTTTCATTGCAAAAAACTTGATGTTATCTGAGGATAAAAAGCTTAATCACCCAGTTATTTTTGCTATAGACTAATCACCCAAATTAATCTACAGAACAGATTTTCCTTTTATTTTCCTCTGTTTTTTTCTCCCAACATTTAAAATAATATCTTTGCTGATGCCTACACATCATTCTTTTTATTTTTAATTTTTTTAAGGTTGTCTTGCCTCCTCTCTTATTTATATATTTATTTATTATTATACAGCAGGTTCTTATTAGTTATCTATTTTATACATATTAGTGTATACATGTCAATCCAAATCTCCCAGTTCATCTCACCACGCCTCTCCCCCCCACCCCCGGCTTCCCCCCTTGGTGTTCATTACCTTTGTTCTCTGTATCTGTGTCTCTATTTCTGCCTTGCCAACCAGTTTGTCTGTACCATTTTTCTAGATTCCACATATATGCGTTAATATGTGATATTTGTTTTTCTCTTTCTGACTTACTTCACTCTGTATGACAGTCTCTAGGTCCATCCTCATCTCTACAAATGACCCAATTCTGTTCCTTTTTATGGCCGAATAATATTTCATTGTATGTATGCACCACATCTTCTTTATCTATTCGTCTATCGACGGGCATTTAGGTTGCTTTCATGACCTGGCTGTTGTAAATAGTGCTGCAAGGAACATTGGGGTGCATGTGTCTTTTTGAATTATGGTTTTCTCTGGGTATATGCCCAGTAGTGGGATTGCTGGGTCATATGGTGGTTCTATTTTTAGTTTTTTAAGGAACCTCCATACTGTTCTCCATAGTGGCTGTATCAATTTACATTCCCACCAACAGTACAAGAGGGTTCCCTTTTCTCCACACCCTCTCCAGCATTTGTTGTTTGTAGATTTTCTGATGATACCCATTCTGGCTGGTGGGAGGTGATACCTCATCGTAGTTTTGATTTGCATTTCTCTAATAATTAGTGATGTTGAGCAGCTTATCGTGGGCTTCTTGGCCATTGGTATATCTTCTTTGGAGAAACGTCTATTTAGGTCTTCTGCACATTTTTTGATTGGGTTGTTTGTTTTTTTTGATATTGAGCTGCATGAGCTGTTTATGTATTTTGGAGATTAATCCTTTGTTGATTCATTTGCAAATATTTTCTCCCATTCTGAGGGTTGTCTTTTTGTCTTGTTTATAGTTTCCTTTGCTGTGCAAAAGCTTTTAAGTTTCATTAGGTCCCATTTGTTTGCTTTTGTTTTTATTTCCATTACTCTAGGAGGTGGGTCAAAAAAGATCTTGTTGTGATTTATGTCAGAGAGTGTTCTTCCTAGGTTTTCCTCTAACAGTTTTATAGTTTCTGGTCTTACATTTAGATCTTTAATCCATTTTGAGTTTGTTTTTGTGTATGGTGTTAGGGAGTGTTCTAATTTCATTCTTTTACATGTAGCTTTCCAGTTTTCCCAGCACCACTTATTGAAGAGACTGTCTGTTCTCCATTGTATAACCTTGTCTCCTTTGTCATAGATTAGTTGACTATAGGTGCGTGGGTTTATCTCTGGGCTTTCTATCCTGTTCCATTGATCTATATTTCTGTTTTTTTGTGCCAGTACCATATTGCCTTGATTATTGTAGCTTTGTAGTATAGTCTGAAGTCAGGGGGTCTGATTCCTCCAGTTCCAATTTTTTCCCTCAGGATTGCTTTGGCTCCAATATAATTCTTTTTTTTTTTTTTTTAATGTATTTATTTTTGGCTGCATTGGGTCTTCATTGCTTTGCACGGGCTCTCTCTAGTTGCGGCAAGTGGGGGCTACTCTTTGTTGTGCACGGGTTTCTCATTGCAGTGGTTTCTCTTTTGCAGAGCACGGGCTCTAGGTATGCGGGCTTCAGTAGTTGTGGCTCGTGGGCTCTAGAGCACAGGCTCAGTAGTTGTGGTACACAGGCTTAGTTGCTCTGTAGCATGTGGGGTCCTCATGGACCAGGGCTCGGACCCGTGTCCCCTGCATTGGCAGGCTGATTCTTAACCACTGTGCCTCCAGGGAAGTCCCTGGCTCTGATATAATTCTTGATAGCAATACATACCACTCCCCTGCCCTCAGTGTATATAAAAGTCAGGCAACTTAGAATCTGTCCAGCCAAGCTGCTGATTATGACCTACGAGGGCTGAAATATTGTAATCTCCTTTAGCATCATTTCTTCTCTGGGAAGGAATAAGATCAAGCCCTGGGAAGTAAAGACGTCAAAAGTCGCGTCTCCTGCCGCACGTCAGAAAGCATTTTTAAATGATTTAATAAATGTGGCTCAAATTACATATCTGAGATGTGCTAAAGGTATCATATCGTCACGTCGTTTCTTCCACAGTGCCTTTTATTATAGGAGCATCACAATATTTTCTAATACCTATGAACCAGCTTTGTCTTTTCTAGGTTGTTCTCAGAAGCATTGGTTCTTCGTGTCTTTCCCCTTCTTCTAAATTGTGTCCAGTATATCTGTCCTTTTCTCTGTGTGGTATTTAGTAAAAGAGTTCTCAACTTTTGAGGAAGGATAGAAATCAGCAGGGGCTCTTATATATTTTTTTCAGGATTATATTTGTTTTAGATAAGTGTACCACTGTTTCCTTCTATTAATCTAAATTATTAAAAATAGACTGCATTTTATTTTATCTTTCACATGTATCTACCTGAGCTCTTCTGTCAGATTACATTCTCTTTGAGGACAGAACTTACATCTTTTAAAAATCTAGCAACCAATGTATCTAGTATATTCTGATGAAAACAATAGTTGCCTCTCCCACTCAGCACTGTTTTGCCTAAAGAAACATTACTTTAAAGAAGTCTGGGCAGGTCAAGACCCACTGGTCTGAGAATCAGGAGAGCCCTGAATTCCCAAATCTAACTCTGGTGCTAATTTGCTCTGATTTTTGGCAGAGTTTTCCATTTTCCAGTATTGTTTTCTTTATCTGTAAAATTCAAGGACTTGGGTTAGATGTTCTCTAAAATTTCTGTCATTCAGCAGTTCTGATGAAGTTCTATAGTTCTGTGGAAATACATTATTATAGATCTTAAAATATATTTGAGTTAGCCTGGATTAAAATGAAATTTGAAGTCTGAGGCTGTTCGTTATTTTTTTTCAAAGCAGGAAACTTGAGGGCCTGATAAGCTGTTGACACAAGTGCTTTTGAAAAGGGAAGATGGAGTAATTACTAACTTATACTTAAATAGACAAAGGAAAAGGTTGGTAAATGTTTACATATCATCATTTATCAAAAAGTTAAAGTAAATCTATGCTTACCTGTGTCTAGTCATTAAAGAAAAACAATGGAGTCTATATCTCAACTAGCTAAAAGGGAGAGAGAAACTTTCCTACAACATTAAAATTTTTAATAGTTCCAAAGTCAGTTGGCTTATACATTTGAGATTATATTTATTATAATTGTATTTGATAAAATTATTTGTAGAAAATTATATTTATTTAAAATCATGAACTGTTTATCAGGGGAGATTGTCCATGCTCAAAAACTCTGATAATTAACCTGCGATGACCTCACCAATTTTCCTTAATTCACTCAACCAGTACCAAAAGCATATTCTTAGAATGAGAACACCTGAGGTGCTATTCCCAATAACTAGTCATCTTACAAGTAAAATAAATGTCTCTAACAGATGAACTTTAAGACAAGATAGAATATAGTTACAGTTGTTACTAAGGAATCTAATAATCATCTCAACCCGTTGTTGAAAATGGAATAAGCTTATGCTCTTCTTTTTATTAAAAATTTCACACTTGATCTCTTGTGATGTGGAGCATCTTTCCATATGCTTATTTGTCATTTGTATATCTTCTTTGGTGGTGTCTGTTAAGGTCTTTAGCCCATTTTTAGTCATTTTATTTGTTTTCTTATTGTTGAGTTTTAAGGTTCTTTGTATTGTTCAGATAACAGTCTCTGTCAGATATGACTTTTGCAAATATGTTCTCCCAGTTTGCGGCTTTTCTCTTTATTCTCTTGACTGTCTTTCACAAAGCAGACAATTTTAATAAAATCCAGCTCATCAATTCTTTCTTTGATGGATAATGCTTTTGGTGTCATACTTAAAAAGTCATCATCAAACTCAAGTCCATCTAGATTTTCTTCTATATATTCATCTGGGATTGGTATAGTTTTGCATTTAACATTTAGGTCTGTGATCCATTTTTTCTTTTAATAAATTTATTTTATTTGTTTTTGGCTGTGTTGGGTCTTCGTTGCTGCATGCGGGCTTTCTCTAGTTGCGGCGAGAGGGGGCTACTCTTGTTGCAAAGCGTGGGCTCTAGGCATGTGGGCTTCAGTAGTTGTGGCTCGCGGGCTCTAGAGCACAGGCTCAGTAGTTGTGATGCACGGGCTTAGTTGCTCCGCGGCACATGGGATCTTCCTGGACCAGGGCTCGAACCTGTGTCCCCTGCATTGGCAGGTGGATTCTTAACTGCTGTGCTACCAGGGAAGTCCCTGTGATCCATCTTGAGTTACTTTTTGTGAAGACTGTAATGTCTGTGTCTAGATTCATTTCTTGCATGTGGATGTACAATTGTTCCAACACCATTTGTTGAAAAACTGTCTTTTCTCCATCGTATTGCCTTTACTCTTTTGTCAAAGATTAGTTGACTAGGGCTTCCCTGGTGGCGCAGTGGTTGAGAGTCTGCCTGCCGATGCAGGGGACATGGGTTCGTGCCCTGGTCCAGGAAGATCCCACATGCCACGGGGCGGCTAGGCCCGTAAGCCATGGCCGCTGAGCCAGCGCGTCTGGAGCCTGTGCTCTGCAATGGGAGAGGCCACAACAGTGAGAGAGGCCCATGTACCGCAAAAAAAAAAAAAAAAAAGATTAGTTGACTGTATTTTTGTGGGTCTATTTCTGGGCTCTCTATTCTCTGCCATTGATATTTTTTTCTAATGCAAATTAAAACAACAATGAGATACCACTATACACCTATTAGAATGCCCAAAATCCAGAACACTGACCACACCAAAAGCTGGCAAAGATATGGAGCAACAGGAATTCTCATTCACTGCTGGTGGGAATGCAAAATGGTACCTCTATTTTGTAAGATGGTTAGGTGGCTTCTTGAAAAACTAAACATACTCTTACCATACTATCCAGCAATTACACTCTTGGTATTTACTCAAAGGCGCTTAAAACATATATTCACACAAAACCTGCACATGGTTGTTTGTAGTAGCTTTATTCGTAAATTTTTTATACCAAAATTTGGAAGCAACCAAGATGTCTTTCAGTAGGTGAATAGATAGATAAACTGTGGTACATCCGGATAATGGAATCTTATTCAGTGCTAAAAAGAAATGTACTACCAAGCCGTAAACAGACATGGAGGAAACTTAAATGCATATTACTAAGTGAAAGAAAGCAATCTGAAAGGGCTACATGCTATATAATTCCAGCTGTAAGACATTCTAGAGAAGGCAAAACTGTGGAGATAGTAAAAGCTATGGAGACAGTGGTTGCCAGGGTTTGGTGGGGAAGGAGGAATGAATAAGCAGAGCACAGGATTTTTATGGTAGTGTGGATACTATAATGGTGGATATGTGTTGTTTATACATTTATTCAAACCTGTAGAAGGTACAGTACTGAGAGTGAACCCTATTGTTAACTCTGGACTTTGGGTGAAAATAGTGTCTCCATGTAGATTCAGTAATTGCAACAAATGTACCACTGTGGTGGGGGAAGTTGATAATGGGGGAGGCTACATGTGTGTGCTGAGGGGGGGCAGGGAATATATGGATATCTCTGTACCTGTTTCTCAATTTTATTGTAAACTAAAAGCTATCCTAATTTTTTTAGAAAAAGAAATCCCATACCCAGAATATCTTTAATGAATTTATTGCATTTCCTGAAAAGTAAAAGAAATCTCATGTTTAGTTTACGGTAATTCAAAACAACTGTTAAAGATTCATGCAAACCTCCTTCCTCCTCACTCAGCTCCTGGGAGAACAATATAGATGTGACTCTTGGCACAAGGGAAGTAGTGCTGGTCTCCTTGTCTCCTCTTCACGCTATCTTGGATGCTGGTTGGTAGCTTCTCCGACCCCCGCAACTCAGGAGAAGGGTTAAGTATTACTGGACGGCATGGATGCTCAGGTTCCAGGAACAGCATGTGCCCCCCTGTTGTCATTGGCTGGTCTTTTAAGTCCAGCTGGGTAGTGGGTAAGAAGTTGAAAAAGTAAGAGAAAGCTTAGGTAAACTGTGAGGGAGTATGAGAAATATATAGCTAGTAATGACATTTTCTAGAATAATCATTTTGAAATACCAACCTTGTACTTTTGGAGCCCAGAACTTGATTTTTGGAGTGGAAACCTAGGGATGGTCTCCTAAGGACTCCTTTCTGTAATCTCCCTTTCTCTCATCAACTTGCTTATTAAGAGAATCACTACATTAATGCTGCATGACCCTAATCACTGACCCCAGTTGTTTGGCTCAGGAGTGGGTATACATAGCGCAAGCCTGGTCAGAGTCACTTCTCTCTGAGATTTTTTGATCTTCGGGCTAAGGGTAGGGTCAGTGTCTTTCTGTGGGCTAAAAGGTTAGCATGTAAAATGTCATTGGTGTTGGCAGATGTGTTTCCCAAAGTGTGGGGAAGGGTGATCTATTGCAAGAGAATAATGAAGCCGTTTTTAGAGAGAAGCAGTGAAGAGAGGGGGAGGGCATCCTGAGGAGTCTCACGTCCCTGACTCCAGGTGTGCCTGAAGCCAGTTATGGCTTTGCTGTTCACTTATTTTATAAGGTACTTATCTATTCTTCCAATATATTGCCATTTGGCTTCAACCTGCTGACATTTTGTCACTTATGCCAAATAGAATCTAACTAACACAGCTTTTTATTGCCCTGTGTTCTGATTATCAACAGTATCTGAGGGAACTAGACTGAAATTCCGTGTTCCTAGAAAATTATATAAAATCCATGGTCTTTTCAGAATGGACTTGAGTTTGAAGCTGAAAATTATGAAAACTGATCTACTAATAATTCTCTATCAGTAAGTTCATAATTTTGAATATCAAGTGAACTTGGAATAGTGGATATGAATACTCAAGCATAAGAAGAAATATAGATATGGATGTGAGTATATGTTTCATATAGTTGCACATTCCTTTATGGGTGAGAAAAATGAAGAAGAAATACCTTAGAGGTGGAAGTTCTCTTAGAGGTCATCTAATGCATTCTTCTCATCTTCTTCAGATGGGTAAACTGAGGTAAGAATGGGGAATTGATTTATAGTACTTAGCAATGTGTCTGCATTTTTAAACTTCTAGATCAGTGTTCTCTATACAGTTATCTGTGGATAGAAGAATACAAACTTGATGTATGACCTTTTCTTTCTTGGTTTCAGTTTGTGTTTTATAAACTGAGTGGTAATCACTAAGATAATCACTAAGATTCACTCTGGCTCTAATATTCTATGATTCAATGACTTTATGATGTAGAAAATCATTATACAATGTTTATAAAATGTCAGAGGACTTTGATTTTGTTTGAAAATCTGGATTGAAATTCTGCTCTAAAAGAGAAAGAAGAAAAGAGCTAGGCCAGAGGACAAAAAAATCCCAGAAGTGACACAAACTAAGATCAAAATTTAATTGATTTATTTGTTGGCAATTTACAAGTTGAATTTATATAGGCTTTTTAGGAATCATCTTGTGTTTTACATCTGGCTTACAAACAGATTTTGCCATTTACTTTTTTGCATTTAGTCTGAGCACAGTGTTTTTCATTTAAAAATACATCAGAATCAGGTTCAGGGAATAATTCAGTAGAGAACACTTACAGTTTCAGCCTTGAGGCTGAAATGTGTTATTTTAAAAGGCTCAGCTAAAATGATACTATTGAATTAGTCATATCTTAAAGCAACTTATAGGGAGGCTACTAACAATAATGTGTTTCTGGGTAATGTAGAAATTTCCATGATATCTTAAGAAAGACATTCGAACATATTCATTTCATTGAGAGACTTTGGTTTGAATCTAGGTTCTATTACTTATTATCTGTGTGTCCTTGGGCAAGTTACCCAATACTTTTCTAAGACTCAACTTCCTTTTGTAAATGGAGATATTACTTATACCTCATTCAAAGGATTGTTGTCTGTATTAAATGAGATAATGTGGGTAAAGAGCTTAGCATGGTGCTTGGCGTGTGGTGGGTTTTTAGAACTGCTCCCAGAAGTAGGCCGTATTGAAGTATGATATTTAAACTGTAGATAACTTTGATAAAAGGGAAAATCGTCAAACAAGGTAGACTCTGTGTTTCTATTTGTATTCCCATAAATAAGTAACCTTATTAAATTAGGCACATGAGTTTTTAACAATTAATGGGAAGGTTTCAGTCCAAACATATTTAAGATCATTGAAAAATTGTACTTTAAAGAGTTGTTCGTGGTTTCCAACACTTATAAAAGTGTGTGTGTATAATTTTGAATTTTTTCTGTCCACCAAATAACCATATAGTTATTTTCACTCTTTAGATGAAGAAACTGATTTAGAGAGATGATGTTTACGTAGATAGTTGGGGTTGGTACTGGCACTTGGAATCAGATCTTCTGACTACTTCTGGCCCAGGGCTCTAATTAATGAATGTTTTTTAAGCATTTATTAGGAACAAAGCACCATGATGAGCACTAAGAGATATATTGGAGGGTGTGCCCGTTGTTTTGCTTACTCAGCATTGCTCCCTCCAACTGTCCTTTATAGGAACTTCTTGATTTTCTGACAACTGTGGCTACCCATCAATCTCTAACCATAGGGTGACTGACAGCTTCTGTGTCAACCTCACCCAAGCCATAGTAACCAGCCAAAGAAACCATGTGATACAGAAATGTGAGATTCAGAAATCCTTTAATAGACTCTGCGTCATAGTTCATAGAAGAGAGAGAGAGAGAATGAATATGTGTATTAAGTGTGTTGTGTGTGTTTATTTTAGGGAGAGTGGAACCTTATGCCTTCTGGGCCAATTCAAATCATCTCCTTGAGAATTTCGACTTCTAGAAGAGAAAGTTATCTGGGTGTATATAGATTAAAAAGATGCAGCACTTTGGAAATGATGGCAGTTATGTCCTGCCACTGAGGAGAGGAAGAAGCCTATCTGAGGTGAGACAGGAAAACCAAGTAGATATTCAGAAGCCAGTCAAGATGTGAGACAGAAAGAGTTCTGACTTTCTCGTTGTTCTTGAGCCCAACTGCATACTTTCTTGCTGTTTCATGATCCACTCTAGTGTCCTTAGAATAAATCCTCCCTTTTTGGTTAAATTAGTTAGAATTATATTTTCGTTACATGCAGAAAAGGTTTAGAATTAATACCAACATCAGGATTAAAGATATGAGCTCTCTGCTCCTGTGAGTAACAAACCAACAGTATTTCCCAAATGACTAATATTAGGGTAACTGCTTAGGAAGTACTGGAGAACCTTGTTAAAATGCAGATTCTAAGGCACACTTTACAAGTTCCAGTTCAGGATGTCTGCAATTTAGCCTGGAAATCTATATTTTAAACAAGATTTTCAAGTGATTCTGATCACAGCCAGAATGGGAAATCTCTGGAAGAAATACTTTTGTAAATGTTTGAGGGACATGGCAGTATTACTCAAAGATGGTGCAGGTCATGTCAATTATAATACATCAGCTATTTTGCAGTTTGAGTACTGATTAGAGGGTAAAATTAAGCTTTTCCTCTTATAGGGTTACTATCCCTTTAATGTGTTAGAGTAAGGAGAAGAGAAAAGGCAATGCAGTCAGACCTGGGGACAAAAGGTTTGGTGAAACAGAGGGAAGAACTGAACATCAGAATGGAAGACCTTACTTAGGAAAGGAGGAAGAAGTGATGGGTGGGCAGAGGAAGTGGTCACTTGTCTGCCTGACTCTTGAGGGCAGTAATCACAGCGTTAGGCATCTCTGGCCAGAAGCAAGGGGAAAAGCAAAGCAGAACAGAAAACTCTTTGGGTGGAAGAAGTCATTTCCATGTCTTTGTGTGTCCTTCCTTGACCTGGCCTCTGCTGGGAATGTAGTTCAAAGATGTAGAGGGTATTTCCCTGATCTTTGCTTCCTCACCTCATGGGCTTCCTCACCTCATGCCCACCAGGTGGGCATCTTGGGCATCATGGGCTTTTGCCAGATGGGCATCTTGGGTACTTCCTACCCGCAATTTGACCCTGCTGTAATTTACATTTATCTCAGCATCTTTCAGAAATGCTGGTCATCAGCAATTCATGGAGCAGCTCTAACCACAATCAAACTTACAAGGACACTCATGAGACATTTTTCCATTTGAGCAACATGAACAACTCTATCGATCTTACTAACACCCTAGAGGTAAGTGTGAGAACAATCAAAGTGGTCTTGGTGTTGGAGTGAGGAGAAGGGATGCCATAATGATTCTTGAGTTGTTTCCTGACTTTACCAAAAAGCATTGCTGGAAAATGGAAACTGGGTGTGGTTAAATTCTCAGTAGTATCTTAGAATGTCATTGCAGGAAGGGAACTTAGAGATTATCCAGTCCACAACTCTCTGAGCCCCAGAGAAAGGAAGTGACCTGTCTAGATCCACACATCTAGTTGGTGGCAGAGCCAAGTCTAAAATTTTAGATCTTCTGACACCGAGTTCAGTGTTCAATAAATGCTCTACGATAGTAAAGCCTTGTACTATGTACCCCACACAATCTTACTGTGAGTAAAACTCATGACTGTGTGTAAGGCATAAGAAGATAGTAGGAGAAGCAGAATTATAACAATGATTGTATTAGTTAATTTAGGCTGCCATAGCAAAATACCACAGTCTGGGTGGCTTAAACAACAGAAATTTATTCCTCACAGTTCTAGAGGCTGGGAAGTCCAGGATCAAGGTTCTAGTGAATCCAGTTCCTGGTGAGGACTTTTTTCCTGGCTGGTAGCCAGGCAGCCACCTTCCTGCTCTGTCCTAACATGGCTGGGGATGGGGTGGGGCAGGGTGGAGAGAGGTGAGCACAAGTGAGTGAGCTCTGGTGTCTGTTCTAACAAGGACATTAATCCCATTGGATTAGGGCCCTACCCCTTATAACCTCATCTCACCTAATTACCTCCTGATTGACTGTATCTCCATACAGTTGCATTGGGGGTTAGGGCTTCAACATGTGAATTTCGGAGGGACGTAATTCAGTCTATAGCAGAATCACCTTCAGACTAGCCCTCAGCCTCTGTCTTTCTGTTTATCCCATGGCTGCACTGATAATTTAGATGAAGGCGTGTACTCGCTCTCACTGCCACCAACAAAGATTTTGAAAGGAAAGAAGAATTTCCTTTCATTTGAAGAATCCCATGACCCCACTCACAGTAACTGGAGTCAAGGAGATGTAGGATTGCCAATTCTACACAACTTAGTCACCTTCTCACCCACGCCTGTTCTGATGACTTTGGCAAAAGCTCATTTCCTGGGAGCTCTGGGCAAACAATCGTCTTTGCTTAACCTTGCTTCTCCCTCCCCCCTCCCCCCACGATACACTTTCCTTTTTTTTTTTTTTTTTTAACATCTTTATTGGGGTATAATTGCTTTACAATGGTATGTTAGTTTCTGCTTTATAACACAGTGAATCAGTTATACATATGTTCCCATATCTCTTCCCTCTTGCGTCTCCCTCCCTCCCACACTCCCTATCCCACCCCTCCAGGCGGTCACAGAGCACCAAGCTGATCTCCCTGTGCTATGTGGCTGCTTCCCACTAGCTATCTACCTTACGTTTGGTAGTGTATATATGTCCATTTCTCTCTCTCGCTTTGTCACAGCTCACCCTTCCCCCTCCCCATATCCTCAAGTCCGTTCTCTAGTAGGTCTGTGTCTTTATTCCTGTCTTACCCCTAGGTTCTTCATGACATATTTTTCTTAAATTCCATATATATGTGTTAGCATACGGTATTTGTCTTTCTCTTTCTGACTTACTTCACTCTGTATGACAGACTCTAGGTCTATCCACCTCATTACAAATAGCTCAATTTTGTTTCTTTTTATGGCTGAGTAATATTCCATTGTATATATGTGCCACATCTTCTTTATCCAATCATCCGATGATGGACACTTAGGTTGTTTCCACCTCCGGGCTATTGTAAATAGAGCTGCAATGAACATTTTGGTGCATGACCCTTTTTGAATTATGGTTTTTCGCAGGGTATATGCCCAGTAGTGGGATTGCTGGTCATATGGTAGTTCTATTTTTAGTTTTTTAAGGAACCTCCATACTGTTCTCCATAGTGGCTGTACGAATTCACATTCCCACCAGTAATGCAAGAGTGTTCCCTTTTCTCCACACCCTCTCCAGCATTTATTGTTCCTTTCCTTTTGAAAGGAAAGAGGAGGCAAAATAATGACACCTTATGTCTATTTTATTTTCTGTGGTGTTTCCTTATGAAGAGAGAAAAGTTCCCCAGGAAAAATCAACCCAGTACGAGACCACTAACACTGACTCTCTTAGAGAGACAGACGGAAACATCAATGTTGGTTGATTTGAACAGAGTAGTTGTACAGATTGAGAAATTGTGCAGATCCATATCCCTTATCTGCAATTCCAAAATCCAGAAAGCTCTGACATCTGATTGCTTTTCTGTAAATGTGCAGCAAACTCACTTTGTGGCAAACCCTGGCCTGTCATGATGCAAGGCTGTTTATAGTCCTTCCTTTGCCCACTTATTGAGAACATTCAAATATTTTGTCAAAGAAATAGTAAAGCATTTGATTATGGGATCCCTGCTGGGATATTTGTAGTATATAAAGAAAGGCACTGAACTGTCTTTCTAAAATCCAAATAAATATGAATTCTTGAAACACGTGTGGCCCCAAAGGTTTTGGATAGGGAAATTAGAGTTTGTACTAAAGTGAATCTTCTGTTCCAAGGGCTGAAATTATGTGGGATATTGTGGGGGGAGGGAGGAGGAAGAAGCAAGGTTAAGCAAAGACGATTGTTTGCCCAGAGCTCCCAGGAAATGAGCTTTTGCCAAAGTCATCAGAATAGGCGTGGGTGAGAAGGTGACTAAGTTGTGTAGAATTGGCAATCCTACATCTCCTTGACTCCAGTTACTGTGAGTGGGGTCATGGGATTCTTCAAATGAAATGTTTAGGTCAAAACACATGCATCTGTATTGTGCAGGCTTCTGGGGAGGAGAGCCATGGTGATTTGAAGCAGCAAAAGAATGTAGTCGTTTCAGGAATTTTGGTGATGTTGTCTCATCTGGCAAGTTGACCTGCAGGGAGAAGCTGACATTCTGCTGTTTCCTTCTTATTCATTTCTTCTTGTTGGAACTTTGCCAATCACTTGATCTGTGTGTCTCCTTTTCTAATTTAAGTGTAGATGGTGTAAATAGCTTCCCATACCATGTTCTGAATCAACACATAAAGTCTTTTCAAGTGATATTTTAAGTTCCACACAGGCCTTGTTTGGAAGTTTACTTGATAGCACAGCCATTGGTTCTAGTACAGTGACCTCTGGGTTAGGGGTCCTCATTTAGAAAACAAGAGGCTTGGAATTGATGATCATTGAGGTCTCTTTTATGGTTAATACTGAACCTGTAAATAACAAGATGAGTAATGATAATTATAACAGGACCCCAGTTTGTTTAGCAATTTATAGCTTATAGACAACTTTCATATCCATTAAACCATTGGATACTTAAGACAAACCTGTTATATGCTGGGTAACTAGATGTTATTATTCTCTTCTAAAGAAATTCAGAGAGAAGGGAAATTACTTGACCAAGGTAACAGCAAACCTAGTGTCTGTAAAGAAAGGACCAGACCAGGTCTTTTGACTGCCTAACTGCCTAACCTGTGTCCTTTCAACTCTGCCTCACTACTTCACTGGTTTCAGAGTTGCCTTGCTCAGCAGCGTCATGAAAGTGCACGCACACTTGTGTGTTCACAAGAAAGGAGCATTACTTACGGCCAGTTGTAGGCAGACAAATTCACTTATACCTTGTTTTGGACTGCTAGAGTTGCTGGCGCCAGGCTCGGAGCAGGGGCTTGGGTTGTTACAGGAGATGTGAAGCAGCGAGTGTGACAGGGCCAGTGAAGTGCTTAACCCAAGCACACTGGGAGAAGCAGAAGGAGGCGAGAAAGCTCAACATGGGATGAGGCACCATGGTCAAGTGCAGATAGCTGGAGGTTTCCCAGAGTAAACACACTTGTGACTTGGCTCATGTCCAAAAATTTCCTAAAGTCTAATGTGTGGGCCTATGTTGAATAGTATTTTCTACCTTTCTTTTTCTTTTTTAAAAATTTTTATTGGAGTATAGTTAATTTACAATGTTGTGTTAGTTTCTGCTGTACAGCAAACTCAGTTCATTATACACATATATATATCCACTCTTTTTTAGATTCTGTTCCCATATAGGTCATTACAGAGTATTGAGTAGAGTTCCCTGTGCTATACAGTAGGTCCTTATTAGTTACCTATTTTATATATAGTAGTATGTATAAGTCCATCCCAGTCTTCCAATTTATCCCTCCCCCCCTTACCTCCTGGTAACCATAAGTTTGTTTTCTACATCTGTAACTCTATTTCTGTTTTGTAGATAAGTTCGTTTGTACCCTTATTTTATATTCCACATATAAGCAATGTCATATGATATTTGTCTTTCGGGTGTTTGGGGAGAAAATAACCACGAAGTGTTTTAGCTTTTATTAGTCAAGACATTGGTTTTCCTTGTTAGTTGAGAAGGTATTGGCAGATGCAGTTTCAGAAATGTATGAGAGAAAAGGACAAGAAGAGGACAGTCAGATCTCTCTGGGCCTTGGTTTTTTCATCTGTAAATGAATCTGGCATTCAAGGCCTCTGCCGTCTGGCTCCACCCTTCTATAACACCACTTCTCTGTATACAGACGTCCTTTGGTATATGCAGGGGATTGGTTCCAGGACCCGCTGTGATACCAAAATCTGCTTATGCTCAAGTCCCTTATATAAAATGGTACAATATTTGCATATAACCTGTGAACATCCTCCTATATACTTTCAGTCATCCCTGGGTTACTTGTAATACCTAATACAATGTAAATACTATGTGAATAGTTGCCAGTGTGGCAAATTAGAGTTTTGCTTTTGGAACTTTCTGGAATTTTAAAATCTTGTAGTTCTGTCGTTGGTTGGATGTGGAACCTGTGGTATGGTGGCCAACTGTACTTTAATCCAGAAATCCCAACTTTTCTCCCTTGCCCACGAGGCAACCTGACTCTTCTTTTGCTTCTCTAAGCCACTCTCTCCTTGATTTGTTCTCACTGTTGTAATTCTCCCTTTTTTTAATGCCATGAAGCTTTCCCTGAATGTCCTAACTGGAAGCTGGCACTCCTTCCTAACCTACCAGTCACTTGTTTGACTTGCAGGTGCTGCTTGTCAATTTCCACCTTGTTTGTTTCATATCCTGTGCTGTTGCTCACCTGGGATCCTTGATGACAAACATCACTGTGTCCTGTCCCCTCCCCAGTGCTGTGTATTTACTTCATAGTGACATAGGAACTTAATAAATATCTGAATGGATACATGAGATCTGAGGTCTCTTCTAACCCCAATTCTCTATGATTTAAAAGCAACATAATATGCGTCTGAAGCAAGGTAGCAAGAATCCATTTTACAAGTAGGACACTTTTTACAGTGTTATTGTTGAGACTTGTCCAGTCAAAAACTAAACTGCTTTGGCTGAATTATTTTTGTTTCTTTAAAAAGAAATCCATTCAAAGGTAGGTTCCATGTGATAGAGGAAGTACTGCCTGGGGGAAGTTAATGTTGAGATCCTGTTTTGTTTCTTACTAGCGGGTGTGACAAGTCATGTCCCCTTTCTGAGCCCAATTTCTTCAACCTGACAATGAAGAAATCTGTTCTCCCGGGGTGTTGGGAGGGTTAATGTGATAATCATGTGAAAGTGCTTTGCAAACTGTAAGAACTCCACATAAAAGGGGTTATTGTTATCATTATCATTATCATTATTATTATTGTAGAAGTCATTTCCATGGAATGTAAATGCAGTCTCTAGAGCTCCTTTGAGCCTCTGAGTGTACAGATTGTATTTAGAAGTTTATATCATCCCCAATATGGGGTTGAACAACAGCCAACTAATGCTAACAGCCCTGGGTCCTTATTTACAGAATGCCTTTCCTCTGAGCTCAAGAGCTGTTAAAAGCTGGATCCATCATTCCGCAATCATTTCCATTCAGTCATTTCACTCAACAAATGTTTACTTTATGTGTCAGGAAGTATTTTTTTTTTTTTTTTTTTTTTTTTTTTTGCGGTACGCGGGCCTCTCACCGCTGCGGCCCCTCCCGCCGCGGAGCACAGAGCTCCGGACGCGCAGGCCCAGCAGCCATAGCTCACGGGCCCAGCCGCTCCACGGCACGCGGGGATCCTCCCACACTGGGGCGCGAACCCTCATCCCCTGCATCGGCAGGCGGACTCCAACCACTGCGCCACCAGGGAGCCCAGGAAGTATGTTTGCTGATGGGTGTGTTGCTGATATTGTTAATGTCCTGTTACATTAGGGGAAACTGCAGATCCGTAGAGGAAAGGGGACTTCTACAAGCCACACGCACAGACAGGATACCGCTCAAGAGTTTAGGATAGGTAGTGGCCAGCGCTGTGCTAAGACTGATCGTTTCAGGAGCTGAAGCCGGGCACCTTTGGTTTGAGTCATATGTATTCATCTACAGCAAACTGTGCCTTTGCCTTATTTGCCCATAATAAGAAATGATGTCAGTGGCTGAAAGGCACATTGTGTGACCCAAGTCACAGGGGTTAGGATTCTGAATTGCTTTGGTCAGCTCAGTTTCAGACACTTTGTAGAGAAAAGGTTCAAAGTAGCTTATTGATGGAGAGAGTTGTGAATCTGTCCCAGAGCTGACTCCTGCAGAGTCCCGCACCTGGCTGAGACACATTGCACACCGTTGCAATTTCACTTTTATCCTCCAGAGAGAACAGGCTCTTTCTTCCAAGTGGAGGGTTTTTAAGATGCTGGGATAAAAGCTCCCTTTTCATGTGTGGGTGACTCAGAGAGCAGGGAGTCAGCAAGATGTGGTCTTCCAGCCCAGGGTGCTACAAAGGAGCATGAGGCATGTTTCTCATGTTCAGCCTTGTAGGCTCTCAAAGACATTTCCTGCCAAGGGTTCTGAGTGAGCTTCCACAGCGTTAGCCAGAAGAGGGAAATAACAGATCATTTGTACCATTTTCAATGGTATGATTGTTACCGTGAATTGACACAGTTGCTGAGGGGTTACGGACCTAGAGAAAGACACAGATGACAAGACCTCCTTCCGAAAGCTCACTATGGGGTGCTTAAGAATATACAAAAATAATCAGAAAGGGGCCACTTATTCAACAGATAGCTCTCGACAGAATTTGTTTACCTGGATCATAACTCTTCAAAGAGTAGAAAGAATTTGGTGGACCAGGGTGTTCTGTTTTGTTTTATTTGTAGAACATGGTATTTGGGATAGTTTTGTAGGTAACTGAGAGGAATTTGGGCAAAGAAAGATTGTTCAATTTGATATAAGTTTCAGTTATGAAGATGAATAAGTTCTAGAGATCTACTGTACAACATAGTGTCTATAGTAATATAAGGTGTAGTATAGTAACAGTATTATGTTCCTGTGGCTAAACACTTGTTAAGAGAGTAGATCTCATGTTAAGTGTTCTTTCCATATGTGCACACACACAAAGACAAAACAACAACCACCACCACCAACAATGAAAATAAAGGGACACAGGGAATTCCCTGGTGGTCCGTGATTAGGAGTCCATGCTTCAACTGCAGGGGGCCTGGGTTTGATTCCTGGTCGGAACTAAGATCCTGTAAGCTGTGTGGCACAGCCAAAAAAAAAAAAAAAAAATCAAGGGGCACAAAGAAACTTTTGACGGTAATGTATATGTTTAGATACCTTGATTGTGGTGATGCTTTCAAGGGTGTATGCATAGGTCCAAACTCATCAAATAATATACATTAAATATGTGACTTTCTTTTTTTGTATATCAATTATACCTCAATAAAGTTGTTTAAAAAAGATTGAATAGGAAGGGTGCATTCCAGAGGTGAACAATGTCCTAGAGACAGGGGAATCAGAAGCCACTCCTGGGTACCTAGAGTGGTCCTATTAGGACAGAGTGAAGGGTACAATAGGCAAGTGCTGTGGGAGAAGGTTCTTTGGGTCACCTTGACGGCAAGCTTAACTTCTGCCTAACTGGATGTGCAATAGTGTGAAAGTGCTATTTGGAAGAGTTTAATGATTAACTATGTACACCTAAAATCTTTGGTCTATAGTTACTATTTTACGATTCACCCAGCCTCTTGTACGCTATAGATTGCTCTGCGCAACTGGAAAATCTGGCTGCTTCTCAATAATAAATGATATTGAAATTTCTGATAAATGAGGGCTCATAAAGATCTATCACATGGCTTTTCTGGCCACTACTTTGGTTGGGATTTGGTGTGAACACTACAAATACTTTGCTTGCTTTTGGCAAAATGGCTCTATAAATTCAATAACCATAATAGGTCATTAGTTTTATTTGGATAAATAATAATTTTTGGCTTGGGTGAGACAAAAAAAAAAAAAGAAAATTCTCCTACCTTCATTTTGACTGTATTCATTTGAATTACAGCATCACCTTTCCATTGGTTTAAATATAGGTAAATATATAGATATATATTTTTGGAAGTAGTTCTTCTTGTTCTTAATTGTAAAGATTACAATAGATTGCAGTGTTGTCAGTGATTTAGCAATTGGTATATTTATCTGGTTTTCTAGTTTTGTCAAACTAGTGTATTCTCTTTAAGTATTTCTGTTTCAAATTCCTTAAGTTTATCAAATGAATACATATGAGTGTGTTTCTATAGCTTCACTCTTTCTGAAATACCCAGAGGCCCAAACTAGTGATAGAACAGTGTAGAATAGTGGATTGGACCTGGCCCCAGGATGCAGGTGGAGTGAATGCTACTGGGACTCTGCCGCTTACCAGCTCTGTGATGTTGGGCAAATCACATACCTGTTGTGGGCCTTGAGTTTTTTCCTTCAGGAAAATCCCCTTTCCTGCCTTCAACTAATATTTATTGGTGTCTGTTAAATGTGAATGCACTTGTGCTAGATACTGCATGTATGATCCTGTGGTGTTTTCCCTCTTAAAGCTTAAACTCTGAAAGGGGAGACCTAAGGTCACCGTGCAGTTTTAAGGCATGGAGGAGGAATGTATGGGGGTCCTATGAGAGCCCAAGGGTGAGGAGCATTGAATTACACTGGAGGATATGAGGAAGCTTCCTGGAGGGGCTGTCGCTTGTGCTAAATTTTGAGTGAGCTAGAAAGAAAAGGGGGGCCTGGAGTGTTCACAGGCAGGGAGGGCAGCACAGATGAATGCACAGAAACGGGACACAGTATAATGCACTTGGGGGGAACAGCAGGAGGCACATGGTTGGAAAGAAGGATAAGCATGGGGAGAGTTGGACATGAGCTGGAAATGTAGTGGTGAAGGCTCTTTTAGGCTAAGCTGAGAATAAATGATAATAGTATATAATAATAAAAGAAAAATCTGCTAATAATAACTACCTTTTATTGACAGAATTGAAAATAGAAGTTAAGCGTATCTGTAGATTTTAAAGATTGGCAAAATTAGTGTTGCAGAGTGCCTAGCTTTGTACCAAATAGTCATTTCATATACATGTCACACCATTTCAACGCATGTAAACAAGTTCATTTAAATATTCACCAGAGTGCTTTGATAAACTAGTACAAATATTAGCATATTCTTGAGAATAATAAGAGTTCAACTACTCGTAGTATTTATCCTACTTTAGTTCTGAGCATAGACATTCAGGTATTTTCATTTCTCGGCATTCTTTTATGAGCATTCAAACTAGAACACTTTCTCATGTTTATTGTAGCAGTAACCTATTAAACACTAAACAGGAAAAGGTTAAAGTTAGAAGTTTGCAGTGGGAGAGAAGTTGCTGAAAATCCAGTTCACCAGTGATTACTGATTTCAACCGCCTGTGAGGTCTAACCGCTGTAGCCAGCTTTAGTGACTTATCGCCTTGTGAGCCGTAGGAATAATCATTCACAAACTTGAAGAGTTTGTAAGCATTGGAAATAATATATACAAAGCGCATAGGACATGGAGTAAGTGGCTAATAAATTGTACTATCCCTTTTCAGGCCCTTTGCCAAGTGTCCTCTTCTATCCCCTGGCCCGGGAGGGGGCAGATGGGAGAGGTGAGCGAGTAGGACTTCTGTGGGAGCAGACACCCTGGGAGGATGTAGCTGTGGAAGGGCTGCTTCTCCTCAAGGTTGTTCTAGAACGCAGAGGTAAGGAAGAGAGAGAAAAAGCACAGCTGGAAGGTCAGAAGTTGGATCTTGCATGATGCTGATTTAGGGAGGTGAGGTAAATGCAAGTCCGCTGCAAAGCTGGTGGTCAAAGGGAGAGAGAATCCCAGATCAAATTGCTGAGGGGGTGAGGTGAAAGGATGAAGATCTAAATTTGCATGTGGCCCAGATTTCTTTCGCGCAGTCTCAAGAACTTGGAAAATCAAGGCGGGACCCTCAAAGGAGCCGTGTAGGAAAAGGGTAGGTCTGGAGGAAGACTCATGTGCAAGATTCAGTCTTTGCAATCAAAGAGCTAATTTGCTAGGACAAATAGAACATGAAAACAGTCAAGGGAGGAGCATGCCCAAGGCTTTAGAAGAGGTAAATAAGTACCCAGGAAGGCACTTTCACGCAGGCAACTCCACTGATCCAACACTGTAACAACTACCTGAAATGGCCAAAGCCCTTAGAGCAGAAACTAAAATTGGCCCCTCAGATATGGTAATGGCCGTTTCCCTAATGGGAATCCTGGGGGTGTTAAGGTCTCTTTCTCAATTCAGCACCTTTTTCCTCTTCATCCCCTCACCACTCCAGGAGCATCAGACTATTTGCTTCACCTCAAATCCACCCTACACTCCCTCTCCACTTAAGAGTTTAATGCTGAAACTTCTGTTAGAAATGGCTTTCCCTTCTTCACTGGAAAGGCATTTTCATCTTTCACGGTTCCTTGCCCCTTCTCTGACTGGTAAAGAAATGCACTGTCTTTCTTGGGCTCCTATAGCACTAGTTTATCCAAATACTAGTGGTGGAAGATGTCTTATCTACCAAGTATATGTCTTTGAGTCATGTGCAAAGCCCAAAGATTTATAATTCTGGAAGTGACTGGTGGATTTCTAACTCTACAGCTCACTTGCTTGTATTTTGGCAAATAATATACCTTCTTGGAGTCTCAGTTTCTTATCAGTGTTTTTATGGGGATTTAATAAGATAGTGGATACAAAGCACCCAGAATGATGTGGGACAAAAAATTAACATGTTAAATTCAATGTATTGAATTCACAGTGTACATGAATATAAGTATAAGCTAGTCAAGTACCTTATCCTGGGTTTTAGGGACTTGAGAAAGTTGTTTGATTTCCTACATTATCACACTGTCCTTTTGAAAATCCTCTGATGCTACAACAAGAACAAGTCATTCTCTTCTCTTGATTTTACTAGTGATAAACTGGTGATGTTTTAATCTTATTGGATATATAACCCACAAAGAAAGATGCTTAAGTTAATTTCATAAACTTAGATTTTTATGGTTGATTTCTCTTCTGAATTCTGATTTTCAGTATATCAATAAGATGGATGAACTATTCCATTTTTTTTTTTGGCTGCACTGCCTGGCTCGTGAGATCTTAGTTCCCTGACCAGGGATTGAACCTGGCCCTTGGCAGTGAAAGGGCACAGTCCTAACGACTGGACCACCAGGGAATTCCTCCATTTCCTGTTCTTTTTCATTTCCTTTCAGCTTGATTGCATTCAGACTCCCGTGGTCCTCCATTTAGAGCCTGGGTGACACCTCTTGCGTGATCTCCATTCTTTAAAATAATTAAAAAAGAAAACTCAAGTGTAACAAGGCACCATTCCATTAGCGATTCTCCCATCTCCATCTGTGCTGCCCCAAAATGTCTGCTTTCTGTACTTAAAAGACAATCTTTTGGCACAATTATCCAGAGCAAATAATGCTGGATGTAATAATAGCAAACGATTTGGCATGTACATCATATAGAAATAGTGTTTACAAATGCACATTAATGTATTCTGCAAGAATACATCATCTTGCAGTACGCGGGCCTCTCATTGCTGTGGCCTCTCCCGTTGCGGAGGCAACAGGCTCCGGACGCGCAGGCTCAGCAGCCATGGCTCACGGGCACAGCCGCTCCACCGCACGCGGGATCCTCCCGGACCGGGGCACGAACCCGCGTCCCCTGCACCGGCAGGCGGACTCTCAACCACTGCGCCACCAAGGAAGCCCTACATCATCTTTTAAAATGTGCTTCTTGAGCATACATATGTCAAATTGAGAAACACCACATCCATTATTAGAAAGGTAAAGTGGCTTTTTGTATTGAGGGAGGATTTTTTTTCCAGTACGGGGGCCTCTCACTGTTGTGGCCTCTCCCGTTGCGGAGCACAGGCTCCGGACGCGCAGGCTCAGTGGCCATGGCTCATGGGCCCAGCCGCTCCGTGGCATGTGGGATCTTCCGGACCGGGGCATGAACCCGTGTCCCCTGCATCGGCAGACGGACTCTCTACCACTGTGGCCACCAGGGAAGCCCTCTTTTTTTTTTAAATTTTTATTTATATTGGAGTCTGGTTGATTAACAATGTTGTGTTAGTGTCAGGTGTACAGCAAAGTGATTCAGTTATACATGTATCTATTCTTTTCAAATTCTTTTCCCATTTAGGTTATTACAGAATATTGAACAGAGTTCCCTGTGCTATACAGTAGGTCCTTGTTGGGTTTATTTTTTTATTTTTATTTTTGGCCACACCATGTGGCCTGTGGAACTTCCCCCCCAGGGATTGAACCTGCACCCTCTGCAGTTGAAGCACTGAGTCTTAACCACTGGACCATCTGGGAAGTCCTGGTGATCTGTTTTAAATATAGCAGTGTGTACATGTCAGTCCCAAACTCCAATCTATCCCTCCCCACCACCTGTTCCCGCTGGTAACCATAAGTTCATTCTCTGAAGAGTCTGTTTCTGTTTGTAAAAAAGTTCAGTTGTATTTTTTTTTTTTAGATTCCACATATAAGCAATATCATATGATATTTGTCTTTCTCTGTCTGACTTACTTCACTTAGTATGATAATCTCCAGGTTGTTGGTTTCTTAATCAGAGCAAACTTTGAGAAATGTTCGTACAAGGATTTTTCCACATTTCAAATTATTTCTTACAATTGAAATTATTGAAATTACTGGGTGTGAACATGGTTTTAGAGCTCGTGATACATATTTCCAAATTGTTCTCCAGAAAGGTTCTATTAATTTATAACCTCAACAGTATGTAATATGCTTACTTCAGCTCAGGTTTATGTGGCAGCACTGCATAGTAGTGTTTACAATTTTTTTTCTAATTTAATTGGCAGCAAATAGTTTCTCTGATTTCTTACATGTTTAAAGATACTTGTATTTTTTCTTTTTATTGATATATGAATATATATATATATTTAACATCTTAGTGGAGTATAATTGCTTTACAATGTTGTTAGTTTCTGCTGTATAACAAAGTGAATCAGCTGTATGTATACATATATGCCCACATCTCCTCCCTCTTGCTCCTCCCTCCCTCTCCCCTTATCCCATCCCTCTAGGTGGACACAAAGCACCGAGCTGATCTCCCTGTGCTATTCAGCTGCTTCCCACTAGCTATCTGTTTTACATTTGGTAGTGTATATATGTCAGTGCTACTCTCTCACTTCATACCAGCTTACCCTTCCCCCTCCCCGTGTAGTCAACTCCATTACCTACGTCTGCGTCTTTATTCCTGTCCTGCCCCTAAGTTCATCAGGACCATTTTTTTCTTTAGATTCCATGTATGTGTGTTAGCATACGGTATTTGATTTTCTCTTCCTGACTTCACTCTGTATGACAGACTCTGGGTGTACCCACCTCACTACAGATAGCTCAATCTTGTTTTTTTTTTTTAAACATTTTTATTGGAGTATAATTACTTTACAATGGTATGTTAGTTTCTGCTTCATAACAAAGTGAATCAGTTATACATATACGTATATCCCCATATCTCTTCCCTCTTGCGTCTCCCTCCCTCCTACCCTCCCTATCCCGCCCTTCTAGCTGGTCACAAAGCACCGAGTTGATCTCCCTGTGCTATGCGACTGCTTCCCACTAGCTATCTATTTTACATTTGGTAGTGTTTATATGTCCATATATACACTACCACTCTCTCACTTTGTCCCAGCTACCCTTCTGCTCCCGTGTCCTGAAGTCCATTCTCCTAGTAGGTCTGCGTCTTTATTCCTGTCTTGCCCTAGGTTATTCATGACATTTTTTTTTTTTTTTAGATTCCATAATTTATGTGTTAGCATACAGTATTTGTTTTTCTCTTTCTGACTTCGCTCTGTATGACAGACTCTGGGTCCATCCACCTCACTACAAATAACTCAGTTTCGTTTCTTTTTATGGGTGAGTAATATTCCATTGTATACATGTGCCACATCTTCTTTATCCACTCATCTGCTGATGGACATTTAGGTTGCTTCCATGTCCTGGCTATTGTAAATAGTGCTGCAATGAGCATTGTGGTACATAACTCCTTTTTTTTTTTTTTTTTTTTTTTTTTGCGGTACGTGGGCCTCTCACTGTTGTGGGCCTCTCCCGTTGCGGAGCAACAGACTCTGGACACGCAGCCTCAGTGGCCATGGCTCATGGGCGCAGCCGCTCTGTGGCATGTGGGATCCTCCCAGACCGGGGCACGAACCCGTGTCCCCTGCATCGGCAGGCGGACTCTCAACCACTGTGCCACAAGGGAAGTCCCCTATAACTCCTTTTGAATTATGGTTTTCGCAGGGTATATGCCCAGTAGTGGGATTACTGGGTCATATGGTAGTTCTGTTTTTAGATTTTTAAGGAACCTCCATACTGTTCTCCATAGTGGCTGTATCAACTTACATTCCCACCAACAGTGCAAGAGTGTTCCCTTTTCTCCACACCCTCTCCAGCATTTATTTTTTGTAGATTTTTTTTTTTTTTTTTTTTGCGGTACGTGGGCCTTTCACTGTTGTGGCCTCTCCTGTTGCAGAGCACAGGCTCCGGACACGCAGGCTCAGCAGCCATGGCCCACGGGCCCAGCCGCTCCGCGGCATGTGGGATCTTCCCAGACCGGGGCACGAACCTGCATACCCTGTATCAGCAGGCGGACTCTCAACCACTGCACCACCAGGGAAGCCCTATTTTTTGTAGATTTTTTTTCACCTAATTTTTTTTAACATATTTATTGGAGTATAATTGCTTTACAATGGTGTGTTAGTTTCTGCTTTATAGCAAAGTGAATCAGCTATACATTTACAGATATCCCCATATCTCCTCCCTCTTGCATCACCCTCCCATCCTCCCTATCCCACCCTTGAGGTGGTCACAAAACACTGAGCTGATCTCCCTGTGCTATGCTGCTGCTGCCAACTAGCTAGCTATTTTACATTTGGTAGTGTATATAAATAAGTCCATGCCACTTTCTCACTTCGTCCCAGCATACCTTCCCCCTCCCCATGTCCATTCTCTACGTCTGCATTTTTATTCCTGGCCTGCCCCTAGGTTCTTCAGAACGTTTTCTTTTTCTTTTCTTAGATTCCATATATATGTGTAAGCATACGGTATTTGTTTTTCTCTTTCTGACTTACTTCACTCTGTATGACAGACTCTAGGTCCACCCATCTCACTACAAATAGCTCAATTTCTTTTTTATGGTTGAATAATATTCCATTGTATATATGTGCCACATCTTCTTTATCCATTCATCTGTTGATGGACAGTTAGATTGCTTCCATTTCCTGGCTGTTGTATATAGAGTTGCAATGAGCATTGTGGGACATGAATCTTTTTGAATTATGGTTTTCTCGGGTATAGGCCCAATAGCGGGATTGCTGGTCATAGTTCTTTTCTTAGTTTTTTTGAGGAACCCTCCATACTGTTCTCCACAGTGGCTGAATCGATCTTCATTCCCACCAGCAGTGAAAGAGGTTCCCTTTTCTCCACAGCCTCTCCAGCATTTATTGCTTGTAGATTTTTTGATGATGGCCATTCTGACCAGTGTGAGGTGACACCTCGCAGTTTTGATTTGCATTTCTCTAATGATTAGTGATGTTGAGCATCCTTTCATGTGTTTGTTGGCAATCTGTATATCTTTGGAGAAATGTCTATTTAGTCTAGTGCCCAATTTTTGATTTGTTTGTTTGTTTTTTTGATACTGAGCTGCATGAGCTGCTTGTATAATTTTGGAGATTAATCCTTTGTTAGTTGCTTCGTTTGCAAATGTTTTCTCCCATTCTGAGGGTTGTCTTTTTGTCTTAGTTTATGGTTTCCTTTGCTGTGCAAAAGCTTTTACGTTTCATTAGGTCCCATTTGTTTATTTTTGTTTTTATCTCCATTTCTCTAGGAGGTAGGTCAAAAAGGACCTTCCATGATTTATGTCATAGAGTGTTCTGCTTATGTTTTCCTCTAAGAGTTTGATAGTGTCTGGCCTTACATTTAGGTCTTTCATCCATTTTGAGTTTATTTTTGTGTATGGTGTTAGGGAGTGTTCTAATTTCATTCTTTTACATGTAGCTGTCCAGTTTTCCCAGCACCACTTGTTGAAAAGACTGTCTTTTCTCCCATTGTATATTCTTGCCTCCTTTATCAAAGATAAGGTGACCATATGTGCCTGGGTTTATCTCTGGGCTTTCTATCCTGTTCCACTGATCTATATTTCTGTTTTTGTGCCAGTACCATACTGTCTTGACTACTGTAGCTTTGTAGTATAGTCTGAAATCAGGGAGCCTGATTGCTCCAGCTCCGTTTTACTTTCTCAAGGTTGCTTTGGCTATTCGGGGTCTTTTGTGTTTTCATATAAATTGTAAAATTTTTTCTTCTAGTTTTCTGAAAAATGCCATTGGTAGTTTGATAGAGATTGCATTGAATCTGTAGATTGCTTTGGGTAGTATGGTCATTTTCACAATGTTTGATTCTTCAATCCACGAACATGGGATATTCTCTCCATCTATTTGTATCATCTTTAATTTCTTTCATCAGTGTCTTACAGTTTTCTGCATACAGGTCTTCTGTCTCCTTTGGTAGGTTTATTCCTAGGTATTTTATTCTTTTGTTGCAGTGTGGTAAATGGGACTGTTTCCTTAATTTCTCTTTCAGATTTTTTGTCACTAGTGTATAGGAATGCAAGAGAGTTCTGTGCATTAATTTTGTATCCTGCTACTTTACCAAAATCATTGGTTAGCTTAGTAGTTTTCTGGTAGGATCTTTAGGATTCTCTATGTATACTATCATGTCATTTGAAAACAGTGACAGTTTAGTTCTTTTCAGATTTGGATTCCTCTTATTTCTTTTTCTTCTCTGATTGCTGTGGCTAAAACTTCCAAAATTGTGTTGAATAATAGTGGTGAGAGTGGGCAACGTTGTCTTGCTCCTGATCTTAGAGGAAATGGTTTCAGTTTTTCACCATTGAGAATGATGTTGGCTATGGGTTTGTCATATATGGCCTTTATTATGTTGAGGTAGGTTCCCTCTGTGGCTACTTTCTGCAGAGTTTTTATCATAAGTGGGTGTTGAATTTTGTCAAAAGCTTTTTTCTGCATCTATTGAGATGATCATATGGTTTTTATTCTTCAATTTGTTAATATGGTGTATTACAGTGATTGATTTGCATATATTGAAGAATCCTTGCATCCCTGGGATAAATCCCACTTGAATCATGGTGTATGATCCTCTTAATGTGTTGCTGGATTCTGTTTGCTAGTATTTTGTTGAGGGGTTTTTGCATCTATATTCATTAGTGATATTGGCCTTTAGTTTTCTTTTGTGTGGTCATCTTTATCTGGTTTTGGTATCAGGGTGATGGTGGGCCTCATAGAATGTGTTTGGGAGTGTTCTCCCTCTGCTATATTTTGGAAGAGTTTGAGAAGGGTAGGTATTAACTCTTCTCTAAATGTTGGATAGAATTCACCTGTGAAGCCATCTGGCCCGGGCTTTTGCTTATGGGAAGATTTTTATCACAGTTTCAATTTCACTGCTTGTGATGGTCTGTTCATATTTTCTATATCTTTCTGGTTCAGTCTTGGAAGGTTGTGCTTTTCTAAGAATTTGTACATTTCTTCCATGTTGTCCATTTTATTGGCATATAGTTGTAGTAATCTCTCATGAGCCTTTGTATTTCTGCATGTCAGTTGTTACTTCTTTTTCATTTCTTATTCTATTGATTTGAGTCTTCTCCCTTTTTATCTTGGTGAGTTTGGCTAATGGTTTATCAAGTGTCATTTATCTTCTCAAAGAACCAGCTTTTAGTTTTATTGATCTTTGCTCTTGTTTCTTTCATTTCTTTTACATTTATTTCTGATCTGATCTTTATGATTTCTTTCCATCTGCTAACTTTGGGTTTTTTTTGTTCTCCCTTCTCTAATTGCTTTAGGTGTAAGGTTAGGTTGTTTATTTGCGATGTTTCTTGTTTCTTGAGGTAGGATTATGTTGCCATAAACTTCCCTCTTAGAACTGCTTTTGCTGCATCCCATAGGTTTTGGGTCGTCGTGTTTTCATTGTCATTTGTTTCTAGGTATTTTTAAATTTCCTCTTTGATTTCCTCAGTGATCTCTTGGTTATTAAGTAGTGTATTGTTTAGCCTCTATAATTTGTAGTTTTTACGGATTTTTTCCTGTAATTGATATCTAGTCTCATAGCTTTGTGGTCGGAAAAGATACTTGATACAATTTCACTTTTCTTAAATTTACCACAGCTTGATTTGTGACCCACGATATGATCTATCCTTGAGAATGTTCCATGCACACTTGAGAGGAAAGTGTAATCTGCTGTTTTTGGATGGAATGTCCAATAAATATCAATTAAATCTATCTGGTCTATTGTGTCATTTAAAGCTTGTGTTTCCTTATTTATTTTCATTTTGGGTGCTCTGTCCATTGGTGTAGGTGAGGTGATAAAGTCCCCCACTATTATTGTATTACTGTCGATTTCCTCTTTTATATCTGTTAGTAGTTCCTTTATGTATTGAGGTGCTCCTATTTTGGGTGCATATATGTTTATAATTATTATATCTTCTTCTTGGATTGATCCCTTCATCATTATGTAGTGTCCTTCCTTCTCTCTTGTAACATTCTTTATTTTAAAGTCTATTTTATCTGATATAAGTATTGCTACTCCAGCTTTCTTTTGGTTTCCATTTGCATGGAATATCTTTTTTCCATCCCCTCACTTTCAATCTGTATGTGTCCCTAGGTCTGAAATGGGTCTCTTGTAGACAGCATATATATGGGTCTTGTTTTTGTATCCATTCAGCAAGCCTGTGTCTTTTGGTTGGAGCATTTAATCCATTCACGTTTAAGGTAATTATCAATATGTATGTTCCTATGACCATTTTCTTAATTGTTTTGTGTTTGTTTTTGTAGGTCCTTTTCTTCTCTTGTGTTTCCCACTAACAGAAGTTCCTTAGCATTTGTTGTAGAGCTGGTTTGGTGGTATTGAATTCTCTTAGCTTTTGCTTGTCTGTAAAGCTTTCGATTTCTCCATGGAATCTGAATCAGATCCTTGACAGGTAGAGTAATCTTGGTTGTAGGTCCTTCCCTTTCATCACTTTAAGTATGTCATGTCACTCCCTTCTGGCTTGTAGAGTTTCTGATGAGAAATCGGCTGTTAACCTTATGGGCATTCCCTTGCATGTTATTTATCGTTTTTCCCTTGCTGCTTTCAATAATTTTTCTTTGTCTTTAATTTTTGCCAGTTTGATTACTATGTGTCTCGGTGTGTTTTTCCTTGGGTTTATCCTCTATGGGACTTGCTGTGCTTCCTGGACTTGGGTGGCTATTCCCTTTCCCATGTTAGGGAAGTTTTCGACTATAATCTCTTCAACTATTTTCTCTGGTCCTTTCTCTCTCTCTTCTTCTGGGACCCCTATAATGCAAATATTGTTGCATTTAGTGTTGTCCCAGAGGTCTCTTAGGCTGTCTTCATTTCTTTGCATTCTTTTTTCTTTATTCTGTTCCTCAACAGTTAATTCCACCATTCTGTCTTCCAGGTCACTTATCCGTTCTTCTGCCTCAGTTATTCTGCTATTGATTCCTTCTAGAGTATTTTTCATTTCATTATTGTATTGTTTCATTCTCTGTTTGCTTGTTCTTTAATTCTTCTAGGTCTTTGTTAAACATTTCTTGCATCTTCTTGATCTCTGCCTCCATTCTTTTTCCAAAGTCCTGGATCATCTTTT
This sequence comes from Phocoena sinus, assembly GCF_008692025.1. NCBI lineage: Eukaryota > Metazoa > Chordata > Mammalia > Artiodactyla > Phocoenidae > Phocoena > Phocoena sinus. Next base: position 68,986,665 of record NC_045766.1, on the reverse strand, counting down.
CTATCATTATTCTGAATTCTTTTTCTGGATGATTGCCTATCTCCATTTCATTTAGTTGTTTTTCTGGGGTTTTATCTTGTTTCTTCATCTGGTACATAGCCCTCTGCCTTTTAATCTTGTCTGTCTTTCTGTGATGTGTGTTTTTGTTCCAGAGGCTGCAGAATTGTAGTTCTTTTTGCTTTTGCTGTCTGCCCTCTGGTGGATGAGGCTATCTACGAGGCTTATGCAAGTTTCCTGATGGAGGGGACTGGTGGTGGGTAGAGCTGACTGTTGCTCTGGTGGGCAGAGCTCAGTAAAACTTTTAATATGCTTGACTGATGATGTGGTCGGGCTGGGTTCCCTCCCTGTTGTTGTTTGGCCTGAGCAACCCAACATTGCGAGCCTAACTCAGGCTCTTTGGTGGGGCAATGGCAGACTCTGGGAGGGCTCTACGCCAAGGAGTACTTCCAGAACTTCTGCTGCCAGTGTCCTTGTCCCCCATGGTGATACCCAGCCCCCCCCCCCAACCCCGTCTGGCAGGAGACTCTCCAACACTAGCAGGTAGGTTTGGTTCAGTCTCCCCCGGGGTCACTGTGCCTTCCACTGGGTCCGAGTGCGCACACCACTTTGTGTGTGCCTCCAGTGAGTGGAGTCCTCTGTTTCCCCCAGTCCTGTGGAAGTCCTGCAGTCAATCCTGTAGCCTTCAAAGCTGATTCTCTAGGAATTCCTCCTCCGTTTCTGGAACCCCCAGGTTGGGAAGACTGGACATGGGGCTGAGAACCTTCACTCCAGTGGGTGGACTTCTGTGGTAAATGTTCTCCAGTCTGAGTCAACCCACCAGCAGTTACTGGATTTGATTTTGCTGTGCTTGCGCCCCCTCCTACTGTCTCATTGTGGCTTCTCCTTTGTCTTTGGATGTGGGGTATCTTTTTTGGTGAGTTCCAGTGTCTACCTGTCAATGATTGTCCAGCAGCTAGTTGTGATTCTGGTGCTCTCACAAGAGGGAGTGAGAAGTATGTCCTTCCACTCCGCCATCTTGGTTCAGGGCCCTATCACTTGCATTTTCTTCTTAGGGAGACTGTAGTTTTTACCTTCACCCAAGGAAGAGAATGAAAACTTCCACACATAGTAGATAAGCAAGTTATGTTGCTCTTTGAGGGACAGTCCCCAATCTCTACAGCATTGTCATTCTTATATATGGCTTTGTCACATTGACTCATCATCTCTTTGTCCTTCGAAATTTTTGTCATTTACTTATTCTTCCTTCCTCTATAACTAATTTGTTTCAGCCTCCTAGACTGTTTGTGAAGGCATGGCCCTAGTCTAGCATGCCTAAGAGATTCGTGAATCTGTGCCTTATTATTTATGGTCTTTGTCCACGAGCAAACAGTGAGCACATTCATTAAGTGCTTTGTGATCATCTTTTTGCTCTTGCAGGTCACTTATGATCCTGTTTATGCTGACTGATGCCTCCCCATTTGCCAAATGAACTGGCTTTGTGGCTGTGGATAAAGCTTTATTTCATCAAACTCTCATTTACTTCTCAGGTATTAAATAAAACCTTCTAAGTTCCACACACTGTTCTAGATTGCTGGAGACACAATAGTGAACACATGGACATAGTTTTTGTCCATGTGGAGCTCACACTTGGGTGACAGTTTAGAGTGATCCCCTCAATAGAGACTTTCAGCTGTTCCATCTTACAGTGAATATTCATTTGTAGTCGTGAGTTGATCTTATTTTCATCACCAAAATGAGTTCTAAATGGTCAACGGTAAGTTAGAAAAATGTTTAAGGCAGATGTTCAGTTATAAAAGATGAATAGTAGGAAAATAATTGGATGAAAAGAAAAGGTCACAAATTCCTCCTAGTTTATATTCAGGACTTCCAGAAGAGCATAGTAAATATGTGGGGAAAAAAATCTCTGTGGACTGGTAATTGATTTGACGTATTAGCAAGGCTCTTTGAATTGTTAATTATAATTTAATAAGGTGATGTTAATTAATCCCAGTAATGTATATTGTTTCTGTACATTCTAGTAGAGAATAGAAAAGCTAGAGATTCTGAATATGCCCACATAACCAATCCGTTACATGGGTTAACCAGAATTAGGCTGGCATGTCAGTGTTGGTAGTGCTAGTCTCATTCAATTTTGTAATATAAGTACTATGCCTGTATGATTTATTGTTCAAACTAGGGCAATTTTTGATGGTGAAAGGAGGTACCCCCGAGTACAAGGGATCTAGGCCCACCTAATTCTTGGCATATTGAAATAGCAAATTACCAGGCTACTAGACTATTTTTCCTTTTCCAAGTTCATCATCAAGCAAGTTCATCATAAACAGATGAAATGATTTCTTATTAACACTTTTATGAAGAAATTCTGCCCTTAAATCCTCTCCCATTGGTGGGGTGAGTAGACCCTTTTGTTTTTTAAAAAAATTGGGAAGACCTTGAAAGTTTCCAGCCTCTAATTCCTAAAACCTACAGCCTGGCTAACTGCCCAACTTTTGTGCTCCCACTCTACCTATGACAATCTCTATCTTATACCTTACCATGTATTTTAAAATCATTTATGTTTCTATCACCTTTATTAAGCTTTATGTTTCTCTAGGGCAGAGATTGTATTTTATTCATACTCTAACTTCTCTGTGTCTCTGATTGCTCATCTTTAAAATACAGATGACAGTACTAAAGTCACAAAGTTTTATGAAGAAAAAATTAATTAAAACATTTGGAAACCTTATAATAGTGCCTGGCACATAGTAAGTTCTTAGTAGTGTCAGCTCAATATTATTATCATCACTATTTGTTATCACAGTGCAAGTAGTCAATGTCATGTACACAAAACATGTACACTAAATATTAATACATCAAACATTTATTAGTGTTTTCTATATTCAAGTCAATCTATACGAAGATGAATCAGGAGCCTATTTTTAAGTAAGGATGGGGAACAGGAATGAGATATGCACATAAAGATAATACAAAATAGAAAGTAACAGGTGATGTAAGAGAGGTAAATATATAGCAACATTGCTCTTACAATTAGAGAATATTTTCAGACTGAAAGGATCAGGGAGGACTGTAGGAGTGAGAAAGAATTTTAGCTGAATCTTGAGGAAATTATAAGATTTCGATACGTAGACATCTGTGTTAGTGGTGTAAGGAGGTGAAGATATTCCAAAAATGGCTATGTAAGTAAAGGTACACAAAAGGAGAATCTTGAAATCTGCTTAGGATAATGGCAAGTATTGTCTAGGGATTAAGCTTGGAGAAGACCTGAAAGGTAGTTTGGATCCAGATAATAGAAAGGTCTTGAATGTCACACCACAGATTTTGCATTAAATTCGATTTATTTTTCTATTTAATAAAGCATCTGGGTTTTTAAAATTATGAGTAAAAATAATGAAAGTTCATGAACTTGGAGGGTTCTCCCTGTTCCCCTTCACTATAGATAATGGGGAGGTGGTAGTATGAGAAATCATCTTGGAGTCCATGCCAGGACCCTTAGATTGTGAGCCTGGTTCTGCTCCACTGTGTGACTCTTATCAAGTCAAGTGCCCTGCTTGCCTCTCCATTTGTAAAATAATAAATATTAAGGGTGTACATAGAGGACTCTAAAGGTAACTCCTTCTCTAAAACTTTTGAGAGGGAAAGAACATGTAATGGGTGCAGTGCTAGGAGCAGAAGTTATTTATCCCAATGATATAGACAATTATTCTCCAGGGTCTTCTCTTACTCGTAGCCTACTCCCAGAAACTATCAGAATTTAAAGAAACACTGAGTTTTGTGATTCCCCCCAATATATATTTTTAATGAACTAGTTAATTTTTGGCTGCATTGGGTCTTTGTTGCTGCACGCGGGCTTTCTCTAGTTGCGGTGAGCAGGGGCTACTCTTTGTTGCGGTGCATGGGCTTCTCATTGTGGTGGTTTCTCCTGTTGCAGAGCATGGGCTCTAGGTGCTCATGGGCTTCTGTAGTTGTGGCATACCAGCTCAGTAGTTGTGGCTCACAGGCTCTAGAACGCAGGCTCAGTAGTTGTGGTGCACGGGCTTAGTTGCTCCGCGGCATGTGGGATCTTCCCAGACCAGGGCTCGAACTCGTGTACCCTGCATTGGCAGGCGGATTCTTAACCACTGCGCCACCAGGGAAATCCTCCTCCAACTGTTTACTTGTGCATGTGATAGGAGAGCCGAAAAGGTTGGTAGACTCTAGGCTGTGGCCTCTGTAATCCCATTCTCAAGCGTTTTGATTCCTCAGTGCTGAATCACAGCAGTTGATCAACAGGAGTCCTCCACCAATAGATGCCCATGTCTGGCTGAGCCATAATGATTAATATTTGTAATCATAGCCCTAAGGCATTGGAGAAGCCCCAAGATATCTTCTGATTCACCAAAGGAAGATGGTATTATAGTCCGCCTCAGGTTTCTTGTTGGGAGTACATTTTATTGTGTTTCAATATTTTGAAAATTGGGATTAGACGTCTACTGTGGAGGGATCTTTGTGTAACCTGGGGTGTTTGATTAATTGGCACAGCTCTTCCATTAGCCATTCGGGATATTAGTTTTCTAGATTTGTTTTTGCAGTACACGGGCCTCTCACTGCTGTGGCCTCTCCCGTTACGGAGCACAGGCTCCGGACGCGCAGGCCCAGCGGCCATGGCTCACGGGCCCAGCCGCTCTGCGGCATGTGGGATCCTCCTGGACCGGGGCACGAACCCACGTCCCCTGCATTGGCAGGCCGACTCCCAACCACTGCGCCACCAGGGAAGCCCTGGATTTGTTTTTATACCTGAGAATAAGACTATTTTTCTCAAGGAGAGACTGACTGTTCTCTCAGGACAATTTGTTCTATTGAAAAAAAAAAAAAGGTAGAAAATACACTCTTGCCCTATTAAACATGTTGGAGATAAACTAAGTGTAGTGTGGGCTTTTAAAATGTTCTGATATGAAAAGAGTACTTTAAGGGATTTTTGGCTTTGAGACCTTCCCTAGAACCTTATACAAGAAAAACACTCTTCCTCTGCATCTTTATAAAAATGATTATTTATACAGCTTTAAAGCACTTATCAATAAAGGGCCTCCCCACCTGTGGGGACTCTGCTTCTTGGTAGACTGTTGGAAAGAAGCTAAAGCACCACACAATGTCCTCAGTGGCTTTGTTCAGAGAACTTTAGAAGCCCTGGAGCCTGTTCATGGAACAGTTTTGAGGTGGAGGCCAAAGGGATCTCGGGGAGGCAGGAAAACTCAGTCAGAGTAGCAAAGAAGTGGGAGAATATCAATCTTTGGTAGCTCCAGGGCTACTCCCACTCTATCCCTGAGGAAAAAAAACAAAATGAATATGGAAATACAAAGAGAAACATAAAGTCAGTGGGGGAAGTGGGTAGAAGAGGAGGAAGCATTCACATGAAAAGTTACTGCAGCAACTAGGAAGAGAACCCCAAATTGTGACCATTAAATGGAATTTGTAAATACACTCCTCTTTTCTCCTTTCTGCTTCTGAATAAAACCATACCCAGCTCGGAGACCCCAGTTTCCTCCAAGGCTTCAGTAATCCATCATGGAAAATCGTATTGGATTGATACACAATCCCAATCCAATCCATTTTCTAGTTTGCAAAGGAAAATCCGGTCCGGCGTTTATTTTTAGCAGCGCTCCCTGTGACCGAAAGCTACAGCTCTTCAGCGGGGATAACTGAGGACCGTATTGGGGAGAGAAGGGAAGAAGGGCGGGGGAGCGGGAGGCGGCCGAAGGGACGCCCTGCGCATGCGTGCCAGCGCCCATGCAAATCTGCTGTACATCCAGAGAGCAAAGTGGGATGATCTGTCACTACACTTGCAGCCCCACGTTCGGAGGACAGCTCCTGCTTGCAGCTTCCAGACCCAGGTAAAAAAAACAAACTGAGCGGGCACCGTGCATGCATATCAATACCAGGTCTCAACCTATCCCCTGAAGAGGCAATCTGCTGCTGCTGCTAAGGGTCCTTTGGTGGCTGATTGCAGCTTCAAGGTTTAAGAAATCCCATCTTTCAGGAAGCCTGAGGGGAAGAAAGGAAGTACGGGCGAAATCATCAGATTGGCTTCCTGGATTTGGGAATCTGAAGCGGGCCCACATCTTCCGGCCAACTTCCATTGAACTTCCCAGCACTCGAAAGGGACCGAAATGGAGAGCAAAGGTATGAGGCTGTCCCCATCGGGGGACTTCCCGTTGCATGTGCGTGTGGCCAGGGCAGCCCTCGGCGAGGGGACTGCAGTGCTTGGGGAGTGAGCATCATACTAGGTCGATAGGAGGAGATGCTATGTCCGTTGCAGCAGCAGGGAAGTGTGGCAGGAAGGCGACTTCTTTTTAACTCCCACAGCTTGGACGACAGTGTTTAATACTCCATCAGTTGCGTAGTGAAGTGTGATTTTTTTTTTCTTTTTAGGTAGGGGGGTGGGAAGAGTCTTTAGATGGTGGGGGAGGTGAGATGTGTTGATAAAGCAGTTTCTTTTCTGTAGAATGGATGGGTTCAAATAAATATATTTCATTTGCTTTAGGATTGCTGACAGGCACGTTTGTATCTGATATCCAATAATGCATTGCTATAGAAAAAATGTTTGGATTTCTCCACCCCCACCCCACGAAGATGGTATTTCTGGGTGTGTATGACCACATCCTACTGCATTTTGAAAATATATCAGCAGAGAAATTGGGTCTATTTGGAACAGTGTGCGTTAGAACTGACCTCTAAGAAGAACAGTGTATCGGAGTACCGCTTGCTCCAGGCATGATGCATATACTAGTTCTGGATATGTATATATTAATATTCTCCTCATAGCAAATCTGCATAATATACACATACTAACTGGTAAATGAACTGTAAAAATCAACTTCTGATGGCATATTTAACCATAAACAAAATGACTATTAAAATTGTAAGATTGGATAGCCTTTGGGTTTAACTCCATCTATGCAGGTCTCCTCCTCCTCCTCCTCTTTAAAACGCCCACCAGCTTGCAAGAGTCTTGAGTAATGTGGTCAGATATCCAGTAGGGATACTGGATGTATTTAATTGTGGTGAAATCAGAAGAAATGATGTCAACTTTTATGAAACTATATTCATTACCCAGAACTCGAGAAGCTATATTTGAAACAAGGTTTTATTTTTAAACCAAGAATGTCAGTCATTGTGGTAATGTGCTCAGGATCAGGGAGTGGTGGTGGGTTACCTATTTCTGGGCTGATTAATAAAACTGGCGCGTCAAATGATAGCAGGTACCTGTTCAATGAAGTATCTAATTAGAGGAGTTAAGTATTTCAACCTAGGTAAGCATTTTTAGTATGAAAATAACTGAGTCAACATGGATTCAGACAAGCTGGCAAATTTTAATTGGGATAATTTTATTCTGATATTTTGCTGATGGGCATTTCCTTGACTAACAATGATGTACATATATGAGAGATCCCATGTCAATAAATGTACATGAGGCATATATTTATTAACTGTATTGTAGAATCCATTTTAAAACGAGAAGCCAAGTCTTAACTCACAGAGGTCTGTAATATTCCAGTTGATTAAGTATTTCTGGAACATGAGATTAAACAAAAGACAGTATCATTTTACTAAGAAGCATTTTTTCTTGTATTTAGAGGACACCTGCTGTTTGATTATTAAACTTGGTTATTTGGCAGAGGTTCTTGGTAACATTTTTGCATCCAATTTATACACTAATTCCTGGCCCATCATAAAAAGAGGATGTATCTCTTAGTGATAATTTTTTATTTCTCCTTGTTTCCCATAAAATATGCTACATGTTATGCAGGGTTCCAGGTGGTTTATATCTCATGCTGATAACAGTAGCATTCTAGCTGTTCTGCCAGTCTTGGGATTTTGGAAAGGAGAAAGAATCTCAGAAGTTTATCTGGGAAGAATCAGGCCAGAAGTTCTATAGAAATCCAAATAGCAGTGATACAGGCATGAATCACAGCACTGACCCAAAGGCAGTTAATAATTTTGCCCCAAACCAATACTGTGGTCATTTTGCAGAGGTACCATAATTGCTTCAGGCAAAAGACATGGTGAAAGTCCTTTTACATGTTAGTTCTCAGACTTCCTTTGCAAAACTGAATTAGCCAGGTACTGATCATATGAAGAATGGCTAATTATTTACACATTGGTCTCACTTTCTGAGTTGATGCAAATGGCACAGCTAAAAATGGTAGCTAACTTGAAATTTTATTATAGAAGAAAAAAATGTGTATTAAGAAGAATGTATCCATATCCCATTTGAATTGGTGCAATCTTAAGTACTTTATGCTGCCATGTACAAACTTCTTCCCTCAACAGATTCAAATTTAATTCCAGGAAGACATTTTCAAATGTAAGCATATATATTTTCTTCTACTAGAAACTCTTTCAATACTCAAAGTATTATTACATGAGTCAGTTGAAAGTTCAAGAGTTCTCTATCCCAGAAAAAAGGCTAATGGCCCAATTAATCTTGACTCTTGTTGCCAGCATTTGACAACCTTCACATTACCTCCAGCATTTGAAAACCTTTCTTAGAGCACTTGTCCAGAGTCTCCAGCAAGTTGAGCATCAGTTATTTACAAATAAGGTCAATTTTTTTTGCTTCCTTATTTACTGCTTTGCATCACTTCCTGTTATCAGGGTAAAGAGGAGAGGAAAATAAATCAATTGACCTAGCCATCAATTTACAGTGTAATTTCAGTGATCCTTATGTACCATGGTAATTAATATTGCCTCAGAGATTTGGACTGGTGCCTAGCCTGAACAGCTTTGACAGAATTCGTGCCTTGCAGTGGTTCACAAACTTTGATGCACATTAGAATCATTTGGCATGCTTTTAGACATCCTCCTGCCTGGTCAAACCCTTTCTTAGTTACGTCAGAATGTTAGGGTAGGAGAGAGGCGTAGGTGTTTATTTTGAAGGTATCAGGTGTTACTGTGTTCGGGAGTAACTCATTTAGACTCTTGATAATCAAAATGTGGTTTGATTTAGAATTGCAGAACCTTGATCTTTACTCCAGGCTCACTGTATCAGAATCTGATTTTTAATGAAATCCCCAGGTTATTTGTATGCACATTAGTTTGAGAAGCATTGATTTACAGTGAGGAAAGAACTTTCCCCCTCTCTCTCTCTCTCTCCTTCTCTCTCTCTCTCTCCCGATCTTCTCTTTTTTTCCCCCCCTTTTCCTGTAACACATCTTTTCTTTGTCCAGCTAGGTTCTCAATCTTAGGCTGGTCTATTAGAAACACCTGCAGAGCTTTTGAAGCATAAAGATACTTAGGCCACACCTCTAGACATTCTGGTTTAATGGGTTCTGGAGTAGAACCTGGGCCTAGGTATTTTGAAAAAGCTCCCCAAGTGATGCGAATTGATAGTCAAAGTTAAACATTGGTCTAGGATCTTGCTACTCAAGGTGTAATCCATAGACAAGCAGGATTAACATCACCTGGAAATTGTTAGAAATTCAGAATCTCAGGCCCTACTCCAGACATACTGAACCAAATCTGCATTTCAACAGCATCTGCTTGTCATTTGTATGCATATTAAAGTTTAAGAAGCACTAGTTTAGACCTTAGGGGACTGATTGTATCTACGAATGAACCACTCTGGGGACCTCAGTGTAGAAGATTTGAAATTAACTAATCAATATGGAAGCTTCTGCGTATGTGATCATGTTTTAAGTTTTTGGTTGCTTTGGGAAAGAATGGAAATGAAATGCAGAAGAAATTGCTTGCCTCACGGTTATATCAGAAAATGGACTCATTTAAAATACCCTCTCTGTTCTTCCTCCAGCCGTTTAATTTCAACCCCTTGATTATCTTTTTTTAAAATAAATTTATTTATTTATTTATGTATTTTAAAATTTTTGGCTGTGTTGGGTCGTCGTTGCTGTGCGCGGGCTTTCTTTAGTTGTGGAGCACAGGCTCTAGGCGCGTAGGCTTCACTAGTTGTGGTGCATGGGCTCAGTAGTTGTGGCTTGTGGGCTCTAGAGCACAGGCTCAGTAGTTGTGGTGCACAGGCTTAGTTGCTCCGTGGCATGTGGGATCTTACCGGGCCAGGGCTCGAACCTGTGTCCCCTGTATTGGCAGGCAGATTCTTAACCACTGCGCCACCAGGGAAGCCCCCCCTGATTATCTTTAAATGCTTATTCTGGGGCTTCTCTGGTGGCCCAGTGGTTGAGAGTCCGCCTGCTGATGCAGGGGACACGGGTTTGTGCCCCGGTCCAGGAGGATCCCGCATGCCGTGGAGCGGCTAGGCCCGTGAGCCATGGCCGCCGAGCCTGCGTGTCCAGAGCCTGTGCTCCGCAACGGGAGAGGCCACAACAGTGAGAGGCCCGCGTACTGCAAAAAAAAAAAAAAAAAAAGCTTATTCTGTAGGTTTATTTTGAGCTCCTTAAAATGTCCTGGTATTAACCCATGGCAGTGTGATATTAGACTGCTTAAATTGAGGCCCATCTTAGAGTGAATATAGCACTACCTTCTTCTCATTGTCATGTGCCTCTGTTCAGTTCTTTTGAGTTCATTTGCCATCCCTCTTGCTATGTAAGATCTCCCCTGACCTCCCTTACATCTAATTAATATTTACTAGTATACTTTATATGACCTAAAGTCCTTGTTTGTCCTTCACATACTGCATTTCTTACAATCAACATTATAATTTTTGTGTTCTTTATTTAAACAGACATTTATTGAGCATCTGCTATGTTCCCAATGTGCTTAGTTCTGAGAATGTAAAAGAAAACTGAGATGCAGTCTCTGATCTTAAACATCTCACTCTCAAATCTCCATTCATAGATAACTTTTTTGTGGGCATAATATGAATCTAATATTCATGTAGCTACTCAGGTGCCTGCATCAGATAAAACATTTTCGTTTACATAGTAGGGACTCAGATTATATATGTTGAATTGGATAGCCTTTGTTCATGGATCCAGGAGATTATAAATTGGGAGAGGTGAAAGAAGTTTGGCTATTCCAGAACGTAGAAGGCAGTAACATGACCTGCTTTCTTTACATGTGTTCCCAATGAAGATTCAACTGTGTTCTGAGTTTCACACCAACATTAGAGGCAAGCCAGGGGCATGAACCAACATAGGTAAGGTATAGAGTACTCATTTCTCTGAAACCAGAATGGTTCACCCTGCAGGAGACAAAGGAAATGTCTATGCAGTAACTAGTTTATCAGAGCTGGGAAGTGATTTTTAGAAAAGCTACTTTGTGGTTAAAAAACAAACAACCAAATCTCCGAGACCATTGTAGGATAAGTAAAATATAATACAGTACAAAACATAACAGAATACACATTGGGCATAGGAGATCACTTCATATCCCAGCTCTAATGGTGTAACATTGGACAAATCACTTTTCCTGTCTGAGTCTTAAAGATTCTTAAATATCAAAGGGAGTTCATTTCATTTAATTCAAAATATTTAATGAGTTGCCTCATTGTTCCAGGCACATTGTTAAATGTAGGGGATGATGATATGAATAGTGCATTGGGTTGCCCTCCAGGAGCTTACAGTCTGGGGATACATCGACAGGCTCAAGACCTGCCGATTTCTAACATCATATGTCTCTTCTCCATTCATCTTTCAGAGTTCTAGTAGGTTACCCAGAAGACTAGAATCTAAAGTCGTAGTGATTAATGACCTCTGCGGAGGCACTTAACATTCCACAACAATAATGCCTGCCTTTTGTTCCACTTTTGGTTTCTTTAAACAGAACTTTTGTGTGGGAGAACATTTGAACTCTTGCTAAGTACCTACTCTAAAAGCTGTCCAACTGACTATCTACCTGGCTAGTAACCTATCGTCTGAGTCAGGTGGTTATTATGAGGTTTGTTAGTAATGAGTCTGGAGGTGGCCAGTTGGTTTTCTCCATCATTCCCTTATCCCTGTCCTTTTATGCCTTTAAGCTTTTGACCCTATTAGGTGTGGTGTTTTATGCTTACTGAATGACTAATAATTATGTTATACTGGATTTGTTAATATTGGGTTTCCTGATTTGTCACATTCATGAGACACTCTGTATTTTTTTAAAGGGCTTTTAATATATGTCATCACCCTTAAAACCTTGTGATTAGACATTTTAACTTCATTTTGTAGATAACAAAACAGTGGCTAAGAAAGACGAAGTGACTTAGGCAATCCATCTTCTCCTTATTTCTCTGTAAAATAAGAATCATTATGCCTTCCCTTAGCCCCATACCCCCTATATCATGATTATGAAATTAAACTCGTACCAATAAACCATTTAGAGTTTAGAATCATAGTCTTTCATTATTATTAGCTGTGTTTGTCTTTTCATTAGGATCTCATCCTAGAGGGGAGAAATTAATCCTTTGCCATTTTTGTAGTTTTAGCAGCAAGCATACTACATACACACTCAACAAGTTATCTCCTTTGACTTCTGCAAAGGCTTTAATTTACCAAAAGGGATTTCATTTGTCCTTATTCTATGTATTTTTTTTGCAGTAACTCCTCAAAAACGTGAATTTATCTCTTTGTTGCTCAGATGTAGTTTCAAGGCAGTTATATAACATCTTGTGGAGTTGGGGATGAAGATGCATTGGGTCAAGTATTATACCTTGGTTGGGTTTAAAACATAGATTGTGTAAAATCTGGCCGCTAACAGGATTTTCAATCAGGGGTGCACATCTGAATCACGGGGCACCCCATGGTACATGCGACTTGGATATTTAAGAAGCACCTCATGTGATCAGGATGTGCACTCTCAATTAGGAATCAGTAGATAAGCTACAGGGTGATTAATATGAAACGTTAACAGGTACGTGTGTCCTTTGTCAGAAACACTACAGTACTCCTGCTGCCTGGACCTTGATTTTTATTATTGCCTTCTTTAGTGTTAAGAGAGCGAACATGTAGAAGAGAGAAACTAATTCTTGTCCTACAGGCTTGGGTTAGAAAATAGACATGTAAATAGATGGCGTGTGTTTGAGGCCAAGAAGACCCATGACTTCCCCCAGTGTCTTCATCCTCATTGGCATCCCTACATGCAGAATATGGTGGATTTTGTTCCAGGATCAATGTCTATAGTTCTAATTTTAGTTTGCTATTCTCTCCAGTTACTTTTTGAAACAGTCTCTGTCTCCCTGTCTTTGGGAACGTGGGACTCCCACCCAGGGAGGCCATGGTATTTTGCTGCTGTGATCCAACTGATGGTACGTTGGCAGGTATCCCAGGGGACACCTGTTGGCTCTCCACAGAGCTTTTCTTTTTCATTTTTTTAAGCATATACTCTGCCTGGCTTTTTACCTGAAACAAATCCCACCACCAGTGATTCAGAGAGCACAGATAATTGAAAATGGGCTGTAAACACTGTAGAAAAAAAAAAGGAATGGTAAGCTGCTATTCTGAGGTCAGTATGTAAAAAGAGGCAATATTTGGGTAATGATGATTGGATTGTGAGGGTTTTTTCCTTTTTTAAATCTTTCATCAATATTTTATTACTTTTTTTTTCTATAAAGTACACTAGGTATTGGGCTTAGTTATAAACGTTTTAAACAGATCTACCTAAACTGAACTAAAGCAAAAATCTTTATGCCTGATGTTTTCACGCTTTATTCATGTGAGACATTGAAAGGACATTTGGGGAGATAACAGTCTTTTGAAATTGTGCTTATATATATATTTTACTATGTATAGGGCACTGTGCTTTACATATAGTGACTCTAATCCTCATAACAATTCAGTGAGGCAGGCGGTATTGTTATCCCTATTTTAGGGAGTAGAAAACCCCAGCATAGAGATGTTAAGTAATTTGACCAAGTCACATAGCTAGTACATAGCAGACAAGCTTTGGAGTCTGTGAGCTTAACCACAACTGAACATCTGAGGCATACTTTTCTCTGGCTGGTACTTCCTTTGCTGAAACCTAGGCCAGCTGTGTACACACACATACGATGTTTACAGTTTATTAGCCTTCAGGATGGTGATCTCTGCAGACTCAGGCTCACCGAAACCCTGGGCCAATCAGAGCCAGACTTGGGGAAGCATGAGAAGTGTTCCTGCCTGCTGTCAGGTGGCTATGAGAGAGCACCCGAGGCTCATATGCCTGAGGTGGCTTCCAACCCCAGGGGCTTAAGTAAGCATGGGGTTGCACCTCCTTCTCTCACATCACCTACTTACCTGGGAAGCTCAGTGGTGTTGTAGAAAGATTACAAGACTTCAAATCAGACACACAACTAGCAACTTGTTAGTCCTTGTGACTTGGGCAAGATATCTCTCTGTGTCTTCGCTTTCTTATTTGTACAATGGCTCTTTCAAGATGAATGAGACAAATAATATATATTATATGGATGTAATAATATATAATAAATATATAATATATAGCAAATGTAATAAATATATCTTTTATATTTACATAATGAACCAAGTATAAAATCAGTACTCAGTATTAACAGCTGCTGCTGTTGCGATTATCCTCTGACCCTTAGGCTTACTATTAATACTTCCTCTCTTCCTGTATGGGGCTGGATTCCTGCCTTAAACTCCTCACTCTCACATCAGCCCCTCGCATGGAGCCAGATGCAACTTTCAGTATCCTTCAGTCCATCGCATGTGAACATTCCTGATGCAAGATGAGATTCCTACCTGACGCTGATGCTGGCCGCTGCCACCATTCTTACTCTCACAGAACCATAGTCTTTTCTTCCCCTGGTATCGCCCGCCCACCCTACTTTGATACCAGCTGTGATTGGTCTAGAATCCATTCCTTCATACTTTTCTTTAGACTGATGACCCTTGCTGCTTCGCTAGTTTTTCCTTCATTCTGTCTAGTTCTAGTTCACTCATTTTTTTTTTCCCCTTAGGTTGGAACAAGCAGAATGCCATGCAGCTGTGGTATATGGCTTAAAATGATAGTTTTTAAGACCTACTGGTCTAAGTCGTGCTAAAAAATTAAAGAATAGTGACGAAAATGAAAGAAATCCACTAATCTTTTTGATCAGAATTTTACATTATTCCCATTGTCTGGCCTAAGATGAAGTTGAGTTTCCTCAGAAGAGAGAACTTGACTGTTGTGATAGGAATGTTGACATGGTTGCTTAGGTCCAGGTACCATTCCATTGTTCAGGGAAGAATAGTGAGAACAACCTTCTGCCCAGTTGTACCTGGTCAGGTGTTTTCAACTGTAAATATGGATTCTAATAAATTGTAAGCTTGTTAAAACATATTTCTCGATCTCCTATAGTTTCTGACTCTGTGGGTCTGGGGTGGGCCTGAGAGTTTACATTTTCTAACAGGTTCCCTGGGGATGCTGATGCTGCTAGTTAGGGGATCACACTTTGAGAACCCCTGCTGTAAACAATGTAGTCTATGATTCTCTTGTATTTGGGTATTGTATCTAGAAATAAATGTACATTTGGCTGATCATGGGGTAGCACTCTCATGACGGAACTCCGTAGCTTAAAAGAGTAACTAAGATCACATCTACAAAATCATCCCAGTATTACCCATACCCACACACTGGTTAATTAGTACAAAGATGTTATTAATGGTGTATACAAATAATACATGTTTTCATTTATAAAATGAATACATATATTTATTTATCTGTGCCAGGCACGTTGCTTATCATCAAGATTACAAATGAAAAGAGACACAGTTTCTGACTTCACAGACTTGGTTTTGAAGAGACACAAACAGAAGCCTAGGAAGAGCTGACAGCGGGGTATGCACGTGAAAATTTAGATTAAATTTAAAATTTACTTTTAATATCATACCTTCTGTGTGGATTACTCTGCCTAGGTGTCATAGACCAGGAACCAATGAATAATACAAGATTTATACCCTCTGCTGTTACACCAGATACAGAACTATAATCTGTGGGAATACAGAGAAGGGAGCTGGCATTTGAGCTTGGTCTTGCAGAAGGGATGGAATTGAAACATTGGAAAAATATTCCAAGCTGATGCAATAGTATGAGCAAAGGTATAGCATCATTAATATACATGTAGCAACTAGGAAAGATTAAGTGATTGGTTAATTCATTAATCTGGCAAATATTTGATAAGCTGGGCACTGTTCTAGGTGCTGAATATAGTAGTGAGAAGACAGTCCCTGCCCCCCATGAAGCAGATAGTCCCTGCCCCCCAAGATTAGAAGAAAATTGTGGCGGCCTGTTACAAATTACATAATGTAGATAATGATAACTTATACTTCAAAAATATTAATATCAGTTGTCTTTTTAAAAATTAGATTCCAGGGCTTTTAGAGTATAATTCCATTTGCAAAGCTTTAATTATTCCCTAGATTTTCAAGAAAATATCCATCGCACAAAGCAAGGTATACCTGTAAGCACAGTTCCACGGCCAGAGGAAATGCTGTGATCCAGTATTGCACTCTGTGACTTTTGCCAACCTCTGCTGCTGACACACTTCCCTTGCTTAGTGGAACAGTGAGTTTCATTTCTGTTCACCTTGGGCTCTCAATCCCCTGAAATTTTTGCATTGAAACTTACAGATTGGTATTTTAGGGGGAAGATCCAAAAAATATTTTTGAAATGTGTCAGGCTCAAAAATTGCTCTTCAGTGATCTATAAATTATTATCAACTCTCAGAATTACAGTAACAGGACAAACACTATACAGGTACTAATATGCATGCATTTTGCAACTATGCTATATGAAGTTCTTCAAATTCTCCTTAAGTATATGAAGATTCATGTAAGATATATGTTCTTTTTCAACTTACCATCACTGTATTTTGATATTTTGGCTGTCTTTCTTTAGAGAAGATGAAGAAATTAGAGCAGTTTTTAACCCAATTCTGGTTTTGATTTCTGTCTGTCTACTTCCTAGCAGAAGATATTGGGCAAGGTTCCTAATCTTCCTAACTCTAGATTTTCTCACTTATATGATAGAGATAATAATAGTATTTATTCTTAGAGTTGTTTTGAGGATTAAATGAGATAATATATGAAAGTGTTTGCCACACTGCCTGGCAAATAGTAAGCACTTAACAAAATGTAGCTATCATTAAGTATCTCAAAACTGCCTCATTATAACTTGGGGTACAAAATCATAGCCATTGCTTTTGCTGAGTCTGATGGATTCAGTTTGCTTAAAGATTTAAATGAATTCCAAGCATAATACTTCCAGTCTGAGCCTTTAGTTGTAACTCAGCATAGAGCTGTTTTGGATCAAAGTCTTAAAACAGTTTCAGGAAGACACTTCCTGCCAAACTGGACAGCCGTAATCAATGGTTGAAATCTAGAATACCACCTGTATAGAGAAGGTCTCAGCCTGGCTGGTGAAAGATTTATGAACAAGATTTTGAAAATGAAGGTCAGCAGATGATTTTCATCAAATAACCATAAGGAGCGGTTAAACAGATGGCAAGGACAGTCTTGTCTTTTCTCTGAGCAACCTCTTTTGATCCCTACTCCCCATTGAATCATGCAGGTCTTAGTAAAGGTGTGAGGGGGCTGGGGAACACTGCAGCCTCTGATGCTACTCATTCCTTCAGAAATGCTTCTAGAGCAAGAGAAGTGTAACGATGATCCCTCATGAATAACTTTTTTTTTTTTTTTTTCTTTTGCGGTACGCGGGCCTCTCACCGTCGTGGCCCCTCCCGCTGCGGAGCACAGGCTCCGGACGCGCAGGCTCAGCGGCCATGGCTCACGGGCCCAGCCGCTCCGCAGCATGTGGGATCTTCCCGGACCGGGGCACGAACCCGTGTCCCCTGCATTGGCAGGCGGACTCTCAGCCACTGCGCCACCAGGGAAGACCATGAATAACATTTGAGATGATGTCTTCCTTTTCTTTTTTGTGCACTTGCCATTTTTGTCACAGTTATGGAAAGTGTATTATCAAAGATAGCACTTCCTTGTCCCCTCCCTCAAATTTTTTTTCTCTCCAGAGACATCACTCGTAATTCTTTTTGCTATTTACCTCTGTGTTCTAAATGACATTCTCTTCTTACCTCCTCTCAATTTCTCAGCTCTATTTTTGATGTCCCATTGTAGAAATGAAGTTTTCATCTCTCTCTTACCATCACACTCTCACAACAGGCATTCCTCCTATCCTACCATCTTCCCAGGGCTGTTACATTATTGTTTTGGTTAGCTCAGTATTTATTAGTTACACTTGTATGACTATGTAAATGTTTTTAATGACTGTGATTACTCTTCCTTTCTCTTATGATTTTGTTTTTTTCTGTGGTTGTTAGTTGTCTTGTTTTTTGTTTGTTCAGCTTTCTATACATACTTTTCACTATTTAACTCCAAGCCTCTGCCACCGTTCTGAATCTCAGCTCCAGCCGTTCTGATGCACAGATATCTTATGAAGTTCATCTTCTTGAAGTAATCTCTCTTGGAACCTTCTGACTTGGTTCTATATGTGCGCTTTTCCTTTTATGCCCTATGCACTGGTTTGATCCTGGAATCTCCCTTTCCATCACCCTGGAAAATCTCTGCAGGTCTCTTTGCTTGGTTCTCTTGTATCCTCTGTATTCTTCTTTCTTAATTCACTTGCTTATTTTGGTAGAATCAATTTTCCAGCAGCTTCCTGAAAAAAAGGATACACAGTTAAATTTTCTGGACCTTTGCATATCTGAAAATATATTCCTTCTTTCCTCATATTTGGGCAATAACTTGGCTAGGTATAGAATTCTAGGTTGAAAATAATTTTCCTTCAGAATTTAAATGGCACCACTATAATGTCTTCTCCCTTCAGTTTTGTTGTTCTTGTCTGATGACATTCTGATTCATCATTTTTTGAATATGACTTATTTTTTTCTCTTTGAAAAACTCTTTTTTTCCCAGAGTTCTGAAAATTTATGAAGATTTGCCCTCTTATGGTTTTATTTTCACCCATTATACTGGGTACTTAGTTGGCTTCTTTAATGTGGAAACTTATATTCTTTGCATCTAGAAAATTTTCCTGAATTTTTTTTTTGATGATTTCCTATTCTCTGTTTCTTTTTTGTTGTTACTGTTGTTTGGCTCCAGCTTTTTTGAAATCTTGTTACTCAGATACTGCTATCCTGAAATTTTTTTTAATAGACTTTTTGACATGGACCATTTTTAAAGTCTTCATTGAATTTGTTACAACATTGCTTCTGTTTTATGTTTTGGTTTTTTGGCCCCGAGGCATATGGGATCTTAGCTCCCTGACCAGGGATCAAACCCACATCCCCTGCATTGGAAGGTGAAGTCTTAACCACTGGACTGCCAGGGGAGTCCCTGATATCCTGAATTTAAAAACATTTTTATTATTAATATGTTTTATTTCCTGTTTTCACCTCCTTTGCATTTTTTCACCTGTTTTCTTGATGATAGGCTCATTTTTATCTTCTGCTCTTTCTGTTAGGTTTTATTTTTATTTTCTGATATCAGACTTTTAGTTTTCAAGATCCTTACTTGTTTTTCTTTGAATGTTTGATTTTATATTATGCTGTCTTGTTTCACTGAGGCAATATTTCTAATACCTTGTTAGGCATATTAATAACATAGCTTTTAGAAGTTTTCATCTCCTTCCATAGCCTTTGTTTCCAGTTAGCTTTTATTTAATTACTTGTTTCGATTTCTGTCTTTCATGTTAGAGACTTTATACAGATGTTTTTATATTTGTTGCCTGTTCATATTTAGGAGCAGGCTAAAGAGGCGACTGGAAGCTCTGTACACATGGGTGGGGCTTATTGATAATGATCTTAGTTACAGGGTCACTTTCATGGGCTTTTCACTGTGGAACTCCTGGTATCAGTATCTTTAGGTCTTGCTTCTTATTGTTTATAAATTCCTCAGAGAAGACTCTTTCTCCTGCCTGTATGATAAAGACATGGCTGCCAGGATTCTGTGGGTCTCAGCGATCAGCATGTAAATTCACTTAATCTCTTAGTTTTCAATGTGGTACTTACTTGGCCCACTGTACAGAGAGCCTCTCTTCTGTCCTCTACAAAGAACACATCTGCAGTCTTCTGCTGAGGTTGGGGAGGGCAGTTGTCTAGATGTTCAACGTTTAAGAGAGGGTTTGAGGTTATAATACCTTCTTAAGAACAAACTGTCCACCAGTTCTGTGTATTTTATCCTTTTCCCCTTCATCCTACTTCTGGACAAGCTTGGTGCTACCGCTGTCTAAACTTTTGAAGATTCTGCAGTCCAAATTAGATTGCTTATTGTCTTTCCCCACTACTGGCTTAGAATTGAGTTTTCTCAGGTCTGCTAAATCCTTTATATCTTCACCAGCTTCCTGTTTCTAAAATTTGACAGTTGTTGTCTTCGCTCCCTTTTGCTGCATCTTTATAGATTTATCACACATACACACACACACCTTTATTGTACTTTTAATGGTGTTTCAGGTAGGAATGAAAGTGAAAGCCTGTGTTCAACTTTCCCATCTTTACTTTCAAAATATACTGAATAATCTTGTGGAAAGATAATCTCAGCTCAGAGGTCCTGGAGATAGCATTTTGTGGAATTCTCAGCAGTGTCCTGGCTGGTTTCCTCTGTTTATCCATCATAGTTAGGGTGTCAGACATCAAGGTCATTAAAGTAGTCTTCCCATGAGGAAACACCATGTAAATACCTTAAAAGAGTTACAGGGTTAAGAGAACTACCAAGATCAGGTCCAGACAATTTTTAAAAATTGCCCTGAGATACTAATTTATTCATTCTTCCACTACCCCAGCATCCATTGGACACTTACCCCGAGTCATGCATTGTTGGGCATTGGCAAAACATTGAACAAGACACAATTCTGACCTCATGAACCTTCCACGCTAGCGTGGAAGACAGACAGCACTGCTCAAGATGCAATATGGTAAATGCCATAATGGAGATATTAACAAGTGCTAGAGGCTCTTTGGGATGGGAGTGATTAAGTCTGCCTTCAAATTCATGATGGGAAATGTGTCTTAGCTCTCACAGTTCAAGCAATAATTTCCCAGAAAAATCACCTTGCCAATTCATAACTGGCAAAGTTACTAGCTTCCCAGCGCTGTGATAGCATCTTTATGGTCAGAAGAGATTTTAGAAGTCATTTTTATGTTTGTCATTTTACCTGGAAAAACTGAGGCCCAGGGAAAAAGGGGCTCAATCTTGGTAAAGTAAAGAATGAAAACCAGTTTCTTGAATCCCATACTATTTTCTATCTATTAAATCATATTAAGTCCCCACCCTAAAGCCTACTTATCTATAAATATGATTAAAAATTTTAATCAGTGGCTCTGAGTCTCAGAGATCTGGAAGTACCAGTTTTGAAACCCCTGAGGATTTCTTTAAAAACAGTAATTCGAATGAAAGACCTTTGCTTTGGACATAGGTACAGGACTTGAAACTTATGCAATGTCAGAAAGAGAAAATGGCTTAGAGTTCTCATTACTTATTTTGAAAGCAGGGCCAGTTCTTAAACTGGAAGAATAGGACTCTATTTGCACAGGTTAATATTGATTGAATTTCAGTTCACCTAGCAAATTCAGGGGAGAGCTTCCCAAATGCAGCTTTGATCTTACTATTTTACAATATATTTTTGAGATTTTCCCATGTTTGCATTGTCTTGAAAACATACAGCAGATGTACAAACATAGAATTTAAACATTTTGGAGAGGCAGAGAACGTTGTCTTCAGTGAACATTAAGAATGTAATGTGTTCTGTTAAATTTATGGTTTCATGACTTAATTAACTATTAGCAAATGGTATATTATGGGGAAGCTAGGAACTATAAATAACATATTCAATAGTCAGTTCTTCATCAGTAATAAAATATTAGCAATAATTACATTATTCGTTAAAAGCAAAACACAACTTGAAATCTCTTAATATCTTCCCCAAGTACATTAACTTTTTATATCCACAAGTAATGAGATTATAATTTTCTTACTAAAGATTTTCTTGGTCCTTTTCTGCTGAGAAAAGTCTTTCTGTCCTCTGGCCCTTTGAACTCTCCTGCCATGTTGATTTCTTTCTTCACTATAGTACAAGGGTCCCCAACCCTCCGGGCTGCGGACCGGTACAGCTCTGTGGCGTGTTAGGAACCGGGCCACACAGCAGGAGATGAGCGGTAAGCAAGCGAAGTTTCATCTGCTCCCCATTGCTCCCCATCGCTCGCATTACCACCTGAACCATCCTGTCCCCAACCCCCCAACCTCCGCCCCCATCCGTGGAAAAATTGTCTTCTGTGAAACTGGTCCCTGCTACCAAAGGGTTGGGGACCGCTGCTATAGTATATACATGGTTCCTTGATTGCATGTCAGGCTTGTCTTCTAGGCTATGAGCATCATGAAGGCAAAGACTATGTCTTCTTTGTGATCCCAGTAACTTGGCCATATTAAGGTCATTTCAATTAACAAAAGAAACTTAATTGAGTGAATAAAATATAAGGTGCTTGATGTATAATAATATTTGCTTGTTTGGTTTTCGTAGCACTTTTCGTTATATCCTTGGGTATAAAGTAGCTAAAGACTCGGGGTTGACACACATGTAGTACACAGCCTCCACTTACCTTTCCTTCTTGTTTGAACAGCTCTCAGATCTCACCCTGAGCTCAAATATAGCTCTCTAAATAATGGATCGTATTCACTGTGACTTAACTTCTTGTTGCCCGTGGAAGAGAACTATCGATCTTCCTCCCTATGAAATCTGGCTAGGCGTGAAAACTTCCTCCTCCTCCTTCTTGTTAGAAGCAATTTCTCTCCTGTTTCTGAAAATGAGAAACAAAACAGTCTCTTCTGTGTTGTTCTCATCCTGTCCCATGGAGAGTGGCGTGATCCTTCATCATCATCTGTGCATGTGCCTTGTCCCCAGTCTCCTGGTCCTCTTCCCTCCCATCAGAGACTGGATGCTCCACTCCCTGTCCGCTCATGTGAAGACTGCTCTGCACACCTCACATCCTAATTCTTGTCTTTAGATACATCTCTGACCCCAGCGACTCTGGGGAACAGACTGTACTGCTCAGGACCTTTGGTGAGTGCCAACAAAAAGACTGCTGTATCAGTGCAAAGGGGTGGCATTTCCAGAGTCATGACTATCATAACTTTTGTTCTTCAAGAAACCCTGGGATTTCTACATTTTAGGGTTGAGAGATAGAGGTGTTTTAGTTCCCTCAGCTCAAAAGTGGGGGCTGAAATAAGTAGATAATGAAGACCTTTCTTGTCGTTGGTGTCTAAATCAATTTGCTGGACCTGCATTTCGGTGGCTGTCCTGCTCTTTTTCTCAATTCATCTATTACTTTTGCATAGTTTATGCATCTGGTTAAAGTTCTTTCGAAGTCAGCCTTTCTACTTATAAACCCTTCACAAAGTTACTGGGGCAGTCCCCTTAGAATCTTGGCTTAATAGGATGCAAATGAGGGTTATGGTGGAAGAATTTTTTTCTTTGTATCTCTGAAAGAGAGGTTGCTGTGGATTTATGTACACAGACTTAAATTCATAGGGAGAAAGTCTGGGTTCAAATTTGGCTCTGTGACCTTGGATATATCACTTTACCTTTCTAGGCCTTAGTTTATTGTAAATGGTGGTAAATTGTCTGCTCTCTGGGGTTTTGGGAAGGAATCAAGGAGAGAGAGTATATGGAAAGTGCTTTGTAAACTATATGGTACTATATAAAAGCAAGTTGTTATTAATAGAGGTCTGACTATTCCCAATTGTTTCTACTTGATCAGTTAGTTCTGGATGAATAAATCAGAGAGGACAGGCAGGAAGGAAACAGCACTGGGCTAGGAGTCGGGTGATCTGGAGTCTATCCTGGTGCTGCTCAGCACTCACTCACTGACTTGATGTGACCTTGGCAAAGTCACTTTACCTCCTGCACTTCTGTTGCGTCATTGGTAATATGAGGTGGGCTAAAGAAATGATGACATAGAGATTCTCTTCCACTTAAAAAAAAAATCTAATGTTTTATGAGTCTAGCTGACAAGAGATTATTATTTATTTAAGGGTGTCATTAAGTGTAGATTACTGAATCAGAAGTCTTACCAATTATGTGCCCAAATAATATATATATATATTTCTGATTTTATGTTTCATTTTTTTGATTTTATGTTTTTTTCTTGGTGGAAATTTATGTTCTTCATACAAAAATTTAAAGTTATAGGGAAAATTGCAGCATACGCTTAAAGACAATCACTCCTAGTATTGCTTCCGAATTCCTTCACATCCATGTAGCTTTGATTTCTTATAACATGCATTTTTTCATTAACATTAGTCCAATCATACTTTATATATTTGATTTAAAAAAATTTTATTTTTATACAATTTTTAAAGGTTACCTTCCATGTACAGTTATTAAAAAATATTAGCTATATTCCTCGTGTTATATAGTACATCCTTGAGCCTAGTTTGTACCTCCCACTCCCCTACTCCTGATACTGCCCCTCCCCCAAATAATACATTCTGAATACATAATTTTAAGGAATTATTTTAAAGAAGACGCCAAGACTTAATCCTTCAAACACTGAAAAGGAACTAACGGACTCTGCTATCCACTGAATTTTTCTGTTTTCTCTGGGAGGAATGTGTATATTTAAAAAGGAGGCTAAGTACTAAAAACAGATGAAATTCTGTATAAGAAATTATGGCTATGACACCTAAAGCACATTTTGTAATATATTCTCTAGTAACTTTAATTCTTTATTTCGTCAAAAAATTATTGAGTATTTGTTACAAATCTCACTATGCTAAGCCCTATAGATGCTCAAGTGAGTAAGATAATTCCTATTAGAAGGGATGGTTGATCTAGTGTAGAAAAGAGCGTGGATTAAGAATTTATAAGAGAGGTGAAACAAAGTTCCAATAGTACAGGATAAGGAGAGATTAATTTTGCTGAAGAGATGGAAGGAAGGTAAAAAATACAGCATCTTTAAAATGCTTTATAGATTGTAAATGTTTTCCCATATACTATCCTGTTTAAATAAAGCACGGACTCTGACAGGTATAGAGCAAGATACTGTCTTTTGGAAATCAGTTTGTAATCCCTGAAACCCCTGAGGCGCAAGCAATGTAGAGAAAATACCAATAAGACATATTGTTATTTTAAAAATGAAGGTGGGTGCCTATAATCAACTCGTAAATTTCTGAGAGTTTTGCCCAAGGTGACATGGACTATTTTTTATATTTGAGCCTGCATATCATCCTATTAACTATCCCTTTTTTAAATGAGAAGGCTATAAGAAATGCCCCAACTTACATAATGCATTTAATTCCATGTCTATTTTTAAGGTGAATTTATCTAATACTTATAGCACATTGGTTTATGATCACAAAGCTAGAAGAAACCTCAGTTCAATTACCTAACTTGTTAGATAATACAATATGCCCTTTTTCCACACACACAAAAAGTTATTTTCACAGAAGTGTCCTGCCCAAGTACAAAATCAGGACTATAATCGTGGTCTCCTGGACCAGGTTTTCGCCACCACATCACAGCCCAGGGTCTGTTTGAAGATTGCAGCAAGTATACCTTCATTTGATATTAAAGATTCCTAAAGTGGCCTCCATCTCCTTTTTGCCGTTCACACAGTATTTTTCCATGAACGTCTTCTAAAATAATTAATGCTGTATCCAAAATTGTTAGAACTGTGCAATGCTGATATTTGAAGAAACGTGACTCTTTTGTGACACTAAATGCTTTTAATAATGCATCTACTCGAATATGGTAAGTGACTTCCACTCATAAAACAAGGAAATACGGTGCTGAGAAGTCATTGCTTCATTGCTGCCTCATTTTCAGTGACAAATCTTTTGAAAGAGGAAATGTATCTTTTTATTATGATGCTACAGGGCTTTATTTAGGTTTGTTTCATTGCAAAATAAAATTCTAATTTTATTTTATCTGAGCACATTAAATATAGCAAATCTTAAATTTCAGTAACTGTGGCTACAATTCATTTAAAGACACATAATTTTCTGGGTATGTGAATGTGATCTTTGGTTATAGTCTATATTATTTAGATGTTTTTAAAGCTTTGGGTCCATTTTTGGACTCTGCAGTTTAGAAGAACCTAGTAAAAATAGAGTATGCCTGTAAAATGAGCACTTTAATGATAGGTTAAGGAATTAAAGTTGCTTAACCTGAAGAAGGGAGAGCTCAGGAAATGAGCTAATTACCACCCTCAGGCTTCTAAGTGATTTTATGAGGAGCATTGTAGTTTCCCCTTCCAGCGCAGAGAGGTTTTGGTCTTTGTTAGTGGTGAGGGAGCATAGCAGGAAATCAGCAAGGAGGGACTCATGCTGAGTCTTAGTTCACCTTTTAAAACAAGAATAGATGACCATCGGGGGTTTTAAGTGATCTCTTCTTGTTCTGAATAAAATGATCTCACAAGTTATTTTTAAGTTCTGTTGTTACCTTTGGGGCAGAGAGATTCAAACAAATTTCTTTTGCAATGAAAATGATTACATACAATGAAATGACTGACTCAGAAGACCTGGGAATTGTCTCACCAACGCCTCATCCTACAACTGAGGAGCCAGAAGCTCAGAGAAAGCAGTGGAGAGAGACCTTGCAGGAAGGGCTATTGACTCTTCCGGCAGGGCTTTTCCATCCCTCTGCCCTGCCTCTGAGTACCTGACTTTGTGAACTGATGTGCAGTGGATTTGATTGGTCACTACACAAAATTAAAGTAATGATCGGGGTGGAAGGTCAAGCTCAGTATAAACTGGGAAATGTACCTCTCTCCAAGCATTGCAGGTAATGGCTTATTCTGTTAGATCTGTGGCTTTCTGCCAGTGTGGCCAAGGACAAATAGATTTGTTGATTATAGACGATTCGCAGTTAGAAATTATGGAATTTTTATGTTCTAGATCATTGTGCTCTTCTCTCAAGAGCTAGAAATAAATGTGTAGGAGTGGGTATCTTGCACCCCATCACAACTGAACAGTTACTACTTGGAATTTTTCATACCCAGCAGTAATGTTAGTGTCCCAGAGGGTATTGCTTTCCAAGATACATGACTTACCGCTGACTTACTCCTTTTCCGTGACTTCAAATTGTGTAGGAAAGGCAAGGGCAAGGCAAGGGCAGAGAGGTCCAAACAGATTTCCTTGTTGTGGAAAACACTAAGTACAGCAAAATACTAGAGTTGGAAAGGGCATGGATGCTGTTTTGCCTAGCTTCTCATCTGGCAGATGTAAAACCTGAATCCAGAAAAAAAGATGTGGCTGGTATTTGGTGAGATTTGGAACCAGAAATGAGAAGAAAAAAGCATTTGAAAGCTACCTAGTGTGTTATGTGTCCTCCTTGGGAAATGGTGATGGCAGCTTTTTAAGGACTTAAGACAAAGTTGTCATACACATCTTTAGACAGGATGAGGGAAGACATCTTATCACACGTAATTCTCTTAATAGCATTAACGGAAGAGAGTTTTCCTGAAAGGGACAAAGGAGCTAATATTTAAAAAGGAGAACAGTCTGATGAGCACTTGGAGAGGCTGAGGGGCTGTTGACAACTTCTCACCAGGGTTGTGTGGTTTCTCTTTGAAAAATAGGAGTGATCATCACCTTTTGGGATAAGATAAAAAAATAGTAAGTTCTCTGTTGCTATTTGACCGCCTTTGGTAAGTATCTAACCCTTTCAAATCTCCAGAGAACCAAAGGTCAATTATAGAGCTGGCAGGAATATCAGAATTCATCATTCCTGCTCAATGTAGGAATCTAATCTATCTTTTGGATTAATATTTAAATTTTCATTAAATTTTTGTCTTTTCTTTTCTTGCTCTTGGTAGTAAGTAAGCTATATTGGAGCCAAAATCTATGTTTGGCCACCTTTATGGCCTTTGAGTCTCAAGGATAGTGTCCTACACACAGTTAATACTCAGTAAATCTTTTTGTTGTTATTGCTGTGTATGAAACCCTGCTACTCTTACTTTTAGTATTATATCAGGTTGGTGTTTGAAAGAGACTTGAGAATCTGGTGTAATTCCTACATTTTATGGTAGAGACTGAGACTAGGAGAGGGGCCTATATAAATTTATATAGCTACATAGCTGCAGACCATAAACAGAATTTAGATATACCAGCTGTGTTTTTTTTTTTTTTTGATCTCCCAGTCCGGAACACTAATTTTTTTTTTTTTCTGACATGTTTAATTTTATTAGGAAGAGATTTACAGAACTGGAACAGAGGAGGTAAGGGACTTGATTCATGATCGAGTACATAGAAAACTAGAAAACGAATCAACTGACCAACCAATAACAAAAATCTAACACTAAGGAAACAAAAAGTTGTGCAAGAAAAGAAAAATGGAAATAGAAACCATAATATACCACATAACTCTGCTATGAATATTTACGTAGTCATAAAAAAGTGAACATAAAATGTTAATTTAACCAAAATTATGATACAGCTATATTGAGTATCAACTCAATATGGATGGGAAGTGTGCATCTGTGTGTAGTTGGGGTGGAGGAGGGTGCTGTGAAAACTGATTCCTTATATTTTATGGTAGAAAGTTGATAGGTAAAGCTTAAAATTGAAAGAAAAATTGCGGAACACTAATTTTTAAGTAAACAGTTTTGTTAGAAAAATTCATATAGTTGTGATGAGCAGCCACATTGCCTGAAATTCAAGACTTTAGTAACCCCGTTATTAATTAATTAGGTAATTGATTAAAAGAGTTATTCATTAATATTTCTTGGGACCTATTGTGTGCTAAGCACTGGTCTACACAAGAAAGTGAAGAAAACCAACAAAATTTTCTGACTTCGTGGCATTTGTCTTCTGTTGTGGAGGAGAAACAACCAAACAAGTAAAACATTTTATGTCAGATAGTGTAATATACCATGAAAAAATGAGCTGGAGAGGTGAGTAGGGAATTCTAGGAGGCAATGCAGGGGTTCATTTAGAATTTTAGGTAGGTGGGTCACGGAAGGCCTCACTGAAGAGGTGACATTTGGTCAAGGATCTGGACTAGGTAAGGGATCAGGCAATGAACAAGTAAGGACCCGCCCATTTGGGGGGAACAGCATTCCAGGTGGAGGGAACAGCCAGTGCAGATGCTCTCTGTGGGAGTGTGCCCGGCAGGTGTGCTGAGAGCAAGAAGGCTGTGAAGTCAGGAGAGAAAGTCGGAGGTGAGGTTTGGTGAGGCAACTGTACATCTCTATCCTCCTGCCTCATTTCTCCTGCTGGTGGCTTCCATCACAGACACATCTCAGGTGTGCAAGAGGACACCCCTGGGACTAGCCAGCGCACACTTTCCCTAACGTTGGGTGCTTTCCACCATCACCAGCTTCTTCAGACAACCAACACCTGAGTCTGCCATGTTAACAGTGAGTGTTCTGGATTTCTGAGCTGGGGCTGGGAGTTGACCTGCTTGTGAATGCCCTTGTATACCAGAAATTTGGGACAGTATAGATAATTTCCCAGTAGAAAATGTGAACATCTCTTCTGATGTTGGAAGAGCCTTGTCTTCCTGGTAGGAGAGACAGAAATGCAAGCGAGTTTGCAAGAGGTGGAATTCTCTCTATCCTGTTTCCGAGAGCAATGCAAGTCCAGTGGAGACCTCTGAAGAACTGCTGGAGAGCCAGACTGAGTTTCATTTTTAAAGGAGCTGTGTGTTTTTCCACAAGGTTCCTCAGAGCCCCCGCAAGTAACCTTTGGGGATTCATTGCATTGCTAAATCACTGCATTAGCCTGCTGCCTTCTGGAAAAAGCTAATCTGACTGCTTCTGTCAGAAGGAGAATTCAGCCCTTGGGCTGGAACCAACCACACTGAGAGGTCAGGGAGAGCCGGGAAGCCCTTAAAAACAGGTTCAGATCTTCAGGGTAGGGTGGGGTGCAAGCACCCCTAGGAAATGCTGTACTGAAGTAGACCCAGAGAAAGCATTTCTGTTATTACTGTTTCTGTTAATCATAATAACTTTATTCAGTATACTAGTTTATAAAGCATTTTCCTAGCCTTTACCTCACTGTCTCCTCTGTAATTCTCTATAGCTTTGTTATCGAAATGATGTCTGCAAACCAGCAGCTCTGTGTCACTCAGGATCTTGTTAGAAATGCCCCATCCAGACCTTCTAGGCTAGAATTTGCATTTACTAAGACCCTAGTCCTTTAAAGTTTAAGAAGCTTTGCTCTGTGGTCCATAGAGCAGTCATTTCTCCTGTAACAGTGAGGAAGTGGAGGAGTGGCATGGTTGGGTGACTGAGGCAGGGTCACCCACTTCAGTAATAGTGAAGGGGAGACCTCATACCCAGGCTTTGTGTCTCCTGGTGCAGCAGTCTCTCTGCTGCACTCACTTCTTCCCTCTCCATGATCCTTGGCAGCTTACCTGTGATGTACTAGCTTCAAAGGAAAGGCAACCCTTTTTCTCTGAAGCTAGGCTATCGCCTTCTCTCATTCTCCCCATCAGCTGCCCTGGGCCCTCCCTCATCTGCTTGCTGGTTCTAGAAATGCAAACACCCTGAAAAGCTCTGCAGCATTGCTCACAAGGAGCCAATAATGAGTGAGTCTGATAAGAACTGCTGGCATTCGTCACTTGCACTAGGCTTCTCTACAAAACCTGTCCAGCTTTGAAAGAAAGGGGTGCAAATTCAGAACAAGGCAACTGAGGGAATGCAGCTGGGACATGCTGATGGGTACGACTGGGTTTTTCCTCTCTTGCTCACAGTTACAGGATGGCAGATGACATCTGGTTCAGTACCACCGAAAAACACGTGTATGAAGCCCTCATGTCTGCAGAGAACTTCCCAGTCCACCATTCACCATAGCTTACTGCAGTCTTGAAAATAGTATTCCTGTTTTAAGGCTGCAAAACTATGCCTAGAAGTCACTTACATTACACGCAGAAAGTGAGTGCTTCATCCTTTGCTGACTAATGGACCCAACAGGTAGGCGAAACTGAGTCTATTAGTAAACAGCGCTTCATCTACAGGAGTCATGCTTTGGGTGAGGAAAAGTTCTAACAGAATTTTAAAGATGTGACTCATAGATCCTTAGCTGAAATTCTCAAAGTAACTGAAGCTCACTAACCGCACAGTGAATCTTCATATTTTATTAATTAGTTCAGTGAAAAATTTTATATTTAGTGTGAAGCTACTGTGTGCATGACGGTCACCATAGCACGTGGTAGCAAGGGCTCAGTAATGAATGAGATCCTCTCTAAGAGCCAGCAGGTTAATAGAATGTACATATGTGTATAGGACAAACTATGATGGGTGACAAAGGGACACTCCTTCCTCCACCCTAAAAAGGCTCAACCTAGGAGGTGACATTTGAGTTCTTTCATGACAGACGGGTAGGCTTTGGACCTTCAGAGTCTCCAGAGTACGGAAATTCACGGGGGGTGGGACAGTGTGTCCAGAGACACAGATGAAAATGCTAGGTTTGTATCTGGAGCAGCAGATGAACAATGCATTGACTATGACTTGTAACCTATGAACTCAGAGGCAAAAGAAATATGCTTTTACTTTCTTTCAATTAATTCTTTCAATTAAATTGACCTAAATCTTTCTTTCAATTAAATTGACCTAAAGAGTTTCTTTCCCTCTCCATGGTGGTAAATTTATTATTGGGCCCTATTCCCCTCCTAGCAGGTAGAGTCAAGATGCTGCCTGGATCTTATGAGCCTCAGAGCATTTGCAGTTATTGACCACTGTCCTGGAGTGTGTGCCATGCTTGGGACATGAGCGTCTTTACTGCTCCCAAGAACTATTCTTTGCCTGGGGTTGGGCTCCCCATGCAGCCATCACTCCCCAGAGCACTGCTGCTCGCCTCCGCCCTGCTTCCTCTCAGCATTCTGCTGGATAGGTTTTTAGTTCCAAGGGAAATTTTTGCCCCCATCTAGATGTTCTTAAGAGACCCCTTTCATGGTCCCCTCAATGACTTCATTCTTTTTCAAGAGCTCTGGTCTTCAGATATCTTCTATTTTCCTCACTGGAAAAATCCTTGAGTGGAGGAAGCACTACCTTAAGTGACCTACTTCAAGTAGCAAAGGCAAAGGAGAAGAACAAATGGGAGTCAATATTTTAATGAACAGCTGTGCCACCTTCAGAGTTCCTGGGCATGAGGTGGGCAAAGGGGAATGGTGGGTGCTTGCCCTGGGTGCTTTGTTGGGGGAGTGGGGAAGAGGGAGCAGGGGGGTTTCTTCCACTGACTTCTCCACTTTCCTGACTGAGAAGGGCCTTCGTTTTGGTCTGAATCTCAACTTTCCGAAGCCTTTCATCATATATGAACTTGCCTCTATCTGTGCATGTTCAGAACAAGAGTTGGCTCTCCCTCCATTCTGAGCTGGTCAGCTTTTACCCTGGATCTCATTACCTTCTGTGGCTTGTGCCGCATCAGCACCATACCCCAAGTCTCTGGTATTTTCATCCCCGTTCTCTACTGCCTTAGCTTATCAACCTGCTCAAGTCTATCCTACTTAGAAACACAGCAGCAGCAGCATGTGAAAAGCCCTCTTTACCTGCCATCTCTTTCTAGTTCCTTCCTTAGCTCTCTCCTTTCTTCACAAAATCCCCGATCGTGTCTGAGAAAGAGCCTGGGCAGCTCCAGTCTTGGAGAGACAGATGGGGGCTCTGCCAGTTACTGTAAATTCTCGGAAAATATACTATAAGCCTTCTGAAGTCTCAAGTTGGTAATTTCAAAAATGATAACAGTGAGGCCAGCCTCGAAGTGCTCTTGTCAGGATTCAGTAAAAACGTGGGTAAATTACTTAACACAGTCCTTGTATATGATAGACACTAAAGATATGGCACTATTATTATTATCCACGCATATTGTACCCCTGGCCGGAAAACCTACCCTCTCACTCTCACATCTCTCCAGTTTACCTGGCTAAGTTTTTGCTTATCATTTAATGCTCTGTTGTGTGCTGGTATCTGCTCCCATCTTCTTCCTCCTCTCCCCCAGTCCAGTGTACTCCCACTATCCTCTCACGGTACCTGAGAAGTCGTCTTAGGTTTGTGGAATATCTGCCTCCCTCTCAGCACTCCTCTGGGAGCTCCTTGAGGACAGCAACTGTGATGTAAATCTCTCGTCTCCGTGTCCGCATTCAGGAGCTGACATGTCAACACTCAAATGCTTTTTGAATTTGATTTTATTTCACAGCTATTTTCATAGTGCTTATTATGTACCAGGCACTTTAGAGATGTTAATTTGTTAATCTTCATAACAACACTATGAGGTGGGCACTGTTATCTTCATTCCATAGATAAGGAAACTGAGGCACAGGGCAGTTAACTTGCCCGAGACCACACAACAAGTAAGTAGGGGAGTTCAGATTGGAACCCGGGCCCAACCCTTCGCCCATGTCAGGGTTTAATACTGTCTGCCCTGGGGTAGTATTATATGCCTTGTCTCTTTGAAGATTATCATGCAGACTATGCAGGATGTCAGTGAACTTTGTAAGTTGCAAAATGTTGACTAGATAAGGGAAGTGAGTTCTTTGATTCATGTTGAAAGTGCTATAAAAATGTATGTTATGACACTGACTAAAAAGATCAACATGATCATAACACTGAATAGAAATCTGATTATTGTCAAAATGTCAAGATACTTTTTTTTACCCTGATTTTGAATTACTGAAAGAAGAAACTACTTTTTATATTTTCTTTTCCATCAAAGGAAAGCAAAAAATGGAAAAGAGTTTAACATACGTCACCTCTGGAGTGTGGTCCCACCGTCTTTTTCCTGCAAGGATCAATTCTACTTGTGAGCAGCTGTTTAGAGCAGATGAACTTCCTAAAATGGCCCTGGAGAGAAAAAAAGCAAACAGGCAGCTGCTTGACCTTTTTCTGAATGAAAAAACAAACTCTGATCAGTTGGTCTTGATTGGCATGTGCAGAGTCGAGGAGTCTGTGATCAGTTTTTATACCAAATCACCCGTGATGATTACTCATTGCTCACTAACATTATACCACAGATCTTCTGGTGGATCTGATGTGTGTTACCATTTTAGCTTCAGAAACACAGCTGTGGACAGCAGGTGCTGGTGCCGGGCCAGTGGTGACCTATGGGGAGAAGCAAGAGAAAGTTTCTTGGTGTACAGATCGCCTGGGTTGGGATTACCTGGAAGGGTTGAATCATGCAGTTATATGGGACCCACCCTGGATCTACTGGTTCAGAATCTCTGGGAGAGGATTCCCAGCTGTTACACTGAGAGCAAGCACCTCCAGTGCAACTTGTAGAGCAATGCAATTTGAGTACCGTCGTCTTAACTTGGGCTGCCTTAACAAAATTCCATAAGCTGGGTGGCTTCGAAAACAATAGACATTTATTTCTCACAGTTCTGGCGGCTGGGAAGTCTAAGATAAGGATGCCACAAGATTTGGTTCCCATGAAGCCCTGCTTCCTGGCTTGCAGACAGCCACCACCTTCTCACTGTGTGCTCACGGGGTCTTTCCTCAGTGTAAGAGCATGAAGAGAGGGAGAGAAGCAGAGGGAGAGAATGAATCTCTTTTTTTTCTTATAAGAACAGTAATCCCATTGTGAGGGCCCCACCCTCATAACCTCTTCTAAACCCAATTATCTCCCAAAGGTCCTACCTCCAAATACCATCATTTGAGGGTTAGGGCTTCAACATATGAATTCTGGAAGGGACACAAATATTCAGACCATTCAACAATGGAGGTGGGACCGTGGTCTTCTGCGGTGTCATGGAAAGTGGGAATAGATCTAGAACTTAATTTGACTTTTCCCCAAAGAATGACAGATTCTCATTTTTTCCCTGCTGGTTGTGATCAATTCATTGATGTTTAGACCTTCATAGGAGCTTAGAGACTGAGTTTGCATTAGAACAAAAAGATATTCTTAAATCTGTTTTGGCTCAGTTGTGTCAGTGATTTCAATTTGGTTCCCTGTGCCTGTAGGAAGGAAAAAAAAGGCATGAATTTTCGGGATGATCAACATTTGAATTGCTTGAGAATGATAAAAATAAGCCCCACAGAGTAGTGGTTAAAGAGATGATATATTAGGCAGGGCTGTAGTCACCACCTGAATGATGGCAGCTGCCCCCCTGAAATTTTTTTTCCAACTTTGTAACAACTACTTAATATAGCAGGAAAGTGTTTCTTTTTTAAGCCCTGTTAGGAGGTGCCGGTGCAGACTAGTGTGTCCTCTCTGAAATCTCGGAACGGTTCTTCATGTCATTCGTCACACCAGCATAAGAACCATGGTTTTAAAGTGATGGCGGCATCAAGTCTCTTGAAATCACCTAACACTCCAGCTGCTGCCACAGCGCACCACCTTCTGTAAGTCAGGGAGCGCTTGTAGGTGTTTGGGATCCAATCATTTGTCTAAGGACATGTGCAAACTATAACTGTTGTCCAGTAGGTTTATCATATGCAATAGTGCAGTTCAATTCTGACACTCACCACCTCAGTTTAGGCCCTCTCTTTTCAGGATATCATCTACTCCCTGTCTTCAACCGCCTCCTATATTCCTATGACTCGTATGTCTCCAGGCCAGAACTTTCTCCTGAGCTTCAGAGTCAAAGCACCTCAAGCTCTACTGGCCCAGACTGAGCTCTTTATTTTCTCCCCAGTCACTCCCCTTCCCCTGTTTTCTCAACTTGCCAAATGGCACCACAGTCTGCCAGGTACTCACAGCAGAAACTTAAGAGTTATCCTCAGGACCCCCCTTTCCTCACCTAGTCGCATTCCCTGTACCCTTTTATCATCTCTAGTTTAGATGATGATGTCCCTCTAATTCTACTGTCTCAGTTCAGACACTCATCATCTCTTGTCTCCATTGCTCGATGCCTCACCGGCCTCACTTCTCTGGCAGTGCCCCTTCTCCCCTCTACCATTTTACAATAAAGTGCAAATTCTGTGCTCTGTATTGTACTGAGCCACCTGGCTTGCAGTCAGGAACCGTACTGAATGGATGCGCTGCTTGCAAGTCATCCCTGAGCTACGTTGCTGAACATCAGAACGACTTGAGGACTTGGTCAGCTGCATCCAGCACCAGGCCCTTATTAAATAACTTTATGTAAGTAAATTATTTAGCCTAATTTAGGGCAGGCTCCAAATCTCCCCCTTCTGTAATTCTGGCAGCTCCTGAACCAGGGCTTAGTCATAGGGTCAGTTTTGTTTTTTATTATGGGTCTGGCACCGAACTACCTGGTAAACAGTAGGTTCTTTTGTTTTTTGTGGACTGACTGCAAGAAGGTGCTTTCTCATATACTTGAGAGTGGAGAGACCCTCAGAGCAAATTGAAAAGAATCCATTCATTTATAAATGTGCATGCTGTAGTTAAAGGAGAAGAAGCAAGTCACATTGTGAACCCGAGCTTGTCTGTCTGGGCTGTTCTGATGCCTCTCACGTCCCCGGCTGGGTTTCCTGCTGTGCAGTTGTCCGTCTTTTCTGTTGCTGAGTTTTCTGTCTGCATCAGAACTCACCTCACTCTCTAACCTCTTTGGCTTTCACCATGTAATGACCCAAATAACCCCTGCAGTAGCTTCTTCATTTTAATAATTTCTTCATTTCATTTTCCTGCCATTACCTCCCAACCAAAGGCCACCACCTCCTGCTCTACCGCCTGAATGTGTTTCGGTGTAGCCCCTCAAGCTCCTTTTACCTCATCACCCTGGGCCCTGGGCAAGTCTCCTGTCTCTTTCGCACCATCTCCTTTTGCAGCAAGCATCACCCTTTCAGTCTTGCTTGGCACATGGCTATGGCGTGAGTCTTTAATTGCTCCCACTACCTCTAATTCTTTGTTGGAAAGGCTTGAAGCAGTGACACTTCTAGATTTTGCTGAGGGTCCCACAGAACCCCTCACTTGCTTCTGCTTCTGCCTTTTAAAAACTGCTTTCTTAGCATTGAGGGAATAGGATACGTGGGGTAAGCTAATTTCTCTATTAATAAAAGTAGCCCATAGTCTGGAAATCTTGTGCCAACCCAGGAGTAAAAGAAAAGGTTTGTTTTTGTTATTTCCGTCTTTTAAACTGTGAAGTTTTACTAGCACACATTTACCTGGTGGCAGAGAGGTTGGGAGAGAGAATTTTACGCTCCTCCATTTCAGGAAACATTACTCTCCCCTGCCCTGCCACTTGGAACAACCTCCTGGCCTCCAAGTCTGAAGCCCCATTGCCAGTGCAGCTGGACTCCCGATATTGCACAGCTATATGGAGAAGCCACACACAGTAGCTGTAATGGTTTAGAAGCTTTAGAACAATTAGATGTTTGTATTTAGGTCTGATCCTTGGGTGTGGTGGTAGTGTTAGGGGTGAGAGCTAGGGCTTCCTCGTTTGAGAAGCTTTATCCAAATCTCTTTGTGATCTGAAGATGGAGCCGGACTGTTTATCTTCCGAGTCAAGCCCACATTCTCTGCTGATCTTCCCCGGCCCCACCATGCACATCTCACACCTCACAGCCTTACCCAGCTGCTCATGTTACCCGTAGAGGTCGGACCTTCCATGCTTCCTTGATTTCCTCCCTACCCTTACTTTACCAGGATGCTGCTGCTTTATCTACTTCTTTCTGTTGTATTTTAAATACTTACTATTCTCCAAAGCTGGGATCTAGAGTAGTGCTTCTCAAAAGTGGTCCACCAGTCCTGCAGCATTAGCCTCACCAGGGAACTTATTAAGAGTATAAATCTCAGACCCCACCCCAGACCTCCTGAATCAGAAACTCTAGGAAAGGGCCCAGCAGTCTGTGTTTTAGTGAGCTCTCCAGGGGTTTCTGAAGCATACTCGAGTTTGAGAACCACTGCTCTAGAATGAATTCCACGTCCTCCCTTTCCCCCAGTGGGCACTGTCAACGGTCCTATTATAGTGGATGTAAGTCAGGCTGCCTTTCAGGAAGGCCCTGGAATTCTGCATTATGCCATGGAACTGGCCCTGTTTTCATTTATGTCATAAATGGTTATGGAAAAGACCTTACTAAATGCCAGGGAATATGGTGGGCTTTGAGGAAATTTCAGGCATGACTCAGTCATGAATTTTTCACATATATGAACTGTGGGGAAAGGAGGGAGGTTTAAGATCTGCTACCAACTACAGGGCGGAAATTAGCAAATGATCTAAGAGGAACTGAGAAAGGTAAATGAAGGGAGAGAATGTTTCTAGGTTAGGGCCCAGGGACACGGATGGGTTTGAGTCATTCAAGGATAATCATTAAATTCAGGGGATGAGAGGACAAGGCTGAGAGAGGAATAGTCCCTGACCTAGAAGAGCTCACAGCAGGGGTTGGGGCTAGGGTGGGTGAGGGAGACAGCTGCAGCAACCATCGCGACTACCAGTACGAGAAGCAGTCTAGGTCAAAGTGGTGGTTAAAGTGTGAGCTCTGCAACTAGCCTGCCTTCACATTCTGCACCTGCCCTTTACTAGCTGTGTAGATTTGAGCAATTTCCTTAACCATTCTGTCTCTGCCTCAGTTCCCTCATCCATGAAGGGGAACAATAAAAGTATTTCCCTCACAAGCTTGTAAAGATTAGCACACAATAATTGATGAAAAGCATTTGAAACAGCTAGCCTGACACATAGTAAGGGCCTCTGTAGATGTTATTTGTCATTAACTATTGTGATAGCAACTTGTATAACACACCCGTAAGTGGGTGTTCTGTAGTTTAACTGTTCTGATGATATTTCACTCGTGGTGGAGTAGCTCTAGAAAGCATTTAGACAGTCAGTCCAGCTGGGCTCAGTGGAATTGCTTTGGTCAAGAATACAGTGCCAGGACTTACTTGAGCAGGAAATGATTCCAGTGTTTCCTCTTTTGTCTGATGGATTCTCAATCAGTCTGTTGCGAACTTATAGGTTAGGATTGCCTAATTCAGAACATCCAATGCCAGGCAGCCCACTCGTGGTACCACCTCTGTGTAAGATGGAAAACATGCTAGAAGCTATCTTTTGCATCACCCACAGGTCTCTGAGTGGGGCGGTGGGGCAGCTTGCACTGAAAAATAGAGAGAAGGGTCACGTTTCATCCCCACTGGTGCCAAGGCATTCTGCTCAGGCATAGACCAAATGGCTTTTTTTTTTTTCAATTTCCAAATTTAGAGTTTCTTATTCTTTGTAGTCATTGCATCTTCCTGTTAGAAGACAAAGAAAAAAACAATATACTGAACTAGCTAGTAAAATGATTAGAAAATATTATTCATTGAAGCAATTGGAAATACAGCTTAAAAGAAGGGAATTCTGTCTTTGTGTAAGAATAAAATGCCCCAGGCCAGTGCTTTGAGTGTATCACTGCATGTGGTAGAGTTTGCTTGCTACAGCCTCCAGAGCTTCTCTCTGGCCTAGCCTTCTGCAGAGGTGAGATGAGTGGAGAGGAGGGGCGAAGTCATCTCAGCCCTGAAGTTCACAAGATATTATAGATGCTGGGCTCAGGTTTGCCTACAGAACTAGGCTCAGTCAATTCCCAGTGTGGGAGCCGAGGGAGTTGTGTGCTGATTGTCTGGAGGGTTATAGTTTGAAAGGTAAGGAAGGAGTAGAGGCCATGTTTGGAATGCCATCTTTTGTATGTGTGTTGGGGTAATGGGCTATTCATCTGCACAAAATCAAGCCATCTCTGTAATGTGTGTGTGCGCTAGGGAATACAGGCTGTCACTACGGAACGAGCAAATCCAGGCTGCAGACCAGGGGCTTATCAGACACTGGAGAAAACTGTGTGTCTACCCAAACATTGTATTAGTTTGCTAGTGCTGCTCTAACAAAACATAATAAACTGAGTGGCTTAATCAACAGAAATGTATTGTTTCACAGTTCTGGAGACCAGAAGTCCAAGATCAAGGTGCCAGCAGGGTTGGTTCCTTCTGAGGGCTGTGAAAGAAAATCCATTCTGTGACGCCCCCCTAAGGTTCTGGTGACTTGTTGGCAATCTTTGCTGTTCCTTGGTGGGTAGAGGCCTCATCCTATCTCTGCCTTCATCTTCACATGGTGTTCTCCCTGCACACATCTGCCTCCAAATTTCCCCCAATTATATTGGATTACGGCTCATCCTAATGACCTCATTTAACTTGACTACCTTTGTAAAGACCCTATCTACAAATATGGTTATATTTTGAGGTACTGGGGGTCAGGACTGCAGCATATGAATTTTGGGGAAACACAGTGCAACCCATACACTCACATATAATGAGTCAACTATGATTCAGTCCCATATACTATTACATGGAGAGAGCCATGGACCATGAAACAGGAAGTCTGAGGGAGGGGTGATGCCAGCTCTGCCTCCAATTCGCAGTTTACTCAGACACGTAGACTCTGGGCATCTTCCGCTTCTATAAGGAGAGGGTTTGGCGGTGTTCTCTTAGACTTATTTTATCTCTGGTCTTCTAGGAGTAGTTTGCACATCTCTCTCTGAAGTTCTCCCAACCTGTCGAGAAGTCTTATGTTGGTTTATAGCATCATACTTTGCCTTTTGGCTCCTGGTGATGTGCGCTGGGCCAGGGACTGCCCTAACAGAGAATTCCAAGCACTTATCACAACAGGGGAGGAAGAACTGGCTTATGCTTTTATCTGAAC
The DNA here is from genome assembly GCF_008692025.1 of Phocoena sinus. NCBI lineage: Eukaryota > Metazoa > Chordata > Mammalia > Artiodactyla > Phocoenidae > Phocoena > Phocoena sinus. The sequence goes on along the minus strand of NC_045766.1, from coordinate 68,946,324 downwards.
TGTCAGCCTTCTGGTTTGGTGAATGTTTGATGTGTTCCCAGCAGTGCCTTCCTCGTCCTCTACATTCTCTGTATGAACAGGCTTTGTCAAAAGTGTAACCTCTCCAGTCTGGCATTACCTCAGATATGTCATTCTGAACAAGCCTGATCTCCTGAAATGATGGCCTGGGTTTAGGACCCTTTTGGAGTATGGCCAGCACTAGATGTCACCAAGTCTTCACAACCGATGCAAATAGTGAGCCACACTACACAGGCCTGAGTTGTTTCCACTGATCTGCTTAGCCATCTGTGAGTGCCTGTGAAGCACACATGGGGAAGGTTGAATTTCAAGCGTTTTAGTAACCTATTTTATAGGCACATATGACCTTTAGATTCTTAATTTGTGTTTTAATGTTTTGCATGTGTGTGTATGCTTTATCAGAGCATACATTTGCACGTAGCATAAACTTACTATCTGTGTGTACTGGGCAAGATGCTTCGCCTCTCTGAGCATCAGATTCCTCATCTATAAAATCGGCATAAAAATCTCCATTCTGTCCCCTTCTAAGGATTGTGAAAATGGATTGGCTGAAATGGTGGATAAACCAAAGATGAAGAGAGAGACTATCTGTCCCTGTTTATATCTATTGTCTTGGGGTGGTAATTAATAGCATCTCCTTGTACTCTCAAAAATGTCTGTTTGCATAATGAATCATATGATCATCGTGTAAAATAATGAATGTGAAAATTCTTGGTTTTATCATTCATGTCACTATACAGATGACCTTAAATTCTGGCTTTTAAATAATCTCACTTAAAAAAGTTTTTTTAAGGGAGTCTGTTGACTTTTGCCCCAGTTCAGTGCTGAATTGTCCTCTGCTCAAGCCCCTCCATGAATATGCATGTACCCTTAGCTTAAAGTTTCTCCAGTTTTGCTGTTTAGGGAAGACACTACTTTGGGAAAGATCCCCGGTGTTCTCCTTCCTGGCTGCAAATAATAAATCCTTCCCTCTAAAAAAAAAATCTTTTTTTAAAAAATATTTTTCCCTTACTTACTTTGCAGGTCAGAATAATCTATTTAATGTGAGCTCTACAGATCCAGACCCATTCATATTATTGTTTGTCAAGGGCCCTGGTGCACCCCAGATGGACTCTGCTGTTGCTTTGCCCCAGGACTATCCCAGGCCCTGCCAGCACTCAGGCTGTCCACAAGCCTCAGTAACTCAACTGATTTCCCCCTACAGCTTACTCTACCCTTAGGATACAGGATGGTACTAGTTTTCCTGGTTCACCCTTTTCTTCTCCGAAAGACACGTACTCAGGGCCCTGTCATTTGAGGATAAAACCACTGAATACACTGGTAGACAGATGGTGATATAAAGACATGGGGAGGTTGCAGAGCTTAAGAAAGGATACAGTGTTCTTACAAAGTCCTTGGTGTATATTTCCCTACTCTCTTGGTATGACAGTAACTGCACACCCCAGCGGGCTTCTATCCTCTGCATTTATGCCTAAGGCTGGACACACCACAGCTCTCTTTTCCTTAGACTCCATTTTCTCCTTTAAAAAAAGCACGCCCCCCTCAATGTCGTGTCTCTCAACCAATGCTGAATAACAGGTTATAGCCTTAACTTGAAAGAGCATTTACATCTCGGAGGATTTACAGACTGGAGAATACTCATTTAATGAGGACTTTTATTCATCGAATTGCATATTTCTTATTACTATTATCATTAAAATTTTTGGCAGTGGAAAGCACAAAATCTACTGCGCCTCCTTCCCCTTTGTACAGTTGAAGAAAAGGGAGGCTCAGAGATTAGTAACTATCCTTTAATCACAGAGTAGCCTCATTCTAGGTCTTCAGGCTCAAGATTTCATCCTAACATACTATTCACAGTCATTATTGAATATTTATCATTTTGTTTTTGTAAGATGTATTAGAATATAAGTGTTTGCCAATGAATAATGAAATTCTAGATGGATTGTATAGTTTCCTAAGTGTGTATCACAAATGCTTAGCCTCTTCCTTCTGTGGATTATAGTGGCCAGATTTTGGCATCAACACTTTTGACCTTCATGGGGTTTTGATTATTTACAAAGCAACTGACCAGAGTCTATGGCATGTGATAATTTGTCATGTAATTATTATGTAATTGTCATGTAATAATTATGCATTTAATCATTTGTCATGAGACAATAACTGACACTTGGGTTGTTCTAGGGACTAAATGAGATAGGGCATGAAAAATCCTAAGCATCAGTGTGAATTACTTGGGCTGCAAAGCTGGTAGGAGTGATTACTTAGTGAGAGAGCCTAGTCATAAAACACCCAGCATTGACATTTGAATGAGTTGGATTTAAGGATTGGGTGATTTGGAAAGGTCTCTGGACGTAGTCTTTATGAATGCAGGAGGTTTACTGTAATTCTGTGAACATAGTAGCATTCTTTACGTTCTTCTTGCTAACACACTAGCCTCTTTGTGGTTACCCCCTTTCTGGAGCTCTTCTAGGTGACCTGCTGGTGTGACCATGTTACCTGCAGAAAGTAAATCAGTGATGAGAACACCTCCCCATGCTCAGGAGGTTCAGGGAGGTGAATCACCCAGATTTACCCATTTCATGGACAAAACTACCTTTCTAATTCTCATTTTCCTACCAAGGCCTGGTTCAAATATCCACGTCTCCTAGCCAGAGCCTTCAACTTGAAGTAGTCATTCCTCTCAACCACAGCAGCTGCACCTCTCATATGCATGCATGCCTCTTACTGCCTTTTGTGTTGTGCTCTAGCCCATGCCTGATTTTTTTCTGTATTTCCCAGCATGCCTTGCGCGGAATATGACGCATAGTAAGAGCTCTTGAAATGGCACTGAAATTGAGTTGAGCAAGGGAGGTAAGGAGTGAAGGAACTCAGGGGATCAGGGCCAGACCTCTCCTCCTCGTGGAACATTTCCAACTCTTCTTTTTAGTGCCAAGAGTTCTAAACTTCATCTTTGTACCTGGGCTGCATATTTCTGTGGCCTTGATGAATTCCTTGGCAGCAGTCCCTGGTGGCATAGAAGCTCAGAAACGTTTATGGAAATTTAAGCAAATTGATTAATAACGGAGGCAAAAGAAACTACCACAGTCTTTTCCTCCCATGCTCTATTTCTTTTAAAGAAGCCTGTTTGTGTTATCACTTTAACAGTTTGGTCAATAACTGTGCCTTCTCACTGATCTGTCCTCCTGTGCTTGCAGTGGTAAAAGCTGTATGCATCTTTCCAAACTGCTTTGGCAATATACATGCAGGAATCTGAGGTAGAGATGAGTGCAGCGGGTATCCACTTACAGGTAGATTTTAATATGTGTTCACTGACTTGGAATTTTCAAGTTCGCTCATACCAAACTTAAAGAAAATAAGAGAACATTCTGACACTGTAGTGATTTTATTTTTTATTTTAATTTTTTGGCAACAGGAGAATCTTATTTTTCAAAACTTTTGTAAAAAGTCCAGAATTGTCCTCAGAATAGTTGGGCTGGGAGGTGTGTGCTGGAGAGGTTGCCTCTCTTTCTTATAGGCTCCCACCCCATCCTAGGCCCTTCTCACAACTGTAGGGTTCTAGGAAACACAGAAAACTTCCTCATTATTTCCCATCATTATCATACTCATGCAGTTTATTATAAGTGACTATTGGACTAGAAGTCAGGAATGATTGGTTCTAGTTCAGGCTTGACCATTAACCTGCTATAATATGAAGTCAAACTCTTTCCCTGGGTTTGAGTTTCTTCACTGGTGAGATCAGGGAATTTGTCTAAATGAGCTCCTTGTATGGTAACCTAAAGAGTGATAGTTTTACTTTAGTCTATTTTATAATTAAAAGTTATTTATTCCTTTAAAACTAACTTAAAATCACATGATTTTAGCACTGGGTATGGGCTTGGTCAGCTTCAGATTTCTTACATGATCTTGGAATTTTATTTCTTTTTGGTGGGCCAAGATGCTTTGCTGAATGCCTCCACTTCACAATAGACTTCAGCTTCTCACCTGACTAGAGGAGTGTTTCCAGTCCTCTAGTATATATGTTATGTATGTATGGGCTTTCCCATTCATCACCTCCTATGATCGTTATAGGAAGTGTGTGAGGTATCAGGGAGGGCATTTCATGTCCATTTACAGTAGGGGAAAGGGTTAAAGTCACCCAACTGGCCCAAAGTCATACAGCTGGTGAGTAAACGATGGTTATTTCCACCTACTCATTTGATGCTTTTCTACTGTGTATTGGGTATTTCGACCTTTAGGAAAATGATGGTTAGAGAACATAAACTAATCCATGGAATTTTCATCAAAAGCCTCATGAACTTTTTGTCTTTTAAAAACTGACTACTATGGATCCTGTTTCCTAATTCAGAAGAAATAAACAAGTGGACCATGTAATCTCTAAAATGTCTCTTAAACCGTTCACCAGGTCTCCTGTCACTCCTGCCTCCTCGATTATCTACTCTACAACCAGGGAGATTTTTTTTCCAAGCACAAAAATAATCATATCACTCTCCTTTTGGGTTTTCCCTACTGTCTTTCCTGGAGGCTCTGGAGGGTAATCTAAATTCCTCTAACTTGGTGTATAAACCTTTCATAGTCTGGCTTTTTGCCTCCTCAGCAGCCCCCTCCCCTTCCCATTTCCATTGCCCTCCATTCATGTGCCACGAACTGACCTTCACACCCATGATATTCCAGATTTCATGCTTAGGATAAAGAAGAAAGGTGCTAAATGAGATAGATCCAGGTGATGCCCTGTCTGAGATAACTATCTAAAATCTAGCTCAGCCAAATGTCATGCCTTTGATACCACTCAGCTCAGAGTGCCCTCCATTTCACCCAATCCTCCCTCTACCTGGCAAACAGCTTCTCATCTTCAGAACTCAATCTCCATTGCCTCTACGATGCCTCAAGGAGAATTGAACTAAGCTATCCTTTTGGCTCGCATTGTACTTTGTGTAGATCTCCGTGATAGCACCCATAACACTTAACCATGTTCTTTGGTGTACTAGACTGCCAGACACCTTGAAGATAGGAGATTCAGTAAACATTTATGTAGTGCTTTAGCAGTTGTGAGTCAAAGTACTGCACAATGAATAAACTTCTGCCCAGAAATAGAAGACCATTTACTGTACTTGCATTATCTTTAGAAAAGTTGATCTGCCTGTAGATATATCCCAATGTGTTATCCTTTGTGTTAGATCATATCCTAGATCACTTGCCGTTTCAACAAAGTATGCTGAGCCTCTTGACAGATGCTGTTGGTTTGAGTTAACCTTCACAGAACTGCAGAAAGTGGCAGCTAACGGATGGGTGAACCAGAGCCTTATGTGTGCTACAGCCATTTACACTTAACATTAACCTTCCTATAGCAGACATATGAATGAGGAAATAGCTAGATATGGGCCATGCTTTTTGCCTAATTTAGGTTATCTTACATCATCTACTATTATGTTATTTAAAAAGTAAATGAACATTTACATACAATTCCAGCATTTATTAGAAGTTCATGATTTATTTTAGAATTTTTAAAATTACTGATTTAAAAAAAAAAGTAGCAGGCTTCCTGGTGGCCGCCAGTGGTGAGAGTCCGGCCTGCCGATGCAGGAAACCGGGTTCGTGCTGTGGTCCGGGAAGATCCCACGTGCTGCGGAGTGGCTGGGCCTGTGAGCCATGGCTGCTGAGCCTGCGCGTCCAGAGCCTGTGCTCCGCATCGGGAGAGGCCACAATAGTGAGAGGCCCGCGTACCGCAAAAAAAATTGCAAACTAAAATACAAGAGAGGATGAAAATGCCAGTATAAAAAACTGAAAATTTAATTCTGATTATGATTCCTTCTAAACTATTGTTGTTAGTGCATATTATTCAATGAATCCATGGAAATCTGCCTACCTTCCATTTTCCAAAGTACGGCAGAAAACTTGATAGCAAATGAAGATATGATTGCTATTCAATGTTGAAACCCATGCTGTGGATTTTTGCATTTCCAGTAGGTGTTTTACTCTGAATTCAATCCCTACATACACCTTGTGCATTTAGTTGAGGTAACCTTTTCTGTTACTCTCCAGACACAGGCCCAAAGTCACCTCCTTCAAATGCCTTCCTAGTTAACCCCGTCCATCTCTAAGTGCATCCCCATCTCCTTAGCGCTTGGGGAACTTTCTGGAATTCTGTTCATTTCTGCTAGTTTGCATGTTTGATGTGTTTGCCTTCTGTCTTATTTTCATGCTTAGTCAATCAATTTTTTCACGTTCCACCAGTGTGAGATCTGTCATGCATCAGTCTGTCTGTCTGTCTTCCCTTATTCTCAAACTAAATTATGTCCTCCACTGCCCCCACCCCAGTTATTCTTTAAACTAATCAAGATTTATAACCTGATATTTAAATAGTGTGTATTTGATTTATTCTTAACTTCTTCTCGCTAGACTGCGAGGTCCATGTGAGGAGGGTCCTTGTCTCTTCTGTTCACAACTATTAGCCCAGTGCCAAGATAACATTTGTTAAATAATATTTATTAAATAAAGGTAATATAGAAAATTCAGAAAATTCAAATGCACATAAAGAATAGAGGGAAAAATCACCTAATGGCTAGTAAGTTTCAAATAACCATTGAAACATTTTTATCATGTATACAAACTATACACACACACACACATATAAATGTTTATTTAAAAACCAGGATCATACACTATATACTATTTAAATTTTTATGCATGATATCATGACCATTTATTATATCTCCATATATTATTTACATTTTTTAAAATATTGTTTTTAAAGATTATCCATATATCATCAGTTCTCAAGCTTTTTACACTCTGGAGATCTACACACTTCAAAATTACTGAGGATTCCAGTGAGCTTTTGTTTGAGTTGCTATCTATTGATATTTACCTTATTTGAAGTTAAAACTGAGAAATATGAAAACAGTAATTAATTCATGAAAAATAAGTAAAAATAAATGATTACATGTTAATTTAAGCCACGTGTTTTTCTTAAAATAACTATATTTTTCAAAACAAAAATAGTAGTATGAAAAATAGTATTGTTTTATATTTTTGCAAATCTCTTAATGTCTGGCTTAATGCGTGACAGCTGGGTTCTCATATCTGCTTCTGCATTCAACCTGTGGCAAATACTCTTGTCAAAGTATATTTAGAGAATCCAGCCTCATACAGATATGTAGTTGGAAATGGAGGAGTATTTCAATAGTTCTTTCAAGTAATTGTGGATATTCTTTTCTAATACTGTATCAGAACTCAAAAAGTTATTTTCTTATACTATTTCACATTGGTCTGTCTTCTACTTTGAATGGATCTTTTACCCCCATGCATTATGTTTTACATTACCTAATGGCTACATTGATCATTTGGAAAATACTGGTTCACTGAGTTATGCAGATCTTCTAAATGTTGACATCATTCATTATACAGTGTCATCCCATGTCATGAGCCTCTAGAAAACACATTATCATAAGAGATTGATAATGGAAAAGGCAGATAACACTTTAATATTATTGCAGAAATAGTTTTGATTTTGTGGAACCCCAGAAAGATTCCATGGACATCTGGCATTCTCTGGACCACATTTTAATAGTTGCAGCAGTCTGTCAGTCATTCATGTCAGTGTTCAATTCTGGACAGTTCTCAGCTATTTTAACATTGCTTCCTTCTATCAATTTGGGCAATACCTATTATACAAACTGAGCGTAGTTATCGTTTTGCATTTTCTATTATACTAATTCTAACTTCCATTTCACCAATGCTAAATTCTACTCTAACTTGTATACTATTTAAGCTCATCTACTGAGATTTTTAAATTCATTTTAAAGATTTCATCTTTCTTTCTTATTTGCCTATTCTTGTTTCCTAACTGCCTGTTCTTATTTCATAAATGTCAGTTTTATATCATGATTATTAATTTTTTTAATCCCTGAAAGTCTTAATACTACTTTTGAAAACTCTTAATCAGATTTATCTATTTTCTCTATTTCATGTGTATGAAATATTCTGTTTGTTGGGTCAGATTATTTTATACCACATCGCTGGGCTTTTTCATGTGTTTTAGAAGTCTTACTTGAGGGTTTCCCTGGTGGCGCAGCGGTTGGGAGTCCACCTGCCGATGCAGGGGACGCGGGTTCATGCCCCGGTCCAGGAGGATCCCACGTGCCGCGGAGTGGCTGGGCCCGTGGGCCATGGCTGCTGGGCCTGCACGTCCAGAGCCTGTGCTCCATGGCGGGAGAGGCCACAGCAGTGAGAGGCCCGCGTAATGCAAAAAAAAAAAGTCTTACTTGAGATATTTTCTTCTTTCTGGGAATTTCTCTCCAATTTGGGGGAGTTTCTCTTGAGTTCTGTAGGAGAGTTTTGCATTTGGATATGGTTTCTACAAAATGCACAGTTCCAAATCAGGTCTTATGATAGAAACTCAGTTTGAGTTTCCCCTTTGGGGATAGTACAATTCTGGTCTTGCATCCTTATGCCACATAGACCCAGATCCCACTTTTACATAGGTATTTCTGCTTCTTCCCACAGAGTGGCCCTAGGAGAATGGGAAGACTTTTGCCATCATCTTTTGCAGGTGGGCAGTACAATCCCAGCTTCTGGATTCTTTGGGGAGCCCATCTCTGTCCCTCCTACCATGCACTAGTCATATTTGTTCCCCATTGCATGTTCCCATTAAGAATCGTGACCCAATGTTTGTATCTGTTCCCAGTGGCATATAGAATGGTAGCTTTGTCTCTGCTTACTACTGTGAGTTGCCTCTCTATTTCTGCCATGCAGAATTTTTCCATTCTTTTTTAAGAGTATTCTGTTTCGATTATACGTAATTCATGTTGTCATTTCTTTTTGTTATTTTATCAGTTATTTCTGACCTCAGAGTGGAAGAGGGAATTTTTGGTATGAACTTAATTTGCCATCTTGACCCATTTATTGATTATAAGAATCTACCAACATTTATTAAAACAATTCCCCATTCTTGGACATTTAGGTTGTTTCTAGTTTCTTCTTGTTAAAAATATCACAACAATAAACACTTTTATAACTAAATATTTGCATGTATCCATTATTATATCCCTAGGTAACATTTTTAGAAATAAAACTGATGATTTTTTACCTTTTCATTATACATGTCTGATCATGCCCTTCTTCCAGATTTTCATGGACCTTTTACTGCCTTCAGGATAAAGCCTTAACAACATGGTGTGGGGTTAAAGTGCATCAATATCTTACTTACCTTTTTTTTTTTTTTTTTTTTTTTTTTGCGGTACGCGGGCCTCTCACCGCTGCGGCCTCTCCCGTTGCGGAGCACAGACTCCGGACGCGCTAGCTCAGCGGCCGTGGCTCACGGGCCCAGCCGCTCCGCGGCATGTGGGATCCCCCCGGACGGGGGCACGAACCCGCGTCCCCTGAATCGGCAGGCGGACTCTCAACCACTGCGCCACCAGGGAAGCCCCTTACTTACCTTTTTAACCTCATGTTCTACCACTCTCCTCCATTCACCATACTTGCAATTCTGCAGATATACTATGCTCTCTTATTAATCCGTCTCTTTACCTGTGATGTTTCTTCTATCAAGGATACTTTCTTCCCATCTCTTTGCACCGTGAAATTCTACTCATCCTTTAAAACACTACTCAGGTGAGCCCTCTGCTGTGAAGTCCTCTGTGACCTTTCCAGAAAGCATTTCTCTCTTCTGTGCTATTATAGTTCCTTTTTTATAGCATTTACTACAGTTGTTTACATGCTTGTCTCCACCACTAGGTTGGGAAATCCTCGAAAATTGTTGTTTGAACTCCAGCACTTAGCATGGTGCATGACATATAGACGGTACTCAATGTATAATTGATGAATGAATGTTATATAACTTGGTGAGTAATATCATTGAATCACATAATTTTTTTGGCTTCTCTAACCACATAGTAAACTTGTTTTGGGTCAGAACTCTATCATGATATTCTCTGTCTATCTGGTTTATCATAGTCTTTTCATCTCTCGTCTACTAATGCAGTATTAATAATATTCTTAACATGCTGTAAATATTTATTATTTGATTGACTGTTAGGCTATACTGCAGAATCAGTGAGGTTGAAAAAAATGTACTGTGGGTTTTGCTGCAGGTCATTACATGCCAGGCCATCAGGACGTTTGCACTCAATACCCACTTTGGACGAGCCTTTTTCCCTTTCTTAGTGTTCTCAGGTTAAACAAAGGCTTTGGACTTGAAGACCTCCAAGGCAGCTTCCAGCTCTACTAGTTTATCTTCTTACTCATAATTACAATCCTATGTCCAAAACTTAGACTATGGCCCCTGTTCTATGAAAAATGAGTGAGCACCATGTTTCATAAAAGCTCTTGTTTGCAGTATATTTTTAGAGTGCCATAAGGGGAGTCATAACACGTGTATTTGTGTTTCACTTGCATCTGGAGAAATGACTTATGCAATTTCTGGGAAGAAAGCTTATAAACTCTTCTTGAAATATTCTGACTACAAATGAGCACACATATTTCTGGTGAATTTAGAAATGATAGCAAAAATGATAAACTCTGCTGCTTTCCAGAGTAAGTTCAGAGGGTGAAAATAAATTCTTAAGTTAAGCAAATCTGAATGAAACTGAGTAGAAAACAGATATAAAACTCAAGATAGCATCCTTAATTGGAATAGGAAGGTATTATAAAATGACAGAGCACCCTTTTCCTTCACATTTATTTTATTATCAAACTAGGAGATATTGCTTTGGGTTCTAAAAGTCTCTATATCTTTCATTTCACAGCTAGCTTATATTGGTTTTGTTGAAGATTATTTCTTAGTGGTATTAAATGATGTATGAACTCAGCCCAAAACAAACAAACATGCCCTTTGATATTCAGTTCAATTTCACTATTACTGATTGTGTTTTCTCTGTGAAAGGCCTTCTTCCATAATTAACTGAATTGAGTACCTTGAACCAGAAATGGTGTTTGAGGTGCTGGCTCCACATATTTGAGACTTTAGACAAACCATACACATTTACTGATTTCAGATTTATCATCATGGTGATAGCAACCTGTTCTCTCTTTTTTGGCTTATCTCTGGTTCAGTGTTCATTTCCTTCCCTGTTCCCATGATTGTTCCGTGAACCATGACTTTGATCAATGATTTTTTTCATACTTCATCACTTTTGAAATCCTATAAAAATTCAAAAATTCATTAATTCATTTTTTTCACTCTTTCCCACCATTTTAGTTCTAACATACAACATGCATTCAGGAAATACTTTGAAACTGCCTGGATTTCAGTGAAAAACTCAAGTTTTTTTTTTTTTTTGCGGGCTTCTCACTGTTGTGGCCTCTCCCGTTGTGGAGCACAGGCTCCAGACGCGCAGGCTCAGCGGCCATGGCTCACGGGCCCAGACGCTCCGCAGCATGTGATATCTTCCCGGACCAGGGCACGAACCCGTGCCCCCCGCATTGGCAGGCGGACTCTCAACCACTGCGCCGCCAGGGAAGCCCAAGCTCAAGCTTTCTGACTGGACTTGAAGACCTCCAAGGCAGCTTCCAGCTCTACTAGTTTATCTTCTTGTTCGCAATTACAACCCTATGTCCAGAACTTAGACTATGGCCCCTGTTCTATGAAATCATAATTATGATTCTCCTTAAATCAACTATGGTCCTGATTTTCCTGGGTTTTCAGGACTAATGTATTAAAAATCTCACTGAATTCTGGGTGGGTTTTCTGGATAATTTGTTTTGCTTCTTTATGCTTTTCTTTGTATTCTAGTTCTTCTGTACTAGGTAGGTATTACTTAGCTGTACAATAACTAAATGTTACTAAAAATTTAGAAAGTAGACATCATTTAGATTTGTACTGGATTCTGTATTCCCTGCAGAAGGAATATTAATAATAATAGACAATCAAATTGATGTGAGGTTGGCTTTTTGGTGATTCTAGACACCTTTTTTTGGTATAAATTAAGGAAGTAATGCCAGTGGTCATGTTAATGCTGTGATCTAACTTAAAATCAGAATCTATGTGGTCCTAGCACAACTGTGGGGAGCGGTTTTAAGCACCTGGTAAGTCTGCTGCTCATTTAAAACAGGGAGTGCTCACAGTGCTGCTCAGTTGCTGCTGCTTGTCTAATTCAAACAGGGATAATTTTATTGGGTTGTGAGAGCTCTTCATCTCATTATTAAGGTGTCTTTTTAAATATCTAATGATGGGTTTATTTGGTTGGCACAAAGTGAAATGTTGAAGTATGCTACAGTGAGGATGAATTGGATTAACTTCAAGTTCCATCCACTTCCTTTTCCACGTACCTTGAGAAAAGCTGAGGCAGATAGTGTATTGGAGAGCAGGTTAGTCTCCGGGTCAGTAGACTCTGGATCTGCTCATTCACTCAGTAGTGGTAGGAATTAGAGCAACTCACGGGGCTTTTTTGGCTGTCAGGAGCTTCCTATATAACACGGGAGAATTATTACCTACCAGTTTACCTAATAGGGTCTATAAAGCAAGCGAAAATGCTAGGTTAATTGCAAAGCACAGAACAGATGGCTATTGTTATGATTATTGTAAGATCTATATGTACAGGCAAAAGTGAAATCCTTGGAAACGCTGGAAGATTTTTATTTAGCATCTCTTCTGCCAAAAATGTTTATTGATTGCAGCTGGAAGGAAACCATTCTGAGAAGGAAAATGATGCTGAATAGGAGTCAGAACCTGTTTAACATTCTGACAGCTGGAACGTGTTTATGTATCACAATAATAATTTAGCTTCTAAGTGACTTCTCTGACATGAGAACCCAGTAAATCAGGAAATCAGGAAAGCTATACATTGCTGAAAGGTTACCCTCAGGGAAATGACCGGGAAGGGACAAGTGGGATCGGACCAGTGTGTTTGTCCAAGGGGACTTGACCGCCTAAGGCTTTATATTCCTTACAGGAGGCCAGTTGTGTGGCATGTGAAAGACGAGAGAACTAGCCGCCTACTAGCTTTGGACCTCATCTGTTGAGAGCCTACTGTATGCTACACTCTGTGGTAGGTGCTTTGACCGAAGTATTACATTTGACCTTCAGAACAACTCTTTTGGAAGAGTACCATTCATACATTTAGGAAAACTGACATTCCCTAAACTGCAATTATGCTCAAGTCTTCTAATTCTAAATCCAGTACTCTTCATTTTATAGACCCTACCCCACCCACCACAAATAACTGTATCAGTAACTATGCATTTACAAAGTATTACCACACAAATTACCTTACTTGGTTGATACTTCGTCTGTCCCCAGTCTTTCCAAGGCATGCTTTTGTGTTGTTTCTTGCTGAGTTCTGGTGGCCTGCCTGAAAAGGGTGCTACATGAGAACCAGAACTCTGGCCTGGCCTCCTTCACCAGCTAACTTTGTTACATCAAGCCCTGAAAGAGAAGGGGGTGGCCTCTAGTCTAGTTAGTTAGTAGAAGAATCTGGAGTAGAAGTCAGGTTTCCTGAGAACCAGGTCTCCCAAGCATCTTCGGAGATAAAACATACTAAACACACAAGTAAAGTATTTGTGCATTCTTTGAGCTCATTATGTAATTAAAAGTTGTAATTATGATTTAATTACAGGGAGCAGATAAGACTTTGACTATAAAATGGGGTAGGGGAAAACGTTGGTAGAAAAAGGTTTACTGTAAAGGTTTGATCCTAATTTATAATGAAAATGATGGTAACAAAGAGGAAGCAACTGCTTAGAGTTTGCATTATTTGTAGGAGTTCCAGTTTAGGCATTGCATCTGTACAAAGTGGGACAGAATCTGGGCTCTCTTTAAGGGAGTCTGACCACACCAAGCACTCCTCTTTGTGCAGGGTGCAGATCAGCTTACTCCAAAAGGTGAAAGTCTGTGGAATGTCAGCCTGTCTCATAGAAAAGGAGTGTGCTGGAGACTTCCTCTAACCTAGGTTGCTTTCAGGTAAGCCTATGGGAAAGATCGTTTAGAGTGTTAATTAATGTGGTGGCTAATGTACTGATTAAAATTATTGGAGGCTATTAATTTGGATTTTTCCGTGATTCACATTTATGAAAATGAATTTGTAATGAAAATGAATGACAGAAATAAGCTAATGAGGGGAATGCTTAGCCTACTCGGGCAAACCTGCCTTTCTAGCAAGACAGGGATCTCACCTCTGGAGGATGAAGATCACATATTTTGGGGGATATTTTATTAAAAGTTAGTCATGATTCTCTTTTGAGATCAGTTGCTGTTACTCCAGAGAGGATGATCTTAGGCTACTTCCTTCTTTCTCTGATCTTTCCTTTCCTTTCCTTACACCCTTCCTTCTGGATACACCCCGGTGAATAAAGTCTGTGGGAGATGGAGTAAGGAATGAGGGAAGCCCACTCAGACCCAGGCAGATGCTATAGGAGATAGTGAAAGGAAATTTTCCTTAGGGAGGGGGATGTGTAGAGGTGAGAAAACTTCTTGAAGTAGAATTTTTATGGCAAGCTTGCTGTTACTACCCACATTTTTACAGCCTGTAAGTGGTAAAGCCATGATTGAACTTTATCTGTTTGACCTGAAGGCAGAGAACCCAGGGAATCACCAGGGCTGGCTCTCATTGGTTTTGGGTAGCAGAAGGCTCACTCTCCAAATGCCAGTCGTTATTTTCTTTGCCAGATTGGTTACATTTTGTCTGGAACATGGTACTCTCACACTGTGGTTGGTCTTCTACTCAGGAACTATTTCCTTTATTTCTTGCTTGTTACTTCTGTTCCATTAGGTAAGACTTATTCTTTAAGGATAAAAAATATTTGTTTAGTTAGATCTATAGTCTTTGTTGTATTTATGATCTCCCCTTTCAAAATTTTTCATAGTTTCTGATTTGGGGGAGAATTTCTTCTTTATATCAATGACTTTTTTTTACAGTACCAGTTTTGTTCTTTTCCCTTCCCAAAGTGGAATTAATTTGGCTTTTGCTGCTTTGCTAATCTTGGCCAGGTTCCTTAATAATTTCAGATTGAATATAAATTATTTTTTAACCTCACCATTCACCCCTTACCCTAACAAGTCCACTATTTCATGTATTTACTTGAAAGAACACAGATGTTTCCCAATTTTTCTTTTATTTTTCAAATGTTAACTATTTTTTAAAAACTGTGGCTTTCTCCTGTACCTTCAGAGCAGTTTTCCCCCATTCAGATGTTGTAGCATGGGTCCCACTTGTGCTGTCCCCTCCTACCCCGCCATTTACTTCTCCTTGAGCATGGAGTTTTCCGAAAGCTAGACTTCTCTGTTCTCCCTTATTCACCATGATTTCCATGTGAATGTGATACATTCTATCTCTCAGGCATTAAGCTGGAGGCTTATTTGATGTACAAATACGTTCACTAATTTTTAGGAGATCAATTAATAAGGCTATGCTTTAATAAGAAAGTATCTTCTGCTTCTAATGCCTGTGTAATTAATTAGGGTTCTCAAAGAAATGGAACCAGTAGGAAATACTTTGGCTCACGTGACTGTGGAGGCCCATAGGTCCCATGGTCTGCTGTTCACAAGCTGGAGAACCGAGAAAGCTGGTGGTTCGACTCGGTCAGAGTCCAAAGGCCCAAGGACCAGAAGTGCCAATACTCAACATCTGAGGGAAGGAGAAGAGCTCAAACAAAGAACAAATTTGCTCTTCTTTTGTCTTTTTGTTCCATTCAGGCCCTCTAAAGTTTGGATGATACCCATCCGAATTGCTTGGTCTACCGATTCCAATGCTAATCTCTTTCAGAAACACCCTCACAGACACATCCAGAAATGATGTTTTACCAGCTATCCAGGCGTCCATTAGCCCCTTAAAGTTGACTCATAAAATTAACCATCCCAGCCTGGTCCTTTTTCCCTGAATGATCTGAAACGCTTTTTAGTTTTTAGTTTTTGAGGAATAGAGTATACAACTGTCAAGACTCTTTCTGTCTTCTCTGGTTCCCACTATCAACTTTCCATTCCTTTCTTTTTCGGCCTTTCTGCCCCACTGGGCATTACAGTCTTCAAATTTTCATATCAGAGAACCCGCTAATGCTGACAAATGTTAGGGGAGACAGACATTATCTTGGATAGGGTAGGAAACTGTTTCCTTGCTGTATGCATGGAGAGGTGGGTGTCAGATTTCTGATTTCTGCCTCTCTTGAGATGGAGGCACACAGTGAGAGGCGGTGATGGCTTCTGCTGCTTGTCTGGCCCTGTGTGGACACCTAAGCTGTGGATGAGGTCCCATGCTTGTCCCATACAGATGAGTATGGATTTCTCCCAGATGCTGAAAAATTGTTGCTAGGTAATAGTTTCAATTGCTATAGTGATGTCGTCACATTTTTTGGGTTTTATGTATTTTAATGGGACGTGGAGAAAAAAAAAGAAGTACCATAAGGTGTATCAATACTTCATTTCTTAAGATGTCACACTAATGTTATCACCACAGACTTACCTTCAGTAGCCACTGTAAAAAATTAATAGACAGAAATTTCAATTAAATAGAGTTAGGAGACCAGAACGGGGAGCTCTCATGCCCTGCAAGGATAGCAGAGCCCAACTGGAAGAAGACTCTTCTTTCCTGGCAAGGACTCCTCCAATGAAAAGCCATAGACTCATTGTTTACTCTAGCCCTCCCAGCTTCCTTTTCCTCTCTATAAAAGCCTTCTCCTTCACTTGCCACTGTGGGGCTCGCACATGCACATGGCTTGCCATGGTTGCAGGCCCTCAATTGCAATTCTCTGCTGATCCCGAATAAACCCATCTTTTCTGGGGAAGTATCTGGCAGTCTATTTGTTTAAGGTCAACACAATAATTTCTTGGAGTCTTTTTAGAAGAGAAGATATTTGTTCTTAAGCTCATGTTTTTCTATAAGTGGAAACCTAGCAACAGCAGCTGAACCTAAAAATCTTGTGATTTTCAAACCTGATTTGTCCTGTTCTGTGTTCCCCTCAAGGCACGTGGGGAAGCTGCTCAGCATGGCTACACCACCAGTGCCTGGAAAGACAGGGCCAAATATGACTTGTCTTTGCATCCTAAGTACTTTACAAAGGACCTAGCATCTGACTTTCTATATGGTTACTATAAAGCAAGTTACTATATGGTTACTGTAAAGCAAGTGCAGGGCCCTGTAAAGATTTCAAGGGAAAATGCAGCCAGCTTTTCAATGACTATATCTTCAGTCCTTAATTGTATATCTATCTTGATATGTAGCCAATGAGGTTTTTTTTATCATCTTAACTGCCATGGTAGTTTTATACAGACTCTTCCAACTGGAGAAATAAATTATTTTCATTGAAAAGCTAAGTTATGTAAAACTATGATTTAAGAGAAAAGCAGAATATTTATTTCTTCTCAAGATACGCTTTATTTTCCAAATAAACCAAATATTCTGGTTTCTAGGGTGAAGATAATGCACTCTGAAATTTCATTTACTAGTTAGCATGCTCCAAACTCTGCCTTGCTCTGCTCTCCATGATGATCTTAGTGCAAAGGCTGCAGTTTGCTCAGCCTCACAAAGTCAGGGCAGAATGTAATAAAACTGCTGGTAGCAGCATTCAGGTACCCAAGGGAACATTCTCACAAAGCAGCAGCAGCTGATCTTGAGTTGAAAGAGGCAAGTGACAAGCAGAAGCAATACTGCGTTCTATGCCAAGTTCTGAATACCCAATCACCAGCAGTTTCAATACCAGCTTTCAGCCTGTCAAAGCATGGACCCAGTGTACCACCTATTGTTGACTTAAAGCTATACAGGAAATCTATTTAAATGTGATAGTTTTAAAACTATGGACTAATGGGTTATTTAGCAAACTTGTCATGGTTTCTTTTTTAAATTTGTATTTTGTATTTATAGTTGATTAACAATGTCATGTTAGTTTCAGGCATACAGCAAGATTTGTCATGGTTTCTTGCAATCTTCAAGAATCACTGATGGGTCTGACTGTATTTTGTCCTAGTTAAACCTCACAGCATCTCTGTGAGTGCACCATTTTGCATCTGCAATTGCAAAGTGCTGATAACAGTCCTTTCCATTCTCCAAAGGAACAATGGTGGAGTGAAAAAAAACACAAACAAACAAACAGACAAAACAAATGGTCTTGTGGGCCTCATTGGAGAAACAGGTTCCTCCAGAGTAAAGCAGACTTTGAAACTTCATATTATCTTGTCACATTTATTAGTTTTGAGAATTTATTAGTATTTTAATCATTTTTTTTAAATTAAAAAATGGGGAGGTGCATGTTTAAAAACTAAAGACATTGTTTGGATATGTATGGGAAATGTGTTTCTATTGATAAATTTAAGCTTGTGTTAAAAGACGTGCTTAGGGCTTCTCTGGTGACGCAGTGGTTGTGAGTCCGCCTGCTGATTCAGGGGACGCGGGTTCGTGCCCCGGTCTGGGAGGATCCCACGTGCTGCAGAGCGGCTGGGCCCATGAGCCACGGCCGCTGAGCCTGCGCGTCCAGAGCCTGTGCTCCGCAACGGGAGAGGCCACAACAGTGAGAGGCCTGCGTACCGCAAAAAAAAAAAAAAAAAAGACGTGCTTAGTGTAGTATAAGCATGGCACAACATCCCATTATAATACAGCCAAATGCAGGATTATGATGATTAAATTATGATGATTAAAATGCCCATTACTGTAACACCTCATGAGTCTAAAGCTTACAGATCCAGCAAACTCAGCTAGCTGAAACCCAGCTGCAAACCAGGAAATAAAGCCAAAAGGAATTTGGAAGAGATAAAGTTGGTACCTTAAAGCTTACATTTTCTTTATCCCTCTTCCCTCTTCCCCATTTTCCTTCCCTGCCCAGCCCCTCCACCCCACCCCCCACCCCCGCCCAGTACGCTGTTGGAGATTCTTTTAGGATTTAATTTTGCATACAGTTCTAATAGACCTGGCGATTTCTTTGTTTATTCCATAGAAGACTAGAAGCATCTGAAAGTAGGCACAGCAGCTATAGTTAAAAGAGGCAGAGAAAGCAAAATGATAAAAATCAGACAGAAAAACTCTAAAAGCATTGGGACCATCTAGTGAAGAGACAGGAAGCTTTGTACATGCCAGTAGATCCATTGGACATTGCAGTTCAGGACAGTGTGGATATCCCTCATAACCATCCTGGCATATCAAGATTAAATTATGTCCAATATAGTATGCCTAATAAAGAGTAGAAATGTATAGTTCATTTCAGGAAACATTCTGTACAAGAAAGTTATTGTTTTATGAAATTTAAAGGGGGGAAAATCCCTCTCAAGTCATTAGAGAATGTAGGTATCCAGACAGAATTGCAACTATTTCATGACTGTACATTAAGCTTCCTGTAGTTTGATACTGATAAGTTCTGTGACCTTGGGCATGGGATTTCATCTCTCATAGCCTTCGAGTTCTCTTCTGTAAAATGATTATAATAGCATCTACTCTTCAGGAACATTCTATGGATTCAATAGGATTTCTTTGTAAAGTTTTTTTCATTGTGCCTGCCAAATAATGTATATTTAATCATTGTGACTCTTACTCATTTCCAGCCTTCTGTGAACAAGGAAGTACGTTGGAAGCTGAGTAGTACCAAGAATTATCGACCGTATACCACATTTTTATGATCCTACACTGCTAGGTGTTTTCTTGTTGAACACTTTGAAAAATATTACATGAACTAAAAGACTGTCAACTCTAGGGATATTATGCCATACCCTTGAAGTAGCTGGCACTGTTACTGTATTCTGAGCAGGATGCTTTCTTGCTCCTGCTTTAATTCACCTCTCCACCCTCCACTCCACCCCCACCTTATTGAATGATTATGCAGGGTTCCAGACACCATCATCTTTCTGGCATGACTCAGACTCCTGATTAAGTTCCATTTCTGGAGCCTCATTTAGGGAAAAATCATCTGCTTCTTTTAGCCCACAGTAGTAGGGAACGCTGGTTCATCTATTAATCAGTTGGTCTTTAATTCTAAAATTCAATCATAATCACATATTTCTGGCTCTTTAACCCGTCCACATCTGGAGAGATTCATCAGTTACGATTAAATTGGTCAACTAGTAACAAAGAGCTGACATTACAGTGACTTAAACTAAATAGAATTAAATTTCTTTTAACACAGAATTCAAGAGGTTGGCAGCTTAAGGCTGGTATGATGGGATTATGACTTCATCAGTCTCTCAGTTTTCCTCTGTCCTTCTGCTCTGCCATTCCTATTGTGTAGCTTCCATCCTCAAGGTCACCCCATGGTCAAAAGATGTCCATCTATTGCAGTTCCAATCATCACATCTGAGTTCCAGGCAGAAATATGGAGGAAAAGAGAAGGGCAAAAGGAGGAACTGATAATGGAATACTTTCTTTTTTCCCTAAGTCCCTCTTAAATTAGGAGTTTGGGGTTAACATATATACATTACTATATATAAAATGGATAACCAACAAGGACCTAGTGTATAGCACAGGGAACTATACCCCATATTTTGTAATAACCTATAAGGGAAAAGAATCTGAAAAAATACATATACACACATATATATGTATGTATATATATGTATAACTGATCACTTTGCTGTACACCTGAAACTAACACAACTGTAAATCAAATAAATTTTTAAAAATTGTTTTGTTCAAATTTTAAATGCTGTCTACAAGGGGGTAGCTGGAATATGTAGCTGGATGTATTACTGCTTCCAACAATATAATGATAGTGTTAAAAAGGAGGAAATGAGAATAGTTATTGGTCTGGCACAGACAACTCTGCCACACAGAGACCTTTGAGATGAATGTGTATCACGGATGTTATATATGCTGTGCGTGAAATAGGACTTCAGTAAGATGTTTCGTATTCTATACAGCAAAGATTGCTTATTAGTACTGAGTTATTTTTCCTAATGCGTTCCTCGTGCTCAAGTACAGAGTTGGAAGGACTCATTCTCATTGCCCCAGGGAGTGAGGTGGAAAACTGTAATATTCTACTGAAAAGTGGAAGATGTGGTCAGTCAATCCGGTTGACTATTTTTCTCAGGCTTTCAGAAATGGCTGATTAGCTATGGGTTTTGTTTTTTTCTCATATATGTATTGAATGCCCACCTATGGCAAGACACTATTATGGGACAGAGCTATTGTGAGCCTTAAATGAAAATACCATATATGAAAGCATATAGAAATTTGAAATGCTATTGGGTTGCTGGTATTGATTTTATTATTCAGATCCAGATCAAATTTTAGCCATTGTTGGTGACAAAAGGCAACAAAATACACTCTGTTTCTCCAAAAATATTCTAGCAGCAATGAATTATGGCAAAAAGACTTTTCTCTCCTGTGTGATACTGCAACAATGTATTATCCATTAATACTAATTAAGGAGGGCCTAGGAAGCACAGCCAGATAACCTACTGCTTACTCCTGGCCTCCTTACTTGCCTCTCAGACTTCTACAAGACACTAGGTTCCTTAATGCCTACCTCCAAGTCTAAAATTCATAAGTAACACACTCTGTTCTTTATCCCTTTAGACAATGGCAAAATCCTGAGGTCCTTCATATGTTCGTTATGCAACATGCAGTATTTGTGAAGTTTGGGTGGTACTATCACATTAAAAAGTCCAGAATGAGGAATGATACTGAAAGGAAGTTTTATTTATTCTGGTTTAATGAAAACTTGATCCATTGTCTTTTTCTTAATTAGAAATGATTTGCATCAAGGTTTTCTCATGGGGCATACAGGAACTAGAATATTTTTCATAATACAGATACACACTGTGTCCCCAGAAGGCTACAGAGCTCTGTAAGAGAAAAATAATTCTTTGCGAGTTACTGTCCAGGAGGGGATTGTATCTGGTCGAGTGAAAAGTAGTGGCATTTGAGCCCAGCTTTGACAGGTTTTGATGGACAGAGAAAGTGAGCCTGGGTGAGCATTCCAGGAAGGAACTCCTAAGGTAGGGACTAGGAGAAGTCCTGGGGGTGATTGGGGAAAGTGAGAGCATTTTTTGTGCATTCCAAAGAAATAGACTAACTCCTTGAAAGCTAGAACTGCGACTACTACCCATCAGCACATCCTAACCAGTGGTGATGACATAGAACTTGGTGATAAGTTATCAAATTGGATTGCAAACAGTTCTAAGCCAAACTAGAAGATTACAGAAAAAATGGATGGACCCAGCTTCTCCTCTATAATCGTCATACTTGAATGTGACATGAGTGTTCCATAAAGAGTATTTCACAATTTCTGTTTATGAGCCATTTGAAATATGATGTTATAGAATGGCTAACAGTTAACTGCTATTTTTTTTGGGGGGGGGGTACGCAGGCCCCTCACTGTTGTGGCCTCTCCCGTTGTGGAGCACAGGCTCCGGACGCGCAGGCCCAGCGGCCATGTCTCATGGGCCCAGCCGCTCCACGGCATGTGGGATCTTCCCGGACTGGGGCACGAACCCATGTCCCCTGCATCGGCAGGCGGACTCTCAACCGCTGCACCACCAGGGAAGCCCTTAACTGCTGTTTCACAAAAGAAATTTATCCCAGGGAGAGCAAAGCCATAGATGGTATCTACTCAAATCAGCAACAGATGTGTAAATCTCCCCTTGAATAGCTCCGAAGAGTGGTAACTGTGCACCTCAGCATAAATGCCTAGTTCATTCCCAAATAATCCATTTTACCTTTGGTCAGCAGACTTACACACACACACACACAATTAGTCTGTGGACTTGGGGGAGAGTCAGGTAATTTGGGGCTAGGATGGATGTCTTACAGTAAAAGGTGGGCATCCTGATAGGCAGAAGAAATCTTTTAAGGCAGTGGTCCTCAAACTGGAGCAAGCAACAGAATCACCTACAGGAGGGCTCCCCAAGCCCCGGGCCGTGGCCCGATAGGAACCAGGCTGCACAGCAGGAGGTGAGCGGCAGATGAGCGAGCGAAGCTTCATCTGCTCCCCGTAGCCCCCCATCATTCACATTACCACCTGAACCATCCTCCACACACCCCCACACCCCTGGTGGAGAAGTTGTCTTCCATGGAACTGGTCCCTGGTGCCAAAAAGGCTGGGGACTGCTGACCAGTAGGGCTTGTTAAAACACAGAGTGCTGGGCCCCACTCCCAGAGTTTTTGATCGGATAAGTTTGTGACCAGGGCCTGAGAATGTGCATTTCTCAGAGTTGCCCGGTGATACCAATGCTACTGTGGTGGACAACACACACTGAGAAGGATTCTTTAAGGATATTCTGAAGCCAAGAGCAAGTGAGCATCCTCTCGGGAAAAGCTTGGAGAATGAAAGCATAGGGAGGATATTTTAGTTTGCAGCATCAGAGCTGGTCTGGCTTTCTCTGAACAAAGCTGGTGTCCACTCCATCTTCATCTTGCCAAAAGAACTGCCTCCCTAGGTGAGCGTTGCATTCTTGCCCATCTGAGCTGTCACTCATGCTGTTCTGTTCACATTGGCATGCCTTCCCTTCCTGTGTCCACCTGTGGAAAATACTCACTCTTCAAGGTCTAGCCAGAGGCTGTCTGTTTCCCATAAAGAGAATGAATTGTTCAAACAATGTGCTCCCATAGCTTCTTGCTTATTTGTATCTTTTAGTGGCATGTATAACTTCTGCCCATGTCATATAGTTAGTTTTATCCATTTCAATCTCTCCTTAAGTGTAAGGGCCGGGAGTCCTGGAGGTCAGGGTCTGAGAGGGGTTTGGTTTTCCCTGGCATCTCGCAGAGTGTCTGGCACAGAGTGGGTGCCTGACAGATATTTCTTGAATGAATAAATCTTTTAATCCCTTTTTCTCTCACATAGCAGTGTCTTCTTCATGAATAGTGTGACTGGAGGGAGGGGGAGCATTGATACAGAATGAGACTGAATTTGAAAGCAAGAGACTGACAACAGAATCTTAGCTCCACATTTATGTTTCCTGACCTCAGTTCCATTATCTGTCTAATGCCAAGAATCCTAACTATCAGAGATTTTTTGAGGATTAAATGAGATGCTGTACTTGAGTGCTTTGCCAAACTGTAAGTTCTATATAAGTATCATGTTAGTTGCATAAAGTTTCTGTGTATGATAAAAGGATGTACATCTTCCAGAAAGGTCCAAAAAGTAACAGTGGTTTGAACACATTTTGTGCAGTAATAATGCTCTAGACTCAGTGTTTCATTGGTCCATTGTTCCTGGCCCACAGGAAAAGTATCTGGCTGGGGAGGTTGTCTTCAAAGGCGAGGGAAAGGATGGGAGAGTTAAATTGAGAAACAGGTCTGTTGTTTGCCATTTACCAGTAACTATCACTCACCCTCTCTCATCATTTTTTATAATGTGAAGCAGTCCTGGGACTGATAGGACATGAGAGCTGGAAGGCGCTCGGTGATGTCCTCTAGGCCCCTTATCTTACAGAGGAGAAACTGCAGTTCAGCAAGAAGTAATCTACCCGGGTTCACACGGTTGGTTGGTACCGAGTTCACCCCACCTGAAAATCCCGCCTGAAGGCTGCAACAAAAGTCTATTAGTCTAAGAAGCTTAGTGTTCTGTGTTCCTCAGCCATGGGACTGAGGTTTCTATCAATTTACTGACCTGAGTAATTTGGATGTTTTTTGTGTTGTGGGATTTTACCTGAATTTATACCTCAATTTCCTGGTAGGTGTCTGCTTCTATGACCATAAAGGACAGAGATGTACACATTTCAGCCAAAAATTTTTTGGTATTTAGGTCGCCACAATCTTCTTGGCAACTTGAGACATTAGGAATAAAATAAGTTTAACTTAATATTGTATTCATTGTTTTAGGATTAAATGTTGACCAATGAAACCTGTTATTTTTATTTATATCTATGTTGTTCATATTTTCTCAATAAAAATCAGGATATTACCTAACCAGTCTATGATAGAACAGAATATTTAAAGCCAGGATTGTTCCATTAGATGTATATTAATAAGTCACATATTATTTTATTTTAGATTTTAAAAAATCATTGCTGTTTAGTCTATAACATTTCATTCTTTAGGTCATGAATACTTCAGCTTCATTAAGGAGCTTTTATGGAACATTTTTTGTGCTAATTGCTAATGATACAAAGTTGGATGTATAGATCTTCTTCTGAAGAAACAGACTGATGAGAAAATGTACTTAAATTATTACAGTGAAGTATAATAAATGCAATAATGGAATACATACATAGGGTTGGCACAAAGGGGTTGAGGTAAGTTGTTTAGATGGCTCATGGAAGCACTGCAGCCGGGAGCTCTCTTCCAGAGAGGGTAGGAGTTCATTTGAAGCAGGAACTAGGAGAAGGGATGGTAGTTCCAGTACCAGAAATAGCAGGTGTAAGGGTATGAAGATGTGTAACAGTATGGCGTGTTCAGGTGAATGTAATTCTGTTGATGTCTCTGGAATGACGAATTTGTACAGGTAACTGGCTGAAACTGAGGATGAAGAGGTAGGGGTGAGTTCCTGGAAGGCCTTGTAAAGGCCATTAAAGAGTTTGAATTTTCAGGCAAAAAGGAGTTTTGAGTATGTGCAATTTGGGGGTCATGTGACATGGTCAGGTTTTACTTAAAGAAGATGCTTTTCAGGCTTCCCTGGTGTCGCAGTGGTTGAGAGTCCACCTGCCGATGCAGGGGACATGGGTTCATGCCCCGGTCCGGGAGGATCCCACATGCCGTGGAGCGGCTGGGCCGTGAGCCATGGCCGCTGAGCCTGCGCGTCCGGAGCCTGTGCTTCGCAACGGGAGAGGCCACAACAGTGAGAGGCCCGCGTACCGCAAAAAAAAAAAAAGAAGATGCTTTTCTCTCTTTGTTGCTTTCTGCATGACTCTCCGGTTCCTTTTTCTTGTGGTCTGTAAAAGGAGTACAGAGTGGTTTCCTACATAAGGTAGGCAAGAGAGGGAGGAAACAGGTTTATATGTTGCCAAGTTATCAAGGAAAAAGCATTTCCTTCAAAACCAATGATTTCCCCCCTAAAGCTACTAGTAAGATATAAGGAGTGGAATATACTACAGAATAACCTTAAACTGCATTTTTAGAAAAGACTATCATCCTATATGAAAAGAATTCACAAGTGAAAACCTTAAGATGAGATTTTAGTATAATTTTTTTTTAAATAAATTGATTTATTTGGCTGCATTGGGTCTTCGTTGCTGCGCACGGGCTTTCTCTAATTGCGGCGAGCAAAGGCTACTCTTCGTTGCGGTGTGCGGGCTTCTCATTGCAGTGGCTTCTCTTGTCTCAGCACACAGGCTGTAGGCATGTGGGCTTCAGTAGTTGTGGCACGTGGGCTCAGTAGTTGTGGCGCACGGGCTTAGTTGCTCTGTGGCATGTGGGATCTTCCCGGACCAGGGTTCAAACCCATGTTCCCTGCTTTGGCAAGTGGATTCTTAACCACTACGCCAGCAGGGAAGTCCTAGTATAATCTTAATAACACATAAAGCTCAGAATACTTATCACAACCCAAAATTAAAATAAGAAAACTAGATTGTCAGGGTAATCTATGAAATAAGAATTCGAACTGCTGTTAATTAAGCAGCAGAACTCTTGCAGGGAAGTTAATCAGTCATGAGATCTCTTGCACTTTGGGAGGGTCAGTCCCCTCCGGGCCCATCGAGTACACGTTATCATTTGAGTCACCCTGTTTGTTACAGTTGCTACTGTTGTGCACAGTGACTGAGGTTTAGGCTTTAGGATTAATCCTCTGCTAATGGGTGAGGGGTAAATGAGATCGCTTGTGGGGTCACAGTAGTGAATTTTCCATTGTCTGGGGACTATCAGTTAAATCAGATGGTGGCCACTTAATGTATTGATCTGAGAGCTGAGATAATTGCAACTTGGTAGAGCGACTCAAAGCCTTTAACCTGGACACCATGGTGGTGCTGATTTTCAGTATGATGCAGTGAACACTCAAGATTGAAACTCCCCTTCCTCCATACCCAACATCTGTTCTATTCCCCAAAGATAATAACTTGAAATAATTTCAAGGGCGAGTTTATTGATCTACTTGAAAATCCATTTTGGAGATTAATCAACCCCACATCTGAGGAAATCCGTAACTGCCTTCTATCCCTATACTGTAAATTTAGTTCATATTGGATTGTTACTCAATTGAAAGCCTTATCTCAAGGATAAATTATTCTGATTTTTGAAAGCATTATTTCTCCCCAGTGTTTCTTTCCTTTCTATTGCTCCCTTCTGATGGCATTTCTTGTTTTTTATATTTCTCCTAAATTTTGGAGCAGAAAGCAGAATCACCAGTAAATGGCCTAAATCAAGGCAATTCTCATTTATTCAGGAGATGCTTATCTAGTTGGAGAAGAAGAAAAAACCAACAAGGCTGGCAATTTGGTAGGTTTAAAAAAAAAAGTTTGTTTCTGTTCAAAGAGAAAGCATCCACTGATGTGAAAATTTAAAATTATGAGAGATTTAAAAATTCTAAATATTCTTTGTCACTATTAAGGATGGAGTTGAGACTTGACCATATAGTGGGAGGAGACACTCATCTCATGTATATATAGGTGCCTTAGTGCCTTGATTTTCTTTATAAAATAAATAAAAGCAATTACAAAATCAACAAAATCATATATTTTTCAAAATACATTATTTTCTAGGCCACTAGTGAGTTTTTATACCATAGACTATTTTCACTATACCATAAACCACTACTCACTTTCTATCTGATGTTTGTGTGTATCTTTTAATCCTGTGATAATAAAACAGTACTAAACATAACAATAGAATACTGTGTCATATCAGAAATGCACTGGCCTTGAGGTTGAAAGACGTGGGTTGGCACACAACTGGATATGCCACTTTGTGCAGAAGTGTGAGTCTGCACAAAGTGGCCTTCCC
The DNA here is from genome assembly GCF_008692025.1 of Phocoena sinus. Taxonomy (NCBI): domain Eukaryota; kingdom Metazoa; phylum Chordata; class Mammalia; order Artiodactyla; family Phocoenidae; genus Phocoena; species Phocoena sinus. The sequence continues at coordinate 68,918,590 of NC_045766.1, read as the reverse complement.
CTGTTAAGCCTTATTTTCCGCTTCTGTGAAGAGGGGCTCTTTCTGTTCTACTTATTTCACAAAGCAGATGTGAAGGTCAAATTTGTTAATAGATATGAAAATACTTTGAGACCTATAAAATACTGTTTTTATTCATAAATATTTTCAAGCTGCTGCTTCTTGAGCAGCTCCTCTACTTAGTTTGCTAGCTTGCTTATCTATTTACTTATTCATTTATGTGCATCTCATTTTCTAAGGAATTTGCTAATTAGATGCAATCTCCACCATATATATTCATGTATCTATTTTTCTCTAAATGAGCATAATAAAAGTGTCAAGCCAAGTTCCGCATACTGATATGAATTCCAGGTAACCATTCTTTAATTATTGGCTGTCAAGGGAAAACTGAAAAACTGATAAGACTACTTGTTTCTCAATATTTCTTGAGTATTTGACATTAGGGGGACTCAATATGTTGGTAAGTCACTGCGTTTCTCACATTGGAAATATATTAAAATTTTAAATCTTACCTTGTCTGTTTTCAAAATGTTGGATGAATTTAAATCCCTCTCCATTTATTTGACCGAAACAAACTAGTAGGTTAGTACTGGAAGGATAAATTTTGTGTGAAACACATCTTCTGGTTCATTGATAAATATGTCATGTGGGATAGAATCCAAAGCCTCATTAAAGCCCCAGTGTATTATAGCTCTGCCTCGTTTTTAATCTATCATCCTTATCATTCAGCACAAGGGATAAGATTCCTTGATAGTACCTTTACAGGATAGTAAGTGGCAATGTTTTATGAGACATGTGGACTCTGTCTTTTTCACTTTATTTATGTGATGGATTACTGAAAGCTTTTCCAGCATCTGTCCAGGTAAAAAATTAATACCATAGAACTGAACTTCCAAAGTCATTATTAAATATAGACATAACTTGTTCAGCCACAGCTCATCAAAGATAATATCAGCTTCAAAAAATTAATTCTGGTAAAATACTGTATAAGCAAGCTGTCTAGATCTATCCATGTGTCTGTCTATCATCTCTTGAGACCGATAGAAGGCAGGAAGGTGTCCCATATGATTTTTTTTAGTGACAGCTTTATTGGTATATAATTTACATACCATAAAGTTCACCCTTTTAAAGTGTACAATTCAGTGAGTTTTAGTATACTCGTAGAGTAGTACATCCATCACCACTATCAAATTCTAGAACATTTTCATCACTGTAGAAGAAAACCGCACATCCATTAAGCAGTCACTGTTTTTCTTGGCAACCATTAATCTAATTTTTGTCTCTAAGGATTTTTCTGTTATGGACATTTCATATTGATGTAATCGTACAATATGTGGTCTTTTGTGCCTGGCCTATTTCACCGATCAAAATGTCTTCAAGTTCATCTGTGTTGCAGTACATATTGGTATTTCTTTTTATGCATTCCATTGTAAGGATATACCAGATTTTGTTTGTGCATTCCATGAGATCTTTAGTCTCACCAAAGTACCTCATGAATCCCTCTTCCAAACTCTTAGAAGAGAACGCTTCTTGTGGAAGAATTAGCTATGAATAATGACTCCTTTATTTATATTAATTGAGTGAGAGGGGCTCATTATTAGATACCATACTGTGTCAGAAATTATAAAAATCTGTTTCTTTTGTAGGTTTTTCATCCCCTGCCCCTTTCAATTAAGTGTTTTTCTGTATCCCATGATTTGATTGATGATTGATTGATTGATAGTGTTTCAAACTACAGACCTTCGCTGGATGAATGAATAGGTCTGCTTAAACTCACCTCTTCCTGTCTCTCTATCCTGGGCTCATGCATCATGTTCTAACCACATCAGCCTTCTTGCAGTACTTTGAATACAACTAACTCTGGCCTCAGGTCTTTACATATACTGTTCCCACTTGGAATGTTTTTCACTTACCTAGCCCTTTATCAGGCTGTAGGTCTCAGCTTAAATGCCTCATAGGTCAGAGAGTCCTTCCCTGACTATCCCCCTCCCTGACCCCAGTATAGATTACATGTCCCCTGTTATTCGTTATTATAGCACTCTCTACTTTTCCTCTGTGGCACTTAACAGAATTTGTAATTGTGGATTTATCTGTGTTCTCTAAAATATAATTTCCATTAGAATGTTGGCTCCAAGAGGGCTACACTTTTTTTTTTTTTTTTGCAGTACGCGGGCCTCTCACTGTTGTGGCCTCTCCCGTTGCGGAGCACAGGCTCTGGACGCACAGGCTCAGCGGCCATGGTTCACGGGCCTAGTTGCTCCGCAGCATGTGGGATCTTCCCACACTGGGTCACGAACCCGTGTCCCCTGCTCGGCAGGCGGACTCTCAACCACTGCGCCACCAGGGAAGCCCTAGACTTCTTTTTTTAATCTGTTTTGTTAACTGCCATATCCCTGCCTTTTAAAATAGTTTCTGGGGCTTTTCTGGTGGCACAGTGGTTAAGGATCCACCTGCCAATGCAGGGGACATGAGTTGACTCCCTGGCCCAGGAAAGTCCCACGTGCCACGGAGCAGCTAAGCCCGTGGCCACAACTACTGAGCCTGCGCTCTAGAGCCTGTGAGCCGTAACTACTGAGCCCGCATGCCACAGCTACTGAAGCCCGTGCACCTAGAGCCCATGCTCTGCAACAAGAGAAGCCACCGCAATGAGAAGCCCGTGCACTGCAACAAAGAGTAGCCCTGCTCGCCGCAACTAGAGAAAGCCCGCACGCAGTAACGAACACCCAATGCAGCCAAAAATAAAAACAAATACATAAATCATTTAAAAAATAAAATAAAATAGTTTCTGGCATAATAATAGGTGTTTAATAAACAACTGGCTTTAATTACCACTTGTGCCCTGATGATTGCACATTTGGCATCTCTCTCCCAAACCTATGTGACACTCCATTCTAGTGTGGGCTGCCGTCTTGACATCTCTGTCCAGATGTTCATCACATACACCAAAGGTAGCATTTCTGAAACGGGGCTCATGAGCTTTCTTCTCCAAGTTCAGGTCTACCTGCCCATTTTCATGGCTTCTTATTATCTAAGTGGGAAACCTGAGCGTAACCTTAGATTCCTTTCTTTCTTTAGTCCTTCATATCTAATTGGACTTAAGGTTCAGTTGATTCAGTTTCCTAAACATCCCTTTGATATGTTTTTTATTTCTATCACCGCTATCTTAGTTCAAGTTCTCATTTTCTCTCAGTTGAGCTGTTGTGATATCTTCCTAACTTTCTCGTCTCTCTCTTTCTGGTCTTCTTTAATCCATAGTCCACACCACTGTGATCTTTCTCAGTCTAAACTTTGGCTGTGGTACTCTGCTTCAAAGCCTTCAGTGATGATCCATTCCCTGCAGATGCGGTCCCAACTCCACGGCTCAGCCTGTAAGGCCCCGCCTGCCTCTTCAGCTTCAGCAGGAACCGTTTTCTCATTTATTCCAATTATGCCAGACTTCTTCAGTCCCCCAAACATGCTATTTATTTATTTTTTTTTGCGGTACACGGGCCTCTCACTGTTGTGGTTTCTCCCGTTGTGGAGCACAGGCTCCGGACGCACGGGCTCAGAGGCCATGGCTCACGGGCCCAGCCGCTCCGTGAGGCATGTGGGATCTTCCCGGACTGGGACACGAACCCGTGTGCCCTGCATCGGCAGGCGGACTCTCAACCACTGCGCCACCAGGGAAGCCCCAAACATGCTATTTTTAAAAACCATGCACCCTTTCTCATAGGGTTCCCTCTGTCCACAAAACCCTCTTTCTCTTGTCTGCTTTACAAACTTCTAGTCATTCTTTAAGATTCTGCCTAAATGCCCTATATTCCTCAATGATTTGGCTGACTGCCCTCTGAAGAGTTAGAGTTCCTTCCTCTGTGCTCAATGACCCCACATACTTGGCTGAATGATAGCATGCACCACACTGCTTTAATAACTGTGCTAGAATCTCTCCCTGATACTAGACACAAATCCTTTAAGAGCAAAAACTACTCTCTTGAAGGCTTGAGCTTCGGAAGTTGACAGACTTTGGTTCAAATCCTGATCCCTACTTGTGGTCCCAGACTTTGGATGAGCCATGTAACATTTTCAGTGAGCCCATGTGTGTAAAGTGCCTCATACATACCTGGAATACAGTAAGCATTTACCATTAACAGTAATTATTGATCATATTATTTTGAACAGTAGCAGAAGTAACTATTGTCCTGGGGTAGAGCAGTGACTGACATATGCTAACAATATTTGTTGAATCATTGATTAAATAAAAATTGATTTTTGGTAAATCATGATTAAACTACAATACAATAAAATAGGAGTAAACATAAAATTATAAGGGAGTCCAGAAAGACAACTGTACAAATAGGAATGGAAGAGATATGACAGGAGTTTCATCTACTGTGGTTAGAGAGAGGACTGGGTTAAGACCAGATCCAAAAATCTTAGAGGATTTAAACAAGACTCCATGATCTCTGAGGTATGTCCTGACTAAGCTGTGTAATGAAGTTATGGTTTCTTGAGGAATCTTCTAACACTGTACGTACATGGTATTAACAGGAGAAAAGCACCCAAAGACATGTTTATGTTTCAACAGTAGACATCACTAACTAAGAAAGAATGTGAGGGGAGGCAGTATAATCAATGGGGAAAGTATGGGCATAGGATGCCAGAAAACCCAGGTTTTAGTTCTGGTTAAGTCACTTCACCTCTTCAGACCTCTGTATTTTATGTGTAAGACTAGAAGTTTGGCCTGGCAGTTCCCTTAAGTTCTTTTAGACTTAAAAGTTCTAGGGTTACTTGAGCTACTCAAGTTACTCTTAAGTAACTCAAGTGTCCCTGAGATCCCTGAACATGAAAACTCCTGAGCAATCACAACCCACTATGTGAGAGCTAATGGATGCTGTGTAGGAGCTCAAATATTTTTTCGTCTTCTATTATTTCACCAGAATTTAGACACCAAAAACCTTCTATTGTATAACAGTCTTTTCGGTTTAAAAAAATGTGGTCTGGCAACAGTTAAAAAATGTTAATTATTCATAAGCCTATCATTCATATAAAACAGTGAAAATCGGAAGTATAGATGAATCAAAGTGCCATTGGAAATGGCCACTAATAGAATGCATTAGGAATTCAGAGGAGTAGAGTCTTGAAGAGTGGGCAGGATATGAATATGAAAAGTAAGAGGAAAGAACCTTCATATTATATAGAAAGAACAAGGAGGCGAAAGCATAACGTGGTTGTATGGGGAGTGGGCCAAAGGATAGTGGGTATAGTTTGCATGAAGCAGAGCTAATGGGTGATAAGATTAAAAATGTAGGTTGAGGCCAGATTGCAGGCAAATTGAATGTATATATAACTTTTGCTTTCAGACTCACATTGGGCAAAATCATCTTTGGTGGCAGTTTCCTCACTGATTAAGACGATTGGACTAGATGATCTGTAGTATACATTCAGTCGTAATGTTTGTAATTTTATAATTCTCCAGCATTCCAGCATCAATAAATGCATTCCAGCTAGCTAGAGATTGTCTATTATCTACCTACCTACCTACCTACCTACCTACCTATCTATCCTTGAGAATTCCCAACATTTTCAGAAGAGTTGAAGAGTAGAGAATTGCCCTAATAATTTTAACTCTATTCTGAATTTTTAAAAAAATCATGATTGCCAACTATGTGCAGAAAACTCTTGTGCAACATTTTAAAAAAGAAACACATAATGATAGTGAATATATTGCAAGGCAATTTGCTGCTAGTAAGACAGTGTAACTGATACCTGGTCTTTCTGTAAATCGTTAGCATTTAGTAGTAAAAAGAACTAAAAGGAAAGAAAACACTCAAGATGGATTAATCAGGACATTCCTTCAAGCCCCTCATCAGTTGCCTGCCAGGGCTGGCATAGTGACAGAGAGCAGTGATGTCCTCCATCATTTTCTTTAAGCTACAAGTAAATGGCCCATTAAAACAGGCTTCATGGAAAGGGCTGCGCTGACCTGAGAGTAACATTTGATTGGAAATTCTCTTTTCCTTGGGGACAATTGGAACCATGTGAAATATTTCCTCAAATAGAAAGAGGCAGTTCTTACTGGCAGGACATGCTGCAGCTTGGTTATCCTATATTAATTTGGAAATATAAAAACCTTATTCTCTGAATAAATAATAATATGCCCATGGTACAAATTTCAAACAAAAAGTTATAAGTACCCCTTAACTCTCTCTCCAGCCAAACAGGGACAGTCCTTCCAAGGTAGTTCTTTCAGAGACAAACATGCACAGGAAAGAATTAAAACTTGTGTTTTTATAATCTCACATTTATTACGTCTTTGGCTTTTCCAATCTGAGCTATGACTGTGTTTGCACCTTCAGATGGGGTGGTTCCTTCCCAGGAGCCTCTGGGTTCTGGGTCAGGGCAGGAATCTTTTGCTTAGTGTGCAGTGCTCTTAGGAAAGTCATGTGAATGCTCTGAGCCTCAGTTTCCCCATCTGTAAAGCAAAAATAGTAGTTCTTTCCATGGGCACCTCATGATTTTTGTGAGAGATTAATGGAATGATGGATGTGAAAATGTTTTAAACAGTAAAGAACCATATAAAATATGGTTTGGGAAGGGGGTGGTGATTGCTGAGAAGTCAGGAAAAATTCTCAGATGTTTGGTATCTTCGATGAAACAGTTTGATAAACTCATGGATGTGTAAATAAAATAAAGATAAATCAAAATTTGATTATCTCTAGTTTATAAACAAAAGACAATCTATTTGCAGACACAAATATATAACATAGCTCTAAAATGTGTCATTTTTTTTTCTCTGAACAAATCTGGGAATGTTTAATCCATTCAGTTGTAAAACTTTGGTAAGTTTGTTGCTGGTACTGTATGTTTCTACATCTCTCAGTAAACTTTTTCTGTAAAGCCCTGGAGAGTGAATATTTGAGGCTCAGTGCACTACATGCTCTCAGCTGCTAACTATTTAACTCTATGATTTTAGTGTGAAAGCTGCTATAGACAAAGAACAAGCAGATGAGCGTAGCTGTGTTTTAATGAAACTTTATGAGTGCTGAAATTTGAATCTCATGATTTTCACTTATCACAAAATATTATTCTTTATTTTTCAACTATTTGAAAAAGTGAAAACTACAAATATGGGCTGCAGGACAAAGTTGGCCTATTGGCCATAGTTTGCCAACCACTAGTTTAGAACAGATTTGTTATCAAGAAAAATGAACTTTTACTAATCAAAATTTTGATTTATTTACTCAAGTGTTTAATATTTTCTATGCAGGACTGGCCTGACTGCGCCACCATTATACTCTGAGCCTCGTTCCTCTTCCTGTAAAACAAGGCAGATGCATTTACAATCTCTTAGGAGCTTTCCTTCTCTCACATCTTGTGGATTAATGGTTCTGGATAACCTCCCTCTATTGGGGTCCATCTATACTTACATGTGATATATAAAATGCACCTATGAAAGCCCTTCTCTCAGCCAGCTTTTGGCTTCTAATATTTTAAACACATTTATAACTACAGGTTGATTTTTGCATCCTGATGGGCTCAGTTTTTCTTGGTTCTCAAGTTTCTCTGTATTAATTGAGATGTTTTGGGTGTGCATTAAATTCTTCAATGTTTCCTAGCTATCACTTAGGGTACTTCCATGTTATCATTGCATTGCCTAGTGAACCTGAAAACCTTTTATGTCAGTGGGATTTTTCCTATCCAATATTCCCACGAACATGGGCTATATAATTCATACTAAATGAGCACGTCTATGAAATGGAACTAATACCTACCTTGTGGGCATGTGGTGAAATTTAATTAGTGACTGCTTCCAAAGAAACTTCAAATCCATGGATAAAATGTATTATTCAACTGCTAAGAGCTATTATTGTTTATTATTTCCTCTAGGTGTTTCTCAGTAGGTGTTTTGCCATTAGGATATTACGGCAGTAATTTTGGAACAAGTTGACATTTGAGTTTGTTTGCAGAGCGCATGAAGCTACAGGTCTCGTTTTAATGCAGTCTTCCCTCCTCCTTCCCCCCAGAGTCATTAGGTGTACAGTCACTGCCACCCTCTCTTAGATGTTTATATAGCTTATTAGTATTTATTAGTAACACTGGCCATCAGTATGAAAAAGAATTGAGACAGGAGATAGATGGGCTCCAGGCTAGGCATTTACAACTGGCCTCCTGTTTACATTTCTTGGGGCGAGAAAAAGATGGGCTTCAGCCCGGACACTTAAAACTAGCCTCCTCTTTGCATTTCCTGAGACAGGAGATAGGTGTGCTCCAGGTTAGATATTTACAACCAGCCTCCTGTTTGCACTTCGAAATAGGAATAACAACAGACACAGGGTAAGTAGCCAGGCTTTGTCTTCTGAGGACACTTGAAGATACAGTCATGGCAGGAACAGAGAGGGGCTAAACCCTGTTGGAGTTGAAATGCCCGCGGTCGCGAGACCCCTCCACAAGACCACCAGAGACGAGAGTCAAAGCCAAGCGGCAAGGGTCATTTATTGCAGGTTCGAACCTGGACCTCCGCGCACTCGTTGCCGGTGACGCTAAGAGGTCCCGATGGAGTTTAGTACAGCTCTTTTATAGACAGGTACAAACAAGCTCGGGACCTTCTGCGGGGCTTTCCAGGGGTGGGGAGTACTGATTGGCTAACTTTTAAACAAAGACACTAGTCACTGATTGGTTAACTTTTAAACAAAGACACTAGTCACCGTCTGATTGGTTGGATGGTTGCAAAAGGGGGTTCAGCAAGCATAGTTACAGAAGCGAGAGCGGCTGGTTAAGTTTCGGTTTCCTGAGGTTTTGTTTCTCAATTAGAAATACTTAAGATGGGGCCATAGTTACAAACAGTACAAACAGGAAGATAGATGCAATCCTAGCAGCGCTGTGGCCTAACGGCAGGGCATCAATTCAGTCCTATTTCTACCAAAGTAGAACATAGCCCTTCAGAGTAAAGGATCAAGAGGTCATATGTTTCTCATCCTTGGGGTAAGGGAGACACTGCACATGTGCGGAAAGGCTCCTTGGGGTCAAAAAGGAGGGAGCACCACCTCATCATATGTGATGCCAAGGCCCCCTCATAGGCCTCTGGCCTGGAATCCATCTTGGAAAAATGTTGCACACGCATGGTGAGGAGGGTCCTAGGGGAGGTCAGGTGTGGGAAAAGAAACCAGGTAATTGGCCAAAGGTAAACAAAGACCTGGAGGAAGAACTGCCCTATATAGATGACTTAACCACCTCTTTCCTGGGCTCCTCCTCATTAGGGAGGACGCCCACACCCTTCCTCTCCAGGTGTGCATCTCTGCCTTGCTTCTGTCTTAAACTGTTTCTCTGTGTGCTCTCCCACTTGTTGTTCTGCTGTGTCTCTAATAATAAACTTTGTGCCTGTTTTTACAGTTTTTGCCTCCTTGAGAAATGCATTTTTCAGTGGGGGCAAGAGCCAAGGGCACTCTGCTTCTAGCCTTTAGTCCCTGGTGGTCTAGCGGCTAGGGTTTTCATCCAGGTTACCTACGTTCAATTCCTGGGCAGGGAACTAAGATCTCGCTTCACACCACTGCTCACTGCGGCCTCTCTGAGATCAGAATCAGTAGAAAATCTTTTTTCCAATTAGATCAGTGACTTAGTAACATATCTGTTTATGATTTTCTCAGTGCTAAGGCTGTGTCTAAAGGGAGAAAAAAGTTATATCCAGTAATTTACTAATAGTTGTAATTGATCTTTTATGTTGGTCAACATTGTAGTTTGGATAAGAACCTTTGGAGACAGACCCTATGTCCCTCTTCCATGGTATGTAAATGAGCTGTGAAGGGATTGCAATTTTTAGATGTTGTTCCATTTAATGTCCACTCACAAAAATGTGAAAGCCAGTGGGCATGTTAAAATAGAAAGAACACTGGGCTGGAGACAAGCTGCCCCTTTAGAGACTCAGCTCTTCCCCTCTTAGCAAGTTTCTTCTCTTTCTGGGTGTCAGGCTCCTTATTAAATTGGAATGTATCGTTGGTTCTCAAACTGTGCCCCTTGGAGTTTAAGACTCAGACCAGATGCTTCAGGTTTCTCCCAACAGTTAGGTATTTTCCAACAAACACTGATGATTTATAAGCCCAAAGACCCCATTTATTGCTTTTTATTCTTTTGTATATGAAGATTCCTTTTAAATTTGCATCTGAAGGTTTTCATTGCCCCTTGGAATTTAAGACTCAGACTAGACTAGATGCTTCAGGTTTTCTCCCAACAGTTCGGTATTTTCCAACAAACACTGGATTTATAAGCCCAAAGATCCCATTTACTGCTTTTTCTTATTATGTATATTAAGGTTCCTTTTAAATTTGCATCTGAAGTTTTTCATTGCTTGGGAGAAAATTTCAAAGACACTCAGAGATACAAAAGATCCCCTCCAGCGCTGGCATCCTATGATCCTGTATCTTAAATGAAGCTGAACGAGTGTGGGTGCGTGGGTGTGCGCGCCCGCACGCACAAACACACACACACACACACACACACACACACACACACACACACACAGCTATTAGAAACAGTCTTTGAAGATTTCAATCGTAGGCTCTGGGACCAAAGGCAACTTTAATTCTTGAGGCTTAAGCACTATAAAAGCTCTGTTAAATAAATAAAATATTCAGTAAATAAATAATTAGCATTTAAAGGGCGTACACTCTGTGAAACTGCTACTGGAATGCTTGGCAAATTACTTGCCTTAAGTTTTCTCAATACCTTATCCCTTCCTGAGCATTTAGTGTAGTCAAATTTTCACTTCCAGGGTGTCTGGACTCCTTTAAAGTCCTGTAGGTGTGGCTCAGGTGGGAAAGAGCTGTAATATGCCTGCTGAAGTCCATACTGTCCGGGGGAATGAGTGAAGGCACAGAGGAGAATGAAGCTTAATCATTTGTGCAATATTAGCACTTTCCATTTCACGAGGTAGAGGTTTTTAAATGCTAGTTCCAATGCCTATTTCTCTTTCCTCTGTGGAAACCTCATAGTTCTGGCCCACAAATAATTTCAGCTGATAATGTGCAGCTGAGCCTGCATCTTTCGATTGCTATACAGAACAAAACTGTAGACATATATACAGTGTGTGTGTGTGTGTGTGTGTACATATATATGTATATATATTTATATGCACACACACATACATATATATAATAAGGCAGGAATAATGTCTAATTGCCAGTGCAAACATGTTATTTAGTAAACAAAAGATTTTTTAAAGTAAGTGCTCAGAAATGTATGTTGAACGGTGTTGATGGAATAACACTCAATCCTGGGGCCTCTAACTTGAAAAATGACTCCATCCTTAATATTTTGTGTGACACTTGAAGTTACCTATCTGAAAGCCAGACTTCGCAAGGTGTAGTCATTGTCATTTGGGAAGATGTATTCACTGACTCTGTGACAGAGGCGTGACCCTGTCTGCTACTATTTGTAGGTCTTACATGTTGAGTTATTTGTACAATAAAGAGAATCCTTCACCTGACACGTTTCCTCCATACAATGCCTATGGTGTACTCCATACACCCAAAGGATCTCAGAGAGGCAGCGGATGAAGTAGAGAATCTGTCACTGAGGATCCCTGCTCTGCTACTGCCTGGCTCATGAACTTGGGCAAGGACTTGCCGTTCTCTGTGTACCTCTCAGTTTGTTCATATGTAAAATATGGAGGTTGTGCAAGAAAATGTGTAAGGTCTCTCTTCTAAAATATCTATCATCAGGCACAGGGAAAATTCAAGCAGTTGGGTTTACTCAGTATTTATTTAATCACCAACAGTGATCATTATGAGTATTTACCTTGTGTTGAACACTGTGCTAAGAGCTTAGGAGCTTTACTTTTATTATCTCTTTTAAACTTAACCATAACCTGGAGCTACTATTGGGTTGACCAAAAATTTCGTTCAGGTTTTTCCATAATTACGTAACTACAGAAAAACCCGAACGAACTTTTTGGCCAACCCAAAATATTATCCCCGTTTAACAGAGGAGGAACAGAGGCTTAGAGCAGGTAGTTCTGTCTCTCTCTGAAAGAAAGACATGGCTAGCAAATAGTAGAGGTGAAATTTAAGCCTAGGCGGACTCCAGAGCCCCCCATGCAATGGCAACGCCATTTTGGCTCCAGTGGTTTGGGGTACTATGTCAAAACCTGTCATATTGGCCAGAAAGACGAGTGTGACACAGTCCTGTCCTCCCACAGCCCACAGCTGTATTTAGGCTGAAAGGACACAAGAGTGAAAGGGTTAAGAGAAATGCCAGGCAGCCCATGCATTGGAGGCCAAAGGAGAGGTGCAGAGCATGGCTATTATGGGAGTCCTGAGAAGAGGGCAAGAGGAACTTGGCACCACTGAAGTGTCATTACAACACCAGCCAAAAGCATTGTCAGCATTTAGCAAGATTTCCTTTGCCTTATCCAAAGGAATAGGAGCAGGAGAGAGAAGTTATAAAAAGAATAAAAGAAACATCTCTTTATCAGCTGTTCTTTCAGTCATCCACAGTGGGGCTATGATAATCAGGACTAAAGGTGGTTTGCCAGGTAATTCTGTGCAGCCCAGTTGGTCTTTGATTTCCTGCCACCTCCCTTCTCACTAGTGCACTCACACTGCCATCACCCTTCTCCGCTCTCTGCCTTTCCAAACACCCTGGCCACCCTGAATATCCTAGTTTCCATTTGTGCTTTCAGTTGTGAATTCTGCCCTGCAGAATTTTAGAACAGACCTCTCTGATAACAATCTCTCTTCTTCTGGATGCCTGAGTCATTAGGGTGCAGTTCCCTGAGGTCATCTCTGCTGATCAGCGAGGCTAAGTCACTTGATAGCAGAGAAGGACTCAGCAGGCAGAGCAGCCGATAGCTATGACTCTTTGCCCCTCCCCACCCCAACTCTGACACACTCATAGGCACCCACACTTGTTTGCAGGAGACCAGCCCCTACTATATCCCCGACTCGTGAAGGAGAGAAGAAATGTCACCTTGGAAGAAATTTGTGAACCCATTTGTTAAGTAAGGGTTAATTTGTGCGGATTTCAACGTCATGAACTGATGATGTTTCATTTTGGTTGTTGAAAATTGTGCAGTGCTGTTCAGTAGAGCTTTCTGCAGTGACAGAAGTGTTCTGTATCTGCACCATCCAACAAACACAGTAGCCACTGGCTGGGTGTGGTTGATAGAACACTTGGAATGTGGGACTTGAAGTGAGACTGAAGAAATGAACTTCAGATTTTAAATTCAGCTAATTTAAATTTAAGTAGCCATGGGTGGGTAGTGGCTACCATAGGGAAGCTATGTCAAAATATCCGAATATTCAGAACTAACAATCTAAGAGTATCTAGTCTACTAGTGGTAGTATTAGTATGGTATCTTTGTAATCATATAACATATGTTATAAAGTGATATTCTGTACATAATTGTATTTGAGAATTAAGGTCCTAAGTATGTCATGAATTTAGATTTTATAAATATTTATTGGAGTATATATGTGCCATTTACCCTCCAGATCCCAGGCGTAGTCTCAGAATCGTCTTTAATGCATTGCTGCAGGTAGAGCAAAAAATGTCAGTTGGTAGCATTTGTCAAGAGAGAAAAACCTGTTTGCTATCTCCAAGGTAGGGACACAACATATAACATACTATGATATAGACATCTTCAATTAAGAGTGATGACCGGATGATCTTTAAAGTCTTATCATGAGATTATATGATTCCTTTGACTAAAAGAGAATCAGTTCTACAACTTATCCACACTTTCTCATGGAAGTTCAGCATCATCACTGTAGCCCTGAGATAATGGCCCCCACATAAAAAAGAACAGAAAGAAAAAATGTGCCGCTGAGATGTTAAAGAATCAGTTTATTGGCTGAAATGATATCAAATAACGGACTGGTCTCTTTTGTTTCTGGCTTAGTGTATACACAACCTCAGGGCAAGTCACAATCATCATAAAAATTTACTAAGGTCAAGCACTGCTAGGTCCTGGTATACCTAGGGGATCCAATGCCAAGTTATTAAGGTTGGTAAAGTAGTGTTGCAAAATCAGCAGGCCTCTACTAGGTTGTACTTAAGTAAAGTGCTAACACTGTATGACATATATACCATTAATTTTAACATCAAAATCTGTGGGGATTTTAATGATTTTGACAGAGAGAGTCTTAAACACAACCAGGCTTGCCTGAGGGAAGAAGAGGTATGAGTCTGGAGATACTTGAAAAAAAAATTTAACATTCTGAACACTGAAACAGAGGTTTGGACAGGGTGAGTGATTTGGACAGATCCTAAAATCATGTTATAACTCTGATTATTTTAAATTGTAAGAATTTTCCAATTATTTTGTGATTGTAGTAATAGGTCATGGTATTTTTATAACAGTTCTCATTACTTATTAAGTATGAGCTTATACTTACAATCATTTTTAATCTCTCACAATTATATATACATAAAGGCATTTACTCATTTATCATGATTTATTGAACACCTTTCTGGTAGAGTGTACTGCTATATCCACTCTGTGAAGTAGATGTGAGCCCTCCTTTCTAAGAGTTTAGCATCTACTTTTGGACCTAGGGGTGTGTGTGTGTGTGTGTGTGTGTGTGTGTGTGTGTGTATGTGCACATGCATATATGTACATATGTTCCTGTGTGTGCATGTTTGTGTATGCATACATGTATATGTGCAAGTACTTTATATACAAAAAGAGGAAGGAAGGAAGGAGATTATTATTTAAATTAGATTTTGGTTAATACCATCATAAAGCAAAGAGGCAGTGCTTGGGAAATGAAGGCATAGAGAAATTTATATCTGGCATGGGCTTTTCGGAATGAATTTGGAGTTAAACAGGTTTTGAGCATGCAGATATGGACTGAGGGGAAAGACATTTCATTCCAGGAGAATAAACAAGGATATAAACCTATGAAAAGGCAGAAGAGGAGAGGATGGGGCAGTTGGGTAACTCATCTTGTTTGAACGTAAAGGTACATGAAAAGATGCTGAGATGTGAGAGCGATTATTGGGAGTGATGGTCAGGTGTGAATCGAGTTTCATGAGCTTTCTGCTGTTGGCTGAAGGAAGCTGCTGTAGGCTTTGCAGGGGACTGCACAGGTATTTAATTCTGTGTTGATTATTGTCGTTTAAACAAGTTGAATGAAGCAAGGTCTCTTTGCAGGGTGGTACAGAATGACTCTAGTGCTACAGCTGCACATCCAGACTAGTGTGACCTGGGCAGCATAACCTAATGAAAAAAGTATGTGATTTGAATGTGGGATCTATAGACTTTTGTTTGGGTTTCAGCTTCACAGCCTGTTAGCTGTATGATTTGGGGAAATCATTTAAACCTTCTGTCGTGGGTTGTTTGGTGTCTCCCCAAAATTCATGTCTGTCCAGAAACTCAGAATGTGACCTCACTTGGAAATAGGCTCTTTGTAGAGGTAATTAAGTTAAGATGAAGTCATCCTAGATTAGAGTTGGCCTTAAATCCAATGACTGGTGTCCTTATAAGAAGAGGAGAGGACACAGAGGAAAACACCATGTGAAGACAAAGGCAGAGATTGGAGTGATGCATCTGTGAGGCAAGGAACACCAAGGATTGCTGGCAACCACCAAAGGCTAGGAGAGAGTCACTGAACAGATTCTCCCTCAGAACCTCCAGAAGGAACCAACCATGGCGACACCTTGATTTCAGACTTTTGGCCTCCAAAACTGTAAGAGAATACATTTCTGTTGTTTTAAGCCACCCAGATTGTGGTACTTTGTTACGGCAGCCCTAGGAAACAAATACACTTTCAAACCTTAACTTCCTTCATTGTAAAATCAGGACGATGATGCTTACCTCTCAGAGTTCTGGTGTCAATGAACCAGAATAGAATTAAGAAGAGATTTGTCAGTTGTAAAGTGCTCTACAAGTATTTGCAAATTTAAATACCAATTTTCTAGGGCTGTGAAATATCTCAAACAGTTGCCTTGCATTAACTACGTGTCCAGGAAAGCTTCAGGCACGTTATGCTTGCTATCTCACAGGAGAATTTTGCCTTCTTGGCATTTGAAACTTAATGGCAACAAAATTTTACAGACATGTACTTACTGGGGGAAAAATGAGTGTTCTGGCCAAAATGGAATGGTTAGTGCATTTGTACTCCCTGGCAGTGTTTTTCATTTAGTCAGAATCATTTCTTTTTCCCCACAGATAAGCAAAATTGTTATGCTATGGTTAATGAGTAAGATACATACATCAGTTAAAATAAAAATCTAAGTGGGTGTTTGAATTTTGTGCTCAGCTTTTCAATGACTACTCACTTTTTCCTAGTAAAACACACCTTCTCATTCCTTTCTGATCTGGATTAGATGGTGGTAAAGGAACACCATTTACCATGTAGTGAGTGTAATCTGCAGTTCCAGGAGAAAATGTATGTGTAAAGCTATTTAGCTCAGTTCTTTTTCAGATGATTTAGTACATATTGGCTAATTTGTTTTCATGCTCTCCTGAGAGAACTATGAGTTGTGTTCTTTTGTAACACAGAACTGAAATAGAGCTGTTCATTGATTTACCAAGTGAATAAAAGGAACAGGTGTTGCTGGAATTTTAAGATTTTAAGATTCTACTTGCTGATGAGTTCCTGCCCCAGCTCCCGCTGACATGGGAAGACCCCAGGCAGTGCTCCCTCCGGCCCCTGACCACTTTGCAAATGTTCAAATAATTCTTATAGGTTTACATTCCATCATTTATTGAAAAATCTTTTGCTCCCTCTTGAGTCTCCTGGTTTCTGTTCCGTTGCCTTACATCTAGAAATACAGTGGTAAACGTAATGGACTCTGCCCCCTGCCTTCATTGTGCTGTGTCTAGTAGGGAATATAGGCAATTACAGAAGACGGTGGGAAGTGGCATGATATTTGTCAGAGCTCAAGATTTGCTAGACAAGGCCACTTACTTTCAGCAAGATGTGCAGAAATGAGTAGACTGAAACATCCTGGCGCTAGACGTGTTGACTGGTGTGGTACAAGGGTTTGGGAAAATTATCCAGCTTTGGGTGCAGATAGGGGCTCAATCTGGTGAAAAGATGATGTTAGCAAGATTTTCAGTTATAGTTAAGCAGTTGTCATGGGAAGCCAGGAGCGATACATTGGATGAAATAGCATTATATTCCAATCGGGCGAAATGTAATGATGGGTGATCTGGGGTGGGCCAGTTTCAAACGTCTGGCAGTTATTGTGAGAATAATAGGGCTTAGCCACTGGCCTGAGTTTTAGGAATAAGACTTTTCTCAATGAAAGGGGAACTGAAAAAATATTAAGGTCATCAAATGGACAGGGGATGTTGGAATTATGAGGCAGGTTAGCAGAAGAAGATCCCTGTTGTGAGAACAAAGGCAAAAGAGTTGGCCATAGTTTGGGAAGCGGGGTGGGGGGGTGGACAAAATAAGGAATGGACTGCTAACAAGAAGGACTTGATATTTATGAACTCCAGAATCAGGACTGGGCCAGTTGAGTATATTGTTTCAAAATACTGAGGCAAAATTTTGAAGGAAAACAAGGATTGGAAATTAGCCCACAGGTGTGAAACATAGCCCTAGCCTCAGCTGTGGGATGGATGAAGGATGAAGTTTAGAACCGGGCTGAGCCTCAGTTTCCTGAAAAAAAAAAAAAAAAAAGTGGATTTTTTTTGTTAGAGACCATGTGTCACAAAGGGTTCAGTACACATAAAGGGCAACAGAGTTCTAGTTCAGTCTTTGTTAGTTATTGAATGCATGACCTTGACTTATCGGGGAAAAATTCTTTCTAGCCCTGAGTCCTCTGTCTATAAAATGAAAGTGTCACTCTACATTAGTAGTTCCCAAATTCTAGGCCATGGGATGACACTGGGTTGCTAGTGAGAATCACCTGGAGAGCTTGTTCAAGGTACGTGCTCCTAGATTCTACCCTCTAAGATTGTGCTTCAGTCAGTCCGCGGTGGATCCCAGAAGTCTGTGCCTGTAACAGTGCATCAAGTGATCCTAAGAAAGGAACCTACAGAAGACTACGTAAGATTAGCTACTGGTTTTTATTTTTTTTATTATTCTGTTTTTATTATTTTCCCTCTCCATCATTTGCCTTTGTACCTCTTTGTGTTCATGGACTGGGATGATGCTCAAAGATTCAATAAAGAAGTTCATTGGCACGTTATTTCCAAGTGACATTTGAAGTCTAGGAGCCAAGTGATGCAGGAAAGCTAGTTTTTAATTACCTTCTCAGCTCCGGCATCAACACAGACAGTCGCAGGTCTAACATGAAATCTGGTCTCGTCTGACCCTGAACCCATTTTTGCAGAGGCAGTGTTTGGCTTTCTTGAAATTGTTGGTGTCCTTTTTCTATGCCACGAGGCATTTCTGAAGCTTAATAACATCTACCTAGAATTTCAAATTCTTTAGAGAAAAAGAGTCTTCATAAATAAAGTCGTCATGGAGGTTAAGGTGATTTCTACTGCCAGGTGGGTCAAAGGGGAGACTTTCTTGGAGTTCATCTTAGAGGAAGTAAATTAGCTTACTCTATGCAGTGGGTTATTTGGGGGAAAATAATACATTCTAGGGCTCACATGTTACCTGGTTATAAAGAAAGATAATTTCCTATTCAGTAAGAGAATTAATTTTTTTTTCTGTTAGAAGAATAATTTACAGACTCTTCTTAGGTTCTCAACCTTCATAATCACCCATAAAAGTCTGTTTTTGTCCTAGATGCATAGAAAGTTAAAACTATAGGCCAGTATCACTGATGAACATAGATGCAAAAATCCTCAACAAAATACTAGCAAACAGAATCCAACAGCACATTAAACGGATCATACACCATGATCAAATGGGGTTTATTCCAGAAATGCAAGGATTCTTCAAATTACGCAAATCAATCAACATGATACACCATATTAACAAACTGAAGGAGAAAAACCATATGATCATCTCAATAGATGCAGAGAAAGCTTTTGACAAAATTCAACACCCATTTATGATAAAAACCCTCCAGAAAGTAGGCATGGAGGGAACTTGCCTCAACATAATAAAGGCCATATATGACAAACCCACAGCCAACACCGTCCTCAGTGGTGAAAAACTGAAAGCATTTCCACTAAGATCAGGAACAAGACAAGGTTGCCCACTCTCACCACTCTTATTCAACATAGTTTTGGAAGTTTTAGCCACAGCAATCAGAGAAGGAAAGGAAATAAAAGGAATCCAAATTGGAAAAGAAGTAAAGCTGTCACTGTTTGCAGATGACATGATACTATACATAGAGAATCCTAAAGATGCTACCAGAAAACTGCTAGAGCTAATCAATGAATTTGGTAAAGTAGCAGGATACAAAATTAATGCACAGAAATCTCTGGCATTCCTATACAATAATGATGAAAAATCTGAAAGTGAAATTAAGAAAACACTCCCATTTACCATTGCAACAAAAAGAATAAAATATCTAGGAATAAACCTACCTAAGGAGACAAAAGACCTGTATGCAGAAAATTATAAGACACTGATGAAAGAAATTAAAGATGATCAAATAGATGGAGAGATAAACCATGTTCTTGGATTGGAAGAATCAACATTGTGAAAATGACTCTGCTACCCAAAGCAATCTACAGATTCAATGCAATCCCTATCAAACTACCACTGGCATTTTTCACAGAACTAGAACAAAAAATTTCACAATCTGTATGGAAACACAAAAGACCCCGAATAGCCAAAGCAATCTTGAGAACGAAAAACGGAGCTGGAGGAATCAGGCTCCCTGACTTCAGACTATACTACAAAGCTACAGTAATCAAGACAGTATGGTACTGGCACAAAAACAGAAATATAGATCAATGGAACAGGATAGAAAGCCCAGAGATAAACCCACACACATATGGTCACCTTATCTTTGATAAAGGAGGCAGGAATGTACAGTGGAGAAAGGGCAGCCTCTTCAATAAGTGGTGCTGGGGAAACTGGACAGGTACATGTAAAAGTATGAGATTAGATCACTCGCTAACACCATACACAAAAATAAGCTCAAAATGGATTAAAGACCTAAGTGTAAGGCCAGAAACTATCAAACTCTTAGAGGAAAACATAGGCAGGACACTCTATGACATAAATCACAGCAAGATCCTTTTTGACCCACCTCCTAGAGAAATGGAAATAAAAACAAAAATAAACAAATGGGACCTAATGAAACTTCAAAGCTTTTGCACAGCAAAGGAAACCATAAACAAGACCAAAAGACAACCCTCAGAATGTGAGAAAATATTTGCAAATGAAGCAACTGACAAAGGATTAATCTCCAAAATTTATAAGCATCTTATGCAGCTTAATAACAGAAAAACAAACAGCCCAGTCCAAAAATGGGCAGAAGACCTAAATAGACATTTCTCCAAAGAAGATATATGGACTGCCAACAAACACATGAAAGAATGCTCAACATCATTAATCATTAGAGAAATGCAAATCAAAACTACAATATCATCTCACACCAGTCAGAATGGCCATCATGAAAAAATCTAGAAACAATAAATGCTGGAGAGGGTGTGGAGAAAAGGGAACCCTCTTGAACTGTTGGTGGGAATGTGAATTGGTTCAGCCACTGTGGAGAACAGTATGGAGGTTCCTTAAAATTAACTAAAAATAGAACTACCATATGACCCAGCAATCCCACTACTGGGCATATACCCTGAGAAAACCATAATTCAAAAAGAGTCATGTACCAAAATGTTCATTGCAGCTCTATTTACAATAGCCAGGACATGGAAACAACCTAAGTGTCCGTCATCGGATGAATGGATAAAGAAGATGTGGCACATATATACAATGGAATATTACTCAGCCATGAAAAGAAACGAAATTGAGTTATTTGTAGTGAGGTGGATAGACCTAGAGTCTGTCACACAGAATGAAGTAAGTCAGAAAGTGAGAGACAAATACCATATGCTAACACATATATATGGAATTTAAGAAAAAAAAATGTCATGAAGAGCCTAGGGGTAAGACAGCAATAAAGACACAGACCTACTAGAGAATGGACTTGAGGATATGGGGAGGGGGAAGGGTAAGCTGTGACAAAACGCCAGAGAGGCATGGACATATATACACTACCAAACGTAAGGTAGATAGCTAGTGGGAAGCAGCAGCATAGCACAGGGAAATCAGCTCGGGACTTTGTGATCACCTGGAGGGGTGGGATAGGGAGGGTGGGAGGGAGGGAGACGCAAGAGGGAAGAGATATGGGAACATATGTATATATATATAACTGATTCATTTTGTTGTAAAGCAGAAAATAACACACCATTGTAAAGCAATTATACTCCAATAAAGATGTTAAAAAAAAATACTGGGAGAAAAAAAACCAAAACTGGTATAATTCAAATAAGGCCTGTAATTTAATTAAGAGTATTGTACTTATGTTAATTTTCTGGTTTTGATAATTGTACTATAGTTATATGTAGTTATATGTGTTGCTAGCATCAGCGGATCCTGGATGAAGGGTTTACATGAACTGTCTCTACTATTTTTGCAACTTTTCTGTAAGTCTAAAATTATTTTAAAATAAAATGTTAAAAAAAAAAAAAATAGGACAGTTCAGAATTTTCTAGTTTATATATAGGGAAACTCTATGCCAGAGAGGAAATGACTCGCTCAGGATCAAACAGAAAACTCGTGGCAGACAATCTAAATATCTGGTTGTTAGCTCTGTGTTCAGTGGCCAATAAAAATATCCTCTACACCTATCAGGATGGCCAAAATAAAAAATAGTGATAATACCAAATGCTGGCAAAAATGTGAAAAAAGCTGAATCATTCATACGTTGCTGGTGGAAATAAAAATATTGCACAGTCACTCTGGAAGCCAGTCTGGCAGCTTTTTAAGACTAAACATTGAGCCATACATCTCGCAGTTGTACTCGTATGTTTTATTCCAGAGAAATGAACACTGTGTTCATATAAAAACCCGTACATGATTGCTCTTAGCAGTTTTATCTGTAATAGCCAAAAACTGGAAATAACTCAGATGTCCCTTAACAGGTAAATGACTTAACCAACTGGGGTACATCCATACTGTGAAATACTACTCAGAGGCCCACGTACCGAAAAAAAATAAAAAAAGTTTAACTTGAACTTACTTATTCCAGTCATGACTAATTTCTGTTGATGCTTAATTCACATCCAGAATGCCTACAACTAGTCCATTTCTGAGAGAGATTGACTTTGCAAACGTATATCCAATTGAAACTTTCCTTAGAGATTCTTTGAACTGAGTAATTAATTTTTAAATTTTAACTATGATCAATTTTAGGGGTTATAGTTAAGGAATATGACTTATCTTGAAGAATAGAAATAAAGTGTTGAGAAATATTTACTATACATTTTGGCAACAGATAATTAATTAACTTCTTGAGTAAGTAATCATTGATGCAAGCATGAAATAAATAGCATAGGCTGGTTACTTGGAAAAGATTGATATATATATGGGTGAGTAGAATTGAGAACTCCAATCATTTATTGGGTCATGTTCTGAAGAATGTAATCATTTACTTATTCTCAGAGAATCTTAATTTGCCTTAAAAATGGCAGCCTTTGTAGCACCATAGAAAATTTTGCACACCTGACTCATTGCAACCATGTCAGAGAAAAGGTGATCCTGGGAAAGAACACTCTACAGAATGCACGTAAAACAGTAGACTAGTTCATCTATGGAATCTGATCTAATTTATCTAATCTAATCCACCAAGCTATCCATCAATCTGTTAATCTGTCCTTAATCCTTTTAACATAAGATCCTGTGAAAAATTGCAATTCATGACAGTAGACTTCTGAAGCTTAGAAACACATAATATTTAATAATTATTTGTCTATTATTTACTCTCATTTTTTTGTTCACTTTCCCTTTCTCTTTAATATGATTATTTTCAATATTTTATAACTTAAATGCTTTTTGGGATAATCTATATGCCTACACATGTTGACAAAGTGCTTGCAAAAATACAGCTTTTAAAAAGAATATGTTTTCAGAGAATAGAGATCTATATTTATTGAGGATCCAAGAAAAAACATAGAATCTATATTCTTCTATGGAAATCATTAGTGATTGCCACTAATGTTTCTTATCACCTTTTAAGAAGATATTAAACTGAATTTATTAGCTTCCCATTTTTATTTCTAATACAGACTATTTTTTTAATTTCAAAGAAAATTCAAATGGTTTGTAAACATTTGGAAATATGCTCAATCTCACAGTAAGAAAATTGAAAATCTCACAGTAAGCAATTTGAAAATTAAAAATTAAACACTGATATACCATTTTTAAACTCTCAAGTTTGCAAAAAAAGTTGTATAACCCACTCTATTGACTGAACTGCAGAGGAAACAGACCTCGTATAATGCTGGTGTGAGAGTAAATTGATATAACCTTTATTGAGGGCAATTTGGCAATATCAGTTAAAATTACAAATACACATATCTTGATCCAGCAATTTCTGGAATTTATCATTTCTAGGAATTTATCGCAGATATACTTGGATGTGTGAAAGATGAATATATAAAATAATTCATCATAGCATCATCTATAAGTGCAAAAGATTGGATAAATAGTTAAATAAATGATACCACATCCTTAAAATGGAATCCCATGTATCTGAAACACAAGAGAGCATTTTATTTGCTATATGGAATAACCTCTAAGCTATCCTGTTAAGTAAGCAAAGTAAAGGTCCAGGATTGTGAATGTAGTCTGCAGCCTATTTGTTTTTTACTAACAGATTCATAAAATATCTCTGAAGGAGTCCATTAACACATGACAAAATGGTTTTCCTATGGGAGGGTACTACTGGCTGGAGGACAGGGGAGTGGAGACTTTTAAAAAGGTCTCTTGTTCCTTTTGAATTTTAAACTATGTGAATTTATCACCTAATCATAAAATAAACTTTATATAATGATAAATGTATACGTATATAATTTATAATCTGCACCTGCCTAAAACCAGCTTTCTACTATTACAGAGTTATTTATTTTTCCAGTACCCTCTTTAGAAAAGAAAGTGCCCTATAATTTATTTTGTAGTGGGAAATGATTTTTTAAAACTTCAAAGAGAAAAATTGAGATCTACTGTATGAAATAAGTTTATTATCTCTATTCATAAGTGGAAAAAATATAAATGCACCTAATAAATGAAGCCCTTCCTCTTCCTCCTCTTCCCCCTCATCCTCTTCAAAAATTCTATTCTGTACTTGTTCAGCTTTTCTGTAGCATTGATGGAGAGGGACAATTTTCAACATATACTCACCAAACTATGGGTACATAGATGGCCCATGTGAATTAATATTTGTAAATGAATATTTATATATTCATTTAAATTAGGTGGTTTCCATGCTCATACTAATAGAGACAGGACTAAACTGTGCGTATATCAGCCACATTTTAGTAGGAATTTTATTAATTCTTGATTTAGTTTAATATGAGAATTTGTTTTTGAAAATAGAGAGTATTCTACATTTGACAAGGGGATGTATGTCCTATATATATTACTGTAAAGATCATCAGTGCATTCCACTAATTTTTTCTGTCAACTCTAGAGAAGGTATGGAAAAAAGGAGCTTAAACCACTTAGCCTCAATGCCATTCTAATCCAACTGAAAATACAGTGTCTTTTCATATTTAATTAGTCTTCTGTCTAGTGCTATGATAACCCAGTCTTAAAACTGATTATACACTCTTGAACATGCATTTTGAAGTCCATAAAATAATTACATTTGCAAACATGCCGTTTTGGCAGCTAGTCATGATTTTTCTCAACCTCCCATAAGTGACTGTTAAAGAGGGTCTGATGTACCCTGAAAAACCTCCAGAGCTAATGACAGTGGAGAGGGAGACAGGGTTATCAGCCGTCACTTGCCTTGTCTACTTTTCTTGTAGCTTCCCATGCTCAGGCTGAGTCTGCTCCAGGAGTGACCCATTTATGCTCCACATACCTAATGAGGCCAGCATTCTATGCTGGGCAAATACAGGAAAGAACGCAATGGAGGTCTGGCTTCCCACATTCATAAGGAGTCAGGCTTTCTCTCTGAAGCACCAGTGCATCTGGATAAAAAACAATACAAACAGACACCAGTTCCCTTTGCACAAAACAAAAAGGACAACAACAATTTTAGGGCCTAATGTTTAGAGGAACTTTGAAGGCATTAAGTTGACCTTGTGACATCATACCCAAATCAGTATTAGTAGCCCTGACACTGTATTCAGCTACCAAGTATCAAAATGTAATTTGAGCAAACATTTAATCCTCCCCATCAGAAATTTGATTCAGAGCTATTAACAAAACCATATTGGACTTGTTGAAATTGTTTCTTTTGTCTCCTCAGTAAAAAAGATAATACCTCCCTTGGTCCTCTCCTCCTCCATTTAGTACTTACTTGCCTTTTGCCTGTTAACAGTGCTTACTCTCATGTCTCTCCTCCCTGTTAGAATGTGAACAAGCTAGGTGCAAGGACTATGTTGTTTCTCTCTTTGTACCCTATAGCTCTATCAGGGGACCTGGCACACAGCTGTTACACAGTCCATGTTCGTTTGATTGAATTGAATTATGAGTGACACTTTGATGATGCAGATGAAAACAGCTAGAGAGGAAAGGCGGGAGGGGTCAGCTAGGTATGAAATATAAATTGGTTGTATTTCTTATATATTAAATATATATTGCAAGCATTGCAATTCAGAAGGACATTTGGTCGCCCCTCTGTATCTGTGAGAGGAGATACTACTGACCTGCTCACCCGCCAGCCCCTTAGGTTGACGAGGCAGGCTGCCCAAAGAAACAACGAAGCCTTGACCTCTTCAACCATTTGTGTGTGTCTGGGTCTTCATGTGGTAGAGAAGAGTGATAACCTGTTTATTTCTGGGTATGGGGTATTTCACAGTTTACAAAGTGCATCTATGCTTGTTCATTATCATGTTTGATTTTCAAAACAATATGGGTATACTTTCTCTAGTTTATACTTAAGTAAACTGAACTTCAGAGCAATTAAATGGCTTGCCCAGGTTCTCCTAGTTAGTGAGGGTTGAACTAACAAGACTGGCCCCTGGATCTGTTATTCCAGAGAAAGGGCAAGAATGGCTTTTCAGAATTACCTGGAGACCTTCAGGTTTCCATATGTCCTCCCTTAGTGGTGAACCCTGCTCCTCTTTTTCCCTTGACACTGTTTCCATGAGACTATGTTGCATCCCTTGGGTGTCTTAGGGTAGAGTGAGGATTGAAAACCTCTGACTCATATACACTAATATGTATAAATAGATAACTAATAAGAACCTGCTGTATAAAAAATAAAATTCAAAAAAAAAAAAAAACCTCTGACTCAAACGTTGGACTCCTAGTTCATAGTGCTTTCTGCTCAGGGCACTTTCTACCAATGACTTACCTGTTGTCTCATCTTCTAGGTAATAATCCTTAAGAATGGCTCCAGGTGAGGTGGAAAAGAGCACTCGACTAGGCTGCTCAGTTCCAGTCTGTCCTTTTGCTTCCCTTTTCACTGGCCCATAGCCTTCCTATCTCTTGGTTGCTGTATTTTGCTCGGTGTCCTTGGGCTGAAGGAGGGCGTGCTGTGCAAAATGATTACATCTACATGGCAGTTGGCACAAGGAAGCCATGCTGTGCGTATTTATTTGTGCCCATGCCACTTGACAACAGTAAGATTTCGAATCTGGCTTGAATTTGTAAAGGAATTGGGAAGGAGGCATTTTTCTCAGTTGGCTACTCACCAACAACTGTAAATATCTGACTTTTCAATCCTAGTCAGCTACAACTTTCTTCATGTAAGTCTGGCGATATTTGACTTCTCTGCACAGAATAAATATTTGGCATGGAAGACCTGAACCTATTTTCCTTATTGCCCCAAAGAGAATTTGCAAGCATGTCATTTCCACTATTGGCAGTGGAATACAGGGCTAAGCATCTTGTCAATCTTTCTAGATTTTTTGAGGTCCCTTCTGGTTCTGAGATCTATGATTCTTAGGGCTGAAGGCGGGAGGTTTTGTGTGTGTGTGTGTGTGTTTCCCTTTTCTTTGTTTGTATTTGGTTTTCGCCCACGCTCTTCTATATTTATTTAATTTAACCTTGCTACTTGCCTAAATTTGACACACAATTTCACCACTAGTAAGAATATCTACATTGTGACAGGCACTATGTTCCATGAGTTATCTAGATTATCTCTAATCTTTAAAATAGCTCTGCAGTGGGATAAACGTTATAATCAGTACCCAGTGGGAAGGTGAGGGACTTTATCCTATATTGTCTAAGACCACAGCTGCAGAACTTGAATTCCATCCCTGTTCTTGTCAGGTTTCAAAGCTTATACTCATCGTTATGTAATACTGCATAGCTAAACCAAAACAGAAACTTAATTTTAAAGAAGGTAACCATTTCCTTATAGCCTGTCTTTATTCAACCTGCTATCCACTGGGGAAAACTCTCATCATTTTGAGGAAAAACTTATCTATGAAAATTAACTAGCTAAATGCTGGCAGGAAATGTGAGGGAAAAAGTGCACATATCATTTGGGGAGTGGGTGAAAACAAAAGCAATGGTAGGATTACAGTCAGCAATGGATTAAAGAGAACATGGGGTTTAAGAGAGGGGGTGTTTGAAATTTTCATGAAAATTTCAAGTCACATATAATCATATTCCCTCAGTTTACCTGAAATTTTCATGAAATTTTCAAGTCACATATAATCATATTTCCCTCAGTTTACCTGACCAGAAATATAAAATTAATATGTGAGAGTCAGATGGTGCCTGGTCCATCCCCAGCTTTACAGATCAGGGCTGAGAGGGTGATGCCCCCACAGCCCATATTGGTATGTATAGGCCTAGAACCTGAGCCTCCTTATCTTGAGCCCAGTTCTCAGTTTTGTGGACTCCTGTGATATGCTTTTGGTCACCCACAAAATGTAGGGAAGGAGGAATCTCAGCTTTTTTGGCTTGTCTCAAAGATGAATCCAGAGCCCACCTCATTGATATGGAGTTCAGAGCAATTTAGACATTTTGAACCTAAGACTATAATCTGGGGAAAATTCTGGGACTGAATGGACCTCGTAAATAAAATATAAGTGTGGGGGGTCGTGGACTGAATTCCCAGTGAATGATATACTCCCTCAATCCCTTAGATTTTCAGTGACCAATGTGGTTGGCCTCTCCTGTGGGCAGCTTGTCAGGCGAGGAGTTTGGGCAGCAGGTTGGAAGCATGCTGGCTGGCTTAGGCAGTGGTGACATTTTTTTCTATCGTGTAGTTTTTATGCAGAGCACACACCAAACAAATGATTCTCAGCAGGGAAGGATGCAGATTATTTCTTGTGCATTACATCCACTGGGGTAGATGAAATATGAATCCTGGAGACCGTTTTGGCAAAGACTTCAATTACCGCGAGGAGCACTTATTAGGAAGAAGAATGTGGGCTCTTTATCAGTCTGTTGAAACCTTGAAATGTTTTTTGATTTTGAGTGTGCACGTGCACGTGTATGTGTGTTTGTGTGTGTGTGAATGTCGATTTAATCTTGCTGTACTGAATCATGAATTTTTTTTCTAAATTCAAAGCCGGAAGAGTTTTTCATGTCTCCTTCAACTAGGGGTATGGGGATGGGATGGGCAGAAATGGAGTGGTAAAGGGAACAGATGCCAAAGAGAGTTGATGTGTGGATATGAGCGGTCAAAAGAGGAGCCCCATTAAGCTCTTCTCACCCATCAACCATAAATGACCACAGAATAGCCAGGGCTGAAACAATCAGTAGGTTTTTCAATAGATTGCTTTTGTTCTTCCAACCCATCTCAACTCCTTTTCCCAAGAGTCACAGAGAAGCCCTTGCCTTGTCGAACTGGGCATTGATTATTCTGGGTTGCTAAACTCTGTTCCTCTGCTTCAGCTGAAAAATCACCCAACTGGAGATGGTTTTCTGATTTAGGATATGACAAAAGAAAGCATAGAGCTAAGAGATATTCCCAATTTCTTCTTCAGAATCATAAGCTTATGGTCAAATAAGTTTGGAGTAGAGAAATTTATCTCAAACTTCTCACATTATATAGAAAAAAGTAAACAATCAAACTTAAAAGACTTACTATAAGCAAGTGTCAGAATTGGGCTTAATACTTGGATTCCAAAATGTCATGCCTGGGTGGGAGGAGGTAGTTATCCTCAAAATTATGCCATGCTCGGGGTTGCCAGTGAAACCTCTGATAAATCATAGATAAAGGCCATGACCTTGACAGTGAGTCCTCTAAGATGTCAGCAGGAAGTGCTCAGAGGAAACTGGCTCAGAGGAGGTGCTCAGTGACTGGCGGGGATGCCAGGTAAGGCCCTCATGTACTTCTCCAGCCTCAGCCTGCAACCTCCCTGCATGCACACTAGTCAGGTCCCCCTTTCCCTGGTGGTCCTGCCTGGTACTTTCACTCCTCTCTGCTTTTGTACACATTCTTTTCTCTGCCTGGAAACATCTGTTCCTTTTTTTGAGGCCTGGCTCAAATGTCCCTATTCTCTAAGTTCTCTTCCTACCCTTGTGGGAAGGAAGGGGGATTAATTTCTCCTTCTCTGTGACTCAAGATTATATTTATAGCTCGATTTTCAGTAGTTAGTGTGGTTACACTATTTTTTAATGGATATCTGTCTGTAAACTTGATCAGACCAGTCTTCAAACCTAGTAGGGACTTGTTATTAATTTGATGTCAATTTTTTAAACTGTTCTCCGCCAAAGAACAGATAACCTTCCTTTTTTTTTTAGTGTTTGTGAGACAGTCAAGCTTTGATCTGTAAAGGCAGAAGCAGCATTGGTTATTACTTTTCTCTTTCCCATCTGTGAATCTGATCTAAAAGTCTTAGCAGCTTTGAATGAGACTGAAACCAAGATTTTGAAGACTTCAGTTTCTGGGCCAGAGGGTTAGAGAGAATATTTTTGGCTCCACTTCTGGGGAGGAAAATATTCAAATTTATCATGAACATGTTGCCCTTCTTATACATTGCCTAAGTCTTCTCATCTTATTGTATATCATTCTTTCTTTAATTTCTCTCTCTTTCTCTTTCCTTCCTCCCTCTTTCTCCCTCCCTCCCTTCCTTTTTTCCTTCCTTCCTTCTTAGGAATGGTAATTAATTTTGAAAATCTCTCTGTTTATTATCTTCCCTTACATCTAATGGTATTTATCGGCCAACACTGGATAGAATCTAATCTAAGGTCACAAGACACACAGTGAGCTTAGAGACGTCCGTGGGTTTGGAATCAAATTCTACTGACAGCACTCTCTGCTTAACTTAGTTCACTTTTAGCATTTTTCCTTGAATTCCTCAACATGAGTTCTCTTCAAAAAACAACACCAACAACAACAAAATCAAACAGAGTATAAGTGTTTTTTATAGCCTTGGTGATTCCACTGTAGAATCAGAAAAGAGTACAATACGAATCTTGGCAATCATCTCAACGAGTCTTCTACAGTTCCCAAGATAAGAATTTACTTAGGTTCAATTTGAAGACCTCTTCAGAAAGTGATTTATTATCTTCCAAGTTAGCATATCCCTTTGTTAGTTAGCTTTGATCTCCCTTACTATCATGGGTATACAGAAGGAGTCAAATGTACATCAGCAACCCAGATTTATTGTCCTTTCCCATATGCATGTTCCTAAGATGCCTAGACTGACTAGTATTCTGGGAGTGTCCACCTCCTATGTGGAGGGCAGTTCCAGAGCCTCCGTAAACCACCATGTCAGCCTCAGACCCTGTTCTACCTGTTCTGCCTCTTCCACTCTGGATTCTCCTTGTCAGTTTCTTCTCATCACAAAATCTCCACCAAACTCTTACCTAGTGGTTGCTGGATCAGCACCATCAGCATCACTCATGAGCTTATTTGAAACACAGAAGCTTGGGTCCCATCTCAGACCTAGTGACTTGAATCAGCATTTTCATAAGATTCTCAGGTGAGTCATACTTACATTTAAGTTTGAGAAGCATCGCTCTGTCTAGGTAGTGCCTTATGATGACTATGGCCTTGTCCATTCTGCAAACACTAATGTCAGAACTAGAAGAGGTGCTGCTGGCTGATTCCCAAATCAGAATGACCAAGTAGAGGTAAGTTCTATACAGCAAGTAGGAGATAACCTCTCAAATTTCGTGACTCACTTTGTCACCTGAGAGGGGCTCATGCACCCATGTCCTGAGTCCCTCCTCCTCAGTGGAGCTTTTCACAAAAGCTGCTCCTTCAGCCTCCCCCTCTGCCCCTGAGTTCCCTTCTCTGGAGGCAGTCCAGAAAAGTAATCTACATTTTTGGGCATATGCCAACATATCCTTTTCAGTGATTTCTTTTCAGTCTCTCTCCAGGCTCCTAATATATCCCTTGCTCCTTCTCCTTTTCCCTAAAATCCAAAAAGCCTACCTAGAAATCAGTTCATGCCAGTAGACCCTTATGGACTCACGAATTCCCAGCAATACATCAGACACACACAAACACGTCTGAATTCCCTTTAGATTTAACTAGATCATCCCATATTCATTTGTATTGAACTGACACATACTTTACAAAATATTCTCTATTTTCTAATAGTTGCTTTCTGGAGCCATGAAAAACATGCTTAAATCCCTCTTCCATATGACTCCTTTAGGTATTTGAAGAGCATTTTAAAAATTTATTTATTTATTTATTTATTTTGGCTGTGTTGGGTCTTCGTTTCTGTGTGAGGGCTTTCTCTAGTTGTGGCGAGTGGGGGCCACTCTTCATCGCGGTGCGTGGGCCTCTCACTGTCGCGGCCTTTCTTGTTGCGGAGCACAGGCTCCAGATGCGCAGGCTCAGTAGTTGTGGCTCACGGGCCTAGTTGCTTTGCGGCCTGTGGGATCTTCCCAGACCAGGGCTCGAACCCGTGTCCCCTGCATTGGCAAGCAGATTCTCAACCACTGCGCCACCAGGGAAGCCCATGAAGAGCATTTTTATGCCTCCATCCCCCAAACCTTCTCATCATTTATATCCTGAACAGCCCCCTTTTGCCTTTTTTCTCATGTTTCATTTTCAGTTACTTACCCTGATTTTAGCTTAACACTCCAAGAATGGGTGATATAGTCTGATCACAAAATAAACTGATCAACATAAGCAGGAGACAGTGGAAGGCAGAGGACATTCTCATAATAATTAGGGTTTCATATAGCATAGCAGAAGACTTCCACTAGCAATCAAGTTGGAAAGTGATTGTTACTCTGTTACCTCTCCCGTGTCAAGCAGATGAGCTACTAATATTCCCTTCTCAAAATATCAATGTCCATATTGTCTTTTTCTCCAGGTTATTCGTATTCTAGATTTTAGTTTCTCAGCACTCATTCTAGGAACTCTTCAAGCAATAAAATTCTAGGAGTCTATTCTTCAAAGGCTCTGGTGTATCCAGGGCTATTCAAGTTATTAAATATTAGAACCAATAAACTTAAGTATCATAATAAATCTGATTTGAGAATTGTTATGATATTGAAGCTTTTATAAGTTGATGAGGTGTATATCTAGGTAAACAAACTGTCTTAGAATCATAGTCAAGAATCACTTATGATATTCTTTTGCTTATTAGATGGTAGATATAATGCTTTAGAAATAACAAAAACAAACAAAAACACCCAAATAAGTCATCAATAATTTTGAAATTTCCCTGGGACTGAAACAATGTGGTACACTTTCTTTTCTTTACCAACGATTCAAATAATAAAATACAACCCATGTTTATCCTTTTGGTAAAATTTGTTCTATCGGAAGAGATTACATATGACAACTATACAATCTGGTATACAGTGTGACAAACATACAATATAGTAATTATCAATAGAGTGCATTTAAGGTTATATGTGTAACATTTTAAATATAAAGTTTTCTCTAGATATAATTTTTTTTACCGAAGTGTAGTTGATATACAATATTGTGTTTCAGGTGGACAGCATAGTGATTCAGTGTCTTTGCAGATTATATTCCATTATAAATTATTGTGAGATAATGGGTCTAAATATAAAATTAATAACTATTATCAAGCTTTTAAAGTTATAATTTATTATAATCACAAGGAAATTTAAGTGATTCATAATCCTACTGCTCTCAAACACAATATTTTGGCATACTGTTTTCTAATCCTTTAAACAATGAAATATATGAACATATACGTAAGTATGATTATTATATACAATTTTCTGTTTTTATCTGCTGTCATATTTTGCTATGTTATCCTTGATTTTAAATTATTGCTTAATATTCCAGCCCATGAATATATAATAATTTATTTCACCATTCTCTTATTGTTGGACGTGTAGGTTTATTTTCAGTTTTTTTTCACTGAGATGAATATCTTTTTATGTAAATTTTGACCACGTCTGTGATTTCCTCATAATGGATTCTGTGAATTGGGATTGATAATTTAAAAATTATGGACATATCGGGTATATCTTTTGTTTGTTTTCACCTTTTTAGTTTATTTTTTTTAACTTCTTTATTGGAGTATATTTGCTTTACATTGTTGTGTTAGTTTCTGCTGTATAACAAAGTGAATCAGCTATACGTATACTTATATCCCCATATCCCCTCCCTCTTGTGTCTGGGTACATCTTTTAAATGTATATCGTATTTAGTTTGTCAGTTAATTGAAATGGCGTTAACACATGCCACTTGGGTGGAGTAGGTTTTGTGTGTGTGTGTGTGTGTGTGTGTGTGTGTGTGTGTGTGTGTGTGTATTTGTGTGTTTGTGTATGGGGGAGACAGAGAATTAGTTACATATTTTCAAAGAAAGAAAAAAATCATTTGTTAGCAAATGTTTCAAGACCCTACCAGTTAACTAATCTGAAACACTCTAAAAATGTGAGATTTTTATAATGGGAAATCTTAGTTCTGTAATTACAGAAAAGGGAGAATTTCCAAACTTTTGTTTCCTAGCAGAAAGCACATACACACTCTCACACACACATTTAAGTGTGTAATTAGTGGTTTATTTTTGCACAATATTAGAAGTATTTGTAGTGAATAATCTCTTCTAAAATCTTTAAAGAAGGTTTATAATATTTTTCTCATGTCATAAAGCAAAAACACAGAAAAACTAAATTCCATGAGAGCAGAGATGGCAGCTGTTTTAATGAGTCTGTGTCTGAGCTCCCAGTAGAGCACTTGGAACGTGGAAGGTGCACAGTAGATATTTGAGCAGTATAGAGAGTCTCTTTCCTGTGACTATTTGAGTGAAAAAATAGATCTAGCCAAGATAACTTTATTTTCATAAAGAATTCTTAAGTGGACAGCAATGTAATGGAAGAAAAAAAAGGATCCAAAAGACCAGTCTGAAGCTGAGGTCTCTTGAAGGCAGGAAGTACTCCTCTCTCAAGAGTTTGGGGTAGATGGAATCCAGGAATGTTCAGGAAATCACAGAAGACCTTTATCTCTTTCACTTTTCAAAGTCAAGTTACCTGAAACCCTGTTGACAGAAATCTCACTGTTCTTCCCTTGCCTTATTTTAGCATAGAGAATATTCCGTAACGCTTTTAAAAGTGTTTTCTTTTCAAATTTAATTTAATATTACCGGAGAAGATTAATGTTAGTTTAAAAGAATCTAAACACCTATAGCAACAAGAGGAAAACATATTTTGCTCTGTCAGTGTATTTGAGGTAGTGAGCAATTTTAAGGAATGGCACAGAAAAAGACTGTTTAGCTTAAACTAAATAGTGTCTCTCTTTCCTGAACAGCTCAAATCCTTTTCCAAGCACCACTGAAGTTTTTTATAAGTTAAAAGATGCTTGGGGGCTATAAGCTTTTTTTTTTTTTTTTCTTTTTGTCAGTGGTTAAAAGCATCCTGAATGCTGTACTAAAGACCCTGTTCTATTATCTCCATTTCAATCTAGATTTAGAAATATAAAGGCAGGTGAACAGAGGATTTATACAGTAGATTCATGTAAAAGGGAGAGTTTAGAGGAAATAATTTTAGCTTTAACCACAGTGAACATTGACCCTTAGAGGAAAAAAAATTCTTAAAATTCAATTAAAGAAATTTTAAAAGCATGGGGGAAATGATAATTTAGAAATAAAATGATCTGTAGTAGGAATACATGGAATGCCACATGGAATACTTCTCATCTCCGTACTCCTGGGAGCTAGCCTGTTTGTGCGGGAGAGTTGAATGGTACTGTCTTTAGTGGGGAGCAATGGAGATGGAGAGCAACACTAGGGACCATGTGTCACTCTGACTTTGATCCAATAAGTAACCCATCCATCATTCCAAGGTTGATCATTCTTGCTCCTGAGAAATGAATTAATTTACATTCCTTCATTTAATGGCTGTATTACAACTGTAAATTTATAAGTGATGTTTTGAGATCTTATGCCTAATTACTGAGAAAAGCTTACATTTTTAAGCCTGTGCACATTGTTGGAATTTTACTCATCAAAGATTCTATTTTGGATGTTCCCAATAATATAAGTATTGGTGGGAATGTGTCTTTAAGGTTTGCTTATCCAGTGCACTTGTGATCATTCATCTTCCACTTCCCTTAACTGGAAGGATGATTGGGGAAGTTGTTCCGTAGCTGATTTCTCTTTGAACGTGCCGTAACTCTAGGCAAATGTTTGTAAATATTTGGCAAATTGTATTGAACATCTACAGGTCAAAGAGCATTTGTTCCATCGAAGGGTCATTCCTTGGACCGTTTATCCATTGCACGTATTTGAAACCCAAACATGATCATTCAGTTAGATCCAGAGAAATGAAGTGGATCCCATATTGTTTAGCTCGTAGCTTTCAGTGTCATATTTGTGCAGCAGACACCTTC
The DNA here is from genome assembly GCF_008692025.1 of Phocoena sinus. Taxonomy (NCBI): domain Eukaryota; kingdom Metazoa; phylum Chordata; class Mammalia; order Artiodactyla; family Phocoenidae; genus Phocoena; species Phocoena sinus. Next base: position 68,882,854 of record NC_045766.1, on the reverse strand, counting down.
TCATCATACTGTTCTAGAAAAATAAAACAGGGCAAGGTACCTGTGGTGCACATGTGAGGAGGCTGTCTTCATTATTACCTCTACCAGAAGAGCCATTAGTATAAAAATGCTCATAAACAAAATGAGAAAGAGCTTGGGGAAAATCAATAAGGCACAGATTGCACAATAAAGTCACTAATCTCTTTCCTGAGAAATTTTTAGCAGGGAAATTGTGCAAAGAAAGTCTTCAAGGAATAATTGTCTTCAACAAGCTTTCTACTGGTCAGCAGAAACTTTTTTGCTTTGAAGTAAAAAACAAAAAAAGAAAGAAAGCAAAACAAAAAAATCAGCAAAAGAGCGGTAAATGGAGTAACACATCTTCCCAGCAAGAAAACTGAGCAGGGCAAGGTCACCGTCTTGTGTTTTCAGTATTATTTATCTATCTCGAAGTCTGTGGTTCGAAAGCATTTTATCAGCATTAATTAGTTTCTTTCCTTCAAAAATCTGAGAACATTCAACTCTGAAAAGTTAAGTCAATTCAAATCTCAAAGTACAGTTTGGACATCAAGTAACATGTCTCTTGTAGGAGGGTTGTAAAGAAAACTAATTTCTATTTATTTGGTTTCCATTAAAAATATCACAGATTATTGGCTTGGCTCATCTTACTGTTTTCTGTTTTGAAATTAATATATGTTCAACTTAGAAGATTTAAGAAATGTATAATAAGTAAAAGGAGGAAATAAACAACGCTCATAATCTTGTTCCGTCGACATAACTTATGTGTCTTATTTTGTATCATACATAGCTTTGCATCTGCCACTCAAAAATTTTTTCTTAGTATATGGTAAATGTTTTTTCCATGATATTTCTAATTCCACAAAGTATTCCATCATAGGGATCCATCTTAATTTATTTAATCAATGTCCTTTATTAATCATTTGTTTTTAATTAAGCATAAGAACAAATCCTAACTTGACAGAATAAAGCAAACCTTGACTTCTCTCTCTTCCAAATGATGTAAAAGGCAGTCAAAGGAAACCTTATACAAACTCAGTAAATCAACAAATGCAGAAGTCTGGTCCAAAAATGTGAGGAACATACAAAGAAAAGAGGTAGGTAGGAGTATCCCAAGGGAAGGCTCATGGAAGGCAAACCAGAGCACACTTCCTCCCGTCACTTGAAGCATCTTTTTAAAACTGGAGCCATTAGTCTACTTCTCTGGCTGGTTTGTTTTCATGGCAAAGAACTGGCTTTGGTTGCAACTCTCCCTGGCTGAGATAAATGGTTGTATATAGAGCTATGTGGTGGCATGAAGGCCAAGCATGATTATTACCCCAGAGACACTGCATGGCTGTTTAACAGGGGCCAAGCCTAAGAAAGGCTCTTCCTGCAATCTCTACCTCCTCTCCTTCAATTCCCTTGAGTGCAGAGAGATTCCCTGGGCCACTGAGTGTCCAAGAAGGGGGATGGTAATAAATCCCCAAATTTATTCAAACATGGGGTTGTATTTTCCCCCAAACCCAGCTGATCAAACATGTTCAGAGCCTGGATAAGCATCATCCATTCAGCGCTTGAAACAGTTATGTTTATGCAGATATTAAGTTTATGCCTGCTGTCCAGAATCAGCACACCAGGCCTGTATAACAAATAGATAGAATTTGCAGAATTTTAGTTTATTTGACCTATATATACAGCAATCATTAAAAGTAGCCAAGGGGCAGAAGAGAGTAATAAAAGCTCTATCTAGAAGGAACACAGAACTTGTGAAGTAACTATAGATTCTTCCCTTAAGCTGGATACTATTAGAGCTCAGCCTTTTTTAGTATCTTCTATAAGCCTGCCTCACTAAGTTGGTTGAGTGCCAGAATATGTGGAACTGACCATGCCATAATGGACTTCTTCTGCATTAAATCTTTCAGAGCTGGTAAATTTAGATGACCTAAAGAGCCATGTTATGTCTGTACCGCTTATCAAATTGGTATAAGAGTTAGAGACTCAAAACTGAGACCCGGATTTTCCCAGAAGGCTGCATTATTCAATCATCAGCAAATTAGAGGTTCACAGTAAACTAGAAATAATGGAGTTATCTCCTTCTAGATGTGAGAGCATCTTCCCAGAAAGTCAGAAGGAATTTGCAAACTTTTCTGTTTGCTGGGTGGTCTGGGCCTTGCCCAGCATGAACTGTTTATCTGGCTGAAAATGTGAGAAGATCCTGTCATAGGAGAGTAGGTTCTGTGCAGCTCTAAAAGTCAGGCTCTGCGTCTTGCTGATGGCTTCCCATAAGGGGATAAAGCATCAAATTTGGTACATATTCCTCTCCTTCTGGTAGATATTTTTCCACATAGCTAATGGAGCCATGGAGTCATGTTCTGATCCTGCTTCTACCACCTACTAGGTATGTGACTTGGGCAAACTACTTATTCCTCAGTGTCACAGTTTCCTTATCTGTAAAATGGCGTGATAACGCATCTCCTTAGCAAGGTTGTTGTGACGCTAAATTCAGTCTCTTTGGGACTGACTGGCTCAGAGAAGGAGCTCAGGGAATGTTAACTATTCTTATTAGCTGGTGTTAAAATGGCAAGGGCTGAAAAGAAAATTTCCACTGACAAAATGTTTATGCCTCTTTTTTAAGCTGTCAAAGTTCTGTTGAAATAGATGGAGAGCTTAAATGAAATTAATGAAGCATGCCCCAGAGTGACATGAATAATAATCAACATATTTTTAAAACAGTGGGTTGAAAATGAAGAAAATCCTTTGCTCCGACAAAGAAACCGGGATATTTGGGGAGCACATGATGTGTCCGGCATAGGTGATAGCGATCATATCACATTTAGCCTTCCTCTCCCCAGTGTTGCTGTCGGCATTTTTTAAAGAAACAGAAGCTCTTGTGAGCAGTAGGGTGAGGACTCAAGTACAACATCTCTCAAAACCCTCCTCTTCCACTAACTCCAAACACCACCCCATTCCTCCTTCCTTGCCCTCTTGTTCCAAGCCTCCATTTTCTTTCTGTGATGTTGAGAGACCCTCTCCTGGTGCTCCGCTCTCAGCGGAAGTGCTCCTCTCATGCTGCTCCAAAGGACGCTGATACGGTCTCCCTGGACTCACAGGAATTGCTATGAGATTTGGCAGCTTCATATGCATTTCCCCCCCATCCTTAGCCAAATAGCGGCTTCTTATGGCCAAGAATGGCTGACTAATGACTCACTTTGTGGTCCCACGATGAAAACATTACAAAAGTTAGGGTGAAGCAATCAGAAATAAAAGACAAATTGTGGCCTGATATGTGTGTGTGTGTGTGTGTGTGTGTGTTGGCCTTGAAGCTGTGTCTTTGCCATTCTTACTATGTTCCAGAAATAAACATTTGTATTCACACGGTTTGCTCAGCCTGCTACTGCGATTGCTCTCAGATATAGCACACTGTTTTGAAGAGGAACATTTATGTTCCTGACTTAGAGGGAAGTCAGACGTTTGCTGAAGGGAAGTTTTTGGTTGGAAGCCGTTTGGCAGCCTGAACTTGGAGTAGTGCAGACTTGGGTTCAAATCTTGGCTCTGGTATTTAATAACTGTATGACCTTGAACAGTTTATATAACTTCTTAAGCCTCTTTTCCTTCTGTGTAAAAGGAGAATAACCATCTTTTTGCTAAAGGGCTCTCTGTGATGATCAATGAGCATCAAATACATGGCAGATAGATCAGATAATGCCAAGTGAATGACAGTTATTATTAATGTGCACTGATTTCTTTAGAAAAGCCAGATATTCACAATCAGCAGCATTTTGCCTGGGTTATACACATAGTGGAATCTTAGATTTTCTCATCAGCAAGTACCTATTGAAATTTTGCCATTTAGAAACTGATTTGTACACATACTATGGCAGCAACTTGTGTGCCTCTTAGAGTGGACACTTCTCATCAGCCTAATCAACTCCATGTCACACCTCTGAGAATATGTGCAACCTTCAATATGTCCACAGACACAACATGGGCTTAAAATTTGAGGGAAGAGGTAAGAGATGGGTTTGTATAATTGGCTCTTCCTCATCATTCAAGTTTTCCACGAACACCATCTCCTCAGAGGGAACTTCCCTGACCACAGTATCTCAAGACCCCTCACCACCCTACCCACCCCCGTCAGCTGCTCTCTGTCCCCTTGACTCCTCTCTCTTTTCTTTCCTTTCTTTCCTTTTCTTCCTTTCTTCCTTCCTTCCTTTGTCTCTTTCCTTCTATCTTTCTTTACCTCTCTCTCCCTTTCTTTCTTTTTTTTTTTTACAGTCCATAGATGCATTTACTGAACAAAAGCTATGTATAAGTGGACCCATGCAGTTCAAATTTGTGTTGTTTAAGGGTCAACTTTAGTATGTTGAATTTTTTTTAACATCTTTATTGGAGTATAATTGCTTTACAATGATGTGTTAGTTTCCGCTTTATAACAAAGTGAATCAGATACATATGTCCCCATATCTCTTCCCTCTTGTGTCTCCCTCCCTACCACCCTCCCTATCCCACCCCTCTAGGTGGTCACAGAGCACTGAGCTGATCTCCCTGAGCTATGCAGCTGCTTCCCACTAGCTATCTAGTTTATGTTTCGTAGTGTATATATGTCCATGCCACTCTCTCACTTCGTCCCAGCTTACCCTTCCCCCTCCCCATATCCTCAAGTCCATTCTCTAGTAGGTCTGTGTCTTTATTCTGGTCTTGCCCCTAGGTTCTTCATGACCATTTTTTTTTTAATTACAAATAGCTCAATTTCGTTTCTTTTTATGGCTGAGTAATATTCCATTGTATATATGTGCCACATCTTCTTTATCCATTCATCTGATGATGGACACTTAGGTTGTTTCCATGTCCTGGCTATTGTAAACAGAGCTGCAATGAACATTTTGGTACATGACTCTTTTTGAATTATGGTTTTCTCAGGGTATATGCCTAGTAGTGGGATTGCTGGGTCATATGGTAGTTCTATTTGTAGTTTTTAAGGAAACTCCATACTGTTCTCCATAGTGGCTGTACCAGTTCACATTCCCACCAGCAGTGCAAGAGTGTTCCCTTTTCTCTACACCCTCTCCAGCATTTATTGTTTCTAGATTTTTTCATGATGGCCATTCTGACTGGTGTGAGATGACATCTCATTGTAGTTTTGATTTGCATTGCTCTGATGATTAATGATGTTGAGCATTCTTTCATGTGTTTGGCAGTGTGTATATCTTCTTTGGAGAAATGTCTATTTAGGTCTTCGGCCCATTTTTTGATTGGGTTGTTTGTTTTTTTGTTATTGAGCTGCATGAGCTGCTTGTAAATTTTGGAGATTAATCCTTTGTCAGTTGCTTCATTTGCAAATATTTTCTCCCATTCTGAGGGTTGTCTTTTGGTCTTGTTTATGGTTTCCTTTGCTGTGCAAAATCTTTGATGTTTCATTAGGTCCCATTTGTTTATTTTTGTTTTTATTTCCATTTCTCTAGGAGGTGGGTCAAAAAGGATCTTGCTGTGATTTATGTCATAGAGTGTCCTGCCTATGTTTTCCTCTAAGAGTTTGATAGTTTCTGGCCTTACATTTAGGTCTTTAATCCATTTTGAGCTTATTTTTGTGTATGGTGTTAGCGAGTGATCTAATCTCATACTTTTACATGTACCTGTCCAGTTTCCCCAGCACCACTTATTGAAGAGGCTGTCCTTTCTCCACTGTACATTCCTGCCTCCTTTATCAAAGATAAGGTGACCATATGTGTGTGAGTTTATCTCTGGGCTTTCTATCCTGTTCCATTGATCTATATTTGTGTTTTTGTGCCAGTACCATACTGTCTTGATTACTGTAGCTTTGTAGTATAGTCTGAAGTCAGGGAGCCTGATTCCTCCAGCTCCGTTTTTCGTTCTCAAGATTGCTTTGGCTATTCGGGGTCTTTTGTGTTTCCATACATATTGTGAAATTTTTTGTTCTAGTTCTGTGAAAAACACCAGTGGTAGTTTGATAGGGATTGCATTGAATCTGTAGATTGCTTTGGGTAGTAGAGTAATTTTCATAATGTTGATTCTCCCAATTGAAGAACATGGTATATCTCTCCATCTATTTGTATCATCTTTAATTTCTTTCATCAGTGTCTTATAATTTTCTGCATACAGGTCTTTTGTCTCCTTAGGTAGGTTTATTCCTAGATATTTTATTCTTTTTGTTGCAATGGTAAATGGGAGTGTTTTCTTAATTTCACTTTCAGATTTTTCATCATTATTGTATAGGAATGCCAGAGATTTCTGTGCATTAATATTGTATCCTGCTACTTTACCAAATTCATTGATTAGCACTAGTAGTTTTCTGGTAGCATCTTTAGGATTCTCTATGTATTGTATCATGTCATCTGCAAACAGTGACAGCTTTACTTCTTTTCCAATTTGGATTCCTTTTATATCCTTTCCTTCTCTGATTGCTGTGGCTAAAACTTCCAAAACTATGTTGAATAAGAGTGGTGAGAGTGGGCAACCTTGTCTTGTTCCTGATCTTAGTGGAAACGGTTTCAGTTTTTCACCATTGAGGATGGTGTTGGCTGTGGGTTTTTATCAGAAATCGCTGTTGAATTTTGTCGAAATCTTTCTCTGCATCTATTGAGATGACCATATGGTTTTTCTCCTTCAATTTGTTAATATGGTGTATCACATTGATTGATTTGCGTATTTTGAAGAATCCTTGCATTCCTGGAATAACCCCTCTTGATCATGCTCTATGATCCTTTTAATGTGCTGTTGGATTCTGTTTGCTAGTATTTTGTTGAGGATTTTTGCATCTATGTTCATCAGTGATATTGGCCTGTAGTTTTCTTTCTTTGTGACATCCTTGTCTGGTTTTGGTATCAGGGTGATGGTGGCCTCGTAGAATGAGTTTGGGAGTGTTCCTCCCTCTGCTATATTTTCGAAGAGTTTGAGAAGGATAGGTGTTAGCTCTTCTCTAAATGTTTCATAGAATTCGACTGTGAAGCCATCTGGTCCTGGGCTTTTGTTTGTTGGAAGATTTTTCATCACAGTTCCAATTTCAGTGCTTGTGATTGGTCTGTTCATATTTTCTATTTCTTCCTGGTTCAGTCTCAACATGTTGTGCATTTCTAAGAATTTGTCCATTTCTTCCAGGTTGTCCATTTTATTGGCATAGAGTTGCTTGTAGTAATCTCTCATGATCTTTTGTATTTCTGCAGTGTCAGTTGTTACTTCTCCTTTTTCATTTCTAATTCCATTGATTTGAGTCTTCTCCCTTTTTTTCTTGATGAGTCTGGCTAATGGTTTATTAACTTTGTTTATCTTCACAAAGAACCAGCTTTTAGTTTTATTGATCTTTGCTATTGTTTCCTTCATTTCTTTTTCATTTATTTCTGACCAGATCTTTATGATTTCTTTCCTTCTGCTAACTTTAGGGTTTTTTTGTTCTTCTTTCTCTAATTGCTTTAGGTGCAAGGTTAGGTTGTTTATTCGAGATGTTTCCTGTTTCTTAAGGTAGGATTGTATTGCTATAAACTGCCCTCTTAGAACTGCTTTTGCTGCATCCCATAGGTTTTGGGTCATCATGTCTCCATTGTCATTTGTTACTAGGTATTTTTTGATTTCCTCTTTGATTTCTTCAGTGATCCCTTCGTTATTAAGTAGTGTATTGTTTAGCCTCCATGTGTTTGTATTTTTTACAGATCTTTTCCTGTAATTGATATCTCATCGCATAGCGTTCTGGTTGGAAAAGATACTTGATACAATTTCAGTTTTCTTAAACTTACCAAGGCTAGATTTGTGACCCAAGATATGATCTATCCCAGAGAATGTTCCATGAGCACTTGAGAAGAATGTGTATTCTGTTGTTTTTGGATGGAATGTCCTATAAATATCAATTAAGTCCATCTTGTTTAATGTATCATTTAAAGCTTGTATTTCCTTATTTATTTTCATTTTGGATGATCTGCCCATTGGTGAAAGTGGGGTGTTAAAGTCCCCTATATGAATGTGTTACTATCGATTTCCCCTTTTATGGCTGTTAGTATTTGCCTTATGTATTGAGGTGCTCCTATGTTAGGTGCCTAAATATTTCCAATTGTTATATCTTCTTGGATCGGTCCCTTGATCATTATGTAGTGTCCTTCTGTGTCTCTTCTAATAGTCTTTATTTTAAAGTCTGTTTTTTCTGATATGAGAATTGCTACTCCAGCTTTCTTTTGGTTTCCATTTGTATGGAATATCTTTTTCCATCCCCTCACTTTCAGTCTGTATGTGTCTCTAGGTCTGAAGTGGGTCTCTTGTAGACAGCATATATATGGGTCTTGTTTTTGTATCAGTTCAGCCAGTCTGTGTCTTTTGGTGGGAGCATTTAATCCATTTACACTTAAGGTAATTATCGATAGGTATGTTCCTATTACCATTTTCTTAATTGTTTTGGGTTTGTTATTATAGGTCTTTTCCTTCTTTTGTGTTTCTTGCCTACAGAAGATCCTTTAGCATTTTTTGTAAAGCTGGTTTGGTGGTGCTGAACTCTCTCAGCTTTTGCTTGTCTGTAAAGGTTTTAATTTCTCCACCAAATCTGAATGAGATCCTTGCTGGGTAGAGTAATCTTGGTTGCAGGTTTTTCTCCTTCATCACTTTAAATATGTCCTGCCAGTCCCTTCTGGCTTGCAGAGTTTCTGCTGAAAGATCAGCTGTTAACCTTATGGGGATTCCCTTGAGTGTTATTTGTTGTTTTTCCCTTGCTGCTTTTAATATGTTTTCTTTATATTTAATTTTTGACAGTTTGATTAATATGTGTCTTGGCATGTTTATCCTTGGATTTTTCCTGTATGGGACTCTGTGTGCTTCCTGGACTTGATGAACTATTTCCTTTCCCATATTAGGGAAGTTTTCAACTATAATCTCTTCAAATATTTTCTCAGTCCCTTTCTTTTTCTCTTCTTCTTCTGAAACCCCTATAATTCGAATGTTGGTGCATTTAATGTTGTCCCAGAGGTCTCTGAGACTGTCCTCAGTTCTTTTCATTCTTTTTTCTTTAATCTGCTTTGCAATAGTTATTTCCACTATTTTATCTTCCAGGTCACTTATCTGTTCTTCTGCCTCAGTTATTCTGCTATTGATCCCTTCTAGAGTATTTTTAATTTCATTTATTGTGTTGTTCATCGTTGCTTGTTTCATCTTTAGTTCTTCTAGGTCCTTGTTAAATGTTTGTTGCATTTTCTCAATTCTATTTCCAAGATTTTGGATCATCTTTACTATCATTATTCTGAATTCTTTTTCAAATAGACTGCCTATTTCCTCTTCATTTGTTAGGTCTGGTGGGTTTTTATCTTGCTCCTTCATTTTCTGTGTGTTTTTCTGTCTTCTCATTTTGCTTATCTTACTGTGTTTGGGGTCTCCTTTTTGCAGCCTGCAGGTTCGTAGTTCCCATTGTTTTTGGTGTCTGTTCCAAGTGGCTAAAGTTGGTTCAGTGGGTTGTGTAGGCTTCCTGGTGGAGGGGACTAGTGCCTGTGTTCTGGTGGATGAGGCTGGATCTTGTCTTTCTGGTGGGCAGGACCACGTCTGGTGGTGTGTTTTGTGGTGTCTGTGGCCTTATTATGATTTTAGGCAGCCTCTCTGCTAATGGATGGGGCTGTGTTCCTGTCTTGCTAGTTGTTTGGCATAGGGTGTCCTGCACTGTAGCTTGCTGGTCATTGAGTGAAGCTGGGTCTTGGTGTTGAGATGGAGTTCTGTGGAAGATTTTCGCCGTTTGGTATTACATGGGAGGTCTCAGTTGGACCAGTGTCCTAAAGTTGGCTCTCCCACCTCAGTGGCACAGCCCTGACGCCTGGCTGGAGCACCAAGAGCCTGTCATCCACATGGCTCAGAATAGAAGGGAGAAAGAACAGAAAGAAAGAAAGAAGAAGATAAAATAAAGTAAAATAAAATAAGATTATTAAAATAAAAAATAATTATTGAGAAAAAAAATTTTTAAAGTAAAAAAAAAGCAAAAACACAGAGAGAACCATAAGACAAATGGTAAAAGCAAAGCTATACAGACAAAATCACACACAGAAGCATACACATACACATTCACAAAAAGAGAAAAAGGGAAATAATTATGTATATCATTGCTCCCAAAGTCCACCTCCTTAATTTTGGATGATTCGTTGTGTATTCATGTATTCCACAGATGCAGGGTAAATCAAGTTGATTGTGGAGATTTAATCCACTGCTCCTGTGGCTGCTGGGAGAGATTTTCCTTTCTCTTCTTTGTTGGCACAGTTCCTGGGGTTCAGCTTTGGATTTGGACTCGCCTCTGCGTGTAGGTTGCCTGAGGGTGTGTGTTCTTTGCTCAGACAGGACGGGGTTAAAGGGGCAGCTGATTCGGGGACTCTGGCTCACTCAGGACAGGGGGCGGGAGGGGTACAGATGTGGGACGAGCCTGCGGCAGCAGAGGCCGGCGTGACGTTGCACCAGCCTTAGGCGCACCGTGTGTTCCTGGGGGAAGTTGTCCCTGGATCGCGGGACCCTGGCAGTGGCGGGCTGCACAGGCTCTCGGGAGGGGAGGTGTGGATAGTGACCTGTGCTTGCACACAGGCTTCTTGGTGGCTTCAGCAGCAGCCTTGGCGTGCCATGCCCGTCTCTGGGGTCTGTGATGATAGCCGTGGCTCACGCCATCTCTGGAGCTCTTTTAAGCAGCGCTCTGAATCCCCTCTCCTCGCGCACCAGGAAACAAAGAGGCAGGAAAGAGTCTCTTGCCTCTTCAGCAGCTCCAGACTTTTTCCTGGACTCCCTCCCGGCTAGCTGAGGTGCTCTAGCCCCCTTCAGGCTGTGTTCACACAGCCAACCCCAGTCCTCTCCCTGGGATCCGACCTCCGAAGCCCGAGCCTCAGCTCCCAGCCCTGCCCGCCTCAGCGGGTGAGCAGACAAGCCTCTTGGGCTGGTGAGTGCCGGTCGGCACTGATCCTCTGTGCGGGAATCTCTCCGTTTTGCCCTCCCCACCCCTGATGCTGTGCTCTCGTCAGTGGCACTGAAGCTTCCCCCTCTGCCACCCGCAGCCTCCACCCGTGAAGGGGCTTCCTAGTGTGTGGAAACTTTTCCTCCTTCACAGCTCCCTCCCCAAGGTGCAGGTCCTGTCCCTATTCTTTTGTCTCTGTTTTTTCCTTTTTCTTTTGCCCTACCCAGGTACGTGGGGAGTTTCTTGCCTTTTGCAGGTCTGAGGTCTTCTGCCAGCATTCGGTAGGTGTTCTGTAGGAGTTTTTCCACATGTAGATGTATTTCTGATGTATTTGTGGGGAGGAGGGTGATCTCCGTGTCTTACTCTTCCACCACCTTGAAGCTTCTTTTTCTTTCTTTCTTTCGTTTTCTTCCATCCTTCCTTCCTTCCTTCCTTTTTCTTTCTTTCTGTCTTTTTCCCTTTCTTTCTTTCTTTCTATCTATCTTTCTTTCTTTCTTTCTTTTTCTTTCTTTCTTTCTTTCTTTCTTCTTTCTCTCTCTCTCTCTCTTTCTCTCTCCCTCCCTCCCTGCCTGCCTCCCTTCCTCCCTCCCTCCCTCCGTCCCTTTCTTATATTTTAAATAGACTTGATTTTTTTACAGCAGTTTTAAGTTCACAGCAAAATTGAGCAGAAAGCATAGAGAGCTTCCCTTGTACCCCATGTCCCCATGCATACCTAACCTCCCCTGTTATCAGCATTCTGCACCAGAATGGCACTTTATTTTTAATGATTGATGAACCTACATTGACATGTTATAATCACCCAACGTCCATAGTGTACATTAGGGTTAACTCTTGGTATTGTACATTCTGTGGGTTTGGCAAATATATAATGACATGTATCCACCATTATAGTATCATACAAAATATTTCTGCTGCCCTAAAATCGTCTGTGCTCCGCCTGTTCATTCCTCCCTCCTCTTATACCTCTGATCTTCTTACTGTCTCTTTACTGATCTTTTTACTGCCATAGTTTTGATTTTTCCAGAAGGTCATATAATTGGATGTTTCACTTTTAAAAAGTTTTTATCACTATATTTATTTATATGTTTAATTATTTATTGTTTTCTCCTCCCACTAGAATGTCAGCTATTTGGAAGCATGGCCATTTTATGACTTCTTAAATGAGGAGTCTTCAGTTCTAGACTATGTCTGGCTCAGAAAAGCACTCAATAGATATGTATTAGTTTAGTAAATGATAAATATTTCCCCCATAAAAATTACTCTCATCCTTCTGCTAAGGTTAGAAACTAGTAATTAGAGATACTTGCACAAATGGCAATAATAATATTGATTTTCATCATTATCTCCCAGATGCCAGGCATGTACTATGCATTTTAAGTGTATTATTTAATCCTCATAACAACCTTCTGAGGTAGATACTGTTTAACAGGTAATATGGGTAGTATATAGGTAGTCTAGCCATTTTACAGATAAGAAAATGAGGTTCAGAGAAGTTAACTTATCCAAGGTCTCAGAGTTAGTAAACGACAAAGTTAAGGCTCAAACTCAGGTCCGTAGGATTCTAAACTCAGAGTTAGTAAATGACAAATTTAAGGCTCAAACTCAGGTCCGTAGGATTCTAAACTCAGAGTTAGTAAACGACACAGTTAAGGCTCAAACTCAGGTCCGTAGGATTCTATACTGAAAAAGTAAGTTGGAATTTAGAGCTGGAGGAAACCTACTAGTTCATGCTACTCCTTGGATTTGGAACATGGTTGGCTAATCTGAGTGCCTTTACTCTGGTCCATTTAACTTTATAGAGCATCTGCTCTTTGCTGTGCCGTATACTATAGGGCAGCACCTGGTTCTTCTTAGAAATGCAGAGTCTCAGGTTCTACTCCAGACCTGATGACACAGAATCTGCATTTTGACAAAATCCCTGGGAGGTCTGTAGGCGTGAGATGTGTATGCTTGAGACACACTGTTCTGTAAGGATATCAAGACCCAAAACCCCCATGCCCCCAAGTGATGAATCAACCAGGATCTCAGCTTCAGAGCAGCTTGTACTTCAGAGGGGGAAAAGTTATCAATGTAAAATGCTTATCCATTCCTTAGCACTTGAAAAATACTTGGAATTATTATGAATTACCCAAGGACCGAGTTATCTGCCAGGTAGAGAGCTTAACGTAGCTGAGTGTGAACAATCCAGCCTCTAGGGTCCCAAACAGTATAAAATACTCTCTTTCAGTAATGCGCAGGAAATGCAGCTTGTTTTTCTCTCGCTGTGATTCAGTGGTGGTGTTGGTGTCTGGGGGACAGTGTAATATCAGGGTTTTCTAAGTGCAGTTGGTTAGATTTCTGTAATACAATTTAGACCATAGTACATCTGCAATCATGCAGTAATGAGCGTTGCCTGGGAGGGCTGATGTTTTACTACAAATCACAAATGCTGCTGCATTTCCACCAGGGAAGTAGTGGGTGGTCAGTTTTAGCACAGCTGGAGGCTGTTCTGTTCTTACAATAGGGGACAAAGTGTTGTCTGTTTTCTAGTATTTCTGGTATTTCCAAGCAAACTCAATCTTCAGTACCCATTTTATCATTTATGAGCTTATACACCAGGGAAAATGCACATAGCTACCCCAGGTGTGCCATCTATCCCAGCACCGTATGCATCAAAATGCCATGTTGCTGTCCAGTTGCATCTCCCTGTTTCCTCTTAAGGTGTATTTGAGTCTGAGAATGAATTCAGCACTTTCATCAGTGCATTTGTTTTCTGCTTTGTGAGGCACATAACCCGGCACGTCTAGTCAGGGCGCTGTGTGCAGAGGAAATATCCCTGTGTCTGGAATGCAGAGTGGCCAGTTTCTCAGATTTCTCATCTCTTTCTCCCTCCCTGCAGCCACTCTTTCCATTTGCTCCCAGTTCCATGCAGACTACAATTATGTAGATTGCCTTTCATGCCGCTTATAAATTTCTGCATCCAAGACGAATGCAATTCATCCAGTTTTCTCCCCTTTTCTCCTTTGTAATTCAAGCTGTTGCCTCGTTCTTTCTCATTGATCACCGTACCACACCATCAAATGACTGTATAGTATGTTACACCTGACTTATCCATGTAAATCACCTGCAGTGGTGCTAATAGGTGCTGACAATTGCTTCATGTAACCATCAGTGGGGAATAGTATCAGCATTGCAATAATACGCTTGCATTTGCTTTTTCTGGAATATGCTGTGGTTTGATGCTTGAACAATTCAACAGAATTCTGACAATTCAGTGGGAATGAGCAATAGATATTCATCCAACATCTTAATGTTTAAATCCTAGTTTATTTTATAGGCAAGAAAATTCATATTCATGTAGGTGAGATGATTTTTCAGGGTTTCATGGCTAGTCAATGACAGAGGGGAGATTTCTTTGACTGCAACATCCATCCCCTTCCCACACATTCCCTTTCTATCTTCTCTCTCTGCAAAATTTTAAATTCCAGAAAGGTCAACACACTCCTTTGCTATCTGAAGCTGGTTAATTGGGTGCATGGAGTCTATTTTTTATCTTATTCCAAGTGGTCACTGATAAACTGCTGTATGAAATAAATTTTTTTAACTTAAATAGATATTTTCTGCTATTTGTGAGCAAAAGTTTTTCTTTATTGTGGGCCCAACTGTATTTTAAGAAACTTTTAGTTTACCATAAGGCCTAATGGTATTATCAATCTGGTCATCGCTGTGTGGCAGTAAACAAGCAAGACAAAAAATCAAGTACGAGCCCTGGGTGTCGCCACACATGTTGCTGTGCTTCCCAGGGAAAGCCACAGGGCCGCTGAGACTCAGAGTATTTTTGTGTAACATTGTGTAATACATATGCCCTCTTTAACTCATTGGATTTTTGTAAGCATTGAAGGATATAATGACTATGAAAGGCTTTGGAAACCATCAGAATACATAGATATACACTGTATGTCAACAGGCTTGAGTGGCTTGTTCCTATTTTTAGGGTATGATTTTGTAGAACTTTAGGTTATTTTCCAGAGACACATATATTTCTTTACAACAGAACTACCTATATTATGGTGTTTGAGGAAATCCAGTATCACCACCTGCTTTATTTAGACCCAGCCTAACTTCTTCAGTATATGCTGTTATGGGGTAAAACTAATCTACACTAAGAGGTTAAATAAACTTTATTGCTGCTAAACATTTAAGAATTACTTTGTCAAACGAAAAAGAAAAAAAAAAAAAAGAAAGAAAGAATGAAAGAAATACACTGTAAGTCATTAGGTATTTGCCAGGCTTATACTATGAGTTTATGTTAGACACTGCCCTAGGGAGGTTACTAGGACTTTCTTGCCCTCAAAGAATTTAAAATGAAGACAAACAAAAAATGGAGTCATTAACCTGAGCCTTGACTTTGTAATAAATTTACAATAATTGCTCTTTTCCTTCCTCAGTACCATCAATAGTTGATTCTCAAGTGTAGTAAAACATGCGAAAAGCTATCCATTAGCTGATGTGTTATAATTCTCATTTTAAGAGTTTTTCAAGTGAAACTTACTTTACGGTGTCTTGTATTCAACTTGCCAAATTGCTATCATGGGACAATATCTTCTCACCTATCAAGGCCAAGCTCAAGTCCCACCACTCACTATAGCAATGATTTTCCAAGTGAGGTCCCTGCAACAGGAGCTTCAGCATCACCTGAGATCTTGAGAGAAATGCAAATTCTTGAGCCCCACCCCAGGCCTACTGAGTGTGAGCCTCTGGGGGTGGAGCTTGGTCCTCTGTGTTTTAACAAGCCCTCCTGGACATTCATGTTCAAGTGTAAGGGCCACTGCTCCAATAAAACCTCAAGGAACAAGTCAGAAGTTGTGAATAGGCTAACAGAGGCCAGGAAGGACATGCACATGAAGGAGGGGGCTGTGACTGAGATTATAAAGAGAGGGAGCAGGGGACTGAGTCGAACTGGAGAGTACTCCCTGCTTAATGGGAGCAGCTGCTGATTATTTCAGCCATTGGTTGCCTTTTAGGAACATGAAGCAAGTTCAAATATAATTTTCCAAAAGATAAAAACATGACTGTCTTACAAACATATAGTGAATGCCTGTCAAAGGGGAATCTAATTAAGAAATTAGCAAGATCATAAAGGTGATTCAAAGGAGAAAATGAGAGACTGGCATATTTATATAGTCAATAGAAGAAAGAATATTTAAATAAGATTAATTTAGTTACAAAACCAGTCAATACCCTACCAAGTAATAAAACCGTTACCAACAGGATTATTTTTTCTACTGGACAAAAATAATTCACAACCAGTCTTCTACAAGTGAGCATCTAACTTTAAAAAGTCTTGGCCCTAATCAATAGTAAATAGTAAATCAAATAATATTTCATCCCTAGAGTCTAGGGCCTAGATTGCCGAGGGCTGAGACAGTTGTATAAATCTTAAGAATTGTGTTAATCTTGTATAAATTTTAGACAATGCTCTATTAAGACTGAAAGAGCATGTAAGAATCTTTTTGAGTTATTTACAATGTTTGGATAATTTTTTCTTAACAAGTAAGACTAGCAGACCTTCCATTTTAAACAGGAGACTGAGAATCAGGACTTACATGTGAAATTTTTCCAGTAACAAATATAGACTAGATTAAATGGGCTGGAGGGCAGATGACTGTGGATTGCCACCTTGCAACCCAGGTATTAACCATTATTGAATTTGAAAACTCCAGAAATATCTTATTCATCATTTGATGCCACTCATTCTGTTCATTTTCCCCACTGTGTCCAGTTAAGCACTCTGTGTTTCATTACTAAAGTCTGTTATCCAACTTTTAAAAACAGAGCTAGCAGGGCAGTCTTGTTCAAATGTCCTTACTGGCTATTTCAGGCCTCAGCTCTCCCTGCGTTCTTCAGAAATTTTCAGCAGCTTTGCTTTGGTGCAGTCTGCTTTCTTTTTAATTTCAACCTGAGGTACAAGCTGCTTACCCTGTCAATATTCAAGGAATTCAAGGCGAGATTGGGCATGAAAGAAGTGTCTAGGCAAAAGTAATACCCAAACCATTTAAATCCTTATTACAACATTCTTAGGTAGAGGGATGCGATTTGAGGATTTTCATAAAAGAGGATTTTTCTTCCTGCTTTTCCCCTTGTTGTTCCAGCGTCTTCTACCCACTGAGGCAATATCTTTTAAGCCTCAGAAGAAGGACATATACAACCCAGAGCAAAGAAATCAATGCTCAGCTTTGAGTTTCAAATTTGGCTTTTAAAAAGGGCACAAGAAGCAGAAACAGACTTGAAACTCAATGTAGGTTACTTGTGGGATTTTTTTCACATTCCAAAACACTGATTTTGCATATAAAGAACCAAAGTTGGATGGACTCTGAGTTTAGAATTCATTCATTCATTTATTCACTCATCCTACAATTAGTTATGGAGCATCTACAATGTACCAGGCATGGGGTATGCAGTAGTGAACAAAACAGAGTGTTCTCATGGAGTTTACATTCTGATGGGTGTAGTTGGGCAATAAGTACATCACAAGTAAACAATAAGTCAGGTGGTAATAATTGCCACAGGGGAAAAAAGGGCAGAGGGCAGAGGGCAGAGAGAAAGAGACAAGGAGTGTCACAGAGGGTACGGTTTCCATTTTATACACAGTTGTGAGGAAAGTCTCTCTGATGTGTGATAAGTGATCAGACCTGAAGGCACTGAGGGAAAAGCCATGCAGATCTCTGGGGTCTGAGGAAAGGGAACAGCCTAAGCAAAGGCATGAGTCAGGAGGTGGCTAGAGTATTGCCAGAGAGGAGGAGGGAAGGGCAGGTCACAGAGGGTTTCACAGGTCAGCATCAGAACATTGGACTTTACTCTGAGTGAAGGGGAAGCCAGTAGAGAGTACGTGTAGAGCAGACGAATGATGACGCCAGTTATGTAACTTGCATTTTTAAAGGAGTCACTGTGGCTGCTTTTCTGAATATCAACTCTAGAGATCCAGGGGAGGAAACAGAGACCAGTGAGTAGACAATTACAGTGATGCAAGTGAAGGCTGATGGTGTCTGAGACCATCATGGTAGCAGTGGAGGATTGAGGAATTATCAGCTTCGGGTTGTATTTTGAATAGTGAGAACCGTAAAAACACGGAAGGGGACAAGACTGTGACTAAAGGGCTGGAAGGAACAGTTGAAGGAGTTCCGGGATTGAGCTGACATGCAGTGTCTCCAGGAAATGCCCAGCACCCTTTCCCTTTTTGCTTCAGGTCAAAATCTGGAGATCAAGGGAAGATGGGACCCTTGGATAAGTTTTAGGGGATTCTGGAACAGAAGGTTTTATTTAGGCAACTATAAGCCTCATGGAAAAGTGCTGAGTTCTGCATGATGTCAGGATGGTAGAGAGGCTCCAGTGGGGTGAAGAGCCTGAGAAGATGGACAAGAGGACCACTTCTCAGATTCTTATACACACTGCATGGTGAGCAACCAGAAATTTCCCATAACCCTGACAAGGAAACAACGGTAGGGGGAAAGAAAGCCAGCAGACCGAAAGAATCTGTGGCCAGGACCAGGAGAACACAGTGTGTAAATATTTGTTTACCAAGGTCCATGGCAGGCTTGGAGTTGCTGGTTGCAGCAGACAAAGAAGGATTGGATTCTAATATCGAAGACCACGTGGTTCTAATGATGCCCTAGGGGATGCCAGCAAAGACAGGAGCAATTCACAAAAACAAAATCTCCTCTTCCAATGAAGAGAACTTACCTAACAGAGCTTTATAAAAAGTGTGCAATCTCCAACAACACTAAGACAACACTGATTAAAAAACAAACAACTCTAGCCGAAATTCCTATTTACTCTATCAGGGTTGAATCAAAGGAGGAGCACATATAATTCTAGAGTCTTGAATCAAGGAAAGGTATTCAACTATCCAGCGTCATTTGCCCTATTAGAGACCCCCCCAATCTATTTTTATTGTTTACATAGCCTGTAGCAAAATAGAATGAGAAGAGTAGTCACATAATTGTTTTTGTAAATTTTTCTGGCTAAACCATTGTGATTAGGTACTGTGACAAAAAAGTACTAATAGCTTCCAATTTTATTTGTGATAGGAACAGTCTAGTCTCAGCTTTCCTTCTACCCACATCCATGCACCCATCCTCCTCCAAGGTCTTAATTTCTCTATCTGTAAAATAAAGGGCTTGTGCAGAAAATCTTTATAATTCCTTTAACTCTAAAGTTATTGGACTTTAAGTTATTGCAACTTAAACCTTTTCCAGCTGTTTCCTTTTCCATCACTTGCCCCTGCATCTGGCTCTGTGCCTTGCTCATATTGGGTTTTAAATGACTTTTTACCTTCTGCTGAATGATGAATGAGGAGGGTGACCATACACTGAATCCACTGCAGCACCTTGCTCAAGGTAAAAAGCCTGACTGACCCTCGACTGAACCCCACTGGTGATGAGAATAAGGCAGATTAAGCTTGGGCCATGGCTAGCTTATTTCATAACCTTTTCCCCTCGGTGCCACCACCTCACTACTTTCTAGTTTAGTCCCTTAGAAAATATAATAACATATTTGGATTCTACTCATCTCTTCTGTTTTCCTTCACTCTTAGCTATTCTAAGACAATAAATAGAACTAGGAGCTGAACATGTCCTGGCGCTTAAGACCCCCGGATGGTAGCAAATTTAATCTTTTTTTTTTTTTTTTTTTTACTGTATGTGAAGGGACTCAAACCCATCATCCAAAGAGCTGGCTAGAAAGTTCCAATGCCCAGGATCACTCAGATAGGAGGCAGATAGGGCTCTTCTTAGAGAAAAGTGCTGCACTGGTCTGATCATGTCTATGAAGGGCCCGGTTCTACCTGGTCTCTATAGATGCCACCTTCTTCACTGATTTTCTCTCTCCAAATGAAGCAGAAAACTCAGGCTCACATTGAGTGTTTTCTAAAACGAGGTAGGAATGGATATGAATAGAAAATGCAGAGAGGAGACCCCATGGGACTAAGGAAGGCAAGGCATGTTGAAGAGATGCATACATGGGTTTGTGTTTTGTTAGAATGTGATAGGAAGAGGAGGGAGTTTGAGATGGAGAGAACTGTCAAAGCAAGTGCGTGAAAGGGGAAGGAGGAAGAGCAGGAACACATAGGGAACAGCAAGTAATTAAGCCACCAATTTGTCTGGAATCTGCAGTTCTTGTCAAGCCAGAACCATAAGTTGACGGTGCCATGTTTAGAAAGGTTTGAATTCTGAGGCCAAGAAATCTATTTTCACAAAGTTAATAATTCAAGAAAATGTGGCAGGGTTCATGTGATAATCTCCTGGATGTGTGGTACAGAAAGTAGTGGAACATGAATAATTGTGACCCAAATCTCCATCTTTGGCCTTCAAGCAAAAGGAAGTGACTTGTCTTAAAGATGAATGTGTAAATGATTTTTGACGAATTTCAAGCAGCACTTGACTTTTGTGGGCTTTTTGATTTGGAATGAATATATGCCTACATTATCCAGTTTTTTTCTACTGCTGGAAAATGTTTTATTGCAGAAAATAAAAACCTTCACATTTTAATAAACCTTTCTGAATTCTTTGCTGTTGCTGTTGACATATTAACACAAATTTGGGTTAAGGATAAATTAATAAGAATTGTAAGGGTTTAATTTCCTGTAAACTATATGCATTTTTGGAGTGAATTTACTCATCTATAAAGTACCAACAATGTGCAAGCAGTTTAGGCTTAAAATTTTTTTTCATGATTTCAGACATTTCTCTTTAATATTCTTTCTCTCTCTATATTCTCTGTATATTCTGTTTCACTACACCTCCCTGGTTCTGTACACATACTAGTTCCAGGACAAATCACTAGGGTATCTAGACCTTAACACTCATTCTGTAATTTTGCATGAATTGGATATCTAAAGCTTTAGTTTTAGGGTGAGTGCAGTGATAGCACGGAAAGAGCAAAGGCCTTGGAGATGGAAGAACCAGGGTCAGAATCCCCTCTCTATCACTTAGTAGCCTAGTGGCCTTGGGCAACTTTTAAAAACTCTCCCATGATTATTTTTCTCATCTGTATAGTGATACAAACAATGCCAATCGTCAGCTTGTAAAGAAGAGCGATGTGAATTTCTCCCAAGTGCTGTACATATGAAGTCCCCTACATATGAACTTTCAAGTTGTGAACTTTCAAAGATGTGAACGTGTATTTGCATGTCCAGTCACGTAAGTTAGTTCACGTGTCTGGTGTACATTGTCACATGTGTGCATCCTCTACAAGTGGTTGTGCTTTTGTGTACTTTACTGTACAGTACTGTATAGAGTACAGTATCTTTATTTCAAGCTAGATCTGTAAGAGGACGACTTCATTGAACTCCTTGCTGTGCAACACGAGGAGCTTACCAATGAAGACCTGATGGAATTGGAGGCCCAGAGAAAGGACGAAGAGGGACAAGAGGAAGAAACTGAAGAACCTAAGAGATTCATGACACAGGAAATGGCAAGGGGATTTTCTTTATTTGAGGAGGCACAGTTAGTTTTTGAGCCACAGGACCGGAATGTAGAACGGTACACAAAGGTTATAGCAGCTGTTCAGAATGCAGTCTAGTGCTACCGTGTCATCTATGATGTGAAAAAAAGAGCTACTACCCAGATATCACTGGATATTTTTTCAAGAGGGTAAATTGACTTGAATCCAGCAAGGAGCCAGAACCTGTGCCATCAGCATCAGGCATGAGTGAAATAGCAGCTTTCACTCCAACTCCCACTGCTGATGATCCTTCAGCTCTACCATTTCCCACCTCGTCTCCCTCCTCCAGTCAGTAACTCTTCTTGCCTATTCATTCCATGCCAGCCCCTGTATGCCACCTGTTGTACTGTACTGTACTACTGTACCTTCCAAGGTACTGTACTGTAAGATTAAAAATGTTTTCTTTATTTTTTGTGTTTGTTTTTTTATGTATTATTTTTGTGAAAAGCATTATAAACCTATTACAGTACTGAACTATATAGACGATTGTGTTAGTTGGGTACCTAGACTAACTTTGTTGGACTTATGAACAAATTGGGGAACTCTTTGTATGTAGGGGCCTTACTGTTTATCTGTATAAGGCAGTACTGAACACTGACTATCTTTCCTCTTCTCCCTTCCTCACCCCTCTCCTTCCCCATAAAATACAGTACTTGCTTTCTCAGTCCTTTAACAAAAATCTTCCGTTTTCACTGAAAACCACCACCCACTGTGTGACCTTGAGGAAGTTAATTTCTGTCCTCTGGGCATCGGTCACTCTGATTAAAGTAAGAGGACTAAAGGTGATTGATTGCTAAGGGACCTTAATTCTATTAGTATCATTCAGCGAGTTTGGGGATCTCACCTAATTCCTGGTTCAGCTTTTTCTCTGCTGTCCATCCCCTCCCACCAGCCAGGAATCCTACTGCATTCCAATGTAACTTACATAATAGCTACTCTATATCAGAAACACCAAGCCTGCTGATAAGACTTAAGCTTAGAAATAAGCTAATAGAATTTGCTGAGAGCTATCTATGGGACAGTGTTTCTCCTCTTGTTAGCTAACTTTCTTTTTCATGATTTACAAGTTTCTGAGAATTTTGTATCTTCTGACAATTTAGCACAATCTGCTTGTATAAATGATTTGTTACCCACTCCTGTAGCAATTATATTAGTTTCTAATGGTAAACTCCTAGGGCCATTATAACTGATTTGTATGTTTTAAACACAAAAACTATAAGACTATAATCCTGCAGCCTGTGAAATAAAAACCGCATTCACAGAAAGACAGACAAGATGAAAAGGCAGAGGGCTATGTACCAGATGAAGGAACAAGATAAAACCCCAGATAAAAAACTAAATGAAGTGGAGATAGGCAACTTTCCACAAAAAAAATTCAGAATAATGATAGTGAAAATGATCCAGGACCTCGGAAAAAGAATGGAGGCAAAGATCGAGAAGATGCAAGAAATGTTTAACAAAGACCTAGAAGAATTAAAGAACAAACAAACAGAGATGAACAATACAATAACTGAAATGAAAACTACACTAGAAGGAATCAATAGCAGAATAACTGAGACAGAAGAATGGATAAGTGACCTGGAAGACAGAATGGTGGAATCCACTGCTGTGGAACAGAATAAAGAAAAAAGAATGAAAAGAAATGAAGACAGCCTAAGAGACCTCTGGGACAACATTAATGCAACAACATTCGCATTATAGGGGTCCCAGAAGGAGAAGAGAGAGAGAAAGGTCCAGAGAAAATATTTGAAGAGACTATAGTCAAAAGCTTCCCTAACATGGGAAAAGAAATAGCCACCCAAGTCCAGGAAGTGCAGCGAGTCCCATACAGGATACACCCAGGGAGAAACACTCCGAGACACATAGTAATCAAATTGGCAAAAATTAAAGACAAAGAAAAATTATTGAAAGCAGCAAGGGAAAAACAACAAATAACATACAAGGGAACTCCCATAAGGTTAGCAGCTGATTTCTCAGGAGAAACTCTACAAGCCAGAAGGGAGTGGCACGATATACTTAAAGTGATGAAAGGGAAGAACGTACAACCAAGATTACTCTACCTGTCAAGGATCTCATTCAGATTCCATGGAGAAATCAAAAGCTTTACAGACAAGCAAAAGCTAAGAGAATTCAGCACCACCTAGCCAGTTCTGCAACAAATGCTAAAGGAACTTCTCTAAGTGGGAAACATAAGAGAAGAAAAGGACCTACAAAAACAAACCGAAAGCAATTAAGAAAATGGTCATAGGAACATACATATCAATAATTACCTTAAACGTGAATGGATTAAATCCTCCAGCCAAAAGACACAGGGTTGCTGAATGGATACAAAGACAAGACCCATATATATGGTGTCTACAAAAGACTCAATTCAGACCTAGAGACACATACAGACTGAAAGTGAGGGGATGGATAAAGATATTCCATGCAAATGGAAATCAAAAGAAAGCTGCAGTAGCAATACTCAAATCAGATAAAATGACTTTAAAATAAAGAATGTTACAAGAGACAAGGAAGGGCACTATGTAATGATCAAGGGATCAATCCAAGAAGAAGATATAACAATTATAAATATATATGCACCCAACATTGGAGCACCTCAATACATAAGGCAACTGCTAACAGCTGTAAAAGAGGAAATTGACAGTAACACAATAATAGTGGGGGACTTTAACACCTCACTTACACCAATGGACAGATCATCCAAAATGAAAATAAATAAGGAACCAGAAGCTTTAAATGACACAATAGACCAGATAGATTTAATTGATATTTATAGGACATTCCATCCAAAACCAGCAGATTACACTTTCTTCTCAAGTGCTCATGGAACATTCTCCAGGATACATCACATCTTGGGTCACAAATTAAGCCTCAGTAAATTTCAGAAAATTGAAATCATATCAAGCATCTTTTATGACCACAAAGCTATGAGATTAGAAATGAATTACAGGGAAAAAAACTGTAATGAAACAAACACATGGAGGCTAAATAATATGTCACTAAATAACCAAAAGATCACTGAAGAAATCAAAGAGGAAATCAAAACTACCTAGAGACAAATGACAATGAAAACAAAACAGTCCAACACCTATGGGATGCAGCAAAAGCAGTTCTAAGAGGGAAGTTTTATAGCTATACAAACCTATCTCGTGAAACAAGAAAAATCTCAAATAAACAATCTAACCTTACACCTAAAGGAACAAGAGAAAGAAGAACAAAGAAAACCCAAAATTAGCAGAAGGAAAGAAATCATAAAGACCAGAGCAGAAATAAATGAAATAGCAACAAAACAATAGCAATGATCAATAAAACTAAAAGCTGGTTCTTTGAGAAGATAAAGAAAATTGATAAACCATCAGCCAGACTAATCAAGAAAAGGAGGGAGAGGACTCAAATCACTAAAATTAGAAATGAAAAAGGAGAAGTTACAACAGACACCACAGAAGTACAAAGCATCCTAAGAGACTACTACAAGCAACTCTATGCCAATAAAATGGACAACCTGGAAGAAATGGACAAATTCTTAGAAAGGTATAACCTTCCAAACCGAACCAGGAAGAAACAGAAAATATGAACAGACCAATCACTAGTAATGAAATTGAAACTGTGATTAAAAATCTTCCACCAAACAAAAGTCCAGAACCAGGTGGCTTCACAGCTGAATTCTATCAAACATTTAGAGAAGTGCTAATACCCATCCTTCTCAAACTCTTCCAAAAAATTGCAGAGGAAGGAACACTCCCAAACTCATTCTATGAGGCCACCATAACCCTGATACCAAAACTAAACAAAGATACTACAAAAAAGGAAAATTACAGACCAATATCCCTGATGAATATAGATGCAAAAATCCTCAACAAAATACTAGCAAACAGAATCCAACAACACATTAAAAGGATCATACACCATGATCAAGTGGGATTTATCCTAGGGATGCAAGGATTCTTCAATATATGCAAATGAATCAATGTGATACACCATATTAACGAATTGAAGAATAAAAACCATATGATCATCTCAATAGATGCAGAAAAAGCTTTTGACAAAATTCAACACCTATTTATGATAAAAACTCTCCAGAAAGTGGGCATAGAGGGAACCTACCTCAACATAATAAAGGCTATGTAAGGCAAACCCACAGCAAACATCATTCTCAATGGTAAAAAACTGAAAGCATTTCCTCTAAGATCAGGAACAAGACAAGGATGTCCACTCTCGCCACTGTTATTCAACAGAGTTTTGGAAGTCCTAGCCATGGCAATCAGAGAAGAAGAAGAAATAAAAGGAATTCAAATTGGAAAAGAAGATGTAAAACTGTCACTGTTTGCAGATGACAGGATACTATACATAGAGAATCCTAAAAATGCCACCAGCAAACTACTAGAGCTAATGAATGAATTTGGTAAAGTAGCAGGATAAAAGATTAATGCACAGAAATCTCTTGCATTCCTATACACTAATGATGAAATATCTGAAAGAGAAATTAAGGAAACACTCCCATTTACAGTTGCAACAAAAAGAATAAAATACCTAGGAATAAACCTATCTAGGGACACAACAACCTGTGTGCAGGAAACTGTAAGACACTGATGAAAGAAATTGAAGATGATACAAATAAATGGAGAGATATACCATGTTCTTGGATTGGAAGAATCAATATTGTGAAAATGACTATACTACCCAAAGCAGTCTACAGATTCAGTGCAATTCCTATCAAATTACCAATGGCTTTTTTACGGAACTAGAACTAAAAATCTTAAAATTTGTACAGAAACACAAAAGGCCCCAAACAGCCAAAGCAGTCTTGAGGGAAAAAAACAGAGCGGGAGGTCTCAGACTCCCTGACTTCAGACTATACTACAAAGCTGCAGTAATCAAGACAATATGCTACTGGCACAAAAACAGAAACATAGATCAATGGAACAGGATAGAAAGCCCAGAGATAAACCCATGCAACTGTGGTCAATCTATGACAAAGGAGGCAAGGATGTACAATGAAGAAAAGACAGTCTCTTCAATAAGTAGTGCTGGGAAAACTGGACAGCTACATGTAAAATAATGAAATTAGAACACTCCCTAACACCATACACAAAAAGAAACTCAAAATGGATTTGAGACCTAAATTAAGACCAACACTATAAAACTCTTAGAGGAAAACATAGGAAGAACACTCTCTGACATAAATCACAGCAAGATCTTTTTTGATCCACCTCAGAGTAACAGAAATAAAAACAAAAGTAAACAAATGGGACCTAATGAAAATTCAAAGCTTTTGCACAGCAAAGGAAACCATAAACAAGATGAAAAGACAACCCTCAGATTGGGAGAAAATATATGCAAACGAATCAACGGACAAAGGATTAATCTCCAAAATATATAAACAGCTCATGCAGCTCAATATTAAAGAAACAAACAACCCAATCCAAAAATGGGCAGAAGACCTAAATAGACATTTCTCCAAAGAAGACATACAGGTGGCCAAGAAGCACATGAAAAGCTGCTCAACATCACTAATTATTAGAGAAATGCAAATCAAAACTACAATGAGGAATCACCTCACACCAGTTAGAATGGTCATCATCAGAAAATCTACAAACAACAAATGCTGGAGAGGGTGTGGGGAAAAGGGAACCCTCTTGCACTGTTGGTAGGAATGTAAATTGATACAGCCACTATGGAGAACAGTATGGAGGTTCCTTAAAAAGCTAAAAATAGAATTACCATATGATCCAGTAATCCCAATGCTGGGCATACACCCAGAGAAAACCGTAATTCAAAAAGACACATGCACTCCAATGTTCATTGCAGCAGTATTTACAATAGCCAGGTCATGGAGGCAGCCTAAATTCCCATTGACAGACAAATGGATAAAGAAGTTGTGGCACATATATACAATGGAATATTACTCAGCCATAAAAAGGAATGAAATTGGGTCATTTGTTGAGAGGTGGATGGATCTAGAGACTGTCATACAGAGTGAAGTAAGCCAGAAGGAGAAATATATCGTATATTATTGCATGATGTGGAATCTAAAGAAATGGTACAGATGAATTGGTTTGCAGGGCAGAAGTTGAGACACAGATGTAGAGAACAAATGTATGGACACCAAGGCAGGCAAGCAGTGGCGGGTGGGGATGGTGGTGTGATGAATTGGGTGATTGGGATTGACATGTATACACTGATGTTTATAAAATTGATGACTAATAGAAACCTGCTATGTAAAAAGCTAATAAAATAAAGTTCAAAAAAAAATCCAGTTATGATTGTTAGTGGAGTTTCCTGGGCTATCTCAT
This sequence comes from Phocoena sinus, assembly GCF_008692025.1. Classification (NCBI taxonomy): domain Eukaryota; kingdom Metazoa; phylum Chordata; class Mammalia; order Artiodactyla; family Phocoenidae; genus Phocoena; species Phocoena sinus. Next base: position 68,855,197 of record NC_045766.1, on the reverse strand, counting down.
CACATACTTAAGCTTCAGCTTTCTCTGTAAAATGGGGATGAAATACTTTCCTCACAGGCCTCTGGAAGGATTGAATGAGATTACATACTTAAAGTACCCACCAGGGACTTACCTGGGGTTTTGTGGTTAGGACTCTGCACTTCCACTTCAGGGGCCCGGCTTCTATCCCTGGTCAGGGAACTAAGATCCTGCATTATGCATGGGGCAGACAAAAAAATAAAAAATAATTAAAAAGTACCCACCATGTTGTAAACTTTGAATATATCATCATTTCTCTGGTTGCACTGGACACATTTAATCCCATTGAACATATCACACTGCCTATAAAAAGAGAAACAAAAAACTATAAGACTAAGCTTTGAAAATAAGCTAACAAAATATGAAATTTTTGACCCTGACACCAGGTTGACACAGATGTCCAGGAACTTTTATTATTTCCAGGGACTCTATTTTAGTCTCAGATTAAAAGGGAAAAAAGATTCTCACATAAGGTGTCAAGATGTGATCACAAATACATACAACTGCTAATAAGGTAAAATGATAATGTTTTATTCTTTTAATCTCTAGAACATTATGAATTACTTATTGACTTTCTGCATAAGGAATTCTAGGATGCTTAAATGTAGTGAAAAGGGCCCTAAACCCAAATTGGAAGACCTAGGAATTAATACTGTCTTCCACTTTCTAGCTGTGTAGAACTTGAGTGGGTTAACTTCTGAACTACAGTACTTTCATGTGTAAAGTGGGAATAATAATCCCTGTATCCTCAGATATTTCATGGATTAAAAGAGATGATATATGTAAAATAAGACGCAAAGTCTAAAGCCCGAAAATTGGCATTATTATAAAGCAACTTTTATTTTTGTTCATAACACTGTTATTATTCCTATCATTTTCATTTTTATTATGTAATATGATATGCTGGTTTCCTTAATATGTCACTGTGTTCAAAAGTGCTGTAAAATTCAAGGAAATCATAGGTGCCCAAAAAAATAGCAATCACTGATGCAATAACTAAATTAAATAGCCAAAAAGGAGAGTGAAGTTTATTTATTGTCTTTTTCAGCCATCTACAGTGAAAGTGGCACACAAGATTTTAGGATTGAAAATTCTTTCTCTTTCCTCACATTTGCAAGGGTATCTTGAGTGGATTTTGAGTATGAAATTATTTTTTCATTATTATACCTAAACATAGAGCGTATATTTAGGTGGCACCCACCAATACTGCTGTCCTGAATGTTATAATATTGAAATACACCATATTCTACTGTCCCAAGACTGTCTTATCACCACCACATTAACCTCTGCCAGAGCTGCCCATCTCTACGCCTCCACAGTCCAGTTAAATCTTAGAACAGCTGAGGGACTCCAGGAACTAACTTGAGTACTAAAGGCATCTTTTCTGATTGATTGATGCCCCTGCAGTGCTGATGGGTAACCATTTTGAATACCACTCATACCTAAGTCCTATGTTGAAGGTTGAGTGACTCCATTACTACCAGAAGGTAATATCTGTTCATCGAGAGAAGTGCTGGATGGAGAGAATATTAACAGCACTTTTCCTTTGAATGCCTTGCTGGCACTAATTTTAAAGATTTAATGTGATTCTGAAATCGATTTAAGACTTAGAGTTTTTAACTTAGGGTCTTCAAGTCTCCAAAATTTGGGCAAGATATTTTTGTGTGTGTGTATGTTTATAATATACGTACATATATTTACATATACTGTGTGTATACACACACACACACACACACACACACACACACACATGCACTAATATACACATTATTTTAAGGAGACCCCCCCAGAGGTCAGTGACTCCAAAAAGTTTAGGACTCATTGTGTTATACTCTTTCTGAAATAATAAATTGTTAGATTTATAGAAGAGAGACATAGGGGGAAATGTGTACAAATTGAAACCATACTAACAGAAAGTACCCTTGCCAACATTTTAATAGAAAGACCTTTAACAGGACCTGAATGATTTAAAAAAGAAGGGAAAATGAGTTTGGTCTAGTCTGCAGCTTGACATATACACATTTCCACCAGAAACAAATGGCTGTCAATGGAGTGATCCAGACATGCAAGTTTTTTAACTGAAGTTTCTCTACTAAGGTGAGGGGATGAAATGTACTCTAATACCTTCATCTGGAGGAAAATAGAGCCCTACTTAGTGACTTCCCACTCCCTCTCCAGTTCAGGTGAAGTTTTATTCCAACAGAGAATGTGTTAGAGGCAGTCAAGCTCTTCCTGGTGATATTAAAGTCAACTTTCCAAGTACGATTTCTGAATGAATTAATAATAATAATGATTATGTCAGTAATAGCTAATTGTACAGCTACTATTCATTAAAGATTTACTGTGTGCTGGGCACTGTTCTGAGTCTTTATTTGCATTATTTTACTTAATCTTCATAACAACCACTGAGATGGATATTCCTTTGTCCTATATGTAGCTGAGGAAATTGGAGTTCAGAAAAAATTAACTTGTATAAATTTACAAAGTTAGCAAGTAGCAGAGCCAGGGATCGAACATAGGTAAGTCTGTCTGCCTCAATACTCCAATTGATCCATGTAATACTCTGGATCAATTTTAGGGGATGTTGCATATTATTTATCTGTTTGTAACCCATGCCTGTCTCATCTGAGTTATCCAACCAACAACCCCCCTCCCCAAAAAATCGTCACTAGGGCATAGTAAGCAATGACTGCCCACCTCTTCACTTGACTTTTGTATAGTACCTTTTCACATATGTGTTCGACAGATTTTTATGTATAGTAATCATTATGATAATGGTTAGTTTTTCTTTTATGGGCTACTCCCCACTTTCCAATATCAAGCTCTTTTGATAATCTAGATCCAATATAATATATCTTCAAGTATTATTACAGCTACTACTATATGCTCTCTTCCCTAGCTCTTAGAGATATTGCTACATTTCAACTATATATATATATATTTCAACTAAATATAAGTAATCATGGGGTTTCATCAGTGAACCTGAACATTCCATTTCTGCAAGTACAGCTAATGCCCTTCCCCATCTCCATATGAGGAAACTGACCATTGCCTTCAGTCTTCCACCTATAGTTATTAGTTTGCTGGTTGTATGTTGGTGGCGGGGGTGGGGGGGACGGGTGTACAGGGAGCTTGGAGGGCAGAAAATGGCAGGTGACCCCTCCTCAGGAAGTGAGGAACTGAAGAGCTTCAGAATTCTACAGGCTCCATCTCCTTGGGTTAAGGTGGTGAGACAGGTACCAGAATCACTGCTACTGCCTGGAAATCCCAACCAGTCGTGGGCCTGGAACTCCTTGTGTCTTTAAGAGGAGCAAGAAAATTGCCACCAGGTGGTGCCAAACCACAGCTGAGAGTTGGATTTGATAGTACACCTGAGACTGCCCAACCTGGACCCCTGGCCCAGACTGAAAGAGGAAAATTTTTATTATATATTGTAGAAAATGCAGGTATTTCAAGTTGGACAGACCTGGGTTGTATCCTTTTGTTCCCTGGGTTATCGTGAAGTTAAAATGGCACAGTAAAGCCAGTGTAACAGGCAGGAAGCACAGCGCCCAGTGGTTTTAGGCACTTTATAAGTGTTATTTGGTTCTGACCTAGAAGGAAGTGACTTGGCTTGCAATTTGTTCCTTAAATATTGAATTAACTTTTGCTATTGCCACTTTTGCTTCATTGAAAGCAGGGTGACCTTTTCTCACTTGGTGTTAAATCCAACAGAGTAAACCTGTTTCCAAAATGAGAATTATCTCTAAATAATGGAACCACATTTTGTTTTTAACTGATCCACTGGCTTCAGCAAGGCACCCAGTTAGTGCCTGGCATAAAGTTGAAAAATGTCGTATGTCAGAGACATTTGGAGATGGGAATGCCATTCTCTGTGGAGGAGCAGAGTTTTGCTGGAAGCTTTACAGGATTTGTCAATAGAAGAAAAGCAGCACTGAGTAATAGCCCAAGAGAGACTTAGGACCTGAGAAGCTGGCTTAGCCAAGCAGAGGGACCTGAGAAAGGAAAGAATCTTAGAAGCAGATAACAAGACAGTGGGGTGGGGGGCAGACAGTGCAGCAGCATAGGCTGGCACAACCAAGATGGGTAGGGGAGGAGTATCAGATTTTGTCTACAAGTTTTGGTGATAAGGTCAGGGATGGAGGATGAATAAGTATAGGAAAGGTGGCTGAAATGTTGATATGCTACTAGATAAAGCCAAACCACTATGTAAGGGTAAAAGTAAGGCAACCCAAAGAGCCTCAGGCTCTGAACCCACAGATTGGAGTCTGCTTCTGGGCCCATAGATACCTCTGACTTGGGTTGAGCCCTCAGGTCTTTAGACCTGTTTGGATCTCTGTTTCCCAAAGGGATCGCTAATGTACCTTCCAGATAAAAATTCTTACAATTACATCTTCATGGATGGGGAAAAAATGAGTGCAAATATTATTCTTTGTATAGTGACTGGGACAGTTTCACATGAGATAGAAGAAAATTGGCATACAGTAAAGAAAAATGGGTACAGCTTTTCCATATATGCAAGTGCCCTCCAGAAATGACCAGTTATTTGATGGGTTAATGAAAGTTACAGAGAAACAGTAATTAGGAATGAAATGTGTAGAATGTAGAACAGCTAATCTAGTAATTTTTCAATTGTCCTACTCCTTCTAAAAAAGAATATAGGAGGGCTTCCCTGGTGGCACAGTGGTTGAGAGTCCGCCTGCTGATGCAGGGGACACGGGTTCATGCCCTGGTCCGGGAGGATGCCGCATGCCACGGAGCGGCTGGGCCCGTGAGCCATGGCCGCTGGGCCTGTGCGTCCGGAGCCTGTGCTCCGCGGCGGGAGAGGCCACAGCAGTGAGAGGCCCGCGTACCGCAAAAAAGAAAAATAATTTAAAAAAAAATAAAAAAGAATATAGGAAATGTCAGAGGAGATATAGGCATGGGATAAAGCTCGTCTCAGATCCCTTAAAACGGGATTCAGAAACACCTTAATCATCCAACTGCATAATTCCATGATAAATCAGTTTGATGTTCCTATGTATTTCTAAAGAAGATTATGAGATCAGATTTTTTTTTTTTTTTAATCAGCAGAACCTTATTCTTCAGAGCAGCTCAGCAGACTTTCTGAAGGTAACCTGTATTTTCCCCAGGATTTTAGTTACCAGAGAAAAAGATAAAACAATGATTTCAGAAACAGGTTTTTTTGAGGCCTATAATACAAGCTAAACTTGAAATTCTGGATTAGGAGATAACCTATTTGTAAAAGATGTCTAGAGAGACAGGAATCCTAGTATTGCTGCCTTCTCTAGACCCATGTCCCGGGGGGCGGGGGTTCCCCCAGGGGAACAGTTCAGATGGTCTAGGCTGTGATGGGGTTGGCTCTGCAGTTGTAAGATGAAGTCAGAGGGTCCAAAAGTTAAGGGTTTTATTTTTCTTGATCCATTTTAGAAAGAGCCAGATTTGACATTTGCAAACTCAAAACTGCTTTGGTCTGGTTCTGCTATTATCTGTGACTTAATATCCACATCTTAAATTTTAAAACTGTTCTTACTGCTTCCAAAGGGCTGAAAACTACCGCTAGAACAAACCAAACTGACTGTAATGGTAGTCTCACTCTCATTGCTAAAATTATTCTTTTAGACCAACAATATTTTCTCTACAAAGGAAACAGATCATATTGTGAAGATGCTTTGAAACGTATAAATATTTTCAGCAATAACATCATTAAACAGTCAGCTTGTGTCACCTTAGATCTTATGTACCTTGTACATTTTCCACACTAGACTAGGCCCTGTGAAGAATGTAATAGAAGATGAGAGTAATGTTCACCAGGGACTTGGAGAGAAATTAAAGATGCATGTTATTTGAGGAAGTATATAGTCAGATGGCAAACAGAGTTTCATTTAACAATATATAAAATAAAGATTTAGAAATGGTAGGAATTAATGTGAACCAAAGTAGATCACATCATGGGGGTGCTGAGACGTGAACTAATACTTGAAGGAAGGGGAGTGTTTGGAAAGACTGAGGAACAGATAAAATCTCATGTAGGTCAGGCTCTATCTATGTAATGAGAAGGGCTGGAGGAGGAACAAAATGAGAAAATTATAGAGTCAAGGGTAAAGAGTGTAGAATGCATGAGTTTGTTGGGGCTGGGGATGGGAAGAAGGAAGGAGACTGAGGGGTTGGCCTTGGGGGGTACACATTGGGAGCTTAGGCAGGGCGGGGTCAAATGAAGCTTAGAGGGCAGGCAGAGGCCTTTGAACTGACTTCACTGTCTTCACCTTGATTCTGGTCTACTCCCAAACCTATCTAATCTACGCTCACAAGGACAGCAGGACAAGGGTTTTCTTGTTGTGCCTGGGAAAGCATTCCCTGCCCCGTCTTCTAATCACACACATCAGGTCTGAGATTCCACCTTGCTTTAAAGCTATTCAAACCATCATGGTAGCAGACATTTAGGACTTTCCTCACTTCTAAAATGTCATCTGAAGTCTTTTTGTTGCTCTTTGTGCTAGACGAGGTCAAACAGGACTTAGTAGCTGGAAGACTTCATTCTTTTTTTTTTTTTTGACTCATTATTATTTTTTATACAGCAGGTTCTTATTAGTGATCTATTTTATACATGTATAGATGTCATATGTTTATTGTATATATGTCAATCCCAATCTCCTAATTCATCCCCCCACCACCACTGCCGCCTCCCCCGCCCGGCTTTCCCCCTTGGTGTCCATATGTCTTTCTCTACATCTGTGTCTCTATTTCTGCCTTGCAGACCAGTTCATCTGTACCATTTTTGTAGATTCCACATATATGCGTTAATATACAATGCTTGTTTTTCTCTTTCTGACTTACTTCACTCTGTATGACAGTCTCTAGGTCCATCCTCATCTCTACAAATGACCCAATTTCTTTCCTTTCTATGGCTGAGTAATATTCCATTGTATATATGTAACATATCTTCTTTATCCATTCATCTGTCGATGGGCATTTAGGTTGCTTCCACGACCTGGCTATCGTAAATAGTGCTGCAATGAATACTGGGGTGCATGTGTCTTTTTGAATTACGGTTTTCTATGGGTATATACCTAGTAGTGGGATTGCTGCATCATATGTAGTTCTAATTTTAGTTTTTTAAGGAACCTCCATACTGTTCTCCATAGTGGCTGCATCAATTTACATTCCCACCAACAGTGCAAGAGGGTTCCCTTTTCTCCACACCCTCTCCAGCATTTATTGTTTGTAGATTTTCTGATGATGCCAGTTCTAACCAGTGTGAGGTGATAACTCATTGTAATTCTGATCTGCATTTCTCTAATAATTAGTGATGTTGAGCAGCTTTTAACGTGCTTCTTGGCCATCTGTATGTCTTCTTTGGAGAAATGTCTATTTAAGTCTTTGGCTCATTTTTTGATTGGGTTGTTTATTTTTTAAATATTGAGCTACATGAGCTGTTTATATACTTTGGAGATTAATCCATTGTCCGTTGCTTTGTTTGCAAATATTTTCTCCCATTCTGAGGGTTGTCTTTTCGTCTTGTTTATAGTTCCCTTGCTGTGCAAAAGCTTTGAAGTTTCATTAGGTCCCATTTGTTTATTTTGTTTTATTTCCATTACTCTAGGAGGTGGGTCAAAAAGATCTTGCTGTGATTTATGTCAGAGAGTGTTCTTCCTATGTTTTCCTCTAAGAGTTTTATAGTGTCCAGTCTTACACTTAAGTCTTTAATCCATTTTGAGTTGAATTTTGTGTATGGTGTTAGGGAGTGTTTTAATTTCATTCTTTTACAAGTAGCTGTCCAGTTTTCCCAGCACCACTTATTGAAGAGACTGTCTTTTCTCCATTGTATATCCTTGCATCCTTTGTCATAGATTAGTTGACCATAGGTGCGTGGGTTTATCTCTGGGCTTTCTATCCTGTTCCATTGATCTATGTTTCTGTTTTTGTGCCAGTGCCATATTGTCTTGATTACTGTAGCTTTGTAGTATAGTCTGAGGTCAGGGAGTCTGATTCCTCCAGCTCCATTTTTTTCCCCTCAAGACTGCTTTGGCTATTCGGGGTCTTTTGTGTCTCCATGCAAATTTTAAGATTTTTTGTTCCAGTTCTGTAAAAAATGCCATTGGTAATTTGATAGGGATTGCATTGAATCTGTAGATTGCTTTGGGTAGTATAGTCATTTTCACAATATTGATTCTTCCAATCCAAGAACATGGTATATCTCTCCATCTGTTTGTGTCATCTTTAATTTCTTTCATCAGTGTCTTATAGTTTTCTGGATACAGGTCTTTTACCTCCTTAGGTAGGTTTATTCCTAGGTATTTTATTCTTTTTGTTGCAATGGTGAATGGGATTGTTTCCTTAATTTCTATTTCTGGTCTTTCGTTGTTAGTGTATAGGAATGCAAGAGATTTCTGTGCATTCATTTTGTATCCTGCATCTTTACCAAATTCATTGATTAGCTCTAGTAGTATTCTGGTGGCATTTTTAGTATTCTCTATGTATAGTATCATGGCATCTGCAAACAGTGACAGTTTTACTTCTTCTTTTCCAATTTGTATTCCTTGTATTTCTTTTTCTTCTCTGATTTCCATGGCTATGACTTCCAAAACTATGTTGAATAATAGTGGCAAGAGTGGGCAACCTTGTCTTGTTCCTGATCTTAGAGGAAATGCTTTCAGTTTTTCACCATTGATAATGATGTTTGCTGTGGGTTTGTCATATATGGCCTGTATTATGTTGAGGTAAGTTCCCTCTATGCCTACTTCCTGGAGAGTTTTTATCATAAGTGGGTGTTGAATTTTGTCAAAAGCTTTTTCTGCATGTATTGACACGATCATATGGTTTTTCTCCATCAGTTTGTTAATATGGTGTGTCAGATTGATTGATTTGCATATACTGAAGAATCCTTTCATCCCTGGGATAAATCCCACTTGATCATGGTGTATGATCTTTTTAAAGTATTGTTGGATTCTGTTTGCTAGTATTTTGTTGAGGATTTTTGCATCTATATTCATCAGGGATATTGGTCTTTAATTTTCCTTTTTGTAGTATCTTTGTCTAGTTTTGGTATCAGGGTGATGGTGGCCTCGTAGAATGAGTTTGGGAGTGTTCCTTCCTCTGCATTTTTTCAGAAGAGTTTGAGAAGGATGGATGTTAGCTCTTCTCTAAATGTTTGATAGAATTCACCCATGAAGTCATCTGGTCCTGGACTTTTGTTTTTTGGAAGATTTTTAATTACAGTTTCAATATCATTACTTGTGATTGGTCTGTTCATATTTTCTGTTTCTTCCTGGTTCAGTCTTGGAAGGTTATACCTTTCTAAGAACTTGTCCATTTCTTCCGGGTTGTCCATTTTATTGGCATAGAGTTACTTGTAGTAGTTTCTTATGATGCTTTGTATTTGTTCAGTGTCCATTGTAACTTCTCCTTTTTCATTTGTAATTTTATTGATATGAGTCATCTCCCTCTTTTTCTTGATGAGTCTGGCTAAAGGTTTATTAATTTTCTTTAACTTCTCAAAGAACCAGCTTTTAGTTTTATTGATCTTTGCTATTGTTTTATTTGTTTCTATTTCATTTATTTCTGCTCTGATCTTTATGATTTCTTTCCTTCTGCTAACTTTGGGTTTTGTTTGTTCTTCTTTCTCTGATTCCTTTAGGTGTGAGGTTAGATTGTTGATTTGAAATTTTTCTTTAGGTAGAATTGTATTGCTATAAACTTCCCTCTTAGAACTGCTTTTGCTGCATCCCATAGATTTTGGATTGTCGTGTTTTCATTGTCATTTGTCTCTAGGTATTTTTTGATTTCCTCTTTGATTTCTTCAGTGATCTCTTGGTTATTTAGTAACGTATTTGTTTAGCCTCCATGTGTTTGTATTTTTTACAGACTTTTTCCTGTAATTGATATCTAGTCTCATAGTGTTGTGGTCAGAAAAAATGCTTGATATGATTTCAATTGTCTTAAATTTACCAAGGCTTGATTTGTGACCCAAGATGTGATCTATCCTGGAGAATGTTCCATGTGCACTTGAGAAGAAAGTGTATTCTGCTGTTTTCAGATAGAATGTCCTATAAATATCAATTAAACTTTACTGATCTATTGCGTCATTTAAAGCTTGCATTTCCCTATTAATATTCTCTCTGGATGATCTGTCCATTGGTGTAAGTGAGGTGTTAAAGTCCCCCACTATTATTGTGTTACTGTCGATTTCCTCTTTTATAGCTGTTAGCAGTTACCTTACATATTGAAGTGCTCCTATGTTGGGTGCATATATATTTGTAATTGTTATATCTTCTTCTTGGATTGATCCCTTAATCATTATGTAGTGTCCTTCCTTGTCTCTTATAACATTCTTTATTTTAATTTCTATTTTATCTGGTATGAGTATTGCTACTGCAGCTTTCTTTTGATTTCCATTTGCATGGAATATCTTTTTCCATCCCCTCACTTTCAGTCTGTGTGTCCCTAGGTCTGAAGTGGATCTCTTGTAGACAGCATATATATGGGTCTTTTTTTTGTATCCATTCAGTGAGCCTGTGTCTTTTGCCTGGAGCATTTAATCCATTCACCTTTAGGGTAATTCTCAATATGTATATTCCTATTACCATTTTCTTAATTGTTTTGGGTTTGTTTTTGTAGGTCCTTTTCTTCTCTTGTGTTTCCCACTTAGAGAAGTTCCTTTAGCATTTGTTTTAGAGCTGGTTTGGTGCTACTGAATTCTCTTAGCTTTTGCTTGTCTGTAAAGCTTTTTTTTTTTTGCGGTACGCGGACCTCTCACTGTTGTGGCCTCTCCCGTTGCGGAGCACAGGCTCTGGATGCGCAGGCTCAGCGGCCATGGCTCACGGGCCCAGCCACTCCGCGGCATGTGGGATCTTCCCAGACCGGGGCACGAACCCGCGTCCCCTGCATCGGCAGGTGGACTCTCAACCACTGTGCCACCAGGGAAACCCTGTAAAGCTTTTGATTTCTCTGTCAAGTCTGAATGAAATTCTTGCCAGGTAGAGTAATCTTAGTTGTAGGTTCTTCTGTTTAATGACTTTAAATATATTGTGTCACGCCCTTCCAGCTTGTAGAGTTTCTGCTGAGAAATCAGTTGTTAACCTTATGGGAGTTCCCTTGTATGTTATTTGTCATTTTTCCATTGTTACTTTTAATAATTTTTCTTTGTCTTTTTGTCAGTTTGATTACTGTGTGTCTTGGTGTGTTTCTCCTTGGGTTTATCCTGCCTGGGACACTCTGTGCTTCCTGAACTTGGGTGGCTATTTCCTTTCCCATGTTAAGGAGGTTTTCGACTATAATCTCTTCAGATATTTTCTGGGTCCTTTCTCTCTCTCTTCTCCTTCTGAGACCCCTATAATGCGAATGTTGGTGCATTTAATCTTGTCCCTGTGGTCTCTTAGGCTGTCTTCATTTCTTTTCATTCTTTTCTCTTTATTCTGTTCTGCGGCAATGAATTCCACCATTCTGTCTTCCAGGTCACTTCTGTGTTCTTCTGCCTCAGTTATTCTGCTATTGATACCTTCTAGTGTAGTTTTCATTTCAGTTTTTGTATTGTTCATCTCTGCTTGTTTGTTCTTTAATTCTTCTAGGTCTTTGTTAAGCATTTCTTGCATCTTCTCAATCCTCACCTCCATTCTTTTTCTGAGGTCCTGGATCATCTTCATTATTCTCATTCTGAATTCTTTTTCTGGAAGGTTGCCTATCCCCACTTCATTCAGTTGTTTTTCTAGGGTTTTATGTTGTTCCTTCATCTGCTACATAGTCCTCTGCCTTTTCATTTTGTCTGTCTTTCTGTGAATGTGGTTTTTGTTCCACAGGCTGCAGGGTTGTAGTTCTTCTTGCTTCTGCCCTTTGCCCTCTGGTGGATGAGGCCATCTAAGAGGCTTGTGCAAGCTTCCTGATGGGAGGGACTGGTGGTGGGTAGAGCCTACTGTTGCTCTGGTGGGCAGAGCTCAGTAAAACTTTAATCTGCTTGTCTGCTGACTGGTGGGGTTGAGTTCCCTCCCTGTTGGTTGTTTGGTCTAAGGCAACCCAGTACTGGAGGCTCCAGTCTCTTTGGTGGGGCTAATTGAGGACTCCAGGAGGGCTTATGGCAAGGAGTACTTCCCAGAACTTCTGCTGCCAGTGGCCTTGTCCCCACGGTGAGCCACAGCCACCCCCCACCTCTGCAGGAGACCCTCTAACACTAGCATGTAGGTCTAGTTCAGTCTCCTGTGAGGTCACTGCTCCTTCCCCCTGTGTCCTGTTGTGCACACTACTTTGTGTGTGCCCTCCAAGGGTGGAGTCCCTGTTTTCCCCAGTCCTGTTGAAGTCCTGCAATCAAATCCCACTAGCTTTCAAAGTCTAATTCTCTGGGAATTCCTTCTCCCATTGCCGGACCCCCAAGTTGAGAAGCCTGATGTGGGACTCAGAAACTTCACTCCAGTGGGTAGACTTCTGTGATAGTAAGTGTTCTCCAGGTTGTGAGTCACCTACCCAGCTGTCATGGGATTTGATTTTATTGTGATTGCGCCCCTCCTACCATCTCACTGCAGCTTCTCCTTTGTCTTTGGATGTGGAGTATCTTTTTTGGTGAGTTCCAGTGTCTTCCTGTTGATGATTGTTCAGCAGTCAGTTGTGATTCTGGTGCTCTCGCAAGAGGGAGTGAATGCATGTCCTTCTACTCCGCCATCTTGAACCAGTGGAAGGCTTCATCCTTGTCTTGGGTCAGCTCATCCTCTTTCGAGCTTGATAAGCTGCGTATTAAACTGGGAAATAGTAACCATGGAATAAGAATAAATGACCATGATATTCATGGAAACCTTAACCTTAAGTAGGTAAACCTTATTTTTCCCCTCTTTTATGGGCCAGTTACTCTCATTTGTATCTATAGTATGCACTTTAGAAGGAGATAAAAAATGACATAAAAATTTTTTTATATTAATAGTCTAAGACATCTGCTAGAAGCCTAAAAATAACTTTATAAAGATTCTAAATACACAGCCATAATTATTTTTAAAAGCTTAAAGCTATTTTTAAAGCTTTCATAATTTGAGTAATTCTGAAATAAAATGGCAACGCTTACTGCAAAGGTGAATTATGTTGAACTCAGTTTAGCATCGGCACAGTTGTTTTATATATGTATATAGCTCCTAATAGTCAAGGGTTCAGAGGAATCTATTTTACTGGACCTGGCATTATTTTATTTTCTCATAAATTCTGAACAACTATAAATGTAGCAGAAATATTGTCAATGAGTAAAACATTGAGTCCAACAGAACACTTGAATACACCAAAGAGAAAAAGGCTTTCACAGTTTTAGACATTTTCCTATCTGCTTATAATCTTTTAGCTAATTCAGCATGATCGTATTTTAGAGTAAATGTGCTCATCACATTGATGGATTAAAAATTCACCATACCATTTAGATTCTGAAAGATGTGGGGAAATTTTGAATTGTTTTCCTTAGATGGATTAAGAAGCCATCATGCCTTTTGTATTCTGAAGGATGGAAAATGTTGAATACTTCTAAAAGGTTTTCATTTATATTTTAATAAAGATCTTCAATGGCAATAACAGCATATACAACATTTATCTTTTTTCTACTTGCAAAAGAAAAATAGATCTTTATTGAAGAAATGTTTATGATTCAGAAAATAAGAAGTAAGATAATTTATTCTTTTTATAGATTTGTTTTTGAATATGAACTGTGTATGTTAGTACCACAGATTTAAGCATGACAGACATAGTGGAAGTCTTTGAGAAGTTAATTATCTCTTGGATAAGTGAACTAACAATTGAAATAAGGTGTGTAATAGTAGTATAATGGGCAAAGTGCAGGATGCCAAGGTCGGATACAAGGAACACCTGATAAGGTGGAGCTCAGTGGGTTGGTAGTGATGTAAGTGGACACCTGAAAGATGAGTATGAATTCTTTAAGTGAAAGGGTAGTGGGAGTTGATGTTTCAACTAGAGGGGACAGAACATTTGAAGCCTTTAATGAGAGACAGCATGACAAAATTGAGGAATATTAGGGAGTCCAGTTGATCAGTTAACATTCTTGGTGGTTTTGCCTATATTATTCCTGTCTCTTTTGAAAGATACGTTGAAATACATTTTAACACACTTTGGATCATACTTTTCTGCCTACTTTTTTCACTTAGTCATAAATTGTGTTTATTGGCCCACATCATTGCAATTCTCCTATATAATGTTAAATGGCAGCACAATTATCTGTGTAAATATAATCTCATAATTAACCAGTCCCCTCTCATTGAATATACTGTGTCTAATTTTTCTTCATTATAAAAAGAATATTTTAATAGACATTTTATATGTACTTCTGATTATTTCCATAGTAGCAAATGTAATGCAGATTTCAAATAAACAACCCAATCCCCAATTTAACACTCACCAACAAGAATTAGTGTCCTTTAAGGCTCTTTATTGAGCAGCATTTATTGAAAAACCTCACATGTGGGACATAGACACACGGCCCTCAGCAGACATGAACTGACTTGGATCCATACTCTAAGGCCTGAGTATTTAAATATTATGACACATTCTCTTAGCAAAACCTGTTCCATGGCTCAGCAGTCTCTAGCTGTATCCTAAAAAAATCCTGGAATTGGACTTCAGGGAAAGCTTGAAGCGGCTTTAGTCTCTGATCACATTCTTTAAAATAAGGATTTCAGTAACATTTGCAAAATGCAGAAATCTTGACTCCATGACAAATTCCAGTAGTTTGCTCTCATACCATGGATTGGTGGTCACCTCTGCAGCCAGGGACATGGCACATTGTTTAGAGCTTGAAATGGTTCATTGCATAAGATCTTGTGTAAAGTACCTTCACACACAAAAAAGTAAGTTAAAGAAGCAAATAAAGAAGTCAGCTACAACACTGAATGTCTCAGATTTTAAAAAAAGAAAAAGAGCACTGAATTCAAAGTCAGAAGGCCCAGTGTTGGTCTTCCTTCCTCCTCACAACGTAAGTTCCTTGAGGTCAGGGAGCAGGATCTGTCATCTCTGTGTCCCTCTATTGCCTATGAGTGCCCATCAAATGGCACTCAGTACAATCAGATTGATGAATGAATGAGTGAATATGGTTTACAGCAATGTGGACATAGTTCTTGTAAGCCTGCCAACCTAAGAGGGGCTATTAACATGGGGATAGAAGGGGTACCGACCCCAACAGTATTTCCACCCCTTTGTTCAGGGACATGTATGTACAATTTAGTTTTTAATCTCTTAAACATAACTTGAGGAAATGAGCCTTTGAATAAATATAAGAGTTGTTTACACAATTTTATCTTTTGTGTGTGTGTATGTTTTAAGCATTGTTTTTCATTAGTGTTATTGCAACTAAGTCTTGTAACTTGAGAAGAAATAGAGCATCCTACTGTTCCTTCCTGGGTACAGGCTTAGTACCAGGCTGCAGAGAAGGCTTTTCCTAAATAGTAAAAATTTTCCTCAAAATGAGGTGGGTAGAGGGATAAATTGGGAGATTGGACTTGACATATACACACTACTATGTATAAAATAGATAACCAACAAAGACCTACTATATAGCACAGGGAACTCTACTCAATACTCTGTAATGGCCTATATGGGAAAAGTATCTAAAAAAAGAGTAGATATATGTATGTGTATAAGTGAATCACTTTGCTATCCATCTGAAACTAATACAACATGGTAAATCAACTATACTCCAATAAAATTTTTAAATAATGTCATAATATAATACAAATTTTAATAAATATTTAATTAAAAGAATGAAGACACATCTTAGATGGAAGTGACACTGCAACCCTGTCATTTTAGGATCATCATCTATTAGAGAAAAGCTTGATCATGAACCTCAGGTACTTGAAAGAGAACTAGTGAAAATCATTAAAAGAAAAGTGAAAGGAAAAGAAATCATAGACCTACAGGAGTCTTAGAATAAAGATTTGGTGATAGACATTTTACAAACCAAGGCAGCGTGGGAGTCTTCAATTTATATTTTTAAATGTGAGCAGATGGGCTAAGCATTCTTATAGAAAGTGGATGTGTGTGTCTGTGTGATGAAAGTGTAGTTCATGAAGGCTGTTCCTTTGCAGGTGGGAATAATGTGAGCTTACTCACTTTGCAGTGATAGGAGAGCTAAAATCTAATCCTCAAAATATTTCACATATGGTGACCCAGTTCTTCTTATTTTCTTATTAATTGCCTGGAGAGTTGTTCTTTCTGTACATTCGACGATTTGAGTGAAAAGGTAGTATTTTCAAAAGAAATTTGAATGTCAAGCATATAAAGATCAGACATGTCATAGTAGAACCATATTGTGTGGCTCTAATGGTACTAGATGTCATGGGAATTAGGAGGGGCAAAAAGTGAAGGCACACTTCCTGCTACAGATCTACTTTGAGAGGCAAAACTACCTTGGAATTAATGAAGAAGGCCAATTAATAAGTGTCTTTCTCATGTGTGTGTAGATTACATCACTGTGATTACATCACTGTTGTTGTTTTCCCTTGAAAGATGGTATAGGGTTAAGAATGCAGACCCTGGAGCCAGAAAGCTTGAGTTCAGATCCTGGCTCTGCTGCTTCCTAGCTGTGTGACCTTGGGGAAATCACTTAATCTTCCTGTGCTTTGGTTCCCTCACTAGGAAAATGAAGGGGTCAGGCAGGAGAATAATAGTACCTATTGACAGGGATGTTTGGGAGAAATAAATTATATATATATAAATATATATATATTTATATAATTAAATTATATATATATATACAGAGAGAGAGAGAGAGAGAGACAGAGAGAGACAGAGACAGAGAGAGAGACAGAGAGTTTAGAGCAGTGACTGGCACGTTGTAATTGCTACATAAACAGTGATTGCCTTTATTATTACTTACTTGTTATTATTCTGATATAATACAGGTAACTAGAGTCTGATTTTCTTTTTTGGACAGATATACATTTTTGTTGTCACAGACCACGATCATCCTTCATATGGCGACGGCACAGTGTTGTTTTTTTCAAATATACTTCTTCCCCACAACCCCCAGTAACCCCTCTTACCAGACCTTACTATCTGCCTGCACCTTTCTTTGGAGCCAGATATATTTACCCACATTTACTGCTTTTCAAAAGAAAAAGAACACCTTTTTTAAAAAAGTTAAGACAAACTTTTAGGGCTTGACCTAACAATCTCACATCAGTATTTTAAGATTTTTTTTTGGATACATTCATGTTTATTCAACCTATAAACGGCAATTCAATTCTGGCACCTACTTGCCAGTACTGTGCATGTCACTGGGAGTTTAGAAAGATGAATAAAACAGTTGTTATTAGAGAGATTAAGATCCAGTGGGTTCAGACATTCACATATATGATAGATCATTTGATAAACGTCAATCACTTCACCCATATCCCCTTAGTCTTGATCTATCTCCATCTACAATTCCTAATTTTTAAACGAGTCCCTCTATGCCATATGGCAACATTCCTCTTCCTTTGTTCTCTGTCCCAGCTTTTTAAAAAAACTCTGTTCCAGCTTCATCTCTTTGGCATTGCCAAAATACACACAGTCCTCCAGGTAAATCTGGCAGGATCCGGTTCCACTTTGTTACAAATATGCTTTGTGAGGATTTTGCTGCTGGAATTGAAATCAACCGGACAGTGGGCCAAATGTTTAAGAAATCATGTGCAACAACTCTTAGAACTATTTGTTCATTTAAAAAAATAATTCCTTTTCTTGTACTAAGAACAGCAATGTACGTCCATAGCTCAAAAGTAAGAAAATATAAAATAGAATAAAGAGACAAAAAACATTTATAGTCTCAACACCAGAAAGATCATAGCTACCATTCATATTCTGGTATATTTCTTTCTCCTCCTCTGTCACTTAACAGATTTGGGACTAAATTGTTGTCCTTTTCTGCTTTTGAAACTTAATGTTACTAAAATGTGAGCACATTCCCCATGCCATGAACTATTCTTAAAGGCTCCATCTGATGTATTTTATTATGATTTGCTTAATCACTCTCTTTTTATAAGAAGAGACCATAGTAGTCAGATAATACATTGACCTGGTTTCCCCTTAGTACCTTATAAAACATTACTCTTTGAGTCACACAGCACTTCCTTATCTCATGTTCTTTTCCAATCAGTCTCTCTTCTTAAACAGTTCAATGTTAACGGAAAATGTACAAGACTTAGGGTCAGCTCTTCTAATGCTAGATTGTGCGGTATTCAGCAAGTCACCTCCTCTGACTTAGCTTCGGCTCTCTCATCTGCGAGATGGGGCAACATTCCCTTCCTTGGTTACGGTGCAGTTGCTGTGCAGATGAAATGAGATGGTGAATGTGAAATTGTTTTACAAATTATAAAACGAGGGATTCTTCTCTTCCTGTGCTTGACTTTTCTAACCCAAACCCAAAGACAACAGTGATTCTGTTTTTTCTTTTTAGCGGAGAAGGCTGCATTAAGGTGCTGAGAAAGAGCATTATTCAACTACTTGACCTCCCAAAGGATTTATTAATGTTTAACCTCAACTTACCCCTTTCCCACAGTGACCTGATTTATCTGACTATTTAAAACTAAGGTTACTTGGATGGTGAAAGTACAATCTCAAATGTCCATTAGGGAGAGCAAATCTATTGATGAGAGAAAACTTTAGTGATTTCTTTCCAGTGACCTTCCTTATCCTTACCATAGAATAGAACCTTACAGTAGTAACAATAATATTAATATAATAATTACAATATATTAAGTACCTACAAAGTGACACCTAGGTGCTTCATATATCAGTTTAAATCTTAACAGTCCTGCAAGTTATATATTGGGGTGAAAAGCCTATCATTAGGCCAAAATCTCTTAGAAAATAAATCTAGAGAAGATCTTAACTATATCAGTCTTTTTTTTTTAAACATCTTTATTGGAGTATAATTGCTTTACAATGGTGTGTTAGTTTCTGCTGTATAACAAAGTGAATCAGTTATACATATACATATGTTCCCATATCTCTTCCCTCTTGCATCTCCCTCCCTCCCACCCTCCCTATCCCACCCCTCTAGGTGGTCACAAAGCACCGAGCTGATCTCCCTGTGCTATGCGGCTGCCTCCCACTAGCTATCGGTTTTACATTTGGTAGTGTATATATGTCCATGCCACTCTCTCACTTCGTCCCAGCTTACCCTTCCCCCTCCCCATATCCTCAAGTCCATTCACTAGTAGGTCTGTGTCTTTATTCCTGGTTTACCCCTAGGTTCTTCATGACCTTTTCTTTTTTTTTCTTAGATTCCATATATATGTGTTAGCATACGGTATTTGTTTTTCTCTTTCTGACTTACTTCACTCTGTATGACAGACTCTAGGTCCATCCACCTCACTACAAATAACGCAATTTCGTTTCTTTTTTTTTGGCTGAGTAATATTCCATTGTATATATGTGCCACATCTTCTTTATCCATTCATCCGATGACGGACACTTAGATTGTTTCCATCTCTGGGCTATTGTAAATAGTGCTGCAATGAACATTGTGGTACATGACTCTTTTTGAATTATGGTTTTCTCAGGGTATATGCCCAGTAGTGGGATTGCTGGGTCGTATGGTAGTACTATTTGTAGTTTTTGAAGGAAACTCCATACTGTTCTCCATAGTGGCTGTATCAGTTTACATTCCCACCAACAGTGCAAGAGGGTTCCCTTTTCTCCACACCCTCTCCAGCATTTATTGTTTCTAGATTTATTGATGATGGCCATTCTGACTGGTGTGAGATGATATCTCATTGTAGTTTTGATTTGCATTTCTCTGATGATTAATGATGTTGAGCATTCTTTCATGTGTTTGTTGGCAGTCTGTATATCTTCTTTGAAGACATGTCTATTTAGGTCTTAATTAGAAAGAAAGTAGGCTTAAGAGGAGATACCAAAGGCAAATCTAATCACTAAGGGAACTAACAAAAGGAAATGTAAAACAGACAATTCTCCGGCATGGGCGCCCTCTAGTGGGAGGCAGAGAGCAAGAGACTTTGGATCCCTCCTCCATGTCTCTGCTCTAGCCCTTCTCCCACTGCGCTGTGGGTATTGGCTAAGGGAACGTCCTCCATCCCAAACCTGAGCGCACTAGCACAGAACCAATGCCTTGATCACTTTTTTATATTGAACCTTTAAAGTTCTGTTAAGGTATAATTGATAAATGGTGCACAACTAAAGTGTAAAATTTGATAAGTTTTGACATGAAACCATCCCCACGATAAAATTAATGAATGTAACAATCACACTCCTTTTTCCCTTTGAACTCCTCCTTCATCTCTTTGCCTCTGGCCCACCTCTAGGCAGTCCCTATCTGCTTTCTGTCATTATTGCTTGGCTCACCTTTTCTAAAATTTCACGGAAATGGAGTCATACAGTAACAGCTTTTTTTTGCATGTGTGTAGCTTATTTCACTCGGTGTAATTGTTTTCAAATTTTAAGCTTACGTCTTATGTATCAATAGTTGACTTTTTTATTGATCAGCTGCATTCCATTGTATGAATATACCACAGTTTGTTTATCCATTCATCTGTCGATGGGTGTGTAAGTTTTCCTTCTTTGCATTAACGGATTATCCCCAAAGTTAGTGGTTTAAAACAAGCATTCATTATCTAACAGTTTCTGCGAGCCAGAAATTTGGGGGTGGCTTAGCTGGGTCCTTTTGCCTCAGAGCTTCTCATGAGATTGCTGTGGATATTTTGGCTGGGTCTGCCATCATCTGAAGGCTTTACCAGGGCTGGAGGATCCACTTCAAAAATGGCTTTTTTAATCTGCTGTTTCAAATACTGTGCCTTGCACTATTGTGTATTCATTAAATGTGTGTTGTGGAGTAGGCTGAGCTCGGATTATGGACATCCTTAGATTTTAGGCTAAGCAAACTGAACATTTCCTCTGCTCTTCCTCCACGTTAAGGAATGGCGAATCAGTGCAGGTGTTTGGACGGGAATGCTATAACAACCTATCCTATAGAAGTCTGGGTTCAATGACAGGAGTTGGCACATTTTTTGGTGGGGTAAGCAATAACAAAGTGGGCAGTGCTAGTCAGAAAAGTTCAGGATTTTATTTTCTTGGTCTTATCCTTGAAGCAGGAGTTCCTATAGAAGAGGATCAAAATCATAGATGTTCAAGAGGTATCTAACCCCATTCTGTTTTAATTCTTGAATCTTAAAGACATGCTAAAAGCGTGAGCTTCGTTATTTTTTATTTATTTATTTATTTTTTGTGGTACGCGGGCCTCTCACTGTTGTGGCCTCTCCCGTTGCGGAGCACAGGCTCTGGAAGCACAGGCTCAGCGGCCATGGCTCACGGGCCCAGCCACTCCGCGGCATGTGGGATCCTCCCGGACCGGGGCACGAACCCGTGTCCCCTGCATCAGCAGGCGGACTCTCAACCACTGCGCCACCAGGGAAGCCCGGGCTTCATTATTTATTAGCTTTACGGATCTGGCAATGATTGCCGTGTGACACAGACAGGTAATATATTTCTCTCTGTGCTTTGATTTCCCCATGTCCCAAATAAACAATATTGACTAGCTAACTTCTGCAGTCCTTTTGAGTTTTAGGATTATGTATTAGAAGTAGGTAGAATTATGAATTGCAGAGGGATCACCAAAGTGCAAGAGTCTCATATATCTGACTCCCACATGTGACCACTTCCCAAAACAGAATGATGGAGACACTAGCGTTATGGCTCAATGGTAATGTTTAATCTGTATGCAAAGACATTTTCCTTACTCCTTTGATCCTCCGTTAGGGGGTCATCTTAGGCTGTAGAGGCTGAGAAAGGAAAGAAGTGGGTTAAACCTGTCATTGTACTTTTGCTCCTAACTCAAGTGACGGCCAAGTGTCATTTACTGAACATGGAAGGGGAAGGACATGATCTAATAGCAATTAAATGTTGTGGACACACCAGCAGTGCTGATAATTTAAAACTCAGACCCATTAAAATATCTTCTTGCTCTGTGATTTTGTATATTTTGTAGATCACAGTTTTGTTGAGTTTTATTTTCTCCGGTGAGTATTATAATAAAGTAATAGATATTGTATTACTTAGGGTTCTCCAGAGAAACAGCACCAATACATATATAATAAGTATATTATATATCATAAATGTTTATAAATAAATAAACTATGTATATATTTATATATAAAGACTTATTAGAAGGAATTGGCTCATGTAATTATGAAGGCTGACAAGTCCAAAATCTGCAGAGCTAATATCTCAGTTTAAGTACAAAGACTGGAAGCTGCTGTAGTACAAGAAAGAGCCAGTGTTCAGTTGGAAAGCTGTCTGACAGGAGAATTCTCTCTTACTGGGGGCGGGAGGGTAGGCCTTTTGCTCAACTCAGCCTTCAATTGATTGGATGAGGCCCACCCACACTATGAAGGGCAGTATGCTTTCCTCAGTTTACCGATCAAAATGTTACTCTCATCCAAAAATATCCTTACAGAAACAACCAGAATAATGTTTGCCCAAATATCTGGGCATCCTGTGACCCAGTCAAGTTGACACATAAAGTTAACCATCACAGGTATACTGATTATGCTTTTTTTCTTTTAAACTACACAAAGCACCACCACTACCCCCCCTTCCCAAAATTCTGCTTATGGCCAGTCCAAGGGTATGTTGCAGAAGCACTTGAGAACAAGAGCCCTTTCCTAAAGGAAGGGAGCATCTTCCCCAAATTACATTCCTACATGTGACCACTGAATGTAGAATAGAACTCTTTAGTATAGACCTTTGTTTATCACTTCAGAACTGGGCTGGTCCAAGCATCAAAAACACCTTTGTAAATGCTGTTTCTTTGTTCCTAGAGCTTCACGTCATCATCCTTAGCTCTCTTTCTCCTTCTAAAGTTTATTAAGTATCTATTTATTAAGTATGCTATGTAAAGTAATACAACTATAAAATGATCCCTATTTTTTCTCTGTAGGCTTTAAAAATGTTCTGTAAAGTGGCATCTATTGTGATGTCAGTGAGTTCCCCTGGATTTTTAATTTTATGTAAAAAATTGGAATGATTTGTGTGAATCATTGTGATGACCCATGGTGTGCTTTTACAGCTCGTACTAAGATAGTCTCAGAGAGAATTTCTAAAATAATCTGAGAGGTTAATTTGTAGCACTATGTTACTGTGTATTTAGACCGAAAGAGTGGTGTTCATTGGTGTAAAATTTTAGCAAAGAATCCTTGAGTTTCAGTACAGGGGTTGAAATACCATAAGCTGGTATAAAGTGCCAACTTTGTACTTATTTGGGTTTTGTTGGTCATTATAAAACTTGGTGCTCTTACATGATGCATTGTCTTCTATTATGCCCTTCTGATGAGTTTTAGTGGCCGTTCTCTCTCCTAAATCACCTACAAGTTCATCAGCATCACTAAACAACAAAAGGTACATAGAGCTTGCTTCTGTCTATGATCATGATGGATTTTTCCTGTTACAAGAGTTTCTCAAATGGGCCTATGGTTGATCACCTGGGTACTCAAGGCAGAAAATCTAAGTGTTGAACACCAAGAATCATTTAGAGAAGATTGTTAGTTTCATGATCTGGGAGAATGGAAGAAGGGAAAGAGCTCATATTCTGCAATTAAAAAATCTCTTTCAAGAAGAAAGGAAAATCAAGGGAGAAGGAAAATAGGAGTTGCGTTTATTAATAACTTTCATTCCGGATCTGGATTACTATATGTGAGGGTTCTGAAGAATCCCGGTGTCCTAACTCATCCTCATTATTTTTATTCATTTGTTCAGTTAATTGTCCGTCATATTCTAGGCACTGTGGATAACTCAGAGATGTATAAGAAAGATTGTAAAGACCAGGACATTACAACATAATATAAAGAAAAATAGTACTAAGGACCACTGGGGCCCAGAGAGAGTTCTGAGCAGGGGAGGTGACCCGTGGATGGAAGCGCTCCAGGAAGACCTCTGGAGGCATGGGCATAGGACGGGGTAGCTTGAACATCCAGGCTGCTCCTGGGGCTCCTGCTGAGGAGGGTGGTGAGCTGGCCTTGGGTGAGGGTGAAGAAGTGACTTGCGTTGCTTTAGTGTTGAAGAACAAGTTCAGGATCCTGAAGAAGCTGAATTGCTGCCCTTGGGGAACAGCCCGGGAACAGGGAGCAGATTCAGAGGCGGAATCCGGATGTGACAGCTTTCCTTTAATAAGGCCCCAGAACCCTACCGAGTTGTCTATGCTGTAACACGGTGGATACTGACAGCTCTCGCCTTCTTGACTGCGAAGCCCAGACCGGGCCGCGGGGACCCTGCGCGGGTCAGGTCCCGCCGCGTCTTTGCCGGTTGGTGGAGCGCCGCTTGGCTCGCGTGCTCGGATGCTCGGCGCTCTGCTCTGGCAGCGATCCCGGAGCGGCATGAGTCAGTTTTGCGCTGAACCTCGGCATAATGAAGGAAGGTGCTATTTTGGGATAACAGGCATATGATCAGCTCTTTTTTGGGCAGATCTCACAGGCCGCGATGTTTGCAGAAAGAGTGACTTTCCCGAATGCCTCTCTTTCTGCTAGAGCACAGAAAACAATTTCACGAAGTCATCCTTGCATCTCCGGCAGCAAGGGTTTCGCATTTGACATTGACGGTCCATTAATTGTGTTAACAACACTAATAGCTTCAGAGCAGTTTAACGGAAGATGTTTATGTGTGGTCAATAAGCTGCATTGTTTTTTCTCCAACGGTAGAAATGAAAGCAGAGCCTAATCTGGAAGGTGTGGAGAGACTCTGAAGCATCAGAAGGTTAGTGGAATCAGGGAACCCTAAATGAATAGAACTCCCCTGCTATCCTCCCTCCCCTTTCCATGATTAACCTCGTTTGCTTTCCTAGCCTTCCTTGGATGTCAAAAAGCGAGCCTCCAGCTTAGAACGGTTATTAAGGGATGTGCTAGGTTTACAACTAGTTTGTTTTTCATTAACATATTTTTACTGTTACAGTAAATATATATTCTTTTGGTAATAAGCCAAAACCAATAAAAATATTTCATAAAAAAATAAAAATGGTGTGTGTTCATTTCTAGGCTTGTGAAGTTTGGGAAACTTCATCCTACTGGATGTAGACAGTATGGTGCCGTGAATACAGTGGATCTTATTTCCAGATGGTGTACACTCTGGTGTGTTTTCTGTTTCATAAATTTAGCGAACCATGCTTAGGAAACTCTTTTGGACTCTGTCTTGAATTAAGTGGAGAGATCAAAGGTGACTATAATGAAATCTCTACCCTCAGGACCTTTTAAACCTCTGTATTCCAGACAGGTTGTTCCATCTTTCATTGTCTTCTTGTTTTTTTTTTTTTTCTCTCTCCCCTGGCAATTTCATCAATCATATGATTTGGACTATCACTTTTGCATGTTTTCCCCCCAAATACTGACCTATAACCAAAACCTTTTTTGATAAATTTAAGATACATATGCCTAAGTGTCTGCTGGAGCTCTCTACTTGAATTTCCACAAGAAACTCAAATTCAACATGTTCAGATTTGAACCATTTACATCTTTCTCCCCATCAAAAACAAAAACAAGCACAACCAGCCTGATGCCTGTCTTAATCCCTGTCTTGGTAAATGGCACCTCTGTCCTCCTATTTTGCCAAACCAGGACCCTGCTCATCATGCCTGTCCGTCCTTCCTTTTTCATCATCTGGTATATCCACTTATTTATTAAAACCTCTCTACTCTGATTCTTTTTTTCTTTTTAAATAAATAAATTTATTTATTTATGGCTGCATGGGGTCTTTGTTGCCACGCGGGCACGGGCTTTGTCTAGTTGCAGCGAGCGGGGGCTACTCTTCGTTGCGGTGCATGGGCTTCTTATTGAGGTGGCTTCTCTTGTTGCAGAGCATGGGCTCTAGGTGCGTGGGCTTCAGTAGTTGTGGCACCCAGGCTCAGTAGTGTGGCTCACAGGCTCTAAAGAGCAGGCTCAATAGCTGTGGCGCATGGGCTTAGTTGCTCTGCTGCATGTGGGATCTTCCCGGACCAGGGCTCGAACCCATGTCCCCCACATTGGCGGTGGATTCTTAACCACTGCGCCACCAGGGGAGTCCTCTACTCTGATTCTTAGTGGCCCTTAGATCTGCTGCCCCCTCACAGTCCCCATCGTAGGCACTGCTAAGTTCAAGGCCCTATCATTTCCCTTCTGAAAACTGTCATAACAGTTCCTGGGAACTCACATCTGCAGTCTGGTCCCTCCCCCATCACTGTTTTCAGACAGATCTTTCTAAAATACAAATAGCATTTGTATTCTCCCCGTTATAGCTTTTCAATAACCTCCGCATTACCGGTGGGATGAAGTCCAAATCGTTTGCATGGCATATGCATTTCCCAATAAAGAAAAGTCTGGGGTCTGGAGTGAGACAGATCTGAGTACAAATGCTGGTTCTGCCAGTTGCCAGCTGTGTGACCTTGGGTAACTTCTCTGTGTTTCTATCTCCCCATCTGTGAAATGAGAATAATGGTAGCCACCTGTGGTAAGCAGCTTCTGTTCCCCAGTACCTGCTTCTCTTCTAATTCTGGACATTACTTTTCTTTCTCTTCGGAAGTTAGGTGTGCCCAAGTCACCTGCAGAGCCTGAGAAAAGTAAGCAGAAGTGGTGTGTGTCACCTCTGTGTGGAGGCATTCAGTTCCCAGGACGGAATTCTCCAGCCCACTTTTTCCTTTGATGAATGTGAAAACACATTTTGATATGAGAATTAAGGTGCTGTGAGAATCAAGGAGACTGGATGCTGAGCCAACACTTAGGAGACAGCTGCCCTGGAGAATGAACCAGATTCCAGCAGATTATGTGTGGGTGAGAAATAAACACGCATTGGATGAAGCAACTGAGAGTTGGGAATTATTCCAGCACAGCTAAGCCTAAACAGACATTCTACCTGTAGCTATGAGAATTGTACCATGTATGAAGACATTTGGTGTGGAGTTTGGCACTAAGCAAGTGTTCAATGATGGTAGCAGTGATCACGATGATTTTTCCGGACAATATCCTTTTCCTTTTTTCCCTTTGGCGTACTTTCTTCCAAAGGCACCTACCCCCTGGCCCTTTCGCATCTTGGCATCTTTAGACATTGTGATTACTCTGTGTGCGCTATTTTCTACTATCTTACTTAGCTGATGCAATTTACTCCACACTCAAGAACCAACTTAAGTGCATCCCCCAGTGGGGGCTTTCCTCATCCCTGCATCCACCCACACCCCAGAGTTGGTCACTTGGGTTTTGACGCTCACATATACAGAGGATCTCTCCTTAGCACTTTTACCCTAGGCTGCAGGGATACCATTATGTGTCTGTCTGTCTCTCCTCTTGGGTTGTGGGGTTCCCGAGAGCAGGATCCCTCCTTGTCCATCTCTACAGTCTGAGAACCTAGAGCAGGATCTGCTACAAAGTAGATATTTAATCAAATGTAAAGATAAATGACCTCCCAAAGCTAACGAGGAAGTAAAATGTTCCACCACGAGGTAACAAGTGATTGGCATAGGTACAAATGCTCTTGTTTTTCTTAACCCTACTCTGTTCTCTGTTTCCTCTCAAACTCAGCATGCTTTTGACTTTGTGACCACTGGCTGGCCTAGCTTCCCTATTTTACAGACGAGGACGCTGCGTCCCAGGAGAGGACACAGGTTGCACAGACTACAGAGCAGAAATCAGATGATGTTCCTCTGTAGCAACTAAACATGAGGAAGGATCAGGGGGTCTATAATATGTACGTTTGTGGGCTCCTCACGGGCGGGGGAAGTAAAGTCGCAAGAGTATTGTAGTGGGTAGAATGGTGACCCTCCCCCCAAAGATATGCCTAAGTCCTAACCCCTGATACCTAAGAATGGGGCTTTATTTGGAAAAAGGCTCTTTGCAAATGTAATTAAAGATCTCCAGTTGAGATCAGCCTGGATTATCTAGGTGGGCCCTGAGTCCAATGACGGGTGTCCTTATAAGCAACACAGAGAGGGAGGCTCATAATGGAGAAGACCTTACAAGGACAGAGGCAGAGCTTGGAGGCCTGGAGCCACCAGCAGCTGAAGAGACAAGAGAATATTCTCCCCCAGAGCATCTGGAGGAAGCGCAGCCCTCCTCCAGCCCAAGGTGTCCAAAGACACCTTGATTTTGGACTTACTGTTTTACGCCACCAAGTTTGTGGTAGTTTGTTATAGCAGCCCTAGGAAATTTATGTGACTGTCATTTGGAGGATAAATATCTTTCCCCCCTGGGTGGATTTCTTTCCAGTTTTGCTTTCTATAATTGTCTCTGAGAAAAATTTTAGTGCTGTTATAAAAATAATGAAAGCCCTGTCACTTTACTTCTTTTTTCCCTTTTTTTCCTCCGAATTCCTTACAGACCTCAGTTCCTTAAGGCATTCTCAGTTCTACTGAAAATCTTAGATTTTTTTTTTCTTTCTGAAGTTGAGGGTATGGTATCCCCCCTTCATGTTCTCTTTCCCCTGGAGCCCATCTTAATAGAAACAATGATAAAGTTCTGAACTTTGCCTCACTTCCGAACCTCTGAAATACCTCTAGTACCTGGGGTAAAGCTGCTCCTTATTCTGCAGAGAAGTCATGATCATTGATTGACCTGTGGACTTCACCGAGTGACTCTGAGGATTCGATAAGAGACATTGTTGGTAGGAGTTTTGTAAACTGTGAGGTGCTATGTAGAGACAATGATTATAGAGCCGTTAAAGCTGTTGGTTAATATGCACCAAATACGTATATACAAAACTTACGAAATCTGAGAGTCTTTAATAAAAAGCACCCTCTAGGACAGGGGTCCCCATCCGGTAGTGGTCCTCGGCCTGTCAGGAACCGGGCCGCACAGCAGGAGGTGAGCAGAGGGTGAGCGAACGAAGCTTCATCTGCCGCTCCCCACTGCTCCCCATGGCTCCCCATGGCTCCCCATGGCTCCCCACCGCTCCCCATCGCTCGCATTACCAACTGAACCATCCCCACCCCCGCCCCCGTCCGTGGAAAAATTGTCTTCCACGAAACCGGTCCCTGGTGCCGAGAAGGTTGGGGGCCGCTGCTCTAGGACACCGACCTGCTCAGGCTGCTCTTATGCTATACTTTGCTGCCATCTTGTGGCCTTTCTGGTAATTGTCTGTGTCATCGGCTTTTAGACTCAATACTTTCAGACTTGGTTTTTTGAGATTTTTGTTAAAAAAAAAAACAGTGATTTTTCTTTCAGAAGGAAGGCGGAAAATACAGCTCTGAAACTGTGTAGTGTCTTTCTGTGCTCTTATTTGACAGAATCTAGGAGGAATACATTTGGAAATATCATTTGAAAAATTATGGCTGGTAAATCTGGAGATTGAAAGACTCAGACTGGTCAGAGAGACAATGGACAGTGTTGGGGAATTTAGAGGGATGAAAGCACTGATCCCATCCTGTTGTTGCTATTCCAACATTTCCTGCATATAAAATACTTGTTCAAGTATTCCTGGGTTCTCCACAGGCAGGCAGTCGTTAGCTCCTTTTATCCAGTATCTCTTTCATTTACTCCATGATCTCCAGCATCATGGCTATTGTGTATTTCTGGTCCTTTTTACTTCTTGTCTAGACCATTTCAATACCTGGTCTCCCTATCTCCACAATCTCCTCTTTTCCTTTTGTCTTGCACTTAGTGCTCGATTACTTTTCATGAAGCACTGTAGAGGCAGTACAGAATAGTGAGTAAGACTAAGATGTGGAGCCAGACTGCCAGGGTTTGCATCCTGGCTCAAACCAGATACCTGAGACAAGTTACTTAAATACTCCATATTTCACTTTCTTTATTTGTATAATGACAATATTACTGGTACCTACTTCATATATTTGTGATAAAGATTAAATGAGTTAATCCACATCAAAATGCCGAGTATTTAGTTAGTGTTCAATTAGTATTTGCTATTATTACTCCTCCCTACTAGAGTGTGAATTCCTTGAATGCAAGACTGCCTTTGATTTGTCTTGGCATCTTCAGATTCAAGATACATTTTGAATGTATCTTGAATACAAAGTGTATCAGATTCAGATATATTTTCATCATTTGATAATTCTTTTGTTTATACAAGTGAAGAAGCACTAAACTGTTGATGGCACATTCAGGTCGCATCTTGGAACTCCCATTACATCCTTAAATGTGTCTAAGGCCATGCTATAATTTTTTTTTAATACAAAATGTTTACAAAATTTTTCAAACTTGCTATGTTTACAGTTAAGAAGCAGTAACATTTATTGAGAATTTCATATGTAATAAGCTCTGTTCGAAACGTTTTACATGGAAAACCTTATTTAATACAACAGCTTGAGATCGGTGCTATTATCAGCATTCCCTTTTTTTAAAATTTTGTTTTATTTATTTTTTTATACAGCAGATTCTTATTAGTCATCCATTTTATACACATCAGTGTATACGTGTCAATCCCAATCTCCCAATTCATCACACCACCATCCCCACCCGCCACTGCTTTCCCACCTTGGTGTCCATATGTTTGTTCTCTACATCTGTGTCTCAGTTTCTGCCCTGCAAACTGGTTCACCTGTACCATTTTTCTAGGTTCCACATATATGCGTTAATATGCGATATTTTTCTCTTTCTGACTTACTTCACTCTGTTTGACAGTCTCTAGATTTATCCACGTCTCTACAAATGACCCAGTTTCGTTCCTTTTTATGACTGAGTAATATTCCATTGTACATATGTACCACATCTTCTTTTTCCATTCATCTGTTGATGGGCATTTAGGTTGCTTCCATGACCTGGTTGTTGTAAATAGTGCTGCAAGGAACATTGGGGTGCATGTGTCTTTTTGAATTATGGTTTTCTCTAGTAGTGGGATTGCTGGGTCATATGATAATTTTTTTTTAGTTTTTTTAGGAACCTCCATACTGTTCTCAATAGTGGCTGTATCAATTAACATTCCCACCAAAAGTGCAAGAGGGTTCCCTTTTCTCCACACGCTCTCCAGCATTTGTTGTTTGTAGATTATCTGATGATGCCCATTCTAACTGGTGTGAGGTGATTCCTCATTGTAGTTTTGATTTGCATTTCTCTAATAATTAGTGATGTTGAGCAGCTTTTCATGTACTTCTTGGCCATCTGTATGTCTTCTTTGGAGAAATGTCTATTTAGGTCTTCTGCCCATTTTTGGATTGGGTTGTTTGTTTTTTTAATACTGAGCTGCATGAGCTGTTTATATATTTTGGAGATTAATCCTTTGTCCATGGATTTGTTTGCAAATATTTTTTCCCATTCTGAGGGTTGTCTTTTTGTCTTGTTTGTAGTTTCCTTTGCTGTGCAAAAGCTCTTAAGTTTCATTAGGTCCCATTTGTTTATTTTTGTTTTTATTTCCATTAGGAGGTGGATCAAAAAATATCTTGCTGTGATTCATGTCAAAGAGTGTTCTTCCTATGTTTTCCTCTAAGAGTTTTTTATACTGTCTGGTCTTAATTTAGGGCTCTAATCCATTTTGAGTTTCTTTTTGTGTATGGTGTTAGGGAGTGTTCTAATTTCATTCTTTTATATGTAGCTGTCCAGTTTTCCCAGCACCACTTATTGAAGAGGCCGTCTTTTCTCCATTGTATATCCTTGCCTCCTTTGTCATAGATTAGTTGACCATAGGTGCATGGGTTTAACTCTGGGCTTTCTATCCTGCTCCATTGATCTATATTTCTCTTTTTGTGCCAGTGCCATATTTTCTTGATTACTGTAGCTTTCTAGTATAGTCCGAAGTCAGGGAGTCTGATTCCTGCAGCTCCGTTTTTTTCCCTCAAGACTGCTTTGGCTATTTGGGGTCTTTTGTGTCTCCATACAAATTTCAAGATATTTTGTTCCAGTTCTGTAGAAAATGCCATTGGTAATTTGATAGGGATTACACTGAATCTGTAGATTGCTTTGGGTAGTATTGTCATTTTCACAATATTGATTCTTCCAGTCCAAGAACATGGTATTTCTCTCCATCTGTTGGTATCATCTATAATTTCTTTCAACAGTGTCTTATAGTGTTCTGTATACAGGTCTTTTGTGTCCCTAGGTAGGTTTATTCCTAGGTATTGTATTGTTTTTGTTGCAATGGTAAATGGAAGTGTTTCCTTAATTTCTCTTTCAGATATTTCATCGTTAGCGTATAGGAATGCCAGAGCTTTCTGTGCATTAATTTTGTATCCTGCAACTTCACCACATTCATTGATTAGCTCTAGTTTTCTGGTGGCATCTTTAGGATTCTCTATGTATAGTATCATGGCATCTGCAAACAGTGACAGTTTCACTTCTTCTTTTCCAATTTGTATTCCTTGTATTTCTTTTTCTTCTCTGATTGCCATGGCTAGGACTTCCAAAACTCTGTTGAATAAGAGTGGTGAGAGTGGACATCCTTGTCTTGTTCCTGATCTTAGAGGAAATGCTTTCAGTTTTTCACCATTGAGAATGATGTTTCCTGTGGGTTTGTCATATATGGCCTTTATTATGTTCAGGTAGGTTCCCTCTGTGCCCACTTTCTGGAGAGTTTTTATCATAAATGTGTGTTAAATTTTGTCGAAAGCTTCTTCTGCATCTATTGAGTTGATCATATGGTTTTTATTCTTCAATTTGTTAATATGGTGTATCACATTGATTGATTTGCATATATTGAAGAATCCTTGCATCCCTGGGATAAATCCCACTTGATCATGGTGTATGATCCTTTTAGTGTGTTTTTGGATTCTATCTGCTAGTATTTTGTTGAGGATTTTTGCATCTATATTCATCAGTGATATTGGTCTCTAATTTTCTTTTTTCGTAGTATCTTTTTCTGACTTTGGTATCAGGGTGATGGTGGCCTCATAGAATGAGTTTGGGAGAGTTTCTTCCTCTGCAATTTTTTGGAAGAGTTTGAGAAGGATGGCTGTTAGCTCTTTCTCTAAATGTTTGATAGAATTCACCTGTGAAGCCATCTGGTCCTGGACTTCTGTTTGGTGGAAGACTTTTTTTTTTTGCGGTACGCGGGCCTCTCGCTGTTGTGGCCTCTCCCGTTGCGGAGCACAGGCTCTGGACGCGCAGGCTTAGTGGCCATGGCTCACGGGCCCAGCCGCTCTGTGGCATGTGAGATCTTCCCGGACCAGGGCACGAACCCATGTCCCCTGCATCAGCAGGCGGACTCTCAACCACTGCGCCACCAGGGCAGCCCTGGTGGAAGACTTTTAATCCCAGTTTCAATTTCATTACTTGTAATTGGTCTGTTCATACTTTCTATTTCTTCCTGGTTCAGTCTTGGAAGGTTATACCTTTCTAAGAATTTGTCCATTTCTTCCAGGTTGTCCATCTTATTGGCATACAGTTGCTTGTAGTAGTCTCTTAGGGTGCTTTGTATTTCTGCGGTCTGTTTTAACTTCTCCATTTTCATTTCTAATTTTATTGATTTGAGTCCTCTCCCTCCTTTTCTTGATGAGTCTGGCTAATGGTTTATCAATTTTGTTTATCTTCTCAAAGAACCAGCTTATAGTTTTATTGATCGTTGCTATTGTTCTCTTTGTTTCTATTTCATTTTTTTAAACATCTTTATTGGAATATAATTGCTTTACAATGGTGTGTTAGTTTCTGCTTTATAACAAAGTGAATCAGTTATACATATACATATGTTCCCATATCTCTTCCCTCTTGCATCTCCCTCCCTCCCAGCCTCCTTATCCCACCCCTCTAGATGGTCAGAAAGCACCTAGATGATCTCCCTGTGCTATGCGGCTGCTTCTCACTAGCTATCCATTTTACATTTGGTAGTGTATATATGTATATGCCACTCTCTCACTTTGTCGCACCTTACGCTTCCCCCGCCCCATAACCTCAAGTCCATGCTGTAGTAGGCCTGTGGCTTTATTCCCGTCTTGCACCTAGGTTCTTCATGACCTTTTTTTTTTTTTCTTAGATTCCATATATATGTGTTAGCATACGGTATTTGTTTTTCTCTTTCTGACTTACTTCACTCTGTATGACAGACTCTAGGTCCATCCACCTCACTACAAATAACTCAACTTCGTTTCTTTTGATGACTAATATTCCATTGTATATATGTGCCACATAGTCTTTATCCATTCATCTGTTGATGGACACTTAGGTTGCTTCCGTGTCCTGGCTATTGTAAATAGAGCTGCAGTGAACATTGTGGTACATGGCTCTTTTTGAATTATGGTTTTCTCAGGGTATATGCCCAGTGGTGGGATTGCTGGGTCGTATGGTAGTTCTATTTGTAGTTTTTTAAGGAACCTCCATACTGT
The DNA here is from genome assembly GCF_008692025.1 of Phocoena sinus. Taxonomy (NCBI): domain Eukaryota; kingdom Metazoa; phylum Chordata; class Mammalia; order Artiodactyla; family Phocoenidae; genus Phocoena; species Phocoena sinus. The sequence goes on along the minus strand of NC_045766.1, from coordinate 68,821,002 downwards.
TCTCTATAGTGGCTGTATCAATTTACATTCCCACCAACAGTGCAAGAGGGTTCCCTTTTCTCCACACCCTCTCCAGCATTTATTGTTTCTAGATTTATTGATGATGGCCATTCTGACCAGTGTGAGATGATATCTCATTGTAGTTTTGATTTGCATTTCTCTAATGATTAATGATGTTGAGCATTCTTTCATGTGTTTGTTCGCAGTCTGTATATCTTCTTTGGAGAAATGTCTATTTAGGTCTTCTGCCCATTTTTGGATTGGGTTGTTTGTTTTTTGGATATTGAGCTGAATGAGCTGATGGTATATTTTGGAGATTAATCCTTTGTCAGTTGCTTCGTTTGCAAATATTTTCTCCCATTCAGAAAGTTGTCTTTTGGTCTTGTTTATGGTTTCCTTTGCTGTGCTAAAGCTTTGTAGTTTCATTAGGTCCCATTTGTTTATTTTTGTTTTTATTTCCATTTCTCTAGGAGGTGGGTCAAAAAAGAACTTGCTGTGATTTATGTCATAGAGTGTTCTCCCTATGTTTTCCTGTAAGAGTTTGATAGTGTCTGGCCTTACATTTAGGTCTTTAATCCATTTTGAGTTTATTTTTGTGTATGGTGTTAAGGAGTGTTTTAATTTCATACTTTTACATGTACCTGTCCAGTTTTCCCAGCACCACTTATTGAAGAGGCTGTCTTTTCTCCACTGTATATTCTTGCCTCCTTTATCAAAGATAAGGTGACCATATGTGCGTGGGTTTATCTTTGGGCTTTCTATCCTGTTCCATTCATATTTCTGTTTTTGTGCCAGTACCATACTGTCTTGATTACTGTAGCTTTGTAGTATAGTCTGAAGTCAGGGAGCCTGATTCCTCCAGCTGCATTTTTCATTCTCAAGATTACTTTGGTTATTCGGGTTCTTTTGTGTTTCCATACAAATTGTGCAATTTTTTATTCTAGTTCTGTGAAAAATGCCAGTGTTAGTTTGTTAGGGATTGCACTGAATCTGTAGATTGCTTTGGGTAGTAGAGTCATTTTCACAATGTTGATTCTTCCAATCCAAGAACATGGTATATCTCTCCATCTATTTGTATCATCTTTAATTTTTCATCTGTGTCTTATAATTTTCTGCATACAGGTCTTTTGTCTCCTTAGGTAGCTTTATTCCTCGTATTTTATTCTTTTTGTTGCAATGGTAAATTAGAGTGTTTTCTTAATTTCGCTTTCAGATTTTTCATCATTTGTGTGTAAGAATGCCAGAGATTTTTGTGCATTAATTTTGTATCCTGCTACTTTACCAAATTCATTGATTAGCTCTAGTGGTTTTCTGGTACCATCTTTAGGATTCTCTATGTATAGTATCATGTCATCTGCAAACAGTGACAGCTTTACTTCTTCTTTTCCGATTTGGATTCCTTTTATTTCTTTTTCTTCTCTGATGGTTGTGGCTAAAACTTCCAAAACTATGTTGAATAAGAGTGGTGAGAGTGGGCAACCTTGTCTCGTTCCTGATCTTAGTGGAAATGGTTTCAGTTTTTCACCATTGAGGATGATGTTGGCTGTGGGTTTGTCATATATGGCCTTTATTATGTTGAGGAGAGTTCCCTCTATGCCTACTTTCTGCAGGGTTTTTATCATAAATTGGTGTTGAATTTTGTCAAAAGCTTTTTCTGCATCTATTGAGATGATCATATGGTTTTTCTTCTTCAATTTGTTAATATGGTGTATCACATTGATTGAATCGCATATATTGAAGAATCCTCGCATTCCTGGGATAAACCCCCTTGATCATGGTGTATGGTCCTTTTAATGTGATGTTGGATTCTGTTTGCTAGTATTTTGTTGAGGATTTTTGCATCTATGTTCATCAGTGATATTGGCCTGTAGTTTTCTTTCTTTGTGACATCTTTGTCTAGTTTTAGTATCAGGGTGATGGTGACCTTGTAGAATGAGTTTGGGAGTGTTCCTCCCTCTGCTATATTTTGGAAGAGTTTGAGAAGGATAGGTGTTAGCTCTTCTCTAAATGTTTCATAGAATTCGACTGTGAAGCCATCTGGTCCTGGACTTTTGTTTGTTGGAAGATTTTTCATCACAGTTCCAATTTCAGTGCTTGTGATTGGTCTGTTCATATTTTCTGTTTCTTCCTGGTTCAGTCTCAACATGTTGTGCATTTCTAAGAATTTGTCCATTTATTCCAGGTTGTCCATTTTATTGGCATAGAGTTGCTTGTTGTAATCTCTCATGATCCTTTGTATTTCTGCAGTGTCAGTTGTTACTTCTCCTTTTTCATTTCTAATTCTATTGATTTGAGTCTTCTCCCTTTTTTTCTTGATGAGTCTGGCTAATGGGTTATCAATTTTATTTCTCTTCTCAAAGAACTAGCTTTTAGTTTTATTGATCTTTGCTATTGTTTCCTTCATTTCTTTTTCATTTATTTCTGACCTGATCTTTATGATTTCTTTCCTTCTGCTAACTTTGGGTGTTTTTTGTTCTTCTTTCTCTAATTGCTTTAGGTGCAAGGTTGGTTGTTTATTTGAGATGTTTCCTGTTTCTTAAGGTAGGATTGTATTGCTATAAACTTCTCTCTTAGAACTGCTTTTGCTGCATCCCATAGGTTTTGGGTCGTCTTGTTTCCATTGTCATTTGTTACTAGGTATTTTTTGATTTCCTCTTTGATTTCTTCAGTGATCACTTCGTTATTAAGTAGTGTGTTGTTTTGCCTCCACGTGTTTGTATGTTTTACAGATCTTTCCCTGTAATTGATATCGAGTCTCATAGTGTTGTAGTCGGAAGATACTTGATACGATTTCAATTTTCTTAAATTTACCAAGGCTAGATTTGTGACCCAAGGTATGATCTATGCTGGAGAGTATTCCATGAGCACTTGAGAAAAATGTGTATTCTGTTGTGTTTGGATGGAATATCTTATAAATATCAATTAAGTCCATCTTGTTTAATGTATAATTTAAAGCTTGTATTTCTTTATTTATTTTCGTTTTGGAAGACCTGTCCATTGGTGAAAGTGGAGTGTTAAAGTCCCCTACTATGATTGCGTTCCTGTCGATTTCCCTTTTTATGGCTGTTAGTATTTGCCTTATGTACTGAGGTCCTATGTTGGGTGCATAAATATTTACAATTGTTATATGTTCTTCTTGGATTGATCCTTTGATCATTATGTAGTGTTCTTCTTTGTCTCTTGTAGTAGTCTTTGTTTTAATGTCTATTTTTTTTGATACGAGAATTGCTATTCCAGCTTTCTTTTGATTTCCATTTGAATGGAATATCTTTTTCCATCCCCTCACTTTCAGTCTGTATGTGTCCCTAGGTCTGAAATTGGTCTCTTGTAGACAGCATATATACAGGTCTTGTTGTTTTATCCATTCAGCCAATCTGTGTCTTTTGGTTTGAGCATTTAATCCATTTACATTTAAGGTAATATCGATATGTATGTTCCTATTACCATTTTCTAAATTGTTTTGGGCTTTTTATTGTAGGTCTTTTCCTTTTGTGTTTCCTGCCTATAGCAGTTCCTTTAGCACTTGTTGTAAAGCTGGTTTGGTGGTGCTGAATTCTGTCAGCTTTTGCTTGTGTGTAAAGGTTTTAATTTCTCTGTCAAGTCTAAATGAGTTCTGTGCTGGGTAGAGTAATCTTTGTTGTAATTTTTTCTCCTTCATCACTTTAAATATGTCCTGCCACTCCGTTCTGGCTTGCAGAGTTTCTGCTGAATGATCAGCTGTTAACCTTATGGGGATTCCCTTGTGTGTTATTTGTTGTTTTTCCCTTGCTGCTTTTACTAGTTTTCTTTGTATTTAATTTTTGACAGTTTGATTAATATGTGTCTTGGCGTGTTTCTCCTTGGATTTATCCTGTATGGGACTCTCTGTGCTTCCTGGACTCGATTAACTATTTCCTTTACCATATTAGGGAAGTTTTCAACTATAATCTCTTCAAATATTTTCTCAGTCCCTTTCTTTTTCTCTTCTTCTTCTGGGACCCCTATAATTCGAATGTTGGTGCATTTAATGTTGTCCCAGAGGTCTCTGAGACTGTCCTCAGTTATTTTCATTCTTTTGTCTTTATTCTGCTCTGCAGTAGTTATTTCCACTGTTTTATCTTCCAGGTCACTTATCGGTTCTTCTGCCTCAGTTATTATTATTAATCCCTTCTGGAGTGTTTTTAATTTCGTTTATTGTGTTGTTCATCATTGCTTGTTTCCTCTTTAGTTCTTCTAGGTCCTTGTTAAATGTTTCTTGCATCTTCTCTATTCTATTTCCAAGATTTTGGATCATTTTTACTATCATTATTCTGAATACTTTTTCAGGTAGACTGCCTATTTCTCTTCAGTTGTTAGGTCTGGTGGGTTTCTACCTTACTCCGTCATTTGCTGTGTATTTTTCTGTCTTTTCATTTTGCTTATCTTACTGTGTTTGGGCTCTCCTCTTCGCATGCTGCAGGTTCGTAGTTCCTGTTGTTTATGGTGTCTGTCCCCAGTAGCTAAGGTTGGTTCAGTGGGTTGTGTAGGCTTCCTGGTGGAGGGGACTAGTGCCTGTGTTCTGGTGGATGAGGCTGGATCTTGTCTTTCTGGTGGGCAGGTCCACATCTGGTGGTGTGTTTTGGGGTGTCTGTGGACTATTATGATTTTAGGCAGCCTCTCTGCTAATGGATGGGGCTGTGTTCCTGTCTTGCTAGTGGTTTGGCATAAGGTGCCCAGCACTGTAGCTTGCTGGTCATTGAGTGAAGCTGGGTACTGGTGTTGAGATGGAGATCTCTGGGAGATTTTCACTGTTTGATATTATGTGGAGGTGGGAGGTCTCTTGTGGACCAGTGTCCTGAAGTTGGCTCTCCCACCTCAGTGGCACAGCCCTGACGCCTGGCTGGAGCACCAAGAGACTGTTCTCCACACGGCTCAGAATAAAAGGGAGAAAAAATTAAAAGAAAGAAAGGGGATAAAATAAAATAAGATAAAATAAAATAAAGTTATTAAAATAAAAAATAATCATAAAAAATGTTTTCAAGTAAAAAAAACAAAAATGGACGGACAGAACCCTAGGACAAATGGTGAAAGCAAAGCTATACAGACAAAATCTCATGCAGAAGCATACGCATACACACTCACAAAAAGAGGAAAAGGGGAAAAATAATATATCTTGCTCCCAAAGTCCACCTCCTCAATTTGGGATGGTTTGTTGTCTATTCAGGTATTCCACTGATGCAGAGTACATCAAGTTGATTGTGGAGCTTTAATCCGCTGCTTCTGAGGCTGCTGGGAGAAATTTCCCTTTCTCTTCTTTGTTCGCACAGCTCCCAGGGTTCAGCTTTGGATTTGGCCCCGCCTCTGCGTGTAGGTCACCTGAGGGCGTCTCTTCTCCGCTCAGGCAGGACAGGGTTAAAGAGCATCTGATTTGGCGGCTCTGGCTCACTCAGGCAGCGGCAGGGGTGGGGGTGGGGTGTTAGGTGTACGGATGCAGGGCGAGCGTGCAGTGGCAGAGGCCAGCGTGACGTTGCACCAGCCTGAGGTGCACCGTGTGTTCTCCCGGGGAAGTTGTCCCTGGATCACGGGACCCTGGCAGTGGCGGGCTGCACAGGCTCCTGACAGGGGAGGTGGGGGGAGTAACCTGTGCTTGCACATATGCTTCTTGGTGGCGGCAGCAGCAGGCTTAGCGTCTCATGCCCATCTCTGGGGTCTGCGCTGTTAGCCGCAGCTCGTGCCCGTCTCTGGAGCTTCTTTACGCAGAGCTCTTAATCCCCTCTCCTCGGGCACCAGGAAACAAAGAAGCAAGAAAAAGTCTCTTGTCTCTGGCAGCTCCAGATTTTTCCTGGACTCCCTCTCGGCTAGCTGTGGCACACTAACCCCTTCAGGCTGTGTTCACACCACCAACCCCAGTCCTTTCCCTGCATCCAACTGAAGCCCGAGCCTCAGCCCCCAGACCCCGCCCATCCCGGTGGGTGAGCAGACAGGCCTCTCGGGCTGGTGAGTGCTGGGTGGCACTGATCCTCTGTGCGGGAATCTCTCTGCTTTGCCCGTCGCACCCCTGTTGCTGCGCTCTCTGCCATGGCTCTGAAGCTTCCCCCTCCGTCACCTGCAGTCTCCACCGCGAAGGGGCTTCTAGTGTGTGGAAACCTTTCCTCCTTCACAGCTCCCTCCCACCGGTGCGGGTCCCGTCCCTATTCTTTGTCTCTGTTTTTTCTTTTTTCTTTTGCCCTACCCAGGTACGTGGGGGGGTTCTTGCCTTTTGGGAGGTCTGAGGTCTTCTGCCAGCGTTCAGTAGGTGTTCTGTAGGAGTTGTTCCACGTGTAGATGTATTTCTGGTGTATCTTTGGGGAGGAAGGTGATCTCCGCATCTTACTCTTCCACCATCTTCTCCAACTCTATTTCATTTATTTCTGCTCTGATCTTTATGATCTCTTTCCTTCTGCTAACTTTTGGTTTTGTTTGTTCTTCTTTCTCTACTTCCTTTAGGTGTACGTTTAGATTGTTTGAGATTTTTCTTGTGTCTTGAGGTAGGCTTGTATTGCTATAAACTTCCCTCTTAGAACTGCTTTTGCTGCATACCATAGGTTTTGGATCATCGTGTTTTCATTGTCATTTGTCTCTAGGTATTTTTTGATTTCCTCTTTGATTTCTTCAGTGATCTCTTGGTTATTTAGTAACATATTGTTTAGCCTCCAATGTATTTGTGTTTGTTACATTTTTCCCCCTGTAATTGATTCCTAATCTCATAGCGATGTGGTCATAAAAGATGGCTGGTATGATTTCAATTTTCTTAAATTTACTGAGCCTTGAATTGTGACCCAAGATGTGATCTATGCTGGATAATGTTCCGTGCGCACTTGAGAAGAAAGTGTAATTTGCTGTTTCTGGATGCAGTGTCCTATAAATATCAATTAACCCTGTCTGATCTGTTGTGTTATTTAAAGCTTGTGTTTCCTTGTTAATTTTCTGTTTGGATGATCTGTCCATTGGTGTAAGTGAGGTGTTAAAGTCCCCCACTATTATTGTGTTACTGTCGATTTCCTCTTTTATAGCTGTTAGCAGTTGCCTTATGTATTGAGGTGCTCCTATGTTGGTTGCATATATATTTATAATTGTTATACCTTCTTCTTGGATTGATCCTTTGATTGTTATGTAGTGTCCTTCTTTGTCTCTTATAACATTCTTTATTTTAAAGTCTATTTTATCTGATATGAGTCTGCTACTGCGGCTTTCTTTTGATTTCCATTTGCATGGAACATCTTTTTCCATCCCCTCGCTTTCAGTCTGAATGTGTCCCTAGGTCTGAAGTGGGTCTCTTGTAGACAGCATCTATATGGGTCTTGTTTTTGTATCCATTCAGCAAGCCTGTGTCTTTTGGTTGGAGCATTTAATCCATTCATGTTTAAGGTAATTATTGATATGTATGTTCCTATGACCATTTTCTTAATTGTTTTGGGTTTGTTTTTGTAGGTCCTTTTCTTCTCTTGTGTTTCCCACTTAGAGAAGTTCCTTTAGCATTTGTCATAGAGCTGGTTTGGTGGTGCTGAATTCTCTTAGCTTTTGCTTGTCTGTAAAGCTTTCGATTTCTCCATGGAATCTGAATGAGATCCTTGACAGGTAGAGTAATCTTTGTTGTAGGTTCTTCCCTTTCATCCCTTTAAGTATATCATGCCACTCCCTTCTGGCTTGTAGAGTTTCTGCTGAGAAATCAGCTGTTAACCTTAGGGGAGTTCCCTTGTATATTATTTGTCATTTTTCCCTTGCTGCTTTCAGTAATTTTTCTTTGTCTTTAATTTTTGCCAATTTGATTACTATGTGTCTCGGTGTGTTTCTCCTTGGGTTTATCCTGTATGGGACTCTCTGCACTTCCTGGACTTGGTGGTTATTTCCTTTCCCATGTTAGGGAAGTTTTCGACTGTAATCTCTTCAAATATTTTCTCTGGACCTTTCTCTCTCTCTTCTCCTTCTGGGACCCCTATCATGCCAATGTTGTTGCGTTTAATGTTGTCCGGGAGTTCTCTTATCTGTCTTTATTTCTTTTCATTCATTTTTCTTCTGTTCCGCAGCAGTGAATTCCACCATTCTGTCTTCCAGGTCACTTATCTGTTCTTCTGCCTCAGTTATTCTTCTATTGATTTCTTCTAGTGTATTTTTCATTTCAGTTATTGTGTTGTTCATCTCTGTTTGGTTGTTCTTTTTTTTTTTTTTTTTTTTTTTTTTTTTTGCGGTACGCGTGCCTCTCACTGTTGTGGCCTCTCCCGCTGCGGCACACAGGCTCCGGACGCGCAGGCTCAGCGGCCATGGCTCACCGGCCCAGCCGCTCCGCGGCATGTGGGATCCTCCCGGACCGGGGCACGAACCCACGTCCCCCGCATCGGCAGGCGGACTCTCAACCACTGCACCACCAGGGAAGCCCTGTTTGGTTGTTCTTTAATTCTTCTAGATCTTTTTAAAACATTTCTTGCATCTTCTTGATCTTTGTCTCCATTCTTTTTCCGAGGTCCTGGATCATCTTCACTATCATTATTCTGAATTCTTTTTCTGGACGGTTGCCTATCTCCACTTCATTTAGTTGTTTTTCTGGGGTTTTATCTTGTTCCTTCATCTGTTACATAGCCCTCTGCCTTTTCCTCTTGTCTCTCTTTCTGTGAATGTGGTTTTTGTTCCATAGGCTGAAGGACTGTAGTTCTTCTTCAGCATTCCCATTTTATATAAAGGAAACAAAGATGTGGGGAAGTCCCACATCGTGTAAGAAGTTGAGACCAGTTTAGCACTAATGCAGTTTGTCTCAAGTTCTCATTCTTAAGTGACCTCTGTGCTATAAATACTTTCTTCTTTATTTTCTGGTTTCAATTCTGAGATACTGTTTCTGAACATCAAAGACAGAAAACATTTTAAAGATTCTGAACCCAGTGGAACGCAGACTGCCAAGCTCACTGCCGTATCGCTGTTGCATCAGGCCTTGCCTTGCAGTAGCCTCTTCTGTGAACAGTGCTCTGTTTGTTAATGAGCTGTGATCACTGGTTTTAGGTGCACTTGGATTGTTGTAAGTGTGGAGATGGTCTGAAGGCCACAAGGGCCAAGTATTTTTAAGTTTGTTGCAGAAGATAAAACAATGATTCTATTCCTATAGTGTATTGTCTGACATACCGCAAACCACTTCCTGCTCCAAATGCTGGCCAGTGTTGGAAAGTCTTCCTAAGAAGACTGGGTCCCTGAAGTACAAAGTGGACCTGGCAATGCATTCCCTGAGGTAAGTAGAGCAGCCAGAGCTTCTGGATGTTCCAGGAAGAGCACACATGGTCTACTTTTCAGACTTGGTCCCCTTGTCCTGAGTTTTTACCCAATGGTACATATTTTTATGGTACACTCATTCCTGCACCCTATAAATAATTATTAAGGGTCCTCTAAATTCAAATTACATTAAGGTAACATAGAGATTGTATCTTCTCCAGGTGTTCCCCAAGGGGAATCTCATCTATCTGGTACACCTTACTGCACGTAATAGTTCTCTCATTTATTCATTCATTCCAAGTTTATTCAAAACTACATGTGTTCACCTACTCTACAGAAAATGCTGCCAGGTGCCATCAGGGATAGTAAGTTTGTTAAAGATATTTAAAAAGTAGTTATAAATATAACCTAGAAATCATTTTATCTTTTGAGATGGAATTAAAATGGAAAGAATTTTTATCCCTCGTTCCTTGCCTTCTTTCTGGTGATTTTCTAGGGGAGCTGTATTTCTCCTAGATGCCTCAAACTCTTTTTTTTAAAAAAATATTTATTTATTTAGCTGCGTTGGGTCTTAGTTGCGGCATGCGGGATCCAGCTCCCTGACCAGGGATCGAACCCAGGCCCCCCACATTGGGAGCAGGAAGTCCCAGCCACTGGACCACCAGGGAAGTCCCTACACCTCAAACTCTTAAGTCACTGCTTGTGCAGAATTAGTTCAATTTATGTATCATGCTTTTTCATCCATTTTTGCTAGTCATTGCTTACTACCTCATTCCTTCACTTTATCCGAGTATCAACTGACATGATCTTGGACTTCCCAGCCTCCAGACCTCTGGGAAATAAGTTTCTGTTTTTTATGAGCTACCTTATTTTCTTATAGACGTCGAGGCTAAGATAGACTCCATTCTGTCTCTCTCTCTTTTTTTTTTCCTGACATCTTCTGTACTTCAGGACCACATCCTCAGTTGCTTTTGGAGATATGATCCTACTCCAAAAAAGCTATCTTCTTAAAAAAACTTTTCTTCCTGTTAAACTAACTGATATTTTTCTCTGCTATATACAGAAAATTTTAACTTCGAAAAATCGCAGGCCCACTAAATGCCAATCGTCCATTAATAACAAAAACACATATCTTGTTATACATTTCCTCAAACTTGAGGTGAATTAATTCTTTTAATCCTTATAACAAGTCTATAATATAGGTACTCTTATGATCCCTATTTTGTCAGATAAGAAAACTGAGGAATAGAGAGGTTAGGATTCCAAACTAGGCAGTGTGGCTCCAAAGTCTATGCTTTAAATCTTAAGGTGTACTACCTATCACTATATTTATCTGTTGACAATAGCAGAGTTAAATATTGAACAATTATATAGTTTCTCTCTTTGTTTCAAAACACCAATGGTATATATTTGTTAATAAAGCACCACTCAGACCCTTTATTTGGACGTAATTGTGTTCACATATTTAAACTTGCCAAGTCCTAATCAAGATACCATCCTCAAACATTACCATTCTTCTTCTTTGGGTTTAGCTTGATTTTTCCTCTTTTAAGAAGTAATCAAAATTGAAATGAACCTGTCTCTCCTCAGTTTCTGATATCAAACCACTGGCAGTAATAGAAGCAAGCCAGGAGGAAGATAAGATTGTGTGTGCAAAACCATTATTGTGTGGGCAAGTGCTGAATGTGTGAGTTGTGAGCTTTGGGGGATTAAGAGCCTGGTGAAACACCTAATTCTTGTCATACAGTCTTGAGGTGGGAGGGACCTTAAAGTTTGGGTTGTCTAACCACTCATCAGATGCTTGAATTTTGTCTCTGATTATTTTTAGCTTATACCACCTCTTGATATATTCCTTTAGACTTGGATAGACCTAACTTTGTTATTTTGAACTGAAATCTCTTTAATTTTAACTTCAACCATGGGTCTCAGTTCTAAATCTCCTGGGATCACATAAACAAGTCCAGTCTTCTTTTACATGGTGTATAAAGTATAAAGACCACTTACATGTCCAGTTTGGTCTTGAGTTTTCAAGCTCCTTTGAGGGTTTTTAAGACAAGACTTTGAGTCTCCTCATTACCCTGATCATGTAATTTGAACTTCATCCTAGGGAGAACACTGTGTCTATGACTAGGTCAGCCAAACAGTGCTGGTTTCAGTGTGGGAGCTCTTTGTGAATGTCTGATGGAGAGTGTTTAAAATGAGAACTGAGCGAACAAGAGAGACAGTTGTTTGCAAGAAAAGGTTAGTGGATAGAGCACAGTAAGCTAGTAAGCTTCTTAGAGGTAGGATTGATATCACCCAAAATTTATCATTTTTTCCCCAATTTTTTTATTAATTGGCATAATGAATAGTACACCTATTTGCTGGTGACAGATATATTTTATTGTAAATAATATGTAATTCAGTTATTTATCCCATGGTGACAAGACAGCCTATATAAATTTTGTTTGTTAGTAAGAGTTATGTCTGGTACAATTCTAGTTCGTTGTGGGTTTTTATTTTCATAGATTTTTATAAAGTAAAAATGAATGCATCCTTTGTGTTTATTATAAAGTGAAATTTAAAATCAGTAAAATACAGAAATCTTTAATATATAATTTGTAGAGATTTGACAATGTAACCAACACATCAATCAAGATATATAACATTTCCATCACTCCAGAGAATATCCTCATGTCCACTTCTGGTCAGTTACCATCCCCCCTAATATGCAACCAGTCTTCCAGTTTTAATCATCATAAATTAGTTTGACCTGATCTTGAATTTCATATAAATGGAATCATACAGTACATACTGTTTTATATATGACTTCTTTCACTCCGCATATTATTTTTGAGATTCACCCATGTTGTGTTTCAGTAGTTTATTCTTTTTAAATTGCTATTATTCTATTATATACCTATACCACAAATTATTTATCCATTTTAATTTTATTAGACATTTGGATTATTTCCATTTTTTGATTATTTTGAATAAAGCTGATAGAAACACTCATGTACAAGTTTTTTATGCTATGTTTTCACTTCTTTTGTGTAAAAGAGTGGAAGTGTTGGGACACGGTGTAAGTGTATTTTTGACTTTATAATGAACTGCCAACAACTTTCCAAACAATCTGATGCTACTGTAAATGATTTTTAGAAATGTTATTTTCCAGTCATTTGTAACATAGCACACTCCCAAAATACGAGTGTTCCAGTTGGTCCACCTTCTCACCAATTATAATGTTTTCAACCTTTTTAAAATGAAGTAGTATGGCATCATCATTTTAATTTGCATTTCTCTGTTAACTAATGATGTTGCAAACCTTTTCATATGCGTATTGGTCACTTGTATATCTTCTTTTTTGAAATGACTGTACAAATATTTTGCTTATTTTTAAATTTGTGTTTTGTCTTTCTTGATTTTTAGAACAGATGTATATATGTTGTAGAAATATATATATATATATATATATATATATTTGGAGAGAGAGAGAGAGGACATTGATTACATATAGGATTAATATCACCCCAAATTTCTCTTTTGTCCCCTAATTTGTATACTGGTTGGTCATTGTATACTAGGTCATTCCCCATTCTCTCCTTTTCCCCATCCTTGGCAACCACTAATCTTTCTGTTTCTATAGATTTGCCTTCTGGGCATGTCATATAACTGGGATCATATGATATCTGGCTTTTTACAACTGGCTACTTTCACTTAGCATAATGTTTTCAAGGTTTGCCCATGATGTAGCATAGATCAATACTTTATTCCTTTTTATGGCTGACTATTCCGTAGAATGGATATACTACATTTCATTTATCCGTTCATTTTTTTAAACTTTTTATTTTATGTTGGAGTATAGTTGGTTAACAATGTTGTGTTAGTTTCAGGTGTACAGCAAAGTGATTCAGTTATATATATACATGTATCTATTCTTTTTCAAATTCTTTTCCCATTTAGGTTGTTACATAACATTGAGCAGAGTCCCCTGTGTTATACAGTAGGTCCTTGTTGGTTATCCATTTAAAATATAGCAATGTGTACATGTTAATCCCAAACTCCCTAACTATCCTTTCCCCGACCCTTCCCCCAGTAACCATTATGTTTGATTTGCTAGAAATTTATTAATGATATTTTTGTACCAATGTCTATGAGGATATTGATTTGTATTTTCTTTTCATTAATAGCTTTGTCAGTTTTGGGGGAAGTTTTCTTTCCTCCTTTAATTTATGAAAGTTTATTTAAGGTTAGTATTCTTCCTTCCTTAATGTTTGTTATAGTTCAGCAGTAAAACCAAGTGGGCCCACAGCTTTCTTTTTGGGAAGGATTTTGTTTACAAATTAAAATTCTTTATCAGACATACGGTTATACACATTTTCTTTTTCTGTCAATTTTAAATTTACTTTTCAAGGAATTCATAATTTTACCTCATTTGAATATACTGGCATGAGGATGTTCATAACAATCTCTTTTTGCACATGTTACATGCATATGGGATTTGTGGCGGTGTTTTATCTACTTAGCTGTGCTAGGTAGGGTTTAACAATTTTAGTACTTTCTCCAAAAAAATTTTTGGCTTTGTTAATTTTCTATACTTTTTGTTTTATATTTCATTGTTTTTTGCTGTTTATTATTTCCTTTCTTTGATTTGTTTGGGTATAATTTGCTCTACTTTTTGTACCTTCTTAAGTTTAAACCTTAGATTAATGACTTTAAAATGTTCTTCTTTTCTAACATGAGAATTTAAAGCTTATATTATTTATTTCTAAGACCTGCTTAAGCTGTATCACACAGATGTATAGTGCTTTATTTTCATTTATATTTTCAAATATTTTCTAATTTCCCTTGTGAGTTCTTCTTTTGCTTGGGTTATTTACAAGTGTTCTATTAAATTTTTGGAAGACAGTTTGTCAGCTTTTACAAAACCAAACAGTCTTACCGAATGAATCACACTCCTTGATACTTACCCAAATAAATTGAAAACCTGTCAACACAAAAACTTGCACACAATGTTTATCATTTCTTGTAGTGTACTTTCTGCAAGCAACAAATTCTCTCAGTTTGCATTTATCAACAATTATTTTATCCTCATTTTTGAAATATTGTTCCTATAAGATATAGAATTCTGAGTTGAAATTAAAAAGAAAATTTCAGTACTTTAAAGCTGTTACAAGATTTTCTAGCCTCTATTCTTTTCTGATGAGAGTCAGATCTTTCTTATTATTTTCCTGTATGTAATATTTTTATTACTTTGTGGCTGCTTTTCAGATTTTCTTTTTATCATTGTTTTCAGCAGTTTGATTATAGCATACCTGGTTGAAGGTTTCTTTCTATTTATATGGCTTAGGGTTGGATATGTAAGTGTGGATATGTAGGATGACTTTTAAAACAAATTTGGAATTTTCACATTTTTTTTCTGCTCCCTTCTCTCTCTTTCTCTCTCTCTCTCTTCTTCCCCTCTGGGAACTTAAATTACACTTATTTGGATTACCTGAACTACCAAGGCTCTGTTCTTTTTAAGTTCTGTCTTCAGAATTGGTTAATTTCGATTCATATATCTTCAAGTTTATTGACCCTTTCTTTTGTTGTGTCCAGTCTGCTGTACATCTACCCAGTAAATGTATTCAAGTACAGTATTTTTCAGTTCTAGAATTTAAATGAAAAACAAATTCATGATCATATATGTAATAGCTGCTTTAAAGCCCTCGTCTTCTAACTTTAACCTCTTTGTCATCTTGAGATCTATTTATATTAACTTCTTTTACTTTTGATTGTGAGCTACATTTTTCCTACTTCTTTGTGTGTCTTAGAATACTTATAAGTATGCCAGATTATTATGGATGGTATATTGTAGGGAATGTAGAGTACATGGTTTTTCTTTGAAGAGTTTTGTTCTGGCAAGTAGTTAAACTATTGGTGGTATCTCTTGATTTAGTTACAATTGATTTTGTGCTTTATTTCAATATTGTTCTTAGTCTTTGCCATGGCTTTCACTGTAGGGCATGATCTTTACTCCTAGGCATGATCTTTCTGGCGTCTCATTTCAATGTCCAAGTTGCTCAGCAAGGCTGTTCCACTCTGGATGGGTTAGGATTCGGACATCTCTGAGCATTGGTTAATGTATCGTTACCCCCATGCAGATGAACGCAGGACCTAGCACTGCAGCAGCTGCTCTGTGAGGGCTTTAGGGAGTCTCTACCTGTATATGAGTAGTGCCTATTTTGGCCAAGGACCTGAGGGCAATCTCTTAGAGGTTTTCTTGCTTCCCTTACTCCACGCAGCTACCTTTCTTCAATACTCTTTTGCACAGATTCAAGCCACTTCAGCAGCCCCAAACTCTGATTTGTGCCTCCTTATCTCAGTGAAATTGACATTCTCCATTTGTTTGTGTCAGGAAAGTAAGTCTGATGCTAGTTACTTTGCCATGGCTAGAAGCAGAAGTTCTGGAACTTTACCCATTATGTTTATATTTAATATGACACACACAATCCATTCTTGGCTGCTGTGGCTCCTGACCTAGGTGACTCTAAATCTCACAGTTACATGAATTCAAGGGAGAGGAAGCTAAATTCAGTGGAGCAAAAATTTCCTTCTTTTTAAAGAATGAAAAAAAAGATGTTTATATTATTCAAAATATTTGAAATATTTTAATGTACTTTTAAAATTTCATTTTGTTAAATCTATTACAAAACCTTCATTGACTCTTATTTTTTCTTGAATTAACTCTGAACTTTTTAGCTACGTATCAGAAATCTTCTATCATGTAGCTCCAACCTATGTTTTCGCCCTTCCCTCCTACATTGTCTGACCTGATGCTCTAGTTTTGTGACTATTTGTTCTTTCAGAAACCCTTTCCGTTTCTTTATGGCCTAGCAAACATGACATACGACATTCCTTATGATTCATTTCCTCATCTCTCTTTTCCAATGTTAATTTATTTCCCATATATGGCACTTTCACACATTCTGCTGAGAATAGCCATTGTTCTATCATGAATGAAAAATGTCTATGGAAGTCTCCTTTTTGATTTTGAGCTCCTTTTCTACTTATCATAATGCCAGGAGCTTGTATATCATTACTTCTTCCTCTCTTCCACTTTTCATATACAGTTAATTACCACATTCTATCAATTACATGTCCTAAGCATCCAAACCTGTTCTCCCATTTGCCACAGGGTAGGCCTGGCAACTTCTTGTCAGAACAACTTGGTCTTCTTCACTTCCATACTGGTACCAGAGTAATCCTTTTGAAACACGTATTTGATTACGGAAGACTCTGAATTAAAATCTTTCAGTGGATTTGCCATGATAAAAAGTTCAAGTTTCTTAGCCTGGTTACTTAGCTGGCATGATATAGTTTAAAGAAGTATAACCTAAAAGATCCACTTTAATGCCTATTGAGTAAAACAGAAGTAGGTTGTAGCAGGAAAGTAACAAAGATTCAGGAAAGGCTTCTTTGTTGACAACAAACCAAGTGAACATGTTTTTTCAAAGTTTTAAGAAAGCTGTATTTTAATGAGTTATTTCCATAGGAACATATTATAGATCACTTTTGGGAATTAGTGTTCCTTTCTGAATTTTTGGTTATTAGTGCCAGTTTAAAAAAAAATACTGTTTGTTGTTATTGCTGAATAAAAATATCAGTACATGTATTTGGAGGAATGGAACACTACAGCTCAGGAAATTCATGTCTGTCTTGAAATCTTTCTGCTTCTGGCACAGAATGAAGATGTTATTAAAGAACAGTACCATCAGAATTAATAATGAGGATCGGGGGCTTCCCTGGTGGCGCAGTGGTTGAGGATCTGCCTGCTAATGCAGGGGACTCGGGTTCGAGCCCTGGTCTGGGAGGATCCCACATGCCGCGGAGCAACTAGGCCCGTGAGCTACAACTACTGAGCCTGCGCGTCTGGAGCCTGTGCTCCGCAACAAGAGAGGCTGAGACAGTGAGAGGCCCGCGTACCGCGATGAAGAGTGGCCCCTGCTTGCCACAACTAGAGAAAGCCCTCGCACAGAAACAAAGACCCAACACAGCCAAAATAAATTAATTAATTAATAAACTCCTTAAAATCGTCTTAAAAAAAAATCGTCTTGGGGCTTCCCTGGTGGCGCAGTGGTTGAGAGTCCGCCTGCTGATGCAGGGGACACAGGTTTGTGCCCCGGTCCGGGAAGATTCTACATGCCGCGGAGCGGCTGGGCCCATGAGCCGTGGCCGCTAAGCCTGCACGTCTGGAGCCTGTGCTCCGCAACGGGAGAGGCCACAACAGTGAGAGGCCCAAAAAAAAAAAAAAAAAAGAAAATGAGGATCCGAATCTGGCTAATAATACTTTGAGGAGTTAATTGACCCTTATCCTAAGTATGGTAGATGAGTCATGGTAGTACCAAGAAAAGGACAGGTGATAGCCACATAGCTGGTAAGCAGGAGGCAATGAAGTGAAATCCTTTGGAAATGGTCTTAGAAATGAAAGGCTTGAAGTCTGCTCCAAGTTGGATCACTATGTTGCTAGTTGTTAATTTTCTTGAGTGATTCATTTCCCTTCTCTGAGCCTCAGTTTTTTCCACTTATACAGTGAAGGCATTGGATTGTATACTATCTTAAATCTATCAATTCTAATGTTCTCTTGTGAAATTGAAATTTAAAAAATATTTCCACTTCATGCTTTATGTTGTAAACATGTATCAGTGCTTTAGGACTTAGGGCCTTTAAATTGCTTCATGTTATCCGTTGTCACCAATCCAGTTGACAAGAACTCTTAAGTTCTCTTTCTGTGCATGCATGCTCTTTCTGAGACCAGCCCCCCCTCCTCTGCCTCAGTGTATCCTAAAACAAAACTGGAAATGTGTATAGTTTTGGATATCAGTCAAAATTACTCACCTAAAAGTATAGCTAAGGAAGTCATGACCAAATCCTGTAATAATTTAAAAGTTTCTTATTTCAGTTTTTTTTTTTGACTTCACTTCTGGTTCTAGTCATGTATCTTCTGCAACTGCAAAGGCCTCCAGTAAATTTCCTAGCTGATGCTTGGAAAGTATTTTCAAAGGAATACAGCATTCTTTCTTGGTATGTGTTGAAGAAAAATGTGGCAGAGGTTATAGAGAAGAAAGTGATGATTGGGACTGCAGTGACTAAGAGATAACCCTGGCCAGTCCCATAGTCAGAATACTAGTTCAATGGATAAGTGCTGGTCTTGTGAACCTAGACCAAATATTTTGAAGAACTATAAGTTGGAGAGTGTTTCCTGTTGGTTTTGGAATCAGTTTTGTATTCTGAAAGTTGAAGAGAATTTAATATCATGTCCATGTGGCCAATTTTACTGCAATATAAGCTATAATTTGTATAAAAAACAAGGTCTGTCAGCTACAATATACTTTTGGAAATATTTTAGCCAAGTGTAAAGTACAATCATGATTAATTTGACACAACTTTCCCTAAATGAGTTGGCACAGTTAATGTGATAGAAAAGAGAACATGGTACATAAAAGAAATAAAAGAAAAAGAAAAGAGAGAGACTGGGGTTTTGCTGAAGGAGCAGAGATATTGTGAAGAAAATAGTAAACTTAGGTGAGTTTCTCTATAGTGTAACCAGTCTTAGGAAGACTGATTCATGCTGACTAATGCACAAGAAACAACATGCTGTTAATAGGTCAGTTGTCAGTGGGTGCGTTTGCACTGGGAGAGAGACCTCACGTGCTCCACTGCCACTGGAAATTGCCAGTCTGCTTTCTACAAAGGGTTTCATGTATAGTTCATAGAAAATTAAAACAGTAATGACATGCTCTCTTGGGATATGTGTAATTATTACAGAGAGGGTTGGGTATTTCTAAGGAATACTTGCCGAGGCTGAACTAAAATCTGGGTGGTTGCTCTTACCTTACCCCAGTGCCTGAAGATCCTCATGGTTCTCAGGTAACCATACCACTTACCTACTCATTTATTTATGAACAGATATTTATTGAGTATTTACTGTGTGACAGATATGGTTCTGGTCTCTGGAAATATATTGATGAATAAGAGAAACAAAGTTCCTGCCCTCATAAAGCGTATATTCTAGGTGGAAGGAGAATAAGAATTGAATCAGGTAGCTACTGTCAAATCCTTACTCTCCAGTTGTGGTTTTGGTATATTCTTTATCTGTCACAATATCCTTTTTTTTTTTTTTTTTTAATAAAGGCAGCAGTTTCCCATGACACTCATGTCGCAGATTTTAAAATTACAACCCATCTTAAATTTCTCCTTTATTTGTGAATATATCTGAAATAGATCTTTCCACAGATGATCTTAAAAGGCTGAGATTGCTGTGGTATACACTTGCAATGTGAACGATGATAACTTCAATTCATTTGGTTTCTATTCTAAGCCTAGCATTGTGCTAGGCACTGTATATATAACATCTCATAGGCTCCTTACAATACTTTATAATAAGGCATTCTTATCTATATTTAAATGAAGCAACTGAGACTCAGAGAGGTTATATAAGTTGTCTTAAGATCACACAACAAAATGACAGAACCAGGACTTGAAGCCAAGTCAGCCAGACTCAGATTCAGGGTTTTTTTTTCCTACTCTACTATTCTGTTCATCATTTAGTAGGCAATGGCTACAGCTAGCTAATTTTATCCAACCTCAAGTTAGAGAAATTGTAAGTTTTTCTCTGGTTTCTTTGGGTAGAATCTGTTCAGGACACAGAGATTCCTATGCCTGAGTCAGTCTGGTTGTATCACTTTTCTTGTCAAAATCTCTGAGACTTAATTTGTCTCAGAGAATGTAGCCATGTGGTTCAACTTCCTTTGCCCAAATCTTAAATATCCTCTAATGGTGACAGGAAGCTCACTAAGAGCAGAATAAGTAACTTCAACTGTGGGTGGATTGGAGGGAAAGATTTTCTTATATTGGGTGGAGAGTTGTCTCCTTAAAATGCCAGCATCTTGCCCCGAGTTGGTTGGGGGACTGCCACACTGAACAATTACAGTGTTTTGTATATAAAAGAGCTCTCTGGATATTTTATGGACAATTTTATTTTCTCCTGGGAATTACTTTCTCTAGATGCTACAATTCCATTCTCTTTACGACGTGTCACCGAATCACTCTCCTTTAGACAGGGGCCAGTAGGAGCTGAGGATAGCAATGAGACAGAATCCGCAGCTTAGCTAGAAGGTAAACATTTCACAAAAGGTATGCACATGATTGTGAAGCATTTTCTATGGGGAAGAAAGAGCAATAGTCATGTAGGAAAGATTTTTCTGAACATAAATTTGCAGTTATCCAAAATTGCAGTTGAAAACTGTGTCCTTTAGGACCGTCACTGCCCTTTTTCTGTGGATGCACATGATAAATGCCTTCTGGAATTCAATGCCAGGGAAAATGTGTTTGTCATGATGAATTGGTATACTTGTCTCAGTAATTAGAGCTTATACATAAGCAATTGTGGGGACTAGAGTGCAGTGTTAGGTTGGTACCTACATGAGGGGGCATCTTGTAGTATTTGATCCCTCAGCTATAGTTGGCACTGCAATCCTGTGTAGTGCTACACTGCAGACTGCTGATCAGAACCCTGATCAGGTGTTCCTCATCATCGTGGGGTCCTCTCCATCAGGTGGGGGCAGGGTGGGATTTCCTTCAGATGTGTCTCGATTGATCTAGTGTGAGTCTTCTGCTCACTGGGGATTCAAGTTCTTCTCAAGCTACCTCATCTGACTTTGCATTCAGTCCCCAGGAGAAGGAAAAGTCAAAGTCTAGACAAGGTAGTCATGATGATGGTCCCAGAAATAGATGCCTAGCTCTTACCTAGACATAATGACTCACAGACTGAAATGCATTACAGAGGTCAGCTAGTTTAATGCCCCCCAATTTTGTGCCCAAGATCATACAACTGGTAAATGTTTGACAGCTGGAATGTAAATCCAAGAATTCAGACTCCAGAACCAGTTTTCTTAAACACTATACTATATTGCTCCATTTATAATACTTTAAAATGATAAAAGAAATGTGATATCCACACCATGCTTCCATGAAAAAAAAAAAACCCTGCAAAATTAAAACTTATCTGGAGAAAATTCCTACATTTTGGTATGTGTTCAGTGGCTCTTTTGGAGATATTTAATACTAAGATAGTTTAACTTTATAGTACAATTCTCAGAAAAAAGGTAACTTACATAAGTAAATTTTTCAAATAGCAAAGCTTATTCCTTTTATTTTTTAAAAAATCAATTAATTTATTTACTTTTGACTGCGTTAGATCTTCATTGCTGCATGTGGGCTTTCTCTAGTTGCAGTGAGTCAGGGCTACTCTTTGTTGCTGTGTGAGGGCTTCTCATTGCAGTGGCTTCTCTTGTTGCGGAGCACAGGCTCTAGGTGCGCAGGATTCAGTAGTTGTGGCTCACGGGCTCTAGAGAGCAGGCTCAGTAGTTATGGTGCACAGGCTTAGTTGCTCCACGGCATGTGGGATCTTCCCGGACCAGGGATTGAACCTGTGTCCCCTGCATTGGCAGGTGGATTCTTAACCACTGCGCCACCAGGGAAGTCTCAAAGCTTATTTCTTTTAGTATAAATTATCTTCTAAACATTTTTTAAAAGGCAAAACTTATCTCTTTTTTTAAATGTAGTTTTTGAGTCTCATTTCTTTGGAGATTCTGAACGTATTTTACAACTTTGATTTCTCAGCGTCATTATTATTAAAAATTGTATTGCACTATAAAAATACACAGTTCCACTCAGAGACCTGTTAAGGTGTCTGACACTATTTATTCCCAAATGGCCGTTATTTTGTGACTTTGGGGGATATGATATTTATTGGTTCGGTTGTTTACTTTTTCTCCTTAAAATTATTATTTCTTACTTTTTAATAATCTGTCTCTTTCAGTTTTCATTTTTTTCCCCTTCTAGACCAGAAGGCAACAACCTTCTTTTTTTTTTCTGAATTTTGAATTTTATTTTATTTATTTATTTTTATACAGCA
Source organism: Phocoena sinus (assembly GCF_008692025.1). Taxonomy (NCBI): domain Eukaryota; kingdom Metazoa; phylum Chordata; class Mammalia; order Artiodactyla; family Phocoenidae; genus Phocoena; species Phocoena sinus. Next base: position 68,798,873 of record NC_045766.1, on the reverse strand, counting down.
GGTTCTTATTAGTTATCTATTTTATATATATTAGTGTGTATATGTAAATCCCAATCTCCCAATTCATCCCACCACCCCTGCCTCCTGCCACTTTCCCTCTTGGTGTCCATACGTTTGTTCTCTACATCTGTGTCTCTATTTCTGCCTTGCAAACCAGTTCATCTATACCATTTTTCTAGATTCCACATATATGCGTTAATATACGATATTTATTTTTCTCTTTCTGACTTACTTCACTCTGTATGACAGTCTCTAGGTCCATCCACATCTCTACAAATGACCCATTTTCATTCCTTTTTATGGCTGAGTAATATTCCATTGTATATATGTACCACATCTTCTTTATCCATTCATCTGTCGATGGGCATTTAGGTTGCTTCCGTGACCTGGCTATTGTAAATAGTGCTGCAGTGAACATTGGGGTGCATGTGTCTTTTTGAATAACGTTTTTCTCTGGGTATATGCCCAGTAGTGGGATTGCTGGGTCATATGGTAGTTCTATTTTTAGTTTTTTAAGGAACTTCCATACCGTTCTCCATAGTGGCTGTATCAATTTACATGCCCACCAACAGTACAGGAGGGTTTCCTTTTCTCCACACCCTCTCCAGCACTGGCGACAACCTTCTTCAGTAAACAGCCAGGTAGTAAATATTTTAGGCTTTGTGGACCATACAGTCCCTGTCACAATTGCTCAACTCTGCAGCTGTAGCATGCAACAGCCATAGAAAACACACGAATGAACAGACATGGCTGTGCTCCAACACAACTTTATTTAAAAAAGTAAGCCATGAGCCATATTTTTGTCTGTTGAGTGTGGTGAGATAGCTATGTAGAGTTCTATGTACAAAAGTAACTAGAATTTTTTTTTAAGAGTAAATAAATGTTGTAGCAAGACTTAATGTGTTCCTACAAATGAAGTATACAATATTTTGTGCCACAATTTTATGTCAGTGATTTGGGGTACTTAGATGTCTTTCCCTCCCTTTCTCTATTTTTTGTATCTTTTTTTCAGGCTTAGGTCTATGTTGCAGATATTTGAGGTTATTGGATAAGTGAACTCCAGATACACTTGCTTCATGTGAAGGTGTGCGTGAGTGTGCTCACATGTCTCAGGCATAGAGCTAAAGTCACTGGACCAGTGAAGAGCTAGATAAGATTGGTTTGATTCCCAGTCTATGAATTTTGAAGGGTTCAATATCCCCCACCCACACCACCAAATTTATGCAAAATTTCAGGGTGAGACTGTTTTTTATGGTCACCTCTGCTCCAAATTGAAGTCTGCCAAATTATCTCAGTACAGAGATTGTTTGGCCCTGTTCTGAAAATGTTTTTGGCCATTTCTACACCTCAGACCCCAGCCAGCTACTGTGTTTCTCACCTTTTCACAGTTCCTTCCAGATGACTTTGGAACTTCAAATTCTTCTTACTTTGTCATGCAGATTAATTCCACTTTCTCTACCCTCACCCCCAGACTCCTCTCTGATCCCTCAGTATATTTTCTAGTCCAACAAATAACACACCATTATTTGTTTGCTCTGCAAACAAAAAGGAGCTCGTCTCCTTTAGTTGAACCATCCTCCAAAGCAGGGAATTAAAATTTTATGTAGAATTTTTCCCTTTATGGATGTTTAGAAGAATGATTGGTTGGATGGGTGGATGAATGGCTAGACAGGTGTCATTTAGTACTATAAATTTGGACTAATATTCCATGTGAAGAACAATACCAAATGTGGAAAACCCATATTTGGTTTCTTAATCTTGTGATCTGGGAGTTATTTAGGGTTATTCTTCAACCCTTGTAGTCAAAATACGTCCAATATGCTGTTTCGATTGTTACTTGCATTATAGAGAGTATTTTATTCATTTCTTGTTTGTTTGCTTTTTAAATATCCCAATAATTATTTTATTACAAAAGGAGTCAAAATAGCATTCCCTGTGACAGTCAGCTAAATTATAGAAATAAAATATAAGATCATAAACAGCATAAGGTAAAAGGCTGGGACTCGAAGGAACTACATCGTATCCCCTCAAACTTAAAATAATAGGGTGCTATTTCTATTTGGAGGTATGTTCTCTAATCTCCAATATTAGAAAAATAGCTATTCCATTTACCTAAATATTTAATATAAGAATGGTTTATCTTTATCCATAATTATTATTATTCAGTCATATATTAATTCATTGAGCAACTCTCAACTGTCTACAAAGAGTACTGAAAAGAATACAAAATAAGAAGATACATTTCTAATCCACTAAAGAGCATAAAACCTGCTTCAGGAAATAATCCAAATATGGTTAAATAATTATAGAAGAATAAAGAGTGCAACATATGAGAAAGTTAATTTTTTAACTTATAATTTCTGAGCACTACGCTAACCTAAAATTGGTATCCTTTGAAGTCTGCTCAGAGTGTTGAACTGGAATGAAAGCTAGTAATTATACTGCTTAAAATTTTTCTTAGCCTTTCTAGAAAGTATTTGACCAGAAAGATCCTGAGTAAAGTTAAAAAACCAAACAGAAACTGGTCATTTTGTAAAAGTCCAGATTTATAAAGAGGAATGGAGATATGACATAGTACTTTGGCTTGCTTTGTCAATATTTTTTGTGTTCTATAGGCTTGCTTCATTCAATTTATTTATCCTTTTGAGGAAAATACACTGCCAGGAGTCACAGTACACAAAGGCAAAGCAGACACAGTGTTGTTCCTTAAGGAATTTCTAGCCTAGAGGGACAAAAAAACATGCAGACAACAGAAGAAGGACGATGCTTTTGACTTCAGGCTCTATGGAAGAGTTGACGTTTGGACTGGCCCACAATGAAGTTGAATAAACTAAAAGAGATGCAGAGGACCTTCTTGGCTAAGGAAAGAAAATTAATAAAGGCTCAAAAGTTCAAAAGTCTATGTCCAAGTAAAGCACATGCAGGTTCACAGTGCATCCTCTATGGTTTCTAAATCTAAGAAGCTCTGAAAATCATTGTTTTCTTCTTAAGTTTGCAGCAAGCTTATTTGGTACCACAACATGACCTGAACTGACATGAGACTGTTTATAATTTTTACTTACTCCACTTATGAGAATCTTTGTAGTTTTTGCTGCAGATATATCAGTGTCCTTGATTATAAGTGCTGCTCCAACATACAGAGATTTTGCTAATATTTTATACATTAACTGTATTACTTTTTTAAAATACCACCTTGTGCCCCCCAAATCTGAATTATAATACGCATCCAGCAGCATGTATTTCAGATATGGGATTGTGGACCTGAAGTAATTATGGGTGGTGGGATATTGTAGAAACTGTGGTCAGAAAGCTAGAAAAAGATTGTGCCAGTTCTTGAATGCCAAGTTAAAGATGTTGGAAATTCTACTTTAAGCTGTAAAGAAACCATTATAAGCTTTTGAAGAAGGGAGTGAAATATTCAACAATGTTTTATCAAAATTAGTTTGTATTCCTGAGCGCACACTATTTTAAATTTCTTTCCCTAAACAATCACGAAACTGGGGATATTTTCCTTGAGTAAGATAATGATGTCAGATGAAATGTCTTTTGAAAATAGATATTTACATCCATCATTTGTTTCCTTGTGAAGGTGTGTGGGAGAAATAGGGTTAGAGAAAGCAATTTTAGATTGTGCTTGCAGCTTGCTAAGTGTCATGACACATAAATAGGGCCCGGGTTTGATGTCCCCCAAATGACTTTGCTTTGAAAATGCAAAAATTGCTTCTTAAAAGGAAAACAAAAACAAAAACAAAAAAAAAATCCATCAGAAACAGTAATTTATTTATTTTTGTTCTTTTCCCCTTCAAACTAATTTATTCTAATTATGTTAAGAAAAGTAATTGAAAAATTAAGTGTGTGTGTGTGTGTGTGTGTGTGTGTGTGTATCTCACTCATAGTAAATCTTTAAACTCTGTCATTGGAAACAGGCAGCAAAAGTTTGGGAATTAGAAAATTGACTCTGGAAATTACCCATCTCAGTTTTTTTTTTTTCTTAGGATATCTGGATAGTTAGTTGGGCTCTCACTTTTCCCAAGCTTGTAATAATTGATCCTGGAACCCCAGGAATGAGTATATTTTATTTTCATGTTTAAAAATGTCATTTGAGGGACTGGAAGCAGAGGTAGGCATATGTAATAAACTATGAATTGGTATACTTTTCAAAAAGAGTATTTCTTAGCTGCCATAGGGATATTACTAAATTCACTTCTCACAGTGGTGTTTCAATCCCTGGAAGTCTGTACAGGGAATTAGGACATTCCATCCAATCCATAGCTTATGCTTTTCCAGAAAATTTCTACATTTAACTTCAGAAGAACTGTAAATAATAATAGTACATTTACAAACATTTTATGGCTCTCACTAGAGTCCAAGGATGAAGCATGTACATGAGGCCATAAAAGAAGTATTTTTTGATGCTATAACCTCAGGAGTATTTGATGTTCGTATACATTTTAAAAAATTCTTATAAAAATAAAAGATGCTGATATTTTTAAACAAATATTTATTTCTGATTTTAAAAGTGTTCAGTGTTAGTTGCAAAAAAATTAAAAATACAAAAATGCAGGAATAGAAATCATTGACAATGTCTACTGAGTGTTTTAGTGTTCTGCAGGCACTGTGCCTCCAGCTTTACATACATTATCTCATACGAATCTTACCCTGTGATTCATTACTGTTCCCACTTTATATAAATAGAAACTGATGGCTAGAAAGTTAAGTGACTTGTCCATAGTCATCATACAGGAAGTGGTAGAGCAGGAGTGAGCCCAGGAAGTCCGACTGCAGAAATCACACTCTGAACAGCTGTACTCTACTGCCTCTGCTCAATTGCCAGTAACCACCAAACTAACCACTGGCAAATAGCCACCGTTACATTTTTGTGTGTATGCTCACAGACTTCTTTTATCCACATGTGTGTGTGTATATATATATATATATATATATATATTTAAAACATAATTGAAATCTTAGTGCAGGCTGTTTTTTCTCCTTCAAGGTTGGTCTTTCTGATAGTTGAACCTAATGACTAATAAAATGGCTAAGGCATGATCTTGGTGCTTGCTAATCCAGAATGTAGCCCTGATGCTGAGTGTCTAGGTAATACCTTGGATTAAAAACAATGAATAAAAAACAGGGGTTCCCTGGTGGCGCAGTGGTTGAGAGTCTGCCTGCCGATGTAGGGGACGCGGGTTCGTGCCCCGGTCTGGGAGGATCCCACATGCCGCAGAGCAGCTGGGCCCGTGAGCCACGGCCGCTGGGCCTGCGCGTCCGGAGCCTGTGCTCCGCAACGGGAGAGGCCACAACAGTGAGAGGCCCACATACCGCAAAAAAAAAAAAAATAAAAAAAATAAAATAAAATAAAAGCACTCTCCAAATAAGCGGGCATCATGCTAACACCTCCTCCTAAGCAGAAGCTACTTATATTCCTCATCACGAGGTGTCAGTGATGCATCAGGCATGTGGTAGAAAATGGAAGGGGGACTGATTTTACAAATTTTATCTTCATATTCTTTTCTTGCCAAATATAAGAATCCAAAACATTGTTAATAACCTTTAAGTTTTAGAATCCATCTTTAAGAAAGATACTTGCATTTACATACTATAAATTTTAAATATAGGAATGGCCAGTGGGCAATTTATACCATGTCCTGATTAAAAAAAAAGCTCTCTTAAAATGTGCCAGTCCTTATTAATCAGATCAAAGATCTCGGAAAAAAAGGAGACAAGAAACTCTCATTTGTGGGGAGTCTATAAGTGCTAAACTCTGCATTAAACATTTCCTTTTCCTTTTTTTTCTCCCATATTTTGTTGCCACAGCAACTCGGCAAAGCAGGTCATTAGCCTCACTTTACAAATGAGAAAAATGAAGCTGAAAGAAGTTAATTTGTCCTTGAACACACACAGCTGGTAACACTGGGATTTGAACTGAGGAACATACAGCTCTGAAGTCTTAAATGTTTCCTATGATACAACCTTAGAGATCGACAATTATAATCTGTAGGACCTAGAGTGGCCGTCCATCCAAATTGGAAAGACAACTAAAATGGAAAGAGAAAAGGGAAAAGAAATCACCACCTAAATTAACTTTGTAGTTGTATACCATCTTGCTGAGGCCCAATTACTTTTCTTATAGAATTTAAAAAAATTGAGATGTAATTCAGATATTATAAAATTCACTGCTTTAAAGTATACGGTTGGGTGGGGTTTTGTATATTCACAAGGCTGTGTGACCATCATCACTATCTAATTCCAGGACATTTATATCAAAAGAAAATTTATATCCATTAGCAATCACTTCTTATGGAGTTTTGATGAAGCAAAAATCCTCAAAACCTTTCTTCTAAAACTCCAATTTTCTAAGATTCTTTCCTTAAACAAAAATGATTCTTAATTACTTATATACATGTAGGAAAAAAGTTATAAAAATAATGTCCCATAACAGATGATTGATTTTGTTGTTGTTGAATATATCTTTTTTTTTTTTTTTTTTCTTTTAAACATCTTTATTGGGGTATAATTGCTTTACAATGGTGTGTTAGTTTCTGCTTTATAACAAAGTGAATCAGCTATACATATACATATGTTCCCATATGTCTTCCCTCTTGTGTCTCCCTCCCTCCCACTCTCCCCATCCCACCCTTCCAGGCTGTCACAAAGCACCGAGCTAATATCCCTGTGCCTTGCGGCTGCTTCCCCCCAGCTATTTACCTTACTACGTTTGTTAGTGTGTATATGTCCATGACTCTCTCTCGCCCTGTCAAAACTCACCCCTCCCCCTCCCCATACCCTCAAGTCCGTTCTCCAGTAGGTCTGCGTCTTTATTCCTATCTTACCCCTAGGTTCTTCATGACATTTTTTTCCCTTAAATTCCATATATATGTGTTAGCATACGGTATTTGTCTTTTTCTTTCTGACTTACTTCACTCTGTATGACAGACTCTAGGTCTATCCATCTCATTACAAATAGCTCAATTTCATTTCTTTTTAAGGCTGAGTAATATTCCATTGTGTATATGTGCCACATCTTCTTTATCCATTCATCCGATGATGGGCGCTTAGGTTGTTTCCATGTCCTGGCTATTGTAAATAGAGCTGCAATGAACATTTTGGTACATGACTCTTTTTGAATTTTGGTTTTCTCAGGGTATATGCCAAGTAGTGGGATTGCTGGGTCATATGGTAATTCTATTTGTAGTTTTTTAAGGAACCTCCATACTGTTCTCCACAGTGGCTGAACCAATTCACATTCCCACCAGCAGTGCAAGAGTGTCCCCTTTTCTCCACACCCTCTCCAGCATTTATTGTTTCTAGATTTTTTGATGATGGCCATTCTGACTGGTGTGAGATGATATCTCATTGTAGTTTTGATTTGCATTTCTCTAATGATTAATGATGTTGAGCATTCTTTCATGTGTTTGTTGGCATTCTGTATATCTTCTTTGGAGAAATGTCTATTTAGGTCTTCTGCCCATTTTTGGATGGGGTTGTTTGTTTTTTTGTTATTGAGCTGCATGAGCTGCTTGTAAATTTTGGAGATTAATCCTTTGTCAGTTGCTTCATTTGCAAATGTTTTCTCCCATTCTGAGGGTTGTCTTTTGGTCTTGGTTATGGTTTCCTTTGCTGTGCAAAAGCTTTGAAGTTTCATTAGGTCCCATTTGTTTATTTTTGTTTTTATTTCCATTACTCTAGGAGGTGGGTCAGAAAGGATCTTGCTGTGATTTATGTCATAGAGTGTTCTTCCTATGTTTTCTTCTAAGAGTTTGATAGTTTCTGGCCTTACATTTAGGTCTTTAATCCATTTTGAGCTTATTTTTGTGTATGGTGTTAGGGAGTGATCTAATCTCATACTTTTACATGTACCTGTCCAGTTTTCCCAGCACCATTTATTGAAGAGGCTGTCCTTTCTCCACTGTACATTCCTGCCTCCTTTATCAAAGATAAGGTGTCCATATGTGCGTGGGTTTATCTCTGGGCTTTCTATCCTGTTCCACTGATCTATCTTTCTGTTTTTGTGCCAGTACCATACTGTCTTGATTACTGTTGCTTTGTAATATAGTCTGAAGTCAGGGAGCCTTATTCCTCCAGCTCCTTTTTTCGTTCTCAAGATTGCTTTGGCTATTCGGGGTCTTTTGTGTTTCCATACAAATTGCGAAATTTTTTGTTCTAGTTCTGTGAAAAATGCCAGTGGTAGTTTGATAGGGATTGCATTGAATCTGTAGATTGCTTTGGGTAGTAGAGTCATTTTCACAATGTTGATTCTTCCCATCCAAGAACATGGTATATCTCTCCATCTATTTGTATCATCTTTAATTTCTTTCATCAGTGTCTTATAATTTTCTGCATACAGGTCTTTCGTCTCCTTAGGTAGGTTTATTCCTAGATATTTTATTCTTTTTGTTGCAATGGTAAATGGGAGTGTTTTCTTGATTTCACTTTCAGATTTTTCATCATTAGTATATAGGAATGCCAGAGATTTCTGTGCATTAATTTTGTATCCTGCTACTTTACCAAATTCATTGATTAGCTCTAGTAGTTTTCTGGTAGCATCTTTAGGATTCTCTATGTATAGTTGAATATATCTTTAAGTATGAAAAGGATAATTAATGGGAGAGTTTCCCCAAAGTTATCAATGTCAGAAAAATCCCCACCACTACCACTATCATCATTACCACCATTAATTGAGCACTTACTCTCTGACAGGCTGTATACTGACATATTCATTTTATTTTATTCTGATAGCAATCCTATTAAGTAGTTATTAACACCCATTCCATTGCGCAAATGAGAAAAACTGAAGTTTGGAGAAGTGACATCACCTATTAAAATGTCTGGGTTGAGAAGTAAACCCAGGTCCATGACGATTTGAAAGCTCAAGTCTTACCTACTGAACTTTCCACCAAGTGAGAGGAAATGGATCCAAAGAAAACATAGATCTAAAATGAAAGTAATAATGAGTCCAAATGAAAAATTTACATAAGCCAAGATGCTGAAGAAGGTTATCTAGTGCTAGCTCCTGCAAGCATTATCCCAACGATTTACATATCCAAAGGATTGGGTACTTGTATAAAGCTATAGAAACCAGATCTTTCTGGTCTTTTATTTTTTGTTATTTGATAATTAACCTATCAAACCAGAAAGGGAAACTAGTGTGCAGTCAGAAAGTATGAGACCTTTCAGATTGGTACTGTAGAAACCTCTTCTCCTAGGTCTTGGTCTGTTGGTCTTCCAGGATGATTGTGCTAGACTAGTCAATGAAATGGTTCCAAATGCTGCTTTTCTCTTGGCTTGAGTTTCTTTTCTCTCCTGTCAAGATCTCCTTTATTTTTATCATGCTTAAAACCATCTGGCAGGTGTGTAATTGATTTTCAGGCAAGATAGAATGCGTGACACATGTTGCTTTTGTATATAATTGCCACATAAGTTTATAATAAATTTGATTAAGGCCTTATCTGCAGGTGAACTATACGGTTAACTCAATCTTTGAAGAAACAGAATCATGTAACTAACCTGCAACTCTGGATGAAATTTTCAGTTCAATTCAGCAGCTATTTATTGACCTTCCCTATGTTTTGAGCAGAGTCTGTGTGTGGAGCAAGGTGGTAGTGGTGTTTCATAATGAATAAACTTCAGAATTACCATGAAAGGGAATAAATTTTCATGTGCAGTGTGTGTGTGTGTGTGTGTGTGTGTGTGTGTGTTGAGTGTGTGTGTCTGACGTGAGGAAATGTATATGAAACATATGCCCAACTAATTGTGATACAAGATATGATGTGATAAATGCCTCAGCTTTTCCTGATTCCAACAACTAGATTAACCCCCGCCCCCTACTTTAGACATTACAGCACTGTGTACACCTCTCCTTTTTTGCACCTATCACAGTTGCAATTGTTTGTATGATTATTTGGTTGAACTTTCAATTGTATTTTGTAACTCTATCAGACATAAAGGCTATATAAATAATACAAATCAGAGATAACTGTGTAAATGTTCTATACTAAGAAATACACACAGGAGAGCCCCAGAGTGGGACATCTAACCTTGTTAGGGAAAGGTTCTGATGGAGGTGACCTTGGATTCAATTTTTGAAGAATGGCTATGTATTCACTGGGAGAAAGGAAGGAAAGAAGGAAGGGAGGGAGGGAGAAGGAAGGAAGGAAAGGGGGAAAGAAGGGCAAGGGGAAGAGCACGTGCAAAGATATACACATATGAAATAGCATGCCTCAAGGATATGAATGAAGTCAAGTTCATGGAGAGAGATGGAAGAAGGTAGATCATCAGTGGTCTTAAGACTGAGCTTAAATTGTTGACTTTATCTTCAATGCTATGAAAAGTTTCTGAAGAGCAAAATCCTCCAGCAATTTGAGTTTTAGGGGTGGTTATGTTGCCAGTGTGAAGGGTGACTTGAAGATAGTTGGACTGTCTTTCATAAGTGTGTTATAATAAGAAATGAAGTGATGAGGGCCTGAAAGAAGGAGGGCAGGAACAAAGAGGATGTGAGAGATGTTAAGGAAATAGTATCTGTAATAGAGGTGATGTAGCAAGAGGAGTCTCTGATGGCTCACAGGTTTTTGAATCTGGAAACTGTATAGATGATGCAGTCATATGGAGCTCAACAGGTTTCGGGGGAAAGACATATATCCAGCCATAGATTTGTTGTTTTGGAAGGACTTGTGAAATATTTAAGTGGAACCTTCCAGGAAAGCTTGGAAATATGTAATTAAACCTATGGAGGGATCTGATTAGCAGACACAAATCCAGGAGTCATCAACAGCCTAAGAAATTTAACATGTAAGAAGATGCTCAGGAAAAGTAACGAGAGCAAAAAGATTAGAGGCTGCAAACCTGAGAAACAGTAATACTTGTAGGAGATGAACAGAAAGACAACCATGAGGTTAAATAGGGAAGTAAAGGAAAAACCAAGAGGAGAATTGTGTCTTTGAAGACATGGAGGAAGGGTTTCATGAAATAGAGAGTGATCAATAATTTTAATTTAAAAAATTTAATAAAAATAATTTTAAAAATTAAAAAAATATTTAATATATATAATTACTGTGTTAGGTAGAATTAGGACAGAATGTGTCCCTTGAATCCTAGTTTACGTTGATTTTATAAGGAAAACTTCAGTGGGGTAGTGTGGGCAAAAAGCAGCATTTAAGAGGTTAAGGGAGAATAAAAAGTGGTAAAGTGGAGCCAGTACATGTAGACTCCTTTTAAGGATATTTGTATGTTTATGGGAGGAAGGAAAGAAAGGATAGAAAGAGAATGCCCAGCTAGGAGGTGGGGTTGGAAAATTCTACATGAGGTTCTTGTCTGGTACATGGCAGTAGCATTCTTGGCCTTAAGCTGTGTTCTGCACAGGCACAAAGATATGCATATTTGTATATTTATGAATGTATTTGTGTGTATAACAAGTACCTTAAAGGAAGCTAAAATATTCATTTTCCAAAGTACCACATTTCCATCAAACCTTCAGTATGACTCTAATCAATGGCTCCATTTGGCACTTTATCTCTTCCTTCCCCTGCCCCAACCATAGATCCATAACCACTTATATTAGGACAGTTAAATTTCACCATTATGAGAGTTAACCCGAGCCAGAAGCTAAGACAGTCTCCCATGCCTGTTCTGAAAGTTGACACTAATAAAACCTCATAGCTTACTATAAAAGCAATACTTATTTTATTGTTGTCCTGTCTTTAAATGAATGGCTGCCTCCTGCTTTTGGAAAGCAGACGATATGCAGGGAGAAAATTCAATTTCCTGGGAAGGGAAAAAATACCCTGAAATCATTTCTATGCATTTATAATATAAAATAACTTTGATTCTTACATTATTCTTACATTTTCAAACCCAGAAGCAGTTAGCATAGTACTTTGTAAAGAATATTGCCCTGGGAGGCAGTGTCCTGAGTTAAGAGGTGCAGCTCTGTCACTGGGAGCCAAGTGACTTTAGGGGAAATCACTCTTCCCTTTTTTGTCTTCTTTTCTGTTAAAGGATGGGGATAGATATCGCCTATCTTGGTTTGACTTATGTTAAAATTTTATTCCCTTAAATCCTGAATGAAGTCAGTCCACAAATACATTTCCTTTTCCTGTCTTTCGGAAGACTTCTGTTCTTGACAAATGTCACTATATTGGAGTGTGTTTATCCATCCTTTACCTTCCTCCTAGGCAACTGGAATTGCTCCTCTCCGCTTTGCTCTGACAATCATTTTCACAGGTTTCTATCCTTATCAACTTTATTTGTATAGCTATAGATGAAAAGGTCTGCATTTATTCAAAACAACTTGTTAAAGTGCTACTAGAAGAGAATGGAAAATGTCCAATGGTAGCAGCAAATCCCGATGTATTATTTATTTGAAGATTGGGGTCTGGCTGGGGAGGTTGGAGGACAGGCATAGATGTCGTATTTATTAACCTCACCTCAGCAGGTTTGATCAGAAAGTAATGTAAAAGTAACAACAGTATACCATGCGTGTTTTTGAGTCTGGTACAATAAGATATACCTATGGTGAACATGGGACAGAACTGGGGGTAAATATAAGGTCTGAATTCTGGTTGCTGGGTTTTTCAGAAGCAGGATTTATTCTTAATGGAGGCAGTACCAATTAAGTGTGGCTAGAAAGTAAGGTGGTAACATTTATTAAGCATTGGGCATTCAATATTTAAGTGAGAGATATCTCCTTCAGTTCACCTCAAGTTTCTTAATCTATATGAAGCTTTTTCTAACAGCTTACTTCCCACCCTCAAAGATAGAATGAACCACTCACTTCCTTGTGCCTTCACTAAAATCTGCAGTACTACCAGTGTGGCAAAGCTGTGTTTTACTTCTGGTTTAAACACCTCTCTTCTTTTGCTAGCTTTTTAGGGTAAGAAGTTAGTTTTAGTTTCTAAATAATTGTGGGGAGGGTGCATAAATGAGTGAATGGGTTAAAAGATATCTTGAAACTTTACTCCCTTTTTCCAATGACACTGACCTTGTTTTGAACTCCTATCTCAATTTTTTTAAAATTTTAATTTAATATAGTTTAATTTAATTTCAATGCCATCTTCTTTACCTATTCATTCATTGCTGGACTTTTAGGTTGTTTCCATATCCTGGATGTTATAAATAATGCTGCCAACGAACATAGGGATGCATGTATCCTTTCAAATTGGTGTTTTCATGCTCTTTGGATAATTACCCAGGAGCGAGGTTTCACTTTTCTTTACATACTCTCCAACATTTATTTCTCGTCTTTTCAAAGATAGCCATTCTAACAGGTGTGAGATGATACCTCATTGTGGTTTTGACTTGCATTTCCCTAATAATTAGTGATGTTGAACATCTTTTCATGTGCCTTTTGGCCATTTGTACATCTTCTTTGGAAAAATGTCTGTTCAGCTCCTCTGCCCATTTTTAAATTGGGTTGTTTGTTTCTTTGTTGTTGAGTTGTATGAGCTCTATATAGTTTAGATATTAATCCTTTATTGGATATGTGATTTGCAAATACCTTCTCCCATTTGGTAGGTTGCCTTTTCATTTTGATTATAGTTTCCTTTGCTGTGCAAAGCTTTTTCGTTTCATATAATCCCATTTGTTTATTTCTGCTTTTGTTTCCATTGGCTTTGGAGTCAGATCCACAAAAACATCATTAAGGCCACAATGCCAGTGAAGTTATCACCTGTGTTTTCTTCTAGGAATATTATGGTTTTATATTCAGGTCTTATATTCAAGTCTTCAATCCATTTTGAGTTAATTTTTGGGTATGGTATAAGATAGTGGTGTAGTTTCATTCTATTGCATATGGCTCTCCAGTTTTCCCAATGTCATTTATTGAAGAGGCTGTCCTTTCTCCATTGTATGTTCTTTTCTCCTTTGTTATAAATTAATTGTTCATGTACTTGTGGATATATTTCAGAGCTCTCAATTCTATTCTGTTGATCTGTGTGTCTGTCTTTATGTACCATTCTGTTTTGATTACTATAGCTTTGTAGTATGGTTTGAAATCAGGGAGCCTGATACCTCCAGCTTTGTTCTTCTTTCTCAAGATTGTTTGGCTATTTTGGTTGTTTGTGGTTTCATACATATTTTAGAATTATTTTTTCTAGTTCTGTGAAATATGTCATTAGAATTTTGATAAGGATTTCATTGAATCTGTAGATTGTTTTGGGTAGTGTGGACATTGTAACAATATTAAATCTTCCAGTCCATGAGCACAGAATAGCTTTCCATTTATTTGCATCATCTTCAGTTTCTTTCATCAGTGTGTCTTATAGTTTCCAGTGCACAAATCTTTTACCTCCTTGGTTAAATTTATTCCTAGGTATTTTATTCTTTTTGATGATTGTAAATGAGATTGTTTTCTTAACTTCTGATTGTTTGTTATCAATGTATAGAAATGCCACAATATTTTGTATATGGATTTTATATTCTGCAACTTTACTGAATTAATTTATTAGTTCTAATGCCCTTGGTGAAGTCCTTAGGGTTTTCTCTATATAGTATCATGTCATTTGCAAATAATGACAGTTTTACTTCTTCCCTTCCAATTTGGATCTGTTTTATTTCTTTTTCTTGCCCAACTTCTGTGACTAGGGCTTCTGATACTACGTTAAATAAAAGTGGCAAGAATGGGCATCCTTGTCCTGATCTTCGAGGAAAATCTTTCAGCTTTTCACTGTTGAGTATGATGTTAGCTGTGGGTTTGTCATATATGGCCTTCTTATTGTTGAGGTACATGCCTCAACATATACCCACTTTGTTGAGAGCTGTTATCATAAATGGATGATGAATTTTGTCAAGTGCTTTTTCTCCATCTATTGAAGTGACTGTATGATTTTTTTCTTCATTTTATGAATGTGGTATATCACATTGGTTGATTTGTGGATGTTGAATCATTCTTGCATCCCCAAAATAAATCCAGTTGATCACGATGTATGATCCTTTTAATGTATTGTTGGAATTCTGTTTGGTAATATTTCACTGAGGATTTTTGCTTCTATGTTCAAGAAGGATATTGGCCTTTAATTATTTTTGTGTGTGTGGTGTCCTTGTCTGGTTTTGGTATCGGGATAATGATGGCTTTGTAAAATGTGTTTGGAAGTCTTCTCTCATCTTCAATTTTTTTGGAAGAGTTTGAGAAGGATAGGTGTTAAATCTTCTTTGACTATTTTATAGAATTCACCAGTGAAGCCATCTATCTGGCCTTGGGCTTTTGTTTGTTGGGAGATTTTTGATTACTCTTTTAATCCCTTGATTAGTAATTGATCTATTTGATTTTCTGTTTCTTCATGATTCAGTGTTAGAAGATTGTATGTTTCTAGGAATTTATCCATTTCTTCTTGGTTGTCCAATTTGTTGGTGTATAACAGTTAGTAGTAGTGCCTTATGATCCTTTGCATTTCTGTGGTATCAGTTGTAACTTCTCTTTCATTTCTGATTTTATTTATTTGAGCCTGATCTCTTTTTTTCTTGATTAGTCAAGCTAAAGCTTGTTGATTTTATCTTTTCAAAGAACCAGTTAGTTTCATTGACCTTTCTTCCTGCCTTCCTTCCTTCCTTTCCTTCTTTTTTGTCTCTAGTTCATTGACTTTCACTCTGATCTTTATTATTTCCCTACTGCTACTGATCTTGTGCTTTGTTTGTCCTCTTTTTCAAGTTACTTTAGGTGTAAAGTTAGATTGTTTATTTGTGATTTTTCTTGTTTCTTGAGGTAGGCCTGTATTGCTATGAACTTTCCTCTTAGAACCAATTTTGCTGCGTATGAAAGATCTGGGTATGTTTTATTTTTGTTTTCATTTGTCTCTAGGTACTTTTTGGTTTCTCCTTTGATTTCTTTGATGACCCATTGGTTTCTGTGTAGCATGTTGTTTACTCTCCACATAATTGTGTTTTTTCCCTGTTATTGATCTCTAGTTTAATATCATTGTGTTCCTAGAAGGTGCTTGATAGGATTTCAGTCTTCTTGAATTTATTGAGACTTGTTTCATGACCTAATATGAAAAGTAGGCTGTTAGATTTCCTCACTATTATTGTATTGTTTTCAGTTTCTTCTTTTAATTTTATTAATGTCTGCTTTCTATATTTTGGTGCTCCTATAGTGGGTGCATCTATATTTATAAATGTTATATTATCTTGTTGTATTGACCCCATATATCATTATGCAATGTCCTTCTTTGTCTTTTTTTACAGTCTTTGTTCTAAAGTCTATTTTGTCTGATATGAGTATAGCTACTCCAGTTTTCTTTTCATTTCCATTTGCATGGAATATCTCTTTCCACCCCTTCACTTTCAGTTTGTGTGTGCCCTTACTTCTATAGGGAGTCTCTTATAGGCAACATACAGATAGGTCTTGTTTATCCATTCAGCCACTGTCTGTCTTTTGATTGATGAATTAATCCATTAACATTTAAAGTTATTATTGATAAGTGTGTACTGATAGCCATTTTGTTAATTGTTTTCTGGCTGTTTTTGTAGTTCCTTTCCTCTTCTCTTCCCTTGTGTTTTAGTGGTTTCCTGCAGTGTTATGTTGAGATTTCTTTCTCATTTTCTTTTGTGTATTTACTATAAGTTTTTTCCTTGTTGTTACTGTTAGGCTTACATATACTGTCCTTTGTAAACAGCAGTCTGTGTTAAGTTGGTAGCAACTTAAATTTGAACACATTTCAAAGCTTTATCTTTTAATTCACTGCCCTCACTCCCATTTTATACTTTTGAGGACGCATTTTGTATCTTTTTATTTTATGCAACCCTTAACTAATTTTTATATTTTTAGTTAATTCTACTACTTTTGTCTTTTAACCTTCATGCCTGCTTTATACATCACTGATCCACTATCTTTATTACATATTTACCTTTTCCAGTGAGATTTTTATTTTCATATTATTAATTATCAAATATTAATTAGCATAATTTCTTTTCAGATTAAAGAAGTTCCTTTATCATTTCTTATAGGGCTGGTTTAGTGGTGATGAACTCCTTTAGTTTTGCATATCTGGGAAACTCTTAATTCCTTCAATTCTGAATATTAATCTTTTGGGGTAGAGAATTCTTGGTTTGAAGTTTTTTTCCTTTCAGCATTTTGAATATGTTATACTGCTTCCTTCTGGCCTGTAAAGTTTCTGCTGAAAAATCTCCTGATAGCCTTATGGGGCTTCCCTTGTACATAACAAATTTTTCTCTTGCTGCTTTTAAGGATTCTCTCTTTATTCTTAACTTTTACCCTTTTAATTATAATGTCTCTTGGTGTGTGTCTCTTTGGGTTCATCTTAATGAAACTCTCTGGGCTTCCTGGACCTAGCTTTCTGTTTCCTTCCCCAGATGAAGAAAGTTTTCAGCCATTATATCTTCAAATAAATTTTCTGGGCCTTTTTATCTCTCTTCTCCTTCTGGGACCCATATAATGTGAATGTTATTCTGCTTGATGATGTCACAAAGGTCCCTGAAGGTATTTTTACTTTTTAAAATTCTTTTTCATTTTTCTCTCTCTCTAGGTGAGTTCTATTGCTTTGTCTTCCAGCATGCTTATTTGTTCTTCTACCTCATCCAATCAGCTATTGGACCCACTAGTGTATTTTTCTGTTCAATTATAACTTCTGTTTGGTACTTTCTTATATTTTGTTGAAGTTCTCACTGTGTTTATCCAGTATTCTCCTGAGTTTGGTGGGCATTTTTATGACCATTACTTTGAATTCTATCAGTTAGATTGCTTATCTTCATTTAGTTCTTTCTCTGAAGTTTTGTCTTATTCTTTCAATACAATAGGAACATATTCCTCTGTCTCCTCATTTTGCCTAGTTCTCTGTGCTTACCTCTTCCATGTATCAGGTAAGTCAGCTACCTCTCACATTCTTGAAGGTGTGGCCTTATGTAGGAGATGTCCTGTAGAGCTCAGAAGCACAATCCTGCCTGGCCACCAGAGTCATATTCTCAAGGGGTGTCTCCTACATGAGCTGCATCAGCCCTCCTATCCTGGCAGGGCCATGGCTACTGCTGCAGTGCACTGGTGGGAGGGGCTGACCTAGTCACCCAAGCTTTTGAAGAGAAATTTGGCAAGAGCTAACAAAACTACCTGTATACTTACTTTTTGACTCAGCGTTCTCATTTCTAGGATCTATCCTGAAGATACATTTCCAGCAATATGAAAATACTACACAAGTTATTTATCGCAGTATTAATTGCAATTGCAAAATATTGAAAATAACCTAAATGCCACTACATAGCAGAGTGTGTGCTATTTTGTGCAAAAGAAACCTATGGAAGATAAATCAGAAATTAAAAAGAGACCAGTTACCTATAAGGGGTTGTTGGAAAAGGAGGGGAAGGAAGGGGAAATGGGAATAGGACAGGAGGATGAGAGTGTAAAACTTATTGGAGTATACTTTTTTGTAGCTTTCACTCTTAGAACCATACAAAAACATACCATGTTTTACATATTCAAATAATAATAAAGTAATTAAATAATTAAAATCAACCAATATGGAAGATAAATAATAACAAAGGAACCTAACTGGATTACAAATGAATAACTAAACCACACTGAAGAGAATGGAGAAGAAAAGAAAAATCTATCAAAAACAAAGTCGATAATAATATTTTGACTGTATAAGGCTAAAGACAAAAACAAATGTGCATCAATACTGTACTCTAGTAATAAATCTGTTTCTCACAAGAGTGTTGGTTAGGAATTCTGTAACTACTTTAAGTACATACTAGGATTGAATGAATAAGTGAATATATTATAAATAAAAAAATATTTTTCACTGTTGGAAAAAGAAGTTACAAATAAGGAAAGGGCAAAGACTAAAATGGAAATTGTGATGTTGGATTGGAATCATAGGTATTAACCATCTATAGCTATATCTATACTTATCATGTATAGATATCTATTATTTATTTATGTATGGATATATCTACACATAGATATTTCTACATATAGATATCTGTATAGGGAGAAATATATATTTATCAACAGAAATAAATATGATGGATGTGTATGTGTGGGTTTGTATATATGCATATATTTCATAGCTTTCTCCACTGAGAGAACCTAGGATCAATGACACCCCAGTAACAATGGGCACACTAGCACCCCGATCTGAGTTCCTAAATACTATTTTCCAATAAAAAGTATTAGACTCATTTGAGAATGAGTTGATTCCAGAGCTAGGGCTGGAAAATAAAAGGTAAACTTGGAATATCTTGTGATGCTAGAAAATTAAGGAACTGCTCATAAAAAAACACCAGAGCCAACCAAAAGGATCTCCTGAAGGCTAAAGTTGAAACAATTTGAAACACAAAATAAATGATAGTATTGGATTATAATGCATAGAATAAACATTCCTGAGGCCATACTGATACAAATAAATACTTGAATAAATAAATAAGTGGGGGAGAATTTACAGCTCTTGCAGAAGAATTCCCATTACAATAGAAATAATTAGGAAAATACAAAGTTACTATTAGGGAAACAGCACAATAATAATTACTGCAAGCAAGTTCCACCAATGGATGCTAACATCAGTGGATGAAAGTTGAAGGAGAAACAGGATATTAGCATAGCCTCAGAGTTTCTTCTTCAAGATATTTATCAACCATAAATGAAAGTAAAATATAACTTGACAGTACAGAAACCTAGCAGACACTACCTTAACCAAGTGATTGATGTTAATAACACTAGTTGACATCATGTAGCTCTTGATAAGATCCTACCGAAAAGGATACATCACTTCTGTGGCATTCTTGCTGAAAATGAATAACTGTCGACTAATCATTAGAAAGCATCAGACAAGCCCAAATTGAAAGACATTCCACAAAATATTTGATCAATATTTATCAGAAGTTTCAAAGACAAAGTCCTGAAAGACAAGAAGAGACTGGGGGACTGCCATACACTGAAGGACACTAAGGACACACAACTAAGTGCAGGGTGGATCCTAGTTGGATCCTGGAATAGGAAAAGGGCATTGGGGGAAAAAAACTGGTAAATATTCAATAAAGTTTGTAGTTTATTTGATAGCATGGTTCCAGTATAAATTTTCTGGTTTTGATAACTATACACTGGTTATGTGAGTTGTTAATAGTAAGAGAAGTTGGGTGAAGAGTATATATGAACTCTATTTTTTGCAACTTGTCTGTAAGTCTCAATTTATTTCAAAATAAAAAGTTTAGAGAAGAATAAATAGAAGAACAACAAATAAAAAAGGAACAAGAGGAATAAGATAACAATAAAAAAACCTCATGCATTGCTTTTCTGAAAATAGTTTAAAGTGATTTTAACTTATTTGGACCATATATGTCATTAATAAATAAGTTTGCTGCCAGTGACTGTTTTTATCACATCTGATAAGATTGATTTTCTTGCTTTCTTTGTCTGTTGAGGCTGCTATAACAAAAAGTGCCTTAGATTAGGTGGCCTAAACAACCAACATTTGTTTCTCACAGTTCTAGAGTCTGGGAAGTCCAAGATCAAGGCACTAGCAGATCCAGTGTCTGGTGAGGGCTTGCTTCCTGGCTCATAGATGGCCATCTTCTCCCTGTGACTTCACATGGTGAAAGGGGAGAGAGAGCTCTCTGGGGTCTCTTTTATAAGGGCACCAATCCCATTCATGAGGTTGAAGCTTCCCGAAGATGCCACTTCCCAATACCTTAGGGGTTAGAATTTGAATATATGAATTTTAGGGAGATATAAACATTCAGTCTCTGATAGTAGCCTATAAAAATTGGATTTGAGGGTATTTCTAAAGACATGAGATACAGACCTGGTTTTTATCCTGGCAGTCGGTGGACTAGACAAATAACATAGAACAAAGATACTGTGTTAGCTATTAGACTGGTTTTCATCTTTCAGTTTATATGTTGGTTTGGTTTCTTTGTGAAATAAAGTTGCTTTCCTTTTGATAGACATTTTGACATTAATGTACTCATTAAAAGTTTTCGGGCCTGGCAATACTCTTGAGTATGCTATTACTGATTCAATATAGGCTTCCAAACAGATACATACATTAATTGAAGAGCTGATGCCAACAGTCAACAGATTACTATGTTTAATAAGAACAGAAATAAATTGCCACTTAAAAATCTCAGAACTCCCTCATACAATTATTAATTTATACCATCTGTGAGTAAATAACTCTTTATAAAATGAAAAATTTAGATACTAAGAACTTAAATAAGTTCACCTATCATTATGTACCAGATTTCCCAATCCCTCTCAGAAAGTGATAAATGATTTCATTTTGAAATTACACTGGCGAGTCACTTGCTAGAGTTGGTCCAAGGTCAATAGGAAAACAGAAAGAATACCTAACTTATGAAATTTTAATTAGAGACAGATAATTTAAAATTTGGTCATTATATATCTTCAATTTAAAATTTAAAAATATAATTGCCAGTAAAAATTTCATTTTGGCTTATGGAATAACACACAGAAAGCAGAAAATTTCCAAGTTTTGATTAAACTAAAATATGCTCTTTTCCTACCATCCGTTGTGCACCTGGCTATTACTATTTGCTTGTTTTGTCTTGCTTTTGGATGTTATGGTACTTGTAAAAATGCAGTCTCCTTATGTTCTGCCCAAGAAACTTAAGGAAGACTACATATCTACATACCTGACTGTGAAGCTGGATGTCACCTTAGGAGTTGTTTTAACAAGCATGTACATGAAAGTCTGATAAGGGCAAAAATCTTTATTTTTTTAAAACTAACTCTAAGTAATACAATTCAGTTGATCAATTCCCCTTTATACCTACTTCAATCAAATATCCATAATTTATAGTAAGAAAATATTTTGAATTTAAATGTTATGTGCTCACTTTGGTGTAATCTGAACTCATCTGAGAGTTCAATAACAAAAAATATCTGTAAATGTGATCCCCCAGTTTGTTTTCCAAGTACTATGATGATCCACTTTCTTTGCGATGAATATACCTGGCCATAAGAATCACTGTGACAGCTGCTTAAACAAGACAGCAGGACATTTAAGTATTATTTGTGACAGAGTTGGCTTTCCTGCCCTGTTTTCTAAGAATTTACAGTTCTCAAAAAAAAAAAAAAGAATTTATAGTTCTGTTAAGGAGACAGAACTATAATCAAATAAAAGAGCCACTATGTTAGACCATTAACGTGCACCTAGAACCCAGGGCAGTTGATAAGAGCACCCTATCTTGTGTAGATAATTAAAATCTTCAAAGCTCTTTCACACGTTTCACCTCATTGAATCCTTGCAACAGTCTTGCCAGGTAGGCAGAAAGGCTTGTTGTGAATATGAGAATTGATGCTCTAGAAGTCATGTGTGTTTTAAATCACATGTGGATTTGCTTGCTCTGCCCAAGTGCCTTGATAGGGGCCTCATCCTATTCCTTTGCTACGTTTCAAGGAATAGCTTTTCTCTCAAAGTACAAAACAGCTCTAGGCATTGGGTTCCAGAGCAGGAGAGCTCTACCGGAAAGCTTTCTGTCTCTGCTGCAGAAGGAAAGACTATTTTTAGATGTTTTCCTTTTGCTAATTATCTCCCTCTCCGTGGGGAATTTCTATGGGTAGAATCCCCAGATGAGCCAAGTTTCTCACTAATTCCTGCAGAGACCAGAAAGACAAAGGCCATGGCCCAGCTTGACCTGGAGCCTCAGAACCTCTCCAGTGATGACAGTGTGGTGGCTTTAGCAAGTTCTTCAAGGACTGTGGAGCCCACAGAGCTTTGGTGATCACACTGAACAAGGGGACTAAGGGGCGACTGGAAGGAAGGTCTGCACATATCTTCTTGAGTCGTGGAACCACCCCAAATGACCTTGCCTGAAATGGACGCTGGCATTCATGGGAAGGTGGGAGTGATGGAAAACCCTACAGGTTGAGGACTAAGGAATAATAATTGCTAACACTATTATAGCACTTATTTTCTATCAAGTTTCTTTTTTTTAAACACTCAACAAGGGGTATAGAAGGTAGATGTTATTATTAACTCTTAAGAGATAGGGAAACTGAGGCACAAAGAGGTTAAGTGATTTGTTCAAGGTCACACAGCTAGTAGGAATTTTCACTGTGGCTGCCTGTTGTTGGTGTCTGTGCTTTTAACTACTTGCTGTATTGCTGTGTCCTCTAAGGACCCTTCTTGCCCTGAAATTCCTGATAGGGTGGAGTCCGATCCCAATGCCAGCATTCTTTGTATGTATCACTCATAAGACTTCTTCCAAAAGGTCAATGATGGCCTCTGAGAAGGAAGGAAGGAAGGAAGGAAGGGAGAGGAGAGTGGAGGGGAGGGAAGGGGAGGAGGGGAAGGGAGGGGAGGGGAGGGGAAGGGAAAGGAAAGGAAAGGAAGGGGAGGGAGGGAGGGAGGAAGAAAAGAAAAGAAAAAAGAAAAAGAGAAAGGCAAAGGATGATGGAAAAAAAAAAAAATTGAGATCTTTGGACCCAAAGGGAAGCTCCCTAGTCATCTTTGGGGCCAGTTGGCAGAGACAGAGCCTAACAGAATATCGCATCAAAGTTAAATACTGCCTATGTTTTCCTCTAAGAGTTTGACAGTGTCTGGCCTTACATTTAGGTCTTTAATCCATTTTGAGCTTATTTTTGTGTATGGTGTTAGCGAGTGTTCTAATTTCATACTTTTATATGTGCCTGTCCAGTTTTCCCAGCACCACTTATTGAAGAGGCTGTCTTTTCTCCACTGTGTATTCTTGCCTCCTTTATCAAAGATAAGGTGACCATATGTGCGTGGGTTTATCTCTGGGCTTTCTATCCTGTTCCATTGATCTATATTTCTGTTTTTGTGCCAGTACCATACTGCCTTGATTACTGTAGCTTTGTAATATAGTCTGAAGTCAGGGAGCCTGATTCCTCCAGCTCCATTTTTTGTTCTCAAGATTGCTTTGGCTATTCGGGGTCTTTTGTGTTTCCATACAAATTGTGAAATTTTTTGTTCTAATTCTGTGAAAAATGCCAGTGGTAGTTTGATAGGGATTGTGTTAAATCTGTAGATTGCTTTGGGTAGTAGAGTCACACTCTATGACATAAATCACAGCAAGATCCTTTTTGACCCACCTCCTAGAGAAATGGAAATAAAAACAAAAATAAACAAATGTTACTTAATGAAACTTAAAAGCTTTTGTACAGCAAAGGAAACCATAAACAAGACCAAAAGACAACCCTCAGAATGGGAGAAAATATTTGCAAATGAAGCAACTGACAAAGGATTAATCTCCAAAATTTACAAGCAGCTCAATATCAAAACAAACAACCCAATCCAAAAATGGACAGAAGACCTAAATAGACATTTCTCTAAAGAAGATATACAGATTGCCAACAAACACATGAAAGAATGCTCAACATCATTAATCATCAGAGAAATGCAAATCAAAACTACAATGAGATATCATCTCACACTAGTCAGAATGGCCATCATGAAAAAATCTAGAAATAATAAATGCTGGAGAGGGTGTGGAGAAAAGGGAACACTCTTGCACTGCTGGTGGGAGTGTGAATAGGTACAGCCACTATGGAGAACAGTATGGAGGTTCCTTAAAAAACTAAAAATAGAACTACCATACGACCCAGCAATCCCACTACTGGGCATATACCCTGAGAAAACCATAATTCAAAAAGAGTCATGTACCAAAATGTTCATTGCAGCTCTATTTACAATAGCCAGGATATGGAAGCAACCTAAGTGTCCATCAACAGATGAATGGATAAAGAAGATGTGGCACATATATACAATGGAATATTACTCAGCCATATAAAGAAACGAAATTGAGTTATTTGTAGTGAGGTGGATTGACCTAGAGCCTGTCATACAGAGTGAAGTAAGTCAGAAGGAGAAAAAGAAATACTGTATGCTAACACATATACATGGAATCTAAGAATAAGAAAAAAAAAAGTTCATGAAGAACCTAGGGGCAAGATGGGAATAAAGACAGAGACCTACTAGAGAATGGACTTGAGGATATGGGGAGGGGGAAGGGTAAGCTGTGACAAAATGAGAGTGGCATGGACATATATACAGTACCAAACGTAAAATCGATAGCTAGTGGGAAGCAGCTGCATAGCTTGGGGAGATCAGCTCGGTGCTTTGTGACCACCTAGAGGGGTGGGATAGGGAGGGTGGGAGGGAGGGAGACGCAAGAGGGAAGAGATATGGGAACATATGTATATGTATAACTGATTCACCTTGTTATAAAGCAGAAACTAATACACCATTGTAAAGCAATTATACTCCAATAAAGATGTTAAAAAAAAAGTTAAATACCGCTGTTGTTTTAAGAGTTCCCGCCTCATCTGTCTCCTGTAACTCTGGCCGTCCCTTCTGGCCTGCCTTACTCCACCTGCACCTGCCTTCCCGTGGCACTTGTGCTAAGCTTTTCCAGGAGTCTGGGAGGCACGGGGACAAACAAGCAGCTGCCAGTTCTCTATTCTGCACCCTCTTCCCCGCCCTGATTTACGGAGAGAGAAAGTGACGCCCAGGGTGGTATGTAACTTACCCAAGGTCACAGAGCCCGGATCAGAATATCCAGGTGTCCAGACCCCCACCTCAGCGCCCGGCCCATGCCTAGAGACCCCTTCGCTCTCCGCGCCTGAATCCAAGAGCTTTCTTTATTTCACATCCCCGCCTCCCCAGCCCCACCCCCCAGTTCCCCGGAGTCGCTTCTGACGCTCGGCAGCCTCCAGGGTCCAGCCCTTCCTGCGGGCGCTTCCTTTCTGCCGGATTCCCACGCCGGAGTCGCCCTTGGCCCGCGCGCAGCCCGCGGGAGCGCTGCCTTCCGGCCCGGGAGCTCCTTTCTGCGCCCCGCAGCCCCGCACGGCGGGGGCACAGAGGCGGGCGGGCGGCCGGGGCTCACCGCCCGACGCGGAGAACAGAAACTGAGGGGGTGTCCCGAGCCCCCAGGCCAGAAGGCCAGGGACCCCGGGGACACCGCTTTCTTCCCTCCCTGCGCCCGCACCTGGAAAGGGGCAGCAACCTACGGTGACGTCCTCCGCGCAGCCGGTGCGCTCACCCTCCAGCCCGCAGCCCCGCCGCCTCCTTCGGGAAGTCCCAAAGTGTCACGGTCGAGCCCGCTGGGGTGTGGCCGCGCCTCCCGCTCCCCCAAGGGCTGTCCCCAGCCGGGCGGCCGTTCCTACTCCCTGCCCGGCCCCGGCCCTGGCCCCGCGTCCGCTGTGCTCCTGCCCTGGCCCCGGCTCCGGCCCCGCCAAGGTGCGAACCGCTCTCCGCCCGGGACGCACGGACCATGGATTCGGGATCCGGCTTCCCAAGACAGGCCGCCTTTTGGTTGGACAATTAGCGGAGGTGGGCGGGGGGTTGACCATCCCCACACACGCGCTTCTCCATGAAGATTCTTGAGCTTTCTTTGAAGAAAGGAGTGCATATGCTGCAGTGTCTCTGTGGAAGGAGCCTGAGGTCCAGCAACAGCCTAAGTGGTGAGAAAATGTTCCTTCCTTAGCCCTAAACCTGCAGATGCCCCCCCTTCCCTCCTCCTCATCCCCTCTCTGCGCCCCCCCCCCCCCCCCCCCCCCCCCGCCCTTAATCAGCGCTGTAAGTGATGGAAGGAAGGCGTTTCCTTACTGGGGCAAGATAATGGCCCCGTCGCCGGTTCTGTCTTTGGATTTTTTTTTTTTTTTTCTCTCTTAAATCCCTGAAGTCATCCGTATTTTATAGAACGCTTTCGCTGTCGCCTAGCGCCTGAGCTGGAACCCGCGGGTCTCTTTCCGAGGGGTGCTTACAGTGACCTGCTTTCGCACTTCCTCGCGGCTGTCTCCTTGTGACCTGCGAGGGCGGCGTGCGACTTGGAGTTGCTCAAAGTCTTCTCTTGAGAAGTTGCTCGTGCGTTCGACAGGAGAGGGGACTTTTAAACAGGTGGCTGGCCAGGCAGGTATCTTTTATTTTTCTTGCTTTGTCTGGAAAGTAGACATCTGGTCATCGTCAGTCAGTGCCTTTTGCCCTGGAGATCAAGAAATTTCTGAACTGATGCTGAAACAGAAGAGTCCCAATTAGGCCTGGGTTTAACCGACTAGGTCCCTCAGGAAAAGCTCAGGGAGGGAAAGAAAGAAAATCAGACCCTTTTAATGACCTGCGATATTGAGAAAAACGATTACAAATTTTAATTCAAAAAAGAAGTACAACCAAGTAAGTGTGATACTTCTCTGCTGAAGCCTTGAGGATGAGGCGAACTGTTTCACCACACTTTCCATTGTCCATCTCTCTCTTTCTTCAGGTGTAAGTTCTCTTTAAGGTGGTTTTGTCCAGTAATCTTGCAAGTGCTAATCCAGTTTTTGTGTCTTTGGGTTTCTGTTTACAAAATGGGGGTGGGGTGTGAGGAGAGAGGAAAGGCACCCTTATTATGTCTAAACAAATGTCTCTTTGTAAAATAATTTTTTGGTACATAAATTCCAAATAACTGTAATGTTCAAAAATTTAACAATATTATAATAGGCTTCAGGTTTATAACTTCATATGTTATTCTGGGGGATCTGATTCATTTGGTTAAGTACCTATTTTCAGTCTGTGCGGGAGCTATGAAGATTATATTTGGAAAGATTAGAATATATATAGATTTCATTCATCCCTTCTAAAACTTTGACTTTCTGCTTACTTACCGCTCTAAATGAAAAATAAAACCATTGTAAAAGAACTAATTAGTTAATTTAACTACATGTGAAATATGAGAATATACACTTTTGAAATGAAATCAGCAATGAGATCTCATATTTCTACTTTTGTTCAGTTCAGATTATTTAGACATTATCTTTTGCCAGCATATTTGTAAGGGCTGAAATATATCAAATAACTATATTCTAAACTAACATGCCTGATGTTGAAGTTTTATGTTTTGAAAATACATATTTCAGGAAGCCAGCAGAGATGTATGTTAATATTATTTGTTTTTCCTTGTCTACATTAAGTAAAACATGAATAGATTATAACTTGGATATATGTTTCCTAGATGTGAAAAATTTGAAAGTATGTATGGTGTGTGATAACGACCTCTTGTAAAAATAGATAACATGTTAATTTACATACAGAGTCAGTCTCTCAAATATTAACAGATCCAAACAGAAGTGGTAATATGTGTGAGGGAGAAGCATAGGTTGTTGCAAAGTCATGGGACTTAGAATCAGAAGACCTAGCTATAAAGCAGTCTCAATAAAATCGCTAACAATCTTTCAAACTCAGTATTTTCATCTGAAAAAAAAGTGGAACTAATGATAGCTCTAGGCTGTTCCCTGTTTCTTACTGGATCCTAGATTTAACATGTGATCCTATGAAAACTGTTGCGCTTTATATACGCATTGTTATTTAGTGGGGTGGTTGGTTATTTTAGGGAACTATCACTCTAGGGGAATTCTTTTAAAATGGTATAGTCACAAGTTGTGAAGATGAAGGTTCCTTTTGAGTGGGTTTTTATGTCATAAGCCTAATATTCTTCACTATTTGAGTAGTGCTTCAATGGCTAAAACGAATAAGAATCATAAAATATACAAAATGATCACTTCCTTTTAGCTTTCATTTTCAAAAGGATTTTTGTTGTTTTATGTAACATTTTCAGTGTTAATGTCAGAAAATTCAAAAAGTTAGTGCTTACTATTAGTTCATTTGTCTTGCAATACTTAACAAAAGCAATTTGCTAAGTGCCTACTATATGCAAATGTGTAGGCATTACTACTCTTCACTTAGTATTTTGGGTTCTCCTCTTGGGCATTTTGCAGGATAGCATTCTCGAATTCCCTTGAACTTACATATGGCCATGACTTGCATTAACAAACGAAACATGAGCAGAAGTGACATGCCTCACTTCCATGTGGAAGGTTTAATAGCCAGAGCACACTTCACCTTCTGCTGTGACCTTCTGATGATGTTCAAGGTAGTGGTTACTCCATCTGTCTGTGTCCCTGAGTATCTGTAGTAATAGGGCTTTACTATGTGACCCATGATGAGCATTTAGCACAAATGAAAAGTTAAAACTTCTTTTTGTGAGTAACAGATTTTTAAGGTTATTTGTTATCTAGCCTATCCTGATTGATATAGTAAGGCAGTACAGTTTAACATAATAAAATTTAATGGAAGATTATTGGGCTCTGTTTAAGGTTCTTTCTAGTCAAACACTTTAATTTCTCTATGATATCATCTGTAGTATATAATGAATTGACGTATTGGTTTCCTTTCCTAATCTTTGAATAATTAGTTTAGCATACCAAAGTATGCGTTTTTGTCATCAAGTAAGTTAGTGCCTGTCCTGAAACTAGTGGGTACATTGCTTCTTAAATGGTATTTATCATTCCCCCAAAGATACAATGAAGCTCCACTGATATTTGAGATTATTCTTTCAAAGTGGTAGTTTAACTGAAAGACCCTTAAGGACTCAGGTGCTCCTTTCTACTTACCTTGCAATGTAGAAACTACATTTTGATACCCCCAAGTTCCTGGAAAGAAAGAGCTAGCTATATTACCTGAAAAACAGTGCAAATGTGGCAACTCTCATCTCTGCTGCAGTTTTGCCAGACAAAAGAAAACGCAAATAAAATTGTTTTTCTCTCAGCTTATAAACTAAGAGCTGTGTGCCTGTGAAGAAAACCAGGGCAGTAGTTTATGGTGAAGGGATTGGGCTGAATGCTCCATCTGGGTCATGGACCAGCAATCCATTTGCTTGGCTCTGGGTTAAGTAAAGCAAAAGAGAGGAGGGAAGGCAGACTTTTCCAGAAGCCTAGGGTATGTTTGTCATGCCAAATAGCCCTCCACAGCTGGCACCCCTCCCTTCTTCCTGTCTTTATCCATCTTAGGATAGAAAGTTAAAGAAACATGTCTCTGGCTTCAGGGGTTGCCATTTTTCAATTTAGCAAACACTCTTTGTGGACCGATTGTTGCTAGGCTCTGTGTTAGGCACAGGAGGCCCAGCAGGGAGAGGTATGGACAAGCAAGAGGTACCATACTAGGCAGGATATGATACATGCCAAAAGTCGAGTACCTGGGAGCCTCCATTTATTTCAGTTTAACAATCTCTTACCTGAGTTAATGGTCTATGGTAAGAATCATCTCAAAAAAGGGATAATTAATTCTGCCTGGAATTTGTGTTTATCTCCCTGAGCTTGAAAAAGCATTTAGGAATTCAAAAGGTAGTGCTGGGTGAGGCAGATGGGGGCTCTCATGAAAAGGAATAGTATCTCTGTCTATTTTACCAGAAGAATGTGTTTGAATAAGACATAGATATAAAAAAGCAATGTTTTACAAAGAATTAGCCTACAACTCATTAAAGCCTACCCAGCATTGCTCGTACTCAGATATCCTGCCTAGTTATCTGTTATACCTCTCCTCTGCCCCTCCTTCAACCTAAGTCCATTTGTTCACAGCCAGATATAACACATCAGCTTCTAAGAAGGGTGCAAGTTTTATTCTCTGGTATTGGAGTCAGAAAGAGACATCCAGGGAGTACTTTTAGATCTGTTCTCTCAATTTCCATGGAATATCTTGAAACAATGAAGCTTTCCTTTGTACAATTTAGTGTATGAAATTGCTACCTTTATGCTGTGTTATTTTCATGGCACAATGTTATGAATGCCATGTCCGAATATTATTTCTAATGCCAGTGAGTGTTGCAGGGTATTTGCATTTCCTAGGGTGAATATCAGAAAGATACTGTGAATCTGCCAAGACAATCTCTCTTGCTGAAATGATCTTTCTTGTTTATACATAAGCTTCTAGTACCGTCCTACCCTCTCCACTCATTACTGTTTATAGAAACGATAGCATTGCAGTTGGTGTCACTGATTGCCCACGTTGCTGCTTCAATGAAGCCAGCTGGGATTCGATTGCATGGTCTTTAAATAAAACTTAGTGGCACAAAATGAATCTCTTTTTTTGAGGGGAGGGGGGTTGTTGCTAGCTGGATCATGCTCTAAGGCACTAATTATTTGCTTAACTTGGAGGAACTTGAGAATCAGTGAATCACCATGTTGGCTCAGTGTCTGACCTTGGCACTGAGGAACTTGTGGGTATAGATAGGCATAGATAAAGTCTTTATGAAGCCATTCTCAAAATGACAGTGATGAACCACTTACCCCCAGCCCATTTTAGCACTCTGTAAGTAGCTCACGGACTGGGGATAGTGAATGTGCCTGTGGTTCCAGCCACCCAAAGACCGGAGCCAGATTAATTGAGAACAGGAATTCCAGGCAGTAATGTTCTGTGCCAGCCTGGTACAAGGGGATGGCCTGGAAATGGTGAGAAACAGAGTGAAAGATTGGTGGTGCATTTTCTTAAACTGCCACAGTATGGAAAGTAAAGAATATCTGTCACTACTTTTGGCCCTTGGCTTCCAAACTTCACTACAAGTTAGGCAGGATAACATTTTTCTTTATAGTTATATAATACAGATTAGGGGACCAAGCCTTATCCAGGTGAAGATTCATATGTCTATGTAAGTTTATTTTCTCCTGAAAAATTTTAAATTTATAAATGTATCTATATCTATTTAAAATATCTGTGCACTTATGCAAGTGTGTGTGTGTATGTGTGTATCTCTGTGTCTTTGGTTAAATGTGTTCAAAATTGTTAATGGCAGTTACCTTTAGGGAGTTTGATGGCAGAGACTTACTTTCTGCTTAACATATTTCTATATTATTTGAATTTTAATGAAAATGTGTTCCCTTTTTAATTTAAAAAACTAGTGGTATATATTTTAGATTATGCAGTTTTCTGTTCATAGCAGGAAACTTTGAAAATGTAAAATCTCTGTAGAATAAGAAAGTCACTTATAAAACCATAACCTCAATATAATCCCTTTTATTCTTGGTGTGTGAGTTTTAAAAACAAAAGGTATCACATGAAAGTTATATGCTTTGTTTCTTTTCCTATGCGCTTAAACAGTTATTCTAAATATGGAAAGAGATACTCATTGAAATATTTGGAAAATACTTTTTTCTAAGAGGAATTACAAGAAGCTGTTAATAGTGCTTAGTAGGAGAGAGATACTTTTGGGACAGTGGAAAAGGAGGGTTCTTTTTAGCTTTGTGCATTTCTACATTGTTTCTAATGATTTGTACATATTGACTTTATATATATAAAGCAGGATATAGCTGGGTGTGAAATGGTGAACCATTTGTATTTTCTTTTTTTAAAACTCATATATGTTAAAAAACACTAACAGATATGTCATTTTGCCAAAAATTCTTCTAAATATGACTTTAAATTATAGAATGACCTCACATATCTATGCTATAATTGTCATCTGCCTACTGTTGGATCACATCCATTTTTCTAAGCCTTTAAATTTTGTTTTAAAGAATTTTTGACGAATATCTTTGTGTAGCGATCTTGGTGTGTGGTGGGCTTAGGGGATGGTAATCAGTTATAACTTTTCTTTCTTCTCCTTCCCTCTACCTTCTACCTTAATCCTGAGTTCAAAACAATTGAGAAAATAAAGTTGTGAAACAGATAGCTATTAATGTATCTGCTTTCTTACTGGATTGCTGGACAATTGGATTAGAGAATGGTCAAAATTGAATTTAACACCAAACTAAATCTTGATGTATGCGAACCACTAGAGGGAAGTTTGGATCTATAGAGCAGGCCCACCTGCCAAGAGATCCACCTTTACCCCTGCTGAACCCCAGTAGCAGAGCAGAGAGATTTGCATTCCATATTTACCTCTAAAGACAGGTCTGGGACCAGAGCTATTTTTGCCTACCCAGAAGCTAAGAATGTGTCCAGCCTGTGAGTAGGCAGATCCACAGAGACAGAGAGAGACCACAGCAGGCTAAGCTTCACTGGCCCCATTTTTTCTCCCCAGTCTCACCAATCAGATAAGTTTTTCCTCTTCCTTGGAAAGGAGTGAGAAGGGTGGATGGAAGGGCACAGAACTCTCTTCCCATTTGTTGGAAAAGGCAAAAGAGCCTCTTTCGTGGACCAAAAGTAAATGAGGAAAGTGGGAGCAAAAATTTATTCTTACAGTGTGTAACTTTCAAAGGCATAACTATTTTTAAGGGTGTTGATATATCCATATATTCTCCAGTAACTTACACTTTTGACCACCGTATAATAGTTTCCTGGCTGTGTGTGACTGTGGGCTAGTTACCTGTGTCATATGTAAAATGGGGCTTAACAATAGTTCTGAGTTTATAGGGTTGTTCTGAAGATTAAATGCATTAATATCTGTAAGGTTCTTAGCCTGTGAAAGCCTGAGCACTTTGGTATTTAGTATTTCCTGCTCTTCTTTTTCTTGCCTTTCATCCCTCCTGGTGTTATAAAATACCAAATGCATGCTGTTAGTGTGTGATTTATCCCATCTTAGTCTTTCTCTTCATTTAAGGTAAAAAAATGTGCACCATACTAAATCTTAGGATATATCTAATATTTTGATCTGTATGCTTAACTTTCCTTTATTGTTTAAGACAGGTCTTTGTTCTGGTAAAAAGCTATAGGAGTCTGAATCTAGCCAATTTCATTTGTGAAGAGTCCAGTTTGTTTTCTTAAAGCTAATAATTATCATAATCACAGCATTAAGGAAAATTCTGGATTTTATTTCATCCATAAAATTCTGGATTTTATTTCATCCATAGAAAATGGAATTGTAGAGTAATTTGGCTCTAACAGGTAATTTGGATGATATTTTTTTTTCTTTTAGTTCCAATAACATTTTATTTAAGGACATGGAATCTGAATTTTATATAATTTTTACATGACACACATTATTATTTTGATTTTTCTCAACTATTTAAAAATGTAAAAACTGTTTTTAGCTCATGGGCAGTACAAAAACAGGCATCAGGCTGGATTTCACTCACAGGCTGTGGTGTGCTGACCCCTGCCATTTCCATTACTCATCACTATACTCGAAAGTCTGCATGCACCTACACCATTGGCAACACCAGGCATTACCAAACTTTCAAATCTCGCCAATTTGACAGGTGAAATTGTATCTTAGTTTGGTTTAGCTTTACTTTGCATTTCTCTTTTTATAAGGAAAGTAAATGATCTTTTCTTATTGGATGATATTCTTTTAAGTGACTTTTGATGACTGAATTTTTGGAATTAAACATAGTAGCACGAACCTTATTCTTAGGAGTTCATGTTGCTCGAGTTTTAACTCTCTGTTGTGTTGGTAGATTATTTAGAAGATCAAAACAGAAAGCAACCAAGAGTCACATTACATTTTATTACTGTAGAATCAGTGTGACTGAAAAAATTCCTGACCTCCTCAGGACTAAGTAAAATCATTTTAGTTTATTTTCAAGTCCTGGCAGCTAGGATCATTCGGTAGATTGCTGTTTTTCCATTCTTTGTTGTGTTTCTCTCACTAGGTCATTTCTAGGAAGTACTGAGGGGTATTGCCACGTTCCACAAACATGACCTGGTGTTATTCAACATGTCTGCCAGTATTCTTCACTCTGAAACACTGAGATACGGGAGCTTTGTTACTCCCCTCTTTTCAATTTTAAAGAAAACCAGACTGTAGGTCTTACGAATAATTTACTGAATACTTGAGGAAAGCAGAGGTGTATAGCAGTGCAGAGAATGGAAATCTAAAGGCAGACATTAACTATCACTGCTCCTAAAGTCCATGGGTCATGTCCTTCTTTAGGAGAGCCTCCTGGTCATCTCTATGTAACTCCTGGACTATCTCTGCATAATGGATATTCTTTGTTTCCCCCAGCATTTAGGAACTACTTCTCCAGGTTCCAGAGAAACAATAAGGTAATTCTCATTCCCCTTCCAAGGCTCATTGATTTTCTTATTGCAGGATGGCTGAGAGTGAAGCATCCATGTGCTTTAGGAGAAACACTCACTCACAGCACAGGACATGGTCTGGCCACTCCTGGTCCAGAAAAAGCAATCATGGTAGTTATCAGCACATTTCCAAATGTTTAGGTTATTCCATTTTAAATAGTACCAGATGAGGTGTACCAGATGTCAGCCCAGGTAGCCTTAACACCTTTCTATCATCTGTCTTTCAAAGTAGATTGCAAAGAGCATCAGTCCTGCATGGTCTCATCTCAGAAACTCTTGGGACAAACAAGACAGCTCCTCTAAGAATGAACAGTGATTTTCAAATAGGGCAGCCTAAATGCAGGGGAGAATTCTTTAACTCTGCATGAACTTGGTTCTGTTCAAAATATACCCAATTTAAATTACTGAAAAAAATACATAACATCTCAGATAGAAGCATCTGCTTCAATGGTTGGAGCAGCTTTACAGCGACAGAGACTAGGAAATTGACATATTTGTATGATTAGAAAGGCTCGACAAGGTAGTCTGTCTGAAAACAAGGTAGTATGTTTCTATGACAAGGGGAAATTCTAATTTTTACCTGAGGGAATACAAATCACTAACATCCCCCTAAAGTGCCATCTGTCCAGTTACAAGAATTTTAATGTTCAGCCTCACTACCCTATTGCTTGAAGAGTTAAATATTTTTGGATTTTTAAACCAAAGATATTATGGAGCATCACTTCATTTATATGTCTGTTCATCCAGCATTTAATGAGACCCACACTATGTGCCAAGCAATGGGTCTGCATGAACCCTGTTCTAAAGTAACTCATACTTAGATAAGGGAGATAATAACTGAGCACAGCTTATCCTAATTAAGATATCAATGATGTCTAGTGTCTAGGTATAGTGTGTCATTATTCTAGAAGGGACTGCTATGTTGGTAGTAGAGATAAACTCTCCCTAATATTTTTTTAGGTTATCTTCTCTGATAATTACTCTTTGCTGCTGTGATTGTTTACATGTGCTCTGTTCAAGTTCTAGTTGAGTAGATTGATTGTTAATTTGTTTTCATCAAGCTGGAAATATTCTAGCTGTAGTTTACATTAGGCTAACTAGCACTGGATGGATCATCGTTATGATTTTGTTTTCCAAGATGCAATACTCTGGATTCTATTTTTTCAACTGAAATTGGAATTGGGAGGGCACAAGAAGGAAAAGGAGATAAAATATATATAGTTTGTTTTTAAGGTTAAAATACAGAAATGGCCAGAGATTAATATAACAAACACTAATATACCTAAGACTCAAAATGAGCAAATTATTAACATTATGCGATATACATTTCAGATTTTCTTAAAATGAAGAAGTCAAACACTACCGATAAAATTAAAATCACTTAGAACTATCCCCAGCTCTATTCCAGAATCCCTTCCTCCTCAGGGGTAACAACTATAATGACTTTGGTGTGTGTCCCTCCCATCCATATGGGAGGTTCTGTAGAGCTGAAAGTAGCCAGCTTCCTCAAAAGATGGAAGTACGTTTCTAAGGCAGACATGAAGACTGATCTTCTTAATTTACTATGTATCATATATGATACTGTTTTGAGTGTTTCTAGAATTTATAGATGAGGTCTTGAACTGTACTTAACTCTCTGCATCTTATTTTTTCACTCAATTATGTGTTTTTGAAATTCATCCCTGTTAAGACAAATGTATCAAGTTCAGAAACATGAAGCTGGGTGTGAGGGAATCAATATTTGTAGCTGAAAGCGTGGACCGTGGAGCCAGGTTGCCTGGGTTTGACCTGACTCTAAGACTTACCAATTATGTGACCTTGGACAAGTTTCTTAACCCCTCAGGGCCTCACTTTTCTGATTTGTAAAATGGTAATAGCACCTACTTTATTGGGATGTGGTGTGGAGCAAAATGAGTTAATATATTTGAATCTCTTGGAATACTTTCTGACACTTACTAAGCGTAGTATAAGTATTTATTATCTGTATGTTCATTTGAGAACGTGTATTGACTTATAGTAGGAAGAGCAACCTTGCTTGGCTGATATTCCCTGATTTTTTTACATCCAGCACCATGCTAACTAGAAAAGAAACCTCTGTGTCCAGGCTTGGATTCCTGTCAGAGGCAATTAGGTATTGAGAATGAGAGGTCACCTAAACTGGAGAGGTTAGTAAATCACTAAGAAACAGTCATCTTGGGGAGCTGCTATATTTACAATGGATAACCAACAAAGACCTACTGTATAGCACAGGGAACTCTGCTCAATATTATGTAACAACCTAAATGGGAAAAGAATTTAAAATAGATACATGTATATTTATAACTGAATTACTTTGCTCTACGCCTGAAACTAACATGATGTTGTTAATCAACTATACTCCAATATAAAATAAAAAGTTTAAAAATAAAAGAAACAATCATCTTTTGATTAAGGCTGTTACACAGTGGACTGGCATCAAAGGAATTTGCAGCATCTGCCTTAGTGTTTGGGTGTTTGGTTTGATTGTATCAGATGCAGCACTCAGGTGCTACAGAAACACCTGAGAATGGTCTGATGTTCAGCCCTATTTCCCTTTGATTGTATGCTACACCGCCCCTCCCCTCTCTTGGGAATTGTAAATTGGTGTACTTTGTCAACCCACCTTTTGAATTGAGAGGAAGTGGTTCTTGGTTGAGCTGGAACTACAGTGAGTGCTTGAGACTGAAGCAAATCCCTCTAGAGATTCAAGAGGAAAAATAAATGAAAGAACAGGTGGAGCTGAGACTGTCCGATGACTTCAGATCTGTGTCAGTCCTACTTTTCAAGCCACCTGGGCCTCCTTAGCAGGTTCTGCAGAGCTGAAAATAGCCAGCTTCCTCAAAAGATGGAAGTATATTTCTAAGGCAGACATTAGGACTGATCGAAGGCTTTGTTCTGATTGATCTCTTCACCTCCTGAAGCTTTTTGGTATGACCAGGTTTCAGTGATTCTAATGAACCTTGTTGTCAACCTCACACCACAGATATTAGGAAGCGAACATAATGCCTGTGTTGTAATCTTCTCACAAGGAGGAACCAATTATATTATGCGTAGAGCACATGTGACTCGAAATGTAGAATTGTAATATTTAGGTCCTAGCAACAATTTTAGGAATTGAATACACACTTTCATTTGACAGTTGAATAAACAGTCCCAACAAACTTGAGACAGTTACTCAAAACTCCGTATCTGTGTGAAGTGGCTGGATCTTTGAATCCAGGACTTTTAGCTCTTAGTATACAGAATTTGGACACTAATTTGCAATGTTTCTTTCATTCACTCATTTCATGAACTTAGGCAAGTGTTTTTAACCTTTTTGACCCTCAAGATCCTCATCTCTTGTATAAGGAACATAAAATCATCCTTGTATCCATCAAAGCAGTGTTTGAAATCTAATTGAAATAGTGTGTGTGCTAACTGGCAAAATCTAAAAAGCATAATAGAGGTATAACATTTATTATTACTAGTTTATTATATTGGATGCATTTATGACACAAGGCTATATTGGAGATAAAATAAAGCTCCATTTTATATTGTCTTGGAGAGGGAGTTAATGGCAGAAGCCAGTTTTATCAACATGAAATTTATAGCTTCTTTGGCATAAGAATTATATCTTCCAGTAGCTATCACATCTTGCTGTACATGAATTTTTCTGGTCTACCCTGTTTTGATGCTGCTTGAAAAGGATGCTCTTCCCATCAACGGTATGGAACCTTTTCAGTCTGTGTTGTAATGTGGGACAATATGATAGAGGTTACGGCATTTTGTTGATTTAACCTTACTTTAAACTCTTTCACCGATGACTGCTAACTAGGGTCTTGCAAAGGGTGTGGTAATGTATTCCACTATCCAGAGTGTAACTTCTATTGTTGAGGGCTTGTGTCACTTAGTTCTCAGTCAATGGGGAGCAAATATACGCTATATTAGAGTTTAATTCCTGGGATCTACAGGCACTTTTTTTTTTTTTTTGCGCTATGCGGGCCTCTCACTGCTGTGGCCTCTCCCGTTGCGGAGCACAGACTCCGGACGCGCAGGCTCAGCAGCCATGGGTCACGGGCCAGCCACTCCGCGGCATGTGGGATCTTCCCGGACTGGGGCACGAACCCGCGTCCCCTGCATCGGCAGGCGGACTCTCAACCACTGCGCCACCAGGGAAGCCCTACAGGCACTTTTGTCTGTGAGGCAGAAAGAGTAAATGAGCTACTTTTAGGTAGAGTAATCACATTAATTGACAGCAGATTCTAATAAAAATAACAACATAGACAGGAGGAAATAGTAAAAGCTCATGTGAGCACTAACAGTCAGACATATTCTAGACATAATTGGGTTCCTAGTATGTGCTTGGCATTGGGCATATAGAGATAAATCAACTCCTGCCTTAAGTAATTTGTAGTATGGCAAGGGAAAGAAGATACAAGCAAAAAACACATCTTCATGGGTAGGTGCTAGACCAAAGGTAGAAACAATTTACCTTGGAAACAGAGAGAGATGAGAGCAGTTCCTTCTGCTTGGTGATGTGTGTGTGTGTAGTCAGGAAGGCTCATCTGGGAAGGCTTCAGCGAAATATGCTACCAGAAATGCATTTTAAAGAATAAATAGGCATCCACCTTGCATAGAAAATGATGAGGAAGGGCATTTTGGGTAAAGGAAAACATGCGCTGAGGCATAGGGCCAAGAAAGAGCATGTGTTTCAGGCTAAATTTGCTCATTCTTTCCTTCATTCTTTCACTCATTTATCAACGACCTACTCTTTGCCAGGTACTGTTCTAATTGCTGGGGATTCAGGGGTGAGCAAAACAATCTCTATTTTAAGAGCTGACTTTCTGGTGCAGAAGTAAAACAATAAATAAATAAACGACTAACATGCATATAATAAAGTGTCAGGTGGTGTAAGTGCTATAAAGAGAAGTAAACACATTAAGGGGTTAGAGAGAGAAAGGAAGATATCTTTAGATACAGCAGTCTTTTCCGAGGGAATGGCTTTTAGGCAGAGACCAAAGGAAGCGAGAGATCAAGCTTGCATTACTCAGGGAAAATTTGCTCTAGCTGGAAAGAGCAGCAAGTGCAAAGATCCTGAAGTAGGAATAGGCTTGACATATTTGAAGATGAGGGAGAAAGGCAGCGTGGCAAGAGCAAGATGAGATGAGGAAAAATGGTAGGAAATGGTATTGTTTATGGTATTGTAGACTGTGGCAAGTATTTTGGAATTTATTTTGAGAGTTATGCAAAGTCATGAAAGGGTTTTGAACAGGAGTGTGAAAAGCCATTTATATTTTAAATGGATCACTCTGGCTGCAGTATGATAGTAGACTGTATCAAGGAGACTGTTTAGGAAGCTATTACAGTCTTTCTGGTGAGAGGCTTGGAAGAGAGTCAAAATGTGTTAGGTGGTGAGACGTGGTCTGAATTGGGATATATTTGGAGGTAGAGTTGATAGGGTTTGCTAATTGAGAGAAAGAGAGAAATCAAAGGTGACTCAAGTAATATGCCTTAGCATCTAGGTGAAGAGGGATGCCTTTCATTGAGTTGGGAAACAAAGAAGGATAGAGTTGCTTTGGGGAGATAAACTCAAGTGTTCTGTTTTGAATATGTTCAAAGTGACATAGAATAAAAGATAAACATTGAATAGAGAGATAAAATTCTGGAATTTAGGGGAGTCCAGAGCCTTAGATATAAATGTATGAATAATCAGCATATAGTTGGTATTTAGAATCCCAGAACTGTGTTCAGTTACATAAAAAATTAGTGTGGGGACTTCCCTGGTGATGCAGTGGTTAAGAATCCGCCTGCCAATGCAGGGGACACGGGTTCGAGCCCTGATCTGGGAAGATCCCACATGCCGTGGAGCAACTAAGCCTGTGAGCCACAACTACTGAGCACGCACTCTAGAGCCCGCAAGCCGCAACTACTGAGCCCGTGTGCCACAACTACTGAAACCTGTGCGCCTAGAGCCCATGCTCCACAACAAGAGAAGCCACCACAGTGAGAAGCCCACACACCGCAATGAAGAGTAGTCCCCGCTTGCCATAACTAGAGAAAGCCTGTGTGCAGCAACGAACACCCAACGTAGCCAAAAATAAATAAATAAATTTATATATATTAAAAAAAAGAATTAGTGTTGATACGGAAAAGAATAGATTTGAGGACTACGCCTGCAGTACTCCTGTACTTAGCCATTAGGAGCTAAATGCTACCAAAGAGACTCAGAAGGACTAGCCTAAGTAAGAAGTGGAAGAAATTCAGGAGAATGAGATAATAGGAGTTAAGTGAAGAAAGTGGCAAGAAAGAATGACCAGCTGGGTCATATGCTGATGAGAGATCAGTATGGTGTAGACTGAGAATGGATCTTCAGATTGCAAAATGTGGAGGTCATCCCAAACCTTGGTGAGTGGTTTCAGTGGAGAGGTGGGTGTGAAAGTTTGATCAGAATGGACTCAAGAGACTAGAAGGTGAGAGAGTGAAGAGAATGAACATAAAAGAATCTGCATAGCACAGGGAGATCAGCTGGGCGCTTTGTGACCACCTAGAGGGGTGGGATAGGGAGGGTGGGAGGGAGACACAAGAGGGAAGAGATGTGGGGATATATGTATATGTATAACTGGTTCACTTTGTTATACAGCAGAAACTAACACACCATTGTAAAGCAATTATACCCCAATAAAGATGTTAAAAAATAAAAGGGCATTAAACCCTTAAAGAAAAAAAAATAAAATCTTTGCCCTTTAAAAAAAAAATCTAAGAGTTTCACAGTGAAGTTGTGAGGAGAAATGAGGGAATGTGGGATCAAGGGGAACATTGTTTTTATGAAAATATTTTGGCATATTTATTTATATGCTGATGAGATGATTGACTAGGAAAAGGAAAGCCGTTGTAGGAGAGAGATTGGGAACATTGCGAAGATTAATTGACTTCCCATGATTAATACATTCCAGGCTTGGACCAGGTACATCATAGCCTCATCAGACTCTTGTTAAAGAAAACAGATTGCCTTGTCCTACACCATACCTCCCACGTGTTAGAAAGGTCCCATGTGCTTATATTTTGTAGAAGCTCCTCCGGTGGTTCTAGTGTGGAGCTAGATTTGGGAAGTTTTGTTTTGGGCAACACAGTGTATTGCAGTGGTGGCAAGGGTCCATTGACTTGGGGTGGCAGAAGGTGGGGCTATAAATTTTGACTTTTTATAAATCTTTAATCTCTTAGCTTTGGCTTTCTTGTTTTTGGATTTCCCCTCCTAAGAATGCTCTTAGCATGGAGTGCTAGAGGCTGCTAATGGTTTTTTTGGAGCCCTTGTGGTTTCTCTATGGGGATATTAATGGAAGTATCTGGCTGTCACAGTCTGTGATTAAAATCACTCTGATTAAGATTTTAAGTAAATAGTTACCCATTGAAAAAGTGATAGTCGTATGCTTTCCTCTTTTGGGGGATACACAAAAATATCCATTAGACTGCCAAATCTAGCACAAGCATGTTCAAGAAATTGGGTCAAAGGGGACCATTAAGATTTATACTTGATAAAATATTGAGTCTTAGAACCAAACTAGGTGCTCAGACGCTTGATTATTTAGGGAGAATAATACTGTGAAGTGAGGTTAGATCTGGAATCCAAAGTTCTGGGTTATATTTTTGGCTCTGTAATTTACAAACCATATGAATTTTGGGAAGTTTTGTGTGTTCATATGAAAATGAGTGTGCTAGCCTTTCCCTTCCATCTTAGAGTTATCAATACAAAGATCAAATGAGTGGAGAACATTTCATGACTATAAAGACTTACAACTGTATATGTGTGTGTGTGTATGTGTGTATATATATATATATAGTATTTGTATATAGTATATATATAGTTGATGTGAACTGTGAAAAACAGCTTTTATAAGCACGATTTTACACTACATGACACAAGTATCTTGGAAAAGTGATCATTCACATCCCATCATCATTTGTGATGCAAAGTAAAGCTGATTAAAGTGTATTTGTTTACATATATGTACATACACGTATATACATGCATATGTAGGTGTATAGCTTTGTTCAGTATTATTTTTATTAGTTTTCCTCGGAGATTAGGATGATTTTTGAATTATACTTATTGCATTGAATTAGATTTTTGAATTACATTCAAATTTATAATTAGAAATGATACGTTAGCCTAAACCCCCAAATTCTTCCCACAGCAGTTTCAGATTTAGAGATAAGCCCTAGAGCTTCACTGGTGCCTGTCTCTGCACTACAGCTGTATTTCAGTCCATGTCCCATAAATTTGGGAAAGAAATCACAAATGAGAGAGGGAATAGAATGATACAGCAGGTTGTACCATTGTACACCATGCTGGTTACAAGACACTTGAAGGTGGGAAAGAGAAGATTGTATTTGGTCTTGGGTAGCATGTTTTCCAAGGGATATTATTATACTAGAGTACACACAGGAGATGATGACCAGGGTATGAATAGGGTTTGAAATCGTGACTTAAAAGGATCAGGTAAAGGCCATAAAGATGTTTAGCCTAGAGAAGAGAAGATCAAAGTAAACTATGATATTTTGGTGATTTCAAGGAAGTAGAGGTAGGTTTGATGGATTGAGTTTGAAAGGAAGTGAATGCAGGTATAGAGAACACCCAGTGAATACTTTGGCTGGTTATGACTTTCCAGTCATTCACTCTTACTGCACCAGCAGATGCTGTGTGACTATTGAGATATTGCAGAGGGATTTGAACATCTAATACGAAGCAGAAATAGGTGACCTATGAAGTCTCTTCTAGCTCCAGTACTTTGTGTCAAATCAAAGACTTTAAGTGAGGAAGAGCTAGTACATTTTCGGAGCTCTCATGGAGGTTGGGGGAAGGTTACAGAGATGTGAATAATGGTTGGTTATGCTAAGCAGTAGGAAAGATTTTGAATTTAGTTCCAAGGTGCCTAGGAAAACAAAACTTGCCCCTTTGATTCTCAATCTTTTGGTAAATTCCTGAGTACATGCTGTTCTGTCATTCTCTTCTGATCCAGGAGTCAGAACTGTGTCACTGTTGTGTAGCTTATTCTCTACAAAATGACGGGAAAAAAAAAATGTTAGCTTCTGAATACTCTTCATATATTCCTTCAATGGGGTGAAATTCACTGTGAAATAGTAAAGCTCTTTAACACATAGCTCTGAATAAGTGGATAAGTTGAGTGCAAGAAGCAACAATTTAATTTATGGGCCACTTGGTTAACAATAAGTCCTTTGTCATACTTAACAGCTAACTGTGCTCCTAATGCAGAGTTGATGTTTTGTGCTTTGACTCCTAGATTGATGCTGTTGGAAGGAACCTTAGAGACAATTTAGTCCTTTTACAGATGAGCAAGCTGAGGTTCTAGGAGGGAATGTGCTAAAAGGCACCCAGTCTCAGAAGTGAGACTGGGGCCCTGGACTCCTGCCATCCATTGTCTGGGGCAGGCTCTAACTCTCCACATTTCCATTTGTCTCCTAGATTTGTAATTCCCATCATCACATGTTGAAATGATTATTTTTCAATTATACTGGAAGTAATTTTATCTTACAGCATCACTTTGTATCTCTACCATCC
This sequence comes from Phocoena sinus, assembly GCF_008692025.1. Classification (NCBI taxonomy): domain Eukaryota; kingdom Metazoa; phylum Chordata; class Mammalia; order Artiodactyla; family Phocoenidae; genus Phocoena; species Phocoena sinus. The sequence continues at coordinate 68,754,617 of NC_045766.1, read as the reverse complement.
CAGATATGAATTAGAGTAGTCTTTTGGAACTGACCCAGAGGAGATAGCATCCTTAAAGTGACTTTTGTCACATCTGTTGATATGCCAGGAGCAAATATCAACTATCCCAGTAGCCCAAAACTCTAGAAATTCATGCACTTCCTGTGTAATTTCACTATATCTGTGTGCTCCCTGTGATTATTTTCCTTTAAATCAACACACTTAAGAAAATCAATTTAGCCTTTTCTTGGCAATTATATCTGTAAAATCACAAGTTTAATGTGCTGGAGGTTTTTTCCAATATAAAAATAATTATTTTAATATAATCATCTTATTTTAAAGGTTTCATCTGGATAGTACTTGGGACAGTCTGTCTCATAAACCCACTTTTTGAGATTGAGATCAGTTTACCATTGGAGACACCATATTACTTGAAAGAGAGACTAAAGTCTTGATCCCATTTGAGCCACAATTTTTAGTTCTAATGAATTAATGCTAACGAATTAATGGTTTTCTAGAATACAGCTTCCCACCCAGTGTGCATAGTTTCTGTCCTCCAGTCCTAAGGAGCCTTGTCATTTTACTCGTGTGGTACAATAATTGTACTTTTCTAGGTGTGCCATGTTCACGACATGAAAAAGGCTAGGAAATACTAGACAATGAAGAACAATACATCTAGTTTGTGTAGTGCTTTGGAGTTTAGAAAACACTTATGTGCATCAACTCTTTTGAGACATATAGTGTTTCTGTGAGGCAAACATTATTTTCCCCATATTTCAGGTGAGGAAACTGCAGTTTCGAGAGGTGAAGTTACTTGCCTAAATCTCCACAGCTTAAACAAGTGGCAAGTGAAGTTTTGCAAATGTAGTTGTTACATTTTTAATCCAACGAATCTTCCACTACACTGCAGCTGCCTTCAGAATTTCAAATTTTCATATTATTAGATTATATAAACTCAAGAGCACAAACAAATGATCTTTGCTACATGTATTTCATAAGAAGCTATTTTGAATTAAAACACCATTCAGAGATGTTTCCTGTCCTTTGCATTGAAGGATGGATGACACAGATGTGATCCTTGCCTTCAGGGAGATCACAGTCTTCTGGGGCTGGAGGGAGTTACATATACAAACACTTTAATACAAAGCAGTCTGGCATATGTATTACAAAGTAGGTAGAGACAAAACTCTATGGAGGAATAAGAGAGAAATAAATTAAATTTAAATAAAGAGGAAACCAGAGGAAGGATTATGGGAGAAATGCAGCTATGTTAATGATTATTTTTTGCCATGGATATACTTTTTTGTTTGTTTTTGATTACTTATTTAAACGTTACATATAGAGAAGTGCATAAATTACAAACATATAACTTGGTATAATTTCACAAAGTGAATACACCCATGTAACGATCGTGGAGACTAGAAACCAAACATTACCTGCATCCCTGTAACTCTATCTGTGCCTCCTTCCAGTCCCCAAAGGCAGCAATTATCTTGCTCTGACACCATAGTTTAGTTTGCCTGTTTTAAAACTTCAAATGAAGTAATACAGTGTATGCTTTTTTAAAATTTCTGGATGCTTTGTTTAATGTTATGTTTGTGAGACTTACACATTGTTGCTTGTAGCTGTAGTTCTAGTTCTTTTTTTTTTTCTTTTGCTGTAAATATACCACATATTTATTATCCATTCTACTGTTGGTGGTCATTTGGGTTGTTTACAGTTTGTAGTCATGAACAGTGCTGCTATGAACAGTCTTGTATCTCTTTTTGTGGACGTATATATGCATTTCTGTTGGGAATAGTCCTAGGAGTGGATTTGCTGAGTCATGGAATATGCCTATACTAACATAGCTTTTGATGAGGAGAAATAAGGATGACAAAAGACTTCACTGACAGAGGAGGGCTCATTTAGAAAGACCAATGCCTGATGCACTGCAGAGAGAATTCAGAGTGATGAGCAATTTAGGTGGCAGGAATATACCGTGTTTGAGAGCTATAGTGGAATGGAGAGAGAGACAAGGAGAAAGGGGATATTTTTGAGAACCCCTGAACTAATTTACAGAAAGATAATTGTATCAGTTAGAAAGGCATTCAGCTGCAAGTCCCTGAAAACTTCAGTAAGTGTCTTAATCAGATGGGTTGACTTTCCTCAAATACTAAGAAGTCTGGGAGTAGGCTGGCTTTCACTCAAAACTCAACAAAGGCTTTTAGGATCCAGGAGCTGTCTTTGCACTTTGGCACCCTTAGCATGTTGCCATTTATATTCTTACTTGCTCTTTATAGTCTTAAGGTAGTTGCTGTAGCTCCAGATATCAAGTCTAAATTCCAAGCAAAGGGTGACAGAATGATGCCAGCCACATCAGTTCTCTTTCATCAAGGGAGTAAAAGTTTCCCAAACATCCCAGCAAAGACTTCCACCAATTAGTAAAAGTGGGTGACCCCTAGCTGAAAGTGAGGCTGGGAAATTGGGGCATAGTACAGTATCAAGATTATCTTATATTGGTAACCATCCATTGCTTGAGACTAAGCACGTTGTTGCCCTGAGAACACTGGAACTCTCTAGCAAAGATGAAATGGATATTAAAAAGGCAGTTAAATGAGTCTTCCATTGCAATACTGGCCCCAGAGGGAAGAATGGGCTAGGGGATAAAGTTTTATGTAATATACCATTTTTATTTTCACATGGGATAATTGGACATTTTATAGAGAAAATTAGTATGTCATTCCATTTGATGATTTGAAATTCACCAGGGCTTTTTATTATTACTGTTGTTTTTGTTATTATTATTGTCATTCTTGAGATGATGGAGTAAAAATAATCAGATAATATCTCTTAAAGTGATCTTGCCTTTGCAACTTTTCAGTTACATAAAGTGAATTTTTACCAGCTTTTCTAGAATAAAGTGAAACTAAAGAGCAAGCAAGCATTGTGAGCTGCTGCAATTACAGGCAGAGTGGTGTAAAGAGATTTCTATGATGCATAAATTAAAACATCCCATCATAAGGCTTAACAGGTCCAAAATAGCCCCAATTTGGTCTTTCATGTGACTTTATTTCTATCTCTAACCTGCCGTTGTTGGTTTGTGAAAAATTTGTCGTGAAATCAGTTGAGTTAGTGCACAGAAGGACAGAACATTGATTCAGATGTTGTTTCAAAAACTCGTATGTATTGCCCTAAAAAGAGAAAAATATTCATATGTGGTTCTTTTTGTTTTAAGCTAGTCTTAGAAATCAGGTCAGTCTATAAAATTGGTTTCCTGACAATTTATTTCCTACCAGCAACAAAGTGAAGTGCTGATTCAAATAAGGTTCACAAAGCATACTTCTGTTTCTACAGGTTGTTTGTTCATTATTTTGTTTGGTGGCATGGTGGCATTATTCATTTAGCAAGGGCTAAAGTTTTCTGTATTGGGTGGAACCAAAGAGAAAGAACAGAATCATAACTGTGTCATCTCCAATGTGATACTGATACAAGAAGAGCTAATGGACTGGGAGAATTTCATTTTACACTGAGTGTAATGAATATCTGCTCTGTCCAAGAAGTTTTGCTCACAGAGAGGAAGAAGAGAGAAGGAATGTGAATGTGGTTGGAAGGCACAGTTCAGACCTGAGTTCAGCAATATTTGGGTAACTCTATTTTCATATGTGATTATTAGCGATGAGTGAAATGTTTCCATATTAGGAAGTGTTCCCCAAATTGTTTCATAATTACAGTGTCCATTGGTCTGTTTTAAAATTACGTGTAGAACCAATAGAACTGTTGCTTTTATCAAGAGGTAATTAATGGGCAAATTTCATTATTCTTAGGGATGTTACAGATCCATAATATAAATAGGCTTAGGAAAACAACATGTGAGCTAAAAGCTATAGCTCACAATTAAGTAATTGGGGGTACTTGGGGAGGTAAGTGTTATGGACTATACTCTTAATAATATGGAGATTTTATCACAGAGTACAACCATGTTTTTCCATTTTATAACCCTATATGTCCAAAGCATAATACTAAGCTGAGTGTCTATAGAGCTTATTTACTAAATTATTTACTTTTTAATTTTGCCATGCCATGTGTAGGTGGGGTCCTAGTTCCCTGACCAGGGATCAAACCTGCGTTGGAAGCATGGGGTCTTAACCACTGGACCGTCAGGGAAGTCCCAGGCTGAGTGCCTAATACCCTAACATTTGTTCACTAATTTAACAGAATATTTACTGAGAAGCTTACCATATGCCACTGTTAGGGGTACTGGAGGGAGAGCAGTGAACAAATTAAAATGTCTGACCTAATGCTTCTACATTTTTTTAGAAGCATGTTTTATTCATGGAGTTTTTCATGGCAACAAAATGGCTGTGTTTTTTTAAGCAGATGAAGTAAAAGGGATACAACTAGAAACAGGCTTCAGCTAATCTCAAACCAAGAGGTTTGCACATGATATACAATAAGAATTATACTTTTATTGCTTTTACATTTACAGTTAAATTCTAAATAAAGCACTTTAAGCAGTCCTACAACACTTGATTGTACCTACAGTACAACACTCTTCCAAAGGCCCAGCAATGACTTGAAGGGTAGATGTAAACAGTGCAGAGTCCAAGTGTGAATGTTTTCAGAGAGAAGCATGGTCAAACAGGTGAGCTTGAGCCCTAGGGTAATGGCTTGCAGAGCTGAAGCTAAGGACTAGGCCATGGATGAACACAAAGACACGATAAGTTAGTATTTCATGTTTGGATGTGGTGTTGGAAGGACAAATGGACAAAGAATCAGGGGTTGGTAAATGACCAAAGGTCAGGTCAGGTATGATCTATACCAGTTTTTTTTTGTTTGTTTTTTTTTTAGCGGTACGCGGAGCTCTCACTGTTGTGGCCTCTCCCGTTGTGGAGCACAGGCTCCGGACGCGCAGGCTCAGCGGCCATGGCTCACGGGCCCAGACGCTCCGCGGCATGTGGGATCTTCCCGGACCGGGCCACGAACCCGTGTCCCCTGCATCAGCAGGCGGACTCTCAACCACCGCGCCATCAGGGAAGCCCTATACCAGTTTTGAGTCAGCACTAGGGACAGCTCCCAAGGGCTGTGCCTGTTAGTTGCTGTAGTATCTAAGAGGATGTGACAAAATAATTCCATCTAGATACATCTAGCAGGTGGGAAAAGTGAATGAAGTAGGCTAGTAGTTAGGCAATGGGGGAGAACTGTGACAAACAGGAAATTACAGAACTTTCCAAATGGAGAAATGGAGCAGCTGCTAATCAGCTCCATCCAGCCAACTGGTTTTAGGCAGGCATGCAGGCTACATATTACTGGATTTTCCAGAAATTAAAAATAAATTCCAGAGTTGCAGAAAACTCAGATATTTTAGGTAATGTTTCATAATTTTAATAACTTTGGCGACTCAAAATTAAAACAAAATGCACACTTGTAAACACTACTTTGGTTCCCATTTCTTTCAAGGCAGTTTTGGTCCCAAGTGAAGGATGCTGCATCCTTGTCCAACTGGGAGTCTATGGTGTCTTGTCAATGGCATATATAGCTATTTTACCCACTTCAGCCTGATATTTTAAAAATATAAATTAGGTCATGTTTTCCACTGCTTGTACTCCTCAGTGGCTTTCTATTACATAAAGAATAAAATAAGAACTAATATGGCTTTCAGTACTCTGAATGATGCTTTTTGCCTACCTCTGCACCCTCATCTTATCCCATTCTTCCCCAGCTCACTATTTTCCAGACACATTCTTCTTCTTTTACTTCCTGGAACATGCCAAACTTTTCCTACAGCAGAGTTTTATAAATTTTAATTCCTTCCTCAGGAATAATTCCCCTTGCTGCCTGTGTCCACTCTCTGTTTAGATGGCTTGTTCTTTCATCTAGATCATCTTAATATGTTCTCCAAGAGGCTCCCACTGGTCATCTAATCTCTGCTGGTCCTCCAAGTTACTCTTTATCATAGTACCCTCTTTATTCATACCATACGCCGAATGCAGTTTGAATTGTTAAAAGTTACTTATTCGTATGTTAATATCTGTCTCACTTATTTGATTTTAAGCTCCCTAAGGATAGGAAACATGTCTGTCTTGATCACTGATAAAACTTCGATGTCTAACACACAGTAAGCATTCTATAAATGTGAATGAGTAGATCATTGCATAAGAGGACTTGAAAGATTTGTGTCTTTCATATGTTGATTTGGTGCTGAATTCTTTGGACCTAGATCTTCTAGAGCAATACTTCTCAAATTTAGGTAAGGTGCTCACCTCTGTAATGAAAATCTGTTTTAATGGCCATTCAGTGCAAGTTATTTTTATTACATTAAATATATATATAATATAGAAAAATAACTATATATTTATAGTATATAATATAATAAAGTATATTGTACAATAAATATATATGGGCATAGATGTCTCTTGTTTATAGCTCTTATAAAATTATGAAATTAATTTACAAATTAAGTTATAAGCAAGTCTATACAAAAGTAGTTCAGTTCAAATTAATACTATTCATTTAATGTTATATGTGATATTTTGATGACATAAAATTGCCTCAGTTCAGATTCAGTTCTATATTTAATGTTTCTGTGCTTTTATTTCAATAATTCTTATGCAGATAATACCTGTTCACATAAGTATATTGAATAGAAAGTAATTTCTTGGTTTTGTTTGTTAATTGAAAGAATTTGACCTTAACCAAATCTCTGCTTGCTAGAAACTCTAAAATGTTAAATTTAATTACCTGTCACTCCAAAATTGTTTTTTATTCCACTTGAAGATAAAGGCAATATTACTGAAAACTACATTATGTTATGTGAACTAGTTGCTGGAATTGGGAAGAGAGAAATTTCTTATTGCACATTTGCTATTTATTCTTACTGTGAATGAGTTGTTGCATTGTGGTATGCTCAAAGCTGGGATTTCAGTAATACATCTGCCAGCAAAATAAAATGTCTTCTTACTGCTGAGACACAAGTACTTTTGAGTTTTCAAAAGACAGATGATTACTCCATTTTTCTCTGTTTAAACTAGCACAAACAACTTTTATTGGCTGCATGGTGATTTCATTTAACCTTTACTTTGAGTGAAACAGATCATAATCAAAATCAGAAACATTTGTTCCAAAATTTTGTGTCAATCATCAGTTATAAAGTCATCATCCAGATGCCCTGGACTATGTCTACCTGCAAATATATAGATACATATACATACATATACAAACACATAGATTTTTATATATAGTATATGTGGATGTAGATATGTTTGTGTGTATACATATAAAATTTTAAATTTAAATTCTCATGGACACCGCTTACCCTGCCCCTTACCTAATTTAAGAACAGTATACTAGAAGATCCAACTATGTTTCAACTCCCAAATACCTGGGCATTGACTATGGTAGGTGGGGTTCTAGACCTGTCTTGAAACATGTGGGCTTAAAATAAAAATACAAGTGTTATGAAACTCTCTCTAGTAAATGCATTGTTGTCTTTGAACTGAGCTTTGGTCTGGGGGAGGGCTAACATTTCTGGGGACACCATACAGACGGTTTTCTGGAATTGTGCTCCAGGAGATGCCATTCACGTAAATACAATATGAATAGCATCCCCTAGAGCTGTTTAAGGTGGACCCGTTCATTCAGCAGTGAGTGAGCACTTAACCCTTTATCTGCCTCTGCAGCAACTGTCCTCTCCTTCCACCCAGAGAAACCTGCGCTTTTCCCATTCTAGCTCTCTCGGTCAACCATTTGCTTTGATATTAGTTTCAAAGAGAATCCCACCTCCCAGAGATATTTACATTCCAAAAATTAATTTTGTATATAATGAATATTTCACATTAGAGAGTAATGAAAGTAGAACAACAGGCTGTGTTTTGCTTTTTGTGGGGAGGTGTGACAGGTGGTCAGCATCACTTATACTTCTATCATATGTGAACCTGGATTGAAGGGTCTGTGTGGTGTTTCAGATTCTATATTTATAACAGGTTCTAGAGCAAGTTCTAGATCAATAAAAACAGATGTCTCTTTTTTTAGAGGAATGGAATGATCTCCTTGTATCTGATGGTTGGGTGTTTTTTGGCATGGAAATCAGAATCTTTGCACCTCAGTGGTGATAACAGAGAGAGCTCCCTCAGGGGTACACTGGCTCTTACAGTATCAGTTCTCTCCTAGATGCCCTGCCTCTTTGATTCAACAAGATCAAGCTAGAGTTTGCTATCTCACCTACTTAACTGGGACACTTGTGGGTATTCTTCATTTATATTAGGGATATAATCAGTTCTTCAATCTTCTAGGCTCAAATTCTTGGATTTACCTTTAATACTTCACTTTATTTTCCTTTGTTATCAATAAATCACATATCATTAAAACTTTTTTCTTTACAATGTGTATTATGCTACATGTGACTTCTTAAGAATGTAATGACTCCCTCATATCTAGAGTAAAAAGGCCAAAGCCTTAAACTTTGGGTTTATTCATAGTTTGGCCTTACAACAATTCTTATTTCCTGTTGCTATTTAGCATAGCCCATGTGACTGTTACAGGGTTGCTTCTTTGCCTTTGCCACATACGAGAAACTAATTTCTCCTCTAGGCTACTGCATGTGTATGTGTGTTTATATATATATATATTTTTTTTCTTTTCTTTTCTTTTTTTTTCCTACCTGGAATGCCTTTCAACTTCCTGTCAGTTTACCCAAATACTATCCTTCTCTCAAGCTATGCCTTAACCACACTTCTACTCGTTGGCAATTGACTCTGCAGTGATCACTCCGTAGTGTGAATTATTTTCGTCGTTTACATACGTAGCTTATAACATTAATTCATCCCTGTATTTTAAGAGTCATTTCTCCTTCTTTTATGTGTATGTTAATTGAACTGATATTAACTAAATTCTTATTTGTGAACTGTTTCATTTTAGCATCTCAAGGAGATGGAACCACATGAGACATAATTCTGCCCATAGAGGGTTCGTAGTCTACTAAGGAAATAAGGTGAATCACCTGTAACCATTACGTAAAATTTTTTTGTTGTTGTTGCACTTTGTTCGCTTCAAGGACAAGCAAGTTACATATAAAGGGCAGTAGGAGTTTAGAGAATAAGGGATTACAATTAGTGATGGTACGTGAACCCCCATGAAGGAGGTGGCATTTGAACTGGGCTTTGAGACATGGGCAGATTTTATGTAGGCAGAAAGGGAGGATCCTTAGAGGAGGAATAACAAGAACAAATCATCTAAGTGGCTATGTGTGAGGAAGGCGGAGAACAATGGGGTGCTTAGGGATGAAGGACTGCAGGTTCCTTGGCAATTAGAGCTTGTAAAGAGGAGTAGTAGGAAACGAGACTGGAAACATAAATTGCAGCCGGGTTGTAGACTGTACAAGATTATAAATCCTATTCTAAAGTATTTATACCTTATTCTTTAGGCAATGGAAAGTTGAAAACTTTGAACATGGAAATGAGTCAGTCAGTGTTTTACCATGCACATGTTGTCTTTCCAATCAGGTTAGATGCTACTCATTTTGAGGAAATCATATCATGTAAATAATAATTTATTAAGCTCTTTCACATTATCTCACATCATTTTATTGATAGCTTTTTTTAACTTATTGAAGTATAGTTGATTTACAAAGTTGTGTTAGCTTCTGGTATACAGCAAAGTTACTCAATTATTTATGTATATAGATATATACATATTCTTTTCCATTATGGTTTATTGCAAGATATTGAATATAGTTCCCTGTACTATACAGTAGGGCCTTGTTGTATATCTATTTTACGTATAGTAGTTTGTATCTGCTAATCCCAAACTCCTACTTTATCCCTCCCCCACCCCCTTTGCCCTTTGATAACCAAGTTTGTTTTCCTTGTCTGTGAGTCTGTTTCTGTTTTGTAAATAAATTCATTTGTATCATATTTTAGATTCCACATATAAGTGATAGCATATGGTATTTATCTTTCTCTGTCTGACTTACTTCACTTACTATGATAATCTCTAGGTCTATCCATGTTGCTGCAAATGGCATTGTTTCATTCTTTCTTATGTCTGAATAGTATTCCATTGTGAGTGTGTGTGTGTGTGTGTGTGTGTGTACACACACAGACCATCTTCTTTATCCAACTATTGATAGTTTTTGAAAATTATGTCATTATCCTTTTCTTTAACCGCTGAGGGGAATAGTCTTGGAAAGCTTTAGTAATCTGCACAAGGTCACAAGGCTACAAGGAACAGTCAGGAATTTAACCATATCTTAAGATTCATATTCCATGTTTTTCTTCTTTGCCATGGTACCTGTCCTCTTCTCAATTGAATTTTTAGTCCTCTAAAGAGATCCTCATTTAATAAAAAATTATATAGTATATAAATATGTTTATATATGTTGTTTTTCTCTCATGCATTTTGTTTAGTTCCTTTCAGATGCTAAAGCACTAAGGATGCAATCTCTTCTATGACTGAGATTCAAATGTCAAATTTGGAAACTCATAATGATCCCTATAGTGAGGTGCAGTGTCTTCACCATTCTCAGCAGTGGTGAGGTTGGTATCTGATAATGACATAGTATTAAGCTCTTGGGCCCACGGGACCCCATTAGTTGCAACTTCTAAAATCATCCTACCTTCTTCATCTGGCCTCTTTGCCTCTTCATATTTAAACAAATAAAAATATGCTCATCAGAGTTTAAGATTCATTTTCTTGGCCTCTGATGAAGTACAGACTCTGAGAAGAATTGAGCATCACATATGGTGTAGTGGTAGGTGGCTTAAATACCAAGGAGTTTACCTGGCACATTTTACTAAAAAATCCAGAAGTAGACAGACTTCAGGGTTGGTTGGTCGAGTGATATAACTCTCATCAAGAACCTGACTTCTCTTCATCTCTTGCTCAGCCATCTACAGTTTTGATGCCTTTATTCTTAGGCTGCTTCCATTTGTGGTCATAGGATGCTGCTTGAAGCAAACTGGGATTATCCAGTGGGACTGTTTGTGTATAACTGAACAAAAATTTTAAAAAATCTCTGTGACTGGAGAATTGTTATTCATTAATTGGTATAGACTTAGTTTATCTTAAAGAAACAAAATGGGTAGGATTACCTTGACTGATATAGATTATCAGGATTTAGCCCTAAACCTGGGGGATAATGGTAAATCCTATCAAAACAAAAGTTTTGCTGTCCAGTGGATACTGAAAAGAAAAAACAGTGTCTACTATGCATCAGGATAAATTATATTTTGTAAACCATTCAAGCTATGTATGCTTTTTCCCATTTCAAAGAGTTTTTTTAAAAATTCATGTCAAAATACCTTTATATGAAATTTGTTTTGGAGACTGCTGATGAAGTCATTACTCAGCAAACCCTAGAGGCCTCTGAAGTGAAATTTCTGTTATATACTGTATTCTGAGTAAGACATGCAGTGAATGAAAAATTTCATCTATCAGCAGTATAGTTATTTCATTTTTGGGAAGAGGTTAAATTCAGCATGTTGCTTTAGAAAAATAAATTAAGCATATGGAGCATTAAACAAGGCTACTCTTCCCTGCTTCCCTGATTAGATCTAACCAATTATAATGCCATCTCCTTTGATTTAATTTTAAGTAGACATTGGAGTAATTAATGTGTTAGCTCAACATGTAGACAAAGAAAACACTTTGATCAATCAATAGCAATTGGCAAATGTCAGAAGATAAACTGCCTTGGATTGCTTTCTAAATTTCAAAATGTACTGACCTCTTTTTTTTTTCTTAAAATATAGAGTACATACAGCGTGACTCTAGATGACTTTTGCTGTGTCCCATATTGCTAGTGATTGGGACTTTGGGCAGAATCTTTTTTTTTTTTTAATGGTAAAACATTAAAAGTTTTATTTTCATATCTAGAATAAGAATTAGATAGTAATGCCTACCATCTCCACTATTAATATTATTCTAGAAATAGCACATGAAATTTGACATGAGAAATGACAATTTAAGGGGTAAATATCGATAAGGACGAGACAAACATTAGTATTAAGTACTGCTTATATTATTATATTCCTATCAAATCCAATATAATCAATTGAAAAATTTATAAAATCATTAGTTAACATATAAAATGTCACTAGGAATAAAATTATCAGTTTTGGCTTCTCATCTGTTCTCTCTTTTTAAAATTTTTTTTTTATTTTTGAATTTTATTTTATTTTTTTATACAGCAGGCTCTTATTAGTCATCCATTTTATACACATCAGTGTATACATGTCAATCACAATCACCCAATTCATCACATCAACAACCCCACACCCCCGCGGCTTTCCCCCCTTGGTATCCACATGTTCTCTACATCTGTGTCTCAATTACTGCCCTGCAAATCGGTTCATCTGTACCATTTTTCTAGGTTCCACATATATGCGTTAATATACAATATTTGTTTTTCTCTTTCTGACTTACTTCACACTGTATGACAGTCTCAAGATCCATCCACGTCTCAACAAATGACCCAATTTTGTTCCTTTTTATGGCTGAGTGATATTCCATTGTATATATGTACCACAACTTCTTTATCCATTCATCTGTCGATGGGCATTGAGGTTGCTTGCATGACCTGTGTATTGTAAATGGTGCTGCAATGAACATTGGGGTGCATGTGTCTTTTTGAATTGTGGTTTTCTCTGGGTATATGCCCAGTACTGGGACTGCTGGATCATATGGTAATTCTATTTTTAGTTTTTTAAGGAACCTCCATACTGTTCTCCACAGTGGCTGTATCAGTTTACATTCCCACCAACAGTGCAAGAGCATTCCCTTTTCTCCACCCCGTCCCCAGCGTTTGTTGTTTGTTGATTTTCTGACGAAGCCCATTCTAACTGGTGTGAGATGATATCTCATTGTAGTTTTGATTTGCATTTCTCTAATAATTAGTGATGTTGAGCAGCTTTTCATGTGCTTCTTGGCCATCTGTATGTCTTCTTTGGAGAAATGTCTATTTAGGTCTTCTGCCCATTTTTTGATTGGGTTGTTTGTTTTTGTAATATTGAGCTGCATGAGCTGTTTATATATTTTGGACATTAATCCTTTGTCCGTTGATTCGTTTGTAAATATTTTCTCCCATTCTGAGGGTTATAGTTTCATCTTGTTTATGGTTTCCTTTGCTGTGCAAAAGCTTTGAATTTTCATTAGGTCCCATTTGTTTATTTTTGTTTTTATTTCCATTACTCTAGGAGGTGGATCAAAAAAGATCTTGCTGTGATGTATGTCCAAGAGTGTTCTTCCTATGTTTTCCTCTAAGAGTTTTATAGTGTCAGGTCTTAATTTAGGTTTCTAATCCATTTTGAGTTTAGTTTTGTGTATGGTGTTAGGGAGTGTTCTAATTTCATTCCTTTACATGTAGCTGTCCAGTTTTCCTAGCACCACTTGTTGAAGAGGCTGTCTTTTCTCCATTGTATATCCTTGCCTCCTTTGTCATAGATTAGTTCACCATAGGTGAGTGAGTTTACCTCTGGGCTTTCTGTCTTGTTCCATTGATCTATGTTTCTGTTTTTGTGCCAGTACCATATTGTCTTGATTACTGTAGCTTTGTAGTATAGTCTGAAGTCAGGGAGTCTGATTCCTCCAGCTCAGTTTTCTTCCCTCAAGACTGCTTTGGTTATTTGGGTCTTTTGTGTCTCCATACAAATTTTAAGATTTTTTTTTTAGTTCCATATAAAATGCCATTGGTAATTTAATAGGGATTGCATTGAATCTGTAGATTGCTTTGTGTAGTATAGTCATTTTCACAATATTGATTCTTCCAATCCAAGAACATGGTATATCTCTCCATCTGTTGGTATCATTTTTAATTTCTTTTATCAGTGTCTTATAGTTTTCTGCATACAGGTCTTTTGTGTCCCTAGGTAGGTTTATTCCTAGGTATTTTATTCTTTTCGTTGCAATGGTAAATGGGATTGTTTCCTTAATTTCTCTTTCAGATTTTTCATCATTAATGTATAGGAATGCAAGAGATTTCTGTGCATTCATTTTGTATCCTGCAGCTTTACCAAATTCATTGATTAGCTCTAGTAGTTTTCCGGTGGCATCTTTAGGATTCTCTATCTATAGTATCCTGGCATCTGCAACCAGTGACAGTTTTACTTCTTCTTTTCCAATTTGTATTCCTTTTATTTCTTTTTCCTGTCTGGTTGCTGTATCTAGGACTTCCAAAACTCTGTTGAATAAGAGTGGTGAGAATGGACATCCTTGTCTTGTTCCTGACCTTAGAGGAAATGCTTTCAGTTTTTCACCATTGAGAATGATGTTTGCTGTGGGTTTGTCATATATGGCCTTTATTATGTTGAGGTAGGTTCCCTCTACGCTCACTTTCTGGAGAGGTTTCATCATAAATGGGTGTTGAATTTTGTCAAAAGCTTTTTCTGCATCTATTGAGATGATCATATGGTTTTTATTCTTCAGTTTGTTAATATGGTGTATCACTTTGATAGATCTGCATCTATTGAAGAATCCTTGCATCCCTGGGATAAATCCCACTTGATCATGGTGTATGATCTTTTTAATGTGTTGTTGGGTTCTGTTTGCTAGTATTTTGTTGAGCATTTTTGTATCTATATTCATCAGTGATATTGGTCTGTAATTTTCCTTTTTGGTAGTATCTTTGTCTGGTTTTGGTGTCAGGGTGATGGTCGCCTCATAGAATGAGTTTGGGAGTGTCCTTCCTCTGCAGTTTTTTGGAGGAGTTTGAGAAGGATGGGTGTTAGCTCTTCTCTAAATGTTTGATAGAATTCACCTGTGAACCCATCTGATCCTGGACTTTTGTTTGTTGGAAGATTTTTAATCACAGTTTCAATTTCATTACTTGTGATTGGTCTGTTCACATTTTCTGTTTCTTCCTGGTTCAGTCTTGGAAGATTATACATTTCTAAGAATTTGTCCATTTCTTCCAGGTTGTCCATTTTATTGGCATAGAGTTGCTGGTAGTCATCTCTTAGGATGCTTTGTATTACTGCGCTGTCTGTTGTAACTTCTCCTTCTTCATTTGTAATTTTATTGATATGAGTCATCTCCCTCTTTTTCTTGATGAGTCTTGCTAATGGTTTATCAATTTTGTTTATCTTCTCAAAGAACCAGCTTTTAGCTTTATTGATCTTTGCTATTGTTTTCTTTGTTTCTATTTCATTTACTTCTGCTCTGATCTTTATGATTTCTTTCCTTCTGCTAACTTTGGGTTTTGTTTGTTCTTCTTTCTCTAGTTCCTTTAGGTGTAAGGTTAGATTGTTTATTTGAGATTTTTCTTGTTTCTTGAGGTAGGCTTGCGTTGCTATAAACTTCCCTCTTAGAACTGCTTATACTGCATCCCATAGGTTTTGGATTGTCGTGTTTTCATTGTCATTTGTCTCTCAGTATTTTTTGATTTCCTCTGACTTCTTCAGTGATCTCTTGGTTATTTAGTAACGTAGGGTTTAGCCTGCATGTGTTTGTGTTTTTTATGTTTTTTCCCCTGTAATTCATTTCTAATCTCATAGCGTTGTGGTCAGAAAAGATGCTTGATATGATTTTAATTTTCTTAAATTTACTGAGGCTTGATTTGTGACCCAAGATGTGATCTATCCTGGAGAATGTTCTGTGTGCACTTGAGAAGAAAATGTAATCTTCTGTTTTTGGATGGAATGTCCTATAAACGTCAATTAAATCTATCTGGTCTCCAGTGTCATTTAAAGCTTGTGTTTCCTTATTAATTTTCTGTTTGGATGAACTGTCCATTGGTGTAAGTGAGGTGTCAAAGTCCCCCACTATTATTGTTTTACTGTCAATTTTCTCTTTTACAGCTGTTAGCAGTTGCCTTATGTATTGAGGTGCTCCAATGTTGGCTGCATATATATTTATAATTGATATATCTTGGATTGATTCCTTGATCATTATGTAGTGTCCTTCCTTATCTCTTATAACATTCTTTATTTTAAAGTCTATATTATCTGATATGAGTACTGCTACTCCAGCTTTCTTTTGATTTCCATTTGCATGGAACATCTTTTTCCATCCCCTCACTTTCAGTCTGAATGTGTCCCTAGATCTGAAGTGGGTCTCTTGTAGACAGCATATATATGGGTCTTGTTTTTGTATCCATTCAGCAAGCCTGTGTCTTTTGGTTGGAGCATTTAATCCATTCACGTTTAAGGTAATTATCGATATGTATGTTCCTATGACCATTTTCTTAATTGTCTTGGGTTTGTTTTTTGTAGGTCCTTTTCTTCTCTTGTGTTTCCCACTTAGAGAAGTTCCTTTAGCGTTTGTTGTAGAGCTGGTTTGGTGGTGCTGAATTCTCTTAGCTTTTGCTTGTCTGTAAAACTTTTGATTTCTCCATCGAATCTGAATTAGATCCTTGCAGGGTAGGGTAATCTTGGTTGTAGGTTCTTCCCTTTCATAACTTTAAGTATATCATGCCAGTCCCTTCTGGCTTGTAGAGTTTCTGCTGAGAAATCAGCTGTTAACCTTATGGGAGTTCCCTTGTATGTTATTTGTTGTTTTTCCCTTGCTGCTTTCAATAATTTTTCTTTGTCTTTAATTTTTGCCAATTTGATTACTATGTGTCTCGGTATGTTTCTCCTTGGGTTTATCCTGTATGGGATTCGCTGTGCTTCTTGGACTTCGGTGGCTATTTCTTTTCCCATGTTAGGGAAGTTTTCGACTATAATCTCTTCAAATATTTTCTCTGGTCCTTTCTCTCTCTCTTCTCCTTCTGGCAACCCTATAATGCGAATGTTGGTGTGTTGAATGTTGTCCCAGAGGTCTCTTAGGCTCTCTTCATTTCTTTTCATTCTTTTTTCTTTATTCTGTTCTGCAGCAGTGAATTCCACCCTTCTGTCTTCCAGGTCACTTATCTGTTCTTCTGCCTCAGTTATTCTGCTATTGATTCCTTCTAGTGTAGTTATCATTTCAGTTTTTGTATTGTTCATCTCTGTTTGGTTGTTCTTTAATTCTTCTAGGTCTTTGTTAAACATTTCTTGCATCTTCTCGATCTTTGCCTCCATTCTTTTTCTGAGGTCCTGGATCATCTTCACTATCATTATTCTGAACTCTTTTTCTGGAAGGTTGCCTATCTCCACTTCATTTAGTTGTTTTTCTGGGGTTTTATCTTGTTCCTTCATCAGGTACATAGCCCTCTGCCTTTTCATCTTGTCTATCTTTCTGTGGATGTGGTTTTGTCCCATAGGCTGTAGGATTGTATTTCTTCTTGCTTCTGCTGTCTGCCCTCTGGTGGATGAGGCTATCTAAGAGGCTTGTGCAGGTTTCCTGATGGGAGGGACTGGTGATGGGTAGAGCTGACTGTTGCTCTGGTGGGAAGAGCTCAGTAAAACTTTAATCTGCTTGACTGCTAATGAGTGGGCTGGGTTCCCTCCCTGTTGGTTGTTTGGCCTGAGGCAACCCAACACTGGAGCCTACCTGGGCTCTTTGGTGGGGCTAATGGCAGACTCTGGGTGGGCTCACACCAAGGAGTACTTCCCAGAACTTCTGCTGTCAGTGTCCTTGTCCCCATGGTGAGCCACAGCCACCCTCTGCCTCTGCAGGAGACCCTCCAACACTAGTAGGTAGGTCTGGTTCAGTCTTCCCTGGGGTCACTGCTCCTTCCTTTGGGTCCCACTGTGCACACTACTTTGTGTGTGCCCTCCAAGAGTGGAGTCTCTGTTTCCCCCAGTCCTGTCGAAGTCCTGCAATCAAATCCCACTAGGCTTCAAAGTCTGATTCTCTAGGAATTCCCCCTCTTATTGCCAGACCCGCAGGTTGGGAAGCTTGACGTGGGGGCTGAGAACCTTCACTCCAGTGGGTGGACTTCTGTGGTATAAGTGTTCTCCAGTCTGTGAGTCACCTACCCAGCGGTTATGGGATTAGATTTTGCTCTGATTGCACTGCTCCTACCATCTCACTGTGGCTTCTCCTTTGTCTTTGGGTGTGGGGTACCTTTTTTAGTGACTTTCAGTGTCTTCCTGTCGATGATGGTCCAGCAGCTACTTGTGATTCTGGTGTTTCTCACAAGAGGGAGTGAGAGCATGTCCTTCTACTCTGCCATCTTGGTTCAGGCTCCCAGAAACTTTTTAAATTGGTTCAGTTTAGGGAGAGTTGGAAGAGATCTCTTAGTGTTGCCCCATTGTGAGATATTTACTTTCTGCATTTAGTAATTACTCCACTCAATCAGCAGCATTATTTTAAAAATACTTTGTTCTTGTATTGTTTCTATACATGGCAGCACTGTTTGCCTCAGGTTCGTCTTAGAAGAGAGGACTATCTTCTCTATTAACCAGCATAGCCTTTTTCTCATTGGTGAGCACAGAAATCATATGTCTTTTCTACACTGACTGCCTGAGATTAGTTATGGACTCTCAAACTGACATTCAATACCTTAATTGTATCTGGAGGAGAAAGAAGGAATTTAATGTAGATATTTAAAGTCTGATCATACCAAATGGAATGTTAGGATCCCATAGTACTGATTTTGTGGAAGAAAGAATGGATGTTACAGGCAAGGGTGAGCGAATGGTGAGAGTTTTTTGCCAAGTCCCATTTCTATTTATTTTCTCTATTCTGCTTCTCCCATTATCAACATTTAGTACTGAGATTATTTCAGTTGGATCATCACTAGATTCTTTTATTCACTTTCGTTATCCTCATTAGTTCTACTTGCTGGTGCCAACTGAATTTTCCCAGGGTGCTGATGTGCTCTCTGCTATTATTTTTTCACCGTCTGCATGACAACCCAGAAAATCCTTATCCCTTTTCCCAATCCAAATTCTGTCTTTTAAAACCAGGCTGCCATACCTGTGCTGCAAACCCTTCCCCAATACTCTAGGCTATAAAAAAATTCCTAAATTTATGTGCTGTAGTCTTTAGAGTATTCATCATCCATATTCTTTAGCCTCCCCATCTGGCTATTTTTATAAGCATTGTACATCTTAATATTCTAGGGGATAGGGATGCAATTTAGATTTTACAGTCCCCTGAACTGAATACACAGGAGGCACTCAATTTAAATGAATTGGATGAACCAGTCTGCATTATTATGAGAATAGAAAACACGATTTTGTTTAACCGGATTAGGTTAATAGATTTATTCTATTTTCTCCCCATCTTACACACACCCACCATTCAGGCGCAAGGAATATGTCTTTATTTGTTTTGGTTTATTAGTGAGAGACAGGAGAGTTTGTAGACTTTTTATTTTCGTTTATCGTTTTGTTTGGTGAACAAGAAACTAGGAAATGTGTAAAGTCTCCCAGGTTTTTTTGAGCTGGACAACTGAAATAAAGAAGTTGACTAAATTGGTGTTACTCAGACTCCATGTGACTTTCCTGGTCACATATTGCAATAACATCTGACCTAGATAGAGGCTGGGACTTTGGGCAGGTGGTCATCTGCTCGGGGACCCATCCTACTGCTCTTTCTCTCGAGTTAGCTACTGCTGCCTGCTGGAAGGATGACGGTGCGGGGCTCTATATGTAGACTGAACTGTGTGGTCTTCTGTGGCCTTGAAAGAGACTAAGTAGAATAATTCCCTTTATTATGAAGAGAAGAAGGCTGACCTAGGCATATTGCCTGTACAAAAGGGAATTTGCTTCCTGTATCCAGCAAAAGAGGAACTGGAAGGGGAGCAGACTTGAGCTATAGATGAGAACAAATATCTGCATAACATTTGACAGTGCTTTTCAAACAGCATGCCTTCTTTAGGCTTCCGTGTTTGATCAATGTGTACAGGTAGGGATTATTCTGTTTTATAATGTTTGTTCTGCGGAAAAGTGGGCTGAGCAGGTTCAGAGAGAGAAAATTTGTAGTAAGAATTCAGACACATAGCAGAACACCAAGATCATGCCACTGAAATGTTGCATGCTTACTGGTGTAGGAGAAAGTGTTTCTTTGGCGTTTATGCAAGTCAGCGGTTATACTGATACAGTGACTTAAATCTCAAGAGCAACTAAATAAATACTATGATATTATTGGAAAGGGTATAATTTTTAGTTTTCTTATCTTCCTTTTTACTTCAGCCAGTGTTCACTCTTTAATGACTTCCAGTATGCTGTCACACAATCTAGTATTTGAAAATTTTACCTCAATCACAGGAAGACTGAAAACCCTTAATATACAATAAAGATATATTTGTGAAAAGTGAAGAGAAGAATCTCTTTGAAAAGTTATACTCAAGGAACAGTAATGGATGTTGGAATTTATTAGACAAAAATCTGTGTGTTTTTAAATACTTTACATTTACACAGTACTTTAACATATGTTCTTTCATTTGAACCCCAAAAGAGTACTGTGGTGTAGGGACATAATAGTATAGTATATGGTGTAGAGTCAGGCTAGGGTCTGGGTTTAAATTCTGATTTTATCACTTACTAGCTGCAAGATTACAGGTAAGTTACTTAACCTAAATTAACGAGAGTCATTTTCTCATTGGTAAAATAGAGATAACAGGAGTACCTACTTCTTGGGTTGTTGTGATAAGTAGGGGAGATAAAAATGGTACTTGGAAAGTAGTAAGTGTTCAATATATTTTCTATGAGAGGTTGGATAGGGCAAAGATATTAGCTTGAAAAGGTCAAAAGACTTGCCCAAGATCAGAGAGTTGAAATGGGACTAGGTCTCAAGCCTACTGCCTTCCAAGGGTATTTTAATTTTATCAGTTATTGGCAGAGCTAAATATAGAACTTTGGTCTGTACTTTTCACAAGTCAGTGTGCTTACCAGTGGCATAAAAGTGTAACCCATGGATACCCATGTGCAGAATCAGTGTCTCAGAAACTGAATCAAGTATCTAATTAAATGATGTAAAATAAAAATAAAGTATTTATAATCACTTAGCTCCTGATTAGGAAGCACTAAAGTTTTTGTTTATGGGAGCTTTCTTTTCTGTTATGAACTTGAAAGATGTAATTGTTCAAACATCATATTAAACTATTAATATCAATATGTGATGTCAAGTGAAGTTAATTCTTAACTATCCGTGCTCAGTTGTCTACTATGAATAATTCTTAGTTAATTTTTTCACACTAGGTCAAATCATATTGTGTAACTTTTGAGCCAGTCTTGATTCTTCTCCATCCCTACCTTTACCTCCCGTCTTAATAGCTGGTATACTTGTAGAGACTTGAAATACAATATAAATGAACCTGATGTTTAAAAATAAGTATAATTATGTTACATAATCACTGGGAATAAAGTATCTTGTACACTGGTAGTAATTTCAGCTGTTCTATCATTGTTTCTTCTCACTCTTCATTGTCTGTTAATACAGATAATTAAAGTTGTCTGTACACCCTACTGCAATAGAATGTTCTTCATTATTTGGAAGACTTTGAGCCAGATATCTTCTGTTTGTGCTTGCATATCCCCTTTCTACTCTCTTATCTCTGCTTTCTACCTGGGAGGCTGACTGGTATAAATTCTTGAAGGGGTTCCTATGTCCTCTGGCTGTCTGTTGGGTCTGTCCAATGGGGAGCCTTGGCAGGAGATGGAAGGGAGAGAGAGTGAGATCAGAGTGTTTATTCTTGTGAAGCCACCTGTAGCTGTCTGGGGCAGAAGGTCACAACTAATTTCTGGGTAGCATTGGTTGCACAACTTTCTCTCCCTCTGGATTTGAGTAACTCCTCCGTCTTTTCCCTTCAAGCTAGTAGAGCTCTGCTGGAATAGCCCTGAGTTTCTGCACTCCTTGTAGTTTCCCTACACTTTGCCATCCCTTACGTAATTAGTCCTTTGTAAGTAAAGCCTCCTCCAATTATCTTAATTTAGGAGTGCCATATGGGATCCAATCTGACACCCCTCAATCATTCAAAAGCGTTTATTGGATGTTTGCTCATATATGGCTCCAATTTTGTTACTCATTTACTCTGGACCCATTCAATATCTCGCTATTGCTTTCAGGATCCAGGTCATCCAAGCCCGTTTATAATTTGGCTATAATCAGTCTTTGCTTGTTTATCCTCACTAACTTCTTCCGGATGCCCTCTATTCTGACAAACCTAGACAGCCCAGTACCTCTCCAATCCTTAGTGAGTCACTTTGGCAAAGTCACTTTACCCTTCTGTTCTCAGATACTAAATTTTAAGCTTCTTTTCCAGCACTTTCTTGTGACGGTGGTACTTGTGGGCCATGGGAATGAATACCATCAAAATAGGAGCATATTGCAGATGGCTTTGAGGACTTTAGACTTAACGCTATTGATTCATTGGGTATTTATTAAGTACTGATGTCTGTTGTTATAAAATGATGATTCATTAGGGGTTATGGAGAGTGGTGGTGAGAGTCGGGCTTTGAAGTCAAACAGTTATGGTTCGTATCTGGATTCTACCACTTATTAGCTGAGGACCTCAGAGCTCCATTTTCTCATCTTTAAACAAAGAGAACATTTTCCTCACAGGCTGATATGAGGAATAAATGAGATAGGCTCTGTGCCCAGCCTTTTAGATAAATGGATATAGAAAAAAGGTATCAGAATTGTTGCTATCATTATTATTTTTCTATTTTCCTGCCCTTTAAAGTACAGAACCTCCCATGTGAGCCGTGAAGCCAATATTTAGGTGACGCATGGAAGGTCTTTATCCAGGTGAGGGACCTGGGGTCTGTCTCAACATTCAGTATTAGATGTCACCTCACCTTGAGCTTTAGGTTCTCATGGGGATCAAATAATTTTATTTCTCTGCTCTTTGATGATAGTTTGGGGAGTTCATAGATTGTAACATTATTTGCTGGATTTCCTAGGCTATTTTTCAGCAGGATTTTATCTATAGCTATCTAGCTATTGGACTTTAATGATTTTAGGCTTGCAAGTAGTGAACTTCTGGAAGGATGTTTTATGGCTCTCCAATCAAGATCATATTTTAGATATATAGGGGCTGTGATCTGTCACTCTAAATGTCTCTGTCACGCGAACAGCTTCGGCAGTGATTTTTAATCTTTCCATTCCTTTGTCATTAAAAAATCATGAAGTGAGAATATTGTGTCTAGAAGAACTGAGCCTGTCGTAATGATACTGTAATCCATAATCATTTTATGGATTCTGGCTTTTTCCATTATTTTAGCTTTACAACCTCCCATTAATGGGTAAAAACATCTTTGCATTTGTGCTTTACTCATATTTTCTGCATTCATTTCAGTGTTTCTGGAAACAAAATCTGGGAATAATCTGATATTCCAGGTCCTCTATGGTTTGCAATCATGTTCTTTGTAATCCCTAATAAACTTTATTGACATCTACAAAGTTGCCTGTTTCTCGGTGCATCATTTAACTGATCAGGCTTTACAGATTAAGGGGAGAGGATCTTCTTTGGGTGTGGATGGAGGCTCTGGGAATGCCTAGGAACAACCCATCCTCAATCCCCACTAACTTTGAGCTAGAAGAAGCCATTGATTTAGGGTTCTCTTGCATGCTCACAAGAGCACCATGTTTTACACCCAGAGTTCTTGGATTGGATCACTTTAATGTTTTGCTCTGTGTTTGTTTACAAAACCAGTGGTTTAAAGCTCCTTTAACTCGAGCTGTGTTTAGTAGCATTTCTTCAGTTACAGATGCAGACCTCAATTTGAATTTACTTAAGTAAAGAGGGAATTTTTAGAAGGATACTAGGATTGCTCACAGAAAGAAAGAGCTACATGAATAAGGTTAGATATGGGATTTCACGGACTGGGCAAAGGACCTAAGAGCCCTTAGAACATTCTGTCGCTCCTTCTATTCTTTCTCTCTCTCTGTTGGTTCTCTCTCTCTCTCTTCATGCCGTTTGGGCATGGCTGCATACCACTGCAGCTGTGAAACCAGAAAATAAAAGATGGGAGTTTTCTCCAGCCGCCTCAGTGTATGAAAATGCAAGAAAGGCTGTCATCTTGGCTCATATTCCTGCCCTTGTAACAATCACTGTGACAGAGAAAATGAGGTGTTATGATTGACTAAATGGGTTATATGCCTACTATTGTGGCCTGGGAAGCCAGTGTTCTGTGGTTGGAAACTTTATGAGAATCACTTGCCCCTAAAAATGGATGGTTGTTACTACTAGAAGTAGGGGAAGAGATTCTGAACTGGGAAAAACAACAGATGTCCAAGACACAAAGGGAAACTAATTTTTAAAGATTTAATTTCTACATCATTAAACAAAACCTGTTGTACCTTATGTAGAGTTATAGTCATTCAAAAATATTTATTTAGTACTTTTTGTGGGCCAGGTCATAAAAGTACATATGAGATGTTCCCTACTCTTAAATTTAAAAAAATATGTATTAATCAGGTTTTCTTCCATTTGCTGTGTAACAACCACAGACTTACAAAAATAAATGTTTAATTCATACTTGCATTCTGTGATTTCTATAGGTCATGAGTTCTGCAGTCAGGATAGCTCTGTTCCATATATCTTTTCATTCTGGAACCCATGCTGGAAGTGTAAACCCCTGTCTGAGACATGGTATTCTCATGGTGGAGGACAAGAGCAAGAAAGCTTGAGTCAACCCATGCTTCGTGTTGAAAAGTTCTGCTTAATCATAGCAAACGTCTGCTCACACAATTCTTTTGGCCAGCACATGTCACACAGCCAAGCCCAACATCAATGAGGTGGGAAAGTGGTCTTTTACCATAGAATGTATGACAAGTCACAAGACAGTGAGTAGAGAGGGAACACATTATGAGGACACTACGGCTACAGTTTACAAAGCAATATTGGGTTTTCACTCTTTTATTCATTTAGTATGTGTTTGAAAAAACCAAAATATTAGTGAATAATTAACAATTACCATTACTTTTTTTTTTTTTTCTTTTGGCCACACCGTGTGACATGTGGCATCCTGATTGCCTGACCAGGGACCAGGGATCAAACCTGGGCCCCCTGCAGTGGAAGCACTGAGCCCAAACCACTGGACCACTGGGGAATTCCCCCATTACCTTTCTTTTGAATAGATGGAGATTAGATGGAGTGTAGTCAGCCTACCTATGTCACCTCTATTTAGTATCCTGGATTTCCCACCCACGTATGCAGGTTTTGACTACCAGTGTGTCTTTGGTTACTTTATAATAATCATCTACTCATGGTAAAGGATTTCAAGTAATGTCAGCTGGTCTTAAAAACTTGCTGGAAGTAGGTATGGGAATAAATCAGTAAAAGCATACATAAACCAGTCTCAGCCATTCCTAAGGTTAAGTCAAACCTCAGGGATTTGAAGGGTGAGGTGCGGTTGAGAATTTCTCTCTAATGCTAAGTTTTAGTTGGCCCCAAAACATACCCTCTGTCCTCTGTTTCCTCTGTTTAGTCAGACATTTATTCATTTATTAAACATATAGTAAGAGTTAGGATTACAATGATGAGTAAAATCGGAGGTTCTGCACTCAAAGAAATCACAGTAAGCAGAGTGAAAAGCATGTAAATTATAGAAAAAATTTTGAGTACAGAAACAGCATTAAAGAGAAAATAACTAAATTGCTTTTGATTCTGGCATGAGATGGCAGACATGGAGATAGGGAGAGACTTCCCCAAATGAGTGATACTTGAACAGAATTGTGAACAATGAATAGGAAATATTTAGGAAGAAATTGAATTTATGCTTAGGAAGGACCAAGTAGTGGGAATTAGCAGGCACAAACTTGAAATCCTAGAGACATAGACTTTTTGTCTGTTTTTAATACGCTTGGGAGAAATCAAGGACATACAGTAAAAAAAAAAAGAGGAGGAGACAGGGCTGAGGAACCAAATTGAAGAAGGAAGAGTTGGAGACAACGAGGTCAGCTCCCCGCCCCCCAGAGCAAAGAGAGTGGTAATTATTTCCCCTCCCCTTCTCCTCTTTCTTTGGAACAGGTGAATTTATTTAGATGTTTAGGTTATTGGCACTTGGGGAGTTTCTGGGACATTTTAAGTCTTCAAGCTTTTATTTTGGAGCCCCTTGAGCTGTGGGCCTTTGGGGATCTTTGGACTCTAGGAGATGGCAGAAATCAGACAGAGAAAAAGCCAGGTAACAACATGGAATGGCATCTGGCTTCCCTATGAAAGGGGAAGTGTTATCAAAGGAAACATGAAAGTTTCATTCTAACTGTTGGCGCCTACGTAAGAGTATAAATATAGCAAGAGGCGGTGATGGGGAGGTGCGTCTCAGTACAGGAAACAAGGGGGTGCAACATCTATAGAAGATTTAAAGACGTTGATAATCCAAATCAAAGTCCACATGCATTTTATTATCAGCACGTGCAGTCAGTTTTCAATAGCATCGGCGACAGCGTACTCCTCCCCTAAAAACGTCTGCTGCGGTAGCTTACTGTTGAGTTTTAAGAATATATACGTAAGCTTGAAATGAGCACATTTAAAGTTACTTATCCTTTAAAACAGTGTATTCTACATGGATATTAATTTGGAAACCTCTCAGTAATGCAGTCAGTCCTCGAAAACTGTAAGCTCAGCTACATGTATTCATTTTGAGGGTAAATTAGTAACGATTCAGAATATTCCAGTTGGCCTTGGGTGCTGTGTGCATCGATGTATTCCTGGGTCTAAAGAGTAGATTTGAAGTAAACAAGAGTAACACGGAATTTGATGAACAAAAACTGAAGTTCCTCCAATTCTGTGACCTTGTAAAAAGTTTTTGTGTCTAAAATTTAAAACAGTGAAATAGAATACAAACCGTGGCATATATTTGTCCCTTTTAAAAAAAAGTGCATTAATGTAATTATTTTATTTTTTATTGTTGTATTATTTTTTATTGTTACTGGCTTGATTATACATAGAGGCCAATAAAATACATTTTTATCACTTACAATTTTTTTTCTATTATTACTACAAAAATAATTTTGTGGCCTATCGGAGGGAATTATTTTAAAAAATAATCTTCCCTGAGTGTCAAATTTAGTAGTCACCTCACTACCTGGCTCCTGAAGCTAGGAATAGAGGCAGGGACCCTGGGCAAGCTCTGTCCTAGGGATGGAAACTGCGCAAATGAGCGAAAGCTTCTCTTTGGAGTATGTCTCTGCCACTTGAGCAAAGCATTTATGAAACACTCGATCCTTGCAGACCCTGTTCCTAGAACTGACAATGTGATGGCGAGAGAGCGTCAAGGGCCATCCATTCTAGCAGGGAGAGAGCGGAAAAATAATCATGCAAAATAAAGGACTTTAAATAGGAGCACAAACAAAATAAACAGCTTGGGGAGAGTAAGTGATGGGGGAGCGATAGTTTAGATGGGGAGTCAGGAAAGGTTTTGGGAGAAGTGCCATCTGATAGAAGCCCGCGACATGAGCACGTGGAGGAAGAGTGGTCCAGAGGGCGGGGTTGGCTGCAGCAGAGGTGCAAAGATACTAGGCTTCATTTGTCCAAAAGACTGAGGAAAGACCACAGAGCCTGGAGTAACGTGGGGAAAAGGAGTTCATTTTGTCTTGTGGAAGGAAACTGACCTTTTAGAGCCTAGAAGGATGTTAGGTGAACTCTCATAATGGTGAACATTCATGATAGTTATCAAACTCCACTGTGCTCGTGATATATTTAATAGACCTGATGTTGGAGTTTCAAAGCATTGTAATGCATTTATACATTTCTCACATGTCATTTTGAGTTAGAGTCTCTTCAGTGCTGAGTTAAAAAAAAAATTGTTCCTACCCTGTAGCTTCTTGAGGCTTTGAATACAATAAATTTAATATGACCGAAAAATTTAATTAATTCTATTATTGGCCTTTTGACTTTTACACTGACTCCTTATCCATTGCCTATTTTTATATTTACCTGCAGTGAGGAAATCAGAATTAATTACACCCTTCAGTTCATTGTACATTATTATCTCGATTCAGTGAAAATGTATCTCTCATTTTATTTTATCCTAAAGTACTTCTTCCCTTTATATCCAGTTTCTACTCCCATTCCCCTTCCCACCATGACATGCAGGATCCAATACATGCTAAAAATATACATATATATTTTTAACATATATAATATTTTATGTAGGTATGTTATTTATTTCCTTCTGATTTTTCATTCAGCACCGTGATCGGGGTCTCTCCATGTTCCTCTTTGCCTAGTGTCTTGCACAGTTTCCCACGTTTTTTATCTGTTACATTTTCCTTTTCCAACCCAGTGATGGGCACCTAGGTTGTTTTCAGTTCCGGCAACTACAAGCAATACTGCAGTGATCATTGTTACACACGTTCTTTTATAGATCTGGGTGTGTGGCACAGAACGGATTCTCTGAGTCACAAGACATACACTTACTTAATTTCACTTAGCCTGGTTTCCGTCTTACACAGTTCTACACAGTTTGTAAGCACACAGCCCTTTGTCTTGGCTGAGCGGGTGATTTGTGGAGGCCAGGCTCTGTAGTTGATTTGTCCTCTGACAGCCAGCTCATCATCATTGGAGAAAAAAGTTAGAAATAAAGAGGAAGGCTAACATGCACCTATGGTGTTCTGCTGGATTTAGACGGATTGATAGGAACTCATAGTATTTACTGTACATACTTAGATGAAGAGGGATAGATGTGTAAATATGCATCTGTTAGTGTAGGTACACATATTTCCAAGATCTGCTAACGATTCTAGAAACAAAGGCACCCCAGCTGCAATGAGCACACTTAGCACCCAGATCTTAGTTTCTAAACAATATTTTCCAGTGAAAGGAACCAAGATACCTTGGAGAAGTGTTTGGTTCCAGCGTCAGGGCACACAAGTTAAAAGATGAGCCTGGCACATCTAATGATACTAAAACACATGGAAGTGTTCACAAAGGGATGAAGCCTTGTCAGAAGAACTCAGGGGCCAAGCTGAAGGGGCTGTTAATGGTCAATACTGGGACAATTTAAGCGAGAGAATAAATAATGATAGTATTAGATTTTAATCCATAAGCTAAAGTAAGTACCCATGAGTCCACACAGATATAAATAAATGATCAAATAAATAAATAAATGGAGGAGAAGGGATTGCTCTTTCTTACAGAAGAATTCCAGTTAATAAGTGTAGAGGGAAAGAAGGAAATGGAAAAATCACTATTAGACAAACACCACAGTAGTAATGACTGCAGGTAAGGTGCCTGATGGATGCTGAAATCAGTGGGTGAATGTTCTAGGAGAAACAGGATATTTGGACAGTTTTAAAGTATCTTCCCCAAGATATTTATCAGCTACAGATGGAAAGATTGTAACTTTATGGTCGAGAAACCTAGATGTCACCTTAACCAAGTGATCAAAGTTAACATCACTGGTTGTAAAACATTGATGTCACTAACTCCTTGATATGATGAGATGGACACACCCTTACTTCTGTGGTTTTCTTTCCAAAAAATGCATAACCTCGATCTAATCATGTGAAGATAACAGATAAGCCTGAATTGTGGAACAGTCTACAAAATTACTGGTCAATATTAAATAGTGTCAAGATCATGAAAGACAAGAAAAGATTGAAGAACTGTTGCAGAATGGAGGAGATGAAGGAGAAATTGCAACTAAATGCGATTTGATAATAAATGCTGGAGAGGGTGTGGAGGAAAGGGAACCCTCTTGCACTGTTGGTGGAAATGTAAATTTGTTACAGCCACTATGGAGAACAGTGTGCAGTTTCCTTAAAAAACTAAGAATAGCACTACCATCGGACCCAGTAATTCCCCGCTGGGACATGTATCTGAAAAAAAACCCAAAAAGACTAATTCAGAAAGATATGTGCACTGACATGTTCATAGCAGCACTATTTACAATAACCAAGATATGGAAGCACCCTAAGTGGCCAAGTGTCCATCAGCAGATGAATGGCTACACACACACACACACTGGAATATTACTCAGCCATAAAAAAGAATAAAATATTGCCATTTGCAGCAACATGGATGGACCAGAGATTATCATGCTGAGTGAAATAAGTCAGATAGAGACAGACAAATATTATACGATGTCACTTATATGTGGAACCTAAAACTGATACACATGATATTTATTTACAAAACAGAAACAGACTCACAGACAGAAAACAAACTTATGGTTACCAAAGGGGAAAGGTGGGGGAGGGACAAATAAGGGATATGAACAGATACACACTACTATATATAAAATAGATAAGAAGCAAGGATTTATAGCACAGGGAACTATATTCAATATCTTGTAATAATGTAAAAAATCTGAAAAAAATATATATGTGTATATAAAATGTATATATGTATAACTGAATCACTTTCCTGTCCATCTGAACTAACACAATATTGTAAATCAATTATACTTTAATAAAAAAATAAATGCAATTTGGGATCCTAAGTAGGATTCTGGGATAGACAAAGGGCATTAGTGAATAAATTTTGAATAAGGTCGGTAGTTTAGTGGATAATCTGGTACCAGTGTTAATTTGCTGGTTTTGGCAATTGTACCATGGATGTATAAGTTGTTAACATTAGGAGAAGCTGGATGAAGTATAAACAGGGACTCTCTATACTAATTTTCCAACTTTTTTATAAATCTAAAATTAGCTCAAAATGAAAAGGACTATATATATATATATATATATATATATATATATATACACACAGTCCTTGAACCACAGACAGACAGGAAAGCTTGACCTCTGCACTCACAGACTCCAGGTCTCCTATATGTTTGTATAAAAGTGGCTGTTTGCATCTCGGCCGTTTGCCGATATGCCCACTCTCCAAAAGGGGCCACTTGTACTTGGTGTCCCCACTGAACCCCAAATCCAATAGGCTGAAGGCACAGGACTTCTCTGTGTATCTCTTCGAATTTTCATTTTAAATGCATGTTTTGTGAAAGTTTTGCTATGTGTTAAGTCCAGGATATTGGCCTGGGTGTCAGACAAGCTATTTTCTAGTTCCAGCTCTGCTATTACCCAGCAATGAAGCACTGGGCATGCGCATAGGATGCCTTCTTTTAGAAAAGTACATAATCATTAAAGGCTTATTTAGCTTCTATTTCTATGAATTTATAGTAATCTTTCTACTTCTATGAATTTACAGTCATGTCGTCCTCTTTTTAATTAGAAAAGAAACCTTCTCTGTGTAGCTGTTTCCTGACACAACGTGTGGGAGTCAGTTCACTGGTGAATGCTTCTTATTTAACAAAAGTACATAATTGCAACATAACCTTCTGTATTTTTTCCTTTTAGTACGGTGCTCTGGGTGTCCTATTCACCCACCATGCTCACAGTCTGGCTAAATTAATACTCTGCTGCCATCCTGTGGGTAATTCTGGGTACTGCAGAGCCAGGAGACAGAAAACAGATCCAGGAATTACAGGATCGTAGACTTTTAGAAGTGCAAGTTCCCTCAGAATACACGTACGTGAACCCCTTTATTGATAAGTAAATTGATTTCCAAAGACAGACAGTGACTTGCCCTGTGATTCTCAGTGATCAGTGGCAGAACTAAAGGCAGAACCCAGGCCAGTGCAGTTGGAAATTAATTTGTCAGGTATATGTGACGGGGGAAAAAGATTCTAAGACTTTGAAATATAAATAACTGAAAAAATGCTAAAACCTTTTTTGATCAGGTCTGTATATAATTTCCTTCTTTTTATTCTGACCTATTAAGACGTTACACATAGTTAGGCAAAAAATTTAAAAATGTGACTGGAAACAGTTACTGTCTGTTGTTTGTACAAGCTTCTAACAGAATAGGTATTTTAACCCTAAAAAGGCAGAACGTAACTAACAAAGAATATATGGCAATTCTTTTATGTAACATCTTAATTTGTCTCTCACTTCACTGGGGGCTAATGCAACTTCTTTGCTGGTATATATAAATGCCCATGTACAAACTATATACATTTGAGGGAACTACTGGCAAAGAAGGCAGTGGCCAGGGATTTGAAGAACTAGGCCTGATTTCAACTCCTTCACATTCTGTGAATGTGGAGTAAGGTAACCCTGATAAACACACTGATTTCCTTCCTCTGGTCCTCCGTTTCCTCATCTATAATATTGTATACCTTCCTCACAGGAGTTTTGTGAAGATTAACTAGGAAAATTAAGATACAATTGGTTGTAAACTGTAAAGCACAATAAATATGCTTATTATTTGGTTGTAATCGTGGACTGAATTGAGATGAGGCAGAAATTCATCAATGATTTGAAAGCCCACAGGGACTGCTGTTCCTCTCCTGCTGAGGAAGGATGCTTTGGTCATGGTAAATACATTTGGTCTCACACCTTGTGGATGTACATGGTGTCTTGCGCTCTGGTGCTGGGCCCCTGTATGTGAGTGAAGTGATTAATGCTTGATTTTGTCTCTGAGTGTGCATATGTGTATTCAAGTGCCTGTTTCAGGGATCCTCAAGACTACCCACATGTTCTGTTCTTTGCTAGAAAGACACAGGACTCAGCATATGGTTGTACCCACCACCAAAGTTTATTGCAGGGAAGGGACACAAGGTAGGATCAAAGGGGCAAAGACAGAAGGTAAGATCAAAGGGGCAAAGACAGGAGGAGTCTGTAGAAATCCGTGCACAGGCTGTGGTGTGCTTTCTCTCCTCTGAGGGAACGAAAGTGTGCTACTTTCTCAAGCGGAGAAAAACATGGTACCACGTTGCCATATTTCTGCCCAGAGAAGTCCATTCCAGACTCAGCACCCAGGGATTTTATTGTGGGACTGGTCACATAGGTCCCCTCTGCCGAGCAACTACCAAAATTCTAGACTCCGGGAAGGAAGTAGGTGTTCAACATAAATCGCATTGTTTCTATGCGCAGTGAACCACCTTTATCAGTTAGAGAATAGAGGGAACCCTCCTAAAGCCAGGTTCGGATGCCAGCTGAGGGCTAACCTTGCAAGCCAGCCTTTCCAGAGACAGCAGTCTTGGGCATGTTTTATTAAAGTTTTTCTATATAGTGCCCCAAACTGAAACAGTCTAACCAAGATAGCTGTGATAGATTCTGAGTGCAGAGGAAGTCTTGGGTTTATTTTATCAGTATTGTCATAGAACCTCATGTATCACATGATCTATATGTCAATTTTCAGCTGCTACCTGTATTGTTTGTATATTTGTATGATACGTTTTAAAATTGGGGATTTTTGGAAGGTATTGAAGTCTTTCACTGCTGCCATGCTGAGTACTTTGAGAAGTTCAGTTTTTCAGTGGACGCACACATCAGAGAACTTCTGTAATGCCTCTTAACCAGCTGATTTGCATTTACCTTAACAGAAAGTTCTGCAATGTAAAAATTCTCCTATAACCTTTAGTGAGTGACTGCGACTTTCTCCCTAGCTTTATTGAGACATAATTGACATAACATTGTGTAAGTTTAGGGTGTACAGTGTCTTGATTTGATATACTTTGTGTTGCAAATAATTAGCACCATAGAGTTAGCTGACACCTCCATCCCATCACATAATTACCATTGCTTTTTTGTGGTGAGAACATTTAAGATCTTAGCAACTTTCAAGTATATAATACAGTATTATTAACTGTAATCACCATGCTGTACAGTAGAGCCCTAGAACTTTTTCATCTTATAACTGGAAGTTGGTACTCTTTAACTGGGACTTAATCTGTTCGAATTTAGAGGCCCAAAGGGAATTTACAGTAATATACACCCACGGAAATGTTATTACATTATGTTAAGTAAAAGTTGTAACATGCTATATTCACTCTAACATATGTGGTCTCTAGTAAGGAAGCCCATGATTAAAACTCACTGGAGACTTGGCTTTTTCTCATTAACCTCAGAACTGTGAAAATGAGCTAGAAACTTTTTCTTTTTTGTTTGGCACTTAAGCTTTACTCTTTTAGCCCCTGGGCGTTTCTCTTCTTCACATCTAGACCTTTGAGAGGTGTTTTCAGCGCCCACCTTCTCCACTTCCACCCCTCTCCCTCTATCTTTAACACATGCAAACAGACTTGCACCACCCTGGTCCCAGTCCACTGGAGAGAGCTGTGATCCAGATGTAGAAAGCAGAGATTCTTTTTGCTAAAGGAAACAAAGAACAAAACAGATGCATAGAAGCTACTCTGGTTGAAGTGAGTTAAGGAACTAGAGCTCTACCTGCAGACCCTTCTCCCTCTTCCATCATCCTTTCCAGGGCTTCCTTATCATGCCTACAGCTTCTAGCAGCAGAGTCCACAAGCCCCCATCTAGGTTAGAGTCACCCACCATGTTGGCCCGAGAAGATGGCTCATGTTTGTTGGAAATCAAATGCACAGCTGGTGATGTCAACTTACCTGAAAGACTAGGCAAACTTGAAGAGTTCCTTCCCCAAAGGTTAAACAATAACCAGCCTTCTCAATTAATGGAAACAAGGCTTATTTTTTCCACTATGGACAGTATTGATAATTCCAAAAGGAAGACAGCAACAAAAACAAAGTCTGTCATCCAAAGGTGACGACTTTGAACAGTTTGGTCTATTCCTTTCTAGTCTTTTTGATGTTGTTCCCCCCTATACTCCTGGAACTTTATTAGTTACAGTTTTGCAGTTGGCCTCTTTTCATTTAACACAATAGCACGGGCGTGATTTCATGTCTTCACGAACTCCCCATATGCCTTATTTTTCTTGCCCCTACAAGCTTTTCATAAGACATTTTAATTGTGGGTTTTATAAAGTAATTCTCTTATATGGTCAGCCATTTAAATTGTTTACACTTACAAATCAATTAAAAGGATAATTAATATATATCATTATCATGTGCAACTTTATACATAAAGTTTTTAAAAAGTGGTTTTTTTCTTAAGGCTATTTCCCCTGTGAACTCCTAGATCAAAAGTTAGGGACTGTTGTATTTAATGCCCTCACAGTGAATTCTCCCATGAGGGAACCTTGGTAATGCCTTCTTGATTAGATAGATCCCTGTCACGACCTCTGTCAAGAGCAATTTATATTCCCATCATTTCCTTGATATTAGGAATTCTTATTAATTATAATATTTGTCAATTATATACTTTTAATGTACATGCTTTTGGTTACTAGTGAGTTTTTAAAATAGATCTTTTTCTATTTTAAAATGAAACAAAGCCGTATTTTTTATTCATTCCCTTATTGTTCAATAATATTTATTTATTTTAAACATTTCGCACATACATACACTTCTATTTAGGGTGAGATAGTTGGAAAGTGAATTCTGTTATAATCTCTGTTTTATGCACTGTTGAGATAAAACATAATATTTCTTTAAATTAAGAAATTGGAAACTACATGGTATTAAAATATTGGCTAGGATTTGGTAGATACTTGCTTGTAATTTTCTTTATAAATATAATATAATTTAATCACTATTAATCCTTGATAGGAATTGTTTATTTTTCTTTTACTTTAGGATATTTAAAAGAATTTGGGTATGTTCTGTAGTACTGATCATTTTTGATATCACAATGCCAGTATTTTCTGTTGTCAGTGTAAATTTGGCAAATGTGTTCCGGGAAAATTCTGTTTGTTTTTTTATGATGTCAGGCCTGTGTTTTGTGAATTGGAAAGATGCATGTGGGTCATGCTTTTGGCATGTTTTCAACTCTTAAAAGGTATCCCTGCTAGTGGAATTCAAACTGCATTTGTTATTTTAAAAATCACATGTTTTACAGTGTGCATCCAAAGAAATATCCTATTGTTTATATGGTTGCATTTTCCAGGTAAGCTTCAACCAGTGGAAAAAAATGTGTCCTTAATGGTGAATATTTTATCATACTGGTGTCATTAAGCTCCTTGAGGCAGAAATTGTGGCTTACTGATTTTTAACTGCTCTACCCCTGGCCCATGTCACTTAGAACAGACTCTGAAACATACCAAGTGTCTAATAAATATAGTACTTTGGTTGAAAAGGGAAGATTAGTAGCAGCACCGTATGGTTGGGGATACATAGGAATTTAAATACTTGGCTTCTTATCCAGTTGGATTCAGGTGACTCTGGGAAATGCAACTCATCTCTCTGGGCCTCATAAACCTTGCCTTGACCACCTTAAAGTGCTCTTACAAGAAAGAAGTTATATAATAGATGGGAAATAAATTGCCAACTATAAAATATTTTCTGAATACAAGGTGGATAATTTTTAGGGCAAGAAAAAATAGTACTTTTCAAATGTTCAGGAGAGACAGAAAGATATTCCCTCCCAGTTCCCTCTGCCTTTTATATTAGATTCAACAAACATTTTTGAGTATTGTGCTGGTCACGGATGGTGGGAGAAAGATTTCACAGACCTTGAAAGGCACAGTCCCTGAATTCAGAGAGCCCAGAATCCAGTGGGAGAGGACCGTGCTATTGCTGTGAACACAGGGTCAGGGGAGCGTGGTAAAGTGATAACTGTGGAGATTCAGAGGGGAGATCGGGGAGCCTCTCAGGTTGCTTGTTGTCTGCAGATTATGCACTCTACTTTGGGTTCTAGGATCAGTGGGTTTATGTGACATTTGTTTGAGGGTAGACCCCCAAAGGCCTAGTACATGAGTCTTTTATTCCTCTATTTTTTTCACATTGGGTGTTTAGTGGTCATACTGGCCATGCTGCATATTTGTGTGTCATTTGTTATTATAAATATATAACATATATAAAAATGTATGTTATATAAAATTCATAACACATATAAAATAGTGGAACAGTTTTAATCCAGAAAACTTTAATTCTTCCAGTTGGTAATCATATCATCTGCTTACAAATGCTTCTTCCCGCAAAGCAGCTTTCACAGATGCTATTTTGATGTGATGGCTTGGGGTTTTTGTATCATTGGCTATTTCTTATGGGTTTAAAATCCTTCTTTCCTACTTTTGTTGCTTGCTTCAGAGCAGAAGCAAGAACTGTCGAAAAGTGTATACTCTAAGGATCTGTCATAAATTCATTGGAGGAATCTGCAATTTCCTGCTGCAATCCCAATCAGCTTTTCTGAAAACCTCCTGTCGCAGAGTGGGAGAAAGAAAACGCTGTAAACAGACCACAGGGGTTGAACGGAGAGAACGTGATCTGTCTCCTGAGAATGGTTTCTTTCTGCAAAGGCTTTCATGGTAACCATGCAGAGGTTGCCTCTTGGGAAAGGGAATTCTGACAGTGGTGCAAGAACAGTAGGACACAGGGACCACGCTGAACCTGGGGAGTGGTGAGGACAGTTAGTGGAACAGGAAATGCAGAGTTTGTTACAGTCAAGCCTCCACTGCCTACACATATTTATTCTTAAACTGGTTTTCCTCCTAGCAGTCTGCCTGTTCAGAACTGCCCATCAGTTACATAGCCTAAGCAATATAATGTAGGTGTAAGCCTAAGGAAAAGCTCATGTCTGGTTTGGGTAACTGTGCTGCTGTCCCTCCAAATGCACGGGTCCTTGAAAGTTGCTAAGAGCAAGGGTTCAGTTCTCCTAGGAACTTGAAGAAACTCCACTCCTTAAACAGTCTTTTGTGGCCAAGCATGATTTGGATCTGACCAAGATATTGAAGTTTTAATTTGTGATATAAGTAAACATTACCTAGAAGACCTCAAGTATGACTCAAATCAACTTTTGCATTCTGTAGGCCTCCTTTTCACATAGTTTATTTTACTTCTGTGTCAGGAGGTGAAATTCTTCTCTGCTCTGGAGAAGGCTCTGGATTTTGTTGCCAGCCAGGTTGGCCCAGTAGGCCTGTGTGTTTTTCAGCAGACATTCTGAGCTTTACTGTCATTCATCTAGCTCAGTTCTGAGACTTTGGATAAAGCTCAGACAGAGAATCCAGGCAGGTTTCTGAATTAAGAAAGGATTCTCTGTTCTTGCCCAGTTTGAAGATGAATTGGAGTAAATTTGTGTGATCCAATGTTAGTGCAGTTAGTTCTTTTGGGAAAAGAAGAAATTCAAACAAGGAAGAAAAGATGGGAGCATGCTTTTTTTTTCTTTGCCTATATGACCAAAGATTTAATGTTTTCCTTTCTCATTACATCCCTAACAGTCATAGAAGCGTTTCCAGTTCTCTCCAACACCCAAGGTAGAGTTGATTTCACCTTCCCTCTCACCCACCCACCTGTTCGTTTTATTTCCATTATCGCCATATCATAAATGCATTTGTGTCTCCTTATCCTATAGGACTTGAAAGTGAGGTTTGACCTAGTTCATCTTTGTAGCTTAAATGTCTAAAACACAGGCTTCTTTACATGGGAAGTGCTAAATAAAGGTCTTTTGAATGTTAAAACACACACACACACACACATGGATTATCTTTAGGATTAGTAAGAATTTTTGAAAATACATAGTACAAATGTAAGCATCATGATATTTTAACCAATTCAGATTTAAGCACATACATTTTCAAAATTAATTGATTTTTCCTTTTGGAAACCATGCAATCATTCTAAAATTGGCTGTATTATTAGTCCATTTTAACATTTGAATCACAGCACCTGGTGTGTCTAAGTGCAAGCCTCAGGCAGAATGGTGCCTTGTTTAAAAACAAACAGGTTAAAAATGTGTCTGGTTCCCATGGGAACCAGGCCACGGACACAGGAGAGATTAAATAAGATTCATAGTTCTGTGATTGTTGCTTTTGAATAGGATTCTCCCAATCCTTTTATTTTGAATGTGGCATTCACAATCAGTAGGCGTGAAACAACTTTACCTGACCAACTTTTGTCTCCTAAGGGCTAGGCAATTCCTTTGAAATGGAAGAGAATCAGAAACAGAAAATGGCAAATATCGTGGCCTTGCCATTTAGCATTTGCAGCAAGAACTGAGGCTTAATATTTAGATCTGATGGGAAGTTCATTAACTTAGTGAAACCAAGCAGCCACTCTCTCTCTCTCACTCTTCTCTCTCTCTCTCTCTTCCTCTCTGTCTCTCTCTCTATTTGAGAATTTCATTCTAAATGCCTATAAAATGCAAGGAATTGTGCTACAGAAATAAATAAGATGGAGCTTCTGCGTGCATGGATTTTATAACTATAATGTAGAGGAGAGTGACTAGTGTTCACGTGTACAGGGACCATAGCTTCCCACAGTGATATTTCTATCACTGGAGAATGGTTTAACCAAGTCCCCAGAATACTTACTAAGCATCTGTAGTGGTCATGACTTAGAGCTAAACACTGCAGGATACGGGACTTGCCTTCGGTCCTTGCCAGCGAAGAGATCAGAGACTGGTATGAGAGACAGAAACATAAACTGACTTTTAATACAAACCAGACTCAGTGAGTGCCAACGTGGGTTTAGGAAGAACAAACAGGTTACAAAGAGGGAGAGACTCTTTCTCACTGGGATGATCAGATTGGTGCCTGGCATGGAGTAACTGCTCAGGAAATATTTGTTCTATAAATGAATTGTTGAAGAATATGTATGTATATATATATATATTTGCAGTATGCGGGCCTCTCACTGTCGTGGTCTCTCCCGTTGCGGAGCACAGGCTCTGGACGTGCAGGCTCAGCGGCCATGGCTCACGGGCCCAGCCACTCTGTGGCATGTGGGATCCTCCTGGACCGGGGCATGAACCCGTGTCCCCTGCATCGGCAGGTGGACTCTCAACCAGTGCACCAGTAGGGAAGCCCTGAAGAATATTTTTACTCTAATAAAAATATTTGTTAATCAAAGAAATATAAAAATAAAAGAGAGATACCACTTTTAGTATAGCTAATTAGCCTTTAAAAAAAAAAAAAAATGGTTAGAGCTGATGAAAATACCTAGAGCTGAGAGAGGAAGAGAGAGAGTTAAAGATGATAGAAAGTGAGTGAGAGAGAAGAAGAGGGAGAGAAAGGAAGAGGAAGAGAGAGAGGAAAGGAAAGAGAGAGGCAGAGAGAGCGAGTAAGAGAGAGAGAGGAAGAGAGAGACAGAGGAAGAGAGAGAAGAAGAGAGACGGGAAGAGAGAGAGAGAGAGCAAGAGATAGAGGAAGAGAGAGAGGAAGAGAGAGAGGAAAAGAGAGGCAGAGAGAGGAGAGAGAGAGAGAGGAAGAGAGATAGAGGAAAAGAGAGAGAGGAAAAGAGGGAGAGAGGGAGAGGAAGAGAGAAGGAGAGAGAGAGAAAGGAAGAGTGGGGGGAGGGGGGAGAGAGAGGAGAAGAGAGAGAGGGGAAGAGAGAGAGAAGTCAAGTGGGTAAACTATAAGGAAGGATATACATAAAATGTTAAATGTTAACTCTAGTTATCTCTAGATGAGATTTAAGTGATTTCATTTATTTTTAAATATATCCACTATATTTTTATATAATAAGCATGTATCACATTTATAATAAGAAAGATTTATCTTCTGAAAATATTTTTAATGCATTATTCAGAACTATCTACATGTAATGAGACTCTATCCACTCGCTCTGCTTGGAGCCAGGCTTCTGGTTGAGATATCCCTAAGTCTTAGCCAACCTTCTGCCTCCTAATTCCAAGTGTGCTCTGCAGTGTAATAAATTTGGTTTTCCAGATTATTTTATACATAGCCCTGGAAAGCAGAAATGGATAACTGGATTGATCTACAGCATGAAAATAATGCATCTTTAGTTTTAGAACGCAATTAAATGTCAAATATTCTATCTTATTAGAGATAGTATTTAGTTGTGAACCTGTAGTGTCTCTTTTATAATTGACTTCGCAGTTGATTGTCTGGTTATGGGCTAGACATCTTCTGAGTGTCAACTGACCCTTTCCCTACAGTGACATCTTCCCCTCCTCAGATCTGCAGGAATCAACCAGCAGAACCATTTCTTCACTTTGGTGAAATCCTGGCTAATGTTTCATACCTTTCATTGCTTTCTAGACCTTTCCTCACCATATGAAAAGGGGTTGAACATGTAGGCTGGTAGACGTGGCTTTCATGCTTTGCTATGTTTCTATCCTTACTGCCTCCCAAGGAAATTTTCCCACTTTTTCATGTAGAATTTCCAAAATGCAATATCCCTTTATATCCTATTACCACTGAGCCTCATTTCTTTTTAAGCATCCAAGGTAGACCTTTTTTTGGTGAACTTTTGCTATTTCTTTTCCTTCTACCAGACATTCAGTTATTTTTCCTTCTTTTATGGATATCTCTCTTTTTGAGTATATAACACTCCTAAACTACATTTGTACCGGGCACTCTCCATGTTCATTTTATTCTGCTGATGAAACAGAAAAATCTCTGTATTTTTATGTGAGGACTGTGGAATTAGAACATGCAAGCCTTTCTTGTTCAGAGAAATATGGATATGTACATGTTTATCTTTTGGGCAAATCTTGATTAGAATGGAAATCATAGACCAAGAATATTACACACAGAGATCAAAATCTCCTTGGTTCTAAAGATGTATTACTTACACAGATGTCATACTGTTCTTTTAGAAAAATACTTTGAAATGATAAAG
Source organism: Phocoena sinus (assembly GCF_008692025.1). NCBI lineage: Eukaryota > Metazoa > Chordata > Mammalia > Artiodactyla > Phocoenidae > Phocoena > Phocoena sinus. Next base: position 68,713,530 of record NC_045766.1, on the reverse strand, counting down.
AAATGGAATTTAAACCTAAATTAGTTAAATTTGACCTAAACAAATGGACTTGGTTAACTGACTAATCAAGGCAAAGGTAAATGAGTGTGAGATTGAGAGACTAATACTGGGGGCCATTGTGGTGGCTGAACTGAGGCAAAGATTCCTGATTTAAGTAGAGGCTTTCCCTCACTCCCAGACAAGCAGAAGTGGTCCCTGATAAGCAGCATCCTCTGACTCTTGACCGAAGAAAAAATTGCAAATCTTCTCTGGAGGGAAGGAGCCACAATTATCCTTCTAAAATAATACCTTAAACAATTAAAGCACTTTTACTTCCTTTATTAAATTTGACTTCTTAAGAGGCAGATCCTATAAAGAGATTAGCGTCAATCAAATTTGAACTTTCAATCAAATATTATGGAAGTTCTTAAAAAAAGCCATTCTTAATCAGAGTTACCAGGTACAATAAATTATAGATTTAGACCCTCAAGAATTATCAGTTTCAGAATATTAAAGAGTTCTGTATAAAATATTTCCGAAATAAGATTAAAAAAAACATTTACATGAAGTAAGAAGGAATTTTCAAATGTGACAAAATTAGTTTCCAAAAAGAAAAAATACAACTTTTAAAAACAAAAAAAATCAATTAAAATTAATTGAAGTTAATTTACAAGCATATCGGACACAGCTAACAAGAGAATATGTGAAATGGAAACCATGTATATATGAAATGATTACCCAGATTATAATAATACAGAGAGACAAGAAGATAGAAAATATGAAAAGTTAAATGATATGGAGGACACAATACATATATAGATAAACACAGAGTTCCAGAAGGAAATAATAGAGATAATTGAGAAAACAATTGACTGAAAATTGTCTGGAATCGGTGAAAGACATCATAGATACACAAAGGAACATGTCTACTAGTGTCTTAGTTCATTTGGGCTGCTGTAACAAAGTACCATAGACTCGGTGGCTTACAAACAGCAGAAGGGGTCTCTTTTATAAGGGCACTAACCCCATTTGTGAGAGCTCCCCCCTCATGACCTAATCACATCCTAAAGACTCCATCTCCAAATACCAACACATTGGGGATTAGTTTTCAACACATGAATTTTGGGGGGACATAAACATTCAGTCTATAGCAACTAGGTAGGATAATAAAAAGAAATGTATCCCTATGCATAATGCAATAATAGATTACCAAAGAAATTACAGTGAAATGAAAGGACCAAAGAAAAAGGGATCTTAGGAGCAGCCAGAGAGAAAAGACTGATCAGCTGCAAAGGAACAATAATTAAGTAAGGAGAGGTTTCTCAAAAATGGAAGCTAGGAGACAGTGGACCAATATTGTCAAGGTTCTGAGAAAATCACTGCAAGGTTACCATATGTAGTCACAAAAGCTGTGCACTGAACAACTCCAGGGGGTGCCGCTCACACAGACTTGTTTGTATACTGCTCCCTGGAGTTGGCCAATGTGCAGTAGATAGAATTTAGGATCCAACAAAACTGTCTTTCAAGAATGACCCTAAATATTTCAGTAAATAGAGGAAGAAGCAATTTCAAACTCAGTTTATGAGGCCAACATAACGCTGTTACCAAAACCTGTCAAAACTATTATAATTAGTACAGACATAACATATTGCCATAAAAAATTCTTAACAAGACATTGACAAATCCAGAAGTATATAAAAAGGATAATAAACCACAGCTAAGTGGAATTTATCTTTGGGAAACAAGGTTGGTTTATCATTTGAAACTCATCAATCAATGTAATTCACCATATTCACAGCATAAAGGTTTAAAAAACACACGATCATCTGAACACATACAGAGAAAACATTGACAAAATTGAACACCCATTCATGACAAGACAAAACAAAAAAACCTCTCAACAAACTAGAAATATAAAGAGCTTTCTCAATTTGATAAAGAATATCTACAAAAAGCTATAGTTTACTTCAAAATGAACAGTTAATTATTGAAGGCTTTCCTGTTAGAATTGGGACTAAGTCAAGGATGTCCAATTTCACTAGTTCTGTTCATCCTTTTGCCAAAATAAAAAATGGAAATGAAAGGAAAGAAAAAAATAATCTGTAATACTGAAAATATGCATATCCTATAATTATCGATTTTACTTTGAGGCAAATGCTGTAGATAAAACTCTGGCACATCACTCAGATACACGTATGAAAATGTTTAGACAGCATTGCATAGCAAAAGTCTGTAAAAGAACCCAATTTTTATCAACAATGTAATGGATAGAGAAATTTTAATAGATTTGCACAGTGAAATATTATAAAGCCATGAAATGAATAAATTAAGGCTATATGTTATTGTATGGATGAATCTTAGAACATATTGTTGAGTAAAAAAGCAAATTGCAGAAGATTAAATGCAATGTACAAAATACCTGCGATGCCATACCAGATCATGACACATTTGTGTGTGAGCAGTTTAATAACCTTTTTTTTAACATCTTTATTGGAGTATAATTGCTTTACAATGGTGTGTTAGTTTCTGCTTTATAACAAAGTGAATCAGCTCTACATACACATATATCCCCATATCTCTTCCCTCTTGCGTCTCCCTCCCTCCCACCCCTCTAGGTGGTCACAAAGCACCGAGCTGATCTCCCTGAGCTCTGCGGCTGCTTCCCACTAGCTATCTGTTTTACATCTGGTAGTTTATCTCCAGTCCAATAGATACCTAAGGACCTAATAATCATCACAAACATAGGTTTTTATGTGATAGCCCGCTGCTTAATAGTCATAGTGACACCAAATGAATTCCAAGTCCTGTAGGCTGGTTTCAATGATCATGGTTTGGCCTTGTCAGCCTTTAAAATTTCTCCTGTTGTCAAGCAATCACGTTTCATATTGTGCTGTCAAACGGGTGATTCTCATAGTCCTTCCATTCCTTCAGCTCTTTTCCAGCCAAAGCCTGATGTTCTTGTCTTTAAATCTTGTCTCTTGACACTTACAAGGGCACAAGACAAAGAGGGTTGTTAGAAAGTCAAGAGATTTGGATTCTATTTCTGGTCATTCTCTGCACCTACTGTGTGACCATGGGGAATTATCTAAATATTTACCAGTGAGGACTGTCAATGTGGAAACAATTGTGTTTGCAGTTTTGGCAATAAAACATAGCAATAAAGGAGTTCCTGTCCCTGAGTAATGTACAGCTCCCAGGGAGATGAAGGGAGATACATATGTGGTGACCATACAAAGCAGAGCACAGTACACATTATAAGAGAAGCACAGACCATTCTATGGGGCTTCCAATGGTGATGCCATCACATTTCATATTGTCAGTGGAGACTAGGAAAAGCTTCATGATTGAGGTGGTATTTGAAGTGGGAGTAGGAGAGTAGGAAATGTATTACAGGTAGAGGAAAGACCATGCACAAAGATACAGAGCTGTGTTGAACATACATGACAGGCTGTAACCAAGGGTGAATGCTTTGGATAAGGGTTTTGGAGATTGAAGGAAATACAGGATCAACGTAGACTTTGGTATTCTTGCTCTATTTGAAATTAAGACCATTGGATACAGATGCTAAATGATGTGTTCACTATCAGAAATTGAAATGGGACCATGGCCAGCCTGGTAACTCTGGATGCTTAATCCACTGAACTGTATTATATTGAGTTTTCTTTAGATTCTGGTCTTAGAAGCCAATTTTGCTTCATATGCTAAATAAATGAACCTTGACTACTGTGAAGAATCATCTTTTTTATTCTATTTTGTTTTAGTTTGGTTTATTTGCGTGAGCCATAAAATGAGTACCTGATTACATTGTGTTCATTACAACTGTGCAGTAATTTCATCAAAAATTAAGATGCTAATCTACCTAGTGTCTTGTGTTGAGTTTTACCAGTGATTGGTGTTGAGTTTTACTTGGTGTCCTGTGTTCAGTTTTATTGGTGTTGAATACTGAGAGTGGCTTCCAGAATTCACTTTATGATTAAAACTGAATATAGTATCTGATTTTTTGCTCCATAATAGGGTCCTGCAAGTTTATCTCTGTGTAGTAGGTAGTCCCAATATGGCATATACTATGGTGTGATGCTTTTGTCTTTGAGTGTCTAAGAGAATGAGTTGGAAGGGGAGTGCTGTAAAGTGACACTGATGTTAACCATTTTAGAGAGTTTCTTTCTTTCTTACTTAATATGCTTTTATTCATGGAAAGACTATTTTGGTGTAGTGGAAAAATCAGGAGATTTTGGAATTATAGAAGATCTGATTTTGGTCTTGGCTTTGTCTGGGCTGAAGTTGAATTTCTTCATCTTGTAAGATCGGCTATCAATTAGAATCTAGTCAAGAGACAGAAACCACACAGTAATTTGAAAAGGGAAAGTTTAATGTAAGACCTGTTAACTAAAACGTGGATTGAAGTAACAGGGTGGCTAGTGAGAAGTAAAGAGAGTTCTATAGAAGTAGAAATAGCATATGTAAGGAGAGGCTGCTATTCACAAGGCTAAGGAAGAACCTTCCACCCCCGTCTTCCCCGGCAGAGATCCAGACCTCTTTGGAGAAGGCAAGGCATAGCTCACTGGATGATGGAAAAGTCACTGAAGTACCTCGCCACTGGGACTTGTTTGAAACCTGCCTCCTGGGGTACTGGGAGAGCAATCCACAGGGAAGTGTTGAACCTGAAGACTTGCTGCATAGTTGCCCAAGTCAGCGCTGGGGGAGGCTGCTTGCTTCGGGGCACTGCTAGCCACCAGACGCTGCAAGAACAAGGAGCTAGATGAGCCCTTCTTTGTAGGAATGGGGCGTTGCAGTAACTGTACTCTACGTAAGTCTGATGCTGGAGAAAGCGTAGGTTCTGCAGGAGCTGAGCACTGGCAGGTCCACAGAGAGAGATGGATTGTCAGGAGCCTGTTCACCTGCAAGATGATGCGAGGCCTGGGGTGCGTAGTATCCATATTGGCAGATCTGTACATTGGCTGAGGCCAGTGCCACAAGCTCACTTAGAAGCCAGAAGGAAAACACCTTTCTCCAGCGCCCTCTACTGACAAAGCTTAATATTGTGCTTCCTGTAGAGAAATATAAAAGGGTTTCAAGTCCTTGACAGAGCAAATAATGAGGAATGGCTTTAAACTGAGATATAATAAATTGATAACTTGCACAGATGAGGACCTATCCCCAAGGGTATCAAGGTGATTAAATTAGTATAGAGTTTAAAAGCACTTCATGAGCTCTCAAACAGAATACAAAAATTCACTGTTACTACTATTATGATTTGCTGTAGTTAAACCTGATACTGACGTAAGTTTGCAGTGCCAGAGTGGGACTGGATAGATTGAAATCTGCAAATCTGCAGCATCCTGACTTTTAGGGAATTTATTTCAAGATTCTATTTGAGCAATGTTGCACCTGAAATTAAATTGATTTGGGCCTCCTAAGCTAAAATGCACTGCCTGTTGATGGCCATTAGTTGGTATAAAAAATAATATTTATTGAAATCTAATTATATGGCAGGCATTACAAATGCATTTAGTCTTGCTAATATTAGTATTATTAGCCCCATTTAAAAAATGAGGAGATGAGATAAAGTAATTTACCAAGACCATACAAGTAGGAGGAGTTGAACCAGAATTCATATCTAGGTTTTTCTTATTCCAGAATCTTTGCATCTAACTTAGAAACAAATCTCTCCTCAGGCCAGGATAGTTACCACAGTGCTTTAACTTGGGTAAAATGTATATTTACTTTGGACTTTTAATGTCTGTTTGCCACTTACCATGCTGGTATGGTGCTTCATCCCCCTTTTTAGGTGAATGTTTCCTTTTATATTTGGTGGCTCTCAGTAACTCACGAATCTGGCACTAGAAGTAAAGAGCAGGTAAGCAGCAAGTGATTTCGAGTTGGTCATCTAACTCTAACATCAGAAGGTGATTTATTCACAGGCTGCAGAATAATTGGATGAGGCATGTTCAGGAAAGAACAATCCTTCTTCCTCAACATAGGTAGGTGGCTGCAACCATTTCACTAAGGTGTGTTTTAGGCTAAATATATGACTAGATTTAAAATATAGTTCATAATAGGAATTTATATGTAATAGTTTCCACCTGGAAAAAAATCCATGTGTCCATCAACAGTGGAATGGATACATAAAGTGAAATACTTTGAAGAAGTGAAAATTAATAAAGCACTGCTACACACAGCAGCATGGATGAATCTCTCAGACATAATATTGAGCAAAAGAAGTCAGGTGCAAAAGATTATAAATTGCAAAATAAAGTTCAAAAACAGGCAAAAGTGATTTCTGGTGCTATAAGTCAGAATAATACTTTTGGAGGGTATTGCCCAGGAAGGCCACATGGGAGGCTTTTGGGTACTGTTAATATTTAAGTGCTTGATCTGAGTTGTAGTTATGTGGGAGTAGATATTTGTAAATTTCACAGAACAAAACCATTAAGATTTATGTACCTGACTGCATGATATTTCAATAAAATATTAAAATGGTTAAAAACCTAAGTTTTTAAAAATAGGAAAATAATAAGTAAAAGTAATATAGTGATATGACTGAATGTCGGATAGCCATTGAAAAAAAAATGGCTCAGGGTCAGCTTGGAAGCTTACTAAAGGTTTTTAAATGATTTAAAAAAATGCTTAGTGGAAACAAAACAGAGTCGAAGTTTGGCTGCACTGTATTATCCCCACTGTTTAAAACAAATGTCTGGAAAATTAGTAGGGAAAAAACCCATCAGGTAGTAGTACTGTAGAAATGGTGATTTTTCTTTTCTCTACCTCACTACATTTTTCAAATTTCCTGCAATAAATGCTTTTTATAATCAGCTGTAATAGTTATGGAAAAATATGAATATCTGGAGAGCCTCTTCATCTGTAAAGACCCCACTATTTTCCCATTACTTAGACAATAAACAAAACTTAGTTATCTGAATGCTCAAGAACTCTGGAAAATGGCTCCAACCTGACTTTTTGGCCTGAAATTTCCCGACTGCTCCAAGCTTCTCAGTGCCTTGCCACATTGGACTTTATAATTTTATTTATTGATTGAACAAATGATTTTAAAGCATCAGTTATTTGCCAAGCACTCTAGGTATATAGCAACAGATAAGGATAACAGTGGTTGATGTTCTCTTACCTTTTGTTCCTTTTACAGGGGGAGAAAAAACATAAGTAATTGTCCTAAAGATTAAGTTGAAGATGGGAGAAATCCAGGGCACTACAAAAGTATATATAACAAGGAAACCACATCTGGTCTAAAGGAACAGGATTGTTGCTGGAAAAACAGTTTTGTTTAAGCGAAGACTGCTAAGATGAGTAGACATTTGCCAGTTGTGAAAGGATCGGGCATGATGATGGATAGTGGTGAGAACAATGGGTTATGCATCACAGTGAGATTGAGGAATTGTTGAGGAGTGTTGGGAGGAAGGATAGGAGACCATGAGTCAGAGCTAGATTTTGAGGTGAAGATTTCAGAGGTGGTACAAGTCCACAGGTGATGTGGAAGTGGGCTGCTGGGTGGGGTGGAGGAAAAACTATTCAAGGTGAGGATGCCAGTGACCTGAGAGCTGCTGTTGGATGAGTTTTAATGTGGATGCCTCACTGAGAAAGACAAGGGGGTGGGGTATAAAGGAAGGAACATCGTTGCTTGTCGGCTGCTGTTTGTGCTACTTCCTCTGCCTCAACTCCCTGGACTGTGCATAAGGCCACATAAAACATGACAGTCGGGCTTCCCTGGTGGCTCAGTGGTTGAGAGTCCGCCTGCCCATGCAGGGGACACGGGTTCGTGCCCCGGGAAGAGCCATGGCCGCTGAGCCTGCGCATCTGGAGCCTGTGCTCCACAACGGGAGAGGCCACAACAGTGAGAGGCCCGCGTACCGCAAAAAACAACAACAACAACAACAACAAAACCATGACAGTCTATCACACCATCCCTGAATTACCCAATTTGATAGGTCCCCTCCTTCCTTTGATTCCATAGCATGGGACGGCTCATTGCATGAGCTGGTGTTCAATTAACATTTGCTGAATTCAATACTTCTGTGAGGCATCACTATTAGAAACAGATATGTTGAGCTCAATGAATTCTGTTTAACCTGGAACTCTTGTTATGTTCCAATAGTCCAGGCAAATTGATTTACCTATTCTGAAAGCAGTTTTGTCTAGAGAATAACAATCTGAGTTTTTCATTTTGCCTACAGCAGCATAGTTTAGGAAAAACGTTTCCAAGCATTTGTGCTAAGAAGATAAAACTATGGCTTTTTAAGTAGTCAGTGTTTGTACTTCTGTTCAGTGTCTGGCTATAGTCTCACTTTTCTGTTGATAAACCTGTAACATCAAATGAGATGCCCGGATTCCAGACAGATGCTTCCAATGTCTGGAATCAAGACAAATCCTATCACTTGCCTGTCACAAAGAATGCCTCTTCTGTCATTTTGGAGCAGTCTGTTTAATGACACAGCTGCTAGGCTGTGGAGCAGATGACTGTCTCCTTTATCGCTCAGAATTCCTGGGGTACTCTGCAAAGAGCCAAACAGCTGCAGCATGATTGGTGTGTCTGGGTAACTCGGTACCCTTGGTGCCCGATCAGGGATGTGTTTCACTGGGAGCAGTTGGTCTGTTGCTTTTAGGGTGGATGGGAGGTGGTTTTCTGTGCCGCAAGTTTTCTTGCTGGCTAATTATTTGAAGCCAGAAGACTCCTAGTGCAATTTCAAGCAGAGTTTGGCCACGTGCAGAATGCCGCTGCATGTTGTGTTGTGGGTCCCATTAAGAGATGAGTGGGAGCCCACACTTTCCAGGATGTCTCCGCAAAGAGACAGCTCTCTGATAAGCTAAAGCAGAGAGACTACTTATAACAGGTAGAAGGATGTGATTAGGCTGAAGGACTCAGAGCCAGAGGCACGTGTTTGAACTTTTCGGAATAAATTGGGAAAGCTTCCTGGACGAGGTGTCCCAAGAAGCTGAGCTGTGAAAAAATATTGTAATAGTAATAGTCTATCACGTAGGAACGAGGGCAGTTCTCTTCCTAAATTGCTTAATTTCTGGAGCCAACGCAGAGAGCGTTGGGGTCTCTAACTGGAGTACACACAAAGGGCTGCTAACTTCAGATGCTCATTCCTAGGTTATAACCCCAGAGATTCTGATTTCATTTATGTAGGGTAAGGCCCAAGAAACTGCACTTTCAGAAAACTGTATAGGGCTTCCCTGGTGGCGCAGTGGTTGAGAGTCCGCCTGCCGATGCAGGGGACACGGGTTCGTGCCCTGGTCCGGGAAGGTCCCACATGCCGCGGAGCGGCTGAGCCCGTGAGCCATGGCCGCTGAGCCTGCGCATCCGGAGCCTGTGCTCCGCAACGGGAGAGGCCACAGCAGTGAGAGGCCCGCGTACCCCCGAAAAAAATAAAATAAAATAGTATAGTTGATTTCAATGGAAATGGCCCATAAACCATACCTTTGATGATCACCAGTGTTAAATATGAAAAAATTACTGGTTTTTGTAAAATGGGTGGTAGTTCCAGAGAAAGAAGAGATACCCTTGGGGAAGATGTAACAGAAGAGTAGTAATTAGGGCTCTACTTTAAAGCATGGGTGGAATTTCCTGCTCAGATACTATGTACGTTTTAATTTGAACGTAATCTGCATAGTTAGAGCTCCTTTTTCTTTGAATTTCTGACTGCTCCAAATCCTTTATTTAAAGAAGGGAAGCTAGGGTTGTCCTTCACCTTAAATTTTACCTGAGGACAGATTCATGGTTCAGATATTTCTGCTGCTACTCAGAGAATACCTCGGACAGAGAATTCATAAATTCCAGCTTCGCTTCAGTGACTGGAAAATGTTCAAAGCATTTTAAAATCCAGTTCTCTTAAACGTGTTTTGAGAGCCAAACGGAAACTCCGTCTAGTTCTCAGGGTGAAGCGTGTTCCATCGAGCCCACGAGGTGGCGCGCTCCCACCATTCCTGGCCTCAGTGCGGACAAGCTGGCCTGGGGAGGGTGTGTCTAAAAGCAGAGAACTGGGGAGATCCTGCCAGCATCATGAACAAGGCTTCCCGGAATTACTCTTAGAACATTAGGAATGACAGTATACTCTGCTCTTTGCCCATTTGCTCCAGTCTTGTCTAAATGCTGAAGGTCACATTATCCTGTTACAGAAACAATGTTAGGATCAATTGGCTAAATAGAAAACACAAGTACAACCTCACACAAAGGCAAGGGGAAAAAAGACAAAAGAAAAAAATAAGACAAAAAAAATGAAATGAGGTCTGAGAGAGGAAAACGTATACTCCTCTAAGAAACATACTGAATGGGAAATATTGGGAGGTGAGAGGAGAGAAGAGTGGGGTAGATGGTGAATCGAGGTTCAAAGAAAGTGAACTCAAGTCTTTTTTGACCTTTTCTCAAGGTCAGCTCTCAGGGTCAGCTTGGACAGCCCTGGAGGGAATGTGGGCCATGGCATGCTGGTCCAAGATATAGGGCTTGGCTACAGAGCCCGGGGCAGCCAGACTGAGAGTCATTTTTCTGTTTCCTCCTCACAATCAGTTTGTTAAAGTTCATGCAAATGTCTATGATCCAGTAAAACTGCATTACTTTATAAACCACTGCAAAGACTTCTGGACCTCCGGGATCTATGGTTCCTGAATTTGAAGGTAGATGTCTGAGTCCCTGGATGAGCCTGGTACACGGCATTGTGCCAGTACTGCACCCTTAGTACCCATGCTTCTCAGCTATTTTGTTTGAACCCATTGCCACCTGCCCCATGTGCTGCTCTCCAAGGTCCCATAAGCTACAGAGCCTTGCGCGTACATCATGGAGCAGCACTTGACCATGAGAGGGAGTTTTCATCCGGACTTAGTGTGAAGCAAATAAACGCCTTAAATATGAGAATGAAAGGTAAAGCAAAGTCTGCACTAAAATTTAAATTTTGGGGCTTCCCTGGTGGCGCAGTGGTTGGGAATCTGCCTGCTAATGCAGGAGACTCGGGTTCGAGCCCTGGTCTGGGAGGATCCCACATGCCGCGGAGCAACTAGGCCCGTGAGCTACAACTACTGAGCCTGCACGTCTGGAGCCTGTGCTCTGCAACAAGAGAGGCCGTGATAGTGAGAGGCCCGTGCACCGCGATGAAGAGCGACCCCCGCTTGCCACAACTAGAGAAAGCCCTCGCACAGAAACGAAGACCCAACACAGCAAAAATAAATTAATTAATTAATAAACTCCTACCCCCAACATCTTCTTTAGGAAAAAAAAAATGTAAATTTTGTTGACCTGGAAATGATGTTTAAAACGATTTTTGTTTCCTAGGCTTATGAAGAATATGGAGATACCTTTTGAACTCTTGTCCTAAACAAATGTTATTTGAAATAGAAAGCCAAAATAAAATTATTCTGCTGCACTTCCTAAAGCAGAAGGCTGATTATGTCACACCTGCTTTTCAAAATCAACAGTCTGAAAGATAAAGTCAGATACTCAGCTAAATATTCAAAATTCTCCATCAGCCTTTCCAGCCTTATCTCTTACTATACCGTCCTATAATATTTGAAGTTCTTATGTTTTTATAAAATGTACAGACCTTATGCAGGGTTATCTACATTTTTTGAAGATTTTTATATAAGAGACACAAAGAGTATTCCATTTTGGCTATCACATTCCAGTGTTGACTCAAATCTGGATTTAGGAGCTATGGCGAGAACTGCACAGAGCAATGAAAACCTCATGTAAGGTTATTCCTGAGTAGCTATAATATTTACACAAGTTACAAAGAGGATGGATATCATTGCAGATGTCTGAATGTCTCTGTAATAAGTTTTAACTAAAATCCAGTTTTCCCAAATGAAGCTCATCCTTTTGGCTATTAAGCTATCATTAGATAGGCCTCATTAGTAATAAGAATCACGTGGCTCCGTGTTTCTATTTGATAATAATAATGGATTCTTTTTATTTTTTGGTACGCGGGCCTCTCACTGTTGTGGCCTCTCCCGCTGTGGAGCACAGGCTCCGGACGCGCAGGCTCAGCGGCCATGGCTCACGGGCCCAGCCGCTCCGCGGCATGTGGGATCTTCCCGTACCGGGGCACGAACCCGTGTCCCCTGCATCGGCAGGTGGACTCTCAACCACTGCGCCACCAGGGAAGCCCAATAATGGATTCTTTTGTTAGGGTTCATCTCAGTTACCTTGCAGCATTACTTTGGTACCATTATTTTGGCATTTGATGACACTGGGACTTTGATCTATGTGATATACAATAGGTCAAAAGGAAGCTTCCAAAATACAGGTATAAATAGTGTGATTAAGGTGAGGCAGCAGCAAAAGCAGTTTTTTTTTTTTTTTTAATTGTCTTTCTTAAGGAAAAATAAGTGGTATTGAGTTAATTGGACCTAGAGAATACAATTCTGGTACAACTATGGACCTTTAAACTACAAACGGGGGAATTCTGTAGTGGTTGGAGTTGCTAACCTGGAAGCCCAGGCCAACCTTTGGGAGGTAATTGGTATCTGCCTGTCCCTGCCCACACAAGGTTCTGGTGTTAGAATTGCTGAGGACTCACTGGTTGAACAATCGTGTCTCCTAAAGTAGAATTTCTCTTGCTGTCCCTTGCAAAAGGAGAAGAAAATACAAACTGGATCTAAGGGATGCATCTAAGTGCTGTCATTTCCCATTTGAAGAGGGCTTTTTACACTGGAAATGAACAATACTCTCAGTTTATTGTCCTTCTTTTCATTCTCAAAGGGATATCATTGAGTACAGAGCTTCTGTCTATGGCTCCCTGGCTCTGGGGCTGTGACAGTTAAGGTGTTGGAAAAAAAGTGCAGCATCACATTTGAGATTTCATGGGGAGGAAACCAAGGCACAGAGGAGAGGAGACTGACACAGAGAGTGAATCAGTGCCTGAACTGGGATTAGATCCTGGTTTCCTGACCACCTAATTAATACCCTTTCTACTCACTACATCCTCCATTAGCATCACTCATTCAGATATACATTGATTCACACCTTTATTGATTCAACATTTAATCAAGTAGGATAAGGAAAGCTGTTATGGCTTCTGTGATAAACGCTTATGCTTTAAGGTACAGGATCCCATTGAACTGAATCTTCAGAGATTAATAATTGAGGCAACTGAAGCCCAGGGAAGTGAAATAATTTGCCCACTTTTATATACCTAGCTAGTTAAGGGACAATACTGGCTTTAGAATTCAAGTCCCCAAATATAATTCTTATTTTATTATGCCATATAGCATTTTACCCTTAAAAATGCTCAAAACAGGGTCAGAGATTGGGAAATGTATAGTATTTATTATATCTGGATTGAGGTACTTTATCCTAGAGCATTTTCTACGATGCCTTCGAAATGTGACATGTGGCTCCTACCATCAGTGAGCTCACGCTTAATTTGAGAGAGACGTTAGATACGTTTAAGTAAAACTGTAAGTCAGATGTCGTTATCAAATTAGTGTATAATATTTAATGGGCTGGAGAACTGTTACCAGCCTCATGACGGATGCTCATAGCGACAGATGAGTTAGACTGTGTGGTTGGTGAGTAAGGCATCATTGGTTTCATTTTGTTGAACGATTAACATGTATTAGAAGGGTAAACAGAGTTGGATTTTCAAATGTGGCAGATGTTTGAAATCCTCTTACCATCTGCAAAAAAGAAGATTTAAAGAGATGCTGCCTATATATTTGAGCCCTCTTTTTAATTTATAAGTTATTCCCTCTTTCTTTTTAATTTATAGAGATCATTTCATGTAAAAGATGCTTAAAAACTAGGATAAAGAAGAGGGTTAGTGAAGGAAAATCTTGACGCTCAACACATCAGAATTCAAACTTACGATCTTATTCCTCACACTGTGTCTGTTGGCAGTGTCATCATGTTCAGTGAGTGGTACTCACACTATCCTGTTATTCCAGAAACCTAGAGATCACTCTTGACTCATTCTGTTGCTCCTACCCCATACTCCATCTGACTAATCATGAATTGCTCCACTGCCACCACTTTAATCTTGTTTCCTTCGCATAGATTATTGCAAAATACTCCCAGCCAGTGCACCCTGGGACTAAATGCCCCCTCGAGTTGATATTTTCCCAGACTGCAGTCAGAGTGACTTTTCAAAATGCAGTTTTTTTTTTCATTTCATCTCACCAACTCTTTAAAATCTTTCAATAGATTTCTTATTGCTCTTGTAACAGTCATTTTTCTTCCAAAGGTCTGCAGAGACAACTTTTCCCTGTCCTTTAAGAAAATTATCTTATTCTTTATACTCTCACACCACAGAGTCTTTCTACGTACTGTTCCACCTACCTGAAAAAGTATTCACTTAGGTTCCTCCATTCTGAGCCCTTAGACTTCAGCTCAACATTTCCTTCTCCAGTAAAGACTTCGCTGACTGCTTTTTCCTTGTACCATACTCTCACACAACCATGCACCTCTCTTCACAGATGCAATTTTACCTTTAACTTGTGTGATTATTAGATTCCCATCTGTCTCTCCCACCACTAGATTCTGAGCTCAGTTGAGGCAAGAATCAGATCTGGTTTTGCTCACCATTGTATTCTCAAGCACAGCACAATGCCCAGCACGTAGAAGGAAATTACTAAATATTTGTTGAATGAATGATCTAAGGAAAGGGGAATATTCTGATTCCAAGAAGGGAAGATTAAAGTGTGCCTTAAAGGGGATCTTCATTGGAAGCTGCATTCCACTGAGAAAAGTCTAAAGTTCTTTTCAGCTGTACTGAGAATGGGTAAAAGAGCTCTCCACTGTGTAGGACATAAAGAAATATTGGGCTGGATTACCAGTGGAGGCTCTAAAGAATATTGACAGTGGCAGAATGTGTGCTAACAGGAAAGAATAAAAGCTGGATCAGAAGGGGCCATTGTAATAAGCAAAGTTATTATTTCAATAAAAAGCCTTCAGGCAATTTTACTTTCCTGCTTGTGTTCTAGACCTAAAGTCTGAATTTGACTGCCATTTATAAATATCCATAAGAATGTGATAAAGGCAGACAACCCCATGTTGGTTATACTGTGTCTTGTATGATTCTCAAAGACTCACTGCAAAAAACAATCACAGTTGTGATTAGACCCACACACTTAGTGTTGCAGTGCAGGACAAAGTGGCTGAGGGTTGCCCACACTTTGTGACTCTCTTGTTTTAGATTCAGCCCTGTCCACAGGGCTGCTTCTCTCAGGCCAACCTCCATTTCTCTGAAACCAGAAAGCTTTATAAAGCCAGAGAGGGCTGCTGGCCCAAGGAGCTCTGAAGTGTTACAGCACATGCAGACTGATTTCCTTAGTAACACTGCAGATGTCACTGTGATGACGTACTGGTGAAGCATAAGCTTCTTTTGCTGCAATTCTGATAAATAGTCTGCCTTTGACATAGTGTTTTCCTCCTTAGTGATATCTGCCTGATTATAGCAGCAAATCTGTCTCTTCTCTGGGTACTTTACTCTGGTTCTTAACCATTCTGAGGCTGCAGCAGAGGGAGACTTATCAACTAGTGATCTAATCTGATTGGCATCAGGAAATAAAAAGCCTGGAACCCCTGGTTCTGCCTCTTGACTGGTAAAAAGAGCCAAATCTGTTCTTCTGTTTTCCTGTGGATGATTTCTTCTAGATTGGCTCTAAGTTTTCAGGAAGGCTTAAAATAAATCCTTTGTAGCAGTTTTTACCTTCCCAAATCAATTTAACAAATGATAAGTGCAAGCCTTAGGTTGCAGATACGCAGATGAACAAGTCATGTTTGTTGTCCTCAGTGATTTTAACATTTGGAAGAGAGGTAAAATTAGAAGATCATGAACCATCATTATACTGTTAGAGGAAGGAAGAAAGTACAAGGTTGAGGATCATATCCAGCTAGAATCAGAGATGCTTTTGTAGCACATTTGAGACTTTTTAAAGAACGGCAGGATCTCATCACTGGGTAAAAATGAATAAAGTAGTATCTTCCAGTTTGAGGTGCCTAAGGTATAATTTGGAGGATACATCCAGAAGGCCACTGGAAATGAGAGGCTTAACCCCAGGATAGTTGTAGGTGAGAAGAAGCCTGGATTCATCCCTACGGAAAAGTTTTTTTTTAATCAGTTGAGGTGATATGAGTGCCAAAGAAGAATAGAATTTAGAGAATACATTTATTCAGGGACAGGAGAAAGAAGGAAAGACAGGAAACGAACAAGGGAGTGGCAAAGAGGAGGAGGCAGTGCCTGGGGCTCAAGGAAGCTGGAGATTTTAAGTAGAGTGGTTATTCAGTGGTGTTTCCAGATTATGGGAGGGGGAAGAAATAAGTAAATTTGGAATTGGAGTTACCAGCAAATATTCTCTTGACTCCTAAATTCCACTGGCTTTTCCTTAAAACTTCTGGCTAAAGGGCATTTCTTCTACCCAACTAGTTCTTTGTACAAGTAGCGTATTTCTCTTTTAATGAAAAGAGTATTTCTGTTTTCCTAATGATCTTGAAACTGGGATTGTCAGTGTTTCACTGAAATCTTTGTAGCTAAAAGCCTCTTTCTCGAGTCACTAGCCTCCTGAATGACTCCTATTTCCTCCTCCTTTTTTCCAGAGAGTTCTTCCTCCTCCCCTCTGCTATTTAATTATGACCCTTTCTCCCAGCCTCTCTTGCTCCAGGGACCTTCTAATGAATCTAAGATGCGCGCTACAAAGATGCAATTCAGATTCCATCACTCTCGTCCTTAAAAATCTCTGTAGCCTCTCATCTTTAAAGAGAAAAGCCTGAGCTCCCTGGCACAGCAAAAAGTGAGCACTAAAGCCATGTTTTTTGTATGAATATGTTATTAAATAATCTTTTTGTCCTTTAGTGCCTGCTCAGTTTGGGATGGGTCCCCATCTTTGTGTTCTCCGGCACCCAATGTAATGTTGGGGGACACAACACCTTGTATGTATTCAGCAATCAGAAAGTATGGGCTGCATTCTGGTCTTTGGAAAATGTCATCGTAAGCATAACTTTACCTAAAGGTTTGAACCCACAGGGGAAGAAATCATTAATCAGGCGAGCTGCTCAGAAATAGACATGAGCTTAAAAGTATTTTGTAAGTGCAACTATTTTGGGAAAGTAACACCGCCTGATCTAATCCAGTGGCTCTCCTCTCCCACTGCACATCGGTACACCTGGGGAGCTCTTTAAACCTATCAGTATAGAGCCTTCCCCCGGACTAATTAGCTCAGTTCATGATCGTCCCTTCCAGCAGATGTTCTCCAAGTGTGGGCCCCATATCAGCAACACCTGCATCCCCTGGAACTTGTTAGAAATGCAGACTCTTGACCCAGCCCCACACCTCCTGAGTCAGAAATCTGGGAGTGAGGCCCAGCGGTCTGTTTTAACAAGCCCTCCAGGTGTTTCCGATGTGTATGAAGGTTTGAGAACCGCTGGTTTTCAGTACTAAACTCTGCCTCTTGCCCACTGTGTCCCAAGGGGCAAAGCTAGAGGCAAAAAAAGATGAGTATTTCTCTCTGGCACCTCACTACAACAAAGTGTATTATTTTGGGCCCAGGGGCTTCTATTCCATATCCGTTTATGTGGGATCACCATGTAGAATGAGACTGAGATTCTTGAAGATGGGGACTCTGACTACCTCATCCTGGGACCATGTTCTTCTCTTGTCCTCAGAGCCCCGGCACTTAGCACAGGACCTGGCATGAGGTAGGTGTTCAGTAAGGGCAAGAAGAAAACTCTGAGGATTACTTAGGCCAACTGAAAGAAGTAGATGCATTAGTCGTGATGTGTTTGCCTTAAATTGTGTTGTTTTAACAGTACTCTTTGAAATAAATATTCTTTAAAAAGTGTCAGAGAGTCAGAACTTCACAGCGAAGTTGTAGCAGTTTTTGCCTGGTCATCAAAGAAACATGTGGTCTTGCGTTATCCTGATGGAAGATTATACATTTTCTGTTGATTAATTCTGGATGCTTTTCATTGAGTGCTACTTTCAGTTGGTTAATTGGGAGCAGTACTTGTTGGAATTAATCGTTTGGTTTACCAGAAGGAGCTCATAATAGAGGACTCCCTTCCAATCCCACCATATACACAACATCACCTACTTTGGATGAAGCCTGGCCTTTGGTGTGATTGGTGGCAGTTCATTTTGCTTGCCCCATGATCTCTTCCATTCCACATTATTGTACAGTATCCACTTTTCATCTCCTGTCACAATCTGTTTTAAAAATGGAACGTTTTCATTATGCTTAAGTAGAGAATCGCATGTGGAAATACGGTCAAGGTTTTTTTCGCTTAACTTATGTGGAACTGAAACATCAAAGTGATGAACATAACCAAGCTGGTGCAAATGATTTTCAGCATTTGATTTGGATATTTTGAGTCTGTCGACTATCTCCCACATGGTATAACGCTGATTGTTCTCAACTAATGTCTCGATTTGATGGCTATCAACTTCAACTGGTCTGCCCAACCATGGAGCATCATCCAGCGAGAAATCTCCAGCACGAAACTTCGCAAACCACTTTTTTAAATTTTTATTTATTTTTATTTTTTATTTTTTTTTATTTTTTTTTGTGTTACGCGGGCCTCTCACTGCCGTAGCCTCTCCCGTTGCGGAGCACAGGCTCCCGACGCGCAGGCCCAGCGGCCATGGCTCACGGGCCCAGACGCTCCGCGGCATGTGGGATCCTCCCAGACCGGGGCACGAACCCGCGTCCTCTGCATCGGCAGGCGGACTCCCAACCACTGCGCCACCAGGGAAGCCCTATTTTTATTTATTTTTTTTGCGGTACGCGGGCCTCTCACTGCCGCGGCCTCTCCCGCCGCGGAGCCCAGGCTCCGGACGCGCAAGCCCAGCGGCCATAGGCTCACGGGCCCAGCCGCTCCGCGGCATGTGGGATCTTCCCGGACCGGGGCACGAACCCGCATCCCCTGCACCGGCAGGTGGACTCTCAACCACTGCGCCACCAGGGAAGCCCGCAAACCACTTTTGACACCTTCAGTCACAGCATCATCTCCATACACTGCACAAATCTTTATTTTTGCATTTCCCTTGCATTTTTACCTTTCTTAATAAAGCATAACATGCTGAAAATGTTTTCTTGGGTCCATCTTCAATATTAAAATGGCTACACAAAAATTCACCAATTTTGATAAGTCTTTTTTTAAATGCACGCTGATATGAAGTTGTCACATACAATCTAACAAAATTGTTTTGAATGAAGTTAAAGACAACTAAGTGCTACTAGAGCCATCTTATGGAAAAAACTGAACGAACCTTTTGGCCAACCCAATATTTCAGCAGCAAAAGCAGTAGCTTGTTTCACTTCTTTTTAGTAAGAGAATTTCTGATATGGAAAGACCTAAAGATGTAACTAGGTAAGCATCCTTCCTTTACAGATGAGGAAAGTAAGGCCCAAGAGACTCAGCCACAGTCCCCTTGCTGAGTAATGCTGTTTGTTCCAGGCCCAGAACTTGGCCTCCAGTACTTCATCTATCAAACCAAAATGGTGCATTGACTTCCTGAAACTTGCAAGTAGAGGAGACCACTGAGCTTGGGGATTATTATAGTAAAAAGCCTTAGGAGTAGGGAGCCTGAAGGCAGGGCTCTGTCAAAGACTTTTGCTAAGATTTCCTATTTCTTGTCAGTGGCTTTCAGTTTCAGAACAGAAATTCTCACTGTTTTTCCTTTAAAAATAATTAAAAATTCATTCCTCATTTAACATTCAAAGAAATCAAGTTAGTTTTTTTTTTAAACTAGTATTGTTCTAATTGAGAAAGAGATATGTGATTAAGCCAGGATATTCCCACTACGTCATAGCCTTGAATGTTTTCTCTTCTGAAGCTTTCTATTTGTAGTTTAAAGATAAAAACATAGATCATAGAACATGGGAGCAGCTATATAATCCCTTATCCCATTGAGGAATCTGAGACCAAGAGAGGGGTAGGAGTTATCCAAGGTATCATAGATGGAGTCATTGTGAGAATGAGACAGAATCCTCTCTTCAGTGGTTTTTGAATCCTTGCCTGGCTCAGATGTCACCACTAAAACTTGCTCAGAGATCAAAAAGCAATTTGATGAAAAAGTACTGCTGCAAAATAGAAAGAGAAGCCACCATGACTTAGTTTGTCCTCTTAACTTTTGATACCCTAATGATGGGAGTTCTAACTAGCCTGCTGTGTTCTGGGGAGAAAGCCTTGAGACGGGCTTTCCAATCACTGCTGAGTCAAACTAGTTTTCAAGTAGCACTGACTGCTTTTTTGGCCCCTAACATCAACTCCAAGACCCATTCTCTATTCCTATAAGCTATCACTATGACTGTAAGCAAGTAGAACAAATATGAACTCAAAAAAAGTCAACTGGGCTTCCCTGGTGGCGCAGTGGTTGAGAGTCCGCCTGCCGATGCAGGGGACGCGGGTTCGTGCCCCGGTCCGGGAAGATCCCACATGCCGCAGAGTGGCTGGGCCTGTGAGCCATGGCCGCTGGGCCTGCGCGTCCGGAGCCTGTGCTCTGCAACGGGAGAGGCCACAACAGTGAGAGGCCCGTGTACCACAAAAAAAAAAAAAAAAAAAAAAAGTCAACTTACGTTAAGATTGAATCACAGAGCACTTGTTTTCTTTCCCCTCTGCCAAACTCACATACATGTATATATATGTACATGTACACTCACACACAGGTGTGCACACACATGTACACGTAAGCTTGCTTCTATGGCAGAACGGGTAGCATACTGGTAAAGACTGTGAAAGCTGGGTTTAGGCTGCTTGGGTTCAATTCCACCTACACCCTTTACTAGTTGTGAGACTTTGGGAAGTTATTTAACCTTTCCATGCCTTATTTTCCTCATTCCACAAAAAACTTGATTTGTCTCGCAGTTTTCATAGTAAAACGGGTGTCCTTTACCTTCACTGATCCGAGGCTACTTAAGCTTCAGCTTCATGGTTTCCTCACTTGTATAGACCCTTCCTTGGGGAGGGACGCTAGTAATGTGTTCACATGTTCATGTATTTTTTGTAAATTTACAAAGGTAGGATATTTGACTACAATTATTTAAGGTTGCTAGTTTTTTTTCCTTCCAGCCACCTCTTTATCATTCTTCCCCTGCTGAAGGACAGGGGAGTTGTCATGCCATTTTGGGGATCTGGCTAAGAGGAAGTTGAGTAGGGGTACATTTAATTTGGGTTCAGTAGGATTGTTATAATTTTTGTTTACAGTCACCTCCAAGTAAATCATTGTCAGCCATCCTCATGTCGAAAGGTCCAGGAATACTCCAGTGGCCTGCTAGGCTGACTCAGCAGGGGGCATGACAGCCAGATGCAAGGCCAGAGATCCTATTGTTCTATGAACTTACCTGACATGGAGGAGAAATATACAGAAATTAGTCTGTTGAAAATTCTTTCAAATTTTACAGCTCATATCTAGTAGAAATTCAGTTTGTTTTTAAATCAAATTTAACAAAAATCCTAAATATTTACAAGATATTGACAATAATGAGTGGTAGTTGAGTTAAACATTTCTTAATAATTAAAAGCAAGTAGATCATCAAGTTAGAGGCAAGATTGAATCATTTATTTTCTTTATAGAAAATATAGCAAAATTGTTATATAAAAACTATGAAAGCATATACGGGCAAAAATTAGGGCGAATAAGTATTAAAGCTATGTGTGGATTTTGTGATGTTTATGTTATTTTTAATTTTTAAAAAGATGCGTAATTTGGTCTGATTTCTTTTCTTATTTTTAAAATTTTTATTATTTTTTTGCGGTACGCGGGCCTCTCACTGCTGTGGCCCCTCCGTTGCGGAGCACAGGCTCCGGACGCGCAGGCCCAGTGGCCACGGCTCACGGGCCCAGCTGCTCCGTGGCATGTGGGATCCTCCCGGACCGGGGCACGAACCCGCGTCCCCCTCATCGGCAGGCGGACTCTCAACCACTGCGCCACCAGGGAAGCCCCTCTTTTCTTATTTTAAATAAACATTTACTTGATGAGTAATGTATTTGTAATTTTATATTTTCTTTAAAGAGGGTTCCCCAGTTGCATAAGCTTCAGGTCATACGGAACTTGGCTGTATCCCTGCAATCGACTACTTGTGAGAGGTTGCGGAAGATACTTCCTGGGTCTCATCGTTTCCAACTATAAAATGAAGATAGGACAAGATTACTCTGAAGTATCTCTACGTATCCTTCTAGCTCTAAAGTTCTGTGATTCTGTCTTCTCAACACGATAACTGGTGTGCTAGTTATTTCCCTGGGAAATAACTAGCCTAAGAATGACGAATCAATACCCTTTCTAGGAATTCCCTAACAGAATACAAGGAGGGATTGATGACAGCTAGATTCTTGAGTGTTTCGTCATCTGAAGGGTGCCATTCCAGGGAATTGTGTAGGTGATCAGACCATTACTAAAATGATTTGACATCCTTAGGAAGCTCACAAATCCTATGGACCACTCTGGCTCATTTTGTTTAGGGAAGGTATATTAGTTTTCTCATGCTGCATAACAAATTATCACAAATTTAATGGTTTAAAGCAACATAGGGTTACTTTGTTTCTGTGGGTCAGGAATCTTGGCATCACTTTGCTGGGTCCTCTGCTCAGGGTCTCATGAGGCTGCAGTCAAGGTGTCTGCAGTTCTCAGGTGGATCTCGAGGTTCTCTTCCAAGTTCATTCAGGTTGGCAGAATTCAGTTCTTTGTGGTTGTAGGACTGAGGCCCCCATTTTCCTGTTGGCTGTCAGCCACGACCACTCTCAGGTCCTACAGGCTGCCCTCAGGGCCTTACCGTGTGGCCATTTCCATAGGCAGTTCACAGCATGGCAGTTTGCTTCTTCAAGACCAACAGGAGAATGTTTTTTTCCTGCTAAGGAGGAGTCTTACATAACATAATTGAATCCAGGGAGTTACTATCCTATCATATTCACAGTCCCACTCATGACTGAGGGGAATGGATTATATATTAGGGAATGGAAATCTTTGGGCCATTTTAGAATTCTGCATACCACAGAAGGGAAAGGCAGTATTTTTTTTTTTTTGACTACCAGTCATGTACTACTTTATTTAAGTTCTTTTATTCATTTCTCAGAATAATTTTGAGAGGTGGGTATGATTATCCCATTTTCCATGATCAAGATACTAAGACTTGAGATATTAAATAATTTGCTCAGAATCAAAGAAGCAGAGTCTAGATTTGAATCCAGGTCCCTCTGACTTGATAGCTTGAAGTCTTTGCAACATACCCCATGGCTTAGGGAATTGATTACCTATCTGCACGGAAGGCCTGTAAAGAGAATGTAAATGCCATGAGAGCAGGGGTGTTCTGCCTTGTTCACAGCTAGAGCCCTGGTACCTAGGGCAGTGCTTGTCCCCAGATGGTAACACAATGTTTGTTGAATCAATGAGTGAATAAAGTGTAAGAACTCGAGTTAAGGAGGAATCTATTGTAATAATGAAAATGTATTTATTTTCTTGTGGTGACATAGATCTTTGTGGGATCCTATTGTGGACTCTTAAGGATTAAGCTTTTCCCATGGCCATGTTTTACCTCTAACAAGCATACCTTCACCCTATGATATCCTGTAAAGATGGGAGTCTTGACTGTCTTCTCATTAACACTGTTGTTTGTCATCTTTTGATTAGAATGGACATTCTTAAAATTCCATGAAAAAAATCCATGAAAGAAATGCCAGTGTTCTAAATGAAATTTAAACAATTGATGTTGAGTAATTTACTCAATGATTTCACTTCTGTGGATCACATGGAAGCCCTTCACGTACCATGCACTTCTGTGCATGTTTGTCCGTAAGGTTCTCTTTGTATAGGATCCCCTTCTCCACTTTCACACTTTTGTCTGTTCATCCAAGTCTTATTTCTTCTTTAAAAATAACACTTTAATAACGTATTGGGTAAAGGAGTTTCTATTTATAATTTTAAAACTTGTTTATTATAGAAAATGTGGAAAATAAAAATATTTAAAGAAGAAAATTTAAATCTTTCATAAATTCACCAAGTAGAGTTAAGCATTGTAGCTATTTACTGTTTGCACATCTATTCTTTATATACTTATATAAGATTGTATTTCCTCTGTACACATCTACATCATAATGGAGACACATATTGCCTATATGTAAATTCACTTTTAAATTCTCATATGTAGATATATACGTGCAATATGAAATTTTAAATGAAATTGAGATCATATGTGTTGAGTTTTGCATTCTACATTTTCTCTTAATACTGTATTCTATTTCCTTATTTGATTTGATTTGATGATATGCTTTTCAAAGATTTCTCCATGTTTCTTTGTGTATTTAACATACTTTAAAATTCTTCTACTTCTTACTTTTTTTCAGATATATAGGTTGTTACCTTTTCACAAAATCTCTTACATATTCCAAATTGTCTTCTAAAATGCTTGAAGCTCTCTTACCTCTTACCTACCATGCCTACCTCACTACTTCTAGCTAATTCTGGTCTTGCGTTTTGAAAACATGAACTGAGAAGAACTCATTTTAAGTTGTATTTTTTAAGAATGTGTCTTCTTCTTTAAGGCCTAGCTTTACTGACATCTCTTCTTCCATCTGAATTAAGATTCCCACAGAACTTTGAACAAGATCGTATTTGTTTCTGCTGTCCCATAGTACAATTATTTATTAAGTTCTGTGACCCTCAGCTACTTAAAGGCAGAGATCTTCATTCATTTTTGTATCTCTATTGGCACTTAGGTGAGGGCCTAGAGCATAATTGTTGTCAGTAAGCATTGAACGTTTGTTGTTGAAATAAGTCCCTTGAAGAATGGGAACCGAAGGTGAGAGACCATCAACCCTCACCTGGGCAGACCTGGTCTGTAGAACTGCCCATGTGAGTGTTGCTGGAGGCCTGGATGAGGAGGTAGCTATGGGAATAGAAAGAAGGCAACAAGGAGACATTGTGGGTATAAATCAAGCAAAGTGTGCCTATGTGCAGATGTGTGTGTACTGTGGTTGGGGTGTGTGAAGGAGAGGTTATAGTCAAAGAGAAGGCCCAGGGGCTTCCCTGGTGGTGCAGTGGTTAAGAATCCGCCTGCCAATGCAGGGGACACGAGTTCGGGCCCTGGTCCCGGATGATCCCACATGCCCTGGAGCAGCTAAGCCTGTGCGCCACAGCTACTGAGCCTGTGCTCTAGAGCCCGTGAGCCACAACTGCTGAGCCCATGTGCCACCACTACTGAAGCCTGCACGCCTAGAGCCTGTGCTCTGCAACAGGAGAGGCCACCGCAGTGAGAAGCCCGCACACCTCAACAAAGAGTGGCCCCCCTGTCGCTGCAACTGGAGAGGGCCTGTGTGCAGAAATGAAGACCCAATGCTGCCAAAAATAAATAAAATTAATTAATTAAAAAAAAAAGAGAGAAGGCCCAATGTTCCTGTTTAATGGCCAGGTGGGGGTTAATGCTGCTACCTGATAGGTGATGGGACAGGTTGACATAATGAGTTTAATGTTTCATCAGCATTTCTAGATAATAAAAAAGATTTGTTATATTTTATAGTAATACATATTGAAATACACACAAATAAGTAATTTATAACCTTTAGGAAGTCAAAAATTTTTAAGTCATTTTTTAATGAGTAGAGTTGAAATTGACCCAAACTCAGGGCTAACTTATTTAGAGGTGACAGAGATGTTAAAATCAAGAAAGGTATTGAAAACCAGGTGCATTCAGGTGGGAGAGGACAGACTGATTCTGTGAAGAATGGCTGAAGGAACTAAGGGTGTTTTGTTAACAGAGACAGGAAGAAACAGGAAGGATAACATTGCTCTCTGCAAAAATCTGAAAGGCTGCCCTGCGGAAGAGGTGCTAGACTAGTTGAGTGCAACCAAATAGTGGAACCTGGGCCAGGAGAGGTGCATTTTCTTTTAATATTAGAAGGACATTTGTATAGTCATAACTGACCACAGATGAAGGAGAGGTCTCAGGAGGCTGTGACAGTCCATCAGTGGAGATTTTCAAGAAAGGCTTGTCACTTGATGAGGAGTTAGATGACATGCCCTTCCAACCCCAGGATTCTGTGATTTTATCAAAATTGTTTTCCTTTCAGCAGGTTTTGTATTTTGAACCGATTTGTCACTTTTTCCTGTCATTTTTGATTATAGGAAGTAGAATAATGGTGTAAAAACAGCCTCTTTGTTTTATTAGTTTTCTAGACACATTGGCAATAGAAATACAGGAATAAAGTGGTATCTATCTATCTATCTATTTTTTTTTAGTGGTATATATTTTTAAAATTCTCCACGCTTTTTTCTTTTAATACAGCTTTACTGTCAGAGAACCAAGCTATTTTGCTTCTCCCCTTTAGCTAAGATCTAATCAGCTCCTTTCTATTATGACTTCCAAGAAAATCAACCTGATACAAACTTTAAATCAAAAGGTTTCACCTACTACTTACTGCTTGCAAGTACCACCAAAGTTTCTCTATTTAGACCCCAGCTCCCATGTAAGTAAAGAGCTTATTTCTGAGGTTCGTTGTGGGTGGTAAAAGGGGTGTTGCCTTTGTTAGGGTGATCCAAGTAATTTCTCCATTTGGATCCTGTTTGTGTTGGAGTTTTCAAGAAAACTCATGTCATCACTGTTCCTTCATTCCTTTGGCTTACAAAATTTCTTCAAACAAATGAAATGTTTAGTGCTTGGGAGAAGTAGTTTGACGCCATTGTAGCTTGGGGCTGACAGGCAACCTCAGATATCTCTTGAAATAAAGAAGAATTCAGTGGAATTTAGAAATTGTTGATATTGAGCACAGACTCAACTGTTTGAAAAACTCAGGCTTCCAGAGATTCAGATATTAAGATAACAAATATGCCCCAATATACTGGTTATAGTATTGAAGGAGTTTCTTGATTCTGTATCAATTTTTTTTTTTTTTTTCGGTACACGGGCCTCTCACTGTTGTGGCCTCTCTCGTTGCGGAGCACAGGCTCCGGACACGCAGGCTCAGCGGCCATGGCTCACGGGCCCAGCCACTCCGCGGCACGTGGGATCTTCCCGGACCGGGGCACGAATCCATGTCCCCTGCTTCGGCAGGCGGACTCTCAACCACTGCGCCACCAGGGAAGCCCGATTCTGTATCAATTTGAATTTTGTCTTTCCTTACTTGGGCTAAGACTTCTCCAGGACTGCCCTCCTGATAATGTTTTCTATTAAAAAATATTAGTTACTGAAATGTTTTCCTTCTTTGTTCCTTTCATCCAGTACCTAATACATTACATTACATATAACAGGAACTAAATAAATAAATCTAGCCAACATCTTTATTATTTTGAGAAATATTTGTATGTTGTAAAGTAACTATTTAAAGAGTAGCAATCAAAAACTAAATGGTGGGGGGTGGGTTAAAATTGATGCAGGCATTTTGTTCCAAAGAAGGTCCAATTATTATTTTTTTTAATTTTCTATTGTGATAAAAAACACATAATGTAATATTTACCTTATTTACTGTTTTTAATTGTTCAATTCAGTAATGGTAAGTACTTTCACATTGTTGAGCAATGGAACTCCAGAAGTTTTTCAACTTGCAAAACGGAAACTCTACACCCAGTTAACGACTCCCTTTCCCCTTTCTCCCAGCTCCTGCAAACCACCATTTTGTTTTCTATGAATTTGACACCTCTAAGTGCCTCATATGAGAGGAATCATGCAGTTTTTAATCTTTTTTTGTAATTAGCTTATTTCACTTGGTGTAATGGCTTCCAAGTTCATCCATGTTGTGGCATGTGTCAGAATTTCCTTCCTTTTTAAGGCTGAATAGTATTCCATTGTATGTAGGTACCACATATTGTTTATCCATTCATCCATGGACATTTGGGTTGCTTCCACCTTTTGGCTATAGTGAATAGTGCTGCTATGAACATGTGTGGGCAAAGGAAGGCCTGATTCTTAAAGTAATTATAATACCTCTCTGTAGGAGCTTATCTTAAAATTGTTTAAGGCTATTTAACAAAAATGGTATGGTGGCATCTGAGGTAATAATTCTATCACCATGGAAAACCCACTGTGTGTGGCTGTGAAGGAGGCATATGGAACATCCTAGGTATATTGGTTTGTTTGTTTACTTGTTGCAAAGAATATCTTAAATGGCTTTCACCTAATTTTTTCCTTTTTTTTAAAAAGTTGAAGTATAGTTGATTTACAATATTGTGTTAATTTCAGGTACACAGCAAAGTGATTCAGTTATACATATACATATATATATTTTTTCTGATTCTTTTCCATTATAGATTATTACAAGATATTGAATATAGTTCCCTGTGCTTTACAGTGGGTCCTTGTTGTTTCTCTTTTTTATATATAGTAGTGTGTATCTGCTAATTCCAAACTCCTAATTTATCCCTCCCCTGCCCTTTCCCCTTTGGTAACCATAGTTTGTTTTTTTATGTCTATGCTTAATTTTTTTTTCTTGATAGTATTTTCTGGCACCACACACCATCACTTTTTATTTTTCAGAATGACATGAACAGATATCTTCTCAAATCTGTAAATATTCTTATTTACCTTAACTCACGTGTTAAAATCAACATACACCAAAATGTAGGCCAACCCACATCAAAAGTAATAGAGATTGTGTTTTAAACCAGCAAGCATCAACATATGACCAACTTTTCTTTTTTCTTATTTTCATGATATCTCTCTTAGAAGTACACCTGGCCTTTGGGGTAAAGTGCAGGCACACAGTTCTGGAGAAGGAGTAATAGATGTAGAAGTTGGGGAGATTTTATAACTTTTTAAGTTATAGTTATTAATACCTCTTTTTTTTTTTTTTTTTTTGCGGTATGCGGGCCTCTCACTGTTGTGGCCTCTCCCGTTGTGTAGCACAGGCTCCGGACGCGCAGGCTCAGCAGCCATGGCTCACGGGCCCAGCCGCTCCGTGGCATGTGGTATCTTCCCGGACCGGGGCACGAACCCGTGTCCCCTGCATCGGCAGGTGGACTCTCAACCACTGCGCCACCAGGGAAGCCCAATACCTCATTTTTATCTCAAAGAGACAGAGGAGGAGCACATGAAGGAGAGGTGGAGGAAGGAGAGGAGAAAAGAGGGGAGTTAAGAGAAGAAAGCATTTTTTCTTTCAATCCATTTCTCTTTCCAAGATACAGTACTATACAGGTGCAGCTCCTTCCCTGCTCTGACAAAAGAATCTACTCTTTTAGTTATCCCTCACAAGCCTGTCTGTAAGAAGGTGTCACTGTTTTATGATTTAAAATGATTAGTCTGTGAGGGTTTCATTGGTAAGAGTCAGGTGTTGTAGGCTCCAGGAAGAGGTGAGCCTGATGCCAGCCTCTTCCCCCATCTCTTTCTGTGAACTTGGATATTTCAATTCAATATCAATTTGTGAAGTACTTTTTCTTAGGCATTGTGCTAGGAGTTTGGGGGTGGGTAAGATAAACATAGTTCTTACCCAAAAGGAACTCATGGTCTAGTTGGGAAAACCAGCATATATCAGTATATAAATGAAAGTATATAAAAGTGATCCAGGAGGCTTGAAGGAGGATTAATAAACTGAGAGGATCAGGGGAGGTGTCACCAGGGGAGGTGACATCTGAGTTGGGACAAAGAAGTAATTCCAGGAAGAAGAGTTACCACCTGCAGAGTCATGGAGGTTTGAAGGCTTAAGAAATATTTGAGGGAATAGTCTCAGATTCTCTGTCTAAAGTTAAGGTACTAGAATAACTGATTCCTGAAATCCCTTCTAATTCTGCCTGTGAGTCTGTAAAATATACAGGTAATGGCTAATAGGTTTTTCTCTCATGTTTTACTGTTTCCAAACTCTGACATCATTACCAGGTTGGGGAAGTGTGGGATTAAATCCAGATTTGGAGTTCCTTCTGCCATCTCCTGAGGCACTGCTAAATTGTGAGAACAAAAGAGAGGATTCACTGACAGGTTTTACATACTTTAGATGTTGATAACATCCCAAGTAGTGTTTTTTTTTCTTCTTCTTCTTTTTTTTATTTCTGATATTTTGAATATCTTGCAATTTTAAAAGAGAGCTCTCTCTGAATTATTTGTTTGGCAACTCAGAAGTATAAAAATCAACATCATTATTGGAGTGGTTATCCTCCGTCATAGAAATTCATTCTTCTTATTTTCTTACATGTGAACTTGTTTTCTCCCCCATCAGTCCTTCCTCCACTGCTTCCTTCCTTCCAACACATATGTAATTGGAATGCCTGCTTATAAGTGAGGAAGTTAGATTCCCTGGCTTCTAAGAAACATAGTCTAGCAGAGGAGCTAAGACATGACTAAGATACATATCCATAAAATGCAAGGCAGGAAGCTGCCTTTGCTATAAGAAAGCTGGAAAGCATCCTTGACATTCATAAGACGGCAGAGGGAGAAGTCCTGTTAAGAGTTTCAAGAGAAATTGCAGTTGTGAAGGATCCTGGGGGGGGGTTGAATAAGGAAAGCATTTTCCACCCAACCCAACTTTTTACAATATTAACATCCTTTTGTTCTCAGTTGGAAAAGCACAGTTGAGGTTCTAAGACATTCTTTGTGGCTGGTTATCTGAGTGCCTTGGGCCTGCATTCTGGTCAAAACAAATAGGATATATGTTCAGATGGCATCAGGTATAAAGAGAGGCCACGTTTCCCGTACCTGTTACTCTGCAGGTGGCTGCAGTAAGTGGGCTGTCTCTCTGCTTCTCGGAAATAACACTGAAGGGTTCTTCTCCCTGCTGCTGAGTCTCTTAGTTATAATCATGCTGTCAAGACTGTACCAGTGAATGCACTTTAAGTGCTGCTCAGTATCTTCTCTTGAAAAAAAATTTTTTTCTCATTGTGGTGCTTACATCTCCTCTCACAAACACATACTATTGGGACACTAAATGAAATGATGTGGGAACCACTATACCCTTATTCATGTTTCTTTCCCAGAGGAAGGATATGTTCACTTTATTGATTAGAATTAACTTCAGATTGCCCTACTTTTTGTTTCTTTTTCCATCCAGATAATGCAAATTATAGATTGAAAATCCTATGCTGATTTAAAATATTGCATCTTTATGTTTACTGGGTACCTAGAGTATATTAGATACTACCACATATATCATGCCAAATTGTTACACTTACTCTCACCTACTCTCATAGCTCTCTGCAAATGTCATTGAAAAGTCCCAGGTCACTGCATCATTATAAAAATAGCTACTATTTATTCAGCACCTACTGTGTGGCATGAACCATGCTGAGTGACTATTTTCTCACTTATTCCTCAAAATAATCATATTAGCAAGTATCTTTATTCCCGTTTCCAAGGTGACTACCAAGCTAAAGGACAATAAAGCAGTCATTAACCTAAGGTTCTATAGCTATTTAGTTAAAGAATTAAAATCTAAAATCAGGATTCTGATAACAAGTCAAGCACTCTTCTCTTGAGACATCTGGTTCTTTTGAATCCCGATATTTCTTATATAAATGTCTCTCTATCAAACACAGCTAAAGAGAAAAGTTAAGAGTGTGCACTGTCTTTCCATCTCTTAATATAGTTACTGGGGTGTTACCATCTTTCTTTTATTTCCTACAATTCTGAAATAATTTGGGAAGTTAACTAGGAATATTACTATATATGCTGAAATGCGGTCATCTCTAGGGTATAATGAAACATCTGCTTGAATAGCTACACAGATTTGAAGCCTTTCTCAATTGTCTTAGTCCCTTTGGGTTGCTTTAACAAAAATACTGTCACTTATAACTGGGTAGCTTATCAACAACAGGAATTTGTTTCTCACAATTTTGGAGGCTGGGAAGCCCAAGTTCAAGATGCTAGCACATTCTGTGCCTGGAGCCCACTTTCTGTTTTGTGCCATGGATGGTACCTTCTGGCTATAACCTCACATGGCAGAAGGAAAGGGCTAGGAATCTCCCTGGGGTGTCTATTATAATCACCTCCCAAAGGCCCCACCTCCAAGTACCATCACATTGGGCATTAGCTTTCAACATATGAATTTTGGAGTGTTCAAACATTCAGACTATAGCATCTATGGAGCTTCCTGCCTCATCTTTTATGTTATAACTTCATTTGTTTATTTTTAGATGAACAAAAAAGAGGATGCATTATTTTTTCCTAAGAAGATACTGTGAGGTTCATTACTGGACAGAGTATGGACTGGACACAGTCCATACTCTGGACACAGCCTCCTGCTGTGCTGTGTGGAAGCTGATAGAGGCCATGTCTACAGTCCCTATCCCAGCTACCTTGTTAAAATCATAGACCATCAGAGCTAAAGCAGACCATGGAGGGTGCCAGTCTACCCCTTCCTTTTATAGATGAGGGGTCTGGGGTCCAGAAAGGGGAAGAAAGGCCCAGGGTCTTAGGGTACATTAATGGTAGAAGCAGAACTAAACCCAGGTCTTTCACTACTAGTCCTGTGCTGTTTTCCATTGTGACCTTGAGAAAGCTTGTGGACGTCTATACCTATTTTTCTACTTAAGAAAACAGGCAAATGTGGCCACCTGGGATTTTTCAATAACATTTGTAGAGAACTGTTGAGTTGGTGTAAGTGTAACACCTTGGAACTTGGTCTGTTGGAGCTTTGTCTCATGTGCTACTTATATCCATTTAAGGAAATTGTGGTAAAACACTTCCATCCTCATATAATTTTAATGTATTGAATTTTAGTTTAATGTAATTAAATTTTAATGTAATGAGTTGAATCTGATTACTACTAACTCTGTTGTACCACACTTACACAATCACTTTTATTAAAAGATGCCATAGTAGAGAACTTTATTGATTAAATTGTATAAAAATCATTAAAAAAACCTTTCAATAGCTCTCTGTTGCTTTCAAGATGAGGCACTAATTCCATAGCAATACTTTCTACTCTATTCTATTTTAATAATAATACCAGACATTTTTTTGGAAACGGATTTCTACCATGTGTCTCCATACATCTTATTTTCTGAACCTGCTAAACAATCAACACTCTTCAAATACTGTTCATTCATTTATTCTGTTTGATCAGTTTAGTTTTATGAATCATGCACATGAGATATAATAATGCACAAGACACACAGGGTTCCTCTCCTGGAGGACTTCATGGCCTGACAGGACCCAGCTGTTTGACGTATCTGTGCTTTTCTTCTCCTCTCCTCTCCATTTAGGAGACCTTTCCAGCCCCTTTTCTGGGAGGTCACATCCTGCTTATTGTAGAGTGGGTGGTTCTCACATCACTCCCTGATGAAACCTTGCAAGGTCTCTTCCAACTGAGGACAGTAGTGTTCTGTCCTGAACATCTCAGCACAGAGTCCACCTGTCATTAGCAGGTTTTTTTATTCTCACGGTTATCGCATCAAATATCAGGTTCATGCACAAGATAGTAAAGTATTTTGAGGGAATAAACAATGATTTATTTTCTTTATGTTCCCTGTGTGCTAAGCAGTATGGCATGTAGTAAGTGCCCAGTGACTGAGGAAAGGATAAAATGTATGGCTAGATAAAAATGGAGATACAGATAAGTGTAGAAGGAAAGGAAAATAAATGCTTTAGTAGAAAACTGGGCAATAGCTCACATTTCATCCCTTCACCTGTCTCCTTACCTTAGCAATTAAAAATTTTTTATACACACACACACACACACACTGGAGGTTGTTGCAGAGAACAAACATGGCCACACTCCCCTGGCACGTGATTCACATTACATATGTTCAAGACATAGTCAAATCCATTTCTTCAATAAATTTTCCCTAAGCTGTGGTTGTTTTTAAAGATGACTTGCAGGCTGCTCCAGCAATGAGCTGCAAGTTTTGTGTTTAATCTTTGAAGCCAAAAAGCACAAGGGGCGATCTAATTAAAGAAATTACTTTTGTGACTATCATCTAATACATATATTAAAGACAGTGCCTGCCATGAAATTACCTGGCAGAGAAGATCCTGGGGCAAGATTAGTGTCCCGCCTTTCAGCTCATATGTGTTCTTGGCCTGCTGCGCCAGATGTTTTGCGAACAGAAGGACCTGGTGAAGAAAATTCTCATTAGCATCACAAAGAATCCTGTAATTTGGTGATACTTTCATGGTTACAAAGAGAATTATGTCTTTTATCCTATGCAATAAACCAGTAAGAGAAATTCTTATGGTTCTAAAGAATCCTGTTTTACTGGAAAATAGATGTTGGATGAAGAGGATGAGAAGCGGGCAGTGAGGCAAAATAGAAGAAATGCCTGCCATATATGCTAACTGGGGGGCGTTGGGGGGAAAGTATTAATATTCTTTTTTTTAACATTTATTTTATTGAAGTATAGTTGATTTACAATGTTGTGTTAGTTTTTGATGTACAGCAAAGTGATTCAATTATACATATATATATTCTTTTTCATATTCTTTTCCATTATGGCTTATTACAGGATATTGAATACAGGTCCCTGTGCTATACAGTAGGACCTTGTTGCTTATCCATTCTATATATAATAGTTTGCATCTGCTAATCCCAAACTCCCAATCCATCCCTCCCCTATCCCCCTCCCTCTGAAAGCATTAGTATTCTTTAATGAAGATTTTATAATTCATTTGATCTTACGGGAAACAGGTAAGTTTAAAAGTTCAAGGGTGAGGAAAAGATCCAAATAAATAAATAAAGAATTTCAAATTTAGAAAATCAGAGCTAATGTCATCATTTACCAGAATGTTACCATAACCCACTCCCTCAGCAGTCTGAGCTTCTCTTTATGCATATGTAAATCAGGCATATAACAATATGAATAATAGTTATTAACTGGTGGCTGTGAGGATTGAATGGGAATAATGGTATTCACAGTAGTTTTTACTTTTTTAAAAACAAAGCCTACGTTATGATCTTTAATTGAAAAATTAAATGTTATACCAGAGAGCCCACTGATCTTAGAAGGAGAAAGCCTGAGCTGTATTTTGGCTTCAGTCACCAATGACTATGTAATTTAAGGTATGTCTTTCCCAGTCTTCAGTTTCAGAATCTTTAAAATGAGGGCAGTGGCTTGGTTGATTCTTAAGGTTCCTTCCATTCCAGTTCTTGTGTTTGGTGGTTCTATATCTAAATTTTTGTAATAAAAGTCTACCACTTTTATTTTTCCAAATAAAAAATCCTAAGGAACAAATAGGTTAAGGTGTTTGCCCAGGCTCTCTCAATAAGCTAACAGCAGTTATACATTAAAATGCAAAACCCCAGAACTTAGTGACTTAATGCTGCGTTAAGTTGCTCTTTTAGATACATACTTATTACAGTGGCTCCTTAAGATTAAATACTCTGAAAAGAAAATTAAAGGTTGGCATTTTAGGGATACTGCCAGTACACTTCTCTTGAAATCTTACACGCATTTTACTGGCTTTAGGAGAATTAGTTAGCAAAGCCATACACACTTTAGTTACACAGAGTATGCAACAGGGGGCTCTCTAACAAAGAAGAAAATTAGACACACAAATTTAGGCCTGATTCTGCTTCAGAAGCAAAATTAATCTTGCTTGCAATTTTCAAGGAAGTAGAAGTGAGATGCTGTGCTCTTACAGGGCTCAGTTAGGATTATAAACCATGGGGATGTCAGTATTGAAGATAACTTTTTGATGATTACAGGACAACAATGTGATATTGGATGGTTAGTGTTCTGTTGGACAGAGGCAGCCATACCCCAAATCCTGGTAAGGCATTTTGTGCGAGCTCAGAGCTGCTAGCGTCCTCTCCTTAGTGAATGTCTGGGTTGAACAATAAGGAAAGCTAAAGAGAAGAAGATTAGTTCAGTGTATCAGAGGAAACTGTCAGACCTGGAAAGGGGCATTAGAACCAAAGTGATAGAGTGGAGAGGACATCCCTTTGGAAGTCAACAGACTTAAGTCCTAGTTCCATTACTTTTTAGTTCTTATCTTGACTGATTGAATTTAATGCTCTGTCAATGTGTTGTTCTTTAATAGTATAATAACAATCTCTACCATGCTTGTCCTACAGGATTTTTGTGAGGATTAAATGCTTGAGAACACTTAAATCACAAGGTGTGATATGACTTTTTCTCAAGCGGTTCATGCAGTCTCCCAGTTCATACATATCTTCAGCTACTGAGAAGGAAAAAAGATGGGCCTGCTACCAGCCACTCTTAGATGAGAGCATCCTTCATATCAGGTTTTCTAACTCTGTGCAACTACATGTAGGACAAAAGGAAGAGCTCCAACAACCATCACCGGCACACCACCATTCCTTTTCCCCCCATTGCCACCAACACCACATTGCGGGGAGGTGACTGATCTATTAGTAAGAGGCTGGATCCAGACTTCCTGTGTTCAAATCCTGGTCATTCCCTTTACTAACTTAGAATCTTAGCCAAGTTACTTAACTTTTTTGTTCCTCTCTTTCCTTGTTGTTAATAATGATACCTACTTCATAGGGTTGTTGTGAGAATTAAGTCAGTTAGTATATATAAAGTGCTTCCACCAATTCCTGGTAAATAATTAGCTCTCAAAAATATTTGTTTTGATTATTATTGCCTTTATCCAGAGTTACAGAGAAGTGCTGTGTGGTAAAAGATAACCAGTAAGGTTTAGTTCCAGGGACTGAAGGCATCTAGCTATGAGCCAGGGGGTGAAGGATAACTGATCACTCCTTTTACTCTAGTTAACTACCCTGAAGTTAAAAGGAAGATAAAAGGGAATATCCTAGTTTGTGTCACATACGTGGTATGATGTGGGTGAGCATATAGAGTCACAGGATTTTAGAGAGGGAGGAAACCTTGGCATTCATCTGGTTAATCTCATTTTAAGTATGAGAAAATGGAGACCTCTCTAGAGAGGAGGAATAATTTGTCCAAGGTTCCATTTTGAGCAAATAGCATGAAAATGAGATTTCAGCTCAGGCTAGGAGTAGGCCTGTTGGAAGAGACTGCTTCTGTTGACCCTCCTCACTATAGAATTATCTCTTTCCTTCATCTGCATTTTTACAAAACTGCTTCTTAACAGTCATCCGAGATACTGCACCCAGGAAAAAAATACCCAGCAACAACAACCATCTCTGAAGTCCACCTGTGATGGGAACAGCTTTATTTTACTTTGTGCCATCTTTGCAATTAATAGACCACTTCATTGTTTCTTACTCCTTCTCCACCACCACTCACTCAGAGATAGAGGAACCCATTCTGAACCAAAATTGAGAGAATTTAGCAGCTTCAGAGAGTATCACTGAGATCAGTCATTTATTCTCATGACAGTCTTTGCTACAGCTACTAATGTCCTTTCTTTTTCGAGTAAGTGATCACATAGAACATATTTGGGTACTTTATATTCTATACTTTGTTTCTTGTTATATAGAATACCTAACTAAATGTCACTCCTGGTTTCAGGACCCTTCCAGAAGTAACCTTTCATTAGAGAACTTAAAACATACAGATCATCAGTTATTCTTTTAAAACTTTCTAATTTTATAGACGAGTAAACGATGCCCCAAGGTTAAATGACCTTTCTGTGGTGACACAACTTTCTTCTCAAAAATGCCTCCTAGTGGGACACGTGCTTACTCTCCAGTTTTGAAGATAGTACTTTGTATACAGTAAATTAAAAATTGTCAAGCAGGAAGTGGGATGGTTGCCTTACCAAATTCCTAACTTCATGAATGTGACAACTGGGAATCCACCATCCAATATCTCGCTGTCTTCCTCTCCATGCTTTGAGATATTTAGTTCCAAATCATTTTGTAAGAATTTTTCTCAGTTTATAATAAGTTTTCTCAAACTGGTTTTGAGTTTTCCAGAGTTGTGATTCTCCTTTTTCATTCTAAAAAGTGAAGGCAAAGATACTATATGTACAAAGATTTAAATATTTCCTTCTTTCTACCATAAATTGAGTCTCCAGATTTCTCTGTGATTACTCACGGTAGAAGTCGTTGATCTTGTAGCAGACAACTGCATCTTCAGGACAAATAAGTATTTTCACACTGTCTGTGGTGGGCCTAACAATTTACCTACAGAAGCCCTTCTGTGCAGGGAACTCAAAGAGTTGCTAACACTATTCTTTGCCCTCCTAATCCTTTTCCTTTGTTAAGCTAATTAACTTCTGGTTACTTTTAAGCATCCTATCTCAGTGTGGGATCTTTCCTACGGAGGAATCCAGAAGGGTCAATGACCATCCACTGCAGAATTCACTGTGGTTTTGATTCACACCATAGGGGCTTCTTACACTGGCCTTTCCTGGGGTGCTTTCCTCACTTACATTTTCATAGGTTCATATGTTTTCTTTCCCTTAGTCTAGAATGCCACAACTCAGGGGAACAATATCATTTAACCTTTCAACTGTTTGTTAAGAAGTGACACCTTTGATCAGCTGTGCGGCCTTTGTGACACATGTTCATGCCATGTAAAAGAAGTCTTAGCCCTGTGCTTTCTTCACAGTTATCCTGATCTGCTTTCCTTTGACTGTCTCCTTGAATCTTGAATCCATTTTACTGTCACTCTTTCCCAGTAGTAGTCAGTTTCACCATTCATTAATCATTACCTTTTCACTTTCTTAAAAAAAAAGTTTTGCCAAGTATTGCCTTGGATGCAGCCTGCAGTCATTTTGATTCATTGTTTACCCCAGCAATGCTGACTGTACCCATTTTATAGAATACCCGTTTCAGCTCTTGGAACCCTCCTTCTGTGGTTTTGTCCCAGATCTTGACTTGAAAGTCTCTGGTGATGGGAAGCTTACTTTCCCATTTTGGGAAGCAGTCTATCTGATGGTTGGTCTGTACTTCCTTGTATATAACTGCTTAATAGAATCCAAGTTTGCCTCTGGACACACAAGATGCCTTTCTTTTTTAAATAAGAATGTTTCAGATGCTTGAAAATAGACATCAACTTTCCTCAATTTCTCTTTCCCTGGCTCTAGTTATTAAACTGGTACATCAAATGAGGTCATGATCACCAGAGAACGAGCAACGTGGATGCCTGTGACTTAGATTCTGAGTGGCCTTAACTCATGGGTTATCTTTTCTAACACTTTAAGAGTATAGATAGTCCCCTTATAAATTCGTATTGTGGTTTCATCATCTAAAAAGTCACGAAGAAAGCTTTGGATTTTGTGTCAGCTAGACTAAATTTGAATTCTTGACCAGACCCATACTTCAGACAATTAATTAACCTTTCTGACCTTTAGTTTTTTCATTGTACATGTGGATAACAATATTGACCTTATGTGGTTACCCTGAGGATTAAGTAAAAGAACCTGTATAGAGCCCAGTACTGTGCTTGGTGCATTGCAGGTGCCTAATAAGTCTTATTTTCCCTTCTCTTTTCTACCCTATCTTTCCTTTCCCTCAAATACTATTTTTTTAATTGAAGTATAGTTGATTTACAATATTTTATTAGTTTCAGGTGTACAGCATAGTGATTCAGTATTTTTACAGTTTATACTCCATTAAAAGTTAACAAGATAATGGCTATAATTCCCTGTGCTATCCAGGATATTCTTGGTGCTTATCTATTGTATAGTAGTAGTTTGTGTCTATTAATCCCATATCCCTAACGTGCCCCTCCCTATTTCCTTCTCCCCACTGATAACCACTAGTTTGTTTTCTATATTTGTGAGTTTGTTTCTGTTTTGCTGTATACATTCGTTGTTGTTACACTTTAGTTATGTGATATCACACAGTATTTGTTTTTCTCTGACTTATTTCACTCAGCATAATATTCTCTAGGTCCATACATGTTGCTCAAAATTGCAGAATTTCATTTTTTTATGGCTGAGTAATATTCTATTCTATTCTATCTATCTATCTATATCTATATCTATATCTATATCTATATCTATATATCTCACATCTTTTTTATCCAGTCATTTATTGATGGACACAAGATATGGTTGCTTCCATATCTTGACTATTATAAGTAGAGCTGCTATGAACATTAGGGTACATGTATCTTTTTGAATTAATGTTTTCATTTTTTGTAGATATATACCCAGGAGTGAAATTGCTGGGTGGTATGGTAGTTCTATTTCTAGCTTTTTAAGGAAACTCAATACTGTTTTCCTTAGTGGTTGTGCTAATTTACATTCCCACCAACAGTGTACCTCCTCACCAACATTTATTTGTAGACTTTTTGATGATAGCCATTCTTAGGGGGTGTAAGGTGATAGCTCTTTGTTTGATTTGCATTTCTCTAATAATTAGTGATGTTGAACATCGTTTTATGTTTCTGTTATTCATCTATATGTCTTCACTGGAAAAATGTCTACTCAGGTCTACTGCCCATATTTTTGGTTGGGTTTTTTTTTTTTTTCTTTTTTTGATACTGAGTTGTATGAGCAATTTATATGTTTTTAATATTAACTCCTGGGCTTCCCTGGTGGTGCAGTGGTTGAGAGTCCGCCTGCCGATGCAGGGGACACGGGTTCGTGCCCCGGTCGGGGGAGATCCCACGTGCCGCGGAGCGGCTGGGCCCGTGAGCCATGGCCGCTGAGCCTGCGCGTCCGGAGCCTGTGCTTCGCGACGGCAGAGGCCACAGCGGTGAGAGGCCCGCGTACCGCAAAAAAAAAAAAAATAAATATTAACTCCTTGTCAGTTATATCATTTCCAAATATGTCCTCCTGTTCTATTGGTTATCTTTTCATTTTGTTGATAATTTCCTTTGCTGTGCAAAAGCTTTTAAGTTTAATTAAGTCCCATTTGTTTATTTTTGCTTTTATTTCTTTTGCCTTAGGAGACAGATCCAAAAATACATATAAATATTGCTAAAATTTATGTCAAGGTGTTCTGCCTATGTTCTCTTCTAGGAGTTCTATGGTTTCTGGTCCTACATTTAGGTCTTTAATCCACTTTGAGTTTATTTTTGTAAATGGTATAAGAAAATGTCCTAATCTCATTGTTTTACTGTAGCTGTCCAGTTTTCCCAGCATCACTTATTGAAGAGACTGCTTTTTCTCCATTGTATATTCTTGCCCCATTTGTCGTAGATTAATAGACCATATAGGTATGTAGGTTTATTTCTGGGCTGTTTGTTCCATTGATCTATGTGTTTGTTTTTATGCCAGTACCATACTGTTTTAATTACTATAGCTTTGTAGTATAGTCTGAAGTCTGAGAGAGTGACACCTCCAGCTTTGTTCTTTTTTCTCAAGATTGCTTTTGCAATTCGGGATCTTTCGTGGTTCCATATGAATTTTAGGATTATTCTAGTTCTGTGAAAAATGTCATGGGTATTTTGATAGGGATTGCATTAAATCTGTAGATTGATTTGGGTAGTATGGTTGTTTTAACAATTTTAATTCTTCCAATC
This sequence comes from Phocoena sinus, assembly GCF_008692025.1. NCBI lineage: Eukaryota > Metazoa > Chordata > Mammalia > Artiodactyla > Phocoenidae > Phocoena > Phocoena sinus. Next base: position 68,672,407 of record NC_045766.1, on the reverse strand, counting down.
CAAGAGCATGGGATATTGTTGTATTTCTTTGTATCGTCTTCAATTTCCTTCATCAGTATTTTATAGCCTCCTTGGTTAAGTTTATTCCTTGGCATTTTATTCTTTTTAAAATAATTAAAATCCTGTTTAATGTGATTTTAAACAGGATTGCTTTTTTTACTTTTTCTTTCTGATAGTTCATTATTAGTGTATAGAGAAGCAACAAATTTCTGTGTATTAATTTTATATCCTGAGACTTTGCTGAATTCGTTTATTAGTTCTAATAGTTTTGGGGTAAAGACTTTAAAGTTTTCTATATAAAGTGTCATGTTATCTGCAAATAGTGACAGTTTTACTGCTTCCTTTTCAATTTGTATATCTTTTATTTCTTTTTCTCATCTGATTGCTGTGGCCAGGACTTCCAATAATATGTTAAATAGAAATGGTGAGAGTGGGCATCCTTGTCTTATTCCTGGATTTAGCAGGAAGGCTTTCAGCTTTTTATTTTTGAGTATAATGTTAGCTATGGATTTTTCTTAATGGCCTCTTTTATGTTGAGATATGTTCCCTCTAAAGCCACTTTGGTGAGAGTTTTTTTCAAATACTTTTAACCTATACTTCAAATGTAGAGGTTTCAGTTTATGTTTTTGAGTGATTTGAACTAAAAGGCCTGAACTAAAAGCCAGTGATTCCTTGACTGACATAAAAATTGGGGTTAATATAAGACTTTACTGAAGGTCAGTGTGTAACAAAGGAGATTACAACACAGAGATAATTTGAAACTAACATCTAGATAACTTGATATGGTTCATTCTCTGGAGTCCACAGCTCTAGACTAGTGTCTTAGGAGTCTCTATGAGGTTGTTTTCCTATATAGTTTCTGGCCCGATTCTGTTTGGTAGAGGATTTCTTCTCTTGACGGTCAGGAAAACTTTAAGTGTGGATGGATTTCTCAAAATCCAGGTACAAAAAAGAAGAGCATACCTTACTCCGTGAGTTAAATGCACCTTCCCAAGCCCATATCTTTTTTTTATCTGATGCCTGAAAATATGACTTTCTACTCACTTTAGGGAATAACTCTTCCCCTTCTGAGAATGTTGTGGGTTTACACTAGGGTTTTATCAGCGTAGCATCATCAGAAAAAGGTAACCCAACATCTGTGCTAGATGCACAAAGGGGATAAGGGAAAACACATTCACAGATTAAGACCTTGTGTTTTCCTCTGTATCAGACATTTGTTTGTTTGTTTCTCTTTCTTCATAGCCACTACTTAACTGATGCTATCAGAGACTAAAGGTGATACCACTATTAATAAAAGTATGCCTAAGGTTTTGCTTAAGGTAAAACTTGAGACTGTTCTTACTCATCCTGAGCATGTATTACTTGCAAGTCAAAATTAAATCAACACACATTTACAGAGCATCTACTATAGTCAAAGTGATGTACTAGATCCTCACAGGAACAAAAAATGTAAGTCATGATTCTCACTCCCACATTCTATTTCTACTCTTATATATAGATCATATTTAGAATCTATTTTATAATAAAATCCACTTATTTTAAACATAAAGTCAACATCCTTTCCCTGGCTTTTGTCCTCAGAAAATAATAAGTGCTTCTGGTTACTTATCTTTTAAAAGCCAGCTATGGCTATTTCCTTGTCTTTTTCCTTTTTATGGATGAGAGGAAGAACTGGCAAAATGAAGAGAAGGGAATGGCCCTCTTCTCCATTGCTGTATTCTTAGCATACTCAACCAACTAGAGACAATTTTCTAGCTTACGTTTAAAGAGGTTTCTTTTCTATGGTTTCTAGTGATTACAATATGTATACATTATCTAGAATGGGATTATGACCTCATGAGATCCCTTCTAGCTAATACTGCATGTTTAAAAACTAATATCTTGTCTAAAACATTACAAAACTATTATTTATCCTTCTTGCTCCAAATGCTGTTTAAATAAATATGCTTATGCAATCATCTTATTCCTTTCTGGATATCTGAGCACTGAAATGCTTATTTACAACTATCTATCTATCTATCTTGGCTTTGATTGTAGATGGTGTACCATCTACACCAGTATCCTCTTGATTTCATGTTGCGTATGCTGTATTAGTGGGCAAAATTAAGCACAGGGGAGTATAACTTTATGTGAAAATGATTGTTAAGTGAATAACTTAGAACTTTACTGAGTGCTTTCATTTACTACTCTGGAATTTTTGAACATTTTCTTGTCTCCACAGCATTCCAAAAGGAAGCTTGCCAAATATTTTTATTTTTTGTTTTGAGCTATTTTGTTTAGCCTAACAATGTGAATTTAGAGGTTTGTAGATGAATGATGCTACTTTTCGTGCATCCATCTACTCATCTACCCATCCATTCATTCATTCATTTATTCATTCACTCGTGCATACTGTTCCTTGTTTCAAAAACCAGTGTTATCTTTTCAATATATTATTTTAAGTAATCTAGGTCATTTTACAGGCAAATAAACTTAGGCTCAGACAAAGTAACTTTATGCAGAGAAAGATTATCTATTCTAAATCACATATTCTTTCTACTCTATATTTTATTTTTAGAGAATTCTAAAAAGTTAGGACTAGAAAGGACCTTACTGGTCACCTTGTCAAAACTCCCATTTGATCCCCTGACAGTTTTCTCTAACCAGATTGTATATTTCAGTTATTTCCAATAAAATCTTATTAAATATCAAATAGGATCAGTGAGGTCTTTCACTACTTGTTATTTTCACAGAGTCCAGTGCTATGTGCACACAGAGGACAAAATGTGAATTTATGACAATTTTAATAATATAATTTGAGTGTCAATCATGTGCTGGGTGCTGTAAGAGACTGCTATTTCAACAAGATCCATCCCCTGAAAATTTGGAATCTAAAATTAGAAATGGAGCAACTAGGTCCACGGAGAAAGCAGCTCAGTACAGATGGGTGACAGCATGAATGTTAGGATTATCAAACGATTTTAAGGTCATTTTGATCATATTCTGAGACTTTAAAAATTGACTACTCATTTTATTTGATGTCTGTGCTCTCTTTTTCATTCTTATATTCCTTTTCTTCTCTGAATGTGAGTGTGTGTGTGTGTGTGTGTGTGTGAGAGAGAGAGAGAGACAGAGACAGAGAGAGACAGAGAGAGAGAGAGAGGGAGAGAGAGAGAGAGAGAAAGAAATTGAGAGTAGAGAGGGAAAGATCAGAACTGAAACTCTACACCTAAATGTAGGGGTGGAGGTTGGTCAGGGCAGAAATCTAGGTACCATGTACCCTCTCAGGCGATCCAATTTTAATAGATGGATTGAATTTAGGCACGTTTTTGAGAGTATTGATGATCAAGTTGGAAATGTGGAGGCTACCCTTGAATTAGCTGAGTTTGTTTCTTGATATAAGAATAAATGTTTCATTTTAAACTTAAAAAGATAGATGGATGGATGAATTCATTAATGGTTAATTCATTTAAGTATTTATTGAGCATCTGCTATATACTAAGTGATATTTTAGGCACTGGAGATAGGAAAGTAAATAAAATAGACAATCTTCCTCTGCTTATGGGTTTTACATTCTTATGAGGATCTTCAAGCTACATTACTCATCTAGAAGGAAGGGGTATCACTGAATCGGTGACACTGGAAATTACAAAAGGGCTAAAATGATGGAGAATCACTCGGGGCAGTTTTTTAATATCCTCAATCCAGCTAGGAAGGAAAATAACCAAGTGCCAAACATGTGTTTTAAGCCAAACCAATGCACATTTTTTTAGGAATAGGAATGGAAAAAGTGTAACTTTATCCTCTTACAGATTTCTCTAATTTCTGTTTTGATTTAGTTTCCCTGTAGTTTTCTCACGAAGCTCAACTTAAATTACTGAACTAAGGAGGAGAGTATTTGGAGGCCACAATCTCAGAACCAAAGAATACCCTCTTATGCCAAGGGTGAGAAAACCACCATCTTAGTTCCCTGGCCCAGCTGCAGAGGGAGGAGATTTGGGACACTTGAGTCCCCTGGTTCTTTGGCCCAGCTGCAGAGGGAGATTTGGGACACTTGAGTCCCCTGGTTCTTTCCAACATTGAATGATCCCTTCAAGGTCATTTATAAGATGTGAAACCCTCCTAGGGGAGCACTAGAGGTCAGTGAATGAAAGGACACATAACATTCCCATTTTTTCTTTATGTGACCTTAATTGGGACATGAGAGACACTGAGGTCAGAAGACCTGGATTAAACTCCTGTATCTTCACTCATCTCTTGTGTGACCCTGGGAGAGTACATCACTTACTGGTGTCTCAATTTATCTGTAAAATTGAGTTATTATTATCTCCTTAATTTTCCCACAAGGTTGTTAAGAAACTCAGTGAGATAATACATGTGAAAATGATTTCTAAACAGTAAAAGACTATATCAATGCAAATGATAATTACATTCTTATTTTAAATTGTATTACATGAATATAATTATTCATGATATCATGTTTTTATTGGCATATAGTGTAACATAGAGGATAAAAGAGGAGCTCTGGAAATAAACTAGTTACACTTGAACTCGACCAATTCTTAACTGGGTGACTGACTTAAGCAACGTAACCTCTCTGTGCCCCAGTCTCTTCATTTATAAAATGAGGATAGGGCTTCCCTGGTGGCGCAGTGGTTGAGAGTCCGCCTGCCGATGCAGGGGACACGGGTTCGTGCCCGGATCTGGGAAGATCCCACATGCCACGGAGCGGCTGGGCCCGTGAGCCATGGCCGCTGAGCCTGCGTGTCCGGGGTCTGTGCTCCGCAACGGGAGAGGCCACAACAGTGAGAGGCCCACATATCTCAAAAAAATAAAAAATAAAAATAAATAAAATGAGGATAATTACAGACCATACCTCATAGGGTTGCTATAAGGATTCATTGTGTCAATAATTGCAATGCAGTTAGAACCCTGCAGGGAGCTTAGCCCTGGCTCACATTATTTATAGCTTATGTTTCTTATTAAAACAGACATTCTCCAAAACATTGATAATTTCTCTACTTGGGCAATAAGGATACTACCCCTAATCTGTGTCATAAAGAAGAATTAAATATACCGTCTTTCTTATTTTGAGAGATGACCGAAACCAGACAAACATATAACATGTAGTAATTCAATTTTGAACTGTTGAATAAAGCACCATAAAGGAATTCACAAATTATTAGAAAGTAGTTGTTTATGTTGCTGTTGTCAACCTATTTTAACTGACAATCTGAAAGAGAAAAGGAAATGGAAGTAATGCCATTGTATGGGATAATATTCATGGAGAAAAGGTCTTCTTCTGCCCGTCAAGCTTGCGGTGTCAGAGGCTGGTGAGCTCATATTCACCAAGGTTTGAGTCAGGGGCCTGATCTCAGAGCAGGATGATATATGAGGAGAGACTGATTGCCCTCCACAGCTGGTTGTTGACTGCCCTTGCCCACAGTCACCCTCTCACTCCACCTCCATCCTCCCCTCTGTGCAGGGTGCTCACCTGGTTCCTCATTTTAAGGATTGAGCCTGTTTTGCACGTTTCCTGATAGAAACCAGAGATCTGGGTTCCTCAAATATGGAGACACTTTTTCATTTTGGCTCCTTTGTGTTCCCAACAGACAAGGACATTGACAATATTCCGCTAATGAAAATTTTGTTTGCCATTACAATGTCAAGGTTAATCATTCATTTCAAGTAGATTTCCTGCCTTTGTTAAATACATTATGTCCAGGAGTGAATGATGGTGTGTATGAATCACAAGCTATGTTTTCCTGTTTTGGGAAGTCTGGATTTTATAGGAGGGACTTGATTTAAATGGATATTTTAATGACAGCATGCTTATTCTAATACTTTACATTATGGTCACATCTTCTTTGAGCCTTGCAGTAGCCCAGTTAGATAGGTACTGCTCATGTCATTGTCATTGATGTATTTTACAGATGTGGTTTGGAGATTGAATAACTTGTCCGGTAGTATACGGTGAGTGGGTGATTAAGACAAGAGCCAAATAAGATCATGATGGGATGGACTATAAGCTTGTTGAGGGCAGGGAGAATGCAGAGGTGTAAAGAGTTCCCCTTGGTAACTGAAACAGGGCCTTGGATGCAACCTGTGCCCAATTCAAGGTTTCAAGTGAATGACTGTAGTGGTCCTAATAGTTTGGTTTAGGAGTTGAAAGACTTGGCCTATAAATACGGGAAAAACTATTCAACATTCTGTATTTTTCCCCTTTAGAACACAGAAATGACTTAAAATACAGGGATGATTAAGACTGTCCATGTTTTATTTGTTTGAAGGGAGGTCAGAAATATAATTATCGTTTCAATGTGTATCTGGCAACTTTCTTCAAGTAATTCCACTGCTTCCACCTACGCTGTCTTCAGAATTGTAAATGGAAATTCTCAAGTTGTTCAAAAAAAGAGCAAAAAAGTCAAGATATTGTTATCCCTGAGATATTGCCCTTCAAAATGACCTGATTATTTTAATTAAATAATCAGTAGGTTGATGTAATCTCATTCCTGAACCCCAAATGCAAAGATATTGGAAATGTCCTAGTAACCGTGAAGGAAAACTTACGAGAATTAGTGGCCCAGGTAGGAAACTAATGAATTTTTTTTTTCTTTTTTCGATATGGGCCATTTCTTAAAGTCTTTATTGAATTTATTACAATATTGCCTCTGTTTTATGTTTTGGTTTTTTTGGCTGTGAGACATGTGAGATCTTAGCTCCCTGACCAGGGATCAAACCCTCACCCCCTGCATTGGAAGGTGAAGTCTTAACCACTAGACCACCAGGGAAGTCCCTGAATTTCTGAATATTAAAAAATTAACTAGGGTATTGCTTCTGATCTCAACAGCCATGTAAATAGGACCTAACTTCTCAGATTTCCCTGTATTTACCTCTTCTTCTCACTGGAGAAATGAAGTAAATGATGCTGATGATGAGTTAAAGGGCTCAACAGCTAAAAAGCACCCTGACAATAGCCACAGGAGTGCAAGGGAAGAAGTAGAGTTTTTGTCTAATTGAATCGAAAACACCACATTCGCTTAGTAGCGATCTAAAGACATGGAATGTCACTTTCAGAAAGCTAGCATTTATTGTTTTCATTTTGTTCCTTAAATGCCTAATGATACTGTCATGTCAAGACAAAGAAAATTTCAAACAGCAACTGTTATCTGCTTTTTCATCTCTGCCTCCATCACCTTCTTCTTTCCTGTGCTGCTGCACTGATTACCTTCTGCATCAAAACATCTTTCATGTCTCATAAACCTACAGGAAAAAAAAAATTAACACACTCAAAGATTAGAGAACACACATTCTTTTTCCAGGCCCTTTTTTTTTTTTGGTGGGGGGCAGGCACAGACTGTAGTTCTAGTAAAGTGTGTTAAATTTTTGAGAGTCTGATTTTATTTCTCCCTTCTAGGATAATGTGTTATCTAAAATGTATCTATATCTATATATCTCTCAAACTTTGACACCTGAAGAACTTGTCAAAAACTCAAAATTCCTGAGCTCTACTCATAGAGATTTCTGTTTCACGTTCTGAGAAACCATCAGGGATCTACATTTAAAAAAAGCATCTCAGAAGAATATCATGCATTTTCTTAAAAAAATAAACACTGTCATCATCTCTTTTACTCATTCGGCATTTTCCACTTTTCAGAATGCTTGCGCATACATATTCAGTTCTGTGAGGTAGATGGGAATGATTATTCCCATCTTGAGGATAAGAAAAAGACTCACAGTTTAGCAGTGATTTTCTCAAGGCCTCACTATACACCCCTCTCTCGCCCGTTTCTCTGGATTCCTCACCTTAGCTGACCTTTTCCTTTTTGGGTGTTGAACTGCAAGAGGCAAGGAGCCCCCAAAGCCAGCCAGTACTATTTATACCTGCCTTCCTCAAGAATAAGACAAGCCTTGTGGTAGCCAAGGAAGGAAAACACGTAATTTTATGTGTGAAATGTGAACATTTCCCAGATGTTCCCATAACATTTCCCATATCATTGACAGTGATAACAATTGATTTTCAGTAATGTCCCTTACCACATCCAGATGCGCTTTTGAAAATGTATTTGGCTGGATTCACTTTTGGAGAAGAGGTCTGTGTGTGGTCGCCTGCGTGTTTGTGTGTGTGTGTGTGTGTGTGTGTGTGTGTGTGTGTGTGTGTGTGTGTATATCTTTTCCCCCTGTTATGTACTGTTAGAATCCCAAGTTCACTGCCCTTATTCAGGCACACTGAACAGCTGCAGGGGATGTGGTGCTCCCCATTGATAGCTGGGATTCCCCCCTCTCAGGGCGCCTGGCCTATTTAATCCTCCCAGCTGTCTGCCTCGTAAACCTGTCTGCCTGTGTTATGTCCCGCTGCAGCATGAAAGGTCCAGGCCCCCAGACATGGTGGGGCTGTTTAACACAGTGCTTGCTCTAAACAGCCTCACAGGCCTCAATTCTTCTCCTTCTACTAGGCCCACAGGTTTGTGCCCACATCTAGAGAATTCCTGGGCCCTCTCCACAGCCCACATCCATTCTCAGTAGCTGCCAGGGCCTTCACGTTCCTTGCCCACTCTTAGGGTATTTCCAACATACATGTTTCTGCTTGGAAATCATCCATTAAATCTTTTGGCACTACCCTTGATGCTTAGTGGAATGTCTGTTAAGGGGAGGGACTAGGGATATTTGAAGACTGATTGAAGAGAGATACTAAGTATGACTAATAGCCACTTCCAGGCCTTAGCATGACTAGTCCTTTATGTTTCCAAATTTTTTCATGCTGCATTTTAACTTGGGTGACATTATCTTCCCCACTGAGTTTTCTGTTGCATCCAGCTGTCATCACAAGCACTCCTGGAGACCCGATTGCCCTCCACAGCTGGTTGTTGACTGCCCTTGCCCACAGTCACCTTCTCACTCCACCTTCGTCCTCCCCTCTTTGCAGGGTGCTCACCTGGTTCCTTATTTTAAGGATTGAGCCTGTTTTGCACGTTTCCTGATAGAAACCAGAAATCTGGGTTCCTCAAATATGGAGACACTTTTTCCTGTTCCAAAATGTGCTGAAGGTGGACCCAACAGGCATTGTTACTTTCTCCAGTGTCTGCTGCCTTCCTTTCTAAAAAGAGAATTCTTTGTGCTTCAGCTTATTGGAGAGACGGCAGATTGCTTTGTGGGCGCCTCACCCCTAGCCCCTCTCTGTGTACCCGGGATCCTTTAACGGGCCGGTAGTGTTTTCTCTTGGGGGAGGGATGGGACAGAGCCGACCGGAGCTGCAGTTCCTTCGTTCTGCCTCTGAGAATTTCTCATACAAACCTCAATCACGTAGGATTGCGTAGAGAGGAGAAAAGGGGAAAGACAGAAGGCGGAGAAGGGGGAGAGGGGTGACGGGAGGGAGGGGGAAGAGTCTGGGAACAGAGGGCGCGAGGGAGGGGAGGAGGACCCGAGCTCTCTGCTATTCCTTGCGCTCCGGGAGCCTGGCCCCCAGGCTGACCCCACCTGGGCGCTCCCAAGCTCTCAGCGAGTGGGCGAGCAGTGCCAAAGGTACACCGGCGGCCGCCTGCTCTTCGTCCCACCCTCCGTCTCGGTGGCGGTCGTCCCCGCCTGGAGTTTCCTGTGGAGCTAAGCGCTCCAACCCAGCGAGCCGGCTAGGCGGCGGCGGCGGCGTCCAGGAGCCGGTGCGGCTCGGCTCGCTTGGAGCCTTAGCCCCCGAATGGGACTCAGCCCTGAGCGCCCCCTCCGGGGCCTGGGGAGGAGGCGGCGGGGGGCACCCCGCTAGCCCGCGGCTCCGAGCTGCCACCCGCGCAGCAGGTTGGCCGAGTTGGCGGCAGCCCGCACCTGCTTCCTGGCCCCGGACTCAGAGTCTGCGTCGGGCCCCGAGGGCCCCAGTGGTACACGCAGCCACCTCCCGACCCCCACACGCGGCCGCCTAGGGGGCCCCTCTTGCGCCCCGGGCGCCAGACCATGGTGGGTAGCTCCGAAGCGGAGCCGCAGCCGCCTGGAGCCGACGTCGCCCGCAGCCAGCCCCCGCCCCACCCGAGCCGCCGCGCGGGTGTTCGCAGCGCGCGGGTCCCTTCCTTCTTCGGCCGGGATGGGCCGCGCGGGACTGAGTGATCGGCCTCGCGTCCGGCGGGTAATCCCCATCTGATCTGATGCCTGTGAGCCGCCGACTGCCGGGCCGCGCGAGCCTGGGGGCCCCGGGCAGCGCGGCGATGACCTGATCCCGAGCTCGCTAGGGCGCCCCCTCCTTCCCTCGCTCCCTCTGAGCCTGTGCGGAGAGCTGCTCGGTGCGGCGGCCCCGGGCGGACCATGGCGGGGAGCTCCAGTTAAAGGCGTGTGGGCGCCGAGCTGGAGAGGAGACCTTCGGCATCGCTGCCTTTTGAGGGGGCTTATTTAAACTACTGAGTCATTCCAGATTTAGGATTCCCTAAATAATCACCAACTGTGCCCGTCTTGTGCCAGAAAGAAAGAGGAAAGAGAAAGAGCACCTGCTCTCGGGACCCCGCGTACCCGCGGCGCTCGCCTCTCGCGGGTTTCTCCCGGAGGGGTGCCTGGCCCTCGAGGATCTCCCTCCCTCCCTTCCTTCCTCTTTCCCCGTCCCTCCTTCCCTCCCCCCTCCCTCGCCTCCCGCGCCTCCCGCTCTCCTTGCAGCGCTGCTGGCGGGGAGTCGCGCTCGCCGCAGCTGGAAACAGCTGCCCCCGCCTGGCGCCCCTACCCCGACTCCAGCTAACCGCTCCCACTTCGCGCCTCTCGGAATTCCAGAACTCGGGCGGCGGGCCCCTGGAGAACCGCAGCCGGTGCGATGCATTCCGTAGACCTCACCCAGCCGGGACGGACCTCCTAATCTCCAGAACTGCGGGCCGCAGGGAGTTAAATTGCTGCCTTCCTCTCCTCTCTTGCGGTTGGTGGCTTGTTTTCTAAAGGAACGTTTTATTCACTTTTTAGTATTTTCTACCGGGGGCACGCTACCCGCCTCGGTCCAGACTGCTTTGTAAACGGGTTTTGTATGTATATATGTGTAGATATACTTTGGACACCTTACAACGCTTGCGCCTCTCCAACAGGGGCACGGCTTGTTGTTTTGGACATCCTTCTTCCCTTTCCACTTGGTACTCCGAACGCAGTGTGACCAAACTCCCCACTGCCCCTTGGACGCGGATCGCCTTGGGGTGCAAGTTTGGGGTGCAAGAGTCTAGTTAACAGGAAGGCCTGGGACCGCCCCGCCCCCACCGCCAGCGGTTGGGGAAGTTTACATCTGGATTTTCACACATTTTGTCGCCACTGCCCAGACTCTGACTAACGTTGTGGGCGCCGGGGTTTCGGTACTGCGGCCTTCTCAAATATTAGCACTGCCTCCACGCGCCTGCCCTGTCCCTCCAGGCCGCCGAGGTCCTGCCCTCGCCCCGGCGGAGCGTGATCCCGAGGGCGCAGTGGAACCCGGGGCCTGGGGCCCGCGCTGAGCAGCTATGGCTGCAGCGATAGCCAGCTCCTTGATCCGGCAGAAGCGACAGGCGAGGGAGTCCAACAGCGACCGGGTGTCGGCCTCCAAGCGCCGTTCCAGCCCCAGCAAAGACGGGCGCTCCCTGTGCGAGAGGCACGTCCTCGGGGTATTCAGCAAAGTGCGCTTCTGCAGCGGCCGCAAGAGGCCAGTGAGGCGGAGACCAGGTCAGTAGAGGTACAGACGGTGGGCTCTCTAGAGGCTGACACCCCCCTCCCCTTCTGAAAAGCACAGGGGGCATCCACGATAGAGAACCAGGATCCCCCTCTTCCATTCTGGCCCCCGTTCTCCAAAAATGTTCAGACATCTTTCAGTCGCTCTCTGTTAGTTAATAGCGTCTTGTCCCATATTCAGGAAAACACTTTATACCTTGATGAAACCACGGTTTGACTAGGATGAGAGTTACATATATCGATGCTCCTGGTCCCATAGAGCTTGTAGAGTCCTTGAGGGCAGTGACCACTTCATTCTCCCTCACTCTCTCTTTCTCATCCATCCCTTTATCCATCCATCCATCCATCCAGCTAGCCAGTGTTTAATCTGCCTACTGAGGACCTAAATATAAATAAACTTTCCTCCCTATATCTCTCATAACACTTAGCACAATTCTTAACACATAATAGACACTTAGTAGACACCAGATCAACTTAAATTTACTCTTTTTCTAAATCTTTCTCTAGCAACACATCAAGTCCAGTCTCTCTCACATTCTGATCAATTTCTCACCTCCCCATTTTTACCCATGCCCTTTCACTTCCTTTTACACAGACCTCCTTTTCCTATTCTCTTCCTCCCATTGCTCTCATTGTTTCCAATGGCTCTGCTCATTAACTTTTCTGTCCTATTCCTTCCATCCTTTGCACACTCACACTTACTCTTGGGACATTACGGGAACAACGTCGTATCTGCAGTTTGGTCTCAGGGAGTGCAAAGAAAACTTTAGACTTATCCGAGATCTTCTAGGCCTGGCCTTTCTGAAGCTGATTCTCTTCTTTGGCCCTAAATTCAAATGGTTGGTCTTTGATGTGTCTCTGTTTACAAAGGGACGTTGGATACCTCAAAATTTCAGAGTGATTATTCCCATTTTAAGCCAGGCTACCTGGAGAGAATGAAAGCAGAATTTCCAAGGTCTGTGCTTCCATCAGACTTTATTGATCCTCTGGGTGTGGCCCACAGGGTCATTTGCAATCTGCAGATGATCTACCCTTACTGTGGACAACTGAAAGGAAATACTGTCTCGAGAGAAAGCTTGCTCTGTGATCAGTTGACTAGTTTAGGTTAGCATCTTTGCAACTCTGACTGTGATGTTCTCCTGGGTTCCAGGAATGAAGCATATGGGCTAGGGTCATTGGGTGAAGAAAACACTTGGAAAGTCTGGACAAGTGGGGCTCAGAATTAGTTTAGAAATTTGGGATTAAGCCTTAATGAAAAAGCCATCTCATCTCATTTTTCCATTGAGTTTTCATGACGTTATTCACTCCCTAGTGGGCTCATTTTCTTATTCCGTGATGTTGATGAAATAGTAAATTTCAGGAGTAAACAAAAATAATTATGATCTGAAGGCAGGAGCTAGTAAAGCCGATTCTTTTATATTCAATTAATATGGCCTGTTCATTTTATAAAGGGAAGATGTATGCAAAATACTAGAGTTATCTCTGCACAGTAAATAATTCATATTAGGGGGAAGTCAAATCTCTTGTATTGTTGTGCAGGGATCATTTGGGGGCCATTTTCTCTCAGGGCTTATGTGGTCTGCAAGGGACTTCAAGGCTCTGAATTCCATGTGACTCTTATATCTCAGTCTCTGAAGTACGTTCTTGCACTCTAGTTGGGATAATAACGTTTGTGAATAGATTCTACTCAGCCTCCTCAGTTACAAACAAGGTCATCAAGATGATAGGTAGATTGTTTTTGTGAATGGATAAGATAAACTTGACTGATCTTTGTTGAAGTTGATTTGGAGATGAGTGATTTGCATGGCTTACTTTTGCATAAGGAAATTGCTTCCTGTGACCTTTTCCTTAGCATCTCATTAGAAAATAGAGAATTTGAGGGAATTGCTGAGTTTATTGTTCTTTTCAAAGTTCATTTAATCTTTCCCTCTTTTTCATCTACTCCGCGTACATTTCGGCAAAGAGATCATGACTGGTGAATTCCTTTAGCTTAAGTGTCACAGTAATAATCTGGCAGAGAGGTGACAGGACCTGTTAAGACATACCCAGTGCAAAGGCAGCACACGTGTTTCTGTCCACCGTAGACTTCAGTTTGTTATGAAGCTTAGCTGAGAAGAATGGGAGCATAGGATGCAGCAAAGCTTTTGGGGAAGATGATAGTGTCCTGTTATTGTTACTAACAAAGCCAAACAATTAACCTGTTGATTTGCTGTCAGTGACTATGATTCATGTAGTATGGGATGAGTCTATGTAGAAAGATACAGCACCTTCCACATCTCAATTCCAGAGAGGATTCTTTAGCTGGATTGGGAGAAAGTTGCTAAACACCAAAAGGAAAAAAACTATCTGAGCAAATCTGTTTTACAAGCACTTTGATGTTATGTTCACTTAATATTTGAGTTATCCTTGAACTCACTAGCCCTTCTAAGCTATATTCTGTGAACTACAAACTGAGTCACAAATGGTAAAGTGGAATAACTTGTCCTGATAAAGAATTTCCACTCTGAATTTCTGACGAGACACAAGTTCCATGGACCAGACTTGCCAGGGGAGAGAGCCTGAAACAGTGAAGCTAAAGTCAGGTATTGGATGGGAAAGGCCACGGTTGTATTTCTGATTTCAGGGCTGACACATTGTCTCTTAATCCTTGTCTTAACTCACCAAGTTCTGATACGTATCATGTTGAAACCTCATAAACACAGAGGGAATACTGAAATTACACAGTAAAGGTCTCAGATTTCAAAATCATGATATTGCATTATGAAAATGTGAGAATTGGCAGGGTAAGACCTCCCGTTGTGCAGTTCCAGGACCACAGGGCACCTCAGATGCTTTGTGAATGCCCTCTCTGGAGCACAGTGATGGCTTACACGGGGATTGTGTAAGCAGAATCCTTCCTAAGATAAGAAATCCTTGAGCCATAGCAAGTTGGTGGTTTATACAAGATTGCACAGCTAGATTGTGGAAAGATTGGGGCTAGAACTTGATCCAGTTGATTCTTCTTGCCTGTGCACTTCACAACACAACACAGAAAAAAGTGGTATGATGAACTGGATGCCCTCTGTCAAAGAATGGAAATAATTTTGTGCATTATTTATTTTTACCGTTAAGGTTTGTTATCATTATTATTTTGTAATTAGAACAGGAATACGGTCTCATAGAGGAGGTAACGGGTAGAAGGAGACATAGGCAATTGGGATTCTAAAATGACCATCCTATGCAAACTATTATACATAGGATGGATAAACAACAAGGTCCTACTGTATAGCACAGGGAACTATTTTCAATATCCTGTGATACTGAATAATGGAAAAGAATATGAAAAAAATATATAATGTGTGTATAACAATCACCTTGCTGTACAGCAGAAATTAACACAACATTGTAAATCAACTCTACTTGAATAAAATAAATTAAAAAAAATAAAGTGACCATCCTATAGCAGCCTGCATTATAAAAGTAAATCCAACAGTGAAGACGTACAGACAGTGCAGGAATAGTTAGCCCCTTAGGCACTGTGCGGGCTGTAGCTCTTTGGAAATGAAATGTTGGAGACCTTGAACTGGCACGTTGGCCGAGGGCACTGAACCATAAAAAAGCCTTTAGAACAGTTCTGTTTGTGGACTTTCTAATAAAGAAAGGAGCATTCCTATGGTCATTATTTCTTGAGTAATTATTTATGTGAGAAATACCTGTATGAGCCAGATGTGCTGGAATACTTGCTTAAATGTTGATACCACTTAATTTGCCATATCTAAGCTATTAGCACATCCATGTGAATTACATGGCTTACTTATTTCCAATATTTGTTTTACTTTTGAATAGAAACATCTGTACAAATGACTGACTCCAGAATTATTTATGTTTTGACTCAGGAGTTGCTGCAGGTAATGGATAGCATTCATCATCAGGAAGGGAAAGGTGTTTATAGAATCTTTGAATGTTGGAGCAGCCAGGAACCTTGGAGGTCATTCGTATCACTCTTTGAGTTTTCAAATGAGAGCCTCTCTGGAAAGTACAGAGTAGTTAGTTAAGCCTAAATCTGTGTATTTTAAGTGATTTTGTGATTTTATTATTTTTCTATATAATTTAATTCCTTCCCTCAAACCAGAGCATTAAAAAATCAGAAGTAATCAGGAAAATTCCTCACCTAAAAAACATTAGATGTTTTTCATAACTTAAGTTTTTGGTTTTATATTACCTCCCTCTTAAAGAATGATGTGGTATATTTATACCAACTGGATAAAATAAATCAAAGAAGTGATTATAATTTTACTAAATTTTGTTGATTTTCATTTGTCTTTTTTCTGAGTCCCTGTTTCTGCTTGTTTCTGAGTCCTTGTCTGTGTTATAAAAATTGAGGTTACTCAAAATATTTTAGTATTTTTCTGACTTGTTTTGGTAGATGTATAGTATCTAATAGCATACTCTTTCCAAATTTTACTATCAAATATGTCCTTTGATGTTGATGAAGGAAGCATCACAGAAAATAGAAACTTCAAGAAGAAAACTGACAAAAAAACGAGAAATGCTTAATCATGTAATTTATGGCATATAAATTAGATTTTTATAAACTGAAATAATTCTGGTCAATATATAGATCAAGCATACATTCACATGACAGGTGATACTTTACATTTATAGCAAGTAGTCTTATTGTATTTTCTCCTTTAAAAGTATGACTCATATCTGAACTACAAAATCAGCCTAATTAAATGATATTTGGCTTAATGTCTTGTTAAAAAAAACCCAGGCTTTTCTCTTTAGAAACCCACCCTAGGGTTTAAACTGATATTTTGTATGTGTTTTTTTAATCCTGTTTTCTCTACAGCAGTGCATTCTCATCAACAAATGATGTTTCCATTGTAAGATCGTTTTAAAATAGCAGGTACTGTGATCTCTTGATTTCTTTCATCCCACAGAGATCTCATCAAGCCGTAACTCAGGATTAAGTCTTTAAAGTTTTAGTGAAGTTGATATTCTTGAACAGACTTAGAAAAACAATTTGCAGGAAATGAGACAGTCTGTATTTGAGGAAGCAATAGGAATATTTTAGAAGATCTTTAGAAACTAAAGCTTTGTCTCATATAATTATATTTTAAAGAAAGTACTGGGCTTACTAGTCAAAAACTACTGCTTTTAGTCTAGTTGAGAGCATAGTTTTACATAGATATTACAGTGTTGATTTGGTGTGAAAAATTTGTTAATAGTAATTAGTCTTTTCTTGTCTCTTTCTTGAGTACTTTGTCATAATGTATATTCGGTATGACTTCTTTCTAGAGTTATTATAGATTTTATGAGAACTCTCATAAACAGTCTCATTATACATAGGAGACCAAGTTAATATACTACATTTTGGATTCTATCTGATGGCCTACCCATCAAGCTACAGAGCTTTACTTGTTGTCCAAAGAGAAATGCAGCACATCTAAAGGGCTCTGACAGACATAGAGACACAGACCTAGAGAATGACGTATGGATACTGGGGCCGGGTGGTGGTGTGGTGAATTGGGAGATTGGGATTGACATGTATACGCTAATATATATAAAACAGATAACTAATGAGAACCTACTGTAAAACCCAGAGAACTCTACTCAGTACTCTGTGGTGACCTAAATGGGAAGGAAATCCAAAAAAGAGGGGATATATTAATATGAATATGTAGAGCTGATTCACTTTGCTGTACAGCAGAAACTAACACAACATTGTACAGCAACTATACTCCAATAAAAATTAATTAAAAAGATAAAAAGTTAAAAAAAAATAAAGGACTCTGGTTCTGAGGCCACTTTCTAAGCATCTGTGAGAGGGAGGGGCCTTAGATGCAAAATGTCTCTAAATTAATCATATATGATAATAACTTTTAACGATAACTTCCTTGACTGTATAACTTCAGGGTTTACGGAGTTTCTTCACAACTTCTGCCCCTTTTATTCTTCATAGCGATCTACTGACATAGTTAGCCCCATCTTTGAAATAAGAGAACTAAGCTTCAAAGTAGCAGACAGACTTGTTCAGGTTTATGGAGTCAGGAAGTGGCTAAACTGTTTCAGAAACCCCAGCCCGCACCCTGCGGATCATCTTTCTTTATCTCCCGCCACCTCGAGCTAAGGAGGCTGAATCTGAAGAACTCAATGTGATTTGAAGCTGGGACCCTCCGGTTGGGGGGAATCCGATGAAGAGTTCAAGGAAATGTGGCGGGTCATGTTACTTTGCTCTGGGTATGATCTGGAGCCCCCAGGGAGGATCTCTAGTGAGGAGGAGTGAAGTGGGAAGGCTGCTGGAGGTCTGCAGGCCGGTGCTGCAGAAGCAGTCCTGTGGCTGTGTCATCACATGCTGTTCCCAGGCTCCTGGCTGGGATGTCCCTCTCTGCATGCGGGAGCCTCGGAGATGTCAGGGGTGCCACCTGGGACACCTAAGGACCCACTGGGAGACTGGGGTCCAGAGGGGAAGACTTTCTTGACTATAAACATAAACAACTGCTTCAGATGTTTTCAAAAGTAAAGAGGTTAATAACAAGGTCAGGAGAGCCCTGTAAGATTTAGCCTTTACAAAAAAAAAATTTTTTTTAATTTAAAAATTTTTTTACAGTTACTGTTTAAGCGACTGTGTAGCAGAGTGATTAAGTTCATGGACGTTGGTGTGGGATCTGAATCCAAATTCTGGAGATATTATTTGTGAGAACATTAGGCAAGTTTCTTAATACTTTGAGCCTCAGTTTGCTGATCTGTAAAATGAAAATACTATCTCTAGCATTTGTTCAGGAAGCATCTCTCTGAGGAATAATCATGTAGGCTGAGTTCTGAAGGGTGAGGCAGGCAGAAAAGGATAGAAGAACGTTCAAGGCAGAGGAGAATAGCTTGCATTAGACTGAGGTGAGAGGGAGTTCGGTGCTTTTGAAGAAGTTGAAGTGTAACTGGAGTGACGGGAGCAAGGGGTCCAGGTGATGTTGGAAAGCTTGGCAGGGCTGAGTTGTGCAGGGCCTTGGAGACCCTCAGAGAGATTGCATATTTTAATCTAGGGTCCAAAGAGAGTCAGAAGTAGGTGATGATATAATGTGACTTGCATATTTAAATGCACACTCTGGCTTTGGAGAGGAGAGTGGATTGTAGGGGAGCCAGAGTGGAAGCTAAGGAATCATAAGGAGGCCGGGGCAGCAGTCTGGGCCAGCAGTTCTCAAAGTGTGGTACGCAGGCCCTGGAAGCTCCTTGGAGACCTTTCAGTGGGTCCACAAGATTAAAACTATTTTCATAATGATATTTCCTAATAATGCTAATTATTCATCTTTTTTCACTCATTCTGTCACAAGTGTCCAATGGAATTTTCCAGAGACTAGAAGATATATCCACAATCATCTGAAAAGGCTATTAAAATTTTCCTCCCTTTTAAGCCATGTATCCGTGTAAGGCCAGGTTATCTTTAGACACTAAAGCCACAACATCTCACAAGAGATTAAATGCAGAGACAGATTTGAGAACCCAGCTGATTTGTATTAAGGCAGACATTAAAGACATTGGAAAACACATAAACTGTTTGTTCACTCATTTTGTTTGTTTTGGAAAATATAGTTAGGTTTCATTAAACCATCTATTTATATTAACATTTGATGGGCTTATTGTTATTTTTAATAAATATTTGAAAAAATTTGTTGTAATTTCTAAACATGGTAAATATTGAAAGATATAGGCCACATAAACAAAAGCTCTTTGGGGTATTCAGTAATTTTTAGGACTGTAAAAGTGTCCTGAGAGCCAAAAGTTTGAGAACCACTAGTCTAGGTATAGGTGATGTTAACACAAAACATTATGGCAGTGGTCATGGATGTGAAAAGAGTAGGTGGAGGTAGAATGACCTGAGCCTGATAATAGGCAGGTATGAGTCAAGAGAGCATAAGGTGCCTGGATGAATCCTGCCTAAATAATTCAATAGTGAGTGGTGCCTTTGCTGAGATGGAGGATAACTAGGGGAGAAGCAGGGTTGGTGTGCGTCAGATAATACTTATCATTCCCAAACTACAAAACACTGCGGAATGCTAAGGTGAAAAATTGGGTAATGGTATTATTTATTGGTATTATAATATAAATTTATTTATATAAATTTATATAAATATATTTATAATATAAATAATAATGGTATTATTATTTATTGGTTAATAGTTTTACAATATGATGAAGATCCTAAATACCCCTCTGTGTAAGGCTATCTACCTTACTGTGAACTCTTTAGGGAACTTCTCCTCCTCCATTGATTTATGGCTACTACCTTGCAAGGGTAATCCAATAAGCAAATGTGTTTTAGGCAGAGAAAAATATTGAGGAAAGTAGAAAACCTTAATAGTTTTTCTAGTCCTTTAAAATTGAAACAAAATATTTTCATGTCTAACAAAATTCTAAAGATACTTGACCTAGTTTAGTTGTGAATATATTCTGAATATGGCTTTTATATGTGTGGCACCTAGGTGGATTTCGTACATGAGTTTGGGCCAAGTTCAGTGGTTTTTGCATAATTAAGTGCCTTTGACAAGACAAACTTTGTAATGTCCTCCTTATTTGTCCACCTGTTGTTAGTCATTTGATTAGTTTGTGGTACTTATACACCCCCAGACTCCCTGCTTCTAATCATACTTCTGTTAATGCCTCTTCACTGGAATTTAAGTGTGTACAGCCTTTTCTTAATGACTTTTCAGAGGTCATTAGAGAAACCCTAAGGTCTAAGACCAAACCTACTTTCCTAGAAAAGAATGACATGGGACAAATAAATCAGTAGTCAAATCACGAAACGTTAGAGCTTAGATATTATACAGGCCAGTGGTTCTCAGCCTAGCTGAAAATGAAATCACCTGGGAGATTTTATAATGTGCTAATGCCACACAACCAGAAAATCTGATTTCTTGTATCTCTTCTGGGGCCCAGACATCAGTTATCGGTTTTGCTTGTTTGTTTGTTTTGAACCTCCAAGGAGATTCTGATATGCAGCCAAGGTTGAGAACAACCAACCTGTTCAAGTCCCATCACTTCATACCTTGTGACCTTGAAACAAAGGATAATTATTTGATTCATTAATGCCTTTAGAATACATTTATGAGGCCTAGAAACTGTCCACGCTAATTTTAATTATAATGATGGTCGCTTCCTTTTGCTTATTGTTGAGTCTTTCCAGTGTTTAATGGTGTCCAAAACCTGAGCCACATTATATGATATGTTTATGTGCCTCATCTTCCTGACCAGCATGTGAGCTCCTAAGGATGGGACCGTGACATGTTCATTGCTAGATTCTCAGCACTAACATCTTGCCTGTGTCACTGCAGTTCTTTGATCACTGTTAAATAAATGAGTAAATGACACACCGACTCCTTGAAACTTACCTTTACAGCAAGCCTCAAAGGAAAAGGGATTCTGAAGTTAGTATCTCCAGTTCTCACATAAGGATGCTGAGGTATAGCAAGCCTGGGGCTTCTCAAGTTCACGAGACTAATGAGAAGTAAATTCTGGGTTTGAATTCAAGTTTGTTTTTCCTAGTTGACTTTTCTTTTCACTGTGCCAGCACTGGAAATGGGCCTCAGCGTCTTTCTTTGCAAAACAGTGGTACTATTTTAAAGGATATCTAAGAGCCTTTTTAGCTTGAAAAGTCATTAAATAGCTCCCCTCCTCCCAGGAGGAACACTCATGACCATGACCCGTGACATGAAATACTCATCTGCTCCCTGTTTCCTACTTACACAGGAAATATTAAAACTGTTTTCCTAGTGTGCTGTTTAGAACATTCCTAACTACATCCCATGGTTTAATTACCTGAAATGTGCTATTAAACATCTCTTTGCCTAAAATATCAGTCTTTATTCCTTTTGACTCCAATTTAGGCCTTGAAAGTTAGGAATTAAATCCAGTGTACTGCAGCGTTTTAGACATTTTTTAAACCTAAGGTAAAAAGGGGGATTAAAGCGAAGTGTGAATGAGATTCAGGAGAGAAAATCTGTAAGCTTGTATAAATTATTATAAAAAGAAAAAATAAAAATTTCCAGAAGATGTAGTTTTTTATTGTTACTGGTGACTTTAATGTTTTAATTTTGGGAATTCAAAAGATGACCCAGGTCACCTTCACAGTGCCCTAGAATCAGATAATACTCCTCAAATAATTAAAAATGGGGGCAAAATTTAAATAAGTACCAAAAGTAGGAATCTGTAGTCAAATTGCCTGAGTAGAATAAGTGTCAGATTCTATTTTTAGATAAATAGCTCTAGCTGAGCTGTCCACATATTATTATATTATCCATACCAAATGTAATATTATGCTGGGGAGAAGACTTTAAGACAGGATAGCCACCTAAATTCACCTAAAGAAGCTAGAAAAGAAAAGATTGGTCAGTGTCTGTAATTAATAAAAAAATGATGGAAAAAAAGCAGGATCTCAAATTCCAAGGAAGCCCAAGTTTCTCATGATAGAGTTAAAGCAGTGTTATTGTCATGCTTTATTGCTTCAGGGAGGACTGCAGAGGATTTTTGTAACCAGCGTGTAGCCATGAAGTTAAACATAAGTGGCAAATGAGGTGATGATTCTGAAGATCAGAATTCTAGAAAGGAAGTCATGTTGATAGAAACCCAAGTTTCCTCTGCAGTCTTCTTCTTGTGGGATAGCGCTCTGAGAGACTGGAAATTTACTTTCCCTTCAGAATGGTGGAGAGGGTTCCTGTTTGCCTCCTTGCTGAACCTGTCTTCTGATAGGCCCCAGGGCCCTTCTCCTCTGTAGCTTTTGTTCAGGAAAGTATCAATAGTTGGTAGCATCTTGAAGTTCTGGTATCCTGAGAGGTCTGCCTCTCCTCCCTCTCCACCTACAGGTCATGAGAAAAGCAGCACGAGGAAGGAAATGCACTTTGAAATCATGCTTTTCCTAGTGTTTCCACATAATTCCCTTCTTTGAGGTTTTGCTGGGCTGCATTTCTGGGTTACTATATAGCTTCTTGAGTTCGAATTCCACTCATGGTTCTGCTAATGGGATCACCATTTTGGTTGGAAACCTGAAGGTGGAGGATCCTTGACTCCCGTTACTTTCACCTAAAGCATAGTCCTGCCTGTTCTCTTTATCATGTTATGCAACCACATTCAGTCTGAAGCTTTTGTCTCTTGCTGTTACACGTCTGCACTTGAGAATGAGTAACTGTGACATCAGCCTTGGGAGATCCACCTAGTGGGGTATGTGATTTAAAGTGTTATTGGGTTTGCATTAGAAAACATCAGCGCTCATTACAATCACCCACCTTATGGGGGAGGGAAGTGAGCCTCTGAAGGGGTAAATTAGGTCATATAACTATGAAAGGCAGAGCAAACACAGAGACTAAGCCTATAAACGTAAGCCTGTGCCTTACTGCTACACCATAGCTGTCTCCTGTGGGCCACTGCCCACTGATGGTAGCAAGATTATCCAACTGCTTCTTTGTTTTGAGCAATTTAAATGTGGGTAGTTGCTTTTAAATATCTATAGTCAAGTTATATTGTCAGACATCTATTGAATAGCTGTTTTGTCATGTGCTTGGGAACGGGATATGGCAATAATGAAGAAGTACCTGTTCTTTTCCTGTAGGGCAATCTATAATTTTGTTAACTCTGGCCAGGTTTGTATTACTGCGTTCCAAGTTGTAGTTTTGCTGTGTTCTTCTGGACAGTTTCTCCTGTAATGTCTAAATTTCAAGAAAAATAATAATTTCTTAATTTTAAAAAATTCACTACAATTTGTCTTTCGAAAATACATGTGGGCTCAAGACCTGGCTGAGAGCATGCTGTTTGATTATATATATTATCAACATGAATATGCTACATAATCGAGGTTCTCTCTCTACCTCTCCTCCCACAGTGCTCTAGCCAACCCCAGCCTTGTTGCATACATAGAACATTTACAGCATCTGACCATTTCAGTTCCATAATTTATAGTTGGTTTCCCCACAAGGCATGCTGATAATTTCCATACCTGTCTTTCCCTTACTCAGACATAGCCTCACATTTTCCCACCCTGCGGCAGTCCAGCCCAGCTCCCATCTCTTACGCCAGATCTCAGATCCTTCCAGGTAGAATGAATCACTGCCTGCCCCTTCACTTGGCTTTATACCTGTATTGTCGTCTGCAGTTCAGTCTGTCTTGTCTTATAATTACTGCGTAAGTACCAGTCTCTGCCTTTGGAGTATGAGCTACTGTAGGAAAAGGACACTATCATTTTCAATGCTATCTCCACAGTAGGTGGTCAGAAATAACTCATCCAAATGAAATGAATTCTATTGGTGACTAGTGTGCTCATGGCATCAGTACTAGTCAGGTTTCAAGGGAATTTCTGCACAAATGTGAAAATGCTGAGCAAGAAAAGGAATTAGTATCTTAAGCTAATATTAATTTCCTTTTGTTCAATATCAAAATACAAAAATATCATTAATCCATTTTCATTTGGTGTATAGCTATTAGATAAATACTTAGCACTTACGTCTTCCTTTCCTCCCAACCCACCTCTCAGTTGCCACCCTTGTTTCACTCAGTATATACTTTCTTCTTTCTCAGCAGCGTAACTACTTATAAAGGGGGAGTTTCTATGGAAATGCTACAAAAGAGAGCATCTTTATATTAATTTATCTCTTTGCTCCAGAAATGGAGGGGAAGTGGGTGGCGTAGCCAGTTTGGAAAAGGGCCCGTTTCTATTTTGACTGGCTTTGGTTTCTTAACATTGGGTTAATGAGAAATAACCTTTGCCATTGATTTCAGATTCATGCATGCCTGGTCCTTACATTTACAGTTGAGACCAACAAGCCATTTTACTGTTAAATAATCTTGAGGGAACATATTCACTCTGCTTTCACTTTCCTTGGTGAAGCTCTAAGTGATGGGGGAATACAGTATTGATTGGGTCTAATGAAAAAGCTTCTTTCTGGCAACTCTTTCTTACCTCATTGGCTTTTCTTTTCTTTTACTCTTAAAGCTATTGATAGCACATTAAGTAAGTCTTCTGTGTATGCTGCAGTCCTCTGTATTTATTCTTTTGCTGGGTTTGAAACCCAGCCTTTTTCTTAAGAAGATATGAATAAAAGAGGCCTTTGATTCAGTCTAAGGTAACAGTATCATAAAAATAGCATTGGACTTTTTGACCTTGGGGAAGCTTTTTTTTCTTCTCTTCAGCTTAGCTTCCTCATTTTCAGAATAAAGGGGTTGTATCAGGTGGTTTCTGAGATCCCTTTCAGCTTTATCATTCTTGATGTGTATTTTTGGTGTTAATTCTTACAGGGAGTAGGTTGTTGGATTCCAAGATATCTGTATGTCAGATGTAAGAAAATAGCTTAATGATATGTTGGACATGAAATTCCAGAAGACTTGACATGTATATTAAGGGAATAGCAAAAAATTAATACCTATATTTTTGTTTAATTGCCCTCCTCCATATTCTTTATTTGTACTTAGATCCACTCATTTAATTGAACACAAATTGACTGTATTTCTAAATTTTCTTTGTATTATTTTAGTTTTTGCATTTCACTGGGCATTCAAGATAGATCATTACATAGATTTGGACTTCAGCACTGAAGGGATTTAATAAGATGGTGGAACTAGAATTTGTTCTAATGTAGATGACATTTATTTATTTACTAGTGCAGCCTCAAAGAGAAGATAAAACTAAAAAATGGATAGCAAAAGGGACTATGTGATACTGAGTGCAAGTTGAAGACTGATTTCTGAATAAGCTAATGTGAAACACCATATTCCATGACAGTTTTAAATTAAGCAGTGGAAATGTGCCATTGGAATAGAAATGATAGTAGAGAGAAAAGTCATGCCTTAATTATCAAGTTTTTAGATTTCTCAGACTTTAAGACATCCCTTTTTGATATATTTCTACTAAGACTTCATCAATTAAGGAAGAAACCAACATTTACTGAATATCAGACTTGACATACTCTTAGCAATCATCACATTTATATTACGGAGAGTTGGTGAAATTTAATTGTGCTCATTAGTGGTAAAAATATAAGATTTAGAAAAGAAGGGTGTAATTAAAATATTGCCTAAACTGAGATTTTTGCATTTCTGTGATTTTCATTTATGTATGTCAACCCATCTCATCTGTTCTCATAGGTATTATTGGTATTTGACTTTTTTCTTCTTTAGTTTTTCCCAATTCTTTATCTATGCAGTATGGTGACAATATACATAGGGGAAATTCAGTTTTATCTTTTGAACCATTGATCATGTTATTTTACGAAAAATAAGTTTGGCCTTTTCCTTGAATTTGAAGTCTAATACAAGGTCACGTTTAGGATTTATAGCACCTGAAATTGCATGACATAATAGTAGGTGTGTTGATAAACCTGATTACCTGCCTCTGGATAAGCTCCTATTTATCAGTATCATTGTAGGGGGTATTGCTTGGAATCAACATTATAATCCAGGTTTGGTCTGATAAACCCAGAGTAAAATACCCTCAGTCTAGATTAGAATTTCTGTGAGGGCTTTAGGAGGTCATTTTATCCCTCGGCACAGTAATATTTGGTTAACTGTTCTTGCAGCTGCTGTTTATAATGTGCTTTGAGAAAAGAACTTTATAATTTCACAGTAGGGATTTTATTATTTTTTTGTGTTAACCAAACTCTTAGGATTTTCAGAAGTGGTTTTTGCCTGCATTCTAAATTAAGTCTCCAGTTGGTCTAGACCTCATCTGAATTGATTCAGGCACTTTCATGGGTAGTTCTCCCAGCATGTAAGCTATATGCTCAAAGGCCTTATTGTGTCTAATTTTAAGAGTTCTGAGCATATCTTGTTCACAATTTCAATGTTACAGTCTGTGCACCAATGTAATGAAGAGATGCACATTTTATGAGTCCCAAGACAGTGGTTCTTTTGGGTCTCCTTGTGCTCATGCAAGCCCCATTCATCGTTCAGACCTATTTCCCAGGTAAAATTCTCCATCTTCTCCTTTATGCACCCATTTCCTCTGTAGATACACTAGTCATAATACTCATAACACTTTCTTCAAATTGTTTTTATAGTTTTTGTTCTTCTGCTAGACTTTGAACCTGTTGACAGAGAGTCCATGAGACCAGCGTTATCTTGGTGAATATTAGTGTTTGCTGAACGATATCCTTAATAGAGGTGTTCCTGATTTTTTTTTTTTTTGTTGTTGTTGTTAGTTTGTTTTTTCCTCCTTGGGTGAAGTCACCTTTATTGACTTCACCTGTCTCCTGTATATTTCTGACTCAGGTTGACATCTGAGTTCCTCATCCAGATTTCCAGTAACATGCTGTTTACTTCCATGTGGTTCCACTGCTAACTCAAATGCAACCTTCTTCCTCTTGAATTTAATTATTATCATCCCCCAGATCTCAGTCTGCTTTGTATCTTGAGCTTCCCATCTCAGTGAATGACATTCTTTATGATAGGTAGTATGCACTTAGCAAATATTGGCAGTTTCCTGACGCCAACCTTCTTGTCTGCCAAGTTGGGAACCCCTCTTATCTTTGACTCATCTCTCTTTATTGTCATATCCAATCACCAACCTCATTGATTTGATCTCTGCAAAGTTTTTTTTTTTTAACTTCATTTGTTTGTCAGGCACTAACTGAGGACTTTCTGGGAACTGAGGAAAGTAAGATGAATCAGGTACAGTTACTAACATCAGGTAAACTGATAATCTTTGTTCCATATTATCTTTTCTCCATCTCTCTTGTCACTGCCAAGATTTAGGGTTTTTTTTTTTTTTGTTGTTGTTTGTTTGTTTTTTGTAACCTGCTGTTCTAATGCATTTTGAAAGGTGGATCTTATACTTAATACACTTCTGAGAGAATACCTATTTATTAACCTGAATGTTGTTAATCTTTTCCTTTTCCTTTCCTTTTCCTTTTCCTGAATCCTTAATCAGTCTGAACAGAATTTTTAAAAAACATCCTTAATATCACATTACTTCCCCATAAAAACCTTTGTAAAATTTCCCAGTTGCTTACAAAAAGCACCTTTAAATGGCCTGAACATTGCTATGATTTCCTGAGATCTTGTTGTCAATCTCTTTATCTTCCTCTTAGCGCATTTATCCACAGCCCCCGTACTTTGAGTGTGGCATTTGAGCCAGGCCAAGGAGGATTAGAAAGATTTCAATAGGAATAAATGTGGATGATAAGCACGTGAACAAAGGAATAGAGATGGGAAACCCTGTGGCTGCATTTCCCAGCAGTTATTGATACTCAAAAGTACACAGCACAAAAGGCTCTCCCCCATCCCTCCATTTTGATATTTTCCACTCAGCTTGCAATCTGAACAGTCAATTTGAATGTGTTCTGTGGAAGGAAAACTCATGGACATTTGTTTTTCATAAACTAAGGCAACCAAGTCAATGATTATGAGTCAGCCTATGAGAACTCTTGCTTTATATTCCTGGGTTACCCTAGTATCCATCTTGGTTTAGATTAAATATTTAAAATTGAAATGAGAACCTTAGAATATGATGTTTAAGTATAGGTAGTTCTTTTTATTGCCCAGATATTATGGATGATGATTTTAATCAGACATACAATATTTATTTCATCGTTTGTTCCTTGGGTTGAATTTTCTGCCATCATGTAGTTAATTGTAGCTTGTACTTGACACCCCTGGTTTTTAACCTGTCATAGAAATAATGCATTTTGAAAGGTGGAGCTTCTACTTAGTACACTTTTAAGAGAATGCCTATTTATTAACCTCTTGTGTCAAGTGAAGATTTAACATCGATTTTAGTTAGAATCAAAATAGAGTAGAATTGATCTGGTTTTGTTTTCTTTTTCTTTTCACTTTATGTAATCAATCTAAGAACTAGGAATGCTCAGTTGCCTTTTTAAAATCTAGAATTAAAAGAGAGAAAGTGCTCAGGCTGAAGGGATAACATTAAAATATATGTAAGTGGTTCCCAACCTTCCCCTTGAGGAAATGGTCAGTGCAGATGGTCCCAGATTTCAGGGGAAAACTGTGGACTAGATATTGTTAAATTAAGTCTTTTCACATTTGTTAGCCATTCAATCCTGTTTCATTATAACATTACCTTCTTTTAGTTTTTTCTTGATTAGCTTTGTTTCCTTCTTATTTTTTGACTTCCTTTTTCAATAATTGGGTACCACAGACATCAGTATCAGGAAATAAATGAAAAAAAATTGACACTGCTTTATATTTCCTAAGATGTGAGTAAAAGTTTTTACTTATTTTTTTTTCTTCTTTTTCATATGTTTAATTTTTTTAAAAAATTGAATTTTAAAAATATATTTTCCAAATGACTACTTATTTATAGTATTTCACAATTGGCAACATATAGCAAGTTGCTTTCAAAAAGGTAAAATATATGAAAAACATAAAGTTTTGATGGCTTTAAGAAACAAATGGTATTAATTAAAAAATTTTGTTTTTCCTTCTATACTCCCTTTATCTCCAAGTCGTTCCATTTATCACTGTATTGAAATTATGTATTTGTAAGTCATATATCTCCCATAATATTATAGATTGAATTCTTTTTAGTATGTGACTTCTAATTGTAGCCCACAAAATCTAGCACAATATCTGGCATATCATTATATTTCACTAGACAAAAACCAAACAAACAAAATATCTAATATATGTCAGTTTCTATAACTTCACATATTTTAAGTAAAATGCAGTATAACTCCTGAAGCCCTCCAGTATAACAATTCCTTTTCTGTAGTTGAGATTCCATGACACTGAATTAGATTGTTTTGTCTTTGCTTATTTTCATAAACACTTATATTTTATGTATTTTTAATTACTTCAATTAAGAGTAGCTACAATCAAACTTTAAAGTTATTCCATTTCTGTTTTGTTACTTATTGAAAATAAGGATCGTAAATTAATGCAAGAATGAGGTAAGACGTAAAATAAAATCTATTTTTAAAAATGTATCAAAGATTATTCAAGCAGAACTAGGCTTTCTGAATTAGTTTTATTAATAAGTAATTTTCCTTCTCCAAACCTGAAAAAGAAACATGCTTGGATGTCTAATCATTTAACAAAATGGTTAGATATACTTACAGTGCCTTAAAATTCGAAGCTTCTGAGTGACTCCTAACTGGTCTTACACTTGTCACTTCTCTTCTGTGAAATCACGAAAGGGCCAACTATGAGGTGTCATTCGAGTTCTTCCTCTGAGATTTCATCATAAAATATTCACCAGCTTCTCTGTAGGGCTTTCCCACAGGCAGGCACACCAGGACACGTTCCGATTCACTGATAATAATGGGATCTGATTTCGATCCTTGAATTTGCAGTGCAGGCACCTACGTCTGAAACAGGAACACTCTGGACGTTTCCCTACATTTTTTCTCAAACACAGTGCAGATCCCTGCTAACATTTGCCCCTTTTTCGTATTCATATCATTGTTATTTATGTTATTGTTACAGAATTCCATGATGCCATGTAAGTAGCTGCTACAACCGTCTGCAGTGTTTAGGGATAAGGGAGTACCAGGCAGGTTAGTGTCAACCTTATGGAAGACAATAAAGTATAGAAAGGTACTCACCCTTTGCCTGGAACGTGGTAAGTGTTCAATAGCTTTTAGTTTCTTTTTGCCCCTCAGCTTTTGACATTAATTCCAGTGTTCTTTCTATTACACAAGATTGTCTCTCCCAGTAGCCTCTTTGTTGGGTAGATCAGAAATAGTTTTATTTTTGCAGCCACCCAATTGGTCATTTTCAATTTGTGTTCTTTTCATACTTCTTTGTTTCTGTTCATGCATTGCTGTGGATGTAGAAGGAAAAGAAGAAAAATTACATAAATCACTTGAATAATGACAATATCAGAGCCTTCCTTTAACTTTCAAATTCATTTTTTTTCTGCATTTCAGTGGATGATAGGACATTATTTCTACAGTAAATTTAAGAAAATGAGAAAATAATTTTTGATAAGATTCAAATGTTGTTTTGGAGGGTGAGATGTGTAAGTGTTGCATCCCTGAGTCATAAATCAGTCAGAACTTAGATGAAATTTGTGTAGGGAAAAAGTTAAATAATGAAATTGGCTTTAAACAGTAATTGCCACCAACCATATTTAAGATATAGTCCCGAGGAAGGCTGCAGCTAGCATATTGTGTGTGTGTGTGTGTGTGTGTGTGTGTGTGTGTGTGGCGCGTGCGTGCACACGAGCACGCATAAGCATGTGTGTACTTAGACACTAACACAGTGTGTGAGTACATAAACTATCAAAAAGAGTATCCAGAATCACGAGAAACCCACATAGCAATATGTATTTAGGTCAGCTTGGAACCAAAGAATTAGCTCTGGAGAGAGGGAAACTGTGTTCGTCTTCAGACAATGCCACTAACTAGGTGTATGTCATTTATTCTCCATTTATTCAGACAATATTGAAAGCTTGCCATGTACCAGTGATGGGCTAGGTAATAGTTAGTTACCTCACTTTTCTGAGCTCCAGTTACCTTCATGATAAAGTAATATAGTACGAATACTAATGAATCTTCTAATTCTCAGAGAGAGGGCCTTTGTTCTGGACTCCATTCTGGCCTTCCTCCAGGAGCAAGGAGTCCAAAGGGCTAAGGGTTTATGTCCACCTAGAGCCCATGCTTCCTCATTCTGTACCACATTCTGAGGATCTGGAACCCTAGAAGGTCTGAGCTTTGAGACGAGTGGCATGTTCTCCCAGTGCTGCCCTGTTTGACAGAAGATTCTGCGGAGTCCAAAGAATTTAAGTTCAACCCTGGGCTACTTCTGGGTCATTATGAAGGTATAATTTTCAAATAGCAAAACCAAACGTTTTATTATACGGTTAGTTACCTTGATTTACAAATTTAAATATTAAACATGTGGTATGTGGGTTACCATTTATTCTGTTGCCCTGGGTCCCACAAATATTAGGGGTGGAATTGAATAATACCTACCTTAAAAGTGTATTTCATGGAACAAATAGGAATATGTTTGTATATGTATATATATATAATTCCTACATAAATATGGAATATGTTATTAGTATGCCATACTATAAAAATAAATAGTAACAGAAGGAGCCCCGTGGTAATGAGATACTTGACACTTTACATACAACCCCAGTACGCAGTGTTCAGGATGTTGTAGGAACTCACTGCCACAGTCACGATGAAATTCATTAAACATGACAAGCCCTTTCATATCTGTGTCTTTGCACATGCTTCCCGAAAAGCCATTTCTTCTTCCTTCTTCTCTGAATCTATCTATCTGTCTGTCTATCTATCTCTCTATCTATCTATCCATCAATCATCTATCATCTATCACCTGTTGCTACTCTGTACAGATGAGGACATTATAAAACAGAGAAGGTAAGTGACTTACCCAAACTGAGAGTGACAGAGTTAGGAATAGAGTCGAGTTCTTCTGACACTTAAATCAGTCCCTTTTTGCTCTTCTAGCCTGCCATAGGAATACACAGGTAACGGGTCTTCCAGGTTTATCTGTGCAGATGGTGCTCTGAATGATATCCCTGGGAAACTTGTCATAACTCAGTAGATAGTGTAGTTAAGAGAGAGAGGGTGTGTGTGTGTGTGTGTGTGTGTATATACACACACACACACACACACACTATGAGATATCAGGGAGTGTATATATATGTGTGTATATATATATATTCCCCCCCCCCACCCCCCAGAATTTTCATGTATGTACTGGAAAACTTGAATGAGAATTACCTGCTATAAAGGGGAACTGCCATATTTGGGAGCTTTTGCGTCTGAATAAGCAAATTGACATCTGTTCTCTC
The DNA here is from genome assembly GCF_008692025.1 of Phocoena sinus. NCBI lineage: Eukaryota > Metazoa > Chordata > Mammalia > Artiodactyla > Phocoenidae > Phocoena > Phocoena sinus. The sequence continues at coordinate 68,640,042 of NC_045766.1, read as the reverse complement.
CTTCTTTCCTTCTGTTACAATGAAGTTGTTTTTTCTTCTAGCCGAGACGAATCTCCTGTGTTTTAAATTGCATCCCCTTCCACCTTCATAGGAAGGATACTTTACCTTTAATTCCTCTTTCTCTTGGATTCTTGTTGTTTTCAATTCAGCAGGCTTAAATCTTTCTAAAACAGTCAAACAACCTTACCGCAATCCCCAATCCTTTGTCAGGTCCTTAACTTTCTTCTTATTCATGTTCAAACTTAAAATCTTCTATTTATTTTCACCTTTTCTTCTTTTCTTCCTCACACCTCATATCTTTCTAATCTGGCTTCTACCCTCAGTACTAAAAATTACTCCTCTCGCTGTGGTTACTAATAACCTCCAGTTTACTAACTCTAGTGGGTATTTTCCAATCCTCCTTTACACGACCTCTTGGTAGCACCCAACACTGCTGGTGAGTCCCTCCTTTTGAAATATTGTTTACTCCCATCTTTCTGGTTTCTACTTAGGCTCCTTAATTAGCTTATCCTTATTTATTCCATCTTTGGAGATTCTCAATGTTCAGTCCTGGGTACTAAACACTCACAATGTACTCTCAGTGCTTTACTTCTCAAAAGTCAACTATCGCCACATTTATATCCTCAGTAAAGACCTTTCTTCTGAGTTCTAAGTTTGTATATCCAACTTCTACTTGGTGCCTCAAACTGAAAATACCCCAAACTGAATTTGAAGATTTACCCCAAATCTATTCCTCTCTTAATGTTCCTCTTCTCAAAAAAAGGCACCAATATCCATCTTGTTTAAATCAGAAAGCTTGGATTCATCCTTGACATGTTAAGCTAGGTCTGGCCACCAAGATTTATCTGGGTTCAGAGACTGGTAAGAATGACCACTTTTAGGATTGCCTTTTCATCTCTTGGTTGACTTTCATAGTGTATGAACAGTGCAAAGATGTACACACAAGAGCAAGGATACAAGTTACCTTGCACAGTTTTCCATTGGCTCCTTGATATCTCAGAGGCACTCCAAGATCAGTGGTCAATGTATAGCTCACAAGGAGTGAGGGGTCTTCAGTCAGTCAGAGCAGTATGAGCTCTGGGTTTTGTCTTTAATGCCTTGCTGCGAAGTATATGCTAATTTGGGGGGAATATTTCAGTTAAGGATCTACTCTATTTCTTCTGGACGCACAGGCTCAGCGACCATGGCTCACAGGCCCAGCCGCTCCGCGGCATGTGGGATCTTCCCGGACCGGGGCACGAACCTGTGTCCCCTGCATCGGCAGGCGGACTCTCAACCACTGCGCCACCAGGGAAGCCCTACCCTATTTCTTATAAGAATATTCTGGAGGTGCCGTGGTTCCATACTTCCACTTTCTATTTTTACTGCCCTCCCACACATCTTCTCTTCCCACATGCAATTAATAACTATGTCAAGACAATTTTATATCCTAAACTACCTTCTGTCTCCAAACACTCTAATCCAAGTCTGTCATCTCTTGGTTGGTCTACTGTTTTTACTTCCTAACTTATCTCCCTGCCTAGCTTTCTATCTGTTCTTCCTCTTGCAGTCTTTACTGAGCCTTTAAAATATGGGTTAGATTGTCATCTTTATTCTCCGAAGATTTCAGTGTCTTTCCATTACTCCTTGTGAAAGTTAAAGTTTAAAATGTAGGCTTTCCTTCTACAGGGTAATTTTTATAATCCAAAATTTATAATTATAGTATTGGAATACTACAGTTGGGAAATAATCCACATAAATTATTTAATTATGAATTATAAATGTTTTATAATTTACTTGCTCTAGGTTAGTGATAGCAAAGGAGGGAAAGAATTCTATTGCTTGGGCAAGCCAGTTGCTTTCTTTGAGTGATATGTGCTTTAGTTTTTATAGCATTGCATTTTGTTATTGCTACAGGCAGTATTGAAGACCACACTAATAATTGGTACGAAAAGGAAACCTATTATTCTTAGACAAAAGGTACATAAAATCAAAGGCTAGATTTGTACAGTGATGTTTATGTTTTTTAGCTATGTATTTGAAGTTCTGCACCATTGGCATAGATGGGAAAGTGGTGGCCAGCCTGGGTTATAGATAGACCTCCGTATCAGTGGTTTATTGATGGACAAATACAATAAAAAGTGTACCCTAAACTGTCTTTCTATATGTCCCATATTTCTTCTTTTTTGATCCAGAGCTCCTCAGATGACTCTTGCTTTCACGCTTCTTCCAACATGGTCTATAGCATTCTGAATGATTGGGACACATCTTGGACCATGTTTCATACTCCTAATGTCTAAACTCCAGCCACAGTTTCAATGTTTAAACTCAGCAAAATCTTTTGTCTTTGAACCTCTTCTCTTATACTGCTGCCCTTGTGTAGAATGTTATTAATTTCCACTTCCCACATTTTTTTTTCTCACCCACCTGCTCCATTAAGCTAATTCCTCCTTGTTCTTGAGGACTCATTCACGGTCAATGTTAAGTCCCGATGGAAGCCATTTTTGACTCCTGTCTTACTTTGTTCAGGCTGCTATCACAGAAATTCCATAAAATGGTTGGCTTAGAAACAACAAACGCTTACTTCTGACAGTTCTAGTTGCTAGGAAGTCCAAGATCACGGGGTCCATAGATTCAGTGAATGGTGAGGGCCTGCTTCCTCACCGATGGTTATCTTCTCCCCGTAACCTCACATGGTTGAAGGAGCAAGGGATCTCTCTGGAGCCTCTTATAAGGGCTCTAATCCCATTCATGGCAGAGCCCTCATGACCTATTCACCTCCCAAAGGCCTTGCCTCCTACTATCATTACCTTGTAGGTTAAGATTTCAACATAGAAATTTTGGGAGACACAGACATTCAGCCACAGCAACTCACTTGAGACTAGGTAAGTTCCATCCTCCATAGCAGCCAGGAGTCCTTCAAAGCACTTCTCATATTTGTAACTAATTCATTATAGACTTATTTAATTAAGTCCTCTCTTTCCTGTTACACGGTCAACTTCACGAGGGCTCTGACCTCAACTGTCTTGTTCACACTTGTATTTTTTGGCATAGTACCAAGGCCAGAATGTTGGTAGAAGGAAAGACCAGTGTAAGAATGGAAGGAAAGAAGGCAGGCAGGCAGGCAGCAGGCTTTCGATATAATTTTTGTCTTGCATCTTCCTTTGATAGATATTTTTCAGAACATATGTGGTCTTTGGTTTAACAAACCTCTATTTTGGAGAAATATGTCTGTTAAGGTGAGCACAGAGCTGTGCTGTCCAATATGGTAGTCATTAACTCACGTGGCTTTTGAGCACTTGAAAGTGGCTAGTGCAAGTTGAGATGTGTTGTAATTGTAATATACACAGTGGATTTTGAAGACTTGGCATGAAGAAAAAAATCTAAAATATCTCATTAATACTTCTTATGTTGATTATATATTTTGGATATATTAGGTTAAATGAAAATATTGTTAAAATAATTTCAGCCATTTTTCCCTTTCTTAAATATGACTGCTAGAAAATTAAAATTACCCATATGACTTGAATTATATCGTCTTTGGATAGCACTGACTTACAGAACACAGCATTCCTTCCCTTGCTACTAGACCCTGAGGGACAGGGAAGCCATCCTGGTAATGAGGTAACTGCCTTGAACAGTGTGTGCTAAGACATCTAAGGAGTCCTGTTTAATCCTTACTAGACAATTAGGAGCTGATTTCCCCAGGTTATATTTGCTGTCCCACTATCATAAATAGACAAGAATTTCTAGACAAGACACCATTTTTGAAATAGCATCATTGTTACCTTCCCATAGTGTTTATAGTTTAGTTTATTTATTTTGTCTTGTGAATTTCTACTCTGATAACCACTATCTCTATATCCTCTTCTAGATTCTAGAATGTGGTTTGGAATGTTTTCACTTAAGAAATGAAAGTTAATAAAGTTTCAGACTGTGAAATAGACTGAGAGTTTTCCCAGTGTGAGAGGATGTTGAAGTCAACCGTAAATTATCTCACAACCAATATTAAGTTCCAGAACTCTGAATTCCAAGAAGATGCCAGTCCATTAAGCAAGCAGATGAAATATGCTTTGCTTAAAGGTTTATCTGCAGCGCCATCAATTGTAATTCTTAATAATGAGACAAGAAAGGGAAGCTTGGGCACCTGGAACTGAAACTACACATCACCCACTTAATTATTAGTGGATATTAATTATTATTCTTAAAGTTGGAGCTGATTTAGTGTTCTTACAGATTTCTGGCACAGCCTTTAATTTAAATATTGTTAGTAATTTCTGACTATTTTTTCCCCAAGCACTGTGCTATAAAAGATCATTGTTAATACATCACTGTGGTGTATGAATCGATTCAAATCTTGGTACTTTGTGGTATCCAGTAACTAAAACATAATAAAATCAAAAGCCAAAAGCCTTATAATTATCACCGTTTTAAAACCATAGAACAAAATATCTAAAAATGATCTTGACAATCCAACTCCTTTAATCTTACCTGAGAAAACTGAAGAATGAAGTGAATTGCCTAAGTGGCAGAGCAAGGATTAGAACTTAAACCTCTGACACCTCACCTATTCCAGTGTTCTTTCTACTAACTTCTGTTAAGAGTATATTGGTGCCAACGTGTAGTGACTAGAAACTAATATTGTTAAACTGGGTAAATAAGGCCTTAGGTATGTGAAATTTAAGAAAAATCCACAATTATTTATTTGTGTGTGTGCGTGTGTGTGTGTGTGAGATGAATGTGTTAAGTGTGTAAAATGTTCCATTCTAGGTAGTACACACTTTGTAAATTTCATTGTTTTGTTGAATATTCCCAAAAGAGCTAAAGTTTTTTAGTGTTCCTTATGTCCTTACTGCAGATATCAGAGTACAAAGGGACATTTTTGACATTTTGCCTAGGTTATCTCCAGAATGTATGTTATAATTTGTATTTATTAGCATGTAATATGGATAGTCATATACACATGTATTTATTACACAGTTGTATGAGAAATGTAGGTATGAATTACTGAAGCTAGATAAGAAGTGTTTCTGATTCTGCAGAGTGGGGGGAAAGATTAAAAATGCAAGAAAGAACAAATAAATATTATTTTCTTAAGTTAGAATGTACACTTATGCCAGTCAGAGAATGTTCTTAGAGAGCTATTTTGCTAAAATGTAAAAAACGAATGCTTTCTCTATTGCTTTTAGAAATCTTGAATTTAAGCTTACCCAAATTATATTTATCAATAATCAGGGATTTATCTATTCAGTTTCTAACTGCAAAGTAGTTGTGTCCGTATCTTTGAATTTTTTTTTTTTTTTTTTTTGCGGTATGCAGGCTTCTCACTGTTGTGGCCTCTCCTGCTGCGGAGCACAGGCTCTGGACGCGCAGGCCCAGTGGCCATGGCCCACGGGCCCAGCCGCTCTGCGGTACGTGGGATCCTCCCGGACTGGGGCATGAACCCATGTCCCCTGCATCAGCAGGCGGACTCCCAACCACTGCGCCACCAGGGAAGCCCCATATCTTTGAATTTTTAGAAAAACTATTTTAATATTTAGGAAAAAGGGTTCTGATAGAATTTTGATGAATATATAATACAAGAAAAGTCATCTTGCACTGGGGCTCTACTCCCTCACTTGTAAAATAAAGAAGGGGAATAAGAATTGTTTTCCCAACTGGAGGTTTGCGGTCCTCTAGGAAAAATGATATCTGTTTATATGTATTATTTTCCTTAAAGCAATCAAATGTATGATTTAAAAAATTATTTTTCCTTTAGGATTTAAAGTTTCGGAACATATAATTAATGAGCTCCCCACTGTACTCCCATCTCCTTGCTTAGTTCCTGGCTCTGTTAGGCTCTCAATTACTGAATGAATATCTGTTTGACACACAGAAGGGATCAGATAGGTGTGCTTGTGACTTTAGTCCTTAAAGGTGTTTCTTGGTTTTCTCTTATTTGACTTCACAGTTCTAACTACAATGATTGTCCTGAAGATTACACAGTTTTAATGTTATCCCCATAATGTACCATTTGTTAAAGATAGCAGGTGTAGGAAACATTGATGTTGAAATGATAAGACTTTGAGTATTATAATCTGAGCTGTTACAAAAGGACTCTGCTTCCCATTTAAAAATAGATGGTTCTGCTGGAGAGAGTATAACAACAACAGCAAAAATTAAAATGCATAGTTGAGCTGAAAACCAAAGAGGGGAACTCCTCAGCTGCCAGAAATGAAGAGGGTATTTATATGCATGGAGATGAACAGGAACTGATTTCATGTGCTTCAGGGGGGATTATAGAAACAGACATGGCCATCAGTAGTTGGGCACTGGGTTTAGCCCTCATGCAGGCTGCAGGAGATGAGGCCTCAGGCCTGTATTAGGCAGACAGGGACCTGTAACAGAGACACTGCTCTTTCTGAGAAATGGTGAGTTAGAAAAACTTTCCACCTGCCAAGGAAAACTGAAAGGAGCTTGATGCCCACCTAAGGAGCAGGTGGAAAGTGTTGCCTGTAAGGAATTAGAAACTTTGACCTGGACCACTTCCTGGGTGTGGTCTGAAATCAAATCATAAAAATATTAACAATATCTCCCTGTTAAGCAGGAATTCCAGTCTGAGAAGTTAATATAAAAACTTACAGTAGTTAGAGAAATCCACAAAGTATTATGGGAGGCCATTGTCAACCCTTCTTGAAGGTTTCACAGTCCAAGGAAGCCCAAAACAGCTCCCTTTGAAGAAAATCTTATTGTCAAATAATAGAAACCACACAAGGATAGAACACAACAAATTGAAGAATTCATATCCCTAAATTCTAGATACTAGATCAATCTGAACTAAATTTTAAATTAAGAATATTTTAAACATTTAATAATTAAAAGAGGCAGAAACTATAAGCAGGAACAGAACAGTATGGGAAAAAAGTAGAGTGAAAATATAAAAATACGGCTTCCTTGGTGGCGCAGTGGTTGAGAGTCTGCCTGCCGATGCAGGGGACACGGGTTTGTGCCCCGGTCCGGGAAGATCCCACATGCCATGGAGCGGCTAGGCCCGTGAGCCATGGCCGCTGAGCCTGCGCGTCCGGAGCCTGTGCTCCGCAACGGGAGAGGCCATAGCAGTGAGACACCCGTGTACCACACACACACACACACACACACACAAAAAATATATATATATATATATAAGTAATTATATAGTAATTGCAATGGTAGGAAAAAAAGTCTATACATGTGTTCAAAAGCAAGCTATACACAAAAGAAGAGAAAATGTTTGAGTTGGAGATGAAATCATAGAAATCACTCAGAATCAGAGAGGTGGAAAACATTGAATGAGAATTTAAGGTACATGGGGTATATAAGGAGAAGTTCCAACATGCATGATATAGTAGTTCTGGAAAAGAAAAGGACAATGTTAGATCATCTAAAATTAAAAAGACTGAAACAAAATTTTCAGAACTGAAAAATTCATGTGACCTTATCCCATCAAGTTCTTAAAAAAATTCCCACTTGGAATTGTAGTAAAACCATATTACAATGAAGATAAAATATGTTAAAAGTGGCCAGAGAAAAAATATTTAACTACAAATGATAGATAGGTAGACCTACTGCAGACTTACCAGCAATAATGGTTGCTAGAAGACAATAGGATATTATTTTCTGAATGCTGAGGGAAAATAAACATCATTTGATTCAGTATATGCATTCAACTATAATTCAAGAGAGAGAGAGAAACAAATGGTATAAACTAAGAAATGTAACCATTTATAGATTCTCATCGGTTCACAAAGAGCAGGTTGAATCTGGAGGGAAGAAGGGGTGAGCAAACAATATGGAATACATAATCATTGAAAAAGATCCTATGGCAAGCCTTTCATGGGCTTAAAAAGAAGCTAGAACTCTATTCAGTGATAGGAGTGGGAGGATTTCAGAGTTTGAAGGAGGTGCTTGCAGTATTTGGTAGGAGCTTAATGATAACAATTATACTTGGATTTTGCTAAAGTTAAATACGTAAGTGTAACCACTAAATTAATAGAAATAGAGTGTAATTTCCAAATCAAGATAAGGGGGAAAATCAGAGAGCAAACAAAGAAAACTAAATCAATCCAACTGAAAGAACATAAGGATAAGTAAAGAAGCAAAGAAAGGCATTGTAAATAGAAAACACAAACTAAGATGATAGAAATAAAAACAACTAAATCAGAAATGACAATGAATGAAAAGTGATTATAGTCATCTATTAAAGATCAGATGAAAATTGAAAATTCAAACATATAATGCTTATATAATGTTGACAGAGATAATCAGATTGCTGAATGATATGTACAGCATGATACTTTTTATGTAAAAATGTACAATACACAAAATAGCAGTGCATATTTTTAGGAGATACATAAAGAGGGAGTAAAGGAACAAACATATGAACAAGAAAACTACACATAAACCAAATTCAGAAATGTAGTTGGGTCTGGTCAGGAAAAGTAATGGAATGGAATTAAGGAGATGACTAGAATGTTTTAATTACGTAAAAAGATTGGAGGCAATTATGGAAAATGTTAGTGTTTGTTAAATGTGGATGCTGAGTTCATGGATACTCAAGAGGCAGTAGAGAATGGTAGCTTGCACTGTGGGTTCTGGAGCCAGCCTTCCTGAACTCAAATCCTAAAGTCCTTTTACTTAATGAATTGTGGGACCTTGGGCAATTACTTCACTCCTTTGTATCTAAATCTCATCATTGTAAAATGAGGAAAAAGAAAAAAACAAACAAACAAAAACCTTGTAGGGCTGTTGTAAAGGTTGAATGGGTAAATGCTTTGCGTAGAAATTTCACAGTCCCTGGTTCATGGTAACACACTTGTTGAGGGCTATTGCTATCTCTGTATTTTTCACATGTTTGAAATATTTATTTCATGTTAAAAAGAGAATTCAAAGAAATGAGTTAATGAGCATGTACAATTATAATAAATCTGCAAATTGTAATCAAGATAATCTACACCAAAACTTAAAGTCACTGATCAAAATTCTTATATGACGCATCAAAAAGTTTATAGAGCCTCAATGCAAAGTTAAAAGAGAAAATCTCGTGAACATTCTATCTAATTTGGTTTCCCATTTATGACAATAAAGATGATCCACATGCAGAATGGGTTTTATGTGGATACTTGCAAAGAGCTTCACATTTATTCTCCTAACTTGTCATTTAGAAACAAAACACAGAAATTCTAAAATTAAGCCAGTTTTTTATAGAACAAACTGCAGGATTTTGAAGCATCACATAAAAAATGAATTTTTTTTCTGTAAAAGAAAATGAGTTTTTGGTTCTGGAACACATAGGTAAAATTTAATGTATGCTTTAATGTTTATTTGTTTTTCCAAACAAACATGACAATTTAAAATTTTATTTGTTGACAAATCATGCCTTTTGTTACTAGAATGTGTCATATACCTATGGGAATTGACAATTTTAAAAATAAGTGATGGGTATTAAAGTCAAGCTGACCTCCTCTGCAAAGTTTGGGGGAATCATTAGCTATGGATAGATCAATCCCTGTAGTACTGAACCCTGAAGTATGCTTCTTGGCGTTGGCCAGGAGAGAGTCAGTCAGGCTTTTTTTTTTTTTTTTTTGGACATGGGTGTTTGGAATTAGAGTGGCCACGCTTGTCTGAAACCACAGGTTCATATCTTTGTCCAGGGAATTTTTCATCTATGCGTTTGTCATGGCCCCTCATAATCAGTCACAGTGACAATTCCTTGTACCTGTTTCAGTTGCTTTCAAGTTGTCCCCAAGAGCCTCCAAATTGAATTTGAGGTATAGCATGCAATCCATATTTACATCACAAGTATACCAACCACATTTGATAACTATTTCTACTTCTTTTTTGTGTATTGTTATATCAGGTAATAATTTAATTGCATTATTATACCTTGGTAATTATATTTTAAATGGAATTTTAACAATATTAATATACGGTGGTAAGAGATGTAATCTCTCTAAAATCTATTAAAAATACTTTCTCCATTTTCAGTTTTACTTCACTGCAAACAACTTGCATCTATTTCTACTTGTGAGTCCCTTACGTTTCTGGGATCCTAAACTTCTAGCCACTGAATTGTTCAAAGCCGTCATTTTATATATGAAACCTGAAGCCTAGAGAGAGGAAACCAGCACATTGAACAAATATGTGTTGGCTTCCTATGTTGTGTTGGTGACACTATGCTAAATAAATACTGGGCATATTACGATGGCTAAAACTAACATGGCCTCACCCTCATGGGTGCTACAGTCTAGAGGAGGAAATAAATATTAAGGAAGTAAAGAAAAATAGATATCTAATTACAAATTGGGACATGTGTTAGGAAGGGGGAAAACATAGTGTGTTGATAGAGAATCTGAATCTGAATCTGAAGGCAGATTTAGATGGGGAGCCTAGACAAGACCTCTGTGGAGTGACATTTAAGCTAAAACTTGTATTTATCTTAGGACGAAATCAATCCAGGCAGAGGGAAAGGCATGTGCAAAGATCCTTCGATCTGAAGAGAAAGGCGCGTGTGCCTAGCTAGAGCTTGGTGAGCCAGGGAGAGAGTAAATTGAGATGGTGATGGAATGGTAAACAAGGAGCCACATGGTGCAAAGCTCTCCAGGCCATGCTAAGGGTTTGACATTTTATTGTAAATGAAATGGAAGCTATTAAAGGGTTTAAGCAGGAGAGTGACATGATCCAATTTATGCTGTAAAATATTACCTCCACTGTAGTGTGGTTTGGAAGGGATTGTAAGAGTGTTAGTGAGTGTTGGAGGAATCTAGCTGGGAGCTGTGATGGCCTCCACCAAGGTGGTGACGGTGGGGATGGAGAGTAGCCAGCCGCTGGGAACAGACCCCTGGCGCATACTTCCCATTGCACCATCCTGCCTGGCCTGAGCTTGCAGCAGAGTCGAAGCTGATTGATGTGCTGTTGGAGCTCTAAACTGCTTGTTTGCAGAAAGTATTATTACCTCTTCAACTCACTCTGGTTGACTCTGCAGATTTTTCTTGGTGGATGCTATAAAAAAGATGACAGAAGATCACATTTTACAACAATGGCATTTTACCTGCAGATAATTTAGATTTGTGGTGTATGAGGGAATTCCCCAGGCTTGCCAATTTGGATGAAAAGATTTCCTCTGAGACACAGGACAGTTTTAGGACAGGTCCAACATCCTGCAGTTTCTCTGATGTCAGGGAACTGTCATGCCTGTGCTGTCCTGTTCATTTATTTCTGGTGCCAAAAGATGTGTCTATGAAAAAGAGGCCTTAAGACTAACTGAGAAGATTTTTTTCTATGCCAAGTGAGGATGCTGTTATTATAGAAGACTATTTGGATGAATGGAGGTGTCTGTAGTTTTCCCCCACTTTTGCACCGGGAGGCCAAAAGCTTTAACTCCAGCTTAGTGTTTGCTGTTTGTTCTAGGTCCCTTGCTTCATAGGTTTCTACCATTTTTGTGGGCTGATCACCATAAAGGAAGAAGAGAGAAGTATCAGCATGCTAGATTTCTTCAAGAAGCAACTGATGATTAGCAATGAGAAGGTGTAAAGAGCAAAGAGTTCTGGCTTCAACACCTGGTTCTGGCATTTATTACCTCTGTGATTTAGAGCAAGTGACTTAACCTCTGTAAGCCTCAGTTTCCTAATCTATAAAAAAATGCCCAATGTCTGCCTTCAATTATTTCTGTGAGAATTTAAAGGGATAATCCACGTTAAAGCACTTGGTATGTGGTATATACTTGACAACTGTTATCTGTGAATAAAACTCAGGAGAGGGCTTCCCTGGTGGCGCAGTGGTTGAGAGTCCGCCTGCCGATGCAGGGCACATGGGTTCGTGCCCCGGTCCGGGAAGATCCCACGTGCCGCGGAGCGGATAGGCCCGTGAGCCGTGGCTGCTGAGCCTGCATGTCCAGAGCCTGTGCTCCGCAACGGGAGAGGACACAACAGTGAGAGGCCCACGTACCACAAAAAAACAAAAACAAAAACAAAACAAAACTCAGGAGAATTTGCCCATTGCTACTGCTCCTAACCATGGGTCTTCCAAACCACATAAATTCTATCAGAAAGTTAATCTACCCCACAAGCAAGGCCACTTGCTGGTTATAGAACATGCTACAATATGTAGTCTTTAAAAAAGAATAAAAAAAATTTTATACAATTTTTAAAGGTTACTTTCTATTTACAGTTATTACAAAATATTAGCTCTATTCCCCACGTTGTACAATATGTCCTTGAGTCTATCTTACACCCAGTAGTTTGTGCCTCCCATTCCACACCCCTATATTGCCCCCCATCCTACTGGTACAATGTGTATTCTTAATTCCTTAGAACTGCCTTCAGAAGCAGGTCCTAGTCATTCAAACAGTTTCACAAGAAGCAAAGTATACCTGTGTATAAAGAAATGAAATAGCTTTCTGGATACCACACAGCTCATTTGGGCTAAAGCCAGGATACCTGTGAGAGGATGAAAAATGTTTTTCATTTAAAGGGGTGCAGCACAGAAGGATCATGATGTATTAAAGAGCCCCGACTCCAGGGATTGGAAGACATGCTTTCATGGGTTTCCCCTCTCTCTGGTGTTCTGCTTCTTCATCTGTAGAATTAGATCATCCTGAAGGGCTTTTCTGGTTCTAAAATCTTCAGATTCTAGGATTTTCATGTGTGAAATACCTTGTGGTTTTCATCCTCCATAGCTCATTCATGAATTGCCTGGAAGACAAGGTCCATTTCTTGGATGATAGTCTGAGAAAAACCAAGGGGCTGTGACTCAGTGAGGTTGACCAGAATCAAACTCCCCTTCATGAACGGAAATCCTTAGAAAGGCAAAGAAGTCATTTGGCTTCCTAGGAATGTTCACATTAAGCTTTTTCCACTCTCATTTTCCATGATATTCTACACTGACACAGGGCTTTCTTAGAAGCCTAATGATAGATTTGGATTTAGGGAAGGAGAGGTCACACATTTTTCCAGAGCTGGAGAGACTCTACACATCCTGTCATCCTGTCACCAGGTCCCACCAAGCATCAGTCCTCAGGCTGATGTCTTCTCTCCATCCTCATTGCCACTGCCTACCTGAGGCCTTATTATATGTCACAGCTTCCTACGTGGCTTCCACAACCACAGCACCACTCACTCTAAGTCATCCTTCTCTATTGTTCCCCAGTATGACTTTCTAAAATACTGCCCTCATAATTTATCCCCAGGCTTAAAATCCTTCAGTTTCCCCATCGTCTGATGCAATGGTCCCTAATGCTTCTCTTCTCTGAAGTGAGTGGGGCAAGACAAACTTTTGTCATGTGGATATTTTAATTTTTGTGTGTGTTTAGTATTGGTCCTTTTTAAACATTTGAACTTTCATTTACAATATATGCATAATATATGGTATTTATAAATTACCTACATGTAATTTATAAATAATAAATACACATACATGTGTTACCAAAATTCAGGTCTGGCTCCTTGCTGCTTGAAAGCCAATACGTGAGAGGCAAGGTTGGTGGAAAGGAAAGTTTGGCTTTCTTTTTTTTAAATCTTATTTGTAAGTTTGGATTTTCTTTCTTTTTTTTTTTTAATTTTATTGGAGTATAGTTGATTTACAATGTTATGTTAGTTTCAGGTGTACAGCAAAGTGACTCAGTTGTACATATACATATATCCGTTCTTTTTCAGATTCTTTCCCCATACAGGTTATTACAGAATATTGAGTGGTATTCTGTGTTATACGTTAGGTCCTTGTTGGTTATCTATCTTATATATAGTAGTTTGTGTATGTTAATACCAAGCTCCTGGTTTATCCCTCCCCCCAATGTTTCCCTTTCGGTAACCATAAGTTTGTTTGGAAAGTTTGCTTTATTTCAGAGGCTGGCAACTGGGGAAGAGGGCAGGCTCATGTCCAAAGGCCAACTGCTCCCTGACAATCAGTAGGCAAGAGCTTTTAAAGGGGAGATTCAGGGGTGTATGGGCAGAGGGAGGGAGCTACACGTAGAAAAGACACAGCTCTGACAATCATCTTGAAGTTAGTCATGTGGTGGTCTGATCAGTGTCATCTTGATTGTTTTAAGTTCAGTTCCAGGGTTGGTTTGAGTTCAGTCCCAGGTGCCTTCAGTTCCAGGGTCGGTTTTTTCCCATTTCTTTGAGGCCAGTTCTCAGAATTGTGGCAGCTTATGTCATGGCTACAGTCTGGTCATCATGCAGTTAACTTGTTCCACCTGGTGGGAGTTTCAGTATCTACAAAACAGCTCACAGGATATGGCTCAGAGTACTATCCATAGCCCTTGAGGGGGAACTAAAAGTCCTTGACTTTATTTAATGACTAAGCTATTATTATTTGGTCTTGTTTGACTGCTTTTCCTTTGTTTCTGTATTTTCTCATTTCTCTGATTACATTTATTCTTTGACTAAAGTTTTTTTACAGACAAGGCAGAGGACATGGGAGGGTGGGGTTCTGTCCTGGGAAGGTCTCAAGAGTGTCCTGCTCCATTTCATACGGAGGCTGTAGATTTAACAGATGGAGATGTATGCTCAAAAGAGTTTGGAGATCATTGGTTTAAAAGGTAAACTTTAGGGGCTTCCCTTGTGGCGCAGTGGTTGAGAATCCACCTGCCGATGCAGGGGACACGGGTTTGTGCCCCAGTCCGGGAAGATCCCACATGCTGTGGAGTGGCTGGGCCCGTGAGCCACGGCCGCTGAGCCTGCGCGTCCAGAGCCTGTGCTCCGCAACGGTAGAGGCCACAGCAGTGAGAGGCCGGCGTACCGCAAAAAAAAAAAAAAAAAAAAAAAAAAAAAAAAAAAAAAAAAAAGGTAAACTTTATTAGCTTTGCTTAAAGAACCTCAAGTGTCCTGGGACCATATTTCCCTTCTGCTGTCACCTCCAGCCACTGCGTGCACCCTCTTATATCTCCACACCCTGGCCATGCCAGTGTGCTTGCCCAGTCTCTGAACATGCTGTTTGTGTGTCCCATGGGGCTGCCCCTCCTGCTTATGCTGCTCAAAGCACAACTGCCCTGCCTGTTCAAGGCCAAGTCTAAAATGTTGCTTCATCTTTGAAGCCTTTCTTAACTGCTTCTTGTCCCAGAACTCACCATCCCAGGTAAAGTTAGCACCCGTGCTCTGTGATTCCATGGCATTTTGTTTGTTCCTCTAGGAAAGCACTTTCCATGTTCACTGGGTATGGTTAGTTGTGTGTGCATCTCAGTGAGGAGGCCGTGGGTGCCTTCAAGGCAGGAATTGCATCTTACTCAGCTTTGTACCCAGCACCTAGTACATGTTGGAAGTCAGTAAATGGTAGTTGAGTTATTTTCATGAGCATCTTTTTTTTGGTTTGTTTTTTGGGTTTTTTTTTGCGGTACATGGGCCTCTCACTGTTGTGGCCTCACTCATTGCGGAGCACGGGCTCCGGACACGCAGGCTCAGCGGCCATGGCTCACGGGCCCAGCCGCTCCGCGGCATGTGGGACCTTCCCGGACCGGGGCACGAACCCGTGTCCCCTGCCTCGGCAAGCGGACTCTCAACGACTGCACCACCAGGGAAGCCCCATGAGCATCTTATAGAGAGGAAGCTGGGAGGGAGGGGGTTAATGGTATGAGGAATAAAATTGGCTCAGTACAGAAACCCCATCCTGATGGGCATTTCCCTGCCCTGCTTCTCCCGTCTCCCCCAGCTCAGACTGGTTTAGTGAAGAGGATATTCTGGAAAAAGCGTGTCCTTCTTTCCATTTAGCTTTGAGGCAGCATGAAGGTTAAGGATTGCCCGTCTCAAGGTCACTTGATGCCCGCTGAACAGGGCTTTGGAGACTGTTCAGTTTATGGAGAATGCCGCTGTGCTTGTCAACTGTGTTCAATGTGGAGGGGCTGAGTCGAGACTGAAAATGGAAAGAAAGGCACTGAAGGCTGGAGGCATGATATTCAAAGGCTGTAAACGTCTTTCTTACAAATGAGGAGCTCCTCTAAAAGTCACGGGTCACAGTGGAAAATCCCAGGTATAACTTATCTCCTTTCTATCCACGTACACATACCTCTCACCTACCCGGTGCCTGGCACTCTGCTACGTGCTGGGACAGGGTCATGAATCATTCAAGGTCCTCGCCCTTGAGGAGCTGTACCTAGTTCAGCGGAGACAGATCATATGCAAACAGCTGTAACAGTGTAGGGAGTCCTCTCCTAGCCTGTGCCTGAGGGAGCTGTGCAGAGGGAGTGATTAATTTAGCCTCAGGGTGTCAGCGAAGGCCCCGTGGAAGACAGCTGAACCTGGGAGACTGAGGAGGAATTCTGGGCAGAGAGAAGGCAGGGCATGGGATATGCGTTTCAGGCAGAGGGAACTACATCGGCAAGGGTCTAGAGCAAGGGATGGCCAGCTTTTTCTGGAAAGGGCCTGTTAGTAAATATTTCAGGCTTTTCAGGCTGTAGGGTCTCCATTGCAACTACTCATCTCTGTTGTTGTAGCACGAAAGTAGCCAGGGGCAAATGTGTGAATGAAGGCGCACAGGCTGTGTTCCAATAAAACTTTATTTACAGAATTGGCAGCAACAGGACTGTAGTTTGCCAACTCCTGGTCGAGAGGAGGATCTTCAGAGAGCCTCTCGTCTGCTGGTTCCCAGTCTTTTCAAGCATTAGGATTACTTTGCATCTGCTAGTCCCTGTTTCCGATGCTCTTAGCTATTACTCCACGGCTCTTCATCAGGTCTCGGTGAAGTCCACTTCTAACCACACTGTTCACAACACATCCATCCCCTGGACCCTCCATCCTTTTTCATCGCTTTCATTTTCATGGCACCTATACGAAAACTCTTATGTATGAATTGTTTGTTTACTTCTTGTCTTTCCTGCTGGAATGTAAGCTTCATGGCTTGTTCTCTGTTGTATTCAGTGCTGTGCTGGATCCTGGAGCCTGGGATGCTCATTTCTTCTGCTCCAGCTCTGCATCCAGTGAGGTCAAATGATAGTTTTAAATCAGCCACGGTGGGAAGATTTACCCTGTGGAAATCAGTCCCATGGAAATCAGGTTTGGGGCATTTTTTTAAAAAGAGCTGCTTTATGAGCATATCACTGGTTCTCCCCTCTACCTAGAATACCCACCAGAAAGTCTGGTGCTCAGTAAATACTTGATTTTTTAATAAAACGTGCTACCAGTATCTGCTGATTGAGAAAATAGATCTCTGCTTATAGATACAGAATCCTTTTGCCGTTATTAGTGCTTCACAGGGATTTCCATGTCCCTTAGATGGGTAACTGCTGAGGGCACCGTCACCTTCACTTGACCTATGGGAAGACTGAGGACTCACGACAGGACGTGGTAATCATTTTTTTTTTTTTTTTTTTTCCGGTACGCGGGCCTCTCACTGTTGTGGCCTCTCCTGTTGGCGGAGCACAGGCTCTGGATGCGCAGGCTCAGCGGCCATGGCTCACGGGCCCAGCCGCTCCGCGGCATGTGGGATCTTCCCGGACCGGGGCACGAACCCGTGTCCCCTGCATTGGCAGGTGGACTCTCAACCACTGCGCCACCAGGGAAGCCCAGGATGTGGTAATCTTTACCCCATAGAGCAGACAGATTCTGCTAGGCCATGATGTCACATCTCCGCCTTATTCGCTACCGTCTCCCGAGTTAATGTGGGGTCTCAGGTCTGTGTCTCTTTTACTAAACAACAAGTATTTTTAATGAATTCCCCCAGTTTAGTGTGATTGTCATTTCTGCAGAGTGTTCAAAAGTCCAGATAAGTTCTGTCCTCTTTCACCTGTGTTACTGTATCCATTTCCGATTTGTCTGGGGCTTTGATTTATGGTATGTAAATGTGCCCTAGCCTATACCCTTTAGCTGTGATTATCATAAATATATCTGTTTATGAACAGTCTCCTACCCTGACAATCTAATTTTGAAATCTGCAGTGGTATGAAGCCCAGAAGCACTCGACAAGAATCACAGTTTAACAGCCTCTTCAATCTCCGTTCCTTTAAGTGGGCAACATTAAACCTTGATACCAAGGGTCGTTTGTAAGCCCACAGAAACTGATTAAAAAGCCCCATCAAATTACTACACAATGCATGCTTAACTTTTACAAAGTACTCTCCATTTGCAGGATGCCTGCTAAACAGTCTTTTCAATTCCCTGTCATAAGCACACACTAAGAAACAGAAACGTGAACTTGTATTTAACGGCCATCTGGCTTATCTCAAAGCTTTCCAGGACCTCAGGGCTAGAAAGAACCTTGCATTGCCATGCAGAATGCCTTTGCTTTCAGAGATACCTGTGTCCTTCATAGCTGTCCTGACCTGTAGTTTTTTCTGCTTCTCTCTGTTTGCTTCTGTCCAATGATGGAGAACTCACTCTTTCCATAGGCAGCCTGTTTTCTTTTCGAATACAGTTTACAGAAAGTTCATTTTTACCTGCCTCCCTGTAACGTTCAGCCATCGGCCCTAGTTCTATCCCTGTGGAGCCACTCAGAGCAAATTGGCCTCTTCTTGCTTCTGTCTCCTCTTCTGTCTTCTTACTTCTAATCTCAAGAAAGTGGGGACAGCTCTTACGTCCCCTGCATCCTCCTTTCTCCAGGCTGCATATCGACTGTCCATTCAGCCATTCTTCCTATGACAGTCCTTTGTACCACCCTCCTTATTTTGCTCCTCTTCCTCTGGACATGTTCCAGTTTTGCCGGTGTCTTTCTTAAAGTGACTGAACAGTGCTGGAGAACAGCTGGGACCATAGAATGTTACGCTAGACTGCCTCTTCACTTACTAGTCCTGTAACCTATAGGGTAAGTGATGTAGCTTCTCTGAATCTCGATAATCTCACCTGACAAATGAGAAAAAGTACCTTACACATTAAGTTGTTGTGAATGCCAGATACAACTGTAGTGAAATCATTGGGGGAGTGCCTGGTACAAAGTAGATGGGTTCATAATACAGCCATTGTTATTATAATAAATACTATTAATTCTCTGGATATAGCTCATAATAAAGTTTGGATCATATATATATATATATTTTTTTTTTTTTTTTTTTTTTTTTTTTTGCGGTACATGGGCCTCTCACTGCTGTGGCCTCTCCCATTGCGGTGCACAGGCTCCGGACGCACAGGCTCAGCAGCCGTGGCTCATGGGCCCAGCCGCTCCGTGGCATGTGGGATCTTCCCGGACCGGGGCATGAACCCGTGTCCCCTGCATTGGCAGGGGGACTCTCAACCACTGTGCCACCAGGAAAGCCCTATATTTTTCATTTTAGATTGGAGTTTACATGGGGGCACTTTCTGTAAGTTTAGGTGCAAATGTTGAATAGGCTGGCCCTAGATAAACACAGTGCAATTGTAGTATCTCATATATATATGCATGTGTATAAAATATGTCGATATTAAATACATATTTCTTGCACGGTTTCCTAGGACTCCTTTCCTTTGTCACTCCCACACTTCAGTAACTGATGCACAGCTAGGTGCTCCTGCCTCTCCTTGTCATCTCTTCTCTAGCTTCTTGCCCCCCAGTCCTGCAGCTTGCACAAGATATATACAGATTATGTCTTGGCTGCTCTTTGGGAAGGAAAGGACAGTGTTCATTCAGTATATCAGAGACGAGTCTTTTCCTAACTCATCCGTGTGTTGGCTGGATGACCTTGGACAAGACATTTTCCCTCTGAGGCTCAGTTTTTCTTTTTTATCTTTGAACTTGATGAAGGAAGGTATTTTGATGCAGAAAGGTATTGGATTCTGAGTTCCTTTCCAATTCTAAAATTCACTCTGTTTTCTACAATCTAATATTCATTTTGAGATGTGTGATTAGGCTTCCTTGGCTCTGTCTGTGTTCTGGTTTCCAGCGTGTACCTAGGTAAGCACTACACTTTAAGGCAGTACACTTTAAGGCAGCAGGAATGTCTAGGTAATTCCTTCAGGTCTCAGCTTTTCTGAGTGGCTTTGAAGTCAAACCTTCTGCGGAAATTGCCACGTCATCCTGAAGGGAAGCGGTGCTGAACGTGAGTTCCTGTGCTTTACCTTCTTTCTCACCAACCTCTTTGAAGGTAAAATTTCTTACTTGCTTTTGTGGCTCTAATTATTATTTTTAATCACCTTTTTATTTGAAAATGGTTTTACATTTACAGAAAAGTGAAGCCTACACCCAGTTTCCCATATGAACATCTTACATTCGTTTGATATGTTTGTGACAATTAGTGAATCAGTATTGATACCTTATGAATAATTAAAGTCCATACTTTATTCAGATGTCCTCAGCTTTTTACCTAATGTCCTTTTTCAGTTCCAGGGGCCCATCTAAGGTACATTCCATTTAGTTGTCTTATCTCCTTAGGCTCCTCTTGGCTATGACATTTTCTCAGAATTTTTTTTGAATTTTTGACAGTTTCGAGGGGTACTAGTCAGTTGTTTTGTAGAATGTTCCATAGTTGAGATTTGTTTGATGTTTTTCTCATGATTAGACTGGGGTTATGGGTTTTGGGGAGGAAGATCACAGAGGTAGAGTGCCATTCTCATTACAGCGTATCAAAGGTATCAAGATATCAAGGCTATCAGCGTGATTTATCACTGTGGACCTTAACCTTGACCCCCGGCTCAGGTAGCACTGTTTTTATCAGGTTTCTGCACTGTGAAGTTACTCTCCACTCCGGTACCCCCTTTTCATATTCTCTTAGGAAGGGTGTCACTATGTACAACCACTGCTAGTTCTTTTTCACCGAACTGTCCAAGGTGGGTATTTCTGATGGCTGTTGTCTTTTCTTCCACCAGAATTCTCCTATTTTGTTGACATCTCCTAGGGCTTTATCATCTAAATCCAGCCAGCGTTAAGGAAGAGAAAATGTGGAGGATAATGTTTGCTTTTAAAAGCCTTGGCCTGAAAATGGCACACATCACTTCCACTTAACATTCCATATGACACTCATTCATCTGCCAAACCTAACTGCAAGGGAGGCTAGGACATATGGTCTAGCTGGGTGCCCAGGAAAAAGAGGAAATGGATTTTAGAGAAAATCTAGCAGTATTTGCTATACTACTTTAGAGTACAAAAGGGAACAAACTAAACCAATGTCTTACCATCATCAAATAATATAGCCATTGCTTCATAAAAAAATGAAAAAAATAATGGAAAAACATAATCTTTGAATCAAGGAGAGTCATATAAATTGAAAATAAAATTAGCTTAATAAAAAACTTACTCTGTTGGCCATATTTTTCTTACTTCACTGTTTACCTGTGAACATTTGTTGAGAATAGGCACTTACCTGCGTGCCAGCATTTGCAAAACTCTGCTGTAAATTACGCCTATACCAGATTCTGCATCATTCCCAAAGTCTGCCATGCTGTTTTCTCCTTCATCCATTGTTTTTCTGGAATGGCCTTCCTCTGGTTTCTTTGCCTATGAAAATGCTATTTACTCCTCAAGTGACAGGTGAGGTGCCTTCATCTAACTTCTAGACAGAATTAGTCCCTTGCTCCTTGTGATATCACGTCACTTTGCTTCCATTCATCATTTAACAGCTATCTCACACTATGTATACGTATGTTTCATGCATTAGACTGGGTGCTCCCTGAGGACAGCACAGGTTTTATTAATCTGTTAGATGCCTAAGCATGGTCTGAAAAATAAAAAGTACGTTTTCTTGAATGCACTCAGGATGCTAGATATCCCAAAAAGTGGTCTCATTTTTTTTAAACCCCTTTCTTTAAAATACAACAAAACATTTTCTTTTTTTCCCCCCAATTATAAAAGTGATCCTCCCTTATGATAGACAAGCCTTCCTGGTGGAGGTGATCTTGAGCTGAGCCTGGAAAGATTGATAGGATTTGATAATAATAAAGGTATAGGCCTGTCAGGCAGGCTATACTGCTTTCCGTGACACATCCTAGGTTCAGGGCATTTGTTTAATAGATGGTCAGGGCTCCTTTGAAACAGCTATAGTGTAAAACATTCACTTTCATAGATCATCACATAATTAAAACTCAGACTCTGAGCTTGTTCTGCACTGCTCTTGGGTGGTGGGGCTTGGTGAACAGCCTTAGGCTCACTATCTTGAACCGGAGTTACCAACCTGAATTCCCAGGGTCCCAACAGGGGGATAGCTTCACCGTAGCAAAAGGAGTGTTTAATTACAGCTACAGAAAGTGGAGCATGAAAAAAAAACCAAACAATCATTTTCAGGCTTTAATGATTCAGCTGCCATGCATCTCCTTACCTATCAAAACATGACTTCTTAAAGTGACCTTATCAAGTTTATTAGAGATAAAGTATGAATTCTATGACAGTTGTTCCTTTCCTTCCTTCTATCCTTTTCTATCCTCTACTCTTAATCTTTTGGTTACTTTAGTGACTTTACAAGCTCAATATTTTACTAAAACATGAATCAGCAAAGTCTATTTGTAAAATACTTCCTTTGGTTTACACTGTTTCCTCAATTTTCAGGGTTGAAAAATTAGACCTTAATTAGGATTTATATTTTTATGGTTTTTGTATTTCATATTATCACATTTATTTATTCATCTGAAATTCTAAATTATTATAGTTAGCATAGAAATTATTTTTTCCCATTACACAGATAGGAAAACAGCCTCAGATACTAAGTGACTTGCTTAGGACCCCACAGCAACTGTGGTTCAAAGCTGGGTCTCCTGATTGCACATCTAGAGCTGAACGTACCACATTAGCATCTTCCTGTCAACCACTTAGCCTTGTGGCAGAGGCTCACACATTCTTTTATTTCTCCTAATTATAAAAGTGACCCACACTTATGATAGCCAAGTCTTCCTGAGAAGGTGATCTGGAACTAAGCCTGGGAAGGTTGGTAGGGCTTAATAGATGGTAGGGGTACAGGATATTTTTTTGCAGTGTGGTTAACTAGCTACATGCTTCTCTGACATGTCCCTTGGGGGTCAGGGGCATGGAGACAACACATTGAGAACGAATCCATGCCTTGATTTCTGGCACTACTTAGAGGAGAAGATTCTAAAATCAAAGAGACTTTAAGTCAAAGGTGCTCAAATTATAAATACACTGAATTTATTTAACCACAGTAATAATACATAGTTATCAATCAGAATGCCTACTTTCCAGTTTAGTTCTTTTTTTGCTTTTTTTTTTTTTTTTTTTTTTTTTTCCGGTACGCGGGCCTCTCACTGTTGTGGCCTCTCCCGTTGTGGAGCACAGGCTCCGGACGTGCAGGCTCAGTGGCCTTGGCTCACGGGCCCAGCCGCTCCGCGGCACTTCCTGTACCGGGGCACGAACCCGTGTCCCCTGCATCGGCAGGCGGACTCTCAACCACTGCGCCACCAGGGAAGCCCTAGTTCTTTTTTTAATACCCTACTTCCTCATTACCAGTTTTCTTGGCAACTTTTCTTCTTCTTAGGACTGCTTTGAAGAAGACATGTTTATATAGGCATTGCCTCAAACTTCCAAGTATGTGTGATCTAGTCATATGTGCAAAAGACATATGTCATAGGGAGCAGATCCATTCCCAAAGAGTTTATTGCATTGAATCCTTATCTATAACTCTTATCTAGACTCAAACATCAATAAATGTGTTTAGTTTAGCACACAGTACTTAGCATATTGCCTGCCCAATAAAAGAGGTTCTGAGTAAATATTGATTTAATAAATTGGTGAAGGAATGACACTGTCAGTTGAAATTCATTGATTGTCCTTTTGAGGATAACACATAACTACTTCACCAGTCATATGATTTCTATCCTTGCCTCAATTTTTATCACCAGAAGCAGCATTTTTCTTTTTCTACTAATTTTTATGAAATAGGGCTATAAATGTGCTAGAGTAGTCTAATTTTTGCACAAAACTGAAGTAGAGACAAAGATGGTGGTGATGTACCAGTCAGAATGGCCATCATCAAAAAATCTACAAACAATAAATGCTGGAGAGGGTGTGGAGAAAAGGGAAACCTCTTGCACTGTTGGTGGGAATGTAAATTGATACAGCCACTATGGAGAACAGTATGGAGGTTCCTTAAAAAACTAAAAATAGAACTACCATACGACCCAGCAATCCCACTACTGGGCATATACCCTGAGAAAACTATAATTCAAAAAGAGTCATGTAACACAATGTTCATTGCAGCACTATTTACAATAGCCAGGACATGGAAGCAACCTGAGTGTCCATCAACAGATGAATGGATAAAGAAGATGTGGCACATATATACAATGGAATATTACTCAGCCATAAAAAGAAACAAAATTGAGTTATTTGGAGTGAGGTGGATGGACCTAGAGTCTGTCATACAGAGTGAAGTAAGTCAGAAAGAGAAAAACGAATACCGTATGCTAACATATATATATGGAATCTAAAAAAAAAAAAAGGTTCTGAAGAACCTAGGGGTAGGACAGAAATAAAGACGCAGACGTAGAGAATGGACTTGAGGACACCGGGAGGGGGAAGGGTAAGCTGGGACGAAGTGAGAGAGTGGCATGTACTTATATACACTACCAAATGGAAAGTAGATAGTTAGTGGGAGGCAGCCGCATAGCACAGGGAGATCAGCTCGGTGCTTTGTGACCACCAGAGGGATGGGATAGGGAGGGTGGGAGGGAGACGCAAGAGGGAAGAGATGTGGGGATATATGTATATGTATAACTGGTTCACTTTGTTATAAAGCAGAAACTAACACACCATTGTAAAGCAATTATACTCCAATAAAGATGTTAAAAAAAAAAAAAAGAATGATGATAATACTGTAGAAAATAGATTGTTGCTGGCAGCTAGTACCACAGTGAGAAAGCTTTAAATATTTATGTTAGCTGCTATACAAAAATTCAAATGTGGTATACAAAGATCAGTTTGATGGTATTAGTGTGTAGGGTGTTTTTAAAAGCTGAAGACCACTTCTGGTTTGAAATACAGAAATATGCATGGCTTGATCTTTTTGAGTGTGCTGGAAAAATGACTTTTGTAGTATTGGGGCTCACTCAGATGAAGTATTTACTGAAGGTGAGATCTGTTTCTACATACTTTCCAGTGACATCTCATGGCCATGGGGGTTTGGCTTTTTCCTGTGGTTCTCAACCAAGCCTGAATTTAATCAGAATTTCAAAACCCAGGAAACATAGATAGAGAGTTGTCATTCAGCAGAAATAGAAGTCTTCCCGGAATTGACTATGACTCCTGAAAGCTTAGCAATTACAGTGACAGTTTGGTCTGAACAGTGACGCAGGAATGGGACCACAAACTTAGTGGCATCTTGCAGGCAGACACTAGATGCAGGAGGGAGAGACATAATTCATTTTTTAGCACACCTCTGTATTTTCTAATCATAATTAGCTTTTATTCATTTACATTTGGTTTACTCTTGCAGAGATTTATTGATCTGCCTCTAGAAAGAAAAAAAAGTACAGATGTGTTACCAAAATGCCTTCTTTTCAAATAGTTATTTCAATATTTAAACCATTGACATTTATGCATTTACTTCAGGAATGTTTTTGACAATTTGCAAGTGTGTATTAAAAAAAAATTTCAATAATCATTTCATTTTGTTCTGCAGAACCCCAGCTGAAAGGAATTGTGACAAGGTTATTCAGCCAGCAGGGATATTTCCTGCAGATGCACCCAGATGGTACCATTGATGGGACCAAGGACGAAAACAGTGACTACAGTAAGGCACATTAGCTTCTTGCAATCTAATTACAATCAAATGTATGGCCCAGTGTATCTTAGACTTAAAGCATGGCCAGGCTACCTTTGGAACTATTGAACTACTAGTAAGCTGGTGTCTTTTCCTTTATCCTTCTTGCTATGATTCCCTATAGCCAGGAGACCGTGAGGGACAGAGATTATGTACTCAGTAAGAAGGTAGAAAGCTTGAAGGAGTTCTGACTGGTCAGTGGACAAGAATTTCCTCTCATCCCACTGTTTGTAGTCAGGATGATGTTAAGTATTCATAGAAGCAAGGCAGACCTTCCAGCACAAAATGGTATTTTAATCCTGGAACCAAACAGTAAACATGTTATAGTAATTCTTAGAACATCATTTCTGGAAGACCAAAGTTACTTCTCAAGGTAAACATTGAATATATACATATGTATATTACATGTTATTTTATTTTGATTGAGGACAAAATTATTGATCTAAAAAGGAAAATATATTAAAATATTATGATAACAGATAATGAAAACTGGTAGAACTGCAATTTTGTTTATAGTTTTTTGAGATAAAATGCAAACATTAAAAGATTATTGATAATATCCCTGGAAATAATGTTTAAGTAATTTAACTATATAGGTGACAAGTTTGATAACTAAACAAATCATCAAGGTCTGAGAGAGTATATTTGCATTTCAGAAGAATTTTGATTGCAAGCCTCAGAGCCAAGAATGATCACTTTCATCATACCTTTCAGTTTCTGAATAATCGTGTGCAGATACCTGGGGGGAAATTCGTGTTATTCTAAAATTATACAGGGCATCATATTGTTTCCCAAAGTTTGTCTGTATTTCCTGCTAGATCTTTAGTACTAGTCACATAGTAAATGCTCATTAAATCTATATCCCATTGAGTTGTCTTCTGACGGAGGTGATTTTGTGGTTAGACTGACATTCTACCCAACTGCATAAGATAATCTAAGAAGTCTGATATTTTACGGTGAACTATCTTTTAAATTAAAAATAAAGATCTCAGGAAAGATCTACAATCCCTAGAGTGTGAAAATGCGCTTCTCCACCCCTTCTAAATTATTCTTTGTTCACTTAATGTTACACATTACAAAATATGAATTACAATAAAGATCTTATTATAAAGAATTTCATCCCATTTTCTGCCAAGTAGGTGATTAGCTTATTGTGGTTTGCATTGTTGGTTTATGTTTGTGGGAATGCATTCTTTAAATGATTTAAGGTTTAACTGAGTACAGAAGAATGAGGATGCTTTCCTCTCCATGTAGAATTTTCATTATTGCATGTGAACTTGAATTCAGATTTAGTGAAGCTACAAGTATAGGTGGAAAGAATCAAGGATGTGGCTTAGCTGTGTCACCCGTACTATCTCTGGGGTATCCCTTGTTCTGGTTTCTTTTTCTATAAAATGATGTGGCTGGAGATGATAATGTTAATATCCTTTGTCAGACAGAACCATCCACCCAACTTAAAAAAAAGATTGAAAAATTATAAGTTGGTGAACATAGATTCAGTCCTCAAGGGAGCCAAATAGCTGTAGCCACAGGATACAGCTGTTACCTAGACAGCTGTCCTATGGATCTGTGACGTTTATCACGGGGCAGTGGCAGAGAGGTGAGGGTGAAAGCGTGGGGTCAACCAACAAAATACCTTCCTTCAATGTTTTTAGAAAAATAATTGAAAGTGCTTTCTCTGCAGATGCTGGGTCAATGGCTAATATAGACCTACAGCCACATATAAATATACACACTTATACACACATATGCATAATATATATACGTATATATAGAGGCGTTACGCATAACACACATACTGAGGGTGCTACATTTTGTCAGAAACTTTTAGAAACTGTCTGGATTCACAACTTTAAAATACCTTATTTTTTATTAAGACAAACTACTGCATACATTTATTGATATGTTGGTATTAAAAGGAGTTTAAATATACAAAATAATAAGACTTAGATAAATTCATCTGGATACCCAACCCCGGCTTAAAATTTAGTTAAAAACATCAATACATTTGAAACCCTTGTGTGCTCTTTCTGGTGGAGTCCTGCTTTTCCCTTCAGTACCAGACATAACAACTATCTTGAATTTGACATTTTTTATTTCTGTGCAGTTTTATAAATACATTTTTTCATATATACATATATATGCATATACTTACATCCGTCATAACATCATTTTGCATGTTTTTAAACTTTTTATAAGAGGAACATTACTATATATAACTTTTATGTATTTTTCTTCCCCAGTATTTTGGTTGTGAGATGCATATATGGTGATATATTTGCTTAATATTATTCATTTTCATTTTTGTAAAGTATCCCATTGCATGAACATACCCAAATATATTTATCCATTCTCTTTTGGGTGGATAATTATCATTTCTATTTTAAGGCAATTACAAATAGTGCTGCTAAAATATTTCTTGTACATGTTGAAGAGGCCTTCGCTGACCATCCTTAATAAAACTAAACATTTCACCTTGACCTATTCTGATACCCTAGTATTTTTTTTCTAGTCATAGCTCCTATGATGACCTGATATGCATATTGTTGCAGTTTATTTGTTTATTTTTGATCTTCCTAGCTGGAGAATGTTTCATGAGTGAAGAGATTTTGTTTTGATCTTTGATGTA
This sequence comes from Phocoena sinus, assembly GCF_008692025.1. NCBI lineage: Eukaryota > Metazoa > Chordata > Mammalia > Artiodactyla > Phocoenidae > Phocoena > Phocoena sinus. The sequence continues at coordinate 68,611,825 of NC_045766.1, read as the reverse complement.
TCTTTATTATTTTTTTTCACATCTTTGTTGGAGTATAAATGCTTTACAATGTTGTGTTAGTTTCCGCTGTACAACAAAGTGAATCAGCTATACATATACATATATCCCCATATCTCCTCCCTCTTGTGTCTCCCTCCCACCCTCCCTATCCCACCCCTCTAGGTCATCACAGAGCCTCGAGTTGATCTCCCTGTGCTATGCAGCAGCTTCCCACTAGCCATCCATTATACATTTGTGTCTTCAGAACCTAGAATGATCATTAATACATAGTAAGCACTCAACAAAAATCAAAACGAATGAATGAATGTGTCCTTGTACATGTGTAAAAGTTTCTCTAGATCATTGGCTAAATATTCTATCCACCTAAATATTTTTAACATTTCCTGTTGAAATAATGTTAGACTTCAGAAAAATTACAAAATAGTACAGGAAATTTCTGTGTACTCTTCACCCAGCTTCCCCTAATGGGTACCACTTTTATGTAACAACAGTACAATTATCAAAGCCAGGAAATTAACCTTGGTACAATACTATAAATTGAGCTATAGACTTTATTCAGGTTTTGCCAGTTTTTGGACTAATGTACTTTCTTCTGATCCCCCCACACATATTTTAATTAAAAATATCCCATGAAAACAAATAATTTTTATTTTTACATTTTCTGAGTGTGGATTGAGATAAAAATATCAAAGAAGGATTTAAATTCTACTCATGTTTTTTAATAGAAAATTATAAACCTCTAAGTTGTTAAAATGCCTTTTCTTTCTCTACTTTGTGTGGGCAGGAGTAAAAGCATTTGATTGTTTGGAAAAAAAAATCTTGTTACTATGAGCATCTGTCAGAAGTGTGCTGTTTGGTTCAGTAGACATCATTAGGTCCAGCCAACCTTACCATAGTATCTTGGATTGAAGTGATAGGACACCTGTTCTTTTGTTCAGGAAGAAAAGACTAATTACATGTAATTGAGTACAAAACCAAATGGGTTTGTCAGCAGCAACAGATACAAATCTCTGCAAGTGTAATGATACCAAAGATGCAAAACAGTGTTGGAACACTGACACAAAAAAGACAACAGCAGTTTGGAGAGTATTAATAGGAACATTTTACATAAAATTAGAAAGGTAATTATTCTGCTCCACCAGTTTCCGTAGGAGAAGATACATTTGAAGAGGTCAAACATGCTGGGGTGAAAACAATTAAGATATGCAAATGCATTGTTGCCTTTTTTCTCTGAACAAAAATATTAACAGCCATTTCACTGTGGCGTGAGCTGCCTGACAAATGAATACAATGGTGAAACTGAAGATATTCAAGCTGGTGCTGCACTGGTACTTGTAGAGCGTTTATGAAAAAACCCCTTCAGTGTGGGAGGGGAAGAACGTGGTGGTGGTTGAGATAGTTTCAGAACTCAGTGACTTTTAAGGTCTCCTTCAGTCTTGAGATTCATTTAAAAATTATTTTGAATAGATAAGTATATGGTACAGAATTGTAAAGGCACAAAAAAGGATATACAGTTGAAAAAGAACAAAACAGTTCTTGACAGCCAAGAGCTGGCTCGGCACTACCAGCAGGCCAAATGTGAACAGTTTCACAGGACACCGAATCAGGCAAGGCCACTGTGACCATGATGGATCAGGACAAAAACAAGAGCACTCTGTAATCATATCTGAATGCAGACAAAAACAAGAAAGTTGTCCAAACTACAAAATGATCGAATCTCGCTGTACCCTGGTTTATATGGGTGGGTGCTGCTTCATCACCAGGAACAGGATGTTGCTCTGTTCTTCTTGCCGTCTAGATAAGAATTATTAAGATAGCCAAGTACAGAATTACACCTGCATCCAAAGAGCAATCAACTTGGAATAAATCTGCTTTCTTTGAGCCCCCTTAAAAATCACTTAACATGAGACTAAATCCTGGAAGTCCCTTCTTACACCTTACTAAGACACCCCAGTTCTGCCATGGTGTATATTTTTCCTCCTCGCTGAGAGTCAGTGAACCCAACTTTGTTCAACCACAGATGTGTGGATGTGTTTCTTTGACTAGAAGACGTTAACATAGTCAAAAGCAATTTTCTGTCCCTCCCCTCTCTGCCACCTGGCCACATTTCTTGGTACTCTTCCAGATGCAGTCTGTGCATTAACAAAATACACAATATTATATATCTGTATATGTCTCTCTCTCTCTCTCTCTCTCTCTCTCTCTCTATCTATCTATCTTTCTAATCTTGTTCAGTACTTTTTCTTAACTTAAAATGTTGTATTTACAAGACTTTTCCATGTTAGGACATATTTAAATGGGATATTTTATTTAACCTAGTTTCCTCTTGAAGGACATTTCAGTTCTTTCTAATATTTTGCTGATACACACTATTCTATAAACAATATCCTTGTACAGAAGTCATTCTGCGTGTGTGCAACTATATTTAGACGATAGATACTTAGAAGAGGAATTGTTGGGTCAAGGTTTTATGCTTTTATATTTTTGAAAGATAGCTATTTCCTCTCCATCAAACAAATTTACACTTAGAGTGACTAGTCGTTTCCTTATCTTCTAGTCAACACAATGTGTTATCAGACTTTTGGTTCTTTGCTACCTAAAAACATAAACTTTAAGTTTTCTTATTATGAGTTAGGTTGAGCACTTGTTCATATAGTTTATGAGACACCTGCACTTCTTTTCCTATAAAATGTCTGTTTATATTTGTTTCTATTAAGTGTCTGTGTTATCATTTGCAAGAAAGCTATTTATATTTTAAAAATCAGCTCACTGTTATGTGAGTTTCAAATATCTTTACTCATTTTGTTGTTTGCCTCTGAATTTTTTTGCAATGCCTTATTTTATTTTAAATACGCTTTTATGCCCTCAGCTTTTCTTTCCTATTTAGAAGTGTACTCATTCCAAGATTATAAAAAAAACCTCCCATGTTTTAGTAAGGAATTGTTTCATTTTTATACTTCATATTTAATTAATCTAGAATTTTATTTCTTGACTTTTGACTCTAGACCTCTAATATTTTGTGTTCCTAACTACCAGTTTTAAGTACAAATACAGTTTCTACAGATTTTATGAATGTATTAAATTCTCCATGAATTCAGCATTAAAAAATATATATATTTCAACAAGGCCTGTATCTGAGTTTCAGAAATCCAATTGGAAATTTAAAAATTGAGTCATCCAGCTATGTTTTCTATACAATACCAGACATATGATGTTTTGATACCACCAATCACAAGTATATAGACACAGCCAAAGCCAACAGAAGCTCTGTATTGCTAAACGATGAACAAAAACATGATCCAAATGGTTAGTTGGAGAAAATCATTAAGGACATAAGGGATGCTGCAAAGAATTATAAAGATGCTCTGTCTTCCTAACAAGGGGCCTTTGTTAGGTGAAAGAGATGACATGGAGTTCATCCCTTTCACCTACTCAGACGTACACATTATAGTAGTCATGGGTGAGCGAGGGCTATGCCATATCCAATTATAGGGATATTATTTTCTTCTAGTGTCTTCTGTACTTTAAGAATATATCACAATTTGTTGCGTGAAGTCATACCTACAAGTTGGATGAAAAGAAAAAGAAATGCGTGCGTTATCCTGCTGATTTTCTTTAAGCAAGCTTATTTATATAATCTTGAGCAATACTTTGGTACATGTAATGTTGTTACCCTTACAGTGGCATGCCTTTTCAAAACAAAATTAATATTCAGCCTTAGCTTATGAATGCAGTTACCTCACTTGATTTTTTTTAAATAAAGAAAAATATTGCCTTTTGACTTTCATAGCTAGAAGAAAAGTAATGGACACTTGTTAGAAATTTGTTTTTGTGGATTGTGTTTCAATTTTAAAGACTGTTCCTTCAAATAATATTTATGGAAAGCTTGAACAAGAACCAATGATTTCCTTGAATAGTTTGCCGATTCACATATGTTCATAAGGAAATAACTCCTCAGACTTTTTTTAACCTTGGCTTTGTACCTTTTTATGTCTTATATTTCCTTTCGAGCCTAAGACTTCTGCCCTCATGTGCCCCTCTGTTTAGTAAAGTAAAACATGAGCCATTTGAAATTATCCTTTTCCCTAGTTGCTCTATGACTATTTATGGGCATATTGATAGGAAGTATACATATACATAGTGGTTAAGAATCTGATGGGAGCCACTTTACCAAGTGTATTCCTAGAACTAAGGACTGAGATTATCTTTAGTCTATTCCTGGCTCTGTGAGGTGACCAGTGCTTTGGTCTTGGGCAAGTCACATAAATTTTGTCAGATTTATACAATCTCTGGTTTTACAAAATGAGAGGAACAGAGAATCTCTAAGCTTTTTATAGCCTTTCCTTTAATTCTCATATAGAAGTAAATGTATGCTCAGAAAAACTGATCGACAGATTCCGTTTCCACAAATACCATTTGTTCTGAAAGGTATGTTACTGACAGGAAATCTTCAGTTGCAAATCCCTCTGTGATATTCTCAAGGTGTATATAAAGATCTGGAGAGTCATACATACATATAAGTGATAGAGCCAGAATTGAATGCAGGCTATCTGACTTGAGGTTCTTTGCCTTGGAGTTAGTTACTTAATCTCTTCACATCTTACTTCCCTCATTTGTTAAGTAGGGATAATAATAGTACTTAGATCACAAGGTTGTTGTGTAGACTAAATGGGTGATTCATGAAAAATGCTTCAAATAATGCCGAAAACCTGGTTAAATGTTGTTGGTGGTTGTCGTTGTTATTCTCATCAGTCGGGGTAAGAGTCCTTGTTTGCGAGGAGCTTATAGACAGTGACCATTTTAACAGAAGTAGAATTCTTACTGGTGGTAGCTGTTGTTACGTGAAAGAATTTAAAAGTGCTTAAGCTAGAGGGTCTGGAGCAGTACTCTAAGTTAGTGGTTCCTAAAGTGTGCAGTCCCTGGACCACCAGCATCAGCATCACCTGAAAACTCGTTAGAAGAACACACTCTTGAGGCTTGCCCTAGACGTGCTGAATCAGATGGAACCTCAGGGCTGGGGCTCAGCAGTGTGTGTTTTGACAAGCCCTCCAGATGATTCCGGTGCACTGCAGGAGCTATGAAGGGGCACGTTCCTCTGCACCCAAGATTTGGAGTGTTCACGTTTGCTAATGAAGCAATCTCTGTCTTGGGACTGTCATACCTAGTTCTATGGGAACCTGATTCCTGATGTAACAGGGAAAGCATAGGTCTGTAGGTAGACTGAAAAGCATACTGAAATCCAGACTTTCTAGTATCTCAGACAGGTGTGGAATCTGTTCCATTTTGATGTATTTCCTGGAGAGAGTCAGAGCTCAATTCTAGACAGGTTATGTGATCAAACACAGGTTTGGGGAATGATAGAAAAACGTTTATAATGATATAAGTAAGTCTGTACCATATAGTTTTAGGTCTTGGAGCTTTTACACATGCTAATTCCTTTTGCTTGGAATGACTTCACCAATCTTACCACCTGATAAATCACTCTTACCCTTCAGAACCCTTCAAAGCTCTTATCTCCTTTGTCAGTGTGAAGCCTTCTCCAGCCATCCCCCTCAACTGCCACCCTCCCTCACACAGAACTCCACATTAATTACTCATTTCACTCTACTGTGTTTGAACCTCGTGTGTATATTTACAGTTGCAGAAGTCACATTATACTGCAATTCCTTATCTGCATTTTTGTAGATAAGGAATAATGTCCTTATTTGCCCTTCTGCCTAGGACAGCAATGGATATTTTCCAAGATCCCGTACTGGGGGGTATGCAGATATGTTTCATTTAGCTGGCACACTTCAGAAAAAAAATCAGTGTATTTAAGCAGTGGATGCACCTACTTTCTCCCACATTTTCCTCCTAGCTGCCTGTGTCCTAAAGACTCTTGAGCTTGGGATACCTGTGGTTCTCCCTCAATGTTTATGAAATAAAAACAAAACAAAGCAAAAACAAACAAAAAACTTCAAAGGAAGAATATACACCACTTAAATGTCACCACTTTAAGGCAAAGTAGCTTGGGCTGTGAGTCAGATAACCTGGTTTCTAGTCTAGGTCCTGTCCCTAATTAGCTGTATGATCTTGTTTCAGTCATGTAGGCTCTCTGTTCCTTGGATTTCTATTCTGTAAAATGAGATTTTGGAAAAGATCATCTCCAATATTGCTGACAGATCTGAAACTTATAAAGCCTATAAATTGGCAATAATTTTTGTTTTTACCTTTGAAACTTCCCTTTTAAACACATTACAAAAAATGGGCAAAATTGTGAGAACAGATAGTGCAATAATTTTTGCATTGAATTTGAAAACAGTAGTACATTTACTCTACCTTCAAAATATATACAGAATTTGACCACTTCTCAATACCCCAACTGTCACTCCCTAGTCCAGGCTATTCTCATCTTCAGACTATTACTACAGCTTCCTAACTAATCTTGTGCTGGCGACTTTCCCCCTTCAGTCTAGTATCCACGCAGCAGCCAGAGTGACCCAGTTAAAATAGGTCAGATAAACTGACTTGTCTGCTCAGTCTCTTTCACTACACACCACTAAGGGTAAAAGCCAAATTCATCCCATGACCAATAAGGCTTTACATAATCCTGCCCATTACCTCCTGGCTGTTCTCTCTCCTCTTTCTTTTGACTAGTCTCCTAGCCGTTCCTTTAACACACCAATCATGCTCCTTCCTATCCCCATCTTCCAAAATGTTCTTCCTCCAAATATCTAAATAGCCCACTCCCTCATCTTCTTCATTCCCTCACTCAAAAGTGAAACCTTTTCTCATGGAGGACTTTTCTGATTAATATATGTGTATTTCAATTGCTGTCTTCAACATTCCACTCTCCCTTGGCAATTTGACTTATTTTTCACTCCACTTACCATTGTGTAATATACTTATTTATTTATTTTATTTAAAAAACATATTTATTTGTTTATTTGGTTGCACTGGGTCTTAGTTGTGGCAGGCAGGCTCCTTAGTTGCAGTTCGTGGGCTCCTTAGTTGTGGCATGCAAACTCTTAGTTGCAGCATGCGTGTGGGATCTAGTTCCCTGACCAGGGAACGAACCCAGGCCCCCTGCATTGGGAGCGCAGAGTCTCAACCACTGTGCCACCAGGGAAGTCCCCTTATTTATTTTATCATCTCCCACCTCCACTAAAATATTCCCTACATATACCACACATTTAGCTCATTCATACTTGCGTATGTTATTTTTTTCCAGTAATAATGTCATCCTCTAAAAATAAGATCAATTGCCTTTTGTCTTTGAGAACTTTTCCTGATGTTTTTAACTGGAAATCCTGCTTTTTCCTCTGCATACACAATATATCTCAAGGTATTTTTGCACTTTAATCTGTATTGATGTATCTACTCTCTTTAACTTATAAGTTTCTTGAGGCCATTGACCATGTCTGCTTATCTCTATGTTGGCGTGTAACAGGGCCTTAATAATGGATAGTGACTTAATAATGGATATGGATAGCTTAATTCATAGTAACAATAGTATAATCAGACTACCATTTAAATTTAAAAGCTTAATTAGAGTATAAGCTCCACAGGGCAGGGAGCTTTGTCTTCATTTTGTACTGTTGTATCCCCAACACTTGGGATAGTGCCAGGCACATACTAGGTTTTCAATATTTGTTGAATAAATGAATAAAAGTCAGTTCTCAGAACAGCCTCATCAAAAATGAATATGATTTCGTCAAACAACACCTAGCTTGAAGGATTATTGCAAATTAAATCACATTTGCTTTTTTTTTCTTTTTGAGAATGACAGTTTAAGAGACTTTAAAGGATGGATAAGGAAGTCATTTTCCATTATGAAAATAGGAGGAAAATTGAGTATGCTTAGCCTGGAAAAGTGAACTCCATAGCAATAATAGTAAAAGAAGACAGTTTTAAATAGATCTTCAAAGTGTTATGCAAATATATATTTATGGTGATAATTACAGAGGCATCATTTTCTGAAAGTATGTAAATGGTATGTTTACGCAGAAGAGAGGGAGCCATTGCTTTTATTATTCAGCTAGGACCAGTAGCTAAATTTAAGCTTATGTTGCAGGAAAAAGAAAATATACACTCAGGTGCTTTAAGGGTAAGAGAAAAGGACAGCCAGGGGGTCTTGAGGTAGTGGAAAAGGGTATTAGAGTTGTGATGAATTAGAGTTTATTAAAATCTCCCTGAAATTACCTGATTCTGAGGCTCTGGAAAGTGAGTTGATTGGCTCAAGACAGAGTAAGAAAAATTCAGTTCTACTATATCCATAACCTGTGTTCCTTTCTCTATATAAGTTATTGCTTGAGAGATTATACTGATTTACCTACAGTCTAAAACTTAATAGATTTTAATGAATGGAATTGGGATTTGTTATATGTGGCTGGTTCAATTAGGAATTCAGTCTATGGCCTCCAACTAAACAAGGGATAAATTATAACTTCATTTTCATGTGGACCAGTATTTTCCAGAGCATACTACCTATCCTGAAGTATGAAATGACTATGTATTTACAATGAGGAATTTGAAAAATAAAACGGTCACCTGTGTGCCAAGCATTCTTTCTTTTTATTTATTTATTTATGGCTGCGTTGGGTCTTCATTGCTGTGCGCGGGCTTCTCATTGCGGTGGCTTCTCTTATGGCCGAGCACGGTCTCTAGGCACGTGGACTTCAGTATTTGTGGCACACTGGCTCAGTAGTTGTGGCTCGCCAGCTCTAGAGCACAGGCTCAGTAGTTGCGGCACATGGGCTTAGTTTCTGCACGGCATGTGGGATCTTCCCGGACCAGGGCTCGAACCCGTGTCCCCTGCGTTGGCAGATGGATTCTTAACCACTGAGCCACCAGGGAAACCCCAAGCATTATTTCTTAATGTATGAGTTTGGGCCACATTAGATAATAATAGGTAATGTTTACTGAGTACTTGCTAAATTGTCTAGTACAAGTATGAAAATTTTATAAATTTTACTTGTTTAAGTATTATAACCATCCTATAAAGGGGATACTGTAATCATTCCTACTTTGAAGATCAGTAAACTGAGGCATAGGAAGTTTGAATAATTAATCCATGGTCACACTGATATTAAAAGGTAGACCCAGGATTTGAGCTCAGTGAGTTTAGTTCCAGAGTTAATGCTTTTACCATTTTATGCTGAATACCTAATTTATCTTTCCTCATTAATATTTCCTAGTGCATTAAAAATCATACCACTGCATTCTTCTCACAATACTTTAAAAAAGTATTACGAAGGGGATACGACTTACTTATAAAATATTATGGTGGTTTGCTGGCTAAACATTGAACTTGAGAGGATTTTTCTTCAATATGTTCAACGTATTTCAACTATAAATTAAAAAACTTTTTTTGAAATAGTAAACCATTATACAATAATTTGAAAGATCTTAAATAATCTGGTTGCCTTTTAACTGTATCTGACTTGGGAAGTTTGAGGTGTGTAGGCTGTGTGTGTTTGTGTGTGTATATATATTTCCATGTATTATTCAGTAGCCTAGATAGATAGAGTGGTACCGAGTAGGCATCCTGCCAGGATCTAGTGAAGTTGCACTTAGTACATCTGCTTTCCCTGACACTGAGACAGAATGTGGAGCACACACCCATGTCAAAATATGTCTGTATAACATTACTAGGCCCACTCCATAGTATTATAATTGAATTTTTTAAAATGTCCTAAAGAAAGCCTCTCTTTGCTTCCTCTTACTTAGATATTGGCAGAGACATCATTTTTATTGTTGCTTTTGTATGTTCCAGGGATCAGTCCTGATACGTGGGGAAGCAGTGTGGTGTTGTGCATAGTCCATAGGATTTTAGAGACAGACAGTTATGGATATTAATATGCATTTCTCCATTTAACAGCTGCATAAACTTGGGCAATTTGCTTAGCACTTTGAAACCATAGCTTGTCATCTGCAAAATGGGAATTATACGTAAAGACTTCAAGTATATAATATCAAATTTACCCTCTTGAAAGGAAGTGCTTTGGAAAGTCTAGAGAGGAGAAATCTATGCTACCTGAAGTATGATCCAGAGTAATTTCGGGGAAAATGTAGGACTTGAGCAGAGCTTTGAGGAACTGTGTAACAGCCTTTTTGGAACCTCATCTACAGTTTCAGTGCTCGTCTAGGTCCTGGACCCAGCCTTCCCATCTTCGGGGGAATTTGATCAAAGTCTAATTTAAATAGGATTAAACCCCACTGTACTTGGAATTTCCCTCAGGGGTGAGGGCAGTGGAATGAATCCAGTTACATATCTGTCCTCAGTCCTTGGATTCTTCTGATAATCTGAGAAGGGAAAGTCCTATTAAGATGCAAGGGAAGACAGTCCACCTCCCACCTATATCCAAGTCCTCTAGAACAATGGCTCCAAAATTTTTGCACATTAGAATCACCTCGATAGCTTTTAAAAAACTTGAGGCCCAGATCAATAAAGTCAGAATCTCTGAGGATGGAACCCAGGCATCAGTATTCATTTAAAATCACACAGATGATTCCAAAGTGCACTCAAGTGTAAGAACAGTGATTTCTTCTAGAAAATTGCTTCTTATAATTTAGTCTGCATTAGAATCACCTGGAGGACTTGTTAAACTACTGATCTGGGGGCCTTAGCCCCAGAATGTGTGATTCAGTAGGTCTGGAGGAAGGGCCAGAGTGTTTGTGTTTCTAACATGTTCACAAGACCACACTTTGAGAACCACTGTCTAGAGCAGTACTTCTCAAACCTCAAGTGCATAGCGATCATCTAGGGATCTTGTTGAACCGCAAATTTTGATTAAGTGGATCTTGGATGGGACTTGAGATTCTGCCTTTCTGATAGGCTGCAGGAGATGCCAATACTGGCCACACCTACCTTTGGTCTACGGACTGGTAAGATTTGCTACGCAATGGCATCACCTGGGAGCTTGTTAGAACCACTTCAGACCTATTGAATATGAAATTGCTTTTTAACAATGCTGCATGTTGGAATCATCTGAAGTGGTTAAAAAATACTGGTGCCTAGGTTTAATTCTGAAGACTTCTACTCAATTGGCATGGGTATGGACAGGGCATCAGAATTTTAAAAAAAGAAAAGCAAACTCCTCCAAAGGTTGTAATATGCAGCAAAAATGTTTGAGACAGAGTTATACAATAAGATATTTGTTTTAAATACAGTGCAAACCATTGCTGTCCTGGTATGGGGAATATTCCATGATATTTTATTGTAAAAGGAGGCCCTCGAGATGGAGATGACAAATAAATGGCCCCTCCTGGGTCTACAACAGATGTCAATAAATTCTCACAACATTTCTTGCGGCCGAGCCTCAAATGACTTCTTAAGACATAGCTTCAGGCAGCTACAAAAAAATGACTGGAGTTTCATGGATGCCTGCCGTGCGCATGCCTCATCTTCATTAACTCCAACATACTGAGGACCAACTGGGTTCTAGTTACTGGGTTACAAAGATGACTGCAGTACAATTTCTGCTTTCTAGCTGCTCCCAGGATAGTAGACGAGGTTGAACGTGTATGTAAAACAAAATTTAATAATGCAAGGTAGCACTGGTACTGCCAAATGATTCGAAAATCACCAGATTCCGGAGATGGGAGCAATCCCCAAAAGCCATAGTGCTCAGAGAAGGTGGATTTTAAACTGAATCTTGAAGAATAGGAACAAAATATGTAAGCTAAGATTAGGAGAACTGCATTTCAGATAAGGAGGCACAAAATCACCTAGTGGAGAAAGTTCCTGCCATGTTGGGGAAAAATGAGCTAATTTGGATGAAGCAAAGAGATTACATGGAAGTGTCAAAGGGACCATATTTTAGAGTGCCTTAACTGACACATAGGGGAGTTTAAAGTTTACATTTTAGGATGTGGGGGACCAATGAAAGTTCCTGAACATTGCAATAGAGTAATAGGTGAAATGTGGTGGGATTATAGTAGTGATGGGCTAAAAGAGAGATTTTAAGATAGAGAAGAGTAATGACAGAATCATCATCTTATTTTTCAAATTTTTTCCTCTATTTCTAAAAATATCTTAACACATTTATTTCTATAGATCCACTTAATATTTTTGGAATGAATATACATATACCACATATATATATATATATATATTCATTGGGATCAGCAAATATAACATTTGAGTGTCAATGACAACGTAAATTGAGTGGAATCATGAATGTTTCCTTTGTGGCTTTTTCGCTGGCTTTCCACACTTTAAATATATAATTGCTCATCAATATTACGTGCAGAAATTTTCAAAAGTGCTTTCTTGTTTTGGTAATTAGTGATAATGAAATGTAAAGCTTTGGTTGAACATACCTAAACCATCTCAAGCAAGTTAACTTGTGTTGTCTGTGTGTAATTTTGATTAAAAACTAAAGGTTTTATATTTTCTGGGTGGGGCATTTCTGCTTGGCTGCAAAAATTCTAAGGCTTCCAAATTTATTTATTATAGTTTCATTTTTTTCTTACTTTCTTTACAACTGTTTAGGTTGTGGTTACTAGAAGTTCTCTTATATTTCTTAAGAGCAACAATATTATATAGCCTTATGGCCCTCAGCACCTAAGTGTACCTTCCTTGGCTGACTTCATGACTCTGGCAAAACCACATTTTTGAGCTGAATTCAGTGCCCCCATATGTAAAGATGGAGGCAGAGTACACGTGTGCAGTTATTTTTTTCTATTTTAGACTTTCATGATCATGATGGCAGGTACCATGCCTTTTACACCACTGCAGTGCCTGGAATACAGGTGATGAATTCATGAATAAACCTAATGGGCCATAGTGTCAGTTTTGGCAACATAGTGTTTGATGGAAGATTTGTAGAAGATACAAATCTAAAATCTTCAAAACATGCCGAGATTTCTTGGAGGATGTTTTTGCCCATTGATCTTATGGAGTGACACCTATGCTGTTCACTGAATTCTTCAAATGGAATGTGAGATGAGTCTTCTGTATAAGACAAATAGGCTGCAGCAGATGAGTGATGACAGGCTTTGCTTTCATTATCAATAGTGATATGCTTCATTTTTCACCTTAATGAAAAAAAGAATCACATTGAGTTGACTTGTTAATTATGCGAGTTTTTGAACATCTTTGAAGTAACACAGGAAAGGTTATACGATAATAACAGGATTAAAAGCCAGTGGTGGCATTTCTACCAAAGCTAAGGCAAATATTTCTACTAGCTCCTGTCAAAGAAAGGGATCATGATGTTGTTCATTTTCACTAAGTTGAAAATCCACAATGTTTGCTATCAGCCAATGCTTGGAAGAAAAAATTTAAGTTTCTAAGCCCCAAACTACTAATCAGTTCCATAAGTCAGTAAGTTCAGTGGGCAAAATAAGTCAGACAGTTGAACTGTTGGACCAGTTGTTTACAAAATAAGGCACGCTGACTGAAAGCACTGAATCAACATAGGCTAAAGTATGTCAATTTTTACATTTTATTTAAAATATATAGTTATTTTAGCTTACTGGATCTTACATATATAAAATGAAATACATTTTTTTTCTCCCATGACATTTTTTTTTTTTTTTTTGCGTTACGCGGGCCTCTCACTGTTGTGGCCTCTCCCGTTGCGGAGCACAGGCTCCGGACGCGAAAGCTCAGCGGCCATGGCTTACAGGCCTAGCCGCTCCGCGTCATGTGGGATCTTCCAGGACCGGGGCACGAACCCATATCCCCTGCATCGGCGGGGGGACTCTCAACCACTGCGCCACCAGGGAAGCCCTCCCATGACATTTTAAGAAGTTTAAGTTAAATTATGAGTTAGTGATGACCCTTATGAGATAGTCCATGACCCCTGCCCCTATTATGAAAGCTCTAGATTTGGAGGTTTAATAACAATGCCATTACCAATACCAATAATACCTTGTATTTTACTTTTATAGTTTAATAGCAAGTTTTTAAGAAAATTATTCTCTTAATTGATTTGCATAGTAAGTCAGTGAAACATTCAGAGCAGACATGAAGGCTCAGGGAGGTTACATTACTTCAAATCATCAAGGTCATAAAGCTGTCATGTTAGAACTAGGGCTCGTGAACTAGAGCTGTGCCTTTTGGACTGAAGTTTAGTCCTCACCTTGGTCTTGTTTTCTTGACTTAAAGCTAAAGAAGTAGGGACAATTACATCTTTCCCTTAATTTCTGTAAGAAATGCTGTTTTCGAGGTTAAATTTGATGATCACAAGTATTTTAGCTTCTACTGTGCAAAGCGCTCTGGATGAAAAAGAAACATAATTTCATACTTTTGAAGAATTCCTACTTTGCAGGGAGACTCAGGCAAAGACATAAATATGAAAAAGCAATGTGATAAGTGCTGTGTATGGAATGCTGTGGAATTAGGATGAGTGAATAATTAGTCTGAGTGAATACTCCATTGTACCATAATTTAAGTAACTGCTTTTGTGTTGGAGGATTTAAGAGCTCAGACTATCTCCTAGTTTGCTGACTATTCAATAATAGCATTTTCCTATTGAAAATGGGGAGGGGAGGAGAATTGACCTTATTAAATGATAAATAAATATTAATTTCATAACTAATGGAAAACCAGTTGAGTGACCTACAAAAATTATTGTAAATATTATAATTACACGTGTTATTGTAAGAGACTATAGGATTATAGGTGAAAATAACCTGGTACCAACTTAATTTTAGGTTAAGATTTTGTAGGATATGATATTACTTACACTCTAACAAAACATCTTTATTGAGAACATTTTGAAGTGTGGGAAATGGTATGAATTTTCAAGACAGTCTGATACTGAGAATGCACAGATTGTAAACCCAAATATCTCTCTTTTATCTCAGTATCTTCCACTATAAATTCATTTGGGTTTTTAATGGGTCGTAAAATGCGTCTTTTTCTCTGCACATTCTGCAAATTCAACCCAGTACTCTTTTATATCTGTACATTTTTACAAGCAATAAGAGTCTATCTTTAGAAGTTACTTGAGAGGATACTGGATTTACCTGTTGTAAAGAAGAATTTGTAATGAACTTTTCTCTCCCTCCCTCCCTATTTCTCTTCCTCTTCTCTTTCTTCTTTGCATCTTCTTTGGTTGTAACATTAAGTGCTTTCTGCTGTGTTTTGGATTGTTACCTTTTTGTCACTGGGATAACTTGTATGGATAATAGGCAGATCAAAATTAAGTTGAATAAGAACACAGCACTTTTATTTCACTTAGCAGACAGACAAATACTGTATGATATCACTTATATGTGGAATGTAAAAAATAAACTAGTGAATATAACAACAACAAAAAACGAAACAGACTCACAGATATAGAGAACAAACTAGTGATTACTAGTGGGGAGACAGAAACGGGGAGGGGCAAGATAGGGGTAGGGGATTAAGAGGTACAAACTACTAATTATAAAATAAATCAGCTACAAGGAAGTATTGCACAAATACAAGGAACGTAGCCAGTATTTTGTAGTAACTGTAAATGGAGTATAAACTTTAAAAATTGTGAATCACTATGTTGTATACCTATAACTTACATAATACTATACATCAACAAAAAAATGAAAAGTAAAGAAAAGGACCTAGCTCACAGAGTTGTTCCAAAAATTAAAAATTAAAAAAGAAAAGGACCTAGCCCACAGAGTTGTTCCAAAAAAAAAAACCCAGCATTTCTTACAAAGTACTTTTTTCTAGTCCAATATAATTTTATGAGATGTCCAGTATCTTGGTTGTAATAGCTTCCCCCAAATCTTCCCTTCCTCTTCATTTTCTCAAAAAGATGCATCACCCTACACATGCACACACACACCAGCCCTATGCATCCTATGCTCCTGCCCTCTCAAACTCTGTGTCATGCAGGTTTTCTGGCTTTCCCTTTAGATTCCATACTTAAATACATTCCATATGTGGTAAATATTATCTCTGATTTTTTCTTACATGCTTAAGTATGGAAATATGATCTAGAAAAGCTATGAATAAGCGAGCTTAAAGAGAAACCACTGCTGAATCATTTATTTATTTGGCAATTATTGAATAGTAGCTTCTAAGACCAAGATGCTTCTAAGGCCTCGTTGCTAGGCAATGAGGATAATAAAAGTTTCCTGTGCCATCAACTTGCCCACAGAATAGTGGGAGCCTCAGGGAGATTTACAGATTTACAGATGTATTCCTCAGGGACCATATCTGTTGAATATGTCACTATTTTCCTAGCCTAAGCATGCCATGTGACCTATACTAAGTGCTCAGTAAATATTTATGGAAAGAATAAATGACTTTTGAATAGAGATATTTACAAGGAGTTGTATGAGAATTCTGCTAAGGCCATGGAAACTTACTCCAAAGTTTTGGATGGCACTTTTCATTCCCTTCTTTTTTTACTTTGTACCTGCACTGCCCTCAAATTAGGGCTTTTTATATCCTGAAATAAAGCCAAATAGTCAATTTAGTTTATTTATTTATTTTTTTAAATTTATTTATTTTTGGCTGTGTTGGGTCTTCATTGCTGTGCACAGGCTTTCTCTAGTTGCGGTGAGCGGGGACTACTCGGCTACTCTTCCTTGCAGTGCGCAGGCTTCTCATTGTGGTGGCCTCTCTTGTTGTGGAGCACAGGCTCTAGGCTCGTGGGCTTCAGTAGTTGTGGCATGTGGGCTCAGTAGTCGTATCTCACAGGCTCTAGAGCGCAGGCTCAGTAGTTGTGGTGTACGGGCTTAGTTGTTCTGCGGCATGTGGGATCCTCCCGGACCAGGGATCGAACCGATGTCCCCTGCATTGGCAGGCGGACTCCCAAGCACTGCACCACCAGGGAAGTCCCTAGTTTATTTTTAAAATGACATTTTACATGTCAAAATGCCTACCATGACGCCTGAAAAAAAAAGTAGGCATTGAAGGAGTATAATCTCTTCAGTTTTTCTTTTCTTATTAGTTACTTTTCTTTCATTCTCTTCTTCCATTTAAATTTCAACCTGAGACTGACTTAAGTTTTGTAGGTCCTAAAACTTGTACAATTTGGGGCATCCCCTTTGAAAAAATAAAAAAATATATATAACAGTGAAATGAAATTTAGGTACAAAAATGAGTAGAGTGAGAAAATAAATCATAAAAGATTAAATTTTAAAGAGCTGAAACCTATCACAAGGATTATAAAATCCAGGGAAGTAATAAAATATTTTAATTAATTACTTGATGCGTACAAGTCTATATATTTCTTTCCCATTATTTTGTTTGTATAATCTTTGAACATCTTTTCATATTTGACAATACATTATCTGTAGAAAAATAATTCAGTCCTTCCTGTAGCATGAGTAATCAACATTGGCCTTTGATTATTATTATTTTTTAATTTATAAAAGTTTACTTAGCTTCACAGCTCATAATCATTTCAGGTACCTATTGAGGATTGTTATCAAATTTGAGAATTTTTTGTTATAAGATTTCAGGAAATTTCAAATCCACCACCCAGGTCCCCCAGTGAATAATTTGCTATTCATTTTATATATTACTACAATAATGCTATGTACCCAACAATCACATAGCCCCATTTGCATGTATCAGCAAGTATTTACGTCTCCTGTGTCTGGGGTGGTTGGCTAAGCAACTCTACTGATCTTGTCTGGCTTACATATCTAGGGGTCAGCTATCAATCAATTAATCTAGAATGGTGTTGGATGGATTACCAAGGCCACTCTGTTGTTATCTAGGTGTCTTACATCCTTTTCCTGGCACCTGCGGGTTAGTCTGTGCATGTTCCTCTCAATGCCGTGGCAGAGGGGAAAAGCATAAACAAGCCAACCTGAGCTCTTTTTCAAGACTCTGCTTGCATTGGCTGACATCCTATTGGCCAAAACAAGTCAAATGGCTCAGCCCAGTATCAAGGGATAGGGCAGAATATCCTTTCAGAGAATTGCAAGTTTATATGGCAAAGCACAGATACAGGGAGAAGTGGAGAACTGGGTGTATCAATGCAATTCATCTACCATTTCCTTCATTACTTAAAAAAAAAAAAAAGCAATCTTACTGAAGTATAACTGACATATCAAAAATACCTGAATGTTTAATGTATGCAATTTGATGAGTTTGGACATATGCATACACCCATGAAATCCCCTTTGCTTTTTTTTTTTTTTTTTTTTTTTTTTTTTTAGTAAGAACACTTAACATGGGATCTACTCTCTTAACAAATTTTTTAAGTGGACAATATAATATTAGTAACTCTAGGTACTATGTTTTACAACAGATCTCTAGAATTTATTCTTCTTGAATAACTGAAACTTTATACCCATTTAACAACAATTATCCATTTCTTCCTCCCTCTAGCTCCTGACAACCACCATTCTACGGTCTGCTTTCATGAGTTTGATTATTTTATTTACTCATATAATGGGGATAATGCACTACTTGTTTTTCTGGGACAGGCTTTTTTCACTTAGCAAAGTATCCTGCAGGTTCAGCCATGTTGTTACATATAACAGGATTTTTTTCTTTTTAAATGCTAACATTCCATTATAAGTATATACCATATTTTCTTTATCCACCCATCCATCCATGGACATTTAAGTTGTTGCCATATTTGGGCTATTGTGAATAATGCTGCAATGAACGTAAGAGGACAGATATAGTCTCGAGATCCTGATTTCAGTTCTTTGGGATATATGTCAGTAGTGGGTTTGCTAGATCATAGGTGGTTCTATATCTAATTTTTTGAGGAACCTCCATATTGTTTTCCATAATAGCTGCACCATTTTACATTCCTACCAATAGTGCACAAAGTTTTCAATTTATCTGCATCCTCATTAACATTTGTTATCTTTTTTTTAAATAGTGGTCTTTCTAACAGGTATCAGGCGATATCTCATTGTAGTTTTGATTTGCGTTTCCCTGATGATTAGTGATGTTGAGCATTTTTCATGTACTTACTCATGATTTGTATATCATCTTTGGAGAAATGTCTGTTCAAGTCTTTTGGCCCTTTTAAATTGGGTTATCTGTGGGTTTTGCTACTGAGTTGTATATTTAGGATATTAACTCCTTAGATGTATGGTTTGCAGATATTTCCTCCCATTGTTTAGGTTGCCTTTTCATTCTGTTGATTGTTTCCTTTGTTGTGCAGAAGCTTTAAGTTTGATGTAGTCCCACTTGTTTATTTTTGCTTGTGTTGCCTATGCTTCTGGTGTCATCTCCAAGAAATCACTCCAAAGATCAATGTCAAGAAGGTTTTCCTCTACGTTTTTTTCCTACGAGTTTTACAGTTTCACAGTTTCAGGTTTATGTTTAGATCTACAATCCATTTTGAGTTGATTTTTGAGTATGATATAAAATAAGGGTCCAATTTCATTCTTTTGGATGTGGATATCCAGTTTTCCTAACACCATTTGTTGAATAAACTATCATTTCCCTTTATTGCCTTTTTTCTTAACTTTTTCCATGTGGTTCAGTGATTGAGTTTGTTACCGACCTCAACAGCACCAATTCCATTATTTCATTTTTAAATATGAGTCAGATTTACGTAAGATTTAGAATGAAATACTCGTTTTGGAAAGAACAAGATTGAGAAGATGCTTGAATGTCAGATTAGATGCTTGGATTCTTATTTGGCTTATAATTGTAGTCTTTATTCACCAAATGTTTACTGGGATCCTGAATCCTGAATATAAGCAGAATATGTACTACTATCCTTCTTATTCTCTCTCTTAACCTCTCTCTGTTTCTGTCTCTGTCTCTCTCTTTCTTTCTTCCTCCCCAGCTTTTTCCTTTTCTCCAAGTTATACAAGTGTGGTTTAGGTGTGATCCTTATCTTGGAGAGCTTATAAACTAGCTGTGATTGTGAAAGAAAAAATATTTTTAAAGGAAAATTAAAAATTGTGATAAATACAGTATAAATCTAGGACTAGGGGAGCTGAGAAGTGAGAGAAGGCACTTGGTATTTGGTGTATCATTCAAGCATGGGAGGGGTTTCGGCATGAAGATATGGGGAGAGTGACATTGTAAGCAGAGGCAGTGAAGTAAGCAAAAACATGAAGTTAAAAGGTAGGAAGAAGAAGATCAAATTACTAGAGGCAGTAAATAAATATATTAGAGTGAGTAGTGCGATGGAGCAGAAATGTATGCTGTGACTATATGCACATAACCTTGAATATTGGGCTGAGATGTTTAAGTTTTTAATTTTCTTTTTATCTTAAAAAGCAACTTTTTCCTAGAGACAGTGTTCCTAGAAATAATGTGTCTTTTCATGACCCTTATAATCAATAACATTTATTGAATATAAGATATGTACATAGAACTGGGGTAGACATTGCAGAGACTTACCCTCAAGAGTCCTTAAGGATGGCGACAGATGCGTAAACAAATAATTATAATACCATGTTCCGAATACCATAACAGTGATATGCCCATGAAATAAATAATTATGGAAAAAGAAACAACTGTCTCTGAAGGATCTGGATAAGATTTGTGGTTCAGTTAAATAAGGAAGATAGGCTTTCCAAAAGAATAATAAATCCAGTCTAGTTAAGATCAAGGGGGAAACTTAGAACATAGCAAAAAGCTCTATGAAGCTGCTTATGGTGAATGGAATGAGTGATAGGTGATAAACTGGAAGTGTGGTTTACAGCTAGGTGCTAAAGGGCATTGAGGGTCAGAGTAAAGGCTTTGGATCTATCTTGTAGACAATGAGTATTCACTAGAGGTATCAAGCAGGGAACTGTTAGCAGGGAAGTGGCATGAGTAGATGCAAGGGACTTGGAAGAATGGTGTGGCCCAGTTCCTATGAGTTAGGCCAGTGGCTTTGAGGATGGAGAGGAAGACTGGAGATTCAGGAGGAATTGTCAATGCATAACAAAGAACTAGAGCCAGTGTGCTATGTGGAAGATAAATAATAGATAAGGGTAAGTCATTTGCCATTTTTCAAGATTTTAGGAGGCAGATGCAGACCCCCCCAAAGAGAATAGCTTTTAGCTTTTACCGCTAAAAACTCTCATTCCAAATTGTTTACTGATTTTGTTTTTAATGGACTTGCTAAATCTCCCAAAGCATACCATCTAAAAGCCGTCATCACCTTATGGTTTCTATAAAACTTTCACACAGGTTTCTTGTTTTGGTCCCTGCCTAGCTTTCATAGTTTTCTCACTTAGATAAGAAAAGCTTTATAGTTGCTTTTTTTACCCCTGTTTTAGGTAAATGAACCAATGTTCTTAGCATTTGTCCTGGAAAATCTTTATTTAGAAAGATGTTATGTACAATTTTGAATTTCATTACTCTTTTTCATAAGAATCATCATCGAACTTGATATTTTCCAATGGTTACATTTATTTACAATATATAAGTACCTAACATGTTTGTACCTTACGTGTTAACTCTGCTTTCGTCAGCAATTTCTGTCAGTTAGGATTAGGGTTGGCTCAGTGTTGCACAGACTAAAATAACAAGGACTTATTTTTCTCACATAAAAGCCAGACCTACGTAATTGGAAGCTAGACTGGTGCCATTGCTCCACAAGGTCCTCAGGGAAGACCCCACTCTTTCCAGCTCACCTGCCATCACTCGCTCAGGGGGAAGCCCTTGTTTTCATGCCCTGAGATCATCCAGCCACCTCAACTCATCCCCCTCCAAACAGCAGTAAGGCAAAGGGTAGGGAAGAGGGCAAAGGCCAGTTGTCTTTAAGGAAAGGGTCTTCAAGAGTACAGAGACCTTTCTGCCTACATTTCATTCGTCAGTACTGAATCCATAGCCACAGTTAGCCGCAGGGTATGCACAGAGATATAGCTAAATCGTCTATTACTTTTTGAGAAGGTGAGAATGACTATTAGGGGAAATTAAACTTAAAAGGGAAGGAGGAGGAAATAGGATATTTGGGGCAGATAACCACATTAGCGAGCCAGAAAACCTTTGGTCAGTTGCACTTCCACCTGGGTTACCTCTCTGAATCTGTTTACCCTTCTAAAAATTAGAATAATCATTCTGTCCTAAATTCTTCATAGTGTTTATGGTTGAGGGTCAAATACGATGATGAATTTATCAACACTGAAAATTGTGTTGCACAAAGGTAAAGTATTATTTTAAAAGTATTAAGCAATCTTCTGAATCAATAGATATTAGTCAGGTGATATGTCGGTTTACGTCAGACCCTTTGGTAACCTTATTTGACAAGCAGAAGAATCATATATTAATGACAGATAACTCATATAGAGAGAACACATCTCTGTTTATGAAACACTTTCAAGAACATGATAATGCATTTGATTCTTCTGTCAACTCTGTGCAGTAAGGATTATTATGCCCATTCTACAGACAGGAAAACTAAAGCAGAGAGGTTAAATGAGTGGCTCAAAGGCATGTAGCTTCTCAGTGGTGAGTTTAGAAACTACTTTGTCTACAAATCTCTCCCACTTTTTTGTAATCTGTGTTGCTGCTTTAATCTTTACATATGCCACACTTCTTGTTGCCCATTTGGTAAAGTCTAGGTCTGTAAGACTAGAGTGACAAACTCTCAGTTATTTATCCCTACTTTGCCTACATGGTGTTCTTTCCCATTCCTCCCCAGCATGAATCAAATCCTTCAATCTGGCAGTCCATTCCTATATACATACACTACCCTGAAGAACCACTTACTTCCTGCCCTACTATAATGTTTATGATCTTCGCCTACTCAACTTCTGTCCCTTCTTTAAGTGTCAACTTGGGTCTCATCTTCTGTGTGAGACATTTCTTGAACACTTCAGAACACAGTTCTTCCATTTCCTTGAACTTCTGTAACATAGAGACTATATATAGAATGCATATATTACATTTAATTATAGATATACATTATACAGTGTATCAGATTATTCCATATGTCTTAGCTCTCTCCGACAGTGGTAAGAATATTGGAGGAACAAAAACTAGTACAGATTCAACTTAAGGCAGCTATTAATTCTTAAGTGTCTGCTAAGATCTAGTTTCAACTTTCATGACAGATGAGGGAAAAGGTTCAAAGAGGCAAAGAGACGGGTCTGATGTCAAATATCTAGGAATTGAATCCTGCTGTACTAAACTTGTGGTCTTAGGCTTGATCCTTTAGAACTACCAGTTGAACATGTGACTAAAAGCCAAATACTGTGTGGGTGTGTTTAGCTTACTATCCCACGTTGAGAGAAGCCCAGAAAAATAGCATTCCTGATTAATGGTAATCCCTGGGTTAATTTATATATATATATCTTCTATTCAAAACTGAGAAGATGACCAAAGCGATGGGAATTTCATCAGTAGAAAAGATAGATAAGAACTTCTAACTAAGTCAGGATGTTAAAGTGAACAGCAAGGCTATTCTCTTATGCACGCAGTCATAAATGTTTAGTTCATATTCACGTTGCCATCTATACAGCCTAGTTATATGATTGCTTTCCTCCTTTATGTAATATAAATTCAGGATGGGGACAATGTTTTATGCTTATGCTCATTTTGTAATATTAATGTTAACTAAAGTAGTGCTATATAGGAATATATAATTCATAGAAATACATTTTTGACAGAAAAATGGATTATCTTCTTATTTATCTTCTTTCTGGTGTTTGAGTACTTTCTCCAAGTAGACAAGTAGACTGTTGAATATTTTCAGTAATGGACAACCCAAATATTTAAAGACTACAAGTATGTTTTCATTTTATCTTAGGATATTGAATTAAATTTACGAAGTTGATTTTTAATGGTTTGTGCATAATTATGCATATATATATATTTTTTCCCCAAGATATAAAATCTGTCTGTTAGAGCTTAAGCTATCTAGTAACCATTGATACCTCTATTTATCTATCTATATTTACATGTAAAAATGAAATATGTTACATGAAATATGAAGAGAAATGTTCTCCTGCCACTAGCATAGTGAAGGATGAGCCAGTGTTTTTGTGTTCATCTTGTGTGTTTAAGACAGTGTTCAGGACCACAAGGAAAAGAAGCTCTGGCATATGTTATGAAGATCATATTTTATTATTACTTATGATTCCAAATATGTTTTCTTCTGTTGAGAATTTTTTGGTTCAAATTATTTATTCGTTAGAAAAAATCATCTTATACTGTTTGAGTATATGTTCATTTCACAGAGCAGAGATCCTGAACTCTCAGATCTATGTGGGGCCCTTGGAGTCCTTCTAATCTAATCCCTTTATTGCAGATGAGTTTATGTGATTTACCTGAAGTCACATAGTAATTAGTCATGGTGCAGAGACAAGAAGCCAGTTCTCCTCACTCTTAGAACTCCTCTCTCTCTCTCCTAATTTCAATTCATAGGTTTTAATCTTCAAAAAGAGTCATTTTAAGAAGCAAGATGATTTATTCAAAAGTTCACTGATCCTTTCCTCTCTCTTCCTTTTTTCCCCTCTAGCCCTCTTCAATCTAATCCCTGTGGGCCTGCGTGTGGTGGCCATCCAAGGGGTGAAGGCCAGCCTCTATGTGGCCATGAATGGTGAAGGCTATCTCTACAGCTCAGTAAGTACCTTGTTGTGTGTGCGTGTGTGTATGTGTGTGTGTGCGCGCGCACATAAACTGGCATAGAGAGTAATGAAGTAACCGTTATTTTAGGGAAGAAAATTACAAGTTGAAGTCAATGTATATTTTCTGACCCAGTATATCAGGATTATTATGAAGATTTTATAATTTACAATGTTAAAGGTCACGCTCTGTTGAGAAGGAGCTAGTAACTCTCCATGTGATACAAATTCTCTTTTTCTGTCTTTCACTTCTAGAGGATAATGTTTTGAATTTTACCTTTCTGTTTAATTCAAGAGGTAAAACATTTTTTCCTTTCTCCTGTTACCTCTCCTTCAAGCACAGAGGATGGTTTAGGAAGCTAAATTCTTGAATTTGTCTGGGAGTCTTCTCTGGCTTGTTGTGGAGAAAAAAACCCTTCAGAATAGACTGTGTTTTTGTTTGTATTTAATAGAACTGTGTAGTACCTAATTTGTCAGATTCCTGCGATAACTGGTCACTTTAAAGACATGTGAATTGACGGAATGAGCTTTGGATTAGGGGCTGGGATATTTGAGTTTTATTTGCATTTCAACGACAATATTCCTGTGGGAAAGTCCTCCTCTCTTTGACTTAATTTCCAAACTTTTAAAATGAGGGTGTTGGATCTCATGTTGTCTAACATCTCTTTTGAATCTAAAACTAACAAAATTAGGTGGCATCAGTGGCTACATTATGAGCCCTGACATATTTTAAAGGAGTTGATGGTCCCACTCTCAAGATAATAATTTATGCATTGAGAGAATGCAGCAGCACTGAATCTTCTGTATGGATATAATTCCTGCTCTGTTCTAAGGGAATGGCCTATTTGTAGTTCATGACGAAATATTCTTGAAAATCATGGTTACAGATTTCCACCCTTGCTTTCTGTGATCTCACTAAATAAGACAAGGTTATTCAGGAAGTTCACTTATGCCCACTAGATTCTCAATTAATTATTGAATAGCTTTTATTAAACTTTTTCCACAATCAATTAAATGAATCTCTGGTACCCTATGCTTGCTTACTAGTAGTACAGCTGTCATTCATATTAGAATTCTTAAAGATGCCATTTTACTCTTGAACATATTCACATCTGAACATGCATTTATATATCAGATGTGTACATACACATTTTTTCAATGGTCTACTCAAAATAATACTTAAAGATAGATACATTTTGGTCAAATGGTCAAAACAATGGGCTTTCATTTTTAATGTGTCATAATTCTAACATTTCTTAATGTCCAGTTATTGTGAATCTATATTTTTAATGTGAGAATTAAAATAAGAAAAGGACAGTTATTGTTTTGAATAATTCCAGTTGGTTAAACGTTTTTTAAAAAGTTTTGAATGCAATACAAACTAAAATATTTAGGTGATCTTAGGATAGTATTGATTTAAGAATTTAATTAGTCATCAAGTAAACAGCTAAAGGTAGACTATATTTATATTTAGAAGGTTGTTATTCATTTTTATATTTATTTAAAAGATCATAATTCTGGTTGTAATTCTACAAAAACAGTAGAGTTCAGATTTCTGAACCAGAGTTCATTTCCAAAGGTCTGGGAAGAAGAAAAACACAGATTATCTGACAACAGTATTGTAGCAGGTGGCAGCTGTATAGGAACCCGTGTGTGTTTTGTGTGTGTGAGTGTGTGTGTGTGTGTGTGTGTGTGTGTGTGTGTGGTGTTAAGGGGGTGCAGGCAGGGAGGGGTTCCAGTTGTTGGGTGCAATCCCAAAGTTCCTGGGAGAGGAGCCTGGGTATTCAGCATGACATAACTGAACTTCATATGTGGCGCATTTTTAGAGATACACTTTTTCTTTTTTTCTTGCTCAGAACTAGGCTTAAGATACAGGGAGCCCATAGGAGAGGTTTTAAGAAATTCTTGACTAGAGAATTTTACTGTAGGTACTTTTTTGTAAAGTATATCTTAGTAAAACCAATAATGACCTGTTGAGTTACCTGTTTTCAGCTTTCCTCTTCACTTAAATCAAATTTGCCTCATACCAAGAATTGCAACCCTTTCCCCTGTATGGTACTGTGAGGCTGCTGGAACAATTCTTCTTAATTATAAGCTGGGCCTCACTGACATTGAGCATCAGGCTCTCTACTTTCAAAATCACTCTTTCTGGATAGGACTAACAGTATGAAATTCTGGTTTTTAATTTTAAGCAGGGGCATAGGCCTGAAGATTTTGTTATAGGACTAAAGGGGGCCAATATCGGGAGAGACAGACCTGAAAGAGAATTGGGTATCAAGGCTTCATCACACTGGTTTTGCTGCTTGTCTGTGTGGCATGTCTCAGCAAGAGAGCACCAGTGTGGCCAGGAACCTTGTGGGGAGTTAAAAACAGGATGTTACAGGCTTTCGTGATGTGCTTTTGGTATATGTTAAGGCTTGAAGTTATTTGAAAGGCAGTTTCCTACTTGATGTTAAACAGTGTAGCTGAGCACACCAATAAGGCCCATACCTGGAATTATGGCAGGCGCAGGGGGACTGGTGGTATGTGTCTGAAGGCAAACCCTAGAGGTCCTAAAGAAGCTAACATAGAATCCAAGAGAAATTCTCAAATGGTATCATTTATCTAGTGGCATTCACCTTTTCTGTATTCATATTTAAGCTAGGAATTCCCCAGTTACTTCTGATTCCCCCTCACCCCACCCCCTTTACCAGGAGACAAAAGAGACAGTAGTAAAGACCGAGTGACTGTTAGGTAGCATAGAGCTAAAGTTTCCGGATCCATTCTGAAAATATTTTAATAGGTGAGTTTAATCCATAAGCATTTAATGAGATTGTTGATGCATCTAGATTTGTTTTTACCCTTGTAGTTTGCTTTTTATTTTGCTTCTATTTTCTTCTTCTTTATTTTCTCACATTCCTGAAACATTTTCCTATTCCATCTTTATTCTTCTGCTGGTTCATAAAGGTAGGTTATAATTCTAGTGTTTTAATGATTTAGACTTTTTTAACAGACATACATATGTATATAATTTGCTAAATAATAAAACATATTATTTATTTCTGTCCTTCTTCCAAACAGCTGATAGACCTTAGTATGTTTTCTTGCTTAGTAAACACCACCACCCTTCTCACCAATTGGATTATTTACACTTTAAAATTAATATGCACAATTAGTTATTATTCTATACTAAAAGTTACATTATCAATCTTTAAAATAATTTCTGTGCACGCAGGTTTTGTTTTTGTGTTTATCAAATTCGGTCCCTCTGAGTTTACTTTTCTTCTAAACAAAACCTTCCACTGTTTTCAGTGTGTGCATCTGTAGGTGGTGAATTCCCTTCATCCTGGTATCTGTGAAAATGCCTTCCTTTCACTTTCACTCTTGAATTACAGTTCAGATAGTTATACAGTTCTTAGTAGACCTGTATTTCCCCCAGCACTTTGACAATTATATTCTGTTGGCTTCTGGCATGTACTGTTGACTGTGAGAAGTTTGCTGTCAGTTTAATATTCTCTCCTTTGTAGGTTATCTATATGGAAAATTTTAAGGACTTTTTCTCTTTATACTTTATGTTCTGCAAATTCACTATAATGTCTAGTTGTAAATCTAATTAAGTTATCTTGTTAGAAATTCAGAATGCACTTTCAATCCAAAGAATCAGACTTCTCTAATTCTGGAAAGTTTTAACTCTTCCCATTTACATTTTATTTCTGTTATACTTGCCAGTCTCTTGTGCTGATAATATTTAAATCACTTTCACTAGAAACTTGCAAATTTATCTGCTCTAGAAATGATGCCATCTGTTTTGTGATTTCAGTCACTATGCTTTAAATTTTTGGATGTTTAATGGTTTCCATTCCATATCTACCTGATCTTGATTGATTTCTTCCTGTTTTTACTATCTGGCTCTTTTTACAGAAAGTTATTAACTCATTTGTCTCTCTGAGCTTTCTTATAATACTTGTTATACTTTTCCATAAAGTTAGTTTCTCTTGTAATGAATTCATGTTTCAATCATTGATTTTGTTGGCTGTCATTTTTAGAATTAGACTGAGATTATATTAGACTTAAGAATTTGTTCTGCATGTGTTTGGAATTTTGGTCTGTAGGCCCATTTCTCTCTTTCTTTCTTCATGATCTTCTTCTTTTGAAGTCTGCCCTCAATTTCTAGCAAATTTTTGGTTGCTGCTATCCAACCTCCAGTGGTCCTAGTTTAGAATAAGATTTTAAGAGTCATTTCAAGGCTGCATCCTAGGGTGGCACTGGGGTTAGGAAAGGGGGCCTGGGCAAGGGTATGGCTTGGTCTTGTTTCTCTCAATCTGAGTCTATGTCTATCATTGCATCTTGCTTAAAATACTAGCAGCATTTTTAAAAATACAGTTGATATACAATGTTATATTAGTTTCATGCAATCTACATGGTGATTTGAAATTCACATACATTAGGAATAATCACCATGGTAAGTCTAGTAACAATTTGTCTCCATACAGTTATTACAGTATTATTGATCATAGTCCTTATGCTACATATTACATCTCTGTGTCTTATTATTTTATAATTAAAAGTTTGTACCTCTTAATCCCCTTCACCTACTTTGCCCAACCCTACACCCCCCCCTCCCATCTGGCAACCACCGGTTTGCTCTCTGTATCTATGAATCGGTTTTCATTTTGTTTTGATTGTTTTGTTTTTTATATTCCACAAATAAGTGAGATCATATATTGGGTTGGCCCAAAAGTTCATTCGGTTTTTCCATAACATCTTATGGAAAAACCCAGATGAACTTTTGCGTCAACCCAACAGTATTTGTCTTTCTCTGTCAGACTTATTTCACTTAGTGTGATACTGTCCAGACCCAACTATGTTGTTGGAAATTGAAAGATTTCTTTTTCTTTTAAATGTTCCATTGTATATATATACCACATCTTTTTTATACATTCATCTGTTGATGGACACTTAGGTTGTTTCCATATCTTGGCTATTATAAATAATGCTTCAGTGAACATTGGAGTGCATATATCTTTTTGAATCAGTGTTTTTGTTTCCTTTAGGTAAATACCAAGAAGTGAAATTGCTGGATCACATGTTCTAGCTTTCATTTTTTAAGGAACCTCCATACTGTTTTTTTTATAGTGGCTGTACCACTTTACAGTCCCACCAGCAGTGCATGAGTGTTCCCTTTTCACCACATCCTCATCAACATTTGTTATTTATTGACTTCTTGATGATAGCTATTCTGATAGGTGAGAGGTGAATTTGATCTCATTGTGGTGTTGGTTTGCATTTCTCTGATGATTAGTGATGATGAGCAAGTAGCAGCATTTTTTATTTCAGCCTTTTAAGAGTTGGAGCAGGAAAATTATACCAGTCCCTCGTGTGAGCAGGTAGCCTGGCTCTGGTCCTTTATTTTACACAGAGGGCTTTTATTCCCATTGACCTGACCAGAGTGGAACTTGGGGTCACACCACCCGCTTCAGGACATGAAGCCCAGGAGGCCTGCAGCTGCCACTTGCTCGGTGCTTTGTATTTCCATTCTATAGGGATGATTAACTTGCTTTGATCCTGGTTATGTCATTTACACCTTACGTTGCCAAATTCAATGTCATGAAACTTTTCTTTATTTTCTTCTAGGGCTTTTATGGCTTTAGGTCTTACATTTCAGGTTTTAATCCCTTTTGAATTAAATTTTGTGTATGATATAAGCAAATACCAGTATAGATGAGGTGGGTCAAGAAGAGGAAATTCCAGTTCAATCTTCATTAAAAAAAAAGTTTTTTTGATTGATGTATTGTTGACTTACAATGTTGTATTAGTTTCAGGTGTACAGCAAAGTGATTCCGTTATACATAAATATATATATATGTATATATATTCTTTTCAGATTCTTATAGGCTATTATAGGATATTGAATATAGTTCCCTGTGCTATACAGTAGGTCCTGTTGTTTATCTATTTCAATGTTCACTTGTAAAGTCAACATTTCTTATCCTATTTGCTGCTGCAGTTAAGGATGTGTCACTCCATACTGTTGCAACATAATATCAAAAGCATAATTCTTTGACATGCCTTTAGAATTCCAGGACTAAATCTGATGCTTCAGTGAGAGCAGACAATGTCGAGATTGCAATAATATACTGACTTTATATTGAAAAACTGAGTCAAGAGTTATTGAGAGGGCTTCCCTGGTGGCGCAGTGGTTGAAAGTCCGCCGGCCGATGCAGGGGACACGGGTGCGTGCCCCGGTCCGGGAAGATCCCACATGCTGCGGAGCGGCTGGGCCCGTGAGCCATGGCCGCTGAGCCTGCGTGTCCGGAGCCTGTGCTCCGCAACGGGAGAGGCCACAACAGTGAGAGGCGTGCATACTGCAAAAAAAAAAAAAAAAAGAGTTATTGAGAAACATAGAAAGGGTCTCTGAGGAAGAAGAAAAGAGAAGGCCAATATTGAAAGTTATTGGAAGAAGACTGCTTTATACCCACAAAATGACAATAGGATATTTTTTATTTTCTCCTCTAATTTCTTTTCTTCCCCACTATCATAGATGTCCAAAATTTCTCATCACTGAGGATGAAATACAAATTTTCTCATTTTCTGCAGCCAAAAATAACTTCCACATTTTGCACTTTGGTAGGACATTTATCTGTATATTTCCTTTCTTTCTTTTGTTGGAATTATTTGTTTTATGCCCTATCTATATAATTAGATGCAAGTTCCTTAAAGTTAGTAATCATATCTAATATAGATTAATATATACCATAACACTGAAAACTGCAATTCCTATGTAAAGATAGCTGTTAAAATGTTGTTGATCAGTTGATGGATGCATTTCATGCAGTTTAATTTTGACAATAATTCATTGGCCATCTGGTCTTAATGGTTGTTGTAATAATTTTCCTGATTGTAACTTTATACACTTTCCAGTTCTGTTAACTGGCTCAGCTTTGAATAGGCTATGACTATTCTATGGAAACATGGAAAATTTGCTAAAGGAATCTTATTGTGCATACTTCTCTGTGTTGAAGCTAATGTTGTATTGTAATTTTAAGAGCTGATGTTGTCGTGTCTTCCTTTCTGCACTAAATATTGCTTATAAAAGAAAAAAAGCAAAAATTGGCAAGGATATCTTCTTGGGAAGCCACTTGGTTATTACAATCCATCTCTCACTGGAAGAGTTCTGTTCCATAATGAAAAGAAATGGCAGTTTTTTAAAACACACATATCTAGAATAGAGGTACAAAATAGTTACCCACTCTGGAATTTGAGTTTCTCCATCAACTGACTTCCTCATGTAATGTTCCAAAATTTGAGGAGGCATATGCAGAAATATTTCTTGGGTGATGGTATCTCTGAAAAGTCTCTAATATTGGAGGAGAGCAAGAGGGAGGGAGTGAGGAAGAGAGAAACACCTTAGCCATTAATGCCAGATGAATCACAGAGTTTTGAAGTTACTGGTGCCTGAATAGAGGGAAGTCAAAAACCAAATTAGAGGCTTGTTCAGCAAGTAGATTGTTAAATATTCAGTTAGGGTCATTTGCATAATTTTTCCTTCCATATAATTGTGGTTTTCTTGAATTTTATAACATTTCGTTTTCATCTTAGGTTGATTTTTGGCTATAGCACCTAGAAAATAATTGCTTATTTTGCCTACTTTTTTTTTTTTTGCCCTCATGTATATATATTTATTAACTGAACTGGGTTGTTTTTAATCAACTAGAAAATATATATGTGGAATCCTGTTAGCCCAAGAATCTGGCTCTGTTGCTTGCAAATATGTGAAGTGAATTTTTGTTGCTGTTGTTGAAATTAGGTTGCCTTTCTTTAGAAAGAATCAACAGGTCATTAGTTATACGTTCAGTAAGGACTAAATGATGGTAAGCATCCATTTTTACCTTATGTTTTCAGTAGTAAGTCGTGTTGGTTTTATTCCAAGAAATTATAACTTCTGGAAAATATTAATACTTTAGCTCCTGGGCTAGGCTTAATTGTAAAAATTAATAAGAACCTGCTATATAAAAAATAAATAAAATAAAATATACTGAAAAAAGAATTAGCATATGTGTATCCAGTAGCATTTTTCATTGAAAAGTAAAAATAGGATTAAGCTCTAAGAGCAGCACTAATGAGGACCTTTGGTTGAATCATTTGAAAATGATACTACATTTTATATTTTTTACTTCTACCTTGCCATGAGGCACATTAGGCCAACATGTAGTCATATATCCAAAATTTCTCAATTGTATTTCTTAGGTCATTAGTGAATCAGGCAGTATTAAGCAGTATTTAAGAATGAAAGCTTTAGAAATAAAACTGGGTTTGAATCACAGCTCTGTAACTTACTTCCTTGTGTCATTGGGGAAATTTGTTAACCTTCTAGACTCAGTTTCCTTATATATAAATTGGAGATAATTATGAAAATACCAGCTTTATAGGATTACAGCAAGAATTAAATGAGACAATGCATGTAAAACCCTAGTACTGTGCCTAGTACATAGTCAATGCTCAATGTCAGCCATATGTAGTAGTAGTAGTAGTAATAGTAAAATAGTATAGTAGTAGTATTAGTAATGGTAGTAGATACATTAAATAAGATGCTCAGTGTATCCTAAATCAGTTTCTTACCATCAGTTCATGAAGTTCACATAGGATAATTCTACCCGAATTTTCAGTGGTGATTCCTGGTTTGCCTAACCCACTATCTTTAGCCATCCTGGCCATGGGAGGTTGGTTGCAGAGCATCTCCCATTTAACTAGAGCCAATTAGTTTCAGGCCCAAGACTTGACTTTATCTGTTGAAGGAGAGTTGCCTTTTTTTTTTTTTTTTAAACTGAATTTAGAGCTGAGAGGATCAAGGACTACAGCCATCTTAAAAACACAAGGAGAAATCATATCTTAGAATGATTCCAACACTCAGAGGACAGAAAGTCTCTAGGTGGAAAGATGGAGAAACCAGTTCTTGTTCACATCCTTTGACATTGTACATGAAGACATACGTGAAGCCAGCCCTACCTCTGAATTTTCAGTCTTAGGAGCCCATAATTACCCTTCTGTATGAACCAGTTTGGGCTGTATTTGTTTTTAACCTGCTTAACTGATAAAGTGAACCAGTTTTCAGAGTGTTAAGACTTTCCGAGAAAGCTAAAGCTCCATTTGTTCCGTGTTCTCTATGTCTTTTCTGGTGAAGATTTTCCCAGTGGCCTCCTTCTGAAGAGTTATGACTTTACTATTGCTCTCTAGGCCAGCCTGATTCCCAAAAGAGATTATCTGTTCTGATTCGTTCTACCTTCCCTTGCCTGTTCCCCTCCAAAACCAACATAAGAATTAGTCATTTTCATATGTAAATGTTTCTTGGGTTTGTAACAAACAAATCATCGAAAGATAAGAATCAACTTTTCTTTCCTCTTGCCCCCCCAGCATGAGCCAGTTTTTCAACTTTTGGGGACTTCTTCAAAATATCTCTTTATATAACTCCCTTGGAGGGAAATATATTGCATAAAATAAGTGTGTAAGCCATGACTTTCATAGACTTCAGGGAGGGGAAAAGAGAAGAAATTATGAGTGCTAAATGCAGAGGGAAAATCAGTAGGTTTTCAGGTGAGATTTGAATGAAATAGAGATGCAGTGAAACAGAGAAACAGAAGCAATTCATTTTTACGACCAAGTCTGCAGATAAGTTCACGCTTTGAATAGATAGCACTGAGGAAAAGAATATGAAAAAGCAAAACAAAACATTGTGATGGGTGGCCAAATTAGAACAATTGTCAGAGAAGGACAGATTGCAAAGTGCTGCATTTTGAGGAGATTTCAAGCCGATAGCCTCCTGCATTTATGATGTACCTAAAGTTTGTTTCTGCACCACAGAATTTTTAAAACTAGTAGTTAAATTGGGGAAATGGTTTCGCTACATAGAAATGTATATGTCAAAAGTGACATATATTTCAGCTATCTCCAAATAGAAAGAAAGACATTTATTTTGAGTCCACTGAAAACGTCAGTCACCCATGGGGTACCTATATGTCATGGTTCATCCAGAAGAGTTCCAGTTTATGCCTGATGTCTTACTGTAATTATTGACACTACCTGTTTGACCCTCAGAAGTGTCCTGGATTAGGGTTTGGGCAATAATTATACAGTCATGTTACACATGATTCTACATATGACTCAGTGGGTGATCTGAGGTGTCAATATATGCACAAAATCTTACTGAATAATTTGAAAATTACCTGTTCTGATTTACTCCCCAAGACCAAATCTTAATGATAAATTTCTTAAGTTCACTTTCCTGTATCACTCAGTGATTGAGTTTGGCTGTGAGTAAAAAAGACACCCATAACAATGATTTAAAGGGATCAAAGGTTTAAGTTTTCTCACATAACCAGAAGTCTGGAGATAGATAGGTACTGGTATTGGTTCATTGACTGGCTAAACAACCCTTGGCTAAAGGGCCAAGGTTTTTACATTTATTTGGCCTTTTCCTCGTGGTACAAGATGGCTCCTGCCTCCCCAGCTAACATGTATACATTCTGGGAAGTAAAAAAGGGGCACAGAGAAAGAGATGGTGCCTTTATCAGGAAAGAACACTTTCCCAGAAGTTTCAGCAATGTCCGTAGTGATGTCCAGTGATGACCATAGAACTGTGTCACATGGTCACCCCTAGGTGGACGGAGTGTGGGGAAATGTCTCAATTTTTAAAAAAAAAAAATTTGAGCTACATATATTGCCATATTCATCAAAACCAGGGTTCTGTTAATATGATGGGAAAAATGGATATTGGGTAGACACTTGGCAACTGCCCCACTTCTCCAGGCTGAGAATATAAATGTAGATAATGTAAAACTTTAGCACAAGAGAGTCAAAGAGACAGAGAGCAACTGAACAGATTGAAGAATAGATATGCATGTGTAGTTTCTTCACTAGGTAATGTAAAATCTTTTGAATTACTATAAATATTGGTTGAAAAATTTATGAATCTCTACTAGGAAGCTAAATATTGTACTCTAGAGACTAACGGGAAGAGATCTTACCTGTAATTTTATTCAGGTCCAAATAGACTAGAATTTCCCTGGGATTTGGTGACAGAAGCCTTCTGCTTGTTGACTTTTCATGATGGATCGCTGGATATTTCCTCTGAAATTTCTCTCTATAGCTAGGGAAAGATGAATAAGCACTGCTACTTCAACTTCCATTCTTCTATTTCACTGGATGGGTAAAAGTTCTCTCTGTAGGGAGCTGTGAGAAG
Source organism: Phocoena sinus (assembly GCF_008692025.1). NCBI lineage: Eukaryota > Metazoa > Chordata > Mammalia > Artiodactyla > Phocoenidae > Phocoena > Phocoena sinus. The sequence goes on along the minus strand of NC_045766.1, from coordinate 68,576,199 downwards.
TTGTGAGGGAACTGAAAGTCACTATGGAGTGGGATATAGCATATTGACTTGGAAGGGTATGCTTGCCTGTGGTTTCAATACAGATATTCCTGAAACTCCAGCAACTTTTCCATGCTCCCATTTAACCAATAATTTACCTATTTATTTAGTGTAGATAGTGTGGCACACATTGTCTTAGGCACTGAAAATGAAATGAAAAACACTTCCACTGTAGTGGGAGAACAAGACAACACATAAATAAATATGGAAATTTACTATATAGGATTGGTTTTTATAAAAGAAAATATTTCAGTAATAGAGAATAATAGAGAAAACTAATTTAGATAGGATTGCCATGAAAATTTCCTTAAGGAGATGATATTCATGCTAAAACCTAAAGGATGAAACGAAAGGCCAAACCAGAGGAAGTGTACTAGCAGAGGCAGAAATAAGTGCAAAACATTCATAGGAGTAAAATGTTTATAAATCTTATTGTTTCTCACACATTCTATCATAATTCTTGCACCTGAAGTGCTAATTCTAATATCTGTTCCTTTTAATTTGCTCGTCTATTTGATTTAAAATATTTTTACATATTGTGTGCTGAGTACCATTTTGGGTGCTCCAGGCATGAGAGAGGAAAAGAACAAACACTGCACTTTCATACCATAATAAAAGAATGAAATTGTTAAGGGTTATAAAGGAAGGAAGCAGGGTTATAGAAACATAATGCATTTATGTCTTGGCATATTTTTTTAATTTTTAAATTTACATTAATTCTCATCATGAATTTCTTTCTGTTATTTGTGCTATTCTTGTATTTTGACTCTTTTTACATTGAATCCAGGAATAAGTTGTATGTTTTTTAAAAATTCGTATGCTGTTTATTGAATTCTTTCTTTATTATTAATATTCCTAAGGGATTTCCAGGAACTTACTCAGTAATTTCAATGAAAAGACTTTATTGGCATTATCTTAAAGCCTTGAAATCTGATTAGTAGCATGTCCAAATATATTTATGTTTTAAAAAGTCCACATCACATACAAAAAGTAACTTAAAATGGATCATAAACTTAAGTGTAAGAGCTAAAACTATAAAACACTTAGAAGAAAGCATAAGGCTAAATCTTCATGACCTTAGGTTAAACAGTAGTTTTAGAGATATGAAACCAAAAGCACAAGCAGCACACAAAAAAATTTCATCTTAATTAAAACATTTGTGCTTCCAAGAACACAATCAAGAAAGTGAAAAAGACAACCCAGAGAAGGGGAGAAAAGTTAGCAAGTCATTTATCTGGTAAGGAATGTGTATCTAGAATATATAAATAACTCATAGAACTAAAAATAAAAAGACAAAAGTGTACAAAGGATTTGAATAGACGTATTTCCAAAGAAGATATACAAATAGTTAATAGCCACATGAAAAGATGTTCAACACCATTAGCCATCAAGGAAATGCAAATCAAAAACCACAAGGACTCACCACTTCACACCCACTAAGATGGCTTTATTAAAAAAGATAATAACAAGTACAGGTGAGGATATGGAGAAGTTGGAACCCTTATATACTGCTAACGGGAATCTAAAATGCCATAGCCACTTTGGAAAATAGTCTACCAGTTCTGCAAAAGGTTAAAGATAGAGTTACCATATGACCCAGCAATTTCACTACTAGGTATATACCCAAGAGAAATGAAAACGTAGGTCGACACAAAAACTTTTCTATATTAATATTCATAGCAGCATTATTTAAAATAGCCAAAAGTGGAAATAACCCAAATGTCCATCAACTAACGAATGGATAAGGTGCGGCACATTTATTCAATATAATATTATTTAGCAATAAAAGAGAGTGCTGAGGCATGCTACAACATGTATGAATCGTGGCAACAGTATGTTAAATGAAAGAAACCAGTCACAAAAGACAACATATGGTATAATTCCATTTATATGAAATGTCCAGAATAGACAACTCTATAGAGACAGGAAGTTGATTAATGATTGTGCTGTGATAAATGGGAACAGACTGCTACTAAAGGGTGGGAGTTTGCTTTTTGGGGTAATGAAAAAACTACAGTTGATTGTGGTGATGGTTGTACAGCTCTGTCAATATACTAAAAACCATTGAATTATACACTTTGAATGGGTAAACTGTATGGTATGTGAATTATATCTCAATAGTGCTGTTATTAAAAAGTTAATTCTATTTAAAATATCAATTTAATCATGATTTAATGGAGATTAAAAAGTAAATGAGATCATTTTCCCCTAATGGATTCCATACACATTAATTGAATTATATTTTTTGTTTGTTTAAAGTAACACAAAGGTGTGAATTTCCTCACAACTGGAGGGGCGTGACAAAACTTTAATACTCTGGTGCAAAAAGTGGAAAAAGGAGTATGAGCAGAGTAGAATTTGTTTTCATTGTGAAGATGTGTCCTACAACTGTAAACACCATTGATTTTGACCACAAAATACTAGCTATGAGAGAAGAGTTTTTATAATAAGATTAAGATTTGCTGTGACATTTTAATTTACTTACTGAGCTTGGACCTTTAAATTATTACTGTCAGGGCTCTAAAAATTTATACCTGCCTGTTCATGTGGTGATACTTTTGGAGGTATATGTTTAAATCACAGAATATATATATATATTTTCCCTCTTTGGCTCAATTTAAAAATGTTTCGTGAGGAAATCTTGAATATTTTGTACCTTAAAGTTGCATCTTGGAATATACAAGCAGCTCACGCAACTCAATATCCAAAAAACAAACAACCCAATCCAAAAATGGGCAGAAGACCTCAAGAGACATTTCTCCAAAGAAGATACACAGATTGCCAACAAACACATGAAAGGGTGCTCAACATCACTAATCATTAGAGAAATGCAAATTAAAACTACAACGAGGTATCACCTCACACCAGTCAGAATGGCCATCATCAAAAAAATCTACAAACAATCAATGTTGGAGAGGGTTCGGAGAAAAGGGAACCCTCTTGCACTGTTGGTGGGAATGTAAATTGATATAGCCACTGTGGAGAACAGTAGGGAGGTTCCTTAAAAACTAAAAATAGAACTACCATACGATCCAGCAATCCCACTACTGGGCATATACCCTGAGAAAACTATAATTCAAAAAGAGTCATGTACCACAATGTTCATTGCAGCTCTATTTACAATAGCCAGGACATGGAAGCAACCTAAGTGTCCATCAACAGATGAATGGTTAAAGAAGATGTGGCACATATATACAATGGAATATTATTCAGCCATAAAAAGAAATTGAGTTATTTGGAGTGAGGTGGATGGACCTAGAGTCTGTCGTACAGAGTGAAATAAGTCATAAAGAGAAAAACAAATACCACATGCTAACACATATATATGGAATCTGAAAAAAAAAAAAGGTTGTGAAGAACCTAGGGGCAGGACAGGAATAAAGACGCAGACGTAGAGAATGGCCTCGAGGACACCGGGAGGGGGAAGGGTAAGCTGGGACAAAGTGAGAGAGTGGCATGGACAATGGACATATATACACTACCAAATGTAAAACCGATAGCTAGTGGGAAGCAGCCACATAGCACAGGGAGATCAGCTCAGTGCTTTGTGACCACCTAGAGGGATGGGATAGGGAGGGTGGGAAGGAGATGTAAGTGGGAGGAGATATGGGAATATATGTATATATGTAGCTGATTCACTTTGTTACAAAGCAGAAACTAACACACCATTGTAAAGCAATTATACTCCAATAAAGATGTTAAAAAAAAAGGAAAGAAATATGTGCCATGCTAACGCTAATCAAAAAAAAATTATTTTATTGAAGTATAGTTGATTTACAGTGTTGTGTTAATTTCTGCTGTACAGCAAAATAATTGTTATACATATATATATATATATATATATATATATATATACGTTCTTTTTCATATTCTTTTCCATTATGGTTTATCATAGGAAGGTTTAGTTTTTTGTTTTGGGGGGTATTTTTGGCATGCAGCATCTTAGTTCCCCAACCAGGGATCGAACCTGTGCCCCCTGCAGTGGAAAAGCAGAGTCTTAACCAGTGGACTGCCAGGGAAGTCCCCAAGGTTTAGTATTTTTTAAAGCCTTATTTAGCTTGAACTTTCCTTTGATATTTTGTCTGTTTTGCCATTAGATCTGCCAGTGTCACTTACCCTCCAACTTGGTTTAACATTATATTCGTTTTGAGTGCTCGGGTGATATGTGAGGTACTATATGATTGGGAGGGTTGCAAATTGGTTTCTGGGTTTTTTTTCTCAGAGTTTACTTGTATGCCTTTCTAATGCCTGATTTTTAATATAGGTATTGTCAAGGTGTGGTTTTTATTCTTGAAAAATTTTAATGTATCTGCTAATTCATTATCCCAAGAGTAATTTGGCATTATTATAATAATGTAAAATATACATAGATATGGGGTATTGAGTAGTAGATTATTATAATAAGGATACCTTTCTTAAGACTTTTTAACTGTGTTTCCTGGTTCTCATTCTCAAATCCATACTTACAAACAGGCTATGTTTTTGGTGCCTTATTATTTACAAAATGAAGAGACACAGGCAGAGTCCTCGCTAAGATGTATTATGTGAGAATGGAAAATGGAGTTGTATAGCCCTTAAGTCTCAAGTGAAAAATGCAGAGGGAAGTAATTGGCCACATTCCAAACTCTTTTGAGAGGCTGATCCAGTAGTCCAAAATGGAAAATGAAGTTTCCAAAAAAACATTCCCCAAAGACGCATGATTCATTTTGTGTGGCAATAAATATAACTCTTTGAACACTGTTAGTTATTTGGCTAGTTTACTGGAGTCCAAGTGTACCTAACTTTGCAGATCAACTTCTCAAAAACTCTTAAAGCCCATCCCCAATGTTTCCCCTGAAAACCAGCTGTTTGTTGTTGTTGCTGTTATTTTAATTATCTTTGTAGTATCGAAAGATCTTCTGAATCTTCCAGTTCTATCTATGCTGTCTAGCACTGTGCCTACTCTGGCTTTATTTTTATGGGCCCTCAGTTAATAAGAGTGATCATAGAGGTCAGCTACACTAAATCAGTGGCTCCTTTCCTAATATTCACAAAAATTAGAACCCGATTACTGCTGAAACATCTCTAAGAGTGAGGGCTTTATCACCTGAATCGTACACTGGAGATGACCGTTAGGATAATCTTTTTTTTTTTTTTTTTGCGGTACGCCGGCCTCTCGCCGCTGTGGCCTCTCCCGTTGCGGAGCACGGGCTCCGGACGCACAGGCTCAGCGGCCATGGCTCACGGGCCCAGCCCCTCCGCGGCATGTGGGATCCTCCTGGACCGGGGCACGAACACGTGTCCCCTGCATCGGCCGGCGGACTCTCAACCACTGTGCCACCAGGGAAGCCCGATCATCTTCTTTTTACTGGGCCATTTTTGGTTCTAGTCCTGCAACGTGGAATCACAGAGAATGTGTTAAGTGCTTCGTAGCACTTGGCACATGGTGAGTGTTCTAAAGCTGTTGACTGTTGTGATGATCAAATGAGTTTTTCTACCTCTATGTCCATTTTATCTCCATCTCAATCATTATCCATATATCTACGTATCTGGGTATCTATCTATTTATCTTCCATTACTTAGAATGATGACTGACACCCAGTAAGGGCTTTAAAAGTGTTTGCAAAAATTACTATATATATATATTTCTTTCTCACGTGATGTTTTCAACTATTTGTTGAGCACAAATATTATAGGAAGTGATCATGGTTTTCATGAGAACATTAACCAGTTCCATTTCTTTCGCAAGGAAGTTAATAAATACTATTTATTAAATAAATTAACGAGCAATAGAATCATTAATTTTGTAAATTGAAGGAAAGCTATAAATAATTTGGTTCAATTCCTCCCTTTTTCAGATTAGAAAATAGAAATTTAGACTGAACTTTTTTTCATCCCTTGATTATTCAGAGCTCACTCTTTTGTTTATACTATATATCTCTCCTGAAGTGTGATATTATAATCTGTGCAAGTGATATTTTATTAGTTTCTGCCCTGGTTTAGCCGTTGCTGAATACTAGTTGACTCTCTGGGACCAGCAAGAAACCATTCATGGTCAGGAAGTATTGGTCAGCAATACAGGGTTGGGGGAATTAAAATTCATTCACTTGCCTCTTAGAAATATCTGTTTAAGAAATTCTTTGATATTGATTTACTTTCAAGCATTGATTACTTTTCTCCCTGAAGGTAACAGTTTTATGATCATTCTACTGGTCTCTAACAATGGCTTACCTGATTTACTGCTACGTAAAAAGCCTACAGAAATGTATTTTTTCATTGACTTTATACTTGCCCAGTAACAGCATTGGTCTTTATTATGTTTCAATGGGTGGCTTGAATTAGATCCATAATAAGCTGAATCCACGCTAAATACAGCTGTAATGTAGGGGAACCAAGATGGTATTCCTGGCAGCGTTCTCATTATATGTGCTTTACTTCCATTTGGTAGTCATTTCTGTAAGTTCCAAGGAAATTTACTGCTATGAAAGGTTTTCTCTTACTGACATTGGCTAAAGAGACATTAGACCCTTATAAGGTGTGTGTTTTGCCTTTATTAATTCTTTTCCCCTGAGCCAGCCCCAGCCTTCTTTCAATAGAGTTTGCTTTGCTTCCCATTACATTCCATTCCAAACAAATCCCTACTTTGTATTCTCACTTGTTCCACTTATCACCAAAGCCTTCTGATAGCTCAATGTATATCTAATTTTTCCTCCATTTGTCTACCAAAGCCCCTTTTTTAGAATGTCTCACTTTATGTTACACAGAAGGTATTTCCTCGGCCAGATCTTTGGTGGTCAACATGATGCCTCTCAGAAAAATATGCCCTTTCTCCCTCATTGGAGAGTCAGAACCTCCAACTCTTCTCCGTTGGGGGTTGAGGCATATTTCTATATGAACCTGTTAGAGGTTATGGGAATCAGTAGGTTAATAAGGCTTCTATAATGGATCAATCTGTGCAGGAGTTTCCAACTTACTTTTCTTCTTCCATATGATAGAGACCATATAAACAAAAACCTTCATCCAGAAAATGTTTCTGCCTGTGCATTTTTGTGTGCATTGTTTTTATTTATATTCAAGCAACTTTCATGTTTGTAGTGTGATGAGATCCACATAAAAACTCCAGAGAGGTTGATCAGACCAGTGTAATTATCACTATATTATAAATATGGAAAATTACTCAAAGGTGATAGGGATCATTAATACCAGTGTCCAATCTAAGATTTCCCTTCCTTACTTGAAAAATGAATATTCCTTTGCTTGCAGTAGTAATGGATTTCTATTTAAGAATGTTAACTTCTTTGTTTATTTTCCATTTGAGACAGAATATTGGTTATGGTGTGTCTGGAAGGGTAAAGACTGCTTTGAAGATGTGAGAACTGGCAATAGAGAGTTTGGCTGGGAAGTGGAGAGGGAGGCAGTCAGAGAAAGGGCATCTCAACCTGTATTTCTGAGAAGGAAAAGAAAAAACAAAAGAATCATCTGTCTGCTTAAAATTTCTTTTATATTTAGCCTTTTAAGTTTGTATGAGAATTAAGTGCGTTAAATTTACTTTTTTTATTTTGGTATCTTGTAGTGGTGCCTACCATCCTAAGCATCAAGATATGGTATAGAAGAGGGCCAACAGGACACAGTATTATACTCTTGTGCAAAATGATTCAGGGATTCTATTTAAAGTAGTTGAGCATCTGTGAGTCTCTGCTTAATGTGTTTATATGCTTCTTGTTTTCTTTCTTCCATTTCCATCTTTCCATTCTCCTTTTTCCTCTCCGTCCATCCTTCCCTCCTTTTCTCCTTTTCTCTCTCTCTGTTTATCTCTCTCCATCCCTCCAACCCTTCCTTCTTTCTTTTTTTTTTTTTTGGTATAATCTTTATTTTACAGACATTCGTTAAGCATGTGCTATGTACAAAGTGAGGTAAATGTTTTAGATGCCTGTAATACAAAGAAGGATATAGAACTTATGCTTTCAAAGGAGCTTATAGGCTGTCAGAGTAGGTGGTAATACAAAAATCAAGGCATTCAGGGTGGAATCTGCCGAAGTTCTGAGTACAGAATAAGCAATATTGTAGATATTCTTAGTGTAATACTGAGGTCATGGAATGGAGAGGATATTTTAAAATCTTGGCCTGAAAATATATTTCATATCAGTAAGTCCTAGTGATTTGCATCCAGGAAAATACTGGCCACTGTGACCTGTTCTAAATCATAGATTCTATTGTCATATCACATAAAGTAGGTATATGTGATAATATATATCACATCTTTTAATATTAGAAATTACTATGTACAAATGGAGTTGAATGAGAAATTGACTACTCTAGGTCCCTTAATTAAGATCTCCTGTCGCCTCCTTCCTATGCAGGAGAGCAAACTGGTAGTAAGATAGATAACAGTTACTCTATTTTGTAAGACCTCTGAGCAACTGGGTGCTTGCCACGGTTGCTTACTCAAACTTGCAGAGACTATCCCACATTTGTATTTATGTGTGGAGAGGGAAAGTGATAATTTCAGGGAATAATGGAGAGGTCACATGAGGAGGGGACAAGTGAAAGCAAAGTCATTTTTTAATGCCCAGTAGGAAATGTAGAAAGCTTGGGGATAAACCTTTTGCAGGCACAAATGTGTCAAAAAGCTGTGGAGGGTTTATACTGTGCAAGATCCCTTAGATATGTGTGTTTTGGTTCTACAGCCCATTGCTTTGGGGCCATTGAGGAGGAATAATAGCTCTATCCAATTTAACAACCCCTCAAGTTCTCACAGTATTAAATGAAAATGATGATAATAATTATGTTAGTAATCATATTTGAATGCTTACTACATGTTTGGACCCTATAAATTTATTGATTCAATCTTCATGTCGACTCCCTAAATTATGTCCTAGCATTATCTTCCTTGGACAGGTGAGAAAATAAAGATGAAGTGATTTACTCAAGATTACCCATATGGGAGATGAAGCTATTAACTATATTAAATACTGAGTCTCTAATAATAAGAAAATGTCACAATATTTATTTACATGTGGTGCTTGGTAGTTTCAAAGAGCTTTGACATCCACCATGAGGTATATTAAGTCAGGTTATTTATCCTTTTTTAAGAGGTAAGGCATTTAACTTCAGGTCTATTTACTCCAAAACCTAAGCAGAATTCACTGCACTCTGAAGTCTATTCATAATTTAAACCTACATAGATGTGTCTAATTTTAGACAAATTTCCAATCAGATTGGCTAAAATCTAATAGTTTCTTATGCTTGGGAATGTACATTTTAGTCTCTTAGTAATTATCTTATGCATTATACAATCTTCACTGGAGTTACCAGATAAATGAGATGTCACTGCACTTAACAGCAAGGATCACTGCTGCTAGCTTTCGATTGGTTTCATCTGTTGCTGGGAGGAGTTGCCATCTCTCAGCAGCTGCCAGCCAGGCAGGCATTTCTGATGGAGCTGAGCCCAGGTTGACAGTAGCTAGAAAAGGAACGTGTCCTAACCTGGCAAGGACATCCTTCCAGTCAGTGTTTTTGTCCACCAGGCTGACAGAATCCCCAGTTTTGATGCATTTCATTGCTTTTCATGAAGCCCATTTTTGTCCTTTTTTCTTTCTTTTCTTTGCTTAAATTTGTTTAGTTGCTGACAGACCATATTCATGCACTGTACAAAAGAATAAGTAAATTCCAATTAGCATCTGAAATGCAGAAGAACTTGGTTCCAGCTCTAGTGGGAGAATGATATATTGTTTGATTAAAAGAAGGAAGAGCGATTTCTTCTAAATAAGGCACATCATTTTCCTGGCAATTACAAAAGGGAGCTTTAAACGCTCTCTTTACGATTTTGATGAAAGAGAATTGTTCTATTTGGATGGCTTCCCCTGTTTAAAATCCTGTTTATATACAAGGTGACTGAAATAGATGCTGGGGAAAGAAAAGCATTATGTTTGTTCTTCCCCTTCTTGACTTTACATATCATTAGCTGTCTGCCTGGAATGTTCTACACCCTGTTTATTAACTCTTCTTCACCCCTTAAGGTCAGGCTCCAATGCAAGACTGATGGTGAAACTTTCCACATGCACCTCTATTCACTCCCTTCTTTGTGTCCTCAAAATGCTTCAGTTATATTCCTGTTTTGGGACTTCCCATAGCAAACTGTCCTTTTTTTTTTTTTTTTTAATGTGCACTATAGTTTTCATTTCTTTATTTACATGTGGTATTTTCATTTTGCCAGCTGTCTTTATCGTCACTCTTCTTGGCCATTTCCATTACTAAGTTCTTGTATGTCTAAATGTTTCTTAGCACCTAGTACTGTGTCTGGACCTAGTAGACACCAGTCCCTAACCTCCCAGTACCAACCCCAAGGTGTTTAGTAAATCAACAAAGGCACACTGTGGTGCAACATTCTCCTCAATCTTCAAACAGCTCCATTCAGGAGTCTCAAAAGCCAGGCTTATGAGAACTAAAAACATATTTATATCTTTGACCCCTGAAATATATTAACTGCCTCCAATCATACCCCCGTGTGGAGGGATTTGAGTGTTCTCTAATTACAGAATCTGGGAAATGGAGCACTGTCTGTCTAAACTGGAAGGGACGTCAGCGTGTCAGTGGGCCCACGCGCTCTTTGACCGATGTAGAAAAGAAGGCCTGCAGGGGAGACGCCATCCGCCCAAGGCCACCACCCAGAAGGCTGGTGGCTGAGCTGCGCTTCAGACCCTAGTGAGCATTCTGTTAGGTTGTTACATGCACTTGGCATGTAACACTGAAGGCAGCTTTGTGACTCTGACATTGAAATTAAGTCCTCCCAGTAAGGAAATATCCAGTAGGATCAATATAATATCATGGCACATTGGAAGGTACCTTACTTAAAGTCTTGGAGCTGGAAGAGTTGAGTTCAAATACTGATTAAGTGCTCTGTGCCTTGACCACTGAGCCAAGGATTCTATTTAAAACTTTATGGGACATTCTAGTCATTCTCGTTGTCTAGAGTCTCCCCTACTCTCCTCAGATTGTAAACTCATCAGGGAATGTTTAATTTAATAAGGACTTATTGAGCATTTACAGTGTGTCAGCACTGTTAAGACCTCATAATAAGACTATACCATATCTTGCGTAATACCTAAAGCAAAATTAAGCATACAATGTGGATTGGAGGAATTATTGTACACTTATTACATGTTTCCATGTAAGTAATAATGGTGCCGAACACCTTTCAGCCTTATATTCAAGAGAGGAGTGAATTCCCTCATTTTTTATGCAATATACATTAGGAAGGAAAAAGGACAGGGATATTTAAAATATATGAAAGAATAAGCTCTATCCTCTAGAACTATAGAAGCATACATTTACAACCAACCAATTTATATGGTAATCACAAGCCATTCTCACCCAGAATTTCTCAGAGACATGAATCCAGTTTGAATTTACAGGGTGTAGTCAAAAGTGATACTGTGTTAGCTATAAATTTCCTCATATTGATGGGAGCAGGAAAGCTGTTCCTACATCTTGGGCTTTCCTTAGTCTGAAGTAATCTTCAATTTCTTCTGCCTGTCCAAAACCCAAGAAAAAACTACCTCATTTGTGAAGCATTGTTTTGAATCCTCACCAAATAGAAGTATATGTTCCTCTTTCATGCTCCCATCCCTGTATTGTGGTCCTTAGTCATCTTCATTTTTCATTTATTTGTGTGTCTGGTTAATTATAAACTCCCTGAGATCAAGGGACAGGTTTTTTCCTTCATCTTGCTAAATCATCTAATTCAGTATCTTGCAAATAACAGTGCTAAATAATTGGGAAATGAATGAATGAGTAAAATGAGTGAATAAAGTCGAAAGAGTATTAGTGATTTATTCACTAACGATTTCTGGAATGACTACTAAGCTTTGGTGTGCCATGCACTGTATTCAATCTGGGTGGACACAGCATGGTGAACTTTTATCTGCTGCCTGGCACTGATGGGCTAAGTTATAATAGCATATAAATATCCTCTCAGTATTAAACAATATATATCTAGAAAGCAGGGATGCTACCATTTTGAGAATGTATGAAAAATGTGCAGCTCTTAAAAATTTAACAGTCTTTGGGGGCTTCCCTGGTGGCGCAGTGGTTGAGAGTCCGCCTGCCGATGCAGGGGACACGGGTTCGTGCCCCGGTCCGGGAAGATCCCACATGTCGCGGAGCGGCTGGGCCCGTGAGCCATGGCCGCTGAGTCTGCGCGTCCGGAGCCTGTGCTCCGCAACGGGAGAGGCCCGTGTACAGCAAAAAAAAAAAAAAATTTAACAGTCTTTGAAATAGAGAAGTGAACTTTTGAGAAATACAGTGGGCGTAAAGAAAACAGTGTGACTCTGCTATCAGAGCCTAACAAATATTAGATATATGAATTGTATCAAAACAGGACTGCTGATTTGGGGGATGCTAGAGATTCTATTTTGGTCTCAAAACGGCTCCTTTATGGGCTTATCCAAACTATTTCTTACTTGAAATCCTCTGGTTTATAATCTGTTTCTCCTCCCCACCCCCCTTCACAAATGAGTATTCTGAGGATTAATTGTTATAGAGTACTTTGCAAATGAAAGGTCTATATAAATTCTAAGTGGTGTTGTTATACTGTGGGTGATGTGCCAGTGAAATATTGACAAAAGCCCCTGTTTGCTAAAGCCTGCATTGATGTATTAAACTCCAGCTGTAGAACAGTACCTCTGGGGAGCCTCATACTTTCTTTTCTTTAGATACGTGAATTGGCAATTAAAAATAATTATATTGCAACACTGCTTGTGATGCCAGTCAAGAAATCCACATTGAACAACATGGGATGTTCTTTGAGCTTCAGTTACCAAAGAGTACACTTCTCTCTTCCCTCTTCAAACAAAGTATTGCATGTCAACCAGTCTAGCAATTCAAAATACTGTTTTCGTTTTTCTTTAAGCAGTTTTTGCTTTTAACATATCTTCAGAAAACTGAATGAAAGAGGTTAGGCTATCTCATTCTGGGGCATTCTGCTGACTACCGGGATTTTATTCTGTTTGTAAACCTGTGTGTAAGCCTGGGTTTGGGCTAAAGGTGTTCAGGAATAATGATACCAGTGCAAATGAGATAAGAGGATTAGACTGTACCACTCCAATACTCCATCATCTTCTCTTCTAAAATGTAAGGTTGGGACTTTAAAGATCTTTTCTTTTGATTTCAAATTTGAAGGTATCAAATTTGGATACAATTTCTTAAGGGATTGTAAAAGTTTCCTACAAAAATATAGATTACTTGTGTGTGTTAGCTTTGTGAAGGACAATTATTTCATCCATTATGAAGACATAACAATGTTCTTTATAAAAAACTAAATAATCCATGAAATTAAAAAAGATAAATATTAATCTATTTTGAGATTTTCCTTATTAAATCAGGACAGTTTTTGAAGATTTGGTTTAAAAATAGAATGAAATATTTGTATTGCAGTGTTTTGTTTTATTTTTTCTTTTTTTTTTTGCGGTACGCAGGCCTCTCACTGCCATGGCCTCTCCCGTTGCGGAGCACAGGCTCCGGATGCACAGGCTCAGCGGCCATGGCTCACGGGCCCAGCTGCTCGGTGGCATGTGGGATCTTCCCGGACCAGGGCACAAACCCGTGTCCCCTGTATCGGCCGGCGGACTCTCAACCACTGCGCCACCAGGGAAGCCCTGCAGTGTTTTTATAAACCAGACCTGTATTGGATATATTGGAATGGCTGTCAAATATGGGAATGTTTGTGATAAAAATAGTCTGTGTATAAACTCTTTTTTTTTTGTTTGTTTTTTTGCGGTACCCGGGCCTCTCAGTGTTGTGGCCTTTCCCGTTGCGGAGAACAGGCTCCGGACGTGCAGGCTCAGCGGCCATGGCTCATGGGCCCAGCCGCTCCAGCGGCATGTGGCATCCTCCCGGACCGGGGCACGAACCCGCGTCCCCTGCATCGGCAGGCGGACTCTCAACCCCTGAGCCACCAGGGAAGCCCCTGTGTATAAACTCTTGATTCTGACAGTCTTTCAGGGATGAAATGATTTGATTTGATATGAGATTGACTATTATTTAAAGAGCAAGTCTAAATTTGCCTTGAAAAATATTCCATCAAAACAGCCATTCTGGGTTGTTATATTTTGCTGTAGTTTTCTGTCAGGGGAGAAATATAGACCTTAATCTGATCCGTTCATATTTGGATATTCTGTCTTTGAATTCTTCTTAAGTTTAACGTATTTTCTTTTTTTGAAGTCTTATCTGTTCTGCAAGAGAGATGGCGTCTAAAGCCTGTACAGTCCTAAGGCAGTGATTACAGTTGGGTGAGGCCTGGAGATGTCTGGTATACAATTGATGCCAAAAGGTTTTCAAAGGTCATGATGATCTAGTAACATAAATGTTGATAAAATTTTCACCTTGTTTTGTAGTGGACAGATAAGTGAACCAGGAGTGAGGAGATCAGATTTCTAGTTCCAGCACTGCCACTGCTCCAGGCCAAAGAGTGCCATGCATGGCCAGAAGACTCCAGGCAGGGTTCTCTTGGATAGGTCTGCCTTGTAAGCCAGAGAGAGTGAGTGAAACCTGGCAAGACAGCACAGGAACATGGCAGGGTTTATGCCACCCTTCTCTGGATAACTCTGAAATGCAAAGCCCCATCATTTTACATCACTAGGCACAATATACTTACATACTCATAGACCTCTAGTCTTTGTTGGGGTCTGCTAGATTCCATTGGTATTATTGGAAGACAGAGTCCTATGGGCAACATTTTGAGGGTCTATGTCCCAAGAAACCAAAGCCTTTTCATAACTTCCTTATTCTGTATGCCCAAAGGAACCCTCTTAGTGGTAAATAGTATGTATTAAGGAGAGAGATTATATTTTATCTAGCATTAGTTACCCAATCTGATTAAGATTCCTTTGACCTTATTCACTTGGAATATTACTGTTGCTTGTCTTATTCTTTTATTTAATATTTACATACATTTACCTATTCAGCTAATACTCTCTCTAAACTAAAATGCGTTGGAAAACCAGGAAGAAAGCAAAAAATAAAAAAGAAAGAAAGAAAAAAACAGAAAAACCCAACAACAGCAAAAAACACCCTAAACATTCAAAAGAGAAATTCTTTGTACAAAATCTTTTATACTTTACTTATAAGTAAATAAATTATTATGTTTCCATATGATCTGATATCTATAATTCTTCCAACCTAGATTGTTTTGTTTCTTTGTCTAGGGAGATAGGAAGCTACACAGAAAGAGGAAAGAGTGACAGCTGTAACAGGTAGTGAGAGCTAGAAAAAGCAACCCTGAATGGAAAGAAAAGGCAGGGGACTGTTTAGTACATATTAGAAAAATTTCCACAGAAGAAGGAGACTTTGAAAGGTACCAAGAAAACCCTTCAAATCCTTAATTAATCATAAATAGCAATCCAGCATATGACACTCTGAGAATTCCAGTTTCCTGAGGTTTTACTCAGCTGAATTTGGCACTTCTTTTTGGTACAGGAGATCTCAAACTGGTAACAGATCAAAGTAGTAGAATCACCCCTTAAATCAAATTGGCATCAAGGATGTGGGGATGCAGGAATGGAAAGATGTGTTAAGTTTTACTTTAGAAAAGCCTTTTAAATTGGGTTAGAATTTAGCAGTGGAGAGAGGACTGGAAATCCCCAGACACTTATACTTCATTTTATCTTCTGTTCAAAAATTGTAACAAGTAATGTTTCATATAATTTTCTTTTATCTCCAGAGAGAAAAGGTTTTTCCTCTTCCACACACTGCCTTTATTTTTCCTTCAGAAGACAGCACAAGGGCACAGAATTAGATTAACCAGAGAAAACTTTGGCTTAAATAAAATCTTTCCCCTTTTTTTTTTTGTGGTACGCGGGCCTCTCACTGTTGTGGCCTCTCCCGTCGCGGAGCACAGGCTCCGGACGCACAGGCTCAGCGGCCATGGCTCACGGGCCCAGCCGCTCCGCGGCATGCGGGATCCTCCTGGACCGGGGCACAAACCCGTGTCCCCTGCATTGGCAGGCGGACTGTCAACTACTGCACCACCAGGGAAGCCCTCCCCCCACTTTTATCTCTCCTTTTCATCTGTTGGTGGAGGAATTTTGAGAGATTTCTGATCAAAATCACCTCATAAGAAGTCACTTGTTCAACTAGTGTGTGTGTGTGTGTGTGTGTGTGTGTGTGTGTGTGTGTGTCTGTATCTGTATACACATATGTATGTACACACGTACACACACATACACATATATATGTTTTTAGATAGACGGAGACAGTCAAAGAGAAAGAGATTGAAATTGTATAGCTCTTTAAAATATTCTTCCGTATTTATTTCAGGTATTTAAGGTATTTAAGGCAATTGTGTAGATGTTTGAATAAATGAATATTTTTTCATTTAATATTCCTGCATTATTAATTTCCTTTACAAAAATTGGAAAAGAAGGATGCTGACTCGGTGGAACATATTGTTTTATGTCTGTAATTGTATGATGCCAGACGGGTCTGTGAACACTGAAAAAAAAATACTGCTTTGTATTCTTGATACTATGCGCAACACAAAGCTACTACACATTTGAAAAGAAAACGCATGGCTTGGCTATAGCTACTTGGGTCAATATGTGAACAAAGTAAGCCCTTAGAAAGTGGCTTCTATCATGCTGAACAAATTTCTGATTCTGAGCAATGATAGTGAGTGGTTTTAAACTTAGTGTGGGTGTAACTAAAATTTGGCGTGAATTTTAGCCATTTTCGTATTTTGATTGGGTGCCACTGCACATATTTTGAGCTTTGACTGTGAAATCGTTATCCATTGCCTTCCTATTTCCACTTAAATGGTATTTTGAATTGGTTTAAGACACATGGTTCCAATGCTAATTTGATACAAATATTGTCAACTATAGCACACTTTGCTTTTACGAGGACTTTGGGAAAATACTTTCTTTTTTTCCTTTTAATTAAGATTCACAATCTGTTCCTCCATGAGTTTATTGTTAGAGGTTACATCATTTTAGTATTTTGTCTTAAAACTTGAAAAGAATGTATTTCTATGGCTAATTTATTCTTATGTACTTATTTTCCCTTATTTCCATAGGCTTCTCACAATTATACCTATTAATATATACCTTTTGATCTGTATTAGTAAACCAATATTTCCTGAAGTATTTATTTGAAGAAAAAGTCAGATTTGTGGGGAAATATCCTGGAACACTCCTCTGGCTGTAGTGCTAATTAAAAGAATAGTAATGACCATAAGAATTCCAAACTCTCATGTCCATAGAATAATTGATAAATTGAGTGTTTAATATATTCAGATATTTTTAATATCCCCAAATTCTACTAGTCAATGGGTATTAAGTCACTAGATGACCATAGAAAAAGTCATTTATTCTATACAAATAATGTACAGTCATGAACTGGGGAGATGATAATTTAATGCCATTTAATAAACAACGGCTAATGACAGGGTACCTGTAGGTTAGTTGATAGATAAATAGATACACATGTATATACATATATACATAGATATGTATAGATGTATGTGGATGTGTTTATGTATGTGTGTGTATATATATGTTTAGTTATTTATTAATATTTATTTATAGCTTACAAGAGCAGAACTGATTCTAAGCCCCTCAAATTACTAAAAAGGGCACGGTCTGCACATAACTAGGTGAGGGCATTTTTATTTTTGGACAAAGGGGCACTTTACTAAAATACAGCATAAGAACCTGTTCTGTATACAGCAAGTGGAATTTTCCATCTTGTCATATGAAAAAATATGTATCATGATGTCACATTGTGGTGGAGATTTGAGAGGTCAAGTCCTGACCCTGCTACTTACTAGCAGCTCAGCTTGAGCAAATCAGTTCTCCTCTGGGAGTATCTGCTTCCTATTCTATAAAACAGGAATTCTAATCTTTACCGTGCCACCTCCTTGGGTTGTTGTGAGGCTCAATGAGGTGATGTCTGTGAGGACTCTGGAAGCCCTAAGTGCTACCCGTAGGTAATGGTGATATGGTTATTGATGGCTCTAGTGCTCAATAAGTTATAGGGTGTGTCACAAAATAAACGGTCCTTATAATTTTTTCAGGCCACTCAGAACTGAGGTCAGAACCTCAGCCACAAAATGCCTATTTTGCCCCAAAGTCTTGCACATTATCAAGAAATACCCTTTTGTAAGATTTGTAACTCTTCTAAGGGACCCCACGATGAATGTAGTATGAACCCCACTGTGTCACATTAACCTTGTGATGCCGGATGTTGGGCATCAGCAGCAGAAGCAGTGGTAAGATTCACAGGTCAGGCTTCTATATAGTTCCACAAATCTGGATGGCCTTTGACTCCTTCTGTGTGTTACGTAGACGAGAAATCTTAATGCAAAATTTAAAAAAATGAGGGCACATTATTTAGCTTGAATATGTATACTTTTTTCATGGGGGTAGTATTACTGTGCAAAAGTGAGAAATCATTTGAGATATTTGTTGATATTCTGAAATGACATTCTTTTTTAAATTGCCAGTTATAGATTGGTGAAATCTTTTAGCAAATGAGAAGTGCCATTCTAATAACTATAGCTACTAATTATTGAATGCTTGATACATGCCATACAGTATGTTAGGTTTTATATGCAGTATGTTATTGAATCATTAGCACATTTTGGTGCTGTTAATACTGTTATTAACTCCAGATGAGTATTAATAGATGAGAACCTGAATTTCTGAAGAGAAAAGAAATTTATGTAGGTTTCATGGCTAATACATGGTATGCTGCAGAGCTGGGCTTTCCTGGCTTCAAAAAACTTACCCTTGGGCTTCCCTGGTGGCGCAGTGGTTGAGAGTCCGCCTGCTGATGCAGGGGACGCGGGTTCGTGCCCCGGTCCGGGAAGATCCCACATGCCGAGGAGCGGCTGGGCCCGTGAGCCATGGCCGCTGAGCCTGCGCGTCCGGAGCCTGTGCTCCGCAACGGGAGAGGCCACAACAGTGAGAGGCCCGCGTACTGCAAAAAAAGAACAACAACTTGCCCTTGATCCCATTGCACCTTAGAGTTGGCCTCTATAAACACATGTAACAACCACAACTTCCCTTTCATTCACTATTTTATGAAAAGCTCTTACCCATTTATCTAAAACCATTTTGATGTGTTAATCAAACATATAGATATGATTAGTAGGAAGTTCAGTGCAGCCAAAGGTCTTGGAATGAGATATTTGAAGATCTGGGTCCAAGTCCAAGCTCCCAAACATGCAGAGTCATCTTGCAAATGTCAGTTGATCTCTTTGAGTTTCAGTTTTCTCATTCACAAAGGGAAGATGATAAAAACCTATTCTGTGGGGGTTATTGGAAGGTTGAATGAGGCACGGTCAGCTGTGTTATAAAGTTACTGTAATTCGATCTGATATATCTTTTTAATCCCAACTGGGTACATCTACTTACTTTCCTGGTGAAGAGGGAACTGCCATGTGTTGAACATCTAATATGCGCCAGGTGATTTATTTGCACTAATTAACATTGACTACAAACTTAGAAATTAGATGCCATTGCCCCAATTTTATAGTGAGTAAACAGAGGTTTTAAAGTGGCTAACTCTCTCACATAATGCAAAAAATAAGCGGTAGAGTCCACAGTCCCACTCTAGACTCAGGTCTCTCCTTATGTAGGCTGGAGCCGGCTCTTTGCGTAGCCAGCAAGATCCCAGTCTGTTCCTGACATGTGTTGACTTTAGTGTTCTTTGTTTTTATCTGTTTGAATCCTCTTCTTGTTATTTTTGTTCTGTTTTCTTTTTGTTCCCCCCCCCCGCCCCCCCTATCTAGCAATGACTGCTCCTTTCTTGTTATTCTTGTTACCTTTCTTTTTGGCACATTGCCTATACTGTTTTTCTTTTGTAGCACTTGTCACTGTCTGAAATCATTTATATGTTTGTCTAAGTACTGATTGACTCCTCTAGTAGAATATAAACTCTTGGAGACCAAGACTTTGTCTTATTTGTTCCTATGTCCCAGCACTTAGAGTGAGCCTGGCACACAATAGGTGCACCAGCAATACTTGTTAAATGAATGAATGACGTTCAGCTGTCTCTTAGAGTCTATTTTCAATGTAGGCTGAGGCTAAGCAAGTCATATAAAGTGTAACCTTCCGTTTATTGAATGATTATCAGTGTTTTTCCTGAAAAAACGTCCTAATTTCCTGAAAAAATGTATTGGTGCTAATAGGCTTGAGTATTGGTGAATAATTTGAATCTTAGCTGAGACAGCAAGGGCACTCTGACATAAGATCTCCTTTAACATCACAATTGGTGGGTCTTGGTGTGATATAAAGCTAAGCATACAAGACATGGTACACGGGAAAGCTCATGAGGAATTTTTGAAGACATTTAAATGCAAAGAGAGCGCTTATATCTTGAGTATATACAGTTTGCATTCAATCTTTAAAATGCAGTTCCAAATAGAAAAGTGAATTTTAAAAAATGGTCCATGTGCCTTGGTAACCAGCATGAGCTAGTTTTGAGACAGACTCATTACCTGAAGATTTTGTCTACTTCATTATTGACAACTCATTACTAAAAGTGTTGGTTTGATATCTACCTGCTGATGTATGTCTATCATAGCCAGAATCCTAATTATGAAAACTTTATAGTTTGATGATTCAAGAAATGGCTGTGGATGAGATTTCAGCCTTTATGTTGAAAATGCAGAGTCATCAGTTAAGATAAATATCATTTGGTTTCTGAACATATATTTAATCTGGATATCATCTATAACAAAAGATTATACTATAACTTAAAGATTTTTTTAAAATTTAATCATAGGTATAAGTCTAATTCTTTTTTTTTTTTTTTGCGGTACGCGGGCCTCTCACCGCCGTGGCCTCTCCCGCTGCGGAGCACAGGCTCCGGAAGCGCAGGCTCAGCGGCCATGGCCCACGGGCCCAGCCGCTCCGCGGCATGTGGGATCCTCCCGGACCGGGGCACGAACCCGTGTCCCCTGCTTCCGCAGGCGGACTCTCAACCACTGCGCCACCAGGGAAGCCCTATAAGTCTAATTCTTAAAGGAAGATTCACAAATCCCTTGGAGAACAGATTCTCAGTTTTGTGTTCCTCTTAAATGACACCTAGATGGTTTATGTAATTGTGCTTTGGCTTTGATAATATTTCTTGATAACTAGGCATAAACTGCATTAATTGCTATAAATTGCTCTGGTTCCTTGCTGTGAATATTTTTCTTCTGTTGGGTAATTGTATTTTGTGAATGATGATGGGCCACGCAGAGTAGTATTGCAATTCACAAACTTATTTTTCAAGACCTGCATTTTGCTTGAAAACTTGTCACTTCTACCTAAAGTTATTTCTATAATAAACACCTCCCAATCCTGAAGCAGTTTTGGCAAAATCTTCATCCTAAAGGTCTTTCTTTAACTTATTTTGGGGGATAATAATGCCTTTTTAAACAGTGATGGATAATAACTACTGTTTTCTTGGTAGCTGGACTCATCAAGGAAAGTTACTCCACCAGGGAACCCTAACCTGAGTTAAGGAAGTATATTTGATCTGTGCTCCTTTAAAATGTTGACATCTATCATAGCACTCACCACTTTGTTTTGAAAACAATATCATGTGTCTCTTTCCACTAATAGATGGTGAGTTTCTCAAAAGCCAGATATCTGGGCTTCCCTGGTGGCGCAGTGGTTGAGAGTCCGCCTGCCGATGCAGGGGACACGGGTTCGTGCCCCGGTCCAGGAAGATCCCACATGCCGCGGAGCGGCTGGACCCTTGAGCCATGGCCGCTGGGCCTGCGCGTCCAGAGCCTGTGCTCCGCAACGGGACAGGCCAGAACAGTGAGAGGCCCGCGTACCGCAAAAAAAAAAAAAAAAAAAAAAAAAGCCAGATATCCAAACGTCATGTCAACCTTTGTAAACTCAGGTTCTAGCATAGTTCTTGGCACATTGTAAGTATTAAATGCATAGCTGTTGAACTTGAAATCTAGCTGAATACTTTGCTCTTTTCAGTTACAATCTCAGTGGCATTTCTGGTCTTGCATTTATTTGTTCCTCCACTCAGTGACACCGGTCTCTTTGGGGTTAGTGGTTTTACTGCCTTGGCTAGCTTTTCCCATGTCATCTCTTCTCACTTGTATTAGCTTTCAGAGCCTTTTTCATAGTTGCTGCCTCTAATCTTCTTTGATGCAACAGACCAGATAACTAAGCACATTAAAACAATAAGCTAAATTTTACAGACTGTTAACTTCTGAACAAAACTCTATGCTTAGTGTCATATTAAGCATCATGGTGATACCAAAAAAAAAAAAAAAAAGACACGGTTCCTCCCCAATTTATTTGGGAAGGCATTATATAAAAAGAGAACGCAACTGGAGAAGGAGATAATATATATTTCATACCGAACTGTTCAGTGCAGATGAAGGTGAAGGAAATAAGACTAAGGGAATTAGGGTATCAGGGAAGGTTTAAATTATGGTGACAAGGTATATGATTAGATCTTAACCTTGGAAGTTAAGCAAAGAGAAACATATGGGGTGATTGGCAGTATGGAAGTTATTTGGAGGAAAAAGTCTAGTATAGCCAAATAACAGATTTTTAGGCCCAGAAGTCTAAATTCTTCTGGGTCATTCAGGGGATTCCATTTATATTTGACCATTAATTTTCTATTTTAGTGTCATTTTTTATTTGTAGATTGCCTCTATTTAGAATTGGATAGAATATAAATTCTAAAGAAAATATTTTGAAAGTTTAGTATAGATGATAATGTTTTGTACAGCAGAACTGACTCACATATCATAAGGTTTACATCTTTGCAATAAGCAGTAACACTTCTATACATTACAGGTGTGTATTAGGGCTCAGAAGCAAATGTATATGCCTTGGAGTTCCTTATAAGTAGCTAGCACCCTCTCCTGCTCTTGCAAAACAATTGTATTGTTTGATCACTTGCTAATAAAATGAAGACAATTTGACAAAATAAATTTCAGGAGCACAGTCAAAACAAAAATAAAAATTATCCTAAGTTTTTAAAATACAAATTATTACAATTAATAAAATGAGTTCTTTCTTCATTTGGCTTTAAGCGTATGCTCATCCCATCCTCTCATATGTGCCTTTTTGAGGACCGTTCAAAAATTCCATGATGGAAACCTCTGTATGTATTTGTATGCCCACCCAACTAAAACAACCAAAACTCTGATCATGATTTCAGAAATCAATCAATTCAGCCAGACTGTAGATCACTCTGAGTAACTGAAAAAAGAAGAACAGATTTCTGGGTGTTTTAAATTCTCTGTAATTCAGTAACACCACAGTGCTCAGCACTAGTAACTGTGAACGGGAAACTCTTCCAAACCCTTCCAATCTACCATTGATGCGTATTTGACTTGGAGGGTTTTATGATTTGGCAAGAACCTTAAGGAGGCTAACATATTGGAGAAAAAAAATAATTCTAATAATTCCATCGCAAAATTCACTTCTCTCTGATGGGTGCCAGGAATACATATGATGGAAGATATAGCCAGACATCTGATAACATACTATTTGGAGCACTGGGATTAATCCTTTTTCTCCTCAGCTTCTTTAAGTTCATACTGTACCAAAAGCATCTCACTTCAAGACTTGGTTAAATTATCACCTCCTTTTTGAAATCTTCACTTGTGTTAGTAGAATTAATGGCTTCCCCTCTCTAAGTCAGACATTCTGTGCTTATATCAGGAACTAGGATACATTTTGGTTTAATCAAATATATATCCACCTCTCTTAGGCTGACCTCCTCAGGGACAGGCACCAGGTTATGTTCATTTCTATATCTCTAACACGTACTAGATACTCAGACATTTATTGTCGGAGTGAATGAGCACACTTAGTTAGTACTTGGCTTGATGGTCTCTGGTTATTTCCACTAAAAACACTATAACCTTGAAATAGTCTAGAATCTGACTTAAATACTCTCACAACAGGATATAATTGCAGAGAGGTGCTATTTCATTTGCTTCATGCAAGAAGTTTTAATTACTAAGGGTATCCATAAAAATAATTATGCTGGTCTGACCTAAAAGGTGGTTCACAGCATGAACACCAAAAATAAAAGTATAATTATGTTCTAGTACATTTCAGTTTTTATTATAGGGGGTAGGAAATGAAGCAAGAGCTTCAGAATTTAAAAGAATTTCAGTCTATAGTGAGAAAACAACAGTAACAAAACTATATTCATATGATGGATTCTTAGAGAAATGCTTATTTATTTACATAAGCCATTTAAACAAAAAAGGAACAAATTACATCTAATGATATTTCATTTACTTATATTGCTTATTCCCTATAATAAGTTGATATACTTTATAACTCATTGATCTAGAAACTAGTTCTTGACATTAAGAGATTTGTTTGGGATTATAGTGAAAAAAGCACTAGATTTGGAGGCAGGAAGCTTGAATTTCAGTACTGGCTTGTCCCATTATGTATTATATAGTTATGGCCAATTCCTCTATTTCTTTGAGGCTTAGAAACCTCATTTGTAAAATGGAGATAATTCCAGTCTCATAGCAATTAATTGCTTACCTACCACTAAAGGCCATGGGGACTAAATGAGATGACATATTGTTTTTCACATCCTGAGACCAGTGTATAATTCAAGGCTTAAACAGCTCCTTCTTTGCCAGGTCATATAAATCCCACATACTGGAACAGTTGGTTATATGTTTATACTATAATCTATCTTTGAATATAGGTTACATCTCTACTCACACATTGGTGGAGCCTAACTGGGATAGCCCTCAGGCAGTCTATCCAACTTGTTGAGTCTTAATTCCAGTAACATATATAATCCAGTGTCACCACCAATCTGATGGGAACTCAGAGCTCTCTACATACCCAGGACCAATGAGTCAAAGGTCTAGCTTCCCCAGTAGTTTTCTGAGTGGCTTCAGGTGCTTAATTTAAGACTTCCAGCCCAATGATGCTATGACTCTGTGAAAAACAATATATTACAATAGAGTCTGTCCAAAGTCTTGAATGTTTTCTGACTTATTGGGAACTTGAGATTTGGAGTTTTGTTCTTTTTTCTCCCTCACTGTATTGATCTGCCATGAGGGTCATGACAAACATTACACTCTCCCCATGGAATAGTAGACAAAAGGCAGTTCTGTAGTGTGACCTGATTCTCAAAAATCCAAATAGATTAATACATTTTGTTCTTCCCTTTTTTTTAACCTCCTTCCCACCCCTACAGCTAGCTAGAGACTCATATCATTGGGAGGCCAAATAGCAAAGCTAATGCTATTCTTTAAACAATTAATTTGGAAATTTCTGATGTAAAGATTATTTGAAGGACAGGATAGGGGGCAACTGTAATTGAAGAATATTTCAGCAAAGATCTCAAAGTGTTTGAATAACAAGATGTCCATTTAGCAATGTTAATTGATCATCCACGATGGGCAAGGTGCCACGTGGTCATCAAGATATCAACAAAGGTAAATGGCAAGTACTTCATACTTCTCGCCATCAAGAACTTTCCAGTTTAGAAAGGATGTTGAAGTTCTGGGTCTTGATTACTGATGCCTCTTTTCCAGGTTCTGACTAGTAGAAAATTAAGGACCACAGTGCAAATGAGGACCAAACTATCCGTTTTATTTTTAGTGGTGGCAAGTGCCTAGTAGTTGGAAAAGCTGCAAAGCAGAATTCAGTGTTGGCCTGAAACAAAAGTGTGGGGTTATTTCTGGGTCTCTGAATATAGACCTTAGAACTAGAGCCTACCTGTTGAGCAGAGCTATATCAGTAAAGTGGTCCCAAGGGCTCTTACCCACTCAGCTACACGGAGGTTCTCTGGCAGAGCAGGAAGGAAAGAAAGAATGGCTGGCCCCTCTCTGTGCCTCAGATGGAAAACTCAGACTCTGTTTCAGTGGTGTTGACCACATGGGGATAGGAAAGGAAGGAGGAGCCATGGTTTCCATGAAGCAGGCAGTGAAATAGAATTGTGCTTTTTCGCCCTTTCAACATAAAGGGCAAAAATTAAGCTCTATATATCTCTGCACTTTCCCTCCACAATCCTATCTCATTTAGTACCCTACATAAGAGAAATCTTGAATAGTCATTAACTTTTGACTAATACCTTCTGTCAGTTAGAAATTGGGAGGACTTTTATCCTTACAATTTGAATTTTTATTTGTTTAAATATGTTATTAATTCATAGTCTAATTATATGAAAGGTAAATATATTGCTTTCTCGTGCACAGCAAAATAACTTATTTCTGACAATAATTTAACATTTTAGGACTTCCACACTGGATATTATATAGTTTATGATAAACTCTTCTGTATAGCCTAATCCTAAATTTAGAAGCATTAGTTCCTATTTTGGCACTTTTGTTCTCTAGTATCTCCATATTCTAAGATATGTAGAATAATCATAAGGAGAGAGAATTTGCTGGGAAAAATCATGTGATTGAAAGATCACCTATTTGGCAATCAGGAACCTTGCTCTATTCCCAATTTAGCTTCTAATTTATACTGGAACTTTGGGAAGTCCTTTTATTCTTATTCAACTAATACTTGTGGAATACTCATTTTATATCAGTCACTGTTCTAGGCTTGAGATACTGTAGTGAGAAAAATATACAAATATTTCTGCTCTTATGGGGCATAAATTCTAGTTTCCCCTTTTGGCCTTTGGTATATTTCCCTATAAAAAAGAAACTCCCCACTTGATAAAAGGAGAGGTTAGGGTCTGAAAATCTCTCAGGATCCTTCCATGTTTAACATGCCAGAATATGATTCTGATATATATATATATAATTCTTATGGCAGTTAAGGACTAGAAGCTATGGTTGCAAAATGGGAAATATGGTGCTTTTCCAAGATAACGGTTTAGTTGCTTGTATACCTTGGTAACCATATGGACGAGTATCTTCCTATCACCACCAGCAAGGAAGTCAGTCCCCAGATAGGGACCTTTGTCTCATGTCCAAGCTAGGCAAGCTTTGGTTCAGAGCTTTCAATCTGGTTTCTTCTTGATTTGCTAAAATCGAAAATGATTTCAGTCTTCTAAGGGAGGAACCACTAAAAATGGCAAGATGATTGATGTTAACCTACATTAATGTGACAGCAAAGTTTGGGATCATCTGCAAACTCTTTTTACCCTTATTAGGAAATTTAATGAATACTGGGCAACAATAATCAATCTTCAGAATCTCATGAGTGTATGTTACTAATTTGCATTATTCTCTGGAACCCTCTTATTAACTTTCTGTGGCCTTTACATAAGAAATAAGACTGAACCACAGGGTTCCAAGCTCCAAAAATATTATCTCAGTGACAATCTGACCTAGCTGATGCTGAAAGGAAGTATCAGGTGAATCAAAGCCAGACCTGAGAGAGAACAACCATGGAATTAATAAACAAGGAAATTATTTACTCATGTTTAATTCGAAGTACACCATAGTTTATAGTCACTGCCCACAGTATCTAACTATATCATAGATAATGTTGTAAATAATATAATATAAACATAATATAATGTGATAAGTGATATAATCATCCTGTGTACCTAGTGGTATGAGAACATATAGTTTAGTTGTGAATAAATCTCCTTAATGAAGATGTCAGCGTAGAAATTAACACATGAACTGATTAATGAGAAATGATGAGGCTCTTACTCTTCTATGAAAAAGAGGAAGGACATTCCAGGCAGAAGGAATAGCACATATCAATGAAAAAAAAAATACAAAAGCGGTACGGGATGACCAACAAAAAGTAAACTACTGACTTCTGATTTCTGGTTCTACATGTAGAGAGCTTAGAAGTCATTGCTCCCATCCTCTCAATAAGAAAAAGAGGTTGAACAAATTGAAAATCAACAACTCTTCTTAGCTCTGTCAGAGAATTGAGGTCACAGGACCAACCACCAGCTGAAAACTGGAAAGACAGGAAAATAGAGTCAGATCTTACTGGGAGCAGAAGCTACAGCTGGATCTTTGTAAGAATACTTGAAGAGTAATTGACTAATTGCTGGAGACTGAGCACGGGCTAGCTTGAGAGAGAAAAACTCCTGGGGACCCAGCTTTGTGCAGGAGCGGAGGGTTCAAATTTCATGAGTTTTAGCGTCAGGAGCCCCACCAGTTTCTCAGGGTGAAGATTAGAGAAAAAAGCCCCCATGCATATAGCAGCAGAGGGGAAAGTAATCATTTTAAAATGAGCATTTGTTCTTATTGACAAAGGACTGACCTCAAGGAAAACTATTTTACCAGAGCCTAACCAAGAGGGAGGGAAAGGCCCAACTCCAGTTTCCTCTAGCCTTTCCAAGTCACACAAAGGTATAGCGGGAAGAAGCTGAGAAGCACTTGTGAAGGTTACAGACCAGGGGCACAGACCCACTAAAAGACTGAGAGATAATCATAGGAATAAAATGTTTTTCTACCCCACCCCCCACCCCATCTTACCACTCACTACTATATCTACAGGGCTTCTATGGTATTACAACTGTAAAGAGCTAAAAGCTTATTCCCTTATTTAAGAAGGAGCCTCTGGGGAAAACCAAAGACAACCGTAGAGACAAAAACAAGAACAATAGAGGCAGTTTTATCCTCTGATACAGATATAGCAAACAGTTAAAACAGTCTGACTCCTAGCCAAATAAATATAAAACCTCACACTAAAGTCCTGCTGCTTTTACCTGCTACATCATGTCTGGCTTTTGACAAAAATTACAAGGCATGCTGAAAGTCAAAAAATGCAGTTAGAAGAGACAAATCAACAGACTCAGATATGGCAGAGATTTTGGAATTATTAGGCTAGAATTTTAACATAAGTATGATTAATATAATTAGGACTCTACTGTAAAAAGTAGACAGCATGTAAGAACAGCTGGGTAATGTAAGCAGAAAATCTAAGAAAAAACTTAAGAGGAAACACTAGAAATCAAAAACATTAACAGAAATGAAGACTGCCTTTGATGAGCTCAGTAACAAACTGGACATGGCCAAGGAAGGAATCAAGGAACTTGACTATATGTTAAAAGAAATTCCTCAAACTGAAAATTAAAGAGAAAATGACCCAGAATAGACTTTCCAAGAACTGTGGAACAATTACAAAAGGTGTAACATATGTGTAAGGGGAATGCCAGAAGTGGAAAATATAAAGAATGAAACAGAAGAAATATGTGAAGCTATAATGTATGAGAATTTCCCAAAATTAATGACAGGTACCAAACCACAGATCCAGAAGTTCAGAGAACACCAAGCAGGAAAATGCTAAAAAATCTACACTAAGACATATCATATTCAAACTGCAGAAAATCAAAGAAAAAGAGACTTTCTTGAAAGAATCTAGAGGGGGATGGATGAACACCTTATCTATAGAGTAGCAAGTAAAATAATGACATCAGAGTTATCTTCAGAAAACATATAAGCAAGAAGAGAGTGAAGTAAGATATTTAAAGTGTTTAAAGAAAAAAAAAGCTACCAACTTGGAATTCTGTATCCAGCAAAATTATCTTTCAAAATTGAAGTAGAAATAGAGATTTTCTCAAACAAAAATTGAGGAAATTTTTTGCCAGTAGACCTGCCTTAAAATAAATTTTTCAGAGAGAAGGAAAAGAAAGGTCAGAAACTGGAATTACATAAATAAAGGAAGAGTGTTAGAAAAGGAATAAATGAAGGTAAAATAAAATCTTTTATTTTTCTTATTTTTAATTTATCTTTTCAAATTAGTAATAGCAACAATGTATTTCATGATTATATTAGCTTATGGATAAATGAAATGAATGACAGCAATATTATAAAGGGATGGAAGGGTGGAATTGGTAATACTATAAGGTACTTGCATTACTTGTGAAGCAATATAGTATTGTTTGAGAGTGGACTTGGATAGTTGTATATTGCAAACTCTAGGGCAACTTCTAAAAATTTTTTTAAAAAGAAATATAATTGTTACGCTAAGAGAGGAGAGAAAATGCATTGCTATGCAGCTTCTATATTTGACAAAACAAATTGACCCAGAGCTACTTGGAAGCCACAGTTAAAACTGGGATATAGTAATTCACACGTTTATTGTTTTCTTTTCTTTTTCCTTTTTTTTTTACTATGACCAGTATTTATTTTTCAAGCATACTTAAATAGGCAGATTTCTTTGTTTCACTGTGTTTTCATAAATAACTCTTTAAAATTTTTAAAAATTGAAATAGAATTGATTTACAATGTTTCAGGTGTATAGCAAAGTGATTCAGTTACATATATATATATATATATATATATATATATATATATATATATTCTTTTTCAGATTCTTTTCCAGTATAGGTTATTACAAGATACTGAATATAGTTCCCTATGCTATACAGAGGTCCTTGTTGTTTATCTTTTCTACATATAGTAATGTGTATCTGCTAACCTCAAATTCCCAATTTCTCTTTCCCCCACCCGCTTTCCCCCTTTGGTAACCGTAAGTTTGTTTTCTATGGCTTTGAGTCTATTTCTGTTTTGTAAATAAGTTCATTTGTATCATTTTTTTAGATTACACATATGTCATATTATAATGCTATTTGCAGCAAAATTGATGGACCTAGAAATTATCATACTAAGTGAAGTAAGTCATACAGATAAAGACAAATATCATACATATTTATTGTTTAATTTGGGGGCATAGCAAATGTAGCTCTTTTTAAAGGAATTTTTCAAACAGCATCCCACAGGGGGAGTATTGAGGGTTGGCACACAACAGAGAAGAATTCACAACAAAAAAAAACTATTAGTATAAATTATTTTTTACTCTTTATAACAGTGAATGGGGATATATTTCATACTTAAGAGTCTAGTACTTTTGCACTTTTCTCTTTCTCCTCTAGGTAGAGTTTATTCATTCATTCATTTTTTTCAAAAAATATGTGTTGAACACCTACTATGTCCCAGATATTTATCTAGATATTAGGAGTAAATCTGAGAATAAATGGAGCTTACACTCTAGTAAATTAATTGGATAATTATTTATAAACATTTAGCAGTGATAGGTCCAAGAATAAGTGTTGAAAATATAATTCTGTAATAATTTAAAATACACATTTTACTCATTAAGTCTTTATGAAAAGTATCATATATCACTTTTTAATGTTCTTAAAGCAGAGAGAGTAAATGAATAAGTAGAAGTTTGTTTTATTCTGCACCTATCAATGGTCTGGGTCATATTCTAGCTCATCTGCTCACTAACTGGTTAACCTTGAGCAAGTTACTCCATCTGCTTCAGTTTCCTCATATGTCAGATGGGTTGATAATAGTTCCTCATTATAGGATTGTTGTGAGGATTAAATAAATCAATAAACAAAAAGCATTTAGAGCAGTATGTGGCATATAGGAAGTTCCTAAAACATGCTGGATATTATAAATTTCTGCTCAGCTACTTAAGATTTGTTTTGGAGACATAGTAGCATCATAACTATTGACCTTAAAATAAGGAAAGACTTACATGACAGGAAATGAAATTCTGAACAGTAATATTCTCTAATCACGGATACTATCATTAAAATATATGGAGAGAAATTAAAATATTGAGTTATTTTCTAATCTTATAACTAGCAAGTAAAAAAGCTAAACGCCATGTTTCAAATTTTAAACTCTGACTTGTTGCATTTCTTATTTAATGCTAAGCTACGGCAAGGAAATAAATGGGTTATCTGCTCCATTGACTAAAATTTGTTCAGAAAGGAAAGAAAAGCCTCATTATATTTGCAAAGTAGAACTCACAAAACAAACTGCCAAAACAGCTGTGCAGTTCTAAAAATAATAATAATGAATCTAACTATAACCCCATCACACTCTCTTAAAAAATTACACTTAGGCTTCTTCAGTTTTTGAAGTTGGTTTACATTTTCATCTAGTTGACATGTTATAAAAAATATTTTTTTGATTGCATGTTATGTTAACATTTTTCAAAAGAAGATCTCTTAGGTAAATGTAAATTTCAGAAGTGTCTCATCAGCCACATCAGTCAGACGCTGAGCTAAATTGTTTACATAGTTTAATATGCATATACCTGTCCACCACACACATATTCTTTCAGAAATGGAAATCAAATCCACAACTGGAAGGAACCCTTGGAGACTCCCCAGTCCACTCTCCTAATTTAATAGATGTGGAAACTCAAACCCAGAGAAGGGAAATTATTTACCGCACACCACACAGCAGAGTAGTGACAGACCTGGTGTGGTCCCTTCTTTACTTTTTGTCTTTTGCATTACTCTTTATAATACGGTTGAGTCCTTACTCATTGATAAAGGGGAAAGCCCATTCAGAATCACTGGTTCAGGTTAGACTTTGCTGCGTCTTCTCTAGGTCACATGCCCAAGGTTTAGGACTGGGCTCTGGAGCCAGGCTGGTTGTGTTTGATTATCAGCCTATCAGTTGCTGGCTGTGGATTTTTATAATTCTGGACCTCTCTTTTTCTCACCTATAAAATGACGTATATCATAATGACTATCTCACAGTGTTGATTTGAGAACTAAATGAGTTAATTATATAAAATACTTAGAAGAGTGTACAGCATGTGGTCATTCAGTTAAAGTGGGCTATTAATAGCCTTACAGGCTCTCCCTTAGACTCAGTTTTCTCAGCTATAAAATGAGAGGCAGATTTACCTCACAGAGTTCCTGCCAGGATTAAATTAAATTCTCTGTCAGAATGTATATGACGCATAATAGAAATATATGTGAACTCATACATTAAACAAGGATGATTTATAAGATGAAATCAAAATAGACTTTGATTTCTTTCACTGTCCTTTAAAAACGTATACACTGGGCAGGTTTTTCCCTATATGCCTGGATACACAGATCACTTTTCTTTAAGTTGTTGAACACTTATTCATTTAATAAATTTACATTGCCTAGTCCAATATAATATAAGCACTTCTTTATTCAGAGATTATTCCTTCCCCACTCTTACCCTGATCAGGCCCTAACTGGTCCATGAGTGCAGGAGGCTACCTAACTTTGCACTCACCTCCATGGCCCGTACTGTAACCATTATGATCGATCCCTTCAGGGCTCCTTAGGGAATGGAAAGGGAGGAGCAGTAAGGGAGGTGGAGAGTTCTTACTTAATTGGCGCTGCCACAAGAATGTATTGGAGGGTGACTTCTACTCTACTGTGATTTTTCATGGATTTTTTTTTTTTGGCGCGGTACGCAGGCCTCTCACTGCTGTGGCCTCTCCCATTGCGGAGCACAGGCTCCGGACGCACAGGCTCAGCGGCCATGGCTCACGGGCCCAGCCGCTCCGCAGCATGTGGGATCTTCCCGGACTGGGGCACAAACCCGTATCCCCTGCATCGGCAGGTGGACTCTCAACCACTGTGCCACCAGGGAAGCCCTTTCATGGACTTTTAAAGAGACTTTCCCTACTGGGCTTTCCAACTGCAGTTCCCTCGGGTCAGTGATGGTTTCTAATCTTCAAACCACCCCTCTCCTTTCAGCTCCTGGTTTTTCAGTTTCCACTCTA
Organism: Phocoena sinus; assembly: GCF_008692025.1. NCBI lineage: Eukaryota > Metazoa > Chordata > Mammalia > Artiodactyla > Phocoenidae > Phocoena > Phocoena sinus. Next base: position 68,542,732 of record NC_045766.1, on the reverse strand, counting down.
TATAGACGTTTTTGTGTTGGAGACACATTACCCTCCCATCCTATCCTCTTGGATTGGAATTAGAATGACCCTAGGCTGGTTCATTCTACCATGTGGTCCATATCTGGTGTATGAGGCACACTCAGTTTCCTTTGCCTTGACCAACTTTGGGAATGCAGCTCAGTCAAAATATAAACACTCAGTGAGCTCCTCTCCCTTTTTCCCTAACTTTCCCAGGGCTTGATGCATTTTGACATTAGTCTACTCTGGTCCCCAGTATGATGGGAGGAAAATCAAGGTCTCTGAATGGTCCTACCGAAGACCTTTCTCTAGGTCTGAGATGAAGAAATTATTAAGCCCTATTCCATCCTCAAACTTTGTATCTTCCTTGTGGAATTTAGAGCAGTATGACCAATTTTCACATTACCTATTTTTAAATTTCCATATTTTTTACCATCATACTTTGGAATTCATATCTATCATATCCAGATGCCTTAATTAAAATTTGCAGTTTAAAAAAATTCTGTTATCTAACGATGCCTATTCAAGCAACATTTGTTAACAAATTGACAATTTTCAGTTTTCCAAGAACTGGTTATGGTGACTGTCTGGAATACAGTGCATAGATAAGCTGAAGTGTTTATCACAGCATCAGACTAATAAGGTGGAAATGTGTGTGTATGGAGTGGGTTGGGGAAGAACCGTGATGGCCAGATCGCCATTAAAAGGCTGGGTAGCAGGCAGGCTCCACTGCTCTGAACACATGCAAGGAGGGAAGAAGTTGAAATACTCATGGAAACAACAGTAAGTACTGCAGCACAGTCATAGCTTCTGTAAGCAACATTCTTGGTTACTCAGAATCAGTAAAAGGTTTTCTTCTCTTGAATAAAAAGAATGTATTAATAGATTTTAGGTGCTCTCATCACAAATAAACACAAATGGTAACTATGTCAGGAGATAATATGTTAATTAGCTTGACTACAGTAATCCTTTTACTATGTACATGTACATCAAAGCATCATGTTGTATACCTTAAATAGATACAATTTTTATTTTTAAAAAATTTCAAATGAAGACCCCAAAGAGGATTGGCCAAATAGGTGCCCCCACTGCAGACCAAACATCATTCTTTGTTCACTTTTGGAAACCATCTTTATCTTCTGGTGGTTTTGCAGTCACAGTTATGTCTGTGGATGGAGGTATCTAGAGTGCTTTCTCATTAAGCCAGTGAAAAGTAGTAGTACCCCTCAAATTTGGCTTTCCCTGCCAGTTTATATCTTTTTCCCTCTGACCCAGGTTTATCTGTTACATCTGGATAAACCTGAGGCAACACTTTCACTTAGAAACAATCTATTCTCTGATACAAAAGCAGTGAACCATTGTATCAATGGAACGAGAGCATTAACATAAGGATCACTTTCCCATAAGGCGTTTTGGTTTTCTGTGAGTTTGTGAGAAAAATAGAAAAATTTAAAAATATGTAACAACCAGGACAAAATTTAATGGATCCACACCCTGAAGCCGTGTCAGACTCCGTTCAGAATGTTGTGATTTGCTTTGGATGGCAGTTTAAACGGGATTGTTACTTGGCACTAGATTTCTAGACTTCATCTCATTGTGTGTGGGCCTGAGGTCCATTTATTTTCCCCTCACCTTTCCTCTGAGAGGTGTGATATTGTCAGGGGAGGGAGACTTTTAGTGCTTATATAAGGACCACAGTCCCTAGAGTTACCAGAGCTGGTGGATCAGTTCTCCTGTCAGTGGGCATTTGGGTGGTTTTGAGGTTTTTGATTTTGAACACTACATATGTGAGCCTCTTTGAAAACCAATCTTAATGAATTGCTTTTAACTTTTATAATCTAGAAAAGTAAGTAACTGTTGTTGCATCTCTCCTAAGTAAGTGCTGGGTTTATATAGAGTGGTTTGTTGTGTACAAGAAGCTCTTGACAATAGAATTTCTATTACTTCCAGATTCCAAGGAAACAGGGATTCCAATCCAACCCAACAGGGTCACAGTAAGGAGACATCTTTTGCTAGGATGTTGGGATGTGGAATTAGCTGGAAAATATGATCAAGCCAATTTCATGATCTGTAACTTTTTTTTTTTTTTCGCGGTACGCGGGCCTCTCACTGCTGTGGCCTCTCCCGTTGCGGAGCACAGGCTCTGGATGCGCAGGCCCAGCGGCCATGGCTCACGGGCCCAGCCGCTCCGCGACATGTGGGATCTTCCCGGACCGGGGCACGAACCTGTGTCCCCTGCATCGGCAGGCGGACTCAACCACTGCGCCACCAGGGAAGCCCCATGATCTATAACTTTTAGTGATTTCCCAGAGAACAAGAAATAGCCTGACATTCGTATCTTTCCACATTTTGTCCCTAAAGTACATTTCTAGTTGTTCTTCTCACCCTAAACTTTACTTAAATTTTACTCAAGGATATCTGACTGTATATTTGACCATTGAGCAAACTCTTCATTCTTTTTCTATTGCATTTTCCTGTATTGTTTCTATCAATCTGTCAAGATCCCAGAAAGCATCTCCTTTAGAAGCCTTTTCCAGTTCCTACAGGCAGATATATTCCGACTTTCTCTTTTATATATCTATACGATAATGCCTGCACCCTATGAAAATTCTGGTGTCAGGTACTGAACAAAGGAAATAAGATACTAATCATCTTTCCTCTAAAACAGTAATACTCAGCTTCATTGCCATGTTATTCAACAGATGGATTTTCACTTTTTAAGGATGTATATTCCCATTAAGAATAATCAAAGGATCGTTCCCTGGGCCATTCAAGCGTCTTTTAAAAAAATATCTCAACTGTGGACTTAGTACTGATGGCCCTGTTGGAAAAAAGAATGTGAAGCCTTCTATGGTGACTAATATAAGGGAACAGAGTTTATTTGGAAATGGCCTGTTTTAAGCAGCTTTATTTCTTTAGGGTCACACTGTGTCCCCAGTATATCCCTCATTAGAAGTCAGTCATGCCAATTTGAGCAAATGCTTTTATTTACTTAAAGTATTTACATATTATTGGCCTGGACTTCAGAGCCAGACAATTAGATTACCAGGTGTTAGTGGAAGACAGCTCTTTTTCTGTCTCTTTTCCATCCTCAGTCTCTCTTTCCCCTGCCCCCGCTTTGTTTGTTTGTCTCTATCTCTGTCTCTCATCAGAGTGAGTTCTTAAACACTGACTCTCATAGCTACCAACAATTTTTTTTATGGTTTGCCACCAGGGTGAGCATTTTCCAATTTTTATTGCTAAATAGCTTCTCTGAAGTGAAGTAAAAATTGTGAAAATTTTTCGGAAAAATTGTGAAGTATATAAACAGGTGGCAAATATGAAGTATTTTGTGAGTTTTACCAAGTCATTTATTTTTGGTATAGTTTTCTGTACACGTTTTATTTATGTTTATAATTGTCACTGAATTCCTCACTCTATTTTGGTAAGGGTGCTTACTGGAATAATACGTTATTGTTGTACTGAGGAATTTGTACCCTGTTCTGCCTAGATAGGTAAAATTGTATGGGGATGATTTATCTGATAATTTCTTTATCTCTATGGATATAGGAAATTATCCTCATTAACTTCATTTTCTCCTATCTTTTCCAGACTTCCCTTCAAAAATAGAGAAGTATTTATATGATGTCACTAAAGGTAATTAGGATGTGTTAACCTTGAGGCATCTATTTTAGGTTTCATGTTTGTAACAGTCTTGCTCAGCCTGTATAATTATCTGGCTAATGGTGATCAATCATTATGATGCTGACGACAGGTATTTTTCAATGTTTCCAGTTTTATTTTTTTTAATCACTTACTTGACATTCTGAAGACTCAAATCCTTGAATCAAGCTGCTGGGCGGGAAGGGCATAGGCAGGAAGCAGACAAACCAGTCTCCCAGCTTGCTGTCTCAAGGCTGTACTCAGAGATTGAATCCCTTCATCTATTATTTTTGCCAGCTATTTTTTAAAGAAAAAGTTTTATAGAAGTGGAAGTAAATTTTTCAAAGTCTGACAGACTGTCAGAAGTACATTCATTCATTTAACATTTGCTGGGGACTGGCCGTGTGCAAAGTCTTGAGAAAGAATACTCACTGCCTTGAGTATTTGTGTTTGCCGTGCAGACACAGACATGGACCACAAACAACCAGTAATGGGAGGAGATGCAGCTTAACTCCAGGAGCTTAAATCTGAGCACAATATGAGCTACTGATGAGGTTCAACTCTAGGTGGAGGCCAGCATGCCGGATGGACTCTCTGAGAGCCTCCAAATTCATCTGTGTTGAGAACCACCTTTAGCCCTAGGGAAGCCTGGTGTTTTTTGTTTATTCGTTTGTTTTTAATCAGTAAGTGTTTTGTGAAGTTTTCTTCTTACTCCTTGTGTCATAGAGTTCTGTACATATTTGCCCTGTTCCACTGGCGCTCTTTAATGTCAGGAATGGCAGTGTCTCTCAACCGTGGCCATGTCTGTAAACTTAGAGTGCCTAGTGCAAATGTTTGCATGGATTTTCCCCATTAACTCATTTATATAATAGTGTGAGTGGTTCAGTACCTTTGTTAGAAGAGGAGATTGATATTCTTATGAAAAAAGAAAATCCCTTCAGAAAGATTCAGAGAGAATTCTTCTTTGCTGTGCACAAAAGTGATAAAATTAGCTTGCTCTTCTATCTGTGGGAAACATGGCCCTGTAAACTTTACCCACTCTTTTCCTACCCTGAATCCAATCTAAAGAAACTGGTTCTTAAAATTTATTCATCAGTGCTTTCTGCTCATCTAAGAGGGTTTTGAAAAAGAGAGGGTGACTGAGATAGATGCTATTTTTCTCCTAAAATACACTGGACAGGAGTTTGTAAGGTAGGGTGTGAAAGTAATGCCTTGTCAAGTTCAGGAAATCACAAGTCAGAGGACGTCAAACCAGGAAGGGACCTTCCAGTTTTATCCATGAATGTGTTTGCAATGGCTGTGGTTAGTTGGACTCTTTTGGGCACTCGCAGTGATGGAGAACTCTCTCTCTTTCAGTGTGCCGTTTCTCTGACACACGGGAAAAAATCAAGCAACTTGGGGCTTTGTGACAAATACACCATAAATATCTAGCCTTATCTGTATGTAATTTCTTCTTTGTCTTACTCAAATAGGGAAAGATCACTTAAGCCAGTAGCAAGCGTATCATATACACATACAGTCCCTGTTTCCATGGTTGAGGATTTATATCCAGTTAGTGGAGTGGTTTGTAATTTTCTGATAATTAAATTCAAGTTTCTGTGTCTGTAATCATGCAGCAATATTTCATAGATTACATTGTGACATAGCAAATGCACAGACTCAGATTATGGATACACATAACCTCCCTGCTGCCCTCTTCCTGTCTGAAAGGGGTACAAAGGTAGGCTTGAGAAGAAATGAGCCCTTTGTGAAGCTTAGATGCCACAAAAAAAACCCAAAAAACAAGTTATTGAAAATTTCTGGAGTAAATTGTGTTTGTATGAAACTTTTTGTTGTTGTTGTTTAGTTTTTCCATTTTGGATTTGTCCTGGGTGATTATTTTATTTTCAGATGGATCCAAGGAACTTGGGCCATTAACTTTTTTTTATGCAGTACTTCGAGTTTTCTAGGACTTGCCAGCATTTTTATTAGTCGTTCCTAATAACATCACTGAAAGGAAAGTCAGTATTCTTCTCTCTCCTCTTTCCGGTATTCTCTTTTCTTTCCGGTTCACCTGGAAAACCCTAGACCAGGAGAAGAGAAATGAGTAGGGCCAGGTCAGATTCCAGACCAGAATCCTTCTCAGAGGAGCAATTTTTAAAAGCCAATTTAGGGACTTCCCTGGTGGTCCAGTGGTTAAGACTCCAGTGCAGGGGGCACGGGTTTGATCCCTGGTCGGGAAACTAAAATCCCGCATGCCTCACGGCGCGGCCAAAAATAAATAAAGCCAGTTTAAGGGGTTGGAGTAAACCAAGTAGTGGTCCATAGCCTGGAAAACTGACTCCTTGGGTCATTCTTTCCACAGTCCCTCAAAACTGATGTCCCTGGCTTCTATGTCTCCTCCTTGGGACACACTGAAAGTGTTTCCAACTCCTGTGTTAAATTATTTTCACGTTTGTTCCTGGTACATCCAAAACCTGATAAATGAGAGTGGGTTGATCTAATTTAGGGATGGGGGTTGGGAAAGACTTCCCCAGAGTAGCAATCTTTGAGTAGATACCTGAGGGAAAAGTTAGGAGTAACCGAGATGGATGTTAGAGGTGCCATTAGCAGAGAGCGGGAAGACAGAGGATGGTGATAGGGAAAGCTAGGTCAGGGAGGTAGATGGGGAATGGCAAGTTAGGTTTTATAGGCTGAATTTCAAATATGTGTGGGATACTCTAATGGAAATTTTAATTCAGCACCTCAGGGCCAAATCAGGCTTTTCCAGCCATGCTATTGGAACTTCCAGCAAATGGATTGAGAATCCATCACAATATATCTGGTTAATAAAGTGATTATAGCATTGAACAATGCAGGTATTGATGTAGGCTCGGGAAATGGTTAATGAGTGAATGATACAGACCACAGGATAAAAGAATTGGAAGAGAATTTGAACCTCTAAATTCATATAAAGCCAGCAGATCTTTGGAGATCAGCAAATACATTGAAATGAAGAAGGCCCTGTAGTTTCAGACATGAGGCTCATTCTTCCTTGGTATTCCAGAAAGACTCATAGATCTCTTACTCATAAAATGGCTATCATGTTTTGTGCTCAAAGTTAATGACTTTTATTTTATTTTATTTTATTTTTATTGCTTTTATTTATTTATTTTTTTGCGGTATGTGGGCCTCTCACTGTTGTGGCCTCTCCCGTTGCGGAGCACAGGCTCCGGCTGCACAGGCGCAGCGGCCATGGCTCATGGGCCCAGCCGCTCCACGGCATGTGGGATCCTCCCGGACTGGGGCACGAACCCATGTCCCCTGCATCGGCAGGAGGACTCTCAACCACTGCGCCACCAGGGAAGCCCGAAGTTAATGACTTTTAGATGACACTTGGAGAGAGATTTGTGGCAATGTCTAATTGATTGATCATGGTCTAGTTTTCTAAAGAACCATCTCCATGGCATGGGATGAGTCAGCCTACCAATAACGCAGCTGAGAAACTCGGAATGGCAAGAAAAACCTATTAATCAATTCAATTTGAATTGAATTTGAGGCGATTTTAGTGGAATTCTACCATCTTGTCAACACCAATTGTCTCTCCCCATTATTCTTTCCATTAAATTCGTGGGTATTTTTCTAGTTTTTTTTCTTTTAATTTTCATGCTAGCATTGTCCTGTCTATAATCTGGAAAAATATGCAGGTGAGATACGTATGGAAACATATTTGTCATTTTAGTTTATCTTTGCTGGAAGTATGAAAGATGTATAAAGTATAATGCATATGGATTCTCATGAGCTTTTTGGATTTGACTCATCCAGAATTAATTCATCGACTCCTGTAATGCACTCACTTTATTTCTCTCCCAGGACCCTTCAGGAGTCCTGCTGTGATTCATAATAATTTAGATTGAGGGATTTGTTTTCCTTTTTTTTTCCTTTAGCTCATTTTGTCAAATGATAGAAAGGAAAAACGAGGATTTTATTAAATGTTGACATAATTAGATAACATGAGCAGAGAATTTCATGAGAAGTCTAGTTCTTTGCTCATGAATTTATTTAACAGTTGCCAATTTAGATGCAGGAAATTAAGTGCCATATTACATGCAGCCTGAGGCTCCTTGGAGGGAAGAAAAATGCTTTCCCTTTTCAGTGAGCTGTGGAAAATTGTTTCAAGACCATCAGGAAGGAAAAGCTTTATTTCTGTGAGAAAGCTCTGTGGTCATCAGAGCAGAAGAGCCTTGAATTTTACATTGTGAAAGCTTTTTACTGAACACCAGGTCTTAACTCCATTGACCTTTGGACATGGGAGGGTATGGAGCACAGAACTGGAATTGTAACCCCATGAAAGTTATTCTCTTTTAGTATTTACCAGTATTTAATGTTCTACCTAAATGAATGAAACACCTAGCCACTAACCTGAGCAAATGTTGTTTCTCTTCGTCACAAAGGACTCGGTAACAATGTTCAAATTCTTTGACTCATCTATTCAACTCATAGAAATTTATCTTAATAAAGTAATTTCAAAAAAGAAAAATAAAGCCATATACCTGAAGATATTCTTTTCAGTATTAGCTATAATAGTGAAAGATGGAAGCAATTTATCCAATGGTATAGAAATTATTAAATAAATTCAGCTATACACAGGTAAAGAAAGAAACATTCTGTAGCCATTAAATGTTATTAGGTAGACTATGTAACTATAGAAGATTATTTCCATTCTAATGTTAGATAGAGGAAATGGATAACTAGTCATAATAAGTATAGCTAGTTAGGCTTATTAGTTTATGTAAGCTTATATAATATAGCTTATTAAGTCCTTTCCATGTGCCAAGCACTACTTAAGCATTGTACATTTATACAATCTTCAGAATAATTCTATGAGATAGGTACTATTATTATCCCCATATTATACACATGAAGAAACTGAGCAAGGTTGCAGAGCTCGTAACTGCTGGGTCTGGGATTCAAATCCAGATAATCTGTCTCTAGATGTCACACTTAACCATCGTTCTATATAAGATCAGCAAACAAATGGGTATATTCACATTGATTACACCTAGTAACACTCTGAGTGCATGGAAAAAGCTGGGAGAGAATATACAGAAATAAAATTAGTTAACATTGTTGAAATTGGGAAGAGATACATTTTTAAAATTTCCTTTAGGGGAAGAGGGGGGTGGGATGAATTGGGAAATTGGAATCCACATATATACACTATTGATACTATGTATAAAATAGCTAACTAATGAGAACCTACTGTATAGCTCAGGGAACTCTACTCAGTGCCCTGTGGCGACCTAAACGGGAAGGAAATCCAAAAAAGGGGATATATGTATACGTATAGCTGATTTACTTTGCTGTACAGTAGAAACTAACACAACATTGTAAAGCTACTATACTCCAATAAAAATTAATTATAATAAATAAATAATTAAAAAATAAAATTTCCTTTAATGTTCTAATATATGGCTTTTACTATGTAAAAATATGACTTAGTAATGTATAACATTTGAGTACAAAGTTCAAACTTTATTAAAATAGGTCTTTCACATATTACAAAAGAAAGACAATCTCCATCCCATTTAGCTACTTATACCATTTGAAAACCTACTCCCAGAAGTCTGATATTAGGTTTAGTGTTTGGTAAAAGGCACCAGAGAGCCCCAGATAGTGGGAGAGTAGATGCTTGAAGAATGAGCCTTTCATGGAAAATTGCAAGTAGCAGGATTTGCTAATATGTAGGTCAGAGAACGGTAGACTGGGTAATCCGTCCATAATGCAAAAGTGGCAAGGATAATAAGTGTAACTGGCACAGGAAGAATTAAGTTCAACATTAGGAACAACTTCTGAGCTTTAATAGTATTGTGTTGGGTTGGGTATTGATGTTTTTTCCTTTTTAATTATAATCATGTTTTTAACATCTTTACTGGAGTATAATTGCGTTACCATTTTTGTGTTAGTTTCTGCTGTATAACAAAGTGAATCAGCTATATGTATACACATATCCCCATATCCCCTCCCTCTTGTGTCTCCCTCCCACCCTCCCTATCCTATCCCTCTAGGTGGTCACAAAGCACCGGGCTGATCTCCCTGTACTATGCAGCTGCTTCCCACTAGCTAGCTCTTTTACATTTGGTAGTGTATATATGTCAATGCTATTCTCTCACTTCGTCCCAGCTTACCCTTCGCCCTCCCCATGTCCTCAAGTCCATTCTCTATGTCTGCATCTTTATTCCTGTCCTGCCCCTAGGTTCATCAGAACCAATTTTTTTTTTAGATTCCATATATTTGTGTTAGCATATGGTATTTTTCTCTTTCTGACTTCCTTCACTCTGTATGACAGACTCTAGGTCCATCCACCTCACTCCAAATAACTCAATTTCTTTTTATGGCTGAATAATATTCCATTGTGTATATGTGCCACATCTTCTTTATCCATTCACTGTCGATGGACACCTAGGTTGCTTCCATGTCCTGACTATTGTAAATAGTGCTGCAGTGAACATTGTGGTACATGACTCTTTTTGAATTATGGTTTTCTCAGGGTATATTCCCAATAGTGGGATTGCTGGGTCATATGGTAGTTCTACTTTAGTTTTTTAAGGAATCTCCATACTGTTCTCCATAGTGGCTGTGTCAACTTGCATTCCCACCAACAGTGCAAGAGGGTTCCCTTTTCTCCACACCCTCTCCAACATTGATTATTGTTTGTAGATTTTTTGATGATGGCCTTTCTGACCGGTGTGAGGTGATACCTCATTGTAGTTTTAATTTGCATTTCTCTAATGATTAGTGGTGTTGAGCATCCTTTCATGTGTTTGTTGGCAATCTGTGTATCTTCTTTGGAGAAATGTCTATTTAGGTCTTCTGCCCATGTTTGGATTGGGTTGTTTGCTTTTTTTGATACTGAGCTGCATGAGCTGCTTGTATATTTTGGAGATTAATCCTTTGTCAGTTGCTTCATTTGCAAATATTTTCTCCCATTCTGAGGGCTGTCTTCTCATCTTGTTTGTGGTTTCCTTTGCTTGGCAAAAGCTTTTAAGTTTCATTAGGTCCCATTTCTATTTTTGTTTTTATTTCCATTTCTCTAGGAGGTGGGTCAACAAAGGATCTTGCTGTGATTTATGTCAAAGAGTGTTCTTCCTATGTTTTCTCCTAAGAGTTTTATAGTGCCTGGCCTTACATTTAGGTCTTTAATCCATTTTGAGTTTATTTTTGTGTATGGTGTTAGGGAGTGCTCTAATTTCATTCTTTCACATGTAGCTGTCCAGTTTTCCCAGCACCACTTATTGAAGAAGCTGTCTTTTCTCCATTGTATATTCTTGCCTCCTTTATCAAAGATAAGGTGACCAACTCAAAATGTGAGTCTGATGATATTCCTAGAGAGCATTGATGAAATCCAATATACTTGAATATACTTAGCAAGATCCAGTACACCTGAATATCTTTGAAGCAGACCAGTACTCTTATAGAGACAAAGACAAAGCTGTTGGCATCAGAAAGTGTATCCCAGGGACATTTTAAATTTTATTAGACATTTTGCTATAAGTTCCTCAGATTGGACTTCTGGAATTCTATTCTTGTTGGTCTAAAAGTAGAGCCTTAATAACCACTAGTATATTAGAGCTTTTCATATAAGATGTCTGATTTCAAAGGCTCTATAATTATGAAGATTCCACTTAATATAGTGTAAAGAATTGCCTTGACAACTTATCTATCCTCCTTTTTCATCATATTCTACCTCTGGAAAGTGGAGTAATAATAGCTGCTTCTTTGGGTTGATGCATGGATTAAATGAGATAACAAATCGTTTGAATTATTTTAATTACCCTCTTTTAAGAATTTTTGTTTTGCTTTTTATCCATGACAATTAAAAATAGAATTCAAGTATTCCAGTTCCCTGCTATGTTTATTGTGAATACAAGTTTTTCCTTTTAGTTCCTTTTGGATTTCACACTGAACGTGAACCAATCATTTCCTATCTTTGTTTTGACAACACTTGTCAAAAACTATGATGTACCCAGCCAATTGTATTCTATGGCTTTTAAGAAAAAGCATCCTTGAAAAACATTTTATGGATGGAGTGAATGAACACAAGCTATTAGATCAGTTTAGTCACTGTGTGCTAGAAGAACCTTTATTTATTCTTCAGATTTTTGATTATGGTATATACTTATGATGATTTATGAAAAACCTGAATGTCTTATGCCAAATTCTTAGCAAAAGCGTAACTCAAAATGAGATATTAGTTTACATGATGGAAGGATTGATTCCTTTGATTTTCCCCAAGAGAAAAGAGTGTTTCCGTCTTTATTTATTTATTTATTTATTTTTTGTGGTATGCGGGCCTCTCACTGTTGTGGCCTCTCCCGTTGCGGAGCACAGGCTCCGGATGCGCAGGCTCAGCGGCCATGGCTCACAGGCCTAGCCGCTCCGCGGCATGTGGGATCCTCCTGGACCGGGTCACGAACCCGTGTCCCCTGCATCGGTAGGCGGACTCTCAACCACTGTGCCACCAGGGAATCCCTGTTTCAGTCTTTAAAGGTGGAATATAACACACTGTTAGCTCCTCTTTAGTCTCAGTACGGAGAGTTTCCTGTAATTCTACAGAGCTGTGCTCTAAAGCTCATTTCCACTGTGCATATTGACGCTTATAGCTTAAGATGGTTTTGTATCAAAGAAGGATTGGAATAGTATGCTTTGTTAGATGACAGAAGAGTTACAGAGGACATCTTTAGACTCATATGTTTCTCCGTTAGACCCTAAAATCAACAGACTGCTGAGCAAGGTCTTACTTGAATTTTTATATACCGTATCATTTATATATGAATTTATATATATCAGAAATTTATTTCTTCTGATTTGAATTTTAAAACTCAAAATTTTTTTCTTCAATTCAGACAATTCCACGGCAGAGCCAATATATTGTTTAAATCAGTGCTTCTTAACTTGGTTGTATCTGAGAATTCCATAGACGGTTAAAAGTAAAAAGAAAGGTCATCCCTGGACTCATATGCATATTTAATTGGTTTGGAGTGTGGCCCAGAAATAGGTTTTCTTTTTCCTTTTTTTTTTTTCTTTCCTTATTTTTTTAAAACAATACCAGAATACTTTAACATGTAGTTTTGGTTAAAATACAGTGATATAAATCAGCACTTCTCAAATTTTAATGTTCATCTAAGCCACTTAGGGGTCTTGTAAAAAGTCAAACTGACCCTTCTGTAGGTCTGGGGTGGGACATTGATGGGGCCAACATTGCTGATCTAAGCATCACATTTCCAATAAGAAAGATCTAAATTAAGGTCTGAATTTGTTAGGAAACTTTTTATCTGTGAACGCCTTGACTAAACTACTGTCTATGATGTAATTATCTTTGGCTTCATTAGATACTCAAAATGATCTCATACTTTACCTGTCAAAAAATTACCACTCTTACGGTCACATTGCTTAATTCAATCCTACATTTATTGAACACCTATTACATGCTCTCTCTTTTGCCAGGCTTGCAGGGAATGTACAGAGTAGAAAAATACAAATCTTACACGTAAGTAGCTCAAAGAAGAGTGAAGGGCTGATGCTAATGGCCATAATTTAAAGTGCAAAGCATTAGAAGAGAAGTAAAATGTTTGACTTTTTGCTTAACTTTGAGATGTTATGCCTTTTGGGTTGAGACACTTTCCAGGTTTTGAAAATTCTTAAAGTCTAAAGTCCTTTTTTTTCTTTCTTTTCTGTAAAGGATGTACATGTGTATGGGGTGGGGGATGTAGGTCTTAGGAATTTTAATCTAGTTTGTTAATGGGTGTGTCTAGAGTAACTAGAACAGTGCTTGACTAAAACCTCTTGAAAAATGTGAGTGGAATGAATGGTTGCCACCTAGTATTTCAGAACAGTGACTTTTGAAGCAGGCAGTGTGACGGATGCCATAGTAAAGGTGAAGAACCCTAACATACCATGTCACACCCGGGACAGTTTCTTTATGAGAAAGTAGAGAAGGAGTGGAAGAAGGATATGGGCAGAACAACTGTTATAGATCAGGCATTTCAAGACCATACAGAAGAATAGATAACACTTTGCCCATTTTATATATCAATTTCATGTTATCAAGTCCCTGAAGTTCAGTGGAAACAATGATTAAGAGGATAGTTTAAGTACTTCCAGACTGGGTGTTTGGAACACTTAGTTTTCTGTTGGAAACTTTGAGCCTACAGATGAGTAGAAAATCATGGGATTTTTGTGGAAAATTTATAAATTTCTCTTGGTCATTGATGAGAAAGTTCTCTAAATATATTACAAGATCTTTTCTTCCAATGTATTACCTTATTTAAACATAAGGTAAAACATAAACATACACATAAGGTAAAACATAAACATAAACATAAACATATTTCTCTGTTTCAGTTATTGAAATGGTCAAAAGCAAGTCGTAGTACTCTCTAATGTACTTTTAGGATTTAATGAGGTTAATAAATTATAATAAACAAGACTGATTATTCCTCAGAAAATAAATGTCATTTAATGTTATTTTATAATATCTGATTATAGACTGTAATTATATAAAATTATCTAAGTATCTCCAGCCAGATCTAAATACTTTTGTGAAAACTTTTTGTAATAGTATAACTTGAAGTGCTTAAGACATGTTCAATGGAAGTCATTGTGTTAATCACTTATTTTTGTCCTCAAAAAATAGTTTTTGAATCTCTTTCAAGAAATTAACAAAGTGATCAGCAGCTCACTTGCCAAGGGAATTAAGAGCAAAGTTTATGCCTCCGGCTGCTGGCTTACTTGTACAAAACAAATGTCAGAGGCAGCACGTGGGGAACTGGTAATGGTTTAATTTACATGTATGGAGTCAGCACAAAATTAATAGCAATCTGTCACCAAGGTTTGTTAGCTAATTGCTGGGTTTTAATGTTAAGCAAATGAGTGTGAATTTTAACAACACTGTTTAAGAGCCTCTTTGGGAGCCTGTTCTTTCTATTCCTCTTGGCATGCCTTAGGTTTCAAGCTGTTTTCTGAATATGTTTTCTAATACTTCAGATATTAAGGTGGCAACCTAGGTTGTCTTTGGCATTCAACCCCCTCCCTAATAAAATCAGCTAGTCACCTTCTCAGAAAAACAGGCCATAAAGCAGAATTTCCAGGGCCACTGCTACTGTTTTCTTTTTTACACATCTGTTTTTCTGTAAAGGACAAATAATTCAGATTTTCCCACAGGCTGGAGGAGAAATGGCTTACTGAGTTTTCTATTATATGACTCTACATAAAATTACTGTAGGTAGGGAGAATTCATTTTACTAATTTAAAGCCTAATTTATTTGTAAGGAGTGTGTTAAAAACATGTCTTATGATGTAAACGAAAAAGATTTTTTTCTTTCTCCCACTGCCCCGTTTATATTTTATTCAGTGAGGAATAATATTAATCTATTCCTAGATGTAACCTCCAGCAGGCCCGTGGCATCTCTACAGCCCTACAGACACACTAAGTCAAAAACAGTGTAGGGTCCAGTAATTAGAATATAGTCCAAGGGATTAACCCACACTTGGAACTCGATTTATCAACAGTTAAACCCTTCCTTCTTAGCATCTCTTACTATCGCTTACTATCTAGCCGCTATATTAGCTCCACTGAGGTCAAGGTGTTTTGTGGAGGGGAGGGGATCTGTAAACATATAGTACAGGTCTCCTTTGTCTCAGCTTTGTAAACCCTGGGCCTTGGCAGATGTTAAAAGTTGAGGTCTTTGGGTAGACCAGGCTAATATAAAAGCTGTCTTTTTCTTTCATGACTGTTTTCATGAGATCGTTAAGTATTCCCTGACAGATGCTCTCCCCTGCAGTTCCCTTAACTGGCGTCTCTGTTGCAGGTGGTTTCTTCGTAGATCTTCCCTCAGCTCCTGTTACCCTGTGATGCAAGTTCAACCTCTTTGTGGTGAAAAGCCTCTCTCCTTGCACTCCAGTTTAGCCTATCCAAGATGACTCCTCCCCTCCCCTCCCCTCTCCTCCCCTCCCCTCCCCTCCCCTCCCCTCCCCTCCCCTCCTCTCCCCTCCCCTCCCCTCCTCTCCCCTCCCCTCCCCTTCCCTTCCCTCTTCTCTTCTCTTCTCTTCTCTTCTTTCTCTCTGTCTCTCTCTTTGGCACAGCTTAGATCTTAGTAAACTTTAACTTTCTTAGATGTGAGTCAGTCCCCAGTGCTCTGCGTCTTTCCACTGCTGAGAAGTAGCACTCCTCAACCCTTCCTCTATATGGGTGGGGAAAAGAGGACTTATAGCACAGCAGCAGCTTTCTCTGGAAAAACCTGATAACCAGTTTTCTCCAAAATCCTACTTCTGACCCTCGGACCTCTGTTTAAATCTTGTTATACCTAAGGGGGTCCAAGAGTAATAGAATATGTTCCCTTCCATAACCTATGTAAATTCTGCATGTGGAGATTTGTGTAATACACAGAATGCATTCTGACAACCACTGTATGTGTTTCTCAATTAAATCTGAAGCAAGTAGAATCCCAGTCAAATATGTTACGTATTTAAACAAGTTGAGAATGGAGAGAATTTCATTTATTGTGGTTTCTTAACCATTGACTTGGCACTAATAATTAGACATAAAGACTTCTGTGGGAGATCAAAGATGTATAAAACATGGTTGTCTTTGTGGGCACACAACCTAATTGGGAAATCCAGGTTTGTTCAGTATAGAAGAATTTGCCTCTGATATTATTGATCAGACTACCCTGATAAGGCATCTTGTAGCTTGGCAATGCATTTGGTTTGGCACTTGCCAAAGGAAAAGGCTAACTTGGTATGCATGGGAGCATCTTGGCATGATGATTTGGACTTGGCAATTGGTTATTGATCGTTGGCATGGAGATATTTCAAGAAATGAAAGATTTGGGTGGGGAAGGAAAAAAAATCAAAGAGTAAATTAACCTGGAATAAGTTACTGGTTGTATAATAAACTTATGCTAAGTCTATATATTTTACTGCAATGTCTGTCTGAGGAAGAAAAAAATTCACAATGAAGGCAGTTAAGCATTAGAGACAAAACTAAGGGAGTATCACACACAATCTCTCCTACAAGATGGGCTAATGATTAAGAATTCTGGCATTGGACCCAAAGTCCTAGGTTTGAATCCCTGGCTTGATCGTGAAATCCAACACCTCGGTTATTTTTTGCTTTATCATATGCTTAGACAAGCTTTCTCTTTAACCATTACCTAAAGTTAAATTCTTTTCATTACTTTGTGGCCAAGAAAGATTCATATATTTCTTATATCCTATATGGAAAGAAAGAATATTTATTGTGTTTTTCCTTTGAGGAAATATTTTTAAGCTATTCTCAGTTTACAGATTTCCTTAGAGAAGAAAGTATAAACCATCCCCCCTCCATTTATAAATATTTCCTTGAATTTTTTTTTACTTCTCATCCATAGAATGTGCGTATTCATATGTCGTATGTCAGGGACTTACTGCATTTTACCCATGCACTTAGAATTTCCTTGTTCCAATCTGATTACTCATGGTTTTGTAATAACATGATTGTGTTTACCTCACTCAATTCTTTTTTTTCCTCTCTCTATTCTATGGATATGTTGGCAACTGCATTTTACATATAAAAAGTAAGTTGCTTTAAAGCCATTCAGCCATAGCCTCAACATCTATTTTCACTATAGTTCTTATTCATCACCCAAAATGATAAAAAAAAAAAAATACAATGCAATTGTTAGCTTATTATGCAATATTTTCATTATAAAGATTTCCCCTTTTCAATTTCTTCTCTGATGCTAGACCAATATTTTTCTCTTGTGATTCTGTTTGGCAGTCATATTAATCAAGCTCAAGTCTATGACCTTGAAAAAGGGACTAAGTAGAGGAATTGCCCTTGGGTGTAATGAATTGACACAAGAAAAGCCAGGCAGGTTGGATCTTAAATGCAACAGAGTAATTTGCTTGGAATCTTGAGAGAATGACTTTGTATCCTTTATTAGAACGTGTTCAGCTGAGTAACTGCAGTTATATAAGTAATACTGATGGCATTGCTGATGAGGGGGGTAAATATACATGCAAACACACATACACACACATTACACATACATATGATAAAATCTGTTTCGTAAGTGACATATCTTGAGTCACTAAGTGTTGATGACAGCATACAATATTCAATTAATTTAGAGATAGGAGATTTTCTTAGTTTTTCTTGTTCACTGCTCTTTTTCTCCTTATTTGGAACAAGGATTTATTTCATGTGTCTTTGCTAGAGTAACTTCCAGCCAGCAGTGTGCCAGTTTCTGCTATTTTACTCTTGAGCTATACAAATGTTTTTATACTTTCTTTAAAGGTATATAACAAATACGTCAAAATAATTTGCATCTTCATATGTATTACAGCAAAACAATTAGAGCTTTTGACTAAGAGTTAGAGAAAAAGACTAAGGTTGTCATATTTATGTTTTCCAGACCGTTTTTGGTTTTTTTAATGAATCAACTCCAAACTACTTATGGTTTAAATGCATTTCCACTATAAACATTAATGATTATTAAATCAATGATGCTAACTGCCATTTTTACTCTTTTCATTATATTTATGATCATGTATTTTTTCTCATGTAAAATTCCCTGGTTCCAAAAAATGCCTTTTCACACAGTTAATCTATAGTATATCTGTTCATTTTGCTTTTACTTTACCACTGTTTTACAAATACAGAAGCTTCCTTGGCCCTAAATCACAGGATAGCTTAAAGATTAGAATTCAGGAGTTCAATTTTTAAACATTTATTACAGTGACAAACCCTCTTAGAAGTCAAGACCAAGTTTAAAAATAGAAATTTACCATAGCTTAGAATTAGCTCATCTTATTTTGTGTAAAGTGTAACTTTGTAGTTCTTATTATGAAATGTGGAAAAAGCTAGTGTTTACTGTGACTAAATAGAGGAATTGCCCTTGGGTGTAATGAATTGACACAAGAAAAGCCAGTCTGGTTGGATCTTAAATGCAACAAAGTAATTTGCTTGGAATCTTGAGAGAATCATTTTGTATCCTTTATTAGAATGTATTCAGCTGAGTTACTGCAGTTACATAAGTAATACTGTTCTAAGACTGCTTACTGTTCTAAGGAAGACTGCTTACAAGGTAGTATATTCTTGCTTAATTGTGAAAAAATTCCCTAGTCAGGTGAATAGAACATTTGGTTAACCCAACCAACCGGCAAAATCAGCACCAACAATTTCTACATGATATAGATGAACTACACGTAATTATCATTGCACCAAAGGTGGAAGCCAAAATGGGTCTGATGCAAAGAATATGGAGAAAGCCATTTACTGAGAAGAAAACTTTAAAAATCAAAACACTAGGATAACATGGGATAAGGATTTAAACAAAATTACTCAAAACTCAAATTAGTATGCATCATTTTTAAAGTAGAGAAACATGCATATGTATGCATATCCTAGTTTCTTTACAAAATATATATTAACAAGTCTGTCAGCTATAGGTTTGTGTGTGTGTATGTGAGTAAGTGCAATGCGAAATTTGAATAGAGTAGAAATCAGTGAGGATACATTATTGCAAAAATATCAAAGGCTTTCTCCTCCTTACATATAATCTCTCTTTAAAAGAAAAAAACGAGCAATGTATATTTGGTTAGATTGTTGAAAGTTTCAATTATTTAACTCTTATAAAATTACCTAAATTTATAAGTCAAAAGCTGAAAACCAAAGGAGAGACTCAGTCGCATGGAAAGTAAGACTCCCTCACTGTACTTAGTTGGATACCATTATGAGAGAAGACAGCACAAGGACCAGCTAACTGGGTTCACTATTCTCTGGCCTGAACTTGAATATTTATGACAATGAATTCATCATCTGGCATAGCACAACCAGACAAGCCATACAGTGACGTGCAGTTTCTCTCCCAACCAGAACTCGAGTCAGAAAGGTCTATAAATCTCATTAAATCTCATTCAATGGGCTGTTTTACCTCCTTTAGAATAACAAACTAGTCTGCCAGGTGGATGTACTCATTAGATGCCCTATAACCTCAGGAAGAACGTTAATGGCCACATTAATACACAGCTCTCTAGGAAAAAATATATGTGCTTGGGTGTGTTTAGATTAAATGTAACAGATTTCTCTCTTTATGTTAAAAACTATCTGCAAGTCAGAAGTGAGAAATAATATAACTTTGTCCTTGGCAAATAAAATTTTTAATGATTGCTTTTAAACAACTAAATTAGGTTTGCCTTTGATGATTCATCAGAGGTTGCAATAAAAAAAAACCCAGAAATAATGGTGGGAAGTCAGGTTGTGCCTATATTTGATATGTAAGACAGAATCTCACTTGAATCCAAGTGTTGTTTTAATCACATTAGCTGTGACAGGGCGAGAGAGAGTCATGGACATATACCCACTAACAAACGTAAGGTAGATAGCTAGTGGGAAGCAGCCGCATGGCACAGGGATATCGGCTCGGTGCTTTGTGACCGCCTGGAGGGGTGGGATAGGGAGGGTGGGAGGGAGGGAGATGCAAGAGGGAAGACATATGGGAACATATGTATATGTATAACTGATTCAATTTGTTATGGGGCAGAAACTAACACACCATTGTAAAGCAATTGTACCCCAATAAAGATGTTAAAAAAAAATGTGAGTTTAATTCATTGTAAAAATTTATGCTATGATATACACATCAACATTATGACTTTAGTGCATTGATAATTCCAAGTTTCCTGGGTACCATAATCATTTTTCCCCCCATAAATCAACTTACTCAGAAAGCACCTAATATAATAAAATTCAGCAACATTTTCACTCCTCTGATCCTAATTTTAATATGTATACCTCACTCCTAGACCTATTTATTGGCTTTTTCTGGAAATATTGTAAGCGGAAAAGTTCACAGTGTTCATAATAATTTTAATTTTTTTATTACTTTAATAGTAACAGCAACCCTCTATTGAAGTCACACACAATGTGCCCAGCAGGTTGATAAATGCTCTGTTTGAAGTATTTCTTTTAATCCTTACTATAACCTGGTATGGAAGTTTATTAACTTCCAGTTCTCAGATGAGGAAACCAAGGCATCTCCAGATAAAGAATTTTTTCCAAGGTCTTACAGTTGGTAAGTGGTGGAATCACAATTCATTCCCTTCTCAGTGTGCCTCCTGAGTTTTACAGTAGAATGTTAGCAAAAATTGTGTAATGTTACTTAATATTCCAAATATTAGGTATATTGTTGAAACCAAATCATAAGAAATTATTCAGTCGAAACCAAATCATTAGAAAGTATTCACTTGCTTACTTGTTATGACTTCTTTTGACTGAATTGTTAAACTTTTCATAGTGCAAACTGTTAGAGAAGTTTAAGTCCCTATTTAAATGTAAACATTTAATATCTTCCAACTCAATCTTTTAATGTTTACACAGTTAGCTCGAGATTCTTGGCTTTTGCCTGTGGTGGAATCAGATCGTTTGAGTTCAAAGGTAAATTACAGATTATTGCTAGTCCAGTATCACATTTAATGCAGTTATCCTCTGTACGTTTCCTAAATAGCTTTTGTGATTGTCTTAACTGATCAAATTATCAAATATCCTATACTGTCTGTCACTGTGCTGAAAATAGCGGTAACACATGCACGGAATTGAATACCTGTTATTTCTTTTACAAAAGTGCATTGTAATACTAAGGTGATACTAGATATAGCTGTTTTAAACAGTTGTAAATGAATAACAAATATGTTGACAGTAATACATGATTCTTTCCCTTTATAAAGTGAATAATTTTCATAGCTGAAGTCCTTCTTTGAGAAAAATTTCCTGCATTTTTTATTCTGGGAATCTCAAGAAAACTTTAAACTTTCTGTGGATTAATATGAAATGGCAGGGTTCAATATATAGTTTAAATAACACCATCTTCTCTTCCAAACTCAGGCTTTAGCCACACCCAACCTTTTTTTTTTTAACTATTTATATTAATTCCTGTATTGACTCTAGTTTGTGTTTCTGGACACATCTTACAGAAAATCAATAGAACATCCTAATTTCCTCAAAGTCTTGGTTTCTTACCTCTAGCTAAAGCTAAATTAAGTAATTCCTTTTCCTTTCCATCTTTCCACCCTTCTTTCTTCCTTTTTTTCCTCCCCCATTGCCACATTTTTATTAAACTCAAGTAATACATATTGCTTTTGCCAGGATTCATGATTTGTCAATATTGTCTTATTTCCTCCTTCCCTTTTGTTCCATATGATTAGTTCCATGTCTGGGAGCAAAGTCCAGGATCAACAAAATGGTCTATCTGCTCTAAAAATATTAACCTCTTTTGGAGGTTAAGAATAGGTGATCGAGCACTTTTGTAAAATATACAATTGGGAGGAAGGTGTTAGGTTCCAAGAGCTCTGGGAATTCAGACCATACCTTTTTTTTTTTTTTTTTTTTTTTTTTATATGTTGGGGGTAGGAGTTTATTAATTAATTTATTTTTGCTGGGTTGGGTCTTCGTTTCTGTGCGAGGGCTTTCCTTAGTCGTGGCAAGCGGGGGGCCACTCTTCATCACGGTGCGCAGGCCTCTCACTATCGCGGCCTTTCCTGCCGCGGAGCACAGGCTCCAGACGCGCAGGCTCAGCAGGTGTGGCTCACGGGCCCAGCCGCTCCGCGGCATGTGGGATCCTCCCGGACCGGGGCACGAACCCGTGTCCCCTGCATCGGCAGGCGGACCCTCAACCACTGCGCCACCAGGGAAGCCCCAGACCATACCTTTTTATCCAGAGTCAGGTTATATTTCTCCTTCAGTGCAAAAGTAAGGAGATCAGATGATTTTTTGATATATTTTACATGCCATTGGTCAGAAATTATCTCTGAGTTTATTGATCAATTCATAAATGAATTTTCAAGGGAATGGATTTTATACTACTAAAGTATTTACTAAATAACTAACTTGTCAATAGGATTTAGTTCCTTTTTTTTGCTTTCCTTGGCATTAAGAACAAATCAGTGCCTTGAGGGTATAATGAGAGCAATGTTAGAAAGGCAATAATATGAAAATCACACTTGATGTAATGCTTTTTATTATCATTAATCTTTCTTGTGTTCTTTTTCTTTTCAATTTCATTGAGATATGTGTCTCATGTGAATTAAGTAGTAGTTTTCAGAATATTTCTCCCGACTATCCACTCACAATTTTTTACCATGGCAGACACTGATCAAATTAAGATGATTATTATATTACTTAGAGACAAGTAATTATTTCTGAAATTGGCAGTAAAAAGCACCTGGACAGAACCATTGATTCTAGTTAGAGGCAACCAACCTAGGTACATAGATTTTTATTCCCCCTGTCGCTCTAGGGTTGGAAATATCATATTCTTTCTTAAGAGCCTATGTGTTTCATCATCCTATTGATGAAGAATTTCTTCCTTGTTTCCATTTAAAATATCTCTGATTTGCTTATTTTTGTGCCTTTTTTTTTTTTTTTTTTTTTTTTTTTTGCTGTACGCGGGCCTCTCACTGCTGTGGCCTGCGGACGCGCAGGCTCCAGACGCGCAGGTCCAGCGGCCATGGCTTACGGGCCTAGCCGCTCTGTGGCATGTGGGATCCTCCCAGACTGGGGCACGAACGCGTGTCCCCTGCATCAGCAGGCTGACTCTCAACCACTGCGCCACCAGGGAAGCCCAGATTTGCTTATTTTTGGATATAGCAAATATTTGGTTATAATTCCCATTATAAAATATATAATTTCATGATTTTGAAGATAGATTTATCTTTTAAACTGTTTTCTCCGTGGATTAAACTTGATCTCTCTTAAGCATAACTTCATAGGGACAATGTGTTGTTGTTAAATTGTCTTTATTTTTTCCATTTAGAAGACAACATACATGTCATAGGTTGATATTTGTGATGGTGAACAAATTATATTTAAGAAACTCTACCAAGGGGAGATAAGTCTAAGATGTAATTACTGATTACAGTGGTAAATAATTCTTTTTTTTTTAATTCATGAAGACAGTAATCCAAAACATTTAGTGATGACCTAATGTGTGTCTGCTATTGTGCCAGATATAGAGAATATAAAAATGAACCACGGTGGTGTCTGGCTTTACGTAACTCCCAGTCTTTGTTAAAAGGAATCAAGAAAAATAATTAAATGTGTTATTGCTGTCTTGTTCACCAGGGTATTTCCAGTTCTTATATGAATACCTAAGACAGACTAGGTCCTAAATAGTTATATATGCTTTATATTTGTTCAAATCTTAAGTGTAAAACTCCTGTGTAAAGACCACTCAGATATATGGAACTTATCCATCACTCCAGAAGTTTTCCTAGTGCCCCTTCACAAGCTCCCCACCAAAAATTAACTACCATTCTGACCGTTATCACAAAAATTACTCTTGCTTGTTCTTGAACTTCATGTGAATAGGATCATACTATATGTGCTCATTTGTATCTCTCTTTTTTCATTCAAATTAATGTTTCTGAGATTCATCATGTTTTGTGTTTGTTTTAATTTGTTTTAAGATTTTATTTTTTAAAGCAGCTTAAGATTTACAGTAAAATTGAAAGGAAGGTATGGAGATTTCCCATATAAATCAGTTTGTTTATCTCTAGTATTCATTTTATTACTATGTAGTATTCCTTTGTATGAATATATCACAATTTGTTTATCCATTCTCCTGATGATGGACATTTGGGTTACTTCCAGTTTGGGGATATTGTGAGTAAAGCTGCTATGCACATTCTAGTCATGGTTTCTTGGTGGGCACATATAGTCATTTGTTTTTGGAATTTGCATAGGAACAGAATTTCTGGGTCATTGGTTGGTATATGTTTAGTTTTAGTAGATAGTGTCAAATATAATTGCAAAGTTGTTGAATGAGTTGATACTCCTACATTACAGTCAAATTTAGGGATATAATAGTACAATAGATTTAAAGGCAATATACAACATGATTATTAAGAAACACAACTTATTCTCCAGCAGAATCAGGGTAGACAGTACCAGACAGTATAACCAATGACAGTATTTGCATGGAGCACTCACTGCTCTAAGAGGGAGAAAAAAGGTGAGAGAGTGGATTTCAGGTGCTCTCATCACACAGAAAACTATGTGACTAGATATGTTAATTAGTTTGACTGTAGTTATCATTTCACTATATATATTTATGTCAAATCATTATGTTGTATATTTTAAATACATACAAATTTTTAAGGGAGAGTAGCTCTTTCTAGGAGAATCTTGTGCTAAATTGTGTGAATTGTATGTTCCTGGAATATTTATTTGGTCAGCAGCAAATGTGTGCTGTGGAGAGACAAAAGAGTTTCTTGAGAGAAGGACAAAATATGTCAATTTGTATTCCAATAGCTTTACATTATTGAATCAGATTCAGCTTAGGACCTTTAATTTCCTTTACTGAAAGCCCACTATCATAAGCAATGACACGTTTTCACCTAGAAGAAGTAACATCTCCTGCTTTTGCTCTTTCTGGATACCAGTATCTTGAGACCAGGAATTAAGTATGGTACACTGGATTTCTGCATCTAAGAGAATTCTTTCTCTACAGAAGTACCTATGGTTTTTGGCTCTTGTGGAGTTTATTTTCTATGTTTGAGTTTAAATGAACACGCATCCAAGTTTTATCATTCTTTCCTAGCCCACCATAAATTTAAAAACCTCCAAAATATATTTATTTGTCCCATAATTTATTGAATTGTTTACAGCATAAAGAAAACATCCATTTTACACTGTGCTTAAGTTCTCTAGGAAAAGAAGGTTGTAGATATAATCCCCTATTATTTTTGATACAGTTTCTAAAAAGCAATTTTCTGAATATATTATTATTATTATCATTGAATTAATGTTAGCAAGGTCAGAACATTATTCTCATTAATTAGGTGTATAAAGTATCAGAATTTTGAGGCAGAAAATAGACTTTATAATTTAGCATATAATACTTTAATATTATTTATTTATCAAAAATCACTTGTGCATTATTTTCTCTTGAGGATATTCTCTGGTGACCAAGTATGAAGGTGCTCTATTTTGTTGTTGTTGTTGTTTTTTTGTCCTAACTGTAATTTATATCAAAATCATGACTTTTTTTTTTTCTGTGTGCCTATTTAACAAGCTAATGTTAAATGTTATAATACAGCCCACAATCAAAAGTATATTCCTAGGAAATTTTTCCCCTGCCCAAATGTGGCATATTCAAGGCCACAGAATCAAATTTAAAAGGTTATCAGAATATGGGGCTTCCCTGGTGGCGCAGTGATTGTGAGTCCACCTGCCGATGCAGGGGACACGGGTTCGTGCCCCGGTCCGGGAGGATCCCACATGCCGCGGAGCGGCTGTGCCCGTGAGCCATGGCCGCTGAGCCTGCGCGTCCGGAGCCTGTGCTCCGCAACGGGAGAGGCCACAGCAGTGAGAGGCCCGCGTACCACAAAAAAATAAACAAAAGGTTATCAGAATTAAAAAAAAATAGAAAGACACATTTTGGCATACCCTAAAAATTTAGGGTATGAGTCAGATTTAATATAAGTCCAGATTTAATGTAAATGTTATTTGACTTCTCAGTGTTTCAGATTATCCACATGAGTGCACACTTCAAGTACTAAGAAGAATGGAAAATTGAGTATATATATGAATCAATAATAATATTGATTTAAAAACACATTTTTAAATATTAGAGCAATTATCTCCATGTCTAAAACATTCTCCTGTTCTGGCTAGACTCCAACCTTTCATTGGCTGGATGCTTTCTGTATTACAGCAAAGGTGATGATGCCATTTAATGGCTTCTGATGCAAACTGCTTGAAAGGAGCCCAAAATTGCTTTTGGTCAGTGTCACGTACAAATGGATAGAATGTGAGTTATAATGATTGCCTCATTTTTCAGGTAGCACTGAGAAAGTCACCCCATATACCTGTCCTGTTTTTGTAATAATAGTGCCATTAGAAAAAGAGAGAAGTTTGTTCTTTCCATTCTGAAGATACTATGTGTGGGACTAGTCTCAACTCATCAAAAGACTCAGAGCAAATGATGCCTTTTCAAGCACCACATAAAATAATCTATGTTCCTTAGCAAGGAAAGCTGGAGTTTTCAGGAAGTCATTCAGGAGAACCAGATTCTATGTGTTGAAAAAACAAATTTCCTCTGTTCCAAAGGTCTCTATATCGCATATCTAAAGATAATATTCCCGACCTTACCCACTGTTCAAGAAGTGTAGAGAAATCCATTTAGTGCATTACTATATTTTAAATATTCTGGAAGGGCTGAGTCAGGCTCACAGCAATTATTTGAGCAAACAGTCTTTTCTCACGTATGTTTATCGAGTTTATTGAGTACCTTCTGCATACGCTGTTGTATGTAAGTATAATTACAGGCAAGTTTTAAAAACAGAATACTTGATTCACAACAGAGTTTTCTATGATAGTATTTTATTAGTTCAGCTGACAATTAATGAACATTCACTTTGTGAAGACTCTGCTAAGGGCCATGAAGGTTATTTCACATACCCTCTCTCAAGGAGCTTATGATTATAATTATAATAATACAGTGTACTGCATTTATATAGACTTTACAATAAAAAAGTGCCACCACATTCATTATTTAATAATTAGGACAGTTCCATTTTAGTCATGGTGGACTGATATATCGTGAGTTGTGCATTTGATAACCCAGTCTCATGTTGAGTTCGGAACGGCTGCTAAAACTAAAGTATTAAAATTTCTTGGCTAACCAGTGAATAATCACCAATTGTAATGGCAGGTAAAAAGTGGCATTAGTAAACATGATTCATCAACTAGGTAGGACTTGATGATAGTCCAATTTATTTACATTAGGCAATAATAATGTGCCCTCTAAAAAATTGCTATCTGAAGGTTTTATAATTACTATTAGTCCAGAATACTAATAGAGAAAATTAAAGGGAAACTATTGGATAATTTTAAAAGCTTAATTTTCTGAAATACTTAAAATAGCTTAAAGCCACGTTCCAGAGAATGTGGTAAGTATATTCAGTGTTAATACTTGTGCAACACGAATAGTGATACTTCCTATATTCAGATAACTTGAAGATGTCAGGCTAGGTGAAAGCAGGTGCATGGAGAACATAAAAACTTCCATATTGAGCCACGTCTATACATCTTAAAGTAGCTTCAAAGAACACATTTGAGAATTGTCAAGGTTGTTCTCCATGACAGCGTTTCAAGTTCAGTGTATATCTTAAACATGTCTAGGTTTTTAAAGGCTCTTTATTAGTTTCCCATTTGTGATTTTTATTTCAACCCCTTTTGAACCTGTATGTCATACCTAATAGTTGGGTGAAATTTTTCCTCTAGGAAATTGATGTTGATAATTCAGCTACATTGATACCAGATAGTAGTATGCAACAGAAAAAAAATGCTCAGCCATTTATCCCTCTCAGAATTTTCGTGACTGATCATAGAATATAGAAAGAGACAGTCTAGAAGGGTCAAATAATTAAATGCATTAGGCAATGTATGGGTCTTAATAAATGATATCTTTAGGTATTAATGTATCATCTGTTTTACCCATGTAGCAGAAATTCTGCTTTCAGAAGCTAAAGCTTTTCCGTTTTTCAACATCCTTCATTATTCGTAAGGTCCTATTTAGGACCAAAATCCACCTCACTCATTTGGTCTTAATTTCTCCACTAAGCCACACAGAAGTTGTTGACTCTCTCTTCCCTAGGTCCTTTCCAGATTTAACATCTTCAGTTTTTTATACATTCCTCATTAAATATGGTAGAATCCATAAACATGTAATAGAAGCATTAATTAAAGTCTTCACCCTGAATTGTTTTGATCCTGCTACTGATTTCTAGGTGTGGATTTCAGAAAGTAGACATAGAGAATGGACTTGAGGACACGGGGAGGGGGAAGGGTAAGCTGGGACAAAGTGAGGGAGTGGCATGGACTTATTATATATACTAACAAATGTAAAATAGCTAGTGGAAAGCAGCCACATAGCACATTATACTCCAATAAAGATGTTAAAAAAAAAAAGGAGTTAAAAAAAAAAAAGAAAGCTGTCAGCAAAATATGTGCCATAATACAGACCCACATCGCTGGTATTCTCTCCTTACGCTGTTTTGACAGAGTGAAAGTTGGCTGACCTTTAAATAGTATTTTATGCATGCTTGTGAGGTGAGCAGAGTCGATTGAGCCAAACCTGATTGCATGCATGGATAACTACAAAATACAGTAACCTTTAAGCTCATAGCCTCTGAATTTTTTTTTTTTTTTTTTTTTTTTTTTTTGCGGTACGCGGGCCTCTCGCTGTTGTGGCCTCTCCCGTTGCAGAGCACAGGCTCCGGACGCGCAGGCTCAGCGGCCATGGCTCATGGGCCCAGCCGCTCCGCGGCATGTGGTATCTTCCCGGACCGGGGCACGAACCCACGTCCCCTGCATCGGCAGGCGGACTCTCAACCACTGCGCCACCAGGGAAGCCCTGAATGAATGTTTTTGTAGCCAGGTAGAAAGACAAAATTCCCCACCAATTTAATACTTTATAATGAAGAAACAGTTATTCAGTGCTGAAGTTTTTTGGGGATGCCAAATTAGTAAATCTGCTTGTTGAGAATTTGGGATTAGACTGAAAACGTGCCTACTGGATTGGACAAGCAGCTCTTGTCAGCGTGTCTCAGCACACTCTCACCTCACCAAGCTTTTATCCTCAACATTCTGTTTTGTTTCTTGAAAGCTGCTTTAGGTTTTCTTATCACTTTAACATTATATCAACTAGAACCAGGCCCTATATGGAAAACCCTTTCATGATATCTGAGAAATGAGTTCTTAAAATCTTTAATCAAGGAGAGTATGTCTCCATCTACAAAATATTCAGACTTTCAGAACTTCATGGGAAGCACTTACAGGATTCAGTATAATTTGTATTTACAATTATTATGCTTGGTGGTGAGTCCCTAAAGATCCACAATAGAAAAGAATTTGCTTTTATATATTTGCTCTATACTATGTAGTTGTATTTGCTCCATTTATGTTAAAGATGAATTATTTCCCTTGTACAGTTTTTAGTGGTTATTGATGTCACCTGTAGTGACAGTGATTCTTTTGTTTTCCTTTTAATACTTTTGTGAACTCATGATGGTAATTATTATTCTATGAAGATAAATGATGATATTTATATTTTTAATTCTGAGTATTTACCTTGGATTGGAACATGCTTTTTGAAGAACCATCTTAAAACTAAAGCTATAATTTCTGGTAGATGTTTTGAAACTGTGTTTATGTTCTGAAGGTATTAAATAACATGGACTTTTCTAATGAGATGAGATTCATTCGAAAATTCTAGACTGGGAGTTCCAGAGATTTGGATATGAATTCTCCCAAAGTACCTAATGTTTTGGTTTTGGTGGCTATTGCCAGAATCACTATACTTTCCTAAGCCAATTTATTGGAAGTTGGTGAATAAAGTGGATATGAAGTGGAAATCGCCAACTGTGAAGTCAAAACTTCATTGGTCACACTAATCACATTTTTGACTATTATATGTATTAAGTCTTTTTGTGTTTAAGCACCTCGAAGCAAGGGGTTGGTTGTCACTCTAACTTTAGGGGGTCTGGGAGAGGTAGAATGTTCTCCAGTTTGTGAAGCCCTTTCTACAGCTTCAGTAATTGTTATTGACTCCCTCTTCCAGCCTCCCACCATACTTTTCTTCATGACTACTATTCTAACACAGATCAAATTGCATAAATTCTACCATTTCCTCTTCTCCCTGTATGATTACCATGTGAATTCCTTAAGAGCAGGGACCATGTCTTTGCATCTTTCTGTTTCAGGACCTTTCATCCTACCTGGCATGTAACTGATACCCAATAAATGTCTGATGAATAAATAGTAAGTTGTGCTTGATCGAATGTGTAACTACTGCCTGCTTAAAAATTGGGGGTGGGGGGGCTTGCCTGGTAGCACAGTGGTTGAGAGTCCGCCTGCCGATGTAGGAGACAGGGGTTCGTGCCCCGGTCCGGGAGGATCCCACATGCCATTGGAGTGGCTGGGCCCGTGAGCCATGGCCGTTGAGCCTGCGCGTCCGGAGCCTGTGCTCCACAACGGGAGAGGCCACAACAGTGAGAGGCCTGAGTACCGCAAAAAACAAAAACAAAAAACCCACTTATGTACATGTTTCCAGCAACTTTTTTTTTTTTATAAAAGCCAAAAATTTGAACAACCCAATCTTTGAAATATTCATCTACATGTGAGTGGGTGAACAAACTGTGATATACTCATATAATGGAAAAACACTTGGCAATAAAAGGAACAGGCTTGGATGCATGTGGTGATTGAAATGAATCACAAAACAGTGTAGTGAGCTAAAGAAATTAAACACAAATGAATACATATTGTATGGTTTGATTTACATGGAGCTCTTGAACAAGTGGAAAGAACCTATGGCAATTAACACCAGATCAGATGGGCTAGTGATGAGAGGAAACGGATTACAAGGGGGAAGTGACAAGTTGGGAGGTGACACATATTCTATATCTTAATTTTGGGTGGTGACAGGGGTGCATACAGTCATCAAAAGTTATATATAACGATGTCTTCAAAATGGAAACATTATAGGGTAGGTAAATTATACATCCATCAAATTTAAAAAATTAAACTAAAACCTGTAGCCAAAGAATAAAAGCACATTGCTTGCAAAGAATAATACCAACAGCTGACATCTTGGCAGAAATGATGAAAACCAGAAGTCAGTGGAGAGAAATCTACAATGTTCTAAAGATAATAATGCTAATAGAGAATTCTACATCAGTAAATTAAAAAATCATTCAGAAGTAAAGGGAAAGATACAATCCAAAGGAGGGGGAGCTTGATTGTTGGTCTCCTCTGGGAATATTGCCCCACGGGTGCCCAGGAAGGAAGGGGGACCGTGTACCAGCAGACCCTCTGAAAACTGAGTATCTCCATGTCACTGTGATACACTTTCCCTGGTGTAGGCACTCAAGCAGTGGTACAATCATTGCCAGACACCCTGGCCGGGGGGTCACAGAGTCTCCCTGTAGAAGCCTGGCCTCACCTGCCAGCCCTGGGTCTTAGGTCGGAACACCAGCTCAGGTGTGGAACCTGGAGGAAGGGTCATGACCTTGTCAAACTGTGTCCTGTTACAAGGAGAACAGATTCTTATTGAACTCAAGTAAATACATATATTTCCATGAAGAATAAGACTATTTACTAAGAGTTTCTGGAAGAATCAGGAAGGGAGAAAAAGATAAATGTTTCAACTTTTCTTTATAAAAGTGCACTTTACCAAATTGCTGTAACGTATAGACAACTTAACAGACAGAAGAAAATGCATCCTCTAAATCGGGAAAACAAAACATA
Organism: Phocoena sinus; assembly: GCF_008692025.1. Classification (NCBI taxonomy): domain Eukaryota; kingdom Metazoa; phylum Chordata; class Mammalia; order Artiodactyla; family Phocoenidae; genus Phocoena; species Phocoena sinus. The sequence continues at coordinate 68,510,781 of NC_045766.1, read as the reverse complement.
AAGAACCAGCAAGGTTTGAAATACACTCATAAAATTATAATCATCTTCATCAGTTCATTCAGCCTCTTGCAGTTGATTCTTGTATGGCTTGGTCTTGCATTAGCAGCTTTGTGAATCAATCAGTTTTCCATTAGAGTTTTAGAAATTCTTACCCATTCCATGTTATGATCCTAAAGTTATCAGAAACCTGCATTCTACAGTCCTTGTCAGGGTTTCTTACCATGAGTCACTTTGAAGAGGAAGCATTTTTTCCTGTAGTTGATTGTAAATTTTTTCAGAGAAGAATCAAGAGTAAAGCAGTAACTAACTTCTGTGATTTTTTTGAAGTTTACAAGTAGATAACAAATCTCAAAGCCAAGTGCAAGACTAGGGTCTGATATTGTGTACACCGTAGTTTCTCTTAAAGAACATGTTTTTAGAGCTGTCCCATTTCTATCAAAGATATTTACAATATTTTCCTAAGACACAGAATTCCTCTTCCTGGGCAGATTACACTAAAGAGAAAGAAAACATTTTATAATATTTTACTAAGAGTAAACCAATAACCTAAGAAATTTTCTGGCTTTAACGGAGAGAAAATTTAACTTTTGTTTTGTATCAGTACATTATTGAGCTCATTTTAAAAATTCTTAAAAACAAATCTGTATAATTTTAGCCAGCTTTGACCTCATGACATAGCATTTCTTTTCGACAAAACTCCTGCAGCTTTCTATACCCATTTAGGTTTTGGTCTTCTTTTTCCTTTCTTATCCTGGAAGAACCAGTCACTTTATTTTAGGAAAAAATTACTCTCTTTTTTCCTTAACAAAACACATCTTATATTTCTTGCATACTCTTCATATAACAATAATCCCATTTTCTTGTCATATTTTGTATACAAAGTTGTTTCCCTTCATTATTTTTTTAACATCTTTATTGGAGTATAATTGCTTTACAATGGTGTGTTAGTTTCTGCTTTATAACAAAGTGAATCAGCTATACATATACATATATCCTCATATCTCCTCCCTCTTTCGTCTCCCTCCCACCCTCCCTATCCCACCCCTCTAGGTGGTCACAAAGCACCGAGCTGATCTCCCTGTGCTATGTGGCTGCTTCCCACTAGCTATCTATTTCACATTTGATAGTGTATATATGTCCATGCCACTCTCTCACTTCATCCCAGCTTACCCTTCCCCCTCCCCGTGTCCTCAAGTCCATTCTCTGCATCTGCATCTTTATTCCTGTCCTGCCCCTAGATTCTTCAGAACCAATTTTTTTTTTTTTTTAGATTCCATATATATGTGTTAGTATATGGTATTTGTTTTTCTCTTTCTGACTTACTTCACTCTGATGACTCTAGGTCCATCCAATTCACTACAAATAACTGTTTTGTTTCTTTTATGGCTGAGTAATATTCCATTGTATATATGTGCCACATCTTCTTCATCCATTCATCTGTCGATGGACACTTAGGTTGCTTCCATGTTCTGGCTATTGTAAATAGAGCTGCAGTGAACATTGTGGTACATGACTCTTTTTGAAATATGGTTTTCTTAGGGTATATGCCCAGTAGTGGGATTCCTGAGTCATACGGTAGTTCTACTTTTAGTTTTTTATTTTTATTTATTTTCAGTATGTGGGCCTCTCTCACTGTTGTAGCCTCTCTCCGGACACACAGGTTCAACGGCCATGGCTCACGGGCCTAGGCTATCAGCGGCATGTGGGATCTTCCCAGACCAGGGCACAAACCCGTGTCCCCTGCATCAGCAGGCGGACTCTCAACCACTGTGCCACCAGGGAAACCCTACTTTTAGTTTTTTAAGCAACTTCCATACGGTTCTCCATAGTAGCTGTATCAATTTACATTCCCACCAACAGTGCAAGAGGATTCCCTTTTCTCCACACCCTCTCCAACATTGATTGTTCGTAGATTTTTTGATGATGGCCATTCTGACTTGTGTGAGGTTATACCTCATTGTAGTTTTGATTTGCATTACTCTAATGATTAGTGATGTTGAGCATCTTTTCATGTGTTTGTTGGTAATCTGTATATCTTCTTTGGAGAAATATCTATTTAGGCCTTCTGCCCATGTTTGGATTGGGTTGTTTGTTTTTTTGATATTGAGCTGCATGAGCTGCTTGTAAATTTTGGAGATTGATCCTTTGTCAGTTGCTTCATTTGCAAATATTTTCTCCCATTCTGAGGGTTGTCTTTTGGTCTTGTTTATGGTTTCCTTTGCTTGGCAAAAGTTTTTAAGTTTCATTAGGTCCCATTTGTTTATTTCTGTTTTTATTTCCATTTCTGTAGGAGGTGGGTCAAAAAGGATCTTGCTGTGATTTATGTCATAGAGTTCTGCCTATGTTTTCCTCTAAGAGTTTTAGAGTGTCTGGCTTTACATTTAGGTCTTTCATCCATTTTGAGTTTATTTTTTTTGTATGGTGTTAGGGAGTGTTCTAATTTCATTCTTTTACATGTAGCTGTCCAGTTTTCCCAGCACCACTTATTGAAGAGGCTGTCTTTTCTCCATTGTATATTCTTGCCTCCTTTATCAAAGATAAGGTGACTATATGTGCATGGGTATATCTCTGGGCTTTCTATCCCGTTCCATTGATCTATATTTTTGTCTTTGTGCCAGTACCATACTGTCTTGAATACTGTAGCTTTGTAGTACAGTCTGAAGTCAGGGAGCCTGATTTCTCCAGCTCCTTTTTTCGTTTTCAAGATTGCTTTAGCTATTCGGGGTCTTTTGTGTTTCCATACAAATTGTGATTTTTTTTGTACTAGTTCTGTGAAAAATGCCATTGGTAGTTTGATAGGGATTACATTGAATCTGTAGATTGCTTTGGGTAGTAGAGTCATTTTCACAATGTTGATTCTTCCAATCCAAGAACATGGTATATCTCTCCATCTATTTGTATCATCTTTAATTTCTTTCATCAGTGTCTTATAATTTTCTGCATACAGGTCTTTTGTCTCCTTAGGTAGGTTTATTCCTAGATATTTTACTCTTTTTGTTGCAATGGTAAATGGCAGTGTTTTCTTGATTTCACTTTCAGATTTTCATCATTAGTGTATAGGAATGCCAGAGATTTCTGTGCATTTATTTTGTATCCTGCTACTTTACCAAATTCATTGATTAGCTCTAGTAGTTTTCTGGTAGCATCTTTAGGATTCTCTATGTATAGTATCATGTCATCTGCAAACAGTGACAGCTTTACTTCTTCTTTTCCAATTTGGATTCCTTTTATTTCTTTTTCTTCTCTGATTGCTGTGGCTAAAACTTCCAAAACTATGTTGAATAATAGTGGTGAGAGTAGACAACCTTGTCTTGTTCCTGATCTTAGTGGAAATGGTTTCAGTTTTTCACCATTGAGAACGATGTTGGCTGTGGGTTTGTCATATATGGCCTTTATTATGTTGAGGTAAGTTCCCTCTATGCCTACTTTCTGGAGGGTTTTTTATCATAAATGGGTGTTGAATTTTGTCGAAAGCTTTTTCTGCATCTATTGAGATGATCATATGCTTTTTCTCCTTCAGTCTGTTAATGTGGTGTATTGCACTGATTGATTTGTGCACATTGAGGAATCCTTGCATTCCTGGGATAAACCCCATTTGATCATGGTGTATGATCCTTTTAATGTGCTCTTGGATTCTGTTTGCTATTATTTTTTGTTGAGGATTTTTCATCTATGTTCATCAGTGATATTGGCCTGTAGTTTTCTTTTTTTGTGACATCTTTGTCTGGTTTTGGTATGAGGGTGATGGTGGCCTCATAGAATAAGGTTGGGAGTGTTCCTCCACTGCTATATTTTGGAAGTTTGAGAAGGTTAGGTGTTAGCTCTTCTCTAAATGTTTGATAGAATTCGCCTGTGAAGCCATCTGGTCCTGGGCTTTCGTTTGTTGGAAGATTTTTAATCACTGTCTCAATTTCAGTGCTTGTGATTGGTCTGTTTATATTTTCTATTTCTTCCTGTTTCAGTTTTGGAAGGTTGTGCTTTTCTAAGAATTTGTCCATTTCTTCCAGGTTGTCCATTTTATTGGCATGTAGTTGCTTGTAGTAATCTCTCATGATCCTTTATATTTCTGCAATGTCAGTTGTTACTTCTCCTTTTTCATTTCTAATTCTACTGATTTGAGTCTTCTCCTTTTTTTCTTGATGAGTCTGGCTAATGGTTTATCAATTTTGTTTATCTTCTCAGAGAACCAGCTTATAGTTTTATTGATTTTTGCTATTTGGAAACATGAATTTTAATTTAAAAAAATATGAATCATCTGGGCTTGGATTCTGGATTTTAAAATCAGCATTTGTTTTGACTTCATTTGATCTTATTGTGCATATCTTCTTTCACATTTATCAAACCAAACTTTTGCCAGTACTTTAAAATGATTTATTCCCTTTTGAAGAGGCAGTATGTTTATTTAACCCCAAACCATAAGATATAAAACAGTATTCACTCAAAATCTTCATTCAGCCTGTCTCGAGCCACTCTTTCCTATGGGCTACCAATGTTATCATTTTCTTATGTGTAAGTCAGAGGGTTTTCTTTTTTTTTATATGTAAGCAGATGTGCCTATTTACTCCATATTGTTAAAAAGATAGTCACTCTTCACACTGTCACTCCAATTTGCTCTTTCCACTTAATTGTATTTCTTGGAGATTATTCTGTATCAGTATAGAGGAAGTTTCTGTACTTTTTAAGTCATGTGGTTTTGCATCATAGACTTTGCCCTATGTGGTTTATCAATCTTATTTTGGGGAAGGTTTTCTTCATTTTTTTGCAATATAAACAATAATGTCTTCATTAAATATAAGTATTTGTGCACATTTTAAAGTATATCTGTAAATTCATAGAAGTGAAATGGAAAGCGGAACATTTGTGTTTGCTAGATATTGCCAAATTGACCCCCATGGGTGTAGTACAGATTTATACTCACTAAAGCAATATATGACACTGTCAACTTTTCTACAGCTTCACTAACACAGTGAACAATGTAACTTTTAAAATTTGATGGGTGAAAAAATGTTATTCATTGTAGTGGTAATTTTTACTTCACTTTGGACATTTGGCTTCTAGTATATCATATGAGAATGGCTAAGAGCTGCTTAATTTTAATCTTATCAATTTAATTTATTTATTTGATTTAATTATTGTAGCTTTCCATTATTTTTTTAATATCATAAGTTTATCTTTTCCTTCTCCCCTCCCAAATTAATCTTTTTTTCATAATTGTCCTAGCTATTCCTTCTGACTTATTTTTCTATATGAATTATAGAATCAGTTTTTCAATTTTCTCAAATTTTCTACTGTTTTATTCTTGTTATTTTATGAAAATTTATTATCAGTAAATTTTCACTAGATATTTTGTGTCTTTTTCGCATGATCTCTTATAATGGAGGTTATTGGTGTACACAAAGGATACTGATTTCTGTATGTTAATTTTATACTGAGCCTATTTATAAATTCTCTCATTGTTTTCAATAGTTGCTTGGTAACCCCCCCTTTCTTTTTTTTAAGTTATCACCTGCAAAACATCATCTAAATAAAAATACTAATTTTTTATCCTTAATATTTTTTCTAAGATTTTTTTTCTCTTATCCAATTATATGGCCATGTGTATATAGGAGAATGGAACAATGTTTAAATAAGAGGGGTCAAATAATTATTTTAGATGGTTAGCGTTTGACAGCTTTCTGTCTTTCTTCTTTGGTAATCCATGTATTACATTTTCTATTTCTATTAATTTGATTGATCTATAATATTATCAATTTTATCCATGTTTCATATTCATTTGCAGAGTTTAATAAAATGGTCTCTTTTTTAGCCTTTTATTTTCTCTAACCAATTATTCCTTCCTTATCATTTGTTATATTAGGCATTTGAGCTTTTTCTCTTTATTTTTGATTGGGCTGGTTTAGTGGATTCAGTTGGGGCAATTTTGACAACCCCCAGCCCAAGGGGACAATTGGCAATGTCCATAGACAGTTTGGGTTGCTAGAAAGAGGTGAGGGGAGTGGCTGCTGGCATCTAGTAGGTAGAGGCCAGGGATGCTGCTCAACATAATGCACAGAACAGCACCTACAACAAAGAAATATTTTCCCTGACTGCCAAGGTGCCAAGAAATCCTGGCAGCTAAAAGCGTATTCATGTATTTATATAATTTTATTTTTCAAAGATTCTGCTTTTGTATGTATTTACTATTCCTAACATTTCCTTTCTAATTCATTAGCTTTTGTTTTGATTATTCTAATAGTCTTCCTTCTGACTTTGTTAATCTTTTACCTAATTTCCAAATATGGATGCTTAATTCATTTATCTTCCTTACTTGTTTCCTTATGTAAATATTTAATGTGGTGACTTATTTCTTTGAGCAGTGTCTCAGCTATGTCCCATAGGCTCTGATGTAGTGTATTTTCACTATGGTTTTGAGATATAGTGTAATTTGGGTATTGATCTCTTTTTTGACTGAAGATAATGTAAGAGTACTTTAAAATGTCAGATATTGTTTTCCAGTTTCATTATTAATTTCTAGTTCTATCAATATGTGATCAGAGACTGTTGCCTTTGCTCTTTCTCCTGTTTCGATTTTATTAATGGCTTGTCTGTAACCATAGCAAATAAATTTTTATGAATGTTCTACGGCCACTAGTAAAAAGAGGTCTGTTTTGCGTTTTTATTTTGGTCTGCCTTAATCATTATGTGTTGAAGTTTATGAATGTTGCTGTTCTCTTATTTGGTGCCTATATAATCTTAGCTGTTTAATCTACATAGTTTCGTTAAACATCTATTTTATCACTTATAATCACATTTCTTTGCCTTGAACATATTTTTTGCCTTGAATTCAACCTTGACCATTATTACAATAATGACTTTTAATTCTTTTTCAATAATGACTTTTGTTCTCCTTTTGTGTGCATTTGCTTGGTATATTTTTTGCCATTCTTCTATCTCAAATTTACTGACGCACTTTGTTTTAGGTGTTTTTCTTCTGTATAGTACAGAATGGGTTTTGCTGCTTACTGCCACTTGAAAGTATTTTTCTTTAATATGTGAGTTTAGCCTACGTACATTTTATGCCTTAAAGATTTTATTTTCATGTGAATCAAGAGCCAGACACTGTGACAGGTGCTAGGGATACAACAGTGAGCGAAAGAGACTACCCTGCCCTCTTGTTGCTGTTATTAGGGAATACATATTTAATATCAATTGTATATTATTTCATGTTATGCTTTTCTCTCTTTAAAGCTTTTTGTACTCTTTTTTGCTTACTGTGGGGTATTTGTGGGTATGTATGTATTGCTTCTGACAACTGGAAAGTTGGTATTCTTGACACAGTAAAACTTTTATGTTCTAAATTCTCTCAATTCTCTATTTCTTTAAACAGTATTTGATTCTCCTCTGTAACCAATGATGGAATTAGTATTTTTCCTCTTCTTTATATCTCCGCATCCTCCACTCCTCCACCTGATTTCAGTTAATTACATAATCTTTCTTAGTGTTTTACTTTGAGCTATTAAATACTTATATCCCATTACTTATTTTGAAGAATTAAAAATATCTTTTAACCCTGATTTCGAGTTGAGAAAATTACCATACTAATTCACTCTCCCACCCATGGTCAGGGTATGTAACATTTACATTCTCTCCTGTCACCTTAATCCTTGCATATATTTAAATCTTTGTTCCACAAATAAGTAGATTCAACTCTCTGTACTTATCTTTTTACATAGTCTTTCCAAAAATATCTCTTTGCTGGATGAAATTCTTCCTCAAGAAGGACTCATAGGAACACTATCTCCTGAATTTTTGAATGTTAAAAACTGTTTTTTGTTAGTGTTTGAACAATACTGTGGCTGGATATTAAATACTTAGGTTATTTTTATCTTCCCATGAAGATTTTTGTGGGCATTGTTCCACTACTTTCTAGAATTGAATGTTGTTCTAGAGATCTCTAAGGTCAACTTTATTTTTCCCTTCTTATAATTGACTTATTCCTATTTCCTGACATCTCCGAAGGATCCTTTCTTTATCCTTGAGATTAGTTGCTTTAAAGAGATATAACTTAAAAAATAAAATATATGTCCTTTTTGTGACCAAGAGCATAATGATAATATCATAAAATGAGAAATTATAAGTAATAATTAAAAACAGAGATAAGGAGCCCTGAGAAATTGGAGGTAGAATTTTTTTCAGACAAAATATTGGGCTTTTTCATAACACTTAAGCTGCACCTTGAAGGATTAGGATATGGGAAACTGGGAGGGTACAGGATTCTGGTTGATGGAAATGGAAAATTGTGTGATACAATCATTGTGCACTAGGCCATCTATTTTACTAGATTCCAAGAACGTTGAAGTCAGCAAATACTTCTGATAGGTCTTTTTATCCCTTGCAACTCCTAGCAAAATCTTTTGCATATAATAGGAGCTAAGTTCGCATTTATTGTTGCATATAATCATCCTTATTTGTTGCAGGTAAACATATTTAAATTGGTTTTCAGAATAAGAAACAATTTTATCATCAGAAAACCATCTCAATTCAGTGAAAAGTCAGGATTCCTAAGTAGATGTAGGATATTAGGGAAAATCAGGCTAGTCATCGTACCCTTTTACTAACATTGATTTCACTTACTTTTTTGAACGACAATTATTTTCACTGCTGGGCTAGAAAAATCTGAAAAGCTTTTCAATATATGGTAATTAGATATAGGATTCATCACTCACTGTGCTTCTACTGAATAACAAACATGGAAATTCAAGCATGAATGCACCTGTTTCCCCCTATTTCCTCTGAGCTTTTAGCACTCTAATGGATTTCCATAAGGGTAGGGATTTAACTTGCACAAGGTCTATGAAAAATTTGTAAGACAAGTTTCCTTGTTGAGTTCTGTTCTACCAACAAGGCCAGATCTTGAACTTCCATGAAAAGACTTTATTATTTCTGAGATCTCCACCCCTGCTCACTTATTGCCAAATACAACTCCCTCGCCTTTTATTTTACCCACTCCCACTAAGCCCTCAGATATTCACTGGGGTTTTCCAGCCTTAAAGTTGCTTGTGATTTTAGTTCCACGGTCAGCAGGATTAACAGTCTGTCACACACTTGGAGAGCTCTTGCTAGAATCAGCTTCACATAATTAATAGTTTTGTCACAATTTGGCATTAAAGAACAGGCTGAGTTGCAGTAACTTCTCCCGTCATCAATCTCTTCACTAAAATTCAGTGTAGGAGTTCAGGGATTAGTCCTTAGTTCCTTAGTTGGACAAACAAATTTATTGAAATCAGTAGTTCTAAGACAGTCAATGCAAACAAAATAAATCCATTAGCGTGTTTATTTTCTTACCATTAATCTTGAATAGTGTTAGAATGTATGAGTGCTATCATTTGTATATAAGCCAAATAGAGAATGGAAAAGAGCTAGCATTTTATTCATCACACACGTATTTATTAGGCTCAATAGATATTTTTAGTCATGCATACTTTTGGATGCTCTATGTATGAAAGACACATGAAAGACAAATTTCTTTTGCAAGTACAAAGACTGGGAAAAGTTTTGCAGTGAGCGAGATCTTTGGGATTGGAACTTCGATCTGCGTGACTCTGAAACCTCTGCTCTTTCCAGGACTCTGGGCTTCCTTCCCAACTGAGTATTGTTTGTAGGCAATTTACTTCCCATCAGACTTGGGAGAATTAGATTAGCATAGGTTTGACTTAGCATGAGTCGCAATAAGCACCGTCCAAAGACTGCCTTTGATAGTGTTTTTCAGAAGGATTACATGTGGGTGACCAGAGGAATTCACTGAGTTCGAGTAAACTTTGGAACTGTCAGGAACCTTTGGAGCTGCTGTAGGATGATAGAAAGATACTTGTAACAAAAAGACCTTGGATTCATTCCCAGCTCTACTCCCTTCAAGGAGGTAACTCCATTCCCTGAGCCTCCATTTACAATGCTGTCTAGTGGCAGGGTTTTTATGCACATCAAATAAGATAATTGAAGCATTTCCAGTTAATGAAACTTCTTTTTTCTTTTCTTTTTTCCAGTCCTGCCATCTTATGCCTCAGGTAACAAAACTAAGGTCTGGAGAAAAAAAGGTCACTTCACCCCTGGAGATAGAGATCATTAGAGAAACAACTAGGGCTAATAGATTAATAGCTAAACTCACGCTCCATCCACTATCTTCACTGTTAGTGTGAAGGAGCAGCCATGCATCTTAAAGTCTGGGTTTCAGAGATCTGCCCTTGTGAATGGAAAGTAACAGCAACAACAAAAAAGATGTATTTGATTTACTACTGAGTTCTAGAGATATTTTATGAGTATTTGTTGAGAATTAGTTATGTTTGAGGCATTGAGCAATGAAGTGCATCGAGAAGTCCATCAGAGGAATTAGCTCTGTATCATAAGCAGTAGGCAGTGCTGAGTTTGGTCTCTGGTTCCTGCTGGTCAGTCATTCTCATTGCATGAGCTGATTAATCTAGGCTTGCTATACGATTGTTTTCTAGTTTTACATACACCTCCTTTCACTGTAACAGCCCTACTTTAAAAACATGAGTATACAAATTTAAAGTGTTTATTTGGAGCTCTACACAACACCTCATAACTCGTAACATCTCTCAGTGCTATTGATGCTCTGTGACTCCTGATTTTTAAATATTAGCTTAGTAAAAAGGGGACCTGTAACCTGTCCAAATAGTCATTTTCAGATTTTCTGTGCATTTCAAGGTTTATTCAGCATGACTTAAAGCTACATCAATAATATATCAACAGCATTTAAAATAAAGAGAATTCAGAATTCTGTCAGAGATAATTGCCAAGGCCTGATAAAATGGTGTAGGTTTTTCTTTCACAGGTAAAACTAATCAAGGCTTTTATTCCAGGTGAACTTTCATTTTTTCACATTTAATCAAATTTAGCAATGTCTAGAGACTATAAATCTAAACTATTTGATTCAGGTGCTTAAAGATTAAAAAGGTAAATGATTTTCTTAAGTAGGTTATCCTTAAAGTGTTTAGTTTTATTAAAGCTTTCATTTCTCATTTTGAAATTTGGAGACCATATCCACTATCTTTATTTTTCAATTCTATTTCCACAACCTGAGAGGTCATCTTTCCTGATATGCTGCATTAATCTTACTTGTCATTCGTTGTATTTCAGGGCTTCCTCTTGTCCATTTTAAAATTATACGTTGAGGCTTTTACCTTTATGAATGTAAAAAAATAAAGAGGTAAAAAGGAAGAATGCTTTTTATTCCATCTGAAATTTCAGGTCAATCTGACATAGGATCTCATCAAATTAACTATGGGAGTTCAAGAATATTAAACAATAACCTTTTTTTTTTCCTATTCTGAGAATCTCCAAGTGCACTGGAATTATTGTTACTGAGAGTTTCTTACTATTAGCTCTGCATCAAAGACATATTTTCTCTTTAATTCTTGCCAGATTATAATATTATCATAATTTCTCAAGGTATATTTTACATATTTGTTTGATATGCAATGAACTAAGTATTTGAAGGCAATCCCTGCTCTCCAATAATATGAAGTCTAAAATATGTCAGAGTGATACAAAAAACATAAATCAAAAAAAAACCCCTATAGGGCTTCCCTGGTGGCGCAGTGGTTGGGAGGGACGCGGGTTCGTGCCCCGGTCCGGGAAGATCCCACATGCCGTGGAGCGGCTAGGCCTGTGAGCCATGGCCGCTTAGCCTGCGCGTCTGGGGCCTGTGCTCCGCAACGGGAGAGGCCACAACAGTGAGAGGCCTGCGTACTGCAAAAAAACAAAAAACAAAAACAAAAAACCCTATAAATCAACATACTCTTGATTTGTAGAGGATGCTTAACTAGAATATGAAGGCTAACAGCAAATATGTGTCTCTCTAAGTGGCCATGGATTCACCTAAGTTTCACATCACATAAGTGGGATAGCCACACATCCCTAAAACTGGACAATGAGCTTGTTAAAATGTATATTCTGATTAAGTAAGCCTGGAATGAGGTCTGGGATTCTTCAGTTCAGTTCCTAGGGATGTTGATACTGCTGCACTGTTTATGTAGCAAGGTATTAGATAATAAGCTATGGCATGTGCACGGCACTTTAAAGTTTACAACATTCTTTCTCACATAATGTATCATGTAAGTTTTACAATTACATAGAGCATGTAAAAGGAGATGTATTCGTTTTACAGATGAGAGAAGTAACGTGAATGTGACTTTTTTCAAGCTTTTCCAGTGTGTGAACTGCTAGTCAGTAAATATTGTACAAGAACTCTATTCTTCAGACTTCCTGAACAGATCTCTTTCATTTATATAATGTTCTAAAGCTCTATGAGAATAATATGCCATAGTTTATATACCTTGATCATTCAAATTGTTTATAGCAGCAATTTTTGTGTTTTCTATAGGATTTTATATTAACCTCATTTTATGCTATTAAAATTGATTTTCTCAGTCTGCAGGATGTTATTAATTTTCAAATTGTTGCATTGTATTATTTAGTAGTAAGTGATATTTGGCCATTGACCTGGTAACACTATTCTAAAAACAATTTTAGAGTGTCTAAGAAATCAAAATCTGTAATTATCAGGACATACAGGATTGTCTAATAAGCAGTTAGGAGGTGGTAGAAAAACACTGGAGCCACAACATCTGCATACGAATTTTAGCTCTCCCATGTCCTGGGTGAATGAGGTCAGTCAGTTACAAAAACAAATGTGGAAGATTCCCTACCCACAATTGGAAGAAGATATCGTTTTTCTTTTTCTCACCGATTCTTATTCTAGATAGTAAATAAACATTATACCAATACAGCTTGCTAAGGTAGAAAGACATTTTAGTGTTCAAATCTTAACCTTCCATCAATTAATTATGTGTGCTTAACCCTCCAGTGCTCAGTTATTGGTAATTTCATTAATTTAGATTCATAAAATGTATTGTGCTTCAACTGAGTGCCCAATGCTAGACCCGTTATGCTTGGTACAGGGATGTCCTTCCTCTCAGAGAGCTCCTAGTCGTGGGAAATCTCACAATACCGTAAGCTCTAGATAGCCTGAAAGTTTTTGATCCACCATAACGAGGATTATGCTACCTGTGTAAGTCAGAAAATTATTGTGAGAATTGAATAGGTTAACCTAATAAACATGATTGAGATCTGTTACTGGAAACTTACAGCCTCTCATAATGCCTGGTTTCCCATTTTCCTTTCTCTCAAGCAGAGAATTAGACAGTTGTACTAAATAATTATTTAAATAATGTAACCAATGCTAGAATGTAAATCTGTGGAGCAAGTGATCTTCTTTAATATAAATCTTGATGGTTCTTGTGCCTTAAGCAAACATGGATTGTAGATTCCCTTGGAATATGACTTTTGATTCTTAGTATAATTTTTTTTCCTAAAATAGTGACACTGATTTTGTTTTTATCTTTATTACTACAAAAAGATATCATTTCCTGTTCTGAAGAAGGAAATACCTGAGGGCATCGTGATTGTGATAAAGTTCTCATTATTTTTTAAGGATTTTGCCTGTGTTTCCTGTGTTAAGGTGATGAGCCTTGACAGGTTGACTTGGCAGCCTTGCTATGTAGGTAGAATACAGTTGTGGTGAGAGCAGAGTTAGTTACATTTAAACTATTTAAATTTCTACTTACTGTTAATGTCTGTAATGCAGTTGGCATGACTAAGAGTATACATGCTTAGCAGAATGACCATGTCAGGACTTAGATAGGATTTTTACCTCGGTAGTGAGTGATATATGCTTGATGTCATCTCTAATCATTTTTTTAAATTTATTATAACCAAAAAGACACTTTAAAGATTTTTTTTTGATGTGGACCATTTTTTTAAAAAGTCTTTATTGCACTTGTTACAATATTGCTTCTGTTTTCTGTTTTGGTTTTTTGGCCGCGAGGCATTGAGGGATCTTGGCTCCCCGACCAGGGATCGAAGCCGCACCCCCTGCATTGGAAGGTGAAGTCTTAACCACTGGACCTCCAGGGGAGTCCCCAAAAAGACATTTTAAAGTAATATGTGCTCTTGTAGAAAATATGGACAAGTAGAAAATAGAAACGAAAAGTTTGTTCACTTAAAAAAATATTCCTCTTGCTCCAGCTATTTCCAGTTCTCTTTAAATTCTTCTCAATTTTTATTTTTTGCTGAAGTTGAATGACGATGTATCATGGACTTCAAGAATTAGGTGACCTCTATTTGTCAATGATGGATAGTTCGGAATGAGTCTCCATTCCTAGATTTAGCTTTTTCAGTCAATTCTTCCTTCAATTTCATATGCCTATTAGTTACCTCCTGTTCACTTACGGTGGTGTGGTAGACTTTTTTTTTTTTTTTACCAGAAACTCAATGGGATTTTGGCTTTACCATGTAGAAGGGAACATTTTCTCTTTGGTTACGCAGAGCTTTCAATATTCCAATAATCAGATGAAGGGGAATGAGGAAGCAATCAATATACATTTCAGACACTGATTCTGCTTACTCGCCTACTTCCACAGACAGGGGAAATGGCACTGATATCCTCATAAGAACAGAGGAAAGGATATTGCCTAAGTGAAGGACATAGGCACAGGATATGGGATTAAGTTTCTAAATGTGAATAAGAACAAAAGTTATGCTTCCTGGGTTTTACTTCTCTTTCTAAAATTGCTGCTAAAATAGTGATTATACTGATTGCAGAATGAGAAAACAGGATAGTTGTAAGACTGTATAAGATCTGCTTATTCATGCCTTTATATGCCTTTATATATGCATGTGTCTATGCATGTGGTTTTTGTGTGCAGTGTGCATAGGCATGTATTTATTTATTTATGGCTGCACTAACGGCATTTTATGATATTTTTTGCCAAGGACAGAATCCTGCTTTATTCCTATTTTAAGGATTTCCACACGTTCATGTTTGAAATAAAGATGGTGCCATATAAAAATTGAGGCATATTTTGAAAAAAAAAGTTTGCTCTTTTGCTCAGCATTCAAGTATAGAGTACTGACATTGTGTGACACATTATGGTAACTGCATATGAAACAAAGATATACGAAATATGCTTTCAACCAGGGGAAAACACGTGCTAGTACTTGGGAAGAGCAATGGTTCACTTAGGCAGGGGAATAGGACACATGAAGAGGGGCTATAGAAAAATGGGTCTCACATGCCAAGGTGGGAAGTTTAGAGTTTTCACCGAGACAGTCAGGAGCCATTGGAACCTTTTATTCTG
This sequence comes from Phocoena sinus, assembly GCF_008692025.1. NCBI lineage: Eukaryota > Metazoa > Chordata > Mammalia > Artiodactyla > Phocoenidae > Phocoena > Phocoena sinus. The sequence continues at coordinate 68,495,587 of NC_045766.1, read as the reverse complement.
AGATAAATTCATATAACAAATATTCACCCTTTTAAAGTATACAGTGCAATGAATTTTAGCATATTCACAAGGTTGTACAACCATCACCACTCTCTATTCCAGATCATTTTTATCTTTCCCCCCCTCAAAAAAACCATACCCATTAACAGTCACTCCACATTCCATCATCTCCCAGCCCCTGACAACTGCGAATTTACTTTCTGTTTCTATGGATTTGCCTATTCTGGACATTTCACATAAATGAGTCACACAATATTAGGCCTTTTGTGTCTGGCTTCTTTCACTTAGCATAATGTTCTCAAGGTTCATCCATGTTGTAGCATGTGTCAGTATTTCATTCCTTTCCATGGCTGAATAATATTCCATTGTATGCATGTACCACATTGTATTTATCCATTAATCAGTCGATGGACATTTTATCTGTTTCCACTTTTTGGCTCTTATTAATAATGCTGTTATAAACATTTGTGCAGAAGTTTTTGCATGAACATATGTTTTCAATTCTCTCAGGTATAGATGTAGGACTGGGATTGCTACTCATATGGCTACAGCATTTTTAACTGTAGGTATTACCAAACTGGTTTCCAAAGCAGCTATACCATTTTATATTTTTACCAGCAATGTACCAGGATTTCAATTTTTTCACATCCCCATTGGAGGATGCATACATTGATGTTTTGAGGTAGAAGGGTCATCTACAAAAGTTTCAAGGTTTAAGGTAAATTCAGTTTGGGACATACTGACTTGCTGAAAGGATATCCAAAGGGAGATGTTAAGTGATTGACCATGTATTTGTAATGCGAAATTTCAGCCTTGAGATTGTGGCTAGGCTTCATTTCTTCATTTTCTCTAACTTGTACTTGTGCAAGTGTGATCTGTGGTAATGGCTGGGCAAGTGCTAATAAGAAATAAAAAGTCCTGGGGCAACTTCCAGACATAGAAAATCAGAATTTTCTAGGTGGGATTAGGAATTTGTATTTTAACAAGTCCTTCAGCTGATTCATTTACAGACTAGAGTTTAAAAAATGCTCTAACCTACTAGCATTAGAAGGGGTCATTGCAAGAACCTCACTGACAGGTCTTACCCTGACTACTCTGGTGATTATGTGCATTTGAGAACTGATATTCAGGTTCAAGTTTTACCAACATCATGCCAGACACTCCACATTTTTTCTTTCATTTCATTCTAACACTTTATTTATTACAAAAATGAGATATTTAGACTTGGAAGGTCAAGCACATAGAATGAAAAGATGGCAGAATTGAGATTTGAACCCTAAAATGTCTTTTCATTTTACCAAGTCATATTAGTATAATTTTAATTTACTGTATATAACAAGGGCTGCTGAGAAAAGGAAAGAAAAATAATTTCTTTCAGTGGTGGGCAGGGGGCCCTTCATGTTTGTTTTTAACTGACTAGAGGAGAAGTGTAAACTGGAAAGAAATGGAATTCTACATCATTACCATCATGATCACCACCATCATCACCCAGAAGCACTTTTCAAGCTCCTTTTTGCTGAGCTATGTTGTGCACGGCACTTTGCCTGGTAGTAATAATGGACTTGGTAATTGGATTTCAGAAAATACTGCAGCAACTCTCAGGGTATCTTACAAAATCCTAACCCTGAGGCAGTCTCTCAGTGGTAGATTTAGGATTGGGCAGGAGCCAACGTGACCTTGATTTTGTTGCTAACCAAGCTGCTGTGGGTTTGCAGAATCATAACAACCTACTCTGTATATATATATATATTTTTTTCATTTTATGGGCTATGGGGAAGTGTCTTCTTGACACAGTTTATTACAGTAGACAGAAAAATTTGGAAAAATTATTTTTGTCACTTCATAATAGTGAATAATGTTAACAGCATTATATTATTTTAATTAAATGTAAATAATATAGTATACTACTTTTTACATTTTTTTCAATTAGGGTATACATTTTTAGCTCCTTGAGCACACTGATTATCCTGGTTCAGTTTTATATTCCTCAATACATTTTGCATATAATGGATAATTAAGGCAACCATATACTTTATCATTCAAACCTGGATAATTTTCAAGTAAAAGGGCTCCATTAAGAATCTTGCCAGGATTTCAGGCAAAAACCAGGATTATACTCAGCAAGCTATATGTATGGTCACCCTAAATTAATGAATGCTTAAAAGACATACAAATTATTTATCACCTCATCTGAGGAACCTCAGGGTCAGAGGTCATGAAATGTATCATAGCTGATATTAGAAACCATTGCTCATGATCCCTTATTATTTTCTATACTTCTATATTTTAACAGCAACTCAGTAGCAGAAATAGAAGTAAACTAAAGAATAATGTGAAAAAGAAAACCCAGATAGAACAAAATCTGTGTGCTAATATTTACTTGTTAACTATTTTTTTTCTTTTTACCATTCCCAAAATAGAATTTTTAAAAATGGATCTGCTTCAGGAGGAGGGTTTTGTGTTGTTTTTAAGTGTAATCGCTGTAAGTTTCCTAGGTAACCTGTAATATTCAGTGTTCAGGCGCCTTTGATACGTAAAATGTGTTGAAGGTACAGAACTGTAAGAAACTGGTTTTATCTTAGATGATTCCAAGATTCCTGTAATGTGATTTTACTTGATCTGAAAATATTAATGATCTTGATTCACTGTGCTAAGCTACCCGCCTCTAGTCTAGGGGAGTGTATGGCCAGAGGTGTAGTGCAGAATATACAGGGAGGAAATAAAGATGGTCTGTCTAACTGAAAGGGAAGGAAATAAAATGTCTGAAGGAGATTCTCAACTGCATCATAATGCAGATACAGAGTTTTAATTCAACATTTATTTTTCTGAACACTAATGCCTAGTTCTTTTGCAGGGAAGATAAATGAAACTGTGTTGTGTTTCAGCCCGTGTTTAAAAAGAGCTAGAATGGGCTTCCCTGGTGGCACAGTGGTTGGGAGTCTGCCCGCCGATGCGGGGGTCGCGGGTTCATGCCCTGGTCCGGGAGGATCCCACATGCCGGGGAGCGGCTGGGTCCGTGGGCCATGGCCGCTGAGCCTGTGCGTCCGGAGCCTGTGCTCCGCAGCAGGAGAGGCCACAGCAGTGAGAGGCCCGCATACCGCAAAAAAAAAAAAAAGAGCTAGAATGAGCAGTCTTTTTGGTGACAGTAGTAGCCAAACTGGTGGATTGAATACATTTTCCAGCCTGTTTTATCAGGGTGAATTGAAGTGTACCAGCCAATGTAATCATAAAAACATGTTTGAATTTTTGCTTGTGTCATATACTGTGAACGTATCATGTATTGATATAGCCTTTTTATCTTTTAGCATCGAGAAAAGAAAAGACGTATTTTCACCATTCAGTTGGTATCTGCTAATCTATCCCCCCCAGGGAACACCACACTAGAGTAATGTAAAATCTGATATGCAAGAACAAATACAAATTATTCTTTCCCATTGGGTTCCCAGATGCCAACCTGTTAGTGCTGAAATAAGAAATCTGTAATCCAAGAATAATCATGTCCAAGTAGTTTATAAAATTCTTCACAGTAAATGCAAGGATATCTGATAGGCAAGCTGATTCTCCTCTGGACATTCTCATGAGCTGTTCTCAGCCAAAGAACCTTATCCGAGTCTCTCCAGTAGACTGGGTTATCATGAATATTATGTCTCAGGGGGCTTTTTTGATCATAAGAGAACAAGAAACCTGCCTTTCATTAGTTTTCCTTCACTTACCCAGCTAGTACTAAGTTATTCCCACGTTCACGTCCCATTCAATATAACTCCATTGAGTATTCCAGTCCCATCTCCCACATCCTTTCTCAATTTACTTATATTCTCTCCCAGTTTATGGCTAGTGCCTGAATATACATCACACTTGGCATTTCTCTTTCTTTTTATTCCTGTGGTTTCGTCTTCTTACCATGCCTTTTCTGATCAAAATTGAGTTTGAATTATAAGGCATCTCACTCAAATGCATATCTTTTTCTTTTAGCAAAGATTTTCTTTTGTTTTGTTTTGTTTGTGTGTGTGTTTTGTTTTGTTGTTTTATTTCTCCAAATCCTTACACCATTTAACTTTATGGTATTCAAATTACAATTGTTCTTTTATAATTGTTTATCCTATCTTACACTGCTAGTCATCACTGGAAACTTGGAATGCATCTCAAATATCTTAGTAATATTTTTTCTATATTTTGTAGATCAATAAATGCTTGTTGACCAGAATTGCATTTTACTTTTAGATTTCTAAGTGTTGAACTGTTTTTCTTTCTATATATTATCCACACACATTGTTCTCCCAGTTTGCTCCATGTTTAAATTGTCCTGAATCACGTCATCTAAAATTTAGTTATTTGAAGGGCTATTTATGATGTTCTGAAGACCCAGGCACTTGGTTCTTATGCTCTTGGTATCTCTTTCACCCTCTCACACCACTGGTGTTTGAGATGTGTCACAGTCTAAAGATACCAAATACCTCCCTGGGCTGTCACGATGCCCACAGACATACCAGAATCTCTCATCTGAGTAAGGCCCATGGCACATGAAACAAGCCCCATTAAACTTTAATTACTATTAGGAAAGCATAACATTTAAACCTAGTTATCATTTTCCCATTGGCTGACCTCTGGAACATGGAAAATATCTGGAAGAAAAAGAAGCACTAATCATGTAAGAATAGGGGAGTTAGTGTTGGGAGTGGAGCTTTATCAAAGAAAAAATATCACCCTACCCAAATAAAGAGGGAATCCAGAGAACTGCATGTTCATGATAGAATCCAAGTAGCAACCAAATGTAGACAAACTGCCAGGTTTGACTAAGACCCAGTCTTATTCCACTACCAATACTTGTCCTTTCATATCATCTTCTCATAGAGTCATATAAGTGTGTTCATTTGCTCCTTTGTCTTTCACATGCTTTGGGCCAAGATCTTTTAAGGTGCTTGTAGTTGACACATGTTCAGAAGACTTTATTATGTCTCATTTCACCTGATAGAGTGATGATAGAGGAACCACCTGGAAGATGGAAAGGAGAGGTTTCCCAAATTTTCGTTTTCAGTAAACTATTGGAATGTTGAGTATCATGTTTCCAACTGTCTTTTAATTTTTTTTTTTGTCTTTTAATCTTTTAATGGAACTTTTGGAAACATTTTGGTCCGTAGATTTTTAGGATATTGTTTATTTAATGAACCGATATACTTACCAATCATCTAGAGCTTAGCACAGCTCTTTGTTCATAGAAGACAATTATTAATTTTTTGTTAACTGAGTAGATAAATGCTAGTTCTTGATTGACTATGAGACAGTTATAACGTGAGAAGAACTTGGAGTAGGTGATAACAGAAGATGAAATCTGAACAATCCAGGTGGAAAGAAAGCATAAGGTAAAACATAAACTTAAAAATAAGTACGGAGTAGGAAAGTTTAGGGGATAGTAAATCATTTCGAGTTTAAGGTTCAAAGAGAAGTGGAATGGTGAGAGAAAGGTATGGGAACATAGGCAAGAACCAGGTCATGGAGGGTCTTTGGTGGTGGACAGAGTAGATGGAACTTATTCGATGGTGAGTCACTGAAGAGTTCTGAGCTGAGGGAGTTTATGACCTGGCTTGCACTTTAGGAAGATTAAACTGTCAGCATTATATGTGATGGATTGGAGTGAGTAGGTACTAGAGGCAGGGAAGCTCGTTGGGAAACAATTTCAATACTAAAGATAAGAAGTAATGAGGGCCTGAACTGGAAAGCAGCAGTGGGACTGTAAAGAAAGAATGACTGTGAGTAACATTGAGAAGGTAGCATCAGCACTGGAAAGGAAAATGATGCCTGCAGCTCGTTGGTATCCTTTTGTCATACTCAGAAAGAGGAAATTTACATCTGTCAAAAATAGAAACATTAAGATTAGGAAAGTGGAAGTGAGCTCAATTAGGGGTTTTCAAATGCAAACTGATGCACTAGGTAGGTCACTTAATTGAGTGGGAACAAGCTACAATAACCAACAGAGATACGTGGGGGTCTATGGTACAGTGCAGTGGTTCTAAAACTAGAGGGCGCACTACAATCACCGGCAAGACTTGTTAAAACAGAGTTTAAAGTTGGAAGAGAAGTGGATTGGGAAGAGAAAGTGGTAGGAAGATAAATAGCAACCATGTCAGGAGGGTCTTTGATGCTGGACAGAGTAGAGTCTTCCTACTCCCAGAGTTTCTTGTGAAAAGAAGATTGTGTAGGGCTACATGTGGTCTGATAATCTGTATTTCTAACAGATTCCAAGGTGACGTTGTTGTTGCTGGTCAACCACTTTGAGAGCCTCTCCTATTCTGTGCCCCAGCTAAGTAAGGCACATGAGAATCACCTGAGGAGGCTTAAGAGCGTCCCAGTATCTGGGCTCGTGCCACATCTATTAAACAATTCAGGATGGCTTCTTTTTTTTTAAGTTCTTTGCTCATGTGATCCCAATGGGTAGCCAGACTAAAAACCATGAGTCATATCTTCTGATATTTAAGAAGTTAAAAATTTGAATGTTATGTAAATTTCTCTAATTTTTATAACATTGCACTGTCCAAATAAAACAAATATGTGCACTTCCAAGTTTACCAAACCAGTTGCATGATTAGGTGTGACATCTGGCTTAGGTACACAACAGACAGCTGAAATACAGGACCAGGACCTGGAAGGTAAGTTTGGATTGTGACCATAGATTTGAGTACATGAGCGTGACTTTATAAATGTGAAACACATCCAGCAGGAAACCAGAAAGTTTTATATTGTCCAGATAAAATGATTATTTTAAAAATCTTTCCTACCTTTGCCCATTTTTAGTCAAAATACCTTGTTGTAGAAGCAGCCAATAACTACATCATCCACATTAACTGACCCAAAAGATGCTATTATCTCTTCTTGATGTATTCCCCACATATCACATATACCCTCCCACAAGATGAACTCACATCTAGTGATTTCCTCTGTATAAATTTCACTTTTGAGGTCTATTAATGCAATAAGGTTTCCTGACATAGAATATTGGCCAGAACTCATTAATATGTCACAAGTTGTATGTTACTGGTGGAAGTAATCAGACCTTGATCCTTTTAAAGTAAGATTGGAGAAAGAACTAGACAGTGTGTATGTTTACAAAACTTTATAGCAAAGCCATTTAGAAAAATATCTTCCAATTTGACTTTACATCTTTTCCTTAAAAAAATACTAAGACTTGGGCTTCCCTGGTGGCGCAGTGGTTGGGAGTCCGCCTGCCGATGCAGGGGACATGGGTTCGTGTCCCGGTCCGGGAAGATCCCACATGCCGCGGCAGCGGCTGGGCCCGTGAGCCATGGCTGCTGAGCCTGCGCGTCCGGAGCCTGTGCTCCACAACGGGAGAGGCCACAGCAGTGAGAGGCCCGCGTATCGCAAAAAAAAAAAAAAAAAAAAAAAAAAAAAAATACTAAGACTTAATTATATGTTATTCGTAAAAGCATTTTTAAAATGATGGTAAAACAATTTGAGAGTCATTGAGAAATGCCCCAGATGTCATAAAGCTCCACATGCTTTCTTTGATTTCTCGGTTTTGTCACAAGTAGAGGGCATTTACCCACAGTACAAACTCCTGTGCCCACTTCTCCCCCTGGAGTAGCTCCTTTCCTTTGGTTTGATATTGATGGCCAGCTGGTACCAAGTAAAAAGAGTGACAATTAAAAATGAACTTGTGTTGAGTGTTGAAAAAGTTAATTCTTGAGTCTAGAAATAATGACAAATAACAAAGACAAAAACATCAGCAGACACTCATGTAGTGTACTTACTATGTCAGGCACTGTTTTATGTGCATTACACATATTAACTCGTTTTATCCCCAGAATAAGCCTGTAAGGGATGAGGAAACTGAGGCCGGGAGTAGTGATTTGCTCCGTGTCAGGAAGCTGGGTGGGAATTGGAACCCAAGTCTATCTGATTTAAAACAGATTTTCTTAACCATTGTCTTACTATATTATTAATGTATAGCAAGTACCACTCAGTAAACGTGTTTTCCTTGACACACAGATTGTAAAATAAAACAAACACAATTAGAAACATCAAATTATCTGCTTCAATGGATTCATCTTGTCATACCCATAATATTCAATTATTAAAACATTTATCACCCAATGCAGTCAAAGGAAGTATTATTGTGAAATGAAGTGATGGGTTGGATGCCAGAGTTTACGTCCACATCGGCCATGGCTATACACTTTCTGTAGTAGATTTAACAAATAGTGTATTTCTCTGGGCCTCAGTTTTCTCATCTCAAAATGATAGTGTTGACGGTTCTTTTAGGCTCCCAAATCTTACGAATTAAACTTTTATTTCTAAGGTAAAATTTAGATAGGACAAGAGCATTATTGGGGAATTGTTTTCTACCCTAACTGCTATTTCCTGGAAAAAGTTGTTGATGATTTCTTTTAATATGAAAGCTTTCACAGAAGTTTCTGATTGTCTGGCATTTTAAAGCTATTGTTTATTATGTGGTTTGAAGACATTTGTATTTTAAGGAAGAAGAAGGCTTTTTTATAAATACATGTAAATCGTATAGTATATACTGCATTTTATAGAACAATGTGTAAATTCATTTTTACTTTCCACGCAAGAGGGATCCTGTTTTGCATTATCAGACTAAGAGTTAGGAAAACAATACTTCTCTTACATACAATGGACAGTAAAGCAGTGTGGGCCAGGTTTGACAAGGAATAACCTCCATTACCTGAATATGTAGATAACACATAGCTTGAAGCGACACTGTCCAATTTACAAGATGTTCGGCTTAACAGTAATTTGGGAATATTTCTTTGTGCCGGAAAAGAAAGGAAATAATCAGCTGGAGGAATGTCAATGGGAGGAGATCGATTACAGATTTTATGCAGAAAAATATTAGGGTTGTTCTGTCACAGGATATAAAAATACACTGCAGTGTCTTTGTGACCATGGCCTGGAAATTGGTTTCAAGGACGAAAGTAAATTTTCTTAAATTTACTGTGGACTTTGAGCTCTCTGTGGACTCTACTCATAGGGTCTAGCATGGTGCCTTGTACATAGTAGAAAGTCAAGTGCAAGTGCCACGAATTAATGAATCATGACCACATTTAACATTCTAATACTGATAGTAAGAAAGTGGGATGAATACAGAGGAGGCCAGTAGGATGGGAAGGAGTCAATTTAAGTCCTGTGAGGAAAGACCTGAAAAACCTGAGAGTATTAGATGAAAATTTCAGGGAAACTAGAAAGCTGTTTTTGTGTAGTCAAAGAATTATATCAAAGAGTTGGATTTGTTTTATATGACTTTAAGGAATAAAATAAGAAAAAATTGGCAGAATCTCCTCAGTAGGGGGAAAAGATTTTGAAGGAAATAAGGGAGGGCAATCTAAGCCGTCCAAAGATGGCCTTCAGCTGTGAGAGAGCCTTGTAATTGGAGACCTGTTACGAGAGAATAGATTCAAATCAACAAGAGTGTTATGAAGTAGGTCCTGGCCTTAAATATTCTTCGATTTATTGGGGTTGTTTGGCCTTTGAGGTGCATGGGACTTTGAGTCAGGCACTTAAGTTTAAGGCCCAATGCTATGGGTAATGAATAGTGAATAAAATCTTCACTGAGGAAACTTAACTATTCTGATGAAATATTGCCATGTGAAGTCCACCAATTGTAACGCTAACTTGCAGTAGCGGGGTGAGGAAGAGACAGGTTTCTTACATTCCTGGAAAATGAGTATTAAGCGTCCCTCTCTTTTCTCTTTATCATTGGCTCAGGAAAACAGACTCTGAAATGGAGATTAGTGGGCTGTGATCTTGGATAAGGCAACTCTCTTCAGTGGATTTTGGGGGAACTGAGAACATGAGGAATTTCTGCCAGCAGCAAAGAATAAGTTCTTCATTCCTAACAGGCACCTGGGTTGCAGGTGAAGATATCCAAAGAAATTGCTCTCATATAACTCTCTCAATTCTAATTGGCAGATACTATTCTTTGCAGAATAAAAGATCCTAACGTCATTCCTTTCCAACCATTCTTACCTGGTCACAACTATCCTCGCTATCTAGCCTTGTCCTAACATTGATATTTAAGACAACTGTTTGGCCATTTGACCCAACATCAAGCTGGATAATCTAATGATGCTTATGATTGACATTTTTAAATAAGTTTTAACAAGTCAGTCACCAACTCCCTTCCTCTATGTTGGTTTTCACTCTCATGTAAGTTGCTTAATGATAACGACTATTTGGAACACAGGGAAATGTGAATGAGCTGGAAGCCAGTCTGTAGTTAGAGCTCCTCTTCCTACTGTGTTACAAGTGTGTGGACCACATGAAGATGGTGGCTCTGTGCAGTCACTTCCCCTCATTCCAGATCTTCCTTTAATAAACGTATTTGACAGCACCATCACCTCTCCCCAAAACAGCATTTGCAAATAAAAGAAGCCTAACACACCAAGATTTGTGGAAGAAAGTTATTGTGCTTGCTCAAAGATTCACTGTTGGGGCTTCCCTGGTGGTGCAGTGGTTGAGAATCTGCCTGCCAATGCAGGGGATGCGGGTTCGAGCCCTGGTCTGGGAGGATCCCACATGCCGCGGAGCAACTGGGCCCGTGCGCCACAGCTACTGAGCCTGCGCGTCTGGAGCCTGTGCTCCTCAACAAGAGAGCCGCGATAGTGAGAGGCCCGCGCACTGCGATGAAGAGTGGCCCCCGCTTGCCACAACTAGAGAAAGCCCTCGCACAGAAACGAAGACGCAACACAGCAAAAATAATTAATTAAAGTCTTAAAAAAAAATCTATACTGGAAACTATTTTCAAAAAAAAAAAAGATTCACTAGTACCTTTCATTATTAATTATAGCTTCGATTCTGGGTTCTCACACTTACTAAATATGAAGTATTGGGTAAGTGTTTTGCCCTTTCTGATCCTTCATTTTCTCATCAGCAAAATGAATATAACATTGATCTCACATGGTTATTGTGAAGAAGAAACAAAAGAGAATTAGTAAATGCTGCGATGCAGGATGTGCAGTCACGTAGGTGCTTGATTACTGTTGCAGCTCCTGTCTCCATGCAAGAAAGTGCGTCCTGTGGACTGAGAAATGGCCTAATTAAGTGTTTGACAGCCTTGTAGCATGCATCGTAATATTTGTGAATTACACTGACACATAGGGAGGAAGGTAACTGTTTAAGGAAATACGCCACTCCGTTTCCTTGACTTGGGTTTGTTTTGCCTTTGCTCCCCAGGAAGTCCTCCAATCCTGGGCTCAGTTCTTGGAGACCAGGCTGAGCTCACTCACAGACACATGACCACAGCCTCCATGATAATCAGTGCAACTGGAAGCTCCCTTGAAATAAATGGACCGTGAACATCCAATTTATTGAGAGGCACCCCAGTCACGTTAAATAGGGGACATCACATGGTCTCCGGGTCGATTTGAGCTGTGTTCTACCTGTTGGGCCACAGAGAGACATGGTTCTTGTCATATTTGATAAATCAACTCTTGGGACTGTAAAATCCCTAATAGATACTGTAAGTTCCTTAGACGAAGAGGTTAAAATGTAGTAAAATGAGAGCTAGACTGGATCTAAGACCTGGTCTTGCCCCTTCCAAGCTGGATAATCTTGGGTAAATCACAACTTACTGAAAACTGTTTTATCATCACAAAAGCGGCATCGTAATACTTACCTTCAAAATGGCTTTGCAAATGAAATGAGATGGATACTTATGTATGAAGAAATAAAATGAAATGAGCCTTTGTAAAATACAAGACCTTAATAATTCCTGCCAGAGGATATTCTTATTGGTTGTAGAGTTCCAAACACATAGAAGCTGTTCTCTTTTCAAAGGGTGATTCCTCTCCTGATTTATGCAGAGCTTTTCACTGACTACAAATGCAGTTTCCAAAAAAGAGTGGGAGGCACACTTATTGCTCTGGCTCACTGGGAAAGTTGTGCTTTGAAGGAAGAAGGGAGACTGACAGCATTTGGCATTTCCTTGCTAGAAGGGTAAGAACATTCTGTGTGGAACCCTCTTCTACAGAATTTTTGACATTGATTAAGGATTGTCACAGCATATGCTGGCAAGCTACAGTGGAGGAAGAACATGGGATAAAAACTGCTGGTATCATAGCATTTCCAGGACTGGCACACAGCACACAGCTCTGACAAGCTCAGTTGCCACAGAAGACAAGTCATTGCTTTCTATATTTCTCTTTATGTTATATATCTTTGACGCTAACCGTTTTATTCCCACCAAAGCTCAAGGACCAGCTTTTGAAATCATTAATAGAAATCGCCAAGTTACCTTCTCATCTTTTTCTTTCCTTCCTTTTTTTCTTAAACTCTGCGTTTCTGTGACTTTTTGAGTTGAAGAAAATATGAAAGGAGAGATGAACGATCTCCAGGATGCCACAAACGGAGGCACATTATTTATGACTTTTAAATGACAAATCCTGAAATGGCTTTGAGTCCAGGCAGGATAAAAGGTTGGTATTAAATGTGACCTTTGATTTTAATGGTCTCGAACAGAAACCTTCATTTTATGCTGTGCAAATTGCACTGTAAATTATTGGCCCAGTTCACTGCATTTTCAAGCAGTGAGGGAAAGGGGGTGAGCAGACAGCAGCAAGAAACGATTTCTTGTCACCTACAGTCTTCAAAATAACAAGTTGTTTGAACTTAACCATTTTCCTCCCCACACCATTTTTACATAACACAGTTAAGTACATTTTTTCCTGAAAGCAGCTGGCTGAGCTAAATCAGACTTTGACATTTATGGCACATTTCCTCCCCACTCCAGTCCTCAGTTTCCACATCTGTAAAAGGACAATCTACCTGATCAGTATCTTTGTTTCCAACTCCAATCGTAGGATTGTATAACCCTCCTGTTCTTATTGGCTAGAAAAGAAAAGCTGTTAATCGTGACAGCAACCCAGCAGCTTGCAAGCAAACAAGTGATGCCAAGAGCATCCACTTGCTTGAGATCTCAGTGTTTAAAGGTACACCCTGCTGTGCAAGTCTACATAAATGACAGCGTTGCAACGTGAAGAGGATGCATTTACAAAATAAAGTTAGGCAAAACAGAAATTAAATTGCAAATACATGTTGCTCAAGTTACACAGTGGACTATTTGGGGGAACACTGTAGGCTGTTTAATGTTCCTGTGTCTAACGTGGGAGACTTCACTCTGCAACAAGAGTCTAAACTTTTGTGTTTTCCTATTTCTTTTGAAATATGCAATTATGTATGTAGGGTTTATTATGTTCTTTGGAAAGAAAAAAGATTTTGTGTTGTGACTTTTAAGCACTTAGAAATCATCATGCAGTGGATCTTATACTTTTTTTAGCATTTCTTTTCAAAGTAGGTTTTGTGGCATCACTAACTCAGCTGTCACTGATTTGCCATGACCAGAATTCATCTTTCGTCCCAGAGGCACTCAATCCACTGTATTCTCCTTTTCAGTTAATGGTTACTCTACACTTCCAGTTGCTTAAAACACCAACCAACCAACCACAATTAGAGTCCTGAATTCATCCTTAATTCCTCTTTTTCATCCCCCACATATACTCTGTTGGGAAACTCTCATGGCTTTATTATTTTCAACTATAAGCATAATCTGAGGAATTCTCACTTTGTTTACAGTTTCCAATCTAATCCACACCATTAGCACTTCTCCTCTGGAGTATTGTAGTAGCCTACTCACTACTAGCCGGTCTTCCGGCTTCCTCCACCACCTCCTTGGACCCTAATCCAAACAGCGGCCTGAGTGTCCTTTCAAAATACATGGGGAATCATTGCATATCTCAATTTTAAACCCTGCAGTGTCTCCCCTTTCCACTGAAAGGCAGAAGTCTTTGCAACGGTCTTGGAGAATCTGATCCCTTGCTATGTTTCTGACCTCATGTCTTTGTTGCTCTCTTCTTTACTGATTTCTCTCCAGCTATGCTGGGCATCATCTCCAGGCTCATCTACCTTAATGAATCTATCAACCTATTAAAATTATAGCACCCCCCAACATTTTTTCCCCATTTATATTTTTAAATTAATATTGTATTTTAGTAGCACTTCTTTCCTCAAATATAATATTTATTATGTGTATGGTCTTCTTACCACTTTCTGCCAAAATATAAATTCCGTGAGGACAGAGATTTGTATCTCTTTTCTTTGCTATACGCCAGTATGTAGAACAGTGCTTCGTTCAAAAATAATAACTAATAATTATGTGGTTAATTCTTTGATATATACCAAGGCTAAGCAGAAGTACTGCATTTGTCATCTATGTTCAATTTCATAAAGTCCTGGGTAGCCATACAACTGTTCATTCTTCCACCTGTTTTCTGAGTCTATAGTGTTGACTTTGCCAGAATTTTATTAACATGAAAATACACAAAGTAATTCTCTCCTTAGAGCTCTTTCCAAAGACCCTTGTATTACCAGGTCTTTCCATTCTGATATGTGGGGAATTGAACTACTCCCAGCTCTGTGTGAGTTCCAAAAATTATTTCTAGTGGTTCCTTCCCTAGACTTGGGTAGTTTTCTCTCCCACATGTTCAGGTCAGTACCCATCCAAATACTTAAGGGGCTGTGCAGAAATTAAGTTTTCTTCCTGGAGTTATAGACACTTGGTTCCCTGAACTCCAATTTCTGTTTCCTCAACTCAGTGAGTTTGTGGGCTGTCCAGGTTCTAGACAGTTTCTGTACTGCTGTCTAGAAACTTCTTCCTGGAGCAATGGTAACGTTCACCGCATTTGTTTCCCTTCTTTCAAGGATGACAGCTGTTCACTGAATGTTTTCCAATGTCTGGAAACCATTGTCTAGTTTTTGGTTGTTTAAGGCAGGAAGATAAGTCTAATCACTGTTACTCCAACATGACCAAAACAGAAACCCAGTGGAAAACTCCTGAAGCCAAATCCTTTTTATTTCCTCTAAACAGAAGAGCATATAAGTCAACCAGATAATTAATGGCATAAAGCAGTGCGACTAATTTTCATGTTTCATGTAGAATCTGCAAGTTATGAGAGGAAAAGCAATAAATTATGAATCAAAGCGTTTGATTTTTAACTCCATCAATTGCAATTGTTTGACCTTGGGCAGGTTACTCTTGAGTTTTAATTCCATCATCTGTTTACATGGGGAAAAGAAATCCTGCTGCTTTATCACAGATTACATCAAGGATTAAATGTGGTCATGGATAGAAAAATTCCTATCTCTAAAATCCTGTCCTCATATGAGGGTATATTCTTATTCTCATCATCATTATCTGTCAAACTAGAAAACTCAGCATGATAGAACATTTCTCCTTAATTCATTTTATGCTTTCTTATCCTGATAACTTATGTAGACAAGAATGTGTTCTATTTTGATACAGTGTGTGTCAGTTAGGATTGATTTTCACTGTACTGTAACAACAGAAATTTATAATACTATTAGTTAAAGCAAGACAGAAGTTATAAAATGGTCTGTAGGGATACAGTCATAGCTGGCATATGATTTTCAGAGGACACTGGAGACCCAGGTTTCTATTTTTTCTGCTTCTCCATCCTCAGTGAAAGCTTTCATTACCTCTTGATTCAAGATGGCTGCTGAAATTCTAGCCATTACATCTACATTCCACGATGGCAGAAGGAAGAAGCAGAGAATAACAAAATGTTTTCCTCCAAGCCAAATGAGCTAATTTTAATCAGCTTTTCTGAGAGTCCCATAACATATTTTTGTTCATATCCTATTAGCCCTGATTTAGAGAGATGGCCACATATAGATATAAGGAAGGTTTATCAAGGAAGCCTATAGTATACCTATTTAAGAATATGTATTTTGTTACCAGAGAGGAAAATAAGAATGAACGTTGAGAGGCAACTTTCAGTTTGTCACATAATTTTTCTGTAGCAACACAAGGGATTCTCTGAATTAGTTCAAGGTAAGGTACTACATAAGACATACTATATATTTATACTTTATGTGTGCACAGTGAGACACTCATAGGCAAATTGCTAAGTTAGGATAGTTCAAAGAATATTCTGAAGGCATTCCTCAAAGAGATTTCTCAACAATGTTTTGAACTATTGTGGTTGAACTTTGTAGGGTACATTCTATGGAATATCATGACACACACTGACCTCATCTTAAGAAATAGCTGTTTCTCTAAATTACGTCTGAACATTTTTGTAAATCAAATTTGTTTTCCCACTGATACACGATAACTTCAAAAGTTTCATTTTCATTCCATGATGATTTTTAATAAGAACTCTGGAAACTATATCTTTAAGATTTTCTTGATTTCCTCCACCTTTATCAGTAGTTAATGAGCTGTAAAGGGATGTCTAAATGCACTAAAACTTTTTCTATTTAAAGGAATTCTGGGATCACGAAGTAAATCCTCTTGTGAAGCAAGGTATGTTTTGCAGTAGTTACCCTGAAATTTATCTGGCTGTAAGTGGGATTTTCCTATGTTTAGCTTTGTGAGTGTGGTTTGCACTGGGTATCCTGCAGGCACCTCAACTAGCAGTGTGTCTAAAGTGGTGGCAGGAAGCCCAGTTAGGAGACTATTGCTGTAAGTCTTGCCACCAGTTTCTCACCTCTCTAATTCATCAGCTACTCTGATGCCAGAGAAATAATTCCTAAAAAACAAATCCACTCATTTCACTGCCCTGCTAAAAACCTCTGTTGGATCCCCGTTGCCTGCTGGATAAACGCCAAGCCCTTTAGCAGAGCGTTGATGGTCCTTGACATTTTGGCCCCAACTGCTTTTCCAGTAACATCTCCTGCCATTCCCTCCACGTGTCATATGCTACAGCCACACTTCACTTCTCCCCACTCTCCAAATATATCGAACATTCGTACTTCTCTGCATTTGCTTTGATGATGCCTGGATTGCTCTGTGTCCAACACCTTTTCTATTTGAACAATTTCTCTTTCTGCAAGACTCAGCTCAAATATTTCCATTCCATCTCCGCAAAGAAAGTCAATCATCTGTCTCTTTATTTTCATAGCAATCTGCTCGTATCTGAGAGTATTAGTTACATTTTATTGTAATCATTGTTATATCTCTGTCTCCGTGACTAGACTTTAAGTTTAGGAGCTGTGACATAATAAATTTTTCTATGTCAGATGTGGGTAACATTTAGATGTATAATTAATCCCAGATACTATATACTTTACAAATAATATATCATTAAATCCTTTCAGTACAATTATAAAGTATTATTTCCATTTCACTGATGAATAAACAGATGTTTATGTTCTGACCGTATCACCAATAAAGTTTATAGCCTGGATTTAAACCCATGTCTGTTGCCAAAGCCTAGGTGTTTTTTTCTTAATATAGCATTCTCCATCTTCAGAACTTAGCACTGTGATTGATGTCTGAAGAAAGGTGACCCTTGTTGTTATGGTACCTGGGTAAATGGCTACAGCCTGACTTTACAGATTATTAAAAGGCAGTATGTTTACCTGGTTGGGGCATGGCCCTTCATAATTCTAGTTCCAAGAAAGTGTGATTAATTTCTAATTAAAGCTGAGATGCCCAATAAACACTATTTACAGCTATTTAAATTTAAATGTTAGATGATATTAAATAAAACTAATAATTTAGTTGCTCAGTCATAATAACCATATTTCATGTACTCAGCAGCTACAGGTGGCTTGTGGATTCAGTATTGGACAGTGTAGAAATTGACCATTTCCATCATTACAGAAAGTTCTACTGGAGACCATTGCATGGTGAGATTCTTATTATATGATAAGGAAAATGGAATTTTCCTCCATCTGTGTGCTCACATCTGCTAGCTAGTGTGAGGCTGAAAGAGGAACAAGGATTGACATGGACTAGATGGATACCGTTTCAAGATTTTTTTACAACTTAATGTTTGGCTTTTGTTTGGCACCTCAACTAATTGAAAAGTGAAAATTCCCATCTATCAGCAGTTGATAATTTGGATCAAGCAATTGTAAATAATAAATTTGTCAAATTTCCTTTATTTAATCTTTGATGAATTGTTCAAATCAACTGACTAACAGGACTAATTCTTTTCAGCCGCATGAAGTCCTGACCTTTGTTTACTAGAAGTAAAATCAGGTATTCAGGGAGGGCTCAGAAACTCCTAAGATTGAAACCATAGTTAAGAACATAAGTTAAGAAATAAGAACTCATTTGTTAGACATGCTTAAGCTGTTTCACATGCAACATGTATCCATGTTCTTTGGCATATAGACATTAGGTATTTACAGAAAAGTTCAACTTGGTCTTCCAAGTTTTAATTTTGTTGACACTTTTCAGTAAAGCTGTGTGTAAATGAATGAAAATGAAGTTATACCTCATTAGTCAATGTCACATAATCTAATTACTTTTCACTAGAGAAGATCTTATTTAAAAAGATAATTAAGCTTGGCCAAGGTGAAAACAGGTTATAGGACAAATGCATACAAAGTAACGATTTATTAGGAAAGAAAATTCCCAATTAGTCCTACTAGTCATCTAGACTAGAAAAAGACATTATTTTTATCTGGTGCCCATGTACACACACACACACAAATATGCATAGGTAAACTTTTTGAAAACATTTTTTTGAAAATGTGACATTTATTAAATTGAAGTATAGTTAATTTACAATGTGTTAGTTTCAAGTGTACAGCAAAGTAATTTAGTTATATGAATTAGTTTTATATATATATATATATATATATTCTTTCTCAGATTCTCTTCCATTATAGGTTATTACAAGATATTGAGTATAGTTCCCTGTGCTAAACAACAGGTCCTTGTTGTTTACCTATTTTATAGATAGTAGTGTGTATAGGTTAATCCCAAACTTCTAATTTATCCCCCCTAATGAAAACATTTTCTAAAAAAGATCCAAACAACTGTCCTAACTAATCTTTTTTTCCCTAATACATGGACCAATTTAAAAAATAAAATAAGCATGTCTGAATCAATGAAATATTTTAGCATTGTTTTGTCACCATCGAGCAAATTGTCATTCTCATTTTCTTTCATTGACAGAGGAAACACTAAAAATATAGAAGGCATGGGGGGGATGAATTGGGAGATTGGGATTGACACATATACACTAACATGTATAAAATAGATAACTAATGAGAACCTGCTGTATAGCACAGGGAACTCCACTTCGCTGTACAGTAGAAACTAACACAACATTGTAAAACAACTATATCCCAATTAAAAATTTTTTAAAAAATAAAAATATAGAAGGTAAAGATAAAATAATTGTAAAGTTTTTAGTTTTTTCTTTGTTTATCCGTTCCACACACATAACTGCTCACTGTTCTCTAGCACTATGTAAGTTCCCATTACATAGGCAGAGTAATGTACTTCCCATTACTCCATTCCAACAATGTGGTCTTTCTGCTACTCTCTAGATATGAGACAAAATTAAATCTTTTCTAGATTTTTCCTTCCAATTGAAGAAACAAGTTGTCAACAACAAAAATAAAACCCTGTCCCCCATTTTAATATTTTTCTCAAAGTTGTATGGAAACAGGATATTAAGTGCATTAATAAAAATAGCATCTTTGCCCATATTAATTAGTGAGAGCAGGCACATAGCAAATCTGTGTCTAAGACCAAACAGAAAATTTTTTCCAACTTTAAAGACTTTATAACAGTTTTACGCTCACAGAAAAATAAGGAGGAAGATAAAGAGATTTCCGATATACACCGTCTACCACCCATGGGATAACCTCCCTCATTATCAATATCTTCCCTACCATAATGGTATGTTTGTTTCAGCTGATGAACCTATGCTGATACATCATAATCACCCAAAGGACATAGTTTTATTACATTTCACAGTTGGTATGGTATGTTCTATGGATTGGGGCAAATGTATAATGGCACGCATCATCAGTCATTTTAGTATCATACAGAGTATTTTCACTGTATGCCCTAAAAATCCTCTGTGCTCTGCCTATTCATTCCTTCCCATTCCCAATCTTTGGCAACCACTGATCTTTTTACTTTCTCCTTAGTTTTGCCTATTCCAGAATGTCATATACTTGGAGCCATGCAGTATGTAGCCTTTTAAGGTTGGCTTCTTTCACTTTGTACTATGTATTGAAGGCTCCTTCCTGTCTTTTTATGGTTTGATAGCTCATTTCTTCTTAGTGTTGAGTAATATTTCATTGTGTGGATGTACCACAGTTGATCTAGTCACCTACTGATGGTTGTTTCCAAGTTTTCGTAATTTTGAATAAAGCTGCTATAAATATCCATGTGCAGGTTTTTGTGTGGGCATAAGTTTTCACCTCTTTTGAGTAAGTACCAAGGAGCACAATTGCTGGGCTGTCTAGTAAGAGTATGTTTAGTTTTGTAAGAAAAAAACCACCAAACTGTCTTCCAAAATTGCTATACCATTTTGATTCCCATTAGAAATGTATGAGAATTCCTGTTGCTACATCCTTCTCAGGATTTGCTATTGTCAGTGTTCCAAATTTTGGCAATTCTAGTAGGTATAAAATGCTGTCTCATTGCTGTTTTATTTTGCATTTTCCTGATGATGTGTGATGTGGAGAATCTTTTATATGCTTATTTGCCATCTGTATATCTTCTTTGGTGAGGTGTCTATTAAGGTCTTTGGCCCATTTTTTAATCAGTTGTTGAGTTTTAAGTGTTCTTTGTATATTTTGGATAACAATCCTTTATCAGATGTGTCTTTTGCAAAATTTTTTTCCCATTCTATGGCTTGTCTTTTCATTTTCTTAACATTGTATTTCACAGAGGAGACATTTTTAAGTTTAATGAAGTCCAACTTATCCATTATTCTTTACATGGATTGTGCCTTTGTTTTTGTATCTAAAAGTCATTGCTATAACCAAAGTCATTTAGATTTTCTCCTGTGTTATCATCTAGAGTTTTATTATTTTGTGTTTTATATTTAGATCTGTGATCCATTTTAAGTTAATTTTTGTGAAGGGTATAAGGTGTGTGTCTTGACTCAGTTTTTTGCATGTGGATATCTACTTGTTCCAGCACAGTTTTTTGAAAAGACTATCTTTGCTCCTTTTCTAAAGATCAGTTGACTATATCTGTGTAGGTATATTTATGAACTTTATTCTGTTCCATTGACCTAGTTTTCTATTCTTTTTCACTAGTATCACAGTGCCTTCATTACTACAGCTTTATAGTAAGTCTTGAAGTTGGGTAGAACCAGTTCTCCAGCTTTGTTCCTCTCCTTCAATATTGTATTGGCTATTCTGTGTCTTTTGCCTCTTTGTATGAACTTTCTAATCAGTTTGTCAATATTTACAAAATACCTTGCTGGCATTTTGATTGGGACTGTATTGAATCTATAGATCAATTTGGGAAGAACTGACGTCTTGACAGCATTGAGTCTTCCTCTCCATAGGACTCCATAACATGGAGTATCTCTCCATTTATTTAGTTCATCTTTGATTTTATTCATCAGAGTTTGGTAGTTTTCCTCAAATAGATCTTGACCATATTTTGTTATATTCATACTTAAATATTTCTTTTTTTTGGTTGCCAATGTAAATAACATATTTTCAATTTGAAATTCCATTCATCACTGGTATATATATATATATATGAAAGCAATAGATTTTTGTATATTAACCTTATATTCTGTAACGTTGTTCTAATTGCTTATTAGTTCCAAGAGGGTTTTATCATTTCTTTTGGATTTTCTACATAGACGATGATCATGTCATCTGAGCATCTGAGAACAAAGACATTTTAATTTCTTCCTTCTCAATCTGTATACCTTTTATTTTCTTATCTTGTCTTATTTCATTAGCTAGTATTTCCAGTAGGATGTTGAAAAGAAGTGGTGAGATGGGACATACTTGCCCTGTTCCTGATTTTAGTGGAAAGTGTTGAGTTTCTCACTGTTACGTAAGATGTTAGCTATAGCGTTTTTGTAGATATTCTTTATTCAAACACAGAAATGTTAAGATTTAAAATTTTTGGACAATTACATGTAGCTTCAAACATTTGGATATTTGCTATCATGTAGACAGAGCACCATGACTTTCCAAAGCCTGATATCAAAACTGTATTTACCTTTCCTCTAGTACTTTCATTACAGCCACAAGGCCAGTCTCTGTTCTTGGGAACTATGCCATCTTCTCAATCTCTGTGCGTTTTCTCTTGCTGTTTCCTCCACCTTGCATCCCCTCTAAATATGATCTGATCTTCTTGTGTATCTTACTTTTCTTTCAAGAGCCCAGCTCAAATGCCTCTTCCACTTGAGACATTCTTATATAGTTCCAAACTGCAGTGAATTCACCTCTCCTAAATTGCTGCGTGTTTATCATTTTATTAGTGTCTACAGTTTACTAGGCATTATTTTATTCATTTTGGGGGATGCGGAGCTAATTAAGATATGGCCTGTGATTTTATGGCTTATGGTACTTCTAAAAATGTATTATAGGGGCTTCCCTGGTGGCACAGTGGTTGAGAGTCCGCCTGCCGATGCAGGGGATGAGGGTTCGTGCCCCGGTCTGGGAGGATCCCACATGCCGCGGAGCGGCTGGGCCTGTGAGCCATGGCCGCTGAGCCTGCGCGTCCGGAGCCTGTGCTCCGCAACGGGAGAGGCCACAACAATGAGAGGCCCACGTACCACAAAAAAAAAAAGAAAAATGTATTATATATGCTCAAAGCCATGTGGAATTTTTTAGAATTTATTTTTTGGGGGTGTAAAATAAAGGAGAATTGAATGTTCAATCCGATTTTCATATCATTTGTTGAGTAAGGATTTAAAGAGGATCATGTTATATGACTTTAACATGTAGACATTTCAGACTTCCAAAATCATATGAATTTGTTAATTATAAAACCCCTAATAGGAATAGTTTTGTGAAGTTGTATATTTAAATTTCCTCTAATTTTACTATTATGTATTAAAAACTCAAGTGCCAACTACAGAGGAATTTCAGCAATAAAGCTCTTTATGTGTAGGAAGTAACTTTGATACATCTACTTGTATCATCTGAATGAAATAAATGCAAAATTTTGACAGCATAAAGGATTCAAAACCAATTACTTATTGACATTAAAGGAATGTCCATATGTAAGAGGTTATTAGGAATAGAACTTGTAAAAGAATATATATTTTAATAACTATTTATTCTCAATCAATAGAAGAATGTTGTTCCCTAGAGGTTCTAAGTGTATATTCCATATCTGAAAATCAATGTGTATGAACATGAGACTGTTATTAACAAAGTCATTAATTACAGTCCTGCTTGTTCTTCTGTTGTGAAGGATATTCACTCATTTACTTCCTGACTGACAGGCAGTAATGACTCCAATAAGCTAATGAGACATCAAGTTAAATAAATATGATTTTAAGCCAATAAAAGTATAAACATGATTTTAATGTGTTTCTATGCTAATAGTTTTCCTACTTATGGATCAGTGTTGATGGTATACAAAAAGGGATGAATGTAAGACTGGGTTCCATGTCCAGCTCTATGCTTTATCAGATTTGTGGCCAGAGTTGAGCTATATCAGCTCTCTCAGCCTTAGTCTTTGAGCTTACCCCATGGAGTTATGGTGAGGTTCAAGTGAAATAACAGACATTGACATTTTTTTTAAAAAGCAAGTTTTATTTAAATGCATGAAAATAAAATTTATAAATCTATGAAGCAGGTATAATTTGATGACATATTTTTAAAGTTTTGATTTTGCCCCCTTTCACCATATCTCCATTTTAGCTGTTTTCCATTTCCATCCACCCATTCATGCAATGGATATTTATGGTCCGTCTGTAACATGTCAAACCCTATGATAAACTCTGCTTAGCTCCTTGAATCCTATGCCCCTTCATTTCATTGTCTAAGGGTCCAACTATTAACTAGCTAAATTGGTAAACATATATCCAATGGCCTTCTCTAGATGATCTTTCACAATTAGCAGACATATGTGTGGGGCTTTCTAGGGCTGTGGAACTTTTTATGAAAACGTTGTATGTTTTTATTAGCTTTTTCACCTCTCTGTCAAAAGTAAGATATTTTTACCATCCATTAAAATACTCAGGTAGCTTACCCACTTATTTTATCTATGCAGAAGCTAGTAGGAGTCTATTATTGATCCGATCAGTAATATAACACAGAGCCTCTCTTTGACATCAAGAAACTTAAGGAGCACAGGCCTATCAAGATACAACTAAATTCATGGTGCTGAGAAGAATCTCTATATAATCTGTGCCTCCATTCCCTATCCCATTTTAATGGCCGAGAGAGGGGGAGTATGTTTTTTTCAGTATCACATAGCATATTACCAAGAGAGTTAGATCCACCTCACCAAACACTTGTTGATGCTGTAATCTACATTTGTAAGCCTTTGATGATTGCTGGAATGTGCATATACTACAAGAGTTAGTTTACACACAAGGGGAAAATGATTTGAGAATTTATTCGGCCTCCTATGTTGAAGTTTTGTTCTTAGTGTCAAACATATGTATCTCCTGGGTCTAGTATTTTTCCAGATTAAACTGGAGAGGAAAAAAAATAGTACATAGCAGTGTTTTTCATTTCTGCTTGACTAGTATTCTCATTTTCATTGTGACTTTAATATCTTTATGTTCTAACACATGAGGAACTTCCATTGCATTCTTGATTAGTCTCTTTAGCACTGCTGTTTTCTAGAGTCAGGAAACAAACCTTTCATCTCTAGGAAATTGACTTGATAATTCCTCAGTCAGTACGTGTATACAATTGGCCTTTGACAGATGAATCATTCTGGTCATCAACCGAGAAAATACCTGTCATTCCAACAAGATTGTGATAGGTTTATTCCTGAGCTTTCCTGGCCTAAGAGTACATGATACAAGTACTTCATTTTCACTATTTTGAGAGAGGGAGGGAAAGGGAGCAGTTAGAGCTCACAAACAGCTAGACTATCTTTTTTCTTCACCTTTCCAAATAGACAGAGAATGTTGTTTATTTTACCTTTTAGCAGCCACTTACAAGATTTAGCTTTTCCCATATGGTCAAATATTTCTTCTTTATTCCTAAACTTTATGCACTGACTCTCAGAGGAGTCACTGCTTAGGTGGGCTTTCTATATTCCATGGCATGCTTCTGAAGAAAGGCAGCATCTATATCTGACCTCCACCTGTCTGCTGGCTTCAGAAATCTACTTGGTATTTTTAGACAGTACTACTTTTTTTTACCCTAACCCCCCTGCTCCCCAAAACCCTGCAAAAAATAACAGTAAGAAATGTCAAGTATAGAAGACATTTGATCTGATCTGATCTTCGAAATGTAGAAATGCTAGCCTTGGGTGATACATTACGGTGGATGAATAGAACAAGGTTGGCTGCACTCACTACTCAGTTTTCTTTTCCAGCCTTGTTAGCATTTCATTTTAGGCTCATAGGTTCCTATACCTGGAATAGATCTTAAAGATTATCTTGTTCCTTTTAATCTCCTTTCCCATTTTACAGATGAAGCAAGTGAGGCCAAGAGAGGTGGCATAGCATCTTGATTTCAGGTAGCATTGTTATTGACTTCAGCTGTTGCCCATTTGTTCATGTGTCTTGCACATATTTTTCTTGATATTGTGCTGGGACAAGCTTCATTAGTTTACAACTTAAGTGGACTCTAATTTTTCTAAAAAGCGCATACGTAAAATTTTCCAGAATGGAAAGTTTACATAAGTTGGAAATAGTCTGTTAATGAGCTGTTGCCTGGTAATAAAGAAATTACCTTAAAAGGTAATAAATTTGTGCCTTGTGCCACTGAAAGTGTCCAAAGGCAGGTTGAGTAAAACAGTATGAAACTTCTCTTTGAGAATGCATGCTAGCATGTGAATCGTATTTACCTCTTTATTATAAATAATTAGGACTTCCCCAAAACATTTCTAAGTTGTTTACATATGTCTGGGCAGTTGAGTGAAGATGTTAGTTATTATAAGCTTCAGGAATTTGGGGAACATCAGATTTAAAGAGCTGATTTTTTTGAATTTTTATTGTATCACTGATATCCATTTCGACTCAATTTTCCTTTGCAGTATCCTTAGCACTCCATTTTGAATTCATAGGCTATTGTACCTAGAGCAGCTATTAGAGATTATCTTGTCTCCTCCCTCTCTCACCCCATTTTACAGATGATGTAAGCAAAGTTACAAGAGGTAATGTAAAATCTGAACATTTACAAATTTATTAAACATTATTACTGATTTTTGTTTTGTTTACTCATTTTCTCAGTGGTTTCCACCCTCAATCTAATGTGCAGTTTCATTTGTACTTAGGTTATAGGATAAATAATAAATATTAAGTAAATAAAGTAATGAAAAAACTATATTGTCAGTTTTTAAAGGCCATTAATTCCCTCATGGCCATCAGTGAACATTTCACTTCTAATTAGGTTCTTGAAAACACTGTGGTCTTAAAAAGGTTGAATATCCTTTCCTTATCTTGTTTGTGTGATTAATTTGCTTAGCATATCTTTTTATCATAATGCAAAATTCTCAGCTCTTTGTCTTTGGAATTGCTGCATTTTTCTGAATTATCTCTGGCTTCTTCTTTCTATTCAAACTTTGTAACAAAGCCATGGGATGAAGAAATCTGTTGACAGCAAATATGTAGATATTATCAGAGCTAAAATTAAAAGGGAAAAAAGTAGCTTTGTAGGTTGGCATTCAGAAGTCCCTGAAGGAATTCGTAAAGAAGATAATCTCCCTTCACCATACTGTCCTGATTGGACAGTAATGAAAACTGTAGCTTTCCATCCACTGTTTTCTAATTCAAGGACTAGTAAGACCCTTATGATCTCTATGGTGCTTACCTGAGAGTATTCTATAAAAACTTGGCAAGAAAGGAAATAGAACAAAGAAATACTGCTCTCAAATTATGATACATCCAAAGTTAAATCTCATATAATTCAGACTTTGTTTCATCCCCAATATGAAAAATTACAGCATATTAAAAATTTTTAAAGATTAGTAAAGGAAGGGCTTCCCTGGTGGCGCAGTGGTTGAGAGTCCGCCTGCCGATGCAGGGGACACGGGTGCGTGCCCCGGTCCGGGAAGATCCCACATGCCATGGAGCGGGTAGGCCCGTGAGCCACGGCCGCTGAGCGCTCCGCAATGGGAGAGGCCACAACAGTGAGAGGCCCGCGTACCGCAAAAACAAACAAACAAACAAAAGATTAGTAAAGGAAGACAAGTGACAAATATTGAAAATTGGTTTCCTGATCCTGAGGTTCGTAGTAACTGTCCAGAGTGTTTTATGTAGGTGCTGAGAAGAACACAGAATTAAAAAACAAAAATGTCACTAAAAATACATTTTATCTTTCATAACAGGACTTTCTGGAATGATTTATAGAAAATTACATATCGACTTTCAAAGTAAAGACTGTGCTTGGCCAATTCACAGCAAGCAGTAAGAACAGTAGTTCATTATTGTCATTTTTGATAATTAGTTCCAATAGAAATATTTTTACAAAGTTACCTTTCCTTAGATTTCTAGTAATTGAAACCCATATTCTATGATCTCTAGTCTTAAGTAGAGTCCATTCAGTACATACTGATTTTTTTCCCCTAAGGCTCAGCCCACTGTCACATTATTATTTTCTATAGCTAGTGCTTACTTTATTTATTGCAAAAACAGACACTTGTCCTTGCAAATATGGCTTCTGAAAAATTAATCTAAATTTTATTCTGTATCCTAGTTTGTGTTGAAGAAAGAGTGCTTAAGACTGTCAAATTGTCACAGAAAACTAAATGGACTCAAAAGGGGGGAAAGAATGCTATAAAATGCTGTCAAATCTACTTGATGGTTCACATTTAGAGTGTTATTCTGGAAGGAAAGTAAGAAAAATGAAGCCTAGAATATTTTAGTTATTAATTCCATCTATATTTGACATGCTTAACAGGGAAACTTGCTGCTAAACACTTTCATGTATGAATGGGATTTTTTTTTTTTTTTTTTTTTTTTTTTTGCGGTACGCGGGCCTCTAGTTGTAGTGGCCTCTCCCGTTGCGGAGCACAGGCTCCGGACGCGCAGGCTCAGCGGCCATGGCTCTCGGGCCCAGCTGCTCCGCGGCATGTGGGATCTTCCCGGACCGGGGCTCGAACCCGTGTCCCCTGCATCGGCAGGCGGACTCTCATCCACTGTGCCACCAGGCAACCCCTGAATGGGATTTTTTTTTCTCCTGGCCAATTAAAAAATTCTACTGTACCATTGAGTATTCTCACCTAATAAGCTCTAAATATTGGCTAAATAAGAAAGGTGACATTTCATCTCTCAATGGTTTATAAAGATCTCTCACTTTCAGGGTTCTATAGCTCATTTTGTTCTAACACATCCATTCAAAATCTGTGCCTAAGGCATTATAAAACATGGTATTCATCCCGACCCTTAAACAAAAAGAAATCTCAATTTTATTTTTCGGTACAATCTTTGAAATAGCCTTTTGCTGTCTTTTAAAATTCATTGACCCTGATTTTTCTCTTTGATCATTTAAATGGTATCTACTCTAGTTGAAATAAAGTCTTTATGAAAAGTTAAACTTAAGGTCAATCATAAATTAAATGTAAAAGAAGAATTTGTTTTCTTTCTGCTTCAAAATGAGGGTTCAAAGTGCCTTTTTGGAATAGATAAGCAATTGGGGGACCCTGCTGGCCATATGTGGGAGAGCCAATATCCATCTTAGCTCTGGCTCCAAGGTAACCTCAGTGGTAGAGAGTACACCTAGTAAGGATGCTTATCCCCATGAAACTCTTAGCTACCTGAGGACAGAGTCAATCATTATCACTTGTTTACCCCAACCTTTGGCAAAGTATCTGACCCAAAGCAAGAATACTAAAAGTCCTTGGTATATGATTTAATTAAATAACCTTGAAAACTAATATTGGTTACACCAGGATTATTTTAATTTCTTATTGGTGAGAAATCTGAAAATATGTTATATAAAAGTAATCAAGTTCCTTACTAAAAAGCATACATATTGTTTCTTAGAATACCTCAGATTATAGTTCAATACAAAGTGAATGGGAACTTGATGAGGTTTAAGCATAGTACTGAGTTTTAGACTGTTAAGAAAGGTGCATTTCTATGATCATCTTCTCAAGAAAAAAATGACACACACTCCAGATATACCTATATGATATTCACGCACAGGAAGAGAAAAATTTTGCCAATTAGTTAATATTTTATTTTTAGGATACCAAACATCTAAATATATGAAAATAAGCCCATATGGAACTACCCTGGTGTTTATAGCTGTGAAGGAAAATTTTATCCAGAGTAATATGAATAGGTAACTCTAAGGTATTATCAGTATCAACTAGAGCATGCTTTCATTTTACAAGAGGAGAAATGAGTGTCTCCAAGGTTCCACAGCTCCCCCTCAGCCTGATTCACTACTTTAGGTTATCACTTGTCCCTCTAGACACGTGCATTTACTATCCTTGCACTAGACAAGAATATATTAATCTCTGCGCCAGTGAGCTGAAAAGCTTCAGCACACTTTTAATTGCTTTGACCATTTGGGCAGACCACAAGGTAAACCTAACGAGCTAAATCTCTATCCATTTTACAAATTTCTGACCTATTTGAATGGATTTCTGCTTCATACAGATCAGCTTCATGAAGTAATAGAAAACTATACCTTTATTAAAATATGTCTCCATTTTTAAATTCTCAAGTTTATTTTCAACAGTTATGTCAGGAGAAGCACAAATCCGGTGCTATTTAAGTTGTGAGGAGCAGAGATGTTGCTCTAGTTAGAAAGATGCCGCTTGTCTTTTTTCCACATACTACACACACCTGCTGGCTCAGTGTGTACCATCTGGTAGAAAAGGAACTTGAGAAGGACCAGCATCTTTTACTCACAGCCAAACTCGGGCACATGAGGGTGAGCCAGCAACAATTACTTTGCATGTCAGGCTAATAGTGTTCCTGGGAGTCACAGCGATGGTACTTATACAAATTATAATATTTGGAATCAAAATGTCTTTTAAAAAGAGGGAGGACAAAGGCCATTTCCCAACATTTGAAAGTGTTTCAGTATGGATTGGGAACTCATCCCAAGATAAGTGGAGTCATGATATTAGACCTGGTTGTGTTGAAAATGACAGATGACACAGGATGAGATCATGAGATATAGCTTTAATTGTTACCCAGTCTTAACCAAGGTAACTTTTACTACCAGTTTTTAAGAGAAGAGGTGTGTTTGGTAAGAGAGAGTCAAATAAAAGAATTATAACACTAGGCTGTTGAGGAAGAAACTGATTATGGGAACCTACGTAAAAGAAAAAGAAACTTAAATCATTGTTGAGGAATGGGTCCTTTATTGCATCAAAAAGAAAATGAGCACCCTTACGTACAGACCAGTGTCTGTGTCCAAGATAGTGGACAGTGTCAATAGAGGACCAAGGTATAAAAATTGAAGTCATTCCTTTTCACTTCAGATTAGCTTATATCTAAAATAGACATCTACTTATTGGAGCCATATTTTAATAAAACATTGGCAATCCTGAACATACCTAATACAAGGCAAGCAAGACCGTAAGGTAAGTCAAACCATATCTTGCAGAATGGTCAAAATATTGAGAAGATTTAAGAACACATGTGGCACTTATGATACCTTTTCTGGTCTCTGAAAAATGTGAGTCATGGGAACTCAGATCATCAAGACCAAACTTCTGATTTACCTGGAGCAAATCATGTCCTGCTCTATGTACTCCTTACCTCTCAATGAGACAATTATAGCAACCAAATCTAATACAACTCCTCTCACTGTGTAGGTGCTAAAAGCATTCTTGACATTGCTATTTAAATGATTATTGTTTTGTCATTAATTCCATTTTTATTGGCAGTTCCATGACACAAAATGCTTCCTATTTAAAATGGCAAACATCTCAATGCAGTGTGTACACAGTGATATATTATGTAGACACGGATGTATTTGTGGATAAAGATAGCTGCCGGTGTTTATAAACACCTATTGCACTTAGTACCACAGTATAAAATTAAAGATGCTTCTTTCATTTTCAAAATGAACCTCCAGGAAATAATTTCCCCATTCAGGGCCTTATTTCTTTGTAAAATCAAATGGTCTCCCCTTTAAGTTTTAAAACATTGTGATTCTGTGATTCCATGAACAATGTGTAATGTAAATGTGGAGGGGGGAAATCATTGCTAGTAACATTAAAAATGTATTTTGAGTGAGAAGAACTTTCTTGTTGCTAGCTTTATTTTTTAAATATATTTTTGTTTGTTCTGAGAAAGTATGTGTGTTTAAGTGTGAGAGACAATGAGAGTGAGATAGTGAGAAATAAGAGAATTTCTCTTTATATTGGAAAGCTCATAATCAGTAGTTTCCTTTTGGTCAGTTTGTAAGAAAATCACAAAACCAGTAATCATCTGATTCTCTCTCCAGTAAATGAAAGTTTGAGGACCAAGACTTCAAGCTCTAACCAGGCTAGCTCTTCACTTAGCATGTAAGATTTTGTATTAAATGAGACTGAAGTGTGATTTCTACAGAGTTTGTCCTTAAAATGTTTGCTAGAACACCAGAGATTACCAATACTGTCTACTCAGTGTGCTTAAAGCACACAATGTTATCCCATGTCCATGTGACAAACATAGAACATGAAGAATCCAGAAACTTTTGCAACACCACTTTCTTATTTTCTACAGAAGCTTTCTCCTATCTTGTTTGTGTGTTTCTCTTTATCCCTGTTATTTGTTTAGGGCTTCATTATTTTACATGTGCAAATACTAGTATACTTCTCCGTATTAATGTCAGAAGAATCATCAATGCTGGAAGTACTGATGAAGAAAATATAGACCTCCAGAAAAAATTACTGGGGTGTCACTACAAGAATCCTGTCTAATTTCACTAGATCTATTGTTGCTTTCTCATGGGCTCACTCTTAAGAAAGCCTAAAGAAATGGACAGAAATAATGAATTCTTTTTGAAGAGGTCATCGTTCTTCAGAATAACAGGCATAAATGATAATCCTTTGTGCATATATGACGCATTTTAATTTACAAGACCTTTTCACTAATATCATCACATTTGTATTCTGATGCTTCTCATGGGTTCTGGGGCCAGTATTGACCTACTGAAATTTTGGAAGAGCATTTCAAAGAGAGAGTTGGAATTAAAATTTGTAAGAATCTAATCATCAGTATAAAGTTGGTCATATGGAAAGCATGTTATAGCTCTGTTAAAGAATTAGTTAAATTTTTCTTCTAAAATGTGATTGCTTCAGAAAATTTTCAGTGAACAAATCACTTGCCCTTTAAAATAGTTTTTATATCTATGGGAATTTTTGAAACATAAAGCATCCTGCCACATGCGACTTGTAAATGGCATTTTGTTTGTTTGCTTGTTACTGAGGAGATACTATTTGTAGAATAATTAAAAAGTTTTGACCACTGTGTTTGATGCTGGAGAAGTGATAGAGATAAAAAAGCAAAGTCCGTGCAACATAATCTCAAAATAAAATTCTTAATCTTTCTCAAGACTTCTTTAAAAAAACAAAATGTTCCTTGTCATAAGCTACGTACCCCACCCTAGGTGTTCCCAAGCTTTTCTTCAACCTGCCCTCACCAACAGAAAATGGAAAACTCCTCCTTGACCTTCTGTGCTTCACACAGCCTTTCTTTCCTTGCCTCCTTGCTCCTGACTCTCAAACACAAAAGGCTTTAAGACATCTTTCTCAAAGGAAAGAGAAATGACAGAGACCAAGTAGCCAAATGAGAATCTTCTTTGGAGGATGTGTTAGTTTGCTAGGGCTGCCGTAACAAAATACCACAAGCTGGTTTAAGCAATGGAAATGTATTTTGTCATAGTTTTGGATGCTGGAAGTCCAAGATCAAGGGGCCTGCAGGTTTGGTTTCCTCTGAGACCACTTTGCTTGGCTTTCAGGTGAGCACCCCTCTTGCTGCCTCTTCCTACAGTTGTCCCTCTGTGCATATGCACCCCAGGTGTCTCTCTGTGTATCTTCATCTCTTTTTATAGGAACATCAGTCAGATTGGATTAGGGCCACAACCTAACTGGCTCATTTTAACTTAATTACCTTTTTGAAGGCCATATCTCCAAAGGCAGTCACGTTCTTATGCACTGAGAGTTCCCTAACTCAACACATGAATTTTTAGAGTACACGATTCAGCCCAAAACAGAGGACAGAGGGAGAAGAGAAGCTGGTTAGATGTACACTTTTAAATTCAATTCATAGATGAATGAATCTAATGAACAGCTAATTCCTGCTTGGACGAGTCAAGTTTGTCTCATTTTGAAACTGAAAAATATGCCTTTGTCACAGAGAAGAATGTTATTCCTAAAGAGAGTGTCTAGTTAACTTTGACTTTCTCTGTTGGATTCCTCCAGGTATGGAAAATAAAATAAGAAAAAACAGAGGAATCAAGGGGAATTGAAAAGCCCCTTTTAGATAACTCTATCGGGACAGATTTCATGAAATAGGCTGATGCTCAGAAAGGCTACAAGCTATTGACTTGTGTGAAAATGCTGAAGTGTTTTTTGTTTTTTTGACACAAATACACCAGAATCCCAGGGAAATTGACTCTAAATCCATGATAGCAAACCCAGGTGCCCAGAGCCCAAGGTGGAGAGAGGGGCGCCTAGGTAATTTAACTCCAATAATTCTTAGGTATGGCAATGAAGACCCAATGTAGCCTGAACTTCAGGCTTTTCATGGGAAGTTAAAAATCTTATTTCTGGGCTTTCCTGGTGGTGCAGTGGTTAAGAATCCGCCTGCCAATTCAAGGGACACGGGTTCAAGCCCTGGTCCGGGAAGATCCTACATGCCGCGGAGCAGCTAAGCCCGTGCGCCACAACTACTGAAGCCCGCACGCCTAGAGCCCATGCTCTGAAACAAGAAAAGCCACTGCAGTGAGAAGCCTGCGCACTGTAATGAAGAGTAGCCCCAGCTCGCTGCACCTAGAGAAAGGCCGCTCACGGCAATGAAGACCCAACACAGCCATAAATAAATAAATTTATTTTTAAAAAAATCATATTTCTATGTGAAATTTTATGAATTTGAAAAAAAAAACTTTTGGAATTAAATCAAACGTATCCTTGGGTCATAGCTGCATGGTTACCCACATTTTTCCTCAAGCCACAATGAACCATATGGCTCTGTTCATCTTCTAACAAACATGTAAAATAAGTGTGATCATTCAAGTTTTACATATGAGAAAGCCGAGGCTTATAGAAATTAAGGAGCCTGCTGGCTTTTACCCAAGTAATAAATGGCAGAGGCAGCAGGGAAGCCTTGCATGCGATACCAAAGCCCTGAGTTTTCCTTTGTTTCATTCTACCTCTCAGAAAACCTGTTTTAATCCAAGTATCATACCACACAATTAATCCTTTATAAAAGCTTACTTTTGAAGTGTATTTCTTAAAACTGTCCAATACAGTTTTTGAAAGAAAAATGAAAAGAAAAGAAATAGGAAGCATGAGACCCATAACTCTCTCTTTCTCAGTCTAACCAAAGCCTGTTCCCACTAAGCCACCACCACTCCACCTAGTGGCAGCATTGGAGGTCAAGTACCATCTGGAAAACAACTTAAAATTGAAAGAAAAGCATGAGTGTAGTTTCAGTCTGTAATCCCACACTAACCTTTCAAAAGGCCAGCGGAGTCTTCTCCTAAGTGCGTTAGGTTGTGTGGAACATGCAAGTTCTATGCTTGGAATTCATGCCATTTTAATATCTGGTAGGGCAAGCTATCTCACTAGTGACTCTTTGGACTCCAGATTTCATTTATAGGATCGTATGATTATAGGAATATTGGAATATTATAAGTTGATTATTGGGTATCAAAATATTTTCTTTCCTTCCCTTTACCCCTCATTGTCTTTCTGCTAAGTTCCTATGCATTCTTCAAGGGTCAAATACAGCTTCTTCCAGGAAGCTCTTCTTGACCCAGATCCTTACTCAAGAGGAGATTTAATTACTCAGTCTTATGCTTCACGATATTGTAAACTCCTGACTACAAGGGGTATCTATTAATCTCTATATCACTAACTGATTAGAACACGGACAGAATTTAAATGTTAGCTGAAAGAGTACATGAATTATATAATTATTTCAGTGGCTACGCAGGCATTAAATACCAAATGTGCTATTTTGTCAACCTCACATAAACCTCCCTTTTCTCTACCAACCTTGGATGATTTACATGTGAAATATACATTGAACTTGAGAATACAGGCAAACATATGCTTGTAGTTTTGTTGACCTGTTTATGAGAAATTATTTAAAAAGATATACTATATAAATTTTTGCTCAAAGACTGTGTGTCAAAAACTAAAACTTGTCGAGTCTAGCACAATATCTGCTTCACATATTGTTCTCCTCTCCCACACATTAGTTTTACATACAGATTTTCAAAAGATGAATGCTAGAAATTTGCATGCTGATTCTGTTAGAGAAAGTGGTCAGATTCTATTCAGAATGAATACAAGCTAAATTGGTAAGGTGCTGTGGTACTTTGCCACTTGGCTTCAAGTTAGGACAGCATCAGTGTTGAGGTTGGCTTTCAATGCTGGGTCTTTCCCTTTTATAAAAAGGTTTAGGAAATCTCCAAGTTTCCTTTCAGCTCCATCTCTAATAATCCAGACTTCTACTAAGGAGAAAAGAATATTTAAATTGCCAAACTGCAAAATATCTGAAAAGAGCAAAGACTATGTTTGAGCATTGGGCACACATTAGGGGAAACCAAAGTCAAACACTAACTGCTCATCAATTATTAAACCCCAAACTATGAGACTAAAGTTGTAGGCAGGTAAAAAGAATTTTGAGATTAATGACTCCAATTAGACAATGGATTTTCAATTGCTTTTTGTTTGTTTTTGTTTTTTTGTTTTTTGCAGTACGCGGGCCTCTCACTCTTATGGCCTCTCCCGTTGCGGAGCACAGGCTCCGGACGCACAGGCTCAGCGGCCATGGCTCACGGGCCCAGCCGCTCCGCGGCATGTGGGATCTTCCCAGACCAGGGCATGAACCCGTGTCCCCTGCATCGGCAGGCGGACTCTCAACCACTGCGCCACCAGGGAAGCCCTCAATTGCTTTTTAATCTATCAACCCATTTTTTTCCCCATAAGGGCAGGCAAAAAAAAAAAAAAGCAAGACCAAATTATTTTCCTTTCAGATAAAGTAGCATTACACAAAATAAAATTTAAGAGAAATTGAATTGACGGTTTTTGTAGTCAGTGACCTGAACATAAAATTTTGTTATTTGATAGTTCCTAAAAATGGCTGTAATAGAATGAATTAGTGTGAAAAAGGAAGTATAGCTTTCTTGCTATTCAGGTTAGTATGTGCAGAGCCATATATATAGGAAAAATTATGTATAGTTCACTAAGTGTTAAACAGCATTTTATGACTGACTAATATCCCATTGTATAAATACACCACATCTTCTTTATCCATTCATCTGTCAATGGACATTTAGGATGCTTCCATATCTTGGCTATTGTAAATAGTGCTGCAGTGAACATTGGGGTGCATGTATCTTTTCTAATTATGGTTTTCTCCAGATATATGCCCAGGAGTGGGATTGCAGGATTATATGGTAGCTCTGTTTTTAGTTTTTTAAGGAACCTCTGTACTGTTCTCCATAGTGGCTGTACCACTTTACGTTCCTACCAGTAGTATTGGAGGGTTCCTTTTTCTCCACACCCTCTCCAGTACTTATTATTTGTAGACTTTTTGATGATGACCATTCTGACTGGTGTGAGGTGATACCTCATAGTAGTTTTGATTTGCATTTCTCTAATAATTAGCGATGTGAAGCATATTTTCATGTGCCTGTTGGCCATCTGTATGTCTTCTTTGGAGAAATGCCTATTAGATCTTCTGCCCATTTTTTGATTGGGTTTTTTTTTATATTAAGATGTATGAGCTCTTTATATATTTTGGGAATTAATCCCTTGTCTGTCACATTTGCAAATATTTTCTCCCATTCTGTAGGTTTGTCTTCTCATTTTGTTTATTGGTTTCCTTTACTGTGCAAAAGCTTTTAAGTTTAATTAGGTCCCATTTGTTTATTATTGTTGTTATTTTCATTACTCTAGGAGACGAATCCAACAAGATATTGCTGCAATTTATGTCAAGGAGTGTCCTGCCTATGTATTCCTCTAGGAGTTTTATAGTGTCTGTCCTTACATTTAGGTCTTTAATCTATTTTGAGTTTATTTTTGTGTGTGGTGTTAGAGAATGTTCTAATTTCATTCTTTTTATATGTAGCTGTCCAGTTTTCCCAGCACTGTCTTTTCTCCATTGTATATTCTTGCCTTCTTTGTCATGGATCAATTGACCATAGGTGTTAGAGAATGTTCTAATTTCATTCTTTTTACATGTAGCTGTCCAGTTTTCCCAGCACTGTCTTTTCTCCATTGTATATTCTTGCCTTCTTTGTCATGGATCAATTGACCATAGGTGCGTGGGTTTATTTCTGAGCTTTCTATCCTGTCCATTGATCTAGATGTCTGTTTTTTTGTGCCAGTACCATACTGTTTTGATTACTGTAGCTTTGTAAGTAGTCTGAAGTCAGGGAGCCTGATTCCTCCAGCTCCATTTTTCTTTCTCAAGATTGCTTTGGCTATTTGGGGTCTTTTGTGTTTCCATACAAATGATATTACTCAGCCACAAAAATGAATGAAATAATGCCATTTGCAGCAACATTGATGGACCTAGAGATTATCATACTATGTGGAGTAAGCCAGACAAAGATAAATATCATATGATATCACTTATATGTGGAATCTAAAAAAAAAAATGATACAAATGAACTTATATACAAAACAGAAATAGACCCATAGACATAAAAAACAAACTTATTGTTACTGAAGGGGGAGGGGGGAGGGATAAATTAGGAGTTTGCGATTAACATATACACACTACTATATGTAAAATAGATAACCAACAAGGAACTATACTTGATATTTTGTAATAACCTATAAAGGAGAATAATCTGAAAAAATAGATATATATGTATGTGTAACTGAATCACTTTGCTGTACACCTGAAACTAACACAACATTGTAAATCAACTATATTTCAATTTTTAAAAACTATTTTATTTTTAGTCACATAACTGCCCAGATAATCCATAAAATTTATTAATCATCCTCAAAAAAATGAATTTTAAAAAATAAAAACAGAAAATTATGTAATATTTTATGCAACGTAGTGGAGGTATGTAGACGTGAACTGGACAGGAACTGTGACATTTGAGAGAATGGGTTTATTTAACATCAAAAAAGAAACATTAGGATTCTATATATTTTCCTCAAGGCCCAGTATATCACTTGTTTGCTTTGCTTAATATATATTAATGGGTTTTATCAAGTTAAAATATATTTGAATTTTAACATAATTGGTTCTCAATTCAAGAAAGGATTAGTATCTCTTATAGACACCCTACATGAAATCTTTCTTTTGTAAGCTAACATAGAATGTGAAAAGGTTGCTGTTTCATACCTGTGCTTATTCTGTCATATTTTAGGCTCCCTGAGAATGTATACTCCTGTTTATTTTTTTAAAACATGTTTCTCTCTTTTTTAGATATTTATGAAAGGATAAACAGTATTTTCTTTCAGGCAATTGAGCTGTTGATTGTTAGCTGTAACTTTTAAGTTTCAGATGTAAAGCAAAGAAATACATTTAAAAATACAAATGGTTGGATTTTGAATTTTGTTTGTATGCCGATTCAAAGGAAGCTTAGCTCTGGAAGATATCAGTACTAAGTTTGATGAACCATCGCAAAGGCTATTTCATCAAACGATTTCAGACATTTGGAAAAGGCTATATTGATTCATTCATTCTTTCATTCATTCACAAACATTTATAGAGAAGCAACCAGGTGCAGGTACTGCTAAAATTCGAGGAGAAATGAGAGACACCTTGATCACAAATAAGTTGTACTTAGTAAGGTCATATTTGCAAATATATATATATATAAAATGTGAAATAAAAAGTGAACATTATGTTGAAAGCCACAGATACATTGCTGTTGTTGGGATCAGAAGAGGATGAGATGATTTTCAGATGACAAGATGAGATAATTTTGTGAAGGGAGTTGAATTATATTAGGTCTTTAAGAATAATTAAGATTTGGTTTTGCAGATATAGGTGGGAGGACTTGCTACATGTAAAAGTACAGCAGAAACAAGTGAAATATTGTGATGGAATCTGTGGGAGATGAAAAGGTATATAACAAATGACCTATGAAGATAGATGCATGCATATGAGGTGATTTAGCAGTCTGATGGTAAAGAACATGAATTATCCACATATGTCTGAATCTTTTCTTTTTATGGATATGTAACCAAAAACTATACAAATGGGAAGATAGGTAAATAAACGTTCATGTTTACAGAACCATTTCCTTGGTCTACCATTTTTGTTGGGTCTGAGAAGATGCTTTGATTAAGTGACTTGTCACCTTTTAGTGTGCAAAAGAAAATTATTCTAGGATTAGGTCATGAGTCCTGAATTACAAATGAATCAAATTAAAAATTTGCATTAATAGGACCATTGGGTAGTACGATGGTTATTAACTTTCAGAGCTGAATGGGCCTGCCCCTGTTCTTTCACCCAGTATTGTCTTTGTACACAATGTCTTCCAATTCCACTTGGAAGAATATAATCTCTTTTCTATTCACGATCCCTATTCAATCCATCAGTCAAGCTTACTCTGCTTTTATCCTGTTTACATAAAAATGGTCATCTCTTTTTGCCTTCTGCCTCCTGTTTTGCCAATGCCTGTCTTATGAAATCATAGGAGCAAAATACTCACTACCTACAATCAAAATGTCTAAAAACAGAGTGTGCTCAATGTAACAGGTAAACAAAGTGATATTAACTATTATAGTATATATTACTATTATAGTACTATTACTATTACTATTATAGTAACTGAAGCACATTGATCAAAGTCATTGGATTACTGGAAAATATGCACATTTATAAGTAAAAGCCTATTTTACCTGGTCATTTTTATCAATGAAAGGGCATAAATCATAACCAGAGCATCATGGCATAAGGAGGAAAGATCCCCAAACTGGAGACTGTATTCCAATCCTAACCCTCTTATTACCTGGCAGCATGATCTTGATTGTGTGATTTCCTTCCCATTAGATACCTTGATTTCTTCGTCTGTAAAATGGAGAGTCAGACTATATATTTACAAGCTGTGAATTTCAAAGATTCTTTGTTTTATGAAGCCAAACAAATATGCGTGTCATCTCTTTGTATGAATGATAATATATTTGAAACATGATAGAGGTAAATTATATTCAATAACCTAGGACTTTAGAAAAGAAAAGCAAACAGCAAACCAAGGCCTCTCTCTTCATTCCTATTTAGTGGTGAATATGTTTACTTTGAATTATCCTTCTGAGGAGTCATTATCACAGCAAGAAGCATTGCAGCAAAGATGTTTTTTTAATAAAATACAACTCTAGTGTTTTAGTTCTATCAGAACTGTTTGTCTAGCAGATTACTCTTTAAGCTGTTGAAATGAAAGTGGCTGGTGTAATGGTGCATGCAGGCTTGATTGAGACTAAGTAGAACACGTCTGTGACAGGTGGTTTTAGAGCACTGCTAGGGATATAATATCAGGTCTCAATCTACTCACACCTGCTGGGTACCTGCATGATACCAAGATTCTTTTGTTTTGCCTCATTTTTTTAATCTTACATTTTTTTCCAGATTAATAAAAGGATTTGTAGTGTCTGCTATGCCTCACAGCAACATCACAGCAATCCCACATCACAGGTGCTCTGTAGTCATGGTGCATCCCAGCCTATATTTCTCATTCATTGACCATTACAGTAGTTCCTCACTGAGAAATGTTTCAGTCACTGAGCATTGTAATCACTGCCAAGAAGATGTTTAAATGAAAGTGTAATTAAACCCAATGAGCAAGTAACACAAGCAAATTCTGGGGTTGTTTCTCCTCAATGACAGTGGGAATAGTTATAGAGCATCCCTACAGTGACACATTTCCCCCAAGAAAAGCCCTTTACTGCATATATTCAGAGGCAAAATGTCATCATCCTCTGGAAAGCCCACAATGTTATGTCAGCTTTAATTAGAAATTTAGGTAGTATTGCAGGAGAAATTTTGAGTCCTCTGGATGTTGGAATTGATCCAAGTCATAGAAAGGGTGAAAAAAATAAAGCAAGTAGAGCCCAAATAAGGGTGAGGTTTTTAAAAATATATTCCTTGTACTGAGGCCCAAGGTTATTTTGGTGGTCTAATCACCAGGACATGAAAGATGTGATAGGTAACCAGGTTTATTCTCATTCCCTCCTTAACTAGTCCATTTTGGGTTGTTTATTTAATGGGGATTTCACTGATCTTCTTTTGGTAACTTTTCACAGGAAGTACCATTCTTTTATATGGGATCAGATGATCTTACAGTATATCCTTGTAGTCATGAGGCTTTTGCTTGTTGTGTGAGCCTGGGTAAGTCAATTCCCATTTCAGACTCTAAGTTTTCTCAGATTTAAAATAGAACTATTTTAGCAGCTGTACCTTTTAAATTTTAATTTTGTTATTTTTATACAAATTTTAAAGGTTGCTTTCCATTTATAGTATTACAAAACATTGGCTATGTTCCCTGTGTTGTACAATACATCCTTGAGCCTATCTTACACCTTATAGTTTGTACCTCCCACTCCCCCACCCCTATATTGCCCCCCATCCCACTGGTAACCATTAGTTTGTTCTCTATATCTGTGAATCTGCTTCTCTTTTGTTTTATTCACTAGTTTGTTGTATTTTTTAGATTCTACATATAAGTGATATTATACAGCATTTGTCTTTCTCTGACTTATTTCACTTAGCATAATGCCTTCTAAATCCATCCATGTTGCTGCAAATGGCAAAATTTCATAGGTGTATATAAACCATATCTTTATCCATTCATCTGTTGATGGACACTTAGGTTGCTCCCATATCTTGACTATTGTAAACAATGCTTCTATGAACATTGGGGTGCATGTATCCTTTCAAATTAGTGTTTTGGGGTTTTTTTAGGATAATATACCCAGGAGTGGAATTGCTGGGTCAAATGGTAGTTCTATTCTTAGTGTTTTAAGAAGCTGTCATACTGTTTTCCACAGTGGCTGCAGCAATTTACATTCCCACCAACAGTTTACGAGGCTTCCCTTTTCTACACATCCTCACCAACATTTGTTACCTGTGTTCTTTTTGATGGTAGCCATCCTGAAAGGTGTGAGGTGACATCTCGTTGTGGTTTTGATTTGCATTTCCCTGATGATTAGCAATGTTGAACATCTTTTCATGTTTCTGTTGTTCATCTGCATTTCCCCTTTGGAAAAATGTCTATTTAATTCTTCTACCCATTCTTCAATTGAGTTGTTTGTTTTTTTGACATTGAGTTGTATGATATCTTTATATATGTTGTATATTAATCCCTTATTGGTCATATCATTTTCAAATATTTTCTCCCATTCAGTAGATTGTCCTTTTATTTTGTTGATGGTTTCCTTTGCTGTGCAAAAGCTTTTAAGTTTAATTAGGTCCCATTTGTTTATTTTTGTTTTTGTTTCCTTTACTCTAGGAGAGAGATCCAAAAAAATATTGCTGCAATTTATGTCAAAGAGTGTCCTGCCTATGTTTTCCTCTAGGAGTTTTATAGTATCTGGTCTTACTTGTAGCTCTTTAATCCATTTTGCATTTATTTTTGTACATGGTGTTAGAGAATGTACTCCAAAAACTATAAGATACTGAAGAAAGAAATTGAAGATGGCACGAACAGATGGAAAGATATACCATGTTCTTGAATTAGAAGAATCAGTATTATTAAAATGACCATACTACCCAAGGCAATCTAAGAGTCAATGCAATCTCTATCAAAATACCAATGGCATTTTTCACAGAACTAGAACAAATAATTTTAAAATTTGTATGGAAACACAAAAGACCTGAAATAGCCAAAATGATCTTGAGAAGGAGGAACACAGCTAGAGGAATCAGGCTCCCTGACTTCAGACTATACCACAAAGCTATGGTAATCAAAACAGTATGGTACCGACACAGAAACAGGCACATAGACCAATGAAACAAGATAGAGATCCCAGAAATAGACCCATGTCCTGTGGTCAATTAATCTATGACAAAGGAGGAAAGAATGTACAATGGAGAAAAGATAGTCTCTTCAATAAGTGGTTCTGGGAATATTGGACAGCTATATATAAAAGAATGACAGCAGCTGCACTCTTTATTAGAGGTCTGAGAGCCACATTTTCCTAGTACATTAATTTCACTTGACCAACAGTTTTCTCTCCTTTAATTTAACTTACTGTTTGAAGCAGTAACACAAGCATAGAGAACAGTAAGTCTATTTCTTACACCTCTATTCTCCAACCACCCAATCCCTTCCCAGGAGGCAAACAGTATTGTCAGCTTCTTGTATATCCTTCAAAAGACTTTCTAAACATAACACAAGCAGATACCTATTTGTGCATTTGCACATATTGAACACAAATGGTAGAATGTACAAATATATATGCATTTGCATTGTGAGTGTTTGTGTATTTAATACAAATGGTAGTATGTACAAACACACACATTTATAGATTGCTTCTTTTATTGAACAATGCATCTTGGAGATCTTTCTAAAGCAATACATAATTAGCTGCTTTATTGTCTTTAGCACCTGTATAACATTACATTGTATGGACATTCCAGAATTTATCTAACCAATCCCCTATTGAA
Source organism: Phocoena sinus (assembly GCF_008692025.1). NCBI lineage: Eukaryota > Metazoa > Chordata > Mammalia > Artiodactyla > Phocoenidae > Phocoena > Phocoena sinus. Next base: position 68,451,920 of record NC_045766.1, on the reverse strand, counting down.
GAACATTTATGTTTTTTTAAGTATTTTGATGTTACAAACATCTTTACCATGAATATAATCTTGAACATACTCCATTTTGCACATGTGCTACTATATCTGCAGGTCATATTCCCAGAAGAGGGTCAATGGGTAGGTATGTGCATTGTAATGTGAGAGTTTATTCCCATTTCCTAATAGTATACCTTTGGCTGCATCCCACAAACTTTGATATTTTGTGTTTCATTATTATTCAGTTAGAACTATTTTTAATATCCTTTGTGATTTCTTCTGTGGCCTATGGGTTCTATAAGTGTGTTTAATTCCAAACATTCAAGGATTTTTAAGATGTTTAATTTTATTAATTTCTAATTTAATTTGGTTGTTGTCAGTGATCATACCCTGTAAGGTATCAGTCTTTTGTTTTTTTATAAGGGCCAACATTTGTTGTAGCGAATGTTCTATATACACTCAAAATATATTCATTCTGCTGTTGTTTGGAATCATGTTCTACAATATTGATTAGGCCAAGTAGTTTGATAGTGCTCAGATTTTATATATCTTTACTGAGTTTTGCTATATCTTCTAACAGTTGTTGAGAGAGGAGTATTAAAATCTCTAACTATGACTGTGGAATTATTTGTTGTCTCCTTTATATCTGTTGCTTTTCACTTCATAAATTTTGAGATACTATTATTAGGCACATACATAAGTAGGGTTATTATGTCTAGATCCTGATGCCCTGACCCTTGATTATTATGAAATGTTCCTTTTACCTGTGATAATACTCCTGGTCTTGAAACACCCTTTGTCTGATATTAATATGGCCATATCTATGCTTACTGTTGACTTGGGTGTATGTACTCCACACTTTTACTTTCAACCTCTATGAGACTTAGGGGTATCAAACTTTTACTTTCAACCCCTATGAGACTCAGGGGTATCACTTCTAGACAAGATATTGTTGAGTTTTGCATTTTTGATCAGGCAGGCAGGCTCTACCTTTTAGTTGCAGTGGTCGCTCTTTTTGCAATAAATGTGGTGATTGCTATGGTTGGGTTTAAACTACCACCTTGTTGTTTGTTTTCTGTTTATCTCATCTGACTTTTATTTTTCCATTTTTCTTCTTATTTCTGTTTAATTAATGATTTTTATATTTCATTTTTATTCCTGTGTTGCCTTCTTAGTTCTTTTGTATTATATTTATAGCTCTTGCTCTAGAGTATAGCAGGGATTCTTACTTTATGATAGTCTACTTAGAATTCATATTAAACATCTCACATAAAATAGAAGAACCTTAAAATAATATATTTAAATTAAACACCTTTCTGCAATGTCATGTATATGTTTTTACATTATGACCCTTTCAGTGCAATGTTATTATTTTTGCTTTAAAAATTAAACGAAGAAAAAGTATGTCCTTTTATATTTATCAGCATGTTTATGATTGCCAGTAGTATTTATCCCTTCCTATATAACCTAGTTTTCATCTGGTATAATTTTCCTTCAGTCCAAATAACATCTTTCAGCATTTATTATAATGCAAGTCTGCTAGAAATGAATTCACTCATTTTGTTTACCTGAAAATATTTTTTACTTCTGCTGGGTATAGAATTATGGATTCAATCCCTTTTTTATTTTAGCATTTTAATGACATCGCTCCATTGTTTTCTAGCTGCCATTGTTTGCTTGTGTTTCATGTGTCTTTGTTCCTTCTCTATTTCATTTAATTTTTTCTTTACTTTTCAGAAGTTTTGTTATAATGTGCCTGAGCATAGTTTTGGTGTGTTCCTCCTGCCTGGAGTTTGCTAAGGTTCTTTGATGTGGATCAGAAGAAATTTTTATTTTTACCATATTTGATAACTTTCAACCATTACCTTTTTTTTTCTACTTTATTCTATTTATTTTTCTTCCACATAGGTTAGATAGTTTGATATTGTTGGTGGTTACTGAATCTGTTTTATATGTTGGCAGGGGGATGGGGGCATTAAATATTTATCTGTCTATTTTAGCCTGGATAATTTCAATTAATCTGTCTTCAGGTTCATTAATGCTTTCATTTGCCTGTTTCTAGTCTGTCAATAAGTACATCCAATATTTTTTCCTTAAATATTTTTCTTTTCACTTTTATGAAAAGTGAAATGCCATTTCTTTCTTTTTATCATTTCCAAATTTTGCTGATATTTATTGTTTACTCATTATGTCCATTTTCTTTAAGTCTATAACATATTAATAGGAGCTGTTTTAAAATCCTTGTCTATTAATACTAACACCTGGGTCATCGTGTGGTCCTTACTGCTGACTGCTTAATTGGTTGATTATGGATTACATTGCCTTGTTTGTATCTATGTTTTATAATTTTTTATTGTAGGTTAGATATTTGTATAATATGAGTGCTCCTTTTTTATTTTGAATTTTATTTTATTTAGTTTTTTATACAGCAGGTTCTTATTAGTTATTCATTTTATACATATTAGTGTATATATCTCAGTGCCAATCTCCCAATTCATCACACCATCACCACCACCACCCGCCACTTTCCACCCTTGGTGTCCATACATTTGTTCTCTACATGTGTGTCTCACTTTCTGCCCTGCAAACCGGTTCATCTGTACCATTTTTCTAGGTTCCACATATATGCGTTAATATACAATATTTTTTTTTTCTTTCTGACTTACTTCACTCTGATGACAGTCACTAGATCCATCCATGTCTCCACAAATGACCCAATTTCATTCCTTTTTATGGCTGAGTAATTTTCCATTGTATATATGTGCCACATTTTCTTTATCCATTCATCTATCAATGGGCATTTAGGTTGCTTCCATGACCTGCCTATTGTAAATAGTTCTGCAATGAACATTGGGGTGCATGTGTCTTTTTGAATTATGGTTTTCTCTGGGTATATGCCCAGTAGTGGGATTGCTGGGTCATATGGTAATTCTACTTTTAGTTTTTTAAGGAACCTCCATACTGTTCTCCATAGTGGCTGTATCAATTTACATTCCCACCAACAGTGCAAGGGGGTTCCCTTTTCTTTACAGCCTCTCCAGCATTTGTTGTTTGTAGATGTTCTGATGATGCCCATTCTAACTGGTGTGAGGTGATAACCCATTGTAGTTTTGATTTGCATTTCTCTAATAATTAGTGATGTTGAGAATCCTTTCATGTGTTTGTTGGCAATCTATATCTTTGGATAAATGTCTATTTAGATCTAGTGCCCAGTTTTTGATTGGGTTGTTTGTTTTTTTGATACTGAGCTGCATGAGCTGATTGTATATTTTGGAGATTAATCATTTGTCAGTTGCTTCATTTGCAAATGTTTTCTCCCATTCTGAGGGTTGTCTTTTTGTCTTGTTTATGGTTTCCTTTGCTGTGCAAAAGCTTTTACGTTCCATTAGGTCCCATTTGTTTATTTTTGTTTTTATCTCCATTTCTCTAGGAGGTGGGTCAAAAAGGACCTTCCATGATTTATGTCATAGAGTGTTCTGTTTATGTTTTCCTCTAAGAGTTTTATAGTGTCTGGCCTTACATTTAGGTCTTTAATCCATTTTGAGTTTATTTTTGTGTATGGTGTTAGGGAGTGTTCTAATTTCATTCTTTTACATGTAGCTGTCCCATTTTCCCAGCACCACTTATTGAAGAGGCTGTCTTTTCTCCATTGTATATCCTTGTCTCCTTTATGAAAAATAAGGTGACCATATGTATGCGGGTTTATCTCTGGGCTTTCTATCCTGTTCCATTGATCTATATTTCTGTTTTTGTGCCAGTACCATACTGTCTTGATTACTGTAGGTTTGTAGTATAGTCTGAAGTCAGGAAGTCTGATTCCTCCAGCTCCATTTTTTTCCCTCAAGACTGCTTTGACTATTTGGGGTCTTTGGTGTCTCCATACAAATTTTAAGACTTTTTGTTCTAGTTCTGTAAAAACTGCCATTGGTAATTTGAAAGGGATTGCAAGGAATCTGTAGATTGCTTTGGGTAGTATAGTCATTTTCACAATATTGAATCTTCCAATCCAAGAACATGGTATATGTCTCCATCTGTTTGTATCATCTATAATTTCTTTCATCAATGTCTTATAGTTTTCTGCATACAGGTCTTTTGTTGCCCTAGGTAGGTTTATTCCTCGGTATTTTATTCTTTTTGTTGCAGTGGTGAATGGGAGTGTTTACTTAATTTCTCCTTCAGATTTTTCATCATTAGTGTATAGGAACGCAAGAGATTTCTGTGCATTCATTTTGTATACTGAAACTTTACCAAATTCATTGATGAGCTCTGGTAGTTTTCTGGTGGAATCTTTAGGATTTTCTAAGTATAGTATCATGTCATCTGCAAATAGTGACAGTTTTACTTCTCCTTCTCCAATTTGTATTCTTTTTATTTCTTTTTCTTCTCTGATTGCTGTAGCTAGGACTTCCAAAACTATATTGAATAATAGTGGTGAGAGTGGACATCCGTGTCTTGTTCCTGATCTTAGAGGAAATGCTTTCAGTTTTTCACCATTTAGAATGATGTTTGCTGTGAGTTTTCCTATATGGCCTTTATTATGTTGATGTAGTTTCCATCTATGCCCACTCTCTGGAGATTTTTTATCATAAATGGGTGTTGAATTTTGTCAAAAGCTTTTTCTGTATTTATTGAGATGATCATATGGTTTTTATTCTTCAATTTGTTAATATGGTGTACCACATTGATTGATTTGCGTATATTGAAGAATCCTTGCATCCCTGGGATAAATCCCACTTGATGATGGTGTATGATCCTTTTAATGTGTTGTTAGATTCTGTTTGCTAGTATTTTGTTGAGGACTTTTGCATCTATATTCATCAGTGATTTGGGTCTGTAAATTTTTTTTTAAGTATCTTTGGTTGTGGTATCAGGGTGATGGTGCCTCATAGAATGAGTTTGGGTGTGTTCCTTACTCTGCAAATTTTTGGAAGAGTTTGAGAAGGATGGGTGTTAGCTCTCCTCTAAATGTTTCATAGAATTCTCCTGTGAAGCCATCTGGTCCTGGACTTTTGTTTGTTGGAAAATTTTTAATCACAGTTTCAATTTCATTACTTGTGATTGGTCTGTTCATATTTTCTATTTCTTCCTGGTTCAGTCTTGGAAGGTTATACCTTTCTAAGAATTTGTCCATTTCTTCCAGGTTGTCCATTTTATTGGCATAGAGCTGCTTCTAGTAGTCTCTTAGGATACTTTGTATTTCTGTGGTGTCTGTTGTAACTTCCCCTTTTTCTTTCTAATTTTATTGATTTGAGTCCTCTTTTTCTTGATGAGTCTGGCTAATGCTTTATCAATTTTATTTATCTTCTCAAAGAACCAGCTTTTAGCTTTATTGATCTTTGCTATTGTGTTCTTTGTTTCTATTTCATTGTTTTCTGCTCTGATCTTTATTATTTCTTTCCTTCTGCTAACTTTGGGTTTTGTTTTTTCTTCTTCCTCTCTTTCCTCTAGGTGTAGGGTTAGATTGTTTGTTTGAGATTTTTCTTGTTTCTTGAGGTAGGCTTGTATAGCTATAAACTTCCCTCTTAGAACTGTGTTTGCTGCATCCCATAGGTTTTAGATCGTCATGTTTTCATTGCCATTTGTATCTAGGTATTTTTTGATTTCCTCTTTGATTTCTAAAGTGATCTCTTGGTTATTTAGTAAAGTATTGTTTAGCTTCCATATATTTGTGTTTTTTTATGTTTTTTTCCCTGTAATTGATATCTATCTCATAGTGTTGTGGTCAGAAAAGATGCTTGATATGATTTCAATTTTCTTAAATTTACTGATGCTTGATTTGTGACCCAAGATATGATCTATCCTGAAGAATGTTCTGTGTGCACTTGAGAAGAAAGTGTAATCTGCTGTTTTTGGATGGAATGTCGTATAAATAACAATTAAGTCTCTCTGGTCTATTGTTTCATTTAAAGCTTGTGTTTCCTTATTAATTTTCTGTTTGGATGATCTGTCCATTGTTGTAAGTGAGGTGTTCAAGTCCCCCAGTATTATTGTCTTACTGTCAGTTTCTTCTTTTATAGCTGTTAGCAGTTGCCTTATGTATTGAGGTGCTCCTATGTTGGGTGCATATATATTTATAATTGTTATATCTTCTTCTTGGATTAATTCCTTGATCACTATGTAGTGTCCTTCCTTGTCTCTTATAACATTATTTATTTTAGTCTGTTTTATCTGATATGAGTGTTGATACGCCAGCGTTCTTTTGATTTCCATTTGCATGGAATATCTTTTTCCATCCCCTCACTTTCAGTCTGTATGTGTCCTAGGTCTGACGTGGGTCTCTTGTAGACAACATATATATGGGTCTTGTTTCTGTATCCGTTCAGCGAGCCTGTGTCTTTTGGTTGGAGCATTTAATCCATTCACGTTTAAGATAATTATCAATATGTATGTTCCTATTACCATTTTCTTAACTGTTATGGGTTTGTTTTTGTAGGTCCTGTTCTTCACTTCTGTTTCCCACTTAGAGATATTCCTGTAGCATTTGTTGTAGAGCTGTTTTGGTGGTGCTGAATTCTCTTAGCTTTTGCTTGTCTGTAAAGCTTTTGATTTCTCCATCAAATCTAAATGAGATCCTTGCCGGGTAGAGTAATCTTAGTTGTAGGTTCTTCCCTCTCATGACTTTAAATATATCATGCCACTCCCTTCTGGCTTGTAGAGTTTCTGCTGAGAAATCATGTGTTAACCTTATGGGAGTTCACTTGTATGTTATTTTTCATTTTCCCTTGTTGCTTTCAATAATTTTTCTTTGTCTTTATTTTTGGTCAATTTGATTACTATGTGTCTTGGCATGTTTCTCCTTGGGATTATCCTGCCTGGGACTCTGTGCGCTTCCTGGACTTGGGTGGCTATTTCTCTTCCCATGTTAGGGAAGTTTTCGACTATGATCTCTTCAAATATTTTCTCAGGTCCTTTCTGTCTCTCTTCTCCTCTGGGACCCCTATAATGCAAATGTTGTTGTGTATAATATTGTCCCAGATGTCTCTTAAGCTGGCTTCATTTCTTTTCATTCTTTTTTCTGTATTCTGTTCCATGGCAGTGAATTCCACCATTCTGTCTTCCCAGTCACTTATCCGTTCTTCTGCCTCAGTTATTCTGCTATTGATTCCTTCTAGTGTAGTTTTCATTTCAGTTATTGTATTGTTCATCTCTGTTTGTTTGGTCTTTAATTCTTCCTGGTCTTTGTTAAATATTTCTTGCACCTTCTTGATCTTTGCCTCCATTCTTTTTCCGAAGTCCTGGATCATCTTCACTATCATTATTCTGAATTCTTTTTCTGGAAAGTTGCCTATCTCCACTTCATGTAGTTGTTTTTCTGGGGTTTTATCTTGTTCCTTCATCTGATACATAGCCCTCTGCCTTTTCATCTTTTCTGTCTTTCTGTGAATGTGGTTTTTGTTCCCCAGGCTGCAGGATTGTAGTTCTTCTTGCTTCTGCTGTCCACCCTCCGGTGAATGAGGCTATCTAAGAGGCTTGTGCAAGTTTCCTGATTGGAGGGACTGGTGGTGGGTAGAGCTGAGTGTTGCTCTGATGGGCAGAGACCAGTAAACTTTAATCTGCTTGTCTCCTGTTGGGTGGGGCTGGGTTCCCTCCCACTGGTTGTTTGGCCTGAGGCAACCCAACACTTGAGCCTACCTGGGCTCTTTGGTGTGGCTAGTGGTGGACTCTGGGAGGGCTCACACCAAGGAGTACTTCCCAGAACTTCTGCTTCCCATAACTTCTGCTGCCAGTGTCCTTGTCCCCGCGGTGAGACACAGCCACCCCCCGCCTCTTCAGGAGACCCTCCAACACTAGCAGGTAGGTCTAGTTCAGTCTCCTGTAGGGTCACTGCTCCTTCCCCTGGGTCCCGATGCATACACTGCTTTGTGTGTGCCCTCCAAGAGTGGAGTCTCTGTTTCTCCCAGTCCTGTCGAAGTCCTGCAATCAAATCCTGCTAGCCTTCAAAGTCTGGTTATCTGGGAATTCCTCCTCCCGTTGCTGGACCCCCAGGTTTGGAAGCTTGACGTGGGGCCCAGAAACTTCACTCCAGTGGGTGGACTTCTGTGGTATAAATGTTCTCCAGTTTGTGAGTCACCCACCCAGCAGTTATGGGATTTGATTTCATTGTGGTTGCACCTCTCCTACTGTCTCATTGTGGCTTCTCCTTTGTCTTTGGATGTGGGGTATCTTTTCTGGTGAGTTCCAGTGTCTTCCTGTCAATGATTGTTCAGCAGTTAGTTGTGATTTTGTTGCTCTCGCAAGAGGGAGTGAGAGCACGTCCTTCTACTCTGCCATCTTAAACCAATCTCGAGTGTGTGCTTTCTTTCCTGACGTTTAAATTAAAAAGTAATAGATCCTCTTGATCCTGTGTGTGTGTGTGTGTTTAGGTCTTGACTATTTTGCTTCTGTCTTTAGTCTGAGATACTTCAATAAAACAAATTTTAAAAAGAAGAAAAAAAGAAAAGAAAGTCAAGGTTAATATGGTGCTTACCCCATGCATTTTCCTTCTCTCAAAGATCAAAACCCTACAATTCCAGTTGACAAGTGCTTGGAAACTACTGTCTCATATAGTTTGTCCAGTTTTATAATTATTTATAATAGGAAGTTATGTTTGATACCGATTATTCTGACTTCAAGGAAGTTGACAGATGAAATTTTAAAAATTGGGAAATTTCATGTTTTAAGAATGTATTTCTCTCATTAGTTGATCATTTCTGGGGCCGTCAGAGTATTCAGAATGATTTTCCAAAAGGTATAATAATGTTTAAATTGAAATAAGGGAATTTGAAAACATTCCCACTTTCATCCTTATCCCCAGAAAAGAAGACAGAGGCTGAGGCACACATCCTCTCACATAAAGTGTTAGGGGTATTCAACGTACTTGCCTTGATTTTCAAACTCAATCATAAGGGGGCATTTGGTTACATACTGTGTACATGCTCACTTCATAAGAATTAATGGTGTTTTTAATTGGAGAATTGCACTGTTCCCCCAATATCTGCTCTCTGTCCCTAGGACATTCAGACTTCTGGAAATAATTTTTGTGATAACAGTGAATTGCAATATGATATATGCCCTCATCCACTGGTCTTCTTCTAATTCCCACTCCTCACCTTACTTCTATACTTGCAGGCTTCTGGCTAAAGGATAAGTCAGATGGCTTTGTGGTATTGCGCCTCATTAGAAGGTAACATCATCACATCACTTATTTTAAACTGATGTCAAAATCATCCTTTACTAGAAAAAGAGAAATGGTCAGATTTATCTGTGTACTCTGTAAATAGATACCAAATTGAAAATTGAGCCTTAAGCAAAATAGCCTTGATTAGCCTGTTACAGGGAAGAGAAACTCAGGACACATGATTTGGAGTCCATAAGGAAAGTGACTTTTCTCAACCTACTGCTCAGGCGAACACATTTTCATTTGTGATATCAGATATCACCTGAAAATTGTAACGAGAAAGTAAGGAAAGTAAGTAATATGCCAGTTACTGTGTTTAGCATACCTACATTGTCTTGTTTAATAATCAAAACCTTATAGTGAAGGTATGATTAGTGTTAATTACAGGTGAAGAAACTGAGCTTTAGGGAAATTAAGTAACCTGTCCAAGTTTAAAAATTAGGGAGATGAACATTTTTGTCTATCTGCCTCCAAAATTATGTTTCCAATACACTACAGTTTTCATGATTTTATGATGATATAAGTTTACCCGGTTGCCTTGTAAGATTTTGCAAAGAAAGCATTAACAAAGAACCTTTAGTTTGGTTGCCTTATAAGATTTTGCAAAGAAAGTATTAACAAAGAACCTTCAGTTTTAGAGAAATTAGCTCAGGAGTTTTCCAGTAAAAAATATCTCAAAAGTATATAAAGATTCCCATATCTACAGTTTAAGTTATAAAATTAGACTTATTCTAGTCAAAGCAACCAAGTTTTTAAAAAATGCTTCATTTGAGATAATGTATTTCAGCATTTTCTTTGCCTCTTGTCAGGATGGGAAACAATAGTTCTCTTGCTTGATTTAATATCATTATGTCTGACAACACAGTTAACAAAGCAACTGCTAATATTCCCAAGATTTTCAAGTTCTGTGCATCTAGAAGTCACTAATGAGGTTAGTGAACCAGAAGCTTCACAGCCAAATATCCAAAGGTTAAGACCAAAGGAACTGTGTATCTCTGGAGTTGTTGGATGTAAATCGTGTTGCAAGAACCATCAAGTATTTAATTCCGTCCTTATACACAATCCAATAAACAAGGTTTACGGCAAACAGGGAAGATGCATTTGTGCATTAAAAAGAGTTTAGATTTTGGTTTCCAACTGGAAAGGAAAAAATCAAAACAAGAGGGTTCTTTGTACTAGCATATGTTTGAAAAATCAGTAATTTTTACATTTTATAGGGAGAATCATTAGTTATAATTGCTTATATAATAGCAAAGTTTCTTTTCTCTGATTACCTTTTTTTTATATTTTACATTTTGTTTTCTTAATAATAATATATCACTACTATTTCTTTTTGGTAGTTAAACACTGTTTTTGAAGTAACGATATTTTATCATGACTGCTTAATTTCAAGAAATTATTTAACCATCTAATATGAATGATAAAGCTATAGAAGGTTTAAGTCGAAGTGATGTTTTAGATTTCCTGGTTCAACAAACAACTCTCTTTTACATTTAGGAGAACAAGGAGCCTAAGAAGGAAACTGATAATCCCAATTTGAACACAAATTAGAGATATACAAGAATAAAAATCCAGGTCTCATGATGTCTTTTCACCAAATTATTTTGTTGGAGTAGACATTTTTTTAATTCCAGGAACTGTTGAGAATTCGAGGGGAATATAACAATTATAGTAGTTACCTTCATAAAGCTTAGACAGGTAGTGTTAGATTATGAAAAATGAGAAAACAAGGTAAAGAATTAGAAAGTGACTGGAGGAGGTGCTAAATTATGTAAGGTAATCTGGGGAGGTCTCTGAGATAGTCACGCTTGAGCAGTGACTTGAAAGAAATGAGGGATCAAGCCATGTTAATATGCTATTGAAGAGGTTTCCAGGAACAAAGAATATCAATTGTGTAGGATTTGAGATGGTTTATGCTTGTTATTTTTGGGAAACAGCAAGGAGACCAGTGGCTGCAGTGTGATGAGTATTCATTCATTCACTGCACATTCATCCCATGGATTATTATAGCCAGAGCAGTGAGAGGGGAAATGGGGATCCACAAAGAACTGGATGAAGATGAATCATAATTATGGTACCATTTAATTTTATTAATCATACAGGATTATAAAAGTTATGGATTCCTACTTGAGTTAGAAAGCATACGTTTTACACGTAAAGCTAGAAGGAGCAAAAGTGGTTGTGATTGAATCACATAACATTCTTTACTTCTCAAAAAATGTATTCCAAGCAATTGTCACTCTAAAATGTAGAAACTTTTCAAGTTAATGATGTCAGAGTCTTCTATGGAAAAGAATTAATCTCAAATAATTGTGTAGGTCTTCAAAGAACTTGCACATAAGTTATGTAATTTGATCTCTATAGCCCCATAAGTCTATAGTACAATAGAAGAAGTTGAGGTTCAGTGAGGTTAACTGATTTGCCAAAGGTCACTTTGACAGTTTGGAAAATTATTAATGGATAATAAACCAGAAATTTAGAGACTCCAAATGGTTTTCCAGAAAATAATTTATTGTGTATTTCTTCATGTGTTATGGGCAATTCTCTTTTTCTATTCTGTTCATTTTATGTTTTGATATTATTATTATTATAGGAAATTACAAATGGTTAGTTTTAAATTATGCAGTTTTATAAGCACTATTTATAAATAAAACATACAATCATGTGCATTATATAATGGACTGCAATAAAAAATGACAAGTAGAATAAATGAGTTGGAGAAAGGATGGAAAATATTTTTTGTGAATAAATTATTTGATCCAAAAGTGTTATATTTTCATCATGAACAAAATTTGTCTGCAACCTATGAATGAATGATTGTTATTGGTATAAAATTTTCATGCATTATATGTTAGCTAATTATATGGGAAAAACTTGATTTTAAAAGAAGGACAATGATTTTGAGAAGTAATATTTATCATTTTACTTAACCTTCACCACATGCTTTGACTCTTCTACTATGGATTTTTTAGTGACAAATATAACATACACAAATAAGTGCACAAACTGTATAGAACTCGATGAATTTTTCATAAAGTGAACACACACGTTTAGCTAGCTACCAGATCAAGAAATACATCATTGCCAGCACCCAAGAGTCCTCCCCTTGCTTCATCTTACTAATTACCCTCCCTGAACAAAGTTATTGCTTTCCTGAGTTCTACAGTAGATTGTTTTACCTGCTTTTGAGCTTTATATAATTGAAATAATATAGCAAGTAGCTGTATTTATTGTTTGGTTTATTTTTTTCCACATTATGTTGGTGAGAATCATCCAGATTATTGCTTATAGTTGTAGTTTTTTTATTCTCACTGCTCTATAGTATCTTATTGTCAGAATATGTTACATATCCAATCTACTATTGATGGTCATTTCAGTTGTCTCCATTTTGGGGCTCTTATGAATAGTGCTACTATGACCATTCTTGTACATGTCTTTTAGGGGATAGATAGTTAGAGATAGATAGATTGATTAATAAATAGATAGCCTGATAGGTTTCATTGAGTATAAATCCAGAAGTAGAATTGTTGAATTATAGGATACACTTGTATTTATCAATACTGCCAAACAGCTTTTCAGAGTGGTTTTACCAATTTGTTCTACCGTCATTTACATATGAGAGGTCCAGTTGCTCCACATCCTTTCCAACACTTGGCATTATCTATTATCTCATTTTAGCTATACTTGAATATAACCCGTGATGGAGTTTTCCAGCTTTATTGAGGTAGAGTTGGCAATTAAAAATTGTACAGCTTGATGATTTGCTATACATATACACTGTGAAATACTCATCACAATCAAACTAATGAACATATCCATAGCTACCTTTTTCTTTCTGTTTTTGGTTTTTTTTGTGTGTGTGGTGAGACACTATCCTATGATCCAGGAATCCCACTTAGGAATATATCCAAAAAAATGAAGTCAGGATCTTGAAGAAATGTCTGCATTCCAATGTTTATTTCAGCATTATTCAATAGCCAAGATATGGAAGCAACCTAAGCACTAGTCAACAGATGATTAAAAAAACGTGATATACATATATCTATATATAGATATATATAATTCAACCTTAAAAAGAAGGAAATCCTGCCATTTGCTACAACATGGCAGGTATTAGACAAAGTGAAATAAATGAGATGCAGAAAGACAAATATGTGGAATTTAGATGTTTGGAATCTAAAATAGGCAAACTCATAGAAGCAGAGAGTAGAGTGATAGTTACCTGGGGGAGGGAGAAATGGAGAGATGTTGGTTAAGGGGTACAAAGTTTTAGTTATGCAAGATGAATTAGTTTTGGAGAGCTCATGTACAAGAATGTGACTATAGTTAACAATATTATATTGTATACTTGAAATTTGCTAAAAGAGCAGATCTTAAATGTCTTCACCAAATTTTTAAATGTGAAAATTATTGCCCCTACTTTATAGATGATAAAACAAGGATATATCAAAATTAAATAGCACATCCAAAATTATGCAGCTAAAGAAACAGAATCAATGCTGTAACTCAGCTCTATCTTATCACATAGTCTTTGCTGTTTCCTTAAAATATTTTTATTATTTACTTCAACAAGAATAAATTGAGTGCTAAATATGCTGGACTTCCTAATAAGCACTGATGAGGAACATGTCTTTGTGAGCAAAAGCTTGCAGTGTATAGGACAGGAGCAAGAAAAACCATCATGACACAAAGCAAAGTGCATTAAATACACTTTGGGGAAAAAAAAGTAAATATCATGAGAAGCTAAAGGAGGGAAAATTCACAATAACCTGCAATAACTGAGAAAAACATTTGCCATTATTTTATTGGATAGAGAATTAGAGAGGATAGTTGAACAACGTACAATTTGAGGGTTAAGAGGTGTGAGCATGTCGAGGAATTAGTATGTGATGAAAACACTGTTGGCAGTGATAGTCAACCATGAAGGAAATATAACATTTTATCCATACAGCCATCAAATTCCCTAAATTTCTGTCTCCTTATTCCTCATGATACTTATATCTAAAGGAGAATGCCATTCAAATAGGGGTGGGGTGGGCCAAGACTGGCACAGTTAGAGGCTGGCTAAGAAGGAAGTGTCTCATCTTGTGCAGTGACGGAGCCTAAGATTGATGGGAGAATCCAGAACCTGAGTAGGTTATCAGTGCTCTAAGTGCAGAGAGAAGAACAGGAAGAAATACGGGAGAGGGATCAAGGTAGAGTATGAAGCTATGAAGTTGGGGATCAGCGAGAAGAATTCTGGAGAGAGTAGATTAGAATCAGATGGATGGGGAGGGATTGAAAAGGGTCCTGAGTGATGGTCTTGAGCTTAAGTGGTGTGCCATTATTCACTCATCATCTGGAATGAAATGGGTGGGTGATCCAACTTTCCAAGACAAGGCTAGGGTGAATAGGCATTTGGAATGTGAGAAGAATTGGTCATATAATGACTTGTACAATGCGAGAACAACAACAAGTTGTGCAAATGCTGCTAAAAAAGTGAGTGCTCAAAATTAATTTCAAAACACTATCAAAGGTCATATTCATATTCTGCTGAAATTAAGGTCAGTTTAAGTTGAACAAATTAAAGATTTGGAAAGATTTTAGAGTAATAAATGTGAAACATAAACCTAGCATTTCACATACTTACACACATGATGTGCATGTGGGTGTGTTTCTGTTTCATCAACAAACGTTTATAAGCCTTGCTATGTACCTACATGGAACTGAGCACTCAGGATTATAGATATAAGTAAATACTATTCATGAGATGCAACATGACTACTAGTTAGTTTTACAAAAGGAAAAATAACCCTCCTTATACTAGTTATTTACTCTGCTTTCATGATATGTCCTGGATTGAGATAGTCTAGGATTTTGTCACCTTGTCTCAAAGCCTTCCTATCTCCATTACACTTGAGAGTTATTATCATTCTGAACATAATTTTTATAACCTCAGAACCTCTTCTGAATATATGTGATTGCCCAAGTCTTTGCCAAAGATTTTTAAAATGTATGTGTGTATGTTGTTTTAGCTATAGTAAGAACAATCTATGTAGGATAAAGCTTAACTTATGGCATAGGGTCCTGGATGCTGGAGCAGATATAATCATCTATGACAAAAACACAGAATTAAATGTCTAGTTACATGACTGATTGTATTTTTCTTGCTATAAGAAAAAAATAATAATGCGTTGGAGTTTTTGTAAAAATTCTATAAGCTTACAGCATGCTTTCATATCCATCCTCTTATTTTCCTTAAAATAACTTAATTTGCAGTTGAAAATATGAAATTCAAAGAAGTTCAACCACTTTCCTAAAGTCACACAGCTATTATGTATGGATCCAGAAGCAAAACCCTGATTTTTCTACTCCAAGTAGAGGACTCTTCAGTTCTCATTACACACATAGAGTGATAGTAGCAAGTATATTGTAAATTCTTTGATGCCCAACTTTATATTGAAATTGCTGAACATCTTGTAAAGGTTGCACTTAGAATGATCGTCCAAGCTGGCTTGGTGTTCTTAAGGTTTTCCTCCCCATTTCTAGGAAGTTGGCCGTGCCCCACAGAAGTGCCTGCACTAAGCTTTTGCCATTTTTTTTCCTCCTGAAATGTTTTTCCCTGGCCGGGTATTATCAATTGCCTCATTTCTGAATTCTGACTCTGCATAGCCCCTTTAAAATATTAAATGGGATACTTCACTTGACTTTTTATATCTGATTATCACCTGGATACTATATCTGGGATCCCCATTCGCCAACTCAGAATTTCAAGGCTCAATCCTTACCTAATGCTATCCCTGACTCATGCTCCCAGGACTTCAGTCCCTGCCCAATTTTCTGGACTTTCGCTCTTCTAGGAGCAGACTTTAAACAATTGTGAAACTAAATGGAAACCTACGAGTTCACTATTTATTAAATAAAAATATTACTTTCATATGTATAAAAGACAGCATAGTAATTATACCTGGTGGGCATGGTTGTGATGATGGCTTGCCTCCAATCAACAGCTTGGTACCAAAAGTAGGCTTGGTTAAGTAGTAAGGAAGCATTGTGTGGCATTGGAAAAAGTACTGAACCAGCAGCCGGGGGGCAGGGTTCTAGCCCAGGGTCTGGATCTCCCTCTAATATACTATGACTCACAAAACAATTATTTAACTATCAAGGGCTTCTGTTACTTTGTTAAATAAGGGCAGTAAGCAGCTTTCTATCTACAAATTTTCATATTTCTGTGAGGTATACTTATAAGTAAATAGGTATTACATGTATGATAAGATGTATTTATACACACAATTCCTTGCCCCATATATTTCTCCCACCTTCTATTATGAGGTCTGAAGTCTTATATATAGAATTTATTCATTGAACTTTGAAGAGTCCCTTAGCATCTAGAGTTCATTAATATCGAGCTAGACCTAGAAAAAGCTTTGAGATTTGGATTAGTTTGTTTTAAAAAGTATAACTAATAAAATCTATGCTAAATTTTTAGCTTTTTCAGATCTTTTTAACCTAGTCCTAGAAGGAAACCAGAACTTTTAGATTATCTTATAAATTTAATCAGAATCACTTTGATTCCTATACTTGGCAATGGTCAAACTCTGTCCTAATAATATTGAGACAAGGTCATAGGAGAGCCCATTGTTCAGCACACAGGACCACAAATTAGG